>NW_026988443.1:33082500-37882500 GCF_030222135.1 Aotus nancymaae | reverse complement strand
TCTACATAGATATTGCATTGTTTAGTCAAAATTATAAACAGAGAAGCACATATACTGACAATTGACTTTATCAGAGAAAAAATGTGGTGTCTTTAAAGGTATGCATGAAAAGATAAGCACAGTCTTAAAAGTAAGCAATGCTAAGAGCTTAGAAACCAATGGAATTTGGCTTGGAATCTTCTTGAAGGTCACATGGTTATTCATTTACAATAGTTAAACGATGCAAGAAACCTTCGATGCTGATTAAATGTAACTAGATTGAAATACGTCTGGGACACACTATTGACTTTTCTAAAATTCTGGAATTTATAGGCTAAGGGGTTGGACTAGGACTTTTCTCCACTCAGATCATGTGAATCCAGTCTTTGCTTTATGGAATAGCAGCAAGAACATATAAGAAAGTCTGCACTCATTGTGGAATATCATTAGGGTGACCCTTTAGCATACCTGCAGTACCCTCCTCTGCCTCCGCTCTGTCCTTGGAGGCCGGCCTGAAGAGATCAAGACCTTTGGCTTCCTGTTGGGCTTGGAGATCAGAAGGAGGTGACTGAGTGAGGTCAGAGTGCTCACACACCTGGATCCTTCCCTTCTGGGTTGCCTGGGGTTGGATATACCCTATGCTGGAAGTCTCTGCTCCTCCCAAGTGGCTCTCTATGGGACTCACTCCTTCCAGGTCAGTGACTCTTCCTTCGTTCCTCAGATTTAGGAATAGGCTACAATAATACTGCATCTCAAGGAGGTAAAGTATTTTACCAAACATCATTCAACTAGTGAGAGGTGAAGCAGAGATTCAAATCCAAGAAGTCTGGTTTCAAAGTTCTCTCTCTTAACCACTGTGTTTTATCTTTAATCCACAAACATTTGATTCCTAACAGTCTTAACGCATATATTTGGCACGATGCCTGCCTCTCCCCAACACCTGTATCATGGCGGCCTTTTCAGCCCCTTCTACTCCCTGCTATCCCCACAGTCCATGACCAAGTCACACCACTTCTACCTGTATTCCCAGATCATGCCTTACTCTTTCAGGTCTTTGTACATAGGTTCCTTCTTCCTGGAACAAGCATCTCATGCTATTCAAAAGGAATTCCCTCAAGACAGCTTACCAATCACCTTCTACCTGAGAGCCTTCTAGATCTCTTCCCTGCTCCCTAGCCTCACCCCGTCAGCTTACTTTGCACTCTTTGTGGGAGCACTGTTTTTACTGTGTTCTTACTGCCCAAGGTTATGGTCCTATCCTTTGCAATTCCCCTTTGTAAAGAGGCCCTTTTAAAAATAGGTCCTCCTACAACAGTCCTAATTCGAGCATGCCATCTGCTTCCCATTGGGATGCTGTTATGTACAGCAAACATTTTCAATACAGTTTTTTAAACATTTGCTCAATATTATGGAAATCTCCAAATACACTGAAACTCTGGCTTTGGAAAAGTTGTCAAAGGCAACTTTAAAACTGGTGGTGTAGATAATCAATTCTATTGACATGACAATAAAATATTTAGGAAAAACTATCTTAGTGCTTTACACCCTTTTGTTGTTGTTGTTGAGATCGAGACTTGCTCTGTCACCAGGCTAGAGTGCAGTGGCATGATCTCAGCTCACTGCAACCTCTGCCTCCCAGGTTCCAGTGACTTCCCTGCCTCAGCCTCCCGAGTAGCTGGGACTACAGGCGCACACCACCACACAAGGGTAATTTTTTGTATTTTAGTAGAGACAGTGTTTCACCATGTTGGCCAGGATGGTCTCAATCTCCTGACCTTGTGATCCGTTCGCCTCAACCTCCAAAAGTGCTGGGATTACAAGCGTGAGCCACCACGCCCAGCCTACCTCCATATTATTTCTGTTGATCTCTTATAAAGATTCCACTTGACTCTGCCAAAGGTCCACTGCTTGGCTTCCCTAGATCCGTATTCAGAGGCAGTGTGAATTCTCTCTGCATTTTGTCAGGTTAGCAGTTTAACGCCATCCCTTGTCAGTCCCCTTTACTTTCCTGCACGTTTCCCCACAGACAGCAGAGATGAGTTGTCGCTCCCCATCTTCTAAGACTAGGATAGACTTGGCCCATGAAAGAACTCTGCATATACATCTTTTTTGCACTGAATTTGGGGGAAGAATGGGGAGAAAAACATTCTTATGCCAAGTACCACGACATGTGAAGTTAGAACTGTCATGATTCGAGATATAACACAGTGGTTAAAGAAGACAACTTTGAAACCAGACTTCCTGAATTTGAATCTGTGTTTCACCTGTCACCAGTTGAGTGATCTTGGGTAAAACACTTCACCTCCGTGAGACTCACTGTTCTCACCTATAAAGTGGGGATGTTACAGAACCTCCCACACAAGGCGTTGCAAAGCAGGAATCAGTGAGCTGTACATCTGAGAAGTATAGTACAGTGTTGGCCCATGATGAGCTCTCATCAATGCTGTTATTGCTGCTGCTGCTGATGCTTCAGATTAGTAAGCATCTCCTGAACAACCGCTGAGGTGGAACTGAATACCCACGTATCGGGTCACTGGACTTTCCCCAAAGCTATCCCTATACATCTGTATATAGGGTCTGGGGAACGATTAGTTACCATTTACCAAATACATCTTTTTTCTGGGCAATGTTCTTGTTCCTTTAAATGCACTGCTCTAATCTTCATATCCTTTCTGCAATATAGAAAACTAACTTTCTTAGGGTCACCCAGAAAAGACTCATTGTCCATTCTGAGGTACTATTCACTCTGAGTTCCATTCATGTTTAAAGTTCTGCTTCTCTTACATGCAAAGCCTTCCAGTATTTCAGTCATTCATATATAAACACTGCCAGTATCACTATTAATTTACTTTCAATATTCTTTAAATTGATTTTTGAAATTTAACCTACTTCTAAGCAATGATACGATTTAAATTATGGAAATGTACTAGGTATTGCCTAGTTCATCAAAATAAATAGCTATTAAAATAATAAAAGATCATCTCTATGTCACCTAAAATTATCTTTTATGTCAGCAAATGTGTACATGGCTTGCATTAGGAAACACTGAATTTTCAGAAAATATAACTATGCCAAGAAAGAGGAAAATACTTTATAATATACAGTAAGCAAGGATAAAAAGGCAGGGGTATAGTGGATTCTCTCTTATTAGGATTGGGAGACCTGGATATGTTTGTCCACTAATGCAACAGAAATGAAGGAGAATGTGACTGAAGATGCAGGAAGCAGAGGGTAATGATTTAAAAAGAAAGGCCACAGGATAGTCAACAGAAAACAGAATTAAAGATATAGGCATCTTTGTGTTAGAATGATTTATATTCCTTTGGGTATATATCTAATAATGAGATTGCTAGGTCAAACGGTAGTTCTAAGTTCGAGAAATCACCAAACTGCTTTCTTCAATGTCTGAACTAATTTACATTCCCATCAGCAGTGTATAAATGTTGCCTTTTTTCTGCATCCTTGCCAGCACGTATTATGGTTTGACTTTTTAGTAATAGCCATTCTGACTGGTGTGAGATGGTATCTCACTGTGGATTTTATTTGCATTTCTCTAATGATTAGAGCATTTTATCATTGTAGCATTATTCACAGTAGCAAAGACAGGGATTCAACCTAAATGCCCATCAACAGTAGACTGGATTAAAAAAATATGGTACATATATAACATGGAATACTACAAAGCCATACTAAAGAACAAGATCATGTCCTTTGCAGTGACATGGATGGAACTGGAGACCATTATCCTAAGCAAATTAACAAACAAACAAAAAACCAAATACCGCATATTCTCATTTATACAAGGGAGCTAAACATTGAGTCCACATGAACACAAAGAAGGAAACAACAGTCACCAGGGTGCAGGGTGGGAAGAGGGTGAGAATAAAAAGGAACTACCTATAGGGTATCATACTTATTACCTGGGTGATGAAATAATCTGTACACCAAACCCCTGTGACACACAATTTACCTATATAACAAACCTGCACATGTATCCTGGAAACTAAAACAAAAGTTAAAAAAAATCAGTAAAGGTACAGGTAAAGGAAGAATAAAAAGAAGATGAAAATATGAGTTTCAATAAAAAGAAGATACTTGAGAAGCAGGAGATATTGGAGATACAGATAAATATAGGCAGAGAGATCCAAGTTGAGGAGATCATTTCAGATGGCATCAATTGTGTTTTCAAAGCAGAGTGCAAGACCAGCTGCAGGGAGTGGGAGTCTAGGGGCAAGGTCAACATGAAACCAGGTGGTTGAGTTTACCATTCACCTTGATTTTGATTTCACATTGGATGCTACATATGTGTAATGAATATAAACACAAGGCTCACAGTTTGGGAATGGCTACTGTTTCTAGAGAAAGGATGTTGGTGTGGGCCACAGGAAGTGACCTAGGAGGAGGGGGTCTACAAATGACAGGAGAGACATCAAGACTAGAAGAAGATAGTCATGATAGCTCATACCTGTAATCTCAACACTTTATGATGCTGAGGTGGTAGGATCACCTGAGGCCAGGAGTGTGAGACCAGCCCGGGCAACACAGTGAGATTCCATCTCTACAAAAAATAAATTTTTAAAAAATTGGCGGGGCTTGGTGGTGCACACCTGGGGAAGTCCTAGCTGCTGGGGAAGCTGAGGTGGGAGGATGGTCTGAGCCTAGGAGCTTGAGGTTGCAGTGAGTCATGACTGCACCACTGTACTCCAGCATGGCAACACAGTGAGACCCCGACTCAAAAAAAAAAAAAGAAAAAGAAACACTACAAGGGTCTCTCTGGTCACTCTGAAAGGAGGAGAGACAGGTCCTTATATTTTAGCATCAAGAATGATGGGTGATGGCGTGTTCAAGAAAAAGACAGGTGACATTTTTGCTAGAGAGATACACTGCTGCTAGAAAATGAGCTAATTTCCCCACCAACACTGTAAAAAGTGTTCCCTTTCCACAACATCCACACTGACATCTATTATTTTTTGATTTTTTGATTATGGTCATTCTTGCCGGGAATGTAAACAAGTACAACCACTGTCAAAAACAGTGTGGAGATTCCTTAAAGAACTAAAAGTAGATTTACCATTTGACCCAGCAATCCTGCTACTAGGTATCACCCAGAGGAAAAGAAGTCATTACATGAAAAAGATACTTGCACGCACATGTTTACAGCTGCACAATTTGCAATTGCAAAAATATGAAACCAACCAAGTGCCCATCAATCAATGAGTGGATTAAAAAACGTGGTGTGTGAGTGTATGTGTGTATATATATATACACATGTATGTATATGTGTATATATATGTATATGTATGTATATGTATGTGTATATATATACACACACACACTCACACACCATGGAATACTACTACTCAGCCATAAAAAGGAATGAAATAATGTCATTTGCAGACACTTGGATGGGATTGGAGACTGTTATTCTAAGTAAAGTAACTCAAGAATGGAAAATCGAACATCATATGTTATCACTCACATGTAGGAGCTAAGCTATAAGGACATAAAGCCATAAGAATGATAGACTTTGGGAACTTGGGGGAAAGAGTGGGAAGGGGTAAAAGACTACACAGTGACTACAGTGCACACTGCTGGGGTGATGGGTGCACCAAAATCTCAGAAATCACCACTAAAGAACTTATTCATGTAACCAAACACCACCTGTTCCCCAAAAACCTATTGAAATAGAAAAGAAAAGGAGTTAATTTTCAAATGTTTAGGAAAAAGAAAAACAACTAGGCATGGTGAATAATTCAATCATGGCTCAAATTAAAGACAGTTGAGGAGAGGAAAATGGGTCCTAATTCATGATTTATAACCAGCAATGAAATTCTTTCCATAATTGGTTCAAACATCGGAAAGGTCAGCCCAAATAGTTGAGTATTTGGAACAGTGCTATCTCAGTACGTAATGTATCTGTTTAATATTTGACCTGTGCACATATTGTATAATTATGAGAGTATAATGAACAGAATGTGACTGTTGGGCTCCATTAGCTCTACTATGAGACTTGAGCAAATAACTGAAGACATAAAATAAGCATAATAATGTCTGTGTTAAAAGAGAGCTCCTAGCAAGTTTACAGGACACAAGATCAGTATACAAAAATCAATTGATTCTATATAATAACAATGAATAATCTAAAAATGAAATTAAGAAAATAATTCAATTTACAATAACATCAAAAATATTTAGGAATAAATTTAACAGAGTAAATGCAAGACTTGTCTACCAAAAATGACAAAATGTTGTTGAAGGAAATTAACAAAAATAAATAGAAAGACATTCTATGTTCATGGATGGGAAGACTCAATATTGTAAAGCTGGCAATAGTCTTTCAGTTGATCTACAGATTGATTCAAAACAGTGCCTTTCAAAATCCCAGCTCCCTTTCTCTCTCTCTCTTTTACAGAAATTGAAACACTGATTTCAAAATTCATATGTAAATACAAAGAACCTAGACTAGACAAAACAATCTTGAAAAGCAAATCAAAACCACAATGAGATGGTAAAGAGGCTATAATAAAAGACCAATAATAATGTGGTGGTGAAAAGTAGAGAAATCAGAACTCTCATACACTGCTGATGGAAATGTAAAATGGAACAGCTGCTTTGAAAAACAGTCTTCCAGTTTCTCCAAGGGTTAACACAGAGTTACTTTACAAATCAGCAATTCCATTCCCAGATACATACTTAGGAAAAAAATGAAAACATATGTCCACAGAAAACTTATACAAAAATATTCAGAGCAGCACTATTCACAGTAGCCAAAAAGTAGTAACAATTTAATGTTCATGGACTTTTAAATGGATAAATACAATGTAATAAATATAATGTAAAAACATAAACAAAATATAAATCCATACAATGTAATTATTAAGCAATAAAAAAATGAAGTGCTGATAAATGTCATAACATTAATAAAACCTGAAAACATGATGCTGAGTGAAAGAAGACACACAAAAGGCCACATATTGAATGATTCCATTTATATGAAATATCCAGATAGGCAAATCCATGGAGATAGAAAGTGGATCACTGGTCATCTAGGACCAAAGAGTTTTTGGGGAAATGAGGAATGATTGCTAATGAGCCCAGGATTTCATTTTGGGAGTGATTAAATGTTCTAAAATTGATTGTGGTGATGACTGCATAACATTATATATAGACCAAAAAACTGAATTATATACATTAAATGGGTGAATCATATCATCAATGAATTATACTGCAATACGCTGTGACATGCCAAAAACAAAGGAGAGGGAAAAAAAAAGAGGGCTTTGGGGATTAAACATACTGCTGGCTGAAAGTGAACAGCGTAACTTGCACACAGTAGGCGCTAAATCAAGGCACATTTATACACTTTTTTGAGAATGCCAAACTGTCAAACACCACACCATGATCTCCTATGCTCCACATTCCAGTCTTCTCAGCAATCGTGCCATGAAGACAGGCCAGGAGAGGTCATATTCCAACACAAGTACACTAAGACATCTATCATAAAGGATTACTCCCAACATGTGTGCTCTAGGTGTAGGTGTCAGGAGAATATCTGGAGAATATGGAAAAGCTGTACAAAAGCCTTAACCCAGCAACTGTGACTTCCTTAATGATGGTAGTTTATCCTAACCGCAGGGATGTCGTCATTCTGTCAGTGTTATTTCCACTTCAAATCCCAGCATCTTATAAAAGATGTCTACTCTAGGAAAGTGAGGTGAACCGTGGCAAGTGCAAATGTGACTTCTGAAAGTTGAGCGTGGGCCTGGGGACTCGCACATAAAGCTCCTTATGCAGTCAGTGACCCCTTCAAAGGAGAGTTCATGGTAATTAGTGGCATCGCACGAATATCAAAAGTATTAGTAATTACGGGAGCTTCATTTGGATGTGTTGCTAAACATGTCCCCAAGATTGCTTCTGTTGCTGTTTTAATTGAGGAATGACATTGGTATTGGGAATCCTTGAAAATTATAAGTTGGCAATTCATTTGAAATTGAACTTTTGATAGTTGTTACACAGTTCATGAATTTGCGTATTTTTTAAAAAGATTCCTGTTATTTTGTTGTGAAAAGCAGCTTTACTTCTAACTGGTATGTAAGATAATGTAACTACATTCTGTATTAGTCTTCTATTGCTATTGTAAAAAATTACTATCAATTTAGTGGTTTAAAACAACATTATCTGTGGGTGAGAAGTCTGGCCTCAGTGCGACTTACAGTAGGTTTCCTGCGTAGAGGCTCAAAATGCCAAACTGTCAGTTTCAGCAGGGCAGTGTTCCTTATTGGAGTCCCTGGGGGAAAAAAAATCATTTTCCAGCATCCTTTGCGGTGCTGGCAGAATGGGTTTATTTCTCACACTTCCCATGAGGCCCAACTCCATCTGCAAGCCAGCAGCACGTTGAATCCTTCTCAGGATCTCAGAATTTACAACCCTCTGAACTAACCTTGGCCTCGTTTTTCTAACTCTCCTCTTCTTCATTCTCTTGTCTTCCTCTTCTGCTTTTAAGGGTCCATATGATTACTTGGGTCCACCTGGATAATCCAGGGTAACCTCCTTGTTTTAAGGTCAGATGATTAACAACCTTAATTACACTAACAAAGTCTCTTTTGCCATGTGGGGTCACATAACTGCAGGAATAATGCTAGAAGGTGGAGGTCATGGGGCCAAAATTCTGCCTACAGCAGTTGGATGATAAATTTTATAAGTCAGCTCAACTAAGCATGGGGTAACCAGGTACTCGGATAACTGTTATTTTGGATGTAAGGGTGTGTCTGGATGAGATTAACATTTGAATTATTAGACTGAAAAAAGCAGATGACTCTCCCTAATGTGAGTGGGCCTCATCTACTCAGTTAAGGGTCTGAACAGAAGCAGAAAGCTGAGTAAGAGGCCTGACTGCCTTGAACTATGACATCAGTCCACTCCAGCCTTTGGACTCAAACAAAAACATTGGCCCTTCTTGGGTCTTGAGCTTGACACTTTTAGACTGGAAATGATACCATCAGCTCTCTGGTTCTCGGGACTTCAAACTCAGACTGGTGCCACACATTGGCTTTCCTGTCTTTCCAGCTACTGATTGCAGATCTTGGGACTTCTCAGCCTCCATAAATCACAAGAACAAATTTCTTTCTCTTTTTTATTTTATTTTAGTTTAAGTTCTGGGAAACATGTGCAGAACATGCAGGTTTGTTAAATAGGTATACATGTGCCATGGTGGTTTGCTGCACCTATCAACCCAACATCCAGGTTTTAAGCCCCGCATGCATTAGGTATTTGTCTTAATGCTCTCCCTTCCCCTATCCTCTGACATGCCCCAGTGTGTGATGTTCCCCTCCCTGTGTCCATGTGTTCTCATTGTTCAACTCCCACTTATGAGTGAGAACATGTGGTGTTTGGAAGAACCAATTTCTTGTAACGAAACTCTCTCTTCTTCCTCCTCCCTGCCTTCAACCCACACTGTCTTCCCATTGTTTCTGTTTCCCTGGAGAATCCTGGCTGATACAAGCATCAATAAAAGAAACATTCATAAAAGTCCCAAATTATTCTACTTTCACTGGTCCCTAGACTAGCCAAGTAATGCAGTTCTGGCTCCATTTTCCTTCGGGCCAATGGTAAAAACCCATGAGCTTAAGTCACCTCTTCCATCTTGAGCTTTATTTTATATTGACAGATTCACATGGTCTTAGAGAAGATGTGAAGGAAAGTTGTGAGACTTAGGCAAGTGGCCTGTGTATAGGTTCCAGGTCCTTATCTGTAAATGATAAATCCATTATCTATTTTTCAGGATAATGCAAGGCTGAAATGAGCTGACATCTATGAAAATCACAGCTCTGTATTCTGCATATTACAGTTACATCAAAGCCAAGCACTTACTAGTAAACAGGAAAGTGAGGGAGAGACTATCTGGAAACCCGAAACACAGCTACCAACAGTTCTGGTTAGATCCGCAGGCAGAAAATCTGCCTGCCATTTTGTATTTGGACTTATTATGTGCACCTTAGAGATTCTAGATTGTCAATTTCCTACCAAGAACTGAATGGATGGTTGGTCCCCATGAGAAGAAGTGAAATAAATGAAACTCCAAAATTCTTGGGTTGACATTTATATAACAATTTAATTCATTCAGTAAACATTTCACTCTTTGAATAGTGGCTTTTCAGAGAAGGCTAGTTAAATTGGAGGGGTGATTGTGGAGAGAACGAGATTCAAGAAGTATTAATAACATAGTCCCTGTCCCAAAATTGCTCACACACTCCTCTCTCCACTGTAGATGCTCACACTCCCAAGGCCAAAAGTCCACCTGATGCCCTGCAACCCTCTCTGATATTCACTGTCTTGCTCTTGGGCCATTTTACTTTAACTGTGTGGCTCTAATAACTCCTCTATGGAGGAGGAGCACACCCACCCAGCATCCCAAGATACATAGCAGCTCAAGATCTGAGATCTGCCATTCCAAAGGATCTGTCACCTCCCGTGTGCCAGGCTCACAGATATCCTGCTCATAACAGATTCTCTGGTGTGACATCATCTTGAAACTGACGTGCCTATTCACATCTTGAAGTCTCTCAAAATTATGCCAGTAAAGAAACCAGTCTGACTTTGATTCCTTCCCTTATTTAACCAAAGGATCATTTCAGTGATGCCCCTCACCACCAACTAATTCTCAGACTCATAGTAAAAACTTGGGAAATGCTGGTTTCTTCTTCATTTAGCGGTCTCTTAACTTTTGGGTACAGTATCATGACCACTCACTGGCTAACCCCAAGTCCATTCTACATCCCTTCCTCCCCAGCCCACAACTCATGCATGTATACACATACACATACATGCATACATGCACACTCACATATGTGCTTACACATGTATAAATACTGCTATATATGTGTGTTTTTTTTTTTTCTTAGAGCAACAAAGCAAAGTCTAAACACTCACAGACATACCAACTGTGAAGTCACTCAAGCACAAGCAGCAGCCACCATCTCCCAGCTTCTGGAAATATGAGAAAAATCAACCTGTGATGTTTAAGCTGTGCTGATGGCTATTTCATTGCCTGCAACAGAAAGCATCTCTGACTGATACTTTAATAGATAAATGTAATCCCTAGTTTCCTTGTTACAGTTTTTCTAATTCTAGAAAATTTTCTCCTGGTGATGTTTGCCCTTTTTAAAATGTTGTTTGACTTTATCCTTTGAGTTGCAATTAGGACCAGGCATAGCTGGACTGTCTCATGCTGTAAGGAAAAACTCCATGGACAGGGAAGACCTAGGGCAGCCTCTTAACTTGCACACTTTCAGCTGAAACCCCATTGCAGTTTTTGTTGCTTGCTCCCATAAGCAATAAAATCAACATTTCCTATTTATATGCACAGCCTTGGCTGGGGAGCAGCACTGAATGCTTATGTTAGAGACCACTGAATAAGTATAAAAATGTCTTATCATAGAGGACAAGCAGGCACACTAAGAAGTAATTAACCCACAATGAGACAGAGAAAATACAGTCTCCTTGAAGGAAGATGGGATTTGAGGTTGGGCAGATCCAGACTTACATGGTTCCTCCTCTGATTATGGGTGTTGACCTTTCTGTGTCCTCATATGAAACATGGAGACAGTAACACCTAGCCTCACTGGGAGGATGGAATGGAATAATGAATTTGAAAGTATTCCTCCTGGTGTCTCCCACCTATGAGGCAAGCCATGATGGCTTGTTGACGGAGCAAAAAATGTCATTTGCTGTGGCATCTAATTGCCTAGGGCAAAAAGAGATAAAGATGAAGGGTGGCTGGATGTCCTTCACTTACACATCTTGCTGAAATAGGTCAGGAAAGACCTTAGAAAAGGAGTTTTCAAAAGCAGTTTTTCATTACAGCTCCTACACGCAGCTATGACATTGCCATAATAGAAACGTACTCAGGCTGACAAAGGTAAAGGTCTCAGATTGCTCCATGAATGCATGGGTGTGGGTGGAAATTACTAAAGGGTATCTAACTTGAACCACTGATGGGCTCTGAAAGCTTGACACTTTGGAAGAAGCCAGATTTTTTTTAAATAGCATCTTGGAGACACTTGATGAACAGGTCTGTGAGAGGGCGCTTATGACTAATTTTTTATTTAATCAGTTCGAATTTTCATAGACAGAGATTCCTTAAAGTGAGAAAAACACAAAAACAGATGAGATACTGCCCAAAGCTATCTATATATTCAACACAATTCCTATCAAACTACCAGTGTCATTTTTGATAGAATTAGAAAAACAATTACAATTTATATGGAATGAAAAAAGAGGCCAAACAGACAAAGCAATCCTAAGCAAAATGAACAAATCCAGTGGCATCACATTACCTGATTTTAAACTATATTGTAAGGATATGGTAACCAAAACAGCATGGTACTCATACATAAACAGACACATAGACTAATAAGACACAATAGAGAACTGAGAAATAAAACTGCACATCTATAGCCATCTGCTCTTCAACAAAGTTGACAAAAATAAGTAATGGGAAAAGGACTCCCTATTCAATAAATGGTGTTGGATACTTGGAAAGCCATATTCAGAAGAATGAAACAACCCCTACATTGCATCATATACAAAAATTAACTCAAGACTCACTAAATATTTAAATTTAAGACCTCAAACTATAAGAATCCTAGAAGAAAACCTAAGAAACACCATTCTGGACGTTGGCCTTGGGAAATAATTTATGACTAAGTTCACAAAACTAATCACAATGAAAACCAAAATCGACAAGTGGGATTTAATTAAGCTAAAGAGCTTCTGCACAGCAAAAGAAACTATCAACAGAGTAAATGGACAACAAACAGAAAGAGAGAAAATATTCACAAACTATGCATCTCACAGCAGTCTAGTAGCTGGAATCCACAATGAAATAAAATAATTCAACAAGCAAAAAACAAATACCCCTACTAAAAAGTGAAAAAGGCATGAACAGAAACTTCTCAAAAGAAGAAAAATAAGTGTCCAAAAGGCATATGAAAAAACTGTCATCACTAATCATCAGAGAAATGCAAATTGAAACCACAATGAGATACCATCTCACACCAGTTGGAATGGCTATTTTAAAAAGTCAAAAAGCAACAGATGCTGATGAAGCTGTGCAGAACAGGGAATGCTTATATACTGTTGGTGGGAATGCAAATTAATTCAGCCACTGTGGAAAGCAGTTTGGCGATTTCTCAAAGAACTTAAAACAGAACTGCCACTGGACTAAGCAATCTCATTCCTCCGGGGTGTATATCCAAAAAAAAAATAAATTGTTCTACCAAAAAGACACATGCACTCATATGTTCATTGCAGCACTATTCACAACAGCAAAGACATGGAATCAACCTAGGTACCCATGAATGGTGGATTCGATAAAGAAAATGTAGAACATATGCACCATAGAATACTGTGCAGCCATAGAAAAGAATGAAATCATATCTTTTGCAACAACAGGGAAACAACTGGGCTTTACTGTATTGAATTAACGCAGGAACAGAAGACCAAATACAGCATATTCTCACTAATAAGTGGGGGCTAAACATGGGGACCTCTTAGACAGAAAATGGCAACAATAGATACTGGGGACTAGTGGGGGGTGCTGGGGAAAAAGGGCTGCAAAACTAACTGTTGGGTACTATGCTACTACCTGGGTGACAGATTCATTCATACCCAAAGCCTCATCATCACACAATATTTCCACATAACAAGCCTGCATGTGTATGCCCAAATCTAAAAACAAGGTTGAAATTATAGAAAAAAGCAGGTAACAAATAGATCTACTATGAAACAATCAAACAAACAAACAAACTATAATAGAAGACCCCGTTTCTCAAGAGCCCCCCTCCCATATACTAAGCCCTGCTGCTACATATATTATCTCATTTAATTCTCATAACAAAACTGCAAGGTACACAGAACACAGATATATTTTATGTAGGTGGTACATTCTCAAATATCTTAAATAATTCAGAACTTGCATAATTCAAGACTAATCTTGACAAAGAATGATGCACATTCATCTGTACAAGCTAAAGCAACATTTCCTATGGCAAGAGCAAGTTTATTTTAAAAATGAACCCTATCTTTGGCAGGAGAATGGAAGGAGGTACTGATACATGCTATAGCTGCATACAACATGAATGAACCTTGAACAGCATGCTAAGTAAAAGAAGCCAGGCAGAAAGGATCACACACTGTGTACTCTCTCTATATGAAATGCCCAGCTAGGCAAATTTACAGAAACAAAGTATATTTGTGGTCTCCTAAGACTAAAAGGAATGACTTCTAATGGCTACAGGGTTCCATTCTGGGATGATAGAAATACTCAAAATTGATGTTGGCAATGATCGCACAATTCTGTGAATATACTAAAAACCACTGAAGTACAAATTTTATACAGATGAATGGGTAAATTGGATGGTATGTGAATTATATCTCATTAAAACTAAGAGAGAGAATCCTGACAACCACTTTGAAATTACCAAATTTGTGACAAATATTTAAAATTTGGAGAGCACAGTGTTTCTAATTCTGTGCACACATGAAATTTTATTTATATTTCTATAATGAATCATTTCAAATTGGCCCATTTCTAACTCATACAAAGTGCTGCCACAGAAGATTACCACCAATTCAATGGGAGGAAATGGAGGCTCAAATGAACACAGCTGATAAGAGAAGGAGCCAGGATTAGAATTCAGCTCCATGGGTCTCCAGCACTTTTCCAGCTCCTGCAAGCTGCTAGGTGATGACACTAAGATCCTCCTGATAGTACCACTGAAAAAAAGTCATTGGTGGATGCCAGTATTTGTAACCCATGTAGCATTTGTTTGGGCATGCTGCTCAAAGCCTGATACATACTTGCTCACAGAACCTTCACAGCCATTCTTCTGGGACACTGTTATTAGTCTCACGATCAAAGGAGTTACTCAAGGCTCAGAGAGGTAGGATAACATGTTAAAGGCCTCATCATCAGCAGTGGAAACACAGCTGAAAACCAGATCTTTTGGAGATGGGAGTCAGCCATCTCTGCCCTTGTGCCGTACCCTTGTCAGAATACGGTGATCTCCCTGATGAACTAACAGGTACTTTCTCATGATGCACTTCAATTTGATTCACTGGCAACAAAAAAAATAAATAATCTCTGAAAACCTTCTAGAGCCCTTTCAAGTTTTCCTCTCTGGCTCCTGGAAGGTGGACGTGAGGCCAGCACATTGACATAAATGGCAGCCCTGTGATGGTGTGCATTATTGGAATATTTTCAGATTATTAGTACCAGACTGTGATCTGAAATTACAGTGATGGTAGGAAATCAAAATAGATACACTAAGAAAGATTCCATCCGAAGGCAGTGGGTTTTTTTTTTTAACCTAATAAAAATGTCTAATGTCAAAGAGACCTTAGAATGCCTTCTGGAAGGAACTCTAAGATAACAGAGGAGACAAAGACCATTTTTGTTCCAATAAAGACTCAATTTTCTGATTACCATACAAAACCTGGTGCATGAAATGCATGCAGAGGAGTAAGTGGGCTTTAATGTCTAGAGCAGCACAACACAGTGGTTAAAAAGTGTGGCTTGGGCCAGGTGTGGTAGTTCACACTTGTAATCCCAGCACTTTGGGAGGCCGAGGCCAGTGGGTCACGAGGTCAGGAGATTGAGACCATCCTGGCTAACATAGCAAAACCCTGTCTCTATTAAAAACACAAAAACTTAGCCAGGCGTGGTGGCATGCACCTGTAATCCCAGCTACTCAGGAGGCTGAGGCAGGATAATCGCTTAAGCCCAGGAAGTGGAGGTTGCAGTGAGCCGATGGCGCCATTGCACTCCAGCATGGGCAACAGAGCAAGACTCCATCTCAAAAAAAAAAAAAAAAAATGCATGGCTCGACTCAACTTCAAATGGTCTGGGCTATAATTTTTACTGGTTGAGTGACACTGCAAATGCCATATGTTATTAGATCTGGCCACAAATACAGAGAATTCAACATAACAGTGAGTTAAATACGACAGAAGTTCACGATTATCTGATGTCAAATAATTCTGGAAAGAGGCAATCCATGCCTGTGGCATGGCATTCCACAGGCAAAATAATCCCGTCTTGTTGTGTCCTTCCTTCTGAACACATGCCTTCTGCCCTTGAGGCCAGGTCACAGAGCAAGGTGGCTGCTTGAGTTCTAGCTATCATACCTCTACTCCAGGCACCAAAATAGGTGGGCGGAGAATACAGGATACTCTTCGTAGCTGAGTTGGCTCCTTTTAGAATGTACCCCAGAAGCTTAACATAGCACCCCCACTTCTAGATCACTGGCCAATACTTCCTCACATCACCACACTTAGCTGCAAGTGAGGCTGAGCAACACAGTCTTCATATGGACACCTGCTAGTAGCCTACACAGGCGTCCGTTACTGAAAGACAGCAGAATGGATTTTGAGGAAAACAATTCTGCTCTGCTGGACAGTTTGTTTTCTAGCTTCCTGCAGTTTCAGTTTCCTCACCGGGACATGGAGATGATCACAGCCCTCACCTCTAGACTGTGGTAGTAAGTCAATGAGAAGCCCTCAGTAGAGGGCCTGGTAACATCTCCCACTCAAAAAATGCTCACTGTTAAAATGAGCTCCATGTCCATGGATCCTGCTTAGAGGAGTGGGTTCCTGTAGCTCACCATAAAAAGATACCACCCAATGCCTAAAATCTGTAGCATCTCTCCTGCCAACTTTACATTTGGGCTTCACAACTAAAACTCTTCATTTTCTCCATGTAGGGAGAAACACTGGCCCTAATGACGTTCTGGGCCAAATGATTCTTTGTGGTGGAGGCTGTTCTGTGCATTGAAGTATGTGTGGCAGTCCTTGGCCTTGGTCTGCTATTTGCAAGTTGCACCCTCCCCTTCCCCGGTGTGGCAGCCCAAAGTGCATCCTGGGGACAAAATCATTCAAAGTTGAACCACTGCTCCATGGTGTCTGAAATCACTGAACACAACTCTGCCAGCAGTAGTAGTCTCTTGGGTTACCTGAGTTTTAGTTGCGTGGGTCAACATTTCTGGTTAAACCACATCAAATATAGTTTCCAAAGGTAGTGAAAATCTATGCAAACATTTTTGAATGGTTCATCACAGACAGAAGTTAATTTAATTTCGTGTGTGTGTGAATGTACAGACACATACACACATGTATACACATATGTTACTATTTGAGTCATTACCTCTAGCCCTGCCTTATGACTTTAGTGTGAGCCAACAAGCACAGAACCTCTTCAGTTAGAGAGAGGGTAAAACTGCAGAAGTGACAAGAAAGGAGAGGAACAGATGGCAAAGCAGCTCCGGAGTCTAGATTCGATGGGCCAGGGGAACAGGCCAGCAAGGTCCTCCGTCATCCTGAAAAGCTGCCCTTTTTTAAGGACACGGAGTCTGGCTGCAGAAATACAGCCCCCCAACCCACCTCCAAGAGGAAGGCATCCCTGTCAGAAGCCTATTATAAACCAGGATCACAGCAGATAAAGATGGTGACACACTAAAGTGGAAAACTGGTGCAAGAAAGTAAAAATTCCCAAAACCAAACTTTTGAGAATTCTTTGAAAAGAGTCTTCTGAATAATAAAATAGCTTTGGGTACTACACTTGGTTTTTTAAAAATGCAGCCATAATTAAAGCAAGAAAGCTGTAAGTCTATTAAAATTTTTTCTTTGATACTGAAAAACCCAACTCACGACTTATATTTTATAAGACATATACTTGAAAGGGGTTTTATCTGCCCTCTTCCCATTGAACACAGCACACTGAATCTCTTCCATTTGCTTAAGAAGGGAGGTGGTTCTACACACAAATTATTCAGGGCATTAAAAAAAAAAACTTACTGTATATATAAGACGGTGAAGTGATTCCAAGGTATTTGTATAGATAAATGCAGTATCAGCTCTAGACTGTGTTCTCAGAAGGGCTGGTAGTCTTAACAGCAACGGTGCTGCAGTAAAAGCTGCTTTATCAAGCTCTCTGCTGATTATAAATCTTTTCTGACATTTGTAGACTGTGTTGACCGATGGATGGCTCAGCATGCTTTATGAATCTTTGAGTTCTGGAGCATCTCTCAAACTACCGCTAGGGGGAGAATTTGGCTTTATTTGAGGTCACCACCGTAAGGATGGGCTGTGTGGAGTTACCTGGCAAGCTGGGCTAGTATAAAATGACTAAGGAAGGTTGGTGGTGTGTTCTCTCTCTGTCTCTCTCTCTCTCTCTCTCTCTCTCATTGAAACAAACACACGCACATATGTACATAAATATACACAAACACACACATACACATACATGAAAATAAACTCATGTATGTGTGTAAGAAAATGCTCACTTACACTTAAGGTAGATTTGGGATTACTTGCAATATCATCGGGTGAAATAGTTATAGGACAGTGGGTGTTTTGGATGAGGAGGAATTGAAAAAGCACAGGAATTAGAGTCATACAGGCTGGAGTTTCAATCTGAGCTTCATCATCCACCAGCTGTATGACCATGGGAGTAACCTAACCTCCCTGTGTGTCCGTTTCCACAACTGCCAAACGGTTGTAAGGACTGCTTTAAAAGCTAGGTGTAGAACTTGGACCAGCATCCAGTACATAACAGTGCTAGGAAATTTTACGGCTGATGACCACTGCTTTCTTACCCTGCAACAGGCATCATCTCCCTCCTTTAATCCTAGAGGGATGCTCCTGCTAGCCTACTGACTTTCCCCCGAGCAGCAGTGATGCTTCATTTACTGACTTCCTCTTTAGTCTGCAAGCTCTACGGAGTCAGGGTCCACGTCTGTGTTATGCATCCACCCCTCCAACCCCATCCACATTAAACAGCATACCTGGTATACAGCAGGTACTCTGAAGATAATTGAGGAAGGAATGAATACATTTCCAATAAATACAACATTTATTTTAAAATTGAATTAAAAAAACAGTTCATCATGATTCATGCTTTCTGCCCTTTGGGGCCATTTGTTCATCCAGGGCAATTTATTGGGTGGACTCTGCTAAATGTTGGAAGTTAAAGGATGAAGAGAAAACCATTCAGTTCCCCTGGTCTTAAGCGTATGGTTGAGAAAGAGAACTGAAGGCAGAGTCCAGTTTCTACTTGTAGAAAATTTATAAACCTGTAAAGGCTTAAAGTATTATTGTAATTCCATATAGATGGCATCGGTTACAATAAGCTGGCATCATAAAATGAGTCAATATTTAGTATTTCCCCATTTGTCACACACTGACTGCAGAAATCTTACATGCTCTCTTACCTCCATCTCCATGGTTGCTATGGTCCTCTCAGGCCTATAACATTGAAATGTCCTTGTTTCCCTAGTTCTTTCTTCACGAAATACCACAAGTCATTTTTCAACAGTAAAATCATATCTAACTGCTCTCTTTCTCAAAACCACCCAAGGGCTTTCTACTAACTTTAAAATGCAATCAAAACGTACGGAGCTCTAAACCAGGGGTCTGCACACTTTTTATCTGCAGAGGATCAGGTATTACATAACTTTTGACCCCATAGAATATACAGTCTCTGTCCCAGCTGCCCAATTCTGCCAACATGATGCGAAAGCAGCCATAGTCAATACACGAATGAATGGGCATGTTTGTATTCTAATAAACCTTTATTTAAAAAGAAAAACAGGCAGAGGGACAGATTTGGCCCATGGCCCATAGTTTGTTGACTCATGCTTGGAAGGATCTTGCCCTTCCCCATCTCCCTGTCTCACCTGGTACTACCCTCCCTCAGGTCATTCCTGCCTCAGGTCTCTGCACTTCCTGGCCCCTGTGTCTGGAATGTTCTTTCTCCATGCCTTTACATGGTAGGCTCCTTTATTCTCACTGGGCTCAGCTTCGACATCACCTCTTTCGAGAGGCCTTTTGTTGACCTTACGGTCATTGTACCTTGTTTTATTTTATCCAAAACTTAAATTTACGTGATGTATCCATTTTTGTTGGCACCTTTCTCCTCCCAGGAAAGTGGCAATGTCTTAAGAATAGAGTTCTAAATGATCTTGGCCACTGCCATGTCCCCAGCACCTAGAATATTATCTGACTCATAGAAACTGCCCAGTGATACTTGTTGAATCAATTTACTGATGAAATGGTTACAAGGAAATGATTTGAAATAAGGGTTTCCCTGAAATGAGAACTGTTTAAATGAGAACTGCCACTCTGTTTTACTCAGCTTCAGCACTAAAAATCGCTGGACTATTCCGGGTGGACCCTTTGCTATCAGGGAAGATATCCAACAGCACTGGTGAGCACGCTCGGTGCTAGGACAACTCACGGACTTTTTCACCTTCGCTCTGCAGCTGCTCCACCGTCACCAATTTCCATTTTGGCTAGAAATTCCTGACAGGTTTATTCTTACAGAAGACTGTAGAATGATCGCTACGTTTCTGAAGCTACAAATGTTCCTTCGACCTGCTGCCACTTTAAATTATCATTTTAGTTAAGTTACTCCATTTTTAAATTTTTGCCTTTATTTTAAAATATCTGATGCCACAAATCCTTCCCTCTTCCAAATGTAGAGTGGTGGAAGGATGGCTCCCTAAAGGCATGGCCTAAAATATAAGGATAGCCTAAAATATATCCAAAAAAAATAGTGGACAGGGCTATTCAACACTTATTTTTACAAGGAAGTAATCAAAGGGAGCCCAAAGGCATCACTATCTCCAGTTCACCCAGAATACAAAGGTCTAATATGAATGATAGGAGCACGGGTGATGAGCAGAGGAGAGGCAGATACATAGGCAAGTCCAGGAGTAAGACTTCACGGTTAAAGAGGAGAGTGTTTCAGCAAACAATGGGGTGTCCGTCTCTTGAGTTGATCTCTAGCCCCAGAGACGCATGTGTGAATTTAGGCGGAGAGAGAGAGCTATGAGTAAAAATGAAAAGAGTTGTTTTCAGTTATCCACATTAAAGATGAAACATACAGTTCTGTTGGTTAGGTACTTTTCTACCAGAATAAAGGGGTTCAGGCATTCTCTCCTGTCCCAGAAGATGCTTTGGTATCCAGCTCCAGTGAGCCAGCAGCCAACGGCCCTAATAAGTGCAATGGTGCCCATCAAGTTGCGGCTGGGATATGGAGGCGAGAAATCCTAATGACTATGACAAAGGAGCTGGCTGCCTTGGTTCTAAGCCCGTGTGAGATATCACTGGAAGACCTTCAGACATAGGAGCAACTTGGCAAAGATTCAGTTTCTTTTTTCTTTATGTGTATACATTTGACGAGTACAAGTGCAGTTTTGTTACATGGACATGTAACACAGTGGTGAAGTCTTCGCTTTTAGTATAACTATCACCTGAGTAACATTAATTGCACTCATTAAGTAATTTCTCATACCTGACACCCTTGCCACGCTTCCACCCTTCTGAGTCTCCAGTGTCAATTACTGCACACCCATGTCCATGCGTACACATGATTTATCTCTGACTTGTGAGTGAGAGCATGCAGTATTTGACTTTCTATTTCACCTAAGATAATGGCCTCCAGTTCTATCCATATTGTTGCCAAAGATACTTTTGTATGGCTAAAGAGTATTCTATTGTGCATGATTTTATACTTTTGTATGGCTAAAGAGTATTCCATTGTGCATGTGTGTGTATGCATGTATGTACGGTACGGTGATAAATATATGTGGTGATAACTATATGAGTGCAGGTGTCTTTTTGATAGGATGGCTTCTTTTTCTTTATGTAGATACCCAGCAGTAGGACTGCTGGATTAAATGGTAGTTCTATTTTTAGTTTCTTGAGAAATATTCATACTGCTTTCCATATGGTTGTACTAGTTTACATTCCCACTAACAGCATATAAGCATTCCCTTTTCTCTTGAATGACTAGGTGGAGTCAATAGCTAGCAAAGTTCAGATAATACTTTCCGTACCATTTATTTCTAAATTTTCCCTCTGGGAAATGTTCTCTGATTGGATTATGCAACTCTTTCATAAAATTTGTTTTATGGTCACCTGCACTGGAGTGAATTGCACCATAATTCAAGCGCTGTCTCCTCCAATCTCAAGGGTTCTGCAGCATGCTAACGATACCATCCCTGGGCAGTGCTCCTTGGCTAAAACTCCAGTGATGACTTGAGGAAAGGGGCCAGTCTCAATCACTGCATTCCTCTGCCTCGACCACAATATCCAGCGAGGATTCTATAGCAAAGCCATTCACAATCTAAAAAACAGCTAGTGAAATGACCACAAAAACTTGTAGCTGCTGAGTGTAATCCAGAGAAACAAACAAAGAAAAATATCCATCAGTATGCTCGTGAGTGAAAAGAAAGACTATTGTATCCTGCTGCATCAACAAGCTTAACCAAGATACAGACTAAAATCCTCTGATTAGAAGCATCACCTGAACAGGGATCGAAACATAACAAGGCATATCTGCTGTCCCATCAACCCCACCATATAAATGTATCCTAAAGAAACTGTCACAAACATGGGAAGAGATGAGCTCTCCTCTGCAGAACTGATATAATTGTAGGAAAATGAAAACAACTTAAATAAATAGGAAATTGGTTAAGGAGATGATGGTAGATCTGGGATCTAGCTGTTTGAAACAATGATGTAGCTTGATGGTTACTGATTTACAAAAATGTCCGTACCGCCCTGAGGAGTGAAGAAAGAGGTTTACAGAAAAGCGCATAGAGCCCCCATTCTGTAAAACTGTGCACCTGCACCTCTCTGTGTAGACATGCCTGGAGAGAACCCCAGAACTGTGCTCACTAAAATATCAAATGTGGTTATCTCTGGATGGTGGGACTGGGGAGTCACTGCATTTTCTTTCACTTGAAAAGAACAGAATTGCTTTATTTTTAAAAATATATCTACCTAAGAAAAAAGATGAAATAGTCACGTGCCTGATAATCCAGAAACACACAGGATTGGTTGGGGAAGTTGAGAATGGAGAAGCCTACAGCGTGAAAGTCTGAAAATGCCAGCAAAAGAAAACCTGACAGTTGGTGGATTGAAAAGCCACATCATAATTACTGCAACAAGTGAAGAGGTAACCAGAAAAGGGACTTTACAACCAGGCCATAGCAACAACCTGAAGACTGTCTGCTGAGCTAGGTGTCAAATATCAACTATCAAATATCCTAGCCATCTTTATTTAGCTCAAACTGTTTTGGAAAATAGCAACTTCCAAGCAAAGCTGAGCTCTCAGGATAGCCATTGGTCCCAAAGGCCACTTGATCAGCTGTTTTTTTCTTATGTCTGGAATGGTTGAACGTGTTTAAAAATTAAAGGAACTGTGTCTTGAAAAGAAACTCAGGTGGATCCCGGAGGAAAAATAAAAGATAAAAACTCCCTACATCATCTCTTCAGAGTGGCCTCCGCTCACTACAAGACTAGGTTTGGGCCCCTGAGATCAGCATCCCGTACAGCTATGTTGTAGCACTTGCCACAATTTTCTTTCTTATTTATTCGTTGTTGCCCTCCCTCCTCAGCTATGAACACCGGGGGGGACAAGCAGCACTTGGCAGGTCCACGGCTGCATGTTTAGAGCTTAGAATAGCACCAGTGCAGAGTAGATGCTTGATAAGCTTACTGGAGAAAAAAAATTAAAGGGAGCAAGAGAAAACAGCGAGGGAGGGAAAGTGGCTGGGCTTTCAGAAGTTAGACAATGAGGATGTAACTGCTAATCTCTGCTTGTCTTCAACAACCTCAAGAAGAAGGATCAGACAATGTGCATCTTTCATGATGCAGAACGTGCACCTCTACGTGAATGCCACATTCGTCTTTCTCAGCCATGCAGTGTGGGAGCTAATTCTTTCCTTCCATGACCACTCACCACCTCTTTCTCAAAGCTGCCCCACCTGTCCAGGGTGGGGGCTGCCATTCTCCCAGCTGCCCTGGCTGCCATTTGGGGTGGCTAAAAGCCAGGAGGAAGAACACAACCTACAGCCAGCTCCTGATCTTGTTGGAAGGCCAAGGCCTCAAGAGGACAGGATATTCAAGCTGATGAATCCCGGGTTGCCCTTGTGCATGGCTGGCTGCACGAGCCTGGAAATTAAAGCCCTGCTTGCAGAAGCTTTAAACCAGTGTCTCATCATCAGGCCTTGGGGAGCAGATATCCCAGCTACCTGCCCCTCAGCTGGGTGAACTCTAATGCATGTGTCTAACATCATTTCCTAGAGCTCCCCCAAAAGGATAACACTGCAATTGGTCACTCGGGGAGCTGGCTTAATAATGCACCTCAAGTTGTCTGACTTCCTTTTCTATACCTCGCCTTACTTTGTATCTGTCCCTGCACCTCTCAGGTAAACCACATGCCTCAGTCTTCATCTCAGGGCCTGCTTCTCGGGGAGCTTGACATGCCATCCCTCACGGTCAGCCTTTCTCAAAGGTGCCCAGGAAACTCCAGGGAGCAAAACCCATGAATTGATGCCAACAAGTCATGATGGGGCCTTGGAATTAGTGTCCTCCAGGAACTTCAAGAGTTCTAACCCTCTACTCCCTACTCGTGAACACCTACTCCTAAACACCATGTCCTGGGCATCAGAAAACACCAGACTCACATAGAGATCTGTTCGTCCCCATGGAGCAGCCAGCGCCTTGGCTTGGGCCTCATAAATCAATGCCTGTGGCTCTGCAAAAGGAACAGCTCATGATCTGCAAAGTCAAAGACCATTATTTTCTGTTGATCTTCCTTCATCCAGGAATAATTTGCCAAAACAATACCCTGGAGTTTAGCGCTGAGCCTCCCAGAATGGTGTCCTGTCTGCACATACAGATAAATACGGGTGACCTTCCTTTGTGATAGATTGGTGCTGAGGGCATTCGAACACACAGGGACACAACAATGATGTGTGGTTTGTTGGTAGATGAATTTCTCTTCACACAACTCATGTGTCTCTTTGCTTTACCTTTGCTAAAGGGTACACTGCCCGAATAAAAATAATAATTGCAGTATTAACAGTACAAAGGCATTCCTTACACATTTATTATTTCCTAAGCACTGGGTGAAGCACACTGTCTCACTGAATTCTCACATATACTTCTCTAAGGTAGGTACTGTTTTATTCTATCCCCATTTGCAGAGGCTTCTAGAAGGTTCAGTAACTTGTCCAAAGTCTCACCGTGTTAAACAGCTGAGCAGAGTATCCAACACAGCTCTCGGCTACAATGCTGTGAGCAGGAACAGCCACATAATTTGTGGGACTCAGTGTAAAGTGAAAATGCAGATTCCTTGTTCAATAATTATTAAGAATTTCAAGATGGTGACAGCAGAACATTAAACTAAACCCCAGGCCTTTCTGAGCATGGAACCCTTCTGTGCACTGGGCTGTGTGAGGTCGCAAAAGCTATGCCCATGAAGCTGTCTTTGGTTATGTGGACTCAGAAAAAAAGTGATGTGAGTGATGATAAGGGCCTCAACATTCAACCCTACTGAACCCTCGAGGTGACTCAATGAGCCTGGGTATTTCGTCAGAAGAACTAGCCATTTTCTGTTAGGCTCTAAATCAGTTCATCTGATAGAACTGCACAAATACTTCCCCCAGCTGGGCCTGCAAAGAGTCCACGGTACAAAACACGGAAGCAGGAGAGCAGACCCAATGGGCCAGGTGGCTTTGGGTCCCCCCACTTTTCTTTCTGAGATAGAGTCTTGCTCTGTCACCCAGGCTGCAGTGCAGTGGCCTGATCTTGGCTCACTGCAACCTCCGCCTCCTGAGTTCAAGCAATTCCCCTGCCTCAGCCTCCTGAGTAGCCGGGATTACAGGTGCATACCACCACGGCCACCTAATTTTTGTATTTTTAGTAGAGATGGCATTTCACCATGTTGGCCAGGCTGGTCTTGAACTCCCGACCTTGTGATCTGCCCACCTTGACCTCCCAAAGTGCTGGGATTGCAGGCATGAGCCACCGCGCCCGGCCAGCTCTTGGGTTTCTTGTAGCTCACACAAGGCCTAAGAACAAACATAGGCTATTGTGAACAGAAGTGGATTAGTCTTTTGAGCAGGATGCCAGTGCAGATCTGGTCAAAATTTGCAGAGAATTGAGGCAGAAGTGGCAGCCTCTTATCAACTGAGTAAGCAACCATTCACCAAACTTCGGAGCCAGAGACACAGACACTAACTGTGTCTCTTCCCCTAGCCATGTAACTTTGGCAAGTTCCTAAGCCTCTCTGATGTTCAGTTTTCTCATCTGTAAGATGGGGATAGTGCTGTCTACCTCTCAGGGCAGGAGGTGGGATAGTGAATGAAATGATGCACATATATGGCTCCTGGCACACAATAAGTGCTCAACTCAGTGCTGTGATACCCGATGGCTGTTTTCATCATGAATTTGGTGGGACTATTGAAGGAGCCCAAGATTTGAAGGTGAGTTATGCAGGTTGACTCCCAAGCACTGACCCCCATCTTTTATTTGTGAGAACCGGGATAAGTCATGGAACTTTTTCCAGAGTCAGCCCCCCACCCATACCCTCACTCCCAATGGGTTCCGAATAATTTCTATAGCACATGGGATCCTACGAGCCACAGATGAGCAGAGCATGACAGAAATAGAAAAGACTATTTCATTTCTTTTCTTTTCTTTTCTTTTCTTTTCTCTAGGTAGAGTTTTGCTCTTGTTGCCCAGGCTGGAGTGCAGTGGCATGATCTCAGCTCACTGCAACCTCCCTAACTGCTGAGATTACAAGTCTCCCAGGTTCAACTGATTCTCGTGCCTCAGCCTCCCGAGTAGCTAGGATTACAGGCACGTACTGGCATGCCGGGCTAATTTTGTATTTTTAGTAGAGATAGGGTTTCTCCATGTTGGTCAGGCTGGCCTCAAACTCCTGACCTCAGGTGATCCACCCACCTCGGCTTCCCAAAGTGTTGGGATTACAGGCATGAGCCACCATGCCTGGCCAAGACAATCATTTTTATAGCCAGTCAGGGTTTGTTGTTACTACTTGTCAATGATTTAAGTTGAAGAAGATGTTGGAAAGAGAACACCATCTTCCTCCTCAGACTCCCACTGTCCTCACGGATGCTGCAGCTCTCTTACAGGGTGCTAAGCAACCTAAGTGACTTTTTGTTTGAAACTTTTCTGTAACATTTCCACATTCTTGATCCCAAATCTGACTGGTTCTATTTCAATTCCTGCTCTATAGTCCAACCCAGAGAGTGCTGAAAAAGAATACAATGAATCCATACAGACACCTGAGTCTTTATGTATTTTTATAGGATAATACCAATCATAAATAGACATTTGAGGTGGCTTATGTTTTGCTGGAGAAGTGTCTGTCCTTAACTGAATAACTTTGCTATTTAGGAAATGCAGTGTGCATAAAGAATTCTATCTTTCTTCAAAAAATATTACATGTATATACAGCAATAAAATCTGAAACTCTTTTCTAAACTTTAAGGACGGGCACAGTGGAAGGAAAATTGGATATCATCTAATCGTATACACACACAATATACAAAGACATGTGTAAGCTCACTGCCACGCCGAATGTGACCACTGTCATTTACATTTAGAACACTTCTCCAGCCCATCTGAATTCTAGTCACTCACTCACGGGGCCCAGGTACCACAGACAGCAACTGGGAATCATTTTTCTGTTCTGCTCAAACTTCGGCCTCTTCAGTCGCTTTCCTCATTGGTTCTCCTAACGTGTTCTGCACATCAGCTTGTTTAAGAAGATTTCTGTAAACATCAAACCCAAATTCTAGGGTGTCCCTCACCAGAAGCCATCTTTCCATCAAAAGCTGCCCACAGACAGCGGCCACATGGACTTCCCTGAAGTGACCTGACCTCCCTTCACCTGCCCTCTCTCCTTTTCTCTGGACCTATCATTGCTCCTCTGCCTCCAACACTTCCCCAAACACCCTCCGGCACACACGCAGTGAATTCACTCTCACTTTTACAGAGTGTGTTCAAAGCTGGGAAGGAAGAGGGTTGCTCTTGCCCTTGGGGGATCTGATGCGGTGCATAAAGACCCAGTTCCTTGAAACTGATGGGAGGTTTTAGCCATCTTGCATGCAATTATTCACCTGGTTGTCTGGGAAGGTTACCATGGCAACATTTCCAGAGCCTCAAGTATCTACATGTCACTGATACATCCTATCAATTCAGCAAAGGGGGAAAAAGTAGTCAAAGCAGCTCTCATCTCCTGTCTGGTCTGACAAATCACTATTTTTCTTATTTGGACATCATCTAGGCACAGCAACATGACACTCCTAATACGGTGTTTTTTTCACTCAAGTGTATTTTAGGGCTGAAAATCAAAGTCCAGCCGAATAGGAATTTTTCCGCTTTATTCTTCATGTTCTCAAGCATTATACGCAGGAGTGACTTCCGCTACTGGCTATGAAATACTTTAATTAGTATGTATTGGGCCAAAAAAGGAAGTTCTAAATTCTAGAACCTTCCCTGGTAGAAACGTTAAACATGGGGAAAGATAGCAGGAGCTCTATGGTAACCTGGAGTGACTTCTATAATGGCAGGTACATGCATTTCCGGAAAGAGATATCAAACATCTTCCTTTTGGTCCTCCAACTGAAGACAAAAGCTTTCTTCACGCATATCTTCTAAGGGAAGGGAAAAACTCCGACCTATTTTACTAAAATAGCTGTTATTAAAAGGCCACTATGAAAAGAAATAACTGAGGAATTTATAACGAGGACCCAATTCTCATCAAAGCCCTGCTATAGCACAAAGTTCCCCCTTGGACCTTCACAAAGGTAAGCTGGATATTTACATGGTGCCCAACATCAGCCATGCCTTAGAGACTTAGATGGCAGTCATTCTTGGAGGATCACCTTCAGAGACAATGAAAGAGATTTTCATAGCTTGCAACGCCTCGGTCAAGCTTTGCACTTCAGCTTTCCAACCTGGCTTCTATGCAGGAAAGTAACATGTCAACGTTGACACAAGCTGACAAGTCAGAATAGCCACACAACAGTCCCTGGAATCCACAAAGATTGTAGTGTCCCTCTTTCCGAGCCATTATGCTGAAGGTAAATCACCATGACATACCTGTGGGTGACCCTTCCATGACGTGGCCAATGTAGGGGCCTTCCCGAAAGATCGGTCTGTTGTCATTCTGATCAATCACGATGACTTCCAGAGGCACCGGCCCCTCAAGAGTTTTGCCATTGGCATCAGTGGTCTCCACAAATAGCTATGTAAACAAAGAGATTGGGGGAGAAAGAAGATATTAATTCATGATGAAAACTGAAATAAGGTTCTCTAGAGAAAGTAGGTTACATCAGCAATTTTATGAGCCCTTGGCAATATTGAAACTGTGGTCTCAATGGATAGTCAGTGGGACTAGAATAGAAACCAAACATTCCAGAATAAAAGGCAAAGATCTGTTCACATTAGATGCCCCTTAGGAAATTTACAATTAATTCATCAAATCTGCAAAGAAAGTTAAAAACAAAAACAAAAACCCCAAAACATAAACAGCCATAGCCAAGAAATTAGGCTTATATCATTTCTGTATTCCCAATATCATTATGCTTAAAAATAACGTTATGCTAATAAAAATAATGGACTAAGCAGTTATGAACCAAGTACATTAAGAGATAACCAAAAGTGTTTATGGCAGTTTTTTAGGAGAAAGTCAGGTCAGCATTTGTAGGGGGCTTTCCTCAGGCTAGGAACTCATAATTTGCAGGGACCCTGAATGAGACATTGGGATTCCTGCCCACCAGGCTCTTTACAATCTCGGAGGAATTCACAACCCATAAATCACTTCCATAGGGAACTACTTTCAGATCTCAATGAAGAAGGCAGCATAAAAAACCAAAAAAACAAACAAAAAAAAAAACAGTTTTTTTTGTCTTGGAAACAATTATGCCATAGCATTTCCAGTGAATCACAGGGACCTTATGTGTTAATTTTCTGTGACTAATTCAGCCTTGATTTAACCCAGCCATAACAGTAATACTTCTTGGATACAAGTGGCGATGGCTACATAGGAACATTTTGGTGAGAAAGGGGCATCTGCATTTGGAATCCTAGCACAACTCTTTCCTATCTGTGTGACCTTGAGCAAGACACTGGGACTCAGTTTTCTCATCTGTAAATGGGGTTAATAAAAACACTTATTAGGAATAAAAACAAACACTTATCCAGTGCTTACGTAGGCTCTATACCATATTAACTCACTTGCTTCTCATAATAAACCCTCTGGATCCTTTTACAGAGGAGAGAAGGAAAGCAAATAGAGGGTAAATGGCGGAGTCCAGATTTGACCTTGGGAAGTCTGCCTCCAGAGCTCACATTTTTAACTACTATAAACAGTATTTCTAAAGCACTTAATATAAGGCCTGTCATATATCTCAAGAATATTAACCGCTGCTATTGTTGCTACAGTTATTATCAATATTATTGTCAAAAGTAGTTCGAATTAGGAAAATGAAAGACAAACATTCTGTTATACATCAGTACAGTCACATCCCACCTGATGATTGTAAACCAGTATAACCCTTTTTAAAAGCATGGCAAAATTCAACAGAAATCATGAAAGACTCATACTTTGTTCTATTTTTATATCACTCCTGATCCTATGTAAGTTTGCACTACATACTTGGAACTATTCACTGCATTGTTATTTCTATTTTTTTTTTGTTTTTTTTAGATGGAGTTTAGCTCTTGTTGCCCAGTCTGGAGTGTCATGGTATGATCTCGGCTCACTGCAACCTCCACCTCCCAGGTTCAAGAGATTCTCCTGCCTCAGCCTCCCAGGTAGCTGAGATTACAGGCATACATCACCATGAGCAGCTAATTTTTTGTATTTAGCAGAGACAGGGTTTCACCATGTTGGTCAGACTGGTCTCAACCTCCTGACCTCAGGTGATCTGCCCACCTCGGCCTCTGAAAGTGCTGGGATTACATGCGTGAGCCACCACACCTGGCCACATTGCTATTTCTAATAATAAAATTACAGTGGCATCCACATTAATGTCCAGTGGAAGGGAATTAGTTGAGTTAATGTTTGTGTAACAACACATTACAATGCCATAATTACATAAAATAATTTTTAAACTTTGTTGATCTTAGAATATTAAGTAAAATTATACAAAATAACAGGTATATAAAGCATATATAACACACAAATATGGACAGAATTTGAAGAGAGTGAGCAAAACGAAACCAGGTATGTGTGGGTAGATAATATTTTTTCTTTAACATTACTTCATCCTTTTACTACCAAGTTCAAATGCAGACACACACACTTAATTTCTGGGCAGATAAAATAATGCAAATAATTAGAAAAAATTCAGTGCACAGAGCCTTCTAATATCTGTACACAAAGGAGATCTCACAGAGAGTTAAATTTTATACATTTATGGTTTTTTTTAAAGCTATTATGAGAATACTGCTAACAAAGGACATCGATCAAAATAAAGCTTTGGGGCAATTTTATGTAATAACATAGGTCTGGTTTTTCATCTTCCCAAAATAGCCAAGGACTTGACTTTAACTCAACACCCCAACACTCCGCAAAAAAGAAAACTATGCATAAAGATACCAAACATCTTGGATCTGAATCCTAAGATTCCGCATTCTGTAAGACCTGGCCAGGATCACAAGGTACAAGTAGGATAGAGAATGGGAACTCACATTTGCCAAATATTCAAATACGCTGAAACTGGGAAGGGCAGACAACAAGATCCATCTTAACACAATGGAAAGAAGGAAACTAAGGGGACACCATTGATTAGGATGAATGCAAAGTGTGGAGCTGAATCTCAGAATACCACTTATGCAAACAGACAAGCCAATGGTATTTTACGATACAAAACTATTTACAGTTTGACTCTCATACTTTTCAGAGGACAATAATATCAACCGAAGCCAAGAGTTTGGAATGGTCTCTAAAAACAGCAAAGCGCTGTTAGGTGGCACTTTCTTCTTTCTCTTTCTTTCTTTCTTTCTCTCTCTCTTTCTCTCTCTCTTTTTTTTTTTTTTTTTTTTTGAGACAGAGTCTCGCTCCCTCGCCAGGCGCCAGGCTGGAGTGCAGTGGCGCGATCTAGGCTCACTGCAACCTCCGCCTCCTGGGTTCAAGCAATTCTCCTGCCTCAGCCTCCTGAGTAGCTGGGACTACAGGTGCGCGCCACCACGCCCAGCTAATTTTTGTATTTTTAGCAGAGACGGGTTTCACCATGTTGGCCAGGATGGTCTAGATCTCTTGACCTCGTGATCTGCCCCATCTCGGCCTCCCAAAGTGCTGGGATTACAGGCGTGAGCCACCGCGCCCGGCCTAAGTGGCATTTTTCTCAACGTTAATTTAATACAGATTATTTGAGGACCCACTACATGTCAGCCATCATACTGAACATTGGGTATCCAGCGGTTAGCAGAAAAGATACCCCAGCATGGAGAGACAGATAATAAACAAGAGAAAAAGATATGAACAAGATAATTTCAGTCACAGATGAGGGCTGTGAAGGATATGAGACAGGTTTGAATACAAAAGCTTCCTTATCCAATACTGTAGCTGCTAGCCACATGTGGCTATTGCAATTTACATTTATTAAAATAAAAAAACTCAGTACTCCAGTCAAACTAGGAATGTTCTGAGTGCTCAATAGCCATATGTGGGTAGTAGCTACCATATTAGACAACATGGATGCAAAACATCTCCATCACTGCAGAGACACAGTACTGGGCTAGAATATGACTGAGAAAGAGTGAGTGAGTGATTGTGTGTGTGTGTGGGGCGGGGGAAGGGGGCACCTATTTGAGATAAATGCAGGGAAAAACCTTATTGCTGAGTGAATATTTCAGCTGAGACTTAAATGGCAAGAAAGTTGAAAGAGATAGCCATACAAAAATACATGGAAAATGATTTCTAGACAGCAGGAATAGCAATGCAAAGACTCTGAGGCAGGAATGAGGTTGGAACTAATTTGAGAGTGGGAAATGGTATAAGAGCAAGTCAAAAAATTAGGGCTCCACTCAACTCCAAATGAAGTAGGTTAAGGCTTGCGTCCATGCAAGATTCTTTGCATAGAGCAATCTAAACCAAGTGAAGAATGAAGACATTTTGTTTCTATGAGTCCCTGGTAAGGCAGAAATGAGAAAGAAGTATATCATAGTTGTCCCCAGCAGAGGAAATCATAGTAGACCGAATAAAATATATAATAGGAAATGTATGTGTTTTATAGAGAGGTTTGCCTAGTTTTAAAATAATCTTATTAATAATGTGGATGAAAATTAAGCATATGCATATGCATGAGGAAGCTGTTAGTAAATACAGCCTTATCCACCTGATCACATACTGTAACAAAACCTGACATTCCCATGAGTTTGCATCACTGTTCTCATGTGAAGGTCAGATCCACAGTTAGCAAATGCCAAACTTTCTGAAGTCAGGCTCTTAAATTCCAGCACGTCCTCCAGTATCAGAGAATAAATGTTCAATAACGTTCTTGCCTGCCTTCTTTCTTTCTAATTGAAATACCCAAAGCACACAAATCCTTAGTTTGAAAAGACTGGAACAATGTTTGTTTCCTTTGAATTACATAATAGACTCAAGTGGCTGTGTTTGGGCTCTAAAAACAAAACAAGCTCAAACGCATTCAAAGGGAGGCATTCTGATATTTGTTCTTTATGTCGGAAGTGAGATGCCACTTGGTAGAAACCCACTGTGAGAAAAACAAACAGGTAGCCATGGCAGAAGGTAATGCAATACTTGCTCAAAGGAAATGGAAACCATCCAGCCCCTCACTGCCTATTTCAAGACCACCCTTTCAGACATGAGGATTTCTATTCTTAGATTCAATGGTTGACCTGCTTGCGAATAATAAGGTGTGATATAAAAAATGTCCACTATGGAGGCAGACTAGAGGGGCATTCAGTAAGTTACAGCTAGAAACAGTTGTCCAACATTGTAGGATTTAATAACTAATTCCACAGTAGGTAGCCTGAACTCCACGCAATTACACATCTGACCAATATCTGTGCTCTGTGTTCTAGTACCTTGCTATTCAAAGGTCAGTCTTCAAGCCAGCAGCACTGGCATCCCCCAGGAGCTGGTTAGAAATGCAGGCTCCTCAGTCCTGCCTAGAACCTACAGAGGAAACCCATCCATTTTAACACTGTTTCTGGGAAATTCTGGTGCACATTACTGTTTGAGTGATGCTGTGCTGAGACACAGGGGTTGGAGATGGAAATCCAAGGGTCTTGTGGAATCTGGGAACTGTATTCCCAGGTTCAGCTGTAGGAAAATGAATAAGCTCCAAACAGGAAACTGAATCTTGTCACCTGCTAGGAATTTCACTGTGTGGCTGTTGAACTCATTCATCACCCCCAAGTACACAGGCCAGGAAGACAGATGTTGTCTGTAGGTCTATCTGGAGAAGTACGCGCGCACACACACACATACACACACACAGGCAGGCAGACATATATACACATACCGCAGACACAGCACACACACAAGTATACACATGCACAAGTATACACACGCACATACATTTCCCACAAACGTCAATTTTTTCCAATCTCTTCATCTTCAACTCTGCATGCTTATGCTTAAAAATCATATTTTTTTCTGATCACTTTTTTGAGACGCTGTCAAATACAAAAAAGGAAGAAGGGCTTACTAATTGCTAATTGAAAAGTGAAACACTGCAGAAAACACGGTAAAATGGAGAGGTCCCAGAGATGGGAAAGCTCACAGAGAACGGTGATGAGTATTGAGGGTTCTGCATTGCCTTAGCCTTGGTGTGATTATTGGACCCCAACAGAGTTATTCTCCTTCATTGAGATGAAAAATCCTAGGGGTGGGGGTCACTCATTCGGCTTTATCATTTAGGGAGCCTAAGTGTCATCCAGGGAACTGGGTAAAAATTTAGATTCTTTAGAACTAATTTCTGTTTAAACCAGCAATTGGAGAGATTCTGGTGCTGGTGGTTTCCTGACCACACTTTGGAAAGCTTAGCTGATGAGGAAAGGGAGATCCAGATGCTATGAGCATTGGTGGGAATGGTGGAGGGGAGGGTTGATGGAGGTGGAGGACATTTGCCAAAGCCTGAGTGGAGGGTTTTAAGGAGCTGTGGAAAGAGCACTTGACCTGCATTAAGGAGGCCTGATATTAAATCCTGCTGACGTACCAGATTTGCTCCGAGCAAGGAATGTACCTCTGTATCTTGGTTTTTGTGTTATTGATAAGAGCCTATCTTGGCTCAACTCCCATTTATGAGTCAGAATATGTGGTGTTTGCTTTTCTGTTCCTTTGTTAATCTGCTGAGAATGATGGTTTTCAGCTTCATTCATGTCCCTGCAAAGGATATGAACTCATCCATTTTTATGGCTGCATGGTATTCCATGGTTTATATGTGCTACAATTTCTTTAGCCAGTCTATTATTGATGGGTATTTGGGTTAGTTCCAACTCTTTGCTATTATGAATAGTGCTGCAATAAACATACGTGTGGATGTGTCTTTATAGTAGAATGATTTATAATCCTTTGGATATATACCCAGTAATGGGATTGCTGGGTCAAACGGTATTTCTGGTTCTAGATCCTTGAGGAATCGCCACAGGCAGGGGAACATCACATACCAGGGCCCGGGTGGGGGGCTAGGGGAGGGACAGCATTAGGAGAAATACCTAATGTAGATGATGGGTTGACACCATGGCACATGCATACCTATGTAACAAACCTGCACATTCTACAAATGTATCCCAGAACTTAAAGTATAATAAAATACGTAAATAAAAAGAAAAAGAGCCTACCATGGCGACTTCACAGGAACTTGGTGCATATCAGTAAAACAATACACAAAAGTGTCTGATACAAAGCTGGTGTTGAGTTTGAACCCAAATATTACTCCCCAGTTTTTAGGGAGTCAGCTGCATCCTTTCCTAGAGAAGGCAAAACTATTTTACAGTTATAATAACTTAATTAAAATATTATTGACATGATTGGAGGCAAGAACTTTTGAGCAGCCAGAAAGTATGGTAAGTACAGTTGTGTGTTTATCATTTTGCTCCAGATATTGTCCAGGGGATGGCCCCTCCCCCAGGGATCAAGGAAGAAACTCACAAGTCATTCTCTTCCTCAGATGAAACCTTCTCTTCTGTCCCCAGCCATCCATCAACGCATCCTACCCACATCAATTGTTTGCCTTCCTGAAAGCCCCCTCTTCTCTCCATCCTCCTCATCACTCCTAGAGATGAGAGTCTGTCACTTCTCACCAGGGCCACTGGGCAAGCCACCTTGTGGGTTTCTTGCCCAGTCATGATTGTCTGCCACGGTCTGTTCTCTATAGGGCTTCCAGGGTGTCTCTGTCAATTTTTATTTACTTATGTCACCCTATATTGGATACCTTTCTATATTGGATACCTTGGATTCCTGGATTGGATTCTATATTTGATACCTTTCTATAGGGCTTCCATGGTGTCTTCACCAATTTTTATTTCTTTATGTCAACCTATATTAGATACCTTTCCATGGTTTTTTATCACTCTTAGGAAAAATAGCAAATGCCTTTGCTTTGACAAGTCTTTCTATAATCTGGCTCTAGCTCACTTCCTCAAACTCATTTCATGTTAGAAGGAATCCCTCTTGTTCCTTATTATCCAGGTACACTCATCATCTTTTTTCAGTTCTTCCAACTCATCACACTCTTTCCCACAGGTGTTTTTACATACAACCCTCCTACCAAGCATGAGTTTCCTACCTATACCTCCTTGCTGCCCCTATTCATCCTTCAGATCTTGGATCAAATATCAAGAAGATCCTTTTCTACTCCTCCAGACCAGCTAGGGTGTCCTTGGCTTACACTCCCATGGCATCAGTTCCCTTCCTTTGTAACACTTCCCATATGTTATTGCCTGCAAGGTTCTTCGAACTGGGTGCACCACAGGCCATACCCTAAGTTGAGTCATGGCAACCCCCGTGACCTGCACGTACCCCTCTGGATGGCCTCCCGGAACTAGAAAATCCAAAGTAACTGGAAGACCATGAAAAGAGGAAGAATGATCAACCCCTGAGGCACCCAATTAACTTGAGACATTCTTCCACTGTTCCTTATTCCTGCCTCAACTGGTAAGACAATTGGACTTTGTAACGGACCTTGGTCAGCCTCGTGACTCCAGATCCTATGACCCCTCCCAGCTTGCAAAAGATGCCCTAAACTGTAACCTCTGTAACTTTCCACTGCCTACCCCAAATCTATAAAACAAACTCTTATCCCACTTCCCAGTGCTGACTCTGTTTTTGGACTCAGCCCACTTGCACCCCGGTGAACAAACAGCCTTGTTGCTCCCACAAAGCCTGTTTAGGGGGTCTCTTCATTCAGAGCACACATTTAACATTACCTATTGGTGTGATGATTCAATTCATGTCCAGCTCTCTATCTGGCCCCATGAGGTCAGGAGCTCATTAGCAAACTCTGAACCCTGGACCCAATGCCTGGTGTAAAACAGGCACCTGATATGATATTGATTGCAGAGAGCCCTCTTTGGAAGAGGCAATACCTCTTTAAGAGACTGGAATCCAAAGTTTTGGCCTGAGCTCTGACCATCTGTCCTTTCTCTCTGTCCCTGGCATATTAGAACTGACAGTTGGTCTGACTCCATGGACTGTAGGCTGGTAGACTTTGTAATCTTAATTGATGAACAAGAATTCCAGTGGTAAACGACATCGAAGTACATTAAACTAATTACTTGTGTTTTTTTTTTTTTAATAAGAAGGGGACTAATATTTATTTGGTGTCCAATACAGGTCTGGCCTTTTTTGCATTATCTCATTTGGCTCAAAATAATCTGAAGAAATACCCATTACAGCACAGAAATTTAAATAACTGGTCCATGGTGCCAAAGCTGGTTTATCAACAGGCTAATTAAAACATAGGTCCTACTGTAACGTTCACGTTCCCCTCACTATGCTCACACTTGTTGAATGTTTTTGCATTGACTCCTTACATTATTTTTGTTTGTTTTATTCTCTTTACTAAGCTATTGACTTAGTAGCTTTGCTTTACATTGATTGCTATTTTTCACTCTTGCCTCATCTGTGGCAAAATCATCCGTGAATTGAGGAACTTAATGAGTCTCTTATATATTTTATTTAATACACATGAAACTACACATTAAACCACAGAATGAGCCTCTGTATATTATTGTGGGAAGTAGAAAGATTCCTTTTTAAAGTTTCTTTTCTTGTTAAAGAATAAGTGTGCTAATAACTTTGTTAAGCCCTATACTATGTAGCTGTTAGACATGCCATGCTTACAGGCACGTGGTACATTCTATGTCCTTGTGCTTTAACCAAGATATCTATGCTGGATGTGCTCATAGGCATGTCCCAGCTCTCCACTGCTTTTGCCTGTTTAGAAAAGTTTTCAGTTGTTAGCCAAACGGGTTTTAGTTTAAATTGTAAGGTCTGGCTCCAGCCAACGGAGATCAGACACAGCAGTAAGAACGACCCCAAATGCATAAGGGATAAATTTATGTGCTTTCCATTGTTGATTGTACTCTCGTGGCATGATGGCTAGTGAGGGTACCCTTCCTGCAGCCCAGGAAGTAAAAATAGCATTGCTGAAAGATCCTTTGTCTCAGTGCTAATTTTCTTTTGTGGCACCGAGCATCTATTTCCAACACCTTTGCAGCATCTTGCCACAAACTAAAGGTTTGGAAATATTATAGTATTGGCCCAGCTACAACATAGTTCCTTCCGGGATGCTACAGACTTTCTGAAAAGAAAAAAAAGGTGTTCTTATAAATTTAATTCTCAAGTGACAACAGTGAATAGTATGGCAAGGGAGACAGAGGATGCAAATCACCTCTAATTTGTTTAAAGCAAAAATACTTTATCCACGGGTGGAGACACTAAGATACTGCCTGAACATCTGCTCTACTTCAAGGGGGCATGGTAGATGGGCACTAGGTTGTTAGCCCTGATCTTCTGAGTCCTGAGGATGGGAGGAGAAAAGGGGCTCGACTCCTGAAATGGAAGAGGAAGTGAGGAAAAACCACAGGAGCCAGAAGGGAAGCTAAGTTGGAAGCAGTTTTAGCCTTGGGTTTAGGGTCCTGTCGGCCACCCTTCCTGGCATCCTAGCACCTGGGTTCCTCTATTCTGTTTCCATACTGTTGGGGATTGGGTTTGGGGGGGTGTCCACTGGGAATGTGAACCATCAAGTCACAATATGCAAAACAATGACTCTTCAAGCCAATTAATTCACCATAATAATGGGAATTGGCTGTACATAAAATGCTTTGAAAAAGAATCCCTTAAAAAATGCAAGAACATAATGAACCAAATTACAAAGCACATGCACACACGCTGGCCTTCAGCTTCACGGCGAACTATTAACACCTCGCCCTTCGTTTGACTCATCCTCTCATCTTCAGCCATGAAAGACACAATTTAGTCCGACAAAATCTGACACTGAGGTCTTGCCCAAAGGGATGTACTGATGAAAAACAAAACGTGCTACAAGGTTTTTTGGGAGAAGGCCAAAATGCAGAAGCTGGCTCTTAAAAGCCAATATTTTTTGTAACACGAGATGACTCAAGCAACACATGCAAAATCTAGATCAATGGAATCAGAAACAAAGCATGACACGCATAGTCCACGGACTTGTGAGTCATTCTGAAGAGAAATGATTTGGAAAACACTTTGATGACCTCTTTAACTCTGATGATTCTTCTTTGGGCAAAATATGCAAATAAGGCAAAACACACACATGCAGAGGTTTTTTTGAGATGACATAGTTCAACATCTGATCAGTGGATTGTGTGTGCATGGAATTTTCACTTCTAAGTTTCAAATCACACAAAATAAAGAACATACGGTAGCTACATCTCTCACATAATATGACTCAGTTTCTATTTTGCAGGTATCTCCCACCTGAATGATTATTTTCCTTCCAAGTTACCTCTCTGGGGCACTAAAATGTTTTTCTGCATAGATGCCGCCACTGCCATTATCTCTGGAATACCTCTTCAGAAACTTCTACAGGAACCAGTTTATAAGTCACAAACAAAAAGGAATCTCATTCCTTTCATTTCAAATATATGGAGTCTCACTGTGTCACCCAGGCTGGAGTGCAGTAGTGTGATCTTGGCTCACTGCAACCTCTGCCTCCCAGGTTCAAGCAATTCTCCTATCTCGGCCTCCCGAGTAGCTGGGGTTACAGGCGTGTACCACCACCCCCAGCAAATTTTTGTATTTTCAGCAGAGATAGGGTTTCACTATATTGCCCAGGCTAGTCTCAAACTCCTGACCTCATGTGATCCACCCACCTTGGCCTCCCAAAATGCTGGGATTACAGGCGTGAGCCACCATGCCTGACCCCAAATATCTTGTAATAGAAAATAGCTGTGATACTAGAAATGTAAAATGATCTTTGGAAGCTCACTGCATGCAAGCAGAGATGTACAAGGCTTAACACTGGCATCTCTCCAGCTAAATATGACTGTAAGTTCAGACAAAGGAACTGTGTGTATGTTTGACTCACACAAAGCATTGAGACACACATGAAAAGTAACATGCCAGCATTTGCCCCCAGATGAAGAAAAGATGAGAGCAGATGATTGCAAGGGTGCAGGGACATGAACACAGGGATCATTCTAGCAGAATCTCAACTTGATACAATCTTCCTGGAAGGCAGTTTGAAAGTATGTCTCAAGAACCTCAGAGATGTTCAAAGCTTAAAAAAAAACTATGCACAGATTCCATGGAAATAAGCCAGCCAAGATTTTTGTATCAATATGCTGTATTGTTTATTTTTAACAGATGATCCCTAAAGGTTAGGCATGGTTGGAAGATATTTTAAGTGGTATTTTCCACCACGGATACAGTGTTTGTTGCAATAAAAAGAAAACAATAAAAATGATCTTAACTCATTTTATTAATGTGACACTTACATTGCCCTTGCTTTTTACACCTGAGTCCTCATATATTTAATTAAAAAGCCTTGTAGCACATTTTGTTATTCATCAGTGCATCCCTTTGGGTATGCTCATTTATTTCATTTATTTATTATTTAATATATAATTCAATATAGAGATGAAATATTTCATTTATAATTAAATATTTCATTCAATTCAATATAGAATTTATTATATAATTCAATATATAGTTCATTATATAATTCAATACAATTATATATTATTTCATTTATAATTTATTTATTATGGGCTGTTCTGGTACAGAGTTGGCATGTAGATTTAGATGAGAATATACTCATGGTACAATTAGATCATACGATGTGTGAGTAAGAGTGCTCTTTCTAGACATCCTTTCCATAATTTAGTGTCTTAAACAAATACATACTGATAACTATTTTCATTAAGTTTCTGTCCATAATTCTCATACTCTCTCCACCTCCCAAATTAAGATTGTCAGCGGAATTAAGGTTGCTGATCAGCTGTCTTTAAAACAGAGATTGGGCCAGGTATGGTTGCTCATGCCTGCCATGCAAGCACTTTGGGAGGCCAAGGCGGGAGGACTGATTGAACTGAGGAGTTTGAGACCAGCCTGAGCAACATGGGGAGACTGCCGTGTCTACAGAATTCTTTTTAAACTAGCTGGGAGTTGTGGTGCATGCCTGTAGTCACAGCTAGTCAGGAGGCTGAGGTAGGAGGATCACTTGGGCTCAGAAGGTTGACGCTGCAGTGAGCTGTGATTGTAGCACTGCACTCCAGTGTAGATAACAGAGGGAGACCCTGTTTCAGAGAGAGAGAGAGAGACAGAGAGAGAAGAGAGGAGAGAGGGGAGAGAGAGAGAAAGAGAGAGAAGAGAGGAGAGACGGAGGGGGGAGAGAGAGAGAGAGAGAAAGAGATAGAGACAGAGAAAAGAGAGACACTACCCTGAATTATCTGGCATCTGGCTGGGCCTGTCATCATCACGAGTCCTCAAGAGGGACAAAGAAGTGAAGGTCAGAGTGATGGGTTATGAGACGGACTTGACCAGCTGTTGCTGGCTTTGAGGATGGAGAAAGGTACCACAGGGCCAGGAATGTGGGTGGCCTTTAGAAGCTAGAAATGGCAAGGAAATGGATTTTCCCCTAGAGCTTCCAGGAGTGAAGGCAGCCCTGCGGACACCTTGATTTTAGCCCCGACGCATGTTGGATTCTAAGCTTACCAAACTGCAAGTTAAGATTTGTATTGTTTTGAGTCACTGTGTAGTAATTTATTACAGCAGCCACAGGACATTAACACAGTGGCCATGTAATTTATTGTCCAAACCGGAATCTTCTTAGAATAAAAGTAGGTACCATTAACAATGAAGCCAAGACAACAGGTATAAACCAAAGCTGTCCTGGGCAAACTGGGTCATGTGGTCATCCTCTCTTACTAAGAAACTTCAGCTTTCCAGGTTTTAGTTCGTACCACTGCAACATATGGTGTTTAGAATACCACTCTCAGTTTTACTGTTAAAGAAATAAAAAGATAAATGAGCATATGTACACACAAACGCCCAACATGTAAAAAAACTAAACAAAGGTTTGTTAGAACTTAGGGGGAGTACAGTGACCTTGGCATGCCGTCCTCCTGGCAATACCACCACCAGCCAGGGCCGTGCCACAGGTCAAGATTTCAAAGGCAGTCCGTCCAATGAGCAGCACCTTGGTAGCCTCCCAGAAGGACAGGGGAGGGCTGGGCAATCTGAGAGAGGCTCCCAATCAGCCCCACAGGACCACTCCCACTCTGTAGGGAAATAATTTACTCCCAAAAGATTTCTATTCAGAAATTTGCAAATGTGGATGTAGTATCCTAGATTCAAATCCTATCTGTCAGCCATCACCCCTTTGAAATTGCTTTTCTATTACTGTAATCCAGGTTTCTCTTTGACACCAATAACCTGCATTTCAAGTCATTTTTCTTAGCTTTATTTCACTTATTCAAGTTAAGTGTCATTACGGGCCAATGCCTGGAGGGTTCCCAGGGAAAAGATATTTTAAACCCTTTGTGACATTCCTCCACCTTCATTTATACAGCACTGTGTGTAATCCCGCCCTCGATGGACTGGATGTGGTGTTTATATCTCCTTCTAAAAACGATCAAAGGGGCGATAAAAGTTTTCACTTGTTAGGTTATTAATTAAAGATCTTGATACTATTATCAAATGTTCTTTGAAAAGCTTGCTCTGCTTAGAGCTACAGTATTTCCTTTGTCAATTTGAAATCTTACTTTAAAATTTTTTTCCATCAAACCTAATGAAAACATGGTTTTTTCTTATGTGTATGCATGCTCACAACCATACTAGACTTTGAGGACATTCTTATATTTAACTTTTGAAGTAACTTTAATTATGTGGAAGCAATCTATGCAGATATTCAAAATAATTTTTATGTAAGCAGCTTGAGTAAAGACCTAGTGAATATCCTCTGCCTCAAGAGGTGACACAGGCTGAAAATTTTAATTGGTTCAAGTAGAATTTATATAATTCATGGATGATGGAATTATGCCAGATCCATTAAGGATATGTATAAGGGTTAAGGGGATTTTTGTGTAAAGATGAGAAACGTAATACTTTAGAAAACAAAACCATAGGAGAAAAATTACTGGGGATTTTACTTTCACGAGTCCTTTTCCCTTTCCCAATGTGAAATTCAAATGAATAGAAATAAATGCAATGCTTTTTTTTTGAAGTTTACAGATTTAAAGTCATTTTGTTAAATAAGTATTAAAATGTGTTTTATCAAACATGATGTTCTTCAAAAATTAGAGTTGATACATAAAAATTTAAAGTATAATCTAATGAACTCCAGATGGATTAATGTATTAGGAGGAAAAAGTCATTGAATATTTATGTAACAGAGTGGGGAAGGTCTTTCTAAGCCAGCATTACAGGTCTAATTTATTGTGTGAATTATTGACAGATTAAGCTACTTAAATGCAACTTTTACAACAACTAAAATATTATATGAAAATAAACAGAAAACTGAAAAATATTTGCATCATGTACAACAGAGGCTTATTACCTTTAGTAAATAGAGTTGGCTAAAATCAATGGGGAAAGTACAGCAATTAGCAAAAGAAGAAAACAAAAAAGCAAAACAAAAATCATAAAATTGAAACGAGATGTATTTCTGCTTATAGAATTGTTACAATAATTAGAAAAAGTTCATAGTGTTTGACAAACTTAAGAGGAAATGAATTCTCATATATTATCAATCATATTAAAACATCTTTCTGAAATGCAATTTGTTAACACCCATCACAAACTTTGAAAATTTCACTTGTAGAAATTTAGCCTGATATGTGTGCATACGTGTGTGTGTGTGTGTGTGTGTGTGTGTAGTGACATGTATACTCATTGCAATACTGCTTAAAAATAGAAAAAGCTACAATCAACACAATGTTCTAACAGGAGATTGATGAAAGAAACGATGGTATCTGCAGAAAGTAGAACACTGCATTGCAGACACACTTTGGAGAACGTAAAAATACATTAATGGTATTTATGTTATGAAGTACAATTTCTGACTAAAAATAGTGTATACATAATGTACTCTTTGAAAAATAAAGGCATTACACTACTAAGATTATGCTAAAATATTAACAGTGGTTTTATTGAAGTGATTTTTCTTTGATTTACTATACTTTCTAGATTTTTCTAGGCATCTGTTAATTTTAAAGTTAAAAAAAGACATCAATAAAGTTTATTTTAACATTGTAGCTTGTTCAGGCAGTGACTACAAATTGACTACAGTTTCTCACAAATGGGGAGCTATGGGTGGCTGTTAAACTCTAAGAGATGATCTCGAAGAGAGATGTAACCTCTCAAAACTGATGATTAATGAGAAAGAAACAAACATTAGGTACATAGGACATCATCAGTATTACAGAAGCATACAGAGTGTAGCCAGCTTTTCTAGCCTTTACGGTTCTCCAGTTTTGGGATAAAAAAGGAGTCTCAATGCACCTGACAGAACTTGGTCTCCTCAGCTTCATTTTCGGAACCATCGCTGTTATCATTTCTACTTCTTCTCTGAAGCTTCACTTTCAATCTCTCTCATAAATTCTGAGAACCAGAAAACAGCTGAGATTCCAAGTGTGGGTTTTAGATTCGGGAAGACTGGACTTTAAGTCCCAATTCCAATTCCTTATCAGCTCTGTGATTGTTTAAGGTACTCAGTTACCTTTTCAGAATCCCAATTTCCTCATTTTTAAGACAGAAAAGCAGGAACCATCTCACAGAAAATATCTATTTGTAAGGCATTTAGCAAAACACCTGCCACATAGCAAACACTAAATAAATAGTAGCCACCAGTATGCTTAAATTTTGCATAAGACAGAAAAACTTCCCAAAGTGTTACGGTCCTGATAAGAGTTCACAGTCTCAAGCATCTAAGAAAAGTCTTTCACATGTTGCTGATGCTGCCTGCAGAAATCTGAAGCTCAATTAGTATTATGAGGCAGCATAGGGCGCATGGGGCCGAGTCCCCTTTTCCAATCTTCATACAAGGAGTGGATTGGGCTGAGGTCACGGACCCCTGTCTGCTCCATTTCCAGGACTAATGCAATCTGAGAAGGTAGACAGTGCCAGCTCAAGGCCCACACTCTGGGGGTTCAGCATTGAACTGGCCTCTGTTTTTCTGGTTCCCATCACATGCCATTTCCCCATCGGTGCTACATTGGTCCTACTGTCCGGGGTTGGGGCTGCCATGCTTTTGGGGACCCAGAGTCCACTTAGTACTTCGGGTTAGCTTCAATCCCTGTTCCAGTTTCTCCTTTGGAACAATGCCAAGAATTCTTTGCCCTTCCAGATGGGTCACCTCTTTCAGTGGCACAATCAGGTCCCCTTTTGCAGTGGCACACTCTAATCTCAAGGGCAATCTTTTTGTTTTGAGATCATTTATTATTATTATTATACTTTAAGTTCTGGGGTAAATGTGCAGAATGTGCACGTTTGTTACATAGGTATACATGTGCCATGGTGGTTTTCTGCATCCATCCCCATCATCTACATTAGGTATTTCTCCTAATGCTATCCCTCCCCTACCCCCACACCCTGCTATCCCTCCCCTACCCCCACACCCTGCTATCCCTCCCCTAGTCGCCCATTCCCTGACAGGTCCCAGTGTGTAATGTTCCCCTCCCTGTGTCCACGTGTTCTCATTGTTCAATACCCACTTATAAGTGAGAACATGTGGTGTTTGGTTTTCTGTTCTTGTGTCAGTTTGCTGATAATGATGGTTTTCAGCTTTATCCATGTCCCTGTAAAGGCCATGAACTCATCCATTTTTATGGTTGCATAATATTCCAGGATGTATATGTGCTACATTTTCTTTATCCAGTCTATCATTGATGGGCATTTGGGTTGGTTCCAAGTCTTTGCTAAACAGTGCCCCAATAAACATACGCATGCATATGTGAGATGTTTTTACTCACATGTAGATGTAAGAAATAATACAGACAGAAACTATGTGCTCTTTTTCTAGTTTCCCCAGTGGTAACATCTTACAAAACTATAGCACAGTATCACAAGCAGGATATTGGCATTGATACTATTCTGGTATTCAGATTTCCTCAGTTTTACTTGTATTTGTGTGTACGTGTGTGTGTGTGTACGTGTATATGTTTGTGTGTATTTAGTTATATGTAATTTTATTACACGTGCAGGTTCTTATATCCACCACCAGAGTCAAGATACAGAACAATCCTTTTCTACAAGAATCTCTTGTATTTGAGGGCAGTGCTTTTAAATCTTTAATTTGCATCCTATTTCTGGATATACATCCAAAAGATGTGAAAGCAGAGTCTTAAAGATGTATTTGCATACCCATGTCCATAGCAGCACTATTCACAATGGTTAAAAGGTAGAAATGACCCAAATGTCCGCCAACAGATGAATGGATAATCAAAATGTGGTATACACATTCAATAGAAACACTGTTCAGTCTTTAGAACAGAGGAAATTAGGATACATGCTACAACACAAATGGACCTTGAAGACATTGTATTAACTGAAATAAGCCTGTCACCAAAAGACAAATACTGTATGATTCCACTTACATGAGGTCTCTAAAGTAATCAAATTCACAGAAGTAGAAAGTAGAATGGTGGCTCATAAGGAGACAGAAGGATGGGAAAGAGGAGCTACAGAGTTTCAGATCAGCAAGATGAAAAGGTTCTGGAGATCTGTTTCACAACAGTATGAAAATCTTAACACTACTGAACTACATACCTAAAATGATTAAGATGGTCAATTTTATGTTATATGTGTTTTTAATCACAGTCAAACCCTTTAATTTGATGCCTGTAATTCCAGAACTTTAGGAGTTTGAGGTAGGCAGATCACCTGAGGTCAGGAATTCGAGACTAGCCAGGCCAACATGGTGAAACCCCACCTCTACTAAAGAAAAACACAAAAAATTAGCTGGATGTGGTGGCACGTGCCTGTAGTCCCAGCAACTCAGGAGGCTGAGGTCGGAGAATCACTTGATCCTGGGAGGAGGAGGTTGCAGTAAGCTGAGATTGCACCACTGCACTCCCATTTACATCTAAAAGATTTGAAAGCAGGGTCTTAAAGATATATTTGCATACCCACGTCCATAGCAGCACTGGGTGACAGAGTTGGACTCTCTCTCAAAAACAAAAACAAAAAAACAAAAAATCCCAGAAAATCCTTTAATTTGCATGGGATTCAGCTGAAAACCATAAGAATGCAGGTTTTTGAAATCCAACCACAAGGGTTTAGTAGGTTCTCTGGAATCTGTGATTTAAGTCATCCCACATAATTCTGATCAGTGGCCCACAGATTTGTGCTTTGGGGAAGCTCAAGGCTCCTCATTTTATTACCGAATGGAAGGTCCTAAGGCCCAGTAGAGACTATCCCTGATTAGGGAAATTTGACCATCTGGGCATATTTTTGAAAAACTTGCTTATTGTGAACAAGACCTTCATGGAAATGAACAGCACAAATAACTAGAAGCACCTTGCTTTCATCCCTGCCATTGTGAAGCTCCATTTTCCCCATTGATCATGTTCAATTTTTCTTAAGCATTTAAAACTAAGACACTACCTTTGTGAGACAGGAATCAAAATTAGCTCCTAGATGAATGTTGGTCCAATTACTGAGTCAAAGAAGCCTAAAGCCTGCTAAGATGGTGCCCAATCCTCCCTACACACATCCATTTCATCAGCTGGTTCCATCAGCTGTATCTCCAAACTACAACCTGAATCTGACCATCTCTCACTATCTGCTGGTTACCTTCTCGGCCAGGCCTCCAAGTCTTACCCATGTTAGTAAACTTTCTGAGTTGCTCTTTCTCCTTTTGCCCCCATACTCTACTCAGCATACAGATTTCCACACAATCTTTGAATATGTAAATTGGACCTTTCAGCCTTCTGCTTTCCAATCATCTTACATCAACAGTGTTGTAAGTTCTCACTGTAGCCTGCAAGACCCTGATGTGAACCTTGGATACAACTTTGATCATTTCACTCTCCCCAGAATCATTCTAGTTCAGCCACATATTCCTTCTTGGTGTTTTTCAAGATGGCTAAGTTAATTTTTATTTTGGGGTCTTTCTAGATGTTGTCTCCTCGCCTTTAAGACTCTTTTCTTTTCCAAATAGTTTTCATGACTTGCTCTCTCATTTCACTCACATCTCTCCTCAAAAAAGAAACCTTCCTTGACTTCTTCATCAAAAAGAGTAACTCCTTCTTATTGCCCATCCTTAATCCCCATGTTGTTTTCATGGCTCTTATTCCTACAAGCCTATTGAACATTATTTTTTTTTTTTGGTCTGTAATGCCTAGTAGAATGTAAGCTCTCGATGACTAGGAATCTGTCTTGTTTTCAGAGCACAATAGAACAAGTAACTTTCAAATAGTAGATTTTCAATAAATGTAACAAATGAACAATGAATTAGCTGAGGGCTTTGAGTTTATAAAGAAGTCCCTTTTTTTCTGTAGGACAGATCAATAGACAAGAAAGAAATGACACTTGTCTTCTGAGAATTCCCTGAGGGTGAATGAATCCAGCCAAAAGACAAAGCATTAAAGATGCAACAAAAGTCTGTCTGCCTGTTTCAAAGGAAGAAACCAAGCTCAGTGAAGTCATTCTAACTCTCAAAAGTGTGCAAAAATATTTTACATGGGATTATTCATTCTTTGGCAGTGACTGATAGCATATGATTTTGTTCTGACATACATAGTACTAATAAGCATATTTAAATGAAGGAAAACAAAGCAAGTAGAACTTAATACAAATTCTAGCTCTCCAAAGTGATCCCATCTGTCCCTGCCTTTATAAATGACACAATACAAGTCACAGAAATAGACTCATATTTCTCACATAAATCCCTCTACCATTCTTACAACCCTAGCTCAACATCTTTTCTTTCATTTGTGCAAAAGAGAGGTCGCCAGACATGACTGTGGTTTGATGAGATGCACTCTGTTAGTTTCTTCTGGACTTAACACAGATTGCACAATTTTATCTCTTTTGGCCAGATTCTGCCACTGCAGACTGATGCGTAGGTTCTGGGCTTAGGAGTACAGATAGTGCACATTACAATTAGCCTGCATTTGGCTTTGTTAGGGAACATCTAGACTCTCCTGGCACAGCACCATCCAACTTTCTTAAGTGTCCTGGCCAGCCCAGAATTAAAGTGTGTTAGTGACTTGTTCCTGTACTCATAACATCCCTTCTGTATGCTTGTGGGTCATGCAGAGAGAAGGTGTAAATACAGTTCTACTTACCATCTAGGTTGTGCAGCAAATGGCACAACAAGTAAGCCACTGCTATGCAAAGCGTAAGTCCCATTGATAATTTATGAGGCATCTCTCTTCTCTTCTGAATTTTGTTAGGTTGAACCATATATTCCTGCCATTTTTGTAGGTCACACATAAAGAAATACTGGTACTCCCATAGAGTTCACAGGAATATTAGCCTTCCAAAGTTTTAATAAAACACCAAAAACCACCATGTGGTGGTATCCATGGTACTGAATTATTACTGCAAGGACAATAATGTTTCTGCAGTCCTTGAGATACTCACAATTTACGCTCCCCCTCACAGAATTTGCCCCAGATAATACAGGAGCTAGTGATGGGATAGAAGAAGTATGGGTATGGTGCATGTTGGCAGAGACAACACTACTAAGAAATTTCCAGAAAGAATAATTTGTGGTTGTTGTCTGGTAAAAAATTCTAGTTAAAAAGAGTAAGTAATCTCATGCTCTGGAAAGATGAATAAAAGACCTAGACCCTGGACACTGACACTGGGTTTATCCCCAGTACTGTGTTCTGGAATTGCTTTCCATTCAGATGACTTATTTCTCTTTCCTTCTATTTTTTTAATATATATTCTACTGTGTTTTAGGTTTTGGGGTACATGTGAAGAACATGCAGGATTGTTGCATAGGTACATACATAGCAATGTAGTTTGCTGCCTTCCTCCCCATCACCTATATCTGGCATTTCTCCTCATGTTATCCCTCCCCAACTCCCCATCCCCTGCTGTCCCTCCCCTAATTCCCCCCACAGACCTCAGTGTGTGATGCTCCCCTCCCTGTGTCCATGTGTTCTCACTGTTCAAAACCCGCCTATGAGTGAGAACCTGTGGTGTTTGATTTTCTGTTCTTGTGTCAGTTTGCTGAGAATGATGGTTTCCAGGTTCATCCATGTCCCTACAAAGGACACAAACTTATCGTTTGTTATGGCTGCATAGTATTCTACGCTGTATATGTGCCACATTTTCCCTGTCCAGTCTATCATCAATGGGCATTTGGGTTGGTTCCAAGTCTTTGCTATTGTAAATAGTGCTGCAATGAACATTCGTGTGCATGTGTCCTTATAACAGAACAATTTATAATCCTTTGGATATATACCCAGTAATGGGATTGCTGGGTCAAATGGAATTTCTATTTCCAGGTCCCTGAAGAATCGCCACACTGTCTTCCACAATGGTTGAACTAGTTTACACTCCCACCAATCATTTCCTTGCCTACATGCTTTGTGTGGATAATCTGTTTGATTCACATCACCTTCTCTTTTTTCTCTTTCACTTTAACATTTACCAAACATACCATATGTTTGTTGCTGGAGGTGATGTAGGGACATTGTGGACTTCACTCTGTGAGTTCATATTCAATTAATTTAACACAATCGAAGACATGCAGCCACATAAGAATGTGCCTCATTCAGTGATGATACAGAGAGTGTTTAATTCTGTTTTGCAGGTCAGGAAAAATTTCTAAATGAGGTATTTGTTCCCCTAGAAGAACCTTCTAGAAGAACCTTCTAGGGGAACAAAGGTGGAAGGAGAGATGGGATTCTGGGGAGAGAAAACAGAGTGTGAAGGTATCAAGTATCAAAATACTCTAGAATAGAGGTCATCGAGTTATAGTTCATAGGCTACATCGAGGCTGCTGCTCGATATTGAGAATAAAGTATTAAAATACAGCTACATTCATTCATATATCCACTATCTACGGCTGCTTTAGTGTTAGAACAGCAGAACTGAGTGACGGCAGAAAGAGTCTGCATGACTCACAAAGCCTAAAGTACCTATTATTTGGCCCTTTACAGAAAATGTTTTCTAGCCCTTATGCTGTATTACTCAGTGCAAAAGGGGGAAGCAGTAAAATATTTGGGAAGAAATATCAATCTTCATATAGATTTCAAACTCAACTTGCCAACCTGGGATCTTTTTAATTTTTCTCCCTCCCTCCCCGCTCTCATTATTATTTATTCATTCAGCAGATATGTATTATGCCCCTATTATAGCTCAAGTCTAGTGTAGACCCTTGGTTAGTAATAATTAAAAAATAATCTTAAGATTTCTTCAACTCATCTAGAGCCAGCATTTAGTGAAATTAAATACGAATCACTTAAGAACTTATCAGACATGGAAGAATATAATAAGAAGATCCCATTTAGATTGTGGGTGAAGGTTGTTCAGAGGTCTGTCTGATGGAAGGTCACAGGATAAAGGAGGGAAAGAGCTTTGGCAAATGCCTGTACCTTTGAAAAACTGCACAAAATCCATGGGGACCAGTAAAATGACAGAAGTAGGGAAGCTGAGGTGGGCTGGCCTGGAATTGGTGGGTGGGGCCAGGTCTCAGGAGGGGCCCTGTAAACCACATTAAGCATTTTTGATCTCTTTCTTGAGGGCAAATTGACAGCATTAAAACTGGAAAACAGTCTGGCAGTTCCTCAAACAGTTCATAGAGTTAGTATACAAAATGGCCCAGCTGTTCCTCTCCTAGACAAAATACCCAAGAGAAATGAAAACCTATGTCCACACACAAAACACTTACACAGCATTTTAGAGCATTATTCATAATAGTCAAAAGGTAGAAACAACTCAACTGTCCATGAATGAATCAATGAATGAATGAACAAAACGGGATACATGCACACAGTGGAATATTACTCAGCTATTAAATGGAATGAAGTTCTGACAGGTGCTACAACATGGGGTAACGTGGAAAAAGACACGCTGAGTAAAAGAAGCCAGTCACAGAAGGGCCAATATTATATGAGTCCTTTCATTTAAAATGTTCAGAACAGACACGTCTACAGAGACAAGCAGCAGATTGGTGATTGCTTAGAGACAGGAAAGATGGGACATTGTGTGCTACTTCCAAGAGTGATGGGGTTTCTTTTGAGGTGAGGACAACATTCTAAAACTGACTGCGATGATGAATGCATGACTGTGAATATACCAAAACCACTGAAATGTACACTTTAAATGGGTGAATAGTGTGGTATGTGAATTATATCTTAATAAGACTGTTAAAAATAAAACCTTTAAGGGGTCAGAGGTCAGGAGGTAAGGGAGGGTGGGGAGGGAATAACTATCTCAGATTTAAATTTTCAAAGATCATTCTGAAACAGGAAGAACAATGTCTTGAAGAGGTACAAGTGGAAACTAGATGGGCCAGTGAAGAATCTACTGCAGGGGTGCAGGGGAGTTTGGTGGCCTACACTATGGTGGTCATTTTTTATATGGAGTAATGGTGAACAAAACTTCGGCTCATTCAGATATGTAGAGAATGGTATGTTCTAGTTCATTTTTGTCTTTTTTGAACCAGAGTTTAAAGATAGAGAGATCTTCAGCCAGGCGTGGTGGCTCACGCCTATAATCACAGCACCTTGGGAGACTGAGGCGGGTGGACAACCCGAGGTCAGGAGTTTGAGACTAGCCTGGCCAACATGGCAAAAACCTGTCTCTACTAAAAATACAAAAATTAGCTGGGCATGGTGGTGGATGCCTGTAATCCAGCTACTGAGGAGGCTGAGGCAGGAGAATCACTTGAACTTGGGAGGCAGAGGTTGCAGTGAGCCAAGATTGTACCACTCTACTCCAGCCTGGGCAATAAGAGTGAAACTACCTCTCAAAAAAAAAAAAAAAAAGTTAGGGAGGTCCTCATTCTAATCCTAAATCTGCCACAGCTGTGGCTGCCTCTAGGGTGGGGAAAAATTAAATAAAAGGATATGAAAGTACTTTTCAGTGTAGAGTAGTACATTCTACGAGGGTGCCAGTTTTCTCAGAATTAAACCTCAAGGATAAACACTCAGTATCAACTAAATAACAAAGTGTGATCTTTCTCTAAAAATTCAAGAGGTAGTTCTAGTTCCTGAGGTCCTTGGAATCATTATTGTGAATATCAATGATTAATTACAACCTGTAGGTGCTGAGAACTTAGGAGAGGGTCCTGACATTATAATGACTTGCAGGGTCACAGACTGGATGAATCTTTAACACCTGAATACATTAGTAAAAGAAGTGTAGGTGTTGCCTTTTCTGCCAGGTTTCTTGACAGTCCCAGAGTTAATCCTTCCTCTGGGCACTCCCTGCTCACTGCAGAGAACTCTATGACCGCCCCTGGGACATTGTTTGCACGTATAGACTGCTGCATCCCCCACAAGACCCTCAATTATCTGGGTGTAAAAAATAGCTTTGTCTGTCTCCCCAGTGTCTAGCGCATACTAGGTGCTCATTTATTTGTTGGTCGAATAAACAAATGAAAGACATTAATTGATGAACAAATGAATTATCATTGAATGAGTGCATTAGAGCTTTTCGTTTCACTTTTGGAGAAATAAGACCTCAGTAATACCCCCTAAGCTAGCAATTCATTTATGCTCTCTGGCCGCTCCGTAACCATGAAAGGAATGGCCTCACTGAGGGCGCACACTCTCTACCCTGCACATCATTTCCATGTCCTTGAAAGGTAGCAAGTGGTGCTCCAGGGAGACACTGGCTGGCAATACCAAAGGCTCTAATCTCATCGACATAATGTGTCTGTAGCTGGAGGCCTGTTTCCCTCCTCTTTGCGCTCCTGACCACCCTCAATTATCCCAGGGCTCTGGGCTTTCTGGCAACAGCTCCTTATTTTCCTTAAGCCAGTTATTTTTATTAAGTGACTTCCAGTCTGCAACCAGCCCTGTTGAAAGTCCCTGCTGTCTCCAGTAGCCTTGCACAGCTACCTCTGCGGATCCTTCACACCAACTTACTCTAGCTCTGAACCAGGCACCCACCTACGGATGCCCCATGGGCTGAATCTGGCCCTGAGATATTCACATGGAGGTAGTCCTCACAAGGTTTAAAAAGTTGTTTGCCAACGCCTTAAGACAGAAGTTTTACCAAAATTCGAGATTTCTATATTATCCTGAAGAAAAAAAAAAAAAAGGAGGTATGACAGCCTGGTCATTGTCTTTAATGCCATTGAATTTTGCATGAAAAATAACTGCGTAGTTGTTAAGAAAGAGTCAGCACCAACTTAAATAATTCCAACGCCAATGAATGTGAGTGACATGCCTGCAAGTTGATCAATTTGCTGTGGTACTAATTAATTCCATTAAAGTACACATTGCCATGAGCTTTCTGTCCAGCTCTGCAAAGGAAGTGATGTAAAGGAAAATCATCTTGAGACACTAATTACAGGCCACCTGACCTGAATTAGCATATTAATAATGGACAACTGTTTCACAACGGACTGAAGCCTGTCTCTGCAAGCTCAGTCTTAGCACAAACCAGTTTTCAAAATAGTAGGGTGCGGCCCCCTTAATTTCAATCTCCTTCTATTTGTATTCCATACTTTATCAATGAACTTGATGAAATGTTTCATTAACCTTCAGTTGTCATTAAACCATTACCTGGTAGCATCACATAATTTTAATTTCCTTTAGATATTTTTCATTACTTAGCAATTTCCAAAGACTTCACATTCGAACTAAGATTTTGGCCTTGGGTTTTTTTCTTCTTCTCAGATTCACTCGATAGCAGTTGCTAAAATCTTACATCCCTAAAATCTGTTCAATAACTTCCAACTTTCATAACCTAAGCCAGAGATGAATGGGCTCCACTTTGTGGCTGATTGCTCGGCTGACGGTGATGTGTGCTTATTCTCATTCCTTGCACTTGGTCTACACCCTCTAATAAGCAACCGGAACTAATGACAAGAGAATCTCACAAGCAGCTGGATTTCTTCCTTTTCTGACTTGCAGCACTGACAATATGAAAAAAATTATCTTCAGAATATTTTAATCAGGAAAAAAATGCATTCTTATAGAAACAGTGGTTTTTTATTTGTTTGCTCTAATTGAGGCAAGAAAGAAAACACTCTCATAGGTAATAAACATTTTAAGATTATTATCTGATTTCTGTCATTCGTTTTAATCTATTGGTCTCATTTTAAAATCAGGCAACTGCTTCATGCTCTGTCTAGCCTACCACTTTCTAGCAATGCCTGGGTGACAACACATTCTATATTTTCCTAGATGGGTCTCAGACAAGAAGTTCTGTTCCTTGGTCTGGGTCTGAAAAGGACAATCCAGGCCGGGCATTGTGGCTCACACCGGTAATCCCAGCACTTTGGGAATCTGAGGTGGAAGGATCACTTGAGTCCAGCATTTCGACATGAGCCTGGGCAACATGATGAGACCCTGCTTTTACAAAAAAAGAAAAAAATAGCCAGGCATAGTGGGGCAAACCTGTAGTCCTAGCTGCTTGTGAGGCTACAATGCTAGGATCACTTGAGCCTGGGAGATTGAGGCTGCAGTGAGCCATGATCATAACCCTGCACTCCAGCCTGAGTGACAGAACGAGACCCTGTCTCATAAATAAATAAATGGGCAGTCCAAGACAGTCAAAGTCTAACTAAGGTGTGACCAGCTGTGTCATGTGCTGCAGAATAATACTAGAATTACCCGGAACCTACTTTTTCCATGATGCCTAACTTCCACTGTCTGTGGGCTGTGTTAATCGTTCCATTTACGCTGGGACTTTGAAAGTTTGCAATGAGCAGGTGAACAACTGGAAACAGTGATCTCCCCTGAAGTTTAGCTATGACCTGATTATTTCCTTAGAGCCCGTTCAAGCTTTCCCCATGTTTTCATTCTTAATTCCATTCACAATTCCTTTCTCTTCACCTGTCTTCTTCCTTACCTAGAATATTTTTCTTCTTCTCCTGTTCCTGTCACAGATTTGCAGAGATGACATGATGTTTTATGAAACTTGCTACACTCCTTTATCACTAGTTTTGTTTAGTAATTTAAATCTTATTCTCCTTGTTCTAAATGAAAAATATTGAGGACTTCAATACTTCATGTTTTTCTCTCCAAGAAGTAAATTGTAAAGTCGTGATTTAAAGTTCTCTGATATTCAATTCGGCCTGTTTTTCACATGCCTAGAAACAACAACAAAGGCTTCTTAGGCTGGGATAAAAGAAACCAGCTCACTGGACATAGCTGCAACTGCTTTCCGTCTTCAGCTTTGATGACTTCCAGGTGTCTGCAGCTCAAACAGAAAAACAGGAATGCTACCTTTGCTGGCGGTGAAGCACTCAGGAATAAAGGCCAACAGAAGGAATGCCAAAGAGAATCCTAGATGTCAAATATTTGATGTCCAAACATGCCAAGATTTTAAAAAGACAACAGAAATTATTACATTAGTAGGTAAACATGAGCATCACAGTAAAAAATATCTATCTTAATAAGGTAAGAGAGAACAAGTAGCAAGAAAAGCATATTACTTTTTAAGATGTTTGCCCAAAGAATTTTTATCCTTCAATCCATGTCTAAGCACCACTTGGAAGTCTATTTTACTGCATATATATGTATATGTTATATATTATGTATACTGTATGAATTTTCATAGATTTCTTAATGAACAATTGAATTATTATTGCTTTTTTGCTTTTTACTTCTGTGAGCTCTCCAGCGGTAGGAACAGCTCTTCCTTGTCTCTGACTTTCTAGCATCCAGCACAGGGTTGGATCAACTCTGCCCATAAAATCCCAGCAGTGACTTCAAAAGAAAGACAGCACCATTGTCTGGTCACTAAGAGAGAAAACTGCTTTTATCCAAGTACCAGTGCCGACCCATTTGTTCCTGGCAGACCTCATGAGATTCAGAAAAACATACGGAACCAATGAGCAAATCCCTCCTTTGATTTCCACAGGCCACAGGAGGAAGGTGCATTGTGCAGCAGACACATTAAGGCCGAGAACTGCCACTGAGTAGGCATCAAGCTGCCACACAGATTCCTTTCTAGATGTCCTCGGTCAATTCTGAGCAACAGAATGAAAACAGCAGCTTACGTGTAGCAGATAGAATCAGATTTCACGTGGGATCTTTCGCTCAAATCAAACCTTAGAAGATCATGATTGCCTAAAGTCTGTGTGAATCCCTGGTTCATTGCTTTTATAAGAAGAAAAACAGATAATTCAGTTTTAGCAGTAGAAATGACTTTTAATTAATAGCTGAAGGCCAGACAGCCTCCAAATACTAGAGTTCACTGAAAAGATTTAAGAAAATGGAGTGATTTGATTTAAAAGTTTAAAGAAAAGAGAAGGTAGACCACTTTCCCCAGACAACACAACACTCAGGAAAATACAGTAAGAGCTTCCTTAATGGAAATAAGCCCCACATAACCTTGTCTTTTCTCAATGGCAAAAGCAGCAGCAGCTTAAGCTTATTAAATGCTCAGTATGCTTTAGACGCTATGTTACAAATACTCGATTTTTTCAGTCTTTCTCATTGCTCTATAGGATAGGTATCATTATTACCCCTACTTCATAGAGGGGAAGCTGACTGCAGTTGCCTCCAATGATTTCTCTTTTGGCTAAACTCTATAACCCAAATCCAAACAGAAGCCGTGTGGTCCATCTGAAAAGGATCTGGAGTAAAACTTGGATGCAGTTCCAGCCCTGCTGCTTACAAGCTGGGTGACTTTGAGCAGATTACTTGTATTTGTGATTCTCAGTTTCCCCAGTTGTGAGTAGGGAGCATAGCTGTGGCAGACTGGATTCTTTTTTGTTTTTGAGACAGAGTTTCACTCTGTTTTTCAGGCTGAATTGCAGTGGCGCAATCTTGGCTCACTGCAACCTCTGCCTCTCAGGTTCAAGTGATTCTCCTGCCTCAGCCTCCCGAGTAGCTGGGATTACATGTGCACACCATCATGCCCAGCTAATTTTGTCTTTTTAGTAGAGATGGGATTTCTCCATGTTGGTCAGGATGGTCTTGAACTCCTGACCTCAGATGATCCACCCACCTCAGCCTCCCAAAATGCTGAATTCTTACTTGCGGCTCTTGACTGGCTCTCACTGCCATGTAGCTTGAAATGGCTCCAGGAAACATGGCAGGATGGAAAGCCCAACCATAATGACTTTGGATGTGCCCCTGTGATTTGCTTTGGTTGATGAAATTCAAGATGTAATACAAGCATAGGCTTCGGTCGTGGAGCTTGCTGGTAAGCTCCAGATTTAAAGCCTTTGCTTACATGACATTTAAGCAGATGTGACACCAGCAAAGGCTTTCAGTAGAGCTTGCTGGTAAGATGGAGTGCCTACCTTATGTGGGCTTTCAGACATGAGTTTAGGATGAGTGATAAGTTTATAGAAGTTTGGGCTTTTGGATTTCTCATTCTTAGCACTATTGACAGTTGGGGCCAGCTAATTAATGGTGAGTGACTTTTCTGGGCATTGTAGGATGTTTCACAGCAAGCCTAGTTTTCATCCATTGGATACTAATAGCAACTTCTTCCCTTCAGTGGTGATAACCAGAAATGTCTGCAGACATTGCCAAATAACCCCAGGGGGCCAACACTGCCCAGGTTAGGAATCCCTCTGCTTTGTTCTCATAGATGGGTAGCTGCTTGTTCAAGAAGAAAGAGGAAGCCATGAAACCTTCCAGAACCCAAATCACCCTGGAGCCCAGCTCACTCCAGATGAAGCTCAGCTGATTAATACATGTGGATGAGAAGTATAAATATTTGTTGTTTTAAACCAGTGTGATTTTGAAGTTCTTTTATAGCAAAAATAGCCCAACTAACATCCCAGCTGTGTGGAATAAAATCAAACATATTACAGAATACCATGCAGAGTTTGTGAGTACGTTTGGGGCACTTGCAGCTCGTATCTGTAACATTAAACTCTGTATACGTTGCACCAGGTAATGAGCTAGCCTGTGATGCATCTCACCTCTCGCCTGCAGGATTAGCCTCTTACCTCCTCAGCAGCACTCACTACCGTGCTCCATAGAGACATTCCCTAGCACATCTATGACTGCATCCAACTACCCTACATATGCCCCAGTTCTTCTTTTGGAGCCAGGATCCCCCACCAGGCTGATCTCCAGATCAAGGAGTAGCACTGACTCTCTTGTGCATTGCTACTCCTTTCTCCCAGTTTATGATGCTGAAAATCCAGGACCTTAACACATATGAAACAGCTCAAATTAGATCCCTCCTCTACTTGGTCAGTATGTCAGTTATGATGGCAGTTATTCAGAATGTGTGTCTATGTGTGATATGGTCTGGCTCTGTGTCCCACACCCAAATCTCATCTTGAATTGAAATCCAAATTGTAATCCCCATGTGTTAGGGGAGGGACCTCATGGGAGATGATTAGATAATGGGAGTGGTTTCTCCCATGATGTTCTTGTGATAGTCGGTGAGTTCTCATGAGATCTGATGGTTTTATAAAGGGCTCTTCCCCTTTTCTCTCTGCACTTTTCTCTCTCACCACCATGTGAAGGACATGTTTGCTTCCCCTTCCACCATGATTGTAAGTTTCCTGAGACCTCCTCAGCCCTGTAGAACTGTGAGTCAGTTAAACCTCTTTCCTTTATAAATTACCCAGTCTTGGATATTTCTCATAGCAGTGTGAAAATGAACTAATACAATGTGTTTTAATATATACTCCCATATATTAACCTCTCTATAACACTAGAACCTAGCATAGTTCCTGGTGTAGAATCCTGGTGGTGAATGAGCAAATGAACAGAAAGAGCATTCACTCATCATAACAAGCACACTAATAATTTAGATATAAACTAAAGGTCACTTAAGAGCCTTGTTTAAATTATGCAAGATTCAGATGACTAGGTGATGCAGAAAGAACCCCATGGTACGGCGAACACACTAAGAAAAAATTAAAAATTTTCTTAGAGCCTAGGTTTTTTTTTTAATCCAGAGTTTACAACATGTTTGGAAATTATATTTTCCCTTAAAGAAAATCTTTCACAAAGCACAAATTGGTGATGAAATATGTGTCTATAGGTCCTACGTAATTACTATTACACCAGACAACATCTATCACCAGTTAGTCATTTAGGGGAAGAAAGCAGTGATTTCACAGGAAACTGCACACAGAGCGGGGTTGGAGGAGAGGTTTAAATGTGCACACTGTTAACTCCAAGGTTCTGCACTGTCGTTTAGCATTTGTTTGCCTCTGGTACAAGCTACATATGACATCAGAGTTTAGTGGAACCAACTGACCTTCCTATAAGTAAATTCTACATGCAGCAGCATTCTCAGCACTCTGAATGTTACCTTGCCAGAGGGCCTAAGGGCCTTCCTCAGATTCAGTGGAGTTTACTGGTAAGATGCCATACTTACCTTATGTGGGTTTCCATATATGAGTTTAGGATGAGTGATGATCACAATTACAAGCATTGTACACAAACAGGCCAGTATCATGCTGGCTGTTCTTCTGCATTCTTTAACTATGTTATTCCTCATACCCCTTTGTAACATAAGCAGCAGTGCCAGTTCTGTAGTTGAATGTAAATACCTTGACCAAGGTCACACAGAGTGGAGCCAGGATTCAAACTCCCTTCTGCCCAACTCCCAAGTCTTTTCATGGCTATATCACACTGCTCAGAGAAGAGGCTGAAGACAGGAAGGCAAAGGCCCAAGAATCCACAGTACCTCTGACTAAAGAAGAATATGTTGGAAAAGAGCCGTGCACAAAATCTGTTTCACATACAGCATCCCAAAGCTCTTAGAATAAAGTTGCATCTTATGTGGAGTTTGGAATGTAAAGCCAACATGTGAAGGGAAAACTACATCAGGATGTACCCATGGAATCAGTAAATTTGCCTATGAAGTACAGCACAGATCATGTCTTACTAAGTTCAACACCGCCATTTTCTTTTCTTGTGGTGGAACAGATGGCCGCCCTTCAGCTGAACCCCAGATGAAGTTGTGGGCTTGCTTTACATGGTGTAGATGAAAAAAAATGCCTTATCTTGGAATGCTAGAGTCATACTCAGCTTGATGATATGCTCTGAAACCACAGCAGATGTTCAGGTTGCTTCTCCTTACTAAGGACATGTGCCTACTGAGTGGAAAGGGCAAAGAATCACCCACCACCTGTGACACTTAATGAGTCTCTATTTTTCCAAAAAAAATTGGCCTTTGCATAAAATACATGCAACTATGCCCTGGTGAGGTAGGTATGGATTTCCTGCCTATAATGAAGGGAAGATGGCATCTATGGGGCATAGGTTGTCGAAAAGGGTCATGTAGAAAATGAAAGGTATCCATGGTATTATTTACCCATTTATAGGTAGTTGTGAGATCTAAGCAAATGGAAATGGCTTCAATAACCTGGGAAGTTGAACAAACTGACATACATTCTCAAGGAACAGTCTTTCCATGATGGGACATACTGATCATATTTAATAAATGAGCTGTGCTCCTCAAATCACAGAGGGGGCTCTGTCCTAGAAGTCTAATTTTACATATTATTCTAGCCATCTTAGTTTAGAAAATTATTTGTATTGTTAATGATTAGTCTTGTTTTTTTCTATTTTTAAATTTCTCCTGTACATTTATCTAATTAGGTGTTATCCATTAAGACACATTTGAAAGAACAAAAAAAATCACATTTTTTTGTGATTGTGATTGTGATTGTGAACCATCACCCTAGCTGAGAAGATAGTTGGTTAAAAAAGAAGGAGAGAGAAAATATTATAGATTTTCAGTTTCCCAAAGTGTGTTAGGGTGAATAAAGTTTATTAAAAATAAATAATGCTAGACACAACATGCATAGCTCATTACAGTGGGCATATTTTTGATTAGAGCAATGCTAGACAACAGCTCTTCAAATGAGATTTGACAGCAGGTAAATTACACAGTGTAAGAGTTTAAGTTGATCTACAGAACAACAATGTCTTGATCATAAATAGGATGTGTGTGCTGGAAAATACATTCCATCATTAATGAAACAGACAGATGAACTGAAAAACATCACATTGCACCACCATTTTAAGTAGCTTACCTTAGCAATGTAATATGGGTAGTAAGTCATGCATAAAACCCTGTAAAAGCTCATTAAGACAGGATCAGTTTGTTCAAAACAGCACATATTTCAAGTAACTGTTCTTCCTTAACCAATTCCAGACACTATTGTTTAACAACATTAACTAAAATAATGGGAAATAAGGCAATCATAATTCATTATAGGTTTTGTCCCTCTAGAATGCTCACACTTTGAATGGGTAATACCAGGGATTTCACTTTTTTTTTTTTTTAAACAATGGTAAGGGTTCTTGAGTCATCTATTGGCACTGCCCATACAGTAACGCTCTATGTCAACATTTCTCTTAAAAATCTACTATGGCCTGGGTCCCTTCAACTTTGGGCTGAGAACCTCTAAAAATGGCAGATGCACTCTGGATGCATCTTATATTGCTTTACGCAATTATTAGTACAGAGTAATCTTACTGAAAAGGCAGTTGTTAGATTTCTGAATGGCTGAAAATTTGGGGGTATTATGCTTGTGACAGACAGCTATGATATACTGAATGGTATATAGAGGACTGCATATGTCGAGTTGGATATCAGTATCTACATTTGCAGAATCCACAATTTCAAAGATAATTGCTCTCGAAAATTTCAAGTCACCAATGCATCTTTCAAAATACCAATTGCTGTGAAATCTGCCAGTCACTCAGAATTAAAAGACTCCCCTTTAAGAAAGGGCTGTCATTTATTCAATGTTACTAGCTCTACTAAAATAAATGGCTCAGGAGAGATTTTTACAAGTGTTTAAAACAGTTTGCAAACTCATGTGCATGTGCATGAGCTTCACTTGTTATCTGCAACCCTAATGCCAATCCTTTCTACAGCAGATTCAGATGAGTGAGTACTGATTCCCCATGCACTTGTAGAAGCTGCATCTCACGTGATCCTTCTGTTGACTCCCTGCAACAAGTATTGGGAAACCTATGCTTTACAGCAGGCTTTGGAATGCTGCATCTAAGACCAAGGTAACACAACATGGTGCCAGGAATGGGATTTAAGTGAAGATTTTCTGAGGTCATGTTCTCCTGGCCTTCCCCATACTCAGAAGCTGCTGCCTTTATTTTTGCTGACTTTTGCATGCAGATTTGCAAGTTAGGTTTGGAGGCAAGAGATAAGTGATTGAGCTTTTGTGGTTTTATCTTATTTAATTATATGGTATGGAGATGTCTATAAATTTTGACCTCCTAGCTTTCCTGTCCCTTATTTAAGATTAACAGCATTCTGCTTATCTTTGGCCATAACCTCTCTAAGATTCCCTGTAGACCTGGCAGGACTGTCAATCACAGTGTTATTTCCTCCAAACCTGCCCAAGAAGGGGGGCCTTATGACACAAACTAAGCCAATCAGAAGCTCTCTCCTGGCAACAGAAACAAAGAAACAAAGGGGACATGAATGGAAGGTGGGTGGAGAGGACTTATTCCATTGGTTCTGCCTAAGAGACAGTATGCTGGCTGGGGTCCCCAGAACTCAACTTGTTCCTGTCCTTTCTGAGACCCAGCTGTCAGGTTTTAGATTTGCAAACTACAGCCAGTATCCATCCAATGATTCTTTTACGGCATTAGTTGGCGGTTCTTGTTTGTCCTTAATCACAGAACCCCGAGCAGCTAACACTAGAGCATCACTGTGAGCTGGTCCACATCTGCGTGGACAAAGACTGAGCCAGCTCATCTGCATCTGCCTGTACTGGGCAGACTAGGGAGAGAAGGAGATCAAGGTCAAGGTCAATGAAGGTCAGAATCTTGGAATATGACCATGTTCGCCAACCAAGAGCGAAAAAAGTGGAGGCATATTGTCTCCCAAGGTTCTTCTTTTATTAAGAAGAGGTGTGTAATTTTTCCAAGCTGGAAGGAAGTTGGCTTTGAAGAAAAGAGAATTCTGGGTATCATAGAGAGTATGGATCTTGAGTCAGAATGATGTGGTTCAACCTCCGATGCTACCTACAGAACAACAATGCATGCTGTTAGTAACTGTGTGGCTGCACATAGTTTACTTCCCCTCACTGAGACTCAGTTTTAAACTCTGTAACATGGGAATCAGAGGGAAAAAATCTATGCATATGCATGTGTGAATATATGTGTATATATAAGATCCACACATAGATTCAGTACATATGCCTTTGGGAATTCCCTGACAATGAAAAGGTATAAGGAGATAATTCAGAGGAAGAGAGAGGATTGGGGAGAAAGCATTTTCTCTACATACATAAGTGTAGCTGGGCTCTGGCATACACAAAAATATAACGACTTCTACTTCTTATTTCATTTTTTTTTAAGAATCTCCTTACTGCAAAGCAGCCTCCTTTCACACACCGGGAGCACACATCCTGATAAGAAGTTGACTTGCTCCAAGCCTCACAGAAGGTCATGGAGGAATAGGGACAGACAACCAAGACCTGAGATGAATTTTAAGCTCTACTGATTCATATGACAAGCAGAAACTTGAGACCCAGTCAGGGGTCTAATTTCATCATAGACATTGCAGAGTTTTGAAGAACGGAACCGAGATGTCAGAGGACACAGGAGAGTAGTAAAACTCCAGAACTTTCAGAACAGGAAGGAAGGAAGTGGGGAGGCTACTGCCTCACCTGTCCTGGAAGAGGATAACCTTTCCATGGGAGTACTTCGTGTGTGTTGTGTGGTCTCTCTGGAACTGCCTGTCAGGTGAATTGGGTGAAAAGACCTATGAGATCTGACTGCTACAATAATTCCTTCAGCCTCCAAACTGGCTTGGCTGGATTTGTTAGGAGGTTTCTTTCTTTGGTCCTTTTGCAGCCAGAAGCGAGTCTTTTGCAAGAGATTCAGCTTCAGAGTTCTAGGCCATTGTTCTCTCTTGGAGGGAATTTTAGCTCTAGGGCAGCAGACACTATACTGGTACATACATGGCCCAAACACTGCCCAACCCATTGTACAAACACCAGGGTTAATTTTGATGGACTGAAGTAAAGAGACAGGCAAACTAAAAGGGAAGCCAAGTGAGCAAAGGCAGAAAGGTGGAAGCTGGCCAGGTACATATGAAGAACCTGAAAGGGAACAGCCTTGGTGGAGGAGGAGGTGATGATTTGGCTAAGGAGTGTGGACACATCTTACTTCCAATCTGAATCTTCACAATGCTCTTCTCTCTGCCTCCCTACGTGTATGTGTGTGCATCCACACAAGTATGCATCCATTATATCTACATATGTATCTATGCACACATGTACACACACACAGAATTTTAAAATCTTTAGTATTTCCACTACTCATTTTCTGTTCTCAAGCAACAATCACAGAAACTAATTTACCTTATCAAAAATGCAATTACTGCATATCTTAGACTGCTATTTATTTGACAGGCGTCTAATTTTTCCATTTTTACCTAATTTGACAGGGAATATTACAGACATAACTAGTCTTTCAAAATGACTTTCACAAGGTTAGTTCACTTGTTAATTGACCCTCTGTGATGGCAATTTATGAAGCATATTAATTTCATCTGTCACTTCCAATGCAAAGTAAATGTGGAAAATAGTCTATCTTTCATAAGGGACCTTATAAAAGAAGTATGTCGGAATTATTAATTAATATATGCATATTCTTTCAACCATTGAGATCGTGCAGAACTTTTGTACCCACTCATCTGAAGCTCTGTTTCCCTTTCATAAATGTTTTGCTCTTCCTTTATGGTGAAGGAGAGGCACCTTCTCAACGATTATTCTGCCAGGGATATAAATCACTACCTCAAAAATAAAGGAGCCATTTGTCTGGGAGGACTTCTGAATTCCACAAAGTTTAAAAAAAATCTCATGGGAGTTACAGCAAGAGGAAAGTCCTCTTTTCCAGAAGGCTGAAGCCTATGTCCTCACGAGTGCTTTTGTACCCCTAGTACAGGTGCTCTGAGGAACGCAATAGGATATGCCAACTTTAAGAAGGGAGGGAGGGGAGTGCCTCTGGAGACTGAGTAGGACCTTCAAAGGACATCTGCTGAAGACAGTGCTCTCACCGTATGAATTTGACTTTGATATAGACCTTTTCCCAAAGACCCTAGTACTCCCAAATTCAGTCTCAACCTTAGTCACTCAAAAATCACTTCAGAGCCCACTGGTAGGCAAGCACTCTGTATAACACTGCAAACAAACCAGACACAAGCTCAAGGCTAATGAGCCCCCCTTTATGCAGAAGAAACAGGAAAGTCAAAAGAATAGAAAACACAGTTACGATACGGAGTGACAAGCACCAAGTCAGAGTAAGGAGTGGTTCTGAGGACTGAGGCACAGCAAGGTGATGAGGGAATGATTTAAGACACAAAGGAAGGAATTTCCCCGGGCAACCAACCTGGTGTGACCTGGTGCCTCTTTCCCTTTGTCTGAACGTTCTTGTGGATTCCTTGGGGCCTTCCCAAATCTCCTACTCTGTTCTAATTTATGGATTCCATTCTTAAGTTTCAACAACTTAGTAAACATCTGTTCCAGCTTCAACTTCTGCAAAGATTCCTAGGCTCCCTCATGGGCATGTTTCCAGTGTCTTGATTCTCCTTCCTGGTTTTGTCTCAGCTCTGAACTTCCCACATATGGGGATGGGGGTGAAGGGAGTCTTCCAGAGGCAAGGGCTTCCTTCCTTCCCTCAGGTAAAGCCCTAGTTAAAATGTGGGCTTAGGAAAGGTTCTTTCCTTGGGTTTGCATCATAAATCACCCAGCCTCAGCATTAATGTTTTCATAAAGCTCAGCAAACTGACACAAGAACAGAAACCCAAACACCACATGTTCTCACTCATAAGTGGGTGTTGAAAAATGAGAACACATAGACACAGGGAGGGGAACATCACACACTGAGGCCTGTCGGGAGGTGGGGGGCTAGGAGAGGGCCAGCAAGGGGTGGGGGCTAGGGGAGGGATAGCATTAGGAGAAACACCTAATGTAGATGATGAGGAGATGGATGCAGCAAACCACCATGGCACGTGTATACGTATGTAACAAACCTGCACGTTCTGCACATGTACCCCAGAACTTAAAGTATAATAAAAAAAAAGCAATAGTGTCACTGGCTTTGTAAACTCAAGTGTGTTTCTGCTGCCATTTACCTCATACTGAAAAATTCCTACTCCCTTTGTATGGAGACTAAATGTAATTCTCAGGTTTGAAGGAGTTCATGTAGGAGATCTGAAAAGATTAGAATCCCCTGTTAGACCCTGAAGTCTCACCAGGAAAATCCAGGACATCTCAAAGCTGAGTTTAGCCTCATCATTTATGTTTTCTCTGATCAACAAGAGAACTCTTCCTTTCTTTCAAGCATCTTGCTAACGAACCCCTAAACGAGCCACGTCACTCCTGGCTTTCAGCAAAGCACAGAATATATATGTTTGGAAAGATGAAGGCTAGTCTTTAATTTGATGGTAATAGTATTATAAAATCAGGAGGTTTTGTTAGAAAAACAAAAAATATATTGAATAGTAATGAAACAAAAATATGTTAAGGTGTATTTATCTCTGATTTCTGCACTCCATATTTAAGAAAAGCATATTTTAGAGCTTTCACAATGAAAGTTACTTGACTTCTGATTCAGGTAATACGTGCCAATGATTTACACACGGAACCATTTAAAAATGCAAATTATGAAGGTGGTATGCTGCAATGTCCTCATCAATCACAAAAAAATACATATTTTGAATCAGCATGGAAATGTATAATCTATACTTCATAGATCTCAGCATGGAAGTGCTGCCATATTCAGCTAAATGCAGCACACATACTATTGGCAAATAATTACTCCCTCAGTCTGAGGTTATCGTGTGATCATAGTGCTAAAATGCTGTTCAGAGAAATGACATTTCTGGGGAAAAAAAATTCTTCTTCATTTAGTCTCACAGCCCAAAAAAGGCATGGGTGGCGTGCTATCTTTTACAATACTTTTCTATTCTTATTATTAACGTAGCTAAATCATGCCCCTGTGCCTCTTCAGGCTCTGAAGCAGTGCTGGTTTATTTCACTTTGTAACCAAACATAATGAAACCTCAAGTGAGGAAATTCATGGTTAAATAGAGCTTTCCTGGCCCTGAAGGATGTGGTACTTCTATTAGTAAAATTACCTTAAAATGTGAGGTGAGAGCTACTTCAGAACTGCCCACACATCTACGGACAAGTGCAATTAGCTTTCTGTGACAGAATAGAGGAATTCTGGAACGTTTCTGTTGCTTTAAGATTTGATCAGTGAAGAGGAAGTGAGGTTACACTGCCTGGAGCTCAGGTTTAAACTGACTTTTTTCCTCCCAGGAGAAGGGATAAAAACAAAAATGGAGGGGGAAGATAATCGCGCTGGAGATAAGATACACCATGCTGAACCTCAGATGTGTGCTTTCCAGGGAACTAGAATGAGCTCCACAATCACCCAAAGAGGAGCGGGGCAGGGCTGGTGTTCCTCAGCCAGTGGTGTAGGGAACAGGCATCACCACTTACATTCCCAGGACACCTCGAGTTATAGCAGAAGTTATTGCAAACCCTGTGTTGTTACCGCAACTTTTTCCTGAAAATTGACAGCCCCACCCAACTGTAGCTTGAATCTGGAGTTGAACTTGGAAGAGCTTATTCATGCTGAAAGAGGCTTAATTTGTTCCACCAGTCTCACGTATGCATTGCTATCTAGAGGCTCAAGAAACATTTTTTTTTTTTCCTCTCTGCATATCTTTCCACAACTTTACAGATAGGTCCGATTGTCTTAGCCCATTTTGTGCTGCCAGAAGATTACCTGAGACTGGGTAATTTCCGAAAAAGAGATGTTTATTTAGCTCAGGTTTGCAGGCTGAGAAGTTCAAGGATGTGGCCCTGGCTTCTGAGGAAGACTTTTGAGCTGTCCCAACAGGGTAGAGAAAGTGACAGGGGAAGTGGGCATCTATCAAGGGAAAGAAAGCTGAGGGGCATCCTGTTTTATAACAACCTACTTTCAAGGGAGTTAATACATTCCCACAAGAACCAATCCGGGCTCTCAAAACCAAGAACTCACTCACAACTCCAAAACAGCATTTGTGAGGGATCTGCCCCCATAATCCAAACACCTCCTGCTAGCTTCCACCTCCCCATAACCCAAACACCTGATACTAATGCCCACCTCCCAACACCCCCACATTGGGGATCAAATTTCTCCAAAAGCTTTGCTGGGAACCAGAACAAACCACCTCCAAACCGCAGCACGGATACAGTAGCTACCCTTGATTATAAAATACTTTCTAATATGTTAAAAGTATTAAAAAATACTTTTTAATATGTTGGAACAGTAGTTCTCAACCAGCGACAACTTCAGCCCCCCACCTTCCGCAGCCAGGGAGTATGTGGCAATGTCTGTGGACATTTTTGGTTATTACAACTTGGGCTGAATGATGCTACAGGCATCTACACCCATGTAGTGGGTACAGGGCATGGGTGTTGCTAAATGTTCAGTATTGCACAGAGCAGCCCCAAATGTAAATAGTGTGAAGAATGAGGTTGCCAAGTCCTGCTCTAGATTACAATGATCACTGTGGTGTTCACATCAAACATGCAAGTGAGGCATTGTTATTATTCCTATGTCATAGATTGGGACATAGTCTAGGAGGTCAATAATTGCAACAGCTGCACAGTATTCCATGGTGTCTATGTGCCACTATGCAGCCATAAAAAAGGATGAGTTCACGTTCTTTGTAGGGTAAGGGATGAATCTGGAAACTATCCATCTCAGCAAACTGACACAAGAACAGAAAACCAAACATCGCATGTTCTCACTCACAGGCGGATGCTGAACAATGAGAACACATGGACACAAGGAGGGGAGCATCACACACTGGCATCTGTTGGGGGGTGCTAGGAGAGGGGCAATGGGGGTGGGGAGGTTGAGGAGGGATAACATGTGGAGAAGTGCCAGATATAGGCGACGGGGGGATGGAGGCAGCAAACCACCTTGCTATGTATGTACCTACGCAACAATCCTGCATGACCTGCACATATACCCCAGAACCTAAAGTACAGTTTTAAAAAAAATTGCAACAGCTATAATTTGTTATCTATTATGTGTTTGGCCCTCTACTAGGTAGCTTTACTGTATACTATCTGTTCACCAAGATCATAAGGTGAGTAGTATTAATCCCATTGTACAGATGAAGGAAAATGGAACATCATTTGCCCAGGATCACATAGCTATTAACTGGCAGAGCTAAGATGCAAACTCTTATCTGGCTCCAAGTCACATGCCATTTGTCCTGCATTCCACTGCAACAAGGTCATAGCTGCTCTGTGGCAGAACTGGGATGCAAACTTGGAAGATATAATTCCAACTTCTAGACTTTTTTTTTTTGTTGTTGTTGTTGTTGTTGCTTTTTTTTTTTTTGTGAGAGAGAGTCTCGTTCTGTCGCCAGGTTGGAGTGCAGTGGTGCAATCTCCACTCACTGCAACCTCCACCTGCTGGGTTCAAGCGATCCTCCTACCTCAGCCTCCAGAGTAGCTGGGACTACAGGCGCATGCCACCACACCTCACTAATTTTTGTATTTTTTTTTTTTCATCAGAGACAAGGTTTCACCATGTTGGGCAGGAGGGTCTCAATCTCTTGACCTTGTGATCCACCTGCCTTGGCCTCCCAAAGTGCTGAGATTACAGGCATGAACCACTGCACCCGGACTAGACTGTTCTTAAGACAATACCGCATTGCTGTATGAGGAAAGACAAAGCCCTCCAAAAGTACCATGTCATATACGTATTTTGGGATCAGATCAGAAACCTCAGTACATACTGGCTACACAGGTAGATTAAAGTTGTCCTTCCAGTGAAGAGACATGAGACAGAAGTGCCCAAGCAGGAGGCTTTCTGTGGCCAACAGTCCCCTCCTGTACACAGCTGGACACCTAGAAACAGATGTTGGTAAATATGTGAAGGACTTTCCTCACTCCCCTGCTTCTGACTGAACCGTGCTTAAGTAAAATCAAGTCATCAACAACAGGACAGTCCTTTTAACACTGAACTGGGGATGCCTACAAATGAGTCAGCTCTAAGACCAGGAGAGCCCCACCAACTCCCAAACTAGGACAGCTCTCCTATACCAGGATGGCCCCCCTCGGACCAGGCAAGGCCCCACAGGACACCCCTTGGAACCCTCACCTGGGCTTACATTGGGAGCACTCTATTTTAGCTGGCAAAGCTTCCTGGTCTGGGGTAATGCGTATGTGACTCAATGCAATTACACATACTTGGAGCTTAAATAAAATGCTCCCTTGTAAAATATGAAAAGTGGGGATGTTCTGCTATGAATAGAATACTTAAAGACTTAATAGACTACACACTACACACACACACACACACACACACAGGAGAGAGAGACAGAGAGAGAGAGAAGGGGGGTAAGGTAGAGGGAGAGAGAATTTGCTACTGAGGCCTAATTCACTCTTATTAGCAGCTTCACCAAGGTTATTACATGACATCAACATGAATTTACTCCCAGCCTATTAACCCACAGGACATCTGCTGAATGCCTTGCTTGTAAATATCTCATCCACACTCTCCCTTGTACAATACAAATATTATCATTATTCCTCATTTCAGTAAAGAACTTGTGCCAATGGGCATTTATTAAAAAATTACTCATTTATTTATCCAGCTGGCCAATATCCCATATGTATTGAGGACCAATATCTATTATTTGATAGTCACTCTGTATTGACTACATCAAATCTGAGTAGCCAGCTCTCAGATTTTGATTTTCTCACATGTATTATTACTTTTATATAGACTTCTGGGGAACCTCAAAAACCCCAGAAAAAAGAGAATAATCACCTTGAGCTCTTTCTCATTCCCAAGGCCACCCACTTAACCAGCTATCTGATCCCATTCAGACTCCTTTTAAAATTACCAATGCAGTCTTGTTTCCTGAGACTCTGACCTTGCCTCACTCCCCTTTCCATTTAGTGGATGGTTCAAGATGGAACTGACACATGCAATTTCATGTCCTTCCCAGCTTCAAATATTTCAATGGGTTTCCAGTTTCTGTGGGATAAAACCCACATTTCCTATCATGGCTTGTAAGAGTCTTCATAATCCAGCCCTCACCTACCCTACAGCCTAATCTCTTATCACTAGTTTGTACTCTGTGCTACCCCTGTAGTCTAGTCAAATAAAAGGACTTGGAATGCGATGAATAATTACGATATTTCATGCTTCATGCCATTGCACACCCTGGGATGCTTCTCTGTCTACCTCTAACACTTAGAGACGAGAAAGAGTCCCATTCACCCTATCAGATGGGCAATGTCTGAAATGCCCAGGAAAAACCTTTTCTGGTCATTGTGGAGGCCAACCCCTGAATGTCCCTCACACCCAAGATGCCCCACTAAGCCTCTCATGAGAATCCTATGCCCTTGCCAAGGTGTAGTTTAAGGGTGGGTAGGTGATTTAATTCTGGTATTAGGGCTCAGAACACAAGACTCCAAAATATGGCTATTTGACATGCTGAACTGAAGTGGTAGTCTCAAGTTTTCTCTGACCTTCCCCCTACTTCTTCATCTCTCAATCACCTTTCTCTCCCAAAGCATAGGATAAGGCTGTTCATTGAAGTTTCCTTATCTACCTAGCAACCAGACCCATCAAAAGAGAAGAAATGGCCTTCAATCCCCACCCCCTCAAAACTTTATTTACCAGAAGATTAAAACTCATATCATTGCCATTGCATTTCTGCCTGGGCAACAAGAGTGAAACTACATTTAAAAAAAAAAAAAAGAAAGAAAGAAAAAGAAAAAAAAAAACTCATATCATAAGGAAGAGCCAGTAAATTAAACATCACACCTAGAGCCTAGACAAACTTTGCCTCCAATCCCGTTCAATTCCCAAAGAAAATATTATGTACTAACCATTGTCTGAGCATTGGGCCCATTCATTCCCCCTAAAAGTTATTTATTCCTCTGAAATTGACAGACACATTGACTCAATCTCTCCTTCCCCAATGAAGAAGTTTGTAAAAGCATACCGACTTCATTGGGTTACTGGGTAACCATCCTCCTTTGATCTTCCAGGCTAATACGCATTAAATAAAGTTGTGTGCCTTTTCTCCTATTCATCTTCCTGATGTTAGTTCCTTTTCAGAGGGCAGAGGGTGAACCTTCAGAAGGTGAAGGGGAAGCTTTCCCTTGGCACCAATACTGGCCCTGCTGAAAAGTACATAGGAAGTTCTCTTTTCCTTCCTTCTCCTCCCAAAATGACAGACACAAGAGATGCCTCCTCTTCTCTCTGATGCCATCATGTGGGCAATTGCTGGGGCCATCTTGATACTGAAGAAGAGTTCCTGTCGGACTGGAAATGACAGTGGCCATGACAGATCAGAGACATGAAAAGAACCTGATGCCTTGATGAGATTTTTGAGCCACTATAGTGACTGCACCTGGAAGTCTGCCCTTTTTCTGACCTCCCAGTTTGATGAAATTTCTTTTCTCACTTAAGTTTAGATCAGTCTGAGTTAGAGATTTCTATCACTTGAAGCTACAGCATCCTTACTTTGTCACCTGCTCTGACATTCCCACTTTTACTGAGGTGGGGCTTGGCATCCCTCCTTGCTCTTCTCCCACATTTTCCTCTCCGGCATTTATTGTGTAATCCTGTTGACTCATCTGACTCTACTCTTGGACTATGACCTCCCTAACAGCAGGGACCGTGATCATATCCACTGTTCCTCTCCTAATTCCTGGTAAATATCAGATGTTTGCAACATTTTGCAAAACTGACTTTGTGGAACAGCTCTGAATTAAGGGGTAAGAAGTGGGAGGAAATTTATGTTGTGACTTTCATGATACTTATTTTCTAGAATATAAGGAGCCCCATTTGTGCACTGTGAAAAATGCCTTCTGGACATAAATGTTAGGTCCTGGTAATGTTACAAATCAGATTTGATTAATATGTACAGAGCTGCTGTTCTGTGCCAAGAACTTCCACATATTTTCCATGAGTTGATTGCCATGGAATTGTCTATAATGTCAGTATGACATTCCATTTTACAGATTGAGAAAACTAAAGCAAGAGGAGGTTAAAAGTAACCAATAAAGGATGAATATCTGGGAAGTAAAAGTAAAAAGGATAAATATCCGTGAGGTTAAAAGCAACCAATAAAGGATGAATATCCGGGCATAAAATTAGGGCTTTTGACTTTAGGTTAGGCACATTTTCTATGAAGTCATGCAGCCAATAGCTGTCAACTTTGTATGCTCACTCTGCACTGAGAACCGTGTTAAGCATTCTCCGTGTGTTATATCACAAAGTACTCACAACAACAACATGAGGTACGGACTATCACCACGTCCATTGTTCACGTAAGACATGGAAGGAATGGACTAGCTGAGATTTTAACCCTAGCAAGTTTTACTTCCTTCCTGAACTCTTAACCCTACTGAGGCAGAAGGCAGCATGAGACCAGGTACAGCCATAAGATGAATGAACATTCAAGCTGGAGATTTCAAAAATACTTCATAAAGCCTCCCAGGGCCATAAAGATGGCTCCCCTAAAAAACCTCTCTTACATTAGAGAAGAAAGTCTGTCTCAGGTCTGGTCTTGCTTGCTCCATCAGTTTCTCACTGCTCCCTCCCCAGAGACTCTTCCTCTCTAACAGCCACACAGCCCTGACCCACGTGGCAGCAACACGGAAAGAAAAACTGGAAATGATGAGCTCCATCATTAAACAAGGTGCTGGGTAAAACCAGCGTGGCACAGCTGAAAATGGAAAAGCACAGAGAGGGAGGGAGAGCGGATAAATGTTTTGGGGAAATAAATGGTTCTGAAAGAAAACCCTAAGTTAGGCTGGGCGCAGTGGCTCATGCCTGTAATCCCAGCACTCTGGGAGGCCAAGGCAGGTGGATGACGAGGTCAGGAGATCGAGGCCATCCTGGCTAATATGGCGAAACACTGTTTCTACTAAAAATACAAAAATTTGCCAGGCTTGGTGGCATGTGCTGTAATCCCAGCTGCTCGGCAGGCAGAGGTAGGAGAATCGCTTGAACCCAGGAGGCAGGGGTTGTGGTGAGCCGAGAAGGCACCACTGCACCCCAGCCTGGGCGACAGAGTGAGAGACTCTGTCACACACACAAAAAAAGTACCCGAAGTTATATGTATCAGTTCAACATGTGCAATATTAAAAATGCCCACAGTTTAACATTTTCAGGACACATGCGCCACTTGGTGAAGAGGACATCTAAATCCCTGTTTCCTTGCTCTCAGCCACGTCTTCTTTAACGAACTACCTTAGCGCTATGCAGCTTTCCTTCCCAGGATGTTCTGAAAACATCATACACATAGTAAAATGTTCAAATCTTAAGGATGCGTCGGATAATTTTTAAATATGTAAACCTGCATATATAAACTATGGAAATCATGATCTATAACCTTTCCATCCATTAGAAAATATTTAAAGTTTGCAGTTTTACTTTGCATAAGATTTCATCTGATTAATGTCTGATCTTGACTAGACACTAGGTTCTGGGAGGGCAGAGCTACATTCGTGTTGTCCAACATTGTGTCCCAAAATCCTGCCTGGCATGGTGCCAAGCACGTAAGATTTGTTTGTATATGTTTGCTGAACCAACACATGAACTGGGAGCAAGGCGTAGCTGACTCATCTGGTAAGTTGTCAACTGTCAGTTTATTTGTCTTTAAATTTGAGATCACATCTGCCATTTCTCCTTTCTAGGTTTAAGAAAATCAAATGAAAATATTGACACAGAAGTGTGTGTTGTAACTTGCAAAGCTCTATATACATAATATTAAGTACGCATTTAGCAAAAGTAAATATTTTGACCTATTTCCTTGTGTCACTAAACTTAAAAGTAAGTTGAAATGTGATGATCTATGAATTTCTAGTAGTTTAAACTACAAAATCTCATTTTCAAAGTTAACCTTTTCTGGTCAGTTGCTCTGGTTTTATTGCCATCTGCAAGCTCTATGAGAGTATACCTGATTTCAAAGATGGTCTTCAGTGATCCCAGCTTCCTGGCACTCAAACTCTTAGGTGATCTCCCCGCTTTGAGTATGGGCTAAAACTAGTGACTTACATCTAAATGAAATGAATATGGTAAAAGTGATGGGATATCCCTCCTGTGACTAAACTGAGACTGAGGCTCTCAGTTTGACAAGTTATGAAGAACTCAGTTCGGTCAACAATCAAGTGAGGCCAGGCGTGGTGGCTCATGCCTGTAATCCAAGCACTTTGGGAGGCCGGGGCAGGTGGATCACGAGGTCAGAAGATCGAGACCATCCTGGCCACGGTGGTGAAACACCGTCTCTACTAAAAATACAATAATTAGCTGGGTGTGGTGGCATGCACCTGTAGTCCCAGCTACTTGGGAGGCTGAGGCAGGAGAATCACTTGAACCCAGGAGGCAGAGGTTGCAGCGAGCCGAGATTATGCCACTGCACTCCAGCCTGGTGACAGAGCAAGACTCTGCCTCAAAAAATAAAAATAAAATAAAGTGATCTTGCAGGTAGACCTTGCCCTAATCTGAATTTGGGATGACTGTAGCCCTTGTTAATACCATGAATGCAGCCTGAGACCTCAAGGAGAGCTAAGCTATGCCAAGACTCCCAATCTAAAGAAGCTGTGAGTTAATCATGATGTACTGTTTTAAGCCACTAAGTGTTGGGATAATGTGTTATGCTGCAATAACAAACTAATATAAACTCCATGAATTCTCATTACTTGAGATGGCAGTAATAATGACTGCCATTTTCCAAGTTAGCCTTTTGGTCAAGGTGTTGGGTTTTTATCATTAGTGTATCCTTAATGAGAGCAGGTTAACAGATGCTTTAACCAACACTAAATAAAGCTAGGGTCTTTTAAAATTCCTACACACAGAAGGTACTCAATACATTAATGTGGAATGAACAAAGAATAATCGAGTGAAGTAAGATGATCTCTAGAGAGGATGAATGACATGCCAAGGAAAAGCAGATGAGTGATGGAGACCTGGGGGAAAGATGGTGGTTCCTAGAGAGAATGATAGGAAGAGAGTATGCACTGCAACCATCAGGAGTCCAAGCCTACCAATTTGTGACGTAAGCCAGAAAGTTTAAGGTAAGGTAGTGCTGTCTTTCCTTACATTCCCTTATAATGTTTTGGGGAGTTTATCTTCTTTTTTTTCATGGCCTAATAACTGAAACAGTCCAAATATCCAAAATAAGGAAATAATAAAGAGGAACATCCACACTGTGGTATGTTCTCCAGCCATTAAAAAAATGAAAATATACATAGCTTGGAGAAATAGGATCTCCATTAAGATTGGATAAAACAGGTTGCAAAACAGTGTATATGATATGATTCTATTTTGGTAAAATTATATGCATATGTACACACTAAAAATGTCTGAAAGGGGATACACTAACTTTATTTTTGGTGGTAGGAATATTGATTATTTTTACTCTTATGCTCTATAGTGTTTTATAACTTTTTAAACAACAAGCATGTATTACTTCTATACTCAGAAACAGTAAAGATTATATAAATTTATTGCAAAATACATAAAACAAGGAAGATGTCCTAAAGATAACACTTCTCTATTAGTGCTGTTATTGGAAAAGACATCACATTGTGTAGAGTGAAAATCCTCACAGCTCTTCTTATTTGATAATCACAGAGCTGGAACAGTCTCATGCAATCCTCAGTGAAGCGGGCATACTGAGGGATTTTATGCTGGGGTCGTCTGAGCCTCTCAACCTTAGGCCCTTCCAAGTCCTATGGTTAATCAAGAGTGATCTGTGCTACTGCTGTTTTGAAGGTTTTCTAAGGACATCCAATTAGCCCATACTTGTTACCTCTATAACAGGTCCTTACTTCTTGGAGTTTTTAAGTGCTTAGGAAGCTCTAACCCACTGATTCTTAGAATTTTTCACTCCAACAAAATAAAATGAGGAGCTTGTTTAAAGTTCCCTTTCTCTCTGCGAGGGATTATTTTTGTAGGCTTGCGGTAGGGCCTAGGAATCCATCACATTACACTCAAGAAATTTTGTTGCCTATTGTCTAAGGGATACACATGGAGAAATACTGCCTTCCGATGTTATTATTCTTGCTGGCTTTGTTACATTCTAAGAAAAATAATATTTTTGCCTGCACTGATGTTTCCTCCCTTTCCCTTCTTCCCTTCCTCCCTCTTTTCTTTCCCTCTCTTCTCCTCTCTTTCTCTCTTTTCTTGACATGGTCTTGTTCTCTCACCCAGGCTGGAATACAGTGGGGCAGTCATGGCTCACTACAGCCTCGACCTCTCGGTTCCTCCCACCTCAGCCTCCTGAGTAGTTAGAACCACAGGCATGTACCACTGCACCTGGCTAATTTTTGTGTTTTTTAGAAACAAGGTTTTGCCATGTTACTTCAGCTTGTCTAGAACTACTGGGCTCAAGCAATCCTCCTGCCTTGGTCTCCCAAAATGCTGTGATTACCAGTGTGAGTTGCCATGCTGGGCTCCATTTTCTTTCTTATTTTCACCCACTGTACAGATCAGAGTAGAGAAACATGATTCCTCAAGAAAGCTCTGGATCTCACTTTGAAAAAGTTTCAGGCATTTAGAAGTCTACCTTGAATGTCCTTCAATTAGTCTACCTATGCCATTCCATTGGTCATTTGTATGTTTATTCATCCATAGAATATGTATTAAGCATCTATGTGCCAGGCACTGCTCACACCAAAGCCCTATTTGACATTGACATCTCCTTGACTTGTTGGAGTATGTCTTTGTCAGTTTCCATATATCAAGGACTCTTTTCAACATGTTTGCAAAAACATCTAACTGCAAAGACCACTGAGAACAGTGCCTGGCATAAAAGAGGCATTCAAAAAGCGTTCAATGACAAACAGTGCTCCAGTGCATGAGTGATAAGTTAGAGCAATTTGAGAACAGCATTTCATACATTCATTGGCGTCCCATTCAAGCTCTCTGTTCTTATTCACACCTTCTTCACCTCCCATTAGTACTACTAAGTTTTGTTGTTTAATTGACACATAATAATTTATGTGGTAAAATGTGATATTTCAATGCATGTATACATTATATAATGATAAAATCAGGGTAATTGGCATACCTATCATCTCAAACACTTGCCCTTTCTTTGTGGTGAGAGCATTCAAAATTCCCCTCCTAGCTATTTTGAAATACAAAACATATAACTGTAAACTCTAGTCACCCCAGTATGCAACAGAACACCAGAGCTTACTCCTGCTATGTGACCGTAGCTTTGTACCTGTTGACCATCCTCTCTCCTACCCTTCTACCCACATGCTTATTAAAATGAAAACAGATTCACAGCCTTCCAGAAGTCCCTCTCTCCTTCATTCCATCTTCTTCAGAGCTATTTCCCAAACAAATATCTTATTTCATCATTCCTTTCTTCAGAAAGTCTCCAATGGCTCTGCATTCTTTCCAGTAATTATTCTTAATCTATGGAATATTTTAATCCATCATGAAACTGGGTTCCACCATCACAGAAACACAGAGCACCCTTTCTCCCTAGGAGGATGTACATTTACCCATGTACATTACATAAACCCATGTTATTAGGTGTAAATGCAATTTGCTGTTGTATTTAACAATTGGAATAAGTTGCGGAATATTCATATTATAGTAAGATTGGCAATAGTTCATCGTTATGAATCATTACCCCTGTTATAAAATCTGTGTGTCTCATCTAGATGGCTGAGATCTACTTATGTGCATATGTATTTGTGTTGTACTAATTAACAGACAACTTATAGCCAGAAGGATACATGTAGATGCTTTTATTACCATATCCTCCAGGTCACTCTGAGGCAGACATTACTAATAGACTACAGAGCTCTTCCATTTCCTAGTCTCCTGTCTTCCATTGCCTCTCTCCTTTAAATATATCTGCCCTTAAACTATACTCATTACTTATCAGCATTATTCTTCCCTACCATGAACTCCTACAATCAATAGCATTTCTTGGTACTTAACTGTCCAGGCACTAACCACAGAATATGTCATCTGACCGTGCTACTGACTGACCTAGGGTGGGTTATCTGAATATCAGTGTCTCTATTTTCTCATTTGTAAAATTGGAGTATAATTTAAGTCATTGGGAAATTATAAATATTAAATGAGAAAAGGCAACTGAGGAGAGAGAAGCACAAAGAGAGGGAAAAGTGTATCTTACAACTATGGTCCTATACAAGGACTGTACACATTTTCCCTGAGAAAAAGAAAGCTAAGAATGTGGAAAACTAGTCAGAGAAATTTACCCTGTGAGATAATCTGTACATAGAAGCTTGTAGAGCTTTCTGCAACAGGGATACTTCATTCAATTACCAGGGTTTATTTCTCTGAAAGATTAATAGACTCAAGACACAATTTTAATCCTCTCAATTAAGAACAGTTTATCCATTTATCCATTGATGGATATTTATGATTCCATATCTTGGATATTGTGAACAGTGCAGCAATACATATAGAAGTGCAGATACCTCTTTGGTACATTGATTTCGTTTTCTTTGGATACCCCTAATGAGATTTCTGAATCATATGATAGTTCCCTTTTAAATATTTGAGAAATCTCCATACTGTTTTCCATTACAGCTGTACTAAGTTACATTCCTATCAACAGCGGGGAAGGGTTTCCCATTTTTCCACATCCTTGCCAACACTGATCTTTTTGATAATAACCATATGAGGTAATAGCTCATTGTGATTTTAATTTGCATTTCTATTATGATTAGCAATTTTGAGCATTTTAAAAACATGCCTGTTGGCCATTTGTATGTCTTCCTTAGAAAAATGTCTACTGAGTTCCTTTTCTCATTTTTAGCTGAGTTTTTTAAATTTTACTATCGAGTTGTGTGAATTTTTTGTATATTTTGGACATTAACCTCTTATCAGATGTATTAGTTTGCAAATACTTTCTCTTAACTCTATAGGCTGTCTTTTTGCTCTGTTAATTGTTTCTTTTGCTATGAAGTTTTCTAGTTGCTATAATCACTTTGTTTATTTTTGCTTTTGTTGCCTATGCTTTTGAAGTTATGTCCAAGAAATCCTTGCCTAGACCATGAGGAGATTTTCCTTATGGTTTCTTCCAGTTGTTTCATAGTTTCATGCCTTATATTTCAGTCTTTATTTCATTTTGAGTTGATTTTTGTATATGGTATCAGATAAGAGTTCAATTTCACTCTTCTGCATGTGGATATCCAATTTTCCAAATACCATTTATTGAAGGATTTTTCCTCCATTGTGTGTTCTTGATAACTTCGTTGGAAATCAGATGGCCATAGATGCATGAGTTTATTTCCAGATTTTTTATTCTGTTTAATTGGTCTATGTGTCTGTTTTTATACCAGTATCATGCCGTTTTGCTTGTTACAGCTTTGTAGTATACTTTGAAGTCAGGTAGTGTGATGCCTACAGCTTTGTTCTCTTTGCTCAAGATTGCTTTGGCTATCCATGGTCTTTTGTGGTTCTATATGATTTTTAGGTTATTTTTCCTAGTTATGTGAATAATGTCACAGTTTCCTAGTTATGCAAATAATGTCATTGGTATTTTAATATAAATTATGTTGAATATGTAGATCATTTTGGGTAGTATGGCCATTTTTAACAATACTATCCTGGCAATCCATGAACATGGGACGTCTTTCTCTTTATTTTTGTTTTCTTCAATTCTTTTATCAGTGTTTTATATTTTTCAGTGTAGAGATCATTCACTCCCCTTGTTGAATCTGTTCCTAAATGTCCATCAATAGATGAATATCACCCACACACACACACACACACACACTCTCACACACACACACACACACACACACACATTATTTGAGACAGGAAACCTTGACATTTATGACAACATGGATGAACCTGGTGGAAATTATGTTAACTAACTCAAGCATAGAAAGGTAAATACTGTATATTCTCATTCCTATGTGAATGCTAAAATATTGATCTCATAGAAGTAGAGAGCAGAATGGTGGTTGCCAGGGCCTGGGGTGGTTGCAGGTAATTGAGAGTTGTTAGGGAGAGGTGGGTCAGAAGATAGAATATTTGAATTGGATAGGAAAAATAAGCTCACGAGAACTACTGTACAACGCGGCAACTACAGATAATAACACTATATTTTATTCCTAAAAATAGTAAACGAATGGATGTAAAATATTCTTACCACAAAACAGTTACTATGTGACGTAATGCCTATGTTCATTAGCTAGATTTAGTCATTCCATAATGTATAGATACTTTAAAATACCATGTCATACACAGTAAATACTACAATTTTATGTCAATTTTAAAAGAAAGAAAAGAAAAAGAGAAAAGAAAGGAAAAAATCTAAAAGAAAAAAGTTTATAAAAGAAGTCAGATAATCTTTGGCTTGGAATCCTTGATGCCATATCCTAGCTACGTAACTTGAGGTAGTTACTGATTTTTTTTCCATCTTCTCCTCCTGCTCACTGGGGTAACAATAATCCATATATGAAAAGTTATCATGGGGGTTAAACTAGATAATGCACGCTAAGGGCATAGTATAATTCCTGGTAAACAGTGAAGCCCTTAGAAATGATGGTTGTTATTATTTCTGTTGTTAGCTCTCACTCTGCTGGGAAGGACCGTAGCTGAGAAATGCTTTGTTAAGATTACCTAAGCCTTTTGTTTTTAAACTTTCCAATCCAGTTCATGACTAAAATTTGACTTCTCATGCAGATTTATCCATACAGAATGAATAAGTTGACATGAAAACACAAATATCCACTTCAATCAATAATTTCTCACTACAAACTAATATGTTTTCATTCTGTTTTATGTATATATCTGTTACGTATTTGATTAGTAAAATTCTATCCCTGATATAGAAATAACCTCTGAATATAGACACCAAATCAAGCTCTCTTCTATAAGGATGACATTCTAGACTGTTGACACAGATATAGTCTTGCTATTAAGGTGGCTTTGTATGGAAAACAACTGACCTTTCCTGGATGACAGCTGACCACAGCAAGCAACAATTGGGAATCTGAGTGCCATTTCTTTCCAGTGGCAAGGCTGCCTCATGTACCTTTATCTGTACATGCTGTATCTCCCAAATTAGAGCAAGGACCCCAGCAGGCATGGGAAGGTCAGATGTCTGTGTCTCTTCAGGCTCTAACGCAATCAGCTTCAATAAATGCTTACTATTAAAAATAATTTCATGAAAGCCCTTTACTGCCAGATCGGTCTCTGACCTCTTACCATAGGATCTGGCTCTTCTCAGATAGGAATAGTGCAAAAACCTCTTATAAAAGCTCAATGCATGTTCTATTGCTGATAACCCACCTTTAAAAAAGAGCAATTCAAAATAAACTCTAACATTACACAGTAATTATTGTTGTGATAAAATCTAATGCAATGCCCGTTGCCGTTATGTAATTGACTCAAGTATCTATTTAGTAACTTTAGTCAAAAAGATGTGTTTAATCACAAATTCAGTCATGTATCTAATACCAGAAACCATGGTATCAAGTATTTGACATAATTACCCAATAGATACTATAAAATGCTCTTTTCTAAAAGCAAATTCATTAGTTTCATTAAAAACTACTTAATTTTTATTAATATATTATGCCATGCAAGTATAAAAAAAGAGAAAAGAAACAAAGTACAATCAAGCTGAACTAATATAACTGTTCAAGCTCTTATAACACTGATTTTCTGAACAAACCCTAAGGATATTCCCAAAAATACAATGCCACCTGATCATTCTTGTTGTTTATAATGAGAGTCCCAACAATTTCAATTCAATGATTTGTAATCACTTTTATCTCCAAAAGAAATTGCCAACTCAGTGAGAGTGTTTGATAGGCCTTATCTGGGAGAGGCATAACTCCTATCACTTGATTTGAAAAGACTTGTTAAAACAAAAATAGAGTGGCTCATGCCTGTAATCCCAGCACTTTGGGAGGCCGAGGCGGGTGGATCACGAGGTCAAGAGATCGAGATTATCCTGGTCAACATGGTGAAACCCCGTCTCTACTAAAAATACAAAAAATTAGCTGGGCATGGTGGCGCATGCCTGTAATTCCAGCTACTTAGGAGGCTGAGGCAGGAGAATTGCCTAAACCCAGAAGGCGGAGGTTGCGGTGAGCCGAGATCGCGCCATTGCACTCCAGCCTGGGTAACAAGAGCGAAACTCTGTCTCAAAAAAAAAAAACAAAAAACAAAAAACAAAAATAGAGGTTGCAAAACAAAAAGATGACTCTAAACTTTTTGCCACTATGGGCCAAAGCTGCTTTACTTAATAATGTGTCCCAAGCAATCAAGGGGGAGTGATGGAGAGTTCTTGGCAGCTAGCAGGATAGCAGAGGTACCAAAAAGCTATCAGCCTCCAAAGGCCTTACATGGAAAAGTAGCCCCAGGACGGAGGACAGAGGACACAGGCCCAGAACTAGGCAATACGAGAAGAAAAGCAGAACTCAGTAAAAATGCAATATTAATGAAGCCACTTCTAAGAGTCTCACTGTGCAAAGGAGAAAATATCACTAAGTTCCATTGTGATTACCACTGTACATTAATTGGGTTTTACCATATTTATGTTGGTGCTTCAGTTGACAGATGACAAGTTGTTAAACTTTGAACAGAAACTCTCTGCATTGATCTTATGTCTTGTTACAGTCTGACACTTCTTAAGACTGTGGTTTCTGAACTAAATATAAACAAAGGTGGTGACACAGGCCAACAGTGAAAAATGATACCTCAAGGACATTACAAGTTAACTGTGCTATATAGATAAATTCAATAACTCATAACCATTGGGAGCAGTCATGATGAAAAGCGATGTGATAAATTTGTATATTAAAAATAACTTGGAGGAACTCTGACCTGGTCAAGGTGACATTAGCTATATGGAAAATCATCATAGAAAACGCTTTTTCAATATATGAGGGACCAACCATACAAGATGAATTAAGGGGCAATTCAGGGCATTTTCCTGAATAATTCAGGCAAAAGTCCCAATTGGCATAAATTTGGGTCAAAGTAAGCAGGAGTTGAATTAACCACCTTTCCCTTGCTCTAACCTCCAATGGTTTTGAGTTATTAGAAGTCAGGGCTAGTTTTATTTTTAGTTACATCAAATAGTTATGAGGGCCACCAGGAAAACTTTCTTGGTCTCTGTGGAAATAAATCTACTAAAATTCTACCTTGGATTATTTTTGTATAAGGTTAACAAAGTAGTATGTGAAAATGCAAATGCCATTTTGAGGACTTGTAACATCTTGCTACTAACTATGCTGCCCAATGATGACTTTGTCCCATTTCTGCCCTCTCAGGTAGTAGAAGGAAGAAGGGACAGTCTTGCAGCTGGGTTGCCAAGCCACAGGTATCTAGAAGCTGGAGGCAGAGTGGGGTAGAAAGCGGGGGTGGAATAAGCTGAAAAGTTGGATGAGAAAAGTGACAATTCTCCCTGCAAGATGAAGAAGTACAACCTCCTGAATATACCTATTATGTGACTTCTAACCAGAATTATTCTTCAAGGAAGAGTAGCAAAGCCTAAAAGATTTCTGATTAATTAAGTGATTTATTCACTTATCCATTAACTCTTATGTTCATTAACTGAGAAGAGTCAATCACTGCAAACAGTGTGAAGGGTGTAGAGATGAATATCAGGTTGGTAGCTTGCTGCTTTGAACAATGTGTAGTCTCACAGAGAAATAGCCCTGTACCATCAAGTACCATTTGATAAGGGGTATAACAAAGGTTTGTGTGACATGCTGCATGAGTGCACAGAAGACAGGATGGATTACCAAAGGCAAAGTGGAGGGAGGCTTCTCATGGGAGACAAATTTAACTCCAGATCTTGATAAATGTATATGTGTTCTTTGGGTGGAAATCAGAAAAAAACATTCTAGGCAGTAGGCAGAGGCAAGAGTCATTGGGAAAAACAAGATGAAAGGCAGCCCTGAGTGAAGATGCATGGCCAGAAAGAAAAAGAAAGTACATGTACATGGACAGTGGACAGTGGCTACAGCAAGGGCCTTGGAGCCCAATGAGAAAGGCCCTAAAAACAAGACCAAGAGGGCTAGTTTTCTTCTACAGAGAAGACGAATCTGATGTCATTCACACTGTGTAGAAGTAATTCAGTAAAAAGGAATGTATTAGTCTGTTCTCAGACTGCTAATAAAGACATTCCAGAGTCTGCATACTTTATAAAGAAAAAGGGGCTTAAAGGACTCAGTTCCACACGGCAGGAGAGGCCTCACAATCATGGCAGAGGGCGAAGGAGGAGCAAAGGCATGTCTTACATGGTTGCAGACAAGATAGCGTGTGCAGGAGAACGCCCCTTGTGAAACCGTCAGAGCTCGTGAGACTTATTCACTACATGAGAACAGCATGGGAAAAACCTGCCCCCATAATTCAATTACCTCCCTCCAGGTCCTTCCCATGACATGGGGGGATTATGACGATTCAAGGTGAGATGTGGGTGGGGACACAGAGCCCAGTTAGGAAGTTGCTGAATGTGATAAGTTACTGAAGAATGAACTGTTTGAAAAGAGAGCCCAGTTAGGAAGTTGTTGAATGTGGTAAGTTCCTGTAGTGGACTATTGCACAGTAGCAAAAATAAGAATGAGCAAACCAGATACAACAACATGAATCTTACTAACCATGGTGACTGAAAGAAGGTGACACAAAAGAGTATGCATAATATAGGTCCATCAACAGAAAGTCCCAAAACAGGCAAATCTAACCTGTACAGTTAAGTGTCAGGAGAGTGGTTCCCTCTGGGGAGAAGCTAGTGATTGGAAGGGGCTATAAAAGGGAAGATCCTGTTCTGTTTCTTAATCTGAGTGGGGGCTATAGAGGCGGATCACTTGGTTAAAATTCACCCGGCTGGATGAAGTACAGCCCACAAAGAGAAATTGTTGTAATACTTACATAAAGTAGAATATATCATTTACATGCTAACTGTATGATAGACACTGTCATAAATCCTTACACATGATCAGAAAAGACATTCTTATCCCCTTTCAAAGGTGAGAAAAACTGAGACACGAAGAGGCTAAACCCCGAATCGAAGCCCAAACAGCTAATACATGGTCCAGCTAGACTATCCCCATTCTGAGTTCCTACCGTTGGGATAAATGTGCCCTTATAGGTCCCTGGCATTATTAATATTAAAATTTATATCATGTTGAATCCTACATGTTTACTCCATTAAAGCAGCCTCAAATAAGAAAAGGATAAAATGCAGCAGCGATCTTTTAAAGCAGTAGTTCTCAATGCAGCCTGAACATTAGAATCACCTTAAGAGTGTTGAAAAAAATATCAATATCTGGGTTCCACACTAAAGTGGAGCCTGAGCATCTGCATTTTTATGAAGCACCCAAGATGACTGTGACGTACATCCACAGATCCAGACACTGCTCTAAACAGAAGCCTAGAAAGAGGCTGTCAGCAGATACCAAAAATATATGAGATTAATACAACTGGGTCGCAAAGTTGGTGTACAATTTTTAGCAGTCGAGGCCAAAAGGGTCCCAGGTTGGGTTATGTACTGTTCATTTCCTGACGACCAACTTCATGCACATTCATATGCAGACAGCGAATTCTTCCTGGTCTTTGCCTCCAGCGGGAATTTGTCTTTTTTGCTTCTTGAAGGCCAGGAGTAAGCAACAGCCCATGAAGCTTTTCACTCCTGTTTCACTGAAGACTCACTTGATGAATGTAGGACCTTCACATTTTTCTCTTTCAAAAGGTCAAGACATGGTGGTGTTCCAACCCCTTAAGGGAGTTGTAGCGAGCAGGCAGTTAATATAAGCCCAGGTAACTTGATTTTTCTCCAGTAATACAAGTGACATCTCCATTATGCAAATCCAGGCAAATGTTCAAAAGGATGCAAATACCATTGTCTTTTCAGTCCAATATCCTTTAATGTTTAAGACTGCTGGTTTCATCAACAGCATTAATTTTCATTCATAGCCTACATTTCAAGTGACTGCACTGTAGTGGCTCATTTTGCAGAGAAATAAAGACACGTCCACTTGAGTTTTATGAAAGACTAAATAATTTTTGTGGGTGTGTCATATTTGTTGACGACTCTTTGGGAAAAGGTTAAGCAATTAACTTTCAAACACAAGTCTTGAGGACACAAGCTTTCTTCTTGGTAACTCAGCCCTGTGATGTCACTGCAGAGAGCCCCTGCATGGACAGCTGACTCTGTGTGACTTCTTCAGCTGGGGGGATGGCCTCCAGGAGGCATAGGGAGCTGCCACCCTGTTTCTGTCCTGCACCTGCTCCTGTGACCTTGATCAGCCTCTCATATCCTCCACGTTCCTTCTCCTTGTTTCTAAACGTGATCCAAGCAATAGGCTTTGTGCCTAATTTTATTCTCCCCTCCTTCACCTCATGTAGACCTTGAGCTAGTCAATTAACCTCTTTGCTCTTCCATTATTAACAGACACCATGGCATAAGGTTGTTGGGACTTAAAACAAGCTGGTGCGACACAATGCTTCACACAGCACTCAAGGACAGGTGTGAAGAGTGAGTTAGCTATTGCGGCTGGGGTAGAGGAGATGAGTGAGGAGTTTGCTTTCTGCACCATCTGAAAGAAGGCACCCAAAAACTCAATCATCAAGATAAATATTTTGATGCAATATTTTTAAAAATTGTAATTGCTGCAAAAAAAAAGTCATGATGGACACAACCTCAAAATTTTAAATAAAGACAGGATCCATCACAGTACCAACACAAGCCATACTGTAGCCTGAGGCAAAAGAAAAAAAAAATCAGTAATAATGATGCCCGATTTTTAAAAAATGGTGGTGTTTTGCTCATGATGGATTTTCTGCATTGATTCTGATCTTGTCTTTATTTGACATTTTATTTCTCATGGGTTTTTAGTGAATTTTGAGTTTTAAAAATGTTGCATTACAATGCTATCACTCCTGATCAGAGGTCCCCAACCTATTTGGTACCAGGGGCTGGTTTCATGGAAGAAAATTTTTCCATGGTCCAGGAGGTGGGGGGATGATTCAGGGATAATTCAAGCATATTAAATTTATCATGCACTTTATTTCTATTATTATAATATATAAAGAAATACCTCTATTAGTCATCATAATGTAGAATCAGTGGGAGTCTTTAGCTTGGTTTCCTTCAACTAGAGGGTCCCATCTGGGGGAGATGGGAGACAGTGACAGATCATCAGGCATTAGATTCTTACAAGGAGCACGCAGCCTAGATCCCTCACACACACAGTTTACAGTAAGGTTCATACTCATATGAGAATCTAATGCTGCCCCTGATCCAACAGGAAGTGGTAATGCAAGCAATGGGGAATGGCTGTAAATATAGATGAAGCTTGGCTTGCTGGCAGCCAGGTTCCTAACAGGTTATAGACTAGAACTGGTCTGTGGCTCATGGTTGGGGACCCCTGCTCTTGCTGATTTAAGGTTTTGGCCCCTGAAGTAAGTGCCTCTCTGGTTTCATCAGCTGGCCCAGTCTGGGTTCTGCCAGTGATCAGGTCCTACCACATCTCTCTGATTTCACTCCAGCCATCCTGGCCTTTCTCTACGCTGGGCTTCCTGAGTGCTCTACTGACATTTGTTGAATGAACATGGCCTATGAAGCACCTGGAGGCTTTTCGAGCATTTATGGCCTTTTCACATGTGTACCTTCAGCTTGCATTCATGTAGGTGGCCCTAAAATAAATGAACAGTATCTTCCAGATAAAAGGAGGGGTAATCTCAGGGGAACCAGCTATGGAGTACAGGTTGTAAAACACATGGGAGCATGGGCATGCCAGGGGGACAAGTGGGAATTGAATATCCAGCCCTTGCTTCCCTTTCCACATGCCACGAGCCTCCGCCCACTTACAAGAATAGGATATATTTTTAAATTGGACAACAGAAACTTCTACCACTCAAGTCTGTACCTCTGCAAAGCTGCCTCTGACCAGAGGGAGCATGCCTTTTAAATTCTGCACAAAGATACCATAGGGGCTAGCAGATGTCCTGTGGATAGAACTCTTTGGGTTCACTGTAAATACGGAAAAACATTTGTCAAATTAAAGTCAATTGCACAATGTCAGCTGTAATATGAATGCAACTGACATTGTGCAGAGGGTTTGCCTGGGGCTGATGTGGGAAGAGGGACAGTCCACCCATGTCCTAGAGGTGAAACTGCTTGAGGTGTTAGGGTAACTAATCACCTAGAATCCATTTATGCCTCCAACACTGGGGAGAGAGCGGAAGCAGGAAAGTTGCTGAGACTTGGCAGACACAAAGGAGGAACAAATTTAGAGACTTGTATTTGAGATAGGGAGAAGATGTCTGAGACATCATTTCTTGGGCAACGGCTCTTTGCTCCTCTGAAACCTGGGACAAAAACGGGGCACTATGCGGGCGGGAACCCTTCAGTTCTCCCCTGCTCCTTGGTCTGTTTCTTTGGTCCACCCTTATCCCACTTCTCTGTGATGTCTGGCAACAATGAGTAGTGTTTATTTTTTTCTCTATAATTAGTTATGTATTTTAACATAAATCTGGTTATTAAAACTGCCAACAAACCCACAATATATTCTAGAATTCAGTTGCAGTTATCCCTTGTTATCCACAGGGTGTTCATTTCAAGATCCCTCCCTCACCAACACCAAAATCCTGGTATGCTCAAGTCTCTTATATAGAGTGGCATGGTATTTGCATACAACCTATGAACCACCCCGAATGTCCCCCGTATATTTAAATCATCTCTAGATTACTTATATAAAATACCTAATATAATGTAAATGCTATGTAAATAGTTGTTATATTGCTTTATTTGTACTATTTTTTGTGGTTATGTGTTATTTTTACTGTGCTTATCCCTGAATATTTTCTATCATTGGTTGGTTGAATCGATGGATGCTGAACCTATAGATACAGGTGGCCACCTGCACTCAGTGAAGCCCTAAAGTAGACCCCATCCCCAAATCAACCGCAGACAGTCAGCTCAGCCAATCCATGAAAATGCCATCTGTGTCCCTAAAACAGCCTCATAATTACTTCCTCCAGATTTCACCTCAAATGGACAAAAATAATAAAATACCAAGGAGAAATTGACTAGGATGAGGTCTCTTCAGGAAACAGTGAGCCCAGATAAAACTATATAAGGGCTTTTTTCTCAGTGAGACTTTTTCTTCCTTCTGTGTAGGAATTTCTGCATTAATAAGAACATTTTTTTTCTTGCCAAGAATCTACAGATAGGATCACATCGATATTCTGGTCCTTCAGACAAAATGTACTTCTGAAGGTTAAGGAGTCATTCTAAAATACAACAAAAAACAAAAGAGAAAGAAATCATGTGTGAGAATAACTGGGTGCAGAAGAAGTCTCTGAACCAGAGCTAACATTTGTGCAGGGAGAGTATGTACAGAGGCTGGCTAGCCCTTTTATAATTAAAATACAGTCAGAAAACAGCTGTAACCAGCTCAATAGAACTTATTCAATTTCTTCACTTTATTACAATAATCATTTCCTTCTCAAACTTGAGTCTTTGTTTTCTTCAAAATATTCTGAAAAGCTTTTAAAAAGAAACATATACATTATATTGTATTATACTGTAGTATTTTGTATTATATTAATGTTAATTATGCTATAGCTACCATTTATTACTAATACTTATGGTAATCGAAGTAATTATAAATATATTTGCTATACTTACATTTACTGTATTATATTATATTATGCTATGTAATGTTATATAACATATTTAAATACTTTGCCTTTTTTTTCTGCACTGAATTGACCAGAGAAGTTCTCAGCCTCAGACATGGCTGGTAGTTAGGAAATGTTAGTTTCCTCCCTCTTTCCACTGAAAATTGCTCAATTCTTTTCATAGTAGCCTATACTCTTTAATCTTAATCTCATTTTTATTTCCTGTAGGCCATCATCTTTTGAGTGTTCGCTACGTACCTGGCACTATAGTAACTATATTCTAATGAGTTGTCTCATTTTATCCTTACCTGTGAAACAGGTGGGATTATTAGATCTCATTTTTCAGATAAGGATATTATGCTCTAAGAGGTAAGCATGTACTCACTCATAGGTGGGTGTTGAACAATGAGAACACATGGGCACAGGGAGGGGAATATCACACACTGGGGTCTGTTGTGGGGTGGGGGCCTAGGGGAGGGATAGTGGGGGGTGGGGAGGTTGGGGAGAGATAACATTGGGAGAAATGCCTGATGTAGGTTATGGGGGAATGGAGGCAGCAAATCACCATGGCATGTGTGTACCTATGCAACAATCCTGCAAGATCTGCACATGTACCCCAGAACTTAAATTAAAAAAAAAAAGTCAAACAGCTAGTGAGTCAAGTGCCATCTAGTACCAACTCTCTGCTTTGATGACTCAGATTCTTCTCCCGACTGGTCTCTTTGTTAGGATTGAAAATCCAAAGTGAGAAGCCGAAAGAGAGGATGTTTACCAAAGTCCAACACTTCCCTTGAACTAACAACTTCATGAATGACAAAAAATCCATGCTCTTTGAAAAGTACAGGTTGAGTTAGTTAATAAGGCTGTCCATGACGCTAAGTGCTGTGTTTGATAACACACAGACTACAGGGATTTTGGCTTCAGATCTCACAGAGAATGGTGTTTGGCTCTAAGCTTGCATAGAGATAAATGTCTATCCTCATTCACTTACATTCATTTATTTATTCAACAGTTTTTGAGAACTTGCTATGTGTCAAATGCTGAAACAGATATTAGATAGATGTAATGATTAGTAAAATAAGATCTTCAGCCTCCAGGAGCTTATAGTTTTAGATGGAAAGATAATTCACAAGTAGGTATTATTACAAGAAAAGGCTATTCAAGGACCAAATGCGTAGCACAGATATAAATACTGCAGGGTTCCAAAAAGAAGGTTATTTCCAACTGAAACTAAAACCTCAACACAGAGAGGCAGATGACGGCAAGGTGGAATGGAAAACGCACTTCAGGGATAAAGGCACCACTGCAAGATTTCTAAAGGACATTTCAGGTAGACATCTCCCCTGGCTGCACATTAGAATCTCCTGTAGAAATTGATTGACTGATTGATTGAGATGGAGTCTCGCTCTTTTGCCCAGGCTGGAGTACAGTGGTGCAATCTTGGCTCACTGCAACCTCCACCTCCTGGGTTCAAGCGATTCTCATGCCTCAGCCTCCCAAGTAGCTGGGATTACAGGCATGCACCAACGTGCCCAGCTAAGTTTTTTAATTTTAGTAGAGATAGGGTTTCACCACGTTGGCCATGCTGGTATCGAATTCCTGGCCTCAAGTGATCCGCCCTCCTTGGCCTTCCAAACTACTGGGATTACAGGTGTGAGCCACCACACCCAGCCGGCCATCCTGTGAAACTTTTTAAAATATAATGGGCCCCACACTCGGAGTTCATATTCAACTTGCCTGGGGTAGGGCCTGAGCATTGATATCATCCAGTAACTCCACATGTGATTCAAACATTCGGCCAGGATGGAGGAGCCCTAATTAGGAATTTAAAAATCTGTCAAGATCTAAGAGATTATGCTGAATGAGTCAGGGTTTCTAGGAAAGAGGATGGACATTTATTGAGTAGCCCCATCATTAAGTGGGAACTTTTCTTCTTCTACATACAGAATCTCATCTAATTTCCTCAACAATTTTATAAATAAGGGGTGAAGAACAGAATTAATTGGGAGCTTACCATGGCCTAAAACTGTGCTACAGCATTATACAAATTATCTCATTTAATTAAATGTCAAGTATCATGATGAGGTTACATGTTAGCCTATCAACCATGGAGACCCACAGAGGTCAGCTGCTCAAGAGTAATAGGATGAAAATATGCTTTGATGAAAATCCATCCCTCCGCAGCCCTGAATGAGGAAGAAATGCAATGCATTTAGAAGCCCCTAAGGGGTCCAGGTTTGCTGGAAGGGAAAACGTATTCGCTCAGGGCACTGGAAGAATTTATTTCTTTGCCAACTTTCTTCTTTCTTACTTGTCTCTTTGTTGCTGATTTACAGGACCTCTTTTTACACTAAGGACAGTAGCTGTCTGGTATACAGGTTGCAAAATTCTTCTGTCCTATGTCATTTGTTTTAACCTTATGGTCTCCCAAATAGGGCTTTTAGTGACTTACACTTTGACTTACTATTTTTGGGGTTGGAGCCTTGCTTACTAGCCTTTCCTGGTCCAAAATCACATCTTTAGCTTTTCTTATTCAGGGATAGGTCATTGTTATTTTATTGTGCTTTGCTTTATTGCACTTTTCAGCTATTGTGTTTTTTACAAATTGAAACTAAGACCGCAATCCTGCTTTTAGCATACCTGTCAGCATACTCTCACTTCCTGTTTTGGTATCTTATTTTGGTAATTCTGGCAATACTTTAACCTTTTTCATTATTATATGTCTTCTGATGAACTGTGATCAGTGATCTTTGGTGTTACTATTGTAATTGCTTTTGGGTGCCATGAGCCATGCCCACACAAGATGGGAAATTTAATTGATAAATGTTGTGAGTGTTCTGATTGCTCCACTGAGCAGCCATTCCCCTATCTCTCTCCCTCTCTTTGGGCCTTTCTATTCCCTGAGATATAACAATATTTAAATTAGGCCAATGAATAACCCTACAATGATCTCTAAATGTTCAAGTGAAAAGAAGAGACACATGGCCCTCACTTTAAATCAAAAGCTAGACTGATTAAGCTTTATTTTTAAAATTAATTAATTAGTTAAATTTGAAACAGAGTCTTACTCTGTCACTCAGGCAGGAATTCAGTGGCCTGATCTCAGATCACTGCAACCTTTGCTTCCCAGGTTCAAGCAATTCTCCTGCCTCAGCCTCCAAAGTTGCTGGGATTACAGGTGTGCACCACCACAGCTGGCTAATTATTTTTCATATTTTTAGTGCAGATGGGGTTTCACTATGTTGGCCAGACTGGTCTTGAACTCCTGGCCTCAACTGATCCATGCACCTCGGCCTCCCAAAATGCTGGGATTATAGACATGAGCCACCGCCCAGCCTAGACTGATTAAGCTTAATTAGGAAGGCATGTCAAAAGCTGAGAGAGGCTGAAAGCCAGACCCTTTGTACCAAACAGCCAAGTTATGAATGCAAAGGAAAAGTGCTTGAAGGAAACTAAATATGCTACCCCAGTGAACACATGAGTGGCAAGAAAGTGAAAATGACGCATTGCTGATGTGGAGAAAGTTTGAGTGGTCTGGATAAAGATCACACTAGTCACAACATTCACTTAAGCTAACGCCTAATCCAGAATAAAGCCCCCTCTCTCTCTACAATGCTATAAAGGCTAAGAGAAGTAAAGAATCTGCAGAAGACAAGTCTGAACCCAGCGGAGGTTGGTTCATTAGGTTTAAGGAAAGAAGCGATCTCTATAATATAGTGCAAGGTAAAGCAGTGACTGCTGATACAGAAGCTGCAGCAAGTATCCAGATCTAGCTAAGACCATTGATGAAAGTGGCTACACTGAACAATACATTCTCACTGTAGGTGAGACAGCCTTCTATTGAAAGAAGATGCCATGTAGGACTTTCGTAGCTAGAGAGAAGTCAAGGCCTGGCTTCAAAACTTCAAAGAATAGGTGCGCTCTCTGGTTAGGGTAATATATCTGGTAACTTTAAGTTGAAGCAAACGCTCATTTGCCATTCTGAAATTTACTCCGCCATGTTCTATAAATGGAGTAAGAAAGTCTGGATGACAGCACATCTGTTAACACCATAGTTTACTGAATATTTTAAGGCCCCTGCTGAGATCTTCTGATTAGGAAAAAAAAGGTTCCTTTCAAACGATTACTGTTCATTGACAATGCACCTAGTGACCCAAGAGCTCTGATGGAAATGTGCAAGACGGATGTTGTTTTCATGTATGCTAACACAACATCTATTCTCCAACCCATGGATCAAGGAGTAATTTTGGTTTTCAAAATACATTTTGTAAAACTGTAGCTTACAAAATACAGAAATACATTTTATAGGCCATAGCTGGCATAGAGAGTGATTTCTTTGATGGATTTGGGCAAAGTAAACTCATAACCTTCTGGAAAGGATTTACCATACTAGATGCCATTAAGAACATTCATGATTCATGATAAGAGGCCAAAATATCAACATTAACAGGGGTTCGGAAGAAGCTGATTCCAACCCTCACGGATGACTTGGAGGGGCTCAAGACTTCAGTGGAAAAAGGAACTGCAGATGTGATGGAAACAGCAAGAGAACTAGGATGAGAAGTGCAGCCTGAAGCTGTGACGGAATCCCTGCAGTCTCATCATGAAAAGTGAATGGATGAAGAGCTGCTGTTAGGGATGAGCGAAGAAAGACGTTTCTTGAGATGAAATCCACTCCTGGTAAAGATGCTATGAACATAGCAGAAATGACAAAAAAAGAATTTGGAATACCGCATACATTTAGTTGATAGAGCAGCAGCAGGGTTTGAGAAGACTGACTCCAATTTTGGAAGAAGTTCTACGGTAGGTAAAATGATATCAAATAGCATCACATGCTAGAGAGAAAGATTTTGTGAAAGAAATAATTGTTCGATATTACAAACTTCACTGTTGTCTTACTTTAAAAATCTGCTGCTGCACCCTGCACGCTAACCTTTAGCAACCACCACCCGGACCCATCAGCAGCCATCAACATTGAGGCAAGACTCTTCACCAGCAAAAGGACTCAGATGTTTGTTAGCGTTTTCTTAATAATAATGTACTTTTAATTAAGGTATGTACATTTTTTAGATGATGCTATTGCACGCTTACTAGATTACAGTATAGTATAAACAGAACTTTTATACGTACCGGAAAAGCAAAAAAAAAAAAAAAAATCATGTGACTCACTTTATTGTGATAATCACTTTATTGTGACATTCCTTTTACTGTGGTGGCTGAAAACCTTTGATATCTCTGAGCCATGCCTATATTATCTTTAGACATGTTTTATGGTTTGCTTCTCACTTTTAGCTCTCATATCCGTCTAGAAATGAGCATCATTACATATTGTGAGAGAGGAAGCTAATGATGTTTTTCACAGATGTAGAGCCGATTGTCTCAACTCCATGTATTTAACAGACAGCTCCTTCCAGGGTAATTCTCACTCATTAATAAAGATGGGTAAATTGCCCCTGACCTTTAAGGTGAGATTTAATACCCATTTTTAGCAATGGTTTCCAGAACGTGGCAGATACGTGCAGCATTTGGATGATTTTAATGTTTCCCCTAACCTCTGACATTTGCATTGCAGCTACTGTGCTATGGATTTTGTCTAAGAGATTTTTAAAACAATTATTTTGTATGTGAATCCAGGAGCCCCTTGGCATTGGGACTACTTTAAATTCAAACTCAAGAGTGGAAAGGAGGCATGTAAATCTCTCCTAACAAATCTTTGGGGAAGAAATAGGTACTTTCTCTTCTACTTCAGATCTATAAAAACAGTGGACTTACAATAATTTAATTAGAATAAATCTAGCCTTGATATTAGACTTGTTTGTATTTATTACATGTAAATTCTTACCTTTGGCCTCCCAGAGAACTTAAAGCCATTTCCTGTGACTAAATATTCAATTCAACTCACGATAGGAAAAAAAAAGTTAAAATGAGATGAACCTGCACAAAGTAGTTGGAACCTGAATTAGTGGATTCATTCTTTCCAAAAGAGCACACATTACAAGAAAAAAAAATACAATAAAAAGGAAAGGTGACACCACCACAGTACTAGGCAGGGAGAATGCTACCTGCTCTTTGTGTTTATATCTAGCTTAGCATGCTGGCTACTGTTATTCTGATAAGACTGATGAAGAGACAGGTTCAACACCCTGCCCTTTCCCCTCTCCAGATAAGGTAGAGTCATGTTCTAAATTCAGTGGGGGTCTGTTTCTCTTTTCAGCCTCCTTTCTTACTATGAATACATGTTATGTATAGAATGAGAATCACATGTTCTCAAGGAGTTTGCTCCAGCCTCTAACATATTTGGCTACCCTTGTATCCTTCTCTCCTCTGCTGATACATGAAACACTACCCTGGAATAATGCCACCTCCATCGGCATTGCCAGGATCCAGAGTAAACTCTATGGTCAAAGAGAGAAGGGATTTAGACAGATTTTCTCCTGTCTGCCCCAGAGTCTGTTGTATGCATCCTTTCCCAATACTGTGTTTAGTGATGCTGAGTTGATAGCTTCATCTTAAAATCAACCATAACAGTACTCTTCATACAATGGAAACTGGCAAATCAGGACTTGGCTTTGCACGGCCTCCAAGCTACTCGTTAAAGCTTTACCATCACACTGTTATCTTTCCCCATTTCAGAGGGTTGTCTTGGAGCTTAGAAGGTGCCTTTTGATTAGGTGTCTTTGATTTCAGGGACCCATGGTGCAGAGGGGAGAGCAAAAAGAAAACCATGAGATGACTTTGAGCTGGATCTGGTTTAAGCTTTGGGACCGAGAGAGAGATAAGGGAGTCGGACAGATCTATGATCACAAAATTCCTGGGGTTGTACTTTTTAAAAATCTAGACAGATTTTGTTCCCCCGACACATAACTTAAAATTGAGTAACTGCAAATTTGCCAGAAGTCTGGAGAATATAATGCTTTTTTTTTTTTTTTTTTTTTTAAAGGAAAGCAATACTTGGCACCTGATTCCTGCTTATGCTGCAATTCCTCAAAAACACCTTGGCCTTCTCGGAGAATAGAGAATATCAGACCTCCTTATCAATAGAAATCATAATTCAAAAAATAGAAATCATAATTTAAAATAAATTAAGTTAACCTGGGATCAACTACTTGATACAGCATTTCGTTGAGTAAAGATAGAAAAACTACTTTTTAAATACATTTATTTAGTTTGTTGGCCAATAGCAAACAACCTGTCAAACTTTTTTGGTTTCAGGGTCCTTTATATTCCTACAGAAGCTAAAAAAAAATTATCAACTTATTTTAAAAATAATCAACTCATAGCTTTTTCACAGAAATAATATTTTTAAATAAAAACTATATTTTCCTAAACAAAAGAAAACATAGTAGGAAAAGTGGCTACTGCTTGGCTTTCATGTTTGGCTTAAGGGAAGCAGCTGGATTCTTTTACCTGCTACTTTCAGTCTGGCTCAATGATATACAGAGGAAGCCTCTGGAAGCTCCACGATATACACACGAGACTTGAGCAGGAGAGAGGCATAAAACATCTCAGTATTTTTATGAAAATAGTTTTGACCTCATGAAGCCCCTGATAAAGTCTCAGGGATTCTCACTGATCACACTTTAAGAAATCTTTGCCCTTTTAAAGTCTTTGTAAGATTCCCAAAATAAACTGTACCTAGGAACTTGTTAAAATGCAGATTCCCTGGGCCCCGCACATAGAGATCCTTATTCAGTAGGTTGGGAGTGTGGTTTAGGCATCTGCCTTTTTAATAAACTCCCCATACTTTGGAGAACACAGCTATCTGACAACCTTCAGACAAGCTTTGTTCAGCCTGCCCTGGGAAGGTGAAAACGTATTTGCAGATGACTTTCCATCCAAATGCAAGGTCATAACCAAGAGCGAAAAAACCTCTCATTGGTTATCCTGCCTTTCTTCTTGTAAGAAAACAGGTGCCAATGAATCTACCTATCCAGTATTTATTGAGTGCCCATTTTGTAAAAGGTACTGTGATAGTTCTGTGATATGGTTTGGCTGTGTCGACACCCAAATTTCATCATGAATTCCCACATGTTGTGGAAAGGACCTGATGCGGAGTAACTGACTCATGGGGGCAGGTCTCTCCCATGCTGTTCTCTTGATAGTGAGTAAGTCTCACAAGATCGAATGGTTTTATAAGGGGAAGCTCCCCTGCACATGCTGTCTCTCTTTGCCTGCCGCCATCTACATAAGATGGGACCTGCTCTTCTTTGCCTTCTGCCACGTCTGTAAGGCCTCCCCGGCCATGGGAAACTGTAAGCCCATTAAACCTCTTTCTTTTGTAAATTGCCCAGTCCTGGGTATATTTTTATTAGCAACATGAAAATGAACTACTACACTCTGGAAACTCAAAGGTGTTTGAGAGACAATCACTGGTTCAAGGTGCTTGCAAGTCATATGGGAAACACCAAAGACACAGGTGAAGAGAAGACAGAGAGAGAACAAGAGTTAATCCTCAACTTGCTAAGTGAAGGGCCATCTTGTAGAAGGATTGGGCTGCTCTTGGGGGTCTGCTAAGGAACAGGGCTAGGACCGAAGGGAAAACCAGTTCTCAGCTTGATAAATGAAATGTACCAAGCAAAATGTCTCAGAATTGGAGTGACTGGGATGGATTGGGCTGTCCCTTTAAAGGATTCCGACAACAGCCTGAGAATGTGGGGCAACTTTGAACTGAGTGCTCCTCATGAGCCTGTTCAACCCTGATGTGCTATGATCCTGTAAACCAGTCTTGGCCTAGGTATTCAGGTTCTAATTAACTCCTTTCCTTATACATGATTTCCTTCTGTTATGATTATTTAAATGAGCATCATGAATCTGTGGTTTTCATTATAAACTACCTTGATTTTTTCTGCTATAGAACATAAAGCATAAAAACGAAAGCGCTTCATTAGTTTGTAAGCTCTTAAGAGCAGTCTCTGTGGCTCGTTTGTGACCCTTCCCTCACCCCTCTTTCTTTCCTTCCACCACTACCCCCAGTGCCCAACATGCAGGGAAGTTACTTGCTATGAATGGAAGGTTTAATTCCCATAAAGTGGGCGACAGACACTATGGGTTCAGAAACGACGTATAACCAAGTCATTAATCCTGTACTTACAATTGACAAAGCAGGCATCCCTTGTTTCCCAAGCTAGAGTCATAAGGTTTACCCCTGAGTTTTTGCTAATGCCACAAGGAAAATGGTGCCCCTCTCTTGAGCCCCTCCTACAGGATTTCCAAGCTCTCCTGCATCTTCTCCATCTATCCCAGTAATTCCAACAGATCAAGGAAACAAAACACAGCTCCTCATCAGAGAAAAACTAAGAAGCCTGGGTGGGCACTAATGTCAGTGCTGTCTTGTTTACTATGAAGGGGAGCTCTGTGCTCACCGTCTGAATTCAATTAATCTAATCAGACAGGAAATTAGCAGCCAAAATTGCCTTTCTATTAGGTGGACATGACCCAACAGCCATTTGGACAGAAAGTATGATGGCTGGCCTAATTTCTCCAGTGTCATCTAATCAAAAGGAAAAAAAGCACACACACACAAAAAAGAATGTCAATATTATCTCAAGTTGCAGGGCCCAGCATCTCTTCTTTCCCAGCTGCATAAGTCCTGAACGTTGTAAATGCTCCATGGGGCAAACTGGACATTAATTCAAATATTTATTGGATGTCTAATGTGTAACAGGCACGGTCACAGGGGATGGAATACAGTAGGAGTGACCACAGATCCCTGCCCTCATGTATAATAGTTAGGGGTAACAGACAGTTTCTCTGATAAAAATAAAGCATGTGTCTTTAGGGAGTACTGGGTCAGACAGGGCTGGAAGTTCAGAATTTAAAAAAAGCGGGGCAGAGGAGGGCTCACGGAGATGACACCATTTGAACCCACCTAAGTGGAATGAAGACTGGATTTTGTCTGCTAACAAGGAAGTCCCCAGACTCTTACCCAAATCAAAATTCACCTTGGGAGCTTGCTTATACATTTTGCTTATAAATTATAGTTCACACCCATGGAGGTTCTTATTAGTAAATCTGGGATGGGGCCCAAGAATCTGCATATTTAACAAACAATTCCTAACACTAGGTGTTTGAGAATCATTGTAGCGGGAGCTGAGAATCCTTTAAATAAATTTATAAAATCATTAACAATATTTTTAATGCATTCAGCAAGTTTCACACAACAGGCTCTGTGCTGAGTATGGGATTTCTCTGGGGGAAAACACGGAATTACTTTCTTGAAGAAATACATTATTTAGGTGACTATAAAGATACTAATCAGATAACCTCACAAACATAAGTTCAAACTGCGGTAAGGCTTTCAGGAGACTGGAGTAAGAAACTAAAGCCTGCGGTAGAGGGTCCCTAGCAGGTGAGGGAGGCATGGGCTCACTCAGGGTAGAAGCCAGATAATGAGTGGGAGAAAGAACGTCATAAACAGAGAGAAGAGCATGAACCAAGGGCCTGAACTAAATAAGAGGTCTCTGATCCACAAAACCTTCCAGTAATCAGTGCTTTCTAGAACATTCTGTCCATCTCCAGCCTTGGCTGAAACCAGCCTTTTCCCTAAGGCCACCTTCCTGCCAGCAGTCCCACCCAGCAGAAGGGCTGTCACTGAGGCTTTTAAGCAGGGTTGAGACTTGAGTGGTCTTGCTTTTGAGGGACTTTTGGGATGGGATGGAGAAGATGGCCTGGCCTGGAGGAAGGCCAGAGGGTGTAAGACTGGCTTGAAGAGGCTGCTGTCATGGTACAGGCTGGAAGAGAGATTAATCCCAGGGAAGAGATGGAGAGGAGGTCTAGAAAGTGTAAGCCATGTGGTCAGAGGCAAAGCCTGCACTACCTACCACCTAAGGTAGATCAGTATGGGTTAATGATTAAGAGCTCTGATGTCCTACACATGGGGCTAGACACCAGGTTCAATACCAACTGTTTTATCAAGGGTGACTTTTACACTCCTCTGAGCCTCAATTTTCTTATGTGTTGAATGCGGAGATAACTAAACATACATTTTCACTTGCGTAGCTGTGAAAATAAAAAACGTGATAGCTCTGTAGTATTGAAGTGTTCCTCGCATGGAAACCGCAAGAGATCAACAAACAGTAGTTAACTTGAAACCCATGTCATTAAAACCTGTCTTCACTTTTACGTAGTTATGTGTGGCTGCTTTTAAATGGGCCTCCCTGTTGGCTTAAGAATTGGTATTGTTCAGGATAATGGCCCCAGCTCCATCCATGTTCCTAAGAAGGACATGATATTGTTCCTTTTTGTGGCTTCATAGTATTCCATGGTGTGTACGTACCACATTTTCTTTATCCAGCCTGCCATGTATGGGCATTCACAGGAAGGAAAAAGCAGATGCCCTTGTTCTCACTTATCAGGGGGAGCTAAACATTGAGTACATATAGACACTAAGAAGGGAGCAACAGACACCAGGGCCTATTTGAGGGTGAAGGGTGGGGAGTGGGAGAGGACTGAAAAACCACCTGTTGGTACTATGCTTAGTACATGGATGACAAAATAGTCTGTACACCAAACCCCTATGACACACAATTTACACCTGTAACAAACCTGCACACGTACCCCCTGCACCTAAAAGTTTTGTTTATTGCGGTATTGTTCACAATAGCAAAGACTTGGAACCAACCCAAATGCCCATCGCTGATAGACTGAATAAAGAAAATGTGGCACATATACACCATGGAATACTATGCAGCCATAAAAAGGATGAGTTCATGTCCTTTGCAGGGACATGGATGAAGCTGGAAACCATCATTCTCAGCAAACTAACACAGGAACAGAAAACCAAACACCGAATGTTTTCTTAAGTGGGTGTTGAACAATGAGAATACATGGACACAGGGAGGGGAACATCACATGCCAGAGCCTGTGGAGGGGTGGAGGACTAGGGGAGGGATAGCAGGTGTGGGGAGATAAGGGAGGGATAGCATTAGGAGATATACCTAACGTAGATGACAGACTGATGGATGCAGCAAACCACCATGGCACCTGTACACCTATGTAACAAACATGCACATTCTGCACATGTACCCAAGAAATTAAAGTATAATAAAAAAATTTTAAAAAAACAAATTGATATTATTGTAGAGCCATTTTGCTTGATTAAATAATGGATATGCACCAAAACTAGGGTGAAAGACTGCTCAATGGATAGCATCTTTGTGGTCCTTCCCCCCAAAACAAATGCTGAAGTTACGAGACAAAAGCCTGTTGTATAGTCACCAGCCACGAGCATCGTAGTCACACTGCAGATCTGGTTATCTGAGCGGGTTGTGCTTACTGAGCTCACTGTCCTATATTACCAGATGGATATGGAAATGGAAAAATTATTTCCAGCAAACTCATCATTAGCTGTCAGAGTAAAATCCACTTCTAAAATCCCCACCGGGATGACTGATGTGCACAGAATGGTTGTTCCTGAAACTCCTAGGACCAGTCAACAGACCGCATTTCCCTGGCGGACTCTGCTGCAGCTCTCCCTTTCCTATGATTTTCGAAGAAAGTGGTGAAGTATGTCCAGCCTAATCCCCATGAATTGGGGGTAGTTTTTCCAGCTTATGAAATCCTCAGGGGCCACACAGACCTATTAACCCAAATGATGATGATTTGCCAGAGATGTTTCTCTACAGCCTGGCGGGTCTGAGGCTCAATAAGGAGTGGAAAAAGTTTGATGAGCCTCAGACTGCAACTGTTGGATATATACAAATCAAGGACATCCAAAAAATGGAATATTTTTCAGACTTTACAAATTCAAGTTTTAACAACACAGAAAAACACTCGTGTGGTATTAAGTTGTAAGCGCCAAAAGCAGTATGAAATGTGAGGCGTGATTCAAATATTCACTCTGCCTGGAAGGCCACCCTCCTGGTTCACTGTCTCACATGACTCGGGGATGCTCACCCTTTAACCCTCGATGTAGCGAGAACAGGCACGTCGTGTCCGTATCTATCCCCTGGCCTCTTACTAACTCACAGATCTTACCATCTCCCGACACTGGGCCATGCACTTGCACAATTTTCAAGTTTATCATCTATCTCCCTCACTAGAATGTACTTTATGACTGGAGACTTCCTCTTTTATGCCTCTGCATCCCCAACGGTGAGTATGGAGAGAGGTACTCCATAAATTTTTGTTGAATAAACAAGTAGGATGCACTCAAATATTGGTTGAATGAATTAATTATCTAAAAATCAATATGAAAATTTAGCGAGATAATGGATGAAAAACGCTCTGTAAACTTTAAGGCACAAGACAAATGTTTATTACCATTATGATATGTGAGATGTGTTGGATCAAAAGTAATTTTCAGTGACAAGATCTTCACATGGATCACTTAGGTTTGAAGAGATTAATCCAGCTAAAGTGGTTTGAACATAAATTATTCTCTCCCAAGTACAGTGGTACAGATGATTGGACAGCAGCATTTTTATTGGAATTGATTTGTAGTTAATATTTATGTAAAATTTACTACAGAATTTTTCTCTAATTATCCTAAGTAAATAATTCTGGTGAAAGACTTCGCAAAGAAAGATAAAAGAAAGCCTTCTATTAATAATGCTGGCTCACAAGTGCCACCTTCCCCTCTAGTATTATGAATTATTTTCCTACTGTAACTGAGAAACCAGCAATTGTATGATTTTCAGTATTTATGATCTTGGGTAAGCATTGTATCCTTCTTTTCTGGACAGTTACTTCTAGGTACAGCTTTTTAAAAAATTATTTTTAAATAAAAGCACATTATGCAGGATTGGGGATCTAACAGCAACCATCATTTTTTTTGATGAAATCTGCCTCAGTGTGGGCTGCTGGTGGCCTTAATCCAGGATAAGGAGAAGTCCAGCTTGGGAGCTGCCCTGAGCAGTCATCTATGACTAACTCACTAAAATATCACTGGAAATACCAGAAAATGAACACAGTTTTAGTTAATAAACTTCATCCATGGAGAATACGTGATTCAACTGCACTGTGTTTTTTTTGAGAAGCTTTTGGGGATAGGGCATAGACCTCAAAGGTACATGTGTCAGTGGCCAAAATCAATGAACTGCCTTCCAAGAAGAGGCAACCATAGGATTTTATAAGTTCAGTAGGCAGGACTTTGGGCTCCCTAAAAGCAGCCGGCTGGTGGTGTTCATGGCTGTATACTCAGCACTTACAGTGGGGCCTGGTCACTGTAGGCACAGAGAAGATATTGGCAGAAGGAATGTCTATAAATGAAAGGCTGCAGTTGAACTCAAGGCAACAGAGGAAGGTGAGGATAATCACAAGACTTTCCCTTTCTTTCTCACAAGCAGGACTCACCCTCTCCTTCACAAATATTCATTCAGCATTACTAAGGAATTGCAGTTTGAAATGACACTAAACTATGAGCCTGTCCAAGGTACCAATGGCTCTATTGAATGCCATTCACCTAACCAAAGTTTATCAATTCCTGCAACCATCAATTTCAGCAACCATCAACTCCTATTTGGATCTGATACGCCAAGAGCCTCATTGTCTTCCTTCCAAATAGATAAAAAGTGAATCCTTTGGTGGTGCAGGAGTGTCCCGATTCAACGTACACTTTCACATACATTACGAATTTGGTTCTTTGCTGTATCTTTGTGCTTTGGTTTCCTGATTGGCAAAGAGGATGCACTACTTATTCTATCTCATCTCCGAGATCTCTGGAGGTTCAATGTGTTGGCCTGATTTTTAAACCAAGAAGGTAACAGAGAAAGGATGGGTCCCTGGCTCCGTGCTGATCCTTGGCAGCATTCTAAACCCAATCATTCAAGACTTGGCCTCAGAGGAAACCAGTCTAAGCAGATGTTTGCAGATGACAACAAAACACTTTCTCTCAGTGGCAGGCAAGATTATTTTTGATGGTGTAGGGATGAATATTAAAGTTTTATTGTTTATGCTGATGTGTGGTAAACGACAGTATTATGCAAAGTCTATGTTTACATAGATATTATAGAATTAGGATGAGGTGAGGATGACACCCAAATGGAATAAAAATCTTAAAGCTGAAAAGGGAATGACTGATGTTGGGGAAACAGAACATCAATCCTTCCAAGCTCCAACCCGCACCCTGGGAACAGATGAAAGATGAAGAGCCAGGTGACTTAGGGGAGGGCCTTCCATTGCCTGAGCTGGGTAAGGGTGAATGAGCCCTAGGTAGTTCCACTGAGGCCCCTCAATGAGTCACTTCCAGTGGATCAGGAGAAGCAGAGGCTGCCTTGTCGTGTCAAAGCACCAATTTCAGGTAGTTCTATTTTGCCTGTTTAAAATACTCGATGGACCCAGATCTAGAGCTTCTCCTGAATAAAAAGGTTTTGTTTGCAGAATATTGATAGACAAAGTTGACCCACAAGGTAGTGGAAACGAAACCAGGTAAAGGGAAAATGTATTCATAAATTACTGTGTAACAGAATGAAGCGGGGAAAGAAGGAAGGGAGGAAGGAAGGGAGGATGGAAGGGAGAATGGAAGGAAGGGAGGTAGGAAGGGAAGGAGGGAAGGAGAGGAGGAGGAAGAAAAGGAGCGAGGAAGGGAGGGAGGCAGGGAGGGAAGGAGGAAGGAAAGAAGGAGGGAGGAGAAAGAGAGGGAGGGAAGAAGAAGAGAGGGAGGGAAGGAGATGGGGGGAAAAGAAGGGAAGGAGGAAGAAAGGAAAGGAGTGAGGTGGGAGGAAAGGAAGGAGAAAGGAAGGGAGGGAGGGAGGGAAGGTGAGAAGGTAGAAAGCGAGAAAAGAGAAAAGCAGCACAGCATCTGCAAAAATGTGTCTGGCACTAGCAAAAAAAAAAAAAAAAAAACAAACCAAATCTCTACATGTAAATGATGTGTAAATAATTCTTATCATGAGAAAACACGCCTGGGAGGATAGAAGATGATAGATAGGAATGTGTCTTGAAAAATATGAAGCCTCCTCTAAGCGTGAGGGAGTGACTGAGCGCTGCATCTGCGTCGATGAGGGCCTTGCTGCACACAGATGGGATTTGCACCCATTCGTGGACTGGCACCTACACGTGTGCTGTGCGTGCACTCAGGTATTTGCATACTCATGCCTTTTCCATGGATACCGACATTTATAATTGACGCTCCCTGCTTCATGATTTAAATATTTTAAATTTCACAGTGGGGGTGGCGTAATAAGGGAAGAAGCTTCCTAGTGTGTGGCAATGGTACTAATTCTCAGAATGCCAAAAACGAACCATACTTCCTTGTGGGTATATTGTGAAACACAGCCACATCCCAAACTGTAAAACCTGAGTCGACTTCTCCATATAGAGCTGTTTCCTAAATATACATTTTATTCCACCGAAACACAGCATGACAGGGCCATTTTAGCACTAAGAGAGTCATCAAACACTCGTGTTATACTGTTTTAATTACAAGCTGCCCCCTTTTCGTGCTTATTTCAATAGATTATTGCCCTGCTGTGTAACAGTGTATAAAGAAACAGCAGTATCTCTTGCTGGTATATTGTGGAAATTAAAATTCTCAATACTACTTCAGTAATTAATTTCAAAGAGAAACCAGTTTCGTTTAATAAAGAGATTAATGAAAATGTTGCAGAAGATATATTTCTCAGGAGGTGTAGTACATTATTTTCTTGCATTTGAAATAATAGAACCATTTCAAAGGACTTAGTAAATCTGGCCTCAATCAATTCTGTTTAACTTAGCATAGAAATGCATTTTAGGGGGTTTAAGGAAGCAGGACAGACAAAGCAAATGAGATCATTCCCAAAGTACAGAAGGGATTAATGGTTCTCCAATAGTCCAGTCCTCCACCGGATGGTGAGCTGTCCATTTGTCTAGGACTACATGGTCAGGAGCAAGGCTAGGAGAAAAGACGGTAGCAAGAGGTCAAAGATGAGGAGATCATGGAACACTTATTCAGGGCACTGGGCAGAGACGGTCAGTGTATGAAATGATAGGACCTAATCCACAACTACCACCACCTCCCACTAAGGATAACGGAACTCTCATTCTTTTAGGGCGGAGTGATCCAAGAATTCTTACTGGGCTAGGAATCTGTCCTCTGAGCTCCCATGGCACTCTGCACCTTCTGGGAACATCTCCCAAACTATTCTAGTATCTGTTTAGAAATTGCAGATCTGAATCTTTTTATCTTCATATCCCTAGGTCCAAATAGATGATGTGACAGAGTTTAGATAATCAATATTTGAGACATGAAGGACGGTGTGTCTATTTAGAATGCATATAGCAGTAATGTATTGCATAACATACTTAATGAAGTTTCATAATACAAAGCTATAGTGACGGGATCTGCCCTGCACTTCGGGTCTCTCCAGGAGTCCTGGAGAAGGGACTCATATAAGATGGCACATGTCATCTAGTGAGTTCTCTGCAATTCTGCAAACTATGTTAGGTTGTGACACAACATCTGAATTTCTAAGAAGCCTCGTGTTCAAAAAGTAGGAGAGAAAAGCAGTCGCTCTTGTAATAGAAAAGGAAGTTCCAGAGAGTTCTAGATTATGAAGTCATTGTTTTACTGTTTGTAACATCAACAGTAAAGGCATCTTCACAGATGTAGTTGATGGCTGAAGCTGAAGCTGAGCAAGTTACCTGTTCAGAACGAAATAAAACCACCTTCACGCTTCTTTGGCAACCCTCCCATCTTCCTGCCCTGGTCTTGCCCTTGCAGTATGGCTTGTGGCAGCATTTACCTTTAACAACAGAGAACTGAAGAGGCTATCAGAGCCTAAGAAGTGGGGAGGTGAGCAAAGCAGCTCCGACTTCTCTGAGACGTTCTCAGACACGCACTCCTTAGGAACCTGTGCCCAGCTTCTATGCTTACACCCAATGGCAGTTCACAGACTATATAAATCATATTTCTCAATGTCAATCACACTGTATGATCAATTCAAATTTTCACAACATTTTTCTATAGAAGGAATATCCACACTAAAACTATTGAGACCAGGATGCTATACCCTTTGAAATTTGCATTCATGTCAAATTACATTCATTCAGCACATTACTTGTGCTGCCAAAATAATGTAGAAATGTAGACATTGTCTACAACGTCTAATTTATATATCATTAAACATGAACTGGGATGAATTTCTATCACTCATATCACATCAATTAATTCACAAATTGGAAAGAAGTACCTATCCGATTGTATGTGCTGACTGTTGGTTTGGAAAAAATGTGGTAACTGTTTTAACAGCTGTGGCATCTGCCTCTAAATGCTTGTGCAAACTGGCAGTAGGATTTCTATGAAAAGAACGAAGGATGTACCAGCTACATGAGGCTTCACATGGCAAAACTGTCCAGTTGATCTGTTTATGCTTCCATGGAACTTCCTCTCTTACAAACTGTGAAGATTACATACAACATGGGTATGCGTACACACACACACACACACACACACACACACACACACAGATATGCATATGAGCCTATACATCACTGTATTAAGGCCAAACTGCTGTGGAGTTATTTTTAATGTCTGCACTTATAATTACGCCAATGACTGTTACCAAGGGTTTACTCTGGTCCTATCGTTGAGTTAATATCCACGTGTGTATGTATATACCTGTGTATGTGAGTGTCTACCATTTCCCATACAGTCCTGTGACTGAAGAAGGGATCCTCATCTAAACTTAGGAGTAAAGTTTGATTAATTTGCCATTCGTGGTCCTCTCACTGCCCTCACCAGTGACTGGCAGGCACTTCGCTCGGTCTGGTCAATAAGGTACAACGGCACATGTGAGGGGCATGGGAACTTCTGGGAAAGCGGTGATACAAGATGTCTTAGTCCATTTTGTGCCGTCACAGTGGAATGCCCCAGCCTGGGTAATTTATAATCAAAATAAATTTATTTGGCTCACGGTCCTGGAGGCTGGGAAGTCCAAGATTGAGGGCCCACATCTGGCGAGGCCTTCTTCCTCTGTCATCATGTTGTGAAAAGGTTATCACAGGATCAGTGAGCTTGCAAGAGGAAGGGGGCCAAACTCATCCTTTTATTGGGAGCCCGCTCCTGCTGTAACTCACACTCTCCAGAGATAACAGCATTCATCTACTCATGAGGGTAGAGCCCCCATGACCTAATCACCTTTTAAAGGTCTCACCTCTTAATACCATCACAATGGCAATTAAATTTCAACATGCGTTTTAGAGACAGCATTTAAACCATCACCGAGACAGAAAGGGGGAGTGCTCTATTTTTCTACTATAAGTCGATGCGCCTGCCTGTAACATTTGTACCTGTGCAGCTATTCTGCATACACGGGGTGAATTAGCCTGAGGATAATCCAGCCAGCTCTGAATGACAAAGCGGGAAGAGGAAGAGAACCAAATCCTTGATGCTGGGGAGATGTTGAATTAACCAGCCCTGAGCTTCCCTGCACCTTCAGACTTGGTGTTTTGTGAGACGATAAATTTTCCTCTGTTTACAACAGTTGGGTTGGGGTTTTCTGGTACTTGCTTCTGAAGGCATTCTGTTTCAGCAAAGAACGAGGCATGCATGCCTCTGCTGCACTTCGGGGTTTCACCAGCTCCTCCCTAGCAAATTCATAACACTGAGGAAAAAAAGCAAGGCTGAGAATACTAGCAGATGAAGATGTCTAAGTAGATGATGAGAGCGGGGCAACAACAATCATAACTCCTGTCATTTGCAATCAGAGCATGAATAGAAAAAAGAAAACAGGCTGAGAGCTCAGCTGAGAGGTAGAGGTGCCTGGGGGTCACCAAGGGTTAGGACAAGACACCCAACTTGAGACCAGGAATAGTGAGTGAAGTGTAAGGGCTTCACGAAGAAGCCCTTAGAGGCAGGGGAAAGAGAGGACTCCAGAAGAAAATGTACTTTATCAGCCACAGGCAAAAGACAGCCACAGATGGTGATGTTTACGGTGCTGAGAACCTTAACATCTATATGGGAGATATTGACATAATGCTTGTCCTTTGTTAGACTTCTTTGCCTTAAGAGTTAGTAGAGGGCAAAGTCTACCTATTCCATATTTTAGGTATTCCCTGGAGTGTGAAGAGAGGAGATGCTGCCAGCAGAAGACTATATCTGTGTTAGTTATAGAGGGAGTGGGTTCCTGATAAGACTTTCTGAGGAATACAGCAACTTGGAACACAAGGACTTGGACATAGATGTTATATTTAAAATAAGTAATTGTCATTAAGTGATGAATTCAATTTTAACAATGACCACAATTTCAGTTAACATTTTACCTTCCTTAGGATAGAATTTATATAAATTAAAGTGGACATATATCCATGGAAGGAGCTATGGTCCTAGCCTCATGTTAGTACTTAAATCCAGTGAAATCTTTGGTCTTGGGTATTAATAGTATTGATTTCCTGCAGAAATGGTAACAGAAATATGAGTATGTGTGTGAGGATTAATGGCACTGTCTTCTGAGTCAGCGATATGGGAATTGTTGCTAGCTGTGTGACCTTAGCAGTAGTTGATTGACTTCTATGAGCTTCTATCATCTCATCTGAAAAATGGGTATGCTATTTGCAATCACGCATTGTTTTAAAGATGGAGTAAGATGAGGTTTGTGAAGTGCCCAGCACAGGAACTACATACACTATATCCTTACCAGTGCATAGGCAGTTAGTCAGAACACTAGACATCAGCTGAATCTCAACTCGTGCTAGTCACTTATACATTTGTCAACAAATTTTTGTTTTGTTTTGTTTTGTTTTAAACAACCTGAGAGAATCCTATTTTAATTCAAGATCCGTAGTTTCAGGGTTTTGATCTTCCTCTATTAATGAGACTTTAAAAACAGGGTAAGTAAAAATTGGGAAAAAATTAAAAACATTATCCCCTAATGTTAAAGACACAATATAGTAGCCTAAAAACTTCTAAATAAATAGGTGCTTTGTGTGTTTCATTTCCTGTGTCACCTCCAGTACCCAGGCAGTGCCTGGGATATATTTAATAGGCATCTATAAATATTTTTGAACATAACTGAATAGAAAAAAATAAAATATATAAAGCAACTTATAAAATCTGTTTTAAAATCTCTATATGTGACTAAGTTAAACATGGTCAATTGATTCACATTAATCTCTGTTTCATCCTGAAGTTCTACCAAAATAATATTTCAGGAATAAAAATATATAAATCCGGCCGGGCGCGGTGGCTCACGCCGGTAATCCCAGCACTTTGGGAGGCCGAGGCGAGTGGATCACGAGGTCAAGAGATCGAGACCATCCTGGTCAACATGGTGAAACCCCGTCTCTACTAAAAAAAAACATACAAAAAATTAGCTGGGCACGATGGTGCGGGCCTGTAATCCCAGCTACTCAGGAGGCTGAGGCAGGAGAATTGGCTGAACCCAGGAGGCGGAGGTTGTGGTGAGCCGAGATTGCGTCATTGCACTCCAGCCTGGGTAACAAGAGCGAAACTCCGTCTCAAAAAAAAAAAAAAAAAAAAGCATATATATATATATAAATCCATAGTAACGAAAACAATGGCAAATAGGTCAGCAGTGCAAGAAAGATGTCAACAAAATTTTGGAATATAGAGTACAAGAGAACAAGGAATAACTGACTTAGCAGAACAACAACAAAAAAATCAAGCTAAAGATCCAGTAAGGGAGAGAAGAGAGAGAATCTGGTAACAAAGCAGTGGATTTCTCCTGCAGAACCCTGAAAAGAACTAGGGATTGAAAATACCAGGTAACTCTGTAGACTGAAGGGTGAGGTGGGGCTGAAACTGAAGGGCTGTTTAAAAACAGGTATCTGTGACTGCTCGACCCTCATATCCTTTACTCCAGCCCACAACTGCCCCTCCTCCACCAAGTCAGAGAGAAGACACTCATCCTCTGAAAGAGGTGAACCAAACAGGTTCTAAACTTTAGTACACCAGGATAGAGGAGCTGTGCAGAAAATGATGAGAGGAAAGTCACCCTCCTGAGTGGTGACACACATGCCCACGTCCACTTTCAGAATGCTGGGAGACAGGCTTGATTTCCCTACATAGGAGATTAAAGATGTTTCCACCAGAGAACTCGCTGTCCCAAGAGAAAATAATAGGAGATGGGCCTTGTGCGGTGGCTCACACCTGTAATCCCATCACTTTGGGAGGCTGAGGTGGGTGGATCACCTGAGGTCAGGAGTTTGAGACCAGCCTCGCCAGCATGGTGAAACTCCATTTCTACTAAAAACACAAAAATTAGCCAGGCATGGTGGCACTCACCTGTAATCCCACCTACAAAAAAGGATCAACTGAACCCCGGAGGCGGAGGCTGCAGTGAGCCGAGGTCGCGCCAATGCACTCCAGCCTGGGCGGCAGAGTGAGACTCCATCTCAAAAACAAAAACTAACAAACAAGCAAAAAAATGAAAATAATCACAGATGCTGATGGCGGAGTCCCAGCCCCATCATCCATGTTGAGGCTCATCAGTTTACAGGCACGTCCATGCAGAACTCCTAAGAGCCGCTGGTGCTTCACTAAGAGAACAACGGGCCACAAAGATTCACAAAGAATGTCAACAAAGTTTCTAACACAAACCCCCCCAAAAAAGGGCAGAAATTTACAAGCAGCAGACAACAGGTGAAGCTTTACAAACCAAACACCTGTAAATAATATTCTTGAAGAGATAAGTATTCACAAAGAAAGACTGCTATAAAAATGAACATTGAGAGAACAAGAAAGAACCAGTAAAACTGAAACTATGATGGAAAAGATTAAACAATAACACAACAACAGAGTGGTCATAAAATAGAGCTGAAGAAATTTATGAAGTATTTTTAAGAGAAGACAGATATGTAAAAAGGAGTTGAAAGCAAGTTCATCACCTACTGAAAAATATATTCAACTTAGAGTTCTACATCCAGCCAAACCTGCAAGTCCAAAGGTAGAAAAAGGATTTTCAGGTACGCAAAATACATACCTAATTTGAGGCTAACCAGGAAGAAAAAAGAGAAAGGATTTGGGAAAGAGGAGACTCAACACAGAACAGAGACAAAGAGACTTCCCAGTCTGATGGCCAGTCAAGGCAAAGACTGAGAAGCAGGCTTAGAGGAAGAAACTGGAGCAGGAATACAGAGAATTCCGAGAAAAACAAATGCCAAGAAAATAAAAACAAAGAAACAGATGACTTGAGACATTTAAAGTTATTGACAAAAGTCTTACAGCTCTGTTGGAATGTTTAGCACAGGATTTAATAACAAATACATAGAACTCTAGACAAAATGAAAAATGATTAGTAACATCAGAAAAAACAAAATGAAACTTGACAAAGAAAATATTAGAGTAGAATTTCTTATAATTATTATTTACAGCAGATTCTCATAGCCACAATAACATAAGCCTAGAATATAAAGGGATAATAAAATGTGTCCATAGTTTGAGTGCCACAGCTTTAGTTTTAATGGAAAAAATAAATGTTTATAAATGAAAATTATAACAGTATGATGATGGCATAATCATGTCAGAAAAAAAAAACAGCCAAAGGAGTTTAGAGGGGTGTTGTCTTTAGGAATTAGAAATTAGGGGTAGGCAGAGGGGTAAGCTGCAAGCCATAAATATGATTTGATATTAATTGCATATATTTCTTCAATCAAAAATAACCTTGTTATTTTATTACTCTTAAATAAAGGGCATACACACACATACACACACACACATACACACACACGATGTGCATATATATACACACACACAAATACCATATATACATATATAAAATGTATATATACATATATAAGTATATGTATATATTTATACATGTATGTTATCAATGAAGTTAAATACAAAGTTCTATTTCAAAAAGCAACTGATCAAATCAAGTTGGTAGAGTCATATATTGATAAAAATTCATAAACAAAGATTTGAGAGTTCAAGCTGACCATAAAGTCAATATGATCCAACAGACAGTTTGACTGCTAAAATGATAACCCATCTTAAATTCCCGTTAAAAAGGTGGTATTTATCAGGAGAGCATCATACTGGATGAAAAAAATGTATCAGGGCTGGGCAGCAGAAATGTATACTCTATGTCTGCTATCTAGCTCTAATTCATTTCAGTTGCCTTGAAAATGAGGTCTCCAGGCCGGGTGCGGATTGCTCACACCAGTAATCCTGGCACTTTGGGAGGCTGAAGCGGGCAGATGATGAGGTAAGGAGTTTGAGACCAGCCTGGTAAACATGGTGAAACCCCATCTCTACTAAAGATATAAAACATCATCCAGGTGTTGTGGTGTGCGCCTGTAATCCCAGCGACTTGGGAGGCTGAGGTGGGAGAATTGCTTGAACCCAGGAAGCAGAGGTTGCAGTGAGCAGAGATTGTGCCATTGCACTCCAGCCTGGGACACAGGGTGAGACTCCATCTCAAAAAAAAAAAAAAAAAAAGAAGAAGAAGAATAAAAGAAAATGGGGTCTCCAACTTATGATAATGTATGTTAAGAAAATCACACTCCAGTGAAAAACAGAAATTGGAGGTAGAGCCACAACAGGCTGGGTAGTTCTATCTTGGAACCTTAGAGAAAGGTAGGAACTTTGGGATCTTGATGTAAGAAATGAAGTTCACTGAAGTGTTAAGTTGAGTCTCTCTGCATGAAGACTATCTGGGGTATTTTCGCTATCACTGTTTTTGAAAATTCTGCCTCAAGAGCAGGTAGTGGGATGTTCACGATGTCTCTAGCCATCAACCTGTGCTACACTTGGGCAGAACACTGGTAAAGCTGACTACGTGGCTGGGATTGGGTTTATGGCAACAGCCTGCTGCCTCTGCTACTCTCTGCCTGCACCATTCGCCATGAGGTTTGAGAACCTGGATGAGAGGACAGAGGAAGCCAGTCAAAAGCCTCATGAGCACAAGTGGCAAGGGTAATGGTTTTAATTCTTGACACTGGCCAAACCACATCCCAAAGATCATATTTTAAGTTATTTTTTCATATCAAACCATCCTGTGAATGGCGGCTAGGCAGGAGTCAAGACCATTCCTATGAACCAAGTCAAGGAATCTGTCCTCAGTGATCTCAGTTCGTTCTGTGGAATGGATGGTCGATCTCTGCACACCTCAAGAGGAAGAACCAGGAGGAAGTCGGTATTTCCTAAAAGGCAGATTCGACTTCACTTCAACACTACCAGCCTGATTTTCTGAAAATGAAACATTACTGTTATAATTCACTGATCCTGAACGTTTGAGGAGAGATCAGACAACCAACTAAGGAAAAGAATGTTTTGTACCAAAAGCTGGAATTGTTGCTTTCAGTAACTTTTCCCATCTGAGAACTTCCGAAAACACCTGTATCACTTGATTCCTAAACACGACCGCTAGGTCTTTCGAAGAGCCCCACGCCTGTTTTTCTGCCATAATCACCCTCGGCCCGTTCATCTCTCTTCCTTATTTATATCCATAGCTTATATTGTATTCATTCATTTAACAAAATGTATTTGAATACCAGACGGTTTGCCAAGCTCTAAGAATATCGTTTCAAAGAATATATCCTATTTCCTATCATTCATTTAGTCATTCTCAGGACAAACAACATCACATCAATTTAGCTGGTTGGTTTGAAATATAATTATGCTAAAGCCTAATGAATTTACACTAATTAGCAAAATTCTTACTCAATCGGTGGTCCAAATAGAGAACATAAAAGCATTCAGAGGCAGTTTTTAAAACCATTGAAACCACCCCAAATATTTGAGAAACATCTGCAAAAGAAAAACTGTTGATATTTTTGTTACAAGTTATTCCAGTGCATTTATTATAACCCATCTCATGAATTTTTAAGGAAACTCTTTCACTTGAAAGTTACACAGATTTTTTTTCCATCTTTATATGTTTTTTTCTGCCTCAGATTTCTTTTCAAATTCAGTTAGTTCTTTCCAAGGTAAAGGAGGGGGACTCCCGTGAGAACATTCTCTAGGGTCTCCAGCAAAATCCAGGTCTTTCAAAGTGCAAAATCTGTTCATACTTCCCAATGGCTCATGGTATAATTATGAAAACCCCAGGCGCTTCACCTGGACCATACAATATTTGAAAGACAGTGAAATTTCTTCTTTTCAAACACAATGTCTCCCACAAGTCTACTTTTATTGACAAGCATTTCAGGCGAGACAGCATGGAAAAGACAGTCCATCGGCTCTTGGAGACTCCCTACACATCCGATTACACCACAGCCATGCAGACTTAATGTCCTCTCCCCATGGGCAAATCAGAGACACGGAGGCCCATTACCCATCATGCGGTCTGGGGAAATTACACATAGACGGGGTTGTGTAAAGTGAAACCTCATTCCCAGGTCCCCAGGGGTGCCTGCTGTTACCCTGTTATATTCAATTTATATGATTGAATATTGAAAGGGAATAAGCCAGTTGTGTGTCTTCCACCTGGATGTTTTGGGAAACTCTGTGGCTATTAATCATTTGGTAACTTCTCACTGTGCCAGCATGAAGACAGGTGCACCAGGTAACCTCAGGCGTGAAGCCTTCCCACAGGTTAGGGTTGAATTAAAACCTGGTAGTTTGCAGTGATTCCGAAATGGAACAGAACAAATCCGATCAGCAAAGGCAGAGGAACTCACACATTTGTTATGAGGCTTATGAGACTCTTTCAGTGCCTCCTCCCACTGCCTCTGTTCCTTGGCAGGCAGGTGCAAGTGGCCAGTATTCAGAGGCACAGCAAGAAGGCAGGGTGTCCCGGCACCACACAGATTTGGGTCCAAGCTCTGCTACTTATTAGCTTTCTGATCTTATGACTGTTATCTAACTTTGTGTCATCCAAAAAATAAAAAAAAAAAGAGGAAAATAAAACCATCACCATCATGCAAGTTCATTGCAGGGCTTCTCAGCTTTGGCAGTAGTGACATTTGGACTGGATAATTGCTTTGTCATGGGGGCTACCCTGGGCATTGCAGGATGTGAGCCACATCCCTGGCCTTGACCTACCAGATGCCAGGAGCACCCCCAATTCACTTGTGACAACCAAAAATGTATCCAGACATTTCCAGCTATCCCTCGAAAGGTAAAGTCATCCCCAATTGAGAACAGCTGTCTTATTAAGGGGATGAGGTTATACGTGTAATGCACTTACCACAGAGTCAGTGTTTAGCAAAAGCACTTTTCTCCCTCTGAAAGTAACTTAGGTTTCAGCAACCCAGGGTGCTGCTGCTGTATCTATCCACCCAGCATGCACAGCCCCCTTGGGTGAAAACTGAATTGTGATCACCATATCCTAACAAAGTCTCGGTGGTCTGTCAGTCAAGACGTCCTCTTCTTTTTGTCTGAGGAGTAGACCTCTGATCCAAGAGGCCACTTAAATCCTTCCCCTGAAATTTGAGTGTCTTCTGCAAGGACTGAAGGACCTGTGGGGATGGTTCAGTCCAATGACCTCACCTAAAAAGATCTCCACCAGTTCCTGCTACCAAAGCCCAGAGCTCCCTCACTTCATGGCCCCCCATAAGACCTGGTGCATTCATTTCACTGTCAGTTCTAGAAGTTATGCATCCCCTTCAAATACATTCTTTGCTAATTTTTAACTTTATCCAAATGATTTTTTTTTTTTTTTTTTTTTTTTAGATGGAGTCTCGCTCTGTCTCCCAGGCTAGAGTGCAGTGGGGCTATCTTGGCTTACTGCAACCTCCGCCTCCAGGGTTCAAGCAATTCTCCTGCCTTAGCCTCCCAAGTAGCTGGGACTTCTGGTGCATGCCGCCACACCTGGCTAATTTTTTTTGTATTTTTAGTAGAGACACAGTCCCACCGTGTTAGCCAGGATAGTCTCCATTTCCTGACCTCGTGATCTGCCTGCCTCGGCCTCCCAAAGTGCTGGGATTACAGGCGTGAGCCACGATGCCTGGCCCCAAATGGTTTTTAAACATTTCATCAAAGGCATATTAAATGATATAATCAGTCTCTAAAAGTGAACGACGAGACAACAAGATGACCTTGAAGGGGAAAGGAGAAGTTACTGGATGGGGCTGTGGGCGGAGACATGCAAACACTAGGTTTCATTTTTGCATTTTCTCTTCATTTGCTGTTCAGTGTGTAGCCCAGCACACTTTGGGGAGCAGCAGCATCCGCATCACCTGGGAGCTGGTTATAGATGCACAATCTCAGTCCCTCCCAGACCTGCTGGGATCCTAGGTAATTCAGATGCACAGAGTTGCTCAAGCACTGTCTGTGAGACTGAGCTCAAAAGCAATCAAGTGGCCTGTTCCCATGGGCTCCCCCTTGGTAGGATGCTGGGCCATGCAAAACTGACTGTGCCGGGGAGAAATATGAGAAATAGATACTAATAAAATATTTAATTCTTTCCAGAACACGGGATACCAAGCCCCAACTCATTCCTGTCCCTCCACTGAAGTATTTTTGCAGAAATATGTTCTCACCTAACATCTTGGATCAGCGTTTTTTAAACTGGGTGTCACAATTCATTTTTTGATCATGAAATCAATTTACAGGCCATGACCAGTATTTTAAGTAACAAGGGGCAGTAGAAGGGAAACTAGAAAGCATCACGTAGACTAAGTATTATTTGTAAATTCTGTTTTGAGTGATTGTGTGTGTGTTTACTGGGGGTACATGATTATGAAATAAAACCTATTTTGTATTGTGAGACCCTGCCAAAAGGTTTGCAAGTCCTCATCTTTGACTTTTACCAAAAATTGTGCCAAGAAAGAGCCATGTAAGAAGCATGTTTTCTCTTCGATCTTTCAATTGTTAGAATCACTGAAGAATGATGTTCATTTGGTTGCATGATGACCAATCTGAAATCCTCCTGTGATTTTAGTCCCCCAAAGAAGTTTGCTTCTTTCACTTGAAAGGGTGCTGTGGTTCATGGTGCTGGGAACAGGAGAGGTAAGTAAGCTGCCATGAATACCTCTTTGCCTCAGGGCTGGAAGGCTCAGCATTAAGTTTTAAGCAAACCGAAGTGAGTTTCCTCAGTCAAAATTCAACACTGAGAACTCTTCTATTGACTTTGTCGTAAGTGAATGATTTTCAAGTGTTCCTCTGCCTGTAATCTGTGTATAGTCATATGTCACACATTTCTTTCTTTGGAGGCATTTTAACACAATTCAATCAACCAAACCAACACGTAAAAACAAACGTCCAAAACTCCATTGGCCACCCGAACAAGGATGCTGAGAAAGGGAGCTGGGTAGAGCCATACCTCGGGGGCTGCTATTCCCACGCTCGGAAGACAGGCTCTCCAATCAGCACCATCTAACCTTTATGGAAGACTCGCTGTGTGCCCAACACTGTGTCAAGTGCTTTAGAGATTTCTCCCATTTCATCCTGAGGAGCATTCAATGACGTGGATACCAGGTTCTCATTAGCTCCACTTCATAGATGAGAAACTGCAGCTCAGAGAGGCAAGAAGCTTTCTCATCCATAAGGTTTGTATCAGTCTTATTTCAACCTCACCCTCTTAGCCACTGTCCACCTCACTTGGCCTCCTATCCACCATGAGCAGCAGGAGGTACCCCACTCTTCCCATATCCTACAACCTGGCTAGGAGGACATATTTTTCCCCTTCCCAGCAAGAAGCATAAGTACAAGGCTGGCAATGATGGGTGATATTTATGACATAGCACACAAGCCTCCTTTTATCTTTTCCAGTTCCCTTTGTTTATATATCAAATGGAACAGCACTTGCCCTCTTCAAAGGGAGAAGGAGAGGCAGTGATGTGGAATGAATCCTTCAGAAGAGGAATTTGACAGTGAGCGAAAGATTTATTCAAATGAGAGAATATGAGGACTGGTCACGTGCCTGTCATTTATAGCGTCGTGATGTGCTCTGTGCTGTTAACTTTTAATTAACTCAATTAGAGCAGAATGTCTAACACCACAATGCACACACATAAACACCCCTGTTGGTGTCATGTTAAATTAATGTCTCTGAATGGCAGATTCTCTTCTTGCGTTAATGGGTTTGCCACCGTGGTTCTGTTAATCTCCCCTGCACGAATGTGTTGACCACATCTGAAACGTGCCAGTGGTCCTCAGTGCACATGCGACTCCAAAAAGCCATGTATCAGACAGAACACTGTGTACCAAATCTTTCACAGACTGCCTTCCTCTCTTCCTGATCTTCATCAGTAACAGTATTTTCAGCACTTAGGTTTTACTGACATATATATTTTTTTCTGGCCCAGTCACTGAAGCTGGCTAAACATCACTAGACATCTTTGAGTCTAATTTTTATTGCATACATTAAGAAAGTTCATCTTAATAAGCAGGAATGAGGACTGTTAAAGCAGGTCATTTTCAACAAGGTGCTGCAATTCCACATAGAATATACCTTTTGTTGGTTCATTCACCCGAAAATATTAGTGGTAAAAATACTTTTACATAGTCAGACTTTGGCTATGCCTCTGTAGAGCTATGCTTTCCAGCTAAATCAATTTCATCACTCATCTTAATGAATGGGATTAGTCTAAGTTATTGTGTAAATCAAAAATAGCCCCCAAATAACCACTAATTTATACTTACTTATAAAGGCTCAGTTTAATTTATCACTTTATGCATTTAACTAAGACTATACAAGAATAAATCTTCAAAATGATCAGTGTCATTAGAGAAATGCAAATCAAAACCACAATGAGATACCATCTCACACCAGTTAGAATGGCTATTACTAAAAAGTCAAAAAAAGTCAAAAAATAACAGATGCTAGTGAGGTATTAGAGAAGAACGACTGCTTGTACGCTGTTGGCGGAAGTGTAAATGAGTTCAATCATTATGGAAGATAGTATGGCGATTCTCAAAGACCTAAAAATAGAATTATCATTCAACCCAGCCATCCCATTACTGGGTATATACCCAAAGGAATATAAATCATTCTATTATGAAGACACATGCACATGTATGTTCACTGCAGCACTATTCACAATAGCAAAGACATGGAATCAACTTAAATGGCCATCAATGGTAGAGTGGATAAAGAAAAGGTAGTGCACATACATACACCACACAATACTACACAGCCACAGACAAAATGATCAGTGCCGCTGGTGTGCAGCCACACTGGTGTTTCTCTTCCCTGAGACATTTTCTTTAGTAAACTTTCTACATCACGGACCCACCATCAGAGAATGAAGACAGATGGGACAAAGCATCAAACCTAAAAGCTGAAAGGGAAAGAGGAAACCTCGTCCATGAACCTTGGCCTCTGGGGCCTGCTTGAATGCTCCTTATATACATTTCTTATTCTGTCATTCTACTTTCAGTGAAAGAAAAAAAAATACAGATGAATTCTACTTGAGTTGCAGCTGTCTGAGCTTCTTTGAACCTTTCAAGCTCACCATCGCCTTCTCTCTCCTCTTCACCTGTGCATTTTCTGTTTCTTTGTCCATGAAGCTAGACTGTTTTCTTCTGCTCTCCCTCGAGGAAGAAGGCTCAAATGCTACTTCTTCAAAGAAGCCTTCCTCCATCCCCCAACTCAGGGAGGAAATCCCTTTCTGTATTCCTAGGTGCCTGTACGGTTCCTTCAAAATCAGTCATTACTAACCATTACTATGTTTGCTTTCTTGCCAGCTAACAAGTCCTAAGGGCAATGAGCTTTTCCTGCCCTCGTCAAAACGCACAGAATGCAGGTGCCATGATATAGCAGGTGAGCAACAAATATTAATACTTAGAGGAGAGAAGGAAAGTCAGGGAGCATGAAGTCTTAGAGGGGCCATGATATCTTCGCAAGGGCAGGGCCCACGTACAGATATCTGATGGGCTTAGAAGGAACGGGGAACTGCTTGAGGGCAGGAAACCTATACTTCTCATTGGTGGTGCCTAGGAAGTTTTTTCTCTTAATATTTTGAAAGATTACCTCTAATGTCCTTGTAACTTTACCAGAGTTCTTAGTTGACAATACTGAAAACAAAGACAAGGTTAGGTCCTGATGATCTCAGAGAATTAATTTCTTGTAAATATTTACTTATTTTTAAAAAATCACTTACGAGCCAAGTGTAGTGGTACATGCTCATAACCCCAGCCCTTTGGGAGGCCGAATTGGGCAGATCGCTTGAGCTCAGGAGTTCCAGACCAGTCTGGGCCACATGGCAAAACACCATCTCTATAAAAAGTACAGAATTAGCTGGTCAAGGTGTCATGTGCCTGTATTCCCAGCTACTTAGAAGGCTGATGTGGGAGGCTCACTTGAGCCCAGGAGGTCAAGGCTGCAGTAAGCAAAGATGGTGCCACTGTACTTCAGCCTGGGTGACAAAACGAGGCCCTGTCTCAAGAAAAAAAATAATCATTTTGATCGAGCTAATTTATACATACATATTTAATCCTCAGTGGCTCTGTGAAGTTGGGTCCATATCAAATCCTCTTAGGTTTGACCATAATCAAGATGCCAGCTCCTCCTTTTTTATGCCTACTATGTGCCAAACTCAGTGCTAGGTATTTTTCTGATGGTATCTCACTAATCTTCACAACCACCTTATGAATTAAGAGCCCATATCCTCATTTTGCAAATAGAAGACAGAAAAGTTATTCAGCTTGCTCAAACAGGAAAAGGCAAAGTTGAGATTTGAACCCAGTCCTATCCACATCACAGGGCCACATTTTAGGAATATTGAAAAAAGCATAACAGAAAGCATTCTGGAATTTCATATTTATCCTACTGGGACAGGAAAACAATGGGTCTAGACGCCCAGAGGGTGATTTTCTTTTGAGATGAAGTCTCACTCTGTTGTTCAGGCTGGAGTGCAGTGGCGTGGTCTTGACTCACCATAATCTCCGCCCCATGGGTTCAAGTGATTCTCCTGCCTCAGCCTCCTGAGTAGCTGGGATTTTAGGCGCATGCCACCAGCCCTGGCTAATTTTTGTATTTTTAGTAGAGACAGGGTTTTATCATGTTGGTCAGGCTGGTCTTGAACTCCTGCCTTATGATCCACCCACCTTGGCCTCCCAAAGTGCTGGGATTACAGACGTGAGCCATCACAGAGACGGTGATTTTCAAAAGTTAAATGAGACACTGACATTTGGGCCAGCACAGCCCTTGCAGAAAGAGCTAAGCTAGAGCAGAGAGGTGATCACGTCTGCAGAACACGTAGTCCATTCTTTGCTGAACATCATGGCAGGGACTTTCTCATGTGGAGTAAGTGCCAAATCACTGAATATGCTCATGAAGACATTTTCCAGCAGTTAAGAGACTTGATAGTCTTTCATCTGTGGGAAACCCATTTTCGACACGCGTTCCTAATTTTCTAATGCAAACACAAATACACTCTTTGCAGTCAGCCGTAGTTCAAACCCGGAGGATGGGGCAGGAGGCCTGGCAGTTTGGGGCATCTCTCCACTTCTCTTTTTAATTGTCAAGCCGACCATCTTGGGCACATAGTCCATGCTGGGAAAGTCATAATGTGCCCAGACTCGGCACATTTAGTTTCAAGGACTGAATTCTCAGCCTTTTCAATAGTCAATTTCTTCTACAGTTGGTGTCTTTTTTTATTAAAAATAATAGCAGAGGTTTTGTGCATTCCTGCTGCTTCATGAGCCATCTGTCACAGACACCTTGGGCAAAGAAGCTTCAAAATGCATGAGGAGCACTGATCAGCTGAAAAAAAAACATCCTAGCAAGAGCTACCCTTTTGTTTTTGGACAGATGAGTTTTAGCATCTAATCTAGCATTTCCCCTACTAGGGACATTTTTACAAGGAATTTAATTGATCTTATTAGAGTTCGTACAGGAATCAGTTATCTTTATGGAAGCAGTCAGCCAACAGGCAAAGCTGGGGAGTCTCACATTGGAAGCAGCACAGTAAAGCTAAGCAAAATTCTGGAGAATTATTGACCAGATTCAAGGTTTGAGTTTTTAAAAATTTATTTATACCCCACATCAATCCATACTGGATTTGAGGTGGCTTGCACAACTAAGCACAATAAGGCAGAAGTACAAGCAGATAAAAACAAGGATCAGAGGAAAAAAAGAAAAGCAGGAAGAGATGGAGACGGCACGGTGGCCACAGGAGATCCGCTCCATAGAGTCGTTATGGTTGAACCACACATTTGATCCTCTGTGTCTTGTCGGCTGAAGCAGAAAGGAGAAATGTGGCCAGTGAACAATCCATTTTGCTCATGCTGATGGTGGAGAGGGAGAACACCCAAAAGCTTCCCAAAGAGGTTCCTGAGTCTTAGGTCCGAAGACATTCTGTGCATGAGGCTTCCAAGAGGACCTTGGCACCATGAGCCCTGAATCTCGTTTTAAGTAACCATCAGGATGCTAGGCAGTGAGCTACATCCTTTCTTATGCATCATACAGCAGCCCCGTGACTTCGCTGTGGTTCCCGTTCCCCAGTGGGGAGGCTGATATGCACAGGGTCCCAGGACTCATAACCACTTGATGACTGGATTGAAGCCCCCAACTCCAGGGCGGCTGGCTTGCTCCCACACTTCAGAGCATTATCTGTCTTGGGTCAAAGGAACTCTGTGGTGTCTTGTCCTTCTCTCAGGAACACCAGCCAGAGCCATCAGCAAGGCATTCTCTTGGCTTCAGCATGCTGGCTCTCTATCCAAGATTAACTCTGGGCAGAATGTTATTAATGCGAGGGTTTGGGAACATTAAATCCCATTGCTATCTGTATGTCCTATGTAGATGTGTGTACATTCATGTGTATGCCTATTAAAGTACTGAATGCCCCCACTTTCCTAATTGTACTAATACAGTACATGGATGTGCCTGCACATGTCCACGGGCAGTTGTGTGTACATAGTGGCAAATCTATGTGAAAATAATGATAATAATAGCTAACACAACACTGAGAACGGTGCCAGCCCCCGTCTAAGCACATCCCGTGTATTAACTCACATGATCTTAAGAGTATTTGGAGGAGGGCAGTAACCTGCTCTGTCAACCAGTAACAAAATGACACCTGGAGGGCGACGTGGCTTGCAAAGCTCCACAAAGGACTGAGCAGCCCCTGAGGTTGACAGCTCACCAACTCCCTCAGCTGAGCCAGCTTTCACATTCTCAGACCTGCTTCATGGCAGAAGGCACAGGTATCTCGTGGCAAATATGCCTGGTTTTCTTAACATGACCACACAGATCTTGCCTTGGACACAGGCTGCTTCTTACTTCGACCAAGATAACTGACTACCAAGAAACCAAGGCAGCTGAGGTGACTTTCTAGGGTCACACTCATGCAACACCCTGAGGTTTAATGTGTTGAATCCATTGCAGGTGCAGCTAATGTTAGGAACCCCGCCCTCGCAGCACCCGAGAGGGAGTCCCACCCACAACAAACCAGTCTTTTATGGAATCATAACATAGAAAAATAAATCCAGCTTGGAGGACTTTGATACCAAAAAATGCTACTTTTAAAATGAAGCTCAATTTGAAGTCTCTGCCTTATGATTTTACCTTGAGAACAACCACCACCAGCTTAGTAAGAATTACAATTTCCAGTTTTACTACTTACTCTGTGCCAGGTGCTGTGCTAAGGGTTTGGCATGCGATACCTGCATTCTGTGCCCATTCTCTTAGTATCTTATGAGCTGGGTATAATGATCAGATCCACTTGACAAGAGAGGACACAGAGCTTCAGCAAGTTAATTAAGGTCAACTATCCAAGGACAGGGGTGGCATTTGAAAACAAGTTGCTCTGACTCAGCAGTCCCATTCATTATGTTAGCTCCGTACTCTTACCCCTGATTGATGGTATGGATTTTTTGGGCTAGGTAACTCCTTATTGGGGTGGGGAGCAGGCTGTCCTGTGAATCGTAGGATACTGAGCAGCATTTCCACACATTAGAAGTCAGGCACACCCCCCGCAGTCATGACAGTCAAAAACATCTCCAGCTATAACCAAGTATCTCCTAAGAAGGTAACCACCTTCCCCCAAAGTTGGGCCTCAACCCATGTGCTGAGCTTCCTACCGTAGCTGAGACAGCAAAGCCCAGCACTTGGCGACATCACACAACTGCTTGTAACATGTGACTTGGCTCAGTCCAAGTCCTCTTCCATTCTTAGCACAAGGAAAGATAATGGAATTCACTTTAAGAACAGGTGTGCTCCTAAAATGTTTTCCATAAGCACAAGGAAAATATAATGGTTTTAAGATGATCATGCTTGGTTAATAAAATCTTATTTTCCCCGTTTTCATTCATTAGGAAGTTATGGCCATGATTATATTAACTGTAACATCCTAATAAATTCTTGCCTAAAGATGTAGCAAACACGCAAACACATAAAGAGAATTTTTTAAATGCCACTCGGATCCTAAAATAAAAATGCATTTGGGGTGGGGAGGCTTCCAGGCATGCTTAGCACAGTAACTTAAATATATATACACACACACACACATATATATATATACACACACATATGTATACATATATATACGTATAAATATATATATGTATGTATGTATGTGTGTGTGTGTGTGTGTGTGTGTATATATATATATATATAGAGAGAGAGAGAGAGAGAGAGAGAGAGGTAAAAGCTGGGATAATGTCAGAGCTTAAAAATCCAATGCTTCCCGGGGATCAGTCAATACAGGACATTGCCGACCTATAAGGGTCTTTGTAGGGATTAGAAAGAGGCATTCCCTCAGGGGCTATAAATTAACCTTTTTAAAAGCTCAGCTTGGTGAGGGGAAGGCACCTTTGGTGAAGAAAAATCTCCCCTGCCTCTAGGTGGACCCAGCTCTGCTACCTCTGCCAGGCGACTTTGCAGGTTGCCTGATGGTGCAAAATCCCTTACCTGGCATCAGACTGTGATTCTCAATGTGGAAAAACAAGGCCTTCCCTAGTGCAGCTGTTCAGATGTCAGAGGCTTGGCCTCTCAACAAAGGCCTGGGCAAATGGCCACAGATCATCCTGCAGCAGAGACAGGCGACATGCCTTCTACAGAACTGGCCCCACCCCCTGCTGCCTCCTGACATTCAGGATTCAGTCACCTCCTGGTTGGACCCACCAGAATGAGGACAGAAAAGACAGGAGTCCCATAGGGGTGAGTTTGAGAATCTCAGCTTTGGAGATGAACCATTCTGGCCTCACACTTACCAGCTGGGTAACTGTGCAAATCCCTTAATAGCTAAGAGCCTCAGTTTCCTCCTCCATAAAATGGGGCAACACCAGAACTCACAAGTTTCTTGAAAGGATTAAATGTGATAACTCATATAAAATGCTCAACATAATGTCTGGTACCCAGTAAAAAAACCCTCTTATCCGTAAAGTTTTTTTTATTACACTTTCTATTTTTGAGATAATTGTTGATTCACACACAGTTGTAAGAAATAGTGCAGAGAGATCTTATGTACCCTTTACCCATTTTCCCCCAATGGGAACATCTTACAAATCTACGACATGACTTCCCGACTAAGATACAATCAAGCTGTGAAACAGTTCCATTTCCACCAGGAAGCTCCTGGGTTGTTGCTTCATTATCCTCCAAAGTCAGCCATGGCTGAATACATTGGAGAAGTTTGGCTGGGGGGTGAGGGGCAGAAAAAAAACCTTTACCAAATCACAGAGAATATAAACCATATTTTAAAAGTCTCTTCCCCCAATTTTTAAACAGATAAATACTTCCACATAGTTCAATACATCATGTTTGCATAACAATGTTACTGGTTTTGCAACAAAGAATTTAAGTCAGTCCCATATCACTTGAAGACGATAAGAGTACAGCTTAGACTCCTAAGCACAAGTAGGCAAGTCTCTATCCCGGCTGGATTCTCCCGTGGTTCCTGGGTGTGCTTAGAATGAATCCCAACTCATCATCTCTGAGACTCTGTATCATCTGGGTCCTGCTTTTCTCTTGGATTTATTCACTAATCAATCCCATCTCCCTTGCTTCACTTCTACCACCATGATCATCTATTTCTTGATTACTCCAAGGTTGCTGGAGTCTCCAAACTGTCGGCTCAACTGAGTGCATCTGAGTATACACGTCCGCATAGCTGGTTCCTTAGGAACACTTGCTTCTCTGCTCAAACACCTTCCTCATCAGCTCTGTTTCAGCAGTGCTTCTGACTGCATACTGCTGCTATCCCTACCTCCTTTCCCTTTCTTCCTAGGGCTCATCACTCCCTGAAATTCTCGTTTTATTTGGCACTTTGTTTCTCCTGTCTTCCCTAGCTAGAATGTGAACCGTGAAAACTGAGATCTTGCCTATCTTCTTCATCCATCTATTCTCAACACTTGGGGCAGTGGCTGGTAGTGGTCTTTAAATATTTATTGTATTAATGAATAAAAAAGTAATAAAGAGGAATAATGACTTTTTGAATGCTCAGTGGATCAGTGAGTTTTTTTTTTCTGATAGTGGCAATCTGAATATTTCTTCAGGTTTATAAAAAAATCTAATCTAGACCAAAATTATTTCATTTTAAGCATAGCAATAATTCACAATTACTCTTACTCTGACACCCATGGGTATGGTCATTTGGCTAAAGAATTTGCAACTAAAGATCTTGGATAACACGTTCATTTGGGATCTCTGTCTTTCAGTACACTTCCATTGCAATGAAACAACTACTTCGCTGGTCACCAATAGTGCTGTTTTGGAGAGACTGTTAGTCAAACGTTTGTAGAAAGAAAAGTTCAAATGTTATTCAGTTAATATATGTGGATCTTGTATTGAGAAGCTGTCAGCCAAATGTAACACTAGACCTGTCTTATGAACAGTTTTTTTGTGAATAATCTCTAATACCAATATCAAAGCTTCCAAATCCTGTCTGTTCCAAGAAAGAAAAATGTGCGAAGTCTGATCCATCACAATTAGCACTGCCTTAGAATGGACATGACTTAGAGACAGACATATCCCTATATGGAAAAAAACACCCCCAGCCACGTTTCTGCTACAAATCTACTTAGATGGCATGGACCTCTTCTCAGACACATGGTGTCGAGTCTTACCTCTCTGAGCGTCCATTTGCTTAACCTGTAAATCAGATAGAATGATGGCATCTTTCTCATGAAGTAGTTATGGGGATTAAATGAGATACATCAGTGAAATTTTATCAAAGTGCCTCAAACAAAGTAAGTTAGCATTGTCCCTAACTGCACAGGATGTGACGTGTGTGGTGGGGCAATTATCTGCTGTAACTTAACCACTAGCTCTCTGAAGAAGTGAGACAATCCTTGGTTTACAGTGTTTGCTCATTCCCATAGTGTAAACAATCCTGCCATGGCTGATGTCAAGCTACAGCAAAGACAGAGTTAGAAAGAGACACTAACAATTATCTCACAAGAGCTGGTAGGAGCTGGCTCAAGCACACCAACCACTGGGTTAGACGGTACAATGATCTCTCCTTTGTCTGGTCAATAAACATGAGAAACAGGCTCTGTGTGACATTTATCAATAAACTGCAAAAGGGACTCAGGGAGGAGGACATCAAGGCCCAGCACAGAAAAGTTGGTGAATTTGTGTGTCAGCAGTAGTGCTCTACTAAAAATTATTCCTCAGACAAGAGACTGTAACACACACGACAGTCCCTGAGGACAAGGAAGTGAGTGGAAGTTATGTGCTCAAAGAGTGAAAGATGGTAGCAACTTCCTTGCTAAAATTAAGGGCACGAGAGAAGTGTTGAGTTCAGTTTAGGTATGTACCAAGGGGAAGATCACATTGCATCGCATTTGAGGATGATTCACGTGGACAACTGACTACACCGAATTCTAGAGAGTTCTGTGGTAGACGAGCAATTCCCTGCAGAAAGTGATGGGTGAAGCTATGAGCGTGGTTACCATTGTGAGGGAACATAATGAGAAAGGGAAGATAATGAGATAGGGAAGGAAGCTGGAGAAGGCTCAGATAAGATTAGAAGGAGAGAAGTTCATGAAAGAGAGAGAAGTTCATGAAGGACAGAAGTTCAAACCTTTAGGGGAAAAGTATTCTGAGAGATAGAAATGGAATCAGGAAAGTTAGTATCACAGAAGCCAAGAGAAAAGAGATACGCTACCCTGTAGAAATCGTCTTGATCTACTAACCAGCTGATGACCCTTGAGCCTGACTTTCATTTTAAGTTACTAACCCTGGGAAGTAATTCTTACGGTTGTGCAATGGCACCTGCACATGACAGGGCTTCCTGCTGGTGACTTGGGGCTGCTGATCTGGGTGAAGTCTCGTAGAAGCTCCCAAGAGCATAGGAAACGTGGCAAACAACAACAGATAGACCCGCTTTTGAAGCACACGGCTAGAGGTCAGGATTTTTATGTACCCCCTGTCTCTGTTTCCTCTTTTTCTCACCCATGCAAGAGCCCATGCACACTACTATCTTCCTTCCTGATCTCTTCTTTCATCCCCTGCTAGGTACTCTCCTGCCGCCTTGTCCCAGCTGGTGGGAGCATTCTGGGGCTGTGAGTGGAAGAAAGTCAGCAGGCTCTCATGGTGTTCACATCCCCCGCCTCTGATCTCATTAGCACCCCGCTGATCAGGAGGGACCCTCAGACATCAGAAAACATGAATCTTCTGCTGCAGATTCATCTTGGCTTCTCACTTTCCCCTTTCTACTCTTTCCATCAACAGCCTGGTGCTTCCTGGACTTCAGAAGTGGAGCGTGCAGAAACAGAGCAGAACAAAAGGCTCTAACACATGGGTGACATTTAAAGAACAGCGGCTCTCTTTGAAGAATCATCTGTCCTTTGGAAGCATGTTTTATTATGTGCTCTGACTCACCAGCTGATATCCAGGGGATGCATTTAGGTTGTCTGGTTTCTGGATTCAATGTTATTGAACCCAGTATTATTAATACTGAATTATTATTATTCAGTATTATCTGGTTTGTCCACTGAAAAGATTTAGAATTAATTACAGGTGGGGTAGACCCCAGGATGGCGAAAGCCAATTCCTGTACCTGTGAATAAATTAAAACAGTTAAAATAACGTAAGTGGTAACTTCTCATTTTTCTCAAGGCTTCATGAAAAATCCAGAAGTATTCTAGTGGAAAACAAATAATAAATCAAGTATTTAAAGATGATTTCATGAGGGTGGGGAGTGATATCTAATTCTGAATCACATGCATGTTTAACAGACGCTGTCAATTTTTTTAAAACATAAAAATGGTGACAGCAGGGGCTTCATCCTCAGGATACACAGACTGCAGCAGAGAGAAAAGTAACTGGATTAGGACACAGGAGCGGGGTATGTGCTATACCGAAGCTTGTACAGAGTCCTTAAGCTCGCTTTTCACATTTCCAGCCCTTGGCAACTCAGCCACTGACTTTCCCATCAGGAAGCTTGTTCTCCCCAAGCCTCCAAGTAAATTATGTCTTGTGCAGAACATGTACTCACAGCCTGTCCTAAACCCCACCCCACATACCCCCTTCTAGTGGGCTGACACTAAATAACCTTCTAAAACTCTATCTTTCCTTTGCTCAAAACTTGATCTGTGACTGGTTCTTTCCACCTTCCTGGGATGCTATAGGTGACAACAGTCTCCAATCCTAAAATCCACAGTGTCCTCCTTCTACAGGCAGATACTTGACTGAAACATTCCTGTATCCATTCTCACCATCACCTGCAGATCTAACGAGATATCCTTTCTGGTTCATGCCAGGCATCTACCCTGGATGCTGAGGTCATCCCAGTTCCTCAGTAGAGATGGGTATGCAAAGGCACCAAAGCAGAGAAGTGCATTAGGCAAAACATAGGCATGTTAGCTTGTCAGGAACAGAAGCTGTCACCTGTAAGGACTGGAGTAGAAGGGAAAGGAGAATTGAAGAAGGAAACAGATGGCAACGTCCCAACTGAACACATCTTGAAGTCAACAGAGAAGAATTAATGGTTTCAGCAAGGAAGTGATTGGATCCAGCTTTAAGCTTCTGGCAGCAACACTGGTAAAGAGTAAATACAGGTGCCTCTAAGGCAAACGTTAGTTTCACCTGTTCAAGTGAATGACCACACCAATCAGAAGAAAACCACACTAAAGATCCAACCAAAAAAGAAATATTTCATAGCTCAAACCAATAGGAATTGGTAATTGCTTCTAAAAAAAATACATTCTAGAAGGAATAAAATGGAGATGAATGAACCATGGCAAAGTACAGAGAAGAGGAAGAGTGCCAGGCCAAAGATAGGATTAAGAGTTACAGAATCTCTTGGAGTAGAGAACTCAGCAAAGCAGAAAATCAAAATGAGGCTTCTGATGAGATGAAGATTAGGAATGTGATGTTTGCAAATGCGAATGGAAGGAGCAGCCAAGGAAGAAAATAATCATAGACCCCTCTGACATGGGGGAAATTATAATTTGCTAATAGAAAATTACTATGTCTTTTTCAAGTTTTTGCATAAAATTTCCCACAGGTGAATTTTTAAAGCTCCTTCTTGGAAATGTTAGTGGAAATCAGGTTCTGGTTATTATCAGTGATTCCAAAACTAATGCATTTGAAAAATAAATAAATTCGAGTCCAAATATGTAACTAAATAAAACCCTATCCTAAACCTTGATTGTAACAATAAATAAGAATTAATTCTGGCTGGGACAAAAGACATCCTGGTGAAACAAGAAATAAGAATCTGGGCCAGGTGCAGTGGCTGATGCCTGCAATCCCAGCACTTTGGGAGGCCAAGGCAGGCGGATAGCTTGAGTCCAGGAGTTCAAGACCAGACCGGCCTGGGCTACATGGAAAGACCCTGTCTCTACAAAAAATACAAGCTGGGTATGGTTGTGCGTGTTTGTAGTCCCAGCTACTCAGAAGACCGAGGTGGGAGGATCTCTTCAGTTCAGGAGGTCTAGGCTGTGGTAAGCCATTATTACACCTTTGCACTCCAGCCTGGGTGACAGAGTGAGACCTAGTCTCAAGGAAAAAAAAAAAAAATTGGCTAGGTTTTTAACATGCTGAAAACATATTCAAATTATCTTTCACAGCTTAAGCTCTAACCTTGGTTAATGTCTACCGCATGGAGAAACAATTTGAATTTACAATTCAAATGAAAAAGCTAATTATTTAATTAACAGATAACCCCTTGATTATAGGTGTGTAAAGACCACATGTATTAACTCTAATCCCACATGGAGTTCTCGGTTTTGCCTTCCGAAGGCGGCCAGTGCAGCCTCAGCACTTGTTTTCCCTAGTTTTTCTGATCAAAGTCTGAGACAGTATTTCAATTTAACACTTACCTGTCAATGCCAAAATCTAAAGGAAAAGATAATTCATGAATTTTTAAACTGTCCTTTCCTGCTATGGATTTTCTCCGCATTTGATGCTACATTGAATAGGACTGATGTCGTTTCCCCACCAGAACTTCTTGTAGTTATCTTCCACAAAGCAAAATCTTCTAAGATGTATAATTAGGGATAGCAGGGAACACTCCTGCTCAGATAAGTCTGGGAAATTAGAGTCCAGAGGTAAAGAAATCAGCTTAACATTGGTTACGGTTTTCAAAATTGCTTGAATATGAAACTTTTTTTTGGCATAGTATCCAGAAAAGAGTTAACATAGCAAGCGTGGGACCCCATCCCTAGAAAGGCCAGCCTGCAAGCTTGGCTCTTGGCTGGTATCTGGGAACCATGATTTTGGGAAGGTTCCTACCGTTCTCTGATAAGAGTGGCTCTATGTGCTTAACTTGTACAGATAGATATGGCTTCTGCTGAACACCTGTTTTCCTTCTGGGGGTCAGGAATTTGGTACATATCAGGCAGAGGGTGCCTATGTGACCAGCCCCCAGTAAAAACTCTGGGCAGTAAGTCTCTAATGAGCATCCCTTGTTAAACAGCATTTTATACTTGTCATGATTTGTTGCTGGGGGAATTAGGTGTGTCCTGTGTGACTCCACTTGGAAGCTGTTGCCTGGTTTCTCTTGGTCACTGTCTATGTGCCTTTACGCTGATTTTGCTTGGAATCTTCTCACTGTAAGAAACCTCAGCAACACATGCAACTAGATGTAGAGTCCCTGAGTCTTTGTAGCAAATCACCAAATCTGAGGGTGGTGTTGGGGACCATTGACACACATAGCATTCACCAACAATTTGCCAGAACTACTGTTCCAAGAGAAATACTTAGAGAAACACTACTCAATAGCACAGACTTAGTGAGAGAATGTATGTTAAACACTGAGCACAGTTTCTGACAGATAAGATGGGATCTGTAAACAGTAGACATTACTAGTGACACTCCTTACTGCTGATATAGCTATGGGAAATAGAAAACCCTTTTTGTCACACCCTTGAATATCTTCCATGTGCTATGTATACGGCTTCACACACAGTAACCATCACTAGATGTTTGTTGAATGAATTATAAGCCTTTATTTGCAAAGTGCTGTGCCAACACAGCAAAGCCCATTTAAAGCGTGCAGCCTCAGCCCTCTTGGAGCTCACAAATCTAAAACAAACACTACCAGTAAAGACAGAGCTCTAGATGAAAATGCAGACAGAAAGCTCAGCAAGAAAAAATAAATGGATGCCCTAAAAAAGAAGTGGTCAATACACCTTGACCAAGCAGAAAGCTTGACACATATGTATGTTTCTAATTTTGGTGGCAGAAGTGAGGACGGACATCAGAATTCATTTCTGGAGAGACTAATTGTGTGGTTCCATGAAAGCCTTTCCTACAACGCTGATAAACCCATATGGGAAAGGGCTTCATAGTTAATGAAGAAGAACACACTTTAAGTGGTAATGTTACTCTTTTAAAAGATCCCAAGCTAAGTCGTCTGGGTGAAGTGTATGTTCAATAGGTTGCTTATTCCAGTAACATTTCACTTTCACTGAGGCTAAGATCTCATTTACTAACTGACCCTAAGTATAATGACCTCATAATTCCAGTTTGGTCAGGACAAAACTGGTTTATGTTTGCAATCCTAGTCTAAATATTAAGATAGTCCTTTTTGCTCTCAAAAGCACTACTGTTTTGGATAATAAATACATTTTGTGATGATTCTAGATTGACTCCTCAAAACCAAGAGGAACATAAATTGCCAAGTGACTCTCCCAGCCCCTGTACACAGATGGAGTCTTAAACATTGATACGGTTTGGCTGTGTCCCCACCCAAATCTCATCTTGAATGGTAGCTCCCACAACTGCCACGTGTCGTGGGAGAGACCAGGTGAGAGAGGTAAGTGAACCATGGGGTGGGTCTTTCCTGTGCTATTCTCATGATAGTTGATAAGTCTCACGAGATCTGATGGTTTTATAAAGGGAAGTTTCCTGCACAGGTTCTCTCTGTTCCTTGCTGCCATGTAAGATGTGCCTCTTGCCTTCCACCATGATTGTAAGGCATCCCCAGCCATGAGGAACTGTGAGTGCATTTAACCTCATTTTCTTTATAACTTACCCAGTTGCAGGTATGTCTTTACCAGCAGCGTGAGAACAGACTAGTACAGTCATGGATGAGATAAGCTCCTGAAGCCCCAGGCAGCTCAAGGCCCTGGTGTGAGGCCACTCTTTGGAGGTATGGTGGTGAACAGCCTGGATCCTGGAGCCGGATGGAGAGGGTTCAAGTCCTGGCTGAACCAATTACCCACCATATCTTAGGTAAGTTACTTAACCTCTCAGTCCCACAGTTTCCTTAACAGTCAAATGAAAATAATAATAGTGCCTACCTCACTGATTTCTTATAAAGAGTAAGAAAAGCTGTCTGAATAGTTTTTGACACACTGTGTGCTCGAAGATCTTAGCTGTACTTAAGGATACTTCCCTCTGAGACAGAGAAGATGAAAATCCAGTTTAATGAGGGGACGTGTGAGAGTGACTGATACGTCTGTCTCCAAAGACAGACATTTCTAATTGACAGTCATTCTCCACCCTGCTGCATCTGGAGGCAGCTTCAGAGTCTTCCTCAACGTCGGTCTCCAAGAAGACTCCAAGAAAATCACTGAAAACAATCACTATCTGGGAATTCTCCCAAGTATTGCCATTGTCCCCGAGACAGAGAATTTTGCCTCTTCTATGAGGATCTTCTCTTCTGTTGATCTAACTCCCTGAGGCTTCTTCATTCTTGCAAGTGATATTGGTTGGCTCACTCTGCCTGGACTTGTATGTCACCCTATAAGTCCAGTCCATTCTGACAGCCATTCAACCCTCTCCAGATACATCTGATTTAGAAAAGCCTGGCCTAGGTTTACATTGGCTGCAACTCAGACAATTTGGGAAAATCTTTTAGTGTCAGGAGATGACCGACCTGTTTTTCTAATGGCATCTCCATATGGCACAGGACAATTCCCGATACTCTTCGGAGTACCTGTTTCTCTCAGTCATTGCCACCTCAGTAAATGGCAATCTGTCCATCTTTTGGTTATGTATGTACCTATGCAACAATCCTGCATGTTCTTCACATGTACCCCAAAACCTAAAATGCAATAAAATATAAAAAACAAAACTAAACTAAAGTCTCTCAGTCTTGGAGTCCTCATGCTCCCTGGTTTAAAAACTTACTACAAAGAAACAGTAATCAAAATTGTATATATTGATGTGAAGATAAATATAGAGATCAATGAAAAAGAATAGAGAACCTAGAAATAAACTCTTATGTATATGGCGGAAATATTTCTGACAAGAGTGCCAGGATTATAAAGTGGGAAAAGGACAGTCACAAATGGCCTTTGGAAAACTGAATACCTACAAGCAAAAATGAAGTTAGACTCTTACCTTATGCCACACACAAAAACGAACTCAAAATTAATTCTCACTAAATGTGAGACGTAAAACTGTACAATTCCTAGTAGAAAACACAATGGGAAAGCTTCAGGACATTGGATTTTACAGTGATTTCTTATATATGACACAAAAAGCACAGACAACAAAAGAAAAAAATAGACAAATAACACTACATCAAACTTAAACACTTAGGCTTATCAAAGGAAACAACAGAATGAAAAGGTAACTTACTAAATAGGAGAAAATATTTGTAAGACATATATCTGATAAGGGATTAAAATCCAGAAAAATATAAAGAACTTCTCCAACTTAACAGCAACAAAAAATCCAAATAACCCGATTTAAAAATGGGCAAAGGACCTGAACTCACAATTCTCCAATGAAGTTATAAAAATGGCTAATGAGCTTATGAAAATATGCTGAACGTCATTAATCCTAAAATAAATGCAAATCAAAACCACAATGAGGTATCACTGCACACAGCCGTTAAAATGGCCACTATCAAGAAAACAGAAATAGTGAGTGTTGGAGAGACATGGAGAAATTGTAACCCTTGTGAGAATATAACACTCGGTGAGAATATAATATGGCACAACCATTATAGAAAACAGTATAAAGGTTTCTCAAAAAACTAAAGACCATTATCGTATTATCCACCAATCTCACTCCTGGCTACATATCTGAAAGAATTTGAAGAAGGCTCTCAAAGAGGTATTTGCACACCCAGTGAAGTATAATTTATAATAGTCAAGAGGTGGAAGCAACCCAAATGTCCAATGATAGATTAATGGATAAAGAAAATGTGGTATATACACACAACTGACTATTATGCGTTCTTGAAAAAGAAGGATATCCTGTCATATAAGACAGCACGGATGAACCTCAAGGACATTATGAGAACTGAAATAAGCCCGTCATAGGGGACGAATATCGTATGAATTCACACATTCAAACTATCTAAAGCAGTCACACCACAGAACCAGCAAGTGAGAAGATGGTTGCCGAGATCGGAGGGTTGTGGGGAAGGAGAATTAGTGTTTAACTGGTATGAAGTTTTAGTATTGCAAGATGAAGAGGTTCTGGAGATTTGTTACACAACAATGTGAGTCAACTTAATGCTACCAAACTGCACATTTATAAACAGTTGAGAAGCTAGGCACAGGGGTGCACACGTGTAGGCCCAGCTACTCGGGAGGCTGAGACAGGAAGATCACTTGAGCACAGGAGTCTGAAGCCAGATTGGACAACACAGTGAAACCCTGATTCTCACAAAAAAAAAAAAAAAAAAAAAAAAAAAAAGGTTAAGATGGTAAATGTAAAGTTATGTGTTTTTTAACTCAATTTTTTAAAGTTAAAACATTTAAAAATCTTCCCATTACCCTCAACACTTCTCTCTTTCATCATGTACTCCACCTAATCCAGCAGCAAATTCTGGTGCCTCTTTCAAGACATGCCTCAAATCCAACTCCATTGTACCACCTCCGCCTTGGCCATGGGCACCCTAGCTCCAATCTCTAATCCAAGTTCTACTCTTTCTCACGTGGTTGCCTTCATTAGCTTCCACCTTGGCTCCTCACTTCCACGGAAGTCCCCTCCAATCTGTTTGCCAGTCGTCTTGGTGAAAGAGATATGTGAATATATCCTGCCTCTGTCCAAAACCTTCAATGCTTCCCATTTCACTCAGAAGCCAGAATCCATGCAAAGGTTTACAAGGCCCTGATCCACGCCCTCCCCCGCCTAAGTCTCTTACACATGCTAAGCTTACTTTGACCTCAGGGCCTTTGCACTTGCTGCCAGGGCTGCCAAGAAGGGGTCAGGGCCTGGTGAAAAATAAAATGGAGGGGCGCCCTAGCAAAGACAGAGCAGCTAAAAGAAAAAAAATATTTCCATAGGATTTGCCTTGAGCTTGCCAGACTGTGGGGCCCTGATATTTGCAACAGTTCCCCTCCACCCAACCTCCTGCACACTCCGCCGTCTTGCTGGCTGTTCACCTGTGCGGCTTTCTCTCTCTGCAAATATTTGCATAGCTCATGACCTTCTCTTTCATCAGATCTCTGTTTGAATGTCTCCCCTTCAGAGAGGCCAGCCCTGATCATCATGTGTAGACTAGAATATCATGCACCTCCTCCCACCCCTGCTGCCCCCAACAAATTCCCCATCCTCCTGGTCCTATGTAATTTTACTCAGGGGCATTTCTCATCATCTACCTGCTCTTCTGCTGTAAGTTCCCTGAGGGTGGGAACTCTGGTTCACTGCTGTTTCCCAGTGCCTTGAATAGTGCTTGACAGGTAGTAAGAGCCCAGTAGGTATCTGTTGAATTAACCAGTGAGTGAATGTGAGTAGAACAGGTGGAAAAGACAAGTTCTGTTCCAGAATAAATCAGCTCTGTCATAGAAAGTAGATAGACTGGAATGATGCTATGCTTGTCTATTTTCTTTGTGTGCTGTGAACCCCAGAATCTTTTTTTTTTTTTGAGATGGAGTTTTGTTCTTGTTGCCCAGGCTGGAGTGCAATGGCACAATCTCGGCTCACTGCAACCTCCACTTCCCGGAACCCCAGAATCTTAGAGAAAGGTTTTCAGTTATAGGCAGCTGCAGAGAATTAGCCAACATGATGCCCCTAACTTGGTGGGAGGTGAAATAAGACCCTCCTGGACTCATAGTTTTAAAGACCCTCATGTGAATCTCACCACAAGTGGCTCTCCAGAAGGATTAAACAATTATGAATTGCCTTTGGTATATAATCTGTGTTTAGAAAGGGCTTTCCCCTGTCTCCTCATGCACCCTTGACAAAGTGCCCAGGCTGTAGATCACTAACTTCATTTCCTCCTCCCATTCATCTTTTTTATTTCCCACTTGAGGAGCTGAACCTGCTGCTCTCCCTCCACAGTGATAACTTATAACTGAACTACAGCTGATCTCTCACATTACCGAAACCTCACTTTATTTATCTCAAGAATGGCATGGTAGGGCTGTTAAACAGCAAGTGTGACGAGACAGGGGCTGCATTTAGAATGGGAAGTGAAGCATCACTCCCCTAACCAGCAGTGAGTGTTGGCTTCTTATGTGCCCATGGAGAATGTAACTGAGAGGTCAGTAACAGCGCATGCAAGGCACTTTGCAATGCCTGACTTTGACTTGTCTTTTGAGTCAGGATAAACAGTTCATTACAAGCCCAAACTCTGCTCTTAGCCCACAGGTGAGAAGAACAGGATGTGTCCTTTCTGACTAGCATCAGAACAGAAGACTCTGTCCATGCCAAAGTTCTCCATGACTTGAAGACTTTTTATATAGAATGAAAAAGGCATTCAAAAAGAAGTGCTCGATGCTTAAAAAAAAAAAAAAAAAAAGCAGACTGGTTGAATAAACAGTTTGTCTGAAAGATTTGGCTCAACCTGAACCTTCAGGTGCCTGAGATGACAGAGACTAGGATCTCCCCTGCCAGTCCAGCCCAGAACCTGCCTAGAACTAACCTAGGTAAGAAACAAAGACCACTATGGAGATAGAAATCCACCACACAATCACGTGTTTCCCAGGGTTTCAAGTCCTACAAGAAATCCCATGTGATATGGTTTGGCTGTGTCTCCAACCAAATCTCATCTTGAATTGCAGCTCCCACAATCCCCACGTGTCATGGGAGGCACCTGGTGAGAGGTAATTGAATCATGGGGTGGGTCTTTCTCATGCTGTTCTTATGATAGCGAATAAGTCTCACAAGATCTGATGGTTTTATAAAGGGCAGATCCCTTGCACATGCTCCCTTGCCTGCCACCATGTAAGCCGTGCCTTTGCTCCTCCTTCGCCTTCCACCATGGTTGTGAGGCCTCCCCAGACATGTGGAACTGTGAGTTTATTAAATCCCTTTTTTTAAATAAATTACCCAACGTGGGTTATTTCTTCATAGCAGTCTCAACAAACACCGGAGCAGTTCATACTTAATGGACCAGCATGTAGGAAAAATGAGATCCATTCTTCACTTCCAGTCTCATTCTCCAGGCATAGACGAATTTGGTAACCAGGATTCCAAGGAAAACCCAGTGCAGCAGCAAGCAAGCGGACTTTGGCATCAGAACATCTGCGATTACATTCCTACCCCTCTGCCTTCTGGTTACGTGACTCGAGCACAGTTACCGCACCTCTCTGTATCTCATTTCCTCAAAACATCATAGCATAAGATATACATAGGTCATCAATACCAAAAGACACAAACAATGTTTATCCAATACTTATTAGTTGCCCAGTTCCATGTACTTAATATGCTGTATCTTGTTTTATTGCGACACTAACTCTAACAAGCACATTCTCTCATTTCTCCCTTTCTACAGATGAGGAACTAAGGCTCACGAATAAACAGCCTGCCTCAAATTACACAGCCAGGGAAAGGCAAAGTTAATATTAAAACATAGGCCCCTGTGATGCTAAAGACAGTTTTCACCTATGACATTCAAAGACCTGTGCTTTCCAAAAGGAATGCAGTCAGCCAAATGCAGCGATTTAATTTTAAAACAATAATTAAGAACTCAGTTCTACAGCTGCACTAGCCACAGTTTGAGTGCACAAAGGTCACCATACAGATTACCACGTATTTGGCTCCTTATTGGGCAGTGCAGTTATGGAACACTTCATCACTGAGGAGAGGTCTATTAGACAGCGTTGGTCGAGTCCTTCTCTTCCATGAGGTATGATCCTTTACACAAGTAAAGAACACCAAAAGTTAAACTTCCTTAGTTTCATGGTCACTTGCTTCTGCCTTGAAAGCAAACACAAGTGTGGGTCACCAGACTGCAGTCGTGAACATCACCACGGGGTGGGTGCCCACTCAGCTCTCTGCTGAGATGGGCAGAGGCTGCTCTTCTGCCCAATCTTGGTGGCCTTCTTTTGGTGGCCTCTCTTGTGTACGGAACACCCCTTTGGGTTACATTGTTTTCATGTACATACAGGTCTCCCACGTCACCCTGAAGAATGTGGCAGAACATCCCCTTGAATCTGCCTTGCCCCATCTGCCCCACCCTCTGCCTCCTGGTCCTCACACCTGGGTTTTTCTGCCCAGTTTCTCCGGCCTCCCTTACCTCTTTTTGTGTACTATGCTTTTTGAACTGAGCTGAAACTGACATGTAATAAATCATTTTTAAGGTCATGTTTTGTGTATTCACAATGCTGTGGAACCACCACCTCTGTCTAGTTCCAAAACATTTTTATTACTTCAAAGAGAAACCCAGATCTCTTACGTAGGCCCTCCTTCCCACCCCTGCCACTCATCTAACTTGCATTTTTATGGCTTTACCTACTCTAGACATTCTTTTTTGTGGCTGTATAGTATTCCACTGAAAGGATGCTCACAATTTGTTTATCCATTCATGAGTGATTGAACTCCCTTATACTTGAGTTATCTGAAATAACCAGAGTGCTATTTACCACTCTGTTAACAGAGATAGTTAAGGCCAGAATCTGTCTCCAGAATTGTTTTTCCAGAATAGCTATGCAGCATTTTAGGAAGGCACAGTGGCAACCATCAGGATTCTCCATGCTGATCACTTCCTTAGGGTTTCACTAATTAATTTTTTTCTCACAACATTATTCAAAGTGTAATTCCTGTAACAGTTAAGACTTCTTATAGAATATTATTAAAAACTTTTATTTCTTAAAAGTTTGTAATATATTGGCTTAAACAGGTTTCTGGATTGCAAATCTTCAAAATACTAGTCAAATGTGCATCGTACATTTTAAAGAAGCAATTGTAATTTGTAATGTACCTTAAATGTTCCCAAGAGAGCACAAAACCCATTTTTATGTGTGTGCATGTGTGCGTGCGTGCATATGTGTGTGTGCGTGTGTGTGTCTTGGGGGGGCTATCTCTCAGTTCTTATGTTTTCAGAAATAGTTTGGAAAAGTTATTCTATATTAATATCTAAATCCTTCTCAGATCCACAAACTAGGGAGAAGAAACAGAGCATCCATATACTTAGAAATACTTCTGCCACACTTAAAATAGGCACATTTGAAATCATAAGTTAAATATCTTAAATGCATTTAAATGCAAATTATTTCTGAATTAATCATCTAAGCTATATAAAGCATCATGAGTTTGAATTGCAGTCAAATGGTAACAACTCATAACTTACAATACCCATTTGAAAATATCTTAATCCTTTAGCACTTCATAGCACTCAAGTTTAAAGACCTCAAAGGCAGTGAGTCACAAAAAAAAAGAAAAAAGTATCTTTGAGAAATGCACATTCTAGCATATATCCTCTGTCTATGTATTAACACTTAAAATATAATCTGCTTAAGTGTGCCGTATAGTTGAAAATTGTGTTTCTGAATAATATCTACATAATTTTCAATAATTTTCAATAAAAATAAACTTGCAGTAAATTATCTAGATCTTAAGGTACCAAAGACAAATGGCCTTTGCTGGAATTAGTTTTCCCTCAGGAGTAAGGAAATAGAATTTGTCTTCTGCAATGAGAAAAAAAAAAAATTAAAAAGCCACCACATAGAATAAAAAATGAGCATTGGCAAGTTCTGCTGGAACCATATTACTGGTCACTTCTCAGAATTTGAGTCAGGGTTAGGTGGGGGCCCCGGCTAGGTAGAGCTCTGGCATGTCACGATTCCAGCTGAAACTCCAGTCAGTGAAAACATGATTTGGTTACATGAAGGCTCACAAAGTCGGGCTTTCAAAGCTCACAGCAATGCTATATGGTGGATTTCATTATTTTCATTTTACACCATGGCTTCTCTGCAGTGACGCTATCGGCACTCGGAGCTGGATCATTCTCTGTGGCAGGGGCTGACCCGTGCATTGGAGGATGCTTCCCTACAAACCAAGTGTTTGTTTACGTATGCGTGCATGTACTTTTTTGAGACTGGGTCTCACTCTGTCACTCAGGCTGGAATGCAGTGGTATGAACACAGCTCACTACAGCCTTGAACTCCCAGGCTCAAGCCATCCTCCCACCTTAGCCTCCCGAGTAGCAAGGATTACAAGTGCATACCATCACACTGTGCTAATTTCTTATCTATTTATTTATTTTGTAGAGATGGGATCTCTATGTTGCCCAGGCTGATGTTGAACTCCTGGCCTCAAGCAATCCTCATGCTCAGGCCTCCCAAGGCACTGGGATTATAGGCGCGAGCCACAGCGCCTGGCCCAAACCAAGCAGTTAAATGGCAGGTCACAGAGCCAGTGTGTGGAGCTTGGGCTCTGGAGGGAAGTGGTAGGTTTGTCATTTGGTTCTTTCACTGTCAGCTACCACATGACCTTTTTCCAGACACTTCCCTAAGCTTAGTTTCTCCATATGCAAAGTGGACAAAAACAATCTCTACCTTTAAGGTTCTTAGGAGTGTAAGCTCCAGAGGGATTTGGGGTAGGGCTACATATGTATTTTGTTCACTCTCAAATCCCTTGTGTCTAGAGCAATGCCCCTGGCATGGCAGGGGAGACTTGACTTCTAAGTGGTCATTCAGGAAACACACTTACACCGCACCTGAACACCATCGGTGTGCAGTCAAGCCTAGCTGTTGCTATTTAACATCAGTTGCACCAGAGCAGGAATCTGGGCTTGGAGCTGCCTAGGTCCAACCTCCAGGGGCTTCCCTCTCCCTACTTCCCCTGAGTTATCAATTAACCTCCATCTCGTCACCCATCCTCTCCAGTGGACAAAAGGGACCCGGGGCCAGTGGCTATCTGGGGCCTGCCTATTGCTAAGCAATGGATGGAAAGGAGCTCTGTGCCCCGGACTGCGCCAAACAGGAAAGAAAATCAAGGGGCCAGCTGCTTTCAGACACTCACTCATTCTGAAGAAAATCATCCCCACAAAGCACCTAGGTGACATTTATGAAAAAGAGGAAGATTTGGAAGAGGTTGGGGCACTCCCACTCTGGCAAGAAAACATATCAGAGAAACCAGTTTCACCACAAACTGCCTGTGAGCTTTCAGAAAGAGTGAAAAATCCTGGGATGACCCTGTGGGTCCATCAAGAGTTACTTCTCCCTCTGGGGATCGCCCTATTTGAAGCCACAGAAGAGCGGTGCCCCATGCATACTGTGCTGGCCACGTCATCTGCCCCACATTCCAGAGGTGACCATAACTGGGGTCCAAGATCAAGATCATCCACTGCTTAGCACTGTGTGATCATGGACAAGTTCCTAACCCATTCTGTGTCTCCCACACCTCATCTATACAAGGGGATATGGTGGTAGGTAGAATAATGGCCCCTAAAGATGCCCACCTCCTAATGTCTGAAAACTTGGACTATATTAGGTTACATGATAAAGAGGAATTAATGTTGTGGAGTAGATAAATTTAAAATAAAGAAGGGGTCCTGGATTATGCAGGTGGGTCCAATAGACTCAAAAGGATCCTTATAAAGGAAAGAGGTCTGGGGAAGAGAGAACAGGAAAGACTTCAGTGTGAAAAGAGCTGGACCACCCTCACTGGCTGTGAAGATGGAGGAAGGAGTTGTGAGCTGAAGAATGCAGGTGGCCTCCAAAAGCTGGAAAAGACCGGGGAAGGATGCTCCCTTCCAGATGGAGCCAGCTATGCCCACAGCTTGGTTTTAGCCCAGTGAGAACCATGCTGGACTTCTGACCTGAACAACTGTAAGATTAAAATTGTGTTGTTTTAAGCCACCAAGGCTGTAGTAATTTGTTTGGGCAGAAATAGAAAAAAAAAAAAAAACACAGGTACTTGTCATTGAGTCAGCACAAGGATGGGTGAGATAGCATCTGTAAAGGACTAGCCAAGTCTGCAAACGCTGCTTATAATCATCATCACTGCTGCAGTGTGAGAGCGTTAGAGGGTAAGGGTCTGCTTCACGCTTAGCCTGTGAGCAAATCAGACTCCTAGAGTGGCTCAGGCCTGTGCAATGGTCCTAAGGGGAGACTTGCTGGGAAAGGAAAACAATGGCACATTTTATCTCATATATTTGCATGTTTTCCCTTTTCTGCAAAGATTTTTCCAGTCACTATTTTGTTTACTTAGGAAGTGGGACACAGACAATCTCAGGTGACCTCAAGCTGCCCCTGACGTCAATCTGGAAATGTGGGTCCGCACTGATCTCCATGAAAATGCCCCCTGGGGAGCCTGTCCCAGACTGGACTTAGCTCATCTCTAGGTCAGACATCACTATCCTTTTAGGGGGACACATTTTTGCCCTTCCTTGGAAATATCCAGAAAAGGGGAAATGTATAAACTTCCTTTAATATACAAACTGTGAGTCTCAAAAGCTCTTACAATCAGATATCAAAGGACTGAAGCTACCAATTCCTTAATGTGAGGGCTTGTATTAGGTTGTTCTTGCATTGCTATAAAAAAAATACCTGACAGTGGGTCATTTATAAAAGAGACAGGCTTAATTGGTTCATCGTTTGCAGGCTGTACAGGAAGGATGAGGCTGGCATCTGCTCAGTTTCTGGGGAGGCCTCAGGAAACTTACAATCATGGTGGAACGCAAAAGGGGTGTAGGTGTGTCACATGGCAAAGGCAGGAGCAAGGTGGGGGAAGGGAGGTGCCACACTTTTGGGTTTTTTTCGAGACAGAGTCTTGTTACATCTCCCAGGTTGGAGTGCAGTGGCGTGATCTAGGCTCACTGCTGCCTCTGCCTCCCAGGTTCAAGCAATTCTTCTGCCTCAGCCTCCCTAATAGCTGGGCTTACAGGTGCATGCCACCATGCCTAGCTAATTTTTGTATTTTTAGTAGAGACGGGTTTTGCCATGTTGGCCAGGCTGGTCTCGAACTTCTGACCTCAGGTGATCTGCCTGCTTTGGCCTCCCAAGGTGCTGGGATTACAGACACGACCCACTGTGCCCAGCCTTTTTTTTTTTTTTAACTTTTAAGTTCAAGGGTACAAGTGCAGGTTTGTTACACAGGCAAACTTGTGTCATGGGAATTTGTTGTAAATATTATTTCATCACCCAAGTATTAAGCCTAGTACCCATTAGTTATTTTTCCTGGTCCTCTCCCTTCTTCCACCCTTTACCCTCTGAAAAGCCCTCCCTGTGTCCATGTGTTCTCATTGCTTAGCTCCCACTTATAAGTGAGAACATGTGGTATTTGGTTTTTTGTTTCTGTGTCACACTGTTAACCAGATCTCATGTGAAACAGCTGAGCAAGAACTCACTTATCACCAAAGGGATGGCACTGAACCATTCATGAGGGGTGCCCCATGATCCCATCACTTCCCACCGGGTCCCACCTCCAGCACTGGGGATCACATTTCAATATAAGATTTGGAGGGGACAAACATCCAAGGCTTATCAGGGTTTATCTAGTCCAGGGTTGGAAAGCTTTTTCTGTAGAGGGGTGGAGTAAGTCCTTTTGGCTTTGCAGGCCACACTTTGACAACTATTCAACTCTGTGGCTGTAGGGTGGAAGAGGCCGCAGGCAATTAACAGTGAGTGGGTGAAGCTGGAGTGGGCCTGCAGGCCACAGCGGCAGACCCCCCTACTTCTAATCTAACTACATAAAGTGACAATTTTTCTACGTTCTTCTTCAAGGCGCTCATCAGCTCCTGCTGCAACACATCAACCAACAGGGGACTCACTAGTGCCCAAGACGGCCACTCCATGTGCAGTCTACACTTGTTAACACCCAATTCTCCCTCACTCCAATCCTGACTCCACCAGGAAGTACAATCAAAAGAGAATCCAAAATTTTTCTCCCATTGATTCCCTCGGAGAGCCTTGCACCTGGAAGATTTGCCAACACAGAGGTGCTCTTTCTGTAGCTGACCTTCAATAGAGAGGCGACTGTCCATCACCCCAGAGTACCAGCATACCATGATCCAACCTACACAGTTAAACTGAATTGTTTGTGGAGAAGAGGCAAGTGAGGATGGGGTGGAGGATGGAGAAAGGGATTGTTACAAGAAGGGGGCCATGATGTACCAGTTATCTAGAATGTGACTTCCTAATCCACTTCCATGTATCTTCCCTGTTCTATCCTAGCCCCAAGCTATGCTCTGGGCATTTGCTCAAGCCTAGAGAGCTGGGAGGTTAGACCTGAGGAAGATGGAGACATGCAGAAGAAGGGAGCAACCATTCTGGATGGAAATGGTATGTCCAAGATGTGTCCTGGCATACGCTTGGTTCACATTCCAAATACAGATTTCACACTTTCCCCTTCCTTCTATCTCAGGGCCTGGATTTCCTTGGCTGACCCAAAAATATGCCATCCACATTGTGGCATTCCCCAGAAATACTTGTCTTCTCAGTTTGACACCCTCCAGGATAGCTTTCTAAAAATAATCCCATATTTGGGAATAGGGAGTCAAGAGGATTGCGGGGGTGTCAGGGAGGGAACACAGTATGATCTGGAACTTCTTCCACCTCGACTTGCAGCCTACATCAGCAAGAGAAAGACACGTCATGCACCCCTTCCTGTGCCTGCTTTCCTGAGTTAACACATACATTTTCTAAATATATTTCCTTTTTATTTGGGAGCTGAAACAGCCCTGCTAATTACCAGAGCCTCACATCACAGGAGGTAAGGAACACTGAACAGGAACTAATGTGACTTCAGTAGAGTTCATGATTAGGTTCTGCAATAAAAACTCAAAAGGAATAGAAAATGCATTCACAACTGATTGCGAAATGCCAGCTGCCTGTTTTTCTCAGTCTTTATGGCCAATGGCCAAGACTTCTGCTCTGGGTCTATCACTTTTAAATGTGCTATTCCCCAGCTATTAATGATCCATCGAAGGATGACATGATCAATTGCAGAAGAGCACAGGGCTCTCCTCCCAGCCTCCTAGTGTCAAACACTGACAATCCAGTCACAAGAATGTTTTACATGCTAAGCCATCACTGAACGAGGATGTGATGCTCCAGTTTGCTTTTACTCCATTCTAGCTTCAGAGTGTTTGGTCTGGCACACTGAACATGGCTCCGTTCGGTCCCACATGCAGAAACACGAATGGGTATTCCTGGGTTACAGGACGTAAGCGAGTCCCTCATCATGGGCCTGCGGGCTTTCCAACAGACAAGGTGGACTTTACTTAAAGGAGCCCAGTATGCAAACATCTGCACCTTTGGACAAACAAAAAATAATATGGAAGTAATCTCTTTTGCTACCTAATGCCTCACTGAGAAAAGATAAGCCTTCTCGATAATAAAGATCTTAAAACAGATACCAATCAAACAAACCAACAGTTCTGACCAACTGGGTTTAATACATTTTGAGATACTCCACTGATAAACCCCTGTAGAAGAAAAAGAAAACGCTGAAAGATTAAAATTTTAAAAGAGAGTATTTACTTGGCAGGGAAATTATGCCAGACTAAACGGGGAGAACCAGTCAGTGCATTAAATGCTCCCCACCCCTCCACATGTGAATTTAAAAATAAAGGTTTTCTGGTTTACTACGTGTAGAAGGGAACTTGAAGGCTGAGCTCCAGGGAAAGCAAGCTTTCATCTTTGACCTCTTTTCCCCAGTGCCTGGTAGGTAGTGGAGTCTCAACAAATGAACGCCTTTTCGAATTAAGTTCTATTTCACGACAATTTGAATGTTATTGTTGACTTGCTCAAATAAATCTTATCTTCTTCAAATGCAAATTGGATGTCACTCCTTTGCTGAAAACCCTCTGAGGCTGAGGCTTCCTTAGAATAAAATCTAAGCACCTTACCTTGCCCTGTGAGGCCTGCATGGCCTGTCCTCCTCCCACAATTCCCCATTCCTGCTACTCTTTTCATCCCAAGGCAGATTTAATATCTTCACTATGAGTTTGGACTAATCCCATTCACTACCCAGGTCTTCCTGGGTGAAAACTGCATCTATCCGATGCATGTCACTCTGGCTTCAAAGACCCAGCGACAGAACTCACTGCCTCCCATTCATCCCCTGCATGTCAACCGGATCAGTCGCTGTAAAATCCGAATCTGATCATGTCATTTCAGCCTAAAATCCTCCATCATCTGTTCTTTTTGCCACAGGGGTATCCTGTCTAAGCTCACTCCTTAGCACGAGTCCCATCTTTTCCCCTAGTCATGTTCCCCCAAGTCCCTGCCCTCCTCTGCCCTAAAGGGCATGCATTCCTCTGGAGGTGCCATGAGTTCTTGCCTCTGTCTGCTGTCCTCACAGCACCCTTCCTGCCCTGTCCACGTCTCTGTCCCCTGACTTATTCCTCATTCTTGAGTGCTTGCTTTGACCTCATGTCCTCTGGAAGGCTGAATCTATAACAGAACCCTCCTCACATGATAAAATGGTCGATTGTTGCAAATCACTGCCCCAGCTACCGTGTGGACTTTACAAGGACAGACAGTGTCCCTTGTAGTGGTGACAACTAAAACCATAACTTCTTCAGAGATGAAGACAGACTTCCTGACCATCCAAGCCTGATGAATAATGAGTGAACAAACCATGAAATATTCTTAGACCCTCTGAGTGGCCAACCCCGTGCAAGGAGCCTGCAGAGCAGGGCCCTGCTGCCATGTGGGGACTGTCCTGTGCACGGCAGGATGTCGAGCAGCATCCTTGACCCACCAGATCCCAGTAACAGCTCCCAGTTGTGACAACAAAAAACATCTTCAGACATTGCCAGGCACCTGCTAGGGGACCAAAGCATCTGTGGTTGAGAACTGCTATCAGGGGTATGTGAGAGGTAATGACAGCATTCATTCCTGTCCTCAGAAGACTTTCCATCTAGCCTCTCTTCTAACGTCCCCTCCCAGAAAAGCCTTCCGGACCAAGCAGCGTCTCCTGCCACTCTGTAGCTTTTATCAGCTCCATGTCTATTCCCAGCACTTACGGCCGTGTGATTGTCATATACTCACTAAAGCTGGTGGATTGACAGAGTTCCACGAAGCAGGGATTTGGTGGTTGTTTGCTGCTGTATCCCCAGCACTGTGAAATAGTGGCTGGCACAAGTGGGCACCGAACCAATGTCCTTTGAATGCATCGACCGTGAGGTTAAGCTGAATCCCTTCCCGATGAGGCTGCCGAGTTTGCGCTGCCGGCGTAGACGCCGGTTCTATGGTCTCCAGCTGCTCCCCTGTGCTCCTCCACTTCTCCAGAGTGGAAGAGAAGCCTCAGCTGGCCAGAAAGCATGCTCCCCACGTGCTTTTTACCCTGGGGCTTTGTCCACAGGTTTTCCCTATTTCATATCCAGAGCAATTATGCAATTAAAATGGAAGCAGTGGACAGGCCAGAATTGAAATGGGTAACGTGGAGGTTGGCTGGCTTCCCAGCGTGGGATGATGACGTGGAGCACGTTTGCCTATATTCCCTGATCATAGGGACCACCAGCTTCTGACCTGCTCCAGGGGAACTCCGTCCCCATCACAACATTATTCCCCAGGTATTTCCTGGGAGGCTCAAGGCTGGCTTCACAAGGACACCTTGATCAATATCAGCTTCCATACCATGTGCCAAATGCTGCTGCTTCCTCCCTCATCAGGGCCACTGGAGGAAATGTCACCACAGTGACCTGCCCCTAACGACCAGCACTCCCCATGCCCAGTGCTGCAGGTGTCAGGGGTGGCCTCTCTTTCCAGCTGTGTGATCCTTGGCCACCTGTTCCACAGCTGTAGTGCTTAAATCTGCATTCTGACTCAATTCCTTGTGCTCAATTTAATTAGCTTCTGGCCCTCACTTTCAATCTTGCAGTCTATTTCATAAAACACAACTTCAGTCGTTTTCTGTCCTCAAACCCATGGGTCTCCAACCCATTTCAAGGTGCCAGCATAGGAAGACAACTTATCTGTATCCCCTCTTTTGCTCCTCTCTCTTCCCAGTCCACACCTCTAGCACACTTCTTCCTCTCCCTTCTCATTTCTACCAAAGAAAAAAATATACATCTTTATGCCAATTGCTGAAGGCAAAAACATGGCCAGTGGGTGGTGGGAGCCTAAATGGATGCCCCCGCACCTGCATTTGGGGATCTGGCCCCAGAGTATCAGTCACAATGGTCCTCACTGAGGGATAGTTACATATCCAAAAACAATCTCGAGTCCTGGGAATCTGAGTAGTTGCCCAGTTATTTAACTTGTTCCTTGTAAATTTGCTGGGCTGCTGGGCTGCTGGGCTGCTGGGCTGCTGGGCTGCTGGGCTGCTGGGCTGCTGGGCTGCTGGGCTGCTGGGCTGCTGGGCTGCTGGGCTGCTGGGCTGGAGAAAATAGGTCTAAGGCTCTTCCAGTTCCAATGTATTGTGATGCTTCAGCACCTTGGGGAAAAAAATGCCACCAAGTCATTTGAAAAAGCAGCATGATGAGGTAGACTTGGTTGTAGTTACACAACTAAAGCAGAAAAAGAAAAGAAAACGTAGCCATTGCACCGTTCATTCATTCCACGGATGTGTGCTACGTCCCAAGTATGGGCCAGGTGCTGCAGGAGCAAGGCCCAGTGTGGGGGTGGACGAGAGAAAATTAAGGAATGTGGGGTTCTCCCACCTGCCAAGATTCAAGTTGAACCTCTTCTGAGGAGTTTGTGCTAATGAAGTTCAGAAAAAAAAAAAAGTTTCCATAGCCCTGAGTGAGGAAGCTGCTTTGCTTAGTGGACCAAATAAATAATCAGTCAGAAGCAATTCAGCAGTCTAATCTAGGTATGTGGCTGCCGCCGCAAGGCTGTTTAACCTCTTCATGCCTCAGTTTCGTCAGCTGCACCCGACAGATAAGGTCGGGTTGTAATAAAATGAAGAGAGTGGAAATGTGAAGCGATGAACTGGAAAAAGTCAGGTGGAGGTGCTCAGAGGTGCCGGGTAGGGGGAGGTTGCCAACAAACCTGGAATTATTTTTTTTCTCAAGCAGTCAGAAGACAAGCATTCATTTGTGTATTAAATTCTGTTTCTCTGAATTCCCGTTTTTAATTGCTTGTGTCAAAGGAGGCATTAGAAAGTAGTTAGTCTCGGATGTTTGCTCAGAGTCAAGCAGTTGATTGGGGAGAAAGGAGATCTTTGACTTTTATTACGTGTTACAAACTCCTGCGTTATCTCACCTGATAATCACAACACACATAGCTGGTTGGTATCATTATATTAATTCCTAATTATGAACAAACTGAGGTGTAGACGAGTTATAGTAACATAGCAGTTCTCAAACTTGGTTTCACAACGGAAAAACTTGGAGAATTTTATAAGCATACTGACACCTGGTCACACTCTGAAACATCCTGATTTAATTGGTTTGGAGTGCAGCTTGGGCATTCAGGGTTTTCAAAGCTCCCCAGGTGATTCTAAGTGCAACAAAGTTCAGGAACCACACACAAATGCTTTCTTCAAGGTCACAGATTGACTAAGGCAGATAAGGCTGGTTCTGTCGACCCCAAGGCCAATTCCCCACTATCAGGAATCATATCAGCCTGTTCCAGCTCCAATCTTCTGAGGACATCTTCATCTCTGACTGAGAAACAAGCAAACACGCAGTAACATGGCATTTAACAGTCATGCAAAGTCTAGACAGGAAGCAGCAGGGAAGGCTGGGGCCGATTTGCCCGGCTCTCAGGTGCCATTAATGACACACAAAAAAAGCAGATTGGAAGAGCTGGAATTGGATGTAGAAGGCTTTCAAATGGCACACTGGAGCACCAGGAGAAATAAGCACACTTGAGGCACATGTTACCCACCAGAACTGAAATGAAATTGGTTCAAAGGTCACCTTCATCAAGGCCAATTAGCGATCAGGTCACCTGCCATGATGTTAATACCCAGGAGTGTGAGTATTTAGCCCTGTGGTCCCCAAACTGCAGTAAGCCTCAGAATTACCTGGAGGGCTTGTTAAAACCCAGCTGGCGAGACCCACCCCAAGAGTTTCTCATCCAGCAGGCCTGGGAAGGGACCTAAGAATTTCCATCTTTAACAAGTTCCCAGGTGATGCTGTTAGTCTGGCGCCACACTTTGAAACTGCCCAGTAAGATGAGTCCCTTCTACAGAGAGTTACTGACATTCAGCTGTTTACCTGCCAGCTGCCGCCTCACAAGTGCTTTCAACTTCATCTTACCTGCAGGGAGCTTAAACTATAAAACCAGTATGTGGCAGCGTGGCTCCCAATTCCAGAACACTTACTAAGTGATTGGGCTGAGTGATAAACACTCACTAACGGTAACACTGTCAGGAGATGATATTGTAATCTCACTCTCATTCTAAAAATGAGAAAACAGAGGCTGAGAAATAACTTGGTAAAGGTGTCAGAGTATTAGAATGAACCATGAAATTGATAATGTTCACCCTTTTTTTCACCTGTAAGAATGGCAATTTCATAAGGTTCATGCGATAGGAGAGTCAGGATTCTTCCCTCTGTAGGTCTGGCTCCAAAGCCTGGAATTTAAACCCAAATTCCTTGTTTGCCCCACTCAGGGCTCTTACCTAGGCCACATGTGTGTTATTGATTGACAGGATTATAATGATGAGAGAAGGTAAGATCCAGGTTTGAAGCTACACTCTCCTAGGTGTGAGCTGGTTACCTGCCCTTGGGTTACTAAGCTCCTCACTGACAGGCTCTCACTTGGAATAAAATAGCACTCCAGCAGTCTCACTACTGGGTGTCTACCCAGAGGAAAATTATTCATTATACAAAAAAGATACTTGCACATATATGTTTATAGCAACAGAATTCTCAATTGCAAAAATGTGGCACCAGCCCAAATGCGCATCAATCAATGAGTGAATAAAGAAACTGTGGTGTGGGCCGGGAACAGTGGCTCACAGCTGTAATCCCAGCACTTTGGGAGGCGGAGGTGGGCAAATCACGAGGTCAGGAGTTTGAGACCAGCCTGGCCAACATGATGAAACCCAATCTCTACTAAATATACCAAAAAATTAGCTGGGCGTAGTGGCAAGTGCCTGCAATCCCAGCCATTCGGGAGGCTGAGGCTGGAGAATTGCTTGAACCTGGGAGGCAGAGCTTGCAATGAGCCAAGATTGAGCCATTGCACTCCATCCCAAGCAACAGAGTGAGATTTTGTCTCAAAATAAATGAACAAACAAACAAAAACTGTGGGGTGTTTGTGTGTGTGTGTGTGTGTGTATGTGTGTGTATGTCTCTATATATATGTACACCATATATATATGTACTATATATATAGGGGGGTGTGTGTGTGTGTGTGTGTGTATGCTAGCATACTACTCAGCCATAAAAATGAGTGAATTAATGGCACCTGCAGCAACCTGGATGAGATTGGAGACTATTATTCTAAGCGAAGTAACTCAGGAATGGAAAACCAAACATCGTATATTCTCACTCGTAACTGGGAGCTAAGCTGTGAGGATGCAAAAGCAAAAGAAGGATATAACGGACTTCAGGAACTTGGAGGGGAAGCGTAGGAAGGGAATGAGGAATAGAAGGCTATAAACTTGGTTTAGTGTATAATGCTCGGGTGATGGGTGCACCAAAATCTTACAGACACCACTAAAGAACTTACTCATGTAACCGAATACCACCTGGTTCCCAAAACCCATGGAATTAAAAAAAATTGCACTCATGATATGACAATGTCGTGGATGACAACAACCACTTCAGTCCCCTGGCTAGCGCACTTCCCTGTACCGGGGAGCTGGAAAAATGAAAAACGATGTTGACCCAGCTCTTTTGCAGCTAGATCCTGCTTATGATCTAGGTTCTTCCTGCAGATGCACCAGCATGAGACTGGATGGAAGTGAGTGGCAGAAGGTCACAGGCGTGCTTTGCAGGTCAGAAGTTCTGGGCATGGCAGGGTCTTTGGCTCTTTTATGTAGCCAAAGCAGAGCTGCCATATCCAGTTGTGAGCATCAAAGCAAAGTGGCAGGAAGAGGTGGCAGCAACACTGACTCTGCTATGGTTGAAATGTCTCAGCCCTCCAAAACTCTTGTTGTAATTTAGTAGCCAATGTAATGGTGTTGGGAGGTGGGGGCCTTTAGAGATGATTAGGGCATGGGTGTTCCACCCTCATAGGTAGATTTGATGGCTTAATTTAAAAGGCTTTCAGGAGTAGGTGCTCTCTTTTGGCCCTTCCACTTTCTGCCATATGAGAATTCAGCCTTCCTTTCCTCTGGAGGGAGCAGGGTGCAAGGCACCATCTTGGAAGAAGAGAATGGCCTTTCAAGACAACAAACCTGATGGTGTCTACTTGAATTTTCCAGCCTCTAGAAGTAAGAGTCAATAAGCTTCTGCTCCTTATAAACATCCAGGCTCACATATTTTGTCACAGCAGTACAAAATGGACTATGACACTTCTCTGTAACAGTAGTTCTCAAATGGAAGCAATTTTGCCCCTCATAGGACAATTGGCATTATCTGAAGACATTTCTGATTGTCAAGATTAGGTGGGGGGGTGCTACTGGCATCTAGTTGTTAGGAGCCATTGGAGCTGCTAAGCATCCTACACTCCACAGGACAGTCCCCTATAACAAAGAATTGCCCAGACTCAAATTTCAAGAGTGCCACTGTTGAAAAGCCTTTCCCTGGAATAATATCATATATGTCTGGGTATTTCCTATAGCGCCACATTACCTGGCCTGGTAAGCTAGGTTACCTGGCACTTTTGGCAATCCTACTGGCTACCGGTGCTCTTTAATAAGTCTGTTTGTTTGCAAACTACTTGGAGGTGATTTTGTTGATTGCCACCAGGGACCCTGGCTAAGAAAGGGAGCCATGGGAAGACCAGAGTGGATGACAAAGAAGACTTAGGTAGCGTGTCCCTGTGAGTGAGGGCTAGGGTCCATTCCCAGTACAAATCAAATCAGGGGTAGTACAATAATGTGTGCATCATTTGTTCACAACAAGGATATTATTATAACCAGGTTAATCACTTATGTAACTCTTGAATACAGGTACATGCATGTCTCCCAATCATCTTAAAAGCACTAACGTTATGATACACCTATTTCCACAAGACGGCAGCATTTTTCCCTTTGAAGCATCTTCTGCCAAGTTGTCATGAAGCTACAGATGGGTTAGAATTGGGGCAGAGCCACTTAATGAAAGAAAATATATGAGCGAACATACCTCTGACTGCCAGTTGTATTTCAATTTGATGACAATATTCTTGACCACAAATTCAAAACTTGACCAAGAAACTGGCTCCAAAAAGAGCAAGTTATATATTATGAAATGTGAGAAAATATACAGAAGGTGACAGTGAGGTCCTGTCCATGTTCTGAGCCCCGAAACACAGGTGGTTCCAGTTCCCTGCTCTAGAATTGAGTGTGACAGATGTATCAAGGTTATCTTTATCAAGATGAGATGAGATCATCATTTGAGTATTTGGCATGGAGTCTTGGCACATTGTAAATGTTCAAGACATGTTCGCCCCAACATTAATAGTAAAAAATGCATCTTGGGAACCTGTTTAGCCCTCATCCTACTCATCAGTGATGACAAGATAATCATTGTCATGGGTTTGTGTATGTCAGGAATCTAGGGAATTTTGGAGCACTTAATAAATGCTCAATAAATGATAGTTCTGCATCGTCTTCCATATGTTCCTCTCTTCTCCCACCTAGCTCTGACATCCCCGGTTATCTGAGCATCTCCCACTGGACAACAGATCAGTGTGAAGGTCTCCTGCCAAAGATACCTGCTTGCTACCACGGTCCTGATCCTGCTGCCTATTTTGCCTTGCACCTCCTGCAGAGCCCATCCCCAACCCCCCATCTTCGCCCCACCCCACCTGCCTAACAGACTGTCTCCCACTCAACTCCTGTCATTCCATATTGGCAAATTTGCAGTCAGTAGATCATTTTCTCAGTGTGAGGGCATCATTACCACCTGCTAATATTTTTATAGAATTTCATAAACTTGGTCATTCATGAATCATTTACAGTACTTTATTCCAATGAAGAGTTCACAAATCACTCAAATGCTGGCAAAATGCATAATAATGAGTAATATTTCAGGAGGCTTTGCATTAATATGTCAGCTTCCAATACTGCAAGAGATAAATTATTTTGCCAGGTGCTACTTTGGGTCAGAAGCATGGGAAGCTCTTCTGGGGCCTGGGGCAGGGAGGAGTGACAAGGTGGCAGTGGGTCATGGAAAGGGATGGTTTTAAAAAGTAATAGATCACCCAGCCAGTCGAACTCCCTTCCCAGCCCCAGTAAGCAGAGTTCCTAGGAAATTGCAGATTACATCTAAACTCTAGTTGGTGGTAAAATAGGAAGAGTATTTCTTAGTGATTGAAAATACAGGGCTTTGGAGCTGAAAAAAAAACAGATATGGATTCTAAATCCAATACAGGCCAGCTGTGAGACCTTGAAGCAGTTGTTTAACAGTTATTTGCTTATCTGTAAAATGGTGCTAACACTTACTTCTTAAGTCTCTTGTGTGAAATGGATTAAATGAGAGAATGTATGCAAAGTGTTTAGCACAATACCTGCCATGCAGTGTTCAATAAACAGGAGCTTCAGTGAGGATGTACTTTCAGGGGCCCAAGGACAAATGCATCCCAGATTATTTCTTATCATACAAATCCCCGAGGCTTAGATCAAAGTGTTTCTTGCTGGATTTGGAAAATGTTAACACGCTAACATGTACATCCATGTGAGTAGCATTTAACGTTAAACAACAGAAACGCTGGAGCAATATGAGGCAACACATTCACCCACAGGCTCTTTCCTTTTTACACTTGCAAGACTAGAAGCTAAAACATGGGGATTTGGAGACCTAGGATTCCGCTCTTTGAAGAACCGTATTTGCTACCAACCACGTTGACTACCATGAATACCACGGATCTAATTGTACAACTAAAATAGTAACTTATTCTTAAATAGGCACTTGAACTGACATTGCAACATTCCTGTGCCCAAAGTAGACCAACATGAGAGTAACCCAGTTCTCACTGTCTAAAAATAAGAGAACCAAACACAGAGTGATCAGGGCTTCCTCAAACTTGCTTCTTCGAGGAAGAAGTTTCAGCCAGGGCATGAAAACAGGACAATGACTGAACCGAAGGGCCTGAGGCATGGAGGGAAATGGCATCAGAAAACAGACCCTCATGAGCCCACTGAAGAGTGTACGGCTCAGGGCTAAGCCCCAGTCTGCCAGTTGTAGCCCTAGTACTTGTGTAAGAAACTGCAATCCTACCAAGTACCAGCAGCCTTTCCAATGAGGGACATAACCCTGTGCCGGGGTGAACCAAGTCATGTTACCGACAACGTACAACTTCCTGGCCTGTCACTTACATATAACAGAGAGGAATTCAAACCAGTATATTTTGAAACAAAGAACCAGAATGAAAGATACATGGAAGCAGAGAACCAAGTGTGTCTTGTTGCTGCTGTATCCCCCTACCACCTTGAAGAGTGTCCCTCATCCTACAGATACTCAATGAAATAAATGTCAAATGAATAAATTGCTCAATTAATACACCATAAAGTAGACTATGAAACTACAGTAACAACTCAAGATTATTCAAGGAAAGTTCATACTTCAGATGAGAGATTGGGCTGTAACTGGGAGTCCTTCGGATTTTTATTTACCTTCCTTCACCTTTAATATCATTGATTACTGTCACTCATGTAGGAAGGTTATACAGTGCTTACTATGTTTCTGGCATTTTCTAAATGCTTGACTTGAATTAGGTCATTTAATCCTTATGAAATCCCATGAGATCATGATTATTATTTTCCCCATTTTCCAGGTTAGGAAGTTGAGGCAGACACCTTGGCAAGTTCCCACACCTAGTACATGATAGCCATGATTTAAATGCAGCCAATCTGGCTGTGTGCAGAATCCATACTTTTAACTACTGCAAGCATGAGAAGCTCCAAGCTGCAGCCCAAGCCCTATGTTATTAGCTGTTCAGCAATTGCTAGTTGGCAAAAATTAGTAATTTCATTTTTTATAATCCCTAGAAGTGTTAGCTCTATTCACTCTTTATACACGAGAATCCCAACATCAGGCAGGGTAAGAGGGTTGCTCAAGTTCCCACAGCTCAGTATGCAGCAGCGCTGAGACCTGAATGGCAGATCTCAGATCCTCTATTAGTCTGTTTTTGTGCTGCTAATAAAGATAGACCGGGACTGGGTCATTTATAAAGGACAGAAGTTCAATGAACTCACAGTTCCACATGACTGGGGAGGTCTCACAATCGTGGTAGAAGATGAAGGAAGAACAAAGGCACTTCTTACATGGTGGGAAAGAGAGCATGTGCAGGGGAACTCCCATTTGTAAAACCATCCAATATCGAGAGACTTATTCACTACCACGAGAACAGCACAGGAAAGACCCACTCCCATGATTCAATTACCTCCCATTGGGTCCCTCCCACGACAAGTGGGAATTGTCGGAGTAACAATTCAAGATGAGATCGGGGTGGGGTCACAGCCCTGAATCACATCAGGTCCCAGAGCTCTTGATCACTCTTCTAGGAAGTTATGAAATTTATTGTCTCTTTCCTTAGTTCCTTGTGCCTGAACTTTCTCGGAGACTCCCATGATGGGCATGGAAAGAGAAGAGGGCAGCTACCCATGGTCTGGTGCTGGTTGTTCCTACAGCAGCTGGACACCAATAGCTGCCAGGTCACCTCTGATTACTGTCAAGGTCAGTTGGAACTGAGTATTTCTGAGGGCACCAACATTCAATTTATACAACTTCCTGATTCCCCCTTGGGAATAAGCTGGGACACATGGCTCACTTTTCAGTTCTCACTGACAGGTGATTTCCCTCCCAGCAGATGCTCAGAAAAGCCTTTGGCAAGGCTTCTTAGATGGAAGTCTGGAAGGCACCTGCATCCTTCCAGGACCGCAGACCTCTGAGCATATTGCCCGGCAAGGGTTCTGCTGGAGGGTGGGGACTGCACCACCTCCCATCATGCTACAGCACTCTGTGTGCCCAGCACTTTATGCCTCCAACGCCCTTATAGTCTCTTCTCACTGCAAACTCACAATAATGCATGTCAGTAGGTAAGAAAACCAAAGAAATCAATCACTTTGAAATACAAGCATTAACACAACAATTTTCCTGTATCAGTTTTCTTAAACATATACACGTCATGATATGCGCAAATACTCCACTGGAAAAATGAGGATGTCATAAGTGTCTGTATGTTGTTTTCATTCAATATCTTCAATCTTTCCCATATAACTACAACTTCTTCAAAAGCATTTTAAATGGCTATAGAAAACTGCCTTGCAAAATCTGCCATCATTTAGCTACTCCTTATTGCTGAGTATTTAGCAATTGTTTCCACCCTACGGACTATGCCTCGCTAATTATATCAGGTCTTGGGGTTCATACCTCTTCCAGCTCTAGGTCAAGCTGGTCTCCAGGAAGCCAAAGTTGCCCTAAGAGTTCTGACATCCTCTGAGATGTCCCCGGAGTCTCCCTTCTTAGTCTCTGGTACCCAAAGTCTGATGCAGGCCTGAAGGGCTCTATTGATGAGATAGAGACCCCTCACTGTTACCCTGTCAGGGTTCAACTCCATCCACTTCAGCTCCCACAGAAACACCCTAAAGCCATGCAGTCCCCGGTTTGATGAGGCACAGAAATAATGAGCTCAGTGGGAAGAAAACAATCTTTGAAAGCCACATTTCTGCACCCAGGGTGGGCATGGGAGGGGTACTCACTTGATAAATAGCGATTACTTCTCTGTCCAAGGTCCGTGTCACAGAGACGCTCCCTGTGTTCTCATTGATTCTGAAAATTCCTTTAGGCTCTTGATCCACTCCCTTTCCAGTGAGCCGGAACTTGGACCTTTCTGGCCTGTCACTATCGACTACCTGGTCAGAGAAACAGAGTGACATTTAAAACTGTCTGCAAAACACACAGAAAGCACATTGCAAACATACTTCTGTGACCAATTCACTAATCACAGGTGCCAGCACAAAGGTACCTGGTGAACCCAGATTTGACTAAAGTAACCGCCAGAAATAGCATCATCATCTAACACCTTTCATCCTAATATCCGCATCTTTGCAGCTATCAGCTGAGGAAGCTTACGAGCACTTGGGTGACATATAGCGACGGATCAAGGAGGACAATAATGCCAGTTCAGTCAACATTGGACATTAATATTATTTTTAACTCCATAAAACATATTTTAAAAAATTTATCTGCAAGCAAAACAAAAGGGGTAATGGAAACCATTTGCTGGGCTTTGATCCAAATTCTAGGTATTTACATATAGCTAATACTCCACAGTGTCACCTGTCCTGTCACTTCTACTAGGTACTAAGCATGGGGCAGAGGAAGCACTTTGTTTCATCAGAAAAGGTTTATACATACATGTACACAGACACACACACATATACACAAATATATCTATGTAGGGGATTTATATATATATAATACGTGTATAACCCCTGAACAATATATATATAAAAATTGTATATATTAAATATATAGTTTATATATATATTTATAATATTTTATATATGTATATATTTAATATATAGGGGTTTATATATTTATACTATATTGTATATTTAAATATTTTATATATTATATATTTATATATTTTATGTATGTATATGTATTTAATACATAGGGGTTTAATATATATTAAATATATATGTATCTATCTATCTATATATATACATACACCTCTATTTAGGGGTTTTATATATAGGAAACCCCTAAATATTATACATATTAAACTCCTATGTATTAAATATATAAAATATATATGCTATGTATATATATAAACATCAATTAAGGGGCATACATATATATATATTTTTTTTTCAATGCTGGGGGCAGAGAACATTATTATTTCCACTTAATGGATGAAATCAGTGAGATAGCATGATTAAGCAAGCTGGCCATGGCCAAAGCTATTAAAGAGATAAAAATGGGTTCAAAAGCACATCTTCCATTTCTCTGGAGACACTGCAATACAACATACACCACCATCGTTTCTGAATTTACTTTATGGAATTTTCCTACAAATTGTCAGCCTTGATTTCACATTTAAAGAATAAAATGGGAAGGGAAAGGTGGAGGGGAGTAGTTCCAGGCAGAGGGAACAGCACAGACAAAGGCAGTAGGCAGACAAGGAAAAGCCTGGACAGTTTCAGAAATCATGAGTCACTGCCATACGCTTAAGCGTGTAGAGGATTAGGCTGAGAAGTAGTTAGGGGTCAAAATATGGGTGGTCTTTTCATGAGGATGTGCAACTAAAGAGAATTCGTATTGGTATAAGTGGATTCTAGAGTTTACCCTCAAGTATTCATCTATGTCACTTTATCATCAGAACCTTCAAACGTTAATATTTGATTATAACAAAGCAATTTAAAGGTCACGAACACAATAGTCTTTCAGGACATACAGATAAAAGAAAGCTGATACAGATCCAGCTGTCACCAAATTACAAATGGGCAGTCCCCTATTGAAACATACTCAACAGCGCCTGGAGGGTTAGGTGGCTAGGACGGGAAACCTGCCTTATCCTAGTTACTGTAAATGGGTTCCCCCAAAGAGGCAAGCCTGCAATTCCGACACCAGACACCAGGTGTCAGTGGTGCCTGAGACAGTATTAAATTCATGCCAGGGTTCATTGGGCACGATCACTGCATAGCAAGGCATAGTTCCATACGGCATTACAGCTTTTCTTCTCGATTAAAAAGTTATTTATTAAAATACATTGAGTGTTGACTAAACGCCAGTTACATCTGTTTGTATTTTTAAGAGTAACTGAAAACTGGATATAAAGGAAGATTAAAAATAAGATATGTGATATCTTCTGATGAAAATACTTTTCAGTCACTGCTTGACTTGATTTAATCCAACTGATATATTTTTCCGCTGATCCCCTACCAGCTGCCTGGAAGCCCCATGAGGTCAAGAGCCGCAGCTTACTGGGCTAACCACTGGATCCCAGTGCCCGACAAATAGCGAGAATGAACTCCACTGACTAGACAGATGTATGTTGCAATCCTAGCTTTCCCAGTGATCTGCTGTGTGACCATGAACATGGTCTATTGCCTCATCTTCAAAGTGCACCACTTACTTCCCAGAATTGCTGAGGGTTTAATGAGATGACATCTATAAAGTATACGTCCTGGCACACAGACGGGGCTCAGTTAATCATAGCCAATAATTCCAATATTAATAGTAATCCTCACAACAAAATTACACTGTTGTTAATGGGTAAGACTGGTATCTCTGTCCTTTTCTGAGGGAATAGGTGGTTTCCTTTTTCATTTTTATTTTTTGAGACAGAATCTCAGTCTGTCACCCAGGCTGGAGTGCAGTGACATAATTTTGACTCACTGCAACCTCCATCTCCCAGGTTCAAGTGACTCTCCTGCCTCAGCCTCCCGAGTAGCTGGAACTACAGGCATGTGCCAGCACACTTGACTTTTATATTTTTAGTAAAGATAGGGTTTCCCCATGTTGGCCACACTGGTCTCAAACACCTGAACTCAGGGAATCACACACCTCAGCCTCCCAGAGTGCTGGGATTACAAGTGTGAGCCATCATGCCTAGCCTAGGTTTCCTTTTTAATAACAAAATTCACAGACCTCCCAGAAAAGCAGTGTTCTGGAAACAGTTGCCTGTGTGGGAAGGGGTGACCAAGCACAATTGGCTCTTCTCCGTCACTTCCATCATTATTGTTTCACCCCTCTTTGCCTTACCACCTCTGCCCAAAGGTGAACTGAAACTCCTTCTCCTCTTGTTCTCCTAAGCACACCTGAGATGAGCAGTTCCTTTCTGAAGAACTTATTAATGCAGAATGCATTCTCATGAGAAACGAACATGGGAATTCCACAAGAGCTATGAAGCAATCATGCTTCCCAAGAATATGTCAGCCAGACACAGGCCCAGCTGGTGAGGACCTGCCAGGGGAAGCCTTCTGGGCTCTTCATTATCTTTTCTTGACCCTTCTCTGCTCAGATGTTGGGAACACAGCACCCAGACCTTCTAGAAGAAACAGGGAGGGGGTGGGGGAATGCGCCTCTTGGGACCAACCACCACCACCACCCTCCCATTTCTCTACCTGCCACTCAGCACAGAAAGCTGCATTCTAGACCCAGAAATGATCCCATGGCAACTTTCCCTTCTGCTGGCAAGGGTGGAGCTCAATCATTTCTTGCCTTCTCAGAGAGCTTGAGTCACTTGGTGGTACAGAAACAAGGTCTTAGAGGAGGACCTAGCTGAGCTGGCACTGGCTGATGAATTGAAATGACTTATTCCTTAGGAAAGAAGCCATTCCCCGTTGTGAGGACCCCTGCTTAGCACTCCACACATCTGGCTATTTTCTCTGTCTCTCTCTTCAACTTTTTGTTTTCTTAAGGGTGTGGCTGCTGAACCTGCCTCCTGCTCCCCAGAGCTGTGTCCACTTTGAAGGAGCACCCACAGCCAAGGACGGTGTTCCCAGACTGACAGGCCCTATGGGACCACCAGCACAGGGAAGTGAGGGGTGTCCCTTCCAGTAGGGACCCTGCTTTCTCTAGAATAAGTGGTCTCAAGATGTGATTCACTGGAACAGTACCGGCATCACTGAGAACTGACTAAAAATGCAAATTCCCAGGCTTCACCCAAGCCTCTGGAATCAGAAATCGGGGTAGGGGGAGAATTGCTGGCAATCTGAGCTTTAACAGTCCCCCTCTCCAGGTGATTCTGATGCATACCCAAGTGTGAAGACAACTGCTTTGGGCAGATTTCAGCACCATCCTGTTCAGTATCACTGATGCTGGTTTCCACCGCTACTGTTTGGAGCCCTCTGCTAAAAATAGGCTGGGTCTGTTTGCCACCTTCTTCCGAGACCTATTTTAAACATATAACACTAACAGGAACTCTTTTAAAAACCTGTTTCTAAGACCTCAGAAAGCAGAGTTGGTTTCTCTTAAAGGCACTAGACCAACATCTCTACGTGTGTCATAGGCACTCCACGGCTTGGAGGAACCTTGGAGAGGAAACCATGAAAGTGGAGTGGGGAGAGTCCCTCTTCAGGGGAAGGTAGGCGTCTTGGCTCACTTTCAATCCAGGAGGAAGCTCAAGCCCCCCAAATTACCCACCACCTCTCTGGCTTCTTGGTGCCTACCTGCGTTTTCACAGGGACCCCAAGATAACCTCATAAGCTGGGGAATGGGAGGTATGCAATGACCGTAACCCAAGGATACACTCAGCCACGCTTCAAAACCATCCCATGCACGCCAAGTATGTTTGCAGACCACCTTTATGACGCTGTGCTAAACTCCTGGACACTCTACAGCTGCAGCAGCTGAGCCAGCAGCCCCTTTGTTGTTGTTTAATGTGATGAAATATAAGAAATCCAGTGCACTCCTCTGGCCAAAGCAAACCCTGCCACGAGTTGCAGCAGCTGTTAAGGCCCATTATATACTCCAAAACGGGGCTTCACAATTAGCGAGCCTTTCCTATTATTCTGTGTCATTCAACACCTCTTTTCACAATGGGTTTTTTTTTAATTGTCCTCTGAGTTGTAATGGAAAAAAATAGCTAAGGATGAGAAAGAACTTGAGGCCCTGGTGGCAACACTCTGGAAGGGCATGTAAATAGCACGCAGGCGTCCTGCCGCATGCCTGGGTAAAGAGACTGCCTGGCTGGCTGTGGGGGTGGCATCGCACAGCTGGGACCAGTGTCTTCCGCATCTCGGCAGGGGCAGGTAGTGACTCCCTGATCAGATTTTAAGAGCATTCTCACTGTATACTTTTCACAGATGTGACACAATATATACAAAGCCAATATTCCCTTCTGTTCCCCTGCGAAGTCCCATGCCTACCTCTGTTCTCAGCTGCATTGAATGATACCACGTTGTATGTGTTTTTAAGGTATTTACATACATAGGAACTCATGGACTCTAGAGCAGCTTTGAATGGTTTCACATAAATAGGATCATTATATATGAAATATTATACACTATTATACACTATTATATTTCTACTCAGTGTGGTTGAGGGGTGTATGTGTGTGTATTCACTTATAAACTTCGGGGGGTAATAGTTCCCATGAAACCTTTCATCCAATTTCCCCTAATGTTGACATCTTATATAAAAAGGTGACATTGGTCATAACTGTTATGTTAACACTGATATTTGACTATTAACGAGACTCCAGATTTTATGGATTCAGATTTCATTGGTTTTTCTGGTATCCTTTTTTTGAGATGGAGTCTTGCTCTGTTGCCCGGGCTGGAGTACAGTGGTGCGATCTGGGCTCATGGCAACCTCTGCCTCCCAGGTTCAAGTGATTCTCCTGCCTCAGTCTCTTGAATAGCTGAGACTACAGGTGCATGCCACCACACTCAGCTCATTTTTGTATTTTTAGTAGAGATGGGGTTTCACCGTATTACCCAGGATGGTCTCGATCTCCTGACCTCGTGATCCACCTGCCTCGGCCTCCCAAAGTGCAGGTATTACAGGCATGAGCCACCGCATCCAGCCTCAAATATCCTTTTTTTGATCCAAAATCCAATCCAGAACCCCCCACTGCCATGTGTGAGTGCGGCTTTTCATTGTATATTCTGGTACTTTCCTGTAAGTTCACACTTTTTTGAATTGCACTTTAATCAGTTACTCTTTTTCCCTTGTATAGAAAATAAATCTGATGAATCAAAATGAGAAAGTCACCAAGTTCCACATGTCACAGTCACTGCAAGAGCTCCTCCTCCTCCCCCTCCCCTCTGCCAACCTCTATCCTTGGCTCCTTAACTCCAATCTCAAGTAGCTACTTTCGCCTGTTTCGTCCTCAGGGTCTAGGACAGTATGCAGTACGTGGTAGGCTTTTAAATAAACATTTGCATAATGAATAAGTAAATGATATTACTTAGTCTCCTCCGTGGCCTCCATGTTTCTGATTTCTCTCTTATCCCATTTTCTGTCCTAATTGCAAACAGAATGGTCATTCTAAAATACAAACTCACATCTGACTGGGGAAGTACCCATATTAAAACTTGCAATGGGCCTGGCATGGTGGCTCATGCCCATAATCCCAGCACTTTGGGAGGCTGACGCAGGTGGATCACTGGAGGTCAGGAGTTCAAGACCAGCCTGGCCAAAATGGTGAAACCCTGTCTCTATTAAAAACACAAAAATTAGCTGGGTGTGTTAACCCATGCCTGTAGTCCCAGTTACGTGGGAGGCTGAGGCAGGAGAATTGCTTGAACCGAGAAGGCGGGGGTTGCAGCGAGCCAAGATCATGCCACTGCACTCCAGCCTGGATGACAGAGTGAGACTCCATCTCAAAACAAACCAACCAACCAAAAAACCCAGAAAAACTTGCAATGGCTCCCTACTGCTTCAGGGTAAAATCCTAGAACTTTTCTTTGATGGATCTTCACCTGCTTCTCCAACCCTAAGCCACACGCAGCATAAGCCACAGCCCTCTGAGTCGTACCTTTCTTTAGCTGGAGGGTCATCCCCACCTAGTCTGCTCCGGATGCCCTCATCTTCCCGGACTTGGCGTCAGAGATGAGTTACCCACTGAAGCTTCCCCTGATGCTTTCTCCCACCCCCTCCGTGCAGACTTAACCTGGTCCACCTGAGCTCTAGCCCTCCACGCCTGCAAGGTCTGCTGAAGCAAGGGGAGCAGCTTGCCTCTGTGGATGGTGGTAACTGTCCCTCAGGCTGTTTCTTTCTTATCGTCTTCACATTTCCGGGGCTTGGAACATAGAAGACACTTGATTAACACTTTGAGTGAAGAAGTACGTTATTTGCCTGTTTTTATACGATTGTAAAATGCTTCATAAACTCACAAATTATCAATAAAAATAAGGTCTGTCGTACAAACCCCTTTTTTTGTTTTTCTTTGGAAAATGCAGGCACTTTACCTGGAGACACATTTTCAGAGCTTTATTCATTTCTCTTTTTACAGTTCCTCTCTGTGGTAAATGCACCTGATAGCAATAACGTACACAGATCCTAAGAATGCCTCTGTATAGCAGGTGCACCTGGATGACTGTTCCAAGCTAGGGAATCTGGGAGTGGCCAATCCAGAGACTAGTTCCTTGTCTATGAGGAACATCTGAGCTCCTGGCCTGGCCCATGGAACACGGACAGCCGATCCAGGCCCTGACTTATGGGTTGCCTGAAAGTTGCCAGGTGAAGGATGCTGGGAAAGGGTGCTAATAGAAGACGCTATATAAGCTGCATGCGTTTAACAAGTGGCTGTGGTTCTCCTGTCAGCCTACCACCACTGGACTCTCTCCCCTGTGTGTGGAAGCACCCAGTCAAAGCCCTCGTCTCACTGCTGGCTCTAGGTCTCTTCTTTGGCATCTTGAACCTTGTGTCACCCCCACTGGAGTTGATAGGGGTTGAGCAGAACATCCCCACAGTGAACTTTCCAGGCAGTGGTAATAATACCCTCCCCATCCTTATAATTTGCAAGGGTCCCTTTAAATGGAGACCCTCCCAGCAAACACTGTGCTTGTGAGGCAAGGCAGCTTGTAGATAAATATTCTAGTACCCCTTCCCCGTCACATCCAACCAAATTGATGCGCCTAGTTTTCCTCTATGCAGAAAATCAGGAGACACATTTTCGAAGGATGAACACTATATATATGCATTATTATCACAAGGATGCAAAACTAGGAAATAATTAGACCTTCCTTCTTAGTTACCAAAGGAAACAAATCACATGTGAACAGCATTGGTCTTCAGAGGATGAAGGTAGGTGTGATTTTTATTCTTCACCCTTACGATATTTTCAGTTCTATAAAATGAACCTATATTACTTACACAGGAAGAAACAAACAACTTTTTAAAACATGCAAGAGGAATTCCTGGAGTTTGATACATATGCTAATTTAGAAGATGTTTTCTACTCTATGTTAAATAGGAAAAAAACAAAAATTACTGTTGTCTTTACCTATAGGTGTTCAGAGGCATTTGTGTTTATCATTAGAGTGGTTCTGTAAGGTGATCTGTAAGTATTAATTAATCCTCAGTCGTGGGTTAGTCCTTGACAAGCCTTTGAACTTGAAGACACAGCCATTCAGCAGTCTAGGCAGCTGGAGTACCAGGCTTTTCTCTCACCCTGCTGCTGCTCAACCACATTCAACTTCTAGGTCATAGATTAGCAAGGCAACTAAGGAAAGCCCATGGCCAAGAGTCCCCATATCCTGGTGGAGTAACGAGGGGCCAAAGTCCTGGCAATCCACTCAGAAGGACGGTAGCGCCACACCCAGCTTATCAATCAGCGGTGCTCATGCCAGCTAGGGCTGGCCGTGTCCACGACCAATGCCAAATGGGGCTGCCGTCACCCCATGGAAGGTGCTAGGGTTAAGGGCAAGATGGAGCACTTGGGAAGAAAAATAAAACACGAGCAACACAAGATGAGGGAATAACTGAATCTGCCCCTCCAGATCCTTCATCGTTTAGTGGTCACTGTGCCAGTCCCGTTTTCCTTCTTTTATAGCAGACACTTCAGATCATGCTTCAGTCTAATTTAAACTGAGTTCTTTAGAAGTCAGTCTTCATTGTGGTTTTGTCTTTGTCTTTGTTTTTTTGCTTCATTTGCTGATAGTTTGCCCTTTTTGTTTGGTTATCTTCTCTGGGCTGCAGGCTTGTTTTTTTTTTTTTTTTTTGGAAAGTATTTGTTAATTTCTAAGTATTTGCAAGGGTTTTATTTCTTTCCAATTTGTCATATACTAATGTGGCTAGTAACAGTTCTACCTTCGAAAGCTATTTTAAAATTTATTACTAGCCAGGTACCTATCATCTTTACTAAATGACCCATAGACACATGGAAAGAATAAACATTCTGTAGCATTTTTCACAATAGCCAAAATGTAGAAACAACTCAGTGTCCATCAACAGATGAATGGATCAAAAAAATGTGTGTGTGGCCAGGCGCAGTGGCTCATGCCTGTAATCCCAACACTTTGGGAGGTTGAGGCAGGTGGATCATGAGGTCAAGAGATTGAGACCATCCTGGCCAAAATGATAAAACCCTGTCTTTACTAAAAATACAAAAATTAGCTACTCAGGAGGCTGAGGCAGGAGAATCACTTGAACCTGGGAGGTAGAAGTTACAATGAGCTGAGATCATGCCATTGCACTCCAGCCTGGCAACAGAGTGAGACTCCATCTAAAAAAAAAAAATGTGTGTATAGGTATATGTGTACATATGTATATATGTATGAGTCTATGTGTGTAAATATAATGAAATCGTATTTAGCCTTTAAAAGGAAAGAGATGTTGATACCTGCTACAACATAAATGAACTTTGAAGACATTATGCTAAATGAAATAAGCCAGTTACAGGACAGATATTGTCTGATTCCACTTACATGAAGCAGCTAGAGTTATAACATTAATTGAGACAGAAAGTGGAACAGAGGATTCCAGAAGCAGAGAATGGGGAGTTAGCATTTAATGGGTATAGAGTTTAAGGTGAGGAGGAATAAAATGTTCTGGAGATGGATAGAGATGATGGTTGCACACAATGTGAAAGTACTTAATGCCATTGCTACGTACATTTTACCACAATTTAAAAAATTAGTGGGCCGGGTGCAGTGGCTCATGCCTACATTCCCAGCACTTTGGGAGGCCAAGGTGGGCGAATCACAAGGTCAAGACATCGAGACCATCCTAGCGAACATAGAAACCCCATTGCTACTAAAAATATAAAAATTAGCTGGGCGTTGTGGCAGGTGCCTGTAGTCCCAGCTAGTCGGGAGGCTGAGGCAGGAGAATCGCTTGAACCCAGGAGGCGGGGGTTGCAGTGAGCCGAGATCATGCCAGTGCACTCCAGCCTGGTGACAGAGTGAGACTCCATCTCAAAAAAACTAAACAAAATGAAACAAACAAACAAAAACATTAGTATTCTCCTCTGGCGACATAGTTCCATATTTATCTACCTTTTCTACTATGAACCGATTAAACTCTTCAGACTCTCACTGTCCTTGCTTATATGTTGCTTTCCCGATCTGTCACATTCTGAACTATTTTGATCTGAGCCCAAGTGGTTTTATTCAGTCCTCCCTGTTAACCTGCTATGGTTTCGGTGCACAGAGAAGATCAAGGCTCCTTTGTGAACTGCAGGCACCAAGAGGCTCTGTGAAGAAAATGACTCTTGTCAATGTCCTTGGTCTCCTGACTGGAACAAATCATGGATCCCCCAAAGTCAAATTCCTCCAGTATATACTTTCGAAACTTTCTAGCTCTCCTTCACAACATAACTTTTGAGATGTTATGTAACCCTTGTGGTCTAGAAGCAGTCTCTATGATTAGACTATAAGCTCCTATGATCAGTGGCCACGTCTGATTGTATTCACTGGTGTCCCACAGAGCCAAACCCAGTTCCTGGCACAAAGTGATTGCTCAAACATTTGTCATCCAGTGAATGAATGTATCTGACATCTTCCTGAAAGGACAAGACTGTTGGGTCCATGTGAGAACGCCTGGCATGCTGAGCTTGGGGCTGGGCATGATATCCAGTGCACAGCTCCTCATGGATCCGTTATTGTTGCATGTCACATATGTCACCAGAGGAGCTGTGCATTGCATCTCACACCCAGCCCCTCATGGGGCTCATGGCCTGGGGACGTTAGATGTGGTATGAGAAGCTGCACATGAACCTTCGTGAGATGAAGAGGAAGATAGCATGAGATGGTGCAGAGGGAAGTCTTAGGCGAATGCTGAGACTGTCAGATAAATCACGGCCAGAGGGCTTCATGGGCAATCACTACTTGTGTTTGTTTTTGAGAAGATGGTTGTGATGTTAAGAGGCAGAGAGGGAGAAAAGGGACAGGCTGCCAAAAGTCCTCTTCCCACGGTTGCGGTAAATTTCCTCAGAGGTCCCATAAGGCACGTAGGAGTCACCCTTTCATGCCTGTCCTTTACAAAGCACACCAGCCATCCCTGTATTGAAACATGTCACCATCACGAGACTCTTCTCACTGAAGGAGTTCAGTCTATGCCTGCTAATAATATATCCCAAACTTGCAATGATATTTGCTCAGCCTCATGGTCAGTTTCCCTCTTATGACTTTCAATAAGATGTTTTTCTTATTTTATTTATTTATTTATTTGAGACAGAGTCTCACTCTGTTGCTAGGCTGGAGTGAAGTGGCGTAATCTAGGCTCACTGCAATCTCTGCCTCCTGGGTTCAAGCAAGTCTCCTGCCTCAGCTTCCCGAGTACCTGGGATTATAGGCGCCCACCACCACACCTGGCTAATTTTTGTATTTTTAGTAGAGATGGGGTTTCACCATGTTGGCCAGGATGGTCTCGATCTCCTGACCTCATGATCCACCCACCTCAACCTGCCAACATGCTGGGATTACAGCCGTGAGCAGCTGCATGCGGCCAGATGTTTTCCTTCTTGAGCACCATTTCTCGTAACATATCATCGCCCCTCACCTTCTTTTCTTCCACTCAGAATATTTATTGATCATTTCTGACTTCCAGAGCACTCATGGTCCTCAAGGGATCGCAGTTCAATAACCTCTATGAGCCTTATTTCATATAATGTGGGAGATGCGCTGAAAGATGCCATAGCAGATCGGAGGAGGAGGAGTCATCTTTGGGTCATTCAATCATTACATTTTATTTGCTGGGCTCAACGCCTGCTAATTGCCAATCAGTTCCATAATTTCACATTCCTTATTGTCCCAGTGAATAACTGGGTATTTGTAAGTGTCTCTTCTGAATTTTTGATTTCTTATTGCATGCTGTGTGTTTCACTCTCCTGGTTACAGAGTCTCTTGGAAACACTCTCTTTGGCTTTGCCTTTGGTTGTTCTGCTGCAAGTCAAGATGACTCCTGGAATCTCTGGTGAAAACACTAGATCTCCTGTACCTCCCTTCTCTTCTATTCATAAATCAGATTTGTGGTGTCAGAGAGTAATCACTGAGGCTGCCCCAGCCCATGGGGGCTCCTCTCCTTCTGGACATATAAGAGTGGGCTTCCTTGACCATTTGGACCTGGATGTGGCCGTGGGACTTGTGTTAGCTGGTGGAGTGTAAGCAAAAGTGATATGTGTCACTTCCATTAATTCTGGCAAAACCATTATGAACTCTGGTGTGCCTAGATACATCCCCTTTTCCTTCCTCATGGTGACTAGCAATGCTCCAAACTGTAGGAACTTCATAGATCTGAGTCCCAAAGAAAGGACAGTGACATTGAGGACACAGTCCCCACCTATCTGTGAGCGTGGAGCTTAATCAAGCTATTATTTCTTAAATCAACTGAAATTTGGGGTTTCTTGTCACCAAAGCCTAACCTATCCCGACTAATACACACAGTGTTTGTCAGAACAGGATTTAGAGACACATAAAAACGCATCTGCATCCCAGTTCAGGGCTCACAGACAATGTGGACTTATAGAAAGCCCTGTAGCCTCTCTGAGCCTCACTCCTGTCTCCAGGAAAACAGAAAATAATGGAAAGGCTCATGGTGAGTGAATGACCTGTGACACAGTAAATGCTTAGGTATGTAAACATGCTCAATAGTTTACGATGATGACGATGATGACAATGACAGCTGCTGCCATTGATTGAGCACTGACTCTGTGCCACATGCTCTTCTTAGCATTTTACAGGCATCCATTCATTTAATCCTTACAATAATTCTATGAGGCAGGTATTGATAATAATCTCCATTTTACAGAGGAGGAAACTGAGTCCCACAAACCTTGCCAAAGTCCACTAGATAAAGATCATGGAGAAGTTCTTCCATAAAATACGAACTTTACAAACAGAATGTTGGATGTGAGTATGCACAGACGATAATGTAATTTTATCGTTTCATTTGGGAAATGAAACATGAAGGTAAAGGCATCATTCAGTATCTAACAAGTACAGAAATGGTTGAATGAAGAATATTATGATAATGATGATAATTAAGTATTTGCATTTTAAAAATCACGCGAATGGTAGTTAACAATGTTGACTCTGGACACAGACAGCCCTGGCTTGAATGTTGGATTTGGAAATTAACCAGCTCTGAGATCACAGACAAGATACCTAGTCTCCCTGTCTTCTTCCTCATCTGTAAAATGGAATAACAGTGCTATGTATTTCATAGAGTCATTTGGAGATTAAATTAATGTTTATAAAATATTTTTATCTGTTAAAAGATCTTGGATTTGAACCAAATCCCCCAGAGCCCATGGCCTTGACCATACTTCATAGGGCCAATGGAAGAGCATGCCCTGAGTTGGGTAGGAGCACCCACCCCAGTAGGCCCCCAAAGCCTGGCACTGAGCAAGAGCCCCCAATCTGAACTCCCCGTGACAGGGGCACTCCATTAACACTGGCCAGGAACATTCATCTCAGGCCCATGTCAGTGGCAGAGCCAGGACGAGGGACTTCAAGGTCTCGATTTCCAGATTTATGTGTATCCAGTGGGTTGCCTGTTTCCTCTGTACATCAAACTCTTGGCAGGAACATCTATAACTTCTCACACCCCCTGAGCTTTGTCATAATAATGGTGTAATTTGAAGTGTTCCATGTGCATTCTGCCACCTAAAAGGACAATAAATTAATCATGCCCTCTGACACTGTTGAAATTATCCATGCTTACTCTCTTGCTAACTTGCCAAACTTCACTTCTCTGGAGTTGTTCAATTCTTCCTTCCATCATTTCAGACCATGACTGCTCCCAGAGAAATTTCTTTCTATGACTGTATAGATTTTGCTTTATTTTTTATTTTAAAATCTTATTTTACTATGTTATTTTAGATGCAGGGGGTACATGGCTGGTTTGTTACAAAACCGTATTGCATGATTCTGAGGTTTGGGAATCTAATGATGTCATCACCCAGAGAGTGAACTTAGTACCCAAGAGGAAGATTGTCAGCCCTTGCCCTACTCCATCCCTCCCCACTTTTGGAGTCTCCACTGTCTATTTTTCCTATCTTTATGTCCACGTGTACTCGATGTTTAATCTCCCTGAACCAAGTATTAAAGCACTTATTTAAACCGGGGTGCAGAGAAAGTAATGTAACAAAATCAGCATTACGAGCCTGGCACTAGTCCCATTTGGTAGTAATCAACATGAACAACTGAAGACTTTCTCGCTGGAAATTCACGTTGACTGCCCTTTTGCTGACAGTTTTAACACTTACTCTTATTATTCCTATAATTCAGGACAAATTTTTAACATGAAGACTGATGCCTGGAAATATAAATAGTGCCAAAAATAAATAAAATTTCAATCACTGTCATTTGAAAGCCTGACATTCTGTTCTGCCTTGCATGTGCCTTGGGTGGAAGGATGTGTAGACAGCTTTGAGGTTTCTCACTCTGTGAAGCCGCTAATATCTCTTCCAATTAGATCATGCCCTGATTAAAATCTTTCCAAGGCCGCTCACCTCATTGATTTCAGGAAAAATTCAGGTCCCCTCAGGAATGCATGCAAGGCTTTTTATAGCCGAATCCCTGCCTGTGTCTTCAGCATAAACTTTTGCCCTGTCTGCATACAACCCCTCACCCTATTTTGCAGCGACTTTCCCCAAAAGTGCCATGCTTGGGGTCAGCGTTATGTCAGTCCTGAGTTGCCCTTTGAGCCCCAGAGCGGCTTATCCAAAGCTTAACCTGGCCAATCAGATCATTTCTTTGGGAAGCCTGTGATTGGGACAGGGAGACACTGAGGACCCTAAAGGCTTATCAGCTTGAAAGTTGAGTCTGCCATTTTCAGGAGAAACTATGGGGCCACTAGCAGAGACCTTGGCAAAGAAAATAGTCTACAGGGAAAACTGAAAGACAGTGCTAAATGTTGCATAAATGAAGCCCTTGCAGGCGCAAACATGGCGACACCATCCTACAGCTGGTAAATGATCCTCTCTGACATCACTCAAACTTATTCCTCAGCCTTGGTCCCAAATTCTGCTCTGACACTGAAATATCCCAGCCCCTTTTCCCAGTGGTGTCTGGTAAATGGCTTGAAGTCACCAGGACCTTACCACATGGGTCTCTTGTGGTTCATTCCATTGTTGCTACTGAAATCTCAATTTATACTCATCTCTTTGCAGAGGGCTTCCCTGGCCACCTTGTTGAAAGAAAGTAGTGCCTTTCCTTTCGACATCATCCTTGTCTTGTTTTTCTTCACAGAACCCTCAGCACCTGACATATTTATATCTGTAGTCTCTATTTACTGTTTAAATATAAACTGTGCTAGCAGGAATTTTCATTTTATTCACTGCTGTAAGTAGTGCATGGTCCATAGTAGAAACTCAAATATTTTTTAATAAATAAAGAAGCTATGCTAAGAGAAGCCGAAATGAGAGACCATATGGTCAGGAAAAAAAAGAAAATGAATACATAAATCAGTGAACAGGCATAGCTACCCTGGTTTCAAAATGGCTTGCCAACTTCTGGTAAGGACCAGCTCCGCTTCTTGGGCTTGAGTTCCAAGGGATATTCTGGTATCCTCCAAAAGAGTCATTCTGAGTGAGTCTCCTAGTTAAATTATCACAATCACACACACACACACACACATACACACACACACACACACATTTTTAAGACTAGAGAATTTTGGTCCCAAGAATTAACAGGCTCATGGATGCAATGAGATTAACTTGGATGAATATCTTTCTTCCTCTGAAGCTCTGGCTACCTGAAATATGTTTGTTTGTTTGTTTGTTTTCCATAAGGGAAGCCCAAATAAGAGAAGATCATAGCAGCTGTGAGTCAATAAGGGCTTTGGCACAGTTTTTCAGGAAATGCACCACACATGCAAGTCTTTGTTTGGGGGTATGTGTGGGTGTTAGGTTCCTCTCAAGTTTCAGTTACTAATATCCTTAAAATGAGCCTGGCTAAACATAACTGCCCAATACCTGCCTTGTAGGTGATGACCCCTAATGAGATCCTGTTGTGTGGTGAATTCTAACCCATAGGGATACAGGGATGGGTAGAGGCTTGTATAGACAGGGGACTAAGAAGGAAAACATTTGAGAGAAAAGCGATGAGGTCTGTTCTATGTCAGATGAGCACAGCACAGCCCAGTAAGTGGTTGGAAGCTTAGAAACATGGAACAGGAGGTAGAGTTTTGGGTATCACCTAAGACCAGCAGAAAAGAAGACTGGTTTAGTCTTAACTGTTTCAGAAAAGACAATTGATGCAAGTTACGGAATGAACAGATTTCAGCTCAAAAAGGCAGGCTTCCTGGGGTTGAAGAGCTTGGCTGACAGTGCTAAGCTCATCTGGTGATGGACAAGGCTGCCACCCGGCGCCCGGGCTCACACCCTCATCCAGTAGACGCATTACAGAGACCAGCAATACCAGACAGACTCTGAGATCCCTTCTGACTCTGAGTCTGAAGCCTGGGGCCGTCCTGAACAAGTGGATCAGCGCTGTGTGAATCAGGTAAGGAAAGAGGCACTGTCCAGGTATCTCTGCTTAAATCGGGCCCTGCCACTGTCTCCCCATCGGTGGGGCGAGGATTCCTCTTTATTCCCTGTACTTCCATTTCTCTAGGTTCTGAACAATAGCCACCATTCCTGCCCCTGCGGTGTGGTGGTTTAGAAAATGATTTCTGGGTCGGTTTGTATGCTGGCTCTGATGTGCCCTTGGTTTTAACCTTGGGCAAATCTTTTCACCCCTCTAAGCCTCACTTCCCCCTTCTGTTGATTGGGAATAATAGACCTGAACTCCTGAGGTCCTTGGGAGGACAGAAGGGAACTGGGTCCATAAAACACATTGTACTGTGGCTGGCACATAGTAGGCACTCAGTAAATGTTAATGACATTCATCAGTGTACATTTAAACACAACAACATGTAACAGTCATGGAGAGTAATTTGATCATTAAGAGGGTTTAAAAACGTTTTCAAGTGACCTCCTAGGTAATAACTGCATTCACTGAGGTCTCATGCATGCCAGGTACTGTGCTAACGTGTGCCTTTTTCTTAGTGGTTGCTATTGCTTTTTTTTTTTTTTAATTCCATAAATGCAGTTAGAGAGACCCAGAGAGATGAAGTCATTTATCCAATGGGTTACACAGCTAGTTCACGGGCAGAAACAGGTATAGAACATTCTAAAATCATCCAGGTCATCCAATCAACTCCGGATGCTGGTCAGATCACAACTCCTGGATATCAAGTTTCTAACAGCTTAGACACGTCCACAAGGAGCAGGGCTAATTGTTTTCAGGCTTCAGGAAGAGGATGACTAGACCTTTTCTGCAAAGTTCCTGGTGAGCAGACAAGCACACTCAGATCCTGAGCCCACATGGCACTGTGGGTTAGCTAACTGTCACAAGGCATGTCCCTTGGCTCATGCATGAGATATCCGTGGCACACAATGGAAATGAATCCAAGCCCAGTTCCAGCACCTTCTGACTTGAAGGCAGGTAAATGTGCCCAGGCTCATTTGTAAGCTGCCATAACCACCCCCACTTCCTAGCCTGCCTCATTCTTTCTCCCAAGTTCCCTGGTTATAAGCTTATCACAGAAGTAAATCAAAATGTTCTCAAGAGAAGAAGAAAAGATAAAAGCAAAAAATGCAACATACCCAAGAGAGGAATATTTTTTATAGTTTCACAACTTTCACAATTCTGTCTTTAAAAAAACCCATTATTTAATTTTAGTACCACAGAGTCGCTAGTGATGAATAATGGCTCCTCTTCTACCTTGTAGTATTTCTAAAATATTAATACTGGTTGGATACCTCTCCTAAGGGAAAGCAGGAACTGAATCTTTTATAGGCTTCTGAGCCTGTTCCCATACAACAGACTATATATTTATTCCGTTTCTATCAATCCTGTGCTCTGGGTTCCTCAAATTATGTGTGCATCAAAGGAAAGAAGCCACAGAGTGGGACGGAGAGGATGAACTATGTTGCCGAATAGTCCCTTTCTCATTATTTTCTTTGTCTAAGTCTTTACCCTTTTGAACTATTCATCAAGATGCACCTTCTCTCGACTTGAAATGAATAATAAATAGAAAAGCACAACGAGGCATCCAACTTTACAGCCTTCCCAGCTGGTTCATCCACTAACCAAAGTTCACCATGTCTTCAGCTGCAAATTGTTGGTGTGGAACTTTGGATGCTTCGTCTCAACATATTTATTCTTGAGCTGTTCATGATTGTGTGTGTGTGTGTGTGTGTGTGTGTGTGTGTGTGATTTATTGTTACAATTGGAGTACAGAAGAAGAAGAAATAATGAGGAGACTATTTCAGAATATACTTAAAAAAATTACTGTAAATTGTTGTACTTGGTGATGAGAATCTTTTTTTTTAATTGGGTCTGCTTTTTTCCTCTTCACATAAGTAACACATGCTCACTAGGAAAATCCTGGCAAAGAAAGTAAAGTAAAAGGTAGAAAGCCAAGAAGCTCAATGTCCCACTGGATAATTACAACCATTCTAATAGTTTGATAACTCCTTGCTAGTCTTTTAAATGCATACTACTGCATAAATATATTTTAAATGATTTTTATAAAGTTTTAAATAATTATAGACTCACATGCATTTGCAAAAAACATCCTTTTACTCAGTTTCCCCAATGTTAAACTGTAGTACAGTGTCACAATTAAAATACTGACATTTATTCAATCCATAGATCTTATTCAGATTTGTACAGTTTTACTAGTACTCATCTGTGTGTGTATGTGTATGTATATTTGTGTGTATGTGTGTGAGTGTATGTGTATGAGTATGTGTATGTGAATGTGTGTATGTCTATGTGTGTGTGAATGTTTGTGTGTATGTATGTGTGTGAATATGTATATGTTTGTGTGTATGTGTATGTGTGTGCATGTATGAGTGTGTATGAATATATGTGTGTATGTGAGTGTATATATGTGAATGTGCATGAGTGTGTGTGAATGTGTGTGTGTGTGTGAGTGTACGTGTCTGCATTTAGTTTTTTGCGGTTTTATCTATGTATTGGCTTGTGTATCCATCACCACCATTAAGCTACAAGGCCGTTCCATCCCCACTGGATTCCTTCATGTTGTCATTTCACAACCACATCTTCCTCTCTCGCAGAGACCACCTCTTCCCTCACAGATGCACATTCTGGCACCACTGCTCTTTTCTCCATTTCCATAATTTTGTCATTTAGTTGGGGGGTGATGAGGTAGGGATGGGGAGGGGAGACGAAGGGGTGTTTAATGGATACAAAACATTAGAAAGAATGAATAAGACCTAGTATTTGATAGCATAACAGGGCGAATAGGGTGACTGTAGTCAATAATAATTCACTTGTACATTTAAAAATAACTAAAATAGAATAATTGCATTATTTGCAGCACAAAGGATAAATACTCGAGGGGATGGATACCCTCTTTTCCATGATGTGATTATTACACAATGCATGTCTGGATCCAATGTGCCCCATATATATATATATATATATATATATATATATATATATATACTCACAAACATTAAAAATAAACAAAAAATTTTTAAAGAAAATATCATATAAATGGAATCATATAGTATGCAACCTTTGGGATGAGCATTTTCATTCAGAATAATTCCCTGTAGATTCTTCCAAGTTGCTGTGTGTATTGATAATTCATTCATTTTATTGCTGAGTCATATTTCATGATACGAATAAACCACAGTTTGTTTAACCATTCATATGTTGAAGGACATCTGGGTTGTTTTCAGTTTCTGGCAAATATGAGTCAAGCTGCTATGAACATTTGTGTACAGGTTTTGTGTGAACATAAGTTTTTATTTCTGGGATAAATGCCTAGGAGTGCAGTTGCTGGGCTCCATGGTAATTGCATGTCTAGTTTTATAAGAAACTGGCAAACTCATTTCCTGACTGGCTGCACCACTTTACATTTCTACCAGTAATGCCTGAGTGATCCAGTTTCTCTACATCTTTGCCAGCATTTGATGTTGCTGTTGTTTTTTAAATAAATTAACTATTCTAATAGGTGTGCACCAGTAGTCTGCTGCGGTTTAATTTGCATTTCCCTCATGGCTAATGAGTTTGAACATCTGTTCATGTGCTTATTTAATATCTTCATATCCCCTTTGCGGGAACCTCTGTTTATGACTTTTGTCAGTTTCCTAATTTGGTTGATTAGGGTTTTCTGCTATTGAGTTTAGAGAGTTCTTTCCAGATTCTAGATACGAATCCTTTTTCAGATATGTGGCTTGTAAGTATTTTCTCTCCTAGTCTGGAGCTTGTCTTTTTATTCTCTTAACAGGATTTTTTCACATAGCAAAAGTTCCAAATTTTGATAAGGTCTAATTTATCCAAATTTCCTTTTAGGGTTCATAACTGTTTGTGTCAAGTGTAAGAACTCTGCCTAGCCTTAGATCCCTAAGATTTTCTCCTACTTTTTTCTTAAAGTTCCATAGTTTTTTATTTACATTTCTGTCTGTGATTCACTTTGAGTTAACGATTTTTGTTTTGTTTGTTTGTTTTTGTTTTTTGAGTTGGAGTCTCACTCTGTTGCCCAGGCTGGAGTGCAGTGGTGTGATTTCAGTTCACTGCAGTCTCTGCCTCCCAGATTCAAGCGAGTCTCTTGCCTCAGCCTCCTGAGTAGCTGGGACTACAGGTGCCTGCTACCAAGCCTGGCTAATATTTGTATTTTTAGTAGAGACGGGGTTTCACCACGTTGGCCAGGCTGATCTTGAACTCCTGACCTCAGGTGATCTGCCCCCCTCAGCCTTCCAAAGTGCTAGGATTATAGGCATGAGCCATTGTGCCCGGACCACTTTGAGTTAAATTTTGTATGAAGAATGAGGTTTGGATTGAGGTTCATCTTTTGCCCATGGATGTCCAATTGCTCCCGCATCATATGCTGAAGGATCTATCCTTCCTCTACTGACTTCCTTCCCCACCTTTATTAAGATGCAGTTGGGCACATTTGTGTGGTTCTATCTCTGGGTTGTCTATTCCATTCCACTGATCCCTGTGTCTCACCCCTCCTGTATCAAAAACAAAACAAAACAAAACAAAAACACAAAAAACCAGTAACATCTTGATGACTGCCGCTAGGATAATTCTTTACATATTGATATGGTTTGGATCTGTGCACCGGCCCAAATCTCATGTTGAATTGTAATCCCCAATGTTGGAGGAGGGACCTGGTGGGAAATGATGGGATCATGGGGCGGTTTCTCATGAGTGGTTTAGGACCAACCCCCTAGTGCTATTCTTGTGATAGAGTTCTCAGAAGTTCTGGTTGTTTAAACGTGTATAGCACCTCACCCCTCTCTCTGTCGGTGCTGCTCCTGTCATGTAAGACACCTGCTTCCACTTTGCCTTCTGCCATGCTTGGAAGCTAGCTCCCTGAGGCCACTGCAGAAGCAGAAATTGCTTGCTATGCTTCCTGTACGGCCAGTGGAACCATGAGTCAATTAAACCTCTTTAGTTTATAAATTACCCTGCCTCAGGCACTTCTTTATAGCACTGCAAGAACAGACTAATACACGTATCATATCGTGAGCATTTTATTCTATCGTTACCAGCTCCTTTTAAGTATAGCTATGCAATATTTAAGACAGACATATCATCATTTAACAACCACTTCAATCATAATGGACACTTAACTGTTTTAATTATAAATAATGTGAATGATGCAAATACAGCTACAAAAAACATCTTCTTGTGAAAAAATAATTCACATTTTACATTATTCCTTAGGATAGACACCCAGGAGAGGGGTTACTCAAGTGAAGAGAAATAATATTTTACCGTTATTTCTATTTGAATATTCTCAAACTTTTATTTGTACCTATATGAAAAATGTTACCATTAGCTTTAAAATTTCATGACTAAAACACCATAAGCAATGGCAACAAAAGCCAAAATACACAAATGGGATCTAATTAAACTTCAGAGTTTCTGCACAGCAAAAGAAACAATCATTAGAGTGAACTGGCAACCAACAGAATGAGAAAAAATTTTTGCCATCTACCCATCTGACAAAGGGCTAATATGCAGAATCTACAAGGAACTAAAGCAGATTTACAAGAAAAAAACAAACAAACCCATTCAAAAGTGGGCGAAGGATGGGAACAGACACTTTTCAAAAGAAGACATTTATGAGGCCAACAAACGTATGAAAAAATGCTCATCATCACTGGTCATTAGAGAAATGCAAATCAAAATCACATTGAGATACCATCTCATGCCAGTTAGAATGGCAATCATTAAAAAATCTGGAGACAACAGATGCTGGAGAGGATGTGGAGAAACAGGAACACTTTTACACTGTTGGTGGGAGTGTAAATTAGTTCAACCACTGTGGAAAACAGTGTGGCGATTCCTCAAGGACCTAGAAATAGAAATTCCATTTGACCCAGCAATCCCATTACTGGGCATATATCCAAAGGATTATAAATCGTTCTACTATAAGGACACATGCACACGAATGTTCATTGCAGCACAGTTTACAATAGCAAAGACCTGGAACCAGCCCAAATGCCCATCGATGATAGACTGGACAGGAAAAATGTGGCACATATACACCATGGAATATTATGCAGCCATTAAAAACGAGGAGTTCACATCCTTCGTAGGGACATGGATGAACCTGGAAACCATCATTCTCAGCAAACTGACACAAGAACACAAAATCAAACACCACATGTTCTCACTCATAGGCGGGTGTTGAACAAGGAGAACATATGGACACAGGGAGGGGAGCACTATACATGGGGGTCTGTTGTGGGGAGGGGGGGATAGCGGGGTGGTGGGGAGTTGGGGAGGGATAGCATGGGGAGAAATGCCAGATATAGGTGAAGGGGAGGGAGGCAGCAAATCATACTGCCACGTATGCACCTATGCAACAACCTTGCATGTTTTCCACATGTACCCCAAAACCTAAAATGCAATAGAAAAAATAAAATAAAATAAAATAAAATAAAATAAAATCTGGATAAATCTTCAATAAAATACTGGCAAACTGAGTAAAACAGCACATCAAAAAGCTTATTCATCACAATCAAGTAGGCTTCATCCCGGGGATGCAAGGCTGGTTCAACATACACAAGTCCATAAACGTAATCCACCATATAAATGGAACCAAAGACAAAAACCACATGATTATCTCAATAGATACAGAGAAAGCCTTTGACAAAATTCAACAGCCCTTCATGCTAAAAACTCTCAATAAACTAGGTATCGACAGAATATATCATAAAATGATAAAAGCTATATATGACATACCTACAGCCAATATCATACTGAATGGGCAAAAGCTGGAAGAATTCCCTTTGAAATCAGGCACTAGACAAGGATGCCCTCTCTCACCACTCCTATTCAATATGGTATTGGAAGTTCTAGCCAGAGCAATCATGTAAGAAAAAGTAATAAAGTGTATTCAAATAGAAAAAGAGGAAGTCAAACTGTCTCTATTAGCAGATGACATGATTGTATATTGAGAAGACCCCATCGTCTGAGCCCCAAATCTTCTCAAACTGATAAAGAACTTCAGCAAAGTCTCAGGATACAAAATAAATGTGCAGAAATCACAAGTATTCCTATATACCAATAAAAGACAAACAGAGAACCAAATCAAGAGCGAACTCCCATTCACAATTGCTACGAAGAGAATAAAATTCCTAGGAATTCAACTAACAAAGGATGTAAAGGACCTCTTCGAGGAGACTACAAGCCACTGCTCAACAAAATAAGAAAAGACACAAACAGATGGAAAAACATTCCATGCTCATGCTTAGGAAGAATCAATATTGTGAAAATGGCCATACTGCCCTAAGTAATTTATGGATTCAATGCTATCCCCATCAAGCTACCAATGACTTTCTTCACCGAACTGGAAAAAACCACTTTAAACTCCATATGGAATCATAAGAGAGCCTGCAAAGCCAAGACAATCCTAAGCAAAGAGAACAAAGCTGGAGGCATCACACTTCCGGACTTCAAACTATACTACAAGGCTACAGTAATTAAAACAGCATGGTACTGGTACCAAAACAGAAACATAGATAAATGGAACAGAAGAGAGGCCTCAGAAGTAATACTACACATCTACAACTATCTGATCTTTGACAAACCTGACAAAAATAAGCAATGGGGAAAGGACTCCATGTTTAATAAATGGTGTTGGGAAAACTGGCTAGAATGTGCAGAAAGCAGAAACTGGACCCCTTCCTGTCACCTTACGCTAAAATTAACTCCAGATGGATTAAAGATTTAAACATAAAACCTAACACCATAAAAACACTAGAAGAAAACATAGACAAAACTATCCAAGACATAGGCATAGGCAAGGACTTCATGACTAAAACACTGAAAGCAATGGAAACAAAAGCCAAGATAGACAAATGGGATCTAATTAAAATTCAGAGCTTCTTTACAGCAAAAGAAACCATCATTAGAGTGAACCAGCAACAAACAGAATGGGAAAAAATTTTTGCAGTCTACCTATCTGACAAAGGGCTAATATCCAGAATCTACAAAGAACTAAAACAGATATACAAGAAAAAAACAATCACATTCAAAAGTGGGCAAGCGATATGAACAGACACTTTTCAAAAGAAGACATTTATGAGGCCAACAAACATATGAAAAAATGCTCATCATCACTGGTCATTAGAGAAATGCAAATCAAAACCACATTGAGATACCATCTCATGCCAGTTAGAATGGTGATCATTAAAAAATTTGGAGACAACAGATGCTGGAGAGGATGTGGAGAAATAGGAACACTTTTACACTGTCGGTGGGAATGTAAATTAGTTCAACCATTGTGGAAGACAGTGTGGCAATTTCTCAAGGATCTAGAAATAGAAATTCCATTTGACCCAGCAATCCCATTACTGGGTATGCACCCAAAGAACTATAAATCATTCTACTATAAAGACACATGCACATGTATGTTCATTGCAGCCATGTGTACAATAGCAAAGACCTGGAATCAACCCAAATGCCCATCAATGATAGACTGTACAAAGAAAATGTGGCACATATACACCAGGGAATACTATGCAGCCATAAAAAACAATGAGTTTGTGTCCTTTGTAGGGACTTGGATGAATCTGGAAACCATCATTCTCAGCAAACTGACACAAGAACAGAAAATCAAACACCACATGTTCTCACTCATAGGTGGGTGATGAACAATGAGAACACATGGACTCAGGGAGAGGAGCATCACACACTGGGGGCAGTTTGGGGGGGGTTAGGGGAGGGACGGGGGGGTGGGAAGGGTGGGGAGGGATAACATGGGGAGAAATGCCGGATATAGTATGCAACTATGCAACAACCCTGCATGACCTGCACATGTGCCCCAGAACCTAAAGTGAAATAAAATATATATAAAAAAAAGTTTGGATACAACAGATGCTGGAGAGGATATGGAGAAATAGGAACACTTTTACACAGTTGGTGGGAGTGTAAATTAGTTCAACCATTGTGGAAGACAGTGTGGTGATTCCTCAAGGATCTAGAAATAGAAATTCCATTTGACTCAGCAATCCCATTACTGGGTATATATCCAAAGGATTATAAATCATTCCATTATAAACACACATGCACCCATATGTTCACTGCAGCACTGTTTATGATAGCAAAGACTTGGAACCAACCCAAATGCCCATCAATGATAGACTGGACAAAGAAAATGTGGCATACACACCATGGAATATATACCATGGTATACTATGCAGCCAGAAAAAACAATAGGTTTGTGTTCTTTGTAGGGACATGGATGAATCTGGAAACCATCATTCTCGGCAAACTGATACAAGAACAGAAAACCAAACACTGCATGTTCTCACTTATAGGTGGTTATTGAGCAATGAGAACACATGGGCACAGGGAGGGGAACATCACACAATGGGGTACGTTGGGGGCTGAGGGGTGAGGGGAGGGACAGCATGGGGCAGGGAGGTTGGGAAGGGATAACACTGGGAGAAATGCTTGATGTAGGTGAGGTGGGGATGGAGACAGCAAATCAACTATGGCATGTGTGTCTATGCAACAACCCTACAAGATCTGCACATGTACCCCAGAACTTACAGAAAAACAAACAGAAGTTCTATAATTATATATACATGTTATATAATGTATTGCTACAAATTAGATGCCTATCTATACCTATATATCTAAAAGAAATAAAGAATAAAAAAGCAAATAGGGCAAAATATTTTCTTAAAGTGTGAACCTCTGCAATAAAATTTGTGAATCTGCAAAAAAAAAAAAATGTCATGGTTTTATGGGTTTGTATGTCAAAGTAGGAGAATGCACATCAATGAAGACAAGGGAGATTGTAGGAATGAAGCATAATGTAGCAACCCTGCCTGCTGAAATGATGATGACTGTAATAGCCGCCCAGGTCTGGCCGTCACAAAGTGTTGCCACATACCCGTCTCAGGTAATCCTCCCAACTACCCAACCAGGAAGTCAGGTAAGTAAAATCGATTCCTATTTTACCTACTTTATGACAGTTATTTGCTACTAGAATGTTTTTTAAAATCTCTTCTTATCCTAAAGAAAAAAGATTTAGCTAAGTCATTTTCTTTCTACCCAAGAAAGGAAAAGGGACAAATTGACCAGCCTAATTTATCCCTTATTGTTTTGGTGATAGAAATGGCTGTTACAGGAGATGGCTCTGAATGGGAGGTGAGAAATATCTGTTCAGAAGAACAATCAATGACAGCTTAGAAGGCCTGACACTGTTCCATTTATGTTTCTATCCTTCCTAATCGGGTTTTCTCCTTTTTCTCTAATGGAAGCAGCGTTCCATGGTGAGACAGGAAAACAATGTGGTGTTTCTTTCTATGGAGTCAGTCATTTTGCTTTCAAAATTATGCTGGTGGATCTGCACTGCTAACAGCAAGCGTGATCATCCTTGCATTGTGAGTCCTAAAAGCTGAGGTTCTCAATCTGAGGACCCAGGCCAGAGGGGGCCCCGGTGACAAGTCAGGGTGCATCTCCCTGTGTGCACCCAGCAAAGCCTGCAGCCAGAAGAAAGGAAAGCCCAAGGCCGCCTGTGGGTCACACTATTATATTATCTAGAAAAACTATTCTTCATATTCTCAAATGTTGGAATGAGCTGTCCTTGAGAATTGTAAGGCACAGAGTCACTAAAACTAAAAAACACTCAGATGCAGAGAAAAGCATCCTGTGTGTGGGTGGCAGCTTTTCTAATGAAAACGCTGGACTCTCCCTCTCCATATAAGGGGATGAGGGCAATGAATAGGGAGACTTGATACTAGTTAAGTGTCTGCTTTGGACAGGCAACTAGGGACTTCTACTATGTTTTTATATTAATTTTCATAATGTAAATAGGCATTGTTAGCCCTATTCACAGAGAAGGAAGCAGAACACTAAATAGTTGGAATGAATTTTTTAAGAGCTGTTAATCAAACCTAGGCTTGTCTATGCCAGGTTGAATTCTTTTTTCTATGGCCCCTTGGTGAAGATGCAGAGGAAGAAAGAAAAGGAGCCAGTGATTTAAGTTAGAAGAGCAGATAGAATAATAGGTCAGCAATGTGATGAAGATAGGAGCGCTCAAGCTCTCTGCTTTTGAACTTCACTCTTGCACAAGTGAATGGAATTCAGAGATTGTGGGAAAAGACCCCATCTGCTTCCACTGGGGAGAAAACAGTCTTTATACTTCTCCGTCCTATAGACAACCTAGGTTCTGCTCTGAAATAACCGAGTCCATAACCCCCATGAAGAGAAGAGAAATACAGCGTGTGTCTTGTCCCCAGGAGGCAGGGTTTGGAGCTTGCAACTGGCATGCAGGGCTTGGGGTTCAAGTTCTTGCTCAGCCACTTTTTAATCTCTGTGTCAAAGAACAGATTACTAAATCTAGCCCTCAGCTCCCTCCACCGTAAAATAGGAATAATATCCACCTGGAGGCTTGCTGCCAAGATTTGCATGAGATCATGCAGGTAAAGAGCCAGCCTCTAGGATGGCTCAGTATCGGGTAGCCACATAGCTGTCATGGCTGATATCCTGCTTCTTTTTTTTTTTTTTCAAGCATAGCTTTTGCATTTCCCCGGATGTTGATGATTCTGCCATTCAGACAATTCAAAATGTGCCATCTGATGCCGTATTCTACCACCACCCATGGTGGACAGCCTCCATCTTTGCCAAAAGCTCCAACTACAAAGCCCAAGTACATAGTTCCTTTCTTTCTCTTTAAAAGAAATTGTTTCTGCGGTTTTGGGGTAAAGGCACATGCACCATTTAAACTCTGCAAAGAAAATCAGGTGTTCGTCTTTTAGATGCATTTTTCCTCCCTGAGTCTAATGCAATGCCCATTCTACCCACACTTAGGGGGCACTTGTTGGGCAACAGTGCCCTGGTACATGTATCAGGTCACCACAAGATGAAAGTGTCTATATAGTCCCTCAACCTCCCAGAATTCACAGCCTTGGGAAGTGCTTGGTGACACAGCACACAAACACCTGCTCCATCTCACAGTTTAAGCTTTCTGTTAGTCAGTAACAGAGAAGCCAAACCTACTTTCATGTAATCAACCATGGAAACTCAGATCCTATGAGTTTATAGCCTCTGGATTTACATTTCTTCTTTAGATACAGCTCTGGGGAAATTACTTTTCTCAGAGCATGTGGAGGGAGAGCTAGGAATCACAAAAATCACCATATGCAAGATTTCAGCTAGTGATCATATCCAGAAATGTGGAAAAAGCACCAGGATCATTCTGAACAATTCTTCCAAAATCCACAACTTTGAACAGCTCAAGGCAGGAGAAGACCCTTTATTCTCAATCTACCTCTGCTCTCTGCAGTGGTGAATCCACAGCACAGTCCCTGACATGCACAGACACGACGTAGTTACCTGCTGAATACTGTGGGGATGAAGGTCAAGTACGGCGTATACAGAAGCAGCCACAGCTGTATTCACAATAATTTTGCAGGATTCCACATGTGAAGGGGAGTCTCTTGGAGGAATGGAGTCAAAGGAATGGCTCTTGCTTGGGCTTGAGTGTGTACTATGACAGGAACTGTGCCAGGTGGTATATATAAGTAACAGAAGAGTGACTGACTATCCCGGCAGACTGCCAGTAGGCTTGGTCCTTCAGGTGCCTGAACTATCCCCTTTGACCATCACATCCATTCTACATGCTTTTGCTCTCTCCTTTTATCATTGTCCTAGTTAATACTGAGTGTCAACTGGACTGGATCGAAGGCTGCAAAGTATTGATGCTGGGTGTGTCTGTGAGGGTTTTTTATTTGTGCCAGTGGGCTGGGAAAGGCAGACCCACCCTTAATCTGGATGGGCACCATCTAATCAGCTGCCAGCATGGCTAGAATATAAAGCGGGCAGAAAAAAAGTGAAAAGACTAAACTGGCTTAGCCTTCCAGCCTACATTTTTCTCCCATGCTGGATGCTTCCTGCCCTCGAACATCAAACTCCAAGTTCTTCAGTTTTGGAACCTGGACCAGCTGCCTTGCTCCTCACCTTGCAGACAGCCTATTGAGGGGCCTTGTGATAATAGGATTTATAGATATCCTATTAGTTCTGTCCCTCTAGAGAACCCTGACTAATATGATCATCAAATAAAGTCTAATTTTTAAAATCATGAGTGGCTGTATTATCCTCTCTTTACAGATTGGGAAACTGAGGCACAAAGGTTAAAAATGTTGACCAAGTTCCTGTAAGTACACAACAGAGGTGGCCTGGATGAAATATAAACACTTGTGATTTATTACAGGCTTAGGCTGTCCCAGTGGTGCTAAACATTGAAAATGTATTATCTCGTATGACCCCAAAATTTCAGGAGGTAGGTTTTTATTCCTTCCATATCATAGGCAAAACAACAACAGAAACTTCACCAAGGTTTAGGTTAGGAAACTATCCAAGTAATATTTAAGCCTTTCTGCCACTTGGACCTTTGCTCTGAATCACTATATAAAGCAATTTGCTTGATTATTTGCAAAGAGTTTAACCAAGTAAGAACATTCCTACCCCAAACCTGCCCTCTAGGTGACCAAAATGAGCAGAGTGAGAAACGGTTAGGGCAGTTGTTTCGGCCAGCTTAGTAATTACATAGTAACAAAAGCGGATTCAATCAATTGCTTAGCAATTAGCCATTATAAGAAGATGGGAAAGAAATCAATTGGCTGTTTGGTTGAGCAGGAAGCATTTTAAATGTCACCACAGTGAGAGAAATATTTGAAGATTTGTCTTCATAATGGTTAACTAATTGCAATCTTCACATTTTACTGCCTTGGAAAAATAACTCAATTCAAGAGACAGAGTATTAACACTTGGGGCTATTTCTCCTTTGTCTTCGTTAGCATCAAAGGGTGACATGGAAATTGATCAGTATCTATAATTTAGGAAGACCCCCTCCTAATGAACAGCATCTTTGAGGGCAGAGTCAGTGTGTTCTTCATCATTTTGCCATCTGTATGTATCTGGAACAGTATGGGCACATAGGGCAGGTGCTCAAGACATGATAGCATTTGAAAATAAATGACAATTGAAAAAAATCCTGGAGTCTGTCCTTATTGCTGCATTCCCTTTAAGTGAAACTCTAGTGCTGTACATGCAATTTCACTTTGGTAGAACTATGGTGAAGGATGGTACTATAGATTTGTTTACCCAGCAGGCTTTGCAACCCCTTCTTACATCAACCCACTGATCTGACCCATGATAATCAGCTGTGCCACATTCATGGTGTCATGACATTCCTCCTCTTCCACCCATAATGAGATGTGCTTCTAGGCAAGCTGAACCCATTCATTTGGCCTCAGAGATGGCTTCAGCTATGGGCATTTGCCCAAAGTTGTACCAAACATAATGCTCCTTGGAGTGTTCTTGTTAGATCTGTGTATTAGTCCGTTCTTGTGCTGCTAATAAAGACATACCCAAGACTGAGTAATTTGTAAGTAAAAAGATTTACTCATAGTTCTACATGGTGGGGGAAGCCTCACAATCATGGTGGAAGGTGAATGAGGAGCAAAGTCATGTCTTAAATGGTGGCAGGTAGGAGAACTTGTGCAGGGAAACTCCCATTTATAAAACCATCAGATCTCGTGAGAATTATTCACTATCACAAGAACAGTATGGAGAAAACCTGCCCCTATGATTCAATTACCTCTGACTGGGTCCCTCCCTTGACATGTGAGGATTATGGGAACTACAGTTCAAGGTGAGATTTGGGTGGGGACACAGACAAACCACATCAAGCTCATAGGGAAGATTCCTCTTGCCTTTAATATTCACAGTGCTAGAAGGATGCAGCTTGGCACCAGCCTCTTTGACCAAGTGTCTGTGGCAGGAGAGGATCAGGCCACCATGCAAAGGGAGAGTACAAAGTGCAATGGTGTGAGGCCTGGATAGGCTGTTCTAAAGCCAGATGCACCCTTGGATTTCCTGACTGTGAGGGTCAATAAATACCCTTTAGCCTCACCCATTTGAATGTGCATCTGTCACCTACAACCTCTGTGTTCTGACTAACACAGTACCACTTTACAGCGACTTCAGTTATTTTTGCCTCAGTTTGTTAATATTGGGGGCAATCAGAAAAAGAAAGAACTAGAGGTTGAGAACAGCATGAGGAGGTAGTCTGCAGAGGAGTTCAAACTTTGAAACAAATCTGCAGCAAGTCCCAGGGAGACTGGGGGCAAAGTAATCCTGATCAAAAGGAGCAGTTCTGCATGACGGGCTGGAGGCTTGGGCTTGCAGCTGAGGGTCTGGAATGATGGAAAAACACAGGAGGCAGGAATCCACAGAGCTCTAGGCAGAAAGGGGCCCTAAATTAGGATGAGAGCCACACACAGAAAAAAGTGACCGCTTTTGCATTATCTACCACAAAGCAAGAAATTAATTTACTTTACTGAAACAGGGGATTGAGTGCCTTTCCAAAGATTCTATTAAATGTAGCTCATAAATGTGGAAAATGTTCCATGCCTGTATTACTAATATGGGATGAGTAGATGTCAATGAACTTCTATGACTGCGATCCTAGTGTCACAGCCAAAGTTAAAAATCGAGGCTTCCTGAACAGTCTCACTCCAAGTGCGCCTCTTCCTGGCCCTATATCTTGGTCACTGATGTGAAAACTCACCCTGACTACAGGAGAAAGAAAAGAAGGCAAGGCGACAAGCAGCTGAAGAAGGTACAGTAAACTGTAATAATTGCTTATAAAATTTTATGGTTGGTCATTAATCCTAACCACCTCAATTTCTGAAAAGAAAGATTCATAGTCTTTTTAAATAGATGAAATTTGAGTTTATGGGAAACTTAATAATATTCATGCTGATACAATAAGAAATTCCAAGAGTCTTAAATTTCCTGCAGACTTTGAAGGGGAGGCAGCCTATTATAGGAAAAGGACAGGTTTGGGAGTCAGGACCATGGCCAGAGTCTGGCATGGGGCTTTAAGCAAATCCCTGAATCTCTCTGAGCTTCAGTTTCCAGCTCTGGGAGATGGGGAGTGATGCTGGCTTCTTTAGGAAACCACCAAGTGGACTCAAAAAGAAAGCATTAAAGTTCGGAGAGGTGCAGAGGCTGGTTTGCAGGCAGCTGCACTCAATAAGACAGAGCTGAAATCCTCACCCCCTCAAATCTTTTCAAATTATATCCAGAATATGGCCATAACCATGCCCCTCCTCTTCTACCACCACTGCTCTGGGCCAAGCCCCCATCGCTTCTAGAACCTGAGTGATTGCAGCTGTTCCCACCCTTGCCCCCAACCACAGTTTATTCTATTCTCCATCCATCAGCCAGAGCCATCCAATAGAGACGTAAGCCAGATCACATCTGTCTTCACCAAAGCCCCTCAGTGGCTTTCCCACTCAATTAGAATAAAGGCCAAAGTCCTCATGATGGGTTCCAAGGCCTTCTGTGATCTGGTCACACCTTTTCTCCTATCTAACATCCCCTTGCTCCCTCTGTTTCAGCCACATCAGCCTTCCTATTGTTCCCAGAACATTCTGGACATAGTACTGCCCCCAGCTTCTGCACTCACAGTTCTTTTATCTAGAATGCTCAGACCCCAAATAGATACATCCCTGCACCCATTCCATTTCATCCGTTCTCACTGAGGGCCTCCCTACTGAAAACTGCAAGCCACTCCCATCTCTAGCCATTGACCTCCATAGCCCCTATCAGGATGTATCACAGCAACTGACACACCTTGTATTTTATTAACTTTTGATTTGTCAGGTTCCCTTCCTAGCAGGTGGACTCTTGGCCAGAGCTTGGTCTGTTCTGTTCACTGCTGTGTCCGCAGAATCTATAGCAGTTCTCATCATGTAGCTGTAGCTCAATGCGTTTTTGCTGAATGGAGAAATTAGTCATTTATCTCTCCGAGTCACTCCAGAGCTGTGGGTTGCAAACAGCTTCTCCACCAAAAAACACCCCTGCTGGGGATTTCCCCTGCCAGTCTACATCCTGAAGGCCCTGAGGCTGCAGGCCAAGCTATAACCAAGCAGCAGAACAAGGCAGCAGAATCAGAGATACTGGTTCTGAATCATCCTTTGCCTCAAGTCATGGCTTCATCACTGATGAAGGGAAAGATGAAACCTAAATCAGCTGATATTTGAGGGGATTCAGTGAGCAATATAAAAAGTCCAGGTTCATGAAGGTGCTGTAATAATGCAAAAGTCCTTCTTCCTTTAAGTGGTTGTTGTAAGGATTAAATTAAATTTTGTATGGGGCCAGGCGTGGTGGTTTATGCCTGCAATTCCAGACTCCAGGAGGCCGAGGTGGGTGAATCACCTGAGGCCAGGAGTTCAAGACCAGCTTGGCCAACATAGTAAAGCCCCATCTATACTAAAAATACAAAAATTAGCCAGGTGTGGTGGCGGGCACCTGTAATCTCAGCTACTTAGGAGGCTCAGGTGGGAGGATCACTTTGAACCTGGGAGGTGGAGGTTGTAGTGAGCTGAGATCACACCATGGCACTCCAGCCTGGGAGACAGAGTGAGACTGTCTCAAAAAATAATAATTACAATAATAAAAAATAAATTTTATTCATAAAAAAGGTTATAATTTTCATTAAGTATCTCCATCTCCCCATTTGCCCTTTACCACTTTCACAAGGGATCACAACAGCCTGCTTTGATGGGGCACCACTTCTTCAGCTCCTTCTACCCATCAGAACCCTTCCTCCACAGGAGAAGGAGTTGACTTGTCTCAAGAAGAGCTTGACTTCTCTCATTTTTTCAAGTCAAGCTTTTGATTTTCCTGAGTTACAGCAAGCTCATCCGATACAATAATGCAATATTAGCACTGAGAAATTTAACTTTTTGTAACTCCGTAACCCAGTGGTTATCAATACTCATGATATACTACAGACTTGAGCAGAGATGGGGTGGATAAAACACAAAATACAACAAATACAAACGTAAAGCAAATAACAAAAAGAAACAAAAATGAAACAATGACAATGACAAAAATACTATGACAACAAAAAGCAAAACAAGAGAAGCCTCAAGCATCAGAGGCTGATGATAAGGCTGTCTTGTAAAGTCAAATGGCTAAGGTGCCTTTAGGCCGGGCATGGTGGCTCACGCCTCTAATCCCAGTACTTTGGGAGGCCAAGGCGGGGTATCACAAGGTCAAGGGATTCGGACCATCATGGCCAACGAGGCGAAACCCCATGCTGTTTAGTAGACAACATGGGGTCTACTAAGCAACATGGGGTTTCACCATGTTGGCATCTACTAAATATACAAAAATTAGCTGGGCGTGGTGGTGCAAACCTGTAGTCCCAGCTACTTGGGAGGTTGAGGCAGGAGAATCACTTGAACCTGGGAGGCAGAGGTTGCAGTGAGCTGAGATCACGCCACTGCACTTGAGACTAGTGACACAGCAAGACTCCATCTCAAAAAAAAAAGTCATTAAAAATAGTACAATCTTAAAGAACTAATTTAATGACTAAATGCTATTTTATTAGGAAAATATCTGCTCTAAGGTACAATTTCTTTTCTTCCACTAGACAATACAGGAATGAAAAGGGGATGATAATTGGTTTTTGGACATATTCCATGGATAAGACATAGAGGTTCTTGGGAAGTATATAAACAGGAGATGGGCAGGGAATCAGTGAATAATGTTTCAAATACATAAATCTATCCATCAGTGACAGGAGAATCAGCAGTTGTGAGTTGTCACCACTCATGATTCTGTTCCTGCTAATTAATCCAAACAACAGCACCTGCTTATTTTATAGATTACTCCTGTTCTCGTTATGATAACCGGCAGAATGTTTCCAGAAATAAACTGGACGAACATGTAAGTAGTAGAAATAGAATAAATATTTTCAGGGACATGGGTGGGAGTGTATTGCATTGAGGAAAATTCCTTAGATGAAGTGATACTGTTCAAGTATGAAAAATCATAACTTACCATGGTGAGAAATTACCTGCACTACTTAAGATTCTCAGAGAAAATATGGTGTTTAGCATCAAATGTGACAAACTGATTTTGAACTCTTTCATTTTAATTTGTCTCAATTTTTTAAAAAGATCTGTTTGTGTACATGGTTGACAATTTTTACAGCAACACAGAAACTTATTGAGAAATTGCTATGTGGGAGGAATTAGAAGGTGCAATAGGTTAGGTGCTTTACATTTGCTCCTTTTATCCTCAGAGCAAAAAATCTTTTGAGTTATTACTTTTATTTTTTCAATCAGAAATTTTGATATGCTCAAAGCCTCATAGCTTATACTCAAAAAAAAAAAAAAAAAAAAGATGGGGTATGAATGTAAACTGTAAAGAGCACAGACTTGGAAGCCAGGCTGGCTGGAGACAAATCTCAGCTCTGCCACGACCAGCTGTAGGATCCTTAGGACTCTGTGTCTCTGTTTCTTTATTATCAAATAGGGATAGTAGTAGTATCTGCCTTATAAGGTTGGTTGGAAGATCATAAATATGTAGATAGATAGGCAGGGTATGGTGGCTCAAGCCTGTAATCCCAGCACTTTGGGAGGCTGAGGCAGGCGGATCATGAGGTCAGGAGATCAAGAGCATCCTGGCCAAACATGGTGAAACCCTGTCTCTACTAAAAATACAAAAAAATTAGCTGGACATGGTGGTACATGCCTGTCATCTCAGCTACTCTGGAGGCTGAGCCAGGGGAATTGCTTGAACCAAGGAGTCAGACGTTACAGTGAGCCTAGATCATGCCACTGCACTCCAGCCTAGTGAAAGAGCAAGACTCTATCTCAAAAAAAAAAAATGCGTGTGTGCGTGTGTGTGTCTGTGTGTGCTGTGTAGAGAGACAGAGAGAGAGATAAGTAGATTAGAGAGATGGGGCAAATGTATATATACCCACACACCACACATGTACATTTTTAAGTGTGTATTAAAAATCAAAAAGAAAAAGAAAAAAATCAGCTACTATTTACTCACACACATGCACACACATAGGGCTTAGACATCACCAACACTAAATGAGCTAATGCATATATAATGTGGAACAGGAACTGCTACGAAAGTATCAGGTATCATTACTGTCCTCATCAACACCCACCCTGGCCTTATATCTTTTTTTTTTTTTTTCTTTTATGAGACAGAGTCTCACTCTGTCGCCCAGGCTGGAGTGCAATGACACCATCTCGGCTCACTGCAATCTTCATCTCCCCGGTCCAACCGATTCTCCTGCCTCAGCATCCTGAGTAGCTGGGACCACAGGCGCGTGCCATCACGCCCGGCTAATTTTTGCATTTTTAGTAGAGATAGGATTTCACCATGTTGGCCACTCTGGTCTTGAAATCCTGACCTCAGTTGATCCACCTGCCTTGGCCTCCCAAAGTGCTGGGATTACAGGTGTGAGCCACTGTGCCCACTCCTGGCTTCACATCTACATCAAACCTTGGTATCTGTAAAATAGCTCCTCTCTGGGGGTCCCAAGGTTCTGCTTCCCTCTCATGGAGTCCTTTTGGTTCAGGAATGTTACGGGGAGCACAATCCCATTGAAAGAAAAGAGTCTGGCTCACGCCTATAATCCCAGCACTTTGGGAGGCCGAGGTGTGTGGATCACGAGGTCAAGAGATCAAGACCATCCCGGTCAACATGGTGAAACCCTGTCTCTACTAAAAATACAAAAAATTAGCTGGGCACGGTGGCGCGTGCCTGTAATCCCAGCTACTCAGGAGGCTGAGGCAGGAGAATTGCCTGAACCCAGGAGGCGGAGGTTGCGGTGAGCCGAGAACACGCCATTGCACTCCAGCCTGGGTAACAAGAGCGAAACTCTGTCTCAAAAAAAAAAGAAAAAGAAAAGAAAAGAAAAGAGTAGACGGAGCTTTACTTTTTAGAGTTAATGTGAAAGGCCAATGATTGGTTTCAAAAGGTGAAAAATAAAAGCACCGTAGAGAAATCTTGGCTCTCATGCACCTCCAGGTGGGGAAATTTACTACAAAATATATTCGAGCCAGAATCGGAAACAGCTACTCATTTTTCTGACTTTTTTTTTTTACTAGGGGTGTGTGTGTGTGTGTGTGTGTGTGTGTGTTTGTGTAACCTCTAGAAGCTACATATGAGATGGCTGATCAATGGCAACGTCACTTGAATGTCAGTCTCTCCCTCTACAATCAGTGCCATAGCTTAGATGTTGATGTTCAAGTTGAGAAATAGGGGTGCCTTAGAGACTTCTTGCTCTGGAGTTTTGGGATTGAGGCAATGATGAAAACATTCTTTCTCCCTTACTTCCAGTCAAAACCAACTCACCTAATGTCTGCTTTACTCAATGAATTTTTGAATTAGATTTTATTTGAAGGACACATTTTGAACATCAAAAACCTTTTGCCAACCACTGTCTTGGATCCCTTTCAGCTCTGATGTGCTGACGTCTGAGACTAGACCACCAGTCACTTTTCAAGCCTTCCATATAAAGCACTCGCCTGAGCAGCAATGGCAGGTACGGTCCCATCAGGGAGAGTCACTGGGCCCACAGCAAAATGGAATCCAAACTAAACACACGCTGACTTTGGAAAGAAACACAAGAACTTTCCCATATTAAGATTCTAAATGATGCTTTCTAAAAATGTCTGAAGAAAAATTGAGTTTAATTCCACCAGTTGAGGCTATGGTGATATTATGGGATTTTTCTACAGGACTTGGTGCGTACCCAATTCCTATGTGTAGCATATAACTCACAGATTTAATTATAGATCTTCCTCACTCCCTAGTTCCCTAGGAAACAAATCCATGGCTTCATGTCTTGTGCATGGAAGGTCATAGCAAGAAGATAAATATTTTCTGCATTTTGAAACTTTATCTAGAGGTCACAGGTCTGCAAGTCAGCAGACGAGAGATCTTCAGCCAACAGCCAAAAGCTGCTTTGTTTGACTAATATCAGTGATACTTAAAACCTTTTGTGTTTATCTCAAATAAAGCACTTCCCACTTGACTAAAAATTTTCACTATATCTTTTTTCCTTTTTTTTAGATTGAAATACAAATAAAATGAATAGTTCCTTTAAATATTTCTGAGTTAAGATAAAGGTATTTATAATAAAAAGAAGGGACGTTATCTGAAAAATCCAAACTAATTTTAATCAGGCAGACATTGCAGGTCAAAGTTCTTTTTTTTTCTTCAACTGTAAATCAAGCAGAAAACTGCCACAACTGGAGAGTTACACCAAACATCTGAAACAACAGGGAAACTAAAAGCAGAAAATTCAGAAACGGAAAAATGCAAATGCCTTTAAATATGTAATAAAAAGAATCACAAAGTAAAGACACATTCTTCCTTGTGACGTGGGAAATCAGCCTCATTTTACTTTGTAATTCTGTGTATTTAATACTGTCTGAAATTGGTTTTCGCTCATTCCCATTAGCATCACTTTCTTAGTCCTAAGTGAGGATTAAATGGGAAAATACAAGCAAAGTACTTTGTAAACGCCAAAGAGCTACACAAATGTTAGCTATCACAATAAGCGTTTAGAGGATAAATTCTTAAACACATTCCTTTTGATCACAGCGTGGCATGACTAACAGAGTTTCAAGTGTCCGCAGACTTTAAAGGACAAAGCTTAGAGACCGGTAGCAGGTATGAACTTCACCTTTCAAGTGGAGATCATAAAGTAAACACACACGACCATTCAACAAAACTCACAGAAATGTCCCAGAGGGGTTCAAAAGATGAGTTATTTTCCCCAGCAGAGTACAGCAAACCCATGGCAGACAGAAGACCAAGGGGTGGGAACCTGGGATTATGACTCTTCCAGCTTCTCCTGCAGCCTCGACAATACACAGGTTACAGCTTTGGTTGGAGGCCAGAGCCATTAGAGGATGCTTGCTTTGTCAGTGTAGCAGAAGATCCAGATGAGGAGAGAGACTAGAAAGTGATGTAAGGCCTGACTAGCAGGAGGCAGGAAGGATTAGTTAATCATCACTTCCTTTCAAAAGGCATCAGGCAAAATTACTTTTGCTCTGTTTAAGGACCTCCATAAAATAATAGTTAGGATGTAGCTAGCATTTGTTTAGCAATGACTGAGTACCAGACAATATGCACTTTTCCTATGTTCCCATGTAGTCCCGCAACAGCACTGTGACCCTGGTAGAGCACATTTGGAGGGGAACGCAGCTCCTGTTTGCAGCTCGTTCACAGAGGAGATGGCCTCTAAGTCAGAGTCTCTGTGCCCAACATCTATGCTTCAAATCATCACCTAGTTAGAAGGACGGTTCTGACCATTCTGCAATCAACATCTCCATGGGAAATCTATGCAAATGGTGGCCCCTCTCTTTCCAGAAAAGTACACACAGACACACACACAGACACACACACGCATGCACACACACTCACTTTGCCTATGATTTCAGGTGTTCGGAGACTCCCTCAAGTCCACCCAGGGACCAAGGGTGAACATCCCAGGTTAAGAAGCTCTGTCCCACAAGCCTTCCTGGCTCCAAGTCATCCCCTCTTCTTCCCCTCTTTACAGCACGGGGCTCAACCCAACCTTCCTGAGTTTCTCCTATTTTGAACTCACAAAATCAGCCAGGCATATGATTCTAGCTCAGGTATATTTTAATGATGACATAACTGAGGGTATTTTGCTTTATTAAATAAAAATGAAATGTCAAGTACTACAGCCCAAGATGTGGTCAGAGAAAGCTTCCAAACTTGATGGGACTTCTGGTATTAACCACAGTAGTGGTTCCTTCATGGAACACCTGGGTACCTGGGCTACAGCCATCCAGAGCTTGTTAGCAAGGAGGTCCACTGGACCCCTCTGCAGACTTACTGACTTCAAATGTAAAGGTGGCGATGGGAATTCACTTGATTCTGTGAACAAATTCCCCTAGTCAAGTTGGGACACATTGCAATTAAACACCTGTCTTGGACTGAGAAGAAATTAAGTCCCCTAATACCAAATTACTTGCCTGAGGCCTCATTTCTTGGCTGCAGAGCCTTCAATAGATGTGATGATTTCTGACTCTCTGTCTACACATTTCTATCTCAAATACTCGATAGTGTGATCAAAATTCAGTCAATAGGACAATTTATTTAAACACATCATTGTGTTGAGAAAATGGATTTGAAATACCCAGTGCTAGTGGGAAATAAAATGTTTGTGATTTATTCCTTTAAACCAATAATGTCCCCAAATAGGATGTTCATTAAATTGCTAAAATTGTGTTGCATGAATTTAAATCTGCTTAAATTGAATGCCTTCATTCGAGAGAAGTTCGCTTTTAATAGGATTGTGTGTTCTCTGTAAGAAAAAAAAAACACATTTTGTTGTAAATTGGGGATTAAAATAAACAAACCAACAAATGACTACAGCATCACGGATTAAGCAGCCTTCGTTTGTTTGTTTTAAAGAACATTACCTAGAATGATCATTTTTCTAGAATTAAAATTGGCATGCATAGTCTAGTAATTATGTATGTGGAAAGAGGGCATGGTTTTGGGGGTCTGCATGGTTTCAAGATAATATGGGCTGCTGGGATCCTATATGTTTTTACACAGAATATGCAAAGCACACACTTCAAACATATGGCTTCTTTAGGTTATAACTGAAGAAAACTTAAATGATGGGACATGTCTCTGCAGATCTGATGTCATTTCAGTTAGCATCATTCATGTAGCTACCACCAAATGGTGGTAGAATCCTGGCTAAAAGTCTCGTGCTCTAAGCCATTGAAGTTGGTTCCACTCCTTGGCACTGTTTTTGTAAAAACATAGATTATAATAATCCATATTAGGATTGTTCCTGGGAAACTTGTTTGTTCCTAACTACATTTAAGAAGAAAAGGATATGAAAGAAAATACATTCATTGTCTGATCTTAACTTATTTTTCAATTTGTGTTTATGTCCTCCAAAGACTACAATAGCAAAAATAAAGTTACCTCGACATCATTGCAATTCTCTTAAAATATGTTGATTGATTTAGTGTTATGTGATGAAGAGATTGTATTCCTGTTTAAAAGAAACTTACTTCTAAAAGACAATGAACCTAACGAAATTTAAAAACAGAGTAAGTCACTATGCTCCAAAGTCACTGTGCTATCTAAGTAAAACAAAGTTTACTTTTAAGGGAGGCAAATCATACTATGAAAGCTACAAACAGTGGCCTACAGAAAATATATGAATTAAAATCAGATGCTCAAAGCAGTCACTGAAAGTAAGTTATTTTCCAATCATTTTCTATTCATTAGCACTTGCAAATAAAAAAAAAATTGGCCAGGTTTGGTGGCACACATGTGTAATTCTAGCACTTTGGGAGGCTGAGATGGGTGGATCATTTGAGGTCAGGAGTTTGAGACCAGCCCGGTCAACATGCTGAAACCCCATCTACACTAAAAATACAAAAATTAGGAGGGTGTGGTGTTGGGTGCCTGTAATTCCAGCTACTTGGGAGGCTGAGGCAGGAGGATTGCTTGAACCCGGGACTCGGACATTTCAGTGAGGGGAGATCCTGTAACTGCAGTCCAGCCTGGGCCAAAGAGCCAGACTCTGTCTCAAAAAAAAAAAAAAAAAGAGAAAAAAAGGTAACCTATTTTGATAGGAATATATGTTGAACTAACTTTAGTTTGATGCTAAGGAATGCTTCTTTTAAGTGGAAAAAATAAGTCATTTGTATTTTATCCTAAATCTAGAGGCAATGTCGCGCTGGAGAAGATCGCAATTCCAGAAATCTGGAGAGATGAATTCAAACTCTGGTTCTGTGACTTCAGGCAGGTTACTTAACACCTCTCTAGGGAGGCTCCCTTTTCTTGTTAGTAAAATCCGGTCATATTAGCATTTGCCTGATAGGGTTGAGAGATTTAAGGAGATAATAGCTTGTAGTGCCTGGGACACTGCCTGGAACACAAAGACTTCTGCAGTCTTACGGGAAATGTTGATTTCACATCAATGGGACTACAAATCCCAAAGGCTTTCCTGTATTTCTTGGAATCCAAGAACTCCTTACTAAGGCAGTTTTCCAAGGAAGGGGATTGAAAGTAGCAACACATCACCACCACATTCGCTCTGATGTGAGACTCGGATTCCATAATCACTAAAAGGGTGGCACATTTGTTGAGACTTAATGCATACATGTCCTATGAACAAATACTTCTGCAAAAATATACCTCCCTTTTTGACCAAGGCATGTTTTTCTTGCATAATGAGAAGCCCAAACAAACTATTCTAGAAAATAACTGCACATCTCTATGTGGCTTCCAGAAGCAACTTTAATAAGTTAGGGGAGAGTGAACCAAACACTGGGAGGATTCAAGGCCAGGCTATTTGTGTACTTTAATGAGCATTAATCAAAGGTCTTATTTCAGGGAAAAGACTGGAAGATGAAAAAATACAAAGCCAACCTGTCAAGGACTATGGATTCTACAGAAATAAGGTATGATTGTTAGGGTCATTAGCAGGCTTTCTGACACTCAACTATAAAGCGTTATTCATGAACACAGAGCGGAAAAAATTATATACTCCATTTAAATAAAACCAACCACATAACAGATATAATTCACAGAGCGATCATTTTTAAAAATAGAAAATTGAAATTCAAATCAGCATTTTAATGGCCCAATGATCCAAACATTAAACTGATAATCAGGTCTGAGTGATTCGCATGAGTAGCTAGAAATATTCTTATAATTCTATAACCATCTATGAAATGCCAGAAAATTAACATGTTCAGAAATCATGGTCCCAAGAAGAATCTTAGACTATCAGTGCCAGAGGGGACTTCAGACATGATCTAAATCAGTGGTTCTCAACTGTCAGGACGGGGAGATTTTTCCCTGATTGGGATGTTCTTTTGGAGACATTTTTAGTTGTTGCAGCTGGGGGAGGAGTCCTGCTGGTAGCTAATGCGTAGAACCAGAGGTGCCTTAAACATCCTTTCATAAGCACAGGGCAGCCTCCCACAATATACTTATCTGCCCCAAAAGTCTATAGTGCTGAGGCTGAAAAACCCTAATCAAGATCAACCTTTTTCACTTTACAGAACAAAGAAGCCTAAACCATGGCTTTTCATTGGACCAATAGTTGTGAATCTAAACAGGACTAGATTTCTGGGGTCCTGGTACTATTTTATTTCTATGCTAGGGTTTCTCCCAGCTCCATTATTCCTGCCCACCTACCCACTTATCCTCAATCTATCATTCAAAATTTATTAAACGCCTAGTATGTGTTTGGCACTGGGAATACATCAGTGAACAAGATAAACAGTCTTTCTCCTGTGTGTTTATAGCATGGTGGGAAAAGCAGGTATTAGGTAATAATACCACAAATAATGATCATTGTGCTAAGTGCTTCATGAGAGCACACAATAAGGGGAACTCAATTTGGTTTGGCATTCTCTTGTTCTCAAACCAACTCTCCTAATGCAATACTCGACCACATATCTAAATATCCCTAAAAGAGATTTTGAATAACAGGTGTGGGTCTTGACAGGCAATCCCTATGTAGAGGAGACCTTACTACGATGGTGGAGGTAACAGTCATGGTCCCCATTCACTGGGGACTCACCCTGCACTAGGCACTGTAGTAAGTGCTCTTCTTATATTTAATCCTCACAACAACACTAAGAAGCAGGTACTATTATCATCACAACCGCCAATTTACAAGATCTCCATATTTTGGACGAGTAGCTTGGCTTGGGGATATGACATGGTCTATCACAGCTGAGTTAAACTTTGAGGAAAGCGATTGAAATTGATGTGCTTATTCATTGAGGGTCCCCTTTGTGCTGTAGCAGACCTGGGGATGGTGTCAGAGTATCACTGGTGATTTGGTGATTAGTCCCCACCTTTGAAGAACTAGCAAGGGAAGGAAAGGTCATTTGAAGCAAGCAGCTGAGAACAGGCAATGACTTACGGACAATGTTATCAACTGCCATATTTAAGATAAAACAAAGTGGCAAAGATCTGAGTATTTGAGGCTCAGAGGTATGTTCTTAGAACTGCTGTCTAAAATGTTAGCCACTAGTCACATGTGGCTATTACAATTAAGTAAGATTAAAAATCCCAGTTATTCGGTCACACCAGCCACAGCTCAAGTACTCAGCAGCCAGATGTGGTTAGTGCTTATCATACTGGATGTACAGATACAGAACATTTCCATAATCACAGCAAGTTCTAGTGGACAGCAGTGCCTCATGGTAGCATCCAGGGGTAAGAAACTCTCTAGTTGCCATTCCTAGGGTGATGTCCTCCCGCTCATAGTTTGGGACCTCAGGCCAACTCTGGCTCAGGCTGATGGGGGAGGAAGGGAGCTAAGGGCTTGCTCAGACTTAAGATCCATGCACAACACAGCTACAATCCAGGACTCAGACAACTTTGGAATGAGAAGGGTTCTTAGGGATTACACTTCTGCCTCCATTTCATCAAGCAACTAAGGACTTACATCCCAAACTCTCTCCTGCTTCGCCATGGTAAGACATGCCTGCTTACCCTTCACCTTCTGCCATGATTGTCAGTTTCCTGAGGCCTCCCCAGCCATGTGGAACTGTGAATCAATTAAACCTTTTTTCTTTATATATTGCCTAGTCTCAGGTATGTCTTTATAGAAGTGTGAAAACAGACTAATACACATGGCTCATGAACTAAAGTTTTTATTTTATTTTAATTAATTTAATGGTAAATGTAAGTAACCAGAGGCGACTAGTGGCTAACTTACTGGACAGTGCAGGTCTGGAACCTGAGTTGAGCTTCTGCATACAAGCATGAAGGGTCTTCTTTATGGTCAGGAAGTATAAAATTTATTCTGGCTCAGAAATATTCTGAATTATGAGGGGTCACTTTCTTCTGTCTTGCTTTAATCCATACGGCTCTGAGTAACTTTGAAACATTGCTCAAGATAACTTGAATATATTGGAAAGACAAGTGAATCTTTTAAAAAGAAAAAAAAAAAGACAGTGCCAAGTAAGAAGATGGGATTTATGAACATCTTTGAGTGGTGTTATTACATGCAGCATTAATGGGAAGGGATGGATTGTAAAGTGAGACTGATGATAGAATTTGGGATTCAAGACATGTTCAAGTGATGTGACAGACCCTGAACTGACCTCATCCTCTTCAGAACACATTTACTCCTAAACTTGATAAACCATCAACTCCCCTGAAATGGAAATGTAGCAGAGAGATTTCACAGGACAGACTTCATACCGACCAACCTCAAGGCATCAGATTTGGGTTTTCTGTGCATCTGTCCCCTGTAAGTCCCTCTCTTTTCCCTCAGGTGAAAACTGGAGGAGTGTTGTTATTGTCCGGTCAGATCTCTACGTGCTGGTGTGATGACGGCTTTGGAATAACCAGGGATGTGCCTGTTCTGTTCCCTGGGTCTGGGATGGCATGTTCTAAATCATAAGAGACAGGAAGCAGAGTCTGAAAGGAAGCCCCGTGTGGCAGAATGCAGGACAACAAGATGGATGTTAGGAAGGTAACAGGGAAGGAGAAAAGGGCACAAACTCAGTTTTGTTTTCTAAAGAAAGAGGCCCAGCAGATAGGGAGAGTCAGGGATTTTGGGCTGTGTACTCCATCGTTTTCAAAGCCTCTTTAGTATAGTTCGCCAAATTTCACAGTTAAAAATACAGAATTCCCCAGTAAAGTTAGAATTTCAGATAAACAAAAACAAATTCTATTTTTTCTTTTTTTTTGAGACAAAATTTCGCTCCTCTTGCCCAGGCTGGAGTGCAATGGCATGATCTCGGCTCACCGCAACCTCCGCCTCCTGGGTTTAAGTGATTCTCCTGCCTCAGCCTTCACAGTAGCTGGGATTACAGGCATGCGCCACCACACCTGGCTAATTTTGTATTTTTAATAGAGATGGGGTTTCTCTATGTTGGTCAGGCTGATCTTGAACTCTCGACCTCAGATGATCCGCCCACCTCAGCCTCCCAAAGTGCTGGGATTACAGGGATGAGCCACCACGCCCGGTCTAATTCTGGCCCAATTCTTTAGTATTAGTATGGCCAGTGCAATAGTTGGGATGTACTTATTCTAAAATACTAGACATTGTTTATCTGAAATTTCAAATTAATGGAGTCTTGTATTTTAGCTGGCAACTCTATTCATGAAACACCAGTCCCAAGAGATCTTGCCTTAATGAAAAGAGACGCATGGTTAACTATACACTGGAAATACCACTTACTTTATCACCCTCTCAGAGATTCCCCAAGATAATAGCATATTTAAAAGCTCTGACGTCCAGGCATGGTGGCTCATGCCTGTAATCCCAGCACTTTGGGAGGCCAAGGTGGGCAGGTCACCTGAGGTCAGGAGCTCAAGACCAGCCTGGCCAACATGGTGAAACCCCATCTCTCCTAAGAAATACAAAAAAATAGCTGGATGTGGTGGTGGGCACCTGTAATCCAAGCTACTCGGGAGGCTCAGGCAGGAGAGTCACTTGAAACCGTGAGGCAGAGGTTGCAGTGTGCTGAGAACGAAACTATTGCACTCCAGTTGGGCAACAAGAGTAAAACTCTGTCTCAAAAAGAAAAAAAAAAACCAACTCTGATGAGCTCCATAGCAAATATTCCCATTCCTCTTTAACATGGCACTTTTTAAACTTGAAACCACAGAGCCCATCAATAAAGTAGTTTAAATGTCAGCCCCAGGGTCAAACTACCTGAGTTCAAACACTGGATTCGCAAGCAGGAGACAGTATGACCGGGAAGAAGTTATAACCAGAGATTCTGGCTGGGCATATGTAAGTGGCATAGTCATGGCACCAGTCTCACAGCCTTAATGTGAGAATTACATGAATCAATATAAGCCTGTCACAGGGTAACTGCTTTGTGAACATTAGTTTTAATAGTCACATCAGTACCAAGTACCTTTCCCAGCAAGGGCTAATAACATCCAAGCAAAACAATGCATGCAATTTGGGACATGTTAACCGTAGACTAAGGTGGGGTGTTAACTGTAGACTAAGGTGGCTCTGTTTAGCATCAAATAAATCTCTTTGACTTCAGCTCATTATACTTGATGAAATGAGAATTTTTAGTGCAGTAGAAGGTTCAGTAGATCAAATCCTCTGATGAAATTATGCTCCACTCTGAAGGAAGCTATTTAGCCTTCTTTGTTTTCTTTTTTTGTTTGTTTTTTGCTTTTATCTACTATTTTGTTTGTGAGGGCCGTTATAACACAATACTGTAGATTGGGTGGCTTAAGCAATAGAAATTGATTGTCTCACAGTCAGGAGCCTGGAAATCTGAGATCAAGGTACTTCTGAGGTGTGTGAGGAGGAATCTGTTCCAGGCCTGTCTCCTAGCTTCTCATGGTATTCTGTTGCTGTATTTTTGTTTATGTTTTTAGATTTTTTGCATTGTATGGCAGTTTTGGGCTTATATATATATATATAATTCTAATTTCTGCTGTTATTTTTGTTTTTTACTTTTTTTTTCTTTTTTGAGATACAGTCTCTCTCTGTCACCTAGGCTGAACTGGAATGGTGTGATCTCAGCTCACTGCAATCTCCATCTCTGGGATTCAAGCAATTCTTGTGCATCAGCCTTCTAAGTAGCTGGAATTACAGTTGTGCACTGCCACACCTGGCTAAATTTTTCACATTTTTAGTAGAGACAGGGTTTCCCCATGTTGCCCAGGCTGGTCTTGAACACCTTACCTCAACTGGTCTGTCTGCCTCAGCCTCCCAAAGTGCTGGGATTACAGGCGTCAGCCACCACACCCGGCCACCTGCCTTTATTTTCATGTCGTGTTTTCTCTGTGTGTGAGTTTATGTCCACGTTTTTCTTTTTTATAGGCACCAGACATAATTTACTAGGGTCCACCCAAATGACCTCAGTTTAACATGATTATCTCTATAAAGATTCTATTTCCAAGTAAGGTCACACTCTGAGTTACTGGGCATTAGGACTTCACCATATGAATTTTTGTAGAGCATGATTCAACCATTACAGCTACTCCTGAGAATGGGGCTAATGTCTACCACCTATCTCACCATGCAGGATTACAATAAGACTTAAATAAGAGAGTGTGGAGGGACAGCTTTTGAGAAAGCTGACAGCATTGTAAAATGGCAAGGTAAACATTAAATTTCATATGTTGATCTGCACTGGAAGTGGTATTCAAACCTTTGCAAGAAAGATGCTAGGAAACTGTTAATCTTCCTACAATTCCGCCTGAAAACATGGCTAGGGACTCCACGCTTCAGAAAGACAAAAAGGTTCTGGGGAAATGAGAGAGGCACGCCTGCAAAAGAGCATGCGATTTGCAGTGTCACTAAATCCCCTGATGGCATATAGGAAATTGGAGACAGAAACAAGGAAATGAAGATAGAGACACAGATATTTCAAAATTTACTGTGCACTTATCTCATGTCAGCCGTTGTCCGAGGCACAGAACTTGCCAAATGTTAATCTAGAACACAAAGATTATTTATGGGCAGTCTATTTTAATAGAATCAGTAACCTAATTAGAAAAGCTTCTGATATGGTTTGGATGTGTCCCACCCAAATCTCATGCTCAATTGTAATCCCTCATGTTCGAGGTGGGGCCTGGTGGGAGGTGATTGGATCATGGAGGTGAATCCTTCATGAATGGTTTAGCACCATCCCTGTGGTGCTGTTCTCATGACAGACTTCTCACACGATTTGGTTGTTTTAAGTGTATAAGCCCCACTGTCTTGCCCTGTTCCTGCCATGAAAGACATGCCTGCTTCCCGCTTGCCTTTCACCATGATTATAAGTTTCCTGAGGCCTCTCCAGAAGCAGAAGCCACCATACTTCCTGTACAGCCTGCAGAACCATGAGCCAATTAAACCTCTTTTCTTTGTCAATTACCCACTCTCAGGTATTTGTTTCTTTTTTAAAGAAAGAAAGAAAGAGAAAGGCGGAGAGAGAACAGGAGTCTTGCTCTATTGCCCAAGAGGTATTTCTTTATAGCAATGTGAGAAAGGCCGAATACAGCTTTCCTCAAAAAACGGAGGCGGGGCAAGTAAAAAGGCTGATGGGGAAGTTGAGTGGAGGAGAAGGGGATAGCAAAACTTTGTAGTTTTGTCACTTTCATCGATGCTGGATCTATTCTCTTCGTTTTTGGAAAACTAGTTAGAAGGGTCACTGACGTTGAAAAGTTTGGCCCAATCAGGACATGGGCACATGCCTACAACTCCCATACCTCTCATCCACAATGCTACCAGATAACGTTATAAACTCGGACTTTCCATTTTACTCCATCAATAAGCTTTTAAAATTTAGATATATTTCAAGGATGGGTGCTTAGAAATACTTGTTTAAAGGGAATCTGTTCAGGATTTTCCAAAGCAGAATCTCTTGTTCCTCACTACAGTATCGTTGAAAAATTGTATTCAAAATTCCCACAATTTTAAGTACTAAGACTGACAGCTAACAGGAAAATCTCAAAGGCTGAAATATCAAGCGCAATTGGGGGAAAAATGGAATTGGTGAGTTTCTCATGCTTTGCCTCATGAAACAGAATAGGATCTCGACTGGAAAATTGGAAGATGCTCTTCTGCGGTCATCTTCCAGTTTGGGAACCCCATGTCTCTATCAGTCAAGCAAACACTCCTAAACATCCTGATCTCTCACCACCCCTGACTTCCTACTTCCAGAGTGTGACAGTAGCTTTGAGAAAATAAGTAGGTTGTGAAGGGTGGGAGCCAGAAAAAATGATCACGGTTTTTCTTTCTAGAGGAAAAATCAAAGCAAAAATAATTAAGGCAGTTTTGAAACCTGTGTGTATTTTAGAAGGCTTTATTGTCATATATTAAGACATATAAAACTATGAGTGTTGGAACAGTGTGGCATTTTTGCAAAATTTAATATATGAGATGGTCCCAAAGTAAACCGTTGTATTAAAGCTTAATGTCACATGAAGGCTATGTGACAAAACCAGAAAAAGAATAGGTATTTAAAATAAAATAAAATAACATTTGAAAGGAAAATTGATTTGTAGGGTAAAAACTCGAAACAAGACTTTACATTAAACCATACATCAAAAGTAAGTTCTAGATGGAGTAAAGAATCAAATGTGAAAATGAAGCCATAAAAAGTTAGAAAAATATATGCATTCATGCTACTTTGATTTTGGAATAGGCCAAGATTGTTCATTGTAAAAATGAGAAAATAAGCCCTAAGGAAAAAATGGTATTGTGTTTGACTAAAGATTTAAAAATTCAGTATTTCAAAACACCAAATCAAATTAACTCAAATAACAGGCTGGCATAAAAGAAAGGCAACAAACATATGACAGGCAAGAGATTAATATCCACAATAAGTAGTGAGCCTTTAGAATCAACAGGGAAGCCATTAAAAACCAAATGGAAAAAGGGAAGAGAATCTAAACAGGCAGTTGCTTCACGAGTCATGGAGAAAGAAAAAAATACCTCACCACTGTTTTTTGAATGGCAAAAAATAAATAAATAAAAGGCCACAGTACCTTATCATTTTCATCAATCAAAGTGACACATTTAAGAAACCTTAGCACTTAATGCTGGCAAGCGTAAGTAATGCAAACAGGGACTGTCATATATCACAGGTGGAAATAACGTTTAGTGTTATTTCTTGGCAAAACATTTTGATAATTACGTTTTAATTGTCAAAGGAATTTACTTTTTCAAAACAGATTTCAACTTATAAGCACTGAGGCTAAGAAATTAGATAAGTGTGGACAGACGTCTGTGTACCTGAATGGTCATGACAGAACTGTTTAACTGATGACCGCTGGGAAATGGAATAATCAAAACCAGTGGCAAGTTTCAATGAACTGAGACTCCATGAGATGTTTTCTTATGTGGATATTAAATATCACAGTTTGGAAGAACTTTATGAAGAGAACATTCCCAGAAAACAAAGTGTAATTTTAAAAGCAGAACACAATTTGAATGTATAGTTTAATCTTACATATGAATATAGGAATGAATACATATTTAATTATATGAATAGAAAAACATAGATGTAAAAACACTGAAATGTTATCAGAAGCTACTTCTGAGTGGTACAATTACAAGTTCATTTTATTTATTTATTTTAGCAGCAACAGTGAGCATACCTTTATAATCAGAGTAAGTTAATTCGAAAATAAAATACTGGAGTCAGCATTTTGGAGATGTTAGGTAAAGTTGACCGTCATTTTGTATCCATTCATGAAATGGCTACTTAATACTTGGGCTAAGGAAGGGCAGAGGCATTTGGCGAACTGCTTCTGCTGGAAAGAAGGCTATTGTCATATATATTTATACTTTTTTTCATGGGTGGCACTGTCCATTGGATGGTACCTAACACCCAGCTGAGCTATTTGGGGTTTTCCGGTTTATTTTAAAAATCAGCACCACATTAAATTATTTATAAAATAAATAAATAAACAATACTAAAATAAATAAATAACTTTTGTTTTAGATTCAGGGGTACATGTGCAGGTTCGCTACCTAGGTATACTGTGTGATGCTAAGGTTTGAGTGAGATTGATCCTGTCACCCAGACAGCACAGTATCGAGTACATTTTCCCACCCTTGGACTCCTCTTTCCCTCCCTACTCCAGTGGTCCCAGTGTCTACTGCTGCTATCTTTATGTCCATAAGTAGCCACTGTTTAGTTCCCACTTACAAGTGAGAACATGTGGTATTTGGTTTTCTATTCCTCCATTAATTCACTTAGGATAATAGCCTCTAGCTGCATCCATGTTGCTGCAAATCCTGTGATTTTATTTTTTATGGCTGCATGGTATTTCATGGTACATATACCACATTTTTTCATCCAGTCCACCCATTGATGTGTACCCAGGTTGATTCCATGTCTTTGCTATTGTGTATAGTCCAGATGAGCTATTTGAAAATGGGAACCCGCAGCAGGGAGAAGAATGTTAAAAACAGGACAATTAAAAAAAAAGGAACCGGGTGTGGTGTCGTGTGCCTGTAGTCCCAGCTACTCAGGAGGCTGAGGCAGGAGAATCGCTTGAACCTGGGAGGCGGAGGCTGCAGTGAGCCGAGATCACGCCACTGCATTCCAGCCTGGGCTACAAGAGCAAGACTCCATCTCAAAAAAAAAGCAATGAAAAAATGAGATTTGGCTTAAATGGGGTTGATAGGAGAGCTTTGGGAGAGGAGAGAAAGAGGCTTGATAACGTGGAACATAGATTTAGCAAAACATCCACATCCATACAATTCAGTGATAAAACCCACATGAGAGCTGAGACTGCTCCAACTTGCAATGCTTTTTTTTTTTTTCTTTTTAAGACGGTGTCTCGCTCTGTTGCCCTGGCTGGAGTGCAATGGTGTGATCTAAGCTTACTGAAACTTCCGCCGCTTCCCTGGTTCAAAAGACTCTCCTGCGTCAGCCTCCCAAGTAGCTGGGATTACAGGTGTGCACCACTTATGCCCAGCTAATTTGTGTATTTTTAGTAGAGACAGGGTTTCACCATGTTGGCCAGCCTGGTCTTGAATTCTTAACCTCAATTGATCCACCCACCTCAGCCTCCCAAAGTGCTGGGATTACAGGAGTGAGCCACCACGCCCGGTCTTTTTTTTCTTTTAGCATTACTACATTCACTTACAGATGCAAATCTAAGACCAACTCAAAGACTACAAAGTAAATAGCAGGGAAGTACCATTGCGAATATGTTTGCCAATATTCATAAACTTTGTGGGATTATTAAAACACTAGGAGAAATGTGCCATCTTTCTTTATATAGTATTTTTTTTTTTTTTTTTTTAATTGAGACGGAGTTTCGCTCCTGTTACCCAGGCTGGGGTGCAATGGCGCGATCTCGGCTCACCGCAACCTCCGCCTCCTGGGTTCAGGCAATTCTCCTGCCTCAGCCTCCTGAGTAGCTGGGATTACAGGCACGCGCCACCATGCCCAGCTAATTTTTTGTATTTTTAGTAGAGACAGGGTTTCACCATGTTGACCAGGATGGTCTCGATCTCTTGACCTCGTGATCCACCCGTCTCGGCCTCTCAAAGTGCTGGGATTACAGGCGTGAGCCACCGTGCCCGGCCAGTATGTTTATTTTTATGTGACTTCCAATTTTTCAAAAAATAAAAATGCAGCAAATATAGGCATGTTCACATATAAAATCCAACTGGTTCTTTCCTGGAATCTTAGGCAGCTAACTGAAGGGTGCAAGAGGCAACTGCTGAATTTTTTGAAATATTTGGGGGATTTGCAACCCTGTAAATATGCCTCATGAATGGCAGTAATACATGTTTGCCCTTGCTTCATAGTAAGGCTAAAAACATCTCATTCTGCAAAAGCTACTTGATGCCCAGTGGGCATTAAAAAACATCTGAATTGGAAAAAGCCATTTTATCAACACAAAGTTAAAAGTGAACTTCAAAAGACACAAAGTTGAGTGTAAACATGAGATGCTCTATCATAATCACGTTTGAATATATTACATATGGAAATGCAGCAGGTAAGAGCACAATCTATATTCCCTCTGAGCTGCTGTCCCAACCACAGAAATTAATCAAATGGCATGTCAATGGAAGCTGGCTCAGAAAGTCTGTGTTCCTCACATTTTCTTGAAGTTTAAATGTTTCTGAGATAATACAATCTGATCTTGGAAGGAAAGGAGGGGGAATCAAGAGGTTAATTGTCCGCTGCCTTGGATGGCTTTGGAGATGTGCTTAGTTTTACCCCTTTCTCATCTTAGCCCAATTACTCTTCCTATCTGGGCTGACAGGTCCTCAAAGCCCATTGCTGCCTAAGCCACTTCTCCCTCCTGCTCTGTCCTGCTTAAACACCACGTTAGAGATTTACATGAAATAGTCAGGTCTGGTATTTCACTCCTCATTGTACCAGAGCAGCACACGGTTACTCACTTGCAGTATCAAGAGTTGACTCTCTTCGTGGCAAGGATCAGTGGCTGAAAATTGGTTTGCTGGATACCCTTTCTTGCCCAAACTGCTGTTTAAAATCTGGTCACCAACTACATACTGTCAGCATCACTGCTCACTAATGGCAAAATCGTTTCTGACTGAGGAACTTTCCATCTTTCCACAAACAATGCACATCTCCACTTTCATTTTTCTACTTTTATAAGTTGGTTCTTAGAGCTAACCTCTCTTTCGCCCTGGATTTCCTGAGACCCTCCAGCATCTCCCACCACTGTTGATTTCAGGCTGCTCTTCGGTCTCCTGCGTCCTCCAGAGCGATGGTGCTGAAGCTTTTCAGTTGTTCTTCTCTTTCCACCATTCCCCCAGGAAGAGGAGAAGCAAGGAGACCTAGAGTCTCATTTGCTACTTCTGCCTTCTCTTTTGAATTCTATGTTTCCAATTCCTATTTTGAGGTCAAACTGGCACCCATGCATATTTTTAAGTCATCTTGCAAATTAGCTCTACCTCCGTCTTTTTAACTCACGCATATGTCACTGATACTTGCTTCTTATCCTTCCTCCCCTTCTATGCTGAAATCACCAATTCTAGGTCTCATCATCCCTACCCTGTACCCCTGCCACTCTTCTCATTTGTGGCCACGACATCTTCCACAACCAACCGCCTTCCTCAGCACAGAACTTAGCACCCTGCTCTTCAGCCTGCTAGTCCCCTCCCTCAAAGGCCAGTGCCTTTCAGTTGATATTAACAGGTTTTGCATAATAAAAGGGGTGCTATTTTGCATAATAAAAGCAAATTAGAAAGGAAGAGTTAGGCACACAACTAGTCTCTTGCTGTAACAAATCTTAGAACATCCGTCCTCTACTGTACATTTTGAATCTTCAAGACAGGCAGGGGTGGGCATTGTTTTTGCCAACAGAATCCTGTTTGTACTGTGGAACATCTTGGCAGATCCATTGTAGGGGTATACTCTACTGAGATGTTCCCACGTGACGTTTGCAGGGACTTACTGGACTTGGCCATTTTCCCTTGAGCCTCTAGTCTTCCTTCTTTCGGGATTCCTAAATTCCTCCAGGTCAAGCCCTTAGCCTGTATTTTGCTTTTTTTTTTTTTCTGCTTCTACTCATCTCCCAGAAGCACTCTTTCTGCAATCAGAGCCTGGGCTGGGCTGACAGCTCAGTGCTCAGGGTAACCAGTGTACTGGCCAACTGCAAGGTTTTGGAGCCAGGCTGCCTGGATTCAGACTCCAGTTCTGCCAGGCTTTTACCTGGGCATCCTGTGGCAAAGAACTAAACTCTCTGAGCATGAGTATTTTTATTTGTAAGATAGGAATAATGTCCACTTTGTGAGGGCATGAAATTAGTTCCTATATACATACAATGCTCAGTACACTGTTAGTATTTAATAAACAGCATCGGTCATTGGTAGTCTCTATTACTGGCAGGAGCTACTATTATAAATCTCATCAGTAAAACGAGGTTCCTCAATCTAGGTATATTAAGGCCCAAAATTCTGCTATGTCTACTAGAGGATGAAAGTGATTTGGTTCACTTCAGGAACTTCCCCTTTCGGATTCACCATAGACTGCCCCGCAGGAGACTTGAGAATGAGGAAACATCTCAGAGGGGCTCCTAGGGATGGGAGCTGCAGACCCAATCCCACCCCTAACCAAATGAATTTAAAGGAAACCCAAAGCCTGGCTGCGTGTGACCCCCTTGCCTCATCTTACAGGAGAAAATCATCCAAGGGCTTGCCTGAGAAGGTGCTGGGGAGGTGTAGGTTGAACCATCAGGAGAACCATGGTTAACCCATCTGGGCAGATCTGTGAATCTTCTACTCAAAAAACTCCTTTGTCCCTCTTTGGTGTTAGGTACTTAGTTATGCGCATACCCAGACTTAACTCATTGAAACTTTTTGTGGAGAGAGGCCAAGTAACTTACCCAAAGTCACTCAGCAGTTCATGACAGAGCTGCAGTTTAAACCTGGACAGCTTTAACTAAAATTCCTGAAATCTTGAAACCCTGTGCTTAAATATCCTAGTGTATACGCTTTGGTGCCCCTAACCATTTTTTTCTTTCTTTGAGATGGAGTCTTGCTCTTGTCACCCAACCTGGAGTGCAATGGCACAATCTTGGCTCACTACAACCTCCCCCTCCCGGGTTCAAGCAATTCTCCTGCCTCAGCCTCCTGAGTAGCCGAGATTCTAATTTTTGTATTTTTAGTAGAGATGGGGTTTCACCATTTGGCCAGGCTGGTTTTTAACTCCTAATCTCAGGAGATCTGTGGGGCCCCTACACATTTCTGAAACAGGGTTGAAGGAATCAAAATCATCTGCTTAGACACTAGTTTTTCAATAAACGATGCCTCCTTCAAGTGTCAGAGGGACGTGGGTTGTGACCGAACTCCACCATGTGTGGTGTGTGGTGTGTGATGTGTGGCCTCAGACCAGACATTTAATCTCTCCAGCCTTCAGTGTTCACACTGGAAAATGCAGTTAATAATGCCTACTTCTACAGGTTGGCAGAGGATTATATATGATAAGCATCTAAAGCACTAACCCACTAAACCTGGCACTCAAGCAACCTATGCTGTAGTGTTTGGTTAAGTGCATGGGCTTTGGAGGCAGGCTGCTGGGTTTTCATTTTAACCCGACCAGCTACTAGCTGGGTAAAATACAAATAACAACTATGTCCTTTTTAGAGTGTTAGTGTGATTATTAAATAAGATAATACTTGCAAGATGCTTAGTGTCGTGTTCAGCACATGGTAAGATTTTCTTTTCTTCTTTTTCTTTCGTTTTCTTTTTTTTTGTTTTTGTTTTTTTGTTTTTTTTTTAGGCAGAGTCTCACTCTGTTGCCTAGGCTAGAGCACAGTGGTACAACCTTGGCTCACTGCAACCTCCACCTCCCAGGTCCAGTGATTCTCCTGCCTTAGCCTCTCGAGTACCTGGGATTACAAGCATGTGCCACCGTGCTCACCTACTTTTTTGTATTTTTAGTAGAGATGGGGTTTCACGCTGTTGGCCAAGCTGGTCTCGAACTCCTGACCTCAGGCGAGCCACCCTGCCTGACCTCCTAAGTGCTGTGATTACAGGTGTTAGCCACCACACCTGGCCAGTTTTATTTTCATAATTAATAAATCTGATTATTGTGATGATGATGATGATGACAATGATGATGTTTTATTGCTTAAGATGGGTTAGGTTATGGTACAGAAATTAAAAACTGAACAAAATAAAATCCCAGAGGCTTAACAAAACAAAGGTTTGTTTATATCTTGATCATGCCGTGAATTCAGGGTGGTGGGTGGTGGCTTTATGCTATATGACAGCTCAAGAACCCAAGCTGAAGAAGCCTCCACCACTTTGCAGCTGGCACCATATGAAACACATCTATGGTATCAAGAAAAGAAAGAGAGTGGAGATGACACATTTTGGCTAGCACTGGTCATATGGTTCCATCTGACTGCAAAGGCAATAGAAAACAGAGTGTGAAATTTCTGTGTCCCCAGAAGGAACGGGGCTGGATATGGTGAGTGTTCATGTTGGTACTATAATACTGATAGCAAAGACTGCAAAACAAGGTGATGCGAGTCCTGGAGCACTAGAATAGGGGCTTAGCAGGCGGTGCACAATTACAGCCATTGTTATTTTTTCTTTATGTTAACTGGGGTGCAGGTTTTGACCACAAGATGGACATCCCAGTGTAAGAGATAGACTCTAAGCCAATGTAGGGAACCTATGCAGGTAACAAAGAGGTTTCCCTACATGGGTGAGTGTATTAGTGAATTTTTCACACTACCGATAAAGACATTCCCAAGACTGGGCAATTTACAGAAGAAAAGTTTATTGGATTTAGAGTTTCACATGGCTGGGGAAGCCTCACAATCATGGTGGAAGGTGAAAGGCACATCTCACATGGTGGTGGACATGAGAGCTTGTGCAGAGAAATTCCCAGTTTTATATAACCATCAGATCTCATCAGACTTACTCACTATCACAAGAACAGCATGGGAAAGACTTGCCCCAGTGATTCAATCACCTCCCACCAGGTTCCTCCTATGACACATGGGAATTGTGGGAGTTAAAATTCAAGATTAGATTTAAGTGGGGACACAGCCAAACCCTATCAATGAGTGTGTTGGACTTTGGAGCAGCCCAAGCTAGCTCTACAAGTTGGGGATTTAGGCCTCTCAACAGTCCCCAGTCCAGCTATAAAACCGTTTCTCCAAGGGTGGTCTAGAGACTGTCTCTATGGAAATCACCTGGGGAGTTTGCCACAAATGTAGATTTTGGACTAGTTTCAGACTATTGAATCAGAATCTGTGTATATGTGTGTCAGAGGGTGGTGATAGTAGTGTAGGGTCTTTATGCATTTTGACAAGCTCATTCCGTAACTTTTTAGGCAACGTGAAATTTTAAGTCCACTTAAAGAGATACTTCCTGCCCTGATTCTCCTCTGACTCGGACTCAGGGTGCTCTTCCAACACGTTGCTTTGTTCAACCTTTAAGACTTGGTAGGGAAACTGAGGCTTAGCACTTGAGACAGTCAGAATCAGTTTTCATCTCTATGATTTACTTGCTATGTATTCTTGAACAAACTACTCAACGAGTTTGAACTTCAGTGTAAATATCTGTAAAATGTCTACAATAAAATGGTCTGGAATCTTGTTGGAAGGATTCAATGATATCGTGTAAATAAAGCATGATAATGCTTCCATCATCATGAAACCATCTTTGTCATCACGACAATGATGACGACAAGATGTTAATGATGGTGATGAAGGTGATAATGGTGATGAAAATTTTCTAGTCAGTGCCTGGTCCTCACATATATAAAAGATGGAACACATGGATGTTTCTTATCATCTGTAAAACAGATTCTGGAACTTGGCTATATGATGGGTTAAGGAACCACCAGGCATGTAAATATCATGTCTGAGAAGCAGTTCATGTTTAACTTATTTTCTTTTAATTCTTTATAAAATAGACCTAACTCCCAAACCAAAGGACTAGTTGACTTTACTTACTTCTGAATTAGAATCAAGAAAGTAGTGAGAGAAATTGGCATTGATAGAAAAAAATGGTTTCTTAAGTACAGAAGAGAGTTACATTAATAATGATCATTTGTTCTCTGGTTTGATTGCTATCTCAATTTGAGTTGCAACGTCCCTGAATAACTATGATGGGTTGTTTGACATAGCATCTCAGGCTTCTGAAACTCTTACCTTGGGCATACTTTGAGAGTTCATTTTTGTTGTTGATTAATGTCATTAGTTGGGAAGAGGTACATTAGGAGAGTGACAGCGATGGATGGGTAAGACGAGAATGTGGATAAGAAAGAGAACCATGGTGGGTGACTCTTAAACCCATTGTAATAACCTAGCTTGTGTTAGCCTAACTGACTCCAACTTAGCTGTGAGTCTGACATGCTCCAGCTTAATTTCTCCCTCCCTGCCCCGGCCCCCACAGGTGCATTACTGGGTCACGCTGCACTCAAAGCTTTGAACCATTGAGAGTGGTTCACACTGTTCACAGTACCTGTAACCACTGTAACTGTATCCTGCTTGGCAAGTCTACCTGCTATTGTGAATACCTTCCTTGGTGATTGATTGTATGGAAAGTTCCCCCTGCTACCCCCGTCAATGATTGTATGGAAATACCCTTAGCAACCAACAATCCGAGGAACCTCCTGCCCCCTGGTTACCAGCTTCCTTATCTAACTTCTTGTTCTGCTTCTGTAAAATTCCGCTTCAGCTAGCCTCCCCCTCCACTACCTAAATCAAGGTATAAAGGGAAATCAAGCCCATTCCTCGGGCTGAGAGAATTTTGAGCATGAGCCATCACTCGGTGGCTGGCAAATAAAGGACTCTTAATTTGGAACTCAGAGCGTGGCGCTTTCCTTCTAACTCACTTGGATATAGCACCACACAGAGTCAAGGCTGGGGAGGGAAATGGTGGTGGTTTGTCAAGACAAAGGGTGGTGGTTGTGGATGAGTGGCAGACAATAAAAGACATAATGCTTAATTTGCTTACTTTGTATCTGTACTGCTTGAACTTTATCTGTTTCTATCTTAAAAATATAATAGTAATAGGCATTTTGATTACATTTCAAAATGGACCCTGTCTATACTCAGTTAAAATAGAATTGCTCACTTAAAAAACAACAAAAACTGGACTGTTCAGAAAACTGATAGACCATTATTTATTCATTTGACGATTTCTTCAATATAGAAGCTCAATATTCAAATTCTGAACACTACATGGTGGTTGTTCTCTTTTACTCAAATCCAGCACGTTATTGAGATATGAGTATATCTCCTGGGAAACTGGAGGTTTTAATTAATTTGTTCTAGAATGTATAGTGGTCCAATATAGCCTTAGAAAATCACATGGAACAAATGACATCAAAACTTCAAAGCTTTCATAAAAAGTTGCCAATCTCTTTCATGTATGATGTATAAGAACACCAGGCATGCTCACGCAGTCTAGATGCAATGAGAAATCTCATTTCTATAGCAATGGCAGTGGTCTCAAGATCTGTGACTATCTTGGGTTGCCCAATTTCACCCTAACAGGAAAGTTTCCAGCATTGCAGCAAGTCCCAGTAAAGGAAAAACATAGACTGGAGGAATTAGACATAAGATCCCAGACAAACATTTGCATAGAAACTGTTTTTCTCACCTTATGTTTAAAAACATCTTCAACATCCTTTAAAAATGCAGGTTGCCATGGTTACATTGTTGTGCAGGCAGGAGGTTTCCAAGCATCTCTGAGCTCATCAGTTAATGCCAACAGATCAGAGATTTTTGAAAATTGATATTTATAAAATATCATCCCTCTTTTCTTTCCCTCCAGATCAGAAGTCACGTCACTAAAAGCAGCTGAAGAGGTTTGTAGGATTATCAGTAGCGGTTATCACTGTGGAACTGGCCTTTTGAAAGGCCACAGAAGCACCACATTGACCATATGCTAAATGTGCCCTTTGATCTACGTCCACACGTAATGGGTCAAATTCATTTACTGACATTCACAAAAATGCAGAATTGCCGTTCTGATAAAGCAAAGCTCTCACCCTTCGTCTCCATTGTCATAGATCTGTCTCCATGACAACCACAGTCTTAATTGCTACCTGCTTGAAAACCACGTTAATCAAACTTATTTTTTTAACACTTTTTTTTTTTTTTTTAGAGCAGTTCAGGTTTATAATAAAATTGAAAGTCAGGTACAGAGATTTCTCATATACCTCCCACTTCCACATGTAGCCTCCCTCATTGCCAACTTCCTTCACCAGAGTGGTACATTTGATACAGACATTGAACTTACATTGACACATTATTTTGACCCAGACATTTAAAAAATATAGCTTTCTTACAAAATTCATAGTTTGAATCATGGCACATCTAAGATCATGTGCAAGGGTGCATTATGTAAGAATTTATTTTTATTTTTTTTTTATTTTTTGAGACAGAGTCTTGCTCTGTTACCCAGGCTGAAATGCAGTGGTGTGATATCAGCTCACTGCAACCTCTGCCTCCTGGGTTCAAGCGATTATCATGCCTCAGCCTCCTGAGTAGCCTCCTGACCACCATGCTTGACTAATTTTTTGTATTTTTAGTAGGGATGGGTGTTCGCCATGTTGGTAAGGCTGGTCTTGAATTCCTGGCCTCAAGTGATCCACCAGCCTCAGCCTCCCAAATTACTAGGATTACAGATATGACCCACCATGCCCGGCTGCATTATATCAGAATTTAAAAATCAATCCAGCTCGGCTGGGCATGGTGCCTCACACCTGTAGTCCCAGCACTTTGGGAGGCTGAAGTGGGCAGATCATGAGGCCAGGAGTTCAAGACCAGCCTGGCCAACATGGTGAAACCTCATCTCTACTAAAGATACAAAAAATTAGCTGGCATACTGGCATGTTCCTGTAATCCCAGCTACTTGGGAGGCTGAGAAAGGAAAATTGCTTGAACCCAGGAGGCAGAGGTTGCAGTGAGCCAAGATCACACCATTGCACTCCAGCCTGGGCAACAGGGAGGAACTCTGTCTCCAAAAAAAAAAAAAAAAAAAAAAAACACCAATCCAGCAAAATGTGGTACAGTTTTATATGCTTGATAGACTATGCTCTAAATGAATAATTTAAATTAATGCCATGGATATTCAAATGAGAAATTAAAGTTATATCCCTTTTAGTGACCATTATGACCCAACCTTGGAAATATCTGTTTCTTACTTCTGCTAAGGTTCTTTTTATGTGCCTAGGTTAACATCTGCTCAAAAATTCAAGGAGAGGTTTAGTCATCAATGTTCACTTCTTGACCAGTTTAATTATCCAACAATGTAGTTATCTTTTTCACAGAGACTTCAGCTTAGGGTTATAAAATAATAAACCCCACAATACTGACCCCACAATACCCATTAATAGTTTAGAAAATATTTTTGTAATATGGAGATGTGATTTGACTAAAATAAAACTGTGGATTCAGCAACTTCACAAGAATGCAGGCTTTGTAATAATCTCTCTGGTCTTTCACTGGCTTTATTTTTAAAAGCTAGGAATAAATTTAACTCAACTAGAGTCACAGGAATTCACAGTGTTACTCAGAGATACAGAATCAGCAAACTGATGAATGGTCTTTTTTTTTTTTTTCTCCAGGGTATTTTTAAAAGCAAGATTATTTTCAATTCTCTACTTTGGGCAAATGGGAATTTTTACCAAGACAGAAAAAATAGGTAGGCTACAAGACATGGAAGGGAAGACAAAGAATCAAAATTGAAACATGTTAAGTTCAAGATGTCTGACTATGGAGGATTGTGAGTGAAAATAAATTTGGAATTTATTTTTGGAATTTATTTGGAATTATTAATATATACGCAGTAATTAAGGTCCTGAGAATAACTAGTGTTGTATAGTAAAAGTGAGTAAAGTACAGAAGGCCGCTGAGAAGAAATCCAAAGAGAGCCCAGCATTTGATGATTCCGGGTACCAAGGACCACCCTGCTGCCCTTCCTGGCTACCGTGGGCCAGTGCTGCTCTCGGAGCAAGGGCAAAGCCAAACACACTGCTCAGTGACTCCAGCAAGGGTGCAACCCAGCTGGGCACCTTCCTGGTCATGGAGCAGATGCAGCAGCAGGCAGGGGCTGAGTGCACCATGGATGTCTTTAACGTGGCTCTGCAGCAATCTGAGGCCTGTGGCGTTATGACCCCAAAGCCAGAGCAGTATATCTACCTCTACGACTTTCTGAACAGCGTGCCCGTGGATGGGCTGCCTGAGTCAGCACTGGTCATTATTCAGTGTCAGAGCAGGAGAGGTCTGTGCCCTGCTGGACTGGGACAGCCAGCCCTGACAAGTCCACGTGGGCCTGGGCTCCCTAGAAGGGCAGCCTCCACTGGGCCCTGTGCTGTGAAGGGGCAGAGTCGTTGAATAAAGACACGTGGTCAAGCATGAAAAGGAAAACAGGAAAAGAAAGATGGACTCACTGCACAGCACAGTGAGTGAGAAGAAACAACAGAGAGGCAGCAGGGGTGGGGAGGGGCATGAAACAAGCATGTGGAAGCAGAAAGCAAAGAATACGAAGAAAGAGAAACTTTTATTTAAAAATAAGATGAGAGGTGAAGGCCAGGGCTTCCCTCTGACCTTGTTTTCCTGGGGTCTTGAACTCCTGGCCAGGTGGGAGCTTCTTGGATTCAGGAAGGGACTCTCCTTGATCTTATCCCCAGAATTTACCTAGCTCGGGGCCCAAGACAGGGAACCCACTTTCTAAAGACCTGACCCAAGAAAATAAAACCATCAAAGGTGCATGATACCTGGAATGAGTCCACAGCGTGCACTGGTTGGGGGCTCCTGGTGATCTTTTCTAGAACAATCTCAGGAGGGTTCGAGAACACATTTCTTTACTGCTTAGGCAATGTGGTATTTTCTGCTAGGTCCTTTTGCCTTTCCATAAAAAGAAAGCTCTAGTTCCCTTAAATGATGTGACACAGTTTTCACAATCAACTGCATTTAAACTTTAAAATGCAATTAAAATATAACTATAATGTAGATTGGCTTAGCCTGAAGTTGTTTCCAAAATCTCTCTGACTCATCCAATTGGCCAAGATGGGAGCTGATTCCAGATTACAGCATCTGTCATCTCTTAGAGCCACCCATTCCCCGACCAAAGGGTAGGCACCCGGACCTTTACCTGGCTCCTATTCCTTGAAGGAGAAAAAAACAACTGATAGCAAGGGTCTGTTATCTGTAGTCATCTCACTGGTTGATCTGAATCACAATACCGCTAATTAGATGGACTGTATGGCAATTAGCTATTAAAAAGTAATTTAAGTAAGAATTACAGTTAATCTAAAAAGTCAACTCTGTGACAATCTGTGGAACCAGGATCAGATAATAAGAAACCTGACTGAGAACGGCATTTTGAAACTACCGTGGCCTGACATCTTTGGAGTTCTGGCGTCTACTCTCTTGATTTGGAAAAGATGATAAGAAAAAGAAAAGGAGAGTTCCATCTTATTAACTATGACACCCTTGTTCGAATTTTAGAAAATTGCTCCTTTGAAGAGCGCTATGGGGAAAAAAGCAGACCTTATTTTCATCTCGTGTCAGAAGGAGTGCCTCTGCTGCCTTCCGGATCAGAGAGATGAGCCTATCTACTTGATGGCAAGCCCCTGAATTAGTATAAATATATTATGGCCATAAAAACATCTGTGCTGAATGAATAAGGAATAAAGGAGCACAGGATTTATGGAAGGAGGCTGGGGGAGGCTCCTTCAGCAAAACTGAATGCTGTCAAAGCCTGGTTTCATGTCATTAAGACGCAGAAGTCAAGCCCTGGCAGCAGGTGAGTAAAACTTGATCTAGTCCTATTAGGGGCTTGTTAGCTGCCCGTGGTGCCTTTTATCTGGGGGCTTTGAAAACATCAACCTTTGTGCAACAACCACAACAAAATCAATTTTCTCCAACTTAAAAGAGCACCCTTCATCAGCTTGGACACACAGGCAATCACTCCCCTAAAGGGAATGCTTTGTACCTTAAGAGTACATGTCGCCTTTGTAGGTGGGGTGTGTGTCTTAGAGTGCCAGGGATATGGCACAATGCTAGGAGTTGACTCCTGAAAGAAAAATGTTTTTCTTATACTGGTTAGAGATGCACACATGATGGAACTACGGAATCATCATCTGATAGAATCCATTAATGCCCATGCTTTTAAAGAACCAGGACCCTTAACAAAGAGAGATGAAAAGACATTGCCATGTTGACGTGAGCCCATGCATTGCAGCGTGTACTGATTCAACTTGAGGAGTTTGGTTATTCTTTAATTTATAACCACGCTATGTTCAAAGCACAAACAAAGCCGCTTTGTACTGAAGAAGCTTCAGTACTGGGTTCCCCTAGTCTGGAATGCTCACGGCTCCCAGCTAATTCCTACCCAGCATTCAGACCCTCATCAGATGCTCTTCTTCATAGTGTAGCCTCCAGTCTCAACCTTGGCTGCATGTGGATTCACGTGGGGAGCTCTAAGCCATGCTGATGACCAGGTCCACCCCAGAGATGCCAGGGTCACTGGTAATTGGGGTGCATCTGGGGTGTGTTTTGGACATGGAAGCTTTTGGAAGGTCAAGTGACTCTAAGATGCAGCCTAGGTTTGAGAACTCCTGTTTGTGGCACTGTGTGTTTACCTGACCTACTGCCTAGCCTTGACCACACTGTATTTCTATTATCTGTTTGGGTTTTAGTCTTCCTCACTCCTTTGAGGTCTCTTGTTCCCTCTCCCCATCTCACTCCCATCTCCGCTTTATATCTCTTCCATATCTAGCCTAGGGCAGGGTACACAGTAATAGGCCCCCAATGCATTCCATCTCCATTTTAAAATTTTTAAGTTGTAAGGACTAGAGTTGCCTAGTACACATTTAACTTGTTTGACTTTAGCTCTATGCACTGTTGGGGGGAAAGCACAGGAGGAGAGCTTGAGGGAGAGTCACCCAGAGAGAGGACAGGAGACCAAAAGACGGACCAAGAAAGGCAGAGACCCTTTATTTTCCCCATTGTCCTCTGCCCCTTTCAAATTAGACCTTGGCCTTTCCTGCCCCAGCGAAACAAAAGACATTAATTCTTGGCCTTTGAACTACTAAAGGCATAGGTCCAGACAATTTAAGGACCATTTAAGGGACTTTCAAGGATAATTCTGACACCATGCAATTTTTGCTTTACAATGCTGACTATAGAACATGACTCTTCTACCTCGATTCAGACCTGCACTTGAGATGTCTCTCCACGCTGTCCTGTCCTTATATAATCTGTTGCTGTCCAATGTTTCTCAGGGAAGACCTACTTGTCTTTGCCAAATTTGGTTGCTTTCAAAGCTTGCTCCTTGAAATTAACATTCTCTAACAGTAAATGAAATGAATTTGACTGTTCCCACAGGAGTGGTTTTTTTTCCTTCTAATATAACTTAATAATGTCTCAACATCTCATTTTCCAAATGAGAATTAAGTAACTAAATAATTGACTTAGGTTTATTTTTCAGAGGAGATTTTTTTCCTACATAAAATTTTAATTGGCAAACTTTCTATCTATACATGTAGTTCAAGATTTCAAGAACCGCTTTGAATATGAGAGCTTTTAAAGATTTTTGCTATAGAAAAACCAATTGAAATAACATCATTTAACATTTACTTGCAGGTGTTACAGAAAATATAGAACACACCTGGGGCCAAAAATCTTCATCTTTTAAAGGGAAATGATACACAGTTTAATGTTAGTTCTTCGCTGGCAGGATCTGTGTCTAATTAATTTTTTCATCCTGGCACTGTACCTGAGAGTTGCTTAGTCAATGTTTTATCACTCAGCTTAAGCTACATTTTGCTACAGTAACAAATGGCCTCCTAATCTTAGTGAATTACACTAGCAAAAGATACATTTTTATCTCATGTGACAGGTTCATTGTAGATCAGTTTCAACTCTGTTTCAGGCTAAAGAAGCAGCTCTCCCCTAGGATAAGCTGGTGTCATGGCAAACGACAAAGGTGGCAGAACCACAGCATGGTCTTTAAAGCTCTCATTTCCAAATGGAACATGTGACTATGTCTCACATGTCACAGGCTGAAGCAAGTCACATGGTCAAGCTTGATATCAACAGGACAGGGCTTTCTAAAGAAGGGTCAGGCAGAAAGAAGGAATACATATTTTTGAACAACACAATTGTTTACAGTCTTAGTTGAGTAAACAAGCTTCTTTTGTTGCACTGAACTTCATTCTTCCCTACTCCTATCCATCTCTCACCTCCAGAATTGCTCTTACTTTCTAAATATAAAATAACTATAACGACCATTGTATTAGTTTCCCAGGCCTACCCCCCCCCCAAAAAAAAAAAAACAAAAAAAAACCCAAAACACCACAAAGTGAGTGGCTTAAACAGACATTTATTGCCTCATGGTTTTGGAAGTTAGAAGTCTGAGATCAAGGTGATGGCAGGGTTGGTTTTTCTGAGGCTCTGAGGGAGAATCTGTTGCATGTTGCTCTTGTAGGATTGAAACCACCTTTGCAAAATTATGAATGGACTGTGAAAGTAGTTCAACTTAAGCGACTCCATCCTGCCTCTAACATCCAAACTGTCCTTGTTCACTCCTGGGTATAGGCTGAACTAACATTGGGAGGAACTTAGTTTATCATTTAAAACAAAGACGATAACAGCCCTTTCCCAAAACAAACCTTTTTCCTGCCTGGGGACTACACTACTAACATTTGCCACAAGATTAGAAATTATGGTTTAGGAGTCATGCAGCTGGAGGCTACAAGATTCTGACCCTCCCCAAACTGCTCCTAAGATCAGCGTTTGAGATGTTGTGCAGACCCTGTCCTTGATGGAACAACCAGCACCATCAGATGTAGAAACTGGACCATCTAATCTAATGATCCACACCCAGGAACTGACTCAGTGCAAGACAGTGATGCCCCATGACTTCTGCAACACCCTATTTCCAAGGAAGGCCACATTCTGAGGAACCAGAGGTTAGGACTTCAACACATGAATTTTGAGGGATACAATTCAACCCATAACAACCACACATCATGTTTGTCCAAAACAGTCCTGCTTTTGCCTATAGTCCTGGTGATATTATTGCTAGGGTTTCCTCTTTGACTCTGAAAGCAAACCTGTCCCAGATTGGATGACCACTTAAATGGCTGCCCTAAAAATAAAACATGGTCATTATGGAGAATTCAAATAAATATAGAAATATTTCGAGTATAAAAAATGTAAAGGGATCACCTTTAAGTACCAGTCCATTTTAAATCCTACTGTTAACATTTTCATGAATACACATGATTTTTTAATAAAACTAGAACAATGCTATGATCTTGTTTTATACCCTATGTTTTCCCTTAATAATATTTTTGTGTATTTTTCTATATGTTTAAAAAGTTTTTTGAGAACATGATTTTTAATGACTACATAATAGTTCATCACATCCACCTTATTATTTAATTAATGACTTCCTTATCATGGGTCATTTAGGTGGTTTTCAAGAGAGAACTATTTCATAGTCATTTTGGCATGTAACACATGGCAAGAATTTCCCACAGTTTTGAGTATGTATCTCACAGCAGCTTAATCACAAGTGATATTTCTCATCCACAGAGACTAAAGCTCTTTTTTCTCCTCTAATTTTCCTTAGGAAGGACAGGATTTCCCAAAGTCAATAGTTACAGACTAAACCCTAAATCTTCTTTTTTGTTTGTTTGTCTTGCAAAAAGCTACTTAGTGATTTACTGACTTTCTTCCTTTCCTTTTTTTTTTTCTTCTGAGATGGAGTTTCATTCTTGTTGCCCAGGCTGGAGTGCAATGGCATAAACTCGGCTGACTGCAACCTCCACCTCCCAGGTTCAATCAAGTCTCCTGCCTCAGCCTCCTGAGTAGCTGAGATTACAGGCAGGTGCCACTATGCTCAGGTAAAATTGTAGTTTTGGTAGAGACGTGGTTTCACCATGTTGGTCAGGCTGGTAGCCAACTCCTGACCTCAGGTGATCTGTCCACCTCTGCCTCCCAAAGTGCTGGGATTACAGGTGTGAGCCATTGTGCCCAGCCTACTGACTTTATTTCTAACAGACTAAGTGGTTGGGTTCTTTTTTAAGCTATCCTTGAAAAATAAGTGGCTGATTCTTTGCAACATATCAACACCTCTTAAAAAACACTTTTTAGAATTTCTTATCCAAATCCACCTCCTTTTAGAGGTTGGGCTATTCTGGGTTGTTATTAACTGGGTTAGATAACCAGTTTCCAGGTCTAGCCAATGACGGCTCTCTTCCCATAGCTACACTTCACAGAGGCATATTCCCTGATGGAGGGAGCAGTGACTGGGTGAGTTGGTTGGAAATGATGGGAGGAAGGGCACAGAGAGGACAGAAGAAGCAGCACAAAATGTTAATTCATCAGGTGTGGGGTTCAGCCTGGAAATCTTTGGTAAAGCCTGCCAGGGAATTCTAATGCAGTTAGTTTAACACGCATTTGTCATGAAACATATTGTTATCACCACTGTTCAGTTATGTGTCTTTCTCCCTAATGGGCCTTCCAGTTTCCTACAGGGATATTCTGTATCTTGCTCATCTCTCTAAGCATCTGGAATGAAGTAGTACCTGATTAGTATCTGGGCAACTAAGGGTATAAGGTCGAGTGCTATGGGGATAGGATTAATTTCACTTTATTTCAAGCAAAATGTACACATCTACTATATGCTTGTCACCATGTTTGGCATAAAGATGAATAACATGATCACAATGCATTGGGAGTGTAAAAAAAAAAAGACAGAATATATACTCTTCAGGGACAGAGACAGATAATAAAGACTGCCATACACATCTAAGTGCTACAGTGACAGAATGTATGCTATAATGGAAATGATTAGGGGAAAGGGCCAGTCGTGCAGGTTGTTCACTGCACAAAACACTTGGGAAGAGAAGGCTGAAATCCAGCCCAAGCTTTCCTCATCAAGCATCTGTTCTATTTTGGAACTTTGTCTTACAGGAATGGGAACTTTTGTCTAATTTCTAAGAGTTGCTTACTGTACAGAATAAAAGAAGCTCCATAAGGACAGATATCTGAACAGGACTTGAGATAGCTTCCTAGAGGAAGTAATTTCTAAGCTGAGACCTGGATCAACAAGACATAGGCAGGTGCAAATCAGTCATATGCATGAGTCACCATGTGAGTGTGGAGTTGAAGGTGAAAATGATGTCAATAGGAAAGTGAAGGGTCTTATGGGGAGCAGCATAAGAAAAAGCTAGAATGTGAGATGTGCAGAAGCATATATTGGGAACAAAAATAATGAGAGCAATAGAGAGAAAAGTGGATAGGGATAGGGAGATACAGACATAGCTACAGGCATAGGCATAGGCACAGATGCGAGACAGAGAGAGAGAATTAGGGATATTATTATCATTACTTTTCTTCTGTTTGCTTAAGTGACTTACAATTTTAGACGATCACTCTCATTGCTGTATGGAGATTGGATTGGAGGGGAGCAAGCAGGTACACAAGGGGACTCATTTGATAGTTACAGACAAAGTCCAGGAAGATAAGCTGGTGGCCAGACTCAGGGTGAGGTAAACAGAGAGAAGCTCACAAACGTCTCGTCTCACCTTCATCTACAGAGGCAAAAATCAGTCTTACAAGTGTCACTGGAAGAGGTTTGGAAAAGGGAAGCAAACACGTAAAGTGGAGGGAGCAGTCTTTGAAATATGAAGACACAATTTCAAATCACTGCTTGTAATCAGTGGAGTGCTGCTAATTCTTTAACAGCCAACTCTCTGGGAAGAAGAAATAAAGACCTGATTTGTAATATCAAATGTTTGTTTCTGTGGTGTAAATATTCCCATCATGGGGGACTTCAAGCTACCAACAAGACATCACTGAATACAGAGTTTGGAAGAGATGTGTACCGCTGGTGTGCAAGCCGCCATGAGCCAGCCCCAGCACCCACTGCTTCCAATGCTTTGATGTCTCTAGGATGCCACGAAGAACTTTTGAGAAATTGCTACTGAGGATAGGAATTTTAGACATCCGTGTTACTTCCTTTCTTCATTACTCCTATTATTTTGAATCTTTAGTGATATGTACAAAAATATTATAATAATTTTAGTAGACAAAGAATAAGGTATGGGGTGTCCTACCTAATATGTACCTAGCACATAATTGATTTCCATTAATTACTTGTGGAATTGAATTGAATTCCACCATATTCCCTCTCAGTTCCGGCCCATATGAATCTCTACTTTTCTCATGGTTGGGATCCTATCATGAACCCAATAAATAAATAATATTAAATACTTGAGTTTAAAGTTAACATCTCCTCATGAGATGTCACTGCCATATCTTTCCCATGATAAGCTTCCTTATACTTCCTGATCAAATGAGTATAAATGTGTACTTTCTGCTTTGTTTAATGGAATAACTTTAGAGCAGGGAGATAGTCTCACCACCTCGTTTCCACCTCTGAGGTCATTAGCATGATTTATTATGAAGCTACAGGAAATTAGTTGCTGAATATTTCAATACAGAGAGGAAATAATGTAATGTAGTTCCATCGTTACCATAGTACCACCGTATCTTGGAGTAACATGTAGCCATAGTAACAAGATAAGGACATATTTCTTAAATGTTTCACTGTGATTCTATACTTCATGCACATTCAAGTACAGTCAATTCTTTTTATTTATAATTGAATTAATTTTCTGATACCTTGGGATCTACTCTTAAACACTGGTTTTCAATTACCTTAATTTAAGATGATGAGTGTAATAAGATTTCCTTTAGGCCATTATTGTCAGAATAAGGACAGAACTCCTTTTTTGTAAAAAAGGAGGTGAAAAGGTCTTTAAAATGAGTAAATATTTTTGAATGAGCTAAATAGTGTCTTTGAGGATAAATATTAGGAGTATAAGGATAAATCTGTCTCTGCATCTTCAAAAGTGGCATTCACACCTGCCCACTAACACTCCTACATATGAAGATATTAACTGTATTAGATATTCATAATAATAACAATAACACCATACTACAATAGTTAATATGGTGTAAGAGTTTACCATGTGCTGGAATACTCTCAAAGATGATCTTATTCAGTCCTCTGGAAAATCTTATAAGGCAGGCGCTATTATTACCTCCACCGTGGAGGTGCAGAAAATGAGGCATGGAGGCATTACATACCCTGACCAAGGTCATCTGCTGGTGAGTGGCAGGGCTGGGATTTGAACCCTTACCGTCCGACTCCATGGACATGATTTTACCCACTTCTCCTACTGCCCTCTTAGTTCTTCCAGCAAACCATGGAGGGATGATCCTATACGGTGCCACCCACATTGTCTCAGCCCTTGTGCCTATCATGGTCTCTCTGGCCCCTGAAACAGCAATGCCTCAGGCCAGGCACAGTGGCTCACATCTGTAATCCCAGCACTTTGGGAGGCTGAGGCAGGCGGATCACTTGAGGTCAGGAGTACGAGATCAGCCTGGCCAACATGGTGAAAACCCGTGTCTACTAAAAATACAAAAATTATCCAGGTGTGGTAGTGCATGCCTGTGGTCCCAGCTACTCGGGAGGCTGAGGCAGGAGAATCAGTCGCTTGAACCCTGGAGGCAGAGGTTGCAATAAGCCGAGATGGTACCCCTGCACTGCAGCCTTGGCGACAGAGCAAGACTCCATCTCAAAAACAAAAACAGTAATGCCTCAATGACCCACTAGAGCTGGCTCCTGACCTTCATGCTAATTCTATTGAATTTATAGTTAGAGCTTATGTTGGTGTCAGGGTGTTATGCTCAGAGCCAGAGACCAAGATGAGTGAGGTGAGGTCTTTGCTCCCTGTGACCTCAGAGACCAGTGGGAAGAAGATACCAGGTGGACAAACAAAAGCCCTCTAGGGGAATGTATAGCACCTTAGGGGTAGAGTATAAGTCAGGTGGGAAGGCCAAGGAATGAGTTGTCCCTTTTCCACAAGGAAGTCAAGAAAAGCTCACTATGACTATGGAATTGACCCGAAGAAAAAGGACTTGAAGGAGGGCAAATGTTCATGATGGATGTTGGGAGAGCCACGAGTAACACAGGATGGCTATGATAATTGTGGAAGGAGGAGGTGGCAGGGGCTGTGGCTGCAGGATAACGAGTCAGATCAGAAATGACTTGAAGGTCACACAGAGAAGCTTGGAATTTAAGCCACAGGGAGCCCTGAGGAATGCTGAGATTTACTTTTTTAAAAGTCACAGGCGAGAGATATAAGGGACCAGGCAGGAAGTGGAGGCAAAGGGGCACAGTTAGAAGATGACTGCCAAGAATCTAAGCAAATTCAGGACTCACATGGACCTTCAGAGGAAAGGGTGGAGGGAAGCAGGTGGATGTGGAAAACGGAAGATGGAACAAGCAAACTTTAACATGTGATTGACTACAGTTGGTGACGTCTGACCATGACCCTCAGTTTCTGTAGGATTTGACCTCTTCACACACCTCAAAAATCATCTGATACTATGCTGTCTCTTTATCTTTGGAATTCAGTCTCTGTGGCCTTTTTTTTCTTTTAAGATGGAGTCTCACTCTGTTACCCAGGCTAGAGTGGAGTGGCACGATCTCGGCTCACTGCAACCTCTGCCTCCCGGGTTCAAGCAATTCTCCTGCCTCAGCCTCCTGAATAGCTGGAATTACAGGTGCCTGCCACCATGTCTGGCTAATTTTTTATATTTTTTAGTAGAGACAGGGTTTCACCATGTTGGTCAGATTGGTCTCAAACCCCCAACCTCAGGTAATTCACCTGCCTCCGCCTCCCAAAGTGCTGGGATTATGGGCGTGAGCAACCAAGCCCAGCTGGAATGTCCTTTCATTAGTTACAAATCTGGCATCTTTTCATCCTTTGAGTCTCAATTTAAATGTCACATCCTCAGAGAGCTCTCTGATCACTCTACCTAAAGGTGGGAACTTCTGCAGTAGAAGGTGAGAGATTCCAATGAGGGCAGAACAGATGCTGGTCTGCTAGCCCCTCTGTTCCTAAGGTCTTGCAATAATAACTGCTCAGTAAGTATTGATTGATTGAGAGACTGGATGAGGAAGAGGACAAAGTCTAGCACGAATCACAGGCCTGGAATAATTCCTTCAATCTATATGCTTTCTTCAGGAAAAAAAAACAGAACGAGTGCAAAGGCAGAATGGCAAAGTGGGACCCCGAATGACGGCGTGTTTGTTTCCATTTGTGAAACTGTGTTGACATGGTCCTTGGTGTCTGTTGAACAATTAAGCCAGTGCAAAAATAATGACTACATTGTCATCGCTAATAATGACAACAATCCTCATGACATGCCAAGAACACTTCCGGCAATGGTAACTTTGTTTAAAAGCCCCTGATCTTCAAAATTGCATAAGCTCTCTGATAATTATTTTCTCCCTTTCATTAAGCTTGGCAGAGTCATAACTGCTGGGTTTCAAACTACAAATACTGAACTCAGTGCTGCTGCTGCCCAAGCCTCGATGATCAGCAGCCAACAGGGGAGTCGATGTCACCCCCGTTCTGAGTTTCTCAGTGAACAAGGCGGTGTTGCAGCTCATGGCACCCTGACGAACAGCTCATCGCTGTAATTAAAGCCGAATTGGATGTCCTCCTGCTTTGGGCTTCATATCCCATCATGTGGGCAAATAAATTGGAGGAGTAGCATATGGATGGAGACCAAAAATTGAATATAATGTCCCCATACTTGTATCAGCAAGGGCAAGGGGCAGCATAGTCAGGGGATCTCCATTTGCAGCCTGGGCCATCTGTATTGCAAGCCCCAGGATGCTAACAAGGGTGAAATCGCGTTCCCTCTGCTGTTCTCCGGAGGGCCCCTCTGTCTCCATTGACCTACCCTGCACAGCCCAGAAAAAGGAGGCTCTGTAGCTGCTGTCTGTTAGGAGAGAAAGCTGTTTCCACAAATGTTTTGCAAAAGAGGATGCTGTTCTTGAAACAGACACCTGGGTGGATGGAGTCTTCTGCTCACAGAATCCGGAATCCCCAGCCCAGGTGATGAACTCATTCTGACAGCTGGAATCTTATGTGATTTTTCAGAAAAATTTAGTCCTGAGCAGGGAAAAATATAGACAAATAGCTGGTCTGTATATATCTTTTTGCCTTTTTTTTTTTTGCCTTTGGTAGGATCTGGGCATAGTATAATCGATACAACGCCTTCAGGAATAGCTATTTATTTAGTCAAGAAATATAGTGCATCTATCATGTTCCCGACCCTGAATGTGAAGTTGTTAACATTTCTTGTCTTGTGGTGACTATATCTGAATTTATTGCTGATTACATCTTCCCTTGTTCTCAATTAGAACATAGAAACTGGTAGACAGGTCGAATGGACTACAGCTTTCCATTTATTTCTATTTTTAAAAATATTGTGTTGGCCTGGTACGGTCGCTCACGCCTGTAATCCCAACACTTTGGGAGGCCTAGGCGGGTGGATTGCCTGAGCTTGGGAGTCTGCGACCAGCTTGGGCAACATGGTGAAACCCCGACTGTAATAAAGAAATACAAAAAAAATTGTCTGGGCATTGCAGTGTGCGCCTGTAGTCCCAGCTATTCAGGAGGCTGAGGCAAGAGAATCACTTGAACCTTGGATGTGGAGGTTGCAGTGAGCTGAGATTGCGCCATTGCACTCCAGCCTGGGCCACAGAGTGAGACTCCATCTCAAAAAAAAAAAAAAAGAAAGAAAAAAAAAACCATTCTGCTTAGGCAAAGCTAATTCACGTTAGCATCCTTTACAAATATAGTAGCATATTGGTTAAGTGGTGTTCACTTACACGGAACTTCAACTATTTGAAGAGTGTCAACTGCAGGAACAAAAAATGCCTTGAGTATCCAAATAAGTTCAAGCCTATGTCACTTCCTCATGGGAGAAACCTTCAGAATCATTTAGCGTTTTTGTAGGCTGATCTTGCCCAGGTAGGGAGAGAAAGAAGGAAGGGGCACACTGACCAAGCACTGGCTGTGGGTCAAGCACGACCACTTAGGCTATTTCATTTCATCCTTCCCCAAACGTGGAATGTGGGCGTTATTAGCCTTATCTCATGTAAGAAGAAACAGGACTCAGGAGCTTTCAGTGTGAACTGTCCGAGGGTTAAACAGCTGGTGACCAGCAGAGCAGCAGCCACCCGCAGTCTGTCTCATCTCACTATTTTGATTCTAGACCACAGGACTGGGACATACCTGGGTGCGAGTTTCCCAGCCAACATCAACTTCAAAGCAGCAAATTCCAAGGATTAGTTTGTCTTAATAGAGTCAGGTAGAGGAATGGCAAAGATGAGTGGCAGGCGAGAAAGCCTGGAAACGAAGGCGGAGACGAGGGAAATTTAAAAAGCACTCACGAGGAAGCAGAGCAGAGTGAAGCACCCAGCAGAGGAGCTGACGATCCCTGCACTCATCCTTGTTCCCTGAGAGTTTAACACAATTGTTTTGATAGTCATAACAGTAAATGCAACCTCTTTATTAATAAGTTAACTTCAATTTACTTTCAGATAAAAGAGGAGTGCGTAAAACAACTCAAAATATTGCTATCCAAGTAGTTCACATTCTCAAAATATTTTTAGTTCAGTTACCTGTAATATTCATCTATAAGAAACGATTTTCTCCATGAACCTAAATACAGGGAACTCACTCTGCAACACAAAATGTGATTTATGTAATATGCTGCATAGTGAATTTTATATTATATATATGAACACATAATCATATATTACATTTAAATTTCTGAGACTTTCCTAAATATTTTTTTCTTATACCAAAGCCATCATTTTATCCATTTAATGGTACTTGATATATTGGATCAAATATATTCAATTTTATCATATGTAAAATATATCCAAAGAAAAATATTTATTATTCATCACAAAGTTAACACCATTTGTTCTGCATGTAAGATGGGGGTAAAGGTGTGTCCAAGACATCCTGCCTTTAACTCTTTTATCACCTTGTAGAGAGACCACTGGAGTTGGCCTTTTTTGACCATTCATTCATTCAGTCAAAAAATATTTGAGAGCCAGGTCCACCAGACACATCCTAGATGCTGAAGATAAAAGGGTGAATACGAAAAAGTGAGATTCTGCTATCTTGGGGTTTGCTGCACAGCAGGGGAGAAAGATACTGAACAATCAATTGAACAAACACTCATTTAACCACCAGTGTGATCAGTGCTCTGGAGAAGGACTAGGTGGATGGCTACACATGAGGAAGGACCTGACCCAGTCTGGGGAATCGAGCAAAGCAACCCCGAGGAGGCAATGTTCAAGCTCAGACCCGAGCGATGAGTAGGAGGCAGCTAGATGAAGAACGCCCCGGGCGGTCATGTACAGTGGCTCATGCCTGTCGTCTCAGCACTTTAGGAGACCAAGGTGGGTGGATCACCACCTGAGGTCAGGAGTTCAAGACCAGTCTGGCCAACATGGTGAAACCCCATCTCTACTAAAAAAATACACAAATTAGCTGGGTATAGGGGCACGTGCCTGTAGTTCCAGCTACTCAGGAGGCTGAGACAGGAAAATGGCTGGAACCAGGGAGCTGGAGGCTACAGGGAGCTGGAGGCTGCAGGGAGCTGAGATCGCACCACTGCACTCCAGCCTGGGCAATAGAATGAGACTCTGTCTCAAAAAAAAAAGGGAATGGTTCAGGCTGAGGGACAACTTGATGCTCAGTTACGCTCACCAGATAGCCCGTTTCGATTATATCAGTTGTTCTCCCCAAACAAAACAGTGAGTTATACTGGTGGGACACTTTTACTGGTACATCCCCACTTTCTGGGGCTTCTCAGTCAGTGCTTTCCTATTCAAAGGTTGGGTGGGTGCTACAGTGAGCCCTGACACTGGAGGAGTGGGGGCATGGGGCAGTTGCTAGCTGAGCTCCTAATGTTAACGCACATACACACGATATCCCCTCCTATGTAGCCCTAAAGAAGAGTGAATTAATGTCCTTTGCAGGGACATGGATGAAGCTGGAAGCCATCATTATCAGCAAACTAACATAGGAACAGAAAATCAAATGCTGCATATTCTCACTCATAAGTGGAAGATGAACAATGAGAACACATAGACACAGGGATGGGAACATCACACACCAGAGACTGTCAGGGGGTTGGGGGCAAAAGGAGGGAGAGCATTAGGACAAATACCTAATACATATGGGGCTTAAAACCTAGATGACAGGTTGACAGGTGCAGCAAACCACCATAGTACATGTATACCTATGGAACAAACCTGCACATTCTGCACATGTATCCCAGAACTTAAAGTTAAAAAAACCCAACTCTAAGAATACAGCTAACAGCAATGAAAATGTAAAGAATAAGATCAGTCTCAGTAGAAATGACCCTATAGAGATTGTGAACATGCTGACATCAATTGGGTCGAGCTCATGCTGAGCCTCCTAAAAACCCTGGGATGTCCCCAGGCTCAGGGCAGCCATTCCCAGGACAATGAAGGCTCAGAATACTGGGTGTAGGCAAAAGGGCACCAGAGTGAGGAGGCAGATATTTATTAAGGACTGTTCCCATCTTTTGATCCTAGAAAAATCATTTTCTGTCTTATCTATAAAGTGAGGTATTTGGACCAGGCTTCCTCCAGAGCCCCTCCAGCTTTAATATCCTCTGATCTCACTGAATCAGGAGAGGGAGAAGATAGAAATGTTGATAAATATAAATACAACCAAAAAAAGAATTCATGGCTTCAAGATGGATTCCTCTGAAATAGGCAGGGAAATAGGGAATACTTCAGAGACTCTGGTTCATTGGGAACTTCAAATGAGAACAGATGCAAATATTGTCTGTGTAGCAATTTACACCAACAGACCAAGATTCCTGGTCATTTTTCATGTGGCAGATCTTCCTTTATCTGAGAAAAAATACACAGCTGGGAATTCTTGGTACCTTAATCCTTGAATCATTCCATTCCCAGAAGGAAGAAACAAGGGTAAGAAACAAAAATCGTGAGATATTCTTCAGTCATTTTATATCATGCTCTAGACACATAGGTTCATATACAGGCACAGATCAGTCAGAAAGACACCGGGAAGAGATGCCTGACACGCTGGTGTTCCCTCGAGTCTGTCACCGGTGCAAAATGAATCCATCTCTCCAAGACACATCACATTACAAAGTGAACAGATCTATCCACGGGCCCCTTCAGAGGCTGTAGGTCCCATGTTAGGAAATCCTGGAACTCAATGTTGGCCACACCAACAGTCCGCCATACCACGTGTTGACGGAAGACACTGGACGACATGAAGAAGGTTTCTGAGCATTGGCAAGTGGGAAATCAATGAGCACAAGATGGTCATGTGTAGGTGTAGACAGGATTACTGTAGAGCTCCTTGAAGTATAGGCCACGGAGCTGGGCTTGTCAGCAGGGCCAGGGGGCTCGTTGAAATGTCAACTGTTAGTCACCGCCCCAGACCTATGGGATCCAAACCTCTGGTGGTACGGCCTGACGCTGTATCTTCATGGATGTATACGCACTTTGAAAATGGAGAGGCAGAACCCTGGGACGTCTACGGCGGCTATTTCCAGTGGGGGGACTCAGGGATAGTTTTATATTGTTATTTTTAAATGTATGTTTTTTCTAAAGTTTCTACAACAAACACATATTATTCTTATAATAAGAAAAAAAAGTTATTTTTAAAGGAAAAAAAAGAAACAAACTTATTCTACGGCGTGTTAGGAATGATTTCCAGATGCAAATAACAAAATAAAAGCACCACTTGTGAGGAATTTCAAGTTGTCAAATAAATGAAATAAAAATCCAGCAACAGAGAGCCTGTGAATTGTGTATACTAATGCCTAGCCAACATCAGCATTCAAAGAAGAAATTGCTAAGAGGAAATGTATTTAGAATGAATTTGAGGCTAGAAGGCCAACAGTGAACACAGCTGTTACACATTTCTGAGCTGTGGCAGAAAAAATAAATAAATAAAAGATTTCAAATCCACAGTGAGGAAGGACTAAAGTAAAATCCCCAGGCACAGATCAGTCGGGAAGACACCGGGAAGAGATGTCTGACACGCTGGTGTTCCCTCAGGCCTGTCACTGGTGCAAAATGAATCCATTTCCCCAAGAACAGTCCTCCATCTAACCTGTTCGCCCACCTCCATATAAAATATAGCACGCAAGTGAATCTGTCCCCTCTGGGAAGAATTCTCTTTTATTTCACAGAGGAGCAGTGCAGCAGCCTGAGCACAGGGTAAAGTACGGGGAGGTGGATGACGCAGTTGCTTCAGTTTCAGTCTACCTGCCCAGAGTCACCCCTCTTTCCAGAGTAACACCTCCACGGGCGTCTTTGCTCAGCATCCTATGGAGGCATAACGTCCCAGCTAAGAGGGAACCTTCCTCTTCCTCCTCACTCCTCACTGTTCACTCGCCTCCCAGGCTTGCCTGGTTTCCCCCACCGCGGTCCTTAACTGTCCTTCTGCCTCCCTCCTGCCCGGGAGCCCTTCGTCACCCACCTGGGTTTCTGTCACAGCCTCCCTCCTTGTCTCCCCTGCTCCTGGTTTTCTCAGCCTTCAGGCATTACCCGCTCAACAGGACTAATCCTCCCGAAATGCGAATCTGATCACGTGATTCCCCAGCGTGAAACCCTTAGTCATCTGTAGAAAAAGGTCCAAGTGCCCTACAGTAGCTTTTACAATGTTTCCTCTTCCAGCCTTCATTGATTTCTCCAAGTTGATTTGTGACAATTTCCCCCTTGTATCACAGCCATGGTGAATTATTCTCAGCTCTCTGGGCAGACCATCATGCTCTTGCCCCTAGATGCTGGATCACGCTGTTTGCGCTGCCCGGGGAACTCTTCCCACCTCAGCTTCACGTTGCCCGCTCTTGGGCATCATTCAGGAGTCCTCTTGGGAACTACTTCTTCTGCCTTCTCGACTTCCCCGAGAACGCACAGCACCCCTCACACTGCTTGTCTGCCTGTTCACTGGTCTGCCCCTCTCCTAGCATGGACATTCTTTGAGGGTGAATCCATAAGCAGAAGCCAGTGCAGTGCCTGGCACATAGCAGTTGCTCAGTGAATATTTCTGAATTAATGCAGCTCAGTTTTCAGCTTACGGAGAGTGTTTGCCTGCTCAAGAGGCATAATCTGAAGCTCTTTCTTCATCACTTGTTCCAAACCACCCGATGCAGCAGAAAACAGTAACATCTTTAATGCAACACTCACAGATGAGAACATGTAAACTTGCAATCAAGGGTTCTTCTGTCTCCTCCAGTACTGGCTGCAGAAGTGGGCCAAGCACAGATACCCAGGAGGCACTGTTCCCAGCCACCCAGACTCACATCACATCTTTCCCCTAGGAGCGTATTTGGGAACCAGAGCCAGCTCCAAACTGGAAAAGAAAATAAAAGGGATTCTTCATTCATTCCTTCTGTGCTTCAAAAAATAAAAAATAAAATAAAACCACTTTATTGGCCTGTTTCTTTCTCCATCCAGTTCTGCTTCAATCCTCTTCAAAACTTAGACTAGTAATTGGGCCGTGAAAAGGCCAGTCCATCCCCACTGCGTCCTGGGCCCCGCTCCTTCACAGCCCTTATTCACTGAGTCAGCTGTGGTCTCATCACTTAGAAAAACGGGCAGTGATCTCTCTTAATTACACCAAAGTTGGCCTCTTCTGCTTTCACTTTTGTTCGTCGTGGCTCTCTTTGAACAGGATTGTCAGCAGAGATACAAAAAAATGTGTTGTCTAAAGTGAGACAGTGGTTTTTCCTGCCAGACAAAGAAAGCTGTTTACCACTTGTCAACATGTGGTCTATTTGTTAAACTAAGACACGACCTCCAGCCTTGACTCAGCACGCAAACACGCACATCAAATAAATGTTGGCGAGGTCAACCTCATTTCTCCTCACTTTACAGAGAATTTGGTCACTCCGTTCCTCGTTTTCCAGGTGGAACTGGGACAATTGCTGCAGAATTTGCCAGCCTCAGGAGAATAACTCGGATTTTTTGTGTGTGTGCCAAGGAGAAGTGTGATGGAGCTGAAAGAGCAAGTGTGCAAGCTCTGCTTTTACATTGCACTTGCTGTGTGACCTTGGACAAGTGGCTTAATGCCTGTAACAGGCAGAGTTGTCAAAAAATGATCCTCACTGCTCAACTGGGCAGGAAACCAACTGCAACCCGGAGTGAACAGGTGGGTGTGGAAGCCACTTCTCCACAATGGAGGGCTTCACTCAAGCACAGCTCCCCTGGGATCCATGTGCCCCCCGACCCCTTCCAGTGCCACGATGCCTGAGTCCCAAGGCCAGTGCTGTGCTGAAGTCAACCCTACTCCTTCAAGAAAGTCCATTGGTAAACACTCAGAGATTTTGTAAGTTGCTAGCTTGAAATTGGCCACTGTGGGAGAACAGATACCAAAGTAGCTGCAAACACTCAACTCAAGGCTTTCAACCTCTCAGCGTCATTTACCAACACACCCCTGCCCAAAGCATCTGACTTTGAACCCTGGAATCTCAGACAACTCCTATTAATCTGGGTACCTGCATTCAGGCTGCTGGACATCCCTGGAATTTGATCATCAGTCCACTGATAAGATTGTACTGAAGCTGTCCAACCAAGGAGGAACAACTATGGGAGCAGAATTTCTCCTCCAGACTTGTCTGTGGGATGAGGGAGATAGTGAGCTACGCTTCTCATCTTTGACTCACTCCTGGATTGTGTTTCTCCTTCCTCCAATGAAGTCTATTTCTTTTTTAAAAACTTTTTTCTAGCCAGGCACGGTGGCTCACGCCTGTAATCCCAGCACTTTGGGAGCCCAAGGCGGGCAGATCACGATGTCAGGAGATGGAGATCATCCTGGCTAATACTAAAAATACAAAAGATTAGCTGGGTGTGGTGGCATGCACCTGTACTCCCAGCTACTTGGGGGGTTGAGGCAGGAGAATCACTTGAATCTGGGAGGCGGAGGTTGCAGTGAGCTGAGATGGCACCACTGCACTCCAGCCTGGGCAACAGAGCAGACTCCATCTGAAAAAAAGGTTTTTTTTTTATAGATTATTGGGGTACAGGTGGTGTTTGGTTACATGAATAAGTTATTTAGTGGTGATTTGTGAGATTTTCGTGCACGCATCACCTGAGCAGTATACACTGCACCCTATTTGCAGTCTTTTATCCCTCGCCCCACTCCCATAGCTTCCCCAAGTCCCCAAAGTCCGTGGTATCATTCTTACGCTTTTGCGTCCTCATAGCTTAGCTCCCTCATGTCGGTGGGGACACACGATGTTTAGTTTTCCATTCCTGAGTTACTTCACTTGGAATAATAGTCTCCAGTCTCATCCAGGTCGCTGCAAATGCCATTAGTTCATTCTTTTTTACGGCTGAGTAGTATTCCATCATATTTATATACCATAGTTTGTTTATTCACTTGTGGATTGATGGGCATTTCAGTTGGTTCCACAATTTCACAATTGTTAATTGTGCTGTTATTAAGATGCGTGTGCAAGTATCGTTTTCATATAATGACTTCTTTTCCTCTGGGTAGATATCCAGTAGTGGGATTGCTGGATCAACTGGTAGTTTTAGTTTTAGTTCTTTCAGGAATCTTCACACTGTTTTCTACAGTGGCTTAACTCATGGTATGTGCTATTTTGAAACCCATCCAGAGCCCTGGTACCACTGCAGTGGGTGACACAGAAAGAACTCAGCTTGCATAGCAACTCAATTTGTACCACAAAGAAACCGTCTTGTATGATGTTTCTGCACCTTGGCCATGCTCAGTTCAGAGCCTCCACTGTACAGTGGGGACATAATACTGATTTCTGAGGGTACACAGGAGAGTCAAATGACCATTTGTGTGAGTGTGCTATGCAAACAGCAAAGATCCATGGAAATTTTAAGCATTCACAGATGTTGTGGTGGATAGAGCACTGGTTTGACAATGCAGAGTCTTGGATTTGGGTCTCAGTATTGCCATTCTTTAAGAGGGTTACCCTGGGCAAGCTACTTAATCTCTCTTAATCTCCACTTTCTCATCAGAGAAAATAGTGTACTGCCTACTTCATAGGACTGCTGTAAAAACTAAGCAGGACAATAGGGATAGCCATGTTTGGCTTACAGACATTCATTAGGAATTGAAGATTCTAGTCCAAGCTGAAAATTATTCAACAACCCTAAGTCTAGATGCTAATTCAAGCTAAAAATGCCAGATCCTTGAATGTTCACAAATAATTAAATATAAATTCAGTCTGAGGCCAAATGTTTGTAATAACAATAAAGTTCTAGGAATCTTCAAAATGGACAACTGAAAGGGTGATAAACTTGGGGTTAAAATATTGCTTCCTCCTTGGGCTCAGATGCCTTCACTTGTGGGATGTAGATCGTGGAGGGAAGTTTTGCATATATATGTATTTGGCAAAAAGCCAAAACAACCCGATTATGTCTTATCATTAATTAAAATTTGCAGGAGGGCAACACTTGCGAATGGTGAATATAGCTTTTATTAGGCTTAGCAAAAATAAGTTGGAATTGACTGTGTTAGGTTGTGAATAAAGATAAAAGTTATGAGTGTTTTCATTTAATTGGAATTAAAACAGCATCACATATACAGGCAAATTCAGAAATACAGTAACTCTCTCTCTCTCTCTCTCTCTCTCTCTCTCTTCCCCCACTTTATTTCCACACAAAATCCATCAACATAAAATTTATCAAAATCTACTGGGGCTGGGTGGGGTGGCTCACGCCTGTCATCCCAGCACTTTGGGAGGCAGAGGTGGGTGGATCGCCTGAGGTCAGGAGTTCAGGACCAGCCTGGCCAACATGGTAAAACCCCATCTGTACTAAAAATACAAAAATTAATGAAGTGTGGTGGTGGGCGGCTTTAGTGCCAGCTAGTCAGGAGGCTGAGGTAGAAGAATTGCTTGAACCTGGGAGACAGAGGTTGCAGTGAGCCAAGATCATGCCCCTGCACTCTAGCCTGGGCAACAAGAGCAAAACTCTGTCTCAAAAAAAAAAAAAAAAAAAAAAAACCTACTAAGGATGCTTATATGACCTGACATAATATTTGACTGCCAAGCAATTTATCTGGTGGCCTCATTATCATTTTAGAAAATTAAAATTTGCTGGAAATTTCCAGACTGATCATATAATGGTCAATTAATTTCATTCTAACAACAAACCAGGCTATGATCACTTTAATTAATCAGTAAGCAGTAACTGTCTATCTGATCAGCCATAGCTATAGCTAGAATTCTATTCAAAGAACATTTGAGTCCCTCCTACGTGGTAGGCCCTGTACTGAGCCACTGCACCTGGTGAATTACAGTTAATGGGAAGGTAGGGAAGGACACTGTTTCTCAAAATGTGTTAAGTGCCATCAAAGAGGTATAAACAATGTGTAAAAGAGATCAAATAAAATTCCACGGGCTGGGCTCAGTGGCTCACACCTGTAACCCCAGCATTTTGGGAGGCTGGGGCAGATGGATCACTTGAGATCAGGAGTTTGAGACCAGCCTGACCAACCTGGTAAATCCCCAGCTCTACTAAAAATACAAAAGTAAGCAGGGCATGGTGGTGCACACCTGTAATCCCAGTTATTTAGGAAGCTGAGACATAAGAATTATTTGAACCCAGGAGGCAGGGGTTGTAGTGAACAGAGATCGTGCCACTGCATTCCAGTCTCGGTGACAGAGCGAGACTCTGTCTCAAAAAAATAATTCCATGGAGGAGACTGTATGAGAAATAGGCCTTATTTAGATTAGCACCATCTAATAAAAATATAATGTGAGCCATATAAATAATTTAATATTTTTCTGGCAACCACATTGAAAAAAGTAAAAAGATACACAAGGGATTTATTTCTAAATGAAATCAATAAAAAGATTATTAAGGACACATTTTCCATTCTTTTTGTGTTCATGTAATTAGTTTATGAAATCCAGTGTGTATTTTACACTTATAAAACATCTCAATGGGGGCATTGCCTTTTCAGTAAAAAATATTTTATCTGAGCTATTTGGGAGGCTGAGGTAGGAGAACTGCTTGAACAGGGACCCTGGAGGCGGAAGTTGCAGTGAGCTGTTATCTGATCAGCCATAGCTATCTGTTATCTGATCAGCCACTGCACTCCAGCCTGGGCTACAGAGCAAGACTCCATCTCAAAAAAAAAAAAAAATTATCTGTATATAGATTAAAATGTATAATAAACAGGTAGATTCACCTACGAAGTTATCCCAATAATGAAATGAAGTGTTACTTTTTAAGCTTAAATTAAAATTAGTTAAAATTTTAAAATTGCATTGGCCACATGTGGTTAATGGGTACCATATTGGGCTGTGTAGAGACAGAATTTTCTGCAATAATATCAGTGTCCCATTGGATGGTACAGCCTTAGAGTGTGAACGTGGGCAGCTCCTAAGGAATAAGGATAATGGGGGTGTATCCCAGGAAGAAGCGAGAGTTCAAGGACTTGGAAATAGGAAAGGCTTATGTGTACCTGTGGTTGCTGAATGTAGAAATGAACTGTGATGTTCATCTCAAGAAGAATTTTTTAGCACTAAGCCTTTGGACATCTTAGATACTCCGTATTCCAATGTTTCTCCCGTACTCTAGCCCATGGTAAGTTTTAGTTATTGAATAAAACTGCTAGTTGTCTTAAAAGGGGGAAATTAAGCAGATGTAAATTTCTGTGAAGAGTATATATAGTTAGATGTGGATAAAGGGTACAAAGCAATAGATTTAAAAAGAGGTGGAGGGCTGACAGCAATTACTGGATTACCCTGGATGGCCCAGTAATTGCCTAATTATAAACTAAAACAGGCAACAGCAAGTAACACTGAATCTGCATTTCAGTAGGCGGGTGATGGAGAGGTGCCAGGGATTAAGTACCTGCTTTCTGGTCCAGCCTCTAAGGATATAGCCTGGCCTCTAAGGGTCCTCTACGTGAGGCAAATGACTATTAAATGGAATAGAACAAATTAAATATCAAGACTATCAGACTCCTTGACACCTATTTGCATAGGTAGGCATAAATCTCAGGTGCAGAGTGTCTGGATGCTGGGAGACCTCTAAGAATCAGATGCACAGAATGCTGAGGAACATGGCAGAGCTGATGTAAATTACCCTCAGGTCTGACTTACATTCATGACACAATCAAAGCAGAGTCCTGGTTGACTGGTTCTCATGATTTAGTCTAATAATCAATGTTGATTCCCTTTACAAAGAGTACTTCTTCCAGTTACATATTTCTTCTATCCTGGGTTAAAGATGTCCTTCTAAATGCCCATTCTACCAATTTATAGAGTCTTTAAAAAAGGATTTTCCGTAAAAAGTATTTTCATTGGTTTTGATGAAAAGGGTTTGTGATGAAAGCAGAATCTCTAAAAAGCATTTCATAAATGACTTGTCTTTCAAACTTAATATAAAACAGAATAAAATACATCTCTCAAAGACCTCCTTCCTGGCTCACAGATTTAAAGTCCCCTGCTCTCAATCAATCGGGCTCAGGAACTCAAAAATCTTTAAAGATGTAATCAATTATTTATCAGCAAAAGTTGGTAAAACTGACAAATTATTTATGGCCCAAATTTTGAAATAGTCATACTTTGAAGGGGGAGGGGGGAAATGCCACATGGGGATCTGCACATTCTACAGAGCACACACTCTCAGCTCCTCCCCGCTGTCCAGAGTCCAAAAATGGAAAGAAAATCATAGGTATGAGGAAGTATGTTCACGATCAGGTGTTTTACCCTTTCTTCCAAAACAATGAGAGATATTCTAGGGCTGACAGTAGCCTAGAAAAGAGTCAGAAATTAGGAGGCAAGCTCATTTTCCCAGGGCTGGCAGTGATCCATCGGGTTGTCTCCTCTGTGTGTGTGTGTGTGTGTGTGTGTGTGTGTGCGTGCGCGCGCGCGCGCACACGCGCACGCAAGGGGGGATATACATCCTTGTATACTCCTCACCTGCTATCCAAGTGAGCAGCAGTGATGTGGAATCTCAGGATGGTAGTGGTAATATGATTCCCTCTTATGATGGAAAAGCAGCCCCCAAATGCTAGTAGTTTAGCTACTTATCAACTAATTAATTACTTGGCAGATAGATAAATTATGTATCAGTCAAGACTTTTTCTCATTCCTGGAGCTGCCTGCATAACCCTGCTGTGGGTATTCAGTTCTATACAACAGGATACCCAACTGTGAAAAACTCTCCACCGAGGGCTAACTCACCACAGCACCTTGCTTCTGATGTCTTTATTCTCTAGGATACGAGTCTCCTTTCTTTAAAGGAATTCAGGTTGTAATAAAATATGACGAAAAAAAATCAAGAATCAGGTACTTACTTGGTCTCCATTCACCCTCTTGAAATGTAAGACAAATGATTAAAAAAGTGGTTTTGCGCTAGCATGCTAACTCCTGTGTCTTTTATGATAATTTTATATTTAGTTAACTTAATATTTCCCAATATTTTATTGCAAAATTTCCAAATACAGAGAAAAGTGGAAAGAATTGTACAGCAAGCACCCACATGTTCACCAACTATATTCTACCACTAACATTTTAATATACTTCCTTTATCACATATCAGATCTCTATCCATTGATCCAATCCTCTGGCCATCTTATTTTTTGGTACATTTCCAAGAATTGTACTTACTTTAAATGCTGTTTTAAAAAGAGAAATTGTCAGCGAAGATATTTCATCCCACAGAAGAGTATTCTCAGATTGGGCTTAGTACTTCCTGAGGATACAGGTTAAGAGCATAGACTATGAAATCTCAAAAAGCTGAAACAAAGCTTGACTCTGCTATTAACTAGCTGTGTGGATTTGGACAGGTTACGTCACCCCGGAGTCTCATTACCTTCACTGGCATGCTGGAAAATTATCCTCATGTGGTTGTTATCATAACAATTCGACATAATATATGAAAAGTGCTTAGGCACAGTGCTGGACAAATAATGACTATGTGCCGACATTGTCATCTCTTTCGTAATCTCATGAGATCGACGACTCTGTCTGTTTTCTCCTCCATCACATTCCCAGCCCCTAGAACAGTTCCTTATAAATAACAGGTGCTGAATATATGCCTGTTGATATGAATTGGGTTCAATTCCAGAGATTTTCCCTCCTGAGATGCAGGAACTACTTCTTATTAATGGAGAGAAAGAGGCAAGTACAGTGGATTTCAAAAGCCCAGGACATGAGAAAGCTACTTCAGGAAATGAGGTTAAAGCAGGAGATGAGACAAAGTCATACAAAAAAATACGTGTATTAGTTTTGTTGATGAAGCTGAAGCTATCAGTGTCCTGTCCACGCCCCCTACATGTCACATTTTCAGTGCAGACCAGCAGACTGGTGGCTGCTGTACAGCATCCCTTTTGTCTAAGGCTCTCCTCCCAACCTCAGCAGGCTGTCGAATCAGTGCACAGAGTGTAGGGCAGACCTGATATGCTAGAGAATTCACACCCCTAAAAACAGCCCTCAACCAATGACTGCTGGGAGTAGAAATACTCCAGTAGGTGTCAAAGTATCCCACCGCTATCCCTTGTGGGTAGTGTAATGCTGACAGTGTGTTCCGCACCATGTTTAAGTTAGCCCAGGAGATTACAATCCAGTCACCCACGGGGGTAGCTGACTTCATAAACAAGCTTCTCTCCCAGCTGCCTTCCCTTCTCTGTGTCTCTCCCTTACTTTATTATATTTCCTCCACCTCTTAAATGAACTCTTCATTTGAATTCTTGTCTCGGGGTCTACTTCTAGGGGAAGCCAAAGTAAGACAAATGTCTTTCTGCTTTTAGAGCTGCAGAATCTCTTCTTCAAATGGCATTCTATATTGAAGTCTAATGTGTATATTTATAAAATTAGAGGTGCCCTGACTTAGAGATTTTTTTGGGGAGCACGGTGGTGTTTGGAGAGCAGAGTCGTGCCTCTGTGGTCTTCTTTCCTTTCTCCCCCTCTCCCCAGCACTCACTGAACACACCTACATCTTCTTCCTCAGCTCTGCAGAGCACAGCTTGTCAGCTACGGTGGCGTTGATGAGGATTGGACAGGAGATATAAAAAGATAAACAAACAGAAATAAGCAGGAATAAAAAGGAAAATGTGTACTGCCAAAGGCATAAAAGGCATGGACAAATAAATAGTTTTTGCAGAGCAGTGCAACAATTCTACAAAAAAATCCAATCTAGAGGTTTTGAAGGCTGTTGTACATTGTCTAGTTAGTAGCCTACCACACTTAGAAAAACAGTTGCTTTGTAGAGAATCTAGGTTGAAAACCAGTGTGGGTAATACATAAGGGGCTAAGAAGAGGTGAATCCTCAGCTTGGAAATAAAATTGCCTTTTGAGGCTGTAATAAGTAAGAAAACAATGCAGAAGAATGTTCCCAATTAGCTGCATGCTTATTGACCTACTGACTAGCTCAAGGAAAGAGGCTTGTGAAAACCCACCCAAATATACCCAGGAGGATACTGTGTATAATTGAAGAAAACTATAGGATGGCTACATAATTTATTGTCTAAATCTGGATACGACAGGTTTGGACAACAGGTGTAAACTGGGATTTTCCAGGCAACTAAGATGTGATTGTCCTTATTATAACCCAATTAATAGAACTGCAACTCTAATACTGAAAGTATTGTGTACTAGTGGTGGGAGGAAAACACATTTCAGGTCAGCCCTCTGTAAACCTCAGGGTGCATCAGAATCACCTAGAAGCTGTGTGAAAACGCAGATACCTGGCTTTAACCCCAGAGTTTCTGGCTCAGTGGTTTTTGGGTGGGACATGAAAATATGCATTTCTAGCAAGCTCCCAGGGGATGCTAATATAGCTGGTCCACACCCACGTTTGGAGGACTGTTTAAGACCAGCTGCCCTCCAACCCTGGCTGCACACAGGAGTCACTGGGGACATTTTAACACATACTGACGCATGGTCCTCACTCGCTTCCCAGTGGAATCCATCTCTGAGGGTGGAGCCCTGACATCTGCATTTTAAGTGTCTCTGATGATTCTGATGCATGGTGAGAGGTGAGAAGCCCAGGATTACCTAAGGGAAAACTAAAACACAAGAATCCATCTTGAGTCTCAGAAACTGGGCAGAGTTTTGAAGAAGTGGGGACTCAGGTCCCTTGGCATCTGGCATCTTGGGCTCCCAGGAAACATGCCTAGAAAAGGTACATCACAGTGGCTAGGGCTGCCCAAGGGGACAGGGCAATCCCTTTAGAGCAGCTCTGCTTCCCTTTGTATCATATCCTGGATGCTTGAGAAGACTTTTGCTTAGAGAAAGGCATCTTTGGTACAGTGGTAGTTTAAAATGATAAATACAGTGATTACTAGGATATTGGATTACCAATTCTTTCAATTTGCAACAAAGATGGATTTTTTTGTTTGTTTCTTTGTTTGTTTGACAGGGAGTCTCGCTCTGTCACCCAGGCTGGAGTACAGTGGCATGATCTTGGCTCACTGCAAACTCCACCTCCCAGGTTCAAGCGATTCTTCGGCCTCAGCCTCCCAAGTAACTGGGATTACAAGCACACCACCATGCCAACTAATTTCCGCGTTTTTAGTTGACATGGTGTTTCCCTATGTTGGCCAGGCTCGTTTCAAACTCCTGACCTTGGGTTATCCACCTGCCTTGGCCTCCCAAAGCGCTAGGCTTACAGGCGTGAACCACCACACCCGGCCAAGATCGATCTTTAATAGTCCAAGTCACATTTGTCCAGATCACCACCAAACTCCCCTCTCAGTGGGTCTTTTTGCTTCCACTGCCGTCTATCACTCTACTACCATTAATTATTCTCTACAAGGCAGCCAGGAGAACCTTTCAAAACATGCACTCTCCTGGAGAAATCTTCTAGTGGCCCCCTGCTGCATACACGCTGAAATCCCAACTCCTCATCCAAGGACAGGCTGGCCTCTCTGAGTTCTTCCTTACCCCTCCCACCCTTGTCACCCTCTTGCAGCCACCCAGGCATGTTGCAACTCTACTACACACTATTCTTTCCCATCTTTAGGCCTTTGCATGTAAACTCACCTCTGCCAAAGATGGTGTTCACCCAGATATTCCAATGGCTATTCCTTTCTCATCCTTCCAGTCTCCCCTCAAATGTCAGTACCCCCAACCAGCCATCACAGTCATCTGTGTAAAGATTCCCTCTTCCTTCTACTCCTTCATTCTGCCATTTGCTCCTTTTTTTGCATCACCCTGTTTCTGATCTTCACAGCATTTGTCATGCTCTGCAATTTTCCTGTTTTTGTCTTCCTACTAGGATGTTAGCTTCTTCACACCCAGTTCCAAGCTCGTAGTCCAGCATATAATATGTACTGCATATTTGATGAATTAGCAGTTCAATAGCAACCACCATTAAGATCATTCATTTAACTAACCAGCATTGTTCAAATTCAACATTCACCAAAAAGTACAAACCACCCAAAAATTTGATTCTCCCTGTTGACTCTCTTAACATGGGAAGAATGTGTTGATGAGCCAATATCAGTATGTTGGCCCACTTAACAATGACTGTTTCTTCCTGGAAAAGCTATTGTTCTGATTCATGGACAGTGTTTCTCACATCTGGCTCTGGATCTGGTTAGGATGATTTCATTCCCTTGATCTGGTTTAGTTTTTGGAAAATTGACCCAGTGGTATTCTTGGACCTAAATATTTGAGAAATAGGATCTCGAGGAAGGCCACATATCAACATACTGCCATCCTAGAGGGCCCTATCTGGTGAGCACTTGAATATAATCTATAAAAGCAATGAGTCTTATTTCTTAACCAATGACTTCTTCCTGCAAAACTTCAACATCATCTACCATGTTCATCTCCATGATATTCAAAGCTGTTATTGATTTCTTCTTTTGTGTGTGAATGATCTTCCAAAATTCTTTACATGACAAAAGCATCTGATCTCTTATCATAGAGGAATGAAGACTAACTCCAGTTGGTCACCAAGATACTCACGGTCAGTCTGCTTCCTGTGTGGGCAACTTTTCATAAAAACATTTTTTTGTCATTTGTTGTTTGTCTGACTTACCTTGCCAACATCTCTTGGGAAAGGCTGTCTCTGATTCTCTGGAATTAAAATGGGAGATACCACAATGGACCTCTTTTGTCTTGGGACAGGAGAAGTTCTTGCGAATTTAAATATATCCTAAAAGAGAAAACAAAAGGATTGATTAAAATCTCCCGTTGAAATGATTTATCAGTCTGCTCTGAGATAGAGTTCCTTTGGTGGGAAAGCATACAGCTGTTTGGAAAGTATTCACCGTAGTCCATCAAACCCTATTAGCATTACCAAGTACATTATTAGAATAACACTAAATGTGACATTGTGATTCACTATAACTATCATTATGCTATTTGAACCCAACTTCTGAATCATTCTATTCACAATGACAGTCTTGAGTTATGCAGCCTTCATTGCTTGCATATTACCATTCTTAATCTGCCAAGCTAGTGGATTACCCACCTGGTCAGGAACCTGGGTTAGATGTAAAACTTCACTGGAATTATAGCCAATAAAGAATTGGTTTTATAGTCAACCCTAAGCAAAAAGAACAAAGCTAGAGGCATCACATTGCCTGACTTCAATCCAGAGAATCCAGAAATAAAACCATGTACCTACAACCAGCTGATCTTCAACAAAGTCCACAAAAATACATGATAGGGAAATGACACTCTATCCAATAAGTGGTGTTGGGCTAAACACCGATATGGAAAATTGAATAATCATACGCCTAAGAGTGAAATTGGACCCATAGCTTTTACCATATACAAAACTTAACTAAAGATGGATTAAAGACCTAAACACAAGACCTGAAACTATAAAAATCCTAGAAGAAATCCTAGGAAAAACTCTTCTGGACATTGGCCTCGACAAAGAATTTATCACCCAGTCCTCAAAAGCAAACATGACAGAACCGAAAACAGACAATTTGGACTTAATTAAACTAAAAAGCTTCTGCACAGCAAAAGAAGCAATCAACAGAGTAAACAGATAACCTAGAGAATGGGGAAAAAAATCTTTGCAAAGTATGCATCCAACAAAGGCCTATTATCCAGAATTTACAAAGAATTCAAACAACAAAAATAACCCCATTTAAAAGTGGGCAAACAACATAAACAGACATTCTTCCAAAGGACACATATAAGTGGCCAAGAAACATATGAAAAATGTTCAATATCACTAATCACCAGAGAAATGCAAATTTAAACCACAATGAGATATCATTTTATACCAGTCAGAATGGCTATGATTAAAAAGTCTAAAAATCAACAAATATTGGTGGTTCTGCAGAGAAAAGAGAATGTTTATAGACTGTTGGTGGGATTGTAAATTAGAACAACTTCTATGAAAAACAGTATGAAGATTTCTCAAAGAACGAAAAATAGAACTACCATTCAACCCAGCATCCCACTACTGGGTATATACCCAAAGGAAAAGGAATCATTATATCAAAACAATACCTGCACTGTGTGCTTATCATAGCACTATTCACAATAGCAAAGACATGGAATCAACCTAAGTGTTCATCAGCAGAAGACAGGATAAAGAAAATGTGGGAGATAGAAATATACACACACACACACCACACACACAGGGGTATACATACACATACACATATACACACATATACGCCACAGAATACCACTCAAACATAAAAAAGAATAAAATCATGACTTTTGCAGTAACATGGATGAATCCGGAAGACATTACCCAAAGTGAGAAACTCAAACAGAAAAATGCCGCATATTTTCACTTTTGAATGGGAGCTCAACAATGGGTACATGTGAACATCCAGAGTGGAATAAGAGACACTGGGGACTTCAGAGGGTGGGAGGGTGGGAGGAGGTAAGGGCTGAAAAATCACCTATTGGGTACAATGTCCCTCTTCAGGTGATGGGTTCACTGAACGGCCAAACTTCCACACTACAAAATGTGTGCATGCAAGAAACCTGCACCTGTACCCCTTGAATATTGGTTTCTTTAGATACTCTTCTGACAACAGGTAATTTTTCTCTAGGGTAATGGATAGGCTTTTTTTTTAAACTTGTACTTTGTAAGAGTTTTCAAAAAAAATTAAAAAATGAAAAATGAAAAGCAACTCTTTTCATGGCCCACTGCAAGGTCCCTACATTCACAAATGAATAGGGATAAAGGGATGATCACAAAGTCCCAAACTATGTCAGGCATTATGGAGACTTTCATTCAGTGTTTTGTCAAGGGACATGTGTTACGATTGCAATTAATGGGGCAACTGTTGGAATGCACTCTCCCAGTTGCACGTCCCAAGTTCAATCATTGGAGTGACACTGTCAGGGTTTTTGCTCTATGTGTAACTCACCTTTTTAATTAAATAAGTGTGTTCAAAATGAAAACTTTCCATCATTTTAAATAAAACATCAGTATCACTTTACATAGAAGGAAGGAAGACATAAAAATAAACATGCTGGAAACCTAATGACACTATTAGATTTTTGCTAGAACTTGTTATCTATAGAAAGCTCCTAATTTTACAGGTTAAAAGGGGCTAGAGCGATGTTAAAGGGGTGTTAGCACCAAGCTAAGACTTCCTCCATTATCCAATCAGAGGACTGAAAGAAAATTGAAAAAGAGTATCATTTTCAATGTGCAAAACTGATCTTATTTAATGTCACATGCTAATTAAAATTGTCTTCTGCATCATGAGAAGTAAACATCTCAAACTTGACAACAGGTTTCTATCAAAATCATGTAATAAATGATAGTTTCATTCCGTCTTTGGCCCCAAGGCCCCATAAAAGTGTGTGTGTGTGTGTGTGTGTGTGTGTGTGTGTGTGATAGTTTTAAAGGGATATTCATGTAATCAAATTCAAACAGGAAACAAGATAAGCTAAGGCTCTGAAAGCATCTATAAACAGCCATTCTCTTGGTTTTGGTGGGAGTATAAATTCATAGCACCCTTGTGAAAAGCAATCAGGCAATGTTTATTTATTGAGAGCTTTATGAATGTATATATCCCTTCACTCTGTAATTTTACTCCTAGGAACGCATCCAAATGCTAAATTCAAAAGAAGAATAAAACTGTATGCAGGAAGACATTTAGTGAGACATGATTTACGAGGGGCAAAAATGAAAACCATCCTAAATGTTCCATAGCAGGGACAAGGTTACATTTGGGTTTGTTAGTAGGAGATACTCTTAGGCCATGACCAATAAAGCAGTTGTGAAGACCGTGTTCCAACCACTATCATCATCGCTCCATTGCCCTCACCATCACTACCCCAAGCTACTGTAATAACGATATAGTAAGCATATGCTGGCCAATGTGTTAGGCACTTGGCATGAGTCAGCTCTAATATTTGCAACAAACCTCTCAAGTAAATCTTTTCCCTCCTTAATCAATGAAGAAAGTTGGGAGAGGTTGCATAAGAACTGCTAAAATTTATCTAGCTAGCAGAGAGAATATTTCAGACAAGCTATGCAGAAAAATATAATCATATTGAATGTATTCTATTTTATAAACACCATACTGATCATAGAAGACTATTAAACTCTCAATGAAAGAGACTAAGTAAAAGACACTTCGGTTTTTAGGAAGTGAAAAGGACACAATATGCAGGCAAAGAAAACTGGATTTTGTACAAGACAGTGAGAATAAAAAGCAAGAATAATATAACAAACAAACAAAAAAGCCAACCACCCAAAACAACGCCAATGTGAAACAAAGAAAGAGCATACAGAAAGCTAGGGTGGAACGGGCAAAGAGAAGACTATGAAAATTAGAGCAGGTTGGCTGGGCACGGTAGCTCACCCCTGTAATCCCAGCACTTTGGGAGGCTGAGGCGGGCGAATCACGAGGTCAGCAGTTCGACATCATCCTGACCAACATGGTAAAACCCTGTCTCTACTGAAAATACAAAAATTAGCCAGGCATGGTGGTGCACACCTGTAATCCCAGCTACTCAGGAGGCTCAGACAGGAGAGTCAGTTGAATCTGGGAGGCAGAGGTTGCAGTGAGCCGAGATCATGCCATTGAGCTCCAGCATGGGTGACAGAGCAAGACTTGGTCTCAAAAAAAGAAAAGAAAAGAAAAGAAAATTAGACAGGGCTGTATTTATATAAAACTGGCGTTTAACATCCATGAAGATTCTGTTGGTTTATTAAGAGTAGCAAAAATAGGAAATACGTAAAATATGTGCAATATCTGAATGTCATTCTCAATAAAAAAAGTCTTGAGCCTCAGACGAGAGCACGGTCTAGGCAACTACTTTAAGAAGGTGTAAAGTGTGTGCAGATGTCAAGGACTGGTGAATGGGCTTCATCCTAGAGCAAACATAGGCCTCAGTTCATGATGACAATATATGTCTAAATGTGTCCAAAGTAATGACAAAGCATACTGTGTCATCAATAATAAACTTTGCACAGTGCATCATGAAGGTCTTGCTTGTGTTTTCATGTCCACAAGTGGGTGATGTTTGTGTCCTCCTGGGCGTCCAGAGCTATGAGGTCCCCAAGACCCCATCCTACCTCTGGTGTCTCCCTAGCTCACCAGCTAATCAAGTCCACAGCTGCCCGTCTATTTCTCTGATTCTTACAACACATCTCAGAAGTATGGCAACTGGCACAACTGTGTTAATCCCTGGATCTGAAGTGCCCAAGAAAAGAAGCAGGAGTCGCTGATCCTTGAAAAACAGCACCTAGAAGGAACAGGGCAGGGTCCTGTTGGAGGTGTTGATTGTCAAGAAGCCACCACATGTATGTCACCTCTCTGGGCCCACCATGGTGGGCATCTCATAGGAATGACTGAAGTCAGGACATCCTGCTTCATCTGACGCTTAACTTTCTGCCTTACATTGGGAGAAACTTTAGTAAATATTTATCTATGGCTCTGTGTTTCTGGGTCTGTGGCTCTGCTTCTATCATTGTCTGTGATTTGTCTGTATCTATAACTATGTGTTTGTGATCAAGTCTCTACTTCTACATTTGTGACTGTACGAACATTTGATCAAGTCTGTGCTAGTAAGTTTGTGTGTTCTGCCATATGTCTCTGTGTGACTGGCACCATGTAGGAACCATCATACCTAATTTGACTGACATCCATACACCCTGCTTTGGGACAACTCTGTGTGTGTGTGTGTGTGTGTGTGTGTGTGTGTGTGCGCGCGCGCGCGCGTGCATGCATATGTGTATTTGCATCTGTCAATTCATGCATGAAGCCTGCAAGGGTGCCAGTCTGTGGCCAGAAACTCAGAGAAGGACAAAACAAAAATGGTGGTGATAAAAAGAATGTGATCAAGTCAAGAGATGTTTATAAAAGGCAGAAGAGCAGTGTACAGGAAAGAAATGAAGATCAGGGTAAAGGAGGGGTATATGAAGACCTCCTGCCTTCTGGTGTGTTGCCATTACCAAGTGGGCAAAGATTTTAAAAAGAATTTGGGGTACAAGTGGTAGAGCAGACCTGTTGACTTTGAGGAGCTTGTTGGACATGTAGCAGAGGTTTCTAGGGGACATGAGGAATTGCATTCAGGAAGGAGAAAAATGCCACAATCACCCATGTGCAAGAGTAGCTGCAAGAGATGGAGAAGATGAAACAACCCAGATTACGGGAAGAGGGAAAGGGGAGGAACGCAACCATTTGATGAGTTTCTAAAAGGTCAGCAAAGGCCACAGAAATTTAGTCAGCAAAAGAAGAAAAACCAGAAGGACTGAGAGGAGGATTCCAAAAAGGAACAGTGCACAGCCACATCACACAAGGCAAGGGTCCCCTCCAACAGCACAGATGCTGCAAGGAGGCTGCCGGGCTTGACCACGAACGGGTGATGGCTGAATTTAGAAAGAGCAGCTTTGGGTGTGTGCTGGGAAATACATGAACAGTGAGGACTTTGGCATAGAAGGAAAGGAGAGACACGAAAAGAAATTTTTCAGTTAAAGGGGAGACAAGGAGTGAGGCTAACCTCGAGGAGGAAGGGATCAGAGGAAAGAAAACATGGTTGTGAATGAATGAAGATGAAGGAGAGCAAAGGAAATGCTCACAGGAGGTGTGAGAGGAGAGAATCAGTGGCCACCTGAGCCTCAGAGAGGAGATCCCAACACTGCTCCCCTCGAGGCAGGACATAGAGGGGTTGAAGGAAATTTTTTCATCTGTAAAGGAGGGTGACTTGCCTGTCCTCTAGGTTATCATAATGAAATGAGAAACTGCATGTAAAAGTGGTCTGCACCCTCCAAAGAACCACAGAAAAGTGAAGGATGAGTCTTATTAACACCAGGATGGAGGAAGTGAGAAAATGAGGGTCCCTATTAGGAGCGAGTAATTTGGCTGTGGGTGGCCTAAGGCCAGATATGGAACACAGACACATGTAGATACACTGCCCCTTCCAGCTTTCCAGATTCACTGGATGCATGCAAATGTCAAATGTTCTCTCTCACATCAAACACACATGCTTATGCACATGTGGGTTTACACACACACCAGAATCCATCTGATACACACACACACACACACACACACACACTCATGAACAGACGCACATGCAACAGACATACATCAGCTGCCTAGATTCAAAGACATATGCCACACACCTTCGCACTTCCAATGTGCAGAACACAATCCCCTCAGTCACAGGAACAGACACAGGCAGGCAGAGGTGTGCAGAGGAGAGTGAGGTTCTGGGGCTACCGCCAACACCGGGCCACGTGTGTCTTGTGGGATTCCCCCGACAGCAGCCTCTGGACAATAACCCACAGCGTCTTTAGCCTGGGTCATCTGAGGCCTGCAGCAGCCTCATTCAGCCTTGCTTCCGTCAAAAGGGGCAGTACTGCGTCTTCAGTGAGCCTCATGCATGCTGGTTTCTATTACAGGAGGACTGTCATCGCTATACGAACATCTCTCAGTGTCATGCAGCTAAGTGGGGTCTTCATCTTTCTGTTTTAGGGCATTTGACGGTTAAAACCTCTTTTTCCTCCCTGTTTTTCAATCTTAAGGGAAATTGAAAGCGAATTAAAAGCAAGTATCCTGCTATCTGGAAACACCACATCACTCAGCCCCAAAGAACATATATCAGAAATAAAGGGGAGATCCCTAAAAGAATGAGGGGCAGAGGAGGGGTTGAAGGTTGGAAGGAAGGGTGGAGGCCAAGGGAAACAGGAAGGCAGAAAGAAATAAAGAATGTGAGAAGGGGAGAGAGAGTAGATTTATAGTAACTAAATCATTCATTCATTCATTCATTCATTTCTTCAAAACATATCTATCGAACTCTTTCTTTCTGCCAGGTATAATTCTAGGCACCTGGGATAGTGCAGTGCCTAAAAGAAGCAAAGCCCCTGTCCTCATGAAGCTTCTATTCTAGAGAGAGGTGGGAAACCACAGAGAGAGAAAGAGAAAGATGAACACATACGGCTCAAGACAAAAGATCAACAGGAAGAGGGGCTGGAAGTACTCAGTGGGAGAGGGTGCTGATATTTTAGATGGGGAGGCCAGAAAGCATCCACCAAGGAGATGGCAGTGGAGGACAGAGGAAGAATGGGCTAAGTCAGCAGGCGGAGGAGGCACTGCCCACCAGGCATGGCTGAGCTACAGCGTGGCAGCTGCCGGCCTGGGCCAGGTGAGTGATGTGAGGGGAGGGAGACAGGTCAGGGCCTGGTGAAGGGAAGTCAGACCCTGGACAGCCACATGGGCCATTGGAAGGCCCCTGGCTTTTACTGCGCATGAGGTGTGAGCCATGGAAAGGTTTTGAGCTGAGGAGTCCAGTTGCAATAAAAAAAAATCATAGCTGCTTTGTGGAGAACAGAGTTAAAGGGATAAAAGTAAAGACTTCAGTTGGATTTTCTCCTTCTCCCAGGTCTGTTCTACAATGACAAGCTACATTCATTGTAGCTCAGTGTTCACTGCCCTACAAAGCAAAGCCAGTACCATCATGAAGCTTCTACTCTAGAGAGAAGTGACAGACTCCAGAAAGAGAAAGCCTCTTCATCCAAGTTCATTGTCCTACAATGCAAATCTGAGCATTTGATTTGTGAAAAGGGAGAGTTGGAGTCAATTTCTCTGACTGGAGCCCTTCTCCCCAACAATGTTTTAGAAGTATTATTGAGGTATGATTTATGTACCATGAAATTCACCCATTTTAGATGTGTAACACAATGATTATTAGAAAATTTACAGAGTTGTGCAATCCCCACCACATCTAATTTTAGAACATTTCCATCACCCTTAAATGAAACCTCATGCCCATTGGCAGTCACTCCTGCTTTACCCCAGCCACTGGCAACCACAAATCTACTGTATGTTTGCCTTTTCTGGACATTTCATGAAAAGAAACCATGCAATATGTCCCCACAGTGTTTCCACGAACTTCACCCTCCTTCATTCTTGACATGAAGACTGAAACAGAAAGGGATGCAGCGCTATCCAGTGACTGGTCAGGAGTGTGTCAAGGTCAGCACCCCCACTCTATGGCTTCCAGGTGGGACCATGCTCAGGGGACATCCCAGCCCACATCCCTGCCGCCTTGGAAGGTTGAGGCCTCCATGCACCTGCAGTCAGCAACTCCTCCATCACCCTCCTTCCCTGCCTCATCCTGCTGACCTTCCTCCTCACCAGGTGTGGTTGCTGAGAACCTCTTCCCAATAGACCTTCTGCATGCTGATCTCCCAGTTGCATGGGTCTGTTCCCTGGGAGCCAAACTCTGACACCTGCCAAGGCAAGGTGCTCAATGTTGAGACGAAATGGGTAAGGTCTCCCAAGAGTGAAGAAGTGTTTACTTTTGTTATGTCTCCCAGACTGGCTACAGCTAGGACCACACTCCAAGTTTTGTCTGTCCCTGCCCGTTTCCATCACATCCAGCCAAGGGCATAAAAGCCCTCCTAATGGTCAATGGGAGGAAGTGGTGAGATTTGACAGGAATGATTCTACTTTATGCACACCTGAACACAAGGCCAGATGCAGCTTGACCCTGGCTGGCCACCTGTTAGAAGATTTCCTTCATAAGCCGACATTCAAACAGGGAAGAAGTGTCCAGAGAATTTGTATATCTTCATTCTCTCTTTCTGCCCTCCTGGACCCTGGCTTAGCATCATATAATACATGACAGGGAGAAACAGTAAAAACCTCATAAAGAAAACACAAGCCTCTATCATCTTTGTTCCCTCTCCTACTTTTGTGACTTCTGGGCAAACACGTTTGCTAGGAGGAAATACTTTAGCAAGGCAAAGCATTGCAGAAGCTGAAACATTTCTTCCTGGGAGGCAGGGAGTTAAGTGAGAACAGTGAAAGGTGAGATTCACACAGACAGCCCAGCCCAATTTTCTTGTAAGTCAAGGTAAGAAGGCTGGATTTACTTCCAAGGCAATAGGGAGTCTTTGCAGGCTTCATGCAAAGATGTGACGCTTTGGGTTTGAGTTCAGGGACCTGAGGGTTATTCCTTTGGAGAGTCAGAAGCTTATTTCCTAGACTTAAGATGATATAACCCAGTTCCTTCTAACCTTTCTAACCCTAAGATTTCCCTGGCATCCTAGTCCCAGATTCACCAAGTCTGCCATAGAGAATACTGCCATTTATTGAGCATTTACTTTGTGCCAGGCACAAGGATAAACATTATATTATTACCTCACGTTAGATACAGTGAACTCCAAGCTTCTCTTCAAAGAATCAGTAAGTCATTGTGCTCAGCTCTCTTATACTTTAGTTCTCCATTTTAAAGTTTAACTTCCTTGTGGTTTCAGTAAACAACCTTTTCCACGAGTTCTAATCAGTAGTTTACATCTGTTCCCCAAGTCCCCTGATCCATCCTGACTCATCCCAGTCATCTGCTTTGACCCCTGAGCACCTGCTCTGACTTCCCCTGTAACCCTCCTTCCTGCCAAACTACCCACCCCGCCACTCCAGCTTGTTGTACCTTTGCTCTCTTTAAAATAGCCAGTCAGAATTAGCTTAGACTGTGTGGTCTAACCCTAGTCAACAGGGGAATGACACAGCGGTAGGGGCTACCTCCATCAGGAATAAGAACCCCTTCCCCTCCTTGTCCAGGTTTGTGCTCGCCATTGTTCCATCTGTGAGCTGTACCCTTCTATAGAAGTAAATTGCCTTGCCGAGGAAATTTATATTTGAGTGCTACTTCTTTTGTGGCACCAAAAATTTACATATAATACACTAATCTATTCAACAACTTGCTGGCAGAATCACCATGGCTGTTTTCCTGAGGTTGAAAGATGTAAGAGACTCATCCCAAGTCATTCAGCATTTTGGCCTCTCTGACTCCAGAACCATCTGCTCTAAAAACACTTTGCTATGAACCTCCCCAGGGTTGCTGCTGAAGACTACCTTTTCAAGAAGGTCTGTGCTGTCTGTGCTTGGCTGGAGAGGTCTTTTGACCCATTTACTCAAGTATAACTAGATAATCACATCTTTAACATTTTCCCGGAGAGAACAAACTTCCAGCCCCTGACTAAAAGGAGCTACCTGTACTGCAGAGGGACAGCTTAATTGTCTGCAAATTTTTGCAAATGAATGGAACTGCAGAAGCCAATCTCCAATTTATTCTGTTTTTGCAGCTGATCTCATTGTGCTAGAAAGTTGCTAGGAGGACAGTTCTGTGCTACTCAATTCACATTTTGTATGCAATCAAACACAGGGTTCAGCCAGCTTTGCAGTACCTGGGGCGACATTTATAGTTTGCTTCATTGCCTTCTGGGGCTGAAGTTTGCCTACTTAAGGAAGAAACAGTCAACAAATATCCAACTTTCTGCAGCAAATTTAAAAGGCTGGAGAGGCAAGATATTACTAAATTTCCATCTATCCATTTTCCCAATATTGTAGAGGCCAAATATCAGCAAAAGTAAGTCACCTGCTGCAGATTTAATGTATAGAATTATGCTAACAATAAAATGTGGGGATACAGATATTATCCCTTCTTAGTCCTTCATGTCATCTCATGGTAGGGGTTATGCGGGAACTCATTTTAAAGGTGGGGGTCAGAGAAGATGATGGTTGGTGGATTCACAGAATGGCATAAAGCCAATCTACTATTGTTAATTACACCACTCAATGCTTTTCAAGGGCCCCCATACAGCCAGGTGCAAGCCATTGTTGCCTTCATGCATGCATACTTTTTGGTAGGGACCACCAGCAATATCAGAACAACATCCCCAGTAATGAAAGTCATACATCAGAGACTTTGGTGATGGCCAATGTTAGACACAGTGAACTCCAAGTTTCTCTTCAAAGAATCAGTATGTCAGTATGTTCAGTTCTTTATCCTCCATTTTAAAGTGTAACTTCTTTGTAGCTTTAGTAAACAACCTTTTCCACCAGTCCTGATCCCTGCTCCATCCTCATCCCAGTCACCTGCTCTGGTCACCTGCTTTGACCTAAGTCACCCCTGGCTATCTGCTCTGATCTGTCCCATAACCATCCTTCCTGGCAAACTACAGACCCCACCACTCCAGCTTGTACCCAAGCTCTCTAGGGACTTGGATGAATCTGGAAACCATCATTCTCAGCAAACTGACACAAGAACAGAAAGCCAAACACTGCATGTTCTCACTCATAGGTGGGTGTTGAACAATGAGAACATGTGGACTCAGGGAGAGGAGCATCACACACTGGGGGCAGTTGGAGTGGGGGTAGGGAAAGACAGCAGCAGGTGGGGAGAAATGCCAGATATAGTATGCACCTAAAGTAAAATAAAAAATAATAAATAAAAAATAAATAAAGCCAATTTTTATAAAAATCAAATATTAGCATAAATAGCAATTATGTGATATTATCTTTACTGAACATAAATGAAGAATGAATAAAAAAAAAACCAATAAACTAGCCAGTCAGAATTAGACTAGACTGTGAGGTCTAACCCTAGCCAATAGGCGAACGACACAGAGGCTACCTTCATCAGGAATAAAAACTCCTTCCCCTCCCTTGTTCAGCTGTGCACTCGCCATTGTTCCATCTGTGAACCACACCATTTTATAGAAGTAAATTGCCTTGCTGAGGAAATTTATATTCCAGTGCTACTTCTTTTGTGGCACCGAAAATTTACATATAACAGCCAATCTCAAAATTAAAAAAAAAAAAAAAGCATAGAAGGTCAAATAACCAATCATCTGAATCCCCATCTAGGAATCATCACATTACATTCCTAATGTAATGAATATCTCAGTCATTTCCGCTGTTACATGTGCTTAAGGTAGAAAAGGAATTGCTTTGACCAAAGAGTGAGTGGAGAAAAAAAATAACAGGTTTCATCAGGGAAGTCTGAAATTTGAGCGTTAATTCCAGATGTTCTCTCTCCAGCAGCCAGCAAGGTCTTTCAAAAACATTCTTCTCCCCCTTATTAAGCCTAAAGGGTATCTTGGTTTCTACTTGGCAAAGGATGAAGTCTCCAGCTTTGCTAAGGCCAGGCTTGGCTCCTGATGATGACTCTGACCTCAGGTGCTATCACTGTCCTCCTGGCTTTGCTTCTCAGCCGCACCCACCCTCTTTAGGTCCTGTTAGATATAGTGAACTCCAAGTTTCTCTTCAAAGAATCAGCATGTCAGTATGTTCAGCTCTCTTATTCTTTAATTCTCCATTTTAAAGTTTAACTTCCTTGTAGTTTCAATAAACAACGTTTTCCACCAGTTCTAAGCAGAAGCTCACATCTGTTCCCCCAGTCCCCTGCTCCATCCTGACTCATCCAGTCACCTGCTCTGGTCACCTGCTTTGACCTGTCCCATAACTGTCCTACCTGCCAAACTACTCATCCCACCACTCCAGCTTGTATTCTTGCTCTCTTTAAAACAGTTAGTCAGAGTTAGCTTAGACTGTGCAGTCTAACCATAGCCAATAGGCAAATGACACAGCAGTAGGGGCTCACTTCGTCAGGAATAAGAACCCCTTCCCCACCCCGTCCAAGTGTGCACTCACAATTGCTCCATCTGTGAGGTGTACCCTTCTATAGAAGCATATAGCCTTGTTGAGAAAATTTACATTCGAGTCCTACTTCTTTTGTGGCACAATAATTTACATATAACAATCCTCCAATTGCAGGTGCTCGTCTGAGTGCTTCTCTCCTAGTGATTTGCCTTCGAGTCTCTCCCCTGTTTTGCCTGGTTAACTCCCCACCCATACTTCGACTCTCTGCTCAAGCACCACTTCCAGGCTTTCTCACTCTCTTTTGCTGTGAGGATTGGCTGTACTTTTCCTTTTTCACCTAGAGCAGTGTCTCAGCTTTTAATTCATTCAGTGCCGTTGTTTCATCAGTGTTGGTCTTCCACACAGGCTACCAGCTCCATAAGGGCAGACTCAACATCCTCCTGGCCTGCTGCTATGTTCCCTGATGCCTAGCACAAGACAGGAATAGAGCAGGTATCTAAAAAGCACTTAAAATATTACTAAAGAAAGTATGATGTAAATATGGGGTTATGGTAAGAATTTCAGTAATTCAGGTAATGGCGTTAGCACAGCAGCTGTTACAGAGTATTTGCTCAATGATTGTGTCTAATAAGTAAATGAACAGGATGTCACTGATTCCACTTTGACTTGGTCTTTAATAAAGAAATCTTCTCTCTAACAAGAATAAAACTGCCACTCTCGGTTGGATTCTTTCATCCTGGGGTGCTCAATGCTTTGTGAAGTAACCAAATCTATAGAAAATCTTTAGAAAATTCTTTCTTTTGTTAAACTAAACTCTACCTCAGGGGTCTTGGTTTTGTTTTCTGGAGTTGCATGGAAGTCCACCCCTTCTTCATAGAATACTGTCAGCTATCTGAGGTCAGTCTGGTGTTGTCTGATGCTCCCTGTTTTTGTGTTCATTGTAACTTCTGCCCTCCAAACATCACCAGTTCCCAGAATCAGCTGTTATCAGATGTGGGTTCCACATATTTTCCTCCTTTATAAGTGCTATAATTTATAAGTTGGTCTTAAAGTTCCTCCCCAAATACCCTGAAATTATCCTAATAGCCTAATATGTTGACTATAAAGTTGAGAAATAAACATATGTGTGTGTGTGTATATATATATATAGATAGATAGATAGATAGATAGAGAGAGAGAGAGAGAGAGAGAGAGAGAGAGAGAAAGAGAGACGGAGACTTGCTCTGTTACCAGGCTAAAGTGCAGTGGCATGATCTTGGCTTACTGCAACACCTCCCTGGTTCATGTGATTCTCCTGCCTCAGCCTCCCGAGTAGCTGGGACTACAGGTGCACACCATTACGCCCAGCTAAATTTTGTATTTTTAGTAGAGATGCAGTTTCACCATGTTGGCCAGGATGGTCTCGATCTCTTGACCTAGTGATCCACCTGCTTGGCCTCCCAAAGTGCTGGGATTAGAGGCATGAGCTACAACGTCCAGCTGAGAAATATTTTTTAAAAATAAAGTGCATAGTGGTCATGAAGGTCTGGTAAATAGATATATTATGCTAAAGATAAAGATACAGGTATTTTACTGAAAAACAATGTAACTATGTTTGACAGCCTTTAAAGTGTTCATATTTTTTGACAAAGTAATTTAACTTCTAAGAACATAGTGCAGAGAAATAATCAAAATATACACACACAATATACTGAGAAAGGTATTAGGTATAATATTATGTGGAGAAGAACAAAAAGGAAGCAACCACATCACCCATCAAGAGGAAGAGATAATCGAGACCATCCTGGTCAACATTGTGAAACCCCGTCTCTACTAATACAAAAAAATTAGCTGGGCATGGTGGCGCGTGCCTGTAATCCCAGCTACTCAGGAGGCTGAGGCAGGAGAATTGCCTGAACCCAGGAGGCGGAGGTTGCGGTGAGCCGAGATCGCGCCATTGCACTCCAGCCTGGGTAACGAGAGTGAAACTCTGTCTCAAAAAAAAAAAAAAAAAAAAAAAGAGGAAGAGATAAAGGGTTAATTACACCTCCTTTTTGGCTTTTTTTTCTAACTCCTAACCCACAAACTTAAAAACACATTAACTCCTCCAAATAGAAAAATACCACATGTGTATACACACACCATAAAGCAACACAAATTTCTAATCACCAAGAACTCTCTGTCTTTCGTGTCTCTGTCTCTGTCTCCCTCTCAAATCCTGTTTGCTTGCTCTAGAATGGGTGGAGTCCATAGATAGGTGAAGTCTGAATATCTGAATGTCTTCACAGAGTACAGTTCCCTGCCAACAGGATTGGTTGGTTGTTAACTGCTGGTTTGCTAGAGTAATTAGCCTGCCCTAACTGACACATAGACCAAATACACATTGGTTCCATGCATGAATAAATGAAAGGAAAAGTTAATTAACGAAGACACAAAGGTACAGAAATCAAGAAGGAAATTGAGAGATAGATAAAATGAATAAGTAAAGCAAAGCAGAGAGTTCTAAAATTACTGTTTCCAAAAATGGAACAAAGCCCTAAAACTCTGGGAACTTTTTTCTCCAAAGTTTTACTAAAATTATGTGTGTATGAGAAAATTCGTGCACATATTGAATTTTTTTTTTTTTTTTTTTTTTTTTTTTTTTTTGAGACAGAGTCTTGCTCTGTTGCCAGGCTGGAGTGCAGGGGTGCGACCTCAGCTCACTGCAACCTCCACCCCCTGGATTCAAGCGATTCTCCTGCCTCAGCCTCCTGAGTAGCTGGGACTACAGGCATGGGCCACAAATCCTGGCTAATTTTTATATTTTTAGTAGATACAGGGTTTTACCATGTTGGCCAGGATAGTCTTGATCTCTTGACCTCATGATCTGCCTACCTTGACCTCCCAAAGTGCTGGGATTACAGGCCTGAGCCACCACGCCTGGCCACGCATATTGATATTTAAGGAATAAGAGTTATTCACTTCCTGATATAGTAGCTTAGACCTAAATATGTATTTAACATACATGAGACACAGTAAAACAAGACTGAGTGCTTAATCAGGGAGAAGTACATAGCTTATTTTTATTTCTCTTTATGTTAAGGTTTTTGATATTCCATGAAATTATGAAACTATAAAATAGAGAGGAGAATCGTTTTTATGAATTCTTGTTGAAGTCAAGTTATGATGATCGGTTGATATGATCCTAGGTTTTTATGACGGGCTACAGCCAATGCTTCCCTGCGTCCCTCCATTCTCCAATCTACTGCCTAAGTGCTCTGACCAAACATGTAGGAAATAAAAATAAATAAAAGTTCCTCTTCAAAGCTTTCCTCTTAGATCGTTGTAAATAATAGCTTCTTTAATAGTTAATTTACTCTAGACCCTGTGCTAATACTCCTGAGTAGCTTTTAGTCATAATAAAGAAATAAGCGTATCCACTGTTCTTAGTTCTTACACGTTAACCTAGATATTTGCCCTGACATGCCTGGACAAGCCCAGGCAAGTCTTAGATCATAGCTTATTCCTTTTCCTTATGTGGAAGTAGTTTTGCCTCTCTAAGCATTCCTCAAGGGACTTCCTTTTTCCTTTCTTCTCCTTTGCCTTTACCTATTTAGGAAAGTTTTAAGTTGTTAGCCAACTGGGTGCGGCCTAGACTGTGAGGTCCAATTCCAGCCAATGGAATCAGGACATAGCAATAGGGTGGATGTGTCAGATAAAAATGGCCCTGCCTCCTTTTTTGATGAACTCTCGTGACAAACTGCTAGTGAGTGTACCCTTTCTGCAGAAAGTAAAGTTGCCTTCCTGAGAGAAAATTTATATTTGAATGGTACACTTCTTTTGCAGCACCAAAAATTTACATTAACAAAACATAAATGTCATTATGTCACTCCCTTATGTTAAGCCATTCACTTGCTATACTGGAGACTCTAGTTGTCCTAGTATACCATGATCTGCTTTCCCCAACAGTCAGCAGCTCTCTCCCATGTGATCTACACTGCAACCTCAATCAATTTGCAAATCCTCAAACACATCATGCCTTCACTCATGGTCCATCTTTGCTTCCTCCATTTGGCTAGCACATCAACATTATTTAAGCTTTAGCCTAAATGTCACCTCTCCCAGGAAGTCTTCCTTGATTCACCACTTTAAGTGCAATCACCTTATTTTCCCTCTAGATTCCCACCGCACACTGGACATGCTTCTATCATGGCACTATCCAGTGATATTGCATCAATAGAAGATGGGAATTTTTTACTCTGTCCCTCCCAAGACTACAAGCACCTTGGAGGCAAATTTCATTCCTTGTCATTTCTATTTTTGCCATTAAAAGTAATGGCAAAGTCCACCATGACTTTTGCACCAACCTAATACATACATTTAGGCATTACCTTATGCAGCCAACAGATATTTATTATCCACTTTACATGGAACAGCCATCGTGGTAGTTGCTGAATAACAAAAAAACAGGAAAGATCCAAGTGTGACGCAGGGTCCCAGGGTTTTGGGGTAAGCACTGTGGAGAAGAAGCCGCTTGTAATGGTTGCACCTTTGCTATTGTTGTTTCAAAAAGTTTCAGGAAGAAGCCCGGCCGTGGCAAAACCAAAGCCGGTTGGATCCAGAGATGTCTGAGTTGGAGATGAACTCTGGTTCTCTCTCCCTATTACCAAACTACAAACTATGCCCAGAGAGGAGCTTATTCACCACTGCCCATACATGAATGAGTAATGTATAGTCATTAAGTATGTAGAAGTATGTAGAAGCATGATCAGTGACTGTGTGCCACATTTATTCCATCTGTACATAACAGTGACTCAGCTTGCCTGCCCAGTAAAAGCCCTGTTTTCATCTGTGTTTGGGAGGCACCGCTTTGGGGAGTATCCCCAGTGTTCTTCCTCATTGCAAGTCATAAAATCCCTTGTAAAATCATTCTTGGTTGTGGTCACTGGACTGTCACCTGCCAAGTGACCAAAACCAGCTGTTGTGTGGTTAACACAAGCTACCCTGTAGCTTTTCATTTTGAAAGAAAGACAAGTCAATTAAACATCATAAGTGCCTCTTGAGTATTTTATAGAAGGGACAGTTGATGGAATGATCAGAATGTGAGATCTTCAAATTTCTGCATAGTAGGGACCTAGAGTAAGCAATGTGATTGAAAGGGAAGAGTGTTTCAAATGTGTTTACTTGGCATGTTAAAAAAATAAAATAGACAACCTAAGTCACCCCTTGGACCACTCAGCAGGAGGCCACTGCTTTCTGGAAGAAATGACTGGTAAGCTAAGATCTGGCAGATGTGTGGAATTTATTCAGGTAGAGGCAGTCAGGAAGGGGAGGATGTTACAAGCTTGGGGAATGGTATCAGAAAAAGCTTAGAGGCATAAGACGACCGAAGACCAGAGTTGCTGGAGCAGAGGGTAAGGCTCTAAGAAGCTCTGGAAGAGGATGGAGGGCAGGAGAACCCACACCTCATCCATCTACAAAGGATTATTTGGGGTCCTCAAGACGATAAGAAGCCACTGAATGGCTTTAAGCAAAAGCCTGGGATCTGTCCTTGCCTTTGAGCTGTCCCTGTCGGAGCTAAGAGACCATTCTGAAAACACATTTACTTAGACAGGCTTTGTTTTCTGTTACTTATTAGACTTAATCCAGGCCCATATTTGAAAAGTTGAAACTAAAAACGAAACAGCAACAGAAAATAACCCCACAGATTCTACCACTTGCTCTAAAATGTCAACTTCCCCACGTTTGAACGGCCAGCTAAAAAATAAACAAAAATATACGCTCCAGATGACAATTTGCCAAACCAGACTTCCAAGATGCAATTGCCTCTGAAATATTTCACGAATCAGGAGCAATAACAACACAAATCAAGACTTGCTAGTTCCACTGGAGGTGAAAAATGTTTTAAACATGTTTAGATTCTTTAGTCGGAAGTCCATTCAACCACGTGTGACGGCGTTGAGACTATAATGGACACAGTTTCATTCTATCTGCTCTGGCACTGATAAAAGATTCACGTTAAATAGTTACTTGTGACCACCTGGAGGCATCTTGTAGTGCTCTGCAGATGGGCTTGCTTTTCTAATACACATATGTACTCCTGCCTCTACAGCTGTGTTAATTTGAGCATGTGCTCTAGATGTGAGGGCACATGATCCAGCTACCATGATTTTCTCATCTGCTTGAGCTCATAAATGTCTGGCTGGCCTTTAAGACAGTCCCTGTTAGAAAACCTGCACTTGGAAAGAAAAAATTTCTTTCCAATTCAGTAGGTATTTATTGGGTGTTTGACTTGTGCCTTCCCCGTGGTACTGTCCAACGTAAGTGATACATGACTATCCATAGGCACCTAAAACTCAACATGTTCTAAATGTCATTGAAAATCCTGGGCAGGTGCAGTGGCTCACACCTGTAATCCCAGCACTTTGAGAGGCTGAGGCGGGTGGATCACAAGGTCAGGAGTTTGAGACCAGCCTGAGCAACATGGTGAAACCCCGTCTCTACTAAAAGTACAAAAATTAGCTGGGTATGGTCGCGTGTACCTGTAATCCCAGCTACTCAGGAATCGCTTGAACCAAGGAGGCGGAGGTTGCAGTGAGCCAAGATCATGCCACTGCACTCCAACCTGGGTGACAGAGCGAGACAACTCTCAGTAATAATAATAATGATGATAATAATGAAAATCCTGCCCTTCCCACTTATTCCTTCCAAAGCCGTGGGGTTTCCTGCCTCCATTTGCTCAGCTGTTGGGGGTCAGACATCTGCATCACATGAATGGCGGCTTTGGTTTACACCACACTGCACCCACAAGAGGTTGCCAAGTCCTATAGATTCCACCTGAGAAAATTTCCCAGGAATCCATCCCTTCCCGCTCTATGATCTCATTCCTTGCCGTGATCCTCATCTTTTCCCTGCTTTCCTGGAGGCCACCTGAGGGATCTTCGTGACTTCTGGTTTCCTTTTGGTACGTGAGCCCACTGAATAATAGAATAACAATAACCAGGACCTCAGTACTCTTAGTCTGTGCTCCCCAGGAGCAGACCCTGAGATGAGGATTTGACAGCAAGTACTTTATCTGGTGGCTCATCCCAGGAAATTCGGGTAGGAGAATGAGGAAGTGAGGCAGGGAGGGGAAGGCAGCTGATGAGGAAAGCATTTACAAGCATATTCCCACTGGAGAATTCCAAGAGGCAGGGCAGAACCTGTGACTCGGAGGCACAAGGGAGCTGGCAGATTTCATATCCCAGTTTCCATCAGTCATTTATTGAGGACTCTCCTAAGGATGGGTATGCATTCTCTGGTCTTGTGATAAGGCAAAGAAATGCAGAGACTGTCCTGATGTGTTCTAATGGAAAAGCCTAAATGATAGACACATGAGCCAGCCAAGAGTCCCCAGCAAAACCCTGCCTTCAAGCCTAAAATAGCCTGAAGGCTGAAAAACTGGACAGCTGGTCCTGGATGAAGCCCACCCTTTCCGAACTGATTCTTTCTGAATAATGCCCACCTGCGCACTGGGAGAAGAGGGTGGATCCTGCCCTCTCTTATTTCTGGGTGGTAATCTGGGATTCAATCTGTGAAGGAGGAGACCTCCAGGCAGGACCCTCTCTTGCCTTGCTGAGAGTTATTTTTCCTTTTTGCCCAATAAATTCTCTTTCTCACCAGTCTATGTGTCTATAAGCCCAGTCTTTCCTGGTTGTGTGACAAGAACTCAGTTTTAGCTCAACTAAGAAGAAAGTTCTGCAACACAAAGATACACAGGTGAGCCATGGACAGAGTTGGCTTTTCCACCCAAGGGTCCTTCCTTTGTGTTCCTTCTCGTCCTCCATTGCCACAAGCACAGTGTATACTGGAGGTGTATCATTGTTGATATTTCCCAGCCATGGCCTTAACTACACACTCGGGGAATGAAGGAAGAGAAAGAGATAAAAAGAGGAACATAGAGTCAGAGGAGAGAATGAATTATGTAACTGTAAGAAAAAAAAAAACTCACCTACAATTTCACTCAATAAGCAAATGCCCCAGAATCCACACACAGTGAGTGAGAGAGGATTCAGCTGTTTCTTTACCTGTTCTCAGTTCCTTACCCTGTCACACTGTGAATGCTCATTGCACTGAAGATGACTCTAGTGTGTAAACACAGGAGTTTCCCTATTTTGCGGATGAAAACTCCTAAATGCAGACTACTTCCTCTGGTGTCTAGTGGAGAAACAGAACTTGTCCTGTACTGGAAAGAAGGCTGGTTGCATTGGTCTTCCTGGGAGATAGTAGGTCAATCTTCAAGGTCGACTTTTTTTACTCAAAAATTTAATTCATTTATTCAACAAATATTTATTGAGCACCTATTATGTACCAAACTATAAGAGCTGAGGAGAGAATCACCACCACCACCACCACCAACAAACTCTTTCTTTTTCAAGATTTCCCCATAGGGTTCCCTTTTCCTGGTTTCTCTGGTCAGAAAGTTGCAATTTTGATGGGAGTCTTAGCTACCTGCCTGGCCAGCCCCCTGCAGCATGACTAGAACCCAGTCCCAAGGCAAAACCAAAGAAAAACATCACATGGGAATCTCTCCCCAGTGAAATCACTTCTCCAAGTTCTGACTCCCCTCGGTCCATCCATCCAACTGCCTTGTTTTGCTCTTCACAGTTTTCAATTGTGTTTGTGTGTGTGTGTCTGTGTGTGTGTGTGTGTGTCTGTGTGGGGTGTGTACATGCATGCACTTGAGTGTGGGTCTGCCCAGAGTTTTAGCTTAGCATTCAGTAGGAGGGATGGGCTATATATTGGACTTATACTGCCACACCAGATTAACTTAAAAAAAATTCACATAGAATAGGTTCATCAGAGAAATGCTAAAAAATATATTAAAACACAGAAGAAAGTAAATTTATTTACAATCCTTTATCAGACCATCAGAATAGCATTTTAGTGGACTTCCTTTCAGGTTGTAATACACTCTTTGCTTAAGTTGAAACGGAAGGGTCTGACCAGTTTTGCATATTGGTTTTTGAACCTAATAACACTTACCAAGTTTTCTTTTCTCCTACATCACAGATTCTGTAAATACAACTTTAGTTGCTGCACAATACAACCTGTGGATGTATCATCATGTATTAAACCATTCCCTTGATATGCTTGTATTTTTTTTTTTTTTGAGATGTAGTCTCACCCTGTCACCCAGGCTGGAGTACAATGGTGTGATCTCAGCTCAATGCAACCTCCACCTCCCAGGTTCAAGCTATTCTCCTGCCGCAGCCTCCTGAGTAGCTGAGATTATAGGTGAGCACCACTACGCCCAGCTAAGGTTTTGTATCTTTAATAGAGACGGGGTTTCACCACGTTGGCCAGGCTGGTCTCGAACTCCTGACCTTGTGATCCACCCGCCTCGGCCTCCCAAAGTGCTGGGATTACAGGAGAGAGCCACTGTGCCCAGCCTTCTTGTATGTTAAGTGCTTCTAATTGTTTCTTACAATAAATAAAAGGCAAATAAAGTGACATCGTGGGTAGAGGTTCGTTTGCTTGCTTGTTTTTCCCTAACGAGGATTCCCTAGAATAGATTAGCAAAAGTGGTATTACTGGATCAAAGGTTATGAATATTTTTAAAGTCCTGTAACCTATTGACAAATCACCAATCACTGGAATAAAATCATCATTGGAAACAAACTTAATCTTGTGCAGGCAGGACATCCTCACACTGTTCCAACACATCTCTCTGATCACAACTTTCGTGGTTCCAACCACATCTGTGTTGCCCAAACATGCCACACTCTATCATGCGTGACTTCATGCTTTCATTGTGTCGTTCCTCTAACGGAGATACCATCTTCGCTGACTCACTCCTTTTTCCCTCCTGGTCTTCACTACCTGCCTGATAACATACAGATACACACAGACATACACACACACGACAATGGGGCCTGCTGTACATTATGTGTGTCATTCTTCAGTACAGGTTAGACGATGGTCTTGGGGTCGTTTCTATCAACTTCAGGTTTCATCTGCCAGGTCCCATTACCATGCAAATACAAGCTTTATTTTTTAAACTTTAATAAGTAGTATCTATTTAATATAAGCTATGTAATATCACATGGTAAGCTTTTTTTTCTTTTTCCCAGAGGAGTTTTTTGAGTTTCCCTCTCCTGAGGGTGACCCCAGAGAAGAGAATAGCCTTGGGGTTTTATCTAACACCTGATGCACTTAATCATCGGATTGGAAGGGACACCGTTCTCCTCTCCCTGGCAGCTGGACTGCCTGGTTAACTGGCAGGAGCCAGTGCTGGCTGCTCATGTGGATGGTGCAGCCACCCTGCGCTGAGACTCCACATCACATGCCGCGGTTCCACGGGACATGCAGACAATGGTGGCTGTCACTGGGTTATTCCAGGACAGACTCAGAGAAAAACAGTGTTTGACTTTGTATCAAATACAAAACCAGGTGTCTCTTTACTTTTTCATTCTTACAAACACTCAGGTTCTCAAGTAGAATCTTAAGGTGATCCTGGGGAAAGCCAGCCCCAGTTGAGTTTTCCAAGGGTGAAATCAATCCTCTTCTTGAAATAGCTAATGCACGCTGGGCTTAATACCTAGGTGGTGGGTTGACAGGTGTAGCAAACCACCACGGCACACATTTACCTATGTAACAACCTGCACATTCTGCACGTGTACCTCAGGACTCAAAATTTTAAAAAAGGAATGCCGAGAGAGAGAGAAAAAAAAAAGAATGGCACGTTCCTTTCTCAGATAAAATGACAGGGAGAAGATGCAGAGCACTGTCCTTGTATTCACAAAAAGGAAGCACTCAGGCCGGAACTCAATCGATTTGGTCCATTTTTCAAATCCTTATTTCTCCTGATTTTATCTACATGCTTTGTTTTTGTTCGTTAGCTTCTCAATGTTATGGCTGCAAACTCTAAAATTAGAAGGCTCTCGTCCCAGCGCTAACCGCCAAAGTCAATTGCCCCTTTGTTCAACCAATTCTTAAATATCTTGTATGATTGAAATTCAAGATTATCCTGCTTAGGGAGGTATTCACAATATTTAACCTAAATTACACTCTTTTTTCCCCCTGTACATTTCTTCTCTTTCATTGATGCCTTCCCCAAACCTCAAGTACTATTGTTCTTCCTTTTTTGCTAAAGACATTTTAATTAAGACACTAGGGTTACCTTAACCTACTTAAACAATAATCTCTCTTTTATGTGGCTCTCTTTAGTGAAGTCCCGAATCAGCAAAGTGTCTTTCACTGGGCTCTCTCCTCTCTCTGCTCTGTTTTTTGTTAAATTTCAGAGCCTCACATTTTAATTCAGCCCCAACCTCTATTCCACACCATGCAGTTTACATTAGTAAGTTCTTCACAATAATGTACGAAATGTCTCACCACGCCATTGATTACTGCATTCTTTGAAGGTTCAAAGGTGTGTCAGATCTACCAGGAAAAGGAAGGAGAAGTACACATTTGATATTCTCCCACATCTGAGTTTTCCCTGGACCCAGTGGTTTTGATGTTAGCATGGTAAAATAACAACAGCTTTAAAAAGAGGAGAGAGTGTTATAAATATTCAATGGTCGTGTAATACTCATTCTTCTTTAAAAGACAGAAGGATCAGTCTCCTTTTTCAAAGACAGCATTGTTAAATACAGCAACTATTTGATAATGAAGCTCTGAAAATCTATTATGGGACCAAGAGAAATTTGTCAGCAGCCCGGCTATACCGTGAACTTGTGCCACAGGAAAGGAGCAATTTTTTATTTCATTTGTTCTCAAATCCTTCTCTGTATTGAACTCTTTGACTGTTTTACCAGTAGGAAAATATCTTTAAAAATAAATGCATTCTAGATGATGAGAGAGCACTGTACTGTGTGTGTTTTTTTAAGCACTTACTGTGAATTAGGCACTAGGTCTTGCAAACATTTCCCCCTTTGATACACAATTTCTGTGATGTACCCCATACTACAGATGAGGCAAGTGAGGCACAGGAAGGTTAAACACTCTGTTCAAGGACAGACATACTTCTGGGAAGTGGAGAAGCCGGGATGTGAACCCAGGGCATTCTATTCAGACCCTGGACCATCACCAACTACCTCTTATCTCCCAAGACTGCATGTGAAGTCTTTCCACATTAAAAGTTTAATCAACCAGGTGTAGAGGCTCACGCTTGTAATCCCAAAACTTTGGGAGGCCAAAGTGGGTGGATCACTTGAGGTCAGGAGTTCGACAACAGCCTGGCCAACATAGTGAAACCTCATCTCTAAAAATACAAAAATTAGCCGGGCATGGTGGTGCATGCCTGGAGTCCCAGCTACTCAGAAGGCTGAGGCAGGAGAATCACTTGAACCAGGGAGGCAGAAGTTGAAGTGAGCTGAGATCACGCCACTGTACTTCATCTTAGGCAACAAAGCAAGACTCTGTCTCCAAAAAAGTAAAAAAGTTTAATTAGTACCTGTAATTCCAGGACTTTGGGAGGTAGAAGTGGGTGGATCACTTCAGGTTAGGAGTTTGAGACCAGCCTGGCCAATATGGTGAAACCACATCTCTACTAAAAATACAAAAATTAGCCATGCATGGTGGTGCATGCCTGTAATCCCAGCTATTCAGGAGGCTGAGGCAGGACAATCACTTGAACTGGGGAGGCGGAGGCTGCAGTGAGCTGAGATTGCACCACTGCACTCCAGCCTGGGCGACAGAGCTGGACTCTGTCTCAAAAAAAAAAAATTAATTAACAAAGGAATTTTATTCACTATCTCTTCCAGTTCAACTTACATGTATCAAATTTATCCTTTTCTGGTTAACGACCTCCGTCTTCAAAATACATTCATAATGTAACTGTTTCTCACCCTCTTACCCTTATCCAACCTCTACCACCTTGGTCCAAGCCAAAATAATCTTTTCCTGGATCATAGCACAATCCTAACTGCTCAGAGCTTCTGACTATATCCCTACATCCTCTGCCTACCCCCTCCCCCAGGGCGGGCAGAGTGGTCCTGTTTAGACATGAACTGGGCGATGTCCCTCCTCTGCTTCATAGCTTCCAGTGGGATCTCCTAGCACTTGGGGTGAAGCCAGTGTCCTTGTTCTGGGTTACAGTGTGTCATGTAATCTCATGTCATCTGCACTCTGCCCCTGTGTCTGCAGGCTCCCCTGACTCCTTCTGGCTCAGTCCAGTCACACCGACATCCTGGAGCACAGCTGACCCATTCCCATCTCAGTGCCTGCAGACTTGCCGCTGTCCCTGACTGAGTATGTCTTCCGCCAGATTGTCACATAGTTGCTGTATTAGTTTCCAATGGCTGCTATAATAAGTCATAACAAACTTAGCGACTTAAAACAACACACATTTATTATCTCACATTTCTGGGGGTCAGATGTCCAAAATAGATCTTCCTGGGCTAAAATCAAGATGTCGTCAGAACTATGTTTCTTCTGGAAGCAATACAAGAGAATGTATCCTTGCCTTCTCCAACTGTAAAAGGCTGCCTGCATTCCTTGGCCCGTAGACCCTTCCTCCATCTTAAAGCCAGCAGTAGAGCATCTTCAAATCCCTTTCTGGCTGGACCCACTGCCTCCCACATAAGGATCCTTGTGATAACACTGGGCCCATCAAGATGGTCCAGGATAATCTCCAAATCTCAAAAGCCTTAACTTAATCACATTTGCGAAGCCAATTTTGCCATATAAAGTAATATATTCACAGGTTCCAAGGATTAGAACGTGAACACCTCCAGGGCCTTTGTTCTGCCTCCCATAGTAGTTCTTTCACTTTACTCAGACCTTTCCTCAAAAGTGACCCAATCTGTGAACTCTGCCCTGGCCACTCTACCTGGTATTTCCCCCTCAACATTTTTTTTTTTTAATTGAGATGGAGTCTCACTCTGTCTCCCAGGCTGGAGTACAGGGGCATGATCTGCAACCTCTGCCTCCCTGGTTCAATTGATTATCCTACCTCAGCCTCCCCAGTAGCTTGGATTACAGGCACGCACCACCACACCTAGTTCATTTTTGCATTTTTAGTAGAGACGGGGTTTTGCCATGTTGGCCAGGCTGGTCTCAAACTCCTGATTCAGGTGATTCTACCAGCCTCAGCCTTCCCAAAGTGCTGGGATTACAGGCGTTAGCCACTGTGTCCAGCCTCTACCCAGTATTTCTAAAACATCCTTAAAACTTTATTCCCCTTCCTGTGTTTTATTTTACTTCTTTTTTTGGCAATATAACAATCTAACATACTAAATATATATATATTACTCTATATGATACACATATAGTATATAAGCATATATATGAAGTACTATATATGCTACACATATATAGTATATAAGCATATATACAATATACGACATATAATACACATATAGTATATATGTGTATATGTATATGTACATATAAGTATACATACAGTATATAGTATATATAAGTATATATACATACAGTATATAGCATATGTGCATGTATATATACATATACATACCTATTTTTCATTTGGCTCTTCCATTAAAAAGAGACAAATGATACATAAATGTATCTTATAAATGTAAGCCCCATAAATGCATGGATTTTTGTCCATTTTCCACAGATGTACCCCCTGTGCCTAGACCAGTGCCTGACATATAGTAGGTGCTTAATCAATATTTGACAAATAATTTTTTCCCTTTACCATGAACTGAAATATAAAGGATCTCCATCATATAGGAAATGAAAAATGAGAAAGAATTCAATCATCCATGATTCACTGAGTACCTATTATGCAACTTTCACTAGTTAAATGATGTGTGAAATACAGAAATGCATCAGGGGAGGTGTCAAGCCTCCATTTATGGTGGTAAAGGTTGTATGCTGCACAAAAGTCCTTGCAGGGAATGGGTGAAAGCTGAAATTTACCCTGTGTTCTGCAGCCATATGCCCACAGGAGCTGCCATCGTATGCCCTAAGGGGATGGCTGTTTCTAACCTGCATGAAGATACGGTTGAGTCTATCCTACCCTGCTGCTACTCAAGTGGCGGTAGCCCTAAATTCTTATGCCATTGGCTTATGAAAGCTTTTTAGATACAGCAAGCATAGGTTATGCAGGGGAGAAGAACTGGAAGGAGGTAGACAAAGGCAGTTTCCAACATGGGAAATGGTGATGAGGACTACAGGACCGTTGCTTTCCTCTGAGGAGCACAAATAGGGTTCAGCTTCTGCCCACTGTAGAAATATGTCTTGGACTGTAAGTTGGAGAATCTTGGTTTCTAGCTTGTCTCTAAATCAATGCTGCATGAAATGAAAAAATTCACCACCCTTCTCTGAGCATCAAGTTCCTCTCCTCTCAAATGGGTGAGACAATCCTGCTCACACAGTGAAGTCTTCCTTGACCTCAGTATCCAAAATGTGTGATATCCCCAACACTTCCTATTCCCTCCTGTGCTTTATTTGTATCTGTGTCCCTTGTTTTCATCTCTCATACCACATATTTCACTTATTTATATAAATTTTTATTTGTCTCCCCCACCCTCATACATAAGATCCATGAGGCAGGGATATAATGTTCATCTTTCTTATTTACCTTTCAAACCCTGGTAAACCATAACAGTCCTTGGCACCTGGTGGTGTGCTCAGACAACATATGAATTGAATGAGTGATGAGTTAATCTAGTTGAAAAGTCTAAATGAGCCTATGCGGAGCAATGAAACCCATTGAGATGCTAAATTCTGTTTACTGACTGTTAGCAGATACAGAGATTGTGACTGCATGATCAGGGCAGTAGGCTGCATGCTAACTTGGCTTTGTAGGACAGTGTGGATGCTTCGAATGAACCAAGGAGGAACTCCCAGGAAGAAGGAAGCATAAAACAATAGCAATAACCATACCACCTCCCCACTCTTACTGAGTGCTCTCCCTGCATTGGGCACTATGCTGAGCACTTTACAAATGAATTATCTCATTTAATACTCAAAACAGCATTTTGGTAGTTACTATTATTAGCTTCATGATGCAAATGAAGAAACTGAGACACAGGTAGGTTAAGTAATTGGCAAAGAATGATTAAAAGTTAAAAGAAACATGGATTAAGAAACAAGCATGGGCTGGTATGTTAAGGATTAGAAGTAATACGAGTAGGTTGGGTGCTGTGGCTGACGCCTGTAATACCAGCACTTTGGGAGGCCAAGGTGAGCAGATCACCTGAGGTCAGGAGTTCAAGACCAGCCTCGCCAACAGGGCAAAACTCTGTCTCTACTAAAAATACAAAAATTAGTCACACATGGTGGCAGGTGCCTGTAATCCCAGCTACTTGGGAGGCTGAGGCAGGAGAATCACTAGGACCCCGGAGGTGGAGGTTGCAATGAGTTGAAATTGTGTCATTGTGCTCCAGCCTGGGTGACAAAAGCAAAACTCCATCTTAAAAAAAATGTGTAAAATGAGGATCATAATACTACCTACATCATAGGGTTGTTGTAAGTATAAAATGTGTGTGTGTGTACATTTATATAATAGTTAACATTTAAAGAGCACCTACTTTGTATAGACACACACCCACACACATATATATACACACCCACATACATATATACATATAGCACTCTTCAAGTGTTAGCTATTATTTTTCTTTTAAAGTACCTTCTGTCATGACATTTGTCCTGTACCTGAAGAAATTGTAATGACTTGTTTAGATTAAGCTGTGTAGTCTTACCATTAACCTTTGTTCCCAGTACTCACATCTGTTTCAATGTTCCCTTGATTCTCCCCTCAAAATATTTCTTTATCACCATGGAATTGCTCAAATCCAATAATAAAAATAAATTCTTGAGAGCAGCTAGAGGGTAAAAGACACATGACACACGAGGAAAAAGAGAAGGATGACAGCAGATGTCTTGTTAGCAACAATGCAAGTCAGAAGATAGTGGAGTGAACCTTTGAAATGCTCAAAGAAAAATAAAATATATCAACTCAGAATTCTGATTCCAGTGAGCATATCTCCTAATATTGAAGGCAAAAGTAAGACTTTTTCAGATGTATATACAAAACGCAAAAGAATTCATCACCAGCAGAACCTCACTGTAAGAAATGTTCAATAATCCTTCAGCCAAAAGAAAAATAATATTGGATGGAAGTATGAATCTATACAAAGGAACGAAGAGCCCAGAAAATGGCAGATATGTGGGCGAATATGCTTTTCTCTATCTTAGAAGGGAAATTGATTGTTTAAAGTAAAAATAATAGCAATGTAAGGTGGAGTTTACAACATATGATAATCTAAAACCCAGAAGAGCAGTAGTGCAAAGGCTGGGAAAGGAGAAAATGAAAGTGTTTTATTGTAAGTTTCTTATACTATATGTGAAGTGCCATAATATTATTTAAAGCAAACTGTGATAAGTTAAAGATTAATTCTAAAGCAACCACTAAGATGACAAACAAAGAATATTTCTTGAGGCTACACTTTTCTCCTTGGTCTCAAAGATTATTTCCTCCTGTTATGAGCCAGACCCTTAAGACAGTGCTATCTCTCATCTGGACCATCCCAGTTGCATCCTAACTTGCCTTCTCTTATGCCCTGCAGTCTCATTCTCCTTCAGTCCATCCAGATTTGCTTCTGGACTAGGCATTATTAAGTATTTTTTTCCAAAAGTCATATTTAAGGTAGTACAGATTAGGTACTTGGTGGATATTTCTTGTAAGAAGGAATGAACTAACAAAATACGGTTTGTTCTTTGTGCAATGTGGTTCACTCCATCCTCTTAGCATGACATTCAAGGCTCTCTAAAGTTGGAGCTGAGAAAACTTTTCTAATTTCCTTTATCTATTGGAATCATCTACTTTATATCAAATGCAACTAGGTGCTCTTTACTAAACAAATTTTATGTTTTCCTGTTTTTATATATAGCATCTGTCTCACTTGGAATGCTCTTCCCATATAAATTCTAAAGATGCCACCTCTTCACAGGTGCCTTCCTTGGCCATCCCAGTTAGGCAAGTTGAGAAAGTTAGGAAGAAAGGAATTGTCACCCAGACATCTGTATTGCCCATAGGAATCACTGCGGTATTGGCTGCACCAGTGAGATCATCCTTACAGTTTTCCATGGTAACTCTGCTGCAATTATGCACGGATCATTATTTAATAGACTTCGATCATAAGCACACCGATTCTTTGACTTTACAGATTACAAAGTTTTCTTTAAAAATAAAAATGAGAAGATCAGTGTTATATTTGGCAGCAACCCCATAATCTTCAGCTCCCTTAGATCTTTTTAAGGAATACAAAGGACAAAAGTTACGAGGCAAGATCAGAATTATAACACAGACAAGGTGAGATTATTTGGATTGCCAAGAATTCTTATCCTATGAGCTTTATAAGTTCTTAGGCATATGCAGAAATGTTTCACATCTGTTAGACTCAATGCTTTGTTTTGATAATAAAAATAAAGGTAACCGTGTCCCCCTCCTATATGGTGATAGCAAATTTTGTTGAGAAACATTGAGTTTGAGTGAGGTTGAGCAACTTGTCCACAGTATACAGAGAAACAGTGACAAGGGAGACTGGTATTGATGTGAGTCTCTTGCAACATTTCTCCAGAGGTACACTCAATCTGGACATTATTCAAAGGACAGGATAAACATATTTTTATTTTCAAAAGTGTTCAGAAAAAAATATGTTATGAGAATTAGTAATTTTAACATGACCCTGACTTTCAAAGGCATGGACAACATTTCCTTTAAACAAAAACTTGGATATTAAACTCCTGGTATAAAAAATCACCGTTTTTCAAATGCAAACTTAACGATAATCTTCAATCTATTCTTGCAGTTGATCAGAAGTAAAAACGAAAATATTGCACGTAATTAGCACAGTATGGTTACATAGGCTATCTTATCAGTCCCCTCCCAGCACATAACTGCACTCAGTCCAAGGGCATTAAACCCAAATCCGCTCACTTTGCCTCAACACATGCCTGTAAAGTGCAGCTTCTCCCATTAAGAATTTAAATTTGGCTTCAGCAGAGAGTCAGTCCTGAGAATTGAAATCATGAGTCGTGGTGGCAATAAGATACTCATAAAATGTGGTCATAGCCTAAGGATAATTTTTCTGTAATTGCACTTTCATTTTTGTGATCAATCCTTTAGCCATGGTACAGAGAGGATACATTCCATCTTGTATTTCAGTAGCTATTGGGTAACTTCCCCAGGAACAGGGGAATTAAGATATGCAAGTCCCAGCTGCAGGTCCTTGACTGAGCCTTCTCTCTGGGATAATGTTTGATATATTCCTATTTGGTCTCTGGGCTGCTCTCAGGTAGAGCTGCAGACTAAAACTATAGCTCATGACGATTGGTTGCTGAACTCCTGAGACCTGATGACTAACTTCTACGAGATTCACAAGGACAAAGCCCATACATAGCCTGGTATGCAATGACAGCTGATACAGGCCGATGCCCTTACAGAGCTGTACCTGTGACTCCACACATTTCCACCATTATTCACAGATGGAGTTCTTGACCTGTTAAGTTCAGCACAAGGTGACTGCACACTTCTCCACTGCACCATACCCTTTTTCTGGACCTTTCTCTTGTTGCTACCTCCTAAAGACATGTTCAACCTTTACAAAATTGCTAAAAACTCTGCCTTCCAGTGAACTCGAACAGATCCCCTGACATCGGCATTAATCTCTCCTTTCTTTGTACTTATGGATATTGTTTCATGGGCCTCTCTCAGTGCATTTTATTCACTGCAAGCCTCTATCGCCTTTAAGAAAAGACATACTCTGGAGTCTATGTGGTTCATTCCACAGTGCAAATCATAGAGTCTTAGGCAAAACATACTGCTCATTAGAAACTTAGTGAACTTAATTTTTCACTCTTACTGTCTGAATTCATGATTCTGATTCAGTTAACCAGGTTATACCTGCCATTTCAACTAACAAGCTAGTGCACCTGTATTGAGCATCTACCATACACCAAGCATTTTGGCGAGGTATTGTATACCCAAATATGTAACCTTGAAGAACTCATAGTCTACTGGGTTAGAAAAATAATAGAAATATAACAAGATAATATATTTGCATTATAACATAGTTATTAATGCCTATGAGAGGATATACCAGTGTTAAAAAATGGGGTGAGGATAGGTATGATTCATCCCAGTGGGCAGAAGTACTTTATCACTAATGATGTTTAAGAATTGCCAGCACAAGCTTATACAACTACAGGACATGTAGTAAGTTTTTTGTTGTTTTATTTTATTTTTGTCTGTACCTGGAATGGATCACTACCATACCACCATCATGTTGATATACCAGTGTATGTAATTATTGAGGTGAAAGTTTTGGGACGAATGAGTGTTTTGGAGAAGGTATATATGATTTTTACTATTTCTTCCAAATCCATGATATCATGTTGGTAGCCTGGTATCAGCCACAGTGTCTTTATACCACAGTAATTGACAAACACCACAAATCAGGGCTACTTTATTTCTGTTCACAGAACTGATTGTTAAACATTTATTAGTGCACCAGGAAGAAATATTCTTAGCAAATTGACAATGAAGTTCATTTTGGGGCAAAGAGTGGGATTTTTCCAAGCAAAGAAAAGATGAAGAAATGCACTATAGATTGCAGATATTGCTCTGATAATTAATCCTACAATAAGTCCTTAAGCTTATGGAAGGTGTACACAGGATGATCATCATCATCAAACCGGTTTTCAATAACTTACAGAGTTAATTGTGATGGAGATCTCATTTATCTTAAAAAGTAGATATCTATGTAGCCAATAATTTGGAAGCTGTAACCATAGAGGAAAATATTTTGTATGCCCACTCCTTGACAAGTCAGAAGGAAGTCACCAACTTTAAATTTCAACTATACTTTAAGGGGAAGACAGTTGTTACTGGTTATGAAATGCTACTTCAACAAAAATACAGGATGGTGTGATTTGCTGCTCAGATTTCTTTATTTGGAACTGAAGTATTCATTCCTTCAGCCACTGGGATGTTTATAACTATAAACTAAGAGGTCTTGCCTTCTGCTGAAGAGAGCACCTCCCCAAGATCACACCTACTTCCTGAAAGCAGCCTACATTCAATGACTAGTCCATGTGCGGGCATAAGATCTCCGCTCCTTGTCCCAAGTAAGGACAACGGGAAAGGCTTCTCCTCATCTTAGAGCTCTCTACAGGCTCAGCTGAGATTTCTGTCGTAAGCATACCACAGCCCAACCTCTCTCTCTATGCAACCGTGCATCTTCCAGGCCTGAAAATAATGTGTGTTACTCCTGAGAACGTTTCCCAAAGTTTCCCTCTTGTCAACCACCATCGAAGACGCTTTCCCAGTAACCCAACTGCAACTATAAAGTGGGCAAAGCAGGAGTCACAAGTGCTCAGATGTCTTCACATGCAGCACAAATCAGGCGTGTTGGCTTTGCCTGAGAGATCTCCATTTTCTACTTTGCTTTGCAGTTAAGCTGGAGCCATGCAAACAGAATTTTGTAGTTATTTGTTATAACAATGAGGATTAATTGCTGACTAATATATCCTGAGTTTTTCATGTCATCCTGATCTTACAAATGGGTCTCCTTACCCAAATTTTGCCTATTCATAAAAGCCCACCTCAAAGATCACCTTTTCTATGAAACATTTCTGTAACTCTTTTCACCAGGCTATCACTCGCCTGCTTCATTTTTTCAGGTATTTCTTTTCTGCCTCGTTTATGGAGATACCACTTCTTATAATACACTATTGTAAGTGCTTTCTGGGAATTTCCTTCACTTGTTGATTTTGGTATCCATTTGTTTCCCTGTCTTGTATATGCTTTCTGATTGGGAATTCCTTGAGGGAAGAATTCCTTGGCCAAAGAACTGAGAAGAAGGTAGGGGACGTACAGCTTCTAGCAAATTCAGGCATGAATGTGTGCATGGAAGAGACCATGTGCTTTGAACTGATTTCCATATTGTTTGAAGTAAATTTGCATATTAAAGTACTTATGGTGGGCTGGGCACAGTGGCTCACACCTGTAATCCCAGCACTTTGGGAAGCCGAGGCAGGTGGTCACCTGAGGTCATGAGTTCAAGACCAGGCTGGCCAAAATGGTGAAACCCTGTCTCTACTAAAAATACAGAAAATTAGCCAGACATGGTGGTGGATGCCTGTAATCCCAGCTACTCAGGAGGCTGAGGCAGGAGAAAATTCAACCTGGGAGGCTGAGGTTGCAGTGAGCTGAGACTGTGCCACTCACTGCACTCCAGCCTTGGGAATAGATCAAGACTTCGTCTCAAAAAAAAAAAAAAGTACTTATGGTGTTTCCTCAGGACAAATCCAAATGTGTCCAACTGGAGAAAGCCATGTGATAGAGTCAATTATCTCCATAATGTAAAAGGCTAGAGAAGACAGAAACTAAGTAGGGAATGAGGAGGAGACAGAAGAATTCCACTTTACCAGACATAGGCGAAGATGGATGGGTTCTTTTATAGATAGAGGCTGAGTGAGTCCAAAACTTCTTAAACAGAATGAGCAAAAATAATGAAGAAGAGAAAAATATTTTATAACTATCCTTGTGTTCACAGTTTCACTAGTAGATACTACCACAGCACCTTCCTCACTAACTTGGGGACTTCTTTAGCTTCCACATAAAGCTTGAGCAAAAATGCCATTGTCTTTATTTTTATAAATGAAACGGTTCTGCAAAAGTTTCAGATCTTCACCCACATAGTTACTGAGCAATGTTATACTTTGCTCAGTATACAGAAAAATTAATGCACTACATTTGCACTCTCTTGGGAGAGTCTAGATTTGCTGAGTGAATATAGATGAGATTGGCATCCTACTCTTTGGGGCAATAATAGGTGTATTTGGGAAAAGCTGGATATACCTGAATTTCCAATAACCCAAAATAAACAGAGAAAACAGAATTGTACAGCCAATAAGAGGGATAGCAGTCTTCCTTTTAAAATGGCAAAGAAAGAAGTAGTAATAAAAGAAGAAGAAAGGAAAAAAGAAACAAAGAAAGACAGATGAAGCTTGTTTAAGCTTCTATTGATTTGCACTATTTTACTATATCAGCATGGCGCTCAAAGGGAACTGGGGCTGAGGAGTTAATGAACCCTAGTTAGAAAATTCCAGGATGAAGGTGAGGATGGCATCGGTGTCTGCCTTGTTTTAATCATCTAAGACCTTGCCTCGTGAAAATGTCATCATTACAAGGGAGCCCAAATGATCTGTACTAACACAGCCATCAATCAAATGCTAAGAAGACAAAGGTTATACAAATCAACACAGTGATAGTGGAAGGCATTTAATGCAGACCCTGCCAGACTTGAATTAGAAAACCTAGGTTCTAGTCCCTGCTCTCTACTGAAAAATTGTGTCACTTTGGATAAGTTCTTTGAAATTTTCTGAGCCTAAGATTTGCTTCTATAAAATGAGAGTAAGAATGCCAATTATGACAGTCCATAATCAGAACTGAATATAGTGATATGAATTACTTACTATTTGAAGGTTCTTTGACTTGGTAGGATAATGTCAAAAATTAGGACTTAGAGGATTTTTAAAATAAATTTTTAATGCCAGCATTGCCTGGTATACATGGATAAAAAGTTTTAGATTCTCTGAACTTACTAGATTTATTTGTGAAATTATATTTATAGGCACACAGGTGTGAGGGATACATTTATTCTTAAAATACTTATGAATCACTGCTTCAAACCCTTTGGAGTAAAGATTTCTTTTTCTAGATCTTTTAAGAAATGAATCATGAAACAAACAGTTATTATACGCCCACCATGTGCCAGGAACTGCTATAGAAGATGCTGGGGATATAGTATGCAGTGAACAAAACAGATTTCCCTTATGAATCAAGTACCCTAGTGGATATATTTTTCACTATAACCATATGTGATGAGATATTAAAATATAAATGGTATGTTTATAGAAACAAAAAATAATTTGTGTAAGACCAGCCCATGACTTAGTGGCTTCAGCTGACTTAGTTTCCAGTTGGAACTCATTTCAGTGCCCCAGCCCCGAGGAATGAAGGCAGTTGTAAAGAACTGAAATTAATGTCAGAATTACCCAGTTGCGGCCGGGTGCGGTGGCTCACGCCTGTAATCCCAGCACTTTGGGAGGCTGAGGTGGGTGGATCACGAGGTCAAGAGATCGAGACCATCCTGGTCAACATGGTGAAACCCCGTCTCTACTAAAAATACAAAAAATTAGCTGGGCATGGTGGTGGGTGCCTGTAATCCCAGCTACTCAGGAGGCTGAGGCAGGAGAATTGCCTGAACCCAGGAAGCGGAGGTTGCGGTGAGCCGAGATCGAGCCATTGCACTCCAGCCTGGGTAACAAGAGCAAAACTCCGTCTCAAAAAAAAAAAGAATTACCTAGTTGCCCTGTAGACATAAAATGTATTTAGGGAGGCATCCTTTGAGATTTTCATAAAGAATGACAACACATAATGATTTGGTCATTGGGCTTCTCAAACTATATTGAATGGGAAAAAAAATTCCTTCTCCTACTGACTGAGGATTTATTCTAGGAAATAATTCAAAGTAAAGCGGAGGGTTACCAAATGTTCTTGGAACTTTTTTTTTCTGATAGCAGAAGATGGAGAAAAACGGAATGGGGGAAAAGCAAAGAGGAGGAGAAGGAGAAAAGAAAGGAAGGAAAGAAGGAAGAAAGAAGAAAAGAGAGAAAGTAAGAAGGAAATCACTAAAATATTTCCCAAGGGAGACATATTTTATATTTACAAACATTGTGGCTTGCCAACTACATGAAATATTGTGCAGTCTTTGAAAACAATATTTACAAAGATCATGTAGCAACATAGAAAATGTTCATTACCTAATAAGTAGAAAAATCAAAGTACAAAGTTGTGTGTATATATATATATAGTTGTGTGTGTATATATATATATAAAATGTTTATATATATATAAATATGCAATATACTTGAATGAGAAACAGAAAAGAATATTCACACAGTATTTTGCTGGGGGATCACACATGACTTTTATCTTCAAAATCGTTTTAATGCTGTTACAGATTTTACAACACAAAAGCATAAAAAGCGTATGTTCCCAGATTTGTTTTTATTAGTCTGTATTGTAATGAATGCTAAAGTCTGGTCTGGAATCCGAATTTGCTTTGAAAATCAAGGTCTAATTGTTGTTTTAAACTTTAATCACCAGCTTGTGCAGTCTGAGCAGACAGTCTGGGAAGACTCGGGAGTCGATCAGAGAGATTATTGAGAGTCAGGAGCCTGTGCTATGAACGTTGCCACCGTTTCTCACTTGTACTTGAGCATAGACAAACGAATGTTGTAGCATCTCTACTAGGGGTCTGAGTGGGATGGTCTGAACCACGCAACATGCTGTGGACTGGGCTAGAGGCACGTAAGAGCCTGAAATTGAGAAGAAGTGGGAGCTAGTTGGAGAGAAGTGGAAACTGGGAACTGGGGTAGGAGGAAGCTGTAGCTTTTTGTGGGTGGGGATGACTACCAGCCAAAGCCTCAAGTCTGCATGAGGTGATCACAGTTTTACTCTATGCCCAAGCCCTGACTTTTAGGTTTAGAACCCACCCACATTCCATGTTTCTAGCATCAAATGTGAGGGATCTGAGAGGCTCTTAGACCGTTCTCTAATTTCTTGCTATGCAAAGTATGGTCCTCAGAGTACCTCTGGGGAGCTGGTTATAAATGCTGAGTCCTAAGTCCCTATCCCAGACACTTGAAATCAGAAACTACATTTTTACAAGATCCTCAGGTGATCTGTATGCACATGAAACTCTGAGATTTACTCAACCCTATAGTCCTAAAACCTGTAGACTCTGTTTACCTAGATCCCATTTCCTACTCGTACCCCTTACAACAAAGTCATGAGATAGAATGGCATGGCAAATAAACATTCAGACTCTATTTCATTACATTTCTCATCTGTATCAGGTTCTAGAAACCAAGAGTGCCCCCTAAAGGCAATCTTCCACTAGATTGTGAACCCTGTTCCCCACCTCAGAGCAGGCACCAAGCCCTGTGGTTCACTGCTGAAACTGCAGGACTCAGTGCCCTATCTGGTCCCCCACTGGTGAGCCAAGCGATGGAGGGGATGAGTGTGACTCACATCCCTGGTGCCTGCGAGCCAGATGCATGAAAGCCCAGAATGCAAGTTCTCTGATGACAGCAAGTCTTTCGTTCACTATTGTGCCCTAATGGAGAACACAGCACCTGCCACACAATAGGTGTGTGGTGAGTGATGATTAAACAACATGGCCATGACATTAATCATACAATGTAAAATACTTTTACAAAGTAAAATCTATGAAGGACCAAAAGGTTATACGCTAATGATCAGATAGGGATGTGATGTTAGTGGGCTAGAATTCATCCTTGGTTCTGCCATTTACTACCTGTGAACCTGACTCTATACATCCGTAAAATACCTGCCTCACAGTTGCTGTAATATTTAACAAAATATACACTTATATCTAAATCCATAGACATGGAAAGCAATTGATAAAACTCTGCTCGAGGAGTCTATAAATTTTGTCTACAAAGGACCAGATAGTAAATATTTTAGGCATTGTAAGCTATACTGCTTCTATTACAACTATTCACTTCTGCTCTTGTACCAAAAACATCTATTGATAATATATTAATGAATGGCCATGCTTACAGTCTACTGAAGCTATATGGATAAAAAAGGTAGTGGGCTATATCTAGCCTGTGGTTGTTGCTGAATAATCTCTGTTCTAAATACATATTAGTATTTATTAATCATCAGCTTCTAAATACCAGCAAAAAAAAATGCCATAAAGCTCATTTTTTTTTGCTTGAAGTATTTTCTATTCTACAAAATTTTACAATATCAGATGAACACAAACAGAGAGCTTGAAACATGTTAAGCTGATAAGAGAGGATCCAAGATGGCTGAAGAGGAACAGCTCTGGAGTGCAGTTCCCAGTGAAAACACAGAGGGTGAGTGATCGTCGCATTTCCAAACGAATTTTTACTGCCCACAGACCAGGGGATTCCTGGGTGGAAAAGCATCACAAATCTCCAGCGTGGCTGTTTCAGCCAGCGCAGCAGGTCTCTGCACAAAAACTCACACAAATCTGGGTGCTGTTTTAAAGGGCAACTGGAATGCCTGAGAGACAGAGTCACCCGTTCAACTGAAACAAAGGGGGCTGAAACAGGGAGTCAGGTGATCTGGCTCCTCTGGTCCCATCCCCACAAAGACCAGCAATCTGAAATGCTCTAGACTGAGAGTTTCACAGCAAGTACAGCTGGACCCAGGACAGTCCAACTCTGTGGAGGGAAGGGCATCCACCATTACTGAGGCAGTCTACCACTGCCAAGGCAGTCTGCCATTACTGAGGTAGTCCATCATTACAGAGGCAGACCGCCATTACCAAGACATTTCTAACTATACCCCTATAAACAAAACTGCAAGGAAGTTGACACATCAGCTGTGCAGAGCCCATGGCAGCTCAGCAATGCCTCTGCTGGCAGACTGTGACTAGGCTACCTCCTCACTGGGCAGGGCATCTCTGAACAAAGGCAGCAGAATGACAGGAATTTATAAATAAAGTCCTATCTTCCCGGAACAGAACACTTGGGGGAAAAAAGGCAGTTATGAGTTCCACTGCAGCAGACTTAAACGTACCTGCCCAGCAGCTCTGAACAGAACAACAGAGCTCACAGCTCAGCACTTGAGCTCCTATAAGGGACAGTCTCCTCAAGCAGCTCCCCAACCCCCATATAACCAAAGGGACACCTCATAAAGGACAGCTCAGGCTGACATCTGGCGGGTATCCTTCTGGGACAAAGATAACAGAAGAAGAATTTGGAAGCAACTCTTATGATTCTGCAACCACTGCAGGTGATCCCCAGGCAAGCAGGGTCTGGAGTGGACCTCCAGCAGTCCTACAGCAGGGGGGCCTGACTGTTAGAAGGAAAACTAAGAAACAGAAAGAAATAACTTCATCAGCAACAAAAAGGATGCCCACTCAGAGACCCCCATCTGAAAGTCACCAACCACAAAGACCACAGGTAGAGAAATCCACAAATATGGGAAGAAAACAGTGCAAAAAAGATGAAAATACACAAAACCAGAACGCCTCTCCTCCTCTAAGGGATCACAACTCCTCACCAGCAAGGGAACAAGGCTGGATGGAGAATGAGTCTGATGAATTGACAGAAACAGGTTTCAGAAGGTGGGTAATAACAAACTCCTCTGAGCTAAAAGATCATGTTCTAACCCAATGCAAAGAAACTAAGAAACTTGAAAAGGTTTGACGAAATGCTAATGAGCATAAACAGCTTAGAGAGGAATATAAATGACTTGATCGAGCTGAAAAACACAACACGAGAACTTCACGAAGCATACACAAGTTTCAATAGCCGAATCGACCAAGCAGAAGAAAGGATATCAGAGACTGAAGATCAACTCAATGAAATAAAATGAGAAGGCAAGATGAGAGAAAAAAAGAGCAAAAAGAAATGAAGAAAGCCTCCAAGAAATATGGGATTATGTGAAAAGACCTAATCTCCATTTGATAGGTGTACCTGAATGTGACAGAGGGAATGAATCCAAGCTGGAAAACACTTTTCAGGATATTATCCAGGAGAACTTCCCCAACCTAGCAAGGCAGGCCAACATTCAAGTCCAGGAAATACAGAGAACACCACAAAGATATTCCTCAAGAAGTACACCCCAAGGCACATAATCGTCAGATTCACCAGGGTTGCAATGAGGGAAAAAAAGCTAAGGGCAGCCAGAGAGAAATGTTGGCTTACCCACAAAGGAAAGCCAATCAGACTCACAGCGGACCTCTCAGCAGAAACTGTCCAAGCCAGAAGAGAGTGGGGCCAATATTCAACATCCTTAAAGAAAAGAACTTTCAATCTAGAATTTCATCTCCAGCCAAACTAACCTTCATAAGTGAAGGAGAAATAAAATCCTTTATGAACAAGCAATTGCTCAGAGAGTTCATCACCACCAGGCCTGCTTTACAAGAGCTCCTGAAAGAAGCCTAAACATAGAAAGGAACAACCAGTACCAGCCACTCCAAAAACATACCAAATGGTAAAGAGCATGGACACAATGAAGAAACTGCATCAACTAATTGCAAAACCACCACCTATCATCAAAATGGCAGGATCAAATTCATACATAACAACATTAACCTTAAATGTAAATGGGCTAAATGCCCCAATCAAAAGACACAGACTGGCAAATTGGATAAATCAAAACCCATTGGTTTGCTGTATCCAGGAAACCCATCTCACATGCAAGGATACACAGAGGGTCAAAATAAAGGCATGGAGGAAGATCTACCAAGCAAATCGAGAGCAAAAAAAAAGCAGGAGTTGCAATCCTAGTCTCTGATAAAATAGACTTTAAACCAACAAAGATCAGAAGAGACAAAGAAGGGCATTACATAATGGTAAAAGGATCAATGCAACAAGAAGAGCTAATGATCCCAAATATATACATGCCCAATGCAGGAGCACCAAGATACATAAAGCAAGTTCTTAATGACGTAAAAAGAGACTTAGACTCCCATACAATAATAGTGGGAGACTTTAACACCCCATTGTCAATATTAGACAGATCAATGAGACAGAAAATTAACAAGGATATTCAGGACTTGAACTCAGACCTGGACCAAGCAAACCTAATAGACATTTACAGAACTCTCCACCCCAAATCCATAGAATATACATTCTTCTCAGCACCACATCACACCTACTCTAAAACTGACCACATAATTGGAAGTAAAGCACTCTTCAGCAAATGCAAAAGAATGGAAATCATAACAAACAGTCTGTCAGACCACAGTGCAATCAAGTTAGAACTCAAAATTCAGAAACTAACTGAGAACTGCACAGCTTCATGGAAACTGAACAACTGGCTCTTGAATGTTGACTAGATAAACAATGAAATGAAGGCAATAATAAAGATGTTCTTCCAAACCAACGAGAATGAAGACACAACATACCAGAATCTCTGGGATGCATTTAAAGCAGTGTCCACAGGAAAATATATAGCAATAAATGCCCACATGAGAAGCAAGAAAATATCTAAAATTGACACCCTATTGTCAAAATTGAAAGAGCTAGAGGAGCAAGATCAAAAAAACTCAAAACCTAGCAGAAGACAAGATATAACTAAGATCAGAGCAGAACTGAAGGAGATAGAGACAAAAAAACTCTTCAAAAAATCAATAAATCCAGGAGGTGGTTTTTTGAAAAGATCAACAAAATAGATAGACTACTAGCCAGATTAATAAAAAAGAAAAGAGAGAAGAATCAAATAGATGCAGTAAAAAACGATAAAGGTGGTATCACCACAGATTCCACAGAAATATAAACCACCATCAGAGATTAGTACAAACAACTCTATGCACATAAACCAGTAAACCTGGAAGAAATGGATAAATTCCTGGACACTTACACCCTCCCAAGCCTAAAACAGAAAGAAGTCGAATCCCTGAATAGACCAATAACAAAGGCTGAAGTTGAGGCAGCAATTAATAGCCCACCAACCAAAAAAAGTCGAGGTCCAGTTGGGTTCACAGCCGAATTCTACCAGACATACAAAGAGGAATTGGTACCACTCCTTCTGAAACTATTCCAAACAATCCAAAAAGAGGGAATCCTCCCCAAATCTTTTTTATGAGACCTACATCATCCTGATACCAAAACCTGGCAGAGATTCAACAAGAAAAGAAAACTTCAGGCCAATATTCATGATGAACATAGATACAAAAATCTTCAATAAAATAGTGGCAATCTGATTGCAACAGCACATCAAAAAAGTTAGCCATCACGATCAAGTAGGCTTCATCCTGGGGATGCAAAGCTCGTTCAACATACACAAGTGTATAAATGTAATTCACCACATAAACAGAAACAAAGACAAAAACCACATGATTATCTCAATACATGCCTTTGACAAATTTTAACAGCCCTTTATGCTAAAAACTCTTAATAAACTAGGTATCGACAGAACATATCTCAAAATTATAAAAGCTATTTATGACAAACCCACAGCCAATATCATACTGAATGGGCAAAAACTGGAAGCATTCCCTTTGAAATCTGGCACTAGACAAGGTGCCCTCTCTCACCACTCCTATTCAATACAGTATTGGAAGTTCTAGCCAGAGCAATCAGGCAAGAAAAAGAAATAAAGGGTATTCAATTACGAAAGGAGGAAGTCAAATTGTCTCTATTTGCAGATGACATGATTGTATATTTAGAAGACCCCATCGTCTCAGCCCAAAATCTCCTTAAACTGATAAGCAACTTCAGCAAAGTCTCAGGATACAAAATCAATGTGCAGAAATCACAAGCATTCCTATACACCAATAACAGACTTAAAGAGAGCCAAATCAAGAATGAACTGCCATTTACAATTGCTACAAAGAGAATAAAATTTCTAGGAATACAACTAAAAAGGATGTAAAGGACCTCTTCAAGGAGAACTACAAACCACTGCTCAACAAACTGAGAGGACACAAACAGATGGAGAAACATTCCATGCCCATGGTTAGGAAGAATCAATATCATGAAAATGGCCATACTGCCCAAAGTAATTTATAGATTCAATGCTATCCCCATCAAGCTACCAATGACCTTCTTCACAGAACTGGACAAAACCACCTTAAACTTCATATGAAACCAAAAGAGAGCCTGCATAGCCAAGACAATCATAAGCAAAAAGAACAAAGCTGGAGGCATTATGCTACCTGACTTCAAGCTATACTACAAGGCTACAGTAATCAAAACAGCATGGTTCTGGTACCAAAACAGAGATATAGACCAATGGAACAGAACAGGGGCCTTGGAAGTAATGCCACACATCTACAACAATCTGATCTTTGACAAACAAAAACAAGCAATGGGGAAAGGATTCCCTGTTTAATAAATGGTGTTGGGAGAACTGGATAGCCATGTGCAGAAAGCAGAAACTAGACCCCTTCCTGTACCTTACACTGAAATTAACTCCAGATGAATTAAAGACTTAAACATAAGACCTAACACCATAAAAATCTTAGAAGAAAACCTAGGCAAAACCATTCAGGACATAGGCATAGGCAAGGACTTCATGACTAAAACACCAAAAGCATTGGCAACAAAAGCCAAAATAGACAAATGGGACCTAATTAAATTCCAGAGCTTCTGCACAGCAAAAGAAACAATCATTAGAGTGAACTGGCAACCAACAGAATGGGAAAAAATTTTTGCAATCTACCCATCTCACAAAGGACTTATATCCAAAATCTACAAAGAACTAAAACAGATTTACAAGAAAAAAGCAAAGAAACCCATTCAAAAGTGGGCAAAGGATATGAACAGACACTGCAAAAGAAGATATATCTGAGGCCAACAAACATGAAAAAATGCTCATCATCACTGGTCTTTAGAGAAATGCAAATCAAAACTACATGGAGATAACCATCTCATGCCAATTAGAATGGCGATCATTAAAAAATCTGGAGACAACAGATGCTGGAGAGGATGTGGAGAAATAGGAACACTTTTACACTGTTCAGGCCAATACCCATGATTAGTGTAAATTAGTTCAACCATTGTGGAAAACAGTCTGGCGATTCCTCAAGGACCTAGAAATAGAAATTCCATTTGACCCAGCAATCCCATTACTGGGTATATATCCAAAGGATTATAAATCATTCTATTATAAGGACACATGCACATGTATGTTCACTGTAGCACTGTTTACAATAGCAAAGACATGTAACCAACCCAAATGCCCATCGATGATAGACTGGACAGGTAAAATGTGGCACATAAACACCATGGAATACTATGCAGCCATAAGAAACGATGAGTTCGTGTCCTTTACAGGGACATGGATGAACCTAGAAACCATCATTCTCAGCAAACCGATACAGGAACAGAGAATCAAGCACCGCATGTTCTCACTCATAGGTGGGTGTTGAACAATGAGAACACATGGACACAGGGAGGGGAGCATCACACACTGAGGTCTGTAGGGGAGTACTAGGGGAGGGACAGTGGGGGGTAGGGAGTAGGGGAGGGTAACATGGGGAGAAATGCCAGATATAGGTGATGGGGATGGAGGCAGCAAACCACATTGCCATGTATGTACCTATGCAACAATCCTGCATGTTCTTTACATGTACCTCAGAACCTAAAATGCAATAAAATATATATATATATATAAAATAAATTTAAAAAAATTATAAAAATAGGACAAATGTTAAAAGTGAATTCCAAATTCAACTACTATTAGGATTTTAATGTTACCCACTCTGATTATTTATAAATAATTTAAAATGTATACTTATAATAAACACATCCATATTATGTTGCATCAATAAATATTTTAAGTATTAAAAAAATAAAGAAATATATTAAGCCTTGTAAGAAACCCCATGTTTTTGGAAAAGTTCTGATTATATGAATAATGCAAATACTTTATTCTCACAACAATCCTATGAAGAGTAATAAAACCTTTACTTTATAGGACAGGGGCCCAGGCACAGAGAAGGAACTAGCTTGCCCAAGGTTGTATCAGAAACAGCTTTTGGACGTAGGGGCTACTGATCCTAGAGCAGCACATATGTAACTAAAACTATGGGCTTTGTGGTTCTGTGGTTTGGTGGGTAACTTCAGCTGGAAACACAAAAATGTTACAAGAAAATAAAGGATTGCAAATTGTGTCCAAAGAATGTCAACAACTTGCTTTTTGCTCCATTGTTATGGTGACAACCCTGACATTTAAAGTCACAGCTCTGTGAGTTATAAGCCTAATAAGGCACCAAGGAAGCACAAAACCCATGAAACTCAACAAGACACCCTCTGCATAAGGAAATGACGTGTCAGAGTTCAATCTGCAATGTGTCAACACAAACTAAAGATGGAGGAATTTTGAAGGCTCTTGTTGTCATGAGCCAAAAGATGAGTGCACATCTGAATTAAGACAGAGTCAGAACAGCAGGTACTTTCTAAATACTCTGAATGTTTCTAATCATTTGCCATAACTTTCAATGGCAGAACTGCAACTGCTTTTTGCACCAACCTAATACTTCTACCATATCCAAACATAGCAGCTGAGGGCTGCACCCGAATGGAGGCAGTCCCAAGCACGAAGCCTGTTCCAAAGTGAGTGTTCAGTAAAGGCAATGGCCATACTATTTTCTTTTCTTGCTGCTCTTATTATGACCATTATGAAATCATCTTGCTAGACAACCCACAGGGCATAGATAAGACCCATTTGTAATTAGCACCCACTTTATATTCAGTAATAAATGGATTCAAGTGTTTGAAGATAAACAGTCTTAGGTTTAAAAATTCAGTGAAAGCATGAGAACATTAATGAATAACATGAACTTGTTAATGCTGTGGTGCTAAGCATTGTGTACTTAAAACGAGGATAGGATGTTTTAATCCTATTATTTGCACCTCACTAGCTTTTTACATATATTTCAAAGCAATTGAGTCGCTTTTTTCTACATGTTTCATCCAATATTTCTCACAGTAAACTTTATCAAGTAAAATTAAGTCATTGATCAGTTTCCTACATAGCATAAACAACTTTAAATTTAAAAAGATCAATTTTACTTTGCTAGAATTATCTTCATCAGGATTAATTGTGCTGTATATACATTTTATGTCAACTATTTGGTTCACTGATTGTTTTTTGCCATGTCAAATTTTACCAGTGATAACTCCTGACTTGTGGATTTCTGTTTGGTAGGCTTATCTCACCAAGCCCACTCTTGATGTTGGGTATTTTTGACCAGAAGTTTTTATGTTTGCATTGACTTCTAGTCAATAATAACATCTCTTCCATGTAGTTTTGGCCATTGTAATTTTTATTTTGTTCTCATTCTTTCTGCCAAGTCTAATTTTTCATAGGATATTTTTGTGTTTTTTCATGATGCCAGCAATATTTAATCTTTTAGCCAATTTCCTGTCTTCAACAAATTTTACTAGGCCCAGTTTTTGCCATTGCCTGTTTTATTTTGTGTGCATTATTCTTAGCAGCAATATTAAGAATTGAATTCAAGACTGGTGGTGTTCCCTTATTTCTTGGAGCAAATACTATTGGTAAGGTAAAGACACAAAACTTAATTTCAAAGCATGGTCTAAATGTCGAGGTCAAAACAGCAATGTCAAAATATCTTGCTTTGAAAGTTATAAGTCAAGCTTTACAAGACCTTGAGAAATGGGGAATCCAATTTGGACTTGACAAAGATAGGGATTCAGCTTGACTCAACCCTTGATAAAGGATTTGGGACAAAAACAGTTCCCCTGTGTTGTAATTAGCATTTTACAGCCACCATTATCTCATTTACAACCATCACCATCTCACTGAGTCTTAATTATAGCTCCAGTGGAAGGAATTATCCCATTTTACAAACTAGAAAACTAAGTCTCAGAGTATTTTACCCAAGATCACACAGCTTATAAATGGTGGATCTGGAATTTAAATACTACATTCCCTAGATACTAATGCTCTACATTGTCTAGGCTTAATATTTTTCTGAGTTTTCTTGGAGAAATGTTTAGACTGTTTTGTAGTCTCAAGACTATGTCTGAGAAAACCTCTCTCTTAATTTTGCCTTAAACCTGTAGTGAACTTGAAAATACCAGTGGCCTGGTATCTGAGATTGGTATTTCATTAACCATTTTGCACTTAGGCCACCATCTTTTCATCATGGAGACATGCAAAGGCCCTGGTGCCTTGCGTTATTCTCAATTGGAGCAGCCAGACACCTGCCTTAGATGTAGAAGTCTGTGCTGATTTGAGACAAATATGCTGAACTCTCCCAGCAAAGGATGTGAGCTGGGACTAACAAAGCATTTCATAACGCCATCTGGAACACTTCTGAATTAATAAGTATTCTAAAGAATAAATTAAGGGCGCTGTGTTTACTTTGGCAAAATGCCAAATATAATGACTATCCCCCCGTTGGGAGCCTCAGTGTGTCCTAGCATATTGAGACCTCTGAGAAGTTCTGTAAGCAAGAAAATAACATTTCCCAAATATATGTATTTGACTATACAACTCATAGTGATGTGGTTGCTTATCTCCCTAACATTTATTTCTCCCCTTCTTCTTGTTACAGAACTTGTATTTTGTTTAAGGCACAAATAAAACAGCCAAATGTTTGCTGTGTCAGCTTCCTTTGCAGCTAAGCAAAGCTGTGTGGTGACACAGTCCTGGCCTATGAGAGATAAACAGTAGACTTCTGGTGGTTTTTGGTAAGATTTTCTTATTCCAAAGAGGACACATATGGCTGGCTGGCTCACTCTCTGCATTCTCCCAGTCTTGCTGACACAATAGCTGGACATATATTAGCCATCTTCCAAACCATGAGGGGTGATATGGTTTGACTGTATCCCCACCCAAATCTCAACTTGAATTATATCTCCCAGAATTCCCATGTGTTGTGGGAGGGACCCAGGAGAGGTAATTGAATCATGGAGTCAGGTCTTTCCTGTGCTATTCTCATGATAGTGAATAAGTCTCACAACATTTGATGGGTTTATCTGGGGTTTCTGCTTTTGCTTCTTCCTCATTTTCTCTTGCTGCTGCCATATAAGAAGTGCCTTTTACCCCCCACCATGATTCTGAGGCCTCCCCAGCCATGTGGAACAGTAAGTCCAATTAAGCCTCTTTTCCTTCCCAGCCTTGGGTATGTCTTTATCAACAGCATGAAAACAGACTAATACAAGGGGAAAACTATGAGGATTAAAGCCAGACAATTAAGGATGCTGAAATGAAGTAGAGTAATCACCTGAATTTCTCATAGCACTGTTGAACAGCTGAACCAGCCCCAGCATTACCTACACCAGGACTTCTTGTAAGCAAGAAAAACACCTCTACTTAATTAAGCTATTTTATTTTTTATTTTTTTGAGATGAAGTTTTGTGCTTGTTGCCCAGGCTGGAGTGCAGTGGTGCAGTCTAGGCTCACTGCAACCTCCTTCTCCCGGGTTCAAGCAATTCTCCTGCCTCAGCCTCGCAAGTAGCTGGGATTACAGGTGCCTGCCAACACACCCAGCCAATTTCTTGTATTTTTAGTAGAGACAGGGTTTCACCATGTTGGCCAGGGCAGTCTCGAACTCCTGACCTCAGGTGATCCACCCACCTCGGCCTCCCAGAGTGTTGGGATTACAGGCGTGACCTACTGCACCTGGCCACTTTAGCTATTTTAAATCAGATGTGTTACATACTTGCAGCCAAATGCATGTCTAACTGACACACACTCCATGATTGAGAAAATAAGTATATTTTTCCCCATAATATTGAAAGTTCAAAGGACAACTACTTTCTAAAGGTAGGTGATGGCTTCTCCTCCACAAAGATGCTCTCACAATAGGAGGTCACACAATAATTCAGCTGCCAAGGGCACCTAAACCTCAAAGAGAAGGTGAATACTTCTGGATAGAAACCAAAGTAAAAGAGGACAGAAGAGACAAATACAAACTCCTGACATTCCACGTGAAAACAAACTTTTTCCGTGTCAGATCCTTCCCTTGACTACCCCTTGCTAAATTTGCCCCAGTCACACTCCTTTTCCTTAGCTAGTAATGCAATCAGTTGGCTCCAATCTTTTGTTTACGTGATCATCAGTTCAAAGCCAAAGATAAGCAATTTATTGGGTGTGAAAAATGCTACCTATGGAATCCAAATTGACTTCTTAAAATTCGTTTTTGCCACATTAGGATTTTAGGACAGCCTCTTCTGGCAGTTGGTGCAGCCACGAAGTGTAATAAAAATTATGATGGGTCCACAGCAGCTTTCTAAACTCATTGCAAATGTCTGCTCTCTAAAGAGCTGCAATTGGTAAAGGGTTATTAATGAGATAGTGAGACTTACCTGGAGCCATCTTTCTTGATGATTTACTATTGACAACTCAACCCAATAAAACGTAACTTGGGATAGGCAAACGAGTGTTATAATAGCCTGATGCCCTTCATTATATTTAGCTTCCTGACCAGATGATTAATATTAGGCATGTTAAACAACTAGTGAGCTGCTAAGATTAAGAAAGTTCTAAGCATCGGGGGAGTGGAAGTCTCATCCATTTATAGCTAGAGGCTCATATTGAAAAGACACTTCCAACTATAGTTCTATCGAGTTTCTCTGCGAGTTGGCATCTTTTCCAATACAAATTCCATATTTCATGCTATTGGAAGGCAGCACAGAGTAGTAGAGAAAACAACAGAATTTCAGTGGGGCTGATGTGTTTTGGGTTCTGTTACTCACTAGCTCTGTGATACTGGGCATGTCAGTAATCTCTCCAAATCTCAATTTCCATATGCATAACGTGGGGGCAAGGATTTTGTTCCTCCTCCAGCAAACACGTGGGACTATACAGATTGGAATTATGTTCTCTTGTTTTGCCTTCTTTATAGCTCTCCCATTCTTATTGTCTTCTCTTTCAAATTTCATCACAGCCTTGTTTATACTGTACAGTATGGAGTTATGTAAATTGTCCTAATGCTTTACTGAAACAGGTGGACATATAGTGACTACACATAAAAACACCATTTGGGCTTTTCTCCCAAGAGTATTTTGAGAATCAAGTAAGATGTTGTATTTAAAACCGTGTATCCTATACAACACATGATTGGTATTACTTTTGTCATGGGAGAGTCTGAATTCTTATCAATGTCCAATTACTTTACATTTAGTGAAGATATTTAGAGAAGATGAAAGAGTATCAGCTTCTTTTGTGGTTCTGAATCATTCTGATTCATGATCAAGTTAAATTGCTCTCAAAGTTATTACTTATTTCTCTATTTAAAAAATTCTTACTAGAAAAGTCTCTTGAAAGGGAAGACACCATTTAAAACATACTGTCTGAGAATAGACATAAAACATTTTTCCCTTTGCATGCCTTGAAAAACAAATGTGTGAATTCATTGTTGCTGTTAAAACAGCAGCACCAAATGCTTTGCTAATTAATATTGACTCTGTGGTTGAGAAACTTTTTCTCATTTTTTCCACGTAGGTTGTCCTTATACCAAATCTCTTGATTCTGCACTTACTTCTACAACCTAACCTTAGAGCTGACATTTCCTCTTTGTGGCTTTCGTCCATTGTTCCAGTTTAGTGAGATCTTTCTGGTGGTTTTTGTTGTTGTTGTTCTTGAGACAGAGTTTTGCCTTGTCACCCAGGTTGGAGTGCAGTGGCACAATCATCTCAGCTCACTGCAACCTCCGCCTCCTGGGTTCAAGTGATTCTCCTATTCTCCTGCCTCAGCCTCCCAAATAGCTGGGATTACAGGCACCCACCACCATACCTGGCTAATTTTTTTTTTTTTTTTTTTTTGGATTCTTAGTAGATATAGAGTTTCACCCTACTGGCCAGGTTGGTCTCAAACTCCTGACCTCAAGTGATCCACCTGTCTCAGCCTCCCAAAATGTTGGGATTACAGGCAGGGATTCCAGATTCTTTCTAAATCTGTAAAATGTTCATCTCCTGTACTAGCTTGTTTGGAGAATTGATGCTGGAACGAATTAAGACTTCTGGGGCTGTTGGGATGGAATGAATACATTTTGCATGTGAGAAAGACATAAATTTGTGGGAAGGGGGCAGAGTAGAATGCTATAAGCTGAACTTTTGTGTCCCCCTCCAAATTAATATGTTGAAGCCCCAAACCCCAATGTGATAACATTTGGAGATTGGGCCTTTAAGAGGTAGTAAGGTTTAGATGAGGTGACGAGATGATGAGGATAAAACCCAATGGTGGGATTAGTACCCTTCTAAGGAGATGACCCTTGCGTGCTCTCTCTCTCTCTCTTTTTCTCTCTACTATGTGAGTTTACAATGAAAAGGCAGCTGTCTGCGAACCAAGAGGATGTGCTCACAAAAATCCTACCCTGCTGGTACCTGACCTCAAACTTCTGGTCTCCAGAACTGTGAGAAATAAATGTTTGTTTTCTTGTGCTACCAGTCACTGGTATTGTTATAGCAGCCCAAACTAAGAGAGAAATTGGTATCCTCTGAAATGTACACTCTGTGTATTTAAAAGCAAGCTTATAACTCTTTTCTCTAAACTCTGGAAATATGATCTTTGGTCTAGGTTGGATGACCCTGCTCTTACACCCCTATTAGCAAAGCTGTGATCCTGTGTTCAATGCCTGTCTTTACTTGTATATTAGTGGGGCTCTGAAATACAGACCATGTCTATCCCATTCACAAGTATGTCCCTTGGGTATTCTACTGTGGTTGAACATAGTAGGTGCTCAATAAATAATATTTAATGGTTAGATTGATTTGAATCAAACTTTTTAAAGTTAAAAGATTCTATCTTGCCCAAAAGTCCTTACTAATAAGGACTAAAAAATAACCCACTAATTTTCTCCCAAGATTACCATACTATCCGTGTAATAATCTTCCTTGTGGGTTAGAATAAAGCCACTCCCATTGCCGCCTCTATGTTCTGAGGGGTATAGTTGTTCCTAATCAAGACTGTAAGACACAAGCAGACTTTTCTGATATAATAGCACGAGACTCTCAGCTAATACAGTAGCTATGGACACTGGGCCAGTTGCTTAAACCCTCTGAATCTCAGTGTCTTCATTTTTAAAATGGAGCTAATAACAGTGTATTTCACATATCTGTCTCAAAGATTGCATTAGACAGTCACAGTGCATACAAAGTGTTCAGTGGAACGGTTGGCTCCCAAGAAGGTCAGGCAGATGCAGGAGGAGGAGGATAGAATGTAGTTGAAATCCCTATCCTTATTCATCAAATTGTTGAATAAATACTTGGCATGAGAGTGAACATGAGGGAAACCAAATTTTCTCTTTATGCTTTTCATACACAGGTGTCTAAATTTTCCTGGGTTTGAATTCCTAGTCTCAGCAAATCCGGGCCAAACAGCTGGCTGTCATCGCCAATTTGAGAATCATAGTTGCCCTGAACCATCTCCAAGATAGAGAAACCTGAAGAATGAGATGAAGGGCTCTGCCCCACCATGGATGAACTGAGAGAGAAAAACACTTTATCATCAAAGCACTCGTTACTACCTTCTGAAAAAGGCGAAATCTCCTTGACCTTCACCCATGCCACAAGATTCTGTGGGGAGCCTAATAAAGCTGATGAAGCATTTCAATTTTCTTAAAAAGGGATGAGACAGATACATCATTTTTATGAGTCCAAATATGAAAGTACTTTTAAAAAGGATTCTAGCTTCTGAAATGTGCTACTCAACTTTATCCAGTTAACATTATCTAAGCATTAGGATGAAATAAGAAATAAACTTGTTTTTAATGATTTGTTTCCCCAGAGAAATTTATATAAGGTAGATATGTAACTTCTTCTTCTTTTCAGACACCATGGATCACCCAAATACATAATGACTTAGCTTTTTAGTAGAATATTATACAGTCATTAAAATCACGTTCCCAAGAACAACTTGGCTGACATAAAAAACCCTCATGGTATATTTATTTATAAAAAGGAAGAAACACATTTGCATATATGCCATTTGTTCTCCAATCTTTTATTTATACACTTATGAGTGAAGGCAGCAAGGGTAACGATAAAAACAACAACTACAAAAAGAGAAAACTAGCCTCTAATTTGAGTTAATTGCATGCCAGAGTGTGCTAGGTACTTTACATCCATTGTTTCACTTAATTACTACTTGCATTTGGTGTAAGTATTGTTTCCATTTAAGTCTCATTAAAGCACATATTTCCTGTTATAATTATCCCATTTTATAGATGAGCAAATTTGAGCTCAGAGAAACTGTCCCTTGCTTCAGTTCCATATCCAGTATGCATCGCAGCAAGGTTAACTTTGTGTCAGAGGCAAAGTTATCATAACAGAGAACAATAAAAATACTATGAATAACCATCACAGAAAACAAGGTTAATAAATGATGATGTGTTCATACAATGAAATATTCTAAAGCCACCAAAATTGGTAGTGCAGAAGATACTACTTCTGTATAGCTGAGTAGCCCTGCTTGACCAATTCTCCTGTAGAAAACTGCTATACACACTTGACCACATATAACAAACAGCAACCTGGGGAATGTGGAGCATGAACTCTAATGCATGAAAAGACTGGAGGGGTGTGAACACTTTGGAGAAGAATATGATACTGGGTGAATTTCCCATTTTTATGGCTTTCAGCCTGATAAGAGGACCAACCAGTGCCAGGTGGAAACTGACATTCCGACTGAAAACCCACAGACTTCGTGGCTTACAGCAGGGGTACCCAAACACCCGGGCCGTGGACCTATACTGATCTGTGCCCTGTTAGGAACCCGGCTGCACAGCAGGAGGTGTGCCTTGGGCAAGTGGGCATTACTGCCTGAGCTCCATCTCCTGTGAGATCAGCAATGGCATTAGATTCTCATAGGAGTACAAACCCAGTTGTGAACTGCACACGTGAGGGATCTAAGTTGCATATTCCTTATGAGAATCTAACTAATGCCTGATAATGTGAGCTGGAACAGTTTCATCCCCAAACCATCATCCCCTTACCCCTGTCCCCAGTATGTGGAAAAACTGCCTTCCACGAAACCAGTCCCTGGTGCCAAAAAGGTTGGGGACAGCTAGTTCACAGAACAGAGAACGGAGTTCATGACAACAGTAGCTACTGGAAAGTAAAGGAGGAAAACCCAGATAGGAGAGATTCAGTGACAGGGAGCCCCAACTTCTGTGTGTGAATTCTGCCCAAAACTCTGCCAATGCCGACCCCCAAACCATGCATGTGTGAGCAGTCTCCAAGTATCCCTGTTTGAGCTGACACCCACCTCAGGTCAGAGGGAGGATGCAAGTTTGATTTTAGCCAAACTGAAAACAAACAAAACCAATAAACGAACAAAATCTTCCTTTGAGGAACAGAACAGAACAGAATGGTCAATAAGCATATATATGGGTATTTAGGGTAACACAAATTACATCCACAATGGGATGCCACTACATACTCACCAGAATCGCTAAAATTAACAAGATCGGTAACAGCGAATGTTTGTGAGGATGCAAAGCATTCACTGCTCTCATGCGTTATTGGGAAGAAGATCAACCACTTAAGAAAAAGAAGCAGACACTTCTTACAACACTGAATGTGAATCTACCCCATGACACAACCCTTTTACTGCTAGGAGTCTACCCAAGATAAAGAAAAACAGGTCTATACACAGAATTGTGCATGAATGTTTTTACAGCAATTTTATTCATTATAATCAAAAGCTGGACCCAACTCAGACATCCATCAATAGGAGAGTAGATAATAAATATGGTATACATAGGTGAGCGGGTGACCAAACATTACCCAATCACAAAGAGAAATGAACTGCTCATGTATGAGCATAAGTGAATCTCAAAAATCTTATGCTGGTTGGGCATGATGGCTCACACCTGTAATCCCAGTACTTAGGGAGGCTGAAGTGGGTGGATCACCTGAGGTCAAGAGTTCGAGACCAGCCTAGTCAACATGGCAAAACCGCATCTCTACTAAAAATGCAAAAAATTAGCCAGGCATGATGGTGTGCACCTGTAATTCCAGCTACTCGGAAGGCTGAGGCACGAGAATCACTGGAACCCAGGAGGCGGACGTTGCAGTGAGTTCAGATCACATCACTGCACTCCAGCCTGGGTGATGGAGTGAGACTCTGTTTCAAAAAAAAAAAAAAAAAAAAAAAATCTTCTGCTGAGTGAAAGAAATCAAACAAACAAAAAATATATATATACCATATGATTTCATTCATATAAAATTCTAGAACCAATGAAACTTGAAATGAATCTATGATGAGAAAAATCAGAACATTGGTGGCCTCTAGGAGGTGAGGGAGATATTGTCTGGGGATGGTCAAGAAGTAACTTTCTGAGGTGATGGTGACAGTTTCTATCTTGATAGGGATTTGGGTTGCACAGTTGTATTCAGTTGGTGCAAAATTAATTGAGGTTTTTGCCATTGCTTTTAATGTCGAAAACCGCAATTACTTTTGCACCAATGTAATATATGTTTGTCAAAATGTAAATGTTACACATAAGCTTTGTGGATTTCATGGTATGTAAGTTTTCCTCAAAAGAAGAAATAACCAGCAAATACTGAATTCTAATTAATAAAATGTGTGCAGATAAATTTAGGGGGTAGAGTGTTAAATATCTACTGCTTACTTTGAAATGCATAAAAATAAGGTGGATTGATGGAAATATAGAGGGAGGGATTGTGTGTGTGTGTGTGTGTGTGTGTGATATGTATGTGTATATATATATATAAAGCAAGAATACCAAAATGTCAAATGTAAACTGTAGACTCGAGGTTATGGGTACATGGTTGTTTAGTGTAAAATTCTTTCAACTTTATGTTTGAAAATGTTCATAATGAAATATTGGAAACATCGTGGTTCCAGTTTTTCATTTCTTTGTCTAGCCAAGGAGACACCAGTCCTGTCAGGCTAAGCACCCCAACCGCCAGCAATACGCTCTAAACGAACAAGACATGGCAATGGATTCTGATCCAGACACTTAGAATGCTTAGAAATCAGGGTAAATGCTTTAGTCATTTCCTGGTTTTATATGGAACATTTGGGAAATTTGGCTCTATCATTTTCTTTTTGGAATATTATCAAACAATGCTCAAAAGCTCTTTGTGCCAGAGTAAAAAAGCCTGGTCATGCCATCATGTTGAGTTTGATGCCCATATGGGCCACTTGGTCTCATCATAGCTCATTTACTTTTTTTCCTTCCAATTTTATGTTCATCAGGCAGGATGTCTGGAATCAGCAGAACTCAGGTTCTGGCTCTGCCATTTGTCAGCTTTCAGCCATTTTGCATACTTCCCTTAACACATTTAGACTATTTTCCCCTCTCTTTTCTGGTTTGGTTTTTGTCACAAAGCTGATCCTGCCACTTAAAGGTATAATGTAGCTCTCCGTCTGTGTTTAGGGGATTTTTGCAGCAATTCTGCCCATGAATATGTGCAGTATCAGAGAGCTTTAACTGATTTGACTTCTAACACAAACTCTCCATTTGCAGAGCTAACTCATGAATCTGTAAGCTTCACCACAAGCACAGGGAAATCTGATCACAAAGCAAAAGAGAAAGTATTCCCAAGCAAGATTGATATGTCTCTATTGGGAAACTCAAACAATCTAAAATATAGCATTTCCTTACAATTATTTTTGCAGGGACCTCCTTGCCTAACTCAGTACAGATACAGTACTGATGTCCATTTCACAGAGAACATCAAAGGTCATCTGAATCCACACATGCTTTGAGTGCAGCAGAGGATCAACACTGTATGCAGTGCTCAGTAACCACAACCCTGTTCCTCTGCATCCACAACAATCTTACCAGACTCTTCCTGGGCCATTCTAGCTCATGAACATTGTCCTTCACCCCAAACTTAAGACAGGAAAATGTCTAGGAAAGAAGAACCAAGCTCACATGCTACATGTACCTAGTGCTAACAGGGAGAGCTCAGGTGGTAAACATTGGTCATGCCATTGTCATGAGTTCATCTTCACAGGGCCACTTGGTCACTCTCTTTGTGGTCCCCTCAATGCAGACCCTGAGACAAGAACTGGGGTGAAAGTCTTTTATTTGGGAGATGATGCCAGGAATCACAAGTGAGGGAGTGGGGAAGTAAGACAGGGCATGGACACAGACCAATGAAGGGTGCATTCGTGGGAAGACTTCCTATTCAGAGGAATTCTCATCACCATGTGGGTGACTGCCTGCCCAACTTGTGTGAGAGGTTATCAAACAGCAGCATCTAATTAAGTACAGAAAAAGGTCAAGATGCCAACATTCTGTTTAATACAAAATGGAGGTAGTATGGTGTGGTAACTAAGAATCTCTCTCTCTCTCTCACACACACACACACACACACACACTCACCCCATGGGCAACTGGAGCTCAATCCTACAATGCTACTGGGGACCCTCTGAGAGACAGTGAGAAAAATGTCCCAGAATTGTCCATTAGGAGTCAAGGACGCTGGACCCGAGGATGTTTATTATAGATCTTACCTGTCATGGGCTGAGGATTCCCTGTGGCCACTACCAGCCCAGCAAGCTGTAAGGTGAGGGGCAGTGGCTACCTTGCTGAGGCTGCAGGTAACCTCAAGTGAGCCTCAGTATAAGGGTTAGATGCCAACAGGGTCTGCAGCAATCTCTTTTTTGCTCTTTGTCTAACTTTGTGCCTTTCAGACAGTCCACGTGCTGTCTGGAATCAGAATATCTGAGGTAAAATACTGACTATTTGTCAGCAACTCACTTAAGCTTTGGCTTTAGTCTCCTCTTCTGCAATGCAGTCAGTAACAGTACCACTGAGGACTGTGTGAGGCGGTGGCTGTGAAGGAAGGCTCCTGTCCACAGAAATCAGTCATGGCAAAAAATAACAGACGCTAGCAAGGATGTGGAGAAAAGGAAACTCATACATTGTTGGTGGAAAAGTAAATTAGCCATTATGGAAAACAGTAGGATATTTCTAAAAAAAACCCAAAATAGAACTACCATATGATCCAGCAATCCCACTACTTGGTATTTATAAAAAGGAAAGAAAATCAGCATATCAAAGAGATACGTAAGTTTATTGTAGCGCTATCTACACTAGCAAATATATGGAATCAACCTAAGTCTCCATCAGCGGATAAATGGATGAGGGATTTTAAAAATTGCGGTATATTTACACAATGAAATACTATTTGGCCATAAAAAAGAATGAAATCATATTATTTGCAGCAACCTACATGGACTGGAGATAGTTATGTCAAGTGAAATAAACCAGACACAGAAAGACAAATATCACATGTGCTCACTCATAGATGGGACTTAAAATGCGGAGATCAAGAGTGCAATGGTGGTTACCAGAGGCTGGGAAGGATGCGAGTGTGTGTCGGTCTGGGAGGGTGAGTGAAGAGAAATTGGTTACTCAGGACAAACAGGCAGTAGATGGAAGGAAGAAGTTCTAAGGTTAAGAGTAGAGGCCAGGAGCAGTGGCTCACGCCTGTAATCTCAGCACTTTGGGAGGCTGAGGCGGGCAGATCATAAGGTCAGGAGTTTGAGACCAGCCTTGTCAATATGGTGAAACCCCGTCTCTACTGAAAATACAAAAATTAGCTGGGCGTGGTGGCAGGCACCAGTAGTCTCAGCTACTTGGGAGGCTGAGGCAGAAGAATCACTTGAATCCGGAAAATGGAGGTTGCAGTGAGCCAAGATCATGCCACTGTACCAGCAGCCTGGTGACAGAGCGAGACTCTGTCTCAAACAAACAACCAAGCAAACAAACAAACAGTAGAATAGGGTGATTACAGCTAACAACAATGTATTGTACCTCTCAAAATAGCTAAGGAGAGGACTAGAAATGTTCTCAACACATAGAAATGATAAATAATCCTGATGATGGATATTCTAAATTCCCTGACTTAATCATTACACATTCTGTGCATGTAACAAAATATCACATGTATCCTGTAAATATGTACAAATATTATGTATCAATAAAAAATTAAAGATAAATCGGTCATTGGTAGACAACTGTTAAGAGGTACTATATATTATATATACATACTATGCTATATAACAGTACATGTATCATATCATGTTATACTAAGTATATTATATTAAACATATGCTCATATTTTAAAATTCTTGTGGAGAGCTACAATATCAGGGAACCTATATTAAAAGCCTTTTGTGACTAGGCAGGGCATATTTTCTCTTCTTCCTGGAGTTCAATATATTCTCTTAACAGGAATAAAATCTGCAATAGGGGACTCAGCTGCTTTAAATGTAGCTGTTGTGTTCTTAGGACAATTTTAGGGAGGACTCGCAGGGAGCAATATGTGGGGAATTCTCATCGCCATGTGGGTGACTGTCTGCCTAACTTCTGTAATAGGAAATTAAACAGCAGTATCTAATTAAATACAGAAAAAGGTCAAGATTCCAATATTCTGTTTAATACAAAATGGAGGTAGTATGGTGTGGTAGTTAAGAAATCTCACTTTCTCTCTTTCTCTCTCTCTCTTCTCTCTCTCTCTCTCTCTCACTCACACACACACACACACACACACACACACACACACCACCCAAAGAGAGAGCCCATTCCTTGGTGCTGAGTTACCTGGGTTCCACCTTGAGCTCTGTTTCTTCAAGCTCTGAAACCAGACGACCTGTACTCAAATCCAAGGTTCACAATCACTCACTGCGCAAGCCTGCCTGGATTATTTAATCTCTCTCAGGTTGTGCTTCCTTACCTGTAAAATGGGGTTCACGGGGTTCAAGGTTGCCATGAGGAATTGGTGAGCTGCCAGCACAGTGCTGGACTCAACACAAGCACACAGTACATCTTCACATCGTTACGCCTAGAAAAGGGTTTCTTTCAGATCCCAGTAAATGAAACTATTCTCTGAAAGGCCACATTGTCTTAAAATATGTGCATTTCATTCTAATGCATATTTAAAAGGAATTTTAGAGCCCAGAGAAATTTTAAAAATCCTCTAGGGCCATCTTTCTACAACTTTCCTCCAATGTAGGGGATCTTGTTAAAAACACAGATTCTGATTCAGTAGATATGGGGTAAGGCCCAGGATTCTGCATTTCTACTAGTGAGTGGTGTTCTTAGGGGAATTTTAGGGCAGTCCAACAGGGAGCAAAAAGTGGGGAATTCTCATAACCATGTTGATCCATGCACAGATCAAGCTTTGAGGCGATTAAACCCCTCAATTCCCAAATGGGAACGAGAACACCTAAGACGAGTTACTAAGATCACACAGCTGGTAAAAGAACACTCATATCCAGAATCCGATTGTTCTGACTCCAAGTTTGTGATCCCGTTGACAAAAAAAACCACACGAACATCTCTAGCTTTTGACAGGAAATTCTTCCCAGCTGGTTGCAAAGAAGACCGACATTTCTAATGATTTTCCATAGTAAGAGGTAGCCAATGGTGAGTTAGAATCCTCCAGGCAAAACTAATTGTGTTTACAGTCTGGAAGACAGGATCATATTGTAATGTCCATGTCCAACATATGCATTATTTCTAGCATTAAGTATAAACACATCAGCAATCTAGTCATTGTCAACAGATTAACTAAATGATTGCAAAACTTTGAAGTAGCTTTAAAACACAGTGGACATGTGAGTCAGGCATTTTTAACTGTGTATTTTGTGAACTGAACACAGTTCAAGTATTTCAACAGAAGTTTGTCACCCAAACTGAGATTAGCCTTAAGGGTAAAATACATGCACAATTTCAAAAACTAAGTTCAAAAAAGACGCAACAATAATTTCTCACTTGACTAAATGTTGAAATAATCATACTTGCATGTACTGGGTTAAATAAAATATGATAATAAATTAATTTTACATGCTTATTTTTAGTTTTTAAATGCTAATCCAAAAAAAATTTAGAATTATATATGTGCTTTAAATTATATTTCTCTTGGACGTTGGTTTAGAGAGATGCAATGATTAGATGGCCACACAGATGATGGATGTATAGAATCAACCCTGTATATTTTACTTAAGATCTATGCATAATATAAATGGGATATTTATAGCTCACATACCTATAAACTATTTCAGAATTCTGTCACGCATACCTATTCTCTCAAATTGATTATAGATGCCCTACATATGATATGTATTTTTAAATGTTTGTTCAAATATTGAACACGGTTCAATTTTCTCCACATATTCTTCTCATATGAACTTACTTTTCTGTGTTTATGATTTCAAACAACTATTCAGTCCAACTTGCTTGTACTGGAAAGCCAACTTCATGAATTATTAGTTTCCCAGTGGCATGCGGGGAGCACCCACACCTCCCTGAAGTGAGCAAGCCTCCCTTACTTACTGACAGGTGTCTATCAATGGGTCAGTGAGGGCAGAGGTTGCTCTTCTGCTCAGAGAGCAAATGGTCTGGCACTTTAACCAAGGCTTAGAGGAGCTCTCAGGGAAGAGCTACATGCTAGTCAGTAGCATAGGTTTACAACTGGGCTCTTAACAGGAAGGGGAGCATCTCTGAGCAAATTATTTAACCTCCTTGATTCCCAGTCTCCTTGTCTGAGAAAGGGGGATCATGAAAGCACACACCTTGCAGGGTTATTTGAGGATTAAACAACACACTGCTGATGGAGGTTTCTGCTTATTGCCTGGCACAGACGAAGCATTCAGTCCACACTTGCTGTGATGCAGATGCTTCTAATGCTCATGTATAATCAGGTCTCCGCTTTTCTGAGCATGTTCAGAACTACACTTTTCCTATCCCTTTGCAATTAAGTGGGGCTACACATTATTATGATCAATAAATTATAGTAAGAAGCATGGTGTGTCATGTCTAGGAGAGCATTCAGTTGTGACTGCAGAATCTGGAATGTTCTTTTCCTTTGCCAGGGAGAACCCAGATGCATCATGTTAAGATGGTGCTATCATGACCTCATGTGGCATGACCGCGTGAAGCCTAACTCCCCTCCTAACTTACACTGGTTGTCTATCATGAGCAATAAATACACTTCTGTTGTTTAGGTCATTGATGTTTGGGGGGCTGTTTATTACTGTAGCATAACCTAACCCTGCCTGATTTATATACTATCGCTTAAGACAACTCCTTTGCTGAACTAGGTTTTAAATTTGAATTTCCAAGGCTTTCCCTTGCCTCCTGATTTACAACCCCTCACAGATAAATAGTTCAGTCATTCCCTTCAATGTAATTGAAGGTCAATCATCTTCTTGGGCGTCTCAGCATTGTCCAGTCACACTAACATTTTCCTTCCTGAGAAAAATTGGATTATATTAGTCATGTTTGCTTTTCTAAAACAACTTTTTACTTCTAAAATAACTTTTATGACCAAGATTCTTTTTTTAAATACCACGCCAAGGCTATTAAAAAGAATGGAAACTGCAGATCATAAAAACATCAACAGTAAAACACTCGTTTCTGTGCGAGTTGTGAAATCAAATCAATGTATGTTAACTTACTCTTTAAAAAGAAAGGAAGAAAAAGGGAAAGTTCCAACTCTTGTGAATATTTAATTCACGTTTATGAATTCATTGTTACGGCTAGAAGGAGCTTCAAAGGTCATCGCATCCAACACCCTCAAACTGTCAGTATCAAGTTGACGGTGGCTCGTGGCAAATATCTAGTTACAGGGACAGACAGCACATGTATTTCCAATAGTGAATTTTTAAAGGATAGTTAATGATTTGAAAGTTTTCTAGAAGCAAAGAAAGCTGAGATTTGTTGCTGCAAGAGCAGAATTTCTTAATAAGCACGCCAAGAAGCAAGAGGATTTCGGAACAGCTAGTGTGATATTTTAGGTGAAAACAACTTTTCTATCTAAAGAAGCATCAAGTGCCTTGAAAAAAGAAAAGGGAAGTTGTCCTCAAAAATTTGGGGAATTTTTAAAGTGCTATTGGCCCAATTTTTCTTCGTTTCCTTACTTTTATTTCTTTTTCTGGTATCCATCAGCTACACTGATTGCCAATTTCTGTCTGCATTTCTAGAGAGAACAAGAATCAACATTTAGTTCAAATGGTTTGTTTTCCTCTAAAAGACAATTGCTTGCTGCCTGCCCTTGTGAGAGACAGAGCCTAGGGTGTTAAACCTAAGGTCACAGGAGATGCATGGACCAGGCCCCGACCACTCTGACCAGGGTTAGCGCTGGATTGGGAGCCAGAGTGAGCCTTTGTGGAGAGCTGATAAGGGTGGGGATGGCCCCAGCCCAGGAACAGACAAGATGGTGAGGCTGAAGGAAGCAGTGACAGTCTTTCTGAGAGGCAGCATGGCCCAGTAGATAAGATTCTAGTAACAAATTTCCTGAGTTTGAATCTTGGCTTTGCATTTTTTAGACAGGTGGCTTTGGATGGTGACTTACCCTCTTCATGCCTCAGCTTCTCATCTTCAAAAGAAGAATGGTAATGGTAACGTCTACCTTAGGGGGCTGTTACATAGAGGACATGTACACATTAAACAATGCCTGGCGTGTAGTAGGTGTTTTTACAGGTGATTCCTCCTTCTTCTTTTTTTTTTTTTTTTTTGAGATGAAATTTCGCTCTTGTTGCCCAGGCTGGAGTGCAATGGTGCGATCTCAACTCACTGCGACTTCTGCCTCCCAGGTTCAAGTGATTCTCCTGCCTCAGCCTCACTAGTAACTGGGATTACGGGTGCCTGCCACCATGCCCAGCTTTTTAGTTTTAGTAGAGATTGGGTTTCATCATGTTGCCCAGGCTAGTTTCGAACTCCTGACCTCAAGTAATCCACCCGCCTCAGCCTCCCAAAGTGCTTGGCTTACAGGTGATTCTTCAAAAGAAAATGGTGTTGCAAAAATGATATGATCATATTTACAAATTGTTTGTATTAATCAGACATCTGAAACTCACATTCAGTGCCACACTTCCACCAAAGAGCACTGTTTATGAATACTGATCGGTGTTAGAACTCTAACAAATATAGGTGGCCTCATCTGAATGACATTGAGATTACTGATGACTACTTTATTGGAAAACGCACATTGACAAAAATAATTCAAGATGTGAACAAATAATTCAAGATGTACAATTAAATGAAATAATTTAATTAGATATTTTACAGGATAATGGAAGAACATGCCTTTGGGATTCCGAGAATCTGACTTAAATTGAAGCAGTTAATGCTTCTTGTTCTTGGATACCCAGACAACTCAACCAGGGGCATGGGAAATGGATGCCTTTTGCCCCAACAGCAGACCTTCTAAATCTTCATAGTGAAAACATTCTTACCAGTGGGTGGCAATCATGTGTCATGATGCAAAAGACCATATTTCCTTTTGGAAAGTTTAGACATTGGCCAGAAATTGAACAACAAGGGGGTGGAGAACAGTCAAGGCACAAAAACTGGTAAGCAGGGTGCCCACAGCCCTTGCGCTCAATGAACCTGCAGACTTAAAATACGGAAGCTTTAGATGTAAACCATGCCCAACCTTCTTATGCCAACTGCCTGCTGAATTCTTCTTGCAGAGCTATGGGCATAGTTTTTAAATAATGGCATTAAAGATGAAGACCATGGAGGGCAGTCTGTTTGGTAATGGCAAAGGCTCATTAGGAAGTCCTGGAAAATTGTCAGGGGGCAGGTTCAGTGGATCAGGCCACAGTATTTAAGGAGGCTGGTTATGACGAAAAGAGCAACGAGTGTGAGAATTCTACCTCACGTCAGCCTCATATTCTTGGCTTGCTCAACATTTGCCAAACCCTGAATGCCATCATGCAAGTGAGAGGGTATCATATTTCTTATGTGACTAGTCTCTGAAGTTACAGAGTCTTGAGATGTTCTACTTAATAGCTATGCGACAGTCGGTCAGTTTTCCTCCATAGCCTCTGTTCTTTCTTCTAGACAGATAATAAAGTGGGGATGAAAGTCATTATGGCAATCTCTTAGGAGTTTCTAGACACTGAGATAATGCCTATGAAATGATTAGAACGATGTCTGGCACTTAATAAAAATAGGATTATTATTTCATTGGAAGTTGGCATCTGCTGTGTACAATTCAGCCCATTGGATCTGACTGTGGCAATGTTCTCTGCTGTGCATTTTGGGTAGGGCTCTTATTTTGCTAAGTCCTCATTGTATCTTTCATAAAATGGCAGTAATATGGATCTAATAGAGTAGCTGAGAGGATCGACTGAGATGATGAACTGATCACGCTCTGGTAGCCTCAGAGTTTAGAATGAAGGTAAGGACCTCTTAAGCCCAGGCCAGGGATATTTTTCGTAGGTCCTCCTTCAAACTCTTTGGCCAGAGCAAGTGGTGGGATGGAGGAAAGAGAGGATGTGAGGCCTGAGACATTCTGGTAGTATCTGGATGCCAGGGAGAAGAAGAGAGGAGCAGGTAAAGCAGGCGATGGAGAAGGAGAGGAACCAAGAGAGATTACTACTCTGCTCTCTGCTTTTCCTTTTTCATTAAAATGCTTTTCTTCATCCTATTCTGTTTCAATATTTTCCTAACCTACTTTGGTTATTCAATCATTTCCTTTGACTATAATAAATCAGTTGCACTAAAAGTATTATATTTTGTGCATTTTATCCCTAAAGTTAAATATTCAATGAGGTTCTTCAATCATAAATCTTAGTTTGTGGAGGTTGTAAAACGTGAATACTTCCAAACTGCAACAAAAATTGATCGTCGTTTGTCTGGTTGTTTGCTGTCATTTCTCGAGCACAACCATGTCTCAAACACTATACGGGTTCCTTTACTTGTTTGCTATCATTCAGTCCTTGATACAACCACATCTGGATGGTTCCCACTTTACAGAGGTGGAAACTGTGGCTCAAAGGGATATAGTGACTTGCTCAAGTTCTGCATGCTAGTAGACAAGTAGATGGTAGGTATTTCTCAGTTCTAAGCCTGTGCCCTTAACTGCTGTACTATGCAAAGCCTCCACAATACTGATCAGCCTTACTCAGGGATACAGTGAGTTGCCTTCTGTTGCTGCAAGATTTTGTAGACAGAGAATGAAGGCTCCTCTTTGGAATGAGAGCAAAGATAAATGTAGCAAAGACAAAATGGCTCCTAGGGAAGTGAAATTCTACTACCTTATTGAAGATATTAGCATACCTAAAGAATGAACCCTGCTTAAAAAGGTCAGTCATCCAGGGCAGGCTGGGAAATAAGATGCCTCCTGGAGGCCACTTTGTAGTACTCATCCTAGAGGCAGGGAAAACTGGTGAAGCAAAGACTTCAGCATTTGGTGACAGAGACAGTCTGAACCCATGGGTAAAGTCAGGCTTTCTTAGCCCAGTGCCTTCAAGCATTCCCTGGAACCAACACCTCATGCTCACTAAGCAGTCTTCTGATTATGAATTGGTTTTCCACGAAGGGTAGAGTAGAAGCAGAAAATGTGCTGACCATGTGGACTTTGAGTATTCTAGCCTCTGTGATAGTAATTTTTCTCTGTAAATTAATAGATTGACTTCACACCAGGAAAGAATTTGCTGATCATTTGGACTTTGTGTATTTCAATGCATGTGATAGTCATTCTGCTCTTTAAATTAATAGATTGACTTTATATAGAGAGAGAAAATGCTGACCACATGGATTTTGAGTTTCCTGGTCCTTGTCACATCATTTCTCTTTGCAAATTAAAAAATTGGCATTAAGGCTTTATAATCCCTTTCATGAGCATCAGTCAGCCCTAGAGGCAGTTCTTTTCTTTGGGTTGACAATTTCAGGAGGTCCTTGGTCAGAAGGCCTCCCAGCTTGGTTGGGCAATCAACTTGTTGTCTTTTGTTCAGGACTTTTCCTGGGATTAACACTGAAAGTCCCACATCTTGGGAAGCCCCTATGTCTCAGAAAAACCAGGGCAGCTCGCTCGGGATAAACTGAAAGTCTCATGCCTTAGAAAGCTCCTCTATCTCACGCAAATTGAGAAGCTGATTCCCCTAGAGCTTTAGTCACTTGTTGAGAAGAACTCAGTATCGCCATGTAGCTGAGAAAAAGCCAAGGTGCTTTAGAAATTATAGACAGGTGCCACATTCAAATTTCATATCTAGTTTTAGAAGAACCTTTAAGCTGTCACTATCTTATTACATCCTGATATCAAATCACAATATAATCCATGAGTATTTTACTCTACAGCTCTTATGCTTAAGACATTTTACAGAAGGCAGGCTTTACAGTAACACAGAGGAGTGAAGGTGGTTGTTTTACACGTGAACTGCATCCAAACTGCAGTTCTTCTTGGATGAAGTTACTTTTAAGTCCCAAAGCCATTTTCCAGTTATTGCACAGTGGTGTGGGATGGTCTAGCAGAGGCTTTTCAAGGGGAAGTTTCCCCAGCTGTGTGTCCTGTGGCACCCTTCCCTCCATCGCCCAAAGAGAGTAGGAAAAGAGTGCAGGAAACAAACACATCCAAAGAGTGAGCATCTAGAAGAAGTCTTTTTTTTTTTTTTTTTTTTGAGATGGAGTCTCGCTCTTGTTGCCTAGGCTGGAGTGCAGTGATATGATCAGCAACTCTTCTGCTGTAGACTCCTGAGTAACTGGGATTACAGGTGTGCACCACCACACATGGCTAATTTTTTTTTTTTTTTTTTGAGACGGAGTTTCGCTTGTTACCCAGGCTGGAGTGCAATGGCACGATCTCGGCTCACCGCAACCTTCGCCTCCTGGGTTCAGGCAATTCTCCTACCTCAGCCTCCCAAGTAGCTGGGATTACAGGCACGCGCCACCATGCCCAGCTAATTTTTGTATTTTTAGTAGAGACGGGGTTTCACCATGTTGACCAGGATGGTCTTGATCTCTTGACCTCGTGATCCACCCGCCTCGGCCTCCCAAAGTGCTGGGATTACAGGCTTGAGCCACCGCGCCCGGCCCCTATGGCTAATTTTTGTATTTATAATAGAGACGGTGTTTTGCCATATTTGCCAGGCTGGTTTTGAACTCCTAATCTCAAGTGCCCCACCCAGCTTGCCTCCCAAAGTGTGGGGATTACAGACATGAGCCACCATACCTGGACTGGAAGTGGTCTTTGTTTCTGTTTCTCTGAATTAGCAGCAGTTTTGTGGAACCTTCTCCGTCTCATCTTTGCACCGGCATTCAACATAGCTGATCAACTCACTTCTCAAGGCTTTTCCTACCTGTGCAATATTATACTGTCCTGGTTTTTCTTCTACCTTCAAGCTTTTTCTATATCCAACCATTAGATGCTGGAATTACTCAGGGCTAAATTCTAGAATCTCTTCTTTCTAAAGCTGTGCTGTCCAATATATCACCAGGAGACACAGGTGGCCAATGGATAAGAGAAATATGGCTAAGGCACAGAAGACAAATACCACATGATCTCACTTGTATGGGAAATCTAATAAAGCTAAACTCCTAGAAGCAGGAGAATGATGGTTACCTGGGGTGCAAGGAGGGATTGGGGAGTTTTTTATTTTTAATCTAAGAGTACAAAGTTTCAGATAGACAAGAGAAAGAGGTTTTGAGATCTATTACACAGCATGATGACTAGAGTCAATAATAATGTATTATATATTTCAAAATAACTAAGAGAGTCAATTTCAAATGTCTCAGCATAAAAAAATGATAGGTAAGTGAGGTGATGGATATGCTAATTAGCTTGATTTAATTATACCATTTTATACACGTATCAAAACATCACATTATACCTCGTAAATGCATACAATTATGATTTGTCAATCAAAAATAATAGTAAAAATACTTCTTTGAATTACATTTTCTCCATCGAAAAGAAATGGGCTAGTCTGAATTGAAAAGTGAGCTAACACACTGGATTTCTAAAACTTACTGTGGAAAAGTAACCTAAAATATCTCATCGGTTTTTATGTTGATTAAATAAAATGATAGAATGATCATTACATAATACATCAGGTTAAAGAAGCTATTACTAATATCAATTTTCCTGTTTCTTTTTAATTTTTTAATATGGCTAGCAGAACATTTAAATTTACATTTCTGGCTCACATTATATTTCTATTGGACAATGTTGATATGAAATCTCTTCCTAAATGACCTCCACAATCCTCACATAATTTTTTTTTCTTTTGAGACAGAGACTTGCTTTGTCACCCAGTCTGGAATGCAATGGCATGATCTCACCTCACTGCAAACTCCACCTCCTGGGTTCAAGTGATTCTCCTGCCTCAGGCTCCCTAGTAGCTGGAATCACAGGTGTGCCACCACATCCAGTTAATTTTTGTACTTTTAGTACAGAGCGGGTATCACCATGTTTTCCAGGCTAGTCTTGAATTCCTGACCTCATGATCTGCCCCTTTCGGCCATCCAAAGTGCTGGGATTACAGACATAAAACAGTACACCCGGTCCTTATATAACTTTATATTGGTAAATGTAGAGTGTATATTTCTAGCTTTGAAACGTGAGACTCATACACTCATCTGACTTTTTATGGCATCTCCACTTGGACATCTTATAAATTTTTCTTTTTTTTTTTTTTGAGACGAAGTCTTGCTCTGTCACCCAGGCTGCAGTGCAATGACAAGATCTTGGCTCACTGCAACCTCTGCTTCCCAGGTTCAAGCCATTCTCCTGCCTCAGCCTCCTGAGTATCTGGGACTATATGCACCCATGCCACGATGCCCAGCTAATTTTTTGTATTTTTAGTATTCAACGTGTTAGCCAACATGGTCTCAATCTCCTGACCTCGTGATTTGCCCACCTCAGCCTCCCAAAGTGCAGAGATTACAGGCATGAGCCACTATGTCCAGCCCCCATCCTATAAATTTTTCATATTCAGTCTGCTTGAATCTTGATTCTGCCCCTGCCTCACTTGCCTCTCCCCAACTTGTCTCACTGTTCCCAGGACACTCCCTGCAAAAATTCTACACTATTGGCTTTGAAGTTGGAAGAAGGGGTCACAACTGCCTCCAGAGACTGAAGAGGCAAGGAACAAACGCTCTTGAAGTCTCCAGAAGGAACCACTCCTGCTGACACCTTGATTTTAGCTTTGTGAAACTCATTTTGAATTTCTGACCTCCAAAACTGTAAGAGAATAAATTTGTATTGTTTTAAGCCACAAAGTTTGTCCTAATTTTTTCATATAGTAATTAATAGGAAACCAGTAGAGATAAACAACTTCCCCCTCATCCAGACACCCTAAGACAACCATTATCAAGTCTGGTCATACCTAACTACAACTATATCTTCAGCTAAAGCATCTCCACCCATCTCTATTGCTACAACCTTAGGCTGGGTTTATTACAACAATGTCCTAACCATTCTCTCCTTGGACTGATTTGAAAATGGCTACACATTCTTTGCCAATCTTCATGAAGAGCTGTCAATTATTTCCCTTCCTCTTGATTTTGAGATAATCTTGGGCTGCTTTGACCAAAAGAACATAGTGGAAGTGATGGTGTGTAACTTCTGGGGCTGGGCCTCAAGAGAGCTGTAGCTTCTGCTCTCACATGCTTGACCTGATGCCTTTAAAAGCCAACCACCAGGCCAGGCGTGGTGGCTCACGCCTGTAATCCCAGAACTTTGGGAGGCTGAGGCAGGTGGGTTATCTGAATTCAAGAGTTCAAGGCCAGCCTGGCCAACATGGTAAAAGTCCGTCTCTACTAAAAACACAAAAATTAGCTAGGCATGTTGGTGTGTGCCTGTAGTCCCAGTTACTTGGGAGGCTGAGGCAGGAGAATCCCTTGAACCCAGGAGGCAGAAGTTGCAGTAAGTGTAGATAGCACCCTGCAATCCCACCTGGGCAACAGAGCAAGACTCTGTCTCAAAAAAAAAAAAAAAAAAAAAAAAGCCAACCATCAGATAAGACATCTGAGACGTCTGATTAGCTACGAGGGAAGACAAAATAGCACACAGAAAGAAGCCATGCAAAGAACTACCAAGGTGCCAGGTGTATGAGTGAAGCTTTCTTGGATTTTCCTGCCTAGCTAAGTTACCAGTTGAAACAAGCCAAGTGAAAGACCCAGCTGACAACTAGCTGAACCCTACTGGAATTCTTGACCTACAGAAATATGACCACACAGAATGATTATTTCAAGTCTCTAAGTTTGGAGTAGTTTGTTACACAGCAATAGCTAACTGAAACACCTCTCTACCTGCTTCTGTGACTGTTCTAATCTACCTGTCACACAGCAGCCAACAGAGTCATCTTGTAATTACTCTGAGGGTCACTCCCTTGCTTCCTATTACATAGAGAGGAAAACAACTTCCTCCTCTGTCACTCTGGATCACATGATCCCTGGGACCATGAGACATCACAAGAATCATTGACTATTTATGATCTAACTGCTATGTGATTAGAAATTCACTTACCACATTGATACTTGTTAATGAAGCCCTGTATGTCAGGCACTAAGCTAAACGTGAAGGACATGGTAGGGCACCAACAGGAACGGGAGATGAACAAAAAACTAGCAAAGAAACAATGCTTTAAAAAATTTCAAATGGTTACAAATGCTATGAATGGAAAACACACACAGGTAAGGTAGGGGGCTAGAAAACCGACAGGGCGTACCCAACGAAAGTAAGGTGATAAGGGAAGGCTTCTCTGAAGAGGTGATATTTTACCAGACACTTAAATAAGAAAGATCTTGGCCATCGTTATTCCTAGACCAGGCTCTGTCTTTCCAGATGCAAAGCCCAGAACCAGCGTCCAAGAGAGGCCATGACACTCCATCTGGTTCTAAAGCCTCAGCCATCCTGATAGCATCCATTTTGCTGAAACACTTCCCTCTTCATTTCCCCATTCTCCATTAACTGTCATCCTGCCCGGCTCACTATCTCATTTTCCGACTCCGAGTTGTACGTCTCACAGCCTCCCTAGAGGGCCCCTCCTTCCTGTCTCAGAGCTGATGTTAGCACGGGGCGTTAATGCAGGCATTGGCAATCTGACGTTGAAATATGTTTCAATTTTGCTGGGAGACTGAGACAGAGATTCTTCACAAGTGCCATATTCGGGGTGAGGCTTCTTTATTTTTGTTCTTTCTATTCGTTTCAGCTATTTATCACTATATAGCTTTCAGCTGTTAGTGTCATAGTCATTTGGTGACAATTTGCAGTGGGTGCCCTGAATCCTCTGGTGCTGGTCATTCAGGACATGGGAGAGCTTCTTCCCTAGTACACCCTGGGTGAGCTGGAGGAATTTTTAGCTGGGAAAGGCATTGCTCACTCATTTTCTCTATCTGGACCTGCCAGTTACTCAGCCCATTGAATTCTGGGGTTGGCACAGGGAGAAGGTCACCAGGAAACTATTTTGGAAAGAGGATTAGCATAAACCATGATGCTGGGAATTCACATCGTGTAAGGGACACAGAAAATCCACCCACCTGGACAAAGCCCCTTTGCAGCCGTGATGCACAGCCTCAATTGTTTACCATTGGAATCACTATTGGGTTATCTCAAGGAGATGGTGATTTAAATATTCATGTTTGTGGACTACACCATTAGAAACTGAAATTACACTAGACCAGGATCCTGGAAACTGGGCCCGAGGTACAATTCTCCTCTACTGTGCTGTGTAACTTTGGGAAGGACTGTGGTGCCAGAGAGACCAAGACTAGATTTCTCATTTGTAAAATGGAGAGCACAATAACTTAATCCTTTTATTTCTTCCTATGTTCATTCTGCCAAGGAACTTGTATTGAGCACCCACTGTGTGCCAGGTCTTCTGCAGGAGTGTAGGGGTGAGAGTCACTAGCCATTGAAGGGAAGTGCCTCAGTGACAGAGGCATGGTCTCAGGTAAGAGAAAATGGCTATTATAAAATGGTACCCACTGGAATAGGCTGTTTACAGGGAAGTAAAGAGGCAATGTAGAGACGACCCACACTTGGGTGTCATAGTGGAGGGCAACAGTGTCTCAGCTGAAAGCAAAGGTTCGCAGCAGGCTGTGAATTCAGACAAGAGCTTCAAAATAAGACAGTTATTACCTATTTTTAAAAAATATAAACCTGTGTATCCTAATGCAGAGATCTGAGATGTGTTTGCATAGTGAGGTAAGGACAGCATTGCACGGGGGTTAGAAGTGAAGGCTCTGGATTCAGATCTGAGCTCAACTTTTCCTGAGGGTTTCACTACTTACAAGTTACGAGGCAGTGGGCATGTTTGTTACTAAACCTCTCTACACCTCGACTGCCTCTCTGGGCCTCTTTGTGAATTAGGCAATGCGATGTGAGTTAACGGAAGGGATGAAACAAGCACAAGCCACTCCTGGCTTGGAGTAGGGGCTCGGTAAACCTCAGGAAACCTCTGCAGTTCTCTTCCCTGTCACGCTTCCTCTTCTCAAACAAGGCCTGCAATTCATAATCCAAGTAAAGTTTTGGTCCTATACAAAAATGCTGGATTTTTAAGAATGGAGACCTGGCCAGGCACAGTGGCTCATGCCTGTAATCCCAGCACTTTGAGAGGCTGATGTGGGTGTATCACCTGAGGTCAGGAGTTTGAGACCAGCCTGGCTAACATGGTGAAACCCTGTTTCTACTAAAAATACAAAAACTTAGCCAGATGTGGTAGCACACACCTGTAATCCTAGCTACTTGGGAGGCTGAGGCAGGAGAATCACTTGAACCCGGGAAGTGGAGGATGCAGTGAACTGAGATTGCACCGTTTCACTCCAGCCTGGGCAACAAGAGTGAAACTTCACTGCAAAAAAGAAAGAAAGAAAAAAAAGAGAATGGAGACCTATGCATTTGTCAACATTCTCAGTTTTTCAGATAGACTGACTATCTGGGTCAAATGACCAGTTTTCTTTAATTTGGTCCAAAAAAGTTGTGGCAAGAAAATGCATCTGCTTTATATCCATCTTATATTAAAATATTGCTTATCAATCAAAGGGACACTGATAAAACAGGAAATCAGCTTTTTGAGGAGTTGGGAATTTTTGAAGCCATAGAGCCTTTGGATTTTGAAAGGCAAAAGTCTTGGATTCATAAAGTTAGTGAAACAGGGAGGTTTGAGGGATGAACACACTGTCCTTAAGCTCTATTGCAGATGTGATGTATGTCACAGAGTCAGAAAGTCAGCCCGCTAAGCCTCAGTTGTCCCCTGACTGACCTGTCACGGAACAGCCTGGCTCAACCCAGACTGGTGGCCAAACCATCCCGTGCCCACTCTGAATGATGGCATCTCCGAAGAGTTCACTGTCTCAGAAGAAACCTAGGCCATGGCAGACACCCCAGAGCCTGTGCTACATCCTGGCAGTCACCTCTGATTTCAGCAGCAGCTGGGCTGGACAGTTCTTTGTGAGCACCCACTACTCACCTGGTTCCCCCAGAGTTCTACCTAAGCTCACCTGACTGAAAATCAACCTGCCCCAGATCTTCTCTGACATGTAGAGGAACTTGTTCTAAGCAGGAGGCAGTTAACACCCACTTTCTCTACCCCCAGGCAACTCTCAACCCATGGGGAGTAGGGAGCCTAGGAAAAAAGGCTCCAGCCCCTCTATTTTTCAGGTGGATGACTGAGAATTCTGAGAAGCATTCCGTAGGGTTCTCAGAGGTTCCGGGAGTACTGAAGAAATGAAGCCACTGTGTGCAGAAGCAATCTCAGTAATGCACTTTGTTGACTGGCCTCTTTCTTCTTCTCACTGTCCCCATGAACTCAACTTTTGCTTCCTGGGATCACCTCTCAGATAAAGTTCCTGTACCCAAGCACTTGTCCTGGGCTTTGCTCACTAAGGCAGATGCAGTAAAACCTTGACATCCATCTTTGAATAAGAATGGATAGATTTGCACATAACAAGAGGTTCCACCAGGTAAGAAAATAAAAAAAAAGCAAAGCAAAGCAAGAAAATGTCCTGGCAAAGCCTTGTTACAGTCCTGGAAGAGAGATAATCTCATCACCAGGTAATGTCTGTGAGGTCAGCGTCTGTCAGCAGTAATTCTTTTTCTCAGACTGCATACTTGTTTTTAGGACCATTCCAGATGCTGACTTTAAAAGCTTTGTTTGTAACACACTATATAAGACTCTTTTTTTTTTCTTTCCTACATGTCTAGTTCTATTTACAAAGGAGACATTTACACCAGAATATCATTATGGAAAGATCATTAGTGTTTTCTCCCTGTGTGGTCAGGGGAGCTCAGGAGAGGAGATTGGCTCCTAATGTCTAGCCCTCGCCACCCATGCCAACCCTCAGTGACACGGCTGGAATTTGGACAAGAGCATTTGTCAGAACGGGTGATACCCCTGTAATCAGTGAGGTCACAAGAACACATTTGTTGGGAAAAGGGGAAATGAATTATTTGATATCCCCATGTTAAAACAGAAACAGCAAACCACCAGAGAAGATCAAATATTTTTCTTGAAGAACTGGCCAGTGGCACATGCGGAAAACCCCACTTGAACGAAATGTAGAGGCGCTGCTACCTGGTCCTCTTCGTTTGATGAGTGAAGGGAAATCTAGTTTCTCCATAGTGAACAGCAAAGATAGAAAAAATAAAAATCTTCAGTGAGTTCTGCCATCTCCCCTCACAAAGGAGAGGGGCTAAAGTCCTACCCCTAAGCCTGGCAGTGCATGTAACTCACGAAGTTCAACTATTTAGGGCTAAAAAATGATATTTAATGATTTATATTTTTAAGATAATAAAGATTTCAGTTCTAAAAGTAAATATTTTTACTTTTGAAAGTAAAGTTGTGGTGAATCATGATAACCGAAGACACTTTATTTTTTTAAAAAAAAATTTGTAAGACATTTCTTCTATCTCATTTTAATATCCCCCAAATTAGGGAGGAATCCTACAACTGAGGTTAAGGAAGTACTGTGTGCGGGTTTAAGTGTCAGCATTTTTCCTTCTTAGTAGCATATAAATGCAAGTGTGCTGGACTCACACTCTGGCCTTAACATCTACCCTCACCCATTTTTGGAGGGGGAGGTGATCTTATCTTAGAAGGTTTAAAAGTACCATTGTCATGTCGTTAGAATATTCAAGACAGCTCAGGCCAAAGGGAATGGCCAAGAAGAAAGCTAGAAACTGGTTTATAGAGGGTTTTGTGTGTCACGCTAAGGATTCAGCCTTACAGCCTCAGTGGTGAGCCTTTTTTTCTTTCTTCTTCTTTTTTAACAATAAAAAGTGGCAGTAAAAGACACTTGCTAACTCAATAAAAGGGCAAGTCAGTCAATCATTACTTTTTAAGAAACTTACTTTTAACTTTCTAATTAAAGCATAATAAGTATCATTCATACATTAAACCACAAACGTGTTAAGTGTACAGTTTGATGAATTTTTTTCAGTGAACACACCTATGTCCCACCATAAAGATGAAGATACACAACTCTGTCATCATCTCAGAAACCTCCCTCAGGCCCCTTCCAGTCATCACCCTTCCAAAGGTAACCACCTGTATTAGTCTGTTCTCATGCTGCCAATAAAGACATACCTGTGACTGGGTAATTTATAAAGAAAAAGAGATTTTGTGGACTCAAAGTTCCACATGGTCGGGGAGGCCTCACAATCATGGTGGAAGGTGAAGAAGGAGCAAAGGCACATCTTATATGGCAGCAGGCAAGAGAGCGTGTGCAGGGGAAATGCCCTTTATAAAACCATTAGATCTCATGAGACTTACTCACTATCATGAGAACAGCATGCGAAAAACCCACTTCCATGATTCTATCACCTCCCACCAGGTCCCTCCCACAGCATGTGGGGACTACAGGAGCTACCATTCAAGATGAGATTTGGATGGAGACACAGCCAGACCATATCACCACCATCCTGGTTTCTACAGATCTATAGTTCTGCCTGCTATTGCACTTCATTTACATGGGATATTCTCTTCCCTATTTGACTTCTTTCACATAGTATTATGCCTATTAGGTTCATCTATATTCTTGAGCATAATAACAGTTGCATTTTTATTCCTACAAATTACCCATCTCATTTATATACCAAAATGTATCCATTTGTTCCTTGATGGACTTTTGAGTTGTTTCCAGCTTTCGGCTATTATGAAGTATGTTATTCTGGACATTCTTGCAAGAGCCTTTGATGTACACGTGTACACATTTATTTTAGGTATAGATATGGAAGCAGAATTTCTGTGCTCAGAATGTTCAGCTTTGCAGTGTGTCAGAATTCTGATTACGTATCCTTGCCAACCCTTGCTATTGTTATTACACTTACTGTTTTAATTTGAAGTAATTTTGGCATATGTATATAATACTATCTGAATGATTTATGTGTAGTTTTCCTTTACATTTCCTTGATGACTAGCGATGCTAAAAACCTTTTTATGTGTTTAGTGGTCATGTAGATATCCTCTTTTGTAAAAGGGCTGTTAAATATTTCCCCCATTGTTAATTGGGTTCTCTGCCCTTTTGCTATATTTTTGTAGAAGTTGTTAATGTGTCCTGGATAAATGTCCTATAATAGAGGACATTTATAAATATTATAAATATTTTAATATTGCACACATTACAAATATTTTTTCCACCGTACAGCCTGCCTTTTCACTTTCTCAGTGATGTATTTTGATGAGCACAGGCTTTTACTTTTAGTGAAGTCCAATTTACCTATCTTCTCATATACATTCATTACAGTGACTGGCTTATAATTTTTCTTTCTTTCAATGTTTATATCAGTTATTACGAAGAAGATTATGTTGGCCTTAAGAAAGAAGTTGGAAAGCATTTCATTTTTTCTATTTTATTGAAGATTTTGCATAAGATTAGTGTATTTTCTTCTTTAAAAGTTTCGTGGAATTTACCACGAAACCATCTGGACTTGGAATTATCTTAGGCTAGAGAATTATCATTTAATAAATGTAGAACTATTCAGATTTTGTGTTTCTTTTTTTGGTATGCTTTGGTACACTGATTTTTTATTTATTTTATACAATTTGCCAATTTTGTTTAATTTTCAAACTGATTTTCATAAATGTATTAACAGTATCTTCTTATTTTTTTTATTCTTGAAAGATCTCTAGTGGTGTCCCCTTTCCATTCCTTTTATTAGTAATAATGCCTTTTCTTTTTTGTCTTAATTATTCTAACTAGGGACTACTGACATCAAATTATAGATCTTTCAAAGAATAAACTTTATTGACTTATCCTGTTGCATATCCACTTTCTATGGTATAAATTTTATTTTTGTTATTTCCATCCCTCCATTTATTAGAGTTAAATTTGGTCTTCTCTGATTTACATATGCATTCAAGGTTGCACATTTTTCCTCTACTTTATCTGTATCCTCAAGTTTTGTTATATTGTATTTTCATAATATTCCATTCAAACTATTTTCTACTTCTTACTATTATTTCTTATTTTACTCATGGAATATTTTAACATACATTGCATAGTTTCTAAGCATGTGGGGATCCTTTAATTCTTTTTATTATTAATTTCTGTTTTAAATTTACAATGGTCAGAGCACACAATCTGTATGATTTCTGTATTTTGAAACTTGTTTAGATGTACTTTATGACCAGCCTATGATATGTTGATAACTATTCCATGTAGTTATAGAAAATGTGTTATGATGACCCATACAATATTTAAGAACATTTAGAAAACCCAAAATGGAACTTTCAGAAATAAAACCTTGGCCGGGCGTGGTGGCTCATGCCTGTAATCCCAGCACTTTGGGAGACCAAGGTGGACAGATCACCTGAGGTCAGGAGTTCAAGACCAGCCAGGCCAACATGGTGAAACCCTGTCTCTACTAAAAAGAGTTCAACTCCATGTGAACACTGCAGAATGCATATTCCTGGTTTTTGTATATTTTGTTACAACCAAATTTTGTTTAGTAAAATCTGCTATATATTCTAGTGAAATTTTTATTACCTTATTTCTATTTAGACTAATTATTATATCAGCTATGTAGAAGTGTGTTAAAGTTTTCAGCTATAATCATGGATTTTTCTATTTTGACTATTAGTTCTATTTTATGTATCAGTTTTGTTTTATACACCACTCACCCTCATATCTGTGGTTTTGCTTTCTATGGTTTTAGTTACTTAGAGTCAATTGCAGTCTGAATATATTAAATGGAAAATTCCAGAAAAAAGTTGTTCATAAGTTTTAAACTATGAGCCATTCTGAGTAGTGTGACTAAATATCCTGCTGTCCTGCTCTGGACATGAATCATGCCTTTGTCCAGTGTATCCACATTGTACATACTGTCCCAGTAGTTACATAGTAGCTGTGTCAGTTATGTCAACTGTTGAGATATCAGTGCTTGTGTGTGAACAACCTTTATTTTACTTAATGGTCCCAAAGTACAAGAATAGTGATGCTGGCATATTGTTGTAATTGCTCTATTTTACTATTAGTTATTGTTTTTAATCTCTGTGTCTAACTTATAAATTAAACTTTGTCATAGTCACATATGTACAGGGAAAAGCATACTATAGTCATGCATCACTTAACAGGGATATGTTCTAAGAAAGACATTGTTAGGTGATTCTGGCGTTGTGCAAACATTGGAGTACACTTTCACAAACATACATGGTATAGCTTACTACATACCTAGGATATATGGTATAGCCTATTGCTCCTTGGCTACAAACCTGTACAGCACGTTACCGTACTGAATACTGTATGCAGTTGTAACACAATGGTATTTGTGTATCTAAACATATCTAAACTTACAGAGTACAATAAAACTATGGTATCATAATCTCAAGAGATCACCATCACCTATTTGGTCCCTCCCTGATCAAAAGTTATCATGTGGCACGTGACTGTATACATACATGGAGTTTGCTACTTTCAGAGGTTTCAGGTATCCAATAGGAGTCTTGAAATGTATTTCCCACAGATAAGGGGGGCTGCTGTATACATTACTAGATGTAACCCAATTTAGAATTATTATTTCTGCCTGTTGTATAGTTTTATAAATATGAAATGGCCTTCTTTATCTGCAGTAATACTTCTCTCCTTAAAGTCTATTTTCTCTGATAATAGCGTAGCTATATCAACTTTCTCTTGGTTATTGTTTACCTGATATATTTTCTTACAATTTTTCATTTTCTATCTTTCTGTACACTTCCATTTAAGGTATATCTAATTTAAGAAACATATATCTATTGTTTTAAAATTCAGCCAATCTGGTTTTAGTTGGCATGTTTATTAATTTGCGTTCCCAGGTTCTCATGTGCTTCTCCTATACTTCACTTTACCTTGACAAATCATCTTACCATTAATTGATCGGGTGTGCATTATCCTAATATGAGTGTGTCTTCTGATACCCGAGGAGAGAGGCTGTCTAAAAATGAAGACGTATAGAAACCCAAAAAAGAAAGAAAGGAAGAAAGGATAACTGAGTCCTAGTGACACCTACTGAGACCTAATATTAAGGTTATGATATCTTATTACCTCCTATATTAAGTTACAGCTAAAGTCAGAACTCTCCATCCCTAGGCATTTTAACAATGAATATCATATAAAGACATATTCTGTGGTCATTCACTCTTTATTAGATGATATTATTTAATTCTTATTATGTTCCAGGCATCTTTCTAAGAGCCTCATATGAATTATCTCATTCAACTCTAATTTAACTCTAGGAGGTTAGTACTATTTTTATTCCCATTTCACCAACAGAAAAAGTTAGGCCTTAAAAAAGAATGTGTCCCAGACCACAAGGTTTATAGCCTCACTGTATTGCCTCTTTCGCTAAGTCTTCTTTCGTGGAAAGACTCACCAGGATAGCTTTTGGCTTTGGCCTATTTACTTTCCCAATTACCCTTTATAAAGCATCTATTTTATTAATCATTGCTGATGGTCTGTCCTTTCTATTTCACAGTTTAATGTTTATTTTATTTTTATTTACTTATTTATTTATTTGGAGATGGAGTCTTGCTCTGTCACTGAGGCTGGAATGCAATGGCATGATCTTGGCTCACTGCAACCTCTGTCTCCTGGGTTCAAGCAATTCTGCCTCAGCCTCCTAAGTAGCTGAGATCATAGGCACACGACACTGTGCCCAACTAATTTTTGTATTTTTAGTAGAGACACAATTTTGTCATGTTGGCCAGGCTGGTCTTGAACTCCTGACCTCAGGTGATCTGCCCACCTTGGTCTCCCAAAGTGCTGGGACTACAGGTGTGAGTCATGACGCCTGGCCAAGGTTTTATTTCTGAAAGTTCCATTTTGGCTTTTCTAAATGTTCTTAAATATTGTATGGGTTGTCATAACATATTTTCTATAAAAATATGATTGCAGTTTTCTGCCATGTATGGTAGAATTCAGGGACAGATGAAAATATATGAACCTGAATTGTTAATCTTACATCTTATTTCTATAGGATGCTGTGCTTCTTCTTGCCAAAGAAATGTTGACAGTTTGGATTTATGACAATACATTCAAAAACCGTGAAGTTTTACAACAGAAAATAATGTATCATTAGGTACTCTGAAAGGATAATGAGGCATTTACTACTTCTTGCTCATTTTAGTAAAGGTTTCTAGAAATAAACATTAAGTTGTATGGACTTGGCATATGGATCATTCATGAAGTAAGCAGAGAATGCATGATATAGTTAGCTGCTTGAATTATTTCTCTATAAATTATTCATGCTTCTAATTTATCTAACCATTTTCCTTCTCTTAGAATACCTGAATTATTCTCATTTCCACAGGACATGAGTGCATTAGCATCAACAAGGACAAAGTTAACAGAAAAAAATTAAATGGTTGACCAAACAAACCACAGTCCAAATAAATTAAGGGAAGAAAGAAGTCTCAGAAAAGGGGGCTGTGTCTCTTGGGGTAACAGATCCCAAGTTTTTGGTCTGCTTCATACAGGGATCTGAACACTTCATCCTTCATAAGACAATAAATAATGTGATAGATAATACAAGTTATAACTAGAGTTACAGGGTTGGTAGGAGGAGGTTCAGATCTGGCTGCTTTGTTCCATAAGCAGAAGTTTGCTTAAGAGATCTTGCTCTAAGTGGGAACCTAGCATGTTTGTCAAGAATCCTGAGTATCTTAACGAAATCCAGATAGCAGAACCACCTACACTCAATCATTGTAAATTATGTAATTTGCAAATCTTACAAATATGTGATGTTTTTGTAGCATTATTTTCACCATGATTAATTACAGATCTCAAAGAAAGCAAAAATGAAAAGAAATTCCTAGTAACAGGTATCTAGCATTTGTTTGGCTAAAAATACACATTGTTACACAGTAAGTCAAGAGTACATGGTTTTACTGATGCTACAGCTCTTAATGTGATCCTCATTCCTGTAAACCTATTGCAACCCACTAATGCCATCTCTTAGAGACAGATGTGGAAGAGAACATCATTTTCAGTGAACAGGGAAGATAAGCAGCTTACTTTGGTGGGAGAATCACATGAATGAAAAGGAATTGTGAGGGCTGAAAGTGACAAAGCAGTTTGGGGCTCATTTGACTGTTGCTCAGTAGGCATGGGAAGACTGACAGCCTTTGAAGAGAGCATGATATGGCTCCAGCTGTTCTTCAGGAAGTCAGTTCAACAGTAACAGGCATGCAGATTGGATCACAGGAAAAGGGAGAAGGATAAACTTAAAAGAGAGTGGCCTGTCTGGCTGGGTAAGAGGAAATGATGTTCAGACCACTTGTGGCCATTGTAATGAAGAGTCTGCAGGTAGAAATCACATGGGAGAGAGAGAAAGGATAAGAAGTGCCACTGACCTCCCAGGTGATGAGGAGCTAAAGACAAAATCAAGGCAGTGGGCTCAAGTGCCTGGGAAGAAGAGGATGCCACTGCAAGAAATCGTGTCCTCAGGAAGATGAGGTAATGAGGTAATGAGGTATGGGTGTTCAGACACACATGGTTAACCTTGAGAGGCAGGTGAGATGGACAAGTGGAGATGTTCTGTAGACATGAAGAACTCAAGGTCAGAAATGGAGCTATGAATTTGGAGACATGCTCAAGAAGGGGTTTTTAAAGCTGCTAGGTTGGATGAGATTATTGAGGATGGTAGAAAACAGCAAAGGAAAATCAAGATAGAAAATGGACAGGCACTTCCAAAGGAAGGAAGGATGATTAGAAGAACTAGAGGAAGAAAATATAATGGGATGCTATAAAGAGAGAGTGGGAGAACAAGGACAGTATGGTGTCCTAGACAGCAAAGGGAAGAGCATTTCAAGAACTGCCAAATGCTCTGCTGGGAAGTAAAGTTGTCCAGCTGCCATAAAAGACAGTTGAGTGGTTTCTCTGAGAGTTGAACATAGAATTATCATATGGGCCAGCAATTCCACTCCTAGATAGAAACCCAAAAGCAAGTTATAACTAGGGTTATGCTGACAAGAGGCAGAAGGAGATTCGGGTCTGGCTGTGTGGTCAATAAACAGGGTTTGCTTAAGAGATCTTCCTCTAAGTGGGAACCTACCATGTTTGTAAATAATCCTGAGTATCTTAAGGAAATCCAGATATCAGAGCCACCCACATTTAATCATTGTAAATTATGTAATTTGTATATCTTACAAGTACACAATGTTTTTGTAGCATGATTATTACTAACAATTATTACTAACAATTATTTCTAACAATTATTATTTTTGCAGCATCATCTGATTGAAACCCAGATAACAGAGCTGCTTACACTCAATTATTGTAAATTATGTAATTTGTAAATCTTGCAAGTATGCAATGTTTCTGTAGCATTATTGTCACTGTATTTACAAATCAAAAATTACTACTCAAACACATTTACACACAGGTTGGTAGCAGTATTGTTCATAATAATCAAAAGGTAAAAATAGCCCAAATGACCATCAACAGATAAATGGGTAAACAATTGGTGGTCCATACATGTAATAGAATATTGTTTACCCCTAAAAAGGAATGAAGTAGTGATACATACTATAATGTGGATGAACCTTGAAACATTATACTAAGTAAAAAAAGCCCAAGTATTGTATGGTTTCATTTATATGACATATAAAAAATAGGTGACACAGAAAGCCAGGAGCTGGGGGAAGGCAGAAAATGCTTAATAGGTATGAAGTTTCCTTTCGGGTTAAAAACATTTTGGAACTAGATAAAGGTGGTAATTGCACAACGTTAAGAATGTATTAAGTATCACTTGGCTAATTTTATGTTATGTAAATTTTACTTCAATAAAATTAAAACTAAAAATTAATTGCTTCAGAGACTTCAAGCAGGCTCAGGATTAAGAAACAGTTGAAGGAAATCAGCTGTTCAGTTTCTATGACCTTCAAAAGAGAGAATTTTCAGCAAAATGTCGAGGATAGGAGCTCCATTTTGGAGTATTACAGCATGAGCTTGCGAGGAAATAGAGATGTGGAATGAAGATGGATCTCAAGAGGACTGGGGAAGGAAGGCAGTGACTTGAAGGAGAAATCATTTAGTTTAGCATGGGAAGATCTGACCATGTTTGGAAGTTGGGAGAGGATTCCCAGAGGAGAGAAAATTTAAGATGTAAGAGTGTGAGGGGAAACAGTGAATGAAGAAAAAGGCAGAAAAGAGTGAGTTCCAGGGTTCCAGTGAAGGGATGTGTCATGAAAAAGAGGAAGAATCGATCTTCCTCTGAGAGGAAGGGAAGGAGCAGAGCAGAGGTGCACAGAGATGGAAAAGGGAACCGAAAGGGATGGTATGAACTTTTCTCAACAGAGGAAACTGCAAGGCCAGCTGCAGAAAACTGTAGGCACTGGGGTAGGACTTAATGCTTTAGGGAAATGAAAAAAATCTCAGAGTGGTGCTCAAGGTGAAGAGCAATAAATTAAGGATGAATAATTACAGAGTAGAAATGAGGGCAGGAACCTGCAGAGAGGGAGCTGGCCCAGGTCCAGGAGCGTGAATACCTCATCAACCAAGTCCTTTTCATATCACCCCAATCCTGTGTTCCACAAATTATTCTGCCCGTCTATTGGACTTCATATTCATACCTGCTGAGTATCGCTTTATAATTTCAGTCAATCCTTATAGATACTTGCATTCTTTCTGAAACTCAAGTCGATTGTACAATTGGAATGCCAGAGCTATGAAAGTTTCAGACTAACAAACTTGTTCATATCTTCATGTCCATCACTGGGATGAAAGCAATTAGACTCACGGACTGCATACAGAAACCATTCTCCAGGATGACACAGATTATTTTTTTAACCTTTTTGGATACAGCTATTCAACCAATATGAATCTACTTTAATAATATTCAGCTCATATTTTCGAATTTTGAAAAAAAGGATGAGATATTTTGTTAAATTTTTTTTTTTTCTTAAGTCTGAGTGCAACAGTATGGTTCCAAAATATTCTACCTGTATGATCCTGTGCTGGTCACATGTACTCTCCTTGTCTTACTTTATTCAGCTGTAAAATGAATACAAAACAGTACCTATGTTGTAGAGTTATCATAAAGGTTATATGACTTAATGTAAGAAACGCATTTACTTAAAGTGGTACCTCACACGGCGTTTGAGCTAAATAAATTGACTATGATCTGCATTATTAACATCAATATCCATTCTGTCTCTAGCATTTGCTAAGTCATTAAATAATTATTTATTCAGAGCCAGATATTGTTAAGTGTTAGATTTATAGTGATGAATTCGTCAGTCAAGTCTCTACCTTTATGGAGCATATAATTTTATTTATGCAGAATTTGGGAAAATACAGGGAGATTTTTTTTTTCTATTTGTACTTTAAAAATTCAGTTTTTAGGTCTTCTTTCTTATCCTCCCCTTCCATTTAGAGAAAATATTATGCAAAGGCCTGAGGGAAAGAGGAAATTACAGATAACAAGGTAAATAAGACTGATGGCCATGCTCTTAGAGACTAGGGTTTGTTAACAAGGGCCAAATCGAATAAGAGACTTGGAATAAAAAAGCAGTCAAGTCTCAATTATATGTGTTAACCAGGGTTTATGAGAATGGACAATGCAAGGACAGAAATAATGCATTTTGATGAGCTGACTTAAATTCACAGCAGAGGCTTTTACAAAAAAAAAAAAAAAAAAAAAGAATACACAGGCCTCTGGAGTAAGAGTGTTGGGCAGGAGGTGGTCTTCAGAAGAAGTCTGGTTATAGTTTTCAGAACATTCCTTGGGTCTCTGGGAGAACCACCACTGTTTAAAGCTTTGTATCTTCAAAGGAAAGAAGTTATAAAAAGTTGCTGTCAAAGGAAGCTTAATTTGCCTGACTTGATGAAGGGGTTGGTTGACAATGCACATTCTCTGTCAAAGGATTTGCCACAGAAGGATAGGCAGCTGAAGAAACCATCTGATTTCCATAGACAGCTGGGAGGCAGGAGAAACAGTGTAGCCATCAGGGAAAGGGAAAGCTCTCTCTTAGATCTCAGGTCTAGCCTTCTCTGATTGGCAAAAGAGAGAAAGAGCAGCAGGAAAGATTTCACAATCCTCCCTTCTGAATTGTAACAAGGCTGGAGAGGAAGGGCAGGGGTCACCAGGGACAGAGAAACAAGCTCAGGCCAACTGAAGGCAGACTCACCATCTAGGAGAATATTTGGGGACTGCTGCTTGGAAGACAGTCTGAAGTTTTGTGAGCCCTTTTGCCTTTGAGTAACCCTCAAATATCTGTAGTTATTCCTTCCCCTAGGGAAGCACCTGCTCTTTTAAAGGCCTCCACAGTTGGCTATTTCCTCCAGTCTTTGAAGATTAGGAATTGCTAAGAGCTATAAGTTGTCATCTTTGTTTGCATTTGAAATTTTCCTGCCTGAATTTTAATGTATTGATGTATAAAATTCTGAAAAAATATATGAGATATTATTCAAAGGTTTTCTTTTCTTTTCTTTTTCTATCCTTTTTTTAGAGAACTGACTGAGTTAGAGAAAGAAAAACAAGTGTTTGCCAAATTCATTTTCTGCTGAAAGAAAAACAGTTGTCTTTTGTTTTGATGGCCACCTACATACAATATTTGTTTTTTGATTGTTGCTACTTCTTCCCTAATTAAGAAAGATAGAAGCAATTCAGCAAATAACAATATCTGCCCTGCTATGGGCCCCAGTGAGATGAAGGCATTCTTATTTTTCAAATGTCACTCCTACGGGGTATGGACCAGAGGAGAAAAGGTTTCTCCTATTTAATAGAAGCCATCAAAAAAAGACAACATCAACTACGATGAGATTAGGCCCTGGGACAAGCTAAATATGTTTACTGTTTGTCTACGTGATAACATTTTTTTTTTTTTTTTGAGACGGAGTTTCGCTCTTGTTACCCAGGCTGGAGTGCAATGGCGCGATCTCAGCTCACCGCAACCTCCACCTCCTGGGTTCAGCCAATTCTCCTGCCTCAGCCTCCTAAGTAGCTGGGATTACAGGCACGCACCACCATGCCCAGCTAATTTTTTGTATTTTTAGTAGAGATGGGGGTTTCACCATGTTGACCAGGATGGTCTCGATCTCTTGACCTCGTGATCCACCCGCCTCAGCCTCCCAAAGTGCTGGGATTACAGCCATGAGTCACTGCGCCCGGCCCGTGATATCTTGAGACTAGACTTGACTTTGCTTAAACAAGCAATTAAGCTGAGAATGAAATAGTATCAACGGTCTAGACAAAAAGCAGATGCCACCCTGGCAAGTGTCACAAATCATTGCCAGGCCACAGAGGCCAAAAGTCCACAGGCATCTACCCAAGATGGGTAGACTGGAGGATCTATTTGGCTAGGGCCATAATGCTTTTCTTTACTAATTTTTCTACAAACACTCAGGTTTCTGCCTGAAAACTTTGGGTGAGATCATGAAATCTCATCATCCCCTGTGCCAGGTGGACAAAGACTGAATAAACGGTACCTCTTCCCACTTTTCTTTACTACCTAATTTTTGAGTGTTGAGAACAAATAATCAATTAAAGAAAATCCATGGTCTTCATCAAAGACTATTGTCTCATCATTGGAGATTTGTTTCTTTTGTCCTTCAGAAATGTAGACCCATCTCTTACAGAGAGGCCTAGCAAACATTTACAGTTGGAAACCTCGTGCTGTTTCCATGAGAGTCTTCTCCCAAAGCTTCTGTTTATGAGGAAAGTTTTATTAGTGGGTCATGACAACACAGGACTTGCTACTTATCTAAAATTTCTCTAAGAGTTTTGCACAGTTTTGTATTAATTTTTACTTCTAACTACTTTGAGATGACTCTATGACATTTAATCTCTAATGGAAGTCATGCTGACTGCAAAGACGGCAGTGACCAAGTATCTCCATGTGAATCGCTCTGGGAGTTGCCGATAAGAGAGTAATTGTAAAAAGAGGTTATCATCCCTATATTTACATTTAGAATTGACTAGTATTTGATTTATGGTAATAATAAGAGATAGGAGGGTAGAGGCATATCAGAGAGCCTAGAAAGTGTACATTTTATTACATTATCTTGTTCTGTCCCAGATACGAGGTGGAAATTTACCTCTGACAATACTATATTCCATCTACATGAAAGCCCCGAGCAGCTACTGGGGAGCTAACTGTGGATGCAGAAATGCACTCGGGGAATCCTGTGGATGGCAGCACTGGCCTGCCACCCAACCAACTCCACAACCACGACCTAAGACCCACCTCTGAGAGTCTCAGTTTCCTCACTCAGAAAATGAAAACTACACTGTCTGCATCTAGGCATTGTTGTGAGGCTTAAATCAGATAATGCATATATAAACAAAACTGTAAATTACAGTTTTAAAAATTAAATACAAGGCATTTTCTCTAGACTCTGGGACCATGAAGATGAATGAGATACGGTCCCTGGCCTGGGAGAAACTTATGTTTAGCGACCTCATGCTGCTTCCACGAGGTTCTTTTTGTAAAGGTTCTATTCATAGGAAAAGTTTTCAAAACGTGTCATGACAACACAGGGCTTGCCCACCTTCCTAAAATTTCTTCAGGAGTTTTGCTCTACTCTGGATTGATTTACTACCTTTTAACTTCCTATGCTATTTCATAGAATTTACTGAAAAACAGAAAAGCACAATAGCTCTGCCATAAATGTCAGTATTATCAAAATAGCAATGACTCCACGAAATCAGAGGGCCCAGCTCAACTCCCAGTCCTGCACCTACTCATGGATGATGTCATTGGTTAAGTTACTTCTCTGAGCCTGAGCTACTTCTGCATCTGGAATACAGGAACAGGCTGGCTATAGAGAAAAATAGCTGGATGTGCGAGGGGCTCTAAGGCTATGCTCTGACATATGGTAGGAACTTAGTGAATGATTTCTTTAATCCTCCTTTCAAAATATGCAAATATTCCTGCAGAACTGCACAGCATCCTATCTCATCTGTAGCCATTCACTATTTGTGCTTATTAAGTACTTAAAAATTAAATACTGTAAACTGAGATGTGCATTAAGCATAACATATTTTCAATGACTTCATATGAAAAGAAGAATGTAAAAATACATATTTTACAAGTAATGTCCATATTGATTACTTGTTTTTTTCTTTGTTTGTTTGTTTTTTGAGAAGGAGTCTCACTTGCTCTGTCACCCAGGCTAGAGTGCACAGTCTAGCAATCCTCCTGCCTCAGCCTCCCGAGTAGCTGGAATTACAGGCATGTACCACCGTGCCCAACTAATTTTTGTATTTTTAGTAGCGATGTGGTTTCACCATGTTGTCAGGCTGGTCTCAAATTCCTGGCCTCAAGCGATCCACCTGCCTCAGCCTCTTAAAGTGCTAGGATTACAGGCGTGAACCATTGAGCCTGGCCTTGATTACTTGTTGAAATGATAATATGTTAGATATATCTGATACATACACACACACACACACGTTTTTAGTTATCTACACTTTCTATGGGATCAGTTTCTTCCCCCAAGCATTTCAATTAAAATTAATCTCCAGAATATAGTTTTCTTAAATTCTGATCCATACAGCAATCTGTTACCTATTTAAATGAATGAACTGAAGGAAGTCTTTTTATCTATATTTGAATAGTATCCTGGAGCTAAAAGCCACATAAACATAACAATTTAGGCATGTGTCAAGATGTAACAGTCTATTATCAAATTCTAGGCCCAATTCTTGGATCTGTACAATAATTTTCAAGCTATATATTTCCTCCAATTTAGGTGACAGTTAAATGGATACTAATTTTCCTTAATAGTTCCTGGGGAGCCTTTTGCCATGGAGCTTGGTACTTCACAGGTTGTTTGAAGTTACCACACTTGTTAAATCAGTGCATATTAAGTATCCACATCTTTAACTCTTCATTTCTTTATGGTCACAGCAAATGAACAGATTGATTCTCCACTGGGATTTTTATAAAACATATAAAAATATTTATATAGAACATATTTCCTGTAAGCAGGATCGATATGAGCATCCCACTCAACAGATTCCATGTTACTTCTCAGTAAGCAGGATCGATATGAGCATCCCACTCAACAGATTCCATGTTACTTCTCAGTAAGCAGGATCGATATGAGCATCCCACTCAACAGATTCCATGTTACTTCTCAGTAAGCAGGATCGATATGAGCATCCCACTCAACAGATTCCATGTTACTTCTCAGTAAGCAGGATCGATATGAGCATCCCACTCAACAGATTCCATGTTACTTCTCAGTAAGCAGGATCGATATGAGCATCCCACTCAACAGATTCCATGTTACTTCTCAGTAAGCAGGATCGATATGAGCATCCCACTCAACAGATTCCATGTTACTTCTCAGTAAGCAGGATCGATATGAGCATCCCACTCAACAGATTCCATGTTACTTCTCAGTAAGCAGGATCGATATGAGCATCCCACTCAACAGATTCCATGTTACTTCTCAGTAAGCTGGATCGATATGAGCATCCCACTCAACAGATTCCATGTTACTTCTCAGTAAGCAGGATCGATATGAGCATCCCACTCAACAGATTCCATGTTACTTCTCAATGTGAGAAGGTGTAGAAAAAAGGTAATTAATTTACCAAGAGCTTGTTGCTCTCCTTTTCAGGAATGCTTTAGAGCAGCAGTCCCCTAGTCCCTTACCTTTTCTGGCACCAGAGACCTGTTTTGTGGAAGACAGTTTTTCCATGGACCGTGAGTGCTGGTGGCAGTGGTGGTTCTGGGATGATTCAAGAGCAGTACATTTATCATGCACTTTATTTCTATTATTAGTTCACTGCCATGTATAATGAACTAATCATACACCTCACCATAATGTAGAATCCGTGGGAGCCCTCAGCTTGTTTTCCTGCAACTACATGGTCCCACTGGGGGTGATGGGAGACAGTGACAGATCATCAGGCGTTAGATTCTCATAAGGAAGGCGCAAGCTAGATCTCTTGCATGTCCAGTTTACAACAGGGTTCACACTCCTATGAGAATCTAATGCCGCTGCTGATCTGACAGCAGGCAGAGCTCAGGCAGTAATGTGGGTGATGGGGAGTGATTGTAAATCCAGATAAAGCTTTGCCTGCTCACCCACCACTCACTTCTTGCAGTGTGCTGTGGTTTTAACAGGCCACAGACTGGTACTCAGGCAGGGGGTGGAGGAGAATCTTGTTTTAAAGAAATAAAGTCAAGTCATATTTTGCAGTGTGCCAGGTGTCTAGAAGGTTAGATGGCATCATGGCCAAAACAAACAGAGGATTCAAATGGTTGGCTCAGAGTTGAAAAAAATTGCAGTTCATCTCAGTAACAAATGTGCAAAAGTATTTTTATCTAGAATGTGTGAGATCAGGACAGAGGAGGAAAATGTACAGAAGTGACAGTGACTTAGTGGTTACTTCACTTAAGAACAATCGATCCGTGATTGAGAATCATCCATTAACGAGGCACTGAGTGAGGCGTGACACTTGTTTTATTTCATGTGTCTCATGATGGCATCCACACAAGGCCAAGGTATTAGGTGCATTGTACAAATGAGAAAACTGAAGCTCAGAGAAGTTAGGTCACTTTTCAGTATCATGTGGCTGATAAATGTGTGATTAGTTTTCAATTTTTGGTGAATCATCCACAAAATTTTTTGCTGAATATCCCCATGAATGTAGCTGTATAGAAACAGAGGGGCGCTTAGCCCCAGAGTTCCCTCAAGGCACTTACTAAATGGATCCTGAGGTTCTGAGAAGTACTGGATTTAAAAGTTGTAACCAACCAATGGAGGAAGAGATATATTAGCAGTGTTGTTGGCTTTTGGGCAGCTGATGATATATTTTATATTTTTATTTAAAAACTAAAAACAAAAACAACTGTTTCTCCCAAGTGGCTCCTTCTACTGATTGCTCCTTTTATTTTATTTTTTTGGAACCATTTCCATCCTGATTCTTGAAACTGGATTAGGAGCCAAAATTATGTCTTTTAAATTGCATGTTTGCAATGATGATGAACAACCATGATAAACGAGCCTTAAATTTAGCCTTTTCAGCTTCTGTCATAACTTGCTTTCTTTTATTTTTAAGAAATTCTTGTAAGGACAAAAAAGGGAAAAATATTTTTTTGCATTTAATCAAAGCAACCTGATTAAGAGACCAGTTTCTCTTCATTGAGGCAACTTGTATTGACTTCCAGTTAAGAAGTTTAAATTGTTCATAATGAACTTTTAAATACTGCCAGGTCTTTTGGTGTTTATTAAGCGGACCTGTAGAAATAATCTCTTCTCTACAAAGTTTAGTCAGCGCTTCCTATAAAGTGAGCACCTGAGGAATAAGAGTGGTGATGGTGTACGTTCACCTATAATCCTGAATCCACACAGGTTATAGAAGTCATAGAATTTGGTTGTGTTGGGTGTGGATGGAGGGCTGGGCCATCTCAGTTTGCCTGGCTCACTGGCTGAACATTTATTATAGGTCTGGCTTTGACAATGCAATTACTATGAATAACTCAAATTTCATGTTGGACACTGACTGTCCCACGTTCCTGGCATGCTGTGACGGTTAATATTGAGTGTCAAGTTGATTGGATGGAAGGATGCAAAATATTGTTCCTGGGTGTTTCTGTGAGGGTGCTGCCAAAGGAGATTAACATTTGAGTCAGTGGAGTGACAGAGGCAGACCCGCATTCACTCTGGGTGGGCACCATCTAATCAGCCGCCAGCATAAAAGCAGGCATGGAAAGAGCAGACTGGCTGTCTTCTGGCCTCCATCTTTCTCCCGTGCTGGATGGTTCCTGCCCTCGGACATCAGACTCCAAATTCTTCAGCTTTTGGACTCTTGGACTTACGCTAGAGATTTGTCAGATGCTCTGGGGCCTTCGGCCACAGACTGAAGGCTGCACTCCCAGCTTCCCTACTTTTGAGGTTATGTGACTTGGACTGGCTTCCTGGCTTCTCAGCTTGCAGGTGGCCTATTGTGGGACTTCACCTTGTGATTCTGGGAGTCAATTCTAATAAACTCCCCTTCATATATTCATCTATGCTTTCAGTTCTGTCCCTTTAGAGAACCTTGACTAATATATGTGTGTTAATTGATTGAATCCTCACAACATCACTGTGAGGTTGACACAATTATGAATCCCTTTTCCAGCTGAGGAACCTGGAGTAGAAGTAGTGAATGCAGCACTGGGATTCATGCCAACGTGGTCTGGCCCCAGAGTGATCTTACTCTGCTGCATGGGAGCCAGGGCCCTGAGCTCAGGAGCTCAGCATCAAGACAGGCACAAGCAGAAGAAAGAAGACCGTTTCGTTCAATGCTATTAGTAGAGAGAGCCAGGCAGGGGTCTAGAGGAGCCCGGAGGTGGAACACCTAACAAGCTGGGGGCGATATTCACAGAGCTATTCCCAAAGAGGGAAAATCTTGGCTGGTCCTGAAGTATCTATGGTGCTGACCACTGGGTAGTTGGAACCACAGTGGAGGGGAGACCGTCCAGACAGAGGAGTAGCCAGTGTGAATGGGGTGGGAAAGCTTGGCCAATTCAAGAAACCACAAGTGATTTGGTATTGCAGAAGGCAGAGTTCAATGTAGGGTGTGACAGGGGTAACTTGCTTTACTCATCCATTTATTCAGAAGGCATCTACTGAACACTATGTGTCAGGCACTGTGCAGTGTGCCGGGGATAGAGTGGTGAACATATAGGAAGGAGGGGGAGAAAGAAACAAGGAAGGGAGGGAGGGAGGGAAGAGACCATTCGTATATTCATCCGAGACGGACAGTAAACACCTGAACAATAAAATAAGTAAACACATAATTACAAATTGAGAGTAAGTCCGCAAAGGAAAAACACTGATGCCAAGAGCGAGACAAGCAGGGGAGAACCTTTCTTGGGAGGGGACAAGAGTCGGGTGTGACAGGCAGGGGAGGCTCTTGGAGAATGTGACATTTCTGAAGGTCAAGCCACTTAGAGAGGAGCAGGGATCAGACATGAAAGAAGGCTGCAGAGATCAGTCAGGCTAAACCACAAAGGACCTTTTCAGACATCCTCTGTCTTTAGAATTTATCCCCAAGGCCAGGTGAGTTGATCAGGAAATGAGGGCACATTAAGCAGAGGAGTGAAGTGATCAAACTGCATTTGAGGAGTAAGTCCAAACTGGGAGCGAGGAAGCTGGATCCAAGCCCATAGCTGGTGGCCCCCAGAACTCTCCGTGGGACAGCAGGCCATGGTGGACTTTTGCTTTGTTCATAGGGACCTGGCTGCCTGGTCATAGACATCTAAACTCTACCACTGCTGAGAGTGTGGGCTTCCACGTTTCAAGATGAAGCCTGGAGGTACAGTCTTTTTAGTTCCCAAACCCAATGTCAGATTAAATTCCTCTAAGCTCCTTGATGTCACGTCCCAACCTGACCTCATCAAGTTCTTTAATTGATGTCAGAATTACTTGCCATGATCTACAGTCAGGCAAGCTACAATTTCTTTTTTTTCTTTTTCTTTTCTTTTTTTTTTTTGAGAGGGGGTCTCACTCTGTCGTTCAGGCTGGACTGCAATGGCATGATCTCAGCTCACGGCAACCTCCACCTCCCTGGCTCAAGAGATTCTCCTGTCTCAGCCTCTTGAGTAGCTGGGATTACAGGCACATGCTGTCACTGGCTAATTTTTTGTGTTTTAGTAGAGATGGGGTTTCACCCTATTCCCCAGGCTGGTCTCGAACACTTGAGCTCAGGCAATTCACCCACCTCGGCCTCCTAAAGTGCTAGGATTACAGGCGTGAGCCACTGTGCCCAGCCTGCAAGCTACAATTTCTTAACTCAGAAAGAAAGAATAAGTATGGTGTTTTTTGTTTATGGGTGTTTTTATTGGCCAGGCCAGAAAATGAAGTCAATGACTCCTGTTTACATGGCAGGTAAAGACATTTCTGCACGAGGAATGAAGCACAGAACTCTTCTGTATAAACTTTTCAAACTACATACAAGGTAAACACGTGTGTGTGCAAACACACACACACACACACACACCCCTCACTCTGCTGTTTTCCCTTTCATCCTTGTTGGGCCATGAGAAACAGCAGATCTGGTGGGGAAAAGTCATGATTCTGTCCAGACATAACTTTGTGTGTCAGGTTCATCATGCCCTTCCACAGACTGGAGAGCCTTTTTGTGCATGGAAGGTTAACCTCACTATCTTCCATGACCGTTTGTCAGAGCCTATCAAAAGACTTGGAATTAAACTGCTCTTCTGCCTATTCAGATCTAAGGTGATCTTATGTAACCCAGGCAGGTACCAGATTCTAGGCGGCCCATTAAAAACACACAAATAGCTTGTGAGTCTGTAATTAAATCCTTAACAATCAGACTTCACAGATTTGGGGTATACGTTTTGCAGGTAAGACAGGGTCATAAGTAGCAGGTAAAAATAAGAGAGGCCAGGCTCCCTTTACTAAAGAAGAGCCAGGCTCCAGTTACCACAGCTAAAATCGGCTTCATTGTGATTACATTTGCCTTAGAGAATCTTTCCTTCCAAAACACAGTGGCATGAAATGCGCAAGTGTGAAATCGCCCCAGCTTTGGTTAGGCTGGCGGTCTCACCTACCTCTCCGAGCATGCCTTCTCTTTCGTATCATTGGCTTTACTTTCTCCTCGTGTCCCCAGTCTCTGGCTTCTGTCTCGTGGCCTCAGTGAATATACTTTGCCCTCAGTTCCTTATCCTTCCTCTAGAGGTTCCAAAATTATACTATTGATGGAAACTGCCCGGTTTCCATTCCACCAGATAATGTCTGGTGCTGTGCCCAAGAGGACAACTCTGTGATACAGACTGTTCTTATCCCTGTTTGATAGATGAGGATATTGGGATTCACATAATTGAGTCACTTGCTCAAGTCACACAATCAGTAAGTGGCACAGCAGAAACTTGAACCCACTGATGTTCAACATAAGCCAAAACTCCTACTACTATGCTGTTCTTCCTTCCAATGCGTACTTTAAGAGCCAGTCCCGTATTGTCCACTGACCCCTGGACATCTCTATAAAGATGTCCCTAAGAGCGTCTAAATTAACATATGCAAGTCTGACTAGACATCTTTCCCTAACATTTATTTCCTGACTGGTCCAATTCATCTCCATCCTTCAGGCTAGACAATCTGGAATCATCCAGATGCTGAATTCTCTTTTTTGGCAAATCTTGCAAGTCTTGGCTCTTTCTTTTGGCAAATCTTGCAAGTCTGGCTCTTTCTTCCTTTTTTGGCAAATCTTGCAAGTCTTGTTTCCCTCCATTGCTCCCATGTTGCTCTAACTGATGATCTCACCTCCTGATCCATAGGCCATGGCAACAGTCACCCCAGTGGAACAGCCTTCTAGGAGCAAAGTGGCAGGAAGAAGACTCCGTATTTAGGCAGAGACTGAAACAAAATTTCAGTCTCATTTCTGTCAGTTTCAAGATACTCTTGGCCAGGTTCTCACATCTGCAGGATTCAACAACCTCTTGGCCAGGTTCTCATATCTGCAGGAAGGGGTAATATCAGCAACTCCACAGGGAGGTTGTGAGAATTAGAGGTAACATATGCGAAACCATAGAGTGAGATGCATAACCTTAAGAAAGCGCCATGAAATTGGTTCTCAAAAAATAGTGGTAGCTATTATTTGAACTCGTAGCTCTAGTCCCTCCCTATTCCAGTCAAGGCTTCTGGGTGAACACCACCAAGGATTATTTTTATTCTGCCTGTTTCTCTACTCAAGAACCTACAATGGCTCCTTCGCTCCTGTGATATCAATCTAAAATCCCTTCTCCTGGTCTTCACTGGCTGTCTCCACCCTGTTTGTCCACCAGTTCCCATGCTTTTATTTGGCATTCCCCTTCTGTTCCAGCTTCCCCTGGCCCAGAAAAGTAGACCCTGGGATGCTGGACCCTGGTCTGTGTGGGGAGTAGGGAGTGCCCAGGCTAATCCCTGAGGTAAAGCCAAATCATCTCTGGGAACTGCAGAGCTCCCAGCAGAGAATGAGAAGACAGACTGCACCCAGGTTGCCCGACGGTGTCACTAACCAAAGGGATGGGAAGAAGCAGGATGCAGAGCGCAAGGAAGAGGGATGCAGAGTGGGAGCCAGACATCAAGGGCCAGAATTGACAGGCAGCCACAGGAGTGTTTTGTCAGGTTCAGTCATGGGAAGAGGGGATGTGGGAAGGGCACTGAACTGGTCCTGATTATCTTACATTCTGGGTTCTAGGCCCTGCTTGCCTCTAATATAATTGCAGTGGTGGGAATGAACATTGTACAGGCTTGCTCTGTTCCAGATGGTGAGCCAATAGAACCTACTGATAAAGCAGAGAGCTCCAGGTTGGGCACTGCAGCTCATGCCTATAATCCCTGTATTTTGGGAGGCTGAGGCGGTACTTAAGGTCAGGAGTTCAAGAGCAGCCTGGCCAACATGGCGAAATCCCTTCTCTACTAAAAATACAAAAATTGGCCAAGTGTGGTGGTGGTCGCCTGTAATCTCAGCTACTTGAGGCAGGAGAATCGCTTGAACCTGGGAGGCAGAGGTTGCAGTGAGCTGAGATTGTACCACGGTACTCCAGCCTGTGAGATGGGAGTGAGATCCTGTCTCAAACAAACAAACAAACAAAAAAGGAGAACTCTGGAGCCACATTGCTGAGGTCCAAGCCCCAGCTCTGCCACCTACTAACTAATCATAATAGCACCAGTAGTAACAGCTTCCCTTTGCACGTTATGAGGATGAAAGACTTGAATAAGCCCAGGTTTAGCATACAGTAAGTGCTATGTAAGCATCAGGTGTTGGTCATGGCTGCAGCATCAGCTGAGTGCTATGTATTACTGCTACATGTATTGTCTCATTTAATCCACATGAAGATCCGAACAGGTCTATTATTTATGTTTTACAAATGAAGAAAAGCAAAACTACATAGAGGCTCAGAAGGTAAAGCAATTTACTGCAGGTAACACAGCTAAGAAAAGAAACATCTTGCAGACAGTCAGACATTTCCCTTATAGACACTCCCAACTATGCACATTGACCCATCCTTCAAAGTCCAGCTCATGGAGGGGTTGGAGGCACGGACTCAGGAGCTAGGCTGCCGGGGCTCAAGTCTCATTTCCATCCCACTTCTTATTCATTTTGAGATCTTGGAAATGTCACTTGCTTCTTGTATGTCAGTTCTCTCATCAGTAAAATGAGTAAACAGGAGATAGTAGCATCTGCCTCCAATTGCTAAGGAGATTACATGAGTCAGCGTTTGTAGCCCACGGAGCAACACCTGGCACATGGCTGGTGCTATGAGGACCAGCCCAGCTCCCTTGACCTCTCCCCTTTCCAAATGCACAGATCATCAATCACTGTTAGCTCCCTGCCTGGTACCCAAGCATCCATGCACACATTCACCTTCCCTCCCCAACAGGGGCTGAGCTGATTCAGGCACTCACTGATTTCCCTCGCTAGCAGCTGGCCTGCTTGGCTGCACACAGTAGGACTGAAAAAATACCAACTACACATCCAGTGAGGTCTGTGCTCTCTTCAGAAGGTTCTTTTGCCATCTATTTTGTTTTCTCTTTATTTTCTTTTACTTTTTTTCCTTTTTGGGTGCTTTTTGTTAAGGACACAGCTAATACACCTTCACAAAGCCTGTTTTCAAACCTCATAAAATTACTGGAGGTGGGAGATGAACGCCCTGTTCTGCTGAAGTCTGGCAAACTGAAGGACACGGCAACCTCCACACGCTTTATAAGAAGCAAACAAACACAGCCAAGTTTTGTTGAAAATGCGTACAGACAGCAGCAAGTGAGAAACAGCCAAGGCTCAGAGGAGCTCTGTCTCTGGACGGCATCTCACAGGAACTTGAGGGACCAACAATACATGGCTGAGTTTTCATAAAGAACCAAGCTCTTCCAGCCCCTCAAGGTGGAGTTGGTCCCAATAACCTGCTGAGAACCCCTTCTGCTCTCTTTCAAGCAAAACACTACGACACTGTCTTTTCCAGATAAAAAAGATGAGCCACCATTCATGATGAACAATTTCTATCTAAATACATTCAAGTGTGTGGGCAAACCCCCTTACCATACCATTTACATATTCCTGTGCAACACTGTTTTTGCTGTGCATCCTGGAAACTTTGTTGCTTTAGATATCTGCCACATAATTTATATCGCAGATTAGTGAGATGCTGTGAAAATAGTCATGGCTAAGAAAGAGAAACGCTTGCCTTTGTGGTGTCATGAATTTCCACACTGGTATGAATTCACCGATATCCTGTGTTCTGTGAAACATCACTGATATGCTGTGCATTCCTTTTACACTGCAATCTACCCTTAACTCACAGCTTCACAGATATGAAGGGGAATTGTGAAGTTTGTCCAGTCCAGGAGTGGCAAATAGATTCCATCCTCAGAAACATCACTAAATGATCAATTGATAGTAGGTTCCAGAAGTATTGTACTGAGAAGGATACTCGGGCTAAGCCAAAGGTTATTAGCAATATCTGCCATGAGAATGGTGACAGTAGGATGGCACATGAGCCACTTACTTGCCACTGCAGGCTGTTTAACCTCTCTACTCTGCAGATAAAGAAGCTATATGATGCTCTCAAGATCACACAGACAGCACTGGCAGGAAGGCAACCCTCACATTGCCAGTCGTACTGTCTCTGCTCCCAGCTGTGTGACCCACGCTCACTCCACCACTGAACAAAATGAGCAGATCAAGCAGGGATATGGTTAATATGGCAGGTGAAGAAAAGGGATGTGAATCAGGGGCTGTGAAAAATTGAGGAAGATGAAGTTTGCAGACAGGAGAGAAGGCTAGGCACGCCAAGCTGGGACATGCCATCATTAAGTCATTGTTTGGCTGGAGTCCTGCTGTGTGTCTTGCCCTCCTTTTCTCATGAAGGTGGAGTCTCTGAGCTCCTGGTGAAGGAGTGAGTCACTGGTAGAAAAAAGTCTCTGAATGGCACAATTGGGAAGCCTGAATTACAGTTTGTGGCACTCATAAAGTGTAAATGTATGTGTGGGAGCGCAAGGATCAGCATGCATGTGCTTGTGGAAGGGAACAAGCGTTGCTGCTCAGCAAAGGAGGAGCACCATATGCAATTACACATACATCTAATACAGATATACCATGTATGTATGTATACACACACACCCCTATACACAGTATAGAGACATACATGTACACCATATACATTTACAGCACCATATGCAATTACCAGACATACAATACAGATATACTGTGTATATGCATATACACACATATATATACACTGTATATGTCCATATACAGTATGTGTATGCCTGTATACACAGACACACACACACACACATATATATACAAAGTCACCGAAGGTCATTGGGAAACAAAACAACAGAAGGAGCATGAGTAGGTTGGGCAGCTTAGCTTTGACATGTCTGTGACCTGTTAAATGTGGGTGCATACGTGTGTATATACACATACGTATAGACATATATATACACACCATATACATATACAGCACCATACACAATTACATATACATATATACATAAACACACATACATAAACTGAAGTCACTGAAGGTCACTGGGAAGCAAAACAAAACAACAGAATGAACATGAGTAGGTTGGGCAGCTTAGCTTCGAGGTATCTCTGACATATTAAACGTGGATGTATACGTATGTGTATACACGCACATACACCATATGTATGCATACATATACATACACACATATGTATATGGTACATATATGATGGTACATTGTATATGGTACATACACATATATAGTATACACATATGTATGTGGTATTTACATAAATATATACCATATACACATACAGCACCATATACATATATGTGGTATATGTGAATGTAATATATATATGTACACACGCACACACATCATATATGTATAATAGCACTATATGCAAGACCATATGCAATTCTAGTGGGCCACTGTTTCTTGCCTATTCACCATCCATTTCCCTTCCTCTGAAAACAGCTCCTTAATTTACTTAGAGTAACTACAATTACTTCATTCTCAGTCCATATGTTTTTAGGTGAACAGGGCTGACTCTGCCCTGGCTTCAGGAAAAGAAATGTGGCCAAGATATGGCCAACCAGAACATCACAACCCAATGGACACCAGGTTTAGTTCACGGGTGGGCACATGATCTAACCTATGGGATTCAATTTCAAGGTTTTGTTAGCGTCATCTAGAAGAGATGGTATCTCAGGTGACTTCAGACCAGGAAAATAAAGGAATTGCTGAGACCTCCACACTGGGAGGCAGAAAGAGATGTGACCGTCTCAGTATATCTAATAAAAGGAAAATGGAACCACGAGATGCACTGGGATTAAAGCTGATGTCATCATTTGGACACCAGCACATAGCCATGCCTGAAGGCAGAACTATCCCTAAAATAGTTACATGAATTAACCCATGAACTATCCCTAAATTAGCTACATGAGTCAGTCAGTCAATTCCCACTGCCCCCCCTAACATTTTTAGAGTTGGGTTTCTGTCATTTGCAACAACGACAAAAAGAATCTTAGCCAATATAATAAAGACCCATTTTCCACATAAGACAGGCAGAACCTAATGTCCTCCTTGAACCCAAGTTATCTCAAACAGATGTGTTACCTGCAAGGAGCCCTGGACGTCTTTCCCCCCGACAATCACGAGTTCTGCCATGTCTTCTGCATGCGGGGTCCGTGCGTGGACAAACAGAGTCCTGCCCACTGCAGTTACGTTTCTCAGGGCCACTAAGCTGCCATCACTGTTCACCTTGAAGTATGGGCTTGAGACCTCATAGCGTAGCTTGTCATTTCCCTTACAGTCACTGAAGGTCACTAGGAGACAAAACAACAGAAGGAGCATGAGTAGGTTGGGCAGCTTAGCTCTGAGACATCTCTGATCTGTCAGATGTGAATTGCCACATAGTTCCCCACCCCAGAGTTCACAAACGCTGCCCTTTATCCCACAGGAAGCCGCTTGTACCCAAGTGACTTTGTGCTGGAAGACTTCACTCAATCAAGACACGCCCTTGACCACCTCGCACATTCCAGGCAGGTGCTAAGCTCTGAGAATGCACACTTGAGGGAAGTGATCTAATCCCAGCATGTGTCGGTGACTGAGCAGAACCACAGGGTGCTCAGGGGCATTGAGGAGAGCTGCAGAGAGACAATATTCAAGCTGGGTATTGAAGATGAGCAGGAGATGAGATGGCCCTTAAGAATGTGGAAGACATTACAGGCTATTTGAAGGCACAGGGATGAGGGATAAATAACAAAATGGATTCAGGGAAAGAGAATTAATGACATGCTTGACTCAGAGGCAAACTTAAACTGTGGCAGCGATGTTGGGGATCTAGAAGGGAAGTGTGGAAATGAGGCTGATAATGTCTGGGAGACAAGCTGGGAAAAGCCAGCAAGTTAGGGTGCTTTCTGGTGGCCCTGGACGATTTGTTGTGTGGAGAGGGTCAAGATAGGGTGTGTGCTCTGCTTCCAGTGGACAGCAGTGCTACTCAAGGATTGGGGTGCATCAGAATCACACAGGGTGCTTTTCTTTTGAGACAGTCTTGCTCCATCACTCAGGCTGGATGGAGTGCAGTGGTGCGATCTTGACTCACTGCAGCCTCTACCTCCCAGGCTCTAGCAATCCTCCTGCCTCAGTCTCCTAGGTAGCTGGCATTACAGGCATATACCACCATGCCTGGCTTATTTTTGTATTTTTAGTAGAAAGTGGGTTTCACCATGTTGGCCAGGCTGGTCTCGAACTCCTCATCTCAGGTGATCCACCTGCCTGGACTTTTCAGAGTGGTGGGATTACACATGTGAGTCACCACGCCCAGGCCACAGGGTGCTTAGTAAGAATCCAGAGGACCCAATACAAAGATTGTAATTTGCATATCTGGGTTATAGCAAGTGGTTTAAAGAAGGACAGGAAGAGAGGCCAAGAGAACCAGTTTCAACCATTCCAGTGTTTTATCAAAGATGGCTGTCCAAAATGAAGGCAGTGGCGCTGGTGACGTGGAGAGTGGACAGAAGTGAACAAGGTTCCTGTCGTGGAATGGCTTTGCCATGTGTGGGAAGGAATGGGGAAGATGGGCCCCCTGCATGAACTACATGGAACACACGGCATTGACACAAGCAGAGGCTGTGATGGCTGATCATGCTCCCTTCGATGGTGATTCTGCATGTGGTACAAACTTCTATTACTGTGGGTGTCATAACTCATTGTCTGTGCCCACATTTGCCTATCTGCCTTCTGCTGTAGACTTTGAGGCCCCTTGTGGGCAAGCATAAAATTGTACTGTATGCTTTCTGCTGAACAGGCTCGTTTGTTTAGTAAACCTTTAATCAAAGCATAATGTAGACACAGAAAAGTGCATACATCAGAATGTACAACTCAATGCATTTTTACAAAGTAAGCACACCCAACTGCCCAGCACCCAGACCATAACATGACATATTACCAGTTCCCTCCTTTCCTGAGTAAAATTCCTACCCTCTTCCCCAGAGGCTACACTATTCTAGCTTCTAATACCATAGATTGGTTTTACCTGCATTTGCACTGCATCTAATGGGATCATACAGTATGCCCTGTTTCCTCTTTGGCTTCTTCATTCAACACTACATTCTGTGAGATTCATCATGTGGCTGTGAGTCACGGTAGCTTATTCTAATCACTGATCACTAGATAGTATCCAGGCTACTATATGTACCTTAATCATCATACAGTATTCCATTCTGTGACTGTACTGAGTCTATTGATCTATTCTATTGTCAATGGGCATCTGGATTATTTCCTGTTTGGCGATCCAAATACTGTTGCTAGGAACTTTCTCGTATACATCTTTTGGTAACAATATCTACATAGGTTCTACCTAGCACACTGTTAAAGCCATGTAAATATAAGCTCATCTAAGCTCATCTACATAGGTCCTAGCACACTGTAAATGCCAAATAAATATCTGAAAATCTAAGCTTATATTTCTACTCTGGGATGATGATACTTATGGTGATAATAATCATATTAAGTCACAGTAATAGTGGATAATGCAGATTGAGCACTTTTCACATTCAAGAATCGGTGTTATACATTCTGCACACATCATTCTAATTAATCTTTACAATGACAATGAATGAAGTTCTATTTTGATCCTCTTCCCCCACAGTTTCTCAATAAGGAAACCGAGGCTCATGGGGGCAAAGTTCGTGCCCGATACACAGACGTTGTAAATGACGAGTCAGGATTTGAACCCCGGATCATTTGCCTGTCACCACTGCATGCTTTCAATAAAGACAATACCTCATGGAGAATACAACCCTTCCGAAATCCTATCAAAACCCGAATACGGTAGTTCCCCCATATGCATGGCTTTGCTTTGTGCAATTTCAGATACCCATGGTCAACACAGGTCTGAGAATATTAAATGGGAAATTCCAGAAATAAACAATTCATAAGTTTCAAATTGTGTGCCGTTTTGAGTATTGTTATCATTGCTCAATTTTATCATTAGTTATCATTGTTCATATTTTACAGTTCCTAATTTGTACATTAAAATTTAACATAGCTCTATATGTACAGGGCAAATAAGCATATATAGGCTTGGGTAATATCCACGGATTGAGGTGTCCACTGTGGGTCTTGGAATTCATCCCCTGAGGACAAGCAGGGACTACTGTAGAGTGTTGTGAGTGCCCTTCTCAGTTCTGTTTTCATGTTCCTGCTCAGTTCTGAAGAGCACTGCATGGTGCCACTTGGTCACTCTGCAATGGTTCTAAGGCTTTCCATGGCTAAGTCAGCTTTAGGGCCATCACTGCATGGACACACAAGTGGACTCTCGGGAGCCTGCAGTTCTCAGACACTTGCTCACTTTCTCTAGCCATGTTGGTAGCCAAGATTAATTGAACATGCTGAGTTTCAGTTTTTGGAAGTGAACTATGAAGAAGTAACACCAAGGTTGCTTTCACTGTCATTGCCAATTAGTATTCATCCACTGGAAGCAAATTACTCAAATGACAAGGCCTGACAGGAAATTACTGTTTCAACTGCCAGCATGAGGTTCTAGCCCTAACCCTTGAACAGCTTCCAAGTAGACAGTCTCAGCTGGGGAGTGAATGGGGTAGAGGGAAAGGTACATGAAAGTTTGTGGGGTTCTAGATTCTCAACTAAGGTCCTTCTTTCCACCCTTTCTTCCTTCCATAAACGTTTACTGAGAACCTACATCATGCTAGATGCCGAGGTTATAACGTTGAACAAAGACAGGCACAGTCCCTAGTTTGAAGTCTAATGTGGAAGACAGATATTAATTTAATACTCTTATAAGTAATAGGGGACCTACTGCAGGCAGAGAAAACCACAACATATGCAAAGGTACTGTGGCATCTACAGAACTGGAAATAAGCCAATAAGATTGGCGCACACAGCAAGGGAGCAAGCAAGGAAGTGAGAATGGAGATAAGGAAGCCTTGGATTCTTCAGTTGCAACCATAAGACTAGCTTTTCTCCACCTGAGTCTCATATAACTACAGATCTTCATTGCAAAACAATACTTAGCACTCAAGGTCCTCCATGTCTAGGCCATCCATCAGGCTCCCCTCTGCCTTTGTTTTCACTTCATGCCTCAGACCTCACCCACTCTTGCGTCTCCCTATGCTCCCATCCCACCCTTTGTGTACACTGCTCCTTCTCTGCAGAAGGCATTTCTCAGCTTCTTCACCCTGTTAACTCTTGCTTATTCTTCAAGATTCAACTGAATCAACTTCTTCTAACATTCTCTTTGTGTTCCCACAGTTTCCTGCAAATAGGACCTTTTATATCATGTTACAGCAACGTGTCCATATTAAGCATTTGTTTTTTGCACCAGAAGCAAGAGCAGAAATTGAGTCTTGTTCTTTCATTCATCTTTACATCTCCAGCAATGAACAGAATGTTTTTCCATATGGGAGGCCATCAATAATAATTCCACTTAATTACTCTCCAGAGCAAAATGATGCCTTAGTGATGGTGGAGGATTGGGGGTCTCCCTTCTGTGCTGTGAGGAAGAGAGGTTGCCGCCAAGGTTGCGAATTGGGAAAAGAGGTCCCTAGTGACCTCTTGACTTCATTGAACCCAGCAGTAGGGAGTGGAAAGAAACGAAGAACTCAGCTATGCTCTCCCCTTGGCCCCCAGATCCCGCGTGTATCCATTTATAATGGTGCTCAGCTGTCGTGCTTAGCTTTGACCTAGCTCATTGGTGAAGTCAGAGGTGGTGCCTTATCTGTCCCTGTAATGCCAGTAAAACTTGCATAGCCCTGAAGAATGGTTGGAATCAGTGTGTACATTTTGAATGAAGTGATGCTTGGACAAACAATCATGGCATCTAGCAGTTATTGAATGGTCCCTGAGTGCTAGGCTCTTTGCAAAGGACTGTACAAGCTGTACCTCCTTTTAGCCTCATAGCAATTCTACAGCAGAGTTGGTCAATTTTTGTTTTTTTCATTATCTACTCCCCTGAGGACTCTTTTAAGAATTTTTTTCTAATTGCCACTATTCCTATAAAATTTTAGTATCACAGATATGCTCAGATCTATTTAGGTACTGCATGTATATCTGTATATTACATTTGTAAGTACAATTTTTGTCCCCTCCTTGAACTTTTTTCACCCTCTTGGGAGAAATATAGCCCCAATGAGAATGCACAGTCTATATAACTATCATATTACATTTTAGAGGAGAAGAGACTGAGTCTCAGAGAGACTGACTAACTGGCTCGTAGTCCCATATCCAGAAAGACATAGAGCAAGAACTTGCCCCTCATCTGTTCAGTCTGTCTCTATAGCCCAAGCTCTGGGCACATCTACTTCCTAGGAATAGATGGGCAAGAGGAGAAAGGACAGTTGCCCCAGTCTGCCCCACTTGGGATTCTCACAAATCCCTTTGGGGTCATCACAGGTACCAAGTGAGGTCACACTGAGAGAACAAATGCAATTTCATGACCTGGCACATCATAGGCACTCAATACTTTCAAGCACCCTTCCTGACCTTCTAAATCAAATACCTAATGGTTGCATAATTGTGTCTTTGTATATTTTTGATACCACTTACCAACTCGGGAACAGGTGCTTTAGGCCATGGTTCTTTCTCAAGGCTGGCCATCTATGAAATCGCCAAAGGAGCATTAAAAAGAATAGCAATACCTGCCCCCACTCTCTCCCCAAATTATGATACAATTGTGCTGAGTTGGGTACTGCACGCACGAGTATCTCTGAAAAGCTCCCCCTGATGAACCTAATGCACACAAATTCAGGAACCAGGAACTTACATAATGTTTGTCAAGCTCTCTACATTTCCAAGCCATTCCTGGAAAAGAGTAGAGGTTGGGGACCTGGCATAACAGCAACTATTATTTCTGTTCTCCAAGAAAGGGTAGTTTTAAGGGTAGGTTTTTAAGCCCTTTTCTATCCTGGCTTATGTGTAGGAGCCCCGTGACTCTGGGCAAATCACCTGATATGGTTTGGCTGTGTCCCCACACAAATCTCATCTTGAATTGTAGTTCCCATAAACCCCATGTGTCATGGAAGGAAGCTGGTGGGAGGTAATTTAATCAAGAGGTGGTCACCTCCATGTTGTTCTTGTGATACTGAGTTCTCACACGATCTGCTGGTTTTATAAAGGGCGTTCTCCCCCTTCACTACTCTGCACTTCACCTTGCTGCCGCCTTGTGAAGAAGGACATGTTTGCTTCCCCTTCTGCCGTGATCATAAACTTTCTGAGGCCTCCCCAGCCACGCTGAACTGTGAGTCAATTACATCTTTTCTTAATAAATTACCCTGTCTCAGGTATGTCTTTATTAGTAGCATGAGAACAGACTAATACACCATCCATATTCTTTACTCTTCAATGTCTTTATCATCCGTAAAGTGGACATCTTCCTGAAAGGTACTATAATCCTTACGGTATGTATAAACAAGATATTGCAAGCCTACATGCAGAAAGCACTTAGGACAGAGCTTGGTGTTCCATGACTGAGAATGATCACCATTATTACCATAATTCTGGGCACTAAGGAAGCTACCCTTTCCTTTTCCTACACAGCTTCCTTCTTCCTGCTGGTTTTTCTACCTTGTCCTGTCATTCCTCCTAGTCAGGTACCTTGCCAGCCTCAAGCTGTTGCTATGGAAATGGTTACTATAGGCATCACTGCTAGGGTTAAAGGGGCGGGGTTAATGATTCTGATTCAAACTTGCCCATCACTGAATCCTTTCACTTGTTTTGGTGAAGCTCTATCTACTTCACGTGAACAGTTGTGAAGGAAAAATGATATTAAAGGAGTGAAATTACAGTGCTCTGCCCATAATAGAATCAACAAAGGTTTGTTCGATATTCTCCAAATGGATTGTTAGTGAAGAGAACTTCATACAAAACAAAGGCATGAGTTTTCCTAAAGTAATGGCACTATGCTGTGAGCTTTACATTCATGATTGCAATAAATCCTCATGTCGTCTTCTTCACATCATCGCTTTGAGGTAGGACTTTCGTTGCCCTCTGAAAACTGAGACTTAGTGAGGTTGCATGTGTTATCCAAGGCAATGAAGCTATTATGTGAACCAAGGTCAAATCCAAACTCAGGAGTGTGGTTTCTGGTTCTAAAACCTACGCTCCTGAGTGCTATGCCAGTCTGCCTAGGGGAATGTGTTCTTTCCTTTAGTCATTTAGCTTCCAGACTCACAGTTTCATTGCTGCCTCATACCAAACTGATTATTTACTTAAGTTTTTTTAACTAACTGACCCTTTAGATTAGAAAATTATTTGAAAGTAATCTTTGTAATACATGTTGAATATGCCAGGTATTTTTTCTAATAAATACTAAAACAAATCTAAACAGCCAAATTAAAAAGAAGTAACTTTGTCCTTGTATCCACTAAAACCTTCACAGTGACGCTTGCTGCACCCTCTGGAAATGCTGGCCAGGACTACATTCCTCTCCAGCCAGCCTTCAGTTAGACAAATTCATGCCTGGATCCACCCTACTCAGGTTTATAATCCAGAAGGGCTCTGACATGCAAATATCTGGTAAGAAATAATGTATTTAATATAAATAATGAAGTCTTGATAAAAACAGAAATCCTAGAAAGGGAAAAGTCTGAATTGCTCCTGTTGCCATGGCTTTGGCAATATCTAAAGGACAGCTCTGATAAATCGGAAAGCGCTGACTCAAAACAGAAACCAACCACAACATTCTCTTTTATTTTTTCTTCTTTCTCGTGGAAGAAGACTACTTTCCCACCAATTATAATCATACCTTAAATTCCCTGTTAAAGGTGCATCTGATGCCATCAACCCTGCATCGCTGTTTCATGTTACTGACTTTGTTGATGCCACCAAAGTGTCAGTGATTCTCAAACTTTTAAGTAGATATCGAGACCGTATGTGTCTTGAGCACAGAGTTCAAAGACATATTTAAGGATAAAACTGAATAGTTTATGTCTATTTAAAAAAATGCTTGTTTCTATAGAGACAACTTCCTGTGTGGCTCAGAATGACGCTATGTGGATAAGTGAAAGGAAATATTTGACTAAACAATTAAACTTGTGAACAAATACCAAAAACCTCTATCTGAAGGGGGGAATGAACTATCTGTACTCTTCTGAACCTATGAATGACTTTCCTACAGAGTTTATCACAGATTTGAAATAACTTCTTGAAAGAAAAAAATATATGCATATAATATACTGTACATGGGGATTTATTGGAATCAATTGCAACATATCATTCTTTGAGATAATCTTCGAACACCCTGGGAGAAGAGAGGGGGAAGTGAAAACGCCCCACCTGGGGGAAAATGCAAATTAGACAAAAGGCACCACTCAGAGTTTCAATTATGCTTTCAGCAGTGTTTCCACTCAACACGTCCCCTGGGCTTAATGCAAATGTCACAAAAAGACAAACTTTAGCTCAGAGACAAAACCACAATGGAAATGGGAAGTCTGACATGTGAATTAAGGGGCTTAATCTTCCCGACCTTGATTTTATGTTTCCTTTTCTTTCTTTTGAAGGTAGTTCTTGGGGATGAAAATCCAAAAAGCATACATTTCTTACCATCTAAAAATGGATAAGGAAGCAAATTAAGCTGTGTTATGATCCCAGGAAGAAATGAAATGCCGATGGATTTAAACTTATCTGCCAGATATAGAACAGTCCTGCTCACAGAGCTGGGTATGAACTACTATTTGGATTTTGTGCTCTTCTCGTAAGTGTGCTTGGGCCAATCTATAATTTATACACTCACATCTTATATGGGTAAATTGTCCTACAGTTCACATATATTTATAGAGACTTTGCAAACGGGTCTGCACATAACTTGTGAGGCCTTTTCATTGATGGTCAGATTCCACTTGTACACGTGTGCAAGGATGCGTATGAATCAGAATTGCAGGCTCCGAGTCAGTCATCCCAGAAGTTGTAGCCTTCCCACAGACAGATATACATGGATCCACTTCCAGGATCTTTATACGCACACACAGAAGAGAAGGACTTTGTTTCAGTGATGTGCTAGTCATAGAAAAAGTCTTGATTTGTAGCATTTGCCAATTTCTATGGTTTAAAAACTCTACACATTGTTTATTTCAAAGTACCAATATACCTTTAGTTGGCTTGTAACTTGTCCAAAATTTTTACCAGCTCTCATAAGTACCTTTGCTAGCTGTCTCAAGCACATCACAGAGACTAGGCACTGCCCCAGTGCAGCAGAATGTAGATTGTCTGTTCTGCCTGAGACTGGAGGGACCCAGCTATCCTGGTATTCCTTTCCTACTTGGAAAAACATAATTCAGTCCTTCTTCAGCATGAAGGGCCTGCATATTGGTTATTCTGCAAAGTCTTTGCTGGAGCATGGCAAGTAGTGTCTTTCTGACAACTAAAGTAACATTTAATTCAGAAGCAACGGACAGACTCTTTCCAGGATACAGACCATCACTTAATTGATTTTCACATCCCTCAGTATTCCACTGGCATCCAGAGGCACCAGCTTCCTTTTAAAGCATTCGCAGGGCTTAGTCCAGCGTCTCTTTGGATTGGCCCAAACAAGAGAAACAGAAAGCATTTCCTTTGATTTTCCTGAACACTCTCATTTCTCCAGCATTCTAGTCAATCAAGCCTTCATTAACATATGTGCAGTTCCGCCCACTTTGGGTCGGATCCATGAGTGAATCAATAAGCATAGCAGACAGCCTTGATTCTTTCTACTCTTCTAGTTCCTGAACACATGCATTGGGCTTCTGTGTTCCATGTCTGGCCTAGAGTCAACACTGACATTGCAGAGCTTCTATAAGATTCTGGGAGTGTTCTTAAGCAAGACTGATTAAACCAGGTGGAAATTTCACCTCTGAATGCTTTATAGAACTTGATGAGTGCAGAACAAACATAAAACAGTCTTAATCCCATTCCATGCATCAGTTCCAACTTTGATAAAATAGAGTTTCAATTCTATCATGTCAATGGGAGATATTATAATGAATGATACAGTCAAGCCATCTTCAGCAGAAGCCTATTTTTTTTCAGGTAACCCTTAAGGGCTTCCTCTTGGAAAAAGACAGAGCCCACATCTGTTTTCAAGGGATTTTCTCTTCCTACCACTAAAAATTGAACTGTTAGCTTTGAATCTATTTTCTTTCTTTCTTTCTTTCTTTTTTGTCAGTCTTATGTTTTCCTCTTGCCACGGATTCCTTAAAACATGGCAGGTTTTCCTGATAGAAGGCTGTGCATCATCTATCCTATGGTGGTTATAATCACTAGGAATTTGTATTTCAAATTGGAATTACTTTATATATAGCATAGTGCCTGACACAGTACACAGTCAACCCTGTTTGTTGAATGAATAAATAGCAGAACTGCAACTTGGCAGCTAAGCACATTTGAAACTCCCCGAACAAAACTAAGAATGATGGCACAAACTCAAGTGAAGATTTAAGTAAGTTGATTTGAAAGTCACCCATTCAGCAAAACAAAAATCAAGGATTCAGCAAGTTTGAGAATCACCAAGTCTCAGATTTACAGAGATCCCTTCTTGGTATTTTCAAGACTGGCACATGTCTCTGACAAGGCCCTTCATTTTTAATGTGTATAGCAATTATGTGCATATGTCCTCTCTTAATGTACATCTCTAAGGTAAATTAATGGGACAGCTTTACTTCTGACAGCTTTACTCCACTGTAATTTTAAGAGTGCTTGGCCTTGCAGTTGGAATTGTCTAGAGACGTGTGGCAAAGTGTCCTGGCTAAGCCTAAATTGGGAATCAGAGCCTGATTGTTTTTGAGGCCTTGACAATCTTATGACTTCCCAGTTACCTCTCTATTGCATGAGCAGATATACCTGGGGAGGAAGGGGGCCTATGAGGAAGACGACTTCTGCATGAGCACCTAGAGAGACAGGCATAACCAGAAGAAAGAAAGAGAGGAAACCAATATTGGTTTCCTCTCTATAGGAGAGGAAAATCTATCGTCCAATCTATAGTCCAGCCCTATAGATCCATAGTTCAGAGAAAAAGAAAGCTACATGCACAACTCAAAGATTCACAAACCACAGACACCTTAGGTATTTTCAAGCACTGTTATTTTGTTTTGTGATAGCAAACTGTTATACTCAGCAGCAGTGTGGCCCCATTTTTGAGTAGAGTACAGCTTGGCTTTGTTCTGGTAGAGAGAGGACTAGAACAGTGACAGGGTCTGCTGGCACCTTGATCAGAGTATGGGTTTGGGTATCCTGGAGATAGACTTTTCCCACAGAGGGCAGTGGGGAGGCACTTCCTCCAAGAGTTTCCCAGGAATGTTAATCATTAAAGAGGCCAGAAGGATTGGACATGGAAGAATTTGTGAATTCATGTGAGAGATTCCTTGAGGTCTTTCAAAAATAACCAGAATAAAAGGCCAGGAAGGAGAGTACGTTCAGGTCCTACAGCTATGCAGGTGTGGGGCTACAAGCCAGAACAATGCAACTATTAATATTTGCATGATCTCAGATTTGTCCAAATATGGCCATATGCCACATAGTGATATTTTGGTCAACAGAGGAACACATATATAAAAGCAACTCCATAAAATTATAATGGAGCTGACAAAATCCTATTGCCTAGTGACATAGCTGTCATAATGTCAGCGTGCAATGCATTACTCATGTGTTTGTAGTGATGCTGGTGTAAACAAATATACTGCACTGCCACTCACAAAAGTCAAGCACACACAGTTATGCACCATACATAATATTTGATAATGATAATAAACAACTATGCTACTGGTTTATATATTTACTGTACTATTCTTTTTATTTTATTATTTTTTTAGAATATACTTCTCCTTCTACCTGTTAAGAAAAGGCTTACTGGCTGGGTGTGGTGGCTCCTGCCTGTAATCCTAGTACTTTGAGAGGCCAGGTAGGCAGATTACTTGAGGCCAGGAGTTCAAGACCAGACTGGACAACATAGCGAGACCCCATCTCTACAAAACATATAAAAATTAGTTTGGTGGAGTGGTGGGCACCTGTGGTCCCAGCTAATTGGGAGGCTGAGGCAGGAGGATCACTGGAGCTCAGGACGTAGAGGGTGTAGTGAGCTGAGTTTGTGCCACTGCACTCCAGCCTGGGTGACAGAGTGAGACCCTGTCTCAAAAAAAAAAAAAAGAAAGAAAGAAAGAAAGAAAGAAAGAGAAGGAAGGAAGGAAGGGTTAATTGTAAAATAGCCTTAGGCAGGTCCTTCAGGAGGTATCCAGAAGAAGACCTTGATATCATAAGAGATGACAGCTCCATGCATGTTATTACCCCTAAAGACCTTTCAAGGGGACAAGATGTGGAGGAGGAAGACAGTTATGTATGATCCTGACCCTGTGTAGGCCTAGGCAAATGTGTGTGTTTGTGTCTTAGCTTTTAACAAAGAAGTTCAACAAGTAAACAGAAAGTAAGAAAACATTTAAAAATAGAAAAACCAGGAGGAGTAGGTTATAACAGATAACCAAGGTGTGTAATAGGCTATCCTCTCTAGATTTGCGTAAGCATAGTCTGTGATGTTCAAACAATGATTGAATTACCCAATGGTGCATTTCTCAGAGCATATACCTGTGGTTAAACTATGGCATGATTATATTGGAGAAACTTAAGGAATTCAGGTTACCATTTGGAAGGTCTAGTTCCTCCTGGGTGAAATAATGTGCTTGTCACTGGATACTTTCAAGTGGAAGCTGTCTGACTTCATCAGGAATATTGTGGAAGAAATTCCAGCACTGAATGATGTCTTTCCATAACTGGGAAACTCTGTTATTCTAAAGCTCAATATATTCATCCATTAACCCATTAAAAACATGATTTGCTGACTTACAATGTCCAAGACAGTAGGCAGTAAGGAATAAACATCAATGAAAGATGAATGTGGCACAGCATCTATCTCATGATACTTAGAGTCTGGAAGATTAGACCCCATAATCATTAGCAGGGCTGTCACGTTGAAGGGTCAGTGTTCCATATCACTCCAATCCTCATAATCCAATATTTCAACCATTTTACAGAAGGGGAAAAGAGATGAGCTGGGAGAGGCTGACATAGTGCAAAGGTTTACGTATAGAACTGAAGTTCGAGCTCAGGTTCACCGCACTCCAAAGGCCAGGCTTTCAATGCCCCATCCTATATTTTCTAATTACTGTATTTTTAAAAAACAAAAATTACTGAGTGAAAAAGACGAGTTTTTTTTTCTCACAAAATTTACCAAACTATTTTTTGCTGGGCTTGTTTTCCAACCTACTTGACCCGCAGAACTGGATAAATTGACTACTGCATATCAAACCTTTGTAAAACATCAAGCTTTGGTTTATGACCTAGCTGAGGATGCTGGCAGGACATCATTTATGCTAGTTCTGCACTTACCCAAGTGGCATAAATGGCTGTGGCATCAAAGGGTCTTGGCGCATATGAACATGCCTTGGGGATTACACGAATTATTTCTCTAGATATTCAAGTCACTCTACAAAACCCTAATAGTGCTAATAGTACAAAACCCTAATAGTATTTCATGCTTGAGAGCTACCATATAACACCCACCATTTATGAACAATTTTCTATATGTCAGTAAGTAGACTAAATACTTGATAAACATTATTTCTTTCCATTTTCCAACAGTATCATGAAGGCAGGGGAGAAAATCTGAAGCTCAGAGAGATTAAGAAAATTTCTTAAGATCACACATCTGTAAGCAGTAAAGCTGGATTGCTTTTTACATCTAATCTAGAGTCCACCAGGTCCTTGGGAAAAGGAGAGAATCCCTTCAAATGATGGGATCCAAAATAAATGTTAGAAGTTATTCTGCAGCCTAGCAGCCTGGGACTTAACGGGGAGTCAAACAGTCTGTGTCTAGAGCTAAGAGAGGTATCAAAATGCAATTGAGCAGAATCTTGAAGTCAGTGATTAAATCCACCAGCAGAAATCCAGAGAGCAGCAGCCAGAAGACCCTGGGGGTCAAAGCTTAGGAATCACTCAAGCTCTGAAGGGGGTCAAGGAAAATGAATGAATGGGGTCCAGACAAATCCTTATGCACCCACAAAAGATAGTGAAGAACCCCTAACTATAGTCAAGAGCTGTTACTAGTATTGTATGCTTTCATTAATGGCTGGGGAAAATAAGTTTGAAATTTTCTATCATTGATCTGTCTATAACTTTCATCAAAAAACTCTTGAGATTTGAAGTTCCTGCGGATCAACACCTGCTATTCTACTATGAAGCCATCACACATCCCAAGTTGTCATCAAACAAAACACCATGGAGGAGAAAAGAACAGCACAGAAGTTTCATCCATGGACTTCAGAATGTCAAATTTGGTTTTCATAAATGTCATAAATGATGTGTAGACAGTATGTGGATGAGCATCTTTTGTACAAAAAAAAATCGAGAGGCTTTTTTTTTTTTTTAGATGGAGTTTCGCTCTTGTTACCCAGGCTGGAATGCAATGGCGCGATCTCGGCTCACCGCAACCTCCACCTCCTGGGTTCAGGCAATTCTCCTGCCTCAGCCTCCTGAGTAGCTGGGATTACAGGCACGTGCCACCATGCCCAGATAATTTTCTGTATTTTTAGTAGAGATGGGGTTTCACCATGTTGACCAGGATGGTCTCAATCTCTTGACCTCATGATCCACCCGTCTCGGCCTCCCAAAGTGCTGGGATTACAGGCGTGAGCCACCGCGCCCAGCCCCTCAAGAGGCATTTTAAACAGCCCATTCTTCATTCCTTGTGGATATCTAGAATGCTTCTAAGCAGAGATGGCCTTGTGCTACCTGGATTCCAAAACAGGATTCAGAAATGCTTCCAGAAGCCGGGTAGTGTTTGGGGGCTCAAGAATATCATCCAAGGCAACAATAGGTCTCCTGGGAATGCCCAAGGCTTTGACAAGGTTGGTGGCTTGATAATAACCAGCAGGGATGCCGTCAAACTGCAATAGACTGCAGAAGGCCAGCTTGTACACCTTTAAAATTTTTTCCTGATCTAACCTGCCCTTTGGTAATCTGGAAGATCCTTGACAGCAAGAGCTTCCTGCAGTTCCATCTCCATATCTCTGGCTAGTCTTGGCACTAGCCCTAGAACAAAATTGGCAATTGAAAAATATTAGCAGACTCTTTTTGGTTGTAACCAATTAATTCATTCACCTCCTCCCTAACTGCAGTGTGTGAGATACTCATCAGCTGTGATTACAAATCGGTTCTGTCTAGTTGACAAGACTTTATCCGGAAATTAAAATACAATGATTGGGCTTATAATACATGAAGCACAATTAATTCTTGTATGCATATGTGGGTTTTCTGGTGTAAGCAAGGAAATAATCAGCCTTGTAGGTCATGCCTATTCATCCTTCAGGGGCCAAGTGATTTTTATTGCGTCGCTTATGCCATATGGCAGCATCTCTAGCTCCAGTCTCATGCGGATGGAGAAGGATGCCTGCCAAGAGTGTCTTGTCACTTGTTAAAGGTATCCCATTTTTCTCTGATTTCTCTACTCAACAACAATAGCCCTCACATGTTTCCTTAAGGAGTAAAAGCCAGCACAGCAGAAGGTTTTTGTGCTGCTTTCCACCCTACTTGAATTATCATGGGAAGTGCACAAGCCAAATGTAAATCATAGCTTTCCATCAAAAGTGGCAACTTTTTCAATTGAAGAATTCTTACATGGGATCTCAAATATATTACTGTGATTATAGACAGCCCCATGTGTTTGAAAATGTTCTTTTTGCACATACCCATGGCAAGTCTAAGGTTCCTGAGATTTATTGCTCATGCTTTTTCTTTATATATATATATAAAGTTTCTTTATATATATAATATGCAAGCTGAAGCATATGGTCCCCACAACTGTGATATTTACGATAATGAATCACAGATGTTTAAATGGATGTAATCTGAAAACACTTAAATGCTAAGATGCTGGAATCTTACTGCAAACATTACAAAGTGAGGACCTTTGGATTATGTTGATTTTCAGATACTATCACTAGGAATACTGCTTCACATTGCTGGGGAGTTATCAGGCAGAAAAGAATGACTTTTCTTTTCTCTTTTTAGCAATACAGTTTTTAAAGTGACCAAGGAACTTTGAGGGTAGAGATTTGGTTATTCTATCAATCACTGAATTGCAGAGCCCTCTCTAGAATTAAGTGTGATATTTCTCAGTGGATAGTCTTTAAGCGGGTATACATCCTTTAATTCAGATTATTTAGCAGTCATTTTAAAATACAAAAAAAAAAAAAAACCTTAAAATAGAATCCACTGGAGTAAAATGGAAAATGTAGCCTGTTAGCATCCCAACAAACCCTGGCTTCCCCTATTAGCCACACATTTTGATTATTAAGTTATTCTACTAAATTTGTAAACTATATATATACTATATAAATAATATTATATATATTATATATATACACATACACTTATACAGTTCAGTAGGTAGGTTTGCTCTTAACAGCTATTAAATACTTTTCATATCAGTTTATATAGATCACTTTTCTATGACTGCATATTATCTCTTAGTATGAATACACTCTCATTAAAGCAGTTCCCGTTTGCTCAACACTGAGGTTTCCCCTGTTTCATTAACTACCTATTGTGTAATAGTAAAAAAATATATATACATATATTTTAGACAAAGTCTCCCTCCAGCCTGGAGTGCAGTCTTACGATCTCAGCTCACTACAACCTCTGCCTGCCAGGCTCAAGTGATTCTCCTGCCTCAGCCTCCCGAGTAGCTGGAATTATAGGCATGGGCCATCACTCAGCTAATTTTTTATTTTTAGTAGAGACAGGGTTTTAATATGTTGACCAGGCTGGTCTTGAACTCCTGACCTCAAGTGATCCACCCACCTCGGCCTCCCAAAGTGCTGGGATTACAGGCACGAACCACCATGCCTGGCCATAAATACATTTATAACTGACTTTTGTACATATATTCAAGTAGTTGGGAGCCATACTGAAATTGCTGATTCAAATGAAATGTCACTTCAAATTTAGTTAGATGCTAACTAATTGTCCACCAAAAAGGTTTTTTGTTTTTTTTTTTAAATTGATTTGGCCTCTACTCTTAGAGTTCTCATCCCACACTAACAATTGATAATAAAATGTTTATTTTTTTGGCCAATTTGATGGTTGGAAGAGAGTGTGGTTTTATTTTGAAGATTTTTCAATGAATGGGGAGGTTAAACATTGTTTTATAATATTGGCAACTTCTATTTCCTTTTTTGTTGTTGTTGTTAGTTGCTTGATCTGTCAGAATACTCAGGACTTCAAATTGTCATTACTTGTTCTTTTTGCTTTTCTCCTTCTCAGACTGTGAGCTTCTTGAAGGAAGAAAGTATTTTGTTTGCTATTTTATCTCCAGTGCTTAGCAAAGGCCTGTTATCCTTGTTTATTGAATGAAGACGTGTTATATAGATGCGGCTGTTATTTCTTTCTTCTATCACACAGCTGCCTACCAGAGTCCCAACTTCCAAGAGGAAACTCAGGGCAAACCCTACTTCCATCTTTTGGATTCCTCTCTTTCACTAGAATAAAACCTCCATGCTTGCAGGGACTGGGCCACCCCAGCCACCTTCTGTCTCTCACACTAGCACAGAGCCTGACAAACGGTAGGCACTCGGTATACATTTTCTAAACGTTATCAGACTTTCATGATCCGTCAGATTGTCTCTATGTTAGGTATCACACTGACATCTAACTCTGAGGGATAGACAAGTTATCGATTTTCTTTCTGCTTTTCTGTCCATCTGCTTTTCTGTGGTGAGATGGACAGGAGAAGAAGATTTATTCAGAGCTCTTCCCAAGGGTTTTAATCCCACTTTTGAAGACTGGGGCCTAAGGTGTGTATAGATCATGTGAAAGGGAAATGCGATTATGACATTGACATGTGGGCTTCACGGCTTGCTTATGGCAGCTGTGTATAGAAGGCTGCACTGTGAACTTGCTAGACTGGGCCTAACTGAGATACTGAATCCAGGAGCTGAACTCACACTCATACAGGATGACACCAAGTTGTGAAGTCAGGGCTCCAAACCAGGAGTCAGGAATCTACAACCTGCATGTCAAATCTGGCCCACTACTGTTTTGTAAATAAAGTTTTATTGGAATACAGCCACACTATTCACTTACACGTCTATGGCTGCTTTTGCACGGCAACAGCAGAGCTGAATAGTTGTAATAGAATATCTGGCTCACAGCCTTAAATGTTTACTTTCAAATCCTTTTCAAAATAAGTTTGTTGATCACTGCTGTAGGCCAAGGTCATATTTTTTGTCACATTTTTATTTACTCCGAGCCACCTAAGTGCTAAGGCAAGTAAACTCACCCACAGTGAATTCTGCACTGTCAGTTCCAAGATCAACCACAAAGACAATCGGCAGAGTGGGGAAAATGATGAACAGACACCTAAAAGTTCTCCCCATGCATGTGTATTGTATTGCCTTTAATTTTCTAAAATACAAGCTGCTGGGAGATATTTTCCATTTAAAATAAAATCTCAAGAGGCTTAACTTTTTAAATACACTTTAAAATTCCATTATCTGCAGTCATTAAATATATGGACAAGCACTCATAGAGAAAATAAATATACCCTGAAGTGCCAAATGGAATTGTGTTTAACTATATTTTTATGTATCAAAAACAATAATTTAATTTAGAACCAAGCTATTAGCTGGGAATCACGCTTAGATCAAGTTCAGGTGCAAAACGGTTTGCCTTCAGGGTCTGTTTTCCACACTTAAAGTGATCTGTCAGCTTTTAATGTGATTTGTCATTTATATATAAGTGTGCGTATGCATATTTTTTTCTTGTAGGGAATCTGTCATTATTTTCCCCCAAATGACTAAGAAGTCTAATTTTTCTGCACTGTGTAAGTGAAATCATTTGAAAATTTAGCTTCTTGGAAAATGAAATGGGAATTACATAGCCCAAAGGTAGTAGGAAAATAGTGATTTTATTTTTTCCTTTGACCAGGGCTTAGTTCATTAGCAGAAAGCAAAGCACTATTTCTTCGAGCAAAGGGGCAAAAAAAAAAAAAAAAAAAAAAAAAAAGGGAAGAAACCAAACAACCCCTAAATAGTTTTAACATCTCTCCAAATTTAGATGCTACATTTGGAAAATGGAAAAGGGATAGTCACTGTGTATTTTAAGTACTTAAAAATCCAACAAACTCAGGAAAATACTGCATTTAAACTATAACACATATTTCATCTGTAATTTTATAAGTTATTCTTGGATGATTTTCTGAATTCCTAAAGTGTTTTAAGCCTGTGTATCACAGATGAGTTCCTCTTTCAAATTTCAAATGGTCCTGGGTAACAAAGACCTAATCTTGGGCTGGGGAAAGGGCATAAAAATAAAATCTAGTGATCTGAACGCAAGAAAAGTGGGTGAGAAATAAAAGGAGAATGAGGCAGTGTTACTCACTCTTTCATTAATAACAACTTTGAAAACATTAATAATGGCTGTAATAAATGAAACAGTTGTTCAATCCCATCTCCCGTCTAAGAAAGGTAGACCCAGTGAAGAGCAAGACCCTGGGCTTGGGTGTAGAAGTTTGAGAGAGTACAATAGTGATTGCTGAAGAGCACTGGATAATGAAACTTAATTGGGAGGAGAAGAAGGAGGGAAGAGAGAAAAGGGCTAGAAAGATGGTAGAAGATCACACACGTGTGAAGATCACACATGTGCCACACAGTGAAGCTGTGTGGCAGATGCAGAAAAACCTAGTCTCCAAACAATCTGCTTTGTTTCAAAGCTCACACTCCTTACTACTTTCTTCTGCTGTCTCATACACACTCAGTAAATTGAGTCCCAAAGATTGTGCTGTGTTCCATGTGCATAAAACCGAAGAAAGGTTCCACACCATCTGTAATGACTGTGAGTCTGGCCAGTGAGCCAGCCACTTGAAATTAGGCGATAATGTTGCATGTTCCACACATTAGAAGTGTGAAGTAAGTGCTCTGGAAAGAAAAGGAGAAGCCATCTGGTTTGAGCTTGAGCCACAAAATGCTAAGAAATTACATCTGAATTTCACCTTAAAGAATGGGGCGAACCAAAAAGCTGTTTCCTACAACCGACTACACGTAAGCATCACTACTGGTAAATGCCATTAAATATGAAATAGTAGATGTTACCGCAGGATGTGTCTAATCTTAGGTTCGCAAACCACCACTGACTCCTTTTTTTTTTTTAAAGTATTTCTTTTGATTCAGTAGGGCTCTGGGTAACAACCATTAGGGCCTTCATCAACCCTGTTTGTAGCAGATTCACCCACAAGGAGTTATTTTGGAAAATATTCTGAACAACTACAAAGTGCAACATAAATTTCAAAGTGGAAGGAAAAAATATAGGGCAGGAGAAATAAAATGTGTGTGTGTAAATGAGCGAGTTCCTCTTGATTAAATTCTCAAAAGGAGATAAATTAGGAGAAAATGAAAGCACAACATCACCTATGGTTTATACTCTTGAATTAAAACAAGAAAAGGGGCCAACAAACGCTGCATTTCCATTTCTGACAGTTAGGCATCTCTGTAATTCAAGCTTTATCTTACAATTAATGCAGGTGGGAGGGGAATTTATTGATTGTTGAAAATAGTATTAACCTCTCTGACCTTCAACTTGTTTTCATTGCAAATATGATGGGATTGACATGGACCAAAGATTCTCAAAGTGTGTGCAAGGATCAGCAGCATGAGCAGCCTTAGGAGCTTGTTAGGAATGCAGATTCTTGGCCCCCACCTGAGTCCTTTTAATCAGAATCTTTGGGGGTAGACCCCAGCAATCTGTATTTATTCATGTTCAAGTTGATAATATTTAATTTCCTAGATGGCATAATCTCCTAAAGGCTTGTGCAGCTACATGACTCAATGAGTTTATTAACTATACATTACCCACTATTAAATATGGACTGTTAGATACTATTTCTTAAAGAATAGCCACTAAATATGCAGAAAGAATATTGACTTTGGAGCCAGAGTGGTCCTGGGCTCAGACATGAAGAGAGTACTTCCACTCAGCTGTGTGAGATTTGGCAGGATATCTCTGACCCTCAATTTGATAATCTATAAAATGGGAATCATGATGCCTGTTGCCTAGAATTGTCTGGAGGAAAAAAATGAGAGAATGTAAAGCATCCATTATACAGAAAGACACCTACAATAGTTGCAAGTATAAATTCATTAAAATAACAAACTCAACCACGGTTCACTGCTCCTCTCTTTGAATAAATATCATAATCTACACAAATGAAAGAGACGCCTCTTATTGATCCACTCTGCTGAAACCAAGAGCACTGGTTTTCTGTGTCACTGCCTCCAGAAGAAGCTGTCTCTCTCAGAAGATGAAATAATGGATGCTAATATCAAAAGGCCCAATTAAGTGTCATTCATTCTCTTGAATGAAGTAAACATGGAATATGATATGGTTTGCCTGTGTCCTCACCCATATCTCATCCTGAATCATAGTTCCCATATCCCCACATGTGGTAGGAGGGACCTGATGGGAGTGTAATTGAATAATGGCAGTTTCCCCCATGCTATTCTCAGGATAGTGAGTTCTCACGAGATTTGATGGTTTTATAAGGGGCTTCCCCCTTTGCTCAGCTCTCATTCTTCTTCCTGCCACCATGTGAAAATGGACACATTTGCTTCCCCTTCCACTGTGATTGTAAGTTTCCTGAGACCTCCACTGGCATGCTGAACTGTGAGTCAATTAACCCTCTTTCCTTTATAAATTACCCAGTCTTGGGTATGTCTTTATTAGCAGTGTGAGAATGGACTAATATAAAACACAAATCTGTGAAGGTGAGAGGTAGGAGGGAGGAAGAGAGGAAGGCCTCATTCTGGCACAGGCCACCATGATCTTCTGCCTTGGTTACTACAGTAAGCTCCTCACTGGTCTCCCAATCTCTGCCCCATCCACCTCCCATACCCAGTGGTCTCAACTCAGCAAATGTCCAAGTGTAACATTATGTTCGTTTCACTTGTCTGCTGAAAACCACCAGATTTGGAGTTAAGGTGAAGTACCTGTTCTAACCTACAACCTTCTCCATAGTGTAGTTCACTGTATGCACTTTGTGCTACGCTCACCCTCACTCATTCGCTCAGCCCCACTGATCTCCTAGCTCTTCCCCAAGACCCCAGGCATGCTCCTACCTCAGGACCTTTGCATTTGCTGTACTTTCTGCCTACAATGCTATTCCCCACATTTCCAAGACTCCCCTGCATCAATTCCTAACTTCCTCCAGGTATCTACTCAAAGGTCACCTTTGTTATCTGCCCCTTCCTGGACAGCCCATCTAACATTTCAATACATGTTCACCTTGAAATTTCTCTGACATTCTTTTCTCCTTAGCACTTCTCATTATTAAAACATAACCCATACTATGTTTTTGTTATTTACACTATTTATTGTCTGCCTCTTTCACTAGAATGTAAGCTCAGTGTATCGTAAAGGTCTGGAAAAGTACCTGGTACATGGAAGCTCTCTATGCATAATGAATCAATGAAGGAATGGGTTGATTTCCTTCATTTCCATGTCTTCTCTTAGCTACTGTGATCCAACAATCACTTAATGATGAATGAAAATAGCCAAGTAAGTAGGTAGGTAGGTAGGTAAGACCAATTGAGGGAAAGGGCAAATATAACCTGACTTCTTGTTGTTTGGCCAAGTATAGCTATGGATGAAAGAAAAAAAGAAATAGTTAAATGCATAATTTTAAGGCATTTTTCTTTTTCTTTTTTTTCTGTCTTTTTTTTTTTTTTCTTTTTTTTTTTCAGATAGAGTCATCTTGCTCTGTTGCCCAGGCTGGAGGGCAGTGGTATGATATCAGTTCACTGCCATCTCTGCCTACTGGGTTCAAGTGATCCTCCTGCTTCAGCCTCCTGAGTAGCTGGGACTACAGGCACAGGCCACCCTGCGCAGCTAATATTTTTAGTAGAGACAGGGTTTTGCCTTGTTGCCTAGGCTGGTCTGAAACTCCTTGACTCAAGCAATCCGCCCGCCTTAGCCCTCCAAAGTGCTGGGGTTACAGGCATAAGCCATCATGCCTGGTTTTAAGGTATTTTCCTTATAAGATATTTTTTTAGCCCTCAGGGAAATTTATCATGAAAGCAATAGAGTTTAGAGCAAGAATTCTGGAATCAGAGCTCAGATTTGATTCTGGTTAAAACTAGAAGAGTTATATAAACTTGGACAAGCTAATTGACATTTTGAACCATAGTTTCCTTATCTGTGAAATGGGTTTCATGTTAATATATATAATTCATGGGTTATAGTTAAGAGTACATGAGATGGCATTCATAGATCACCTGTCATGGTGCCTAACAGAGTAAACTGCCAACGAACATAACATCACTAGGATTAGAATTTAAGTCATTCAAGACTGAGTGTTTTGAAGAAAAACGCAATGTGCAGAATTTTAATGGCAAATTACATTGTTCCTTACTTTAGTGAATTTCAAGAAATGGAGTTATTCTATTCTAAAACATCCAAATATCTTACTGGGGCGAAACCAGTTTCTGAAAGTAAAATTGCCATGATTTTGAAAGAACCAGTTTTTAAACGTCAATAAGGGCTCCTCGCTGCCTTCAAACTCTGTTGGAGTTACAGCTCACTTCGTCATTATTTGCTTCGTTAGACACTATCAGAGGCAAACCAGTGGTTACAAAAGTGAATAATCCTCATTGGGATATGGACTGTCGACAAGAAGCAAACGGCACCACCAAGAATGGTGCTATCAAGGCTGCGCTGGGCAGTCAAGTGCTTGGCTAGTCTTTTTCAAGTCACCCATCGTCCTCAGGCTTAGTCTTTGATTTGTCCCTGAAAGGCAGGCTTTGGCATTTTTTACAGAGGAGCTATTCTGGGGGAAGTAAGTTGTGCTAGTCAAAACTGTTCAGGAAACATATCTGAGTTTTTTTTTTTCTGATGCATCTGGGAGGAAGCATCTCAAATCAAAATGATTTTCTTCTCTGTATTAATGAAAGATAATATTATCACTTGGTTCTGAAAGCATATACTCAACATGGCAATAAGCTCATGGTCATTTACTATTATGTTGAATCGTTTTTGTTTTTGTATTAAAGTGATGTGACTGAGACTTGAAAATGCCCCCACTGAGCTGCCAGTAGATGAAAATTACCAGGAAGTTTTGAGTTAAAGGAGAGCTGAGTTCAGTATTATGCAACTGAAACACAAACTATCTTAAGCTACTGACCTTAAGGACACAAAATGTAAGGCTGACTCTGGGCTGAGTGCATTTCAAAAAATTTTTTACTTCTGCCACATTAAAAACAAGTGAACAAAACCACCCAACCAAACAAAAAACCAAACACAGTGCTAGGACAAGAATGTTCTAAATAACACAACAGAAGTCATACTTTAATCTTTTAATGTCTGCTATCTGATTTACCCGCTATCAATGGAGATGACTGTACAAGCTTTCATAATTTCTGTCAGTCTTCTTAAATTTCTCTGCTAGGAATTATTTTAAACAACTGAGCTCAGCTTTTTAAAGGAGCAAATTAAAACAATACAAAGCAAAAGAAACAAAAGCCTAGCTCTCTTGTCAGAGTTAGAGAACCAATTAGGGTACTCCTGGTGAGAATGCACACATGACCTGTGATGAGAATTTGATGTTGTTTCTGAAATAAACTATGATGGTGAGACAACTCTTATTTACCTGGGAGGCAGAGAAGGTGAACACAAAAATAATTGAATTTCCTTTGCTCTTCACAACTGGAAGACATTGTTCAATGCTCTACACAGAAACTGGGCAGCGTAAGGCCTGAGGTTATTGGTAGGAGTGGCCTAGCTCAGTGGTCCCTATGCCTGCAGCTAGGCCTACCTTGGTACTTTAGTACAGCCACAGGTTACAGAAGGTAGAGAACTGGAAAGAGATGAGAATGAAAAGGGAGAAACAGTGAGGAAGGGCTGGGGCCTGGAGTTCCTAAGCTTAGGTAAAAAAAATTCCTTCTTTTCCAAACTTTAAGTGGAGACAGTGAAATAATCATTCCAAATCCAGCAGTGTCCAGCTGTGAAGGTTAGAGCCACTGGTTAGGGCCATGGAAGAAACTGTGTCTTCTTGTGATGACAGAATCTCATCTCCCACCCTCTGGGTTTTATTTGGGTACCTGGCTACTTAGCTAGAAACTACACTTCCCAGCCTCCATTGCAGCTGCCCATGACCAAGTGACTCAGCTCTGGTTAGTGGGGAAATAAACGGAAGTAATAGGAGAAACTTCTAGTCAATGTCCTTTAAAAGGAAGATGCTCTTCTTCTGTCCCTCCCTTTCTGCTTCCTAAAACCTGGCTATGGTGCAAGAGGACAGCACCCTAAAGGATGACAAGTGCTATCTGTCCAGTGCTACTTGGAGTCACAATGCTGCTGTAACTTGCTAGAGATATAATGTGCGATGATAATCCACAGCCTTTTCAAAATATGAGTCCTTGGCTGGGTGGTGCAGTGGCTCACTCCTATAATCAATCCCAGCACTTTGGGAGGCTGAGGCAGGCGGATCACTTTTGTAAGATACAAAAAGTTAGCTGGGCATGGTGGTGGGCACCTGTAGCCCCAGCCGCTTGGGAGGCTGAGGCATGAGAATTGCTTGACCCTGGGTAGCGGAGGTTGCAGTGAGCCAAGATTACACCAATGCATTCCAGCCTGGGCAAAAGAATGAGACTCTTGTCTTGAGAAGAAAACAAAACAAAACAAAACAAAACATGGGTCCTTGTATGACATTCAAAAGAAGAGTTACCTTGCTGCCCTGGACTGGTATATGAGGAAGAAGTCTAAATCTATTTTGTTCAAGCTTCTGTTTTTGTAGCCTTCGTTATTACAGCTGTTAGCCAATAGCCTAATCAGTTTGGATGCCCAGGTCTGAGCTGGCATAGTTTTGTGAATTCAAAGTTCTTTCTAACACACATCCTTTTCAGTCTCCAGAGCCTTTTGCAGCGTTCTATGACCCTTTCCTCCTGCTTCCCTATCTTTATCCCTGGCTCCTACAAGACTGGCTGCAACGGAACACAGATACCCATGGGATTAGGAATGGGATTCGGCTGATCTGGGGCTGTAGGCTGCTGCTGGTAGACTCAGTATTCTACAGTTGCATTCGTTAACCCAAGAAAATTTTCTCATCAAGTCAGAATTTCCTCTCATTGACTGAGAACATTTTTTTTTCCAAAGAGCATTTATTATCTACTTTAGTCTGTCACATTCAATTGTCTTGATTCTCCTACCTCTTCCTTTATGAATATGATAAGGAATACGGTATTTATTTAGAGCAAATCCACTCACAATTTCCCCCAAAACAAACTAAAGGGGAATATAAAAGAAGTGGCAGAGAGGCATCATAAATATGTAAGTTGTCGTTTATACAGAATTATTTAGGGGATGGAGTATGCTGGTTAAGCACTATTCACATTTCTGTAACTACTTCCATCAAACATTCAGAGGAGCCTTTGAATGGAATAGTCAGAGGTGCCCAAGGGGAGTCGTAATCTCCTTTGTGCTCTCATGCTACGTCACGAGAGAGGTAAGTTTAGTGTTGGTTCCGATGCCCGTCTCTTTGTTGTTGCTTTCTGTCACATCCCAGGATACGACATGCAATGATCAATGTGAACTATTCAAATCTGAGAGGTTTACAATTGAGTTATACTTGCTTAGGTAAGAAATAAAGCTCCTTCTTCATTCTCTTTTCCGTGCTCAGTAGCTGCATCAATGATAATATGTTACCATCCTGATTACACATTTATTTATTCTCCTTATACAGCATTTTCCATATTGTCCCTATTTATGAGCCTGGATTTTTGAGATATAAAATTTATTAAAATCTCACTTAAGCCAGTTAAAAAGATAAATTATCAGTCAAATGCTACCTGGAGTCACAAAGCTACTGAAACACTCCGAAGACATCATGAGACACGGCAATCCACAGCCCTTGACCTTTTCCAAAGTACAGCCCTCTCACCACCCAAGAGCAATTCTCAGCTCAAAATGTATTTGCGTAGGCCTCAGAGGCCAGCTGGGCTTATCGAGACTGTCATATGGGACTGAAGACACAGACAAACTACAAATGAGATAAACATTTACATAAGTCATTCCAGTGTTGGGAAAGGACATTGGGGCTGGCTTCAAATCTAGATTCCTATTCTAGTACCGCCACATATGAGCTGAGTCATGCTGGGCAGGTATTCAGTGTTTTCCTCTTTAAAGTGAGAATTTTATTACCTACTTCTCTAGACTTTTGCAAGAATGTCATAAAACGATATATTTAGTACATGCTCAGTAGATACGTGTTAAGTAAATGGTTACACACAAGCAAAAGCTCTACATAATCTGGTCTTCTCACCCTTTGCTACATTATAGCTCCTTCAATACACTAGGCACACTCCAGTGTCACGGCCTTTGCAATTTCATTCCCTTCTGTCTAGACAGCTTCTCCTCCTGGTACCTACCGGGCATGTTCCCTCACCTCCTCCCAGTCTCTGAATGTTCCTTCTCAGTAGCATCTTTCCTGATGATCCCTCCACTCACAATCAAACCCCTTCCCTGCTTGTTCTCCTTCATCGTTCTGTTACATTGATCACAGCCCAACACAGAATACATTTTATCTATCATCTGTCCACACTAAGCGAGAATGAACACATCACAAAGGCAGCGATTTTTGTCTGTTTAGTCTATTGTACTAATTTCCTGTGGCTGCCATAACAAACTATACAAGCTTTGTGGCTTAAAACAACAGAAATTTTTCTCTAGCAGCTCTGGAAGCTGCAAAATCATGATACTGACAGGACCACACTTGCTCTAAAGGTTCTAGGGGAGATTCCATCCCTTGCCTTTTTCAGCTTCCTGTGGCTCCAGGTGCTCCTTGGCTTGAGGCCACATCACCCCAACGCTTGCCTCCATCTTCACGTGGCCTTCTCCTTCTTCTGCTTATTGGGCCAATGTGTGTTAATTTGCTTAGACAAACTGCTTAGTACAGTTTTAGTTTAGGTTGTTCAGAAGTTGATTTATGCTCCAAGGTCGCCCCAACCCAAATGTTTAGTGCAGGGATAGTGGGCTAGTGCCTGGAGGTTTTTGAGTTTTTACTTGCATTACTGAATTGAAGCTCCATCAAGACTTCTCGTCTTATTTGTTCATATCCACCTCCTCACGGATAGGCCAATTTCCCTGATTGAAAGTAAAAGACAGTTCCTCTGTGTATCTCTTATAAGGACACATGTGATTGGATTTAGGCCTCAGTTAGATAATCAAGGTTCCTCTCATTGTGAGATTCTTAACTACATCTTCAAAGACTCTTTTCCCAGAGAAGGTCACAATCACAGGTTCCAGGGATTAGGATGTGGACATATCTTTTTGGGGCCAACGTTCCACCCACCGCATCCACAGTTGTATCTTCAGTGCCTAGAAGACAGTATGGCATGTTGAGGTGCTCAGTTCACATTTGTTGAATAAATGAATGAGTCAAATACAAACAGTCCCTGGAATATGGTTGGAACTTTTAAGGTGAGCTCTTTTTGGTCTTCCCTTACCTAGTATATGATGTTCCTAGGGTGTACAGCCCTCCCGAGACAAATTTACTGAGAGTAGTTGCAAATTCTGTCCACTTAGAAGGTCTTCCCATAGCTCCTCCAGTCAAAAGTGATCTTCCCCATCATGTCTCTCAAGCCTGGGTCCCACCGCCTGGACAGGACCATTGACATGCACAAAACATCCTTTACATCAAACGTCCTCTGGGTCAGAGCCAATCATCCGTAGGTGTAAATGGCCACACAGAACCCCTTCTGACAAGAGAAGCAAAATGTGAGATTCGCTTCTCAGAGTGGCACATCCATTAACATGGCTGCCAGATAATTCCTTAGAACTTTGCTGATTTACATAAATACCTCTCAGTCAATTTCTCAATTTCTCTTTTTCTTAAATTAAAATGAAAGTGACATCTCCCTGGCTGAGGCCCTGGACACGGTCTGGCAGCTCCATTTTCAGGTGAGCAATGGCGTTTTGAATACTGGCCCATTGGAGCAGGAAGAGATGAAAAAATATCCATTATCATTATTGGTCACTATTTGCTTGAACATGCTGAATAACCCTCACCTGAATGCACAATAAATTCATTTAAATGGGTTGGAGGAATTCATACCAATGCAACACTACTTGTGCTAAGCGGTTCCAATAGAAGCCTAGAAATGCATTTTCAATTGCAAGAATGATTTAAGAAGACAGAATTGCTAAGCAAACATAACATGCTTTCCCCCTCTGTGCAAATCTCTATGCTGTGTGGTCACCACAGAGGTTTTTTAGAATAAATTTAAAGTCATCTTTTCCCTCAAGGGACTTATGGTCTACTAGAAGATCATGACAACATTCTCACATAAACAGATTAAAAGCAGAAAAGTAGAGCAGTAAGGATTCAGAAAGGAAGCTCTGTGTTTTTCAGGAAAGAAGCGATATACCTGGATGGTAGTAAAATCGGTTGAGGTTTAGAAGGGGAAGCTGACAGTGAAAAGTGCTGCGGAAAGAGAGAAAAGCAAATAGGCATAGAAGAGTAAGCTGTCCCTCAAGTCATGTTCTGTCCTTAAGAGATAAACTTGGAGCCGGGCAAGTTTATAATCCCAGCGCTTTGGGAGGCCAAGGCAGGTGGATCGCCTGAGGTCAGGAGTTCAAGGCAAACCTGGCCAACATGGTGAAACCCCATCTCTACTAAAAATACAAATAATTAGCCAGGTGAGGAGGCAGGCACCTGTAATCCCAGCTATTTGCAAGGCTGAGGCAGGAGAATCACTTGAACCTGGAAGGCAAGGGTTGCAGTGAGCTGAGATTGCACCACTGCACTCCCACCTGGACGACAAGAGTAAAACTCTCTCTCAAAAAAAGAAAAAGCTAAACTTGGGAAGCGGATGTACCTAGGGACAAGGTATTTGCATAGAAGCTCCCAATAAGATGTAAAAATGACTGACATTTACTGAGCACTTACCATGTACCAAGGCCTCTGCAACATCCTCCACTCTGTATAGACCAGGGTTTCTCAGCCACAACACCACCAACATTTTGGGCAGGGTATTTTTTTTTTCTTTTGAAACAGAGTTTCGCTCTTGCCACCCAGGCTAGAGTGCAATGGCACGATCTTGGCTCATTGCAACCTCTGCCTCCTGGGTTCAAGCAATTCTCCTGCCTCATCCTTTTAGCAGCTGGGATCACAGGTGTCCGCCACCATGCCCAGCTGTAAAAATACATTTCTTGTATTTTTAGTAGAGATGGGGTTTCACCATGTTTGCCAGGCTGGTCTCGAACTCCTGACCTCAGTCAACCTGTATGGCTGCCTCCCTCGGCCTCCCAAAGGGCTTGGATTACAGGCAGGAGCCACTGGGCCCAGCCTGGGCAGGATACTTCTTTGTTGTGGGTAGACGTCTTAAGCATTTCAAGATGTTTAACAGCATCTCTAATTTCTACGCACAAGATCCCAGTAGCATCCCCCAGCTGTGACCACCAAAACGGTCATCAGACACTGCCAAATGCCCTCATGGGGGTGAAACTGTCCCTTGTTTAGAGCACACTTTTCTATCCCATCTGCTTCTTGGAAGAACCACAGAGGAAGCATCATTAGCCTCATCTTATTAATGAGGAGAGAGCTATAAGGAAAGGTTAAATATGTGCTGGATGACAGCTGCTGGAAAGGGGTTCTTGCCCTTTGGAATATATAGTGCAAATTGTGTTTTTAAACATGTCATTTGCTTTCAAACTTACACAGTTTTTATTGTACAGAAGCACTAAAATTTTATGTAGCCAATGATAACCATTTTCAGCTTATTTTAACTTTTGGTGACATGCTTAAACTCTGCCTGACCACAAGATTAGAAAAAATTCACCTCTGATTGATTTTTTCCAGCGTTTTACAGTTTCCGTGAACACGTATCTTGGTATAATCGGGAATTTATTTTGATGTAAGGATATGTCTATATACATAAACATATGTCACGTGCCTCTATATATTTCTTTCTTGTTAAAAAAAATTGAAGGGGTAGGAACAAGTGGTATTCTCTTAAATCCTATTATTTGGAGATTGTCATACAACATTTCAGTAAAATGTCTTCAAGTCACCTCCCTATGGTCATGTGCACCAACAGTTGAGTCGTAGGAGCTTTCAGACTGACAAGGGGAAAAAAAAAACACTTAAATGCTAGTTACATTACGAAGTATCTACAATAAGGACGTTGAAAGAGAAAAGGGGTCTAAATGAAAGTTACAAGGTGCATATTTAGATAAGAAGGCAAGTCAAAAGAATGTAATATAATGAAAAACAAGAACAGGGATACTTTCACCATAGCGACGTACTTCAAGTGTCAAATGTAGGAAAGTTTCTGTTGGTGGAATCTGAAAGAACAGGCATTTTGGTGTCTGAAGGGATGTTCTTGGGAGGATAGAGTAGGAGTTGACTGCGAAACTCCCTTAAGATAAATATTCATGTGAATCAGGAATATTATAGCGGTAGAGAGTGGAAGCTTCTTTATCAAGAAAAATGTTAGTGAAAGTTAAAAAGGAGAAGGGGCAGTATCTCTGCAAAGATACAATGATCAAGGGGAAATTATGTGGCAGGGTTTCTTAAGTTAGGCTTACAGGGGTACATGAAAGAGATGTAGGGGAGTCTGTGGAACTCCTATGATTATATTTAATTTTTGTTTACATATGTATGTTATTCTTAGGATATGGAACATTTTTAATCCAATTATGAAGAAGTGCTGATATCTACTTTGTTAGAGGACAGGACCAATGTCTGCTAATTCATAGCAGAGAAGAATGACCCAAGAGAAGGAGCTAGCTTGGAAGGCTGAGAGTGGCATGAGGTATTGGATGAAAACAAGGTCCAAGCAGAGGTGAGGACGGATGAAGTCAAGAGTATGTGCTGGACAGAAAAGTCTAGTCCTGAGATCTCATTTGTTTTATCGTCATGCTTTTATTATCACCAAGAGGGCAGGCTGTCCAGAAAAAAGTTACATGTCAGTCTAAGAAAACAGAACAAAACAAAATAGAAAAGAACTTCACCAGAATGATATTCCTGCTTATTTATGGAAGTTGGAAATGCTTTTTTTCTATGTTCTTTCTTTCTCTTTTGTCAAAATGTCTTCAGTTAATATATGCTGATTTTAAAAATTACATAAGACACAAGATGTTATCAAAATCAATGCATTAATGTGTTTTAGAAAATTGTTATTATAGAGAAAATGATACAAGCAAAGTGAGTATCTTAGAAACGGCTGTATGACAAAATATAGAAAGTTCCAGGCTCAAGAGACAAACGTGGACAGCTTTGAAGCAGTAGAAAGGACAGGATTATGTCAACCTAGAAACCTTGAGCTGGTCACCAACTCTGCCATGGATTGACCTTGACTGTGAGTGCTCAACTCTGAGATTCTCCTTCTCTATTTGTGAAATACAACACTGACGTCTTCTATACAGAGTTTCTAAGCAGGTTAAATAGATTATTTATACGAGTGCGTACTTAATACATGGACATTCTTCAAGTTCTACTAGCATCAAATTCACCTTAGCTGACATTGTTGGCCTGATAAGAGCTGCAACTGGTAGTTAATCTCTTTGACTCCCTACCATTTAAAAATAGCCCAGAAAATGATAGTTAATATTTAATGCTGTGACAGAAACTTACTTTAGAAGCCAGCTAGACTGCTGAACTTCTATGTTAGACATATCTGAGCTCAAATCCCAGCTTTTCTACATATTAGCTATGTGACTGTGGAAAAACCTCTTGGACCCAGTATCTTCATTTATAAAATGGGGATAAGAACAACTTTGGCTCAGACTTGTTTTATCAGTATAAAATAAGATTGCCATTAGCTGAGACATCTGGGTGGGATGAGGGGGAGGTGAACGGAATGAATCGTGCAAGGATAGGACTTTTATTTAAGGTCCTGACATTTTGTTTATCATGGATTTTTTAATTAATTTTTATTTTTATAAAATATTGCATTAAATATTGTTTACTTTGATTACTGAGTTTTTTTGAAATCCCTTTAAATTTTGAGCCAAGGAGAGTACCTCACTCAGCTCACTCTAATCCTAGTCCTGAAGGCAATAATTAGTGAAAATGTATTAGGGTCAAGCACAATACTGAGCACTGTGATTTTACACATTTCCTTGTTAGTAAAACATTTAGCACGATACCTAGCCTAGAGGAAGGCGTTATCATCAATAACACCCATCACCATCATCATCACCATCATCAGCATCACCATCACTACCAACATCATCACCACCATCATCACCACCATTGTCATTACCATCGCCACCATCACCATCACTATCATCATCTCCACCATCACCACCATCACCTTCATCATCACCATCACTTCATCATCATCACCACCATAATAATCATCATCACCATCACTACCGTCACTGTTATCATCACCACCACTGCCATGATCACCACCATCATCACCATTACTATCATCACCATCACTGCCATCACCATCACTATCATCATCTCCATCATCACCACCATCATCACATCACTTCATCATCATCATCACCATAATCATCATTACCATCAATATCACCACTGCCATCATCGTCACCATCATCAGCATCACCATCACCACCACCGTCATTAACATCACTGCCATCACCATCACTATCATCATGATCATCTCCACTGTCACATCACCATTATCACCATCATCATTATCACCACAATAATCATCATCACAATCACTATCATTACCATAATCATCATCATCACCATCACTTTTGTCATTGTCATCATCATCACTCTCATTATGATTTTCTAAGATATCCTAAGTAAACTGCCTAATATTTCCAAGTTGCAGTTACCTCATTTTTATTATAAGGCTAACATTGCCCTGTTATAAGGTGTAAAACTTGAACAAGGTTGTTTTTGTTGTTGCTATCATTAATGTTTTTGCTGATTTCAATGTATGACCTGACTCCACAGCAAATCCAAAGAGTGCTTGTCAAAAATCAGATATTTCTAATGAACATGGAAACTAGCCAGGCAGAGAGATAAAGCAGGACCATGCTGGGTCCTGGGATGGCTTTTGTACAGCTGCCTAAGATTTTCACACAAAGAAACACGCACTGTTCTCAGAGCTGACATTTCCATAGTCATAAAGCTCAGTGTTGTTCCAGTTCAGGAAGCTGATGAGTCATGGGGTAGAGGCCATGGGGAGGGGAAGAGGGTTCACACTTTTTTTTTTCTTATCATTTTCATTACTTCTCAGATGATTTTTAGATATACAACAGGAAAGGAATATAATGACCTTCTACTCACTGCCCCAACTAGAAAACCTCAAATGACTAATTGCCTTTTTTCCTAAAATGGAAGAGTTATTTCATGTGCCCAAAGGTTTTACTTCTTTCTGCTATGCTTTTGCACGGTAAGCCTTTTAATCTTGTAAAGCACAGTCATATAAACAAACAAGGGAGAAAACAGGAAGATGGAAACTCACTTGACAAACAGCAATGCATGGTTTTGATAAAGGGTGTGAGGATTGTGATTTGACCTTCCTCTTGCCAGTGTGTAAAATGTAAACATAACGTACCTTCTCATAATTAAAAGATATCGATTCCCCAGCAGCCCGGGAGGGGGCTGACTCCTCTTTCTCCTCAATGGATACAGCATGTTCCCTGTTGTCATGTAGTTATATCCAACCAGAAGTAAACCATGACAAGCTTGGTGGGGGGATGCAGTGGCTTTGGGCTTCCAGAAGTTGTATAACTAGAGAGAAGTATCATGTCTATTTTGAAAATAGTTGTTTGGTGTGGTTTTATGATACACCATGGTATTATAATAGGAGATATCAAGATTCAGTAGTTTAAAGCAACAAATACTTTTTTCTCCCTTATTTAAGAGTCTAGGCCAGATGCAGTGATTCACGCCTGTAATTCCAGCACTTTGTACAGCTGCCTAAGGGCACATCACAAGGTCAGGAGTTCGAGACCAGCCTTACCAACATGGTGAAATCCCATCTCTACTAAAAATACAAATATTAGCCCGGCGTGGTGGCACATGCCTATAATCTCAGCTACTCGGGAGGCTGAAGCAGGAGAATTATTTGAATCTGGGAGGTGAAGTTGCAGTGAGCCCCGATCACGCTACGGCACTCTAGCCTGGGTGGCAGAGCAAGAATCCATCTCAAAAATATATATATAGTCTAGATTGGCAGTCCAGAATTGGAATGGTAGCTTGATGGTATTGGGGATATATCTTGTTGTTATGCTCTTGGATGTTACCCTTTTCAGCTTAACTGAAGATGACTCACCATCACGTCTGGGTTCCAGCCGAAGAGGAGAAAAATAGGAAGGGAAAATAGATTTCTTACGTTTCAAGGGCATGGCTTAATGTACAAACATCACACCCACTCATGTCTTATTGGCCATCAGGCAGTTACATGGCCATACCTAGATGCAAGGTGGTTGGAGAAAGTAGTCGTTAGCTGAGTGATCCAGTGCCCAGCAAAAACTGCTACTGCAAAAGGGAGGATGACTATAGTCGAATTGACTGTGAGTTCTGGCCACAGTTGAGTTCAATAAATATTTGCCCAAGAATGGAGAGAGGGTCCTATTTGGGGTCCCTCCATCCCTGAGCTGCTTGGGTTGGGATGATCATTGATAGTGATGATTAAAATGATGGGAATAAGGATAGCAGCAGCTTAGTTTACTCACTTCTTGCTTTATGCCTCTTTGTACTACTAAGTGCTTTGTAAACATTATGCATTCTATCTTCAGGATAATTCTATAGGATCAATAGTATAATTATCCCAATTTTACCCATGAAGAAACAGAGCTGCATCAAGTTTAGAAACTTACCTAAGGTCATGTAACTATTATGTGGCCAAATGAAACCCATGTGTCTCTCTATGTCCAAACTTATTCGCTTAGCCACTTTACTCAGATATTAACAGTGGTCTAAAATGCTTCAGTATTTCACAAAGCTGAACTAAACTGACAAAGTTCCCCTTAACCAGATCATCTGAGCCAGCTAAGAAGTGTTTGTTTGGGGCTTGAATAATATCAGTGTAGACATCAATGTAGATTGGTTGTTTAATTTGCCAAAGACTAATAAGTTTTTCTCCCTTACAAAGAACTTGATTAATTTTTAAAATGTGGGAAAATGAATGAATATTTATTAAGTGCAATTTGTTTCTTATATAAGCTCTTTCTAAACATGGCTTCCAAAGTGAGAGAGAAATAATCAAAGGGGTCAGTAGTTGAGTAAAGCCTGGGAGATTAGGATGAAAGGCTTTGCTCTCCATGGTCTCTTTGCTGGTGCTGATAGAAGCCCTAGGCCAAGAACACAGCAGGGAAATCCCTGCCCCTCCCTCAAGGTGGGGGTCTCAGGTACCCCAGTGATGCTTGGTGATGCTGAATCAGTGAGCAACATGGAATCTGGGGCAGTCTAATGCAAGGGTTGAGGTGTACAACATCATGATGAGGAGGAGTTAGACATGCTGTGCCAAAGTATAGCCCCATCCAAGAACTGAACGGAAAAGCTAAGCCAGTGAGTGTGATGCACAAAGGATGGGTTCTGAGGTGCAGCTGCTGTCATCTTCATGCATCAGCACATTAAAATGTTTGGGAAGAGAAGGGGAATAGAACATTTCTTCCCTCCCCACAAACAGATGGGTAATTAGATGGAGGGTGGGAGCCAGATGCTGTACTTCCCCTGAGACCAGCACCAGAGGGAATGGGCTGGCTCTGCAGAAGACATTTCCGTTCCTGAAAAGGGATATAATGAGGGGGAAAGAATCAGGGCTTCAGGATATTGGAGGGAGGGGCGACAACAGAGGGGGACTGCTTTCTTCTTCCATGTTAATCCTCTGCAGCCTCCTCTCTATTCACCAAAGAACCAAGTGCAAGGTAGCACTGCACTTAAGACAGTCCACGTGACTATAACCCTGTCAAAATGACATTTCAGGAAAACTAGTTTGCTAGATCTTGCCAATGCTACATCTGCTGGTGTTTGTTTCAGTGACCTGTTCTCTGTGTTTTTGGTACAATGGTATAGATGCTTCCCCCGAAGTGTAAGAAGTACTCAGCTAAGTCCCAGCTGAGAAGCGGCATCCTCGGAACTACCAGACACAGTCTGATAAAACATTATCTTTAATGCTGACTCAGCTGCAATTGTTTGCGAGTTATCTAAAAGAAATTCTTGTAGAAAAGTTCTTCAAGCATTGCCCAACACCACTTCACAATGATGATGAATTTGGGCTTGGCAAACAGGCTGGTGAAGAAGTCTAAGATCAGTTCTTAGAGTCCTCAACGGGGTCAATTTACACAGCTCTCTCACCTGAACCATTCTTTGCTTTTTTTCAACTGAGTCAAAAGCCAGTGCTAACTCAAAACCTGAAACAACTTAAATCAGAAGTTTAATGAGCGCTAAGTATTTGTAAGATGTAAAATGTTCTTTGAAATCAAGAACGACAGTATAGGCAGCACCAACGCTCTATGGTGGAAGAACCCAAGACCTCTGGAAAAGAGGGAACTTGGACTGCCATTGGGAGATAAAACATGAAATTAACTCATAAAGAATAGTCATAAAATGTTAACAGAAGGAAACAGATATCAAGAGCGGAAAGAGTGTAGACAGTTGTTATTCATATATTAACTGAATTAACCTGCCTAAGATCCAGTGTGGAATCAGAAGATAGGGCCTGGTAAGTCTTCAGGAAACAAACAAACAAAAAACTGTTGGCACGGCCCAGTGGAAGCCCTGTTAAAGGAAGACGGTGCTTTGGCCACTAGACTTAGAAAATCCTAAGGCAGATGGACACACGGGGTGGTCTCAGCTAAAGGCCATTAATCCTGCAAGCCTGAGCCCTTCTCTAGCCAAGGACATGCCTAACCAGCAGCTTCATTTTTACCGATAATTTGATTATCATCTCACCATGAATTGATTGTCTGTTCCTCTGAGCTTCTTTCCATTACAGCTTAATTTTTTATGGGGTCAACTACTTATTATTGTCTTTATTTCAAAGTAGGCTTTAACCTGCTTGATACCAAGAATGATATGGTAACTTTTTTTTGTATGTAATCCTCTTGTCATCTAGTACTGAAGTTGAGCAGTTGCTTTAAAAATGTACTTATAGGCTAATTTTAAATCAGACCAATTTATTGATCATGCAAACATTTAGTTAAAGCTTTTTGACTCAGGGGTATTGTTCTAGAATACTGCAGAATTCTAGTCTTTGAGAATGTCAGATCATCTCTAAAGTTCTGAATTCTATCCCCAGTCTGCACCTTGACTGGTTGTAAGCCAGTCTCTCTCCAAGAAGGTCACAAAGTCTCACTGACATGAGACTCTAACCTAAAGATGTTTTTTATATAGACATATATTTAACTCTGATTGTAGGTATCAAAATACCCATTTGATGGAGTCTTGAAAATTGACTTTTATAAACATTTACAAGCATCTTTGGTGATTCTAATGCCCAGGAAAGTTTGAGCACTGCTGATTTCAGGCCAAGCTCTTCATTTCACAAAGAAGGATAATGAAACAGATAAGGCCATCCTTTCCAGCTAGCTCGCAACAGAGGCTGGACTAGGACATACTTTGACATAGTGCTGGTCTCATTTTGAATTTTACAATTCGTATTAAAGCATGAGAAGTCATGTCCTTAATGAGATTAATCAGTGCCATTTCACTTCTTTGAAATACTCCTCTATTTCCTCAATGCTCCATTTAGTGGAAACATACTTTTATTATATAATCTGCTAGAAATGGTTTTCTCATCCCTTTCTGAAATTTTTGACATGATTGATCCTCCAGCTCATATACTACATTCTTTTTGATTAATGGGAAAATGTTCTGGCAAATTTGTGTGTATCACTTGCATCCTAGATAATGATATAAAGTGGTTTTGTTAAATGGGAAGAATTACAATTTTAAATTTCTCCTTCCCTCTTCCTCAACTATGTTCAAGGCTAAGATCAGCTGTGCTCCAACTTCTGTAATTCTCTCAGCTCATAGATAGAATCATTTTTATTGCCAAAATCAGCAGTCCTTTGAGTTTCACTGTGCCACGTGCAATGTTCGCATCAGGAGTTGCTTAAGATTCCCATGCCCTTGGATCATGGTTTGCCCTTTGATCACTTACTTGGCCACCCACATGCCAACGGAAAGTTTTATAAATTATGTCCTGGAGGTTGCCAGGATGAGGGATTGCAGTAGACTGGTTCTTTTATAGGAACTAAATTGGACTTGGGCAGGAAAGAGATGAAAAGCCAGACTGCAGTTCACGGCATCTGAAGTGAAGGAGTTCAAACTGCGTTAAAGATAAATCAACATAAGGTTGGCCAATTTATGTCAAAATTCTACATCTTCCCCCTACTAGAGGAATGCTAAAAGGAAGGCATATTAAAATGTGTACTTCTAAATTATTTGATTTTTACCTTCAATTTGTCTTTCAGCAGTAAAAACCAAAATTATTGTAAATGCGACCCATGCAATACCTACCAAGAACATGTGATCAATTTTTCAGTTGAATGTGGCATTAATAGTGAACTCTTGGTAGATGTGTTGCTCTTAGTTTGAAATGGTTTTCCAGGCCATCTAAGTTGTCTCTGTTGCTTAGGAGAAGGCCATTGTGCAAGGTGGTATGATCACATGTGTTTCTGGACTTTCTCAAATCAAGGATGTCAGGTGTATTGCAGAGATGCTACCACTGCTTCTGCATGCCCGGTCTCTGGTAGGTGCCACAACTGCCCTCTTTCCCAAGGAGACCAGTATGGTTTCAAAATTGTTCTCAAACCACAGACATTGGTTAGTGCTGGCATATGAAATTAAAGCCTTCTTTTATTCTTGAGTCAACATATGTATGAGCCTTGGTGTTGACATCTGATAAGAAAGTCTTCATTTAAAAAACATATGTGGTGGGGCACAGTGGCTCATAGCTGTAATCCAAGTGCTGTGGAGGCCAACATGGATCACTTGAGGCCAAGAGTTCAAGATCAGCCTAGGCAACATAGCAAGTCCCCATCTCTACAATCAATCAATCAATCAATCAGTCAATCAATTGCTAGTTGATGGCATGCACCTGTAATTCTAGCTACTCAGGAAGCTGAGGTAGGAGAATCACTTGAGCCCAGGAGTTCAAGATGGCAGTGAGCCATGATTGTGCCAGGTGATAAAGTGAGACTCCAGCCTAGGCGATAAAGTGAGACTCTGTCTCTAAAAAAAAAAAAAAAAACCCCAAACCAAAAACCACACAAACAGCAAGAAAGATATGGAAACTTCTGGCTTTCTTTGTTAGACTGCCATTTAAGTGATTTGAAATCCTGAAGGTAAGTACAGGAGGGGCTCAGGTGAACGCACTCACAAGATGGGCTGTTCCTGGAAAGACAGGAGAGATTGGTAGGCCAAGATGAGTGGGAACTACAGTAATATATTCCTGTTTCCTCACTCCTGAGTCATTCCAAGGGAAACATAAACACTATGCCATCCTTGAAATGCAGTGTGCATGCTTTTTTCTAGGATCCTTGCTTTTCTACAGAACAAGAGGCTATCCATTCCAAAGGTGAACTTTGAAAATGCTGAATTCTAACATGATTGACAGTTGGTGCTCTGATTTCTAGCCCCACAAGAGATTGGGGTTGGAACAGAGATAAAGGTAAGTTGTTTCGAGAAAGAAGGGAGAGGTTGCAGAGAAAGAAAAAAAGAAACTCATGATGTGATCCCGTATACAGATATTTCACTAGAGGGCTGAAATAAGGGAATTGGCTGATAAGCAAAGAATCTGGGCTTCCAAAAACTTTGGAGACAAGAAATGGCTATTGAGGGGAGCTGGTCAAAAAAAATGGGGCTGATGAGAAATTTGCTAAGCAGTTGTTGAACAGAGAGCCGGGACTGGAGAGAATTTCTATAATTAGATCCCAGGGATTTTAACAAGGGCAGTTTCATTAAGAAACAAAGGGATTACACTGACATCTAAATGTAAATCACACTGCTTGGTTAAAGAGTCACTGGCCAGGATGGGGATGAAAACAAGTCACTTCTGGATAGGCGGGTTAAGCTAGGACAGCCAGCATTGAAACAGAAGCAGGCAGTACTCTACACCTTAAATACAGCATGAGTGCTGAGATTTCTTCATAATCTACAGTAAGAGAGGAAATTAAAGTCTCCATTGCATCACTGGTCCACACCAGCTTCATCTAGGCTCTGGGCTGAGAGAAGGTGCTAGAGAGAAAGAAAAAAAAAAAATTGAAATGACTGCATTCTCAGCCTTCAGGCACCACTTTGTTGGTCAGCCTTGCCATTGCCTCACCCCGAATAAGTTTATAGGATGATGATATTCCTGGGATATATGGCTCCTCCTTTTTCCCATTCCCCTCCAGCTCACACTACCATGTCAAAGGCAGAACAGCACATGCACAGTCAGCTAAGATTCAAAAACAGTGGTTACTAACATGAAAGGTAATATTAAGTGAAAACTATATGCTTGTCTGAGGACACCCAGCAACGCAGACTTACACTTGTGAGTGACTTCAACGTACAGGTCCCATACACAGCCCCATTTCTTGCGGTCTTTTTCCTTTTTTCAGCTACTCACCCTGACGTGTTCCAGGTACCAGTCGGATACCCATTCAGTCTCCATTCTCTCTCTCCCTCTCCCCTCTATCAGCTTTGTACATTTTTGAAAGTTAATCTTCTCTGTGTAAATGCAGGCCTTACCCTATATTTCAATTTCAAATTAACTTAGTAGTTCACTCTTTCATTCTTTAAAAAGTTAATTTATTTATCTAATGTCCATAAGGCTCACTTAAGTCTTTGGCACTGGAGATATGAAAAGAAATGAGACAATGGAGGCTTCAAGGAGCGTGGAGTCTCACTCGCAATGTTCTGACCTGATGTCCTCTCTGTCTTTGCCTTTCACCCACAGCAAATCTCCTGCCTTGTGGGACACAGCAGTCTACTGAGGGAGCATCCAGTCTCACTGTTGAATTTTTCCATGACTACTCACTCTTTTTTATTTTTTATTTTTTGAGACAGAGTTTTACTCTGTTGCCCAGGCTGGAGTGCAGTGGTGCGATCTTGGCTCACTGCAGCCTCCGCCTCCTGGGTTCAAGCGAATCTCCTGTCTTGGCCTCCCGAGTAGCTAGGATTACAGGCACCTGTCAACATGCCCAGCTAACTTTTGTAATTTTTTAGAGACGTGGTTTCACCATTTTGACCAGGCTGGTCTCGAACTCCTGATCTCAGGTGATCTCTCCACCTTGGCCTCCCAAAGTGCTGAGATTACAGGCGTGAGGCACCATGCGTGGCAGATTACTCACTCACTTTATGAACCTTTTCAGCTCTGCTAGAAGCTTCCATCTGCCTCTATAACTCCGGCCTTCACACTAGGGGTCACCATACTTATGCTACCATCTTTCATTGATTTGTCAAGAAAAAAACCATAAAACAAAAAACAACATTCCCTCAACTCTCCTCTCCTTGGATGCCCCCAATGCATTTCATTCTCTAAAGGCATTTCTTTATATTAAGAAGAACACATGTGTGTGTGTATACACACATACACCATACACAGGCATATGTGCACACACACACCCCTGGGTTACGTTGCTTTCGTTTTGGCCCAGCTGCCTCGTATCCTCATCAGTCGTCAATGATTGAGGAAGGAGGGTGACGGCTACGAGATGCAAAAAACACAGCCCTGCTTCAGGTGGCGGTGGCAGCATCGCCCTCGGGCAGGGAGTGCTCTGCTGGGAGGGTGGTGTTCCAGTCAGCTAGTGTAGGAAACAATGAGACGAGGCACTATTGACTCACCAGGTCATGACGAACACTTCAAAGGAAGAGAGACTTCTCTGTGTTAGGTCGGGGTTATCTTTCCAAATCCCAAGTGGCAGAATCACAAAGCAAGAGATGGGGCAAGCCAACACAAAACTCTTGAGTCTCTAAGCAATACCAAAACCCACAGAGCCCTGCTGAAAAATGCAGCCATGGGGAATTCCTTGCATGGTTCTTAAACTCTTCGTGATTGAACGAGCAACAAGCACCTTAAAAAGAAGCCTTTTAAAATTGGCTGATTCATGGCCTGGTGCCATGGTTCACGCCTATAATCTTAGCACTTGGGGAGGCCGAGGTGGGCAGATCACCTGAAGTCAGGAGTTAGACCAGCCTGGTCAACAAAGTGAAACCATGTCTCTACTGAAAATACAAAATAGCTGGGTGTGGTGGTGGGTGCCTATAAGCCCAGCTACTCAGGAGGCTGAGGCAGGAGAATTGCTTGCACCTAGAAGGTGGAGGTTGCAGTGAGCCAAGATCATGACACTGCAGTCTAGCCTGGGAGACAGATCAGGACTCCCATCTCACAGTCTCAAAAACAAACAAAACAAAAAACAATTGGCTGAGGAAAGCATGTCCTAAGATCTCTGCCCAGGAGACAGAAAGATAGTGAATTAATGCAACAGAATCCTCACTTTTGGGGGTTTAAGGGACACTGCAGTACTTGGAAGAACCAAAGAAGACAGGGAAGCTGAAGGAGTATATTGATGACCACAGAGGAGGGAGCAATGGAGACTTCTTCTGGGAAAATGGCAAGGTGACCAGGGCTACAGCTGCTTCTCAGCAATTCACATGTCCTCTCAATAAACATTTCTTGAGTGGCCATTTTGTGCCAGGCACTTTTCTGAATGCTTTTGGTCCCTGTAAAGTGAATCCCTAAATTCTGATTCCATCAGGATAAGATGGGGTCTACTTTTTCCTTACATGTTCTCTGTGCCCTTTCAATAGACTTAACTCACCAAACCAGGTGAGTCTGTCCCACATCACTTGAAAGTACACGTTGAAAAGAACTATGAAATTTAGAGTTCCAGACATGATAGAATGACTTATGGTCCCAATTCTTCACCCATTTGCAGTACTTGTAAACGTTCATCTCCTTGCCATGGTCTTACAGTTGGGTTATCCTTGTGACTTTGTTTGACCAGCAGGTACTACTGATGTAATTCAAGCAAAGGCTTGAGATGCGTTTGTGTGGTTGGACTTGGCTCTTTCATTTCTGCTGAAAAGAAGAGACACAGGAAGTAGACCTGAGCCCAACCCACAGTCTAGAGTTAAACCCAGGAGAGGCCAAGCTTAGAGCAGCCACATTCCAGATAACACTCGGGTGTGTAAGCCAGAAATAAATGCCTGTTGTGGTAAAGGACTGACATTCTGCAGTGTTTCTGACCCAGAGGGCAGTGAGAAATCTGACAGAACTGGCAAGCTCGAGAGTCTGATAAAGGGCTTTGTGACAATGGCTTTTATATGCACAGTGTGCATGGTAGGTATTTGATGAGCATTTTAAACAACGCAAACAGGTTTTGATTGCATCAAGTGTCAAAGATTTGTTATTGACCTCAACATAAGCCAGTTCTAGGGCTTACTCTGGTTTCCAAGTGTTACTCAGGCTCAGAAGTACTAATATGAAAACCCGCAGCATCCTAGGGAAAGCATTAATCTCTACAGAGTGCCCGGCTGAACTCTAAGCAGGCACAGATTGTATTTATACATCGTCTGACCTGGTCCCACAACATCTCTACAGTAAGTGTAAGAATAATTACTGTATTAGTCCATTCTTACATTGCTATATACAAGTACCTGAGACTGGGTAGTTTATAAAGAAGAAAGGTTTAATGGGCTCACGGCTCTACAGGCTTTACCGGAGGCATGATGCCAATGTCTGTTCTGCTTCTGGGAAGGCCTTGGGAAGCTTCCAGTCATGGTGGAAGGTGAAAGGGAGGCGAGCACATCACATGGCCAGAGTAGGAGCAAGACAGAGCCAACGGGGAGGGGCTGCATGCTTTTAAATGACCAGATCTCATGAGAACTCACTCACTATCATGAGGAAAGTACCAACAAGATCGTATGAAACCATTTATGAGACTCTGCCCCATGATCCCGCCACCTCCCACCAGGCCCCACCTCCAACATGGGGATTACAATTCAACATGAAATTTGGGTGGGGACAGATATCCAAACCATATCAATTACCAACATTATAGAAAGAAGGAAGCCAAGGTTCAGAGAGGCTGAGGGTCCTGCCCAAGATCTGGCATGTGGGAAGTGGCAAAAGTCATCTTAAACCCAGATCTGAAGATCTCTAAAACCACATGGTTAACTATAGGGCCTGGGTGAGACTTAATCTGCAAGACAAAGGAGGAGGAAAGCCACAAATATGTCTAATGAATATAGTTGTCATCAGAGCACCATTTATTACCTTCATTGAAACCATCCGATTATACGTTTCATGGTACTTTATTTTCCTCCACAAGTAACTACCACATTTTACTTACTTCAAGATCTCTGAGCTGAGTTCTGCTTTCCCTACAGAATAGGATGAATCAGCCCTCTAATTTCTTTTTGCTATAATAGCGATGCCTTTCAACTCCCCCTCCTTTAGATTCAAAAGAAGTTCTCCTAAGGTCTCAGAGATACTGACACTACAGTTCCCTGGACACCTGTGTGTCCTGAAGAAGTCAAAATACATTAGGATTAAAGAGCTCATATTTTATTTTTGTAAGGATTCCTTTTCAATACTTATGAGAACTACAGCAACTACTATTACTTACTGACCTTATTCAACAGGTCTTGAATTTGACATTCCCAGTCTCAGTAAGTTAATGGTCCATGCATGCTCTCCTGCTCATCACTGAGACAGGGGCTGAGCACAAAAAGGAGGGGGCATGAGGACACAAGTGTTCTGGCTTTGCAAGCAGCTAAGTAGGAATATTGCAGATGCTGGAGAGTTGTGACAATTGCACTGTAAGTCCCAGGGTAAAAGCAGTGATTATAACATTAGCTAATAGTTATGGAGCACATAATGTGTTCCAAGCTCTGTGTGAAGTGCTTTATACACACATGAAGCATACTATCCTGAAAAACAGATTTTGACTAAATTGCCTAGGTTTAAATATCAGCTGTGTCTCCTATTAGTTGACAGACTTTAGCAAGTTATGTAACCTCTTGATGCCTCAATCTTTTCATCTCTAAAGTGGGAATCACAGTTAAACCTACTTCAGACAGTTCTTAGAAACAATTGACCTAACAGATGAGCTCAAAACAGTGACTGGCACGTAGCAAGCTGAAAATAGTGTTAACTGTTATCATTATCCCACTTGATAATTTCAATAAACTTAGAAAAAGGGTGCTATTAACACCTTTATTTTACAGCTAAGAAATCTGAGGTTCTGAGAAGCTGAATATCTTATCTTATTTAAGATCACTCAGACGATAAGTAGCAGAGCCAGAATTTAAACTCGTTCCTGCTAGATTCGGAGCTACCTCGTCTTAAACATATTAAAGCTAGCAATTCAACTTCTGATAGCACAAAAGATTTGCAATGTGAAGACACAGGTGAATGATATTTCAAATCTCGGATGGTTCCTGGAATTTTACTCAACAAAGCAGTATGTTTTTCAGATTAGGCTGGCTAATTCAAGTGCAAGGGAAAGAAGGTTTTAGAGTTTAATCCAGGTTTCTTTATTTATTTTTTCTTTTTTTCTTTTTGTTCTTTATCCCCCACCCCTAATCCAGGTTTCTTTAAATGTCTTCCCTTGAAATCCAAATTTAGAACATTAGGGGTGTGTTTAATGGCTTCGCATATGATTCAGATGACCTGCCAGGTTTAGAAACCTGTTGGGACTTCTGAATTTATGCAACTGTCTGAGATGGAAGGTCTCGTGGGCTGCCCAGTCCAGCTTCCCACCCATGGCAGGAAGTCCTTGTATCTATGGCAGATGTGCCTCCAGCTACCCATCTATGAGGTGTCTATAGGAAAACCCTCTTTACATGAAATTAGTCCTGCTTCCTAGAAGCTTCTACCCATTCTTCCTACTGCTGAAAGGTCCATGAACAAATCCATTTCCCCTTACAGTCAGTCCCAGATGCTGGTGGAATATCCTAAGAAGTGGACTAGGGAAGACTAATTTGGAGAGATATGCACAGAAGCAGGCATATGTATTTGTGTTCATTGTTCATGGTATGCACAATCTCTCTCATATACCCACCCCTGAACTGTTCCCAAATCTGTAGGCAATTAACTGTCAATTTATGTCAAGTGTGACATCATCTCACAGCAGTCCTGTCTCACAGATTCCTCTGTTGTTTCTAAAACATCTCATTTTCCTCCCACATGCTCCTCTTGGTACCAGGGAGTTTGCATTGTCTGATTGCTCCCTTACTGGCAGCTGTAAATTCTCTGTGTCTTCCTGGAATCTAAGGAACTAAAAGGAAGTGGGCTGAACCATCAGGTCCTGACTCAACCCTCAAAACTCAGACCACAACATATAAGTCCAGATCTCCTGAGGAGCAAATGCAAGTTAAGATTGAAGACCCATTATTTTATTAGGGGAAACACCTGGTCGAGAAAAAATGGGAAGGAAGCTGAGGAGCTGGGAGAGCCATCACATTGAGATGAAAGTCTAACCTTGAGTGAAGGAGGGAAGACAGGAAAGCTAGGTAAAAGTGTTCTGGACTTCTCTGCAGTCTAAGGAAGGTCCTGCAAGACCATAGGGAAACCCTGGAGCCACGATCATACACTTATTAGCTAATAAATTACCTAAGATCATACACTTATTAGCTAATAAGTGCTAATGCTAGCAGTTGATCGAGGGAAATATGATTTCATATACCATGCCCTTAAACAGAATGCTACACTTCCTGTTCCAGAATGGTACAATGGCAAGGAATAGCATTCAGACAGCAAGGTGAGAAGAGGGACTGAATGTTTTGCCATGGATACTACTTTCAAGGCTGGGGTAGGAAAGGAAGAAAGTCAACAGTGTTGGAAGCTGCAGAGATTGAGAAGCATAATCTGTGAATGGTCATTAGGAAGCCACTGATAGCTCTTGAAGGGCTTATCTTAATGGAGAAAATTAGGTAGAACATTCAAAAAGGAAGGTGCAATGTTGCAGCAAAGGCTGAATGTGAGCATCCCTTGTGGAGACATGCATCCAAAAATAAAAGCACTTTCAAGAAAGATAGAAAACAGAAATTCTTTTCATTTTATGAAAGGTGTTTTAAATGATATTTTTTTCACCTAAAGAAGGAAAGAGAACACGTGAACAAGATGGAGAAGGAAGAACCAAATGCTGCAACGGGGTCCCCGCATGGACCAGAAGGGGAAGACTGGCTTAAAGGGTTAAGCCTTAGCAAGAAAAGACTTTCCCCTAGGAGGAGAGAAGAAGGGGACAAAATTGCTGTGGTGGGTGGAAAAGAGGATGAGACATTCACATAGAGGTGACATGATGTACCACATCACCCTCCAGGGAGGGGGTCAGGGAGAGGGCTTCAAGACTGGAGATTCATGGTGAGACAGAAGGATTTGAAATGGGACTGCAGTAGGCGAGCTGGGGACCTAAGGAAAGGTGAATTAAGCATTCTTGAGGGAACACATTTATTAGGACACAAACTTTATTCACACAGGCTGAGAATTAATGTAGTTTTGAGATATACTGGTGAAAAGGAAAGTGAACTTTATTATTTCCCTCCTTTTGAATCATTTTTAAATGACTAAGTAAAAGTCCACAAACAGCTGAATGGAAAATATTCTTGTAGAAATGGAGCCCTTTTGGAAGCCACCCAAGGTGGATATCTGTATGTATGCAGGCCAGTCGCAGGAGGCTGGGGCTCCTGAGGCACCCGAGCTCCCTTTGTGCTGAAATGGCAAAATTTGATGGGGATGAGAAAAAAAGCAGCAGCATGTTTTGTCCTGGAGCACTAATTACAAAGCACCGGAAGAATTTTGAGACACCCAGTTAACAACAGGAGTGGCCAGTAAGAACTTCCTGACACAGACACTTGATGGATCATTGTTTCCTTTTGCCTCTCGTGAATGCCCAGCCGTGAAACAGGTATTTTCTTGACTAGGGTGAAAGATGAAACCCAGAGAAGACAAAGAGATTCTTGGGAACAAAGGCACCCCAAAAGGATTCAGTTCACAGTCTTAGGGCTCTGACTCTGTATATTGTAGTTTGCTTGAACAATTCACCCAAATCTTTAAAGTCTGTTTCTTCTGCTATAGACTATAACCTAGTTTCCTGGATTGTTGGGAGAATTGAAAGTGATATTTGACTTAAAAGCTCAGCATGGTGTTACTGTGAAATGAGCCCTCAAAACCCACATTTACATTAGTTTTAAAGTACACTATTTAGTCCTCTAAAACTTATAATTCTGTGTTGCGTTTAATCATCTTCAATGCACCATCTTGTGTGTGGCACTGGATAAATAAGAACCTGGCTGGATGGCTTCTGTTTACCCAGATCCTCCCTTTATCACCATTCTTTGGTTTCTGGAGATTGGTCTTTATGGACCCAGCCAAAGCACTCTGTAACCTTCTGGTTCTGACCAACAGACAAAACTCATTACAGAGTGAAGGCAGGGAGAAAGGAATCAGATATTTATCCTTGATACTCTGCTGGATCACTGAGGGCTGATTGTATCTCTCAATGGAAGGTCTCAGAACATGTCAGGTGGCCTTCTGCACACATGTCTCACCGTCTCCAGTTCAGAGAGGGCTCCCTTCTCTCCTCTTAACCCTTTAGGCCAGGGAAGATAACTGTCCTTGCCATCACTAGCCCCTGGGGGTGGTGCCACCCCTCGTGGTTTCCCTAACACTTCATCTATGCATTTATAAACTGTCCCTTTATAAAATATTCCATAAATAATTAAATTTGAGTGTGTCATCTATTTTCTGATAGAATATTACTTAAACATGACCCAAGTAAGTGGCCCCAAACAATGCTAGCATTCCAAGATTTCCTAAAATGATCTCCAAAGTCCAGTTTTTTCTAATGACAGTGCCACACCTCCCCACTGACAATTTCAGCCATGATCTGTCTGATCTTATTGTTTTCCTTTTTCAAAAAAGCAAGGCAGGAAAAGGCTCACACATACTTCTTGCTGGTCTGTGTAATAGTCTGCTCTCATCCTGCTAATAAAGACATACCTGACACTGGGTAATTTATAAAGGAAAGAGGTTTAATTGACTCACAGTTCTGCAGGGCTTGGGAAGCCTCAGGAAACTATAATCATGGTGGAAAGGGAAGCAAACATATCCTTTTTCACATAGTAGCAGCAAGGAGAAGTACAGAGAAAAGGGTGGAAACGACCCTTATAAAACCATCAGATCTTGTGAGAACTCACTATCACAAAAACAGCATGAGGGTAACCACCCCTATGATCTAATCACCTCCCACCAGGTCCCTCTCACAACATGTAGGGATTACGGGAACTATAATTCAAGATGAGATTTGGATGAGGACACAGCCAAATCATATCACTCTGCCCCTGCTCTCCCATATCCCCTGTCCTCACATTTCAAAAGACAATTGTGCCCTTCCAAGAGTCCTCCAACGTCATAACTCATTCCAGCATTAACTCAAAAGTCCAAGTCCATAGTCTCCACTGAGACAAGGCAAGTCCCTTCTGTCTACAAGCCTGTAAAATCAAAAGCAAGTTAGTTACTTCCTCAATACAATGGGGGTACAGGCATTGGATAAATACACCAATTCCAAATGAGAGAAATTGGACAAAACAAAGGGGCTACAGGTCCCATGCAAGTCCAGAATCCAATAGAGCAGTCATTAAGCCTTAGAGTTCCAAAATAATCCCCTTTGACTTTATGTCTCACATCCAAAGCACAATGATGTAAGAGGTGGGCTCCCATTATCTTTGGCAGCTCTGCCTCTGTGACTTTGCAGGGTACACCTCCCCTCCTGGCTGCTTTCATGGCTGGCATTGAGTGTCTGCCACTTTTCCAGGTACATGGTGCAAGCTGTCAGTGGAGCTACCATTTTCGGATCTGCAGGATGGCGACCCTCTTCTTACAGTTCCAGTAGGCAGTGCCTCAGTGGGTACTCTGTGTGTGTTTCCCTTCTGCACTGCCCTAGCCGAGGTTCTCCATGAGGGCTCTGCCCCTTCAGCAAACTTCTGCCTGGACATCCAGGTATTTCCACACATCCTCTGAAATCTAGGTAGAGGTTCCCAAACCTCAATTCTTGACTTCTGTGTACCTGCAGGCTCAATACTATGTGGAAGCTGCCAAGGCTTGGGGCTTGCACCCTCTGAAGCCACAACCTGAGCTGTACCTTGGCCTCTTTTAACTATGGCTGTAGTGGCTGGGACACAGGGCACCATGTTCCCATACTGCATACAGCAGAGGAGCCTTGGGCTTGACACACTAAACCGTTTTTTGTCTCCTAAGCCTCCAGGCCTATAAAGGGAGGGGCTGCCATGAAGACTCCTGACATGCCCTGGAGACATTTTCCCCATTGTCTTGGTGATTAACATTTGACTCCTAATTATTTACGCAAATTTCTGCAGTAGACTTGAATTTCTCCTCAGAAAATGGGTTTTTGTTTTTTACTGCATTGTCAGGCTGCAAATTTTCTGAACTTTTATGTTCTACTTCCTTTTTAAACATAAGTTCCAATTCCAAGACATATCTTTATAAATACATAAAACTAAATGCTTTTAGCAGCACCTAAGTCAACTCTTGAATGCTTTACTGCTTGTAAATTTCTTTTGCCTAAATCATTTCTCTTCAGTTCAAAGTTCCACAGATCTTTAGGGCAGGGGGAAAGTGCCACCAGTCTCTTTGCTAAAGCATAGCAAGAGTCACCTTTGCTCCAGTTTCCAAAAAGTTTCTCATCTTGATCACTTCAACCTGGACTTCATTGTCCATATCACTATCAGCATTTTGGTCAAAGACATTCAACAAGTCTCCAGGAAGTTCCAAACTCCCACATCTTCCTCTTAACCCTTCTTCTGAGCCCTCTAAGTCTCTAAAAAGTACAAAATTTCATTTTCCTGTCTTCTTCTGAGCCCTCCAAATTGTTCCCACCTCTGCCTGTTACCCAGTTCCAAAGTCACCTCCACATTTTCAGGTATCCTTACAGGAGCACACCACCCTACCAGTACCAATTTACTGTATCAGTCCATTTTCATGCTGCTAATAAAGACATACCTGAGACTGGGTAATTTATAAAGGAAAGAGGTTTAATTGACTCACAGTTCTGTAGGTCTGGGAGTTCTCAGGAAATTTACAGTCATGGTGGATGGGCAAGCAAACATGTCCTTCTTCACATGGCAGCAGCAAGGAGAAATGCCAAGCAAAGGTGGGGAGAGCCCCTCATAAAACCACCACATCTCATGATAACTCACTCATAATTAAATTACCTCCCACCGGGTCCCTCCCATTATACATGGGGATTATGGGAACTACAATTCAAAATGAGATTTGGGTGGGGACACAGCCAAACCATATCAGTCTGCATCTGAGTGACTTAATACTGATGGTAAAATTGCTACTAAGCTTCTGGTTAATACCCAGGCCCTCTCTATGCCTCCAAGGGCTGAGGGTTGGCTGCTTTACTTATCCCAGTGTTGTCCAGCTCTGCAGCCCACAAAGGACATTAGGTCTATGCTAGAACTCTCTATTTAGCAAACTCAGAGAGAGCAGGGTCAAGGGCAATTCAAAATGGAGTTCATTTTTGGGAACTTAGCAACCAGATTGGTGTGGAAGACTTTAGCATAAATTTGTAAAGTATATTCTAGTGGTGTATTTAGTTGTTTTAAAAATCCCAAAAGAGGAAATATGTAACTTTTGTTTTCCTTTTCTTAGCACCATTTGTTGGGGGTGATTAAAATGTCTATAATAAACAGGATAAAGCCAGACTGATGGACCAAGAGTTCCAGGCCCACTTCTCAGAACAAGCCAGTGTCTTTCGGTAACTGGACAGGATGTCATTATCTCCTTCCCCCAACTTACCAAATGCAGCCTGGCCTGAGGAACAGAAATCCCAGCTCCAAGTACCACCTGGCTAGCTAGCTGAGTTCCAGGCAGAATAATTTGTTCATAAATCAAATTCTTGCTTAGTGCATCCTTTGTGCTCAGCACTGTGCTTGGTTTTGAGAGTAACAGGACCTCAACAGTCCTATTCAGGAGTCAGAGAGTCAGAAGCCCTCAGTGCCAATCTCACCTACGTTCTCCACCCTTTGCACATCTCCAAGCAAGTATTTCAATCTCCTCCTGCCTCAGTTTCCACAGTTGTAAAATGGGCATTAGACAAAATATGTCTTGAGGCATATTTTATCTAATGTACATGGAACACTTAGCACAGGGAGCAAATGACCAATGATTATCATTTTAATTCATGATGATAACTGGAAAAATGTCTAAGATGCATTTTTGTCTGGAGCTCCAGTACAGTGAAGAAAACGGACACAGGAATCCACTGCTATAGTTGAGCGAGATACCTTCTTTAATAGAGGCAGGAAGAGGGAGGCATAGGACCCCAAGGAAGAAGAATCCACCCCCACCTGGGCAAGTCAAAGAAGGCTTCAGAGGCCCAGGAAGTGGAGCTGGTGTTTGTTAACTTCTTCTGAGTCCCAGTCCTTCAAAAGCCTGGCCCCCTGGCTAATGAAGTCTTTGACTGTCTTCTGAGTCATGTCCTTTTCAACTCTCCATAAATCTTATCTTGAAAAATACTTTTCTTGTTTCCCTTATTAATGCCTTTGCATTTCTCCTTTACTTTACTGGCCTTCTGACCAGGGGCTTTCATCTCTTCACAACACAGTATCCTTACTGTGCTGTTTTCTGTCATTTATGGAATCCCTGTTATTCTCTCCCTTCGTGCATTATTTAGTCCTGGAAAGTGCTGGGGGAGACAGCTTGGAGGAAAGATGTCAGTAAAATAAGTTGTATTCAACTGCATTATGCTGTGAACAGCCTTAAAAGGAAAGCCCTATTTTTCAGGGTTGGGGGTGTAGATAAGGGGAGTGGTTAATGAGGGGAAGATTTCCTTGAAAATAATATAAAAAGGCCTTTGAATGTAAATATGTAAAAATTGATTGCAATACATTATTCCCCAGATAGAAGAGCAAGGTCAGCAATGGATCCTGTATACTACAAGAAAAAAATCAAATTTTCTCTCTTCTGAGATGAAGGAAACTGTGATTATTATTATAATTATTGTGCTGATGAGAATAGTATCATTATGATTATTATTCATTGGGTGCCAACTATATACCATTCACTGTATTAGGGGTTTTACGTGCATAATCTCATGTAAGCCACATGGCACCTCTATGAGGCAGGCAGTATTATTATCCCTATCATAGAGAGGAGGATGCCAAGGATCAGAGAGTTAAGAACATGTCCAGTGTCACACAGCAGCTGTGGAATTGTGACTGACACCCAGGCCTGACTACGACCGTGACCCTAGACTGCCTGCCACTGTCCAGGGCTCTCTCTTCCATGGAGTCCACACAGCCTTGTGTCCTCATGGGGATTACTGGTTTTGTCTCCACTTACTCTCCATGCAGCCCCGTGGGAGCCTCATCTCGGGTATCCTAATGATTTGTGCATCCCCTCCTCAAGACTAGACCATTAAACCACAGCAGCCAGGACTCCAAGGCCCCTCTCCATCTCACGTCAACCACTCTACTTTATGGAAGGAATTCTGACTCTTAATTAAAGACTTGCTTATGCTTTATACCCATCAGACTAATAGTAATCAGAGAGATGAGTTGGGCCAAGTAATGCTGGGGGTATGGAGACGTGAGGACTTCATGTGCAGCTGTTGGGAATGTGGGCCTTGACAGTCATTCTGAGAGTGATCCAGCACCATTACAGTCAAAGTCAGTCTGGGCACAGTTTATGTGTGGGCTTCCTGTGGCTGCTGTAACAAATCCCCAGGAAATTAATGGCTTAAAGCAACACAAATAGGTTATTTTATAGTCCTAGCAGTTAATAGTCTGACATAGAGACTCTCACAGGCTCTAGGGACAAATCTGCTTCCTTTTCTTTTGCATCTATCTTCTAGAGGCTGCCCACATTCCTTGACTCCTGGCCTCCTCCCTCTATCTTCAAAGACAGCAATAGAGCATCTTTAAATCTCTCTCCAACTCTGGCTCTTCTGCCTCCTCCTTTTTCTTATCAGGACCTTTGTGATTATACTGGGCCCACCTCAATAATCCAAGATAATCTCTCAATCTTAAAAATTTAAATTTAATTACATCTGCAAAGTCCCTTTTGCCACCCAAGGTCACATATTTGCAGTTTCTGGGGATTAAAATGTGGATATAATTGAGGTCATTATTCTGCCTGTCATACCTGTGATCCAGAAATTATATTCCTGGGTATATATAAGACAAGGAACCTCTCACACTCAGGGTGTTGGGAACCAGAGGCAATGTGGTCATTCTCCATGGAGACAATGGAAAAGTGAAGGATATGGCAGATCCAAGGACCTGTAGTGAATGGAAGTAACAGCCTAAATGCTTACACCCTGACATGAATGCATCTTAGAAAGGATATTTAGTCCGGGTGTGGTGGCTCACACCTGTAATCCTAGCACTTTGTGAGGCAGAGGTGGAAGAATCACTTGAGGTCAGGAGTTCAAAACCAGCCTGGTCAACATAGTGAAGCCCCCCAAAATACCAAAATACTAAAAATACCAAAAAAAAAAAAAAAAAAAAAAATTAGCTGGGCATGGTGGTGGGTGCTTGTAATCCCAGGGATTACTTGGAAGGCTGAGGGAGGATAATTGCTTGAACCTTGGATGCGGAGGTTGCAGTGAGCCAAGATCACACCACTGCATTCCAGGCTGGGTGACAGAGGGAGACTCTGTCTCAAAAAAAAAAAAAAAAAGAAAAGAAAAGAATGCTTAGTGAGGGAAAGCAAAAAATACAAAAAGGTATGTGACACAGGACCATTTACATCAATGAAACAGCTAAGTACAAAATTGCAATATGCATTTCGCATGAATACTGCACAAGCAAAAAGACATATCTGTGCACCTTGTTGAGGGCTGCCTAGGAGACTAGAAAAGGAAATGTGATGAGACAGAGGAATAAAAAGGAGTAACAGTAAGTCTTGTTCAAATATTCTCCCTTCAATGGAGCCACCCTTGAGCTGCTGAAGCCTCTAGGTGGAGGGGCCCAGTTCAGTGGGGGTGGGACTTTAACCTGTCTTGCACTCTGTCTTGTATTTGTTTGTTAGCATTTCTAGCTTTACTGTGAGCTCCTTGCAAACAGGAACTACATCTTGTTTTCCTTTGTATGTCTCAAGAGCAGCACAATGCCTGCCTCACAGTAGGTGCCTAATATGTGTTTTGTTAAATGGAACAGTGAACAGTGGGAAAACAAGACATCTGGAGCGGGTGTCTCATATGAGCTGACACTTAGAAAAATTTCTATGGACACCCAAATGGGCTTTAAAGCTATGTTTGGAACAGCAACTTGAATCATAAAGGCCGATTCTTGCAGGTGAGCCAAGGAGAAGGATGGCAAAGAGGAGGGATGCAGACCTTCTGAGCATCTGTTTTGCTTCTAACTTCTCCAGACAAAACGCCAAGAAAAATGAGCATCAGAATGAAAATGCAGAATGAACATTGGTAGAAGGGAAAAGAAACCCCAAGTTGGGTAAAGAGATTGTAAGAAGACAGCATTTAATGGTTCTAAATAAATCCAATCCAGAAGAGTGGCAGAAATGCTGAGACAGAGGATAGAAAGTATCTCCAAATATTTCAAAAGGTGGCAGTAAATTCTGAGATTCTGTAATGAGACTGACATTGTTCTGGGTCAAGACTTCAGAACAGATCATTAAAGCAATGGTTTTGAACACTTTAAAAAAAAATAAAATAAAGTGGTGATTCTTTTGAAGCCCTACAGGGTTCATTAAAGCATCAAGCATTCAGGAAGGACTGCAGTTTACCTCCCTTGTGCCTCCAAACCGCTGGCAGGGCCTTGAGTCCGGCTTCTCAGGAGAATTGCCAGTTAACCCCTTCATCCCTACTATCAGATTTTAAAAATATTCTTATTTCCAGAGTTAGTCAGCAAGAACAGACAGTAACTGGACCACTGGGTCTGAGGCCTTCTTGGAAAATTACACATTTTCTAGATAAAGGATTCAGGACACGAAGGTGGAATGTGGTAGATTTTAAGTGAAGCAATAAAAGTTGATGTGCTAGGATACTTGAGCATAAAAACTGCATGTTAGGACTCCCACTGGCCAAATTGCAGACAATTGGAGCACAAGACTAAATAACAGTAGCAACAGATTGTTACCCTACAGAATAAAAAAAAAAATCCATAAAACCATAGTGATAAAACTTTTAAAATTGGAAATAAATTAATAAGTTGGGGAAAGTTTTTCCTTAAAATAGAATGCCAACAAATAGATGTAGAAGGAATCATGCCATTAGTGAATCACCATTTGGTAACCATAATGGCAATTTTTTTTTTTTTTTTTTTGGTGGCGTGGGGCGCAAAAATTATCAATGAAATCTAGAATCAGTGGGTGAAAATATAAACAGAAACAAGGTATTTGTCTAGTCTGGAAATACTTCCTTTCAAGACCCTTGTTAGTTATAAGGGAGAAAAAATGAAGTTTATATAGGAGAAACCTGGCAGACACCCATCCCAAGTAAGTGATCTAAGTTAATATCATCAGTAATGACACAAAAGCATGCTACGTGCTGCCTGATAGGAAGCACTGAGAAGGACGCAATACTGACACAATGTTCTTGCCACAAACAACTGCCAGGACCACCTGTGAGAGTAGGCTGCGCTGTCTGTTCTCTGACCTGGCTTTCCAGTGGGCTTGCCATCACTCCCGTAGGAGCATGAGTTCAAGGACCGCTGTTCGCCTGGGCTTCCCACGTCAAGGGGAAATGGGTACTTCATGCATTTGACTAACACATATAGAGTAATCATCAGGCTTTATGGACTACTTACTGGGCACATGGAATTGGGAATTGTACTAGGCGTAGAGGATTCAGGGGGCAAATCCGAAGCAAATATGACCTACACACTAATGGGGATGTCAGGTATAAATAAATCATTACAGAATTTGTTATACAATTAAAGTTGTGATTAGAGCTACAAAGGGAGGGCAGACTATGAGAAAATTTAAGAAGAAACAGACTCACTTAAAACGAGGAGTTAGAGGGGAGTGTGTGAGGATGTGATGAGGTGAAACCATGGCGGGTGGCAGAGATTGGTCAGGTGCTGAGATAGGAGTTTCCTTGCTTGTACTTTCTTTCCAGCTGTTTCTTTAATCTGGATCCAATCGCGGGAGACATCACACAAAATAATTGACCTATAATCTTAAACTATGTCATGATCGTGAAAGACAGAACAAAGCTGAAGAACTTTTCCAGACTAAAGAAAGCTAAAGAGACATGAGATCTGAGGCAACATTAAATCCTGGATTGGATCCTGAACCAAAATATTTTTTTTTTTGTAAAAAAAAAACAGTGCAGTAATTGGATAAATCTGAATAAGTTGTGTTGATTAGATAATTTTCAATAGTATTAATTTTATGATTTGATCATTGTTCTGTGATTCTTTAAGAGAGAAAAAAATCCTTGTTTTCAGGAATTAATTCACTGAAGATGAGAGGAAAAGGGGCATCGAGTCTGCAATTTTCTCTTAAATAATTAGGGAAGGGAGGAATAATTAAGTAAATGTGATAGTATTTTAACATTTGAAAAATTTGTACTAAAAGTATAAATGAATTACTTGCATTCTTTTTGCAACTTTCTTCTAAGTCTGAATTCATTTCAAAATAAAAACCCTGTATATTACAGAAGACAGATTTACAGAACAAAGGCTTTAGAATCAGACCAATGTGGATGGGAAAGTGTGAGCCCAGACATGTGTGAGCTTCAGTTTTCTCATTAGTGAAATAGGAAAAATAATATCTACTTCTCAGGGCGATGTAAAGACAATGCAGTTACTATGAGTAAAATTTTACACAGTGCTGCACGACGCCTGAGCCTTCCTGCCAAGCTTCCTCTGAGGCCAACCACGGCACTTGGTCAGCTTGTTGAATGACTGGTTGGCAGCGATATTTTCATGCCCTGAATATCCCAGGCTTTACATGTGCACTTTTCTCCACTGGGCAGCTATGCTATCAGATTCCAACTCTGTCTTTAAAATACTCCTCCATATAGGCAGGTATGATATGTATAAGGAAGACAATGTAAACCCATGGGCTAATACTCCAAAGTAAGTTTTAAAATAAAGTTTACTGGCTGCGAACGGTGGCTCATGCCTGTAATCCCAACACTTTGGGAGGCTGAGGTGGTCGGATAACTTGAGGTCAGAAGTTTGAGACCAACCTGGCCAACACGGTGAAACCTCGTTGCTACTAAAAGTTAAAAAAAAAAAAAAATACTGGGCATGGCAGGAGAATCCCTTGAACCAGGAAGTAGAGGTTGCAGGGAGCCAAGATTGCGCCACTATAATCCAGCCTGGGTAGCAGGGTAGCATCTTAAATCAATAAATACATAAATAAATAAACTTTACTTATCAGTATTCAATTATAAATGTTAAATATATTTGCAATGGAATATTAGAAAAATAAGGGCTGGGAGTGGTGGCTCATGCCTGTAATCCTAGGACTCTGGGATGCTGACGCAGGCAGATCACAAGGTCAGGAGATTGAGACCATCCAGGCTAACACAGTGAAACCCTGTCTCTACTAAAAAGTACAAAAAATTAGCCAAGCATGGTGGCATGCACCTGTAGTCCCAGCTCCTCGGGAGGCTGAGGTAGGAGAATCGCTTGAACCCAGGAGGCAGAGGCTGCAGTGAGCTTAGATCATGCCATTGCACTCCAGCCTGGGCAACAGAGCGAGACTTTGTCTCAAAAAAAAGAAAGAAAAGAAAAAAATAATTAGAAGAAATGTACCTTGACAGTCTCATCCAAAGATTAAATCACAAAAAAAATCTGTTGTGGAGAGATAACATGTGGAGAAATGCCAGATGTGGGTGACGGGGGATGGAGGCAGCAAACTACCTTGCCATGTAAGTACCTATGCAACAACCCTGCATGATCTGTCCATGTACCCCAGAACCTAAAGTACAATTAAAAAATAACTCCATAGAAAACTTAAATGAAAATAAAACCAAACTAAAAGCTTAACATCTTTGTCTCTTCCAGAGTGGCTCCTTGTTCAGCTCCAGCTCAGAAGAGCCTTCTCTTTGCAAACTCAGTTCTGGGGCTTTGGAGAGATTGCATGGAGAGGGAAGAAGCAAAATATTAATAAAAAGACAAGGAGTACTTTCTGGTGGGAAACTGAGACAGGTGAGGGGTTTGGGCTGGAAGCAGAAGTAGGGTGAGAGAAACTGCAGAGGAGATGTGAGGAGACACTACTCTGGGTTAGAGAGTGGATCGGTTTTAACACTTTTGAAGAAAAGGGTGCTACTTTATATTTACTTTGAAGTCTCAGACTTAGCCTTCTTTGACAGTACTCAGCAATTGCTAAAGTTACATCACCTGCTGCTTCCACCTTCCTTCTTAGCTCCCAGTGGGGTGATATTCTTGGAAGATAATCAAGAAGGACTTTTCCTCCCCGACAGCCATTCCCCTATGTCTTCCGTTAATGTACTAAAGTTGGTGCACCATGTCCTAACCAGGACAGAAAAAAAGAAGAAAAAACCCCCAGGATCAGTCATTCTGGCAGGAATGGATTAGGTAAAATTTGGGTGGGAAATGATATTTTTACTATTGGATATATTTTATAACCGTAGGCTATATTTTATTTTTTAAAACGCACAACTTCTAAATTACACTGGCTATACCTGACCTCTATTAACCCCTGGAAACTTTACATTTTCTCAGTCCCACCATGAAGAAGTGTTATAAGTTGGTTCTTTCTTTTATTTTAAATAAGGAGAACGATGTTGATAAAGCTTACCCACTTAAATCCACATGGTGGTTGGAAAGAAGTCATGGCCTTTATTAATACAAAAAGCCCATGTGACTCTTATCCAATGTGGACAATTATCTTTTTTCTCTTTCTCTTTCCTTCTCCCTGGAGGTTTTATGGGATAAGCCTCTATCTGCTTTTTAAGAGGGCTACCTGCTGTCACAGAATCCCCAATCGTTATCACCAAAGTACACGGGTGGTGTTTTGAGATGTCGTGTACTTGATATTTTCCTTTTCAGTCTAGTAAGCCCTTTGGGATCTTTCAAGATAAAACCATTTCATAACTGTAGCTGTATTACAGAGTAAAATGCTTTAGAGGGGACCTCAAGGAAATTACATTAGCCTACGCCTCTCTTTTATGGAGCTCCACCCTTTGGATTGTTTTATTAATACAGAGCAGGCCTACTATGGATTTATGAAATCGCAGTGATCTCCACTCCTTTTTCTTGTTGGCCTGTGTTCCTGTTCCTGTGTTTGAGGGCCATACTGTACAAATCCAGAGTCACAGCATTGTGCACACAAAGTGACTCGGGAGGTCTCAAAAGCTGCAGCTCCCCCAGGCACTGGTGCTCCCTGTGTGAACAGCGGCATGTGGGATTCCTACAGAGGAGCCACTGATGTTGAATTGCTGAGTATAACTGTGAGAGCAGGCTAGGGGTCTCTGTTCTCTGACCTGGCTTTCCAATGGCCTTGCCACTGCTCCTGAGGAATATGAGCACACGGGCTTCAGAAGTCAGGCAGGAAAATGCTGTTCCCCTGGGCTTCCCACCTCAAGGGGAAATGGGTACTTCATGCATTTCACTAACACAAACAGAGTAATCATCTAGCTTTATGGACTGCTTACTGTGCACTGGGAATTGTACTAGGTGTTGAGGATTCAGGGGACACATCTGAAGCTTATGTCACCATGGAGCATACATCCTAATGAGGAAGTCAGGTTTAAATAAATCATTTTAGAATTTGTTATATATTACAGTTATATAAGGAGAAGACAGACTATGAGATAAAGTAAGAGGAAACAGACTCACCTAAAATGTGGAGTTAGAGGGGAGTGTGTGAGGACGTGATGGGGTGAAACCACAGGAGAGGACAGGGATTGTGTAAGATACACTGAGAAAGGAAATTCCTTGCTTGGACTTTCTTTCCAGTTATTTCTTTAACATCATACTTGTCGACTATAGGGATAAAGATCAGGAAGTTTTATGTGTTATTAGAAAAATATACAAATGACCATTTGTTAATTAAAAATAACTTTTACAAAAGAAAGAAAAACAATTTAAAATTTTTCTAAATTCTTATTTTGCTCATATATCATTTCCCTACTTTTTTAAAAGATAGATGTTTTGGGTTCTAGGTCATTAGTGACCATTAGTAAATGAAATTCTTTAAAGTTTAAATTTGTTTCTATTTCACACGTCTTACATTTCACAGCACATCAAGCACAGTACTGTTACAAGATACTGACACCTTGAGATCTGAAAAACCAGAAGACGTCAATGAAACCACCAGTTTTCAGAAATGAAACGTGGACAGAAGAAACGTCCCCAGGTGCGTTGCTTGGCCTTCATGACTTCATTGCACTGGCCAGGGGTTCAGAGTTTCACTTGCATATTTGTCAGATTCTCTTCTAGATCTTAACCCGCACTCCCATCCATCTTCTGCCATACAAGTTGCATGCATCCCATCCCTTCCCTAGGACCCCATCTCTCCAAACTTCGTTTGTGGGATTTTGCAAACAAAGGCATCCTATGGCTACCATACCAAATTACTACAAATCTTGTGGCAAAAAACAATAGGGATTTATTTTATCATGCCTCTGGAGGCCAGAAGACCTAAATCAAGGCCACGTTGTTTTGAAAGTCTCTAGAAAAGGATCCTTCCTTGCTTCATCCATCTTCTTGTGGCTCTTGGAATCCTTGGCTTGGGGCTGCACTGCTATAATTTCTGCCTCTATGGTGATATCGCCCTCTGTCCTGTGTATCTATTTTCCTCTATCACTCTTCCAAGGCCACTTGAAATTCAATTTAAAATACACACAGATAATTCAGGATTATTTGATCTCCAGATCTTCACTTAATTATATCTGCAAAGACTCTTTTTCCAAATAAGCTCACATTCACTGGCTCCTGGGATTTGACATGGATATCTTAGCATCAGTGTTATTTGACCACGGGTTTACGTCCACGAAATGGATGTTTCCCAAGGCTTCTATTAGACAGGGTTCCTCCCCTGTGGCACTATCGACACTTGGGGCCAGATAGTTCTTTGTGGTGGAGGCTGTCTAGTGCATTTCAGGAGGTTGGGCAGCATCACTGACCTCTACCCACTAGATGCCAATGGCAGCCCTCATCCCGACTGTGACAACCAAAAGTCTCTAGACACTGCCTTTTATCCTCTGCAGAGGAAAACTCACCCCCAGTTGAGAACCAAAGATAGGATCAATCACCACGGTACCATAGACCAGTTTGTTCTCATTCCTGGCTGTACAACGGAATCACGTGGGTAACTGAAAAATACTGAGAGCAGAGTTCACCCTGGAGGGTCTAATTTAGTCAGTCTTGGGTGAGGCGTAAACATCTGTAGATTTTTTGTAAGTCTCCTGCTTATTCTCATGGACAAAAGACTGTAAATTGCTGATATGATATAGACAGTAGGGGCGCCATAACAGTTTGTTCAATTGCAGCAAGCTCTTTTCAACTCCTCTGCAAAGCATTGGGGGCCTTCACTTTATTATGTATTGAGAAGATTCACCCAGTGAAAATAAGTCTACAGAAAAGAATAACGTATTACTTCCTTCCTAGTCTCCATTTCCTCAGAACCAGGGGTTGGTGACGTTTCCTTTTCCAAGGCTGGCCTCTGAGGTGGGCACCTGAGAAGAAGAGCGGCTATAAGCCCACGACCTGAGTGTGAGGCCTGGCTACCGTCTCCTCATTAAGTTGTGGTGGGAAGTCCCACTTCATCTCTGGGCCTCAGTGCCCTTGTGGGGAAGATGGAATATGAGCTGGGATGAAGCCTGGGTTGGTTTCAGCTGCTCTGTGCTGGCGACAGCTCAGGGGGCGTGGCGAGGCAGCGGCAGTTGCAGAGTCATGTGGCTATGGATACATCCATAGAAACGGAGCATCTGCTCTGGCCCTCAACTGCAGCTCACAGGTGTTGTTGCCAAGGCAGAATCCAACGTGGAACGTTCCAGCAATGAAAAAGCTATCCATATTTTGTATTACCCTTTTTACCCCTCCAAATCACAACATAAAATAGAAACATGTACTAAAAATGATTTAATAGACTTGTTTGTATTAACAATGGTTATTTTTTAAAAAGAAAAAAAAATTACAACCTTGCTACAGACAAACAAAAGACAAAACCTTCTCTAGGATGGGATTATACAAAGAAGTTCCCTAGAAGACATTAGAAATGAACCTCTATGAAACTTGGGTGCCCACTGCTCTTTGTTTCTGCTTTGCACATTCTTGTGGTTACTGTACCTGCTATATTGAAATGGAAACTGAAGGTGCTATTTTGTTCATGAAGCCCAGAAGGTGAAAAAAGATTGTACTTGAGAAGGAGTGGATAGCTTTTGCCTGTGATTGCACCATGCTTTGCATTGGGCCTATTTATAGACATTGCCCTTTTTCAACCTCTCCAGCTTCCCATGTCTCCCCTTGGCTCCAGACTCTTACTTCTCACCACTCACTCAAAGTTTCCACTGCAGAATTTAACAGGCACTCACCTCTTTCCCATGTCAGTTCCTACCCATGTCTTCCCATTATCAAGACAAACAGGACCACCATGAACCAACATGCTCAAGCACAAAGCATGGAAATCTTCCTTGAATCCTCTCTCCCAATTGCCATGAGCAATTCTGCAGCAACCGTCAATTATATCATCAATATACGTCCCTTATCCAACTGCTTCTCATCACCCAACCACACCCCCCTGTGCTATCACTGTCTCACTCATCTCTCACCTGAACCACTGCGGAGGCTCCCTTGTGATCTCCCTGCTTTTGCATTTGCCCTCCCTACTGGCATTCTTGATCCATCATCCAGAGAATGTTTTTAAAACACAAATAGGATTGCAGCACCTTACTGCTCAAAACCCTTCAATAGAATGTAAAATGGTAAAGCCACTCTGGAAAACAGTTTAGCAATTTTTTTTTAAATAAAACAAAACATGCAATGCTATAACCCAGACATTGCACTTTTGAGTGAATTCATCTCAGAGAAGGAAAACTTCCATCCAAAGAAAAATCTGTACACAATTGTGCATAGCTGCCTTACTCATAAATGCTAAAACTGGAAGCAAACCAGATGTCTTTCAGCAGGTAGATGGTTAAAAAAAAAACCAACCCTGTGGTACATCCATGCCATGCAATACTATTCAGAGATATAAAGGAATTTATAAACATATATAGCAAATAAAACCTTTGCAGGTAGAATTTGCGTTGTTAACCAGTGGACCTTAACATAAGAAGAGGCTCCTAACTTATCCAGGTGAACCCAATGCAATCACAAGCGTCCCAAAAAGAGATGCAGCTTTGAAGATAAAGGAAGGGGCTGTGAGCCTCTAGAAACTGGAAGAGGGAAGGAAGTGGATTCTGCCTGGGTCTCCAGAAAGGAACAAAAGCCATGCAGACATACACAGGTTGTTTTAAGTCACAAAGTTTGTCAGAAATTCTTACAGAAAAAATAGAAAACTAATACAGGAGGCAAAACAGCATTTCCCAGTCCTCCCAAAAATCACCATGCAGGTTTGAGTGAAATGAATGTCCTTTAATTATATTGCCATCACCAATGCTTTCCCGTGTCTGTCATCTTTTTAAACAAAACATGAGTTTAAAATGTAGAAAAGATTCAGGAAGGTAAACATGAATTGTAAAGTAGAGGCTTTCCAAATTACAGGGGAAATTTTCTTGTTGTGTATGTGCCATAACTGTGAAAGATAATTATTTATATCCAAAAGGGAAATGTCAGGTATTGGTTACAGCTGTCAGATCATGAACACTGCTGGGGAAGCCTTCTTACTCGCCAGAATACTGTCTGATGTAGACTTCAGCAACACTAGAGAAGTCTAAGCACATTTTAAATTTGATCTCCAGTCTCCTTGTTTTTGCACTAGAAAAATCCTCGGGGTAGATTTCATTCATTCATAACCGCTTAAACATCTTTCCAGGTGGAAGGCTCCATTCGGACCTCAGGCTGAGTACTCCTAAAATGTGCTCGTTCACCCAGGTGAAGGCACTTGAAAGCCTTCAGGTAGGGCATGCATTGCCTTATTGGCCCCAAGTCAACCGTCTCTCCTTCTTGCTTTCTACCTGACTGCTACTGGTCCCTGAAGACAATGGAGCCTGTAAATGGATGGGTTTTTTTTGTTTGTTTGTTTGTTTGTTTTGAGACGGAGTTTCGCTTTCGTTACCCAGGCTGGAGTGCAATGGAGCGATCTCAGCTCATCGCAACCTCCACCTCCTGGGTTCAAGCAATTCTCCTGCCTCAGCCTCCCAAGTAGCTGGGACTACAGGCACGCGCCACCATGCCCAGATAATTTTTTGTATTTTTAGTAGAGACGGGGTTTCACCATGTTGACCAGGATGGTCTCGATCTCTTGACCTCGTGATCCACCCGCCTCGGCCTCCCAAAGTGCTGGGATTACAGGCATGAGCTGCCGCGCCCAGCCCTGAACTTAGATTTCTCTACAGAGCTTCAGACCTGGCTATCTAATGCCTGTTTAATATCTCTATGTGTGAATCCTTTCACCACTCAACTTGACCATGTCTAAGGTTGTACCCATTGTCTTCCTCTCAAACTGGGTCCTCCCCCACTGCATTTTCCATCTTGGCGAACCATTCCATCAAAAAAGTCATTTTTTTAAGGATAACGTTGTCACATTTCTCTCTGGGGCATCTCCCCGACACTGGACCATCACTAGGTCCTTTCCATTCTGCCTTCTAAATTTTTCCTCACTTCAGACTCTCCTTTCTATCCATACTGACTCTGCTGTAAATGATGCTAAAATGGGGGACTTTAAGGCAGCTCATATTTATCAAGCGTGAATGATATATTAGATAAGGTTTTAAGCACTTCTGTGTGAAGTCTCAGCTGTTCCTCCCAGGAAAATTGTTCAGTAGGTATTCAAGTTATTCTCACTTTTAGAAGCAGAGATTGGTGCTGAGAGGTCAAGAATCTTTTCCAAGGTCTGACAGCCAGGAACGGGTAGAACTGGGATTTTAGGTTAGGTAGGGCTCACAGCAGACTCTGAGTACTTAGTTAATAATTTGTGAGTTTACTAAAAGTAAGACAGACCTGAGGTTCCTCATCCACCTCTGCCATCTCTCAGACAAATGTGGATACCTCAGGCCAGATAGATTAAGAAGAAAGTGAAGAGGAGTCTTTCACAGGACTCCCTTTGTCTTGCCTTATGAAGAAATAAACATTGACAAAATTACGTGTGCACATTTTCCAGCCGTCACGTCTCAAAAAGAAGCAATAACTGATCATAGCGGAAAAAGTTTAAGAAATATTAATTGTAGTAACTAATACTAGAGATCATTTATTAAGTGCTCATCATTGGCCAGGCATTTCCTAGGCAGTTTCTAGATATTATCCCACTTAATGCATATAACATCCTTGTGAGAAAATGAAGCTCATAAAACTTAGGGAATTTGTAAATATTGCATTAATAAATGATTATGCATCCAGACCTTTCTGAGTCAAAAGCTGGTGTTCTTAATCACTAAAGCATACCACCCTGCACATTTGTTCAGCCCAGAGGGTGGATTCAGAAGACAGCAGGGGGCGATGTGCAAGTTGTGGGTACTTGGGAGGCACCTGACTTCTCTAAGTTTATCATTTGTAAAGCGGGCATGCTACAGCCAACGTGCTACGGGCCTTTATCTATCCTGAACTTCCAATATCTGACACCATTGACTTGGAAATTTGTTTAGTTAGCAAAAACTGGTGTGACTCCAGTGCCCTCAACCCCGCCATGACTGCCATGTTTGGAAGGAAAATGCACTTATTTCTTCAGATCAATTTTACATAAAAGAATTACTAGAAACTTCTATTTGTCCCCCAAAGAAAGACCAATATCTCCTGATTTTCCTTGCAGCTAGATTTAGTCATATGGTCAATAGCTGGCCAAGGAGACACGAGGAGAGGTGGTAGATGCAACTTTCCACTTGTATACTTCAAGAGAAGAGATACGGCTCCCCTTTCCTTTTTCCCACTGACTGGGATACGATGTGGATGTGGTGCTTAATTGCCAAGGGCCATGAGGGTACAAGCTACATTCCACAAATGCCATAAAATAAGAGGGAAGCCAGATTTACAAGATTCAGCTTCCTTTGTGAGACTGACGTGGGCAGAACACGAGGTCAGGAGTTCAAGACCAGCCTAGCCAATGTGGTAAAACCTTGTCTCTACAAAAAATACAAAAATTAACTGTGCATGGTGGTGCATGCCTGTGGTCCCAGCTACTTGGGAGGCTGAGGCAGAAGAGTCACTTGAACATGGAGGCAGACGTTGCAGTGAGTCAAGATCACACCACTGCACTCCAGCTTGGATGACAGAGTGAGACTCCATATAAAAAAAAAAAAAATCAGCTTCCTACACATCTTTCAGACAGATTTTACTTCTCTCCATCCCCGTCTCCACTTTATCTCTAAGTGACACAGTGGGGCCTCCATGTCAACCTAGAACTGCTCCTGCCTGAACCATCACTTGAGAGAGTAATATGCATTTATCTTATTGAAGCCACTTACATTCGAATCTTTGCTATGGCATCCAAACCCATATCCTAACTCATAGAAATCCACTGAACCACAGGCTATTGAAAAAGTACTTTTTAAAGCTTATCTCATGCAAACTTTCCAATGCAAAAGAAACTGGCACATTCTAGGGACAGTAAGAGATTTGTTTTGGCTCTGCTCAACCTAAGCCTCTGGTAAGAGAAGTCATCAGGGGCTGCAACATGAAGGACGGGCTCTGCTGTGTTAAAGAAAATGGTCTTAATTTACACTCCAACCAACAGTGTAAAAGTGTACCTATTTCTCCACATCCTCTCCAGCATCTGTGGTCTCCAGATTTTTTAATGATCGCCATTCTAATTGGCGTGAGATGGTATCTTAATGTAGTTTTGATTTGCATTTCTCTAATGACCTGTGAACCAACCCAAATGCCCATCGATGATAGACTGGACAGGGAAAATGTGGCACATATACACCATGGAATATTATGCAGCCATCAAAAACAATGAGTTCGTGTCCTTTGTAGGGACATGGATGAACCTGGAAACCATCATTCTCAGCGAACTGACACAAGAACAGAAAATCAAATACCACATGTTCTCACTCATAGGTGGATGTTGAACAATGAGAACACATGGACACAGGGAGGGGAGCATCACCCACTGGGGTCTGTCAGGGGGAAATAAGGGAGGGACGAAGGGGGGAGTTGGGGAGAGATAGCATGGGGAGAAATGCTAGGTATAGGTGAAGGGAAGGAAGGCAGCAAATCACACTGCCATGTGTGTACCTATGCAACAATCTTCCATGTTCTTCACATGTACCCCAAAACCTAAAATGCAATAAAAAAATGGACCTAAACATGGGGGTAATGATGATCCAAGAGGAGTTCCAAAGGGTGGTACAGGATACATCTGAGCTTAAAAATAATCTTTCAGCTGCCATTTGGAGCAGAAATTAGACAGTAAAGACTAGAATTAGGAAGAAAAGTTTTCAAGCAAGAGAGAATGGCGGTTTACACCTAGGATGAAGATGAGGATAGAGAGAAGCAAATCTGTCAGAGAGAAGTAGAAGAATAATCGTTAAGACCTGCCTGACTGGTGGATAGGTAAGAGAAGCCTGCAGAATCACCAAGAATCATGTCCATGTTTGTCCTTTTGGAAACAGCACGGTGAGTAGCACTCTTGATTCGCTAAAATAGAAAGCATGCACTAAGAACAAAAAAAAGGTTTGGGGCTGACTTGAGGGTGGAGGTTGGTGGGCAGATTATGAGTCCAACTTTGCACTTGTAGAGTCTGATGAGCTGTGGTACATCCAAGAGGCAGTGTCTAGCACACACAGTTTAAAAAATAATAAATCCAAGAATGAATGTCAGTGACGACATACTCTTGCATATTTCACAGTAGTATTTGATGATGCTGGGAGAAGGACACACGCAAGGTATTTTTTCGTGTCTTTGTTTACATTGCAAGCCCCTCTTGGGGAAGAAGCTCTCCACTTCTTTCTTGTGTGGCATTTTTGAGCAGAGGTTGCCTTAGATTCAGGGTGAACTACAGGAATGCAGTAGCTGCTTGTCATGGAGAGAATCTCAGCAATGATTAAATGCTGTATCTTCTAGTGCAGCTTCTTTCAAAGTTTATTTTTCTCTAATGCAATTGTGTCAGTTTTTGTCCCCCCACCGTATTCACAGCACCTAACACAGTGACTGATTCACAGTAGGTGCCAAATAAAAACAAAAACGAATGCATGTTTAATGAACTGCCACCTGTATATGCTTTAAAATCTAGCTGCTTAGAAACTGCAGGCCAAAAATGTTTTCGATGAAAGCATGCATCACTACACCCAGTAGGGTTAACCAGACAACCCATAACCATAAACTAAATGGATAATGATGAAGCTAAAATATTAATCATTTATAAGTAAAAAGCAAGTACAGGCATTAAAATCCAGGACCTACTTAACTCTGATAATGCACCGATAACATCCTTCTTGAACGCTTTAGGAATTCTGGAAATCTATGTTTGCAAGTGAATGACGGTGATTCTTCTCCTTTGCCAAACAGTGTGAGGCAGGCATCTTGCTTAATTAAACAGCAAATTAAAATCATCAATAAACTCTAAGACTGCTTGGATACAAAATCTGGCAGTTCCTCAAAAGGTTAAACATAGAGTTAGCACATAACCTAGCAATTCTGCTCCTCGGTAGATCCAGATCCACACCAAAGCTTACAGGCAAATTTTCATAGCAACATTATTCAAAGTCGCCCAAAAGTGGAAACGACTAAAATGTCCATTGACCAATGAAAGGATAAGCAAACGTGATACATCCATGCAACAGAATATTATTTGGCAATGCAAAGAATGAAATACTGATACTTGCTGCAATAGGGATGAACCTTTAAAATACTATACTAAGTGCAAGAAGGCAGGCACAAAAGATCAGATATTATATTCAGTTTCTATAAAATTTCCATAAAAAGCAAGGTGACTGAGACAGAACAAGATTTTTGGTTGCCAGGAGCTCAGGATGTAATGGTGGAAAATGAGGTATGACTCAGATAGTGTGTTTTTTTTTCCAGGAGATTTCAAAAACAATGTTCTAAAATTCATTGTGGTGATCGTTACACAATTCTGTGAATAGACTGAAAGCCATGGAGGTATACACTTTAAATGAGTGAACTCTATGGTATATGAATTATATCTCAATAAAGTTGTCATTAAAAAAAAAAACTCTAAGAGGCCAGGCAAGGTGGCTCACACCTGTAATCCCAACACTTTGGGAGGCCAAGGTGGGCAGATCACTTGAAGTCAGGAGTTGGAGACCAGCCTGGCCAACAAGGCGAAACTCTGCCTCTACTGAAAATATAAAAATTAGTTGGGCATGGTGGCACATGCTTGTAATCTCAGCTACTTGGGGGGCTGAGACAGGAAAATCACTTGAACCCAGGAGGTGAAGGTTGCAGTGAGCAGAGATCGCGCCATTGCATTCCAGCCTGAGCAACAAGAGTGAGACTCCATCTCAGAAAAAAAACTCTAAGAACAAAGGCTCATTTGGTACGTTACTGGACACTGGGAGCCTTCAGACATAGGTAGCAAAAAATTTCTATGGAAGAGCACACCATCACAAGCACTTTGTGACTCTGGGTAAGTTATTTCAACTCATGAAAACTTGGTTTTGTCTCTTGTAGGACAGAAGCACAGCAGGTGCTACTGGTGTGTACTCACATCCCTGTACGTCACCAGAGGCTTTCTGGAAGCCTCTAAATCTCTGTACCTGAGGACTTTAGCCACAGGAACATGCTCACTCCCTTCCCTTTCACAGGGTGAAGTTCTGGGAAGTCGACTTCCCTGAAAGCAGCTCTGAACTAATTACAAACAGAGTTGCGGGAGCAATACCCAGCTTCCTCACCGACTGCATGGTACAACTCAAAGGTGTGTTCTACACTGTCCCCAGACATGCCAAGGGGGGTTGCATCCCAGGTGCCCGCAGTGACAACCTGCCTTTCCATGAACCCTGGCGTTGGCTGCCTTGCCTTACCCAGCTTACTTTCTTCATTCCCTACCAGTGCTTCCTGGCATTACCTACCAAATAAACTATCCCAGCACATTAATGTCTGAGACTGCTTCCGAAGAAGACTAACCTGAAATAAAGGATAATCAGAGTCCCTTCCTCTTAGGTCTATTGGAAGGAAGATACAAAATATTATAAGGAGAGATTTCAGCACTATGTCTGGCCACTTAACAATTGTTATCTATTATCACTATTATTAGTATTACTGTTGTTATGACTAAAAACAAATAATCGACTTGAATTGTTTATCAGATCTCGGCCCATCTGGAAGCCTGTCTTGGCTTTCCCACATATGTGAGACATGCCAAGCCAGTATCGTGCTTATTATTTCACCACTGAGCTCCCAGTTAATTATTTTCCATCCAATTGACTCCAGGTTTTCAAAGGCTTTATCTAGCAAACTGCATAGATTAAGTAATAATTTATTTTCTCAGCCATGTTTTATTAATCAAAGGCACATGTAACTGCCAATCAGAGCTGCTGATCAGAATTAAATTACTAAGTTCACCATGCGGAGCTAATATCATTTCAGTCAAAAGCAAAACATCTTGATGTTTTTGTTTGTGAAGCTTTATCGTTTGAAAACGTAAGATTATATTAGATTTTCTGAAATATTTAAAATAGCTTGCAGACCTTCATTGCTACCATCAAGGTCTCCTAAGACCTAAAAACCCCATGTTGGCCATTGCTGATCTAATAAACCAAAATTCATTAAGAAGTATGTCTGTTCTTGCTATAAAAATTGGAGCAATAAAACCTTTATTGCCATATTTGGCAATAACCTTTCTGTATATGATGAGAAAATAAAGAATAAATGGATATTTAGTAATGTATTTTTTATCTTGACCTTTTCACAATGAAATATCCACAAATCTAAGAGAGGCTGGATTACACTAAGATGCTAGCCCATGCCAAGTTTCCTGCTATAATATCAAGAGATCATAGTCTATGAGGAAAACGGAGAAAGAAACAAGCAGTTCGGAACAGTACAGAAAAGGGGATATCTAGTTCTCTACCACTTAAAACAAACGGAACTTGCTGTCAGTATGTTCACAAGCAGATGTGTTGAGTACGTTTGCTCAGCTCTCTGAATTCACTCTCCCTTCTATACCCTGCTCGGTCCTTGGGCAGAGCACCCGGCAGCCTTGTCTTCTGGTTTCCAGCTAGCTTCAGTAAATTGTAAGCACTAGTGAGCAATCGGAGATGGAGGGAGAACAAGACAGGGTGTCAGTTCTCCTGGTTTCCTTCCTAAGGTTTCATACAGATCAGCATCTTCTGGCACCAGAGGGTAGAGAATGGTGGACAGTGGATCTGGACGGGCCAATGGGCTGCCATTGGCCCACCAGGATTCCTAATATGTAAAATAAATAACAAAAAGTTCACAGGGTTTGTATGAGAACTGAATCATCTGATTCAAAGAAAACTGATCACATTGCCTAACATGGAATAAATACACAGAGATTAGCTACTGTTGTTATATTCAATTCTGCATTATATTCAAGGATCTGCAGAAAAGTTATGGTTATTCTCTGCTTTGTGAATAACAACAAGCACTGTTTCTCCTTGTAGGGCTGAGGGCCCCACAGGGTCGTGGGGTGTGCCTTATGCTGTGCTGAGGCGCAGGATCTGAGAAATAAAGAGACAGGACACAGAAGTACAAGGAAAACACAGCTGGGCTCAGGGGGTCACACCACCTATAAGCGGAGTCAGGCGAGGCCCCGAATGTCCAGAAGCATGAGTATTTATTGTGTATAGGTTAGAGGGAAGGGCAGTGAGTGAAATCATCTTTAAGGATAGTGATAGGGTTGTGAACAATAAAACATGGGGTCCACCCCCATTAGGTCACCTAGGCCAGGAGGTGGACAGTGTGCAGCAAGGGGCCCATTCCCATGAAGGCAAGGGCCATGTGCAGTAAGGGGTCCACCCCCATTAGGTCACCGAGGCTTGAAGGTGGGCCGTGCGCAGTGAAGAGGGTGCAGTGTGCAATACTTCTATCTATGGGCAAACTACTTCTAAGAAGATTTATAGGAGGATGCTTTAAGTCACATAGCAGTGACAGAGCTGTCAAAGTTACCACCACCTTCTGGCAGCTTCCAATGGGTTCTATGGGAAGATGCTTTTCAAGCAGCACAGTAGCAAGAGCTGTTAAAGTTCACAGTCACCAAGGTGGATTGCCGGTCTGAGGGCAGCCTTCCGCAAGAACTGGAGCAAGGTCCTACAACTCCTTTATTAGGAGGAGTGGCTCTTGCCCAAGCCTGCCATACAGCGGGTATCTTTACAATACTGAAAGTTGCTGCCTGGGCCATGGATTTTTGTCCTGGTCTAACTGTTTTTCCCTTAAATCATGCTCTGCACTGTGTCCACTCTAGGCATTCCTCCAATTATGAACTAAGATATAATCATAGGTACATATGTAGGGAAATATTCTTTAGGCACTTATACTATCAACTATTAAATGATTATATATAGAGGATTATATAAAGGGATTCTTCAAGCCCTAATTCTATAAACTAATATATGATTATGTAAAGGATTATATAAAAGGAAATAGCTGAGTAGTAACACTATAAAGTGAGATATTCCTCAAGCCCTAACTGTGCCAGAGTTCTTCTTAGCTCTCATTCCTCGGTGACTATATGGGGGGTTACCCACACTCCTATTGTTGGGATCTAAATTCACATTAGAGCCATTACTGCTCTAGGTAAGAGGATAACTTACCTGCACGAATGCGAGCCAACACTCACTGAAAGCTTACTATTAACCAGGGACGGTGGTAACAACTTTTCAAGTGTTGTTTCTGCTTTGCATAGTGGAAGTACCATAGCCAATGAGGTTTATCAAAGGTACAAAGATTGTTCATTGAAAACTTGGCCTAGCAGGAATAAGAAAGCTGCCCATGCTCACATGGCACCTGATAGGTAGAAGTGGCACTTGAACTCAGGCCCATGTGCTTCTCAGGCAGCACCCACATTCTCCTGTTTACAAGAGACCAGTTCTTCAAAGTGAATCCTGAGCCACTTGATGGGCAAGGAATCAGGTTGTCTGAGTGTGGAAAAATGTCTATGCATTTATCATTGTCAAAACTCCTTTCAAGAAAATGTGTTGTAATTGTACATTTAATTCAGTCCCAGCACAACACAATGTTCCAGTGAAGCATACAGCCAAGTGGCTTGTTTTGAGATGGAGACCCTGTTAAAAGGGAGTCTTGTAAACCTTGCACTAAAGAAAAATGACAAACAAACAAATCCAGCAGTTTATGGGCCTCATCTCTTTGTGGCACCTCTGTGGCTCCTGGGAAGGAAATGAAACACTTAGGAAGACATACGAAGCCTCTGGGTTCCCATGAGTATATGATAGCTGAACCAGTGAGTGAATTTATGTCCTTGAATATTCATCAAACTCCCCAAGTGGAGACAGTTATGAACATCAAAGCAAGCCTGGGTCCATGATGAATGGACCTCCTCTTTGGAGTTCCCTGGGCCTCCCTCCACTTGATCCAAGCCTGGGAGAGTTGTGGGGAGCACATGGAAGCCCTGCAGGTGTTGGAAGTAAGGAAACTCCTGCTTGGGCATCTCAACAGAACGGGACTCATTGCCATGGACAGAGCTCATGCAGTGGTCTAGCATAAGAACCTAAATGTTGGGTACACTGCCTGCCAGCATACCCAACGCCTCATGGTGAGCTGTGTCCTGGGCTTGGGAGAAGATGAAAATTCCTTTCCTGCTTCAGTCTTACCCATATAAACAGCTGAGTATTAGCATCCATTGCTTCTATCTATACCCCCAGTACAGTACAGAGCATATCACAGGAAGTAGATATCAATGATATTTGTTTCTGAATCAATGAAAAGCCATTTCTTCTTTGAGAACACAGGCAGTCTCTCCTCTCCAGACATTGGGATGGGGTGAGGGAAGTGGCAGAAGAAGATACCATCTTGCCAGCTCAAACTCTCACAATAATTCCACTGACTTTTGTAGGGAATAAAATCCTTACACATGTATGTGAACACACACACACACACACTTGCACACACCCCAAAACATGGCCATGCTGATCTGTGCCCTCACTCCTAAGTCATTGAAGATTGAGCCAAGGGAAGGTATCTGAGCTGAACTGGACCAATAAAACTCTTCTCAAAGATGTGAAATTCAGGACACAGAAACACGGCAATAAGCAACATCTAAGCTGAAGCATATTAGTTGGAGAGTTCCAGGTTCACACAGTGCAGTGCCCAGACACATTTGGATTCCTTCTCTTTATGATCAGATGCTCCTTTGTGTCCATGTGCATACAATTCTCTCACTGCTGTGGGTTGCACTGTCCCTCTTACTCCCCCCAAAAAAGATGTGGGAGTTCTAACTCTCAGCGACTTTATTTGTAGATAGGGTCTTTACAGAGGTAATAAAGTTGAAATGAGGTCATGGGTAGACCTTAAATCAGCATCACTAGTATCCTGGATAGTCCATTTTCACACTGCTGATAAATATATACCTAAGACTGGGTAATTTATAAAAAAAAAAAAAAAAAAAAAAAAAAAAAAGACGTTTAATGGACTTACAGTTCCATGTGGCTGGAGAGGCCTAACAATCATAGCAGAAGGCAAAAGGCATATCTTACATTAGCAGCAGGCAAAAAAGAGAATGAGAACCAAATGAAAAAGGAAACCACTTATAAAACCATCAGATCTCCTGAGAGAATGTATTCACTACCAAAAGACAGTATAGTGGAAACAACCCCACGATTCAATTATCTCCCACCAGGTCCTTCCCCTAACACATGGGAATTATGGGAGCTACAATTCAAGATGAGATTTGTGTGGGGACACAGCCAAACCACGTCATGTCCTTACCCAAAAAAATGGGAAATTTGGACTCAGAGGCAGACATAGACACAGGTAGATTGGCAAGTGAAGGGAAGGTAGAGATTGGGATGATGCAGCCACAAGTTAAGGAATGGTAAAGGTTTCTAGCAAACTCTGCAGAAGCTAAGAGAGGCATGAACAGATTCCCCTCACAGCCCTCTGAAAAAAACCAGCCCTACCTCCACCTTAACCTTAGACTTCTAGCCTCCAGAACAGATTGACAGGAAATTGCTTTTGTCTAAGCCACCCAGTTTGTGGCATTTTGTTATAGGAACCCAAGCAAACCAAGATACACCCCAATAGTCTCCTTTCTTCTCTTTCCTTATCTGCTTGCTATTAATCATAGTGAATTCCTTTTGCTTGCAATCAAGAGAAACCTAACAGATACCCCAAGTAAACCACAGTGAACATAGATTAGCAGATTTCAAATGAAGCATCCAATTGTTCAGGATCCTGAACTCAAGATCCTGGCTTTTATCAATCACTAAAGATTCATTTTGAGTTTGTAAAGCAAAGAAATGTATAATTAACACAAAGAGGCTGTAACACAGAAACCAATAGACCAAAGGGGCAGTAACTACAGAATATTCTTTTTCAGACAGAATGGGTTGAGAAAAACAATTTGCTATTAAAAAAAAAAAGTCCTATTTCTCTGACTGTTGCTAGCACAAACAGCAGAAAACAAAGAAGCTCTTAAAGGCAAGTAATTCGGTTTTTGTCTCAGCCAGCATCATAGAAAAGTTCATTATAAAAAACAAATGCATGCATTGAAATATTGACCCTATTAAAAATTGTCAGGAGATCCCCATTTAGGGGTTGAATTGTGTCCCCCTAAAAGAATGTCCAACTCCTAGCCCCTAGTGTCTGTGAAAGTGACCTTATTTGGCAATAGAATATTTGCACATGTAATCAGGTTAAGATGAAGACATTAGGGTGGACCTATTCCAGTATGAGTGGTGTCCATATAAGAAGAAAATGCCATGTGAAGACAGATACATGGGGAAAACACCATGTAAAGAACAAGGCCGAGACTCAAATGATTGAGCTACAAACCAAGGAACGCCTAAGGCTACCAGAACCCAAAAAGGGGAGGCCAGATCCTCCCCTAGAGACTCTGAAGGTAGCGTGGCCCTTGCTAGCACTTTTGATTTCAGACTTGTAGCTCCCAGAGCTGTGAGACAAGTAGTTTTCATTATAAGTCACCCAGTTTGTAGTTTTTTTTTTTTTTTTTTTTTTTTTTTTGAGATGAAGTTTCACTCTTGTTGCCCAGACTGGAGTGCAATGGTATGATCTCCACTCACACCAACCTTTGCCTCCCAGGTTCAAGCAATTCTGCTGCCTCAGCCTCCCGAATAGTTGGGATTGCAGATGCCTACCAGCACACTTGGATAATTTTGTATTTTTAGTAGAGACGGGGTTTCTCCATGTTGGACAGGCTGGTCTTGAACTCCCAACCTCAGGTGATCCGCCTGCCTCAGCCTCCCAAAGTGCTGGGATTACAAGCATAAGCCACTGCACTGAGTCTGTGGTACATTTTTATGTCAGCCTTAAGGAACTAATACATTCCCTCACTCAAATAATCTCTTTGGGTCATGGGGAGGTTTACTCAGGGTAATTTGCCAAAGATTTGAAAACTCTCTCACAATGTAGAGTTGAAAGATGTTCACAGTAACTGAATTTCCTATAGTAAGTTTGAAAGTGCTATTAGTTACAAGGTCAGGATAGGATATATATGATGAAAATAAGTAAAATTTTTTATCCTTCTGGTCCTCATTAAAATTTGTTCAGTAAATCGATGTCAAAATTACTAATACTCTACAATAATACTTGAACATGGGTTACATTCAAAACAGGAAGACTAGTTATATGATACCTTTTGGAGTGTTTTTAATAAAGGTCCTGCTTTTGAGTGGCATAAAGAAGGCAACTGAGAATAAATTTGAAAACAAGCCATTCTAAACAACATTTTGAAAGTGACTAATAGCAGAGTTTGCATTAGGCTATGTCCTGGAACAACTCTGTTCTTAGAATAAAAATAAAAGCTTGTCATGACGGTTGGTGAAGAACTCTTCCTTCACTTTCCAGCAAAGATTCTTATGCTTTTGATCTTTTGATTGTTCCCAAATAATGATGTGTTTGTTCTAACAATAATTCTTCTTCAAGGAAAACAGAAGTTTATTTTTTGGGACTAAGTTGAAGAGAGCACGCTGAACTCTAAAAGGCGGAAAAATAAAAATCTATTGAAGGCATGCCATGTGTTAAATTTACTGCTGATGTTCCAAGAAAATCTTCCCCTAATATTTTTAGACTGAGATTAATGTATTTGCAGACAATTTTAGAATATAAAGAAGTCTAAACTGAACATCTGCTTTATTGTCTTGGTCCTAGAGTCAACCTTGTAACTTAAAAATGGAGGAAGCAGATTTTGGGGAGGAAATACATAATTTTGGCTTATCCAAATGATTTACTCATGTGCTTTGGGAAGCAAAATAATTTTCATTTCTTTGTTTTGATAGATGAATGTTAGAGTTACTGGCTTTATTAAGCATTGTATGACAGTGTTTTTCAATGTCCATTAAAGAATGCTTAGTACAGTAAATGTTAAATTACCATGTTACATCTCCATAAATACATGTGAAATTCACATGAATGCCAAATGAATTCAATATGGTCATTTCTATTACAATAAATGCCAAGTGAATTCAGAGCAATGAGGCACTTAAAATGTCACACACTCCCAACTAGTCCCATCATGAATTCATTACTCCCTGTGACACTCATTCTTGTCAAGGTTTCCATTTTAAATATACTTTCAGCAGTTTATCATAAAATTCCATTTGAGGAATTGATTCTCATTGGAAATATGGAAGATAAACTCTAAGCCTGGGAAAGTAACATCAAAATAACTTGGCTGTATTGGGATTCCTACCCCTGTTCCCAAATTTGCAAGTTTAATATTTAAATAAAATATCTAGTTATGGTTTTTGAATTTTATATCAAAGAAAATTTAAATTTGATAATTTTCTTTCTTGAACAAAGAGTTCTTTTAAAATGTCTATTTGTAAATTTACTTAATTTTGTATCATTCTTATTAATTGAGGCAGATGTGTCAAAATTATACACAACAAGCAAATGGGAAAACTGAAATATCATAAGAAGATAATTATTTTAGTCAATACAGAAGCACGGATAATATGATTTCATGATCTAATGTTTTCATTTTTCCAGTATCATCCAAAACTACCCACTTCACAACTATAATTTTTTTAATTCTGAAACTTTATATTCTTGACCATCACCTCCTGCATACCTACTCTTGGTCACCCTTCTGTAAGTAAGAAATAGGTACACAGACAGAATAACACAGAGAACAGGAGGGAGAGAAATCTGAAGAAATAAAAATTGCCAATTGATGCATTTGGCATCCAAGCAGCTGGTAGGAATAACCACCTACTCTGGTTGAGGTGTGATCAATCCCTCAAGTTTAAAAATAAAATTAAAATACAGACTTATCATTACTGACATCAACCAACTAGCATCGATAGTAATCAGAGACAGGAGTAAGGAAGATAGGTAGCCTTAAACTTTCTTATAACATCATACACGCACGCGCGCGCACACACACACACAGAGACTGAGGCATGCACACTTACAAAGTCTTTGGCCTAGTGTTATTAGCCAATCTGTATGTATTGTATCCAATCTGTATGGCATCCTTTGTAATAAATATATATGCATTTTAAATGCAGATTCTGCTTAAAACACTTTAACTTCACTCTAGTGATTGTAGATATAAAGCATTTTGACAGTGAATTTCTAGGCATATTTATGTTAGTGAACCAAAAATCGAATACATTGACTTGAGATTTTGTTTTGTTACTGAATGCGTATTTTTTTCTCTTTCTTTCTTTCTCTCCTTCCCTCCCCTCCCCTCCTTCTCTCTCTCTCTCTCTCTGCCTCTCTCTCTGTCTCTCTCTCTCTCTCTCTCTCTCCCCCTCCCTCCCTCCCTCCCTCTCCCCTCCCCCTTTCTTTCTTTTGACATAGTCTTGCTCTGTATCCCAGGCTGGAGCTCAGTGGTGCAATCTTGGCTCATTGCAACCTCCACCTGCTGGGTTCAAGCAATTTTCGTGCCTCAGCCTCCCAAGCAGCTGCAATTACAGGTGCAGGCCACCACACCTAGCTAATTTTTGTATTTTTTAGTAGAGACGAGATTTTACCAAGTCAGCCAGGCTGCTCTTGAACTCCCCAGCCTCAAGTGATCTGCCTGCCTTGGCTCCCAAAAGTGCTGGGATTATAGGCATGAGCCACCTCGCTTGGATTGAATGAAGATTAACTTAATTTTATACGAAGAAATAGTACAAGTTTAATCAGAGTGTTTGACTATCAGTAAAATATCTCATAAGTAATATTGCTACTTACGTTAGGACTTACATTTTTGAGAAGCTGATGATGTTCTTTCCTCTATTATTCCATCCTTCCATCCCTCCCTCCCACATCCATTTATCCATCCCTCTCTGTCTCCCTCCCTCCCTCCCTTAATGCATGTATCTATCCATCCATCTACTTAGTCATTAATTTAATCAACAAATAATTATGGAAATCTAATCTGTTCTACATGTTGCAATAGACACAGGGGAGGGTATAAGATGAGAAAGACTTATACTCCCCTCTCAAGAAGTTCAGTTGATTGGGGGGAAAGAGAAATATAAAGTTATAAGATGCCAGGAGAAGTGCTCTAAAATTCAGAATTACAAAACATATGGAAGGCCAAAGGTGAAGACCACGTCCTTCCTCCAAAGGGTCATAGAGGAATTCACAGAGGAAGGGACAGCCAAACTGTGGCCACCAAAGGAACCGAGACTGTCCCTAGGAAACGACTCAGGGAAGAGTCTTCAGGTCTTATCGTGGCTCCCTAACATGGTGCCTCCATGTGCCTAAACATTAGGAAATATTTTTTAGGGTAATAATACCTTTGACCTATTACAATGCCTTGTCGCAATATCCTTTACATATTCAGCAAGATGGAAGGAGTGGACTGAAGTTTCCTTTCCTTGCAGATAGGACTTCATATAGGAGAAAAAGGAGTTTATCATCCTGCGGTATCTTCACAGCAAATGAGAAAGGGTGTCACCCAAAGCAAAACGAAACAAAAGCAAACGAAAAAATACACAATCGTTGATGTACATCACAGTAAATGCCCTAAAAAGACATTTTGTTTTTATTATTATTCTTCTTCCATCCTTGTAGAAACTACGAGGTCTTGTCTGGCACCCTGTAAGGGAAAGCTTTCAGTTTCACTCAGTGACTGAGGAGACATCATCTTAATATCCATTTCTTACCCGATCCAGGAGTGTTCCTGAAGACCTACACTAAGGGTTGACCAATGATGGCCCCAGAGCCAAATCCGACCCACTGCTGTCTAAAGGTGTATTAGAACACAGTCATGCCCATTTGTTTCCATATTGTCCATGGACACTTTTGAGACTACAAGGGCACAGCTGACTGATTGCCACAGAAACTTCATGGCCCACAAAGCTCAAAATATTTACTACCTTGTCCTTTGCCAACCCCTATTTACATTAAGTTCCACATGAGAAACCTCTTTGTACTAGTAAAAGCTTTCTCTAATCTGTTTTCTCCTCATGGATAACAAAAACAAAGTATAATGACCGTTTCTATTTTTGTTTTGGCTATTAGGAAGTGCAAAGAAAATGACAGCAATTTTAAGTCAGACCGTCAGATTACCAGTATAATATAGTTTCTACAGTTGCTACTCCCTACTTTAATTTGTATTTCCCCCATGTATTTTTTAAAATTTCTCTTAACAACGTTACTGAATGTTATTTATATACCTGCTTTACCTAATACCCTGTGAAATGAAGTGGGGAATAGATAAGTGGTAGGTAGGTAGAAAGAAAGGGAGAGACAGAGACAGAGTGAGGGAGAGGAAGAAAGAAGGAGAGAGAGAGAAAGAAAGAAAAAGAAAGAAACAGAGGGAAGGAGGGAGGGAGGGAAGGAAGGAAGGAAAGAAGGAAAAGAAAAAAAGAAGGAAGGAAGGAGGGAGGGAAGGAAGGAAGGAAAGAAAGAAAGAAGAAAGAAAAATAAAGAAAGAAAGGTATCAGTCTCTCTCTCATCAAATAAAACAAATTTACAAGGGCCTATGAAGAAATATGTGTAGTTTAAGAAGGGAGCAGTGATTGGCAGGTACCCAAGATTTCTCAATAGTGGCACTATCGAAATTTTGGGCCAGATTATTCTGCTGTGATGGACAGTCTTGTATACTGTAGGATGTTATCACCACCCCTCGCCTCCACGCACTAGATGCTGGTTCTCCTCCCACTTCTGGTCCATAATGTTAGAACAAAAAGTCATCTCCAGACATCGATTGGCAAATGTCCCCTGGGAAGCAATCTCTGACCCTCAACTCGGTCTAGAAAAAGCAGCTCCCTTATGCATAACCTTCCTGACCAATTGCCCTGTCCTGTTAAGAAATCAACAATCCCATAAAGGAGTCTACCAAAGCCCAGTACAGACACACAGCATCAGTAAACACGTTGAGTAGTAATCCATTTTCCACCAGGTTAAACAATGCCTCTGCAGGTCATACCAGAAGCCTGGGACTGGAGAATGTCATAAAACCAAATCCCATAAGTGGGACTCCAAATCAGGGCTCTTCCACAGTCTGTGAATCATGCTGGACAAAGAGAGGTGAGGTTTGCCTTATATTCTCAGTTCTCTTAAGAGGATTCTCTTGATCTCTAATGACAGTAATGAATTACGTAATGACTGTGTAATGAATTGGGTTATTTCCTAAGGCTGCAGATCAAGAGACATTAAATACTTAATCTCAAGGGGACTTGGTTCATAAAGGGCTATTTAAGTGCATTCACTGCAGTGGAAACAAGACCCAAATAAGATGCAGAGGGCAATATTGCCTGGGCCCTCTTTCTCAACAGTTTGCAGAGTCAGCTGAACCTGATAACTGCATAAGAAGCAAGAAACTCTGAACCTCAATGATGTGGCAAGTGGATCACCTGACAAAGAAAAGTAAGTTATTATTAAGTGCATTTTGTCTTGTTTCCACCAAGCATCAAGATACCAGCTTGAGAGACATCTGTGTAATTGATTGCAGCAGTCCAAATTGTATCTCGACTGATATAGCCTGAAGGGCAACGCCAGGGTTATATATTTCTTTGTTCCCCAAAGTGTCTTGGACATAATAAGTGCTCAATAAATATTTGATTGACTTGATAGGGGCTGGTGGTTTTATCCACAGATATTGTATCAGACATACATTGCCTGATAAAACCCAAGTCATCAGTCAGAGCCTCCCATGAAAGGAAGAAAGGGCCTATTTCACCCAGAAAGGATTTTCACAGTCTTATGCCAATAATCACACCTTTTATCATGAATTTTTTTTCCATTTGAGTCACATAAACTTTCACCATTGGATGCTTAGGTTTACACACCAGAAGAAAAAATCATTCTCACGCATTTCAGTCATTTCACCAAAATTATGCTTTAACAGTCTCTCCTACAAAAGGTCCATTATGAGAACCGATCTAGTCAATACCATCATATCTGGCTCATGATGCTAAAGCAACATATAATACATAAATATGGAAAAAAGAAATTATGCCATTATTTCTTTTCTATGCATGAGAAAAAAGTCTGCAACCAAGACAATTAGAGTGGTAGAATGGAAGCTCAGTTAGTGGGAAATGGCAATAATTGTAAAGGCTAAACTCTCAAATCAAACATGTAATTAAATGTATATGATTCAAAAGTGCAATTAGTCATGTACCATAAGATTTTTTGGACACATATTGATAGTGCTAAGGCAGAATTATCATATTAAAATGAGAATCAATTAGCTCATTCTTAGTTAGGCATACAAATAAATTCAGCTTTTCTAAGGAGGTAATCAAAGATACTGGGTAGAGCACAGACTTTGAAGTTACACAGAATCGAGTACAAATCCAAGCATCACCACATTATAGCTCAGCAACTTTGAGCATTTGTATCTAGAGGCAATGCAGTGTCATGGAAAGAGGGTGGATCTATCTGGAAACCTGAATTCCAATCCCAATATCATAACTCATCAACTCTGTGACCTTGGGCATATGGCATGTTCTCTTTAAACTCTAATTTCACATCTTTACAATGAGGTTATTTCACCTCTTCTTGGGCATTTTCCTTGTTTTATTGTCACTATCTATTCCAGGCCAGTGCACATATAGCATGGTTTACATTAATCACATCACAGGACCCATCATAAAGTGAGAAAACTGCCACATAGGGTATGCCCTAGAATGCAGACCTGTGAAGTGCTTCTCCACCTTAATGACACATCCACTCAGAAAGCCAGCTCTGACCCTCCTCTTTAAGGTTAAATCCTCTGGTGTGTGTTACAGTCCATATTTCTATTATCAGAGCACTTATAATAGGATATTTTTAAATGCCAACGTAAAAAGGAAAATGATGAAAATTTATGACCCTTGTATTGGCACAAGGTTAAATATAAAGACCAGGGAAAGAGAGTGCAGAAACAGATCACACATATTGGTTATTTGATTTATGGCTGCAATTCAGTGACGGAAAGGGTGATCTTCTCAATAAATTGTGCTGGAGCAACTGGAAAAAAAATCATACATCTTGACCTGTACCTCACACCATACATAAAATTAATTTAAGATGAAAATTAATCATGAAACCTAAGAAAACCAAGCTTTTAGAAAACCTAGTGGAGAATGTTTATGACCTTGTAGTATGCAAATATTTCTTAAACAGAAAACAAGAAGCAATAACTCTAAGAGGAAAAATAAATAATTGGCCTTCATTAAAATGTAGAACATCCGTTTATCACACGATACCATTAAGAAAGTGAAAGACAAGACACAAAGAGAAGAGACACGTAATTCAAATATCTGATGAAGACTTATAGTCGGGATATCTGAAGAACTCCTTGAATCATTACTGAGGGAAGTTTCTTTTAAATAGAAAAGAACTGTTACATTCAGGAGAACAACTTGCTGGGTATGGATATAAGTGCTTGAGATTGGAAGTCAATGAGGGAGCAAGAATATAGAGTACTCTTACCATGTAATGGCCCCCACACACTGGGTGGAAAATTAAGAGAAGGAAAGATGGGGACAAAGATGGGAAAAGAAAACTGGGAGGTGGTTAGAGACAGAGAGCTGGGTACAAGCAACAAAGAAAATGTGCCTGGTGCCTGGAGGACATTTAAGAGTAGCCATGTTGGTATAAAGTCCGTTTTATTGGAGACTAGGATTGCAACCCCTGCTTTTTTCTTTTGGCTCTCCATTTGCTTGGTAAATCTTCCTCCATCCTTTTGAGTCTCTGTGTATCTTTGCACGTGAGATGGGTCTCCTGAATACAGCACACTGATGGGTCTTGACTCTTTACCCAATTTGCCAGTCTGTGTCTTTTGAATGGGCTGTTTAGCCCATTTCCATTTAAGAATATTATTGTTATATGTGAATTTGATCCTGCCATTTTGATACTAGCTGGTTGTTTTGCCCGTTAGTTGATCAAAAGAGACAAAGAAGGGCATTACATAATGGTAAAGGGATCAACGCAACAAGAAGAGCTAACTATCCTAAATATATATGCACCAAATACAGGAGCACCCAGATACATAAAGCAAGTTCTTAGAGACCTACAAAGAGACTTAGACTCCCACACAATAATAGTGGGAGACCTTAACACTTCACTGTAAATATCAGACAGATCAACGAGACAGAAAATTAAGCAGATATCCAGGACTTGAACTCTCAGATCTGGACAAACAGAACTTTCCACCGCAAATCCACAGAATATATATTCTTCTTAGTACCACATCACACTTACTCTAACACTGACCACATAATTGGAAGTAAATCACTCCTCAGCAAATGCGAAAGAAGAGAAATCACAACAACCAGTCTCTCAGATCACAGTGCAATCAAATTAGAACTCAAGATTAAGAAACTTACTCAGAACCACACAACTACATGGAAACTGAACAACCTGCTCCTGAATGACTACTGAATAAATAATGAAATGAAGGCAGAAATAAAGATGTTCTTTGGAACCAATGAGAATGAAGACACAATGTACCAGAATCTCTGGGACACATTTAAAGCAGTGTCTAGAGGGAAATTTATAGCACTAAGTGCCCAGATGAGATGTGAGGAAAGAACTAAAATTGACACACTATTGTCACAATTAAAAGAACTAGAGGAGCAAGAACAAACAAATTCAAAAGCTAGCAGAAGACAAGAAATAACTAAGATAAGAGCAGAAATGAAGGAGATAGAGACACAAAAAACCCTTCAAAAAATCAATGAATCCAAGAGCTGGTTTTTTGAAAAGATCAACAAAATAAACCGCTAGCCAGACTAATAAAAAAAAGAGAGAGAAGAGTCGAATAGATGCAATAAAAAATGATAAAGGGCATATCACCACCGATTCCAAAGAAATACACACTACCATCAGAGATCACCACAAACAGCTGTATGCACATACAACCAGTAAACCTGGAAGAAAAGGATGAATTCCTGTATACTTACACCCTCACAAGACTAAACCAGGAAGAAGCTGAATCCCTGAAAAGACCAATAACAAAGTCTGAAGTTGATGCAGCAGTTAATAGCCTACCAACCAAAAAAAGTCCAGGACTAGATGGGTTCACAGCCAAATTCTTCCAGACGTACAAACAGGAGCTGGGACAATTCCTTCTGAAATATAAACAATACAAAAAGAGGGAATCCTCCCTAACTCATTTTATGAGACTAACATCATCCTGATACCAAAACCTGGTGGAGACACAACTAAAAAAGAAAATTTCAGATCAATATCTGTGATGAACACGGATGCGAAAATCGTCAATAAAATACTGACAAACCGAATCCAACAGCACATCAAAAAGCTTATCCATCAGATCAAGTAGACTTCATCCTGGGATATGCAAGGCTGATTCTACATATGCAAATCTATAAATGTAATCCATCACGTAAACAGAACCTAAGACAAAAACCACATGATTATCTCAACAGATGCAGAGAAGGCCTTTGACAAAATTCAACAGCCCTTTATGCTAAAAACTCTTAATAAACTAGGTATCGATGGAATGTATCTCAAAATAATAAAAGCTATTTATGACAAACCCACAGCCAATATCATACTGAATGGGCAAAAACTGGAAGCATTCCCTTTGAAATCTAGCACTGGACAAGGGTGCCCTCTCTCACCACTCCTATTCAACATAGTATTGGAAGTTCTGGCCAGAGCAATCAGGCAAGAAAAAGATATAAAGGGTACACAATTTGGAAAAGAGGAAGCCAAACTGTCTCTATTTGCATATGACATGATTGTATATTTAGAAGACCCCATCATCTCAGCCCAAAATCTCCTTAAGCTGATAAGCAACTTCAGCAAAGTCTCAGGTTACAAAATCAATGTACAGAAATCACAAGCATTCCTACACACCAATAACAGACAAACAGAGAGCCAAATCATGAGTGAACTCCCATTCACAATTGCTACAAACAGAATAAACTACCTCGGAATGCAAGTAACAAGGGAGGTGAAGGACCTCTTCAAGGAGAACCACACACCACTGCTCAAGGAAATAAGAGAGGACACAAAAAGGTGGAAAAACATTCCATGCTTATGGTTAGGAAGAATCAAGATCGTGAAAATGGCCATACTGCCCAAAGTAATTTATAGATTCAATGCTATCCCCATCAAGTGACTATTGACCTTCTTCACAGAACTGGAAGAAAACCACCTTAAACTTCATATGGAACCAAAAAAGAGCCTGCATAGCTAAGACAATCCTAAGCAAAAAGAACAAAGCTGGAGGCATCACGCTACCTGACTTCAAATTACAAGGCTACAGTAATCAAAACAGCATGATACTGGTACAAAAACAGAGATACAGACCAATGGAATGGAACAGAACAGAGACCTTGGAAGTAATGCCACACATCTACAACCATCTAATCTTTGACAAGCCAACAAAAATAAGAAATGGGGAAACGATTCCCTGTTTAATAAAGTGTTGGGAAAACTGGCTAGCCATGCGCAGAAAGTTGAAACTGGACCCCTTCCTGACACCTTACACAAAAATTAACTCTAGATGGGTTAAAGATTTAAACATAAGACCTAACACCATAAAAACCCTAGAAGAAAACCTAGGCAATACCATTCAGGACATAGGCATATGCTTGGACTTCATGACTAAAACACCAAAAGCAAGGGCGATGAAAGCCAAAATAGACAAATGGGATCTAATTAATCTTAAGAGCTTCTTCACAGCAAAAGAAAAGTCATTAGAGTGAACTGGCAACCAACAGAATGGGAAAAAAATTTTGCAATCTACCTATCTGACAAAGGGCTAATATCCAGAATCTACAAAGAACTTAACCAAATTTACAAGAAAAAAAAATCATCAAAAAGTGGGCAAAGAATATGAACAGACACTTTTCAAAAGAAGACATTTATGCAGCCAACAAACATATGAAAAAGTGTTCATCATCACTGGTCATCGGAAAAATACAAATCAAAACCACATTGACATATTATCTCACACCAGTCAGAATGGCGATCATTAAAAACTCTGAGACAACAGACGCTGGCGGGGATGTGGAGAAATAGGAATGCTTTTACACTGTTGGTGGGAGTGTAAATTAGTTCAACTATTGTGGAAGACAGCATGGCGATTCCTCAAGGATGTAGAAATAAAAATATCATTTGACTCAGCAATCCCATTAGTGAATATATACCCAAAAGATTATAAATTGTCCTATTATAAAGACACTAGCACACTTATGTTCACTGTGGCACTGTTTACAATAGCAAAGACTTGGAGCCAACCCAAATGCCCATCAATTATAGACTGGATAAAGAAAATGTGGCACATATATACCATGACATACTATGCAGCCATAAAAATGGATGAGTTCATGTCTTTACAGGGACATGGATGAAACTGGAAATCATCATTCTCAGCAAACTGACACAAGAACAGAAAACCAAACACGACATGTTCTCTCTCATAAGTGGGTGTTGAACAATGAGAACACATGGACACAGGGAGGGGAACATCACACACTGGGCCTGTTGGGGGGTGAGGGGCTAGAGGAGGCATAGCAGGGGTTAGGGGGATTGGGGAGAGATAACATCAGGAGAAATACCTAATGTAGGTGACAGGGGGATGGATGCAGCAAACCACCATGGCATGTGTATACCTATGTAACAGTGCTGCACGAACTGCACATGTACCCCAGAACTTAAAGTATAATAATAAAAAAAGAGTAGCCATGTTTAATATTCCACTGGGAGTTGATACAATCTCCAAATACAACTTTCTAGAATTTCAATAAAGTGTGCTATCCACACAACGCTTTATGTAAATTTTGGTGGACAAAGTAAATGGAAGGACTATTTTCTACACGTGGATTGTGCATGTGAAGATGACAAAGCAAAACAACTAAATAAGCATAAGCTGATCTTAGAGCTAGAGGGGACCACTGGTAGGTGAGCACCCAGCCCTGTGAAATTCCAGAAATGTCCTAGATATCACTGAGTATTCTCAAGGCATGAAACAAGGAATAAGGCTTTGGTCCAATGCTATCAGGATTTCACAGAATGGGAGATCCCAGTTGGCATGCAGTTAATGTATTTTCATTGCTCTGTCCCAACTAAAACATTGAATTCTTTGAGAGCGAAGTATATAATAGGAGCTCAAAAATATTCAAAGGAAAATGAATAAATAAATAAATAAATAAATGTGAATGAATGGAATTTAGGCATTTTGTTCACTCTGGTCAGCTTTCAGAGCTTCCTGATCACTTTTTTTTTTTTGTAATCTCTCATTTTACTGGTGTCTTTTCATTGGACCATTTTCCTGTCGTTTGCCAGAAGTTCCCAGTCATATGCTTGTTGTATTGTCCATCTACAAAGCAATGTTTCAGCCCAAATGTGCACCTTCTCCATTTGGGGATGAGTTGCACCATAGCATACAGTGATTCAAACACATTTGCAAAATAATTACCCCTCTTTCATAACTGAGGCTTTTATCTGAATAAATGTTTCCCTAATAAAGCTTGCAGCTGGGTTGAGTTTGAGGAATACAACAATTAGGAGTCATGGGACAAGAGCTCAAAAAAGGGTTCCCTTTAAACACCAGCATTTGCTTCCTACATCTCTGATTAGGAGGAATAGGGGCTGTATGTGCCTGCCAACACAGCCTGATTGCTAATCAAGTGGCCATGGTATGTGTGAGCAAAAGAAAATTAGAAAACAAATGTAGATGCTGATTAGTTTTCTACAAACATCTTGAAAGACGTATGAAGTGGGAGCCAGCTAAGGTGAAGCAGGTAAGAAGAATCCAACTCTCCTTGCTTTGCCAACTTTACCTGGGCCAAATCTGGAAGTGAAAAAGGAACTATGGAACAAGGCATCAAACTGATTGCAAAACCCAAATGAATCTATGGAGTAATTAGTAATGACAACAGCAGCAACCACAATCACAACTACTAAGGTTTGTACTCAACCTTACCACCAAACAAAACAGTGATGTTCATCAGCTAATTCTGGTGTCACAATTACTCCCTGAGGCAATTGTTAATTTTTGCTGTCTCCATTTTACAGGTGTAAAAACTGAGATTCTGCAAAGGAATAATTTGCTCAAGGCAACATATTCAAGTGACCAAACCAGGATTTATAGTGAGGTCTTCCTCTCCATATTTCAGGCTTTGCATTTGACCTATTGATATGGTTTGGCTGTGTCCCCACCCAAATCTCATCTTGAATTCATACTTACCACACATTGTGGGAGACCTGGTGGGAGATAATTGAATCATGGGGGCAGTCTCCTTCATGCCCTTCTCGTGGTAGTGAATTAAGTCTCATGAGATCTGATGATTTTATAAGGGAGACCCCTTTCGCTTGGTTCTCATTCTGTCTTGCCTGCTGCCATGTGAGACATGGCTTTGCTCCTCTTTGCCTTCCGCCATGATTGTGATGGTTGTGAGTCCACTAAGCCTCTTTTTCTTTATCAATTACCCAGTCCTCGGTATGTCTCTATCAGCAGCATGAAAATTGGTGAATACACCTACAGGTGCATGCCACCACACCCAGCTAATTTTTGTATTTTTAGTACAGACTGGGTTTCCCCATGTTGCCCAGGCTGGTCTCGAACTCCTGAGCTTAGGTGATCCACCTACCTCAGCCTCCCAAAGTTCTGGGATTACAGACATGAGCCACCACATCCGGCCTTGTGACCACTGCTTTCTAACGCCATTTTGCATACCAGAGGAGATGCTGTCAGTGTTTTGCCAAATTCTTCAGACCCTACTCCACTTCACTGTGCTCCAGACAACCTCCTATTACAGGATCTTTAGTTCTGTGTCTGAAAGCTTTTCTCAGAACCACAGAAGACGAATCTGCCTGTGTATGTGGCAGATACGATGCCCCTCTGGTGGGAAGTGCCCCCAAATCAATACCCTTTTTCTGGGAGTAGTCCTCAACCAAAAGCACTGAAGTAAATATCCCCAAATGAATGGAACTGGTGTATAAATATCCCAGCTCCCTCCTTCCTCAGGAGGGATAACTCTGAACTGTGCCTTCTTCATTATTTGCAGAGTTTTCTCATAGGATTAAATTTTAGTTGCCTACCATATCTTAATAGTACACACTACCTTAATTCTCCTTCCTCACTCCTTTTCTTGTGTACAGTACTGATGCTTCCTGCACCTTTTAAATAAACCATACGTACTCACATCCTAGTCTCTTCTCAAGGACTGCAATTAAGACACACACACAAACACATGTCATCCCATGTGTCCCCACTGGACCAGTGTCTTAGACTTTGGACAACTGTAGCCTCTCAGAAGGCCCATGCTGATGCTGGGTGATGTCATGCTGAAGTTGAGACATCTTTCTAACACCACAGACTTTTTATACTTCACATACTTCACACACTCTGTCAAAAGCTCAATATTGAAATCACCTCATTATCTCCTCTAAGGCTGGCAGGAACCATTGATATTCGAGAGGGCTAATCTAAAAGAAACATTGATCATTTAATCCGCTCAATTTACTGAGTTGTACTCCTGAATCAAGTCAAATTGCCAGGAAGCTTAGCTCTCTGTAGGAATGCATTCACCTTATCACTATTCCTTTTCATGTCTTTAGTGAGGTAAGATATACAATGGAAGCAGGCAAAGACTGTTTTTACACCCCTGGAAAAATAGCTGTTGAAAAAGCTATTCCCTGTGTAACTCAATGCCCTTTTCAGTAAAGGCTCTTAAGATACATTCCTCCCAGAAATAAATGCCAAGGGGAAAAAGTATTATCTTTCCGTTTATTGGCGTGTTGTTGCTACTGCTGTTACCGCTGCTTTTTCTTTTTCTTCTTCTTTTAATTAAACAATGAAAATTATTTAAGCTAACACAATTCTATTTTTACATGGTTAAGTACGAACTCAAAGTAAATTAAGTGCTACATTTGAATAACTATATCCAATTATTGTCCGTTTTTATTACATGTCTTTAAAAATTTTTTTTATCTTCATGCAATTGTACTTTAATAAGCTGTTTAGAAACATTTAAAAATAAATGTGATCGATAGGATGAATGAACAACATTAAAGCTACAAATCATCAGAATATAATCTTTGCTATAAAATAGGTTGTATGTGGATACACAGATATTACTGACGCTTGATTCAAGATTACCTACCATTTGTTTACAGCAAAAATCAAGTTACTGCAGTTCAGAGATAACATAGGGAGGATCAACAGGTAACTTCTTGTTTGCAACAATATATGTGTTGGCAACTGACTTGTAGTAATACACATGGTTATTCATTCAATGAGACACACATTTTGTGTATCTGCCATGTGGTAGGTATGGCATTAAGGTTAGGAAGAGATCTCCGAGAAAATACATGGATGCTGACTCTGTTCTCATGGAATTCATGATTCAGCTAGATTGTGTGTGTGTGTGCGCGTGTGTGTGTGTCAGTGTCTGTGTGTGAGAGACAGAGAAAAAATAGCCTCAATTAAAGACTGCCACACCCAACCTCCAATGAAAAGGAAAATGGCAACAAAGGGAAGTAAGGAAACAGCTTTGGAAACCTGATTGTGAATGTTTATGTATATCTGTGAGGCTGGCACATAGCATGAGTCATGGCTTGTACTATCGCTGCACCAGAAAAAAGAAAAACAATGCAACAGTGAGTGTGACTACTGTATCAGCAAGGAACAGGCGTTTGTGACTTCAGTTTAATGCTAGTTACTATTTCTATATTCTTAAAACAGAATGGAGAGCTCTGCAGTTGCCCTGTGTTTAATGGTGCATGAGGTCTTGACAAGAGCCTAAATACCACCCTTGTTTTGGTTGTGCTGATGCTGTGCTGAGGTCGCAGCCCAGCACCATGACCCCAGAGGCCCTGACAAAGGTGCTGTTGGCACCACAATATCATAGACTTCAAAAGTGAACTCTGGGAGGAGTCCATGAAGATCTACAGGCAAATGGTTATGCCAAGTGTCACCCCTCCACTCGCCACCTGTTCTTTTCCTAAATGCACACCAGTCTGAGCAGTTGTGTGGGCAACGCACTCAAGTAGAGCTGATTCTACTTATTCTCCCAGTGCTCACTCAACATATGCCTCAGTCATTGGCATCTGTAGGTAGAACAAATGTTTCAATATGAATGTTATGGTCTAAAGTAGCATCACCACCGGGGGGACTTGTTAGAAATGCAAATTCTCAGGCCTCATATTCCTGAACTTCTGAGTTAAAAATGCTAAAGGTCGGGAGGAGGCTGCTATTTTAATAAACCTTATAGATCAGCAGTGTCCCAACTTTTTAGCACCAAGAACCAGTTTTGTGGAAGCTAATTTTTCCATGGGATGGGAAAAGTTGGTGGTGGGGATGGATTCAGGATGAAACTGTTCTATCTCGGATCATCATGCATTAGATTTTCATAAGGAGCGCACAATCTAGATCTCTCACGTGCACAATTCACAATAGGGTTCGTGCTCCTATTGATACAGGAGTTAAGAAGAAATTACATGGGCAGATGCTAAGGGCATGGGAATCTTTAGCCAATAAGCCTTTTCTTTTTAATGAAAAACAATCCCAAATCATTTTCTTTTTCTTTTCTTTTTTTTTTTTTTATTGTATTTGGGCTCTGGGGTACATGTGCACATCCTGCATCCTGCAGGATTGTTGCATAGGTACATACGTGCCATGGTGGTTTGCTGTCTCCATCCCCGCCACCGCCTACATCAGGCATTTCTCCTGGTGTTATCCCTCTCCATCCTCCCCGCCCTGCCCCTGCTGTCCCCACCTCCCTACCCCCCGCCACCTAGCCTTGTGAGTGTTGTTCCCTTCCCCGTGCCCAAGTGTTCTCATTGTTCATCACCCACCTATGAATGAAAACATGTGGTGTTTGGTTTTCTGTTCTTGTGTCAGTTTGCTGAGTATGATGGTTTCTAAGTTCATCCACGTCTCTACAAAGGACATGAACTCATCATTTTTTATGGCTGCATAGTATTCCATGGTGTATATGTGCCACATTTTTTTTGTCCAGTCTATCATCGATGGGCATTTGGGTTGATTCCAGGTCTCTGCTATCATAAGCAGCACCGCAATGAACATACATATGCAAGTGTCTTTATGATAGAATGATTTATAATCCTTTGGGTATATACCCAGTAATGGGATTGCTGGGTCAAATGGAATTTTTATTTCTAGATCCTTGAGGAATCACCACACTGCCTTCCACGACGATGGAACTAATTTACACTCCCACCCCAAATCATTTTCTAACAAAGAAAATGTAAAGTTGGGCTGCAGACATAGACAAGCAAGCTGGGAGCTGGTACGGGTGAATGCTAACAGGAACTAAGGACTAGACACGTTCAAGACGGCAGCTCCATCTTCCTTTCTCTGCCAGCCATCTGTACAGTAAGAAGCAGACAAGATGGTGCTGATCAACTGGAAAGCCCATTTTCATAAGATTAGGGTGGGATGACCAGCCTTCCCCATCCCCTATGTAAACATCATACTGGAGGGACCCGATCTGTGAGCACTATGTAAATCAGACACTGCCTCCTCAAACCTGACTATAAAATTCAGCGCATCTGCTGCCCGCTGGTCTTTTTCTGTTCAAAGACCCCTTCCTCTATAAAGGAAGCTGTTTCTCTTTCTCTTCATTTCTGCCTATTAAACCTCCACTCCTAAACTCTGTGTGTGTGTCCATGTCTGAAATGTTCCTGGTATGCAACAACAAACCCCAGGGTATGTATCCCAGACAACGGAGCCACTTCACTATGAGAATCTAATGCCACTGCCGCTCTGACAGGAGGTGGAGCTCAGGGGGTTATTGCTCCCTCTCCTGCTGTGGTCCATGGCCCAGAGGTAGGAGATCCCTGCTATAGGTGACTCTGATAAACACTCAAGTTTGAGAATTACCGGTTCAAGAATCAGTTTTCTGAATGATTTCCAAGGTTAGTCGTTCCTGAGTAAGCTCAAGTAAACATTGTCCCATGAGAAAAACCACATTTTTCAGTAACGTTTATATACCTGATCTTGAGTCTACCTCACTTGGCTGGATCATAGTTTCCACTCTGTCCATATGTTTTGTCTTGGAAAGCTCTGTCAATCCTTCAGCAATATCTCATCCTCTATTTTAATGGAAAAGTTAGTGGAAAATGTTAAGATTTTTCTCTAATAGATCAGCTAGAGGCAGCCCAACTCACGTGACTCTTGAAAAATAATCTCTTTACCTCTTTAGCAGTTGTTGCCTAAAATCTAAACATTACAAAAATGGGACTAGTGTGACTGAGTAAGGATTTCAAAGAAAACAAACAAACACAATAATGAGGTGCCCAGGTACATTTGAATCTCAAATAGACTTTTTTTTTTTTTTAAGAATAAGTACGTGCCAATGTTGGGCAGGATACACTTATACTAAAAATATAGCAACAATCTTTAAAATTATTTGCCTACATATGTATGACTCAAAAGCATATGTTTTTGACCACTAATGTAGAATGCGTTCTGTGAAGCCTTTCTTCAGCCAGTAAATCCACATCTGTCCTAAGCAAAGAAGCCACATTCTTCCCACTAACAGCAGTGATTTTTTTCCCCGCAAGTTACCATAGAATTTACCAGAGGGCTTAACCGTGGGCCCCTTTTTATTCTGAAGACGCTTTCTGAACATTCACTTAGGGGCAAGCTCTGTACTAGACATGGAACCTGTAAGCTGATAGGGTTTGGCTGTGCCCCCACCCATATCTCATCTTGAATTGTAGCTACCATGATTCCCACATGTTGTGGAGGAACTCCGTGGGAATAATGAATCATGGGGGTGGTTCCCCACACTGTTCTCATGGTAGTAACTTAAGTCTCATGAGATCTGATGTTTTTTATAAGGAGTTCCCCCTTTCATTTGGCTCTCATTTTCTCTCTTGTCTGCTGCCATGTAAGACATGCTTTTGCTTTCTGCCATGATTGTGAGGCCTCCCAGCCATATGGAACTGAGTCCATTAAACCTCTTTTTCTTTATAAATTACCCAGTCTCAGATACGTCTTTATCAGCAGCATGAAAACGTACTAATACCTAAGGCCAACGTAATTCCTAGCCAACACCAAATAAAAAAAAAGAAAGAAAGAAAGAAAGAAAGAAAGAGACATCAAGGTCCAATTCTAGCATACCCATTGCCTGTAGAAGTTCTAAACTTTGTTTATGTCCAGAGCATCAAGATTGAATGGCTGAAGCATTTCACAAATTAGGGTGTGAGTTCAAGTCTTTCTGGAGCAGAAGTGCATTTTTAGCATTGGAAAATAGAATTCTTCATATTTAGCAGTGATTCTAACCATTTTTTGTCTGTTTGTTATCAGACATGCTTTCAAAGAAATACTATTTTCTAGTGACCTGCACTTACATGATGAGAAAATTCTGTGCAGGGTAGTCAGATAAATAAGGCTAGATATGCCTTTTGACAAAAGAGAAAGAGAAATCTAAGTATAAATTAGGCAGAAAGCAGGTTTGTTGGCTAGAGTTATATATGTAATTACCTACTCACAACATCTCTTTGAAATTATTCCCCACGGGATCTTTTGAAAGAAAATATGGTGCCTACTTGGTTTGGAATTAGCTTCAGTAGAGGGTTCAACCTCTTCAGTAATAGAAACAGAACTTTTCTGTCCTGTAAGTACCAGCAGAAGCTGCCCCTGTGGGGATATGACAAAGCCACAAGTCTAATGTTAGTGTCTGTAGGTAAAAGCAAGTTTTAAAGCTCAGGATTTTAATCTAATTTGGGAAGAAGAGTGATTTATGTTCTCTCCGATAGGTCATCATTTCCTAAAAAGGAAATGGACAGAGGGGGCTGTTTAATCCCCGTTGCCCTTCTCACCTGGGGTGAACTGGAGCACTGATTTATCTGGGCGTCACCAAAGCTTTATAGCTTTAATTTTAAGTGCTCAGCTTAATATGATATATTTGAGGGCATAACTACTCAGAGTAGTAAGAACATCTTAACGTGTTTTTTTTTAAAGGATAATTACAAACTTCAATTGCAAGGATTGCTGATGGGGAGCTCGTTTTGCAATTATGGCTCTGAAGAGGTTCCTAAGAAATTATTTACAAAAAAGAAAATATATAAATTAGATATGTATGTATATTTGGCATCAATATATAAGCTATAAAGTTACTTGAAAGAAAAAGTTAAAACATTTTCATATAATCCATAGTTAACACACCTGTGCTTAATATAACACATACAAGTGCTTAGAAAAGTATCTGGTGCATAATTTTTGCTAAATGTTAGCTGTTGATCTATTACAGTATTCAAAATGACAGAGTCCCAGACAGACACAAAAGAGTACACTCTGTATGATTCCATTTATATAAAGAACAGGCCAGATGCAGTGGCTCATGCCTGTAATCCCAGCATTTTCAGAGGCAGAAGTAGGTGTATCACTTGAGGCCAGGAGTTTGAAACCAGCCTGGCCAACATGACAAAAACCCATCTCTACTAAAAATACAAAAATTAGCTTGGTGTGGTGGTGTGCGCTTGTGCTCCCAGCTACTCAGGAAGCCGAGGCAAGAGAATTGCTTGAATCTGGGAGGCAGAAGTTGCAGTGAACTGATATTGCATCACTGCAATCCAGCCTGCGTAACAGAGTAAGATTCCATTTCAAAAAACAAACAAACAAAAAAGAGACAAACTAATGAATTTTATTAGAAGTCATGATAGTGGTTTCCCTTGTGGAATATGACTGAGAGAGCACGGGGCTTCTAGCAGCTGGTCATAACTCTGTTTCTCTGAGTGTTGGTTAGGTGTATGTATTTGGCTTATGAAAATTGATCAAGCTATACAGATTTGTTACAACTATAGTTTTCTACGGGTATGTTTCTTGGTCCATTTGGGATGCTATAACAGGACACTATAGAGTGGGTAGCTTTTTAACAACAGAAATGTATTTCTCACAGCTCTGGAGGCTGAAAGTACAAGATGAAGGCACCAGCAAATTTGGTGACAGTGAGGGCTTCTTTTCAGGTTCATCAACAGTGGTCTTTTCATTGTGTCCTTGTGTAGTAGAAAAGAGCCAGCGAGTTCACTGGGCTCTCCTTTATAAGGGCACTAATCTCCCAATATCGTGAGAGTAAAGCCTAATGATCTTATCACCTCACAAAAGCCCTACCTCCAGATACCATCACATTGGAAGTTAGGTTTCAAAATAAGAATTTGGGGAAGCATAAACATTTCACCTGTGGCATATACTATATTTTAGTAAACGGTTAAAAACAAATGCTATCAACCTGATTGGAATTATAGCATAAATATTTTTTAGGGATGATTTAATCATTTTAAAAATACAAATAATGGTTCCAAAAATAGATCATGAAAGTCATTCCTGCAACTACAAATCAGAAATCGCTTAGAAAGTGCCTGGCAAAAATTGAATATGATGTTATGCACATTGGTAATATTGAACCTAGACTAAGACTAAAACATCTCTTCCCATTCCAGTGTCAGAAAAAAAATGGAGGCTTTATCAATACACGGAAGAGTGGACATAAGAAGAAAAGAGGATAAGGGATTTCAGTTGACCCCAGTCTCCAACCTTTCCAGTGGTTTCTCATTGAATGTCAGATACAATAAAAAGCATAAGCTCTTTTTACAATCTTCTCTTACTTTAGTATTTAAGAACAATAGAGATGTTCAACCATTAAAATTTGTAAATTACTGAAACTTGGGGAGTTTTTAGAAAGCCTATAAAACTCACCTTGGGCAATTCTTATTTATTTATGTTGAAAAAATTAATTCTCAAGATAAGGTCTTAAGAGAAATGCAAATAAAAACAACAGTAGAATATTCTATGTTGCCCAAATGATTGGCAGATATTGGGTAAGGTTGATAGTATCCAGGGTGTGTGAACATGAATAGGACCCTTTCAAACGCTCTTGGTGGCAATATAAATCTATATGACAGTTGGGAAAACAACTTAGTAGTCTCTGTCAAAATTTTAATTGGGCCTATCTTCAATTCAGCAATATCATTTCTATAATTCAATGTCACATGCAATAAGTCCACATGAAGAAACATCATATTTGCTATGCTTATAAAAAGTGAAAAATTAGAAGCAACCTGGATGCCCATCAATTAATTACAGGGCTGGTCAAATGAATTAGAATACAGCAATGATGAGGAATAATATGCAGTCATCAAAAAGCCTTATGTGGATTAAACACACACACACACACACACACACACACACACACACGCACAGAGGCATTGCATACTTTATATTATTGAATGGGGAAAAATAATCAAATAGTACCAATGGTATGATCACAGTTTTGAAAAAAATAATCTGCTACTCTCACTGACAGGCATGTCACCATCACCATTGCATTGCATGAAAAGCATGAGAAATACACACCAAAAACATAGCTACCAAATGTAAATTATTATTAGAACCACACAACTTCCCAACTAGCGCCAATATCAAATACAATTACTTCTGTTTAAGAAGGGCTCAAGAATTGTTTATGAAGTATCAACCTATTCTCTCAATATTCAGTAACTCATCAGCACTGGTCACTCATTTGATCAATAAGTGTACTGTTGATGATCTGCTGTGTGTTGGGCAGGGTGCCTGGGCTGAGGACTGAATGGTGAGCAACACAGGCATGGTTTGTTCACCTATTATCACTCGTTACCAAAGACATAACCAGGCAATGACAATAAAATGTGATGAGGAATATGATCGGGAAATATGGCGTTAAGATTTCTGAAGGAATAGCTTCTAGACCAAAAGGTAAAATGTAAGTTGAAGCTTCCCAGAGAAAGAGGAAGAAAAAATGTTATAGGAAGAGAAAATGGCACATATGAAGATTTCTCATTTGTTTTGGGTCATCTAAACACTCAGCAGTCTCTACTCACATGAGGTATCCTTATATTACTACAACTACAGGGCATTATGAAGATGGTAAAACATGGGCTGAAAATAGTTCAAATTATACTCTGTATGGGAGACTGAATTTTCCCAGAATTGCCATCATATTACACTTCTCATGCTCATGATACAGTGTGATGGTGACTTGACTCTCAGCGAGTCTATTTTCTATCTCTTCGACCTCAATGGAATCTATGACTGTCTCAACTGGTGTAAAATATGGTAAAGTCAAGCCTTGGTCATAAAATATCACACATTTCTACCTTGTTCCCTTGGGATGCTCACTCTTGGCACCAGCTGCCATCCTGTGAGGAAGCCCAAGCAGCCACATGGAGAAGCCATGTGTGGACATTGTGGCCAAGAGACAGAATCTACCAGCAGGAGCATTAAGGAATGAATATTAAAGGAGTCCAGCCTCCAGCTATTGAGTTACCCCAGCCTTCAAACTACCCTAGTTGTGAAAAACAGAGATGAATAGTCCCCATTGAGCCCTCACAAGTGACACATTTGTGAGTAACACAAATGATCATTGTTGCTTTAAGATGCTAAGTTTATGACGGTTTCTTATACAATTATAACTGGAAACTAGAATAAAACATATCAGCAAAGTACTAATACAACATCTTCATCAGTAATGGACCAATGACACCACTTGATGAATATGGCTGAGATGAAAACTCCAGTTTGGTTAAGTTCTCCTGTCCATGCCACACACTGCTCAGAGGCTGGGTGAATAACCATGGTTAAACAGAGAGAGAGCAGAGCTAGAATTACTGCCTGGCTTATCTGTCTTCTCCAAAGCTTCAAGGCTTGTGTGCCCAGAGCTTGTGAGCTTGTGTGCCTCCCTCTTCTAGGAATCTAGTGAAGACTTCTAGAGAAAGTCAAGCCTAAAATGCCACCAAGCCTGCCACGAATGAGCTTTATAGCAGAGAGAAGAAAGTGGGAACATCATTACTGAGAATATTGTGCAGAGCTTAGCAATCTGGACAGGCTGAGAATTGTTCAGGGCAAGGTTTATAATACAAATCAGTGCTCCAAGTCAGGATCTCTAAACTTTCAGGAAAACAGGGGCAGGGGTATGAAAATGTTTTAATACCTTTAAAAGCCTTATACAAAGGTCTGCAAGTGATGATCTTTTGGCCTTTTTTTTGGTAAATAAAGTTTTACTGGAACACAGTCATGCCCATTCATTTCACATATTGTCTAGGGTGCTTTTGCACACTAATGGCAAGATGTAATAGTTGCAACAAAGACCCTATGGCCCATAAAGCCTAAAATGTTTACTTCCTAGACCTTTACAGAAAAAGTTAGCAATTCCTGGCCTAGTGGAATGTATCCACTTATGCAAGATAAAGCTGCACAGATTAATTAAAATGTCTTTTTTATTTTTATTTTATTTTTCTTACCACTGTCTGGAATTATACCAAGTCTCCTGCTGGTTATCCTGTGTTGATCAGAGGCTCTGGTTGGCAGCTCTGCAAGTCTTTGTTGAATTTTTTAAAATGGGAAAACTCATTATTACCTAACAAAAGGAGTTTGTAGACAGAATGTTCCAACAGATGGAGTCCATGGAGAAAACAACAAAAAAAAGTTAGGCAAGTCCTTGGTGGTAGAAGACCTGGAGCCACTCAATCAGGAGAAGGTAGAGTATTGAGGTAAAGGGCAGAGAGGGTGCCAGAGCTAGCAACGGGCTTGTCTTATGTAGAGGTTATAAACTCACGGGCCGTGGGCCATTTCTGGCTGTCTGCGATGTTTGTTTCCTTTAATACACAGCCAATATCATGTCTACATGTTGGTAGGCAGTGTTCAGGTAGGCTGTGCCATGCCCATTCTAAAAACCTTCCCCTGACCTTCATCCACCACAATGGCTGGGGACATGAACACTCACTTTCCCAGCCTCCTCTGCAGCTAGTACATGACCTACTCTAGCCAAAAAGATTTAAGTAGAAGTTTGATAGGGGTTGCCAGGGCAATGTTAATTGACATAAAGCTGGTGTAGCCCCTTGTTCTTCCTTCCTTACATATAAATGCCATGGCTGATTACCAGCTTTTCCTGACCAGTGGGTGGGGCTGACAACACAGAACCTCCACACTCAACTGGCAATAATCTGCAGGAACAGTATCGCAACTGCCCCCCTTTAAACACCAGCTAGGGGTTCTCTGGGGGGCTTCATCTCTGGACCATTTCTCTATTTTATGTCACTTTCTCCCTCTTTGATAAGGAGCCCAGGAGTTGATGGTGTTACTGAGAAATAAAGGAGGCAGCCCCCGACAGAGTGACAGGGGCCCTGGTTGGCTCTGCCCTTCCTCTCAACTAGGGGAATCTTGCAGCCCACAGTCTGCATTTTATGGCAAGGAAAGTTTGGATCTTTTAAGATAATTAGTGAAGGAAAAACAAAGACTGAAAAATACACCCACTACGGTAATCAGAGTATTATTCGTATACAGTTCTAAAGCCTCATGGGAAGTTTTTAGGGAAAAAAGAAATGTATATATATTTTTTCAGGCATGTATCAATGAGTGTCTCCAAAGTGCTTTAAAAACGAATTGCCAGCTTTAGCGAGGGGGTAATAACAGCACTAAGAATATGAGACAGTTTGTTCTTAATAAAATTCTAGATGTTAGCCGGTTGCATTACTCAAAGCTTTCACTTCACATAGGCATTATTTATTATATCATTCTGTATTCTGAGAAGTGCTGGCCAGGGTGACTTAAAAGAGGTGGTGCTATTGCACTGGAAACCTCACATTCCAGATTGATAATGGTGACTCACTTACTTTCCTAGTGCTCCCCAGGTTTATCTTAAAAGCTCTAAAAGTAGGTGGATGGTGGCTTTTCTTAAGGTGCTGAAATAACCTCAGACCCAATTGACAACACAGGATAGGAAGTAATGGCTCCAAGTAACAAGTGGCAGTGCGGAAATAAAAGCTACAAATGTACAGCAGCTGAGAAGAAGCCAGAACCCCACAACCACCACCTGGGTAAATAAGTATTCTGTTTTGATATTGTCCTCCTGAAATCATTGTATTACTGGGTGGGTTTCATCCTAATTCTAAACTTCTTGTGTTTGTTTTTTTTTAACATTATATTGACTTTCAGGAATTGGAGGAGGGGGAGAAGTGGAGGGAAGGGTTTTGTATTGCCACTGCATGAACAAGGCTGCAATTCTGTATTAGCATAAAGCAACCACATAGAAATCGAGTCCTTTGATCATTATCTTCTGTTTTGCTAACCTCGAGCTTCTCGATTCACACTTGCCACCTTCTTACAGAAAAGTAATATATAACTAGTTTTTCTAGGAAATAGGGAAAAGTTATATACTAGTTATTTAATTGGTTAATCTCCATTAACTTTGATTGAATGTAAAAAACTGATTCATGACTTGTTTGCCCATCAATAGCTCTTACAAGTTTTGCGAAGCCAGTTGCTATAAACGTGCATGCCTTGAATTCTAAGTAACAGAAAATATTGCCTTTGGGACCAAGACTATATAATTCTATAATCATTTGCAGAGAGGAAGTGTTGGGAAACTGCAGAACCAGGATCCCAATTCCCAACCTAGGAATTTTCTCTTTGTCTTAAATTACAACCAATATTCATCTCAAATGCAATTAATTCAGACTATTTTCTGTATCACAGACCAGGAAACAATAAAGAAGGAAGTGAAGTAAAAGAAAAGAAAACAAATATTTACTAAGCAGCTACACTGCAGGCACCAGTCGTGTTCTGGTTTCATATGATTTACCTCATTGAATTTTCATGGCTATCCTACTAAGTAGGTCTTTAGATCCAAGGAAACAGACTCAGGAAAGTAAAGTGGCTTACTTGAAGTTACAAGATAGTAAAGGTTTGTCTGATGCCCCACTGGATTCCATAGACTCCGAGGACAAAAGCAGGACTCTGTGACCTCCCTAAGAGTTGGCCTCTGCCTGAAAACTTTTAGAGATGGGAACGTCACTCTTCAAACTTCAGCTCAAAATGTTTTTGTCTGGCTTTATTCTTTTCTAAAGTCTTAAGAACAATAACAACAGTAAATACTCTCAAGTACTGAACCCTTACTATAAACCAAATATAGTTCGGAGCATACTATGCACACCAGTCCTTAAACCCATTTCATTTATGGAACAAATGTTCATCAAATTCCCACCTTGTGCCAGATATTGAGGAGCATGGAGACATCCCTGTGACAGACATTATTACAGGTATATTTTCTTTTATTGTACTTTTGTTTATTGCATTTCACAGATATTGTGTTTTTTAGATTGCAGCTTCATGGTAATCTTGTGTTGAACAGGTCTATTGGCACCATTTTTCCTAAAGCATGTGTTCTCTTCAAGTCTCTGTGTCAGCAATTCTTGCAATCAAATATTATTTAATTAAGATATGTACTTTTAAAATACATAATGCTATTGCACACGTAAGAGACTACAGTAAAAACATGACTTATATGCAATGGGATACAAAAAATATGTGTGACTTGCTTTATTGCAATATTTCCTTTATGGCCATTGTCTGGAATCGAATCCTCAATATCAACAAGGTATGCCTGTACACTCTGTATACCATTTTACATTTAAAAAAACAAAAGCTGAAAAGGTAGTTAAACCCCAGGTTGTACAGTGTGGCATAGACTAGCTAGTGGCTCACCAAGGATATTTTATTTTCCTCTTGGGCACGTGATTAGACTAATTTTCTAGCCTTCCTCGACTCTAGTCAACAGAACATGCACAGAAGTAGAATTCTCACTTTCAGGCCTGGGTCATAAATTCCTTCTCTGGAGTCTTTCTCTCCAGAGCAAGAAATAAGTATCAACTGGTTAAGATGCTGAGTTTTGGAGGTATATCTGTTATAGTAACATGCATTACCTTAATTAATACATACAACTAGCAGAGGGGCAAGGCCAGAATTAGGGTCCAAATCTGATGGATTCTAGAGTCTGTGTTCTAGGATAGGGGGCAACAACACTCATGTTTGCTTCTTTGAAACTTTTATACACTGATCTGAGTTCTAGTCTCTGGCATGTGAAAAAACCTGCTTATTTCTTGTTCTGTAATATAGGCCTTCAGTGACTTGAATTACATTCTGTCTTTCCTTAACTTTCCTACTTACTTATATGAAATAGTTTCCCAGTCACATTTAATTTGCCAATGGCTTCTTTGAAGTATACAAAAAAAGTACAAACGCATTAGAGAAAATCAGTAATACCAAAAATTTGCTGTTTGAAAATGTCAACAAGATTGACAAATCTTAGCTAAACTAACCAAGATAAAAAGAGAGAAGACACAAATCACCAAATTAATAAATAAAAAATAACACACTACCACTGATCTTACAGAAATTTAAATGAGTACAAGGAAATGCTATGAATCATTGTATGCCAACAGTTAGATTATTTAGACGAAATAGAAAACAACGCTAGAATGACACAAATTACTGGTTCAAGTAGAAAGTCAAAAACTTAATAGCAGAAAACACTTGAAAACAAACAATAATAATAAATTGAATCAGTAACTTGGAATATTTCTGCAAAGAAAAGTTCAGATAGATTCACGGGTAAGTTTTATCAAGCAGTTAAAGAGGAAATAATACCAGTATCTCATAAGCTCTCCCAAAAATATAGGAGGAGAGAACACTGCCCAACTCATTCAATGAGGCCACTGTTACATCATTACATTATTACCAAAGCCATTTAAAGACACCAAAAGAAAAAAAAGACCAATATCTCTCATGAATATAGAAACAAAATCCTCAACAAAATGTTTGCAAACTAAATTTTTTAACATAGTTAGCAGGCTGATAATGGATCCCAAATGTATCAGATCCTGATCCCCACAACCTATAAATACTATCTGATTTGGAGAAAAAAGGTCTGTGCATATAGTAATATGAATTAAATATTTTAAGACGGGGAAATGATCCTAGGTTATTCAGGTGGTCCCTAAATGCCATCATTGTTTTCTTATAAATGGAAGCCAGGAGGAGATTTGATGAGAGACAAAGAAGGCAATGTGACACCAGAGAAGAGGGATACTTGAAGACACTGGCCTTGATAATCAAAATGATGTGACAAGTCAAGGAATGCCAGCTCTCACCAGCAGCTGGAAGAAGCAAGAAATGAATTCTCCCCTAGAGCCTCTGAAGAGAGTATAGCTCTCCTGACACCTTAATTCAGTCCAGTAATACCGATTTTGGACTTCTGGCCTCCGGAACTGTGAGAAAATAAATTTCTTGTTTTACGCCACCAAATTTATGGTAATTTGTTATAGCAGCCACAGAAAACTAAAACAACTTATCAAAAGAATTTACACCTCAAGGTAAATAACCAATTAGGCTTTATCACAGGAATGCAAGGTTGGTTTAATATTTAAGAATCAATTAATGCAATAAGCTTAATTAATAGAGGAAAAAAATTGCAATCATCTCAAAACATGCAGAAAAATTTTTTTAATAAAATCTAACACTTACTCATGATAAAAGATTTCTAACAAACTTAAAATTGAAGGGAGCTTACTCAATATAATGAAGAGCACATCTGAAAAACCTGCAGGTAGCATCATACTTAGTGGTATACATATTTAATAGAAGAAATAATTTCTACTTAACATCAGAAACAAAACAGTGATGTCCATTCTTACCATTTCTATCTGATTTCATACAGAAGGCTCTAACTAGTAAAATCAAGCTGAGAGAGGGGGAAAATGAGAGTGAGAGAGAGAGAGAGTGTAACATTAAAAAATGGATCCTAATACTCCCACTGGTCAGAGGACCAGCACTGTCCACAGAGGGGCCTGCAGTAGAGACTTAGCCTTGCCTGACAGCATTCTTTTCTTTTCTATAGGAAATTGCCTTGTTCCCACAGACTCTCAGTCTATTCACAGATACGTTGACTCCATTCCTAGTTGTATGAGGAGGCATTTGACTTTGATCCAGGTCATGATCAGCGTTGTATTTTGTTTTCTTTGGGTACATAACTGGTTTAGGTAAGAGCACAGGACCCATATTCATTTAAGTGAGCTTCACTCGGCACTTTTGTTTGAACTGTGTTAGACTCTTTCTTTTGGAGCTTCTGTGGAGATTGCATGTGAGTTTGTAGCTGCTGGCAACTATCTTTGTATCATGATGGGAGAACTTATGGGAAAATAAAACCATGTGTGAGGTTTGGGAAAAGGTGAGGGATAGAGAATGGAGCCAGCGCAGATAAAAGTCAAGCAGAGAGATGAAGTCCTGGTGGTCGGTGCCATCTGAGTTTGTATACCCAGCTAGGCTTGAAGCCAGACCAATTCATGGACTTCTCACATACATGAGGCATGCAATGTCTTTTTGCTTCAGCCACTTTGATTTAAGTTTTGGAACTTGGAGTAGCAAAAGTGCTGACTAACACAGAGATCATGACCCTAACCACTCACATTTTGATCTTGATATCATCCTTTCTATCAAACAAATCTCACTATTGCCCTCTGAAAATTCGCAAAACATGTTTAATAATTCTCCCCATTTGACTCTAAGTTTCATTAAGGCAAGGACTATTTCTGTTAGTTTTCTAGCATATTCCAAAAGCCTAGCATACCATAGATAATCAATATTTGCTGAATGAACAGACATGCATAAATTTAGAGTGAATGAATGATGATAAATAGATGGATCTGTTTAAAATTACACTGAGGCTTAAGTTCAGCTACCAGTTTCCAGACCTTCTCTGTTTCTTTTAAAACATTGGACACATCCACACATATGTTCATTGCAACACTATTCACAATAGCAAAGACACGGAATCAAACTAAATGCCCATCAACGGTGAGCTGGATAAAGAAAATGTGGTACAAGAAAACCGTGGACTATTATGCAGCCAGAGAAAAGAACAAGATCATGTCCTTTCCAGGAACACAGATGAAGCTGGAGGCCATCATCCTTAGTAAGCTAACACAAGAACAGGAAACCGAATACCACATGTTCTCACTTATAAGCAGGAGCTAAATGATGAGAACACATGAACACAATGAAGGAAACAGCAGACACTGGGGCCTACTTGAGGGTGGAGGGTTGGAGGAGAAAGAGGATAAGAAAAAATAACTATTGGGTACTAGGCTTAGTATGGGGCTGATAAAATAATCTGTATGGCAAACCCCTGTGACATGAGTTTACTTGTATAACAAACCTGCACAAGTTCCCCTGAATCTAAAATAAAAGTTAAAAAGTAACGATGCCACATGACAAAGATATAAAAAGTGAGATTGAAAGGTAACATTTAAAAAACATATTTGGAATATATAGACCAACAAAAAATTGATATTCTTGTCATACTATTAGTACTATAAAACAAAAAGACAAACAGAAAAATGTAGTAAGAGACATTAATTATATTTTACTAAAGAAATGTAAATGGCCAATAAATATATGAAAAAGTTAAACCTCATGAGCAATAAAGGCACATCAATTTTTTAAAATGTGGTTAATAAAAATGCATAATTTTATCAAACATGTATAATAAATGGCCTCTAATATACTCTGGGTGGCTTTATAATTTGGGTACAAACTCTAAAGAGGAGCAATTAGTCAATATGTAACAAAATTTAAAGTGTGGGCTGGGCGTGGTGGCTCAGGCTTGTAATAATTTTGGGAGTGGCGGGGAACGAGGTGGACAGATCACCTCAGGTCAGGAATTCGAGACTAGCCTGGCCGACTTAGTAAAACCTTGTCTCTACTAAAAATACAAAAATTAGCTGGGTGTGGTGGCGGGTGCCTGTAATCCCAGCTACTTGAGAGGCTGAGGCAGGAGGATCACTTGAACCTGGGAGACAGAGGTTGCAGGGATCCCAGATAGTGCCAGTGCACTCCAGCCTGGGTGACAGAGTAAGACTTTGTCCAAAAAAAAAAAGTTAAAGCATGCATACCTTTTGACTCAGACATTCTATTTCTAGGAACTTATTCCATAGAAATAAACAACCAGACAAAAATGATGTTGGCCCTGACCATCTGCTGTCTACTCACTTCTCTTCTTCATGATGTCTCAAAAATCACAAACTGTTGCAGAGATCCCCTTCTATGAGAAATAATTCATCTAGTTTTATAGATGTGAACTCACTTAAATCAATAGGATATACTTCTATAATCTTCTCAACTATCTTGGATTCCAATTTTCTCCTATTTGTATTTGTCCAACCCTTTTAAAGGGTGATGATTATTTTCTTTGATCATGGAAAGGAGGCAGCCTGCATCTGTGTGGTTCTGCAATTACTCTGCCACATTTTACCAGGGCACCAGCCGCCTCGCAGTGGGTCTGTGCACAACTGCCAAAACAAACCTCTTTTTGCAATCTTTGGCTTATTTGAAATTTTCATTTGATCCTGTGATGGGTCATGGGTCCTGCTCCTCACATGTGCATTCATTTACTTTACATGCTTTGGTTTTTTGTTTGTTCGTTTTGTTTTCTTTTTGAGACGGAGTCTGGTTCTGTCGCCCAGGCTGGAGTGCAGTGGTGAGATTTCAGCTCACTGCAAACCTCTGCTCTTTGGTTCAAGCGATTCTCCTGCCTCAGCCTCCAAAGTAGCTGCGATTACAGGTGCCAGCCACCATGCCTGGCTAATTTTTTGTGCGTTTTTAATAGAAACGAGGTTTCACTGTTTTGGTCAGCCTGGTCTTGAACTCCTGACCTCAAACTGATCCACCTGCCTTGGCCTCCCAAAGTGCTGGGATTACAGGCATGAGCCATGGTGCCTGGCCTATATGTTCTCTTTTAAACTGAGTTATTAGAAAAGCTCACATTTTGTCACAATGTGCTTCTTTGGTTGTATTATTATTATTATTATTATTATTATTTCCTCTCTCTCTCTCTGTGTGTCTCTCACTGACTCCCCGCCTTTCCTCTCCTTGCCTCTCCAGCTTTTCTCAACTATCTTTCAGGTTTTCGAAGTTAGAGAACCAGGACTTCCCTTTGAAGAATCTTTATTTCTTTCATTTCTGTCCTCTGTATTAATGTATCTAAAGTTTTAAGATACCTAAGTTTTTCTCTAAACCTGAGTTGAAATGTTCTTTCCCCAAAACTAGGGCAGCTTCCTGGCTTAACCCTGAGCAACCTTCCACTGGACCTACCCGTGGGAGACCAACACGCGCAGGTTTTGCAGAGCCCCATTCACTCCACAGAACCAGCTGGCCCCTTCCTTAGAGTTAATGTGGCCCTTTCTTCTCTCCTATTTGTAAGCATCTTCCTTTCATTTACTTTCTCTGTTGAATGCAGCAACGTTCAGACTTCCTTCTTCACTGACCCATTCTCCATAAGTTTTCCTGTCACAGTGACTTAAAGACAAAGGCCATGCCCTTTTCCCCCTTATGTTTGTCAAGGACTCCTTTTATGGAGAGTGGCTGTTGGAGTGTGGATGCAGAAATATTCTAGGTCTGTGAAGGCTTTGGATATTTTCACATAGTTTTAGTTGCCACATACTAACCAGAACTTTGGTCAATTTCACTTTATTTAAGGAACACCTAAATGTGTCACATATAACTGTAGAAATGTAAATTCTATATATTCCACAACTATATCCCAGTAGGGAATTTTTTTTAGGTCTCCTGCTCTCTTACTTCAAAACCAAAATTAAGATAAATGACAATTAAATATTTTAACAGACATAAAAATATTGTTTGAAATATTGTAACAAACATAAAAATTATTGGTAAGTGCTCATAAACCTCCCAAATATGCTACTGGGCTTTAGAGAATGTATCTATCATGGCCTTTAACAGGGTCTTCCTTTTATTAGAATCATTTATACACAAATCTCTTACCTGCTACACTGGGACCTGTGAGCCTGTGGGTTAATCCATTTCTGATGCCCGTATTGCATCTTAAACATGGGAATCAATGTATATGGAAAGTCACAAATAAATGCTTGCTTTATGGAACTGAACTTTGGACTCGAGGTAAAATTCAGGATAAAAAGGCACACAGTCTGGAGGCATTTAAACATCTTCCTCTTTAGGGAAACATCTGATATATTAAATATGAATTATTTTAAACTATTAATTAAAACAGAGCCAAAAAGGCTCTGCTCAGACCTGCTTTGAACACGTCCTTTAAAGCACAAGCTGCCTTCGTTCATGTTCTGCTATAATTCAGACAGCTCTTCCCTGTAGTTAGCCAGTATTCCAGAGGTTGTGATACAGCAGTTCCCTTTCTGATGATCCACTATGCCAAAAAATGAAACATGTCTATTTTGTAGAGGGTATATGTCAGAGGGTATCTTAAAGTCTCTGATATGAGATGAGTGAATCCAAGGGAAGAATCAGCTTTACGAGGAGCTGTATTACCAGGATGTCTGGGAGAGACAATCGCCAAAACTCACAGGACCCCTTACACAAACAAGTCACCTGCAACAAGCAGTAGACTAGAGCATAGCCCTTGGGACATGCCGTCCAATTCGGGAGGATATTTTCAATGCCACACACTCTCCCTCCTGTCGACCTGACAATCTAAGATTTTTCACCAGTGACTGCGGTTTTCCCCCGGGCTCCTGTATTTCAGCAGAGGCTAAAACGATCCCTGTATATCACTTTGATAAGTTTGTAAAGCACTCTGGCGTCTTTGGGCAGGAAGCTGCTAAAGAAAGATACCTTCGTTATAGTTTACAAAACCATTTCCAAAATGCGCTGCTTTGGCCCTTAGAGTCAAGTTCAAAAATAGAAGCCTGTAAAACTTACCCAGAGAACCACTGTCACAAAAAGACATTCTCCCTGTAATTGGAGGGCATGCTTTAGCCTGTTACATTAGGCTATTCTGATATTAAATCTATATCCTAAGACCGCCTTAATTGACCATAAAAAGGAAAATTGAAAACACAGGATTTGATCATTGCACATGCACTACTAGTGCTATAACCACCAAATTAGACCATTTTGCAGACAGCATCCAGGCCTGAGTTCTGTTTAAGCTGTCTCACGGTTACATTTCATCACCGAATTTCAAAAAGGCAACAGGATATTAAGTCCATTAAGATTCAGTGAAAGTTTAGGCCATTGCAATTTTAACACTTGTTTCCATTCTCTGTCCCTGATAAGTGTAGGGGAGGGAGGAAAAGACATTGAAAACATTTTCTGAGGATTAAAATCAGACTTGCCTGACACTCATGGTGGCACCTTTCAGTGTCACTGGATTTAATGATGTTATAAATAATAAGTTAAACAAATTTGGACAGTCTGATTAACGAACTGCAGAGAAGATTTTGTGAGAGAGAACACTGATGTCTAAATGGAGCATATAACTTCCACATTCTCCGCTCTCCGGTGAGTTGTGGACACCAGAATGGCCGTGCTCCACTTCACCTGCCCCATTCCTTGAAGTGACACACATTTCTGCCTGCGCCAGTGCTAGCCAAGCTTCAGGAAAGCAGGATTTGCTTTTAAAGATCACCATAACTTCAGTTTCTTTTCTGTTTTACCTTTTGAAAATATTTCCATTGATTGATAACATCAGACTCCTTAGCTACTAGGAGTGTCTGGAGGGTTAGAAGATTGGCAGGAATCATGATTAAGACATTTGCAGGCAATTGAGTTGAAAATAAAAAAAAACTGGCCCATCCCACTATTTACTAGTTATGCAACAACAGAAAATTTGCTTAAAATTGCTGAACCGTAGGCTCCTTTATCCTCCCTCCAAAATGGGGATAATAAGAGTGTCTCCTTGAAGGCATTTATGTGAAGACTATATGGATTAAGACAGTTTATAGGACACGTAGTCAGGACCCAGTGCTTCTTAAGCATTATTATTATTACTAACAAATGGCCCCCGGCAGGGGTCATGATGGCTGCATGGTGGGGGTATCAGTTGTACTAACTAGAAACCTGCTCTAGAATCTAGTGAAGGTTCTAGCAGGACCTTGTCAGATCGCTGGAAGAAAGGAGACAATGGCTAGAGTTCCGTCTTGGTGTCCACACCTCCCTGTCTCAGAGCTCCACACCTAGCCTCATCCTGACCAAGTCCTTGCTCTTACCACACAGCACTGCCTTTCACCTCTAACTTCTCTTTTGCAAGATTTTAACAAGTGGTTTCTACATTCCCCAGTGGTGTCTACATTCCCTGCCTCTCAATGAAATAACCCTAAGCATAAACTCCAGGTGCTTTGAGTGGTTATTTTTTTGCTACATAAACCACTAGCTAAGTGGCTTCCCTTCCCTGTCTCAATCCCCCACTCCTCTACCCACACCTCCTTCATCTCCCAAATGACTAACTGCCCTTGAATGGTTGTTCAGGGTCTGCTCATGGGGTACCCGCATGCAGACCAACTTCAGTGGTCCCTCCTCCCCATGGACTCCTCACTCTGTCACAGCACCTCTCTCGTCAGCGGCCACATCTTGTGTCTGGTTACCTGTTCTGTTGGCCTCTCACCTTAGGCTGTTTCCCCAAACTGGCTCTTGTTTGACCCACCAACCCACAGTAACAGGCCAGCATCTTGCTGGGCTTTATTCACAGAAGGTAAAATGGTTATGGCCTGGATTTCCACTATTCCCTTTAATTAGAGGTCGGGCAGGTATCAGATCCAGAGCTGGGAAAGAAAAGGTTGCCAGTACCGTGGGTCAAGGTAAAATGTACAGCTGGAAGAATAACACAAGCCCCTGTGGGAATGAACATCCCTGAACATTCTGAAATAGCCGGCAGCTCACATCTCCCAGAATAACGCAACACTGGACATTTCCCTCTCTCACTTTAGACCTGCTACCTGCCCTTTGGAAAAAATAGGTAAACTTCATTTTATTTTGTACTAGGAAACAGGAAACACTTTTCAGACCACTTTAAAGTCCATTTTAAGATCTGAGTTCCATTTCTACTGTTTTTTTAAATTAATTAAACCAGCATTTACTGAGAGAGCCTCATACATTAATGCAAATAATGAGATTCCCAATCCCATTCCCAATCTCATGCATTTTGAATTAGGACTAAATTCAGATTTTACCATGCAGAGACAACAAATGTTTAAAAAGACACAATTTTGAGGCACCAATCTCATTCAGTGCAATAAAAGAAAACACAAATTAGTTGTTTTCTTCCTCCCAAGGGTCAATGGAGCAGTTCCAACTAAGAGTATTTCAATCAAATGATTTTATGCACTTCCCTGTCTGTCACAGTCATCACTCATTTACTTTAAGAAATGTTTTGACCTAGAAGAGGATTTTACACTAGATCGGAAGACCCCATTTATGTGGGTAATTGCCAGCCTGTTTGCATTCATTGCTACATTTATGTCATGACTGTCTGAACTCCACAATCATGGAGCTATTGGTTATTGTGGAGACCCATGAAGGTTTAGAATGGAGTAGGACAGAATATTTAGCTGGCTAAGGTTTAATTTCTGTGAAGTCTGACAGAGTCCATTAGTGCTCACTCCCCCTGCCATGAAGAATTCGCTAAATAGTTAAGAAAGTAAGATGTGTGAAAAGTAACATATTAACATGAAGAAGTGACATTTGAACATGTCTCAGAGGAGGAACATGGACAAGGAGAGGGAGGAGGAGTGGGCTGGAGATTAGGGGGCGAAGAGGAGTGAGGAAAAGCTGCTGTTGCCATAGGTTTCCATGGTGATGACAGGACAGCACCGCTGAGGAGCGGGCAGGGGCAGCCATGGAATCAGAATCATGGGAATTGGGGCCCTGAGGGCTGCATATGGAGGAGCCAGTTAGACCAAGCTCATGAGGGTCAGGAGGGGAGGCACGAAGTACCTGGTGGCTCAACAAGGCATGTGGGAGGTCCAGAGCCCTGGGCCCATTTAAGGCTCAGGAAGCCAATAGGAGCGGGTACAGTCAGCTCAAAGCAGCCAGTCCTGGGACTCTTGGGGAATTTAGTGGTAAAAGCCAGCACTCTAGGACAGGAGCCTGAGGCATAGGTATGAAGGACCCAGGCTCAGCAGACAATGTATGGCCATTGAATAAGGGGCCGTAAGGGAAGGACAATACCTCTGAACACCCACGTTTACCAGGGGCTGTCTGCATCAAGGCATCTGAGTAAGGCTCCTGTGTGGATCGTCAGAACCTTATTATCTGCTTTGGGTTAACTCTTCTAATCCTGACCATTATCCTGCAGGATAGGCTCTATTACTATCCCTGTTTTTCAGATGAAGACATAGAGTTAGGAGGAAGGATTTAACCAGGACAGTGCAGCAGGCAGGAGGCAGCATCAAGATTCCATGTGTAGCTCCGGCAGAGTTCCCTCTAGGTCACTTTTTCCTAAAAGAGGCAAGGACACGAGGCTTTGGATGTCACAAGGAGCCTTTGCAGTTGTGATGTGGGGAGAGGCATGATGAAAAGGAAGTGATAAATCAAGCGGTTATACTCTGCTGAACTGATAAACCATTCCTTGATATCGCCATAAACTCTTAATTTGAGTCTTTTGGAGAAGTTTCTTTTACACACAGATCACATTATGCTTCACAGCCAGAAGAGATGTGTGAATGAATGGAAGTTGCAAAGAACTGCAGCACTCAGGGAAACTATGGAATGCAGTGAGAGGATGCTCAAAGTTCTGGTTTGGTTCTGACCAAACCTTCTTATGCTTCCCATAAACATTAGGATCTAGGGACTCACCACCCTGAGAACTGCAGCCCAGACTTGATGAGGCCGCCTTATTCTGCAGCAGGGCTGAGCTCTAAGTCTCCACTAACCTCAGCATCATTACCCTCTTTCTAGGTTCTGGTAGAGGGCATTGTCTGCCTCAAAGAAACCCCTGTCATGTTCTTTGCTCACTGGCCACATGGGACAGAGCTGAATAAATTGATCCACTGGCAAGTCTGTGGCACCCTTGCCCCCTGAATAGGAAAGAATACCTTCACTGTGCTCCGAAAGGAAGAATGTGGCTTTGGAAATCCCATTCTCTAAATATGCACCATCCCAAACCAAAATGGTAATCCTTTTAAACAGTGTGAATCGTACTAGAAAAGAGCGGAGAGAAATAACAATGTCACATGGCCACCAATAAGTACCATTAAACACCTCTGTGGCCTGTTTAGTGGTTTGAGACTAGAAGCCTGGGAGCCTTCTTATGGGACAGAACAAATTTTCCAGCAAGGATTAGCCTTGAGACTAGAGTTTAATGAAATAATAACTAACACTGGAGGCTTGAGCAAAGGAATCGGTCGACTCCAGGGAGTTCCAGGTTTGTCTGGGGAAGATATTTATCTAATAAAACACGAGTAAATAATACAAAAAATCTAAAGTCAAGAGATGCAGAGGAGCCTAGGGACAAAAGGTAGGGGCTGGAGGGATCAGAAGATGCTTTAAAAGCAATTGAATGTTTTAACTTTGCAATAGACATTCATTACTGGAGAAGGGCCATCACAGGTGCAGAGAGAAGCATGCACAAGGCTGTTCATGGCTATGCATATTGGCCAGAATAGGCTGGATTATGGAGCAATGACAAATAATTCCAAAGTCTCCGTGATGTCAACAACAAGGGTTTAATTCTTGCCTGTACCACACGTGTATGCAGGTCAGCAGCAGGATTCTGATGATCACAGGCACTCAGGGACACAGATGACTAAGACGTCAGCATTTCAACGGATGTGTAAAGAGGGCTGGAGAACTGAACATCAGCAACTGTATACTTCGGCTGAGAAGCGACACATGCCACTACTTCCTGGTACATCTCAGCAGTCAGATCTGTGGCATGGCCACGGCTAACTTCAAGAAGGCAAGGAGGGAAGTATTAATAAAATCTCTGTGACCAGGAAGCAGAAAAGGACCAGATATTGGTGAACATTCATAATGTCCACTACATGTGTATTTGCAAAAATTGGGAAAAAAATGCCTGAGAACAGAATAATACAATGTCCATACCAAAGAATAGTTAAAAAGAACTTAAAATGTTAAAATGCAAATTTCAGAAAAATGCATAGAGTAGCATCCCTGTTATATTCAACACACACATGATGTGTGAAGTACATCTGATATGGTTTGGCTGTGTCCCCACCCAGATCTCATCTTGAATTGTAGCTCCCATCATTCTCACGTGTGGTGGGAGGGACATGGTGGGAGGTAATTGAATCATGGGGTCAGGTCTTTCCTGTGCTGTTCTCTTGATAGTGAATAAGTCTCATGAGATCTGATGGTTTTATAAAAGGGAGTTCCCCTGCACAAGCTCTCTTGCCCGCCACCACGTAAGACGTGACACTGCTCCTCATTTGCCTTCTGTCATGTTTATGAGGCATTTCCCGATATGTGAAACTGTGAGTCAATTAAACCTATGTCCTTTATAAATTGCCTGGTCTCGGGTATGCCTTTATTAGCAGCATGAGAACAGACTAATACAAGGTCCATATCAAAGAACAGTTAAAAACAACTTACAATGTTAGAATACAAATCTCAGAAAAATGCACATAGTAGTATCCCTGTTATATTTAACACACACGTCTTATTTACCTCACATAATTATCTCTTACATTTAACACTTCTAGATTACAAAATTCTACATGTCTATCTACACACACACACACACACACACACACACACACACACACAGTCAGTCCTCAGTTTCTGTGGGTTCCACATCTGTGAATTTGACCAATCACAGATTGAAAACATTGTTTAAAACAATAAAAAATAACAATGCAACTATAAAATATAATACAAATTTTAAAATACAGTACAATAATATTTACGTTGTTTTAGGTATCGTAAGCAATCTAGAGATGATTTAAAGCACAGTCATCCCTCTGCATATGCAGAGGACTGGTTCCAGGACCACCCCTCATATATACCCTGACCCATACATACTCAAGCCCCACAGTCAGCCCTGTGGAACCCTTGTATATGAAAAGGTGGCCCTCCTTATATGTAGGTTTTGTGTCTTGTGAATATTGTATTTTCAACCTGCATTTGGTTAAACACATGTGCATAAGTGGAGCCACTGAGTTCAAACACATGTAGTTCAACGGTCAACTATATAGGAAGAATATGCATAGGTTTTATGCAAATGTTACACTATATTATAAAAGAGACTTGAACATCTGCAGAGGTTCCTGGATTCAGGTCCCCACAGATACTGAGGGGTGACTGTATGTACCTAAATGTCAGAGAAAGCTCTGGAAGGTGATTCTTTAATAATGGTGGTTACCTCTAAGGGAAGAATACGTTGGGAAGGAGGAAAAGGGGTATCTGTTTTTCTGAACTATTTAAAATGAGAATGTACTCATATATAGCCTCTGAATTTTTAAAGAAGGTGTTTAAAAAATGCCTTCATCTGATGCCCATGCCTGCTAGGCAAGTGGCCCCTGTGTTAACCTGGAGGGCCATGTCCATCATACAAAGGTAACTGAGACCACTTTTGACCTCCCAGGGTTCCATGAGCTGTACCCACACCATGTGTTCATCAACCTTGTCTATATGGGAGCAATTTTCATTACTAACTGGTCCTACTTGGTCTTGCATCTGGCACTTTATGGAACATTCTGGAATTTTAATTCCAGGGGAATGCACCTCCTCCCTCAGGTTCTAGCTATCCATCACCTTTGGTATTCATGGGATAATATCCTGTGGAAAGTCAAGGTTCCAAATGTTTTTCTTTTTCTTTTTTATTTCAAACCCTGTCTGTCCTCTGCCTAACCCTAGTTCCTTTTCTCAAGCTTCTTCTATAGGTTAATGATTATGAGATACAATAAAATAATGAGCGCAATAAATCCAACAGATATATTATTTACCCAAAATAATCTACTGTTTAAAATCAGGTAGAATATGCACCTTTCTTGAAAAGTCTTAGGGCACAAGCACCAGTATATATTAAGATAGTAGCATATTTAATTATTGCCTGTGCCATATGGAGCATGCAGGCCAGCAGCAGGATTCTGACGATCATAGACACCCAGGGATGCAGATGACTAAGATGTCAGCATTTCATGGGATGTGTAACATTTAAGTATATTTAAGACAGTACGGAAATGTTGGGATTCACTTGAGGCGGCTGGCAAAATATTAGGGAAATATTAGGGAAAGCTATAAGATTATAGTCTCAAACCTTTTATTTCCCTAATATTTTGCCAGCCGCCCCGAGTGAATCCCAATGGGAAAATGGTGTCAAGCTGAATTGGTGGCCTCCTGCAGGAGAGGCTGTGCCCATGAAGGATCCTCTGATCTTACTGTAGATATGACCCCTGGGTTCAATGAATGCTATAAACATAGATAGCTATTTTACAGATTAAAATTATGAAAAGTAGCTTGGAACATCCATACAATAGAGCATAATTCAGTGATTAAAATAAATGCACTTTCAGGACATGAAAAGGCATGGAGAAACATTACATGCACATTGCCTAGTGAAAGAAGCCAGTCTGAAAAAGGCTACACAAGGGATGACTCCAAGTGTATGACATTCTGGAAAGGGCAAACTTTGGAGACTGTAAAAAGCTCAGTGATTGCCAGAAAAATGGTGGGAGGAGGGAGCGATTAATGGGGGAAGTACAGGGGGTTTAGGGCATCAGGTCAGTCAAACTATGCATGATAGCATAATAGTGAATACACGGCCTTATGAATTTGTTAAAAACCCTTGAACTGTAGGATGCAGAGTATACCTTAATATAAACTATGAACTAAAACTAGTCAATAATAATGTGTAAACATTGATTCATCAATTATAACAAATGCATCACCTAAGGCAAGATGTTAATAACAGGTAGCTGTAAGTGAGGAACAGGAAGTACATGGGGATTCTCTGTACCGTCTGTTCAATCTTCTATAAATCGAAATAAACTGCTCTTAAAATGTAGTCTATTAATTACAAAAATTTTTTTTGAAGAAGCTAATTTTTTTAAATTGTACGTTAAGTTCTGGGGTACATGCGCAGAACATGCAGGTTTGTTACACAGGTATACACGCGCCATGGTGTTTGGCTGCATCCATCACCCCATCGTCTACATTACGTATTTCTCCTAATGCTATCCTTCCCCTAGCCCCCCACCCCACAACAGGCCCTAGTGTGATGTTCCCCTCCCTGTGTCCATGTTCTCATTGTTCAGCTCCCACTTATGAGTGAGAACATGTGGTGTTTGGTTTTCTGCTTGAAGAAGCTAATTTTTTAAAGTAATTTGGAGGGCTCAGACCATGGTTTGGATTCAAAGACATACTATCTCTACTTTTAGGGGAAAATACTTAAAATACTAGTGAGAAATAGAATGGGAACAGAGCCCTTGCTCATGTAGAAGCCCTACACGGTGCTGGCTACAGCAGGAATAATCCAGAGCAGTCCTTGGCAAGAGGGACTCCCTCCTCACACACTTGACGCAAAAGTGGCTGTTCCAGGGGCCTCTTCCTCCAGTTGGAAACAGAAAATCAGCGTGAGGCAACACAAGTGCAGTCATGGCTTTGGCCTCACCATGAACTTTCTGTTATAGTTTACAAAAAATAAGAAAAGAATTGCACGTATTGACTCCTTTGTTTTTCTCTTCTCAAAGAAAAATACACAACTAGCCCTTGTTAGTAATGGAGAAATGAATGGAGCGACAGTCTGGACACTTCGTAGATGAGGCAAGGCTCAGATTCAAGCTGCAGTGTGACTTGGGAGAATTCACTGTATCTCCCTAAAGAGGAGTTTCTAATCTATACAGTAAAGGGATTATGATTAAACAGGGGCTTGTGGAGCCCTCGGGATGCTCTGGAAGTCTTCTGGGAGCCAAGTGGGGGCAAAGAGGAGAGGTCAGCATGGGGCCCCTGTGGACCACCACCCATCCTCCTGTAAACATATCACCGAAACTTTGGTTTGTATTATTTTCTGTCCTTTGCTGTGACTAAAATTTCCATTTAAAGAAAGGGTTCCACTGAACGAGGCAATCATCAGATCCCATTTCTGTTCCAAAATGCTACATTCCAAAATAACTTATAGAGTAGAACTTGAATAACAGGCCAGTTAAACTAGAGTGAAGGATCTTGGTAGGAAACTTTTAGTGACAGTTGCTCTGGATTAAATCATGTCTCCCCCAAATTCATGTTCACCCAGAACCTCAGAATGTGACCTTATTTGGAAATAAGGCCTTTGCAGATGTGACAAAGGTACAGTCATCCTAGATTAGGGCATGTAAGGACTGGTGTCCTTACAAGAACACATGAGAACACATAGACACGGAATGGCAGAAGAGGAGGCCATGAGACAATGGAAGCAGAGGTTGGCAAGACAATCTGCAGGGAATGCCAAGGACTGCTGGGAGCCACCAGAATCTAGGAAGGGATAAGGAAGGTCCTCCCCTGGAGCCTTCAGAGAGAGTGCAGCCCTGCCAAAACCATGAATATGGAATTCTAACCGCCAGAACCATAAGAAAATAAATTTCTGTTGTTTTAAGCCATTCGAGTTAGCGGTTATCTGTTACTCCAGCTCTCAGAAATTAATAGAAGAGCCTAATGTGCACAAGACGTTTTCAGGTGAGTCTCCTCATTAAACTCCTCGCAATGAGAAACGAGCCTTTGTCACAGCCCTCTCTCCCCAGTCCATTAGCAAGGAAATGTCCTTTTGTGCTTATTTTTTTTTTTTGGCCATGGTAGTAAGAACTCTACAGTACAAATGGGCTCATGATTGCTTCAAGGGGTTACCTGCACAAATGGCCAGAGCCTTGATGTAATAACAAAAGCTGAAAACTCACATCAGGGAAATGGGGACTAAGGGTCAGTCATGTGTTAAATGTACCCTCATCACGGCCACCATGGAGGTCTGCTAAGCTATAAACTTAGTGGGGAGATTATTAATCTATCAATCTTCTAATAAAGGGCTCCTGAAGATCGAAAAGCCTGAAATGAAATAATGAGATCTGCAGAAACTTCTCCATCTTCATTAAGAAAATACAGTGTCAGAGATTCTCTTTCTTTGCATTTGTGGAGAAGCTCTCTAGATAGATAAATGGAAAGGTAGATAGATAGATATACAGGGAGAAGGATACGTAAAAATATACATGTATATCTTTGTATATTTATATAAACATATACTCATATATGTATTTTTTCAAAATCAGAGTATCTCCTATTTAAATATTTTTCTGAAAGAAAAATTTCAATAGAGCCTGGGAAAAGAAAAAAAGGAGAGGCCTTTTGCCACTATGTACGATGCTGCAGCCAGTAGCCACATGTAGTTATTAAGCACTTGAAACGTGGCTCATCCAAGTTGAGACATGCCACAAGCACAAAATAAATACACACTGGATTCCAACGAGTTAGTACAAGAAAGTAAAATATGTGAATAACTTATTATATGCTGAGATAACATTTTAGATATGGGTTAAGGTACATTATTAAAATTAATTTTACCTGGTTCTTTTTGCTTTTTTGACGCAGCTACTAGAAAATGTAAACTTCCTTGTGCGAGTTACGTTATATTTGTATCAGACAGTACTGGTTTAAGGAATATGTGGTTCTGATACTTTCTGTTTAGTCGACATTTTGAACATTTTTGTTAAGGAAATTCTAATTTCTCTTAAACTTTGTTTCTAATTTGCTGAAAAAATTACCTTTTACACACACACACACACACACACACACACACAAGATTCACGTTTAACACCCAAGTTATATTTTTCTTTTTCTCATGGTAACATCTTCCTCCTTAAAAATAACTATCAGATATATAATTAGTTGATATATGTTTTGCTCATAAATATCTCATTATATTATAAATAGCTATGTGACCTTGGCAAGTTGCTTAACCTCTTAACCTCAGTATTATCTCCCATAAAAGATGTTGATCTAGACAGAGATGATTTGTATAATAGTGATTCTCAAGCTCTTCCTCCCCTCTAAACACACTGGATGGTTACAGAACTGCTGTCAGCAGCAGCGGCTCACTGTGAATGGTGCTGCCTCTGTTCCCCCGACTTCCCCTGGAGAATCATTGACCTGTCTTTCTCAGACTCAGCAAGACATTTCTAGGGAAGAGTCCAATTGCAGCAGTTAGAGTCATACCTCTAGATGTTGAAGAAACCTAGGTTCATTTAGGGAGAAACTGCACTCCATGGGAGAAATCTAGGTTCACTTCGTTCAAATGCTGCACTCTACTCATGGGAAATGGTGGCCCACATGGAGTAATAATCTGCTAGTCAAGTGGCCCAGCTGGCCAGAAGCAAAGGCTGTCTCTGGTAAATACTGACTACCAGTTAAACCTCCTTCATGTAAATTATGCTGTGATGGGAGGGGAGGCTGCAATGACATAGAACTCCAGGGCCAAGGCTACCATGCCCACCCGGATGTCTCCAATTGCACATGCACTAATGATTGACTCTCCATACATGGCTCTCTTTCTCTCTACTATCACTGCATTCTGCTGGGAGGTATCAGGTTGGTGCAAAAGTAATTGTGGTTTCAAAAGTAAAGGCAAAAACAGAAATTACTTTTGCACAGTTTTCCCTCATCTTAATTTGCCAGACGGGCTGAAAGGACAAAGGATTCAGAGGGAGGTGAACCAATGAGGGTGTCTTGGACAGAACTCATTATTTCCCAATTCAAGCTGAAAATCATGGTATCAGTCTCTCTTGAGAAAGAAAATGAGAGACTAAACAGAAAGCTACTTGCAATGGCTTTGGATGCCAAAACATTCTGAAGTATTACGATTTCCAAAAACCATTTCTGCTCTGTATAGACTTGAAGCAGATCAGTTAGATAAAGTCATGACTGAGAGAAGTTTGTAGTTATTACAAAAGATGCCAAGTTATATTTAGGTGTTTTTTTCTTCTTTAAATCTCACTCTAATTGCTTGTCACCTTTTGCAGTATCATAATTAGCACCAGTTAATTTGTGTGTTTAAATATTTTAGGAATGGGTTATAATTTTAATAGAAAAAAGAAGTTTGGAAGAAAATCACAGGATTCTATAACTTCCAGAAGAACAGGGAGAGAGAAAAAGAGAGACAGACAGACAAGAAGAGAGACTGGGCTTTAGAGTAAACAGAACTGGGGCCCCATTCTAACTCGCCACTTTCCAGTTATAGGCACTTCAGCAATCTGCATCACGTCTCTCAATCTCAAGGCACTTATTTACGAAAGATGGATAATAAAGCCTACCTTCTTTATTAAGATGCTCTAAGGGTTATTCCAGGCTTGTTACCTTAAAGCCTCTAACACACGACAGATAACATATATGTTCCCTTTTCCTACATCCACAGCCCCCTAATAGAAGGACAAAAAAAAAAAAAAAACATGTTAGAGAGTCTGGTTCCAGGTAGAAAGTTTCTAGGGTAATTGAACTGTGAGAAGCATTTTCCAGTTAGCTCATGGCTACACCACCAGAATAAAACAGAAACGATGAAAAAAGAGTTCAAGTCTCAAGGGTCAGGGAAAGATAATGGCAGGGTGGGTGGCCAGGAAGGATCAGAATAAGGAAAAATCTAGGTGGGAAGAATGAGGATAAACATTCAGAGACTGTGAACTAGGGCTTTATGTATGGGCAAGTCTGCTGCAGATAGAGAAATCCAAAGTCCTTCCTAGGGTCAAACACCAGCCCAGCCTCCAAAGAGGACAGGTGGAGATGAATGGTGTGCTGTAGCTCTCAGCTCTGAGAAACCCATGATTCTACAGGGTTTCCATACAAAATCAACCCAACCAAGGTGTGCGGCCAAACGGTTTATGTCGAGGCATTCATTACTGCTGCTGTTGTTGATACCACATTTGAATTAGTGTTTCTGTGGGTTATTCTCTGAATCAGTCAACAGGCAGAGGCTTGAGGTGCTGTCACCCCTTACTGCTCATGTGTTTTAAATTCTCTGAATCTTGGTCATCTTGTCTTTTTCTATTACTATCTTTGTAGCGTTGTTGCAAGGATTAAAAGAAATAATGAAAGAGTCACACAGAATGCCTAAACTAGAGAAAGGACTCAACGGTTGATAACCATGAAGACTGATGGCCGTCTGAAAGATGAAAGATGATGATGTAGATTCCAACTCTTACAGCTTCTCCAGGACCCACCCAATTTGCCCAGACTTCACCCTTTCCACATGGATGCATATTTCCAACCTACTCTTGGCAGTTTATATTGGATGAGTCCTCTTTCTACCAACCAGACCAAGGCAGACGTCTTCTGGCCTTTAAAGGAACATCTGGTGGGAAATACTGAAAACAAATATGGCAAGTTTAGATGGGGAAATCTACCATGAATGGTTCAATAGAAGAGACAAAAATGAATGAATGCCAATGTTGCATGGCATTTCACCAGCAGTGATGAATATGGCACTGATTCATGTATAGGTAAAGTTGTAGGGGTCCAAGAAAAGAACCACGTGAGAAAAGAGGGGTGGGGGAAGTTAAGAAACTAAACATACTCCAAGTGAAATGAGTAAATAAATCCCAAGGAAAGAAAGAAAATGAGAATTAATCAGGAGTGTGCTGAGCTGTGGCACTGCCAGGCACAATCACAGGGCTTCTTAATTGCTTGTCAAAGTCCAATGCATCCTGGCAAAATGATCCTCTGCTAACGCTGGGACTTTTTTTTTCCTAACCTGGCTTCATTTATCATGATTAGAAAACAAGTCAAAATTGATTTCTGTTTATTTTATAAGGCAAATCTCCAGGGAAGCTTTCTTCCCAGTAGTTTTGATACTTTTTACCTTAGATGAGGAGTACCCTAAGAACATAAAGGACCACTTTTTACTGCTCTAGGAGGTTAGGGCACATTTACGCCAATCATGAAAAATGGCAGTCTCTTAAGCTTTTACAAATCACCTCACATCCATCAAAGCGAGCCTTTTAGTTCTTTCCTGCTTTAAGATGGGCAAATTGAAGGCAGTTTGATATGGGCAAACAGCCCAAGCTTTGAAATTAGACAGAATTGTGTTTGAGTCTTAATCCTGCCACATAATAGCTATGTGACCTTGGACAAGTCACTAAAAGAAATCTCAGATTTATCTCAGAGAAAGTGAGGTTGCTAATACCACTCAGATTTTCTGGGATGATTAGGCATTGTTTGTGTGAACGGAATCTGCACAGAGAATCTGCTCTACTGATGGAAGTAATGAAAATGGTGTCCTGCAAGTTTAATGAAACCCTCACTGGACTCCAAGCTCCATGAGGGCAAGACCTTTGTCTTTTGCTTTGAGTTATTTCCAGCCAATTGGCACAAGGCCTGGTATATGGTTCATGTCCATTTTATCTACATAACACATTGTAGCTCACATAGTCCACGACCGTGCAGTGTTTATCAGGACTAATCCATTTAATCCAACCAGTATTTGTTGGCTGTCTTTATTCCTTACTGAAAAATATATTGAGAAATTATTATGCCCCAAGCAATATGCCTTTTTCAGGGTGCCTTCTAGAACCTAGAGTGCAGAGGGTAGAATCATTCATTCTTTGATGTATTTACTCACACACTCCCTTGTTCATTAAGTACTTATGTTTTAGTTTTACACGGCTATCTCAGCCCACTATCTTCATCAGGTCTCCTAGAAGAAAAACAAGGTCAGCTTGCCCTCATCCCTGCACCCCGACTATCCAAGAACCTCAGTCATCATTTTACACACACATACAGGCAAACACGCACACACACATGCACACACACTTTCGCTCGCTCTCACTCTCTCTCTCTCTCTCAGGAAAATCCTTTCTATTCTATTAAGATTTTGTCAATCAGATAAATCATATTTGAAGGCCTGAAAGGAGACTCCTAATTTGTGAGCCTTGTATTGCCAGAAAATAAGCTATGATGAGAACAACAAGACAATGTCAACAGAAGGTCAAAAAACAAACTTTTTCTTCTGTACAGACATTTTTATTCCGTAAACAGATTTCAGGAGATCATGTTCTCTTTCTGGAAGTGTAATCATAGCAAAAAAGAAATCAAAATACATTTTGGCCCATGTGAAACAACCTTATGAGGGGCATTAACTTGATCTCCAAGAACCTAGAAATTTCCCCTGGCATTCTGGGCTCCGGATCATTCACAGATGAATTTCCTTTATCCATCATGGCCCCATTCCTGGGATTTAGTGCTTGAGATTTCCCTGCTCCTTTTGGTTTATGCTTAATCCTAATAACTAATTCTGAGCCTCCTGCCTGGGAAGTTTCTGCCATAGAATTTCTTGGCATTTACCCAGTCAGAAAGGAAGTGATTGATTCTTCCTTCACTCTTGCGCACAAAAGCTAACGGCTGGGTGGAAATATCACCTGCCTTAGCACTGGCCTCTCCCAGGCTCGTCTCTTGACCTATACTCTTGATTTCATCCCTCCCGTCTCCTCAGGGACATCAGTTCATCAATTACTCTGTTTCTGTTTCCCATCTTCAATCACTTCCTCTCTGCTGGCTACTTCACAGCAGCTTACAAACATGTTTAAGGCTTATTTATTCTGGGAAAATAACAAAATAGAAATCCTCTTCTCAATTCTACCCACCTCCAAAGTCATTTCCTATATCTTGCTTTTTCGAGACAGCTGAGCTTTTTGATAGAATTCATTTACTTTCTGTCTTCTCTGTATCATCATCCATGTAATTCTTGAACCAGGCCAAACTGGCCTGTGGCCTCATCAATTCACTGAAACTGTTGCACCAAAGATCATCAATAACCAAGTAAAATTCAACTTCAGAGTTTATTTGGCTTGGCCTGATTGTGGTATTTCATTTAAGCTTGTGGTCATTCACGTATTCACATTCTTTAGGAGTCAAGCACTCAGCTACAGGCTGGGCTTGTGGACAGGCATGGGCCTGTTGCCCTGGTTCCTTCTGTCCACCAGGAATAAAGATGTGATCTAAAACGGACCCAGCAAGAAGCACTCTTGGCAGAGGGAATGGCAGTTGCAAAGGCACTGGGTGGGAAGGAATATGGCATATTTGGAAGAGTGAAAGTAGGGCCATGTTTCTGGGACATAGAAAGCAAGAGAGAGAGCTGTCAAGATGGGGCAGGGGAGACATGGAGGACCCAGACCTCATGGTCCATACATGTAGATTTTTGATGTCATTGTGAAGCTATGGGGAAAACTGGCCACTGCTCTACCCTTATAATCACTTGCACACACTCACCATCCTGAATGCCAGGTGCCAGGAAATCATGGGACCATTATGGACAAATAATGGCAAAAAGAAATCTGACTACGTCTCAATTCCCATTATGCTGAAAACATAGCCATTCACTTTGTTTTGTCTGGAGGAGGAGATGGTGGGTTTATGCCCTTGTTGACAAAGGAATGTGTCCACACTAAATGGACTAGTGGAGACAGAAATGCAGGCGGGCTTTACTGCATGACTATAAATCAGTACAAAAATGCTGTCAGTAAACTATATGGCCAACCCCATGCATACTCCAAAACATGCAAAAACACGCACACACACACACACACACACACACACAGGCACCCACACGTGCCACCCACCTGCAGGCATTGCATCATTTTTTTCTGAGTTCCTAAATTAGAGCTTGTACTAGATAATAAAATAGATGGGATATTCGTTATCATCAAACAAATATGAAACTGAGCTTTAGATAACATGAGGATTCTGAAAGTTAAGTGCCATTTTATGATACCTTTCAATTTAGAAGTGCATTGCAGATAAAACACAGCTTTTGCGTAAACCATTGATGTATCGCATTGTTAAGATCAATGAATTATTAAAAGAATAATCTCTTAAACACCAAGAAATTGTCTTCTAGTGTTCTCTAGGGCCATCAGTAGATGCATTACTCATACTAATTCACCACGGCCGACTGTAATTTATGTACACTCCAAAATACCCACCTGACATCACAGACACTGGGTCTTCCTCCCACACACTCAGCTAATGTGAGACCCTGTGGACTGAGCTTGCAGTAAGGGAAGGGACACTGTGCCCTCTATTTATCTAGACAACTGAAGTGGACACTGTGATAGACCCTTCAGATTGTCCTTCAAAGAGGACTTGTCAACTCAGTTGATGGGTGTGATTTCTGGGGACAGTCTCAACGCTGGTCCTCTTGGGAATTGCTTCAGCTGCAGAGAGCTGCCTCAGCTGCAGAGAGCTGCCTCATGAAAGGTTTTGTGTCTTCCAGGCAGCCCATATCTAAATACTGAGTGAAGGTAAGTTTACTCTTTAATAAATAAGCACTTTAATAAATAAAAATGATAAACTGCAGCTCAGACTCTGTTTCCCAGAAAACCCAACCTGAGGTAATCTCACTTAGAATTCCAGCCCCAAATAAATGGATGAAGCTTTTGTCTCTACTACTTCACCCTTCTGTCATTCACTGGGAATGCCATTCTCCGCTTCATCCATCAGGCAAAATCCCATGCCCTCATCAAGGTCCAGTAGCAATCTCCCACCTCTGTAAACGTTCCCTGCAGTCATCTGCTCCCGGCTCTGTGATCTCAGAAACCTCTGAACTTTTAGACCACCATCTCTATCATCCATTAGCTCAGTGCTACAATTCAAGAGAATTATATAACAGGAGCCATATGTCATTTTTAATTATCTAATATCTCCTTAATAATTGTAAAAGGTGGAATTCATTTTCACAATATGTTTTATTTAATGTTATATAACCAAAACCTATCATTTTAATATGCAATCATTATAAAAACTATTCATGAGATTTTGAAAATAATTTTTTCTTCATTCGGTCTTTGAGATCTGGTACGTATTTTATACTCACAACACATCTCAGTTTAGACCAGCCACATTTCAAGTGCTTAATAGCTCCACGTGGCTTATTGCATTGGACAGTGCAGATGATGAGCATCAGAGGCGTAAAGATTAAGACTTAGTCCATGGATTGGCATGCAAAGGAGTTTGACAAATGTTTGCTGATGAGTGAACAAATGAATAAAGGGCCAATGATAAATGAATGAAGAAATAATCAAGATAAACTCATAAAGGCACATCTTAGTGACCTTGCCTAAGCCTAGGATACATTGCTATTTCCCTGTCCCTTGCAATTTCAGGACACTACTGAGCAAGGTAGTGTATTTCTCCATGTCTTTATCCACTTTGCACTGATAATGTACAGCATTAACAGCTAAGGATATGAGCTTTCAGCATCAACTTTAGAAGACAGAGCTGAGTCATTTAGTAGCTGTTGAGCTTGGATGGGTAAGTTGCTTAACTTATCTGGGGCCTCATTTTCCTCATCTATGAAATGGGGATGGATAACAGCAGCTCCCAGGGTTGCTAAGAAAACTACATGAGAAATTGCAGGTAAATGCTCAATAATAAAGTAGCTGAGAGAGCCACAAGTGAAGCAGAAAACCTGGAGGAAGAGCCACTCATAAATGTAACATGAAGGAGTAATTCTTTCATTCATTCATTTATTCATTATCCATTCATTGAATTAATATTTCTTGTACATCTCCGTGGTGGCCATGGATATGCACTTTTCAGATATCTAACTGAAAGCAGTACATTGATCAGCTACCCCAGCTGCTGTGCGATGAAACCTGTTACCACATTTCTTGCCAAGGTCATGTTTCCATGTGCTGCTCCTGGCCAGTTACTTAGTGCAAAAGTTATACTAAGGCAAATACACTTCTGGGAATTTAAAACTCTTTTGATTGGCAACTTTGGCTCATGTACTCTCTGATGGCATCCCCAAAATTCTTTAGAATTGCACAGCAGTCTGAAATAATTCCACTCAACCTTTCTTTCTTTCCTCTCTCATTAATGAGGGTCAGACCTGCATCTGGTCTGACAGCTCTTCCAATCTTCCAGCTCCCACCTCATCTGCTCCCCCAGGCATATCTCCTGATAATTATTTACCCTTTAATCCTGCCCTGGAGCTGGGCACAGTGGCTCACACTTGTAATCCCATTTGGAAGGCCAAGGCAGCTGGATAACTTGAGCCCAGGAGTTCGAGACCAGCCTTTGCAACATGGCAAAACTCTAACTCTGCAAAAAATACAAAAATTACCAGGCATGGTGGAGCAAGCCTGTAGTCCAAGCTTCTCAGGAAGCTGAGAAGTAGGAGGATTGCTTGAGTCTGGGAGGCCAAGGCTGCAGTGAGCTATGAATGCGTCACTGCACTCCAGCATGGGAGACAGAGCAAGACCCTATTTCAAAAAAAAAATCCTACTTCTCAGAAATGCAGACTATCTCAACCTGCAATAAGTCTGGCACTGTTGTAAGAAGTACTAGAAATACACTAGTAAACAAGGAAAATAAGGCTATGGCTCACCATGAAGCCTATACTTTTATGGAGAAACAGATAAGATATGAGTGAATAAATGAAAAGAGAATGACAGGTTATGAAATATGATAGAGACAACATAAAACAGGGTGATGCCTTCAAGTAAGCAGGGAAGGGCTCTTAAAGAGATAATGTTTGAGCTGAGACCTCAATGACAGGAAGCACTATCCATGCAAAAATTAGAAGCAGGAGGAATAATACCTGCAAAGACTCTGAGGCAGTCACAAGCTCAGTGTGTTCAAAGAGCGGAGAGGAACCCGATCTTGCACTCCTAGGCTCTCCTACATGCAGTGGCTTGACATACTACAAGTTTATACCGCAGGGGCCTTGGAATTTCTATAGACATTTTCAAGCTCCTGAGTTCCTCCATTAAAGCTATTTCATTAGCTACACAAATGGTTACCCTAACAGTTTATAATGGACACAACCAAGCAGAAAACACCCAATTTTTATTTGAATAAAAAAGGAGATGCTGTCCCTTTCCTAGCATGTAACATTTGCTTCATCGTCTGTTTCCTCACATATTTCAATGTTTCTACGATGGTGAATGCATGTCATCACACATTTATCCCAACCCATAGAGTACAACCTTAATGTAAAACATGGAATCTTTGGGTGGTAACTGTGTGTCAATGATGTGGGTTCATCAGTTGGAACAAATGCACCACTTGAGAAAAACCAGTGAGTCTAGGCCTTTATTCTTAAAGAGTGACAAAAAGACTGGTAGGAAGTTAGACCAAAGAAGTGGAAAGGAACCAAATGACCAGGGTATGGTGGCGAGTTTGGTTTTGAGCCTAAGTATGATGAAGGAGGGAGGATATTAAACCATGGAGGGACACAATTGAGTGTGTGTGTGTGTGTGTGTGTGTATCTTTTCTTAACATCCAGAAGAGGTAAATTCACAGAGACAGAAAGTAGTATTGGTGGATGTCAAGGGCTGAGGGTAGAGAAACGCAGAAAGGCTGCTTCATGGGTGTGGGCTCTCCTTTTGGGGTGATGAAAATGTTTTGCACTAGGTAGAGCTGGTGGTCGCATAACACTTACGAATGTGCTAAATGTCACTGAATTGCTCACCTTAAAATGAGTGATTCTATGTCATATAAATTTCACAGAAAGAAGGAAAACATCATGGCTGTTACAATTCAGCCTCCTTACCATGGCATAGAAACCCCACAAGATCATCATCTCCCTGCCTTCCCTCTGTGTCCCTACCTTTCCCATCCCCCACCTTGCTCAAGACTCCCCAGCCTGGCCTTCCTTCTTGGCATTTCTCAGACTCACCAAGGCCTTCCCCATAGTCCTCCTCTCTGGTTAGAGCACACTTGCAGATATTCACACCACTTACCCTTCATTTTATTTCAGTCTTCTGCAAATGCCCTGCTGGGAAGGTCTGCCATGGTCCAGTTAGCTATAGCCTTCCTATTAATTCCCATCCCCTCTATTTTATTTTATCTTATTTTTTCTTTCATGTTATCACTACCTGAATTATAATATTGTTTTTGTTTTTTCTTTTTTTGAGATGGAGTTTTTGTTCTGTTGCCCAGGCTGCAGTGCAGTGGCAGAATCTCAGCTCACTGCAACCTCCACCTCTTGGATTCAAGTGATTCTCCTGCCTCAGCCTCCTGAGTATCAGGATTACAGGTGCACACCACCATGCCTGGTTAATTTTTGTATTTTTAGTAGAGGTAAGGTTTCACCATGTTGACCATGCTGGTCTCAAACTCTTGACTTCAGGCGAACCACCCATTTTGGCCTCTCAAAGTGCTAGGATTACAGGCATGAGCCACCACGCCTGGCCTATTATTGTTAATTCACCATCTTGCCCAGTAAAATGTCAGCTGCCTTGGAGCCTCAAATCTGTCTTCTTCCAACTATGTGCCCAGCATGTAGAACAAAACTATGCAGTCATCACTGAATGAGGAAAGGGATGAATGGAGGCCTGCAGACAAAGGATTGCACTACTTCCTAACACAGTGCCTGGGATCTAGGACATACGCAATAAATGTCTGCTAAGCAAGTAAAAAAATAAATCAATAAAACAGGATAGTGACTGGCTGCTCTCTCATAGACTGGATTAAAGTAGAAGAGGAAAACACACAGGAGGTTACTGAGGTGGTGGTGTTGGGAGTGAGGACGACGGGGGATGATGTCACCTGGATCAGGTGGATCAGTGGAAAGAAGGAAGATCACGCAGTCAGGAGGTTAGAGGTTAGTCACATGGAAAGAAGGTAAGTGTCTCAGAACGTGGAGTGCTAAGAGTAGCTGAGGTCCAGAGGAGGTTCTACTGAGCCAGAAGCACGAGCTAATAGGTGATGCACAGTGGTCCAATGATTGAAAGCCAGTTGCAGAACTTTCTAAAGGACACTGAGGTCCTGGCTTCATGAGCTTTCACTCAAATGGAACAGGGAATAGCCCAGACCTGGCAACCATATCCAACCCATTTCTAAACTAAAGAGGGTCATTTTCTTGCATGCCAAACGGAAAGCCATTTCATCACTTTGGAAACGAGTGGTATACTGTATTTCTCCAAGTATTATCCACAGGAAAAATTAACACTTTATAATGAATTGATCACACTTGTACATTAACGATGATTAGAAACCCATTAGCTGACCCAGTCCACATTCTTTTCTTGGTTTGCTTTGCACAGTCAGTTCTTCCTGCAGTAAAAATTCAGTATGTTATTAATACTTCCTGCTATGGCTTAGGCCATATTAAAAGTGCCTGTATCTATTTTTGGATGTCTCCCATTTTAAGCCCTATCTACCAAAAGCACTGATGCCAACACATATGTGTATATATTTGAGTGATTTTCTAATATATTAAAAACTGAGACTTTTCCTTTGAATATCTAATTGGCTCCAGTAATTTTGAGGTTTCTCTGTTTTGGCTTTGCTTGTTTGTTTTCATTCTATAGCGGCTAATTTACATGGAAGTCGGAAATCATGGTTGTTCGTATTAGAATTACAGGGACTTTGATGTCTGGCTTCATCTTTTCCTCTCTTATTCATTAAGGGCATATTTTTTAGATAATGGTCAAACAAGTATATAGCAAAGTTATTGTTCACAGGTCACAAATTTTTACAAACTGTGTCTTGGAGAGCCAAATGTAGAGATGTGTTTAGTAATTACTCTTTTAAATTCAGTATCTATGAAAAATAATCATCATATTTGGCTCTTCTGTAAAATGCCAACATTCTAAATAAAAACAACTAAAGGGTTACCAGATCCAAATTTCTAAAAGACTGCCTGAGTGCTTTTAGTAATTTGAAAAATTCAGTAAACACATTGTTGTGTGAAAAAAAAAAAAAGAAATAAATACACTGAGCATTTCAATTAGTTGTTTCTCTAGTTATGTTTAATAAATGCTAAATGACAGAACAACCCGCAGTGGTTTCGTTATACTTTTTAGGCCCACCCCAAACTCCCTTCTGGCCTGTAATAAAGTAATGAGACAATAATTTGTACACTAAAATAACTGTTTTGCCCTTGCAAATAGACATCTAGTGACATGACTCACTTATTCTAAACAGACTGCAATTTACCAACAAATATTTTTGGTCTCCTCCATGAGAACTGTTCTCAGAGCAGACAGCGCAATCTTTTGAATGACACTTATGAATGAAAATCTTTGTTCATGAAAAGTGGATTTGATTTTTGAAAACAGTCAAATGTCATCCAGATCCAATCTTGACGAGTAAGCTGGGTAAGACTAGAGCGTGTGAGCATGCAGGCACACATGCTGCAGGTATGTGAACAAGTAATAATAACAACAGCAAATTCTTGCTGAGTGCTTTCTATGTCCACCACCAAGCGAAGCATTATGTGTGTTAACTCATTTAATCCTCACGATAGCATTAGGAGGAAATAATACTATCATTTTCATTTCACATATAAGGAAACTGAACACAGAGAGGTTAGGTAATTTGTCCAAGGCTATGAGCTCATACAGGGAAGAGCTGAGGTTGGAAGGGAGGCAGCTGAGCCACAGAGTCTGAGTTTTTAACCTCATGCAGCCCAAACTGGTCAAGATACAGAAACAAAGGATCAAAAGGATACAGAGCAATAGCAATTGTCTCAGAGCTGTAATTTTCTCATCTGTATTTAAGGGGCACCCATGACTAGCAGTATCCAAGGTTATAGTGAAGCTTTAAGAAGCATTCATACATGCAAATGTCCACACTCTCCCTAGCCCATGATAAGGGCCTGGTATTTCAAAATCACTTCATTTTCAAGTGTGTCCTTATATTTCTTGGTCCTATGGAAACCCAAAGTGTGACCTGTACTTTATGTCAGAACCACAAGAATAAGCATAACCTATGGTCTGCTCAATGCCGTGGTCACTGGCATTCACAGCCATAATACAGACGGCTCTCTGTAACAGTGATCACTCCTAGTTCTACTGGGCTGGTATTTTCTGATCCAAAAATAACAACATATGTCTGATAGGTACCTGAGCAGTTGGAGGGGTGAGGTGCAGTGTACTCAATATGTGGGACCTTTCAGACAACCCCAAATATATTCCCAGTGAAATTCAGTATTTTCAACAATGTGTTGAGTTTCTACTTTGCTAAATGTAGGGGAATCCAAGAGGAATATAAACAGCCCTTGAGTCTTAACCTTGAAGAGATGCCCAACTCTAGAACAGAAACTGAAAAGCTTCTAAAATGTACTGCAGATAAAAATGGGTTGGGAAATGCTGGGTTCCACGAAATCTGCTTCTTTCTTAGAGGACCTCTTCAGTACCCAGGAAATTAAGAGTCTCCAAGAGAGAGATACAGAACACAGATTCTCCAAATAAATTCCAGCACGGATCTCATTTTATTCGGAGCCTCATACAGAGATCAGCCTCAGTAAAACCATTGCTAGATAATGCTGATATAGAGGCTGGGGCAGTATGATGAGAGTCCTGAGATAATAAAAGAACTGAATAACACCATCACCACCATTAACATCACCACAACAGCTAAAAAAAAAAAAAAGAGTTAATGTCATAGTCTTTTAACCTTTCTCGGCTTCCGGTGCCTACTCTTCACTTATATATAAGAATGTCTGCTGGCCAGACACAGTGGCTCATGCCTGTAATTCCAGCACTTTGGGAGGCTGAGGTGGGCAGATCACCTGTGGTCAGGAGTTCAAGACCAGCCTGGCCAACATGGTAAAACTCTGTCTCCACTAAATATACAAAAATTATCTGGACATTGTGGTGCATGCCTATAATGCCAGCTATTTGGGAGGCTGAGGCAGGAGAACTGCTTGAATCCAGGAGGAGGAGGTTGCAGTGAGATGAGATTATCCCATCTAGCCTGGGCTACAGAGGAAGACTCTGCCTTGAAACAAATAAACAAACAAACAAATAAACAAAAGAATGTCTGCCATGCTCAATTTACAGTTTTTATGAAACTAAGTAGAGTAACAAATGTAACAAATGCAAGAAGACCTTGAAAACTCCACTCTGAGACTGCCATTTAATTTACCATCTTGATGGAATAATTTCATCTATTGATGACTTAATGGCTGACACTAATGACGTTCTAGAAGAGCCAACCTCAATTATTTATTCGAACTCTAGCAAAGGAACTGTTTTTAAAGGGGATTGGAAATGACCATTGGGTCCAGGGTCTTCCAAGAAGGCTGATGCTGGAGATGGTGGTGAGTGACCAAGCTCATATGCCTTACTGAAAGGGCTGGGTCTTCCAACCTACACACAGTCCTATCCTAGACAACTGAAACTCTAGATGGCCATTGTTCCAAGTCTCCTGCCTGGAGCATTTCTTTTGGAACAGGCTCTCAGGTCATTAATTTTCCATCTTAAGTATGATCCCTCCTTATAAGCCTACGTCAAAATTCCAGGAAAGGATCTCCAGCACCTGAAACCAGCATCAACTGATTGGTGTCTCCAGAATCATGAAGGCTGGGAGTCTTACTGGAAATGAATGGAAATGTTAGTGCTCTGTGTTTTGAAGCCAGTTTTATTAGATATAGCATGGAAGCCATGGAGTCTCAAAGCTTCAAAAACAAAGTACTGACAGGCAGTATCCCAAAAAGCATTTGTGTTTCAAATACATTAACTACGGAGGTCTGTGGCCCATGCCATTTTCCAAAGAAGAGTCCATAGTCTCTTGAGCAAGCATCTCTTTTAATAGTCTTTCCACTAGAAAATCCTAAATCAACCATGCCCTTTAGATTTATGTATTTTAGTTGTATTCCTTTTTAATTTGAAAGAAATAGACTTCTAAATGGAACTATTTTTATAAGATATACTTGATTTTTCTTTCTATGACAATATTAAGTGCAATGTAGACAGAGCCAACTCTGTCACGTATACCTCCTAAGTCAGAACGCACCACAGAAATACCTGTCAGGTGTCAATCCGAAAGATACAGATGCAACACTTGATCAACACGCATGCTTGTATCCCGCGGATACTATAAACCGGATACATGGAAAAACTGTCCTCTTTACTTTGGCAGTTAATAAGATCCTAAATTTATAGACCACCGCTCCTATCTGCACATGCCAGACACAGTGGGTGCCAATCGTCCCCCAACTTCATCCAAGTTTGCTGCTTGTATTTTTTCTTCCATCAACCTGAAAGGGAGTTGCCTTAAGTTATGTGCAAAGCAAGAAAAACTGACAGATTATAGACAGATGATAGATAGTTTGGTAGGTAGATATATAGATAACAGACAGACAGACAAACACAATTTTCCTAAATCAAGAGTGCTATAGTTAACTTCATGGATAAACCAATTAAAAATTACTTAGAACTGAAAAAATGGTGACATTTAAAATATTCAAGGGGGTATTTTTTGAACAAAAGAAAAGAATACTTTCTGTGACAATGATTTTCTGTGATTAAAAACAAGGTTAGGGAGAATAACCACTTGAACAGTGACTCTCATTCGTAAGAGAATGTTTCACAGAGTAGCTTATCAACATGGTCAGCCACAATAATGATTACAGCCCAGGGAAGTAAATAAGGCAAACTGTTAGTTCAGGAAATCTATTGAAGGCACAGGATCTTAAAACACCCCAAGCAATGAAACATTAACAAACTTGGGCAAATGGAAAGGTATCCATCCCCCTCCCCAGCTTGCTCAAGACAGATATTTTATAACCTGCCAAAAGTCAGACTATAGAAAACAATTGCATCTAGAACACAGAGGCAAATTGCAATGGTCTATTTACTTGCAAAGTTTACATTTCAAGGGGCTTAACTACACTTAAGGGCAGCTAAATGAATCAAGTTTCAGGGCTGCTGTCCAAAGCAATAAGTAATCCTCATTCAGGAATAGAAGAAACTTGAGTTTCACATATGCTAAGCATCACAGAACTTCAGCGCTGGGGGAGGCCTGCAAGGCTATTCTTCTCCAAGCTTTTCTGAACCCAGCTTTACTGGCTGAGAACAGTTACCTGGAGCAGAGCTGCATGGAGGAGGCTTTCCGTCCAGGTGACCAGGAGATGCTGTGGAGGAGCAGAAGTGGCTGCCAGAGGCAGCAGGGACAGAGCAATGGGACACTTGCCCTATACTTGCCATTCTGTTTCTAGTCCATTCCCTTCATTTGATAGAGGAGGAATTTGAAGCCTCCAGAGAAGAAGAATTTGATCACAGTCACATGCATCCCACAACCCCAGTCCAGCAGCTTCCTGATACTCCCTGCCATAGCCAGATCAAAGCTTTTACCTTTATTCTCCCAGATGTCATGAAAATGGCAGCCTGCAATGAGGCAAGCAGAGCACCCATCTGATTTGCCTTTCTACGACAAGGTCATAGAGGATACAAATGGGTAGGACCTACACACTATGTATGTTTTTTTCCAGAAAGTTGTTAGGTCCTTCTTGGAACTTGAATCTCAGAAAAATAATGGGTTAGATAGCCTACCAACAAGACAAAAACAAACAAGCAAAACTCACCAAGATTAACAAGTAAAATACCTGACATATGGCCCTTTGGCCAAAACCATACTTTCCTGAAACAACAGTTTGTTTAAAGGAAACGGTTTACAGTCAGAATCACAATCACCACCGCTTTCCAGAATGGGCATCCATGCTGTTTTCAATGTATTCTTCACCTTGGGATGCTAGGGAGGCTGGTGTTGCCTACTGGAAAAGGACCCTTGGGAAACTCTTCTTTCTTTTTTTTTTTTGAGATGGAGTCTTGCTCTGTTGCCCAGGCTGGAGTGCAATGGTGAAATCTCGGCTCACTGCAACCTTCCATCTGCTGGGTTCCAGTGATTCTCCTGCCTCAGCCTCCCAAGTAGCTGGGACTACAGGCATGCACCACCATACCCATCTAATTTTTGTATTTTTAGTAGGGACAGGGTTTCACCGTGTTGGCCAGACTGGTCTCAAACTCCTGGCCTCAGGTGATCCGTCTCTTCTGAGATTACAGGCCTGCGCCTCCACACCTGGCCCTTCTTTCCTTTAATCCTCTCCCCACATGTTGCCTGCACAGGTCCTTCTCCCCAGGCTGTGTTCCTCTCTCTAGGAATCAGGGGAGGCAAGGCAGTCTTCCAAGGATTCTCTAACCTAATCAAACTCACGGCATGCTGGTGTTCGAAGACTACGTCTCATTAACAGCAATGAGTTAAAATGCCTACTCCTCCCACACCATTCTCTTTCCCATTCTTTTCTCTCATTTACACTAGGAGTCAGCAAACTCCTAGGCCAAATTAGACGACTCTTAGTTTTGTGAAGTAGTCACAACACAGGGCATCTGGCCCGCAAAGCTGAAAATATGTATTATTTAGCCCTTTACAGAAAAAGTTTTCGGACCTCTGTCCTAGACCATTAGTGAAGATAAATCTTTGGGCACCAGTTCAAAAGTGGATTCCTCTTAATAAAGAGGAATATTAAAGGGAATATTAAAGGGAAATCTTTGGGTAGTTTCTTTGCCATATTTAAAAGGAGGCTTCTGGGGTGAGAAACCTACACAGATGTGGTTGTGTAGAAACCTGTCTAATAAGCACAAGTTTAAAAAGAAGGATAAAAAAAGAGTTTCACACATCAAGGAAAGACATATAAAAGGCATATGGTATGCAGTAGCTATCTACTAGCATTACCAACTATTTTTCTTCAATGAACAGAATGAACTTGACTTAGATGGGCAAGGAAAACATCACAGAGATGAAATGAGACGCACTCGAAGGTCGGGCAGTAAGCAGTCTCTGAGTTGCTTAGGAATGGACTCGAGTCCATCAGCACTTGGCTGAATATGGTTTTGACTGGAGGGACACTGTTAGTAAGCTCTAGGAAATCACAGAGAATACAGAAAAAGACTTAGAACATTGCATGGAGCCCGTGTCCAATTTTCATAAATTGGAAAAGCATAAATTCCAAAACTCTCATTAGAGAGTAAAATTTTTAAGCCCTGGCAGAATCATTAAGAATAAGCACCCCATGTGAAAAAAAAAAGCACAAGTATTCTAAGTTGATAATTTTAAGAAATAGAAATGAATATGGTCAAAAAACATATGGCAAAGTTTAACTTTGCTGGGATTAAATAAAAACAAGTTAATAAAATAGCAATAATATCCCATGTTTGTCTACCAAAATGGCAAGCATTTGCAGTAATAACACATACACCGGCAACAGTGCAGAAAACACGGCCATCAGATCCATATGAAAATACAAATGCCAGGCACCATGGCAATATGATTCAGCTTTGCAATGTGCACGCCCTGTAACCACCAATTTCACTTCTGGGAACTTAATCTAAGGAAATAACTATGAATTGGGATGTTCACTGCAACATTATTAATAACAGAAATTTCATATAGTCTAAATGAATAGCTATACCAGTCTGATTATAAATATTTCTACTATAGAATGTTTTTCAGCCATTAAAGTAACATTTTTTTTTTTTTTTTTAATTTATTTATTTATTTATTTATTTTTATTGCATTTTAGGTTTTGGGGTACATGTGAAAAACATGCAAGGTTGTTGCTTAGGTGCATACGTGGCAGTGTGATTTGCTGCCTTCCTCCCCTTCACCCATATCTGGCATTTCTCCCCATGCTATCCCTCCCCAATTCCCCACCCCCCCGCTGTCCCCCCCACTCCCCCACAACAGACCCCCATGTATAGTGCTCCCCTCCCTGTGTCCATGTGTTCTCCTTGTTCAACACCCGCCTATGAGTGAGAACATGTGGTGTTTGATTTTGTGTTCTTGTGTCAGTTTGCTGAGAATGATGGTTTCCAGGTTCATCCATGTCCCTACAAAGGACGCAAACTCCTCGTTTTTAATGGCTGCATAATATTCCATGGTGTATATGTGCCACATTTTTCCTGTCCAGTCTATCATCGATGGGCATTTGGGTTGGTTCCAGGTCTTTGCTATTGTAAACTGTGCTGCAATGAACATTCGTGTGCATGTGTCCTTATAGTAGAACGATTTATAATCCTTTGGATATATGCCCAGTAATGGGGTTGCTGGGTCAAATGGAATTTCTATTTCTAGGTCCTTGAGGAATCGCCACACTGTTTTCCACAATGGTTGAACTAATTTACACTCCCACCAACAGTGTAAAAGTGTTCCTATTTCTCCACATCCTCTCCAGCATCTGTTGTCTCCAGATTTTTTAATGATTGCCATTCTAACTGGTGTGAGATGGTATCTCAATGTAGTTTTGATTTGCATTTCTCTAATGGCCAGTGATGATGAGCATTTTTTCATATGCTTGTTGGCCTCATGTATGTCTTCTTTTGTAAAGTATCTGTTCATGTCCTTCGCCCACTTTTGAATGGGCTTGTTTGTTTTTTTCTTGTAAATCTTTTTTAGCTCGTTGTAAATTCTGGATATCAGCCCTTTGTCAGATGGGTAGGCTGCAAAAATTTTTTCCCATTCTGTTGGTTGCCGATTCACTCTATTGACTGTTTCTTTTGCTGTGCAGAAGCTGTGGAGTTTGATTAGGTCCCATTTGTCTATTTTGGCTTTTGTTGCCAATGCTTTTGGTGTTTTGGTCATGAAGTCCTTGCCTACTCCTATGTCCTGAATGGTTTTGCCTAGGTTTCCTTCTAGTGTTTTTATGGTGTTAGGTCTTACGTTTAAGTCTTTAATCCATCTGGAGTCAATTTTAGTGTAAGGTGTCAGGAAGGGGTCCATTTTCTGCTTTCTGCATATGGCTAGCCAGTTTTCCCAACACCACTTATTGAACAGGGAATCCTTTCCCCATTGCTTGTTTTTATCAGGTTTGTCAAAGATCAGGTGGTTGTAGATATGTTGTGTTGCCTCCGATGCCTCTGTTCTGTTCCATTGGTCTATATCTCTGTTTTGGTACCAGTACCATGCTGTTTTGATTACTGTAGCCTTGTAGTAGAGTTTGATGTCTGGTAGTGTGATGCCTCCTGCTTTGTTCTTTTTGCTTAGAATTGACTTGGCTATGCGGGCTCTCTTTTGGTTCCATATGAAGTTTAAGGTGGTTTTTTCCAGTTCTGTGAAGAAGGTCATTGGTAGCTTGATGGGGATAGCATTGAATCTGTATATTACTTTGGGCAGTATGGCCATTTTCACGATATTAATTCTTCCTAACCATGAACATGGAATGTTTCTCCATCTGTTTGTGTCCTCTCTTATTTCGTTGAGCAGTGATTTGTAGTTCTCCTTGAAGAGGTCCTTTACATTCCTTGTTAGTTGTATTCCTAGGTATTTTATTCTCTTTGTAGCGATTGTGAATGGCAGTTCGTTCTTGATTTGGCTCTCTTTAAGTCTGTTATTGGTGTATAGGAACGCTTGTGATTTTTGCACATTGATTTTGTATCCTGAGACTTTGCTGAAGTTGCTTATCAGTTTCAGGAGCTTTTGGGCTGAGATGAGGGGGTCTTCTAGATATACAATCATGTCGTCTGCAAATAGAGACAATTTGACTTCCTCCTTTCCTAATTGAATACCCTTTATTTCTTTTTCTTGCCTGATTGCTCTGGCTAGAACTTCCAGTACTATATTGAATAGGAGTGGTGAGAGAGGGCATCCTTGTCTAGTGCCAGATTTCAAAGGGAATGCTTCCAGTTTTTGCCCGTTCAGTATGATATTGGCTGTCGGTTTGTCGTAAATAGCTTTTATTATTTTGAGATACGTTCCATCGATACCTAGTTTATTGAGGGTTTTTAGCATAAAGGGCTGTTGAATTTTGTCGAAGGCCTTCTCTGCATCAATTGAGATAATCATGTGGTTTTTGTCTTTGGTTCTGTTTATGTGGTGAATTACATTTATAGACTTGCGTATATTGAACCAGCCTTGCATCCCCGGGATGAATCCTACTTGATCATGGTGGATAAGCTTTTTGATGTGCTGTTGTAATCGGCTTGCCATTATTTTATTGAAGATTTTTGCATCTATGTTCATCATGGATATTGGCCTGTAGTTTTCTTTTCTTGTTGAGTCTCTGCCAGGTTTTGGTATTAGGATGATGTTGGTCTCATAAAATGATTTGGGAAGGATTCCCTCTTTTTGGATTATTTGGAATAGTTTCAGTAGGAATGGTATCAGTTCCTCTTTGTATGTCTGGTAGAATTCGGCTGTGAACCCATCTGGGCCTGGGCTTTTTTTGGGTGGTAGGCTCTTAATTGCTGCCTCGACTTCAGACCTTGTTATTGGTCTATTCAGGGTTTCGACTTCTTCCTGGTTTAGGCTTGGCAGGAGGCAGCTGTCCAGGAATTTATCCATTTCCTCCAGGTTTTCTAATTTATGTGCATAGAGTTGTTTGTAATAATCTCTGATGATGGTTTGAATTTCTGTAGAATCTGTGGTGATATCCCCTTTGTCATTTTTTATTGCATCTATTTGGTTATTCTCTCTTTTCTTTTTTATTAGTCTGGCTAGTGGTCTGTCTATTTTGTTGATCTTTTCAAAAAACCAGCTCCTGGATTTATTGATTTTTTGAAGGGTTTTTCGTGTCTCTATCTCCTTCAATTCTGCTTTGATCTTAGTTATTTCTTGTCTTCTGCTAGGTTTTGAGTTTTTTTGATCTTGCTCCTCTAGCTCTTTCAATTTTGACGATAGGGTGTCAATTTTAGATCTCTCCTTTCTTCTCATGTGGGCACTTATTGCTATATATTTTCCTCTAGAGACTGCTTTAAATGTGTCCCAGAGATTCTGGTATGTGGTGTCTTCATTCTCGTTGGTTTCGAAGAACGTCTTTATTTCTGCCTTCATTTCATTGTTTATCCAGTCAACATTCAGGAGAAAGTTGTTCATTTTCCATGAGGCTGTGCGGTTCTGGGTTGGTTTCTGAATTCTGAGTTCTAACTTGATTGCACTGTGGTCTGAGAGACTGTTTGTTATGGTTTCCGTTCTTTTGCATTTGCTGAGGAGTGATTTACTTCCAATTATGTGGTCAATTTTAGAGTAGGTGTGATGTGGTGCTGAGAAGAATGTATATTCTGTGGATTTGGGGTGGAGAGTTCTGTAAATGTCTATTAGGTTTGCTTGTTCCAGGTCTGAGTTCAAGTCCTGGATATCCTTGTTAATTTTCTGTCTCGTTGATCTGTCTAATATTGACAGTGGTGTGTTGAAGTCTCCCACTATTATTGTGTGGGAGTCTAAGTCTCTTTGTAAGTCTTTAAGAACTTGCCTTATGTATCTGGGTGCTCCTGTATTAGGTGCATATATATTTAGGATCGTTAGCTCTTCTTGCTGCATTGATCCTTTTACCATTATGTAATGTCCTTTTTTGTCTCTTTTGATCTTTGTTGCTTTAAAGTCTATTTTATCAGAGATGAGAATTGCAACTCCTGCTTTTTTTTGCTCTCCATTTGCTTGGTAAATCTTCCTCCATCCCTTTATTTTGAGCCTTTGTGTATCCTTGCATGCGAGATGGGTTTCCTGGATACAGCACACTGATGGGTTTTGGCTTTTTATCCAATTTGCCAGTCTGTGTCTTTTGATTGGGGCATTTAGTCCGTTTACATTTAGGGTTAATATTGTTATGTGTGAATTCAATCCTGTCATTTTGGTGCTAGGTGGCTGTTTTGCCCTTTGGTTGATGCAGATTCTTCATTGTGTTGATGCTCTTTACCTTTTCGTGTGTTTTTGGAGTGACTGGTACTGGTTGTTCTTTTCTATGTGTAGTGCCTCCTTCAGGAGCTCTTGTAGAGCTGGTCTGGTGGTGATGAACTCTCTGAGTTCTTGCTTGTTCACAAAGGATTTTATTTTTCCTTCACTTATGAAGCTTAGTTTGGCTGGATACGAAATTCTGGGTTGAAAGTTCTTTTCCTTAAGGATGTTGAATATCGGCCCCCACTCTCTTCTGGCCTGTAGGGTTTCTGCTGAGAGATCTGCAGTGAGTCTGATGGGCTTCCCTTTGTGGGTAACCCGACCTTTCTCTCTGGCTGCCCTTAGTATTTTCTCCTTCATTTCAACCCTGGTGAATCTGATGATTATGTGTCTTGGGGTTGCTCTTCTAGAGGAGTATCTTTGTGGTGTTCTCTGTATTTCCTGGACTTGAATCTCAGCCTGCCTTGTTAGGTTGGGGAAGTTTTCTTGGATAATATCCTGAAGAGTATTTTCCAGCTTGGATGCATTCTCTTCGTCACATTCAGGTACACCTATCAAACGTAGATTAGGTCTTTTCACATAGTCCCATATTTCTTGTTGACTTTGTTCATTCCTTTTTACCCTGTTTTCTCTAATCTTGCCTTCTCGTTTTATTTCATTGAGTTGATCTTCGACCTCTGATATCCTTTCTTCTGCTTGGTCAATTCGGCTGTTGAAACTTGTGCATGCTTCACGAAGTTCTCGTGTTGTGTTTTTCAGCTCCATCAATTCGCTCATATTCCTCTCTAAGTTGTCCATTCTTGTTAGCATTTCGTCAAGTCTTTTTTCAAGGTTCTTAGTTTCTTTGCATTGGGTTAGAACATGTTCTTTTAGCTCACGGAAGTTTCTTATTATCCACTTTCTGAAAGCTGATTCTGTCATTTCATCACACTCATTCTCCGTCCAGTCTTGTTCCCTTGCTGGTGGGGAGTTGTGATCCCTTGTAGGAGGAGAAGTGTTCTGGTTTTGGGTGTTTTCATCCTTTTTGCGCTGGTTTCTTCCCATCTTTGTGGATTTTTCCACCTGCTGACTTTGTAGTTGTTGTCTTTCTGCTTTTGGTAATTTTAAGTCTGCTGTGGCAGAACTCATAAACCCCCTGCTCTTCCCCCGAGGTGTTCTGTCCCAGGGAGTTACTGTTTTATGATGTTCCCCTGTGCGGTTGCTGTTTTCCCTGCCCACAAGGTGGCAGCCTAGTCACACTCAGGTTGCAGAGGCTTCGCTAAGCTGCTGTGGGCTCCACCCAGCTTCCGTGTGAACTTCTGGGTGTAGTTAGAACTGCTTCCGCTATGTTGGCCCGCCCCTGTAGTGACGGAGTCTCTGTAGTGGCGGATTGCCTTGGTACAGAACAGCAGGGTGCCTATGGAGAACGCCCCTCCTCCACAGAGCTGGACCGTCCCGGTTTCAGTTGTGTTTCAGGTCTTCTTGCTGGGTAAGAGGGGACACCGTCTCATCTGATCTGCCTCCGGAGCCGCTGCGTTGGCTAAAGCCGCGGCTCTGAGATTCGTGGCGCTGGCCTGGCTCCCCGTTTCAGCTCCCCTTGCTGGCTTATAGGGGACTCAGACTCTCTCACTTTATACAGTGAGCCGTTGCCTCAGGGTGCCGGCCAAGCGGCTGCGCCGTTCAAGCCAGCGGCGCCAGCGGCGCTGGCGACCCGTGTGGCTTCTCTGCGTGTGAATCTCCTGGTCTGTGGGCAGTAAAAATCAGTCTGGAAATACGGCGTCCACTCACCCTCTGTGCTTTCTCTCGGAGCTGCATTCCCGAGTTCCTCCTAAGCGGCCATCTTGGATCTCCTCTAAAGTAACATTTAAAATGAGTTGATGAAACAGATGGATATCAGTAACATAAATGAAATATACATGTGCATAATTATGACTGCATTTATAATTATAATTTTAATATAACATTATATTATGCATCTTTTACATATTTTCTTACCAGATCTTGACAGTTCCGTTAAGTTAGTAAGAAGATAATTATGATAAAGATAGCTAATATTTATTGAGAACTTCCTCTATGCCAGGCACTTTGCCAAGCATCTTATATGGATTATATCATTAAATCCTGACATAACCATATGAGGTAGGCACTATTATTAACCCCATTTTTTTAAAGGCAGAAAAGGCCATAGAAGCATAAAAACTTGCCCAAGGTTACACAGAAAGTACGTGATACATACAGTCAGAATTTGAATGCACAAAGCAATTCACCGAAGATTTTGGGCTTGTAACCACAGTACTATCTTTTAAAGGTACTATTATGTCTTCCTCGGATGAATGGATGGATAAAGAATGTACAGATGGATGGAAGAAAAGGTAAAAGGACAGATGGATAGAAGGAAGCATGGAAGGCAGGATGAATGAATGGATGGATGGATGGATGAATGGATGGGTGGATGGATGAATGAATGAGTGAGTGTGTGTGTGTGTGTGTGTGTGTGTGTACATTTGGGGGTGAATTGAAAAATAAAATAATGAATGGATGAATGGATTAATTAATAGATGGATAGATGGATGAAGCCGTCAGGAAAGAAAAAACCATAAAACTGATTATTTTTTAGAGGATCTTTTGTGATTTTTTTCTCTCCTTTTTGCCTTTTCAGGAGAATAACCAAATTTTCTAAAATGTTTTGCTTTTGTAACCAGACTATAATGTTTCACATTAAAATTAATTACAATGCTAAGCTAAAAGGGTAGTGCTTATAGTGCACTAGTGTGCATTATACATCCATCTTTTATCCATCTCTTGCAAAAGTGTGATTTGGTTCCAGGTAGAACAAGAGCTGAACAGCATCCCTTTCTCTTGCTATATATAGCACCAGAAGAAAAGTTGTAAGACACAGCCAGAACACAAAGTGGCCTCCTGAATGTCACCCAACTATCTGTGGATAAGTCCACCCAACTAAGCGGAAGCGTGCAAATGGGATTTTCTCCCCAAAAGAGAGAACTTTAGACTAGAGCTGTAGCTGCTTAGAAAATAAAAATTTGATGAAACTTTGGATTTTCCCCACGGCTCTGTCTTTTATGATGTAAGCTGACGATTGGAGGAAAAAGAATAATACAGCTGCTGAAGTTTTCAAAGAGAATTTTAATCCAAAAATTGTACAAGCCTGAACAATCTGAGGAAACAAAGTGGCCTAAGTTTTGTTGGCTGAGAAAAACTTGGAGATGCCTTTTAAGTCTGAGCTGTTTCCAGTTCAATTGCATAACAGATGAATTGGGGCAGTCAAGTTTAAATTTAACACGTTTATTTCAGCAATGACATTTCTGAGCAAACATTCTATTAGTGTTAACTTTAGGTGAGTCAAATACCTACAGGGGACACAGGAAATAGATTCTCCCTGGCTTCTCTTGCTTCCCTCCTCTGTCCCCTGGCTTACCTTGGGTGACATGGTGTACTTCCAAGGACTTGAAAATTACAGGCACTGGGTTGCTGCTATTAACTAAGCATCTTGCTCTGTCTGCTGCATCAGACAACGAAGGGAGTCTCATGTTGTTACTTGTCGGCTCTCCTAGTTAGAAGAACTGAATCCTGAGCTCTCTTCTAACTCCCCCGCCCCAGGTAGCCTCCTTTTCTAAACAGCACACCTTTGCTGACTGACAAACCCATCTTATACCTGCAGATTTCCTTCCCCGGGGAGCCCAGGCTTTTAAAAGTGCTCTCTACCTTAAAAGTCTGTCAGCTAGTAGAATACATCTGTATTATGTTGGAAAGAAACAGGATAAGGAAAGAAACAGCGTGCATGCAGACATGCATTCAGTCAACAATGTTTGTATTTGTTCATCTGATGAACACCTACATGGCACTTCACTACTGGTGTTTTAAGAGTGTTAAGAGTTTTAGTGATGGTCATTCATCTCACACACCCAAAAAATACCTATGACATGGGTACTAAAATCATGCCCATTTTACAGAGGAGGAAACTGAGGTACCAGCAAATAACTTGCCCATGAAGACGCCTTAACTTGGAGAGCCAAGATTTGGACCCAAGCAGCTGGGCCCCAATGGCTGAGCTCTTCAGCACTCTGTTTTGTGCATTAAGCCCCAAAGCTGTCCCAGGCACTGAGTGAGGACAGAAAGATACAGTGATGACCGAGACGGCCAACACAATGAAATAGCTCCCTATTGCTCTGTCAAGACAACACAGCAAATATTAGAGGCTGCTCCATTCTGGGCATGAGCTCAGGTAATCCTCACAGCAGCTCTGTGAGCAAGGTGTGAATTTATGACTCCCTCATCCAGATGAGGAACTGAAATTTAGACTAAACATCACATTCAAGAGGTGGCAGAAAGATGCATACTGTCTAAATTAACAAGTGGCAAAGCATGGGCCTGCTATTTCAGTGTAATCCTCATACCACCTGAATCAGAACCAGCCGAGATGTTTGATGGAAAACATGCAGATTCCTGTATTCCAGCCTTACCATACTCATTCTGCACCACTAGGCAAAGGGCCTGGCAATCTGCATTTGCACAAATTCCCCCAGGTGACTCTGATGGACACTTAAGTGTGAGAACTTTGCCTACACCACACTGCTTCCTCTCTCCCACTATTAAATACAAGGATGCAATGGTGGGGATGATGGTAATTAACAACTAATATAGAAAGCATTTCACAAACAATAGCACAGATCCTGGGATGGTACTGCCTGCTTTCATTTCTCATAGCTGCTTAGTAGGTCATATTTTCCACAATGAGACTGGCAGACACTTCAAGCCCTCTCATTTCTTATCTCTTCTTATGCTTTCTGAATTTAATGGTGTGAAACCCCATTGTCACAGCCTTAGGTGATGGCATTCTATAAAATCCTGTCTCTCCAACCCATAGAAGGTGATAATAAAACCCAGATAATTGAAATTAGTGAACTTTCTCATAGGACAAATCTCTTTAGACCTCTACACATTACAGGCAAATTCTAGGATTTATTGAATCCTTCCATTAAAGAGGCAGGCTTTACATGTTTCCTTCATTTAAAAAGCTCCATTTTAAGAAAATCATACTATCCTTTTTACCCCTAATATCCCAAGACAGAAAGCAGGCATTATCCATATCGGACAGCATGAACAAAAACGAAAGTGGCTTGGTAAAAATCTTACTAAGAGTATAAATAAATGTTTTAAAATTGAATACCAGAGTTTGCAGGCCTCTTAGGTTTGTTTTTTTCTAAAAGGAAGGGAGAGAGAAGGGGGAAAAGGGAGAATGGAAAGAAGGAAAGGTGATAAGAAGGGAGAGAAGGAATAGAAAAGCCAAAGAAAATAAAAACACCCTTAGTCCCTCTACATATTTTCTCCAGCACGGTTAAGAACTGATGTAACGGCCAGGTGCAGCGGCTCATGCCCGTAATCCCAGCACTTTAAGAGGCTGAGGCAAGCAGATCACAAGGTCAAGAGATAAAGACCATCCTGGCCAACATGGTGAAACCCCGTATATACTAAAAATACAAAACTTAGTTGGGCACGGTGGCACATGCCTGTAGTCCCAGCTACTCTGGAGACTGAGGCAGGAGAATCACTTAAACCCAGGAGGCAGAGGTTGCAGTGAGCTGAGATCATGCCACTGCACCCCAGCCTGGTGACAGAGTGAGACTCCTGCTCAAAAAAAATAAATAAATAAAAAAGAAAAGAAAAGAAAAAAACCCCTGCAGAGGTGACCATGGTTCACAGCTGGTTAGCTTCCCTGCCAGTGGACAGGTCTGCCTGATGTGTGTGTGCCTGGGTTTGCAGTGCTGGTGGTCAGAGACAACGGGATTGGTGACTAGAGCCAGAATGCCTGGATTTGAGACCAAGTGACTTTAGGAAGTGAGTGACTCTTCGTGCCTGGTCTCTAAAGGAAGATGACATTAGTACCCAGGCTGGAAGGATTCCTGGTGTCACAGCTGGAAGGAACCCTGTCTGTATCCTAGTAACACTCTGCTAGTAGAGATTAATGCTTATTATTACGTTGGTATCTTTGTGACACTTGTGTACCTTACTTCACACCGTGGCACAGAAGTGTGAATTGAATAATAATTTACATGCTTTAAAAATTCCTGGTATTTGTTTTTTTTAAAAAAAAAGCTCTGGTGCGAATGAGACTGAGCTGAGGACTCACTCACAAACTAAATTAATAAAAACATAGATGCCTGAATAGATACACATAAATAATCATACATTAAAGTCAATAATGGGGAACTTGAAAGACAGAGTTTTTGAAAGACAGGAATCAGACAGTACTGCAGGTCGAACAGCAGAGTAACTGCTGCCACAGAAGCTGGGGGTGGGTCCAGGGCGATGCCAGGCTCAAAAGCGGTGAGCTCCAGGAACAGACCTGGTGTGGGGGTCACAAGCCAGGTAACATGTCTTCATATAGCAGGGGGGGGACTCAGATAATCAGCCCCCTCCTCCTCACCACTGTCAGGTAAGCACACTAGAAATCTGGGTATCTGTCTCCAAGGGCAATAGTGACTATGGAAGCTGTCGCCACAGACACCAGATGGCTTCGTTTCTAGACAACCGTAGTGAATTCTGTAACGTGCCTGTTGTATTCCTCTTCAAGACTGAAGGACTGTGTTTCCCAGGTCTGCAGCCAGCCCTCAGCTGTCAGCCCATTATGAATTGCCTTAGCTAAAGACAGTCTTCTCCTCTTAGGTCACGGCTCCCTCTTACCACCCACATCCAAAACCAGATTGTAATGGAGTTATACAGGCTTGGCTTCCTTGCCCCAACTCAGGACCACTGTGGAGAGCCATCCTGGCTTCAGAGTCCCTGGGAGATTGACTGAGCCTTTGATAAGACTGTCAGAACCAAGCCTCTCTGCCAAGTTCAGCTTTCTTCCTCTCCCTTCCACAGCAGATAACCCCCAGAATACTCCCTAGTCAACTTTCTATACACCAATCCTCATCTAAGGTCACCTTTCTGGAGACTTCAACCCATGACATCCAAATGGGAGCTTGGACCCCTAAGCAAGATGGCCCAGGGACACCAACTGAAGCCTCCACAGACCCAAACACATGCACGAAGACTAGGATAATCCCAGCCATGGATCACCCTTTGCTGTATGTCTTTTCCAGACATATTACACAAGAATAAAGAAAAACACAATACTAAACCACTGAAAATGGATATTAGAAATAGTAATAGCACCCAGACATTCCATTTGAAAGGGTCAAGATAAACCTAGAGGAAACCCTGAAGAGACACTAGACACCACAGAGTAATGCCTAAAGACTTCAAAAAATGTTCTCACAAAGCTTATCCCATTGAATTTTCAAGCCCCCAGGTACTGGGCATTATTTTATCTGATTTACAGACTGTAACACTGAGGGTTTGAGTGTGAACTCCCACACTCAAAGCCAGGAGTTGTATCTACATTTTCTTAAGGAGATTCTTTGCCTTGGTATGGTGAAACTAGAGTTGACCTTAATGTGAATATTAGTCAGGAAGGGCTGGCCAACTTATAAAATATACCACCATATTGCTGTATCATAGAAAGGGTATTAATTTATAATTATAAGATGCTTTTCACTACAGTGAGCATAGCAGGCTTGCTAATCAGGCACTGTTGGCCATTGATTTGGGCTATTAGAGTAGCAGCTGCCCCTCTTCAATCAACCAAGCAAGTGTTATCCGTAACCAGGATGAACCTGGCAAAAGTCCAAAAACAAAGCAATTTGCTACTTTCCATTTCCCTAAATCCACCACCAAAATAACAGAGCAAATGCTCCCATTCAAATCACTTTTATATATGCTCAGTATGAATTAGATGAAGGCCCTTGGCAAGTGAAATGTTCAATATCCACATTAGTACCACCAACACATGAAGCAATCAACCCAGTCAGGTACCATGTAAGTGAAACGAGAGACATTCTAATGAGAAACTAAAAATTTTCAGACCCCTCGCCAGGTACCTTGCTGAAAGCCGGTTTATAGGGTTAATCATTTGTTCAGGTAGGAGGACCATGAGAACGCAGCACCTGAGAATCAAAGACCTCTCATCGCAAAGTGGAAAACATACGGTGATACAAAGAGGCTGAAATATACAGTGATCAGCATGTATGATCAGTATGTATCATTTGCTCACATGGCTCAAAGTGAGGTTTGAGATAATATATATACATACTGATTACATATGTATTATGTATGTAAAATCTATTAATCTGTATTATAGATATATAATCCATTAATATAATCTATTATATAGTCACATATAATCAGTATGTATCATATATCATTATATATAATATATAGATTCATACTGATTATATGTGACTATATAATAGATTATATTAACGGATTATTAATATAATACTATTATATATAATCACATATCATTATATATAATATATAGATAAATACTGATACACACTAATTATACATATACATATATACATCTAAATGCATTATATACAAATCTATTCTATGTTAATATATAATTTATATATTGTATAATATATATTTATATTCATATATATTTGTATATAATATAATCATATAATCATATTTTACAATCTATAATATATTCATATATAATCAGTATGTATCTATATATTATATATAATGATATATACTGGTTATATTATTATATATTATATAATTTATATAAAATATCTATATTATATCTAAATATAATCAAATATATAATACATATTCATATTATGTGTAAATATAAAATATACTATATATAAATATATAATATATACAAATATATAATATATGTCATATACTACATATTATATAGTATATATTAAATATTCATATATTATAAATATAGTAAATAGATTTAATAATTGAAATATTACATATTTATATATTAAATATCTGGCCATGGGTTCTTCACTGACCTTGGACTTTGGCATGATTCTTATTCATACTTGAACTTGTCTCATTCCACTTCTTCTCAGAGCAACTCTTCATTTGAGAGAAGAGTTTTTCAGATCATAGACCAAAAACAGTCATCCCCTCAAGGTGGTGGCAGTAGATGCCTGGAGAAGGGCACTTGCTGTGTATCCTGGGTCAGTGGTGTTGAGCCCTGGTTTCCTCAGCTTCCTGTCCTTCTGTGTGCTGATGTCTCTTGTGACAGTTGTTTTCCTCCCTGCCCCTGGAGGTTGTCTTCAAGCTGTGGACTTCTGGAATTTACAGATTTTGCAATGTGGTACTGCTTTTTTTTTTTTTTTTTTGTCTGTTGATTATTTCTCCAGGGGAAAAGGCAATAATTTTCTAAAACCCATGTGAATGTGAAGAAAAGCAATATGTTGATGGTTGTTTTTTATAGTGTAAAATAAAAATAGTAAAAGAAAAAAAATTTACATATTATAGATATTTTTCTACATATATGGAAAAATATATATATATATAATCAGTGTGTATCATTTGCTCACAAGGCTCAAAGTGAGGTTTGAGGGGCCATGATCAGACGACATTAACGCATAGAAATAACCACCATTTGCTGAACAGAGGCTGTTTCAGTGTTCTTTAAAAAAGAAACCTGAAGTGCAGAGAAGCTAAGGAGCTTCCTCCAGGTTACAGAGCTAGCAAGCACTAGAGCTGACATCCGAATCCAAGCACTCAGGTGCCAGAGCTGGGCATCTGCCTGCCACTGATACTATGAGGACCAGAGCTGTGATGTCCACAAGCATGGGCCCAGCTTGCTAAGCTCCAGGTGAGGCTTGCTTCTCCCACTGGAATATGGAGCTGGTGGGAGCTGACCATGAGAAGTTGGAACACATTGGAAATACACACCATGGATGCAGTCAGTGTCACAGTCATGGGGTATGAGGGAACGGCATCAGTAAACAGGTGGACTCAAGAAAATAGAAAGCCCTTGTCACCTCAGAGAAGGTGAGCAGCCTATGCAACACTGAAAAGCCTGTTTGCTAGAGGGACAGTGGAGTGGGGGGAGCAGGCGGGATATCAGGGAGGGATAACATGGGGAGAAATGCCAGATGTAGGTGATGGGGGGATGGAGGCAGCAAACTACATTGCCATGTGTTATCTATGCAACCATCCTGCATGATCTCTGCACATGTACCCCAGAACCTAAAGCACAATTTTAAAAAAAATGCTCAATAAAATCAGTCCTGATCTACTTTTCAATGTTTCAGTGTCAGATATGCAAGTGACACCTAGAAGGGTACACTTGCTGATGATAGGCTCTTGGTGCTTTGGAGTGGGAAAGATGATAATATGTGAATTTTTGTTCTCAAGTCACCAATAACCCCTCCCGGAGGTTTGTAAGTTCTCCGCCAACTGCTCGTGTCTCCCCACCCCCTGCCATTGGACCAATGACAATGCCCTGGGCTCCACTCAAATCTACCTAGTCCCTGAGGAAATTCTAACAAAGACAGGCAAGCTAGAAAATTCTAACCAAGACAGAAGCCCCAACCCACAGGAGGGATTCTGGAATAAATCTCCCTGTTCTCAACTCCTGTGTGTTTAGGGTGTGTTTAGAGAGGGAATTCCTTCCTTCTTGTAAGCCTCAAGTAATACAGACAACCTTACTGAAATGTCTCTGTGTGACTTTCTCTTCCGTTTTTCCCAGTTGACCTCTCCTCTTTTTTGACAGAGGCATTTGCTGCCTTAGAGACGATTAGGAGCCAAGAAAGGGAAAGATTCAACATTTTGTCTAAAGACTTTAGTGAAACAAAAATCTTGAAAGCCAGGGTTTACTGAGAGAGCAAAAGGCTTTCTAATTTGCAAACATTTCACTGTAAGCCTTGGGTAGTGACAACTTAGGATTTCAGGGAAGGGAAGGGAAGTTCCCACCCACCCTGAGACCCTTTTGGCCTTGGTGACTCAGACTAGGGAATGGTACTAGAGAGGGAGAGGGGTGTGACATTTCCTTGGGTCTCAGAAAGTCTGGCTTCTGAGGCTGATTGCACAGCCATTATGATGTGATAACATTTTAAAGCAGCACATATGTATTTTCAAACATTTTACTATATCTTATTTTCTATTTGCTTAGCAGAATGAGAAAAATATATATATAAACATATATCTAGATAGATAGATAGATAGATAGATAGATAGATATGAGTGTGTGTGTATGTGTGTGTGTCTATGTGTATGTATGTATTTCCATCTTTCTCTCTCCTCAAGGATTATGACAGGGTTTGAATCCTAGAGACTCAGGTCTTCCCTGGTCTCCAAGTTACACAGGCTACTGGAAATCTTTTAAAAAATTAAGAGAGGTGGCTGTGGGTAAAGCGTGGAAATTTAGGAAAGATTTGAGGAACTCTTTAGACTGGGAAGGAGTTAGATTCTGGGGTATTTCTGCAAGCCTTCTGGAACACTTACTGTATACTTTCACATCATAAAGGCTGGAGAGGGTCTAAAGTTTAAATAAAAAACAAAACAGAATTTCCCAAACTTACCTTCAAAATATGTTCCTCCCATTGCATTCCTACTACCGTTCTGTAGAATAGTGTTCCATAGACAGAAGTTTCAGAAGTTTGGGAAATGCTAACAGAACAAATGTGAACTACCATGTCCTGAGAATTCAGATCACCCATATCAACATGACACAGTGCTTAAGACCAAGAACTGAGATCACCTGTGTGAACTTGACTTAGTTGTTCACAGAAACCTTTGTCTAGGAAATAGAAGGCTCTAACCCAGGAACAATTTCACTGCTTCATTCAGAAAATCCATGCATATCAATTTAGCTGGGACAACATTCTTCTTACCTAAATAAATAGTTCATTTATCAAACAATAACCTACTTGTCAGACTTATTTCAATATACTCATCTTGCTATGTCTAACAATCTTAAATCAGGATGTCATGAAATTTACCCAATACCCATCGTCTTCCTACCTTAAATTACTTCAGCCTATACCCTCCCTACAAGCCCTGTAAATATCCATTCTGACTTCCATCTCCTGGAACATTGCTGAGATTGTCTTAAGGCAGTGTTCTCCCTTATGGAAGTGAGCTCTAATAAATGTAGTCTTGGTTTAACACCAGTTATCTGGTGATATTTTGAGAAGGCGTATTTACTGTGCAATATACAAGCTGTTTGGGTGCATGTTTGAAATGTGGAAGCATAAATGACACTTGAGATAGTTCCCAGGTACATTTTTTCTACAGCCAGAGCTCAGCACTGCCCAAGTCCTCCCCTTGTTTGGGCCAGCTCCCCAAACTCAGTAACTGTATGGATGCCTCTGATTTTTGTTTAAAGTCCCTAGTTTAGAGAATGGGCTTCCAAACATGATACCTGTCTCCCAGACCACAGAGTGGGCTCTTGACCCAATGCCAAGCCAATCAGCTTCTCTACCAGGAGTTTGAATGAAGACATCCCAAACAAAGGCATCTGGAATTATGTTATTCCTATAAAAGCATCTTAACACTAAATGTGTGGTTCACAGATCAATGCTCAACCTCCTGGTAGGGGCCCATGACAAATACAGAAATTGAAAGTAATATGACATAGTAATTTCTATCTATTTTTTAAAAGCTTACATTTGTATGTCATTAGATTGATTTAATTTTATAAAACTTGATTTTCATTATACTACTAAGAAAAAATGTTCAAAACTTGAAAATAAGACAAAAATGTGGGTTGCATGTTCTTTCAATGTCATATACAGGCATTAATGTGTCAATTCAAAGATTATGTAATCATCTAGGAAAATGTATTGTTCACCTCATTGTTCACTACTCATTGATGGTTTCAGACTTAATAACATGACATGTTAATTCATAGATCTGTCTAGCAGAGATTCAAGTAATGATTGGTAGAAAAGATAACCACAGAAGTTAAAGTGTTTTGTCCTATAGGACATGATAAGCTTTAGCTGTGGCTCCACCCAAATCTCATCTTGAATTATAACTCCCACAATTCCGACATGTCATGGGAGGAACCCAGTGGGAGGTAACTGAATTATGGGGGTAGATCCTTCCTGCACTCTTCTCGTGATAGTGAATGAGTCTCATGAGATTTGATGGTTTTAAAAAGAAGAATTCCCTTGCACAAACTCTCTTTTTGCCTGCCATCATCCAGGTAAGACGTAACTTGCTCCTCCATGCCTTTCACCTTCCACCATGATTGTGAGGCCTCCCCGGCCATGTGGAACTATAAGTCCGATAACCCTCTTTCTTTTGTAAATTTCCCAGTCTCGGGCATACCTTTATCAGCAGCGTGAAAAAAAACTAATACAGGACACTAAGCAGCTAAGCAGCTTCGTATCTTATTCTAACACTCCTTTACTATTAAATTGCATGCTAATATCTAGTTCCTCAAATGTTCTTTGAATTATAGTTATCTTTTTATTGGTTCCCTTTTGAATTGATGAGATAGATAAAATCTTTGATATGTTCACTTTATATATGAATGTGAGTCATATTTAAAACTTTTTGAAAACTATATTTGACATTTTTCTCTTTTTTTAAACATAAGTATGTTAGTCTGTGACACATTGAAACAAAATAAAATGAAATAAATATCATCATTCACTGTAAAAGTTTGAAAAACGCTGTCCTAATTCTATGAGCTCCCATTGCTTCAGCCCTTGGAACTTCTCTAGTTTATATCCTTTCTTAGGCCTGGTCATTCAGGTCTTTGGATGAACCTGTGACTAAATAACTTACTTCTATTTTAATTAAATATTTTTCTTTAAAGTCTTAAGTTAGTCAGGATTTATCAGACTCCTAACCAAGTCATCATGTTGTAATTATAGCCAACAAAATGCTTTCCAACAAATAACAATCCAACCTCTCCTTTGGTACAGACGTAGGCTATACCTATCACTAAAATGTCCTGATCAAAACTGCATATGATGAGAACAAGAAGTGTAGGTTGAGTATCCAATAGCAAAACAGGCAACTTTTGTCATAAACAAAAACTTTATGACACCTTTTTCTTTGACCTCACTCATTCTACAACTGCCCTGGTCATGCCCAACAATGAACAAAACCTTGGAAGCATAATCAAAGCTGACATGTGCAAAACTCCAGGCCTTTATGTGGGAGCTGTAGCTTTTCTCTCCCTCTTGAGTATGCTTAAAAGCCTGGTCCTAGCTCATGGCCTCCATGTCCATTTTGGACACTGGGATTTGATCACCTGGCCACACATCCCCATGAGTGTCCATCTGGCAATCCCAGTTGCTCTCTAAGCTCAGTCCTCCCTCTTCAGTACCTAGAATTTGATGCTGAGTCCCTTTCTTAGCATAATTTATCCCCACTTACTCTCACTCTGTTTTCAATTCAACAGACTTCCTTCCACTGAAAAATGCAGTGCTAACCATATTCCTGGGAGGTTTTGACTCATATTTTGAACTGTTTTTCAAGCACTAATTATTTCTTTTATGTTATTCAGAATCAGTGTTTCCTCATTTGGAATCCCCCCTTCCTCCATGGAATTTAATGTATACATATGAAAATTAAAACCAGTTTTAGCTAAAAATAGATCCTCTGGGAGGTCTTCAGAATCAGCTGACAGGCACAGTTAAGAGGAGCCTGGATCGCTGACAACCGTTTCGGCTTCAGATGGAAAAGAAATAGGCTGGCACAGCACTTGGCCACTTTTCAGGGGTGGCCTGCCAAGACCTCATTTACCAAGGTGTTCACAAGTAGCAGAGGGGTTGAGGGGTAGGCTGAGCCACCACACTCTGCCGCCCCCAGAAGTGGCTGGGATGTGAAGAGGCCAACTCAGCGTCTCAGTGTGACTAAGATCTGAAACTTTTCAAGGGAGTATTCTAAGGACTGCAATCTGCAGTTCTGAAATACAGGAGGCTCTGCATACCAAACATGTTTTTATAACTCATGTGGCAGCAACACCCAACCTGAGCCGACATGATGTTATTTATGGTCCTTATTTTATCCTGCTTAGGGTAAACATTCATATGTTTTACTACTGAAATACCAATCTGTTTTATTACAGGGTGCTGCCCCAGACCCTGCTGGTAGAATTGTGTAATATACAGTGTATGCATCTTATTATCTTTCTAAATTCCAGAACACATCTGGACCTAAAATTGGAAGGACTAATTTCTGAATATTTTTCATAGAGCATGTTTTTAATGTTTAGCTCAAAGAGACCAAGCATGAGTGAGAAGTGGTGGGGGGCGGGAAGGGAAAGTATCCCTAGAATATGAAAATGCTTAAAAGAGAATCTCAAGTCTCAGAGGAAATAGGAAAAAAATATATGATCTCTTTCACGGGAGCCAAGCTGTGTTGAAAACTTCGTGGGTCATCTTTGGTGTGCACCCAGCAATACCCATGCAAACAGCATCATCCCACAGAGATTTCTCACCCTGGCATTATTATTTTAAAGGATAAAACCAACCAACTTTTATAAATAAAGATACTGCACGTAGCAGGCCCTGCTCGCACCCCTTTGCATGTGCTATCTTGTTTAATCTTTGAAATATTATCCCCATGCCACAGATGAGGAAAATTAAGAGCTGGAAGTTTGGGTGGCTTAAAAACACCACCCATTGTGAGTGACAGAGACAGGCAATATAACTTAGGAGCCCCCCGACTACTGTCCTGTGAAACTACCAAGGACACCCCGGTCTGTTCTCAGCGGCAAAGACAGGAGCACTTCATCATGAAAGGAAACTCCAGCACCAGCTACAGCATTTCATATGGAAGGACCATGGGCTTTGGAGTCAGAAGATTTTACTGTCCACCACTGACACTTGTTAGTGAGATCTTGGACTCTTCAGGCAACCTTTATACCCTTATCTATAAAACAGAGTTTATAATCCTGTTTACAAAACATTTCAGATGATTAAATGTATCAAATGATAGCCCTCCTCCTGGATCACAGTATATCAAACTGAAGAACCCACTCTCATCTTAGAGCCTTTTGCATGAGCTACTCCCTCTGCCTAAATGTTTCTCATTGATTTTTTACTTCACTGGTTTCTTCTCATACTTCAGGTCTTAGCCTCCTTAAAAAAAAAATCTCCTTTGACCACCCATTCTTCAGCAGCCACGCAGAAATCTCTATCATATGGCCTTGTCTTATTTCCTTCATGGTACTTACCATCATCTTGCCATGTACCATTTTCCCGTTTTCTTAAGGGTTTATTGTATCATGTTTGCCTTTTTCTCTCTCCAGTATAATGAAAGCTCCAGAGCAGGAGGCACACTTTTTATCTGATTCAAAGCTTTATCCCTTGTACTTAGCATAGGGTCTGGCACAAACTAGGTGACCATTCAGTGTTTCTGGTACAGTTGGCTAAATGAGTGGTAGGGACTTAATATACGTCTTTTCCTTTTCTATTCTCTATTTCTGTCTCCAGAAAGAGAACGAATTTGGTCAAACACCAAAGTCCTTGGGGATATTTTGACTGTCAAGCATTTGTACCTCTTGCCCCTTTGCTCTCAAGCCAAAAAAAAAATTTCCATGAAAATTAATGTGAAAAGAACAAACAGAGGGCACCTCTATTATTAGAATGTGTGTAGATTTTGATCTGTAATGGAATAATAAGAACTTCTGCTTTCACGGGCTACGTAAAGCGACGCATAATGTTTCCCAATTTATATGTTGATGCCTTACTTATTAAGCAGCCCAGTTTATGTAGTTCTAATACCTTAAATTAGGAGATGCTCCTGTAACATCCGTATGTTCCTGTATTCTTAATCCCTTAAAGAAAAACAGAAATGAAACAGATTGATACCAGCTCCAAAACCACGTCAGTGAAGACACTCAACAGGTTGAAGAGCGAGCCCATATGGCAGCACTTAGAATTTGATAGTCTTAATTAAGCAATCTGCTCACCAGCATCACCAGCAAGAAACCTGGTGTGATGGCTGCCCTTACTCCCTGCCACCTAAAAGACATTTTCATTTGTGTGTATGCTGGGTTATAAAAATTCCCAAGCATGGAGCACAGTCTGCAGTCATAGGATGTTAGCACTCAATGGGACTTTAGCAACAGAGCACAATATCCTTAAGGCGAACTGTCCGGCTTTTGCCAGCCCAGCATCATTTCCTTCCTTGAGGGAATAGCATCTCCATTTCCCCAAGCCAGCCTAACAGAAGTACAGAATTTTCCTGGATATAATAACTGGCTTAGGGACAAGTACATGACCCAAGTTGGCCCAAGAACAGTTAGCCATGAGATATTTGCTGGAACGCTGGAAAAAGAGATTCCCTGCATTTTTGAGCTGGAAGAATAAAAGACTGGAATTGCTGGTGGCCATCTTGGAGGGAACTTCTCTAAGAGTGAAAACTGAGGCCAATAGTATAGAAAGCAGAGCTGGGGATAAAGGGTGACATTGTTGATGTTATTAGAGCATCTAGATCTAAGTGGTTCTAAAGCTAGCTCACACTATGAAATTTTCAATCATGTGAGGTTATATATATATATATAAAATTAAGTGGAGTCTCACTCTGTCACCCAGGCTGGAGTGCAGTGGTGCAATCTCGGCTCACTGCAACCTCTGCCTTCCAGGTCCAAGTGATTCTCCCTCCTCAGCCTCCCAAGTAGCTGGGACTACAGGTGCCTGTCACCACGCAGGGCTAGATTTTGTATTTTTGGTAGAGACAGGGTATTAACAAGTTAGCCAGGCCGGTCTCAAACGCCTGACCACAGGTGATCCATCCTCCTCGGCCTCCCAAAGTGCTGGGATTACAGGCGTGAGCCACCATGCCCAGCCGTGAGCTGACTATTTTATATGATTTTGCTCAGGCTACTTGGAGTTATGTTACTGTTGATTACAACCCAAATAGCCCAACTGATATGCTCTCATTATACAAATAAGGAAACAGAGGTCCAGGGAAGAAAATGTCATGCAAGTCAATGTTAGAGCTGGGAGAAGACTCCACTGATTCTGCTTCTCTTTTGGAAAAACTCTTTTAGATGCCTGCTGGTATCAACCCTTGAAGCTCTCTGGGCTCTCCTCTCACTTATTTCATGTTCAAGTGCTCCCCAATTATACTCCTGTCTCCGATGTTCATCTCTTCTCTGATATGCAGACCAACTGTCTCCATCTCAGAACTTCTGAAATACCTCCATGCCAGCCTGAGCCACACCGAGTCATCTTTTTCATCTTCCTCCTATTCTGAACTTCCAGATAGCCAATCATATTGTCTAACCACATGGTTCCCTTTTCATAAATTACCTGTATCGACAATTCAAAACACTAAAAACAAATTTCAAAGTTTGATCAACACCAGCCAGCCCATGTCCTGTCATCTCTTAGCACTGTCTTCTGCCTCCTTGATGGTGAATACATATTGTCAATAGTGTTACTGATATGATAGAAACAACATAGCATCAAAAACATTAAGATGGTTTTGTCTTCTATGGAACATTATTTGATTCACGCACAGTGTTAGTAGTAATGGTGACTTCATGAAGGTGAATTAGATGCCCATGTGGGACAGGCAGGGTTAACTGGAAAGCCTACTGGATATCAGAAAGATAAACACTGGAGGGCCATAGCAAGCTTTCAGCTACAATTATCCCTATGCTGTTTCCGACAGCTAATATTTCAGGGACTATTAGAGATCAGCCACTATACAAAACCCTTTACATAGATTAACATTTTTTAAAAGTATTTTAAATTATTATGGGTACATAACAGTTGTATATTTTTGCAGTATACCTATGATGTTTTGACATAGACATACACGGTATAATAATCAAATCAGACTAACTGGGTGCTCATCACTTCAGACCTTTATCATTTCTTTGTGTTAGGAACATTCCAATTCCACTTTCTTAGGTATTTAAAATATATAATAAATTATTGTTAATTTTAGTTGCCTTATTATGCTGCCAAATACTAGATGTTATTCATTCTAGCTTCATTGTTATACCCATCCCCACTTTATCCTCCCTCCCCGGTACCCTTCCAGCCTCTTACAACCATCATTCTACTCTCAATCTCCAAAAGTTCAATTTTTTTTTAGCTCCCATATATGAGTGAGAAGAATCAACATGTATCTTTTTGTGCCTAGCTAATTTCACTCACTATAATGTCTTCCAGATCCATCCATGTTTTTGCAAAGTATAAGAGTTCATTCTTTTTTTTTTTTTTTTTTTTTTTTTTGAGACAGAGTCTTGGCTCTGTTGCCAGGAGCCAGGCTGGAGTACAGTGGCGCAATCTCGGCTCACTGCAATCTCCGCCTCCTGGGTTCAAGCAATTCTCCTGCCTCAGTCTCCCTAGTAGCTGGGACTACAGGCCCAAGCCACCACACCCAGCTAATTTTTATATTTTTTAGTAGAGACAGGGTTTCACCATGTTGGCCAGGATGGTCTCGATCTCTTGACCTCGTGATCTGCCCACCTCAGCCTCCCAAAGTGCTGGGATTACAGGCATGAGCCACAGCACCTGGCCCAGTTCTTTTTAATGACTACACAGTACTCTGTTGCATATATGCATCAGTTTCTTTATCCATTCGTCTGTCCATCGACACTTAGGTTGCTTCCAAATCTTGGCTACTGTGAATAGTGCTGCGATAAACATGGGAGTGCAAATATTTCTTTGATATACTGATTTGCTTTCTTTTGGCTATATACCCAGCAGTCTTGCTGCTGGGTCACATGGTAGTTCTATTTCTAGTTTTTTGAGGACTCTCCATACTGTTCTGCATAATGGCTGTAGTAATTTACATTCCCATGAACAGTTTATGAGGTTTTCCCTTTCTCCACACCCTCACCAGCACTCATTACTGCCCATCTTTTGAATAAAAGCCTTTTTAACCGCAGTGAGATAATATGTTTTTACATTTTTGATTTGCATTTCTCTGATGATTAGTGATATTGGGTATTTTTTCATATACCTGTTAGCCATTTGTATTCTTTTGAGAAATATCAATTCATATATTTTGCCCATTTTAATGAGATTATTATTTTTTCTATTGAATTGTTTGACTTCCTCATATATTCTGGCTAGTAATCCATCATTAGATGGGTGGTTCTCAAATGTTTTCTTCCATTCTATGGCTTGTCTCTTCATTTTGATTGCTGCCTTTGCTGTGTAGGAACTTTTTAACTTGGTACGATCCCATTTGTCCATTTTTGTTTTACTTTCCTGTACTTTTCAGGTCTCAAGAAATCTTTGCTCATACCGATGTACTAGAGTATTTTCCCCAATGTTTTCTTGTAGTAGTTTCATAGTTTCAGGTTATATTTAAGTCTTTAATTCATTTTGATTTGCTTTTTTTTAAAATATGGCAAGAGATAGAGGTCTATTATTCTTCTGCATAAGGATATCCAGTTTTCCCAGCAGCATTTTTGAAAAGACTGTCATTTCCCCCAAGGTATGTTCTTGGCTCTTCTGTCAAAAATGAGTTCACTGTAAATGCATGGATTTCTGGGTTTATTATTCTGTTCCTTTGGTCTATGTGTCTGCTTTTATGCCATTAACACACTGTTTTGGTTACTATAGTTTTGTAGTATAGCTGGAAGTCAGATAACATAATACCTCTAACTTTGTTCTTTTTGTTTATGATGGCTTCTGCTATTCTGGGTCTTTTGGGGTTCCATATAAATTTTAGGATTATTTTTTCTTTTTCTGTGAATAATGTCATTGGTATTTTAATAAAGATAAAGTTACAGATCAAACTCCTTGTTCTGCCCCTTCCCCATTTCTCACTACTACATTTGACTTATGTTAAAAAAAAAAAAATTCTGCTGAGTGCAGTGACTCACATCTGTGATCCCAACATTTTGGGAGGTCCAATCAGGAAGATTGCCTGAGGCCAGGAGTTCAAGACCAGCCTGGCCAACATGGCAAAACTCTGTCTCTATTAAAATTACAAAAACTAGCTAGGTATGGTGGCACACTCTTGTAGTCCCAGCTACTAGGGAGGCTGAGGCACAAGAACTGCTTAAACCTAGGAGGAAGAGGTGGCAGTGAGCTGAGATTGTGCCACTGCACTCCAGCCTGGGTGACAGGGAGAGACTCTGTCTCAAAGAATAATAATAATAATAAAAATGATAATAATTCCACAGTGTAGCAGTTATCATGCATAGATTAATATTTATTCCTCAAAACAACCTACTGAGATTGACGCCATCATAAAATTAATTTTCTAGATGAGAAAATAAAACCATAGTGAGTTTTTTGTTTTGTTTTTCCCAACTTGCCAAAGTTACTTAGTTGGTAAAGGATTGGCCTTAGATTTGATACAGGCAGCTGACCTCTGGGGTCTATGCCCTGAAGACGACGCAACACTGCCCAGAAATTGGGAATTTCTAAAGGTGAAATTCAAAATGTTAATGACAAATTCCTTTTATCAAACACCTCCAGTTCTTACACTGAGCAGCCAAACAGGACATATCTATGAGACAAATTTAGCCCAAGGGCCAAGAGTATGATACCTCTGGTCTATTTATTTCTTCCATTCTACTGATAAGAAAACTTATGCCAAGGGAACTCCACCTGTGTTTAACTTACTCATCTGGGAAGGCCTTCTCACTCTGTTACTTCTTGTGTTTCCCATTCCTTAAAGAACAAGTTAGGGCCCAAGTCCAATGGAAGGATCCCTAAACATTTTGTTATATCTGTCTTTGATGTGTACATATGTTTATTTCTTATCCTACAGTCATTTTATTATAGTATTTCATATTTGTTAGGTAGGTAGTATAATGCATTTATAAGGTTCCTAATTATTATTAATTGACTTATTACTAGATTGTTACAAATAAATTGGTAGGCGGGAAAGGAAAACCTGTAAAAGCATTACATTTCTATGGAGCTCTGTTTACATATAGGAAAAACTCTTATTAATGTAAATAGGAGTCCACATTCTGACCTGATGCATCATCAACTTAATAATGATAGAGTGAATTAGGCAATGCCAGAGTAATTTTCCTTGGCTCATCACAACAGACTAAAACAAATACACTACTTGAAACCCCAATCTTGTCCAGCTCTATCCAGACTACAGTGCAGGTGATGTTATATAAACTCACTAATCAATTAATTGGTTTCCCAACCTGAAAATAAATAAAAGCTTATGTGAAGGATGACCAGAAAACAAAAAGTGAATTATTGTTGTTATTTTTAAAAATCACAAAAAAATGAAAGCAAAAGTACAAGAACCTAGGAAGTTCTCAAGATAGAGAATGTAGACAGACAAAAGCCTAAGGCAGTTTGAACTCAGGAAACAGGCATTTCTCCACCCGCGAGGTTGGAAAGTTCATCCATTTATTACTATCCAAGTGAAATCTTTTCAGCAGGGTCAAAAGGGCCTTTATTTTGACATTTAATTCACTGAGGATGTATTTCCTCCCTTAGGATGCAAAATATCTCTCACATGCTTTTTCATTAATTGCCTTCATTTTTCAAGTTCCTTGCTTGATTTATAGTCAATTAAAAGCACCCTCAAAAGCCATGACTCATGTGTGTTAAGTACAAATATGATTAATGCGATTCCACACACTCCATCGAGGACCTGGCTGCTAACCAAAGTCAGTGTCATGGTGACATGACCAAGCAACGTCTTGGTGAAAGACACTCACGAAGAGGGTGGAAAGCTAAGAGTGTAGGGTCATGGACAATCTGGCACTGGATCCATCCAAATCAAAGAAAAAGCTAATGCTTCTATAATACAGAGAAAAGATGAACTTGGCTATGAGCAGCCACAAATACGCAGCAGCAATTCTCGCTATCTCATCCAGGTTGATAAAAGCGATGGGAAAATAAAGTGGCAAATTGCCTTGATGTATCACCACCAACATAAAAAAAAAAAAACCTAAGAGACACTATGACAGAGAACTTTGGATAAAAACCAGGGCCCTAAAATCCTGGGTACAAATTTGGACACCACCAATTACAAGCAGTGATCTCAGGTTCATTGCTTCACCTAGCTCAGCCTTTAAAGTCCTCACCCTTAAAATAGGAAGATAAGAGTACCTTTCCCCCAAGAGCTGTTGTGAGGCTTAAGATGGCCCTCAACACACTAGGGAGCATGGAGTAAATGTCAGTCATCAAGGACAGGGAGGCCATAAGGGTCCACACTCACAGAAGCTCGCATGTCAACATATGTTCCTAATACGGTTAGGCTTTGTGGCCCCACTCAAATCTCATCTTGAATTGTAATCCCCATAGTCCCCACATGTCAAGGGAGACATCATGGGAGGTCACTGAATCATGGAGGCAGTTTCCCCTATGCTGCTCTCATGATAGTGAGTGAGTTCTCATGAGAACTGATGGTTTTATAAGGGGTTCTTCCCCCTTTTCTCGGCACTTTTCCTTCCCGCCTTTTTGTGAAGAAGGTGCCTGCTTTCTCTTGGCCTTCAACCATAATTGTAAGTTTTCTAAGGCTTCCCAAGCCATACTGAACTGTTTGTCAATTGAACCTTTTTCCTTTATACATTACCCAGTCTCAGGTAGTTCTTTATACCAGTATAAAAACAGACTAATAAGAGCCCAGTTTGGCCAACATGGTTATACCCTGACTCTACTAAAACTATAAAAAATTAGCCAGGCATGGTGACACGTGCCTGTAGTCCCAGCTACTCAGGAGGCTGAGGCAGGAGAATTGCTTGAAACCAGGAGGCAGAGGAGGTTGCAGTGAGTCAAGATCATGCCACTGCACTCCAGCCTGGGTAACAGAATAAGACTCCATCTCAAAAAAAAACAAAAACAGACTAATAAAGTAAATTGGTACCAGTAGAGTGGGGTGCTGCTATAAGGATGCCCAAAAATGAGAAAGCAACTTTGGAACTGGGTAACAGGCAGAGGCTGGAACAGTGTGAAGGGCTCAAAGGAAGACAGGAAGATGTGGGAAAGTTTGGCACATCCTAGGGACTTGTAAAATGACTTTGACCAAAATGCTGATAGTAATATGGACAATGCAGTCAAGGCTGATATGGTCTTAGATGGAGATGAGGACTTGTTGGGAACTGGAATAGAAGTGATTCTTGCTTTGCTTTAGCAAAGAGACTGGCGGCATTTTGCCCCTGCCCTAGGGATGTGCAGAACTTTGAACTTGAGAGAGGCAATTAAGGTATCTGGCAGAAGAAATTTCTAAGCAGCGAAGCATTTGAGCATGACATGGGTGCTCTTAAAAGCATTCAGCTTTACATATTCACAAAAAGATGATTTGAAATTGGAACTTCTGTTTAAAAGGGAAGCAGAGCATAAATGTTTGGAAAATTTGCAGCCTGAAGATGCAATAGAAAAGAAAAAAACACTTTCTGAGGAGAAATTCAAGCCAGCTGCAGAAATTTGCATAAGTAACACGGAGCCAAATGTTAATTGCCAAGACAATGGTGGTGGGGGTGGAGGGGGGCTGGTAAGAGGGAGATGTCTCCAGGCCATGTTAGAGGTCTTCAAGGCAGCCCCTCCTATCACCAAGGCCTAAGTCCTAGGAGGAAAAAATGGTCTCATATGCCAGGCCCAGGGCTTTGCCACTTTTTACAGTCTTGGGACTTGGTGCCCTGCATTTCAGCCCATGGCTAAAGAGGGTCAAAATGTAGTTTAGGCTACTGCTTCAGAGGGTGTGTGCCTCAAGCCTTGTTAGATAACACATGTGTTGGGCCTACAGGTGCACAAAAATCAAGAACTAAGGTGTGGGAACCTCCGCCTAGATTTCAGAGGATGTATGTAAACACCTGGATGTTCAGGTAGAAGTTTGCTGCAGGGGCAGAGCCCTCATGGAGAACTTCTGTCAGGGCAGTGCAGAAGGGAAATGTGGGACTGAAGCCCTCACACAGAGTCCTCACTGGAGCACTGCCTAGTGGAGTTGTAAGAACAGGGCCACCGTCCTCCAAACCCCAGAATGGTAGGTCCACTGACAGCTTGCACTGTGCTTCTGGAAAATCGATAGACACTCAATGCCAGTCCATGAAAGCAGCTGGGAGGGAGGCTGTATCCTGCAAAGTCACAGGGGTGGAGCTGCCCAAGACTGTGGGAACCAACGTCTTACATCAGCATGACCTGGATGTAAGACATGGAGTCAAAGGAGATTATTTCAGAGCTTGAAGATGTGTCTGTTCCTGCTGGATTTTGGACTTGCATGGGGCCTGTAGACACTTTCGTTTGGCCAATTTTTTGCATTTGGAATGAGTATATTTACTCAATGTTTGTACCTCCACTGTATCCAGGAAGCAACTAACTTGCTTTTAATTTTACAGGTTTGTAGATGAAAGGGACTTGCCTTGTCTCAGTTGAGATTTCGTACTTGGATTTTCAGGTTAATGCTGTAATGAATTAAGGCTTTGGGGAACTGTTGGGAAAATGTGATTGGTTTAGAAATGTGAAAGGGACATGAGATTTGAGAGGAACCAGGAGCAGAATAATATGGTCTGGCTCTGTGTTACCACCAAAATCTCATCTTGAATTGCAATCCCCTTAAGTCCCACAATCCTCACCTGTCAAGGGAGAGACCAGGTTGAGGTAATTAAATCATGGAGGTGGTTTTCTCCATGCTGTTCTCATGCTAGTAAGTGAGTTCTCATGAGAACTGACAGTTTTATAAGGGGCTCTTCCCCCTTATCTCAGCACTTCTCCTTCCTGCCACCTTGTGAAAAATGGGTTTTGCTTCCTCTTTGCTTTCTGCCATGATTATTAGTTTCCTGAGGCCTTACCTCAGCCATGCTGAACTATAAGTCAATTAAACCTCTTTTCTTTATAAATTGCCCAGTCTGAGGCAGTTCTTTATAGAAGTATGAAAATAGACTACACAGCTCCTAACATGCATATGCTTGTCACATTACCTAGAAACACTCACTCTCTTTTGTCAACATTGGCATGTGGCCCTTCATGAAAAAGTCTCCTAAGAACTATCCCTGCCTCTTTGGAAACATTAACATATTAAAATTTCAGAAAAATATCAGAAAAGTCAAGAGTAAAAAGGGTGACATCAACCTAATGCCTTAGATCAATGGTTTCCACAAAAGTGAGGTAAATAAGAATGTTTTTTACATTTTTCACAAAGCAAAATTTACTCAAAGAACTGACTTTTCTTCTGTAACTAGTCTTTACTCTTTTTATGTTTGTTTTTGATGCCAGGTGACCTTTTAAAAGAAAAGCCTGGCAAAAGTAAATGGCGGTAGTATTTTTCCCTCCCTTCATTTACTTACATTTTTACAATTCATACCCAGGCATAGCAACATTTCTTTAAAATATACTCTCATCAATCTAAAATTTAAAAAAATTACTGGTCCATGAAGTTCAAATGCACTAGAATCATGGCTTTAGTTGCTTCTTCATCTCTTCATATTTTTAATGGCCAGAATGATTTTTCTTCAAAATTTCAGATGGCCATTATAAGAAAAGTGGATCTAGCTAAGGTCTATGAATAAAAGTAAAGATAATTAATAACAATAGAAACAGCAATAATAAGAATGACAATAATACTCAGCAGCTTCCATTTATTTGTGACTATGTTCTAAGCATGTTTTCCATTAGTTGATGCATCAGCTCTAGAAGCAGGGACTGCCATTATTCTTCTTACAGAGATGAGATAATTCAAACTTGGAGGATTCAAATAACTCACTCATGGCCACGGAGCTAATATATGACTGTGTGCACATTTGAACTCTAGTTAATATGAGTTTAAAACTCTGTGATCTTAACCACAGTATTGTAATCATTTGGAGGAAGCAACTGGAGCCCATCTTCACTAGAACCATCAGTACGTGCTGTCCCTCCCCTAGTGTTTCTAACAGGGCACAGGGAGAGAAGTTTCTAGTGTTTCTAGGAAGTTAATTCTGTTCAGTGGGAAGATTTCTCTACTAAGGAGAGCAGGACATAGTCACAGGTGCATGACCTTGCTCTCCTGCTTAAACTGACCAACTTCATCATATGTAGGCCCTGGTTGCTCTGAGACAGCTGGCTCCTTTGTGGTCTATTTCTGTCTCTATGTCTCTTTCTGACATAGGCAGCATCATTTCGTTAGGATCTTTGTACAGACTGTGATCATGCATCAATACCCATGTGTTCTTCTATGTGCGCCAGCCTCCTTCACAGTTAGGTTGGCTGTATGACTAGATCTTATAATAGAATGTGAGCAGAAATGATACATGGCCACTTTGGGGCTGAGGTAGGTAAGCATCTGCAGTGACCTCCCCCTACTCTTTCTTATCCTCCTGTCTGCCAGCTCAGTGATAAAAGCTAGAAGCTACAAGATAGCAGTACCAAGTTGAAAGTAGCCTGGGACAACAAGTTCCTTCATAGAGGGCAACCACTGGGAGGAGATTTACCCAGGAGAGCAGCCCAACTGCATCCACATGATCTGAGTGAGAAATAACTTTCATTGTGTTAAGTCATTGGGGTTGTTTGACCCTATGGCTTCGCTGAGCCTGCTCTGGTTAATGTAGGTTCTTTACTAAACATGTGAGGCAAGTTGTATTGTAGGTAAACTTAGCTGCTGTGATTTCTATCTGTTTATCTATGTGTCTATGTGTGCGGGTAGGTGGTCTAAGAGAAGTGACCCATAAAGAATGAACAAGGGTGAAAAAAAGTACAGTTGTAATAATGGCTAGGTGGCCAATGGGGGTCTCCTTTCTGGACACCAAAGGCTGGACTCATCCCCTACTAATAGAGGCTGGCGGTCAAGGGTATGGTTTCTCCTAATGAGCTCAATGACTACATATTCCTCCATTTGCTGGAAAAAAATATCTGTCTGAGCTGATGGTAGCAAAGCAGAATATTCTGTTTTATAATTTTGTAGAATGTAGGACAGTCAGGTTTTATCACTTGGCATCTTCCCAACTCAGCTAGGTGGCTGGTCAGTTGTGCAAGACAGCTATTCTTCTAAGACTGGGGATCTTCTGTTCCGGGTGTCAAGATGTAACCAAGGTTGCTGTCCAATTCTGGCGGTACCAAGATGTCAGCTCCCAGAGTCACACAATTGTCATGTTTGGGGAAAAGCAAGAGCTACCATGCTGGGCAATTTGAGGGAGCTGTGTGCACCTGGCCTCTAGAAAACCCCTCCCATAAACTTTTTACAGATTCCTTTCTGAGTTCAAAGACCTTAAATGGATGCCTGCTTTCTGAGTTGTTGCCTTCTAAGCTGACTTCTCCTTTTTTCTTGTACTTCTCATTGAAAAATGGGAAGAATCACGTTTTCCAAGATAAACTTTCAAGACTGAGATGAAGCCAAGAAAGTTTTACCCAAGTTATCACGAGTTGGGGGCTTTGCATTATTCTCTGAAAGATGCAACAAAGAGCCCCCCTGGTTACGTGAGAAGAAATAGCTGAATGCTATGTTTTGATCCCAGCAGCTTGTTGAAAAATGGCTTTTTTAAGACTAAAGCAAGTTTAGTTAGTGGAAAGGAAAGTAGAATAAAGAGTGATTCAGATGTGAAGGAAATAAAAGGCTTTAGAACAACTGAGAGAAAGATGTATCAGAGATAACAGTGAATAAAATATTAGGGAAATAAAAGGAGTGGAGGTGACCATTAGTAACAGTTAAAGTAGAAAAAGATAAGTCATTGAAAATTGAGGAGGAAGATGAAAAAGGATGAAAGGAAATATTACTGTCTGAACAAAGATAGCAGGAAGCCATCCACAGAATAAACATTCCCCATAACCTGCTAAAAGCTGAACACAGAACTGGATGAATACAAGTCCAGGGTAGGGGTAAATATACTATGTCTGTCAGGCAAAGAGACAGCACTTTCAGACAACTTTAAAGAAGAGTGAAGAGAATAGACATAAATTGATTCATTATGCTATGCTTACACCCTCTGCAACCAAAAGTTCCCAATGATTCATAACCAAAGCTCTTAAATATTGCAAAGATAAAGGAATATAAAGTTCAAATGTCATGAGCAGGGCACTGACATGCTACTAGTTTTCTTATTGTGTACAACATTGACCTATATTCATATGACACTAAAATATCCCTAACCATTTCTTGGATCTTTGGTATGGAATGATCCAGGAAATGGTAATCTAAGCATTTTAGATGTTTTGGTTCTGTTTGGTTCTTTTCATTTTTCATTCAGATTTAGCCTTGTACCAGGAGAGTCTTCAATTCGATAGCACATACAAGTAATTAGGTTCTTAATTAACCACATTTTTCAGAGATAGAAGGGTTTTGTTTTGCATTATAAGACATACATGAAATAATCTGAGAATGAGAGAGACAGAGATCGAGAGAGAGAGAAAGAGAGGGAGAGAGGTAGAGAGACTAGCTTAAAATATTGGTTGGTTAGGTATAAAAATTCATTCAACATGTGGAAATAAAGCAAAGCACTGCTTGTACTTCTGGAAATCCAGATTTTCCTAAGTTATTTTCAATAGGGATTCTCAAGACTATGACAAACTTCTTCCTCATTTAGCCACAATTAACCTTACCTGTAGTCTCTACACTCATAATATATTCATTGCTTTGAGATGAACTTGACAGTCCCTAACCAGATCTGCTCTGTATTCTCTGTTACTCTAGTAATATATGTGGACATATGGTTTCACTGAGAGGGACTAATCAAATTTTGCTGACCCAACAATTCATACACAAACATAAAAATTTAAGTGTCCTCAATTCTCATATCACTGACTTTTTAAAAATGTGTTATCATTGATAATCAACCTAGTCCCATTTAGCATTTCCTAGCTTACCCAGAACCAACAACCATAACCCACTTAATTACTTAGGGGATTAAAGCGTGCACACATGCACGCGCGCGCGCACACACACACACACACACAAACTGTGATACTGGAAGGTACAGTATGGCCTACTTTAAATTAAAAAAAGATCCCCCAAAGTATGATTGTTTCCAGCTTCTCAGCAGTGAATTAATAGCTGTTTGGTATGGTGAAGATTACAGAAGCAATCACATTTATAGGTCTACTTTGCATACCAACTCTATTAATTTCCATACTCAGGGTGGCTTCGCATTTCCAAGCATGTTAACATAGATGCCATTTGGGATAATCACTTGGAAAAAAAAAATAAAAGGAAGATAGAGGAAGAGAGGAGAGGAGAGCCAGAAAAGTGGTTCTCACAAATCAAGTTCTATTTGAAATATACTGATTCAGATAAATACAAAAATGAAAAGACAAATGAGGATTTCTGATGGCCTGACCCAGGAGTCACACTCAGAGATCAAATTAGCAGGAAATCACATATTGGAATTCACTTATTGTGCCAGCCCTGCACCTTGTCATTACAGACTCTAATTATTGAAATGATTTCATTGGCGTCATTTTATCAGGAGGTGCATGGGCTTCACCTTGGACAGCTCCCTTGATGCTCAACAGTGCATCTTCATTATTGCGTTCCTTTTGACTCTTAGAGTGTGTCCCAGCCTCACCGAATGATCCAGTCAAGTGTGCTATTTTATTTCTTCATTTCTTTCCTTTAAACTTCCCAGCCACATAGTATAAGACTAACGGAAATTAGCTAGTGTGGAAGGCAAACCTGAGACAATAAGGGCCAATGTGGAATCACCTTCCTTGAAAAGACCTTGGAGAATCTGATCAGTTTATGTTATTTTATTCTTTTTTTTTTGAGACTATCTCACTCTGTCACCCAGGCTAGAGTGCAGTGGTACGATCTCAGCTCACTGCATCCTCCACCTCCCAGGTTCAAGTGATTCTCCTACCTGAGTCTCCCGAATAGCTGGGATTATAGGTATGTGCCACCATGCCCAGCTAAGTTTTGTATATTTAGTAGAGACAGGGTTTCACCAGGTTGCCCAGACTGGTCTCGAACTCCTGACCTCAAGCCATCTATCTTCCCTGGCCTTCCAAAGTGCTGGGATTACAGGCATTAGCCATCATGTCCGGCTGCATCTGATCAGTTTAGATCAATTGTTTCCATATTCTTCATTTCCAATCAGTAAGCAAGGCACTCAAGAGCCCACAATTAAATGGCTATTTGTGTGCCATCAAATTTAAATTCTATTCTGCTAAAACTGTACTTGTTATGCATTTAGCAATGTACCCAAACACTTCTTAAAGACAAAATAATATAATATTGACATTAAAAATAGAAAGAGATCATAACCACAGATATGAGGGATGCATATTTTAGATAAATCAATTGGAATTTGAGAGGATTTGAGTTTAATCCATAGAATAACTAGTGAAGGTTTAGAATCTTTCTAAAGACCATCTTACTCGTCTTAAGAATAAGAGTTTTTGATTCTTATGTCTAAAAATCCACAGAAGCCGATGTCATGCTCTTACCATTATTTTGATCTAATGCTATGTATGAGAAACTATAGGTAGAATGGCAATCGGCAAGAAGGCAATGATTTTGCTCCTGGGGGTCTGCCCAGGGGAAATGAATTTCATTTCCTTTGCACAATGTAGAACTCTCATTGGAGGCTGACAGCACCCTTTTCTGGGAACAGTCTGGAAATACTTACTGATGATAAAATACTAAAAAGAGATGTATATCACCCTATTAAAACCTCTAAATTGGCCAGGCCCTAATTCAAGAACTTCCACCTGGGTCAAGCAGTGACATAAGAAAAATAATCAGAAAACGCTTAGTTTAGGAAATACCACATCAAATATGAGAATAGTTTAAAAGCATCTTTGAGTGTCATTGCTTACAGTTTAGAATTGACTGGTCCTCAATGAATTCAGCTGGCTGATTGATGTGGAACACTTTCTGCTGAAATCCAGGAGTGCAGTCCAAATCTTCTGCAGATGTTAGCAGCAGCACCTGAGAAAACCAAAGCCAGCAATATTTTAATAGCGGCTTATGTGTTTGCCCTGCTAACTTTCACCAAATCTACAACTTTTAGAAATAAGCTGAGGTTCTGATTTCATTTCCCAAATGAAGAGGTAAGTTGATACTTTTCCAGTGGCTGCCAACAATTCTTTTTGGCATTGAGATTTGGAGAACACGCAAATGGGAACAGCTGCTGCAGTTTCCATTAAGTTGCAGTTAAAGAAATAACTTCATCAGATTTTTACACCTGCTACGATTCTCACCGTGGTTTCCATGTGTGAAATTATATTACAGAAACTGTCAATTTTCCATGATGTCTAAGCTAAAACCAACTTCATTTTTATACAAGCAAAGAAGCATTGTCATCTATGAAGAGGAGAACAGAGAAAATGAAACTATTCTGTTGGAATTTACTTCTAAAAGGAATCCAGGGTCTTTTAAACCTTCACTGTGGCCCAATATGGCGGCCATGAGCCACCAGTGGCTACTGAGTACTTTAAAAGTTGTAGGTCTGACATTGACATGTTGTAAGTATAAAATGCAAATTGGATTTCGATGTCTAAATAAGGAAAAGAATGTAAAATGGTTAATAATTTTATATTAATTACATGTTGAAATGACAATATTTTACATATGGAGCTAACCATACGTTATTAAAATTAATTCTACCAGTTTCTTATTCCTTTTGTACATTTGGCTTCTAGGAAACTTAAAACGTACAATTGCTTTCAAAGGTGCAGTTTTGTCTTTGCAGATGCTTGAGACACTTCATCTAATGGTCAAAAAATTAGGTTATATGATTTGGAAAATACTGTATGGAACATATGTGATTCTCTCCAAGGCATGGTGTAACTTAGTGAAATAAGAAACGGTCTTAAGGTTTAGCAGGCAAAGACTATAAGCTCATAAAAGCAGGGATTACCTCTCCCCACCACCAACCACCATTTCTACTGAGCATCTACCACACACACTGGGACAGAGAAGAGGCTCCATGACACTTAACAAATGAAAGCTACCATTTTTGAGCCATTATTATTTGGCCATCACTGTGCTAAACTCGTCATATGCATAAGCTATGAAATATGTACCATTATAAGCTATATTTTACAGAAGATGAACCTGAAATTCTAGAAAGATTAACAAGCTTGCCCAAGATCATACAGTTAGAATGGGTGGAGTCCATATCTGAATCTAGGTTCAAGTGTCCTGAAAGGCACTTTCTTAGAGAGCCCTGCCCATTCCCCTCAGACCTGCTGTGTCGGTGTGCAAGACTTTGCTTTTTTTGTTTGTTTTTGGCTGAGATATGCCTCTAAAACTTGTAGAAGGGTATTTTATCTGAGCATGGTGGCAGAAGAGAGTATTTGGAAATTAACATCCCGGGAGTGGCCCTTAACCAATAATTGATGGGGAATGGTGTGCAAATACCCCAGCTCCCTCACCCCTCTGGTGAGATGACTTGGAGGTATGCATTTTTTATCCCAGTTTCCACCTGGGACTGGCCAATGTCTATCAGAGTATCTGGCTTGATAACTCACATTCATTACCTGCCATCTCTTCCTTGACTTATTTCCTCATTTCCTCTCGGTATTTTTCTATTTTTTTAACTTGATTTATTTATTTATTTTTTTGACACTGGATCTTGCTGTGTTGCCCAGGCTGGAGTGCAATCATGGCTCACTGCAGCCTCAAACTCCTGGGCTCAAGCAATAATCCTCCCACCTTAGCCTCCCAAGTAGCTGAAACTACAGGCACTTGCCACCATGTCCAGCTAATTTTTCTATTTTTTTTGGAGTGAGGAGGTTTCACTGTGTCACCCAGGCTGCTCTCAAACTCCTGAGCTCAAGCGATCCACCCACCTCGGCCTCCCAGAGTGCCAAGATTACAAGCGTGAGCCACTGCACCCAGCTAGCATTTTTCTTAAACCAACCTCTGCCATCACTCAAATTGGTTGCATTCAAATCCTCGACTCTGTGTCTGTTTCTTAGAAAACAAAACTTCAACATCAGACCTCAAAGTCCTAACTACTGCACACAGAGAGTTGAAGAAAATTCATTATCATCCCTACCAGAGCACTCAAAGGAGTGTCAAAAGGTTGCAAGCTGTGGAACCAGAGCTTCTCTCTAAATACCAGCCCTCTGAAGTGCACTGAACCCCAAAGAAGGAGAGCAAGAATCAATCTCAGGAGGTTCACCATGTGGCTGGCCTGAGCAACATCAGAGAAATTGAAGTGGGGGAGTCATCACCCTGACTAACATCATCACCCTCAAATCTAAGGGAAAAGAATGCTGTAGTCTGCCATCTGTACAGTTCTGCTTGTGAATCATGGATTCTCTTGTCTTGAGAGCAGGCTCTGGTTAGATCACCCTGGAAGCAATCATAATGCTGGCATCCCAAGTGGCACATACACAGAATGCAGATCCAGGAGTCAGAAAAATCTGCTGGTGATTTTGCAAGCAGAAAATCTATAACTGGCCAACATTAATTCAGTTAAATAGCAAATGGTCAAGGGTCACCTCCAAACACCCAGTGCCTACAATTATGCGTTAACCTTCTAACTGGCTAATTCTGCTCTCAGCTCCCAGACCAGGAAACTGGATATCCCATAGGAAGTAAAGAAGGTGAAATTTCTCCTGGAATCCTGAGCATAAAAAGTCAGGACTGAGAGAAAGCACAGTTAGTGGTGAGAAACAGTACTCCGTGGATGACCTGTGTTCTCCATCTTTGTCTATCTGTGGCTCAGTCTCTGAGATTACTTGGCAAGGCCTATCCAGGATTCCTCTAGAGTTACAAAAAATAAACAAATAAATCTATCTTTTTCAGTTGCTGATTCTTAGGGAAATGGGGAGTGGTAGGAGAACTTCCAAAGGCACAGTTTTATCTTTACAAATTCTTGGGACACTTCACCTACTAGACAAAATTAAAGTTAAATGATTTATAACATAAAGGTACACAGTATACTCCTAGGCCAGGGGTGACTTAGTGAGGTAAGAACTAGTCAAATCACTCATTCATTCACTCACTCCTCATGCATCACTCATTCACTTATTCACAAACATCTACTAGACTCCTGGGATTCAGTGAGGAAGTTGCTACACATCCAAAGCAATGACAAAAGTGCTACACAGAATAAGTAGTCGACAATTGTTAAATATAATTATGGTCTCAAAAAGAAGAGAGGCATTAACAAATCATAATTTAAGTGATTCACCAAGATTAGAATTTAACTTAAAAGGAAAATACAGATCTCTTTGGGAGCATGTAAAAGTTGGGGTATAGGGAATTCTAACTTCATCTAGGGCATCAAGGAAAGCAAAACCACAAAAGAGACATTTCTACTGGGATCTCAAAGACGGTTAAGAATTATCACTGGTCATTAGAGAAATGCAAATCAAAACCACACTGAGATACCATCTCACACCAGTTAGAATGGCAATCATTACAAAATCTGGAGACAACAGATGCTGGAGAGGATGTGGAGAAATAGGAACACTCTTACACAGTTGGTGGGAGTGTATATTAGTTCAACCATTGTGGAAGACAGTGTGGCGATTTCTCAAGGATCTAGAAATAGAAATTCCATTTGATCCTGCAATCCCATTACTGGGTATATACCCAAAGAACTATAAATCATTCTACTATAAAGATACATGCACATGTATGTTCATTGCAGCCCTATGTACAATACCAAAGACCTGGAACCAACCCAAATGCCCATCAGTGATAGACTGGACAAAGAAAATGTGCCTGTTGTGTTACCTTTGTAGAACACCAAGCATCCTTTAAAGAGACAGATCTCTGAGCTCAGAGATCTGTCTTCCATGCAAGAGCCACTGACCTAAATTTATGCACAGAAAGCAAATTCTTAAGTCACATTCTTCATACCTGGTTCTCTTTTCAGCTTCCATTTATTTGCTGCGGTACAGAACTTTCTATCTCAACAAGAAAGGGTTTATGTTTATCCTAACAGGTACTGATTTAAGAATATAGCCAACTTTGGAGTTTGCTTCCAAAGGAAGGATTTTTTCTTTTTCTCTCTCAGACTGTGAGTTGCCAAATGGCAGCATATGGGATGGATGTGGCCAGCAGATGTGGTTAGTTTAGCCAGAGAAGTCTGTCATCAACTTAAATTATCATGTTATGTAGAGTGCACCTCTCCAAGCTTTCCTTCTCAGCACCACTCCGTTACTGTTCCTGCTCACTCAATTCAGGTAAACACTAGCCTGGACATCTACACATTTGAGTTGGAAAACTTTGCTTTAGACTTTGCAAATAGCTCTCTGAGCTATAAGAACTGTCATTGAGATTAGTCTCTGGCTACTTGTCACAAAAGGAGCTATACCTGGTGCTACTGGCTCCATTACAACAATTTTAGCTGTGGGATTAAGCACCGGCCAACAGAATAAGGGTGGAAGGGTTCACACTTCTTCTAGACATGCCCTCTGAATGTCCTGTGTGATAGATTCTCTTCTCCCGAGGTGGAATTAAGGATTCCCGAGGTGGCAAAGTCATCCAACAGAAAGAGCCCAGAAATCAATCAATGCACAGAAGACAGTTACTCAGGACAGCTACCCCTCAAGACACATCCATGCAACCCTGGGCAAAGTCACTGAGATTTGGCATTGTTACAGCAGGTGACTGTACATTACACATCGATGGAACAAGGGCAGAAAAGTCTTTGATACCACTGACATCACAGATATGTCTCAGAGGTCAGTAAGAAATATCAGGACTGAAGAAAAATATGACACAACTGTCTCCAAAGCAGCCACAAATAAAGAGAGAAACTTCCTGCCACAAGTAATTATCTCATCAGGCTGGGAACACTCTCAGGTTGTATCCCGTCTTAAGTCAGCTCCAAAAAGGATTTTCCAAACAAACACCCTTGTGTCTCTGGGATCTTTGTTGTTTTCCTTTCTTCAACTCTTTATGCTTTTTTGCCATTAGTGTGGATGGACAGTTACTTTTTCCCTGCCACAAAACACCTCTGGTTTACTCTTGTTAAAGTCAGTGTACTGACACCAGTTGGGAGGGTCTTAGATTTGTGGGGAAGAAAGGATACTGCCTCTGACTTGCAGGATGCAAACATACCATAGCAATGTATTTTGATTGATTCATTGATTGAGTTCAGAGTCCTGGAAGGCTTTATAAAGGCACACGGCCTACAGGAAAGGTATGGAGCAATGTAGCATTCCGGGACATGTGCATGCACACATACACACGCACACACACACGTACACACATGTGCATGTACTCACTGCCTGTATAAACTCACTTCACCCACAATCCTGCTGAGTCTGATCTCCTTAAAATGTTTCTGGGGTTTACAGCCCCAGGAACACAGAACACCTGACACCTTCTTGGTCATTAAGGTCAGAGACACTTACATATGAGTTTGTAGTTCTTGGGGAGGTAAAAGGAGTGACTACTTTTAGTTTGGTAGGTGGTATTGTTGCTTTCATACGTAATTTGAAACCAACATCCAAGACGTTATTTCTAAAGGATGGTACCCAACATATTCTCCTCAAACTATAAATAGGGAAGCTGCACGTACAGGCATCTCTGAGAGACAGTGCAGGTTCAGTTCCAGACCCCAGCAATAAAACACATGACAATAAAGTGAGTCACATGAACTTTTTAGCTTCCCAGTGTGTATAAAAGTTGTGTTTACACTATAATGCAGTCTATTAAGTATGCAATAGCATTATTTCTAAAAACAATGTACATACCTTAATTTAAAAATACTTTATTACTAAAAAATGCTAATGATCATCTGAGCCTTCAGCAAGTGGCCATCTTTTTACTGGTGAGGGTCTTGCCTCCTTTTTGATGGCTGCTGACTGATCAAGGTGGTGGTTATGAAGACTTGGGAAGCTATGGCAATTTCTTAAAATAAGAAAACAATGAAGTTTGCCCCATCTATTGACTTTTCCATTTGTGAAAATTTCTCTGTAGCATGTAATGCTACTAAGTAGTATTTAATCCAGAGGAGAACTTTTTTCGAAATTGAAATAAGTCTTCTCAAGGCCTGTCACTGCTTTATCAACTTAGTTTAGGTACAATTCTAAATCTTTTATTGTCATTTCAACAATGCTCACAGCATCTTCACCAGGATTAGATTCCATCTCAAGAAACCACTTTCCTTGCCCATCCATAAGAAGCAACTCCTCATCCTTTCACATTTTATCATGAGCTTGCAGCAATTCAGTCACATATTCAAGCTCCACTTCTAATTCTAGTTCTCTTGCAGTTCTGACCACATCTGCAGTTTCTTCCACTACTGAAGTCTTGAACCCCTCAAAGTCATCCATGAGGACTGCAATCAGCTTCTTCTAAACTCCAGTTATTTTTGATATTTTAACCTCTTCCCATGAGTCACAAATATTCTTAGTGGCATCTAGAATGGTGAATCCTTTTCAGCAGGTTTTCTATTCATTTTGCCCTGATCCATCAGAGGAATCACTATCTTTAGCAGTTGTAGCCTTACAAAATGTATTTCTTTAATAATAAGACTTGAAAGTCAATATTTCTTCTTGATTCATGGGCTGCAAAATGGATGTTATATTAGCAGGCGTGAAAACAACCTTAATCTCCTTATACATCTCCATCAAAACTCTTGGATGACCAGGTGCATCATCAATGAGCAGTAACTCTCAACAGTGGGCTTCAAATATTGACTAAACCATGTTGTAAACAGATGTGCTGTCATTTAGGCTTCATTGTGCCATTTGTAGAGCATAGGCAGAGTAGATTTAGCATAATTCTTAAGGGCCCTAGGATGCTTGCAATGGTGAATGAGCATTGGCTTCACCTTCAGGTCACCAGATGCATTAGTCCCAAACAAAAGAGTGTGCTTGTCCTTTACTTCTTCACTCTAACTACGAAAGTCCTAGATGGGATCTTCATCCAATATAAGAATGTTTCAACTACATAGAAAATTTGTTTTTTAAGGTATCCACCTTCATCAATGATCTTAGCTAGATCTTCAGGATGACTTGCTGCAGTTTCTATATCGGCACTTGCTGCTTCATCTCACACTTTTTTCTTTTTTTTTTTTTTTTTGAGATGAAGTCTCGCTGTGTCACCAAGCTGGAGTACAGTGGCACCATCTTGGCTCACTGCAACAACTCCCTGGGTGCAAGTGATTCTCCTGCCTTAGTCTCCTGAGTAGCTGGAATTACAGGCACGCACCACCATGCCTAGATAGTTTTTGTATTTTTAGTAGAGACGGGTTTCACCATGTTGGCCAGGATGGTCTTTGTCTCCTGACCTCATGATCCACCCACCTCGACCTCCCAAAATTCTGGGGTTACAGGTGTGAGCAAATGCGCCCAGCCTTCACCTCACACTTCTACGGTTTCTTTCCCTAAACATCATGCACCAAACTCTGCTAACTTCCAGCTTTTCTTCTGTAGTTTCCACACCTCTCTCAGTCTTCCGAGAATTAAAAGGAGTTAAGGCTTTGCTTGGGATTAGGCTTTGGCTTAAGGGAATGTTGTGGCTGGTTTGATCATCTATTCAGTCCACTAAAACTTTCTCCATGTCAGCAATAAGGCTGTCTTACTTTCTTATCACTCATGTGTTCAGTGGAGTAGCACTTTTAATTTCCTTCAGGAACTTTTCCTTTGCATTCACAACTTTACTAACTGGCACAAGAAACCTAACTTACAGCCTGTCTCAGCTTTTGACATGCCTTCCTCATTTAACTTAATCATTTCTAGGTTTAATTTAAAATGAGAGACGTGCAATTCCTCCTTTCTGTTGAACACTTAGAGGCAAAGAAAGTGCTTTATTGTAGGCTTATTCATTGGCGTAACTTGACTCTTGCTGTGTTTCAGGGAACAGGGAGGTTGAAAGAGAAGGACACAGATGGGTAAAGGGCCAGTTGGTGGAACAATCAGAGCACACACTTATCAGTTAAGTTTGCCATCTTAATATGGGCACAGTTTGTGATGCTGCCCCCCAAAAAAATCACAATAGAAACATCAAAGATCACTGATCAGAGATCACCAAAACAGATAAAGTAATAATGAAAAAAATAAAGAAACTGGAAGAATTACCAAAACGTGAGACAGAGACACAAAGCGAGCACATACTGCTGGAAAAACAGCACCAATAAACTTGTTCAATGCAGAGCTGTCAAGGCGAAAGTTGATCCTACAAATTGGGTCATTCTTGTTATACCCAACTAAAATAAAGTTAAGAAGCCAGGGAAAAAACACACTAGAGACACAAAGCATTGCTCGAAGAATGTAATTCTCTGCAAGCCTGGCTGCTATAACCTGAAACCAGTTTTATCTGTAGCTTCAAGACAATTTGCTGCAACTCCAGGACTAATTTTCTCACTGATGTCGCTCACCACCTGAAGCTTGCCAGCTTCCCAGAACCTTACTGGTGCCAACGAACTTTCTCAAAGAGCAACACATAACATTTCTCATCGTTACAAAACCTCCAACTTTCTTTGTTCTTTGAACATACCAAAGACCATCTAATCTGCATAAATGCCCCAAACTGCAAGTCTTTCTTCCCAAATAAAACGCTAAATTTAGAGATTCATCTCTACATTTTTATTTTGACTGAAACACCACAAATCTTCAATTTGTAAAACATAAAATATCTGTGAAGTACAGAAAAAAGTGAAGTACAATAAAACAAGGAAACAATATAACAAGGAAAAGCATGGGGCAAAAGGCTAAAACTAACCTAAGTCTGAACTCCGGCTGTGTGGTCATTTCTCTGGCTTTTGGCAAATTAATTCAGAGTGAATGGCCTTCACATGCTCTTTGGTAGAGAAACTGTCGCTGGGAGGCTTCAATGAGATAATGCAAACAGAACAGACAATAGTCCCCTAAAGATGTCCTCATCCTATTCCCGAGAGCCTGTGAATATGCTAGATTACATGGCAAAGGGTAATTAAGGTGGGCAATCAGCTAACATTAAAATAGCATGCTTATTCTGGATTACATAATCACATAGACCCAACATTATCACAAGTGTCTTTGAAAATGAAAGAAACGGAAAAAAACATGATGATGATGGTGAGGGCAGAGTGATGTGGTGTGAGATGAACTTAACCTCCCATAGCTGACTTTGAAGATGGAAGAAGGGGTCCCAAGCCAAGGAATGTGGGTGGCGTCTAGAAACCAGAGATGGCAGAAAGGGGATTCTTCCCAAGAGACTCCAGAAAGGAATGCATCACTGCCAACACCTTGATTTTAGTCCAGTGAAGCCCGCTGTGAACTTCTGACATTCAGAACTGTATTTAAGTTGCTAAATTTGTGGTCATTTGTTACACCAGCCATTGGGAACTGATGCAGTCTACTTCAGCCTGGCCCCACAAGAGACACTCGGAAAACATGGGTTTCTTTTACTTGGTATTTTAACATGTAAATATAATTTCGGAAAACCAATGAAGAGGGCAAAACAGGAGTTACAAAGAAAGGAGTAGCAGAGGAATTTGAGAGAGGGCAGGAAAGGTAGGGAGAATGAGGGAGGGTCATGGCTTTGGAATGCTTTGACAAGGCTATCGGAGTCAGCATGTGGCAATGGCTGTCCTAAGTGCTCCTCTCCTGAACATAAATAGGCAATGTCTCTCACATTTTATTTTACTTTATTTTATTTTGCTGTTGTTTTAGTAATTGTCTCTTTCAAGTTATGGGACATTTTGATCATCCATGATGACAGCATTAGGTTCATTTTACAATTGATTTTCTTAGTTAACATTTAACATTTCTGTTATCTGCTGGGCTCTGGCCTAGATACTAGAGATGGAAAAATGAATAAAACCATTAAAAACTTATTATCTAGAAGGAAAGGCAGACACATGGACACATAATAAACTATAACGTATGTGCCTATACATTGGGAATCAGTTAGAAAGTAGTTCAGAGTACAGATTCCCGAGCTAGACTGACTGGGTCCAAATCCCAACATTTCCAGTTAGTTTCTATGTGACCCTGAGCAATCACTTAACTTCTCTATGCCTTAGCTTCCTCGTTTGCAAAACAAAACTAATAATTGTGTCTACTCCCATTGGTTGTAGGAGTCAATGAGTTAACACAAATCAAATGTTTCAGAAGAGAAACTGGCTCACAGTAGATGTTATGTGTTTATTATTTATATTGATATCTGATATATATTCATTATATTAAGTATATATTAATATTATAGTTATACTAATATAGAAGGTATGTATAAAGTATTGTGGAAATAAAAAAAAGGAAAAACATGTTTTTGGGATGAAAATAAGGACTAGGACTATGTCACAGACAAGGACATATTAGAAAGATGATTGAAACTTTTCAAGTGCCAACATATAAGAACGAATGTTCCGTGCAGAACTTTGGTCAGTTCAAACACCATAGCATGCCAGTTCAGGAAACATGGAGCCATTTGGCAGAAATAATCTCTGGGTTGTTTTCCACATTATTTGAAGGTGTTTTGTCTCAAAATAGGACTGATGCATGCCCTCCTTCAGTTTGGATAAAACAGAGCCAAGAACACTTCACTCAATGAAATCACGATTTTTGTCTACATGGAATTAATTCTTTACCATTAAGATTCCAGGATTAAGGGGCCGGGCGCAATGGCTCACGCCTATAATCCCAGCACTTTGGGAGGCCGAGACGGGTGGATCATGAGGTCAAGAGATTGAGACCATCCTGGTCAACATGGTGAAACCCCGTCGCTACTAAAAATACAAAAATTAGCTGAGCATGGTGGTGCACGCCTGTAGTCCCAGCTACTCAGGAGGCTGAGGCAGGAGAATTCCTTGAACCCAGGAGATGGAGGTTGCAGTGAGCCGAGATCGCGCCATTGTACTCCAGCCTGGGTAACAAGAGCAAAACTCCATCTCAAAAAAAAAAAAAAAAAGATTCGAGGATTAAGAAACTGGGCTCACTTGGAAAACCTAAAAGGAAAAATACAGTTTTGTGGCCGAGGGTGGTGGCGCACACCTGTAATCCCAGCACTTTGGGAGGCAGAGGTGGGCAGATCATGAAGTCAACAAATCAAGACCATCCTGGTCAACATGGTAAAACCCTGTCTCTAGTAAAAACAAAAAATTAACAGGGCATGCAAAAAATTAGCAAGGAGGCTGAGGCAGGAGAATCACTTCAACCTAGGAGGCAAAGGTTGCAGTGAGCCAAGATCACAGCACTGAACTCTAGCCTGGTGATAGAGCAAGACTTCATCTGAAAAAAGCAACAGGCCGGGCATGGTGGCTCACACCTGTATTCCCAGCACTTTGGGAGGATGAAGTGGGTGGATTGCCTGAGCTCAGGAGGTCGAGACCAGCCTGGGCAACACGGTGAAACCCTATCTCTACTAAAATACAAAAAATTATCCAGGCGTGGCAGCGTGCACCTGTAGTTCCAGCTACTTGGGAGACTGAGGCAGGAAAAATGCAAGAACCTGGGAGGAGGAGGTTCCAGAGAGCCGAGATCACACCACTACACTCCATCCTGCACGGCAGAACGAGACTCTGTCTCAAAAAAAAAAAAGAAAAGAAAAGAAAAATACAGTTCTGTAAGAATTTGTTAGTGCACTGGGAACGCTTGGCTTGCTGGCTGGCCCTCAGTAGAAACCAGAGGATGTGCCTGGTCAGGGTTTGTGGTATTTGCATACACTTATGAATTTTTTTGTAATTAAATTAGTGAAGTCAAATGCCAAATAAGACCTACTTTCCTTAAGTCAAACAAAGGAGCCCCTATATGACGTACTCTTGGGTGGGCCTTAGTAATCCCAGGGAGTTCGATTCAGAAAATAATGAATGCCTACCATGTGCCAGGCACTGGGACACTTGTTTGGTCCACACCAAAAGACCCTGAATCCACAGAGACAACAGATGGGAAACTTAGTAAATGAATAGGTCTGGAATTTGAGGGTTCAGCCCAATGGAGGATGCGGCTGGTGGCTGCGGCCAATACCTCTGCCAACCTCTGATCTCAGTCACTGCTGCAGTAAGTTTCCCAAGAAGTCAGGCTTGCCCCTTACGGTGCCCTCAGTCTCTGCATTCTGCGTTGGCACTTTCTCCTACACTGCAGGAGCTTGGTTCATGTGAGGAAAAGCAGAGCTAGGAAAGGAGGGGAGTTAATGCTCCTTCGGACAGCCCTCAATGCATCGGAAAGGACAGCTGGCTGAATGCTCCCACCTGCCTTCTTGCAGACAGACATGTCTGAGAGTCATTCCCTGTACGTCAGGTCCTTGTGGAGTGACCCCTGGCTGTTTATGGCAGTGTTCTCAAGGATTGCTTAATACACTGGTTCTTTCTCCTCTCCTGTCTCTTCATCTTTCCCTACTCCTGCTTCATGGATCAGATCACCTCCCAAAGAAAACTACTGTACCTGGTTCTCATCTCAGGCTCTGATTTCAGGAAAACATGCCCCCATATATCAATTTCACGTCACTGCTGTAACAAAGTAATGCTATCAGAGGGACTTAAAAATACTTTATCACCTTACAGTTCTAAAGTCAGAAGCTACAGGGCTGAACACTTTCAGGAGAATCTGTTTTCTCCAGCTAGGCCATCTACATCCTTTAGTTCACAGCCTCCTTCCTCTTTCAAGCCCGCAGCATGGCATCTTCTCATCTGTTTCTCACTGTCTCTCTTCTTCCATCACATTGTCTTCTGTTTTTAACTCTGGCTCCTCCTACTTCCCTTGCATAAGCTTGTGATTACATCATGCTCATCTGAGTAATACAGGTAACCTTCACACATTCTGAAAATTAGGATGTGGACTTGTTAGGGGACCATTACTCAGCCTATTACAGCCCATGAAAAGCCTATAGGAGGGAAGGGTAAGTTCTATAAATACAGCTATAGTACAAAATATCCATGAGGGAGTCATTCCATGATCACCCACATTCCTGGCAATATTTACCTGTGAAATCAGGAAAGCCTAAACAAAGACCTCATTGATAGTGAATAGTCACATATCCAGACCTAGTGTTGTGTCAATTGAACAATTAGACAATGAACTTTTCTTGCCTAGAAATAATTATCAGATCCTACTTGGCCTCGCTGTGAAGTGGAACATTTTATTCCAACTGTGCAACTCTCAACACTTTCTTCTCAGCCAGACTTTAGACAAGATGTCAGATTTGTCATCACATGAGAAGGTTTTTATTAATTATCTTTCAGAAGCAAAGTCCTTTTTGTAATTTACTTTTTCACACCAGAAAAATTCTTCTATTGAACTAAAATGTCTATCTCGTTAAGCTGTTTTTTTTTCTGCTAAAGTTTCTCACTCTGAAAAGTTCTAGAAGAAAAGAAACAAATCAAGCACAAATTGGTGTGGAAGGCAAGGAATTGATTGTGTTAAGCAGAATGCCATGTATCTTCCCCTGAGTTGCAGTGTATGAATATGCATCTTTTCTTTAAAATCTAACTGCCTAACAGACAGTTAAGATGTTTCCCTGAACGTTCATACAAACATTTGACCATCCTAAATTAGAAGAAATTTAAACAATTGCTCAATGAATGCCAATTTGTATTCATATTCTTAAGGACTTAATTCGTATTCTTAAGGACTCATTCACTGATGCGAGTAGCATCTACTGAGTACCTACTGTGTGTCAGTGCCAAGACAATATGCGAAAATTAGTAAGGCTAGTTCCCTATCTTTAAGAAACACAGACCATAATAGGAAAGACTGACAAGCTAACACCTTCTTTAAAAGCACAATTTTAAAAGTTTAAGGATGGAGTTAGTAATCTAATACAGGGATGCCCCAATCTCCAGGCCACGGATGGGTATCCCTCTGCAGCCTGTTAGGAACCAGGCTACACAGCAAGAGATGAGTGGCAGGCTGGTGAGCGAAGCTTCGTCCGTATATACAGCTGCTCCCCAGCACCTGCATGACCATCTGAGCTCCGCCTCCTGTGAGACCAGCAATAGCATTAGAGTCTCACCGAAGCACAAACCCTATCGTGAACTGCACATGTGCAGGATCTAAGCTGCACCCTCCTTCTGAGAACCTAATGCCTGATGACCTGTCACTGTCTCCCAGCACCCCAGAGGGGACTGCCTAGTAGCAGGAAAACAAGCCCAGGGCTCCCACTGACTCTACACTATGGTGAGCGCTATAACTATTTCATTATACATTATAAAGTAATAATAATAATAGAAATAAGGTGTACAATGAATGTAATGTGCTTGAATCACCCCAAATCATCCCTCCCCCATGGTCCCTGGTCCATGGAAAAACTGTCTTCCATGAAACCAGTCCCTGCTGCCAAAAAGGTTGGGGACCGCAGATCTAATAAAAACAGCAAAACGGAGAGCAGAACTGAGTCCTCAGCGAGGGGTGAGTAAGGTCACGGAGAAAGCGCTGTTCTAGACACCTCCCGTTTAGCTGATTTTACCTGTGTACCCTTATATGTTAAACAAATAAACAGCTGTGCAGTGTGAAGAACCACAAATGAGGGTAGGCCTCGAGCTCTCAAGGACTCGAAATTCAAGGACTACCATCATTTGTCATCCTCAAACTCTCTTTGGTTACTACTCAGGACTCAGATGTCCCAAGACTGAGCTATCCTGATGATTAAAAAAATTCCTTGTCTTTGATAACTTTTTAAAAGGCAAGAATTTTTGAGAAGATAGGAATTAGAAAGAAAGTAATTTAATATGTAACTTTTCTTCTGCTTTTTATTTCTAGAGTAGCATGCAAGATATATACAATATATATCATATTATATATAATGTCTAAGTAGAATGCAAGGCAGGCTCAGATTTCAAGGGAGAAATACAGGGAAGGAGGGAATTCTTCTAGCAGCGAGGGGTATCTGAGGGTATCCTAGTAAGTGTTTAACGACCACCTCTCCAAGAAAGAAATGCTTGATTTGTGACTTTTGACAATGTCCAGAGGGTAAATGTTCCCATCATGGCTAACTTCAAGCTACCAACGTGAAATAACTGGATACTGAGTTGTGGAGAGCTGGGTACAACTGTCTTTCATGAGTTAAGCAGCTCCAGCCCAGAACTAGGTATTCCAGTTCCTATTTCTACGTCATTTGGATTAACAACTTTCCTGAATTTTTGTAGGACCTTCACGAACATAAGCCATCATACCACTGTACCACAAAGTAGAGCTTTCCTCTTTCCCAGAGTGACATTTTGTAATAAGGGAGACGGTTACCCTATGCATGAGTTAAAACAGCCTGGGAAACCCTTCTAGTAATGGAGCAAAATGGGCCACCACAATTTTGGTTTTATAGTAAGAGAAAATGCAATGAATCCTTAATCATGGCTGTGTGTTATTTAAATATTGCTTTTGATGTTTTATCCAAAGTCCCAGCTCAAATGATCAGAGATAATCCTGCCTCCTGACGTAATTAGGGAGCTGCTGCTTTGCTAAGCTAGAGGATAATCAATTTGACCTTGAAAGTTTGTCTATAGTGCCACACTCCTGTTCAGAACACAGACATGTCAGCCACACTAGTTTCTCCTGTAATAGTTAAACGCCAGCCACAGGCTTTGTTCCAAGGGCAAGCATGCACTAACAGAGAGGCTGCAAAAGATGATGGCCGGCAGGTCCCATATGGCCAGGGTATCTGTTAGACGGCCTTTAGCTCATAGAAGCTGCCATTCAAATATCAAGGATTTTTACCAAGTGTCTGCATTTGGGACAGCCATGACCTTTGAGTCAAACAGGGCAACACTGCAGATGATGAGGATGACCTCCTGATGGACAGGCCTCATCTCTAGATGCCCACAGGCCACGCATCCCATGTGTCCCAGCAACAAGTACCATTTGCCTTCCGTCATCGCAGTTGTGCTGTTCTTTGCCTTATATTCAACTAAAAGTGATTTCTGGTTTGTATTTGTGTCTTTATACAGCTGTTTCTTATACCCAAGCCTCCCCACTCATTGACATTAACTTTCTGACCTTGCCAAGCACCTGAGTTTCCACCCTTCATCTGCTAACACTCGTAGGAAAAGAGTCTCCCCTGAATGGTTGCGGAGAAGTCATTTGTGGTACAATGAAAGTGCCACCACCATTAAAATATCTCTAGTTATCTTCCTAAAGCGGCTTCCATATTTAATGTCTTCTTGATTCTAAGTTATATTTTTCTTTTCTTTTTTTTTTGAGACAGAGTCTCGCTCTCTCACCCAGGCTGGAGTGCAGTGGTACAATTTCAGCTCACTGCAACCTCTGCCTTCCAAGTTTAAGCAGTTCTCCTGCCTCAGCCTCCTGAGTAGCTGGGATTACAGGCATGGACCACTATTCCCGGCCAAGTTTTTTTTTTTCTTTCCACAGCACCAGGCCCCACCTCTTTAGCCCACTCGTTCAAAGACAGAGAAATTTTAGGGCAATAAAGGTGGCTTCATGTTGGTCTCCCCAGACTTAGGACATCCCTTCTGTCAGTTTCACCACAGTATCAAAACATCACCCTTTTCTCTAACCTCCTAAACCTGCTTGCCACTAAAAGCAAGCAAAATTGGTATATCTTGATACAGATTCAGTCATAAGCCCTCCTATTATCATTATAGTATTAACTTTCAGTGTGGGGAAGGGGATCTCTTCTTCTCATCAAGCAAAACTTTGTCAGGTTTTGAACTAAAAAGAAAAAAATCATCTGAGCTGAAACAGTTTGAAGGAACATAACTTTTTCTTCTCATGTCTGTTTGAGTCCAGAAGTTCAATTACCTGAAATTTCATGAGTCAGTCCTTTGGATATTTTCAACCCAAGCTGGATTAATGTAATATTTCAAAGTGTCTGCTAATCCTGCTGCTCTTTCAAAGTCAGTCTGATTTTTCTTGCGGAAAAATTGAGTACCTCTCCCATAGTAGAACTTGGAAAAGAAGGGATCATCTTCAAAAATTATGCAGTGTAAAATATGGTAACATGAAGAGCCTCTACAGTAGGTGTGGGGACTACACTAGAGTCTCCTTGGCTTGTCAAACATCAGCTACAGACTTTATTTCAAGGGCAAAAAAGCTCTAGCAGAGAGGTGCACATGGTGATGGCCACAGACCCCATCTGGCCCCTGTATTTATTAGTTGGCCGGCAAAGCCATTGTCCAAGTTGGAGGTGCTGAGGGCCAGAATGAAGGTGGTTGGAGGAGGAACAATGAGGGGAAGTAGGGCTGGATTCGAGCTAGAAAGATTGATCATCCTGGTTTCCTGGGACTGTCCCGCTTTCCATTTTAGAAGTCCCATATCCCCGGAAACCCTGCAGTGCCAGGTATCTGAATCCCAGCAGGAAATTGATGGCACACTCAAATTGAGCTATATGAGAAGAGATAGATGCAGGAACTAGTAAAAGTATAGTCAGAGTCAAGGAGAAGGCGCCCACAGCATAAAGCAACATGCCAGTAAGAAAGGGGCACCTTTCCCACATCTAAGCCTACAGAGCCGGGGAAGGAACAATTTCCAGACCCAACAGAAACAGCTACATGGAGGGGGCTCCCTGAAAAGAACTTTAACCCCCAATGGAAGGACACGGCAGCCTGCAGAGACTTATTCTCCGCTCTCCCTCTGAGCTCTTGCCCCAGTCCTCCATTGGCAAAACCATGGACTGGCAAATCACAGCCCATAGGCCACATCTTAGCCTGCTGCCTGTTTTTGTAAACAGTTTCACTGGAACATAATCATGCTCATTGGTTTACCTGTTGTCTATTTCTGCTTTCATGCTACAATGGCAGAGCTCAGTAGCTGTCCAGAGACTGGATGGCCTGCAAAGCCCAATATTTATTATCTGGCTCTTTCAGAAAAAGTTTGCAGACTCGTGGGCTGAGCCCACTGGAAGACAGAGGGCCAGGACCTTTATATAAGGCCAGAGCAAGGTGAAGTAAGCCAAAGAATGAGCCTGGAGGGGCCAATGAAGTGACCCATCACACTCCTTAGCTAGGACATCAATCACAGAACTAGAGAAGTACTGGGACAACCTAGGCCAAAAAGGTGAAAACAGAGGTCCCCACAGTGACTCTCAGTGTAAACAAAACGATGAACTTCTTAAGCAGCCCTCTGTGAACCAGGTTTTTGAATTTGGCTCATGCAGAGACGGCACAATTGTGGAAAGATGAGATTTGAGAAGCCCAGAAGCACTGAGCGTCTTCACGATATTACTATTATTTTGGTGAATTTCTCTGTAAGTTCAGTATTTTCTGAAAAATTTTTTCAACATTCAGAGACAATACTTTAAATCAATAAACAGGAAGCTTTGTATTCCTGGGGGCTTTGTTTATTCTTTGGGACAGAGAACAATGAATATAGTAATTGCCAATATCCACGTGGCAAATACTGAGGACCTACCACCTGTCCATCCCTATAGTGGATGCTAGTGATAACACAGTAAACAGGACGGGCATATTCTTCTGCCAGAAAAATATATCCTCCCTCTAGTGGAGGAGATACCCATGAACAAGAATAAAATAAGGACAAAGGATAACTTTAGAATGACAATTCTATTAGAGAAATTAGTGGTGGGGAACAGGCAAGCATCCCTCAGTTCTGGGAAACAGGCAGGCATCTGCAACGAAAAGGGTGATGACTCGGTCACGGGGAACTCGGGGGAAGACCTTTCAGAGCAGAGCCTGCAGCTAGCACAAAGGTAAAGCTTTGCTGCCAGGATCCGTGGGGTGATGGGAGGAGTGGCAGGGTGGTTAATGAGTAGTACTGGGGATGAAGCCAGAGAATGAGTAGGGGCATTATGACCTCTAGTCCCGTGCAGAAAAGGTTACAAAGCAGATTGGGGGCTGCAATGTTGGAAAGGCCTGCTTGAAAGGTTGGTCCTTGGGGGGCATCTGGGAACTTGGGTTTGGAGAGTATTCCCACGCCCATAACTGAAAAGAGCGGCTGGAAGTGGCTAATATTTGTAAGAACTATTTGGTTTATGCTGAACTCTTGCTTTCCTTCTGGGAGTCAGGAATGTTGCCATGTATCAGGCAGACGGTGCCTATGTGACCAGCTTGACCAGCTTCCAGTAAAAACCCAGGGCACTGTGCTGAGAAACACTGCAAAGGAGAAAGGACTTACAGAGTGCCCACATAAACCGGTAACGAGTAACATGTAAACAAGGAACAACAAACTGCGGTAGGCCACAGGAGGCCTCTGAGGAGGAAGGCTCTTCACCCCTACCCTATAGATCAAAGTAATTCTAATTAATAAATAGTGTGGATGATCAGAGTTTGGGGCCTTCACTGTTGCCTCCAAAGTAATAAAGTGATGGCCCCCTGGTCCCACTTTTTCTCTTAGTCGGTCTTTTTCTCATTCCTTTGTCACCACTGAACTCAGGGTACCCAGGAGTGATGTGGGGCTCATGGATTCCCTACACACTAAGTCTCCAGTGAGCTTCCCTAGTGGAAACTATTTCACACATGGTGTCGCCATATGTTGCTCGGGGGAGTTAAGCACATCCTATGTGACTGCACTGGGAGAGGACTGTGGAAATCTTGTATCTGATTTCCTCCAGACTTTGTTCATAGGCCTTTGACCTTTGCTGATTTCGCTTTGTATATTTTCACTGTAATAAATCTTAACCATGAGTCCTCCTAGGGGATTGAGGAACCTGAGGGTAATCTTGGGGACCTCTAGAACCTCCTAGGACTAGGGGATCAAGGAACCTGGGGGTGGTCTTGGGGACCTCTGACATAAATGGTGGATCTAAATTTCGTTTATTTGCTCTGTGCCAGAAACCAAGGGGGAGCACTTAACATGGAATTTTCCATGGAATCCTCACCACAAGCCTCTGAGGTAGGCAGGTTCTCCCCATCCTCACCATCACTGTTTTACAGATAAAGTAATTAAGAATAAGACAGTTTCAGCCTCTCACGGGAGGTCACCCCACAGAGCCTGATGGAAAATCCACGTGGCCTAACTCCCATTCCCACCATTCACCCTCTGGACTCACCCACAGTGCCAAAACTGCCTACAGAAAACACAGGAATGCTTTTGCGTATTTGTTTGACTTCCACTCGATGGGGTGACCATTTTAAGACTTTAATCTATTTTATCATGAGACGCTCCAGCAAAGCTCATTCAAACTCCACCTCTTAATCTTGATAGTGAATTTGAGCCTTTGTTATAAGAAAGACCATTAAGATTTGGCAATAAGATTCTTCAAGGGTGATAAATATCCCTTTAAAGGTACTGCATATCCACAGACTAAATAATGCTGTCTTAAAAATGAAAGTCACATTTGGAGAACAGAAAGGTGGGTTATGAAAATGCAGATTAGAATGACTATTGGCTGAATTGAATTCGGCTCATCTTGTCATAAAGAAGTATGAGTTGGTGTAGGCCCTTTCTAAGCTGAGTCCATATACCACAGAATGCAGGAACTCGGCATCGGTGGGCTCATGATGGTTTACGATGTTTGCTATTTGAAGGCAGCAGTAAAAAATGCCAAGATGCTGTCATTTTCATTATCCCAGAACTGATCTGTGCTCTTCTGAAGATGAAGATCTCTGTAGGCCTGACATCCTCTCTCATCAATATTCCTCAAAATGAGATACATATGCCCACTTGGGCATATGACATAATTTTAGGCAGTATACTGAGATGAACATTGTTAATGCTAATAATTATGTCTTGGCCAGGCACAGCGGCTCACCCCTATAATCCCAGCACTTTGGGAGAACAAGGTGGGTGGATCACCTGTGGTCAGGAGTTCAAGACCAGCCTGGCCAACATGTGAAACCCCATCTCTACTAAAAACACAAAAAAGTAGCCAGGTGTGGTGGTGTGCACCTGTAGCCCTAGCTATGCAGGGGACTGAGGCACAAGACTTGCTTGAACCAGGCAGGTAGAGTGAGCAGAGATCTTACCACTGCACTCCAGCCTGGGTGACAGAGTGAGACTCCATCTCAAAAAATAAAAATTAAAAAAATTATGACTTACTGCTTACCTCCTATTTATAGTAAGCAGTATTGACTTTCTATTTACGGTAATGATAGGAAATTTCCTTTCTAAATATATTTGCACAGAATAGTAAATTGATTTAAATAATAGTAAAGAATAAAGAGAATATGTTATGTATACATTTGAAAACATATTCTCTTTATATATATGTATGTATATAAGATTTAAGTTGGGTAAACACTGAAGTGGATAACTTGTCTCAAAAGGGTTGGATAGGAAAGACCTGTGGGGGTGCGGAAACTGACATGAGGGTTGATATCAGTCAGAACCAGAAAACAGTAAACTCATTCTAAATTTAAGATCAATGTCTATCCAAGTGCGGTCTCTGGACCTGCAGCTTTCTGGAAGCTTGTTAGAAATGCAGATTCTCAGGCCCTACCTCAGCCCCACTGATTCACAAACTCTGGAGGTAAAACTCAGCAATCTGTCTCTTCTTAAGCCTTCTGGATGATTCCATGCCTGCTCAGATTTCAGCACCACAGGGTGAAATGACTCACCAATCTTTCATTCAATCAAAAAAGGTGTGGTGGCTCACGCCTGTAATCCCAGCACTCTGAGAGGCCTGAGGTCAGGAGTTCAAGACCAGCCTACCTAGCAAAACCCTGTCTCTACTAAAAATACAAAAAGTAACCGGGCGTGGTGGCAAGTACTTGTAATCCCAGCTACTAGGGAGACTGAGGCAGGAGAATTGCTTGAACCCAGGAGGCAAAGGTTGCAGTGAGCCAAGATCGCACCAGTGCGTTCCAGCCTGGGGGACGAGAGCAAAACTCCATCTCAAAAAACAAAAACAAATAAACAAAAAACACAAAGTGAATCAACTTTCACATGCAAAGTTCATATTCACACTTAAGGCCCTGAAATCCACATGGGAAGAATGCATTTCAAACATTTAACCAAATACACACGACACATGCTGTGAGTGAATCATGGCAAATTCTGATGAGCGGGACCTAAGTGATGAGGCTTTGCTACATAAGGGGGCTCAAGAGCGTGGAGCCGTTTTCTCCTGGGGGGGTTGGTAGCAGAGACTTCTTGGTGTGATCAAGACATATATTCACTTTATTGTCATAGACTGATGGAGCTGATGAGACTCTGGCCAAATATTAAATGTCCTTGGTCTGCTGGAAGCAAGCATGCGTATGGATTGATCACCACAGCAGGGCAGTTCCAGCCTCCTCCTGTGCATGAGTTGAGACCTGCAAAACTAGAGAAACTTCTATCTGAAGAACAGGAGAAAGGAGGCCACTGATCAGGGCTGTGGATGGGCAGAGCATCTCCTCATAAACTGGGAGCATAGGACTGTATGCACCTACTGCCCCTGGCAGGTTAATAACCAGCAGTGGAATTGGAAATGATTGAGCAAGGGTAAGGCCAGAAAGAGGAGCGTTTTATCAAATCAAGAGCTACAGCAACTGAATTCACTTTCACCAGGATGCACATCCCAGGAAATTTGCAGGCTGGGTACAATATTTGCAGCTTGGGATATGGTCCCTGCAGTTAAAATTGGGGTAGCTTTGGCGTTTAGATCCAGCCGCTACGTGACCTTACAAAGGAAGAAGAGACTGAGATTTATACAGAGCATTTCCTGTGAATGTCAGAAGGAGCATAAATTGGTTCCAGCTCTCTAGAGCTGCCACTGTCCAATGCGGCAGCCAGCGGTCACATGTGCCTATTAAACCCCTGAAATGTGGTTGAGTCCAAATTAAGAGTTGCTGTTAAGTGAAAAATGCACATGGATTTTAAAGACATGGTATGAAAAAAGAACATCAACTATTACAGTCACAATTTCTATATTACCTACATGCTGCAGTGATGCTACTTGGATATACTGGGTTAAAGAAAACACATTACAATTAACGTCACCTGTTCCTCTCTACTTCTTTCAATATAGGTATCAGAAAATTTACAACTATATATGTGGCTTTGATGACTCCAGAGCCGGCCTGAGCAAACTTTTTTTCAAGAGCCAGTAGTAAATATGTTAGGCTTTGTGGGCCAAGAGGCAAAATTAAGGATTTTATGTAGCCATTATACAAGCATTTAAAATGCAACCACTTAAAAATGTAAAAACCACTTTAGCTTGCTAGTTGTCCATATACAAGAGGTGGGCTCAATTTGGCTCTCAGATCAGAGTTTGCAGATCCTTGTTCCAGATCACAATATTGTGCAAAATCTCCAATGAACGTCCCCATGGACCCAGCAAGCTGACTTCTGTGGGGCCACGTGTGTGAGCAGACATTTATGGGGAAGATAAAGGGGCTGACCACGGTGAGGAACTGGTCAGCTGCTAAGAGGGAAAGTACAACTGGATCCACCGTATGGGTGGCTGCAAAGTTCATGTTATTAATGCCTCTGCTTCGCCAATGGAAGGCACCTCTATTTTTTTTGTTTCTCTTTTTTAGAGGAGGAAGCTTTCTCACGGCTGTATGACTATGTCAGATAGACCTGATCTCCTGCTTGGCCCTGAACAGATAGATGCTCTTTGAGTAGACAGATAAAGGAAAGAAATGCCTGCACCTTTGGGGGCTTCCTTGTGGTGGTTGTGAAATCTCTCTCTTGCCTCTCTTTCAGTACAAAGGACCAAGGATTGATTATTGCTCAGCCAAATAAGGCAGTCCCCTGCTTTTCACGCATAAGGCTGTGACCTTTAAATTCATTTGAAAGGTATGTCAGCCTATCTGGTGAGAAGAAATGGATCTCACAGCGTCCAGTAGTTTGCCCTCAGTGCATCAAGAGTTAATTCTCTCATGTTGAGGGTTATTAATATAAAAAATACGAAGCAGTCATATCCTATCTTTTCAAAGCAGATGAGCTGGCTAGCACTGCATTGAGAAAGTAATTATTTATTAAAAATGAGATAGTCATGGGCCAGTGACTAACCTGATTGGGTTCAGAGACAATTCCCCACCCACAAGGTAAGTAATACATTTCTCAAGAAAGGTGTTTTGTTAAATACAAAATGCCAGTAGCATTATTATTCATCTGCTCTGGGCTCATATGTCGATCTTTTCACATTATAATGGTATCAACCGTGAAGAAACTCTCACAGTCGCCCTACACTGTTTTCCCTCCCCAGAAGCTGCTATACTGTGGACTTGCACGGAGCTAGGGCTTCCTTCGAGCCCTGGTTCTGGCTTAAGTGTCCCCTGAGAATTCTAGACAAGGACGCAGTAGGCTGAAAACAGATTCCATGAAGTTACTAGGTTGACATTAGGCTATTCCCTGGACAGAAGGAAGAACAGAGGGGGAGGGAAGAGAATCATTTTCTATCTTCATTAACTGCACAATCAACTCAAAGTCCTTGAATAGTGAAGGGAGGTCCAGAAGGGATGCATTCAGACCATCTTTCCCAAACTCAGCATTTGACACATTGTGAATTCATGGGGATCAGAATCACAAAGCAAGAGGCTGTTGGGTTCATGAGTTGAGTTTAGACTTTGAAGTCAAGCAAACCTGGCTTGGAATCCTCATGCCACAATCTGCTACCTGTGCAGCTTTCAAGGAGGCACTTTTCCCTAAGAGCTGAAGTTGGATGTTCCCATGAAAATGGCAGTGATAATTATTTTGCAGGGTCATTGGAAGGATTAAAGAAGAAGCACATAAATGTCCTTGGCACATAGTAAGAAACTGCTGCATAATTATTCATGGTATGAATACGTTGAAATCAGAAAACCCTGAATGTTCAGAATGTTTGGTTTTTAGCTGAATTAGAGAAGGCTCTTGGGAGTCGGGTCTCAGTCCACTGGTCCCTCACATTGGCTCTCCTTCTGTCTGCCATCTGGGAATGTTACCATAGCACATTGACTCATTTCGGGGTAAAAAGGTATAACTGTAAGAAGGAAATTTTGTGGCATATTTTTCAGCTCACTCACATAACAGACATTGCTAATCCATGGCTGCAGTTCCATGATGTAGGCTGGATCCAACATCAGAATCCTCCCCACACAGCCTCTTAAGCATCTGCTGCCAAATAATGGAAGTAGTCATCTGAATCAAAATCTGCCTATGTTCCTTGGTGCAGTTAAATTCAGATATTATTTCAGTGGTAGTCACCCAGTAGATGCTCAAGAAGGTCACTATCTTTGTATCCATTTGTATTTCAGGATATGCAGTTATTTGCACCAGGCTGACTGATCCAGATGCAAAAGCTTGCCATAACATGGCAATGTTACTGAAACAGTTTCACATTGTGGCTGTATTTTGTTTGGTTTCATTTTGTGATGATAAATTGAAAACAATGTAAGATTCATTTTTTTTTCCTTTGGCTGAGAATCTTGCACATCATTTGTAAATCTAATTATAACTGTGGATACTGACAGCCTATAACTATGTTTAATAGACTGTATTTTCTTATTTTCATCCGGATTTTTGTAACCATGTTGGTAGAGCAACAATAAGGAGGATGAGAGGAGGAAGGAGAGGGAGAGGAAGAAGAGATGAAAAGTTACGCCTAAGTCATAAGTACCCACTTGCTCTAAAACACTGAAAACTATGAAAAAGACGATATATTAATTAGGGTTGAAAATCAAGCTTAGATATTGCAGAATTTACTTTCTAACTGGTTTCATGTTCATAATTAATGGTTAATATTCTGCCATTTATAAAGTATTAACATAAACAGTGGTTTAATGAGATTTCAGTAGGCCACTTGCAAGCACTCAATCAAATCTTATTTTCAATATGTGAAAAATGTCTCCTTGACTCTTAATGCATTTAGGGTCAACAGTAACATTTTCATACATAAAAGATTCCATTCTGCTTTTAAAGAAGAGGTAATTATAAGATAAGGGTCACACAGAAGGTTGAAGTTTTGTGTAACTTCTGTTCTAATTAATTTATCATATGTGGGACTTGGCTTTGGCTTCCAGTGTTGATCTTTTATAGCTACCACATTCCATGTGATAATGAGTTTTATTCTTTCAAAAGGTCATCCTTGATATAATCTCACCATTAACAGAGGGAACCTGCGAGCACGGGTTTACCTAGATGTGGTTGCTTCCTGAAAAGTCATCCCACAAAGTCTTGGGTCTGTTTTGCCCTTAGATGTCACTTAAAAACCAAAGGGGCCAAGTCATTTGAACAAAAGGTGAAAAATTCCATTAATCATGAGGAAGATTGTCTTCACAATCCTGGCCCCATGGAACAACGTGCAGCAGCAGAAATATTTGTATCTGAGAATGTGTTTTCTTTCTTCCTCTTGTGTTTCATAAGAGAAATGACCTGGATGTTACTGTTATTTTGTTGTGTAATGATTTGGTGGTTGCTTCTCTTAGGGTACTGTGATCTATGGCTGGGGTCTTCACCTCAGCCCCTTTGTTGTCAGAAAACCTCTGTGTTGTTGTTGGAGTTGTTTCCTTTTGATGCTTCCCATTATTTGAAAGATTTTGGTCTTCCAAGCAAACTGTATTTATTAAGTAATTTATTATGTAATTTCCCAGGATCTCCCCATCCCCAGCGCTTTAAAAAAAAAAAATCAAAGCTATATAATTATCAAATAGATGCTTCTTAGATAATCAACCATGCTGAGTTGCTGGGATTCTGGCTGAAAGCAGAGAAACGTGATGCCGACCTAGCCAAGGATAAGTGTGCGGTTTCAGTCAGGGTCTCCGAAATGCTAATGATTTACAAATCACCATCGCTGACTGCAAAGAAGCCCCTGGATTAATGCTTCTCAAAGGCCACTGTGTATGCAAATCACCTGCAATCTTGTAAAAATGTAGATTCCTATTCAACAGGTCTGGCGTGGGGCCTGGGTGCTACATTTCTGACAAGGGCTCAGGTGATGCTGAAGGTGCTGGTCCACGGATGACACTTTGGGAAGCAGGGCCTTGAATAATAAGGGACAGCAAGCAGGAAATGGGGCCATACCTTCAGCTTGGTTTCAGCTCTGAGGAAGATCCGCTGAGCACTGACTGTATATCAGGCCCATTAGAACACAAGGCACATTTTTATATGAAATATATTAACAGGACAGTTTTTCTTCCAATGACTTATTCTATATCTTGCCACATAAAAGTACTGTGCCTTTCAGACTAGAGCCAGGCTATGCCCAGGTTGCGATTATTTTCATGGTCATGGTAATACGCACGTGAGACTATTTTTATTGGCCTTCCTTTATGCCTAGAACAAGGCACTGGTCTATTTAAAAAACATCTATGTGTCAATATAGGTATAAAGTGCTAAAAGAAACAGAGCCCATGCCATTATGGCATGTCAAGGTGAGAAGGCATCGAGCAGGTAAGAACACAAGTTAATGTTATCATATACAAGATGAGTGTTAAGAAAGAAGAGAGGACATCCTTACATGTTCTAAGTGCTCCCACCCCTCACCATTTACAAGCAAACGATACTGTCAATCTTCTTTTTCCTTCACTGTATCACTCCCCATTTGTTCAGGAAATGATCATTGTGCCAGGCACCATCTCCACCGCACAGCGCGACAACACTGTTCGCTGCCCAAGGGGACCCTGAGGAACTTCAGGAGAGAAAAGATGCTAACCTTTATAATCCCTACTCAAGAGTCAACACCAGGTGTGTCAGAACAGAGTCTAGCACAGTACCTCTCATAGTACTGGCATTCACACACATTTTTTTAAATGGATAAATGAATGGAATTATCAATAAGCACCAAGAATCCTCCCTATAGTGTGAATCAGAAAAGGTGCAAGATAGTGGCTTTTATTATAAGCTTCACATGGAGACAGAATGGGCTATGGATCCCAGCCCTGCCACCATTCAGCTCTCAGAAACTTTGCTCCCTCATCTGGAAAAAAAAAAAAAAAGTAGTAACAATAACATTTTTCTTGTAGGGCTGCTATAAGATTAAACGAGATGTATCTATGAAATGCTTACTCAAGGGCTAGGCAAAGGAAGAGTGTTCAGCAAATAAGAATGTTGGTTACTCTAAACATTGTCTTTATGATTATTTTCCTAACAATTATTACGGAAGTGCCATCTGATAGGTCCTCAAAAGAGGTAAGGCATTTTGACGCATGGAAATGATGAGAAAGCTTCAGGAGAAAAAACAAATCTTTAAGAATCAGACTACTGCTTACACATTCAATAAATACGACACTGGTTATTTGTGCTTGTCAGGGAATTAGGTGAAGATTAATTAATATTTATAAAGTATTTTGATATCCATGTAATATCTAGTAAGTAATTAGTTCTGTAACGCAGAGCCAAATCCTTTTACATACCAAACAATGTAAAACAAACCGAATACAGCTGTGTAAGAAGGAACGGAATTTCATTAACACATGTTGTAGGAAATATGTAGCTGGTTGGTTTCTCTCTCTTCCCCTTTCAGTAATTTTCTTGCTGATTTTCTCGATCTTCCAACTACACTTTTCCACCCATACCACCTGCAACCCAAATCTAATTATTTCCTCTTGGGTAGCAGTGAAAACAGAAATGGGATAAAAGTAAATGCAATACCGGCCCCTCCAGCCTGGAAGGTGTTTTAAGCCCAAGAGTGTGACAGGTTATACGCTCCCTTAATGTGATCCACACGAAGAAGAACCCTGGGGCAGAAGGAGAGGGGATAAAAAGAAAATTAAGTCAAAACAAAAGATGTGTTCCTCCTTGACTTGTGACTTCTCCATCTCTCCAGTCCACTCATGTACACATATTGCCAACCCAGGATGACTTGACTCTGACCAAGAAAGGACTCTCTCACCCCCTCTAGCCAGTTTCCATGGACCGCCCTTACTTCTGGACAATGTATTGCTTCACATCCATAAATTCTGTGTCTCCACCTTTTTTCTAAAGCCCATCGCTCTAGCCTAAGGTATCCAATCCTGCGTTCAACTGTGGAAGTCTCTGGTCTATGAAACTTTATCTAAAAGGTTAGCACAGTTGTCCCTTGGTACCTGTGAGGGACTGGTCCCAGGATTTTTCTCAAATACCCAAATCTCCTATGTAAAATGGCATAGTATTTACATATAACCTATACATATCCTCCTGTATACTTTAAATTATTTCTAGATTACTTATAATACCTAATACAATATAAATGATATAAAAATAGCTGTACTGTGTTTTTTATTTGTATTATTTTTATTGCTGTGTTGTTATTTCATTTTTTTCCTTTGAATACATATGTGTGTATATTTATTTATTTTTAACTTTTAGATAGAATTTCGCTCTGTTGCCCAGGTTGAAGTGCAGTGGTGTGATCTCACTGCAACCTCTGCTTTCCAGGTTCAAGTGATTCTTGCACCTCAAACATCTGAGTAGCTGGGATTAGCTGTGATTACAGGTGTCCGCCACCATGGCTGGCTCAATTTTCTATTTTTAGTATTGATGGGGTTTCACCATGTTGGCCAGACTGGTCTCAAACTCCTGGCCTCAAGTCATCTGTTTGCCTCGGCCTCCCAAAGTGCTGGGATTACAGGTGTGAGCCACCACATCTGGCCCGAATATTTTTGATCCTGTGGATAAGAAGGGCTGACTGTGTGTGAAACAGATGCAAAAGGAGTCTTCATGGCAGAGGCAAGTGTTGAGGCCCAACCTCTTCTGTAACCACTGCCCTCTCTTCCTAAACATAGCTCCAGAAATGGTTCTGTGATGCTACTGAAAGCCTTGATCTGATGGAAATCTGTCTAATCAAATACAACAGAGCCTAAGTATCAGACTCAACCCATCCAGAAAGTGCTTCCTCTTTAACCTCTCATAATAGGATGACCAATTGTCTCCGTCCAGAACTGAGAGGTTTCCCAGAGTGTGAGACTCTGCTGTGTCGAAAGTGGGACAGAATTGGGCAACCCAGGATGGTTGGTTACTCTACTCCTACTCTGCCTTGCAAGGCAGAGTATTCTAAATCCATCAGCGTTACAAATCGGTGAAGGAATCAGGCACTTCTGGCGCCTCAATCTAGAAGTGATTGGGACTCTATCCCTGAGATGAGCAAGGTAATTTAACATTTTGGAGGACCTTTTATACATATACATATAATAGAAACACCTATTTTAATACTGATTGGGATTCTGATCACGTGCAGCACTGAACGATTTAAAATTACCAACATGTTTCAATTTCATCAATGCTTCAAGTTTGGAATTGAATTCGATATTGTATGTAGGAAATAAAAAAAAACACAACCATTTTATGCCCTTATCCCCACTCATTATTAAAATTAGAATTTCAACTTCGACAATTTAAGCACCTGCCATATAGAAACCATTGCAGTTCTCAAGCAGTGTAACTTCATGAGAAAGCAACCCTCTGATTTCAAGTTTTCATTTGGTTCTCATGTGGCTGTTTATCACAAAGTACTTCAGAATCAGTCATCTCTCCTTAGCAGACAATGCGTCTTAAAAATATCTGTTAGGCTGGATTTGGGGGCTCACGCCTGTAATCCCAGCACTTTGGGAGGCCAAGGCAGGTGGATCATGAGGTCAGGAGATCGAGACCATCCTGGCCAACACCGTGAAACCTGTCTCTACTAAAAAAAAATACAAAAAATTAGTCCCAGCTACTTGGGAGGCTAAGGCAGGGTAATCACTTGAACCTGGGAGGCAGAGATTGCAGTGAGCCAAGATCACACAGCTGCACTCCAGCCTGGTGACAGATCAAGACCCTTTCTAAAAGACAGTAACTAAATATATGTTAACGCTGGACACAATGGCTCATGCCTGTAATCCCAGCATTTTGGGAGGCCAAGATGGGCAGATCGCCTGAGACCAAGAGTTCTAGACCAGCCTGGCCAACATGGTGAAACCTGATCTCTACTAAAAATACAGAAAGTTAGCCAGGCACGGTGGCGCATGCTTGTAATCCCAACTACTTGGAAGGCTAAGGCAGGAGAATCGCTTGAACCCAGGAGGCAGAGGTTGCAGTGAGCCGAGATAGTGCCACTGCAGTCATTTCAGCCTGGGCAACAGAGTGAGACTCCACCTCAAAAAAAAAAAATTGTTAATATTGTTTAGATCTAAGAGGAAATAGGCCAAGAAGATTTCAGTTCTCACTAGTCACTGAATTCAAAATTAGATAAAAACACTTTCAGCTAATGAGAAGTTTTTCTTTCATTTTGTTTTTTGAAGCATCAAAAAAAGAATGAGGTGCTTTGCTGCTAGAAACTGAGGCGTTATTTAAAAGATGGCACAATACAAAGTAGACTCCTAGCAGTTTCCTGGTGAATTCAGTTGTGAAAACAAAGTTAGGGAGGGTGGCTGAGGAGGTGGGTGCACCTCACTGCTTTGGAAGGACTAAGGTAAAACATGCCTGTGCTGTCTGACCATTTTCTTAAAATCATGGATAGAAAGCCCTTTGAAAAAGAAGAAAGTTCTTTGTTCCTGTTAATGTTTCTGGCTAAATTTTCAGTATTAAAGAGTTCGAGAAAACAAAAGTGGAGAGAATCATATGAAAAACTTCTCATATCCATCACTCAACCTCAGTATTAAACACACGGCTACCCTTAGCTCATCTGAGCACCCATCTACTCACCCCTTCCACAGACTGTCTTAAAGAAAATTCTAGATACCATATGAGTTCATCTATAAATATTTCAAAGGTATCTGTAAAAGACTGAAGCTCTTGTTTTAAACAGAAGCACAATGCATTATAGTTAACTGAACAGAAAGTAATGAGAATTTCTAAATATCAGCAAACATTTAGTCTTTGCTGTTATTCTAACTTAAAATTTCTTCATTTATTTTTAAATCAGAATCCAAATTAGAACCAAAAATTAGGATTAATTGATACACCTCTTAAATGTTTTTTAATTCACGCAGCCTCCTGTTCATATATATTTCTTTTGTCTTTCAACATTGTGTTGAATCATTTGGATTGTTTTCGCAGTGGAATTTTGCAGATTGCATCCCTGTGGTATCATTTAACATGTTCGCCTGTCCCACTATGTTTCCCATAAATAGATATATCTTGGAGGCTAGATCAGATTCAGGTGCAATATTTTTGGCTCAAACCAGGTGGTGGTGTGAACTTACTTCAGGAGATACAAATGTCTGGTGGTCTTTCTTTTTATTGACGGTTATTGCCTAGATACACTAATTTAGTAAGAATTACAAATTCATTATATTCTAATTCTGTCATTTTTTTCATCACTTATTACCTAGAAAGAGAATCTCTCTTCCATCAACTAGTTAATTACCTCTACATGGAATTCTGAAAACAAAGGCAGGATAAGTGTTTATGTTTTTTTTTTCTTTCAGTTTCTGAAATAATGAGATGGACTCTACCATCTTTGTAAGGTAACCTACAAATAATTTTGTTTCTCCCCTACCATTATGAATTTGTGTGTTTAAACAGATTTCATGTATTTAAATCCACTGAAATTACTTATTTTGTTTTGAGGCTCAAATTGTCTCATCTTTGAGCTACTGATACTGGCTTCTTTAAATGATATGACTCTAATGACATCCCATAGCCTCTCTGATTTTTGGTATAACAAGATTTTACAGATTTTCCTTGTTTACTTCCTGCCTTAAACATAAACTCAATCATTTTCTAAAGAAAATTTTGTTTCTTTTGCTGGAAAATGATTACTAGTGACCATAATCTATTTGCTAAGGAAGTTCATTGTGATTGGATTAGTCACTATTTCTAGGCCTTTTGAGTAGAAAGAAAAAACACACAAATTTTTAAGACAAAACACATAATAAATTCATATATATAAAATCCCACTTTCAATTCTCTAACATTTTAAATTAATCTCACTGGCCTTATATCTGTATCTTCTTCCTCCCATACTTCAATATTCTAATTCTCCAAATTAATATATACATTTATCTTTCAATGCACACAATAATGAAAATAAATATACCAACACTACCTCCAAAAACAGTATTATTGAAAATACTTTAAGATTTCTCTTTGCAGTTGTTTATTTTTGTTTTTTGGTTTTCAATTGCCTTTAATGGATACAGTCAAATAACTATGTTTTAAAATAACTAAGAGTAGTTCCTCTCAAGTGTTTATGTTATCATCTGAGCACACATTTAGGATCAATTGTTTCTCTGACTTTTAAATTTTAGAATAGCCTTTTTATTTCATTTTTTTCAATTTTATGAAACAATATTTTTTTAAATGTGATTTTTTTCTTATCTCTTCAGTCTTATTTTATGCTTTTCACTTTCAGTAACTGTGCCAGATTATATATTCCAGTGATGGCCAGAGCAATATTTTTTGCCATACATCCTCTTCCAGACCTTATCCTTTCCTCACTAGGAGGTAAAGTCTATCCCTGTCCACTGCCCCTGCTGCCCCACCTTTCTTGAACCTGGGTGGGCCTTCTAACTGCCAAGGAAAAAAGAAATGTGGCAAAGGTGACACCGTGTGGCTTCTGAGACTAAGTCATAAAAGGCAGGACAGCTTGTCCAGCCTTTCTCTCAGGATAGGCATCTTTGGAGCCTCAGGCCAACTTGTAAAATATACAGCTACCTGTAAGAGACCACAGAGAGATGTCGAGGCAGCCCTAGCAGTTTCAGCCCCACCCCCCAGAGGTTTGTCCTTCCGTTCCATACCCAGGTCTGTGAGTCAGCACACTTCCAGATAACTCAAGCCACAGCCACGGACTACAAGCCCATCAGAAACCCTGAGACCTTCTTAGCTAAGTCAAGACAATCCCTACACTGTAATAGACAATAATAAAATCGTTTTGACATTTTAAGGCACTAATTTGCTTCAAAATAAGTAGATAGGCTGGGCATGGTGGCTGATGCCTGTAATCCCATCGATTTAGGAGGCCAAAAGTTCGAGACTAACCTGGGTAACACCGGGAGACCTAATTTCTACAGAAAAGTTAAAAATTAGCCAGGTGTGGTGATGCACACCTGTAGTCTCAGCTACTCAGAAGGCTAAGGCGGGAGGTTCTCTTGAGCAGAAAGTGGAGGCTACAGTGAGCTTTGATTGCACCACTGAGCTCCAGCCTGAGTGACAGAATGAAACCTTGTTTCTACAAAAAAAAAAAAAAACTGGAACAGTAAATATTTTTCAAAAAAATATGATTTAACCTAACTTTTCTTTTTTAAAAAAGTACATTTGTATATAAATGTGTATCCTCCTATAGACAGGCAGTAACGTAACATACAATTCTCTCCATCTGATTTTTTCCACCTTAAAAATATATCCAAACATTATCCCCAAATAGTCTATAGCCACATTCCTCATTCCCTCTTAGAGCTGCATAGTAACCATTTGTGTAGACCTTCCATTGTTCATTCAACCTATGTTCTTTTGATAGATGTTTGGGAGAATTGGAGTTTTGTTTATTTGCTTGGGGTTTTTTTTTTTTGATATTTCATACATTGCTATATTACATAACCTTGTGGCCCTGGGTGATCTTTTGATTATTGTTAATGTCTTCTGTTTCAATGGGGTGAGGCAAATGTCTGTAGAGGTCAAATAAGTTAATGCACACAAGCCCTTGGAGCAGGGTCTATCCTGTAATAAGCACTCAATACCCATAGGCATCACTCAGGAAGACCCTTTCGCTTCCGTGGGTGGGAACAAAGTCAGTGAGGAACATAGTTCCCTTTGCCATACATTCTTATACCACTGGAGATGCAGTACACCGGATTAGGAAGCGTAGATGGTCCGAACAGAACGCACACTCCTTCAAGCCCTTGTTCTTCCCTCCTCCTGAAACCATTTCCTTTCACCTGGCCCCTTGCCTCTCTAAATCCTACACATCATTTGAGATTCAGAGCAAGTATTAATTTTTAGAGGAACCCTCTATGACCATCCCCAACTCCCCAACAGGGTCATAGTCCTTTGTTGTTTAAGTTCAGGGAATATTATTCTCCTTCTTTCAAGTCACTGGTTCATGTTTGTAGTTGAGACATCTATATGTAGGGTTATTTGAGAAAGTCTTTCTTCCTTTCCAGTCAGAAAGCTCCATGACTGTCTGTGCTCACTTGTAAGCCTAGCATCCAACCCCAGGCTTGACTGGTCAAGGCTCTAACCAATTGTGGAAAGAAGGAAGGTGGATAGGGCAGGTCTTCCCTTGCATCTAGAACCAGACTTGTAAGGCCCCACAGAGCTCACCCTAAGGCTGAATTCCCCGAGGTGCATGGGCCAACTTCAACCTCGAATCGTCTCCTCATTAGTATAAATTTTAAAAATAGCCTTATGCCAATAATATAAAGGCAATTTCCTCTTGGAAAGGATACTTACTCATTTGCTTTAAACAGTCATTAATGTTCCAAATTTCCCCGAAGAATTTCATGTCAATGATCCTACAGGGAATTTAAAAGTAAAACCAGAAAAATAATGATGTGGGGAAAATGTCAGATGAGAAGTGTGAACGCATTACAGACCTTCAGCTAATATTGTTGCCGCTGAAGTTCAAGGATTAAGTAGTCATCAGTCTGCAACCTTCCACAGGAGCCCATCCCTCTCTGACAGCAGCTGGTCTCCAGCTTTCCAATAATGAACATTTCTACTGTAACTGATGGCCTCATCTAATGAGGAGATCATTGTTAAAAGTCACCAGGCTCACCCCTCATTGGTAGAGGCAGGTCCCATAGACTTACTGGGACAGACTCCACCAGAGAAAGGGCAGGCATATTCATATAAATGAAAATAATCCACCCCATTTCTTGCAGTCACACACTGGTGGTTATCCTCCAGTAAGAAATGGAATATTTACATTTGGGGCCACACCTAGGAAATCCAGGGCATAAATGTATAATTTTTAATAAAGAAGGTCTCTTCAGACCCACATTCTTAGGAAGGTTAGTGTGAGTCTCACATTTACATCAAGAACGCTTTGGGGTAGGAACCCTGTGTATGTCACTCACTTCTATACCTTAGTGCCTATCTAAGACCTGTCATGTAGCAGATAACCAATAAAAATGAGTTCAGTGAATAAATGAATGGTTTCTTTCCATAGCCTGGGCTCTGGGAATAACTGCAGCGCAGTTCCAGAAGCAGAACGCCTATGTTCAAATCCTGCCTCCACCATTAACTATTAGACCTTGGGGAGATTACTTAAATTTTCTGTGCCTCAGTTTCCTTATCTGTAAAATGGACATAAATTAGTTCTTACCCCAAGGATTAAATGTGCCAATATCCATGACGCATTTAGAACAGTGTCTGAGGAATTATCAGGGCACAACATACATGCTCTTCCCATTTTTTTATGACCACCATCATGAACGTGTACTGAATACACAATGTGTGCCAGTCCTGTGCTTGGTGCTCTCCACACACTACTGACTATTTCAACTCCTTTGTGGCAGTACTGTCATTTTAAAGAGGAGCAGTATAAGGAAATCAATGATACTCCCACCAGTATCTCATTTAATCATCCCCACTTCCCCACATCCCAGATATCCTTATCCCTGTTTTAAAGATGAAGGAACTGAGAGATGCTGATGAGTGTTCACGCAAATGACATGTACAGGGCACAGCCAGGATCACTCCTGGGCCGTCTGACCTCTGTGTTCTCCTCTTCTGCTGCTGCTGTTTGTCTGAACTGCTTCTTAGCCCCTTTTTAACACTAGCAAGTTGCTCCACCTAGGACCCCAGCATCCATCGAACCCTCATTCTGCTCTACTTTTGCTATTCCCACTGCATGTATCACCTTCTAAAATACTGTGTGACTCACTTATTTATTAGTTGTCTCTTCTGCTAGAATGTCAGTTCTACAAGCATAAGGATCTTTTCCCTTTTAATTCACTGATATATTCCAAGTGCCTAAAAACTGCCTAGAACAGCATAGGCATTCAATAAATTTTGAAGAAGAAAGAAGGAGAAAGGATGGACTTGCCTCCCTCCCCTTGAGTGCTCTCCAGTCCCTGGCCAGTGGCATCTCCTCTTGAGTAACTCTGCCACCATTCATGCAAGTGTCTTAATTTCCTCTGTCTCCCAGGCTGCCCTCCTGAAATACAGTGTGGCTAGAGGTAGGGAAAGGGAGTTGGTGGCTCAGAAGTCAGGGAAGTCTCCTTCCCAGTAGGGCCAAGCCTGGGACAAAAGAGTTGGAGGAACGGTGGGACAGGCAGCTTAGAAGCTTCCTGCATAATAAAAGAGAGAGGACGTCATGACTCTGTTGTACATCCCTTTCTCATAGTAATTCCAGCATTTGTTAATTTTGGAATCAGCATTTGATACTAGAATCTGTGTCACTATCCCTGGCTGGTGGCTGAAAAGGTTCAATACCTCCGTTAGCTGGAAAGTTACTTGAAATATGCCTTCATGCTTAGCAGGATAAAATATGTTATCCGATTAATTTAGATCAATTAATTGATTGTTTTTGTAATTACCAGATTACTCACCTAGCAATCAGAAGATTACTTTGTGGTAATAAAAACACCCTCAACAATGAAATTTATCCAATCTCTATGTCGAATGCCCATTTTTTTCTCTCTCTCATAAAACTCAATCTTATGTTTTTTAGTATTGAATAAATAGAAGCAATCACACATGCCAGATGATTTTGCTAAAAGAATGTCCACACAATCTTCGACAGCACCTCCTGGCAAAGCAGCAGCTTATGACTGCTGATCCTCAAAAAGCACTCAGAGGGGAACAGGTTCTGTCATTGAAAATGTTTTATAAATGCATAACTCATTTTAACTTGAGCTGTTTTCTTCTTTTTTCAAAGTTATGACACCACTAACAGCAGACTTGGTGTTTATATGCACACAAATGAATATGCAAATGCAATGCCAGACAGAAAGGCACGTACAGAGAGTTGCCCTAGGTGACTCGCATGCTGCTGAGAGATGTCCGTGGCCAGATGTGAGGCGCCATCACTGCCTTTTTTTTTTGTAAAATGCCCCATTTCTATAGCTATGAAGCCAAAGGTACAGTGGACCTTTTGAGCACCTCTAAAAGGTAAACCTTGGCTATCTTGTTACAGCGACACCAATAATTTTAAATGAAATGCGAAATCTTTTTGCTCCCCTACCCCTCTAAAAAACTCCTACCCATCAAAACTCCTGACTTCAGGTGATCCACCCACCTCAGCCTCCCAAAGTGCTCCCTCAAATGTATGCACTCATATAACCTTTTCTTTTATGAAAATTTTCACTTCATGTCCTAATCATATTTCCTGTTTTCTGTGGGTAGCTCAATGACCACACTTAGGGTTCCTTCATATTTTTGTTTGTTCTGCCCTCTTTCTGCCAACATCTTTTAAGCATTGGAATAAAGTAGCCTTTTTTGTCTTTTACTCCTTAGTTTGAATGTCAGCTTCACAACTTACTAGCTATGTGACCTTAGCCAGGAAACTTAAACTTTCAGAGACTCAAATTATTCATCTATGTAACAGAAACAATGTTAGCAAATGCATAGCAGGGTAGTGGTATACTTAAAAAGCCAGACTAGATGTAAATCTCCCGGTGTAATTAGTCTTCCTAAAATACACACACACACACACACACACACACACACAACTGTACAGGTATGTGTGAATACAAACATTCATATATAAACGTGTGCATTATGCATATAGTCATGTATGTGTGCATGCAAATATGTGCATACATCTACAACTCTATACATGTGTATACTGTGCATTTCTATATAAATGTATGAGTGTATACATATGTATATATGCATGCATTTATAATTATAGGTGTGTGCACACAAACATGTATGCATGTATTTATATATAAACATATATATATGTATAGATATATTCATGCATGTGTGCATGCTTTTATATATGACTATATGTGGTTTTTTTGTTTGTTTGTGTTTTGAGATGGAGTTTCACTCTGTAGCCCAGACTGAAGTGCAGTGGTGTGATAGCAGCTCACAGCAACCTCCGCCTACCGGGTTCAAGAGATTCTCCCATCTCAGCCTCCTGAGTAGCTGGGACTACAGGTGTGCACCACCATGCCGGACTAATTTTTTGTATTTTAGTAGATACAGTGTTTCACCATGTTGGCCAGGCTGGTCTTGAACTCCTGACCTCAGGTGATCTGCCCACCTCGACTTCCCAAAGTGCTGGGGTTACAGGTGTGAGCCACTGTACCCAGCCTATGTTTGTATGTATATACTAAAGTATGCATGTGCACATTTAAGTGTAACTATATATTTCTACATATTTAAGTGTAACTATATATTTTTTCTCCTTGGAGGTAACTGGAGCCTAGAGTGTACATTCCACTGGGCTACTGTGCAGTCAATGGATTCAGCAGAAAACATTCCTAAAGATAATGAGCATGCTGAGCTAAGAAGAGCTACTAATTAATGTACAGAACCATATAGAGGGGTGGACCTGTATGGCCACTGGGTATAGGGCTGGATAGGAGCTTATGAGAGAAAAACTTCTCCAAGCCCAGAGGCATGGTCAGAAAAAGGAATGGGTACCTGCAGTGGCGGTGGTGAAGAGTGGGTGGAGAGAAGTGAAAGGAGCATCAGGACAAACTACAGAATGGGACTTCGGGGTTCTCTGTGTTGCAAAACTTAGCCATGATCTGACCAATGGACTTGGTTGATTTCTAAAGACCTCACAACTGCATGGTGGTTTAGATATCTCCTCCTAAGAGGTATCTCCCTCTCCTAAGGGGGACCCTGTTTGAAGTCTCCCTTTTTCTCTCTCCTTTAGGCCATGTTTTCTGCCCACTCCTGAATGTCCTTAAAGTCTTGGTATCAAGTATCACATTATCCTTTCGTTGTATCCTGTGCTGAGTTTGAGCTTCAGAAGTGCAGAGATGAGATGATGAGTTATTCCCTGCCAAGTTTCCAGCAGATGTTTGGTAGCAGGTGATGGTGATGATGGTGGTGATGGTGATGATAAAACTTCTAAACCCTTACAAATGGACTACAGGCATTGATACCATTTTTCACATCTTCACTTTTGAACTTCATCTTCTATTATCTCCCCACCTCACTCTATCAAGACCTCCTTCAGCTTCCGCAGACACACCAGGCACTCTCCACCCTCAGGATTTTTATAGGAACTATTTCCTTGGCCTGGCACCTCTTTCATTCCTTTGCCTCTTTAAAGACTTAGCTCAAATGCTGATGCCTCAGTGAGGCCTTCTCCACCCACCCAATGGAAGTTACAGCTGTTCCTCCCCGATTGTATCCTCCTTGATTTCTGCATTGCCTTTGCCATCTTCACGCACAAAACTAACACACATTTTACTTGTTTTCCTCTCTCTTCTCCCCTGGAATATAAACTCCTTCAGATTAGGGACTTTTGTGTGTGTGTCCACTGCTGTATCACCAGTACCTGAAACATATGAGTACTCAATAAATATTTACTGAATGAATTCAGATGGTAATGAATAATTGCTGATACAAATAACAAGATAGTGGGAAGAACAAGGATATACCTGTTTTAAAGGCTGAAGTGGGTTATGCTTCCATGAGGGGCTCCTTGTGTATAGGTAGGAGACAGGCTGACCCTGAGATCCCTGGGGGAGCTGGCCTTGGGGCACCTTAGCTTGCATGTAAGGCTGATCTTCCACACACCCTTCCCTTCACCATAATTGAGCCTGTTTTTGGCAACAATGCTCCAGACCCAGGCTTCCAAGTGTCTAGGTACTGCCACATACTTTGTAATACATTTCTTTTTATTCTGAAACAAAACACAGTTATGTATTTTATCAGTCCTAAACACATGTCTTGCATTCAGAAAGAACAGCATTTCCTTTTCCCCAACAATCATCTGTGGTGTTAAACTGCCTATAATTAAATTAAAAGCATCCATGAACTATCTGGAATATAATGCATCGAACAAACCTCAAATTATTTTAATTAAAACTGTTGAGACCTCAGAGTATAATGAGTGGGCAACAAATAGTGCCCAGCAAAGTGATAGCCTACGATCAGGCACTGCTCCTCATGGTAGAGGACCCACATAACAGAGCCCTGTGGAGCCTGGAGAAGGAAAGAAGAGCAGATGAAGCAGCATCCAAGAGCATTTCGATACAGAACATTTCAAGTCATCACTATTCCCATGGGATCTCCTTTTGAGATGAGTTAGCTCTAATGAAAGCAGCTTGTTTCTGGAAATGGAAATAATATCTCCCATACAGGGAGTGTTTTCCACGTTTCAGGCATTGTTCTGAGCACCTGATACGTAACTACCAGCTCGTCCAGTCCTCACAACCACCTCAGAATTGTGTACCACTGTCTCCATCATGCAGATGAATAAACTGAAGCACAGAGAGAGGCAAGTCGACTGTCTCTGTTCCTGTGACTAATGATGGGTGGAGCTGTGAGGCTGATGCCCAGACTCTGCCCTCAGTCAGGGTCTCTGCCCCTTACTCCACTCTGCTCCCAAGACCCTACTGCATTGCTGTTCTGACTCCCTGCAGAGCTGTCTGCTAACCATGCGGTACCTTCTAAGTACCCCACTGTGCATTCACGTGGGTCATGAAGGGTGCCTTCAGGCGAGCCTAGGGTATAAAGGACAAGAAAAGAAATGAATGAGAAGACATTTATTAAATAAACTCTCTGGGCCAATATTAAAGATAGAAAAAAATGCCAAAGTGTTTTACCTACTGTCACACACCACTCAACACTTTTGACACCGAGTATAGGTGGGTTTTCCCCCCACGTATCAAGCAATTCTTCAGTGGACACCAGCAGGTAATGTTCTGATTCAATTCAATAATATCTACCTGGAGATAAGGTCAGGTCTCACAGGCCCCGCAAGACCGTCCCCTACTTCAGATGCCAGTAACAAGGCCCAGGTTGTGGCCCGTGCTTCTGACCGACCTGGTATAATTAGAGTTCCCAAAACCCCCTCTTCAAGTTCCATTCATTTGCTACAATGGCTCACAGAAGTGCTCAGGAAAGCACTTTGCTAATGTTTACCTGTTTATTATGAAGAATATTACAAAGAGTTTAGATGAACAGTCACATGAAGAGATGCACAGGGCAAGGAAAGGTATGCAGAGCTTCCATGCCATCTCTGGGCACACCACCCTTCCAGAATCTCCATGGGTTTAGCAATCTGGGAGCCCTTTAACCCCTGTCCTTTGGGGTTATCATGGAGGCTTTGTTACATACGCACGATTGATTATATCACTGACCATGGGTGATCAACTCAATCTTTAGCCCCTCTTCCCTCCCTGGAGATGGGTGGGTGCTAAAAGTCCCAACCTTCTAAAAACACACGGTTGATTCCCCTGGAAAGCAGCCCCCATCCTGGGGCTATCCGGGAGCCCACCACAAGTCAACTCATTAGAGAAAAAGATGCTCCTATCACCCAAGAAATACCAAGGGATTTAGGAGCTCTGTGTCAGATGCTCCTGTCACTCAGGAAATTACAAAGGTTTTATATGCTGTGTGCCAGGAAATGGAGTCAAAGACTAAATATTAGAACTAAGGACAGAGCAAATATATATTTATTATTATATCACAATATCACAGTCAGGCACTTTGGCATATCCACTATTAAACTATAAAACCGTCAGGGTCAAGAGTGTTTTATGCATTTAGACCCCACAGCCCAGCCCAGCAGCCAGTATTTGAATTGGAACTCAAGTATGTGCTGAAAAGATGAGTCTCTATAATGGTATTGCTTTATGAGGTAGGTAAGATTATCCCTATTGCATGGATGATAAAACTGACTCAGAAAGGGCAAGAGACTTGTTAAAGGTCCCACAGTCAACTGAGGCAGAGCTAATATTTGAAACTAGGACTGACTGAACTTCAAAAATCTATGTTTTCTCCAAAATGGTGCAGGAAGTAAAGGTCATCGAGATGGAGGCAGTTTAAACTCAAAAGTTGGGTTTTAGTTTCTTTCAGTGCTGAAGGCTTGAAAGCCTGAGCCTCACAGGCTCTAGAAGGTAATAGACACAGACATGCAAAGTCCGGCCCCAGCAGTCTGGGGCCTGTACGGCCAAAGACACACAGTGAGTGGCCGCAAGCAGCGTCCAGGAAGACACTACCTTTTTGCAGCCTTTTATCTTAACCCCAGGTAGCTCACAGTACTATCTACAGAAAAGCACTCTGCACTTAAAAGGAGCCGGCCAGCTAATACCACTTCTGAGCCCTTTGATGCAAAGAAGAGTCTACATCAGTCAATCAGGTTTTAATGTCTGCGTCTTGAGAGGCATGCAATGCTCAACTGGATGCAAGGGTTAAAAACAAGGTGCAGCAGCTGCAGGGACACTGCAGTTCTGACCCCAAGAGGAGCACAGGTGCAGCTCTGAAGCCCTGCACCCAACAGCATTACCCATGCCCTCCCCAAGGATGACACCCTTATTTTTCTATTGTCCAGAGCCTTTAATTCATAGTTTTCCTGCCTGGATAATATCTCTCCCAATTCCAATTTCACAATCTACTCTGGAAACGTCAACTGAACACCTGAATTTCAAACTTACTTCAGCACACACTTACCTTCACTTTGGTTTGTTTCTTTCAGTGTGAAAGGCTTAAAAGCCTGGGCCTCATAGGTTTATGAAGCCCTTCAGAACGAAAAATGCCCCAAACCATCAATGTGCGCTTCCAAGACAGAGAGACCTACATCTTCTCAGGAAACCTAGTCGAGTCTGCATGTCACCGTTGCAAGATCTGGAGCAAATCGCTTTGTCTTCCGTAACCAGAAAGGACCCTTCTTTAAGATGGGGGATGATAAACAGCTACCTTTAAAAGGGCTGCATCATTGACTCACTCTTTCATTGATTTAACTCCCAGACTAAAAAAGTTAACAGGTCCCCCTATGTTTTGAAGTCTATCTTTTCCCACCTCCTCAGAAGCTTTATGCCATCATCAATCCCTTCCCTCTGACCCTCTGTGTCTCAAATGAATACTTATAAGAAAGTATCTCCTACAGGAAGGAGGGGAGGAAAGCGGAGGGGAGGGAAAGGGGAAGGGGAAGGGGAAGGGGAAGGAGAAGGGGGAGGGGGAGGGGGAGGGGAGGGGAAGGGAGGGGAGGGGAGGGGAAGGGAAGGGAAAAAAGAAAGGAAAAAAACCTTTGTTTTCTCTACATCCACCTCCAACTACTTCACTATCTGTCTCCTTTTTAGCAGCCAAACTTCTTAAAAGATGTGTCTATAACTGTCATCTCCATTTCTTCCCCTCCCTTCTGGTTTCTTCCACCAACACAACCTGTATAAAATTAACACCCTCTATGTCACTTAGACCCAGTGAAGAACTTCCAGTGTTCTCTTTCAGCTTTCAGTTTCACTCCTCTCCTCTCTTCTTGCTTGCCTTCCCTGCACCTCCACCACCTCACCTGGCTCTCCTCCTACCTTTGTGGCTGCTCCCTCCAGTCTCATTTTTAGGCTCCTCCGCCTCAACTGGACACTGACTTTGGAACTCCTCAAGGCTTACTGCTGACCACTCATTTCTTTCTTTCTCACTCATTTCTTTCTTCAGGGAAGTTTCAAATAGGATGCCAGCTTCAATTATTGTAAGCATCCTAATGACTTCCTAGTACACCTCTACTGTCCCAGCCCCTCCTCTGCACCTGCAGATCCAGCAAGATAGCTATGCAGCATCTGGGAAAGTACTGACTCTCTACCCACAGGATCCCTCAGAGGGGCCATCTGCCAGTCTGTTGGCACAGTGATTGTCAGGAGATAAAGAAGAGGTGCTAGGGGCTCCTCTATATATTCAATGTGAATATATTTAGACAAAGGGGGTACCATTTTATGTAGTTTGCTCATCCACCAGAGAATAATGTCCCTTCCTAGCCTGGTAACACCCCAAGGCTCATGGTAGAACCTACTCAAGTCTCTATGCCAAATGTATGTGTCCCGATATCTTTTTCATATTCTCATGATACTCAAAAGGCACTTAAAACTCAACAGGTCCTAACCAAATTCATGGTCATCTTCTCTAAACCTGGGCCCTTCTGGTATTCTCATTCTCATTAAGTGGAGTAGTGAAAGCCAAAACGCTGTAAGTCACCCTTGACACTGCCTTCACCCCAATGTCTGTGCACACCTAATTCCCATAGAGATTATCTGCTAACCATTCCAATTCCATACACATCTTTCCATCTCCTCACTGGAATACAAGACATGATGACAGCTCATTTGGATTGCTGCTATCACCTCCTAATGGGTCTTCATGCTACCCCCTTTTTTTCCATTTTCTGGACACTGTAGTTCAGAGGTTCTTTCAATGGAAAAAAGCACTCTTATTTGCATTACCCTTTAACTAAAATTTAGCATGTTCTTTATGAATGTAGATAACAAATCACAATAGCATTAGCAGAGCCTATATTTGTCACCAGTTATAGGAAAACGAGTTATTATATTACATTTCAATTTTGGGAAATATCCTGAAATGGGATTGATACTCATCACTACTTCAAAATGGTAATAGTAACTAAACCTGCCACCAAAGCCTATCATTAAATAAAGAAGTATATGCACAATGCTATGACAGCAAATGTTTAACAGCTGACTTTTGAGGAGAAAAGTCCTAATCTGTAATGTTTTCCATATTCCACAAATTCTCTCACCATGGCTTCATTCAAGCTACCAATTTGGCATCACTGAATAAGGATTTGGAAAGAAATTCACACAATTAGCTTTGACAAGCTGGTAAGAGTAAGCCAGTTCCAGCATACCTAAGCCTGTCTATTAGTCTATCACAAATGCTTTATTACCACAGTGATATAGTATAAATATGGTATAGCATAAGTAGCACATATCATACTTTAAAATACTTTAGACTATGCACCTGCACATGCACTATGCATCTGAGATGGAGTGCCCAGACTTCAGCAGAGTGACAGGAGGGTCCAGGGCACATGAAATGGCTAAGAACCACTGCGGTTCCCCAAATAATAAATGCATGTCCTGATGCCTCCCCCATGTCCCCCTGATACACGATCACCCTGAACCCTATTAATGACTTCCCATCTTCTTAGAATGAAAGCAAAATCCTTCCCATGACCTACAGGGCTCTGCATGACCCGGCTGCTCTCATTTCTTCTCTCTCCCGTCTTATGCTCTTCACACCCAAAATCTACAGCTGGTTGAAGGGTTGGGAGCACACCCCAATCCCATGTACTTAAAAATCTCTTCTCTGCTAATCCCTTGAGCAGTCATGGGGCTGAGAATCATGTCTCAGGGTTTCAGAGATGCCCACTAATGCCACAGACTGGAATAAGCCAACTGCCCGCATCCGTGGCCACCCGACTTACACCACTCCAAAAAAGCACCTTGTCATTTTTGGCGTCTCTCATTCCAGGCCAAAGTGGAACTTATTCATGGATTGTCTCACTTTGAGATCATCTCAAAATGGGAATTATTGAGGAAATGATCAAGGTTCCCAAGGATTAGAGGAAACTGTCCAGAGCTTTGCCGGTAGCTGTACCTCTCCCTCACTGACAGATCCTCTCATCTCTTCCTTCTGTTTGACAGGCATTTGTTTCCTCCCTGACTCTAGCAAAGAAAAAGGATCGGTTTTGCCTAATGAGCTGCTGTCCTAGGCCCTCGCCCATGCTATCTCTGGTTATTCTTTCAGGTTATTCTTTTGTTGAACCGGATATGTTGTTGCCTACGGATCCCAAATTTCTCTGGATAACATTTCATTTAGAAAGTAGGCACCATGTCCTTAACTTGAAGTAGAAAAGGTTTCTTCCTTCAATCAATGATGGAGGGTTGTCAGCAGCTAAGTAATTCCTAATCATTGTTGGCAAACATGAGACCATGCTATGGCACCGGGCGATGGCACGCTTCCTCAATGAGGGACATAGTCCTTAACAGATGGGCTTATGGAGAATGAACTGAGAGATGTCTTAAAAGCAAGTCTATGCATCAGTTAATCAAAAACCTGTCCCTTTTTGTTCTTAACGGGCACCTTACATGTATCTTGAGAAGGCTGTAAATTGTGCTAATCCACTTCTTTTACTGCTGTCCAGAAAGAATTATTTTTGTTAATGGCATGGTAAATCAGGGGACTTGTTAGTGAAATGGCTCAGAAAATGGGTCTTGAAAATGAAAGCTATAATATTTGTCAGATTTCCAAATTCCCTCTTGGGAACAAAGATGGTAACCGTAACATATTTGCTAAATCGCATCACTTTAATACATTTATGTTGCTTGAGATACGGGATGCTGAAGGAAGTACGTACATAAATCAGGGGTAGAAACATAAAACCAAATCCAAAGATAGATATTATGGCTGTAAATTCAGACCTGATTTCAGGGTTAGTATTCTGATAGATTTGAGCGTCATCACTTACATGCTTAAAGAAGCTGCTCAGCCTTCTTTACAGCCCCTCAGCGAATTCTTAATGATAAGGTGATCCTACCACCCGCTCTTCTCCAAGTCAAATGACCCTGCAGCATCCTCTTCAGGAAGAAACTCATCTGCTTTCTGCAGCAGCACAGAGCAAGGCTAAACTATTCTTTTTTCACTGACCATGAATTTGTTTGGAAGTAAATAACTGGAGAGGTGCTTAAACTCGCTTGTGACCAGAGAAATGAATGTAAAAAAAATTATGTAATAATTGCTGGGCAAATATTTAAAATGTGATGACACCAAATGTTGGTGACAGTATGAGGAAACAGATATTTTCATACAATATTAGGGAGAGTGAAATTTTACAGAGCCACTTTGGGATGATAATTTGGCAGGATCTTAGAAAAACATATATATGTATATATGTATACACACAGATATATAAATATATATGGTATATATATGCACATATATGTATATGCATGTTCACAATTATGTATATAACATGTATATATACCATACACATATCTACAGATACATGTCTAATTTCTTGCACCTACCTAAAAAATTACTCTTAGGTATAAATACGGGGGCCGGTATAAGAATGCACCACAGGAACATTTTTAATCATGAAAAACAATAGTAAAAAGGTTAAATGAATTAATTTTTGGCAGATTCACACTGTGAATATAATATAGCAGTTAAAATGAATAAAGTAGTTCCATGTTTACTAACATGAAAAGATGTCTTAAGTGCATTGCCAAGACAGACTTAAAAGATAGTAGAAGTTTTATCTGTGATTATTTAATTTTTACTTGTCCTCTGGCATAAATTCCTGGCTTAAAAATAATCTCACTTGTGGCCGGGCATGGTGGCTCACACCTGTAATCCCAATACTTTGGGAGGCCGAGATGGGCAGATCACGAAGTCCAGAGATCGAGACTATCCTGGCCAACATGGTGAAACCCTGTCTCTACTAAAAATACAAAAATTAGCCGGGCGTGGTGGCACGCGCCTGTGGTACCAGCTACTCAGGAGGCTGAGGCAGAAGAATTGCTTGAACCGAGGAGGCGAGGTTGCAGTGAGCCAAGATTGTGCCTCTGCACTCCAGCCTGGTGACAGAACAAGACTCCGTGTCAAAAAAAAAAAAAAAAAAAAAAAATACTGCTACTACTACTACTACTACTAGTAATAATTATCTCAGTTGTATTGTTCATTTACTGGGTGAGTTTGGGAAGATTGCTAACTCTTTGTGCCTCAATTTTCTTATCCATTAAGTGGATACAAACATCTTTATCTTGTATAAAATTGCCTAACCTCTGCCTGGTACACAGCAGGTGCTCATCAAATACTAGAAGCCTTTCCTTTGTTACTTTTTTGACATCATCTTATACAAAAATAAGTAACTATTTTCATACTTCAAGGGTAGAAGAAGAGCCTTCTTCTTGATGATTTCCTTATGCACCTATCACTTGCCTTTTAATTTGTGTTCACGAGCTCTCTTTACACCCCTCCTTCCTGTCACTCCTTCTTATTTCATCTCTGACTTGACTGCTATAAGGATTCAGCTCTGATAGCATTGTGGAAAAGCATAAGGCATTCAGTGACAATTTTTGACTAACTGTCTCCACAAAATCAAATGATATTGTATCTGTAATTCCCTAGAAAGTAGACAGAGAGATATCAAAGGCTGTTAGATCTTGCTTAACAGAAATAGAGGCTGGAGATCCTAGAAAATGAGCTCTATTATTTCAAAGAGAACAAAAGCAAATCATTTCATGCGTGCAATGATTTAGCAGTTCTAAAAAAAATTTAGGAAAAGCAGAAAGAAAGGTTTTTTAGAATTACCCCCTCTCATTTCATTTTGCAAACAAGAAAACAGATGCAGACAGGTCAGGGGGTTGGCCAGGGCCACTGACCAAGTTAGCTGGAGACCCAAGTAAGACCCTGGGACTTTTGACTATGCTCTCTCCTCCCCATTTTTCCCTTGCCTAGAGCTCAGTAAGAATTGCACTGGAGAAATACTGTAATTGGGGAATATTCTGTCTCTAGATAATAAGTTAACCTTGGATAATAAGCAATTCCCTTTGATCATTTTAAGGAAAAGAACACAATTTGAAAATTACCCAAGATATTCTTGAGAACTGTGTCTTAAGTTTGGAAGAGCCTAAATAAAGTTTGTTAGAAATCTCCCAAATTATTTCTATGGATCTAACTGTAAATAACCTTTAGCAATCTTTCTCTATATATAAAATGTTCCACTGTGGTGTGTGGGGACTAGATTTGGGGATTAACTGCCCCTTTCATCCTCTACAAGAAACAGGAAGCACATTTTCTCTTCTTCCAAGTCGTAAAGGCTTTAGCTTGAGAGTTATTCTTGAACCCCCAACAGGGAGGCATTTTCAAGAGCGGGTGTAAATGGTTGCATCTTCCAGGGATCCTTAGCACCAGAGATCAAGACATAGTGTCATTTTTACCTTTACGGTTTTGCTCTTATTTCTTTTGTATAGTCCTCTCCCACTTACCCCCTCCAACTGAGACTTGTGAACCTCTGACCCTTCCCCTTGACCTTGGAATTCTCTACTTTTCTCACCCTGCCATTCCCAGCTACCAGACCTCTTCCTATCAATTATACTGCCCAAGCTGCTAAAGAAGAGTATCTTACTTCTTCAATCAAAAAACACCCTATTTTCTTTTGCTTGGAAAAATAGCCATAAAATTTCAACTCCTTTTTGTCTTTTGGACAAAAAATAAAATGTTTGTTCACAGGAATTAAAACAAATAAAAGCAATTATAGCAGGTTACTTAACAATCTGGCCAATTGCTGCATTTTTATGTGGCATTTGGAACACTGGTTGTGTGGATAAATCTGGCAATGTCTGTTGTTAGTAAAAGCAATTTAAGAAAAAAAAAAGGCACGGTCCCAACTGCAAAAGCGTATACTTAGAAACTAGAAGTTACTTGTCATTTGGACTGAAAAACTTATCGGTCTTACCTTCTCAAAGATAGTTCCTTCCTCTGCTACCCATAGTTGTCTTAGATTTCACCCCAATGATGACTGCTGTGCCCATATCTGATTACTCCTTCCTGGAATATGCTAGAGCATACTATTCTTTGTAAATTTCTCCTTTTACACTGTATTTCTCAGTTATGTTTTATCCTTCTTTATGTTGGAATGAAAGTCTTGTTTCTCTGTAGACCTGAAATTTCACTGCTGGAGAAACAGGACTGTCTTTCACTCTTCACTGTTTCATGTGAGTTCAAATACAGACATGTAAACTGTCCAGCTCTCCGGCCCTGCAGTGCTTGAAAAGAAATCATCTTTCTTTAACAACAACAACAACAACAAAATCCCACCATTATTCAACTAGAGTTCCCATAAAGCAGTCTTAAAGTTTGGGTGAGAATTAAGTAAGACTTTTCCTTAACTTTCCCTCTACTCATTACTCCATTTTCTGATTAATTGCCTCAGGAGAGAGAGAATGTTGCCAAAAAAAAAAAAAAAAAAAAAGCAGAGAGAGAGGTGAAAAATGTAAAAAAAAAAAAAAATTAGCTTTAAGAATTCAAGTTTTTGTTTTTATAAGAGCCCGCATTCTTGTATTTCAAATTCTAAATCTTAAAGGTGTCTGGGTATACATTTTGTACCTTCAATGGTAGACGTGAAAGAATGGATTGTGATCCAGGATACTCCACCTGTTATCTAGATGAAGACTCCCTGGGCTGGAAGGAAGAGGAGAAAAACAGCAGACATGTAAAAAGGGACGTGTTGATGGTTTATTACGAAGGGACAATGGCATGTCTTCTCTCGGAGCTGCATCTCCAAGCCCAGTTCAGCAAGGAAGCAACAGAAGAGTCTTTTTACGCTTTGGGAAAGGACTAAAACAGTGGCAAGAGAGCTGGCAGATTCAATCACCCTTGAGCGTGGAAGGAAAAAACTGAAGACCAGATGGGTTCACTAACATCTCAGTGGGTGCCAGAGTGCCTCCCACCTGCCATGTGCCATGTAAGCTCAATGAAAATTAGACAGAAACCTAGGGGATTATGGAGGCAATGAATGGACTTTGCTAAAGTTTTCACCAACTGGTAGAAAGGGTGATCAAAATAGAAATGTGCGTACAATGTTAGAAGACAGACAGTTGTCTTATTTGCACACTAGAGTTTGTAAACCGGAGATTAATACCTTCACACACATCCTTATTTCTCTGTCCGATATGGCATAGCACACCCACAACAGACTGGCGAAGCCATGTCTTTAAGATGGAACTTGGATGCTCCTAAGAATTCCTTCAGCAAAAGCACCATTAGAAATCAACAGACTATGAGAAGGGTTCCAAATCAGACACCCACACTTAGTCTCCAAAGTATATTTTTACGAAGTCTCTTTGACTTTGACTCTGACTCACAGAATGGCATTCCTGCTTGTCATACTCGTATTTGGGCATCTCTCATTGCAGTCCCCAACTATCTGTCATTGGCCTTGGGCCCAGCTCCATACAGCTCCCCCCACCCTCAACTCATTTTGGTATTCTGCCCAAATACACTTTTCTGGCATTTTGCAAGATTTGGCCTCATCCATCTGTTTCCACTGAAAGCTTGAACCAGCCATGCCACTCTGCACAGCTGAGATAAGACAAAGACTGGATTTGGACAGCTATAAAATTTCTAATCATCAAATGAGAAGAAAGGCCAGAAGTACCACAAATTTACAGTTACTCTGTCCTTTAGAGTCACCAATCAGCTTTAACATCTAATCACTTCTGTCTTCTGCATATGGCTCTCCTTCCTCTTACACTGCACAACCTCTCTCCCACCAACAGCTATCATAGCATGGTCCTATTAGAGAGAAGGACACATGGACCTGGTGGCTAAGCATGAAGGTAGAGGATCTCCTAGAGACAGACACAGTGAAAGTGGAAACAAGTCCACACTCTCTTCTGCTGTTAACAAACTCGGGATACCTAACGATGCCTTGTGCCTTACCTTCATGATTTCTTTAATGCCTCTGGATAACAAAAGATGGATACAAAGAGAATATCATCCTTGAACATCTGCTAAGTAGATAACTATGAATAATTCTGCTTAAAATAGGAATAAAAATATGAATTTAGATAAGGTGAAAAACAAAATCTGAGGGACTTTTGAACATTCTTTGCTAAAGTTAGATTATTTTTCCAAATTTCTTAATATGTTTTACAACTTATATACAACTCTTTTAACCCCTAAACTCTGCTAATGGGTCATCAATTCAGTCTTTTCTCCTCTATTAGATACCTGTTTTGGGAAAGTGTGTTCAGTGATGAACTTGCTGTATTCCAAGGGAAGAAGGGCAAAGAGATCCCTTCCAAATATTGCATGTGGTGTTTCACATATATGATGTCTCCTAATCCACAAACTGATGTGATAAGGCATATATTACATCTGCTGTTTTTCATGTGGAGAAACTGAGGAAGATGTTCACAAAGAGAACTAGGATCCAAATCCATGGTGACCTCATGATACAAAATCAAGTGACTTTTGCTTCTTTTTCTTAACAGCTTTATTGATGTATGCTTAATATGTAATAAAAACTACACATGTTTAACATATACGATTTGACATGTTTCATTCATGCACAGATCTGTGATATCATCACCACCATCAAGGTAGTAAACATATCCATCACCTCCAGAAGCTTCATTGCATTTCTTTGTATTTGTGTGTGTGTGTGTGTGTGTGTACAGCAAGAACCCCTAACATGAGATCTAAACTCTGAACACATTTTTAAATGCACAATACAGCTTTGTTAACTAAAGGCACTAAGTTATACAGAACATCTCTAGAACTTTTTCATTTCATGTAATTGACACTTTATACCCACTGAGCAACAAATTTCCCCTTTTTCCTCTCCCAAATCACCATTCTACTGTGCTTCTATTAGTCTATTTTAGATACCTCATGTAAGTGGAATCCTGCAGTTCCTGTCCTTCTGTGACTGTCTTATTTCACTTAGCATAATATACTGCAGCTTCATCCATATTGTTGCAAATGGTAGGACTTTTTTCTTTTGTATGACTGAATGATATCCCACAGCATGCATATACCACCTTTTCATTATTCTTCTTTTTATCCTATACCACACCCAAAAGACTTACAGTGACTACGGGAACATTTGAGTTGTTCCCTAAACTTCCCATTAAGAAAAAGTCATGAGGAATTCACATCTTACCTGTATGCTGGCATTACAAAAAAAAAAAAAAAAACTGAGTCTGAGCTGCTCAGAGATTCTAAATAATCATTGTCATTTGAGCCTTGGGTGCTAAGAAAGTTGGTAACTTGGGAAGAAAAGACTCTGCCCCTTCCTGAATTCTGAGATGAAGAAGGCCCAATAAATAAGAATGAACTTTTCAAAAATACACAATTGCCCCTCAAGGAGAATTATTCAAAATTGAGATCATCTTAAGTCCTTTACCTCTCTATGTCTTCGTGGTGCTGTTCAACCACCATGGACTACGTATCTCACAAAGATATGGTGGCTGAGCTCAGAGCAGCCTAGACCTCTCCAGGGTCAGTGAGAGGAACTGGCCAACAAACACAGAAGCAAATACTTCAGTTCAGTCTTTGCCTTTTTATGAACCTGGAAATGCCCTGATGTCTAAACCCCATAGCCAGGCAGTGTTTCTACCTTAGAACAGCACACTGGAGGAAAGAAACTGAACAGGGAGGGATGAATCCATTCCAGGGATTCAAGCAGATATTTCAGAGTTTCTGAAATGGCCTAGGGTAGTGGATGGGATTTATTTCAAAGTAAGGAGGATGGCAAAGGTAAAGTGGACGTACAAGAGAGATGGCGGTAGAGAGTCCTTGGGGACTGTTGGACAAGTGCTGAAGTTTGCTCCTTGGTAACTTACAGTGCACTTTCCTGGCAGCTCGAAGAGGAGGTATAAATGTACCTAAACATATTGGTAAGGATTACTGTTCACGTGTCTCCAGTGTACTCAACATTAAAGTTGTATTAATCCAGTCATTGTTCCTGTCTTTCGTGTACTCTTTCCTAACAGGCACTTCTTAAAAGATGCAGTTGGAGAGAGAGGGTGGGAGAAGGGGATGAAGCCCCAGAGTATGAACCCTGGGCTGTGGGCACACCTACTCACATAATGTTCATGCTTCTGCAGGGGGTCTCTTTTTCTGCCAAGTCTTAGGGACCCCCGATAGAGCACCATCAGAGAAAAGGAGATCTTCTGAATCCCTCAGCAGATCACTGAATGTCCTTTCTTAGAAACCTTTGAGACAGATACCTCCTGTTTTGCCAGAAGAAACAGAAAAGAGCATTCTGTAAAGCTGAGAAAGCCATCAGCTTCATCAGGGTCGACTCCTGGGTGTCTGGGATGCTGGTTGTGGGAGACGTTGTTGTCCCCACTGTAACCTGTGAGCACTCACTATTCTCACAAGCTCCATGTCTTCTTCTCAGAAGCCCCTGGGATTCTGCTGAGGGCTTTCTGCAGCCACAAGAGCATACTTGGTCTTCTCCCTTGGCAGGTGGAAAGTACCTGAAGGTTATGCCCTCTAGGAGCAGGCTCCAACCAATGAGAGGGAGATGGTAGATAAATAGCCCAGTGTCCTGCCCCTGTGGGGCAGAGCTCTGAACCACCCTATATACAGTCTTGTATATATATGGGGCTTCCTATATACAAGCCCCATCCGCCCATGGTGGTGACATAACCTTTCACACACACTGTATTGTCTTCCATTTATTCATACCTCACTCCTTACTGTCATTTCCTGCATCACTTCACAAATAAATGGCATGCACTTAAGTCCTTTTGTGAGCATCTGTGTTTGGGAACAAAACCTAAGACATCAGGAGTTGGCAGGAATGTGAATAACAAACTTTTAAAACTACTCCCCCACCAATCTACACCTTTGTAGATTCAACAGTTCAAAAAGATTGTTACAAGATTCTGGGTGAAAGTGTTAAAGAAAGGTGGAATTATTTTACATGCCATGTATGGGTAGATGAAGAGGCTAACCTTTGCACTTCTCTCAATTACTCATTTCAGAGCTTCGTGGCTGGCTTCTCTTCTTACCTTGGGTCAGCATCCAGTAGTAACCTTGCTGTTCTTGACCCTAGCTGCCCTTTGTGGCTTCACATCTGTGAGCAAGAGCTGAATCTGATCGTTTCTGCCTCGATGGTAAGTGTGTGGGTAGGGAGGACCAGAGATGCTCCTGAGTGACTGCACAAAGCTAGATGGTTCTAGAGATAGTATGGATTAGACCGAGTATTTTTCTTCAAAACATTTGAATGCATAGAAGCTAGAGGTCTCTTGAGGACCATCATGCCTGGAGGTTGGATAGACCTTCAAAGGGGACAATGATTCACGGAATCACCAGCCAGATTCATGGAAATAGGCTGATAGTTGAGGGGGAAATGGGTTGAGAAAAATGATTCAGGAGTAAATCTCACAGGTGTTGGTGGCCATCTTTCCATGTTTCTGTAGGGTAAAGAGTCAGTCTGAGAACTTAGGAAGCCAAGTAGGATTGGACACTTTCTGTTTCTTAAGAACAAACCCAACATGTCCTAGAGTCTAAACATCAAGAGCTCCCAAGAGTTCTTGAAAAATTTGTAAACATTCATCTTAATCTTTGCTCAATAAGGGTCACAAAGAAGTAACTTTATGCTGCTTTTGAGTTTCAAGAACTCCTCCTATTCCCTTTTTTCTCCTTGTTTAGTGGGACAAAATGTACCAAATGGAGTTAAAAGGAGGAAAAAGGAAATAAGATGCTTGAAAATACACAAGCTGAATTTAAATAACTGAATACTGACTACAAATGAGAAAAATAACCAAACTCAACATGACTCCAGGTTTTTCATCTGAGACTCCCAAATCCCAGAACAAACTTTAATTAGCACAGGATCAGTATTCCTTTGGGCTTTAGGTAAATCCTATTCTTTTTCTTTTCTATAATGAGGTATGCAGCAGTTGAATGGCATGACCAAGGACAAGTAGTATGCAAATATATGTAAATATGCCCCAAATCCTGTATAACTGGCCAGAACCCATTATTTAGAAGAATTATCTGAAAATTAATGGTTCTTAACTTTTATGGGTTATGAGCCTTTTTGTTAAGGTGATGACACTTCTGTGAAATGTGTCAACATCGGAAGCATTTTTCCACATACTAGGAGGTTAATGGGCCTTCTAAGGCCCATTTCTTGGTGTCTGTTCCATAGATCTGAACTGAAGAACCCTGATTCATGATTTGGATATCACTAAGAGGTCTCTTCATTAAAGATAAGTCCTTTTGGAAGTAAATAGCCACCTTTTGCCTCAGATTGGCTATGAAACCCATTGAACTGGGTCTTAATACAAGAAAAATGTAATTTTTAAAGAGACCTAGCCCACTGAATGAGACCCAACTTCCTCATTCAATAAGGAAGGACTTTTGTCATAGTATCTCAACATTTTAACCTCAAAGAAACACATAAAGGAAAAGTAATATTTAGAAAATGATTATTGACAAGATAGACAAATATACAACAGTTAACAGCCCATCAATGGGTCTTCCCATCTTTTAATAAAAATGGCACCAACCATATCTGCTAACAAAGATGTGATGTCATTTGAGTGTAGTAGTCCCTTAGTAAGTATCTGCCTAGAAAATAGATGCTCTCTGCTTGTACCACCTTATCATGGTAATGCAGCAGTTCTACTGTTCCTACTTAGGAGTCAATAAATTGTCCAATTCTGACAGCTAAAAGCCTGACAGGGGGTTGCCATAAAGTCAAAATCCATAACATCAGTAGGTAGGCAGAGACATACATTAGAAATAAACATTTAGAAAATCAAATCCAGTAGCCACATTGTTGGTATTTTTTTTTCCCAAAAGCACAAAAACATTTTTTCTATTTGAAAATATCTCTGTTAATTATAAAAACACAAAATCCCACACTGAATTAGAGGCCAAATATGAGAAAATGTACTGAACCAACTATCTCCCGAAGTCACTGATGGAAATAAATGGGTCCAAATGAACTAATACTACATAAGAGTTTTCAATTTATTTCTCCTTGATTACAAAGTAGAATTAGCAATGTTGGAAAAAAGACTAAACTGACATGTTTACCCTGATGGCATTTCCTTAATGATGAACTGCTTCTAGAAACTAATGAGCTTTCATAGCAAACTGCTGAGTATGTCTAGATTTTAGGGTTAAAAGCCCATCTTATAGTAAATTACTCTAGACTCTAATTTGGCAAGAGGAAGTGATTTGTAGTTCAAGTGGGGATTTGGTGCCAAGCTCCTAATTTGGGCTGTATACAATATTTCAAGACCAACTTTCATTAGAATCAATTTACAAATGAATTATGTGTAAGCAACTGAACTGTACAACAAAAAATAACACGTATTGGACTTTTCTTTGATCACTATTTAACTTCATCCCCTTATAAACATCATAGTGGACAGCTCAGTACTTTTGAACATGCTGAAGGCATTTTGGGGGGATATATAATTGATTTCTCCTGTATCTTCATGTTTATCTGTCATTCTCTGAGAGAAATTGCCGGGTTTGAACAGTCCCAAGAGGTACGAAATTTAGCGGTTAAACAAGGACTCTGGTGGTAGACTGCCCAGGTTGGAATCCTACCAGGTCCTAAAGAACTCTGCTTCTTGGGCACCTTTCTGGGCCTCAGTTTCTTTATTATCTGCAAAGTGAGAATCAAACCTGTGCTCATCTCCAAGGGTTACTGTTAGTATTAAATAAGACAATCTATTCAAGCACTCAACACAGAACCCAGCACATGCAAATATTCAAGATCCCTTGCTAGGATACTGCAATCATCTTAATGGAACAAAGACACCAACCCTCAGTCTAGGCGGGACATGTGTTTCTCAGGACACCCCCACTTAGCTCCCCAAACTCAAACAGGCTAGCCTATGGCACTTACTGACAGCAGCTACCCAACTTCTGTGGACACTTGTTCTCATAACCCCTATCCTACGGTGGGGAAGTGTATTCTAAAAATAGCCCTGAGTAATTAAGATATTACCCAGGCCACATTAAGAGATAAACTTGTATTTATGGCTCACCCTACTATCATCCCTTCAGCCTCACCTGCCGATTCTCTTAGAAATGATGGTTGGAGAGTAATAACCAGAAGTCTAATAACATCATCACATTTCAAGAAACCCTGTGTTGAAAGCAGAACTACAAATTTAAGAAACAGTCTAGGGGAAAAAAGAAAGCTTTCATCTGGTGCATGAATATTTTAGGTAGTGTGGAAAGAGCTCTGAAATCAGACAGACCTGAGTTCTAATATTAGCTTACTGGGTGTGCAACTCCTTCCAAAATGCTTAACTGCTTTGATGCCCTTGTTTTCTAGATTTGTAAACTGGGGAGGAGGATGTCCACCGCAAGGGGTCATTTTTCTGATTAAATGAGATGGTGTTTCAAGAGTAACCTGGTTTCCAGAAGACAGTCAATAAATGCTAGCATCTTTTCTTTCATATCCAGTTCAGACACTGCATCTGCACTTGATTTTACCTTTAGTTTGGTCATCAAAGTTTTCTCACCCCACAGCAACCTGGGGGAAAAAGTGTCTCATCACTTTGCGATGGCTCGATGACATCTTAAATCTGGATTCATCAAGGTGACAGGAGAGACCACTATACACAAAAGCTTTGAAAGCACAAACCAATAGTACGGACATGCTGCAAAGGTCTTCTGAGAAGGCTGTGGTATCTTCTGTCTTATTAGGCATCAGATCTAAAGAAATCCTATTATGGGGGAAAAGTACGTACACACGCACATGTACACACACACACACACACACACACACAGAGCCCTACAGCGACATACGAGCCTTGATAAACCTTAGCATTGTTCACTAAAAAATATGTACACACTCACATGTACACACACACACACACAGCCCTACAGCCACATAGGAGCCTTGATAAAACTTAGCATTGTTCACTAAAAAATATGTACACACGCACATGTACACACACACACACACACACAGCCCTACAGCCACATACGAGCCTTGATAAACCTTAGCATTGTTCACTAAAAAGTATGTACACACACACATGTACACACACACACACACAGCCCTACAGCCATATACGAGCCTTGATAAACCTTAGCATTATTCACTAAATTCAAACCTAAATGACAGACATATCTTGAGCATTGTATAAAATTAGTATATGAGCCTGAATCTAATTTTTTTATTCCTTAGGTAAATGAGAATCAGCATGTGTTTGGCTGGAATGGAGGAAGTCTCTTTGTTTTCTAATTAAGTAGCAGTCTTGACATGGTATGATGACTATATCTAATTTCTTGAGCTCATTCAGATCACTGATAGATCAGATAAGTGTCTGAAGTGATGTGATGAGAAGTTTCCTGAGGCCTTGAGGAAGGCAGTGATGAATTAGCAAAGGCTGCACTTGGAAAGCGTAAGGGTCTGGTGACAGCATGAGCCCTTGAGTCCAGGGCTCTGCACTAATGGCGCATGGTGGTGATGATCTTTCTGTGGCTACCATGCTACTTGCTCTGCATTTATTCCTGAATGACCACTGTACTACTGAACAACATACCATATGAGGTTCTAAGAGCTGGGTTCTAGCAAATCACACTGGCAAGACACAGTGTACAGCAAACCTTACTCAGCAGCAACTGATAAGTTCACCATTCCTTCCCACACTGAAAGAGTGTCAGATAGGAAAAACCACTGAGCATTATTAGAAAAACTAGAACCTCATCTCATCTGGACTTTGCTCAGCTTTGAGGTCCAAGTTTAGAACAATGAGGAATAACTCATGACAAGGACATAGTCATGAAGAATCATATCCAATGTGTACTGTGCCAGGCTGGTTTGGCAGAAGAAGAAGTTGATAGGATCCTTCCTCTAATGGGTATTCAGTCTAGTTGTAAGAAGCAAACTTCCCCACATAATCTGAGCAGGGCCAATAGTCTCCCAGTACACACAAGGTCCACAGGTGCAGCCACTGGAGAAACACTGAAATACTCTGTGGTCCTAAGTACAGAGCTGCTGCTCCAAGCTCCCTGAATCTCCCTATCCTAAATCCTCCCTCTGGGATCCCCCACAACTTCCTTATAATTCAACAACTAAAAGGTTAATATTTATCACAGCAAAGAAGCTCCAAGAACCCTTTTTTGGGTATCCACTAGGGCCACTGTCCATTCTGATTGCGGGAGGCATTAGACATGTGGAATATCACCCTTGGGATCAAGTGTGAAACGCCCATAAGCCAAAGTTTCATGAATGATTCTGAAGATCAAAGGTATAAAATAAAAAGAGAATTCCTGGGAAGACTCAACATGATAAACTGTGCCCTTTAGGGTGGACATGGTGGCTCGCACTTGTAATCCCAACAATTCGGGAGGCCGAGGTGGGTGGATCACCTGAGGTCAGGAGTTCGAGACCAGCCTGGCCAACATGGTGAAACCTCGTCTCTATGGGGTGGTGGACGCCCGTAATCCCAGCGAGGCTGAGGCAGGAGAATCACTTGAACCTGGGAGGCGAAGGCTGCAGTGAGTGGAGATCACACCACTGCACTCTGGCCTGGGTGACAGAGTGAGACTCCATCTCAAACACACACACACACACACACACACACACACACACACACTCACAACTGTGCCCTTCAGAATATAAATTCCACAGTGGTGAGAACCAGTCTGTCCTCCTTCACTGTTGAAATCACAGCTCCTAGAGTGCGTGACCCAGAACAGGAACTCAGTATCTGGTTGTTCAGTAAAATAATGAATAATCAGGGCTATTTAGGGAATGTATACTGGGAAGATGTTGAAGGTGGTTCTAAATGGAAGAGGAAAGCAGGGATTGGAAAGACGATTCTAGGTGAGACTCAGTATTTCCCATGTACCCTGTACTCCCTCCACGCATCCATAGGGGTCAGTAGAGACTAGTGGCAAAGAACAAGTTTCTGGCTAGAGTCCTGGTAAATTGAGTTCATCTAGCTTTGCTACTTACTTACTGGCTGTATTACCCATGCAGCCTCCTCGAACCTTGGTTTCCTCCTTTATCATAGAGACCTCATCACTTTCCTCTCCAGGAGAGGCACAGGAACCTGACATGAGCCTGTGAGTGCCAAGAGAGCATGGGACTCATCTGTTTTGTCCACTAGTTTGTATCCCAGGCCCAAAAGCATTCTTGAAAAAACATTAGGAAATCAATAAATGTTTGTTGAATGAAAAAAAAAAAAAGAATGAAGGGTGGCCATTTTTTCCATCGTGTTAAACGAATAGGGACAGAGTCTGTGTGGGTGCCCACAATGCCTATAAGAGAAGGACATACAGGGATTGAGGGCGTTTTTCCAGTCTGGGCCTGGCAGCTCGTCAGCACCCAAGACAGAACCTGACAAAGGAGGGTCACTGCACCACCACAGCTGCTGTTTTCCTCCTGGTGGACGTCCAGAGCTCAGAGAGGACCTGGATTAGTAACTGGGACAATAGGGTGGTTAAGGGTGGAGGGTGTACAGATAACTGCAGGTCTCTGTCCCACTACTTAACTGTTGTAGGACCTTGGGTGAGGTGTGTAACCTTCTCCTTAAACCTTTGTTTTGTCATCTGTAAAATGGGGATAACACAGTACATAATTCATAGGGTTGATTGAGCATTCAATAAAATAACGGGGCACAGGTGACAAGGGCACAGTAACAAGCCTTGAAAAATGTTAGTCGTCACTGTTAGAGAAGGATGACAATTTGAGGTTCCCCGATCCCTCCAGGCGCAGGTTTGATGCATCAGCTGACTGCCTTTGAGCCTTCTCACCTTGCTGTGCCTCGCCTTTGTTTAGGTTGCTAAGATGCAGAATGTGGTCTCTGTATTAACTCACAGAGGTGGTCCACTGAGTCTGGGTTTGCTCAGCACCTTTGATGTCCAGTCCCCTGGGACAATGGTCCATGTCCACTGGAAAATTGTTCATTTCAATGGATGTGAACAATTGTCCGTGACTAGAACTGTCAGACCAGAGCTAAAACTTCCATGCAAACACCTGGATTAGCCAATGCAGAAAGATGGACTCCTTCCCGCCCTACCTAGTGAAGGAATGTGTGAGCCGGTTAGAGATGAGTATGGGAAGCAAACACCACGAATGAGACTGTAGGAGAAGGAGGAAGCCGGTGCCCGTTTATATTCAGAATCTCTGGGGACTGGGAGGATGCAGTTTAATGGTTTTCCTAGACCAACCCACAGCCCTTTTCTTAAGTCCTAGATCTTGGAAATAAATTGCATTTGTGCCAATGCGGGAGGTAAGAGGGGGTTTATATGTTCTGTGAGAGAGGAATTCAGGCAGAAGAATCAGCCTCCAAGGAACCAAAGTAGGAAAAATTGGTTTCAATTATTCTACACCTTTTTAGATAAATATCACAACAGCTCAAAATGAAAACTATAGTTTTTGAAATATTAAGGCTGAAGGGGTATATTTATAGGGTGTTTGGCTAAGGCATGACAATGTAACTATTCAGTTCAAAGAGAAATTAAGCTTCTGTTTGAGAAAATGAGATTGGATTCAGTTGTCAAATATTTTCTAAATTAACCAAATGTGCTGGGTACTACGTGGGTCAAATGTGAAACCATTAAACCATTCTTTTATGTTGTTTATCAGCTATTCCTAGTAGCTGGTCTCTGAAGGGAAATATTGGAAATGATTCTCTATTCCACCCCTAGATTTCCCTCTCAAGGGAGAGAAAAAAAAAAAAAAGAACAGAAATCCTTTCTGATGTTCAAATGATTTAAACCTGATTTAAAGTGTTCTCAGGACCAACAAAGATGATTATTTCACAGAGCTGGTGAGTTTGCAGGGAGGGTTTGCACCGGGGTGTTCAATCTTTTGGCCTCCTTGGGCCACACTGGAAGAAGAAGAATGGTGTCGGGCAACACATAAAATACACTAACGATGGCTGGTGAAGAAAAAGAAAAGAGGAAAGGAAAGGATAAGAAAGGGAAGGGGAAAGGGGAAAAAGAATCACACACAAAAAACATCTCAATGTTTTAAGAAAGTTTAAGAATTTGGGGTGGGCCTCACTCAAAGCCGTCCTCCCTCAGCTGCCTGTGGCCCTCGGGCCGTGGATGGGACAAGCCTGGTTATAGCCCGGATCCCTTTCTGCTTTCCCCCAGCAGCGCTGCTCTGCTTGATGGAGCATCTAGCAGATAATTGCATCCAGGCTATTTCCACCCAGTAAAGGCCCGGCCTTACCTGATCCACTGTCTCACTTACTTAAAGCCATTCCTCCTATCCAGGCCGTCCCGTATTTTTCTAACTGCAAGGGGAAAATTCTGAGAGGCCCATCTCCCTGCTTCAAGTGTCGCTCCTGAGATGCAGCCAACTCTAAGCCTTCTAATCCCTCTCCCTCTGAGGCTGTTGACCGCATTCAGAGTTTGGGGAGCGCCCTGTTGATTCCCAGCATCTCCAGCAGCACAGTCATCTACATAACAGACCAGAGGAAGGAGGCTGCAGAGAATAAAATGAGTGACACCAGGGTTTGCTCTGTTACTATATCGGGCATAAAAATACTTTCAGGGTTTTGACTTTTAAATGATGCGGCCCAGCAGGGGTTCACCGAGCACAGGGCAGACTGACAAGGAAATAAGAATAATCATTCAGGAGAATGGTCTTTGAAACTTGAGGTACGGAACTCAATTGGATAATGAAACACCGGGAACTCCACAGGGTATTTTTTCACCTCTATAAAGAACATTCAATTAAATGCTTTTTCATTTGGACAGGAGAGGTGGAGCAATTTTTTTCCTCTTCCTTTTCCACAAAAAAGTATCTTCTTGGCTCCTGGCCCAGCCTTTTTTTTCCTGCCACTACCGCTTTTCTTTTATTGCCTTTCCCCGCTTCCCTCTCAGATCCACAACGTCTGCACACCTCGCCTTCTCACAGGTTGATGGAAATTCCCCATGCTGCCCTTGGAAATGCTCATTACCAACGGGGTGACACGATGGCTTCACTGGGTGATGCACTTCCAGAGGCTTCTGGTCCTTCCATTTCATGGGCCACTTGCTTAGCTGCTCCTGAAATGCCTTAGCGCTATGAGGGCTGCACTTAACTTAGCCATCTATGAATAACTCCATCAGGGGCAGACTCCAATCCAAAGTCAAGTCTGCTTCTGCCTCCTGGCCAGAATGTCATCCCCTCCCAGGTGGGCAGGCAAGAATGATTTCCTCACACAAGAGGCCAATGCTGTCTTCTCTCCAAGCCCATGGGTGCCTTTGGGAGAGTGCCAGGCACTGCACGTGGACTTTCTTACAAATCAATTAGCGCTTGGCACTTTGCAGTCTGGAATGATGTCACACAGCCTTGGGTGCAGTAGACATTGGGCAAGGATTTCCAAATTAATGGTCATTCAACTAGCAGAGGTATATGTTTATTTATTTATTTATTTTTTTGGAGTGTGACAAGATAAGAGGAATACAAGAAATAGATAAAGGGCTTCTGAGTACAGAGCCATGAATCCAATTCAGTTCAATTCACCCTGATTGAAGGTTCACCCGCCACCAGGCTTTGTCCTCAGAGTTGGGGATGCAGTGGCACATGAGACTTGGTTTCTATCTAGGGGCCTTATAGTCTAGAGGGGCAACTAAACCTGGGGTTGATGACTTGGAGATAACTTAAAAATGGTCTTCAGGGAGTCCAGAATCCCCAGCATTGTACTGAATTGTGTATATAGGGTTTGTACACATGCAGATACATATTTCTGGGTAATGAATTGATTTTTTTTAATCAGATACTAAGAGGGATATATGACCCCCGATGCACAAAAAAATACCAACTAGCAGGCCAGTGTCTTTTTTTACCTTGTATTTCCCAAGCAGCAAGAATGGGTGTTAAATGACTGAATTAGTAAGTGATGATTTCCATACTGGGAAGGACAGACAGATCAGCCCACATGCAGAAATCCTGGGATGCCAGGATAGCAAGGTGGTAGAATCATCCCTTGTCTGAAATTGTGAGTATATAAAGTCAAGGAACTGGGGATGGTTCAGCGTTGGATTATTTATGTTAAGGAAGGTGCCATATTCTATGGGCTAGAAGCCAGTCACAGATCCTTCCCACACTCAAAAGGAAGGGCCTGCAGTGAATGCCAAAAACCATGGGAGCCTTTGTGTCTTCACCCAAATCTCATCTTGAATTGTAATCCCCACAGTCCTTATGTGTCAAGGTAGAGACCAGGTGGAGGTAATTGAGTCATAGGGGCAGTTTTCTCCATGCTGTTCTCATGGTAGTGAGTGAGTTCTCATGAGATTTGATGGTTTTAATAAGGGGCTCCTCCCTCTTCCCTCAGCACTCTCCTTCCTGCTGCCTGGTAAAGAATCATGGCTGCCTTCTGCAATGATTGTAAGTTTCCCGAGGCCTTCCCAGCCATTCTGAACTGTGAGTCAATTAAACCTCTTTCCTTTATAAATTACCTAGTCTCCAGTATTTCCTTATAGCAATGTGACAATGGACTAACACACCACCCTACTATGGGAGGCAGGCTATGCTTTGTTCTCACTTGAGCAAATAATTTTTTTGTATGTCTATCAATATGCCATGAAGCCCTATTTCAGAAACATTTATCTAAAGTATTCAGTATAGTTAGACATTTTATAAGGTGTATGTATGTATGTATGTCTGTGCATATGGATGTGAAATAATTCTAAGCTTCACAAATCAGCACCCCCCTAGTGCTCCAGGATTATCTAGATAAGAAGCAGCCTTTCATGTCACAGTAAGCAGAAGCTAAAGCAGAAATCTTCCCCATAGGCAGAGATAGGGGCTATTCTGAGAAGGAAGATGTCAAGATTGGAGAACACCTACTAATTGCGTCATCACCCTGATTCTTCCTCCCCAGGAACATGCCCACAATGCCTGTCCAGTGAGGAGATGCTCTGTGGACAGGCTGGTCAGCAACAGATCCTGGCATTGGGACCTGAGACATGAAGACTCTCAAAATATGAACACAGGACCTAGGAACTCTTGGAACAAGAAAAAATTATTCAGACCTGTGGGCTTTGCACTTCTTGAAAAGAGCAATACAGCCCTATTTATTAAGTAAATAATTGCTTGACAATCCCTTGATTAAAACAAAACATAAAAGTGGTTGCTCTTGTAGAAACAGGGGTGTCCCGCCCACTGGACTTCCCAGTTGTTTCCATCCTTGTACAGCGCAGAATGGCGTGAGAATATTTCTCTTGCTCCAGCCCCTTCATTATAAAATTGGAAAACAACTGAATCCCTGAAAGGTGAAGTGTCCTTTCAAAGCCACACCACTAAGTCCATGGGGTTGTTCTTGTCATCTCCTTGATGTGATTCAGAGTAATCATCAAAGGTGAGCTGTTTCCTGACAGCACACATCAGCCTCTTTACATCTCTCAGAAGACTCTCCCTTCATGAGTTCACAATCACTGTTTTTAACTCCCAGCTTAAGGAATCAGACTGAATTGGTTCTTCGTGTAATTAACCTGAGGAACACCTACTTTTTGTGACATCTCTAATTTCTGTGACTAACCCAACCACACAGAGACTGAATGACTAACAAATGCCCTTCACCTTCTCTAGGCCACCTTAAGGGTAGGCTAGTGGGGAGGGTGTGAAATTCCAAGACAAATAAAAAAATGTGAAATATAGCCTTATCCACTGGAAAATAGCCCAAGTTCCTTATCTTTATGGGTATAACAAGAAACAGTCAAAACAACCTCCTTTGGAACCCAGAGGTGAGTCCAAAAAGGAAACATACAGTTGATTAACAGCCTAGTAGGGGATTCCTCCTTAAAGCTCACCTCTGCCTGTGCCCAAGCCCTGCTCAGGTTCTTTTTAATATCTTCCTACAAAAGTTGATCTAAAGGCTTAATGAACCAAAAGGCATTAAGAGTCATGCATGTGAATTATGCCACCGATTCCTGCTTCTTTAATTGGATGCAAATAACATCACCTGGGCTCCACATCACAGGATCTGTCCAGCTCTTTGTCACGCGGCACTCTAATGCACCTTGTTCCAAAGAGCCTGGCAGGAGAGGAAGACATTAACTGTGAGATCTGCTGGCTTCTGCCAAATTCACAAACGCTGGCAGTTAGGCCTATAGATAGAACGAGGGGTAATTTCATGCAAATGCTCTGTGCTATTCCCTGAGCTCCAAGATTAGAGTTGTCAGAAAATGTAAGTGTTCTTCTGGTTAATAACACAAAGAACTAATTCAGTCTGATTCCCTAAGCTGGGAGTTACAGACCAGCAATGGTGAATTCATGAAGGGAGGGTCTTCTGAGAGTGATGGGGGAAAATGCACAGCATGTGCTGAGCCCATGATACCTGATGAGAGTCACGCGAGCCACATCAGGAAGGTCGTCCAGCATGGCTCTTGAGGCTCACCCAACTCCTGAGCGCCTGCTGGAGGTACCGGCAGATGTAATGTGCAGTAATGAGCTTATGCAGCTGTGTGGAGAACCATCCCAGGTCAAGCCGAGGCCTCAGGATTTGAGAGCAACATGTAAAACACATGTGCAGAGGACCATCGTCGCTTTGTTTTCTTGTTTTCCTCTCTCTCTAGGAATGATTCGCTTTGGTTCCTAGATGCATTCCTACTCGTTTCTTGGACACACATTTCTTAGTGTTTATGTGTCAAATTATATTTGGTTATAGTATCCAGAGAGCACTGACTTATTATTCAAACAGGGCACTTCTTGAAGATGATTTTAAATCTCGTGAATGGTGTGTAGCCATGGAATGCTTCAGGATGGAAGGGAGGACACAGATGACACCTTCCTCCTGCTTACTGTATCCTAGGTACAGCACAGGGATTGTGAGTCAGGCTTTGGATTTTCAGATTTTAATTGTCAGACTATCCTGAAAGGTTTGGTTTTTCAGATAAAACACACACACACACACACACACACACACACACACACACACCCTCCCTTCACCTGCCTCCATACAGTCTGTGGAACACACCTTGATTTATAACTTTTCTAAGAGAAAAAATAGAACAAAATTGTTATTAAAATCAAGAGGGTGATTAATTAGCTTGATTTGGGATTGGGTCCAGCCTTTTCCCACTGGTCATGAGACCCGGTGAAAGCCCCTTAACCTTTCTGAGCACCGTATCTCTCATCTCTCTATTTAGGACAATGACAATTCTACTTCATAGGCTAATTTTGAAGATTGAGTGAGACGATGCATATGTCTAGCATACAGTAAATGTTCAATAAACAGTACTCACAGTATTTTTCATGGATTAATATGACTAGAGCCCCCTAATGCAGCATGTTTTCACATATAGCAAGTACTCAGAATTTCTCTATTATTATCTGGTATCAGTCCACCCATATCAGCCTTCTGCGATGGAAATTTCCTCCAAATAATGAAATGAGTCAAATGGGACAAGTTTTCTGTTTACCCCCCAGGATATATGTTCTGCAGTTTGAGATATTGTTTGTTTTCTTGGGGAAGGTTGTTTGTTTTTTGACAGTATAATACAAATCAGTAGATTGGCCACACTCAGCTATAGACACAGACACAGTGAAGAAGTCAAATCAATTATTTAAAAAGTTTAGAGCATCTGCTCCCAGAAGAATTCCACCTACAGATATTCACCTTGCCTAGCCTGAGACCAGCCCCAACGGAAAACAGTCTTTCGTAAGACCATGGATTCATTTTGTCTGATGAAATAAAAGAGTGTTTTATAAGTGAATTACATTTTATTTTATGAGGCTATCCATTTCAAATAAGTAGGGCCATGACTCACTGGACATTTTGAATCCTCAGATGGTTCATACTCCTGTTAATTTAGAAGTGTTCAAAGCCATGCACAAGTGGAGGATGCTTCCTTGCTGAGATTCAAGACCCTTGTCCAACTACCCTCGAAAACGACTATTTTCTGATTTGGAGGCGCAAACAATCACTGCAAGTAAGCCCTCTGGCTTAGACATTTTTGGAAGCGACTTTACACATGTTCAGTGGTATAGCGTCCATTTTGTTCCATAAATTGTCCTGAAATATCTATGATGATTTTTAAATTAAAAAAAAACAAACCATACCCTACTCCCTCCAGCCCCTTCCATGAAGTTACTGGAATGTGCTTTGATTCCTAAGTTTTCTAAAAGAAAGGAAAGAAATTGTCCTCAATTAGGAATCCATGGGTGGTTTTACTGATTGTCAAATTTCTAGAATAGAATGCAAGATTACAGACAGACAAATCTTGAGCCAGACAGTATATGTTATTAAAATCAAGAGCATGATTAATTAGTCATTTACTTGGAGTGATTTATCTTGTACCTCTCTTCACCGGCGTTAGAACTGCCTGCTGCGGACATCAGGTGCGCTGCTCTGTTATGCATACTAATCAAAGTCCACAGAAGTGCAGACTGAGGGTGAATTTGAGCTCCACTGAACATCCATTTTAAAGAGCTGCATTTTATTAAATAGGCCTGAAGTCAAGAAGGCCATAAAACTGCAGAGGAAAAGGATGAACCAGTTACAGCTTAGTCGTCTCTCTTTCAAATGAGCCAAACGCCAAGCCTGCATACCTGGGACTCACTCGTAGGCAGCCTTTCCGACCCATGTCTAAACAAGAGCATCTCCTATCTTCCCCTTCCTATTTCAGCAATCCATCTTACATCTCTCCATTTCAACTGCCAGCCCTAAACGCAAGGCCCCATCTCTCTCCTGAAAGACTGCAATATCCTCCCCCTTCAGACTTCATTAAGCAAAGCAGATTTTGACATGCACAGCTGGTCATGGTACATTCTTTCTTATACCCATGAGCAGCTCCCCATTGCTGCTAAGGAGTAGCCCCAAGTTTCTGATGAGTCTAGGAGGATGACTTCCGTCTCAGCCCAGAGCAGCTCTCCTGTCTCATTTCAAGTCTCTCTCCGGCCTCTTCAATGTGCATCAGCCTCGCTGCCCTTTGGGGAGGGGGGTCTAAAATGCTTAAAATTCTTTTCTGCCTAAGGACTTTTCAGTTGCTGGTCCCTCTTCCTAAAATGCTGCCCTGCTGTGCCTCTGCCTGGTTAAGTCTTTCTCTTTCTTGTCGCCAGCTTGAGTGTCACCTCTTCCCAGAAACCTCCTCTACTTTCCCGTCACCTCACCCTAGAGATAGTTACCAGCTCTCACAGTGTCCTGGAGTTTTCCCTTTGGCCCTTATCCAAATTGTAATTAATTAATTTTATAATGTACTATTAATACTTCTTCCCTCCCTAGGTTCTAACCATGTGTGGGCAAGGATGATGGGTATTCTGTGAACAGATGTATCCTCAGTTCCTAGGACAATGTAGGGTACATAGTAGGCCCTCAATAAATGACAAGGATGAACCCTGAAAGCAGGGTGTCGGGGAGAGCATTGGCTATCCCTTCTTCCTGGGCACACACAACTGGACCACGTTTCCTCCTTGCCCCTGCTGGCAAGTGTGGTCTTTTGACCAAGTGATGGGGATGATGTCTGCCACTTCCAGGCACAGTCCGTAAGAGCCTCTCTCACTTGCTGCTCAGTAATACTTCTGTATTCTGGCTGACTGGGATGTCAATGGCAGGGTCACCCATCAGCCTAAGTTTCTGAGCAACTTCATAGAAGAAATGCCCAGATTTGAACTGCTGCCCTAGAGCGGTTGGGTCAGCAGCATAGAAATATCTGTTCTGTTAAACCACTGAAATTTGGGAGTGGATTCTTTACTGCAACTTGGCCCGTCTGAACTAACGCATGTGTATTCAAAACAAGCATTGGACATGAGTGAGAAAGGATAATTGCTTATCCACTCACACCTCCAGGAGCAGGTAGAGCCTATGGAGGCAGAAGAAAAAACCAAACAGAATTTCTGACAACATAAAGTATTATAAAGAGATTAGTATTTTTTTCTTTTTCTATTTATCTCCATTTCTTTCTTCCCTCCACCAACTCCATCTCCAAATCTCCAATAATTATGCAGAGAGCCTGATTACTATAGTATTCCCTTGTCAGAAGCCTGCCACTGCCTCTGTTCTTTCCCTGCTCTTACAAACTGCCCTAGTAATTCTACATCAAGTCCTTGGTGTGGAAGAGCCCTCACAGAGGAGGGGAGGACATCCCAAAGCAATAAATTTGTAGCTGAGAAGTCCTCTCACTGAAATTAGAATCTCATTGAGCAAGCAATTCCATTTAGTTCAGTGCAGAGCTTACTTTGGCCCCAAGATAGTTCAGGGAGGAAAAAAAATCACTGGACAGATTTTTCAAAGGAGTAAAAAGTTTTTCTCTACGAACTCAGGGCTACTCTCACTAATCTCAGGACTGGGAACCCACTTCCTGGAGCCTACCTCTCTGTGTCTTTGCAGCCCTATCTCTTTAATTGACGCAGAGTGGAAGGCAGGCTCACGCCGCTCTGCAAGCTTCTGCTGAACAAGTTAATCTAGCTGAGTTAACGATGATGCAGCCACTTCCGCAGAAAGCCTGATCAATTGGTTGGTTTGAGCTTTGTGGCCAGGGAGCCCTCCCCTCCCTGCTAGCCTTGTTTGGGCTGTGGAAGCCTCTGCATTTATTAGGAGCACCAGCTCACGGAGTTTTGTGGCCTTTGGCCTTAAAGGGAAGGAGCTGAGCAGGTTCTGGCTTGGAGTATGGATTGCCCATGATCCTGAAAGCCCGTTTCTTCCACAGGAAATATCCTTTGGTGCCAACCCTGCAATAGCAGAATGGAACATTTTCTCACATTGAGCCACACCTGTTGTCAACAAGCATTTGCTGCCAATCTATTTAAACTCCATGGGAGAAGCAAACGGTGTGGGTCCCAGACATTGTTTGGCAATGCTGGGTTCACAGCACCTGGGTAGAGCTCCACAAAGTCTATGTTCTTGTTTGGGAAGTGGAGTTGCCCATAGTAACAGGGGCTGCATTTCAATAGAGCCCTGGAAGCCTCTGGGAAAGTCATAAAGGCCTCACCCAGGCCCCTGTGCAGAGCTTAGCTGGGAACTTGGAGCAGAAATGCAGCCTGCTCCTGTCAAGATTCCTGCAGTTTCACCAGCAGCAGGAGCAAGGCAGACAGAAGGCTGGATTCCAGCATGTGCTTGCTCATGGAGCTGCTTTTGTGGTTGATATTTTGGTCTTGGTCAAAGATGCCAGAATGCAGTTAAGTGTCTGTATCAGCTAAATTCAAGTTTTCATTTTGATCTGTCTCCTAAGGTGTATTTATCCATCTGTCATTCAAGTGTTCATGCATCCATTTGTTTATTCTTTTCTCCTTTTTTCCATTCAAAACCAGAGGCCCACCCTGAATCCCAGTTCTTGTGATTGGCTTTCTGAGGCCCTGCTTCAGCTCCCTTCACCTGCCTGGTGCCATGATAATACCCTCATATGTTCTGCTACCTGGTAGATGCCCCCTCATACATATGTATGTGTGTGTGTGTATGTGTGTATGTGTGTGTATTTGGTAGAAATATATATATATATTTGGTAGAAACACACACACACACACACACACACACACACACATATGTATGTATATCATCTGCTCCCTGGTAGAGACCCCCATATATATATATATATATATTTGGTAGAAATACATATTTCTACCAAACAACAAATGGGCACTTTGGGAGGAACTTTAGGTCTGAATATTCATCCACCACTTAATTTCCTGCTGTCGTGTTCCTCACCCCTGGCTGGTTACTCCCATATTTACCACATAGGGCATTTGGGTTCACCTATGTTCATCCTTCTTGGAATCCTTCAGACACAGTAAACCATTCCTTCTTCAGAGTTCCCAACGGCAACATGGCACAGTTCTCTGTAGCTGCACTGAGCATGCTGCTGTATAATTTTTGGTTTACATATACTCTTGTACTAGATCCTTAGCTCTTTAAGGACAGAACTGTGACTTACATGTCTCTTGATTACCGATGCTTACAGTTTGCCAACTGATTTTTGTTTAAGGATGAGCGGTGATGTGGATGGATATAAGGCTATCTTGATGGATGAGAGGGGAGGTGAGTGGGTGGATATGTGAAAGGTTGAATAGACAGATGGACTGATAGGTAGATGAATAGCTGAATGGATGGGCAGATGGATAGATTAATAGGTAGACTGGTGAATAAGTGGGTAAGTGGGTGGATGCATGGATGGATGAAAGATAAATGGGTGGGTGGATAGGTGAATAGATGGGTGAGTGGGTGGATGGATGGGTAGATGGATGTGTAGATGTGTGGGTAGCTAGACAAATGGATGGAGAATGACCTTGGCCATCAAGGTGCCAATGTACACAACAAAAAAGCTTATTTCCATTAAGAGAACATTCAGCTATGAAGCCCTTGAATAAGTTCACAAAACCTGAACCATCACAAGCAAAAGAGTAGGCAGGACCCTTGTGGCCTGCCTTTCCCTAAAGCTGGAGGAATACAGAGAATGCTGTACTTTCAAGCTACAGGCCAATCAGTATAATGTTTCCCTGTGGCAACCAAACAGCATTCCCTGGCAATAATCAAATCTCTATTTCATTGCCTTAAAAAAAAAAATTTCCTGCATGTTAAAACTGTCACTTTTATTCTTCAGAAATGATACCTCAAATGAACCTAGAGGCAAACCTCAGAAGATACACTTAAAAAAAAATCAGCACCTAGGGAAATAAGGAAGTCAAGCCTAGATCCCCTGCCTTTCAGGCAACCTCACAAAACAGTGTCTCCAGGCAGCAGGAGAAGGAGGCAGCTCCCCCAAATCTGACCCTGTTTCAAAGTCACAGTGCTTTCCTCACTCCAGTCCATGGTTAGTCAGAAAATAAGAGAAAGTACACTACTCAGCTACCGTCAAATGTAGAATGAAACATAACCCTTGTTTTTGTGTATTGGGTTATTACAGTTTTTATTACAACTACTGTGTTATAGATGTCTTTTCATCCTCCAAGATAACAATAGAACAATGAACCAGTGTGAAAGAAAAAAGCTGTCAGTGTGGGTAAAGTCACTCTGTTTGTTATTTTTTATTAAAATCAGCTCATCATGCCAATTGTAATTTTAGTAAGTTGTTTCTAACATAAGTTTATTAAGCCATGAATCTTCTCTTGAGCCAAACTAATGACCACTGTTAGGTATGCTACTCTACTTTAAATGATCAGTATAAATGGGATAAGATGAAAATTATAGATAGTGATAATTACAAAATGTCAGCATCACCTGGAATCAATTTACTAATATATCAACTTGTGTGCCGAGAAGAGTCAGTTGAAAATGTGCAGAAGGCACGTTGCATGGGCTGCTGTCATGTATCCTTTGGGGACTGTCAGGACTGAATATTAATATCCCTTGGTCCCCTGCAGTCATTTCTACCCTGTTTGCTGCACTCTTTATCAGAGAGCAAGGGAAAGACTGGCAAGGAGAGAAAACTCTTCCACCTCCTTGAATCCCAGGTTCTTGAATTATTGTAGGGGGAGTGGAGACAGGGCTTTCAAGTAAACCAATTTTGTTGTAACCACTTGTGGGTCTACATATGTGGGATTTTTTTCTTAAATATATAGTCCTGACCTTTCCCTACCCCAGATTCCTACAAGTGAGAAGGGAGCAGACATCTCTGTAATGAGACTATTGCAGACACCATTGCTTGATTTAAGTCACAGATTTCAGCTGTGCTTGTTTTGTTTTGTGAAATCACCTGCATACCTGAAATCATGGGCAAAATGGATTTGCTGCTGGCACAAAAGGGCAGAGTCTGCATCCTCTAAAGTGTACCTGTCAAGGAAAGATGCAGGAACATGATACACATGTGCAGATGTATTTGACTTCTCAGGGGACTAATCAGTTCTCAGGGACTGTCAGAGTTTCCTCTGTGCCAAAAATACTATGAGAGCCATGACTTTCCACCTTTCCCTCTACTTCAATAGTCTCCCTTGACTTCTAAAATCTTTCTACCACTATCTCCTACAAAGATATGTAGAAGTATATTCACATAACACGCAAACAGACACACTCAAGCTCTGCACTCCTCTGCTGAAACAACTCCAACAATCTGGTTCTGGTGGAACAGAGTGCCCAGATAAACTATTGAAGTAGAGCTGTTGGTCACAGGTAAATTACTAGGTTTGTTGAAATATTTCTTCTCAGTCTTCCTGGCATTCTCTCCTGGCCCCTCTCCTTTGCCTTCTCCAGCTCTGCCCCTTGGAGCCACTGACCATCCCTCTTGGTTCACTCCCAACCCTCTCTTATTGAGTTCAGATTTCTCTTGTCCCAAGAGAACAGGAGTGTTTTCCACAGAACATCAGCGAATTGCTGTGTCAGCAGCCTGATTTAATGTTGACCCTTGGACCTGCACAGAAATTCTCAGAGCAGCCTCTGGTCTTTCCAGTTGGATTCCTCTATGAAGCAGCAAAGTGCACTGGTAGAGCCCACAGATTCAGAAGCTGGACTCCCAACTATCTGTGTGATCTTGGATATGTCCTTCAGCTTCCCCAGACCTCAGTTTTCTCACCTAGAAAATGGGAAAAATAGTACTTATCTCCTAAGGAGTCACTCTGCCAAGTGCTTAGAAGGGTATCTAGCATACAGTAACTGCTACTTAAAAACAATAGTTCCAAGTGGATTCATTACTCAAGCTTTACCCTTCTCCCTCCCACTCTAACTTGACACTTCTAGGTTATCTTTTGTTTCTGCTCTGAAGTCCAGCCCTTTTTTTTGCTTTCTGGGATCTCAGTCTGTCCATCTGAGATCGATTTAATATACACACAGCAACCTCCAGGGCTAATTCCTGATCATTTCCTTTCCTCAGACCAACACTTGTATTTAAAATTATCACAAATTAAAGACCAAGGATACTTCAGTTCCTAAGACTCAGCTAATATAAATCCACCATGGAATTAAAGAAGGAGGTGGTAGTTTTTGCCATGTTTTGTCTGTAAATGATTAAACAGGGGTTCCTATTGCCTTGTGTGCTTTAAAGCTATTGTTCATAATGAAGGCTCTAGATAGGTCTGAATTCAAATATGCTAGTTTTAGGAAGGAAATGCATAGAATAATAATCAGTGAAGAAGGAGATGTCTTCCTGCCAGTCATATTTAATAAATACTGTGTAGTGAGAATACAGAAGGCAATTCTTTTTATGTGATTCCAAAGGCCATTCCCAAAGAGAAGCTACAACAACGTCTTAGGCAAAGTTTGCATCATCAATGAGTTTAAAACCTTCTATTCCAGAGAGACTACTTCAAAGGTCAACACTTACTTGTAGAGAAAGTACATAGCAGCCATGTGGAAATGCCCCCACCATCCAAAACTCTGTAATAACATTAGATTCCACATCATGGGTCAAAGCAGGTGGATGCAATGTTATTTCAATGAGAGTGAATATTTCTAAACCAGCACAACTTGATGCACAGCCTCAGTTTTTCAAGCTGGAATGTCCTTACCATAGAAAGAGAGGTAGCAGAGCATGCATGAATATTCAAGACAAAACAGATTTTTCTGGACAGACTATTCTACCCAGTAAAAGAAATGTGACACATCATTTTGCCTTAAAATAATCATGAATCTCGTAGTAGGCAGTGTCTGGCTCCCAATGAACCCTCCGTCCTCATGTGCATGTCCTTGTGTAATCCCCTCCCATTGAGTGTGGGGTGGACTTAATGAGTGGCTTCTAAAGCACTGAAGACAGCAAAAGTGGGAGGGCATCTCTTCTCTGACTGTTATCAAAACCTGTGGCTTCTGTTGTGTTGGCACTCTGGTTCTCTGTTTCTTCCCACTTATTTGCTCTGATGAAGCAAGCTGTCCCGTTGTGAGCTGTCCTCTGGATATGTCCAGAAGGCAAGGAATTAAGGAGTTCTTCCACCTAATAGTCAGCAAGGAAGCAAATCCCTCAGTCCAGCAGCCTGAAAAAGCAGCATCCTGCCAACAATCCCATGAATGAGCTCAAAAGCCAACGCATGCCCAGTCAAGTCTTAGGAATACTGCTGCCTCAGGTGACACCTTGATTTTAGCCTTGATTATAGCCCAAAGGCCCAGCTAAGCTGTACCCATATTCTTGCTGCACAGAAATTGTGGAATAATAAAGATGATTTTAAGCCACTACGTTTTGGGGTGATTTGTTATGCAACCATAGATTACTAATACAGATATATTATGGACCACAGTATAGAACTGTCACAAAAGACAAGGCCTATTGCATCTACTGGATTTTTCAGCTCAGGCCCACCCAGGGGCACAACTCTTGGAGGTACCATTCACAAAGAACACAATGTGGAGTTACACAAAATTAAAGCCCTGTGACAATATTTATGCTAAATCCCAAGTCCCCAAGGGAACTGGGTTTTGGTTTTCTACAGTATATTCACTATCTGATGCACATCAAGTCTCACCTTCTTGATCCACGGTTTATCATCTATAAAGCAGCTATAAGAGTCTTAACATTAGGGCATGGAGGCTCATGCCTTTAATCCTAGCATTTTGGAAAATGGAGGCGAGAGGATTGCTTGAGGCCAGGAGTTGGAGACCACTCTGGATAACACAGTGAAACCCTATCTCCATGAAAAAACAAAAATTAAACTTAGCCAGGTGTGGTAGTATATGTCTGTAGTCCTAGCTACCTGGGAGCCTGAGGCAGGAGGATCACTTGAACTCAGGAGTTCAAGGCTGCAACAAGCTATGATTGCATCATGTCACTGCACTTCAGCCTGATATTATGGGAAACGTAAATTAGATGTCTGTGAAAAGCACAGTATCTGGCATGTAGCAGGAACTGACTGTGAGCTTCATGACTCTGAATGTTTGGCTTCCACCAGAATTTCCAGGGCTTTGGTTCTGTGCAAGATGCTGGGACACCTAGTTCTCTGTCTTCGCCCCAGGTTGAAGTGGAACCTCCCATCTCTTTCTGGTGGGAGAAGAGAGGGTTGATGCCACCTCAAATCAGTTCTGCTTTTCCAAGGTGCTTTCCCCATTAAGTACTAGGTGTTTCATCTAGACAGAAAACTGAACCCATAGTCAACCCATGTAGGTGCAATGAAAACAGGAGATAGAACATGCATTTAACTTCCTCATTCAGTTAAAACCAGCACTCCCTAAAACAAATAGTGACGGCACTGAGATTCTTATTTGAAAAGAAGGCTCATATTTGCAGGTTGTCTGCACATTATATAACTTGCCAGTGTGTCCAGTTGGTCCCTTTGTGTCCCATTTACTACAGTCATAACTACAGATTCAGAGACTCCCACTAAGCATGGATGATTATTAAAAATAATAAAGCACTCCAGCTAACTAAGCACCAACTCTGCACTGGGCATTTTTGCATGCAGGCCTTGTTCTCACAAAAACATATGGCATAGATACGAACAGATTCTTTCTTTTCTTTCCTTTCTTTCTTCCCTCCTTTTTCTTTTTCTTTTTTCTCTTTTCCCCTCCCTCCCTCCTTCTTTTCTTTCCCCTCCCTCCTCTCCCCTCCCTTCCCTCTCTCAATTCCTCATTCCCTTCCTCCTTCCCTTTGCTCCCTCCCTCCCTCCCTCCTTTCTACAGTCTTGCTCTTCGCCCAGGCTGGAGTGCAGTGGCAGGATCACAGCTCAGTGCAACCTCTGCTTCCTGGGTTCAAGTGATTCTCATGCCTCAGCCACTCAAGTAGCTAGGATTATAGGCATGCACCACCACACTCAGCAAATTTTCCTATTTTAGGAGAGAGAGTGTTTCACCACACTGGCCAGGCTGGTCCGGAACTCCTGGCCTCAAGTGATCTGCTGGCCTCAACTTTCCAAAGTGCTGGGCTTCCAGGTTTGAGCCACTGCATGCAGCCTGATATTGGCCTTTTTTTATTGCTCCTTTCATACCTCCATCCATTCACAAAAAAAGAGCCATCAGTATGCATCTTAAGCAGAGTAGAGTTTAGGAAGAGGACAAAGGACATTTCCCCTCACCACGCACCCAGGTAAATTAATATTTTTGCAAGGGTCTATATTGTGCCTGGCCCTGTGCTGGGAGCTTTACCCAGCTGATCTCAGGGAGGCTGTGATGTGTATTAGTTAAGATCATTGATTGAGAAGACAAAATGGCTGGGTTTCACTTTTTGCTCCACCACTTAGCAGTTAGATAAGCCTGGGTACATTACCTAACCTCTCTGAGGCTTAGTTTCCTCCGCTATAACTAAGGGATAATAGCGTACCTTTCCCAAAGCATTGACATAGAGATAAGTGAGCAAACAGGTTTTAAACACTTAGGACATCTTTCCAAGGTGTCAATAAATGTTAGTGATTTGGTAAAGGTTGGAGAAGGTAAATTACTTCCTCAAGCTCATATATACAGCTGGTAAGTGCTGTAACTGGACTTGATATCCACACAAGACTATTCAAAGCCATGGTTATTTATTGTATTACGAGGCTCTGCTGACTTTCTTGAAGATTATGATTATTGTGACCCCATTTTGACCATTTTCTGAGCGCCATACACTGTCCTAAGAGCTTTACATGCATTTATCTATTCAACCCATCGCAACTATATGTAGTAGGTACAACTCGTTCTTCTTTCAGACAAGACAACTGAGGTGTAGACAGGTGCTCACAGTCCTAAGTCAGTGGTAGAGACATCCCTGTTCAGCATACCCTTTTCTACTCTCCTTCCAGCATGTGGGAGGATTACAATCTCTAGGGCCGCTAGGTAGAGTCCTGCAACCCATTCTTGCTCCTGGGCTGTAGGTAGAACTAATCAATTTTATTTCCAAGTTAAAGCATTTAACCACCAAGATTCTCTAGCCTTTCTTTCCCTAGCTGCAGCTATAGGAAGAGCTCATTTGGTACCAGAGGAGCCATAGGAGGGGACAGCCCACCATGCTGACCTGCCACCTGTGGGAACACACCCTGACCAGGGGGCTTCTCATGAAGGAGAACGAAACCCCCTCACAGGCTCTGAGATCTGTGACTGCTGATGAATGCAGCATAGCCTCACCTATCCTGGCTGATGCAGTGAGCACACAGCATTTCCACAATTCAAACCCTAGAAAATGAGAACCATAACTTTAACACAGGGTGATGGTAAGAATTAAGTTATGTCAGATAAACTCCATATGAAAGGACATAGCACAGAGATGAGCACAAAGAAAACGTGCAATAAATGCTTGTTGAATGAAAGAATTCTTTTTCTGAAGGTCAAGAATGAAACCTCCTGAAGAACACATAGTGATGGACCCTGACACTGGGCAGTGTTCCTCCGTGTCATGTGTATTTCTGTGGGCTTCATAGATACGGACTCACTTATTTCTCATGATAACCTGTGAGATAGCTACTCATGGATACTGTGAGTATCCATGATTTACAGATGGGGAAACCAAGCCATGTAGAAATGAAAACAAAAACATTGAACTGAAGTCATACAGATGCAAATGGAAGAGCTGGGTCTCCAACCCAGGCAGTATGACATCAGAGCCTATATTCTCTTTTATTCTTTTTTTTTTTTTTTTTTTTAAAGACAGAATCTCACTCTGCCACCAGGCTGGAGTGCAGTGGTATGATCTTGGCTCACCGTAACCTCCACCTCCTGGGTTCAAGTGATTCTCCTGCCTCAGTCTTCTAAGTAGCTGGGATTATAGGCATCTGCCACCATGCCCAGCTAATTTTTGTATTTTTAGTAGAGAAGCGTTTTTAGCATGTTGGCCAGGATGGTCTCCATCTCCTGCCCTCGGGATCCACCCACCTCAGCCTCCTGAAGTGCTGGGATTACAGGTATGAGCCACCACGCCTGGCCTAAGAGCCTATATTCTTAACCACTATGATGTAGCCTCTCTATTGACAATGAATTAGGCAAGGCAAGCACTTTTTAAAAAAAAATCAGGATTCCAATGACGAGTAATTAGGCATAAAGAAGAACAATATTCACAGATAAATTAAGAAAAAGAAAAAAAATGCAATGTTAGGAACATAAGGAGAGATGTATTTTCAGTTTGCTTCAGGCCAGGTACTTCATAACGGTAAGTGGACACACATACATACCAGGGTACACACATAGAGGAAAATATAAACTGAATTGGAGATTGACGACACTTGAAAATTAGCTTCAGACTGTTACAGGATAAAATTACCTGAAATACAAAGCTGAAACCTACCTAATGTTCACGGTAAACTGCCAGACCTACCACCACTATGTCAAAGGGACAAGTCCATCTATTATTTCCTCCTGCAGGACTGTTTATGTCAAAAGATCCCTGGGGGCCTGGAAGGGGAGCAGTGGCAGGGGTGGCAGCCTTCCACTTCCAGATCCTTCATATGTCCTTGCTGCTGGGTGCTACATCAATCCAGGGATGGGCAAGGCAGAGAAAGGAAGGAAAAACTTTCACAAAGCAGTGGTTCTCATGGCAAAGGAAACCACAAAGGAGAAGAGGGACATTTATCTCTCTTACCGCAAAAGAATTCACACAGCCTGACTGCTAATGATTCTGCTGGCGCAGCCCATGTCCCAGTTTGTTCTGCCTTTCTCAGCCTCTGTATCCTTTGTTTTGGGCCAGCCTGGAGTTGATTCTGAGATGAAAGGAGTGTATCTAGACCTCCATCCCTTGATGAGACTTGAGTTCTATCCTTTCCACACCCAGAGGCCCAGCTACTGATTCTGGGCTTTTGTGCTCTCTCTCTATTTTTTTTTTTCTAATAACCAGATGGCTAAGCCTATAACCAGGAGCTATAAATTAGGGTACTCCCAGGTCATCCTGATGGCCACTGAAGCAACCTATGCCCTTCCACCATGTGGACTCAGTCCATAGGAAGTGGGACCAGGGAGGTGTTCTGTCTTAGTTACTCAGTCTTTGCCTTTGGAGTCAGATTGAATGGGTTCAGAGCTCAGCTCTCCCACTATGATGAGAGACATATTACTTTACTTCTCTAAATCTCAATTTTATCATCGGTAGAGGAAGGATGACAAAGATGATAATGATAATTAGAGTGATGATGATGATGATGATGATGATGGTGATGATGGTGAAATCTACCTCCTAGGGCTCCTATGAGGATTAGCCAAAGTAGAGCATCTAGCTCCGTGCCTGGCAGTGCAAGTATTCAACAGCTTAGTTAGCTATTGTGATCTCAGTTATTTCTAGGTTTTGTCTGCCTACCACTTCTCATACCCAGGCCACCTCAGATTGAGAGACCCTGCTCAGAAATCCAGCAGATTCCCCTCCCTCTCACCAGTTCCCTTTCTCTTGGACACCTCTGCCTAGCCTGTGTGGCCAGGGGCAGGCTTCCTGCTCCATCGCAGCTGGTTAGATGAGTGCTGCAGTAGATACTATCCCTGCCCATACACATCCCCTAGGTTCTCTTTGCCTTTTTAATGCACTCCCAGTGTACTTCCATTCCCAAAGGCCAGCAGCTGCAGTAGTATGCCGGTAAATATTTAATAAACAAGTCTGGGTAGAGGGAAGGGAGCCCTAATTTGTGATGTTGGCAAATTTCCATTGGTAGATACTCTCATCATGGCTGATTTCAAGCTATCAATGTGTGGTCAACCAGACTGTAAAATTCCTAACAATTTAACACCCAGCTCTTACGAGCCATTGTTAACCAACACCAGCACATCAAGGGCATCTGTGTCTCTTACTGAAAGGCTGCAGCCAGGCTGCTGGATCTGCTTTGTCTGTACTCATGAAGTACAGAAGCATCTGGTAACTCATGCCCCTGCCTGCCCGCCATCTCAGCAGCCTTAACCAAGGACTTGTGGGTCCAGAGGTGTAAATGTTCAAGTTGCCTTGTCGCAAAGGGGCCGGCACTAAAGCGTAAATCACATCATGTCCAGTCCCCCTGGAAGATGAGGTCAAAGTTACCTCAGTGGGACTTCACTTGAGACCATACCCTTGCTCAGTCTCCTCTCTTGCCAAACTTAGTTCCCACTTCCCTATAAATATTGCCTAGGAACCTCTTGAATACATCACTTTCACACAAATTGCTCATCCCAGGCCCTTCTTCTGGGGAACCAAACTTAAGGCAGCACTTAAGAGTTTGCATTTTAAAGCTGAACAGACCGGAGCTCAAATCCTCATTCTGATACAAGCTGGTGGACTAGGGAAAGTTACTGAAACTCTCTGAGCTTCCATTTTGCCACGTCCTTTGCCCCACTGTCTCCACCTTCGGGAAGGAAGAGCCATTGACTGCACAGGTGTGGTGAAGCGAGTATTCATATAATGCTGATGGCAGAATAGATTAACCGCCCTTTACAAGTGCTATCAAGCAACCTCTACCTAGATCCTTAAAAACACCAGTCATATTGGGTCCAATGGTACCAATTTTATACATCCTTTCAAAGCAAAGAATCCCAAACTTGGAAAGTTTATATACAAAGATAACCAGTTTAGCCCAGTGCTTTGTATATAACTGACACACAATACATTTCAATTAATTAATAAGTCAACATATTATTCATCATTGTAAAAAACTGGAAAGCACCTTGATTTCCGTGAATAAACACAAAGGAAGAGCTAAATATTCTGGGGTTGACTTGTGATAAAGAAGTTGTGCACTGTTAAAAAATATGTAAAACACTATAAAACATGAAAGGGTTTTTGAAGTATAGTAAAACAAATTTTAATTTATGCTAAAGTCACAACTTAATTTTTAAAAAATATACACAATGAATATTGAAAATATTGGGCCAGGCATGGTGGCTCATGCCTGTAATCCTAGCACTTTCGGAAGGTGAGGAGGGCAGATTGCCTGAGCTCAGGAGTTTGAGACCAACCTGGGCAACACAGTGAAACCTCATCTCTACTAAAATACAAAAACTTAGCCTAGCATGGTGGCATGCGCCTTTAGTCCCAGCTACTCTGGAGGCTGAGGCAGGAGAATTGCTTGAACCCAGGAGGCAGAGGTTGCAGTGAGCCGAGATAGTGCCACTGCACTCCAGCCTGGACAACAGAGCAAGACTCTGTCTCAAAAAAAAAGGGAAATAGTGAAAATAAATGTACCACAATAAGATAGTATTCAACTAAAATATGTATGTCTAAAGCAGAACAATATTATGTAGTAATTGAAAATTGCTTGAAAATCAAGAAATGATATCTACGGAATATCAATATAACTCAAAGCATAATGATTGAATATGTAACTATATAGATTAAACTTACAATGAATTTTAAGCAGGATAGCAAATATATGATGTTTGATGAGTTGAACTATAAAAAACTAAAGCACCAACTTCAAAATGATTCATAAAGGGAAAAGACTAAATAACCAAAGTAAACTGTTAAGAACGATTATACTTGGACTACAAACTTTGAGTGATTTTCTTCCTTTTCCTTTTTTATGTTCCAAATTTTCTCTAATTAAGGTGAATTACTTTTATAACAAACAGAATTTTGACTGATTGTTTGAATAACAACAGTGCAATGTGCACAAAAACACACGCACACACAGATGAAATAATAAACAAAGCAAGGGAGAACAACTATTCAAACACTATTCTCTAATACTTTCTAAATTTGTTTTCTAATAAGGCCAAATCACAGTCATGTTCTGTGGCAGTTGCCAGTTCGAGCTCACTAAATAATGTGACTCAAAGGATAACTTCCCAAGCAGTAGACAGTTGTGCTTCAGCTGACATCTCACTCTGGCAAAATTAGCTGGGGACAGCAGCTGGGTGGTACAGTACGCAATTCAAGAACAAAGAAATCTAGAACTCTATGCTTACTGAAAATCCAATTCAGTTATCTTTGTGCAGTGTGCACCATGCATTCATGGGCTTGCAAAATCTCACCCTTGAAATCAAATTTCCTCTCTGACTTATGCTGCCACATTGCATAAGTTTAAGTCCATTGTTTCCCATTGAATTTTGCTTTTTAATTGCAATGCATTCAGGTAAATGTGTTCTTGTTGATGCATTCGGAAAGCCAGGTCAATGGAAACACATTGATTCACCACCTGGTGGGTACATGTCCTTCTGTGAATAATTTGTCATTTGCAAGCATAAAGGAAAATCTAGGGCATCATGGAATTGCCTCTCCTCTCCTCCTCCATCAATTCCTATCACAAAAACAGTGGCATTCATCCTGGGTAATATTCATTCACTTATACATAGGGTGGCATCAGGAGACATAAATGTGAATGGCCACTAATATCCTCTTCAATGTTGCCATTCTCCAGAATTGGAGGTTTAACTTGGCCTCCATAAAAAGGCAGGTATCAGCCTTTATTTCTTCTTCCCTGATGCTGAGGGCATGACGCCTTTTTAATAGCCCATTTTCTAACACAGGAGGATACAGTATATAAAACCTACCATCTGGCTCTTTCTTTTTCTGATGAAGCCATTTACATTTTCTTAGTATAATTAGTATTGCACTGTGACTTGTCAATATTCTTCTGCCATGGCATCAAATAACAGTTTAAGTGTACCTGCAACTTTGATGATTTATTTGTTGCAGCATGCTTTCAAGCACTAGTGAGGGATAATTACCAGGGAGATTATTACATGGTGTTGGGTTAATTAAATATGATAAAGCCATTTGCCTGTGACATGATGGGTCTGTTTCGATCTGAATGATATAAAATGGTTAGACTCATCGAAAGCAACATGATGACCTCACAGATTATACCTAACCAAAATAGAATGCTGCTAATGATGTTTCAGATTTTGATGTTCTATCTCAATCTTGCTGGCTGTCTTTTAATCAGAGAGATGCCATTACAATGATTATTCTTGAACATTTGGGCCCAGCCCTCATGAGAAAGCAAGAGACCTACTAACTAACTTGAAGTGTTTGCAAAATACAAAATATTAAATGTGTGAAAGGGAGCCTGTTGACATAGAACTGCATTTGATCTTCTTTGCTAGGCTGATCAGAATAAGTCTTAACTGAGGATGGTCTGGGTTACAGAGTGAAGAAATAATGAGGTAGAGATGGATGTTCAGTGTTTGCTCAACAATATCCCTCACCCAGTGGAAATGCTGCTGAGCTGTAAACAGACCTAACCACTAGGCTGGATGGTCTTGAAGCCCAACTCTCCTAACCTGCACCAAAGATTTTGAGATAGGGATAAAGTTTTTTATTTTAATTCCAGAGCAGCAAGAACAGAGATCAAGACTATCCCATATTTTTGAAGATATGAAAAGCACCTTCTACCATAAGGATTAATAGCTGGAAGCTAGGGTGCTGTGATAGTAACATGGCAATAAAAAGAACACAGTCCTCATGGCCTAACCTCCATTTCCTCGGCAAGGCCAAGTTGACAGACACAAATTCTCCAAATGCTGTAGTGGCTGAAATGGTCAATTCAGTCAAGTCTGCAATAAGCCGAGTCCTAAAATATCAATGAAACTAATTGCTAGAATGATTGGCCAGGTGAGAGGCATCATTTGCAACCAGCAAATATCTATCAGGGCCTCGCATAATCAGGCCACTGCAGGGAACAAAATAAACAAACACCTTATGAAACTTTACTCCTGTCAGTAGTAAGGCATCGGCTTACAATTTAGTTGAGAAAATGAGGCATATGTTGGATGATTGTGTAGCTTTCCCAGCAGCCACAAGGGGCATCACTCTGGTGAATTCATGTTTAGGCTTTTTCCACATGAGGGCAACCACTCCTGAGAGTTCTTCTTCACCTCCTCCCTCTTGAATCTTTAGCCTCAACCCAAGTCACACCCATGACTCAGGGATGGTTTCCTTGGCTCTTTCCCCATCACCCCAACTCTTTGTTTCTCTCTGGGGTCTTGCAATCGTCACTCTAGATCACCCCTTTCGGCTCTCAGAGTGAAGAGTACCTTTGGTATCTGGAAAGCTAAGCAAGCACATGGACCTTCTGTGCCAGTCCCCCACCTTACTCTCCCTAGTCTGTGACCAGGAGCTGATCACTGATGACAATATCAACAGCTAATGGGATGGCAATCCAGTGTCCAAAGGAGAGAGAGCTCAGGCAGAAATCCAAAGGAGTAGATGCAGGCTTTGGAAAAGTTTGGGATTGGTGCTGATCCCCAGAGGAAGGGCAGATTATGAACAGACAGAGACCAGGGAATGATGGGAAGAAAGAACATGAGCGAAGGCACTATGCTGGGAAGGTAAAAGTGGCAGGGACAAGGAGCACACCGTGTGCTTGGCACAGGGAATTTTAATCTGGCATCAGGGTGGGTTAGACTTCTATAAACACAAAAATCCTTGTTTTTACAGATTCAGAAAGCACACGGCTGCAACAACGTGGAAGGATCCTGAAAACATCATGCTGAGTGGACGAAGCCTTACATAAAAGAGTATATGCTGCATGATGCTATTTATACCAAGTTCCAGAGCAGATAAAACCAATGCGAGATAGACAACAATCGGAGTAATGGTAACTTTTGCGGTGGTAGGAGTCAGAATTGACTGGAAAGAGGCTTGAGGGAAATTTCTGGAGCAATTCTGCATTTTGGCAATGCTTTGGTTTATATAGGTGTGTGTATTTGTTAAAACTTAGAGGAACATATACTTAAGATCTATGCATTTCATTGTATGTAAATTTTACATCAAAAGAAAAAATATGTAAGCAAATATTGAACTCTATGGAATAATATGCATGCTGAGGTATTTAGAGGGAAAGCATGTCTCCAATTTATCTTGAAATGTGTCCACTCGAAAACACGAGACAGATTAGTGGATGGATGGAAGAGGCACAGCAGGAAAGAGAGGTGATAAAGTGAGCGGATTAAATGGTAATGGTAGAATCTAGGTGGTGGGTACATGGGGGCTCACTGAAAAATTCAAATTTTCTTTAAGTTTAAAAAATTTTATAGTAAAATATTATTTAAAAAATATTATATGTTGGGTACAAATAGGTCTTCAATATAAGGTCAATATTATATATTATATTTTGTGTTGTACAGTCAAAGGACATCTCATATTTTGTGCTGAGGAATGCTGAGACGAAAGCAACTGGGGGAATTTAATCAGATTTATTTATTAGAATAATAATATACAGGAATTCATTGGATAATGATATATGGCAAAAACAAAAACAATGAGAGCTATTATTATTACGATAGGGTGGCCACTGTCTCTATGTTAAGCATTAGGCACTGTCTCATTTAGTCCTTACAAGAGCCTCAGGAGAGGGATAATGAAGCTCAATAGATTAACTGCTTTGTTCCAAGCTAATCAGGCAAAAGGGTGTACTGGCAGAATCAGGATTTAAACCCAGGTCCGACCAAACCAGAATCCATGTGGCACCTTTGCACTTTATCAGAATACCCTACAGTTATGCTTGTCAAGGCAGTGTATTCCCCAGTCTCAAATCACTCCCCCGTTTTCTCCAGTGTTAGGGCGAGAGTCTCAATCCTTCAGAAACAGTTTGGACCTGGTGTTAAATATATCAGCTTTGGATTTACAGAGTTTGCAAATTATTCTCAGTGCATCTTGACCTAAATTCCACACATTTCCTTGACTTAAAAAAGAAGTTACGCTAGACTTCTCATGTCACATAAGACTTTTTAGCAGAAGGCTAAATAAGACACAAGCCTTACTTTAGAAGAGTGATTTTCATGGTGAGCTTTTAGAAACTGAAGTCAGGTGGTGAGGGAAATATTTTGGCAGCAGCCAGCTCTTGGGGCACCTCTGTTCTTATGTTTGGTAATAAGAAACTTCTACAGAATATACAGAGTTGCTGTAGACTTTTTATGAAGTTGGACTTTGGGGTAGCACAGATGTGCATTCTGAACTCACGTAACTATGAGAGGTGATTTTATGAGAAGTGATTTAACTCCTTTGAGAATCTGTCTTCTTGTATAATGGGGACAATTCCATGTAATTCTCAAGTCATTACAAGAAGAAACCAATGTTCGAGAACTCACAGGGCCTGGCCCTGTGTAGACGCTCCATGAAATTTTATTTCCTTCCCACTCTTTTCCCTGGGCCACAGGAAGAAATGACACTCAGAGAGTCAGAGCGTGAAATACTCTTCAGAGGTATGTTTAACACCAAAAATTAGCAATTATGCCTCCCTTAGAATTCTTTTCCATTGAGAAGCTCATAGTATAAAGAATTATACACTTATGAAGGCAATTATTCTCTTTCATGCCACATGGTTTTCTCATAATAAATACCCATTCACAATGTAGATTCCCCATTGATAACAGCATCATCACTACCAGCCCTGGGAAGGCTCACAGGGTGGTCGGCAGGGAGCTGTCAGTGGGTTTTCAGTCAGAAACAATGCAGTCTGTGATTTTGACAGTTAAAATAGAAGGAGTAGGGAATCAATTTCCATTTAAGACTTTTAGAGCTGGGCACTCAATGGAAACTTGTTGAACTGAGCTAAAGATGAGGGGGCTTTGCACCAGATGCATAATAGCAATATCTTTACAAGGAAACCCTTAATGTTCTACAAGGGCTTATAATCTTGGTAATTGGAGCTTCAAGAGGTGTTTAGCTGACAGAATTCTGAAATTCACTGTGAATCAAAGAACTCAAATACTCATCTCTTTAAAAAGTGGAAGAATAAACAATATTGAGTTTGGTGTGATGCATCCACAAACTATGTGGAGGTAAGGGGCTTCCATAAAAAAAAAATGATTTAAGAATGAATGAAGGGAGTGTACTTTGGGAGACTGAGGTGGGCAGATCACCTGAGGTCAGGAGTTTGACACCAGCCTGGGCAACATGGTGAAACCCTGTCTCTACCAAAAATACAAATAACTAGCCAGGCATGATGGAGCACGTCTATAGTTCCAGCTACTCGGGAGGCTGAGGCAGAAGAATTGCTTGAACCCAGGAGGAAGAGGTTGCAGTGAGCCAAGACTGCACCACTGGTACTCCAGCCTGGGCAACAAGAGTGAAACTCGGTCAAAGAAAAAAAAAAGAAAAGAAAAAGGAACGAATGAAGATGAAGGGATTCTGTGAGTGTGGTTCCACATCACAAGATAAAGGGACACAACCAGCAAACAAAATTACCTCCTCAATTTGTCTTTCATTCATTATTCAACATACATTTATCTGTGTCCTTCATTTATTACTCAACACATATTTATTGAGCACCTACTATGTGCAGGCATCATGCTTTCACTATGTTCTTGTAAGGCTGGCTGCCTCGCTGGGAACCGAGTGGACACGCCCCTCTCTCTCCGTGCCTGAAAACTACGTCACCATTCTGAGCACATTACTCAGCATTTGCCCTCTCCACGCGGGCTCCCTGTACCCGTTTCCGCATTCCAATCTCAGCCCTGCACCCGCCGAAATTTTTAAAAAGCCTGCCAAAGACCTGCCCTATGGCAAGCGTGCCCCGTACATCCTCGACCAGCCCCTCGTCCATGCCCGGTCCCTTCATATGCAATGAAATTACCTCCTCTTTGTTTCCCTGCAGTCAATCAGCTACCTCCACTCCCTATAAAACCCCACGCCCCAAGAAGAGAATCGCGACTTCTCCGGCCCCTCCTGTCGGACCTTAGAACCTCGCCCAGGAGCTGATTATAACTGGCCTCAGTTGCCTCATTTAAATCTCAGTTGCTTCATTCAAACCTTACAGTTCTCAAATGCATCAGTAGAATAAATGGACACAAATTATACCTTATATTTTTTAATCCCACTAAGGCTGTGTATTAGATCTCATTAGATCTCAAAATGCCTGCTCCACTCTCGCATGTGTCTGCTTCACTCCCACCACCAGGTTAAACCCCTTCCCTCTTCTGAACATAGATTTGAAACTTCCCTTTCCATTTCTAGTTTTATTTCACTGAGAGCTGGAGGAATCCTCAGAGGGTAGAGAAGAATAACCTAAATGGACAAATCAGAATCCTTTCTAGTAGGTAAGTGGCAAGACCATGCATGGCCTTGGGAACCAAACAATTAGCTACTGAATTCAGTTTCTTTTTTCTCTCTTTTTTTTAAAGGTTTTAAACTACCTGATGAGGGATAATGAATTCAGTTTCTAGATTCCCCCAGCTCTGAGCTGCATGACAATGCAAAAGCTGCAGTCACGCTTAGCCTGTGTACTTCTCTGTTAATAAGGAATATGTATTTTAACAACAACAATAACAATAATAATAATAATACAAATAACACCTACTTTGTAGTTTCTGGTGAAAATAACATGTGAAAAGGAACAAGCCAGTTCTATGGTCTGGGCAGTAATAAAAGTTTGATGCACAAGCACATCCTCAAACAAGCAAAGTTTGGAATGCGAGATGTAACTAGTCCTTGTCACTCTACCCTCTTCCTTTTAAAATCCAGGGTGGCCGGGCACAGTGGCTCACACCTGTAATCCCAGCACTTTGGGAGGCCAAGGCAGGCAGATTGCTTGAGCCCAGGAGTTCAAGACCAGCTTGGACCACATGGCAAAACCCTATCTATAAAAAATTAGCTGGGTGTGGTGGTGTGTACCTATAGTCCCAGCTACTCAGGAGGCTGAGGTGAGAGGATCACCTGAGTCTGGGCAGTGGAGGATGCAATGAGCTGTGATCGCATCACTGCACTCCAGCCTGGGTGATACAGTGAGACTCTGTCTCAAAAAATGTGTAAATAATTAAAATTTAAATTTAATAAAATCCAGAGGCTCAGTATATATCTATTGAAGAGACAGACATCAATTCATGTATTCATTGTTGTTGTTTTCAATAAATAATTATTGTCAAATATGTGCAGATACTGTGCATTTTAAGTAAATAATGTGTCTGGACTGAAATTGTCGGCCAGTGGCTCTCATCTCCATGTGAACCTTTTTATTTTTTTCTGTCATTCAGCAAATAGTTGTTGAGTGTTCATTATGTCACAGGTGGTCTCCCAGGGTTAGGGATAAAACAGGGACCAAGACAAGCCTATACTCACGGAGCCTGCATTCCGGAGGAGGACATGGAATATAAGCAACCTTTAGATTATTTACTATGTCAGGAAATAAGTGCTGTGAAGAAAAAGCAAAACAGGATAAAGGGACAGAGAGTGACAGGAGACAGGAGGAAGGCTGACTTATACGGGGTGACCTGTGTGAAAAGGAGATGTTTAAGTAAAGATTCTAACTGAAAGAAAGAACAAGGCTTACAGATATCAGGTGGGGCACGCCAAGCAGAAGAGTGGGACATCCAAAGGCCCTGGGGTGGACGGACGCCTGGGGGGTTCTGGAGCTGGTGCAGCTGGAGCTCCATATTCATGCGCTTACATAAAATCTATAAATGTCAAGGTACTGCTGGTTATTTTTTCACACAGTAGCACCAGGAATGTCCTGCTTTGTACTTGTAATCTCAGAGTAGTTTATGTACCTCCCGGAGAGCACAGGAGACAATTATTTTTCCTAAAAAAATCATTAATCCACTTTAATCACTTCACAATAATGACTATTCATGGAGAGCGTGCCCACCCAAACCACCCCGGCATCCCCAAGTGTGAGAACCTACTGATTAGAAAGACATTTCTACACAGATGCAAAGAGAGCAGAACTCTCTCTTTTTCCAACACAGCTGGTCTTTGCTCTTAGCACCCAAGTTTTGCTCAAAGCTTTCCAGGGAACCCCTCCGCAAAGTCCAGCATGCCCACTGTTTGGCCAGGGGATTTTAATGAACAGACAGGGAAGCAGTGGCCCAGCCAGGAGCATGACGGTCACTGAGCAGACCAAGATGGGGAGAACTGCAGACCAAAGAAGCAAAGCTGAGAGTCTGGCTTCTAATTAGTAAAAAGTTAGAGTCATTTTGAATCATTAGAATTACTGACTTAGGGGTTTATTAAATAACATCCTCTCACATATATTTTCTATTAATACTCTGTGGTAGCTCCAGTTAGCTTCAGTGCTTGAGAACTTTGTGCATTAAGAGATAATATTTTAGAAAATCATGGGTCTATTTTGTGCCAAGAAGTACAAGCTTGAATAATTTTCTTTTTATGAATAGTAGATAACAATTTAGAAATCATCAATTCTAACGGCACAGAACTCTTAAAAATCCTGAGCGTCAGCCAGGCGCGGTGGCTCACACCTGTAATCCCAGCACTTTGGGAGGCTGAGGTGGGCAGATCACAATCAGGGGTTCAAGATCAGCCTGACCAACATGGTAAAACCCCATCTGTACTTAAAAATACAAAAATTAGCCGGGCGTAGCGGCACACACTTGTAATCCCAGCTACTCGGGAGGCTGAGGCAGAAGAATCGCCGAAACTCGGAGGCAGAGGTTGGGGTAGCGCGCCCCCGCCACTGCACTGCAGCCTGGGCGACAGAGCGAGACTCCGTCTCAGAAAAAAAAAAATCCTGAGCGTCACATCATCGTGGGAGCAGAAGGAAAACCTGAGCAATCATTACATTCAACCTCTTCATTTCATCTTTGGGAAGAGGGAGTAACGCAGGGGACGTCCAACGTGCAGGTCACTTGGGGAAAAAGAAGGGAACTGCAGCCACCGGTGCAAAGCACTCTGTCCTGCTCAGTTGCTTCCTTTCTAGCCTCTGATTTGTGGTTTCACTTTCCAGCTGCACTTGACTCACTCTGTAAGAAATTCAGCAAGACTTTCAAGTGCATAAATTGCCATTTCTCTTTGTCTTTTAGCTTTTGTGCCTTTAGTGCATATCTCACCTGTGAAAACTCAGTGTAAACAGAACCATTTTTCTTATTATCTGAAGTTATTATAGTTTGATATTTTTCCTACTAGGATGTGTGTGTTTCTGTGTGTGTGTAAAATCATAAGTCATAAGAAAAAAAAATTTTAGACATCACTTCAAATTTCACAGCTTTGAATCATTCTCATTTTTACCCCTCAAAAATATGTCACATTCTCCTCGTCACAATGCAACTTGGAAAAACACTAACTTAAATGAATGGAAGTTGTTGAGATATGAAGCAAGTGAAAAACATTTTTTGGAACTTGATGTGACTTTTAATGGTATCTAAATCGCAAGCCTACAAACTCCCAGTTAATTGTTGCCTTTCCGTGGCCTTGTTCAGCATATCCATAAGGGAATGCCATGTGGGGAAACCAAGTGATCCCAAGTAACTGATTGAGAAGTAACCTTCTGAGGTGGAAAGAACATGAAAGCTGAGTTGAGACGGCACTGACTGTGAACATCAGAAGTTAGCTGGTCACCCCTAACTCTGTGACCAAATGTTCTCATCTGAGGAATGAAAATAAGTAGTATTTATCCTACAGGTTACGACATGATTTGGATATTTGCCCCTCCAAATCTCATGTGTTGAAATGTGCCGGGCACAGTGGCTCACACCTGTAATCCCAGCACTTTGGGAGGCTGAGGTCAGGAGTTCAAGACCAGCCTGGCCAACACGGTGAAACCCTGTCAAAAATACAAAAAGTAGCCACGCATGGTGGTACATGCCTGTAATGCCAGCTACTCGGGAGGCTGAGACAGGAGAATCACTTGCACCAGGGAGACAGAGGTTGCAGTAAGCTGAGATTGTGCCACCGCACTCCAGCCTGAATGAGAGAGTGAGATTCCTCCTCAAAAAAAATGTGATCCCCAGTGTTGAAGGTAGAGCGTGGTGGGAGGTATTTGGCTTATGAGGATAGATCCCTCCTGAATGGCTTGCTCCCATCCCTGCGATCATAAGTGAGTTCTCCCTCTATTAGTTACTACAAGACCTGATTGTTGAAAAGAGCCTGGCACTTCCTCCTCTCTCTCTTGCTCTCTCTCTCACCGGGTGATATGCCTGCTCCCCCTTCACCTTACACCATGATTGTAAACTGCCTGAGGCCCTGAAGCATGCTGGCACATGCTTCTTTCACAGCCTGCGGAACCGTGAGCCAAAAAAACCTCATTTCTGTAAAAATTACCTAGCCTCAGGTATTCCTTCATAGCAACACAAAATGGACTAATACAGGTTGCTATGAGAGTTACATGGAAATAACATGTTTCCCTCTTGTATGATTCTTAGTATGCAGTAGAGATACTTAATAAATACTGTGCAACTGGCATATTTTTATAAATAGGGTCCAAACTATGAATCATTTAAAATAAGGCACTGTAATGCCATAATATTAATAAAAGTACAAAATTTTTCCATTGGTCTATACTCATAAATTCATAAGATAAACAGTGGTGAAACTTACACTAGATACAAATGACAGTGTAACAAATGACCATGATATGGCCACTTCCTAAGCCCAGTGCTTCTTTCCACCTTCCGGTTAAAAGATAAGAGTTCATCTCTTTCAGCTTTTGGTAACAGGCTAATTGTATTTTTGCAGGGGTTGTACTATGTTTCCTCTACCCCCTCAGTAAGTACTCGCGATGAGCTGGGTGCTTATGTCTAACTGGCACAGATGTGCCTATGTGTGGAGCAGCCCTGAAATTGGTGTTCTGGAAAATATCTGTGTTCCAGAAAAACTCTATGCTTAGGAAAATTGTGCAATAACGTCACAAGGATTTAGGGAAAGACAAGATTAGAGCAAAACAGTCCAGATCTTTGCAACTTTGTAACCATGTCAGTTATTGCAAATAATAATTATAAACATAATTTTTTAAACTGGCATGTTTGAGAAAACATGATAAATTCTTAATAAATGAAAACTTACAGTAAATATAAGGCTTTTTCTTTAAAAAATGTGGATTGCTGCTTGGTAGAAGGGTTATAAGGCAAGGCTGAGTCTGCTGAATTATGGAAACAGAGGCACAGTCCATCAGGATTGGGGAGAATTACTCAATAAGCACTTCTAAGAGAGAGAATATGGAAGTGAGTCAAGAGGCAGAATCTATTTTAACTGTATAGCCCATTCCCTATTTTTCTGAGGGGTGCTGCATTCAGCTATGTTAGTATACATTCCTTTAACTGCTGCTTCTCAATAAGGTAAAATATCAGTTTTCTGTGGAATACTGCATATGGATCAGTCATTTTTATGTTATATTATACATATATATCATATATGTGTATACATATATAGGAGTATTATATTCATGTTATATTATGCATATATTGTTATATATTATATATATATAACTACATATTAATATATAATCCCATATTTAACCAATTACCTATGAGCTTTTTGCCTTATAGGAAGATTCAGTATATTAGAACAAAGTTTATTTAGATGAAGACCATTTGCATTCGTCCCTACATTGATAGCTCCTGATATTCCCTGAAATGGGTATATTTTATTGTCTTAGTTTGGATAATCCCAAAAGAGGCAAGGATTTGGGGGCAGATAATACATTTGGGAAGAAGCACAAGTGAAAAACTGTGAAAAATGAGGCAATGAAGGAGACACAGAAATAAAGTTTACATTAACAATCACGTTCCTGCTGGGGACAACTACGACTCAGTCCCAATGGGAATGCTCCAAGAGGCCATGTGGAACCTGACTCAGAATTGTCTCACAGGAAACCAGGGCATTTATCCACTGACTCTCAACAGCTGAGAAAGACCCCAGGGAGCCAAATTCCCCACATTTACAGGATTGACTTGCTTGCTGCTTAATAAGTCCCCAATGCTGAGAAAGTCCTTAGGCAGAGAAGAAGGACAGAGGCTGCAGACAGAGGCTGCAGACTGTCTACCTTGGCTAGGTGAACTTAGGTGGACCAAAGGGCTAGGAGAAAGAGAATCACGGTAGCTGTCAGGTGTATTTAAGAACAGACTGGCAGAGGCTTTGCAGGTTTACATAAGACTGAATCAACTGGGAAAAACTGAAGTGTGCTAACTCAAATGACGGTTACAAACCAGGCTGCCATGCCTAAATTTCAATGATTAATAAATGTTTACTGGGCTAATCACGGCCCCATCCTCTGATAAAACAGAAGCATTCCGATACCTGTTAAACTCATAGCCCATTTAGAAGAAAGTGCCTACATTTAAGCCCTCTGTGGTTCCTTAAGCATAGGTGGCCATGTTCTGTGCCACGTGACCTCTCCTCTAGAGGCTGCTGATTGGCTCACAGGGAACATGTGACCAAAGAGCACCCATCTATAGGCTGTCTGATGCACAGCTCTGCCCAATCAGCTTCTCCCTCGGAAACTTGAACTGGTGGAAGTCAGAAGACTGCTCAGCTGGAAGGAGAAACTTACTAAAAGAAATGGGGAAACAAAGCAAACAGTGGGGTATGCACAGTCTCCTGCGCCAAGGTGGTGACACAGAAACCCAATCACTGGAGCTGAGACCTTAACTTTCCCTCTAGTTCCTCAATCAATTTCCCATTTTCAGGAGACCTGGGTGTCCAGCTATTGCAAGTTTTCTGTGATTCTCATCACCTTCCCTTCTCAAATTCCTGTTTCTTCAACACAGCTTGTGTCTTTTTTCTCATAGCTCGAAGAACCAAATTAACATGTGCCAGCTGAGTACTGCCTATCCCTCAGTTTTTTCCAGGTCTTTTCCCACTTGATACAAGGAAAATGTCCCTTGGAGACTACATACTCAATGCTGGGGGCTTGGCACTCACCGGTCATCAACAAAGATGAGATTATCTGCAACCAACCTGAAAGGTAAAGCCATTACCTTTGCATTCAGACACTTACCAGAGAGATTTCTAGTCCCAAAATGGATTGATAGTGACATTTTAAGAAGCTATGGTATGATTACTGAAGCTTGCATTTCCAAGCTGCAATAGTCAGACTGGCTTCTTTTACCTGATCAATTACCTAAAAGTGAGCTTTAAACCAAAAGCTAAGTTGTTCCGGAAGCCCTCTGGGCAATTAAATGTCGATGTAATTCTTTCAGAGCCTTAGCTTTGCTTTTGCTCCAAGGCTTCCTCCCAGGCATGTGAGAGCTGCCCAGTCTCCAGGTAACGCATTCTTTGAAAACCTGTAAGGTCAAGGCAAGGGTCTTTGGACTTGGGGGTTTTGGCGAGAAGTTCAAATATCAAGAAAATTGTTCAGATGCAAATGAAGGTATTTGTGGTCATTCATTCAAGTATCCTCAAAGTGCTTACATCAAACCAAACCTGAGCAAGGATCCAGGGGCATGGAAAGGTGGTGAAAAGTGGTCTCTGCCTTAGAGGAGTCTGCAGCAAGAGACAAACAGGACAGTAGATATGATACAATCCAGCATGGAGGTACTGTGACCACTGCATGAATTAAGAGTTGTGTGGAAAGTGAGGACTGGAGGTGAGAGTATGGGAGGATCATCAATGCCCCCTGGATCCTGACGGGCAAGTAAGAGCCTGCCACGCAAAGAAAGAGGAAACTGAAAGGTCAGTCATCAACAAAGATAATATGCCAGTCACCGATATAGATGAGGATGTAGCAAGGGACAAAAGAAGACCCAAATCCTGGTCCTCACAAAACTTGTAAAAATAAAGTAATATCAAGTAGTGGAAAGCACTTTAACAATGACAAGGTGATAGTCATGCACTGGTGACAGTCTATCTCTCTGATCATCAATTTTTACTTCTAAGAAATGCTCACAAGAGCATAATCTTCCAAGAATGCTCTCAGGTGCTACTTATATTCAGCTTGGTCCTCCTGATTCTCTGTTTCCTCCTCAGGGAAGGAAAAATGCTAACAGGGAAGGAGAAATACTAGCTAATACTCTAATTCTCACTGACCTGTTATTCCCTGCTTGACGCTGTGCAAACCGCATAAGAAGCATAGCTTCGTTTAATATTCCCATAGTCCCATAACCTCCATTTTGCATAACAGGAAACTGAGGCTGAAAGAGACTAAGAAACTTGAGCAGGGAACTGCTATCCTAACAGCTAGTCACCCTGGGTTGCCAGGTAGGTTAAAGGAGCAGCTTGCACATCAGGACTTAACACACTTACTGGTTTGTTGTAAGTGATCCACAAACGGTGGCTGTCATTATTATTATTACTATAACAGTCCAGACTAATGACTCACAACTTCTTCCCCTATCAGAAGGATATCATTTTTCACTTGCCTTTCTTGGGAGCATGAGAGCTTTTCCTCTTTCCCCCAAATTTTTATTCTATATCTAACTAACAGACTGTACTTTTTTGCTTAGCCAAGAACCTGTTGGTTAGGTGACCCTAGCAACAAATAGAAATATGTGACTTTTACAAGCTACTTCCTCAAAAACCTTTCCATAATAGAATTTACACACTGAACATTTTAAATATTGAACACTAAATGTGTGGATGCATAAACTCGAAAATATCACTTGCTTTACTGCCTCCCAGCCCTTACTCAAGCATCTTACTCCACCTAGAACTCTCTGCAACTTCTTTTCTGCTTAAGGCAGAAGCAATCCAACTTGGAAAGTCTACCTGGCCCTTCTCTGAGCTCCAAATATAATTTAAATCACTCTCTTCATATTTTCTTTATTGTGTTCATATTACTACCACCATTTTGACATGTTGAATATTTAACAAGGCACGTACCCAAAACAAATGCCTAAATCCCCAATAAGACCACGGAAGGCACATACCACCCAATGGCCAATCTGGCCACACTGGAGTCTAGTTTAGTTCTTGTTTTGGTTTGGTTCAGTTTTGCTCATAGAACTTGAAGTCAGTGATTTTATTAGTTTTTTTAATTATCAGTAAATGTCACTTGAAAGAATAAATGAATGAACACACAAAGAATGGACTGAATAAATGAACAGATGATGGACCAGAATGAGAACATGGGAATAAGGAAATGAAGAGGAAGCTACAATGTAAGTTTTAAAAGATTTCAGAAAATTGGGGATAGCTCATCAGAAATAACCAATTTGACAAATTATAGTTACAAGAAAAGCTATTATTTGAACAAGATTACCTCCTTAGAGACTTCAGCTTCATCCTTCTGTGCGGACGCGCTCCCTTTTCTAATCTTCCCAAACACAACTTGCTTAAGCAGTTTCCTTTGTTATCTCCTGGTTTTCCCTCAGTACAATCACTGCCATCTAACTAGAGGGTCAGAAAGGAAGATTCAGAAATGCTCTTTCCCCATGAGCCATCATTTGGGACAGAATGTACCTCTCACTTAAGCCTTACGGTGAGGCTCAAGCAGCAGAGAAAAGGGGAAAGATAGGGTAGGGCTGCAGGTACAGCCTAAATGTCTATACAGTCCCTAGATGACTAGCTGGATTTGGACAAAGTGAACACTGCAATATTTTATCAGGTCCACCCTTGGCAACATGTGTGCATGCCTGTGTGTGCATAGGGATGTATATGTGAACCCACACACATACACACACTTCTGACGAATTTGCTTCCCATGGTAATAGTAATGAGAGCTTTGAAACTACGGCATTGGCTTGAGTTTCTCCTTAACAAACAAGATTGCTCTTACAAAATGTCATTTCAATTATAGAAACCCAATAAGGAACCAAAAATACCTTCCTGTGCACTCTTGGCTCATGAAGTACCCACTGACTGTGACAAGCACTAGTTAAGGTTCGGATTTTTTTGTATTATTAATAAAAGGATGCAAATGAAATGAGTTGGCTTTTAGAGATCATTATCAAAAGTCTAGATAGCAACGTTCTGTCAAGATATTTTGCATTTTGCCATATAATCATCACAACCAAAGGTAGAGCTGCTTAGAAATCCAAATAAATTAACAAATACAACTATAATGATATTTATCTAGCAGCCCTAAATAGACAGTGCCCTAATGTCTTCCTCTGTGCAGAGGCTGTGTCTCTGTCTGATAATGCTTAGCAGTAGGAAAAGCAAAATTAATGTTGAATGGCATTTCTCAGGAATTCCATACAATTCCTACAAACACTGACCCCTTTTCTAGAAAATAGGAAGCTGGTTAGAAAGGCAGTTGCCAACAGCTCTATTTAGGATAACTTTATTCTCCTTAAAGTTCAGGCCCTAAAATGAATTCAAAACAATAATTTTCCCTGGCAGTATTCATTCAGTTATTCATTCAACAATCATTTATTCATTTATTCAACAATGATTATTAATGCAGTTCCATTTCTATGTGGGAATGATCACCAAGGAGAACCAGGGAATGTTAAAATTTATATGTTAGGACCCTGGGGCAGAAATAGACATGAAAGGATCTTTTCAGTGCTAAATGCAAATCAAATATGAGACATCAGAGTTACTATACACTAAGCTTAATCTTGAGGAGCTTCCTGCCCCTGACCCTACGCAATGAAGTATACATGGCAACAGACCGTGCTGTAATCGCCAGCTGCTGTCCCTGTAGCTTTGTACTTTTCATTCCAGAAGCCTGAGCACTAACTAAAGAATCATGGAATGCTAGAGCTAGAGCATTCCTGAGTGATCATGATTTAATTCACTGATTCACAGAATTTCCTGGATAACTACTTCAGAGAAGAAATATTTCATGGAACTTCAACATATGAAAAGATGAAAGAGAGATGGCCCTTGCTGATGGGAATGCCCAGGACTGGACCAAGGCCTCTTGTCTGTTGATGTTTGGACAGCTTCTGGGGTGGACCCACAGAATCAAGGGCCCCATGGAACATTCATCAAGGTCAAGCCTGTTAATTACATGGCAACTCTGGGATGAGGGAGAATCAGTGGCCTGCCCACAGTCAGCGAGCTCGTTAAGACCTACAATGTGGCTCTATAGTCAAAGTCCATGCCTCTCATTACAGCACACTTCCATTTGGGTATAACGAATTTTTTTTTTTTTTGATGAAAATACGTTAAATTCAAATGCCTTGAATTTAAGGTGATGGTGGGCCATGCCTATGGCAATATCTAGGAAATACTTAAACACACAGGTCTGTAGCTTAGCAGGGGAATTGTACTCATTTCTTAGATTTAGGAGTTGTTATTATAGAGAGGATAAAGGGTGTCCAAAGATAGGGTAGGAAGCCCCCAGTTAGGGGTAAGGAGAAGAGCCAGAGAAGAGATGTTTTAAGAGGTAGGAGGAAAATGAAGACAAGGACAGATATGGACACTGCTTTTCAGATGAAGTGGGATATGAACTTTGAATTATGTCAAAATAATAAATCTGTGGGGAGACTGAACTGAGATGCCATCCATGCACTTCTACCAGTCCCTTCCTTCTGCACCCATGGCCTCTCTCCTGCTCTCTGCCTTCTTCCCAGAGAGGCTGCTTCCATGGACTCATGAGGAGGAATGATGAGTAGGAGCTGGCACGTACTGTTTGTAATAGGTCACTGTTGAAATTTCCGGAATTGTCTAAGCCAGTTAAACACTGATGTTATTAAAAATTATATGCACTTGTGATTCAATAATCTTAAAAGCAAAGGCAATGAATACTCAAAATGAAGCACTTCTTAACTACTTTGCTATATTTGACTATTATCTATGCTTTTATTTGTCTGTGATATCCATATGGTAGAAATACTACATAATGGGGTACAATAAGAGGGTGCAGCTGCACATCTCTCCCCAGTGCCACATTCTATGATATGTCACCGGTAGTTTTAAATAAGCCACGGTGGAGGCATTTATATTATGAAAATAGGCAAAGGCCACAAATCAGGGCTTGAATCGCAGTGGAAAGAGATGACCCATCTGTCTGGGATTCAGTGGTCTGCCTCCTGGTTCTGGCCCTTTGGAAGAATTGGCTAAATTTCCTACTCCTGCATCCTCCCAATAATTCTCTGTTTTTCTTAAGCTTGTTTGAGTGTGTGTTTGTCACTTGCAAATGAATAGCCCACAACTGAGAATTGGACATTTTCTAAGTAAAAAGTCACGTTTTGGAGATAGGACTTGTGTCAGTTTAGATGTGCCTCAACCAATCGAGAAATGTACAGGCAGCTGTTCAAAACAAGGCTCTGGACTAAGTCATTTCGGACAGGAAGGACTGCTGAGGAGATTGTTCTAGACACATGGGGTGTGGTGGGGAGGAGAGGGGCAGAGTTAGCACAAGGCAGTGCACCCATGCTGAACCACAGAATGATTCCTTTCTGCATGCCGCTCTCTATCTGTCATTGCTGGCTCTTTGAACAGAAGTTGACAGTCCGGAGAAATCTACTATTAGCTCCATTACATTTCCAGTTATTATTCCATTCATTGTTCTGGTACCTCAGGCCATCCTATTTACATAATGAGAAGAGAATCTGGTGGAAAAGAGGCGCATGTATTGATTGTCCCAGGCCTGCCTTGTTAGCTTATGGTATAAATAACATTTGTTTCCCATGCTGCTGCTTTGGAGGATATTCTGTTAATTTCAGCTATCATCTTATTTCCCCCAAATTTGGCAGTTGATTTTTTAGAGGAATATTCAGATGGTTAGATATGGTCATTGTTTGTTGTTATTTAGCCTATGTGTTTCTGGAAGACAGATACAACCAATAAGCTCATCAGTTAAGCGTGGTGCTGGCCTACATCAGGCTGATTTCTGTACATTTAGACTTCAGAATGATTTCCATACTCACCTGTAGGAGGAGCCACATTTCTCATTCCTTCACCGACACTGTGTGTTGATAAACATTAACAGCTGTGTGTAACCAGAATCTGCAAAGTAATTTGCAGGACAAGGTACAAAATGAAAATTTGGGGTCTCTTGTCTAAAAAGCAGACAAAATTTTTTTACGTTTTTGACATGGTCTCTGTCTCAATCTGTCGTGGCGTTTTTTTATTTGCTATTTAATACTGTGCTATCTCAGGCGTGGGATATATGAAGGATAAGTCTGATCTTTTCAGGAATCTGGGGTTCTGTCCTATAATTCTGTATGTCGGTTACATGCACCTGACATAAACCTCCCTTGCCCAGAACTCTGGTCCATGCTAGTAGAATGAGGTGCTGTAGTGGGAGATCAGTGAGTGCCTTGTGTAGGGCAAGGTCAAGGAGCAGGTGGCTAAAGATTTGTCCCAGAGAAGTGGCGGTAGGGGGACAGTAAGAGGTGGGGCTGCCTGTGATGTAAGACTCCAAGCCTCAGCTCATGCTTCATTGTCCCTTTGGGCTTCATTTACAAAACAAAAAGAAAAATCTATTAAGAATTACAGGATAGCGATGACAGAGCATTAACTCCCAAGCATGCTTCCCCTCAAACCCCCATTAAGCACAGGGCTCTATGCAATTGTACATGTTGCAAATGCATTTTCTTGTCTATCATGATGACATCAGTTGGCACACATCTGGCTTTCCACGTAACTGTATGTACTGAAGATTACATATGATTAAGTAGTGAACTGGAAAGATGCTCAGGAAGGGAAAAGAAAGATCAGGAAGAAGGAGGATGGTAGAAACCCAGTTGAGTTGGCTGGGGAGAGGACCAGCACAGTAATTTTTGCAAATTGCTGATGACTGGCTTTCATTCCATCACTGTTGTGGTTGGAAGATTATGTATCTGAATGAAGAATATTTGAAGACATTTGTTTTAAGTGACCAGTCCTAGCATTAAAAGTGCTTACTAAATATTTGCCAAAAGAATGCAGTCAACCATAACAGAAAATTGGAAATTAAAGTCTTTGTCTAGGCAGTTGGGGAAAAAAAATCAGCTTAAGCCAGTCTCTTGCAATTTTCAATGTTAATAAGCTCCAGGTGGACTTAGAGAATTTCTCCTTACTGTTCTGTTGAAACCCGATCAGCTGGAAGCATTCTTTCAGATATTTCTCCCCTTTCATTATAAAAGAAGAGCTATTTATTTAAGGTCTTCCTTCTCCACCTGAGACTTTAAGAGAATGGTGAACAAAAATGGGCTTAGCTTTCAGAAAGTCCTTGGAAGAACCGTCTCCAGTCTTATGTCAGCATTAGTCTAGTACTAACATTCAGACTGGAACTGAATGGGCACAGGGAGAAAGAATTATTCTCTTATATGAGTCCATAAGAAGAATAACCAACAAGCTCCCCAAAGAAGGAGAGAGTGGGTGGTAAATCACAAGAGAAGGACTGAGGCTGGGGGAGGCACACACTCAGGCTTAATGCTCTGAGGTTGACTTTTCAAAAGCAGATTAAAGACCAGACATCCTTTCTGCATGTTCAGGAAATTTCCGCTCATGTAGTCAGGATGTGGCTTGTTTATTTACTCGGCAATAAAGATATTCTTATTTCTGGTCACAGATACCCCCACCGTCTGCTTCCTGATTTCTGTTTACTGCTATCCTCTGAAGCATTGCTGCTTTTGGAGTTAACTTCCATTCACCCCACTCAACTTCTGTCCTCCAGGAATCACACACAGATGTTTAGAAGGAGAGTCTCTTTTTGGTGCAACCCCTCCATGGACTGTTGATTGTAAAGGGTTACAGAGGGTTCTTAATCGGATCTTTAACCCAACCCAAGGATACTCTCCACTTAATGTCTAAACAAAAATTGACTTGCCTTTAGTTCCATATTTCTAGAGAAAGGGGCCCTTAACTTACACATTTTTTTTCTTTCATTCAGTCATTGAAAAAAATAACATCACTGACACCTTCCATAGGTATAAATGTATGTATGTCAGATTCTAGTGAACATAAAGGAAAGGAGGAAGAAAGGGAGAAAATGAGACAGGCAAAGAAAGAAGTGAGGAAGGAAGGAAAGGAGGGAAGAAAAAATGACTTTGCCAAGGCATACAAACACTTACCATATGTTCATTTTAAGGAGGCTCAAGGAAAATACGTACATGATGCAACGGAAACTCAGATGTAGGGACACCTACTTAAAACAATGGCATGAACCTGGGCTCCAGTCCCAGCTCTCTCACTTTGTATGTGACTTTAAACAAATTAGAACCTTTTGTTGAGTTTTTATATCTGTAGCACAGTCTTGGTAATACTTCAGAGCACTGTTTTGAGGAATAGATGACTTATCACGTATGAAGTTTGCAGCTTAGGGGTGTCTATCATCGTCACTGTCATCAACATCATTGTCACCATCACCATGCCGGCTATTGATGCACTGGTACAGTGTTTCCACTTTGCAATGCAATTTTGTAAATATTTCTTGAATAACATGTATTCCTGCATCTGCTTTGGCAACCTTCAGTCTGTCCTTCCGCAACCGCCAGAATGATATGAACACTCCCTTTCTTACTGAATCCTGCCTTTGGCTACCCTATTTCCCTTTGACTGGACACGAAACTTCTTATTTGGCTTCCACAGACCTGCTTGGTCTTGCCTCCTACTATCTCAGGCTCCCCTCTGGGAGCTCTAACCCAGCCATCCTGGCTTCCTTGTCCACCTCCACAGGGAATCAGCACCTGCAGCTCCCTTTGGCAGGAACGTTTCTCCTGACCCTTAAGCTCCTCCCAACCCATCAGATCTCAGCTCAGCTATGACCTCTGGATGTGTCCCCTGACTCATCAATTCTTTCTCCCATGGGCTGCCATGGTCCCCTCACATCTTCACCCTCATCAAGGTGACAGCTTTACATTCACATGTGCACTTGTTGCTTTTGTATCTATTTCACCACCAACACCTCTAGACTCCAAGGCCCATAAAGATATAGATTTTGTCTTCCTTATTCAATCCTGGGTCCTGAATGCCTATGCCAGTGACTGACACACACTAGGTTCTCAAGAAATATTTGTTATGTCATTTTCACTTGACAGAGAAAGATAAGGGGACAGACAGTATCATAACCATTTCATAAATGGGGAAATGGAGTCTCTCTGAAGATAAACCTATGTGAGCAAGGTTTGAAGATGGCAGATGTAGAGCACAGGCCTGGCTCCCCGTTCCCCGCGGCTGAGATCCGCATGCCTTCCCCGCTGTTGCTTCCTCCCTTGTTCCTCCACTTCCATGGTTGCTCCAGATCCTGCTCCCCAGAACGACCAAGGACAAGCAAACCCCTTTTTCAACGTTCCAAACCTGGAGATATGTGACGGGAAGTAGGTTTTCCTGCCCCATTCCTGTCACTTTCAATCTTCATTTTTTTCTCCATCGGGGTTCCTTCTGTCTTCAAACTATTCCTTGTAAATGAGATTCCCAGGCTATGTCAGTGATGCCCCATTGAATGTAATGCAAAGAAACCCATCAAACAGGTAATATATTGGTGCACGTAATGGGGAAGCACGAGGTATGGGCTTTAGGTACAGCTAGATCCAGGGATTTGAATAACATCATCAAGTTTGTCCCCCTCCTCCCTCCTTCCTCCTTCTCTCTCGCATTTTCTCTCCATTTCTTGGCTCCATTGGGCCTTTTATTCAACTCACAGTGTCTATTTGAAAAAAAATTGGACCCCACAGTTCCAAATTCACCTTGTCTTTGGAACTCCATGGAGTGAGAAAGCCTACACTCTGCAACATTCAAATTAATTTCCCCCAAAGAATACTCATTTGCTGTATTTTGGTCATAAATGCGTCTAGACCAGTCACTGAGTCCAGACAATTAGTGATGTGATTGGCAGTTAGGTGCAGGTATCTGTTGGGATGACCAAGGCACATGTTTGAAAGTTCAAGCAAAAGTGCTTAAAAAGGCAGTGACAGGAAGGAAAAGGTGCTGGGAAGCAAAAGCACAGCAGACAGCCAGTCCACGAGTCTTCTACCATCTTGGCGCTTTATAGGAGACCGTCTAGTACTCTTGGGCTTCTACGCGTGCCCTCGTTCCCTAGGTAAACTCTGATCTGTGACAAGCACAGTGGGGCCAACATGCTTTGCTATCATACAGTGTACAATTATTAATAGAGTTTAGAGTTTTCTCTTTGATTTTTTGTTTGTAAGCAGCTGCATCACATTGCTCACTCAAACTGAGGTCACAATCCAAAAATAAAAACATAGAAACCACCACCACCAACAAAAACACAACTGAACAGATATCTATCCCATACAATCAAAGTTCAATTCAGAAAAGAATTTTCTCTCTGCTGATGACACTGCCAAGAGATTACTCACATAGCCCATCTTGACTGTCAAATCGCACACACAATTAAGGACTCAGGCAACCATCTTGTCCTGGAAGTCAGAATAAAGGCTGATACCAAGCAAAACACATTCTGCACAGTAAATTAATTGCCATGTGCCATGAAGCCCTCTTCTGGATGGGAACATGAATCAAGTCGCAATAACGAGACTAATTTCCTGTAGGGTTTGTGGATGCAGCCTCTTTTCTTAGTAGTTCTATGTCCCACCACAGAGATGTGGCCAGGGCTTTGGCAGAGTCCCCAGCTATGATGCTGAGCCCCCACCTATAATGCTGAAATGCCAGGAGTCATTTATTATAGTCCAGCTGCTCTGTCAAATAGGAAACTGGGGGCAAAAAGAACAAGCAAGAAATTCTGGACCTACAGAAGGCATTGAACATGAATTTCTCTGTATCTGGGAAATAAAAGAAAAGTAAAGTGGAATCTACTTCCTCAAGTTGAGGCCAAACTTTTCCAGGTATTATCAACTATGTAAAATTGTGCCTTGGTTTTCAAAAAAGAAGGTTGTCTGGATGTGAAAAAAATGCCTTTCTATTGATAATCATAGCCTTTTGTCACTTGTGGAAAAACACAAGTGAAAAGGCCAATTACAATTCTGCCTCTGGAATACTAACACTATGCTACTCCTAAATCCAAAGAGTTGATATAATTCACAACTTCATGTTATACAGACACGTAAAAAGTACACCTTTGAAGAGACTAATTTGTAAATGGATTCAAAGCCTCCAGGATTTCTGTTTAAACAACTATTTCAGCTCTCCTAAGCATTAAAGCAGTGGTTCTCAAACTCCAGCCATAAGAATTACTTGAAGGGCTTGTAAAACAGTAGTGCCATTCTCCAAAGTTTCTGATTCGAATCTGAGGGAGGAGACAAGAATTTGCATTTCTAATAAGTTCCCAGATAATGCAGATGCTGCTGGTTTAGGGACCACACTTTGAGAAGCACTGCACTAAAATAAAAATATACACATCTGCCAACACATGAAAAAATCTAGCCCTTCCATTTACACCTAAAAATTATAGGAGAAGAAAGGAAAGTTACCTGAATAAACACACCTCAAACTTTTAAGTGCATACAACTCTCCTGAGGGTCTTCTAATTATAGATTCCAGTTCCATAGGTTTGGGATGGAGATTATGAATGTCTAACCAGATCCCAGGTGATGCTGATGCTACTGATCTAAGGGCCACAGTTTTCTCTCCAACATAAAATAACTGACTTCTAGGGGCAGGGCAGTCATCCGTGGTATAACAACATTTTATTCTGATTAAACAGTCCCACTGGAAATAAAACTCCTTGCATAGAAGGAGCATATTTTCTGCTTGTTTGTGTCAATCACACTGTCTTAGGAAATGCTTGTGTAGAAGAGGACTAAGACAATCAATTCAGTTCAACAACATATTCTGAGTTTTTACTATTTAAATAGCAATTTTCACTGTCAGGAACATAAAAATGAAAGAAATGAGGCTGCTCTAATCAAAACACCAAGTTCTTAATAATTGTTTCAATATTCCAGGAAGTTAAATTGTAAGCGATCATCAAAAAAAGTCTTTATCATACCCAAACAAAACAAATGATTAAGAATATTTCCAACCATGGTATGACTCTTGCAACTTCTGTATAAGATGAAATTTTTTTTTAAGTAAAAATGTAAGAAAATTAACTTGGGATTTTTTTTTCTAGGTCTTAGGAAAATAAAAGTGTATATATATGTATGCTTACATAAACCACTTACTTGAGAAAAAAATAAGTGGAGTAATTTCTTCTAGTATGTCTCTCGGCTTTTTAAATAACAATGTATTATTTAATAGGACAATTTTACTCATAAGTTAGTACAATTCGTTATGAAAGCATAAAGTCGTACTTCTACTAAAGTAATAACCCTATTTTTAAAAATGAAAAAAGAATCTTAGATTAATTCTCCAGTTCTCATTTTCAGAATCTATTTCCCTGCCAATAATGGGGACATCTAAATTCAATGATGAAAGTATGTCAGATTTGCCTAGATTTTAAAGAAAATGTTAAAGTACTATTATCTCTATTTGATTATGATTTAGAAATTATTTAAAATATATGTATATACACACACATCATACTGTATGTATAAACACACACGTCATACGTATGTAGGTATATATAAACACACACGTCATGCATGTATATGGTATGTATGATGTGTGTGTATATATATATATAAACTGTATATATAGAGAGAGAAAGAGGAAAGACATAGATATATAGATTTCCTCTTATGCTAGCAATTATGTTTTAAAAAAGTAATGACTAATGATGAAGACAGTGTAATTACCTTGTGAATGGATATATTTTGATGGTGTTATCAAATACTACAATAGTTTGAAAAGCAGTTGGCAATATATATGCATTAAAAACCATAAAAATATTAGTGACTTGGTAATCTTACTTCTAGAAAATTATTTCCTAGAAGTCAAATAACAGAGGACCAAATCTGATATTTTCAGTGTTAAACTGGAGAGGAATAAAAGAACAAGCTAAATATTCAGTAATGTGGAAATGGTTACTTAAATTATGGTTTATTAATTCAGTGATATATATGTCACTATGAAAAATCGTATTTATGAAGAGAGGTAATAACACAAGAAAAGGCTTATATCTAAAGGAGAAAAAAGTGATGATGACTGATGATGATGATGCTGTATGATGGGACCACGTGAAAAATTCTAGGACAAGTAAGTTATAGTTATATGAGAACACTTGGATTATGGATGAGTCTTGGCTTCCATTTTCTTTTTCAGCTTTCTGTAACGTTGTTATTGCTGACTTTATAGTACTCTATTAATGGAGAAAAATTATATTTAAAATGTCAAAATTGGTCCCCAGCTACGCATTGTGTTTTTAATAATGCATTAAGTTGCAAAATGCTACTGAAGCTTAGATTTCTTCCCAAAACTCCATGAACGAAAGCTGCTACCATTGCAATGGCATCACCCCATACACACAACTCCAAGTCAGCCTGAGTCTGATGTGGTCACCAGGTTAAACAGCATTCTTTTGTTTCCCAGAGACTTTAAAATGTTGCACATTAACTTGCAGACTCTGAATCAGAGATTCTGAGTTTTAATGTGGAAGCTAACCTGTTGCTGATTTGCCACCTAGATTGCATTTCTGCCAAAAAGTTGTGTTTTAAAATTCACTGCTCTTGGTACCAGAAAAGAATTGACTCTCTCAATGCTACCTGTGAGACATATGGAGATATATGTGTCTTGTGAGAAGCAGCCCTGTATGGTGGCCACAGCTCTGGGGTTTGAGAGATACAACTGGGTGTCACTGCCAAGCTGCCATTATATAAGCTCTGCACCTTGTACGATGACCCAAACTATTAGTGCCCGTTTCCTCAGATGTACCACAAGAATATAAATTCACCCAGCCCTTGAAATACATGGTGGAGCTTAAATGTGACAAGGTGTACAGAAGTATTCACTGCAGTGCCTGGCATGTGCTAAGCACTCGAAAATCACAGCTTTGTTGTGATTTTATCCAGGAGTTGCGGGGAGGGGAGATCTTTGCTCTAACCCTGTTATAGCTCCTTCTTGGAGCTTGAAGGGTAGGATACACAGGAATTGAGAGGAAAGGAACCTGGTATTCTGGAAGCCAGCCCAGAGATTTATGCCTGAAAAGAGAGAAGTACAATGTATAGATACATTAACCGGACGAATTGGGTTCAGAAAATCCTCTCCTGGTTTTCAGAAAAATCCCTAGGAACCCAAGGAACAATCCCAAACTGCTACCCACAGATAGGTGCACATTGTGGTTCATCATCTCTGGAGGGCACGAAGTCCAACCTATGAAAAATGGCTACAAAAGCGAGTGAAGCACAGGCCCAGGCACACAGCATTTTTCAGTGTTTATTCTAACTACTCATGTGACAATCATCCTGTTCCTGTGCTTTGACCTTGTTGTTCCAACTGGGTATTTGCTTCTTGGATATTTCCTGAAACATGCTGGCAGAGGGTGCCATCCTATCTCTGTCAACTGAACTGGGGGGTGGAAATGGGCCTGATCAAGTAAGGGGAGGTGAGTTAGACTCAAACTTTTTGGAGGTGAAGATTTCTTTAATCGTTCCATTAAGAAATAGCTGGAGAAAACTTTGTGCTTTAAAGATAGGATCCTTTAATACATCTTGTTCACTGTTTTCTCCAAAGTCTAAAAGAGCACCTGGCGTACAGTAGGTGCCTAATATATGCCAGATGAACAAATCAATTAATCACTATAACAATTTCAAATTTTTCTATAAAAATCAAGTTTAATTACATACACCTGAATAGCTTAAAATTTTTATATGTCATATTTATAACAGAAAATAGTTGTATTAAAACTAGATTTATGGCATGATTTTTTAATGTAAAAGATGCAGAGAAGGATCTTTGGAAAGGAATGTGAGAAAACATTAACCGTGGGGGAGGAGCAACTCTTGACATGTTTTCCACACTCATACCTTTTATGCTGACCCAAGGAGAAGAATGCTGAGTGTTAGGTCTGTATTTTAAATTGTGTAAATGAATGAAAGGTATGTCTATTCTTTGTCTAGGTGAAAAATACATTTTCATGTCTTTGCTAGAGCATTTGTTCCAACAGATTTCAAATGATGCCTTCAAAATATTTATTAGTAGTGTAGCCAGGTACAGTGGCTCACCCCTATAATGTCAGCATTTTGGGAGGCTGAAGTGGGTGGGTGGATTGCTTGAGCCCAGGAGTTTGAGACCATCCTGGGTAATATGGTGAGATTCTGTATACTACAAAAAAATGCAAAAATTAGCCAGATGTCATGGAGTGTGCCTGTAGCCCAGCTACCCAAAAGGCTGAGGTGGGAGGACTGCCTGAGTCTGGGAAGTCTGAGGCTACAGTGAGCCAAGATAGTGCCACTGCACTCCAGGCTGGGCAACCGAGTGAGACCCTGTCTCAAAAACAAAAAACATATTAACACTTGTCTACAATTGTTAAAATATTCACCGTTGTTCAAAACTGGTTTTGCCCATAAGATAAAGACAAGAGCATTAGTTTAAAATTTTTAAAAATCATCTCCAAAGTAGAAATTGCACTGAAAAACAAAAAATGATGTTGCAATAGATACATGGGATTTATTATACTATTCTGTTCATATTGTATAAATATCAATATTTTATAATAAAAATTATTTTAAATGATTACTCTCTTACATAATTTTTTTCTAAATACGTAATTCATGATTTTATGCACTTAAAATTACATTAACGTCACTTATACTTTACTTCAGCATGTGCTGGAATTAAACCAGTCAATTTGTTTTTAATGGACTCATGGAGGAATTCTCAGTATATTCTTGAGATGGATAGTTTGCTACCAGCTTCACTCAGTAAATGATGGATAGTTTCTATTTTAAAATATGGCATTTGTTGTGATATAATTTAAATTACTTTTCTGCTGGGAGCATGCGTTCTGCAGAGTTACAATTATGCAGAGAAAAATTATACATCATATTCCTACGTTATCTTCCTTCATAGTCCTCGTTGCAGTTACTTTCATTCAGGTACAATTACATTAGAGAAAACAGAAGTTCATATTTAGATTAAGAACAATTCTATTTAGAAAATTCATTTCAGTTCTTAATTACAAAAGAGAAATGGAAGCCAATCTGAAAATAAATAAGTCAAGGTGCAAAAGTAGCAGAACTGACATAAAGTGCGATACATAATCAATAATTTAGAGCTCGTATAAGCCCAGTTAACAGTACAAGTTACTGTATCATAATTATATGTTAAAAATATTTTTAGATCTTTTCATTTACTATTAATGCTATGTATGTTCACTGCAGAAAATGTGGAAACTAGAGAAAAGCAAAAATATAAGATTATCCTGTGATTACTATATCCAAAAGTAATCACTATTAATATTATGCTGTATTTCTTTTAAGTTCACTTTTTGGCTTACATGGGAGATAACTAACAACAGCCCCTTACATTTTACAAAACTGTGATTTCTGGTGCTCTTAATTTCTTATGTTGGAACATATATGGTAAACCTTTCCCCATTTTATTAACTACCCCTCTTAATAATGGCAGACTTTTTGGCCCAGTGTTAGATCTATCTACACCATAATTTATCTAACCTGTCTGATATTGTAAGAAATTTAGAGTGTTTCAATTTTTTCCTATTATAAGTAATGCCATAATCAGTAACCCTATGTCATTTTTTTCACAGCTTTATTTCCACTAGATATATTATTTAAAATCAAATTTCTGAGTCAACACATATGAAAATATTTAAGTATTTGAGAAAAAGAAATGATAAAAATCCCTAAAAGTTGTAGATTAGACTTCTGTTGACAATACCAGATATCCCTACTTTTCAATATTGAATTTTGTATTTTTAAGAACATAATTTCCTATTTGAAGAATAAAAATTGATCTCCTGTAATTTTTCTTTGTGGCTAGTTTCTTTAATTAATAGTGAGATTGAACATATCTGTCTGTGCCATGGCCATTTCTCCTTTGTTTTCTTAAATGCTTATTTTTACAATCTCCTTCTTTTTAATCCTACCACCTTATTTGAAGTCTACCATGTTACAGGCATGGAGATAAATGCTGAGGATAGGAAATGAATGAGACATGTACACTCATCCTCAAGGATTTTACAGGCTAGCAGCAAAAAACACATGAATGACTAATTCCAATCTATTATTACAAGTGCTTTATAGACATATGTATAAAATGCTTGTAAACCACAGATAAGGAAGCAGAAAAAACCCTGCAGGGGATTAGTGAATATGCAGATGTTGTAAAGTTTGAGTTGAGCTCTAACAGTTAAATATAAATTCACCAGGCAGGTGGGAAAGAGAAAAGAGAGTGTCTTAGCAGAGGAAAGGAAAGACAGAGATGTATATTCATGCAGAATGATGGAAGAGAAAAACCACGTATTGTGAATGATAGTGTAAACCTAGCCGAGAGTTTGAGCTATATCAGTGGGAAACAGGGATTCACTGACGGGTTTTTGAGCAGAGAACGAACAGGACAAGTTTTGGGCTGTAAAAGTGGAAGAAAGGAAGGTCTGTGGTCATTGTTGGGTTCAGTGGAGTAGGGGAGAGTGAGATTGACAGAGTATGTATACTAGGTCAAGGTTAACTCTAAAATACTTTGAGCTTGGGTTATTCAACATAGAATAACATACTTACTTTTAAAAATATAGGCATGCAAAGGAGGTAACCCCTTTTAAAGAGTTATTTCTTTTATGTAAACCCCAAAACAAAGCAGCTGTGATCAAATGCATTATTTTTCCTGATTTTTCACTACTCCCTTTATGGAACCCTTTGCTATGAGTCTTTGAAGTTCTTCCAAACAGAATGTTCTCCCACTGATGTTGGACTGGCTTTGCCCAGTGGGTGGAAGTAACTGATCACCAGTTCCTACCTAGACTTCAAGAAGCATCATGTGTTTCTATATGCTAATTTGGAAACTTGCAGTCTCCATCAGGAAAAGAATGTTTCCAAAGGAGCATGGTGTCCTCAGAAGAATGAGACATCCATGGAGCAGAACTGGATGAAACCCACAGTCTGGAGCCAGGCCCAGCTGAACCCAGCCTAGATGAGCCAACCCCTCAGCCTGTGGAGCAATGTGTAAGCCATGGACTTGTAGCATGGCTTGTTATGCAGCATGATTACAGCAAAGGCTAACTGATACATTGGCACATTCCATCCCCATCTAGGTACAGCCCATCTCTGTTTAAAGACACTTCTAAGGAAAGTGGTTTGGGCTAACACATTGTACATTATGTGGAAAGTGGGATAACACAATTTGAAGTTTGTATTGATTAAATGTAGTCCAGTTTTGCCCAATGTAGAATGTCATCTCATCAACTGGAAGTTGCTGATGAATTTCCATGCAGAATTAAAGTACTCAAGTCTCTTACATAAGAAATCAATCAACTATTGATTCTGTGGGGACAACAAGCATTATAATAAAATGCTAAGTAGCCAGATATGAGCTCAGTCCATACTGTAAATAAGAATATTTACATCTTTGTTGCCTCCTTCTGGTCAGTGTTATGAGTAAGCTGTTGAGTGGCATGGAGGTTTTAAAATTAGGTTGTAATAGGCTTCTGCATTCTGCTCATTAAGATAAAAAGTGGTTTGCCAGAGAAATGGTCTATTAGGTTGTAATTTGCTTTCACATGCAAATTAAGGGATGATTAGTTTTGAATATCTAGAGATGTAGAATCTATGTGTTTGACATATTTTCATAGGTAGCCAACACCAAGAGTTCGAGTATCTTTTCAGGGAAAAGAGGTCTTCTTGGAAAGTTAGACAAGATTGGGCCAGGAGTGGTGACTCATGCCTGTAATCCCAGTACTCTGGGAGGCCGAGGCGGGCAGATCACAAGGTCAGGAAATGGAGACCATCCAGGCCAATATGGTGAAACCGCATCTCTACTAAAATACAAAAAATTAGCTGGGTGTGGTGATATTCGCTTGTAATCCCAGCTACTTGGGAGGCTGAGGCAGGAGAATCACTTGAACCTGGGAGACAGAGGTTGCAGTGAGCCCAGATCATGCCACTGCACTCCTGCCTGGCAACAGAGCAAACCATGATCTCAAAAAATGAAAGAGAGAGAGAGAGAGAGGGAGAGAAAAAGAAAGAAAGAAAGAAAGAAAGAAAGGAAGGAAGGAAGGAAGGAAGGAAGGAAGGAAGGAAGGAAGGAAGGAAGGAAAGAAAGGAAGGAAGAAAGAAAAGAAAGGAAAGAAGGAGGGAGGGAGGAAAGAAGGAAGGAAGAAAGAAATTAAACAATATTCCATTCTGAATATATACTATTCAGGTAAATATTACAGGTGGCATATATTTATCTCACCATTCAGAACCAACAGTTTTTTTAACTTGTTAAAATTTGGAAAAGACTGACAAAGTCTGAATGTCATCATATTTCCTTTTCCTTTTGTAGAGACAAAGTGTTGTCTGAAATACAGTTGAACCAAGATTTAAACTATTTTAAACAATTAAAGGCAAATTCTTGTGCCTTCCTTTAATTTGAAATAGCACTTCCTCTCTTAACACTTCTTAAAAATAAATTAACAGAATCTGTCTCATCGCTAAAATAGGGAGGATAAGTAGGCTTAAATGATTCTTACCTTTGTAAACTGTTACTTGGTCTTCTCTCACTCTTTAAGTTTACCAAGACAACTAAAGCATATTTCATGAGGAAAATGTCAACAAGCCTGAAATGGATTAAGACTCAAGGACTAAACATGCTTCTAAATTTACATTGAAATGGGAATTGTTGGTAGGAAACTTTTCCTCCCTGATAGGTGGGATCTGGCTCTTTGGGGTGGGGACATCTAGCCCTATCTTGGCAGAAGATGATTTCTTTATCTAGAAGTAGGTGGTCAGCCTGTCTAAATCACACATAAGGGCATATCATCTGAGAAAGATTTTTCCTCTGATTTATGTAATCACTAAAAAACATAATAGTTAAATCACATCTTGTTAGGTCATTAACAAGTTATCTTTATCGTAAAGAATAAAATGATATGCAATTAGGACTAACTAAAGAGTGAATGAGGAGTGACTATGATACCTCAATCGTAGCCAGTGCATAGTACCCAGGGGTAGGGAATAGCAAGAATTCATTTCCAAAAGAAAGAATAATAAACATATTTTTGCTAACTGCTTCTTTGAATATTTAACTCATTTCTGCATTAACTTTGTCCACTAAAAGTTTTTGGAAAGTCTATAATGTGTGAGGTACAGAGAATAAAAAATTAGTAAGACAGCCACCGGCCACCAGGGGCTGTAGATGCAGCAGAATCAATGGTAAAACATGGTCATGAATAACGTCAGTCAGAGAAATACGTGAAATGTGTGTGACAAAAGGAACCACCATGGTTACATGAAATTATAAGGCATGGAGAGCTAATGCCTCCAGAAAGAGATGGCCTTTTCGGCAAACGCACTAGAGAGTGGATAGGATTTAAATACGGAGAAGGAGGAGAGAATTCTAGGAAAAGGAGATGGTAGATATTGGCATGGCGTCAGGAACCTGAAAGGCACATTCCTAGTATAGCAGGCAGTGCTGTTTAGTTAGAGCACTAAAGAGAAAAGTGTAAAAGTGCATTAAGAAAAGGTGGCGGAGGGTTAACACTGGCCTAAGGAATTTGGAAACTAGCCTGTGAGCCACTAAAGGTTTTAGGGCAGAAAGGTGCTGTGGTAAAAGCACAGATCTGAAAAGTGAATGGCTAAGAATGAGAGAGAGGTTAGGTGAGGACTCCGAGAGGATTCCTTTTGCTTGAGACGGGCTTTCCACATCTTCATGTTCCTAGAGTTTGACATGAACACAAACTAAGGGCCTCTGTGCATGGTAAAGCCAGGTAAAAAGCCGAGTTCTGTTTCAGAATAACATATCGGCCATTATGTTTATTTTTACAGTGGAAATAACTGATTATTTTTATTGCTATTTCACTTTTCACCATGAAACACCCATCATATTCCAGCAAGAGACTCTTTGAGAGCAGACTAACTCTTAGTCCATCTCAGAGGACAGACTGTCATGAAACATAGTGAATGTGTGACAGGTGGAGAGTTTAGCAAGATGAGTAAGTTCTAGAGGTCTGCTGTATAACACAGTGCCCATAATAAACACTACTGTATTGTGCACTTCAACATTTTGTTAAGAGGGCAGATTGCATGTTGGGTATTATCACCACAAACAAATGAATAAACAAAAGCCTAGGGAGCATGAGGAAACTTGTGGAGGTGACAGATATTGAGGCCTTGATTACGAAGGTGATGATTTCACTGGTGATCGTATATATCCAAACTCATCACATTGTATACATTAAATAGGAGCAATTTTATGTATATCAGTTATACCTCAGTAAAGCTGTTTTAAAAAGAGAAATGGAGTGAAAGAACCTAGAGGTTATGGAATAAGAGGAAAAGGAGAAAGAACTATGGGGAAGGTGTTCTCGGTGGCACTCGGAAAAGGTGTTCTCTGTAGAACTCAGGCAGGTTCTGCAGGGCCAAATCTCTGTGTCTGGGGTCAACAGTCAAGAATCAAACAGAGAAGAATTGAAAAGCTACCCTCAAATTCCCACTACACTACAAACCTCTGCATAGAAATATGTTGCTTAAGTATTAAATGCAAGACTGCTGGGGCACTGGTTAATACTAAGATCATTAAGATAATTTTGAAACAAGTCATCATACCACCCTTCTCTTCCACACTAAGGCGCATGTTTCAAGGATTATATTTCTTTTGTTCAGTGGGGGGTAAAACAGATGCTGTGGTGTCACCCAATGGTGGGATGAAATGGAAATAACATAGAAAGGCAAAGTAGAGAAATATAGCGACGGATGAGTTGACACGACATGACGACTGGATCAGCCTGAGGGCAGCAAAGATAGAGTCATGGGAGAGGGCTCCATCTTGACCCTTAGTTCTCCACCTAGATGACCAAGTGAATGGAAATAGCACTAAATAAAATTAGTCAGAATGAGTTCGGCTCCTAATATGATGAGTTCACCTGTCTTTGGGGCATCCAGGTGCCCGGCACACTAATGAAATTGTTCTAGAGGGTTCAGGGCTAAGACACAGATTCAGGCATTATCTCTTAAATGAAATTATGACGAGATAACTTGAAACTAATGCTGATGGAGAAGGCACAGAAAGTTAGAGAATAATTTTAAAAATCACTGAGGTATTGAGAAGAGGAAAAAACGCAGAGAGGCAGAAAAGGAATATTCAGAGGGGAGGAAGAAACAAAATTATGCTGCATCTGAGACGTGAAAGGAGGAGGAACTGCCCAACTTCAACACAGGAAGGGGTTGAGGAAGAAAACTAAGAGAGGCCATCTGACCAGGTGTGGGAGCCCCATCAAGCATCCTTCTCTTAAAGTGGTGGAAAAAGATAGCAAATCAAATTGCCCGAAGGAATGAAAGGGAAAGACAGTGAGTGCATCATAAGAAGGTGGAGAAAGCGACAGCGTAGACTGATTTTTCTGAAATTTGTTGGTGACAAATATGAGAAAAATTATAGTATTAACTATCGGAGACTTGAACAGATGTAAGCTAGTGGAGAGAGGAAAAAAATAACATCACAAAATGAACTTTAACAAATATTTAGTGGGTTCCTAATAGGTACTAGGCATTGGAATGGGATGCTGCCCCATGGCGCTTACGCCTGTGTGTGGCAATGCTCTGTTTATTTTTACCATTAGCTCATGGCAGCAAGAACTGCAACTTATTTATCGGTGCATCTAGGAAGCTGGCATTGTGTCTGCAATGTGACAGATCCCTTGCAAACTTTTCTAGAATCAATGAATGGCACAGCCTCAACCTTTAAGAAGTTCTGTGTTTTTCTTCCCTTAACAACTCCCCTATGTCTTTTGGGCCTTCCTTCACCTCCAAAGTTGAACATGTTTCAAGGATTATATAAATATATTTAGTTAGGCACCCACCCACGCAGGTGCCCATTACACTTGGGTGTTCTTCCATCAAAGCATTTTAAAGAGAGAAAAATCAACAAGTGGTTTCAAGATTTTGACCAGTCTCTAAGCAAAGGAGAAACATGGAAAGCAAAGCCTCAGTGCAGCTTACTGACTGGTTTGGAAACTCAGGGGAATTAATTTCCTATGCGCTTCAGGTTTTTCATGAATTGCTTCTATTGGTTCTTCTTTTACTCTTGCATGTTTTCCCAGGGCTAGACTGACTAGCTTGGCTGAATTCAAATGAGCAGAGAAACCTCTAAATCAGCCTAGTGAGTATAGCATCTGGTTTTTCTCTTACTGTCAATCTCATGTAAATAGCCAAGCCCTGCACATTGTAAGCGAAGCCTGTTAGACTCCATTGGCTGGCTTGGCACCCCAGTTAAAAATGCAACTTGCTAAACAGTCTACCCAGCAAATAGCTTTCTTTGGCAGAATGGTGCTGTTTAACCTGGGAGGGAATTTGATAAACTGCTTTACTGGGTGGCAACATTTTGGTCTCGCTTTCCTCAGATCACAGTGGGATAATGAAAGTGGAATCCATTTAAACCTTCCATTTCACCCCACACACAGCTCACAGACAGTGTGTCAAACCACACCACACTGCATTAAATGTTGTAAAATCTATAAGCTTATTCACCTATTACACACCGTACTCTGTCAGATTGGAAACAAATTACGAAATACAATTTCTTGATTTGCCCACTCATGTAGCTATAGCAGAATCTCAAATCCAAGGCGATACTCTATGCCATGAAGTTGCATAAATAACTATTGTTTCACGCCAAGTTTTGCAAGACAGCATTCTTGCTATGAATAGCACAGTCACTGCAGGGACAGACCCAGCCATGCGACAAGGACTTATCTGCCCTGTCTGGTGTGACAGCTTCTATTCCTGTCATCGAATCGTTTGTGATTGGAACATTTGTGATTAAATGGTTTTCCTTCTGCACACCCTGGAAAACGATAAGCACAGGTTAACCTAAGCTAACCAAAGACCATCATGAACAGTAATCAATGGGTGGGGAGACTTAATAACATAGCAGGAATCTTTGAAGCCTTTCCCCTTGGGTTGTTTCCTTTTACTTTGCTCCTTTAAGGTGATCTGAGGCCATGAAGAATATATGAAAGCTTTACCTTCAAAAGATAGTCAGAGTCAGCCAACTGCTTGCCACCTCCTGGTTCAAGCCACCTTCATCTCTCAGTTAGATTTCTGGAGTAGCCTCCTAATTAGTCTTGCTTTAGCTATTACTCCCTACATCTTCTATGTCCTGGACATTGTGATGTGCCCCCAAGATCCTACTTCAATGGAGGACTCATGGCACCAGCTGCTTGGAGTGAAGTCAGCAGGCAACCCTCGGCTCTCAGCTTCTCAGCCACAGCCCAGGTGATGTACCTTCCTTGTTACTGTCATTGTCATTGAAAGACCTACATTCAATGACGGATCAACACTGGAGTATAGAGACTTGACTGTCTCTGGCCAAATGGGGTTAATTCTGAAGCTCCCAGTGAGTGGCCAAGGTTGCCATTGGTCTGCATTGTAGCCGGATTTCTCCCTCTTCTCACTCCTGCTTCCCGCCCCTGCTTTCCACAAGCGTTGGCCCTGACTGCTAAACTCCATCTTAGAGTTTCTTCTTCAGCCTGCGACAGTCAGTGTATCACAAAGAGCCAGAGTCCTCCCGTTAATGCTCTGCAGAACCCTCCCTCTCTTCCCTTCAGGGGCCCCCAGGTGCCCAGGCCCGGCCCCTGACTCATCCTTTTGCCCATTCTTTTGCAGGCGCACATGCCTCCTGAAACACACCAGGCACACTCCCATCTTAAGACTCATACATGCTGCCTGTCCCCTCCCCCTGGAAAACTCTTCTTCTAGATGTAGGTAGATACATATTTTTTTTTTCTATAAAAGGCCAAATAGTAAATATTTAAGGTTTTCTGGGCCACAAAATTGAAATTGCTCCACTCTGTCATTTGAACACAAAAACAGACACAGATAATGCATAAACTAAGGGCCTGCCTAAGTTCCAATGGAACTTTATTCATGGAAACAAGGAGTGGGCCAAAGCTGGACCATTGGCCATGTTGCTGACCCTGACCTCAGATGGTCATGTGGCTTCTGCACCTCCTTTAGATCTCAACTCAAATGCTTCCTTCCTTCTGAAATCCCAACTTCAACCCTGGTTCTCTTTCCCTTATTTTCTCCATGGCCCTCATTGCTATCTGGCATACTCTATTTTCCCTTCAATTTTGTCATCCACTGTCGTCCCCCACTAAGAAGTAAGCACCATGAAGGCAGGGATTTTGTTTGCTTTGTGTCCCTAGAAAAGTCACTGGTACATGATAGGTGCTAAGTACTTATTTGTAGAATGCAAGAATAAGTGAATACATATTCAGCTAATTGGGTACGTTCTCCAGTTTTTGTTTAGTGTTATATTGTCTGTTTCTTTTCTCTTCATATCTTAAGCAGTTCCTTTTGCCATTTATATCCTGGTAGAGTTTGGTGCTTAAAAGCACAAGCCCTTTAGTAAGTCCCCTTGAGTTTTAAACCCCAGCTCAGCCACCTGTTGGCTCTGTGATCTTGCACATCTACAAAACCTCACGAAGCCTCGGTTTTCTCATTTGTAAAATGAAGATGGAATGGTGAATGTCTTGTGGGATCATTATGATGAAAAACACTCAGCACAAAACCAGTCACCTATCACTCAATGAGAGCTCTACACAGCCAAATTATTAACTCTTTCCCTTGGTAAGTATTCTTCTCAGAGAAAGTAATTTACAAATTGGGTCATATGCCTTTAAACGAAAACACATATACATGCAGTAGATGACCTGATTTTTTTTAACACAACAAAAATAGATTCTAATAAGAAAAACAGAACAATTAGAATAAATATTTATGGACTACTCACTCTGTCTGCTGATGGGCTGATAACTCTGCATGTTAGCCTCCACACAATCAATAACGCACTGGGGAGGAGCAGTGAAATATTTTTCTGTGTGTCTTCACTTGTCTGGATACGTAAACCCAGCCAATGTGACGACACGTTGTTGAGATGCAAACATTGTTGAGGGCATCCAGTTGGATAGTAAACTTCTTTGCCTCATGTTTGAAGACCTTGTCACAATCGATAGGCCAATTACTCACACATTGCAGAGTATGCCTGTGGCATAAACCTAGTTACTACTGATGTTTGCCTCATGTTGAGAACGCAGAAAAAGAAATGGAGATATCTCTCTTGCCTGACAAAGCTTCAACTCCATTTGTGTTTCTGGGATCCTAAACTTAAATTCCAGATGGGAACTCCGTCTAGTATCCCCATCAGACTCTTCTTCTATAATGAGTGTCTAGACCCCTCGCTCATTCTCAGATGTCAGACACCAACTCTTGATGAAACCAGAAATCCAAACACATCCCTAGTGTTTCTGAAAACATAAGCTGTTTATCAGAATTATAATAAACCTTTGGAAATCAGTGGTTAGATGACTATGGTAACTAGTAGACAGACTAGAAAATTAACTGCTCCTGGCTTTTATCTCCTAGCTTTTGGGATGGGCTGGTAGCAACTGGTCACTCATTTCCTGAGCAAGAATGAGAGGGATAAATCTCTTTTAAACAACACTCGTTCCATTCCATTCATCTTCCTGCTTCAAATCATTTACAACAGATTCAGAAATAGATTTGTTCTGACTGGTCTTTAAAGAGACAGTCAATAACAATATGAGAAATAATTACTATACCTGGAGAAAGTGGACATCAATTTTCAGCAACTATTGGCACCTCAAAGCTGAATTCAAGTATGTTGTAGTAGAGCCATAGCCATTTATTACTTAACTAACTTGCTGAATTAGTACTTAACTTGGTCTGGATGGAGCTGACGCTGAAACTCTTAAATTTTTTTAAAATCACAATTCAGTTCAGCTACGAATATACCGAGTGCCTAATATTTTCAACAAACTGTGTTAGGCTCCGAAGACACAATGATGAAGAAGATGGACCTGTCTACCTGGGGAAACGTGCAGTCTTTTTGTAAAAAGGAGATAATAAGCCAGCACGTAATTCATCATTTAACTATAATTCAGGCAAGCGTCACAAGGAAAATGTGCATAAAGGGAAGAACTCATTTGGTATTGAAGGGATCAAGGAAGTCTTTTTGATGAAGTCACATTTAAGCTACAGATCAAACAATGCGGAGGAGTTAGGCAAAAGGAAGAAGAGATTGTTTCAGGTGGAGCAATCACTCAAAGGCCCGGAAGCTGAAGAGAAACTGCCCCCTTCAAACAGTGATGTCCTGGTAATGTTGGTTAGTAAACTTCTCTGCCTCATGTTTGAAGACCTTGTTACAATCGATAGGCCAATTACTCACACACTGCAGAATGCTTGTGGCATAAACCTGTTTACTACTGACATTTGCCTTATGTTGAGAAAACAGAAAAAGAAATGGAGATATCTCTCCTGCCTGGCAGAGCTTCAACTCCATTTGTGTTTCTGGGACTCTAAACTTAAATTTAAATTCCAGATGGGAACTCCCTCTAGTTTCCGCATCAGACTCTTCTTCTATAATGGTTATCTAGACCCCTCACTCATCCTCAGATGTCAGACATCAACTCTTGATGAAATCAGAAATCCAAACACATCCTAGTGTTTTTGAAAACATAAGCTGTTTTTGTAATGGACTCTAAACAAAAATGACCATATGCATATCTAGGTACATATATGTTGATTATACATTTCATTGATCTCAAAGATAAGTAACACATAATTTACAAATAATAAAACGTACAATCTTCTTTATTGTAAATTGTACACATAGTCAACTGATTCTCACAGAGTGCTTTTGTTGATTTTTTTCCAAACTCTTATACCTGTAGCCCACTTATGGTTAGAACTGATGAGCAAGTGTGGTTCCCATATCAATGTTGATTGACATTTCCATTTAAATTAAGCAAGATTGAAAAGAAAACAATGGCATAAGCCAGAATTTCACTTATTTGTCAATGTCTTGAGCAGCTTCTTTGCTGAATCCCATAATAGTTTTCAAATGTTTAAAAATGTGTACTGTATTTTGGGGGGCAATATACAATGTAACAGCTACCAGAAACAGCACATTTAAAAAATTTAATTTGCATTTTTAATGTTTTCTCTACCACTTCTGTAAGTCTAGACTAGAGGTCAGCAAACTATGAGCCTGTTGTTTTGGTAAATAAAGTTTTACTGAAACACAGCCATACTCATTTATTTATGTATGTATATTCTATGACTGTTTTCCACTCTACAGCTGCAAGGCTGAGTAATTGCAACAGTGGGTTCAGTGCCCACAAAGCCTAGGATACTTCTCTAGCTTTTTACTGAAAAAAGTTTGTGGATTGCCATTCTAGATCAAAAATAAGAAATCTAGCCCCAAAGTACCTGCCAGTTCCTGTAGTGTAAATACTTCCAGCATGGCTAGTTTCCAGCTGCTAGTTTCAAGGCTAGTGACTTCACTGAATGAAGTGTTAGGAAGTGAGGAGCAGCAGCTTTCCATTATACAGATTTCACCATACATAAATAATAGATCTAAATAAGCATAGAAAGTAGTAAAATTATTAGCAAATGGTCATTTGTGCATACATTATCCTTGTTTTAATATAACTTAGTTAATTATAAGTTGATACAATTTAATTTTTAATGATAACTATATCTAACAAAACATTTGAAAAATTTATAAAAATGTAACAAATCTGGGCTGGACTGAGCTGGCTGCAGCACATTATTACCTTAAGCCAACTGAAAGGCATCAGGTGTGCCTCATTTGATTGTGCTTCACGTTATTTCATTTTGCAGATATTGCATATTCTACAAACTGAAGGTTCCCGGCAATCCTGCATTGAGCAAGTGTATTGGTGTCATTTTTCCAACAGAATGTGCTCACTTCTTGTCTCTGTGTCACATTTTAGTAGTTCCTGCAATATTTCAAACTTGTAAATTATTACGATATCTATCATGGTGATCAGTTATCAGTGATCTTTGATCTTACTGTTCTGTTTTAAGATGCCACCAACCATGTGCATCCAAGAAGGCTAACTTAATAGGTAAATGTTGTATGTGTATATCCAGACTGCCCCACCAATCAGCCTTTCCTCTGTCTGTCTCCATTTCCTTAGGCCTTTCTATTCCCTGAGACACGTAATATTGAAATTCGGCCAATGAATAACCGTACAATGGCCTCTAAACGTTCAAGTAAAAGGAAGAGTTGCACATCTCTCACTTTAAATCAAAAGCTAGAATTATTAAGCTTTTTAGGGAAGAAAGTATGTTGAAAGCTAAGACAGGCCAAAAGCTAAGCCTCTTAGGTCAATCAACCAAGTTGTGAATGCAAAGGAAAGCTCTTGGATGAAATAAAAAGTGCTATTCCAGTGAAAACACAAATGATAAAAAAGTAAGACAGTACTATTGCTGAGAGCGAGAAAGTCTAAGGGGTCTGAGTAGAAGATCAAACCAGCCACAGCATTTCCTGAAGCCAACACCTAATCCAGAGCCCTAACTCTCTTCAAGTCTCTGAAGGCTGAGAGAGGTAAGGAACTACAGAAGAAAGGTTGAAAGCTAGCAGAGGCTGGTTTATGAGGTTTAAACAAAGAAGCTTTCTTCCTAACATAAGAGTGCAAGATGAAGCAGCAAAAGCTGATGTAGAAAGTTACAAGTTTTCCAGAAGATCTAGCTAAAATCATTGATGAAGGTGGCTACACCAAACAACAGACTTTTCATGGAGATAAAACATCTTTATACTGGAAGAAGATGTCATCTAGGACTTGCCTAGATAGAGAAAAGTTAGTGCCTGGCTTCAAAGCTTCAAAGGACAGGCTAACTTTCTTACTAGGGGCTAAGAAGCTAGTGACTTTTAGTTGAAGCCAATGCTCATTGACCATTCTGAAAATCCTAGGGCCCTTAACAATGATGCCAAATTACACTTCCAGTGCTCTCTATGAAAAAAAAAAGCCTGTATGACAGCACATCTGTTTACAGCATGTTTACTGAATATTTTCATCCCGCTGTTGAGACCTACTGCTCAGAAAAAAAAAAAACATCCTTCCAAAATATCACTGCCCATTGACAATGCACCTGGTCACCCAAGAGCTCTAACAGAGATGTAAACAATTAGGTTTTTCATGCCTGTTAATGTAAGTAACATCTATTATGTAGCCCATGGATCTCAGAGTGACTTCAACTTTCAAGTCTTCTTATTAAAGAAATAACATTTTGTAAGACCACTGCTGGTAGAGATAGTGATTCCTCTGATGGATCGGGCCAAAGTGAACTGAAAACCTCCTGAAAAGGATTCACTATTCTAGAAGCCATTAAAAACATTTATGATTCATGGAAGGAGGTCAAAGTGTCAACATTAAAAAGAGTTTGGAAGAAGTTGATTCTAGCCTTCTTAGATGACTTTCAGGGGTTTATGACTTCAGTAGAGGAAGTAACTGCAGATGTGGCGGAAACTGAAAGACAACTATAATTAGAAATAGAGCCTGAAGATGTGACTGAATTGCTGTAATCTCATGATAAAACTTAAACAGATGAGGAGTTGCTTCTTATAGATGATTCAAGAAAATGGTTTCTTGAGATGGAATCTATTCCTGGGGAAGATACTGTGAACACTGTTGAAATGACAACAAAAGATTTCAAATAGTATCTAAACCAGTTGATAAAGCAGCGGCAGGGATTGAGAGGACTGACTCCAATTTTGAAAGAAGTTCGACTGTGGGTAAAATGGGATCAAACAGCATCACATGCTACAGAGAAATCTTCTGTAAAAGGAAGAGTCAATTGATGTGGACAGCTTCATTGTGGTCTTACTTGAAGAAATTGCCAAGACACCCCAGCCTTCAGCAACCACCACCCTGATCAGCCAGCAAGACCCTCAATCAGCAAAAAGATGATGACTCCCTGAAGGCTTAAAGGATCATTCACATTTTTAGTAATAAAGTATTTTTAAATTAAGGTATGTTTTAGATATAACACTATTTCAAACTGAACACACTACAGTGTAACTGTAGTTGATTATTTATGTGCATAGGGAAACCAAAAAAATTGTCTGACTCACTTTATTGTAATATTCGCTTTATTGCTGTGGTCTAGAATCAAACAGGCAATATCTCTGAGGTATGCCTGTACCATGTCACTGGGGAGGAAAGGTGGATGGATGAAATACGCTCATAAGGGTAAACTGAGAAAGGCCTTGTAAGCCAGGTTGAGGAGATTAGTGTTTATTTTACAAGACATGGGGTGTCATTGAAGGATTGCATCTGGGAAGCAGTGTGATCTTTCCCAGTCCATATTAGCAAATGTTTTTAATCCCAGAGAATATTTTTGGAGTGCTTTGTATATGTCAAGCACTATTCCAGGTGTTTTACAAATATTAATTCTCAGAGCAACCCTATACATAAGGTATTCATATCACCCTCTTATTTTACAGAGGAAGCAGAGATAATAAGCAACAGAACAGCTTTCCTAAGGGTTTGAGTAATGGGTAGAGGAGCTGAGATACAAAGAGAAGATTCTAACTTTTCTCTCATTCAGGGGAATTTGAACCTGCAGAGACACAGGGCTGTGTCCAAAACATTATAAGGAGTTTTGTGACACAGAATGAACTGAACTGTCCAAATGCTGTAGACTTGAATGTCAAAGATGGGTGGAGTGGGTCTGGGGCAGGTCATGAGGACCATTCTATGGTGAGCAGATTCTCATAGCTTGGGACCACGTGTCTTCCAAGAGGAAGAACTTTGGAAGCTGACCATGTAGGAACATGCAGAAATAAGCCAGCTACTGGTCATATGTTTTTTGTTTTTTTTTGCCCTAGCAATGTAAGTACCTCCAGAATCTACTCTGACACTTTCTCAAGTCTTTTATCCTTTCATAAATGATATGAGCAAGGAGGGAAAATATCATGTTCCAAATTGGATGGGCTCTTACCCTTTAAATCTCAGGTAGCTTCCACAGAAGCCAAAGTTGATCCTTAACTCTAAGTGTAGCTAATGCATCTCAAAATCACAATAGACCTGAATATTCTTTTGGGTAGAGAGGGAATAATGAGGAAGGGCTGCTGGTTAGAAGCTGTCGTGGCTGCTAAGTGCATCACAGACACTTGTGATTTAAGCTGAAATTTTACTTTCCAGGGAAAATGAAAATCAGCCAATCTTCTAACTGGTGCATTAGAGAGGGAAAAAATGCAGTGGGAGAGGATAAAATCAGACCTTACAACTGTAACCTCCAGGGATTTGCAACCACAACAGGGATGCCCCCTGTGCAAACACCAGAGTGTGACCACAAAGGAGAACAACTGAAGAAACTGCCAAAAAATGCAGGGACCGCCCCTCTACTGCTGTCATTTCATTTGCTACTCCCTCCCGATGCCACCTGCATCTTGTAACCCCCCAACACTGCCCTCATTCCCTTGCCAAATGACAATTTCTAATAGGCACAGGCAATTTCTGATGGATGGGGAATCCTGGGAGCATCATTAGAAAAAGAACAAAAGCAGTTTTGAAGTAATTTAGACTTGTTACTCATCAAAGACAGGCCCCCACTGCTTTGTGTAAATAAGTAAGTCTTGGTCTAACTCTGGCCTCCGACAGACGACAGCTCTGTGCCTCAGTGTTTTCATCCAGGAAACAGGAATAATACTATAAATACTACTTTCTTCATGATGTAGTTGTAAAAATTAAATGAGACAGTAATGATGTAGTTGTAAGCATTCAATAAGCCAGTAATTCAATGAAAACAATAAAAGCTAACATTTCTCAATGGGGTACTATGCACCAGCGATTGTTTTAAACACTTAATCTCTGTTAACTCTTATAAATTTTCTCTACCACCCTGTGAAGTCTCTGATTTCTATTTTGCAGATGAGGAGACTGAGGCACAGACTACTTACAGAATGTGCCCGGGCTGATGAAGTAAGTAATGAAACAAGCGGTGCTTGAAATAAGCTGCAACAGATGCAGACTCTAGTCCAGAGCTCAGCAAACAGCCCACCAGCGAGATCCCACCTACCACCTGTTTTTGTACAGCTCATGAGAAAAGAATGGTTTTTATCTTGTAAAGAACAGAAAACATCAAAAAGAAAATAACAATTTGTGGCCCATGAACATTATATGAAATTCAAGTTGCAATGTCTACAATAAAGTTGTGTTGGAACACAGTCACATCGTCACTTATATATAGCTTTTTGCCGCTTTTATACTCTACTGGCAGAACTGAGTAGCTGTGACGGAGATCTTACAGCTTGCAAAGGCTAAAATATCTACTTTGCAGAAAAAATTTTCCAGCACCTGCTCCAAACCGCTACAGGATACAGTCAACCCGTCTATTTGACCCCGTGGCACTGTATAACCTACCACATGCACATGCACACTGCACACACACACACACTTAAGTCTGGACCTCTTTCCTATAAGTAAAACTAACATTCTCAAGTACGCCAGAAACGTCCCATGATTAATGAAATCTTGTACTAGTTCCCTAAGCAGCTGAGCCTGCTCTAACAGTCGGGGACTGATTGACTGGCGTGGCCACCCCCTGTGCACCAAAGGCTTCACACCTTCCCCTGAGAGTTTCAGTAAAATCTTCCATCTTAGCCAAGAAAACTCTGCCACGTATCCTCAGGCCTTAACAAATCCACAAACAGAAAGGTAACTAGAAACCTGCAATAATTTTCTGGGTAATGAGTTAAAAATCTCTCTTGCCTAAAATTAGCTGGTAATGATTAAGTCCTCCTATCATATTCATTAAAAAGGAACATTTCTCAGAGAGTAAAAAGGAATCAGGATGGTGTCAGATCAGTTTACAAGTCAGTGCTGGGGGCACTGCATACAACTTTGCAAAGTAAAAATAAACATAAAACATATAGAGAAAAGCCTCCAGGTAAAGTTGAAGGAACTTCCTAATTTCAAAATGAGAATATCTAGTTTTCATTAAGAGGTCACCATTTGCCAGGAATGAGGCTAATAGCCTTATCTGAATCCTTTTACCATTCCTTAAAACACCTAAATGTGGCGGTTACTATTTTCATCCCTATTTTTCAGATGAGAAAGCTGGGGCTCTGAGGAGTTGCATGACTTCCTCAAGGGCATTCTGCCAATAAGTGGTGGAGTTAGCTCATAAACCAGGCAGTCCAGCTCCAGGGCCCACTATTCCGATTCACTATAGATAGAAAAATAAACCAAGACTTGTTGTATACTCTGCCCAGGCCATAATCCTGGTGTGATGACAGAGCTGGGACAATTCAGAACTTGAGAGACAATAACGAGTGTGGAGAAAGAGACACATGTACATTATTTGCAATGAACGAAACAGCAGGAACATTTATTCTTTTGATTCTAGTTCCAAATCATCATCACCTCCATTACCACAACCATCATCATCACCATTATCATCATCACCGGGACCATCATCACCATGACCACCATCATCACCATCACCATGACCATCATCACCATCACTATGACCATCATCATCATCACCATGACCATCATCACCATCACCATGACCATCATCATCACCATGACCATCATCACCATGACCGTCATCACCATCATCATTACCATCACCATGATCATCATCATCACCATGACCATGATCATCACCATGACCATCATCATCACCATCATCTTCATCACCATCATCTTCATCACCATCACCATGATCATCACCATCACCATGACCACCATCACCATGACCATCATCATCACCATAATCATCATCACCATGACCATCATCATCAACATCATGACCATCATCATCACCACGACCATCATCATCACCATCATCATCATCATCACCATGATCATCATCATCATGACCATGATCATCACCATGACCATCATCATCACCATCACCATCATCTTCATCACCATCACCATGATCATCACCATCACCATGATCATCATCATCACCATCATCACCATCACCATGACCATCATCATCACCATCACCATGATCATAATCACCATGACCATCATCATCATCACCATGACCATCATCATCACAAAATAATCTAATATTTATCAAGAACTTAGTATGTGCTAAGTCCTATTAAAATGTATTATCTCAACTAATTCTCATGAGGCCACCCTATTTAATCCTTAAAATCACCCTTTAGGTATGAGTTAAATTATCCTGATTTTATAGGTGGGGAAACTGAGTCACAGAGAGATGACTGACCTAGCCAAAGACACCCAACTGGAAGATTGAGGGCATAAGATCAAACAGTCTAACTCTAGATTCAATCATCACTACTCTTGTCCCTGGCTCCCCTGTTTGTGGGTTTGGCCATCACCTTAAATCATCTGGATGCCCTCCAGTTTCTCAAAGGGCCCTGAAATTCTCTCAGCTATTTTGCACAGCACCTTTCCAATTGCATTACTTTTTTAAATGACAGTCTCTTTCAACTATCCATCTTCACACATGTGCACACACATACAGTATGAACTCCTTCAAGTCAGCTTCTCTAGGTGGGGGTGCCTCCATCAGGCACAGCACTTGAGGGCATCCCGATAAATGTAGAAAGAAGGACAACATGATGACTAAGAATCTAGGCTTCACGAAAAAATATATGGGCTCATACTCTGAAGAAATGTCTCAAGCCCTCAGTTTATCATTTATTAAGTGATAATCATGGCACCTACCCTGTGGGATTGTCATTTGGGTTAAAAAAGACTATTTATATCAATAGCACAGCATCTGGCATAGGAGCATTTGTCAAAAGACAACCATTATTAATAAAACTACTTCAAAAGAATAAATACATGCATCGATGCATAGATGGATGGATGGATCGATGGATTATTGGATTAATGAAATTCTAACTCATTAGAAGGACTGTTTTGAGAAGAAAAATGAGAAAGAAAAAGTACAGTTTGTGTATATAACACAAAAGCTCTTCACTCTGCACAACTGTAGAATCTTTAAGCTTCATGAGGCTGAAAGGATCAGGCTGTGACCCACAGACAAGCCCCACTCCAAGAAAGGCCCAGAGAATACCAGTGAAGATGTTCATTTTCAAAACTCAGCCCAGCAGTTGGCTCTGCTGGGCATTTACCAGAGTTATTTTAAGGCTATTGCTCCCAACAACATCTGTTATTACCTGCAAGAAGGTGAAGAGGGGGTGGGAATAGACAAAATAACAGGTAAGACTGAAAACTCCATCAAGGCCAGAGCTGCACCTGCTTCACTCAACACTGAGAGCCTAGCACATGGCACAATTTCTTACATTTTTTAACTGTGATTACTCAACGGAGGTTAAATTCTGTATTCTGAAGCACAAACAAAACAAAAAAAAGAAGTCCAAAATTTCAACAAGTGAAATTGTGAAGATGTATCTTTCACTTCTGTCACAATCTGGTGTGGATTTTTGTATTTGAGCAGGGGTTTGGGTGGTTGACAACTCCTTGCTGTTATTTAGGAACCCAGACCCTTCCTTCCATCTTGTGGCTCCACTCTCCCCGACCATATCCTCTTCCTCCAGGTGGCAGAAAGAAAAACAGTCCAAGTTTGCATGGCAAACCTCACAGGAGGCTTTTGCAGAAGCAAAGTGGACCTTACATTATCCCACATCCCACAGACCAGAATCCAGCCACGGAGAACTTAAGGGATGCTGGGGAATATAACCTAGCTGTGTGCCCAGGACAAAGAAGGAAGTGAGCTCATGAATAACTAGCCAGTCCCCACAAAAAGGCTCAATAAATACGTGATGAATGGAAAACCAAATGGCTATAGGAAGCAAAGAAACACAGCTCTAAGAGTAGATGACATACAGGGTGAGGAGGAACAGGGTGCCACCTGCATATATCAATCTAAGGAGAGTTATTCCAGTAATTCTCAGGCTGGAACTCAAGTCACCCACCTGCTCCCTGCAGGTAACTTCTCATGTGGAATCCCTCCTTCCCCAGACAGTTCCCAGGTCACCTGTTCTCCATTTTTATCTGTGCTAGTAGCTTTAGTCCTGATTTCCAGATGTTGGACTAGACTGAAGGTCAACTTTAGACATCTCAATGCAACATTAAGGAACAAGAAAAACATCTTTGCCAAAGTGCTCAATAAATACTAACTTTTCTTGGCAAAGAAAGCAGTCTTTGCCAAGACTGCTTCAGGCACAGGAGACTCATTGGCAAATGAGCCAAGCTAGGGCCTTTTGCTCAGTGACTTGTAGCAATACCAGCTCACTGTGTCTGACAAAAAACAATGCACAAAGACCTGGCCATCATGAACAATAATTATATCAGGACATCAAATAATGCCATTTTGTTCAATATTGTCTTAATATAATGTTGATGAGAGAAAAAAATAATAACTCTTGGCCTGGACCACCATCTTTTTGGAGTTTGCACATTCTCCCCACGTTTGTGTGGGTTTTCTCTGGATTCTCTGGTTTCCTCCCACATCCCAAAGTTGTGCACATGAAGTGAACTATCACCTCTAAATTGTCCCCATCTCAGTATGTGTGTTGCTGTAAGTGTGCCCTGAGATGGAATCATGTCCCGTCCAGGATCAATTCCTACTTTGTGCTAGTAGAGGCTTTGGCCACCCAAGACCCAAGACTATTATAGTCTAAGCAATTTGAAAAATGAATACAAAGTATTGCAAAACAAAAATTCATGAAGCATTTTGTATAATAATCATAAAAATGCACAACAATAAACAACACAGTAAGAAAGCACTCAGTGAGCCTGCCATTAGTTGGAATTGTTTTTGAAGTGCCTGGTGGCAGGAAGTGCCCCTGACAATTTCTGTTTCACAAACCTTTATTTCTGGATTTAACCCACCACCACTATGACCACCATCACTCACTGACTCACCAAAAATTGAGCAAACAATTAATGTACTTGTTTTTATTCATCTTTCTAAAATGTATGTATAGCTCATCTTTATTTCAATGTTTAATATTAGAATTGTTTTGAGTCTTTATTAAGAAGTTTGGTGATGTTTTTGTGACCAGGAACATGCCGTAGGAACTTAACTCTTGTTTATACCATTTAGCCTGTGGTAAAATTGCTTTCATTATATTTCATTTCCCTGCAAGTCACAGTTTTCAAGAACTTACCAATGACATTAGGTGAGGACATAAGGTACAGCAAGACTTGATTTTTTATTTGTTTGGCTGGCTGGTTTTTTGTTTTTTGAGGCAGAGTCTCACTCTGTTGCCCAAGCTGGAGTGTGGTGGTGTGATCCCAGCTCACTGCAACCTCCACCTCCCAATTTCAAGTGATTTTCCTGTCTCAGTCTCCCAAGTAGCTGAAATGACAGGCACCCACCATCATGCCAAGCTAATTTTTGTATTTTTAGTAGAGACAGGGTTTCGCCATGTTGGCCAGGCTGGTCTCGAACTCCTGACCTCAGGTGATCTGCCCGCCTCAGGTGATCTGCCCGCCTCAGGTGATCTGCCCGCCTCAGCTTCCCAAAGTGCTGGGATAACAGGCACGAGCCACCGCACCCCGCCTGATTTGTTTTAATCAAATGCTTGAAACAGAGGGGACAGGAGCTCCAGCCCCACTTCCATCATTGCCTTCACATCTCATCTAACTTGTGAAGTTGGTGTCATTTCTTCCTTCTGCAGGTCAGAAAACTGAGCCTCAGAGAGGCTCAGAGATCCACCCATAGCCACTGGACAGTCGATGGTAGGCCTGGAACTGGGACTTGCACATAAGACCGCCTGACACCAAAGAAAATGCAGACTTTTAACTTCCAAGCTTTAAGTCTTTAGTAACAGTGTATCTCCACACCATCTGTCCCAGATAGACTCAGGCCAAAATTACATTACAGGCCAATGGCAGTGACTTCAGAGTGTCCTGCTCATGGAACCTCCTGAGAATGGGAGCCAGAGCTCGACTCTTTTCCCCATATCATGTTTCATCTTAAAACAGCCCCACCAGAAAAACAGTAACAACCTTTCTACAAGACTTCACAAACTGCAAATAACTTTCACACGGCATAGCTGATTTAATGCTCATAACCACCCAGTGAAAGAGTTATTGACCTCAGCATCAAGGATATTCAAAGTATTTAACAACTATCAAGGCACAGGCACCAATCAACCAAGAACAGATAATGACCACAGGCACCCAACATCCATCCAATGGCTCTCAGTTCTTGTGAGATGCTATTCTACATGAATTCCTTTCAATCCAGATACTTGATATGGTTTGGCTGTGTCCCCATCCAAATTTCATCTTGAATTGTAGCTCCCGTAATTCTCAGGTGCTGTGGGAAGGACCTGGTGGGAGATAGTTGAATCATGGGAGTGGGTCTTTCCTGTGCTATTATGATAGTAAGTCTCATGAGATCTGATGGTTTTATAAAGGGGAGTTTCCCTGCAAGAGTTCTCTTCTCCTCTGCTGCCATGTGAGACGTGCCTTTCACTTTTCCTCATGATTGCGAGGCCTCCCCAGCACTGTGAGTCTGTTAAACCTCTTCCTTTTGCAAATTGCCCAGTCTTGGATGTATCTTTATCAGCAGTGCGAAAACAGACTAATACAGCACTAGACTGTGCCCTACCTGCCTTAGGGCTTGGCACTTTTTGCTTCCTTCCTTAACACTTTCTCCTCCTTCTTCTCCATTCCCCACCCCAATTGCTGGTTAATTTCTACTTCTGCTTCAGGTGGCAGTTCAGAGGTCTCCTGCCCAGGGGAATCTACAGCAGAGCTGCCAGTGGTGAATCCTGCCATCACTCAGCTGTGCCCTACAGAGGCTGCTTACTGCAAACATCTGTGACTCCCTAGAAATGGGACTCAACCAACAATAGGCGGGGAGTTGATAGATAAATACCCCAGGTCCCTCATTCCCCAGAGGGGATAACTGTGAGACATGCTTTCATTGTCTCACAGAATCCCCAATGGGATTTGGCTCCAGCTGCCCACAAGAACAAGCAACTGCTTGAAAACAAACCCGTCACTGGCTGACCTTTCTACCCTGTCTCACTTCCCTGCTGCCCAATCATTTTCCTAAGATCACCTCTCAAATAAACAACTTGCACACACGTCATTGTTATAGGGTCTACTTCTGTGGGAATCCAACTAAAACAGCATCCCTGCACACACAGAAGGGGTCAGGCCTCATTGGGTGACATGCACAGTAGTATCTTTTTCTTATCTTTTAGGAAACTCATCTTGGTTTGTGATTACACATGCATTTTGAGAATTAACTGGCTACTTCCCCCACTAACTGGTGAACCCTACTAGAGTAGGCTGAATAACGACCCCCAAAGACATCAAATCCTAATCCCTAGAACTCATCAATGTTAACTTACATGGCAAAGACTATGCAGATGTGGTCAAATTAATGATTTCTAGATGAAAATATTATTTTGGATTATTCGGGCAGCCACTAATTCCTTCCTAATCCCTAGAATTTATCAATGTTAACTTATGTGGCAAAGACATTGCAGATGTGGTCAAATTAATGATTTCCAGATGAAGAGATTATTGTGGATTATCTGGGTAGCCACTAAATATTATCCCAAATTCCTTCATAAGAGGAAGGCAGAGGAATATTGGACACAGAAGGTCATGGGACCACGAAGCCAGGGATTAGACTGATGTGGCTACCAGCTAAGGAATGCTGGGGGCCACCAGGATCTAGAAGAATCCAGGAATGGAATCTCCTCTAGAGTCTGCCAATACCTTGCCTCTAGCCCGCTGAAACATGTTGGGCTCCCAAATTGTAAGAGAGTAAGTGTGTGTTGTTTTAAGCCACTGCATTTATGGTTATTTCTCCCAGAGCCACAGGACACTCATACATCCATAAAGGCAGCTTCTCTGCTCTTTGATGCCTCTGGCTCCTCCCAAGTCTTCTTGCCCAGGGCTGAACCAACATATTTGCTTCCAAGTCTGTTAAGGATTGAATTGTGCGCCACAAAAAGATATATTGAAGTCTCACCTCCTAGGACCTGTAAATGTAATACTATTTGGAAACAGGGGCTTTGCAGATAATCAAATTAAAATATAGTCATTTTGGAGGAAGAAGCTAATCTGTTACTGATATCCCTGTAAGAAGAAAAGACGGTCGGGCGTGGTGGCTCATGCCTGGAATCCCAGCACTTTGGGAGGCTAAGTCTGGTGGATCACCTGAGGTCAGGAGTTTGAGACCAGCCTGGCCAACACGGTGAAACCCTGTCTCTACTAAAAATACAAAAATTAGCCGGGTGTGTTGGCAGGTGCCTGTAGTTCCAGCTACGTAGGAAGCTGAGGCAGGAGAATCACTTGAACTGGGGAGGAGACTGTAGTGAGCTGAGATAACACCACTGCACTCCAGCCTGGGTGACAGAGCAAAACTTCATCTCAAAAAAAAGAAAAGAAGGAAAAGAGGCACAAAGACACACAGAAAACTCTATATGATGATGGAAGCCAGAACTGGAGTGACGCATCTACAAGTCAAGGAACAGCAAGACTGCCAGCGATGACCAGAAACTAAGACAACAGCATGAAACAGATTGCCCTCTAGAGCTTTCAGAGAGGACATGAATTTTCTGATACTGATTTCAGACTTTATGCCTCCAGAACGGTAACAGATCAGATTTCTGTTGTTTTACACCAGTCAATGTGTGATATTTTGTTACAGCATCCCTAGGACATGAATGAAAAGCCCCAAACTCTTTCCACTACATCTAGATCCAAAGTCACCAGGAGGTCTGGCTTAGGACTTAGACAGGACCCTAGCTACATTCAATTCTGAATTAATCATTGTTATTAACTCACTCAGTTAATGCCCAGTTAGCGAGCATCCTGGAGCATGTTAAGCCAGGATATGGCTTTTCTAAAGATGTCCTGAGTATCGGGAGAAGCTTCGTCATGTCTGCGACTTGCAGGCTGAAAGTCAACTGTGGCTGCAAATGAGTCACTGAGTGATCATCAGCACCAATCCTGCACTGCTTGCAGCAAAGTCAGGGTGTCTTTCTGTTGAGAGGCAGAGGTGGGCCCGCTCCACGCTCTGGTTTCTGCTCGCACCTTATTAAAGGGTAATCAAGAGTAGGTTCTGCTTTATTGATCTTGAGACCAGAGCTACGTGCGACGCTGCCTAAGAAAAGCCACAAAGGATTCTATTTGATTTCTTGCATGCAACAATAATCTCCCTCACCAAATTAGCTGGTGAACTGGTGGGCTTTTCACCTTGAAACTGTTGACAGCATAGCCAAACAGGAATTTCTATATTTGCTAATCCTTCCTCAAATACACATCCCCACCGTCTGCGTCCTGTCAATGGGTACCTGGGAAAGAGTAGACCACACTGTGGAAGGGGAAACACTGAGACCAGGAAATAGCAGAACAAGGAGGCGACAATGACATGCATTATAAAGCAGCGACGATGGGGTTTTGTCTTTGCAAAACGACAAGCCAGTCTCACCTCAGTACCGCCTCCTTTTCATTTTTATTTTTCCCTGCTCTCAAAATGTACCTGACTGGAAAATCCCCAATCCAACTCCAAAAATGCCCTCTCTTCTTTAGCCAAGTCATACTTTTACCAGATGCCTTTGATGGGCTCTTTGGTAGAAGCTAAGCTATGTGTCACTATTGGGTGTTGAAAACTCAGGAGTCAGCTTCCCTGCAGTCTGCTGGGGCTCAGTTCTTTGGCTTTGCTTAAAGTCAGATAAGGAAGTGACCTTCCAGGGATGGTCAGATAAGCCCCTAGGACACAGAAGAGCAGGCTGGCCTGGCCTCAGGAGATTGCAACAGCTGTCAGAGAGCCACTGGCACTCCTCAATCCCCTAGGAGCCTGGAAAATACTTCCTTCTTGGACTCAGGCTTGTCCTCTGCCTCCTGCCTTTATGAAAACTGGCTTTTCGGGAACTTGGAGGACATCTTATGGGAATGGAAACTGACAGCCGATCCTGAGCCCACTTTTCCATGGGAACGGTGGTGAGAATTCACCATGTCACCTTTGCAGAGAGAGAGAGAGAGAGAGAAAGAGAGAGAGAAACATGGATCCAAATTAGAGATGGCTCCATGTTCTGACGGATTCATCTCCCCTAATTGCTTTTGTAGCATGTCTGCTAAATTTAGATAAGGCATAAATACAGCCAAAAGAAAATCCAGAAGGAAGCCACAAAAAAATTATTAAAAGGTTGTAAAATTGGGGATTATGAATGGAGGAATCGGGGTTATTTTTCCTGGAAAAAAGAAGGCTGAGGAGGGACATATAAAGACTTCATACTAGATTAATTATGTAAATAAGCAGACACCCAGCTGGCACGGAATTTCAACCATTTGGCAGGGAGAGTGCATATTAAGAGGGGTGACTAGTAGTTTTAAAATTATTAGTTGCCTGCACAGGTTTCTGGAGGGGTTCATTGTTGCTGAGTAATACAAGTTATGAATATGCCAGGTCTGTCTTAATGAGCCCAGACTTCACCCACCAAAAATCCTTTCCAGCCAAGCACATGGTAACTATAGATTTTCTTTGTCCTTTGCCTCAAGCAGAAGCCATACAGGGGTCCCTTGTGAGATACACCTCTAGCTCTTATTCCTTCTTCAAGTCCCTGTGTAGAGTCTGGTGTTAAAAGAGACAGTTAGAGACTCAGAGATTTCTTTGTCCAGGCAGGAAGATGCTGGAATGACTGCCCTTTCCGGGAATGAGCTTAGCTTGGCCAGATGCTGCAGATGTGTCCCTTGCTGAAGTTAGTCACAGTTGGCTGATGGAGAAGTCCGCCCAGGTGCACCTCATAACCACACTGCCATTGCCAGCCATTCATTCAACAGGACATGAATTGAGTACAGGCTGGTCCTCCAAAGCCCTGGACCAGGAAGGCTCCTGAGCCTGGGTCCAGAGATGGATAAGAGGATGCTAAATCACAGAAAAAATAAGGGTGTGGTGAAACTCCATCTCTATTAACAATACAAAAAGTTAGCTGGATGTGGTCGTTCATATCTGTAATCCCAGCTACTCAAGAGGCTAAGGCAGGAGAATTGCTTGAACCAGGAAGGCAGAGGTTGCAGTGAGCCAAGATTGCACCATTGCACTCCAGCCTTGGTGACAAGAGCGAAACTTGGTCTCAAATAAAAATAATAATGTATGATATGAATACTAATGATAGTGATAACATTTATCGTAGGGGACATTTAGTGATCTTTTATCCTGCCCAGGCCCTCAACAGAGCACTCCAAGATATGATCTCATTAGATTCCCACAATAGCCCTGGGAAAGGGAAACCACTGTTTTCCTTTTTTTCACAGATACAGATGCCCTAAAGAATCTAAATAATTTGTCCAAGGTCATGGAATTGGTAAGAGCCCAAGGTGAAATATGCACTAGGCTACCTAATATAAAGTCCACACCACATTTTTTTTTTTTGGTATGCATTTGCTTTCACTGGCTATTTAATGGAGTCTTTGAGCAAATAAGACAATATTCTATGTATAAGACATCATACCAATCACGAATGCAATCATCTTTTTATTTTCTGAAAACTCTTTACCACCCTGCCATTCTGACTCCCGGAAACGTAGCACAGAGTGTTGGCAGAGGAAGCACAGAGAAGGGACACCCAACTGTGCTGTGGGCAGCCAAGGAAATGGTTTCAGCAGGAGGCATACTGCAGCCCCTCAAGGGGCTGAAGAAGCTCTTTTGGTCTCATGATGACACTGGGACTCATGCAGACACTTCAGATCAGGCTTAATGGATATCCTAGTTCAGAGGGCAGAGGCTCTTAGATACCAATGTGTATAGAATTGCCTGCAGAGCACATTCCAGTTGCAGAGCTTTGGACTTCATACCCAAGAACCCTGCTTTGATAGGTCTTGGCCAGGCTGGAGAAAGTGCATGTTTATTCAGCATCCCAAAGATTCTTATGTGGATGGGACTGGAACCCCAAATTGAGTGGCAATGGTTTACAGTTGCTATTCCTTCAGCTAACTTGTTTTTTTGTTTGTTTGTTTTTTGCTATATATACTTTGCCTTCCTTAAACACACACAGACACACACACACACACACACACACACACACACACACACACCCCAGGGTTCTATTCACTCCATAAGCATTAACTAAGTACCCAGGGAGCAGGACACTGTGCTCACGTAAATGGAGGATAAATGGAGAGAGCTGCCTTGCTGAAGCCCTATGTCTAGCAGAGGAGATAGGACAAGTAAACACTGATCCACATGAAGCTGAAAGTGAGAGTGGCCCCCAGAGAGAGGGCAGTTAATGAGAACCCTGGAGGAGTTAATAAGAGAAACTGATGGTAGATAAAAGCTGGAACCCAAGAAGACTTCCTACAGAATGCGCAAACTTGGAACTGGGAGGTAACCCCAAGAAAAGCTGTGCAAACAGTCAAGAGTGTAAGAAGAGTTCAGGGAGTCAGCCATCTTGGCTGGGGCTTCAGGGGGCCTGATGGGAAAAAAGTGGGGAGGACAAGGGAATTAAACATTTATGGAAATTGAAGTGTGGATCATGGTACACCTTACTGCTGCATTTTATAGACAGCCATTTGAGAAAGGGACACAGGACAGATGCAATAGTTTGGGCACAGGGTAGTGAGTTTGAAAGCCACCATGATAGGCCTGATAAGAGAAAAATGAAGCCATTTACATAGGTTATTGGGCAAGATTGATTAGCATGGAGAAGAACAAGAAAGGCATTGATATTATGCCTTCCTTTCATTTACATAGAAGCGGTATTAATGCTAGTTACAAATCACTGAAGTGGGTCCCAGAAGGGAGCACTTTTATACACCTGTTTGTTGAGGTTTGTGTTTAAAAGTAATACAATAAAATGTATTCTGTAATTTAGACTTTCTCTAAATTACACCAGCCTTCAACTATTTAGTAAAATAAATTAATGAAGGTTGACCGTTTTGATAAAGGGGGGCAGGTTATGATCTTCTTCAAGGCCAAGTGAGATAATAGCATAAATCTGTAGAAGAAGAATATTCAATAGAGGAAAGGCAGCTGGATGATTTTTATGCTGGGGAGTTTTTTTAAAAAAATATTGTAAGGTTAGATAACATAATATGATAGTATCTGTCTCCCAAGAGAAGTTTGGAGTATAAAATGCAGGAAGGCTAGAGAGCAGAATGGTTAAGGCTGAGTCCTCTGGACTGAGATCACCTAGCCTCAAATCCAGCATCATCTGCCTAGTAGCTGTGTGATGTGGAGAAAGTGACTTAACTTCCCTAAGCTTCATTTTCTCCAATTGTTAAATGGGATTAATATGAGCGCCTAACTCTGAGCACTGTTGTGAAATTAAGTAAGACTTTGAGGCACTGACACCTGGTAGGAGCTCATCGGCATCATCTGTCGTCCTTATCACCACGGGGTATTTTCTAAGTGTCTGAACTTTAGAATGTGTTCCAGTGTTTCAGTAGCAGCAAAAAGTAATGGCAATAGCCATAGTAAGTGATTATAGGATGGATCCCAGTCCTGACTTTCCCATGGACAAGGTTGGGGAGCCCAGGAGAGCCCCTCAGTGTCTCTGGGTCTCAGTTTCTTTGCGCAACGAGAAGGTAGATCTATGTTGGAACTCTGTACTCTTTTTTCAAATGGAGTCTCTTTTTGAACCCTCATGCCTAAAACAGAAGGAAGTGCTTACCCTGGCCAGGCGTGGTGGCTCATGCCTGTAATCCCAGCACTTTGGAAGGCTGAGGCAAACAGATCACCTGAGGTCGGGAGTTTGAGACCAACCTGACCAACATGGAGAAACCCCATGTCTACTAAAAATACAAAATTAGCTGGGCATGGTGGCGCATGCTTGTAATCCCAGCTACTCTGGAGGCTGAGGCAGGAGAATCACTTGAACCTGGGAGGCGGAGGTTGCAGTGAGCTGAGATCACACCATTGTACTCCAGCCTGGGCAACAAGAGTGACACTCCATCTCAAAAAAAAAAAAACAAAAGAAAGAAAGAAAATTCTTACCCTGGATGAAGTATGCTTGAAGGGCCAGAGTCCAAGCTGCTTACTTCAGTCTGTTCCTCTTGCATCCTCCCCATTCCAGAATCCCAAGTGCCACCCCTTCATACTAGAACTCTGGAGAGCATAGGTTTAAAAACTACAGGATGAGGGTCCTTCAGGAACACCTGAGGTTCTAACACTCTATCCTTGTGAGAACAGTTGATGATGAGGGACTCTTCACTGGTGAGATGAAACGGAACCTTTGATACACACTGTTAGATCTCCTTGAAAACTGTGTGTCCCTCCTAGTCATTATTAGAATTTCCACACTGCGGTCACTGTCACGCTGCCCTTTCATGTTGATTCCTGTTTAAAAGCTCTGAGAGGGACACAGAAACTGCCAGGAAGAGCTGAGACACAACGCATCTGGGCAAGTGATCGGCTCAGACCTTCAGCTGCTAGACAGTGTAACACTGGCATAGGAAGAGAGACGATGAGATGAGGACTAGCTTTTTACTCCACCTTATTTATCCACTAGCTTTTTTTTCATGTTGGTTTTAAAAAAAAATCAGGCGCCAACTCAAACTGTTCTTTCATATATGCTTACAATGGGCTATTTGATTCTGAAATGTGTATATACACATTTATGTATTAAAGTACATATGTATGTATAATCAATATATATATACTTATAGATTATAATACATTTGTATGTAAATATATACTTTTATATATTTCATAAATATATATTTTATATTTTATAAACATACAATATATAAAAATACATTTATAAACATACAAATATTATATAGAAATACACTGTATATTTTTAATAATATAAAATGATTATCTATTATATATAAATATATTTGTATATATTTACTTTACATCTTTTATAAATATATAAATATATATATTTTATAAGTATACAATATGTTATATACAAATATATCTGTATATTTATATATAAGTATATTGGGTGTGTTTATGTGTAGTGTGTATACTTTTATTTAAGGCAGTCTTTCTCAGCCTATCCTGACCCATGCTATCAATCCCAGAAGATGGTCTGACTTTGCGACAACCCTTCATAGGTTATCCAACCTCACATCCTCTTCTAGAGCCCTTCTGGGGCTCTATTTCTCTCAAACCCATTCCTTCTTTGGATAGCTCTGTTTCATCTTTCTTTGTTGATCTAAAATCTGTCTGCCATGATTTTTTTCCCCATTAGTTCTCCCTCTTCTCTCTCTGCCACAGGCAACAGGATGGCCCACCCTGTGGACAGTAAATGGAAGCTCCTGCATCCCCTTTACCGTATCTTTTCCACTCCAGCATAAACAAGCTAAGTTCCTCCAACAACACTCATATAAAGTCCTAATAATTACATTCGTCAAACACTTGCTATGTGCCAGTCACTGGGCCAAACACTTGACATGAATTATCTCATTTATTGTCCACAGCCTCACAAGGTACCTATTAGTGTTATCCATACTCTCAGAGGAAGTAACAGAAACATCAGAGAGATTAAGTAACCAGCCTAGAGTTATGTTCCTAGCAAGCAGGGAGCTAGAATTTAAAATTAGGCAGTCTAATTCAAGGCCCCTGATTGGAACCATTAAATTTGTCTGCTACACAGACTGCTTCGTATCTGTTGCTTTAAATAAGACATAGAATCAGATTTATTTTAAAGAATTTCTTTGAAATGGTTCCTGTGGCATGAAACACCAAACAGAAAAAAAAAATTGCAAGTTCAGAATTTTTATCTCTTTCTTGGTTCCTGGGATTAAAATAGCTTTTGATGATAATGTCCATGTAAAGTGGGAGATGGCCAGACTTGTTCAGCTGATTGGTTTTTGAGAACTGCTAAGGACGTATTCAAAGACTCATCTTCATTCCTGGTTAAATGTATAGAGTTGGAGCTCATATCCCTTGTTATATTCATTGTATCTACTGCAGTGAAAGAGGGGCTGACCAGCGATGTAACTGGCAGCTCATCTGATTCTTACCCTTGGGCCGGCCCCACTTCTCAATCGTGAAGTATGAGAATCTCTAATCTATGAATGCATTACTCAGGACTCTTCCGATTCTGAAGAATAGATTCACAGTTGCCAAATGTACAAAAAAGACTGAGAAACAAGTCATCAACTTATAAGAGAGAGCCCTAGCAGAATTTCTGATGTTGGTCAGCTATACAGAGTACTTTCTCGTGTACTACTCTGATATTCACACTGTTTAAGTTGTGTTTGGGTCAATTTGGGGAGGGATGTCTCAGAAACTTGACCTCTTCTTCACCTGCCCCACCTCATCTGATTGGATAAGGGCAGACAGCTGACTTGGGGTCCCTCTTTTTAGAGTGGTCATGGTCCGTGTTTTAGACCCTGACTATCTTGAGCTAGGCCAATCAGATCTTCTCTTTATATAAATTAGAGACAAGTAAAAAGATACCAGTTGGTTTTGGAAAACCAAGGTCAAGAGAGTGGAAGGTGCTATTTGGGGCCAGATCCAAGATAGGAGCTCAGAGGAAGCTGGTGGGTAAATAGAGAGAATGGAGTCTTCATGCAGAAAGAAGATAAAAAGTGAGAGATGGATAGCGAGAACTAGAGAGGCAGGCAGGAGAGCTCTCATCTGAGCTCCCTCGGCTCCTGCACTCTGAGGCCTGGTTTGTTCAGTGTTTCTTGCATCCCCTTCTGCCCTATTTGTACTTGTAGAACAACTGCCTGTGGGTCCACTAAAACACATTCTTTCCTCCTTCTCTCCCAAAGCAGAAGAATGAAAGCTGCCCCACAAAACCAGCCAGCTAGATTTCCCAGCGTCACTCACAGCTGTATGTGGGTATATGACCAAGTTTGAACAAATGGGATGTGAGCCGTGTGATGTAAGCAACATCGAGTCATCTCTAAGGTAAAAGACAGATGTTTGCCTCCATCCGTGCACTGAAAAGGAGACATAACAACGAGCCACCTTCAACCATTCAGACAAGCACCATCTCCAAGGTGATGTCAGAGAAACAACTGAAAGGAACAAGATGGAATGACTACATAAGGCAAAGCCATCCTGCTAGTCAGTACCACTCACCAAGAGACCAAAACATAAGATATAAGTTCATCTTATCAAGCCACTGGATTTGGGAGTCTTTTTGTTATGGAAGCCTGGTCTTTCCCTAACTGACACATACGCTACTTTCTTTGGGTAAATTTTATTGTGTTCCTCTTCTCTGAAACCAAAAAAACCTTGAATACCACACAGATAGTAGCCCAAGGGGCTGCTTTGTACTTAGATACACAGCTTCATCTACAAATACTTAGTGAGTGTCTACTTTGCGGAAATTATATAAAAAGAGAGACACCAAGCTTAAATAGGGTGACTGGTGTTACCAAAACCATGTTGGAGCTAATTCTGCAGAATCAGATGGGCAAGCTGTCATCATAATCCACACACCCTCTGCACCGCTGAGTGCTATGGTCAATCTGTCATCTATCACAGACACAGGCTTCAAGGAAGACTTCTTTCTACTTCTTTAAAATAAGGAAAAATATTTTGCCTGTGAATACGCCCAAAGCAAAGGCCATGTACTCCATCATCTCTCTGTGCCTTGAGGATACATGTTACTCTTCATCTTCTGTATACCCTGGTGGCACCTTTATACCACTGTTCATTCTGATTGGCCAGCGCCTCTATTGCACCTGTTGTTAAATATGTGGAATATCATGTCTACCCCTATCTATTCCCTAACAAATGTTTCTAACTCCCTTCTCTTTTGAAATCTCCACAACAAAGTCAGTCATCTGGCTTTGTACACAAAGCCTCATTAGCAATGGCTTTTGTTCAGTTAATGGAGAAAAGAATCAAGCATGGAATTGATGTTAATTAGTTTAAGCTTGATACAACTGTATCAACTACTTGATGAAATTACTGCATTTCTGACTTTATGCTTTAGGAAGCAAAACAACTGCCTGTGACAAAAGATTCTTTCCCACCAAACAGGGGATGGTCCACACCTTGGTTCTCCAATCTGAGGCTTCTGTGACAGCCCCTGATTTAAGCATCCTTTTCCTTTCCTTAAAAGAGGACTCCCTAAATGGAAAACTGAAGGCAGATTAACTTTATAACTTTAGAAGAGAGGGATAAACTATTTAGAAAAAAAATGATTTGGAAAATTTGGCAGGCATATATACTTAATTTATTGAGAACATTCTCAAATTAAAATCACCTCTGTACTTTTAATTTTTATTTATTTATTTTTTTTGAGACAGAGTCTTGCTCTGTCATCCAAGCTGGAGTGCAGTGGCATGATCTCAGCTCCCTGCAACCTCTACCTCCGGGTTCAAGCAATTCTCCTTTCTTAGCCTGCCAGGTAGCTGGGATTACAGGCACCCACAACCATGCCTGACTCTTTTTTTTGTATTTTTAGTAAAGACAAGGTTTCACCATGTTGGCCAGGTTGGTCTTGAACTCCTGACCTCAGGTGATCCACCCACCTCTGCTGACCTCTGTACTTCTGAACACTATGGAGAGTTGTAAATTTCTACCAGCATTTTGCAGGATCTGGTCCCACTTACCTCTCCACCTCCTCTGTTCTTCTTCTGGCCAACCACCTGGCAGCCCCAAGTTCTTCTACTCTGCCCTGTCACAAAAGCACTGGTGAGTCTATCTCATCCCTTATCCTTATGTGCAAATAATTGTCCTCAAAGACATTCTCTATCACTCCAGGCCTTGTCTCCGGGTCTTCAGAACACTCGCTGGCAATTTTTCTTATCCTGTTAACTGTTTATTTTTCACCTGTGCTACCCGTCACGTAACAGAAACCACATCTGCCCTGTTCACCAGTGTATTTCCCGTGCCTTGCATAGTGCCTGGTATATAATGGGGTTTGAATAAATGTTTGTGAAGGGAAAGAGGGAGGGAAAAAGGAAGAAGGGAGATAGAAAGAAAGGGAAAGAGAAGATAGGGAAGGAGAGAAGGGAAGAGTGAGGAAGACAGGAAAATGAAGAAAGGAAAGAAGAGAGAGAATAAGAAAGAAGGGAAGAAAGGAGGGAAGAAAGAGTAAAAGCAGCATGGGAGAGAGGACAGGAGAAGAAAGGGAGGATAACCTGGGTATAAACTTAACACCTACCCTGTACATACGGCTGCATCTCACAAAGGAAAACACCATCGATTCCATTAAATAATATGACAGATGACTAAGCCTGTTGAAAAAGCATCTACACCTTCCTCATGCAGTCTGAATTCACTTCGCAGAGAATGCATGATACACTGCAGGATCATAAACAAAATGAGAAGCACAATCAAGTCTATCTTCTCTCCAGAATTGTGTAAGTCTGACATAAGCACAGCCTCTTAATCCTCTTAAAGTATTATTGATTTTTTTTAAAGTCTTTAAAATTTGAAAACTTGAGGACTAACTTTGAATGAAATACTTGCAAGAAAGAAGCAGGCGTGTGTCATGAAATAGGTCCCCACCAAAAAAATAAATAAGGAAAGGAATGGGAAATGCATTTATTTTTGAATGCATCTTGGGATCACCAGCCCCGTGAAATTCCCACTGCTGAAATGAGCTTGGCTCTTCACAATCAAAAAGTAGTTGAGTAAAGATTCAGATGGGGACAGCGGGAAGCTGAGCTAATTTCCAGGAACCCGCATTGTCATGCACATGTACCACTAGAGGCGATTGTGTGGCTTGGCTAATGAGACATTGTATTAGCGTACTGAATTCTAATTGTTACATCTCAGAACATCCCTTGCTGGAGAGAAGGAAAGAGAAAATCAGATCTTAAGTAAGAACACACTGGACATTTCACCCGTCAACTGGGGTCTCGAGAAGTGCAGTCATACCTTGCCCTCCTTCTCGTGTGCTATATACCTGACAACTCATCATGAAATAATCGTCCCCGAAGCAGCCTATTTGCCTGGATCCTTCTGCCTTTGTGATCAGCAAGACTGTTACTATCTCTGGCTTTATTTTTGATAAATTATAGGTTTTGACACAGGTACATGGTAGGCCTCACTGGTGTCCACAAGAATAAAAAGAAGAAACCATTTATTTTGCTGTCCAGTGGCAATGCACGGTCATTCACCTTTCTCATGAGGAAGCAGCAAGAGACATCATCTCCCAAGTCTGCATTACGTGTCTGTCAATATCCCAGGCTTGATTTAATTGTTAAAACTAACAAACACTGATTATGTTGCTTTTGCATGTTATGGCTCATGCTAAGCATGGTTCATGCATAATCCTATTTATTGCATACAAATCTGTGATGTAGATATTATTCTGGCCAGTTAGCAGATCCAGAAACTGAGGCTTGGGGAGGTTAATATTTAGTCAGTTTAGTGCAAAGCAGATTCTAATGAGGCAGGGCTGTTTGACTCCGTATCCTTAGCTCTTGATGGCTGAGCCCTGCTTCCTCCTCTCAGATCCCCCAGGCCAGGACAAGGACCCTGGGTGTGCCTGCCTCTGCAGCACTTACCCTTAAGCACTTCTTCCCAGCACCCACCTCGGACAGCACCAATCGCAAGGCCCTGCGGTTATTGATTTGCTTGTCTATCTCCCTTAGGTCTTGAGATGTGGGGGAGTAAAGAATGAGCCTCAGATGTCTTTACAGCCCCAAGACTTAGAGTCACTGTCGATGCATACTGAATGAATGAATAAATGAAGGGCATCCACCAAAACTACTGAAGTAATGCTCACATAAAGTTGAACAGCACTGTTAACAGGCAAGAGAGCCAGAGCAATCCTGGTGAACACAGCCTTAATGATTCATTCAGTAACATCTATAATTCAAACTCAAATTCAGCAAGACAGATGCCGAAATCAACGTGCTCACAACATGCTAGAGGCATTGTGCCCCTAGAGCCTGCTGAGGGCTGAGGATTGCTTCCACAGGACTATGAACCCCCAACGCCCACCTCTACCTCTTTATCTGTCTGTGGCTTGCAGTTTTAGAGTTTAGAAACATTCCAGCCACGCTGCTTGCCTTTTTCAAAGGTTTTTTCAGCTGTGGCAGTGTGACGGGTTTTTTTATTTGGTACTGTTGCAAAGGAGGAGCATAAGATGAAGGAGAAAGGAGAAAAACCGAAGCCTTGAAAATAGAAATTGGAAACAGATAAAAGCAAAGGTGAATGCAAAGGAGTCTATCACATGGATGCCACAGGGATTTCTGAAGCCACCAAAGCTGGGCAGGATTATGTTCTGAGTAGAGGTGTCACTGATGGGGCTTTGAATAACTGGCTTCCTAAGGAAGTATATATACATTGCTGTACATGGGTGCCCATGTGCAGGGGGCAGAGAGGAGCGGGCAGAGCAGAGGGGGTACCTAGAAGCCACAATCCACTGGCTGTGATTTCAGAAGGGCAAAAGGCCATTTTTTTTGAAGTATACAAACCTGTTTCTACAGTTCTCCCTTGTCTTAAGTAGCATATCTTTGGAATTACTTTATCGGTTTAACTAGCTTATTTAGGAGGCGATTCCAGGAGGCAGTGATATGAAAAGAAAGCCAGTAAAGCATTATTGGTCCAGCTACCACTGTGGGCTACTGGAGCTCATTCCTCCGGAGACTCTGAGAAATGGTGTCGAACACATCCCAGAGACGTCCCGCCAAAGGGTCAAGGGAGTGGGGGAATTTATCCTCCATCTGTATTCATCCCTGGTCAAGGGCTGATCCTGGGGGTACTAGCTGCCCAGCACTTCTGCCTGACATGCTCCTGCAGCAAGAACAGGCACTCAGGCAGAACATCTCAGAGTTCACAGTGAGATGCTGCCAGAAGGAATGGTGGGAGGACAGAACATGAGTATGGCTCTGCGAGGCTGTGGGGCAGCCCTGAAATATGCTACATACATCTTATAATACTGTGCGCGCGTGCTCGTGTGTGTGTGTGTAGTATACAACCAGTGTGTGTAGTATATTATGTTTATGTGTGCATGCATCCATATATATGCATATATACACACATATCTGAGTATATAAATGTTTTATATGAAGGGAAGGAAACAAAAAAGTATAAGCAATGGTAACCTCTGCATGTTTGCAAGCATTCATGAACTGATGCCATAAGTGTCTGTGGAGCACTCACTGGTTGTGTGCTAGCCACTGTTCCAGGAGGGGAGACAATATACCCTCACCAAGCTAAACAAGGTCCCTGCGCACACTGAGCTTACCTCATAGCCAGTCGATGAGGGGATTCATCAGGATAAGTGCTATTTCTTAAAAAACTAAATGCACAGTAAGATCTGGAGACAAAGGTGAGGCTCTCGCTGAGCTGTGCCTGATGAGGCACCGGGTAGCTAACCCACAGGGTTCCAGGCAGAGGAAATCACCGGTGCAATGGCCGCCGGTCAGGAAGAAACCTGTGATCATCTTCATACTTTTATATTCGCAAATTTTCTGCAATGCTTACATATTGTCAGAATTGAGGGGGACAAACACAATAAAACTATTTTTAAAATACCATTTGAGTGGGGGAAAAATAATCCAGATGGAGATTGTATTGATTCTTAGAAATCTGATGGATAAAACATTTCAAAATTGGTCATCTGATGGGAATCAGAAAACCTCCATTAACTTCTCTTAATAAATGGAAAGTCCAGAATCAATCAATAAGTATTTATGGCACTTGCACTGTGTACAAGGTGCTGCGTGTGGGCCCTGGGGAGCACCGAGATGAACAGGACGGGGGCCCTGCTGTCACTCTGTCAATGTCTAGCAGGGGAGGTGGGATCATATGAAAGCAACACTATGATTAGATAATTCATGTATTTCGAGAACCATGATGGAAGTACAGGTCATGTGCTGTGAGAATAATTCAGACTGCGGAGCGGAGGCACGTTTAAGGAGGCTTTTTGGGGTGGAAGGCGTTTGAGCTGGGCTTACAGAGGGAACACACCTGCAACAGCCACAGAGGGTGTTTCAGGCAGGGGAACAGCATGGATCTCGGCAGGCAGAGCAAACATGCATCACACACAGAAAAGGAGCCATTTAGAGCAGGGGACCCTGGTTCTTTGATTTAGGGACAGTAGACCGAGTGGGAAAGGCGGGTGGGATGGGGTCACAGAATACCCTGAGTGCCATAAACAAGGGTTATTTGCTCCTTTTTAAGCTGCTTATTCATGTTCCTGCTCCAAGAACAGTCCTCCAATTTCCTTGGGGAAGCCACACCCACTCACCCCGTATTCTAAGTCCATGTGTCTGGGTAGAGATGAAGGCCCAACTTCTCTGACTTCAGAAGAGGGTAGGTGACTAAGTCCTGGCTAATCAGAGCATCCTGTTTTATTGTTCATAGTTAATGGTTGACAGATGGGCATGTGACATGATAACAGCCAATGAAATTTAGTTCTAAGATTTGTATTGAATGTGTTGGGAGGTTAGGTGCAGTGGCTCACACCTGTAATCTCAATATTTTGGGAGGCTGAGGCAGGTGGATCATTTGAGGTCAGGAGTTTGAGACCAGCCTGGCCAACATGGTGAAACCCTGTCTCTACTAAAAATACAAATATTAGCCAGGTGCAGTGGCAGGCACCTGTAATCCCAGCTTCTCAGGAGGCTGAGGTGGGAGAATCACTTGATCCCAGTAGGCAGAGGTTGTAGTGAACCAAGACTGCGCCATTGCACTCCAGCCTGGGTGACAGAGTGAGACTACAACTCAAAAAAAAAAAAAATTGTTGGGAAGAGACAATGCCTCTCTCCACTGAAACTGCTGAGAGGATGGACTGTGAATTTGGAATTGCTGCTGGAAGCCACGTTATCACCACAATGACCACAGAGGGCAGCTAACAAAAAGGGAAGGACTGCTGACGGAGAAAGCGAACAGGACGTATTCCTAAGGACAACTTCAAGGTCTAGCCTTCATGAAGGCTAAACCAGCTCCAGGTTTTCCAGTTATGCAGCCTAATAAACGTTTTTTTTCTCTGTAAGCTAGTGTGGAGTAGAGTTCTATCACTTGCAACCAGAAGACAGAATGACAACACATGTAAAACACCCAGAGAAGAAGAAGCACTCAGAAATGTTAAAAGTCAGGCCGGGTATGGTGGCTTGCACCTGTAATACCATCACTTTGGGAGGCCAAGGCGGGTGGATCACCTGAGGTGCGGAGTTCGAGATCAGCCTGACCAACATGGAGAAACCCCATCTCTAAGAAAACAAAAATACAAAATTAGCCAGCTGTGGTGGTGCATGCCTGTAATCCCAGCTAGTCAGGAGGCTGAGGCAGGAGAACTGCTTCAACCCAGGAGGCGGAGGTTGCAGTGAGCTGAGATCGTGCCATTGCACTCCAGCCTGGGCAACAAGAGCGAAACTCCATCCCCCCCACCAAAAAAAGAAATGTCTTAGTAATCAGGGTGGAAGTCAAAGTTGTAGAAAAAGTGTCAGTTGGATGGAAAAAGACATCATGGCAAAAGGACCACATGGTCCACCTAAGAAAAATAGGACCTTGAACTGGGGCCATGTCCGAGATTGAAAGGAGATGTGGATTTGAGAAGTATTTCAGAGGTGTCGTCAACAGGATTTAACAGCTAATATTAATAGAAGGTGAGGAAGAGGAAGAAATAAAAAATTCCTCAGAACTTTCTAACTTTGGACATTCAGGGGATGGTAATGTCATTAGCTGCAATGAGAGAAAAAACAGGAAAAGGAACTGACTCATGGTGGAGATAGCAAGCTTGCTTTTGGCCACATGGAGCTGGGGATACCCCCAGGACAGCAGGGTGGAGATGCCCCGTGTGGCTGGGTCACAGCATGCACAAGGGTGCATGTCATGCTCAATGAAAAGAAAAGATCAGCCACTGTTAAGAGAAGCAAATTACATAGCCTCTTCTTTGTAGATGTAGAAATCAGATTAGTGTTTTGAATAGTAATCATTTTGGATAACTGCTATACAGAAGAGAAAATACAGCTTGATGTATTGGGAGGTCATACCAGAAAGCAATTAAAATGCATCCTGTCAGTCATACAATCAGTGAAATCCTGCATGAGGGCAAAGAGGAGGGCGAGACTCAAAACAGGACAAGGAGCCGTGATCTTCTCACAGTTGCTTTCTCTGGTTGCTTTTGAAATTCTAGGACAGGACTTAAAATCTCACATTCTTAGAAATGATTGAGTTTAACCCAAATCCAGACTTCTTAATCCCTAGGGATGGATATTTACACACTTACACACACACAAAGTCTTTCTCTCTTTCACTAGCTCTAATTCTTATATCTTCCTTAAAACACTGAGTTGGATGTTATTATTTGAAAATGCAAGCTAATGTCCACTTATATACATTATACACATACACAGTAACTCTTCACTGGTAGGGATACTTTCAAAATTCTCCTCTGCATAGAATGTTAGTCACATTTCACTCACGGTAGTGATTCTCAAAGTCTGTTCTTTAGAGTATTATCCCTGTGAACAAAAGGGTTCCCAGGTCAAGTAGATTTGGAAACTGCTGCACATTCTGTCCCCTTCTTAGAAATTCAGCATGCACATTCACAGATTAAAGCCTCTGAGAAGTCCTGCAGGAAAAATTCATTTAAATTTCTTTAACCTAGATGACTTCCCAATTTGTTCAGCCATATTTGCCTTTGATTCTATAACACTTCTCAGCATCCTCAGGAACTAATATCCATAAAATATACTTTATGTCACCCTAGTAAAAGCCAAACTTCTAAAACAAGCGAACTTCTAGAGTAAGCCAATCTTAGCCAAGTTGGGATAAATCAACAATGCTCTTTGGCAACTTGTAGGCAAATGCCCAGCAAACTAATTGGATGACTCATTTTATTTCCCTTTTTCAGAGAGCTGTTGAAACACTGCATCAGTGTCACCCGTGTGGACCTTCAAAAGCTGCTTTATTTACTGTTTGTAAAAACTAGATTGGACATTCCTCTCTCAACAGCTAAATGACATTTGACATAGACAAAAGAGATTATCTTAATATCCTGTTATGTTTGATCTGCGACAGTGTTTGGATTGTGGGTTGGTGAAGGGAAAACAGTAAAAGCTATGTTTGTGGATTAAGTATAAGGATGCAAAATGTGGGTACTGATTACATTTTGGTGTAGCAAAAATGTCATAATCACCATGAAGACTTTTTCATGCGCATTCCCTTAAATACCATTTCTAAAAGGTTCTTAGTGGAAAGGAAATCTTGCTGTTAAGGCAGAGTTATGACACACATTAAAGGTGGCCGTGTTAATGAAGTGGAGAAAGGGAAATGGGACCTGGGGCTCTGCTGCCTCAACTTCTGTGCCCTTGAAATCAGCCTCCTCTCAGCCTGGCCTGGGTTGAAATTAGCATAATGAGATGGCTTTCCTCCACTTGCGGAATGTGTGTTCTCAGGAGGATGGAAGAGAACACACTCCTCACTCTGGCGGTCCTCCTGGAAACTCAGTCCTCAGAAGCAGAGGACACAGCAGGTGTCCTTGGCAGGGCAACCTCAGGTAATCATCGATGACTCTCCCCGGCCCTGCTATAGCCTGAATCTCAGTTTCATCACGTATATTCCCATCTCCCCCCATAAGAAAAGGGGAGCTATTAGTAATGTCTACCTTCAACAATCAGGCTGCCACGAAGATCAATTAAATGTTAGGTGTCAAGATGTCTTTTGCCAACAGAACACTGTATGTTATTATTAGTATGAAGATTTTCTTTTATCTTAAACTAGGGATGAACAAACTATGGCTCACAGGCCAAATCTGGCATGCAGCCTATTTTTATATAGCCTGGAAGCTAAGAAAGTCTTTGTTTTTTTACATTTTTAAAGGATTATTAAAAGAAGAAGGATAATAAGAAAGAGAAAAAGAAGGAAAAGAAAAAGTAAAAAAAGAATATAGAACAGGGCCTGTATGTGGCCCCAAAGTCTAAAATATTGACGATCTGTCCTTTTACACACAAGGTTTGTGAACCCTTCTTAAACAGAGAAAAACTAGCTATTTCTTTGCCTTCCTGTAATAGATTGTAAAAAATGTCCTGATTCTTCACACCTCCTTGTGCCATGCAGCTTTTCAGTGCCCTCCCTCTTTGACACTGGGCTCAGCCATGGATGCTTGGACAATAGATTGCTTGCTGAACAGGCTTGAAAATCACTTGTAGGACTGAGCTTATCCCTCGTGCCTCCTCTATTGCTCTAAAAACATGCCCAAGCAGAGGATGTGGAGAAATAGGAACACTTTCACACTGTTGGTAGGAGTGTAAATTAGTTAAACCATTTTGGAAGACAGTGTGGTGATTCCTCAAGGATGTAGAACTAGAAATACGATTTGACCCAGCAATTCCATTACTGTGTGTATACCCAAAGAATTATAAATTGTTCTATCATAAAGACCATGCACATATATGTTTATTGCAGCACTGTTTACAATAGCAAAGACTTGAAACCAACCTAAATGCCCATCACAATAGACTGGATAAAGAAAATGCAGCACATATACACCATGGAATACTATGCAGCCATTAAAAGGATGAGTTCATGCCCTTTGCAGGGACATGGATGAAGCTGGAAACCATCATTCTCAGCAAACTAACACAGGAACAGAAAACCAAACATGGCATGTTCTCACTCAAAAGTGGGAGTTGAACAATAAGAACACATGGAAACAGGGAGGGAAATATCACACACGGGGGACTGTTGGAGGATGGGGCATAGGGAAGGGAAAGCACTAGGAGAAATATCTCATGTAGATGACAGGGAGATGGATGCAGCCAACCACCAAGGCATGTGTATACCTATGCAACAAACCTGCATGTTCTACACATGTACCCCAGAACTTAAAGTACAATTAAAACAAAAAATCATGCACAAGCTACCCTGCTACAATATGAGAGAGTCATGGAGCAAAGCCCACGTCACACATGTAAACAAGCTCAGCTAAGATCAGCAGAGCCACTTAACTGATGGCTGACCCATATGCACAGGCAGTGAGCACTGCTTGTTAATATGTTACCAATGTTTTGTAGCTGTCTGTCACATAGCAAAAACTACCTGATACATTCTCTTCCTTTTTTCCATCATCTGCAGAGGGTAGCCAGGAAGATACAGTTCTTTGCCTTTGTCTTCACTAATAGAAAGCTATCCCAATCAGTTTTCACTTTTGTGTTTGAATGCAAACATATGCTTGACATCCATAGACTCTTCCTACCTGGCAGAAAACACTAAAGAGACTAGAGATAGCATTCCCTTAAAATTAGAGAGCTCATTCCTACAAATGCTCTAATCTTCCATGCATTGCACATGGTTTTCCTAGGCTTACAGCAACAATTAGAACCTGCCTGTCCAAGCTAAATGCCATGAGTCTCCACTCTTCATTCATTCATTCATTCATTCATCCATTCAACACATATTTCTTTATAGCCCCTATGTGCTAATCAGTGTGCTGGAACATTAACATGCAGCCATATCCTCAAGGAGCTCATCTATGGGGTAGGTTACACCCTCCAATTCTTGTTTCCTCCTCACCAGCACTGTCCTATTGGAGCAACAATAAACAGTATAGTTCCACAGATTTATTATAACCTATTATCAGTAGTATGAATATAAATTCTATATATTCAAAACCATTTCACTACATTTTGAATGAATGAAAAAACTTCACACACACACACACACACATGAAATGTCTTGGCCTTCTTAAAGGTGATTAAAGGATGTTGGAGGACAGTCTGGAGTGAGAGTGATAAAGCCTCATCATGTTCTCTTCAAATGGAAATCACCAACACCTGGGAATATGGATAAACTGTGCCATTAATGTTCCCCAAACCACCTCAAAACTGAATCATGAATATACAACTCTTTCTTTGATGACAGTGTGGTGGTTTTGAAATATATCCACAAACTATTTAATCCTTCTCCCTTTAAGACAGAGAGTTTAATTTTCTTCCCTGTGAGTGTGGAGCTGGACTCAGTATGCACTTCTAATAAATAGAGCATGGTAAAAGTAATAATGTATGACATCCAAGATTGGGACATAAATGGCGTTCTGGCTCCTTCCTTGCTTTTCTCTCTCTGGGATATTTCACACAGGAGAAAGCCAGTGGCCATTGTGTGCAGATACCCTAACAGTCCTATGGAGAGGCTATCATGCTAAGGAACTGAGGCCTCTTACCACCAGCTATGTGAGGGTGCCATTTTGGAAGGAGATCTTCCAGCCCCAGTCAAGCCTGCAGATGGCTCTTATTTCAACTAATATCTTGACAACTCTGAACTACAACTACCTCATTGCAATGTTTCTATAATAATACTTGTTTGTAATCTACCAAATTTGGGGGAATTTTTTAATGCAGTAATAGATCATTAACATAAATAGATCACGTCTAATTGAAACCACCATAGTTGACCTAATTGAGTTGAAGAAATCATGGGATATAAATCAAATGGTAAGAGTCTTGTAGAGCCTGCTTTCCTGTTACAGCCTTCATTGCAACATGAGTTATGGGAGTTCTGATTTTGTTTCTATCACTTGAATCAATCACTTTTTCTACACATTTGCTGCTATCAAAACCAAAGGTGCAGAACTTGACTGCAAAGCTGTCATTCATGCTGCCATGTCAAAGACCTTGTGACTTAAAATTTCTTACACTTGCAAGACAATGGTATTCTCATTGATTTTTACTTTTGAATACAATAAGGTTTACTTTTTGTTTAACTTGCATAGACTGTGTTTTTTCTAATTTTTGATAGAAAGTAATCTTTCATTTGGATCTAAAATATCTAGTGACACTTTTTTGTAAAGATTCGTTTGAATAATATATGATGTGAATAAAATCGATTTCGAAAACAACACAATAGAATTATACAAAATGAAATCTGTATACATTTATATCATCTCTTTTTTAAATTAGAGAGCAATCTAAAGATTTCATCAGAGTCCCAGAAGGGCCTGTGATCCCCAAAAGACTAACACTCAAATCTAGGGGCTTTCCCTAGTCAAGTACATCTGGTTTATAGAAAGTAGACGTCACCTGAATTTCAGGCTTGGGGGAAGAAAGTAATTGTCAGAGAAACATTAGAAAGGTTTAGTGTTGTGGAAATAATTGATAAATGTGTGTAGATAAGGAATATATTTGGCAGGCTAGTAGATTCAGACATTTATCTGCAAGGCTGCTTTAAATGGGTTATGGGTGATTTAACTCTGTGTTTAACGTCACTCAATATCTTGTACATAATCTGTTAAAAATTAAATGTTCTGTCTTATAAATCTAAAAGTTATTCAGCTCAATTCCACCAGGCTGCATGGCATAGCATCACACCCTTATGTTCAAATCTCCTGCTGCTCTACTATGAAGGAGAATCAAATAATGAACTAACAATTATGCCTCTTACAAGAATTCAGGCAGGGGCTTTGACTGAAGGTCAGCACAGTAGCTTTCTCTCCCTGAGTGATAGAAAGTGTGAATGGACCAAGACAAAGAATACCTAACCCAACAATGCTGTGAGATGTTCTTCGTCTTAACTCCAACTCCAAAGCTACTTTGGGACCAGCACACACAAAAGCTAAGGGACAAGCAAGAGGTGAAGTCCTTCCTGCTCACCACTGGAGCCACGTGCTAACCCTGTCATGAATGATAGAGATACAGGAACAGACTGAAGGGAGAAAAATGGGTGGGAAGTAGAGCTAAAGAGGCTCTATTAAACCCCTTCTGAGTGACCAAGTCATGAGTAAGAGACCCAGAATTAGAAGCAGACAAACTGGTCCTTGCTTTCAAATAATTTATATTACATCTTAGGATTCAGAAAGATCCAGACAACACACAGAGGGAGAATTTGAGATACCCTAAATATAGTACCTCCTGTGGACCTTACATGGACTCCTCATTGCCCCAGGCACAAAGTCTGGAGGGTGCATGTAGCTTGACAAGGCCTCCAGAGTCTGGACTCTGCCAACCAGCCTCCCCTTCTGGATCCTTTCCACTGAGCTGTTTGCAGTTCCTGGAACACGCTACCCTTCCACCAGTCCCCAGGATTTTGTCTACACTGCTGCCTCCTTCACCTTGGGATACTTAGCTCCTCCCCTGCCTCCTGTCTCCACCCTCCCTACACACACGCCCCTTTATGTGTTTTCCTTCAAATCTTAGCTCCACTGTCATGTCATCAGAGAATGCTTACCTCCTTGATTAGTCAGTGCCATCTATTATGCACAGTAAGAATACCCAAGGTGCCTCCTGTATAGGCACGCCTCCTTTCTAGAAGACCACAGCTGTATCCTCTTTACATCTAGGAATAAAGTCATCCTTCTCCCTCGCTCTTGTATCCCCAGGGTCTACCCACTGTAAATCCTCAAAGAATATTTTTTGAATGAGTGATTGAGTGAATCATACTTGTGGTTTGTTCATTCAGCAGGTCCTTATTTATATTTGGAATGTTGTCAGAAAAGGGAAATATTTTGGTAATGTGAAGCACAGCAGTGGGAAAACTCACAAAAAAAGCCGAATATTATAAGAGGTTTTGGAAGATGATGGGGGATGGGCTTGGGAGGAAGGGAGGAAGGGGAGATTCAGTTTAATAGTCTTAGTATAATCATAAGATAAATAAAGTTGAGATAAAACAGCCTCCTTCTCGTGCCGGCAAGCCATTGATTCAGCTAAGAAGGCAATTACCCAAGAAGAATATGAATATTGTCTATCACATTGACACAGAAAAAAGTGCTGAATGTGGCAGTGATAGTGAGCAGTCCATAAAAAAATGTTGGGGTGGTAAAATACCAAAGTCTGCCTGTCACATTTTATTATAAGTAGCTCAAATAACTCTGCTCAATCTCATCTGCTTGGAGCCAAACGTTACTTTTTATTGTAAGGCAGAAGGCTGAGCCATTTCCTATGGATACTTTTCTATAAAAGTACTGGTAGTTGTAAACTTTTCTGCATAAATAGGTCTATATGGCCAGGCGTGGTGGCTCCTGCCAGAACTCTGGGAGGCCGTGGCGGGCAGACCACAAGGTCAAGAGATCAAGACCATCCTGAAAAATATGGTGAAACCCCATCTCTACTAAAAATACAAAAATTAGTTGGGCGTGGTGGTGTACACCTGTAGTCCCAGCTACTCGGGAGGCTGAGGCAGGAGAATTGCTCGAACCTGGGAGGCGGAGGTTGCAGTGAGCTGGGATCATGCCACTGCACACTCCAGCTTGGCGACAGAGCAAGACAACATCTCCAAAAATAAAAAAAAAAGCTCTTTACACTGGTGAATAAACTAACCGGGGAGACAGAATTATTGAACACCTACTAAGTGCCAGGAATTGAATTTTTTATGATGAGAGTGTTTAAATGTATGTTTTATTTTTATTTTTATTTAGATGTGGAAATTGAAATTCAGAGTTTGTTTAAATTACTTGTCCAGGGCCACGTATGCAGCAAATAAATGACAGCATTTTAATCCAGGCCTTCACTGTGTTTTGTTGTATCCTATGAAATCACCGATCAGAAGCTTCAACCAACAATGTTATAAGGTTTTCTAGGAATGGCAGAATCCAAGAGTTCACTGGAATTTTAGCAGGAACCTTATGACTCTGATGGCACCTTGGATCAATAATGCAAAATAAATGTCTTGTTCTCCTATCTTTCCATGAAATACGCCTCAAGTGGCAATAGCGCAAATAAATATCAGAATGTAATTTTACCTTCTAACGTGGCAGGATGCAAAGTCGTGCTTATTATGACTGGTTGACAGCAACTTATCTTCGTGATATGGTCCTGCATTTTCATAAGCTTGCATAAGTGTCTACCTGGAGGTTCTTACAGAGGGGTCAATGTAGGAAAATGGGGGTCCTTTATCCAGCATACATTAACACAGAGAAGAGTACCTAAATGTTTAGAGCTCCAATGTTTAGACCTAAATGTTTAGGTCCCAAGTTGAGCAGTGGATGAGGATGTTGCTTTCAGCAAAGAGGTGCACTGATATGTCCTGCACAACTGTGTGATCACGTGCAAGACTTCTGCTAGCGGGTCCTCGGACGATACTCAAGCCTTACCTTCATGTATGTATTACGTATTTGCATAAACTAAGTTTTGCTGCATAAAAAACTGACACAACAAAGAGGCTTAAAACAAAGATGTTCTTATTCAACCAAGGGTTAATTGGGTCAGGAATCTGGGCATACCTTAGCTATTTTCTCTATTTCAGGTTGTTTCAAAAGGCTTCAAAGGATCATCCAGGTCTGGGGTCTCATCTCAAAGTCCATGGCATAATAATTGTCAGACTAAGCCTCCTTTGAGGCTATTGCACTGAGACTCCCAGGTCCCGCTGAGGTCTTGGTAGGAGGCTACCCCGAGCTCCTTGCTACATGGGCCTCCCGACAATGACAACTTGTTTTCTCAAAGCCAGCAAGGGAGAGAGTCTAACGAGGTAGAATTCAAAATCTTTTGTAAAACTATCACAAAAGGCACTTCCCTCAACGATGAGGTACTCTATTAGCTAAAAGTCAGTTCCTCAAGGGAAGACGATTACCTAAGGGTGTGAGGACCAGGAAGTGAGGATCACTGGGGTCACTTAGAAGCTGCCTACCACATATGATAAAAACCAATGCCTGTGCAGGTCCCCTCCCAGCTATTGAGAACCTAGGTCTTTCATACACACAGCTCCAATGGCACAAGGACTACTAACACTATTCACAGAGGACCCGTGTTCTCTCTCCTCTGATTGCTGAGGACTACACTGCCATATCACCTGTTCAAGGCATCCTCTCAGAAGGTTTCTGACGTGGCCTGGCTGTGCCCCCACTGAAATCTCATGTTGAATTGTAGCTCCCATAATACCCACATGTCATGGGAGGGACCCAGTGAGAGGTAACTGAATCATGGGGACAGACTTATCCCATGCTATTCTCATGGTAGTGAATAAGTCTCATGAGATCTGATGGTTTTATAAAGAATACTTCCCCTTCACAAGCTCTCTTGCCTGCAGCCATGCAAGACATGACTTCGTTCCTCCTTTGCCTTCCACCATGATTGTGAGGCCTCCACAGCCATGTGGAACTGTGAGTCAACTATACCTCTTACCTTTATAGATTTACCAGCCTCAGGTATGTCTTTATTAGCAGGATGAGAACAGACTAATATAGTTTCTAATGGCTTATTTCAAAGGTAGAGTGTGAACATTTAAGCCTAATAACATAGAAGTTATCATACTGGGTAAACTATCCTAGCTTCTCTGCCTATATCTTCCTACGGCTTACATTCCTAAGCATTTGACTTCCCTTCAGCACCTCAACCTAACTCTGCTGTCCACAATATAAATCAGGTACTTTTCGAATGAAGCCGCAGATAATGCATTGTCCAGCCATATCCCCTAAAATATGTGGAACTATTTGCAGATTATGAAAAGCATAATTGAAGGGAAGATAGACATGCTTTACAAGAGTGTTCCTTAACTTTCAGCATATATCAGAATCTCCCGAATGGCGTGTGAAAGTACAGGTTGCTGGCAGCTTTTCTGATTCATGAGTGAAGGCTGAGGGTTTGCATTCCCAGCAACTTCCCAGGTAATGTTCCTGCTGCATCATGAGATTCCACTTTAAGAACCAGTGCCTCCTTGTTATCCCATCTAAGAATATTGAGGGGACAGCATCTTTTCTGATTTCTCCCTTCAACTCGCCATCAGTCTCTTTTGAAACCCAAATGAGGAAAGGTTATCACAGTCAGCTTCTTCCCTAACGGTAGAACAGGTTCATCATATATTTTCTTTGCTTGGCTTTTCCCAGAGTGGATCTACAAGAAGGACCTGGATAGTTTATTTGGAAGGAAATCTCCCCAAGTAGTAAGTGAGACAGAGAAGGAGAAAATGTCAGTAAAGGGTGCACTAATGAGTAGGGTTCTGCCAGGGTTACTTCTGAAAGATGGCATGGGCCTTAGAATTATCCCACCAAGGGGCAAGGAGGCTGGAACACTCATTGACCAACTTCCAATGGCTTGAAGATTATTCCTGGGTATGCACTTTACATCAGGCCCCACCTGCCGCATGTTCAGGCTGTGCAAGCTGCTGCTGGCTGAGAATTCCCCAAAGCAGGAAGATACTGGCAGCCATTGACATATAGGGAGACTGATTGCAGGTGGCCTCTGAGGTGCATAGTAACTAAATAAGCAACATTTTGGTCTCCTTTTCCTCATTTGCAGGTAACCTCCCCAGGGGTCCCTGAGGGTCCAGCCTTGTCTTTCTGGCTGATTGTTATATCTCTGAGCCCAGTGCAATGCCTGGTACAGCATAGATGCCCAGTAAATATTTGCCGAATGTATAAATGAATCCAAAATCTAGGTCTTTCTCTGCATCTCCTTCACTGGCTCTATTATCCCATTTCCTATGTATCTTTATAGAGATTGGCTGGCTTTCCTCTCAACCTTTCCCTTCCCAACTAGATAACTGATTCTTTATCTGCCACATGCAACTAGAGCATTCATCCTCATCCCTGGCTCTGCTTCTGGTCCATGACAGGACAGGCAGATACAGGGCCGACCGTCAGCTCAGCCGAGGCTAGGCTGCATCAGCCAACACCCAAGTGACTCCTGGAGGTGTGAGCAGGTTACACCAGGTCAGGTGTGCTGTGTGTGCACACATGCATAGGGATACCTACCCCTTTTCTTGTATTCATCAGCAATGCTGGGCATTTTGGCTTCCAGAGCACGTTAGCTCTGGTCCATCACTGTGTGTACCACAGTCACCTACATGAAAGGCTTTGGGGATTTTTTCTTAAGTGTTTCCTTGCTCATTCACACAGGGTGAACTCTTCTGCCCACAAGGCTGTGCTGGGACACTGTGTATTTTCTATCCAGAATAGTTTAGGCTACTCTACAAACTTGTGTGCTTCCTCTTCTAGATCATTAATAAACATGGAAAATAAGACCAGCCCTAGTATTACTTCACAGAGAACATGACTCTTGGATAGTAAATCAATTTTTTGTTATTTTTGTGTCTAAGCCAAGTTCTTCATTTATAGCTTAATATAATACAACTAAATATTTTAAAACAGCAACGCTTTAGGGTTGACACATTTCCAAAGCCTTTTCAAAGTCTACACAGTGTATGCCCACTGGTTGTCTCACCATTACTCTTCATATTTATTTCCACCTGGGGTCATGAAAAGATCTTTTTTTTCTCCTTTTTTTTTGAGATGAAGTTTCTTTTTGCCCAGGCTACAGTGCAATAGCGTGATCTCAGCTCAATATAACCTGTGCCTCCTGGGTTCAAGCAATTCTCCTGCCTCAGCCTCCCAAGCAGCTGGGATTACAGGTGTGCCACCATGCCTGGCTAATGTTGTATTTTTTTCATAGTAGAGACAGGGTTTTGCCATGGTGGCCAGGTTGATGTCGAACTACTGACCTCAAGTGATCCACCTGCCTTGGCCTCCCAATGTGCTGGTATTACAGGCATGAGCCACTGCCCCCAGCCATAAGGGCTGTTAATCAGGCATGACTTACTGGGACAGAAACGCATTACATCTTCTTCAGAAGCTGTTTGCTCCAACCTGTAGTATTTGCCCTTTCAAACAGCCCAGTGTGTCTAGAATGTAAATGTGAGGCCGGGCGCTCAGACCAAGTGTCCCTTTACCATGCTTTACAGAAATGGAAGGGGGCTATGCACATCCATGATTCTGATTTATGGTAAACATTAGGGCATCAAACACACTTGCCATTTGCAGCAACAGCCCAGACAACAATCTTCAAGTGTAGAACAAATAGGACAGTGATCACTCCTATGATCCTCGAGCCTTCAGGCAAGGTGGCCTCAAAAATAAATGCAGATTCGGAGATTCAGTTTGGAAGAGACTTGAAAACCAACAAAGCAACTCGTGTTATGCAAAAGGAGCTTACTAAACTGACTATGATAATGACGGTCTTCATAATGGACCCAAATGAAAGCACTGGCTTTCTGTAAGAGTAGATGAATATGATAACTTACTAGCAATTTATCTATGGAATACATTTTTCATAGCAGCGATTTGTACCTGCTGAGAAAGCCATTCCCACTGGAACCTGTAGGGACCCATCCTTAATTCAGATATTTTCTGCATCCTACCAAGTAATGTCAACTGCACAGTTTGACAGGCTGGTTTTATCTTGAAAAAAAAATATTCAGATGCAGGCAAGTTCAAAGAATAAACCTGAGTAAGTATGTTAACCCTACTAGAAAAACACAAGCATGAACAAAGCAGGTGTGAAAGACAGCTGACCCAGTTGTTAAGTGGAAGCACACCTTTCTGGCAAGATCGAAGTCGAGGTGTCCTGGTTCTCATTGGGGCCTGGATCTGTAATGTCTCAGCACTGGCAGTGACCAGGAAGCCTGGCCAGGTCCCTCTCTGGCTCCTGTGTGGCCCCTTTTCCAAGAAGCAAATTGGTCACATGGTTACCCTGGTCCCTTTTCTTTCCATTTTCAATCTGCCTGTTCACCAAACCCCCAACCCAGGCCTCTCCATTTTTCTTAGCTTATTTTATTGCTTGATATACGACAAAAACAACAAATTATGTAATATTGCAAACATGCTTTTTAAATGAAGGTAAGAATAATTCAGTGAATACTCACTTGATCATCCTTGGATCTTTATTTCTTATTACAAACACTACTAGAGCCATCCCAAAATGGTTCAAAAGAAACATGTCACCAGATGAATCATGTTTTTACTATTAATCTGTAAAATACATTGTCATAGTTGATGTTTTATTCAATGAATATTTCTAAGTCTCCATTGATGGAAAGAAATTGCAACCAGAGAACACAAATTCTGCTTTGATAGACTTCAGAGTCGTGAATGGTAATGACCAGTGCTGAACTTGTGACAGACATTATTTGATTTAGTACACAGACATGCCTGTGATCATGGCTTCCTTTTTACAACGGAGGACGCTGAAGCTCAGAGAGGTTTAAAAGGGAGCCTAAGACATATGGTTTGCCTTTCTTAGTACTTTGTGTATGTAGGGGCTTGGATTTGTAGATCAGAAACCATGTTCCCAGATAGACATGGAGCCCAGCAGGGTATTTGGGACAAAGCCTGGAAGTAGCAGTTGCTGGCAGGCTACACCAGTGTTGGACAAGAGGATCTCTTGGCTGGTTCACTTGAGGCAAGAGCCAAGCAACTGCCATGGGGTTATTTGCTTTAGAGATTCCAGGACAGAAGCCCCAGTAACACAGCTTCACAAAAAGTTAAAATCACCAACCCTGTTGTCATTTCTGCACTTGAACCATTGCTGCCAGATAGATCTGTGATCACTGAGGGCCTACATCTGTCACTGCAATGTTTCACTGTGGCAATGAACAGGTAAAGTAGTCCTACAAACCCAGGCCCAAGCATGTCTGTGTCCAAGGGGGTGCCTGCCGGAAAGCTGCTTACTTAGCATCCCTGACAGTTTGCCCTGGCTCTGCTGCTACCTCGAGGACAGCCAGTTTGAAAAGAGACCCTCACTGGGTCACCATTTTAGGATCTACCAGTTTTAAGGGAATGAGATTAGAATGGAAAGCAACCATATTGCAAATGATGTCTTTATCCCACTGATAGGGTTTGGCTCTGTGTCTCCACTTGAATTGTAATAATCCCCACGTGCCACGGGAGGAAGCAAGGGGGATATAATTGAATCATGAGGGCAGGGTTTTCCCATGCTGTTCTTGTGACAGTGAGTAAGTCTCACGAGATCTGATGGTTTTATAAATAGGAGTTCTTCCCCTGTGCATGTTCTGTCTTGCCTGCTGCCGTGCAAGATGTGACTTTGCTCCTCCATCACCTTCCGCCTCAGGTGAGGCCTCCGCAGCCATGTGGAATGGTGAGTCCTTTAAACCTCTTTCCCTTATAAATTATCCAGCCTCAGGTATATTAGCAGCTTGAGAACAGACTAATACACCCACACAGACCAGTAAACTTGGTCTCATGCTGATATCACTTACATCTTGTTATAGATTTGGAATAGTAACCCCACCACTACCCAGTATCCCACAAGCTAAGATTTAGTTACTCTTTGTGCTAAACTCTGCCTCCTCCTTTACACACATTGCATCTCACTGTTCACAACCACTGACTGGTTCCCTGACACCAGCTTCAAAGCTACCTTAAGAGAGGACTTGGCCTCCCCATCTTAGGTAAACAGATAACCTGCGTCCCTGACATCCTAAATGTCGTGCATAAGACTCAGTTCTATTCCCCGCTCTCACCATTTATACAATGTCTGAGGAATATTCCTCCATCTATGAAGAGAGAGAAGCCGTGGATATCCCATACACAATATATTTATTTAATTAAGCAAGAGCTGACAAATGTTGAGCTCTCATTTCTAGCATTTTGATGAAAAATAGGGAATTTGGTCTCTGTAAGCGAGATCCAAGGAGGAATTCTCCTGGTGTAGCTTGAGGAAGAAATTGTGTTCTCTGGGTTGTTCCACGTCGGGGGGGTGTTATGGTCATGGGTATTGATAATATCCTATATAATTACTCAAAATCAACCCTCACTTATGGAGGCTCTTCTTGATCACTCTGCTTTCCCTGTGCATCAAGAGACATTCTGGGTTGTCAACAGAAGGAAGGCAGGCCAGCTGGGCGCTATAATCTTTCATGCACATTATCACAGGGAATCATAACAATAATCATTTGAGGAAAGGAATATTCTCATTTTTAAAGCTGAAAAGCTAAAGGCCAGAGTGGTTAAATAATGGACTCAGCTTCCATAGCCGGTGAACAACTGACCTGGTTGTTCTCAGGCACATTCTCTGACCCATGCATCGCACGGGAAAAGCTGCCTCTGGGAAAAGCAGAGCCTGCATTCTTTAGTTCCTCTCCCATATAATCTCTGTGTACGCCAATAACCAGTCACACAAGGGAAGCTGGCACCAGATGGATGCTAAGACCCTTTGCATTTATAAGCGTGTCAATCCTAACTGATGATGCTGTTCTGTTCTCTCTTGGTTCTCTGCAGAACCAGGAGGAGATAAGTTCAAAGATCTGCCCTTGCTAAGGTGATTTCATGTCTTAGTTTGAACAGCAAAGTACTGATTTACTCTCATCATGCTTTGAACCACAAGTTGTATGAACACTCTTTCCAGACCGCCCCCTCCACACCGCCCAACACAAAACACATGTTCTCTGCAAATGGTAACCCTCTGTGTTGATAATTAAGATGAGGATGCATCACCTGAATTTCTGAGAAGGGTGAGGAAGTGGCGCTAAGGGTCATTATCATTTCTACTTGCAGTTAGGAGAAAAAATTGTAATTCACAAGGGATAATGCGGTAGAGAAATACAGTACACTCTTTCCCACCCTAATTCTCAGCTCTTTGTGCCTGTTCATCATGATCTAACCACTAGTGGTTAGATCTAACCACCATCATCATGATCTAACCACCATGATACATGGGTGGCTGCCATTCCAAAAGGGAGCACCTGAAAACCACGTATCGAAAAGATGACTGTCTCTGCTTAAAACAAAGGTTTTGTATTAAGACCGCTGAAGTGGCACCTAGGCACATTGGAACATTCTAGACTTGGTTAAACCTCTTCCTGGGACACAGGGCTGAGGGCACACAGACAGAAGAGATAAAAGCCAACTGAAGGGAAAGCTACCTGATCCAGGTGGGGTTGAACACCTGCTGGCCCCCTCACAGGCTGCAGAGTCTGCCTTGTGTACAAGGCACACACACAGAAAACATGCACGCACACATATCCACACACGTCCAAGTGGACACACACACACACACACAGGCACAAACACATCTTTGTTGACAGCTAATAATTCTTGCTCCAGATGTCAATCACATAAACATGATCTCATTATCTTTGCTATAGTGTAAAGATTTATGCCCCTGAACATCCATATGTTAAAATCCTTACCCACAAGGTGATAGCGTTAGGAGGCGGGGCCTTTGGGAGGTGATTAGGTGATGAGGATGAGCCCTCATGAGTGAGATTAGTGTCCTTATAAAAGAGACAGCATCCAGATCCCTCGCCTGTTCTGCCATGTGAGGACACGGCTAGACGGCACCAACTACAAGGAAGCAGGACCTCACCAGACACTAAATCTGCCAGTGCCTTGATCTTGAATGTCCCAGCCTCCAGAACTGTGAAATAAGCCTCCAGTGCTTTTAAGCCACCCAGTCTGGTTTTTTATATATATATATATAGCAGCTCAAACTGATTAAGACAATCTCTTAACGAAACTGAAGCATTTTTTTGCCCCTTATTGGTTCATTTCTCCCAGAGAGGCCTTGCCTGAAAATGGCTGAGCACCGAGTTACTTGCAAGTTTTCTGGCCAGACACACATGTGGCTCCACAGCAAACACTGTCTTAAGTTGTGCCCACCCTGGCCAAATTTCCCACCTCCAAGAACACTACACAATAAATAGTTGAATTTAGTCATTTTCAAGCAACTCTTAAATGTGATTTATTTATCCTCAGAGAACACCCAAGTTATTTGTTCTTCACCCTTATCCTCCTCAACTCTCAGAAGGAGGCTGTGGCCTTAAGAAAGCAGAACTTGGGTCTGGGCTCTGAGTGGGCTCATGCTATGTCTACAAGTCATGTTTGCAGAGGATAATTCTCAAATACTGAGCCTTCAGTACCTGTCCTGTTTATCCTGAAGCACTCAATCAATTGGAAAAAGGGTCAATTGTAAACAGTTCTATGCTATGGAACCAGTAGAGACTCTAGGTAGGATCTAGTATCAAGATTTTTCAGAAACATTTTGGAAACAGTTCCCCTATTAAGGTAGCTCTCCAGATCCTGACTTCACGATCTATTAAGCTGAGATGGTGAGTCTATGGTGTGCATGCCATAACTTCTCTACCCATGCACATGGCAGACATCACTAATTGACTGTGGCACACTTTCCTGATGGGCTTCAGAATCTTGCTCAGCACAGAGACCTAGGCAACCTCTTCATGAGAGTCAACCCACGAAACAAAACCCACTTGCTATCGCAGATGTAGACACATGATACTATCTAAGGGATTGATGACCCAGAGACATTCATAGCTGGCCCTTAAGGGACAATTCATGGGAACACTTATATCTGATGCCATGGTTTACTCTCACAGTCACTGTTTTGTTCTGAATCCTAGATCTGAGTTCTAGGGATCTGCCTCTAATACCTGAATTCCAGGGATGTCTGCAGGTATCAAAACCTGGGCCTTTTCCCCATCATTGGACCATTGTCCCCAAATAGGAACCTCTAACTCCCTGTCTACTTACTTTGATCACAGCTATCCATTAATTATTTCTTGATCATTTGGTTGCCTGAATATAAATACCCCAAAGGAAGGGGTAGACAGGAGAAAAGCCACTCCCAATCCAATTTCTTATAGCAGATTTAATAAGAGAGGAGAATAGAAAAGTCAAAGGCTAATGTGTCATGGTTTTATTAGTTCTGTAAAAGAATAAAAAGCACACAATTCACATCAACATAGAAAACAAAACCATGTGGTACCATAACTGAATAACATGTAATATAATGTCTACCATCACCAGAAAGCAAAAAAAGAGAAAACATCACCCACATCAAGTCTCTGCCTTCTTGGCTTGAATCTCAGCCTCTCTCTCATTCAAAAAGTATGGTCTGAACTGGACGGTATGGATAGCTTGGTGAATAAGACAGTAAGACATCCATTTCCTAATTAATTATCTCTATTAGCTTGATTGAATAACGGATGCATTCCTCAATCTATGAATGTTCACATGACTCTTTATTCTCCTGCCTCTTGAAAGCTGCTGGTCCTTCTGGTCCAACTATAATTGTGTGCTTGACTCCTTGGTCCAGCTGTTTCTGGTGTGACCAGACATACAAGGCAAGAACGGGCTAGTATCTGGAACCAGAAAGCGGGGAGGTGGGGGCTGACAAGCAGACAAGCTAGAAAGATTAGACCAGACGACTAGGTTCCTGCAGATCAAACCTGGACAGAAAGAGTCAAACAGGTAACCCAGATGCAATAAACAAGACCCCGGGCTGAGACCAAGAAAGTTTAGTGAGACCAAGAAGGTTTATTAAGACCACACCAGTGCGACATCCTCTGATCTACAATTTATTTTCCTGCAGAGCATTGTTTCACTGGATACTGATGACTGTTTCTGCTATCACAATGCCTAATTTTAAGATGACAACACTAAGCTCCATGGAAACTGAACAACTAGGCTCAGTCCAGGAAATTGGTAAGTGAGGGCTGGAACTTGAACCCGAGGTCTAACTCAGAGCTGCTTCCTGGAGACATAGTCCTCCTTGAGTCCAGGCAAACTTAGGACCAGGCTGAACTATGAGTAAGAGATGTGTGTTTTCTGCTCCCTTAATTCCTGAGTGTGGCTGGGTCATGGCTCAGGGGAAGCACCAGCCCTCGGGGTGGCACTGACCTCTGAAAATAACAAGAGCAGAGGGCTAGGCCTTCTCAGAAGATCCTTCCAATATTTTTCTCAGAAGCGAGCACATCCGTTTCTTAATTAATTATCTCCATTAGCCAAGCTCAATTACTTTGTGTCCACCTCCAAGAATTCAACCTTGCTCCTTGGAGACTTCCTATTTGAATTTCCAAGGGGGCAAATATTGCCAGAAGCATGTTTTATGTAATTACATAGTGTAGATATTTCACTCTCTCTTTACTTAATGATTATTAAATACTGAAATTAACTTTCATATTTGGATATGGATCCCACCAGTTTAAGAGAAAGTAAATGTATACATGTAATGGAGTATCTCTCCCTGCAGAATTCAAGGGACCACATTTGTTGAAATACCAACCAGATGCTGGTGCGTGCCTGCCTCCAACAGGTGGCCTCTCCTCTATTTCTCATCATGCCAGTGTCCAGTGGTTTTCAATGTAAACTTTCTATTCTACTCTGCGTTAGAAAAAGCGGAAGAGCTTGATAAATGCAGATTCCAAGGCCCCCACACCTCGACTGACAGAATCAACACATCGGTGGGTGGGGCCTGGGAATCTGCATTTTTAACACTTTCCCCTAGGAGATTCTGTTTATGTTAACGTCCAGGAACCAATTATAGTTATTTGCCTGATGCATGAAGGCAGTCTTATCGTTGGGAACAAGAGAGGCAAAAGGAACACAAGCCAGTCTCTTCTCATACATATTTTAATAATAAAAATCCAATACATGTTATCAATTATTACTCCATAGTTATTATAAATCCTGAGCCAAGAGCTTGAGAGCCCCGCCTGATTTGCAAGATAAAGGAAAAACCAGGAGCGGGGAAGGGAAATGAGAGGAGAGGTGCGCGGCACAGTCAAACACACTGAGGCTGTTAACTGCTGCAGGCAACAGGAGCTCAACCTGGCTGGGGCCTGTGGGAATCAGCAGGGCGCAATCAGCTCCAGACCCCACCTGGAGGGCAGGGAAGCTGGTGTTTACACATTGATGCCTGTCAGTCCTCAGATGAGCACTGCTCCTGGGACCTGATAATTCCCTGGCATTGCTGTGCATGGACATGGGCTTCAGCAGCTGGAGAGAGCCCTCGGGCAGAGAAACACAGGCAGGCGCTGGCTGCTGGAAGTTGAGCTGGCATAAAGTTAAGGGAGCACATGCAACTGGGACACTAGAAGCGTCCGCTGCCACTCCTGCCGGCTTAAGCAAGAAAGTGTCAGATGCGTTTTGGTGACCAGCTCAGAAAATGAGTAAGAGGCAAACAAACGTGAGAGAAAAATTCTTTCTCATTTATATGTTTGCTGATCTAATTGTGGTGAAACAAACATAACATAAAATTGGCTATTAATGACATTGGGAGCACTTACAATGTTGTGCAACCATCACCACTATCTAGTTCCAGAACATTCCCACCTCCCCACATGGACATCCTATACCCAGTAGCAGTCACTTCCCATTCTCTCTTCCCCCACGCCCCTGACAATCATGAATCTACTCTCTGCGTCCATGAAATTGCCGATTCTGGACTTTCATTCAAATGGAATCATACGGAAGGGGTCGTTGCCACTGGCTTCTTGCCCTCAGCATCATGCTTTCAAGGTTAATGCATGTTTTCACATGTATGAGTACTTCATTCCTTGTTCTGGCTGAATAGTATTTCTTCACGTGGATATATTTTCCCTTTAATCTTTTGGATGCCACAGAGTCTTCCCAGGAATATCTCTTTGCAGGCTGGCGATAGCGCTGGGCATTCCCCTTTGCTGTGCCAGAGCAGCCCTGCTGTGCTCTGCATCCTCATTTGTGCTCTGAGACACTGGCCTCTGTAGGCAGTCCTCTCCTCTTTACCGGCTCCCTTCTCCTCTCACTTTCTTCTCTGGCTTTCCACAAGATTTGGCTCATGGGAGCTACCGAGCAAGCGAGTTTAAGTGTATTTTTCTCTCCAGCTCCCTTGCTGCATGACCACCACCCACATTAGGCAGTCCACTCCACCAACCTCCTATCTCATTTCTCTTGGTCCCCTTCTCCCTGCCCTATCAGGCCTTGGGATAGTAATAGCTTCCTCCTATTGACAGGCCTCAAGTATGGAACATTCCTTCATTAGTTTTCCCCAAATCTTCCAACATTTTTGTAAATAGTCTATTAAACATCATTCAATTATTCCAGTTTGTGTATGCCTTTCTATCATGCTGGGACAGGGACTAATACAATGATCAGTGATAGAGTAACCCATCTATATCTCACTTAGTCACTGAAGCATATTTCGTAGTATATATATTAATAACTTTGGTGCTCAGAAATGACCTGTGTTAGCCCCACTTCGTGTTATCTCCACTTCCCTGACCAGATCTCAACAATCTAGAGCAATTGCTAGAAGAATCACACTTTCGTGGTTCAAATCTTAGATCCGCATCTCCTGGCACTTTGACAAGGGCCAGACTAACTAATCTCTACAAGCCTCAGTTTCATGATGTGTAGAATGTGAATGATGGTGCCTGGACTCTTGATATCTAATACGCAATATGCAGAAAGTACTTAGAAGAGGGCCACACATAGGATGTACTCAGTAAATGCCAGCTATGGTGGTAACTCTTATTAGACCAGGCCCTACATTCCCCTCTCTTGGTCTTTATCAGCTTCTCATGGCACTGTCCATGAGTACTTCCTACAGGCCCAGATTCTTTCCAGATGCTGAGCCAGCAATGTCTGGCACTGCCAGACTGGCACCAACTCTCCTTTCCCCAGTGGAGGGATGAGAGAATATGGGGACAAGCAAATTCCCTATAGATCCTGGACCCTCCATTCCAAACAAGACCCCTGTGTTGTGGCAGTGGTCTTTTTTCTCCTCCTTCTCTTCTTCATCACTGTTGAGAAGACCACGATATACTTAAAGTTTAATCGGGTTCATATACATGTTGTATAATGATCCTGACAACTTTATGAGATAGGGTTCCTCCTTTAAAAATTTGTTCTACATCTGTTTCAAATGTTTTAAAATCAGATCCAAGTTCATTTTTGAAATCTGTTCAAACATAGTATTTTTATGTTCAGTTACAAAGGTAATAGGTGAACACATTCTCATTGTAAATGATCCAAAATCTAAACAGTATGAGGTTGTCATTAGCATCCCCATTTATCTGATGAGGAATGCATTGCCAAGGCTGATTACATAATGTTCTCAGATTCCACTGGGAAGCAACAGAAACAGAATCCAAAACCAGGGGAGTCTTGTGCAAGAGCCTAAGTTCATATGCACTAGATATTGCTGACCTTGTCCAGAGGACTATCTTCTGCCTCAGTTTCCACCATCTGACATCTTACCAGGGCTTAATTTTCTACCGGCTTTGCTAATGTTCAAGCCATCCATGCCCACAAACCATTTTAGTAGGAGGTAAACCTTTGTAAATGACTTTGAAGGTCCATAGCTAAACTAGGAGCTTATGTTGGACACTTCTTGCTCCCTGCTACCCTGTTACCCAGCCATGGATGTAACAACAAGATTCCCAGGTATGTGATCAGACAGCCCCTGGCCTCAGCTGTACCCACTATTCCTGCATTCTGCCTTGGAGCTTCTCAGACTCCTTGGAATGAAATGCCCAAGAGAACCTGCAGGATCACTCACGCTCGCAGTGTGAGAATTCAAAGGAGCTGGCACTCCTTGGGCAAGCCATGACCCATGGAGAATGGGAACTGTGTCCTAGAGACAGGCATTTCTGAGGCACCTTTCCTTTTTTTTTTTGAGATGGAGTCTTACTCTGTCACCTAGGCTGGAGTACAGGGGTGCAATCTCAGCTGACTGTACCCTCCACCTCCTGGATTCAAGCGATTCTCCTGCCTCAGCCTCCCAAATAGCTGGGATTACAGGCACACACCACCACATCTGGCTGATTTTTGTACTTTTAGCAGACACCGAGTTTCACCATGATGGTCAGGCTGGTCTCAAACTCTTGACCCCAGGTGATCCACCCACCTTGACCTCCCAAAGTGCTGGGATTATAGGCATGAGCCACTGCACCTGGCCTCTGAGGCACTTTCTATGGCTATTATCAGAGGGTCTTGGGAAGAATGAGCCTCAGCGGCCCACAGTGCTAATCAACTGGAATCTGCTCCCTTGAAGGTGCTGTCTTCCTTATCTACTGAGTTGGCCCTATCCTTCTGTCCTATTTCCTGGAATCATGCAGTCCCTATTATTGGGCTTTTCTTTCTAGTTGTTTTGTTTTAAAAATATTTTGCTGTGAATAATAGGTTCTAAGAGATAGACTGTCTAAGAGATAAACTTCTCACTCTTTTCAGGAACAGAGTGGCCCAGATCTTTAAGGAGACGACTGTACCCAGTACTATCTCCTTAAACTGTGCACTCTTCAAGGCCAGCCTTGCCACCTGTTTTGCACAGAAGTAGGTATATACCCTTAGCCTCAAGGAAAGATTCAAATATTACTTAGTAAAACAAAAGCAGAGATTCACCCTCCTTATCGTCACTAAAGCTTCTGACAGGCTTCCTCATCCTGAGAAGGCTTTGTTTCATTCAAGAACATTTTTGAGTACTTAGGAGCAGCTAGGATTATACAAGTCTCCAGAGATAAGAAGATAAACATAACCTAGTCCTTGCCCTGAAGAAGTGAACATTCTAGATTGAAAGCAGAGAAGCAAACAGAAAAGTCTCATACTTTGCAAAAGGTACTTCCACTGGGGCAATCCTGTAGTAAACACTGAGCTTTTAGAGCAAAAAAAAATATTTTCTGTACATCATGCATTTGCATTTTAAACCAACATTAAGAAAAGCAATATTTAGATTTATCCTACTTTATGTCTGGTCCCAGACCTATAAACTATACTGAGATGAAAATATAAATCATCCTCCCATCCATCCATCCATCCATGAACCCATCCATCTAATATACACTATGTTGTTCACAACATTCTTACAGATAAAGGTTTCCAATACTAGATATCTCACACGAGGACTTGGGGAGGCCAGTGTAAAGGGCAAAGATGACAGAAGATGAGTATTTTTTATGCAAGACGTCCATGCAATGCTTCTTACTATTCTGACCATGACTTGTTAAAATTATGCTAGATTTGCAAGTATAGATTTTCTGCATCATATTTTCAGACACTTTTCCAACAGAGATCAAGCAGACATCAATCATTTAGAGATGACAAATATGTGAGAGGAAGGTCCGAAGCCAAGTTCACTTAGATTAGTTTGATTAGAAACTTAAAGATAGGCTGAACCAGGACCCACTGAAACCATCAAGACAGTTAAAAAAGAGGAGGAAAACTTGGGGGAAGAAAGGTAGATTGTAGAAATGAACACTCTTGTGTTAGTATGGTGTGATGAGAGGAACCTTTAAAAAGTATCTGTCCGTGCTACTGTAGACCTTATGGTATATTGTGTTTTGTGAACCTGGATACCTGGGTCCGAATCCTGCCTCTGATGCTTCTAAACCCTTAAGTTAGATTGAGCTCTGATTTCCTCATTGTTGAAAGAACCTAATTCTATCTGCCTTATCTAGGCATCATTAATTTGGTCCTTATTTATTAATTACTTCAAAGGTGTCCAGCATTGGGCTCAGCATTGGGGATTTAACAATGAGTTACAAACCCCGCCCCCCCCAAAAAAGAGTCCTTTCCCTTGTATGGCTTTGAGACTCAGGAGGGAGATTACACTAACCATATATTCCTCATAAATAAATGGGACTGGTAATCACCTGAGCTAGGAAGAGGTATATAACAGAAGAGGGCATAAAAGGGGCACATGATCTAGACTGAGGGTTGGCCTTTCCCATAGAAGTGGCAATAGAGCTGAAATCCAAAGGATGAATGAGTTTGTATTACCTTTCTCTGAACAGAGAGAAATATGCATAAAAACTGTGTTAACACCTTTGTGCATGATGGTCTCAGCAACTGAACAGGCACTGGGGTGGCTGGAGTTGAAAGTGCAGAGAGACATGAGAGGAGATTGGAGGAGCTGGTCTCAGGAAGTGTAGAGTGGAGTGAGAGATTGGAGAAGCTGGTCTCCAGAAGCGTAGGGTAGAATGAGAGATTGGAGAAGCTGGTCTCAGGAAGTGTAGGGTGGAGTGAGAGATTGGAGAAGCTGGTCTCAGGAAGCGTAGGGTGGAGTGAGAGATTGGAGAAGCTGGTCTCAGGAAGCGTAGGATGGAGTGAGAGATTGGAGAAGCTGGTCTCAGGAAGCGTAGGGTAGAGTGAGAGATTGGAGAAGCTGGTCTCAGGAAGCATAGGGTGGAGTGAGAGATTGGAGAAGCTGGTCTCAGGAAGCGTAGGATGGAGTGAGAGATTGGAGAAGCTGGTCTCAGGAAGCGTAGGGTAGAGTGAGAGATTGGAGAAGCTGGTCTCAGGAAGCATAGGGTGGAGTGAGAAATTGGAGAAGCTGGTCTCAGGAAGTGTAGGGTGGAGTGAGAGATTGGAGAAGCTGGTCTCAGGAAGCGTAGGATGGAGTGAGAGATTGGAGAAGCTGGTCTCAGGAAGCATAGGATGGAGTGAGAGATTGGAGAAGCTGGTCTCAGGAAGCATAGGGTGGAGTGAGAGATTGGAGAAGCTGGTCTCAGGAAGCGTAGGATGGAGTGAGAGATTGGAGAAGCTGGTCTCAGGAAGCGTAGGGTAGAGTGAGAGATTGGAGAAGCTGGTCTCAGGAAGCATAGGGTGGAGTGAGAAATTGGAGAAGCTGGTCTCAGGAAGTGTAGGGTGGAGTGAGAGATTGGAGAAGCTGGTCTCAGGAAGCGTAGGATGGAGTGAGAGATTGGAGAAGCTGGTCTCAGGAAGCATAGGATGGAGTGAGAGATTGGAGAAGCTGGTCTCAGGAAGTGTAGGGTGGAGTGAGAGATTGGAGAAGCTGGTCTCAGGAAGCGTAGGATGGAGTGAGAGATTGGAGAAGCTGGTCTCAGGAAGTGTAGGGTGGAGTGAGAGATTGGAGAAGCTGGTCTCAGGAAGCGTAGGATGGAGTGAGAGATTGGAGAAGCTGGTCTCAGGAAGCGTAGGGTGGAGTGAGAGATTGGAGAAGCTGGTCTCAGGAAGTGTAGGGTGGAGTGAGAGATTGGAGAAGCTGGTCTCCGGAAGCGTAGGGTGGAGTGAGAGATTGGAGAAGCTGGTCTCAGGAAGCGTAGGGTGGAGTGAGAGATTGGAGAAGCTGGTCTCCAGAAGCGTAGGGTGGAGTGAGAGATTGGAGAAGCTGGTCTCCGGAAGTGTAAGGTGGAGTGAGAGATTAGAGGAGCTGGTCTCAGGAAGTACATCTTATGCAAGGTCTTATACCTCATATCCAGGGTTTTGTTTATTATTTCATAAAAAGAAAAAAGCAAAAACAAGCCATTGGAGGATTTTGAGCAAAGGAATGACATGGCCATATACATCATTTTGAAGCTTTCAAAGAGTCATTCTGATTGGAGAGAAGAGAGCAGACTGGAAGAAGGTAAGAGTGATTGTGGTGTGACCCACTGGGAGGCCAGATTGACATTCGAGGGAAAAAAAAGACAAATGATGGAAGCTCAGATGAGGAAGCTGGCAATGGAGAGAGAAATAAGTGGATGGATTCCTGCTGAGATATTTAGGAGAAAAAAACTCAACAGAATTTTACTTGACTATGAGAACGGGGAAAAACTGGAAGGAGAATGGTGCCACAGATTGAGGTAGGAAACAGCAGAAAGCCATGAGGTCTAGGAGTGAAGATCACACAGTGAGTTGGAAAATGTGGAGTCCAAGGTGCCTTTGAAACATGTGAGAAAGTGTCAAGCGGGCAGTGGGCATACAGCTCTGGGTCACCAAGATGACTAAAACAACAGACTAAATATGTGAATTATTGCTGGTCAGGTAGATAAAATTGAAACCATGGACATGGATGAGATCATTGTGAAAATAAATTTTCACATACAAAGCACCTAGAATGCTACCAGGCACAGACTGGGTGCTTAATCAATCTTTTCTCCCTCCTTTTTTCCCTGCCCCTTGAACAATAGGATAGAGAAGTGAGTTTACCATATCCTCCAGGGAAGCAGGTTCACAGGGAGGCAGAAAAGAGCCAGTCTGCTGCTTACAGCTGCTCTGGTCTCCCAAGGATATGGTCTAGGTTCAGAACAGCTTAATGCAGAAAGAGCAATACCCATTTCTTATGGCTTCTGAACTCCAGTGCTCTCCCTTAAGTCTGCTTTTTAAACAAGGTGTTTGTGTTAAAGGCAGAGGTCACAAAGTCTGAACTGGATATACAGAAAAATTCCCTCTTCAGCGTGATCTCAAAAAGAAAGGCAGGAAGGGAACCCAGAAGGTTCTTTTGCTATGCTTGCCGAAAGCAGGAAGGTGAGTCCAGTGGGTTTGGTGGCCTCTGCACCAGAAAATATTTTTGCATACGTTTTCTGAAGTACTTAAAAAAGCATTTTTAACCAAAGGAATTGTAATGAGGCAAATGTGACTTCACGCAGCTTTGAAACTGTGCTGGGCCAAGGAGTCAAATTCTTTTCCTACCTGAGGAGAACGACTTCGTTCCTGGGTAATGGCAAGCTTACTGGGTCCTGGAAAATCTCTGTTTTTCCTGTCTGTGACATCTCCGATTTCCTCCATCAGTTTGATTCCATTGATAGACTAGAGCATTTTCTTCAGTGCCTATTGGTATGTTTCAAGGATACAACCATATAATATAGAGAAATAATAGACAGGCCAGAGAAATTTATGAAAAAGTAATCTCAGGTTCTATTTCACATTTAAAGCAAGAAAGTGATGTGACAATGGGTAATGTCAGAGAAATTTTAGGATGAAATTATCTCCCTCTAATTCACTGTAGTATGACTTTTACACATTTTTTCAATACGGTACCCTTATCCAATACGACTTTTAAGTTGCAAAACTGTTAAGACAGCTAAAATGACATCCATTCCCTCACCATGCCAAGAATGTTTGTATCCTTCCTTCCTATTACTATTAGAATAAAAATTAAGGTATCCGGGGGTATTCTAAACGCCATGCTTCAAAGCTTTGAGTTACTCTTTCTTCTGACACCTGACTGACAGATTATAGCTTTTTGATATCCATCAAATTAATAGATTATGACTTTTTGAATCCAGAGACAATGCAATTATTGCCACATTCTATCTATAAAGAGAGAACTTATTCTTTGTCATCCGTTTGCGTCTCAGAAGGCAGCCCCCGTCCCGCCAACACGTATCATAATTATAAATAATTTGGTTCCTCCTGTCTTTTTTTCTTTCCAGTGTGCTTCCACCTCAAACATCCACAAAATAATTCACTTGGAAAGAATGTTAGCACAGCAGACGGCCGACACATCTCATATTTCTCAATAATGTTTTGCAAATTTAAATATCCACCATCTATGAAATCCCCAGTGAGATCTCTCTTCTGGTTTTATGTACCTGATCCAAGGACTTCTCAGGTGATGAATTAAGAATACAAGGATCAAGATATTTTCAGCCCAGGCACTTGCCCCTGCTGCTGTTAACTGAGGATTTCAGTTTGATATCATGGAGACAGAATGAAAAGAAAATTTCCTTGTCTGGAGAATTGCTAACACTTCTCACGCCCCTTCATTTGCTTCAGTCTCACGTTCATTTCAAATACTTCAAATCAAAGATGAAAACCAAGGGGTCCAATCTCAATATTAGTTGTAGGTGCCATCTCTAGTCTGACCTGAAGAAAGGGATCTTCGTAAAGACAATTTAGAAATGGGTGAAATTGAAGCCATTGATCCTTGCAGTCAAGATGGTGACTTCCACATGCCAGTGCAGGAAGGCCACCAGGCTACCTTAAGGGGTAAGGATTTATTGAAATGGGGTGTGATTTTCTGCTAATTTCTCTCTCGTTACAAGTGTCTGCCATGCAAATAATAAGAATGTTAGGACTGCACCTTCAAATGTATGTTCTTAAAGGGGAAGGAAAGCACAAACAAGAAGAGCAACATAATCAGCTCTGTTCCCCCTCCTCGAACCCTCGAGTACATCCTTTGAAGGTCTGGAGGAGAAACAACACTTTTGTTCCATAGGCTTAATTAACAGGCTAAACCAACCCACATACTAAAGACGCATGAAAGAGCACATTGCCAGACTTGGATAGAATTTTAAATTTCTCAATTTGAGAGGACTTGGGGTAGCTGCCCATACAGTTGCCTCTGCTGCTAATGCTTCCACACAGATGAGCTTGTATATATACGTCAAGAACCCATGCCAGTGACATCATGGGGCAATCTTTCTCTGTCCACTCTAATGTGAACACTGCCTCCTGCCACCAACATATACATGTTTAGCTAAGCTATACTCAATTTCTCAACATACATTTAAATACAATTTCTTTAGGGAGACTATTGCCATCTCAGAAATGAAAACCTTTTCGTTGTGCTGTTGTATTCTCCCTTTTATAACTTTCATGGCTCCTAGAATTACTTATCTCATATCTATCTAATACCTGCGAGGTTTTAAGCTCCACTAGGGCTGGGGCTGTGTTTATCTTGTTCATCATTAAAAAGCAAAGTACCACAGTCAGTGCTCAGTAAACATCTGTTGTGCTAAAAATTTCAATTCCCAAGCCTCTCTCCTTGGGGATACTTTTATTTCCTGCTGATAATTTTCTAGAGAGAATTAGTATTACTATTAATGTTCTCAGTTCCTTGCCTGAGTGTGAAGCTCAGTGAGTGTTTGTTGAATGAATGAATGGCTGAATGAATGACAGAAGAAAGGGACACATGGCTGTGAAGAGAAACAATAGGAAGAGGAAATTAATCAAACACCTACACCTACCAAATTCCTACCCAGGGCTTTGTGGAACACTGACAGGGGCACAAGAAGTAAAATATGTTTCCTGGGGCTATGCACAGTGACTCATGCCTATAATCCCAGCATTTTGGGAGATTGAGGTGGGAGGAATACTTGAGCCCAGGAGTTTGAGACCAGCCTGGACAACACAGGGAATCCCCATCATCTCTACAAAGAAAAAAACACAAAACCTTTTAAAAAATTAGCCAGGCATGGTGGCACAAACCTCTGTGGTCCCAGCTGCTCAGGAGGCTGAGGAGGAAGGAGAAAGGAAGACTTGAGCCCAGGAGGTCGAGGCTGCAGTGAGTCATGATCACATCACTGCATTCCACCCTGGGTGACACAGTGAGACTCTGTCAGATAGATAGATAGATAGATAGATAGACAGACAGACAGATAGATAGTGTGTGTGTGTGTGTGTGTGTGTGTGTGTGTATACACATATATATTTCCTTTCTTAAAGGAACATGAGATCCTACCTCCAAGAAAGTCACATGGAATTCTATGAAGAACAGTAACTCAGTGAGGAGAATGGAATTAAGATTTACAAGGTAGATGGATGAGGAAATAATGGGAGTTGGTGACTGATTACCTAGGTAGAGGTGTGGGGAAGCAGTGGGGGATGATATGATGCCAAGAGATTGGACATGAGTTGAGGGAAGAGTCAAGAATGATACTGGACACTTTGAATCTGGGTGATTTTGAGAATATTAATGTCACTGCTAGACATACAGTGATTAGGGAGGGACTAAAGCTGACATTAGAGGGGTCGCCATGGCCTAGATAGAAGTACTGAGTTTAAGGTGGTGGTGCCTACATGGAAGTTTAGGAATAAAATCAGAATTAAGAATTAGACGTCTGAGTTGGATGCTCAGTAATTAGCTATTTATCAAGAAGTAATGACGAGGAAGACACTCTGCTAACTAGTGTGCACACATTATCTCGGTTGACCCATATAATAACTCCAAGAGATAGTTATTGTTATTATTTATATTTTATTCCTGTTTTACAGATGAAAAAACTGAGCCTTAAGAGGTACCTTGCTCAAACTCACACAGTTGGGAAGTTACTGAATTAGAATTTGGACACAAATCTGCCCAACCTCAAACCTGTGTTATCAACTTCTGTATTGAAAAGCAAGAGAGCAAGCACAGAAGAGAAGCTAAAGGTGACCCCCTAGGGACATTCTGCAAATGATGCCATTCTTACCAAAGCAGGTGATAGTGTCAGGGCTGGAGTTGGGGAGACCAGAGTTCATAGAGAAAGACCTCCTTCTGTAGTGAGACACAGTGCAAATGATGCTGGCCGGAAGGGGTCACCTCTCAAGTGCACAACTTTCTCTTTCCTTTATTCTTGGATGTATCTGCCCCATGGTGTATTTCTTCTTCATAAACTAATGGGTCATGAATAGAAAAGAACACCCAGAAAGTAAAACACTAAAGTCTTTAGGATCCCAAATCTGGATCTGATAAATTGAGCTCTGGAAAAACTTGGGCACGAAGTTAAAATTTCAGTTGGATTCACACCTGGAAACCATCATTCTCAGCAAACTGACACAAGAACAGAAAATCAAACACCGCATGTTCTCACTCATAGGTGGGTGCTGAACAATGAGAACACGTGGACACAGGGAGGGGAACATCAAACACTGGGGTCTGTCACGGGGGGAACTAGGGGAGCGACAGCGGGGGGTGGGGAGTTGGGGAGGGATAACATGGGGAGAAATGCCAGAAATAGGTGATGGGAAGGAAGGCAGCAAACCACATTGCCATGTAGGTACCTATGCAACAATCTTGCATGTTCTTCACATGTACCCCAAAACCTAAAACACAATAAAATGTGTGTGTGTGTCTGTGTGTGTATATATATATAGATAGAGAGAGAGAGAAAGAGAGAGAGAGAGAGAGAGAGATCAGCATTTTCATCACTGTCTGGGTAAAAGATTGGGGATATCTATGCTTTTTCAGTTACTACTAAGGACTAGTGAGAAAAAAACACCTATGTATCTGAAAACTTTAGCAATTTTTAAAAAAAATTAATCTGCTTTGGTATTGAATGTATAGGTATAATTGTTTTCTTAAACATTCGATTTTGAAATTTTTGGTTAACGATTTTTAAAAAGCATGTTTTTAAATGTGATTTTGCTTAGGGAGTTACTACTTTGAATATCAGGAAAAGAACCCAGTTTGTTGATTTGTCGATTGGCTTACATGACTAAGGTACTGTACTACCACCTGGTAACAGTGTACGTACTACACTATAGCAGGAAAGTCACTATCTCACATCCCAAAGGAAGACCATATCAAAAAAACAAAAACCAAAAACCAAAAAATCCTTCTGGGTTCCCCTTTGCCGCATTCTTCATTTCTGACCTACACAGTTGTGTTCTTTTTTCATTTACTTTATTTACAAGCAATTTGTTGGAGTACTTAAAGAATTTTAGCTTCAGTGCTGAACAGATTTGGATTCCACTTTCAATGCAGTCAGCCTCTGGCTTGATAACCCTCCCCCGCCATCTAAATGTCCATGAAAGGCTGGCATGAAGATTTCCCGAGATCATTACGAAAACTGCTTGACGTAGTGTCTGACACATACTTAAACGATACATAATAATCATCATCGTGTTATTGATATTTTTACTATTACTAATACCCATGATAGGAAATACAGAGAAGCCTCGGTGATAACGCACCTCTAGGAGGAAGAACAGTGACAGTCATGGGAAAAATGTTTTGTTTGTATCTCAGGTACTAAACAGCTGTTACTACATATTAGGGCCAGATGTTCTGAAATGATATGCAACATTATGCTCAATTCCAACTTTTACTGAATTGCCTGTTGATGAAAAATGACTACTAGAAGAGATGATTTATTAAAGGGAAATCCACCGATGTGTCTTTAAGTTTCATAACTGACTATACCAAATTACGTGCCACTCTATATGCTCTGAACATTGCAAATGCCTAACCCGTTCTGAGAATCTGTTGGAAGCTCATCCTGTAATTATAGCCCCATCTGTCCTTCTACCCAATAGTCCTGAGTACATCTGCCCTGCTGCCTTCAGGTACAGCAAACCTGGGTAGTATATGGTCACCTTACCGATCAACTCACACTTCCTTCTAGATGTGAGCTTTGATTGATTCCAGAATGGCTATAGCTTCTGATTTTGTTTCAAGTGGCTTTCATTCTCATTTCACACCCATAGCTGCCTGAAGGAGATTTCAGTGGGGAAGGAAGAGAGAAGGAAGAGGAAAGAAATCACTCTAAATTGTTCCCTCTTAAGAGCAGCCATTGTTTTAACTCGTCTTCGAAACCTTTGGCTTATTTCCTGATCCCTCTAGATGACATTCAAATGTTCTGATCAGGAAGGCATTTGCAATTCATCATGACATCAAATATTTCCGTGGTAGCCAGCAAATCCCTGCTTTACTTTATTAAACCTTCCCAGTAAATTCTCAGGCACTGGAGTGGGCAGTCCAACCAGAAGCCCCATATACTTGGTGACTCAAGAAACCCAGGCAGAATCTCAAACTCGGAGACAAAAAACAAGGGATGCTTTCCAGTCCATATCTGTTTCTTGAGGCAGGTCAAGAATAAAAAGTGCATAATGACTTCTCTTTATCTTTTAAACGGAAAAAGTACAAGCTGCAAGAAATTCTCTGTACTGGGAAAACAGACTACATCTCTGCCAATGGGGCCAGGAGAAATATTTAGCACATAAGCTGCCTTATAGAGATCCATTTGTCAACTCCCTAAAGTGAGTTCAGGACATTTGTCTTCACAAGCCTAAAACCTGGCTGGGGTATATCTCACTGGAGAGAATGATAATTGGGGAGCAAATGGTTCATTCCAATTATATATGCTTAATTGATCTACATTCTAGAGGGCACAGTTGTATGGAAAAGGTTTGCCAACTAATCACAAGAGAAGAAACAGCATCTTAATTGGGATGGCTTTACATTGGGCCATATTACAATTAGTCACAATGTCTAATAAGTTATCTATAATGCTTTTAATGAGAAACATTTAAGTCCTTCTGGATTTTTTCCAGTCAAATTAATTCCGAGGACTGGAGACAGTGTTACAAGTAATGCTATCAGAATTACAATTAAGCCTGTACTAGAATGTGTCACTTAAAATAAAAGGCTCAATGGGTAAGTCCTAAAAGACCCACTATTCTCTCTATAGACTTTATCAGCATGGCAGTAGATAAGATTTATTGTACCTGTGTCCATTTTCTATAAGCTTGATAGGGCAGTAGGATCTCCTGGGCATGAAATGCCAGGGCAGAGCCATATACCAGGGGTCTAAAGGGTTTGTCCTTGGATCTGGAACTTCATTGTATCTAATATGCCGTCCCTATGTCCAATGATGCCCCAAAGGCTACCAGAGAGGAGTGGTGTCCTCAAGAGGTTTCCGATGGTCTGTAGTGGGTTTCATGCCATGCACTTGGGCAGCATTGCTCACGCCTGAAACTCAGGAAGTCCTAACAGCTAGTTTGTTCCTTCTCTGGTTTGAGGCTCATCTGAGGCTTGTGAATCCCCCTAATTTACTCCCTTGGATGCAGATGCCAATGAGAGCAGTAACAAAAGCAATCAGCAGGACCATACTGTGCCAGGTGCACCTGCGCAGCCCCCTAGCATAATAGCAGCCCCTGTTGTCATCTCTACTTTCCACAAGGGTAAACTCACATGCACAGAAATTCTGGAACTTGCTAATGTCCAGGAAGGTACAGGTCTGATTCCAAAGTGAGGGCTCACAGCCCTTGTCTGACTTCGTCACTCCTTGCTTTTCCCTGCTGTGTTCCAGGTAGTCAGCTGGGCTGTTCCAAGTTGTGGAACACTCCTAGGACAGTATTTCCCAAACTTTAGTGTACATCAGAATCACTCAGAACTCTTGTCAAAATACAGACTCCTAGACCTCACCCCAAGAAATGTTGAATCTGTAGATTAGAGACAGGACCTCAAACTCTTATCATTATTCAGACCGTCTCAGGTAATGCTGAAACACATGGCCCAGATCCTTTCTTAAGGAACAACAACAACAACAACATTGCCCTAATGGCTTCCCCTGAGTTATAGTTGTAGGATAATATTATAACTGGCCCCCTTTACCACTTATGGCTCTGAATACCTCCCTATCTCCTTCTTTTACCTCTCATGCAATGAAGTTGAGTCCATTAGAACCAATAATAGATTTGGCAATGTGTCTAGGCATCCTTTAATTATCAGTGGGTCTGACACATCCCTGGGGTTGGCAGTTCTTGCCAACTCTGCTTCCCAGCCTGGACAGCATTACTCGTGATCAGGGCTCGTAGGACACAGGGAACAACTGAAGTCTTAAGTGCCAGGGTTTGGAGGTGCAGTTTAACTGGAAATCTCCAAGCCCATGGTTTGTATGCTGCCTCTTGCAAGTCTTTGTAAACTCACTGGTACCCCAGCCAAGTCTCCAAGATGATGTATAGCCCCCCTACATCATCTACCTGGTATTTATGGCGTCACGCACACAGGTAATCTCTAAGGATTCAGAGCGCAGTCCTGGTAATGATGTAGCAATAGACGCAGTAACATTCAAGTAGAACGAGAACCTGTGTTAATATTAGGTCAGCGAGACAAATACAGGTGTTTCTGAACAACTGTATTAGGCTTTAACTTATCTGATTTTTGAAACAGCTTTGAACGTGGAACATGAAAAGATTGAAAAGGCTCCTTAACAGCACAGTCATGAATGCCTGACATGGCAAGACAGAGGTACAGAAAAGCTCAGGACATAGAAGACAGGAGTGAGCTGTGGGGCCCAGAAGGGGAGGGAGGAGGCGCAACTCAGTAGTGACTGTGCTTTCAAGACTGCATCAAACATCGTGGGCGCAATGCTCTGCCTTCCTCACCTACGTCATGTCTCAGCTCTGCCTGGGCTCTGTCCAACTTCAGATAGAGGCCTCATGACATCAGATGGCTCCTCTCTGAACTGAGGGCCTCTCAGTCCTTGCCAAGAGCTTCCTATTTAACTCGATAGAGGAGCCCCATCATCCATGCACAATCCAACGGTGCAAGGAAAGGAACGCCCCTTGGGCAAACATTTGACCAATAGCAGATGGGAATGAGTGGAGGAATTATTTCATCTCCCCACCCCACATCCTGGTGAGGCAGTTTTCTTAGGGGCAAGATTCTACAAACCTCTCAATAGTTGCACTTGAATGGCCAGCTCAGTGTGCACCTTTGCAAGCCTTCCCCACTAAGTTGCCTCAATACCCTCTTCCTTCACGCTTGCTCTCTGGAATTGTCTCCCTAATACAACAGAAATGTATAAGCTCTCTGCTTTATGGGATACCCAGCTAAGTAAATGACTAAAGGCCAACCTCTTTAATTTCAATACCCTACCCCTGCATTCCTGCTCCAGCTGCTAGCAGGGAGGCAATCAGATAACTTCTAAAGACCCAAGTCAAAGTATTCCCCTCCTAGAAGGAACAGCTGATTCCTTTGTCAGTTTGGAGAGAAACATTAGAAGGCTTCAAGTTGGCTTGGAAGCAAAAGGGCAATGCTTGTTTAAGAACAGGGACTAGGACCCATTTCTGAACTCATCTCAGGGGCAGAAATTGCACAATGCATTTTATATCATTTCTCTGTTGGAATTGTCATCTACCTTGACAAGGGTGGTTCTGATTCTCAAAGATGTGGAATAGCATCATTTGGATGGTGGGAAGGCAGGCTGGCTCTGGGATTAAATGATCTACTTTTAAATTCTGAATTCACCAGCTTCCATCTGTGTGACCTTAGGCACACCATTTAACATATCTAAGCTTTAGTTTTCTCATCTGAAAAATGGGTGTATTATAATGTGCGTATTACATTGTGATATGCACAAGAAATAATCAAAGATGACCCACATGCCTTAGTTACCTTGGTTATAGTATGGTTAACCTATGATACGTTACAGTAAATGGACAAAAAATTAGTAGCAGTTGTTATTGTTATGCAAGACAGCCCAGATTCCAATGCAAGTGAGTCTGACTTCGAATTGTGTACTTTTCCCTTACCACCTATTCCTCACAGATCAGAGGTTAGCTCCAGGTACTCACCAAGTGTTCAAGTATAGGTCTCTGTGTGGGAGGAACAAGCACAGTGCATAGTCATCCATTAATTGGAGAGGGAGGGGTGAAGGTGGCCTCATTGTCCACGATCCAGTTACCTTGCGTTTGAGAGGGGGATCAACTGCCTTACCAATGCAGCACTCTTACTTAACGCACACAAGGTTTTGCCTGTGGCATAACTGGTGCAACAAACACTAAGCCATCCATTCCCCTAAATTTGCGGTTGATTGCAGGAGCTTGGAAAGATGAATAAACACCTAAGGATAAACACATACCAACTTCCCTGAACAGATTTCCCAGCATCTTTGTTTTTTGGCAAAAAAACAGACACGAGAAGGCAGAAAGGGATGCCATTAACTTAAGAATCACAGTCCACACCCTCTCATAAAGGCTCTGGGAGGATATTACACAATTTATACACAGATAGTCCATGACTTAGAATGCCTAGACAACAGTTTTTCAACTTTACAATGGTACAAAAAGAAATACTCATTCCACTGAAACCGTTTTTCAGATTTTGAATTTTGGTCTTTTTCTGGTCTAACAACATATGGTGCAATACTCTTACGTGAGACAGCCAACACTCTACTGTAAAATAGGCTTTGTGTTCTATGATTTTGCCCAACTGTAGGCTAACGCAAGTGCTCTAAGCACGTTTACAGTAGGTTAGGCTAAACTATTGCTGTTTAGCAGGTCCTAGTTATAACCTGTCAGTTCAGAGAGGAGTTGACTACTGTCACATTGCGCCTGTCTCAAGTTGGGCAGAGCCCAAGCAGAGTTGAAGCATGACATGGGTGAGGAAGGCAAAGCAGTACACCCATGATGTTTGAGGCAGGCATGCAGTCTGATAAGCGTAGGATGGATTAACCCAGGATAAAACCCCATTATAAGTCAAGAAGCATCTGTATACAATTGAATCTCTTATTCATGGTACATATGTTCTATGAAGTCACCATGAATACTTAACCAATACTAAACCATTGCTCCTAGTAGAAATCTAGGGTTAGGTTCCTATGAGCCTCTGGTCACAATTCTGTCAACTACTCAATATATAACCTTGTTTTATGTGTATCTCTGTTGAAAGATGCCTTACTTCATATATACCATTGACTTAATATTGAACTCACAGTCAACAGCACTATAACTCATGCTGGAACAAAACTTATCTAACAAATGCCTTTTCTCAGACACATCGTTCACTTAGAGACACTAGACAGCATTCAGCACGCCACTTGGGGGCCATTATAAACAGCAAAATTGCCAAGAAAAAGCATAAAATTGGGGAGAATGTGGCACAAATGCTCATGAAAAGGATACTTGTTTGTAGTATGAAAGCTAAAACAAGAAGGCAGTGTCACCTAGTTTGAATGCAGCTGGAAACATGTACATCATACGACTCAAATTTGTCACAGCTCTGTGCATGTCTGCAAATGACCACAAAACAACCATGAGCACTGATTTGGGAGTTACAGATAAATTTTACTGAGTAGGCAAATTTGCAAATACAGGATTCATGAAAAATGAGAATTGATTACACACACATATATATGCATGTATACACATATCATACATACCCACACATATATATGAATATATATGTAGTTACAAACTGCTTTTAGCCTAATATATGTATCAAATATACTCAAAAATATGTTATGCTGTTGTTATTACTCTTTCATATCAAAATTGTCACTGGGTACAAGAAAACCCTCAGTTTCACATACTAAACAAGTAATGTGAAATTTTAAGTATAGTTAATAAGCAAATATTAACAAGATTTCCTTCTCTTTGAAAAAAAAAAAAAGGAAAACAAATTACATTCAGAGAATAAGGCTGTTTTAAGGAAACACACGGAAAAACTTGGGTCCTTTCTCCCAGTAATCAAATGTACAGGCTCCCAGTGTTCTCCCTCAGAAACTCATGCTTCAAAGGCATGGTGGTGTCTTCTTTCACCCATCTACTGCATTGACAGGACCCTGACTCTGCTGGGCTCACTGGCTGGCAGCTTTCCCAAGCAACTAAGCTCCCAACGCTGTGTTCAGAGCTGTAGCCAAACCACACCCAACCCTCGCTCTCTCAGGCATCAGGCACTACTGTGAATTTACTAGTCAGATAGTGTAGGTCACTGTCAGGAGCCTGGAGAGAAAGAAAGAAATGAAGTGGGATGTGTCTGTCTTTCAACAACCCTCCTACTCCATCCATCGGAGTGGACATGGCCACATGAAGAACAGGCAATGGCACGTTGCTTTGCAGCACAATTTAGTGAAAAGTAAGACTAATTTCAACAGAACCTAACATTTATTTAGCACTTACTATGTCCCAAGCACTGCCTCAGCCCCTCACTGTCCTTCTCTCATTAATTTCGAGAAACCACCCTATGAAGTAGGGGTGAGTAAGTAATATTTCTGAAGAATAAGACTGAATTTCAAAGTCACTGCCCTGTGTCCACAGCTACAAAGGAAGAAGTGGAGAAGAGGCCAGAGAGCCTGCATAGCTCACACCCCAGAGTGGAATGCCCGTGATGCTGGAGAATACACCATAGTAGAAGGAGGAGGGAGGGCAGAGAGGAATTTCTGAAGAGGAAGAGGAAAGTACATGCTTTATTCACACAGTACGTAAGTTAGCAAAGAGGTAAATCCCCTAGAATAGGATGACACAGGGGACCAGAGATCACCCCCAACCCCACCTTGGCTCTTACGTGAGTGCTTTGGTTGGACCTAGAAACCAAATCGACAACCAGATCACCTGGAGAAAGTGTATGGATCTTAAGAGTTTCCAGGTACATGGCATCTTCACGACAGAGCGACATCTGAAGTGGTCAAAGCAAGATGCTTTTATACTTTTTAGACAGAGAATGATAAATCTGACAAAGACAGGACAAATGGGATCTGGCTAGGGGCAGTGAATTTCTAGGGGAGTCACTAAGTGAGATACAGGGGACTGTGTAAAATTAGTGGAGGCTTAAGGCTACTTCAATAAGAGTATTTATTCAAGTCCATTACGGCCTGAAATCCTCCAACTCTGGTGATAAGGGCTATTTTCTTGCCTTGGCAGGGGAGAGGGTGCCCCTGCCAGAGAGGAATCTTTCTGGCCTGCTACATGCAGGAAGAGACAAGTCAGCTAGCCCTTTCTGAAACTACAATTTATCCAATGTTTTCAACTCGAAATAATCAATGTACCCATTTGGCATATTCAGGGAAGGCATGGCCTTTGCTGTTTCGGTGGGTAAGGGCACCAGACACACAGCCACGCAAGCACACATCTCTACTACCTCACACCAGCCTGGAAAGACATCTTTTCACTGAGCTTCTAAATGGCAGAGAAGCCACCCAGACATCTGTCTGTTGTTTAAGCCTCCCAGGTGCTATTTGACATTTAAGCCCAGTGATTTTCTGCCCCATTCTATAGGAGAGGGGGTTATCGAGTCAAAGATTAGTAGTGAGAGGTCCTCAGAATGATTATAAAGTGCCTTTTTCCTCCTACCAGAAGAGAACATTCAGGACAAGCAGACAAGCAGGGCATGCCTGTGCAAGTCCTGATAGTGGTGAAGACGGATGGACCCCACACCAGCCCCCTTCTTCTCCCAGCAAGCCATCTGGTCAGCCTCACTCAGGTGGCACCATTAATCAGTCTCTAACTAAAGAGGCAAAGAAAAAAACCCTCTGTTCATGTTTCTCAATCATTTTAATCAGTTTTTATCACATAAATCTCTTTTTAATTACGATAGTAACACATGCTCATTGAAATATGTTCAGACAATACATATGTGAAGAAAATTAAAAGTAAACATCTACTCCTGCCTCCTCAAGGTAGCTAATGCTGATGATTTGGCGTGTATCCTGTCCATGGTTTTTGCACTCTTAACCAAAAAGTATGTGTCCATGTATTGCATCTTTTTTTTTTAAGTAAAATTAATATCATAAAGTTTCGTAAATTGTTTACCTCGCAACACACAAGGGTGACCTTGCTACGCCAGAACATCTGCATTTACTTCATTGAGAATATGCAGAATCCTCCATTCTATGGACACATTACCATTAATTTGACCCAGTGGTGTCCAAGAAATCTCTCTGTGATGGCGGAGATATCCTATATCTGCACATGAGAACCACTAGCCACATGTGACAACTGAGCCCTTAAAATTCCTCTCCTGAGCATCACACACTGGGGGCAGTGGCTGGGGGCGGGGGGGTAGGGGAGGGACAGTGGGGAGTGGGAAGGGATAACATGGGGAGAAATGCCGGATATAGTATGCACCTATGCAACAACCCTCCCTGACCTGCACATGTACCCCAGAACCTAAAGTAAAATAACAAATAAAAAAAAATAATAAAATAAATAAATAAAATTCCTCTCCATGATCAATACACTGAATTTTTAATTTTCTTTAATTTGATTAAATGAAATGCAAACAGTCACATGTACCTAGTGGCTACTATATTAGTCAATGCAGATTTAACAACTCCCCTAATTACAGAGCATACCTTAGTTGTTCCTAAAGTGTTTTCACTAGATAGTCTGATGTGACACACATCTGAGTGTCTGCTAGCTCATTATTCCCTAATCGAGCTTTGCCCCAATACTTTGTGTTCTCTACTAAGTCAGGTTCCTACAATGTGCATTTATTTCTGATGGAATAAAAGACAGATGAGCCCATACATTTGAGGCATGGAGCCTCCATATGCATCCAGCAACCTCTTTGGAATCCCACAGTCGCCCTGAAATAAACCAAGAGGCACAGATCTTCTAGAAGGTGCTAATGCTGATAGCCAGGCTTTCACCAAGGAAATACCTGTGCTAATCCCCCACTTGGGAATAGGGTCTGCTGGCTGCCTGGCACCAGAACGAGCTGGCAGCAACCTCTTTACTCATTAACAGCGTACATATTAAAGCAGGACAACAATATTTTAGTCTGTATCTTAGTATCTCTCAATTACCCTTTCCTATCTGTTTTGGTCCATTCTTAGGAAAAGCATAAACGGGTGTGGCTGTACGTCACATAATTAAGCTGTGATCAGAGCTAATAATGTTTCAATGGACAAAGCGTGTGTCCTCAGGACTATGTCGTTACAACATGGTGTGGGGAGAGCTTGATACCAACTTCACTAGGTCAGCACAAACAACGAGCTGTTGCTGAATCAGGATGAAAAGAGGCAAAGGAAATGGACAGCTGTATCCCTCCAGCATGAAACATCACACGGGCCCCTGGGCACCATCACTCACCAAATAGCCCCTTTCCTTCAGGGTGACCTGACCTGCTTTGAAGTGGCCACTGCCGTGTCCCCAGAGTGGGGAGAAGATGGTGGGTATTTGGTTTGTTTTTATGACTTCTTCTAATAGATTTTTTTTAAAAGAAACTTAATACATGTTAAATTATAATCAGTTACATCCTTCAAAAGCCTCTTTACATCTTTGTTAACATCCACATACATCTTACTTTTATTGTCGGAACAAAATTGTAGCAGTAGCAACAGACCTCTAAATAAAACAAGGGGGAAAAAAATTACTCGCAATGCTGAAAGCCCTACAAATCAAGCTGTTTTCACTTTTCTGTGCTGCCTTTCTGTCTTTGTTCATGTATATACATAATTTATGTCTGAAGCTACTCTAGGGTCTCTGCTCTAAGGTATGCAGTGAAAGGGATTAAATATAACTCAACCTTCTGGAAGATTCTCTCCTGGGCCCTAGGTTGTCCTCCTACTTTCACTTCACCCCTGGCCTTGGACTGTTTTTGTTTTGCCAGGTCTTGCTCTGAATTTAATCCCTGTGCCTCTGTTAGATGGTTTCTGGATTGACTGACTTTCACCAACTGGTGCTGGCTCTTGGGTTTCCCCCACATTCTGGCAGGCACGGGAATACCCATACTGGGTGGTTTCAGCAGATGGCCATTATGATTGGTGGTTCCTCTGTCATATTTAGTTGGTAAATATTTTAAACACCACCCTTGACTTAACTCACTTTTAAGAGCCAATTTCCATGCTCCCCACGTGTGATCATTTTACTTGCATCTGTCTGACCCATGTTTATCTCTAGGTTCCTAATCTTAAAAAACCAAGATATTCAATGTATTGAGATTCCCTGGTTCCTGTGATTTCTAGGTCACATATTCCCTTTCTGTCTTTTCTCAGCAGCTTCCTCTGAAACGCAAAACCTCAGCCAACCTATAGAATAAATGCAATATTACCCTCTGCTTTTTAAAATTTATGTCGTTTTTCCAATGCTGCTGTATAAGCCTCCACATTTTTTCCAGTGAGCAGATATGCCTCAACTTCTTAACTATTCCCCTAAAGCAGTGGTTCTCAATGGGGAATCACTTTCCCCCTCTTCCCCTCCAGAAGACATTTGACAATGCCTGGGAACATCTTTGGATTTCACAGTTGGGATGGGGCTTCTAATGGCATCTAGTGGGTAGAGGTCATGGATGCTTCTAGATATCCTGCCATGCACAGGATAGCCTCACCACAATCTTCCAGCCCAAAGTGGCCACAATGCCATGGTGGGGAAACCTCGCCCTACTATTTAACATTCAGAATTTCCCAGGTTTTTGTCATTATATTTTCACGAGTTTTCAAATCCATCTTGCCCCCATTGTATTTCAGTGCCTTGCACAGTACCTGGCCTGTGGCGGATTCCTGTGGACATGTTATTATATTTTGGGGGGATTCTTTATGAGACATTCCCAATAGGGGAGTAATGTTCATGCATATGGATTATTCATGTTTAAGTATGCATTCTTTTCTGTTATTTATAGTTTCACATTATTTTTTGTACCAATTTCCATTTGAGAATGGACTACTTGCTGCCATTTTTAAGGACTGTCCATGCAGACAGTGCCTACACTCAACCAGAGTCCTATGCTTCTGTAGCCTTGCTCCCACTATGCCACTCTCAACGGCAGGGCCATCTTTCTAGTATCCTGATCTATACTTAATCATGTCTGTTTAAGAATTATGTGTTTCTGCTTTTGAGGTAATTTCCATAATGCTGCTGGTGAGCATTCTAACCCCAGTGTTGAATGAAGGGATAGAGGAATAGTGGGACTAGGGTCCAACAGAGAAGTTATGCCATCCAGATGCTAACTCAGGTGCTGCTAAATCTTCAAAGAAGTCAAATCAACTATTGGGAGCCAGCAGCTACTGTGCACTGTTTTCTCCTGGCATTACGTTCTGTATAATGGGAATCCTACTACTTGCCCCACAGCCCTGGTGGCCTCCCTGCTCACAGCTTTTGTGAGCTAAGCGTGGGGTCATGACCAGGAGGCAATTAAAATCAGTACAAAACATGGAGTCAGCTTTGGGATCTATGCTCAAAACAGTCTAAGAAAATCCATCCCCTTGAGAACTTTCTTTAGGGCTATTTTATCTCAATATCAAGTGTCTAATCAAAGTTACAGAATCTTCTATACATACACAGAAAAAGAGGAAAACGTATGTTTTCTTCTATGTGCTTTTTTTTTTTTTTAACTATCGACTTTGTACCAGGCACTGAGAATACAAAGAGAAACAAAACACACTGGGCACACATTCAAATGGAGAGAGGTCACAACATGCCGTCATGCCAGCCTCCATGTGCTGAGTGGGGTGCTGAGCTCTTTAGGTATAATTTAACCCATACAACCACCCTTGGAGATCAGTACTATTTTACATGATTTTATGGATATGAAAACTGAGGCACAGAGAGGTTAAATAACTTGCCCAAGTTCACACAGCTAATAAGAAATAGAGGTGGAATTTATACCCAGGCAGCCTGACTCCAATCTTAACCACTGAGCTACTTTCTCTCTTGAGACAGGTCTGGAGAGAAGTAAGTATATTAAAATGTAACCATGATGGGATTTATCACGGGTACGCAAGGCTTCTGAAACATTTAAGAATCAATGTTACCCATCACATAAATAGGACAGAACAAAAATCACATGCACATTTCAATAGATGCAGAAAAACCACTTGGCAAAATCAATATTCATTCGTAATAAAAACTCTCAACAAACTAGTAATATAGAGAAACTTCTTCAACTTGATAAAGAACAACTATAAATAACTTACAGCTAACATCACATTTAATGGCAAGAAACTAGCTTTCCTGATAAGATCAGTTACAAGGCAAGGATGTGACCTCTCACCATTCCTTTCAACATCATCCTGGAAGTCCTAGCTAATGCAATAAGAAAAGAAAAGAAAGGTATAGTGAGTGGAAAGTAAGAAACAAACCTCAGTTTGCAGATAAAATAATTATCTATGTAGGAAATCCAAAAAAACTGACTAACTCCAAGAATAAGTAATCATGCCAGGATTACAAGAAACAACGTTAATATGCAAAAGCCAATCACTTTCCTACGTACCAGCAATGAATGAATGAAATCAGGAATTTAAAACACAATACCATTTACCTTAGCCTCTCCCAATTGGAATACGTACATATAAATCTAGCAAAATGTATACATAAAAGAAACGCACAAAATACAGTAGTCTCTCTTTTGCCAAGGTTTTCTTTCCACAGTTTTAGTCACCTGTGGTCATCACAGTCTGAAAATATTAAATAGAAAATTTCAGAAACAATTCATAAGTTTTAAATTACATGCTGTTCTGAGATGCATGATGAAATCTTCTGTCATCCCACTCCATCCTGCCAGAAATGTGAATTATTTTGGTCAGTGTATCCATGCTGTATATATTACCCATTATCCATTAGTCACTCAGTAACCATCTTGGTTATCGGACTAACAGATTACAAGAAAAAGAAGGGTGAGTAGAGTACAACAGATTTTGAGAGAGAGAGCCCACATGCATGTAACTTTTATTACAGCATATTGTCATAACTGTTCCACTTTATTATTATCTATTATTGTACCTAATTTGTAAATCAATCTTTATCATAGCTACGTACAGGAAAAAAACATAATGAATGTAGGGTTTGGTAATATCCATGGTTTCAGGCAACTATTGGGTGTCTGGAAACTCATTCCTCATGAAAAGGGGGGAACTATCATACACACACACACACACACACACACACACAAAAGATCTGTATGAGGAAACACAAATGTTCATAGCAGCTTTATTTGTAATTACCAAAACTTAGAAGCAACCAAGATGTCATTAAGTAAGTCAATGGATAAACTGTCGTATATCCAGACAATGAAATATTATTCAATGTTAAAAAAAAAAAAAAGCTGGCCAGATGTGATGTCTTATGCCTGTAATCCCAGCACTTTAGGAGGGAGGCCAAGGTGGGTGGATCATGAGGTCCAGAGATTCAGACCATCCTTGCCAACTTGGTGAAACCCCAGCTCTACTAAAAATACAAAAATTAGCTGGGTGTGGTGGCACACACCTGTAGTCCCAGCTACTCAGGAGGCTGAGACAGGAAAATCACTTGAACCCAGGAGGTGGAGGTTGCAGTGAGCCAAGATCATGCCCCTGTACCCCAGCTAGGCAACAGAGTGAGACTCCATCTCAAAAAAAAAAAAAAAGCTATCAAATCATGAGAAAACATGGAGGAAACTTCAATGCATGTTACCAAGTGAAGGAAGCTAATTTGAAAATGCTACATACTATATGATTCCAAACATATGACATTCTGGATAAGGCAAAACTACGGAAACAGTAAAAAGATCAGTGGATTGCCAGGGGTTAAGGAGAAGGGAGTGAAAAGGTAACCAGGCAGAGCAAGTATTTTTAGGGCAGTGCAACTATTCTGTGTGATATCATAATGGTGGATACATGACATTACACAGTTGTCATGTATCCACTATAGACTGTACAGTACCAAGAGTGAACCCTAATGTAAACGATGAACTTTGACTGACAATGATGTGTCAATGTAGGGTCATTGACCAAAACAAATGTACCATTCTGGTGTGGGATGTTGACAGTGGGGCAAGGCTGTGCATTTGTAGGGGCAGGAGGTACTTGGGAAACTTCTGTACCTTCCACTAAATTTTGCTGTGAACTTAAACTTGCTCTAAAAAATAAGGTCTACTTATTTTGTTTAAATGTAACCAGGTGCCAACATGTCTTCCTCTCTAGCCCCTCATCTCATCACCATCAACACACTCACACACATTCACAGAAACACACACACACGCCATTCAAATGCAACCAGATGCACTCCAGCCTCTCTCTCCAGCCACACTGAGCCTGCTGCCATTCCCTCTCTACACTGTGCCTTTGAACCACTCATTTCTCTGCTTGAAGCCCCCCACCGCTGTACTGCCAGCTTTGTTTGACTATCTCCAGCGCAATTTCCAGTCCCAGCTCCGATGTCCTCTATTCACTGCTAACTCTGTCTGAGCCAGATGCTCTTTCTCTGTACTCCCAAATCAAAATCGGAGCTCCTTTTGCTAGACCAGCATTTGCTGCTTTGCACGATAACTCTCAGCTTAAGTTTCTGTCTCTCACACTGTCCTGAGACATGCCAGTAATTCAAAGGTCTGTCTAGGTGGCTCCAAACCTCAAACAGATCCTGGTACATGCAAGATGCCCACTAAAGGCTAACTGAAACTTCAAGCACTGGAGTAGTGAGCTATTACTCGAAGGCATTGCTTCCTATCTGGGTGACCTTGCCTACTCTAAGCCTCAGTTTCCCCATTGTTCAAATGGGAGAGAATGATAATAATGGCAATGCCTATTTCATTGGTGGTTGTGAGGACTGAATTAATATATATGTAAAATTAACATACGTAAACAAGAAAAAATAGCCTGTGGAGGAGGTAAGCTTCTGTAGGCTTCTGAATTGCTTCGGCTTCCTCTGCTGCACATAAAAACAAATGATGTCACTGCCTTGCCCTCCCCCACTCTCACCAGTAGTGTTTCATCACTCTCAGCATCACACGCACACGCACACCCTCCCTGCAGCCTAATCTGCCTCCCTGATCTCATCTACTCTTGGTCCAGACACTGCGGTAACCTCTTTATTTCCTGCTTCAGGACTCTGCACTGCTTTTTGCTCTTCCTGGCACACTCTTTCCTCTGGAGACCCACGTGGCCAGCTCATCTACCTAAGGCAGATCTGGGATGAAATGTCTCCTCTCCAGGGCACCTCCCCTCACCCCCAACTCCTATCACAAGGAGCACAGCGTCTTCATCTCACTTTAATCTTCTACAGCACTTGATTGACCGACTGACTGATGGCAACACTTACTACTAACGAACTTTCTTTACTGTTTGCCTCTGCCACTGAAACAAAAGCTCCATGAAGATAGGAACCTGGTTGTGCCGAAAGCTATTTTCCTGGTGCTTAGAAACATACCTGACACATAGTGGGCATTAAATAAATGCATTGAGTAAATGAATGAATGTGTGAACAGATGAATCCCCTGATAAAATACAAAAGGCAGGAAAATTACCTTGCATTTCTTTTGGACCCCATCCTCCAGTTCTGGAAGTTCACTTGTACCCCAGAGCCAAGAGAATGATTAAGAGCACAAGATCTGGGACCACCAGCTCCACAGCTTATTAGCTACGGCTGTGGGCCTCAGCTACCTTGCCTGTATAATGGATCCAGTCACTGCATCTACCTCAATACTGCTGGGAGGGGTAAATGAAGTGACATGAGGAAAGCCCATAGCACAAGGCCAGGCACATACCCTTGTCAGCTGCTTCAAGTGGTTAATACTGTAGCCTCAGAGGCTGCTCTCGTCCTTTCTGTACCCATCTCTTCTGAATATGAAAAAAAAAAAATCCTTATTTAAACCCGTGGTTCCTTTAATGATACAGTATTTGTATCTTTGCCCATGGCCCCTTCCCCTAAGGATGTCTGCCCCCCAAATAAAAGTTGTCAAACATTTTAAATGGTATTAAATTGTCCAGAAAATGGGAATGCCCAAAGCAGAGAGCCAGTCAATCAGGATTATTTGAGAGCTTCAAAAAGACAGAAGGAAACCATTATTAGGTTTAAGAATATTGCATTCCCTCTCCCACACAGCCTTTATCTAAATCTTCATTTAATTGGCAGCCTTCAGCACTGTCAGAATTGCATTCTGAGAACGAAGAGAAGTTTTCAAACATTCACGCAATGTTATATGCTTGGCTCAAAACGACTCAAGGGGAAAAAGCTATCTCTTCTGCGAGAGATTTGGGGATGCCCTAAAACTGACACTATGAGAGTTGGGAAACTTACCTTGAATCGAATAAGAAACCAACACCACCATGTAAGTGTAAGCCAAACATACTGTCCCGAGGTTTCAGGTAGAGAGACTAGTACCTGCTTTCTCCCCACAATCTCTCAGTGACTCCCTGAGGGCAAGAATCAGTCCTTTCTCTGTCTACTCAGAACCTCCCCCACTGGCTGGTGCAGGGTATGCATGAAACAGATGTTTTTGGAATGACTAAGGGGAATTTTTGAGGCTTTATGTCATATGGGGAATCCTCTCTCAGGCTCAAGTGTCTCTGTCTGAGTGATTCCAAGCAGAAACTGGACTGGAAGAAACTTGATTTCTCTCCCTGTCCCTCCCCTCAACGTGATACAGTTAATTAGCAAGTCTTATCTGTTGTGCTATATCTCCTGATCTCTGTGGTATCTGTCCCCTCCTCTTTTCTCTCAGTGCCTTCAATGTGGTCTTCAGTCTTCTCTGGAACTATTGCAAAAGACATGTGTCTCCCATCCTGCGCCCCTGTGCAGGCACAAGAATGCTGATCATTGGAAAACCCAGACTTGAGTGTGTCTGTCACTCTGCTGCTGAAAAAGTCCCCCTAATTCCTGTGTCTCCAGAGTGAAATCCAAGTTTCTCAACATGACATGCATGACATCATGTTCCTTAACCAATCCAGCCCCCTCCCCGCCTGCTCCCTCCTACCCCTTTAGCTGTGCACCTTGGGCTCCAGCCCCACGAGCAACTCTCAGCTTCACCCTAGCACGACTGTCAGCTCCCTCTACTCCCTGTCTTTCTTCCTGCTGCTGGCTTTGTGCAGGTGCATCCAGTCCCATTTTACTCACTGCCTAATTTCTGTTGCTCCTTTAGGACCCGAGTCATACAGGTTCCCCAGACAGCCTTCCTGGATCCCCCTCTGTCCTCCTCCAAAGCTGGGCTGGTCTCCTCTGTGTTCCCAAAGCACCTGAGGCTGAACGTACTTTTATTTCCATGTAAAATATACTAAGGCACTACGAAAAGCATGCAAAAGCCCAAGAGTTTAGCTCCATGTTTTCCATGAGGTGCTATGTCACTGGCACTCAAACTCAAGAAGAAACATGATCAAGCCCTCAGAAACCACCTACCCACCCACCCCCACCACTATGCCTTCTTCACAGACACTTGGGAACACTGACATGGTATCTCTCAAAGGTGATCTAACAAAATGGGTTTCCAAAGTAGTTGTACTCCCAAGCTCATTCACACTGGATGGACAATGTTGACTTCCTTGTCTATTTACCCTTCTGAATTAGAACATCCTGAGGTCAGGGACTACCTTTTGGTCACCTGTTTACCCCCAACTTCTATCACAGAGCCAGAACATGAATGAATGAGCTAATGAAGGAGTGGGCAACAGTTATGATTTCCTTCTGGTCTTTGTTAAATGTTCCTCTCTCGTTTGGAACCCACAGTTATGGAATGATTCTGGGATTCCCATCAGAACTCACGAAAGACCAGATGTCTACTAAGAGTCTGTCAGAGGAAAAATAAAAAGGCTTTAAAGGTCATTGGTTTTAACAAGAAAAAAACAAAAAACAAAGAAACAAAAACAAAAATCAAAACCAGAATTCTGGTAAAGCAGGCCAGTTAAATTGGTCTGACAGCCAACATCATCATCATCAGCAGCTTTCAGTATCTTTCTAGATTGGTTCATTTTCCAAGATCTGTGATTTTTAAATGAGGAGTAGGAGCAAAGGCCAACCTCACCTCCTGGAGCAGAAGCTTAAGTATGGGGCTGTAATCACATCACAGAGCAAACTTCAAAAGCTGGTGGTGCAGTGACAGCAACCACTTGTCTATCTTCAAACCAGATGAACGGCTTTTACGACGCCATCAATCAGGAAAGATGTATAAAGAGTAGCCAGTCCTTATTTAACCAAGCTCGTCTCATCTTGTCGTGAATAAAAAGCACAGGCACAATCCTGGCCCAGGTGAGAAACAGAACCTTCTAAGAACTGCCAAAGACCTGCTATTTTCCTGTAAACTTTCAGAGCCTGGGAGGGCGGGCGGGGGTGCGGTTTCACCATGATAGGCTAGGATGACAAACCAATAATGATTTTCTGAAGCACAGGACTCTCCAGGGAAATCGAGCTCCAACTCTACAATCTGATGACCTCTTCTCAGAACCTGAATCTTGCCTGGGAGGCTAGTGACGTTAGCATGTTCCAAGAACTTTGCTTTGATGGCTGAGATAGGCAGAGGAAGGCAGCAACAATAGGTTGGCCCAGCAAGTTGTTTCTTTCAAAATGAGAAGTGAAACCAGTAGCCTTAAAGACGATGAAAAGCCCCAACTTTTTCTGATTGGACAGAGCTGGCCCTTCCTGAATTCTCAGTCACGTCTGATCTTCCCTCCTGTTTTTCCCTGGACTGACCTAGCAGCCTATCCAACTGTTAATGTCAATAGCCCATCCTAAATCCCAAGAATCAAGACCAGAATCACCCTCCTGCTGTCCCACTGGAAAATCACTTGTCATTGTTTCTCCTATTGAAGGCACTACTGTAGAGAAATGTTTATCACAGGGAAAACCTGGAGAGTAGAATGGGAAGTGCAAGTCCCAGCTGTGCTTCCTACAACTGTCTGCGTGTCTTTGTTCCAACGGCATACCTATCCTGTCTGAGCCTCAGTCTCCTCGTTGTGAAGGGGAAAAACACCACCTCCATAACAGGGTTATTACAAGGGTCGAGATGATGCACAGTAGACTCTTTTCTCAGGACCTGGCCAGAGGAACTTAAGAAGACACGCCACCAATATGTTCTCCTAATAAAATCAAAGCAATACGGAATCAGGAGACCTGGATTCAAACCCTGGTTCTGCCAACTGTTTGCTGAAGAAGACAAGTCCCTGAGTTAAGGTTCAGTTTTCCTAACTGCAAAATGTCTTTCCCAGCCTCCTGAGGGTTGGGTGAGGAACAATGCAGATGGTATATGTGTGTGTGCCCTATACGCTGTAGACTCTTCAGCTATCAAATGAAGTTAATCCTATTCAGAAGCTTGAATTAGACATCAGGTGTGAAAGTACTTAGCTGGGTGCCTGATATGTAGATAGGTCTCAATAAAAGTTATTTCTTAACTTAATTGTTAGAATGCCATTAAATTAATAATTATTAGAGCACAAATAATGATGGTGGTTCATAGTCTTGCCACCAAATAAAATTAGATAAGTTTCTATCCCTGAGGGACAACCTCAAACTGACAGTCTCTGTCTCAGAGTTCTCCTGCCAGCTGAGGACAATCTAAAGGGGGTACCTTTCTCTTCCCCCAAAACCATGTGACAGGAAAAGATCAACTGCCAGGTAAGATTCATTAACACAGAAAGAGAAAACCCATTCCAGCCCAGCAGATTTCAAACCCCAACTTCATCTGTCTCTCCTGTCTATTGTTTTAACTTTCCAACTTAAAATACTTACTGACATGCCCCACTGGGCTTACAACCAATGTTAGCGGGTACCTCTGCTGCCAGGTTCACTGGATTGATTTTTATACTATGCAAAATCAATCCTGGATGTGCAATTTCTCCAGTGGCTTAGCTTCAGAGAGAATGCTTCTTTGGCAGGTTTCATGATCGCCAAGGGCAGGAGGGAGCAGGCTGAGCACAGATGCAGTTTTCTGTAAACCAAGGCTTGAGAGGCAGGGGGATCTGGGAGGAGAGCCAACCGAAGAAACGTCTTAGTGGAACCTCCTCATCCCAACAGTGGGACACTTTGGGACCCAGCAAATCCGGAGCCCAAATAGAATAGGGTAGGGGTTGGACTGAGAAAGGCTAAGTGGTTTGGTTAATAAGGCTTTTAGGATTCCTCATGCCAACTGTGTGGAGTGCAGGCTTCTCCAAACATCAATTCTACGAGCATAAAACTTTTTGGAATAAAGAAAGGGCACTGAGTTCACAGAGCTTGTTAGGATCTGATGGATTTCATCTGCCTCCTCTAAGTCTTCCAAGTCCTCACTACCTTGCTCCTCAGCCACTCTCCAGTGCTTCCTAAACTCCTAACTTTACTTTATTGAACAGCCTCTGTTGATTAACTTTTTTGTCAAAAAGGAGAAAAAAAACCGTGTAATCTCATGTACCTCATTTATTACAATTGCAGAGGGTTAGTTTCCACTAACAAAGCCATGCATCCTATTTCACACAACATCTATTTCTTCCTGAAAGATAGGAGAGCTAACTACTTGCAGGTAGAGCAATGTTGAGGCTCCAAGTGTACTTTCTTGGGGAACATTCTTTAAGTGACCGAACCTCAGTGTCTTAATCTATACCTTGGAGCCGTTTCCCAGAAAATGGCATTAGTTGTGATGAGTAAGACAACAGGATCCCTGCTCAGTTTCAACTTACAGCACACCAGGCACTGTCTTAAAACATGTTATGGGAGAGATCCAAGATGGCTGATCACTAGCAGCTCAGGCACGTAGCTCCCAGTGAAAGTGCAGAGAACGAGAGGACGCCACACTTTCAGACGAGTATTTGTTGCTCACGGACCAGGAGATTCCCAGTGGAGGAGCCCCACGGGTGGCCAGAGCGACTCTTGTGGCCGACACGGTGGTTTTGCTGGTGCCTTAGCGCAGCAGTTCTAGGTGCAGAGTCCAGAGATTCCTGGGCAGAAAAGCACCATCAATCTTAACACCGCTGTTTTGGCCGGCACAGTGGATTGCTCAGATTTCGGCGCTGGGAATCAAAAGTTGGACGTCCGCTCAGAGATCTAGTTAGAAAGTCGGTAATTACAAAGACGACAGAGGGATAAATACATAATGAAGAGAAGAAACCAGCCTAAAAAGGCATAGAATACTCAAAATCAGAATGCCTCTCCCTCTACAGGGGATTGCAATTCCTCATCAGTAACGGAACAAGGCTTAATGGAGAACGAGTGTGTTCCAGTAACAGAAGCAGGCTTCAAAATGTGGGTGATAAGAAACTTCCGTGAATTAAAAGAACTTGTTCTAATCCAATGCAAAGAAACTAAGAACCTTGAAAAAAGGTTTGACGAAATGTTAACGAGAATGGACAATTTAGAGAGGAATATAAGTGAATTGATGGAGCTGAAAAACACAACACGAGACCTTCACGAAGTATGCACAAGTTTAAACAGTCGAATTGATCAAGCAGAAGAAAGGATATCAGAAGTTGAGGACCAGCTCAGTGAAATGAAACGAGAAGACAAGATTGGAGAAAAAAGGATAAAAAGGAATGAACAAAGTCTCCAGGAAATATGGGACTATGTGAAAAGACCTAATTTACGTTTGATAGGTGTACCTGAATGTGACGAAGAGAATGAATCCAAGTTGGAAAATACTCTTCAGGATATCATTCAGGAAAACTTTCCCAACCTAGCAACGCAGGGTAATATTCAACTTCAGGTAATACAGAGAACACCACAAAAATATTCTTCAAGAAGACCAACCCCAAGGCACATAATTGCCAGATTTATTAGGGTTGAAATGAAGGAGAAAATACTAAGGGCAGCCAGAGAGAAAGGTCAGGTTACCCATAAAGGGAAACCTATCAGACTTACAGCAGATCTCTCAGCAGAAACCCTGCAAGCCAGAAAAGAGTGGGGACCAATATTTAATATCCTTAAAGAAAAGAACTTTCAACCCAGAATTTCATATCCAGCCAAACTAAGCTTTATGAGCAAAGGAAAAATTAAATCTTTTGCGAACAAACAAGTACTTAGAGACTTCACCACCACCAGACCTGCTTTACAAGAGCTTCTGAAAGAAGCACTATACATATAAAGGAACAACCAATATCAGCCTTTCCAAAAATATATCAAAAAGCAAAGAGCATTAACACCATGAAAAATGTACACCAACTAATGGGCAAAACAGCCAGCTAGCATCAAATGGCAGTATTAAACTTATATATATTCTAATTGGATAAAAAGCCAAAACCCATCGGTATGCTGCATCCAGACCCATCTCATATGCAACAATACACAAAGACTCAAAACAAAGAGAAGGAGGAAGATTTACCATCCAAACAGAGAGTAAAAATAAACAAATAAATAAAAAGCAGGAGATGCAATTCTCACCTCTGATAAAGTAGACTTTAAAGCAACAAAGATCAAAAGAGGCAAAGAAGGACATTACATAATGGCAAAAGGATCAATGTAACAAGAAGAGCTAACGATTCTATAGACCAACCAGACAGAAAATTAACAAGGACATCCAGGACTTGAACTCAGACCCGGAACAAGTAAACTTAATAAACATTTATAGAACTCTCTACTTCAAATACACAAAACATACATTACCACCTCACACCTATTCCAAAAGTGACTACATAATTGGAAGTAAATCACTCCTTAGTAATTGCATAGCATTTCATAGGTTTAAATGAAATATTGGTTGGCTGCTCATTTGTTATTTTTTTCCCTTATTCCTTCCTGTCTACATCATTAAGTATAATTATTGGTATAAAAGTGGTTTTCAATACCCATTACTAAATTGCATTCTAGCCTGGGCAAGAAAGCAATACTCCCATTCTCTCTCTTTCTCTTCCTTTTTCTTACTCTTCTTCATTCTTTTTTTTCTTTCTTTCTAAAAAAAAAAAAAAAAACAGAAAGAAAAAAAAACATGTTATATGCTTCAATTTGTCCTCTCAAGAACCCCATGAGATACGGGTTATTACTATTTTCCCTTTCAACAGATGAGGGGTCCAAAGCAAAGAGAGTTACGGGGTTTGCTCAAGGTTACAGGGCAGCGGAGCTGAGGCTGAAACCCAGGCAGTCTGGTGTCCTTGTCTTCACCAATAGTTTCTTTCCTTTCCCTTTTTCCATGTCTTCTTACCCTCCACCCCCACTTCCCATCCCTTTTCTCTCTTACACCCCCACTACTTCCTATTGTTGGAGCTCTTCCTTAGGCTCACACCTGGTTTTAAGCTCATACATGCCTTGATCTGACCAGCTATTTCATAGGTTTCCCAACACGTCCTGGCCCCTCAGTCCCCCATGCTGCTTACGCCCACTTCCCATTATTGAACTGGAAGGACCTTCTCCAAGAGGACCAGTGACTGCTTCTTCTTGTTGAATCTAGTGCTTTCTCTGTTTCCTTCCTTCTTTACTGTCTAAGACTATCTGCTACTTTCTTCTTGAAATTCCCTATTTTCTACTGCAACATTACAATTCACCAGATTCCTTTCCCATCATGTATTTATCAGTGTATCTATCCATCATCCATCCATCCATCCATCTTCCATCTATGCATTCATCCATCCATCCATCATCATTCATCCTTCTATCTAGCCAATTCATTTAACAATGATCTGAGCTCAGACCCTCTGTGACCTTGGACAAATGGCTTTATTTTTCTAATCTTCTATTATTTCACTTGTAAAATAGGAATATTAAAAGCACAGCATATAGGATCACTGTTAGGTTTAAACAAGTAACAGATGTAAAGAAACCTGGTGCGTGCTTGATCTCTAACTATATTTATATTAGTTCCATCGCTTATTTTCTTCCATTCAATATGCTTTAAAATGTTGGAATCATTTCTCGCATTTTTCTCTCTCTTCCTCATCATCTCATTCACAATCAAGTGTCTAAAAGTGGCTCTTTCTTTTCTGTACCCCAATGACTCATATAAGCTTTCAAGTTGGACTTCTTGCCTTGGGTCCTTCCTGATTCAATCCATCTTCCACACTGCCCCCAGATTAATTTTTCTGAAATATCATTTTCCATTATGTTATTCCCTTCTTTAAAACCTTCAACAGGTCTCCACCACCTATTTTTTAGAAGTTTTTTTTCTTCTTGGACTTTTTCAAACTTCTTGTATTTTTCATTATAAATATAATGCAAGCCTATGAATGGAGACTTATAAGCCAGAGGGAAAAAAAACAACTCTGAATCCCATTATATGAACAAAACTGCAGTTAGGATTTTATAAATTCCTTTCAGATGCCACCCCTCTTTTCCTATATTTAGAAGCTTGTTTTGCTTTGTAGAAATCCTACTGTACACACCATCTCCTGTTTAGCATTCATTTCTCACTCATATGACTTTTCCATGTCATTATCATCTTTATAACCATCCTCTTTAATGGTTATGTAATATTCTATTGAGTTGCCTAATCAGTTTTCATTTGCTGGAAATCTAGCCTATTTGCAGAGCATTTAGGAGAGTCAGCATGGCAACTACTTCCTAAGTGTTGGCTATTATTATTTCACATACAATGTATAAAACAAATATGCATATATCATATTTAACATAATGCATTTTTGTACATCTTTTCCTATGTTTACCTCTGTTTTTTAACTTCTCAGATGTATATTACTGCCCCAAAGTCCATGACTATTTTAATGCCTTTGGATTAGTCCAGCAGTCTCAAAACCAATGCCAGCTGGGTCAGCTTTGAATTAATGCCCACCAGATTTATGGCATAAAGTCTGGAGCTCCCATGTCCCTCAGGTGGGATGGTTCAGAAGCAAATATTCCACACTGACTCCCAAAGGCTGCCAGCGGAGTTAAGCTCCAGACACCCACAGCAGCACCTGGCTGTGTAACAGACCCTTTGTGTGTTTGCCTTTCCTTCCCTGTCACACTTTCCCACTTTACACTTCCCCCTGGACCACCTCCCAAGTGAATTTATTGCACTCAAATCCTCCTTGCAGAATCTGCTTTTGAGGAAACTCAAACTGAGACTGTTAACACCTACAGGCAAGTCACTAACACCCATGGTCTGTTAAATCCTGTCTGTTTACTTCCTCATCTACATAAACACATCCAACTTCCATTTTCCAAGGACATATTGTTTGCTGAACCAAGTGTTTACAAGGCTCTCTGGAGATTGAGACCATCCTGGCTAACATGGTGAGACCCTGTCTCTACTAAAAACACAAAAAATTAGCTCGATGTGGTGGCATGTGCCTGTAGTCCCAGCTACTCAGGAGGCTGAGGCAGGAAAATCACTTGAACTCAGGAGGTGGAAGTTGCAGTGAGCCAAGATCACGCCACCGCACTCCAGTGTGAGGCAACAGAGAGAGACTTTGTCTCAAAAAAAAGGGGAAAAAAAATGTTCTCTGGAATCCTCATCCTAGTATCCTAATCATACCAGGTAGGTTTCATTGTCCACATTTCATAGATCTGGTACCTGAGGCACAGAGATTAAGCAACTTGCTTATGGCCACACAGCCCTATAGTGGCAGAGCTGGGATTCAAACTGCAACCTTCCCTCGAGGCCTGGGCTCTTAACTGTCATGGTGTCCTGTGAGGCACTGCCCTGCAGCAATAGTAAAATCCTTTGGCTAAAATAACACTGATGCTATTAATAGCTGCCATCCTTGAAGTTCTGATCCCATTTCACATTACCTTCACATTCACAGTCACCCATAACAGACTCCTCATTACTCCCTGAACGTGCTACGAGTATTTCTCCTTCAGATCTGGACTCATGCTACCCTCAAGCTTGTAACACCATCTTTCCTCTCTCTGGTTTAATTCTAATTCTCCCTCTATTGTCCTCATCATTACTTTCTCCTTCCTTTGCCCATGCCTGCTACTGACATACCTAACTCTTCCTCTGACTCAGTTTTCTCATCTGTAGATGGGGATGATGGTAAGATTCACCTCATAGAGTTGAATGAAAGCATCTATCCCAGTCCACACTTCATAGAAGGCAGTTAAGGAACGGTATCTATCTATTTTACAGCCTTGACCTCCTGTGACCTCTCCTCCCATCACCTCCCATTTCTTTGCCCCACATTTCACAGACCATGCAGCACCAGTAAATTAAAAGTCATGTGTTCAGGCTGGGCAGTGGCTCACATCTATAATCCTAGCACTTTGGGAGGCTGAGGAGAGCAAATCACTTGAAGTCAGGAGTTTGAAATCAGCCTGGCCAATGTGGTAAAACCCCATCTCTAACACCAATACAAAAAAATTAGCCCAGCCTCATGGCAGGAACCTGTAATCCCAGCTACTTGGAAGGCTGAGGCACAAGAATTACTTAAACTCTGGAGGCAGAGATTGTAGTGAGCCGACATCGTGCATTGCACTCCAGCCTGGGTGACAACGCGAGATTCCATCTCAAAAAAAAAAGCCATGTGTTTAAAGCACCAGAAAAATTCTTCGGAGCTTGCAAACAAGGCCCAAATAGCTGATGGCACATCCTTTGGTTATCACTCAAGGACCATCTGAAGACCACCTGAAGTTGTCTAGGAGCATGCTCTTAGTTCATCTCATTGTTTGCCCTTGAAGGTCTCAGACTTAGTGAAGTCACCACTCAAGTGCTCAATTTTTGAACAGCAGAGATGCAAATACTTTTGTCTAGTAGAACAAACAACCCCAAAGTTTAGGCATGGTGAACATTAACCCATTTTTATCTAACTCAGCAATCTCATCTTCATATTTCTTTCCTAAATTCCTTAAAAATACGTTACTTAAATGCCCTTTGAAATAATCATGGCATCTTACTGGTTTCTTCATACATTAATGAGTTAAAGTGTATATCTACCCAAGAGTCTTAGTTTTACCTTTTGAAAAATTATGCATGAATAGTAGCTTGCTGTGATCTTTCCACAGACCCAACTTCAGATTCCAGCCTCCTAGTCACAACAGGATAAGGTAAGGATACAAATCTCTGTGTGTGCTGGGTGAGTATGAAGCTATGCATTTTGATCAGGGTTTTGCACCTTAGCACAACCAGTATTTGGGTCAGGATAACTTTTCGTGGTAGGAGCTGTCTTGTTCAATGTAGGATGTTAAACAGAATCTCTGACCTCTGTCCACTGGATACTAGTAGCACTCCCGTCCCCAGGTTGTATGACAGACAAGCAGGTATGTAGATATTGCAAACTGCCCCCTGAGGGTTACAACGCCCCTTGTCCCGACAGTTCAGAGCCAATGGTTTAGACCATACTTTGTAAACAAGCACCATGAACAGATGGCAGAAGGATCAGCAAATATTCAGTGACACCCAAAGAATTATTCTGGATGGAGTTGAAAACTCAATAGAATTCTGAGGCTCCCCCAGGTTTGCATACAACTGCAAACACAGATTTCTGAGCCTACCCCCAGAGGCTCTGATTCTCTAGGCCCAGAGGGCAGAATTTGCAGTCCTAATAGGCTTGCACTGGGTCCTGGAGCTAGGTAAAGGGCCCCGTCGAAGTCTGTACTCTGAAATGTGGCATCCTAGTAGCTTGTTTTCACAAGCGTGTCCTGTGAATTACTGCCCGAGAACTACTATGTGCAAGAGTTACCTTATCCTCAGGGGTTTGGGAACAGCCTTCTGAAACTGAAATGCACACTGCAATCTCTGAGACTTTCATTTGTCAAAAAACAAAATGCAATCTGGTCCACTTCTCTGAGTAACTCCAGAGTTTTCCAAAATATCAGTTCATACAACTAATTTTTGGATTATGACTATTTTTTTCCCCCCAGAACCTATATTAACCTCCCATGGAACCAGTGTCTCTTCAGAACACACTTTGCAAAATGTGGTACTGGAAAACTGACCAGGGAAGACTGAATCAGACACTCATGTGGCTTTGTGTGATCTCCTATTGCCACCTGGGAAGGCTTTAAGAATCAGAGGGAGCCCAGTGGACTCCTGTCACCTGAGATCTGGCTACCTGGGAGTAGGGGTCTCAGCCAGAGCCAGATCAAGTTGAGATTTTTGCCCCAGCCCAAACCGTGATTGCTTCTACAGACTGGAGACCTATGAAGCTTTGCCTCCATAAGGCCTCCCCTTCCAGCACCACAAAGTAGTGCACTGGGCCTGGTCTGGGGACCAGCTCTATGCAGCTTTCCTTGTTTCACTGTGCATGGCTAATGGCTTTGTCACTCAGCATTTTAAACATGACAAAGGATACAAATCATTAGCCCATGACTGAGGGCAGAGAGGAGTAAATTCCATAGTTAGGGGACCTGAGAATCAAAGGAACTCCGTAGGGGGGTGATGGAAGGCACTGAGGGAGACTCAGAAGGCAGGGGTGGAAGGAGGTCAGGGGGCCCTGATTTGCAGAGTGATGAGTGCTGGATGTAAGAAGTGAGAGCTCCTTTCCCAGCTTTAGACCTTAGATTGACTTCTCATTACCAGGCTATTGAATTCTTCAGCCGCACCAGCCAAGGGGTGCCAAACATTCATGTTAATTTGAGTAAATCCGAAATCCTTCCAGCAATCTGCTATCAACTTGAGTACAATGACAATTAGCATATCAATTAGATTTCTCTTCTCTCTCTCTCTCTCTCTCCACCCCCACTTTGATACATCCCCCCTTCCTAAGACACTACTTTTAAAAGTTACCCAAGCCTGTAATGCCAGATGCTCCTGGAGGATAACTTGAGCCAGGAGTTCGAGACCAGTATGGGCAACACAGCAAGTACCTGTCTTTAAAAACAAAATACTTTTTAATTAACTGGGCATGGTGGTCCACACCTGTAGTCCCACTTAGCTATTTTGAGAACTGAGGCAAGAAGATTGCTTAAGCTCAGGCGGTTGAGGCTGCAGTTAGCTATGACTGCACCACTGCCCTCCAACCTGGGCGACAGAGAAGACCCTGTCTCCAAAAGAAAGTCAATAACGCTAACACATTACCTTTACTTACAGTCTCTGAGAGCTTTGCAGCCAGAACTCCACAGCAGGGTAGGCTACCATGGGAATGATAACCAGTGAGACAAAACATGGTTCTTAATTCATTTTGCAAATCAGCAAAGCAAAATGAAGGAACCACTGCTTTATTTCCAATAGGCCAAGGTGACCTGCAGCTCCAAACGACACAGGTTGCTTTTGATGAATGAAACACATGTAAAAGAATCAGACCCAAACTGCCTGGATCTTAATCCTGACACCACCATTTATCAACCCCAAGTTTCTCAACATCTTTCTGTCTCCACTTTCTGATCTCTCAATAGGGTGGACAATGGGAATCTTTTGAGGAGTCGCTGTGTTAATATAAGCAAAGCAAGTAGAATGTCACCAGCAGGTGCTGAACAGCTGTAGGACAGGTTATGTGTGCTCATCAACAAACAGGAGCTCTGAGGCTGACCTGCCCAAAGTTCCCTTGTTTTTCTACTCAATACCAGTTTTATTCAGATATATTTAACATACTATAAAGCTCACTCGGTTAAGATACACGATATCCTGGTTTGGGGTGTATTTACAGAGTTATGTAATCACCACCATTATCTAGCTCCTGAACATTTTCACCTTCCCCAGAGCAATTCTATACCCATTAGCAGTAACTCACCACTTCCTCTTGCCCCTAGCCCTAGACATCTTCTAAGCTGCTTTCTGTCTTTCTGGATTTGCCCTTTTCTGGACAGTTCGTTCCATTTCACGGATTCATACATGTGGCCTTGTGTGTCTGGAAGTGTCTTGAGTTTGAATCTCAGCCCCGGAGTCCTAAAGCTTTATTAGCTTCTTCTATTAAGTTCTCCTGAAGTGTCCCCATCTATGAAATGGGATTAAAACCACAGTAGATACCCTACAGAGTCATTATGAGGATTAAATGTGCTGATTAATACAACTAAAGTACTCACACCAGGCCCAGCTCAAAATCAGCACTACACCTATATTGGGACTATTACTGCCACTGCTTCTATTATTATTCCACAGTTCCCCTGCCCCAAAGCGTCTGACTAGTAATGGGAATCCAAAATAAACAGAACACAACAGAGAAAAGAGGTCTTTTCCTGCTTAATGCACAGCCTGGTGGAGATTGTATGATTAGAAATCTGGCTTCAATGAATATAGTGAAGTGTCATCATATGCACATTTAACTAATGGAAAGCCAGCTCTTCCACCAAAAAGAGAAAGAAAAAGAACAATGTAAATACTGCAATTAAATGCTATCAAATCACATCTTGCATATATTCTTTACTATGCTCTGTACTGCATGCATTACACACTGTTCCATATTGATTACAATACAGGGATGCATACACAAAACCATGCCCACTGCACTTTAATTGGCAACTTAAAAGATTTCAAGGTTAATGACAACTCTGTGTTTGCCTTCAACCCCGACTTTATAGTCTAACCTCCGAGTTAAATGCAACTCTATTGTATGTCAACAACAATAGCAGTTCAGAATTATTCCAGAAGAATTAAATCAGCCAACAAACAGTCCAGTGAGTTAGGTGTTAGGCTGCAATGGGCTCTGACTAGTCAACACCCATTTGCCAAGCACCATTTTTTTTCACATCCACGAGCTGTTAGTCTCATTTCAAAAATAAACCACATAGAGGTGGTCACAAAGAGTTGGTGGATGGAAGAACAGGGTTTAAAAAGCAGATGGAAATAATCCCTCACCCTACAGCCAAGAGAAAAGGCAAGCGCCACGACCTCTCCCTGTCACCGTCTACTCCCTTTCCTGCTTTCTCATTATTTGTGGCACTCATTATCCTCCTGCAGACATCATATACCTACCTGTTCGTTTTTGTACTGTCTCTCCCTCAGTACATAAGCTCACCAGGGCAGGGGCTTGGTCTGTATTATTCACTTCTGTATTCCCGGTGCCCAGAAAAGTGTTGAGCACTCAGTCAATGGTAATATTTGTTGATAAATGACTGAATGCGTAAATGAGGGTAACTGTCCAGACAGCCTTCACTTTTCTCCAGTCTCCTGTCCCTAAAACACCCATAGTTCATCCCTTTGACCTCACTGGCTTATTCCTTCATTGTTGAAAAGTAGTGAGAATATAGCACATGTCAAAGATGAGGCCCTAAGGTAGCATTCTAGGGCTTTGGCATACTGGTACCATCTAGTGGGAAAGAGAGTATCTGCAGGTGGGTGCTTAACCAAATTCGGAAGGTTTTAAAAACCACCACCACCATAACTCTGGTCCCATTAGCTCTACTGAGGAAGTTTCCAGTAATGCATAATGGGGGCCAGGGAAATCTCATATATTCGTGCCCTACCCAAGGCATATACTGATGGTCCACCAACTTGCCATACCTTTCTGTTTTTTCTGCTATGATGCTTCCAAAGTCATGGCTCCTCCCCCAACAGCAAAGGCTCAGCAGGGAAGCACAGAGAAGTTAATGATGGCAGGGGTCATCCCTGACCAGCAGAAGATAAGGGCAGGTGAACACACCCCCAGCCACCTATTCTACAGAGGGACCATTCTGAAATGAGCTTACACAGTTCTTTTGTAGAGACCCAGCAGCAATGAGTCCATTTCCCGTGACTGTGACCAGCTCCATGGCACACTCACTGTTGGCTTACTGGCTTTCCTCCTTCTTTGTCTCACTTTCTTTCTCGCTCACTTATGGGCCCTGAGAAACTGAGTCCCCTGAACCCAATTCTGTGTCTCTATTTCTTTAGAGGAATTCAGTCCAAGAGAGTGTTTAACTCCAAGACAACTTTGGGTTGCAAGAGTACCTTAAAAATTGAAGTCCAGATAATCATTACAAAGCTCAATTATTCCTAAGTTAGAGCTAGTCTGAGAATTATGTTCTATAGTTGACACCCAGCATCTTTACCTTCATCATAGTTAACGCAAATAATCTAGTAATATGTGACCCTAAAGAAGTTCCACGATTTTCATGGCAACTAAAGCCAAAAAGAATCCCTGGTCCCACTCTCTGGCCTCTGCCCTATCCCTGTCTTGTACAAGTCTGGCCAGCTGGTAAGGCAGCTAGCTACTGGTTTAGATTAGGGGCTGGCAAACGGCAGGCTGAGGGCCAAAGCTAGCTCTGTCTGTGTTTGTAAATAAGATTTTGTTGCCCTGCCCGTTTCTTTACATACTGGCTGTGGCTGCTTTAATGCTACACTGATAGAACTGAATAGTTGCAAGGGAAACCAGGTATTTACTCCATAGCCCGTTACAGAAAAGGGATTCCTACCCCTGGTCTAAATCATTGGTTGCCATATTTGTAAATTCTCAACAGCAAAATTTCAACGCAAACAAAAAGTAGAGATTGACAAAAGTTCACCAACAACACTTTATGAGTAAGGACAAAAATGCCATCTACGTATTACTAACTTCATTTCGCAAACGGTAGCACATTCCATCTCTGCACGATAGAAAGGCCATTCTATCTAACAAAGAATCCTCTATCCCAAGAGAGGGTGGTGGACAAGCCCAGAACAACACTGCCTATCCTTCTACGCCATTTGAACATTTTTCCATAGCACTACCACTATGCAAAACAACCATATTTATTTTTCTTCTTTACTGTCTTTCTCTGTTATGAGAACACAAACTCCATTAGGACAGGCAATCTTGCCTTTCTTAATCACTACTGGCTCCCCCAGTGCTGAGCACTGTGCTTGAGATATTGTTTTCCCAGTAAATACTTCTCCTCCCCAGTAAATATTTGTTAAATGAATGAGTTAACCAAATAGGAAATGCACAGATGGGCAGGGGCACTGAGTGGAGGGATGGTACACAGAGTGGTGAGGAAACTGTCGAAGGCGTGTCCATCCACCAGAACGGGCTCTGGAGGGCAAAGGCCATGCTCTGGCTGCTCTGTGGCCAGTACGGAAAATGGAGCTGGGTACACAGTAAGCACTCAACATGTGTTTGCTGAATCAATGGCAACCCTCACTAAAGGCACTTAAGAGGAAAAAACACTGGTCTGGTAAGACAAAATAAACTTCAAGTTAGATTCAATCCAATCGCCATGCAGTATACATCCATGTGTCTCTATATACCTACAGGCTGTCTATTTCTTGTTTTCTTTTTGATTGGGGAAAACATTACATAGACTAGCTTGTAGCTTGCAGGAAGCACTGGCTTAGGCAACAGGGTTTCTTAGCACCTCTGGGGAAGAATGCCATCCAACTGAAGGACTCGGTGGCCAGCGAGAAACTGCCAGATAATGTGTCTGCATGGTTGAAGCTGCAGGTGAGCCACACCCAGGCATCTGTGGGCCATTCTCACTGGGATGTTACGCTGGGGGAACCGTGCAGTGTAGGTGGGTTGTTCGGCCCTGGTCAAAAGCAAGGACATGGAGACAAAGAACACAAATGACCCTGGGCTAACCCAGTCCTGAATGCTGCAATCAGTAACCCAGACAGGACGTCCAGGGCCCAGACCTACTTTGAGACACAAGGAACTCAAAAAAGAGGTCATCCCAGGCAGCTATGTTGACCTTAAGGGAGCTAGAGAACAAAATAGACAAAGGAAAAGTTTTTTACATACAAGTAGGAAACGAAGATTTGTATACAAGTGCAACACAGAGGAAAATAAACGTGCACAGGAATAAAAATGTATGGATCCAAACCCTGGTCCCAGTTCTCTGACCATGTGGCTTTGAGCAAAAGACTTCACCACTCAGAACTTCTCATCATATATAAAATTGAGAATAACAGTCACCTCTAAGGGTTGCAGGAAGGATTCCAGATAACATGGGTAATGAGTACATAGCAGCTACAGTATATTGTGGTTATATGGAGGTACTTTAAATAACAGTAAGTACTCATGGCACTGGCACACACACGTGTGCACACACACACACACACACACACTGCCCTAATAAAGCCTCCTGGGAACAGCTGCTGGGCAGATACATTAAGAAGATGAGATGCCACCAGATCAAATGATTTTATGAGGCATGAATTCCAAGGGGAACAATATTGGGGACCTACCAACGTGGGAAAGGCAAATCCTCCCTAGGGAGTAAACTTTATTTTTTTTAATGTCCACGCATTATAAAATACACAGTCATTTTCCCCGTTAAATTAGTCACATCCTGAAAACCAAGGCCTCATGACACCTTCAGACCATAAACTTCCTTGGAGCACAGGGTGAAAAGCAACACAATCAACATTTCTTAAGCATAGGACGACATCATTAGCATACACTTACTTAACTCTCACAAAATTCCTGCAGGGCAGGCATAGATATTCCTTTTTTTAGTTGTCTTAATACAGGGGAAAACAGAAAAGGAGGGAAATGAAGTCACTTATCTGAGGCAACACAGTGTGTAAGTGGCTGGGCCAAGATGCAAGTTCACTTAGAAAGGGCTGGGAGATCTCCCTAACACCCCTAAGCAGTCCAAGATACCAGCAGCTCTGGGTCTAGGCAGCCCCAGGCTCTAATTCTGCTCCAGCGCATTTCCCGGTGGGGACCTGCACTGTTGTGTTCACTTCTTCGTTCCCAGATTTGTAGCATTCTTCGTACTTGGTAAGTATTAACATTTAAGGGAAGAAGGAAATAAAGATGGAAGAAAGAGGAAGGCAGGCAGATAAAAGGAAGCAAAGGAGGGCACAGCGGCCTCTCCTCCCTTCAATCTATTTCAGCCTCTACTGTTTCCTGTTGTAACAATTACCAAGTTTGAAATTATTTCCACTACTTACTTGTTTTTATCTTCTGTTCCCACAAGACTGTCAGCGCCGTGAGACAAGGATTAAGCTCATCTCCTTTACCTCTGAATTCCCGACATGCCCCAATAAATACTTGCTGAGTGAAGACACGGGCCTCAGCTGGACTTGCCCACGCACAGACCCAGGTGCAAATCCCAGCTCACCACTTGTTATTCTGTGATTTTGGGCCAGTTCCTTAAAGGCACCAGTTCCTTCATCTGTTAAAGGGCACAGTAACTGTACAGACTTCACCTTCTGAGGATAAAGTACCTAGGTGAGTGCCTGGCATACAGCACTCACTCAGTATTTTTGTTGAGGAAAGCAGGAAGAAAAGAAGGGAGACAGCAGGAAAGCAAGATAGACACGTTCAGAATCAATACTGCCACAGAACGCAATAATCCTTCTTACTGAGAAAATATGCAGACCTGCAAGAAGCAGAGGTACACCCTGTTTCTCACACATCAAGCTTTATTCAGTGACTGAGTCAAACTCACTAAATATTTTTACAGGGTCCAATTGGACAGCTGTAGAATCCTGGCCAAAGGACCTGTTTACTTGTAAGTGATAGTTATCTTGATAATTGGCATGTATCTTTGCAGCAAATTAGACTTCCCTGCATTCTGACATCTTTTTACTCACTAGAACCTCGCAGTAATCTGGTCCATTTTACAGATGAAAGCATTGAAGCTTCTAGCTGGAGATCACACCACGAGTGAGGGGTGAGCTAGAAACAGGATCCGGGTCCATGGTGTGCTGGGGTCAGTTAGTATCAGGTAGCAAGAGCCCATTGTTAGATTTTTAGGAATCTCTCAGGTTGGTAGATTCTAATTGCCCATGATGGTAGTATTTACACCACAGAAATTGGCAAGCACTGCACACTACCTGGTAGTGTCTTGGTTGGCGTTTTGCATTTTGGTTTGGGTGTTTCTTTAGAATGGGCCAATTGTTAAACATTTGCTACTATACCGCTGCCTGGCACCAAGTTGAATATGCTCCTACTGCACCAAAAACAAAAGTCACCAAGGCTACACCCAACATGCTGAAACAGAAGCTTGTTAGCATTCGCAGAGTGATTGCTGAGAGTGGGAGATCATTATTTGCTTCATGTAAGAAATATTTCCAGTGCTGCTGATTGAATGTTCAAGGAACGATTAAAGGGCTTGGCAATGTTTCTCTCAAATATCTTGTGCATGAAAAGTCTCAGAGATTGGTTAATTATAGAGGCTGCACATCGGTGACTCTATTCAAGGGCATTTCCAGGCCTCTACGATGCCCATCCCAGATGCAAGCATGGACTGGATCTGCTGGCAATACTGTAATGCGGGCCTTAGGTGCCTCTCCCAGGAACCTTCTGCAGCCTGTCCTGTTTATAATGTCAAACACCTGGTCTCCTTGTTTGACTCTTTCTGCCAATTGAAAGAGTCAGAACTCAAGCAGGCATCCTTAACCCCTCCCTGGCCCTGGCCCTGCCATCTCCATACCCAGCCACCATCAAGGCCTGTCAAGTTCTCAGCCTAAATGCCTCTTGGATTATCTGAATAGGATACATCTATGTATTAGCCCATTCTCGCATTGCGATGAAGAACCACCTGAGACTGGGTAATTTATAAAGACAAGAGGTTTAACTGGTTTGAGGTTCTGCATGCTGTACAGGAAGTATGGCCACAAAGACCTCAGGAAACTTATAATCATGGCAGAAGGTGAAGGGGAAGGAGGCAGGTCTTCACACAGCAAGCAGGAGAGAGAGGGCAAAGGGGGAAGTGCTAGACACTTTCAAATAACCAGATCTCATGAGAACTCACTGACTATCATGAGAACAGCAAGGGGAAATCCGCCCTCATGATCTAATCACCTCCCACTGGGCTTCACCTCCAACATTAGGGAAAACAATTTGACATGAGATTTGGGTGGGGACGCAGACAGAAACCGTATCAGTCTGCTTCTCTCATCTGCCCCATCTCTGCACCGTCAGTCCTGAATCCAGCTTCCCATGATTTCAGGCCTAGGCCGGCCTTTCTTTTCCATTCATACCCAGCCCCAACCCATTTGCTACTTGTAGCCAGAATGCAAATCTGATCGCGTCACTCTGTACTTTTCCCTCATTACCTTCAGTGGCTGCCACTCACTCTGAGAAAAACACCAATATCCTTGCAGTGGCTGACAAGGCCCCATTGGCTCTGGCACCTCTGGGCCACACTTCACACCACTGCCTGGGCTGTGTCATGTTTCCCCTCGATAGGGGCTTCACCCAGACTGTCTTCTGCTAGAAGGCCTTTCCCCACCCATGCCCTCTATTGTGCCTTTGTCTGTAAACCCTACTCCTCCTCCAGATTTGGGCTCAAGCATCAGGTTGTCAGGGAAGCCGCCCAGATCCTTCATCTGCATCTGATGACTTTCTTATATTCATTCATTCATCTGTTTGTTCATGTTTGCTGAGTGTCTATTGTGTTCTAGGCACTATTCTAAGCCTTGGAAGTATAGAAGTGAACAAATTAAACCACAACATGTGCCACGATGGAGCTTATAGTCTAGTGGAGGAGAAAGACAAAGAACACCTAGGCAAAATATGTAGAATGGTGTGACCTCACATAGCTGGGTTTCCTTCCCTCACCGAGGTTGTCTCCATCTTAAATTATTCATTAATTCCTATTGATCCTTCGTGCCAAGCTCTGAGCCCCAAAAGAGCAGACACTCAGTCTGCCTTATTAGTAGCTATGTCCTGAATACACAAGTGGTGCTTGGAACCTAGTAGGTCCTTCATAGAGATCAGAGATGTTTATTGGAGTCATTTGGTCTCAGATGAATCTCCCTGAAGTTAAGTTGCTTGAGTGTTTGGAGCCTGGGAGGAAAAATCCCTAATGGCTGAATCTCTGAGACCCCCATCCTTTGAGAAGACTCCCTGATGGCCTCTTTGGCTGTAACTTTAAGTTAATGAAGAGTCAGGCAACTTTTTCTCTAAGGGACTAAATAGTAAATATTTTCAGCTTTGAGGGCCAGACTGTCTCAACTCTGCTGTTATAGCACAAAAGCAGCCATCAACAATTATATAAATGAACAGGTGTGGCTATAATCCAATAAAACTATTTATAAAACCAGGCCGCAGGCAGGAACTGGCTCTCGGGCCATCATTTGCAACCCCTGAGTTAGATGATCCCAGATGCCCGACAGTTGAGGAGAAGTACTCCTGTCAGTCTCAGTCAGCCTCACTTCTGCTAGCAGCGTCCAGCAACTTTCCACAGGTCCTACATCAATCAGTCCACAGGGAGACAATCACAGAGGCTCAAGCTTCAGGCATTTGCAGCCACCATCTTCTTGCAGCACACAACACAGGAAAGTGGTTCCCTGCCACTTTGGAGGAAAGAGACATAGGCCTGAAGGCCCTGTAAGGCAAGGATGGAGGCTGCCACGTTCCTTCCTTCCATTCCCCGGGCTCCTCCAGAGGCTGAGCTCATTTCCGGGCCCTGCCCATGCATGTGGCAGGGCTGTTGAAAGCTGAGCAGCTGCTGCCGTCCGCCCCAGCCCGGCCTGCGTTCAGCTGGGAGACACAGGGTCTTTGTGCCTCTGCAGCAGATTGGGTGACGCTCACTGGTGTCTTTGAAATGAACATGACATGTCAAAACGTGTCTATTTCTAATGTTAATTTTCAAGAATTTGACTTCTGTTGGCAACTGCCATGGCAGAGGAGAAACAATCACTTTTTTTCAAATATGCGTATAGAGTTATATTTACCCTGATCTTTGGGGTCTGTAGCTATGGAAAACAAGAATCATCTGAGGCTCACCTGCTGGTATGGGATGAGGCAGACAGATTAGTTGTATATTTACAGAGCCAGAGAGCATTAATTATAGCATTTACGCTGTGTGTAGAGTGGCCATGGGAGTTAACTGTTAAATATAGAAACATCACACAAGCTCCAGGACAGTGCTAGGTGTGACAGTGTCCTATGTATAAGAGCACGCTAGGTGACAAAGCCGCAGATGCAGCTTTATCCTGAAGTTACAAAGGTGCTGGATATGACAGCAGTGCTCCCAAAGGTCCTGGCAAGTCTATGTACAGTAAGTTATTGTGATGTTCTGATTATGTCTATACTGTGGGGGAGCAACACTCCTGGAATGACGAGGCCCGGGTGTCACTGTTCGCCAAGGACAGTCATGCTCTTGGTAGAACACTACGCAGAGCAGGGGTCCCCAACTCCCAGGCCAGTACCAGTCCATGGGCTGTTAGAAACCAGGCCACACAGCAGGAGGTGGGTGGCCAGTGAGCAAGCAGAAGCTTCATCTGTATTTATAATGGGTCCTCATCACTCGCATTACCGCCTGAGCTCCGCCTCCTGTCAGATCGTGGCATTGAATTCTCATAGGAGTCGGAACTCTATTGTCAACTGCACCTGCATGGCATCTAGGCTGCACATTCCTTAGGAGAATCTAATGTCTGATGATCTGTCACTGTCTCCCATCACCCCCAGATGAGACCACCTAGTTGCAGAGAAACAAGCTCAGGGCTCCCACTGATTCTACATTAAAGCGAGTTGTAGAATTATCTCATTATCTAATTCAATGTAACAATATAGAAATCAAATGGATAATAAACGTAATGTGTTTGAATCATTCCAAAACCATCCCCCTACCTCCAGTCCATGGAAACATCGTCTTCCATGAAATGGGTCCCTGGTGCCAAAAAGGTTGGGGACTGCTGACAGAGAGGGTCTGTGGGCCTATATATTATTCCAGGGTTTCAGAGTCCCTTGGCTGCAGGTGCATTATGATGTTTCGAACCGACACTCTGCTGTGCCAGGGCTCACACTGACTCAGAGTTGCAGTGTGTCACTTCTCTGCAAGACTCTTACACCTGAAGCAATGATCTGGGTGCTATGTCGCTCTGGATGCCTGTCCAACAGCACTGCCAGTAATGTGCTCAGGGAGGGGGTGCAGTCTCCTAGGTCACACTGTTCCAAAGCACACATCAACAGAATTCAATCACAGGGAATGAGAAGAGACAAGTCCCTCCCTTTTCAAACAGTCCATCACTGAAAATTAACTGCATCAATTTGATCAAACCTCAACATTTGTGAAAGCAGAGTTTCCAAACTCAAAGAGCACTAGAGGCAAGCAGGCAAGGGTAGTGAGCACGGAAGGCTGGGTAGTAGAGGGTAGTGGGGATTGTGGCAAGCTGCCGAGGCACGTCCTACCAGAAGAGGGTAACAGTGACTCAGTCCCATCAAGTACACCCAGGTGGAAGTGTGGATCTAGGGTTGCCTGACTTCTGACTTTTTCAGAAATGTTAGAAACCTGGATTGCTTTTTTTTACTAATGTACAATCGTCAAAACATTTGAGCCAAACCAAGTGCATCTGTGGCTTAATTTCACCTGTGGCTGCTACTTGGCAACCTCTGCCCAGAAGCCAGAGTTGCAGGGTTGGGATAGATGAGTTTCATTACCACCAAGCAGATGTCTTGAGGTTTAACCTGCTGAGCGAGAGGGTGACCCATTCACCTCCACAGACCCTGGCTCAGTTGGCACTTCAACTTGGAAATGTCCTTTTTTCTCCTCTCCTGCCTTCCCCTTAGCTATCCCTCAGCAGAGAGAGATGACTTTCTACCCTAACCCCAGAATAAGGCCATGGCTGATGGCTACTGCAAGAGCAAGAGATCCTACAGCTCGGCCATTGTCTTTGCAGCCTGCTCATGCCTGGGGAGCCAGGCCTGGGATCCTGGGCGGCTGCAGAAGAAACAGGCTGTGGGGAATTATATTGGCAGCATCCTTCAGGAGGGTCAGATTCCCACAGGCATGTAGGCATCTTGCCGACAGCTAAATAGAAGCAATGCCAAAACCACTGGTCAATTGGTTTGATTCTGCCCAGCTGGTTATTGTAATTGGGTGACAGGTGGATATTTCCCTCTCCCTTCCAATGGGTGTTGGAAAGTGAGTAGACCTAGCTCAGGAATCACCCTTCTAGGTGGTTATGTAAGGGGAAGATTATCTCTTTCCACAGGCAGAACTGTTTTTGCCTTTTGGCTGCCTGAAGAATGCAATCAAGTTCAACGAAAGTCAAGTGCCAGGAAATTTCAGAACTTTCTCACATTCCATATTGCATTGTCTACAAAGGTCTTTGAAATTTTCCCTGTTCCAATACTCAGAGGAGATACAGAAATGAAGAATGAATTAGAACAGAACCAACTACAATAGGGGAAAAAGAAGAAATCAAGCAAGCAAGAAGAAATCTAGCGAGAAAGCAAGAGAAGAGAAAGAAAGAAAGGAAGGAAGAGGAGAAGGAAGGAAGGGAAAGAAAGAGCGAGTAGGATTTCTCCTTTGGAGGTGCTTGTGGCAAATAATGTGGAATAAGGAGAATAGTTATATTTTGATGGAATTGCTACATTGAAGTTCTTTAAAATATGAGCTGTAGATTCAGAATTTTGTAATGCTGTGGATGGAGCCCTCTTCTGGAGAAATTTTTCAACAGGTATTACAATAAAATCAAAACGCACAGAGATATACACACTCAGACTTGCACATAGAAACACTGTTGACTACTTAGATGATATGACTGTCATGCAGGTGTAAATTAAATCCATAGTTTGTCCTTTTCCTTACCTTACACTAAATATATATTAACTAGACTCCCCAAGCAACTGTATTTTTGGAAGGAAATAAGGATGTTTTCAAGAACCTAGCTATACTTTAACCTAAACATTGAACTTCAGATTGAGGCTCAATTTACACATCTAAGTGCTGATATTTTTAGATAATGCAGTTATAGGGTACGTTGGTTTGTTGGGCAATTTCACTATAACACATATAGGAAACTTCTGGAAGGAAATAGATTTTACTTAATGGAAAACCCAAGGGCTAAAGATAGAAAAGGGGAGAAGGGAGGAAGGCAGAGTAGACTAGATTAGCTAAGATGACTGTTGGGGCTGTTAGTATAGACTGTAGAATTTCACAAATTCCAGATTACTTAATCAACTTTGCAGTTTATTAAACCTGTTTTGGGACTTGCTAAAAAAGAATATTCAGACAGGTGAACTGTATCACTGCCTCCTTTCACTACGTATTCCATTCCGTTTCACTAGTACTCTGAAAATCTTACAGGCTGTCAAGTGTTGACCCTAAGTGGCAGGGGGCAGCGCTCTCTTCAACCCTGTGTCTCTTTCCTTATCCAAAAGTTTCTGCAAATAAACCATGTTCTTAAAACATAACACACAAATTTGCAGGAGCACTACAAGACATTGACTCTCATTTAAAATACTGAAAATCAAGATTTTGACTCCAAGGGAGAACTCCCTCACTTTATAACGAAATCTCAGAATTCCATGGAACATTTTTAGTCACTCCCAAGTGACTGCCCTCCAAACCTGAACTACTCCCTAAATTCCTAATTCTTGGGTGATTACTCACTCATTGTTAGAACTTTTGGTTAGCTGTAAGTGCTACCCAAATAGGGAGGGAAATCATATTTACCACGGAATTTCTAGCTCATTTCTTTCTTGATTTGTTTCACACTCATTACTTATCATAGCCAAATTCCTGAGGCCACTTCTGGAACAGACTTTCCCAAAACACCCCAGGGGATAGGAGAGGTGACTGTTCAACTGTGCCAGCTTCCAGTCATTGTTGCTTAAAATTCCTCGCCTCCTACCAAAATGCCTAAAACAGCAACCAAGCCAATAAACTTACAGAGATTGATGGCTTCCAAAGTCGGACCCAATGCATTACAGCTGCAGTGGAAAAAAACATACAGGCTTGCCTGAACACCACCAGGCTGAGTGACTAATTTGCTTTATTATATTGTTTTTCCCTTTCTTCTGTTTTCTCTCTGCCCCAGGAAAGTTTTGTTTTTGCTGGTCGACTCAAAGGCTCCAAGATGTTCCCCACTTTTTTCTATGGCACACAGAACTCTGCCCTTGAACTTCTTGCTGGTTAACTGGATTGCATCAAAATGATTTTTCTGGGAGGTACTATTGCTACCAGGATAACAATTACTATCCTAATGTGGACATTTGCTCTGATATGCATAACAATTGAAATTAGAAATAAGCCTCTTAGGGCAATCATTTCAATTCACAGCAAAATCTCTGCTTCCTTCTTCTAAATAAATAGAGTGAGCCTTCAGAATCCACGTGTGCCATCCTGGCCCTGGCTTAGGAGACATACCAGTTCATTTGCAAAAAGAACCATGTGGAGAGCCCCTAGTGCATCAAGATCGATCTTGGGGCCCTGTCACATGGTCTATCTTGCTCTAAAAGAGGCATAACTTTGGGCAAGCCCTGGAATCTGAACTGAAAAACCTGCCAAGAGAGAAAAAGGACTGTGAAGTCCTGTACAAGGCAATGGGAGGTGCTCTCAGACACCGATGCTCCCAGGGCAGCATGCATTGCATAGGATATCCTGTTGAATGCAATCCTATCCCCACAGCAGTCCTAGGAAGGCAGCAGATTATTTTACAGTGGAGAACTTGGAAGCTCAAAGAGGTTAAACAACTTGCCCCGGGTGGTACCACTAGCAGATGGCAGGAAGGATCTGAATCCGTTTTGTCTGAGGCATGCTCCAAACTGCCTTGCTAAATTGGGATACATGTACACATATACAGCCTTAGGGGTCGTTCCGGTACAGGACATCTGGAAAACTGGTTCACAGCCAGGCTTGGGATTCCATGGCAAGACTCCAGCCTGTAAGGACCCCAAGATAATCAACCAGCAATGCCTGGTAGAAAAGGAGCCATAACTGGGCTGCCCTCAATGGGGACTGTATATACAAGGAATAAAGAAGTCAGGAGCATGGGAGCAGGCTCAGCAGCCCAGCCAGGCACTTTAATCTCCTCCCCCATCACTCATCACTACATTTCTGAGATGTTGGCCTATTTTCAAAGTCTAACCCTAACATTGCTCCAGCAGTGGTCTCACATTAGAAGGCTGCACCAATCTCCCCGTCCCAGACAGTCCCCACCTAGGACCCCAACTCCCTTCCCCTCCCTCTCACCCACGAACTCACACAGGAGCCTTATCCCTGGCCCGGAACTCAACACTAGCACCCCGAGTCACTCCCTGTCTCTTTCCCTCCTCTCTGCCTGGCCCTGCCCTGCCCTGGCTCCTAGCCACCCACTTGCAGGCTGCCAGCTCACTCCAAGTCCCAAAGCCTGCCTGGGAGGCGATGGGGAACTGGGTCGGGGTGCTCTCCGAAACCACAGGCCCCGGAGCAGCGCTGGGCGTGCCCCGCAGCCGCCAGCACCCCAGGCCTGGCTTCAGAGCCCTGCTTTCCTGCGCTCAAACTTCCCGAGATCTCCGAGACGCAGCAGGGATTGCAGGCGGACCGCGTCTCCCTCGTCCCCTCTCCGGGTTGGCGGGCCCTTCCCTGGCGCCGCAGCTCTCCGAGGGTTAACAGGCAGCTGCAGCCCGGGTGTGCAAGGCTTGAACTTTTCTCTGCGCTCCGCTCCTGCCCAGGGAAGGCAGCAGAGGCGGCAGCCGGGATCGGGCCGGAGCTCCAGCTGGCTGGACAATAGGGGTGCGGGGGGCTGGGGCCTGCGCCCTGGCGGGGGACGCGCTCCGGCCCTTTCGAGCCCGGGGTCTGAGAGCAAAAGGACCCCGATGCGGGCGCGGCCAGCGCCGGCGCCTTTGAGCGACAGCAGCAGCCGGGCTGCGGCTCTCTGCTGCCCCGAGGCGCCTTCCAGCGCGCGGCCGGGCTGTGCCAGGGGGCCCGGGCCACCCGGGAAGTCGGCGGTGCCTTCTCGGCCTCTCCAGCCCCGCAGCCCCGCAGCCCGCAATTCGGACCCGAGCAGCGCTTCCGCCGCTGGGCGTTGGGCTGGGGGAAACCGCGGCTCGCTGGAGTCGCCTCCAACTGAGTCTCTCTCTAATGCACCGAGCCTCCGGAGGAGGGAACCAAAGTTACCCCACTTGATGTGGGCGAGAATGTCGCCCCTGCTAGCAAAAAAGGTCTGGGAGCGCTCTCCTCCTCCCGTGAACGTACACACACACACACACACACACACACACACACACACGCCGGAGTGGGAGCCGGTGGGGGCGGAGGGGGGGTGCCCAGGATCTCTGGGCTCAGAATGACCTCCCTTCCGAGCCCCGATCTGTCTTTGCAGCGGCGACCGGAGGCCCCGACCCCCCGAAAGCCCCCTCACCCTGCCTGTGCCCGGAGATCCGAATGCAGAAATGGGGCGCAGAGCGCGCCCGGCAGCCCCTCTTCCCTACCTGGGACAGGAGGACGCACAGAACGAGCGGAGTTCTCGGCTGCATTTTGTCCGACTAGAAGCGCCCGGCGGCGTTTTCATTCATGCACGCGGCTGCACTGAGCATATTTTCCGTGGGAGCCAGGCTTTGAGGAGAGGCTCTGCCTCGCCAGCCAGCCAACTTCCCAAATAGATCAGCAGCAGCATCACGAAAGCATTGGGTAGAGGCTGATGACCAGGACCAATGGCTTTACAAGACGGATTCCTTCATAACGCTCCCTCGTTTTGCATGGCAGATAGGAGGTGAACACCTCGCGAGGAGCGAGCCCCGCGGAGGTGGCAGCCCGTTTGCTTCTTTGGACTGTTGGGGCCCAGCCTCACAAATCACGCTGGGCAATGCCAGCGGATTCCACTTTTCCAGAGAATGGAATTGCACGGGGGACTGGCGGCCACTTCCAGCCTAGTGCAAAAGGATTCTCTTTATTAAAATGTTAATAAGGTCCACTTTATTTCCAATAAATCAAAGAAAATGACCCCAGCAGTTCCAGCCCTTTCTACTCCTGGCAAGACTTGGCAGTGGATTTTTTTCTTTTTTTTCCTTTTCTTCTCCCACCACTGTGGCTCAAGTCATAATGGTGTTTGGTGTTTTCCTGCCATGTCACAAATCACAAAGAGGACAGATCAATTCTAGCTTGAAGAAAAAATTCCATCAAGGGGCAATAGATTTTATTAACCGCTCAGGTGAGAGTCTGACTAGCCACCTACTCCACAAATGTGCATCTGGCACCAAAGCTGGGATCTGGATTGGAGGAAACTTCTTTTTTCTATGTGGATGTTACTTTTCAGAAGCTCTGAACTACCCCCAGGTACTCAGAACAGCAGTAGTCACTGCTTAAGGGAATTTATACACGGGGTACGATGAGGGTAAGAGGGACATCTAGGTCTGCTTTCCCTGGTAGGAATCTAAGAATATACAGAGAAGACCTTACTTTACCATTTCCATGCAGCCTTCCTTTAAAAAGAATTTAAGGTGTTTTACAATAAAGGACATTTGTGCAATAGAATTTATGAACCAAAATAGAAAATCTGGGCCAGAAGAAAAAGTACAGCAAACCAAAATGACAAACCCAAATTCTAATGTATTTGCTCTGATTTGGATTTGAGCTCCCTGATAGCCAAAGCAATGAGGAGCGTTAAGTTACATAGTTTTGTTGTAGAAACATGTATACAATGTCTTTCAGCATCATTTTCCATGGGGCTGCATACTGGAATAAATGCATTATGTAACATGTAATACAGCAGGACACTGAGTGATGGACCATGCCAAGATCCAGTGGACTGGGATGTATTTCCAGCATCTGGCACAGGGCCTGGAACATGGAGACAGAAATTAGTGTGTGTTAAAGGAAGAGATGGCTAGACTTTGTCAAGATGCAGCAGAAGGTGGGGAGGCGCAAGGAGTCTGGAGCCACATTGTCTAGGCACAGCCCCCAAATCTGCCACTTACTTGTGAGTTACTTGAACTCTCTGTCTCCATTTGTTCACAGGTGAAACGAAAATACAAATTGTACAGAACTCATAAGGCTGTGGTAAGGATTAAGTGACGACACATCCACTGAATAAATATAAAGTGATGTGCTTTTTAAGATCCTTCATTGGTTGCTATTTCATCACAAGGTCATCTCCTGTGGTCCCAAGGTCATTGATAAAGATGCAGTAACATCTGAGGCTTGGCTGCTATAGCCAGCACTGGCCCAACAGATGGCAATGTTGGCAAAACAACCCCCAGATGAAACTGGGAAAGGTGAATTTTGCTGCTTCACCCACTCATTTCCTTGCTTAAAGAGGACCATCCATCCCTGAGCCTCTGACCAATACGGTCTGACAGATGATGTCACAGATCATGACACTTTGGAACCCACATGTGGAGATCTAGCCTCACATTTCCCACAGGTGGGAGTAAACCAGAGAACTCTAGAGTCAAACAGGCTTCAAATCAAGGCATCCTGAAATATCCAGACTTTTCTCCATTCCAGGGAAAGCACCATCTTGTCATTCAGGGCCAGATGAACTGAGCCCATGGCTTAGCGAAACAGTGATAGGGAAAGAGAGCAGAGGACAGCTTGGGAGGTGATAAAACACAATGAGGAGCTAGACTGCAGGAGATCTAGCTAGGTTTCCATCTGCAGCAGCTCAGTCAAGAGAAGCAGTCCCTCAGAGAAGGGAATGTCCAAGGCTGCCTTCTAAGGACAATTTCACAGTTCTGCTGGCCTTCTGTGGTCTTCCCATTCCCTTGTCCTTAGTGCTGCTTATCAAATATTTCCAGTTTTCCCCCTTTTGGGATCATGGTAGGATTGCACTTGCTGGCCCCCCTGTTGCTGGGGTGGGGTAGTGTGAGTACATCAAGCCCATGAGCCATGTGAAAAGTGTCATGTCCCTTCAACACTGGAACATTTAATTTCCAGTGTCAGACTGATTGGTTTCCCTGGATGTGCTTTTTGCCCCAGTACTTACCCAAAGAGGGGAAAAATCTTGGGTGAGACAGCTTGGTTTGGCTAAGGACAATTCTCTGGTTTGTCCTCAAATTCATCAACCATATATAAAAGGAGGCTATTGGCAGTATGACTAATAATGAGAGGTTGTGATGCCCAGGCCATGAAAGACCTCATGACTCTGATGTTACCAATAAAGATAGATATCATCTGGTCAAAATTCTGCTGACTCTGGTCCCTGCAAAGTCCTGCTTAGGCATTTGCTAAGGTCCTGGGCTTTTGTCCTGGGCTGTTCTACTGGCAGGCAGAGTGGTTCCAGTAAACCTCACCTGATTCCAGGTGGGTGTGCCCAACAAGCCAGTCTTTATTCCTTCCTTGCCTCAATCCCTACAGAATGGCTTTCCAGGAATGAGAGGAGTTGATTTCTGGAGTCTTCTTAAGCACTGAGGCTCACTTCTGTAATCCCATGAGGTTCCAAACACACTGAGCCTACTAAGGTGGAAAAAGATTTGTCAGAAAGATAAGACCTGAATTGAGATCTTCAGATTCTACTTATATGAAGAAAGTCTCTTTTGTACCCTAAGACTCAGTTTGTCATCAATAAAATGGAAATCATAACATAATAGCACTCCCAGGACTGTTGTAAATATTGATGTTTCTCTTCCCATCTATCAATCTACTCCTCTCAACTTTCAGAAAACCTGCATTTTACCAAAGAATGAGAGAACGTATTTTGTCCAATGAAGATGGAAGAAAAAATTATTTCATTTTAATGACAAGAGGCTTCTGAAAAAGAAATCCATTCTTGTTTGTTTTGCTTTGCTTTTTATTTAGTTGCCTATTAGTGCTATTTTGGCTGATGAATTGATTGATGTGGCAAATAAATACTAAAGTTGATCCCTATGTATTCCCACTCCACCGCCCACCTGTATCATCTACCGACCAAGCCCCAGATGCTGCAGCATCTGTGGGCTCCTCGAGAAGCTGTGTCTGCCTTTAGACACAGTCGAGGTTCACACCCCTTTTCCAGAGGCATCAGCCTAGCTTTGGCACTGAGGGAATAATCCAACAGCCAGCAGCTGCCTCCTGTGGGTGCCAAGGGTTGAGCTTGTTTCCTGTCCTTGGCTGATGCTGATGAAGACATTCCAGAGTGGGTGGTTGTGATGACTGTGTGAGTGTGTGCATGTTCCCATGTGTATGTGTACATGCACATGGGTGCGTGTGTGTAGGGGGAGGGGGTGACCAGCATACAGTCTAGCAGAGACAATGTATTCAAATTCTGTTATGCTTTCAATGTGCTGCTATGATGAAGCATTTGTATAGAGCAGCATTAATCCAGCTAGGAGCCCTTTTGCAACAACACAGCACTTAGGCGCGCCTGGGGACCGGGATAACAGGGATCCACGTGCATGCACGGAAGCCCCTATCATACAGCACTGCAACATACCTTAATGCTAACGGCTCACTCCCTACAACGGGGACGGCTGCTAAAAATAACCAAGATTATGACAATACACCGTCCTATAAGTCTTCCTGGCTACCAAAATGCTGACCAAAAGTAGCATTCCTGATCACTCTTAAGCCACAAACACTGCTTTGTGTTTCTTCGCAGCCCTCTATGTTACTTGACCTTCTGCTATACACTGTGGCTTGCGTTATCATCTCAATCCTTCACTCCAAACTGCATCTGTGCCCTTTGCCCCTTGGCTTTGAGTTTAGCCATGCAACTTCTGTGACTAATGAAATGAAGCAGAAGGGATGGGGTGCCAGTTATAAGCCCAGGTCCTGAGAAACCCCCTGTGTTTTAGCTTGCTCTCGCAAGCGCTGCTACTGATGCCTCGAAAAGAGCATTTGTGGGCTATCCCGCTGGTCCTAGGAAGACAGATGAGCCCCTCATGGACCCACAGATGTTTGAACAAGCCCAGCAGAATCTGCCCAGCTCAGCTGATCAGCAGGTATTTGACCTAAAAATAAACAATTGCTTTAAATTTGAGGTGGTTTGTTTTGTAGCAATAACTAATGAGTGATTACATCTGTTGGCTTGTTGTCTGTCTCTTCCTCTGGAATATAAGTTCATTTCTGTATATTTCGCCGCTCAGTGCTGTGTTTCGGGAGCATGGCAGGTGCTTAGTAGACTTGCTGTGAGGGGGTGAATTAAGTGGCTTTTGTGTTGCAAAATGTGTGATGCTGAGAGGCTCATCACATGTAGCTCCCTATGACGCAAGGTCTTCTCACAATAGTCTAGACCAGAACTAGACACAGTGAAGAACATGTTTAAGCATGTCAGCGTCTAAAGATCTTTTGTGGACGAGATATAGGGTGTGACATCCTTCTAAATTTCCGGGACGTAGGCACAGCCCACACATCTAAGAATAAGACAAAACACACTCCTTCATCTTTTTAGGGTTCTGCCCTAATACAGTGTCCTCTGTGAATATGTTTAATACAAGCATGACCTCCGCACTCGCAAAGGAGATGAAACCAGGAGTGACTTTTAGGCCATCTCAGTTTTTGGCCCAATTATCTTTAGGACTTCAGTCACTCATGACCAGCAAAACTGGACATTCAGACACCAATTTTTATCTTGTGAATAAGAAGCAGTTAAAACCCCCCTCTAGGTGTCTCCCTTACCCAAAATTAGTGGCTGGGGTTATTTTTACACAGAAAATCATCTCAGAGCCAGTTCAGAAAGGCAATGTGTTTACAATATGGACAGAGACCAGCAGCATAAGCATCACCTGGGAACTTGCGAGCAGTGAAATTTCCCAGGCAGGTCAGGTCCCTAGATCTACTGGTTGGGAAATTCTGGGGTGGAGTCTAGCATTCTGTGTTTTACAAGCCCTTCGAATATATACTTTGAAAACCAATGCTCCAGAGAGTTCTCAACTACTTATTCACAAATATTTATTTATTCATTCAAAAAATGTCTCTAAAGTGCCTATTCCATATTAGCCCCTGAGTTAAGCAACAAGGAAATAAATTATAAGGCATGGTGTGCATGCTTAAGAAAATGTGACTAATTGATCTCGAACTTCCGACCTCAGGTGATCCGCCCACTTCAGCCTCCAAAAGTGCTGGGATTACAGGCATGAGCCACCACGCCTGGCTGAAAATGTGACTAATCGGGAGAAATTCTCTTATCATGTGCTACACGGGGTGCCGAAACACAGTCAAGGTCGCCAGAGCTATGGAGGATCAAGAAGTGTTTAAGAAGAGACGTGGGTGCCGGGTGCAGTGGCTCACATCTGTAATCCCAACATGTTGGGAGGCTGAGGCAGGTGGATCACTTGAGTCCAGAAGTTCAGGACCACCCTGGGCAACATGGTAAAACCCCTATCTCTACAAAAAATACAAAACCTGGCTGTGAGTGGTGGTGCATGCCTGTGGTCCCAGCTATTCAGGAGGCTGAGGTGGGAGGATCACTTGAGTCCGGGAGGTAGAGGTTGCAGTGAGCCAAGATTGTGCCACTGCACTCCAGCCTGGGTGACAGAGTGAGACCCTGTCTGAAGGAAAAAAAAAAAAAGAAGTAAGAGACAAAGGATTCACTGCTGGTTTCCCTTATGTGTCAAAAACCATCATGGGCCTCCACTTGGCAGATGTAGTATTTTTCATATCCATTGATGAGAAAAGAAATAACTGCAAAAGAAAGTTCATAATTCAACCCTTCCTTCTAGCAGAATTTGAAGTTTATTCTTTACAGTCTCATCTAGGTAAAGGTCTAAAATGACAGTGTCTATCTTTGTGTCCGGGGGTATTATTTATTTACTTGATAAGCAATGCTTACTGTGTATTTAGATGAGATTTCTTACAATGACCTCAGGATCCTCAAGTCCCAATCTGCCTGTCTCTGGTCCCCAAATCAGGAATCACTGAGCTAGAACAAAGGGAAAGTGAAGAAAGAAAGGCATTTGTGGAAGTGGCTGGTGACCAGAGGGCTGGCCGAAGACAAGGCTGGGCAGTTTAGGGGTTCAGATGAGAACCAGCTTCAACATCAACCTTGGGAGACTCAACTTTATCCTACAGGCAAGAGGGAATCATTTAAACTATCTAAACAGAGATTTCATATCTAATTTACAGTTTAGTTAGATCATTCCAGTCACATTGGAAGATGGATTGAATTGAGGGCCAGAATCGAGGAAGAGAGACTTCTCAGCGGATGATTACACACGATATATAGAAGGCAACGAGAGCAAGAACTCTTTTCATCAGGTTCCTAACTAGTGAGTGGTACAGGAATATGACATGGACATCTCTCCTGCTGCCACACACAGTATCTGGCACATAACATGGGCCTATGCAATAGCAGATGAATCAAAACATACTTATGAATATGGCAGATTTGCTTTGAGCCCTCTTTTTATTTTTGAGATGGAGTTTTGCTCTTGTTGCCCAGGCTGGCATGCAATGGCGCGATCTCGGCTCACTGCAACCTCCACCTCCCAGGTTCAAGAGATTCTCTTGCCTCAGCCTTCTGAGTAGCTGGGATTACAGGCATGCACCACCATGTCCGGCTAATTTTTCGTATATTTTTAGTAGAGATGGGGTTTCTCTACGTTGGTCAAGCTGGTCTAGAACTCCCAACCTCAGGTGATCCACCTGCCTCAGCCTCCCAAAGTGGTAGGATTACAGGTATAAGCCATTGTGCCTGGCCTGAGCCCTAATTCTTCACCTCCACCTGGATCTAATTCTTGCTTCATCAAAGGTGGAACAAATATACTCCACTTTGACTTTGGGCTTGTCCATTTGGTTTGCAGTGGTGAATAGAATGAGGGGGAGGTGGCAGTGTGCACTTCTAAGCATAGGTCTTAAGGGCCCTTTGTTCTCTCATGCCACTGTCATTTCCATGAAAGGAACACTGCCTGGATGCCCAGCTGGTCCAAGAAAGATGAGAAACGTGAAGCTGAGACAATCCATCCCATCTCAGCTCTGCAGTGAGAAGCAGATAGGCCCAGCCTAGATCAAATCTGCCAACCCCTAGCTAATCCAGTAGAATAAATCTTTACTGTCATATGACACAGAGATTGCTGTGATTATTTGTTTTATCCAGAAACAGCTGACTTATACCTTAATGAACCCCCTTCTTGGGATTATGTGTAGCTAGGGAATGGGCAAAAAGCTGAATACTTAAATCTAGCATAGATATTTACATGGGTATGGCCAACATTTAATGTCTATCACGAATCCAATTCCATAATTCCTTGACTCACCGCCCTCTCCTTCTATCCATCTAATCCAAGCTGACTGTCCCCTTGCAAATCCCATTTCCTTCTTCAACATTTACTGCAGAGCTACTGAATTTCTCTGGTTGTTTTTCTTATCCCAACATAATGGTAAGGCCAGCAGTTAACAATTACTTGAGAAAATGTATTTACAATGCAATGCAGATTGGTGAATGTTTGCATTGGATAAATTTATTTACAATGTAATCCAAATCTGCCATTTCCTCTAGTTGATAAAATTGTGCTGCTCCTATAAAATGCAACCCATCCGGTTAATGGTTTCTATGGTCTTTTATGAATAGACCAAGGTCAGGGCCACCATAATGAGTTGGGGAAAGTTAATCGGTGGAGGTAAGTTAAGCACAGAAAACCACAATTTAATGATTCTGAATGTGTGACAGCTGTCAAAATTTAACAAAATGAGAGCCATAAAAGGCAAATCTTAAGACTCTATTGTTTTTTAATCTGAGCTTCTGTGGATTTGAAATGACTGGTGTGCAATTTCCATTAGGTCAGGGATGATGTCTGTCCCTCTCTCTCAGATATTCATTGCCTGCACATTGCCTGGCACTGAGCAGACATTTAATAGACAGGAGTGGGATGCATCAGTGAGAGAGTGCAGGTGCATCACAGAGTTCCCCCTTAGCTCTGCAAGTCTGCTGTTTCTAATACTTATATTCACTGCAGAAAAATGAAATATCCAACAGTACATCTCTTATACTTCAGCATCCATCTCCCAGAGCAGCGGTTCTCCAAGTGCAGTCCTATTATGCATTCCCATTCAGTCCCAGTGTTCCAAATGGAAATGGAAATTGTCTACGCTGGTCCTGTTTCTAATGCATAAAAGTTGAAAGTGAGTATGTTGACTCATTAAATTATTTCTTAGTGTATGACAGAAAGCGGAAGCTTACCCCAGCCCACAAGGGCTTACAGAGCTCTCTCCTGCCTCTCTGTCCAGATTCACTCCATTTCCATTTCCCCCTTGCTCACTGCACTCTGCTCTTCTCTTGGCTCTTAAATCTGTTGAGCTCTTCCCCATCCCTGTGCACATTCCAGTCACTCCATCTGGAATATTCTTTTTTCCCCTACTTGTAGGTCATTTTCAGCCTCCCAGAATTTGTTTTGATGTCCCCTGTTCAGAAGAGGCACTGACCCTCTCCAGTTACCCTCCATTGGCTCATGTCCTGGTTGTTTCCTTCATGGCACTTCCTATCATTTGTCACCATTTTATTTATTATTAGCTTTTTATGTGTGTTTCCCATACTAGAATATAAGGTCCATGAAGGCAACTAAATATCTCTTAATTTATTACTGGACTCCACTACTTAGAACTATACCTGCTTCATGATAAACACTTAATAATATATTTCTTAAGAAATAAATGAACAGGTGATCTTACAGCCAGTGAGAGTGGATGGGCCAGTGACTCTCTAAACACATTAATCTTATCAGGAATATCAAGCGGTCCAACGCTCAATGATGGCAGGATACTGCCAAGGAACCACTATGCAAAAATATAGCCAGGAGTAAGCATGCACATTTAGAAAGCTCATGTTATATACACCATAAGACCAAGGGCCCAGGGGTCCTGCAGGCAAGCCAAATAGATAGCAACCTATTTTCTTTGCCAAGACGAAACTCCTGTGGGCCGTGGGACATGCCCTAGGTGGACTGAGGATGCCATTGTCCCAAGATGAATCTGGAGAGACTGAGATGAACCAGGGCACACCTGAGCAAGACATGGTAGAGTATTTTCAATACTATTTTCTCTTACTTGACAGGTCAGGAATTCATCTAAAGCCTTTTCAGAGTGCCAGGTTCTGGTTCGTGTAATGAATCTATTGATTCATGTTGTCCCTGGGAGACTCTGACGATCAGAGAGCATCAAGAGAGAAGACAAAGAATTCTCATTGCTTGTCACGGAGCCTCTGGGTGAAGAGACAGGTCTCAGCATATTCCCACAAGGTGCCTACAGCCCAGTTACTATTCTTTGGGGGTTAAATGGTTATTTATTCTAGAACTTATTTTAGTGCTCTTGGCTAACATTGCCTTGGATGCCCAATAATTGCTTCTCTCTTAAAAAAGAATGTAGACGATGACAACACTTTCTTCATTCCTTCATTCATTCATTCAGCAACTGTTTTGGTAAGAAGCAGCAAGATATAATTTAAAACGAAGAAGAAGAAGAAGAACCTTTCCGGAATCAAGCTAAGTTATTGGTTTGTAGGTTGCCAGTCTCCCCAAACTCCTCAGCCTGATTTCCATATTGTTGCCAGGGCAATTTTTAATTTAACCAATAAATATCAAGTGTCTACGACAATCCACGCATTATTTTACTCAGCAGTTAATAACAGCATTTGTTCACGGTCTTTGTGGTATCTATGTACAACCTTCAGTGGCCTCTCATTGCTCTTAGGTTAAAGCCCAAATCCCTAACCTGGCATTCAATTCCATGCATAAAGATCCTATATAGCTGTTTTTCTATGTTAATCTCCCACAACAAAGCTCAGGTACCAGCCATAGAGAACATCTCCCATCGACCCCACCTCTTGTGAGGCTACCATATTTTCCTCAGGATCTTCACACATGTTGCTTCCTTGGAATTACCTGTATCACCTTTCTCCTGTGCAGGCCTAGGTCCAGTGTGTGGGCCACAGCTCATCATTAAGGATTACCCCCAGTGCCACCTCCTCCAGGAAGTTGCCCCTGATCTACCCAGGCGGGGTTAAATGCACTTAGAACATGTCATTGTTCATTTACTGGAGTCCTCCACTGCACCAAGAGCTGCCTGAGGTGAAGAACCAAGTCTGATTCTTATCTACATCCTCAATAAGCCCAGTAGCAAGCACACACAGGTCTTCAAAATAACATCTATGCATTAATAAAGGCACACATGAAAAGTAATCATGAGAGCTGTGACATTTATTAAGTGTGAGGCACCTTTCCAAGTGCTATACGCTCATGCTTTTCTCATTGAATCATAAGCAGCCTCATATGAAATACGATTATCTCCTTTTGCTGATAACCAGGGATAGGCAAACCTGCCCTGGGGTGAAGGAACCTATGGCGTAGAGAAGCAAGCATTGACCTGGGAGTCAGAGCGCCTGGATCCTGAGCCTGTCTCTGAGGCTTATTTTTGCTGCAATGAAAACAGATCGCTGTTCCTAAAGACTTGGTTTCCTTTCTTGCTAATAAGCACAGCCTTTGGAGTCCAACAGCCTAGGTTTAAATTCTACTCTATCACTCACCAGAGCCAGACTCGGGTGGGTTACTTAACTCATCACTGTTGAGCACTTGCCATCTGCCAAGTACTGTGTGCCACATGGTGGGAGTAACTACAGAAATAATAACGAACATTAATTGAGAATTAATTGAGTTGATTATTTCATCTTACAATTTACTATCATATTACTTTCATTATTTATGTACAATATCTTATTTTATTATTTATTATAATAGTTATAATTAACTAACAGCTAACAGTCATTGGTAATGTGGCAGCCACTGTTTTAAGCACTTTTTACACGTCAGATTGTTTATAACTTATGAAAATCTTAAGAGGCCAGTTCTATCACTATTCTCACTTTAAAATGAGTAAACTGAGGCATATAGCTAGCTAGTGGAAAAGGGGCTTGAATCCAGAGCTCCCAGCTCTAGAACACAAACGCTTGACCAGCTTGCCGTACTGCCTCTCTTCATACATCAATAGAAAGATAAACAGGTCATGCCTCTAGCTTTGTAGAACTGCTAACTCCTCTCTGAGTCTCAGATGCCCCTTTCATAAAACAGGCTGGTGACTGTTTCTATATCATAGACTGTTACACAAATTACACGGCTTGTTCATGTAAAACACGTATTAGTCTGTATTATGAGAGGGTTGAATTGGCTATTCTACAGATCCCCTTCAATCCTTCTGTTCTGTGGAATCAGTCAGGACTCAAGGGCCTGTGTTACCCAGCAATGTCAGAAGTTTGCATCTTAGGAGAAGAGAATGGTCACCAAGGATTTGGAATCAGCCTCTGGGTGGCAGAACTGGACACCTGCACAGTTTATGGGAATGTTCACTGGACCGGAACTTTCCAAGTATTTCAAGCACTGCCAATTTTGTGGAATCTAAGGTAGGGTGTATACAAACAGTGGTAAACTGTCACAAGATAGTAAAATCCTAGCTGATTCCAGGGAGTCATTACCAGGGAGTTACAGGCCACGGAATGGAAAATCCAGGTTGTCTAGTCTTAGTGAGATCCCTCATCTCTAATCATATCAATCACTGATTCTGCACCATGGTCAAAAAGGCACGGTAAGCACTCATGTGTCATGAAAGAGGGGATAACCACACAAAGCAATGACGTCACTAGCAGGTAACTTGACTGGGCATTTTTTTTTTTTTTTGAGACAGAGTCTCTCTCTGTCTACCAGGCTGGAATGCAGTGGAGCTATCTCGGCTCACTGCAATATCCACCTCCCGGGTTCAAGCAATTCTCAGCCTCAGCCTCCCGAGTAGATGGGATTACAGATGCCCACCACCATGGCTGGCTAATTTTTGTATTTTTAGTGGAGACAGGGTTTCACCATCTTGGCCAGGCTGGTCATGAACTCCTGACCTTGTGATCCACCCACCTCAGACTCTCAAAAGTGCTGGGTTACAGGCATAAGACACCATGTCTGGCTGACTGGGCACTTTCTTTGTGCTGGGCAGGGGCCAGGTATCATGCTCTTCCCTCCTCAAAAAGCAGGTGCTACTATTTTTTTTTTTTTTTTTTTTTTGAGACAGAGTCTTGCTCTGTCACCCAGGCTGGAGTGCAGTGGTACAATCACGGCTCACTGTAGCCTCAACCTCTTGGGCTTGAACAATCCTCCCATCTCCACCTTCTGAGTACCTGGGACAATAAGTGCATGCCACCACGCCCAGGTAATTTTTGTATTTTCTGTACAGATAGGGTCTCCTTATGCTACCCAGGCTGGTCCCTTGAGCTCAAGTGATCCTCCTGCCTCAGCTTCCCAAAGTGCTGGGATTACAAGAATGAGCCACCATGCCCCACCTACAATTAACACTATCATGCTACACTGTCCCTATGCCCACGACATCTGAAAGATTGGGCAGGCAGCTGACTATCACACAGAGTTGATTAGAACACAAAGTATATGGAATAGTAACGCACACATTCTTTTATGTATTCATCCATTCAAACAAACCTTAAAAAAATATTGATTGGGTCCAAGCACTGTTCTAGGAAATAGAACGGGGAATACAGTAGTGAACAAAACAAACAAATATCCCAGACGGCAAGTTTTCTGGTGAAACACAGACAGGAAAAAAAGAGAGAAGAACAGTTAGATTTCTACATTCTTAACGCTTACTCTGCAGTGGGTGTAATTCTAAGTATTTTGTGTATATCAACTCATGGAATCCTAGCCATCCGACAAGGTCAGTTCTATTACTAGGCTCAGTTTGTAAAGAGGAGACATTGAGGCACAGAGAGGTTTGATTCTTTGTCCAAGCTCACACAGCTAATAAGGGGCAGAATCAGGATTTGACCCCAAGCAATCTGGTTCCTGAGATTACACCGTTAGCCAACCATGCTCCGTGGAAGCCCAGGAACAGGATGACTTAGCTGGCTTTTACTCAGGCCCCAGGGTCTCCTCTTTGATGGTGCTGGAAGCCCCTTCTCTTGTCTCGGCTCCTTTTTCCCTTCGCTTCCCTCTTTCTTCCTCCCAGCCTTCCTGCTTCATGCAGTTCTCTTAGGCTCACATGTCCTGCTCTCCCTGGAGGCCAGGCCCTGCAGAGCTGCCTCCTCTTAGATCTTCACCTCCAGAGTGGGACATTTCACACCAACCAATGTCCTTTTGCCACTACTGACCTCTACCCTGGGTTGGGGTGCTAATCTCAAAGTCTCCTCTCCATCAGAGCTAAAAATGAGAATGAATGAAGGGCATTAGAGAGACAGAGAACCCCATCTTTCCACTGTCCCCACCATTCAGATGACATAGCTAAGTGTAGGAAGAACTAAAGGTGCTGAGTTGGGATTTGCATTGAGAACTGTTTGGGCCTAAGGCTCCTAACCACTAGATTTTACTGTTAATTTAAAAAAACAGCTCTGTGCCAGGCAGAAAATAGGTGCTCAGTTAAGAATTGACTTAAAGACTGAAAAGATGGATAAATCAGAGAAGAAAAGACCCACAGAAATGGGCAGGTGTACACAGGCCCAAGAACTGAATAAAACACTAAAGCAGCTTATGAATGGAAGTGTGTCGAGGACCAACACAATCTGGTTGATTCCCAGCTCTGGGAACACTCAGACAAGACCCTTCAAAAGTTTGCAATATTGTCACCTTGCTTCTCAACTGCAGTTTTATAAGGGTCTCTTGCCGGCTTCGTTTTTCTTTCACAAACAAGGACAAGTTGCTTTAGAGGACATCATTTGGAAAGGCACCTGTTCAAGCTGGGACCATTCCCTGGGGAAGGAAGAGTGTGCCCTCAGGAGAAGCAGAAATGCAGAGGCGGTGGGAGAGGAGACTGCAGCTAATCCCTCACACCGAGACTTCGCCAGCTTCTAATCGCCTAATAACAGGGCGCATAATTGGCAGAAAAGATTGCCCTGCCCTTTACACATGTGTCTGCAATTACTTTTCAAACTGGGGCGATAAGTGGCATGATTGGTTTCCTCATGCAGGCTTCCGTGCCTTGGAGAAAGGGGGGCTTTCTTCGGAAGCTGTGGTTGGTGCTGTGTATCTCCCACCACCAAGGAATAAATCCCCACCTCCTTGCTGTGGTCTGACCTCATCTCCTACCTCTCTGCCGTGCACACTCAGCTTCACAATGGCCTCTGAGCTGAGCCCACATCACTCCTGGCTCGTTCTTGTGGCCACCAGCTCTCCGTCTGCATCTCCCCACATTTACTTTAGGTCTTGGCTCAAGGGCCACCTCCTCAGAGAAATGCTCCAGGAACATCGTCTTTAAAACATCCCTCTCTGACTCTCTAATCCACAGTCACAGCTCTCATTCCTCTCTTTAATTCTCTTTATATCACATATGCAATATGATGCTCAGTCTTGCCTGTGTCTGTTTGTTTACTGTTTGTTCCTAAGTGGGATTGGAATTCTATGAAGGGACTTTCCCTGCTCATCACTGCATTCCCAGAGTCCAGAAGAGAGCCTGCAATGGCATAAACACTCAGCAAATATTAGTCAATGGGTGGTTGCAGGCCCAGTTATACTTGAACAGAGGGTAGATTCACCACTGCAACTTTTCCACATGCCACTCAATGGGATGTGTGCTTTCTGCGTATGAGGAAAAGCAATGAAAATTGGCAGCTTGAACTCTGGAGACACCCAGCTTTGGGATTACATCCTAGTTCTGCTGTTTAGAAGCTCTGTGTCTCTGGACTGCTCTTTTACCAGCCTAAGTCTCAGTTTCATCATCAGTAAATTAGACAGGGATATAGTAGCTCTCTCCCTTGACTGTTGCCAGAATTCAATGAGACAATGCTTCAACAGCACATTATCCCATAGCTGGCATATACATGATCATAGCTACTCAATAACAATAGTAGATACTGTTGTTTCTGTTTGTATGGTGGGTGGGAAAAGAGAAGGAGCACATGTGTTAGTTGAGAACCTGCTGCATGGCTGGTATCCCCCTCGGTATTCTTCCTCATAACAATATTTAAATGATTTTTTTAAATTTGTACATCCTTAAGTTACATAATTTGATGATTTGATGTATGTATTCATTGTGAAATAATCATCACAGTCAAGACAATTAACATATCCATCAGCTCACATAGTTACATTGTGTGTGTGTGTTTGTGTATACTGAGAACAATAAATTTGAGATCTCTGCTCTTAGCAAATTTCAAGTATGAAACATAGTATTGTCAGCTACAGTCACCATCCTGCACATTAGATCTCCAAAACCTATTTGTCCAGCATAGCTGAAACTGTGCGCCTTGGCCAACATTTCCCTATAACCCTCTCTCTCCATCATTCCCTGGCATCCACCCTTCTACTCCCTGCTTCTATGAGTTTGACTATTGCACATTCCACATATAAGTAAGATCATGCAGTATTTGTCTCTCTTTGTCTGGCTTATTTCACTGAGCACTTCTGGATATTTACCAAAGAAATTAAATTCAGTATCTCAAAGACATATCTGTGTTATTATGTTCACTGCCCCACTATTCAGAATAGCCGGAGAATGAAAACAATCTAAGTGCTCCATCAATGAATGAAATGATAAAGAAAATGTATATATATGCATGTATATATAGTATGTGCATGTCTGTGTGTGTGTGTTTATATATATACCTATATATACATGCAATGGAATATTCAGCCTTAAAAACAAAGGATGTGCTGCCATTTGGAACAACAGGGATGGAGCTCACAGCACTCTCCTGAAATAGGCATGGTGATGCCTGGTTTCTAGATGAGGAGACAGAGGTACCTCGTTGGCTTGCTCAGCATCATGCAGTCTGTAAGTGGCAGATCCAGACCTCAGAGTCAGGGTCTCTGTTTTCTCATCAAACCAGGTTGCTCCTCTTGAAAATGAAAATAGATCACAGAAAATAAACAGGACATGAACACAAGCAGCCCTTGGGCATGAAAAACTTAGTTTGAGATTGAGAGTTTACATTTTCCCAATTCTTTCTTCATGACAGCTCCAATGAAGAAGGATAACCCTCACCTTTGGGTCAAGTTGCCAGATAAAATACAAGATGCCAAGTTAAATTTGAATGTCAGATAAATAACAGATAATTTCCTAGTATGAAATATGTCACAACTATTAAATATTTATAATAACTTTCTTTTTTGCTAAATCAGACCACCTTAAAGCTTTGGATTTCTAAAAGATCACAGATGTGGGCATGGTTATAAGCTGAACAGTGCTCCCCACCAGCATGGAAGTAGACATTTTGGAGCGTCTGCCCAGTTCATGGACCTCCCATCTAATAATGACCCTCCCAACCCAGAGGGAAAGGCCCTGCCACCACTCTATCCTAGACTGCCTGTCTTGGAAGGATCTGAACTGCTCTTGGCCAATCAAATTCTCTGTCTTGAGAATCTGAACCAAGAAATATGGAGAGTGGAAGATGGCAGTTCAGTCAAACTTCCATGGCAAAAGCCCACAAATTAATTTCCTTCCCTTCCTTCCTTCCTTCCTTCCTTCCTTCCCTTTCTTTCTCCTCTCTCTCTCTCTTTCTTTCATCCTTTTCTTCCTTCTTTTGTTTTTTGGGGGGTTTTGTTTAATTGTTTTGCCTTTGCTTGCTGGTTTGTTTTGGTGGGATTTCTGGCTCTTGCAACCAAATCGGTCTTGATTAGGCTATACCCTTCATTTATTTATTTGATGTACCCATGAGAGTCATAAAAATGACCCATATTTTTGAGTGCCTGGATGAAGACATTACTGCCTTTTCACAATCCTCTAATGTTATTTATTTTTTGAACTGGTTGCATTTTATTTTTAATCAGAAAAAGAAAAAACTATTAAGAGGCCCAGGTTACTGGAAAGGTAACCTGACTTAACATCCTGAAAATAATAGTACTTCTAAGTGTCATCAGCTTAGATGGGTACCTTTCTTTCTTTTTTTTTGGGATGGAGTCTTGCTTTGTCACCCGTAGTGGTAATGGCACGATCTCACTTCACCGCAACCTCTGTCCCCTACCCTGGGTTCAAGTGATTCTCCAACCTCAGCCTCCAGAGTAGCTGGGGATTACAAGTGTGCACCATCACGCCTCATTAATTTTTTTTTTTTTTTTTTTTTTGTAGAGATGGGGTTTCACCATTTTGCCCAGTCTGGTCTTGAAACTCCTGACCTCAAGTGATCCGCCTGCCTCAAGCCTCCCAAAGTGCTGGGATTACAGGAGTGAGTCACCATGCCCAGCCTTGCTGGGCACCTTCATCCAGTCATCCCGTATTGTCTGGATGACTCAGGCACACATACAGAGATGGAAAAAAACCTGCCTTCTCCCAGGGAAACTGGAAACCCCACACTAGACTGCCTGTGTACAGAGGGTGTGGAGCCCTCATGGTGAGGACCAGAATCCCTGTGGTCTGACATCTGTGGCCTTATCTTGACTCAGTCAACAGACTTTTTTTTTTAAATGTCCCAGGAGTAGGCAAGCACTACCAGAACCCTGTTACTGCCTGAGTTTCCGAGAATAGGCCTGGAGAATCCCACACTGGAGCAGGGAGCTTCTTATCCCAGTCATAGAGGCTTAACAGTCCCTCTAAAAATATCTGAGCAGCCGTGTTTGAGCAACTGTCAAGCGTCCTCACTTGGCCCTGAGCCCTGGCCACCCTGGCTCTGCTCCACTCCTGATCCTTATGGTCTGGCTTTCACTGGTGGCCTCATGCTGATGGTAATACATGGTCAGCTAAACGTCATCTCACATATTCTAAAACTCGAAAATCTCAATATAACGAGAGTCAGAGTATTTTACTCTGCTGAAACCACACCATGACTGCTTTATGGATCTTCAGTGCTTTACTTCCTTGGACAAAGACTATAACCCATTTGGAGATCCTGTACATTTTACTGAACAAATATTGCAACTTCTTTCAAAGATATGTTTTTGTATACTTTTCTAAAAGCCTGATTGAAATTTGCTAATTTCCGGCAAGGAACACCTTCCTCTCCCCCACTGCACATCACAATGCTTCATCCTTCCCCTCTGAATGTCACAAGACCCCCTCACCCCCTGAAAACCACAGGCCATATAAACTGAGACTTTGTTGTATTCATGGATTTTGAAGTATTTGACTTCATGTGTTCAGGGGTGCACCAGCTCCAGACCCTGAGTGGTGAACACTTTCTCCTTCCTGAGAAGCACTTCTCATAAACTACAATGTTTCCTTCAAGAAAAAAAAAAAAAGAAAGAAAAGCTGGGTGTGGTGGCTCATGCCTGTAATCCCAGCACTCTGGGAGGCCAAGGTGGGCAGATCAAAAGGTCAAGAGATCAAGACCATCCTGGCCAACATGATGAATCCCTGTCTCTACTAAAAATACAAAAATTAGCTGGGTGTGGTGGTATGCATCTGTAGTCCCAGCTACTCAGGAAGCTGAGGCAGGAGAATCACCTGAACCCGGGAGGCAAAAGTTGCAGTGAGCCGAGATCGTGCCACTGCACTCCAGCCTGGTGGTAGAGTGAGACTCGGACTCAAAAAAAAAAAATCCCTTTTTTTTTTTCTGCAAAAACGTTTACTCTATGGATTAAAAGCAAAAACTGACTTCTCTAACTTGACCCTCAGCTCTCCCCAGCACAGAGCTTATATGTACTATGTTAGTTATCCGTCACTGCCCCAAAACTTGGTAGCTTAAAACAATAAACATTTACTATCATTTAGAGTTTCTATGGGTCAGGAATTCAGGAGTAGCTTGCCTGGGCTTTCCTGACTCAGGAGGTCTCTATCAGGGGCAAGGGCTTGGCCAGGATGGCAGCCACCTGAAGGCTTGTCTTGGGAGGATCTTTCAAAGTAGCTCCCCACAGGGCTGGCAAATCAGTGCTGGCTGTCTGTAGGAAACCCTAGTTCTTCTTCACCCGGGCCTCTCCAGAAAGCTGCTTGAGGTTCCCCAGGTCATGGCCACTGGATGCCCTCCGAGTAGGAGACCCAAGAGGCCAAGGTGGAAGCTGACATGCCTTTTATGACAGCCTCAGAGATCAACAAACTGTAATCATGGCCCTACTTGATTGCCTGAGTTACTTCAGGAGAAGATTATACAAGGGCATGAATACCAGCAGGCCAGAGTCTCCAGGGGCCATCAGGGAGGTTGGTCGTCCCACACTAGCCCACTGGCCCTTCCCTCCTATCTCTGCTTCTGGTCACCACTTCACCAATCCCACCTTCCTTAAGTCCCTGGAAACCCATATAGGATTGTCCACTGGGCTGGAGCCTCATCATACCTGTTTAAGCTGCTGGAAATTTTAGATTATTAAAAACTATTCATTACAGAAAATTTCTTCCCTTAACTTAAATATAAAATGGAAAAATAGTGAAGCCAAATTGGCACCAGCTCATGAGAGAAAAGATACATGGGTTGACTGTAAGCTCCACTAGCCCAACATAAAACACGGCTGACAAAAAGAAATGGCCAGTGCTACTGTAGATAATATCAACACGTGTAACGTGTTTTTCAAAGAAGGTGATCATCTTAGTGAGGACTGAAATAGTTAAGGAGGCTGGAACCTTGACCTTAAATATTTTATCCTATCAAGAGGGACTTGGACAACCCTAAGTTCAGAGGTAAGGAACTAGGGGTGAAATCCAAATTTTAAACATATGAAGGTCGGGTGCGGTGGCTCACACCTGTAATCCCAGCAGTTTGGGAGGCCGAAGCAGGTGGATCACTTGAGCCCAGGAGTTCGAGACTAGACTGGTCAGCATGGCAAAACCTGGTCTCTACTTAAAAAAAAAAAAAAAAAATTGGCAGGTATGGTGGCGTACACCTGTAATCCCAGCTACTCGGGAGGCTGAGGCAGGAGAATCGCTTGAACCCGAGAGGCAGAGGTGGAAGTGAGCCAAGATCGTGCCACTGCACTCCAGCCTGGGCAACAACAGAGTGAGAGACTGTCTTAAAATAAAATAAAATAAAACATACGAGGGATGCCAGGTGTTTCACCGTCATCATCTCCAATACACTGACCCTTTTCTTATCATTGCATCCTCCCTTCCCTTCTTACCCAGCTTTTATACCACCTGAGATTCCCCTCCCCATAGCCTCTCACTGGCCTATGGAAGTCTCCTAGTTTCCCTCTTTTCTTTCTCAGCACCCCACAGTGAGCCAGCAAACTCGTGGGTCATGGCAGTGACAATGCTGCACAGAGGTACAGCACTTTACAGTTTACCAAGTGCTTGCACGTCTATTATCTCATCACCATTGGTGTAAAGCAGCTTAGTCTTGTCCTCTGGAGCCCCAAAGGACAGAACTGAAACCAATGGCAGACACTTTTAGGAAGACATTGGGAACTATATATTTCTTTCTTAATCCAAGAAAGAATATCTTAATATATGGATTCATGCAACCTGGTGAAGCAGGAAGAACAAGTTTCTCTACCAAGAAGGAAACTGAGGCCCAGAAAGCTTCAGTCACATGACCACTGCTTCACAGCATGTTGGTGGCAAAGGCCAAACCGGGAACCCAGGTCCTGAGACTGGAGTCTGCTGCTCTTCCCCCTGCTCCATCACAAAGAAATTCTCCTTTGGGAGAGGTGGAGGAGAAAGGAGGACCACAGAGAAAGTACTTTGTCTGTCACAGAGCAGAAGCTCAGGTGGTGGCAACCCTCACCTGCTCCCAAGAGCTGAGGGAGATAATGGTTCACTCTTACCAGTCCTCATTCATCTCCCCGTCCCCTTGTGACATTCATTATTGAAAACACAGGCAACAGGGAAGGGCAGGGGCTGGAATCAGAAGAATGCACGGGCGCCCTTTGCAACTGCTAGCAGCTTTCTTTTCCATTTGTAATAAACTCTGTTAAAAGCCTGTGCCTGGGAGTGTAAAAAAGTGGAGCAGAAGGAACAAAGGCGAACATCTATTTTATTTTTGTAACAAAGGCTCATGGGAGAAGCTGGCTTTAGCATAATAACGTGCCTCTTGTCCGAGATGTTACATGAGCGAGAAAATTCAAAATAACTTATGGGAAAGACATGGGATTAGTTGGAGCCTTGGTAGGTTTAGGGAGCAGAATAGGACGGACTCCACCAAGGTGAGGGGCCTAGAAGGGTAGAAAGGGTTTCAGAACTGAGCAAAGAGAAGCATGGCTACCTCATCCCCAGAGGCCCGGTCCGGGGGAAGAAGGCTAAGGAGAGGTTGCCGGAGGAAGCAACCGCCTGAATATGGCTCTGAATTCACGATCCCCCAGTAAGGTGTGAAGTGGCTTTGTCCTTCCCGCTCCCACGATGCAGAGTGGTAACTTCTTACATCTCAACACACAATTGCAAATGACTCAGCAGAGCCAGCAGCAAAAAAGGCCTCTTCTATCAACTCAGAGGAAGCAGGAGTAGGAAGATGGAGGACTCCTCAGTCCCCAGGATATGCCTAGGACTACTGATGCTAAGAGTACCTACTTCCCGTCATTCCACCCCCTCTCCTCATGTCTGCAAAGAAGACCCAGGTCTCAACAGAGTTTCATTTAGGATGAATAAGTCAGCGCTTCCCAAAGTTTAATGAGCAGCCCAGAAATCAGGGTGAAATGCAGATTTCATGTTAGTAGGTCCAGAATGGGGCCTGAGATTCTGAATTCCTAACAAACTCCTAGGTGAGGCTGATGTAGCTGGTCCATGGACCACACTTTGAGTAGCAAGGCAATCAGCTTCTGTTCTCTCTGCTGGTAAAACAGATTTGATGAATAATGGCTACTGTTTAATAATGGTTAGTGATTCATATGGTTATAATACTATTACCAGAAAGAGGTCCCAATCAAGACCCCAAGAGAGGGTTCTTAGATCTCATGCAAGAAAGAATTCAAAGTGAGTCCATAAAGTAAAGTGAAAACAAGTTTATTAGGAAAGTAAAATGGCTACTCCATAGGCAGAGCAGCCCCAAGGGCTACTGGTTGGCCATTTTTATGGTTATTTCTTGATTATATGCTAAACAAAGGATGGATTATTCATGCTTCCCCATTTTAGACCATATACGGTAACTTCCTGATGTTGCCATGGCATTTGTAAACTGTCATGGCACTTGTGGGAGTGTAGCAGTGAGGAGGACCCGAGGTCACTCGCATCACGCCATCTTGGTTTTGGTAAGTTTTAGCCACTTTCTTTACTGCTGCCTGTTTAGCAGCAAGGTCCCTATGACCTGCATCTTGTGCCAACCTCCCACTTCATCCTGTGACTGAGAATGCCTTAACTTACTGTGAATGCAGCTCAGCAGTGTCAGCCTTATTTTACCTAGTCCCTATTTAAGATGGAGTTGCTGACAACACTATCCTCACTCTCTCATCGCCAGACATAACTAAAACACTGGTTCTAAAACTGAGGAGAACCTGTAAAGCTCCTTACATAGGTAGTTAATATTCCGGGTGTCCTCAGAGCACTGCCCAAACACACTTGAAAGCCAGAGAAATGTGCTCTAGAGACACAATGGCGTGGGGTAAGTGGTGGGCCACAGTAACACCCAGATGATTTCTCTCCATACATTAGAGTGGAAGATTTCAGAAAGAAATTCAGTTCCAGAATCCTGCATCCAAATCTCTTTCTCCTTTTGACTTTTACTATAATTGTAATAGAACCAAAATTATTCATCTGCAGGGATTCAACAACTTTCTCCTTACCCAGCTCAGACAGAGCTTTCAGGTACCAAAGATGATTGAACAGGTTGCTGTGGATGAGAGAGGGCTAGGAGGAGGGTGAGACAACAGGCCATGTGAGAGATCCAGACATCAGGAGAAAAAACAGTCAAATTGACCATGGACCCTCAGAGCAGATGCTACCCTTTAACACCCACCATTTCAGAGCATGCTGGCAGCTTCTTACTGCAGAAAACTGCGATAGATAATCTGCCCGATGGCATTCTCTGGTACAGAGAGCTCGTTCCTGGGGTGCAGAGAGCAGGCCAGAGGAGCCAGAGACTTGATGTTCCCCAGAGTAGCCAAATGTGAACTGAAACCTATGGTGTATGCAAACTCCAGTTTCCTTGCCCTGCAGGTGAGACAATGGGAGGTGCAGTACTTAGGTCTCTAGGAGCCCCCCAGTTACCCACAGGAGTAGCTGGTTTATTAACACACCATAGATAACTTCCTTAACTTCCCTGTCATATTAATTTCCTGTGGCTGCTGTAATGAATCCTCATACATTTGATGGCTTTAAACAACAAAAATGTATTCTCTTGCAGTTCTGGTGGCCAGAAGTCTGAGATCAGGGTGTCAGCAGGGCTGTGCTCCCTCTGGAGGCTTGAGAGGAGAATCCTTCCAGCTCTGGCAGCTGTGGGGATTTCTTGATTTGCTTCACACCACTACAATCTCTGCCCCTATGGTCATATGCCCTTCTTTTCTCCTGTGTCTGATCTCCCTTTCCCTCCTTCTTAGAAGGGTAAATGCGACTGTATTTAGGGCTCACCCAGATAATCCAGATCATCTCCCCAACCTAAGAGCCTAATTTTATTATATCTCCAAAGACTTTGCAATAAAATGTAATATTCACAGATTGCAGAGATTAGGACAGGGCTGTCTTTTGGTGCTTTTTTTTTTTTTTTTCTTGCCTGCCGCATCTGCATCACTCTCCTACTTCCCCACTGGAGCTTCCTGGGATTACCTCCCAAACAAATTCTTTGCACTCAAATCCGAGTCTCAGGGTCTGCTTCTGGGGAAACCATATCAAGACAACCCCCCTTAATTGCTTGAGAACATTAAGAGAGACTGGAATTTCCACCTGCACTAGACTTTGAAACACACACACTCACCATGGGATTAGACCACATGGGCCAGGGCTTTCTCAGTGTCCCACAATGAAAGAGAAACTCCTCACAGCAGAGGCGGGGTCTGCTGGCTCCCCTGCACGCTCCGGCCCTCCCACCTTCTCAGCATCCCAGCCGTCCTGAGGGTCTCCTCACTGTCTTGGTGTTCAGTCTCCTCTCTTCTCTACCTCCTTCTCCAGCAACCCACTGTCGAGCCTTTCCCATCTTAGAGAGGAGGTGCCGCCTGCAGATGGGAAGCAAAGGCTTACCAGGATTGAGGTCCATGGGGCCAGCTGACAGCCCACTTGCTGGGAAAAACATAGCAACCTTACTTTTTTGCCCTTTCCTTGCCCTTCTCTTGCTGAGAGAAATAAGAGGGAGAAGCTCAAAGGATCACTCTGGCCTCTCCCTTCTGAAGCCTTAAAGTATGACCCCACAGGGGATATCAACAGGATTCTCTATCATTTTCCTCCAGGGCCCTCACATTTTCTTGAAAAACACTGTGGACTGAACAAGCCTTGCTTAGGAGGTAATGGCCTGGAAGGGCATCATAAAAGCGGCTGTTCTGCAAAGCACTTTCTCTGCCTGTCACATCCCTGGGAAGAAGTTTCATTTCTAAAGGCCCCATTATACACAGAAGAAAACTGAGTCGTGTAGAAATTACGAAGTGAATTCACAGTCCTGCAATTAGGAAGTGAGGGAGCAAACATTCCAAATGAGCGGTTGGGCTTCTGACCGCTGCTCCACACGCTGCCTATTTCTTGGGTCAGCTCTAGGCTCATACTGTGGCTGCTAGTGACTGCCCAGGGCTCCAAGCTTAGCTACACACCCACTACCCATACCCAGGTACTCACCCCAAGTCACCTCCTGGGGCCTCACTGGTTCTCTGAGCTGCCTTTGACTGTTTCCTGGAAATTGACATCAAGGTTGACTGACAGGGACAGGAGCTCAGCCTTGGGCAGAAGGAAAAAGGGGAGGCCTGACTACAGCAAGGGAGTGTGTCTGCCTCCTTGGCAGGAGTCTGCCAGCCAGCACCTTATTATGCTGTGAGAGTACGCACAGGCCCCCCTCTGGCCCATTCATCATTGTTCTGCAAAGTCCATTGCTTTGACGCAGTAGCCTTGATGGCGGTTTTTCCTGCCGCTCTCGGCTTCAGCAATCTGGAAAACAGGGCAATGGATAATCAGTCTCACCACCACTAAGGCAAATGGGAGAAATGCTCCTGTGGACATGGCCTCCCAGTGTGGGTGAGCAAAGGGCAGGACGAGGCTTTTACGTGAGAAGGCTGGCTTGTGGAAGCCTGTCTCCAAACAGAGGCAGCGAGAAGATGAACGGTGCAGCTGCCTGGAGCCCAGACAGTGTCCTTCTGCTTAGATGTTGTCAGTCAGGGATGGGCTTGGGATAGGCTGTGTATGGAGAGCTCAGTCACTCTGGATGTCAAGAGAGTAGGCACTGTTTCCAGAGACGGCCATGAGAGGCTGCCTGGAGGAAGTTCTGCCATAGGTAGAGCTAACTATCTACTCAACGGGAACCCAGCACAGCCATTAGCACACAAACTCCAGAGTCCTGTAACCTGGGCTTCATTCCTGATGGCCCTATTTTTCTAGCTGTATGATCTTGGCCATATTACTTATCTACTCTGAGTCCAAATTTCCTAAACAGTGAAATAGAAATAATAAACATCACTGGATTTTTGAGGTTCACAAGGTATAATCCATGTACATAAAGTGTGCAGGATATAATAAGTCTTTGATAACTGTGAGTTGTCATCAGCCTCGTCATGGACAGAATGTGGGGCTCAATTGTAAGGATACTCTGGTCAGCCTTAAAAATGAGAAAGACATATTTGGGTCCTCAAATGGTCACCACGTCCAAGCAAAGGCCTTAGGGGCATGGGAAGGTAAGAGAGTTTTATTATGAGACAAAAAATAACAAGTGTTTTTAATCAGCATAGCACTAACTGCTTGAACAAATAAACCCCCAATCTCCAGTGGCTTAACAAAATATAAGTTATTTTTTACTTGCGTAACCAATCAGGTGTTCCTGGTTGGTAGGCAGCTTGGCTCATCTTTAACCCGTGTCCCCAGCATCACCCTGCATGAGTACATTCAGCTGGTGGAAAGGGAAAGAGTGTTGGGGAAAGAGTGTGGGAGGTTTGCATCAGCCAGGCATGGGAAAGGTGCGAACTCCATCAGCCCTCATTCCACTGGTCAGAACTCAGTCACATGACCTCATTGAGCTGTAGGGGAGGCTGGTAAATATTTTAGGAGATATTTGGAGGAAAAGAAAGTGAGTTTGGTGGACACATTTGATGAACAGAAATGAATAATTACAGTATCACTTCTCAAGAGGCCAGACCCACTGCTGGAACCTTGACATCCAGGTTAGAAAGGGATTTGGTATGGAGAGACACTACTGAGCCTCTAGATCTTAAAATTTATCAGAGTCATGTGACCCCTAGCTGATCCCTTTTTAAAATTTTTTTTGGCCTGCCTTTAGATTCTGAGCCCATTCTCATGGCAGGACAAACATAGGACATGACCTCTTCTGGAAGAGTAGTAATTATAAACATGGCATCAAAGAGAAGAGAGAGAAGCTGACTTCTGTTTTTCTTGAGGATGAAGAAAGAAAGAGAGATCCAGTGCCAAAAACCAAGCTTTAAGAAACTACTCGATACAAGAGTCTCCGTTCTTTCATTTGAGTCCATGAGGTGACACATGCCCAATCTTAGGTGGTTTTCCACTGCTATAACAGAACACCACAGACTTCATAATTTATAAAGAATAGAAGTTTATTTGGCTCATGGTTCTGGTGGCTGGGAAGTACAAGAGCACTGCACTGGCATTTGCTTAGGGTCATCGCATGACAGAAAGACAGAAGCAAGTATACAAGACAAGATATGGGAGCAACTTATCCTTTTAACAAAAGCCCACTCCTGTGATAACTAAGCCACTCTGAGATAACAGCATTAATCCATTCATGAGGGTAGAACCGTCAGGAACTAATCATCTCTTAAAGTCCCAGCCTCTTAACTGTTACAATGGTAATTAAGTTTCAACACGAGTTTTGCAGGGGACACTCAGACCATTGCATGCCCCTGTTATTTCGGGCAAGTTGACCAGACCAGACTCACTGAGGTTATACTGACACTGGTCTCTCAGTCCTTTTGACAGCTGGGAAAATGTGAATCAATCCTTGAACAATAGATTATGTTTGACACATTGTCGCAGATTGAAACCAGAAGATGGCCATGGTTTGATTGCCCAAGACCAAGACTTGGGTTTTAATTAACACTTCCCTGATTTTGGAAAGAGAAGAGATTCAAACCTGGGTCATGTAATCCACTCACAAGCTATCATCCAAATTATCTGTGATCATGCTGATCAACTTTCAACAGGTCACAATGTGGTCACTGCCATCCAGGCATTCACTGGATGATAGGAGAGTCATTCTGGTCCTTTCTAAAGAATAACTGTATATTTGATGACCAAGTATGTGAAAATGCAACAAATAACAATTTTGTTGTTAATACAATATGTTTTCCCTGAGTTTCAGCTGAGAACTATTATGCAGACATGGTATTGATCTTACTGTGTTTCCACTTTCACATCTAAAAAACAGAAATTTAACGTTATTCCCTGTACAGATTAGCTTATTATTTGGTAAATATTCTCTCTCTTTCCCTAAACATTATGCGAACACTGCACTTTCCTGCCCCACAACGTTGGACTTGGTCATGTAACTTGCTTTGGCCAATGAAATGTAGATGTAAGTGACAGTATACCACTTCTGATCCTAGGTACTAAGAAACACTGTGTAATTCCACTCACCCCGCTAAGGGCTTCCAGCCTCCACCATGAGAAGGCCTTTTCTCTGCCCTAAATAAATGCTACCCCTTCATTCTGGCCACAATAATGAAAATGTACAGAACAGAGCCAGTGAGCCAACCCCAGCAACCTCACAGATGTATAAGCAAAGAATTTTGTTATATTCTGCTGAGTTTGGGAAGGCTTGTTATACAGCATTATGGTGGCAATAGCTAACTGATACATTCTCCATATGGCAAGAATACGGCAGTATGGTCATTTTGTAATAGAAGACAACTTACATCATCAAGCAATGATCTTGAGTTTCTTAGAAACCCTAAGGTTGGACCATGTCTTTGAACCAGAGCTCTCCTCTTTTGTCAGATTAGTTCTGTGGGTCAGGTACCAAGAAATTTGTTTTCCTTCCAGCAGACAGTTTTGTATATGGCTCTATCTTCATTTGCCGGACAAGTGAAGTCAGAACTTAGAGGTAATTCTGTTCTTCACTTGGGAAGTTTATCATTTTATTTTATATCTCCAAAGTCAGGTTGGCCACACAAATCCTGTTTTTGAGAGTGCAAATTTCCTCTATTCCAAGGAAGGCAGAGATAACGACTCTAGCACAGATGGAAGAGATTTCTTCAGGGAAGGAAAGCAGCATTTAGGTTGGTTAATGCCTTCCCTGGTGAGCCATTGTATTCTTGTTTGGGGTTTCTGGGCCCTCAATTTGGATACAGCAAGACTTTTCAATGGAGATTTATGGCATGGAAACAGTCAACAAGAGCACATGAATCAATCTGGGAAGCCATCTTGCCCTCCACACAGTACATTTCCTTCTGCTTCCCCCACGTATTTACCCTTTTCTTGCAATCATTATTTATCTGATGAACCATATTAAAGCAGTTTCATGGGCATATTTAGCCGAAGGGTAACATAGTACACACGTTAATATGATTGCTGCCTTGCTTAAATATGTGTTTTTATTTATGATCTATTTTACAAAGCATCACATATTTCTATTATGAATATGTGCTAGGGAATACAAGGTGATATTCCTTGGGTCCAATCATATTCTACATTGCAGAGGGAAGTGGGTAACTGTGAAATCTCCTTAGTTGTTTATTCTTCACACCAGTATTCTAGGAGAACTCTTCTCTAGCCTGGGTCTGGACAATAAGGAGTACTGGTAATGTTGGGAAGATGTACACGGAATGCTGCCACCTCTCCTCTCTAGCCTGTGCTCTCCTCAATCTACATACCTTTCCTAGGTAATTTCATCAATTTCCATGGCTTTTGACAACCCTTATAGTTAGACCTCTAGCCAGAACACACCCCTGAACTCTAAATTCACAATAACAACAGGATATTTGACACCTCCATTTTGATCATTTACAGACATTTTAAACATATTACATCCAAATGGAATTCTTAATACACACTCTCCACCCACATAGAAACACCACATCTCCAAATGTGATTTTCTTCCAACATTCCCTACTTTCAGTAAAAGACATTTTTATCCTTTCAGGGGATTAAGTCAAGAGTCTGGGAGTCATCTGTGCCCCTCTGTTTCTGTGAGCCCTGATAACTAATGTCTTACATACTGAGTCCTATGGAGTCTATTTTCAAAACACATGTAGAGTTCATTCACTTTTCTCCACCACCACCACTCTAGCTGAGCACCTTAACTCTTCTCTAGGCTTTTACAAACTCTTCTACTTGGTCTTCCTCTTCTTGTTCTCCCCATAGTCACCCAGTTGTGTGTGTGTTTTTTAATGTGAGTTAGTCCCTATCACAGTTATCTTCAAAACCTTCCAGGAACTTCCTGTTGTAAATAAAAATCACAGATTTAGTGGCTTAAATCAACAAAAGCTGATTATTTTACTGCTCTGGAGGACATAAGTTTGACATGCATCTTGTGAGTTAAAACCAAGGTATAAGCAGGGCTGGCTCCTTCCTGGGAACTCCAGTTGGGGGTCAATTCCTTTCCTTTCCCACCTTCTGGAGGCTGCCTGCATTCTTTGGCTCATGGCCCCACATCATTCTAACCTCTGCTTCCGTTGTCATATCTTCTCCCTCCCACTTCCCCCTTACAAGGAAATTTGCCACAGCATAGGGAACACCTTATGCCTAAAGACATTTCAAGATCCTTTATCTTCAAAGTCCCTTTTGACACATAATAGATTCATAAGTTTGGGGGTTAGGGCCTAGGGGCCTAATTGGGGACCATTATTCTGTCTATCACATTTCCTGTCACACTTAGAACAAAATTAAGTTGTTTTCCTGGCCCACAAAGCTGAACACAATCAGAGACCCTCTGCCTCTCAAACTGCATGCCCTGTACTCTCTCCCTTATCCAATCGAACCCCAGATGGTTTTCTCACCATGCCTCAAACATGTCAGTCCTGCTCTATTGACTGTAGCTAGGAAGCTCTCCCAAAATACTCACACTTCCTCATGTAATCCAGGTCTCTGCCTAAATGCAACTTATGTAAAGGGCTTCCCTGACCAACTGTCTAATACAGAACCCCCAGCCATACATACACAAACACACACACACTTACACACATGCATATGTGCAAAAGCACACATATCCCACAAATACCCCATATATGAACATACACACCACACACACACACACACACACACACACACACCATCATTGTCTTTACCCAATCTTATTTTTCTTCTTTGCAGCTCATATAGTATATATTTATTTGATTATTTATTATTAAGTCCTCTCTTCTACATGTAAGCTCCGTGAGAGCAGGGACTTTGCACTGCTCTTCATACAGCACCTCAGCAGTGCCTGGTGCACAGGAAGCATTCAGTATATATTTAGTGAAAACAATGAAAGACTAATAGAATTATATAGGTGTAGTGGGTTATGTACAAGGGGTTTGGCTAACTCTAACTGTTTAGAGTGAGACTTAATAGAGAAGGGAAAAGCTAGGCAAAATCTTGAGGGATAAATAGACATCAAGCAAGTGAACAAAACACTTATCAGCCCTCCCAGGGTTGATACTCCCTTGGTGAAAGGAGATCATTGAATCATTAAATCTGTGAACCAAGAAGGCTGAAAATCCTTTCACCTCAAGGAAAGTACCAAAGGGCTTCTTGTCTTGGACTATGTCTCTTGCTCAGATGTTTATTGGTTAATAACTGTTGTTTTATTTCCAGTTCACCCAGGGCTGCTTGCCAATGCCAACCAAGGCCGGCAAACAAACTCAAGTATAATTGGGAAAAAAATATTCACATTGAGTGAGGAGCCAGGGCCTTTCTGGTGGGAGATTTTGAACAATGATAAAATGGAGTTTAGCTAGGCTGCATCTTGGGAATGCAGAACCTGTCATTTTCCACTGAATCATGTACTCTTAAAGTCCCTATCATGTGCCATACATGCAGAGTGCAATTTTGGCCATTTCCCTGAGGTGCCTGTGGTCTAGTGACCCTATTCATGACAGTTCTCTTCCCAGGGTGAGGGTCATGGGAGTAAGATCTCATTCTTCCTGGAAAGGGAGGGGAAGCTGAGCCAGCTGGACTTCAGTTTGAAGTTAGATAAGGTAATGAATATGGTAATGGGACAGTGTACAGAATGGGGGATTGTGTGTCTCTATTGATTACATTAAAGGTCCTAATTTTTCATGCCTCCCTGATTTTTTGGTAGTGTCTTCACACTGATTCTTGTGGCTTGCTTTGGCCAAGTGGATCAGAGGTTTGATAAAGTACCTGAGCAATCTGTTTCTCTCTTGGATCTGTGCCACAGCCCTGAGACCATGCCCAGGTTTGCCTATAGGAAGAGGTAAGAAACACACAAGGGAAAGCTGGCATGTCCCAACAAAGGTCTTCTATCCTTGAACAACTGTCTCCAAGCAGATCTGCTAACTGACCACAGACCTATTAATGAGCCCAGCCCAGACCATATGAGCCTTAACCAGATCAATGGAACTATCCAGTTGTCAGTTACTCATGAGAAATGGTAAGTAGCTGTTGCTTAAGCCTCTAAATTTGGGGGTGGTTTGCTATACAGCAATAGCCACCTGATACAGGGTAAAGACAGATTGTCCTGGGAAGAGGCCAACACAGAGAAGTATGGTTTGGTTAATTATAACTGTTTAGAGTAAGACTTAATAGAGAAGGGAAAAGCTAGGCAAAACTCTGAGGGATAAATTGATACTGAGCAAGTGAACAAAACACTTATCAATCCTCCCCAGGGTTGATACTCCCTCGGTGACAGGAGAATATAGAATTTGTGAACTAAGAAGGCTGAAAACCCTTTCACCTCAAGGAAAGTAACCAAAGGGCTTCTTCTCTTGGGCCACGTCTCTTGCTCAGATGCTTGTTGGTTAATCACTGGTTTTGTTTTCTTTTCTGTTCATCCAGGGCCACTTGTCAGTGACAACCAATGCAGGCAAATGAACGGTGGTGCAATGGAAGAAATTACACTAGAGTCACTTGCTGCTGTGTCCCACAGCTAGGTTGCTGACCGCTGGCCCACTGGACAGAGTACCCTGGCCACAGGTTCACATCTAAGACCTTCGAAAGGCAGGCTGTGCCACCTGCCTGAGGGTGGTCAGTTCAGTCGTTGTGGTAGTTCTGCTCCCAGTGTCTGGACTGGTCAGTCATACTGTTTTAGGCATCTAGAAAAACAAGTCTGGGCTGATGCTGATGGCCTGTGAGAGGCTCAGGAAAAAAGAAGAGAACAAAAAGCAGTGCTCTCTCTACCCATAAGGAAAGATCCTCCTTAGAAATCAAGGGCAGGATATGATGCTTAACAAGTCACCCTCCCCTGCAGGCTCAGCAGCTACCCAGACATGACCTTGAAGAAGCAACATCTATAGCAAAACAAGTACAATTTCAGCAATTCCCTCTAAAGTTTTACCAGTGTTTGATGGACACAGATAGACATTCCTCAGACAACAGAGACTTCTCTCTCAGATTCGCCCTCTCCTTGGAATAGAATCAGCTGGACAGAATTTTTTTTTCCCAAATGTAAAACATTGTTTCCCAATAAAAAAAGTGAGATGTTTTCTACAGCTGCTCCACATCCATTATCCGTTTGCAGAAGCATTGTTTGTGAGGTTTTTATGATGCAAAAAAATAATTAAGACGAGAGGCATTTCTTGTCTCTGAATCTTTTTTGTTTAAACATGTTTTGCAAATGGCCAATATCTCCTGTTACTTAGGTTAGCTTCCAGAAAATGTTAGCACTTGATTATAAAATCAGCAGCTAATGTGCTTAATGACTTTCCATTATACCCAACAATAGCTGCAGTGTGTTTTAAAAATGCATTTGCATTCATACTTCTTCGACCTATCCATCAGAACACTGAGACAACCATGCTCTAACCATTTACTAATAATTGCCCTGGTTAACCTGGGGGCCCTCCGTGTGGTGTACCCATAGAGGGAAGAAAGTGCCTTCTGGAGGGAAGAGCACAACTTGGCTCACAACTCACTTTGTCTTTCAAGAGCCCAGAGCCTGTCTGTTTACTATTTAATAGGCTGCTGGGCTTCCCATGAACTACTGAACCTCGTGTTTCAATGGGGAAGATCACAGAGAAAAGGGCCAGGATTGGCTCTGAGAGGAGCCCAGTAAAGAGGAATGAAAGATCTGGATGTTGAGGGGTACCTGGGGGCAGAAAGAAGAGGGATGAACTGTGTCTCCCCAAAATTCACATGCTGATGCCCTCACCCCCAGTACTTCAGAGTGTGGCTGCATTTGGAAATAGGGCCTGAAGAGAGGTAATTAAGGTAAAATTAGGTCATATGGGTAAGTCCAAATTTAGTATGACTGGTCTCTCTCCTTATAAGAGGAGGAAATTTGGACACAGAAGTCTACAGGGGAAGACCACATGAAGGCATGAGGAGCAGTGGCCAGCTATTTACAAGCCAAAGAGAGAGACCTGAGAATAAATCAATCCTACAAGCACCTTGATCTTGGATTCCTGGCCTCCAGAACTGCGAGAAAATTAATTTCTGTCGTTTAAGCCACCCAGTACTTTGTTATGGTAGCCCTAGCAAATGAACACAGGCAGACTCTAACAACATCCACATCACTGTCCAGTGCAACAGCCAGACAGAGTGGTTTCTGATGGTTTTCAACATAGGTATTCACCAGTGTGGTTCCTTTATAAGCTTTGCTACCCATTTCCAGAAAATAAGCTACATGCAATGCGGATTCAAGCTCTCCTTAGAACCACTAGCCCCATCTCACTCTTCACACCACAGTCCCTCCTGTTCTCCATGCCCCTGGCTCCTCCCAGGGACTGGTTCCCCCATTTCCTCTCCTGCCTTGTCTTCCAGACCTGTTGCTCTGTATTCAGCTAGTTTGCCACTGCAGTCTTTTCCTCTCTTCCCATAATTCCATAATCACTTTTTAGGCGTTCCTTCCACACAACATACATCCTGTTAGTTCCAAACTTGGTCCTTCCCATTCCAGGGCAGGCCTCCCAATCAGCAACACTGCAGACACTTCAGCACAAACCAAGTAAGTTTTGTTCTAGCACAGTACTTCTCAAACTTTAACATGCATAAGACACCTGGGGATCATGTTAATTGTGTTAAAATGCCAATTATGATTCAAGGAGGCCTGGCTGCAGTCTGGGATTCCACATTTCCAACAAGGTTGTAGGTGTCTCTGAGGCTGTAGGTACAAAGATAACCCTTGAAGAGCTCTAGCCCATGGCTTTGCAACCTTAGCACTGTTGGCCTTTGGGGCCAGATAATTCTTTGTGGTAGGTGCTGTCCTGAGTATTGCAGGATGTTTAGCAGCATTCCTGCCCTCAACCCACTGGATGCCAGTAGCACCTCCAGTTGTGACAACCAAAAATGTCTCCAAGCATTGCCAAACCTCTCCAAGGGGGAGGTGAGGGGTAAATGGCTTCTCAAACCTCTATGCTTAATTTCCTTTTTTTTTTTTTTTTTTGAGACGGAGTTTCGCTCTTGTTACCCAGGCTGGAGTGCAATGGCGCGATCTCGGCTCACCGCAACCTCCACCTCCTGGGTTCAGCCAATTCTCCTGCCTCAGCCTCCTGAGTAGCTGGGATTACAGGCATGCGCCACCATGCCCAGCTAATTTTTTGTATTTTTAGTAGAGACGGTGTTTCACCATGTTGACCAGGATGGTCTCGATCTCTTGACCTCGTGATCCACCCGCCTCGGCCTCCCAAAGTGCTGGGATTACAGGCTTGAGCCACCGCGCCCGGCCCTCTATGCTTAATTTCTAGCGTTGCTTCCTGAAGTCTTCTGACCACAGTGTCTATTGAACAGGAAAACAAACAAAGAAAGCACCCATGATGTGCCGGGTAACTGAGGAGGTAGCTTGCTGCAGAAAATGTCCATTCCACGGACTTCAGTGCCCCAGATCCATGATGGCTACCAGGAGTGGCTACATGACTTGCAGGCCCCAGTGCAAAATGAAACTGTGGGGTTCCTTATTCAGAACGTATTAAGAAATTCAGGATAGCAAGAGAAGAGCATTAAACCAAATGCTATGTGACTATATAGGTGGCACATTCATAAAGCTGGCCCTGCTGGACATCCTGAAGGCCAGTGAAGGGATTCATACTCATCACCTCCAGTGGCTGGTATGATCCACCACAAAGCAATCTCTCCCCCAGCAGTGTTAAGATCACCAATAGCCTTGTGCAAGTTTGATGAGCTGAACATTAGAACAGCTGTTTTCACACTGTTCTGTTTTGTTAAATTTGTGGTTCAATATATTTCCCACAAAGAAGGTGAAGAACTTGACTCCTTTTTAAAAGCCCCAATTGGCAACAAAGGATCAAAGAAGGCTATAAAGATGCTGAAGATGCTCACTCTTAGCAAAGCCATTTGGTACAATGACAGAAGGGCCAGTGTGGATGAATTGAGAATTGAATTCATTGACACATTGTGGTAAAACTTTCCCAGGTGAATTTCTCCCGAATAGGAGGAGACTGTCCATGTATTCTCATCGCTTAGCTTTCACTTATATGTGAGAACATGCGGTATTTTGCTTCTGCACATGTACCTATGAGCCTTAAATTAAAGAAAAAAAAAGACAAGGAGACTGTTGTGGAGAACTCAGGCTACCAGCAAAAGTAGAAAGTCTTTATTATCTCTTACCATTTTGCTTTAACCAAGATGTATGGAAATCAGAGCCAGGAGTTAGACTAAGGGGCAACCAAACAATGATGCACTAAAAACCAGGTGCAACTATTATCTCCCATACTATAGGTGGTCTGCTGAGTCTGCTGAGTCTTTTGCCGTGCAGAAGCTCTTTAGTTTACTTAGATCTCATTGGTTGGTTTTTGCATTTGCTACAATTGCTTTTGGCATCTGCATCATGAAATCTTTGCTAGTTCCTATGTCCAAAATGATATTGCCTAGATTGTCTTCTAGGATTTTTATACTTTTGGGTTTTACACTTAAGTCTTTAATTCACTTTGAGTTGGTTTTTGTATATGGTGTAAGGATAAGTCTTGTTTCAACCTTTTGCATACATATAGCCAGTTATCCCACACCATTTATCAAACAGAGTTCTTTCCCCATTACTTCTTTTTGTCATCTTTGTCAAAGATCAGATGGTTGTAAGTGTGCCACCTTGTTTCTGGGCTCTCGATTGTGTTCTGCTGGTCTATGTGTCTGTTTTTGTACCAGTACCATGCTGTTTTGCCAACTATGCATCTGACAAAGGTCTGATATCCAGCATCTAGAAGAAATTTAAACTAATTTATATTTTTAAAAACCTCATTAAAAAGCAGGCAAACGACATAGATAGGCACTTTTCAAAAGAAGACATACATGCAGCCAACAAGCATATTAAAAAAAAGCTCAGTACCACTGATCATTTGAGAAATGTAAACCCAAACCACAATGAGATACCATCTCACACCAGTTAGAATGGCTATTACTAAAAAGTGAAAAATAACAAATGAGGCCAGCACAGTGGCTCACACCTGTAATCCCAGCAGTTTGGGAGGCCAAGGCAGGTAGATCACTTGAGGTCAGGTGTTCTTGAGGTCAGGTGTTAGAGACCAGCCTGGCCAACATGGTGAAACTTCATCCCTACTACAAATACAAAAATTTAACCCTAACCCTAACCCTAACCCTGGTGGTGTGTGCCTGTATGCCCAGCTACTTGGGTGGCTGAGCCAGGAGAATCACTTGTACTTGGGAGGCAGAGGTTGCAGTGAGCCGAGATCGCACCACCGCACTTCATCCTGGGCAACAGAGCAAGACTCTGTCTCAAATAAATAAATAAATAAATAAATAAATAAATAAATAAATAACAAATGCTAGAGAGGTCATGGAGAAAAGGGAACACTTATACACTGTTGGTGTGAGTGTAAATTTGTTCAGCTACTGGGGACATCAGTGTGGTAATTCCTCAAAGAGTTGAAAAGAGAACTACCATCTGACCTAGCAATCTCATTACTGGGTATATACTCACACTAATATAAATCATTCTATCATAAAGACACACCCATGTTTACTGAAGCACTATTAGCAATAGCAAAGACAGACAGGAAATTAACCTAAATGCCCATCAATGGTAGACTAGATAAAGAAAAACGGTACATATACACCATGGAATACTATGCAGCCATAAAAAGAAAGAGATCACATCCTCTGTAGGATCTGGAGACTATTATACTTAGCAAACCAACACAGGAACAAAAATCTAAACACTGTATATTCTTACTTATAACTGGGAGCTAAATGGTGAGAACACATGGACACAAAGAGGGGAACAACACACATTGGGGCCTACTTGAGGCGGAGGGTAGGAGGAAAAAGAGAAGCAGAAAGCACACCTAATGAGTAGTAGGCTTAGTACCTGGGTGACAAAATAATCTGTGCAAGAAACCCCCGTGACATGAATTTAGCTATGTAACTAACCTGCACATGTACCCCTGAACCTAAAAAAGTGAAAAAAGAAAAAAAGAAAAGCCCAGATGCCCCTAGAGGAGCCTGTAAGCAGAGGAGAGCTGGGTAATCATAGCTCCCAAGGCGCCTGCTGCCTCTTGGCACAAGCCAGAGCAAACCCTCAGCAGCGAGATTGGTAAATAAGCTCCAATAAAGCCCGGATGAAAGAAAATTACACGTGGGTTATAAACAAGGGGACAAACAACTACAGCTCTAAACAGGGATAGCAAACAGCTGAACTCAGAGCACAGGTGAACAGCCTACTCTTGATAGTCTCTTTCTAATTTGGACTAGAATGCCATTTTCTTCTTTCATTCTTAGGGTAAATGTGTAAGTTTCCTAGGGCTGCTATAGCAATAATCAAAAACTAGGTGGCTTGAAATAATAGAGCTTTATTCTCTGATAGTTCTGAAGCCTTGAAGTCTGAAATCAAGGTGTCAGCAGGGCCCTGTTCACTCTGGAGGCTCTAACAGGGAATCCCTATTTGCCTCTTCCAGCTTCTGCTGGCTCTAAGTGTTCCTTAGTTCGTGGCAGCATCACTCCAAGCTCAGCCTCCATCTGCATATCCGATTCTATTCTGCACCTTCTGTCTTTTATAAGGATCTTTGTCACTGGATTTAGGATCTACTTGAGTAACCTAGGGTAATCTCATTTTGAGATCTTTAATTTAAATGTATCTGCTAAAAGCCTTGTTCTAAATAAGATAACATTCACAGGGTGCAGATACTCATATGCATCTATCTTTTGGGGGCCCACTAACTCATTACATTAAACAAAAATTAATAGTCTGATTTTTTAGAAAAATCTGTAATTTCAAGGAAGATATCTAGAAAGCCAGATTATGTGCTATGTTGAGGAAGACCCAATTCCCCTGCTTGCATATTTTCATGAAGGGATTTCTATCGCATTTCTTAGGAGACAGCAGGACTAGGTGCTTCTGGTTCTCTGTGTACCCCCTTACTCATTCATCCGTATGGGAAGGTCACAGACTAATCTGTCTGTGAAGAGAAGGGAAGGTTCGACATCCCCTGGGCCACCAACCAAGAACAGATGAGCAGTTAGGTTAACAGTATTTCTCCTGCAGATGATGGCTCCCTAGGGAGCTGGAGACCCTCTGCTGGCTGGGAACTTGCTTGGACTGAACGCTGAAAACCTACTTGCTGAAGATGGGTTCAAGGTCTAGATTTAAGGGTTACCTGTGAAAACACTCACTTGGACCTAAGGCCTAAGCTGTGTTCTCCAGCATGGCTAATAGGAGACCCTAAATATGAAAGGTCTGGACACTGGCCTCCTCATTAATATACTATATCAGGTGTTTCACTTGACAATCTCCTGGTTCTTCAAGCCTATCTTCAATTGGATAAGAGTTTAGAGAGGAGAGAGGAAGGAATAGAACCCCAAAATCTCCAAAATGCCACTTTTCTTTTCTTGCTTTTTTTTTTTTTAAATGGAGTCTCACTGTGTGGCCCAGACTAGTGCAGTGGTACAATCACAGCTCATTGCAACCTCTGCCTCCCGGGTTCGAGTGATTCTTTTGCCTCGGCCTCCCAAGTAGCTGGGATTATAGGCCTGTGCCACCATGCCCAGCACATTTTTTTGTATTTTTAGCAGAGATGATGCTTTGTCACATTGGCCAGGCTGGTCTCAAACTCCTGACCTCAAGTGATCCACCTGCCCTGGCCTCCCAAAGTGCTGGGATGACAGACGTGAGCTAAAGTGCCTGGCCCAAAATGCCATTTTTCTATTTTCTCAGATTTATGCATCCTTAACCATGGCTCTCATAGCCAAGGCAGGGCCACTACTGCTTATGGGCTCTTAGCCATGAAAACTGAAGTTGTATTATCTAGAAATGACAGTCAATATTTATAGATGTGGTCTTGCACACTAAGACATGGAAAGCGGTAACACATACTATCATAAAATTCAAAAGGTGAATTACATAATACAAGTTCTGGACTTGACAGCAAAATGTCAACATAAAATCTTAAATATTTACTCAGCCATATGTTGACTGTAAAATATCAAGCATTCCCCAGAATGAAAGAATAAAGAATTACTCTCATAATACTGAAAAACAAGAAACCACCTAAATGCCCACCAATAACAGATGGTTAAATGAATCCTGGCACTTCCATTCTCTAGCGTAGCATATAGCCACCAAGAAAAATAAGCCATGTTATGTAAAAACAGAAGTTACAAAATAATATGTAGCATAAGAACCTATTTTTGATAGAAAAAAGAAACCATATATTTCTATATGTTCCTATAAATGAGATGCTAGACAAAAAGCTACAGATATTCACACTAAGCTGATAGCAGTGAGTACCTCTGGGAAGAGCAGACAGCTTGGAGGGAGTGGGGCACGAGAGAAAAGGGAGTTTTACATTTGAGGAATTATTTAGATGTTTGATGATTAGAATGTATTATCTTCCTGAACAATTTAAATCATCATATCAATTAATTATTTTATTTCCTAAAAAGGGCAAGAGACAGCAATGGATCTTTTCAGAAACTGTATGAGTCAGGTTCTCTAGAGGGACACAACTAACCAGACAGATGTATATATAAACAGGAGTTTATTAAGGAGTATTGGCTCTCAAGATCTCAAGGTGAGTTCCCAGACAGGCAGTCTGCAAACTGAGGAGCAAGGAAGCCAGTCTGAGTCCCAAAGCTGAAGAACTTGGAGTCCGATGTTCGAGAGTAGCAAGGATCCAGCATGGGAGAAAGACATAGATCAGAAGACAAAGCCAGTCTAGTCTTTTCACATTCTCCTGCTTGCTTTTATTCTGGCCTTGTGGGCAGCGGATTAGATGGTGCCCACCCAGATTGAGAGTGGGTCTGCCTTTCCCAGCACACTGACTCAAATGTTAATCTCCTTTGGCAGCACCCTCACAGACACACCCAGGATCAATACTTTGCATCTTTCAATTTAATCAAGTTGACATTCAATATTAACCATCATGGAAGCTGTACAGGGATAGTTAGGTTTTATTTAAATAACAGACACAGTAAAAAAATACAATAACCCAAACTGTATATCTATAACTGTATACACACACACACTCCTATATCCATAAGCAAATACATATATGCATGTATATGTGGAATTTTATATCTATAATAGAAATTTATTGACAATCATCTAATTTCAATTTACAGATTACATGGAGCAACTCATGATTCTTTTTCAGAACCTTCTTTTTTCTTTCTTTTCTTTTTCTGCTTCCAAATAAGCCCAAGTTGCATTTAACAAAAGAGCAATTCCCTACTCCCCCTCTATCCTGGCTCTCCAAGGCACGCCCCTGGATGCTGATTGAAGTGAATCAGCTCTGTACCCTGGGAGGTCCCAGCAGCCAGACCTCCTTCATGTGATTGGTGTAGGTGGAGAAAGCTCTAGTCATCACTGTGGGATTGAAAGAGAAGGCCACATGACGTGGTAGAGTCATCAGGGATTTGGGAGTCAGATCAACCTACTTTAGGATTCTGGCTCTGCCAACTTGTAATTAAATGACCTGGCAGAATAATTCAATCTCACCTATACAATGAGGGATAAAAATAAATACTTCCGAGGGTTAGCATGAAGATTCAAGGACATGCCATACAGCAAATATCCAGCTAGAGCTCCATGTCTGGCATGAAGTCTGACTGCAAACGTTGCCTCTTGCTATCTATCACCTTTGGAGGATGGGGACGTCTGTCTTGGTCTTCCATGAGGAGAGGCTCTGTGCCTTGGGTTAACAAAAGATGGCAGAGAGTAGCAGGGATGGTTTACTTACTAACGTTGTGCCCTTGTGTGTCTTGACCAGTGTCAGATATAAATGCTATTTTCAAAAGTTTCTAAGACCCCGGTAGATACGCACTTCCTTCTCCATATCTTCCAAGGCTTTTGTGTGACTGAAAGTACCCCACAACCCACATAAGCTTGATTCTTTATTTAGTCTAATTAAAGCATGCTTTCCTTCCTCTTATTTTTGGGGCAAGGCCAATTGCATGAAATCAGTTTCTAGAGTTCCTTGAAGAAAAATACCTTCCATTCCAACTGGCATTTAACTAGTTTAAAATTACGATCCTCATTAGTAAGGCTCTATTGTCAATCTTCTTGTTTTCTTTCCGGATTCTCACTGATATCTTCAGCCGCTGGTCATACCTTCCTTAGTATTCAGAGTTTCTGAATGCTAGGGACACCGTTCAAAATTTCCCTGGGTGAATCAGAAGCTAAAATTAGGGCAGCCACTCTTCCCTATAAAACCTAGACTCTGTCCCGCCCTCTCATCTCCATAGTTTGCTCATTTGCTGCCAGTCACTGCCAGCACCTCCCTTTGCCATCTGACGCTTCCTACACACCCATCAGACCACGGCGAAGAGTCGTGAAGTGGAAGTAAATATTCAAGTGCCAGGCGGACTTTGCTACATGCATACCAGAAAAAATTAGAGGCAGAAAGGGCGGGTGAATATTGGCTAGGCTTGCTGTGAACGTTAAATTACATAACGTACGTAAAGTGCCCAATATAGCACCTGGCACATACTACTGGTGATGACAATAACTTGTCTCCTCTTTCTCCTCCTCCTTGCTTCTCCTCTTCCTCCTTCCCCTCCTCCCCTTCTTTTTCTCCCTACTTCTTCTTCTCCTTCTCCATCTCCTCCACCTTCTCCTCCTCATGATTATTATTTTTATATGAATAGCAGCCATCCTTACTTATGGAGCTCTTATTAAGCTAAGTGTTCACTTACAACATTGCATTTAATCCTCAAAATCATTTGGCAAGGCACATATTATCGAGCACCTCCAACTGTGGCAAAGGCAATAATTAACAGTTAAGACATTGAACTGTTGAGTCCAAACACCCAAGTTTGAATCATCACTTGACACTTACTCATTGTTGGGCTCTGAGCAAATAGTTTCTTCTCCAGAAGCTTTATCTGTAAAATGGTAAAATAAATATAGCAGTATCTCTTTTACGTTGGGCTGCCAAGAGGTTCACAGGACAGGGCCCAGTGTCTGGCAAATAGTAGGGCTCTCCTTGTCATGACCTTTTCTCCTCATCCCCTTCTACTGCTCCTAATTCTATAGACCAGCACTGCCTAACGGAATAATGAACTTCTGGCAATTACGTGTGAGTTGCATATAGAACTTACATTTTCTAATGGTCACATGAAAAGAAAGTAAAAAGAAACAGAGGAGATTCACTTTAAAAACGAATTTTATCTAACCTAATATATCCAAAATATTATTATTTCAACATGTCAAGAGGTAATCCAGGCAGGACATTATTAATGAAATATGTGACATTCATTTTTTTCATCTTAAGCGTCTGTAATCAAGTGGGGACTTGACGTGTGTAACACATCTCAGGATACATGGGCCTCACCGGCCACATTTCAGCAGCTCCGTAGCCACATGTGGATAGTGGCTGGTTTAAAATTATGATCCTTATTAGTAAGGCTCCATATTGTCGTTCTTGTTTTCTTTCCAACTCACTGATATCTTCAACTAGGCATATCTTCCTCAGTATTCATGGTTTCTGAATGCTGGAGACACTGTGCAAAATTTCCTTGGGTGAAACTGTCAGTGCTGGACAGGGCAGTAAGAGACAAAGAGGATACAGACAGATCGTTGAGGGTAAGTGAACCATCCCAGCTTACATGACTGACACGTCCTTCTATCAGGAGTCAAATCCTGTCTGTCTAGTTCCAAAGCCTGCCACAGTTCCATGACAGTCACACAATCCATTAGATCGTGGCTCAAGGGCCTAGTTTTATTCTTCCAGGTCTCCATGTGGAATGATAATTCTATTCAAAGGGGGGTGGGAGAGCCACCCCTCTGAATCTGGCAGGCTGCATCCCATCTCTCCAGCCAGCTGCTGTCACGCTAATGTGCACAGGCCTTTCTGTATGGAAGCCACCTCTCTCTCTTACCCTCTAAAGAAACAGAAGGTTAGAGATGCTGTGAGTCCCCCTCCCTCACCCTTCTCTGCCAGAGCTAACCTCTTCCCAGAGGCTGGTATGTCCTTTCCACTTAAGACCAGACTCATGTCAGCCTTGGGACGTCTGAGATGTCCTCAGGGTGTGCAATGACTAATTGGTGCTGGTTTCCGAAGACAGCATGCCACTTGCTTACTCACCACAGCAAAGGACACATAAGTCTTGGTAATCTCTTCAAATCACTTTGAATTGCTTGGCTCAAGTTCATGCATCTCTATCCCATCTAACATGCTCCCTGACCTCTGAGCACTCTGTAAAGCATGCTGGGCTGGGATGATCTTCAGAACAGGAGCCCTGAGGGGTCTGTCTTCACCTTTCTATCCCACTTGCTCAGAGAAGGTTGCTGGGAGCCTTGTGTTTTCTGAAAGCTGATGATTTCCTACAGTCTATACCAACAATTCCCAAAATCTGGTTAGAGATCAAATTTTTGTCCACCCTCAGCAAATGGACAACATTTCGAGTTCTGCCACAGAGCTAAATTTATTCAGCATGCAGGCTGATCTTTTTTGGTGTTCCAGTCACACACTCCCACTATTATCATTGCGACCAATGTCAGTTGGTTAGTAGGTGCCTGGATGGCACAGCCAGTGTCCTTAAGTGAAAAAACAAGAACTAATTATCTTCTTTCACATCAGAACTGAGGATCCTGGCACCCCAGAAGCATGTATTGCAAACACCTGCGCTAACCACTCATGTTAAAAAGAAATGAAAAATCCGTAACACTGTATGTAATTTTAGATTCTTCTATGAAATGGTGAGAGTAGATGGTGGTGTGGTGTTTGTCTTTGAATGTCCTTAATTGGCATAAGTTGACACTCCCATTTAAGTTCTCTAGAATTATATATGTGTAAGTGCCCACACACAATGTTGTATTTAATCCTTAAAACTGATCTGCAATGTAGACATATATAGAGCTATAAAATCTCCATGTCTGGAAACTACTGAGCCGATACTTGCATAATGGCATGAGATCTGGAAATTCTTGAAGACTAACAAGTAATGTAAAGGTGAACAACATTTTGAGGGGCAGCAGGAGAGGAGAGTTGACTCAGTTCTACACTCCTTTGGACTCCTTATTTCCTTTTCTGAAATGGGTGGACCAGCTCCTTTCTACGAGGACAACATCACAAATAGCAGCTAACACTGGTTGTGCCAGGCATCATGCAAAGTACCTGTGTACATTACCTGTGCAAAGTGCCAGTGTGCATTACCAACTTTAATTTGTTTTCTTTTCTTCTGAGACAGAGTCTCATTCTGTTGCCCAGGTTGGAGTGCAGTGGCAGGATCTCAGCTCAAACTGCAACCTCCACTTCCCAGGTTCAAGTGATTTTCCCATCTCAGCCTCCCAAGTAGCTGGGACTATAGGCATACACCACTATGCCCCGCTAATGTTTGTATTAAATATATATATATATATATATATATATATATATATATATATATATATTATTGCACTTTAGGTTCTGGGGTACATTTGCAGAACATGCAGGATTGTTGCATAGGTACATACATGGCTACGTGGTTTGCTGCCTCCATCCCCCTGCCACCTATATCTGGTATTTCTCACCATGTTATCCCTCCCCAACCTCCCTACCCCCACTGTCCCTCCCCTAGTCTTCTCCAACAGACCCCAGTGTGTGATGCTCCCCTCCCTGTGTCCATGTGTTCTCATTGTTCAATACCTGCCTATGACTCAGGACATGTGGTATTTGATTTTCTGTTATTGGGTCAGTTTGCTGAGAATGATGGTTTCCAGATTCATCCATGTCCCTACAAAGGACAGGAACTCATCATTTTTTATGGCTGCATAGTATTCCATGGTGTATATGTGCCACATTTTCCTTGTCCAGTCTATCATCAATGGGCATTTGGGTTGGTTCCATGTCTTTGCTAATGTAAACAGTGCTGCAATGAACATTCATGTGCATGTGTCCTTATAATAGAATGATTTATAATCCTTTGGATATATATCCAGTAATGGGATTGCTAGGTTAAATGGAATTTCTATTCCTAGGTCCTTGAGGAATCGCCACACTGTCTTCCACAATGGTTGAACTAATTTACACTCCCACCAACAGTGTAAAAGTGTTCCTATTTCTCCACATCCTCTCCAGCATCTATTGTCTCCAGATTTTTTAATGGTCGCCATTCTAACTGGCATGAGATGGTATCTCAATATGGTTTTGATTTGCATTTCTCTAATAATCAGTGATGATGAGCATCTTTTCATATATTTGTTGGCCTCATAAATGTCTTCTTTTGAAAAGTGTCTGTTCATGCCCTTCGTCCACTTTTGAATGGGTTTGTTTGTTTTTTTCTTGTAAATCTGTTTTAGTTCTTTGTAGATTCTGGATATTAGCCCTTTGTCAGATGGGTAGATTGCAAAACTTTTTTCCCGTTCCGTTGGTTGCTGGTTCATTCTAATGACTGTTTCTTTTGCTGTGCAGAAGCTCTTAAGTTTAATTAGGTCCCATTTTTCTATTTTGGCTTTTGTTGCCAATGCTTTTGGTGTTTTAGTCATGAAGTCCTTGCCTATGCCTATGTCCTGAAGGGTTTTGCCTAGGTTTTCTTCTAGGGTTTTTATGGTGTTAGGTCTTATGTTTAAGTCTTTAATCCATCTGGAGTTAATTTTAGTGTAAGGTGTCAGGAACGGGTCCAGGTTCTGCTTTCTGCCCATGGCTAGCCAGTTTTCCCAACACCATTTATTAAACAGGGAATCCTTTCCTCATTGCTTGTTTTTGTCAACTTTGTCAAAGATCAGATGGTTGTAGATGTGTGATGTTGCCTCCAAGGCCTCTGTTCTGTTCCAATGGTCTATATCTCTGTTTTGGGACCAGTACTATGCTTTTTCGATTATTGTAGCCTTGTAGTACAGTTTGAAGTCAGGTAGCATGATGCCTCCAGCTTTGTTCTTTTTGCTTAGGATTGTCTTGGCTATGCAGGCCCTCTTTTGGTTCCACATGAAGCTTAAGGTGGTTTCTTCTAGTTCTGTGAAAAGGGTCATAGGAAGCTTAATGGGGATAGCATTGAATCAATAAATTATTGTGGGCAGTATGGCCATTTTCATGATATTGATTCTTCCTAACCATGAGAATGGAATGTTTTTTCATCTGTTTGTGTCCTCTCTTATTTCCTTGAGCAGTGGTTTGTAGTTCTCCTTGAAGAGGTCCTTTACGTTCCTTGTTAGTTGTATTCCTAGGTATTTTATTCTCTTTGTAGCAATTGTGAATGGCAGTTCGTTCTTGATTTGGCTCTCTTTAAATCTGTTATTGGTGTATATGAATGCTTGTGATTTCTGCACATTGATTTTGTATCCTGAGACTTTGCTGAAGTTGCTTATCAGTTTAAGGAGATTTTAGGCTGAGACGACGGGGTCTTCAAAATATACAATTATGTTGTCTGCAAATAGAGACAATTTGACTTCCTCCTTTCCTAATTGAATATGCTTTATTTCTTTTTCTTGCCTAATTTCTCTGGCTAGAACTTCCCATACTCTATTGAATAGGAGTAGTGAGAGAGGGTATCCTTGTCTAGTGCCAGATCTCAAAGGGAATGCTTCCAGTTTTTGCCCATTCAGTATGATATTGGCTGTGGGTTTGCTGTAAATAGCTTTTATTGTTTTGAGATACATTCTGTCAATACCTAGTTTATTGAGAGTTTTTAGCATAAAGGGCTGTTGAATTTTGTGGAAGACCTTCTCTCCATCTATTGAGATAATCATGTGGTTTTTGTCTTTGGTTCTGTTTATGTGGTGGACTACGTTTATAGACTTGCATATGTTGAACCAGACTTGCATCCCCAGGATGAAACCTTCTTGACTGTGATGGATAAGCTTTTTGATGTGCTGTTGCAATTGGTTTGCCAGTATTTTATTGAAGATTTTTGCATCTATGTTCATCAAGGATATTGGTCTGAAGTTTTCTTTTTTTTTTTTTGAGTCTCTGCTAGGTTTTGGTATCAGGATGATGTTGGTCTCATAAAATGATTTGGGAAGGATTCCCTCTTTTTGGATTGTTTGGAATAGTCTTGGAAGGAGTGGTACCAGCTCCTCTTTATATGTCGGTAGAATTCAGCTGTAAACTCATGTGGACCTGGACTTTTTTTGGGTGGTAGGCTATTAATTGCTGCCTCAACTTCAGCCCTTGTCATTGGTCTATTCAGGGTTTTGACTTCTTCCTGGTTTAGGTTCGGGAGGGTGCAAGTGTCCAGGAATTTATCCATTTCTTCCAGGTTTACTGGTTTACGTGCATAGAGTTGTTTGTAGTAATCTCTGATAGTAGTTTGTATTTCTGTTGAATCGGTGGTGATATCCCCTTTATCATTTTTTACTGCAACTATTTGATTCTTCTCTCTTTTCTTTTTTATTAAACTGGCTAGTGGTCTATCTATTTTGTTGATCTTTTCAAAAAACCAGCTCCTGGATTTATTGATTTTTTTGAAGGGTTTTTTGTATCTCTATCTCCTTCAGTTCTGCTCTGATCTTAGTTATTTCTTGTCTTCTCCTAGCTTTTGAGTTTTTTTGATCTTGCTCCTCTAGCTCTTTCAATTTTGATGATAGGGTGTCAATTTTAGATCTTTTCTTGCTTCTCATGTGGGCATTTATTGCTATAAGTTATCCTGTAGACACTGCTTTAAATGTGTCCCAGAAAATCTGGTATGTTGTGACTTCGTTCTCATTAGTTTCAAAAAACATCTTTATTTCTGCCTTCATTTCATTGTTTATCCAGTCAACATTCAAGAGCCAGTTGTTCAGTTTCCATGAAGTTGTGCGGTTCTTAGTTAGTTTCTTAATTCTGAGTTCTAATTTGATTGCACTGTGATCTGAGAGACTTATGATTTCCATTCTTTTGCATTTGCTGAGGAGTGACTTACTTCCAATTGTGTGGTCAATTTTAGAGTAGGTGCAATGTGGTGCTAAGAAGAATGTATATTCTGTGGATTTGGGGTGGAGAGTTCTGTAGATGACTATTAGGTTTGCTTCGTCCAGATCTGAGTTCAAGTCCTGGATATCCTTGTTAACTTTCCGTCTCATTGATCTAATATTGACAGTGGAGTGTTAAAGTCTCCCACTATTATTATGTAGGAATCTACGTCTCTTTGGAGGTCATTAAGAACTTGCTTTATGTATCTGGGTGCTCCTGTATTGGGTGCGTATAAATTTAGGATCATTAGCTGTTCTTGATGCATTGATCCTTTTAACATTATGTAATGCCCTTCTTTGTCTCTTTTGATCTTTGTTGGTTTAAAGTCTATTTTATCAGAGACTAGGATTGCAACTCCTGCCCTTTTTGTCTCCATTTGCTTGGTAAATCTTCCTCCATCCCTTTAGTTCGAGCCTATGTGTGTCCTTGCATGTGAGATGGGTTTCCTGGATACAGCACACTGATGGGTTTTGACTTTTTATCCAGTTTGCCAGTCTGTGTCTTTTGACTGGGGCATCTAGCCTATTTACTTTTAAGGTTAATATTCTTATGTGTGAATTTGATCCTGCCATTTTGATGCTAGCTGGTTGTTTTGTCTGTTAGTTGATGCAGTTTCTTCATTGTGTTGATGCTCTTTACCATTTGGTACATTTTGGGAGTGGCTGGTACTGGTTGTTCCTTCCTATGTTTAGTACTTCTTTCAGGAGCTCTTGTAAGGCAGGTCTGATGGTGATGAAATCTTTGAGCAATTGTTTGTTTGTAAAGGATTTTATTTCTCCTTTGCTTATGAAGCTTAGTTTGGCTGGATATGAAATTCTAGGTTAAAGTTCTTTTCTTTAAGGAGGTTTAATATTGGCCCCCACTCTCTTCTGGCTTGTAGGGTTTCTGCTGAGAGATCCTCTCTGAGTCCGATGGGCTTCCCTTTGTGGGTAACCCGACATTTCTCTCTGGCTGCCCTTAGCAATTTTTCCTTCATTTCAACCCTGGTGAATCTGACGATTATGTGCCTTGGGTTTGCTCTTCTTGAGGAATATCTTTGTGGTATTCTCTGCATTTCCTGGACTTGAATGTTGGCCTGTCTTGCTAGGTTGAGGAAGTTGTCCTGAATAATATCCTGAAGAATGTTTTCCAGCTTGGCTTCATTCTCTCCGTCACATTCAGGTACACCTATCAAACGTTCATTAGATCTTTTCACATAATCCCATATTTCTTGGAGGCTTTGTTAATTTCTTTTCACTCTTTTCTCTCTAATCTTGCCTTCTTGTTTTATCTCATTGAGTTGATCTTCAATCTCTGATATCCTTTCTTCTGCTTGGTCAATTCAGCTATTGAAACTTGTGTATGCTTCGCGAAGTTCTCATGTTGTATTTTTCAGCTCCATCAAGTTATTTATATTCTTCTCTAAGCTGTTTATTCTCATTAGCATTTCATCAAACCTTTTTTCAAAGTTCTTAGTTTCTTTGCATTGAGTTAGAACATGTTCTTTTAGCTCAGAGAAGTTTGTTATTACCCACCTTCTGAAGCCTGTTTCTGTTAATTCTTCAGACTCATTCTCCATCCAGCTTTGTTCCCTTGCTGGTGAGGAGCTGTGATCCCTTAGAGGAAGAGAGGCATTCTGGTTTTAAATGTTTTCATCCTTTTTGTGCTGGTTTCTTCCATCTTTGTGGATTTATCTACCTGTGGTCTTTGTTGTTGGTGATTTTCAGATGAGGTCTCTGATTGGACATCCTTTTGGTTGATGATGAACTTATTTCTTTCTGTTTTTTAGTTTTCCTTCTAACAGTCAGGCCCCTCTGCTGTAGGACTGCTGGAGGTCTACTCCAGATCCTGCTTGCCTGGGGATCAACTGCAGCAGCTGCAGAACAATAAGGGTTGCTGCTAGTTTCTTCTTCTGTTATCTTTGTCCCAGAAGGATACCCACCAGACGTCAGCCTGAGCTCTCCTTTATGAGGTGTCTCTTTGGATATAAAGCGGTCGGAGAGCTGCTTGAGGAGACAGTCTGTCCCTTACAAGAGCTCAAGTACTGAGCTATGAACTCTGCTGTTCTGTTCAGAGCTGCTGGGCAGGTACATTTAAGTCTGCTGCAGTGGAACTCATAACTGTCTTTTTTTCCCAGGTGCTCTGTCCTGGGAAGGTGGGAATTTATTTATAAGTTCCTGACATACTGCTGCCTTTTTTCACAGATGCTCTGTCCACCAATGAGGTAGCCTAGTCACAGTCTGCCAGCGGAGGCATTGCTGAGCTGCCATGGGCTCTGTCCAGCTGCTTTGTGAACTTCCTTGTGATTTTGTTTACAGAGGTATAGTTAGAACTGCCTCAGTAATGGTGATCTGCCTCAGTAATGGCAGACTGTATCTGTAATGGCAGACTGCCTCAGTAATGGAGGATTGCCTCGGTAATGGCGGACTGCCTCGGTAATGATGGACTGCCTCTGTAATGGCGGACTGCCTCGGTGATGGTGGACTGCCTCGGTAGTGACGACTGCCTCAGTAATGGCAGGTGCCCTTCCCCACACAGAGCTGGACCATCCTGGGTCCAGCTGTGCTTGCTCTGAAACTCTCAATCCAGAGTGTTTCAGATTGCTGGTGTTTGTGGGGGTGGGACCCGCCAAGCCAGATCACCTGGCTCCCTGTTTCAGCCCCCTTTTTTCAGTTGAATGGGCAGCTCTGTCTCCCAGGCTTTCCAGGAGCCAGATGAAATGGCCACCCAGATTTGTGTGAGTTTTGATGCAGAGACTCACTGCGCTGGCTGAAACAGCTGTGCTGGAAACTCGTGGCACTTTTCTGCCTGGGAATCTCCTGGTCTGTGGGCAGTAATAACTTGTTTGGAAATGCAGTGATCACTCACCCTCTGCGTTGTTCTCGCTGGGAACTGCACTCCAGAGCTGTTCCTATTTGGCCATCTTGGATAGCTCTCCTGTATGTATTTTTTTGCAGAGGTGGGGTTTCACTATGTTGGCCAGGCTGGTCTTGAACTCCTGACCTCAAGGGATCCACCTGACTCAGCCTTCTACAGTGCTGGGATTACAGGTGTGAGCCATGGCACCTGGCCACAACTTGAATTCTTATAATAACGCTGTTGGGTAGACTAAGTATTCCTGCTATGGCAATGAGACTATCAAGAGGAAGCAAGAGAAGGCAATTGATCCAAAGCTGCAGAGGTAATAAGTGGTGTGGCTGGGATTCAAATCCAGGTTGTCTGAGTCTAGAGCTTGTGTTCATAAGTACTGTGTTATAATATATTGTGTAGCTATGTGGAAGTAAATGAAACATTATGGGTGTGAAAAGTCATAGAGGATCATGGATTTTGCATTTCTTTTGGACTTAGATGGTTAGCTGAGGTGTTTGGTATATATGATTTTGGGATGCCAAGATCTCTCTCCAGTTCTGATGTGGTAGAAATGAATTAGATTTTTGACCCAGGAACCTCAGATTATACCATCTTAGGCACCTGCCTGACTGACATTGGTCACAATGGAAGCAAAGAGAAGAATGTGAGTGGTTCAGGGAAAATCCATCCCAACCACTTGCCAGGTTGCACAAAGCACATATACTCCACTGCAGAAGACAGATAATTATCTTGCCATCTCCCTGAGTCTAGCCTGAACTCTGTAGGCACAGTGTACAAGGATTTTCTGGATACTTACCATTTCATCACCAACTTCTCCATGTTGCATTCTTGCCAGAGGAGTTATAATCGCACTAAAAATATGAAGTATGCTGGGCATGGTAGCTCACGCCTGTAATTCCAGCACTTTGGGAGACCAAGGTGGGTGGATCACTAGCTCAGGAGATTGAGACAATCCTGGCTAATATAGTGAAACCCCATTTTTAAGAAAAATACAAAAAATTAGCTGGGCGTGGTGGCAAGTACCTGTAATCCCAGCTAATCGGGAGGCTGAGGCAGGAGACTCGTTTGAACCTGGGAGGTAGAGGTTGCAGTGAGCCAATATTATGCCACTGCACTCCAGCCTGGGCAACAAGAGCAAGACTCCGTTTCAAAAATAAAAAAATTAAAAAAATTCCTTTAAAAAAAATATGAGGTCTAAATGAGGTGGTTTGAAGTGGAGCCTCAATTTGCCAGAAGTCTTTATTCCTGCTTTCATCATTGTTTCTCTACACCCCTCTCTTCAAACTGGAATAGTAACCACCACAAAAAAAAAGTTAGCAGATTTAGAGTTCCATGATATGAAAGTTATGATTGCACTTGGCTACAAAAAGGGGACTCAAGTGAACTCAACTAATCAACATGGCGAGCCACATGGCACATTGCTCCAATTTAGTTAATCACTCAGCCAGCTCCAGGCAGGACTTGAGTTCCTCATTGTAACACAAGAAAATAGACTTGGCTCCTGCCACCCGCCACCTTGGATCCAATCTCAGCCTGCTGCTGATCAAAAGCAGAACAACCACACATTTTCATCTGCACAACCTTTATGAGTATCTATCTATGGTTTGGTTCAGATCCAGGCACAAACTTGCATTAAAGGTTGAGATCGATGACTCAGAGCTTAGCTAGAAATGCAGGCGAGAAAATGGAGCTGTGAACTGGGAGGAGAATGTGTCTGAGGGTGAGAGGGAGAGATGGAAACGCCAAATGCTCAGACCCACATCCCAGCTCATCTGCCCCAGGAGCTCCCATTAAGCTGCGGTGCTCTGAGCAGCAGAGGGCACTATTAATACACTCTGAAGTAACTGGCACACTTAAGGAAGAAACACGGGTTTAGAATAAGCTTGTGTGTGGCATTTGGATGGGGAAGGTCATAAGATGATGGCTATTGCCTTCGGTCTCTCTTGTTCTCAAATCCAAATATTAACAAGAATCTAAAGAAAGCCTACAAGGTAAAATTGACTCTTGTGTGTAACTTCAAGTTTTTAGGATGTAAAGAATACACATACACAAATCCATGTTAAATAGAAAGATCACCAAATGCCTTGCATGCATTATCTTACTTAATCTATAACCCTGTGTGAGCAGGGACTGTTATTATCTCCATTTCATACTTAAGAAAACTGATACCCAGAGAGGTCAAGTGACTTGCCCCAAGTTACCAACTCGTAAGTGCAGAACTGGAATCTAAGCCAACTTCAGATAGCAAGGTCCATGCTTCTAACCTCCGTGCTATACTTCCTCACAGACATCTTGCCCATAACGTGAGAAGAAAACATCAACTCCTTAACCGCCAACAGGAATGGAAGGTGAAGTGAACTCCATGTTGCTACTACCTCTATGCTTCAGAAGTTAGGAAAGGCAAGGATACCTAAACCCTGCTGTAATCTATCTTCCTCCACTAGCCAGCTCCTCACTTTGTTTTGAAAAAGTTGTGGGTTAAAAAGTAGATGGCTCTGTCAAAGGTTAAACAGTCTCCAGATTCTGAAAATCTGCCTGCGGCCCAAGAGTTTTAACCTTAATGCCAACCAAAAGGTGAGGAACCAATCAGGGTTTTGAGGTTAGTAGTCACAGAAACTAAGTCAGGCCATGCTTAGAAAATCAAAGGGGTTTATTTGGAGGAAACTGGTAACTTGCTGAGCTAAAGGGGAGTTGAGAGAAGTACAGAAATAAGGACACGAGAAGTAAACCGTCATCATAATGGCCAATCCCTTTGGACACAGCCTTTGTCTGTCACTGGCCTAGCTTGGACCCTGTGCCCACTCTTGTAGTGGGTAGGAGGAAAGGGTGGACAGTCTATGCATTCTGCTATATACAAGGGCTTCATAAAATGGTAGAAATTTCCTAAAATAAATATAGGGGCTTTTTCCTGAAAAGAAAAAGAAGTAGGCTAAATGTTAGACAAGCGAAAGCAATTAAGGACCATGGCAGATACCTCTAAGTGGCCCAACTTCTCAGGAAGCCAGAGTTAGGAGTTGTTCATCATTTGATCCATCTATACCTAGACAATCTAGCACAGAACATGGCACCTAGTAAATGCTTAATAAATGATGAAAATACACATTAACAAACCAACAAACTCAATGACAAGCAAATGGAATCAATGAAAGAAGCAGACTTCATAGGTGGTTGACTTTCTAGAGATATAACCAATGTGAACGCACGATCCTCCCACCTCTAAAACAGTCTATTTTGGAACTCTTATTACACTTAATTTCTGGACTTTCCTGAAGCATTGCTCTGGCTAATATCACTAATCCTGTTCCCATAAAGTATGTGGATGAAGATACAGAGGCCATTTGTCTTGGTACTCTCAGTGTTCAAAGTGCACTGCAATTCTCTAGTTCCGTTCCTTTCCTAGGGATGACAAATACATAGTGTGTGCACCCCCATCCTCCCCACACTGCATGTCCAGGACACACCTTGTTCATGGATCACGACATTCATCCTAGTGAGCCCAGACATCCAGGAACAATTCATCAGGCTGGACCCACAAGGTAAAACCCACTTATTATGCCTGACTCAAGACATCTGAAATCACTACTTCAGCACACAGCCAAGTGATGACCAGCTCATGCCTGACCACCTTTGCAGATGGGAAATATGATCTCATGGAGGCAGCATATTCCAGCTTCAGAACTCTGTTAGAGTTTTTTCCTTTAGAGACACTTCTGGGTGAACACAGAGATCGCACACCTGGGCCTGCTGTGACTGCCTCCTCCAAAATTTTTATGAAATACTCCTGAAGATACAAACAACAGACTGCAGCTGCCCCTTGCAGAAAAAAAAAATGACAAAAATCCTCGGGGAATTTTTACTAACTGTATTGATGACAAGGATTGGTGGAAAGGCACATTTTTTGATATACACACCATATGTACCACCCTTTCATTCATAACAGCATAAATGACCCCCCCCCGCCCGCAAACACACACAAAAGTAGGGAATACTCCAGCCCCTTACTCCATTAAATTTTACTTCATCCCCTTATTCCTACACTTCCCAGGAAAGAAATGGAAGCCAATCTCCAGGAACACCCTTCTGAGATACCCAGAACTAGAGTCAGGGAGGTCCTTTTCTCCTTCCCCATCAATGATTCTTCTTTACCTCCATTCATTTTAAGAAAATGACATTGGCATGTGCTCTGATGATAATTAGGGTTGATTCTGAGACACTTTACTATCTAAGGAAAGGTTCTCTTGGTAGGAATGTGGTGTCTCATGCCCATATTGTACAATGAAAAACTACAAAAAGGGTCTGAGAAATAAAGCTGAAAGAAGAAGGTTCCTCCTCACTGCAGTGGGGCTGTAGTAAAGCTACCTGCCTACTGAGCATAAAAAGAGAGTTTGTGTATGTACACATCACGAAGATCTCATAGGAGAGGAAGAAGCCAATACCCATATGGTGTTCTTCCCAGTCCCTTGAGAAGACATCCCTTACCCTCTAAGGAAAGGCCAATACGATCACACCAATACAATACCCAGAGCAAAGAGGTCACTCACAAAATAATATGCTGAGCAAATGAATAAGAGAAAGACCAAATGAATGAATGATAAAATTAACACACTTAAAAGGAGAACAGGCATAGAACAAAGAAAAACATGTCTTTCAAAATTGTATTCTTTAAGAAATGAGCAGAGCATAGATTGTGCAGAGTTAGGTCAGGGAGCTGCAGCGAAGGACAGGTGGAAATGATGAGAGAGATACAATGCTGAATTCACTACTAAAGCTCAATGGAAATCCAGATACTCAACAGCATAACTAAGATCCTCCTTGGAGGCAGGGAATAGCAGAGAGGTAAATGTGAAAATTCAATCAGTATATGTCTGCGAGAACAGAGAGGATTCTACAGGGACAAGGAAGCTGGGTCTGTTCCTGGGGGTGCCCTGCCTCCCATCACTCACACATCTACGTGCAAATGTCACTTCCTTGGAGATGCCTTCCCTCACTATCTGAAATAGAGCCTCTCTTTTGCTCCCTGTTTACATAATATACTGTGCTTTGCTTCACATTTATTTATATATATTTGTTGTCTGTCTCCCTTACTGAAAGTTCCACAGGGGCAAGGTCCTTATCGGCCCACAGCTCAATTTGCACCTACAATGCTGGGCATGTAGGAGGCACTTGATGAGTATATGTTACATGGATGCATGAATAAAAAAGGGGAAAAAATTTATTATAACCAAATATGGTTTACTCTTTCAGAGCAAGGGTGGCTTAATAATAGGAAATCAATGATACAATGCATCTAAACTTGTGATCATCTTGTAGTCTTGTCATCTTATCAAATGGCAGATATGACCATGCTACTTTCTTATCCAAACCCCATCAATGCTTCCCATTGCTTCTGGAACAAAGACTCAAATCATGGCCCCCTATGGTCTGGTCCCTGCCTCCCCTGAACCTTATGTTCCAAGACGTGTTCTCCTTCAACAGGAGCCTTCCCCTGTACACTCAATGTGTCTCATTCTCTCTCACCTCAACGTTAACAAGTGTGGTCCTTATGCCTGGGAAATTCCTCCTCTTCTCCCAACTCACCCTATTCTACCTGGGTCTCAGCTGAATCTTCAATTTGCAAAGAAAGTTTCCCCAGTCTCTCTGAATTGAACAAAAGTTCTCCTAGTAAAGGTTCTTTGAACACCATGGACCTCTCTGACCTGGCACATATCACATTTGATATTTTATACTTATTTGGGTAGTTATTTGATCAATATCTCTCTCCTCTAGTCTGCTGGCTCTCAGAGAGTGATAGCCAATCTTTTGATATTTGGTATTGTAGACAATCTTGGACCATAGGAGCTGTTAAATTATTTTCTGAAAGAAGAAAAACTGTTTCAGCTTTCTTGGCTTCTCCTAAAATACAAAACTTAAAGCCTCACCCATGTATGGTTTGCTAAGGCAAAGAGGTGAGGACATTCATATTTCTTGATACAGTCCTATTACATGATTGTACAACAATGACAGAGGCTTAAAAGCTTCTGTTAGATTGGAGGATTTCTATTCTCCAACATGGTGCCATTAAACTACACTGTCTCCAATTTTATTCTTATGTACTTACATTCCCGGACTCCAGGGTAAAATGTTACGCTTATACCTACTAAACTTCCTCTTCTTAAACTAAGTGCAATATTTTATCCGTTTTAGGATCTTTCTGAATCTAATTTTCTCAAATTACATGTTTCTTATCATTCTTAGGTTTATGTCACCCACAATTAGTTTCCTCTAAATTATTGATGAGTGCTGTAGAATTACAGTGATGATTATAAGGATAGCTATCATTTTCTGAGTTCTTACTTAAAAGCACTGGATCCATGCAGTCCATTCGCACATTGGCTCCTTTCACCTTCATAACAACACTGGTGAATCGGTAGATCTGCACAGTTATCTTGTCCAAGATCTCACAGGTCATAAGTCGAAGGACAAGGATTTATTTATTTATTTTTATTTTATTTTTGAGATAGAGTCTCACTCCATTGCCCAGGCTGGAGCACAATGGTACAATCTTGGCTCATTGCAACCTCAGCCACCCGGGTTGAAGCGATTCTCCTGCCTCAGCCTCCTGAGTAGCTGGGATTACAGGCACCTGCCACCGCACCCAGCTAATTTCTGTATTTTTGGTAGAGATGGGGTTTTACCACATTGGCCAGGTTAGTCTTGAACTCCTGACCTTGTGATTCACCTGCCTCTGCCTCCCGTAGTGCTGGTATTATAGGTGTGAGCCACCGCGCTTGGCCAGAACAAGGATTTAAACTTAGATGTTTATGCCCCAAGACTCTTTACATTCCTCTAGTGATTTTCAAATTTTTCTCAGCCATGAAGTCCATTGTTTCAGCTAAATCTTACACAAAAGCATGCACACCAGCTAAAATCAGAATGAATTTCTGCCTGACACAGCTTCGACATCACTAAAGCACTTCAGGCTGATTTTCACCAAAGAAAATGTTAAGCCAGAAGCCTAGATAAACTCCTTAAAAGCCTCTGTTAGAGTCATAATAGTCAATTGCTCTAGAACATTCTAGAATATTCTAAAACATTCTAGAATGCTCTAGAAAGTCTGTACTTGTGGAAACATTCTGTTTCACACTATCCAAAATGATAGGCACATGGGCTGTTTAACAATAGAAATGTGGCTAGTGTAATTGAGAAACTGAAAATTTAATTTACATGTACATTTAAGCTGAAATAGCCACACATTGCTACTATTATACCAGACAATGCATTTCTACTAATTATGAGTTGACTTTATTACACCAGCCTCTATCCTATTCTTATTATCTCCAAAACACAACAGGAATAAAAACGTGATCTCAGGCATTTAGAAATCTGGCACAGAATACTCACTAAAGAACCGGTCAGATAGAGGCCATGTCACTAGATATGGCCAAAGAACTCTGAGTGGAAGTGACACATGGCTCTTTCAGGCTGAGGCATTTAAGACTTAGTGTGCCTTAACACACTTCTCCTCCCTGGCAGATCATGTGTTCCAGAAAACATAACTAGAAAGATGTGAGAAGGCACTTCACAGGGGAGATAAGCCTTGTTTTACTTAATCCACTGAGATGTCAGAGTTAATTGTTACAGCAGCAGCCTGTTGTCCAGGCTGACTAACACATGATAACAAAGAGAACGCTTTGAATTCTTAGCAAAATAAGAGCAAGAAAGCAGCAGCAGAAGCACAATTCAGAGGAGTGGGGAACCAAAGGCAATAGACCAAGGTGAGTCAGAATAAATTCCACTAACAGTAGCATTTATTTTTTTGCCTTACCCTGGTGGAGAAAAGAGGCATTTTTACAATAAGCATCCTCCAGGTTCATGGTGGCAGGTGGTTAGGAATGGTAATCTCTGTTCTGTTATCATACAGCTTGCCTGTAAAGAAAAGTCGTCCACACTAAGCATCATTTTGCTTCTTTCTTTGGGAAACAGACTTAATTCAATTATGTTACATAAGTGGAGATTACAAAATCTGCATTAGCAATGATTCTTCTCACAGCCCTATATCCTGGGATTTGTCACTTAGAAATTGTTTAATGGGACATATGTGAACCTTTGGTATTGGGAGAAATGTGGGAAATAGACATTTATGGCCACAGCTTCTCAGACAGGACTCTTTTTTTTTTTGGCTAGAGGCAATTTCTGATGGTAATGATGATTCTGCTAAGCCCCTCTCTCTCTTTCCCAGCCTGAGAAGTCAGTGCCCAGGTAGACATCATTAGTTAAGATCCACTGAATTTTTTGCCAAAAATGTGCATTCATTCAATAAATAGCTACAGAATATCTTTTCTCCCAGATTTGCATGCCATTCAGGGATTTCTCTGTGGGAATTTCTTGGGTCAGAACATAATCTGCATGTCCACTGTTATCTCCCAGCCCCTCAATCGTGCAGGAAATCATGAACTGTAATTCTCAGTGTCACAGCCTTATGAGAGTTGCAGAGCCTTGAGGACAGCATACCACCATGTAGTGATGGAGCCAGCTTTGTGTCACATAGCCCAGCTGTGAATTCTGGCTGTGCCACATGCCAGAGCTGTGACTGTGGGTAAATGAGTTATTTTCCCTGTGGCTCAGTGTAGTGAATACTGAAGATGTTGCCTAAAACTCCTTGAATAATCCCCTTAATCGGTTGGGTGTGTCCATGTCCCTACTTCAGCATGCTGTCCCCTCATGTTCTTCAGAAGATCACCTGTGGACTTCTGGAGCCACTTTGCTCAAACAAACAGACAGTTTGGGAGTTTATGACCCCAGGGCAGCAGGTGTGGTCAACGACTGGTGCAGGAATATCAATGTTCAGCAGCCTCAACTACACACAGGATAAACTCTGCTGTGCAATTTACCTCCAGAGCTCCTGCGCAGGTTCAGCCCGAGGCTGGGTCTTGACTCAAAATCTTACACTGTTTTCCTGCCCTATACTAGTTTCTTGGGGGAATACTTTCTTTGTTATACTAGTTTCCTGGGGGAATACTTTCTCTTTTTATATAATAATAAAGTTTTCATTTTAGAGTAGTTTTTATGTACAGAAAAATTTGCAAAGATAGTACAAGAGTCTCCATGCACTCCACATCCAGTTTCCTCTATTATCAATATATTTCATTAATAGGATACGTTTGTCACAATCATGGACTCAATATTGATAGATAATTATTAAGGCCATATTTTATTCTGATATCCTTAATTTTTACCTAATGTTCTTTTGTTGCTCCAGGGTTCCATCCAGGATCCCACATGTCATTTAGTTATCAAGCCTCCCAAGGTTCCTCTTTGCTATGACATTTTCCCAGGCTTTCTTTGTTTGGGATCACCAGTTTTGAGGTGTACTGGTCCATTATCTGGTAGAATGCACCTCATTGAAATTTGTCTAATATGTTTCTCATGATTAAACTAAAGGTGTGGATTTGGGAAAAGAAGACCACTGAAATAAATTATCATTTTAATTACAATATAGAATGACTACACACTCTCTAAAGTTACTTTCCTCCCCACTCTCCATACTGTACTCTTTGTAAGGAAATCACTACTTGTAGCCCACACCTAAGGAGCAGGGAATTATAATCTACTTCCTCACAAGTGAAGTATCTATGTACATTTTGGAATTCTTCTGCAGGGGAGATTTGTCTCTTCTCTATTAATTTGTTCAATCATTTGTTCATATCAATATAAACTCATAAATATTTACTTTATACTTCAAGCTGTACTACAATATACACCAGTTTTTGCACAAAGTGTTCCAGCTTGGGCCATTGAAAACTCTTTCAGTTGGATCTTGTGCCCCTCAACATACCACCATCTAATTTTTATTTCCATCACTTCCTTATTTTTTGGCACAAGATCCTGTGGAGCTCATTTATGTAATGCTACTCAAGTTCTATAATCAGCAATTTCTTTAGGTTACTTTTATTTCAAAATGGTATTAGAAGCCAATTTCTTTAAGTTACTTTTATTTGAAAATGGTATTAGAAGCCAAGATTTGTGTGCTACATGGCTACTGGGGTGTCATTATCCCTCAACTGACAGAGCAATATAGACAGGCTATATTGAAATAGATAAATCTCAACTGAGGAGCATTCTACCAGATAATAGACCAGTATACCTCAAAACTCATCATCCAAAACATATTTTTAAAATAGATATATCAGTATGTATGTACATATATACATATATATATGTATGCATATGCATGTATACCTATGTGTATATACACTAATCTCTGTATATACATATTTACACATATCTATTGATACATTAAGCCAAACATGTTCATCCTAATGTCTCTGACTCTAATTCACTATCTAATGAACATTCTAGCCATCTTTCCTTGCTTGTCTATAACCTTCAGCACCAACAGTGAGGAAGATGGCTTCCACCATCTGTCACCTATTAACTTAATTATTCATTTACACTCTACACGTATAGAGATTTCAGAGTTGTTAACCCACACTTCTATGGGAAACAATTTTATCAACTACAGTACAGTGCTTATATGCTTAATCTTACAGACTCCACTCATTTCAAAGTTACTTAGATCAGCAACTTTTTCTCTCATCTCCTTCAGTAAAGTTGGCTTATTCATTTGTAATACATGTAGATTCTTTTGTTACATTCTACATTTCATCTTGGGATCCTACAACTCCCTAAATCATATTTCCGTTTGCATGCACCAAAGTTCATTCTTTGTACTGTAAACTTATGAATTTTAAAGAATGAATACTGTCACAGATCCACCATTGCTGTACCATATAGACTAGATTTACTACTGTGAAAAACTTTTCAAAGTTGACTTACACAACCCTTTCTCCTTCCCTCAAACCCCTTTCAATTGATTTCTTTTTCAGTATTGTGTTGGTTATTACAGGTCTTTTGTCTTTCCAAGTAAACTTTAGAATTCCTTTCAATGTCTACAAAGTATCTTGCTTGAATTTGATTGAGATTGCATTGAATATTATAGATTAGGTTGGGAAGAAATGACATCTTAAAATTAGTCTTTCAATCCACAAACACATATCTCAATCTATTTATATCTTCTTTGATTTCTTTTATCAGTGTTTTACAGTTTTCCACATATAGAGTTTACACTTATTTTGTTTACATTTAAACACTTCATTTAAAAATGTTTAATGCTGTTGTAAATGAACCTTGTATCTCACAACCTTTCTAAAGTCACTGATTAGTCCCAGGAGTGATTTTTCTTTTACATGGATTATTTGGAATTTTCAGACAATCAGATCATCTATGAATAAAGAGTTTTATTTTTCCCTTCCAGTATATGTATCTTTTTCTTTTTTTCTTTTTTTCTTTTTGTTTTATGGCAGTAGCTATAACTTTCAGTACATGCTGAAAAGAATGGTAAAAAAAAAAAAAACAAAACGCATTCTTGCCTTATTCTTTTGAAGGACAACGGCCAATTTCTTACCATTAAGTATGATATCAGCTGTAAATAACTTGTATAAATGCTGTATTAAATTGAACAAGTTTCCCTCTATTCCTAGTTTAACTTTTTATTATAAATGTGTGTTGAATTTTGTCAGCTGCTTTTTGTGCATCAGTTGATATTACCACATAGTTTTGCTTCATTAGTCAATTGATATAATGGAGTACAATAATTGATATTTGAAAGTTGAACCAGCCTTGCATACTTACAATAAATTCTATTTGGTTGTGGTGTAATTTTTTATAGATTTTTAGATTTTATTTGCTAATACTTTGTTGAGGATTTTTGTTCTTGAGAGATATTAGGTCTGTAGTTTTCTCTTCCTGTAATGTCTTTATCTAGTTTTGGTATTAAGGTAGTGCTGCTCTCACAGAATGTGTTCGAGAGGGTTTCATTTACATCTGCTTGAATTTTTTGGAAGAAGTTCTAAAGTATTGGTAACTTCTTTTTTAAATCAACCACATGAATCTAGTCTCAGGATACGTCTCTAAGACACACAACCCAAGATATTATTGCCTCATCTGTAAAATGGTAATTATAATGGCTTCTTCCTCGTAGGGTTGTTCTGAGATCATACAAGTTAATATAGCAGATGCTCTAGCACCCCACCCAGGCGCCTTTACTAGTGAAGTAAAGTTGCTATGAACGCTGGCTGCTAACAGCTCACAGCTGCTTTCCAGTTACATCACAAGCCCTTACAGGACAAAAACTGTTTCATCTGGAAAGAAATGCCATTTACCAGGGGTGGCTGACAGTTTATGACTGGCAATCCCCTTGCCTGAAGTAGCAGGGACAAGCTCATGGGGCAAATTATGCCCCGAGTACCCCCATGGATCAAGCCAAGACTAGACTTTATCTGCAATTACATCCTTACTCAGCATTTCCCTTCCCTATCTGGATCCCCCTTGTCCCACAGTTTTTTCTTAAGGGCAATCTCTCAATAAATTGCATGTACTTAAATCCCTGATCAGACTTGACCTCAGGGACACTAAAACTAGGGCAATTAGCAAACAGGAGCAGTCCTGGGAAAATAAATAGAGTCTAATGTTGAGTCACTGCCAGCTAATGGACAACAAGGATTCCCATGATTAAAGTGATGTAGAATACTGATCACCCCTGACGAGTGGGGAAAATGCAACTGCAGACTTTCACATGTGATGAGTTGAAACAGGCTACCACCAGTCAGGTAGCTCACACCTATAATCCTAGCACTTCGGGAGGCCAAGGAGCGTAGATCACCTAAGGTTAGGAATTCGAGACCAGACAGGCCAACATGGTGAAACCCATCTCTACTAAAAATACAAAAATTAGCCAGGCGTGGTGGTGCGTGCCTGTAATCCTAGCTACTGGGGAGGCTGAGGCACGAGAATCATTTGAGCCCCGGGGGCAGAGGTTGCAGTGAGCCGAGATCATGCCACTGCACTCCAGCCTGAGCAACAGAACAAAACTCCTTCTCAAAAACAAGCAAACAAACAAAATAAGAAACAGGCTACCAGTGGTAGGGAATGCACTATGTCATGCAATATCACTGGTGTTTGAGAAGTGAGGGGTGGTGGCAGATAGTATGCACAAGGACAGCAGAATTGAGAGGTTATTGCTAAAAGCAACTTTTATTGATGCTTTGATGAGAGAAAATGACAGAGAGAAAATGAATTTTCAGGAAAAAACCTGGAATGTAACAACGGAAATTCTTTCGATTCTCATCCAGATTATCCTATGATGCTCTAGGAAGCCATGTCACCTAAGGGGGTTTCCCCAAATGATCCTCTGGCCTGTATATGTATGACATCAAAATTTCTAGCTGCTAAACCAAACATACTAAAAAAGAAAATCAGTCAAGTCAGTCATTCAGCCTTATGGACTTAAACAAAGAGGATATTGAAGAATCTTTGACTTTACAGAGTGTGAGTTTTGTCAGAGATAGTTCCGCTATCACGGGGCTTACAGCTTTTCCCAATTCAATTAATTGGAAACTCACAGAAAAGCAAATGCTGTAAAATAAAAGAGTCAAACATCTGGGACCCCATGTACAATCCAGTGGAAATCACTAATATGATGCAGTCACAGCTTGTGGATGGGAATTTTAAGAGCCTTTATTTCTAAGAACTCCTGTTCAGAGAGAGTGCGGCTTCTATTTATAACTAGTACACAATGCAGGTTTAGGTGGTGGTTCTTCTTAGAATGCAATTCAGTGAGGCATCCCCAGAGCATTCCTTTGATAGAAATATATTTATCAAGTACCTCTTTTGGGCCAGACACTGTGTTGAGGTACAGCATTGACCAGAGTAGACACAGGTAATGTCTATCTTCACAGAACCTAGTGTCTAGCTTCATTTCAAAAAACTCATGGCCCAGCAAGACAGCATCATGGAGAAAAGGTGCTCCTGACAGGACATGGGATGTTAAGTCAGGGTTCTCCATTAGCCACTCAACCACAAGCAAGGGCCCAGGAGCCTGGGTGGTGCAGTTTGTAGCCTCCAAAGCACTGAGTAGCAAGAAGGGAGCAGAGTGTACGTCCAGGGCAATGAAAGATAACGGCACACAGCCATGACCCAGTGATGATGAATAACTATTATTTCAGCAAAGTACTCCCCTCTGGCAATACAGGCTCCAGGATACTCTCACAGTGTCACTTGTATATAATTTTTCTCTCACTTAATTTTAAACCAAAAAATCTGCTCTAATCGATAGGATTAATTTGCGTCTTCCTATATAGAGCTTGGAGGATAATGCTCATTCCATTTCTCCTTCTATGTGACCTAGTTCTTTGGAGAAAATTACTCACTTTGAGAACTCTTAATTCCTAAAAGATCCTATTTAGCCTTTTGGTATAAAAATATTGTTAGCGATAAGATCTGTAAAATCCCAATTTGACTGCCAATTTGTGTTCGGAGCCACTTTCAAGTGAAAGCTCATGAGATTGTTGAAGAAAAAACAATTTAACAACGGTAAATATATGCCTAAAGGGTAATGGTGCATGATCAGAATTGTCACTATTAAGTGCTCATTTAGTACCCCCCAAAAGAGAACCTTTATTTCATAGGACAACCTTGACAGCAACAAGTTCTAACGGGGAGGAGATGTTGTGGTAATACAATGCCAATGATATTAACAACACTAACAACATTAGAGTGTATTTTTCAAGTGCTTATACAAAGTGCCTGACACCATACTCAGCCCTTTATACATATCACTTCATTTAATATTCTATTGATAGCATTAATGTTCATTTTATATACATCCCATTCAATACTCAAATTGCTTTTATTATTATAGGGTTTGTATTTTGTACATTTAATTGGACCCAATACTTACTTAGTTGCTATTATTTCAACATTTTTATTCACATAATTTTATGCATTTGTATACCTTTTATCTAATTTAATACTAAAATTATTATCCTAGGATTTTTATACATATTATTTTATACTTTCTATTGCATGAAGTACTCAAATTGCTATTATCATTCCAGCTTTACAGCCTAGGGAGTATGAGCCATCACTCAGAATCATAAAGCTGATGAGCAGTGGAGCTGAGTTGAAACAGTCTGTCTCTCTCTCTCCAACACAAATCAAGTGCCTCCCTCCAAATGGAATAGCTGACGTGCAGAAATCCTTACTACATGCCAAGGCCAAGTACTGTGCTAACTGTCCTTGTGTGCACTTTTTGCATTTGATCTTCACCACAGCCCTATGAGGTGGGTTCTATTTTCACTCTCTATTTTGGGGATCTCAAAAATGGCACCCAGACAAGTTATGGTAATTAAGGGAGACGTCTACTATCCAGACATCTGCTAGGAATCTAATTCAGCTAAAAATAGAGGGTCTGGACAGTTGCTACATTGGAGACTGTTTCAACCTCTCAGCACCGATGAACCAATAAGGCAACCTGTGACAGGACTTAGCCCTTAGCCTGGGTTCTATAAGAAAGGCATCAGTAGTGACAGAGGGGCAGTAGGCCATAAAAAGGTAACTCTATTTTCTTGAGATTTTTAATAATAAGAGAAGAAAAAAAAAACAGCACTGGAAAGGAAAGCAAAAACAAAACAAAAAAATGACTTCCCTAAGAAATTAGATTCTTTTAAAAATGTGGTATCAGAGTCCCATGGTTGTAAGTGACAGGAGGTGACTCTAGCTTCTTGAACAAACAACAACTACAAAAAAGATAAAAGTATAACTGTCTACTTTACACAGAGAAAGTATGGACACGACATTTGGTAGACTAAATCGTTACATGACTTAAAAGGCTGGGAGATTCTGAAGGAGGATTGCAGAGATAAAATCACAAACTACCCCAGTGAAAAAGAACTGAAGCCAGGAAAGCAGCACCATGGCCCTCAGAAGGCATCAGGTCTGAAAAGGTCCAGTAACAAAAGCAGAGCATGTGATCAGAGACAAAGATGGGACATCCATATTGACCTGTAGAATGGCTTGAGCCAAGGTAAGCCCAGAATGAATGTAGGCAACAGCCAAGGGAACAAAAAACAGAGATTGACAGCACATTTCTTGGAGAGGACTGAGCAGGGAACTGACATTTGTTGACCTTGGTTATTGTGAGTTTGGATTCTGGGGTCTGACAGAGCTGAGCTGGAATCCTGGTTGTGCCATAACGAAAGCCAGTGACACTGGAAGGCTCTTCTCTCAGATGTCTATGGGGCTCACTTCCTTGTTTCTTTCAAGTCTTCATTGCTATCATCACCTTCTCAATGAGGCTTACCCTGACCGATTCTTACCTCCCCTAACCCATCTCCAGCACTTTCAGTCTCCCTTTCCCTGTTCTACCTTTATTTTTTCCATAGGAGTAATTGTCTTCTAATACACTAAATACATGTGTCATTACTGTATGTGTTGTTTATTGTTTGCGTTGACTCCCCACATGTACTAGGGTAGGGGCATTTGTTGGTTTTGTTCAAAGATGTATCCCAAGTTCTAGAATAGTACCTGGCTCGTAGTAGTGGCTAAAAAAATACTTGCTCAGATTTCCCCATCTTTGAATTATGTGTTTTCTTACTACTGTGTTGAATTTCTTATGTACTTTGCATGTTAACCTCATATCAGATGAATGATTTGCAAATAATTTCTCCCATTCCATAGGCTGTCTCTTCACTCTGTTGACTGTTTTTCTTGGCTGTGCAGAAGCTTCCAGTTTGATGTAATCCTATTTTTCTATTTCTGCTTTTGCTGCCTATGTTTTGTGGGGGTTAGATCCAAAACAATTATTGCCCAAACTAACATCATAGAACTTTTTTCCATGTTTTCTTCTAGTAGTTTTACTCCTAGAGGAAAAGTAGTAAAAGATTAAGTTTTTAATGTACTTTGAGATGATTTTTTTATATGGTATAATGTAAGAGACTAATTTTATTCTTCTGCATGTGGATATCCAATTTCTTTTTCTTTCTTTCTTTTTTTTTTGAGACAGAGTTTCACTCTTGTTTCCCAGGCTGGAGGGCAATGGCGTGATCTCGGCTCACTGCAACCTTCGCCTCCTGGTTCAAGCAATTCTCCTGCCTCAGCCTCCTGAGTAGCTGGGATTACAGGCGCCTGCCACCGCACCCAGCTAATTTTGTATTTTTGGTAGAGACAGGGTTTCTCCATGTTGGTCAGGCTGGTCTCAAACTCCTGACCTCAGGTGATATACCTGCCTCAGCCTCCCAAAGTGCTAGGATTACAGGCATGAGCCACCATGCCCAGCCAGATATAGTTTTCCTAGCAGTGTTTATTAAAAACACTGTCTTTTCCCCAGTATGTGTTCTTGGCATCTCTGTCAAAAAATCAATTGACCATTAATGTGTGAACTTATTTCTGGACTCTCTATTGTGTTCTATTGGTCTATGTGTATGCTTTTATGCCAGTTACCATGTCATTATTATAACTTTGGAGTATTTTTTAAGGTCAGGTAATGTGATGCTTCAAAATTTCTTTGGCTATTCAGGATCTTTGATAATTCCTATAAATTTTAGAATTTGTTTCTACTTCTGTGAAAAGGGTCACTGGAATTTTAGTAGAGATTGCATTGACTAAGCAAATCAGTCTAGTTAGTATGGACATTTTAACAATATAAATTCGTCCAATCCATGAACACAAGACATCTTTCCATTTATTTGTGTCTACTTCAATTTCTTGCATCAGTGTTTTATAGTTTTCAGTGTAGAGATCTTTTACCTCCTTGGTTAAATTTATCCCTAAGTATTTTATCTTTTGTGGCTATTGTAAATGAGAGTGTTTTCTTGCTTTCTTTTTTAGACAGCTTATTGTTAGTGTATAGAAATAGTACTGGTTTTTATGTTGATATAGTATCATGCAACTTTGCTGAATTTTTATATTAACTCCAATAGTTTTTTTAGTGGAGTTTTTAGGAGTCTTCTATATATAAGATAATGTCATCTCTAAACATAAATAATTTAAGTTCTTTCCTTCTTATTTAGATGCTTTTAATTTCTTTTTCTTGCCTAATTACTCTGGCTAGGACTTCCACTACTATATTGGATAGACATTTCTCAAAAGAAGACATAAAATGACCAATAGATACATGAAAAAAAAAAGCTCAACATCACTAATTATCATGGAAATGCAAATTAAAACCAAAACGAGATATCACCTCACACCTATTAGATTGGTTACTACCAAAAAGATGAAAGATAAGTGTTGGTAAAATATGCAAAAAAGTGAAACTCTGTTGGTGGGAATATAAATTAATAAAGCCATTTATAGAACACAGTATGGGGTTTCCTCAAAAAAATTAAAAATAGAACTACCATATGATCCAGCAATCCACTACTGGGAACACATCAAAAGAAAATGAAACCAGATGTTGAAGCTCTATCTGCACTCCCATGTTCACAACAGCCAAGATATGAAACCAATCTACGTGTCCATCACTGGATAAGTGGATAAAGACAATGAGGTATATATACACAATGGAATACTATTCAGCCTTAAAAAAGAAGGAAACCCTGTCATTTGTAACAACATGAACAGACCTGGAGGACATTATGCTAAGTGAATTAAGCCAGTACAAAGAGACAGAGGCTACATGATCTCACTTGTATGTGGAATCTAAAAAAGCTGAACTAATAAAAGCAGAAAATAGTGGTTACCAGGGGCTGGGGGTAAGTGAGGGAATGGACTGGGGAGACATTGGTCAAAAGACATAAAATTACAGTTAGACAAGAGGAATACATTCAAGAATTCAAGAGATCTATTGTATAACAATGCACTGTATATTTAAAAATTATCAAAAGAGATTTTAAGCATTTTTACTAAAATAAATAAGTATGTGAGGTAATTCATGTTAATTCACTTGATTTAGCTATTCAACAACATATACATATTTTAAAATATTTTGTTGTACACCATGAATACATACAATTTTTGTGAATTAAAAAATAAATAATAATAAAATAAATACTAGCCGAAGGATCATATGAAGTCCCTTAATATGTCTGCAGGTTGCCTATAAATTGGGGGCAATTTTCACTATTTTTATGAGAATTAAGTGAGATAATGAATATTAAAATTCCTTAGCACAGCATCTGAAAAAATCATTCAATACATGTTGGTAATTATAGTTATTTTTACATCTACAAATTATTTCATTTAATCTTCATATTAACTCTGAAAACTAGTATCTTATAGATGATAAAACCGTGAACCATGGAGATAAAGCCAGTTGCTAACTTAATCTAACACCAAAGAGTCTCCATTTGTGGGAATGGGACAGAGAAGAATGCTAGAGAAGTGAAAAAGAGGTTCATTCCTTGTTTTTTCCAAGCCTTTTCCATCAGAGAATGGTTAGCCCCAGGCTCACTAACACAGGGCTAGAATTCCCAAAAAAATGATCAAATATATGTTCAATGAACATTTTGTCTCCTAATGTGTTGATCACTAGAAATCATGTTGGGTTCACTAGGAGGTATTTGTACTCTATAATTACATTTGCTTCCTTGATAATGTTACTTCAGTGAGAGAGGGAATAGCACAATGTATCTTGATTTCAACAGGGCACATAACAAGGCTTACTGAAGACCTTATGCACAGGATGGTGGCTTGTTAGATTTATTCTCTTAATTAAGGATTTATAAGGTATGGGTCTGTGTCCCCACCCAAATTTCATGTTGAATTGTAATCCTCAGTGTTGGAGGAGAGGCCTGGTGGGAGGTGATTGGATCAGGGGGATGGACTTCCCCCTTGCTGTTCTTGTGATAGTAAATTCTCATGAGATCTGGTTGTTTGAAAGGGTTGTAGCATCTCCCTCTTCACTCTCTCCTGCTTTGCCATGTGAAGACATGCCTGCTTTCCCCTTGCCTTCTGCCATGATTGCAAGTTTCCTGAGGCCTCCTCAGTCATGCTTCCTGTACAGGCTGTGGAACTATGAGTCAATTAAACCTCTTTTCTTCATAAATTATCCAGTCTCAGGTAGTTCCTTATAGCAGTACGAGAACAGACTAACACAAGGATCAGCAAAATTTTTCTGTAAAGGACCAGATAGTAAATATTTTAAGCTTTGCAGGCCATATGGTCTCTGTCATAACTATGACTCAATTCTGCCATTATAGAATTTCACACAATGAGGTGTGAAAGTAGCCACAGACAGTATGTACCAAATAAATGTGGCTGTGTTCCAATAAAACTTTATTTACAAAAACAAGCTTCAGGCCTGATTTAACCCATGGGCCATGGTTCTCCAATTCCTGGCCTACATGATTGATTGTACCCCTAAGTAAGTCATGGACTTAACTAGCAAAAGTCTCCATTACAGTGATATGATGGAAGGTTAGCTACATTTATGAGTGATACAAAGCCAGGAGAAATACTCAATATGATGGATGACAAAGTCAAGTTTTAAAATGATACTGAGGAGCCAAAACTATTAATCTAAATTAACTTATATTGTTATTTCATTAACAAAACATCATCACAACCAAGCTAAGCTACATTCTGCCAACAAAATAAAGGGTAACAATGCATTGTATATTGCTCAAAAACAATATGCTATTAGTAATATGCTTCACTAATTATTCACTCACTAATTCATTCATTCATTCACTCACTCACTTAGTTTTCAACACTAAGCCTTGTTTACTATGACCTCTGCATAGTGCTGGAGTGGTTTTGATGATAAATAAAATAGCCTTAGTTATTAAGGACACATAATATGGTCTATTAGACAGGGCTGATGCCCTTTAATTCATTTATTATTTTTTTTGTTTGTTTTTTTAGCAATTCCAGTATTGCAGCCAACAATGTGGCAGGTCCAGAATGTGGTGTGGAAATGACAAAGGCAAATAAGACTTGATCTTTACCTTTCAGGAACTCTGAAAATAGTTTTGGAAACACACATGCCTATGTAAACAGATAAATTACAATGCAGCATGGTATAAGCTGTTTCAGAAATACGAATCAAATGTTGTGAGAGCAGAGAGGATGAAACAGCTAATTCACTCTGCAGGAGTCCATGAAACCCTAACATTTGGGCTGTTTTTAGGAAGTGGATTAGGAGTCTGACTATCAGACATTAATGTATTCTCCAATGTGTGAAGAATGTTTGTGCCTGGTGACAAACAACTATGAATTCCCTTGCTTTGCTTAGTGTTCCAGTTAATAAAATCATTCATTAGATTATAGGCAATTTTTTAAAGACAATATCTTCTGGATAATATAAATAATGTTGCTTACAAATTTGACTATCAACTCTTAAATATTAATTAGGCTGCAGTTATAAATGTAATCTCTTAGTTGGGTTTTCTCCAGAAGCATTCTCTGATAGAGTTTGAGAATGCACAATATATTTGGAAGCTGTAGGGCCATCGACAAAGGAATGGGCAATCAATTTGGGGAAAGAGAGTCAGCCCCTAAGGGCTATGTTATCAAGCCAGTAGATGACTAACAATCCTACAAGGAATGGATAAAAAGACATGCCTCAGAATTATCATGGCCAAGGGGCAAGGGAAGTGGTGTTTCTATACCCCTACACCTGTTAGTCATTGGGTAGGGGCTGCTGTCCCTGGTAATGAGGGCAGTCAATTTCAAAGCACTTGTAGCCCACCCTGTGCACATGTGTGGGTGTGTCCTGGAAGCCTGTGGGTGGCCCATGGACAAAGATGCAGTTTGGCTGCAGGAAGTCAATTGAAATGCACAGAAATAGGGATGTGAAGGCACAAGGTTAGAACACCAGCACCAGCAGGAGCTGCTATGCACACTATATCTGAGTCTTTCGAAAATTTTAGACACCTTCAGCAGGAGATAAAACATACAAATAATGCTTGCAAATGTACTAAAACACACTAAAACCAATTCTAAAATAGTATTTCATTCATTGTATCATTATCTGTATACATGCACTTTTTGTTACCTAGAGTTATTATAATGCAGTTTGTATTACTTCTTGGAGTTTTCATTATAATATTTTGACAGTTTTCTTGATTGCATTTATCATAAGCATAACCAAAGTATAAGAATAACTTCTCAGATGAGCTGAGGTTAAAAACCCCCTAAGGTAATGAAAGCCTGGCCATTAGGTTGCGTAAAGCCCATTAGATACACCCTTATGATACAACTTTATATGTATGCCTTTTCACATAGGTTTTCCTTTTGGCAACTTTGGGATCTCCCCACAAACTGTGTGCTTTGAATGTCTTGTTGGGCTGGTATTACATGTCTTTGCCTCTTATGCTATCATTTTAATTTATTATTCGGGCCTGCTAGCATTATTAAAAATTCACAAATTTCTACTTATATTTTAACATAATCTGTACAGCTTTTCAAAAGTTTCATTTCCTAGAAGATGAGCAATTGGGTCTGTGTACTTAGCATGAGTCTCAAGGACTTTTGGCTAATTAATCATTTTGGAACATCTCCTTCTACTTGATCATTTACACATAACCAGCAGTGCTGACCTGTCCTGTCTGAACTTTCAACATAATCTGCTTTGTTATTTTTGGAGTTATTTGACTTATGCACATTTGTCTGACTCATTCTTTCTTAATTACTCTGATGGAAGCAAGTACGGATTTCTATTTCATAGTACTTGATTGAAGAAAATAAAAATATTCATTTGAAGTGGCCTAGCTTTGTAATAAAAGAACAGACCCAGGAGCCAACAGCCTAGGTTCAAAGTTAGGGTACCACACTCACCAGCTGTCTGGCCTTGAAAACGTCACTTAATCTCTATGAACTTCTATCACTTCATTTGTAAAATTGGATTTTTAGAGCCTATTTGTTTTTTTTTGTTTTGTTTTGTATTATATGAGTTATTTGGTGTAGGGCACTAAGCATGGCACCTGGTGATGTTAGTTGGATTTGTGTCTCCACCCAAATCTCATGTAGATTTGTAGAGGAGGGTCCTGGTGGCAGGGGATTTCTTCATGGAGGCAGATTGCCCCCTTGCTATTCTCATTATAGTGAGTTCTCATGATATCTGCTTGTTTAAACGTGTGTAGCACCTAACCTTCACTTTCTTTCTTTCTCTCTCTCTCTCTCTCTCTCCTTATTCTCTTGACTTGATTGAGGAAAATAAAAATGTTCATTTGAAGTGGCCTAGTTTTTGTGAAGACATGCCTGCTTCCCATTTTGCCTTCTACCACAATTGCAAGTTTCCTGAGGCCTCCCTAGCCATATTATCTACACAGCCTGCAATACTGTGAACAAATTAACCCTATTTTCTTTATAAATTACTGTATTAGTCTGTTCTCACATTGCTAATAAAGACATACCATACTAGGTAATTTATAAAGGAAAGAGGTTTAATCAACTCGCAGTTCCACAGGGCTAGGGAGGTCTCAGGAAACTTGCAATCACGGCAGAAGGGGAAGCAAATACTTCCTTTTCCACAAGGTGACAGGAGAGAGAAGAAGGAGAATCAAACAAAGGGGGAAGCCCTTTATAAAACCATCAGTTCTCATGAGAACTTACTATCACAAGAATAGCAAAGGAGAAACGGCCCCCATGATTCAATTACGCTCCCACTGGGTCACTCCCATGACATGTAGGGATTATAGGAACTACAATTCAATAAGAGATTTTGGTGGAGACACAGCCAAACCATATCATTCTGCCCCTGGCCCCTCCCAAATCTGATGTCCTCACATTTCAAAACATAAGCATGCCTTTCCAACAGTCCCCCAAATTCTTAACTCTATCCAGCATGAACTCAAAAGTCTAAGTCCAAAGTCTCATCTGTGACAAGGCAAGTCCATTCTGTTTATAAGCCTCTAAAATCAAAAGCAAGTTAGTTACTTACTAGATACCATGGAAGTACAGGCATTGGGTGAATACACTGAAATGGGAGAAATTGGCCAAAACAAGGGGGTTACAGGCCCCATTCAAGTCTGAAATCCAATACAGCAGTCATTAAGCCTTAAAATTCCAAAATGATCTCATTTGATTCCATGTCTCATATATGGCTCACGCTGATGCAAGAGGTGGGCTCCCATAGCCTGGGGCAGTTCTTCCCTGAGGCTTTGCAGGTTACAGCCCAATTCCTGGCTGCTTTCATAACTGGCGTTGAGTGTCTGCAGCTTTTCCAGGTGCACAGTGAAAGTTGTTGGTGGATCTACCATTCTAGGGTCTGGAGGACAGTGGTACTTTTCTCACAGCTCCACTAGGCAGTGCCCCATTAGGGACTCTGTGTGGGGGCCCTAACACCACATTTCCCTTCCATATTGCCCTAGCAGAGGTTCCCCATGAGGACTCTGTCTCTGCAGCAGACTTCTGCCTGGACATCCAGGCATTACCATACATCTTCTGAAATCTAGGTGGAGGTTCCCAAACCTCAGTTCTTGACATTTGTGCACTCACAAGTCCAATTCATGTATAAGCCACCAGGGCCTGGGGCTTGCAACTTCTGAAGCAATGGCCTGAGATGTACCTTGGCCCCTTTCAGCCACAGCTGGAGCAAAAGCAGCTGGGATTCAGGGCACCATGTCACAAGGCTACATAGAGCAGGCGGGTCCTGAGCCTGGCCCTCAAAACCATTTTTCTCTTCTAGGCCTCTGGCCCTGTGATGGGAGGGGCTGCTCTGCAGGTCTCTGACATACCCTGGGGACATTATCCCATTGTCTTGGCTATGAACATTTGGACCCTTGTTACTTATGCAAATTTCTGCAGCCAGCTTGAATTTCTCCCCAGAAAATGTTTTTTTTTTCTATTGCATCATCAGGTTGCAAATTTTCCAAACTTTATGATCTGCTTCCTCTTGAATGGTTTGCTGCTTAGAAATTTCTTCCACCAGAAACCCTAAATCATCTCTCTCAAGTTCAAAGTTCCACAGATCTCCAGGGCAGGGGCAAAATGCTGCCAGTCTCTTTGCATTACAAGAGTGATCTTTACTCCAGTTCCCAACAAGTTTCAGATCTCCATCTGGGACCGCCTCAGCCTGGACTTCATTGTCCATATCACTATCAGCATTTCAGTCAAAGCCATTCAACAAGTCTCTAGGAAGTTCCAAACTTACTCACATCTTCCTGTCTTCTGAGCCCTCCAAGTCTCTAAAAATTTCCAAACTTTCCCACATTTTCCTGTCTTGTTCTAAGCCCTCCAAATGGTTCCAACCGCTACCCAGTTTCAAAGCCACTTCCACATTTTTGGGTATCTTTACAGCAGTGCCTCACTCTCTGCAGTACCAATTTACCATATTAGTCCATTCTCATGTTGCTAATAAATACATACCCAAGACTAAGTAATTTACAAAGGAAAGATGTTTAATTGACTCACAGTTCTACAGGGTTGAGAAGGCCTCAGGAAACTTAGTCATGGCAGAAGGGGAAGCAAACACATCCTTCAAAAGGTGGCAAGAGAGAGAAGAATGAGAATTGAGTGAAGGGGGAAGCCCCTTATACAATCATCAAATCTTGGGATAACTCACTCACTATCATGAGAATAGTGTGGGAGAAACTGCCCGTGATTCAATTACATTCCCATGGGGTTCTGGTCATGACGTGGGAATTATGGGAACTATAATTCAAGATTAGATTTGTATGGAGGCACAGCCAACCCATACCAATTACCCAGTCTCAGGTAGTTCCTTATAGCAATGTGAGAATGGACTGATACAGAAAATTGGTACTGGCAAGTGGAGCATTGCTATAAAGATATCTGAAAATGTGGAAATAGCTTTAGAACTGGGTGATAGGCAGAGGTTGGAATAGTTTGGAAGGCTCAGAAGAAAACAGAAAGAAGAGAGAATGGTCAGAACTTCCTGGAAACTTTTAAAATGTGATCAAAATGTTGATAGTGATGTGAACAATGAAGTCCAGGCTGAGGTGGTCTCAGAAAAATATGAGAAACTTACTGAGAACTGGATTAAAGGTCACTTTTATTATGCATTAGCAAAGAGTTGTAGACATGCACCCCTGTCCTAGAGATGTGTGGAACTTTAAACCTCAAAGAGATGATTTAGGGTATCTGACAGAAGAAATTTCTAAGTAGCAAAAACATTTAATATATGGCCTGGATGCTTCTAAGAGTGTATGGTCACATACGTGAGCAAAGAGATGAGCTAAAACTGGAAATTATATTTAAAAGGGAAGCAGAGCATAAACATTCAGAAAATCTGCAGCTTGGCCACGTGGTAGAAAAGAAAATCTCCAGGGCGCCAAGATGGCTGAGAGAAGCCAGCACCTGAATGCAGCTCCCAGTGAATGAGACACAGAGGGCTAGAGGACTTCACAGGTCCAAACAAGGTGCCAGGTTCTTTTCTGTGGGACTGATAGGGCACTGGAATTGGGCCCAGGGAAGGAGCCACAAGGCGAGAGCTGCCCAGGGGGGCAAATCAAGATGGGAGGGGTGCATCCCCACCTGAAACGTGCAGCCTGCTTGGGGGGTTGGAGGACTTAACCCCCTCAGTGCTCCATTTCAGATCCTGTGCTTGCCTCATCCCTCCTGCATCCCTCAGACCACAACAGCACTGCCAGATGGTGGGGTGCCATGGGTAGTTGATGCAAATCTGAGCAGTGGCTACCGCCGGACACAGCAAGTTGTCACAGGGACCTGGGCAAGAGTTTGGACTAACGCCAGCGGGATGGACTGTCCTACAGAGGGAGGCAGAGTTGAAAGCAAGGAAACAGACCATAAGGACTGGCATGCCCCACCTCCACAGACCTCAAACTAAAGCCTCGCTAGAGAGGTTGGCAGCAAATACACCAGCTTAACCCCAACCAGGAAGATTGAGCTCTGGGAGAGATGCCATTGGGAAGGCGGGGCCAATCTCACCTGCAAACAAACTCCAAGGAAGGACCACCCACCCAACAACCTGACTGAACCCAAGAGCGCCCAGCAACACCCTCTACAGGCCAAAAAAGATACAGTTCCAAGCTCAATAGAAAAAAGGTCCACTCAGAGACTCCTCCTGAAATCACCAAATTCAAAGATTAAAGGGAGATAAATCCACAAAGATGTGGAAAAACCAGCGCAAAAAGGATGAAACCACCAAAGAACAGAACACCCCTTCTTCTCCCAGCGATCACAACTCCTCACCATCAAAGGAACAATAAAAGACAGAGAATGAATCTTACGAATTGACAGAAGCAGGCTTCAGAAGGTGGGTAGTAACAAACTTCTCTGAGTTAAAAGACCATGTTCTAACCCAATGCAAAGAAACTAAGAACTTTGAAAAAATGTTAGATGAAATGCCAACTAGAATAACCAGCTTCAAGAAGAACATAAACGACTTGATAGAGCTGAAAAACACAGCACGAGAACTTCACAAGGCATACACAAGTTTCAACAGCCAAATCAATCAAGCAGAAGAAAAGATACCAGCGATAGAAGATCAAATCAATGAAATAAAATGAGAAGGCAAGATTAGAGAAAAAAAGAGTGAAAAGAAATGAACAAAACCTCCAAGAACTGTGGGATTATGTGAAATAACCTAATCTACACTTGATCAGCATACCCGAATGTGACGGGGAGAATGAGTCCAAGTTGGAAAATACTCTTCAAGGTATTATCCAAGAGAACTTTCCCAACCTAACAAGGCAGGCCAACATTCAAATCCAGGAAATACAAAGAACACCACAAAGATATTCCTCAAGAAGAGCAACCCCAAGGCACATAGTTGTCAGATTCACCAGGGTTGAAATGAAGGAAAAATTCCTAAGAGCGGCCAGAGAGAAAGGTTGAGTCACCCACAAAGGAAAGCCCATCAGACTCAGAGCAGATCTCTAGGCAGAAACCCTGCAAGCTAGAAGGGAGTGGGGGCTAATATTCAACATCCTTAAAGAAAAGAACTTTCAACCCAGAATTTCATATCTGGCCAAACTAAGCTTCATAAGTGAAGGAGAAATAAAATCCTTTTATTTTTATTTTTATCTCAAGCAATTTTATTTTTATCTCAAGCAATTGCTGAGAGATTTGGTCGCTACAAGACCTGCCTTACAGGAGCTACTGAAGGAAGTACTAAACAGGGAAAGGAATAACCAGTAGCAGCCACTGCAAAAACGTACCAAATGGTAAAGAATAATGATGCAATGAAGGAGCCATGTCAATTAACAGGCAAAACAACCAGGCAGCAAAAAAATGGCAGGATCAAATTCAAACATAACAATATTAACGTTGAATGTAAATGGCCTAAATGCCCCAATCAAAAGACACAGACTGGCAAACTGGATAAAAAGTCAAGACCCATCAGTGTGCTGTATTCAGAAGACCCATCTCACATGCAAAGACTCACATAAACTCAAAATAAAGGGATGGAAGATTTACCAAGCAAATGGAGAGCAAAAAAAAAAAAAAAAAAAAAAAAAAGCAGGGGTAGCAATCCTAGTCTCTGATAAAACAGACTTTAAACCAACAAAGATTAAAAGAGACAAAGAAGGGCATTATATAATGGTAAAAGGATCAATGCAACAAGAAGAGTTAACTATCCTAAATATTTATACACCCAATGCAGGAGCACCCAGATACATAAAGCAAGTTCTTAAAGACCTACAAAGAGACTTAGACTCCTGCACAATAATAGTGGGAGACTTTAACACTACACTGACAATATTGGGCAGATCAACGAGACAGAAAGTCAACAAGGTATCCAGGGCTTGAACGCAGATCTGGACCAGGCGGACCTAATAGACATTTATAGGACACTCCACCCCAAATCCACAGAATACACATTATTATCAGCACCACATTGCACTTACTCCAAAATTGACTACATAATTGGAAGTAAATCACTCCTCAGCAAATGCAAAAGAACATAAATCATAACAAACAGTCTCTCAGACCACAGTGCAATCAAATTAGAACTCAGGATTAAGAAAAGCACTCAAAACCGCACAATCACATGGAAACTGAACAACTTTTTGCTGAATGATGAACGGATAAACAATGTAATAAAACCAGAAATAAAAACATTCTTTGAAACCAACAAGAATGAAGACACAACGTACCAGATCCTACGGGACATATTTAAAGCAGTGTCCAGAGGGAAATTTATAGCAATAAATGCCCACATGAGAAGCAAGGAAAGATCTAATCGACACACTATCATCAAAATTGAAAGAGCTAGAGAAGCAAGATCAAAACACTCAAAAGCAAGCAGAAGACAAGAAATAACTAAGATCAGAGCACAACTGAAGGAGATAGAGACACACACACAAAAAAACCCTTCAAAAATCAATAAATCCAGGAGTTGGTTTTTTGAAAACATCAACAAAATAGACAGACGGATAGCTAGACTAATAAAAGAGAAAAGAGAGAATAATTGAATAGATGCCATAAAAAACAATAAAGGGGAGATCACCACTGATTCCTTGGAAATACAAACTACTATCTGAGATTACTACAAACAACTCTATGTACATAAACCAGTAAATCTGGAAGAAATGGAAAAATTCCTGGACACTTGCACACTCCCAAGACTAAGCCAAGAAGAAGTTGAAACCCTGAATAGACCAATAACAAGGTCTGAAGTCGAGGCAGCAATTAATAGCCTACCAACCAAAAATAGTCCAGGTCCAGACAGGTTCACAGCTGAATTCTACCAGACATACAAAAAGGAGCTGGTACCACTCCTGTTGAAACTATTCTAAACAATACAAAAAGAGGGAATCCTGCCTAACTCTAAGGAGACCAAAATCATCCTGATACCAAAATCTGGCAAAGACACAACTAAAAAAGAAAACTACAGGTCAATATCCATGATAAACATTGATGCAAAAATCTTCAATGAAATACTGGCAAACTGAATCCAACAGCACATCAAAAAGCTTATCCATCATGAACAAGTAGGCTTCATACTGGGGATGCAAGGCTGGTTCAACATAGGCAAATCTATAAATGTAATTCACCACATAAACAGAACCAAAGACAAAAACCACATGATTATCTCAACAGATGTAGAGAAGGCCTTTGACAGATTTCAACAGCGCTTTATGCTAAAAACTCTCAATAAACTAGGTATCAATGGAACGTATCTCAAAACAGTAAAAGCTATTTGTGACAAACCCACAGGCAATATCATACTGAATGGGCAAAAATTAAAAAAATTCCCTTTAAAAACTGGCACTAGACAAGGATGCCCTTTCTCACCACTCCTATTCAATATAGTATTGGAAGTTCTAGCCAGAGCAAATAGGCAAGAAAAAGAAAAAAGGGCATTCAATTAGGAAAAGAAGTCAAATTGTCCCTATTTGCAGACGACATGATCGTATATTTAGAAGACCCCATCATCTCAGCCCCAAACCTCCTTAAGCTGATAAGCAACTTTGGCAAAGTCTCAGGATACAAAATCAATGTGCAGAAATCACAAGCATTCCTATACACCAATTTCAGACAAACAGAGAGCCAAATCATGAGTGAACTCCCATTTACAATTGCTACAAAGAGAATTAAATACCTAGGAATACAACCAACAAAGGAGGTAAAACATCTCTTCAAGGAGAACTACAAACCACTGATCAAGGAAATAATAGAGGATACAAACAGATGGAAAAACATTACATGCTCATGGTTAGGAAGAATCAATATTGTGAAGATGGCCATACCGCCCAAAGTAATTTATAGATTCAATGCTCTCCTCATCAAGCTACCATTGACCTTCTTCACAGAACTGGAAAATACCACTTTAAACTTCATATGGAACCAAAAGAGAGCCTGCATAGCCAAGACAATCCTAAGCAAAAAGAACAAAGCTGGAGGCATCATGCTACCTGACTTCAAACTATAATACAAGGCTATAGTAATCAAAACAGCATGGTACTGGTACCAAAACAGAGATATAGACCAATGGAACAGAACAGAGGCCTTGGAAGCAATGCTGCACATCTGCAACCATCTGATCTTTGACAAACCAGACAAAAACAAGCAATGGGGAAAGGATTCCCTGTTTAATAAATGGTGTTGGGAAAACTGGCTAGCCATATGCAGGAAGCTGAAACTAGAACCCTTCCTTACACCTTATACAAAAATTAACTGCAGATGGATTAAAGATTTAAACATAAGAACTAACATAAAAACCCTAGAAGAAAACCTAGGCAAAACCATTCAAGACATAGGCACAGGCAAGGACTTCATGACTAAAACACCAAAAGCAATGGCAACAAAAGCCAAAATAGACAAATGGGACCTAATTAAACTTAAGAGCTTCTGCACAGCAAAAGAAACAATCATTAGAGTAAACCTGCAACCAACAGAATAGGAAAAAATTTTCACAATCTACCCATCAGACAAAGGGCTAATATCCAGAATCTACAAAGAACTAAAGCAGATTTACAGAAAAAACACAAACAACCCCATTCAAAAGTGGGCGAAGGATATGAACAGACACTTTTCAAAAGAAGACAAATATGCAGCCAACAAACATATGAAAAAATGCTCATCATCACTGGTTATTAGAGACATGCAAATAAAACTACATTGAGATACCATCTCACGCCAGTCAGAATGGCGATCATTAAAAAATATGGAGACAACAGACGCTGGACAGGATATGGAGAAAAAAGAACACTTTTACACTGTTGGTGGGAGTGTAAATTAGCTCAACCATTGTGGAAGACAGTGTGGCAATTCCTCAAGGATCTAGAAATAGAAATTCCATTTGACCCAGCAATCCCATTACTGGGTATATATCCAAAGGATTATAAATCGTTCTGTCATAAAGACACATGCACACATATGTTCACTGTGGCTCTGTTTATGATAGCAAAGACCTAGACCAACCCAAATGCCCATAATGATAGACTGGACAAAAAAAATGTAGCACATATACAACATGGAATACTATGCAGCCATAAAAAACGATGAGTTTGTGCCCTTTGTAGAGACATGGATGAACCTAGAAACCATCATTCTCAGCAAACTGACACAAGAACAGAAAATAAAACATCATGTTTTCACTCATAGGTGGATGATGAACAATGAGAACACTTGAGCACAGGGAAGGGAACAACACTTACAGGGATAGGTGACGGGGTTAGAGGGGAGGGGGGGCACAGCAGGGGTAGGCAGGGAGGAGGGGAAGGGATAACACCTGGAGAAATGCCTGACACAGGCAACGGTGGCGGCCGGGGATGGAAACAGCAAACCACCATGGCATGTATATACCTATGCAACAATCCTACAGGATACAGGATGTGCACATGTACCCCAGAGCCCAAATACAATTAAAAAAAGAAAAGAAAATCTCATTTTTGGGGGAGGCGTTCAGGTTGGCTGCAGAAATTTGCATAAGTAAATAGGGGCCAAATGTTAATAGCCAAGACTGTAGGGAAAATGCCTTAAAGACATTTCAGAGAACTTCATGGCAGCCACTCTCATTATAAGCCTGGAAACCTAGGAAGAGAGAATGGCTTCCTAGGCCAGGCTCAGTGCCCTGCTGCCCTGCACAACCTCAGGATGCTCCTCCCTGTGTCCCAGCCACTTCAGTTCCACAGCCCCAGCTGTAGCTAAAAGGGCCCCAGATACATCTCAGGCCACTGCTCCAGAGGGTACGAGCTATAAGGTTTGGTGGCTTCCATGTGGTATTAAGTCTGTGGGTGCACAGAGGGCAACATTTAAGGCTTAGGAGCTTCTACCTGTATTTCAGAGGATGTAGGGAAATGCCTGCATGTCCAGGCAGAAGTCTGCTACAGGAGACATGGAGATCCTCTACTAGAGCAATATGGAGAGGAAATGTGGGGTTGGAGTCCCCACACAGAGTTCCCACTGGGGCACTGCCTAGTGGAGCTGTGAGAAGAGGGCTGCCATCCTTCAGACCTTAGAATGGTAGATCCACTGACAGCTTGCGCTGTGTGCTTAGAAAAGCCACAGGCATTCATACCAGCTGTGAAGGCAGCCACAGAAGCTACACCCTGCAAAGCCAAAGGAGCGGAGCTGCCCAAGGCCTTGGGAGCCTACTAGTGTCAGTGTGACCTGGATCTTAGACATGGAGTCAAAGGAGATTATTTTGAAGTTTGAAGATTTAATGACTGCACTGCTGGATGTCCGACTTGCATGGGGCCTGTAGCCCCTTTGCTTCATCTGATTTCTCTTTTTCGGAAAGGGAATATTTACCCAGTGCCTATGCCCCAAGTCTATCTTGGAATTAACTAACTTGTTTTTTATTTTACAGGCTTATAGGTGGAAGGGACTCACTTTGTCTCAGATGAGACCTTGGACTTGGACTTTTGAGTTAATGCGAAATGAGTTAAGACTGGGGACTACTGAGTAAAGATAATTGTATTTTGCAATGTGAGAAGGACATGAGACTTGGGAGGGGCTAGAGACAGAACGATATGGTTTGGATTTGCATCCCTACTTAAATCTCATTTGAATTGTATTCCCCAATATAAGAGGAAGGGCCTGGTGGGAGGAGATTAGATCATGGGAGCAGATTTTCCCTTGCTATTCTCACGATAGTGAGTGAGTTCTGATGAGATCTGGTTGTTTAAAAGTGTGTAGCACCTCCCAATTCAGTCTCTCTCTCCTGCTCTACCATGTGAAGACATGCCTGCTTCTACTTTTACCATCTGCCATGACTTGCTTCCTGCCATGAAAGTTTCCTTAGCCTTCCACAGACATGCTACCTATACAGCCTGCAGAACCGTGAGCCAATTAAACCTTTTTTCTTTATAAATTACCCAGTCTCAAAAAGTTCTTTATAGCAATATAATATACTTGGCATGTAGTAAGCCCTAGAAAAGCATTTACCATTATTGTTTTTTTCTGGGAAGATGATGTCCTAATTCTCCCCTATTTATTAAAATCAACTGCAGCATAAAATATATACCATCATCTTTGTCTTTTCAGTATAAAAACTACCTGACACATTTTATAATATTTTTTCTCTATTGAGTAACATTATCAACCCACAATCTTTCATGGATATAAGCTTTCCCAATTATAATTATTACTACTATTTTCCTATTATTGATGCTCAAATTGCTACCTCTTAGCTGGTGGGAGTTTCTTTACGATGGATTATTTGTCCATACAACATATTACTGGTAATTTTGAAGCAATCTTTGTTTCTGGCAAAAAGAGGGCATTGCAAATCCATTCTTTCTTCTATTCCCAAATACATAGAATAAACAAACATCCTTGTATTTTTTAGTGTAGTGTTAACAACTGAAATACAGGTAATGGGGTTGGTAAAGGTGCTGGGTAAATGTGTATAAGTTGCTGCTGTTGATTAGTCATTTTTAGCAATAATAGAGCTATGTTATTTTAAAATCATGAGTTCACACTTTTCTTTTTTTCTTTTTCTTTTGAGATGGAGTTTTAATCTTGCTGCCCAGGCTGGAGTGTAATGCACTATCTTAGCTCACTGCAACTTCCACCTCCTGGGTTCAAGTGATTCTCCTGTCTCAGCCTCCCAAGTAGCTGGGATTACAGGCATGTACCACCACACCTGGCTAATTTTTTGTATTTTTAGTAGAAATGAGGTTTCACCATGTTAGCCAGGCTGCTCTCAAACTCCTGACCTCAGATGATCTGCCCGCCTCAGCCTCCCAAAATGCTGGGATTACAAGCGTAAGCCACCTTGCCTGGCCCACAGTTATCTTTCTTAATACAACAAACTAGTTTGTGATATCCCACTTTTCAGCCAGTGTGAGTTTTTTTTTTAAATTACTACAGTTTTATTTTAATAGTAGAAAGGAGGATAAAAATGAGAGGACATGGAAGGCAAAGAAGGGAATATATAAAGGCAGAATAGCAAAGTGGCGATCTTCCACGCAGCAGTAACTCAGGAATCCAAACTTCCTCTTTTTTTTTTTTTTTTTTTTGAGCAAGGAGTCTCGCTCTGTTGGCCAGGCTGGAGGACAGTGGTGCAACCTTGGCTCACTGCAACCTCCGCCTCCTGGGTTCAAGTGATTCTCCTGCATCAGCCTCACAAGTAGCTGGCAAAATTCTTCTATTTAGTGGCCCTACCATCCCCTGGGGCTGAGTGTTCTCTAGATCCCCTGCATTTGACTAGCAGCTGAAACAAGAGACAGGGTGAAGGATGATAACATGTGGAAGGTTTTACTGGGATAGCCATGGTTGTAGTGTTCATCATGTACATCCATTGCATCAGAATGCCCTGAATATGAGCCCACCTAAATGAAAATTAAACTGGAAAATGTAATCTAACTAGTGTCCAGGAAGAAAAGGAGCATCAGTGGTCTCTACTGTATAGAGCTGTGCCTGGTTTTGTTCTCCATATTTTCAGAGCCTTTTCAGCTCAACACCAAAAAGATTTAGGTCCTCAGTAAACAGTTATTGAACTATTGAGTAGTAAATGACACAAGGCTGAAAAAGTAGCTTGGGACCAGATTGCCTGGGATCTTGAATATCACACCTTTCTTATACAGGTGACCTTTCTTATACAAGCAGTGAGAATCCTCCTATAAATAGTCTACTGAGGCTGCCAGCAAAAACAAATGCAATTCCATACAGTTAAGAGAGGACAGACATGAATCCAGAAGTAGTTGTCTTACCACCTACAGTATTCCACTCATTCTGGATACCATCTTGTTGAAAAAACTTCAGTGAAGTGGAAGCATTTGAAGGTCAACTGAGATGATACAGGCTGCAAAGTATTGCCTTTGAATGTAATTGGAAAAAATAACACACTGTTCAAGCAAGAGAAGGGGGGACCCACTGGGAGGCTGTGGAGGTGGCTGGGGTATGAAGGCCAGAAGTCTCAAATCACCTGAAAATCTCTGGGAAGTCGCATAGCAACCCCAGACAGACTTGTAAGGTAGAAGCCTTAAAAGTAATGTGGCTAGAATCATAGATCCTTTGCTGTTTTGTGACTGGCTTATTTCACTTAGCATCATGCCCTCAAGTTTCATTCATGTAGTATATGACAAGATTTCCTTCCTTTTTATGGTTGAATAATATTCCATTGTATGTATATGCCACATTTTGTTTATCTATTGATCTGTTGATAGATACTTGAGTGGCTTCTACCTCTTGAAATATACTTACTATAATACTACTGAACTGTACACTTTAAAGGGTTGAGATAGGGAGGGAGGGAAGGAAGGAAGGCAGGCAGGCAGGAAGGAAGGAAGGAAGGAAGGAAGGAAGGAAGGAAGGAAGGCAGGCAGACAGGCAGGCAAGCAGAAGAAAGAGTAAAAGATGAAAAGGTGATGTTCTACTCAGCAACTAAGAGTCTACCCCAATAGTGAAACCCTGAGATGCAGTGAACCCCTAGACCTACAATGTTAGAGATCTGATCCACCCAGGCTCCATCCTTCTTGCTCTTCCCTTAGGGGCAATAATAGCTTTGAAAGGCTACTTCCAAGATGCCCAAAGTCCTATGTGTCTGATGGCTTCCTTCTGCTGAGAGGTCTGCAACATGGGCTACTGTACACTCTGGATTCAGAATACGAGTAAGTGCCCTTAAATGCTGACATGCCAACTTTCACAGAATTTCTAAGAGCTCCATTTCCAAATATTTCCAATCTGTGAATATGGAATACAGCTTGTGATTGTAAGTTCTGGTGTTGAGATCAAACAGACCTAGGTTTGCAAACTGGCTTCTGCATTCACAATCTGTGTGTGTTTGAGGAAGTTAATTAATTTGCTTGAGCCTCAGTTTCCTTGGCAATGAAATGAGAATAATGTAAGTTCTCTCTTGGCTCTTTTCTCCAGATCTACTCTCTACACATCGACTTCCTGCTCTCTGACATGGAGACTAACCTATATGAACTATACCAATGGTTCTCATCCAGGACAGTTCTCACCCGTCTCCCCAGGGACATTTGGAAATAGCTAGAGATGTTTTTGCATACCACAAAATGCAAAAAAAAAAAAAAAAAAAAAAAAAAATGTACCCTGCAAAGCCACAGGAGCCCAGCTGCCCAAGGCTTTAGGAGCCTACTCGTTGCATCAATGTGGCCTGGATGTGAGACATGGAGTCAAAGGTCATCAGTATCTGATGGGTAGGAGCTAGGGCTGCAGTTAAACATGCTACAATGCATAGGACAGTTCTCTACAACAAAGAATTATTCAATCCTAAATGTCAATAGTTTAAGGATTGATAAACCCTGGAGTGCCCCAGCAGGTTCGCTTGCCCTCTGGATTCTGGTTGACTTCAGTCAGTGGAGAAGCCTAACAGAAAACAGCAGAGGAAGGAAAGGAAGGTTAAGCTACTGATTCCCAATTCTCCCACTCCAAGGGGTTACCTTAAGTTGGCTGAGTATCCCCATCAAAGGCCCCTGCTCTACCTGAGACAGGCTTTCTTCCTTCTGGGTTCTGGCAACTGCTACTTATCCTCACCTTTTCAACATAGAGGTGGTAACATCTCTGTTGCTACCTTTGTAAAGAAGGTAAAAAGTGAAAAGGCGATGTTCTGGACAGCAACTGACAGTCCACATAATGCTGAAATCCTGAGATGCAGTGACCTCCTAGACCCACAATGAATAGAGATCTGATCCACCCAGGCTCCATCCTTCTTGCCTTCCCTTGGCAGCAATAATGGCTTTGAAAGGCTGCTTCCAAGATGCCCAAAGTCCTGTGTGTCTGATGGTCTCCTTCTGCTGAGGAGACCATATTGTGCACCCTGGGTGCACAATGTGAGTAAGTGCCCTAAAATGCTGACATGCCAACTTCCACAGAATTTTCAAGAGCTCCATTTCCAAATCTCCATTCCTTTCCTCTTTAAAGAGGGCAGCAACAGTGATGGTACCACCACAAACCAAAAAGACAAGGACAGATAGCAGTTGGGAAAGGTAGCAGCAGAGGTGTTACCACTCCTAAGCCAACTATTTTTTTAAAGCACAGTTCCCTTTCAAATTAACACTCCTCTAATTATCATAATTTTATTGTATCATCTGTTTCCATTTAGGATTCTGAGTGGTATCAGTACCAACCTCACATGGCTGTTACAAGCTTTCAATGAGATAATAGAAACGTTTGGCACAGAGAGAGGCCTGTTGTAAATGCCAGTAAATCATAGTCTTCTCACAGGTACATTTTGGGCATGGCTGTTACTCTGGGTCCTCTTGACAGATGATCCTCCCTTCACATGAGCTACCTGAAAATTTCTTTTTTAATTTGCAGCATAGTTAAATCTTAGGAGTAGTTCAATTTTTTTTTTCCACAGCTGTGCTCCAGTGTCCAGAGAGAGCCTTTCTGCCATAGCGCTCAGATATGGCATTAAAATATGTTGTGCGTTGGAAAGCCTTTGCAGAAATTCCAGGCCTATATCTGCTCTCAGACTGCAAGACATTATTTGTGCCCCTGTCACATAAATTTGGGAGCCCTGTCTGTGCTGGCCTTTTTCTCTCCAGGTTTCCTGACTCAGTAGTAAAAATGGATGAGCCCAATTTGTATTCCTAGTGCCAAGAGGAAAACAGTAGGGTTATAGCCTACTGCAGATACAGTTGGACAAGATTCAAACCGGGCAAGGGAAATCGCCATGCTTCTGCCCAAGGGAGCATGGGACCTTGGGCAGCTTCATCGTGGTGAAATGCATGACCAGAGTCCAGGCATTGAGCCTGATTGAGGAAATGGAGGAGCCTATGGGGCAACTCATTCGTATATCCCAATAATCCATATTGATATTTGAGAGCACTTCTGATGCTTTGGCATTTAAGTTTCTTCCATGCTCTTATCTCCAGGATAGAGAATAATAATAATATAGATAATGTTCATATTCTCATTTACTGTCTCGTTTAGAACTTGCAAAAGCCCTATGAGGTAGGTGTTCCTATTGGCCCATTTTCAAGATGAGAAAACTGAGAACTAAGGGAACGTAAATCATGTACTCTAGTTTAGTGATAAATTACGGTTCATATGCAGACAGTTGGACTCTAGAGTCAGACAGACCAATATGAGCATAAAGTTACTTTTCCTTGCTGACTTTCTGTCCTCTATGACACAGACATCATGGTTCCCACTTGACTGTTCAGTCTACAGCCAATACTAAGGACTGGCAACTCGCACTATTATTAATGACTAAGGAACTTCTAGTCTGTCATCCCTGAATTCCAATCCTGCTCTGCCTGTTAAGAGCTATGCCCCTAGGGCAAATCATTTAACCTGCCTGGGCTCATTTTTCTTACTTGCAAAATGTCTGCCTTACAGGGTTACCATGAGGAATCAAAAATAAATGCAAAGCTCTCCAGAGCGGAGCACCCACACACTCCAAGGTGGGGTTCATGACGATCCACTGGGGTACAGAAAAAACTAGAATTTCTACTTGTAATTGATTTAATTTGACTCCAAAGAAAATTAAGCTTTTCTAATATTTAATGTGTGTATATATATATTTTTTCTTTTTCTTTTTTTTTTTTTTTTGCAACAGGGTCTCACTCTGTCACCCAGGCTTGAGTGCAGCGGTGAAATTATGGTTCACTGTAATTTCTATCTCCCTGGCTCAAGTGATCCTCCTTCCCCATTCGCCCAAGTAGCTGAGTCTACAGGCCTGTGTCATCACACCTAGTTAAATTTTGTATTTTTTATAGAAACAGGGTTTTGCCATGTTGCCCAGTCTGGTCTCAAACTCCTAATCTCAAAGGATCTGCCCAGCTCAGCCTCCCAAAGCGCTGGGATTCCAGGCATAAGCCACCGCCCCCAGGCTCATATCTGAACTGTATGTCAACTCTTTTCTTCATTTTGCAGTTCAAAGTAGCTGGTGACACCCTCTTATTCATTCATTTGGTTTTAGCGAATTGCCTTGTGTGGCCATTTATATATGCCTGGGTAAATTTAGGGTTTATAATACCAGGTTTTATGGCTTAAAAAACATTACCGCTAAGAATCTATTCATTAAAATATTAATAGGTAAATGCAAGTGAGCAGCCAGAAAATGATGGAACCTACCCTTCTTTCACTTCTATTTGGGTTCTTCATGGGCCACCTTAAAAGGCAAAATAAATGATAATATGAACGTTGCTGACAAAACACTGCCCATATCCATTCAAAGGAAATTATCACAAAATGGTTTGGAATATGGATTTCCACTCATTCTTATCAATCATAAATCTTTCCCTATCTCTAACTTGTACCTGGAGATACCATCTAATGACAGTACATGATAACCACAACTAGCAACACATCAAATATTATTTATTGTGACTTAATTTCCTCCTTTTAGAATTGCTTAAAGCTTGTATATGTTTCATAAGGTACTCAAAACACACCCTTTGACATTGTGTAAGTGGCTAAGCAAATGTAATTATAACAGTGGCATGTGCTTCAAATCACTTTTGTGGATGCTGTGTACAATTTTAAAAGTGTGGGAACACCTAAGCTTATGTATATAATAACTAACTCAAAATCTGCCATGCAGTAGATTCTCAATAAAAAGCAACTGTTACTATTTTCTATTTATTGAGCATTTACTATGTACAATTTTTTTACAAATCTTAAAACACTTTCATTACGAAAAATTTCAAACACCCAAAACACAGAATCATTTAATGACCCCCATGTGCCCCAAACCCAGCTTCAATGATCAACGTCATTTTGCCAATCTTTTTTTTTTTTTTTTTTGAGACAGAGTTTCACTCTTGTTACCCAGGCTGGAGTGCAATGGCACGATCTCGGCTCACCGCAACCTCCGCCTCCTGGGTTCAGGCAATTCTCCTGCCTCAGCCTCCCGAGTAGCTGGGATTACAGGCACACGCCACCATGCTCAGCTAATTTTTTGTATTTTTAGTAGAGACGGGGTTTCACCATGTTGACCAGGATGGTCTCGATCTCTTGACCTCGTGATCCACCCGCCTCGGCCTCCCAAAGTGCTGGGATTACAGGTGTGAGCCACCGCGCCCGGCCCCCCAATCTTGTTTTATCTCTTCCCCTACTTATTTTTCCAAACTATTTTAAAGTAAATTCTATACCCTTTCCTCTGTAAAGAGCTCTGCAGAGATCTCTAATTGATAAAGGCTTCTGTTTAACCACCTTGCCATTTTCACACTAAAAATTCTCTTAATATGACATTATGCACCACAACATACACAGCCTAATTCTCTTAATGTCATCTACTGTGCAATTATTATTATCTTTTGAAAATTCAAGTATGGTCAGATTCCTCCAGGGGTACCCCATCTTCTCTCCTTCACAACCATACCCATTCTCTTCACAGAGGCAAAGTCTCACACCACTTGCTTCTGCTGCCTCCACCCTAGTCCCCTGCTTTTCTCACCACGCTCAGGGCACATTCCTTCTGGGGTCCCTGAAATACCTCCTCAGCCCCTCCCTGCTCAGCACTCTGCCCTGCTGGCTCCTTTCCCTGTTCTCCCCAGGGCCAGCTCCTTCTCAGCCTTCAGGCCTCAGCTCTAAAGTCACCTTGGCAGAGAGGCCTTTCCTGACTCTCCACAGGAGACCCTACTTGCCATTTTGCTTCTCCACTGAATTACACTCATATGTCTCTGAGCACTCCTCACAAACCTGAGGTTTGTAACTTGCTTCTTGCCTATCCCCTTCATTGATCAGGAAGAGCCGAGTCTGTTTTATTCACTAGCCTTGTCCTGGGGTTGAGCTATAGGCTCGGGAGGCAGTGGCAGCCCACACAAATTATCAAACAGAAAGCAACAATGAAACCATGATCTTACCCCATGCTTCCCGTTCATTCCCATCTTACCTTTCAGCATCTGTTCTTGCTTCTCCTCCAACCTGTAGGGTCTTCCACCTCCCTTCTCAATGGCCCATCTGTCCTTCACCCCATCCTCCCCATCCCACAAGATTCAGGTAAGGCGAGATCTCCTTTGGGAAGCCTGAGCTGTCTCTGTCCTCACTTCCCTCGCCAAGTTCATGGTGTCACTCAAGCATCCCTCACGCTCACTACACTCTGCGCTCCTTGAAAACCCAGGCCCCTGTCCTACTCATCTTTGTAGTCCTGCACAAGCATGGGATCTCCATCACGTTTTTAGGACCAGACAAAGGAATCAGCCAGGGAAGGAAGGCAGAGTTAGGCCTAAACAGTCAAGAAGTGCAGAGTAAATAATATAGCAGGGATCAAGAACAGGGCCCCAGGACATAATGGGGTGTCATACCAGGAAGGTTTGGATCAATCGTTGAGATCTAAAACCCTGAACAGGTGAGAAGGTCCCAGGCTTCCATTTAAAGATGTGCCAGATGTGATCTTGGGGAGATGAAACCCTTTAAACAAACCTAGAATAATAAGAATATAAGCTTCCCTAGGAAGAAGCTTCTCAAGGGGAGGAATTTTTATCTGTACCATTCACTGCTATATCTTCAGGGCCTGGTACATAGTAGGTGCTCAATGAAGATTTCTTGAATAAATAAATAAATGGATAAGTAAACTCAGGGCTGGATGAAGACAAGGCAGAGATACAAACTGGAGACAAGCAGAGACAGGATAATAGTTATTTCCTCAGCAGCCCTGGGAAGCACCTGAGAAACCAGACACAAACCTGCCGACCCTGTGATGGTCAATACCAAACCTATTTCATTTAAACTTGTATTTCCAGCACCTAACTGAGCCTGGCTGCCAACAGTGCTCAAAAATTTGTTGTGGAATACATGACTGCTTTTGCAAGATGAATGCTAGCATTATTTAGCTTAAAATGAATTAAGGTTTTCAATGCTCTCCATGTCTTTAGCGAAAATTCTATATTAGTTCAATTTCTAAGTTTTTGTTAGCTCTGTTTTTAAGTGTTGAATCAATTCCAACTTATCAATCAAACTCAGAGTTGTCATTAGAGCATCTGCTTTGCTAACATGAGTGTGTTTATATTTTATTGAGCTTTCTACTTTTACAAGCCCGACATCCTAGTACATGCCAGGCCATCTCCAGATCAAGAAACTATAAATGGAACACCAACATTTTATGAGCTATTAATAGACCATCAATGAGGAAAGGGGAGAGGTTCTGAAGACTCATAGATTTGGCAAATTTTACATTAAATGAATAATTATTCAATGCAGGATTGCTCAGAGCCTATGTTATATTAATGTGAAATTATGATTCCACTAAGAGGGTGTCAAAAGATGTCATTTTCAAAGTTATTTATTAGTGGAACTCTATTTTAGGTGTTTCTCATGGAACACCATTTAGCAATTGTGAGGTTACTATTCCCAAAACACAGCTTAGAAAATGCTGTTTTCCAGAATATCAAACCATGAGGCTTTTTTGCATTTTCCAAACCACTTAGTTTGCTTAAATGACTATTCTACCATAATTAAGGGAGGTGTGCACTCATTCACACTTCTCACCCACTCCTCTTAAGAACAGAAGCACAAGAATCCAGAGACTGGGCTTTGATATGAGCTTGGCTTAGTACAAATTACAGCTCTGCCACTTACCAATTGTGTAACATCCTACAAATTAATTACTTCTTAGCTTTAGTTTTCTCATCCATAAAAATAAGAACAATCACAGAACAGTAGACAGACTCCATAGTCATCATGGTCAGTGATAACCATGACAGGGCATGGCCAGGCCTGGCACAGAGCAGGTGATATTTCATTCATGGAGTATCAGGCACAGTGGAGAGTCTGAATGCAGCTATTAAAAGAAAAAACAGACAAAAGTCCCCTGCCCTTGGGAGATTCTAACCCAGCAGTGATAGACAGAAAGGTACACAGAGGTGGACAGGACTCCTCAGATAGTCCCCAAGTGCAGCCAGGATGGACACCAGAACTCTAGGACATGGGAAGTCTGTGGCCAAGTTCCTGGTAAAAGGAAAGCTATGAATTGTCCTTTTGCCAAGATCTGCCTGAATACTGCCTGTGCACTGTGGCTATAGCCTAATTAGTGGCAGAGGATGCCTTGATCCCTCCCGTTCCTCAGTATGATGGAGGCTCACAACAGCAGAACACCTGTGCTACCTCACACTAGAGCGTCTTTGGACACACATGCCAGCCAGCCCCATAGTGAGGACCAAAGACACAAAAGGAGACCATTTCAAGTCAAATTCATCAATTGGAATGCAATCTCTATGTTTGCTGCTAGAGAGTGATCCCACAGATATTTGTGGGTGATAAAGCCAGGCCAGGAGCCTAGAGCCCTGTTTACTGTAAAGAAGTTCCTGCAACTTTTTGAAACAGCAACTCACACCTCGATGAGCAGATGCACTGTGCCTTTTTGTACTTGTCTCCCAATGATGGAGCCGAAGGATCCACTGAGCTGCATGCATCTTCTCCATCACCTGCCTGCCTGGAAGATGGAGAAATTGTCTCTAATGCACTTGATTTTTCTCCTGCTTGCCTCCCTCCCATGGTAGCTTTCTTACAGGCACTGGGCATTTAAATGTACATTCCACTATTCATCGTGCCCAGAGCTCAAGCAAGGGCTGCTGGCCCTAGCTTCTTCACTCTGCAGGCTGAGCACACTTTGATTCCTGTCCCACCCACCTCATAAATCATAGTTCATGTTCTCATAATTATCTCATGTTTTGGGCTCAAGAGGGAGATCCTAGCAAGCTCAAGAAGAAGGTGAAATATTTAGTTTGCACCAAATGAGGAATACAACTCTACGTACTTCCTTTGTATATCAATTAGCAGCATATGGTGAGAGCCAAACACACTAATAAAGTTATAAAGAAATATAGGGGTTAGGGAGACAGATGCTTCCTCATAGGTGCCGGCAAGAGCACATGCTGCGAGCGTTGCAATTTCCCAAACAGATTGTGTGAACACCTGTATATATTCCAGGGCCCTCGTCCTCTCAAGTGCTCTCCTTGGTGTCTCCTTCCACAAGATCATCATAATTCAGAGAGAGGTACGGTGTTTAGGGTGGAGAGGCTATGTGACAAGTTTCATCTCACCCCTAGGCTGGCTGGAGTACTGTGATGAGAAGGATTCTGAGGCTGCACTTGGGCTCAGTGGGAACAAAGGCAGTGATGAGTTATTGTGTTTGTCACAGTGGGGCATGGAGCAGGTGCATGTGCACATACTGGACATGTCTGCGAATGGAAAGAACCCTGAGAAACCGAACAGCCTGTGGCCCTGAGGAAGTCATTCCCTTTCCTTAGCCTTGGTTTCCTGATCTGTAAAATCAACATGGTGATAATATTTCCATGATGGTGTCAGGGTAAAGATCAAACCAGTGAAGTGTGTAAAAAGGCTTTGAGAACTTTAAGGCATTATGCAAATAGGCATTATGCAATAGCATAGATATTGTAAAAATATCTATGCTCAAATAACCACGTATGTGCCTGAGTGTATGTGTGTGTTTGCTTTTCCAATGCTCTGGAGAGAGGTTTCTGAACTGTGGCACTTTGACACTTTGTATTGGACCATTCTTTGTTAGTAGGGGCTGGCTGGTGCCTTGGGCTCCACCTACTCAATGCTGGTAGCATCGCAACCCCGAACAGTGATGACCAGCAAACATGTCTCCAGATATTGATTGCCAAATGTCTGCTCAGTGGAAAACTGCTCCCAGTTGAGAGCCACTGGTCTAGTGCAGTAGTTTCTCCTCTGGCTGCACATTAGACTGGCCTGGGGAGCTTTTATAACAGTGTACATGGCAGGCTTCAAGCTCGAACCAGAAAGTTTTTATTTAATTGGCCAGCGATGGGTAGAGCAACAGCACCTATCCCAAGGTGATTTCAATACACATTGCAGAATTGAGAACCTTTCACAAAAGGAAAGACTCCTTTCTAAGAGAACATAGGTTCTCCTCTCTGAAAAGCTATAGCCCTCAGGGGTTCCCCAGCTGTACAGAAGACATGAAGCCACATGCTCTTTTAGGGAAAGGCCAAGGGTCCTTCCTGTGGGGAGAAATCAAGGAGGAGGTTCCCCACTCCCCAACCCAATATGCAATGTCCTTCCTCCATTCAACCACAAGAATTTTATTTTTTAAATGAGTCTATGAACAATTTATCCTTTCACAGATGACTGAGAGAGTATGATGAAGGAGATAATGAAACAGGATGGATATCCATGCACATCCATCTTGAAGCAACTTTTCAAAGACAATGAAAGCCCTAGCATCCCTTTGATGAAATGAAGCTAGAAAGAAACATAGCGAGTAACATACGACTGGGTACAAATGGTAAAATTAAAGGCAAACATTGTTGATGAGCTCACTAGAGCCTGAAGTATTGAAGCACAATATTAGCCTTGGTGGAAAATAACTTCATTGAAGTATGTCCTTCCTGCCACAGAGCTTTCCTAAGGCTCTGAAAGCATTCGTCTCTTTCAGACTCTTGCTCTCTGTCACCAGGCATGTTCAATAGAATGAACAGAGATGAGAGTTTGGGAGTGAAAGTAAAGGATAATTGAAGTCTTGCCTTGATCTACTGTTACAACTGAATAATCAGAGAGACAAATACTCAGTCCCTGCTTAGACCCTCACGGAAGCCCTTCAGCTCCTGGGGCCAGTGGAACAGTCAGTCCATCAGCATATACTTACAAGACACCCACCATAAATAAGTCACCATGCTAAGATCTCCAGGGGAAACAAAGATGGATAAGATGCAGATCCTGCCTTCTAGCTGTTTGTCGTCTAGTTAGGGACCTATAGAAACATAATCAATAATACTGAATGGCCTAAGCCTAAGTCGAAATGAATGACATCAAAGAGAGACACCAAGCTGGGGCGTTTCACAGGAAACCAAGTAAAAAGTGGGCATGGAAACAGAGCAGTGCAATCAGTCCCTTGACATTGTTTCTTACAGATTGATGTGCATTGGGCTGTTAGCCTCCTGAGTGAAGGAGGAAAGCACCTAGCAGAGATTCATGTAACAGAGAAAAGATAGAATGACACCTGTCTCCTCCTTGGGTAAGAGACGTGGGGTGGAGGAGGCACAGGCAGGAGCAAAGCGGGTGAGGCAGAGGGTCAGAGGAAAGGATCACCTCTCTTCTCTGAGTGGTGAGCAATGGTGAGACAAGCAGGAACTTGGTGAGGGTGCAGAGAAGGGGAAGTTTTTGCCCCTTGCCATGGAGCAGAAGTAGCCTTCGGGGAAGACCTTAGTCTTTCAGCACAGAAAAAAGGGATCTTGGTATGTGGCAAGGATATGACCAGGGTGATCTCAAGAGAGCAGTATGAAACTGCACACATGGGGCCCCTGTGTGTCACCCTTTGGGGATTGCTGGATGCATTTGGCATATCTTTTAGGGATCTGTCTGTCAGCACATATCTTCATTCTGAGCTTGGGAGCTGGGGAAATGCTCTGTGATACCAGTGGATGGGCCAAAGGAAGGTAACAAAGCAGAAAACACACTGGAGGAAAGCCTGCTTTGACTACCTTTGCCTGTAAAAATATGTGTGAGGTGAGCAGTACTGTAAATAATCAGCACTATACCAGCTGAGACCAACATGTCACTAGGACCAAGCCCCTGAAATCTCTCTTGGCCAAGGAGGTTGTGCTTGAACCATGACCCCTAGCCCTGGGGGTGTCAAGGAGCATAATCTAGTGGCTTGTGTCCCCAGTGAGGCTTCGCTTGGGCCACCTGAAATCCCAGTTGGGACTTCTGGATTGTTGCTATGGGGCTACCACTAGTCCAACCCCTTTCTCCACTTGGGGCTACCACCTAGTCCAGGGCCCTTTCTCTGCTACCTCTTAACTGTTCTTGCTCCTAGAGCATATCTTTCACACAGCAGCAGAGTGAGCCTTTGGAAGCTCCAATTAGACCACAGCACTGTCCTGCTCGAAAAACTTCCAGTGGCTTCCCTTATTACTTATGGTGAAATTCACATTTCTTTCCATGCCCATTTGCCCCACAGCGTCTACCCTGCCTGCTCCCCAGACTTTTCTCCAACTCTGTCTTGCTCATTTCACTCCAGTGCCAATGGCTTCATCCTAGACCTACAAGCCTCTAACCCATTTTCTACTCAAGAATCTTTGCACTTGCTGACAATGTATTATTCCCCATATATCTCATAATTGTTCCATCTCCTCATTCAGGTCTCTACTCAAACATTATGTCTCCAGAGAGCCCCTCCTTGACTATGTTCCCTAAAGAAGTTCCCATCACTTTCTAGCTCCTTATCCTACTTAGTATTTCCTCCTAGCACTTACCTCCCAAAATCACATAATAAATTTACTGAAGTGTTTATTGTTTATCCCTCATAATAGAATACAAACTCCAGGGGGACAATCGATGCCTGGTGCCTAGAACAGTGCCTGCCACATACTAAGCACACAATAAATACATATTCAATGAAGAACGAGCAACCTCTTCCAAAACTATTAGGCAAATTCCTAAGTGCTCTCATCCCTCTTTTGAAGGAAGCCACTCACATGCACTGAGCTTCGTGATTACAAAAGGTCCCCAGGACTTTTGGCCCTAACTGAACAGTCCTGTTTGTTCCCTAACCATCCCAGCATGCATCAGCACTGGTGGTTTATTAGCTATTTTTGTTTGTTTTTGCTTCTTTCTGCCCAGATGAGTATCATCCCCACAAAACAAGAATCATGCCTGTTTGTTAACTGCTGTAACCTCAATGCCTGGCAAAGAATAAATGCTCAGTAAAAAGTTGTTGGACATAAATCTAGCTAAGCCAAGATTCCATTGGTTGCTTAATATTTTGCACCCAAGGGACAGATCTTACATTTACTATCACTAAATACTATTGTGTTAGATTCAACTCAACATTCCTGTCCACCCAAATGTCTGAGATCCTGCTTCTGTCATTCAGCATATCCCCATCCCTGGCTCTCTATGGAAATGTCATAAAGCTGCTGTCATACTGCCCAAAGTAATTTATAGATTCAGTGCTATTCCCATCAAACTACCATTGACTTTCTTCATAGGATTGGAAAAACTACTTTAAATTTCATATGGAACCAAAAAAGGAGCCCACATACCCAAGACAATCCTAAGCAAAAAGAATAAACCTAGAGGCATCATGCCACTTGACCTCAAACTGCACTACAAGGCTACAGTAACCAAAACAGCATGGTACTGGTGCCAAAAAAGATATATAGACCAATGGAACAGAACAGAGGCCTCAGAAATAACACCACATATCTACAACCATCTAATCTTTGACAAACCTGACAAAAACAAGCAATAGGGAAAGGATTCCCTATTTAATAAATGGTTTTGGGAAAACTGGTGAGCCATATGCAGAAAGCTGAAACTGGAACCCTTCCTTACACCTTATACAAAAATTAACTCAAGATGGATTAAAGACTTAAACATACGACCTAAAACTATAAAAACCCTAGAAGAAAACCTAGGCAATACCATTCAGGACATATGCATGGGCAAAGACTTTATGACTAAAACACCAAAAGCAATGGCAACAAAAGCCAAAATTGACAAATGGGATCTAATTAAACTAAAGAGCTTCTACACAGCAAAAGAAACTATCAGCAGAGTGAACAAGCAACCTACAGAATGGGAGAAAATTTCTGCAATCTATCCATCTTACAAAAGGTTAATATCCAGAATCTACAAAGAACTTAAACAAATTTACATGAAAAAAACAAACAACCCCATCAAAAAGTGGGTGAAGGATATGAATAGACATTTCTCAAAAACAGACACTTATGCAGCCAATAGACACATGAAAACATGGTCATCATCACTGGTCATTAGAGAAATGCAAATCAAAGCCACAATGAGATACCATCTCACGCCAGTTAGAATGCCATTCATTAAAAACTCAAGAAACAACAGTTACTGGAAAGGATGTGGATAAATAAGAATGCTTTCACACTGTTGGTGGGAGTGTAAATTAGCTCAACCATTGTGGAAGACAGTGTGATGATTCCTCAAGGATCTAGAACTAGAAATACCATTTGACTGAGCAATCCCATTACTGGGTATATACCCAAAGGATTATAAATCACTCTACTATAAAGACATATATACACATATATGTTTATTGTGGCACTGTTCACAGTAGCAAAGCCTTGGAACCAACCCAAATGCTCATCAATGATAGACTGGATAAAGAAAATGTGGCACATATACACCATGGAATACTATTCAGCCATAAAAAAGGATGAGTTCGGCTGGGAGTGGTGGCTCAAGCCTGTAATCCCAGCACTTTGGGAGGCCAAGGCAGGTGGATCACAAGGTCAAGAGATCGAGACCATCCTGGTCAACATGGTGAAACCCCGTCTCTACTAAAAATACAAAACATTAGCTGGGCGTGGTGGTGTGTGCCTGTAATCCCAGCTACTCGGGAGGCTGAGGCAGGAGAATTGCCTGAACCCAGGAGGCGGAGGTTGCAGTGAGCCGAGATCGCGCCATTGCATTCCAGCCTGGATAACAAGAGTGAAACTCCATCTCCAAAAAAAAAAAAAAAGGATGAGTTCATGTCCTTTGCAGGGACATTGATGAAGCTGGAAACCATCATTCTCAGCAAACTAACATAAGAACAAAACCAAATACCGCATGTTCTCACTCATAGGTGGGAGTTGAACAATGAGAACACACGGACACAGGGAGGGGAACATCATCACTGGGGCCTGCCATGGGGGCGACAGTTGAGGGAAGGGAGAGCATTAGTAGAAATCCCTCATGTAGATGACAGGTTGATGGGTGCAGGAAACCACCATGGCACATGTATACCTGTGCAACAAACCTGCAGATTCTGCACATGTACTCCAGAACTTTAAGTATAATCAAAAAAACGAAAAGAAAAAAAAAAAGCTGCTGTCACATCATTTTTAAGCCAGTGAAGACAGTAGCAGACAAGTGTTGTCTGTTCCGGCAGACAACCCTCTTCCTGCCTCCTTTGTCTCACTGCTGATCATGTTGTAAAACTCAGGGTTTAGCCCCGGCCCCTCCTCTACATACCACCCTTCTGCTACCCCACTCTCCAAAAAGAGGAGGCATAAAATAGACAATGGGCTTGGGAACAGGCTAGACCAAGGTTTGAATCCCTGATTCTTCACTTAATTGCTTTGTAAATGCTGTTAATTCCCTTTGCCTCCCTGCATTTCAGTTTCCTTTATCTGAGACATAGAGATAAATTTACCACCTCTAGAAGTATTGTGCAGACTAAACACGGTGACATGAAGTACCCAGTACCATGTCAGACACTTGAGAAATGTGTGATCTATACGCATTTAAAACAAAACAAACAGGCTGGATGCAGTGGCTCACTCTTGTAATCCCAGCACTTTTGGAGGCCAAGGAGGGTTGATCACCTAAGGTCGGGAGTTCGAGAACAGCCTGACCAACATAGAGAAACCCCAACTCCACTAAAAATACAAAATTAGCCAGGCATGGTGGCACGTGCCTGTAATCCCAGCGACTCAGGAGGCTGAGGCAGAAGAATTGCTTGAACCCAGGAGGAGGAGGTTACGGTGAGCCAAGATTGTGCCACTGCGCTCCAGCCTGAGCAACAAGAGTGAAACTCCATCTCAAAAAACAACAACAACAACTCTGGCAGGTCAAATTTGGAAACAAGAGAGGAGAGTGAAACCCAGGTATTTCACAAAGTCTTTCTAAGACAAAGTGGGGGGGGGGGTATCCCAATACATCTGCAAAATAGTCTCCAATCAAAGGTCATGTAGACAGCTGTGGCCACTGGTTTAAGGTCCGCATGCATCCATGTACCTGAAGAAGGGTTGTAAGGCTTGTACGTGGAGGAAAAAACAAAAGGGGTGAAGTACATGGAAACACAGGAATACTGGTGGACTGTTGGAGGGCCAACTGGCAGGCCTGTGGCTCCTCACTCTGCCCCACCATCCTTACAGCACCTATTCAGCACGCTCACCCAGCTGGCATTTTTGCATCTATCTAAAACTCATTTAAATAATGGGGCAAACGGTAAAGATGGGGAAATAATCATAAAAAGCTCAGGGAAAGGTATGCAAATAGAAAACTCCACAAACCTGGAGGAGGCTGGTAGAACAAAGATAATCAGAAGCATTATCAACACACCCCAGGTGTGCGCTCACTGGGAGCCTGAGTGGGGAGCTTATGCCAGGAGGGAGGAGAGGCACCCCCTCCCTGCTTAGGGTCTTATATCTGATTTTATTTATAAGCCTGCTGTTTCTCTCAAGCTCCAAAGAAGGCTGGCAGATGGAGTTCAGCCATATTTTGGAGTGGAGGAAAGTGTAAGTTAGGTGTTTCCCATAATGTCTCTTCTCAATACTGTTCCAGAAATATGTCCATCCTGATAAGCAAGCTCCAGAGATGCGTTAAAAATGAAGTCCAATATCACTGCCTTCGGTTCAAAGCTCTCAGTGGCTTTCACCTTGCTCAGAATAAAGGCTGCCCTCCTTTCCCTCCAGGTAAGACTGGCCCTCTGACTTCAGCCCCTTCCTCCTTCCCTGTCTCTGTCTAGCCTATTCTGGTCCTTGCAGATCCATAAACCCACCCCAGGGCTTTCATTTCAGCTTCTTTGCTCACCTCTCCCTCTCTTCTTTCAGTCTTGGCTCAATTGCCTTGGTCTCTTAGAGCCTCTCTCTCTTCATGCAAACTAACTGCAAACCCTCCCTCCTCCTGACTCTCCCTTTCCTGGCTTTGTCTTCATTGGCGCTGACCACCATCTAATATAACTTATATTCAGCTTCTCATTTTTAGAATCTCTTTCTCCTAACTAGAATGTAAGCACAATGAGCACAGGGCATTTGGTCTACATCTCTACCAGCATCTCCCCAGCACTGACAACATTACCTGACACATGGTAGGGACTTAGTAAACAAAGATTTGTTGAATTAATGTCTTTTTGTTGAGTAAAGCTACACACATTTCTCCCATTTTTTCTTTTTTTCTAGCTTGTGGCCTGCTGAGCTGACTAAAGGAGCTAATTCCTGATGAAAAGCGTACGTGCTACACCTGGTACAGGATACATATTTAACCAACAATGGCTGCTATTATTATTGGCCAAGTTTAACCTCTGTGAAGTGGGCACTGGTAGCAGTGCTATCCTCATTGTGCTGCTCAGGGAGAAACTGAATGAGAATAGTGGTGGAGATTAAGGCACGGTTTCATGCTACTGGCACAAAAAAGGACTGGGAGCAGGGCTGAACCAGAGGGTGAGACTCAGAGGTCAGGCAGGAAAAGTTGAGAAGACAGAGAGTAGAAATCATAACCAGGGTGACTCTCTAGCCTGTGGTCTTTCAAACTACAGGAAAAGCCATGCTGGCAGCTGCATGCGTCTTGATTACAGCTAACTGTGGATGGTGATCCCCTCCAACCACAACCCTTTTCCCCAAGGAAAACCTTTTTCTCATCACCCAAGTAAGCAAGGCACAGAGCTGAGTCTGATTCCTCCAGGGGCTCTCACTCTAGCCAGGCTGCATGGATTGACACACCCAATATGTTGGGTCACATTTCCCAAAGGGCAGTCAGTTGCATGCCATAAAACTGAGGACAATAAAGGTGGTGCATATGTGGACACCAGTCCCTTACCAACACCATCACTATACACAGAATCTCTGACAGGCCTCGGGGCCTCTTCATGGACTGGCCCCTGCCCCTGTTGCTCCCCTCCCTTCTCAGGGCTACAGTCACACTAGTAGCTCTAGTTCTTTGCAGGCCTTTTGTCTAGACACTTTCCCCTTTCCGGCATCTGTTCACCTCCTATTCCTCTTTTAGGTCACATATCCAAGCACTGCCCACCCCCGCTCTGCCCCCCGACAGAGGCTGTTTCTTACTTCCTAGGATTAAGTCTTTCACTTGTATAACCTTCCCTTGTTGCATCCTATAGGCATATTATAGGCTGTGTGTATGTCTGTGTGTGTGTGTGTGTGTGTGTGTGTGTGATTATAAATTAGTTCATAAAAATCTCACTCACTGAAACCCATCCTCCCAGAAACAAGCCTATCTCCTCTCAGTATCATTATCCTCAATTTATCATCTCTTCTCACTCTGTTTTCAGGTTTTCCATCAAGACAACAGTAGTCCCAGCAGTTACAGCCACAACATGCTCTTCAGACATTTGCAGTCCTGATTTTAGCCTGGACTGAGTACCCAACATCTCTTTCAGAACTTACCTCAAATGCATCTCTGTAGAGATATCTGCTGACCATCCCATCTGCAAAGCAGTCCCTCTACCATTATTAGCTGTAGTCTTCATCACCCTGCTAATCCTCAAAAGCTGGTTCTGAGACTAGGAGCAGTAGTATCACCTGAGAACTTACTAGAAATTCAAAACCTTAGCTTGACCCTAAACTGAGTAAGCCAGAATTTACATTTCAACACGATTCCCCAGACCACCAGGATGCATAGGAAAGTTTAAAAACCATTACAGCACTTCTCACAGCCTACAGTTACCTAATTTATTTAATAGTTGCCTATCTCACTTTCAACCAAAAACAAAGTTCTATGAAATCAGGGAAACTGTTTGTCCTATTATCATTGTATTTCCACTGCATAGCACAGTACCTGATACATGACAGGTGCCAAATAAGTATGAATGATTTAATGAATACATTAAAGAAAGAATGATTGAATAAATTTCCAGTTTCTTTAAACTCTAATGATTTATGATCAGTGGTCATCTCTTCCCAGTTCATTTTCCTGCTCCCTATAGGCTAAGTTGAGCTCACCTGCCTTCATCAGGCATTTAGACAGCATCTTCCATACAGGATGTCCTGTGCTATTACTGGGAATAGTGAAAAGCTGTGCCTGCTCACAAAGATCTCACCGTTTAAATAAAAGGTTGACTCAAGAGAAACAACTCCTTTCTTTTTTCTGAATATGTCTTTGGTTTCTAACCCCGTCTCCTGAACTCTCAACAGTAGGCACATTTTTCAGTCCTCACTTGCCAAAGAATGGTCCAGGTTCTCCCCATAGAGTCTTTTCCCAACTAGATAAGTAGAACTTTCTTTTTTTTCCAGCCTGTCACTGTTCATGTTTTTTCATTGCTAATGAGTTCTTATCAAGTTCCTGAAAATGGTGCAAGCTGAACCACTGAGGTTTTCAGAAACACATCAGAACCACTACCCTCACATATGCAATGGGCTACCTTCAGTCCCATGGAATTTCCAGCCATCATAGCCTAAAGGTTCTCATTTGCTCATTTTGCATGGCAGATTATCTACCCCTCACGCCCTAGATAACTGTGTTTAAGTCTAGCTTTAACTCTAGCTTCCTTGCTTTTCCTTAATCAATAGTTCGCCAAGTCCCTTGCTGCCCATTATGCTCTTCTCCTTCCCTCTAAGGGGACTCCTCTTTATCCTTGCAGATGCAATTTATGGTATAAGAAACTTTATTCCCACAATTGTTTACATCAACAATAAAGGACAAAAACTATGATCACATTAGCACGGGCTGAAAAGGCATTTGATAAGCTCTTATGGCCATATGTACTTTAAGTAAAACACACAAAATAGGAATCAAAAGGAAATGTTTAAATATGATAAATGCCTTGTAACAGAAGGTAATAACAAATATTAAAATAAGAGTAACTTTTCATTAAAATCAGAAATTAGATATCAATGACTACTATCACCAACATATTAGTCAGCATGGTCTAAATGGTTCCAGCTAATGTAGTAAGATAAGAAAAATTAAATAAAAAGACCAAAACTGGAAAAGAACATATAAAATTTTACTTTGTTTGGCTGATGATTTGGTTGCATATGTAGAATGCCCATATAAGTTAACTTTTAAAATTCTATAATTAGTGAGAAGATTTGATAAGGCTCAAGGACCTAAGAAGAATCTGAGGGGAAAATAGATTCTCTAACTAGCAATAAGTACCTAAAAATGGAAATAATTTTAAAATTTACAATACTTAAAAAATGATTAAAAGGCAAATTTATTTATTTATTTTCTGAGACTAAGTCTTGCTCTGTTGCCCAGGCTGGAGTGCAGTGGCGTGATCTCAGCTCACTGCAACCTCTGCCTGCCAGGTTCAAGCAATTCTCCTGCCTCAGCCTCCCAAGTAGCTGGGATTACAGGTGCCTGCCACCATCCCTGGCTAATTTTTGTAGTTTTAGTAGAGACAGGGTTTCACCATCTTGGCCAGGCTGATCTTGAACTCCTGACCTCGTGATCCACTCACTTCCGCCTCCCAAAGTACTAGGATTACAGGCATGAGCCATCGCGCCTGGCCAAAAAGGTAAAATTTAACAAGAAAGTCATAGAACCTATATAAATAAAACTATAAAAACTTATTGGAGGACATAAAACAGATTTTGAACAAATGGAAAGAGAAACTAAGTTCTTCATTAGGGAAATGTAGTATCATAAAAGTGTCAAAATTATACATATATAAATATGTAAAATTTAATGATACTTCTATTAAAACATGAATAGAATTTTTCTTTGCTTTGAAGGTAAAATTAACTTCAGTTGATATAGATTTAAAAATTGCTCAATAATACTAAAATTTACACACACACACACACGTGTATATATATATATGTGTGTGTGTGTGTGTATATATATATATATATATATATATATATATATATAAAATTAAGATGAGGGATTCGGCTTACCAGACATCAAAACACACTACAAAGCCTCTTCAAACAAATAAATATAATAACAGCATAAGGATAGAAAAATTAATCCGTGGAGAAGATCCAGAAATAGATCCTAATGAATATAAGATTTCTATATATGGCAAAAGAGATATCTTCATCCAATGAGGAAAAGCTAGCTTATTTTATAAATGACCATGCCCAAATGGCTCCTAGATTAAAAGAATAAGAAGTTGGACTATCTCATACCACATAAAAAATAAATTCACATGTCTTAAACAAAGCTCGCTATATAAAAAGTTATATAAAAAATTGCAAAAAAATTGTACTTACTTATACTCTAGGGGTGGAAGGCCTTCATACCCAAGAAGGGATCACTAGATTTTAAAGGGAAACACAAGACACATGTCTATGTAAACATCAACCACAAACTATATATGATGTAACTAGAAGCCATAACTGTACAAACATAGCTAAGGGTAACATTTTCCAACTTAACAGAGAAATCAAAGATTTGGGAAGCATTTGCAATGCAGGTGACAGATAGCAGGTTAATATCTATGCTATATAAACAGCTCTTACAAACTGACAAAGAGAAACAGTCCCATAGAAATATAAACAAAGAATATGAATACGCAATTCAAAGAATAGCAAACCCAACTGCCAATTAAGATATGAAAATATATTCAGTCTCGTTGGTAGTCAGAGAAATGTAAATTAAAGTAACGAGTTATTATTACAGGCTCATGTACCAGGCAAAAAATTTAAATGATAGTTAAGACCTGTTGCTGGTGGGGATGATGGGAAAGTTCTCTTATCACTGGCAGAAATACAGAGCATTTCTGGAAACCACATGGATATATGTATTAAGGTTAAAAACGTGCATGCCCTTCAACCCAGAAACAGCATTCTTGCAGTTTTGCTCTACAGAAATAAAAGTTTCAGTCGCTAAAGATACATGTTTAGAGATGTTTATTACAGCATTCTTCAATGAGGAAAAAATATGGAAAATAGTAAATGTCCATTAGTAGGGGCATATTTATTACATTATAGTATATTCACACTATGAAATATCATATTATATGATGCAGCCAAATAAATAAATAAGAATTCGAACAATTATTGAGAATAGAACTATTATGAAGTCCCAGACATAAAGCAGTATGCATATTATACCATGTTTTAACAAAACATTTTTTAAAAATCCTATGTGTGTGTGTATGTGTGTGTGTGTGTGTGTGTGTGTGTATGTATAGATAAAAATAATTATGTAAGAATGGAGAACAGAATGGAAAATATGCAACCGATTATTAGCATGGGTTTATGGCATGGTTGAGAGGGTCAGTTAATAAGGAGTTGTGGCACTGATTAAGGTGGAGCTGAGCAGAGAGATGGCAGAGCAAAGCAAGCCCCAGAGAAAAAAAGACTATACTAACAAAAACATCAACAAATCAGTGGGCATAATATGACTCCCTTTTTGTATGAAGTGTTTGTGTATGTGTGTTAGAAAACAAAGACAGAGCACCTGATCTAATTTACTTCTTACAGCTTCATCCCTGCCTAGCAGGGTAACCTGCATGTTATGATATTTTTCAGCCAACCTAGACACCAACTGACCCCTCTGTACTCTTGTGTATGGTGTGGAAGTGTCTGCATTCTTTTGTCATGAAAAGAAGGGTAGGGAAATCTGTACAAACCTCAAGTGGGATGAGACAAGAGGATATAGGAAATGGAGTATTGGTTGGGGGAGATGATGACCCTTTATGAATATATCTAGTGGTGAGCCCCTACTGACTCATAAGAGTTCATTGTTAAACATTCAGTTTACAAGACAGCTATTAAACCTAGCCATTATAGGCTGGCCACGGTGGCTCCCACTGGTAATCCCAGCACTTTGGGAGGCCGAGGCGGGTGGATCACCTAAGGTCAGGAGTTTGAGACCAGCCTGACCAACATGGTGAAACTCCATCTTTACTAAAAATACAAAAAAATTAGCATGGTGTGGTGGCACGTACCTGTGACCCCAGCTACTTGGAAGGCTGAGACAGGAGAATCGCTTGAACCTGAGAAGCAGAGGTTGCAGTGACCTGAGAATGCACCACTGTACTCCAGCCCAGGCAAGAAGAGCCAAACGCCATCTCAAAAACAAAACACAACAAAAACCTAGCCATTATTAAACATTAAATTATATAAACTTATAATTAAATAAATATATTAAAAACATGAGTAACAAATAGGTAATACTTATGACTTCTTAATTATTTTACTATTTTTACTATTATCTGTGCTCTTGAGAATGCTATGCAATGGAGTGGGACTGTACATCTCTTTCCAGCTCCATGGTCAGTAATGTCACATTGGTAGTTTGAAACCAGCCATGGTGGAAGTATTTACACCACAGAAATTGGCAACCACTACAAGATAGGGCTTGGCTTATTGTTTGGATCACTGCCTAGAGTTAAGAGGGTGATGGAGAAGATGTTCATAATGCAGATTAAACTTAATGGGTATGTCTGTAGCTGTTACATTGTGAATAGCACAAAATGTTGAGAGTGTATTTTTCAGGTTATCCAATTCAATAAAGCTGTGCCTAATGTCACTGATGAATGAGTAACGTTCTGATATGTTTTCACTGTTTCCCTTTTGCCTTACATAACATTACAACATTACTGTATATCTTTGTTAATCTAAATGAAAATATCAATCAACTTTCATGAACACATACTTGCTTGTTAATTGCAACTATCATTTGTCTATGGATGCAAGAGTTTGGTAAAAAATCAACAAAAATGTTCTGTGAGAATTCAACTGTCTATCTACATGGGATTTATAGTAAAGAATATTCATATTTTTGTTATTTATAAATGGCATGCTATGTATCCCCACTCATAATAAGCTGATGTAAGTAAAAACCTATTTTTCCCAGAGAACTTGTTATCAAAGATTTACCTGATTACCAGCACTGCTTGTATCACTTATCATTATAAGCATGCACATTTAAAAAATATATAAACAAAAGAAAAATCTTAAATAGTTAAAAGGCACCTCCTCTGAGAAGCTTTTCCTGGTTCCCCCAGTCCTCCCTGCTTGATACTCCACCAGCAACTTTATGTAGCTCTTCGTTGTTGCATTTGCCCTTGGAGCAAGGATTGTGTTCAGTCTTTTCTCTCACAGGGGCCACCTCATGCAGAGTAGCTGCCCAGCACATGAATCCATCAATCAACTGGGCAATCCGAATGAGGAAGGTGCATATGACAGAGGCTCAGAGACCAGATTTGAACAGGAAAAAGTGGGCCAGCTTCCCTCAAAATACTTACTTGGGACCCCAGGGGACTGGTAGTAATTGAACTTTCAACTAGAATTCTGTAGCTGAGCTTGAATCCTTTATGGATTCATTTCATCAACAGAATTTCCAGCTCCTGCATTGTGAATATGCACAAGGATGTGTGCACTCTCTTTGTTTCTTTTACCTGCCTTCTTTTTATCATCTTCATTTTCAGAGTGTAAGAGTTACTCCATAAATAAAGATACAATCTCATATTCTTGACAGTAAAAGGTCCTGGCCCCTAGTAGGATTTTCTTATCTCAAGTTGATGGGTAGACTGAAAAATCTCAGTGGGAAGGTACATCTTGCTCTCTGAGGGTCTGTGTGCTGCAGCCAATATAGCTAACCATGACAGGGAGTAGAGACAGGCTGAGAATTACATTGTTACAGAGAAAAAAATAAACATCTTTATTTTTTCAAATGAAAGCATTCCTCTCAGTGTGGGGTGTAGTATTGTGCAGGGGCTTTGAGCCTGGAGTTGTCAGAAGGATCTGCCCTCAAACGTTAGCCCTGCTACTGATTAGCTGCTGGCCTTGGGCAGGGTAGTTGCCCTTGGTGGACCTCACTGTCTTCATCTAGATGACGGGGATTGGAATTGCATTGTGCCTTTCACATGTTGTAAAGATTAAACACAGGCTGTGAAATGAAAGCATGTGTACACACAAAGACGTATACATGGATCTTTGCAACAGTTTTATGTGTAATAGTGAAATGCTGAAAATAATCCAGCTGACACCAACATGTGAATGTACAGACAAATTGTGGTACATTCACATAATGGAATAGTACTCAGCAACAAAGAGGGATAAGCTGTTGATATGCACCATAACATGACAAAGTTCAACATAATTATGTTGGGTAAAGGCAGTGAAACCAAAATTTTATTTTACTTTATTTTATTTTATTTTTTGAGACGGAGTCTCCTCTGTCACCCAGGCTGGAGTGCAATAATGTGATCTTGGCTCACTGCAACCTCCACCTCCCAGGTTCAAGCGATTCTCCTGCCTCAGCCTCCCTAGTAGCTGGGACTACAGGTGTGTGCCACCATGCCCCACTAATTTTTTGTATTTTTAGTAAAGATGGGATTTCATCATGTTAGCCAGATGGTCTTGATCTCCTGACCTCGACATCCACCTGCCTCAGCCCCCCAAAGTGCTGGGATTACAGACGTGAGCCACTGCGTCAAGCACAAAGTTTTATTTTTATAATGTTCCAGAAAATGTAAATACAGTGAGAGAAAGCAGATTGGTGGTTACCTGGGGACAGAACTGGAGGTTACAGGAGAGAGGAAGAAAGAAGGGAGTAGAAAGAGATATAAGGAAACTTCTCAGGCTGATGCATGTGTTCATTATTTTGATTGTGATCATGGTTTCATGGGTGAATTGTTTGTCAATACATTAAATTGTATACTCTAAATATGTACGGTTTGTTAAATAGCAATTATAATTCAGTAAAGCAGCTTAAAAGTTTGTAGAGTAATAGATGTGACAGTTGCTGGTGTACAGTAAAAGATCAATAAATGGTGGCTGTTAGGGTGAAGATGATGATGAAAAAGCAGACTATGATGACAATGACGATATTCCTGCTGTTGTCACTCCTGGGAGAGAATACTCCTTCTTGATCACACTCTTTTTCTCTTCCTCCATTAATCACTTTGACCAGCCAAGGTCCACATTAGTTCTTATCTGCTCAGTGCTTTGCTAGGCATTCCCTCTTCTGACAGCCAATATCCTCTCTGGCTCAAAACATTTCACTGTACACCATTTGAAAGTCTTGACCAGAGGTTCAGGCAGACAGGGGCTGACATCTGCTTTATTACTTCCTAACTTGTACAAGCCTCAGTTTTCCAGTCTGTGAACTGGGGATGGTAATAGCAGTGATATCGTTGGCACACTTAGAGGAAGGAATACAGGTAAAACACCGAGACTCATAGAGTCAGCATTCAATGTGTGGCACCTCAGTGACTTATGTCCCATCTCTTGTTGATTGGGTTATTCAGGAGCTGCTAAGTAGCACCCTCTTCTCCTCCTGAATTCTGAACAAACTGAGGCAAAGATGAGGGAGAAGCAGATGGAAGTCAGCACATCACTTTCATTCCCAAACAAGCTTAAATTAGATGGTGTTGCTGAGGTGAAATCAAAGCTTATTTTTAGTGCTAAACCTCTAAATTTGACAGATTTATCCATGTACTAATGGCAACACTGAACTTGGGCACCCAGCCTCCCAACGTGAGGGCACAGGATGTTCCATGCCTGGAAAAGAATAGAGGAATTATGATTCTTCTGGGTCATGCACTCCCAAGAGAAAAGAAGGCAGTTTCTGAATAAAGAATGTTATGCTTATGATTCCTAATTTTTTTGTTGTTGTTGAGATCGAGCTTTGCTCTGTCACCAAGGCTGGAATGCAGTGGCATAATCTTGGCTCACTGCAACCTCTGCCTCCCGGGTTCAACTGATTCTCCTGCCTCAGCCTCCCGAGTAGCTGGGATTACAGGTGCGTACCAACATGCCCAGCTAATTTTTGTATTTTTGGTACAGTCAGGATTTCACCATATTGGTCAGGCTGAACTCGAACTCCTGACCTCATGATCTGTCCACCTCAGCCTCCCAAAGTGCTGGGATTACAGGTGTGAGCCACAATGCCCAGCTGACTCCTTAATTTGTATAGCATAAAAATCTCTCCTTCCTCATCCTTCAATGGTTGGGAGTGAGCAGAGGGGCAGAGAGAGCCCAGGGGCGTCACACTGGAGCTTCCACCATCAAGTGAAACACCAGGAGTGAGAAATAAAAACATTCACCTTCTAAAATGCTACTTTCATTGGTGATTTTGTTGAGCAGAAGTACCACTTTCCTAACTATATCATAAGTATGATTCCTGAGCACAGAAGCAAACTAAGTAAAGTACTGAAATCAGCATTTCAGGAGTCGGCACAGAGAGAAGAACCTCCTCAGGGAAGCAGCCCTCTCTAAAGCATCCATGTCTGATGGGCAAAGTCATGGAGCTCACCACATCTTACACCAATTCACTACCCAGGATACAACCATTGTCCCAACAGATCATGTAACCTTTATCTATAATTTCTGAATCGGTACTAAGCAAGAGTGTGCCATCTTCCATACGGAATACCTCCAGTGGCTGAAGGAAGTTATCCATATCACCCTTAAGTCTTCTGGGTTGCAGGTTACACATATGCCATTTTTAAAATTCTTTGTCACATAGTATGGTTTCCAAAACTCCTTTTCGTCTAATTCCCTTTGAGCGGGAATTCCTCTCCAAACTGTCAATGTCAATTTCTCTCCAAACTGTCAATAACCCTAAAATTGTATCACCAGAAAACAAAGGCTACAGGTGCTGTTAATCAATCAATCTAAAAAAAATTAGATATTTTAGCCACCAAAAAAAAAAAAAAAAAAAAAAAAAAAATTGCAAAAACTGCAATTACTTTTGCACCAACATATCACTGAATGAATCAAGTGCCCTGACTGGCACTGTCCCAGGACAGAATCCCATGCATCCGTGCAAAGGAATGGAGGCTTACTTGTGTATTCTGGGCAGCATCCATGCTCCATTAACGCCTATTGAACTTGTGGTCGAAAAAGGCCCTAAGGTATTTATTCACAACAATTACTGGCAAGCCAGGGTTTCCAAATCTTGAATTTGCCCTTCTGATCTTTCGAGTTAGAATTCAAGATTTTCATTTCACTCTATCATAATTCACCTTTTCAAGATGTAGCCAACGTGAGGGGATTAAGAGCATAAGCACTCATTAAAGGCAGACATAGTACAAGCTTTGGATATGATTCTATGAGCTTCTATTTTCTCAACTGTAAAATGATAATAGTATAATAATACTCATGTCATGAAGTCATGGTGAGAATAAAAATGAGATTATGCATGTAAATGGCTTAGCACAATGGCTGACCCAAAGAAGGAAATAAATATTAATTCACATTATTATTATGTTGAATACATAAATATTAACATGGGAGTACATAAGTAAGAAGACACTTGATGGAATCATGATTTGAGAGGTATTTATTTTAATCATTTTAGAAATGATTTTGGAGTTATGTGAATAAAACAATTGATATTCTGAATTTTTAGTTAGTTTAACTGCATTTTAGGGGGTATTGTATCATCCAGTGTACTTCAGAATTGGCAGATTTGTAGATGTCATAGTGAGACAAATATTTCCTTTATAATGTCAAGGGTCAACCATTTTAAACGAACTAAATTTAAATTAGTTTAACCATTGTGGAAGACAATGTGATGATTTCCTAAAGATTTAGAACTAGAAATAACATCAGACCCAGAAATCTCATTACTGGGTATATACCCAAAGGAATATAAATCATTCTTTCATAAGGACACATGCACACATATGTTTATTGCAACACTATTCACAATAGCAAAGACATGGAATCAACCCAAATGCCATCAATGGTAGACTGGATTTAAAAAAAAAAAAAAAAAGTGATACATATACATCATGGAATACTATGTAGTCATCAAAAGATTATTTCCTTTGCAGGACATGGATAAAGCTGGAAGCCATTATCCTCAGCAAACTAACGCAGAAACAGAAAACCAAAGACCACATGTTCTCACTTACAAGTGGAAGCTGAACAATGAGAACACGTGGACACAGGGAGGGGAACAACACTCACTGGTGCTTATTGGGGGAGAGCTGGGGTGTGTGTGGAGAGCATTAGGGAAAAGAGCTAACACACGCTGGGCTTAATACCTAGGTGATACGTTAATAGGTGCAGCAAACCACCATGGCACACATTTACCTATGTAACAACCCTGCACATCCTGCACATGTACCCGAGAACTTAAAAGAAAAATTAAAAATTAACATAAATTTTAAAAAATACAACTTCTCCCATTTTTCATGATGCCTTACAATCACAGCCAGCAGTTCCATGATCAAGTTGTTCAATAGTCTGGGTTTGAATTCCCATGGGACTGCAAATTTGGACTCTATAAAGAACTAACTATCATTTCCCGGTCTATTTGGCCCTAAGTTATTTTGTATCCATACTTGTAGTACTCTCTTTTCTGATGTGAAGGCACTGGAGGGCCCTAAGTTATCTCTCATTCATTTTTATAGTAATCTCTCTCTTCCAGTGTGAAGGCACTCTTCCAAGCTAGAGAAAATAGAACTCAAATAACAGCTGGGTGGCTGAGCCTTCCCCAAGCTACACATCTCTCTTCCCTCTTCATCTTTCTCTGAACATTGCTATAAAGACCTTTCTTATTTAGATTTAACTTTATTGTCAGGGCCCAGCACCTTCTGGAGTATAGCCTTGGTAATACTAAAAATTATAATTAATAAATGTGTTAATTACAATTAGTCACACCTCTTATTACCCACACCCTTGGCCATGTAACTTTGCAGGGTCCTCTCAATCTGGGCAGAGCATTCTGCCTCACCTCTTAACTCTGAGCTCAGCCATGTGATATGCTTTCGCTAATGGGATATTAACTTTGGCTAATGGGATAATGTAAGTTCTTGTACCACTGCAAGTGCCACATACACATTTCCCAGATATCCCTCAGGAGGATGAAAGTCATCCCAGTAAACTTGGCCAACCTGGCCATGACTATCCTAGATCAACCAACACCCATTCAACCCACAGATGGGTGAACAAACCCAGCCAAGATCAGCAGAGCCAATTAACAACCCGCAGCCAACCCCAGATACATGGAACATTCAAAATCAGCTAAGTCCAGCCAACATCAGCTAATCCCTGCAGATTTCTAGGCTAAACAAATGTTAATGCCCTATGCTAATGATGCTTTATGGATGGTTGTTAGTCAGCTTTATTATAGCAATAGGTAACTAATATAGCCTCCCCAACATGAACCGACAAGAATTGTGTTTAGAAGATTTGAGAGTGAAACAGGTAGGGAACCTTATTCCATTCTTATCAGTTACTACTCACTAAAGCTTTAGGTGGTAAAGAAAGCTTAGTGTGGCCTAGGGCAGTGGCTGATGCCTGTAATCCCAGCACTTTGGGAGGCTGAGGTGGGCAGATCACAAGGTCAGGAGTTTGAAATCAGCCTGGCCAATACGATGAAACCCCGTATCTACTAAAAATACAAAAATTAGCTGGGTGTGGTGGCAGGTGCCTGTAGTCTCAGCTACTCACAAGGTTGAGGCAGGAGAATAGCTTGAACCTGGGAGGCAGAGGTTGCCGTGAGCCAAGATTATGCCATTGCACTCTAGCCTGGGTGACAGAGCAAGACTCTGTCTCAAAAAAATGTCCCACAATCTCAATTCACAAGGAGTCGAATCTTGATGATTTCACTAAACTTGAAAAATTATCCAATTTAACAAATAGACACCATCAATGGCAATAGAGACAACACTCCATTTGACACTAATACACTCAAACTAGATGGCTTGTCTATTCTCTGTCACCCAGAACAATTTTACCAGTGTAAGCCTGCTTTTAAAATATGAAATCTTGGTAGAATTACAACTTTCTTTGCAGCTTGGACTTTTTTTTTCTTCTACGGAGAGCTATTTTAAACACCCCCAAACTTGTGTGGGAGTGCCAATCGGCCACATTTAATTGGCCAGATTGTTAGCCTCAGCGATGCAGCACTCTTCAGAAAATTAAACATAGACATGATTGTTACTTTGCTCTGTTATTGTGGCTACAGAATGGCAAACCAATCTGTTGAAACTGAAAAATCCAGCCGCTCAATTATCTGTCGGGCTTACACAGCTAAATATCCTATAAGTAGATTTTTTTTTTCTACTTAGCTGAGGCCCATTTTAAGTGAATATGTTGCTTGCTTGACACTGTGCATAGTCAAGGCTCAACGTCTTCCTAACAGCCTGTCAAGTGTTTAGGACAAGCTAATCTTAGAAATATAGACCCTTACTCATTAATTTATTTATTTGTTTTGACACATACCTACTCTCTGCCAGAAACTGTGTTGGGTGATGGGAATAAGAAAACTTTAAATAACCATTAGTTAAATAAACAACCAGTCAGAGGGTAAGGCAGAAACAGAATTTAAGTTTCTGACTCTACAGCAATGGTTCTCAACCAGGGATAGACAATTTTGGTCCTTTCCCATCAGGAAACATTTGCCAATATCTGGAGATATTTTTGATAATCATGACTGAGGGGAGGCAGGTGCTATTTGAATCTAGCAGGTGGAATCCAGGCATGCTGCTAGGCATCCTACAATGCACATGACACCCCTCACAACAAAAGATTATCCAGCCCAAACCATAAGTAATGTGGAGGTTGAAAATCCCTGCTCTCAAGCTGTGCACTAAGGTAATTTCTTGAACAGCAAAGCCTCTATCTAATTCAACACTGCCCCAGCACAGGGCCAAACACAGGCATGTACTGCAGAAATGCTGGATGGATGGTTGAATAAATGGTTGGAGATGGATGGATAGATGCATGGATAGATGGATGGGATAAATGGGTGGATAGATGGATGAATGGAGATAAGGATGGATAGATAGATGGTTGGATGCATGGATAGATGGATGTGTAAATGGATCTCACACTCAAAGGTACCATCAATAGATGTGCACAATGGGTATTGACTAAGTGTTTTAGACCATCAGAAATTAAACAGATGTTCCTATTTTCCACTAGAGTTTAGGTAGCTCTAAGAAGGGAAAAAATTTGGTAATTTTGACATGAATTTCACAGGGCTATGACTTGTGATGAATTTGGCACTCCAAAAAAACCCCAGCTCTGACCTTCCTTAGCCACTTACCTCATTCCCCCTTAAACTCAGACAAGATGTCCTAGGCTTTTTCTGCAAACCTTCCTGGCCTGAAAGGAAGATAATATGTCTTTTATTTCTTAACCACTGGAAATGAGGGTAAATTCATCATAACCAACATTCTGTAGATTCATCTGGCCAATTCTTCTGCTTTTGGTCTGAAATCATCCCTAGTAATGTACAATCTGTTTTAGATGTTACTTTTTAATGGTGTGATTTTGGCTTGTCCTTCAAACAACTTGAGTAGAAACACTGATTTAATTTTATCCCTTTCATCAATGCCAGGGAACAGAATAAATTACTCAAGAATATGTTCTTTTGCCTTTACTTCCCCCCACCATAAGAAATGATAAAGACAGTAATAAACATTAAAAGGTTGATCTTCTCTCTTATGGAGTGGCTGTGCATCCCCATTATGAATAAGGTGTGAGGTTGGTGCTGTGGAAGAAGACACTCCAAGGCCAGTAGGAACCTATCCCTACCCTTTGAAAAGTCACACTAAATAGGGGCTCTATGCTGAGATGCTGGCAGCTGTACCTGGTGTCCAGGATAAAAGGTCAGGTAGAATCCTGAAAATTACTGACATGTATATGTCTCCCATTGGATCATAGGATTCTTAGAACACAGACCAAGCCTTTAATGAATATGCTTCTCCTGTCTACCTTCAATTTGGTTCCTCATTAGAAACCAACCATAAAGAATTATCTATCGGAACAAGTGTTTGGAAAGTTTTTCCTCTTAAAGATTCATACGAAATGTGTGAGTTTTGGTGACACAGGACTGGCCAGCCAGGTTCAGCTGTCCAGTTGCTTACCTGGCCCCCTAAGACTGTGTGCTGTATTTAAATAATACAGTGTTTGAAAACTCACCAAACAACTGTCATCACAACTGCTCTGGTGAGTCAGATAGACTTGGCCAAAGTTAAAAAAGGTGAAAAAAAATTCCTTTGTTTGTTCAGCAAACACCTACTATGCCAGGCAAAATAGGTACAAAAGACACTAACCACCAGGCAGATACATTCACTGCTTTCAAGCTGCTTCCAGACCACTGTGGGAGATGGGTAGAGGTCTGCTTCCAGACCGCTGTGGGAGAAGGGTAGAGGTCTGCTTCCAGACCGCTGTGGGAGATGGGTAGAGGTCTGCTTCCGCCTACTGTGGGAGATGGGTAGAGGTCTGCTTCCAGACCGCTGTGGGAGATGGGTAGAGGTCTGCTTCCAGACCGCTGTGGGAGATGGCTAGAGGTCTGCTTTGGTTTTGAGTCCCCCTTTCTTTCTGTAACTCTTAAAAATCCATAGAGAGATAAAGACCTCTGTGATGATAACTTTCTTTTTGGTTGCTTTTACATTTCCTATCCTCTCCTCCAAATTTCTGGTATTATCCTTGAAAAGGCACAAATAAGAAGTCTTGAGGTAGACCACTGGCAATATTGGCTCATGGGTCACAGTCAGTCAAGGACAGGATCCTCTAAGATTCTTATTCTTTTTTTCTTGTGCTCAATGCCTCATGTTACAAAATGGCTGCAGGAGCTCCAGGCATCATGCCTACAGGATACAGAAAGAAAACAGGAAGGCAAAGGGTGATGATCTATTCTGACTGAATCTGACCCTTTCAATAAAGAATAAGAAAGCTTTCTGGAAGCCTCTGCCCACAGAACATACCTAGAACATGTCTAGGTATATTCTAGACATACCTAATTGTCTAGAACACTGACACATGGCTACCTCTATCTGGAAAGTGGCATACAGGAAAAGATTGTGGAGAAGGGTCAATCTAGCCAAGCCAAACAGCCTATAAAGCAGTCCATATGGAAAATATCACTGAAGAAACATGTTTATAAAGAAGTCTTACAAGATGTCTCCTGCATTGACAAACTAAATTTAGGTGCTACAAATACACAAGAGGTTCTTGAAATTTGGAGTCTGGGAAACTACAAATAGGTTATATTGCCTTCAATACTTTCTATTTTATCATCAAAATTAATCATTTCACCAGTCTATGGAATAAATTTAATTTTTAGCCCCATTTCACAAAGAAATGGTGCTATTAAGGTGAAGTAACTAGTCCAAGGTCATACAGCTAGGCGGGGTAGTCTTCTTTTTCTTTGACTCTGTACTTGAGCATGGGCATGTGTGTTATTACTCACTGATGCATGAAATATGTGCACACACACCCGGCACTGATGTGAAGAAAGCTGTGATTAAAGGGTAGAAGTTTAGCCAATGGACATGTCTCCAGAGCAAGTAAGCTTTGAACCAAAAATTCCAGAGCAGTTGAAAGACTCATTCATTCATTTCCTCATTCAAGAATGAGCAACTACTTGCCTCTATTCCTGGGCTGAAGATACAGATGAGAAAGACAGGACTCCTTTTTGCATGTGGATCATTGTCCAGACACATCAATGACCAAGTGGTCATACGGAGGGTGATGTCCTGCAAGAGAAGGACATGCAAGGCACCCTGTGAACCCATGCAGGTTTCCTTTACCCCGTTGCTTCAGAAAGTGAAGCCTGGAACAAAGATCAAAGAGAAGCAGACTGTTTAGAGTGTGCCACCCCAGGTGGTAAGGGTGAGAAAAAAGGTGGGGTGTGGGGGGAAAGTGAGGCAAACACAGAGAAAAGCAATACAATACAATACAGTCCTGCACTGTCCAGAGCTTCACAGTGAGGCTCAGAGAGCCACACAAGCAGTGGTTAGCTGAACGATGTCCTCCGGAGATGCCCACATCCAAATCCCCGGAACCTGTGAAAATGTTACCTTATGTGGCCAAAAGGATTTGTGCCTGTGATTAAGGCTTTTGCGATGGGAAGGCTTGTGCCATAGATTAGCCAGACGGGCCCAGTGGAGGCACAAGTTCCTTATAAGTGGGAGGGAGGAGAGTCAGAGTCAGAGGAGATGTCATGACAAAAGCAAGAGTGTGGAGTGATGCAAGAAAGGGGCCATAAACCAAGGAATGCAGATGGCTTCTAGAAGCTAGAAAGGCTAAGAAATGGATTCTTAAGCCTCCAAAAGGAATGCAGCCTGCCAACTCATTTTATACTTCTGACTTCTATTTTATACTTTCTTGTATATTCTATACAAGAATACATTTGTATTGCTTTAAGCCACTAAGTTTGTAGTAATTTGTTATTGCCACAAGAGTAATCAAATAGAATATCTATCAGCAGGCATGTTTGCTGGGAACCCAACACTTCTCCAGAAGGAGGTTATAAATGGAGCTCATGGAGGGGGAAAGGAGCAAGAATTTCTATGTCTCCAATTGCCTTCTAATGTCTCCCATTCCCCTTTCCTCAAAGTGAACCTCAAAGGGCGCTAACTCCCCACCCTTCTGGTTTTCACCCTCCAGCCCCTTGGCGGCCCCTTGGGAATCTATATCCCAGGACCCACAGTTTGCTCCTCCTGCTCATCTAGACATGGAAGAACAAGAAGTGTGGGTCAGATGTGACCACAAAGGAGAAAACAAAGGAGAGGCTGTCAAACAAGAATCTGAGAGAGGTCACGGTTATATCCAATACCAAGGGTGACCACCAGCTCAGGAAGAAAATCATCCAAACACTTGCCAGCCCTTTCTGTAGACCTGGTGTCATCTCCAGGGACCAAATGTCACCTGTGCATGCCTAACATCCAATTTTCAGCTCTCTGGGTAACTGTACCCTACTGTCTTAGAAACCCACCCTTCCAAACCCCATCCATATCCTGAAATAGTCTGACTCCACTCGCTCCACCACCATTTATTTCAGAAAGAGGCATGGCCTGAATCTGGTCATCAGAGCCAGAATTTCCTCACCACCCAATTGGCTCAGGGACAGGCACAGCTCCAAGCCTGGCCAATCAGTAGACTGCATCTCCTTGGCCACAGCAATTGGTTTAGGGTAGATCATATGACCTAGTCGGTTCATGGGTCTCAGTTTTGAAACACGTTAAAACTACTGGGAATACAGCATCTCTTTTTATCCCATTAGTTCTGGGATTTGAAAGCATAGGAGCCTGAAATTTTCCAGGGCCCAGGGGAAAGGACTTTCCTGGGCATGAAGCCAGCATGAAGAAGCCATCAGTTCACTTTCTGGATCCAACCGTACTTGAATATGAATGAACTTTACATTTATGTGATACATTTCCTTTTTGAAGTTAAGTTAGCCTGAAGGGTGTTTCTCTTTTGAAAGATCTCCAGTACAGTACTTCCTTGGGGACACATTTTCACTTGCTGCCAACAGGAAGGCCCCTTGTTGTACAGTTAGTTGCTTCCTGAGGTAGGGGGAGTTAACAAAGCCAGAGGCAGGTCAGAGACAGGCAATGGCCCAGAGTTTCCTAAAGATTCCAGGTCCTAATGGAATACCCCAGCTGCACCATGACACAGTGTTCACTGTGCCCAGACCCTTTCCTAATAGCACTGAATGCCCCCCACCCATGGCTCTTGCCATGGTCACTTCAACAGGCTACCTTGGAAAGTTGTTCTTTCTTCAGTCACACCCCATCATACAGAGCAGGAAAGCAGCATAAAACCTCTTTCTTGGGGCATGAACAACACAACTGCAGATTGGAGGGATGTCTGACCTGTTTGCGCTGCCCAGCCCCCACTGCAGTGATTCTAGTGATTAAACATGGCTGATTTCAGCCTCCATGAAATGGAAAATTGCCACCAGTTGTAGAGGATAGGTCTGGCCCAGGCTGAATCCAGCCCGTACACCGTCCCAAGCATGAAAATCCTCCTCCCCACTCTGCAGCCCCTGTCCTGAAACAAGGACACACACCTCTCAGAAATGAAGAAAAGGCCATTTCCAAGGAAGTAATTGCATAATATACAGAATGTAACAAAAGGGAGACCCCTGAGCTCCATTACTTTGAAGGGTCTGTCAGTGTTTTCATTAAAGTCCATTTTCAGCTGTGATTTATCTTCAGCTGTGAAGCGGGGATGACAGCTGGGGCACAGCACCCACAGGTCCAGCTCAGGAGAACCATGCAGGGTTTCATTTAGTTGAAATTGTCCAGCTAGCTCCATGCTGAGGACTTGCAAACTGTGAATTAAGTCCAAGTGTGGGTCCCCTGGCATTTCTGTGGCAGTTCTTGTTCCAGGCATCCCTGGTAGATCACTGGCAGAGTGTGCTTTTCTGACAGGCTGAACTCTCTGAGACCAGGAACAAAAGCAGGAGAGTCACTTTTTGTGTTCTTCAAAGGGCTATTTTTGAGGGGCAGAGGGGAGAATTTACAGTTGAGATCCATAAATATAGTTTATGCTTTTCAAGTTAAAAAAAAGTATCATGTAAACTCAGATAACCCTTTAAGAGATGCCTCCTGTCTTCTCTCCATCTACATGATCCTCACATGACCCCTGTTTCCAGCCTCAGTTACAGGCTCTGGGTCCTCCTGAGGAGGGGAGGACATGACCTGCAATGCCCTTAGCCCCAACACAGGACATCTCTCTCCTTGGGAGTGGAGAGTCCCAGAGTCAACATCTTGGCACAGTAAAGTCCTAGAAATTAAACCCGGAAGGAATCACAAAGTATAGCTCCCAGGTTGGTTGATGTCCATTCTGGAACCTGGTATTTAACATCTGGATTCCAGCTCAGAGACTAGGATCCAGCCAAGAACTTAGCAGTCTATCTCTGGATTTAGAACAGGCAAGAGGAAGGTAGAAGATCAGCCTTAAGAGGTTCTTTCCTCGCTGTTTCTCTCTCTTGCCCTACTGGGCACTAATAGCAGAACCTATGAGCTTTCTCCATAGATCATCTTCTGCAAGTCATATACATGTCCACAAGCCCTGAAGTTCTCACGTCACTGTCTTCACCATCATCATCATCCCCACCAGCAACATCTATCAGAAATTTGATCTCAGTGTGGATCTAAAGTCAATTCCACCATCACCAATCTCATTAGCAACGTTTTTCAACATCTTATCTCAAGGCTGATCCTGAACCATGTGCTTTCCAGGTGGTTGTCAGTAGATCCTCATTACAAGTTTCTGTGCAAGTGGCATTTCATGCCCATTTTAAAGTTGAGGAGACTAAGCTTAAAAAGACAAGCAGGCCAGGTACAGTGGCTCACAACTGTAATCCCAGCACTTTGAGAAGCCGAGGCGAGCGGATCACTTGAGGCCAGGAGTTCGAGACTAGCCTGGCCAATATGGTGAAAGCCCGTCTCTACTAAAAATACAAAAATTAGCCAGGTGTGGTTGCACCCACCTGTATTCCCAGCTACTCAGGAGGTTGAGGCTGGAGAATCGCTTGAACCCGAGAGGCAGAGGTTGCAGTGAGCTGAGATCATGCCACTTCACTCCAGCCTGGGCAACAAAGCCAGACTCCATCTCAAAAGAAAAAGACAAAGTGAACATGCCCAAGGTTACCACGTTGGATAGACTGGCCCGACACTCGTGTTCTGAATCAGTGTGGGTTACTACCTATCAGCTATACAATGTCATAGCATGGGTTCCCATGGAAGCCAACTCAGATATGGTGTTTGTATGTTGGCATGTCTATTAGAAGGTGCCCTTGGGATCAATAGCTGTGGAAGAGTAGAAAGAAGTGGGCAGAGGGAGAAGCTGGGCTTGGAAGCAGACCCAACAACTGCCCCAGCTCACCCCACAGGATACCGTGGCGCCAGAATGGTTCACCTTTTAGATCATCCGGCCTTGGGCTAGAATGGCTGGGCCTTTAAATCCATTTCCCATTGCTGCTATAACAAATGATCACAAACCCAGTGAATAAAAACAACATGAATTTATTCTAATACAGCTCTGTATGCTAGAAATACGAAACAGGGCTCACCGGGCTAAAACCAAGGTGTCTGCAGGGCTGCACTCCTTTGGGAGGCTCTGGGGAGATCCATCCTTTCCAGCTTCTAGAGGCTGCCTACATTTCCCTTCCTCCATCTTCAAACCGCATCACTACAGCCTCCACCTGCATCATCACAGCTCCTTTTCTGTCCCTACCTCTCCTGCTTCCTTCTTACAAAGAACCTTGTGGTTACGTTAGGCCCACAAATATAATCCAGGATCATCTTCACATCTCAAAGTCCTTAACTTCATTACATCTGCAAAGAGCCTTTTGCCATATAAAGTAATGTGTTCACAGGTTCTACAGATCAGGGTGTGGCTATCTTGGGGGCATCATGGCTCAGCCTGCCACATGCCCCTCTCAATCACTCTTTGTCTGAGGTTCCTCCTGCTGAGGCAATCCCCAAAGGAGGCTGAATACCTGAAGGCTCTTTTGACTACACAGGTGGGGCCACCAATCCTTCCCTAAGGGGGTGTTGGTAAGCATCTCCATGTCCATCACACGCCCTCAGAAAGTACAGGTTTAACCCAGCCCAGACTATCCTTCCCTTTGCCCCAAAGACCTACATTTGCCCAGCTTTGAATCTCAGCTCTAAGTGCCATCTCAGACTTCATTACTGGGGTCTGCTTTAATCTTCCTCTCCTGTGAATCATCATACTTTGATGTTATATTTATAACCAACTGTTTAAAGTACTTCTTGAGTGTCTGACCACAGCTCAATTGTCCATTACTGCAATAATCATCTGTCTCTTTGTATTCAGAAAGCAGCATAGTCTAGGAAATGCAAAGTCTGCTTTTGGCATTGAGCAGTTGTGTTTTGGGGGGCGTTTCTCCCCCTGCTGTAAATGTGTTACACTGAAGCATATTTCTATCCATCTGCAGCCATGCCATATTGCAGGTAACTGTGAACAAAACAAGCAGTAAAACTGCAGAGGGGCTGCTGCCTTTTCATAGACCTCAGCTCTCAGTTACCTGTGTTAACGGGCTAGGCTCTTGTTCTTAGATTCCTTCCTTGCCAAGCAGCCCCTGTGACCAGGAGACACCCAGGCAAGTCAAGAAGGAAAATAAGAAAAAGCTGTGAGATGGTGCTTTTTAAAAATAAAATCAGGCCTGGGAGAGACAAAGTCATGAACTCAGACTCTCTCCTCTGATCCTGCCTTCTGGATGATCCCCTTTCTCGGACGTTCATATTGCAGAGTGAATGATGAACACCACTCTGTGCATTAGAGTGGAGGCTGGTTAAGTTTCTGCCTGTCTCTCATGCCTTTCATTGGGGAAGTGCTAACTGACCAGTCCATGTGGTTCTAGAGGGGCTGCCAGTAGAGAGATCCCTATCTCCCACACATGGTAGTGGAGGTGTATTGACTGCCAGAGACGTGGGATTCGGGAAGCTGTCATTAGAGCCACCCACGCAATCCATCAATCTCTAATTTTCTCTCTCCCTATCTCTTTCTATTTCTTTTGTTCACTGTCTCTTTCTCTCCCCCTGCCTCTACAAGTTTCTAGGCTGCAAGGATGTAAGTTTGGGGCAACTTGTGGCCATATCAGCTCAGCATATTATATCTCCTGGAGAGAACTGGAACCCTGGAGTCTTCATTGAACTCCTAGAGCCAATCATGCCTAATGGCAGCACTACATAGTTCTCAGTTATATGATCCAATATATGCTCTTTCAGGCATGAGTTACTTTTAATGGGTTCTACCACGTGATAGCAAAAGGGTCATATTACCCTTTTTGTGTCTTCCTTTAGATGCTTCAGGAGCCTCAAGCTCAACATACTCCAAAATCCCTTCAGTATCTTGCTGTTCCTATGCCCATGTCTCCTAACTTTGCTATCTTTTCCCAGATTTTCCACATTCCAAGATTCGAGGCCCTGAACATTCTGCAAATCTTTCTTTCCTTCCAGTCGCCCACCCCTCTCATTGTCTTCCCCTTGTTCCCGTCTGTATGACTCTGCCCAGGGTAAGACAGTAGTTTCCTGCATCTACCCTTGCTCCCCAATACTCCTTCCCAAATGCCAGCTTCACCAGGCCTGTCTCTGTGCCAAGATCCCAATGGTCCCATGGAGTACAAGATGGGGCCCAAATGTCCTTGCTTGACTTCCAAAGTTGGGGAGTAGCACACACAAGCTTGGATTTTACTGCCAAAGCAAGAATCAAATCTTAGCTCTGTTGCTTCTTGGCATGGTGATTTTGAACAAGTTACTAAACCTCTCTGAGCCCAGTGTCTTCATTTTTTAAATGGAGAGAATAGTACCCACCTTGTAAGGTAAGAGTGGCAATTAAATGAGTATGTTAAATACTCAGCACAGAGATGGAAGCAGCAGCAGCAACTAACAATTAGTTTAACAAGTATTTCTGGAGCACCTACTAAATATCTATTTTTTTTCTTGAGATGGGGTCTTACTCTGTCACCCAAGCTGGAGTGCAATGTTGTAATCTCAGCTTACAGCAACCTCCACCTCCTGGGTTCAAGCTATTCTCCTGCCTCAGCCTCCTGAGTAGCTGGGATTACACCATGACGCCCAGCTAATTTTTGTATTTGTGGTAGAGACGGGGTTTCACCATGTTGGTCATGCTGGTCTCCATCTCCTGATTGATCAACCCGCCTTGGCCTCCCAAAGTGCTGGGACTACAGGCATGAGCCACCATGCCATGCCTTACATATTGTTCTTATGTATCAACACACACACAGACACACACACACACACACACACACACACACACACACACACACGTAGAGTTTTGGTTCCAGCTCCCACTTAATCAGTGCGTTCATTCATTAATTCAGCAGACTTGTGCATGTGTGTCCTGCATGCCAGTGCTCTGCTGGACATTGACAATACCTTAGTGAAGAAGAAGTGGCCCATGACTTTAAGGAACTCACATCCAGGAGGGGAGAGAGACAACAGACATGTAAATAAACCATGTCAGATACCATCAGACTTCGGCTTTGTCACAGCCCCTAACAGGAGCTTCTGAAAACTATTTCTCAAATTCTGTGATTCTATAAAAAGTAATTTTTCCTTTCCAGAAATAGAGACAAGAAGCCCTGTGGAAGAGTCAAGAGATCTAACCAAAGCCTCCCTCCACTACCCAAGTTCCAAATTAGACAATATACTCCCATGGGGAAGACTCTTAAACCCCATGATACACGGCAGTGACGCCCCAGCGGGAGAGAACTGGAGTCTGCAGGATGACTTTCAGGAGAGCAGCTTGTCCTTACAGTCCCCATGATGTCCCTTCATCAGAATCTGTTTCTTCAAGGGACCCGAGCTTTAGGGACGCTCTCCAGAGAGGTGTGGTCAAAACAGTGGCAAGCCACACCCTTCCCAGGCATCACCAGGATGACTCCTTGCTCCTGCCCAGTGTGGGCTGGTGAGTTTGTGGGAAGATGCCTATAGAGGACACTCTGGGACCTGGGGATCTGGGAAAGAGAAAACAGAAAAATAAGGCAACTTCTGGAAGCATGGGCAGCAGGGAGGGTAACGATAGAGCAGGGCTTCTCAACTTTGGCTCTTCTGATATTCGGGGCAGGGCCACTCTTTGCTGGGGGACCACAGCTGTTAAGCAGCATCCCTGATCTCCACCCATGAGGTGCCAGTAGCACTTCTCCCAAGTGATAGCAGCCAGACATGTGTCCAATTATTGCCCCTGGTTGGCAAAATTATCCCCGATTGAAAATCAATGGTCTGGTGCCAACGCTTCCTGGAGGGGAAGGAATATGCTCAAGTATAGAAAAAGCCCAACACAGAAATGAGAGAGAGAGAGAGAGACAGAGAGAGAGAGAGAGAAAAGAAGGAAGTTCTGACAGTACAGCCTGCAATGTGAGAAGAACAAAGGCAGGTGCATACATTGGCTGTAGAGTCAAAAGACTGTGGAAAACTGGGCTCCACTGAATGAATGACCAGGCTTTTGTCAGTGCCTCAGAGTGAATCTACAGACAGAGGAATAAGTCTCACACACATCAGAAATGGTCTTGAAACACCACTCAATTCATCTGATTCCAAAAGAGCTGTGTGGCTTTGAGTCACTCACTTGACCTTTCTGCCAAATGAGGAAGTGGCACTGGTCCAGGAATGGAAAATAGTTGTTCTGTGATTACACCCCTCCCAACTCCCAGGCCTGTGGCAGACATCACTAATCAGTCACTGCACACTTTACTCTTGAGCCTGAGTGAAGCCTCCAAATCCTCCTTCACACAGTGCTTCCAGGAGCTGATGGAGCCGTACTAATTGGCTGTTGGTGTCAAATTATGTCAGCGTTGTTTACTATCCTTAGAGCAGTCAGCAATTTTCAAACTGTAGTCTCAGGGCTCCTCAAGAGCCTCCCCAGAACCACTTTAGGGAGACGGGAACAGGGGAGAAAAGTCTCTATGTTCTCAAGGTCCACTTCACCCAGAGCTTTCATCTGCTTTCCACAATGCACTTCTCATCAAATTTCACGTGAACAAAGTAGTCTCTCAGCTAACTTACCAAAATATCTATTTGTTTGCTAGGGCTGCCATAAAAGTACCACAAACAGAGCGGTTTAAACAACACAGATGTATTGTCTCATAGGTCTGGAGCTTTGTTGATCTGAGATCACAGTATCAGCAGCATTGGTTCCTTCTGAGAGCTGGAGGATGAATCGGTTCCGTGCCCCTCTCCCAGCCTCTGGTGGTTTGCTGACCAGAGACTGGGAGAGAAGGTTGAGAGTTTCTTTGATATGAAGAAACATCACACCAATCCCTTCTTTCATCTTCATTTGATGTTACCCCATGTTCATGTCTCTATATCCAAATTTTCTCTTGTTATAACAACACTTGTCATTTGGATTAGGGCCCACTAATGACCTTGCTTTAACTTGATAAGCTCTGTAAAGACTTTATGTTTAAATCAGGTAATACTCTGAGGAACTGGAGTTCGGGATTTCAACACACAAATTTGGTTGGAGGGGGCAAAATCTAATTCATAACACCCTGCCCTTTACACTCCAAAACTCATGTCCTCATGTGCAAAATATATTCACCCCACCCGCCATCCCTAAATTTCCTAACCCATTTCAGCTTCAACTCTAAATCCAAAATTGTATCTAAAATCATCTACATCATGTATGAGTGATACTTGGGCTATGAATCATCCTGGAGCAAAATTTCTCTCCATCTGTGAACCTGTAAAATCAGACTAAAAGTTATCTGCTTGCAAAATGCAATGGTGGGACAGGCAGAGGACATACACAGTGTCCAAGGCAAAGGTCAAGTTTTCACCCTGGAGTCTGGCTATCCCGGCCTCTGTCTTTCTCAGGGCCTTCCCATGAGTGGTTTTCTCACGGGAAACCACATCCCTACTGGATGCACTATGAAACATGACTCTTTTGGGAATCACCAGTTTATGGGTCTGTTCCTCCCAAGCCAGATCAGGTCAAAGCTTCCCCGATGGCAGTAGAAATCTTGAGAATCAAGCATGTGACATATGATGAAGCACAGAACATGGGCCTCAAAACCCTAGTAACTGGCTTCTCACACCTTCCTTGCTTTTAGTTTTGTATCTATGAAAAGGGAGCAAAAGAGATAAACTCCTAGTGTGTTTTATTTCTGGCTACATGAGAATCAAATATATGATGCAATATTCCCATTGTATATGAATTCACTTTGAGATGTCCCTGCTATTCCTTGTCTCAGAGTGCTGTAAGGACAAAAGTCCTTGAAGATCAATACTTTCAACCACCAGAGATCTCAAGAGCCTTTTGCTCCAGTTAGATAATGCACTTAGGATTTTAATCAACCTTAACATGTGGATTTGACACATTATTCAAGACGTCCTCTAGCCCCACATAGATCCTCTTGTTGACAAACACCCTGTTAGAAGCGTGGGTTGCCTCAGCACAGCACCAGGACCCTGTTGGTATGCATGGCAGCAGCTCCCTGAAGGGCTGAAGTCAACATTTATCTGAGATGGCACTAGATCTTTAGAAATTGGACATTTTCTGTTCTAAAGAAAACTCCCCAAGTTGCTCCCTGTGCTTTGGCATTAATATGAGCTTCAATGTAAATGTTTACTTTTATGGCGATCGAGAAGGACATACATGAGGAAGTAGCTCTGGGTAGGTTGAGGAAATGCCCCAAAGGGGCCATTGCTCCCTTCATTCTGTGGAACAGGAGCTCAGTGAAATGGGGACTGAGTCAGAAGTACCGATTTCTGCCTGACACAGTGGTATCCTAATGAGCTTTAATTGGCACCTAGTTCTCAGGCTCCAGGGTGCATTTAGTGTCAGAGGTGGGCAGGAGAGCACAGGCTACAGTGTCTATCTACCAGGACCTACTCCACAAAGCACAGAGGGTGGAGGATTAGGAGTCCAAGCTCTTGCAGACCACAGGAGGTTCACATTTCACCGACTAATGTTAGTATTATCTTCAGAAAATCACTTAACTTCCCTCATTTCCTTCATATATCATATGGGAAAAGTCGCTGCACCTCCATCCTAGTTTGGCTTGAGGATCAAGTGTGACTGTGTACAAGCCAGTTTTCACTGTGCATGTTGTATAGGCCATGTTCAACCAAGACGAGTGTTCCAGGGTCCACAAATCTCAGGGAATCACCTTTGTTCATGTCTCCAGTAGGAGCAATAATAACAGCAATTTCCATAGTTATTATTATAACAACTTCTAGTAAGAGCAAAAGATGCATTTCTTAGAAATAATGCTAATCTTTTTTTTTTTTTTTTTTAAGACCGAGTCTCTCCCTCTGTCACCCAGACTGGAGTGCAGTGGTGCGATGTTGGCTCACTGCAACCTCTGTCTCCTGGGCTCAAGTAATTCTCCTGCCTCAGACTTCCGAGTAGCTGGGACTACAGGCACGTGCCAGCACACCCAGCTAATTTTTGTATTTTTAGTAGAGACAGGATTTCATCATATTGGCCAGGCTGATCTCAAACTCCTGACCTCAAGTGATCCACCTGCCTCGGCCACCCAAAGTGCTGGGATTACAGGTGTGACCCACTATGCCTGGCTAAAATAATGCTTGGTGGTAACAATAATTATGATAAAACAGCCAACATGTATTAACCTAGACCCTACACTAAGTACTTTACAAGCCTTCCTTCATTTAGTGCTCACAACTATCATGTGGGTACTGTATTTTCATCTTACAGATGGAAAAATGGAGGCCCAGAGAGGTGAAATAATATGCACAGAGTCAAAAAGCATCAGATCTGGATTTGAATCCAGGCCTGTCTGGTACCAGAATTCATGAACCATATTATACAGGAGTCAGGTAGCACATTATTTAACATCTCTGCACCTCAGCTTTAACTGGACATGATAATTCCTAACTCAGCAGAGCTTGTAAGAATTGAACTGGTCAAGACAAGCCTGGCCAACATGGTGAAATCCCATCTCTGCTAAAAATACAAAAATTAGCTGGGCATGGTGGTGCATGTCTGTAATCCAGCTACTTGGGAGGCTGAGGCAGGAGAATCACTTGAACACTGCAGTGAGCTGAGATCACGTCGTTACGCTCCAGCCTGGGTGGCATAGCAAGACTCCATCTCAAAAAAAAAAAAAATTGAACTGGGTGTCACATTTAAGGGTAATGTTTTAGGCACACAGAGTTCTGGCTAGAAAGTTGGGTATTTGTTGTTGAATGCATCACAATCTGCCCTCCATGGACCCGCTGGGGACACTGTTACCCTGCAGCTGAGAAACTCATAGTATCTGTTACAAGACCACCCTGCAAAAAAAAAAAAAAAAAAAAAAAAAGCAATGCCAGGAGAGCCATAACCTAGACGCACAGGCAGGCCTCAGTCCAGAGAAAACAGTTCTCTCTAACCCAGAACAGCGTGTTCAGTAGAATGGGTCCCCAAAGATGTCCAAGTGATGTCCAAGTGACATGACATTACATGGCAAAGAGGACTTTGCAGATGTGATTATGTTAAAGGCTTTGAGATGGGGAGTGTATTAGGGTTCTCTAGAGGGACAGAACTAATAAGATAGACAGAGAGATATAAAGAGGAGTTTATTAAGGAGTATTAACTCACGTGATCAAAAGGTCCCACAATAGGGCATCTGCAAGCTGAGGAGCAAGGAGGCCAGTCCGAGTCCCAAAGCTGAAGAACTTAGAGTCCAATGTCCGAGAGCAGGAAGCATCCAGCACAAGAGAAAGATGTAGGTTGGGAGGCTAAGCCAGTATAGTCTTTTCACACACTTTTGCCTGCTTTACATTCTGGCTGTGCTGGCAGCTGATTAGATTATACCCACCCAGATTAAAGGTGGGTCTGCCTTTCCCAGCACACTGACTCAAATGTTAATCTCCTTTGGCAGCACCCTCACAGACACACCCAGGAACAATACTTTGCATCCTTCCATCCAATCAGGATTCCATCCAATCAAGATCAATGCTTTGCATCCATCTGATGTGACCGGTCACATCAGATGATGTTGTGTGAATCACTGAACAAATGTGCGACAGAGAAAAACCACAAAATAAGCCATCCAATCAAGACGGAAGGATGAAGGATGCAAAGTATCAGTATAAAACTGACAGTCAATATTAACCATCACAGGGAGATTACCCTGGATTGTCTAAGTGAACCCAATGTAAGCATAGGGTGCTTGTAATGGGCAGGAAGATTGGAGCAGAAAGGAGATGTGATGGCAGAAGCAGAAGTCAGAGAGACGGAGATTTCAAGATGCTTCATGGTCAGCTTTAAAGATGGAGAAAGGGGCTATGATGGTTAACACTGAGTGTCAACTTGATTGATTGAAGGATGCAAACTATTGTTCCTGGGCATGTCTGTGAGGGTGTTGCCAAAGGAGATTAACATTTGAGTCAATGGACTGAGAGAGGCAGACTCACCCTCAATCTGGGTGGGCACCATCTAATCAGCTGCCAACACAGCTAGAATAAAGCAGGCAGAAGAAGGTGGAGAGAGAAGGCTTTCTGAGTCTTCTGGCCTTCATCTTTTTCCTGTGCTGGATGCTCCCTGCCCTCCAACATCAGACTCCAAGTTCTTGAGCTTTTGGACTCTTGGACTTACACCAGTGGTTTGCTAGGGGCTCTCGGGCCTTTGGCCACAGACTGAAGGCAGCACTGTGGGCTTCCCTACTTTTGAGGTTTTGGGACTCAAACTGATACACCACTGGCTTCCTTGCTCCTCGACTTGCAGATGACCTATCATGGGACTTAATCTGATGATCATGTGACTCAACTCGCCTTAATAAACACCCTTTCATATATACAGATATATATATATCTCCTATTAGTTCTGTCCCTCTAGCGAACCCTGACTAATACAGGGACCATGAACTAAGGGATGGAAGTGGCTTTTAGAAGCTGGAAAAGACAAGAAAATGGATTTTCCCCTGGAACTGCCAGAAGGAACATAGCCCAGCCACCCGTTTCTTACTTCAGACTGCCAGAACTGTAAAAGAATCAATGTATATTATTCTAAGCCACTAGATTTGTGGTAATTTCTTACAGCAGTCATAGAAAACTAATACACACTGGGTTCCCCACAGAGCTAAATGGACTTCAAACCAACCTCCAACCTCTCTTCCAATAGGGAGAGAGAAAGGCAAATTCCCTTCTACGTTGTACCATTGTGAGACATCATGGTACAGCTGGGCTTTAAAACAGATTCTGTTTTGTTCAAATCTTGTTGTTAAATATTCAGAAGGAAAAGAGACATGGCCTCATTCAGAAAAGAATGTCAGCGTTTTGCATTTTCAGAAAGCCAGACTGTAAAACAGGATGACACGAAATCTCTTTGTAAAATTTGAAGTGAGAGACACATGTAGTGGATTATTATTATCAATATGAATTTTAAAATCCCAGAAGCGAGTTTCCAAAGTAGCACTCTGGAGGCTGTTCCACCACCCACTCGTCTTTGGGAGCAGAAAGAGCAAGGGGAAGCTGGCAGCCAGGGCATGGCGAGGACCCAGGCTTGCCCAGGACTGGGAATAGTCGGAATTGTCTCGAAACTGGTCACATCAGATGATGTCACGCGAATCACTAAACAAATGTGCGACAGAGAAAAACCACAAAATAAGCCTAGACACAGAATGCTAATAGGCAAATAAGGGGAGACAGTCATTTGAATATTCATGAGCCTCTAATCAGAAGGTTTGGGTGAACACAGAAATGGTCCCACTGGTGAAAACATGCTCCGTGGGAAGGAGAATCCTGCCTGAGAAGGGGCAAAGAAGTGTAAACCCGACCTGTCCCAGGACTCCCAGGACACCAGCTTGGAATTTCATAGAGTGGTCCCACTATCTGATTTCTCTCTTCATCTATCACTCACACTACACTGCATTTGGGCTTTTCTTGCCATAGAAAGTTTCTACATTCAGGGCTACAAAGGGTTGGATGGGGAGAACATTCACATGCCCAAACATCTTCATGCGCCAGACCTGAGCCACATTCTCTCATCTCTCCCTCACAGCCAACCTTTCATGGAGATGTAACGATCCCATTTTACAGAAGAGAAAACTAGGGCTTACAGAAACTACTTCTTGCCAAGTTCAGAAAGCTAGTAATTGGCAGAGCTTAGATTTGAATATCTTCTCTGTGCAACACCAAAGCCTATGTTCTTTCCTCTCCATCATACCAGGTCACCAGGATTCCCTCTAGACCAGTGTCCTCATGAAATGTACATAAGTATTTGACTAAAACATAGTATTTGAAAATAGGAGTGGTGGAAGTCTGTGTGCAGTGTCTGCAGCCACAGAGGCAAGGAAGTGACTCAGAGAGGAACTAGGGTGAAGAGTCCCCTCGGCAGTGGGGCTGAGAAATTCCCAGCTCCCTGGGTACGAGGCAATTCCATGAGAAGGTCCTCAGAATCCACTGATGTGCTCAGAGTGGTGAGGACAGGGACCTCAGGCAATCCAAGAAGGCCTAGGAGTCAGTCTCCCCTGCCCCATCTCTTCCCCTTCTCCACAACTCCTTGGAGAAAGGGTGCAGGCCACAGAGACCACCTTCAGGAGGGTGGGAGACCCAGAGAAAGCCCTTCTAGGATTGCCTGAGCACATCAGCAGATTCCGAGGAATCTTCTCATGGGATTGCCTCATAACCAGGCAGCTGGGTATTTCTCCTCTTACTGCAGAGAGAAGTCTTCACTCTTGTTCCTCTCTGTCTTGTCCCTGCCTCTGTCTTGCTATGGCTGAATCCTGATCCCTGCAGCTGAGCCATGAGCCCCCCTGAGAAGAGGATGACCAGGAGGAATCCAGGAGGGTCCTAGGTAATAGGCTGGGGTTTTGAGGTAAGAAAATGTTCCTGGTGGAGAAGAACTAGGCTTCTTAACTGGGAACATGATCTGAATCTAGGTGGGAACCTGAAACAGATGCTGAAATCCAGGGCTGCTATGATCTGGTACTTATTATGCAACTGTCTGGCATGTTCTGCACAGATTATCACATTTATTTCTCATGATCTATCTCTGAGGTGGATATTATCTCTGTATTCATTCTCTAATGTGATTTCAATTACTACAAACTTAGTGGCTTAAAACAACACACATGTATTATCTCACCGTTTCTCTGGGTCAAGACTGGGGCACACTTTAGCTGGGTTTTCTGTTCAGGGTTTCACAAAGCTAAAAGCAAGATTTGAGCTGGGCTGTGTTCTCATCCAGAGGCTTGACTGGGACAGATTGCTTCCCAGCTACCCCACTTAGGTGCTGAATTTACTTCTTTGTGGCCATAAGACAAGACCAGGATCCCTGTAGTCTTGATGGCTATTGTCTGTGAACCACTCTTAGCAAGCAGATGTCACTCTCAGCTCCTTGCCAAATGGCTCCTCTTGTTATCTCTCTTACATTTCCAGCCTCTCCAGTTTCAGGAAGGGGCCAGTCCGATTTAAGGTCTCACTCGATTAAGTCAGGACCACCCAGTTAATCTCCTTGGTTAACTCAAAGTCCTATCTCATCACATTAATTGGTTCTGCCCTTACTCAAGGGCAGAGGATTATACAAGGTGTGCACACCAGGGGGCAGTCATCTTGGGTCCATCTTTGAGTTATGCCTGCCAGAATTCTAAGAACAGTAACTGATACGATTAACGGCTGTATCTTCTATGTGCCAGGCATTATTCAAGTGGCTTAATTTGCAACTGGCAAATTGTCACATCAACTGTAAAAAGTACTCCTTCTTAAAATGATGATATAGAGGTCAAGGAGCTAATAGCTTCGCAAAGGACACATGGGCCCAGCAAGGAGAAGTCAGATTTGAACCCAAGTCTGTGTCATCCAGAGCCCAGCCTGCCCTTCATGTCCGCTGTCGTAAAGCTTATTATCTATTGTACCTGCCCAAAGGTCTTGCTCTCTCCGAACAACTGGGCTCCAGAGGCCCCCAGAGGGAGCCCCTCTACCTTCCTATAAGCCTTGGATGGATATCCCAGAATTGAGGCAGAAAGCCCATTTGAAAGGAATGGGAAGTGTCCACCATACAGGGCCACAAAGATATCACAGGGATCCTGGAAACAGCATCACAGCCACAGCAACCCACCTACCAGACCCCAGTGACGGGGAACAAGGCAAGTGGGGCCTCAGGCCATTTCCACTAGAACCAGAGCACTCCTGCAGGTCTGAGGAGTCTCAGAAATTTCCAGGGCATGCAGACTTGCATTGGGAAGCATCTCTCAGACCATCAGGGGCACAGCTGATGTGGGCACCTACCCACAGCTCCGTGGAGCCCACACTAAACTTCCCAGGCCTCCAGCCCTCCCCCACCACAGAGCCGGAAGCAGATGGTCCAGAGTCACTCCAGTGGAAATTAATGGAGTCAGACTATCCACACACTTCTTTTCAACCATAGAGAAATATTTTCCATGAGTCAAACACCAGATGTGTTTTGTTTATGGGGCAATTTAGCACTTGCGAGGGTAAGACACTGAAACTGGAGAAGAGTCGAGCTTGCGTTTCAGGCGGAGCCTAAGCACACTCCAGCCGTCTGCAGTAAACTGTGGGGCATCATTTCTGAGAAGTAGCCTGGACCTTGAACTCAACGCCTCAATACCTCCCAGAGAGAAAACACATTGCTTCAGCAAGTGATTTGATGTCTATTCCTATGGGTTCAGTTTGTGACCGTGCTGGTTGAATTGGCAGGAGCCCTGGAGATGGGGAGGGGCGAAGGAGGAGAAACGGTAACACTAAAAGAATGAAAAGGTTCTTTGGGTTCAAGAACAGCCAGAAATGAACTAAACTAGCCTGCACCAGTGGTTCTCAACATATGGCTTCCAGGCCAACATCAGCACCAAAACAGAATTTGTAAGAAATGCAGATTCTCAGACACTGCCCCAGACCCACTGAATCCAAACCTCCAGGGGTGGGGCCCAGCATTCTGTGTTTAACACATCTCCAGGGGAATGTGATGTTCCGTGGAATTTTGGAGCCACCTCTCCAAACCCCAGAAGTATACTTTACACATAGCTCTTGTATAGCTTTATGTAAGTTAGTTAACTGCTCCGTGACTTCGCGCCCTCATCTATAAAGTAGATTAATGGTAAGACTCATCTTCTTAATTTATCGTGAGGATAAAATGAGGGAATTCATCTCAAATGTTTAGAACTGGAACTTGCATGGTATTCAGCATCAATGAACTTTTGCTGTTATCATCTTTATTATCTGCATTTACACTTTCCATCAGCTGTGACGCTAGCTGGTAACACTAATATGCACTGTACGCACTTGTTATGTGCCAGGCACTGTTCATGTGACTTCATAGGCAAATGGATAATGTCGTGAGCATAAAAAGTCCATTTTTATGGTATTCCTTACCTCAATTCATTCATTCATTTATCCATTCATTCCTCCCTGTTCCAGGCTTGGATAACAAAGCAGACATATCAGAGCCTTCATCCTAATCCAAATTCATTGATTTTATAGTTACCCGCTGTGATATTTATAACCTAAATCCACCAAGGTCTCATCACCTCTGGTTTCTCCTTAGCACCCTCAGGGCCCCACCAGCTCCTGCACCCTCAGGGCCCCACCGGCTCTGGCACCCCCCAGGGCCCCACGACCTAGCTCCCTACATCAGCTGCCACTCTCCACTCAGAGTCTGTCTTTGTCTCCTGCCTCCTCTGAGTCCTTTCTTCACCCCCACACCTTTCACAACACTCACCCTCATGGAAATGTGGGTGCTTGTTTCACCGCCAGCAGGGCCCACTCCAATCAGCGGCTAAGTGCTACTTCCCTTGGCCCTGACTTCCCTTCTTGACAGGGGTCTCAAAGCAGTGTTACTTGACCTTGGGGAGTGGCAGGATGGCTCTTTTCATTTTCTAAACAATAGCTGTAGGCATGTTCACGCCACTAGGGTGTGGAGCAGGGTAGATTCAATATGTTAGTAAGTAGTCAGGGTATAAAGACATTATATTAACAATTCAAAGGGCAAGCTATGCATGCAAGTGGGAAAATTTTAGAGCTTCCAGCCTCTCATTCACTCTCAGGGGTGACATGATTCTAAGGCTTAATATCCTAAACGTCCAAACACCTACATGGACTGTTATTTACACAGCCTCTTATTTATCCATTTGTTCATCTAGTTTGCATATCTTTCTGTCTGTAACTGGAGGGTCACAGGTATGGAAGACAGGCCATTTGGAATCTGCAAAATGAAGTGTCAGTCTTGTCTCCAGACACCCACTAATGCAGACAGTGTAGAACAGAGGATTGAGAACTGCAGCCCACAGGCCAAATACAGACCAGGGCCTGTCTCTACAGAGTTTTACTGGAACATAGCCATGACCATTTATATATTGTCTCTGGCTACTTTTGCACTATAGGGGCAGAGTTGTGTCATTCTGAGAGAGACCACCTGGCCCACAAAGCCCAGAATATTTACTGTGGGCCCTTTAAGAAACAAGTTTGCCAAGTCCTGGTCCAAATAGCAGATCTTATGCAGCCTGCCTTAGAAGAAATCCAGCTGGGCGCAGTGGCTCATCCTGTAATCCCAGCACTTTGGGAGGCTGTGGTGGGTGGATCACCTGAGGTCAGGCGTTCAAGACCAGCCCAGCCAACATGGCGAAACCCTGTCTCTACTAAAAATACAAAAATTAGCCAGGCGTGATGGCACGTGTCTGTAATCCTACACGGGAGGCTGAGGCAAGGAGAATCGTGTGAACCCGGGAGGCAGAGATTGCAGTGACCTCAGATCGTGCCATTGCACCACAGCCTGGGCAACAAGAGTGAAACTCCATCTCAAAAAACAAAAAAGAAATCCAGCTTAGCCTTTTCACTGGTCTGGTCGATTAGTTTAGCTATGGAACAAAAATACCCTCTTTAGTCTATCTGGGCTGAGACTCAGCACAGGCATTTTAACTAATTGTATACACATAATTGTACCAATAATATAACCATTTAAAAATTAGCTAATGAGTATGCTGTTTACTCAAAGCCCAACACTGCCTCACTCAATGTCAAAGAAATGCAAATTAAAATTAAAATGAGATTCTATGTTTCACTTTTTGGTTGATAGACAGCAATAAGTTTGTTAATGTATAAGAGGTAAATGCCAGGAAGTAGAGATGAAGAATTCACTAGCAATGGGAGTAAAATTGTGCAACCTCTGTGGCAAATACTTTGCTAATATCTGCCGGAGCTGTAAATACACCTACCTTCTGACATAGGGATCCACTTCTAGGAATTTATCCTACAGATGTGTTTCCAAATGTGTTCAATGACATCTAAATATTATAGTATTGTTTACAATAGCAAAAACTTGAATGAGGGTGGAAGTTATCCAACAATAAGAATATATAAATAATTTCTGCTATGTTAATACAATGAAATACTATACAACCATAAACAAGAATAAACTAGACCTAATCCACCTCCTACAGTGAATAAAGAATGCATTAGCTCGAATGCAGGCTGTGTGGAATATTCTCCAAGATAAGTCATTAAGTGGAACAGAAAGGCATGATGTATGTGTGTGTATGTAGTCAGTGCCCACTGGTATAAATGAAGGACACACACACACACACACACACACACACACAAATACTTGAAAATGGGTAGAAAATTTGGATATTCTACAAACAAGAAACTCACAACTATGATTGTCCCTTGAATAGGCACCTGAGGGTCTCAACTAGACAGGACACTACATTTTGACTTTATACTCTCTTGCTCTGCTTGATTTTTTTTAACAATGTACAGATTTTGTCATTTAATTAAAAAATAAGAAATTAAAAATTTCTTTATTTTAAAAAAGAATGTGTGACTCTAGGTTGGTCTTACAACAGTGCTCCCCAAGACCAGAGTTCCTTGTGTGTGGCGGGGGATGGGGAGGTATAATGCCGTTGCTGTTAGCCTCAATCACCTTCCCCAAGACCCCAAGAAAAAAGTAACTCTAGCCAGGAGCAGGCCAGCAGACTGCAAACTCTCAGGCCACTCCCTAACTTGCAAACTCTCAAGCCACTGTTTACGAGAAGCCAGTGCTATTAAGAGGAAAAATAATCAATAATCCATCGAGGTGAGACCTTTGGAGTCAGCCTAGGAGTCTCTGGATTCTGGTGACGCCTCCAGCAGCTGTGAGATTGCCTGAAGAGTCATATCAAAGCCCCATGTCTTGATTCCTCACGAGTGAAAGCAGGGATCACACTGCCCCCACGCACAATGGTCTGGGGATGGGCTCACATTTATCCAGCACAGATCCTGTGTGGACTCTGTGCTAAGCATGTCACAGGTCACAGGCTCTACTGCATTCTAGTCCTTATGGCAGCTAAACTGTTATTCTCATCTTTCTGATGGAGAAATTGAGGTTTAGGGAGCCATAAATCAATCATCCAAGGTCACAGGGTTTTTAAGTAGCCATCAGGGCACATATCCAGGTCTGTCTGTTTGAGCCTGCAACAACTATTATATCATGCCTTTAAATTAAATGAGATAGAATGAACTCATCCACCTAAAATGCCCTCTTAGATAGTAGTTACTCAACACATGCCATTCATTTCAATGTTCCACAGACTCCCAGGGTGCCAGGATAAAGGTGGCCAATGGTCAGGACCCACCAGGCCCGGCTTCCACATAGCCCTGCGCACCTCCGCCATGGTATGGCTGGCTACAGTGGCCTAAGTTGCCTGCTCTTGGCCCACCAGGCCCTTCCCAGCCAAGCAGAGCATACCCAGCCGAGGGCCCTGGACACTGCAGCAGCACCCTTGTGCCCCCTCTTGGCCTGACCATTATTGAAGCTCTTCTTCCAGCAAGCAGAGGTCTCAGCTTTAACACCCACTCCTGCTGTTCTTCTATCCTTTCTACGTGCAGATCTGTGGTCCCTCTCCATCTACACGTACCTCTGTGTGTCGGTGTCTCTTTCACTGTATCTCTCTGTTTCTCTTTCTACCTCCTCTTGCTATTTGTCTGTGCAGTCTCTGTCTCCAATTCTGTCTCTCTTTCTTACTCTCTCGCACACACACCAGAATCAGAAGAGAGATTTCAGTCGCCTTGCTGAACCATATCTGGCTTCCTTCCTTCAATCTGGGAGCTTAGGACTCCTCTGGCAGACAAGAGAGCCCCCAGCCCGGGATACATTCAGAAACAACCAGATCAAAGTGAAAGATTAGATGGGGGGTGAATGTGCAGAACTAAGAGATCATATTTCCCCAGAGAGAAAGAAATGAAAGGAGAGAGGAGACAGACAGGGAATAAAAGGGCTTATATTCAACTTTTCCGTTTAGTCTCATGCGATTCTCCCAATATCTTATACCATCAATGCCCTTTACTCAAGTTAGGTCAAAGGGCATTTTTGTCTTGAAGTAAACCACCCTTGACTAGGGAACTAATTAAAAAAATTAAAGATTCTCAGCCTCATTAGTTGTTCACAAGACACTGTTTTGTGGATTGATTGGGATACCCACCATGTTACTAGGTTATTGCTAAAAAGCAACTGCACTTGAAGAAATAGCTCATAGTAGCACTTAAAGAAATAGCTCATAGTATCCTAAAATATAGTATAAAATGTATGCAGTTTATTTTTTTACACAGCAATGTGTGTGTATGTATGTATGTATGTGTGTATATATATATGTGTGTCTATATATATGTATATAACATTTAGTTTACCTAAGGATACACAGGAACTAAGGCAGTCATTTCAGTTGCTCAGTTTAAAACCAATGCACCAGGTCCTCTCCTGAGCTCTTCTCAGTGGGTGGAGCCATGTGAGGGCACACAGAGTGGCTCACTACTGGTCCTAGAAGGAGCTTCATTCCCTAAAGATGCCCAAATCAAAACACACACACACACACACACACACACACACACACAGAGAAGTACACATATACACACACTCACAAAATACACATATACAAAGTAAACAGACACAAATTATATCCACGCGCACACACAGATACACAGAGAAAGTACATATATACACATGCAAAGTAAACATACACGAAGTATGTAAGGTCATTCCTCAATATCTGTGTGGGATTGGTTCTGGGACCTCCTGCAGATACCAAAATTCACCAATGCTCAAGTCCCTGATATAAAATGGCATAGGATTTGTGTATCACCTATGCACATCTTCCAACCTCCTTTAAATCATCTCTAGATTACTTGTAATGCCTCATACAATGTAAATGCTATAGAAATCGTTGTTCTACTGTATGATTTAAAGAATAATGACAAGAATAAAGGTCTGTATACATTAGAACAAGTGTAGTTTTTTTTTGCATATTTTCAATTTGTAGTTGGTTGAATTCATGAATGCAGAACCCACAGATACCAAAGGCCAACTATATGTGTGGCCAAATTACACACATGCACATAAACACATACAAAGTATGCACATACATGCACACATAAGCAGAGAGATTATTAAAAGTCATCAGGTACCATTCAAGGTGTGTTCACACCTGCCATAGTAGCAACAATGTAAGGAGTGCTTATTAATTTTCCTAGCACCCCTAGGAGACATGGTCTCATCAACATTCAGCTTTTTAAAGGTAAGTAACTTGCCTGGGCAACACCTCTAGGACACAGTGGAGCCAGATGTGAGCCCATTTCTGTTGAACATCTCCCCTCTTTGATCAACTCCAGACTGCTCTCTGTAGGTAAATGTGTCTGTGCATTCCTGCCCTGTCACAGACAAGGCATCTTGTATATGTGTGTCTCCCTGTGATGAGATCTCAGCACATTGTACATCTCAGGGTGTAGAGCAGTGCTCTCTACACTCCAGACTGCTGACACCATTCCAGATTTATTGCATTTATTTAAAAACAACAAACATTCTCAATTATTTCTATGCTGTTTGGGGCCATAATTTACTCAGAGGTATGAGCTATCAAGTTTCTCAGGGATCGCTTCAAAATGTCAGATCTAAAAGATGACTCCCATGTTAGTGAATATGAAACACCCATTTGTATTTTTCATTTTTATTTTGATTTAATTTTCAGACAATTCAACTTTCTCCCCATGCCTGAGTGCCTAAATTCATTTCACTTGTCAAAAGAGACAAATTTTCATAATTACAAAATAAAACATGGTGGCCCTCCTTGGTGACCGCATATTTCACATCAATTTTTTTTCTAAATGAAAATGCCTTTCCTAGTCTAGTTGACTTACTTCTGACATATTTTTATTCTGCCTCTGCTTAGAACAGACAAGGGTGCAGGCTAAACATTCACTAATGTTTTGTTATGTTAATGAACATCTGTAAAAAGGGAGATGAAATTTCCCAACCTAGTCTGTGATGTTCACACCTTCTTTTCTATAATTTGCACTAAAAAAGTCAATGTTCTGAAATTATGAGCTGTAACATGAAATATGCCCTATTCCCTAATGGTTCTCTCTGCCTTGACCAGAAAGCCTTAAGTCCTCCTGCTGAGCTCTGTCAAGGTGTTCAATTCAGAGAGGTCAGAAACATTTAGGGTTTTCTCACCGTAGCTGCCAGGCATATGCACAGGATATAGTGGGGGTGGCGGGTGTCACTTTTTCATTTATAAAAATAATATATGTTCTGCATATGAAAGTTTTGAACAAACAAATTATCACAGAAACAGTAAAAACCAGAAAAAGATGGCCTATAGCCCCAACATCTAAAGCAAAACACAGCCAACATGCTGATGTGAATTCAGATTGCTGTTTCTAAATTAAAATTTGCTTTTAACTCGGTTGGGCTCTAGAATACTTAAAAATGGATGCTTTAGATGAAAATGAAGAGGGAAAGAAAACATTTTCTTTTTTGAGCCTGTTCATTGGTACTACAAATTTCTAACTCATAGGTTGTTGAAGTGCCAGGTTTAGTCACTAGTCCCATTCCCCTGCTACCGTCCCCGCATACCTGGACACAGACCACTCCCTAAGGAAGGTGATGGAATTTACAACCCAGTAGTCAGTAAAGACTGACAAGCACAGAGCATGAGAACAAACTGTCGAATGAGGAGAATATACAGGGCAAGGTAGGACAATCGAGAGTGGGCACTTTCAGGAGCAGACTTAAGGAGACAGAAAATATTCTTGATGCACCTGCACATGCACACGTTTATACAGACATACAGTTGCTCATCTCCAGCTCAGCATCTGTTCCCCAAGGGCCCCTTGTTTTAGATTGGGGCCCCCGGGAAACAGACTCTGAGCTGGAGATAAGCATCTGGGAAGCTTCTTAGCTCATGCTTGTGGGATTGCCACCTGTAGAGGAAAGGCATGGACGCAGGATCGGGCGTGGGGGAAGTTGAGCTGAGAGAGTCTCAACAAAGCCTCAGTGGACCCCGCGGGGAGCTGTGAACCCATGACGGTTCTTTGGCGTTGTCCCAAGACAGTGTGAGAGGGCAGGCCTTTCTAGCTCATACATCAACCAAATACTGGATGTGAGCTGTCCTGGGTGACGTGGTGCTCTTCAGCCCAGGCAATTCCTGAAGCAGGCTGATGTCCAGGGCTCGTGTCAGCAGTTTTTCCAGCATGCTGAAGCACCTGCTACACTAGTAGCTCACTGGGGCAATGCCTCCTTCCCCGAATGAAAAGGCACACAGGTCATCAGGCCCTCAAGATGCTGCTGCCAGATGATGCCCAGAGCTCAGAGGCAGAAATCAGCAAGAGGCCATAATGACGCAAGTATCCACATGCTTGTACTCACAAGCTGCCAACTCAGCCCAAAAACAAGGGGAAAAAAAGGAAAGAAAAGGCACAGGCCACTTTGCACAATGCCTAATACTCTAATCAATATGGTAGTATATACAACAGGAGACAGCCTTGTCTTGGGATACCCTAAATTTAAATTAATCCAGAACTTCCATGTTCACTGCCACTACAGCTATACTGACAAATCTGTGGCTGGTAAAAATCAGTATTTCTCATAAAATAATGACTGAAAGAGCAGGCCTCTCAATCTCCTCACTGACCAAATTCTCAGTGCCCCAACAGGGTTCTCAGCTGACCTTGCTGCACTGTTTATCAGAGGTTTAGGGATGTCAGGCCAAGGAAGAACTACTAGTAGGCACCACATGCCACCAGATGTCACAGGGAACTCTTCTCTCCCACTCTGGCACTTGACTCCTTCTTGCCTGATAAGTCAGGAATGCATCATCATTCTCACTTTACAAATGAGAAAACAGAGGCCCGAAGTCTTATCCAAGATCGCCTAGAGTATGCAGTGCCAGAATTTGCACCCTATCCAGAGCCCAGATAGCACGGTCGTCAATTAGGCCATACTTACACCCCCATTCCCAACAGTGTTGCTTCCCTGCTGTCTGAGCTGTGGCCTCATTTCAGTATAGTCATTATTGTCTGTTATCAAAGGGCATGACTTTCCCTGCGAGCAGTGAATTCTAAGTCTGTGGTTCCCTAGCAGGGAGGGTTGCTCAATCTCTAAAGAATGACAATGCACAGCAAGACATGATGACTCTCTTCAGCTTTGGAAGAACGAGATTTCACTCATCGTATGTCTAGCAACCTAACTGTAGGGAAAGAATAGTTACCTTAAACCCCTTATCTTTTGCCTTTTACAAGCTGAATGTGTCCCTTCAAACCTGCATAATGGGTCTTTTGACAGATAACTACAGCAAAGATAAGAAGAAAGGAATAAAACCCCATGAGAATTCCCGGTCCACCTAAATGCCGTTTCTCTGACAAGGCCAAACCGAGACTATAGCTGGGTGTGATACTGTCGATATTCTAATAATATCAGGAAAACACGTAAGTACTGGTTCTTCATTTAGTTAATGCACCAGACTGAGCCTCAGTTTTCCCATCTGTAAAATACAAGGCTCTGGCTAGGTTATCCTTAAGATTCTCTCCACTTCTGGTATTCTATGATCAGGTTCCACAAACCCCTGTCTTACTCCACTTGCCTTGGAAAAAAGTGGAAAAGATGTAAAGCTACCACCACCATCATAATAACATCGCCGCCCAAAACAACAACAATGCTAAACTTCCCTGAGGTGTCTGCTGCCCCAAATAGAACACTAGAAAAATGCTTATGTCAGAAGTTTTTAAAAAAATGTTCTTGTTTCGCTATGGATGTAGTAATAGAAACATTAGCAGACAAAGACCCAAAGCAAGCTGCAATACCCCCCAAAGCTCATTGCAATGTTTAGACGATAAATTGAAATTAGAATTACAAAAATGACACTCTGGAAATTATTTTTAAAACTAAAAACAACTAAAAAAACAGACATGGCATGCGACTCAGCGGTTCTGTGGGCACCCCCCGAGTTAGAATGTCTCAATTATGGCAACATCGTCGTTACTCTCTCAACTGAAATTGCATGTGAGAGCGTTATGATTTACATTTGTAGTTTATAAAATAAATTAGGCATAAAAGAATCTCATAATCTCAAACACATTTAGCTTACCAGATTTCATGAAGGTAAATGGACGTAGCATGTGATCCTTGAAGCAGCAAACAATGATATTAATGATTCATTAATATGTTCATTAGCAGAGCTTTGATAAATGCATAGATATTCTCTTCCAGACAACTCTCAGGCAATGAATTAGCAAAACTCTCCAAGACATGCCCCTTCCCAAAATGACAGGTCCTTTAAAAAGAGTGCTAAGGAGAAGGTTGACAGCTAAGTGACTAGGGTTTCTGACCTGCTATTTTTCAGTATTATGCACACTGGCTGAGGCATGAAGTCAAGTGCATTGCATTTAGAACCATGCACAACAGATATGTTTGAACCAGTGCTCCAACTTGGCCCAGCCACTACTATCTCTTGGATAATGGATTGAATTATCCATTGAATAATTATCCACTGCCTGGATTTGTGCAGTGGCTCCCTACTGCTCCCTCTGCTGCCTTCCTTAACCTGACTCCACCCTTTCTCCATATAGCAGCCAGAAGGATGCATTAAACATGTACCTGCATGCAACTTGTCAGCTTAACTCCACTCAGACAGGCAACACCCTCAAAGTCCACATGATGGGGTCCCACCTCGTCTTTCTTACTTCACCTCCTATACCCTTATCCCATAACTCATTTTGCTCTACACAGTCCTGTTTGCTATTACTGGAACTTTCCAGAAAAGCTCCTCCTTCAAGGCTTTTGTGGTTTCAGTTCTCTCTGCTCTTTCTTCATATACTCATGCAGGAACCTCCCTCATCTCTTTGAAGGTTTAACTCCTAGGTTACCTGTCTTGACCACTGTCCTTAATAATATTACCTACCACCTGCCACAGTCCCCCTGCACTCTCATGCCCTATTCCCCTAGTTTACTCTTTGTCTAATAAAATATAAAGCTTCACATACTATTTACTTATTTTTATGTTTGTTACTTAATATCTGTAATCCCCAGGAGGGTAGAAATCTTTATTTTGTGATGCTGTATCCCCAGGCCCTAGAACAGCATCTGGAGAGAACAGACACAGCATAAATACGGAAGGGAAAAAAGGAAGAAAGGGAAGAGGAAGAAGGGAAAGGAAGGCAAAGAAGGAAGGAAGAAAAGCAGGGAAGACAATAATATTAAAAAAGAATTATTGGGCCAAGCACGATGGCTCACGCCTGTCATCCCAGCACTTTGGAAGGCTGAGGTGGGCGGATCATGAGGTCAGAGTTCAAGACCAACCTGGCCAACATAGTGAAAGCCCATCTCTATTAAAAATACAAAAAATAGCCGGGTGTGGTGGTACATGCCTGTAATCCCAGCTACTTGGGAGACTGAGGCAGGAGAATCGCTTGAACCCAGGAGGCAGAGGTTGCAGTGAGCTGAGATTGTGCCACTTCAGGCCAGCTGGGCAACAGTGCAAGACTCCATCTCAAAAACAAAAGAACTTTTACATTACGATGACAGAATTATGCTTATGCTTTTCTCTATTTATAATACTTTAAACTATTATTAAATCATATTGCAATTTAATTTCAAAACATCTATATAGCAAATTATTGGCATTTTGAGGTGCTGTCTTGAAATTTTTTTTTTCTTTTGGAAACAAAGTCTTACTCTATCACCCATGCTGGAGTGTAGTGGCACATTCTCAGCTCACTGCAACCTCCGCCTCCTGTGTTCAAGCGATTCTCCAGCCTCAGCCTCCCAAGTAGCTGGGACTACAGGCATGTGCCACCATGCCCCACTGATTTTTGTATTTTTAGTAGAGACAGGGCTTTGCCATGTTGGCCAGGCTAGTATCAAACTCCTGACCTAAAGTGATATGATCGCCTTGGCCTTCCAAAGTACTGGGATTACAGGTGTGAGCCACTTCACCCAGCCTTGAAAATACTTTTTGTGTTCAAATTGAAGACTCAATTTCAGTGTGTCATTGAGAACTGTAAACAAACACATTAAGTAGAATATACCCTTGCAATACACAGTTTTATAAAAATGTAAGTCAAGAAATCCTACAAACAGTGTTCAATTTCAGATTGATAATAAACACAGGGAGAGGGGTTATGGATGACTGTGTATGGGCTCTGATATATTCCCTTCCTTCTCTTTTAACGCCTCATTCTTGCTGCCCAATCAACTTGGTTGTGTGGATGAGGACACTCCTGGGCCAGTGAGCAGATATGTTAGAAAGAGCTCTGCCTGGTCAGCCTTCCCTCCATGTTCTATTACATCAAGTCCAACTCTTGATCCATCTTCCTGACCCCGTTTTACAGGCCTGTTACTTATAAACTCTTTCTTTTTTTCTTTTTTTGAGATGGAGTCTAGCTCTGTGGCCTGACTGGAGTGCAGTGGCATGATCTCAGCTCACTGCAACCTCTACCTCTCTGGTTCAAGTGATTCTTCTGCCTCAGCTTCCCCAGTAGCTGGGACTACAGGTGTGTGCCACCGTGCCTGGCTAATTTTTGCATTTTCAGTAAAGATGGGGTTTCACCATGTTGCCCAGGATGGTCTCCAACTCTTGACCTCATGATCCACCCACTTTTGCCTCCCAAAGTGCTGGGATTACAGGCATGAGCCACCACACCCAGCCTATGAACTGTTTCTTATACCTTCCCCAGTAGTTTTGTACTTTACAAGTCTAGATTCCAAGATCTAACATTACAGTCCATTTATGCAAATTCAAATATACGCACCTGGCCAAAGAGGAAGGAGAGAAGAGGCGTTGGAGGGTTGCAGGAATGGGGGACAGGGAGTCTTGCGGGAGAGAGAGTCCCTGGAGGAACACTGGTTGGGATGGCTCATTGGGAAACATCAGGTAGGTCCCCAATGTGCTCAAAGGATGTGACATATACAAAACTCTGTGGACAGTTCAAAGGATTGTCCAGGGTCATTTGGACTCCATGTGATGTCTATTTCATGCTTTGATTTTAGGCCTAAGCCTGGGGTTGGATTTGGCCCCATTGTTTGTTTCATTTCCCAAGGCCATCTAGCCCCGGATGTATTTCAGTGTTTTCATTAACTTACTGGCTCACATCAGTGCCCCACACCCAGTCATTGTTACTGAGGGCCCAGCCCACTCTATACACACACACACACACACACACACACACACACACACTTGCTCACCACCAGTCTGAAATGGATGAGGAATTCTAGGTGGTGAGGAATAAAGAGTAGACATTGGAAGGTACCAGCTGGGCAACAACTTGCCAGGAAAACCTTAGTATACTTACAATAAAAGTACTTAAAACAGAAGAACTTATTGAAGGAATACATTAAAGAAGCACCAACTCAGGACCAAAGTTCATGAATGAGTAGAACTAGTAAGTGAAGGATAAATAAATGAACAACCCATGAATAATGATCAGGGTATGCTTTTAAAAAACTGAGCTCTAAAGGCCAGGTGCAGTGGCTCATGCCTGCAATCCCAGTACTTTGAGAGGCTGACATGTGCGGATCACAAGGTCAGGAGTTCAAAACCAGCCTGGCCAACATGATGAAACCCCGTCTCTACTAAAGATACAAATAATTTTCTGGGTGTGGTGGCAGGTGCCTGTAATCCAAGTAACTCAGGAGGCTGAGGCAGGAGAATCGCTTGAACCTGGGAGGAGGAGTTTGCAGTGAGCCAAGATTGTGACATTGCACTCCAGCCTGGGCAACAGGGCGAGACTCTATCTCACAAAACAACAACAACAACAACACTGAGCTCTATAGCTTTCAAATGTGTTCTAGCTCATTCAAATGAGTTCCAGAACCTCCAGCCAACTCTGGTGACTTTGGAGATGCAACAGCATCCACCAGGTTCCCTGGCAAAGCTAAGTCAGTTTCCATGTTCCAGCCACCAAAATATCCAGTAAGAATGGCTTATTTCATCTATCTATTTATGTATGTATTCTATTCAGGACGCAATTACAATTTAAACTCCAACTCATTTTGATGAGCTGATTTATTCAACAACTATCGATAGAGCAGCAATTTTATGTCAAGAACTTGTGCCAGAACTTCTGCTCTGTGCACAAATCCAGGCGATTTCTTCCACAGAGCACAAAAGCATGGTGAGGGCACATCAGGAGGTGTGAGAGTAAATCCAGACTCCACTGCACACTCTTGAACTTCTACATTCTGTCCTCTTTTTCCTTTTAAAAAATGGGAAATCTTTTCTTCAGAACAGAAGCATCAAGAGGCCGCTACCCACACACATAAATCCTCTTGCTTCTCTATTTCTCCCTTGCCTGTCATGCATTTTTGCTTCTATTTATAAGAATTCAAATTAAGAATTTAAGGTCAAAATGAAATCTGACAGAGAGACATAAAAATTCTTAACTAGTTGTGTGGAGATGGTGCCAATAAAATACCCCAGGGACATGCTGCATAGTTTTAACTTGCTATTAGAACCTCTCAATTCAAATGTGAGAGCTTACGTGCAGAAGATGAGACAAATTACGTTATATAAAATAAGAAAGGTGGGGTTTTTTGCAAAGATGAAAGACGCTGATGCTTCCCTCCTGCAATGAATTAGAAATGACTCATCTACTCTTTGGGAAAATCTGAAGTGGCTGGTGATTTGATTGCTTTTTCTGTTGTAAACATATCCAAGAAGTGCAGTCCAAGAGATAAACAATAAAGGACCCTGTGAAATTCACATAATTTCATTTGTTTCTTTCCAAAATGACACTGCCTTGAAAATGATTTTTAATGTGAACTATAAACTCTCTTTTATATTGGAAATAGCAGTTGTGGCCACTGAGTCCACTAATTTTGGCCAACTACAAATTGTGTTTACCCCTTCATAGGATTCACCATAAATGTTAGTCCAATTCAGTCATTTTATAAATGAAAGTCACAGGATGAATTGCACATTTTCTTACAACTTACTGGTAAGACATCATTCTGACTTCATTTCTGTTTCTTTTTCTTTCCAGAACCTCTAACTATTTTGATAACTCACAAAGCTAAAAAATGTTCAATGTTTAGGAAAACACCAGAGAACTTTTTAAAATTCATGGTACCCCAAAGGCTGACAGCAAGAATATACTTTCTGGTACATAAGAAAGAAAAATGTATTTGGTATGACTGGCTGTTAATATGTCATCAAGATAAATCAATCATAAGTCTTATTCTTGGGAATCTTAATAAAAGAAGTCACTTGAGACATGGAAAGTACAAAAATAATCACCAGGAGGCTCTATCTTTGACTAGAACCTGGGGAAATTTTGAAAGTGTTCATTCATAGAGACACTTAAAAAGACATTGCCCAAATTTATCAGTGTCATAAATTCTTGGTGACTAAAAAGTTTCCTTAGAGTAATTTACAATGCCCATCATAAAATACTTCATCAAAAGGAAATGCTTAGATTTAATACAAAACCGTAAACTCCCAAGGACTCTGGGACAATGGTCTCAGCCAGTCTCCTGAGAAGATGGAGTGATCTATGGCTTCCATGTGCCTCAGGACTTGGTCTCACCCTCGTCTAACGTTCCTGCCTTCTAGGTTGTCACACGGCTGTGGGGTGTTTGTTTCCTTCTGGGACTCCAGAAAGAAATGTGCTTTGAAACAACACTCTGTCCTTCACTGTCTATCTGAGGGGAGCAAGGGCAAGAGGAATGCTGTCTTCTGGACACCGTAACTGGGTGATGGAATGAAGTAACAATGATTAGTAAAGTAAATACCCTGCATCCACATTCCAGCCTTGTGGTTGGAAGGAGCTAGTCCTCTCTAAATGTTTTTGGGTGCCTCAGTCAATTGAGGCAATTGGTTTCACTTTGTCTTAAGGTCAGGAAAGCTGTTAGCTAATGGGCCCTTCACAAGACAAAAGAAGTCTATATACTAAAGAACAGAACCACCAGCTTTCCATCTTTCTGCTATTCTTCCCTATAAGCTCCTAAGGCAATTAATCCAAACTCTGGCACTAACCCTGATGAACTGGTGTGCTCCAGCTTTGCATTCCCACTGCTGTCCACTTCTCCTTCCAGGTGTTCTTGCTTTTAATTTCTTTTGCTCAACTAAAACTCGTTGTCTTCCTCCATAATTTTTCTGTTCAGTCAAGGCTTCACCATTTACTTGGATTCAAAACCTCTCTCTAAGTTGTACACAACCAGCTTCTTAAACACCCTCACTCTCTTCCCATGTGCAATCTCATTTCCAAAGGGCTGGGCCAGCCAGACATCTCACTTTACTCTCCAGAATCTTTAATCTACTTTTGGTCTCTACCTGGAAAAAAAAAATTCTGTACAACATTACCAAATAAATCTGGCAAAAGCACAGCTCTCCTGATGTCACTCAGACACTCAGAACTTATCAATAGTTTCAGATCTTCTACCAAAAGTAGTTCACACTTTCTATCTAGCTTTGGCCTTTGTTGTGATAACTAGCTATGGAGCCTCACTTCTCACTAATTCAAGCTACACATAGATGCATGAAATGTCCCAACGTTATACCTCACAATCACTTCTGTTGCCATTGTTCTTGCTCCTTCCTTGGCCTGGAAGGACCTGTCTCCACTGCTACTGGTTAAAATTCAACCCTTCTTTCCAGGTCAAAATAAAGTACAACACTCTCTGCCAAGAATTCCTTTCCCCACTCTCACCATCAAAAAAGCTGTTTTGTTTTTCTGTGGAATCTTGATTATATCAGACTGACTGCATTTTGCTATAGTCTATTATTTTATACATATATTTTATCTCCCATGTTAGATCGTGAGCTGTTGAAGGCAGGGATTCACCTTTGTCCTGATTTAGGTTTGTATTATTCGATTAAAAATTTTTTTGTTGGATGAATAGATGGAGGGATGAATGGATAGATGGGTGGGTAGGTGGGTGGATTAATGGATAAATGGATGGATGGATGGATGGATGGACGTATGGGTGAGTATATAGATGGACAAGTGGATGGATGGATGAATGGATAAATGAGTAGATGGATGGGTGGTTGGGTGGTCAGATGGGTGGGTGGATGTACGGATGAATGGATAAATGAATGAATGGATGAATAAATGGAATTCATGATCTCCATACATAGAGTTGATTCATAAAACCATGAAGCACAAGGTCTCTATGATCAAACCTTCAGCTGTAAGTAAATAGTACTCCCTTTTTTCATCCTACCTATAAGTTCTGGATAATCCCTATCTAAGTTGTAATGTTGACAGTTAAAGGAAATGCCAAAAGAGCAACAGGACCAAGAAAAAAACTACTTGAATGGAACATGATGAAATATGACTATTTCCCTTAAAAATCTGAAGACCTTGCAATCTTGGAGGAGGGTATGAAACAAGGAAAACATGAACTCTGGTAGACTCCAGGAGTCAGCCAAGTGAAGACAGGGGACTGAGGAGATTTTTAGGCAGAAGAAACAGCCTACATGTATGCTCAGAGGTTTTAAGCATGGAATATTCAAGAAAATGCAAGTAAATGGTTGGAGCTTATTATTCAAGGAACTAGGTGATGAGAAGCGTATTACAGTTCTCTAGCGGAACAGAACTCATAGGAGATACAGACATATATAAATATATATGCGTTTATTAAGGAGTATTAACTCACACGATCACAAGGTCCCACAATAGGCCATGTGTGCAAGCTGAGGAGCAAGGAAGCCAAACCAAGTCCTGAAGAACTTGGAGTCCAATGTTCAAGGTCAGGAAGCATCAGCACGGGAGAAAGATGTAGGCTGGGAGGCTAAGTCAGTCTAGTCTCTTCACACTCTTCTGCCTGCTTTTTATTCTGGCCATGCTGGCTGCTGATTAGATGGTGCCAACCCAGATTAAGCATAGATCTGCCTTTCCCAGTCCACTGACTCAAATATTAATCTCCTTTGGCAATACCCTCACAGACACACCCAGGATCAATACTTTGTGTCCTTCAATCCAATCAAGTTGACAGCATTAACCATCACAAGAAGTAAGGCTAAAGATGTAGAAGTGGCCATTAAATATTGACAACTTTTCAGAAACTACTCCCTTGAGCAGTTTGACACTTCTTGCCTTAGCCTACGTTATTCCCCTCGGAGATGAGTTCTTTGGTAGATTCAGAGAGCTCTGTTACCAGGAGGGCCACAGCGAATGAGCATTGACCCCAATTAGTGACAACAAAACTGAACCAGGGGCTCAAAAGGAGCTCCTTGGGGGGCACTAAAATTGGCGCTGGCATTAGAATGGTTGTAGGCTCTTACCAGGGCATCACAACTAGAGGCAGGTTGCGGGAAACAGTACCAAAAGAAAGTTGATGATGAAATACATTCTCGGAAGCTGCTAAAAGGCAGTCAGAATCACTAATTGCAGTCCGAGCTTCACTCTTCTCATAGGAAAAGTAGAAATTTACTGCACATATACCCCTGAACTTAAAAGTTGAAGGGAAAAAAAAGTGGAAATAGCAATAATGACAATGACACAATCAACACTGCTTGGGTACCGATTAATTGTCAGGCACAGAGCTAAGCACAGGGTAAGAGAATTTTTCCCCACAACAACTGTAACTGGGAGGCATTATTATCCATGTTTGACAAATGAGGAAACTGACATGAATCTGGATTAAGAAATTTCCCCTAGCCCCTGTACGTAGTGACAGCTGAGCTGTGCTTCAAACCCAAGCAGAGGCAGGCTTCAAGGCTCCACTGCCTTTATTCCCCTGTTCTCTGGGCTGATCAGGGCTTGACTCCAAAGTTTATACAAGGCTGGTCTGGGTCACTGCAAGAATTGAGAAATCAGTCTCATTGGGAAAAGAGAAATTAAAAAGCTATTCCTGCCCAGTCCCTAATTACAAGCAATCAGGAGGCCAATGAGTTATCCACAGCCCCAGAGTGCCTCCTAAGGCTAACAATCAGGAGGGACAGAGCCATAAATAAGTCCTTGCAGTGACTATAGTCATTACCCTGTCCTTTAATAAAAATAAGAAATCAATGCATTACAGCAAGGCCAGAAGCACACTTCTCTATAAGCCTGCAGCCCACAGAGCCTAGGGAGAACCTTCAGGGGCTGGAGTTCCCAAGGAAAGGACCCAGCAGCTTTGAAGTAGGAGGGGAGGAAAGGCTGAGGGTCAGAAAGTGAGGCCTCGTGAAAGAAAAAATATCATTGGGGTTCTTCAAGGAAGAGGTAAATGTGGCATAGTATAAGGGCCTCAAAGCATTGCACAGAAGGTATGAAAAATGTGGATGAAACAACAGCAATCTCTGCACAGCAGCAATGACCACACAAACTGCAGCCAGCTCAGAACCAGAGCTGCAGACCACCCGAGCACACTCACAGTCCCTTTGCATGGTGATGGGCAGAGACCAGCTGCCCAGGTCTCTCTGTAAGGCAGGATTTGTTGTCCGAGCTGCGATGAAAGCTGTCAGCCTGTAGTCCTCAGCTGTCAGCTCTTTCAGGATTCTCCTCACTCGAGGTCATCTGCTTCCCTGGGCAACCCCCATCAACAACAGATGGAGGCAGAGGGATAAAGGCCGAGCCATTTTGTCCCGAAGAAAGACAAGGATGATGGGACATACGGGCTCCAGAGCTCCTGCATCACAGCTGGGCTTGCCCTCTGCCCATCCTTCTTTCTCCCTCTCCCTTCCATGGGTGTCCATCCAAAACATCCTTGCAAATCAGCATGCTGCATGTCACCTCTGTCTCAGACTGCTTTCCAAGGAGGACAGCCTGCGACAGGCACATGGCCTGTGTTTAACCCTATCCCTGGGTCCCTCCCATTTTCATCTCTTAATTATAGATAAGCCCTACACATCTCTCTGTATTAGGCAGCCAGATTCGGGGATCTTCCATGATAAAAGAAAGAAGAAAAGGGAAGATGGGGAAAACAAAGAGAGAGGCTCAACAACCCACTTATAAAGGGCTGAAAGGAAGGAGGGGATGAAAAAGAAAACGTCCTGTACAGACTGAAAGTTGAGGGGAGTTTTCAAAGCTTGATGGATGCCAGTATCTGGAAAAAAAAGAGGACTGTATTTGTGATAAAACAGGTTTTGAGAGCAGTCACTAAAATTATGACTCATATCCCCATTGGCATTTTTCCAAAGACACAAGTAAATACTGGAATCACTTTTTAATTACACCTGTATTGGACTGTGCATTTAATATTCCACTCCACATATTAATAGAATTTGAGACTCTGACTTTATTGAGTGTATTAGTAAGGGTAATTAACACTAGCTGCTTTAACAAACAACTCCAATTCTCAGAGGCTTCCTTATAATGAAGGTTTATTTCTCACTCACATCATGGTCAATGGGCACTTGGGCAGCCTCTTTTGGCAACTCTTCTCCAAGTAGCCCATCTGGTGATGTAGCCATTTTAAACGTGTTTCTGAGATTGTCACCCAACTGCTGGGTCTCTTTGCTACTCAAATAGCTTCCCATTTACTTCCACATTCCCCTTCCCCACTGCCTAATTTCTGATCAACCTTTCCCCATCTTGTTTTCTGTTGTGCTAGGCTGATCTGTATGGATTACACAACAAAGGGACACCATGCCACGCTGTAAACTTTCTGGGTTCCACTGAGTTTGGCCACTGGGATTCAGGCAGATCAGGGAAGGAGGAAGGAGAGAAAGGTGGATTTCTCCAGGCTCCTCCCTATAGGGTCACCCTGCCAAAGCTGGATCACTTGACTGAAGGTCACAGCTCCTCTCCAGGTGGTTGTCTCTACACATTCCCATCCCACAGTCTTTAATCAAGTCTTTTATTTGCCCCTTCAAGTCTCGGATTAGGAACAGCCCTGTTCTTTTGTAATATCCCTTGTGGTCTCCCTACACCCTTTAACGAAACTTCCTTGGATGATATTAATTTGAACATATCAGTTTTTAACTGACAACTTTTGAAAAGGAGCTGGGAATTATAGTATTCTGTGTGCCCAGGAAAGAAGAATATGAACCGGAATCTGACACACAGCATTTTCTCCATCATTTTTTGTTTGATTTTCTTCTGGGAAGCAAACACTTTACATTTCAGGATAGTGTCCATGGTCTTTTGTCTATGTTTTATACTGTAATTATACATGAAATTTGCCTGCCCTTTTACTTATTTTCATTCAATTCATTTTTTTCATTTCCCTTGAGACTTCTCTTTGACCCTTAATTACTTAAAACTGTTGTTAATTCCTACGGGTTTGGAGATTTTCATGTTATCGTTCTGCACTGATTTCTAGTTTGATTTCATCGAGTCAGAGGATGCTGTCTGCATGAGTTCAGTTCATATAAATATGTTGGTTTTCTTTTTTATGGCCCAAGTTATGGTCTCTCTTGGTAAATGTTCCTTGGGTACTTTAAAAGAATGTGGACTCTGCTGTTGTTGAGTGTAGTGTTCTATAAAAGCCATTTGGACCCTGTTGACTGGTGATTCTTCTATAATCTTGCTGATTTTTAAATTGTTCTATCAATGTTAAAGGGAGGGATTTTGAAGTCTCCAAGTATAATTGTGGGTTTCTCTATTTCCCTGCGCAGCTCTATCAGTTTTTGTTTTGCATCTTCTGAAGCTCTGTTGTGAGGTACATACACATTTAGGATTGTCTTATCTTCTTGGTGAACTGGCCCTTTTATTATTGTGTAATATTTCTCTTTGTCCCTGGTAATTTTCTTTGTTTTGAAGTCTGTTTTAACTGATGTTAATATAGCCACTCCTGCTCCCCTTTCTTTTGATTAATGATAGGTCACTTTCCAAACTTTTACTTTCAATCTACTTATACTACTCAATTGGAAATAAGTTCTCACCTACAGCATGTATTTGTATTATGTTTTTTACCCATTGTCAATCTCTGTATTTTAATTGGTGCATTGAGGTCATTTAAATTAAATAAATAAATGTTTGAGATGATGGATATGATAATTACTCTGATCTGATCACTTTACAGTACATGTATTAAAATATCACTATGTACCCCATGAATATACAAAATTATTACCTGTTAAAAATAAATAAATAAATGAATGACATGTAACAATAAAAAATTACTGCCTTTTTTTGTTTGTTGTTTGTTCTGTTTGTGAAAAAAGTTAATACTTTTTATTTCTATTTTCTTTCTCTTTCCTTCATCTGGGTTACCTCAACATTTTAAAATCCATTTTGATTTATCTGTAGTGTTTTTCAGTGGTCTTTTTGTATATGTTTTTTAGTGGTTACTCTAAGTATTGCATTATACAGTAGACCTTTCATATTCATGGATGTGAATCTGCAGATTCAACCAAACTGGACAAAACATATTTGAAAAAAAAACACTGTGCCTGTAGTGAACATGTACAGACTGTTTTTCTCATCACGATTCCCTAAATAATACAGTGTAACAACTATTTACATAGCATTTACATTGTATTAGGTATTATAAGTAATTTAGAGGCGATTTAAAAATATAGCAGAGGATGTGCATAGTTTATATGCCAATACCACATTATTGCATAGCAGGGACTTGTGCATCAAGACGTCTGGTATCCATAGCGGGTCCTGGAACGAAGCCCCCACAGATACTGGGGAACAACTGCACATACATAATTTATCACAGTCTGCTAATACTGTATTTACCAGTTCAAGTGACATGTGAAAACCTTACCTCCCATTAAGTCCCTTTATCCTCCCCCACATAAATATTACCTGTTACTTCTGTATACATTGAAAAGCACAATAGGCGGTATTATAATTTTTGCTTCAACTGCCAGGCATGGTGAGTCAAGCCTGTAATCCCAGCACTTTGGGAGGCTGAAGTGGGCAGATCACTTGAGGTCAGGAGTTCAAGACCAGCCTGGCCAACATGGTGAAATTCTATTTCTACTAAATAGAATTTAGTAGAAATAGAATTCTACTAAATAGAATTTAGTAGAAATAGAATTCTACTAAATAGAATTTCTCCCAGCTACTTGGGAGGCTAAGGCATGAGAATCTCCTGGAGATTGCAGTGAGCCAAGATCACACCACTGCACTCCAACCTGAGTGACAAGAGCCAGACTCAGTCTTAAAAAAAAAAAGAAAAGAAAAAAGAAAACAAAATAATTCGACAGGAAAAAGAAACAAAGAAACTGCATTGTGTTTATCACATGTCTACTCTTTCCATTTTTCTTTCTTCCTAACTGAAGTTCCATGATTCCTTCTTTTGTCATTTCTTCTCTGTTTGGGAACTTTCTCTCAACCATTCTTACAGGGTAGGTGTGCTAGTGACAAAGTCTGTTACAATGTCTTCATTTCTCCTTCACTCCTGAAGGATATTCGCACTGGACATAAGTTTCTGGATTGACAGATCTCTTCTTTAACCATTTGAAAAATATCGTGCATTTTCTTTTAGGCCTCCATGGTTCCCAATAAGAAATACGCTGTCAGCCAAATTGTTTTTCCCCTGCAGGTAAGATATGATTTCTCTCTGGCTGTGTTCAAGAAGGCTTCTTTGACTCCATTTTCACAAGTTTGGCTATGATGTATCTTGGCATGGATTTCCTCGGGATTCTATTTCTTGGGTTTGCTCATTTCTTGAATCTGAGGTTTATGTATTTTGCAAAATTTGAGAAATTTTCAAATATCTTTTCAGTTGCACTCTTTTTCTCTAGTCCTGCTGACTTTAACATACTCTTCTTTGTAATCCCACAAGTCTCTGAGGAGACTGCATTCATTTTTCTTTGCTCTATTTTTACTGTTTTCCAATTAACTAATTTTATTGTTCCATCTTTCACTTCACTGATTCTTTCCTCTGTTCCCTCCATTCTGCTGTTGAGCTCATCCACTGAGGTTTTCTTTTAATTTCAGATTTTGTGTAAAAGTGGAAATTTACTTCTGAATGTTCCATTTGGTACTTCTTTATAATTTCTATTTTGTTTCCCCTAAGACATTTCTCTTTTTTTTTTTCTGAGACTTTCTATTTTTTCATTTGTTTCGAAACTGTTCATGATTGTCCACTGAAGCATTTTCATAGTGGCTGCTTTAAAATCCTTGTAGGACAATTTCAACATATGTGTCACCCAGGTGTTTGCATCTGTCAATTTTCTTTTCTCATTCAAGTCAGGATGTTCCGAGTTCCTGATATGATGGGTGATTTTCAATTGTATCTTGAAAATGTTTCTACTGTATCATGAGACTCTGATTCTTAGTTAATTCTTGCCTATTTAAACCATGGTTCTTATTTAAACCATGCCTGTTTTAGCAGGCACCACACCATTCTGACGCCACCCACCTCGTCACTGCCAAGTAGCGGTGAAAGTCTGAGTTTCCCACTCTGCCTTCATTTGAGAGAGAAGGGGAACCTCATTACAACTGGAGGGTGGAACTTCACATCCCCCACTAAGGCCTCTGTTGATATCATACTGCCTGGCGGGGGTAGGGCTCCTCACTTCCTTGTTTTACCACTATGGTAATATGCCATGCATATTAAAAACATGCAAAACATTTTAAAAGCATGATATTATTTTAAGTAATATAAAACAAAACTCTAAGAATCATTTGTTCACCACACTGGAAACCACTGCTTGGATTCCATTCAAAGGGCTCAGAGAGAAGGTTTTCTCTCTTGCTACAAGTCCTTGAGTTCTGCTGTGTTCCCCAACACCTCTGGGGATCCCGTCTCCGTGTTGTTTAGACATGTGTCCTTCTGTGTGGCAGATCGTGGAAAGAAGCTGCTGGTGTGACCTTCAACCCTGCAAGGCACCTAATGAGGGATGAGTGACCTGATCCTATTCAGGTTTAATGCATCCCCAAGGAGACCAGTCAGTTCTGTTGATAAGTAAGATCCTGAAATGGACACAGATCACTTACAGAAGCCTTTTATGTGGTGATTCTTTCTGTGTAGTGCTCCATATGTAGCTATAGTTTTCAACACTCAAAAGTATCATAAAATTTATTCCCAAGCTTGGATCTTGCTGAGTCTTTGGCTTCTAACAGCTCACGTTGTTCCTCAAGAGTGGTACTGGTGACAGCAGCAACATTTTGCATCTTTAAGTGGCTTTAGGTGAAGGCAAGGGAGGCTGCTACCTACTGAGTTGAACTTCAAGCCAAATTGGAAGACTTTGTGGCCTAAAACTACTCTTCCAACTCAACTTAAGAGGTCTGAAGACTTGCCTTCTTCTCTCCCCACTTCCCTTACATATTCACTGGTGCACAAACACTTAACCTACATATGTATATTGAGCAATTATCTGTTGAGCTGCTACTCGACATGAGGCCATGTGCTAAACATGGCTTTGACAGAGATCACCAAATCAGACATGGTCCTATAATATAGGGAGAGAGGGATTCTTCTGCTGAAGCTAAATTGCCTTAAGTTTATGGAAGGTGAATGCACAGTACATATGCTTCCTACTCCTCACCCTCAGCAGGCAGCACTAATCAATCATGGCATTCGGTGCAGCACAGCACCAGTGAATGTGGATTTGGCTTCAGACTCCTTCTCAACACCCTTTCCCTGTAATAATACCAATCAATCAGAGTTGGCCCACAAGGTGGGAGGTGTTTGCCATCTTCAGATTAAAGCTTTGTTCTCTGCTCCAGCTCTGTTCTCATTTAGATCCTTTGGATGGTTCTTGGAGGATAAAGAGCCCTGTGTTCCTGAGATTTGATGCTTATTTTCTAGACATGCTCTCATTGGTGGAAGCCATGTGCAGTTGATTACGCTTTGTGTGAATTCTCCTCATAAACTGGTATTTTGTAAATCATGGAGCCAGAACATCTGTAAGGCAATGTTGTCCCTTCTTCCTCCAAGATATTATCATGAAGTAAACTACAAACTTGAGAACAACTCTGACATTTTAATGAATGCTTTTCTTCATAAAAACAAAACAAACAAACCAAACACTGTCTAAACGCACAGTCGCAGGCTCCCTTGGGAAAGCATGACTTTGTCCCAGGCTCCAAGATCTCATAGATGCCTCAGCAAGTCAAAGATGAGCAATCAGGCATCTCACATGTGTGCTTTACCTCCATCCTGGGTAGGCTTGCAGTCTGAGATGGACTGTACAATAGGGTAAACTTCCTAATAACCATTTCAGCTCCATCTGCTCCAGAGAAAGTTCATCTCTGGGGTCTGCTACTATGAGACAGAACTGCAGGAAAGGCCAATTTGGACTTCTGCAAAAGCATGAAATGCTTTTCTTTAGTTCTCCCTAGGAATTCAGTTGGTTCTCCCTACCCACTGTACTGTGGCCGGTGGCATCACAACAACAATGAATTAGGGAATACTGAGACATTGCTCCTGCAAAAAAATAAAGAGTTTCCTGCAAACGTCTGCTCAGAACATTTTTGTCAGCCCACCAATTTATAGCCTTGTTTTATGTCTGTTGTTGTTCAGACATACCTTATTTAGTATATATTTTGGACTCATTAACACTGAACTCACAGCCTATACAGTGCTGTAACTCATGCCCGAATGAAGTTTATCTAACATATATTTTCTCCATAGGGCACACCACAGCACTCTGTACTTACAAACACTACATAGCACTTTAGCACTACACATGGGGTTGATTTTAAATCACCAACTACAAGTACAAAAATGTGAAAAACACGGCAGTAAATAGATGGCAAAAAGGAAACTTGTTTGCAAGTTTGAGAGCTGAAACAAGAAGGGAGAGCATGGCTCTGTGCAACCTCAGCTGGGGCACGTGTGTCAGAGGACTCAAATTTGTTACAGTTTTGTGTGTGTCCACCAGTGGTCATGAAATGCCACAAGTATTGATTTTGAGATTACAAACAAATTTTAGCAAGGATGCAAATTTGCAAATTTGAAATCTGTAAAAAAAAAAGATGAAGACTTAATTTATACCTAATCTAGTTATTTATATTTAAGTTACTGTCATGATTCAGTTTAAGCTATGTATTGTTTCATACTAGGTCAAGAGAATCTCCACATTTTTATTTGAGGAAACTATTTTCAAATATTTGTTGCAAATACAGAAGAAATATAGAGTATTTCCACTTTAAGCTGTTGTGGATTTTTGTGTCTCCATAAACCACCCACTCCCTGCTTCCAATGTATTGCTAGGTTTAAAGTGCTTTTTTTAGCAAATGCCTACTTAGGAGCTCTTTATAGAAGTTTAAGCTTTACTTTTCCTTTCTTTCTTCCTTTTTTTAAAAGCCAGCATTTATGAATTTATACGGCAACCATCACTATTAATTAGTTTACTTTCAACAGTTTTTGCTAATTCAAATTAAGCTGAGTCCAAGGTGACGTGAGAGAACTTCTCCCCACCAAACTATCTAAAATAAACCTCTGGTTCCCCCAAGTATCCCACAGACCTCCCTCCAACATCAGTCTCTGTTTTCTTCCATCTAAATTCCCTCCAACCCTGAGCTTCATGGGGTCAACACCCTGCTTACTCTTCCCACCTGTGCCCCAGTGCCAGGCACAGAGGGAAGCCTCAGTGATCTAGATTTTAGCAGCCTATGTAAGAAGCTTTGTCCCATCTCTCTCCTTTCTCTGGAGGGGAATTCTGGAGCTCCCTCATTAGAAGGATGCGTTTGAAAATGAGAACAATGTCAGATGACAGAGCAGTACCACAGAGCAGCAGGTAGGGATCTCTTTATCCTTGAACTTCTCAGGCCCCTGTGATAGCAGAAAGGATCATTCTATATTGTACTCTAGGGAACATCTCAGGATAAAGGCCAATGAGAATGTTCCAAATATAATTATGTCCCAAGTCCATGAGGCTATAGTAGCATTCAGTTAAGCTAGTAGGAAGACAGGGTACAACTGTTTTGGGAGCTGCAATAACCCTGGCCAGAACCATTTCTTCTTCATCCGTGGAGTATGTTGAACCAAGGGAAGTCAGAGCCAGGACATGAATTGATGTCATGCCAGGGTGTCCCCTGATTTACTCTTCAGGAAAGTCTCCCAACTTGGAGGTTTCATGTCAGCTGAAAATCCTACAAGTAACATCCCAAGAAAAACCTTCCCATTGGGAGGTGAGAAGGGCTGTCTCTCACTGGGAATCTGTCTAGTTTCATTCTGCAGCACCTCAAGATCCTTGCCCCAGATTATCCATTCCCTGTAGGAATGGCAGGAGGAATTTTATAAAAAGGAAACACAAAAGGAATTGTTAGACTGAAATACTCTGTGCCAGAAACCATGTGAGGCACAGAGTAGACACCAGATTAATAAGTGGTTAATGGAATCGAAAATATCTATTAAGGGCTGGGCACAGTTGCTCACACCTGTAATCCCAACACTTTGGGAGGCCAAGGCGGGCAAATCACAAGGTCAAAAGTTCAAGACCAGCCTGGCCAACATGGTGAAACCCCATCTCCACTAAAACTACAAAAAATTGGCCGAGTGTGGTAGCAGACGCCTGTAATGCCAGCTACTCGGAAGGCTGAAGCATGAGAATTGCTTGAACCTGTGAGGCAGAGGTAGCAGTGAGCCGAGATTGTGCCACTGCATTGCTACGGCTCAGGCCAAAGTCTATTGGGAACAAAACAACAGTACCAGCACTTCAAAGAATTTTGGCAGGTATGCATGGGCAGGTGTTTGGGAAAAAAACAAACATAGGATTATCTTCCTTTTGCTTTAGTCTCCATCCTCATCTACCTCTGCTCACACACAACAGACTTGTACAAAATATTGGTGTGGTCTGAGATGTAACACTAGAGTGGTAAGGAAGGGAGACTTTTTTAAGTGCCCCCTGAAAATGCACTGTGGCTTTTTTTCCCCTGGATTGGAAACCATTTATGCCCAGCTTTCCCCTATTTTCCATATTGATCTCATCTGGTTAGCTGTTTCATCTTCCAGCTTTGTGTAATTCTCTTTGCCAGCTGCACAAAACAGACTTTTTCCAAAGTTTAATGAATGAGTTCACCCGGATCAGCTGTTGTGTGGTTTATTTAACTTCTCATTAAATATTTTGGTAACAAAATTCCCGATGTATTGTTTTGAAAATCCAAGGAAGCCTGGTAAGTCTCAAAAGTCCCTTTATGCAAAAGATTTTCCCAGCAAATGTGCCTAACAAATGCCCATTAGTTAGAGGACGCATTCCAGATTCTGCTTGCATTTGTCATTTTATTTTTAATCATATCGTATGGCATGCAAAGTGGGTAGTACTACAGTATTTGTATGACTTTGAGTACTAAATGTGCACTAAGTGTCCTTACTATGGAGTTGTTGCTCTGACAGGTCACATATGAAATGGCTAAAAGTTGGTAGTTGGGAATTATGACCCTGAGAATATAAACCATATAAATTATAACATGTGAGCTGTCAAATAGTATGAGATGTGTCTTTACTTCCCCTCACTGTGCAGAGCAATGGATTTATTTACATTGGTATGTAGTCTACTCACATTTTATTATCTAACAATTTTCTACAAAAATAGCAATTAGTGTTTAAATACTGCCAGGCTATTTTCTAGTTTGCAATTTTTTTTGAGATTGTATTTTGTTTTTATGTTTGTTTGCAATTCTCTTTCTTTACTTCTATTTTAAGTATTAATATACATAAAGTAGATCTGTACATGAAGTTGGAGTATTTAAAGCCTTGCCTTTCTGGAAAAAGTAAGAACTAAGTTCGTTCATGACAACTGGCATGTATAAGAGGAGAAATCTGAAGAAAGATGCTTTAAAAAGTGATACAGCTAGGTTTTGTATCTCCAACTGAATCTCATCTTGAATTGTAATTTCCATAATCCCCACACGCAAAGGAGGGACCTGGTGATTTGATCATGGGGGTGGGTACTTCCATGCTGTTCTCATCATAGTGAGTTCTCATGAGATCTGATGGTTAAATAAGGGGCTCTTCCCGCTTTGCTCTGTACTTCTCCCTCTTGCTGTCTTGTGAAGAAGGTGCTTGCTTCCCCTTCATCTTCTGCCATGATTGTAAGTTTCTTGAGGCCTCTCCAGCCATGCTAAACTGTGAGTCAAGTAAGCCTCTTTCCTTTATAAATTACCCAGCCTTGGGCAATTCTTTTTACCAGTATGAAAACAGACTAATACAAAGAGGAATCAGAGGACCCTGTCACATTACGAGGTTTTTTTCCCCTATTGGGTGCATAATTTTGAATAAGAAAATTATTTCTCTCTAAACTAAGAGTAGACATAGTACTAATAAGTTTAGCTTTGTGTTGTATGCTCCTTTTATCAGGGAAGATACAAAATATAAAAGAGAACAAAAGCTTTTATGATGAGTTTTATAAATAGATTTCTTACAAGATAACTTTTTCTCTAGCTATGATCTTACCACTTCAAATGGATGTGATTTGAATACATATTGTATGATGAAGAAACAATGAAAACGAGTTTTTAAAAAGGCTGAAGTCAAGCAGTCCAGAGTTGGTTGGGGACGCTATGGTCATCAAGGACTCAGTTTCCTTGTGTTTTGATGCCCCATCAACCTACAGCCTCACCTCATGGTCTAACTGAAGTAGCTACATTGTCTGCAGTATATTCCCTGGGGGTTTGTTGTCTCACACCAGCAAGATTTAGGACACAGACACACATGACGAGTTTAGGAGTAGAAGTTTAAAAGGCAGAAGAGAAGAGAAAGAGAAACAGTTCCCTCTAGGGAGAGAGGAGTCTCCAAGCAGAAAGGACTGGTAGGTGGTGGATGCACCAGATTTTATAGTCAGGTTTGAGGAGGCAGTGTCTGATTTACATAGGGTTCACAGATGGGTTCTATTAGGTATGACATTTACACAGCACACGAGGAAGGCTGGCCACCCTTCCCTAAATTTATTATGCAAATGAACTCTCTCATTGACCAGTGTCATCTTGTCTGTTCCTTACTGTACATGCAGCTGATAAAGAGAAGGGAAGATGGGGCCGCCATTTTAAACATGATTGGCACAACTGGCATCTATGTCTACAGCTCGATTTTACAGGTTGTTCTTTGTTAGAAAGGAAAATGATTTAGTGCTGCTTTTCATTAAAAGGAAAATCTTACTGAGGATTCCCCTCGCTATTTGCCTAAGTAATTTCTTTTTAACTCCTATATCATAATGATGGGTGCTCAAGTTTCAGCCATCGTGTCCACAGCCCAAGCAGTGGAAAAGACAAAAAGGCCTTCTTCCACTGGAGTCATTTCCCATCAGGTGGACTTCCCATGTGCTCCAGACCATAATTTACATCCTGAACTTCCTCACCTAGTCCCATTTAGCTGTAAGAGAAGCTAAGAAATGTGGTCTTTCAGTTGAGCATGTTGCTGTTATGAGAAAATCATGACTCAATTATTAGATTCAGAGGAAACGTAAATGTAGGGAAGTAGGTAGAACTTTCTGCAGAAGGGTGGAAAAATGAGACAGAACCTCCCTGTCCTCATGGGATTCACAGGGGACATGCAAGTTAATGGAAGAACCACATCCATACAAGTAAAATTACCACTAAGGTAAATGGAATGATAGCCTGTTGTCAAGAACTGAGCAGAGACCTAATGGAGGAGGAGGAGGAGGAGGAGGAAGAAGGAGGGAGGGAGAAGGAAGCGCCTCCCAAGAGCAGAGGGAGGTAGGACTCAGACCAGACTAGTGGGTAGGTACCTGACCTTGATGCCCTGCAGGTGAAAGGTGCTGATGCTCCTTGTAGCTCCATCTAGGAGTCTTGGGGAACATTTATCAGAGTGGGGATAGGGGTTCCTCATAACTGGTTTCCACTTTGGAAACATTCTGGCTGTTGATGGGATGTAGAGAGGGGGCTTTCAGGTAGGGATGATTACAGAATTTCATGTAAGAGGGTGGTTGTTCAGATAAGGGTAGTGAAGGCAAAAATGAAGGAAAGTGGGTGGCTTCCAAAAAGATTCAGCTTTCCTGGAAAAACCCAGGGCACACAACAAGCACTTTCTCTTGAGAAAATCACACTGTGGGATGCTTTCTTCAGACTAGGGAAACAATCATTTTCTGATTTCTAGTTCCACCTACCTACTCCTAGGTGGTCGGGTGCATTTCTGAAGAAATTAGGTGGCGTTTAAACACATGGGCTCCCTGCAGCCCATAGCATCATTTAGTAATGGGTCTCAGGAAGGCCTTGGGAAGGAAACCAGCCTGGGTCTACCCAAGGCTTATGATTATTCTCTTTCTGGCCCCAGCTGAGTTTTCTGATGTGAAAGGGAAGCTCAGGCTGCTGAGCATGCAGAGGTTGGCAGGAGTCTGTGACTAAGGTGCTGGCAGCTGATGGGAGTTAAGGGGGTGGTGGGGACCAAAACAAAAAGATGCTCACTGTTTCACTTGCAGCAGTCACTTGATACAAAGCAGGCCCTTGATAAATTTAACATTTACTAAAATTATGGGTTAATTCACTGGTTGTTCTATCAGTGAACTGGAGAAGCGTTAGGGAAGAAAGAAAGAGAGATAATAAGCACTTCAGGTGCAGGAGAGTAAATTAGAAGCTCCCTCCTGTCAGAGGAAAATGCTTGTCCCTGAGCCCTAATGCCTAGAGTTCCAGGATAGTGGCTGCATAATCAGCAACCACTAAGTTTGTTTTCTCCTAATTAATAAACAGTGATACCTGCCAGGGTTCTAAGTTGCAAGCAACAGAAAACAGATTTTGCTATGTTAAGCAGAGACATCATTTAAAGCAGAAATTGGGGTTCACAAGATGTATGAGAAGATGGAGAACCCAACTTGGAAAATGGGCAAGAACCAAGAGAGTCTCAGAGGACCAAGAAGCAGCATCTTCTAACATACAGGCATGAGCAAGATGCCACTACTCTGCTCTCAGGTTCTGCTGCAGCTGGCATCAATGAATCCTCACCATCACTTTTTTTCAGACCCCATTCAATCCCGATTGACCAAGCCTAGGGCAGATGTCCACTCTCTGCTTCCAGAGAATATCCCTGCTGTAGCTTCTATATTAGAAGGCAGGGTACCAAGTGCCACCAATACTCAAAATGTGGAGGAGGAATTGGGTGCTGGAAGGCCAGGAAAGGAGAAGCACACACCACACAGGTTATCATTACACCCTTGCAGGCTCTGTGGCACATAAAGGTGTGATTATGTTAGTATTAGCTCATTTAAAATAAGGGTATTGTCTTGTGTTTTTGCCTTTACAATCTTCTTGCCCCACACTCATCACATATGCAAACTGCACATCCCAAGTAAAGAGTAGCTGAATGAATAAAATTGCTTTCATCTGTCATCTTGCAAATGTGTTTGTGGAAAAATTTTTTTTTAAAGTTTAGATTGCTTTGTGACTCCATTATCTTCCCACTTCCTTCTCCCATTCACCTTCCAGGTTTTGTTTCTCAAGGTTTAGCCCAGTTTTGGTTCCAAGCCCTTTCCCTGAGCATCATCCCGTCAGCCTTCACTCAGGGGCTGGAGTGAAGTTCATAGCACTAAAGGACTCTGTCTCTGGCCCTTCCTCCACTTTCTTCCCAATTCCAGGATGCAATTGCACCACCCAGTAATTTATCCTCTTTGTGTATGATGCCTGAATAACATGCCTTTTGAATGGTCCTGATTAAAGGATGAAAGAATTGCATTCTATAATTTGCAAATTCATAATATTCTGAAGGAAATAAACCTTGTGACGTTAAAGCCCATTAAAATATATACCCTGAAAGACCTACAAGTTACAAGGCCGATTTTGACAGACAGCTTCTACTGCCTTTGGCATTTCAGTAATGACCCCAGAACTGCCACTGACCTGCCTGCACGCTTGGTAGAGTGATAGTCTGTTCAATTTCTTCCCCTATTAAAATGTAGTGGGTGCAGGTGAGAGAGAAGAAAGGGAGGGAAGGAAGGAGAGTGAGGAAGAAAAAAGGAAACTTAGGTGCCATACAGAAAATGCCTCCCAAAGATGTTCACATACGAATCCTAAGAACCTGTGAATATATTATCTTATGAGGCAGAGGAGAATTAGGGCTGCAAATGAAATTAAGGTTGCTAACTAGCTCACCTTAAACTAAGAGATTATCTTGAGTTGTCTGGGTGGACCTAATGTAATCACAAGGGTCCTTACAGAGGAAGAGAAAGAGAGTCAGAGGAGATGTGACTACAAAAGCAGGGTCTATGAGATGTAACGCTGCTGGCTTTGAAGATGGAGGAAGGGGCCACAAGCCAAGGAATCTGAGTAGCTTCTTGGAGGTGAAGAAGGAAAGGAAATAGATCCTCCCCTAGAGCTTCCAGAAGGAATATAACCCTGCCAACACCTTGAATTTAGTCCAGTGAGACTCATGTTGAATTTCTGACCTACATACCTGTAAGGTAACACATTTATGTTGTTTTAAGCCACCAACAGCCCGTGGTAATTTGTTAGTGCAGCCATAGGCAATTAATACACAAGCCATAGAGAAGAAGGAAGTCAGCAATTCTTGGTAACATCTGTGGGCCAGGCACTGAGCTAGAAGAACTCATGTGAGAGCTTTACTGGGCTTTTGTGGCGCATTAGGGACATTTGAAGCACATTCACTCCTAAACGACTGAGCTTACTTGGACTTCAAGGAAGGAATGGTCAACTCTAGGCAGAAATGTGAAGCCAATGGTTAGGGTGGGTATTCACATGGTAAGAGGAGATCAGGGATAGAAAGCAAAAAATCCTACTTGTGAGGCAGGAGCCAAGATAGTCACTGGGAATAGCAAATACAGAAAACCACCCCCTTCATCTGATCCACATAGGACTTGAGCATTTACCGCTATGAGCTGGGTACTGGGCAAGATGTAGAGAGATGGTGTGCTAGACAAAGGAGGTCTGGGTGCTGTCCACATGAAAATTCAAATTTCAAGAGATGCTCAAATTCCAATCAGGTCCCAATGAGATACTACTCCACAGCCAGTAAGATGGCTGTAATTAGACAGACAACGAGAAGCGTTAGCTAAGATGAGGAATAAATGGAACCCTCACATTCCTGATAGGATTGTAAAATGGTTCAGCCACTTTAGAAAATAATCTGACAGCACCTCAGAAAGTTAAACATAGAATTACCCCATGACCCAGCAGCTCCACTCTCAGGTATACAGCCGAGAGAAATGAAAACACAGCCACACAAAAATATGTACACAAGTGTTCACAGCAGCACCATTTATAACAGTTAAAAAGTAACAACAACCTAACTGTCCATCAACAAATGAATAGATAAATAAAATCTGGTATATCTTGCATGTTCTCACTTATACATGGGATTAGCTAAATGATGAGAATGCATGGATACAAAGAGGGGACAAACTAGATACACTGGGAGTTACTTGACAGTGGGAAAAAGGAGAGGATCAGAAAAAATAACTATTACGTACTGAGCTTAGTATCTGGATGACAAAATACTTTGTACAACAAACGCCAGTAGCACGAGTTTACCTATATGACAAACTTGTACATGTACCCCTGAACCTAAAATAATGAATTTCTAAAAATCTGGTATATGTATAAAATAGAATATTGTTCAGCTGCAAAATGAATAAAGTACTGGTACATGCTACAACATGGATGAACCAGGAAAACTTTACACTAAGTAAAAGATGCCAGTCACAAAAGGCCACTTATTATATGATCCCATTTATATGAAATATCCAGAAAAGGCAAATCTATAGAGACAGAAAGCAGATTTGTTATTCCCCAGGGCTGGGGGAGAGGGATGAGTGTATTATAGGGTGGTAGTCAATGGTAAGAGATTTCTCTTGAGGGTTATGAAAAGATTCTAAATTGATGGTAGGGATGGTTACACTATTTTGTGTACACAGGAAACAAACTATTGAGTTATGCTCTTTAAATGCTTAAATTATATGGTATATGATTATATTTCATACCTCCAAAGAAACAGAAGATAGGGTAAATATAGGACAAAGAAGTTACAAAATGAAAACCTAAGCAGGGCCAGCATAAAACACCAGAGCTGGAATCAAGGTCAAGCAGAGGCAAGCAGAGGCTGATGCTGGGTGCCAGGAAGGTTTGCCTGGGTGCCTCTTGCTACCAGGAAGTGCAGACTCGAAGATTCTCATTAAGGCTGATAGTGGAACCCCAGAGAGTAGACTTTCTTCTCCCTTAACCCAAGGCATGTGACAAAGTTGAGGTCAATGGCTCAGAGACCCTCAGCTGCTTGGTCTCCTTTGGAACCCCAGGCTTCTGTTAGTGCTGAAACCGCAGGAGGTCAGTTTCTGCAAGGTGAGAAATGGCTCCCAGTGGAACTGTCCAAATGTACTTTGTTGCATGGTTGCCTTAAACCTCATCTACAGTAAGCTTCTCAATCTTTCAGTTATTCAGAAATCAGAGCTATGGAGGCTTTGTTGAAACGGGGTTAGGCTCATAGACCTAGCAGGAAAAGGCATTCTAGAGGCCCCTTTTCTGGCTACTTTGGAATTTCCAGTGCTTGAGAACTACAAAGAAAAGGTAGGGTAAACAAGGACGAGGGAGAGATGAGAAGGAGGAACAGAAGCACAAAAGCAAGGGAAGGGGAAGCAGGGGAGAAGGGGGAGAGGAGAAAGAGGAACAGAAGGTGAAGGGGAGAAGGAGGAGCACTTGTCTTTGTATTTGCACCACATCTGAGGGATTGTTTTACCACTGAGGCTGCATGGAACTGGAAGGCCCTGGAAGACAGGCCATGCCCACATGCTTGCTGCTCAATGGTTAAGAGGCTGTCCGAGGTCACCTTAGGCTGCTGAGCATAACTGGGAGCAGTTCTTTCCCAAGTGCTCTCTCTCTCCCGCCACTTCGACAGCTGCATGGGAATGATCTTAAAGCAGTCACGGCTCCCGTTTGTCTCCTGACAGCCAGTGCCCTTTCGGACTTCACACTCATGAGTGGCAGTGTCACGCTACATTACTTCCAAATGTCATCAGCCACTCTGCCTGCCTCTAACTGTGCATGCACAAGTGTGTGCACGTGCACGTGCACACAAGCACACATGGTGTCATGGTGTCATTGACCTCACAGAGGGGGCCTTCAACGCAGACCACACACAGCTCTCTTCTTGGGGAGTTTAACCAGCTTATACAGAAGCAAATATTTGAAGTTTACCAAACAAAAACCAAGTAAAACCTAAGTCAATCAAAAGTGACTAAACACCACTTTAGTCCAAATACATGTTTCTAAAAGGTCACAGCTGGTGTAATTATCCATGCTAGACTTAGCACGCATTCAGCTGTGTGCTTAAGACTGCCAAGAAGTGGAATACATTTAGAATCCTTAAGTAAGAGTCACCTTGTTTTCAGAAAATGCTTGGTTAAATTCAGGCTTGGGTTGGGGGGGTGGTATTGAGGGAAACCTATTAGAATCTAATGACACTTTGAGAAAATGTATAGGAAAATATCTTTGGAAAAGAAATAGAAACACATGTCACAGCCAATTTCTCATAATATGTGGGTTAAAGCCCTTTCTCTTCAAAGAAAATAAGTCCTGACAAATACAACAAAGAAAGAACACAGTAACGAAATGAGCAGCCCAGAAGTCAGGCAAAAGGAGGAAACAAATAACTAAATGCAGGCTCTGACTCGGTCCTCAGAAGACTGTGATCTGGGGGCACACAGGGAGGGGCAATTAGCAAGCAGTTTTTCTGAGGCCCCAAACCTTCAGCATTACAATAGGCCGAGCCCCAACCCAAAGTGCCCATCTCAGTAGCATGTGCTGTGTACAGTGGCGGTTGCAAAACTATGTCACATCGGGGGATGCTGTGCAGGAGTTTTGGGAACCCCCACAAACCATCATGAGCCGAAGAAGAGCAAGGGGCTCCTCACTCTCCTGCCTCGCCCATGCCTGAGCAGCTTCTCTACTAACCTTTCTAGATCAGACTTCCACCTATGATTCTGCTTCCACCCAGTGTGAATCCAGAAAATCTGAGACAGGTCTCAGTTAAGTTAGAAAGTTTATTTTGCTGAGGTTGAGGACATGCCTGTGACACAGCCTCAAGAAGTTCTGATGACGTGCCCAAATGGGTCAGACACAGCTTGGTTTTATACATTTTAGGGAGACACGAGACATCAATCAATATATATAAGAAGTACATTAGTTCATTCTAGAAAAGCGGAGAGAACTCAAAGCAACACCCCCGTTGGGGGCTTCCAGGTCACCGGTAGGAGAGAGACAAATGGTTGCATTCTTCTGAGTTTCTGATAAGTTCTTTCCAAAGGAAGCAATCAGAATGCACATCTATCTCTGTGAACAGAGGGATGACATTGAATAGAATGGGAGGCTGATCTGCCCTGAGCAGTTCCCAACTTGAAGGGACCCAGGATATTTTCCTTTCAAACCAGTGTTGTGAAAAGCCTCAGCTTTTTATAAAGTCTGAGTCTCATGCTTGCCTTCATGCTTAGGTAAGCATTTAGACTCTGGCTCTTTCTGGAGAAGCGGAGGCCAAGATAAGATAACCACGGCTGGACTTAATAGGACAGCAGCCTAGTCATTAGACTGTAGAACATGGAGCATAGGAAAGTCTGAGAAACAGCAAGGGAGAGAGCACTAGAAGGAAACTGGAGTGGAGGTACCATGAGGGTAGGGATTTTTGTCTCAGATTCACTCACTGCTGCATTGTCAGGGCCTAAGAGAGCACTTGGCTTATAGGAGATGCTCAATAAATGTTTGTTAGTAAATGAATGAATAAATGAATGAGTGAGGCATCCAGAGATCAAGGGAGATGCCAATGATGAGGCCATGGTCAGTAGCCTGAGAGTTAAGTGGAGCCAGCCAGTGAGGGAGAATGGGTCAGAGTTTGGAGAGACCACCTGAAGCCCTGGATCAAAGACTTGGGGAGGCGGGGGCTACCACATTTTGTAAGACAACTGGCTTTGTCTGTGGGTGAGAACGAAACCACCTTTGCAAAAATTATAGCTGAGGAAATTATGACAGTGAAAGAGATTAGAACTAATTGTTATATGTAAATTTTTGGGGCTGCAAAAGAAGTAGCACTTGAATATAAATTTCCTCAGCAAGGCAATTTACTTCTATAGAAGGGTGCACCTCACAGATGGAGCAATGGCGAGCACACACCTGCGCAAGTGAGGGGATAGGGTTCTTATTCCTGACATAGGTAGCCCCTACTGCTGTGTTGTTCCCCTATTGGCTAAGGTTAAATGGCACAATCTAAGCTAATTCCAATTGGCTATTTTAAAGAGAGCAGCGGTATCAGCCAGAGTGGCGGGGTGGGTAGTTTGGCAGGAAGGCAGTTACGGGACAGGTCAGAGCAGGTGATCAGGGGTTACTCAAGTCAAAGCAGGTAACCAGAGAAGGTGACCAGAGCAGGTGACCAGGATGAGTCAGGATGGATCAGGTGACCAGGGGAACAGATGTGAACTACTGATTAGAACTGGTAGAAAAGGTTGTTTACTGAAACTACAGGGAAGTTAAACTTTAACATGAGGAATTAAAGAATAAGAGAGCTGAACATACTGACATACTGATTCTTTGAAGAGAAACTTTAAGTTCACTATATCTAACATAATCAACTCCATCTTGCTTCTAACCTTTAAACTGTCCTTGTTCATTTCCAGGCATAGGCAAAACTAACTTTGGGAAGAAATTTAGTTCATGGTTTGACTCTGAAACAAAAGTGAAAATAACCCTTTCCTGAAAAGACCCCCTTCTTCCCCGGGACCAGTCTGCCTTTGCAGGACTAACAAATTAGCTACAAGATTAAAAATTTCAGTTTAGGAATCACTCTGCCTCTGGCTCCAAGAATCTGAAATTCCTCAAATTGCTCCTGGGGATAACGTCACTCTTGTAAAACCTAAGATCAGTGCTTGAGATATTTTGCAGACCCTGCACTGGACGGATCAGCTGACACCAGCCAGACCCATAGTAATCTGGCTCAACCAGTTCTACCATCCCAGGCAGGAACAGAAGACAGCAAAAAAAAAAACAAACTCATTTTGACCCCCTATGATTCCATCTCCAACTCCACCAATCAGCACTCCCCTCTTCCCAAGATCCTACTCGCCAAATGGGCTTTAAAAATTCCGATCCCCTGGGCCGGGCGTGGTGGCTCACTCCTGTAATCCCAGCACTTTGGGAGGCCGAGGAGGGTGGATCATGAGGTCAAGAGATCGAGACCATCCTGGTCAACATGGTGAAATCCCATCTCTACTAAAAATAGAAAAAATTAGCTGGGCATGGTGGCACATGCCTGTAATCCCAGCTACTCAGGAGGCTGAGGCAGGAGAATTGGCTGAACCCAGGAGGTGGAGGTTGCGGTGAGCCGAGATCGCGCCATTGCACTCCAGCCTGGGTAACAAGAGTGAAACTCCGTCTCAAAAAACAAAAAACAAAAAATTCCAATCCCCGAATGCTCAGGGAGACTGATTTCATTAAAAATGAAACTCTGGTCTCCTGCACAGCCGGTTCTGTGTGAATTACTCTTTCTCCATTGCAACTCCCTTGTCTTGATAAATCAGGTCTGTCTAGGAAGTAGGCAAAGAGAACCCACTGGGTGGTTATAAGCAGGCAGCTGTTGAAGGCATCCATCTGCCTACTGAAGTACTTCTTGCCTTTCTCCATAGTCGAAATGGCCAAGCTCATACAGCAAATGGTAAGTTCTACTATTAAAGAACCCAAAGATGATCCCCACAATCCTCCCCTCAAAATTCAACCAACTTCAGGAGCACTGGCACCTGTGTAAGTGGAAATGGGGTCATGGGTAGGATACAGATAGAACTTCAGCTGAATCTGAATGTTTTTAACTTTTAAAAAGAAAAGAAAAGAACGAACTAAAATCTGAAGGCAGTGTGCTTTTGTAGTGAGGAGCATAGATTCCCCAAAGCCAGACTTCCTGGGCTCACATCTAGGCTCCTGCTTGCTAGCTGCCAGGCCTTGGGCAAGTGACATTAAGTGTATTTGAGCCTCAGTCTCTTCCTCTGTAAAATGGGGATAATAAGAGCACCTCTCTCATGTAGTTATATGAGAAGTAAATAAATTACATCATATAAATCACTTACATAAGCAATAGCTAGTGTTATGTAAATATGGCAAACTGCTAACATTGTTAAATATGAGTGTTGGGGCCCAGCACAGTGACTCTCACTCCTGCAATCCCAGCATTTTGGGAGGCTGAGGCAGGCTAATTGCTTGAGCACAAGAGTTAGAGACAAGCCTGCGCAACACAGTGCCCCCTCCCCACTATCTCTACAAAAATAAGAAATTTAGCCAGGCATGGTGGCACATACCTGTAGTTATTGCTACTCAGGAGGCTGAGGTGGGAGAATCACTTGAGCCCAGGAGGTTGAGCTGAGATCTCACCACTGCAGTCCAGCCCAGGTGATATACCTAAACCCCTGTGTGTGTGTGTGTGTGTGTGTGTGTGTGTGTGTGTGTGTGTGTGTATAAAGAGGGATAGCACAGCACTGTTTAGTTTATAATAATTTTTCATATTTGAAATAATTGAAGTTAAAGAGAAAACATTTTCCCCAACCCAAAGGCATATTCTTCTGGTTATTTCCCCAACTCACAAGGAAATTTACCTTTGTTAGATATAGTGAACTCCAAGTTTCTCTTCAAATAATCAGTTTGTTAGTATATTCAGTTCTCTTATTCTTTAATTCCTCATTTTAAAGTTTAACTTCCTTGTAGTTTCAGTAAACAACCTTTTCCACCAGTTCTAATTAGTAATTCACATTTGTTCCTCCGGTCCCCAGCTCCATCCTGACTCATCCCAGTCACCAGCTCCAGTCACCTGCTTTGACCCCTGGTTACCTGCTCTAACCTGCCCATAACTGTCCTTCACACAAAACTACCCACCCCGCCACTCTGGCTCATACCCCTGCTCTCTCTAAAATAGCCAACTGGAATTTGCTTAGACTGTGTGGTCCAACCCTAGCCAACAGGGGAATGACAGAGCAGTAGGGGCTACCTATCAGGAATAAGCACCCCTTCCCCTCCCCACACAATGTGTGCTCACCATTGTTTCATCTGTGAGCCCTATCCTTCTATAGAAGTAAATTGCCTTGCTGAGGAAATTTATGTTCAAGTGCTACTTCTTTTGTAGCACTGAAAATTTACCTATAACACCCTTCTAAAATCTCCCAAGAAACTTAGAGGACAGGGTAACTATAGGCCAGTGATTCTCAAAGTATGGTCCTGGGATCTGCAGCATCAACATCATCTGGGAACTTGTTCAGAATTCACATTCTCAGGCCTCACCCCAAGGAGCTCCTGGACTGAGGCCCAGCAGTCTGTGTTTTAACAAGCACTCCAGGGAACTCTTGATACACTGCTAGAGGCCAGCAACCACATGAAGAACCATGTGGCTTAAGGTCTCAAAGTAATTTTATATCCCTGAATGCCTCTGATATTGGTATTGCCACGGCTGGGGCATCTTTATTGGCATCGCTGGAGAATCCATGCTCCCTAAGAAGCCTAAAATGCCGCATATGACTTACTAACTTCATAGGAGTAGCTCGGATAATTAGTTTAGCCGAATGTCCAGAAACTACAATCTCACTCTTTCCAACTGATACGCTTTGGCTCTATGTCCCCACCCAAAACTCATCTTGAATTGTAACTCTCATCATTCCCATGTGTCATGGGAGGGGCCCAGTAAGAGGTAACTGCATCATGGGGTGAGTCTTTCCTGTGCTGTAATCGTGACAGCGAATAAGTCTCATGAGATCTGATGGTTTTATAAAGGGGAGATTCTCCTGAACACGCTCTCTTGCCTGTTGCCACCTAAGCCGTGACTTTGCTCCTCCTTTGACTTCCACTGTGATTGTGAGGCCTCCCCAGCCATGTGAAACTGTGAGTCAATTAAACCTCTTTCCTTTATATATTACCCAGTCTTGGGTATGTCTTTAGTGTGAGAACAGACTAATATGCTGACTCTAGCTGATGGGGTAGACTGGGCTTGACTATAGCAGGGATGGCTCTTGTGAATTTCTCTTAGTAGGGAAACATCTGACCATAACTCCAAAATGCTTCATTGCTCGTGCACAGCGATCTTAATCTCTCACATTGTCTCAGTGCCTCCACTCCCCAACCAGAGCATGCTACACAGATGCCTGTAATAACCCTCGAGCCTGAAAAGTAGCCCAGGGCAGAAACATCTGTCTTATCCTTGCCCCGACCCCTGCATTCTTAGGCAAAGAAATTCCAATGGTGATTGTTAAAAAATATGAGACAAGTATCAAAATGGTATAAAAAGCATCTTTGCAGATAGTAAAGTAGGTAAAATAAAAGGCATGGAATGTGTTCTACAGTGATATATGCCTTGTAAATTTATCATCAGTCTGGACGTTAAAAACAAAGACAAATTGTGAGCATATTCTCCGGGGAAAAGCTGCATAGGGTTAGATGTAGAAGAAAATGATGGTTTGAGATGATTCAGTCCTTTCATCAGTGAATACGGGAGTGATACCCTGAATAAATCAATAAAATGGGTCATTTACAGAACACACCCGTGTCTCATCACACACACACTTAACAATGCTCTGTCAATCTGTCTACGCCTGGGCATTAGATCATGTCCTTTCCTATGAAGGTGGGCATTTTTAGACATCCACAAACTATTACTAAAATTTTCCAAAGAAGAGTACAAAAAAGTATGCAAAGATAGAAGAGCCAACCTCCAGAAAAGCAGAGAGGGAGGAGTATAAAAATAAAGTGGTGCTCATTGAGCAATGATGAAACTCGACTTCCTTCTAATAAAATTAATGATAATGAACTCCTGATCTAGAGAGCTGACTGCTTGTGTGCAATGAAAGGACTCGAGGGGTGGGAACCTCAAATGTCAGCAAAGTTAACTACAAAGAAGGACCTTAAGTGGATCAATCAGGGTTGAACTACTAGATAGAAGGATTAAGTGGCTAATAAAAGGGATGTTCTACTGACCTCTAACACAGGAGGGAGGAGATAATGAGATAAGTAAAGCTGGTGAGGATAATAAGACTGTAATTATGGCCAAGTTCAAACTACTGAGCAAGTGTACATTAGAAAACTGTCCAGATAACATGGAGAGAGAGGAAATCCTGGCCCCCGGAAGTTAATGCTGTCTCCAGTGCTTGATATGCTCCCGGCTGCATCTCCCTCTGACCAAGTTGTGAAAATAAAACCATCACAATGGATGTTTCCAATCCATTAAAGTGGTGATGTGGCTCAATGTGCAGAAAAGAAAAGGCCAAAAGAAGTAAAGCCTCATTATCAGGAGAAATCCGTCATGTTCAGAAGTCATGCCATGGTCATTAAACCATTACTGCCATGGCCACCGCCCATGGACTTTTATTGAGTGTCTGCTATGTTTAGAGCGGTTATGTAGGCATTGAACATTCTGGGATGCTTGAGAAACACAGACACACATACACTCTCACTCATTCACATGGGGTGAGCTCCCCAGGCTGGAATAAAGAATTTGGCAAATGTACAGGTGTATTCTTTCTGAATGTGAGAATTTAGAGTCTGATGATAAAGCAGCAAAAACAAATGCACTTGGTTGGTGACAAGCGCACAGTCTCCCTCTGCATCTGGCTGGAGCGCTGGGTTTTCTGTGGAAGGTTTTATATAATTGTTTGCTTAATCTCTCGGGTGACATAAACGTATGGCAGCTTTACTACACTATTGATTCAAATTATTACTGTAATGACGGAGCTATCCAGGGAGTTGTCACTGGGCTTTGTGAGACATCCTGACGGCTGTCGTGTGCATTATTAAGGAGCACTCTGAAAAAGGAAACTGTTCCCTGCATGCCCTGAGCTGGAATCACTGACGGCTCTGCTGAGTGTGGGGCTCGAGGCCCTGGACTTTGGCCCTGGTCTGGGCTGTCATAAACCAAAAGGGAAGTATTTGGTGGGTCTGCAACTGTGAGGTCAGTGTGCTCAGTGGAATGACCCTAATAAACTCAGCTTCCATGTTTCAGGAGCTGCAGTCTAAAGACATGATTGGACATTCACAGACAGGCAGGAACAGTTTAAAGGACAGGGTCCTTGCAGGAAACACACACACTTCATTGGATCCTGAAAAGAATTGAAGGAAGGGACTGTTGACAGGTGAGGGCAGGGTTAAGGGAACTAACAAGGAATAATGAAGCTCCCAAGGAACAGCCTTGCAGGAACCCCAGGAAGCCCTTCTGTCTCTAGGACTGAAAGGGCATAGGGAGAAAACCATGTTATGAGAGCCTGCTGGCACTGGCACACAAGGGCACATGCAGAGAAGTGTGGCACTCTCCCCTCCTGCTTGACCCCTGCCAGTGCCTCTCCAAGGACCGAATCCCAGTGGAAGCCAGAGGAGTCCAAGGGCTCAGCTTCCTGGGACATGGAGGGCACAGTAGATGAGGGGAAAAAATAGATCTAGGCATGTAGAGAACCAGTCCACACACACCTCAAAGGCTCAGCATACAAAAGAAGAGAGTGAGGGAAGTCCTGAAAGGCTGGTAAACAATACAAACCTACAAGGTGCAGTCACAGCATCATATGGACATCCCACGGATGTCCTGATACCAGCATGAGGGACGATGAGCAATACTCTCCTCACTGCAGAAGAGAGGAATGGCCAGAAGCCTGGGATTTAGGTCATGCAGATCTAGGAATAAGTCCTGACTCAGCCTCATACCGGCTGTGTCACCTTCACTGATGAGGTCAGGGCCCAGTAAAGTCTGCTCAAGATGCTCTTCCCCAGGGCCGTACTTCACTCAAGGAGACCCTGTCAGCGACACTCTTAGGTTTCAGTAAACTGCTTACCCCTCAGGACTAAGGGTTGTGAAATAGCCTTGCTGTTGCTGGCCCTCAGGCACCTGACTATCCCTTGTGGTTTCTCTACACCTTGCCCACACACTTGTAAATTGCCCTTTTGTTAAATATTCCTCTCTTTGTTTTCTGCTGGGACCAGGAACAACCCACTTGTCCAGGGAATGAAGTTAAAAACTCTAAAAAAAAAAAAAAAAAAAAAAAAAAAGGAGGCTCCTGGCCGGGTGCCATGGCATACATCTGTAATCCAGCACTTTGGGAGGCCAAGGTGAGTGGATCATGAGGTCAAGAGATCGAGACCAACCTGGCCAACATGGTGAAATCCCATCTCTACTAAAAATACAAAATTAGCTGGGTGTAGTGGCACGCACCTGTAATCCCAGCTACTCAGGGGGCTGAGGCAAGATAATTGCTTGAACCCAGGAGGCAGAGGTTGCAGTGAGCCGAGTTTGTGTCACTGTGCTCCAGCCTGGCGACAGAGCGAGACTCCATCTCAAAAAAAAAGGAGGCTCCTGGGGTCTCTACCTCGTGGGTACCCCTTTGGAGGTAGGGAGGTGATTCGAGGGTGGGAGGCTCAACATGTTTTCTATGTTGTTACTGTTGTGGTTATTTTATTATTACTAGCATTTTAAACATCACTCATTGTTCAGAACTTCTACCCCTCTCAAAGACTGGATGTCAGACTGGAGTCAGTATCCATGTCCCACACAAATCAAATGCAAAAGGTCTCTAAGAATATATCACTGTGACTTTACCCTGCACTTCTCCCCTTCAGCTCCTTATAAGAGCCTCAATAGTCCTTAATCTGGATTCTTTACCTTTCAGAAAAATACTCTGAAAAACCTCAGTGATCTCAGTTTCTTGGGCCAGGTGGATACACTAGTAGAATTCTTGAGGGCCCAGGACTAACTTAGTGGCTCAGAGAACATGAGAGGTTTAGATACAAGGAGATGTCTCTGATTACTGGCAAGGAAGAGCAAGCAGCTCTCTCCCAAGATGAAAAGGACTTTCAGGATCATTGTCGACTCATGTAACAGCATTGCAAATTCTGTAATTGGAGCTGCCCAAAGCTTAAATCCTAGTCTCTGTCATTTCAGCTGATTACATACCCTCTCTACTCTCCTTTCCACCTAGAAAATATACTTTTTTGTCGGTGATTAAATAAACTCACTAACCTGCTTCCAAGATTAAGTAGAGGTTATTCCTATTTAACTCTTCACAATGCACCAGAAATTGCTGAGGGTATTGGGTGCAAAATGCAATCCCGGCTCCCTGTTTTCTCCTTCTGCTCTAAGATAACACGCCTGCTACAAAGAAACAGCATGACCCCCTCAGTACTGGGGTTAAACATGCACGTTCTTGATGACAAAATACGTCCTTTCACGTAGCCAAGGCCACTTTTATAAAATTAAAAGCAAACATCAAGTGGAATCATTTCTCCTGACCAGGAGTAGGCTTATTGGATGAAAATGAAAAGTGGTTGAGAAAATAAGGATGAATTTACCAAGCCAGTCATTTTCCTTTTTTTCTTTTCTACCTTGGTTAAATATTTGTGATTCTGGCATGAGGTCCTCTTCTCCAAGCTCAGTGTTTTCCTACACTTGATCTTGCATCAGAGTTACTGACATGACCTGTTGCCATGGAAACCATGGTGAGGTCTCTCACAGTGCCGAGCACAGGTGGCTTTCTGGTGACTTTTGGGGAGTTGTACCTGAGTGAAAAATCTAACTCTGTCACTTACTAGCTGTGTGACCTTGGGCACATTTGCATACCTCTCTGATTCTTAGTTTCCTCACCTGAAAATGGGAATTAGTAATAACAGCTCTAAGAGTTTGTATAAGAATAAATGGGATCATCTGGGTAAAGTGATTGATGTATTTTCTAACACTGTACATGTTCAGTAAATGTTAGGTGTTTTTGTTGTTATATATGAGGAAGTGAGAGCATGTATTCTATTCAGTTATTCATTCATTTACAATCTCATTTATTCATTTCATACATAATTATTAAGCCTCACTATATTGCAGACAATGTTGAAGATGCTAAAGATAAAAAAGAGAAAAATGGACAACGTTCTGCCTTCATGGAGCTTACATTCTAGTGAGGAAAACAGATAATTAACAATAAACTATATGTATATGAAATGTAGAATTTTATTGTGATAAAAGCTGTAAAGAAACTTACAGCGGGACAAGGGTAAGAGGGAAAAGGGGCCAGTCTGCAGGTGCAGGGGAAGCTATTGCAGACAGCATCCTCTCCAAGAAGGAGACAACTGAGGAGAGATCAGAAAGGCACAGTGGGGACAAGCCTTGTCATGCGTGGGGAAGAGTATTGCAGCAGGAGAGAACAGCAAGGGCAAGTGCAGGTGGCCAGTGGAATGGAGAGGTGACTGGTGAGTCTGGAGAAGAGAGAGGGAAGGGGAGCATTGTGGAGCCTTAACGCAAGGTTGCAAGGATGCTTGCCAGAGCCTGACCTTTGAATGTGATGTAAATGAGGTTGTGAGAGTTGCAATAGGAAACAACAGAGCAGGGTGATGGAGAGAGAAAGCCTTGGACCCCTCCAGCCTGTAAGAGAATCTCAGCTATGCCACTTACCAGCTGTAGGACTGGGGCCTTGCTACCGGCGTGGTACCTCAACCAGCAGCAGTACCATCCCCTGGGAGTTTATTAGAAATGCAGAATCTCAATTCAGCCCTGCCAGGTCAGAATCTGCATTTCCACCAGGTCCCCAGGGGATTCATAAACTCATAAATATTTGAGAAGCACTGGCCTAATACTTGTTACTTAACCTCCCTAGGTCTTCAAGGCCCCATCTGCAAAATGGGTACAGCAGTCTCTATTTGTGGTTTCACTTTCTGTGGTTTTAATTACATACAGTCAACCACAGTTCAAAATTATTAAACAGGAAATCTCAGAAACAAATAATTCGTAAGTTTTAAGTTACGCACCATTCTGAATAACGTGGGGAAATCTCATGCCATCCCACTCCATCCTGCCAGGGATGTGAATCTCCCCTGTGTCCGGCATAGCCGCACTGTCTATATCGCTGGCTGTTAGTCACTTAGTAGCCACATTGATTATGAAATTTACAGATTACAAGTAGAAGTGTGAATACGGTAAAACAGATGTTAAGAGAGAGAGAGACCACATTCACAGAAACTTCATTACAGTATATCATTATAATTACTGTGGGGGGTGCATGGCAACATATTCAAGCTTATGCACACCGCTTTTGAGTTGAGGTTGGGGTATGGAAATACTGAGGCACTGTGTATGCTATTTGTGCATGGGAATGAAACTCCTTGACCCTGAAAACAGGACAGGGAGTAGAATGTATTGTGTAATAAGGAATGCTGAAAACAGCCTCCTGAGAATGCAGTTTGAGTGTACAAGATCATAGGTGCTTCAGCAACCCACCTCAAATGACCATCTAGTGGATGCTTGTAGTTAATACAAGCCCTTTCATTAAATACTTGGTGGACAGACACTGAGGTGGACTCACTGGGAAGAGCTACCCCTACCTCCCCGCTCAGCAGGAACTGTCTGAGTACTTCATTCTTGTCATTCACTGCAAGATATAAGCTCTGCAATTATTCCATTTTAGTATACTTGAATTGTTGTTAATCTCTCACTGTGCCTAATTTACAAATTAAATTTTATTATAGGTGTATATGTATAGGAAGAAACATGTATGTATAGGGTTCAGTTCTATCCTTGGTTTCAGGCATCCACTAGGAAAGGTCTTGGAATGAATCTCCCCTGGATAAGGGCTGGCTACTGTTTAACAACAGTAGCTCTCTCATAAGGTTATTGTGATTTTTTAAAATAAGCTTGTGGCCATAAAACACTCAGCCTAGTGCTTGACACATTGTGATTACCCAGTGGATCTTAGCTTTTGCATTTAATCCTGATGGGATTAATCCTGGGGGCTGTCTCTGTTTTGACTTCCTCAAGACCCACTTGCAACCTGCAAGAGAGGAACAGTGCCTGTTGCTGCCCCACCTGCTCTTGAGACTGCTGGCTCCAGCAGGACCTGTCCTCCTTGATTATAAACTATGGGAGGAGCCCAATCATCAGTAGCACCTGCAGTGGTGAAGATGGTTTATAGGGATCCATTCGCACTCTTTGTCCAGTTTCTCTTGTGGTTCATAGCCCTCACTAATGGTTTTCCTCCATGGAAGCTAACTGGCTAGGGAGAGGATTAAACCTGGAATACTGGCCTTGATACCACTGTGTTTCCAACTGTGGAGAGTGTTTCTCTATCCAAAATGGCAGCTGTCAAATCTGCCTCATTCCCAGCAGCATAACTGTAAATCTCTAAACCACAATTACATAGAAAAATAAAATCTGTTAATTAAATATGAGCTTGTAACTTTCAATCAAGCACCATTGGCAAATATCATGAGTGGTTAAGCAATTGGCTCTGAAGACAGATTCTGATTTTGAACTCCAGCTCAATCATGTAGCTCTCTTGCTCCAGTTTCTTAACCTATATAGTTCAATTTCCTCATCTGAAACTGTAGGAGGGGGAGGATAAGAGTGCCTACTTCATAGATAATGCATATAATAAACTTTTAAAAGTTTCGAAAGACACTAAACATTCTAAAAACTGTCATATGTAAATTTTCAGCGCCAAAAGAAGTAGCACTCGAATATAAATTTTCTCAGCAAGGCAATTTACTTCTATAGAAGGGTGGGGTTCACAGATGGGGCAATGACGAGTACACACCTGGACAAGGGAGGGAAAGGGTTCTTATTCCTGACACAGGTAGCCCCTACTGCTGTGTTGCTCCCCTATTGACTAGGGTTGAACAACAGAGTCTAAGTGAATTCTGATTGGCTATTTTAAAGAGAGCAGGGGTACGAGCCAGAGTGGCAGAGTGGGTAGTCTGGAGAGAAGGATGGTTATGGAACAGGTCAGAACAGGTGACCAGCGGTGACTCAGGCCAAAGGAGGTGACCAGGGGAACAGATGTGAACTGCTGATTAGAACTATCAGGAAAGCTGTTTACTGAAATTAGAGGCAAGGGAGTACAGAGAACCAGGAAGTTAAACTTTAAAATGGAGAATTAAAGAGTAAGAGAGCTGGACATAGTGACATACTAATTCTTTGAAGAGAAACTTGGAGTTCACTATATCTAACAATATGTTAGTAGTCACTATTCTTATTTTATCTTTCTAGTTGTGCTATATGCTGATTCACAGAGGAAACATTCTCAGAAAAATGGAACCCATTCTTCAGTTAAGGGAATGTGAAGAGTGACATTCTCTTGCTAGTAGGGACAAGAGATAATAAAATTGAACTAGGGTGATCACAATGAGAATGAAGAGGAAGCAAATACATTCAGGAGATATTTCTGGGTCCACAGGACTTCATGATCTCTTGAGTACAGTAGGGAAGGAAAGACATATTTAAAGTTTCTAGTCTGCATTCATACATGGATGGTGATGAATATTTCCCATGGGGAAGAGATAAAGGTTCATTAAAAAAAGGACAAGTCCAAAGGCACTCTACAAACTTCAGGGGAGTACATGCTCTGGACAATAAATGTGTAGTTGTTCAAAATGCAAGGTTAAATAAACATAAGAAAATGTGCCAAATTCATTAGTCATCAGGGAAATGCAAAGTAAAAGCACAATGATATACTAGAATGGCTAAATTCTAAAGGACCAAAGATACCAAGTACTGATGAAGATGTGGAAGCACTGAAACTCTCATTCACTGCAGGTGGGAGTATAAATTCATACACTACTTTGGAAAAAAATGTTTGATAGTATTTATTAAGGCTAAAATATGTTAGCAATTCCACTCCTGGTTATATGACTAGTCCATAAAAGTACATGTAGGAAAATGTTCAGTTATTCACAAAAACTGGTAACAAGCTAAATAATGTCTTAAATGTAGAATGAATAAATTGCAGTGTGTTCATACTATTGTCTGAAATTGTCACCTAATAGTGCAGAGCAATGGAAAAGAATAAACCACTGAATATTACAGGCAAAATGTTGACTTAAAATGTTTAGAAAGACTCACAAGAAAAGTTATGAATGATGATATTTACATGAAGTACAAGAACAGACAAAACTAATAAGCCAAAAAAAAAAAAGTCATTAAGCTGTATACTGAACATGTATGCATTTTAATTTGCAAAGGTTATATCTCAATAAATAAGTAAACTTTAAAAAGGAATACAGGGCTAAAATCTTTGAGCAGTTCTTGGGAGCAACACCCATGAGAAGAGTTGGAAATTGTGGTATGCACTGGAACTGCAAGGTTGGAGCAGTGATTCAGTATTCAAAGTGAGTTGCTGGCTCAAACAGAACTATCAAACACTGCTTAAGGTCATTCTTGGAAGTAATAGTGGTTTTGGTGTTAGTCAGTTTTGGTCCCAGTGGAATCTGTAATAAGCCTCCAGAAGGAGCTGAATGGCACAAGTAGATAAAAGAGAAGGGTGTATCTCACAAACTATCCTCAGGAAACTCCAGGGAGCATGGAAGAGCTGTGCATATGTCACAGGGCTGTTATGAGAGGTGGTAACCTCTGCCAGGAGGCCGTGGCTCCAAGCGGCTCTCAAGGGATGCCCTTATCACCTCTCAGCTCAGAGCTTAGAGCTCTTCCCAGCGAGAGCAGCAGATGGTGTGTCCACCTGAGGTGGGACTGTGGTGTGGGTGTGGATTCCTCTGCCAGGGTGGCTTCAATTAAGCTGCTTCCTTTTTTGAGTCTCACCTTCCTCAAGTAAAAAGAAAAAAGAAAAAGGGGAAGGGAAGGGAAGGGAAGGGGGGGGAGGGGAAAGGAAGAAAGAGCAAGCCAATAGAAAGGAAAGGAAAGGAAAGAAGAAGGGAAGGGGAGGGGAGGGGAGGGGGAGGGGAGGGGAGGGGGAGGGGGAGGGGAGGGGGAGGGGAGGGGGAGGGGAGGGGGAGGGGAGGGGAGGGGAGGGGAGGGGGAGGGGAGGGGGAGGGGAGGGGAGGGGAGGGGGAGGGAAGGGAAGAAAAGGGGAAAGGGGAAAGGAAAGGAAAGGAAAGGAATGGAAAGGAAAGGAGAAAGGAAAGAGGAAAGGAAAGGAAGAAAGAGGAGCCAATAGTGGCTTCTTGTAGTTCTATAAATTCCAACACTTCAGATACTGTAGTTCAAGTATCCCTCCATTTTCTGTCTGCTTATTCATAAAGTATTCATTGAACACCTACTATGTGTATTGGGGACACAACCATGAATAATACAGAAATAGCTGTTCTCCATATAGAACTTAGCTTTCAATAAGGGATAAAGACAGGAAGCAGGATGTGTTCAGATTACAGTTAGTGATATGAAGAAAATGACAAGGATGATGTGGAGGGCAACAATTTTCTATAAGGTGGTCAGGGACTACCTGTCTGAGGAGCTGATGGTAAAATTGAGGCTTGAATAATTGGAAAAAAGTGGCCATCCAAATAGTTGTGAGATGAGCCTGGCATAGAGAAGAGTAGATGTCAGGTCCAGAGCGGGAAGCATACTTGCTCTCTGCCACCCAGCACAAACCGCCTGTAGGGATGCAGCTTAGAGGCACCTAGTTCACCTCTGCACCTTGTACTCAATATCAAGAGGCTTCACTGCTCTCTTGTTTTCCACTTCCCCTCAGCAAGGAGAGGAAACAGCAATTTTCCATCAGCAAACATCAGTATTCAGGGATTAAATTACCCATGAGTTAGAACTCAACATGGGAGCAGGGAAACCTATTGGGTTTAGAATGGATCTGCTCAGACAGGGAGCTTATACACCTAGAGATGGTTCCAAGGAGACATAAACAGTAAAATCACAATTATGTGTTAGGTTCCCAGATGGAATTATGTGTATAGAAGCAGGAAAGAATCTCGGCCCTGGTGCACTCCCTTCTTCCCCATGTCCCCTGAGTACCCTGGGCTTATCCAACCTTTTAGTAATTATCACAAGGGACTGTCATTCTCTCCTCTCTAGAGCAGGGGCTGTTCAAAAGCAGAGACCATGTGGAGCTTGTCCTGCTGACTGCAGCTTCTAGTTCATTAGCTGGTGCTTTGCATGTACTTGATAAGTGATGGAAAATGCATGGACGCATGCACACATGCAAGAGTTAATTCATCACCTTAACTCAGCTGATGCTTACAGAGCACCTATTATGTACAGGTATTCCTCTTGATGCTTAGAACTCAGCAATAAAAAAGACAGACAAAAATTCCTGGCTTCACAAAGGTTTTCTGATAGTAGGAAGCAGGAACAAACAGACAATAAAGTAAATAAATAAGGAGACCAGGGTGGCTGTCATGTGGCACCTGAAGGTAAGACTACCAGGTAAGTGTGTCAGTCAACAGAGGGCACCCTGATGTGAGATGACATAAACTTTATTAGAACTTGGCCTTGACTCAGAGAACTAAAGAACTATCAGGCAGCTCTGAACACAGGATGGCATGATCTAATTCATACTTCTAAGGGATCAGGAAAACCTGACTTGGTTTTCGAACAGGGGCTAAAGTCTCTATCCATCCTGTTCAGTTATGAGCACCAAAAGACAGTGTTATAAGCACCAAAAGATGCCCTTACTATCCATCCCTTATCTATCCATCCTGTTCAGTTATAAGCACCAAAAGAGAGAGTTATAAGCACCAAAAGATACTCTTACTAGGGCACAAGCATGACAGAAGCAAAAACTTGAGGCTCCCTCTGAGCCACATGGAAAATACTCTAGATGGACTGGCTCTGGGTGTACCTGCCACGGTGCCACCATATCATCTGCCTCTTTGCTCACTTATGAAGATCAATGTCAAGGATGAAGGGTGGTGGCCTAGAAGATGAACCCTGCTCAATCTCAGCCTCAATGAGGGCTTTCCAAAGGCTGGAACTCTCCATAGGGGTTTCCAGTAGCATGCAGAGACTCACGGAGCAGACTCAGCTTGACTGGAGTGCAAAGACTGCTCTGCAGAGTCCATTCTTGGCAAACAAACAGCCAGGCCCACCTGGGCTGGAGCTCAGGGTCTGGAGGTGTCATCAGGTCACATGTATCCAAAGGGATCATTCTCATGGTCCTCTTGTTTCTCCCATCCAACAAGCAAAGGAGCCTTCCTTTTCATCTTCCTGTCCCTTTCACACCTGTCTTTCTCCATCAGATCACAACAAGACTTTGAATTCAACCCAAAACTGCTGCCTGTAATTGATTTCCCAGTTTTTGTTTTTCCTTTTCTTTTCATCAGATGGTTAAGGGTAATGTGCCTGCCACATCATAACAAGGCTTGAGGGAGGCACTTTTCACACATGAGTATGAAAACCCAAACATCACACTTAGGAACCACAAAAGGATGGAGGGGAAGAGTTTTTTGGTTTTTTTAACTGTCTCTTCTGGTGAGACAGAATCCTCTATTTCTGTCTCTCTGGCTTTCCTTAGAACCAGCAAGAGTTAAAGTCCCAATGCACCTGCTTCACACCCTTTGGTTGGCATCTGTTGCGTTTGCCAGCCCAGCTGGTCTTTTCTTTGCAAAGCGCCGCTCTACCTTAAGAGTCAGGGAGGTTCAGGTAGGGCTGACCCCCGTCCCTACCTTGAGACACAGTCAATGATAAGATCTGGCCGATAAGAAACACAGTGATCATTCAGGGTACAAGCCAGGCACATGCAGGTCAGCCCAGGGACATTTGGAGACATTATAAGGAAAGGGATGCTGTTTGTTCTAGTGGGATTGCTATAGTGGTGAGGCAGAAGCCTGCGGCTACTGCTGTCAGCTTGGACTCAACCCAAAGAAAGCCCATCAGTGAATAAGGGCCTTGCAAAACAAAGCAGTTAAGGTATAAAGTAAGGCCACCCTATTAGAGGCTCTAGACCCAGTTAAGCCTGAAGCCATTGCTGCCCTGGACTTTTCAGGTACAGGAGTTGTATTAGTTCCCTTGTGCTGCTATAACAAATTACCATGATAGTGTTAAGGATACCTTAAAACAACACAAATGTGTTCTCTTACAGTTCTGGACATCAGAAGTCCAAAATTAAGATGTTGGCAGAGCTGTGTTCCTTCTGAAGACTCTAGGACAAAAGCTGTTCCTTTGCCTTTTCCAGCTTCTGGAGGCTACCTACATTCCTTGGCTCGGGGCCCTTAGTAACACTGCTCCAACCTCTTGCTTCCATCCTCAGGTCTCCTACTTCTGTAACCAAATCTCCCTCTTTCCTTTATAAGGATCCTTGTGTTTATGATCGGACCACCCAGATGTTCCAGGATCATCTCCACCATTTCAGGATCTTTGACTTAAGCACATCTACAAAGCCCCTTTTGCCATATAAGGCAACATATTCATGGGTTCCAGGTATTAGGATGTGGATATTCTTGGGTTCTGGGGATTAGGATGTGCATATTCATGGGTTGGGGGGATTAGGATGTGGACATTTTAGGGTGCCTTTATTTAGCTAACCACAGAAATCAGTATCAATAGTGTCCTCCTTTTTTTTTTTTAAGAACCACTTTAGATTTGGGATCTGTTACTTACAATAGAAATAGTCCATAATACGTACTCCTAAATCCACATCATCATCTTACCTCTGAAGAACAGATAAAGCCTAGTATTCAGTTCATCCAATCAGAGTCATAATTTCCTTGTATCACACTTCACTGTTTTTAATTTGGGCCAGCAGTATAGAATAGAGGTTAGGAACATAGATTTCGAAATCACATAGCTTTGGTCTACATCCTGACCTTTCCACTTATGAGTTAAGCCTTTTAAGCTACAATCCCCCCGATCTGTCAGATGGAGATAATGAAAGCACCTGCCTCAGCTGGCGATCATAAGAATTAAATGAGATAATGAATGCACCGTGCTCACACTAGAAGGTCAATGCTCGATAAATAATGCCCTTTCCACTAAGATTGCAGACACGACTCCTTCCATCTGGTATATTACACTGATTTTTTTAATACAATGTGTCTCAATTAATTGCTTCATTTTTATTTAGCTTCTTTAGAAATGGCTCCAGACTCAGAGAATGCACCTCGTTGGGTCTTCACACCAACACCTTCATTTCAAAGGTGTTGTTGCCAAGTGCTTTCACAGAGCACACAACAGAGCCAGATTTTTGCAAGTTGGCCATGTCTTCCTTCCTTTATTCTCTCTCGTTATTGCTGACATCACTCTACCTCCAGTGCAACCCTACCCCATCTTCGAGGTCTGTATTTTTCAGCCACTCTACGCAAAGACTTTTCTTCGACCCTGTGTAATTTTGTTCTTTCCCCAGCTTATCTAATAACCGTGATCTTTTTTTCATGTTCTTACAGAAAGTGTGGTTGCTCCTCCCTTCTGTCAAATTCCACTTGCTACTTAATGCTCCAGTTTAACTCTGCAGAAATGATTTCAGCCTGGCACTCCCTGGGCATTGCTTCTGTGTGCAGATGCCACTCTGGATGGAGTCAGGGGATGCTTTTAGAACTTGGCAGTCCATACCTTAACAACATAACAGGAAACAGCAGGCAGTGGCTGCACTGAATGGTTCAAGTTTGGTGGCCGGCAGGACGGCAAGGGGCAGCCATCTGTGACAAGTGACACGACATGCTGTGTGGTTCACAGAGGTTGATGTTTCAGCAGATTTTATATCCCAGATGCAGGGTAACTGGAGAAAACAGGACAGGAACTTCCTAGAGACAGGTAAACTGATGCCAAGCTTCTACCTGGATACCTGCATACCTGTCCATCCCAACATCAAACCCACCTGCTCCTCCCTCTCTTCCCTGTAAGGAATTTATTTATCAGTTATCTCTACACATTTAAGGCTAATTTTTAAAAAAATTCATATAATTTATTAAAATATATTTTTGGAAGACATTTTTACGTTCACTCACCCCCCTAGTATACCCCATATTGCTGAAATAGAGAGCAGGCATCGTGTCATCCCAGGGAAGGCATCAGACCCCTTCACAGCTTCAAGATGACCTAAACCACTGCCATAATTCCTTCCTGCTTTTCCAGCAGTTGGCCTAGGAGTGGGCACATAACCAAACTATGTCCACTGGGACATGGGGAGAGAAGCCTGCTGGGAAGCTTCCTCATGATAACGAAACAACAGAGCCTCAGAAAGAAAGTGTTTTTCTTTCCCTGCCTTTCTGCTTGGGATACAGGACTCGATGCTCGAAGCTGTGACAACCATTTATCCCCACGAAGTAAAGGCCAAAAATAATCTTAGAGACGGTGAATTCCCCTCCTATCTCCCTGAACTGTTAAACCAACTTCTTGTTATGTTATATATTTAAATACCTTTATTATTTAATCCACTATTACTTGGGTATTTTGTTACTGGCAGCTGAAGGCATTCTAAATGATATACTACCTCTTTGTTTTCTAAAGAGACTATTAAACAAAACATAACCCTCTCTATGCCTGCCTTAAAAACTGTGTATAAACATGGTGGCAACATCAGGCTTCTTACTGAATAACTTCTCTAAATGAAGTCAAGTGTTAAGAAGTCCCCAAATGGTAGTTACAATCTTTAGATGTTCAGTTCTTCCATTAAGTTGATTGAGCAAGGCCTTTACCTCCCCTAAGCAGTATATTAAGTGCATTGCTGAGTTCTCATCACCCAAAAATTGCAGTATGTGATGGTCTTACTACCCAAACATTGTAGAACTTGTTTATCTCAGTCCATTTTCCCCATCTTGGTCACATAGCAAGATGTCTTGACCACAGCTTGTTATGTAGAAATATACAGAAGGTAAGAAAAAAAATCCTAGAATTCCCAGCTGTGTAGTATGAGAAAATGCCAGCATGGAGCTGATTTCAAGAGGGTGTAAAAAAAAATAGAATCAGGAGCCACAATGCCTATGGACATTGGTAATTAAATGTGGCGGCTCGATGACACAGATTCCAGTTTAGACTTTACCTAACAGGTGCCGTTTCTGTCCTTGCATCTGAAAACAAAATTAGAAATCTGAACATAAAGTTGTCAAAGAACAAATTAAAAATATTACATGGGGTCATTGGTAAGTCTTTAGTGGACCTAAGGCCTACACATTTTACAGCTTCCCTAGCTACAAAAGGCAAATCTACAGAAAGTGTGACATGCCTGATGATACCTAAGACTGAAAGAGCTAAAACTCTTAAATTAGCAACAGCTCACAAGCAAGGAAGTCTGATGGGAGTACAGCTATAAATCAGATGTTCCATACAAAGGAAACTCCTGGAAACATGGCCATAGGCTCCCCAACACAAGTGCAGGTCAACCACCAAGAAACTGGTAGTCTATGTGTCAAAATTCTTCATAAAGTGGAATTCATTCCTCTGATGGTTTTACCAGCCCCAGGGGCTGAGCCCTCAGTCTTTGCGGTTCTAAAAGCTGACTTTTCCAGCACACCAACATCCATTCCTTTTCTTAGATGTGGAATCACATTACTCGACCTCATGAGACTTGTTATAAAACTTCAATATCAATTTTGTTAACATAAAATGATAAATGACTAGCATAGAAACTTTTAAAAGCTCTCCCGGCCGGGCGCGGTGGCTCAAGCCTGTAATCCCAGCACTTTGGGAGGCCGAGGCGGGTGGATCACGAGGTCAAGAGATCGAGACCATCCTGGTCAACATGGTGAAACCCCGTCTCTACTAATACAAAAAAATTAGCTGGGCATGGTGGCGCGTGCCTGTAATCCCAGCTACTCAGGAGGCTGAGGCAGGAGAATTGCCTGAACCCAGGAGGCGGAGCTTGCGGTGAGCCGAGATCGCGCCATTGCACTCCAGCCTGGGTAACGAGCGAAACTCCGTCTCAAAAAAAAAAAAAAAAAAAAAAAAAAAAAAAAAAAAAAAAAAAGCTCTCCCAATTAGTCTACTGTCTTCCCAGAGCTTGACTTATAAGGAGGGCCAAACCTATTTTACCTGAAAGTTTGGTGGAATTAGAAAGTGTTGGACTTGTACAAGCCTCGCTCAAGATAACCTAATGCAGCCAACATACCCCGAAGATGGCTTCACCAAGGGACCAGTGCCAACTGACCCTACTGCCTTCAACCAGCTCCACGAGGGCTGCCCTTGCCAATGGGTTCAGAATCCTCCAAGTTGACTGGCAGTGCCCCTTTCTCCTGGGCAGAATCTGGATGAATGGTGCCAAAAACTGCCTCCAAGAGTCTCCTTTCACTTAGCTTTCATGGACAGATTAAAATTCCTTTGACCAACAACATCTTTTTCATTAGATATGTTTATTCATTTGACCTCAGATTGCTGAGGTGATCTGCAGCCTAGGAGCTATCGCTTCTCTTGCAGTTGTTAAAACCCATTATATGTCTGTTTTAAAGCTCAAATCTCAGAGTATAATCCTATCATCACCAGACTCGGTGAATATCACACAAAAGCTACCAAGTAGTTTCTATAAATTCTGTATTGAACCATGAGTCCCACATTAGATCAGCAACATATGGACAGCACAGATCCATTCCTACATGTTTATTTCAATCATTCCTTCCTTCCTTCATTCATTTGTTTATTCAATAGATATTCATTCGTCAGCTCTATATACAAGCATTGTTCCAAGTACTAGGCATACAGCAGGAAATCAATCAAACAAACAAAACTTGTCCTCATGGAGCCCACATTCTCTCAGGAGATGGACAGTACACACATAACTTGTCGTATGTCAGATGCCAAAGAAGGATATGAGAAAAGGCAGGGAAGGTGGACAGAGATTTCTAGGCATAAGTAAGGCATGGAGCATGCAATTATTAAAATGTGCACTGGAAGTCCTCATTAAGAAGAGGTGGGAAGGTGTGCAAGTCATGAGGTTATCTAAGGAAAGAACATTCCAGACAAAGGCAGCAGTAAGTGCAGCCAGAGCAGGGTACACCAGGGGAGAGAAGCGGGAGATGAGGTCAGGGAGTTCATGGTAATCAAACATGGCCTATGCCTGTGTCTATACAATATCTGATACATGGATGAAAGTAAAAACATACCATTGATGGAACGTTCTCATCCGTCTGGTTCATGTAAACTGACAGAGAGGGAGGCCATGGTTTAGCAGAAGATATTACCAATACTATATACCTAACAACTTGTATTTAGAATATATTAAAAGCTTTAGAAATTCAATAAGAAAAGGACAGGCAGCCTAATAAAGAAATGGCAATAGACTTGAACAAACACTTTATTAAAAAGCATATCCAAACACCCTCCCCCAATCCTAAAAGGTGCTCAATCTAATTGTCATCAAGCAAATATAAATTACAACTACAATAAGATGTCAATTCACACTGACCAGAATGACTGAAATTAACAAGCTTGACAATACCAAGAGTGGAGGCTACTGAGGAAGAGAATAGCCACCCCGAAAATGGGAAGCTAGGCCATAGTATTCTTCTGTTGAACATATTTACTGTTACACCAGATAATAAGACCACTCCGCAATCACATCTGAACACAGACAAAATTAAAAACACTATTCAAGTTACAAAAACAACCAAACACCCTATATATCAGCTGTTCTGGGTTGGATCCCATCCCTTCAAGAAATATGTCGATGTCTTAATCGCCAGTACCTGTTCATGTGCCTTATCTGAAAATAGGGTGTTTTTGCAGAGACAATCAAGTTAAGAGGAGGTCATTAGTGTGGGCCCTAGTCCAGTATGGCTATTGTTCGTATAAGAAATTGACTAGAGACACAGAGACAGATACAGGGAGCACATCACAGGACAACAGGGGAAGAGAATGGAGTGATGCAGCTACAAGCCACGCAGAGCCAAGGATTGCCGGCCATCACCAGAAGCTAGGAGAAGGGCATGGAATAGATTCTTCTCCAGGGCTTCCAAAACAGAACTAGCCCTGCCAACACTTTAATTTCAGACTTGTAGTCTGCAAAATTGCGAGAAAATAAACTAAATTTCTGTTGTTTTAAGACACCCTGTTTGCAATACTTTGCTACAGCAGCCACAGGAAATTAATACGTTGACTTAAGTGAGTCAATGCTGTTTCTCTTCAAATTCCAGTTTAGCCTCATTCCATTCTTCCTGCTTTCTGGATAAAAGTAATTAAGCAATCCAGTCATAGAATTAACCTGGCTTCCTGACAGTATCCAAGTAAGAGCAACACCCAGTTTCCCTGAACCCTCCCAAAACCACCTAACAGAAACTCAGATCTCCTAATTCTTCCCAACACCCTTTCCTTGAGTCATCTCGCCATCCACACTGTGTGTGCTCTTCCTTGTTGAAATGAATTAATGAAACTAATTTTGTTCATTTTCTACTACAAGTGTCTTCCTGGTGGTCTTCCACTGACACTATGGAATGGATTATTGGTGCAGTATTGACAATACAAATTGGTATATCTATGGAGTGGATTATGGTGGAGCATTTACAGTATGAACTGTTATAACTACTTCAAAAACTATTTGGCAATATCTACCAAAATTGAAAATATGCATGCCCAGTGAAACAAAAATTCTACTCCTAAGTGTAAGCCCAACAAATGCATGCCTATGGGTCCCAATAAACATGTACAAAAATGTTCTTTTTCTTTAAACTTTTTATTCCCATAGGTTTTTGGGGAATGGGTGGTATTTGGTTAAGTGAGTAAGTTCTGTAGTGGTGATTTGTGAGATATTGGTGCACTCATCACCTGAGCAGTATACACTAAACCCACTTTGTAGTCTTTTATCCCTCACCCACTTCTCACCCTTTCCCTCTGGGTCCCCAAAGTCCACTCTGTATTCCTAATGCCTTTACATTCTCATAGATTAGTCCCCACTTATGAGTGAGAACATACAATGTTTGGTTTTCCATTTCTGAGTTAACTCCACTTAGAATAATAGTCTCCAGTCACAGGTTGCTGTGAATGCCATTAATTCATTCCTTTTTAGGGCTGAGTAGTATTCCATTGTGTGTATTATATTTATATACACAATGGATGTGTGTGTGTGTGTGTTTATATATATATATACACACATACATATATATATATATATATATATGTATATATGTATACCACAGTTTCTTTATATATTCGTTGATATTTGGGTTAGTTCCACATTTTTGCAATTGTGAATTGTGCTGCTATAAACATGCATATGCAAGTTTATTTTTTTGTACAATGACTTTTTTTCCTCTGGGTGGATATCCAGTAGTGGGATTGTAGGATCAAATGGTAGTCCTACTTTTAGTTCTTTAAGGAATCTTCACACTGTTTTCCACTATGGCTGTGCTAGTTTACATTCTCATCAGTAGTGGAGAAGTGTTCCCTTTTCACCGCATTCACACCATGTATTGGTTTTTTATTTTCTTGGCCATTCTTGTGGGAGTAAGGTGGTATCACATTGTGGTTTTAACCTGCATTTCCCTGATCATTAGTGATGTTGAGCATTTTTTCTGTGTTTGTTAGCCATTAGTGTATCTTAAGAGTTGTCTGTTCATGTCATTAGCTCACTTTTTAATGGGATTGTTTGTTTAGCAAGAAACAAAAATGTTCATAGTGGCATACTTAAGTAGAAAAAAACCCTTTACACACTCAAATGTCCATCAGTAGTAGGATGAATGAGTAAATTGTGGCATATCATTAAATAGAGTTCTATACAGCAATGAAAAGGAAAGAATTACTGCTAAAATAAATTATATAAATAAGTATCAAAAACCGATGTTAACTTTTTAAAAAGCTTGAAATTAAAGAAAGTATACTGTATGGGTACATTTATATTGGGTCCAAAACCAAGCAAAATTGATGAATGAAGTAGAAGTCAAAATTGTAGTGAACTGGGGAAAACAAAACTCAGGGCTACTGGAGAGCTATTAACGGTTTATTTCTTGATCTGAGTGCTCATTATGTGGGTGCATTTAATTTGTGATGATTCATTCAAACTGTGTACTAATAAATTAAGCAATTCTCAAGATATATATTAACTTCAATTTATAAGGTTAATTTTAAAATTACTTATACTTTGCTATTATTTATAACACGATAAACTGAATTATTTCATAATGCATTCACTTAACAGAATTTATTGAGTACCTACTATGTGCCAGGCACCATAAAATGAAAAATAAGCCCAGGTGTGGTGGCTCATGCCTGTAATCCCAGCACTTTGGGAGGCCGAGGCGGGTGGATCACGAGGTCAAGAGATCGAGACCATCCTGGTGAACACGGTGAAACCCCATCTCTACTAAAAATACAAAAAATTAGCTGGGCACGGTAGTGCGTGCCTGTAATCCCAGCTACTCAGGAGGCTGAGACAGGAGAATTGCCTGAACCCAGGAGGCGGAGGTTGCAGTGAGCCGAGATTGCGCCATTGCACTCCAGCCTGGGTAACAAGAGCGAAACTCCGTCTCAAAAAAAAAAAAATGAAAAATAAAATAACTAATGTGCAGTAGATCTCATTTCACATTTAATTCCGTAACTCTATGAGAAAGGTACTATTTTTATTATGCCCATTTTTCAGGGAAGGAAACTGGAGGAAAAAAAAACAGATTAAATACTTGTCTGAGGCCACATAATAGGTGACAGGGCTGAGGTTTATAACCAGACTCCCTTCACAGACCTTTCCTGTACAGTCAAATGAAGGGAGCACATAAAGATAAAGCACAGCAGATGAAGCAGAGAAGAAAAAAGGAAAAGAAGGAAATGATAGAAATTCTCAGAGGCAGCCTCAGCATCCTGTGAGTTAATGTATGTTGCATGTGAAAGAAAATATTAAAATGATATATTTGATTTCACAAAAAGATATGCTGAAACACACTGCATTGATAACTAATAAATTACAATATGTTTCATAAAAAGTTGATATGGTTATATGTCATATATTCTCATTTCGAAATGTATTGCTAATTATTTGACAGTTTAAAACTGCATAAATAGATCACAATTCTGTTAAGGTTGCAAAAAAGTATCTCTTTTAAAAATTAATTTTCTTTGGATAATCTTTTTTTTTCTGGCTTGGATTGGGTGGAGTGGGGCATGGAGGGTAATCACCTTCCAGGCTTTTGTTATAACCACAGCACTTTTCCACTTCAAGATCTCCACTGTCTACACCTCTTCACCATCTCCCTTACACATGTATTGGGGTCCAGCAGGCCTCGATTCACATTACAGCTCGACTGCAGCTATGTGGCAAGCTGGGCAGGGAATTAGGGGAAAAATTCACCATGGAACTATAGTTCAACAGTCAAGAGCTGAAGCTCAGGAGAATGAGTCTGGTTATAAACCTCCGCTTTGCCACCAATTGTGTGACCTCAGGCAAGTCCTTAATCTGTTTTAGTCTCCAGTTTCCTTCTCTGAAAAATGGGCATAATGAAAACAGCACATTTCTCATAGATAAATGGAGTTAAACGTAGAAAAAAACTAAAAAGTGCAGCACAGTGCCCAGCACATTGTAGGTTCTTTCTCTTTCTCATGCTATTCTCTGCTGTCTGAGATTATACCTCCTTTTCTCATTTCTTATCTTTTTGTTTTCTTTTTTTAATTGAGATGGAATCTTGTTCTGTCACCTAGGCTGGAGTCAGTGGCACGATCTGAGCTCACTGCAACCTCCGCCTCTGGGTTCAAGCGATTCTCCTGCCTCAGGCTCCTGAGTAGCTGGGACTACAGGTATGCACCACATTGCCCAGCTAATTTTTGTATTTTTAGTAGAGACAGGGTTTCACCATATTGGCCAGGCTGGTCTTGAACTCCTGAACTTGTGATCTGCCCACCTCGGCCTCCCAAAGTGCTGGAATTACAGGTGTGACCTACTGAGCCCAGTCTCCTTCTATCATTTCTAAGCCTCTATTCACAGCATCTAGAGGCAAGCAAATTATTCTGCCCAACATTGCAATGGAAACATCACCCGTGTTAGGCAGGCATCATTCAGTTGAAGATAACAGAATCCTAAGTCAAGATGGTTTAAGCAGAAAGAATATTAAGTCACTCTTGTTACTATAAAGCCCAAAAGGAAAGGCCAGGATTAAGGGACTCAACAATGTCATCAGAATACTCTCTCTCTATTTCTGTGTGCTTCTGTTTCTCTGTATCTATGCGTGTGTTTATCAGCCTCATTTCTTGGACATACTCTCCATGTTATGTCAAGGATGGCCATTAGCAACTACATGCTTACCAGTTTACCAATACTGAAGAAAAGACAATGACTCTTTTCTAATAGTTCCCATCAAAACTTTCAGGAGTGATTCCCATTAAAGTATCTTGGGTCACATGCCTACACATGAACTCATCACAGTGACAAAGAAGATGGATTGGTTCTTGGAGCTAAGGTGGTGGATTCAACCCTACCCATAACATTCGTGAAGATTACAACAGAAGTGGTCCCCTCAAAGGAAACTAAAATTACTACACTGCCTCCACCAGGTAACTTTCCTAAGAAACAATACCATTCTCCAGTTCACTCCCAAAAGCCATTCCAGTCATGGAAAGGTTTCAAGGAAGAGTTCACACTGATCAAGTGGTATCAGAGTGTTTGGGATGACAAAACTGGGAAGTCATTATGCACAACCCCTCATTTCACAGGTAAGAAAACTGAGCCTAAGAGAAGGGATGGGGCTCACCTGGGACCACCTAGTTGATTAGTGACAGAGGTGGGAGAAAAACAAAATGTGGGGGCACGTGGTCCAGGATGGAGTTGTCTCAGTTTTTATTTTTCCCATGTTCAAGTGTATGTGGCTAACATTTGCCTGTGTCATCTCTTTCAGAAGAGTATACCTTTTTTTTCTTCTCTTTTAGAGGCAGGGTCTCATTTCGTTGCCCAGGCTAGAGTGAAGGGGTGTGATTGTGGCCCACTGCAGCCTTGATCTTCCAGGCACAAGCAATCCTCCCAGCTCAGCCTCCTGAGTAGCTGGTACTATAGGTATGTGACACCACATCTGGCTAATTATTTTACTTTGTAGAGATAAAGTCTCCCTCATGCTCCTCAAACTGGTCTCAAACTCCTGGGCTCAAATGATCCTCCTGCCTCAGTTTCCTGAAGTGTTGGGACTACAGGCATGACCCACTGCTCCTGATTTAGAAGACTGTATCTTGTACAAACAGAAACTACAGGTGAAGCTCGGCAGCCACATACGGTTGAATATTGCTTGGCAGGGATGAAAAACATCCCCTAGAATCCTAATACAGACACCCTACTGCCAGTGTAAAGTACTCATTGTATCCACCAAGGATTAGGACAAAGGAGAGAGGAGACTTAAGTGAAGTCAGACAATTACTATTATTTCCTAAGAGAAGAGGAGAATGACCTGCCTTTGGGAACATCATGACGATAGCAATGGCGGGAGTCCAGAGAAATCTCTGAAGTTCTCGTTCTCTGCCCTGTCTGAACAATGGCATCATGAAGGCCCCTCAAATAGAAAGGGATGTCAATTTCATATTCACGTAGGCTTAGGATGGGATGGACTTTAAGAAACCTGGAAGTTAGAGTTCATTCATGTTTAACTTATATGATTTCCACTATAGATACTCAACAGAGAGAGAGAGAAGGAAAAAAATAAGCAATGTGGATGTTTCTGCAGTTTTTCACTAAATGAAGGCCTGCTCCAGATTGACTCTGAAAGGAGAGGTGTAAATCTATCTGTAAGCAACACCGTCATTGGGAGATCAACCCAAGACAACACAAGTGAATTTAATGCTAGGAGGAAAACTGCCTGAGTTAGACACAGCAAGAAATGATAGCTAGTCTCCAAAGGAATTTACAGGTAATTCTGCAGACACAAGCTATTAGGTTGGTACAAAAGCAATTGCTATTGTGCCTATACTTGTAACGGCAAAAATCTCAACTGCTTTTGCACCAACCTAATATTCACTCTAAGTGCTAACTGTGGAAGCTCCAAGTAAGATGCAACTGCACTGTATGAAATAAAACAGCAGAGACAAAATGTCACAAGCAGCACTATTAGCTGACACTAATAATACCTAACACTTGTATAGTGTTGTTCAAAGCAATTTTCACACTGTTAACTTATTTAATGTTCAAAACGACCCTAAGAAGTGAGACGGCAGATGTTTCCATGAGCTTCAGTTTTTAGATGTCCAACGTCAGCCAGTTAACAACTGGCAGAAACCAGGGTATTCAGGTATAAATATGTGCTTTTTTCCCCTTACTTCAAGTTATGTTTCCCTTGCCAAGCTCAGAAAAGAAGCCATGTCTTTGTGTGTTATTGCCTCAGGTGTGTTTCTGTGACCCAGAGCTGAAAGCAAACTTGCCAGGCAGAGGAGATAAAATCTCTCCTAGATATTTGTTTCTCAAAGCCTTGCCTCTCTGAAGGATGTCATGGTGGATTATACAGGACAGGGAGAAGAAGTGAAAGCTTTTTGGACTTTTACAAGCAATTTAAACTAATCGGATGCTATGGACTGAATGTTTTTGTACCCTCAAAATTCATGTATTGAAATCCTAACCTACAACATGATGGCATTAGAAAGTGGGGACTCGGGAGGTAATTAGGTCAGGAAGTGGAATCCTTATGAATGGAATTAACGCCCTTATAAAAAGACATGATAGAGCTTGCTTTCCCCCTCTCTTCTCTCCACCATGTGAGAATATGAAAAGATGAGAAGACCACAATCTGCAAAACAGACAGAGGATCCTCACCAGATACTGAATCTGCCAAGACCTTGATCTTATACTTCCCAGTGTAAACCAAAAATAAAACTCCAAGGCCCCGATTCCACCCCCATCAACGATCTGAATGAACCCTCTCCTCAGCCAGGGCTTCCTAAAATTTAACCTGAAAGACATTCAGGGCATGATAGGACTTGGGGGTCAGACATGCCTCATAACACCCTGCCAGCATTAACATCGATACAAACCTTAAGTCTGGTAAGAAACATTTTCAGTCTATCCTCTCAAAAGCCTGCTACTTGGAGGCTTCCTCTGCATGATAAAACCTAGGTCTCCACAACTCCTTCTGGTTATCCAGATATTACTCCCACCTTGAGTTGTCCTGCCCTTTGAGATTGAACCAGTGTAAATCTCACATGTATTGACTGATGTGTTATGTCTCTCTAAAATCTATAAAAGCAAGCTCTACACTAGCCACCTTGGGCACATGTTGTCAGGACCTCCTGAGGCTGTGTCATGGGCACGTCCTTAACTTTCGCAAAATAAACTTTCTAAATTGACCAAGACTTGTCTCAGAAATTTGGGGTGTACATCAGACTCCAGAACTATTAGAAATAACTGTTGTTTAAACCACCGTGTCTATGGTATTCTGTTATAGCAACCTGAACTTACTAAGACAAGGAAGGTAGATATTTATCCAACAAGACAACAAAGATGAAGTCCTCTGGGGTTCCCACAAAGGCTGGTCCATGCCTGGTGGTTGTCAGTGGCTGGGTGGGAATTAAACAGTTAGTGATTTATCCCTGAGAGCCATAGTACCATGCTCAAACTTGGCACAGAATCCTCCAGGTTTTGCCTTCACAGGAACATCAAGGTTGGGATAATAAGCCTACAATTAGTAACCTGTCCAGGCCAGAGCCAAGTCAAGCCTTCCCTGAAAAGGCTGTCCTGCAAAGACATCATGAACCTTTGCACGATGCTGTGGAAGATTAGTACTGGAAGATTAGTAGTGGAAGCTGCCCAGGTAAAAACAGAGATTGAATTTTCTGCTATTTCATATTAAACTTGATTTAAAGAAGGAAAAGAATGTGGCATTTCTTGCCTTGTGGTTTTGTAGAATAAAATGCAACCCTGCTACATAGATAAGAAGCAAATTCCTGAGAGAGGAGAGGATAGTTGACCTTGGTAAAAAAGCAGGGGAGTGAAGGTCCTGGGGAGGTGAAAGAGGTGATGAAACAAATTAGGCCTCAACACAGATAATATTCCTGAACAAGGCAAGATAAGGGAACAAAGGGATATCCTTGGCTGACTACAGATAGGAGAACAAAGAAGAGACCTCTGTGGGTGGCCTCCAGAGAGGCTGATGGGCAGTGGGTGATGAGGGGGGCTGCATGACAGTGGGGAGGAAAGGGGAAACTTGTATAATCAGCTGAATAATGAGTGTGCTGTTTTATACCAGCCCACTTGGTGTGGCTTTTCTCCTTACAGTGGTACACTGATAGAAAAGACAGGACTGAATGCAAGTGAAGAGTGTGGATTCCTGAACCCATTCAACACCACGGTGGCCTCATCACTCTGGGGATGATTCTAGGGTGCAAGACCATGTGTCATATATACTTGGCATTGTAATGTGCATGACACATGCCTGGGTGGAGGGTTAGTGAGGCAGAGCTGCCTGGCAGAGAATCCACTGGGCATGGTCCTAACACTAGAAGCACAGATCCAGGACCCAGTGGGCACAGCATATCCCACTGTGGTTTCATCAGGGTTCCTCAGTGGAGGCTAGTTTGGAGATCAGAGAAGAATGTGGAGACTCCATGCTGAACCTAGTCCTAAAGTTAACTGGCAGGAGAAATAGGCAGACCACAGAGGATGGAAGAGAGAAGGTAACAGAGACCAGAGCGTTCATGAAATCGGTGGAGAAGCAGACAAGAAGGGAGCTGGCCCTCAGAGACTCCCCTAGAGCCCAGAGCTAGTACAAGATCTACTGCAAACTGGATGTTGTGGATAATATCACCTAATGCTAAGCTTTCCCAGCTGCATATTGATAGAGACAGAGGGTGGCGCTAGTGGCGGTAGGGGTAGTGAGTGGCGCCAATAAGCCTGGGCTCACAATCCATGTTCCTGAATTCAAATCCCTGCTCTACCACTCACAACCTGCCTATGAAATATTAGATAAGTTAGTTAACTCCTACCTACCTCACTTGTCTCATCTGTCAATGAAACTAATACTGCCTACTTCATAAAGTTACTATAAAGACTGATTAATTAATTCATGTAATGCTCTTCACATACAGGATAAAGATACATCCCAGTTTGTCTAGGACAGTTTGGTTTATGCCTGTTTCATGGTATAACTATTAGTGTAGCTTTCTCCTTTTACTCTCAAAAGTCTCTTGACTTGGCCTCTGCTTCTGGCCTACATGGAGTTAATAGGACTTACAATTAACATTTCCTTCCCAAAACAAATATTTTAAAGGAAACAAAATAAATATAACGATGATTCTCAAGCTATTAGACATCAGAAAAGATAAGACAGTGGTCCCTGAGAGATGGGAAACAAAAAGAGGTGATTCTATTAACTGCTCTATCTTACCATATAGAGAAAGTAGATGTCTAAGCCATGTTGTAAAGAAGAGAGAAGGAGGCCGGGTATGGTGGCTCATGCCTGTAATCCCAGCACTTTGTGAGGCTGACGCGGGTGGATCACCTGAGATCAGTAGTTCAAGACCAGCCTGGCCAACATGGTGAAACTCCATCTCTACTAAAAATACAAAAATTAGCGAGTTGTGGTGGTGGGCAGCTGTAATCCCAGCTACTTGGGAGGCTGAGGCAGGAGAATCGCTTGAACTTGGGAGGCAGAGGTTGCAGTCAGCCGAGATCATACCAATGCATTCCAGCCTGGGCAACAAGAATGAAACTCTATTTTGAAAAAAAAAAAAAAAAAAAAAAAAGGAAAGGAAGAGAGAAGGAGCTGGAAGTCTAGGAAAGCTAAGGTAGCTGAAATTTGCAGGACTGAGTGCCAGAGAAAAGGATACAAAGAAAGAGAACTCAGAAAACTTGCAAAGGGTCCAACTTAAATACTGATCAATGCATGCCTGTGAAGAAATTTATCCCAGCACAAGGAAAGAGCTACCCCAAAGGATCAGCAAGAACACTACCCTCTAATAGCAAATTTTCCCAACAGCTAGAATGAAAACTTCTCAATTGATGTGGCATTGATTAGAGTGTTAAAGAGAGCCTTGTTTCAGTAGTCAGGAAGAACTAACCCTACATTAAATGCTGCTTTGGTCCCACCTAACAAAATATAAAAGCAAGATACCCATGGATTAAACTGTTTCCTGGTAATTTAACTCTGTTCTAGAAAAGCTGTCAAGAATATTTATGAAATACCAAAAACAAGCAACCTAGAATTGTTTGATTTTTAAATGTCTTTTTAAAACAAAGGCAAAATTAAGATGCTTACAAACACAAAATCTGAAAGAATTATCACCAACAAATCTGCAATACAAAAAATATTAAGATTCTTAGAGCAGAAAAAAAAATTATTCCAGATATAGACTTAGACTGAGAAAAAGGAATGAAGCATCAGAAATTGTAGATGCCTGGGTAAATATAATAAATTTTTTCTCATTATTTTCTTATTAAATCTTTATAAAAGATATCAACTGCTATATATATACACACACACACACACACACACACACATATGTAAAATTGTGAACTTAATTATAAACCCTAAAATAACCACTAAAATTACTCAACAAAGAGTTATAGCTAATAAATCGACTAAAGAGAAAAAAATGAATTAGAAAAATTACTCCCAAAAAAAAGCAGAAAGAGGAAAGGGAATAAAAAAGAACAGATGAGACAATAAAAAATAAGTACCATGATGTAGATTAAAGCCCAAACATATCAATAATTACACTAAATGCAAATAGCCAAAATTTCTCAATTAAAAATCCAAAATTATCAGATTAGATTAAAAAGTATGCCCAGTTACATGCTGCCTATAAGAAATTCATTTTAAATAAAAAAATACAAATTTAAAGTAAAAGGCTGAAAAGATATATATCATGCTAATACTAATCAAAATAAAAATGAAGATGCTATATTAGTACCAGATGAAGTTATATTTCAGGAAATAAAATTACCCAAGTTAAACATAATCATTTCAAAATGATAGAGAGGTCAAGTCATTGAGAACAAAAACAATTCTAAATATTTATGCACCTAAATGCAAAGCTTCAAAATATATAAATTGGAAACTGATAGAACTGTAGAGAAATAGAAAAATTGGCATTTTTGTCAAATTTTAACATTCTTCTCTCAATAATTGATAGACTGTCTAGATAGAAAATCAGTAAACATAGAAGACGACTTATACTATGCTATCAACCAACTTAACCCATTTGACATTTCTAGAACACGAATCGAAAACAGAAAATACATTCTTTTCAAGTGCACATGGAACATTTACCAAGATAAAGCATATTATAAGCCATAAAACAAGCATCAACAAAGGTATGATTCAAGTCTTACAAAGTATGTTGTCTGACCATGGTAGGATTAAATTACAAATCAATAATAGCCATCTAGAAAATCCTTCAAATGCCTGAAATGTATGTAACACACCTTCAAAGAATTCATGAATAAAATGAGAAATTTAAGTGTTTTAAGTTGAATAAAATGAAAACACAATATATCATCAAAATTTGTTTAATGCAGCCGGGCAAGGTGGCTCACGCCTGTAACCCCAGCACTTTGGGAGGCTGAGGCGGGTGGATCACTTCAGGTCAAGATATTGAAACCAGCCTGGCCAACATGCTGAAACCCCATCTCTACTAAAATACAAAAATTATCTGGGCAAGGTGGCATGCCCCTGTAATCTCAGCTACTCAGGAGGCTGAGGCAGGAGAATCACTTGAACCCAGGAGGTGGAGGTTGCAGTGAGCCAAGACCGTGTGCCACTGCATTCCGGCCTGGGCAACAGAGGGAGACTCCATCTCAACAAAAAAGAAAAAAAATTGTTGAATGCAGCTAAAGCAGTACTTGCAGAAAAATTAAAAATTTATAGCAATAAAATGCTTATATAGAAAAACAGAAAGTTTTCAAATCAATTACCTCAGCTCCCACCATAAGAAATTAGAAAAAGAAGAGCAAATGAAACCTAAAGTAAGCATAAGAAAAGGAATAACAAACATCAGCATTTTAATTATTAATAAATCCATTTATAATTACTAATTGAATAAATTATAAAATAGAAAACAACAGAGAAAAACAGTAAAACCAAAACCAGTTTCTTGTGAGGATTAATAACACTGATAAGCTTGTAGCTACTCATCAGGACAAAAAAAAAGAAAAAAAGAAAACACAAATTTCCAATATTAGGAATAAGATAAGTGACATTACTAAAGAGTCTAAATAAAATCAAAAGATACTAAAGAAATATTATGAACAATTCTATGCCAATAAATTTGATAACAGATGAAATAAGCAAATGACTTAAATGACACAAAATATCAAAGTTTACACAAGAAGAGCTAAATTACCCAAATAACCCTAAATCAATTAAATACATTTATTATTAAACTGCCACAAAGAAAACTCTGAGTTCAAATGACTTCACTGAAAACCCCTACCAAATATTGAAGGCAATAATAGTATAAATTCTAGACAAACTCTTCCAGAGAATTGAAGAGAATATTTGTCACCTCATTCTGTGAGGCCCATTACTCTGATGAGACTGAAATAGAGAGAAAAGAGAGATTACCAAAAAGAAAACTCCAAAACAAAAACCTACAGGCAATATCCTAAAGCATAACAAAATGCGAGCAAATTGAATTCAACAATGTGTAAATACCCCATGACTAGATAAGGCTTATCCCAGGAAAAAGAAAAGTTCAGTTTAATATTCAAAATCAGTTAAAGGTATTCAGGATGTTAATAGATACCAAAAGAAATATAACAAAAGCATTCAACAAAATCCAGCATTCATTTCTAATTTAAAACAAAAAATTAAAACCCCTTAGTAAACTAAGAATAAAAGAGAATTCTTCAGCCAGATAAAGGACACCTATAAAATCACATCACTTACATCATACTTAATGGTGAAAGAGTAAATAGTTTACCCCCACATCAGGGTAGAAGAATGCTCATTCATGCCATTTCTATTAAACGATATCTTAAAGGTTCCAGCCAGTGAAACAAGGCAAAAATAAAATCTCTCCAGATTGAAGTAAAGCTATCATTATTCGACATTACCATCATCATCTATGTGAAAAAGAAGCCCACTATAATTGACCAATCAATATCTACCTCCATACATAAAAATTAACACAAAATGGAACATTTGTGAAAAATCTAAAATCTTAAAACTTTTAGAGAAATAACAAAGAAGAAAACCTGTGATTATGGTCTAGGCAAGTACTTCTTGGATAAAACATAAAAACCATGCACTATAAAAATAGAAAATTAACCAACTGATTTTTTTTAAACATTAAATTTTTAGTCTTCAAAAACACTGAACAGCATGAAAAGACAAGCCACAGCCTGGGAGAAAATATTTGCCATCACATATCTGATAAAGGACTTGCATCCAAAATATCTAAAGAACTCCGAAAACAAGAACCCACTTAAAAAAAGATGAGCAAAAATTTTGAACAGAAACATCACTAAAGAAGATATATGGATGGCAAATAAAAACTTGAAAATATATTCGACATTATTAATCATTAGGGAAATGTAAAATTAAAGCCATGATATCATACTACATGTAATTATTGAGAAGAGGGGAGGGGAGGGGAGGAGGAAGCAGATCTGTGGTTACCCAGGAACTGGCATGGGTGATAGGGAAGGATGATAAACAGGCATAAGACAACTTTCAGGGGTGATAGAAACATTTAAAATCTTGATCATAGTGAGGGCTTCATGTGAATATACATATAAATATTTATTAAATTATATGCTTTAAACATTTATAGTTTATCTGTCGGCTGCCCCAATAAAGTTGTTTTTAAAAAGGTGTACCTGTTTGGATGATAGATTATATGACCTTCCTGTTTAAAAAGGACCTGGTATTGGCTGGACGTCGTGGCTCACGCCTCTAATCCCAGCACTTTGGGAGGCCAAGGTGGGTGGATCACGAGGTCAGGAGGTCAAGACCAGCCTGGTCAAGTTAGTCAAACCCCATATCTACTAAAAATAAAAAAATTAGCCAGGTATGGTGGCAGGCACCTGTAATCCCAACTACTTGGCAGGCTGAGGCAGGAGAATCACCTGAACCCGGGTTGAGGGGATGGGGGGGCGGAGGTTCCAATGAGCTGAGATCGTGCCACTGCACTCCAGCCTGGGTGACAGAGTAAGACTCTGTCTCAAAAAAAAAAAAAAAGGACCTGGTATTTATGAATGCTCAATTAGTGTTGGTTTTCAGCATTAGTGTTAGTGTTAAAATATTAGCATTAATATTATCCTATCAGCCACAATCATACAGGCCCACGAAGGAAGACAAGTCTAATCTGCAGATCTAGGAGTAACAGCCTGGGAGGCAACACAGGGCAGGGCTAAGCTTGAGTTCAGCAGGTGGGTGGAATTGGGTTAAAATCCATTTTAACCCAGCAGTTTACAAGCAGTGTGATCTCAGGAAAATCCCTTAACTTCTGCGAGTTCTCAGATTCCTCCTCTATAAACAGTGGTAATATATTAACTAGCCTCATAGACTGGTGGGGAGGATCAAATGAGATGATCCGGGGAAAAGCAGAGACTCAAATTCTGTATACAGAAACCACACCGCAGCGTTTTCAAAAGAAAAAGAAAAAAATCAGCAAAGCCCCGGCCAGCAGCGGCTGCTGAGCAGAGATGCTTAGTGACTGGTGGAGACGGTGAATCAGTGAGGCGGCGTATGCTGCAGTGTAACTCTCAAGCACCAGGCCCTCTGCTCAACCCAGAGATGATTAACGGGCCTGGTTCCCTTTTAAGAATGAAATCATAACAGAAAAAAAAAGTGTGAAGACTTAAAAAAGATCTAGCTAAATGTGTTACACTTCCTAAGTGAGCTGCTAGTGGAACTATGCCACCGGCCACAGCATGTACTTAGCAGAATTGTCACAAATGTTTAGAAACAAGACTAGCCTTCCAATTCATCAGGATGTCCTACCCTTGTAGAGGGGAGCTTCTTGGGGACAAAAATGCTTGGGGACAGTAAGCTTATCTGGTCACAAGCAAATGAGAGGCAAATGGAAAAGCAGACAGACATGTCTGCAGAAGGCAGCAGAGGCGAGGACAGCTGAGCTGACCTTCTGAGTTTATGTTCCTTACCAAGTCTTTTTCTACAAGTTGTCTTGCCTGTGGAGTCCAGGCAAAGTATACTTTTTTTAAAATCTTAAAACATAATTCTCATATAAATTGTGAGGACATGCTGAAATTTTGCTTACTTATTAATGAGAGAGCCAGCGGGATGTCAAAGCTGGACAAAGATTGCTAAGTTAGATTTTAAAACAGCAAATATTCTCTAAAGCAATAAGGGAATAACCATCAGGATTTTTATTTATTATTTTTATTTTACTTCACTTTAGAATCAGATGGTACCTGTGCAGGTTTGTCACATGCCTATATTGCATACTGACGGGGATTGGGCTTTTAGTGGCACCTATTATCCAAATTGTGAACATTGTACCCAATAGGTAATTTTTTAACCTGCATCCCAGGTCCACCCTCCCCACTTCTGGAGTTCCCAGTGTCTACTATTTCCATCTTTATGGCCATGTGTACCCATTGTTTAGCTGCCATATATAAATGAGAACATTCAGTATTTGGCTTTCTATTTAGAAGTCAGTCCAATTAGGATAATGACCTCCAGCTCCAACCATGTTGCAAAGGTCATGATTTCCTTCTGTTTTATGGCTGCTTAGTATTCCACAGTGTATATATATACACCATTTTTTTATACAGTCAATTGTTGATGGACACTTAAGTTGGTTCATGACTTTGCTATTTTTTTTTCTAATTCTGTGAAAAATGACATTGATACTTTGATAAGAACTGCATTGAAGCTATAGGTTGTTTTGGAAAGTATGGTCACTTTAACAATATTGATTCTTCCAATCCATGAACATGAGGCAATTTTCCATTTGATTGTATCATCTATAATTTCTTTTATTAGTGTTTTATAGTTCCCCTTGTAGACCTTTTACCTCGTTGGTTAAATGTATTCCTCAGTATTTGTGTGTGTGTGTGTGTGTATGTCTATAGTAAATAGGACTGAGTTCTTGATTCGATTTTCAGCTTGAATCTTATTGCTGTACAAAAATGTTACTGATTTTTATACATTAGTTTTATATCCTAAGACTTTACTGAAGTCATTTATAAGTCTAGGAATCATTTGAAGGAGTCAGGGTATTCTAGGTATACAATCATGTCTTCAGTAAACAGTGATAATTTGACTTCTTCTTTTCCAAATTGAATGCCTTTTTTTTAAGGAGTTTCCCTCTTGTTGCCCAGGCTGGGATGCAATGGTGCAGTCTCGGCTCACTGCAATCTCCACCTCCCGGGTTCAAGCGATTCTCCTGCCTGAGCCTCCCAAGTAGCTGGGATTACAGGCATGCGCCACCACACCCAGCTAATTTTTTATTTTTACAGAAGTTCGAGACAGCGTTTCTCCATGTTGGTCAAGCTGGTCTCAAACTCCTGACCTCAGGTGATCAGCTCACTTCAACCTCCCAAAGTGCTGGGATTACAGGCATGAGTCACTGCGCCCAGCCTTAATTGCCTTTTATTTCTTTCTTTTGTCTGGTTGCTCTGGCTAGGCTTTCTATTACTAGGCTGAATTGGAGTGTTGAGAATGGACATCTTTTTCTTGGGGGAATGTTTTCAACTTTTCCCCATTAAGTAGGATATTGACTATGGGTTTGTCATATATGACTCTTATTATTTTGAGGCATGATGCTTTAATGCCTACTTTGTAGAATGTTTCCATCATGAAAAGATGTTGGATTTTGTCAGATGTCTTTCCTGCATGTGCTGAGGTGACCACATGGTTTTTTAGTTCTGTTTATATGGTGAATTGCATTTATTTATTTGTGAATGTTGAAACATCCTTGAATCCCTGGGATAAAACCCACTTGAGCATGATGAATTATCTATTTGATGTGCTGTTGGATTCAGGTTGCTAGTATTTTCTTGAGGATTTTTGCATCTCTGTTTTTCAGGGATGTTGACCTATGGTTTTACTTTTGTTGTTGTTGCCTTGCCTGATTTTGGTGTCAGGGTGATACTGGTTTCATAGACTATGTTAGAGAGGAATCCCTCCTCCTGATTTTTAAAATTAATTTCAGTAAGATTGGTACTAACATTTCTTTGTATATCAGGTAAAATTTGGCTGCAAATCCATCTAGTACTGATCTTTTTAGTTGGAAGACTTTTTTTATTAATTCAATGTTACTACTCATTATTGGTCTGCTTAGGATTTCTATTTATTCCATCTTGGGTGGTTGTATGTTTCCAGGAATTTACCCATTTCCTCTATGTTTTCCACTTAGTATACACAGAGGTATTCATAGTAGTCTCTGATGCTGTTTTGTATTTCTGTGGTATCAGTTGCAATGTCACCTTTATCATTTTGGATTGTACATACTTGATTCTTCTCTCTTTTTTTTCTTGGTTAGTCTAGCTAGCAGTCTGTCGATTTCATGTATCCTTTCAAAAAGCCAAATTTTTGTTTTGTTGATCCACTGGCTCTTTTTTTTATTGTTCTGCATCTCATTTAGTTCTGCTTTAATCTTTGTTACTTCTTTTCTTCTGCTAGCTTTGGGTTGGATTATTCTTGTTTTTCTAGTTCCTTGAGGTTTGACATTAGGTTTTTAATTTGAGATCTTTCCTTTTGATGTAGGCACTTCATATTATAAACTTTCCTCTTAGCACACTTTTGCTGTATTGCAGGGGTTTTGGTATGTTGCATCTCTATTTTAATTTATTTCTATTTTTTAAAAAATTTCTGTCTTAATCTTATTGTTTACCCAAATGCCATTCTAGAACAAGTTGTTTAGTTTCCATGTACTTGTGTCATTTTGAGAATACCTCCTGTTACTGATTTCTCATTTTATTCCACTTTGGTCAGAAAAGGTATTTGACATAATTTTGATTTTTTAAAAATTTACTGAGACTTGCTTTATGGACAAGTATATAGTTCATTTTGTAGAATATTTCCTGAAGAGATGAGAAGAATGTATATTCTGCAACTGTTGGATAGGATGTTCTGTAAATGTTTATTAGGTCCATTTGGTCTCTAATCCGGTTTAAGTCCAGAGTTCCTTTGTTGATTTTCTGCCTCAGTGATCTGTCTAGTGATGTCAGTAGGGTACTGAAGTCCCCCACTATTATAGAATTGCTATCGATGTTTTCTTAGGTCCAGTATTTGCCTTATAAATCCATGTGCTCTGGTGTTGGGTGCATATATATTTAAGGCAGTTAAATCTTCTTCTTGTCTTGAATGCTTTATCATCATCTAATGCCCCTTTCTCCTTTCTTACTGTTTAGTTTAAAATCTGCCTTATCTGATATACCGATGGCTACTTCTGCTTGCTTTTGTTTTCCATTCACATTATATATCTTTTTCCACCCATTTAATTTGAGTCTGTGCCTGTCTTTATCCAGTAAGTGGATCTCTTTTAGGCAGCAGAGCCATTGTGGTTATTTTCCTATTGCATATAAATCCCTTGCATCTCTTTAAGACAAAACTAATTTATACCTTGTCATTTAATAATAATAAATAGTAAGTAAAATAGAATTACATTCCCCTAATACAGAGGTCAGACCAAACTGGGCCAAAGTTTGGTCTGCCTCACGTTTTCATGGAGTTTTATTGAAATATAGCCACATTCATTCATTTACATATTGTCTGTGGCTGCTTTTCCCGTACAATAGCAGAATGAGTAGTTGTGACAGGGACTAAAAGGCCAGCTAAGGCCTAAACCTTTTATTACCTTGCCTTTTACACATAAAGTTTGCCAACCCTGCCCCAAAAAGTCAAACCTTAGGTGGGCTTGTTAGCGAGTACTTTATCATGGCATTGAAAGGATATGCAGGGATCCTTTGGCATTACTTCCAAATTTCAGATATAAGCACACTTGCATGTACACACATACACACATCTTTAGGGCTTTAGGGTAAGTACAACTCCCACTTCTGTAACTATGGCTGAGGAGATTCATGATTTTCCTTGGGAAAGGGTTATATAGACTGCTACCAATACTAATGCAGAAATAATAGGAGGGAAAGATGTAAGCAAAAAGTAAAACATACTGAAGGCTCTAATTTGCTCACAGCTTCAACCTTTTGGTCACTTTTTAGTCAGATCCTGCCGACTAAGGATGGATTTGATCCTGTCTCTGACCGGTATGGCAGCTATTCCCTGTAAGACCCTAAGGACACTTGAAGTCTCTGAGAGGATCCCAAATGAATGCAAGGGGAGAATTACAAGGATGTCCATCATAGATTTCTTTAATAGCAACAAAGTAGAAATTATCTGAATTTTCAATGATAGGACATGCTTAAATAAAAATGACTTAAATGAAGCCACCCAATGAATACTCTGAAGTCATTAGAAATGGTAATATGGCTGCATATTCACTGATAAGGAAAGACATCCATTCATTATATATTGTTGAAAGAACAAAGCTCACCCCAAACAGCATGTACAGTATGATTAGTTTTTTTAAGATATGCATGTTGGAAACACCATCTTGATAACAGTTACTATTACCAGATAATGATTTTTAAATTTTCTATCTGATCATCTGGTTTTATTTATCCTTATTTTATGGGTATGAGTGACTTGTATAGTAAATGAACATTAAGGAATATTAAAGTATTTCCTCATAGGAGCTGCATTTTATTATGTGTTCACAAGGTAACATAATTTTGTCTTATATAGTTATAATTTTAATAAGAAGGATATAGTATAAATACCTCCCCCTCAAAGAGTAGTTCATTCATGTCATTATAAACCATTTTATATGAAGGATAACTACTTTCCTAAATAGGACAGGCCATGATAGAGAAGCTAAAGAGAAAATAAGAACAAGAACATGTGTGCACGTTATGCATATACTGATGAGTCAAATTAGCTCTTCTTCAGAAGAATGTTGATGATTTAAGATTCTAATCATTTGATACAAACATAAAATAGGACTTCACATGACAGTATGTAGGCTAACCCATAAAAACTTCTGCCTAAAGAATATACCATATATAATAGTGACTTTTTAGAGTCAACAAATAACTTAGAATGCAATAACATTCTTCCTTCTTTTCTTCTTTCCTTCCTTATTTTTTATTTGACATCCTTGTCCTACTCTAGGAATTCTGTGTGCTGCAATATGCCAGACATTGTAAGGGCAGAAGGATCATGGACATCAATCCAACACCTCTATTCCGGTCTGCTTCAACCTATTGGTCACTTACAATCTGTTTCTGAGGTCAAGTTATTCTACCTAAATCTGAACAACTATTTTGTCAAGAATTTTGTTTTTCTAAACAACCAATGTGAGATGACATAATTCCTATAAGATACATGAATAATATATCTATCCAATTGAATAGTACATTTTAAATATAATCAATCAGTGACTAGTTTGTACTGAATGGTGCTTAAAAACAGGGAAAATATGCTTTTTTTCCCCTTTTTAATTTGGAAAAAAATAAGTATAGAAGTAAGGAGTGTTCATTTCTGTTCTTATTTCTTCTCGGGTTAAAGTACATGCACTAAAGATGACAAGATTACAGAAAGAAGGGAAGTGTAAAAGAAGCCTTACAAATTTTATTAAGATATGAACACTGAAACCTTTCTCACTTTTCATAGAAAAATAAATACTAGATGGGATAGACATAACAAAATGTTTTTGTTATGTCTTGAGTTTGTTACGGGCTTCAGTTGAACAACAGTTCACAGGGAAGAATTTTACTAGATTCTGATACCTTAGGTAAATTGGTAGGAAGGCATACCTAAATTAAGAGGTTGGAGTATTAAAGCACACAAAATGAGAAAAGAGCAAAGCACATGTACAATTAAAGTTTAGACAATTTATATTTTTAAATGCCAGTTGATTTATGTTGCTATGCTAATTCATTTAATAGGAACCTTGACAGGCAATTGGAAACGTACCTTAAGGAATCTTTCCACAGTGCAAATTTGTGACAAAAGAGGCCCTTTTTCAACTTGACATTAGTTTTTCAATGAATTAATTGCAAATTTTAAGAATTATGAGATATTCTAAGTTATTTGTATTAGGAAATGAACAGAAAAATGTAATTATTTTTCCCCTGAAATAATATTTGAGGCCTGAAAAGAAGCTATGAACTATGTCATATTTCTTGTATCTTTCTGACAGTTTGTAATTACTTTTAATGCTGCTGTTCTCTACATTATTAATGCTAATCTGTCATGACAGGGGCTGAAGAGAACCAATGATTATATGCCTTTTCACCAGCAAGCCTGGTTTTAAATAAACGTCTTAATCACAGGAAAATAGAAGATAAGTTACTTTAAAGGAAATAGAGCTTAACCTTCTTCCGGGTTTCTGTCATCTCTTAAAATAAATGTACATTGACAACAGTTGAGGCAGGATGACAATCTATGCAATAATTTCTGCAAGTGACATCGTGTGATGACACTCAGTGATTCACAGACTCACAGAGTTGTAAGGTGTCATAAAAGCTCATCGACTGCAACTTGCCTGCCAATGTCTGAATCATCTCTATTAATCATGGCCAATGGCTACCTCTTCTCTGTTAGAGATGCTCAGAATGACAAGGAACTCATTTCCTCTAACAGCACTGCTTTCTTCCTTATTTTGAGTCAAGATATTACTTTCTGCAAATTTACTTACTGGTCTTAGCTCTGTCTTTTAGAAGCACATCGGACAGGCAGGTCCTCTCACCCAACACGTTTGGCAACTGTTGCTATAACTGATATTCATTCTTGGTCTTCCCATTTACAGGATAAACACATCGACATCTTTTAATAAGACCCATGATACCAGAAGTCCTGTCTTTTATTCACCTCTTTGTCTCTCATGTCTAGCACAATATAGATACTGAATAAATAACAGCTGGAAGAACAAATGTAAATTCTCCTCATTTTCTCTAGTTTTCCATACTTTTGTTTTCATTTCCAATGACAAATAAATTTGACCACTCTTTTCCAATCTTTGGCCATTCCTACTCAAACTCTTCTGTCAGGAGATGATCTCACCCAAATTAATCAAAGAATGGGAGACACATTCCTCAATTACCCTCTCCTCCATATTGACACCTATTCTTCTTCTTCTTTTTTATTTTTATTTTTATTTTTTTGAGACAGAGTTTCACTCTTGTTGCCCATGCTGGAGTGCAATGGTGCAATCTTGGCTCAATGCAACCTCTGCAACCTCTGTCTCCCGGGTTCAAGTGACTCTCCTGCCTCAGCCTCCCAACTAGCTGGGATTACGGGTGCCAGCCACCACACCTGGCTAATTTTTGTATTTTTTAGTAGACATGGGGTTTCACCATGTTGGCCAGGCTGGTCTCGAACTTTTAACCTCAGGTGATCTGCCTGCCTTGGCCTCCCAAAGTGTGGGAATTACAGGTGTGAGCCATTATGCCCAGCGACATCTATTCTTACTTTCTTTATGCCACCATCTTGACTTATCTCTCTTCTATTCCTTCATCAGTTATATCTCTTCTAGTCTATCATGGATCTCTCCACAGGCACTCCTTCAGCTTACCAATATGCTTGAGCTGCCTTCCTTAACCAAACTTTACCTCCATCTTGCCTTCCCCTCAAAAGCTGCTACCTTTCATTACTGCCAACACCTACAATCATTTTCTACAGATGTATTTTATGTCTCTTTCATAAAATTATCAATATTTCATGGCTAACATGAAAGCAAGAAATGGAAATTACCACCCAAAGATTTTAGATTCTGTGTGTGCTGAAAATGATTAATGATAGTGGACTACAAACAATGAGGTGTCAATCAATTGAATTTAGACGCATACGGAAGGGCAGAATCAAATTCTATTGTCTAATAAACAAATGTTAACACTCTGAAAAAACCTTTTGTTTTTCAACATAAACATATTTATATAGACGTTGGAAAAAATTCTTATCTTTCCATAAGTTTATTTATTGTAAAAACAGGCAGAATTTCTGATGGTCTAAATTATGTTTCAAAACCAATTTAGAGGCATTTTTCCCTATTTTAAAATTAGGTATCAAAATTAAATACTAATCAGATTCATATCTCACTTTAATTTTCAGCTTGTATTAATAAGCTCAGAAATCAAACTTCTAAGCTGGGTGCTGTTGCTCATGTTTGCAATCCCAACACTTTGAAAGGCCGAGGCAGATGGATGACCTGAGTCCAGGAGTTCAAAACCAGCCTGGGCAACATAGCAAAACACCATCTCTACTAAAACCACAAAAATTAGCCAGGCATGTTGGGAGGTTGGCTCCAAGTAGCACGCCAGCTACTTGAGAGGATGAGGTGGGAGGATCACCTGAGCCTGGAAGGAGTTTGCAGTGAGCCAAGATTGTGCCACTGCACTGTAGCCTGGGTGACAGAGCGAGACCCTGTCTAAGAAAAAAAAAAAGCAAGCAAAAAAAGAAAGAAAGAAAGAAAGAGAAAGAAAGAGAGAAAGAAGAAAAAGGAAAAAATAAATCAAGCTTCTGAAACAAAATACATTGTTCTGTTTGCTTGTAATTAGCTTCTCTTAACATCTCTTTATGTTTAATATTGTTTTGAGGTTCATCAGTTCTTCACAGTCAATAAACGAGATCATGATGGGTGCTTCTTTAGAGTGAGAAGTTGTATTAGGGAATCAGAACCGTGCAGACATTTAACAGTGATTAAACTATAAGGCTTTTACTTAGCACTGGGATAACCACTTGATGCAAATTATTTCCTCAAGTGTTGTAAGGTATGATATTGCCTCCATTTAACAAATCAGAAAATAAGATTCACAGAGGATAACTAACATGCCTAAGGTTACACAATGAATAAGGAGCAAAGTTGAATCACAACTTTGCTCCTTATTCATTGTGTAACCGTAAGCATGCTACTTATCCTTTGTGAAACTAATTTTTTACCAACTCTGAAACTAATGCTTTTAACCACAGCACCATTCCTCTCCCTTATGTATTATTTAAACTCAATTCCCTTGGATTAAGAATTAGGGCTATAGGTGCAGAAAGATGAGTGGTTTATGTAAGCTCACATACACTGTAAATAGTAAGAAACCGGATCACCATTCAGGCCACACAGCATCTAAGGGGAAAAGATGCTTACCAATCATCCTAGCTCCTTTTGCAGCGTCCATTTTTACTTGGAAACCACTGGAGCTCTGACCTGGGAGCTGTGGTAAAGTAGAAAATGATTAGAAACTGCACTTGAAGGATAAGAAAGAGAAGACATCTGAAGCTTGAGTCCTACAACTTTATTTGCCTAGTGGCGTAGTTCCTTCAGCTTTGCACCTTACAATACATCCCACCTTTAGGAAGCAGAGAAGAACTAAACAAAAAAATGTTTGTAATGTTTCATGATTTTTTTTTCTATTGGTATAGCTTTAAGAGCAGCCTCAGTTCTTGAGGAACACAGCAGTAGCAGACAGCACAAGAGGAGAGGAGTTATTCAGGTAACCCATAACCTGACAAACACTAAATCTGTCTCCTTAAAGCAAAAATTTAAATTAAATTAAATTAAAAATCTACAAAGCCCATACCACTGCCAAAGCCATAGAGAACTTATGCTGAGTTATACAATCGGAAGACATTTTTGCAGAACACATTTGCATTTGAAAGTACGAACACATCCTAAATGTGCAGCATATGTACAGATCTGTGCAGTAGCAATTAGGAACAGAAATAACCAGTGCACTGAATTAGAGTTGATGAGGTTTCAGTGTTCAAGGCAGCCACTTCCTTTACATGACTAATCCCTGCTCATCCTTGGGGTCTCAGATTAGATGTTGCTTTTCCCACAAAGTTTCTGTAGACTCCCAAAGATAGGCTGTATGCCCATCTAATGCATTTTATCTTGCATTTCTCATTCCTCATATCTTTTGTCAGCTGCTATCAGTACGGCCAGTTTGCTTCTCAATCTCTCTAACTAAACTGTAGGAGAGTTGGGACAATGTTTGTCTTGCTCATTATTGTATCATTAATATGTCTCACAATGGCCAGCACTAAGTAGTTGCTTGAATGGTTTTGAGTGCGTTAAGAATAAGCAGTAATGGAATGCAAGACAATTGCTTACAAAAACTAAAAAAGCTACCTATTATTATATCAGCTCCAACTGTAGAAAGCCAAAAGACTATGATGTGATGTGGTAAATGATGGACATACAACAGAGTCAGAAATAGGGAACCATGAAAAAGGAAAAATAACAGGCCAAAGCATGATATCATCATACTCATTTCTGGATAAAAACTCTACTCAAACACTATTATTGGAGGCATTGGTAACTGCATAACAACTTTGATTTGGTATTAACTTATCATTGCTGTCTATCCATTATCCATTAGTCCACACATCTGTTTATCTGCCTACCTACCTATCTGTTATCTAACTAGCTATTCATCCATTCATCTATTTATTATCAATTGTCTGCCTATATTTCCATCCATCAATCCACATGTGGTAGGCAAAATTCTAAAGATGACCTCAAATTTGAAGATGTAATTAAGATTACTAATCAGCTGCCCTTAAAATAGGGAGATTATTCTGGATTATCTGGGAGGACCCAATATAATCGCATGAGTCCTGATAAGAAGAAAAGAGGACGCAGGAGAGATGCAGCAGAAGGCAAAAGTGAAGGGATGGGAGTAGGGGGCAGCATCTCATCAAAAGCATGAGGAAGGATGCAGCCCCAAGAGGAAAGGAGTGGTCTCAGCTGACAGCCAGCAAGGATCTGGAACAGCCACAAGGAACTGAATTTGGCCAACAGCTTGAATAAGCTTAGAGAAGGATTTATCCCCAAAGCCTCAAGGAAAGGACACAGTCTGGCTGACTTCTGGATTTTGACTTATGAAACCCACAGCAGAGAAACCAAATCTAGCTCACTGGATTTCTCATCTGCAAAATTATGAGATAAAAATCTGCACTGTTTTAAGTCACTAAGTTTGTGGTAATTTGTTATGGCAACAATGGAAAACCAACACACCATCCATCAAGCCACTATCTATCTGTCTACCTATCTACCTGTCTATCCATTATCTATTTATCTAGTTTCTATACATATTTAACCTACCTATTGTCTATGAATAGTATCTACCTACCATCTGTGTTTCTTGCCTGAACTGGCTCAGTTCCCTTAACAACAGCCTCCTCTCCCTGACATCCCACCTTGCCCCTAAACACATATGCTTTCCTTCTGGGACAGTGCAACAGCCACCAGAGAGCCTGGATGGTGACTCCTTCAGTTGTGGGACCATTTGCAACCTGTACTTTCTCTGGTATCACAGTTCTCCCGTAGCCTTACATCTAACTTCTACACTATGCTACTGTCCTCTGCTTGACCTTCCCTCTAACAGCCTGCTGGGCACTGGGTCCTGACTCTACTCCTGTATGCTTAATTTCAGCCAATAGGTAAGTGCCCGCTACCGCATCCTTAATCAGCTCAGGCTCATTCACTTTAATTAGTTAACAATGCTCCAAGACCATGGTTGTCTGGCAAGAACCCTAGGACATAGTTCATAAACTTCTATGAATGGGATCACTTGTGTTCTAATGGATCTTTCTTTTCTCTTTATAAGATCTGATTTCAAACAACTCTTTCAACTATTATTAAGAGATACTCAGAACAGGAAACTGTCACTTATATTCACCTTTCTGTAACTAAAAAGCTTTACTCCTTAGAGAACAGTGCCAGCAAAGGGCCAAGGGATGTAGTGGGATATGTTATCTTTCACAGCAACATTTAGGACATATTTCTTTATAAAAGATACTGTGCTGCCCTTCTAAAATGACATATCAGACCTGAAACGGGAACATAAATCCAACTTCATAAAAGAAGTGATGTTCTTAGAAATATAGGTCTTACAGTGTATTACTTACCATATTAGATATGAAGATTTTATATAAATATATAAACATATATACATGTGTTCATTAAACTATATATGCATCTTTGTGCCAGGCATCAGCCATGTGCACTTTTACCTGCATTTCCTCCTATAACCCTCACAAATCACTAAGATACGTCTTGCTATTATCCGCATGCTATAGATGAGAGGTTAAGAAATTGTCCAAGGTCGCAAAGCTAGAGCATAACAACATTAGGATGCACACCCAGGAGTCCAAACCCAAGGCTCATTCTCTCAATTACAGTCGTGTCACTTAACAATGGGATACATTCTGAGAAATGGATCATTAGGCAAATCCCTGTTGTGTAAACATCACAGAGTATACTTCCACAAACCTAGATGGTGAAACCCACTACACACCTAGGCTGTGTGGCAGAGCCTATTGCTCCTGGACTACAAACCTGTACAGCATGTTACTGTACTGAATGCTGTAGGCATTACAATACAATAGTAAATAATTGTGTATCTAAACACAGAAAAGGTAAAGTAAAAATATAAGAGATAAAAATGCTATACTTGTGTAGGGCCCTTACCATGCGTGGAGCTTACAGAACTGAAGGTGGCTCTACATGAGTCAGTGAGTGAGTGGGGAGTAAACGTGAAGGCCTAGGACGTTACCGTACACAAGTGTAGACTTTAGAAACATAGCAACCTTAGGCTAGACATTTATTTTTAAAAATTATCTTTCTGCAATGATAAACCAACTTTAGCTTATTGTAACCTTTTTACTTTAGAAGCTTTTTAATTTTATTTGTTTGACTCCTTCATTGTAACACTTAGCTTGAAACATAAACACACTGTACAACTATACCAACATATCCTTTCTTCATATACTTTTTCTATAAGCTTTTTCTATTCTTAATCTTTTTTTTTACTTTTTAAACTTTTTTGTTAAAACATAAACATTAGCCTAAGCCTGTGCAGGGCCTAGATCATCCATATCACTGTCTTCCACCTCCACCTCTTGGAAAGTATTCAGGAGCAATAACAGGCATGGAGGTGGCATCCCCTGTGATAGCAATGCCCTCTGCCAGAAAACCTCCTGAAGATCCTGCCTGAGGCTGTTATACAGTTAACTTTTTTTTGTAAGTAGAAAGAATATACTCTAAAATAAGGCTAGAATATAGAAAATACATAAACCAAGTAACATATTTATTATCATGATCAAATATTACACACTGCACATAATTGTATGTGCTATATTTTTATATGACTGGCAGCACTGTCAGTTTGCTTACACCAGCACAAACATACCAACGTATGAGTTATATGTTGTGCTGCAACATTGCAATGACTATGATATCACTAGGTGACAGAGCTTTTTCAGCCCCATTATAATCTTATGGGATCACAACATATATGTGGTCAATGGTTGACTGAAACATCACTATACAGCACATGACTGTGCTACACTACATTTTGCTCATATCACAGTGGGAATCTCAGTGTGATGACAGAAGCACCCTTGCTCTTGGGGTGAATCACATCAAATCCCCAGCCCTTGTTTGTAAACTGAGGGATATAGACCTCATACGGTCTCTTATGCTGTATCTGGCTCTTAACGATTTGTAGTTTCCTGGAGCAGCTGTGCTGGCTGGGTCCCTCTCTACCCACAGTATGGGAGGTGCCTGGTTAGTGCATATTATCATTATCCTTTCTCTTTTCCGCACTAACCTTCTGATGTCATGCATGTCGTTGTCCTTCTCCTTTTCTAAAGATCATTTAACACTCCATTTAGTCACCCTTGATAATGCTCTTCTTTCCAGAGGTGTAGCAAGAGAAACAATCTTTAAGGTGATTTCTCTGCACAGAGGGTATGTCCAGATCTGGAAAGCATCCAGCCAGTATTCTGTTTCTGAACCAAGCAGTGCAATGTCAAGAGCAGAAATAATCCAGTCCAGTGAGAGGCAATCATGTTCACCAGTTCTTTACCAAAAAAGAACCTAACTGAAAATAGCAAACTGTGGCTGACAATTCTTGCTTCCAGCAACACCTCAGGAACTATCCACCTCAACTCCCAAACCGCTGGGGGAGTAGTATGTCAGGACAGGAAATGCACTTCATCTAAATCACCAACTCTAATCAGTTATGAGTGGGTTCCTGGAGTTCTGGGGTAAAATGCATTGGAGGATGGGTCTCAACTCAGCAGGAAAGACCACTGATCAATTGATGTCTGCAAGGGACAGAGGGTTAGAAAAGAGACACCAGGCTCAATGTCTATTCACAGATCCTTGAAAAATCAGTGATGGCACAGGCTTTGTAATTAAATCAGCCTAAGTTCAAATCTCAACTCCCTCACCCACTAGCTATAAAATCCTGAGCAAATTTCTTAAACTTTCTTTCAGCTAAAATGGAATAGTCATGAGAATAAAGACCCACTAAGTCATAAGAAATTATCACAAGGTTCCCCAAATAAAAAGCAGTGCAAAGAACATTGATAAATACAGCAGGGTGGAAATGATACTCTTTTCCTATCCACCCTTGAGATTGGGGCAGAAGTCACAAACTGCCAGTCATAGGCCCAATCTCACCTTGAGACCTATTTTATTTGGTTCATGTTGTGAGTTTGCAGTGTTTAATGAATTTTAGAATTAGCTGCCAGCTTATTTTGGAATTTAAATAATATATCTTATTTCTTTTAAAATCTTGGTCTGACAACATTGGCCCCATCCCCACATGGCAACAATCCATTGAATCTGACTAATGACTACTTTCTTAAATAATTCCTGAAAACTTTTTCCCCCTTTTTCATTGTAATATATGGCATATGTTCAGAAGAGTACATGAAATACATGCACAATTTTAGGAGTAATTATAAAGCCAACATCTAAGTAACCAAATTCCATGTCAAGGAATGGAATATGGCTCGCACCCCTAGAAGATGCATATGTTTTTCAGATCACAGTCTCTATCAGCCTCCGGGGATAGCCACTGTCCTTACCTACAAGAGAATCATTTTCTTGCTTTTCATTATATTTTTATGAGGTAAGCATGCATCCCTAAACTACATAGTTTTGCCTGTTTAGAGAGCAGTATGTATATGAAATCTCATTGAACATCTTCTTTTGGGTCTAGCTACTTTTGCTGTACATTATGGTTTGCAGTTTCACTCAGCTTGATGGATTTTATTTATTTTCATTGCTACATGGGTCATGTACTCTTTAGGTTCACTCTGTGTAATCCTTCCACATGGCCCTATTATAGACATTCAGATTTGTGCTTTTATATCAGGACGTCTAGCTTCCCTGATGCAGAGAAATAATTACAATTATAAGCATGTTCCATCCTCTGACCATTCCTGCCAAGGCTTCCATCTTGTTCCACAGCCCCACGGTGAGCCCAGCTTGCTGATATTCCCTCCAAGGCCTAAACCTAAGGATGCTTAGTCTGTACAATTTCTCCTTCATATCCTTTCTCCATTCTCAGGGATCTTCCAAGCTCTTCCATGCAGTGACCCAGTAGCCAAGGCTAACCACCCGGCATTTATTGGTCTCTTTTTCTCAACAAGAAATTAAGGGATTCGGTGAAGCCAGAGACAGATCATCCCTCTAGAAGCACATCGAGCAGCTCACAGCAGCTCCAGCCGTGGCTGTTTGTCATTATTGTGGCTTTATGAGCCTTTGTCCAGCTCTCAATCTGTGCTGACAGCTCCTCTGCCAACCCAATTTGAATTAATTTGTCAAGCAAAATTTTGTGAGATAATATATCAGCTGCATTGCTTAAATAAGATCTATGACTTCTACTGTGATCCTTTCATCTTCTAATTTAGCCATTCTATCAATAAAAGCAATCAAGTTTTCTTGGCAAATTTTTCTTTATAAATCAGCTTTATGGGTCATGGATCCACATTCTTCTTGATGTTTATGGATTTTTGTTCCTATCTGTTCCATTGCTTTACTACAATAGATGTGAGTCATCTAAGACAATGAGAATTGGGGTGCTTTCCAATATACTTCTGGCTGTAAAAGTCAGTCTCAGTTTCAAGTATGCTGAATGGGCTATTATACCAACCCTCTGTGGTAGGTAGAGAACCCAGTCCCAACCTCTCAGGCTGGTATACAAGGACCTTGATCACGTGAATGCAACCAGTTACCTCCCAGACCCAGTCTCATCCTTGTCATGCATAAATGACATGAAAAGGCTCAGGTGTCATGTTAATACTCTTTTCTTTGTCTGTGATGTCCCTTGTGTCAGTTACGACTCTATAGGTTGTGACAGAAAGCCAAGCTAATGGCTTCAGGTACCATTTGATCAGGTCTCCAGCAAAAAGGCCTTGCTTTCTTCCTCCTTCTCTCTCTCTCTTTTCATTCTACCTTTTACAGTCCTAAAAGACTCTCAATGGTACATCGGATGGTTTTTCTAAATTTTTCCCTCCTTGTATGTTATAGAATTATATATCTATAGCAGAAATTCTCAAGCAGGGGTGATTATGCACCCCTATAAGACATTTGGCAATGTCTGAAACATTTTTGGTTGTTACAACTCAGTGGGGCATGCTACTGGCAGCTAGTGGGTAGAGGCCAGGCATGCTGCCAACATCCTACCATGCACAGGATAGCTCCCACCACAAAGAATTATGTGGCCCCCACTGTTGATGGCGCTGAGTTGAGAAATCCTGCTCTGCCCCTTGCTCTGCAAATTGGCAGTGAACCAATTTCTCTCGTCCATTAGATCCAACAAAATGCTAGGTCTGCTATCCAGGCCCTACCTGGCCCAGTCCCACTTGGCTTGGATACATACCTGGTCTATACAGGGATGCTGCACATGACTGTGCATAAAAGTGCCTGACTGGGGGAAGAGTGGGACTGACCCCAGGTCTGGTGGCCCACTGAACATGTGGTGACTGTGGAACTGTATCTGAAAGAAAGGAAAAGATCTATTTCCCCAACTTTCATGATATCCAGGAGTGGCAAAAAAGGAAGCCAGACTCTTTCTTGCCTCTCTGGCTAGGATTATATTTTCACTATTCAAATGTCTAGCTAGTTTGTGTTATTCTTTGAGACTTTTTAAGAAGGCTATAATGAACCACCTGTTGTATTAGGAAGCTGACCTGGGTTTATTCCACCACCTGGAAAATGGGACATGTGGTATACAGATAATCAGCCTCTAAATATCACTCCTTCGTCCCTCTCCTTCTGAAAATCCTCACTGGAAGCTCATGATCATCTAAGAAGGACCTCATGCTCATTGTTACAGGGTCAGGATCTTTACCAAGACTGTGGCAGCAGGTAGAATTCTAAGATGTCCCTTGAGTCCCCTGCCCCCTGGTGAATATGCTCTGTAGAATCCCTGGGCCTGTGAATATGATGTCACTCCCATGACTGTATTATGTTATATGGTTAAAGAGATTTTTGCAGATGATTTTGCAGATGTCCCAAATCAGTTAACCTTAAGATAGGGATATTTTCTGGGTGGGCGTGACCTAATCACATGAGCTCCTATAGGAGCTAAGAGCAGGTCCCTGGATGGCAGCCAGCAAGGAAATGGGAGCCTTGGGCACCACGAACTGAATTCTGCCAATAATAAGGGTAAGACTGGAAGCAGATTAGTCCCTAGACCCTCCAGGTAGAAACTCAGTTCAGCCAACACCTGGATTTCACCTTGTGATCCCTGAGCAGAGAACCTAGCCATGTTATACCGGACCTCTGAGCCACACAACTATGAGCTACTAAACAAGTGTTGGTTTAAGATGCTAGATTTGTAGTCACTTGTTACACAGTCTTAGAAGACTAATACATCTATCAAACAGGCTTCTTGTTGCAGCTAATAACTAAGGCCCTTTGCTGACCCCAAAACAATCAGTCTCCTCTTATTCCTACTTTCTTCCCACAGCACTATAGGTGTGGATGATTCACCTGAGACTTTGCAAGCTCAGTCACACCTCAATAAATTTTTTCAGCAAAAGACCAAAGGAGTTTAAATTTCAGAGTTAAACTATAGTTTCCTTTAACACTCCATTAATAGTCATGATTGCCCCTGACCTCAATCACCCACTAATGTTCATTTTAAAAGCTTAAAACAAATCATTTCTGAAACGAGATGCAAATATAATATCAAGAAAAAAAGCAATCACCCTAAAGCTGTGAGCTTTATTTGGGTGCAGCAGGATTTCATGGCAGTCCCTTTTGATTATTTAATATTCACTTCATCTCCACCGGAGGCTGTGAGGCTGAATAGATATTATGTCTCTGGATTGTTAAACATGACTCTGGAATGCGTGCCTGAAACACATTCTGGTTGCTAGAAGATGTAAGATAGAAGAAGCAGAGTGCTCTATGCTGATGTAACTATTCCTACTGAATCTCTGAGCTTAGCCACAGTATGAACTGTAAAGTATTTAGGGCCAAATGTTCACCTACTTGCAATTTAAGGAATATTTAAAAAGTGATCCACCAAGTTCCACTATAATTTGAAAGATATATTGAAAAGTAGTATTGGGACTTGGGAGAAGATGTTTTGATCGTGAATTAAAATTTCATAACATGATGACAGTATTTTTGATGGTACTTTTGTCTCCCTGTGAAGCATTTCCCTTGAGTTCAGCTATGCCATTTGCATTTTCAATATTCAGTTGTTTCTAACTCACACCCAGACTTTTTTTTACCATGTTTCTATTAGAATCCAAAGAAAAGTATTTTCAATTCCCAATTATTTGCTACAAATACTCCTACTATAAGTTGTTTTTAAGCTGATTATTACCAAATAAAATGTTCTTTGCCTCTTGGAAACAATTTTGTAAAGGGGTAAAGGGTTCCTGACCAATGATAAGCATTAGAAAAGTTATAATGAATATGTTGTAAAAGAAAAGATTCATCATAAACTCTTCTGGATAATTAAAAACTTAGAGAAAATATACTTGTTTATAAAATAAACATAAGCATACTATATATACAGATTACTGTGACATTAAATTTAAACCAATACATTGACCATTAGTCACCAATTGGGCTTGTTACTTAAGACATAGAAAACATTTTAAAGAAGACTGGGAAAGGAGCTCAGGAATTATTAACTAAATGCCAATTTCCTCCCCCCACTTACAAGTTTCTTAGAGTGAGAGACAGTGTTCAGAATCACATCGATTGTCACAAAACTATCCTTAACTTCAGAATGATTTATTCAATAGTGCATTGAATCAGCTAATGTGTGTAATGTGTAATGTGTATGTGTCCTTGCACGCATGTGTGCATATGTGTGTGTACATGGCTGTGTGTGCACATGTGTGTGTGTGAATGTGCATGTGGATGTGTGTGCATCCATGCATGTGTGTGCGTAGTGCATGCATGTACATCTGTACATTTGTATGTGCACGTACAGAGGAGAATAAGAAGTCTGTTTCCTCCTCTTCTGATATCCCTGCCTTCTCCCCAACACCCACCCTACCCCACCCCCTGCCTCTTCACTCCTCTCTGTTTTCAGATCCCTGTAATGCAAGTCCTCATGGAGAAATGTGAAGAGATGAAGAGGAGAGGAAGGCAAGGCGGTATCTTGAGTTGGGAATAGCATGCGGAGTGAAGGATCAAAGAAAAAGGTGCTGATATTGGCTGACTATGTAGATATAACTATGTTTTGTATTTTGAAAATACTACAGTATTTTCTTTGCCTCCTGCTTCCTCTCTGCCAAAGATGGACCCAATAAATAGATCAATCCGGCAGGAAATGAGATAGCCACACTGGATAAAATTGAATATGCAGAATAATAGAATTCTGAATATGGGAAGTGGGACTAATCCCTGTCCATACTACATTTCCAGCTGTCTTAGAGGCTTTAACTTGGAATTTTACTCATGTCAATGGGGTGGGATGGAACGTGATAGCTACTGTGGTTAGTTTGTTTTTCTTGCCTTTAATATTCCTCTCTTTTACCCTTCTTCAGTCACAGGAGTGGACAACTGACCTGAGCTCTCCTATTAGAGTACCCTGTTTTTCTGAACACAGTGACTAAGCTGGAGTGGGTATGTGATTCCAGAAAGGCCAGTCCGGTTTCCTCACTAGAATTGACATACAGACGATGGGAGAGATAAATTCCATTTACATTGGTATGAATAACCTGGGGCTGCCAAGAGCCATTGTCCCCAGCCACATGGAAATAACTAGCCTGATAATTGTGAAGAACTAGAAACAAGTAGACAGAAGAGAAAGGGAATGGATAGATGGACAAGAGGTGGACTGATGGATGGATGGATGCATGGATAAATGAACCCTCCCTTGTCCTCTCCACATTTAAAGGAGACAGAGGTGCCAATAACTGCATCCCAAAGCATAAAAGGGTCTCCCTCCAATCTAATATTCCACTAGGATCATGGACCTTAATCAAATTCATCAGCTACTTTAGCTTGGTTTTCCAGTACTAGCAACTTTAACTCTCAAAGTTCCAGGGAGATTTTTGTGATCCCCTTACCTTGAACAAGAAAAGGTTTTGAGTCATAGGCCCCATCTTCCAATAGCCTTCAAACCCAGGGCCATCATGTTGCACACATCCAGCATGTGAATGAGGCCATACTACATGTGTCCAAGAGGTAAATGAGTTCACTAGTGTTAGGCAAGATGGTGGCCAGCCCCACCCTCTGACCCATTCTCAGGAGCAATTCTTTCATCCCTTGATCTAAGTCTCTTCCCAAGTAGATCCTGCCTCTAATCAAATAGACTTTAGAATGATCTTTTCCCATCAGAATTTAAAACAACCAAATTTTAGGATAGAGTCCTGTCAATCCTTTTCAAATGATCACTTTAAACTAAACATTTTAGACTAAAGTGACCACTTGAGAACCCCCCAAGCTGGGGTCCTAGTCATCTGTTTACATCTCTTTTTCTACCACCTGCCCCTCTGGTCTCCGCTGCCAGAATTTGGCAGATGATGTACTTGCTGGACCAATCACTGGTCCATGGAGGGATTAGACAGGAGCTAAACAGTGACTGGATATTTGAGGATGGCAAGTGGATATTGTCATTTTTAATGGTACTGTGACTATTTTTAAGAGGTTTTATCTTTTAGAGATACATACTGAAATATATGTAGACAAAATGATATGATAGCTGAGATTTGCTTCAAAATAAACCAGGACGAGTGAAAGAGGTGGAGAGAAGTGAGTGGAATGGAGACAAAACACATCCACTGACCATTGTTGAAAGTGGATGATGGTTACCTAGGGCTTCAGTGTACTGTTCTGTCCGTTTCTGTATATGCTTGAAAGTTTTCATGATAAAAAGTTAAAAAGTAATTTCAGGCATCTCAGGCATCTCGTTCGAGATTCTGGAGTCTCCTTATTGCAAGCAAGTAGATAAGTCTACATTAGCATTTCCCAGTTGCAGAAAACTTAATTGCATGATGGAAAGTGTTTTTAAATGTCTAGTTCCCACCAAAAATATACAAGAAAATCAAGCTCTGTACACAATTCCAAGCAAGCTAAAGAAAGTGATGTTCCATCAAATCACGGAGGCACAGAAAATGTCCATTTATGCTGAAACTAAATAAAGTTTCAGCAACATCACTGCCCAAGCCAAAACACCATTTCTCTACCTTCTGGAATCAAAGAAGAGGGTGCAGTTTCTAATCAGAGGCAGATACTCAGACCCTTGAATGCATTCAGTAACAACAAGGACCTTTGTGATGACGCAGTTTCTTCTCAAGTAGTCACTTTAGACTAGATCTCCATAATGTGGGCTTTCAGTGCCATCCACCACTTCACATCCATCATATTAGAAAAGAGAATTCAAGGATTCTTCCAGATAGTGTTCGGAGACAGGAGGAAGTACTTGTTTCAGACGTGTTCAGTTACGGGTCTTTATAAGAAGCAAATCCACATGAATGGAGGGCTCAGGGTATCGGACATATATCTGACTGTCTCTCATTTATTTCCAACAAATTACTGTGAATGTATCATTGCCGTCCTCTCAGAAAAGGGAGCCTCTGATTGGTTTTACATGTGGGCCTTAAAAGAGATAGTTGAAATTTGTGTGTTGAATAACTCCCCTGTCCACTGCACATTATATTTATTGACCATGAGGAAGATGTCATCGGCATGGCAGACAATCATGTGAACATGGTTGGACACAGAACCTCTCAGAAATGTTTACCTTTCAACTTCACCTCTGCCCTGCAGGACTCAGCAAGGGAGGCAGATTGGTATAGTGAACAGAGCTCAGCCTGGGAGCTTGGAGCTAGCTCTGAAAAAAAGAGACACCACCTGAATATCTCCAGGTGTGTCCCTAGATGTTGGCATCTCTTCTCCTGCCTGTTGTAGTCTCTGACACTCCCTACCCCAGTCAGTTGTGGGTCCTGAAGAATCTCAGCCATAAGATACAGCTGTATCCCATCCCAATTTCAGCACTACCCCAGTATCCCGAGCAATAGACGCCCACATCCAACAATGGGATGTAGGCTTCCTCTTGTGCTTCTAGGCCTGAGATTAGGCATGGTGGGCTCTTGGCACCATATGTTCTCCAAGCTCTTCCACAGCCTCATTGGCTTTGCCTGGTTAGGTTTCTGCCTTTACTACCTTATTCAAACTCTCTATCAGTGGTTCTCCACCCAAAGCATGCATTGGAATCACCCAAGGGATCTTACAACTCAGATTGCCACTCTACCCCCCAGAACCTCTGATTCAGTAGAATCTGCATTTCCTTTTTCTTTTTTTTTTTTATTGCATTTTAAGTTTTGGGGTACATGTGAAGAACATGCAAGATTGTTGCATAGGTGCATATGTGGCAGTGTGATTTGCTGCCTTCCTCCCCTTCACCTATATCTGGCATTTCTCCCCATGCTATCTCTCCCTAACTCCCCACCCCCCGCTGTCCCTCCCCTATATCCCCCCAACAGACCCCAGTGTGTAGTGCTCCCCTCCCTGTGTCCATATGTTCTCATTGTTCAACACCCGCCTATGAGTGAGAACATGCGATGTTTGATTTTGTGTTCTTGTGTCAGTTTGCTGAGAATGATGGTTTCCAGGTTCATCCATGTCCCTACAAAGGACACAAACTCATCATCTTTGATGGCTGCATCATACTCCATGGTGTATATGCCACATTTTCCCTGTCCAGTCTATCATCGATGGGCATTTGGGTTGGTTCCAGGTCTTTGCTATTGTAAACTGTGCTGCAATGAACATTCGTGTGCATGTGTCCTTATAGTAGAACGATTTATAATCCTTTGGATATATACCCAGTAATGGGATTGCTGGGTCAAATGGAATTTCTATTTCTAGGTCCTTGAGGAATCGCCACACTGTCTTCCACAATGGTTGAACTAATTTACACACCCACCAACAGTGTAAAAGTGTTCCTATTTCTCTACATCCTCTCCAGCATTGAGATACCATCTCACGCCAGTTAGAATGGCGATCATTAAAAAATCTGGAGAATCTGCATTTCTAACAAACTCCCAGGTGATGTTGATGCTGCCAGTCCAAGGGCTACCTTTTGAGAACCTGTGCTCGAGCTCTTCTTGAGCCTGGAGCCTTTTTCCTGAATGTCAGTCTCCTCGGTTGGTGCTCTCTTCCTCCTTAGCTTGGACCTCGACCTTAACCCTAGAAACCTCATGACCCTGATTCAAAGTCATTATCAAGATCATTATCAAGATCATTAGCCTGACTCAGCTTCAAGACCTCTGCTGGCTCACGTTGAGACCTCTACTTAGACATCACCACATTAGCATGGTCACCAACCTTGAAAAAGATAAAATTTTCCGTACTTTCTAGGACACTGTGATTTGAATTGTTGCTACTGCCTCAGTGCCTACCCTAGGGTCACACTAAATTTTCATAATTGCTGCCCCACCCACCACCAGGGTTATTCCTTCCCTGGAGCCCCAATGCTGAGGTTCCAACCCTCAACACAACCAAGCTGACGGGATAGTGTTCCAACTCTCTACATCCCTCTCCAATTCTCAAACTAACATCTCAGCCTGCCAACCTGGCTCTAGTGCCTGCGCTGACGATTCATCTTGTATCTTATTATTATTATTAACAATAATTATTATTTACTCTTCCAGGGCAGAGAAGGCCTCAATTCAAGCCTAGCTGTATAAATGACTATCTGGAAGGAATTTGGCCAAATGCCTTTACTCCTCTGGGCCTCAACACTCAAAGAAATAATCTGTAGATGCCCAGGTTTTTCCTGAAGATATTCTGACTCCACAGGACTGAGAAGGGACCAAGGTTTTGCCATTTTCTCAAAGCTTTCTTGGTGATTACAATGCACAGCCAGGGCTGAGAGCCCTTGGTCGAGCCCTCATTTCACAAATACAAGAACCACGACTGCCAGAATAGTGACATGCTGGAACTTCACTGGAATCTGGTGCTAGGATTCTGGCCTCTTGGTCCCTGATTCAGAGATTCACATGGAGATGGACATAGCTGCACCATCCCACTCCTAGTCAGAGCTGAACAAGAGCAATGGTTATCCAGCAGGGCTATGCCTCAGAAACACCTGTAGAGCTTGTTAAATGGAGATTTGGAGTGTCACCCCAGACTCCCGAGACAGGGAGATAGCCAAGGGGGTTAAGAAGGGGAGGGTGACTGGAGCTCCTGCTACTGGCAAGAGTGTGCTTTCCTCGTCCTCCAGCAAGCATCCTCCAGGCTGCAGCGCATTCCCCCTTTGAGCTGGGTTAGGATGCTGGCTCTGATTTTACCCTCCGTTCTCTGGCTGTGATGCTCTGATTAAATCTCACATCTGATACTGACTTGGGCTCCAGTTTTCAGATTCTTCTTGGCATCTTGGCTTAGGATCTTCATCTTCTCACTCTTTCTTCCCAGCTTCCCCAACTGTGGGGCTTGGTGCCTCCCTTACACAGGACCGGATTCTATCACTGTGGGCAGACTTTCAAAGGGTTCCCCTCCCCACATGAAAACAACCCAAATTCTCCACTCAGAGGCTTGCAACTGAACTCATTATGCACTCTATTAGCCATAAAGGCTTCAGAGGCTATTAGAGAGAAACAAAAGTTCCCCCAGTGGTTTCCATAGATGATCTGAAATGTTTATCATTGTCCTCAAACAACAGTAAGTCACAGGGACATATAATTCGCCTCCTGGCTGCTCACTGGTTTATTTATGTCATTTATTAGAAGCTTTTAAGAACTGTTCTTCCCAGACAGCCTAATGTACTGATGGAAGCACACTGTCCACTTTCAAAAATCAGAATCACATCATTGTCCAGTAAATATGTTCCTGTTATTTTATGGAGGCTAAAAATTGTGCTCCATTCAGAGAGAAAAATGGTATGTATGTGTGTGTGTGTGTGTGTGTGTCTGTGTGTGTATGCACACGTGCATGTGTGTATGTGTCAAAATCCTCCCATGTTTGGGGAGGGTCAGCTAGGGTTCTGCTATCTTTCAGTAAAATGTGACAATTTATTTGTGGAAATCCCATTATAGCTAATAGGAGTTAAAAACCATTTAAAAAGATAAAGATGTCTAGCCATTTCAAGATTATTTTGTGAAATGCACCCTGCTAAAAAAGGCATGAATTTTGCTAAGAACATCACAAATCTACTCATACCAATTCAACTCACATAAAACAATTAAAACTAAATAAATCTGATACCAGTGCTAAATGCTTTTTTAAATCTCTCTTTAAATACATCGAGCTTAGAAAATCTCACTACTAGGAAAACACACACCACACACTTATCAATGGTTATTCTCAGGCATCCCTCTTTAAAAAAAAAATTGGAAAAAAATTTAAATGTATATCAACTAAGATAGTACTATAATTTATAGAAATGGATACTTCAAACATAAAGAACTTTCAAACTGAAGTCATATCCTTGGACCTGTCCTGTTCAACATGTTAGCAGCAACTTAGTAAAGACATGGAAAGAATATTTTTCCAATTTACAAAGGAAACAAAACTGAGTGAAATAAGCAATCCACTAAACAATAAAATAAAGATGATTCACATTGATTTTGACAGCCCTGAAGAAATGGTACCCTTTACTAAAGTAATTCTATTCTACCTCTGGAAATTGATTCTAGGAAAATAATCTTAACAATGTTGGGGAAGGAAAGAAAAAAGAAAAAGAAAACTACAGCATAAAGATGTTCAATACAGACTTATTTATAGTAGTGGGAACAGTCATGGCATGCAAATATTGGAAGAATGCTGCAATAAATTCTAATATATTCATGTCATGAAATATAAGGCTATGATATTTATGAAAAGTTATATAACAAAAAATACTTGTTTCATTGCTAAGATAAAAAAAACAGGATATAAAATCATAGGATCAAAAGCTTTTTGTTTGTTTGTTTTTAAGACAGGGTCTCACTCTGTCACCTAGGCTGGAATGCAGTGGCATGATGTTGGCTCACTGCAACTTCCATGTGCTCAAGCCATCCTCCCACCTCAACCTCCCCAGTAGCCAGGACCAGAGGCATGCACCACCACACCCAGCTATTTCTGTGTATATTTAGTAGAAATGGCATCTCGCCATGTTGCCCTGGCTAAACGTTTTTTAAATGTTTAAGACACATAGGGGAAAAGTAGCTAGAAAAATATACCAACCTGGTAGCAGTTTATTCATTCTTCATTCAACACCATCATTTACTTTTTCCATCATCTAACATGTATTAATGTTGAGTGGGTCAGCACTTACGGGGTGATTTATATTTTCTTTTACTTTCTACTTGTCTGTGATTTACAGTTTCTTTGAATACATGTGCATGAGGCTGCAATTTCCTCCAGAGGACTCATTTATAATAGGATCCTCCCACTGAGCTTACAAACAAACACAGACTCTCCTCTTTCTTTTAACATGCATGCCTCACCCCTGTTTTCAGCTGCCCAGTTCCCTCAGGCTTCCTGCTCTTTCTCTTTTCCTATGATGAGAGATGCTTATATATACCATCTGACTGCATGCATTATGAGCCCCACAGTGGGCTGCAGACTATTTGAGCTAGTTCTACTCTCCCTTTGATTCCCAACCCCGCCCCCTCCACCAACAAACAAGAAAATAGAGCTTTCCCCAAACCACCCATCCAATCACAGGCACACAATCTATCAGTACCATCCTTGAAAACATATGTAAACCATGTGGGTTAAAATACGTAACAAAGAAGGATGCTAATCACACAACTTTAGAAATGCTCAACATTCTCCAGGTCATCTAAGCTGGGGCTCTGTGGGTTACAAGAAACCTAGGCCCCAGGACATTGACACACACTGCTTCCACTTCACAGAATATTCTCTTCTTAGATTTCCACCTGCTCACCCCACTACTTCCTGTCTTTGCTCAAAGATCCTCTCTCCACGATAATATTTAAAACATTTGACCATGCCCCACCCCCTCATCCCAGCACCCCCATTCCCCTCCCTGTAATTATTTTCTCCATTGCACTTATCCTTTTCTCACATGTCATATATTAATATTTCACTGATCTTGTTTACTATTGTATTTCTCATTGCCTCCCCTACCACTCAATACCTCCTGGAATACAAAACTTCAAGGGGACAGAAGTATTTTTTATCTTTATTTTCTGGGGCTGTAATTGCTTCCCCTAGAATACCATCTTACACATTATAGGCACTCATAATATTTGTAGACTGAATGATGAAAGAATGATGCAATCTCAAGAAAAACAGTAAGTTATACAAATCATGTGTTCTGCACTTGCCATTTGCAGAGAACATTTCACATATAGTATTTCATTCACTCCTCTCCAGAAACCTATGAGATGAGCAATATTATATTCACTTCACAGATGGATAAATTGAGGAGCAGAGAAATGAAATGGCTTTCCCAAGGTCACTTAGGTAGTATATTAATTTGCTCAAGCTGCCATCACAAAGACTAAGTGGTTTAAACAATAAAACTTTTATTTTCTTGCAATTCTGGACACCAGAAGTCCAAGGTCAAGGTGTCAGAAGGTTGGTTTCTTCTGAGGCCTCTCTTTGTGACTTGCAGATGGCTGTCTTCTCTTTGTATGTGTATGTATTCTAATCTCTTCTCATAAGGACACCGGTTATAATGGGTTAGGGCTCACCCTATGACCTTATTATATCTTAGTCACCTTTTCAAAGGCCTATCACATCCTGAGGTACTAGGGGTTATGAGCTGAACATATGAATTGTGGGAAGATACAGTTCAGCCCATAACAGGTAGCAAGCAGGTGGTAGTGCTAAAATTTGAATATGAGTTTCCTGACTCCAACCCATCCCGTTCTTGCTCCACTGTCCTCCAGCTATCCTAAGGTAGGCCCTGACCCGCAGACCTGGCAATCACCCCTTTACGTGAACAGCCCACACTGCCCTGTTTCCTTCCAAAGAAGGGGATCTCTTCCCCTCCTCTATAAACACATCATGCCCAAGACAGACAGCACAATTTCCCACATCCTGAGAATATGTGTGACCTAATTTCTCCTCCAGACTTGAATCTTATTAATCCAATTCCTCCAGTGCCTAGGATTCCATTGTGAGTCACATGGGGATCATCTTCTGAGCTGTGTCATCTGCACAGAGCATCCCTCTTTCAAACAGCTCCCGAGGCAGCAAACAGGCATTGCAGAAATCCACAGCCCAAATGATCCCCAGGGGAGCCTGCGATGCTGCTCTGGAAGGGCGGGTGAGAATTTACCCAGAATTAGGGCCTGAGATGACCAAGGCTCCAATTGCCGCCAGGCTGTTCTGTCACCCCAACTCCCCGAGGTTATTATGTTTCCTCTCCCAAATCTAAAATAAGTAAATGCATTTTGTACTTCCTATTTAGGCGCATTTATTCATCTCCCCCACAGTGGTGCTTCCATCCTGAGCATTAGACTCTTCCCTTCCCTCAGTCAGACATTATCATCCCAGGCTCAGACCAGGCCTAAGCAATGACACTTTGCCATTCATTGCTGCTCAGCTCAGCTCCCATGTTGCTATTAAAAGAACACAAAAACTGGACCCTAAAGTGGTCTCTTCCCACCATCTAAATTTACAATCAAATCAGACTGACCAGGCAAATTGACTCGATCAATTGATTAGGAATTAATTACTAAGAAAGCTTTAAAGAGAAACTGATTTGGTTGGCACAACCAAGCTTTGGGTCAGGCTTCTGATGGGAACATAAACTTATTTTGTAAACATTGAGCCCCTCCCCAGTCTCAGGCACTGACTAAGCCCTGGCATTACCACAACAAATACAATGTGGTCAAAGCCCTCAAAAAGTCCACCATGTTGTAGAGACCCCATCAAAGTTCAGGATGGTGAGAAACAGTCTCGCTTACAGTATGCAGTGGCAAAGGAGACCTGGAGAGAATAACCCCTCACCCTGGAGGAGTTACCTAACTGCGCTTAAAGAGGATGGTGTCAGGTGGAGAGGATACTGGGACAGAGATCAGCAATCACAGCACGATGAGCTCTAAGCCACTAGGCTGAGTGTCTCCTGTGGTTTTATCTCATAAGTCCTCCACGGGCCCCCACATGATTAAAATACAGCCTCCAGTAGGCGGTCTGTGCCATGGGATCTGGTCCAGATAGTCCTGGGCAGCAAGTGTACACTTTCAGCTTCCCCAAAACACCCATCCACACTCACACACACTCATACAACTCTCACACTCTCATACACTCACACACACATGCAAACATTCACACACTCACACACATGCACTAATACATTCACACACTCATACTCCCATTCACACACACTCACATACATTCACACACATGCACTAACACACTCATACATTCACACCCTCACTTTCACACACATGCGAAAACAGTCACATGCCCTCACAGTCATGCATTGTTATTTTCACACATACCATGTGCATGCTTATATTCACACACATTCATGAGTGTGCACACACATGCTTTCATTTTTCCTTTTAACCTCACACTTAATTTCAAATTGAGGTGGGCCCCAAAGATAACAGGGATACTGAAACAAAAGAGGTTTAATATAAGGGTTCATTTTTCCCAAGACATCTTTCTCAAAGCAAATCTGATTTTTACCAGGACTCTTTCTATGCCAATTTGAGCCTGTTGTCAACACAGATATCAGCGATCCTGTGAAGACATGAGTCACACTGCTATAGTTTGGATGTTTGTCTCCCTAAATCTGCATTGAGATTTGATTCCAGTGTTGGAAGTGGGGTCCTAACGGGAGGTGTTTTGGTCAGAGGGAAGAATCCCTCATGAATAGATTAATGCCCTCCTTAGGTGAGGCAGAAGGTATATCAGTACTCTCTAGAACTCGCTATTTAAAATATCCTGGCATCTGACCCCCTCTGTCTTGCTTCCTCTCTCACTAAAGGACCCCTGCACACATTGGTCCCTCTGTGCCTCCACCATAAGTGGAAGTGCTCCAAGGCCCTCTTCAGAAGGCCCTCTTCCATGAACCAAATAAACCTCTTTTCTTTATAAATTACCCAGCCTCAGGTGTTCCTAAGGAATACCTGACTAAATGGACTAAGACACAGATCATGGCGCTTTCTGGTTCCAAACCTCCAGTGGGTAAAATGGCTCACAAGGTCCTTTGGACCTGCCCTGTTACCTTTCTGGCCTCTTCTCCCACTCTGCTCCCCAGAGGTTCAGACCCCTGCCCTCCTTTCTCAAAGCCTCCAGAGTTGATCTCACCTGAGGATGGCTATCATTCTGGCCACTCCACTTGCTCTCTCCATGACCAGAAAGTATCCTCCCCCAGATATGAGAGAAAGACTTCACTCAAATGTCTTTCTAGTGAGGCCTTCTCTCATCACCCTGTTGAATATTGTGTCACTGTCTCTTCCACAGGCTTCTATCTCCTAGTTCTGCTCTGCTTTTGTTCATAGCTTTTATGCCATTTAACATGAAGTAGACTTTTCCTTCTTATCTTTTTTTTCATCCATTAACTCGGGGAAAAGGCAAGTTCCCAGAGGACAGGAACTGCTGTCGATTTGGGCCACAGGCATTTTCCCAGCATTTAGGAGAGAACTGGCCGAAGACAGCTCCACATGCAAATAACCAGCAGGAGGTGGATGCATTTGCCCTGAGGCCCTTAGGATGAGATATAGAACAGGGAAGTCCTCTTTATACATTGAGGTTCCAGACAAACACCTTGGGGGCTATGAGAGCAAGGGATGAAAGGTGGCTGTGTACAGAGCTCCTTCATCCAGGGCGGCAACTTTTGCATTCATTCTTATCTCTTTGAACATGCATGTAATATTGCATCTAATGTAATGAAAGATTTTCACTGATTTAGACAAGAGTTTAGAGATTGCCTTGAAAAGACTATGAAGACAAAATTAAATAGACTGAAACCTAACTCTACTGCTTATAATGGTGAGATATTGGCCAAGTCACATATGTTCTCTAAGCTTCAGTTTCTCTATTTAAAAAACGAAGATGATGCCTACTTTCAGGGTGGTATTAACACTATTTAGGCTGGGCATGATAGCTCACTCCTCTAATTCCAGCACAGGTTGAGGCAGGCAGATCGCTTAAGCCCAGGAGCTTGAGATGACCAGCCAGGGCAACATGGCAAGACCCTGTCTCTACAAATAATTTATAAATTAGCTTGGTATGGTGGCATGCACCTGTAGTCCCCGCTACTCAGGAGACTGAGGTAGGAGGATCCCTTAAGCCCAGGAGGCAGAGATTGAAGCAAGCTGGGAGTGAACTGGGATTGCACCATTGCACTCCAGCCTGGGCGACAGAGGAAGACTTTGTCTCAAAAGCAAAACAAAACAAAACAGAAACAAAAAACAAACAAACAAATACTGTTTAACAACTTGGTAAGTCACAAGCGCCAATCAGAACACATGATGTTAACACTGAAGGAGATAGAGGATGACTGTCCTGGCATAAGCAGAGGGTCACTAAAGGATGGGTCCCCAAGTCAATTTCACAGCCTCCCAATAACCTGGAGCTTTTGATTCCTCTAGGAGACCTAAGGTGTGGGAGGAGGACAAGGCTAATTCAGAGTGAGCAAAAAGAACCCAAGTCTTTTTGTAGCCACCTTTGAAGGGCTGATGCAGAATGCCCTAGGAATGAAAATCCAAAACAAAAGGTCCAACCCACCGTGTTCCCATAAGCCCTTGCCAAATATTAAACAGCACACCCCAAAGCCACAGGCAAGTCATAATATGCCCACATTTTATCTGAGTCATATTGTCTGCAGCATAATTAATGTTTAAAAAGCATTTCTGCAATAAAATGTCTCCATGATAACCGGCATGTGTCATGAGGATGCTGTGGCTGTGTTTGATTTGATTGCAGAAAAGATTTCTAGTTAGTGGAGCATCGCCACCAATGGCCCTTACTGGACACAGCTAAACACAGCCAAGTGATTGTATTTCCAATCAGAGGCAGAACCTGGGACCGACAAGTCCCCCGTGAGTACGTTTCTTGGTCACAAAAGCCCTTTGTTCACAGTCTGGTTCTGCAAGTGTGCTTTCTCCCGATGTCTCACAATCACTGAGCTGCTTACCAGCATCTCCAAGGAGGGCCTTTGCATGAATGTTATAAAGGAATTCTCGCCTGAGATTGCCTGATGCAGACCTCTGTCGACTCATTCTCTCAATTTGGCAAGCTGATGAAAAGCATCAATTATCTCAAAGCACTAAAGTTTGACAATTTTTTCATGAAATGAATATTTTAGTCCCCACATAACAATAGAGGCAAAATGAGTTGGAATGAGTGAAAAATGGACAAAATTAATTTCTTCTTGGCACAACAGATTTTCCTTTGCCCATTCCTTTCACCTCTTCACTGCTACTTCCCTTGGAGTCTTAAGTGGAGAGAGGGGGGATGCTTGTCTCACCTATAATTGGCAGGTGCATAGCTGGGACTGATAGAAATGGTAATGATTTCTAGATCTCAAAAACATGACCCACTAAGTCTAAAGAAAATATCTCCCTTGTCCCTGGCTCAGCTATGAAAAAAGACCAAATGTCCAGTCCCGTAGTATGAATTTAACTGCAGTGCCACTGTGCATGTTTTTCAACCTAATTCATGACTAATAAAAACATAACATTTTACTACTAAAAAGGAATCAGAAGTTGCATATTATTTACTCTTCTATACATATACAAGTTGGATCAAGTTTATGATGATCCCTGTAGTGGAAGTGTGTGAGGAGGACAAGGGTAATTCGGGGTGAGTAATAAGAACCCAAGCCTTTTGTAGCCACCTTTGAAGGGCAGGCACAGAATGCCCCAGGAATGAAAATCCAAAACAAAAGGTCCAGCCCACCTTCTTCGTTTAAGCCCTTGCCAAATATTAAATAGCACACCCCAAAGCCACAGACAAGTCATAATATGCCCATATTTTACTAGGATTTTAACCTAATTCATAACTAATAAAAACATAACATTCTACTACTAAAAATGAATCAGAAGTTGCATATTATTTACTCTTCTATACATATGTAAGTTGGATCCAGTTCATGATGGTCCTGTAATAATATCATTTATATTTACATTCTAGCTTGCTTTCTAAACATGCAATGTTGCTCTGTGGTTAAGAACTTGGGCTCAGGAGTTAGAATGCCTGTGTTTGACTCAACTCTGCCATTTATTCTATGTCCATACCCCTAACTCTGCAATTACTTGTGCATCAACCTAATAGTACTAGAAACTGTGCTTCTGGTATGAGCATTGAATAGTAACCCTTTCAAGGATGTATAATATTTAACAGTTTGCAAAACACCCTAAATATGTATTATCTCAAGGAAATTATGTGGAGAAGGAGGAGATAGTGTACCATTTCTCAGGCTTTTACAGTGGCAATTTCTCCACTCTGAATAATCTGCTTCCATTCATCAGCCTTCAGATTTCAGCTAAGATAACACCTCGTCCAAAAGAAACTGTCCTTAACCCAGATGTTAACTTGGAGCCATGAACTGCCATGAAGCCCTGTCTTCTCTGCTATAGCACTCATTCAAACTTTACTGTCATTGTTTGCACATCTGACTTCCCTATAAGACAGAAGTGCAATGAAGGCAGACAGTATGTGTATCTCAGTCACCATTATATGCCCAGAGCTTAACAAAATGACTAAACCTAAAAGGCATGTATTATTTCTCTAATGCATGCACTATTCAACTACTAAGTTAAAGATGTAGAAACTGAGACATAGTTACTACAGACACATTTATTGTTCCTTTAATATCTCTGCACTCCCCAACCTTTCCCAGCCTCATTGTATTAGGCAAGGCCATGTAATGAGTTCTGGCCAATGGGCTGTGAGCAAAATAAATGTGTTCCTTTAAGGTCAAAGCTGAACAGTCTGGATAAGGTTGCACTCTGCTATCTTTCCCCCAGTTCAGTGATTGGAGAGGGCACTTGTTGAGAAGAGGGAACTCCAAGGAGGAACTATTGTATCTCTGAGTCATAACTTGGAATTGAACTGACCTGAAAAAGCCTTGGACTGCAGAGGACTTTGTGGGACTGATTGTAAACTCATGGAGATTTGAGGGGCATGTTTGTTACCACAGCATAGCTTAGCCTGGCCTGACTAATTCACAAGGTTTTCCAGGATTACACAGCACACTAGACTCAAATGCAGACTTCTTGAATTTTAAAAGCTTAAAATTGAATGATTAATAAGGACTTGCCTTTAATATCTTACAGCCTAATATCTTTTTATCATCATTATATCTAGAATGTCAAAAAATAAATATCTCATAAACCACCTACACCAAAATTTCCTAGGAAAATGACCGGCCATTTGCCATCAATTTATGAACATTTTCTGTATGTATAATGCGGATGCCTCTTGACCCATACATTCACTCTATTTATAGACAGAAAGGGCTGTGTGGTAAAAGGAGTATCCCTGTTAGTGAATGAGGCCACCTGTTCCTCTATTCTGATTTAACAGGTTTGAGTCTCTTCCCTGTGAGTAGGTAGACAGTTGGAGTTGATTTGCTAGATAGTTCCCTCAGATGTGATTACAGCACAATTACATTGATAATCAGCTCAGTGTGTGGTCAACATGTTTTCTAACAAAAAAAGTATTGCAGTACATGGAAATAAGAGTCTCCAGAGAGTAAGAAATTTATAGTAATGTCTCCTTACATCAAATATGATTGCAAAGAAAGGTTCTTTCTGTAAAGTTAGGCTACTGAAACAGAGAGAGATCAACTGGGCAGGGACCAAGAGGCTTAATTTTTGAGCTAGGGCAATGGTATAGTAATTGCCTTTCTATCCAGTTTCATCAAAGGGTGATGCAAACCATGCATCCTTCTCTGTAAACTGTCTTCACTTTCTCTCCAATTCTGTGGTGCTAGCCCTAATTATTTAGAAAAAGCATACCAGCGTTTAACAAGAACTTACTCCTTGGGGTTACTTCTTAAAATTCTCATTTAAACTAACATTAGCCCTTTGACACAGTTACTTTCCCTGCTCAGCACTCAGAATCTAGGTGGTCTTGGGTAAGTCACCTGTCAAATAAAGGATCTACCTACGAACCCTGCAAGGCTGGAAAACAGTCAAGTATGAGGGGATATCTTTGGTTTCCTGGGAAACAAGAGTCCTAGATGGAGAATTGCATGCAGGAAGCTTATTAGGTGTCCCAAAATGAGACAAGGGGGCTGGCCTTGGTATAGCACCCACACGTTACAACCCATAACCCATTAAATGCTGGCTGGTCACAGAGAGGGGAAATAATCTCAGGGAAGGTAATTCCTACAACCAGGGCAATGCCCAGGAAAGAACCCAGCTGTGAGCCAGCAGCAGGCAGCACACAGGGCAGCCAGGGAACAAATGCTTAAATGCTTGCTAGAGGAGGAAATGGATGGTGCACCGCAGTGTTCACTCATTCTATGAGGGCAAGAGCTATGCCCAACGGTCCAGTGGTGGGAAAAGGAAGAAAGAGTAAACAAAGAATCCATTATTTGCAGCGCAATGGTGCCATTATGAAGTGCTCTTGCATCCACTTAGCATGAGGGAATATATTTCTGGAATGGGAATGGTAACTACATCATCACCATATTGGATGCTTATACCATAGTTCATTTGGATTTGTGCAAGCTGTCTTCAAATTCGCTATGCCACTCATCCATAATTTGTGCTAGTGATTGATCTCAAGCTATTGTTAGACAATCCTCCCAAGCTGTTACAGCGATGTCACAGTGTCAGAGGCCTTCCCATTTTCCCACAGCACCTGCTGTTCTTTGCCCTCTGTTTTCTCCACCATGAACTCCAGACACTGTCAAAAGTGTATGCGAGCCTCTAGTGTGACTCTCTTCCTTGCATTCTTAGGTGATAACACTGGATGCAGGTCCATCATCACCACCTGCGCAGCTGTCCTCAGTCACTGACGTCAAAGCTGCTATATAAGACACAAAGTATACACGGCAGGAAGCAATGCTCTGGCAGAGGAAGACACATAGTGCCAAACACACTCCTTTCAGGATTATGATGTAGATGCTCACTGATGGAGAACATTCCCAAGGTGTACACTGATGTTCACTGGTCAAGGGTATGCAGGACAGCCTGTCCAGCCTTAAGCTCTCACTGAACTCTAGCCAAGAGACATTAGCACGCAGGACGTGAAGGAGATGAAAGAGGAGGAGGTGGAGAAGGAGGAAAAAATACACACACACACACACACAGAATAGTGTAATGGATTCTTCAAATTTAAATATTTTATAATTTATATATGGTTTTAGGATACATTTCAGAGAAAAATAGCCCTTAACAGTACTGCGCAAGGGTGGTATTGAACAGAGTGTTTTTGCACAGGATGTATAGGAACTTAGATGTGAGAAAACAAGGAAGATTTCTTAATGGAGCTGAAATCTGAAAGGTGAGTGGGATTTACCAAGGTTTGGGGTAGGGGGATGCATTTCAGGCAAAAGTAGCAGCATATGCCCAGCCTGAGAGATGAGAGAGCATTTGGCATATTTGAAGAAAGCAGTTTATATGTCTTCAGAGACTGAGAAGGAAAGTGAGGAGAGGAGAGATGGGGATAGACAAGAGAGGTAGAAGCATCCCCCTGAGTACAAAAGCAAGCCACAGAGGGATGACCTAGGGGTCTGGGACACAAGAGTGTGATTTTAGAAAGAGGATTCAAAATGCCACCAGGTTCTCACTTGGACCATCACCTTCAGAGCACAGTCTTTCTCTAAGCTGAGGAAGTCTCCTTACCAACCCTAGAACCTGTGATCACCAGAATAGCAATTCCCTCTATTTTACAGGCCTTTATATTACAGCCATTCATGGTTTCTCTCTCTCTCTCACAATCTCTCTTTCTCTCTCAACACACAGGTACACACACGCACACACACACACACACAGTGTTATATACATCATACATATTCCATACATTTCAGCTACATCATCACAAAAATCCTGTTAAGTATACAGAGCAAAATACAGATGAGCAATATTTACATTTTGCAGATGGGCAAACAGAAACTTAGGGAGATTATGTAAACTGACTGCCTTTACACAGCCAGCAGGTGAATGGAACCGAAACATAAGCCCAGGTTGTTGCCTTCTCACGCTAGGCTCTTTCCACAGCAATTTCCAGTGAGGAAAGCACCCTTTCCTCAGGTACAAATGTGCTCATTGTTCCACCCTTTTTACTGTCACTAAAAAGCAATTTTCTGAAGCCTGTTGAGCTGATTATAAATATAGATGAGAAGAAGTAAACATTATACGAGGAATCTCTTGGCTAGCAACAGAACAATAGGCTGACGTGTGAACCACTAATAAGCCCCAATCATTTGTTCCACAAAAATCTATTAAATACATAGCATGGGCTAGTCACATTGAATACAGAGAGATGAGGCAGATACTACCTTGGCCCTTGAATTACTCACTCATAGCATGGCCAAGGACACCCATGTCTACCCTGACCGGTTGGAATGTTTCTTCATTTAAGAGATGTGATGATTGAATAATTGAGCCCAATTCTTTGCTACCCTGGAGTAATATCATTCACCACATCCTTACTATAGCCTCATGGTAGGGCAAGAACACTTCCCCTTCACTAGACTTTGGGGTGGAGGGGGGCGGGTTGCGTGTGACTTAGTTTGGTCAATGGGACATTAACAGACATAATGCAATCAGAGGTTGGAAACACACTTGAACAGTTATACTTGTGTCTTGCACTCCTGCCCTCCAACAAGAGAAGGGCTTGCCCTGCATAGTCACTGTCCAAGGAGGATGAGAAACATTTATAATAAACGTAACCTAATCTACAGTCTGGAGCCTAACTAACCCAGACTAGGGCAACTGAGCCCCACCTCACCCACAAATATATAAGCCAAAAATAAATGTCTGTTGCTGTGTATGCCACCGAGATATACAGTCATTTGTCATGCCACATTGTTGTGATGACGGCTATCTGATACAGGAGGGATACATACACAGTACTATTCCTTTGAAACAGGTAGGAACTGGTTCCTGCTGTACAAGATTAAAATTAGACAAATACCAACACCTTGTTTAAAATGCTTCAATTTCCCCTTAAATCAGGAACAAGGCAAAGATGACCACTCTTACCGTTCCTGTTAAACATTGTACTGGAAGTCCTAGCCAATATGATAAGGCAAAAATTAAAAATGAAAGGCATACAGATGAAAAAAATAAGACTGTCATTTACAGATGTTATGACTATACAGGAAATCCTAAATATTCTACAAAAATGCTACCAGAATGAACAGATGGATTCAGTATAGTCACAGTATACAAGGCCAATATGCAAAAGTCAATTGTACTAGCACTGTAACATTAGAAATTGAATTATTTTTGTTAATGTACCATTTACAATAGCATCCTAAGATATAAAATACTTAGGGATAAATCTAATACATTAAGTACGAGATTTGTATCCTGAATGCTATAAAACATTAATGAGATTTTTTGAAAAAAGACCAAGAAAAATGGAAAGATAAACTACATTTAAGTATCAGAAGATTCAACATTTTAATTCTGCCCAAATTAATCAATAGATTCAATCCCAATCAAAATTCTGTAAGATTTTTTGTTAAAAACTGAAAAACCATTTCTAAAAGTTATATGACAAAAAAAAGAACCTAAAATGGATAGAACAATTTTGAGAAAAAAAAAGTTGAACAACTCACAGTACCTGATTTTCAGATTCACAATAAAATGAGAGTAATTAAGAAATGATGACAAAGATCAACCAACTTTATATATAAAAGACCGATGGGGCCGGGCGTGGTGGCTCACGCCTGTAATCCAAGCACTTTGGAGGCCAAGGCGAGTGGATCACCTGAGGTCGAGAGTTCAAGATCAGCCTGACCAACATGGTGAAACCCTGTCTTTAAAAAATAAAATTTAAAAAAAAGACCGATGGAGATATCGTAGGCTTTTTTGGCCATATGATCTCTGTCACAGTAATTAGTATGAAAGCAGCCATAAATGATAGGTAAATAAATGGCATGACTGTGCTTCAATAAAAGGTTTTATTTAAAACAGGTGGAAGAATGGATTTGGCCAATTGTTCGCCAAACTCTACAGTATGGTACTGGTGAAACTATAGATATATAGATTAATAAAATAGACTAGGATTCCCAGGAATAGATCCAAACATATGTAGTCATATGACTCTTTAAAAAAATAAAAATGAAGTGGTGAGAACTTGACCCAGACCACACTTCAAAGTTATATCATAGATGTAAATGTAAATGGATCATAGACCTAAATATGAAATAAAAAACTAAAAACTCTTCTAAGACAGAATCTTCACAACCTTGGGTTAGGCAAAGATTTCCTAGATAAAATGCAAAAATTATGAACTATAAGAGGAAACAAATTGATCAGTTGGACTTTATAAAATTTAAGACTTATGCTCTTTGAAAGACACTGTTAAGAAAATGAAAAGACAAGCCATAAACCGAGAAAACACTTGCAAAACATAATTGATTAAGAACCTGTAGCCAGAATATACAATGAACACTCAAAACTCAATGAGAATAAAACAACTCAATTTTTCAAAAACTAGTTAAAAAATATGAACAGACACTTTACCAAAGAGGATCTGTGAAAGCAAGGCAAATAAAATAAACACATGGAAAGATGCTCAACGTCATTAGTAATTGGAGAATTTCAAATTCAAACCACAGTAAATGACTACTTAAAAAGTACTGACAATACAAAATGCTGGTAAGGATGTATAGCAACATGATCTCTCGCACATTACTGGTGGGAATCCAAAGTAGTACAGCCTACTTAGAAAACAGTTGGCATTTTCTTAAAAATTAAGCACACCCTTACTACATGACGTAACAACTCCACTTTTGATGTTTACACAAGAGAAATAAAAACATATGTCTATATAGATACTTGTATGAGAAAATTTATATTCAATTACTTATAATCTCCAAAAACTGGAAATAACTCAAATGTCCATCAACTGTTGACTGATAAACTGTGGTATCCCTTTGATTTAAGATTACTCATAAATAAAAAGGAATAAACTTCTGACACACGCAACAACATGGACTGACTGCAAAAGCATTATCCCAAGCAAAAGATACCAGACACAAAGAGACCCATCTGTATGATTTCACGTATGTGACACTCAGAAAAGGGCAAATTTCATGGAGGAAAACTGATTAGCAGTTGCCAGGGACTTCAAGTAGAAGAAGGCCTGGTCAACACAAAGGGCACAAAAGAACCTTTTGGGTTAGTGAAAATATTCTACGTCTTGGTTATGATAGGCTGTTACTTATTTATGTAAGTGTATATGTTGCTAAAACCGATAAAACCAAAAAAATGTGAATTTGACTGCATGTACATTGTAACATAATTGTACCAAAAAAATAAATAAATAAACCAACCTTTGGTTCCCCAATTCTTTCAAGATTAAGATAAAAACACAGATTTTTAATATAGCCTAGCTGTGCTGTCAACACTGTCTTCCACTACATCAGTGACCTCAGGATTCTTTAGATGAAGACTCTCACCCCAGATATTTGAATCAGGACTTTTGCAGGCAGTTTCAGGAATCTTCACTTTTAAGCAGCATCTGGAGGCTACTCTGATGCCCATTAGATAGTTTGAGGATCCCTAAGGAGTAATTTCTGTCTGATTCTGAGGCCCTACCTGTCCTCCTCATCTCTGAGCTTTTCCCACCTCTCACTGTCTGCATTCAAGCTACACTGGCTTACAACCACCACCACCCCAGGGCTGTTGTCTAGTATCCCTGAATCCCAGGCACAAATGTCACATTCCAGGATATGCCCCAAGTGGGCCAGACTCACCTGAATTTACTCTCCCTCCAGCCCGCATATCTCTGTCCCTGCACTTCTCACTGGGGTAATTAAGTATTGGACTTGTGAAAAGTTGTTTACTGCCCATGTCTCTAGGGAATGTGTACTTTGTCAGGGCAGGGCTCTTGCCTGTCACCTGTGTTGATTGCCTAGCAATGTGCCTGACCTAGATAGTATTAATACAACAGAAGATACATAAAGTGTACTTACAAGTGCCAGAATGATTTTCACTTACTATACGGTAATATGAATCAATATAATCCTCATAACAACCATAAGAGATGAATGCTTTGATTATCTCCCTTTTATAAACAATAAAACTGAGGCACAAGAAGGTTACATAACTTATTGGAGGTCTCATAGCTGCTAACTGGCAAGCCAGGATGCAAACCCAGGGGTTATGGCCCATCATACTGAGAACCACTATGCTTTGAGTTTTAAAGCTGCTGAATAAACAAGCAAACAAATAGGAAGAATCAAGTTGATAAACCGAAAACCCTGTTAGTAACACACTGATGCCAAAGCATAGCTCTATTGGTTCCCAATCCCAGTCATTAGCAAACCCATCTCATACACTCCAGCTTCTACGTACTCAGGCCACCTCTTCACAGGGAGCAGAGAAGAGAAATCTGCACTAGCATTCCTCAGACATAAACTTAGAGGTTTCATCTCCAAAAATCTTCTGTCATAAGGATGGAGAAGAGAATGGCAAAGAGAGGACTTCCTGGCAACCAGCGATTCTCCAACAACCAACAGCTCCTGCCACTGGACCACATGTTTGCTTGAAGAAGATAATCAAGTTCATTTATTAGATATTTGAAATACCAGGGATACTTTCCCTAGACAGATAAGCAAGGCAAAAACCAATCAATTTGTGCTTCCTTTCTCAATACTTGAATTTCTCTAGCTGAGTCAGTTAGCACTCTCTTAGGGAGGCTTTGGGGCATCAGAAGAGGTAACAACAATTGCAGCTACAGTGATTGGGATCCTGTGAGACCACAGACCTACAGAGAGGAGAAAATGAGGTCCAGCCAAAGACATCTGGCACCAGGCAAACAGGTGGAGGGTCCACAGAAACGGAAGACTATCCAATATCTCAGCGGGTGGTCTTCTATAGAGCTGTGCCATCTCTCCTCTGCATGTCTCCCTGGAGCCCAGAGGAACCTGTGGCTTTAAAAGGCTGATGCCAAGCCCCAGGCCCTGTTGGGTACAGCCAGGACCACAATTATATGAAACAGCACTTCTCCATCTTTCCATTGCACAGCAATAATGGGGAAAGGGGGATGCAGATTCTGCTTCCTGGAGTGTCACCTAAGACTCTGCATTTCCAACAAGTTCCCAGCTACTGCTGATCCTGCCCATCTGGGAGCCACCATTTGATTACTGAGGCTTCAGAGGTTCACTGACTATAAAGAAACTCCATCAAGAAAATCCGAAGAAGTAAAAAAAAAAATCAATTTTTTTTCTTAGACAACTAAAGACACAAAACCAAAACCCAAAACACAGCAGACCCTTTTCCTCTTGCTTTCCAGACACATGAATTTCTCTAACTGGGCAATCTGTCAACCAGTGCTTACTAGAGCAATGGGAGACCATGGTTTAAAATCAATCAGCTGCTATGATCATAATGACTCAGTGTGATGTGTGCAGAAAAAATACAGCTGACAGGAATCGGAATACAGTCAAATAACAGGAGAACTTATCTGCAGTGCAGCTTACATCTCAGCTCTGAATCTTTGCAGAGAATTGCTCATCCCAATGAGCCTATTCTATGGTCCTCAGGATGAAGAATGATAAGACAGCCAGTGATCCAGGTGCAATTTTTTTTTAATTTTGATATGGCTTGTAAAAAGTGTTTGGGAAAAGTTTGGATAAGAGGGATTAAAAGCTCTCCTGAGATTTAATTAAACTACACATGAGATGGGGAAGAAGAGGAAGCAGAGAAGGGAATATTTGTACTTCTGCCTTGTTTCTTGCCATTGATTTCATATGTACCATCTTCTAGGGCACTGAAAATCTCTCTGAAGGTGGGCCCTGTTGTTATTTTATTCCCCCAATTAAGAAACTACCTTGGAGAAGTTTGGTGACTGCTTGTTGTTGCTGTAATCAACAGCCACACAGCTCCTTCTCTATCACACTGAAGACAAAAGAAGGCAACAAACAAACTGGAGTCTTTGAGTGACAGCAAGCACATCTACAAAGCACTGTGTGGCTTTTCAAGGATCTTCTCATATGCTGTCTTGCTTAAGATACAAGAATATAAATCAGAAGTTCATTTTTAAAAACATCATCCTTCATGGACACACAGCCAGTGAAGGCAGGTGCATAGTACAGACCCCAGTGACAAGATCTAAAGATTAAAAAGTAGAAAGAGATGTGGCATCATCATATCCCAGGAGTGTGTGGATATCAATAACAATCAATGTTAGCATTGTTGGAACAAAGAGTAACTGAATGCTTAAGAATATTGGCCAGGGGCAGTGGCTCATGCCTGTAATTCCAGGTGTGGATCATGAGGTCAGGAGATTAAGACCATTCTGGCTAACATGGTGAAATCTCATATCTACTAAAAATACATTTAAAAAAATAGCTGGGCGTGGTGGCGCTCACCTGTAGTTCCAGCTACTCAGGAGGCTGAGGCAGTGGAATTGCTTGAACCCAGAAGGCAGAGATGTAGTGAGCCAAGATCACACCACTGCACTCCAGCCTCGTAACAGAGCAAGACTCCATCTTAAAAGAAGATAAAAAAAAGAATATCAAGCATTCTTTTTTTTCTTTTAACTTTTATTTTTGGTTCAGGGGTACATGTGCAGGTTTGTTATATAGGTAAACTCGTGTCACGGAGGTTTGTTGTACAGATTATTTCATCATCCAGGTACTAAACGTAGTATTTAATAGGTATTTTTCCTGATCCTCTCCTTCCTCCTGCCTTCTACTCTCAGTAGGCCCCAGTGCCTGTTGTTCCCCCTCTTTGTGCCCATGTGTTCTCATCATTTAGTACCCATGTACAAGTGAGAACATGCACTATTTGGTTTTCCATCCCTGTGTGAGTTTGCTAAGGAAAATGGCCTCCAGCGTCACCCATGTTGCTGCCATGATCTCGGCCTTTTTATGGTTGCATAGTATTTCATGGTGTATATGTATCACATTTTCTTTATGCATTCTACCTTTGGGTATTTATTGATTCTGTGTCTTTGCTATTGTGAATATTGCTGTGATGAACATATGTGTGCCTGTGTCTTTATGCCAGCATTCTTAACAGTCACTTTGTGTCATGAACTGTGCCAAGGGCTTAACAAGTAACATCTTACTTAAATCCTGAAAACAATCCCATGGAGGTAGATATGACCAAGAATCTCATTATCTGGATGAAGAATTGAGGCTCAGTTAACTGTCTAGAATCACACGGTTAGAACAAAACAGAGATAAGATTTGAACCCAGGTCTCTAGACCTCAAAGCTGGTGATCTTATCCACTGCATTCACTCATCATGGATAAAAACAGAGGTTTGGGGAAATGACTCATTGGCCCAAGTATGAGATACTTTGTTCTTCGGCACCTGACACGGCACTGCACGGATGCTCTAAGGTGGGTCCTTGGTGAGGAGGTTCATGTATAAGATCAGTGTGTGTTGAGACCAACTTGGGGAAAAGGACCAAACTCAGTTACAGAGAGTCAAGAGAGCAGGTCAGATGTAATGGAGGATTCTGAGAGGATAGAGGACATCCTGTGAGCAATGAGTCCCATCCGAGATCTTTACAACTTAAGCACCAGATGAATTAGATGAGCCACGTCCCCAGTTTCTGTTATACCTTCTAGTTGCTAAAGGTATCCAGTAGCTTCTCATGCATTCATTCAAAGGTGATTTTTTCCCCCTATATGTTGGGCACCGCATTAAGCCCTGGGAATACAGCAGGAAATAAGACCAAAACCCTGTTTCATGAAATTTCCATGTGGCATGGGAGATGATATTGAAAATTAGGATGTAAAACAATGTCAGGTAGTATAAGGGCCATGAAGATAAAATAACACAAAGTGAGAAATAGCATGAGATGGGAGTGGGAGTATTTGTTTCCAACTTTTTGTTAAGTATAACCAACACACACAAAAGTACACAAAACAAAATTAAAGATTACTGAATGTTAACATATTGAACACAAAAAATGTTACAAGCACCCAGATCAAGAAACAGAAGATAAGACTTCAGAAGCTGCACATGCCCCCTTCTAGCTGTAATCCTCAAAGGCATGGAAAGCTCTCATGGGGAAAGTAACATTAGAACAGAGACCCAAATAGAGGAAGAGAACAGTGAGCCATGTGGGTATTGAGAGAAAGAGAGTATTCCAGGCAGAGGAAGCAACAAGTGCAGAGAAGAAATGAACAAAAGGCATTTAAGGAATAGCAAGAAAGCAACTGTGACTGCATCAGAGCAGATGGATGTATAGATAAACAGATGGAAGGATGGAAGGAAGGGAAGATGGAGGGATGAATGGAGGCATGAATAGACTGATGGAAGGAAGAAGGGGAGAAAGGGAAAATAGATGGAGGGACAAATGAATAGAGGAGTAAGAGATAATATCAGAAGAAAGGAAAGGAACAGATCAAATCAAGTTTTGAAATAAAGAGATAGGATTTTATTCTAACAGCATTAGGATACCATTGAGTGGTTCTTAGCAAGAAATGTTGTGATCTCATTTGCATTTTCAGAACTCAAATGGAAGACAGACTAGAGGGTTAGAGCAGGAGTAGCACTTTACCCCTGGGGTGAAAAAATTATATAGACTCCCCAAACTCTTTTTTATGAAGAATGTCAGATAGAAGATTCCAGAGCCACTCTGATTTGAAACTTGCCAGAAAGGCACTGCAGGCTTGGAGAGCCACACAGGCAGCCCAAGGACCTGGTCACTAAGGTCCCCGAGTGGTCAAGTTGGACAAGGTGAACTGCAGCACACCAGCAGGCTCTCAAGCAAAATTCTGCAGACTTGAGAGTTCTGCTTTCATTACCTCCAGGTCTCTCCTTTTGGGTCATTTCTCCACTCAGCACTCTTCTGAACCCTTCAGACACTCAGCAGTCCTCTGCTCTCTAGCCCTCACCTTGACCCAGAAACACAAGAATCTGATGTGGCAATTTGCCTGGAGCTTGAAACTCTTCACATCAGTATTTGGACAATCTCAGTGTTTGCAGTTTAATCCTCATCTCCTTTAGTGTGCAATAAAAGGTCTGTCTCTACTTGGAAATTCCAGGCCATCAGAAATAGGACATGGAGAAATTTGCTGATAGAGGGAGGCAGGACCATTCTTTTTGCCTCTAAACTGATAATTTACCCCCAAATGGTCTAGATGTTAAGTGACCTGCTGAAGAGATGTTTTCTGCAGAAAGCTTCTATATGATAGAAGCATGTCAGACAGAAGAGTCCAGAGCTGCTCTGATCTGAAACTTGCCAGAAAGGCACTGCAGCCTTGGAGAGCCTCACAGGCAGCCCAAGGACCTGGTCTTCTCCCCTCCACTCTTCCTCCCCTAATCTAGCCTTCTCTCCACTAGCCTTGGTCTCAGGACACCTCTCCCGCCAACCAACACCAGCATCACCAGCTGCCTCCCCCAGGAAGCCTCCCCTGCTTCACCTGGCACCCAAAGCAAGTGAGGGGCAGAGAGAAGATATTCAAGGACTCTAGAAGTAGGAAACCAAGGAGGGGTTCTGGCAAAATGGGCACCAAAAGCAGCATTCTGATCCTCAACACAGAGCGACTAGTGGTGAGAGGGACAGGGCAAGGGAGCTGAAGCATGAAATTAGAACGCAGATCTGTGTTTCAGAGCTTTGGAAGAGGCAAAATTAATGCTCATTAGAGAGAGAGAAGAAGCAACAAGGTACAAGTGGAAAACCTTGGGTTGACTGCATAATCAATGCTAATCACAATCTTTTATGGAAATTGTTTCCCATTTTATTCCTAATTATCACTCACTACAACAATGATAAAGCATATCACTAAATACAATCTCAAATTAACTTTGTGGTAAGTTCCATTTGATTATAACAGCCCAAGGAGTGATTACAAGGTACAGAGTGGCCCCGGAATTAACTCCTCAAATACATGCGTTTGCTGGTGGCCCATCTCAGATGGATCAGCTCTGATATTTCACTTCTGCATGTTGTGATTGGGTGCCCTGGATTTCCTACAGGACACATGATGGGAAGGTTCCCATTTCAGAATCCCCTATCCCCATTGCCCTTGTGGTCATTAAAATATTGAGCAAACCACAAATTCCTACTTTTGCTCAGAAGTATGATCACCCACCTTAGGCAACGTGGGCTGACAGTCACACTTTAAGAAGTCTGAGAAATGGCAAGTCAGGGTGGCCCAGTTGTCATTGGAATCCTTGTCTTCCCCCAGCCAGGCTCAGAATGGGTTCTCGTCATTCATAAAAAGCAGGTTCATTTATGCTTTCCTAGGTCAGTGATAAGGCATTCACTCTTTCCTGTGATTGGCACTTAGAGACCTACACATTCCATGTCAGCAAAATCCAAGAATATGAAGTCCCTTCTCTCCAGTAAAGAATCCACACATTAACTGGAGGCCAAAGCATGAGATTACCAGTCCTAGTAAAAAGAAGTCTGTTTTAACAGCACCATCACCTGGAGTCTTGCTGGATGTCCAGAGGGAGATGCCTTGCTGCCCAGACACTAGCTAAAAGAATTGCAGTCTGACCCTATCCAGCCTGGGGCATTTTGTGGCCAGCAAGGATCGCCTCACCAGAAATCATCCATTGTGCAAGCTGAATCCAGTCTGTGGGTATTATTCAATATGAAAAGCCACATAGCCATGTATGTGGGCCCCACATGGGCCTTAGTAACTCTCTGCAGCTGCCAACAGCTGGAGCCAGCTCTTTCTCTGCTTCCCCCACCACGGTTCACTGGCCCATCATGAAGTGTTTTAATGCTGGGAAGACTCAGTTGATTTATAGCGGATAAAGCTAGAGAGGAAACATTGTTTATAACCTCCAGGGATAGATATAATATGATTATATCATGCTATAATGACTATCATTTATTAAGGGCCTATTTAGGGCCTGTAATGGGTGTGGCGGGTGGTGCATTTGGCCCAGACACCAGCTCTTCAAGAGCTGTGGAGTCAGAATTTGAGGTCACCCGGAATGAGGCTATTTATATATTCTAGTGTTTGTTAAAAAGATTTATCTGTCAAAAATAAACACTTAAAATGCAACAATTTTTGCAACAATTTGGGGATGTTTTTATTTTTTAAACATACCTGGAGGCTCAAAAATGTGAATTAGCTTGGGCCTCTGGAAAGCTAAGAGTTCCTGTGCCTATCACATATTAAATATACTACTCATTTAATGCCCTACTCAGCATTTTAGTTCTATTATTTCTAATTCTCAAACAAAATTGCAAGGTGAGTATTATCATTTCCATTCTGCAGCTAATATTTGGAGGTAGGTATTATTATTCCTATTATACAGATGATGAGGGGTGAATATTATCACTTATACAAATGAGATTATGAGGTAGGTAATATTATTTCTAATATCTAGATTAAGTTGGAAGGTGGAGATTACTATTTTTATATAGATGAGGAAATGGAAATCTAAAAAGTTGTAGATGCTTGCCTAAGAGCATACAGTTTGGACAGGTGAAGCTACCAGAACTACAAACAGCCCAGAGTTGGGTGTACTGGCTCAGTTGTCAGAAAGCTGTTTGTATAGGTAGGGGTGATACAGCCCTGTAGAAAAAGGATGTCCTCCTCTATGGAGGAAAACACATCCAAACCGCTGCTTCATACCAGCCAGCCCGTGTCTTTTCGCATGTGCTCCCATGAGTCAGCACCACATGAGGAGTTCTCTGCTGCCTCCATCACCCCCAGCACCTGTCACAGAGGAGTTCCACTAATGGATGGGATGGGCCCTGGGCTTTCAAAGCAATTTTGAAAAATGATTCCGAAATGACGCATGTCAAGGTTGCAGACAGTGATGCTTCAACGACAAGCATCTGTAATAATGTGACAGTACAGTTGCTAGGCTAAGCCAGAGATGATCAGAAACCTCTTTCATTTCCGAGAATCCTCTGAGTCTGAGCATTTCCTGCAGATTGTGGTCAAGGCCCTGGTCCCAGAGATCCATGAACTAGCACCTCACCATGTTAAACAGAGGCAACTCCCGCTTCAAAGCTACAGCAGGACAGTGACCGCTTTTCCATGCTGTATGCTACAGGAAGTGACACACTCCTGAAAAGGGTACAGGTCCAAGTCTCCAGTCACAGTGATGAAGGACGAAGCAGGCCTTGCACAATTGCAGGGCCTCGACTCTGAAATCTGCCATCTGCTACCTGGATTATCTCATTCCCTCTGTGTCGGGACCCCAGGGAGTAAAGGAGCTACAGGTAGAGATCCAGATTTGCCTTTTGCATGTTGTTCAATTTCAGGTTGGCCCAGAGTTACAAAGGTGAGGAGCCAAGGGTACCTTTGTTTTTGTTTGTTTGTTTTAACCCTTTTACATACGCCCTGTTCCTCCAGCTTGCAGCAGCTTCTCACAATGTTCTTGGCAGGGGTTTTCTGAGGAACCCAAGTTTCCCCAGAGATGCCCCAGAGCCACCTCGAAAAAAGGAGGAGAAAGTCAAGCAGCCAATTTTCCAAGGTGACCAGAACACATCCTGAGCACACTCACTTTGATTTGTATTTTACACTGGGTTTTTGCATAAGATATTCTCTGCAAAAAGCATTTCATTGCTGTTAAAAAATAATAATAAAGAAGAAAAAGGAAGAATAAAGAAAACCCACTTAAAGGCCATCCAATTCTGCCCCATTTAAAGAGCTCCTTCCTGGGAGACCTGGACCTATTCTCCCTGTGGGGGGAATGTAAAATGTCTTCCTAATTGGGCATCAAGACTTTAATTTGAAACAATCTCCTCCTAAGAACCAAGGAATTTTGTTCTCTCCCATCTGACCATCCTTAATAGGACAGAGATCAAGGGCACAGACTCAGGTGCCTGCAGGAGCCAGGCAGGAAATGCACAGACACAAGAGGCCTATGAGGTCTCTGTTGAACTGAGAATTGCATTTTGCATTCATCTCCATTCAACTCCCTCAGGGGTTGCCTTGAGGACAGGAGGGCCAGTGATGCCAGAGCTTCTGATTTTGCAAGAGAATTTGGAACTCCAACATTGTATGTGGCTTTTCCAAGGTCTAAGTCATGACAACCCTTCCAAAAACAAAACAAAACAAAAAAAAAAAATCAAAACACTCTGTGGGCCAAACTACACATATCTGTGGCCCTGTGCTGCCAAGCTGAGGAGCTGGAAGAGACAGACTGGGAAGTTTTGTTGGGGTGCTGGAGAGAAGGCAATATCCCCTCGCCCTCCCCACTGTTACTTAGAAACATCAGAGTTGTATTCAAAGATGCTGACCCCTGGGAAAACACACTTGGTAAGAGATCAATAATCTTTTCCTGTAAATGTCCAGACAGTAAGTATTTCAGGCCTTGAAGGTATAATGGTCTCTGCCACAGCTACCCAACTCTGCCTGGTGACCACTAAGCAAGCCTCCCCTGCTTCCCACCCCTCCAGCTACTTTACCCTCCATTTCATGCCCAGCCCTCCCTCCATACCACCCCACCCTGCACCTGCTCAATCTCTTCTTCTCTTTTATCTCCCACTGTAAATATCCCTTCTTCAGGGAGACCTTCCTCAGCCTCTCCCTCTTTTGGACCAGCTCAGAACCCTGGTTATAGCTGATCTCCCAGAGCTACTCTCTGTGCTGTTCTTCCCCAGTGATGAACACACTTTGTTTTTATATATTTCAGTAATTTTTTTAAAATAACCTCTGTTTCAGTCTACTCTGTAGGTTCCAAGACAGCAAAGGCTGTAGCTTTTGCTTTCCACTGTGAATACCCAATTCTTAGCATGGCATCTGGCCGATGGAAACCACATAGGTATGTATGGACCTGGATAAATTAATCCACAGCACCATGTACCACTGATCAGTATCTGAAGCATTTATCAGAAATACAAGAATTCCCCTGCCAAGGTCACTTTCACCTTGGACACCCTTGTAGATTTTCAGCCCATGTTCTTGCCTGGCTGAATTTGGTGTTGCTCCTTGGTTGTTCTCACACCTGATCCCAGACCTTCTCTAATTTTCCATCCCTAAGCTTTGACTGAAGTCACTTCCCTTCTCTTTTCCATTTAGACCTGATCCGACACTGGTTAATTGGTTCCACCGCACTCTACCCCAACCTTGCAGGTACTCCTTCCCTAGTGATGCTGAACCCCATATACCCCACCTAAAACCCAGCACCATGCCCTGAGGCTTCAACTTCAACATCCACAGCAAGCCCATGACTAAAAGAAGAATTGTCCATTTTACAGATAAGAAAAGATGACTTTCCAGAGGCAGGGCAGATTCAGTGTTTAAACTTAAGGCTCAGCACATTCAATGCCAACTCCTTGTCTTCTGGGCTCAATGTCAGAGAAGAAGAGCAAGAAATTATTTCTGACATCAAAGGAGCTTAAAAGCCCCACATCAGTGATCTCCAAGTTTTATAGTTGTGATGTGCTATCCTTGTATATTTAATATCATCCCTTCTTCATCTTAGCCCATCTTATTAACCCTTGAGCATGCTATGACATATAGTTAACAAATAATTGTGTTTCGGGTGAGCCTGAGCAAATATGACCTGGTACCTCCATTGTCATAACAACAGAAGTAGTGATAGCAAGCATAGTAGCTAACATTTATGTGCCAAGAGACATTCTAATCTCTTTACTTATGGTGGTGGGTTGAATAGTGTCCCCCAAATATTCATGGCCACCCAGAAACTCAGAATATGACCTTATTTGGAAAGAATCTTTGCAGATTTGATTAAGTTAAGGATATTGAGATGAAATCATAGAGGATTTTAGGATGGCCCCTAAATTCAATGACTGGCATCCTTATAAGAAGAAGAAAAGACACACACATCCAGGTAAGAAAACCATGTGAAGACAGAGGCAGAGATTGGAGTGATGATGCCACAAGCCAAGGAGTGTCAAGGCTTGATAGGAGCCACCAGAAGCTGGAAGAAGCAAGGATGGACCCTCCCCTAGACCCTTTGGAGGGAGCACTGCCCTGCCCACACCTTAAGTTCGGAAATTTGGTCCCCAGAACTGTGAGAGAATAAATTTCTGTTGTTTTAAGCCACTCTGTGTGTGGTGATTTGCACCCTTAGAAAACTAACACACTTGCTCAGTGTCATTTACTTGTCACAATAACTGACGAGGAGGTATCATTTTCCCTATTTTACAAGTGAGGTCATTGGGGCTCAGTGTGGTTATGTGACTTGCATGAGCCCATAACTAATGAATTGCTGATCTGACTTTGAATCCAGGTGGTCATTCTCCAAACTCCTGTGGCTACAGGTGGCCACAGACAAGTTTTCCCAGGCCTCCCCAGACTAAAGCAGAGTCCCACACCCATTCAGCCTCATTGTCAGTCTCTGTACTGTTTTTTCCTGGTGACTAACACAATTTACCAGGGAGAAATTTCTTTTCAGCAAAATCCTACCTTTGGGCTCTTCTCCCCTTCTCAGTTCTCCAGCGCATGCTGTGGAGATTTGCCATGTGGTGCTGTGATCCGGCTTGACTTTACTCTTTTGCTCTCCAAACAGAAGAGTTCAATAACTCAGTGGCAGCCTATCTACCTTCAACTGGAATTTAAAGTACAGATGGCGATCATCATCAAGCCTCTCCTCTTCCTGCTACCTTTCCTCCTTCTCACACCACAAAAAGCGCTTCTTGTCTGATGAAGCAGGGAACTACACAACAGCAGGATCATGGAAAAATGGAAAACTCCTGGGCACGTGCTGCTTACGGTTCTAGCTCAGGACATCAGCCACCCAAAACAGGCCTTCCTCCAGCTTCCAACCCAGGGGTCAGGAAGGGCAAAGTGAACATGGTAATTTTTCTAAGTGTGTTATTAAATCTTTGTCAAGTGGCTGAACATCTGCTCTCTTTTCAGCTTCTGTTTTGAGGAGAGATCTAGCCCAGAATCACAGGGCTTCAAGGGACCTCAGCTCACGTATAACCATACCAGAGCTTTCTCTCAAGCTCTTGCCAAAGCAATTAGCAATCCTGCTTTTAACCAATTAGGCCCATCTTTTCAGCTCCCTGAGGGAGAGGCTGCCTTCTCCCTCCTGGCTGCCTGGCCTCGGAGGAGGCTATTTCAAAAGGCATAATTTGAACCAATTACACTTGTCTTGTTATTATAATCATTAATCATCATCACTCTAATGACAACTAATAGACTACTCCAAATCCCTTTCTAGAACATGATGGGGACCTATATAAATAAAAAACAAATATTTTGTAGAGTATTTCCAGGTTTTTCTGAGCCCTCTCACACTCATGATCATGTAGGTTCTTCAATACTTTAAGGTGGTTTATTAATATGCACATAAAAAGCAGCCTTATGCCAGTTCTCAAGTCACTTATTCAGGCCATAGTGAGTAAATAAGTCATAAACAGCATTGGTTAGAAACAAAAGAGAGGTCTACAGTGTGAGGTGGTAGACACAGAAAAAAGAAAGCCTGGTAGGCATTATATCTGCATGATGATTTTCTATACCCTAAGCCCAGATTGCTCAACCTATCCCACAGAATTGTAAAGACGCAACAACATGGCACTTAGAAAGCACGTAGCACAATGCTTGTCAGATTATGGCCACAATAATGATAAGGAATAATTATTTTTTCAAGGTAAATAATATTTTAATGCAATGATTTTAAAACATCAGAATGGAAAAAAAATCCATGATGAACAAGATATCAAAATGTTAAATAAAGACAGGTCCCCATCCTGCACATGCAAGGTTCACCTCATTCCCCTCACCCTCATCCTAGCCTTGGTTAGATCACCCTAGTGGTCAGTCAATGGTTTGTGGCATGATGGAGTGAGTCTCATGCTAGGGAAAGGCCTGAGTTTGAGTTCTGCTGATGCTAGTTATTTGCTACAGGTTCTCAAGCCATTTACTGCTTTTGAGTAAGAACAATTGTTGAGCTTGTGCAATGTGTCAAGCCTTTTTATCTACCTGTTACACATTTTGTCCTATTTAATCTTCATAGGAACTCCACAGATAGATGTCATTGTTCAAACGTATTGCTTTATAGTTGAAGTAAATAATGCAAGATGAGTCAAGCAACCTGCCCAAAACCATGTAGCTAATTAGCACTAGGTAAGCACAAGCAATCTGGTTCCCAAATGATATCCAAAGCATTCAATACATGATATCTTTGAGAGACTAGAATAAAATATATTATCTGGGAAATGCAGAGGTAGTGGAGAAAAGATCTCAAGAGAATGTGCTTATTGAACACTAGGGAGGAAAATAAGAAAAAATATTTATGTCGATGGTGTGTTTTGGTCACTATGTGATGTGGCTTCCTATAGTACCTTTTAATTCTCACAACTGATAATACCAGCCCTTCGACATGGTATTATTATCTCCATCCCTGAGATGAGGAAGCTGAAAACAGAGCAGTGCTAACCCAAAGGGGTAGAGCCAGATCTCAAGCCCCATTCACTTTTGCCTGTAGCCCGTGATCTTCCCCTAATGTTTCCCAGGCTGTATAGCACTGTCTGACCTCCTTCTCAGCACTGTGGCTGAGTCCTCTGGCCCACTGGCCTGTCTCTATTACAAAGTCTTGTTTTCCACTAAACTTCTGGCTACCTAATAATTAGTATGCTGACATAAAAACCGTAGAAGAAAACAAAACCTAGGCGATACCATTCGGGACATAGGCATGGGCAAAAACTTTATAACTAAAACACCAAAAGCAATGGCAACACCAAAAGCAATGGCAGCAAAAGCCAACATTGATAAATGGGATCTAATTAAACTAAAGAGCTTCTGCACAGCAAAAGAAACTATCATCAGAGTGAACAGGCAACCTACAGAATGGCAGAAAATTTTTGCTATCTATCCATCTGACAAAGGGCTAATATCCAGAATCTACAAGGAACTTAAACAAATTTACAAGAAAAAAACAAACAATGCCATCAAAAACAGGGTGAGGGATATAAACAGACACTTCTTAAAAGAAGACATTTATGTGGCCAATAAACATCTGAAAAAAAGCTCATCATCACCAGTCATTAGAGAAATGCAAATCAAAACCACGGTATGATACCATCTCACGTCAGTTAGAATGAGGATCATTAAAAAGTCTGGAAACAACAGATGCTGGAGAGGAGGTGGAGAAGTAGAAATGCTTTTACACTGTTGGTGGTAGTGTAAATTAGTTCAACCATTGTGGAAGACAGTGTAGCAATTTCTCAAGGACCTAGAACTAGAAATACCATTTGACCCAGCAATCCCATTACTGGATATATACCCAAAGGATTATAAATCATTCTGCTATAAAGACACATGCACACGTATGTTTACTGCAGCACTGTTTACAATGGCAAATACTTAGAATCAACCCAAATGCCTATCAATGATAGACTGGATAAAGAAAATGTGGCACATATACACCATGGAATACTATGCAGTCATAAAAAAGAAAGTTCATGGCCTTTGCAAGGACATGGATGAAGTTGGAAACTATCATCGTCAGCAAACTAACACAGTAACAGAAAACCAAACACCGCATGTTCTCACTCATAAGTGGGAGCTGAACTATGAGAACACATGGGCACAGGGAGGGGAACATCACACACTGGGGCTTGCCAGGGAATCTAGGGGAAGGGGAGGGAGAACATTAAGACAAACACCTAATGCATGCAGGGCTTAAAACCTAGATGACAGGTTGATAGGTGCAGCAAACCACCATGGCACATGTATACCTATATAACAAAACTGCACACTCAGCACATGTATCCCAGACTTCAAAGTGAAATTTTTAAAAATAATAATAATTAGTGTGTTGATTTTCTCTGGTTTTCACAGAATGGTCTTCTATCTTGAAGAACAGCCAAGTAACAGGACTGGCCTCAGGTTACTATCTGCCCATCCAGCACAAAGCACTCAACACCCCACACACACTAGAAGCAACAGCAAACTCAATTGCTCTCTTCCCTTCTAATTTATATTCAGTCCCTTCCATAGTATCCCCAGTTCTGCCTCTATGCCATTTACTTACTCTCTTTTATTATATATTTCACATATTTTCCACCTGACATCTAGCTAATTCGCTTAAAGAGGAAAATGCAACAGAGGAGTTAAGAACTGGAAGCTTTGGAGAAATCAACACTAAATTCAAAGCCTGGCTCATCCCTGTACCTCTCTGAACCCAAGTTTTCTCACCTATAAAATGGAGGTAATATTACCCACCTGACAGAATAATTGAGGAGATAAAATGAGATAATACATGAAAAGAGTTTAGCAGGCCAGGTGTGGTGGCTCACACCTATAATCTCAGCACTCTGGGAGGTCAAGGTGAGTAGATCACTTGAGATCAGGAGTTCAAGACCAGCCTGGCCAATGTAGTGAAACTCTGTCTCTAGTAAAAGCACAAAAATTAGCTGGGTGTGGTGATACCAACCTGTAATCCCAGCTACTCGGGAGGCTGAGGCAGGAGAATCACCTGAACCTGGGAGGTGGAGTTTGCAGTGAGCTGAGATTGCGCCACTGCACACAAGCCTAGGTGACACAGAGAGGCTTTGTCAAAAAAAGAAAGAGAGAGAGAGAGAAAGAAAGACATGAAAGAAAGAAGAGAAAGAAAGAGAGAGAGAGAGAAGAAAGAAAAAGAAAGAAGAGAGCTTAGCACAATATAGGACAGAGTATTAGCACTTGGTAATAAAAATTAGCCTTAGATAATGTGTCAGTCTTGGCAAGTCTAGTCCCTGGAATTTTTCTTATATTATCTAGGAGTTTGTTGAGGAAATTTTCTTTTCCCATCATAAGAATATCTGGCCCCCATGCCCTCTCTCTTCCATGAGGTTGGCCCACCCGTGATTAACCTCTCCCCAATCTGATCCTGTACATGTAAGTCTCATTTTTCATCTGCTGCATAGATGTGAACTGCACACCCTCAGAGAATGAGGACCATGCAGGAGTGATGGCTTTATCTGATTGCAGCCAGACTGATTGGAAACCAGATATTCAGAGCCTGAAGCTTTGGGGAAGAGTACTGCTATGCACAGAATGCTCTCATAAAGAAAGTTGTAAAAGCACCAGCCATAGGGCAATTCTCAAAGGCCCAGAGCTTAAGTCTGGGAAAGTCTGCTGGATTCATTCTGATATCATTCACGTATGCCAAAAAAAATGTAGCTGGGCCCAGTGACTTATGCCAAGATGGGAAGATTGCTTGCATCCGGGAACCCAAGACCAGCCTGGGCAACATAGCGAGACCCTTTCTCTACAAAAAAAAAAAAAAAAAAAGCCAGTGTATGGTGGCAGCTATTCAGGAGGCAGAGGCAGAAGGACTGCTTGAACTCAGGAGGTTGCGTATGCAGTGAGCCATGGTAGCGCCACTGCACTCACCCTGGGCAACAGAGTGAGCCCCTGTCTCAAAAAAAAAGAAAAAAAAAGTATGTCAATGGTGGAGGTTTTTAGATAAACTTTCCATGATGAGAAAGAACACAGAATTCAGTTATTTTAAGAAATGTGACCAGTATAACTCTCCCTGCTCAAGAGCCTCCCATGGTTCCCAGCTGCCCATTGCAGTGCTCCACAAACATGTTGGTCTCCACACTCCTCTGCAATCTTAAGAAACATTGAGCCCCCCACCCTCATGTAGCTTTTGTTTATACATGCTATATGTAAATGTTCAGTGCTGCAAAAGAAGTAGCACTCAAATATAAATTTCCTCAGCAAGGCAATTTACTTCTATAGAAGGGTGCAGCTCACAGATGGACAATGGTGAGCACACACCTGGACAAGGGAGGGAAAGGGGTTCTTATTCCTGACACAGGTAGCCCCTACCACTGTGTTGTTCCCCTACTGGCTAGGGTTGGACAACACAGTCTAAGCTAATTCCAATTGGCTATTTTAAAGAGAGCAGGGGTATGAGCCAGAGTGGTGGGGTGGGTAGTTTGGCAGGAAGGACGGTTAGGGGACAGGTCAGAGCAAGTAGTCAGGGATGACCTAGGTCAAAGCAGGTGACTGGAGCAGGTGACTGGAGCAGGTGACCAGGATGAGTCAGGACGGAGGAGGGGACTGGGAGAACAGGTGTGAACTACTGATTAGAACTGGTGGAAAAGGTTGTTTACTGAAACTATAAGAAGTTAAACTTAAAATGGAAGACAAAAAACTGAACATACTGACATACTGATTCTTTGAAGAGAAACTCAGAGTTCACTCTATCTAACATGGTTATATCTATAGCATCTGCCATTTTAGAAATTAGAACTAAGAAATTTTAAAATATGCATTTATTTAAAAAGAACAATCATAAACTTTGAGTGGCTCTTTACCCACACACGATTTTGTTATACCATGCATTGATTGGTCATTCCAAAGCTATTGGCTCAATGAGTTATGCAGCTGTTCCAAATGTTGAGACATTCCATTACATAACACTAAATATTTTAACATTAGGCAGTTTCTTGTGAGCACATGGTGGGAAAAGACTCAGTGATTTGCAGTGCAGTTGGGTACCATTGCTTCGATTTGTGCAAAGGTGCCAGCCATTTAATCACTACTACTTTTACACCACCAATACAAAAATCCACCCAGATGAAGAGACAAATGATGAATTGATACTATCGTGAAAAAAGTTTTGACTTTTTTCCTGAGACTCTGAAAGGGTCTCAGGAATCCCTCCAGGGTTCTGCAGCCCACAGTTCCAGTGCTTCTGAAATCAAATCAGTAGTTAAGAATTTTGGCTTTGGTTTCAGGTACAGGGTAGCATGAGTCAAAATTCTTCCACATGCTAACTGAATGACCTTTGATAAGTTGCCTGACCATTCTGAGCCTCAGTTTTTTCTCTCTCTGTAAAATAAGAATAACGACAGCACCTACCTCATAGGACTGTGATAAGGATCACATAAAATATTCTATATGAAGAGCTATACAGTACCTGGCACAGAGCACAGTGCCCAATAAATGGTATGTACATTTTAATTAAGCAAATTCTTATAGGTACTAATGTTGGATACAACGTGTGAAATAAGAGGGGAAAGGCACCTCATTTAATATTGTGTATTCAATATGTAAGAACATGCTATCTTCCTTACTCTGTTTTCGTTTTTTGTTTTTTTGACAGAGTCTTGTTCTGTCTCCAGGCTGGAGTGCAGTGGTGCAATCTTGGCTTACTCCAATTTCTACCTCCCAGGTTCAAGTGACTCCCTGCCTCCGCCCCCTGAGTAGCTGGGACTACAGGCACACACCACCAGACCCAGCTAGTTTTTTGTATTTTAGTAGGGATGGAGTTTCACCATGTTGGCCAGGATAGTCTCGATCTCCTGGCCTTGTGATCCATCCACCTCAGCCTCCCAAAGTGCTGGGATTACAGGGATGAGCCAGCATGCCTAGCCAGAACATGCTATCTTCCTCATTCTATTCAGGATCCTGAAGGAGAGAAATGGGCTAAGCTCCTTGCTGAATTTACATTCATTATCAGGTGGAACTATGTCTTATTTATCCCAAAGAGACTATCAGTGTTCATATGTAGCTAATGCTCATTATCAAATAAAAAGTAAGTAGTAGGGGGAAAAAAAGCTGTGGTTTAGCTCAAACATGCATTTTCATTTGGATATGAATCTTTTTCAGGTTTTCGGTCTTTTGTTACTTTAACCACTCATCTGTTGCACCTAACTGACACTAATATTGTCTTCACATGCTGAGGGGAGACTTAAATTTAAATACAGTACTCAAACTTCCTAGAAGTCTCCTTTGCTATAAAGAAGAATATGCTTTATTCTTTTAGAAGTCAGATCAAAGTAAAGAGCAAACCTTTCCTTAAAAAGACAGCAGCAACTTCTTCCAGCAAAGACAATCAAGTACATCTCTGCACAGCTGCAAAGCAACCTAACAGTGTACCTGGTTCAATATAAGACAAGGAGAATTATGAGCCTGCCTGGATGATGAAATACAAAAATGCTGCTTTTCAATGCCTCTACAGGGGTACATGATAGCTGCTTCCTTCTAATCCAGACACCTAGCCCCTGCACACTTAACCTGCTGCTTTCTCTCCCCAAGGTGCTGTGGCTCTTTGTGGTCCTGTCTGCGGCTCTGCGCCTTCCTCTTGCTGAGTTGGCTGCAAGCTGCTTTATTTGCCTCTTCAATCATACAAAATTCCCCCTAACAAAGGAAAACCTGTACCCCTCAGATGAGTTGTGAGAGAGTCAGCAACAAGGGCAAAAGAAGAAAACTGGAATTACTTTTGGAAAATGATTCAGCCTTAACCTGACCTAGACAGAGGTTCCTCACATGGGACCATCACTAGGAAAGGAACACAACTCCAACGCTCTCGTAAACAAAGTTGTAAAAGTGAAATGTTTGGGCAGAGACAAAGCCATGACTTTATCTCATTTCACCACTCACAGGCAGGCTTCTCCAACTGGCAAAACACTCATGGCTTCCCCAGATCCAGGGTACTCAGAATCCCCTGGAAAGCTTGCTAAAATGCAGATTCCCTGGCCCCGTGCCTTGGGTGATGCCAATGCAGACCTGCCAGGACCCCCTTAAGATGTCTTTTCTACCAGCCCAGCTAAACAAGCTACAGGATTTCTAACCACGTGGATTTTTTCCATTGCCACTATTTATGTATTCTTTCATTTAAAAAACACTTATCAACCATATATGCCAAACATATATATAATAAACTACTTTAATCAAGCTTAAATTCTAATTAAATGAATCACACAAATAACCTATGTGATATATTTAAATGCTCAGAGCAACTTTGTTCGAAATACCTAAATAATGGAAACAATCCAAGTGTCCGTCAACAGAAGACAGAGAAATAAACTGTGATCTATCCACACAGTGGAAGAGTATTCCGCCATAAAAAGAAAAAAAGTACTGATACATGGCACAACATGAACCAACCTGGAAAAATTATGCTGAGTGAAAAAAGCTGGTCATAAAAATACCACATATTGTATGATTTCATTTATAAAATGTCCACAAGAGGAAAATCTACAGATACAGACAGTTAACCAGTGATTGCCAGGGCTGGGGAGTTGGGACAGATGAGAAATGACTGCAAGAAGGCATGAGAAATCTCCTTGGGTACTAGAAGTAGATTGTGGTGACATCTTTAGACTTGTGCATTACCAGAAAATATAGGTTTTGCTCCATATCTCTTTGTGTTGAGTCTTGGGGGTAGACAAGCCCACGGCACAGGGCTCAAAACGGCCATGGGAAAAAGCTGGAGTTAAAGGATGGTGTGAGAAGGAGGCTGGTGGGTGCAGGAGGCCACATGCTGACACCTCTATCAACCCACATTTCACAGAAGAAAGTACAGGGAACCTTCAGAAACAAGACAGAACAGCCAAATGGCCGTAATGTCAAGTGCCTAAATCATCCAATGTGTGTCCTCATCTAAGACAGAATAATTGCATAAGAATTAAGAGTTGGCTGGGTACGGTGGCACATGCCTGTAATCTCAGCACTTTGGGAGGCCACAGCGGGCAGATCATGAGATCTAGAGATGAAGACCATCCTGGCCAACATGGTGAAACCCCATCTCTACTAAAGATATGAAAATTAGCTGGGCATGGTGGCGTGTGCCTGTAGTCCCAGCTACTCAGGAGGCTAAGGCAGGAGAATCACTTGAACCTGGGAGGTGGAGGTTGCAGTGAGCGGAGATCACGCCACTGCACTCGAGCCTGGCGACAGAGCAAGACTTCATCTCAAAAAAAAAAAAATTTAGGAATCATAGGTAGCTAACATTTAACCCATCCTATGTGCTCAGCCCCGTTTTAAGCTTTTTGAATACATGAACTCATTTAATCATCACAGCCACTCTATGAAATAAGTATGAATGAAAGAGGTTTCAATAATATATAAGTCAGGGTCCTGGCAGAACACAGATGGCCCATTCAAATGAGGCCAGTGAGGAGAGCTTAATAAAGGACTGTTTACAAAGGTATAGGCAGTGCCCCAGGAAATACCAGGTGCTGGTGCAATACTCCACGGCTAGCGACAGCAGGAAGTCATCACTCCTGTGGGTCTGAAAGAGCTTGCAAGTAGAGGGATGGGGATCAGCATCTGGAGGGAGAACCCATACCAAAGAAAAGGGATGAAACCGACCACAGTGACTCAGAAAAAAAGAAACGAGAAACAAACACCTGGACCTAACTCTCTTCCCTTTCTCCAGTTTCCTTCTGACAACTCCCATTGAGAAACCCATTTGGACACCACAGGATAAGGAAGCCCATTGCTAAAGCCTGTGTAAGTCAGCCTCCCACACACAGAGACAGATGGAGAAGGACAGAGAATGAATCTGGAGGAATCAATGGAAAACATCCAGTGTCATATCAGTATCATTCACTCTTGACAGATAGAACTAAGATCTGAAAGAGTTAAGGGATGTGCCCAAGGGCATACTTCTAGAAGGTCAGAGCTGGGCTAGAAATCCAGACATTCTACTGGGCCTTAACCAGTCCCTGGATTTCAAGTGTTTACCTGAACCCCAATCAGGGTAGAAAATGATTACACCTAGGAAGGGTCAGGACTCTCCAGGTTCCCAAAATTAGAGGAAACAATTGGGTCCTGGCACGAAGTGATAATCCAGAACCAAGACAAGGTCACATGACCCTGTACTCCCCACACCTTCCAACCCCTAGATTTTTCAGTCATGTTTTACCCCGGCCCCACTTCCCATAGGACAAAAGCAACCCAGGTGTGGGTATCAACTCTTTGGCCAGGTGACTGAAAGTGGCTCAAACACAAATCATCAGGCATGAGGTTTTTGGTGGAAAATATTTTAGAGTCTTCTGTGTGAGTGCTGTTTCTCTGCCACCTGCAGGCCTGCCATGTCTGGGAACAGTTGGGGAAGTAAAACGCATGCCATTCCTGCTTGTCCTTCAGCCTTAGAGAAAGCACCACCTGGGGAGATGCTTCAATTTGTACGCTAAAAATCTCTCCAACGCTTAAAGGAAAAACAAAGTGCCTCTCCCTCTCTGATTTGCAGCAATTTGCAGGACTGGTACTCAATAAAATGGGCTATGGGGTCTCTGAGTCCCCAAATGGACTTGGTTGTGAAGGGTCTCCTTCATGTGACCTCTCAGATGATACCGACTGGGTCTGCCGAATCCCAGAGCTGTCCTAACACAACCTGGTCCTGGAGACAGATGCCACACAGTCCCAGCTGGTGAGCTCCACCCCTTGCAACCCAGATGGCCCCTCAGACGAAGCAGGTGAGGTGGGCATTGGACATTTTTGGCACTGACTGAGTTGACAGCTGAGTGATGGGGTTGATACGGAAGGACAAGCCTGTCTGCCACCCTGTTTGTTATCACAGTTCCTGCAGAGCACTGCATCCACAGTGAGCACATCAATCCCAACACAGGCAGCCTTTCGGAAGGTAGATGCCAGGCCTGCCATTGGCCAGTGTACTAGAGGCCAGCCCACCTATTTCATCCATGACTTCTAGCTTTGTTGTTCTGTGATGGGGAGGAAGGGGTTGCACTCCCTGTGTCCATTTCATCTGCCTTTGCTATCATGCACTGTGACAGTCTCTGCTCGCGGCAGGCTACAGAACCGAGCCAGTTTTATGATTATTCTCTCCCCGTTTCCTCAGTCTGTGGATCTTTCCATCCCAAATAAATCAATGTTACTATTACTCCTTTCTCCCCCTACTCTCAGCAGGCCACCTCTCAGGCCATTTCTTTCAGATAATGAGCCAGGCAAAGGCTCCTGCAGGGCCAGTGTGGGGCCCAGGCTGGGATGGAAACAAGGCTGCATGGTTCAAAGTAGAGGGTTTCTGAGATGCTGCACAAACTTCCCTCTGTCTGGGCCAATCATGGCCATTTCCCTTCCACATGATGGATGAGGAGGAGCGTGGGACAGGGCAGGTGAGGGTGGAGAGAGAAGGTGCAAAACCATGCTTCATCCTAAATCAACCTAAGCAGACTCAAGCCGGCCCATGGAGTGCACTGTCTTAGTGTAAGGAGGGCTTCCAATACCATTTCCACTTCAGCATCAAAAGAAGGACTCTGGAAGCCATTTAGCTGAACAGTTTTCAAAGGAGAGACTTGTTTTTTAAAAAATAAACACTTATGTGGAATCCCAATATATAAAAGAGATAAAGCATTATACTGGCTGATGTTGGAGAGAAGGGCTCAGGACCCTCCCCACTCTCTCTCCGCATCAACCCCACAGGCTACCCAAGTGTCTTTGAGAAAACCCAGGGTTCTGCCAGATGTAGTTTGGAAACCATGAGTCAACACTTTTAAAGGGCTGGAATCTCCTTCTCAGCATTTCTGGCACGTTCCCAGCTCCAGGCATTTGTGGTTGTCCCCCTAACATATATCCATGAATCTGTCCCTGCCTGGCACCACTGCCCTCCTTGTAGTGACTGATGCCAAGCTAGCTGGAGGCCTCTGCTCTACCCTCAGACCCTCCACCAGGTGCTTCCTCAGAAGGACTGACCTGCTCCGTGCTATGCCCGCAGCGCTGTGTTCCCAGGCTCCCTGCCTGGTCTCTTGACCTGCACATGGATAGGGTTTTCCCCAGGGTGAGTAATTTCTCCATCTGCCTTCTGGGCATTGAAGCATAATGGTTAAGAGCCATAATCTCCCAAGTCACACTACCCAGGTTCAAATCCTGACTCTGCCATTTCCTAGCTACTCACTTTGGTGACCTTTGGCAAGTTATTTACCAGCTCCATGAATCAGTGTCCTCATCTGCAGAATAAGGATAGCAATCCTTCCAACTTTAGAGTTGGGAGATCCTATGTGTGGTCAATGTCCAGCGATGCTACTCTGTCACACTCATGCTGCCTCTGGAGTCTACCAACCCCAGACCTGGCACTCACAGCCCCGTTGGAGCCAGGACACCAGCCAGGTCCTCCATCCTGCTCCAGCCTGCACACTTCAAATCACACTGCCACCTGCTGGTGTCCTACACATGTTCCAGGGGCACCAAGTCAAGACAAAACTTGAACTCATGTTTATTTTCTAAAAATCAATTCAATAAATATTTATTGAGCACCCATGCAATGCCAGGAACTATTAGGGATTCAATAGAGACTAAAGGGGACAAGATTGTTATCCTACAAAGCTTACATTTCAATGACCCTTTATTCATAATTTTTCCCCAAAGGAACTGGAGGCAAGGGTTGATCCCAAGATCTGACAAAACACTCAGGAAAATGCTCAGCTGCCCAATCCTGTGTTGCACAGGCACTTAGGGAGAGCCCCAAGGGTAAGAATAAAATTGAACCATAACCTATATTGTGGCCAATGTTTCCTTTTCCCCTAAGGCACAGAGCCTTCCATTGCATTCATGGGTGGGCACAGGACTGAGTGCTGGCCCATGGAGTATGGCAAGAAGTGACATGAGCTGCTTCCAGGCCTGGCCCATAGAAAATCCCTGCATGCCTCCTCCATGTGTTTGCCACTTTCTGGCAGTCTTGAACAAAGAGTACCCCCATGGCAACTTGGGAATCACTAAGGTAGGAAAGATAGCAAAACCGCAAGACAGAAGGAGCCAGAGCTCTTGAATCACCACTTGGAAGAAAGTTGCTCAACCAGAAAAACTTGGCATTGGAGCTTGACATGAGTGAGAAACAAACTTTGATATCTGGAGGTTGTGTTTTACCATGGCTTATACAGTGTTAACGTACAGAAGTGGTAAAAGACTGTGGAAGGAAACAGGAAGAAAACGAGAAAATGGGATGGACGATGAACAAGACAAGAATTCAGTCATCTTCTGTGGCTCTTGCAACTTTCTGTTCTCTACCGTTAAAAAGTAAAGGTGGTTTATTTTCCCTCTGAGCTCAGTAATAAAACATGTGCCACAAAAGGGGAGTATATATATGCCTGTGCCTACTCTTTGAGAAAAAGAAAAACGTAACTTCAGTTTGACGTGATTTCTTTCACAGGAAAGGGAAAAAAAGAAAGAAACGTATAAAGGAAATTCTCAAGCTGGTTGGAGAATCTAAAGACATAGTCTCAAGCACAGAGAACACACTCAAGGAACTTGGAAGAAATACAAAGTTTCAAAGGCTGAGAAACATCTCAGCCTGCAGAGTCTCAGACCCAGGGAGAGGTCAGACGAAACCACTTAAATCATAGATGGGTTAACAGAAGACAAAAGCTGTATCTTCTCAGTATGTGATCCGAGCTTAGGGAAGAATCTAAGCTAGCAAAACAGGTGTGATAAAATGAGATATATCAGAAGAGATTCTCCTCCAAAATAACATTAAAACTGTTCTCAACAGGAGTTCCTTAGACCGTCAACATCAGAGTTACTGGGAATGCGGGCTGAAATGAAGTTCTATTCATTCTTAATAATCAAAAACTAGAAAATACTTAAATGTCCATCAACAGGTGATTGGATAAACAAAATATGGCAATTTAAAAAAAAGGATGACCTGATACACACAATATGTGTGAATCTCAAAAACACTATGGTGAGCCAAAGAAGCCAGACATAGAAGTACATACTGTATGTTTCCAGTCATGTGAAACTCTAGAAAATTCTAGACAACTTTAATCTACAGTGACAGAAAACACATCAGTATTTGCCTGGGCAGTGACAGTGGTATGGAGAATGAATGGGAAGTGACAAAAGAATGTGAGAACATGTTCCAACTTAACTGTAATGGTGGCAACATGGCTTTATTAATTTGTCAAAACTCATCAAAATGTACACTTAAAATGGGTACATTTTACTGTATGTGAAGTATACCTCCAAAAAGTTGATCAAACATTAAATCTTACAAAATGTAGGCCTATTGGAAACAACAATACCCCAGTAGAAATGAGCACACCTAGCACCCAGATGATTTCTAATACCATTCTCCAACACCAGGATTCTAGAAGGGGAGCTGGAAGTATGCAAAATGAGCCTGAGCTTGTTGTAGACTCAGAAAATAAGGAAGTACTAAGAAAAAATAAATAAAATGGATAATGTGGTTTGGCTGTGTCCCTACCCAAGTTTCATCTTGAATTGTAGTTCCCATGATCCCCATGATCCCCATGTGTGGTGGTAGGGACCTGGTGGGAGGTAATTAGTTATGGGGTGGTTACCCTCATACTGTTCTCGTGACAGTGAGTGAGTGAGTTCTCATGAGATGTGATGATTTTATAAAGGGCTTTTCCTCCTTTTGCTTGGCATATCTCCTTGCTGCTGCCATGTGAGGAAGGACATGTTTACGTCCCCTTCCACCATGATTGTAAGTTTCCTGAGGCCTCCCCAGCCAAGCTGCTGTGAGTCAATTAAACATCTTTCTTTTATAAATTACCCAGTCTCAGGTATGTTTTTATTAGCAGCATGAGAACAGACCAACACAAGAATCCTACAGTAACAGTCATGTTAAAGAGATACACAGTCAACTGAAAGTGCTCCCAATGGCCAAAGCCAAAACAATTTCAGCAACAAAACAAAATAGTATTGTTATTACCCAAAGGTTACAAATAAATTAAAAATAAATAGCCATGTGTCCATATCAATATAAATAAATAAACAAACAAAATAGGGGAGAATAGAAAAACTGTTTACACAGAAGAATTCCAAATAATTTACATATACACTCCACCCTTCCAGGAGTACAGCATAACTCCCATTCTTTCAGTGTGGGCTGCAGATAGTGAATTTCTTTCAGAGTAAAGAAGGACAAAAGAAAAACTGTGTAGTGAAGAAACTTGACGGACATTACCTCAGCCAGGTGATCAAAGTCGACATCAACAGTGATATATCATGTTGATAGTATGTGCCCTTGATATGATGTGATGAGAATAGCATTTACTTCTATGGTTTTCTTACAAAAATCCGTAACTCAAGTCTAATCATTAGAAAAACATCAGACAGATTTCCATTGTGAGACATTCTTCAAAATACCTCCCCAAACTCCTCAAAATGGGGAAGGTCATCAAGAGCAAGGTAAGTCTGAGAAAAGTCACAGCTAAGGAGATGTGAAGACTACATGTGATGCGGTGTCCTGGACAGGATCCTGGTACAGAAAAGGGACATCAGGGAAAAACTAAGGTAACCTGAATAAAATATGGACTTTAGTTAATAATCATGTATTGATACGGGTTCGTTCACTGTAACAAATGTACCAGAGTACAGTAATAACATATGTTAATAATTGGGGAACCTGCATGTGAGGAGTATGGAAACTGCATTATCTTTGCAATTTTTCTGTAAATCTAAAACTGTTCTAAAATTTAAAGTTTATTTTTAAAAATCAGAGGCCCATTCATTCAGCCTCTCTGGTCTATGGTGCCCTGTAATCTGTATTCAACACAGCCCATGAATGTGTCCAAGGATCCCTAGAGCAGTGGTTCTCAACCTTGGCTGCTTATCCCAATCACTTGAACTTAACACCACCCCCTAGAAATTATGATTCAACTGGAGTGATGGGAGGTCAGAAATGGGTCTTCTTAAATGGTCTCCTGGTGATTCTGTCATGCAGGGTTGACAGCCACTGCTTTAGGGACATGTTGGATTTCTTCCTTCATTCATTTTTGCTTCTACATCCAATATTTCCCTTCCCTTTCCCTTAAAACATTTAAGTGTATCACTTGCCTGCTTGGAAAACAAACAAACAAAAAAAACCAGCATGGACCCAGAGAATGCAGGAAACACTCCAGGAGGCATATTACAGTCCTGGGCCACCAATGCCCAGCCACCTCCCAACTCTACCTTGGTCCCCTGCAGCACTGCATGTACCAAGTCCTGCAAGTCTCTGATTCTATTGAACCTTTACAGCACTACAGCTCACATACATGACTTCTCTTTTCCAGACAGACTCTCCCCCCGTTACAGTAGGTAGGTAGTCAGACATGAGAAGGGTAGAAGTTCCCCCACCACAACCATCCCCACCAGGAATATCAGGCCACCATTAGGTAATGGTCAGATGGTTGTTAAATTGTCGCTAACATAAAAATTGGTTGCTGCTGGCACCAGAGTAAGACAGTCTCCCAATAGATAGAAAACACTTGAAACTGGTGATTAGCAGCTTCCTGATAAGATCTCAGGAGCTGGGTGAGTGGGCTCAAGCACACGCACTAAGAGGCAAAATGGCACAGTTTAACTGGCTTATGACCTTCCTCTCGGAACACTCAACTGGTAAGTGTAAAATGCCTCAAGTGGGCATGTCCAAAACTTCAGTAAATACACTGTACCTGAGGACCCTCTCACATGCCTGGCAGGCCACTGTGCATGCAGACAGCTCACCCCAAGAGAAAACTCAGGGGAGAAGGAATGAGACTCCCCAGAAGTATGCCAATGTATAAAACCCCAAGTCAAAGGTCAAACTGTGACAAGTATCACATCAGGGTCACCAGTTGAGACATGGATCACGTCAGGGTCACCACCTAAGACCTCAGTCATGTCAGGGTCACCACCTGAGATGTTGATCATCACCTGTGGAGGTCTGTTATGCAGACCCTGACTCAGAGACCGGATAAATGAATGCACTCACACACGCCAGAATGCAGTGAATCTGAAAGGGCTAGGGATGGTCGTCACCTGCTTTCAGAGGGCAATTGCAGCTATCCAACCATCACTTGCTGCTCCTCCTCACATTTATTCAGTATAGATTTAATAACAGAAGTTCTAAGTCAACATATTGTGAATAATTAACATGGTTAAAAGAGTGGTTTTATGAATGATAAAAGATCTTGGTTCCGGGGCCCAGAATAAACACCCTTAACAGGTAATTCGCCTTCAACCTCCCCCTGAGAGGACCATCCAGCACAAAGTTTACATGAGTAAACAGTTAGAGTAGAAATAATGGGATGTGGGGTAAACAGACTTAACTGGGGAAGTTTTTATTATTCTAATTTTTACCCTATGACTTAAAGTTCTAATGTAAGAAATGACTGCCTTGAGCCCCTTCCATTTAAAATCTTTTGGCCTTCCAAAAGGTTTGAGACAAAAATCTATAACTTCCCCTAATATTTCCCTAATATTTTGCCAGCCACCCCAAGTGAATCCCAACACAAACCACACACTTGAATCTCTCAAATTGCCCACTTGACCCTCTTCTAAGTGTACTTTACTTCCTTTTGCTCCTGCTTTAAAACTTTTTTTTTTTTGAGAAGGAGGTCTGCTCTCATCACCCAGGCTGGAGTGCAGTGGCATGATCTCAGCTCACTGCAACCTCTGCCACCTGGGTTCAAGCAATTCTCCTGCCTCAGCCTCCCAGGAAGCTAGGATTATAGGTGCACATCACACTTGGCCAAGTTTGTATTTGTAGTAGAAACAGTATTTCACCATTTGGCCAGGATGGTCTTGAACTTGTGACCTCAGGTGATCTGCCCACCTTGGCCTCCAAAAGTGCCGAGATTATTGGCATGAGCCACAGCACCTGGCCTATGCTTTAAAACTTTTTTTATAAACATTTATTCCTGCTCTAATCCTTGCCTCTATTTCTTTCTTTTCAGTGAAGAGTCAAGAATTGAGGTTGCTACAGACCATAGACATTTGCCACTGCTAATATACTTGGGTGCTGTGTGACTCAAATACATTCCCTAGTGATAACATGCCTCTTCTGCCTGGCAAGCTCTCCCTTACCTTCAAACCCTAGATCAAATATCTCCTTCTCTCTAAAGCCTTCCCAGATGTCCCCCTAGAATGTAGTTGGTTTCCCCTTCCGTCTTCCCGCCACACTTTTCTGACCTGTGGCTCATCACCCACCACAGTGAACTGCAATCTTGGTTTGAGTGTCCCTCCCTATCAATGTAAGGTGAGTATCTTGAGGGTAAGGATATGTCACTGTTTGTCATTCACACCCCGATTTCCTCCCAGCACCTATCACAGTGCTGCACAGAGTAGCTCCTCAGTATTCATTCAAGTGTGTAACTGAGTAAATACATTAATGAATAAACTCATTCTGGAGGCCTCAACCTCACGTGAGGGGAAATAAAATCTGCCAGCTAAGAAAAGATCTCTCTGTATCAGATGGCCCATCTATTTTTGTTCATTTGCTCTGCAAGTGACATTTAGAATGTTTCTGTAATGTGTTTGTTAAGAACTACATATGCCAGCTTGATGAACAGGCTCTGATGTACATAAGCCACAGGATTGAGCAATGCTGCTGGTGAACATGGAAAGCAAGCCTACATCTCGGACTCATGGACCACCCCGGAAGCAGCAAGCACCTTGCAAGGTAGACAGCAGGCAGAGATGGGGCCAAGAGACCATGCTAAAGCCCAAGGGCATTTCACAGTCCTGCCCTCAGCTCATCCCCATGACCCTCTGTAAAGCAGGCAGGGCCATCATTTTAAATCTCTTTTTTTATTGGAGGAAACTCAGGTTTAGAAAAGTTGGGGTGGAAGCCAGTATCAGGAGCAAAGCCTGAGGCAGCCACCACAAAGGAGAAATTGACTTGAAATCCCTTCTTTTTGTGAAATCTTTGGGAATCATAAACTCAGATCCATATAGCCCTGTATTTGATTTTAAGAAGCAGCAAGTAAATAAATACCCTAGGGTCCCTCAGTGGAGGAGCAAGAACTGGCATCTGACCTTCCTACAACAGTGGGAAAGATTCTGTATGGTACAAAGAACAGGTTCTAGGAACACAAACCATTGAGAATCCGGTAAGAGTTATGGGCCCTCTGAACAGGAAAAAATCCAGTGCTCATGGTCCTGCATGAAAAGTCAGAGTCTAAAAGGCCCTGAAATGTGCAGGGATTATTCAGGGATCCGTAGGTCCTGTGTAAGAACCCCTGGACCAGATGGTCTCAGAGTTCCTCCAAATCTTGACATTCCCTGGTTTATCTTTTTTTTTTGGAAACGATAAAAAAGATTTTTTTAAAAAAGATTTTTGCTTAGTAAAGACTGCAACATAGTAACTACTCACTAAATGAAAGCTACTGATTCTAACGGTGTGATGATAGATGTGCAAGTAGTCTCCTACAATTGCAGGGGAAAGAAATTCAACTCAAATTGGCTTAAACAAAAAAACAGATTACTGTGAGTATCAAGCTTCATACACAGCTAGATCCAGGTGTTTAGATGAATTCATCTAGAATCTAGAGCTTCACTTCTTGGTTAATCTTTCTTGGATCTTGGTTCTGTTCTCAGCCAGGCTCTCTCCTTGTTGGGGCAAGATGGCCAGCGGCTGCTCCAAATGTACATCCTACCCTTTCAGTAATCCCCAGAGAAGCAGTGTGCTTGTTTTTTGTAAGCTGCAGCAAAAGCTGTAGATGGTCCTGTCTGGATCACCTCAAGTCACTTGCCAATGCTTGAAGAAATCTCTAAGCTTGAGTGACAGCATATCCCAGTGGGCCTGGCTTTAGTCTCAGGTCCACGATGAAAACTAGAGGTAGAAGTCAACCACCAAACCATACACACTGACAGTGGGGAAGAGGTGAATCTGCAGGAAAAAACAGTGTGCTATTATGGGGGGAAAAGGGAATGGGAGGATGATTCTATATGAGCAGAAAGAATCTATCACTATTACAGTAATCATAAATACCCATATCTACTGAGCTATTGCTCTCTGGAGTAGACTCAGCATGATGGTCTCTACTCAGCACTGGCCTTGATGACTTCTTAGGTAGACATGTTGGTCCAAGGAAAAATGGGATGGAGGACTTCAAAGGCATAGGAAGCCCATTGACTCTTTCACCACAATAACAGTCTTGCTTGCTCATGTTGACTCCCACTTCCTTTTGAGAGAGCATCCCCAATAATAGAAATTCTCCCATCTCCCACAATCCTGCCTCCTCGGGTCAACAGCCACTGTTAAAGTGAGAAGAGAAAATCTCCTATCACCTTGACAGGCCTCCTACTCAGGTGTATTTTTATTATTTTACCTAACCCTGCAGGCAATCTTTATTTTTCTCCCCTACTGAGTGATTTGGTAACTGTCTGCTTTAATCATTATAGAAGTTTAGAAATTTGCTAGGGGCAAAACCATAATTCTTACAGAACAGTGATACCTGGAGTGCTTTTTCTATTCAGGACTCCAGCCCTGAAAGTGAGTCTGAGCACCAATGATAGATTGTCATCCTCTGGGCCTTGGGAATGGGGACATGTCTCTCTACCCCCTTATCCTCTGTCAGCAGCTGGCTCAGGGACATCGTGGGTCTAGATTAGATGAAGTAAAGTGCTTTCAACTCTGTTTCCTCTTTCTAGCCTGCTCTGCGTCACAGCCAGCTCAGGAAGCTCCCTCTTTTCACTACTACTAAAACAGTCACCCTGGAAGCCCAAGAAGGAATGATCTACCCACAACCTCGAAGATATATTTATCTAGTTTTGTCTGAGGAGAGCTCAGTTCTTTTTAGGATGGAGAAAGAACTCAGTTTTGGATGGGAGAGGAAAATGTTTGGTGCAATGGGAGTTAAAAGGTAGGAAAATGGGTCAGGCATGGTGGCTCACACCTGTAATCCTAACACTTTGGGAGGCTGAGATGAGCAGACTGCCCTGGGCTGAGGAGTTTGAGACCAGCCTGGGCAACAAGACAAAACCCTCTCTCTACTAAAAGTACACACACATACATACACACACACACACACACACACACACACTAGCCGGGTGCGGTGGCATGCGCCTGTAGTCTCAGCTACTCAGGAGGCTGAAGCATGAGAATCGCTTGAGCCCGGGGGGCAAAGACTGCACCACTGCACTCCAGCCAGGGTGACACAGTAAGACTCTGTTTCAAGTTCCTTATAGATTCTGGATATCAACTCTTTATAAGACGGATAAATCGCAAAAATTTTCTCCCATTCTGCAGGTTGCCTGTTCACCTTGTAGTTCCTTTTCCTGTGCAGAAGCTCTTTAGTTTAATTAGATCCTGTTTATCAATTTTGGCTTTTGTTGCAATTGCTTTTGGTGTTTTAGTCATGAAGTCTTTCCCCATGCCTATGTTGGGGTGATGTAGATGATGGGGTGATGGATGCAGCAAACCACCATGGCACATGTATATCTATGTAACAAACCTGCACATTCTCCACATGTACCCCAGAACTTAAAGTATAATGAAAAAAAGGTAGAAAAATAAAGAGTTGCCATCTAGGTGACCAAATTCTGTTTCTTCTTTTATAAGAGCCTCAAGGAGAGTCTGATGGTGATTTTCCCAGCACTACAGTCTGCTTGTTCCCCTGCTCAAAAGCCTTCTGTTACTCCCTATTGCCGTCAATAGAAAATAAACCTCCTGAGTGTGCCTTGCAGGCTCTGTGTGATCCAGCCCCTGCTTATATATCCAGTCTACATTTTCTTTGCTTTATCCCTCCACTTTGCTCCAACATGTCTTAAAGAGTAGTTTCTGCTCTCCTACCAGAAAATTTACAGGATTATTCTTTTAAAGGAATTTCTCTACTTGGCTATTATTAGTTTTCAAGACACTCTAGTCAAGGACAACAAATTTGGTGGCTTGATTACTTATGTATTTTCTTACAGTTCTGGAGTCCAGAGCCCAAAATGGCTTCACTAAGCTGAAATGAAGGTGTCCGCAGGGCTGTGCTCCCTCCAGAAGCTGAGAGGAAGAATTATTATTTTTTTTTGCCTTTTCCAGATTTTAGAGCAGCATTCTTTGCATTCCTTGGCTCCTGGCCCCTTCCTCCATCTTCAAAGTAGCCAAGCATTTTGCTTTGGTGGTCACATTGCCTTTTGTATCTCAAATCTCCCTTCTTCTTCTAATAAGGACACTTGTGATTGCATGTAGAGTCCACCCAGATAATCAAGGATAACTTCCCCATCTCAAGATCCTTATTTAATCACAACTGCAAGCCCTTCTTGCCATACATGGTAACATTCACAGGTTCTGAGGGGTTAGGACCTGAATATCTTTTGTGGAGCCCATTATCAGCCTACCACAACCACTTCCTATACATCTGTCAGGGATCACCCACATGTCAGTTGCTTTAGGAGGTCCTCACTGTCCCACTTCTTTTCTCAGCCAAAAGTTCTGTATCTCTTGCCATCCCATTGCCCTACACATTACATACACTATAGTATGTGACACCTGTGACTGGCCTGTCCCTTTGACTAAACCCATCGAGGGATGTTGAGGGATAGGTCCAATGCACGGAAATGTACATCACTTAAGCAAGACCACGTGAAAGAAGAAGTATGAAGAATGAAGCTACAGAACAATAGGTATAACACAAGCACTGTTGAAAGAGCACTTGTGTTTAGAAAGGTATGACCCAAATTTGACCTGTGATTACACCTGGAGAAAGGCATAGGCTTGATGAGGCAAAAATGGCATGAGACTTCTTCTCCATTCTGGTGTTACTTGTGTTTTTAACATGAGAATGTGTTGATGAATTTTGTGTATATAAAAATATTTTAGAAGTTGAACAGTGGCATATTTGAGATTCTACAATGTTTCCCTGTTTTCTGTTTGAACAAAAGTTGTTTTGTGTGTGTTTGCAGTGTCCAACAGGGCTGAGTTTGAGATCTTTCCAAGAAGACCACTTCGTAAAGCCTAAGACTTTCTGAGACTTCTGCCAAAAGCCAAAACTGGTATCTCAAGGTGTCAAGTCCTGATGGTCACTTTCTTCTAAAAGAATCAATGTGGGGTAGAACATGCTGATAAAACCCAGTCTCTTGTTAGTGGGGAGGAGATGGAACCAACAACTGCTAGGGCTTGAGGATGCCACACAGAGCTGGGGATGACTGCCCATCGATCCCTCCCAGAGGACGGAAGAGAATCAATGGCCATCACTTTCTATGGTAAATGTTACTGACCAGCCAGTAATCAGCAGATGTCACCAGGCTTGACTCAAGCCAATTGCTTGGATTAAAACATGACTAACTGCAGAAATACTGACTCAACTCAGCCAACATTTGCCTTTAACACATGGTCCAAAGAAGCAAGGCGGTGCCCAGAGAAAGCCATTTGCTTTCTGAGCACCTTCTACACACAAGTGCTCAGAAAATCCCGTGAGCAGTCATGGGAGACAAAGCTGAAAAGATACAGGGCAATGATGACACCACCACCAAGAAATTTCTAATAAATATGTTAAGGACAAGAAACAGGCATGGAGAAAATATTTGTCATGTATACAGCAAAGGTTGATTATCTAAATGCACATTTAAAAATCTCCCTCAAATGAGTAAGAAAAAGGCAAGCAACACAATAGAAAAGTGAGCAAAGGAGAAGAACAAGTAATTCACAGAAAAGGGCATTCAAACAGCCTGCAAATGCATGAAAAAATGTCCCAAATCACTGAGAGATTAGGAAAATGTTGATGTTATTCTTGTATTCTATTTATAGGAGGGCAAGTTGTTAAAGTAGTTTTGTGAAAAAATTTGGGCATAAGTAAGAAACTTTAAATTGTGTACACCATTCCACTCTGCTGTGATCAGCCCTAGAAAAAAATACACATACCTATGAAAAAAAAAGTGTGAAATATATTTTCATTGCAGCATTGTTTGTTACTGTGAAAATGAAACAATAACCTAATGATCCAATTACAGATAAATTGCTAAGCAAATTATAAAACATCCACACAGGAAATACAATGAAATGGGTATACATCATTACACAGTCACATAAAAAGATCTCTAAGACATTTTATAAGCTTTAAAAGGGGTATTGAGGAATTATATTTATTAAATTATTGCTAAATACTTATATTTAAGTACACAGACAATAATCAGGGAAAAATATAATCCGAACTGCTAATAGTAATAACAAAATTTGTCCTCTTTAAACTGTTTTCTCCAATATAATTGGTATAAATGTGGTTTAACAAAGTACATGAAAAAAGAAATCAGAAATATTTGCTGATCATAAAATCTTAAGATCAATATGTAATTATCACAAAAGCTAAAACAATGTAAGTTACATTAACAAAATAGTCCTTAGAATTTTAAAATGATAGTGGCTGGTGACATTTGAGAATATCCCAATTTGCAAATTCCATCCCTCTTCATTCTACATCACATCTATTACTGCATTTGTGAAGTTTGCTTATTCTCTTTTTCTATCAATTACTGAAAATACAATAATATATCCCAGCACGATTCTGGATTTTTCTGTTATCACTTTAGTTACATAATTTTTTGCTTTATGTAGTTTGTAGCTCTTTTACTAGTTGCCTACATATATGGAAAATACAGCATCTTCCTGAAAAATTGACTAATATGAAATATGCTTCTTTATTTCTGTTAATTCTTCTCTGTTTTGATGTCTACTTTGTCTGATGGTTTTATAAGAGGCTCTTTCCCCTTCACTCTGCACTTCTCTCTCCTTCCACCTTGTGAAGAAAGGAGATGTTTGCTTCCCCTTCTGCCATGATTGTAAGTTTCCTGAGGTCTCCCAAGCCATACACAACTGTGGGTTCATTAAACTTCTTTCCTTTATATATTATCCAGTCTCAGGTGTTTCTTTACAGCAGTGTGAAAACAGACTAATAGAATCAATCATCTTCCATCCTTTTGCCTTCAATTTGTGCCTTTAAACTGTTTCTCTCATGAATGGCATATGGTTAGTCTCACTTTTTTAATCCAATCTGACAAAATGAAGTATTTTATTTATTTATTTATATTTCATGCAGCTTTTGGTAAAATTATGTTTAAGTTCACCATTTGGGTATTTGTTTTCCATTAATTTCATTTACTCCATTTGTTCCAACTGTTCCTTTGTTTCTTTTTTCTTTTTTTCTTTTGGAAAAAATGGACACTTTTTAGTATTCCAATTTCTCACCTTTATTTGACTGTTTAGTTATATCATTTTCTGTTATATTTTTAGTAAGTCCTCTACAGCAGTGCTAATAAAAATATAATGTGAGCCACATATATATATTCACAGAATAAACTTCCTAACAAAATTTAAAAAACAGATGATATTAATTTAATAATGTATTTCATTTAACCCAGTATACCAAAAATGTTATTTCAATATGTAACAAATATAAAAGTGTTAATGAGATATTTTATCTTCTAAAAGTACATTTATATTAAGTCCTTGAAATTTGACATAAATTCTATATCTACAGCATATCAAATCAGTTAAAGTGAAAGATAGTCCTACCAGAGGAACAACAGCGTGTTTCATAAGAGAATAGTTACACTGTTTCAGTTTTTAATTTAAATTTCAATTAATTAAAATTATAAATATAGTTCCTTAGTTTCAGTAGCCAAATTTCAAGCACTCAATTGCCATAGATGGCCAGTAGATAGTCTATTAAGCAGTACAACTCTAGGGTTTATAATATGTAAGGTTCACTTATCACAGCCTAACTTAAAATAATACTATGGTATTTCATGCACAATGGGACACTCTTAAGATATCACAATTCCATTTGTCCCTTTTCATCCTTTGTGCTATTTTTGAATATCCTTTTCTTCCATTTATATCAGAAACTCTACATAATTATTATTTTTGCATTAAATAGCCAGTAGTCTTTTATAGTTTAATTACATATTGAGTATGCATTAAAAAATAATTTCTAAAATTAGATTTTAGGTTTGCCTCAATAGTTCTCCCTTCTTAGGGTCTTCAGTATTTATTGTAGACCTGGGTTCCCCTCTGTTATCATTTTCTATTAGCATGAACAACATCTTTCAGCATTTCCTGCAGTGCAAATATGCTGGCAAAACATTCTTTCAGCTTTCCTTCATTTAAAAATGTCCTTAATTTGACTTTATTATTAAGAATATTAATGCTGAATGTAGAATTCTATATTGAGAATTTTTGTTTTTCTTTCAATTCTTTTTTTTTCTCTTTTACTCATTCTGTTTTTTGTTTGTTCTTTATTTTACTTTAGGTTCTGGGGTACATGTACAGGTCATGCAGTGTTGTTGCATAGGTGCATACATAACCAGGCGGTTTACTGCCTCTATTCTCCTTTCATCTATATCCAGCATTTCTCCCCATGTTATCCCTCCTCACCCGCCCCACACCACACTGTCCCTCCCCTAGCCCCTCTTCCCCTACCCCCAGTGTGTGACGCTCCACTCCCTGAGTCCATGTGTTTTTCACTGGAGACCAAAGATATTGTCTTTGGATTCTATATTGAGAGTTTTTCTATATTGAGAGTTTTTTTTTCTTTCGATTCATTAAAAAGTAAAAAAAAAAAAAAAAAATTCAATGGATACCAAAGACATTCCATTGTCTTTGGTCTCCATTGTAGCCAATGAGAAGTTAGCTTCCATTCTTATATTGTTCCCCTGTGTATCCAATATGCTTTGATTTCTCCTCTGGCTGATTTTAACATTTTCTCTTTAGCTTTTCTTTTCGTAAGCTTGACTATAATGTAATTTAGTTTTAGGTTTTGTTTTTTTCTTTTATCCTACTTGGGGCTCTCTGAGCTTATCTTACAGCAAAGGGTTACTATTTTTTATCCAGTTTTGAAAATTTCAGTCCATATTTTTTCACATTTATCTGTCATTCTCTCCTTTCCAGCAGACACTTTTTAAAAAGTTTGTTTTACTATTTAACATGCCTTTGAAGTTCTACTAAACTTTTGTTTTCCTTTTTTTTCCCTGTTGTTTCAGCTTGAAGCTCTATAGACCTGTCTTCAAGTTTAGTGTTACTAGACCTCTTCTGCCAAAAGTTAGCCAAGTTGTCAATGCAAAGGAATAGTTCCTGAAGGATATTAAAAGTGCTGCTCCAATGAACACACAAATCATAAGAAAGCTAAACAGCTTTATTGCTGATATACAGAAAGTTGGAGTAGTCTGGATAGAAGATCCAAGCAGTCAACACTCCTTTAAGCCAAAGCCTCATCCAGAGAGGGCCTTAACTCTTCAATTCTATGAAGGCTGAGAGAGGTGAGAAATCTGCAGAAGAAAAGTTTAAGCTAGCAGAGGTTGGTTCATGAAGATTAAGGAAAGACACTCATTCTCCATAACATAAAAGTGCAAGGTAAAGCAGCAAGTGCTCATGTAGAAGCTGCAGCAAGTCATCCAGAAGATCTAGCAAAGATAACTGATGAAAGCGGCACTAAAAAACAGATTTTCCATGTAGATGAAACAGCTATCTATTAGAAGAAGATGCCATCGAGGACTTTCATAGCTAAGGAAAAGTCAATACCTGGCTGTAAAACATCAAAGAACAGGCTGACACTCTTGTAAGAAACTAATGCAGCTGGTGACTTTAAGTTGAAGTCAATTTTACGGATCATTCTGAAAATCCTAGGACTCTTAAGAATTATGTTAACTCTATTCTGTCCGTGCTCTATAAATAGAATAACAAAGCCTGAAAGACAGCACATCTGTTTATATCATGGTTTACTGAGTATTTTAAACTCACTGTTGAGGCCTACTGCTTAGAAAAATAGATCTCCTGCAAAATATTACTGCTCATTTACCATGCATCTAGTTACCCAAGAGCTCTGATGAGGATGTACAAGGAGATTAATACCGTTTTCATGTCTGCTACCATAACATCTATTGTACAGCCATCAGGGAGTCTTATTATTTAAGAAATATATTGTAGAAGGCTATAGCTGTCATAGATAGGGATCCCTCTGACAGATCTGAAAAAAGTAAACTGAAAACCTTCTGGAATGGATTCACACCATTCTAGATGCCATTAAGAACATCTGTTGTTCATGGGAGGAGGTCAAAATATCAACATTAACAAGAGTTTGAAAGAAGCTGATTCCGGTGCAGTGGCTCACGTCTATAATTCCAACACTTTGGGAGGCTGAGACGGGCAGATTACTTGAGGTCAGGAGTTCCAGGCCAGCCTGGCCAACATGGTAGAACCCCATCTCTACTAAAAATACAATAATTAGCTGAGTGTGGTGGCAAGTGCCTGTAGTCCCAGCTACTCAGGAGGCTGAGGCAGAAGGATCACCTGACGTAGGGAGGCCGAGGTTGCAGTGAACTGAAATCAGACCACTGTACTCCAGCCTGGGTAGCAGAGCAAGACCCTGTCTCAAGAAAAAAAAAAGAAAGAAAAGAAAAAAGAAGTTGATTCCAACCCTCATAGATGATGTTGAAAGGTTTAAGACTTCAGAGAGGAAGGAACTGGAGATGTGGTAGAAATAGTAAGAGAATTTGAAGTTGAGCCTGAAGACATGACTGAATTACTGCAATCTCATGACAAAACTTAACAGATGAGGAGTTGCTTTCTATGGATGAGCAAAGACTGGTTTCTTGAGATGGAATCTTATCCTGGTGAAGATACTGTGAACAATGTCAAGATGACAACAAAGGATTTAGAATCTTATATAGACTTAGTTGTTAAAGCAGTGCCAGGGTTTGAGATTCACTCTAATTTTGAAAGAGATTCTACTGTAAGTAATATGCTATCAAACAGCATTGCATGCTTCTATGAAAGGAAGAGACAGTTCATATGGCAAACTTTATCATGTTACTTTAAGAAATTTCCACAGCTACCTCAGCCTTCAGCAACTCCCATCCTGATCAGTCAGCAGCCATCAACACTGAGGAAAAAATCTTCATCAGCAAAAAGATTAGAGTGCACTGAAGGCTCAGATGATTGTTAGAATATTTAACAGTAAAGTATTTTAAATTAAGTTATATACACTTTTTAGACATAATGCTATTGCACACTTAATAAACTACAACTTAGTGCAAACATAACTTTTATATGCACTAGGAAACCAAAAATATTTGTGTGACTCGTTATGCCATTTGCTTTATCGCAGTGGTCTGGAACTGAACTCAAAATGCCTCCAAGGTATACCTGAACTTCATGCTAAACACTGCGTCTAGTGGTAGCTCCTTCCTCTGAAGTTGTCCTTTTAGATTTCTTTATGTCCATAGCTCTTTGAGGACTTTTTAAAACTATGGTTTTGTTGTTATTGTTAGCCTAGTGATTTGTGGTTGTGTTGTGGGGGATGAAGGTCTTTCATATCTCCCTATATCCTAGCCAGAAGTGGAACACCTCATTTAGGTTTTGGTGCATAATTAACAATCCCAAATCCAAGAAGTCTAAAACAACAATCATTTTTTTAGCTCATATTTCTGTGGGTTGACAATTTGGCCTGATATAAACTGAGCGGTTCTTTTGGTCTCAGATGGAGTCCCTCATGCATCTGTGGCTAATGACTAGTCAGATTAGAGGATCTGCTGTGGAGTGTTGGCTGGCTATCAACTGGCACAATGGGGCAACTGGATAGCCTGTATCTCACCCTCCAGCAGGCAAGCTTGAATTTGTTCCCACACCAACAAGGCAGCACAGCTACCCAAAGCATGAAGATTTCTTGAATCTTATGCTCAAAACTGGCACATCATCACATATGTCACATTCTATTGGACAGACAAGCCACAAGCCCAGCCTAGATTCAAGAGACAGATACACAGCTTTACCTCTTTATTGAAGGAGTTTCAAAGTCACATGAGCAAGGGCATGCATTATGGAGGAGATGAGAATTGTAGCTATTTTTGCAGTCTACCAAGTAGTGTAACATCAAAGATTTGAATTTTTTTAAAATTTTCAATGCAGTACTCAAATTATCTTTTCCTAAAGAAAACAAAATCTATGCTTTTTATGTTTATCAGGGAAAAAAAAGAATCATGGACTATAATCATCCAAAACTGAAAATGTCCAATCCACGAATGGCAACAACATAGGGTGATCATATCATGACATCATGTAGGTAAAGGTAGATTCTATTCTACTCTAATCCAGTGGGACTGTACTTGGAGCAGTGTTTTGGCTGGGGGTAGGGGAGTATCATAAGAATAGCATTGTCAACCTGGGACGTTTGGGGAAGAAATAAATCAATTCAGACAAGGACTCAATCTCACATTATAAAAGAGATGGTTGAAGGAATCAGTGCTGTTTATCTTGGAGAAGAGAATGTGTCAAAGACAAGCCAGCCAACTTCAAATATCTGTAGATCTGTTTGGTTTAATGCTTTTTTTCAAACCCAGAATGAGGGATTACTTAATCTAATTATTTTTTTATTGTGATCTAGTTCATATGTCATAAAATTCACCATTTTAAAGTGTTCAATTCAGTGGTTTGTATTATATTCACAAAGTTGTACAATAATCACAATTATCTAATTCTAGAACACTTTGATCACCCCAAAAAGAAATCTCATATCCATTATCAGTAACTCTCTATTTCTTCCTCTTTCTATTGACGTGGTAACCACTGATCAACGTTCTGTTTCTATAAATTTGCCTATCCTGGACATTTCATATCAGTGGAATCATATAATAGGTGATCTTTTGTTACTGGATGAAGAAATGCTTCCTTCGTTCAGTATAATGTTTTTAACATTAATTCATGTGGTAGCGTGTATCAGCAACTCATTCTTTTTTATGACTAAATATTTCATTGTATGGACAGATCTTTTTATAATCCGTTTATCAATTGAGAGACACTTGGACTGATTCTATGTTTTGGCTATAATCAATGACATTACTGTGAACATTTATGCATAAGTTTTTGTGCAAACTTAAGTTTTTAATTTTCTTGGATATATCCTTAGGAATGAGACTGTTGAGTCATTTCAGTTCACTCTTGAAGGTAAAGCCAGTGCTAAGAGGAAAGAACTTCCCACCAAAGGAAACTATTTTCACAATGAAATGAGCTTCAGTGAGAGTTAGTAAATGCCTGTTCCTGACGTGGTAGATGGAGAAGCTGGGAGATTCTCAGCAAGATATGGGATGTTAGACTAGTAAGAGGCAGGAGTATAGTTTAGGAGCAAATATTCTGGAGCTCAACTGCTTGAGTTCAAATTTCACTTCTGCTACTTGCCAGCTGTGTGACCTTGGGCAATACACTTAATCCAGTTTAGCTTCTGAATTTCCTCATCTTTAAAATAAAAGCACCTACTTCCCTAGTGTTAAATTATATAATATATGTAAAGTTCCTGGCACAGGCCTAGCACAGAATAAACACTCAAACAACAGAAGCTACAATTATTACCAACATCATCATGAGACCTGAGGCTTAGAAATTCTCTCTTAAATACAAATTGGAGATCCTGTTATCATTTTATACTTCTATTCATTCACAGTCTTTCCATTTATGAGTTCATCAATGATTTTCTTTCCAAATATAGTTTTACCAAGCATAAATAGATTAAAAGTAACCTGGAAGCAAAACCAAACTCTACACCATTCTATAGACAATTGGTCTGATTGCAGATTAAAAGAAGTGAATTCAAGGGTGAGTTTGTAGCCAAGGTCTAAGTCCTTGATGGGAATCCAGTCTCCCTAAGGTTAGTCGGGTAGTTGCTATGCCAGATGACCTTATAATTATCCCTTCCAACCCTCCAAAGGCCTCTATGGTCTAGAAGTACAATCTACAACCATGGATCTTTGGGAAGGCTTCCTGGTATCCTCCAGGGAACTTCTTGATCAATTTCTCCATAAGTCACCTGCACTATGCAGGAAAATTAACACAAGCCTGCAAGACTGGACTAAAGGAATCTTGACCATGCAGAAGCAGAACAATTTGTAAAACAAGCATCTCAGGCCTGAATGCTCATGGGAACCTAGCCTTTCAAACAAAAACATAAGAAGCAAGAATTTAGAAGAAGGGATTATATTCCTGTGGGTTTGGTTTGTCTCCTAAGCTATACTCCAAGCCCTCACTACTTAAAGTGCAGTCCATGGTCTATGGACCAGTAGCAGGGCTTCACCTGGAAACTTGTTAGAAATACAATCTCAGTCCCCTCCCCAGACTCTGCATTTTACTCTGCATTGGACTCTGCATTTTACCAAGATTGGACTCTGCATTTTACCAAGATTGGACTCCGCATTTTACCAAGATCTCCAAGTGACTGGTAAGCAAGGTGAAGTTTGAGAAATACTGCTCCAAGCTACTTGAGCAGCAAGTTTGCTTCCTAAGAATTATTATAAAATGTTCTTCATTTTTTACAGCATTTCGCAAGTTACAGAGAATTAAACCACAAGACCCCTGGAAGGAGGAATGGGCTGTTTTCATTTCTGTGTAGTAGGGCCTGTGACAGTATCCAACACCAAACTGGCTCTCCAACGCTGGATGAATACAGAATAAGTTCCGACACAGCCCAACCTCAGGAGGTGCCTTGGGAAGTAAAGGAAAAGGATTAACATTTGTTGTATACCTACTATGCATTGGACACTATTATTATAGAAGATATTCTAATCCCATTTACAATTGAGGGAATTCCGTTCAGAGAGGTCAACTTGTCTGCCCAAGGTCAAAGAACTCCTAAGTAAAAAAGCCAGGATCAAACCCAGGGTTACACAGTTAATAGAATATGGCATAGCAAGGAACTCAAAACACAGGTCCACCTAACTCCAGAACTCTGTTCATGACTGAGTATACCACCAAAGGAATCATTCATTAAATAGACTGACATACTTGACATAATGATGTGATTGACACATGCCATCATTTCTTTAACAAAACAAAAAGAAATGCTGGCATGTTTGTTTTGTTTTATATATATATATATATATATATATATATATACACACACACACACAGAGAGAGAGAGAGAGAGAGACAGAGAGGAGACAGAGAGAGACAGAGAGAGAGAGAGAGAGAGACAGAGGCAGAAAGGGAAAAGTGAGAGAGTGAGCAGGAGAGAATGAACTCACTACTTACCAAGCACCAATCCTGAACATTTTACGTGGGTTAATTAGCTCAAATTTCTTGACATTATTCTGAGGAAGTTCTATTTTATCTACTTTACAAGTGGGAAAATGATAGCACAGAGAGATTAGTACCTGTCCAAGATGATGCAGCTGATAACTGACAAAGTTGGGATTCCAGTGCTAGCCCTTAAGCCCATGTCATCACCCACTGTAATATGCTGCTACTAGCATAAAAAGAAAAGTTGACTGTTGTGCAATTTGCCTACCTATTAAACCTCTACTTCCCCTAAGATGCTCCCTACCCATCTTGGAAGGTGTGAAATCACCTGTGGCCAGAAGAAAGGTCCTACATCAAGACATCACTGAAGCAGCGTGAGTCCCAACCAGGAAGTTCCAAAGTCTTCTGAGAAACAAAGCCACAAGAATAAAGAAAGTATTTCTCCTTTGGCAAGAAGCTGTGGTGTGTTCTCTCCATCCTGGGTGCATCAGCTGCCCTTGTTCTTGGCTAGTATTCTTGCTTCACCCTCCTCCTCCTCTCTGCCCTTCTTGCTATTAGTTCACCTCTGCAGACTTCACATGTCTTCAGCCAACAGCTATGAGTTCATTCTGCCTACCAGGAGGCCAGCTGCTCTTGACCTGCACTTTGCTTCCAGGCACAATCTAGAAGGTCCTGCTTCCCAGAGATTAGTAATAATGCTCAGCCTCTTCTTTCCTGATGCACTGAGGCTGCAAGTGCTCACTTCTGTCCCCCTTTAACCCCGTAGAGTGCATCATCCTTTCCTTTGGCCTGCAGTTGGTCATGTAAATGAACTAGGGTTCTCACTCCAACAGGCAAAGGGCTTCAGAATTGAATCAGAAAAGCATTTGCTTTTGGGTATTACAGAATCCAATTAGCCTCCACGTGTTGCAGATGTACTCTAAAGCTCTCCTCTTAAGTGAACCACAAGGAAACCTTGAAAAAAACATTTGAATTTGCCTGTATTCAGCATCACTAGATTATTTCTTTTGGTTTTTATTGCATTTTAGGTTTTGGAGTACATGTGAAAAACATGCAAGATTGTTGCATAGGTGCATATGTGGCATTGTGATTTGCTGCCTTCCTCCCCTTCACCTATATGTGGCATTTCTCCCCATGCTATCTCTCCCCAACTCCCCACCCATCACTGTCCCCCCACTCCCCCCAAAAGACCCCAGTGTATAGTGCTCCCCTCCCTGCGTCCATGTGTTCCCATTGTTCAACACCCACCTATGAGTGAGAACATGCGATGTTTGATTTTGTGTTCTTGTGTCAGTATGCTGAGAATGATGGTTTCCAGGTTCATCCATGTCCCTACAAAGGACGCGAACTCATCATTTTTTGATGGCTGCATAATATTCCATGGTGTACATGTGCCACATTTTTCCTGTCCAGTCTATCATCGATGGGCATTTGGGTTGGTTCCAGGTCTTTGCTATTGTAAACTGTGCTGCAATGAACATTCGTGTGCATGTGTCCTTATAGTAGAACGATTTATAATCCTTTGGATATATACCCAGTAATGGGATTGCTGGGTCAAATGGAATTTCTATTTCTAGGTCCTTGAGGAATCGCCACACTGTCTTCCACAATGGTAGAACTAATTTACACGCCCACCAACAGTGTAAAAGTGTTCCTATTTCTCCACATCCTCTCCAGCATCTGTTGTCTCCAGATTTTTTAATGATCAACATTCTAACTGGTGTAAGATGGTATCTCAATGTAGTTTTGATTTGCATTTCTCTAATGACCAGTGATGATGAGCATTTTTTCATATGTTTGTTGGCCTCACGTATGTCTTCTTTTGTAAAGTATCTGTTCATATCCTTCGCCCATTTTTGAATGGGCTTGTTTGTTTTTTTCTTGTAAATCTGTTTTAGTTCGTTGTAAATTCTGGATATCAGCCCTTTGTCAGATGGGTAGGCTGCAAAAATTTTTTCCCATTCTGTTGATTGCCAATTCACTCTATTGACTGTTTCTTTCGCCGTGCAGAAGCTGTGGAGTTTGATTAGGTCCCATTTGTCTATTTTGGCTTTTGTTGCCAATGCTTTTGGTGTTTTGGTCATGAAGTCCTTGCCTACGCCTATGTCCTAAATGGTTTTGCCTAGGTTTTCTTCTCGGGTTTTTATGGTGTTAGGTCTTATGTTTAAGTCTTTAATCCATCTGGAGTTAATTTTAGTGTAAGGTGTCAGGAAGGGGTCCAGTTTCTGCTTTCTGCATATGGCTAGCCAGTTTTCCCAACACCACTTATTCAACAGGGAATCCTTTCCCCATTGCTTGTTTTTATCAGGTTTGTCAAAGATCAGATGGTTGTAGATATGTTGTGTCACCTCTGATGCCTCTGTTCTGTTCCATTGGTCTATATCTCTGTTTTGGTACCAGTACCATGCTGTTTTGATTACTGCAGCCTTGTAGTATAGTTTGACGTCGGGTAGTGTGATGCCTCCCGCTTTGTTCTTTTTGCTTAGAATTGATTTGGCTATGCGGGCCCTCTTTTGGTTCCATATGAAGTTTAAGGTGGTTTTTTCCAGTTCTGTGAAGAAGGTCATTGGTAGCTTGATGGGGATAGCATTCAATCTGTAAATTACTTTGGGCAGTATGGCCATTTTCATGATATTGATTCTTCCTAACCATGAACATGGAATGCTTCTCCATCTGTTTGTGTCCTCTCTAATTTCGTTGAGCAGTGGTTTGTAGTTCTCCTTGAAGAGGTCCTTGACATTCCTTGTTAGTTGTATTCCTAGGTATTTTATTCTCTTTGTAGCAATTATGAATGGCAGTTTGTTCTTGATTTGGCTCTCTTTAAGTCTGTTATTGGTGTATAGGAATGCCTGTGATTTTTGCACATTGATTTTGTATCCCAAGACTTTGGTGAAGTTGCCTATCAGTTTAAGGAGATTTTGGGCTGAGATGATGGAGTCTCCTAGATATACAATCATGTCGTCTGCAAATAGAGACATTTTGACTTCCTCCTTTCCTAATTGGAGACCCTATTTCTTTTTCTTGCCTGATTGCTCTGGCTAGAACTTCCAGTACTATATTGAATAGGAGTGGTGAGAGAGGGCATCCTTGTCTAGTGCCAGATTTCAAAGGGAATGCTTCCAGTTTTTGCCCATTCAGTATGATTTTGGCTGTCGGTTTGTCATAAATAGCTTTTATTATTTTGAGATACATTCAGTTGATACCTAGTTAATTGAGGGTTTTTGTCATAAAGGGCTGTTGAATTTTGTCAAAGGCCTTCTCTGCATCAATTGAGATAATCATGTGGTTTTTGTTTTTGGTTCTGTTTATGTGGTGAATTACATTTATAGACTTGCGTATATTGAACCAGCCTTGCATCCCCGGGATGAATCCTACTTGATCATGGTGGATAAGCTTTTTGATGTGCTGTTGTAATCGGCTTGCCAGTATTTTATTGAAGATTTTTGCATCTATGTTCATCATGGATATTGGCCTGTAGTTTTCTTTTCTTGTTGAGTCTCTGCCAGGTTTTGGTATCAGGATGATGTTGGTCTCATAAAATGATTTGGGAAGGATTCCCTCTTTTTGGATTATTTGGAATAGTTTCAGAAGGAATGGTACCAGCTCCTCTTTGTATGTCTGATAGAATTCGGCTGTGAACCCATCTGGCCTGGGCTTTTTTTGGGTGGTAGGCCCTTAATTGCTGCCTCGACTTCAAACCTTGTTATTGGTCTATTCAAGGTTTCGACTTCTTCCTGGTTTAGGCTTGGGAGGAGGCAACTGTCCAGGAATTTATCCATCTCTTCCAGGTTTTCTAGTTTATGTGCATAGAGTTGTTTGTAATAATCTCTGATGATGGTTTGAATTTCTGTGGAATCTGTGGTGATATCCCCTTTATCATTTTTTATTGCATCTATTTGGTTATTCTCTCTTTTCTTTTTTATTAGTTTGGCTAGTGGTCTGTCTATTTTGTTGATCTTTTCAAAAAACCAGCTCCTGGATTTATTGATTATTTGAAGGGTTTTTCGTGTCTCTATCCCCTTCAATTCTGCTTTGATCTTAGTTATTTCTTGTCTTCTGCTAGGTTTTGAGTTTTTTTGATCTTGCTCCCCTAGCTCTTTCAATTTTGACGATAGGGTGTCAATTTTAGATCTCTCCTTTCTTCTCATATGGGCACTTATTGCTATATATTTTCCTCTAGAGACTGCTTTAAATGTGTCCCAGAGATTCTGGTATGTGGTGTCTTCGTTCTTGTTGGTTTCAAAGAGCATCTTTATTTCTGCCTTCATTTCAGTGTTTATCCAGTCAACATTCAAGAGAAAGTTGTTCAGTTTCCATGAAGCTGTGCGGTTCTGGGTTGGTTTCTGAATTCTGAGTTCTAACTTGATTGCACTGTGGTCTGAGAGACTGTTTGTTATGGTTTCCGTTCTTTTGCATTTGCTGAGGAGTGATTTACTTCCAATTATGTGGTCAATTTTAGAGTAGGTGTGATGTGGTGCTGAGAAGAATGTATATTCTGTGGATTTGGGCTGGAGAGTTCTGTAAATGTCTATTAGGTTTGCTTGTTCCAGGTCTGAGTTCGAGTCCTGGATATCCTTATTAATCTTCTGTCTCGTTGATCTGTCTAATATTGACAATGGTGTGTTGAAGTCTCCCACTATTATTGTGTGGGAGTCTAAGTCTCTTTGTAAGTCATTAAGAACTTGCCTTATGTATCTGGGTGCTCCTGTATTAGGTGCATATATATTTAGGATCGTTAGCTCTTCTTATTGCATTGATCCTTTTACCATTATGTAATGTCCTTCTTTGTCTCTTTTGATCTTTGTTGCTTTAAAGTCTATTTTATCAGAGATGAGAATTGCAACTCCTCCTTTTTTTTTGCTCTCTATTTGCTTGGTAAATCTTCCTCCATCCCTTTATTTTGAACCTTTGTGTATCCTTGCATGTGAGATGGGTTTCCTGGATACAGCACACTGATGGGTTTTGGCTTTTTATCCAATTTGCCAGTCTGTGTCTTTTGATTGGGGCATTTAGTCGATTTACGTTTAGGGTTAATATTGTTATGTGTGAATTTGATCCTGCCATTTTGATGCTAGCCGGCTGTTTTGCCCATTGGTTGATGCACATTCTTCATTGTGTTGATGCTCTTTACCATTTCGTGTGTTTTTGGAGTGGCTGGTACTGGTTGTTCTTTTCTATGTGTAGTGTCTCCTTCAGGAGCTCTTGTAAAGCCGGTCTGGTGGTGATGAAATCTCTGAGTACTTCCTTGTTTACAAAGGATTTTATTTTTCCCTCACTTATGAAGCTTAGTTTGGCTGGATATGAAATTCTGGGTTGAAAGTTCTTTTCTTTAAGGATGTTGAATATCGGCCCCAATCTCTTCTGGTTTGTAGGGTTTCTGCTGAGAGATCTGCTGTGAGCCTGATGGGCTTCCCTTTGTGGGTAACCCAACCTTTCTCCCTGGCTGCCCTTAGCATTTTCTCCTTCATTTCAACCCTGGTGAATCTGACGATTATGTGCCTTGGGGTTGCCTTCTAGAGGAATATCTTTGTGGTGTTCTCTGTATTTCCTGGACTTGAATATTGGCCTGCCTTGCTAGGTTGGGGAAGTTCTCCTGGATAATATCCTGAAGAGTATTTTCCAGCTTGGATTCATTCTCTTCGTCACATTCAGGTACACGTATCAAACGGAGATTAGGTCTTTTCACATAGTCCCATATTTCTTGTTGACTCTGTTCATTCCTTTTTACCCTGTTTTCTCTAATCTTGCCTTCTCATTTTATTTCATTGAGTTGATGTTCGACCTCTGATATCCTTTCTTCTGCTTGGTCAATTCGACTGTTGAAACTTGTGCATGTTTCGCGAAGTTCTCGTGTTGTGTTTTCCAGCTCCATCAATTCACTTATATTCCTCTCTAAGTTGTCCATTCTTGTTAGCATTTAGTCAAATCTTTTTTCAAGGTTCTTAGTTTCTTTGCATTGGGTTAGAACATGTTCGTTTAGCTCATGGAAGTATCTTATTACCCACTTTCTGAAGGCTGATTCTGTCATTTCATCACACTCATTCTCCATCCAGTCTTGTTCCCTTGCTGGTAAGGAGTTGTGATCCCTTGTAGGAGGAGAGGTGTTCTGGTTTCAGGTGTTTTCATCCTTTTTGCACTGGTTTCTTCCCATCTTTGTGGATTTATTGACCTGTCGGCTTTGTAGTTGTTGACTTTCTGATTTGGTCTCTGAGAGGACGTTCTGTTTGTTGTTGGTGAAGTTATTTCTGTTTCTTAGTTTTCCTTTTAACTGTCTGGCCTCTCTTCTATAGGACTGCTGAGGTCCACTCCAGGCCCTGCTTGCCTGGGGATCACTTGCAGCAGCTGCCGAACAGTAAAGGTTGCTACCAGTTTCTTCTTCTGCTTTGTCCCAGAAGGATACCTGCCAAATGTCAGTCTGAGCTCTCCTTTATGAGGTGACTCTTTGGATATACGGGGGTCGGGAGCTGCTTGAGGAAACAGTCCTTTATATTAGCTCAGGTGCTGAGCTATGAGCCCCGTTGTTCATTCAGAGCTGCTGGGCTGGTAAATTTAAGTCTGCAGCAGTAGAACTCATAACCCCCCCTTTTTTTTTCCACAGGTGTTCTGTCCCAGGGAGTGAGGGCTTTATGAGTTTCTGCTGTACTGCTGCCTTTTTTTTCTTCAGGGCTGCCCTGCCAACAAGGAGGCAGCCTAGTCACTCTCAGCCTGCAGAGGCTTCACTGAGCTGCTGTGGGCTCCCCCCAGCTGCCGTGTGAACTTCCCTGCAGTCCTGTTTATATGGGTGTAGTTAGAGCTGCTTCCGCAATGTTGGCCCGCCTCTGTAATCACGGACTTTCTCTGTAATGGCGGGTTGCCGCAGCAATGGCAGGCTGCCTCAGTAATGGCGGACGCCTCTCCCCCACAGAGCTGGACCGTCCCGGGTTCAGCTGTGCTTGCTGTGAATCTCTCAACCCAGATCATTTCCAATTGCTGTTTTTTTGTTTTTGTTTTTGTTTTTGTGGGGGTGGGACCAGCCGGGCCTGATCTCCTGGCTCCCTGCCTCAGTGCTTTTTATTTTTTCATTGAACGGTCAGCTCTCTACCAGGTGACCTGGTCGCCTGTTGAACAGGCACCGGGATCTGTGTGATTTCCCATGCGGCGACGCACTGCGCCACTGAAACCGTGGCTCTGAGATTTGTGGCGCTTTTTTTGCCTGGGAATCTCCTGGCCTGGCTCCCTGTTTCAGCTCACCTTGCTGGCTAAGTGGGAACACAGTCCCGTTTACTCTGCACCGGGAGCGGCTGTGCCAGGGCGCAGGCAAAACAGCCATGCCGGCCAATACAGCCACGCTGGTGACCCGTGGGGCTCCTCCACCTGCAAATCTCCTGGTATGTGGGCAATAAAAATCCTTCTGGAAATGCAGCATCCACTCACCCTCTGCACTTTCACTTGGAGCTGCAATCCTGAGCTGGATCTAGCCAGCCATCTTCATCACTAGATTATTTCTAAGCATTTTCAAAACCTATGGTTGCATTTGAAATATTTTCCTTTTATATGACTGAGTTGGTTCAAACTCCAACCGCATTTTATGGTTAGAGAGAGTAATGCTAAGAGGCTGTAAAGTGTCTACTTTCCATTAATGTTTTTCAAAATTTGGTGTATGTAAGACTTGCGTCAGGAACACAACAAAAATAAGTTTGCTATGTCAGTTTCCTGTTTCTTTCTCTCAGGTCAGATGTCAGCAGATCTAGGGTGGGACAACTGAGGAATGTGCATTCTCAAAGAGAAGCCTTCATGGTGCCATACTCCTCTTCGCTTCTCATACCTTACTTATGTAGGTGGCTCAGTGCTTTGAGAAATACTGCAACAGGGTAAGGGAGTCTATGAATAGAATTTAGGATCTATGAACATGGAAGGGGAAAAAAATTGCAGCCTTATTTTCAACATTTCTCATTGAAATTTAGCATTTCCTTTACTAATAAATGTAGGACACAAACCACAGTTGTACTAACAATGACTGTGACTTTGTCACCAGTGCAACCCATATTTTTCTATCACACAAGTTTTGCAGGTATCTCAAAATATCTTTTACATTCATAATTTCTTCAAAATTGTAGTTGTTATGAGACTTGCTGCTAGATTTCACCCATATGTTAAATTTAAAAGCACATCACAAATTTTGTTTAATAGTCTAATAATTGTAATTTAATAGAATTGGCCACCTTGTAATCCAACATTATTTTTTATTTAAAATCATTATACTGAGAAGATGTCCCTAACCTTCACTAGACTGCTGAAGGAGCTCCCTGCATTTAAAAAAAAAAAGTTCAGGAATCTCAAACATCCCCTTTGCTACCCCTAACTCCTTGCTATTCCAGGGGAATTTCAGTGACAATCATTGCCCTAAACAAGGAAGCCAATGGATAGGTCTGGTAGAGCCAATCAGATGCTCGCTCTTGACTTAGGAGATAGCACGCAGTCAGTAGGTGAGGGGCTCGGGCGCTAAGAGGTCTTTAGAATCAAGACACAGTGGATCCCACTGCAAACCACAGTCCCATATCAGACACTGTTGCATGGGACAAACAGAAGAGACTGAGAGAGCTGACCTGTGGCTAGAATACAACAGAGATAGGAAGCAGAAATCAGCTCCATGAGCTTGAACCTAAGATCTCAGAGAGGCTGAGAAAGAACAAGCATTCCACTTACCCCAGGGGTTCAGTTATACTCCCTGCCTTCGACATACACAAACTTCACTTCTCTTTGTATCAGTCTATCTCCTTTCCCTTTTCTAGTTGAAGTTTCTGCTCCTCCTAGTCAAGGCCTTGACTACAGGTACATGGTGGCCCTTATTAGTTGTTTCAGTGTCTTTCCATGTTTGTTTGTATCATCACTTAACTGCGTAGTAGGAAAGAGTGGATTTTTAAGTCAGACTTCCTGAGCTTATCCTCTGCCACATCCTGCTTGTAAGAAGGTAGGCAAGTTGCTTGGCCTTTCTGTGCCTCATACTCTCATCAGAAAAATGAGGACAATAGCAGTAACTACCTTGAACTCCTGGCCTCAAGTAGTTCTCCTGCCTCAGCCTCCCAATGAACTGAGATTACAGGCATGAGCCACCATTCCTGGCCAGTAACAGTAGCTACCTAAGATGAGCATCAAATGAATTGATGTATATAAAATCATATACAGAGTGAGTGCTCAGTAATTGTATGCAATTATAATGCTCATTGTCCCCAAGTCACAGGCCTTGGACTCTCATCATCTGTACCTGCTTTCCCTTCTTTTTAGTACAGTCCCAATAAGAGCTAACCAAGACAGACAGGCCAAGCTAGGGTCTGGGCATCTCCACAGACTGGCATTCTCCACTGGCAACCTTAGGCTTATTCTTTGAAAAAATCTTTCCAGTAGAACTGTGAGGATATTCTCTTGGAGTTCTGCTCAATTATTAGAATAGTTTCACTTATTTGTGAGATAATTTGTTTCCCTTGTGCTGAGGTCTCTCTTCTTGTCTGGGACAAAATATCATTCACATCACATCTCCATTCATTCCTGAGCAAACGTTCACATCCCTGATAAGGTTAGGAAACTTTAGCACACAGCGGGTGCTGGACACAGGCACAGAGCTGCACACACTCGAGGTGGAGGGCAGGGGGCAGAGTTACTAAGGCATTCCTGAACTGAACACAGTAGCTCTGAGAAAGGATGTCCAACTCTCCAGGCTAACAATCTGTCCACGTCCATCTTTTCTGTGATGTGACCCTGAGTACTTCCTCTCCTATTAACAAATACCATCTAGCACCAGGCTCTAAACACAAAAACGGTGCAGCCACTACTGCTTCCTGGATGCACGTCTACCTTCAGGGCTATCAAAGATGTGCCTGCTCAGAGAGCTCATTCCAAGGGCCATTTTCAGCTTTCAAATCTATTTGGCTTAACCTCTGTCCCTCTATCATTGATGTACCCATCAGGGAAGTCACCTAGGGTCAATGTAGCATGCTAGAAAAGCTTTTCCGATTTTTTTTTCCCTCACCATTGGGCAGTTTCCTTGCTGCCTTGGGATTTAGATTTTTTTGTAATGATTGATGGAAAAATGAAAACTTGTAAAGTTCAATTAGACCAAGCCCCTTCATCCAAAGATGAATAATATAATCAACCAAGACAAATGCCAGTCTAATTCTTAAAGCTGCCTGCAGACAAAGATTGTGAAATCCCCTTATCCCTTATTGTATCTTTTAATCAGTCTAACATTGGAAAACTTATTAAAATGATAATAATAATAATATTGATAATCATGAACATTTGATAAATGATAGCTACTTGCCAAATACTTTTCTAGGTATGTTCCACAAGCTCATTTAATTTTCACAAAAATGAAATAGGCACTATCATTATCTCAATTTACAAATCAGGTCAGAGAGGCTAAGTGACATGCCCAGGGTTACCCTGCTAGACATTACCATGCTACTGCTAGGACTTCTCTTAGAACTGAGCCCATTTTCTCAGGTATTCTATGGAAAGGCCGAATAAAACCACTTAAAACAGCCCTGCCTGCTGTCCCAAAGATGACAGCAAAGCACCTCTTTACCCCTTTGCCTGCTTTCTCCTGAAGGCAGCATGGATGTGTACTGTTCAGGTCCTTTTCCAGTCCTGCCACTGAATTCCTGTGCAACATGACCATGTTTTTTCTAGGACTAAGCTTCCCAGTCCATAAAATCAAGATGTTGGACCAGGTGATTGCTAATATTCTTCCCTAGTTGTGATGGTTAATATCGAGTGTCAACTTGATTGGGTTGAAGGATGAGAAGTATTGTTCCTGGATGTATCTGTCAGGGTGTTGCCAAAGGAGATTAACATTTGAGTCAATGGACTAGGAGAAGCAGACCCACCCTCAATCTGGGTGGGCACCATCTAATCAATTGCCAGTGCAGCTAGAACAAAGCAGGCAGAAGAACATGGAAAAACCTGACTTGCTGAGTTTTCCTGCCTTCATCTTTCTCCCATGCTGGATGTTTCCTGCACTTGAACATCAGACTCCAAGTTCTTCAGTTTATAGACTCTTGGACTTACACCAGCGATTTGCCAGGGGCTTTCCAGCCTTTGGCCATAGACTGAAGGCTGCACTGTGGGCTTCCTTACTTTTGAGGTTTGGGGACTCAGGCAGATCCACCCCTGGTTTCCTTGCTCCTCAACTTGCAGATGGCCTATTGTGAACTTTACCTTGTGATCATGTGAGTCAATTCTCCTTAATAAACTCCCTTTCATATATACATATATCCTATTAGCTCTGTCTGTCTAGAGAACCCTGACTAATATACTGGTCTATTCTTGAGTTTTCGGAGAAAGAAAAGAACCCTCACCAAAGCATAACTGACCACAATTGGGTAATGACCATTCTCGACAGGGAGGGTTCAAATAACCATGATTTCATCATTGTTTGGGGCTAGCTGACAACCAGAACAGTGAGTTTACCAGCTCTGGAGGTAGCCATCATGACAGCAAGTGGGTCGTGAGGGGCTCTCCTGCTGGGCTGGTTCTCTGATCACTGCCTCCCTGGCTGTCTCCAAAAGAACAGAAAGGGTGGTCCCACAGACCACCACAACATCACCTGGGGAACTTAGTGACACATCCAGAACTCACTCTCAACCAACTGCATCAGGATCCCTAGAAGTGATACCAGGAATCTATATGTTCAACAATAGCCTGGGTGATCTGAAAACACTGGAAACCATGACATCAAGAGCTCTCAGTTTAGAACAGGTGACTAATTTCTTATTCTTACTCAAGATTCAGATTACATTTCACATTCTGTAAAATTTAGATATTTTTATGCATCTAACTCCTAGATTTTATTATGGAGAATCAAGGACAAATTGAGGGTATCCCCAGGTTTCTATTTTGCCCATACACATTCCTTCTGTGTGTCTTGCACATTCCAGCTTCTTGAACAGATACTGCTTTCACCTTGCAAGTGAAAATGGAAACATCTCTCAGCTCCTTCTTGGCTCTCAGTAAGGGAATTTTCTGATGGGATGCTTTGCTACAAACTCCTTCTTACCTAGTGAACTGTCACCATCAGAACTACTCTGTCCTACAGGGCCATGGACTGAGCTTTGTGTCACAATAGAAGACAATAGAACCCCTTGGATCATGTGTTAGGCTGAAGGACAGCAAAACAATGTCCTACCATCTGGCCTTGACTTTGTCTTTCAGGAATAGAAACCTTCAGACATGTGCCTGAGACAAGCTGTATGTCAGCTGAAGGTCTCCATATCTCTACTAACCACAGACATGGCAATAACTTGGGCTAATAACATGAGTAGAAGTGAAGTATGACACTTCCAGAAGAAAGATATTTGAGACGGCATATTTCTTCCCTGCAATAGCAATAGATAATGCTCCAAACAGTAAGCCCCATCAGCACAGGTGTTAGAGACAGGAAATGTAGAGCAGAGCATTCATCCTGCTCACTATTCATCTGCAGCAACTGTAAGAAATCATCCTTCATTGCATTAAGTCAATGAGATTCAGGAACTATTTGTTACTGCAGCAGAATGTAACCATTCTGACTGATACACAACATGACTCTTAGAACAGTGGTTTTCAATCCTGGCTGCACAATAGAATCACCTGTGAAGCTCTAAAATAAGTGCCTGGACCCATCCCAGGTCAATTAAGACATAACCACTTTCTTAGATAGTGAGATAATCTCTCCATAAATATATGAACTGGAGTACACTGGCAGCTTTTCAGACTAGGGTTTGTGGGGTGGAAAAAACAGCAATGAATTGCTGAGCTTACAGAATCATATAATCCCTTTAATGACAATTTTCTAAAAATATAATGGCTTAGGGGTATCTTTGAGTACCAAATGCTGTATTTATTAACCAATAACAAGGAGCATTTGAGGTATCTATATTGGTTGTGATTATTCTGAGAAATGTGACAGTTTTCCTGATCTATCACCAGATATGCCTAACCCAGCCAGTTTAATTAACTTTTCTCATGTGGTTCACTGAGTTTAGAAACACAAAATTGTCTGACTGTGTCCAGAGATTTGTCAAACATAACCTGAAAAAAAAAGCTACTCTTCATTTACTGTAAGGAGAGAAAGGGAGGAGGAAGGAGAAATTCAGAAACAACATAAATGCATTATTGCAACCCCATTTTCCTAGAACCACCCTTTGTTTTGAAAACAAAGAGAAATTAGCTGGACATGTGACAAACAGACAAAAACTCCAAATAATGAAAACCTGCTCTGGAAAAAAAAATCCCCATTATTAGTATGCCTGGGGAGATCACATCTATGAAGCAGCTGGGCTCGGCTGGTCTCCAAAGATAAGCAGGAGGAGGGAAGAAAAGGCTGTTAGAGAGATGGTGCTGCTGATACCCGGAAGAAAGCCACCCTCTTGATAATTGGCTAAGATTTTAAAATTAAAATACTGCTCATTTAGCTGACCTAGAATTGCAAAATTACAAGCGCAGGGAAATTTTCCTTTAGTGAGAATGAAGTCTCTGGGCAGAAAAGACGGGCTCCAGATGCCTCTTTTGAAGTTGAGCAAAAACTATTGCTGAGCTGTTCTGAAAGTATCTTCCACCTCTGGACCAACAGCCTCACACTGATGGCACCAACAGTGGAGATAGCATTTTCAGTATGCATTTTCATCTGTGCATTTACAGTTTGCTGCTGAATACTGCCTGAACTCAACCGAGAGGAAGCCAGAGACCTGTGGCCCTTTCTCAAGGAGCTGCACAAGACACTGACAAAAATCAAAGAGACAAGGATCCCATTCATAAGTGGCCCATTAGTTTTCTGCAACATATTTGCCTGTGAAATGTGTAAACATCGTTTCTAAAAACTAGGATCACAAGCAGTCCTTGGGAAGTGGAACAGTTGAGGAAGACAAAACTTAGAGCTTTGAAAAAAAAAATTGTGTGTGTGTGTGTGTGTGTGTGTGTGTGTGAATGTTTTAAAAGGAAGACATTTTTTCTGCTAACCTTCCACTCTAACGCCCCCCTCCTACTGGCAGACATTGTTAATCAATTGTGGCTGTCATTCCCTCTGAATCCAGATGTGGCCAGAATCCTCAAAATCTCATTCCAGGTAGTCACCACCAATTAGAGCAAGTTAGCATTCCTCAGAGCACTATGCTGTCCATCTCTGAATTTGAGATTAGATACAAATTCCAATCCAAGCATTTGCCAAGAGTTGTATGAGGTGAAAACTGCCCACCCAACATCCATTTACCCTTCCTCTAAAAGCCCAGTTTTGCTCAGGTAGCTACTCCCTTCTTTACTCAACCATGTGCCTCAAAGGAGGTAAACCCCCAGTTCTTTTCCCAGGAGGTAAGTTATGTGTGGTCCTAGCCAATCACAGTGATCCATTTCCTCTGTCAGTGATGGGATAGACTTGTGGCACTATGCTGGGCAATGAGACTGGAAGGGAGGACTTGGGGATGCCTCTGGGAAAGGTTTTCTTTTCCCAAAGAAGGAAGAGGGGAAAAAAGGAGGGGAGAGAAGGGAAGATGAGAGGAAAGCTGGGCCTCTCTTCTTGTGGACATCCATATTTGGATGTGGTACTTTCTATCAAGGGAAAAGTAAGGCTGAAAGATGAGCCATTATGCACAGATCATCAAAGAAAAATGATAGAAAAAAATACCTGTGTTTTTCACCTACTTCAGGACTTCTAATTATAAGAGATAAGGAATCCTCTTTACTGTTTAAACAAGCTGAATTAGGGCTTTTGTTTCTTGCCACTGAAAATATTCCCAATTAATACACAGGAGGGGCTCTGTGCAGCTGGGCAGAGGAGAATGCCAGAGAGGAGACCAACAGCCACAAACAGTGTTTCTGATGTCAGCAAGCAAGGGGCCCCTCATGACCTTAGTTTGAATTCTGGATCAAACCAGGCCAGATATTTATCTAGGAAAATCCCAACTAAGGAAAGAGCCAGGACCATGGCCCAGGGGGTTGAAGACAGGTCCCCAGGTTATATAAGTGAAGATGAAGTAAATGGAGAGGAAGAGAAAGAGACTAGCATCCCCCAACCAATCAGGTACACCAAGTTCTCTTTTTACTAAATGTTTCTTACAATTTTATAGGATAGGTTGATGATCCTGATCTTGCAGATGAGGAGGCACCAAGAGAGATTACCAGGGGATCAACAGCAGAACTGAGGTTTTATCCCAGGTCTGACTTGGAAGTTCAAGCTCCTTCTTGAAACCAACATTGAGTTTCACTTGGTTCTAAAGCTCTAAACTTGAGCTTATTCATACTTAAACCAGCTATAAGATTGGCCTGGTTTAGGACTGACGCTGCTGGTGAGGCCTTTGGCTTCCTGGGGAGGAAGATGAATTTGGGACCAGAAGCCAGACCTGTCACATAATGGTTAGTGCAGGACCCAGGTACCCTTGTGGAGTCTGTCACCAGAAGCAAGAAACATGGGTCCCTCAGACTACTGTTGGCAGTAATACATGAAGGAGAATCCTGGGATGGCCCCTGCCCACAATTTGCACATCACTTTACAATGTGGAGTAGCCACCAACGGAGACACCTCGTGGCCATGAGTTTACTGAGAAGAAGACCAATGTTCAACAGAGAGACAGAAGTTAAAACATAGATCTGGAGTCAGCAAGTTGGATATTCATTATGTATTAGTTTCCTGTTTTTGCTGTGAAAGGAAAATAAATCTCGAGGCCCCAAAATCACTAAGCCAAAGGCAGAAGCCAAGCTGGGAACTGTGTGGAGAAGACCTGCCTCCCATTCTATTCCTAAATAAGATAGCTACAAAGACAAAAATGCTACAAGGAAATTCTTTGCGGACAAAGGACAGATGGAACTCAAAGTCATCCCTCTACTCACATGAGACAAATGCGTATCTGACTGCTTCCTTTGACCTATTGTTGCATTAAGACTAAGGCATAAGTGACTATTCCTATAAATTGTATATTCAGTGAAAGGCAAATCAGAAATGCAAAAGACTGCAACCATTCGTCCCTTACCTACTTATGACCTGGAAGCCCCCTCCCCACCTTGAGTTGTACCAGCTCTCCAGAGAGAACCGAAGTATATCTTACATATACTGAGTGATGTCTCAGGTCTCCCTAAAATGTGTAAAACCAGGCTGTGCCCTGACCACCTTGGGCACATGTTGTCAGGAGCTCCCAAAGTCATGTCATAGGTGTGTCCTTAACCTTAGCAAAACAAACTTCCTAAATTGACTGAGACCCATCTCAGATATTTTAGATTCACATTGCTATGATAAATTAACGCAAATGTAGTGGCTTCTAAGAATACAAAGTGATTCTCTTACAGTCTGGAGGTCAGGAGTCCAAAATGGATTTCACTGGGCCGAAACCAAGCTCTTGGCAGGACTGCAACCTCTCAGGAAGCTCTTAGAGGAGAATGCACTTCCTTGCCTGCTTGGAAGGAATATAGCTTCTGGAGCTATATTCCTTGCATCCCTTGGTGAATAGCCTCTTCCTCCATTCTCAAAGCTGCAGAGTATCAGCTTCACATCCCCCTCTGCTTCCACTGCTACCACATTACCTTTTCTCTACCCTGCAGTCAAAACTCCATCTTATAAAGACACTGGCGGTTACATTTAGGGGCTTATCCATATAAATCAGGATTATCTCTCCATCTCAAGGTCCTCATCACATCTACTAAGTCCCTCTGCCATTCATTAATGGTTCAGTGGGTTCATCTTGCCCGTTGTCCAGACAGAGCTGATTTATTATAATGGGAGAATTGCAATAGGTAAGGAGTTTTGCACACATAAAGCCAGTTAAATGAGAGACTGGCATTTTACTATTACTCAAAGCAGCCTCCCCCACAATTTGGAGGCTAGAGTTTTTCAAAGATAGTCTGTGGGGAAGGGATTGCTATGGAATGGGTGTTGCTGACTGGTTGAGGATACAATCACAGGGGTATGGAAAATGGTCCTTATGCATGCTGAGTCACTTCTGAGTGGGGCCGCAGGACCATTAGTGGGTATCAGTGGAAACATCAGTGGTGAGAAATGCAAAAAATAACCCTGAAAAGACCCCTCAAAGGCCAATCTTAGCTTCTACAATAGTGATGTTATCTGAAGAAATAATCAGGAAAGTTGCAAATCTTGTGACCTCTGGAATGATGGCTGGTTAATAGTTTATGTTTACATCTTAGCAGAATTCAGGTTTCTCACATGCTCCTAATCTGGTAGTCCTTCATTAACTTGGCAGGTCCAAGTGACGTCATCTGGTTTATAGAAACGCAAAACCCTAAAAAGACATCTCAAAAGGCCAATCTTAGGTTCTATAATAGTGATATTATCTTCAAGAGTAATTGGGGAAGTTGTGAATCACATGACCTCTGGAATAATAGCTGGGAATTATTCGAGCCCCACTCACCCTAACTTGGTGTACTTTCATTAGTTTTGTAAGAACAGCCTAGTGTTGGGGAAGGACTATTATTTAAACTACAAACTAAGTTTCTCCCAAAGTTAGCTTGGTCCATGCTCAGGAGTGAGTAAAGACAGCCAACCTGTGAGGTTAGAGACAAGATGGAGTCAACCATGTCAGACTTCTCTCAATGTCATAATTTGCTCAGTTATAATTTTTGCAAAGGCGGTTTCAATATCCTACCACCTAGCTTTCTGAAGGCATTTTAAAAAAATGATTCTGTTATGCATAATGAGTCTACTACATAGTCAGAACCAGTAAATAATAAGGATGAATATGTGAATAAGAATAGCAGAAACAATAACAAAATCTTCTAGGCACTCACTACATGGCAGACACAGTTCTAAGTTCTCTACATGGATTTCTCATTTAATCTTCACAGATGTCACAAAGATAAATAAGTACTACTGCCAACCCTTTTTGCAGATGAAGAAGCAGGCAAAGTAATTTGCCCAAGGTCACACAGCCAGAAAGTGTTTCTATTGGTTTCCTGGTATGCAAATTAGCACAAACTAAGTGTCTTAGAACAATAGAAATGTATTATCTCACAGTTCTGGAAGCCAGACATTCAAAAATCAAGGTGTAAGCAGGGCTGTGCTCCTTCTGAGGGCTCCAGGAGAGGATCCCCCCTTGCCTCTTCCAGCTTCTGGCATTATCACTAATTTGCGGCATATCTTGGCTTGTAAATACATCATTCCAGCTTCCGCCTCCATCATCTCATGGAGTGACAGCTCACGGGATAGAGCAAGTCCTTCCTCATTTTACCAGATTGAGGAGTAGCTAGTGTATGGGAATGGTCATAGACAGTTCCAGATCAAATGATCCTGGGAACCGCTCCTGCCCCCAACCCTCAGCACCCAGTACAGACAAGCCCACGTTTCACTCAAAACTGATTTGACTTTAAACTAAGGCTGAGCCCCATTATCATTACTTAATGTCAGTGTAACAGCGGTGTGATACCTGGGCTTTCACACAATATATCATCCCTGCAGACTTGGATGCTAGCAGGACACAGCAGAAATACAGCCTCCCAACTCCCCAATGTGCTCACCGCCATCAATATTGATAGTAAGTCATCAATCAAATCAGGCAGGCTTTTACATGCTCTCATTTTTAACTGCGCCTCACCATGCATTCTAATGGAACATTTAAAACCATGTACACATTTTATCAAGGCTTCATGACCACTAAATGCTCTCTTGTTTGCAGCTCCAAATATTATTCATTACGTCCAGATAGGTGGTGTGCAAAAGTAAAGAAACGATGCAGGAACGGAGTGTGATTAAGAACAGGGAGGGAAAAAAACACCATCCAAGTCTGCTGTCTAATCCAGAACTACAGTCCAGCCCAAGAATGTCAAGCACAAACTCATGCTCCTTCCTACCTGCTTCCTTCTGAGCCACTGGAGTCAAGATGTGTGGCTCAAATCCTAGCCCTCACGTGAGCTTGGGCAGGTTGACTTACCTCCAGCACACTTGCTGTCCTTACCTGCAAAAAGGAGATAATTTTACCCTTGAAAGTTTTCCCGGACTTCAATCAAGTCTTGTACATCTCTATGTTTTTGCTCAAGAACAACCTTTTCTGTGAAGCATTCTCTGACTATCCCATTTGCCACTTTCCCCAATACTAGTTACTCCCCCTTGGCAGCCTCTACCCTTCATAGCACTCCCAACCTGCTCACACTCTCTGATTCACTTAAATGTTCTATTTGTTATCTGTTTCCCTATGCCAGAATGCAAGTTCAACAAGGCAGGATGTGTCTGTTTCGTTCACTGATTTACCCCCACATTAGGCTGTTCTTGTGGTGCTATAAGGAAATGCCTGAGACTGTGTGATTTACAAAGAAAAGAAGTTCATTGGCTCATGGTTCTGCAGGCTGTACATGTTTGGCACCAGCATCTGCTCTGCTTCTGAGGAGGCCTCAGGGAGCTTTTACTCACGCTGGAAGGTGAAGAGGGGGCAGGCACATCCCACAGTGGGAGCAGGAGCAAGGTCTCGGAGGGAGGTGCCACACACCTTTAAATAACCAGATCTTGCAAGAACTCACTCACTATTGCGAGGACAGTACCAAGAGGATGGTGCTGAACCATTTGTGGGAAATCCACCCTCATGACCCATTTGCCTCCCACCAGACCCCACCTTCAACACTGGGGATGACATTTCCACATGAGATTTGGAGGAACAAATATCCAAACTATAGCAACTCCCAAAGCCCAGAACAGCAGGAGGCACAAAATAGCTCTGCTCAATAACTGATTGTTGAGTAAACAGATAATGTACATAGCAGCCCTAATGGACATTTCATGCTTGCTGGATAATAGACAAACAGAAAGTCACAAAGAGCAGCACAGATATATTTAGCACCTACTCTGTGAGAGCCTCTGCTGTGAGCCCAGTGAGCATTATCCCCAGCAAGCCTGAGAAAAGCAGGTGACAGTCTCCCACTTTATAGAGAAGGACCCCAGGTTGTTCCTATTCTGAACCTGGTGCATAGTTGTGGTGTGACCTCGAGCAGGGCACTGATTCTGAGGTCCACTCTCTCCCCTACAGACCTCGTCTGTGTATCCCCACAGGACTTGGTCCTTGTCCCTTTATCACAGGACCATACTCCATCATAAATTCTTTCTCCTGAATCACTTGAGCTCCATGCAGGGAGAGACCATGACTTACCATTCTCCACATCTCCATCACCTGGTAGTTGCCCCATGAATGTGAGGTGAATACATTAATAAAAGTAAAATGAAGAATGAGAACTAGAAGCAGGAACAGCAGGTAGTGATGTGTGCATTCCCGATCCTCCTCCCTCGCTCCTGCTCAGAGACTCTCTGACAAAGTGATGAACACTTTCTTTCTAGGCATGGACTCATACTCAAAATCCTTCTCCATGCTCCACGTTGAGCAGCTATTCCCAATCCACAGCAGTCGGCACAGCAAACTTATCAATAATCTCTGACATGACAATGGTTGCTGCACCACCCAACCTACTTCATCTTCTTCATGGGCCTGCAGTCTACATCTTCCACCCGTCCTTGCAGTGGCTGTGCCAATGCAAGAGTTCTAGCCAATAGAATGTGTGTGCAAGTGATGAGCAGTGCATCCAGGTCTGCCCTGTCCACCCCTCCCATGAGGGATCTTCTGTGCTCCTTTCTCTCCATTGTGACTGATGAAGACAAACACAGTGATCTTAAAGGCTTCATGTTGAAGACAGTGGAGTCACTGGGTAAAAGCAGCCTGAAGCCCCAAACCACTACTTGGAGCAAAGCCATATGCCATCCAGGAAGGCGCATTGACAAAAATAAGAATTAAACACTAACTACACATTTGGCAGCATACAATTTGAGCTTGTATGTTACAGAAGCTGGCTTTACCTTAACTAATCAACCTAGGTTACTTATTTTTTTCAAAATATCTTTTCCAGCTCCAGATGCCTATAATGCAGAAGGTTTTCATTTGTTATATAGTGGCTGAAGGTACTTTCAAGGTACTTCCAAGGTACTTCCTAATAGCTCAATGAGTCATGTGCACTTCTGCTTGTATTTATATTATCTTATAGGGTACTGTGTACTCAGCAAGTACAACCTTTAACTCTAGAATATACTTAAAGGATTGCAAGATAAAATTTCTGTCTTCAAACCTTAGGTCATCTTCTTGGGAAAAGGAGACATATCCGTGCAAAATGGTTGACCATCCGAAAGCACTATCTGAAGAAATGCAGCAACAAATGACATGATCAATAGGAAGGAATACAACACCTATACATCATAACCCATGTATCTTGGGCAAGTTACACTCATCCATCGCCAACACCCCAGAACTTAATTTCTTCGTTCAGCAACACAGCACAACAATTGCACCCACCTCACTGGGTTGGGGAGACTTTAGGTAAATACAGGTGATGTGCATACAGCAGCAACTGGCACAAAGTAAGTTTTCAGTAAATGTTTGCTATCGTTTTGACAGGAGGGATAGCTAGCTATGGGAGGGAATGGCAGAAGGTATGTGGTGATGGCTAAGAGAGTATGTGATAAGGGAAAGAAGCAGGATCAGGAATGCCCATGTTATGTTCAGGAAACAGTGAGGAAATCAGTCTGGATATGGGACACAGATTTTGAACAAGAAATCACTCTTACCAAGACTAAGTTCTGCAGGTCCCTAAATTCTAGAAAAAGAAATCAGTAACTTAACCACTCTTTTGGAAAAGTGTATGATAAAGGAAGGAAGGATATATAGGTGAATGAGTAGAAGGTGGGATCAAAGGAAGAGAGAGAAAGGCAGAAAGAGAAAGAAAAAGATCGGTCAGTTGGGATTAGACACTGTGGAACAGTGGAAAGAATTCGTGCTTCAGAAGGAGAAAGACCTGGATAGAGGTTTTGACTCTGCTTCCTATTATTGTATGATTTTGAATTAATTGCCTTCTCTCAGTAGCTGCAGCTTCCTCCTTTAACGTGGGGGTCAGAGTCCCCATATCACATAGCCACATGGTGAGAATTAAATGAAATAAACTATGGGAAGCCCGGCACAGTGTCTGGCCATGGGGTAAGTTCAGTCATGCAACACTACGGAAGCCCTGCAGTGGAGATCACGTTGTACTCAGCAAATATTTGCTCCCCCTCCTCGAGCTATTTAGTTAGTGAAAGCCACAGTTGCCTCTACAATAGCACTTGAAAGCTTGGTTTCCAGACTGGCTCTGGATAGGACTCAAGCTGGCAGTCAATGGAGGCAGGAACAAAAGCCCAGAAAATGCCACCATTGCATCAAGTCCTGAGCAATGTTTCCAGCTGCCATACGTCTCTATTAGGGAGGAGGCTTGGGATGCAGGCTAGGGTCTTAACAGCTTCCCCTCATTGTGCTGAAGAAAAATGTGCCCTGGTCTGAAAAGTTTCTCTCCAATACATGTTCCTCTACCTGGCTCTCTCTACCTGTCATCTTCCACCAAATAAGAGCAACCTACTCTTCACAATTTCTCAATCACACTGAAATTTCTGCTGTGGACTTCCTGCGCTTAAAGGGGTGGAGAGTGAAGAACCTGTCTAGTGAGTTAGCAGTAACCCTCACAGAAATATATCATCATAAACTCTAGGGCTGGATGCAGTGACTCACACTTGTAATCCCAGCACTTTGAGAGGCGGAGGCAGGTGGATCACGAGGTCAAGAGATCCAGACCATCCTGGCCAACACGGTGAAACCCAGTTTCCACTAAAAATACCAAAAACTCAGCCAGCCGTGGTAGTGCACACCTGTAGTCCCAGCTACTCCAGTAGCTGAGGCAGGAGAGTGGCTTGAACCACGGCAGCAGAGGTTGTAGTGAGATGAGATCTCGCCACCACACTCCAGCCTGGGTGACAGAGCGAGACTCCTTCTCAAAACAAACAAACAAACAGAAAAAACTCTAGTGGGCCATTCATTGTGTTCTCATCAAACAATTGATTTAGCTGATTTAAAAAGTCCTCTTTTCAGAAAGCAAGAGCGTTTTCTAGCCATCAAACACCCACTGCTGCCCTACAAAGGAGGAAGTTGTGAGAGGGAGGACTGTTTTGGCCACTTTCCCTCAAACATAGCAGAAAATGTGTCCTGCCGAGAGGCATCAGACCCAGCCTATGGTTCTGCAGTGGTAACTCTCACAGCAGGTGGCCAGAGGCCAAGGCTGATGTTTCTTGATGGATTGTTTGTATCCCTGAAATGCCAGGAGTGTTGGGAAAACGATGGTGGGAGGGAAAAGGACAGAGTGGGAGAAGAGCAAAATGTTCTTTAAAAGCATTTTTAAAAAAAGAAGAAAACCAGTAACCTGAGTGGGAAAGCAAACACGAAACCAGAAGTACTGCTAGTCACAGAAGTGAGGCTGGAAATGGAAAAATTGTCACAGCCTAACAGAGTGAGGACTCTGGAGGTGACACTTTGAGAACTCGTGGGCTTCTGCCCAATAACTATCTTTGTGGGGCCACCTGCATAACTTGCAGGACTCAGTGCAAATGAAACGAAACATGTGGCCCCTTGTTCGAAAAGCATAAAAACATGCTGTTAATGAAACTGAAGTGTACAGCTTTTCCCTTTCTCCCACAATCTTTCTCTCAACTTGTCATGATGCTATTTGCTATTTAACACCATTCTCAGTAAAAATTTTAAAAATTTAACATTTTAACTGTTAACATGAATTTTACCATCATCTTTGAATTGTGCAGTGTCAGTTTTAAATGCAAATATAGGAGAATGTAACTAATGTGCAGAATCACAGAAGTGACACAATTTGGAAAAGAGAAATTATACAATTAGTATTCCATAGCTCACGCATGCATATGTATTATTTCTTACCAGAACAGTAAAACTGCTGCGCCAAACTGATTCAACTGCTTAATTTCACTCCTTATAGTCTAAGAACACATTCTACCAACACTATCCACCTTCACCTTACTATAAGTAGGGAAGGACTGAAAGTTAAGGAAACTCTGTGTTGCCCAATCTGTTTCATTCCTTCTGTGTCCTCATTTTCAGCATAAGTGGCCGCCTAATGCAGGAAAGAAACCTGAGTAAGAAAGAATCTGATAGGGTTCCTTGGTCATTTTTGTTTCTTAGAATGCCATCACCTTCCTTCGGTGTTCAAAGTGAGTTCTGGTTTGAATCGTGTTCATCGCCTTCCTTCAGTGTTCAAAGCAAGTTCTAGTTTGAATTGATCCTAGGGCAGTCAGCACCTTTGATTACTGAGTCCTAGACATAACACACTTACCTTGTACTTGCTTTGAGTCTCACTAAACTCCCATGCATTATGGGCCCGCTGTAATTCTGTGTTCATGGGGCACTGAAAATGCTTTATGCAAACAGGGTGGCAGGGACTGGTGGACACACATACTGTATGTCTTCTGCTCACATGCATACTCCATGGTCTCAACAAACACACACAAGCTCAGAGACAAAGTTTTCAAGAATTCCAAAACAGTGACAGCAGGGCATTAACACAAGTGTGGAGTCCTTCTGGGTGCAGAGCCCTATGTGACTGCCTGTCTCCGAGTTCATGAGCTTCCACAAGAAGCCCCAGTCCATCCAGCAAATGCTGTGTCCTCCCAAGTGACTAGAATTTGTGCCTCACATGCTCCAGGGTCTTTTGTCTTGACTCAGGGTCTCTGTTCACTGTCGTGAGTTGAATAGCATCCCCTCAAAATATATGTCCAAGTCCTAATTCCCAGCACCCGTGAATGTGATCTCACTTGGAAATAGGATTTTTGCAGATTCACCAAGGAGCTCTAAATGAGATCATCCTAGGTTTAGGGGAGACCCTAAATACAATAACTCTTATCACTATAAAAGAAATGAGAGGGAGATTTGGGACATACAAACACAGAGGAGAGACACAAGAAAAGAAGCCACGTGAAGGTAGAGGCAGATAGTGCAGTGATGTGGCTACAAGACAAGGAACATTAAGACCCATCAGAAGGTAGAACAGGCAAAGGAGATTTTCCCTAAAACTCTTAGGAGGAAGCATGATCCCACTAATACCAGACCAGAAGATTTCAGACTTCTGGTCTCTAAAACTGTGAAAGAATAAGTTTCTGTTGTTTTAAGCCACTAAATTTATAGCAATTTGTCTTGGCATCCCTTGGAAACAAATACACTCTTATCACAGCTTCCTTCCCCATCCCACCCAACCCCATCACATCCATCACACTATTATACTGAAAGCATTTAGCACAGTATATGGCACATGTTTTTGTTTCCTTGAATCAACGATAACTTAGATATAAGCTCTAAAAGCACAAGGACCTTGTCTATCATGACTTCTCTGCATCCTCAAAGCCTAGCACATTGAAGGGGCTCAAAATGTAGTTTTCAAATCAGCAAATGCAATAATGATGCTTTCTTTAAGATGAAACATAGGTTTGACCTTCACCCAACAAATTATCCCAAGGCACTATGAAATAAACATATTTACACAGATCATCAACAGGGCTGTTGGGGTTTGTTCACTCATTCATTCAATAGCTATCCAACAGCCTCCTATCATCCTGGCCCTATTCAAGGTTCTGCAGCTACAGTGGCAAACAGGTGATGCCTCTGCTCTTGTGGAGTTTGTGTTTGAGAGATGGAGACAGACGAGACACAGGGAAACAAAGAAGACTGTAATAAAATTTCAAGTAGTGATGACTACTGTAAGTTTTTTTATTTTTTTTAAAGGGTTGATATAAGGACAATGGTGGGAAGGCAGGAGCTATTTTGGATAGATTGGTCAGGAAAAGGGTCTCTAAGGATATGACACTTTAGTTCAGATCTGAATAAAGTGTGTGTAGACATGACGGAGAAAATACGCTAGACAGAGAGTACAGCGAGTAGAAAGGTCTGAAGCTTGGCAACCTGGAAGATGGACAAGAATTCTATGTAATTACACATAGGACCTGAAGAGAAACTGAGCAAATGGGGTCAGGGAAAAGGAGAAGCCAGGTCATATAAGGTTTCATAACAACAGCTAAGAGCTTATTTTCTTCTGAGAAAAGACATTGGAGGATTTTGAGCAGGGGGTGACTTGATCTGACCTAAATCTCTCTGGCAGTTGTGTATAGAACAAACTGAAGGGAGTAAGAGGTGAGAATAGAATCAGAGATCTGTTGAGTTTTTACAACCATCCAGCCAAGAGGATATAATAGCGTGGACAAGGTCTTTGTTGAATGAACTTTAAAAGGAGCAGTTCTGGACACACGTATTTTCTATAAAACAACAAACAAATAGGTCTAAAACAAAGTTGTGCTAACTTAACCTACCTAGGCTATATTAGTTATAGGTGTTCAGTGAATACTTGTAGATGGATAGACCAATCCCAATGCCCAGCTCATTGACAGTCAGGCTGACTTAAGACTTGCCAAAACCTGCTGCTTCCAGCTGCATCAAATGCCACAAAATGTGAAACACAGCATAATGCAATGTTGGTTTTATCTGCCTCTTGATATCCAGTGAGGTAAAAATGGCACCAAACTGGGCATAGAAACACATCCCTATAATCTCAGGTAGTTGGGAGGCTAAAGCAGGAAATCACTTGAGCCCAGGAATTCAAGGCTGTAGTGAGCTGTGATTGCACCTGTGAATAGATAGTGCACTCCAGTCTGGGCAACACAGTCAGATTCCATTTGTAAAAAAAAAAAAAAAGGACACCTTTGCTCCTACGAGTGTCTGGCCTATTATTCACCTAGTAGCCAATCCAAGTAATTTTGACCCAGCTATTGCCAACCACAAATGGCAGTAAGGACAGGTGCCATAAAAGCTCCTTGAATATAATATCCTGAGGATATTAGATACTCATTTCTTAGTTGTGATCCAACCAATCGGAGGATAGTCAGGAATAGGGTGAGGGTTTCAGAGTACTGTTACTCATGAGATATGTGACCTGCCACATGTTCTCTGTAACTGGCTCAGAGTTGAATAACTAAAGAAATATTTTGTACTGGGTTTGAGTTTCCTAAAGCTTAGAAGTAAGGCTTTAATATTCCTACAAATTTCCTAACAGGTTAAAACAACATTCACAAAAGCCTCTTTCTGAAGGAATATGGTAAGACTATGAACTAGTGTTTCCCTCTCTAATGTTTTCTAGAATCTTTCCCAGAGTTTGTACCTCAATATTCAGGGACCCATCTGTGACTAAGTAATACTTCACCCTTATACCTTGCTAAGTAACAAGGTCATTCTGCAAAAACAGGTCAATAGGATACAATATAACATCCTACAGAAGGAATCCAGGTTTTAGAGTAATACATGATCCAACTTCCTGGCTAATACATAATAAGAACTTACTGAATCAATGAATTAATGAATGCTGTTAGTTTACTGCCTCTGAGACCAAAAGTGTAAACTGAGGTTCTCTCAGCTGCCTATATTTCCAGCACATGAGCACGTGCATTATCAGTAGATGACTGAAAAATGAAGAGATTATGGAATTCACTGAGTTCATTCATGACCCAGATTTCCATATAACTTCAAGAAGTCAAATGGAACTGAATAAAAATATTCATGGAAACAATAGATACATGTAATAATATATTTGCATTCCCTGTTTCTGGGCCAATAGACCATGTTTACAGAGTATGATCTCCTCACCCTTTAGCCACAACTAAACAGGCTGGAGATGCTACCTGATCCAAGAATAGTCCTTTATAGATTGTATTGAGCCAATGTGTTCCTCCATTGGGAATCTCATTAAAGAGGCACAGAGTCTATTATTAGTTGGCAGAAGATACTTGCAGACATACGGGGAGAAAGGATTGGAAAAATATAGCCCATGGGTCAGATCTGTCCTGTTGTCTGTTTTATTAATAAAAATTTACTGGAACAATGTCATGTCCATTTATTTACACATGATCTCTGTCTGTATTCATGCTACAATGGCAGAACTAGATCATTTCAACACAGATTTTATGTTCCATGAAGTAAAAAATATTTACTATCAGCCTTGTTATAAAAAGTTTGCTGACCCTTTGTCTTAGTTTTATGCATCTATAACAGAACATCACAGACTGGGTAATTTACAACAAACAGAAATTTATGATGATGCATGCACTCACTCCCCCCAAGGGACCAAGGACAAGCATGCTAGGTTCTACCACCTATTGTAAACACACCCATACAACTGGCAGAGCATACAATTCTCCAAGGACTGAGGACCAGTTTACCCAATGCCTAGCAAAGCTGCACCACTATCTCCATAAATGCCCACAGTCTATATCACTGAGGAACTCAAATATGTCACTGATTTGATTAAAGCCAAAAAAATCACATGAAGACTACACTACTATGTCCACCCAGAACAAAAGCTGAAGCATCCTACCCAACTGACACTATAGGCCACATATACCTACGACAAATACTGCATAAATTTGGAAGACATAACTGTTCTCCCAGATGTACAGATATCAAAATAAGGACACAAGAAACTTTAAAAAAAAAAAAAAAAAAAAAAAACACAGTTCTCCACTAATGCACCCCAAAGAAAAGAAAATCTATAGAATGCTTGAAAAATAATTCAAGATAATTACCTATAGGACACTCAGTGAGGTACAAGAGAATACAAACAAACAATTCAATGAAATTAGAAAAACAATGCATGATCTGAATGAGAACTTCAACAAAGATGGTATCATAAGAAGAAGACAAACATAAACCTTGAGCCTGAATAACTTAAGGGTAAAATAAAATATGCAATTGAAAGCATCAACAATATACTAGATTCAGCAAAGGAAAGACTTTCTAGAAGACAGATCTTTTGAATTAACCCAGGAAGGAAAAAATAATAAAAAAGAATGAAGGACACCAACAAACAAAAAAATATTTGTATTATGGGAATTCTAGGAGAAGAGACAAGACAAGGTATAAGAACCCTATTTAGGCAGGTGCAATTGCTCACACCTGTAACCCCAGCAATTTGGGAGGCCAAGATGGGAGGATCACTTAATCTCAGGAGATCAAGGCTAGCCTGGGCAACATAGTGAGACCTCATCTCTACAAAAACTTAGCCAGGTATGGTGGCATGAACTGGTAGTCTTAACTACTCAGGAGAATAAAATGGGAGGACTGCTTGAGGCCAGAAAGTTGAGACTGTAGTAAGCCATAACTGTACCAACACACTCCAGCCTAGGCAACAGAATAAGACATTCTCCAAAAAATAAAAATAAAAACCCTATTTAGTGAAATAATAGCTGAAAACTTCCCAAATCTTAGGAGAAATGTAAAATCCAGAATCAAGAAGCCTAATGACTCCTAAATAGATTTGACCCAAAAAAAATCCTCTCCAGGGCACATTATAGACAAACTTTCAAAAGTCAATGATGAAGAGAAAATTCTAAAAGTACAAAGAGAAAAGCACCAAGTCACATATAAGCTAAATCCCCATTTGACTAACAGCAGATTTATTAGCAGAAACCTTACAGGCCAGAAGAGAGTGGAGCAATATATCCAAAACGCTGAAAGGAAAAAAGAACTATTAGATAAGGTGGGTGTTGAACAAGAACATGTGGACTCAGAGGAGCATCACACACTGGGGGCAGTTGAGTGGGTAGGGGAGAGACAGCAAGGGGTGGGGAGGGAGTGGAGGGTGGGGAGGGAAACATGGGGAGAAATGCCAGATATCGTATGCAACTAAAGTAAAATAAATAAATTAAAAATAAAAAGAATACTATACCCAGCAAAACTAGCCATCAGAAATGAAAGAGAAATAAAGACTTTCCCTAATGAGCAAAACAGAGGGAATTTATTACCACTAGACCAACATTATAAGAAATACACAAGGGATTCCTATATCTGGAAGTGAAAGGATGATAACAACCAGCATAAAAACACATAAAAGTATAAAACTCACTGATAGAATATATATACAAATAAGAAAGAGAAAGTAATCAAACCTCATCACTAAAAACACTCTCTAAACTGCAAAAGAAAACAATATGAGGGAGGAAAGTAATGGAAAATATACAAAACAACCAGAAAACAATTAACAAAATGACAGGAGTAAGTCTTCACCTATCAACAATAACCTTGAATATAAATGAATTAAATTATCCAATTAAAAATATATATATACTAGCTAAATGGAGGGAAAAAAATTCAACAATATGCTGCTTACAAGAAACTCACTTCACCTGTAAAGACACACAGAATGAAAGCAAAGGGATTGAAAAAGATTTCACACAAATGGAAAACAAAAACAAGCAGGAGCAGCTACACTTATACCAGATAAAACAGACTTTTAAGCCAAAAACTCTACTAAAAGACAAAGCAAGTTGTTATATATTGATAGAGGGATTAGTTCAGCAAAAGGATATTGTAAACATACAGGCACTCAATCCAGAGCACCTAGATATATAAAGCAAATATTATTAGATGTAAAGGGAAAGACCACAGTGGAATAAAAATAGAAATTAGTAACAAGAGAAACTTTGGAAATTGCACACATACATCAAATAAATAACATGCTCCTAAATGACCAATAGGTCAATGAAAAAAATTTTTAATGTCTTCAAACAAATGAAAATAGAAACACAACATAACAGAACCTATGGGATACAGCAAAAACAGTACTAAGGGAGTGGTTTATAGCAATAAATGCCTTTATCAATAAAGTAGAAAGATATCAAATAAACAACCTAATGATGCATCTCAAGGAAATGGAAAACCAAGAAAAGCCAAACCTAAAGTGGCAGAAAGAAAGAAATAATAAAGATCAGAGCAGAAGTAAATGAAATTGAGACTAAAAAATGCAAAAGACTAATAAAATGAAACGTTTTATTTACAAAAACAAAAATCAACAAATCATTTGTTAGACTAAGAAAAAAGAGAGAGAAGACCTAAATAAATAACATCAGAAATGAAAAAGAAGCCATTAAAAATAGTGCCACAGACATACAAAGGATCATGAGAGATTATCGTGAACAACTATACACCAACAAGTTGGAAAACCTAGAGAAGCTGGTTATATTCCTGGACACATAAAATCCACCAAGATTAAACCAGAAAGAAATGGAAAACCTGGAGAACAATAACAAGTAATGAGACTGAATTAGTAATAAACTCTCCTAACAAAGAAAAGCCCAGGACTAATGGGCTTTACTGCTGACTTCTACCAAACATTTAAAGAACTAACACTAATTCTCAAACTATTCCAGGAAATTAAAGGGGAAGGAACTCTTTGATACTCATTCTATGAGGCTGGCATTACCTTGATGTCAAAACTAGACAAGGACAGAACAGAAAACTATAGGCCAACAGTCCTGATAAATACAAATACAAAAATCCTCAACAAAATACTAGCAAACTAAATTCAACAGCACATCAGAAAGCTTACATATCATGATCAAATGGGATTTATCCCAGTGATGCAAGAATGATTCAACATATACAAATCAGTAAATATAACATAACACATCAACAGAATGAAGAACAAAAACCATATGATCATCTTGACAGATGCAGAAAAGCATTTTAAAACTCAGCCTCCTTTGATGATTAACAAAAGAACTCTCAATAGATTAGGTTTAAAAGGAATGTATCTCAACATAATAAAGGGCATCTAAGACAAACCCAGAGCTAACATCATAATGAATGGGGAAAAGTTGAAAGCTTTCCCCTGAAGAACTGGAACAAGACAAAAATGTCCATTTTCATCACTCTTTTATTGGAAGTCTTAGCCAGAGAAATTAGGTGAGAGAAAAAAATAAAAGGCATGCAAATTGAAAAGGAAGAAATCAAATTATCTATTTGCAGACAAAATGATATATAGAAAACACTAAAGACTCCAACAAAAAAATCTTAGCACTGATAAACAAATTTAGTAAAGTTACAGGATATAAAATCAACATACAGAAATCAGTTACATTTCTATACACCAATAACTAGCTAATAAAGAAGTCAAGAAAACAATCAATTTACAATAGCTACCAAAAAATGGCATATATACACAATAACCAAGGAGGTGAAAGATTTTACAATAAAAACTAATAGACAATGATGAGATTGAAGCAGATATAAAATGGAAAGATATCTCATGTTCATAGATTGGAAGAAATAATATGAAAATAACCGTACTATCCAAAGTGATCTACAGATTCAGTGCAATTCCCATCAAATAAATAATGTCATTCTTCACAGAAATAGAAAAATCCTAAAATTTGTATGGAACCACAAAAAAGCCCAAACAGCCAAAGCAACCCTGAGCAAAAAGAACAAAGCTGGAGACATAAACTACTATGGATCTACACAGACCAATGGAACAGAATAGAGAGCCTAGAAATAAATCCCCTTATTTACAGCAACTGATTTTTGACAAAGCCATCAAAAACATATATTGGGGAAAAGACTGTCTCTTCAGTGAATGGTGCTGGGAAACTCAATGTCCATATGCAGAAGAATAAAACCAGATCCCATCTCTCACCATATACAAAAATCAACTCAAACGGACTAAAGACTTAAACATATGGCCTGAAACTGTGAAACTAGCAGAAGAAAACATAAAAGAAATGCTTCAGGACACTGATCTGGATAAAGATTTTATAAATAAGACCTCAAGAGCTGAGGCAACAAAAGCAAAAATAGACAAGTGAGATTATATCAAACTAAAAAGCTTCTGCACAGCAAAAGAAACAATCAACAGAGTAAAGAGATAACCTGAAGAAGAGGAAAAAATATCTGAAAGCTGATCATTCAACAAGGGATTAATATCCAGACTATGCAAGGTACTCAAATAACAGCAAATCATACTGATCAGATTTTTAAATGGGCAATTTTTAAAGCAGATAGATATTTCTCAGAAAAAGACACACAAATAGCCAACAGTATACTGAAAAATGCTGAACAACATTCATCATCAGGAAAATGCAAATCAAAGCCACAATGAAATATGATCTCACTCCAGTTAGAATGGCTATTACCAAAAGGACAAAAAGTAACTAATGCTGACAAGGATATGGAGAAAAAGAAACTTTCATACGCTATTGGTGGAAATGTAATTTAGTACAGTCATTATGAAAAACAGTATGGAGTTCCTCAAGAATTTAAAAATAGAACTACCATATGACCCAGTGATTCTACTACTGGGTATATAACCAAAGGAAAGAAAATCCATATGTTGAAAAAATATCTTCACTCGCATGAGTACTACAGCACTATTTACAATAGCCAAAATATAGAGCCAACCTAAGTGTGTATCAACAGATAAATTGATAAAGAAAATATGGCATATATACACAATAGATCAATATAAATTCATCCCCATACACTGGAAATTTAAAAGATTTTCAAGGATGTTAAAGAGTTCTTTCAGGTCATATTTTGTTCCCTGAGCTAGCATACCAGCCCACTGACCACCCCTCAAGGACAAAGGTATTGAGGTTATAAATGATGTGCAACAGTTTTCAGAGATATCACTGGAGTGAAGAGTACAGAAAGACCTTTGGGTTTATCTTTGCAGAAACCCAGGGAACTCTGAGTAATTTCTCTTGAGCCTTGTAAGCACCTCAGTCAGGACATTACAGAGGAGGAAGAGACCATGGATGGACCCTCCAAAGATGCTGGCTGCTTTGTAGTAAAGAAAACCAAAATGTTTCTCCCCAGAATGTTAAGGATTATTATGTTAAAGACACTGAAAATGCAGGGGAACACATTGCCTCAGCTTTTATTTGTCCGATGACAGGACATAAATCCTTTCTTACTGGAGACAGCACTTGCTTATTGGCCTATGGAAGACACCAGCAATTACCAGAAGAATCTGGGAACAGCTTTTACTACCTTTCCATGTTTTCCCTGCCTTCTAAAAGACTGGAACTGCTCTCTCTTTTGTCTTGTCACTATGCTAAGATTTACTGCCCTTTGTTAAAATACTATTTAAGCAAGGCCCTACCTAAGTTACTGACTTGCGAGAGATACTTTTCAACTGAGGCCTCTCTCACATGATGGGTACAGCCCACATCCATAAACTTCTGCAGATGTTTCTCTTATTAATCTGACTTTTCTTTTCAGGAAAGCGTCTCAACTAAAAATTTATCAGGATTAAAAAAGAAGAAGAAATTATTTTCTCCCCTTTAGTAGAAATTATTCCCTTTATCCATGACTACAGGAGGAGCTACAAGCTAGGCAACTCTTCTTTCTTCAAGGGCTCATAGGAAAGACTTCAAGAACATCTATTGGCTACTAACTGTGTATGAACCACTGTAGTTGGGGGTCCTCAAGATCATCCTCAGGTTTAATGATTCAGTAGAAGTACTCACAAAACTCACAAAAGTCATTGCACTCACAATTACGGTTTACTGCAGCAAAAGGATACAGATTAAAATCTGCAGAAGAGAGAGGCACACGGGAAAGTGTCCAGGAGAGACGAGAAATGACACTTCCAGGTGTCCTCTCCCAGTGGAGCTGTGCAGACAGTGCCTATGTCTCCCACAAATGATGTGTGATAATAGACACTTGAGAGTATTTGCCAACCAGACAAGCTCACGCAAGTCTTGCTGTTTTTATGGGAGGTCAGTCATGTAGATAGGGTGGACATGCTATGTAGCTGACCACAGTCTGTCTCCAGCCTCTGCAGAAGTCAAGCTGACACCTTATAGCCCAAGATCTCTACCACAAATCACATTGTCATCACAAGCTAACTGGCATAGCCCAAGGCCCCCAGGTAAACAAAGTCATGATATCAGGAAGGACAACCCCAAAGATTACTGGTTACCTCCCAGGAACTGGGCAAGGAACAAGTCTTCCTTTCAGCAAGGTTAATCCTTTACTACACGACCCAAGTGAGAAAGATACCAGAGGGGAAGAAATATGTACATGCTCTGAGACAACTCATCCTCTCATTGGAAAAACAGCAGCATGAAAGTCATCAGCAAGCAGATCTCTGCTTACATCAAGCAACATGAACTTTGCAAAAGCCTGCAACTCTACAGGACTTTGGCATTCAAGGTATAGCACCAAAACCCTGGCCCTGCAAATAGCCCAGGATCTCCCACTTTGGCCTGTCTTCCTTAATCTGATGTGGTCATTCATTCACCAAGAACTTTCTAGCACCTACTATGTGCCAGGCTACATTCCAGGCACTGGGGATGCAGGAGTGAATATGACAGGCAAGTTCCTTATAGCCGCAGAGCTTGCATTCCAGGGGACTTGGCAGAATACACAAAAACTGAGTAAACAGAAAGCAAGATCACTGCCAGTACTGATTAACCCATTAAAATAGCTTGAAGTGAGAGAAACTGGCACAAAAGTAACTCTTTGAAGAGTTAACATGTAGCTGGGAAGACTGAATTATCAGAAGGGATGAGTCCTCCTATCAGAGAAAACAAACAGCAAGAGCCTATGCCTGGGACAGAATGAGACTAGGCACTGATGAGAACACGGCAGGCATGGGGCAAGGCTCTAGAACAGAGAAGGTTCTACAGCAGATCCAACTACTATGACCAAGTCTTCATGTCCGCTCTTGCCACTAACAAGCCTATTGGGAGTGTCAAAAAGACAAAAATTTGTCTTTAAAATAGAGGTTGGCTTTGAGAAAATGGGGAAGGGTGAATTCATGAAAATTAGGGGTTTTAAAAAATATTCCAAAATTTAGGGAGTGGGTTTTTTGAACTGAGATAAAAGTCATGTTAACATAAAATTAATCATTGTAGGGTGAAAAATTCAATGGCAATTAGTACTTTCACAATTTTGTGCACCCACCACCACTATCTAGCTCCAAAACATTTTTATAACCCCAAAAGAAAACTCCATACAAGTTCTTGTGCAGTGAATGAGTTGCTTGAGCAGAGCCTGGCTAGGCAGGAAAGGTAGAAGAAGCAAGTTTTAAGGATATGTTGGGCATAGACAGGCAAGAAGGTGGACAGAGCTGTCATGCAGCAGCTTAGATTTGGGATCTGCAGTTGAGTCTATCAAGAACAGGTGTGGTTCCTTCGCCCTTACCCAGTCTATCCTGCCTTAATATCAGAGAGTGCTCCTGGGGAAGAATCAGCAGAGTACGTCCTGCCCAACAAAAGTATATATGTGTATTGGGAGGTGGGGATTGACACAGGGTAGAAAGGTAAACATTTTTGCAAAAGAGGCTGTCCAGGAAGAGCACCTTACCCAATTAGAGGGGTAAGACCTGAAAAGATACCTTGCTGGGGAAAATGCTGTTTGAGTAGACACCTGAAGACAAGTACCAAGTGTCAAGTTCACCAAATGGGGGTGAGAAGTTGAGCCATTAAAAGCATGCTAGAGGCTGGGCGCAGTGGCTCATGCCTGTAATCTAGCACTTTGGGAGGCCGAGATGGGAGGATCACCTGAGGTCAGGAATTCAAGAGCAGCTGGGCCAACATGGTGAAATCCCATTTCTACTAAAAATACAAAAATTAGCCATGTGGTGGCACACAATTGCCATCCCAGCTACTCAGGAGGCTGAGGTGGAAGGACTGCTTGAACCCGGTAGGTGGGGGTTGCAGTGAGCCAAGATCATGCCACTGAGCTCCAGACTGAGTGACAGAGTGGGACTCTGTCTCAAAAAAAAAAAAACCCAGCATACTAGAGGCAAGAGACTGTGGTCCCTGAATAATCAAGTGCATCAGCACTAACTTGAATATTGCCAGAAATGCAAATACTTGGGCCCTGCCCAGACCAGCTGAATCAGAAACTCTGGGGATAGGGTCCAACAATCTCTCTTTTAACACACCCTCAACTGGATTTGACACCAGCTATGGTTTGAGACTCACTGCTTAAGGATATTGCAAATACTTCATAGTCACGTTCAAAACCTTTCCAGGCTGTGCTTGAACCTACCTTTCTGTTTCTCCCCTCTATCCAGAATGCCCTGCTGCTTGTTCTCCTGTTTATGCTTCAAGATGAAGTTTTATTATTTTTCATTTATAATTTTTTTTCAGTGCTCACTCTGTACCAGTACTGTTTTAAGCACTACACATATACTGAGTTAATTCCTACAACTGCCCTAGGAGATAAGTGCTGTCATTATTTCCACTTCTTAAATAAACAAATCAAGACTCAGAGAGGTAAGGTAATTTTCCCAGGGTCACACAGCTAGCGAGTGGCAGAGCCAGAGTTTAAACCCAAGCTAACCAGATTCCCAACCATCATGCTATACTGCTATGATGTTTGATCCTGTGTTGGTCTGACTCCTTCCCATTCTCTCTAATCACACACGGTAGTACTTACATGCAAACACACACTGTAGCACTTATCACTTGGTGCTGAAATTACATACCCATCTGTCTCCACATTAAACTGTGAGCTCTGATGGTGAGGGCTATGATGTTTATCTCTGCATCTACCTGGCACAGGTAGGTGCTCTGAAGCATTGAAAAAGGGTGAATGAATTTGGTATACCTATAAACAGCCCTACTGTGCACCTGCTGACTAACTCATAGGGTTCATTTTATAATCTGTCACTTAGCTAGAAAGGAGACCATAGGAAAAAGAGAATCACCATATCTAGGAAGTGCCCAACTTCTGGTGACTCAGTGCCATCTCTAGGAAACCTTCCCAGTCCCTTGGAGACACTTAATCTGAATAAATAGAGGGAAAGATTTGACATTTGAGTGTGAAGGCCAGGACCATACAGAATAGGCTGTGGTGACTGCAAAGAGCTAAAATCACAGCTGCTGTCTCAGAAAACAAGTCAATAGGTTTCCCATTTTAAGAGATGACAGCACTTCATCAATGATTTTGACTTGGTGTCCTAGCCAGGGGAACGAGCTGGGAAAGATGTTGCAAGCCCATCCTGCCTGTGGCCTTCACAGATGTCTTGACTCAAGGGTACAGGAAGATATCCAGGCCATGATGGGTACTGGGAGGTCATCCTGCCAGAGAGGAATGTGCCTTTAAATACACTTCTGGGCTACATGGAGTTCTTTTTATTTTTATTTATTTTTATTTTTATTTTTGAGACAGAGTCTTACTCCATCACCAGGCACCAGGCTGGAGTGCAGGGGCACAACCTTGGCTCACTGCAACCTCTGTCCCCCGGGTTCAAGCAATTCTCCTGCCTCAGCCTCCCGAGGGACTACAGGCATGCGCCACCACGCCCAGTTAATGTTTTTCTATTTTTAGTAGAGACAGGGTTTAACCATGTTGGCCAAGATGGTCTTGATCTCTTGACTTTGTGATCCACCCGCCTCGGCTTCCCAAAATGCTGGGATTACAGGCATGAGCCACCGCGCCTGGCCCATGGAGTTCTTTTTAATGTGATAGAATAAAAGTGCACAAAATCATGATCAAAGAGACTGGAATCACAACTCCTAGTCCCAGTGGTACTCAAGTGGAATCACAGATTGTTTTATGTTTCTATTTCTGTTATTCTAGTTATCAAACATAAGCTCCTTGAAGTCAGGCATCTTCCATGCTCAGCACCATATTCCCAGAGGAATATGGTAGGCAGTCAAATATTTGTTGGCTGGGTACAGTGGCTCACATTTGTAATCCCAGCACTTTGGGAGGCCAAGGAGGGTGGATTACATGAGGCCAGGAGTTTGAGACCAGCCTGGCCAACATGGCAAATCCTTATCTCTACTAAAAATACAAAAATTAGTTGGGCATGGTGGCACACACCTGTAATCCCACCTACTCAGGAGGCTGAGGCAGGAGAATTGCTTGAAAGCAATTCTGGAGGCAGAGGTTGCAGTGAGCTGAGATCGTACCACTGCACTCCAGCCTGGGTGACAGAGTGAGACTTGGTCTCAGGAAAAAAAAAAAAACTTGTTGAAGATCTACTATGTGATGCCAAAATGACTGGACGAATTGCTGCAAATTCAAAAGAATACAGTTAGCAATTGCTATATAGCCAACCAAGAGCTCATCATGCTACTCAAAACACTCTCAAATCTAGTAGCCTGGATCCATAAACATTTATCATTGTTCATGGTCTCCAAGTCAGCTGAGTGGTTCCAATGATCTGGTCCAGCCTTGACTGAGCTCAGCAGGGCCGGCTCAAGTGTTTGTCAGGTTGGCTGGTGTCTAACTGGCCTAGCATGACCTCATTCACAAAGCTAGTGGTTAGCTAGCCATCACTGTGATTTCAGGGTTAGCTGGGTCCCAGGTCTCTTATCATCCATCTGGCCAGCCTGATTCTGTTCACATGGCAGTGGCAAGTCTCCAAAGTGCAAGACCTAGGCTCAGAGCTGGCACACCAACATTTCTACCACATCACAGCAATCATAGTCCAGCCCAGATTTCCAGATTTCCCAGTGATGGGAAAACAGACTCTGTATCTAATTGGTGAGGAGGATTGCAAAGTCACAACACAAGGAACTGCAAAGTGTATTGTAGACATTTTTTCAGTCTACCTCATAGGTTTATTTTTAAATCCATGGCTAAAAATATAGGTTATGTGCCACATAGGCACTGCTGGAGGTCCCTTGAGGGATACTTCAAAAAGACAGGTTTGTAACTCTGAGAATTAATGTAAGACTTAATTTGTCATCATACCGGCTATCAGATTATAACAACATCAGTAGTAGGAATTCAATTATTTGATTCCTCCTAATGGAGTAGGAAAGTAAAAATGTGATCCCAGCACCTTGGGAGACTGAGGCGGGCAGATCATCTGAGGGTGGGAGTTTGAGACCAGCCTGACCAACATGGATAAATCTCATCTCTACTAAAAATACAAAATTAGCCTGGCATGGAGGCATAAGCCTGTAATCCCAGCTACTCGGAAGGCTGAGGCAGAAGAATTGCTTGAACCTGGGAAGCAGAGGTTGTGGTGAGCTGAGATTGCACCATTGCACTCCAGCCTGGGCAACAAGACCGAAACTCCATCTCAAAAAAACAAAACAAAACAAAACAAAACTAGAATTATGATGATCATAATTTTTAATAATAGTAAAAGAGGAAAGCAATATTCAACATACAAGTACCAACTACATGGCAACCACGGGACAAGGCCTTATGTATACATCGGTTCTAAACCTCACAAATCCCAAACTGGTCTTTTTTAATCATTTCCCTGATTAGAAACAAGCTTTGAAAACATATATAACTTGCCCAAGTAGAGGTGGCAGAATGCAAGCTCAGGTCTGCTGATTTCCAAGTAAGGGCTTTGCCCATGATGCCAAACTCACATCTGAACATTCTAGGAAGAGAACACAAAGTGGGGAAGTAATTTGTTTCTATGGTTTGACCTCCAGATATTTAAGAACACTCCCAGCCCTGCGCCTTGTTAGGCCTCTTTCTTGCCTCTGCTGGAAATGCCTTCTGGTCAATGCAGGGTCAGAATTTTAGTAGCCATGAAGGGGGCTGTGTTATTGAGGCTTCCATTGTCTGATTACTTAGGGAAGCAGTAGAGCTTAATTTTATTAATTCATATTGATTTATATAGCTTGGCTCATTCCACAAAGGATATGAGGAAGCTTACAATAAAAACAATACAGTTTTGTACAATCCCGGAAATCAAATGCTGGTAGAAATATATTCCCAGAACCACTTTTTCCATGGTATCTTTTACTGCTCTGTGTGGACAAAATAAGAAATCATCATCACAGAATCTCAGTCCTGAAAGAGGCCATAGTGGGTCTCCAGCTATATTAGTCTGTTCTCACACTGCTATAAAGAACTACCTGAGACTGGGTAATTCATGAAGAAAAGAGGTTGCATTGATTAGCAGTTCTGCAGGTTTAACAAGAAGCATTACTGGGAGGCCTCAGGAAACTTACAATCAGGCGGAAGGGGAAAAGGAAGTAGGCACGTCTTACCATAGCAGAGAAGAGGTTATTCATGAGAATCCCTTGGCCAAAAAGCAATATCAAAACCTAAATTATTTAATAGTCCCAAAATCTGAATAGAATTAGATGGGCTACCTGAAGAACTTGGGAAGTCTCTAGAATTTATTCATTTATTATTTTTGACCTCCTATTAGGTGCGAGTCACCATTGGCATTACAACGACAAGTACAATTATACGTAACGATGGTCCTCATGAAGCTTAAAGTCCAACCAGGAACCAGGATATTAATCCAATCCTCACACAATTCAGGGTAAAACTCTGGCTTGTAATTATTGGGCTCTTAGATTGGTACAAAAGTAATCACTTTTTTTGCTGTCAAAAATAATGGCAAAAACTACGACTACTTTTGCACCAACCTAATACTATGAGGGAGGGAAGGCTGATTCTTCAATGGTATTAAGTAGGAATACTCTGACTTTGTGGGAGATATCAGGGAAGACTTCCTTCAGGAAGGGACTACTGAGCTAAGATCCAAAGAATGCATAGGAATTAACAAGGTCAGAGTTTCCCACCCCTGGAGGTAAATTAGAATCACCCATACAGCTTTTAAAACGCTGATTCTCAGGCCTCTCATCTCACCAAAGAAATTAAAATCTTTGGTTGCAGGACCAAGTATTTGTATCTTCAGGATCCCTTCCCCTGTACTCTAGTTGATTATCATGTGTAGCCAAGGTTGGGAGCCACTAAACTAGGAAGAGACTGGGGACATAGGGAAGGGCACATGCAAGGTCCCATGAAGGAGAAGGACATGGCCATTGATGGAGCCTACAGAAGGCAGGTGTGGCTTGAGCACAGAGAGGAAGCCTGGTCAGGGATGAGGCAGGGAGAAGGGCAGGAGCCAGGCAGTACCACACATGCTGTGCTCAAATTTTTTTTTTTTTAAACATCAACAGGAATCAAGTGGAGATTTTTTAAATTTTTACTTATATTACCATTTCTTGGCCACATTCAGCTTTGCATTCTGAGAAGATTCTGACTCCCTGTTGCAGAACAGACTGGAGGGAGCAGGAGAGACTAGACTTGGCCTGCATGTGTCAATGGGGAGGGTAGGAGGGTAGCTACTTGACCAGCAGGCTGAGAACTAAAGGACAAGCAGTGACTGCTTTCCCCGGGCGAGGGGAGAGGACAGCATGAGGTCTGTCAATCAGGTGGCCTCCACGAGAGCACCCAGCCTTGCCAAGCAGGCAGACCATTTTGGCAGCCTCAGCAAGTGCTAATCAACAAGTCTAGCCGAAGCCCCTCTCCTCAGGAGGACCAGGCACGGCGGCTTCAACAGCCTCACTTGGCACGGGGATGGGCGAGGCTGCCGTGATATAGGCAGCCTGCCGGAAGCCATATGCACTGCTTAATTCCTCCACAAACCTACTGCTTGCAGCCACGCAGACATATGCAGCCTTAATATGGTTACAGCGTCTTAAACTCCTGAGGAAAGGGGGTAAAGTGATGTTCCCGCCCAAGCACAGTGATGGAGAAGAAAATTGTCAGAAGTGATTCTTGGCTGCGATTGGCAACACACACTGTCATTTGAACCTATCAATAGACCAGGCTGATGATGTTTTTCACTTAACACCCAGCGACGAGGCTGTCAGAAACTGGCAGGAGATCCTTGCACACCCTGCCAAGAAAGAGGAACATGAAAAATCTGTCGAAATCCATGCTTGCTAATAAATATACCCCTGGAATTCTTTTTTAAAGAACTCAACATTTCAGATGTCTAGGCAATATTTGCCAGGGATTCAAAAAACCCAATGGAGCCAGGAGGTTTGTCTCCAGCTCCAGTTTTCATGTGACTTTGGATGGCTGGCAGAACAGGCGAGGCAGGGGCTTAGTAAAGGAGGGGCCCCAAAGATACTAATCTTTGCAAATTCTAGTGTGGGGTCAAAGAGTGATGCAAAGAGAATATACTCATGACACTGCTCCTAGGCTCCAGTGACATGCTGTAGACCAATGTAGCCAGGATCCTCATAGCCCCTGTATCAGAAGAGGACGTAGGGGGCTCGTTGGAAGACCCAGAGGGAAGATGCAATTAACCACAAGTCAACCCTGTCTGGCTGCTATGCAGTTGTTTGTGCTTTTCATGAATATTCCCAGTAGGACTGCATTCCTCCTGCGCCCCCACAAGCTAGGTGAGGTCATGTGACCTGCTTTGGCCCATGGAAGCAACGCACTTCACACTGTAGGGCAGAAGCCTTAAGAGCCAATGCACCATTTGTCCCTTGCACCTTCCTCCTGCCTTGATGACTGATACTAGCTAGATCACAGAGCAAGAACAGCATGCAGAACACCCCAGCTGACCTGCAATAGATGTGGAACTTACGTGGGAAATACAATTAGTTGTTTTAAATCATGGAGATGATCGGGATTGCCACAGTATAGACCAGCCCGCATGCTGTTCGAGCCGTGGTGAACAATTTCTTCTCTCTCCATCATCCTCTGCCCTATTATGTGCAGACTGTCTTGCATAGTGGTTACAGTTCAGCAAGTTTGGGTTCTGTTTTAGCAATGATGATCTTGGGTAAGATTCTTAAACTCTCTGAGTCTCCATTTTTTTCACCTCTAAATTGTGAAAAATAATGCTATCTCCTATTTAAGCATTTTGCATTAATTATACAAAGTAATATTTAGAAATTATTAACTTTTATTGCACACTATGCAGAAAAGAGTTAACATAGCAGATCTGACAATGCAATCCCTGGAAAGGCCTGCTTGCAAGGTTAGTCTTAGCTAGTGTCTGAGAACTTGGATTTCAGGAGGGTTCCTACTATTCCCTAACTGATAAAGGGGCTACTGTGACTAAACTGTTTGTGCAAATAATATCATGATACTGAACTTGTATTCCTTATGGGAGTCTGGAATTTTGGTACATTATTAGCAGAAGGTGCCAACATGATGAACCCACAGCAAAAAACCCAGGGCATGGAGTCTCCAGTGAGCATCTCTGGTTGGCAACATTTCACACATGTTTTCACAACTCATTTCTGGGGTAATCAAGCACGGCCTGTGTGACTCCTCTGAGAAACCTGTGCCTGGCTTCCTCCAGAATTCACCTATGCACCTTTGCCCTTTGCTGAGTTGCTTTGTATCTTGTCACTGGAATGTACTTTAGACATGAGTCTACTATATCCTGAGTACTGTGAGTCCTCCACATGCATCACCAAACCTGGGGGATAATTAACTTAATAATAACTTATATTAATAAGTTAATACATATTAAAGTTAAATATATTAATATAAAATCATATATATAAACATATATATTAATATAACTCTAATGTACATTAAATTAACTTAATATAAGTAGCTCTTGTGGCTCCTAGGATTGCTGTTTTTACTGAGCGACCTTAGGAACGTCCACTTGTGTCCAACAGGGACAGACATATTCTCTGTCCTTGTCCTATAGGGAGGGTAATTCCAGAATCTTAGCTAATAACTCACCATTCTGAGTGGCTGGTAGGTGTTAAGTAATAACAAGTTGTAAGTTGGTAATATAAGTTAATATATTAAATTAACTTATTAATATAACTATTATATATAATATATATGAATACATAAATAATATATAAATATTTATAATATATATTAAATATAATATATTAACTTATTCGTATAAGTTACCATATATAAATATATAATATAAATATATTAAATTAACTTATTAATGTAAGTTAATAAGTATAAAGACAGCATTAATTTATAACTTTAATATTTTAATGTTATAAAGTATATATAAATTTCATGTATCAAAAGTATTAAAAATATTAAAGTTATAAGTATGTATAAATATATTATAACTTTAATACTTTAAAGTTATGAGTATATTAATATACTTTAATGTACACTTATTAAATAACTTCAATGCATACTTACTAAAATATACTTAATATACTTTAATGTATACTTTAATATAATACTATAATAAAGTATATATAAGCACATTATATACATTAATGTATACTTATAACTATTGTTATAAGTTAACAATAAGTATAAAGATTATTAGTATTAAAAATAAAAGAAAGGGAGACACACCAAAAGAAGTAAAAATACCTAATTCATAGGTAAACACAAAAGAAAAACACCAGGAGACCAACTGATGTCCCCAAGATAGTTAGTCAACTACCAACCACCCAGAATGGTGAGTTATTAGCCTAAGATTCCGAAATTACTCTCTCTATAGGACAAGTATTGGCCCCAGGGAATGTATCTGTCCCTGTTGTACACAAGTGGCTATTCCTAAGGTCACTCAGTAAAAACAGCAATCCTAGGAGCCACAAGAGCTAATATTTATTGAGCTCTCTTCTCTACCTTTTATATGCATTATCTCATTTAAGCCTCAAAACATTGCTCTGGAGTAGGCACAGTCACTACTCCTATATACAGACAAGGAAACAAGCACAGAGACGTGCAGCCATGTGCCGACCAGGCAGTGCCACAGGTAAGGGTACAGACTTGGAATCCAGATGGCCTGGGTTCCCATCTCACCACTGTGGCTGCCAAAATAAATTGCCAGGATTCCCATTACTGGGTATATACCTAAAGGAATATAAATTGTTATATTATAAAGACACATGCACATATATATTCATTGCAGCACTGTTTACAATAGCAAAGACCTGGAACTAACCCAAACGCCCATCGATGATAGACTGGACAAGGAAAATGTGACACATATACACCATGGAATACTATGCAGCCATAAAAAACCATGAGTTTGCGTCCTTTTTAGGAACATGGATGAATGTGGAAACCATCATTCTCAGCAAACTGACACAAGAACAGAAAATCAAACACCTCATGTTCTCACTCACAGGCAGGTGTTGAACAATGAGAACACATGGACACAGGAAGGGGACCATCACACACTGAGGTCTGTTGGGGGGTCTAGGGGAGGGACAGCAGGGAGTGGGGAGGTTGGGGAGGGATAACATGGGGAGAAATGTCAGACACAGGTTATGGTGGGATGGAGGAAGCAAACCACATTGCCATGTATGTACCTATGCAACAATCCTGCATGATCTGCACATGTACCCTGAACCTAAAGTACAAAAAAAAAAAGATTGCCACAAACTGAGAGACTTAAAATGACAAAAATTAGGCCAGGTGCAGTGGCTCGCTCCTGTAATCCCTGCACTTTGGGAGACCAAGGCAGGCGGATCACGAGTTCAGGAGATAGAGACCATCCTGGCCAACATGGTGAAATTCAGTCTCTAATAAAAATGCAAAAATTAGCTGGGCATGGTGGCACATGCCTATAGTCCCAGCTCAGAAGCTCTTGAACCCGAGAGGCAGAGGTTGCAGAGAGCTGAGACTGTGCCACTGCACTTCAGCCTGGTGACAGAGAGAGACTCCACCTCAAAAAACAAAAAAGACAGAAATTAATTCTTTCACAATTCGTCCAGAAGCCAGAAGTCTAAAATCAAGGTGTCAGCAGGACCAGGTTCCGTCCGTGGGCAGCAGAGGAGGATCCTTTCTTGCCTCTTCCACTTTCTGGTGGCTCCAGGCATTCCCTGGCTTGTGGCTGCAGAGATGGGATGCTGTACCCATCTCCGCCTCTGGCTTCACGTGGCCTTCTCTTCTCTGTCTCTCCTCTTTTGTCTCTTATAAAGATACTTGTCATTGGATTTAGGGTCCACCAAGATATCTTAGGATAATCTCATCTCAAGATCCTTAATTACATCTGTAAAGACTCTTTTCCAAACAAGGCCACATTCCTAGGTTCCAGGGATGAAGACATGGACAGAGCTTTCAGGGACTGCCATCTAGCTCACTACAAACATCACTGCTTAGTTCCATGCCACCTTGGACCAGTTCCTTAACCATCTGATGTGTCACAGGGTTTCTCCGAGGGCTAAGCAAGGCACATGGTCTGCCACACAATCAAACCTCAGCAACACACAGCTGTTGAGAGAAGTGACTAAGATTTGAACTCAGGCACACACAACTACTATTCAGTCTTACTTCCATCTGAGAACAGTTCAAGGGGAGCCTTTCCTCTGGGCAGGTGTCTGAAGAAATCTTCGTAGACCCAACGGCCACCCCCTCATCGCCCTGCAGTCATTCTGACTAGAACCCTTCTAAGTGTTCTTTTGGTCCAGAGCTTGCAAACAGTCTAAACTGCCCCACCAGGTTCCTTCCTGAGGCCTTCAAAGAATAATTCTGGAGAATCTGGGCTCCTCCATTTCACCATCTCAAAAACCCTGACAGTGATTACTGCTGCCACACTAGAGTGCTTTGAGGGTTATCGAGTTAATGACTATAAAGTCTGTGGAGCTCTTCAGAGGAAAGAAGCCATAAAAATCAGATAAATAAAACAGTCAATCAGCACATGTTTATTGTGTCCACAGGGTGCACAGCGCTGTACTCAGAAATAAAGATTAAAGGGGAGAAAAGCAAAGGAAAAGGAGGAAAGTTAGGTTAACCAAAGTCTTTCTAGGCGAGAGTAAAAGGCCAGCCATACACTAAAGAGCTAGTGCTCTCCAAGGCTTAAAAAATGAAATGTGTACCTATGAATCAGTAAGAAAATGATAAGGAACTCAATTGGGGGAAAATATGGGCAAAGAATTTAAGTAGACAGTTCACAGAAAAATAAATACAACTAGCCAATAAGCAATGGTGAGACACTTAACAGCCCCCATAATTAATCATATAATAATGAATTGCCATCTCTTATTTTTCATGTAGGTACTTTTTTAGTTTTCTAACACACAGTGCATGAAGAATGTGAAGAAACAGGTATTCTTCACCCACTTTAGGGGATAATATGGATTGGGGTAACCTCTCTGGAGAGCAACTGGGCAAGAGCTATCACAATTAAAAATATATATGCCCTTTGACCCAGCAATCCTGCAGTTGAAAATTCACCCTACAAATAAACTCACAAGAAAACATACACAGCTAGGCTGGGCACAGTGGCTCAAGCTTGGAATTCCAGCATTTTGGAAGGCCAAGGCAGGCAGATCACTTGAGGACAGGAGTTCAAGACCAGCCTGAGCAAAATGGTGAAATTCTGTCTCTATTAAATAATGTAATAATGTGAAAAACAGGGTGGAGATTCCTTGAAGAATTAAAAGTAGATCTACAATTTGACCCAGCAATCCTGCTACCAGATATCTACCCAGAAGAAAAGAAGTCATTATATGAAAATTTTACTTACACATTCATGTTTATAGCAACACAATTTGCAATTGCAAAACTATGGAACCAGCCCATGTGTCCATCAGTTAATGGGTGGATAAAGAAAACATGGTGGGAAGGGGATCAAAGATGGCCAAATAGAACAGCTCTGGAGTGCAGTTCCCAGCGAGAACAACGCAGAGGGTAAGTGAACACTACATTTCCAAACGAGTTATTACTGCCTACAGGCCAGGAGATTCCCAGGCTGAAAAGCACCACGTGTTTCCAGCACAGCTCTTTGAGCCAGCACAGCAGGTCTCCGCACAAAAACTCACACAAATCTGGGCAGCTGTTCCAACTGGCACCTGGAACACCTGGGAGACAGAGCCACCCATTTAACTGAAAAAAAGGGGGCTGAAACAGGGAGCCAGGTGATCTGGCTCAGTGGATCCCACCCCCACAAAGACTAGGAATCTGAAATGCTCTGGATTGAGAGTTTCACAGCAAGTGCAGCTGGAACTGGGATGGTCCAGCTCTGTAGGGGGAAGGGCATCCACCATTATTGAGGCAGTCCGCCACTACCGAAGCACTCTGCCATTACCAAGGTAGTCCACCATTACAGAGGCAATCTGCCATTACTGAAGCAGATTGCCATTACCGAGGAAGTTCCAACTATACCTCTATAAACAAAACCACAAGGAAGTTCACACAGCAGCTGGACAGAGCCCACAGCAGGTCAGCAATGCCTCTGCTGGCAGACTGTGAATAGGCTACTTCCTTGCTGGAAGAGCAGCTCTGAAAAAGGTAGCAGCACATCAGGAACTTATAAATAAAGCCCCACCTTCCCAGGACAGAGCACCTGGGAAAAAAGGCAGTTACGAGTTCCGCTGCAGGAGACGTAAACGTACCTGCACAGCAGCTCTGAACAGAACAATGTAGCTCACAGCTCAGCACTTCAGCTCCTATAAGGGACAGACTGTCTTCTCAAGCAGCTCCCTGACCCCTGTATATCCAAAGAGTCACTTCATAAAGGAGAGCTCAGGCTGACATCTGACAGGTACCCTTCTGGGACAAAGATAATAGAAGAAACTGGCAGCAACCCTTACTTTTCTGCAGCTGCAGCAGGTGATCCCCAGGCAAGCCAGGTCTACAGTGGACCTCTAGCAGTCCTACAGCAGAGAGACTTGACTGTTACAAGGAAAACTAAAAAACAAAAAGAAATAACTTCATCATCAACAAAAAGGACATCCACTTAGAGACCTCATCTGAAAGTAACCAACTACAAAGACCACAGGTAGAAAAATCCACAAAGATGGGAAGACACCAGCACAAAAAGGATGAAAACACCCAAAACCAGAACACTTCTCCTCCTCCAAGGGATCAAAACTCCTCACCAGCCAAGGAACAAAGCTAGATGGAAAATGAATATGATGAATTGACAGAAACAGGCTTCAGAAGGTGAGTAATGACAAAATTCTCTGAGCTAAAAGAACATGTTCTAACCCAATGCAAAGAAACTAAGAACCTTGAAAAAAGGTTTGATGAAATGTAAACAGCTTAGAGAAGAACATAAATGACTTGATGGAGCTGAAAAACACAATACGAGAACTTTGCAAAGCATACACAAGTTTCAATAGCCAAATCGACCAAGCAGAAGAAAGGATTATCAGAGATTGAAGATCAACTCAATGAAATAAAATGAGAAGGCAAGATTAGAGAAAAAAAGAGTGAAACAAAAAACAAAGCCTCCAAGAAATATGGAATTATGTGAGAAGACCTTATCTACGTTTGATAGGTGTACCTGAATGTGACGGAGAGAATGAAGCCAAGCTGGAAAACACTCTTCAGGATATTATCCAGGAGAACTTCCCCAACCTAGCAAGGCAGGCCAATATTCAAGTCCAGGAAATACAGAGAACACCACAAAGATATTCCTCAAGAAGAGCAACCCCAAGGCACATAATTGTCAGATTCACCAGGGTTGAAATAAAGGAAAATGCTAAGGGCAGCCAGAGAGAAAGGTCGGGTTAGCCATAAAGGGAAGCCCATCAGACTCACAGCAGATCTCTTGGCAGAAATCCTACAAGCCGGAAGAGAGTGGGGGCCAATATTCAACATTCTTAAAGAAAATAACTTTCAACCTAGAATTTCACCTCCAGCCAAACTAAACTTCATAAGCAAAGGAGAGATAAATCCTTTATGAACAAGCAATTGCTCAGAGATTTAGTCACCACCAAGCCTGCCTTAGAAGAGCTCCTGAAAGAAGCACTAAACAGAAAGAAGCAACCAGTAACAGCCACTCCAAAAACATACCAAATGGTAAAGACCATCGACACAATGAAGAAATGGTGTCAACTAACAGGCAAAACAACCAGCTAGCATCAAAATGGCAGGATCAAATTCACACATAACAATATTAACCTTAAAGGTAAATGGGCTACATGTCCCAATCAAAAGACACAGACCGGCAAATTGTATAAAAAGTCAAAAACCATCAGTGTGCTGTATCCAGGAAACCCATCTCATATGCGCGGACACACATAGTCTCAAAATAAAGGGATGGAGGAAGATTTACTAAGCCAATGGAGAGCAAAAAAAAAAAAAAAAAAGCAGGAGTTGCAATCCTAGTCTCTGATAAAATAGACTTTAAACCAACAAAGATCAAAAGAAAAAAAGAAGGGCATTACGTAATGGTAAAAGGATCATTGCATCAAGAAGAGCTAACGATCCTAAATATATACGCACCCAATACAGGAGCACCCAGGTATATAAAGCAAGTTCTTAATGACTGACAAAGAGACTTAGACTCCCACATAATAATAGTGGGAGACTTTAACACTCCACTGTCAATATTAGACAGATCAACGAGAGAGAAAATTAACAAGGATATCCAGGACTTGAATTCATATCTGGACCAAGTGGACCTAATAGACATCTACAGAAATCTCCACCTCAAATCCAGAGAATATGCATTCTTCTCAGCACCGCATTGCACCTTCTCTAACATTGACCACATAATTGGAAGTAAATCACTCCTCAGCAAATACAAAAGAACAGAAAGCATAACAAACAGTCTCTCAGACTACATGGGGCAATCAAATTAGAACTCAGGATTAACAAACTAACTCAGAACTGCACAACTTCATGGAAACTAAACAACTGGCTCTTGAATGTTGACTGGATAAACAATGAAATGAAGGCAGAAATAAAGATGTTCTTCGAAACCAACAAGAACAAAGACACAATATACCAGAATCTCTGGGACACACTTAAAGCAGTGTCTAGAGGAAATTTTATAGCAATAAAGGCCCAGATGAGAAGCAAGGAAAGATCTAAAATCAACACCCTATCATCAAAATTGAAAAAGCTAGAGAAGCAAGATCAAAAAAATCTCAAAAGCTAGCAGAACATAAGAAATAACTAAGATCAGAGCAGAACTGAAGGAGATAGAGATACAAAAAGCCCTTCAAAAAATCAATAAATCCAGGAGCTGGTTTTTTGAAAAGATCAACAAAATAGACAAACTGCTAGTCAGATTAATAAAAAAGAGAAGAGAAGAATCAAATAGATGCAATAAAAAACTATAAAGGGGATATCACCACCGATTCCACAGAAATACAAACCATCATCAGAGATTATTATAAACAACTCTATGCACATAAACCAGTAAACCTGGAAGAAATGGATAAATTCCTGGACACTTGCACCCTCCCAAGCCTAAACCAGGAAGAAGTCAAAACCCTGAATAGACCAAGAAGAAGGGCTGAAGTTGAGGCAGTTGAGGCAGCAATTAATAGCTTACCAACCAAAAAAAACCCCAGGTCCAGATGGATTCACAGCCAAATTCTACCAGACATGCAAAGAGGAGTTGGTACCACTCCTTCTGAAACTATTCCAAACAATCCAAAAAGAGGGAATCCTTCCCAAATCATTTTATGAGACCAACATCATCCTGATACCAAAGCCCAGCAGAGACTCAACAAAAAAAAGAAAACTTCAGGCCAATATCCATGATGAACATAGATACAAAAATCTTTAATAAAATACTGGCAAGCTGATTACAACAGCACATCAAAAACCTTATCCATCACGATCAAGTAGGCTTCATCCTGGAGATGCAAGGCTGGTTCAACCTATGAAAGTCTATAAACTTAATTCACCATTTAAACAGAACCAAAGACAAAACCACATGATTATCTCAATAGACACAAAGAAGGCCGTAGACAAAATTCAACAGCCCTTTATGCTAAAAACTCTCAATAAACTAGGTATCAACAGAATGTATCTCAAAATAATAAAAGCTATTTACGACAAACCCACAGCCAATATCATACTGAATGGGCAAAAACTGGAAGCATTCTCTTTGAAATCTGGCACTAGACAAGGATGCCCTGACTCACCACTCCTATTCAATAGAGTATTGGAAGATCTAGCCAGAGCAATCAGGCAAGAAAAAGAAATAAAGGGTATTCAGTTAGGAAAGAAGGAATTCAAATTATCTCTATTTGCAGACAACATGATTGTACATTTAGAAGACCCCATTGTCTCAGCCCAAAATCTCCTTAAACTAATAAGCAACTTCAGCAAAGTCTCAGGATACAAAACCAATGTGCAGAAATCAAAAGCATTCCCATACACCAATAACAGACTTAAAGAGAGTCAAATCAAGAACAAACTGCCATTCACAATTGCTACAAAGAGAATAAAATACCTAGGAATAAAACAAACAAAGGATGTAAAGGACCTTTTCAAGGAGAACTACAAAGCACTGCTCAAGGAAATAAGAGAGGACACAAACAGATGGAAAAACGTTCCACGCTCATGGTTAGGAAGAATCAATATTGTGAAAATGGCCATACTGCCCAAAGTAATTTATTGATTCAACACTATCCCCATCAAGCTACCTATGACCCTCTTCACAGTACTGGAAAAAAACACATTAAACTTTATATGGAACCAAAGAGAGCCCACATAGCCAAGACAATCCTAAGCAAAAAGAAGAAAGCTGTAGGCATCACGCTATCTGACTTAAAACTATACTACAAGGCTACAGTAATCAAAACAGCATGGTACTGGTACCAAAACAGAGATATAGACCAATGGAATAAAGCAGAGGACTCAGAGGCAATGTCACACATCTACAACCATCTGATCTTTGACAAACCTGACAGAAACAAACAACTGGGAAAATATTCCCTGTTTAATAAATGGTGTTGGAAAAACTGGCTAGCCATGTGCAGAAAGCAGAAACTGGACCCCTTTCTGACACCTTACACTTAAATTAACTCCAGATGGATTAAAGACTTAAACATAAGGCCTAACACCATAAAAACCCTAGAAGAAAACCTAGGCAAAACCATTCAGGACCTAGGCATAGGCAAGGACTTCATGACTAAAACACCAAAAGCATTGGCAACAAAAGCCAAAATAGACAAATGGGAGCTAATTAAACTCCAGAACTTCTGTACAGCAAAAGAAACAATCATTAGAGTGAACTGGCAACCAACAGAATGGGAACAAATTTTTGCAATCTACCCATCTGACAAAGGGCTAATATCCAGAATCTACAAAGAACTAAAACAGATTTACAAGAAAAAAGCATACAAACCCATTCAAAAGTGGGTGAAGGACATGAACAGACACTTTTCAACAGAAGACATTTATGAGGCCAACAAACGTATGAAAAAATGCTCATTCATCATCACTGGTCATTAGAGAAATGCAAATCAAAACCACATTGAGATACTATTTCTTGCCAGTTAGAATGGCGATCATTAAAAAATCTGAAGACAACAGGAGCTGGAGAGGATGTGGAGAAATAGGAACACTTTTACACTGTTGGTGGGAGTGTAAATTAGTTCAACCATTGTGGAAGACAGTGTGGCAATTCCTAAAGGACTTAGAGATTTGACCCAGCAATCCCAATACTGGGTATATACCCAAAGGATTATAAATTGTTATATTATAAAGACACATGCACATGTATGTTCATTTGGCACTGTTTACAAAAGCAAAGACCTGGAACTAACCCAAATGCCCATCGACGATAGACTGGACAAGGAAAATGTGGCACATATACACCATGGAATACTATGCAGCCCTAAAAAACGATGAGTTCATGTCCTTTGTAGGGACGTGGATGAATCGGGAAACCATCATTCTCAGCAAACTGACACAAGAACAGAAAATCAAACACTGCATATTCTCACTCATAGGCGGGTGTTGAACAATGAGAACACTTGGACACAGGGAGGGAAGCATCACACACTGGGGTCTGTTGGGGGGAATAGGGGAGGGACAGCCAGGGGTAGGGAGGTTAGGGAGGGATAGCAGGGGGAGAAATGCCAGATATAGGTGACAGGAGGCAGCAAACCATATTGCCATGTGTGTACCTATGCAACAATCCTGCATGTTTTGCACAGGTACCTCAGAACCTAAAGTGCAATAAAATATATATATATATATATAAAGAAAACATGGCATATATGTGTGTGTGTGTGTGTGTGTGTGTGTGTGTGTGTGTGTGTGTGTGTATATAAAATGGAATACTACTCAGCCTTAAAAAGGAAAAAAATAATGGCATTCACAACAACCTGGATGGAATTGGAGATGATTATTCTAAGTGAAGTAACTCAGGAATGGAAAACCAAACATTGTATGTTTTTACTTATAAGTGGGAACTAAGCTATGAGGACATAAAGGCAAAAGAATAGCACAGTGGACTTAGGGGACTTGGGGGAAAGGGTGGGAGGAGGGGTAAAAGACTATACATTGGGTTCAGTATACACTGGTTGGGTGATAGGTGCATTAAAATCTCAGAAATCACCACTAAAGCACTTATTCATGTAACCAAACAACACCTGTTCCACAAAAACCTAATAAAATAACAAATAATGCTTAAAAAATATAATAATGTATATTCCTATATAGCCAGGTTTTTTTTTAACCTGGTTATATAAGGATATGCTTATTACATTATTACTCTTAATAACAAAAAATTGGGAACAGGTTGATGTCTAAAAGTAGCACAGTAGTTCAATTAGAGATAATGTATATGGTAAACATTAAGCAGATGTAAACGAAGTAACTCTACCTGGCTGGCAAGAGAGTGTGCCAAACTATCATATTAAGAAAAAGAAAAGCTACAGCAGAACAATATGTGCTATAAGCACAGCTGGATCTGCACCTCTGCCTCTGTGGCGACCAAGGCCTGCCCCACCACAAAACCATCAGAATTAGGGCTGGAATCTAGAGAAATGGAAAGATTTTTTTTCTCTGTGAAAACCAAATTCCACCCAGGTTCTTCACCACAGTAAGGAAGAACATAAAAACCTAGAACTTGGAGTCAGATGACCAGGTTCAAATCCCTCTTCTGGTGCTTCCTACTAGATGTGACATGGGGCAGGTCACTTCACCTCTCTGTTGCTTAGTTTTCCAAAATAGCAATAACATCAGTACTTACTTCACAGAGTCATTATGATGAACAATATGTGCTTTTTTTTTTTTTTTTTAGACAGAGTCTCACTCTGTCACCCAAGCTGGAGTGCAGTGATGCGATCTTGGCTCACTGCAATCTTCACCTCCTGGGTTCAAGCAATTCTCTGCCTCAGCCGCCCAAGTACCTGGGATTATAGACATGTGCCACCATGCCCAGCTAAGTTTTGTATTTTTAGCAGAGATGGGGTTTCACCATGTTGCCAGGCTGGTCTTGAACTGACCTCGTGATCTACCCACCTCAGCCTCCCAAAATGCTGGGATTACAGGTGTGAGCCACCACACCTGGCCTGAGGAATGCTTTTAAACAGAGATTGGTGGATAGTCACTCCCTCTGTAAGTGCTGCTAAGCAAATAAATTGGACTCAAACACTGAGCACCCCATCTTCTGAATCCCAGTGTGGCCCTCTGTTAATGTGGCCCCAAACACTCAAGGGGAAAAGAAAAAGGGAAAGGAAAGGTGCCTTATATGTATTCAATGGGCAACTCTGCAGGATGAAGTCATCTTGAAAAGGATAATTAGACCTCCAGTTGGTTTTCATTTTATTTCATTTTCTTGCCTACAGTTGACAGGCAGAGAGATTGTTACTTCCACAGCCACCAACAGCAAAGCTGCCCGGTTTCTCCTATTTCTATAGCAAACTCCTGAAAGAGAGAAGTCTGCTGGTGCAAACCACTTTGATGGGAGGAAGCACCTAAAATGCATTTTAATTTCAATTTGTGTGAAGCTTTTGTACCAAATTACAGATCTGGGGCACGATGCAGCTCAGTGAAGAATCCCATTTTCCATCAGTTTAGATGCATTTGTCGTACCATCAAGGGGTAAAATAATTAAGGCTGAAATCCTACCTCCATTGGTGACTGTCTGCTAGTGTCCCACTTCCTGTGTTGATCGAGTCAGATGACAGAGCAAGGATTAGGATTCAAAGACAAGCACTGCCCTCTTCAAGGCCCCAGATCAGGCAAAGTGGCAGGTCCAAGGGGCTTCTAACTCAAATGCAGTCATGTCAGTGGTCTGTCACTAACTGCATGATCACCAGTCAACTAGGGCCACTCAAGGTTGCTTGAATAAACTAAAACAGAAGGTGGGAGAATTCAATAAAGCAGCTAAATTCTGCAAAACTACCAGGTAACTGTTTGCCAGGCTGCTGAATTCACTTAGTTTCTTTTCTGCATGTCAGAGTGACTCTGCATTTGGAGGCCAAAGCAACTAGGCTAGAAAAGCCATCATTTCTCAGATAGTTCTTATTTCTCTGGTTGGGTATACTAAGGTGGTCTCATTGGATGTATACAAGTTCTGCCCTGTACAAGGGTGCTGAAATAGATTCCCCTTTAATGGGAATGTGTATCCGCACTCCAGCTGCTGTGAGTATCGGCTGCTAACAGCACACAGGTGCCTCTTCTCTGGAGAACTATCCTCTGCTGACAAAGCCTGAGTCATCTAAGAGGGCACATGCTGCCCCCAACTCTCACAGCACCAACCTAGGAAGAGCCAATCCCTGCCTGAAACTACAATCATGGGAGTCTCTGGCCTCCAGAAAGGATCACTCTGCAGTGTGACTTACATCAAGAACACCACCCTCCATGATTCAGGCCAAGGCTATATTTTAACTAGGACTGCAGCCTTACTTAGCTCTTCCCTTTCATCCTCTCATCCTTAAACCTCTTACTGGATTCTCCTGACGGTATTCCCTCAAGAAGTCATTTGTACCCAAATCTCTGTCTCAGGCTCTGCTTCTAAGAAACACAACTGTATTCATTTCCTATCACTGCTGAAACAAATGACCATGAATTTAGAGGCTTAAACAATGCATCTCATAGTTCTAGAGGTCAGAAGTCTGAGGTCTCACTTGGGTAAATCAAGTTCTGCATTCCTTCTGGAAACTCTGCAGGGAAATTCATTCCTTGGCTTCTGCAGCTCTAGGCACTGCCTATATTCCTTGGCTGATGACCTTGCATCACTCTGACCTCTGCTTCCATCATCACATAGCCTTCTCTGACTCTAACCTTCCTCCAGTAACCATGATGGCTCTCTTGGATGCACAGGACCAGTCAAAAATCACTTGCTTGTGATTACATTAGACTAATCTGGAAAATCCAGGATAACCTCCCCATCTCAAAATTTGTAACATTCACAAAGTCCCTTTGACGTGTAAGGTAACATATTCACTGGTTCCAGGGATTAGGATATGGACGACTTTGGGACCATTATTCTGTCCCCACACTGACCTAAGGAGAGGGACCCTAAGAACCAGACTCAAAGGAAGGACTCCAGAGTTGGATCACTGATTAGCTAACTGGCAATGTGGAGTTCATCACTAGTTGGAGATGGAGCATCATCAACCTGGTGTGTGGGCACAGCATGATTGCTAAGACTTTCACCTGTGGAGAACCAGGACCAGAGGTAGGAAGAAGGGGATGTACTGGCTTATGCAGCATCTCTGGTGTTGGAGAGGAGTGAGGAGATAAAGTAATTCTAAGGACCATGAAATTGGGTGCCTGTCACTGAATACCATGAATGCCTTCAAGAGAAAAAAATGACAGCCTTAGGACAGTCACTGAATACTTTAGAGCACACTGTGTCAGAGAGCCTCCCTGGCAGTATTTAAATAAATGCTGATCTTCAGCATAAAGACAGCTGAAAAACAGATACAGAACGTCATCATAAGAGCTGCTGAACATCAGAGTTCTTAGATTCTTAGCCTAGGTACATCTCTTCCACCAAAGTCACAGTCCTTATGGGAAGAAGTGGGACTCTGAGACCTTGGGTGGAGATACCTGAAAATATGCATTTGAGCTCCTTCAACTCTAAGATCCCCCTGCACCCTCTAGGCCTGTAGAAGTCTCCCCATCCCTTTGGAAGACAGAGCCCCTTACCTTGCTTGAAGAATGAGCAAAGCCTCTATTGAGCTAGGTGCCCAACAAAACAATGCCTCTACGTCCTCTGCTGGCTACCAGACCAACACCAAGAACTGAATCTCAGAATGACCTGACTGAGCAAGTGTTAGGCCTGCCAGGGAGAGAATGGTTCTATACCACAAGGACACCAACTGGCCCATATGTATGGGCAAGAACCAGGATAGTGTGACTGGGAGTAGCTCCAAGGGTGCTGGGTCAGCAGGGGCAGAATATAAAGCATTTGGGATAAAAAAGAGTTTATTTGATGGGTAACCATCCAGTGACATAGGTTTTAACACCTGGCAAATCTCTGAGGGATGAGTTTTCTATGCAGGAGGGATACCTCTTGGGAGCTTGGGTTTAAGCCCCTTAAGATAGAATGCAAAGGAGAAGGGAGACATAGTTAATAATTTAATTAAAGTCAACTGTTACAGTGCCTTTGAGGTTTGGAAATCATGCCAAGGTATCTGGAAAAAGAAATCTGAGCTGACATTCAAGGAAGCGCCAGTTCTTTGTGGGATCCGAGGGAAAGGAAGCTCCCCTTGATGGAAAATTGTATCACTGCCTCCTTTAACCAGGAGTGATCAATGTGACACCTCCCGAGAAAAAAGAGTAAACAGCAGACCTGACAAATGTTGTCCTTAGAAAGCTCTGCCTGCAAGGTCGGACCTTGGCTGACACCTGGATACTGGATTTATAAGAAGGTTCCCTCCATTCTCAGCACTGGGAAGTGGGCTCACTGCATCTACACCATTCATGCAAACAATATTGTTCATGCTAAACACCTGCTCTCCTTATGGAGGTCTGTAATTTTGGTACGAGCCAGGAAAAGGGTGCCTACATAACCAGCCTCCAATTAAAAAACCCAGGGTGAGTCAGGCACCATGGCTCATGCCTGTAATCCCAGAACTTTGGGAGGCCGAGGCAGGAGGATCACGAGGTCAGTAGATGGAGACCATCCTGGCTAACACGGTGAAACCCCATCTCTACTAAAAATGCAAAAAAATAGCTGGCCATGATGGTGCACACCTGTAGTCCCAGCTATTCAGGAGACTGAGGTTGCAATGAGCCAAGATCACTTGAACCCAGGAGGCGGAGGCTGCAGTGAGCTGGAATCGCGCCACTGCACTCCGGCCTGGGAAACAGAGCGAGACTTCATCTCAAAATAGCAAAAACAAAAACAAAAATCAGGGTCGTGAGTCTCTAATGAGCTCTCCTGCTTGGCGACATTGCATGCAGGTTATCACAGTATGTTCCTGGAGGAATTAAACATGTCCTGTGTGACTCCACGGAGTAGGATATTGGGAAGCCTATGGCTGGTTTCCTCCAGACTTCACACCCTGTGCCTTTTCCCTTTGCTGATTTTGCTGTGTATCATTTCACTGTAATAAATCACAGCTTTCAATATGATTGTACACTGAATTCATGAGTTCTTCCGGCAATTGATGAAAGCTGGGAGTGGTCCCAAGGACCTCCATCGTTTACTACAACAACCAGATAAACATAGTCTTCTTCATACCTATTTTTCTAAACATTCCTGAGGGCAAGAAGCTTAGTGGATCATGAAGAAAATACACTCTTCTCTTAAGAGTTCAAAAGTTAAGTTGTTCTTTTTCCTTCTATCCAAAGAGATTTTGCTTCCCTTTGTATCCACTGTTGACGTGTTCATCTTCTTTAATGTAAAAGGACTTTGGTTTCATACTTAGAGGTTTGTGTTCTCGCCTTGCAAAATAGAATGTTTTCGAATTTCTTGGGGAGGCTCCTTTCCCATTCCAAAAGCATAGATACAGAATTTTTTAACCCACTGCCCCAGAGATCTCTAAAATATTCAAGATGTTAATGTGTATTCCCCTGACCACATTTTCCAAACTACCTCTTGCACTGGTAAATGATCCAAAGTTCTGTTGGACATATTTCATGTTCTGGCAGTGAAGGAATGGAAGAGAAGACCGAGGTAATGCCTGGGAGCCTAGAAGAGCATTTCTATCAGGCCAAGGACTAGATAAGGTTTTCTGAGCATCCTAGTTGATCTTAAAGAAAGACTAAGAGGCCCAGTGAGGTGGCTCATGCCTGTAACCCAACACTTTGGGAGGCTGAGGCTGGCAGGTGGCTTGAGTTCAGGAGTTCAAGAACAGTATAGGCAACTGCATTAGTCAGGGTTCTCCAGAGGGACAGAACTAATAGGATATATGTATGCATGAAAAGGAGTTTATTAGGGAGAACTGACTCACATGATCATAAGGTGAAGTCCCACAATAGGCCATCTGCAAGCTGGAGAAGAAAGAAGCCAGTAGGGGCTCAGTCCAAGCTCAAAAGTCTCAACATCAGGGACGCCAACAGTATAACCTTCAATCTGTGGCCAAAGGCCCAAGTGCCCCCAGCAAACCACTGGTGTAAGTCCAAGAGTCCAAAGTCAGAAGAACCTGGAGTCTGATATCCAAGGGCAGAAGGAACAGGAGGAAGTATCAGCATGGGAGAAAGGTGAAAGCCAGAGACTCAACAAGCCACCTTATCCCACCTTCCTCCGCCTACTTCATTCTAGCCCTGCTGGCAGCTGATTGAATTGCGCTCACACACATTGAGGGGGATCTTCCTCTCCCAGTCCAGTGATTTGAATGTCAGTCTCCTCTGGCAACAACCTCACAGATACACCCAGAAACAATCATTTACCAGCTACCTAGGCATCCATCAGTCCAATCAAGTTAACAGCTATTATTAACCATTCCCGCAACAGAGTGAGACCCTACCTTTACAAATACAAAAAAAATAAGCTAGGTGTGGTGGTGCATGTCCATAGTCCCAACTACAGAGGAGGATGAGGCAGGAGGATTGCCTGACCATGGGAGGTCAAGGCTGAAGTGAGCTGAGATTGCACCATTGCACTGCAGACGGAGCAACAGAGTGAGATCTTGTCTCAAAAAAAAAAAAAAATACTAAGCATTATCATAGTTAACCAGGTCTTAAAGAAAGACTAAGAATTATCACAGTCCTGGCAAAGAGGACCACTTGAGTGAAAAAGGACAGGAGCAAAAAATGGCTGAGGTCATTCCAAGAACTTGCAAGGAGCTCAAATCCTAGAGCGAAGGGGTGGGAGATGGCCTAGTCAGGTGAACAAGGAAGCTGCCCACTCAAAGTTCACTAAGGAAAAGGGAAAGGTTCCTCCAGGGGTAGGAGTACCTATGAAAGCAAGCTCTGTGTGCGTGGCTGAAACCCACAAATCATCTCACCAATTGATCCTCAAGTTGCTATATTATTTTTCTGGCTGGACTGTTATGTTTCTCTCCTCTATTCCAGGTGCTCCATCCTAAACAACTCTTCTTCCAGTTTCCTCGAGTCCCATTCCCTGGCCAGGCTCCTCAGCCCTCAATTCCCCTGTTCTCTGGTCCAGTCTGACTAGGCATAAGATGATGGTGCCATAGTCCGACACTTAGTCAACCTGTGTTCTGTCCCAGCCCTGGCCATCTCATAGATATCTGAATGGGGACAGAGGAGTTGGGTGGCTGGCTAGTCAGGGTCATAGTAGGAAAGAGATGGCATGTTGAAGGGGGGAAAGTTTAAAAAGACTGTTTAGAAAAGTGTGGGAGAAGTGGGGAAAATGAACAGGGGATGAAGCTCCCCAGGGCTGGCAATGGTGAGAAGCTGAGGCCACCCCCAAGACAGAAGGGACAGAAGGAGGGAGAGTTACCAGAACTGAACAAGACCTATAGCTCTGGGAGAGGGCCACCTTATAGGAGCAATCGCCTACAATAGAGAATTGCAACAAATGCCAATTTGTGTCCCATCAGAAGGCAAACCAGGAATTCAAACAGACTTACCTCCACTTCTTTCCCTCCAATCTCCTGCTGCTGCCTGCATTGGCCAAACCCAGTGAGAAACCAGAGGCAAGGCAACTCACTGACAGGTCTAGGGGTGCACATGAAGGATCCCGGCTTAACAGCTAAGTACAAGTCAAGACATATAAACAAAAATATAAATCAAAGTATATTCCAGCCGTTCTTGTTTCTATGAAATAAATGGCAGTTGCCAAGAAAAATTAAAAACTTATTTTAAAATGCAACCTTACACTTTAATAGCACATACCTAGGTAGGCAGCCAGTTATTAACATGCTCAAGTGTCTGAACTGGCCCTCTCCCACAATAGGCAGATAAAAGATGCCACATTAGAACAGGATGGGAGTGTCTGGGGATATAACTAGGCCCTTCGGTACTTTCCTGGGGTAGCAAATAAAACAGATTTTGCTGCCTGTCATCCTCCACAGCAGTGTTAGCACTTTCTAGTAATCGTGTCTCTCATATCACCAATTTCACTTTTATACAGTTACCAGCACTCAGTTCTCATGAACCCAGCAGACTCCCTGCTTCCTGCCTTATTCCTCAGTCACCTTGGGGTCTTGTTTCAGAAAGAGTTTTCTGATCAATTTCATGTTTTCACTGTCAACAGGTATTAATCCCAATGAACACTGCTTATTATGGGCTCTCCCTCACAAGTGATAGGGAATTCCTGCATAAAATGAAGACTCGGATGTTTGTGCAGCTTCCTGCGTATATACGCCACTTTAGAGTTTCTCTAAAGTTGAAATCACTAGTCCTCCAGGGTAAAGGAGTTTAGAGGCAGTGCAGACTATAGCAGTGGCCACAAGAGCACGGAAAGGAGGAGAGGCTGGGAGAGTGAGTGTCCCAACTTCTTCCAGGAGGCAGTGATGCCTGCCTGCACAGGTGAACAGAAAAGCATCCATACAGAGTGATATGGTTTGGCTGTGTGCCCACTCAAAGCTCATCTTGAATTGTAGCTCCCATAATTTCCACATTGTCCTAGGAGGGACCTGGTGGCAGGTAACTGAATCATGAGAGTGAGTCCATCCCATGCTCTTCTCATGGTAGTGAATAAGCCTCACAAGATTTGATGGTTATTTTATAAACAGGAGTCTCCCTGAACACGTTCTTTTTTGCCTGCTGCCATGTAAGACATCCCTTTGCTCTTCCTTCATCTTCTGACATGATTGTGAGGCCTCCCCAGCCATGTGGAACTGAATCCATTAAACCTCTTTTTCTTTAAGAATTTTCCAGTCTTGGGTATGTCTTTATTAGCAATGTGAGAATGGACTAACACAGAGACCTTGTTCACTTTTCTTTCATGGCCAAACCCCCACTCAGTTTAACAAATAATAGGTGGCTTCATCGCTTTGCCACTGGGTAGCATTTCTCCAATTAATATTTTTCTTTTAATTAATAGCTCTTTGAGCAAGGAAACTAAATAACTCATTTCTTGCCTCATTTGGAGGTTCCATCCTCCTTGCATGTTACAGAAAGGCAGGGTAGTATAGTGGTTAAGGGTTCAGGTTCTACAATCAGTCAGACCTGGTATTAAATATCACTTACCACTACCACTACCACTCTACCACTGATTGGCTATACAACCTTAAAAAGGCCACTTAACTACCTTAGACCACTTCACTTTCAGGGCCTGTTTTCTTACCTGTAATTTCTTATCTGTAAGAGGTAATTAAAGTCCTTTCTCACTGAATTTTTTAAATTGTACTTTAGGTTCTAGGGTACATGTGCAGATCATGCAGGGTTGTTGCATAGGTATTTACAGGGCAAGGTGGTTTGCTGCCTCCATCCCCCATCACCTATATCTAGCATTTCTCCCCATGTTATCCCTCCCCAACTTCCTCATCTCCCAATGCTGGCCCTCCCCTAGCCCCCCAACAGACCTGTGTGTGTGATGCGTCCCTCCCTGTGTCCATGTGTTCTCATTGTTCAACATCTGCCTATGATCTCACTGAATTTTTTAAGATTAAAGAAGAGAACACAGAGAAAGCTCAGCATAGCCTCAGAATAATTAAATACAAAATTACAACACGAGCCAGCAATTCTACTTCTCGGCATGTACCCAAAATAACTGAAAACAATAATTCAGGCTTTTCTACATGAATGTTCACAGCAACACTATTCACAGTAGTCCAAAGGTGAAACAGTCCAAATGCCCATCAACTGATGAAAGGATAAACTGTAGCCTAACATACACTGGAATATTATTCAGCCATAAAAAGGAGTAGGGAGTGACTGATTAATGGGCCTAGGATTTCCTTTCGGGGTAATAAAAACATCTTGAAGCTAGATGAGGTGTGATTGTTGTACAATATTGTGAATGTACTACATGTCACTAAATTTCACAGCTTACAATGATTAATTTTATGTTGTATGAATTTTATCTCAGTTTTTTAAAAAGTTCAGCATAGTGTGAGGAACACACAAAGCTGTAGTAAATGGCAGCCATTATAATATCCCCAGTGAAGCTTAAATGTCCCTGCAGGTTGCATTCAAAGACTCCTTGTCACCTATAGGCTCCTGCAGCTGCAGGCGGGTCAAATGTAGTCAAGACTCTTCACCTGGGCAGCCAAGCCCCTCTAGAGCCAGTTCTCAGATCACATCACTAATTTGACCTCTCAATATTTTCCTCTACCAGTGATTTTCCCCATTTGGGGGTCATGAATTCTTTTAAGAATCTCCTGTAAGAACTGAATTTTATCTTCAGAGGAAAAATGCAAACAAAATTTCCACTTGGCTTTTCAGGTTTCAAGACCATTCAAAAGCAGTAGGAATGCTTCTAGTGTTTGTGAATTCAGGGTTACAGAAATGCACATACTCTCTATGTTCATGGATCTGTTTCCATCAAGGACATCTGTGATGTTCCACTTTCTCAAAAGCCGGAAATCTCATAGTTCTCACCTCAACATTATTTGCTCACTTTTTGCTGTTGTTGTTGATTATATCATAGTGACTCTCTAACAGCTGACTACACTATAACCTTGAACTTTCCCTAAGTTTCAAAATTGGTGTTTCAAGCCCATTTTTATTTCCATTTATAAAGGTATCTTCCTTGCAAAACAAAAATTGCTCAGATCATGTGTTTTGGGGAGGCCGGGCCCAGCCAGGATCAGCTAGAAGCCTGAAATCACACTCAGATGCCCAGTTGGCTGCTGGGTTCCTCCAAGAACCTGCTGTAAAGGGAAGTAAAAAACATATGTGGCTAAATGAACCTGGCACCAAAACCTGGTTCCACCTGCCCTGGTTGTGGGACACACAGGACATCTATCATTCTTATTTGGCTGTCCAGTGTTGGAGGACCCCTAATACATCAGGAGGAGAAAATCCTCCCAGTCTTTCTTGCAGTGAGGGTGCAGCACAGGGCTGAGACTCCTGTCATCACCCACTTGCCACACAGCTGTGGGAGCAGGTCAGCCAAAGCAGCAGCACCTGCAGCAGCTATTCTGGCAGAAGTGGTGGCCTCAGCTTCACCATCTTCCCAAGCCTGCTGTGACCTGGGCTTGCTGTGTCTTATTTGCTGTGAGCAGGACATGCCTCGGGGTCTGTATCTGAGACATCAGTGGTAGGGTCCTTGCTGGTGTTATTCTTGGCTGTATGGCTTCTAGACCTGTAGTTCCAGCCCTCCTGGAGATCCCTCAGACTTCCAACACCATTTTGATAAACTGATTTTCTGCTTAATCAGGGTTGGTTTTTATTAGTTGCATCTGAGAACCTGATTAGCCCGGTAATCTTGGGAAAGGTACCTAATTTCTTCTGTTTCTTCATCTATGAAAATGAGAATAATAATATCTATTTCACAGAGTTGCTTTGAGATAAAATGTCTGCCATATATTTAAAATATACATATTGCATATATGAAATATATTTTAAAATGCACATACATAGTGATATATTGACTGACTATATTTGATGCATTTACATGAATTTATGAATATTATACATCTATATATAACATCTATGTTAAGGTAAATGAATTAAAATGTCTAACCCTATGCTTTTCTCCCCAGGGCTAGGGGCAGTGGGGTGTGATGGGCTCTTAGGATTTATGGTAGATTGCTGTTGATTTCCACTCCTAACATTTCATGGATAAATGGAAAGGCCAATGATGTAAAGCTTTTCAAGGAATTAGGAAAGAAATAAATAAAAAGATGGTATTTGTGGACCTAAGCTTGAGTACAAATAACCGCTCCAAACTGCCTGGGCTCTCTTATGTGTGTAATCTGTGGCGACCTTTACACTGAAGGCCAATTTCCTGATATCAAATAAATTCTGACCATAGTCCAGCTGGCTTGACAGCATTGACCATAGTCCAGCTGGCTTGACAGCATTCACAGAACTTACCTATTCTAATATCAGTCACAATAAACATAATTAGGACTGAAAATCTGGAAAACAACCCTTGAGCCTCAGAGTGAAGTCCACAGCCAAACAGGTGACGTCAAGATTAATGACAGTTGGGCGCCCATGCCAGCATTCCCTTGTTAGCCCAGGTAATCAAGAGGCAGAAGATGTAATAGTTTGGAAGGGCCTCCGGGATCCCAGCATGCAAATTAGTCTGAGCATCAAATTCTCTAGAACCAGGAATGTATCCTCTCCCTCTGTTCACAGGGTGAATGTAACCCCTGGGACAGGTCCTCCAGCTGCTGGATCAGCAGAGGGGAAGTGAGGCTGGAGGTTCCCATTTCCCAGATCCGTGGGAGCCTCAGAAATGAGCAGCCTCAGCCAACAGAGACAGAAATAGAGGTGAGCTGAAAATGAGTGTGTCTTTTCCTAACTCTCTCTGGATCATCTGCAAAACAGACACAGAACTCCCTCACAAATTGCTAGGGCACAGTCACTGTGTTCCTCATTAAGCTTTTTCACCTGAGGACTCTAAGCTTCCCAGGATGTTCCTTCATACAGCCAAGCAATAGGAAAAGAGAAGCCAAAAGCACAAACCCCAAAACTCCAATGGGGAGAAAAGGCAGCAGCACATCTCAGCCTGAAACCAGAGCGGTCCTCTGCTTTGGTCTTAAAATAATGGTTGATCAAAAGGCATCACAGCCACCTTTCCTTTCTTAATTCAGGAGCTGCTTAATGTACTGGGAGATGAAGGGGCTCCCCAGCAATCTTTCTTCTCCCTCTTCCTACCCCCACTCTAGCCATTTCTTCAGGAAAAAAGGGAGTTTATAAATATTATTTGCCTCTCTAGTGTACTTTCCCTAATTCTCTGCTTATAAAACCCCTTTTCCTCTATGTGGGAAATTTATTCCATGTGGTTTACATGGCACTAAACTTGCTATTCACAAACAGCCCCTGCCCACCACATACGCACACAGCCACTATAGTAGTGAACACCAATACCCAGAAGTGGCCAGTCCAGGAGTGACCATATGACCTATGACCTAAGACAGGCCCATCAGAGCTTCCTCTGATATATGAACACCAGAAGGTCTCTCTCTTCCTTTAAGACTATGAATCACAAGGATAATATCATCTTGAGCTACTTCTGGTCATTTCCTGCAAAAATATGGGGGAAGCTGTCTGCAGTAGGAGAGAATGGCACCACCATCCAAAGAGAGAGATAAAAGGATAGACAACAAGAATAGACACAGAGCCCTGATGCTATCAAATGAGGCATTAAAGGAATGCTGTTTAATAAAAGAAGAAACTCAAAACAAATCCACTCACTTTTAATAAGAGGTTTGAGGTTAGAAATGGTGAAAGAGTGGAAGGCAAGTTGACCCCACAGGCTATAAATAAAGCTGTGGGCCATACTGTGATCTTGGCATTTATATATCACCTGCTGAGTACCTAGCTCTAAACCAGGGGCTTTCTGATACTCTTTGTGTAGCAACTGAGAGTGAGGAATTCCTTGGAACTCACACTAATTTATTTAACAAAAAAAGTGCCTGGCTAAGACTTTGATACAGAGAGGTACTTAATAAATGTTTTATTGAATAGTGTGATCTGATAAATTCAGGAGACAGGGGGAGTATAATCTCCCTTGATCTTAACATTACACTTCTATTAATTCAGTTTATGCTTATGGCTTTTCATCCACTAATTGACTGTGTGCTGTTAAACTGGGGTTCTGCTATCCCATACCCCTGCAAATTACTCTTCAATGTCTAGTCTCTGCTATAAATTTATTCCTATTCAAATTCATCTTTTAGTCCCACCCCATCATCTTAATCTGTCAACATGATATGGAATTCTGACTCCATCATCCAACATGTAAGTTTCTTCCTTTCACCTTTGAATCATTCAAAAATTTAACAGGCTTAACTAATATATCTGTATGGTAACTATTGATAAATACAGGCAAGATAAGGAGAAGAGGGTCCCACAATGTAAAGGTAGAGAAAATTCCCTTCCTTCCTCCAGAAAAAAGTGACATTAGTAGAAGATCTTCATATATAGTTAAACATCCAGTTATAAATCAAGCTGCTAACTAATTGGGCCCATGTTTTCACCTGTCGACTATGGGGGGGTTTTATGAACTATGCTGTTAGATGCCCTGCTGGATGTCATGCATATTCTGCCTCCAGGCTGTTACAAAAATACAAGAATCTGATCATATAAGAATTAAATTTGGTTTGACATGACCAGTTTTTGGTGAACCCATTCTGGCTCCCAGTGATCCCAGCTTCTGTTTCCACTGCCTCACAAGCCATCTGTATGATAATTGAGTCTGGGAATGCATCGTTCACTAGTGTCAATCTTTCTTCTCTTTTAGAAAGTTTAAAATCTGTCTATTATCAGTCTTCAGTCACCTCTCCTATTTTTATTCAACAAATAAATATTTAAAGAATGCCTAACCATGTGGCTCTGTGTTAGGCATTTGGCAAATAGAGAGGAGAAAGCAGACGAGGTTGCTATTCTTAGGGAAGTCCAGTGGCCATTGCCAATAATTGCATTTCAATCAAGCAAGCATAATGTCAAAATCTCCTGTGAGATTCTCTCCTGACATGGGAGAATCAACCAAATACCACGTGGGAGGATCCTCTGTTGTGCTTCACCAGGTCTATCTCTGGGGGAAACAGATTTGAGTTAGTGACTTTGTCTGCATCTTGCTGGCATTCTCCCTATGACTCTCTCACCTCTGCAACTCCAATCAGGTACACCAAGGAACTTGTCTCTTCTCTGCAAGTTCTAAGAAAAATAATGAGACAATGGCCAGCAGTTGCTGAGTTGTAACGTTTACTGGGACAAGTCTCAGAGGGTTTTTGCTCTCCACTGTAGAAAACTGTTCGCTACAGCCAGCCATAGAAATATAACTGAGCAGCACATGGGAAGAAGGATGTGTCCAGTATAAGTCAGCAACATGCCAGAAATTCTTGCAATAGCAAAAACTTCATGTCCAAGCCCAGCAAATAGCCTGATATCAAAGGTACTGGACTGAGTAACTAGAAAACCCTCAAGTGCAGAGACATGACTACTTATCATCATAATCCCAAAGCACTGCTTGGATTATGGAAGATAGCAGGTACTTATGGAAGATCAACTACATTCATGACCCCTTTGTGCCCTTGGCCCCATGTAACTTTCAGTTCCTTTTACTAAAGAGGTGGAGCCTACCTCCCTACCTCTTGAGTCTGTGCTGAACTTGTGACTTGCTTTGGCCAATAGAATGCTATGGAAGTGTTATGTGCTGGTTATGAATACTAGCTTCACAGTCTTGTTCTTTCTGCTTATGCTCCTGCACCTCTGCCTCTGCTATGAAAGCATGACTGGACTAGCAAGCTAGGATGAGAAATCAATCATCCTCTTCTAGGATAAGAAGAACCATGTTGTCTTGGTTTCCCCTTGCCTAAGCCAGACCATATATGAATGATGCCCACTCGACCCCATACCTGTGAGTGAGCCTAACCAAGATCAGCAGAGCCACCGGCCTGCCCACACTTGACTCAGGACACACAAGCAACAGAAGCTTATTTGTGCTTGTTTTTTACACAGAATTATTTTAGGTATGTACCATTCTGCTGGTGATATTAACAGTTCTCAAATATAAGAAGAACAAAGAGAAGAGGGAGGAAAGGGGACATTTCAAGGCTGAGCCTATTATAAATTTGCCACATATGTGATATATACTCTTCATGTTTGACACATGCTTCCTGTGCCAAAGGAATAGATTTGGAAAAGGAAAAAAAAAGCTGCCTTCCTGATTGTCATAAATTTCTTGAGAAGGAGCAGATTATGAGACTGAAGAGAAGGGGAAGTTTCAAAAGTAGCCTCTCTGCATCCTGTATAGCAACCAGCACTATAGATTTTACACTTAAAGGTTCCAACGGACCTACAGGATAAGTTCCATCTTCTTGTGGAGACCCAAGCTCCTTTCTATGAACCAGTACTGGCCTCCTGCCTTCACACTTATGCTGGGCCCAGATTCCCTCCCCTTTTCTCTATTTTTCCCCACAGGAAATCATTCTCCCTGATAGAAAAATCAGAATTCAAACAGCAATCGAGACAGGGCATGGTGGCTTATGCCTGTAATCCCATAACTTTCGGAGGCTAAGGAGGGTGGATCACTTGAGGTCCGAGTTCAAGACCAGCCTGGTCAACATGGCAAAACCCTATCTCTACTAAAAATAAAAAAATTAGCTGGGCATGGTGGCAGGTGTCTTTAGTCTCTGCTACTCAGGAAGCTGAGGCAGGAGAATCGCATGAGCCCAGGAGGTGGAGGCTGCGGTGAGCCAGGATTACAGCACGGTACTCCAGCCTGAACGACAGTAAGACTCTGGCTTAAAAAAACAAAAAAAAAGCAATCGAGGATTACTGCTTTCTCTCTCATCTGTTAAAACTTCCCACAAGCAGTTTTTCTTTGTTCATCCACTTTTTGCCCCAAATGCAAGTGAAGAGCCCCTTTTAGTTGTCTTCAGTATGTTTCTCAAAGTGCTGACTTTCCTGGGTTTTGGACGGAGTGACATGGTGAAGAGCACAGTGTCTAGAGTCAGACTGAAATGGTTTGGCTCCAAGCAGCTCCCAGCTCTGCCACATAGGAACTGCATGGCCTTAAGTAAGTTTTCTAGCCTGTCAGGACTTAATTTTTCTTTGTATGAATGGGAGACATTGTCATATCTGTGCAACAGAGTTGTTTTGAATATTGAATGAGAAAGGGTAAGCAAACTGCTCAGCACTATCCTGACACATAGTAGTGATCCAATACCCAGCAGCCAGCAGGATTCTTTCAGCTTGGAGCCATTCTTTTGAGTTGGAGGATAAGTGGGAATTTTTTTTTAATCCTTTGTCATTTTTTTCTGCTGCTTATAGGGCCTGTTGATATCGTGGCTTTTCAGAGAGCTCCATATGCAAATATAAGACTACCTGTAAACATTTTCCCTTTTGGTCTTTATTAAAATCACTCTGTAGGGCACTGCTCAAAACTGAACTTTGCAACTCTAGATAGTAGGAAGCTACACCAACATTAACCTAGCCTTAGAATTATGAACGTTGAGGAAGGATTCTGAAATTACCATTGCCAATGCCTGCCTGCTTCCCAGCCTGGACTCTTTTCTTCTTCCAAGGCCCAGATATCATCAAGAGGCATCTCCAGTCTTCGTCCCAGGTCCAACTCCTGCCAGAACACTCCAGTTTCTCTAGAATGGGTCTCCTAGGAATTAAAAGAGTGCCACAAATACCCTCCACCCTCACTGCCTACTCTGCCACCTAAGCCGGCCAGCAGATGGCCTCCCATTCACCCTATGGTCTATTCCTGGGACTGCCACCCACTTCCAGAAGCTCCACTTCTTTCAGGAACACCCAGGGGGTCTGCTGAGGCTCTACCCGTCACTGTACTCACTTGTCTGCCTTCCTTCTGGCTCACTCTCTCTCAAAGCACCAGCCTTATCCCAGGATGTGGACTTCATTGCAGGGTCACCCCTTGGGATAGTTTTATGTATTAACTTGGCCAGGATATAGGACCCACTTATTCAGCTAAATACTAGTCCACATGTTGATGGGAAGGTATTATGAAGACATGGTTAAGATCTGCAATCAGTTGACTTTGTAAAAGAGATCATTCTTGATAATCTTAGTGGACTTCATCCAATTGGCTGAAAGCAAAAACTGAGGTTTCCCAGAGAAAGAAGAAATCCCATCTGCGGACTTCAACATCATCTTCTGCCTGAGAGTACACAGCCTGATGGCCTGCCCTATGGATTTTAGACTTACCAGCCCCCACAACATGAATATATATGTATGTGTGTGTGTGTGTATATGCATGCATGTGCATGTGTGTGTGTATTAACCCACTACTGATTCTCTTCTCTGTTAGCACCCCTCCTGCCTGGGAACCCCTGCTACTACCACTCCCCATGCAGCTAGCAGGCTAAACCCAAAATGGCCAAAATCTGATCTCACTGCTCCTACAATTCATAGCAAAACCACCCAGCTCCTAGTTACAAGGTCAATTTACCAGGCTGACTGTCCTGTTAACATTATTAACAGTATCAAAAGACAGTAACATTTTCCTGAGCCATTCCTGTGGCCTGAGATGGTGCTAAGATTGTTTCATTTAATCTTCTTGATATCCTATATGGTAGGTTATTATTTCTATTTATCCAAAGAAGGAGTCAAGACTCAGCACCTTCATGGAGGCTACTTAAGGTCTCCTGGCTACTAAGAGGTAGAGCTGGTATTCACATCTGCTCCAGCAACTTCCCAGTCCCAGCTGCTGGGGTCTCTGGCTTAAGCTGTTTTCTTGCTTCCAGTTTTACCCTAATCCATATTCTACATAGCAGTGATAGTGGAGCTGAATGTTGACCACCTAAGAGATATGTCCACCTGAAAACTGAATGTGACCATGTTTCAAACAAATATCTTGGCAGACATAATTTAGAACCTTGAGATAATATTCTTAATTAGAGTGAGCCCTAAATCCGATAATGAGTGTGCTCACAAGAGAAAAGGCAAAGATACACAGAGGAAAAGGCCATGTGAAGATGAAGGCAGAGGCTGGAGTGGTGCAGCTACAAGCCAGGGGATGCCAAAAATTTCCACCAACTGCCAGAAATGAGAAGAGAGGCATAAAACAGCTTCTCTCTCAGAGCTTCCAGAAGGAACTAACCCTGCTGATCTTCTGATTTTAGACTTCCGACCTCCAGAACTGTGAAAAATAAATTGCTATTGTGTCAACCACCTAGTCAATGTGTGTATTAAGGTATTTTTTGTTCCAGCAACATCAGGAAATGAATACAGTGGTCAAAGTGATGCTTTAAACACGTAAATCGGACCATGTCATTTTCCTATGGAAAACCCTCCAGTGACATCCTATTGACCTCGAGTAGAATTCAAACTCTTTACCCAGACCCACCAGGCCCTATAGAGTCCTGTCTTGCCTTCCCTCCTTACTCATGACATCCTACATCCTCACACTCCTGCTTGGTTCACCCTAGCCACACCAGTGATCTTTCTGTTCCCAAATGCACCAAACCCATGCCTGCCTGAGGATCTTCAGACTAACTGCTCCTTCTGCCTGGTAGTGTTTCCCCTAGATATTCCCAGGGCTGGCTCCTATTCACCTTCAGGACTCCAATGTCCCCTTCTCAGAAAGGCCTCCTCTGACCACAAATTCTAAAATACCCCTTCCCCAAGCACACCCTATCCTACTGCCCTGTCCTATATTTCTTCACAACCCTTATACTTGTTTACCTGACTGGTTTACAAGTATGTTTGCCATGAGAGGAGATTCCTGTCTGCTTGTTTACTGATCAATCTCCAGCACCAAAAACAATGGTAGGCACTTTATAAGTGCCTTATAAATGTTTGTTTAATGAACAAAGATATTTTGTTCAACTAATCTAACTCTGGAGCCCAAGACAACCACCAGATCCAGATAGAGAAAGGATTCAAGATTCTTCTATCTCCAACCCAGTTCTAAACTTCTGCTCTAGGAAAACCTGGGACTGATCTCAAAGCTCAATCAGTCTTTGCAGCAAAGTGGACCCCCAAATGACCTGTTAACATCCCCTTCCCACTGTGGCAGCAATCACAGAGAACAATCAATCCATCCCAGAAGCCCACAGGTTCACTTCTCTCAGCACCCAAATGCTGTCCACATCTGCCCTCTTTCCCTCTACTGCCCTTCCGACCCCTGCAATGCCTCTCCTCTGCTGGTCCATATATTATCCCCAGATTGGTGCTCACAACTGAGCTCAGGACACATTTCTTGAGCCAGCAGGCATCTGTCACTTTACTTCCTCCAAGAGACACACAGCAGCTCTCCACCTGCCCTATCGGTAGGACCCTTGAGAAGCTAAGAATGCGCCCCCCAGCTCATGGCTGCCAAGAAACTCCAGGAGCATTGGAGGCTGCAAGCTCCTAAATCGAGGAATCCTATGAACTCTGAACTTCCCACCAAGGGCTAGATCAGAAGCTGCAAGCAATCAATGAGACCAGCTAAAGGCAGAGGACTTCCCTAAAAAAAGTCCTTGACATGAAGCCTGCTGCGCATCATTGCCAAGATAAGGCAATAGTCCTCTTCTCCAAGGAGCAAGGCTGCCAATGGCTCTGCAGCCGTGTGCCTGACATGGCAGATGGAGTGGACGACCAGTGACAGTTCTGGTCATGATCAAAACCCACAGGTCGAAGCCCCATCTTATTTAAGCTTCTTTATCCATCCCTGAACCCCAGAAAACTGTACCTGCCTTCTCTGAACTGAAAACCCCAACACCCAGACATCCAAGATGGCCTCTTTCCCTGCTGGAACCACAAGTGGAGTCAATGTCCAGGCTCACAGACCCACTAGAGCCTGCATATGACACCCACCAGGGAGCTTTTAAACATATTTAGACCAGCTCCCCACTCCCTGCCCACAATAAAGATTCTGAGCCAGTGGGACCAGCAGGCATTTTTTTAAACTCTTTTTATGTCTTTATTGGCTTTTCATTTTGGTTTGTTTACACGCAGCCACTGTCTTCGAGTGTAATTTAAACTTCACATACAAACTCCAACTCCTTTGAACTGCAGGAGCTTCCTAGTTCTGCAAACTTTTCCCACACAGTTGCAGGGGCCCTCTTTGACCACCGAAGGTGAAGCTGGGAAGTGGGGAGCAAACTCATAGATGCCTCTAGAGCAAGCCTGACGCAAGATCTCCCTTGCCTTTGTTTTTCAGGAGCTCAAAAATAAGATGGAGTTTTCTCCCTGGAGCCCAAGAAGCCTATCACTACAGCTGCCCTGATTTGGCCAGTTCCACCTGATGCTGAGTGGACACAGCTCTTCTCATTTTAGCGAAGTTTTAAAACCATTCACCACCCAAGTTTGCTGAAACTAGCATCGGAATCATCCTTGGCAGTGAGTGATGCATTTCAGCTGGGTATCCTGCCTCTACAGTTTTTCCCTTGCCTGGCCACAAAGCTAGGCAGACACATCAGGCCCCATCCAGAATCTAGCAGGATTCTCAGTCCGAAGAAGCTCAAGCAAGATCCCCAGCAGAGCTTATTGCCACCTTGATGAAGGACTGTCCCCAGATGCCCTGATGTAGAATCCAAGATCCAGAGCAGATACAGAGAGTTGGAGAGTATGTTAGAGAACACTCTTAGAGTTCCCTGAAGCCCTCTGAGAACACCCAGGACTCCCAGAGGCCCCTTAAGGGTCAGCGCTGCCTGAAGCCTCTAGGGCAAAGGCCTCCAACCTGCCTAATCCTAAGAATCACCTGGGGTACTTGCCAAAAACCATAGTGGAATCAGAATCTTTAGAGAAAAATGGATGTATTTATAAACCCTCCAGACGATTCTCAGGCAATCTGGAGAAGCAGGCAGGTTAAGGCTTGGCCCAAAGCCATACCCCAGTTCAAGATCCCACCCAGTCTCCTGAGCTTCCTAAGTGGTAGTGACTGCCCAGAACCAGATACTATGTTTTGTGGAGCACAGTTAAGCCAGTCTCCTGGAGACATAAATCATGAGGGCAATAGTTCCCAGAGTTTTAAAATAATTTAAAGACCATCTACATTAGGAGCAAAGTGAGAAAGTAAATGAGGGATATAGGACCTGTTATGCAGTTCAGATTCCCAGGCCATGAGCCAGAGAGCCTGAAACAGAATCCCTAAGAGCAGGGCCCAAGAATATGCTTTCTGAGGAAGCTTCTCCACCAGGGACACCTTTGCCCACTAACATTTGTCAGTGTCCTGGCTGGTGTCTGATAGGCCATCAAGACCAGTTTTGGGGACCCGAGATACTTAAGATACTCCACTGAAGACTGGGGCCTGTGTCCAGAAGATTCTCCATATCAAGCCCACTTGCAGAGACCATCATTTCTGATCCCCATGTCCAGGTCAGAATTCATGAGGAAAGCTCTTTCTCCAAAGCCTGCTGGAGGAACTTCAGAGCAGGCTGGCAGGCTATTGCCTGCATGTGTGCCCTTCTTGGGGAAGCCAGTCCTTCCCTGGGGTGAAGCTGAGGGCTACAGTGAAGATGCTGCACTGTCAGGAGTGGGCCCCTCTTCCACTCAGAGCCAGTCCTATAACTCTTCTTATCCTATTAGACCTCTTCTTCCTCTTCTGTGAAATGGACTAATTGAATCCTAACACCCTCTACCCATTTTTCCTGGAGAAATTGATGAAAATCACAACTGAACACCACCTCTTTTATCCTGGACAAAAGTAACAGGTTCTAAAAGGTCCTCCTATCCCTTCCTCACCACAGTGCAGAAAATATTGTCTCTCTACAGGGTGTATCTAAGCATGTCTAGATACACATGCTCTGGTTAGAATGCATCAATAATTTATTCATTGTTCTTAGGATACAATTCAAAACAGCCCATAAGGGCTATGGACATGGTGCCTCCATTAATCTCACTGGCTTATCTTCCACCCAGTGTCCTTCTTCCACTTCTCAAAAGGGCTGGGATCTTCCTCTCCTTGGGGACTTTGCACATTCCATTCCCTTCCTGAAGTGCCCTTTCCCTGGTAACTTCTAACTCGACCTCAGAGCTCAGCTTTCCTGACCACTTCCCCTCCCCATACCTAGCTCAGGCCTCATTAGCCCCTCTCATTGGTCCCTTGTTGGCACTGATCAAATGTGTAGTGAACTCATTATCTGCATAATTACATGCTCATTATCTGTCTCCCCAACAGGCTGTGATGCCACAGGATGACCATGTCTATCCTGCTTAATATTATATTTCCATGGGGCCTGGCACATAATAAGTATTCAATGAGTATTTGTTGAACAAGTGAGCAAACAAGAAAAGCAATTAATTAATCAAAATTTTAATAACACTGTTTTTCACCCCCAATACTTTCAAGAACTACTGGGTACCTAAACCCTAGACTGATGCATATTGATGAATACTGATTCAAGCAAACTTCTTCATCTGCCTTTGAATAGTCTGCAAGTTCAAAAGGGCAACATTTGCCAAATGTATGTGATTTTTTTGCATGACAAAGGGATTCTTCACTTTACATACACACACAAATCCCCTGGAAGACATCTTTAAATAGTGTGTTCCCTCCGGTGCCCATAAGCTGTATTAAGAGCTCATTAATTATCTGCCAGGGAGGCTAGAACTAAGAGGCAAGTCGTAAGGATGGTTGCCAAGGGAAGAAATGATGATAAATCAGCACTTAAAGGAAAGTGTAAATCATGGGGGAAGTAGGACCCAATTTACAGAAGTGCGATTTGTACACAGCTTATCAGGAACTTTATTATCGGGAAGCGCACTTGGAGGGAATAGAAACGCTGTTGCTTTGGAACAAGATTTCTGCCTTTGAAAGGCATCTTTTCCACTCGCTCTTTGCACAGCTTTCAAAGGTGTCTTTGAGTTGTTGGCTTGGGACTGGAGTGTGTTCCTGCCTGTGCCTCTGCTACCCCATCGAACTCTCTGGACCACTCAGGTCCCCTTACCTGGCATGAGTGTAAGTTTTGTAAAGGTTCAGTCCACCTCACGCCAGGGTGGTTGGTAACTTGGAATAGAAGAGGGCACTCTCCAGGCATGTTGCTAGGAATGTCACGGGTGCTTTATCGGGAAAGAATAGCATTTACTGAGTGGTTGGTAGGTGTTAGCACTTGTGTTCATGATTCAAAATATCCTTTATCAAAAACTGAAAATAAACGCAAATTACTGAAAGGAGGATGATATGGTTTGGCTATGTCCCCATCCAAATCTCATCTTGATATTGTAGCTCCCATAATTCCTACGTGTTGTGGGAGATAACTGAATCATGGGGGCAGTTTCCCCCATACTGTTCTTAAGGTAGTGAATAAGTCTTGCAAGATCTGATGAGTTTTATAAGGGGAATCCCCTTTCACTTGGTTGTCATTTTCTCTCTTGCCACCACCATGTAAGAAATGCCTTTCACCTTCCACCATGATTGTGAGGGCCTCCTCAGCCACATGGAACTGTAAGTCCACTAAATCTCTTTTTCTTTGTAAAGTACCCAGCTTCTGGTATGTCTTTATCAGCAGCATGAAAACGAACTAATACAGAGAACAAGCAGAGGCTATTGATTCAGAGCTTGCTATAGCAAGGGAATCAGCCACCATCACTTGCATTTGGCAGACGCCAAGGCAGGCAAAGGAAAGTGAAAGCTTCATGCTGGGAAAAAGGAAGGCTTCAGGTGTGCCCTGCTTGGAGGCTGTTGGCGTGGAAAAGGATAGGTGAACTAGATAGCTGGAAGAGGGGCATCCTATGCAGTTGGCTAGAGGGGCAAATTTGACTTTCTCTGGTTTGTCTTAAGTTGGAAACAAGGGCCAGCTTGGGGAAGGTGGCAATAATTGATCAGATTCAGATCCTGGGTGTTTGGGGCCAACTGCTGCAGAGGTTGTGGGTCAGAGTTCTACTTCTCTTAAGTCTGGCCATTGTCATTGTCCACATGTATAGTCAGTCTCTCATTAGAATGGCACTACCTCTTTAAATTCCATGATAACACCAGGGCTTTCTGCAAGAGCATTTGTTCTTTCATAGGCAACAGTAAGACCTATGTTTCTGTCCTTGGAACATTTCTAGGTGCCATTAGGAGTCAGCTGGCTCTGCCTCTTCCTCCCAGCTGCTCTTCCTTTCTCCAGGCTGGGGTCTATGCTTACCAGGGTTGCTCTGTAACAAAATAATCCCTCCCTCTTTTTCATTCTGCCCTCCTCCTCTGTTTTCTTATGGCCCTTGGCTCTTCCTTCTGATGTGCAAGGCCTATTGTTCTTGGGTATGAATGTCTTCATCTCCTCCTCTCAACTAGGACTCTGCCACAGCCTTGAAGATGCGGCCATGTCTGAGTTACTTTTATGGCCTCAGACCCAGCACAGTACTGGCCCACAGAAAGTATGTGACAAATGTCACATGAAAAATTGAATGAATGCATTGCTTTCACCACCAGCCCTCATGACAACAAGAAAAAAAAGGGACAGAAAATAATGAAAACAATAAAGATAAGGCAATTACAAAACCTCAAGAATTCTCAAGAAGATTCTGCTGTAGCATCCCTGGTCTTCATGAAACCATAAATGGACCCAAGATTGGATCTTCCCTCTCCTTGGCATTCTCTGCCTTCCATTATTAAATGGTTCCAGATAAGACTTCTCTTCTCCCCGTCATACTTTCCCCAGCTTTGGGGGTCTTACAGTTTTCTTGAATCCCCATATATGCCTACTGAAATACAGGAGGTGTGGCAGGATGTCAAAATGCATCAGTAATGATTTCAATGTGAGTGGAAGTGGGAGAGAGACACTATTTCGAATGACCATGCCAGTGTTGGCAATGGATATGTTCATAGAAAAAAAATTACTTTGGCCATCCCAGTCCAAGGAAAATGCATTGCTCCCTGTATGACGTCAAATGAAAACTCAAATAGCAATTCAATATAATCATTGTATGATGTAAGAGGCAATGTGTATGTTGAGGTATGGCTACCTCCAGGCTTTTGTTTGGGATGTTGTGAAAAACTGCCAAGCAAAATTCTATTTAACCATGTCACAGACCCCATATCTTTATACTTGAGATTATCTAATTAAATCAGGAAAGAGTCCTCATCTTCCACCTCAGCCAAATAATTAAAGGAAAATCAAAGCTTTGAGCCTGAAAAATTGTCAGCACTCCAATGCTTAGCCATTTGCAAATACAGCCACAGCCAACACCTTTCCCATAACAAAATAGAGAGAGATGCCATTTTCCCCATTCCTGTAATTCATTAGCTACAGTTTTGGATGTTGACAGTGCAATGAAAATCACGACCCTGAAGCCCTACAAGATTGAGAAATGCCTTCTGAAGCATCAAACAGAGATTAAATTGTCTTGCCTGTAGTTACAGCATTAATTTAAATTAGAATTCTTTGAAAACTGGTATCGGATTACCTCTACTCAAGAGACGTGAAATTTTATCTAAGGGTGACTCTTTATGAACCAGAATGTACAATTAACATGAATATTCTTCTTTTTTTTTAGTCTTTCTAGATGCACAAGACTTTTTTAAAAAACAATTTATTGAATACAAAAACCACAATTTGGCTGGGTGTGATGGCTCACGCCTGTAATCCCAGAACTTTGGGAGGCTGAGGCAGGAGGATTGCTTGATCCCAGGGAGTTTGAAACCAGCCTGGACAACACAGCAAGACCCCATCTCTAATAAAAGTGTAAAAAAAGTTAGCCAGGTGTGATGGCATGTGCGTTGTAGTCCCAGCTACTCCAGAGACTGACGTGGGAGAATCACCTAGCCCAGGAAGTCAAGACTACAGTAAGCTGCGATCACACCACTGCACTCCAGCCTAAGTAATAAAAGTGAGACCCTGTCTCAAAAAATAAACAAATAACAACAAAACACCATTTACTTTGTAATGGAACATGACAGTTTTGAAGTGTTTTCCATCTATTTCTTGTCCGATTCCAGTAACTCTTCAGAAATGTAGAGGAGTAGAATGTTGAGGATAATGTCAATGTCCCACCCAATTCCTTTTTTACTTTTACACTCAGACTTTCTTGTACTTTCATTCCCAAATTGCAGCTCTGTTTTGGAGAACTTCCCTCCGGCGATTAAAGAACACTTTGCCCAATTGGGTATAGCACTAGAAGCGCCTGGGAATTTACATTCCCTCATCCTGCCCTCAGTCCTAGACAGGGACTGAAATGCAAGAGCCTAAAAGGTTGGCCAGACATGGGTGGCTTATACCTGTTATCCCAGAATTTTGGTAGGCAGAGGCCAGAGAATCACTTGAGGACAGGAATTCAAAACTAGCCTTGGCAACATAAAAAGACACCATGTCTACAAAACATTTTTAAAAAATTAGCTGGTGTGGTGGCACGCACCTGTAGTCCTAGCTACTCAGGAGGCTGAGGTGGGAGGATCCTTTGAGTCCAAGAGTTTGAGGTTGCAGTGAACTGTGATCGTACCACTGTACTCCAGCCTGGGCAACAGAGCAAGTCCCTATCTCTGAAGAAGAAGAGAAAGAGAAAGAGGAAGAGGAAGAAGAAGAAGAGGGAGAAGAAGGGAGAAGGAAGAAGAGAAGAAGGAGAAGAAGGAGGAGGAGAAGAAAGAAAGAAGAGAAGGAGGAGGAAGAAGAGGAGGAGGAGGAGGAAGAAAAGGAGGAGGAGGAAAAAACAAAGAGGAGGAGGAGGAGGAGGAGGAGAACAACTCTGGAGCTGCCTCCAGAATTCTCCTCCCTGTGGGATCAGGCTGGAGGGCTGGAGCTGCCCCTGCAGGACTTTTCCTGAGATCACACACTTGCTCTGCTTCCTCCCCTTTCTTTACTACCCCTATTCCAGCACTTCTTTAATAAGCCACTCAAACCTGAAGCCACATGTAATAGCTCCTCCTGGAGAGTGTGACCTAAGACTCAGGAAATTATCAACCTCTTACAAATGAAAAAATGGACTCAGAGAAAGTTTAGTGACTGTCCAAGATCATACAAGCTGACTCTAGAGCCCAAGTCTTTTCATTAATCAGCCATCAATCAACATTTATTGAGCACCTATCAGTATACTCAGAATGGGGAATAATAGAGAGATAAACACACCACAGTCCCTAACTCTATTCAAATGTACAGGCTAATGAGAAGAACGGCAAGACTCAACAAGATGATTTTAGCAGGCAGTACTTTCCAACTGAAAGAAACTTGGAATAAAAGAGTATTAATTATGTCTTTTCAGTTGATTTTGCCATGACTCCACTTGAAGTCAGTCAAAAGAATGTTTTTACTGAACACATCTCAAGGTGTCTCACATCTAGCCAATTGCCTTCCTGCCAATCAGGGTACCACATTCAAGCAAATGCTGGGGGGAGAAATAGAAAGTGGGGGTGGGGGCTGGGGAGGATGAGGACTTAATGGGATCCATGATGGAGAACTAGAAAGGAAGGAAATAGCTGGGTTCAGGAAGAATCTGACACTAAAGAGGCAATGTCTCTGCATGTAGTTACCATCACTTCAAATACACCCCAGGGCCACTGCCCTCAACCTCTCAGATGCCAGCTTCCTAGGGAAGGGCTGAGTCCACCCTCTGTAAACCAAAAATAAAATTCTAAGCCCCACCTCAACCAACTACATTGACTCCCACCTCTTAGCCAGGGCGCTCCAAACTGAACCTGAAAATCTGGTTCAAGCAATGACAGGAAGTAGGGGTAGTGGAGATTGGACAGGCCTCATGACGCCCTCCTTCCTTTTGGAATTCAGAAAAAGCCCACCAGCATTTAACATCAACATAGACCTTAAGTCTGATAAGAAACATTTACAATCTGTTCTCTCTGAAGCCTGCTACCTGAAGGCTTCATGCGCATGATGAAACTTTGGTCTCCACAACCTCTTACGTAACCCAGACATTCCTTTTTCTATTGATAATAACTTCCAATCTATTGACCATCCAGAAATTTTAAAATCTACCTATAACCTGGAACACTCCCCCCGCCCCTACTTCAAGTTGTCCTATCTTTCTAGATTGAACCAATGTATATCTTAAATGTATTTGACTGATGTCTCACATCACCTTAAAATGTATAAAGCCAAGCTGTGTCCAGAACACCTTAAGCACATGTCAGCAGGACCTCCTGAGGCCATGTCATGGGTGTATCCTTAATCTGTGCAAAATAAATATATATATATATTTTTTGAGACGGAGTTTCGCTCTTGTTACCCAGGCTGGTGTGCAATGGAGCGATCTTGGCTCACCGCAACCTCCGCCTCCTGGGTTCAGGCAATTCTCCTGCCTCAGCCTCCTGAGTAGCTGAAATTACAGGCACGCGCCACCATGGCCAGCTAATTTTTTGTATTTTTTTTAGTAGAGACGGGGTTTCACCATGTTGACCAGGATGGTCTCGATCTCTTGACCTTGTGATCCACCCGCCTCGGCCTCCCAAAGTGCTGGGATTACAGGCGTGAGCCACCGCGCCCGGCCCCAAAATAAATATTTTGAATTGATTGAGACCTGTCTCAGAAACTTTTGGGTTCACACCTCCTTAGATCACCCACAACAAAGCCCAGCAGCATCTCTGGGGCATCACCAGGACCTGGTGGCCCAGTGATCTGAATCTCTGCATTTCTGAGCCTAGCTCAATTTGTCTGAGACTGACAGAGATGAAGTTACTCACCTAAGTTTACACAACCCAGTAAGAAGAAATGCCATGATCTGAACCCAGGAATGCCTGACTCCCAAGCCCATGCTTGAATACTGAGAAAGAAAAGGAATGAGAACAGTGTTCTCATGAGTTCTCAGTTTTTCTCAGCAGAAAAAACCTGATAAGTTAGGCTTCGCAAATGCCTAAGCATAAAGGGAAATGAAACTCTCAATCAAAAACAAAAAAGCAGAATTAAGTCTTCTATCACAAAGAAATAGCCTGGAAAGAAAGAGGAAAGACTCAAAATGAGATGAAGCATAAAACAATGTAAACGTTCTGAAACTCAAAAGATGTGTTAGCTAGGAGGGAAAAGCTAAAGACAGAAGGTGCTGGAAGTCATTTGTGTGTGTGTATCTTCATGGTAACTTCACTACAATCCCTCTGTATCACTTGCTACAAAAAAGAAACAGCAGACATTAAAAAGGCAAGAAAAAGGTTAAGTAGTACTCTCTTAGTATGCACCCAAACATATTTGGATCAGGCCTTTCCTAAAAGCTACATTAGCAAAATAAGATAAATCGGTATTTTTTTTTAACCTATATACAAACAAGACGAAATAGGAGGACGCTAGAATTTACAAAACCAGTCTAACCTCATGTAGTGGAAAAAAATCTTTGGTTACACTAACTTGAGGTTAAAACTTAGAAGAACACATGGTTAAGGGAGTGGGCAGTCCTAAAAGGAGCTGGAAGATGACAACATAAGTGATGTCTAAAGCTAAGGAATACTTCTTTCTGTGGGAGGTCATGCTCAGGATTTAACCATTTTCCAAGCACAGAAGAGGCATTCTTTCTTCAGAGGGCAGCTTGTGGGGAAGCACAGGGATTCCATTCTTCAACCTCCCAACCCCCTAGAAGTCGCTGCCCTCAGATCCAGGCAGAGGAATCTGAAATTCTTACTTGGTTTCCCTCTTGGGGCTTGAAGGCTCATTAAAAATGCAAAGAGAGCCTAGGAGGAAAGTAAAGCCCCATTAACTTGAAGTAGGGTCATTGAAATCTTCCCTGTACACACACCTCCTTGCCAGCACGACCTTGGGCATTTCCTGGCCTGAAAAAAAATGTGGTGATGGTCAAATGCTCTTCTCCAGGGTTTGTTGTGAGAGCTCCAAGAACATGTGGAAACATGTGGAAACACATGGCACACGGTAGATGCTGAATAACACTAAGCTCTCTCTCCTGTAATAGAAAAGTATGAGACACAGGGCAACAAGTTTAAGGGGGATAAGGGAGCAGAGGAGGGGAAAGGGATGACTAGTGCTCCAGCTGCCCCTGCCTAAAAGGGAGCCACCAGGAAGCATCCTAAGTTCACTGCATTCCATGGCTGGAAGATGGGGCCCGGAAAAAGATGGGGAGCATAGAAGTATCTTGATACCTCAACCCAATATCATCATGTCTAAAAGGGACCCACTTTTACCAGAGAATGCATAGATGAGGCCATGCTCCAATGAGAAGCTTTGAATTAACCAAAATCTTCAGAGGCCAGAGCCCAGAGAGATGCTGGTGGCACCAGGACGTAGGAACTGAAGCTCTCCTACCCTTAGATCTTTTACCTCTGTCAAATCACAGTCCTCTGGAGGGCTTGTTAAAGCACAGATTGCTAAACCCCAACCCAGCCTTTCTGATTCAGTAGGTCTGGGGTGCAGGCCAAGCATTTGCATTTCTAACAACTTTCCAGGTGATACTAATTCTGCTGGTCCAGGGACCCCACTTTTAAGAATCACTATGCTCTACCTTTATTTAATAACCTTATGAGAGATTCTCAGCCTAAAGCTAACAGTGATTTCGAACAACTCCTCCTCCTGTTGGCCCCGCTGCACTTGAGTTGAGGCATTAGTGCTAGATGATCCCCGTGAGCCCTGCCAGCTCTGGTGTTCTGCAATTTTGCAAGTGTCTAACTAGCTCAGCGCATTGACTGCTTAGCTCTGGGCTGGGAACGGGGAGAGAGCAGGCATGCAAGTGTGACTGAGTGACAAGGAGAATGCCAAAAGACAGAAAGAGCAAATACTGCATTTTTTTCTATGTCCTTAATTTTGTTCCATATCCTAAAGTATTCTCCTGACTTCAACTAAGCTTGCCCTGGGATCCTGAGTTTGGCAGATATTTAAAATAAAGAATGAGCTGTTTGGCCAGGTAAAGTTTTCCAAAACGTCCGCCCCGCAAAGGATTCTCGGCCCCTACAGCTGTGCTTCTGTGACTCAACAGTGACATCTGGTGGCTGCAAAGGTGCGTCCCAAGCCCTGAAAACACCTACTCATGCTTCCGAAGACTACAGCATATACAGGGGATGCCTAAATTGCCATAAATAAGCCCATTTATCAATCACAGATAGATACCCCTCCTGTTTGTGAGAAAATTGTTCTCTTGATTGAATACCAAAAACATCAAAGTCTCTGACTTCTATGTTGAATCTCTGTTCATTGACCCATTTGAAAGGATACAATCCTTAGGAGGCTGACAACCCACCGTGGTTGATGCATCTTAACATTCACATTTAAACTGTTTGGTTAAAGGGATGCATCAACGCATTTGGCAGTGAAAAAAAATACAGCCTAACTTTGCATCCAACAATTTGATCTAAGCAAATAAATAAGTTATTTTCATTTCCAATTTAACATAACAGGAATATTTTTACATGATAATTTGCTTTTAAAAATTCTAGCTGTGAAGTTTGATACAGCACATGAAGCTTCCTGTCATTTCATATTTATGCTCCAATCCCAGTTTTGACAGTTCCAACGGGCTCTAGACTACTTGGCTAGAGATATTTTAGGCCATGTTTTCATAACAGGTAGAAAACTCAGCTCTAGAGTCAGGAAAGAATAAAGAACTTTTAATAGGGTTTTGGACATGGGACTGGTTCACCTTTTTCTCCTCCTTGCTTCCAGACAAGTTTACAACTCCAAGAAATGGTCAACTTTCCCTTCCAGTCTCCTAAATAAATGGTACTAAGTGCCTGTTCCAAGCTAACACTGTCAGGATAGTCCCTTCTCTCCCAGGATTGGCAAAGAGCAGTGGCAGCTGGCTGGTACTGATTAAGAGTTGACTCCACGCTGGGGACTGTGCCCAAAACATCAGATGCAGCTGGCCAAATCTCTAGGCCATTACCAGGAAGGCAGAACCATGTGTAACCCATCTCACAGATGAGGCAATGGGGCCTAGCTGGTGAGGACCTTTGCACAAGGTCTCACAGATTGCATGGGTTCTGAACACAGACATCTAATTCCAGACCAGAATCGTACCTGGCCGGGTGTGTCAGAGTGAATCTACCCATCCTCACCTAGTCAGACCCTTCAAAGGGCAGCTTCAACCTTTTCTCCTCCTGCCCTACATTTCCCACAACTGTCACACCCACCCGCCCAGCCCGTTCCAATGCCAGCAGAGCCCTCTTGCCAATGAAATCTCAACCTGCTTATCACTACCCCTCCCACAGTCTACCCTTGCTTTGAGGGGGTGACATGAACATAAGCATCTTAAAGGCAAGACTCATATCTAACTTGTGCCTGTATTAATCCCACAAGCTGGCACAGGACATTCTAAGCAGTCAGCGGCCAGTACATAGTTGCAGAATGAACAGATGAATAAATGGACCTGGAGAAATGCACTTCTACAGAATAGAGATCCCTGGGGGCAAGAAGGGAGCTAATCCCATTGGAGGGCATGGACAATGATGATGTTAACCCCCAAAGAGTGGATGGGTGGGGAGCAGGAGCACAGAGACGTCATCTAAGGAGTTCACTCAGAAGGCATCTCTATCTATACCCAGGATGTCACCAACAACCAGAGTGATTCTACCACTGAACAAGATACCTTCAAGGCAGAGTCAGGCACTGCAGCATGGAGCCGGAATAGAGGCCTCTGCAACCTTTCCCCTTTTAGCCCTTCTGCTGGGGCATTTAGGGGATATGCAGAACCCCCTCTCTTCTCTAGCACGGAATTTACCAGCACCCCTTTCTAGACTGTGGGCTCTTCGAAGGCACAGGCTGTTTGGTTCTCTGCTAAATCCCAGGTACCCTTGACACTTAGAGGAGGTTCAATAGGTATTTTTGAATCATTCAAGCCTTAATTTCAGCAGCCACTACAAAGCAGTGGTAAGGGAGAAATCTGTGTCAGATCCAGAGCAGCAGCCAGAATTCCTCTTTTAGTGAAAGAGTGATGTATGTGTGTTCATAGTTTGTAGAAGCTAATTGTTGACAACATGATTTGGTAGCTCAAAAAATTGGAACTGACACCGTCAACCTGTTCAATCCATTTATAATCTTTCATCATCAATGCAAGGGACTTTGTCAACTGAGTGAGGCCAGCTTCCCTTGTGAGGCCAGCATCTTGTTTCCTATTAGTGATGAGCATTACAAGTAAATAGATTGGCTTAGCATGTTAAATTGCATCCAACAGCCCAGCAAAAATTACAAGCTACTGTAAGAAAATAAAATCTGTGAAGTAAGGAGAGGGAGGATTCAAGCCAATGCACATTGACTGAGCAAAAGTTTTGCTAACTAGTTTTACCACCACCAGACTTGCTGTGCCCCACCCTCAACAAATTGTCCAAAGTAATCTTTCTAAAATGCCAATTGGCTCATATTGCCTCCCTGTTTAAAATTCTTTAGTTAGTAGTTTCTCCATTCTCTCTTCATTGCTGGAATATGAGCCTTGTATACCTCTGTAGCCCAAAACATCTCCCTTTCCTCACTCCACATTGTGCTACACACACTCCCCCTGTACTCCAGATGTCTTACGGTATGCATGAATGGCTGCAGAGTCTCTTTCAACAGGACCTTTGCACATGCTCATCCCTCCTTTTGAAATAATTTCCTCTACCCTTTCACCTAGCCAATACCTTCATGATTTAGACCAACTGTTTATTGCATCCAGGGAGACTTCCCTAATGTAATGGGATTAAATGGTGGCCCTAAAAAGATATAGCTACATCCTAATACCCCAGAACCTGTGAATGTGACCGTTTTTGCAAAAGGGGTCTGTAGGGCCCGGTGCAGTGGCTCACGCCTGTAATCCCAACACTTTGGGAGACCATAGGTGGGTGGATTGCTTGAGCCCAGGAGTCCAAGACCAGCCTGGGCAAAATAGTTGTATTAGTCCATTTTCATGCTGCTGATAAAGACATGGGTCTGCTGAGACTGGGTAATTTACAAAGAAAAAGAGGTTTAATGGGATTATAGTTCCATGTGGCTGGAAAGGCCTCACAATTGAGGTAGAAGGCGAAAGGCATGTCTCACATAGCAGCAGACAAGAGAGAAGTGAGAGACAAGCGAAAGGGGTTTCCCCTTATAAAACCTTCAGTTGTCATGAGACTTACTCACTACGGTGAGAACAGTATGGGGGAAACCGCCCTCACGATTCAATTATCTCCCACTGGTGCCTCCCACAACCTGTGGTAATTATGGGAGGTACAATTCAAGATGATATTTGGGTGGCAACACAGCCAAACCACATCAATGGTGAAACCCCAGCTCTACAAAAGTACAAAAAAGTTAGCCAGGCACAGTGGTACATGTTTGTAGTCTCAGCTACTCTGGAGGCTGAGGTAGGAGGATCGCTTGAGCCTGGGTGGCAGAAGTTGTAGTGAGCTGAGATCACGCCACTGCAGTCCAGCCTGGGTGACAGAGTGAGACCCTAGGAATGAGGGAAGGGTCAGGAAGGGAAGGGAAAGAGGGAAGGGAAAGGGGAAGGGAAAGGGGAAGGGAAAGGGGAAGGGAAAGGGGAAGGGAAAGGGGAAGGGAAAGGGGAAGGGAAAGGGGAAGGGAAAGGGGAAGGGAAAGGGAAAGGGAAGGAAAGGGAGAAAGGGGGGAGGGGGGAAGGGGGAAGGGGGAAGGGGGAAGGGGGGAAGGAAAGAAAGGAGGGAGGGAGGGAAAGGAAGGGGTCTTGCAAATGTAGTCAAGTTAAAGATCTTGAGATATGATCATCCTAATCTGAGTGGGCCCTAAATTCAATGGCAAGTGTCCTTGTAAGAAGCACACAGAGGAGGGACACAGGGAGAAAAGGAAAGGAGCCGTGAGACTAAAGCACATGCCACAAGTCAAGGAATGCCAGGAGCTACCAGAAGCTGCAAGAGAAAAGGAAGGGTCTTCCCCAAGATACTTTGGAGGAAGCATGACCCTACTGATGCCTTGCAGACTTCTGGCCTCCAAAACTGTGAAAGAATAAATTTCTGTTGTTTTAAGCCATGGACTGTGTGAGAATTTGTTACTACAGTCCTGGAAGACTAATACATTAGACCTCACCTTCAGAAGCTCCCTGTTCTGTGCTACCCCAACCCTGCACATACCCCTGTCTCTGTACTTTTTGTGTGGTTTTGTGATCGCTATTTGATTTTGTTGCCACCAGACCCTGTGACCAGAAGGTGAAAATTTTATCTTCTGTGTTTCTGCCAGGTTCCAGCACCTCCTTGAATGTTTCGCAAGGCTGTCAGCAGGTAAAGAGCAGAAATGACCAAGAATCTCACTTGGTCTGTAAAATTCCCAAATCTCCCATAAATGTCTTCTGAGGATAAGCCTATAAGTTCCCCCTCATGCCCCCTTGCTCAAAGCCTCTCTTGGTCCTCAGTCAATTCCTGCATTTCTTTGCCAACAATGCCATCACCACCTACTCAGCCAGACAGACAAATCATGTATGTCCTTCTTTTGTCAAAGGGTAACAAGCCCTTAAAATTATTCATAAATAATTTCCATGGGCTTTAAGCCTGCATTCACTCTTCCAGGCTTGAGTGCCCCTATTGCCTGCAGGCACATCTTCATTGAGTAAATGGTAGACTCGCTGTGGCATTAAAATTGTCTTTCTCTTTTTTAATTATACATCACTAAAAGTGGGCATACACCATAACCCTACATAAAGTGTTAAATGAACAAATGGAAGAATGATAAACGTGTATTCATCCCAAGCCTCTTGACAACCTCCCTGAAGAAATCTAGGTAAATAAGGTTTAGATCTTGACTGGGAAGGGGTTTATAATCTAGGTTAGTCTCATAATAATAACTGCTAACATTTGCTGCCTCGCTAGCAAATCTGTTTTGGTTTTGTTTTTTGATAAAGCATAATTATTTCAACATATGCCACTAAAATTTTTTTTCGAAAATATCCCTTACCTTTGCTTTTAAAATAAATATAGATCAATAATAAGCCATAAGGTCTATTACCTGTTTACAAGTCAGCTGGCAAGTAGAGGTAATGACAAGTCAAGCAATGCAGCACTGCTGGTGGCGATAGAAAATAGGATAGCCGCTGTGGCAAACCCGCTGGCAGTTCTTCAGAATCTTGAACAGAAAGTTACCATATGATCCAGCAATTCCACTCCTAGGGATACAACCAAAGGAATTAAAAACAGGTATTCAAATATTCATAGCAGCATTCTTTGTTATAGCCAAAAGGTTCATCAACAACACAAATATCCATCCACTGATAAATGGATAAACAAAATGTGGTCCATCCATACAATGAAGTACGCTCTAGCCACAAAAAGGAATGAAACACTGATGCATGTGACAGCATGGATGACACCTGAAAGCACCATGCTGGGTGAAAGGAGCCAGTTGCAACGCCCACGGACTGTGTGATTCCATTTATGTGAAATGTCCAATCTAGGCAAATTCAAAGAGACTGATTAATGGTTGCCAGGGGTTAGGAGAAACGAAAGTACAGAGGTTGAGGGGAAATGAGGTTTCTCAGTCAGCTAAGGTTGCTATAATAGAAATACCATAGACCACGTGGTTGAAACAGCAAACATTCATTTATCACCGTTCCAGAGACTGGAAGTCAGAGATCAGGGTGCCAGCATGCCTGGGTTCTTGGTGAGACCTCTGCTTGGTTATGTACACACATGGCTTTCCGTGGTGCATGCATGCAGAGAGAGAGCAAGCTGTAGCCCTTTTTTTCTTATAAGAACATTAATCCCATCCTGGGGTCTCCACCCTCATGACCCCATCTAAGCCGAATTACCACCCAAAGGCTCCACCTCCTAATACAATCCCATTGAGAGTAAGGGTTTCAACACATAAATTGCGGGGGGAGGGATATTAACATGCAGTACATAACATGAAAAGTGACTGCTAATGGGTATGAGTCTCTTTATGTGGTGACAAAAATGTTCTGAAATTGACTGTAGTGATAAATGCATAACCCTGAGAATATACTGAAAGTCGTTGAATTCTGCAATTTAAATGGGTGCATTGTATATTGGGTGACTTATATTTGGGGGAAAAAAAACTGTTACCAAAAAAAAAAGAGGAGGAATATGAAAAGAAACAAAGGAAGAAAGGATTACAACCTCAAAAAAATCAGGAATGAATATATCCTAGAGAAAGATACTGTCCTGTGAAAGATTCAAACCCGAAATCAATGATACAAAGCAATTGTAAAGAGAAGCTTTGTAGCAAATCCAAGACAACAACTGGAGTCGCTACCTTTCCTTGAAAAGGTAATAATGCTTCTTAGGTGACAGTACTGTTCTCAATGATCTGGAACATTTAGAACACTTAAAAAGATATAATATCATCTAAATCACTGAAGTCTCAAGGACCCTGTGCAGTAATATAATTTCTAGTTTATAGATGAGAAAACTGAAGTAGAGAAAAGTGAAGTTGCTTGTCCACAATCACTACCTAGAAGTGGAGTAACTCCAAAGCCCAGTGCTCAGCTGGGTAGACCAAATGCACCATATGAAAACATGAGGAGCATAATATGTGGATCAAGAGAATGGCAGGGACAGCCAATGTCCTCACAGCTCTCCGAAGGAAAAGTGCCTCTGCAGAGAGGGCCTTGGAAGACACTGTGAAGGCAATTTCCAGACACGTGGTGATATGGTTTGCCTGTGTCCTCTTACCTTTAATTATAGTTCTCATAATCCCCAAATGTCATGGGAAGGACCCAGTGGGAGGAAATTGAATCATGGGGCAGTTACCCCCATACTGCTGTTCTTGTGATAGTGAGTGAGTTCTCACGAGATCTAATGGTTATATAAGGGGCTTTCCCCCCACTTCAGTCTGCACTTCTTTTTACTGCCACAATGTGAAGAAGGACATGTTTGCTTCCCTTGTGCCATGATTGTAAGTTTCCTGAGGCCTCCCAGCCATGGTAAACTATGCTTCAATTAAACCTCTTTCCTTTATAAATTACCCAGTCTTAGGTATGTCTTTATTAGCAGTGTGAGAACGGAATAATACACCTGGACAATTGAAAAGGAAAACTGAGTTCCTGTAACTCTGGGCATTAGACAAATAGCATCAGGAAAAGTGAAGTTCATTCAGACTGTGATAGACCCTCAAGGGAGACACTGCAAGCAGAAATCAAGCACTTTGCCAATGAATCCGGCTCTAGGTGTGCCAAGAAGCATTCGGGTAGAAAGTTACATATTTATTTTCAGGCCCAGAACAAATTTGATTGGGCAGCAAGAACTGTCTTAAATACAGTCTCTTTCTACTGAACACAACTGAAATGCCTAGATCAGTTTCCCAACTAGCATTCCATGGATACTAGTTCTGCCTGTTGCTAAGAGGAGGTTGGTTGAGAGAAAGGGTTGCATGTTTAAACAAACTGTATAAATGCTTGCTAAAACTCGATTAAGATTTACTTTTAACTGAGGACTTCTCAGAGCCTCTACTTAGCTAAAATGCACTGAGCATCTTCAAGAGGCTGCAATAGATGGCAACATTCCCCTACAGGATCAGAAACCACATTCTCATAACAGAGAATTTGGGCTCACTGAACTTGTTTTAGTTTTTACAAACGTGTATTCTATCCTTTTTGGGACTTTGCCTACTCTTTCCTTCCCTCCTTATTACCTGCCAAATGCTTTGTCTCATTCCTTCCAGAAGTCTTCCCTGACCTCTACAAACTGACCTAAGATCTCTTGCCTTACATTGCCTAGACATTCCCCACTCTACCATTATAGCATTCAACACATTGTATTTGTTATCAATCATTCAATTTTCTGCTCCTATTGCTAATCCATGAGCTTGGTAATTAAGGGGTCACATCTGCCTAATGTGTCATGGTATCCCAAGGGTCTAGCACTCTGCTTGATCTACAGTGGTTATTCAATAAAAGCATGGGTAAAAGAACGAATGAGTTACAATGTGCCTCCTCATAAACTCCTTTGCCCTCTGGAGACCCACAAGAACTCTTTACAAGCAATGCTAATCACTGCATGCCCTGCCCACAGACTCCTCCAGTCCTTTTCTAAGAGAGTCTGTTTACCCACAGTCCTGCCCCCTATGGGGCTATGTTCATAACACAAAGTCCTGCCCCATCCCTAGCCACAAGTGGGCTGAAGAACCTGACCCCAAGGTGGTAGATCCAGATACTGTGAAAAGATGAACTAGATCCTACGATGTTTTTCTATCTGTTTCAGTAATTGAAAATAAGACACACAGAAGAAAGTTGCCCGTTGGTGATGGATAGTACACAAAGAACACTTGTTCCAAACGTTCTTTGAAATCTACATCTATACTGTTCAATAAGGTAATCATTGACTATTTAAATATAAATTTAAATTAATTAAAATTAAAAATTCAGAGTCACACTATCCACATATCAAGTGTTCAATAGTCATGTGAGGCCAGGTATGGTGGCTCACGCCTATAATCCCAGCACTTTGGGATCCGCCTGAGGTGGGAGGATCACCTGAGGTTGGGAATTCAAGACCAGCCTGACCAACATGGAGAAAGCCCATCTCTACTAAAAATGCAAAATTACCTGGCCATGGTGGCACATGCCTATAATTCCAGCTACTCAGGAGGCTGAGGCAGGAGAATTACTTGAGCCCTGGAGGCAGAGATTGGGGTGAGCCAAGATTGCACCATTGTACTACAGACTGGGCAACAAGAGTAAAATTTCATCTAAAAAAACAAACAAAAAAAAACAGTCATGTGAGGCTAATAGCTACTATGTTGGACAATGCAGGTGAAGAACATTTCCATCACTGTAAAAAGCTCTATTAGACAGCACTGTCCTGTGTCTCTACAGTAAAGCTCACTTACCTTGACCAATGTAAGTACAGTGTAAGAGTCTCTGCCCCTCGTAGAGACTCCAAAGGAGTACAGATTCCAAAGGAATCCAAGCAGAACACCAGTGCATGACGCAGCCCATCATTCATTTAGCATCAAAGTTGTATTCATGTACAAAGTGCTAGTAACATGTGATCTTTTTAGTGCTGGGGATGCATTAGTGAGCTCCTACCACTGAATGAAACTGGGCAGGGAGCCCCTGGCTGAAGCCTCAGGAAGCTCAGAAACTGATGGGTTTTGTGCCCTGACCCCTGCTAATGGGGCCTTCAGCTGGGAATGCTGGTGATCCTAGAATCCTGGTTAGCTGGGCACTTCTAAGCCCCAAACATCCATTTGAGGCCTCCTGCCTCCTGACCTGCCCTGAAACTGCTTCTTTCTCCCCTGTGGCTGACCTAACTCCTGCTTTGCTCCTTCCAAGCTCACAGTCCTATAGCTCTGCTCCCCTGGCCTTCCTGGGACAGACACTATCTCAGTTTTCATTCCCCTCCCTGGCCTTTCCCTGCTGTCCTGGTTGTGCCCACTAATCAGAGATGGACTCCCTTGCTCCTTAAAGATACCCTAGGAGTTCTTAGAGCTTCCTTCCCCATCCCTGTAGCACATTTTTTCAGTGTTTTAAGAAAAAAGTGAGTCAAGGTGATATCAGCCCTAAGTTATGGGGGGTACCAACATGTTAACCCCTGAGTAGATGCTTGATTTCTTCCAATCCCCACTGCTGTCTTGTAAGAATGTCACCCTCATGTTACAGGTGAGGAAACAAACTCAGAGAGATAAAATAAGTAGCCCCAGCTATACAGCGAGGAAGTGACTGAGTTGGGACTTAAATAAAGGTCTTTTACTCCAAGGCAAACATTCTTTCTGCTATATCTTAACTTCGATTCTCTCCTGGAATTTCTGTAACTCAGGGTTCCAGCGGCCTCAAAGATTCCTCACACTTAAAGATGTCTCCTTACTCTTTACCTCTCTATCAAACATACAGTCCTTTCCTTCACAAGAAGATTCCAATGACAGATAATAGTTTAAAGCCTGATTCCACTCAGAGAGATTCATATTTCAACTAAGCCAGGAGTAGGCAAGCCATGCTTATGAGGCAAATCTCACCCACTCCCTGTTTTTGTATGGCCTACATGCTAAGACTGCTTTTTTACATTATTTTAAGGTTGGAAAACATCAAAGAAAAAATAATATTTTGTAACATGTGAAAATTATATAAAATTCAAATTTCAGTGTCCATACATAAAGGTGTATTGGAACATAATCATGCCCATTCATTTACATGTCTATAGCTGCTTCTGTCCCTCAAAGCAGAGCTGAGTAATTTCAAAAGAGATTGTGTGACCTGCAAAGCCTAAAATATTTATTATCAGGACCTTGATAGAAAGTGTTTACAGACCTCTAAATTATGCTAAGGATGTCATGTTCTGACAGTGAAATCTCTGTCACTGATCATGATGGAAGCAGACTATGTTAGACTGACATCACACGGTCATCTAGGAGTTGATGGTGTAATTCTCCCAGTCCCTGGGTTGGTGACATAGCAAAGAAGGGCTCCATGGAATGCTTCTAGTAATATTGATTGGGTAGGTATAAGGGAGGTATTCTGACATCCTCGGTGATACAAACTATATTAAGTAGTTTGTATTATAATCTGATCTGTATGATCATAATCTGATCATAGCAGACACAACTTCAAACCTAAGCAACACTTCAAAGCAAATCATATTGGGAAGATGCCTGGACTAAGTATTAATATTAGTAACCATGGAGAGTGATACAGCCAATTAGGCCAAGAAACATGCAACAGTTCTGAGGTCTTACCAACATAGTATCATCTGCTCATGCACACATCATTTTTTTTTTTTTCGAGACGGAGTTTTGCTCTTGTCACTCAAACTGGAGTACAATGTGGCACTATCTCGGCTCACTGCAATCTCCACCTCCTGGGTTCAAGTGATTCTCTTAACTCAGTCTCCCAAGTAGTTGGGTGGTACAGGTACCCACTACCACACCCAGTTAATTTTTGTATTTTTGGTAGAGATGGGGTTTCACCGTGTGGGCCAGGCTGGTCTCAAACTCTTGACTTCAGGTTATCTGCCTGCCTCAGCCTCCCAAACTGCTGGGATTACAGGTGTGAGCCACCCTGCCCAGCCCACACATCATTTTTATCAGCCTCATAACTCTCACCTGGGTACTACTTTTCATCTTCTAAGCCCATGACCACTGCAAAGAGAACAGTTATACTCTGATCCCAAAAAAGATATTTTCTTATTGTACCTTAACTTCTTTCCAACAAGGATAAACCAAAGAAGCAATCCCTCTATAATCCCTTTCACCCTGGCTCTCACTCCATTCTCATCAGCAAACATCAAGAGAAGTGATCAGGTCTCCCACTATGTCTCATTACCCAGACATGAAGGTGGCTGTCTTCTTCCTTCTGTTCCCAAAATATGAGAAATAATAGAAGTGTTTTTTGTTGCTGTTTCTTTTCTTTTTTTTGGTTAACTAAATTTAATGCTTAAGTACCACAACTACCCTTAGCCTAGACTGCAATGTCCTAGAATTAGGATTGTAATGTCCTAGAATTATGTCCTAATTATGCCCTAATTCTAGAACACTACAATCTTCCTATCTCCAAAACATTACTCTCGATGTCTTGTTCTTACTTCAATAATTCTTTTAATATGTAACTTTCAGTGTCATACACCTTAAATGATTTGTTGAGGTAAGAATAACATAAGGAATAAAAAGATTATATGTGTATACACAAATGTATATATATTGTATATAATATATATTTGTATATAATAAACAATATTATACCTAATAAAAAATAACCATTTACTGTGCACTTGCATGAGCCAACCTCTCTGCTAGGTATTTTATATGCACCATATCAGTTAATTCCTTCACAAACCTGTATCTTATTGTCAGTCAATGAGGATGATTCATTATGAGAACCTAATTGCAAGTCTGAGTCAGAATTTCCAAGGTCAAGCTAGGACTTCAGGCAGAAATGGGTTGCAGAGTCCAGCAAGACACACTACGTCTACGAGGACTTGTCAATTCACCAGGTGCTCAGAACATGTACAGATGTCAGGTAAGTGTGAAAACTGGGGAGCAAGCTGGAGATACTACCATGTGGCCAAGGAGAAAGGACAGGGAAAAGCATTCCTTTAAACAGCAAACATTTACAAAACATCTCCCAACTCAAGGAGTTTAGAGTTGGACAGAGAATATTACAGCTCTCTGCTACATAAAGTACAATGGAATACTATAGGTAAACTGCTATGGGAATTCAGTATCCCTTCAGCTCTGGGGGAAATAACAGATAGGGAATCAAGGAATTCAACAGCCACCGATTTAAGTGTCTAATATGCAACAAGTCCTCTGGTCAATGGTATAAAAAGATGAATGAGACACTGTCATACCACTGCTCACCATCTAACAAAGAATACGTACAAGGGAAGACTTCCTGGGGAAAATGTCACCAAAAGTGAGTCTTACATACCCATGTGCATGGTAGCATTATGTGCAATAGCCAAAAGGTGGAAGCAAACCAAATATCCATCAGCAGATGCACGAATAAATAAAATGTGGTATATCCATACAATGAGATATTATTCAGCCATAAAAAGGAAGAAACTTCTGATACATACCACAACATTGCTACCTTAAGGACATTAAGCCAACTGAAATAAGCCAGTCACACACAGAAAAAGACAAACACTGTGATTTTACTTATATGAGGCACCTAGAATAGTCAAATACATAGAGACAGAAAGTAAAATGGTCATTTCCAGGGTCTGGGGATAAGAAAGATGGGGAGTTCATGTTCACTGGGCATAGAGTTTCAGTTTTGCAAGATGAAAAGAATTCCACGGATGGTAGCACAAGAATGTAAATGCACTTAATGCTGCTAAACTGTACAGTTAAAAATAGTTAAAATGCTAAATTGTGTTACCGTGTATCCTACCACAATTTTGTAAATTTTTTTTAAAGTGAACTGTAATGATCAAGTCACTTTTGGACTTTTCAAACACAGAACCAAGGAGACATAAATAAAAGTCAGAATTAAGAATGATCACAAGCCTAAGAAAATAGTCAAGAAGCAAGGATCTAAGGGTAGCAAGGGATTCCTGCGAGCATGTAACCTCCATGCCTGCTACAGCTCCTTAGTTCAGGCTGTGAACTTTACATGGAATCTATTTAGGAGGAAATGGTCCCAGGTTGGGCCTTGCTGAAGAAAGTGAAGAAAATACCAGTTTAGATGCAGGGAAGCAACAATATCTAGGCCATCTTTTATAAAGTCGTCACCTGGGAATAGTGGGGTTTTGCTCAACTCACTCTTTGTCCCTTTGTACCAACGGACTTTAAGATTGGCAGTTTCAGGCCACTCCCAACAAGGCACCATCACCCACCATAGCATTTCACAGAAATGTGGAGAAAGCATGAGCAGAAAGGAGAAAAATTCCCCTCTCTTCACCCATGATTCATGGAAAGGTCCCAAAGAGCTACCTAAGGTATTAGGACACACTCTGCAGGGATTTGTAGCCCATAAGGGCTCCAGTGAAATCAGAGCCTGAGACAAGGACTTGGGTGCATATGCTTCACTTAGAGGTGATCACAGATTGTCAAAGAAAGGCAGTGAGGAGGCCAGCACAATGGCTCATACCTGTAATCCCAGCACTTTGGGAGGCTGAAGTGGGCAGATCACGAGGTCAAGAGATCAAGACCATCCTGGCCAACGTGGTCAAACCCCATCTCTACTAAAAATACAAAAATTAGCTGGGTGTGGTGGCACGCACCTGTAGTCCCAGCTACTTGAGAGGCTGAGGCAGGAGAACTGCTTGAACCCAGGAGGTGAGGCAGAGGTTGCAGTGAGCTAAGATTGTACCACTGCACTCCAGCCTGGCAACACAGTGAGACTCAAAGAAAGAAGAAAGAAAAGAAAAGAAAAAAGAAAAGAAGAGAAAGGAAGAAAGAAAGGAGGGAGAAAGGAAGGAAGGAAGGAATGGAGGAAGGGAGGGAGGGAGGGAGGAAGGGAGGGAGGGAGAAAGGGAGGGAAAGTAAGGAAGCAGAGAAAGTAAGAAACAGGGAAAAGGGGAAGACCAAGTCAGGATGCATACCTGGGGTTAGCTCAATTTTTCTGGGAACTCCAGAGAGGAACACAGAATGTCTCCCAAAACTATCAGTATGAAAGACAAAGGGCTGGAGCATCCTTCCACAAACTCTCATCCTCTGTTGGTTAAGGAATGGCCTCAGGGGCATTCACTCCCTGACATTTCCAGGAGGCCTTTGCCTGACCCAAGCAGACTCTGGCAGCTAAGATAGACTCTGAGGGCAGAAAGCAGAAAGAAACTCCACACTTCTGTGCCTCTAGTAGGTTGCTACCAATGAATCTGAGCTTTCCTAGAAGTGTCCCTCATAGCCATGGCTAAAATCAGAAGTAGATATGAGATATGGGGCACCAAAAGTGTCTGTACATGGACCTCTGAGGTCCTAGGATAATTTAAGGAAGACCAAGATAGTTGCAATGTTTAGTGACTTGTGACATTTTATTATTCCCATAAAGCAACAGAGTTGGAGAAGGGATAGGGTTCTTTAATAGGCATTTTAAGCCTATCTCAAAAATGTATATCATTGAGACCCTAAGAACTTACAAATCCCAAAAAACTTCTTCCACAAGGACATGACTACACAAATGTCCTAAATGCAGCTACTCCCAGAAAAGTAACGTGACCACTTATAATAGGACAAAGTAATGGAGAATGTTGTCAGATGTCACAAGGTATGTGGCAGCCATGAGAATGCTCCTCCTAGCCCTCTACCTAAAGGAATCGGAATTGACCATGGGCTCCAGATGTTCTGAGCTCAAATCCATGGGTACGTTTGTGCCAAGGCCATACTTCCATGGGTTGTGGGTTGCTCTCTGCTGATTACTGGGTGCAGCAGGGATTCTAAGGCAGGTCTAGTCCTGGGAGATGCAGAACTCCTCTGATGAGGAGTTTGGCTCAAGAACTTCCCTATGGCCTTACAGAACCTTCAGTAGACTACTCCACCCTTACACTCTACCCAGCCCACCTTCCTCTTCTCCTTCACTTTGGGGGCAGACTCGCATGGCAATCTGGCAGCTCTCCTAGTGTTAGGAAACTCCCTCTCCATTTTCTCTCACAAACGCTTCCCTTAATGAAATTCTTGCATATTCAATCCAGTCTTATCTGCTTCTCAGAGAACCTGAACTAATATGGGCTGCACTGAATAGTCCATGTGCCTATTTTCTCTTGTGAAATCTGGCTCATTCTCCCCTCTTCTCATAAACATCTAAGAATATTTTTCTCATTGTTTTCATACTTGGCCTCACCCCTATGTTCAGATAAGTACCAATTTATACAGATTTTACATACAACACAGGAAATATATTTTTAATATTTCACAATAAGAAAGAGCTGATTGCCTCCAGCATGTATTCTAATAATTTAGATGAGAAAATATTGGGAGGAGAAGGGTACTATAATATTGTTTGATCCTGTAGTAATTATGTCTTCAGATCTGCACTACTTTTGGAGGAACCCAGAATAATTCCCTAAAACTATACAAATGAATTAGTTGTGCCAGGCACCAAGGTACACTGCCCAGGTCTCAAGTGAGTCTGCCAAGAAGAGTGTAGGCAGCTGGCAGAGCCTTAGGGGTGTACCCCAGTGGTCAAGCCAAGGCCAAGGTCTCCCTGGGCAGCTCCCAGCCAACGACTGGACACGACGGGGGTACTAGGGCCAGATAGTTTCTGTCTGACATATGCTGCTCTAATGGGTGATCTCTACTTTGGAGCTACGCATCAGTACAGTGAGACTTTCTCAGATTTACTCTATAGACTGAGGCTCTTTTTGACAAAACCTCCTCCCTTCCCCTCTCTTTCCACAGATGTCAAATATTCACTGTGAATCTGAAGGCCTTTAGATGCTGAAATTGAGCCCCGGAGACAGAGGGTACCTGCCTAATCTTTATCAACAAATCCACGGTTGAGCTGGAAAGAAAACACACATATCTCCAAGTTCCAAAGTACAGTGTTCCACCCACATCTTGCTGCCTCTGCACCCCCGTGAGCTGGCCTGTGGCTGATGCGATCACCACAGTCAAACATCTTATATACTTAGACTCAGCAGTTGTCTCACTAGGTGTTCAGATGGCCAATTACATGTCTTCACATCTCCATTTGCTGTACTATAAAATTTAGAAGACACTTGCCTCACATCAGCTTCCACGGTGAGGAGGAATAAAGTACTTTTTGTAGCTGGAAGAAAAGCCATAAATAACACAGAATTGTGCAGTCAGCTTTCACTTATCGGGGCAAATGGATGGGTGCACTGGTGCAGATACATGGTCTGGGGTGTCTGTGATTGCTAGAGCAGCATAGACACAAGAGACCAGAGAGACAAGCATCTGGGTAGCTGGGAAGGAGCCCCAGATAAGCCCGGGAAGAGCCAGCCAATCTGAGCCTGCCCTCTTAATATGTACTCTTTCGAAAGGAAAAAGAGCATATGCAAGCAGTGTAGAAATATATGGCTTTTACATATATGAAGAGAGGGATATTCAAGCTCTCTCAATGTAACAGAAACACAAAATTAAGCTTAATAATAAGATAGCATTATAAATTCTAGTTGGTAGAGCTCGATATGCAATATTGGTGAGGGTATATAGAAACACTGCATTCTTGCAAATGTAAATTGTTCACATTTCTCTAGAGGACAATTTGGCAATTTCTACTAAAATATAAAGTGTTCATAAACTTGGACTCAGCCATCCCACTTCTAAGACTTCATGATATATCTATTTGCACAGATACACAAATGCACAGAGTGATCATTGCCACAGAATTTGAAATAGCCAGTCACTGGAAACAGACTCAATGTCCACCATAAGAAGAAAAGTTAAACTGCAATTAATATGCAATGATGATATGCAATGGAATGTGCTCATATGGAATAATAAAAAACCAACAACCAAAAGAAACATGCAGGAGTGGGTTACTACTTAAAAAAAAAACATACCACATACATATATATGCATATGCTTATACATGCAGAGAATATTTTTGGAAGAAAACAAACAGGTTGAAAGTAGCTACTGTTCTGAAAAGGGACTGATAGTAGGCAGGAGACAGCTGTCACTGTATAAACTTTATACTCTGTATCTTTACCATTTCTTGAAGAATAAAAAACTTGTTAAAAATGTATGTTTTCTTCCCATAACACTGCTCATGGCAGCAGAAGTAAAAACAACATAAACAGTAACAACCACATATCTGTGATTAGCTTTCTATTCCATTCAACATTTCCCACCTATTTCTCTGATGTGAGCAGAGAGAGATGATTTCTACCCGTTTCTCAAATACAAAAGCTACAGCCACAGAGAGTGCATGAAGTGCCCAAGGTCACTGGAGAGATCATCTGGAAGGGACCACTCTTACTTTTACCATCACCCATACCGACATCTTCAAGGAAAGAAGTGAAGGAAGAAGTATCTGAATTTCCAGGCTCTAAATCCTTGGAGCTTTTCTTTCTACATCTTCTCTCTCTGCCTCATGAAGAAGAAAGTCATTGTCTTCCATTTTAAAAAAGCAACAAAGCAGCACTGAAGTTTTTAAAAAAGGGACAAATAAATGTTAGCAAACACAGAAGAAGAAAGTCACAGAGGACTTTCAGACTAGAGAAGGTGGCCTGGGATGGAAAAATGAGCTCAGATCCTGTGGGGATGGATCTTTCATTCTGCATTCTCCACTGAAGTCTTCAAACACTCATTCCTTTCTCTCTCTCTCTCTCTTTTTTTTTTTTTTTTTTTTTGAGATGGAGTTTCACTCTTGTTGCCCAGGCTGCAGTGCAATGGCACGATCTTGGCTCACCACAACCTGCACCTCCTGAGTTCGAGCGATTCTCCTGCCTCATCCTCCCCAGTAGCTGCGATTACATGCGTGTACCACCATGCCAGGCTAATTTTGTATTTTCAGTAGAGACGGGGGTTTCTCCATGTTGGTCAGGCTGGTCTCAAACTCCTGACCTCAGGTGATCCGTCCACCTTGGACTTCCAAAGTGCTGGGATTATAGGCATGAGCCACTTCACCTGGCACTCATTCCTTTCTCTCTACCCAAAAGAGCCAGCAGAGATTCCCTGGGAAATCAGAAGAGAGTTTCCAGGTGCTGTTATTCCACAAGGGATGGAGTGTGGAGGAAAATAATGAAGAGAGTTATCAAAGTGGTTAAAATAGAAGGACCTCTGCCCTGCGGGGTCTTAAAGAAATGCTGTGGCTGAGCTCCAGAGATGAGATAACCTTGACTTGAGAGCTCCCTACTGTTGAATGAGCAAATGACTGCATGCATTCAGCTCCTTTTCTTGGAAAGACAGAGATACTGAATCTTGTCTCAATATTCATAACACATCAACAATGCACGATGCTCAGGGGAATGTCTACAATTTAAGAATCTCTTGTTGAGTAAGAAGGAAATTGTAAGCGTATGTAATTAGACACACATTTACACATGTATGGATATCATTATGTGTATATATAGGATACGTGTTATCAGTGGTCTTCTCTGAGTGTTCAAATTGACTTTTACACTGATTTGTCTTTTTTAGTATTTTCCCAATTTTCCAGTTGTCTATGATAAGGTATATTATTTTTACATTCAGAAACATATATACATATATATATAATACGTATTTTTTAGACATAATCTCACTCTGTCACCCAGGCTGGAGTGCAGTAGCACAATCTTGGCTCACTGCAACCTCCGCCTCCTGGGGTTCAAGCAGTCCTCATGCTTCAGCCTCCCAAGTAGCTGGAATTACAGGAGTCTGTCACCAGGCTCAGCTAATTTTTGTATTTTTAGTAGAGATGGAATTTCGCCATGCTGGCCAGGCTAGTCTCAAACTCCTGACCTCTAGTGATCTGTAAGCCTAGGCCTCCCAAAGTGCTGGGATTACAGGTGTGAGCCACCATGCCCGGCAAGAAAACAATATATTTTTTAAAATAAAGACCATAAAGACATTGAGGGACACTTTAGAGAGAACTCCATTGGAGTTACGGTATGAGAAGGCTATAAACTTGAGGTCAGGGGTCCAGAGTTACAACCACCATGACCAGCATTTCTACCCCCTTGGTTCTCCAGGATTAGAGTCTGTTAACAGGCTTCTAACATTAAAAACTGCCATTTCCATTAAACAGGGTAATCTGATGGTAATCCAAATATCTTTTCAACTAGGTTATGTTGCTGACAGCCTTCTCCTGGTTGTCCTGTACAATGTTAAAATAATTCATTGAGAAACCATTAGACTGAGGCAGCTCCAGTGCATTGGGTTTCTACATAAGCAAACCAAAACCCAACTCAGCATAAATGGTCATATTTTAGGCCAATTAAAAACTGCTATCTCCTAACTAGGGACTTTCCTCTGGAATGATCCAAATAGAGCTACTACTCCACTTTAACCAATCTTTTTGTTTGTTTGTTTTTGTTTCCTATCAAGCCTTACCCTTGTGCCCCTTCAGTGAATCCCCAAACCAATTGTAGTTTGGAGCTCCCTGACTCATGAATCACTATGTGCTCATATGAACTCTTTAAGATTTTAAAGTTTATCTTTTTGTTTTGTTTTTTTTTTTTTGAGACAGAGTCTCACTCTGTTGCCCAGGCTGGAGTACAGTGGAACAATCACAGCTCACTGCAGCCTCAATCACTCCAGGCTCAGGTGACACTCCCACCTCAGCTCAGGTAGCTGGGACTATATAGGCATGTGCTACTATGCCTGGCTAATTTTTTGCAGAGGCATATTTTCACCATGTTGCCCAGGCTAGTCTCAAGTTCCTGACCTCATGCAATCCACCCACCTTAGCCTCTTGAAGTGGCTGGATTATGAGCATGAACCACCATGCATGATCTTTAAGTTTATCTTTTAACAAAAGTTATTGTCAACATGTTGTATTAGTCAGCTCTCACACTGCTATAAAGAATTGCCTGAGACCAGGTAATTTATAAAGGAAAGAGGTTTAATTGACTCACAGTTCCACATGGCTGGGGAGGCCTCAGGAAACTTACAATCATGGTGGAAGGTGAAGGGGAAGCAAGGACCTTCTTCACATGACGGCCAGAGAGAGAACAAAGGAGGAACTTCCAAACACTCATAAAACCATCAGAGAACTCACTCACTATCATGAGAACAGTATGAGGAAAACTGCCCCCATGATCCAATCACCTCCCACCAGGACCCTACCTCAACACATGGGGATTATGGGGATTACAATTTGAGGTGAGATTTGGGTGGGGACACAGAGCCAAACAATATCACATGTCAGTCACAGCATGTTAGAGCATGGTATAATATTAGTCCCTCACTTTGGGCAGAAGTGATGTGTCCAAACAGAAGCCACAAAGGGATTTGGTAGAAACTTCTCTACTCTGGTCCCTTGCTACTGACAAGAACTGCCTCCTTGACCAAACTTTAGCCAGGCTCCTCACAGAACCCTCTTCTTGACTAAACCTTGTCCTTGGCCTTCGGATCCAGTTTTAGCAAGAATCCTGCTAAGCCATTTAGAAATAATTCTCCCACCCTTGACATCTAATCCAATTCCTTTTCCCTCACCCTGGATACCTAACCAATATATTCTTAATACTTTCTATCCTCTCCCTCACCCTGCCTGTTGGCTATAAGTCCCCAGCTGTCCCTTTTGTATTTGAAGTTGAGTTCAAGGTCTCTCCCCATTGCAATAATCTTGAATAAAGTCTTCCTCGACATTTTTCATAAATGTTTGGTGCAATTTCTCTTTAACACTGCTCAAAATGTGGGCCATGTTCCAGCAGCATCAGCGTCACTTAGACACTCGTTAGAAATGCAGAAACTTAGAGCCCACCCCAGAACTGCTGAATCGGAATCTCCACTTTAACAAGATTTTCAAGTAATCTGTGTGGATATTAAAGTTTAAGAAGCATGGCTTTTGTCAAAATGGCCTCAGTTCCTTCAATAAGTGTGGAGCCCTAATTGTAGACTTTCAGGGCATCCCCCACAGGACCAGCCATTAATGACCAGCTGAGGAGACTCATTGACTTGTGCCCTGTCTCATTTTTAACTCTCATCCTTTCAACCTCTTTACTCACTCTCTCCTGGATTCCATTTTCCACAGGCTCTGCCTCAAGCATAAGTTGCCAATCATTCTACTCTCCCCAGTTGCATAGGTCTGAGGTAGAAGGAGATCCTTTGATTCCTAACGGTGGTGGAAGGGAGCAGGGTAAGAAGTCCTCACTAAAGTTTGGCCCGAGAATGGAGTTTAAAAAGGCAATCAGACTTTTAACACACCCAAGATTAACCTCTTGTTCACATATCCTCAGCCAGTGTCTTTTGCCCTGTTCTGCCCTGAGCATAACAAAGATCCCCTTCTATTATATTCTGGGGAACTAGGATAGGAACAGGAGTGGTGAGACTTTTTTGGCCAGACACGTGATGTGGATAATCATTTGATCCAATGAAGCCATGTGTCTAGTGCCAACATGCCAAGACAGCCTGGATTAGTGTTGCCAGTATATACTTACACTATTATAAAAAGTTATTTGTTGTTGATCTGAAATTAAAATTTAGCTGGTGTTCTGTATTTTATCTGGCAACCCTAGCCTGGTTCTATCAGGAATATTTTCAATGCTCATGAGTGGGATTCCAATGTTACAAGAAGGTAAGATCACAGGACAAGACCCCCTATCATTCTCTCCTAATTGGAACATAAATTTTTATTGGCAGATTTACTCCTTCTACCACTCTCCCATCTCTTACATGGATGGGGCTTATTGTGGAGAAGGGAGACGGAAGTCTACATTTGGAAAATACTGGGAAATACTTTAACAAGAAAAAAGGTGTTTTAATTTGTATATAGCTCTTTCAAAACACCCTCCCTTATACCAATTCTGAGACATCTCATTGTCTGTTCAGGAAATACCATGACATAACTAATATATTCTTAGATTTAGCAAAAGAGACACTTTCCTGATGTTTCTGGTATTTCTCTTTGGACTCCAAGGAGGTCACGGATATATCCCAGTGATAAAATTATGATCCTTCCCCTTTCTCTACTCTGTACTCCACCACTTCAACTGGTTAAAAAAAAAAGTATCTTTCCTCAAACTGAGTCATTGTCTTCTACCTCCCTCAGAGCTCTGTTCCTATTCAGTTTTATGCTATAGTTATGTACAACTTATGAATTTCCATGGTTTAAACTGTGAGCTCCCTGAGGACAGGGGTGTGCAGCCCTCCAACTCTTGGCCCCAGGTCCTGCCAATGGCTTGCCCTCCATAAAAGTTTTTTGAATGAGTCCTGTTGGCTTTCTCATAAAGCTAAAAATGAGACCCTAGCTGGATTTTAACTTGATGCTACTAGGCTGTGATCGGAACAGAAAATAAAATGACATCAGTTTGGTCCAGAATCCCTGCCAGGGCTTACGGTTACAAAAACTACTGGTAACACTCTTTACAGTGCACTCTCAAAGGACTTTCTTTGGCCTCTGAATGTACTGGAGCTTTTGAAATGGATGCAAGCCCTTCCATGCCTGCTGGGTCCCCTTTTATAATCCACTGCAACCATTAATAAGAAAAAAGACACTTGTATGCCACCACTTTAGACACCTTCTTATTCAGAACTAGGAATGGCCCCAGGAGGTGAGGCCTCGCACCTCTCAGGCAGGAAAGAAATAACCTTTTCATACTCCCTCCCTGTCCATACTTGTGAGAGCCCAGGGTGGGAGTACAACCAATCGTACCCAGGTGCGAGATTCCAGACCAGCTCAGAATGAGAAACCTATTGCATAGTGGGCTTTAGCAGATAAAAGCGCAAGTGCACAAAAGATACCACACTCATCCCCCTGGAGGCTTCAGGTACAGCGAGGCCCCATGTCCCAGTGAAAGTCTCCAGTGGTCCTTGAAGCTGTTCCCACAGTTTTATCTAGACCTCGTGCTGCCCAAATCACATAATCCTTCACGCCCAGGGGGTTGTTTTCTCTTTCTGAGAAAAAGGCACAGGCTAAGGAGAGAAGGCTTCAACCTGAAACATTCACCAACCTCACTCTCTACTCCAGTGTCTGTCTCTCCAGGAATTTATTAGGTTGGTGCAAAAGTAATTGTGGTTCTTGCCATTAATGGCTATAGCTATGACTCAAGAATTTCTATGTCTTAAACTGTGAGCTCCCTGAGGAGAGGGGTGTGCAGCCCTCCAATTTCTGGCTTCAAGTACTGCCAGTGAATGAGTCCTGCATGGCTTTCTGATAAAGCTAAAAACAAGACCCTAGCTGGACTTCAACTTGACCGTACTAGACTGTCCAAAGCAATTACTTTTGCACCAACCTAATATTTACACTTGTTATCCCAGCAGGAAAATACAACATCCTTTCAGTAATGGACATCGGCTGATTTGCCCGCTCTACATCCACCCCTTGTCATTTTGAGGCTGTCAGTCATAGCCCCCTAAGCCACTCCCCTTGGTGATGGCAAGGGTCCCAGGCCAGGCCAGTCATAATCCACCAAGCCCCTGGCAACAGCAACTAGGCTAAGAAGAGAGCATGTGACTCCAGGTGGGCTGCCCAGAGCTCTTCCCCAGAACTAATGCACAGACATCACATAAAAGCAGGCACTCTCCTTCTGCGAGGGGTCACTGAGCTAGGATAATGGGAATCTGAGGCTGAAAGCAAGGACCTGCCTGCAAAGAGAAGCCAAACAAAGAAAATAGAAGAGAGATGAGGGATGGGAAGACATACATACATCTCACTGCCAAGGTTCTGTATCCTTTAGCTCTTCCCTTAATCTTACAAGCTACTCCACTGTCCATGTCCTCTTTTGCTTAAACTAGTTGACGTTGTGTTTTTATAGTTCACAACAAAAGAAGTCATGTCTAATATTCTCTCTTATGTTCCTTCCAACTGGGAGAGATCCTTGAAGAAATACACCACCCCTCACCATAATCATTTCAAGATAAAACAGAAGTCAGAAGAAAGAAGAATGTATAAAAATCACATTCTTACATAATCGCTGTAGGGTATGGCTGTGTCTAGCTGAGGGAATCTGTCCTGAATAATAAAATAAGTAATAACACAACAACTGGGACAACTAATATTTTCAAGCACTGCTGGCCATGGCCATGGAGAAACTGACTCTATCCCCCTGGTCAAACTGAATGATGAGAAATGGATATAACTTTAATTACACTGAGTCAAATGAAAGAGCAGATTCAAAACATCACACAGAACTGAGTACAAGGCTGCCATCTTGGGGTGTTGCAATGGACCAAGTGAAAGTAAAGTTGTCTGAGGACTACGAGGAGAGAAGAAAAAAACAGGCACTTCCTTCTTCTTACCAGCTCTCCTTATTGAAACACTTCATTTGTTTACTTATCTAGTGTAGAACAAAGAAACTACTATTTTAACAGCTGGCACCTATGTATTTATTTTGTTTGGGTTTTTTTTTTTTTTTTTTTTTTTTTTTAGAATAACTTACCTTTATTAAGAAACAACTTTGCTAGATTGCTTTGAATGAAGAAGGTGAGATCCCAAACTTGCCTTGGAGAAATAAATAGAGCAGTAAACTTTGCTGCAAAAGAAGTGATCCAGAATACTGGAGGTTGGCAAAGAGAGGTGAGATGGGGCCAGACTCTTGGCAGGAAGCTGGAGCCTGCAGATTGGGGTGCTGGTGAGAAGTTCTTTGTGGTGGAATGATCAAGGAAGTTTTAAGAACAGAGTGTCAAATCTATACTTTTAAGATTTTTATATCTAAGACTCACAGACATTTTTTATATCTTCCATCTTCAATAAAGCCTGTCAATACACATGCATGGACTAAGAAGAAGGAAACAGGATGAGTACTCTGTCAGGGCTGGATGAATGTAAGCAAAGAAAACAGTGGTGGGAGATGAGATGGGAATGAGCTCATCAGCAAGAGAAACCTGAAATAAGATCACCACCACCCCCAATCAGCTTTTCACATTTTAGAAGTACATTGACTTTTTCACAAAATGTGGGCTAGAAGTCTACAGACAACTCATTTTAAACTTTACGTTTCCAAAACCCTTTTCCCAAGTCTCTGGCGTGAATACTAAACTGTATTTTCACATACCTGTGGACTCACAAACTTGAGCTCTTTGAGGACAGGAGCATGTCTTACTCACACTAGTGCCTAGAACAATGTCTGGCAAGCATTTTTTAAATTGATAATAAACTTTATTTTTTAGAATGGCTCAAGATTTACAGAAGAATTGCAAAGACAGTATAGAAAGTTCTCCTGAACTTCACAGCTGGTATCCCCTATTATAAATATTTTCCATTAGCATGGTACATTTGTCATAATTAATGAACCAATATATAAGCATTATTATTAACTGAAGTCCACACTTTATTCAGATTACCTTAGTTTTTATCCAATGTTCTTTCACTGTTTCAGGATCCCACCCAGACATGTCTCTCCAGGCTCCTCTTGGCTATGATAGTTTCACAGAATTTCCTTGTTTTTGAAGACATAGACAGTTTTTAAGTAGTGGTCAAGTATTTTGCACAATGTGAAACAATTGGAATTTGTCTGTTCTTTTTCTCATGATTAAACCAAGGTTGCAGAGAGGAAGACCATAGAGGTAAACTGACATTCTCAGTACATCATACCAAAGGTGCATGCTGTCAACATGACTTATCACTGTTAATTTTGACCTTAATCTTCCAACTGAGGATGTGTTTGCCAGGTTTCTCAATGCAAAGTTACTCTCCCCTTCCTCTCCTTTCCAGACTTTACTCTTTTGAAGAAGTCACAAAGCACAGCCCACACTAAAGAAATGGGAGCCATGCTCCAATTCCTTGGAGCAAAGAGTATCTACATAAATTACTTGCATTTCTTCTCCATAGGATATTTGTGTATCCCCCTCCCCACCACCATCTATTTATTTCTTTATTTAATCATTTATTTACATCAGTATGAGTGCATGGATATTGATTTTACACCTTGGGTTATAATTCAAAACCACTCTATTTTATAGATCACATTGTTCCCAGTTGGCCATTGGGAGCTCTTTCAGTTGCCTTTTATGTCTCTTTGACATACTCAATTGTTGTGGAGTGTTTTGTTTTGTTTTGTTTTCAGAGGGAGAGTTTTAGTGGGGATTGTTTCTGTGGGATTTTTATTTATTTCAATCGGTTTTGGGGAACAGGTGGTGTTTGTTTACATGGATAAGTTATTTAGTGATGATTTCTGAATTTTGGTGCATCCATCACCCAAGCAGTGTATACTGTACCCAATGTACAGTCTTTTATCCATCACCCACTCCCACCCAAAACTTCTGCACAGAGAAATAAAAAGCAGAGTAAACAGATAACCCACAGACTGGGAGAAAATATTCTCAAAGTATTCATCTTACAAAGGACTAATATCCAGAATCTACAAAGAAATCAAACAAATCAGCAAGAAGAATATAAATAATCCCATCAAAAAGTTGGCTAAGGATATGAATAGACAATTCTCAAAAGAAGATACACAAATGGCCAATAAGCATATAAAAAATGCTCAACATCACTAATTATCATGGAAATGCAAATCAAAACCATAATGTGATACCACTTTACTCCTGTAAGAATGGTCATAATTTAAAAATCAGAAAATAATAGATATTGGTATGGATGTGGTGAAAGGGAACACTTTTACAAAGCTAGTGATCATGTAAACTAGTACAACCATTATGGAAATTCCTTAAAGAACTAAATGTGGGTTGTTTTTTTTTTTAAACTTTCTTACTTTCTGGCACACAAGATGCTCCAGGTTTATCTGGTATATTTCCTGCTGCAAATCTTTAAATCCAAGAAGATCTAGCTTCTTGGTACCCATAATCTGGATACAAGGAGCACTGGTCATTACTGGGACATTGTTGACACTAGGCCCACTCAGCTAACTAGCAAGGAAATATATGTGTGTATACAAACTCAACTACATACACATACCTACCAATATTTCTTCATATAACCATCCATATCTACATTAAGCTGGCATCAGTTCAATTCCAATACAGATGTCTAACAGCATCTGAATTGTTAACCCATACTCCCATGAGATACATCTTTATCAACTAGAATACAACAATTATTTTGCCTTTAGTTTTACAAATTCCACTCATTTCCAAAGTTACTTAGGTCAGTACCTTTTCTCCCAACCCTTTTCAGTGAAATTGTTTCATACACTGTTAAACAGACTTATTTGTCATAGTCTACATTCCATCCTGAATTTCCATGATTTCCTAAATGATTTATTAAACTTATGCGCATTAAGGTTCGCTGTTTGTGTGGTAAAGGTCAATGGGTTTTGATAGATACATAACATTTTTTGCCCACAATTACGGTATTATACAGAATAATATCACGGTCCTAAAAAATCTCCTATGTTTCACTTATTCAACCCTCCCTTCCCCTCACCCAGGCCCCAGCAATCATTTATTTTTGTATTGTCTCTACAGTTTTGTCTTTTCCAAAATGTCATATCATTGAAATCAAACAATATGTAGCCTTTTTAGGCTGGCTTTCTCCACTTAGCAATATGCATTTAAGTTTCATCTCTCTGCATAATGTATCATAGAATAAATGAACTACAGTTTACCCATTCATCTATTGAAGCATATCTTGGTTGCTTCCAGTTATTGGTGGTTATAAATAAAGCTGCTATAAACATTTCTAGGCAGGCTTTTGTGTAAACATAAGTTTTCAGATCAGTTGGAGAAATAACTAGGAATGTGCTGCTAGACTGTATGGTAAGACTCTGTTTAGCTTTATAAGAAACTGCCAAATTGTCTTCCAAAGCCACGGTACCAATTTACATTCCCACCAGAAATGAATGAGCATTCTTGTTGCTCTACATCCTTGCCAGCAACTGGTACTATCGTTTAGTTTTAGTCATTCCAGGAGGTGTGGTGATATCTCATTATTTTAATTTTCAGCTCCCTAATGACAAATGATGGTTTGCATTCTTCCATATGCTTATTTGCCATCTGCATATCTTTTTTAGTGAGGTAACTGTTCAGATCTTTTGCCCATTTTTAAATTGGGCTTTTTGTTCTCTTATTACTGAGTTCTAAGAATTCTCTGTATATGTTGGATACAAGCCCTTTTTCCAATATATGTTTTATACATATTTTCTCCCAATCTGTGGTTTGTCTTTTCATTTTCTTAACAGTTATCTCTTAAAAGTCTGCTTTTTTCAGACTTTGCTCATTTAATAAGGTCCAACTTGTCCATTTTTTCTTTCATAAATCGTGCTTTTGGTATTGTATCTAAAAACCCATTGCTAAATAAAAGGTCACCTAAATTTTCTGCTTTCTAGAAGCTTTACAAGTTTGTGGTTTATATTTAGGTCTGTGATTCATTTTGAGTTAATTTTTGTGAAAGGTTTAAGATCTGTGTCTAGGTTGGGTTTTTTTGTTTGGGTTTTGTTTTTGTTTACATATGTATATCCAATAGTTTCAGGACCATTTGTTAAAAAGAGTTTTTCTGTTAAACTGCCTTTATTCATTTGTCAAAAATCAGGCTATATTTGTGTGGGTCTATTTCTGAACTCTCTATTCTGTCCCTTTGATCTGTTCGTCTACTCCCCCATTAATACCACACTGTCTGAATTACCATAGCTTTGTAGCAAGTCTTACAGTAAGACATTATTCTTCTCTTTCAATATTGTGTTGGTTTTTGGGAGGTCATTTGCCTTTCCACATAAATTTTAGATCAGTATGTCAATATTTTAAAAATAGCTAGGGATTTTGATAGAGATTGCATTGAATCTATACATCAAGTAGGGAAGAACTGACATATTAATAATATTGAGTACTTCAATCCATGAACATGGTCTATCTATTTACTTAGATCTTTTATTTCTTATATCACAGTTTTACAGTTTTCTACATATAGATTCTATACATATTTGTCAGATACATACCTAAGTATTTCATTTTGGTGGTACTATTAACATCTGTTATCTTTTTATTCCAAATTCCAATTATTCATTCCTGGTATAGGAAAGCAATTGACATCTGTGTATATCACCTTATATCCTGTGATCTTGCTATAATTATTTATTAGTACTCTTTGTGATTTTCTAGATAGACAATCTACAGAACAAAGATAGGTATATTTCTTCTTTCTCAATCTATATACTTTTTGATTCCTTTTCTTGTTTTATTGCACTACTAAAGACTTCCAGTACAATGCTGATTAGGAGTGGTGAGAAAAAAAAAAAATCCTTGCTTTGTTCCAAAACTTAGGGAGAAAACACCCAGTTCTCATTATTAAATATAATGTTAGTCGTAGGTTTTGTAGATGTTCTTTATCAAGCTGAGGAAATTCTCCACTATTCTCAGTTTACTAAGAACATTTGTCATACAGACATGTGTCCCCACCAGATCTCCCATCCAGGAAGGACTTGTTGCCCAGTTATCAGTTCTATCAGGGTCTGCCTCAGCCACAGAGTTACGTTTCCCAAGGGCAAATGCTTCCTGGAGCAACTGACATTCAGTGATTGGTAAAGGTGTGGTATAAAGGCCCAATCATTTTAGTACAGAGTCAACTCCAATGAGTAACATAGGCTCAGAGCTCCCCCTGGAGTCAGCCAAAGTTTTGCCAGGACTACATCACAGTTGAACTTTTCCCTCTACCCAGCCAGGCTTCTTTCTCCTCCATTCAACAGGTGCTGATGTCTGATAAACATCCTATGCACCAAAGTCTACCTCAGTGCTCACTTCCAAACACCCAAACACTCCCTATAGAGAAAACTTATTTTCCATACCACTTCACAAACGACAGCATGGATTTTTTTTTCCTATGGGACCATCAGCCAAACACACACACACACACACACACACACACACAAGTAGAAGGATAACAATTGGAAAATATTTCCTTCACCATTTGGTTATCACTTAAGAGTTCCAAGTTTTGATGCTTGGCTGTAGGGTCTGTATCCATTTGCCACTGTCATTCAGTACAGATTCTCTTAATGCTCCTTGTCCACATTGCAGAGTAATGCAGTCACATTAGCAGAGATGTTTGGATTCTGAAACGGCCTGACTCCTACCCCTAGACAAACGAATTCAAGTAGGCAGATATCACAACCAGAAAGCCTCTTCCAAAAGCAGCACCACTGCAAAAACCACCAGGCACAAAGCCAAAGAGCTCATCAGAAGGGTCAAAAAGATGAAACACAAGTCAGAATCAGTCAGAGGGTTGTCATTAAGGGTGCTAGTTCAGGATTAGACAAAACAGATTTCTACCACCTAGTACAGTATATCACATGTAAGAGTATATGCTAATTTTTGTGGGGTTTTTTTTTTGAGAACTCTTTTACATTCTGGTACAGAAGATACTCCAGGCTTACCTGGTATTAGTTCAACACTATTGAACGAATTCAATAAATATTTGCTGAATAAATTAATGAGCACATTCGGAATTAGAAGTTCTAGCTCCTGACCCTAGTTTTTGTACACATAGTATACAACTGAGAGCCAACTATAAAACTACATGTGGACTGTTTCATTTCCATGCATTCAACCTACAAACATTTCATCAGCTTTTTCATATTTGTAGATGTTTGGCTATTTCACAGTAGCATTTTTAGCCAACTAATATTTCCATTTCAGTAGCATCTCCATCTTTGATGGTAAAGCAACATTTGTGCAATTATATGACTATTTTATTGCATTTGTTCTAATTAGTTTAAAAAAAATGAGTAGAGAAAGAAAAATGAAAGTGTTGATACCTGCCATAAGCATAGGTCTCATTAACTCAGTACACTAGAGACAAAGTCATTAGCCTCAATCAGATGCTCATTGACTTCAAGCTGGTCAACCTGTACTCTATTATGAAAGGAAATAACAAAATGAAAGAACTTGTATGAAATGTATAAATCACTGAGAATGATGTCTAAAAGATAAGGTGTAATTAGGGACGTTAGAATGTCTTTCGGCTCTCTAGTCACAGAACCCACATATAATCTCATTGAAGTTTCATAGTTGACTTTTGCACAAGTTTTTGAAAGAACATTATGTACAATATCAGGGAGATGGCTCAACTAATGCATGGCCTTCCACTCTTACAGAGTTGTTGTATATCACACATTAGACAATAAAATCTGTGACTGCAGTACTGGTTTTTAGTCTGTCATATTTGCATAAACCTTGCTATTTTTGTAAGTACAAATGCATTGGCAATTCTGTTGACCTAATAGCAATCAGTACAAAGAGATACGTGTGGGTATAGGTACAGGTGTATGTATGGGTATAGGTATGGATACAGATCGCATGCCTAGGCACCTTAGCATACTCCCATTTCTGAAATGTGACCCTTAATAGTTTGTTTGTTTAAAAAAGAAAGAAAGAAAGTATGGAAGGGACAATGGGGTAGAGAAGAGAGAAAGCGGAAAGGGAGACTTATAGGCCCAATTTCAAGCCCATCTCCTGAGGGTGACCACCTCCCTTCTCTTTCATTTCCAGGGCATCATTCCTATTATTAAGGCCTGAATCCAGCTACCTTATGGTTAATTTAAACAGGACTCTGGTTCACAACCACTCTATAGGATAGATTCAAGCCTTTAAGATGAAGGAAGCTCAGCCTTTGAAGTACAACAATATCTGTGGACAAGGGGTGGAAGAGGCCTCTTATTACCTCTTTTAAATAAAATACTACAAATATTGCAGCCATTTCAATACTTTCATAAATAAATACAAAAAAAAAGTCATTGTGCCCCAATTTTGCTGATGACATGAAAGCATTTCAAAGAATATACAGTAGGTATTTTTCCATTTGCAAATTTAATGATTTTGACGATTTGTGAGAGATCCTAGAGGAGCATGCCATGTAGTAATTTGTAATTTTGCTAAGGCATTAATTTGAATCACCTCCACTGTGAGCTGGTGTGTAGGGAATTTGTCATTTAGGTGGTCAAGGAGCCAGTACTTGCATCTTCATGCTAGTTGGTTGCTCATTGTAGTACTGTTGATGAATCTGGGAGATTCTGGAAAGTTTTAAGACAAATATACTAAAAGTCTAGTATATAGTTCAATACAGTTAGGTGTTAGAATTGTATATGTAAAAATGCAGATAGATTATCATTGGGGATTACCCTACCTGACCACTGGAGTCAATTGCAGGTGTCAAGAGTGGGCAAAACCAGATAAGCAGCCTTGTTTTACATTCTGTCAGGGCATTGGGAATAATTGGTATAATAATCTAGTACTTAAGTGTTGGCATCATATAAACATTGAGGTGTTACTAAAAATATTCTGTCCACAAGTGTAGAGTACTGGTATGCTTCCTCACCTGCGGTAGATACCGTTCAGTGCCTGTCAATGACCATCCTCCACCACTTTCTTGCTAACAGCCTCTCATTGTTGTCTATACAGTAGTAGATCCAGTCTCCACTTTATTCACTCCCCTAATGTCTAGAGGTGGCCTTATGAATCCAGTTCTGGCTAAAGAGATGTAAGAATAAACTATCTGAAAAACTTCCAGAAAAATTTTGCTTTCCTATCAAAGTGACAGACATGGCCTAAACCATTGCCCCTGACTTTCTGCCTTGAACTTGGCCATGAAGACTAAAGCTATGGCAGCCTTCTTGCAACCACGAGGCCATAAGCAACAGAGAATGGCTGGGTTCAGTCTTTAATGGAAGGGATGGTGGGATGGTGGGATGGTGGCCTGGATGCTTTTACCTGGAGGTAAAAGCAGTAAGCAACAGAGAAATAATGGCAGCAACAATGGGTTCTGACATTTTTTGAGCCATTGAACAAACATAATCTGTGTTCTTTGTATAAGAAAAATAAAGCCCTGTTCTCTGTAAGCCTTCATAAGTCAGTAGGTCTGTTTTTGTTTGTTTGTTTGTTTTTTAGATAGAGTTTTGCTCTTGTTGTCCAGGCTGGAGTGCAATGGCACGATCTCAGCTCACTGCAACCTCTGCCTCCCAGGTTCAAGCGATTCTCCTGAGTAGCTGGGATTACAGGTGCCCACGACCACACCCAGCTAATTTTTTGTATTTTTAGTAGAGACAGTGTTTCACCATGTTGGCCAGGCTGATCTTGAACTCCTGACCTCAGATGATCCACCAGCCTCAGCCTCTGAAAGTTCTGGGATTACAGGCATGAGCCACCACGCCCGCCCTTGGTCTGTTTTCTTACAGCCAAACAAACACAAATACACCACTCATAAAATCATAAAAACACATCATTTGAAAATATAATACCTCAAGACTCCAGCTGCACATTCTCTGATTGTAAAAGGTGAATAGGCTCTTTGAGTGGAAAGCTTGATCCCTCAGACCTACTTACTTTACTCTGCTAGACAGAGCATACAGCTTTCACAGAAGTCTTCTCTTAGATTTACCCCATATTTCTTTCAGTGGGTGTTCATGACTCAGGAGAAAGTGGACCTTTATTTATGGTGTGAAATGATAGAGCTTTCTATCTGCCTTATGTTTGGTGTCACCTCTCAGTTACCAATGAACTATTTCAGGAAAGAGGAAATTCCTGGGGTTGTTAGTGGTTTCTTTCTGAATCAAATTAGAAAGACTGTCAAGAGCCCTGGACAGCCTGAAGACTCCAGGAAGGGAATGAAACTCCAGGAAGGTCCCCCTCCAACATTCCTGTGACAAGTCTACACATGTGCCGCGGAATATGCAGCTAAGCAAACTCTTTTCTAGGAACTCTACCAACTGGGAATATATGAAGAGCACGCTTCCACTTAAAGGGCAATAAACTTCAACTTAATTAAAGTAACTTTTTGGAAGCAGCTACTAAGGGCCAGGTTGTATAAAAGGAGCCAGGGACATAAAAAGGGACAAGGGTGATGGCCACAAGGAGATCACACTGTATGGTGGGACATACGCTCCTTAGGCACATCCGATGAGAATTCTCTATGTTCATTTTTATCCAGGTAGGAATGTAATAACTTCATCATCCCTGGTATTTCAGTGTTTGTCCATCTAAGTATTTGTCCATTACTAAGGCAGGTGCTGTTTACTGTACCTCATGCTGGGGGTTGCGGGGTAGACAAGCTCATTAACTTACCATTCATCCTAAGCCTATGCCATTCTGCAGGCAGGATGCCCAGCCTGGATGTCAACTTTTTACAAAAAAACTATTGAAACTGTCAGTTATCTTCATGAGCACTGTTCCAGCAAAAGAACAGCATAATTGGGGTGGGGTGGGTGGTGGTAAAGTGTTAGTGAAACATTTTTTCACCAGCAACAGTAACAAAAATCTTTGTGGGATAATGTATTTACTCTTATTATTTGGTACATAGCACACAAATTCCAAATAATACAAGAGTGAAAATATCAAATTCCTCAGCTTTTAGGAGAGGTAGAACATACAATCTCTCAAGTTTCAAAAAATACAGACATCATGGGACCCTATTTTTTTTTAATTTCTTTTCTTTTTTCTTCTCTCTCTCTTTTTTTTTTTGGTCTGATTTTAAACAGAAAAATCCTAAGGCTTATTTTTTTTCTTGGATATTTGTATGCTTAAATACAAGGCAGCAGGACTATAAGAAAACCCCAGTGATTAACCCTCAAGGCAAAGATATAAATTTGAATGATCTATGACATTGTCCTCCAGGACATGGAATGGTTCATTATTAAGTCAAGCAAATTGTAATTTCTAGTATCCTTTCCATCCCACCTAGACTATAAATCCAAGACTCCAGCAACTTGCCTACTCCTGCCTATCCCTTAAAACTCAGCTCATTTGCCAAAACCCCAGTGAAGGCGTCCTAGTCTCCACGTATTTTCAGCTTTCTCTCATCTGGTCTTTCTCGAGCCATATTCTAATTGCTGTTAACCCTTCTGTCTTTTGCCTTAGTGAGGTCCTAAGAGATGGGAATCAAGTTTGTTCACCTTGTATCCCAGGGCCTTTTACAGTTCTTGGTACACAGGATATCCTCAATAAGTGTTTGCCAAATGGGAAAAGGAAAGAATAAATGTGGGAAGGGTGAAGCATCTTGATGGGTGCTTGCTACTCAAAGAGCTAAAGCTCCATGGTACAGCAAAGGAAAAGGTCTCTGCCTCCCAGCAGAGGGCAGCAGAGAGCTTAGGAGCAGAAACTCCCTGAGGGATGATTCACTCCCAGGAAGAGGACTGTCCCACAATTATGTGTGGGAGAGGCCATGTACCACCAAGCTAGGCAACTGATTGGATTAGGTGGTAATTGAGATAGTTGACAGGTGTTTGCAATTAATTTAAAACGGGAGCCAAGTAGTTTAGTGTCAACTGGCAGAATCTGGACAGGTGTGGCTTGTCTGGGCCTCAGGAGAGACAAGGGAGCGGCTAATCCAATCCAAACCAATCAACTGCCTCTCATGAACAGGATCCCAGGGTGAGCCAAAGTTCAATTAGCCAGGGTAAAAAACCCAAACCCACACATACACATACCCACAGAGCCTTAGGGTAGAAAGGACAAGCCCAGTGACACCAAAAATCAGGGACACATCAGTCAGAAGTCACAGGGTGATCAGGTAGGACATCAAACCTGGCAGGAGTGCATAAGGACACTAAGAAACAAAAGTGGGTCCCTGAATTGTGTTTTGTGGAGCAGGGCCTCATCTGAGGGTCCACAACCCTGGTCCCAGCAGCGAATGTGCTGCATCTGATCTCAAAGTGTTAGTATTCATGAGGAAGAGAATGAATGGAGAGCAAACCTAAACATCAACACGGAAGGGGCTACCCACGGAATGGGTAGCCAGAATTTTGAAGAGACCTAAATACTAAATAACCTATGAGGCAGGAGTTGAGAAGGGAAACAAAATCTTAACAAAATCTTAACAAAAGGCAGTGACAAAGAGAAGGTTCTGCTGGTCAGCTCAGAAATACCAAGGGCACAGAACCTGAGAGGAGAAGCCTGGAAACAGCTGTGTTTTGAAATCACAAAGCCTCTCCCTTATCCCTCCTGAGGCCCAGACAAGCCACACCTGGCTAGATTCTGCCAGTTGACACTAACGTACATGGCTCCCCTTTTAAATTAATTGCAAACGCTTCTCAACTGTCTCGATCACCACCTAGTCCAATCAACTACCTCTCATGAACCAGCTCCCAAGGTAAGCCAAAGTTTAATTAGCCAGGGTCAAAAACAAATCCACATTCATACATGCACACACCCACAGAGCTTTAGTACTGGGTTGCATTTTATAACTGCAAAGCCCTGCACTTTTACTGCTGACAGTATGGTCTGTGGAGCAGAAACACCATTACCAAGGAGGTTGTTGAAATGCAGAATCTCAGTCCCCACCTCAGACCTACTGAATCGTAATCTGCATTTTAATAAAATCTCCAGATGGTGTGTGTGCCCATTAAATTGAAGAAGCACTATTCGCCACCATCTGATCCCTCCCTGCATCTCTGACTGGATCAGGAGGCACTTTCCACCCTGACAACAATGTTCCAGCCATACCAACCTTCTTTCTGTCCCTCACATATGCCCTACTCAGGGCAGGCACAGTGGTTCACTCCTGTAACCCCAGCACTTTGGGAGGCTGAGGTGGGTGGATCACTTGAGGCCAGGAGTTCAAGACCAGCCTAGCTAATGCAGTGAAACCCCATCTCTACCAAAAAATACAATAATTAGCCAAGTATGGTGGTATGCACCTATAGGCCCAGCAATTTGGGAGGTTAAGGCAAGAAAATTGCTTGAACTGGGAGGCAGAGGTTGCAGTGAGCCAAGATGACACCACTACACTCCAGCCTGGGTGACAGAGTGACACCCTGTCTCAAAAAAAAAAAAAGTCATGCTCATTCTCAACTTAGGGTCTCTGTTCTCTCTGTTCCCTCTGTCCAGAACCACGGATGGTTTTTCTTGACATTCAAATCTTTATTTTCAGATCAGCTCTGCAGAGAGGCCTTCTCTCCATACCCAATCCAAATGAAATGTTTGAGCACTTTCACCTACATTCTGCAATTTTAATACATGAATAGGGCCTGGTTGTTTGCCTTGAGCATTTATCAGAATCACACAGACAACAGATTCCTGTGTCCACCCCCAGAGTTTCTGATTCACCAAGTCTAGGGCAGAATCAGAGAATCTGCATTTCTAACAAGCTCCCAGGTGATGCTGATCCTGTTAATCTGGGATCACCCTTTGAGAATCATTAACACTGTCTCAATATCTGATGATATTTTCATCATCACTCTTTTCTGTAATGTCATCTGCACTCCACTGGAGTGTCTGTTCTATGCAAGCATGGAGTGTGTATGTTTTCTTCACCCTGTATCTCTAGCGCATGATACACAGCAAGTGCTCTTTAATATTTGTTGAATGAAGAATGGAGTAATTAGTAACCAACTCTTTTCATTATGGATTTTGGATCATCTGCATTTGGTTTAATCTAATGTTGCAACAACTTTTCATTCCATCTTGTACATATATGTAACAGCCATGAGAGACTATTCATTAGACATAGTTTGACTTACAAAAATGTGAGCCACACACAGAGTTGACATCTGTTATTGACAGTATATTTTAGGTTGTCAACTTTATTTGTTGGCCTCCTACTTGAAGATGGAGATTCCATCCAATACCATATTAAGAAAATAGCCCATTCTTTTTAACAACATGAGGTCAGTGGCATTCTCTGTGAATTGGGGGAAACATCCTCTTACACACAACACTGAAAGAGAAAAAATAAGCAATTCTATATAGTCACACATCACTCTTTCATACTCTGCAGAGAATATTTCTCATACATCAGAATTTAAAGCATCGCCATAAGGTTTAACTGACCACTATGAATACATCTCAGTAACAATCAAGTTGTGGTATTACTAATAAGATGGTACTTCACCTATCAATTCATTTGAGCTTGCCTCTAAGGAGCCTTATCAAGTCACATGTTCCTGAAATTACTGAAGAAACCAGTTCACTGTTCAGTGCCTCAGTCACCCCTTCATTTGCAGATTGTGGAATAGCCACATGTATGACTCCACAGATAACTGTTTATCTGCTTCTCTTGCTACCTAAACCCTGTCATAACCACTGCCACCTCCACCTCTTCCCCTTCCTAGCTAGTTCCCCATGCTGGGCCCCCTGCCCACTCCTGGCTCTCTGACCCAACCAGACTCTCAATCTCATCTTCCCTGCAAGACAGATTTGTTTTCATTTCTTTAATACTGAGGCAGAAACCCTCCCTGCATAACAAGGGGCCAGAATCAAAGTTCAGGCTTGCAACCTACGAATCTAGTGCTAATTTCACTCCAAAGTTGGCCACTGGGGGAAGCACCTAGGGAGGAAGGATGGGGGCGAGTAGCCTTGCTAATAAAGCCAGATTCAAGGTGTCTGCTGTCTTGTGTAAGATGCTATAGCTAAATGCCAAAGTCAAGGAGTCTGCTGGTAGAATGACAAACTCTCCCTGTCAGAATGCTGACAGGAAAGACAGCAGCGGCTGGGGAGATGCCAGCTCTCTGTGGCTCACCTGTGTCACATTCATCCTTCCTGAGCACTCGTGACCAGTGACCACATTGAAGAAAGCAGATCATCTCCCCGCTGGCTACACTTGTAAGAGATCCTTAAAAATACTGACATAGATGACAATGAGTGTCTCAAAGGAGGTCTCAACACAGTCCAAGGGCCGAGACCTGAATCAAATACAGTAGCAATTCAGTAAAGTCTATTTGAAGATCCAGTTTTGCTGTGTATCTATATATTACAAAACACTGGCTCAATTCTGAATTGAACAACCTTACAATGAATGTAATTTTAAAACACATTGTTTCAGTTTTCAACATAGAAAAAAATGTTTTGGTGCAGGAACCTGCAAATGAGCATTAATTCTGGCTTTTGGCCCATAATGCTTTTCCTGTGTGGGACCCATTTGCTCATCTAAGAGAAGCATTTGACTGACTATATATATATTTTTGTCATTTTTTTATGATGACAACAATTCCATGAAGTAGACAGAGAAGATTTCAATTTTTTTTTCTACTATTTATGGTTGAAACCTCGGATTCTGTAAGATCTAGTGACTTGCATAGATTCCAGCTATGCAGTGGTACAACCAGGACCCCATTTATCAGGCAGTCCAGCTACTGGCCATCTGCAGCATCTCCTTGGTTTCTTCAGTCGAGCAGTGCTCTCTGACATCTTTATTCCTGGCCAGTAAGCCTGGAGTTGCTGCTTTCACACACAACTCACTGTCAGTGGCTATGACTCTTTCTGCTTACTTTCAGCTGCCAGAAAAGATTATTCTTTCAATCTGAAAGGTGTTGGTAACTTTAGCTTCCACTAAAAATAATTTTTCTACTGAAAAAGCTATGGTGGTTTGTGTAGGGGAAACAAAAAAAATAGATCTTAATTGAATATTCTCTACGCTGTACATTCATTCACTTGTGATGAGATGGACTTTCTTTTTATTTTCCCTAGCCCCATCCACCTTATCCTCCTTCCGGGGTATGGCATATGCAAAGCTTGGTATCAGAAGAGAAATTGAGTAGGAAAACTCAATATGGAAGAAAAAGAGACAGAGACTCTATTAGCATCATAACAAACAGAAACTCTGCCATGAGATCAATGTGGGCAATATAAAAGGTCCAGCTGTCAGGATCAAAACCCACCACAACCACCACTCATTCTAGAGTGGAGCTAAATGGAACTGGATGGTTGAGAAGCTGCTTCAGAGGCCAAGGAGAAGAAACAGGTCTGAAGCTGAAGAAAAAAGGAAGCTACTCCAAAATCTTATTCTACCTAAGGCCTCAGTTCAGGCTGAGAATGAGGGATCATTTAGGGTATTCTCTTGAGATGCATGTGCTTCATTCTCAAATGCTAGTTGCTTAATAACAGACTGGATCACCATCACCTCCTATAAACAGATTCATAGATTGGGTCATGCTACAAATATTGACTTATCATCAGCCAAGAACCAGGGAGTATGACATTAATAATAATATATGGTCTTTCCTTAAGAAACTCACAGTCCCAAGGATTTTTTTGAAGATAATGACTATGATGGTTAATTTTATGTGTCAACATGATTACGCTAATGCATACCCAGATAGTAAAATGGTATTCCTGGGTGTGTCTAGGAGAGATTAGTTTGAATTGGTAGTCTCAACAAAGAAGATCAAACCTCACCAATGTGGGCAGGCATTATCCAATCCATTGAGGGCATGAATGAACAAAACGGTGGAGGAAGGGTAATTTCTCTCTCTTTCTCTCTTCTTAAGTGGGACATCCATCTTCTCCTGGCATTGGACAATGGAGCTTCTGGTTCTTGGGCCTTCAGACTCCAGGACTTACCTCAGCAGCAAACACCCACCTCCCCGCCTTCCAGGTTCTCAGGCCTTTGGACTTGAACTGAATTACCCCACCAGCTACAAATGGCATATCATGGGTCTTCTCTGGCCTCACCAAGTTAGCCAGTTTCCATAATAAATCACTTCTCATATCTCTCTTTACTTAGTCTATTGGTTTTATTTCTCTGGAGAATTTTAACTAATACAATGACCATGGACATTTAAACTTTTAAATGAGCATATTATTTGTAAGGCCGGTCGCCTTGCCGGGAGCTCAGACGCACACACACCCCGCCCCGCCACCTCTGGGAGCTCGGACACACCCACATCTCCTCCCTCTCCGGGAGCCCGGACATGCCCCATCCGCGCCTGGAAACCACATCAATACTCCGTGCCCACTTCTGCACTCGGCACTAGGCTCTGCACTTGGCACCTAGCCAGCCGTTGAAGAACCCCGCCAAAATGCAAAAGAAGTCTTGTAAATCTACCCAATAGCAGTCGAGTCTTGTAAATCTACCCAACAGCATTCGAGTCTTGTAAAGCTACCCTATAGCAGTCGAGTCTTGTAAATCTACCCAATAGCAGTCGAGTCTTGTAAATCTACCCAATAGCAGTCGAGTCTTGTAAATCTACCCAATAGCATTCAAATCCTGCCTACCTGCCAATAGCAAGCTTGCCCCACCCACGCCCTGCTCTCCCACAACCAATCAAATGCCTCCACTCCCTATAAAACCCCACATCTGAGAGGAGTCCATGCGACTTCTCCGGCCCCTCCTGTCGGACCGCAGAACCTCACCCGGGAGCTGAATAAATTCACATTGGATCTTATCGTGCTGGTCTCAGTTTCCTCATTTTAAACTCGGCAATAAATCCCTTACATTATTGTTCTCTCATAAAATGTTCAATGAAGATAATAAGACTTCATCAACACAATGGATACAGATGTCTGCTGCAGTCAAATCATAAATGAAAAGCAAAAATAAAACTTAGAGCAAAACCTTTGAGAACAATGACCTTTGTCCCAATTTTTCATATACCCAATTTCTTATTTTATAATAATAGGAATACCTACAAGGTCAGTACTATTACCATTATGCCCATTTCACAGAAAAAAATCAACATGAGAAAACTTAATAAACTTCAGCTCACTTGCTTTTGCTTTTTCCTGAACTACCAATCCCAGGCTAACACAACCCAGGAGGGCACTGCCCTCTCTAGATAGAACAGCAGCAAATGCTAGGATATACTAAAGGCTTTGTTTTAATTAGTTTGAGGATTCTTGTGATGTTCTGGCTTGGCATGTGGTTACTGAATCTAGTTACTGAGTCTTTGGTAGTAGGTCATTCTGGTTGCCAACTCAAATTTATTCACATTGAATAGCTTTTATTTTAAAACAACAAAATCACAAATAAGGCACTAAAAATACACAGCCAAACTTTGTGAATTTAATATCACAGCCAAATTCAGGTATTTCTTGAGGAAAAAAGTCAATTTAAAACAGGATGTGTAAAAACATTATTAAATGCTACATTTTCTAATACTGTTTTAAATTTCTTTGTGTTCAAGTAAATGAAGATCATTCTAATAAAAAACAATATTTTTAGAGCTGGAAGCATTTTTTTTTCTTTTTAAGAAACAATTGTTTTGATTCCTCATAATGATTCATATGGACATATCTTACTAATTGTTCAATAGTGTTTCCTATCAGAGCTACTTGGGATATATTCTTTGAATTATTATTATTTGAAGCACTACAGAAAATTTGCAAGAGTTTCTCTTCTGCTAAACATGTTTTCTAAAAACAAAATAAAACACTGTTAAAAATCCTATAACCATGTATACAAAAAAGATAGGAGGGAAAATAAGAATAGTAGATGTGAAAAAGTGGGATAAATCTTTCACCATACACAAAAGTCAACTCCAAATGGATTAAGGACTTAACAGTAAGGCATGATACTATGAAACTACTAGGGAAAAGAAAAAAAACATTGATCTGGGCAAAGGTTTTGGGGGGTAAGACTTCAAAAGCATCAGTAACAAAAGCAAAAACAAACAAATGTGATTGTATCAAGCCAAAAAGCTTCTGCACAGCAAAGACAACAATTAACAAAGTGGAAAGACTACCTAGGCATGGGAGAAAATATTTGCAAACTATCCATCTGTCTTAGTTTGTGTTGCTTTAAAGGAATACCTGAGACTTAAGCAATTTAGAAAGAAAAGAGGCTTATTTAGCTCACTGTTTTGAAGGCTGTACAAGAAGCCTGGCATCAGCTTCTGTTTCTGGTGAGGGCTTCAGGCTGCTTCCACTCATGGTGGAAGGTGAAGGGGAGCAGGTATGTACAGAGACCACATGCTGTGGGGGCAGTGAGGAGGGAGGGGTGAAAGGTACCACCAGACTATTTAAGCCATCAGCTATTGAGAACTAATAGAGCAAGAACTCACTCATTACCACAAGGATGGCACCAAGTCATTCATGAGGGATCTGCCCCCATGACCCAAACACCTCCCATTAGGTTCCACCTCCATCAGTGGGAATCAAATTTCAATAGAAGATTTGGAGGGTCAAATATCCGAACCATAGCACCATCCAACAGGGAATTAACAATCAGAATATATAAGTAATGCAAACAACTTAATACCAAAACAACAACAACAAATAATCTGATATTAAAATGGACAGAGCCAGGCATGGAGGCACATGCTTATAGTCCCAGCTACTCATGAGGCTGAGGCAAGAGAATCGAGCCCAGGAGCTTGAGGCTGGCCTGGGCAACACCCCAGTTGACCCCATTCCTAATTTTTTCTTAATGGGCAAAAGATCTGAACAGCCAGTTCTCCAAAGAAAACATACAAAACGCTAAAAGTTATATATAAAAAAACACTCAATATCACTACTCTTCAGGGAAATGTAAATCAAAACCACAGTGAGATATTATCTCACTCCCATTAGACTGATTATCATCAAGAAGATATAAAACAAATCCCAGTTGGGCATAGTGGCTCACGCCTATAATTCCAGCACTTTAGGAGGCCAAAGTGGGCAGATCATTTGAGGTCAGGAGTTCCAGACCAACATAGCCAATATGGCAAAACCCTATCTCTACTAAAAATATAAAAATTAGCTGAGCATGATGGCACGCACCTGTAATCCCAGCTACTCAGGAAGCTGAGGCACTAGAATCGCTTGAACCTGGGAGGTAGAGGTTGCAGTGAGCCAAGATTGTGCCACTGCACTCCAGCCTGGGTGACAGAACAAGACTCCACTTCAAGAATAAAATAAAATAGAACAAAATAAATCCTAGAGAGAATGCAGAGAAAGAAGAATTCTTTTTTTTTTTTTTTTTGAGTGGTACAGAGAATTCTTGTATACTGTTGGTATGAATGCAAAGTAGTACAGCCATTTGAAAAATATTATGGAGATCCTCAAAAAACTAAAAATAGAACTGCCATATGATCCAACAATACCACTGATGGGTATATAAACAAAAGAAAGGAAATCAGCATATTGAAGATCCACTGCACTCCCATATTTATTAGAGCACTATTCACCATAGTCAAGATACGGACTCGACCTAAGTGTGCATCGTTAGATAAAGAATATGTAGTATATATACACAATGGAATATTATTCAGCAGTAAAAAGAGTGAAACCCTGTCTTTGCAGAAACATGGATGGAACTGAAGGTCATTATGTTAACTGAAATAAGTCAGGCACAAAAAGACAAATATCACATGTTCTCATTCCTATGTGGGAGCTAAAAAAACATCATATGGAGGTAGAGAGTAGAACAGTGCTTACCAGAGGCTGGGGAGGGAAGGAGGAAAAGGGGAAAAGAGAAGTTGGTTAATGGTTATAAAAATATAGTTACATAGAAGAATAAGTTTTAGTATTTGATAGTTCAGTAGGGAAATTACAGTTAACAATAATTTATTGTAGATTTTTAAATAGCTAGAAGAGAAGGTATTGTAATGTTCCCAATACAAGGAAAAGAAAAATGTTAGAGGTGATGGGTAACCCAATTACCATGATTTGATCATTACACATTGTATACAGGTATCAAAATATCACATGTACCCCCAAATGTGAATTATATCAATTTTTTTTAAGTTAGGAAAAGTTTTTAAAGGGAGGCAGAGAATAAAATGGACAATGAGGCCGAGAAGATTCAAGTAGTCAGAAGCGAGAAAAGAAAGAGGGGAAAAGAAAAGGAAAGATGGAAAGAAAGAAGGTTCTCACTTTGACTTTTGATGTAATCCTGGCCTTTGCCGTGCTCATGTCACACACTCACACACACACATCATACACACAGCACACACACACACCACACATACACACCATACAAACACCATACACATACCACACACACCACACACACACACCACACATACACCACACTCACACACCACACACACCACACACACACCACACACATACCACACCATACTCACATCATACACACACCCCATACACACCACATAACACACCACACATTCACCAAGCACGCCACACACATAACACACACACCACACCACAAACACACCACACACTACACCACTCACACACCACACACATCATACACACACCACACACATGCCACACCACACATTCACAACCACACACATGCCACACACACATCATATACACACACCACATGACACACACATCATATACACATGCCACACACTACACACACCACACCACATACACACATCATACACACACCACACACACCACCCTGCACACACATACACACACCACACACACTGCACACCACACCTCACACACATCATACACACACAGACCACGTACACCACACATCACATACACCACACACTCATACCACACACAATCACATACCCACACACAAACACCACAAACCACAGCACACACAGCACACATCACACACACCACACCACACACACCATACCACACACTCCAAACCACACATACCACACCACACACACCATGCCACACCACCCATATCATGCCACACACACATCACACACACAAACCACATGCAGACATCACACATACACACACCACACTCACACACATCACACATACCTCATACACCACACACTACTTCTTTGATAGTTGTCTTAGCCCCACACATCTGGCACAGGATGTAAAAATTGGAAACATTTTGATGATCCAAGATACTCCTTTCAAGAATACAAAATGAAGGCCATAAAAACATCAATTATTTTCAAAATATTTTAAAATGAAAATTTAAAGATTTTCAGAATGAAACCATTTACCAAAAAAGTTTTATGGAAAACAAATACTTAAGTTGCTTTCTGTATTTGGTAATCTGCTTTCTGAGTTTGTCTTAACAAAGAAAATATACATGTTGTGTAGATGGATGGATGAAAGGATGGTACACAGTTAGAATAGAAATTATAAATCGTTAAACAGCATAACCCCAGCCAGAATTTGCTTTCCATCCTCTTTCCTGTATACCCACCCACCCTCTGGTCCCTTGGGGAATGTAGCTTAGACATAAGAATTTTATCATTGGGGAATATGTTGATGGTTGACAAAGAAAACAGCATAAAATATTTTAAATTGGGACTGTCACATACACACATATGTACGCATCTGAATACATGCATACACACACCAATCCCAGGTACCTGGAAACCATACCCATAACCCTCTCATCCACCAATATATAAAGGAAATTCTGAGATTTGGATTATAGCTTCCACTGAGAAGGTGGAAGCTATATTATATTACTGGATGAGCTGTCAAACAGCCTGATAACGCTGTTTAAAATTCACAATTGGGCATATGTTTCCATTTAATCTGAGAAACAGCAAGGCCCACTCTAGCAGGTGATATGCTCTTTATCTGCTGCTTCCGCCGCGGTTGTCAGTGTTTCTAAAATGCCTGTGCTAACAGCAAAGCACTCTGATTAGGACATCAGTCTGCCTTTGAGCAAAGGCTGCCAACAGCCAGCCTGTGCGGGGAAACAGAGGGGCCCTTAGCTCTGGCCCAGGGTTGGGAAGTTGGTTAGAAAGTGCCCCCAAAATGGAAGAAACTGCTGTGGATAGCTGTGCTTCCAAAAGGTAGCTTGACCTATCTGGAAATGTGAGCCAGTATCGAGAGATGCCTTTTGTCAGGGCATATTCAGGCGACCTCACTCTTTCTGAAGCTCCATTTTTCATTGTAAATAGATAAATATTGTCTTATATTCTTAACAGTAAAAAGAAAATAACAGAGAAAATCGTTATTCCTTTTCTTATTTAAATTTGAATTATATACATATCATATAGATATATTGATGTTGTAAAAGATTCAAACATCTAAAATTACATAGTTTAAAACATGAGTAGTCCCTTTCCCTATTCTTTGGTGGGTACCCTTCATTGCTGCATGGATTTATACATGGATGTTTACATATATGAACACACACTTTTTTTTTTTTACACAAAAGGAATCCGGCTCTCCTATCAGTTCTGTGACTTGCTTTCTCCACTTCAGCCACACATCTCAGCTATTATCTCACGTCTGAACACACAGCTCTACTTCATTCTTTATGACTACATAGCATTGCACAGAAAATGTATAGATTATGTAGTCACTACACTCTCAATTACTGACGTGCAAGCTGCCTCCAATTTTTGCTTTTATAAATAATGCTAATATGAACTTCCTTGTTCATAGATTTTATAAAACATGTGTTTGAGGGGTTTTGGTTAAAAAGTATCCTACAAATGGATTGTTAGGTCAAAAAGTAAGTGAACCTTAAAATCTGATTTATATTAACCAACTGCCTTCCCAACAGGCTTAACAACTCATGCTTCCAACAACTACATATGAAAATGTGTATTTCACTGCATTGTTGTAAAAATCTGGTATTATCAAGCTTTTTGATTTTTGACATTCTAAGGAATGATTATCTTATTTCTTATGTTAAGAAATAAGCAGCTTTAGATGAGTTTATTCCCATAAATATTTTAGACCTTGCTTTTTCCTTTCTTGGTGAATTGCCCAATCTTTCTTTTTCTGCAGGTTTTTACTTGGGGTTTGCCACTTATAGCTACTAATTCGTAGAAGTTTTATTATTGGGTATTCATACATTTTCTGTTAGGTATGTTGAAAGTATTTATCCCAATCTCTCCACTTAGAATGACCTTAATTTCAGCTCAAACTTTGTTAATTGGTCTCCGATGTGTGTATTTTTTTTTTTCTTACTTTAGGTCATCAAATAGCTACGTCTTTTCGTTATATAACATGCTAGCATTAGGAGAACCTGGGAGAAGGGTACACAGGAACTCCCTGTACTATCTTTGCAACTTTAATGTAAATCAAAAATTATTCCAAAATAAAAATGATATACACATGTAAATATATATGTATGTTTATGTTTATGTCTCCATTTGCTAAGCTGTCATTCCACAATTGCGTTTTATGCCACTACTAACTTTTCATTACTTTGTAAGGGAATACATATTTGTATGACAGAAACAGCAATTAAATAACTAAGTGGGCCTTGTAGTAAATGAGTTATTTCTTTGCTGCTATTATGTCTAATTCTCCATAGGTTATTCCATCTGAAGGCTTTTTAGAATCATAAGTAGCCAAGATCATTTTTCACCTTATCATCCCATTATCCATAATGAGAAAATACTTCTCAATGTGAAGATTACTCTTTCCAAAGATCCCTAGTGAGCGCTCCTATAGGCATTAGTGAAATTTATTAAGTGTACATTTTTGCAGGTGCAGCAGCAGCAGAAAGAAAGAAAATGCTAAAGGACACCCGCATAGTCCTACTGCTGACTCCCAAGAGTCAGGCTCCTTCCAGACCATACATGAACCTGTCAGGATGATCTTACTGAACTGACCAACCTGCCATTCCTTATTCCCAAGATATTACTGGGCTTTGGATACACAGCCAAAGTTTTGGGGAGAGAGAAAGTCTTCATCTAGTGTGAAGTTTCCTGGGGAATGTCAGTGGATATAACCAGATTCAGTCCAATTGCATAGCTCTAGTAACTCTTCCATGTACTTTCTAGTTTACAAAGGCTTCTACACATATTACCCCCATTTAATCCACTGCAACCTGAGTCACAATCATCTGCATTCTTCAGATGGGGGAAATGAGGTCCAGTGACAATCAGTGATTAACCCAAGGTCACCAATATGGTGAACTTCAGAGCCAGAACCCATGCCCAGCTCTTTTGAATTCAGAAGCCAGGGGGAAGAGAAGTTCAAGGAACAGCTTAGCAGAACAAACTCCAATGTCTGTTTGGCCAAAGACAATTTTGCAACTTTGTATAAGTCACCATACAAAATGTGTTGGACCAGATAATCGTTGAGATACAGCACTACCTTAATACTCCAAATATAACTCCTAATCTATGTTGTCCACCCTGGTCCTTGTGCTGGCCCTTTGACACTGTTTTCAAAGTTTGGAAGGTTCTTTAGGTTTCTGCCTCATTTTCTCCTAGTGTCCAACAGGACCAAAAAGCTCCGTTCAGGACAAAAAGTTCCAATCTCACCTGAGTTCCTGAATCCTCATAGGAGGAAGTAGAGAAGCAGAGCCTTTTCTCTGCTTAGGAATCCCAGAGCTCTGTGGTTAAAAGGTAAAGCCACATTTATCATCCCTCACTATATAAGTTGTATTTTAAATAGACTAGAAGTTGTTTCAATAATAATCTTTATATTACTAATTTCATAAATTCCAAGCTTCCAAGAAAATATTTGCAGGGTGGGAAGTTCATATTGTCTCTTGGAAAATAAGCTCAAGAATGTCACACTCTTAGGTCAGATGATACAGGAAGGGAACATAAGTACATCCACTTGTGCTGAAAAATGAATGCTCAGGTCAAGAGAGATATCTGTCCTTGGCCTATTTGAATATGACAAATTTATTTTTTATAGAGTTAAAAATGTATTTTTCTTGAATTGTCTCCACTAACTCTAACCAGTAATTTGTGGAATTTCTTGCCCCCAAGAGAGATATTATATCACCTTAGTAGATACAAACTGATGAAAAATTTACATAGTAAATAAAAAACAGTTGCAACATTCTCTCTCTCACTCTCTCTCTCTCTCTCTCTCTCAGAGCTGAAGAGAAATTTTAGTAGCAAGTCCTGAATGCAATATAAAAAAGAAACAAATTGTTTTGTAGTGTTTTGTAGTACTTATTCTACATCTGTTTGTTTTGTTGTTTTTTTCTTCTGTTGAACTGAAGAGGCAAACATCAACCCAAATGTGCTCAGGATTCTGAGTTGAGTTTGGACACCACTCCAGGCACTACAATTAGCAATGGATAATTCTTTAATTGTATCCATAAGAACAAACCTAATCCAGAATTTGAGGGGAAAATACTTTGAATAATCACTTGGTATGGTCCTATGCCTTCAAGCAAAACTGTATTCAGAGAGATTCATCTCTTCCTAAAAGAGATTACAGTGTCCCATGTCCTTAGGGATGAAACATTGATCTTATTGTTGCTTAATAATGCAAGGTCTGGAAAGTCAATACGCTTATAAATGGATATAGAACTTGCATTTGTAAGACACAGATTCCAGGCCTGGGTACAGCTTTACTGTCTGTATTGTCTTAGGAAAGTAATTCAGGATGGGCATAGTGGGTCACATCTGTAATCCCAGCACTTTGAGAGGCCAAGGTAGGCGGATCACTTGAGGCCAGGAGTCCAAGACCAGCCTGGCCAACAAAAATGAAACCTCATATCCACTAAAAAAACACACACAAAAAAAATTAGCTGAGCGTGATGGCACGTACCTGTTATCCCAGCTACTCAGAAGGCCACTTTAACCCGGGAGGTGGAGGTTGCAGTGAGCCAAGATCATGCCACTGCACTCCAGCCTGGGCAACAAAGTGAGATTCCAAAGGAGGGAGGGAGGGAGGAAGGGAGGGAGGGATGGAGGGAGAGAGGGAAGGAAGGAAGGAAGGAAGGGAGGGAGGGAGGGAGGGAGGGAGGGAGGGAGGAAAAGAGGAAAGAAAGAAAAAGGAAGGAAGGAAGGAAAGGAGAAAGGAAGTCAACCTCTCTGAGCCTCATTTTCTTTATGCATCAAATAAAGCAATGAATACATCCTAATAAATTAATAGAGCTAGACATTGAACACCAGTGGCTGATAATATCATACACACTTAAAGAAATATCTACATCATGAATTTCCAAAAATGAACCTGATTCTAATAAAGCCTCAAGATCTAACTACCAATTTATAAGAAACACAGGGGACAGAGAACCATATTAAACCTTACCACAGGGATACAGTAAAATTCAGACTGTGGTAAACTTTAAGATAGAAAATGCTGGTGTCTCCAACAACAATACGGAAAAAAGAGAGCCGGGGACAAAAAGAGAAAAAAAGGGAGAAACTATAGATCAAAAAAGACTTAAGGGACATATCAACAATAGGTTGTATAAATCTAATTTGGATTTTATCTCAGACAAGCAATTGTGGAAAAAACAATTGTGGAGCCTCTAGTTTCCACTTAGAGATGTCAGGAGCTGGACAGAGCATTGCCCTCTCCCTTAGAACAGCAACAAACCAACAAGGCAAGACAACTGCAAATTCATCACTTTTTTCAAATCCATTAAAGAACTGAAGTCTCAAGGCAATCAGCTACTCCAAACTACAAGGACACACAGATACCTTCAGGGAGAGAGGAGATGTGAGTACTAGCTTATCTGGGGTAGATGGAAGTGGATGGACACTGGTGAAAAGAGGTCAGCTAGAATAGTCAACCTAATACTGGCAAATCAAATCCAGTACTATATAAAAAGAATAATATATCACTATTAGTCCATTCTCATGCTGCTAATGAAGACATACATGAGCCTGGGTAGTTTACAAAGGAAAGAGGTTTAATTGACTCACAGTTCTGCATGGCTGGGGCAGCCTCAGGAAACATACAATCATAGTGGAAGGGGAAGCAAACACGTCCTTCATGTGGAAGCAAACATGTCCTTCACGTGGTGGCAGCAAGGAGAAGTGCAGAGTGAAGGAGGCGGAAAGCCCCTCATAAAACCATCAGATCTCATGAGAACTCACTCACTATCACAAGAAGAGTGGTGTGGGGGTTACAGTCCCCATGATTCAATTACCTCCCACCAGGTCCCTCCAAATGACACATGGGGATTATGGGAACTACAATTCAAGATGAGATTTGGGTGGAGATGCAGCCAAACCATATCAATCACAATCAAGTGGGATTCATCCCAAGAATGTTGATTCAACATTTGAAAGTCAATCAATATAATTCACAATGTGAACATAAAAAAAGAAGAAATATCATATGTAATGGTGAAAGACTGAATGCTGTCCCATTAAGCTTAAGCCAAGGATGTCCTCTCTCATCAGTCCTGCTCCACATCATACTGGATGTATCATACTGGATGCGTCCCCGTCAATGTAATAAAATAAGAAAAAGAACTAAGAGCCCAACTGATTATTATATTATATATATAAATATATATCTCCCCTATTTCCACCTGTGTGAAACAAGAATTCTTTGTACTATTTTTGCAACTTTTCTAAAAGTCTAAATTTATTCCAAAATAAAACGTTTTGTTTTTAATTAACAAGATAGTGCTAATAATAACATCTTGAGTCCCTGGCCTCCCCTACTGCCACCTAGCTTCCGTCGATCCCAGAAGCAAACCTACTCCATAAGTCTACCATTTGTTAGACAATCCTGGCCACTGTTTAGCTTCCTGTAGCTGCTTACCATGTTACCACAAACTTAGTGACTTAAAACAACCTAAGTGTATTATCCTTTGATTCTGAAGGTAAGAAGTCCAAAATACATCTTACTGGGCTAAAATCCAGGTATCAGCAAAGTTGAGTCTTCCTTTCTGGGGGCACTAGGGGAGAACATGCTTCCTTGCCTTTTCCACCTTCTAGAGGCTGCCTGCATTCCTTGGCTCATGACCCCTCCTTCCATCTTCCAAGCCAGCAGTGTTAGCATCTTCAAATCTTTCTCTAGGTCTGACTTTCTCTTCTGCCTCCTTCTTCTACATTAAAAAACACTTATGATTAAATAAGGCCCACAAGGAAAATCCCCCTCTAAGGTCAGCTCACAGGCAACCATAATTCCATCTGCAACCTAATTCTTCTTTGTCATATAACCTAACACACTCACGCCTTCCAAGGATTAGGATGTGGACAACTTTGGGAAACATTATTCTGCCTATCACAGCTACCCTTTGCCAGGAATGCCTGGAATGTGTGCCTCTACCCAAGCGCTCTGGCTAATCAAGTCCCTAACTCATAAATTCCAGAAACTTCTTCCTAGCTAGTTGCAAGCATTATGGTAATTGCCTCAGATGTGACTTCCTCAATGCATCCATTCCCAATAAGCTTATTGACTTTATTTATTTCTGTTTTTGTTTGCTTGTTTAGTATATAGCCTTTCTATCTTTGACTGCTATTATTGTTGTCTGGCTAAGCCTATACATCAGAAGCCTGATGCAGACAAGTAAAATAAATGTTGCTGATAAGAAAACTCCTCTTAATGTTTATCTTAAAATATCTTTGTTGAAATATAATCATATTTTTTCTTGTCTTCACTTTGGCAGTAACAGAAAACAACTAGTCAATATTCACCTTATAGAAACATGTTAGATTTACTCTGTCTTTCTAATGTCAAAAATGCCCGTCAATATTTCAACCAACCAGCCAATCCAGGATAAAGACCAATCCAGGATAAAACATCAAATTCAAGATGCCTTTGGAAATGATGGAGTGACATAGTCAAGCCCTTAGATAAACAGCCATCCATAAAGGTGACCTGTGTGATAACTCCAACTTTTCCCCCTTAGCCAACATTCATCCTGGCCTATTTCCTAAAGTTCTCATAGTTCTGACTCAAATCCTTCACGAGTCTTCCATATAAGCTCAATTTGGATCTGCAGCTGTTTCTTCTCCAACTGGCAAAATTTCATTCTTCTTTCAAGACTTTCTGCATGATGCTTTTCTCTCCCACAGGAACAATTAGCCTCTTCTCTGTGCTCCTGTGGGATGCTCTGGGAGTTCATACCTCTAACACAACCTTAACTTATAGTGCTATAATTGTCTATATTACCATCAGTTTTTTATTTCAAGTCTGGTTATTAGTCTATAAATTCCAAGAAGGCAGCTACTGTGTTTGTTAAATGAGTCCTCCTGGATTTCTTCCTACCTCCCTGGCTACCTGAAAATTCAGGTAAAGGATAATTCAATTTCAGTTTAATACTGGAATTCCTCAACACTTTTTCCTTGGTTCTCTCATCTTTTCAGTGTATATTTCTCTCCCTGGTTGATTTCATTCATGCCATCAGTTTCAACCACTACCTTTATGCAAATTATACCCAAAGTGTATTTCCAGCGCAGAATTCTCCAGTGAGATTAAACCCAAGTGTCCAACCTCTTTTGAATATCTTAAAGGCACCTCAAATACACAATGTTCAAAACACAGCTAAGGAACTTTCTTGCTAGTAACAAGAATTTTTGGTTACCTTCTGATAGGGTTTAGCTCTGTGTCCCTGCCTAAATCTCACATCGAGTTGTAATCCCCAGTGTTGGAGGTGGGGCCAGGTAGGAGGTGATTGGATCATGGGGACACATTTCCGTACTGGTGCTATTTTCTTGATAGTAAGTGAGTTATCACAAAACCTGGTTGTTTAAAAGTGGATGGCACCTCCCCGGACCTCTTGCTCCCGTTCTGGCCATGTAAGACATGCCTACTTCCCCTTCACCTTTCACCATGATTGTAAGTTTCCTGAGGCCTCCCCAGAAGCAGAAGGTGTTTGCTTCCTGTACAGCCTGCAGAACCATGGACCAATTACACCTCTTTTCTTTATAAATTACCCTGTCTTCGGTATTTCTTCATAGCAGTGTGAGAAAAGACTAATATACCCTCCCAGCATCAATTTCCCTGTTTCTTACAGCAGCAGCAGCCTAATTTCCTCTAAGGACTTTATTCCTCCGACTCTTGGCCAACCTGGTCTCCATGAGGTTCCTCCACTCTCATCTACTACTCTAGCCAGGGTGACTCTTGGGCTGTGAGTATATAATCCAATCAAAACAAGCAAGTCACGTGATGTCTTAGCTGGGGCTCCTAAAATGAGAAGACCTTGCCCTTTCTCTGTACTTGGTGGAGTGACTAGAGTATATGGTCATCTTATTTCCATAAGTGGCCAAAGGTACCCAAGGGAAGCAGAGCCGAGAAACTGACTCTTACCATATTGTTTGACCTCTAAGTAAGTCATACCATGCCTAATGCCAATATATCTTTTTTCCAGTTTAATCAAATAATTCCCTTTCTGTATAAGCCAATTTGTGTTAGGTTTTCTATCACTTGGATCATGAAGAACTTGAACTGAGACCCTCTACTGCATACCTTATCTTTCAGAGTCTCCAATTTAGTAAACTATGTCATCATCCATCCAGCTAAGAAATCAGACACTTTTAAGAGTCATTTCAAATTCCTCCTTCTCCCTTGCCTCCTATATCCAATTGGTCACCAGGTCCCGTCAATTAGAGGCCCTAAATATTCTCAGATCTGTCTATTTCTTTCCACCTTTATTGTCCCCACTCCATCCTAACTACCTTAATGTTTGCCTGGACTAGCAAAGCCCACTAATTACTCTACCCTTACCTACTCTAGTCTTCCTCCAACTAATTCTCCACTCTACAACCAAAATGATCTCTTTGAAGTGCTAAAGTATTAACATCAGGCCAGGGGCAGTGGCTCATGCCTGTAATTCCAGCACTTTGAGAGGTCAAAGTGGGTGGATTACCTGAGGTCAGGAGTTCAAGACCAGCCTGCCCAACATGGTGAAACCCCGTCTCTACCAAAAATACAAAAAAATTAGCTGGGCATGGTGGCATGTGCCTGTTGTCCCAGCTACTGGGGAAGCTGAGGCACAAGAATGGCTTGAACCTGGGAGGCAGAGGTTGCAGTGAGCCAAGGTCACACCACTGTACTCCAGCCTGGGCGACACAGTGAGACTCTGTCTCAATATGAATAAATAAATAAGTATTAACTTCACTGTCCTGTGAAAACATGCAATTATTTTCCATTGCTTTTAAGACAAAGACAAAACTTCTTAACATGGTGTCTCTCTCTGGCTTCCCGCAAAACAGCAAATCACAAAAGTACACCTGCACATAGTTTTATTTGGGACATGACTCCCAAGATTAGGGAAAATGGGTAAAACAGAGAAGAAGGGAATGAATGAATGAATAAGTTGATCACCATTGTGAGCAACTATGACCAATTCTGTGAGAAATTTCTGAGGGACCATAGGGAATGGGTCTCAGAACTGTCCAACAGAGACAAAACGTAGAAACATTCACCCATTGCCTTTCATTCACCAATGGTTGAGAGTTGCTCTATGGACACTAACTCCCTAGTACATCTGGGTTGCTCACACATGGCTGCCAGGTCTGCAAAGGCCTAGGCCTAGAACCAAAGAAACTCCAGGCACACCTAGGATGAGGTCAGTATAGAGTTGACAGGAGCTGGTGTGGCACTGTTCACCATAGCCTTGGCTGGAATTAGAGTTGGAGTGATGTTGTGTAGCACAGATACCTGATGCCAAGCATGGTCTGGCCTCTGCCCACCTCTCCAGCTTCCTATTGCCCTCTAACATTATTCAGACCATGCTAGTCTTATAGCTCCTAGACTCCTCACATTGTCACCCATCACCAGGTCTTTGAAGGTGTTTCCTCTACCTAGAATACTTTTTCCTTCCCTCTTGTTCTGGTTCCCCTGCTCATTCATCAGAACTCAACTTGAGCATCGCTTCCTCTGGGGAGCCTTCCCTGACTGTGTCAAATCCACCCATTAGGGGCACTCACAGTTCTGTGTGCTTCTCCTTTGAGACTCATATGAAAGCTGCAACTGCCCACTTGTGTGATCATGTGAAGTCATCCAACTTCTACTGGACTGTGAGAAACATGAGGAAAACCACAGCATCCCCAGCATTAACATGGTATATCACAGTTGAAAGGATAAACAGATTTATTTTTGAACTCCTGTTAGTGTCTGGAACATCTAGGTGTGCAAATATTTTTAACATAATTAATCAATTAATAAATGAAGCTAAGACTTTAAGATTCAGAAATGTCACTTTCTGGAGAACTGCATTTAACTTTCTATAGAAAGAATTGCATTCTATTTCTTAAAATTGTTATACTGAGACTCTTCTCTTAGAAGCCCTAGAACAGACACTGTATCAATTTCCCTTTTTTTAAATGTGTAAAAACTGTAAACAGCAACCCCAGTCCACAAGAAAGTATAGACAAGATAAAGAAAAACAAGAGAAATCATCAGTGTAGCTAAGAAAGCTTCATTGTGAGTTAAGACAGGGGTGATATCTAGAGAAAATTAATATAGGTTATTGACCATAGAAGAATAAAATTTATTGGTATGTGAAAACAAACTCCCCAGAACCACTCTGAACTCTCCCTGTTAGCCAACACCATCAATTATGATTATTAAGTGCCTGCTCAGCTGCTGTGCAGAGGAAAAGGCAGGGAGGTTTGGTAGCTAGGCAACAGGCTGGAAACTCAAAGGGCAGGAGCTGTGATTCTGGCTCCTCCATAAAAGTGGTTAAGTGGCCTTGGGTAAACTCCCCCTGCCCTGTTTTCTTCATCTGAAAAAATAGCATCACCAGTCTGCCTTTCTACACTGAGGGAAGAAAAACAGAGAAAATTGTACCCTGCAATTATAGGAGAGTGAGCTTATGGGGGCTGGGAAATGAAGAACACATCAGGGAATCAGCTTTTCACTCAAATCACCACTTCATTACTAAAGGTTTAAGCCTGAGTATTCTGTGCCTCAGTTTATCCATCTGGAATGATTCACAGATAATGGCCAAGTCCTAGCTTAAAATACAAAGTAAAAGGTATGGTTTTATTTTGATAGGATCTAGGAGAAAACCTGGGCAGAAAAACCTCTCCCCCAAAGTGCCCTTGGAATTTCTCAATTACCCCTTGCCCACCTGCTTTGTCCAAGCTCCAACAATACCTTGTTTGTATCCCTATTAAAAGTCCGTATTGTCCTGTGGCTTACTTGTTTGGACATTTGACTCACTTGTGAGCTCCAAAAGAGACACCATGCATCCATGTCTGAATCTTTACATAAGTTTCTTATCTAGAGTGAGTGTTCAATAAATCTTTACTGGAAGAATGAATAAAACACTAAGTGAATGAATGAACAGGAAAGAAGGAACCAACTGACCTTCTTGCACATCAACAACCCTCTTCTTACTTCCTCACACTGCTCCCACCTTCCTCGAATGATGACAGTGTGCTGACTTTGAAGAAAGGCAATCACGAAGAACAAAGGAATGTGGAAAGCCAGTAAGGGGAAGCGAGGTTTCCAGGTGTGGGTGATGGGAAGAGGAGAGAGAAGACAGGAAGCAAAAGCAGAGGTGTGGAGTTTCTTGCAGAGACCATGGAAATCCCAGTGAGAGAACAGAAGAGCTGGCATGGAGAATAGAAGAGGGGCAGGCAACAGGAGAGAACTCTGAGAGCTTGAGTGAAGTAGGGCAGAACCCTGGCACCTGCAGATGCACTTGGGTCAGAATGACGGGGGTGGCAGTATGCAACTGAGGACAGAAGAACTCAGTTCATCTTTTATTTCCTCTCCTGTTAGTTTCTTATACATAGGGTGAAAAAATCTACTTTGGGGAAAAAAATAAGCTAGTGAACTCTAATGTTTACGACAGCACTATTCACAATAGCCAAAAGGCAGAAATAGTACAATCCTCCATCAATGAATGAATAGATAAACCAAATATGGTCTATCTATACAATGGAATATTGTTCAGCCATAAAAATGGATGAAGTACCGATACATGCTATAACATACATGAACCACAAAAACATCATGCTGCGTGAAGGAAGCAAGTCACTAAGGGTTATATATTGCATAATTCCATTTACATGAAACCACCAGAATATATAAATTCATGGACACAGAAAGCAGGCTAATGGGTTTCCAGAAGTTTGGGGGAGAAGGATTAGGAGTATGATGGAGCTTAATGGGCATGAGGTTTCCTTTTGAGGTGATGAAAATATCTCAGAACTAGATAGAAACAGTGATTGTACAATATCATGAATGCACTTAATGCCACTGAATTGTACACTTTAAAGTGGTTAATGGTTAATTTTATGTTATGTGAATTTTACCTCAATTAAGAAAAATAAACTGAGATGGGCATGGTGGCTCATGCCTGCAATCCTAGCACTTTGGAAGGCCAACGTGGGCAGATCGCTTGAGGCCAGGAGTTTGAGAACAGCCTGGCCAACATGGTGAAACCTCATCTCTCCAAAAACATACAAAAATGAGCCAGATCTGGTGGTGCATGCCTGTAATCCCAGCTACTCCGGAGGCTGAGGTAGGAGAATCACTTGAACCTGAAAGGCGGAAGTTGCAGTGAGCCAAGATTATGCCACTGCACTCCAGTCTGGAGTATAGAGCAAGATTCTGTCTCAAATAAATAAATAAATAAATAAGCTGGTAGAAAATACCTCCACCTTGAATTAATTAATTGTTAGAGGCTTCCTCCATATTATATAGAGAGAAGCTGCAGTTAAAGCAGAAGCAGGGCCTCTCCCAGCTTGTAGCCAAAGCACCCCTGATAGTCCCTTCCTGGCTCTGTCATAGGAAAGCTATCCCTGTGGCTCCTAGATCTTCGTTAGCTTTCTCCCTCCCTCCCATGGAATATAAACTCTGGGAAGTCAGGGACTGGGTCTATCCTGCTCAACTGCCATTTCCAAGTACCTAGCATGGTGTCTGACGTGGTGTATGACTACTGTGCCCTCTGATCCATTTTCCACACTGTCTTAGGTGATCTCTTCAAAAAGAGAATTTTCATGGGTCCCCCTACTTCCATTTTCAACCCTAATGGCTTCGTATTGCTCTAGAATGAAGATCAAAGTTTTGCTCTGAACCATAAGCTAAGCATAATCTGGCTCCTGCCCAGCTCACCTTGAATCTGCCCACCTCTATGACCCAGGCCCATGGCCTACTTTCACTGAAAGTCACCACACTTTCTTCTGTTGCGTGGTCTTTCCATGTGCTACCCCTCTGTCTTCCTTCACTTCAGCCTAATTGACTCTACTCATCCTTCATTTCTGTGCCAAAGGCTATCCCCTCTGCCTGTCAGCATCCATTCTCATCTTTCTTTTAAATAGAACCCCTATGCAGCTATCACCACTAACAACGTCTTCTGGCCTACTTTGTAGCTAGGCGTGGTTATGTGACAAAATTCTGGCCAAGCAATAACGATGTGTACAGCTGCCAAGTCACCTCTTGAAAGCCACTTAGTTCTCCTCGCCTTCTGGCTCAAAATGGTACCCACAGTGGTAGGATTGGAAGCCAGATGTTAAAGATGGAAGACCTACCTACCAACCTTGAACTGCTCACCTCTGTCACACAAAAGAGAAAGAAACTTACATCTTATTGAAGCCATAACAATGTAGCATCTTTGTGAAAGCAGTTTAGCTTGTATCATAACTCATCTATACCTTACCTCCACTGAATCATATCCAAGCCTTTCCCTGTCCCATGTAATCAGTTTGACTCTTCCTATTATGTGTTTTCAAGTCACCATATACCTCTTATTTCTATCACTGTGTGTGTGTGTGTGTGTGTGTGTGTGAGAGAGAGAGAGAGAGAGAAAGAGAGACAGAGAGAGAGCAAGAGAGACAGAGACAGAGACAGAAATTTTTTTAACTCCTGTCCCTCTCCTCTAAACTGTAAGTTCCCCTAAAGGCAGAGGTCACATCTACCTGATTCACCATGCAAATCCCAGCACAGAAGCCCCAGGCGCTGTGTCTGGCACATAGTAGGTGCTCAATTATGTTTAATTCATTAATTATTTAAATAATACCATCTCTGTAAATAGGAACAAGATAATACACATTCTTAAGTAAAGCATAACTAGTGCAGAAAGGAAAAAGTCCACTGAATAACTTTGGAGAAAGTGGACTTGCTTGATCAGTGTATCCTTGCTAGGTCATAAATAGCCATGAAATGAGATTTCACTTCGACTGATTCCCTTTTATTATTTTTACTATTATTTAGAACAATCCCAAATAATATAGTTACAGCCCAGCAGCGTTCTTCCCTTCAAATATAACTGTCCTTCTTGTAGAGTAAGTTTCAGAAATGTTTATATATTATCAAAATTAAGTTTCAAAATGAGCTACAGTATCTGGGAAAGGGGGATAATAATATTTCACAGAAACTAATTGGAAACTTGTTTTGAAATAAAGTAGTTATTACTTCCATCATGGAGAGATGAAAGCAGAGAGATTTCCTTTTATCTCACCCAGGCTAGTATCTTACATTATTTATTCAAACTAAAATTAAAACCTGGACAAATCCTACTGAGGCACTGCATATCAGTTTGAGATTATTCTACTGGAAATGAACTTTTGTTCACAAATTTCATTATGCAGTTACAAATGACTATTATTGAAATGTAACATACAAAATGAAATTGTCTTTTCTTTTTCTGGCCACGTGCAAGGTTCACTTTCCTATGTCGTATGATTCTTTAATTCTGAACTTGGCAGCATGCAGCACTGGCCGTGGCCCAAGCATCCAAAGAATCCCACAAAACCCACTCCTGCTGACCTCCTTGCCAAAAGGCTCACCGGGTTCTCCACCAAAGTCCTGGGGACCCCCTCAATGCCGCTGTATTGCCCCACCCCTTGCACTCCAAGGAACAAACATCAAGAAATGTTCTCCACCTGGTGACTTTGTCAAAACTCAAACTTCTTTCTACAGACTCAAACTCATGCAAAGTCACTACCTGTCAAAAGTGCCTGGAGTGTGCTGTTAACCTACTTTCAGGTTTCTGAATCCTGAACTTTGTAGCTTTTTCTTACCTATCCCCCAGGCATTCCCACATCCTACTCACTTGGCCTGGAATGTTCTTCCTTGTTCCTTGATTGCCTAACTCCAACTTGTCCTTCATGTCTCAGCTTAGACGTAACTTCCTCCTGAAAGATTCCCCTAACCTCACTCCCAGTTACTGGGTCAAGTACGGCCTATGTGTTGCCATGACACCCTGTATCACTTAGCACTTGCAACTTTTTATTTATTATTCTTATTTTTAGAGAAGGTCTCTCACTCTGTTGCCCAGGCTGGAGTGCAGTGGTGTAATCATAGCCCACTGCAGCCTCAAATCCCAGTGCTTAAGCGATCTTCTGGCTTCAGCCTCCCATGTGGCTGGGAATACAGCCTGCCAGCTAATTTTTTATTTTATTTATTTATTTTTTGTACAGACAATGTCTTGCTGTGTTGCCCAGGCTGGTCTCAAATTCCTGGCCTCAAGTGATCCTCCTGCCTTGGCTTTCTAAGGCACTGAGATTACAAGCATGAGCCACCGCACCTGGCCTACAACTTTTTAATTTGCTGTACCTCCTACTGAATTGTAAGCCCCAGGAGGGTGGGAGTTACATTGTCCTGCCCCCACCACCACCACCCCCATTCTATCTTCGATAGTCAGCACAGTGATAGGCACATAGCAGTTGATCAATAAATGTTTCATTCATTTTTATTTTAGATTCAACTCTGGTATCTGGCCCCTAGAAAAATCAATCCCTAATCTGTATCCCAAAGAATACTATCTTCAGGCTTTCCTAGCATTAACGTTGTGGCTCACCACCAGAGTTCTCTCTGCTTCTTCATCTTGAGAACTAATTTCTCCTCTTCTCATTTCCTTCTACGCTTGGTAGGTCCTGCCTAGTGCATCCAGGGTCTTCTCTTCTGGTCAATCCGTTTGAATTACACTCATTAACTAGGTTTTAATTCTGGTCCTATTTTTTGGGGTTCTTTGCAATAATATCCCATCTCCTGTATATTAGGTCACCTTTTAGCTTTCCACCCTGCAGTCTACTCTAGTTCTCTCTGGCTTAGCAAGGATTTAAGCTTGGTTTGTACTCGTTAAGAGGAGACAAAAGATGTCTCTAGCTACTGCATAGTTATTGCACAATAACTTTAAGAAATTTCCTATCTTTGTTTCTTTGCATCTATAAGACCTCTGCTCTTGATCCTGCTCAAACTTTCTCTTTTCCCCAACACAATGACATTCCTTTGTCTCCCAACTTAAAAAAAAAGCCTCACGCCCTAGCCCCAGAAAGTCACTTTCCAATCAGCTCAGTTTAGCTTTTGTCTCTGCCTACATGCTGCCAACAGCTCCTTTTTCATCACAGCTTCCTAGACTTAACGTTTTGTTTATTTGTCTGTCTGTTTGCTTAACCATGATGAAAGGTGGAAAAAAGGGCAGGTTTGCCCAGATGGAAGTCAATCAGATCCTTCTTTTACAGGTTGCCTAAAGACTGTTGGATCAATTAAACAATTCATCTCTCGGATGCATTTAGCTGAAGAATTTGTCTCTGGGTATTTGTATTAGAACACATTAAAACCAAAAGTCAAAACACCGTATTATTTAACAGGAAATTGTTACAACATATATGGTAAAAAGGAATTAAAACCATGGTTTCCAAATCAACTCCCATGACAAATTTGGCCAAATGTGAGTCCAACGTATTGCAATGAACTCCTCTCCTGATTTTATACTTGCTTTACATTCTTTCCAACAGAACGCCGTGTGTTTTGGGTAAGCACACCAAGAGGTGACATGAAACATAAGTTGGGATCAACATGGTTAACTTGAGCATATTGGAAACCAAGGATCGGCTGAATGTTATTATGCACAGCCCATAAACTGGAGTGAATGGTAGAACTAGAATAAGCATAAACTATACATTGCAAAATAGGCAGCAAAGTCTGGACAAAGAACAGACACCACCAATTTCCAAATAACCAACAGCTGATTGATAGTTATTATCTATGACACTAAAAATCCATATTTTCCTCTCCAGAGCATGGCCTCACTGATGTTCGATTTTCATTGACTCATACGGATAAATTGTTCAACTGACCCAGATTGTCTTGGTTCACATCTTGGTTACATGTAAAGAAAGGAGCTAACCACTCTTGCTTACCTTCACTCTTATTGTTTGCATCATTTGAGGTATGAGGAGATCAATAAATAATAGCTCTCTATTCTCTTCTCAAGTTAAGAACATATTGAGAAACAAGACATAGGAGATAGACAAATAGAGATCAAAATATCAGCTTTATTATTATAACTGATAAGACTAAGAGAATTTCACTGGCTAGTTGGGTACAAATGGACTTGGTAATACCCCTTAATTAGCCATATTTACCAGCCAGTCCCAGGCATCCCTGGAATACTGTAGGGCCCTTCCTACCCAGGCAGTGACTGCTTCTATAAGTTTCTTTTTTTTTTTTTGAGACAGAGTCTTGCTCTGTTGCCAGGCGCCAGGCTGGAGTGTAGTGGCGCAATCTCGGCTCACTGCAACCTCCGCCTCCCAGATTCAAGCAATTCTCCTGCCTCAGCTTCCTGGGTAGCTGGGACTACAGGCGCACGCCACCAAACCCAGCTAATTTTTTTGTATTTATAGTAGAGACGGGGTTTCACCATGTTGGCCAGGAGGGTCTCCATCTCTTGACCTTCTGATCCACCCACCTCGGCCTCCCAAAGTGCTGGGATTACATGCTTAAGCCACCACGCCCGGCTGCTTCTGTAAGTTTCTAACATATGTCAGTGTCCTAGAAATAAGAGAGCTCAAATAAAGAAAGAAATTTCTGCTTTAAGTAGATTTACTTCCTTCTTCAATCAAAGATGGCCAGGAGGGTCGAGCACCATGGCTCATGTCTGTAATCCCAACACTTTGGGAAGCCGAGGCGGGCAGATCACCTGAGGTCAGGAGTTCAAGACCAGCCTGGCCAACATAGTGAAACACTGACTCTACCAAAAATACAAAATTAGCCAGGGGCTGTAGTACCAGCTGGTGCATGCCTGTAGTTCCAGCTACTCGAAAGGCTGAGGCAGGAGAATGGCTTGAACCCGGGAGGCAGAGGTGGCAGTGAGCCAAGATCACACCACTGCACTCCAGCCTGGGTGAGAGAGCAAAACTTTGTTACCCAAAAAAAAAAAAAAAAAAAAAGGAAGAAGAAGAAGAAGGCCAGGAATGTGACAGCTGTACACCAAAGGCAATTCATTATGAAAACATAAGTGCACAGGCACTCCATAGAGCAATCAATTACATTGTATCAAATGTTCCACCAGCAGCTTTCAGATGGTCCAAAGGTCGATAAGCTGAGGATTCCCTTAGTGATTCCAAGTTTACCTTTTAATACAGATATGAAACAACATTTTAGGATTCCCATGAGGTGTTAGAGATTTGTTTCACCTTGTGTGGGACCAAGGTAAGTTTTCCCTTGAGCATTTGAACTAAGCCAGAAGGCTTGAAAATGGGTATGTTGGTTATTTGGGTTCTCTGATTAAGAAGACAATTATTTGGTCTGTGCCTCCTGGAGGCCCCCCGACAAACTCAGCTCTATCCGGCTTCTATTAGTTAGAGCAAGAATATTATAAAGTCTCCGTTCTGTTTCAAACAAGACTCGGCTGAGAGCCTTTGTAAAATGTGCCTATTCACTTTGCTGCTGCCATGAGTACATTAAATGTAATTTCGTATTTCTTTGATGATTTATGCTCTTTGAGAGCTTCACATCACCATCATTTATATCAGTGCTCACTGTTTGGGCCTAAATACACAGAGATAAAATATACAAAGAATTGGATTAAGTGTGTCCTAACCATAAGACAAACTGTGGCTGACCAGGAAGATCTCTGAAATATCTATATGAAAGATGATGGGAATATGTAAAAGCTGATGATGGTGGTGATTTGCCAGAAGATATGCCAGACACTCTTCTAAGCCCTTTATGTACATTCAATCATTTACTCTTAGTTTTGTGTTTCTTTTTTGAGTCAGAGTCTCCTTCTGTCACCCACGCTAGAGTGCAGTTGTGCAATCTCGGCTTACTGCAAACTCTGCCTCCCAGGTTCAAATGATTCTCATGTCTCAGCCTCCTAAGTAGCTGGGACTACAAGCATGTGCATCAAACCTGGCCAATTTTTATATTTTTACCAGAGACAGCATTTTGCCATGTTGGCCAGGCTGGCCTCAAACTCCTGACCTCAGGTGATCCACCTGCCTCAGCCTCCCAGAGTGCTGGGATTACAGGTATGAGCAACCGCACCTGACCTCAAAGTCCTTAACGCATTATTACCTCCATTTCATAGATAAAGCCAACTGAGGTTCATAGACGTAAACTAAGTTGCCCATGGTCTCACTGCTATAGGAAATGAAACCACCAGGGTTTAACCCTGGATGGTGTGATTCTAGAGCCTTTATGCAAAAACATACACTGAAGCAAGGAAAAATATATAGGAGTCTTGAATTGAATGAAAAAGATGAGAGAATTCATCCCTCAATAAGAGTTGAAGTGAAATATGCTTAAGCCTTCATCTACAAACTCAGAAACATACCTATGCACACACACACACACACACACACACACACACACACACACACCACTCTTATCTGCTACAATCAAAGTAAAAAAGACAAACCTAAAAAACACAGACTCACTCCTTGGGGCAGATGATATAACATTAACAAACAACAAAGAGAAAGTCATAAAACTCCACTCATGCTGTATTTCCATCTTCCGTATCAGGGACAATGATCTTTAAACTCAGGAGAGTTGAATAAATGTAGTTTAGAAGGAATTGAAAAGTGAGATAGGTAAGGTGATAGTAGGAGACCATCCTGTTGCTTTAAATGAGTTTGTGTCTCCAGGCCTAAACAAATTACATCCTGGAGTATGAAGAGACTTTGCAGATGAAATCTAAGAGTCATTGTCAGTAATCTTTACAGGGTCATAGAGAATAGAAAAACTGCTGGGGCAAGCTACTAGAGACATGTAGAGCTAGAAAATTAGCATTCGAATTTTTCAAACTGAGGTGGGACATGGGAATTCACTCAGGGTGGTGGCAAAAATATTAATGGAAAAATAGTAGTGAAAATTATAAAGAATATAGGCTCAAACCCTTTTGGAAGACCTGTGTTTTTTTTTTCCACAGTTTAAGTAGAAGTTTCAGTTGATGGCAGCCTAAATTGCCCTTTACATTTACTTAATAAGTAAAGCAAATAGCTAGGGTATGTAGGGGAGTTTACCTAACTAACTTGTTTACTCATGTGGTCTCAAAAGTAACCTTTGAGCCAGATGGCCCTCTCAGAAGAAGGTTGACCAGGGAGATAACCCACTAATGGTGTTTGCTTTGGGCATCAGAATCTGTGCTTTAATCTTCACTCTAGTGGTGTTGACTCAGGCTTTTGTCAATTAAACTTCACTAAACAAATACAAGTCTCACTGGCTGGTGGAGGCCGGCAGTTACAACTGTTTACAGGACTATCCAGGATGCCTGTAAGTCACACAGATCCTCGATCGAACTGGCAAAGCATAATATATGTGTGTCAGTGTACTTTATTTATCCGTCACTGAGTTAAGGTATGCAGGACAGACCCCCGCAGGTGGTGACCCCAACAGTGGTGCTCAATATGGGGCGACTGCACCAGTAGGGGAAAAGTGTATTATGTGACCTACAGATCTGCAAGCTTGATTTTGAAACTGGCTATGACTAGATGATGTGTCAGTCCCTAAAAAGGAAGTGGTGATCACTAGGAACCAGGATGGATTCACCAAAGAAAAATAACAAAGATTCTACCTGACTTTTTTGTGTGTGTGGCTTTAGCGACTGGTGAGAGTGAGGATGTCATGTGTACAATAAGGAGTGGGAGAGCAAACTGGATGGGGCTTCTATCACCCCATGGGCCACTAGGGTTGGTTCATTTGATCTGGCTGGGTTATGGGTCCCCTTCTTGGCTTTACATTCCATGAAGTTGCATACTTCCTCAAGGAGAAATACCAGAGAGAGAAAGGCCTTCATATGGGCAAGGGAATATAAATCTTATATGCCTCCCCAGAGTCCCCAGACAAGCTTAGATCCATCTGTGGTTTAGACGAGTTAGGGCAAGCAAATTTACAAACTCTCCTGGAGATCTCATGGATAAGATAGTGTTTTAAGAAAACAAATAGGCCAGGTGTGTTGGCTCATGCCTGTAATAAAAGTACTTTGGGAGGCTGAGGAGGGTGGATCACTTGAGGCCAGGAGTTTGAGACCAACCTGGTCAAGATGGTGAGACCTCATCTCTACTAAAAATACAAAAATTAGCTGGGCATGGTGGCAGGCACCTGTAATCTCAGCTACTCAGGAGGCTGAGGCAGAGAATTGCTTGAATCTGGGAGGCAGAGGTTGCAGTAAGCCGAGATCCCACCACTGCATTCCAGCCTCAGTGATGAAGCAAGATTCCACCTCAAAAAAATAACAATAAATAAATAAATAAAGAGAATACCTGGTTGACCATTTATACCAAAAACGTTTACATTTATGTATCAATGTCCTTCTGATTAGAATACTTTTCTTTCAGAGAGTTGCATAGCTCATGGTCTCCCTCCATTACGAGTCTACCCCAGTTTCACTTTCTTAAAGAGGTCTTTAACCTCTCTAATACACTGAATACCTTGTTTTATTTTTCTGTATAGTTCATGTCATTATCTGACATTACATTATGTATTCCAGTTCTTGTCACTCTCTGACATTGTATTATATACAATATTATAAAGTATATATGTACATCCACACATAATTTGTCTCTCTCCTCCTCTTGCAAAGCCAACAAACTCTATGTGAATTATGTCCCTATGTTATGCAATAGCCCTGGTCCTGTGAATGTCAACTCCATGAGGGCAGAGACTTTGCTGTCTTTTGTACCGCTGTGTTCCTAGTCACTAGAAGAGTACTGAAACACAGCTGTACTCAACAAATATTTGTTGCTCAATAACATTTGTCAGTTAGTGGATGTCAACCTGGAGAATGGCCTCTAGTGGCTACAGCATTCTGTCCTTGGCCTTATACAAATATTAATTCTGACATAGAAAAGAAGAAAGATAACAAGAATATTGATTCTGATTCCCAGTCAAGAAAACATTTATCTTTATTATTATTATTATTATTATTACCATCACCATTACTTACTATGTGATAGGCACTATATTCTGCTCTTACACTATTGGAGATGCTCACAACAAAACTAAGAGGTAGAAATTATCATCATCTCATCTTTACTTTTAGATGAGCAGAACTGGTCTCAGGGAGTTTAAATAACTGGCTAACATCAGATGCAGTTACATGATGAAGCTGGGATTAAAATCCAAGATCTGCCTCACTAAAAAGTGTGTCCTTTTTTAGAAGATAAAGATAACACTTATAAAAAGGGGAAAACCTACTTTAATTTGCAGCTGACCGGAAAAACTAGCACATTAGATGAAAAAAAAAATCAAGATTTTATCAGAGTTTGAGATTTGAATGGCAGGCCAGAATTCAAAAATATATATATTAGGTATAAAGATGAAGTTTCATATACCAATTCTAAGCATCACACGCACATACTGGGGGAAAGCGGGAAGAAAGGGGTGGGGATAGTCATTTATTTGAAATAGACCAAGAGGCATCAATTGACCACAAGCTTAGTCGAAACCAATAACAATATGTGGCTGTAAAATGAACTAAAACAATTTTAAACTGCATTATCAAAATTTTTTTTTGAGGGAAGGGGGTTCCAGTTTTATCCTGCAAAAGCTAAACCAGGAAAACCAATGTTAAGGTAGAATCTTAAGACCCTTAGAATGGTGAAAATCTCATGAATGAAATGATTGAAGGGCTTGGTAAACCTTGACCAGGGAGAGGGAAGTCTCAGAGATATGAAGATGTCCATCTTCATATCTAAAGAACTGTCAAAAAAAAAAATAAGATAACATTCTCTGTAGTTCCTGATGAGTGAGACTATAGGAAAGAGTTTGATTAAAAATACAAAGCTAACTAATAATTAGATGCCTTCCCAGCTATGAGTAAGTTTCCAACCTATCAGGGGAGATATCCAAGCAGAAGCTGTGTCACAACCTGGACTGGAAACTCTAGTACCTACCCAAAGGGGAGGAAGATTAGGTTGATTTTAGGGTTTTTGTTTTGTTTTGTTTTCTATTCTATCTCCTTATACATGTAGTGACCTTATTTTCTGAACCCTAAAGCAAGACCTATGATCCTGTAAAATACTTTCATGTTGCTTTCAGATTTGAAAGACAGCCTAGCAGGTACAACCACCAAAATATTGTCATTTCTAGGAGATATCTGTGATTGAAATAATGGGGAAAATATATGAAATTGGAACTTTCCTGGATAAAAGATGTGAAATCACTCTACAGCAGGCATCTACCACTCTTTGAATACTCATGTTTCAACCAAAAAGGCAGAAACTCTGCATAAAAGTTCATTATTTTTTGGCTGGCTGTGGTGGCTCACACCTATAATCCCAGCACTTTGGAAGGCCAAGGCAGGCAGATCACCTGAGGTTGGGAGTTCAAGACCAGCATGGCCAACGTGATGAAACCCTGTCTCTACTAAAAATACAAAAATCAGCCAGGTGTGGTGACAGATGCCTGTAAGTATAGCTACTCTGGAGGCTGAGGCAGGAGAATCGCTTGAACCCAGAGGTGGAGGTTGCAGTGAGCCGAGATTACGCCACTACACTCCAGTCTGGGTGACAGAGCAAGACTCCATCTTGGGGGGAAAAAAGTTCCTTTTTTTCTGTTCTTGCACAGCAAGTTTTCTGGAACTAAGACCTCTTCCTCCAAAGGCTGAGTGCCAAAATATAATTACAAGTATAATTATAATCTAGTTCCTTCACATTGAGAAAATCAAGAAGTCATTGGAAAAGCTTCTTGGAGCATCATCAAGATTTCTAGGCCCTACTGTAGGAGCTATGCAAACCCTTCCTTCATGACATTGCTTCCACCTTTGTGCACACACACGGCAGATGTTCTAGACTACAGCTCATCAAGATCCCAAACTATCCTCGTTTCTCCACCTGGACCAGAGTGACTCCCCACCAACTCCCTACTTTGGGGTTGTCGTACTAAGAGTTGAGGGGCCAAAGACTCTCCCTTGGCCAAATCTGGACTCTACTCTGCCAGTGAGGAACTATTCAGACTGATTAAGATATAATTCTGGATATCATACATTGGGCTGGTATCAGCTGTTCCCTATTAGACATAATGTTCTTTTCAATAGACTACTGTGTTTCACACTGACAGTCATTTTTCACCCTGCAGAATTTCAAAGCCAAGAATCCTGTATTACAAAGTAAACAAACAAAATTAGACTCAAAATTGCCTTTTCTGATTTTGATAAATTAATCAACTCTTCAGGAAAGCTTCTAAACATTTTCAATTACATCAAAACAGGCTGGCAACATTTTCCAGCTTCAAAAAAAGTCAGGCTTAGTTAAAGGTTTGTTTTCTATTCCATTGATACTCTATATTACATATTTGCAACTGTTTCTGTTTTAGTACAGATTGATTAATAGCATCAGTTCTAAAATCCCAGCATGTTCACACAAACACAAAAAAGTATTTCCATCTGTGATCTTCATTAACCAAGGGATATCCATCAATTTTGGCGTGTTTGCTTCTTCCTTCAGCTTCAGTCTTGAGTTCTTGCAAATCTCTGAGACCGTGAGCCTCAAAGTTGCCACTAAATATTAATTGTAAGGCAGGTGTGCACTTTTTTTTTTTTTTCTGAGATGGAGTTTCGCTCTTGTTGCCCAGGCTGGAGTGCAATGGCACAATCTCGGCTCACCGCAACCTCCACCTCCTGGGTTCAAGCAATTCTCCTGCCTCAGCCTCCCAAGTAGCTGGGACTACAGGTGCACGCAACCATGCCCAGGTAATTTTTGTATTCTTAGTACAGATGGGGTTTCACCATGTTGACCAGGATGCTCTCGATCTCTTGACCTTGTGATCCACCCGCCTCGGCCTCCCAAAGTGCTGGGATTATAGGCGTGAGCCACCGCGCCCGGCCAGGTGTGCACTCTTGAGATGGAAGCAAAAAAAAAATGGATCAAATGAGCCAAAGAGAAAGAGAAGTCTTGACTCCCAAAAGAAGCGGTCCCCCTCTATGCTTTACACCTTACTTGACTGGGCAGGAAAACTGGCATTTGAACTAATAACAAAAATATGCTGAACAATGAAACAAGAAGCTAGTATGATCCGTAAGGGATATAAAAAAGAAAGTGTATACTGGACAATTAAGTGCTTAGTAGATTAGATGATGCCAGCAGATAAAGCGTTTAAATTACTTCTATGGTTACCTTCTTTAAGAAGTAGAAATCATAGGAATAATGCTACCAAGACAACTGAAATGCTTTCACATCCTTCCCTAAATGTATTCCTTAAGAAAAAAAAAAAAAGTTTAAAACTGCTCCTGCTGCTACTTGCTCAAGTTTTTCCTAACCTTTAAAGAACTGTCACATCTACTAGTTAAAACCAGCTAGTTATCAGAGTTTAATGAATCCCCACAGTTTGTAGTACGTATTATGTGCAAGAATACAAAAAGAATTAGAATACAAATCTGTTTCCTCAATAGGGATTACAATCTGTAGTAGAAACTGGATTTGGAAAAACACCTGCAAAACATATAAAAATACTCGTGTGAAAATTAATGTGATCTATTATATAATTCGTTGGGGATGTATATACCACTATACTGTGAATTTCACCTCCTTTATTAAAATGAAATGCACAATTAGAATACAAATCTGTTTCCTCAAAAGGGATTACAATCTGTAGTAGAAACTGGATTTGGAAAAACACCTGCAAAACATATAAAAATACTCGTGTGAAAATTAATGTGATCTATTATATAATTCGTTGGGGATGTATATACCACTATACTGTGAATTTCACCTCCTTTATTAAAATGAAATGCACAATTTTCAGCACTTGAAGGAGCTTCTCCAAGAGGATACAGGGGCTGGCTATTTTAGCACAGCTCCACTCTATGGAATTTCTTTCTCTTCTCTCTCTCTCTCTCTCTGACACACACACACACATACACACACACACATACACACACACACACAGAGAGAGAGAGAGAGAGACCACTTTTCTTGGCACTCAACATAAATTAGATTGAAATTTTCAAAAATATTTTATTATTTTACTTTGTGCAAGATGCATAAAAGCAGTCAAGCTTATAAAGTCCAGGACAATAGTTACATAAACCCCCTAACCCTCAAGATCCTTATACAATAAGAATATTCCCATTCTTATCCCCCAAAGGAGCTAGTGATTTAAGACTAATCTGAGACTGCTGGCATTAGGGCCTGTTCTAGGATATTGCAAAATTAGGAATACATCTCTTATCTTCAGCAGAAACTGTACTTTAAGTCTTTATATCATGGTGGGGAAGAAATTTCAAGATGTCAGAAGATAGAGACTCATAAAAAGACCTCACATGTTTCTTATTTCCTGTCAAATGCAATGCAAAACAATATCTCAGTATGATTCATACTGTTTCCAGTATTTTTGCCTAAAGATGAGAATTTCTAATCACATAAACCTGGTATTGCTCAGTTAGAGAATGAAGCGAGAGACTGGAAAAAAGTTTCACTTCTACCAGTGTGTTTCTATGGGGACTGAATTGGAAAGGGGTTTCCCAGCATGTAAACCAAGAATCCTGAGAAAGTTTTACATTTCTACAGCAGAAATTGAAAACCCACATTGACACCCAGTCACACCTTTGTTCTGTCTTATATGGGACAGGAAGGAATCAGTTTCTCACCAATCTCTCTCCAGACATACATACTAAAAAAGTGCTAGCAGGCAGAAGTATTCTAAATAAATAGGCTTTAAGCATAAGCAGATACATCTTAAGCTTTATTACATATTTCTTATTTTCTTCCTCAATATAGATATACAGCAGCCTATCTATCAGAGAAAGGCTTAGGAGTATGGTTCTTTGATTAAGAAAAATAATCATGGTCTATTAGTCTATTTATTACTCAGAGAAGAATTTGCTATGTGGCAATGTCAAGGATTAAGACTGCACCTGGAGACCTTCCTAAGGGTCTCTCTTAACAGGATGCATCTGTTCAGTTCACTTCCAATTTGCTTTGCCTAAAGTGCAGATAGAAGGAATGATAGAAATACCTGACTTCACAGGGCCACTTTTAAACGAAACCCCATTCCCTACATTGATGGTTTGGTCCTTAGTGGGTCCAAAGGCAAATCTCTTGATGAAACCACAGCATTTAAAGAAGAGTTACTCACAGAGTAAAAGAGGATATTATTGTCTCAGTAACTGTGTTACTCCTTTCTTATACTGCTATACAGAAATACCTGAAACTGGATAATTTGCAAAGAAAAGAGGTTTTGTTGGCTCACAGTTAAGCAGGCTGTGTAAGAAGCATGGCTGGGGAGGGCTCAGGAAACTTACAATCATGGCAAAGATGAAGGGGAAGCAAGCACATCTTACATCGCTGGAGCAGAAGGAAGAGAGAGAAGAGGCAAGTGCTACATACTTTTTTTTTTAATTGCATTTTAGGTTTTGGGGTACATGTGAAAAACATGCAAGATTGTTGCATAGGTGCATACGTGGCAGTGTGATTTGCTGCCTTCCTCCCCTTCACCTATATGTGGCATTTCTCCCCATGCTATCTCTCCCCAACTCCCCACCCCCCACTGTACCCCCACTCCCCCCCAACAGACCCCAGTGTATAGTGCTCCCCTCCCTGTGTCCATGTGTTCCCATTGTTCAACACCTGTCTATGAGTGAGAACATGCGGTGTTTGATTTTGTGTTCTTGTGTCAGTTTGCTGAAAATGATGCTTTCCAGGTTCATCCAGGTCCCTACAAAGGACGCGAACTCATTGTTTTTGATGGCTGCATAATATTCCATGGTGTATATGTGCCACATTTTCCCTGTCCAGTCTATCATCGATGGGCATTTGGGTTGGTTCCAGGTCTTTGCTATTGTAAACTGTGCTGCAATGAACATTTGTGTGTGTGTGTCCTTATACAGAGATATAGACCAATGGAACAGAACAGAGGCCTCGAAGGCAACACAACATATCTACAACCATCCGATCTTTGACAAACCGGATAAAAACAAGCAATGGGGAAAGGATTCCCTGTTTAATAAGTGGTGTTGGGAAAACTGGCTAGCCATATGCAGAAAGCAAAAACTGGACCCCTTCCTGACACCTTACACTAAAATTAACTCCAGATGGATTAAAGACTTAAACATAATACCTAAAACCATAAAAACCCTAGAAGAAAACCTAGGCAAAACCATTTAGGACATAGGCGTAGGCAAGGACTTCATGACCAAAACACCAAAAGCATTGGCAACAAAAGCCAAAATAGACAAATGGGACCTAATCAAACTCCACAGCTTCTGCACAGCAAAAGAAACAGTCATTAGAGTGAATTGGCAACCAACAGAATGGGAACAAATTTTTGCAGCCTACCTATCTGACAAAGGGCTGATATCCAGAATTTACAACGAACTAAAACAGATTTACAAGAAAAAAACAAACAAGCCCATTCAAAAGTGGGCGAAGGATATGAACAGATACTTTACAAAAGAAGACCTATATGAGGCCAACGAACATATGAAAAAATGCTCATCATCACTGGTCATTAGAGAAATGCAAATCAAAACTACATTGAGATACCATCTCACGCCAGTTAGAACGGCAATCATTAAAAAATCTGGAGACAACAGATGCTGGAGAGGATGTGGAGAAATAGGAACACTTTTACACTGTTGGTGGGAGTGTAAATTAGTTCAACCACTGTGGAAGACAGTGTGGCAATTCCTCAAGGACCTAGAAACAGAAATTCCATTTGACCCAGCAATTCCATTACTGGGTATATATCCAAAGGATTATAAATCGTTCTACTATAAGGACACACACTTTTAATGATCAGATCTCATGATAACTCACTCACTGTTGTAAGAACAGCACCAGAGGGGAAATCCGTCCCCACAATCCAATCACCTCGCACCAGGCCCCACTTCCAACACTGGGAATTACAATTTGACATGAGATTTGGGCAGAGACATGGATCCAAACCATATCAGTAACTATACATGGTACAGACATGTAAAAGTGGTAGCCAAAATGCAGTGACTTAGCAGGAATGGAAGGGAGGATAAAGACTTCCCTACAGACTTGATCATTATCCAATTGCACTTACTTTTAAAAGGCTCCCATAAACTGTAACTCTGGTGAATCACATGAATCAATTAACTTCTATGTGTAGTAATCATCCAGCAGAAAAATGTTACATATATGTCAGATTATATTTTTGTTTCATTTAACACACCAATCTCAATTCACACATGTTCAGTTTTCTTAATCCACAGCTGCTATTGCATGGTCACCTTAAAAAAAGAGAAAATTTAATTTTAAGAAATCTAAATTAAGAAATTATGTTAGAAAAACAGTACATCAGCTCAAAGGAGATGGTTGTGCTAATGCAACAAAAGCTTTACCTCATTCCTTGTGCTCACTGAGGTAATCCCCATTCAAGTTGATATTCTTAAGTGAGCTGTGCTAAAAAATGATTGTATCCAAGGAGCTTAGTAGGGGGAAAAGAAACTGCAGCACAAAAATAAATCTTATGAGATTAAAATTATTATTTAATATTTGTAAGATTGTACCTAAAATGCTAACTCAAGAATGAAGAAATATCACTGGTTAACATAAGTTCAAATACTTACAAATATTGAAATAATGGGAATTGTCAAGTGAAAACACAAGAGTCAAGGACGATGCTAAGCCTGATCCTATGAACAATTTTCAGACATCAGCTCATTCTGACAACTATGATCAAAGAACACAAAGAAATGAGAATTATAATAAAGTGATTTTACATGGTTTTGATTAGTGCGTCTGTTGGAAATAAAAGAAGGCAAACTAAAACTGGCTTAAATAATGACTTTTATTATATCACAAAGCAGGAAGTCCAGAGCTAGAGTAGCTTCATGGTGAATTCACTTAGTAGTTCACTGATGTCAACAGGAACCTTCTTTACAACTTTCTACTCTTCCAACCTAAGCATGTTGGCTTGCCCTCTGAGCCTGGTTCTCTTCTAGATCCTAAAGATGGCTTCTGCAACTCCAGGCATCACATAAGGATGACAATTATCAGAGGCAGAAACATTTGCTTCTAAGTGTAAATTTTACACAAAAGCACCCCACAGCTAAGCCAAAGACTCCCCCTCAATACCTACTGGACAAAATCACATCACAAACCCATGTCTAAATCACTCACTGGAAGGGTAGAATTAGAATTAGAATTAGAATGTCTGGTTTAGACTATTCAAGATTCACCTCCTCTCAAAGCTGATGGAAACTCTAACTTTCCCTAAAACACATGACTACCCAATATTTGAGAAAATTTAGAGTTCTACCAGTAACAAATAAGGCTGGTGAGAATGACAGTGGGGTAGGCAGTTTGAAGTATCAACCACATATACCTAACAGAAATAGAATAGAGCTTAACTCACTACACTACGGCTCAATTCCTGGAGTTGACACAGTTTAATAGGTGGACAGCATCATGTATCTAAGACTAGCCATTGTTGTTATAGCAATACATCTTCATAAAGAATTGGAAAGACATGACTCTCCCTTTAAAAGGTAGTAAATGATTATAATTGAAGCACAAATCATTGCTAAATCCATATCATCTACATGGACCCAAAATAGATATTTCCTCTTTTATTGAAAAATCAAGGGTTCCTTTTACTGGAAATTTGAGTTCCAATGAGTTTCCAGTAACAGTTTCACATTACAGACATGCATTTGTAGTAAGTTTAAAGTGGTTAATTGGGCTCAATTTATCTAATGAGCTACTAGAGTGGTCAATTGTTATGCAAATTAGGGATCAAGGCTGTATTAAAAAGTAATGTATTATATAACGTATTACCTGAATATATTCCAATATACATTGTTTCATTTTCATTTCATTCTAAATTTTCATTTATCATATCACTATCTCTCAGATAGAAAAAAATGGCTACAACAATACTTGATAACTGTGTGCTCTTTTCTAAAATATTTAATCAATTCTAATGAGAAGTAATACTATTGAAATATTTTACTCTGTCTAAAGGATGTCGGGAAAGACAATGTGGTGTAATAATAAAGCAATCAACTAAGAAGTAGGAAACAGGCCGGGCGCGGTGGCTCAAGCCTGTAATCCCAGCACTTTGGGAGGCTGAGGCGGGTGGATCACGAGGTCAAGAGATCAAGACCATCCTGGTCAATATGGTGAAACCTCGTCTCTACTAATACAAAAAATTAGCTGGGCATGGTGGCACGTGCCTGTAATCCCAGCTACTCAGGAGGCTGAGGCAGGAGAATTGCCTGAACCCAGGAGGCGGAGGTTGCGGTGAGCCGAGATCGCGCCATTGCACTCCAGCCTGGGTAACAAGAGTGAAACTCCGTCTCAAAAAAAAAAAAAATAAGTAGGAAACAGATTCTAATTCTGATAGCATTTATTGAGTACTCACTATGTAGCACCGTGCTAAGTGTTTAATCCATATTCATTTATTTAATTCTCCCAATAACTCTGTAAATGAGGTACTATGATTATTACATTTTCAAACTGAAGGACAAAACTGAGGCACAGAGTCACTTGCACAGGCTTACACAGTTACTAAGTGTCAGGGGCAAGATTCAAACCCAGACCACATGATGTCAGAGCCAAAGCACTTAACCGTGGTGCAATACCACCTCTCCAGTTCTGGAATTGCCACTAGCTGCTTAAATTGGCAGCGGCAGGGGATGGGGGTGTTACAGTTTTCTAATGAATTAAGAATTTCAGTAGAGATACTGAAGAACATTTTCAGCCCTAATACTAAAAATGTCATGAAAGCCATGACGTTATAGACATTCTCCTCTGCCATATGGTTTATATTAAGATTACATTTATTACACACTCAATACCATTTCTGGACTTTTTTCTTTTTCTTTTCTTTTTTTTTTTTGAGTTGGAGTCTCTCTCTGTCTCCCAGCCTGGAGTGCAGTGGTGCAATCTCGGATTATGGCAACCTCCGCCTTCCGATGTCAAGCGATTCTCACGCCTCAGCCTCCTGAGTAGCTAAGACTACAGGTGCGTGCCACCACGCTTGGCTAATTTTTTGTATTTTTAGTAGAGATGGGGTTTCACTGTGTTCACCAGGATGGTCTTGATCTCCTGACCTCGTGATCTGCTGGCCTCGGCCTCCCAAAGTGCTGGGATTACAGGCATGAGCCACCGTGCCCAGCCCCATCTCTTGACTTTCTAAGTATCAACAACTGCAAGGTAATTTGGAAGAAGGAAGAACTGAAAGCCAACCATGACATGTAAGTCATATAAAAAATACATCCCCTTGGAGGAATAATGTTACAGTTTATGAATCCTAAATTCATAAGGTATCCCAAATACTAGTATGAGACTGACCTAGAAGATATGCTACAGAACTGAATTTCCTATACTAAGGCTCCTGAATTTACCAAATATTTTTCAAAACACACTACAATGTTTCATGACAATAAACAATGGAAAATTCTTCCCTCTGAGAGCAAAAATTATTTCCTCTCTTTGAGCCTCCTAAAGAGTTAGAACTAAGGTATTTTAAGCAATCTCGCCATTATGAGTATTCATAGGGTTTCTCAAAATATCCTCTTTGGGTGGACCCAAACAGAGGCATAGAGATCTATACATTTGCAGAAGAATTAATATTACTTTTTTTTTCTCCAGATACTGTGTACTAACTACTCACTAGAAGGACCTGCCATTCAGATTATCTGAAGGGCGAAATCTGTAATCTAAAGGACTAAAGTCTCTAATCTTATTTTAAGGATACAAGCAGGATTGTGCAGCATCTTCCTGTGGTCTGTGAAGAAGTTCATCCTTGATGTACTTTCTCATTACGTGTAAAGAGGGATGTTAAGAGGTCTAAGTTCTGGAAACTCTGCCTGGTCAGAGGTGTTTTCTCAACCCAGTCCCCACGGCTATGGCACAGAAGTGCAAAGGATAGAAATCTTATATTCTAAAACTATCACTGGAATATAAAAATTAGCAATTTTTTTGTTAAGGATCAACTTTCTTTGGGGTATAGACAGTTCCCTTTTAGGCATACAGTAATATCTCAATTATCTCCAATAGATAAGAGAAATAATAGTGTGAATATGCAAATAACTCATGTCTCATAGTATGTGTTTGTATGTGGGCATCTCATTTTATAGATTTTCCTTTAAAATACTATTCTCCTTATACTACATTAAAAAGTTACTTTGTTATTCCTGAACAAAAGATGATGAAAAAGTCCCAAATCATGTGGATGCCAAGGTCAAGTTGTGAAAAATAAATTTGATACAGTATGCAAGGGCTAATCCATAACAACTTACTTAAAAAGATGGTAACAGCTTGTTTACATCTGTAATGCGAAATGTATTCCAAATAAAAGTGCTGTGCACTTCTGTTCCCATATACTTGCTCTATCTTTGTCCTAAGTTTATAGAATAGATAAATTAAAAAGAGCTTTATGACATTTTTCACCAAGGAAAAAACTTTAGGCAACTGAAGAACAATACAGAAAGCCACTGATGGTAAGAACCAACTGCTTGTCATGTAAATGTTACCTAAATCAGAAAAGGCATGAAGTTCTTTTTGTGTTGCTTCTCCCTTTCATCTTTCGAGCCAATCAAATTCTATGGACAAGGGATAAAATGGGAGGAATTATAACTCTGTCTTGCCTGAGTCATTGAGTTCATCATAAAATAAAGATAATATGGCAATCAGCAACAAAAGAGGCAAACAAGTATGAAGTGAAATAACAAAATTCATTTGGTAATATTGAGACTTCAGGACCCAGGGAAGTAGAATGATCAATGAAGTGAGTGGAGCGATGGCAAGGGAGTCCCACCAGCTCAGGACCAAGCCTGAGTCAGCCTCTTTCAAACTTCTGGCAAGTAATTTAACTGCTCTAGATCACGTTTCTTTCCTTTCCTTTTCATTTTTTCTTTTAGAGATAGGGTCATACTCTGTCACCCCAGGATGTAGTGCAGTGACCCAATCATAGCTCACTGTAGCCTCAAACTCCTGGGCTCAACTGATCCTCCCACTTCAACCTCCAAGCAGCTGGGACTACAGGCATGACCACCACACAGGCTAATTTTTTTTTTTTTTTTTGTAGTGATGAGTTCTCACTATATTTCCCAGGTTGGTCTTGAATTCTTGGCCTCAAGCAATGCTCCCATCTTAGCCTTCCAAGCCAATCACTGGGATTTCAGTAGGCCATGTTTCTTAATCTGTGAAATAGGCATAATAACAATACCTACTTCAAAGGGTTATGGTGAGAAATAAATCAGCTTGAAAGCATCTATCACAGTGCCTGGCATATGGCCAGCAATCTATACAAGCCAGCTGCTAATCTTATTAACCTAGGAGTAAGATCATCCAACTAAGGGACAGTATTTCCATAGCACGTCCTGACCTGAGAATGTCTCTCATTTCACATGTTAACAAAATGTATTCAAGTTCTTCTTTTCATAAATTGTCCTCTGAAAGTTTAATTCCAAAAGTAGTACATATTCAGCCAGGAGCAGTGGCTCATACCTATAATCCCGGAACTTTGGGAGGTTGAGGTGGACAGATCACTTAAGGCCAGGAGTTCGAGACCAGCCTTGCCAATGTGACGAAACCCCATCTCTAGTAAAAATAAAAATTAGCCAGGTGTGATAGTGCAGGCCTATAATCCCAGCTACTCAGAGGCTGAGGCACAAGAATTGCTTGAACCCAGGAGGCAGAGGTTGCAGCGAGCCAAGATCACACCACTGTACTCCAGCCTGGGTGACAAAGTGAGACTCTGTCTCAAAAATAAAAAAGAAATGGTAACATACATTTTGAAAAAAAAATTTTAATGCAGGTTTTAAAGTGAGAATCTCTTCCCTACCCACAATATCAACTGTAATCATTACTTTTAAAACCACTGTTCTTGATTTGGAATATATGCTTCTAACATTTTACATGTTTAAATGAACATAGATATCATTTTTATAATTTTTAAAATAGAAATTAAATCATGTTATAGAAGTTATTGTTACTTACTCTTTCACTTAACATATCCTGTATATCCTTCGTAATATGTTAGGAGTAATCTATGCTGTTGACATAAATTTAATATTAAACTTTAAATGATAAGGAGATAAACGATGAAAATAGGAAGATCATTAAAAAGTGTTCTTTCACTGTTGTTTAGATTTTAAGTATGATGATGGCATTGGGAGTATCTTTTGTTGTAAGTCCTTACCTTTTACAGATATCTATTGGAATATTTACAGATAAATTACATGATGCCTAGGATTAGCTTCAAACTGAAAGAGGGATGGAAAGAGGAAAACTGAGAAATGTAAATAAAACAAGATTGGCCATAAGTTGATAATTAAGCTGGCTGATGAATACGTAGGGATTAAAGTATTCTCTTCTTTGCATTTTGAATATTTTTGAAACTTTCCATAGCAAAAAAAAAAAAAAATTAACATTTTCTCTTATTAAAATTGATCTACTAAATGCCAAATAGCTACATCTTTAAATCACAGCAGTTAATTCCTCCTGACTGGGTAGATAATAATTTAATCAACAAGACTAAGCATTTCTAACATGTATCCCCTAAGCAGCACAAACCAAATGCAACTTAGCTTTCTTACAGTTTGCATGATGCCATAAAAATTCAAATACAATAACGAAATCATAGAAGCTGGTTATTGTATTTCACTAATGTTAAAGGAGCTATTTATCGACAAGCGCAAATTATGAACTATTATAATTATTGTTTCTTAGACTTAATGAAGTATTTTCCTTTTTCTCTTATATTGGAATTATTGCAGCTAGATGAAATCAAAAACAGTTGTTTAGTCTAGGTATAGTCAATAAATCAAAAAGATCAAGTAGAGTGTTCTGTTCACCCAGATAGGAGAACACATACAATCCGGAGTGTGCTCACCAAAATTTTGATATGCTGAAGCCAAGAGAAGTTCATTACGCCACTGGAACAGAATAATTTTTTGAGCTTCACATTTTACTCCATGCATACCTCAAACTTCCAGGAAGGCAGTCAGGCCCTTAGTATCTCTTGTCTCAGGGGCAGGAGAGGAGGTTTATAGGACATAGAGAGGAAACTGCCTGTATACTATAGTTTTTATTGGCTTTTGTAAAAGTTTACACACACTGAAGAGGTATGTCCCTGAAGCCCAGAGGCAAATAGGAGAGACAGTACTTTCTAGAGCAGCATAAGGGAAGAATACATTTTTTTCAATATTGGGAAGAAGTCAGAGTTCAGAAGGTCCAGTGAGACACAGAATCTTACAAGGCAAAGAGTGTCTGTATGGTGCATCCAGAGATGTTGGATACTAGGATTCCAGTCCTTTCAAATATCTCTGACACCCAATGTGGACTGGAAGCAACGAAGAAGCAGAATCTAAAAAGATCAAGATGAATGGAAAACAGGTATCTCTCTGCATTATCAGTGAGATCTAATGATCAATGACAAGGGGATCTTCACCTATGGTATGGCATCATTTAATATTCTGAACCCTTGCACTATGCTTGGTGCAAGAAATCACTAATAAATATTTAAATTTAATTTCTGCCAGCCCGTAAGTATAATGATATGTTAGATTTAAGTTTAAGTGGATTTAAAGAAAATAAAAATGTACAATAGTACAGGTCTTGGTTTGTGGTAGTTAATTCCTACAGGCTACTCCATTAAAAATCCACCATGCCAATAAAAAAGACTATAAAAGCAACCTACCTCCATTGTCTAATTACCATCCTTGACATCTGCACAGCTGTATTGGTAAGGTGTTTTCACATACCTTGTTTCATCTGATCCTCACAAAGTTCAGAGTACTCAGTGGCTCTTGAGCTGTTGAGAGTAGATGGGCAGGAGTGAAATGGCTCAATGGAAGAGAGGACTTTCTCAACTGGTCAGTAGACATTTATTTTGCTTGCTTGCTCTCTCATTCTGATTCTTGCTAGAAACAAGAGAAATTGTTTATTCAACACTGCATTTAAAAACATCTGTGCAGGTCGGCTGCGGTGGCTCACGCCTGTAATCCCAGCACTCTGGGAGGCCAAGGTGGGTGGATCATGAGGTCAAGACATCAATATCATTCTTACCAACATGGTGAAACACCATCTCTATTAAAAATACAAAAATTATCTGAGCGTGGTGGCATATGCCTGTAGTCCCAACTACTCGGGAGGGTGAGGCAGGAGAATCGCTTGAACCCAGGAGGCAGAGGTTGCAGTGAGCCAAGATCGTGCCACTGTACCCCAGCCAGGCGACAGAGTGAGACTCCGCTTAAAAAAAAAAATCTTCAAAATTGTCACTTTTAAGATGGGTTTCATGGAACCTAATGTCAAGGATGAATTCACTTCCTGAGGGGTCACAATTTAGGCTGCCACCCAATGGTGATAGTTAAGTCACGGCCAAATGTTACTCAGCAGAAAAATAAAACAAAACAAATGTTTGTAGGTATATTTAAGAAGAAAAATAAATTACAGCACTTTGCAATGCCTTCTTACTAAAAGAAGCAGATACCCTTCTTAAAACAATTCAACAAAAGAAAAAATTTTATTTAAAGAGCATTCTTTTAGCGCAAACTTTTGAAGCCAGAAGATTTAATGGAAATTGCCTCTAAGGAATGGGAGTTGGGGAAATAAAGTAGATGAGACTTTCATTTTTCTAATTTGTACATTTCTATTTTTATATGTTATAGTTTGAAAACTAATCCTTTTTAATCAAATGAATCTAACATCTAATTGGATTGTTTTCCTCTTTATCACATCATTGCTAACAAAATACCTACAAACATAACTGTTCTTAAATAACTTACAGGGCTTTAAAAAGAGAACGTTGATTCCTAACTGCTCACTTTTGTCACTAAAACCCCTGCCCTGGTTTGTCCACGCTTTTTAGGCCAGGGATTCCAACTATGGTAAGAATACCCGTGGGATAAAGGAGTCCTCAAAATCAGCATCAGGATTAAGAATTCACTTTCCATCAATCTACGCCATCTGGTGAGTATGCAAGATTTAACGCACCTGGCCTTGATTTTTCAGGCATATTCTCAGCATACAAGAAGTCATCTAGGAGAGCAGTTTTTTGTTTCTATTTTAAACTTGTAACAGGAAAAAAATTCTCTGAAAGACAAACTCCATTTTTATGTCTGCAAAACTTACTACAGGTTTTTATGGCTAGAAATCCTAGAAACAGATCCAAATTCAAGTCTCTGTTTCTAAAGATTGTGTTCTTTCCACTCCACTGTGCAACTTCCCCTAGAGATCATTTTCATAAATTTAGTTTTAAAACAGCAAACAGGATTTGCAGAGTTTCTTTCAGCCCCTGCTGCTGTATGAAACAGAGACAATGTCTCACTGTTGCAGTCAGCAGTGCCTGGGTGCCACCGGAAATGTGTCGGGTGATTTGTGTCCAGGTACATGTGATGGCATCCTTCTCCAAAAGCTGTGAGCACCTGCACAACTTGATTTCAGCTTAGATGGAACTTTACAGTAGCCAGAGAACAAACAAGCCTTCCCTGCACAACTAATAAAAGAATGAACTTTTAAAAACCTTACTACAAATAATAAATAACAAAGTTAAAAACACTTAACTGTCCTGATAAGAAAAATATTGGCTTTTTATTTTTTAATGGTGGGAGGCATATTGTTAGAGTATTAGAGGGATATAGAAATATGAGAGCCACTGTCCCAGCAGCCTTCTTTTCAGCTGGCATTGGCTTCTATAACCTGGTCTCTCCTTTTCTAGGAGTAAGGATCTGTTGTAGGTAAAGAGAATACTGTTTGACCTCTTCAGTCCTCTGATTTAAGATCTTTCTTATGTTCCTTCTCATTAGTAAATACACCAATTACCCCTTTCCTTGGGAAAGTAACAACCCCATGTTGAACTGTGGCCAGATTTCCAGTTATAACATGTTCCCCCAACACTTCATTTCCACATTCTTCCTCTGAGAACCTCCTCCATCTCTCCCAAATGTCTTCCAGGTTTAGACCTTGTGGCTTCATTTGCATGAATTGATTATCTTTTTTAAATTGTTTTTCTTCATAATCCCCATAGCAACTGGCTTCTTCAGAAATTTTCTCACAGTCCAAAGATATCATTATCTCTTTTAACAGAAAAGGACATACTAGTACAGGAAAATAAGCTGTATCATTACTTTGTCCTTGGCTTCTCATTTATTTAATTTTATTTTGTAAAATTAAAAAATTTTTTTAAACCGTGAACTTAGCTGGATGGAATTTGTTGGGTACTATGGGGCTTATAAGTTTTTAAAGGATGTGTAAAATTTTTTAAATGCTGTCTCACCCATGTTACAGAGCAGGCAGTTTTTCACTTATTCATTCAGTAAGTGGTTTTTTTAGTATCTTAAGAACTGTGTTTAAAGCTGTGAATCATTTAAGGTAAGTATGAAACACAGAATTGTCCTCCTGCACCTGAAATCGTTTTAGGTAACAATAAAACATAGTGTGTAATTAAACACTGAAACTATAAAGCAGCCCTATCATCATTTTCAGTTGATGCAAGTAGAAGGTGAAATTTGAATTGGGCCCCAAGGGGTATGATTTGAAAAGCTGAAGGAACCAAAAACATTATTCTAGGCATCATTCCAGAAAAGAAGGCAGTGTGTATTTATATGGAGGATAAATATGGAATGTTTGGAGGACGATGAGTAGATCAACTTGGCTGGAGGAGAGTACATTGAGACATGTAAGACAGGGATAAAAAGCTAGAAAATAAGGCTAGATGGCAGGTGTAGAAGGTCTTACCCATCAAGTCTCGACCTGGGTTTGGATTTCATCTCATAGGTGATAGGATTAACTAGTTAAAATGGAAAATTAATCTACAGGAAATGAGGAAGTGTCATGTAAACGAATCTTGAAAATGGCTTTAAGGCTTTCTCCCTGTCTTCAGTTTTGTTTTTCCTTCCTCCATTTCGCTACTCTACTTTCAGCCAATGATCTTAGGAATCACACAGTTCTATTGTGCAATTTTTAAATGGTGTCATTTTCCTGCTTAAAAGAGTTCAACAGCCTTGCAGAGACTTTCAGATAAAATCCTACTAATTTAACACATGGCCTTTAGGATCTGACCCTAACTTGCCTCTCTAGACTTGTCACCTATACAACAGGCATCAGTTTAACCCTTTTCTATTGGACTGAAACATCCTATCCTTCACCTTTCCATGCCCATTCCCCCCCTCTTTTTTTTTTTTTTTGTCTGACAAACGTGTAACTCATCTTGAGATTTCAGCTTAGACATTACTTCCCCAAGGAAGGCTCTTAGAGGGCCTCAAATCCAGATTATGCTGCCTGCCACAGCCCCCATTTCTATGACAGTACTTAGAATCCATTTCGTCGTCTTGGGCACACCCATAGGGGTGGGTTAGTTTCCCCAGTACCTAACGAAGCACCAGAAACCTAAGAGATGCTTTAAAAATTTTGGTAAACAAAAGAATTAAAAAGGAAGAAGGCAGAAAAATAGGAGCCTATGGGAATCAGACGGTCATAAAATAGTAAGATTTAGGCATAAATACCAGGATAGGCTTGCAGCAATGGAAAAGAAGAGATTGATGGAGGCATAGTAATAAAACCTAGGTGGAATGCTAACAAACCTCAATTCTGACTGAGCTGATATAATGTGATATACATAGTTAAAAGGTCCATCTAACTCTGTAGTTTCCAAATGCTGGATGATTATTCAGAATCATCCAGAGAATCAGGAATCTTTTTTGGTTTCAATGTGTTTTAATTTTTTATGATCATTCTCATAACGACTTACTGATGTTTAAGAATTACCTAGATGTCATATAAGGCCATTTCTGCGCTAATGTTCTGATTTAACTAAGACACCCATGAAAAGGTAATAAGTAATGGAATGTAAGAGCAGAAGGAATGCCTTACACTACTACATTTTTAGACTGGTTGACCTGAAGTCACAATTTGCATGTAACAGGCAGCCAAAAAAAAAAAAATACTTGATGAATAAATCAGGGAAGCAGAAAGAGGGAGCATATTTTGTGAGATGGATTTGATGTTGGATATGAATTTCCCACCTGACACTCAACCTGTGTCCTTCCAGTTGTCTCAACAGAACTCTCACCCTGCTTTAAGTGGATACGTCCTTGGCATTGCTGTTTTGGCTGGTACAGCCTCTGAGGAACAGCACCCAATTTCTCTTTAAAGAATCACCCTCCCCCATTGTGTATAGTCTTGTTGGAATTGTAAATCAGGTCTTGCCCTCCTTAGCTGAGACATAACAAAACTCTCTCTTTGATTTTGAAAACTTGAGTAAAGTGTCCAAAGAGCAGAGAAATCAACTGGTGTTCATCATTCTTGCTGTGTCATTAAGTTCCCTCGAATGCCCTGGTTTCTGTTCTTTTAACTTAGCCTCATTATCAAGCCTTCTCATCATCTATGAACTACTCAGTATCCTTCTGCACCACCATTTTACTTAATAAGTGATTTCAATATCTGGTACCTACAAACAAAAAATTTAAAAAAACTAATATTTAACATACCATCTTCATTGTCTCATTGCATAAGAGTTCCTTCTGGTGTTCACCCCAGACTCTTCTCTAATTTCTGCACTGGGAAGGTATGCACAGTTATTGCAGTATTTAAAAAAAAAGAAAAGAAAAAAAATGCAAGCCACACATGTAATGTTGGATATTCTAGCAGCCATATTTTAAAAAGTAAGCAGAAACAGATGAAATTATAGTTTTTGGCTATTTTTTTATTTAAACAAATATATCTTAATTATTAACATATAATATGAAAAAATACTGAGTTTTTTTTAGTGTCTTTTGAAGTGTGGTATGTATTTTACACTTACAACACATCTCAATTCAGATGCTAAATTCTGAAAGGTTAAAGTGATATATGTTCCTTTCGAAACAATAAGGCCGCATATACAGAAAAATAACTCACACTGTTACTTTTAAAATTTACATTGCTGGGCATGGTGGCTCACGCCTGTAATCCCAGCACTTTGAGAGGCTGAGGTGGCAGACTGCTTGAAGCCACGAGTTCTACAGCAGCCTTGCCAACATGGCGAAACCCCGTCTCTACTAAAAATTCAAATGTTAGCTGACTGTGGTGGTGGGTGCCTATAATCCCAGCTAATCAGGAGGCTGAGTCATGAGAATTGCTTGAACCTGGGAAGCGGAGGTGGCAGTGAGCCAAGATCGTACCACTGCACTCCAGCGTGAGCAATAGAGCAAGACTCTGTCTCAAAAAAATAAAGTTAACAAAATAAAAAATTCAACTAAAATATTCAGCTAATAATTTTCCTCAGTTGCCTAGCCATATTTCAAGTGCTCAGTAGCCAAATATGACAAGCATCTATGTACTAGGAACCACGGCCTTAGCTCTGCTACAGGAGCTAAGAGACACAGGGAACCTTTTCTTGGTGGATCCAGTCGTTGGCAAGAACTTGAAGCTTTCACACCTCCAACAAATTCCATTATGACAGGACTCAAAACTGTGTGGAGACCTACTTGAAATATTTTTTCCCCCAAAATGATGTTTCTTGGGCTGGGTAACAACAACAGGTTAACACATTGATTCTGAGATCTATCCTCTGTGCTCTGCAATTCAGGTGCATGGAAAGATCAAGGAATTATCTTCTCAGGTAGTTTTCAAAGTTAAAATTACACTATTACTCTTAAATCACTTCTCATTTATAACATGTTGAGGGGTGGGAAGAGACTTGTGGGATTCTTTTTAATTATAAGGATTTCCACCATCAAATAGAAAAATGGAATTTGGAGTGGCAGGCTGAAGAAGTTGACCTTTATCTCTCAGACAATAACGGATATTTTAAATTTTAGAGTGAAAGAATAACATAATAATGTCAATGTTTCAGGAAAACAAATCAGAATCCGGACTGGTATAATAGGGGTCCATAGAGAAGGTGTGGCGTTTCTAGCATCCTTAGATGACAGATATATGCTCTTATGTCTGCTGAGAGTGCTGTCTTCCTCTTCTGAAGCTGAGAAGACGTGCTCATCCAGTTCAGTCACCCCTCAGTTTCCCAAGTACAGATGGCAGACTCAGTCCCTTTCCCTTTCACCTCTACTCTCATAGCACCTCTTTGAAAATCCTGCACAAAAGTCAAATTTATAGAGACAGACAGTAGTCCTGAGGGGCTGAGGAATTATTGTTTAACAGGAACTTGCAAGTTGGAGTCCTATGGATGGATGCTGGTGAAAGCAACACAACAATGTGAATGACTGGTGGGCCGTTCCCCTGATTAACTCCTCTCCACATTTACGAGAGTCCTTTTTCCAAGCCAGAATGGTTTAGGTACCCTTGCTGTACCCTTTAATGATCTTCATACTTTCTTTACAGGCCTCTCATCAAAACTGTCATCTACAGCTAATTATATGGTACATTAGTTTGCTAGGGTTACTGTGAGAAAACACTACAAACTGGGTGTAATTTCCTCACAGTGCTGGAGGCTAAAGTCTAAGAACAAGGTGGTGGTAGGTTTGGTTTCTCCAGAGGCTTTTTTTTTTTTTGGCTTTCAGATAGCCTTTCTTTTATGCAAACACAATCTGGGTGTTTGTGTCCAATTTCCTCTTCTTTTATTGGTATTTTTTTTTTTTTTTTTTTTGACATGGAGTCTTGCTCTGTCGTCCAGGCCAGAGTGCAGCTGCAGGATCTCGACTCACTGCAGCCTCGCCTCCTGGGTTCCCGCGATTCTCCTGCCTAAGTCTCCCTAGCAGCTGGGATTACAGGCGCAAGCCACCATGCCTGGCTAATTTTTTTGTATTTTTAGTAGAGACGGGGTTTCACCATGCTGGCCAGGATGGTCTCGAACTCCTGACTAGCCTGGTGATCCGCCCACCTTGGCCTCCCAAAGTGCTGGGATTACAGGTGTGAGCAACTGTACCCAGCCCCAAATTTCCTCTTCTTATGAGGATGTCAGTCAGACTGGATTAGGGCTCACCCTAAGAGTCGCGTTTTAACATAATCACATCTTTAAAGGCCCTATCTCCAAATACACTCACATTCTGAGGTACTAGAAGTTGGGACTCCAACATATGAATTTTAGGGGATGCAATGTGGTTTATGATTAACCTCACTGTTTCCACTGTTAAACTTTATAACAACAGTGACTTTGTTTTGTTCATATTTCAGGAACTTAACAGTTGCTGCTCTGTCTCCTGAGCACACTCTACCTTCAACTCTTCAAGATACAACAGGTTTTTCTCAACTTTCAAGCCTTAGCACCATCATCCGACAAGGGCCATTCCGGACCACCTTGTCTAAAGTAACCCTAAACGTTATTCTATCACATCACTGTTTTCTTTCACAGCATTCATCACTTATTTATGTCCAGAATGTCAGCTTCAGGAAAAGTGGGGATATGTTTTTACACGGTATTATGTCCTGGCATCTCACACACAGTCACAAGTGAATGAGATTCTATAGCTACTTAGCACATTACAATGATTTTATTTATTCCTGGGAATAAATGAATTATTTATTCCTGGGAAAACCTAAAGGGCTTTTAGCATCCAAATTGGTTTTTGAATTTCATTTCTAACATGGAGTAACTGTGTGAACTCCAGCAAGTCCCTTACCCGCGGTCTCAGAATCCCTAAAAACACGATGATGATACCTTCTTCCCGTTCTTATTAAGATTATTAAGTGAACTAATTACTCTTAAGTGCCCAGCTCAAGAATCTGACATAGAGCTCATGCTTGTCAGCTGAGATGCTACTAGCTTTAGGATGTTCCAGAGCATCGACCTGGGAATGGTTTTCGAAAACATATTTAGGTGGTACCCAGAGCATTAAACAACGGGGTATGAACACTACCCTATTTTCAGTGTTTAATTCTTTTTTGTTTTGTTGTTTTGTTTTTGAGACAGGATGTCGCTCTGTAGCCCATACTGGAGTCCAGTGGCGGGATTTCAGCTCACTGCAGCCTTGACCTCCCGAGTTCCGGCAATTCTCCAGCCTCAGCCTCCCAAGTAGCAGGGACCACAGGTCCAAGCCACCACACCCAGTTATTTATTTATTTATTTTTGGGTGGGATGGGGACTCTCTATGTTGCTCAGCCTGGTCTTTTCAATTATTTAGATCAAAACTAGGCCTTCCTCTCATGCACGTGTGTTTGGCACCCATCCTTGCCTCCATCTCTTGCTGCTTCTTGCCAATTCTTCTGTTTAGCGGACATCCCTCAGCCAGAGTCGCACCCGCAGCAGCCCGCGGGTTGAAGGTGGCTCTGCGCGGGGACCGGAAGCCAGACTGCCTGGGGCGGCCCCGGCCGCGTTCCCCCGGGACTCCGGGCTGCTGTGAGAGCGGGAGCAACTCGTGGGGTCCTAGTGAAAATGACGTGGCCCCTGCAAAGCCACCCAGAACACAGGCAGCCCGCCACTCACGTTATGAAGACAAAACACGTAGTTAACACTGCCCGGGCGGGTGGCAGGCATAGCGGGAACCTATGGGGCCGGCGAGGATTACTGAGTCTGGAGGGGGTGCCTGAGGAAGGGGGTCCCTGAGGGACGATAGGCCTTCGGGGTGGGCGGGCCTACGTCCCGGGAAGGCGGCCCACAGCTCGGGGTGGCAAGGCTCTGAGGCCTCCTCTGACTTTGGCCTCTTTAGCATCTGCCGCGCTCATCCCCGCGCCACTGGCCCGCGCGCTTACCCGAGCCTTTCAGTCAGCAGAACGCTCACAGAGGCGCCGCGCCAACACCGGGCGGGGCGGCAGGGTGGGGTGGGGAGGGGCGTCGCGCGTTACACACGCGGCGCAGCTACGCACGCGGCTCCGCGCATGTGCGGTGACGCTCGCGGCCGAGTGCGGCGCTGGGCGGGAGCCACCATGGCGGCCGAGCGCAAGACAAAGTTGTCCAAGAATCTGCTACGCATGAAGGTGCGGGGACGCTGAGCCACGCCGGGCGGTAGGGGCATCCGGTCCTTCCGACCTGACCTGGGCCGAGGCGGCGGGCGGACGGGGGACACGAGAGAGGCCCTAAAGGCTTCCAGCTCTTGTGCTCATTCATTCACTTAGCGCATGCTCTGCACTGTTTACTGGGAACCAGGTTATGATTTAGGCTGACCTCTCTCAGGATGCCCGCGGGCGGATCGGAGCTTATATACACATAAGCAAACAGTCAGGGTACAGTGTACCAAGTTCAGTGAGGGTAGAAGCGCCGGGGACCCTGGGAACTCACTGAACTTCTCGCGGGGTAGTGGTCCCTTTAGATTACTGGGAGGGTGGGAGGCACAGCGTCCTAAAGTAGGAAAACTGGGTTCAGAAGTCCCAGAGGCAAGAAGGAAAAAAAAGAGCGTGGAGATTTCCAAGAACTAGAGATAATTCAGTATGTTTGAAAGGCAAATACTAAGAAATGAGGTTGCAGAGTAGGCCATGGTCTCAATGTGCAGGGAATTTTAGGCCCGATTAAGGATATTTTCCTTGATTTTGTGAGCAATGGAAAGCTATTGACACAGGGAACAATATCAAAAATAGCAAATATTTACATTTTGTGGGTACTCGACAATGTTTTAAGTGTTTTGCATATATTAACCTATGCAGTTCACATAATGACACTTTGAGGTGACTACAGGAAGTAAGTAACTTACCCAAAGTTACACAGCTAATAAGTAGTGCAGACGGGATGGAACTGAGTCTAGCTCCAGAACCCTCACTCTTTATTACTACTCTGTAATGCCTTTCACTGAACACTACTAATAGAGAGTAGCAAACCGTTACATGTCATGTTTAAAGAGGTGGAATTTCCAAAAAAAAAAAAAAAAAAGGAAGGAAGCTATTCATAGTGTTTTGAAAGATTGGAGAGAGATCCCATTTGCAGTGACTCCTTCCTGTAATACTAGCACTTCGGGAGGCTGAGGTAGGCAAATCGCTTAAGCCCAGGAGTTTGATACCAACCTGGGTGACGTGGTGAAACCCTATCTCTATAAAAAATACAAAATATTAACCGGGTGTGGTGGCACGTACCTGTAGTCCCAGCTACTTGGGAGGCTGAGGTGGGAGGATCGCTTGAGCCTGGGAGATCGAGGCTACAGTGAGCTGAGATGGTGCCACTGCACTGCAGCCTGGGTGACAGAGGGAGACCCTGTCTCAAAACGAGAAAGATTAGAGAGTAAACATTACATGTGCAAGATTTGAATGGAATTGAGCTAGGATGGAATTAGGGATGAATGGGTGAATGAGGGTGGAGGATAAATTGTAGCATAACTTATAGTTTGTCAAGCACTTTCATGGATATTAGCAAAATTTGAATCTTTACTGAACAGAGTTTGCTTTTGATTTTAGGATTTGTAATAACACTAATTTCAGAGAAGTGGAGTGAATTGGCCAAGCAGATACTGAAAAGATTTTAGCAATTGTTTTAGCTCTTGGAATAAGCCAGATGATGTACTGGGTGACTCGGGCTCGAACTAACGATCTGAGTTGCAACTAAAAAGGAGGAAATTAATTTAAAACAAGTATCCACCCCACCAAGTGGGGAGACCCAATTGAACATTGGAAGCAAAGGAGAGCAAAGAAGATCACCCAAGTTCCGTATTTGGTTTAGCAGCTTTTGTTAATTGATAAGAAAGAACTTACTGGCAAGATAGCAGGAGACACTACCTATACTAATTGAACAGAGTATACTGTGAGACGGCATGGAGCAGCTGCACTTGGGTGCCATAGCCATAGCTAAGTCCTATATAGCATGGGTCCCCAACCTCTGAACCATGGACCAGTACCAGTCCAGGCCTGTTAGGACTGAGCCACACAGCAGGAGGTGAGTGGCAGGCAGGCAAGCAAGTGAGGGAAGCTTCATCTGCATTTACAGTTGCTCTCCATGGCTTGCATTACCACCTGAGCTCTGCCTCCTGTCAGATCAGTGGCAGCATTAGATTCTCCTAGGAACACAAACCCTACTGTGAACTGCACATGCAAGGGACCTACCTTGCATGCTACTTAGGAGAATCTAATGCCTGATGGTCTATCACTGTCTCCCATCACCCCCAGATGGAAGTGTCTCAGTTGCAGGAAAACAAGCTCAGGGCTTCTACTGATTCTACATTATGGGGAGTTGTATAATTATTTCGTTACATATTACAATATTAGAAACAAAGTGCACAATAAATGTAATGCGCTTGAATCATCCGTAAACCGTTTGTTCCTCCCCCGCTTCCACCCTACCCATGGAAAAATTGTCTTCCAGGATACCAATCCCTAGTGCCAAAAAGGTGGGGAACCACTTTTTATGGCAAGTATGAGAGGGTTGAGGATTTAATCCTGACTCACTTGAATGCCTCTGACTTGGTAAGCCGTTGCAGGGTGATCCTGATAGGAAGCAGAAAAAGGAGGATGCGGATAGACGGTCTGCCAGTATGGAATGGTTGTAGAGAGGGTGCTTATTTGTGATTTTAGCACTATTAGACTCTTAGAACAGGGCTTGGCAAACTTTCTGCAAAGGGCCATATAATAAATATTTTGGGCTTATGACCCAGGCAATCTCTGTTACAACTACTCAGCTCTGCCATTGTTGTTCAGGACCAAATGACCATGGCTGTGTACCGGTAAAACTTTATCGACAACAACGGACATCCAGCCTGAGGACTGTATTGTGCTGATGCCTGCTCTGAGTCCTCACTAGTTTTAGAATGTGTTCTGAAATGCTCTAGAGTAAGAGAATTGAACTTCTGCGTAAGTCTGGAGGTGCTTGATTTATATTCACAGGGAGTTCTATCCTTTCCCTATGTACAGAACATAAGTTTATGGCTCTTTTGTATACCAAAAGAATAGGTACATGACTAAATGGGAGAAAAAAGGGCAGTTGGGCAGTATTGATGAGTTTTACCATGAGGAATATTACTGATTTAATGAGGCATCTGCATTTTAAGAAAACCATCCCAGAAAGAGAGTCTGGAAAAATAAGACGAGTCTAGGTTCATTTACTTTCAGAGAACCTTGATTGAGTGAGCTCTTTTGTGTCCCAGGAGTACAGCCTAAGTATCAATGGTACAAGATGAATGAGAGTCATGGTCTATTCAGAATCATAGTCTTGGGAGACACCAAAGCACCACGATGATGGACGATAATCCAGTGTTGATAAGGCTGTCTTGGAAAGGTGCTACTTTATAGGAGCAGGCCTAGGAAGAGCCAAGCCAAATGCCAATTGGGGAAGTCTTACCAGAGGACACATGCTGTGGGCCAACGAGAGTAAATATTGTGCAAGGCAAAAAATGGAAACATGTTGTTAAGTAGCAAAGGCAAAAGGACTGGGTAGTATAATGTGTACATTCCAGAAACTGCAGTTTTTTCCTGGGATGAGGATATGGACACAGGTGAAATGGGTGAGAACTACAAGACAGTGGTCTACAAACTTGTTTTCTTTTTTTATTTAAAATAGTAATATATTCACAGGGAGTTGCAAAAAGTGTTCAGGGATATCTCGGGCATCCTTCATGCCACCTCCCCCAGCAGCAACATTTTATATCACTAGAGGACAATAAAGAGCCAGGACATTGACAGTGAGCTTACTCAGATTTCACCATTTTACCTGCACTTACTTTGTGCAGACAGTTGCTGGGTCATATGGTAAGTGTATGTTTAGTTTGCTAAGAAACTGCCAAGGTGTTTTCCACAGTGGCTGTACCATTTACTTTCCCATCAGCTGTGTATGAGTGATCAGTTTCTTCACATTCTCCTCAGCACTTTATGTTATCACAGGCATGTGTTACTTAACGGGGATACATTCTGAAAAATGCATTATTAGGGGATTTCGTCATTGTGAGAGCATCATAGAGTTGATGTACACAAACCTGGATGGGATAGCCTACCACACACCTAGGCTGTATGGCACAGCCTGTTGTTCGTAGGCTACAAACCTGTACAGCATGCTGCTATACTGAATACTGTAGGCTGCTGTAACACAGTGGTAAGTATTTGTATATCTAAACATATCTAGACATAGAAAAGGTATAGTAAAAATGCAGTATTGTAATTTTAGGGGACCACCATCATATATGGGTTTCATCGTTGACCAAACATCATTTTGCGGCACATGACTGTATTTTATTCATGAACGTTCTTAAGGTTTTTTTCATTTAACTTGGTAGTCATTGTTAAAGCCTTTATGCCTAAAAAGGCTTGTGTTTCTTTTTGGAAGAACTGGAATAGAAAGAGAAAAAATATGGGGCCTGAATAAGGGAAATAAATGGGGGCACATAGAAACCAGTGGAACCTGAAACCTAACTGCTGGGAGGCTCCTGGGTGTTTTCTGATTTTATTTTCTCCAATGTTGGTATTTTATCGTTTTGTTCTGGTTTGCCTCTTAAGTTCGTTCACTTGTTCCCAGAAGAAATGTAGATATTCATGCTGGCGAGAGACTAGCAGCAGGACTGTTATTTACCACCATATTGTCAGATTTCTGCAGATTTGGTAATAAGAGCAGCTGAAGAGTTTAGCAGCATTTCAGAGGAAAAATAAAAAAGAAGAGCAGACTTACAGATGCACCTTTGCTTCTGTCTACATTTATTGGGCACTTACTGTGCCTCAGTCATCTTTCTGGGACAGATGAAGGAGATGACTCAGACACAGTCCCAGTCCTAAAGGTCTCCAGAAGAGTTAGATGCTCAAAAAGTTAAGATGTGGTGAGTCTGTTGGAGGGAGCCGTGAAAGCATTTAGAACAGAGACACTGATTTTACTGGCACCTGCCAGGGATGGCATCACAGAAGTGGCATAAGTTTACATATGTCAGACGGGTGAGGAGTTGGCCAGGTGGAAGAGGGTAGGAAGAGCATTTCAACCCAAGATCAGCAGGTGCAAAAGCCAGTGGGCTCTGTGGGTGAGAAGAAGACCCTTGAATGTGGTGTCTTAGCCCTTAAGTTTTCCAAAGGAAGCATGCATTGTGCATTTTCACATGCCCTGACACTGTCCCTCATCATCTAGTGTAAAGTTGGAAGGGAAGAGCTAAACCGTTTGATCATTTGCCCCAACTCTCAATCTTGAGGTAGGCTCCATAGATAAATGAGGGATAGCAAGTAGAAGGAAATTATTTGAGGTTTCCTCAGCTCAAAATGGAAAAAGTTTCTGACATTGATTTTTTTTTTCCACAGTTTATGCAAAGGGGACTGGACTCAGAAACCAAGAAACAACTGGAAGAGGAAGAAAAGAAAATCATTAGTGAAGAGCACTGGTACTTGGATTTGCCAGAGCTTAAAGAGAAAGAGTAGGTTTTTTTTGAAATTGTTGCTACTTGTAATACCATCAATTTCTGTTAATGATGCTTGGGCCATTCAGAAGGAAACTCCTGGTAAATTTAACTCATCATTCCAGCAACATAAAGCCCATGAAATAGTTTCTTTTCAGTTTGTCGAGTTAGCGGCACAACTAAAAAATATTAAATATATAAAAGTTGCACATAGATTTATACATTTTTACTACTCCCTCCCCGAGCCACAATGTATAACATTGTCCTTTTTTACATTAAATAAAGGAACCTAGCCCACATATCTCAGTAACAGCAGACCTTTTGGGGAAGCTGTAATGTTCTATCACCTTAAGTTCTAAAGATTACATGTGTACTTCAGGCCTCTCCAGTTTTGTTTCAATTACACAGTTCATGATGTGGAGCATTTTAAGGCAGGTCAGGAGTTTTTGTTTGTTTCTTTTTTTTGAAATTGTTGCTAGTTGTAATACCATCCATTTTAGGTAACATTTACTGAAACTGTAGGGTGTACCAGGAACTGGGCTAAACACTTTACATCCTTAGTTATCGAATCTTCACGGCAAACTTAGGAGCTCCCTCCTGTCATTCTGTCCATTTTGTAGTTGAGGAACTGAAGCCTCAGGGAGGGTAACTTGCCTGGGGTCACCCAGCTAGTCAGTGCTGAAGCTGGTGTACACTGTTTGTGGCCCACCCCCAAGCTTGGCTGGTGCCTGATCAACAGTTCTGAATGAGGGAGTGATGGATTTATTTCATCCATTAATTCAGCTAAATCCTTCTGGTACCTATTTTTCATTTTCCATGATACTTTTCTTACCTTAGTAAGCTCTGTGGTATGGTAGTTTTACTTAAACTTTGGTCAAAGGACTGAAGATGCTACTTACTTCAGTCACATTTATATGACTTACCTTCAGACGCATTTATGTCTTTCCATTCTGTACCTGATATTTGGGCTTTGATTTGGTATGTTATATTCCCTTATTCATTTGGCTGGCCTATGGACATTATTTGAAAGCTTAGATATCCTTCTCTAAAGATAGAAAGTATGTCCCACCAGGACGGATGGGGGAAGGTCATTTTTTTCTGTACTTGTCAGAGGAAGCAAGATGTTGGTGAGGAGGGTGAAGATAATGCCAGGGCCAGGATCAGGGGGAGGAAGGGACCTTTGCTGCTAAGGAGCTATAATTTAGTTTTATGCTTTGACTAAACTTACCAAAGTATTCCTTCCACTTGTTTATTAAACAGCAGGACTGTGTCTATCTTGTTTCCAGTAGTAGTCTCCCCCTCCCCAATACAGCATATTGTTCCCAGAAAATGACCTTTGCATTTCTTTCCTGGGAAGGTAAATGCTAACATTTTGCCATTACTCAGCATCTTGTTTATGTATAGGTGTGTGTATCAGCTCAGGATGTTGGCCCCAAAAGATGGCACTCTCAGTTTGAGGAGACACTATTAAGTTGTGGGTGGGGCATAGGGGAACCCCTCAGGACAGTGTAGTACCTTCCTAGCTTGTGTAGTAGCAGCGATTACCACCTGAGCTTGCAGAGTCAAGGGGCGGGTGGGGAATGGTGACCGAATCTGGATATAAGCTGTGTAGAGCGAGCACCTTACAAGAGCTCCTACTTCCATCCAGGGGTACAGCCAGCCCAAGGTCATCCTAGCAAGGGAGCCATGTACCTGGCAGCAAAGGAGCCCTTCCGTGCATTATATTCAACTCAGCCTCCCAGGCCAGAGAGCAGGGATGAAGACGGAAGTAGATCTGAAGGGGTGAATGGATGACATATCCTTGAAATATGTGTTGTATTGTAGTTGTTGTTTTTAACACTCTAAGTAGGGGGACTGTGGAATGGATTGGTTAATTAAGCACATGGGCTCTGAAGTCAGGCAGACCTGGGTTTGATGCCCTGCTCCACCACTTATTTACTTGTCACCTTGGGTGAGTTACTTAACCTGTTTTGTGTCATTTGTATATTGGGTATGATGATAGTACCTGTCTAGTACATTCCAAGAAGTAAATAAGGTAATATATGTAAAACAGTCACCACAGCGCCAGGCGGAAAGCACAGTGATTGTTGCCATTGTGTGTATTTCCTTATACCCGAATATAGGAAGGACACCCATTATTTCTCCTCACTTATATTTGTGCCTCCTTTTTCGCTAGTGTTATCTGAACTATTCCAGAGTGTTACTACTATCTGTGCAGTTGGAGATTGCACGTGTATATGCTCTCAAAGTCTCGAGTTTCCCATTTTTAATGTCAGCCATATCAGTCTGTAATTCACTGAAGATAATGAAGGCTATTCAGTGTTAACACTGCCTCACAGGGGACACCTTTAGCCAGTGACTAGACCATTTAGGGGAATCATGATCTGCCCCAACTTGGACCAACTGAAGGGCTTTCCTGACTCCAGAGCTCCTATGTGCCTGAGGCCTTGGTATAGCCACATTGCACATCATCGTCTCTCTCTGCCCAATCCTCCTGTCTCTGTTTTCCTAGAAGGGTATCTGCTGAACAACACTTGCTACTAAATTTCCTGCATATAACTGTCTCAAGGTCTCTTTCCAGGAAAGCTGATATAATATAAATTCCTAAAAGTGAAATTTACCAGATCAAAGATTTTGCTATGTGTTGCCATGTTGTTTTTTCCCCAGAGGATATGGCCTAGTAACAGTGTGCAAGTACAGGCGGTTTAATTACTCCTTTGTCATAGCAAGTTGTTTAAGAAGTATTTTTGGCTATTGTGCATCTTATGTTTGTATTTTGTGGTCTAACGAGTCAGAAGCTATAGGGACCTGAAACTAACAAGTTAGCCTGCCACACTTTCACTGGTGCTGATGGAAGATAGGAGCCTTCTGGGTCTGAGATGCAGGGGAGGGACAGTATTCTTTCCTTCTGCCCATTTGAGGTTCTTTAGTTGGGGTGTCTGTAACAAAAGACAGATTAACAAGAGAAAGTCATACACATTTATTTCATAAAAGTTTTATGTGACACAGGAGCCTTCATAAGAAAATGAAGACTGAAGAATTGGTTGAAACTGAGTGTTTTTATGTTAGGTTTGGTGAAGAGTGGAGAGTTGTGGAGAAATAGGATAGGACCAAGTGGTATGAGCGAAAAGTAATAAGCTGGGAGAAATTTAGCAAGTCCTTTGTTCAGATTCCTCTCTGTCCCTTCCTGTTCTGAGATAAGGATGTTGCTTTCCTCCGAGTGTAGGGGGGATACCTCTCACGTGAGGGTTTTATGACCTGCTTCAGGGGATGATCAGAAAATCCTACCTGCATGTCATTTTTCAGATTCCTCCTGCGTAAAATATTCAGTATGCCAGGATGCCATATTTTGGGGGTAATGTGTCCTGAACACCATCAGAGACAACGGACTTACCACAAAGAAAGCAGCACAAGCATCAAGTTTGTATCATTTCTCTTTTGTTGCCAATTCCTATGAGGGATGACATGAAGTGACCCAGGCAGACGCTGTGCGCCCAGTGGATTAGCATCACAGCTGAGATCTCCTGATCTTAGGAAACTGGAATCTTAGATAACGGACCACAAGCAGACTTGCTTTCAGCCCCAAGAGAGGTCTCTGTATTATGCTGGACAGTAACCAAATCTGCCCTTTGCTTTAGAGGAAGACTTTTTCAAGGCTGCTCACTATGCAGATATCCTTACAAAGATAGTGCAGGGCAAAAGGGCAGTTAGTGCCTCACTCGAAAAATGTTCAGGAATGTGAGACCCACTGAGAATGGTTTCCTAACTGGAGTTTTGCCATGCATATTATTTGTGGCTTTAGGCAAGTCTGGCTTTTTTTCCTGAGCAGTAGTTTCTCATCTGCAAAATAGATGAAATAGATAATTTTGTGGGTGTGTTTTAATCCCAAAATTATAGAACCTCATTAATGAAAACTGGATCATTAAAATACAGATACAGTTAAATTTTGAAATATTTCACTTGCTTGCCAACTCTGTAATTAAACTTTTCTAATTCTTAAAACCATGCATGTAGATACAAAACACCTGTGCTCTTTTTTATATTAAAGTTATGGTGTCAATGCAAAGCCATGGTAAGACCTCTGAGGGGCCAGTAGTCTTGCTCTGAACCCAGTCCTGGCCTCTGGGGGTTGCCTCTCTCTGGGTCCTTCGTTTGTCTTAAGTGAAAGCTTCTGTGAAGTTGGAGATTGCATGTGTATATGGTGTTGTCCTGAGAGAGGTGATTTACTTGGGAATTGAGGAGGTCTCATCAGCTGCTCACTCTATAAGGAATAAGACTGGACAATTGAGAGGGAATCCCAAGTGCATAGAAAAAGCTGAACAGCAAGTTCTGTGTCCAAATTTAGATTCCCTCAGGGATAGTTGGTTCTGAAGTAAGTGAGGTGCTGGCCGGACTAGAGGGCCGGTGAGAGAGGAAAAAAAATCACAGTGGTTCTCAAAGTTTTGGAACTCAGGAGCTATTTACATTCATAAAAATTATTTAGAACTCCTGGAGAGTGTTTTAGGTGATTTGTATTTGTCAAAATTTACTATATAAGAAATTTTAGAAATATTTAAATATTCATTTAAAAAACAAACTCATTACATAACACATTTTTAATGAAAAATAACTTTTTCAAGACAAAAAATTGAAAGAGAAGAGTGGCACTGTTTTCTATTTTTGCAAATCTCTTTAACATTCTGGCATAATAGAAGATGGCTGGACTCTGAACACCTGCAGTCGGCCTGTTAAAGCATGTTTTTGTTGAAGTGTATAAAGAAAATCCACCCTCGCACAGGTGATACAGTTGAAAAGAGAGGAGTATTTCAATGGCCTTTTCAGGTAATTCTTCTTTGGTACGATTCCAAAACTCAATCAGTAGTAGTTTCTTAAGAGTAAATTGCAATGTGGAATCTGAAAATACCAGTGAACTTTCCATAAGTCTTGGTCTGTCTTGTATTCTAAATAGATCTTTTACCCATATATGATTTCTTAACATCATGCTTCTGTCATTTGGAAAATGAGTTGTATAGATTTTCCCAATGTTAACTCATCTTGTTAGACAATATCAAAAATCACATTCATTAGTATCACCGTGGGTTTCATCAGAAAAGTCTTTTAAGTGTTGGGAATCTATCAAGCCCAAGATGACAGATATAAGCTATTCAGAGTTCTGACTTTTGCTTGAAAGCTTGAATTTTGTTATAGGCAATAAATAATGTCAGTTGTTCCCCTTGAAGTGTCAGGTTCATTTTATTTATTTTCAAGAAAATGTCTGCCAAATAACCCAAACCCAAAAAAACATACTATGGTGTCTCATTGAAAAAAAATTGTCTGATTCATCTCTCAGTTCAGTCACACAAGTGCAGATATATTATTTGACTATCAAGAAGAAGTATCTTTTATATAGTTTCTATTTTGTGCACAGAATGTTTTTTAAAGTAATTGAGGGCTAAGATTAAAAACAAACGTGTGGTATATCATCAAGAACATACTCACGTGAAACTGGCTTTTTTGTTTGAACTTTGAGGGCCTAGCAGTGAAGCGTATAACTACTAGGATCCTCGGGTATCACTACTGCTTTAACTCATGCTAAGATTTCATTTTACTCATAGTTGCTTTCACACAGTCTGCAAATGTCAACACAGTAAGAGACGACATCTTAGTGTTATCATGCAAGTAATTCTGACCTCCTGCTACTCTTCATTCTCTCCATTCCAGCTGTAAAGGCTTTATGTTTCTTAGGTCAGCTAGATTCCTTTCTCAGGGCCTGCACTTAGGACTAGGCCCTCAGGTGTTCTTCATCTGGGCATCCTCATATCTTGCTTCCTCACTGCCTTCTGGTCGTTGCTCAGATGTCACCCCATCCAAGAGGGCTACCCAGACTATTTTTTTTATAAGACAATGCCTCTCCTCTAGTCTGCCCTCACTGTCTTCCCTTAAACTGCTGTCTGTGGGTGTGGGGGTGGGGGTGGTTGTTTCATTCAGTGGAATGTACTTAAGTCTACAGCTGTATGTGTTTTGATAGTGAATGCATCTTTGTAAACCATACTCCTGTCAAGGAAACATTTCCGTCACCCCATAAAGATCTTCATCCCTCTTTCTAGTCAGTCTCACGCCTTCTCTGACGCAAGCCCTGTTCTGATTTCTTAAACCATAGATTAATTTTGTCTGTTCTTGAACTTCATAAAAAAGGAATCGTGCAATACGTACTTCATTGTGTCAGCAAAATGTTTTTGAGGTTCATCCTTGTTTTGAAACATCAGTAATTTGTTTCTGTTGCTAAGTGGTATTTCATTTTACAGATACATCACAGTGTATCTTCATTCTTCTGTTAATGGACATTAATAGAAGTGTTATAACACTGTCACTGAGGAAATATGAGAGTTCAACATTTGGAATTATATATCTTTTTAATTTTATTCTAGTGGCATCTCATTATGGTTTTTAATTAGCGTTTTCCTGATGACTAATAATGATCAAGAACTCTTTATTGGATTGTTTCCAATTTTTTATTGTTTTTTTGAGACAGAGTCTCACTCTTCTGCTCAAGCTGGAGTGCACTGGCACTATCTCAACTCACTGCAACCTCTGCCTCCCAGGTTCAAGCAATTCTCCTGCCTCACCCTCCCAAGTAGCTGGAATTACAGGCATGCACTACCATGCCCAGCTAATTTTTATTTTTAGTAGAGACGGGGTTTTGCCACGTTGGCCAGGCTGGTCTTGAACTCCTGACCTCAGGTGATCCACTGGCTTTGGCCACCCAAAGTGCTGGGATTACAGGTATGAGCCACCATACACAACCTTGTTTCTTTACTCTTATGGATAAAGCGTTATGAACATTTATATTCAAGTTTTGTTTTGTTATGTTTTCATTTCTCTTGTAACTGTGGAATTGTACTTAACCTTAACAGAAATTTTCATTCCATTTTCGAAACTGTTCTATGATGTTACATTTTCACTAAGGAAGCATTAGAGTCCAATATTTGGAGTTACGTATCTTTTTAATTTTAACTATTTTAGTGGCATCTCATTGTGGTTTTTAATTTGCATTTTCCTGGTGACTAGTAATGTTAAAGAACGTCTTGCTTTTTGGCTATTTCCACATCTGCCTTTGTCAAGCGCGTTTTCAAATATTTTGGCCATTTTAAAAATTGAGAAAGTTTTGTTTCTGGTTTTTTTTTTCAAATATTTTATATCATTTATTTGTTCACCCCCTATACATCCATCATTTTATTGTATTTTTTGTATTTTTGATACAGTAAGAGTAAGTTGCAGACATCAGTACATTTCTTCCCAAAATATTACACCATGCATATCATTAACTCAAACTCAAGTGTTTGTAGGGTTTGTTTTTTTGTTTTTTTTTTTGAGGCAAAACTTAGATAGGTCTGTGCATGTAGGAATTATTTATGTTTTGAATACAAGTTCTTTGCCACTTACATGTATAGTGAATATTTTCTTCTAGTCTGTTAATGTTGTATTTTGATGAGTTTTTATCATTTTGTTTCATTTATTTTTTTTCTTTTATGGTTTATTCCTTATGAGTCCTGTCTCATGAATCCTTGGCTATGGTAACTTGGTTTGATATTTTCTGTTTTCTTCTAGAATTTTTGTAGTTTTAGTGCTGAGATTTTAATCTGTGGTTTGCCTCTAATTTTTTATGTACAGCATGAAGTAGATTAAAGGATATATTTTTCGTAGATAACCCGTGGTCCTATGAACTTTTTTTTTTTTTTTGAGACAGCCTCACCCTATTGCCCAGGCTAGGGTGCAGTGGCGCAGTCTCAACTCACTTCAACCTCTGCCTCCTGGGTTCAAGTGATTCTCCTGACTCAGCCTCCTGAGTAGCTGGGATTACAGGTGCCTGCCACCATGCCCAGCTAATTTTTGTATTTTTAGTAGAGACGGAGTTTCACCATGTTGGCCAGGCTGGTCTCGAACTACTGACCTCAGATGATCTGCCCACCTTGGCCTCCCAAAGTGCTGGGATTACAGGCATGAGCCACTGCATCTATTAAAATTTATTGAAAAAATCTTTTATACTCATTGCATTGTTTATCCCTAAGTACTTCATAGTTTTATATATCATATCAAACTCATTTGTTGTGTGTATGTATGGGGTTGGGGAGTGTGTAGAAATTGATGGTTGTATGTTGACTTTGTATTCTGTAATGGTAAAATGACTCACCAACAAGTAGTTTTTTGTGGATTCCTTTAAAGTGTCTGCATGCATAATTATGTCATCTGCAAAGAAAGAGAGTTATACATCTTATCTCCTATTGTTTTATTTCGTGGCTAAGGACCTCAGTACAATATTGAATAGAAACGACAAGAGTGCTCCTTGAGTTGTTTCTGATCATAGTTGGGAAGGCATTTGCTTTTTCTCTATTACATACGAAGTGCTGTGTTTTCATGAATACCCTTTATCAATGTCCGAGATACTCCTTTATTTTCCTAGTTTGCTGAGGGTTTTCATCATAAATGATGTTGAATTTTGTCAAATAATTTTTTATGAGAAGACCATGATTTTTATTTTGTTAATTTGTTGAAAACTGTATTGGCTTTTGAATATCAAAACAGCCTTATATTTCTGACATACACTCTACTTGGTCTTCATATGTAACATTTAAAATTTTTAAATTCAGTTTGCTGACATTTTATTAATGATTTTTGCATCTATATTTATAAAAGACACTAGACTGTGGAGTTCTTATAATGTCTTTGGTTTTGGCCATAAAATGAATTGGAAAGTGTTCCTGTCTCCTTTTCTCAGTTCTTGGTCTGTGTAAAATTGAAATTATTTCTTCCGTAAATCCTTGGTGAAATTCACCAGTGTAGCCAATCTGGATCTGAATCTTTCTCTGTGAAAAGATTTTTAGTAATGAATTCCATGTATTTAATAGACATAGGACTAATCCAATTTTTCACTTCAGATTTTTTTTCAGTTATATAATTTCTTTTTTTAAAGTGTTTTTTCCTTTAATTATATAAATTCTATCTAGTGTTTTTTTGGAGTCTCTATTTCTTAATTCAGGCTTTCTATTTGTTTCTTCATTGCATTCATGTTTTCATTTAAATCCTTGAACATGTTTACAATTACTGTTTTAAAGTCCATTTCTACTAATTCATTCATCTTTTTCTGTTGTTCTTTCTGTGAGGGAGTTACATTTTCTTGCTTCTTTGCATGTCTAGTAATTTTTTATTGTGTGCTGCACATTTATATGTATTACATTGCTGACTGCCTGGATTTTATAACTTTTATTAATAGAGTGTTGAATTTTGTTTCATCAGGCAGTTAACTTACATGCCAATCAGCTTGTTTTTGTCAGGGTGTGTTTTGTAGCTTCTACCCTAAAGCTAAATTGTCTCTACTCCTAAGATGTGGCCTTTCTACTAAATCCACAGTGTGTTTAGCTTGGTCTCTCTTTCCTCTCTGGCCAGGCAGACCTCAAACATTTCCTTTCTCTGTGCAAACTCTATTATTTCTTCAACATACAATTGCAGGGTAAATTTTTTTTTCCCCAGTTATGGTAGGCTGGAAAATAGTCTCCCAAATAACATCTAGGTTTTGATCTCTGGAACCTGTGAGTGTTACCTTATATGGCAAAATTTACCTTGCTGATATATGAGTAAATTACAGATCTTTAGATGAGAGATTATCCTGGATTATCTGTGTGGGCCCTAAATGTAATCACCTTTCCTTACAAGGAGGAAGCTGAGGGAGATTTGACACACAGAAGGCCTTGTACCCTTAGAAGCTTCTGGAGGGATCCCAGGCCTACCAACGTCTGGATTTTGTACAGAACTGTAGGAGAATAAGTTTCTGTTGCTTTAAGAAACCAATTTTGTCAGCTTAAATTTGTTACAGCAGCCATGGGAAGCTAATGCAGCCAGTATTCTACCAGAAATCATCTCACCAGCAGTTATTTTTCTCCTGTCCGAAGACTCATCCTGCACATGTGCAGCTTAATAGTCAGCCACAGGTTCAAGGGAACCCCACATGCTGGTCCTGAATTCCATGGTGTAGCTCCCTTTCTGTGGTCTCCTCACCCAGATAGTCCAGCCATCTGCATAGCCCCAAACTACAGTTTGTGTCTTTGTTTTTTTTTTTTTTTTCAGCTGAAGCCCCAATGAAACAGTTGGTCTCTTGAGCTCAGCAAGACTGGGCCTTATGTGAGCTTCCACTCACTGCTCTACAGTCTTGAAATTGCCCCTAGGCGGAAAACTGTGCATTCATGGGGCTTATTTCATTTGGTTTTCTTCTCTCAGGCATCATAGTCCTATGCTTGGACTGGTTCATTATCTTAAAATAGTCATTTAATATTTTGTCCTGTTTTATAGTTATGGTGTGGGAAAGCTAGTTCCATACTAGTTGCTCCCCTACAGCTGGGGATGGAATAACCTATATTTTCATCCATTTTATGATATAAATGTTTCATTCATTATTTAGCCCCTCTTTCTATAGATTGTAACCTCCATGAGAGCAGCGGCCTTTTTTTTTTTTTTTTTTTTTTTTCAGACGGAGTCTCTGTCACCCATGGAATGCAGTAGCGTAGTGTTGGCTCACTCCAACTTCCACTTCAGGGGTGCAAGCAGTTCTTCTGCCTCAGCCGCCTGAGTAGCTGGGACTACAGGCGTGAGCTACTATGCCCAGCTGAGGCTCTTTTATTGGTGGCTGTTTCCACAGTTTCTGGAACAGTGCCTGCACGCAGTTTGGTTTAGTAAGTGTTTGTTGGATGAGGGAATCTTTATGAGAATCAGAGCCTACTCCAGCAGACAAGCCTTAAAGGCCACATGTTTGCTTTCTTGCCATATGTAAGGGTTTATGGCCAGGCTGGAGACAGATATGTCACCATGGATTTAGCGTTTTGAACTCATGACTCAGCAAAGAAATTCTGCTGGAGACAATAAGGTCCTGGTCCAGGGGAACGCAGCCTGCCCCGATGCCGTCAATGGTACCGTGCTCAGCCCTGTTAGCAGCAGCACTGGTTTTCCTAGAGCCATTCTGTAGCATGATTTTGGTTTCGGTGCAACTACCAGCAACTGTTACTTCTGCCCATCTTCCAGTTCTGCCCCTCCAGCCTTCTCTGTGATTCTGAGATGCCCAGTACACTCGGCCCTTTGTATCACAGATTTTGGTCTCCACAAGGAGCCCAGTTCCCCTTGGAAATAAAGATCCTACAGTGTTCTTACAGTAAATTCCTTCTCTGCTTAAGTCATCCAGGGTCAGTCTTTGGTGTTTATAGCTAAGAGTTCTGACTGATAACACTGTTAAAGCTGCCCAAGCCTCTGATTTCCCACTACTTCTCCTAGATATGGAATAAGAATTTGGTGGGGACCAAAATCTCAGAAGTCACTACTAAAAAACTTATCTGTTTAACCAAAAACCAGCTGTTCCCCCAAAAGTGCACCACACAGCTCAGACCTGTGTTCAAGAGTCAGCGTAAGTGCAAGTGTAAAAAAGACTGGAAGGAAATGTTCCAATATAGTAACTGACAGTCCTTTTTAACCTCTTGGTGGGGAATTTCCAGGCAGTTTATAAACTCATACTTTATTCTGCTTTTCAAATTATGTTCCTTGAAAGGTGCTACTTTGATAATTAGAGAATGGAATTTTTGAAATCCCTGAGAACGAAAGACAAAACATGCCAGAAACTTTTGTAAAATGACTTGGAGCAGTGTATCATTGTATATTGTGTGTGTATTTTTATATACATATTATTTCCTTTCTGAAAAAGAATTGAAAAAACAATTTGGTGAGGGGATGTAAACACAAAAGAAACTTTGCTTCGTCTTTGGCAAATTCAAGTTTATTGTAAATACCTTAGGTCTTTATATTATGTAGGTATTTATGCAAATTAAATGTGGTGTTTAAGACAGGCTGTGCCTCCAGTCTGCTGCTCTTGTCTCCTTATGCCTTTGCTGACCAAATTAATGTTTTTATTTTTAACACTAAGTTAGAAATCTTACTGTATTTTTAATTCATTCTATTGAGAACCATAAGGTTGATTTTTTATTCAGTGTTTTGGCTTTTATTTCCTGTGCTTTATATAAGGAGACATGGTATTAATATAGGTTTGTTTTCCCATTTAGGAGTTTCATAATAGAAGAGCAGAGTTTCTTATTATGTGAAGATCTTCTCTATGGAAGAATGTCATTCAGAGGATTTAATCCTGAGATTGAGGTATTAAATATAATTGCTTCAAATTTAAACTTTTTCCAATTGAATTATTTCTGCTAATAATTGGGCTTAGGTGTTTCCTCACCAGGTACAATTTCTACTTGTTATATAGAAAATAACAAGTCTTGAAATATTGCCATAGCTATTTAAAGAAATTGCAGGCATTGCCGTCTAGTTTTATGGTAGAGGCGAGTAGATAATTTAATATAGCGGTATGCAGCCCTTGACAATGCCACTGTAAATATTAGAATTTCAACTTCAGTCTTTTACAGGAACGTCAAGATTTTATTCATATGATGCTGTTATGAAAAGTTATTTTCTGGCATCTATAAATGTATTTTTTTCTAAAGGAAAAATGTTACTTTAGAATTATGTAATTTGACTTTTTAATCGACAGGTTTTAATCCAAGATTGTGAGTAGATTTTTAAATGAATCCTTTGGAAAGTTTGTTTGAAAAATGAATCTTTGCCTTATAACTGAGCTATTCATTTGAATTTTCCTGCTCCAGAATAGAGAAGCAGAGCTTTATTTAACAGATATTCATTAGAACTCTGGCTCATATGTTAAAAGCCATCCTGTCAGGTACTTGATGAACCAAATGGACACTTGAGATAGAAATCTTTAGTTTTGTAAATATTACTTGAAGCCAGGATTTCTCGCCCATGGCAGTGTTGACATTTGGAGCCAGATAATTCTTTGTGGTGGTGGCTGTCCTGAGAGGATGACGACCCACATGTCCTCTGTTCTCTACCAACTAAATGTCATGATCACACACACCCCCCACCCTCTAATCCAGTTGTGACAACCAAAAATGTTTCCAGACACTGCCACAGGTTCCCTGGTGGGGAGAATCATCCCTAGTGAAGAACCACTTCTTCACGAGCTGTAGTTAGCTAATCTAGTTGCCAAAGTTTATTGAAGGATTGTAGGTTGGTTTTCCTTTTCTGCTTTTTTGGCGAGGTGGAAGGAGGCATATTGATAATTAAAGTGTTATATTTACTTTACACAGAGTCAAACACTGAAAGTGTTTGTTTTCAGTATATACTGGTCTTGCTTTGACCTGCTTTAAGTTTTAGATTGAGAAGGAGAGGGGCTGGGCAGTGGGTGAAGAGGGAAGAAAAAGGCGGGGATTCTGAACATGCGGTATCCAAAGAATGGGGTTGTGGATAGGCTGGCATTCCAAAGTACTTCTGCTGCAATGGGAAAGGAGAGGTGCAACTGCCCGCAGAAGGTGATGGGGGGCGGGGGCGGGTGTTAGAAAATGTCCCCAATTACTGGGTTCTGTAACACTGAATACAGTCCTTCTGGGAAAAGGTTTTGAACTATTATCACTCTTTTAAGCCTTAGAAAAACTAGTTGAGACTGGCTTCTTATCTTTTATTCCTTATCCTCCTCTTGCTATAAAGAAGAGGTTACACATTTAAAAAGAAAAAAAGGTCAGAGGATAATTATCACAAAAAGGTTAATGTGAAAGAGATGGAAGAGAGACCCGTGGTGCATGGATGTTATATGGGATGCATTATCCACCCTGAAGTTTAGGAGGGTGAGGCTGAGGTGCAGGTTCCCTCCATTATATCAGGGTCAGCATTCCAGTTCTCTCGCCTCCTCCACCCACCATCACCACCACCCAAGAGATGCATTAAAAATTACTATTGACTGCTGCCAAGCACAGTGGCTCATGCCTATAATCCCAGCACTTTGGGAGGCCCAGGCAGGCGAATCATGAGGTCAGGAGTTCAAGACCAGCCTGGCCAACATAGCGACACCCCATCTCTACTAAAAATACAAAAAAATTAGCTGGGCATGGTGGCAGGTACCTGTAATCCCAGCTACGCTAGTGGCTGAGGCAGAAGAATCTCTTGAACTCGGGAATCGGAGCTTGCAGCGAGCTAAGATTGTGCCTGGGTGACAGAGTGAAACTCCATCTCAAAAAAAAATTGCTGTTGACTGCTAGTGCCTCTTCATTTGGCTCAAAGATAGGGTAGGGGAAGTTAAGAGACAATCTGAAAGTTTATCTCTTCTCCCACTCACTGGAATATGTCAGCAGTATGCCTGCTTTAGATATGAGTAACTAATACTAAGATTTATGATCTTGAATACACTTTCAATTCACACTAAATATAATCCAGTGGTGCTTTGCCTTACTGTTTTTTTCACTTAGAGCTGACTTTTGTTAGACTGTTGTGGTATCAAGTATTCCAGAGAATCCCTTATCAGTTTTGACTAGTTCTCTAGAGTATTTGACTTCAGTTTCTTTGCCTTCAAATAAGTTTGACATCAGTTCCTTTCACAAGCCTTTTCTAGCCTGAAGGTCAGCACTGGTGTATTTTTCAGAAATTGATGCTTCATATGAATGCTAAGCACAAAGCAGAAGAAGTTGAAGATGAAACAGTGGAGCTCGATGTGTCAGATGAAGAGATGGCTAGAAGGTAACCTTGCTGGGCAGCAGCTTTCTCATCTGGACCAAGCATTCGTTGGCTCTCCCAGGAATACTCCTCTTACCCCACAGTCCACAGCCGCTTTAAAGGGAGTCCCCCAGTAGGACGATGACTGTGATTGGCCTTCTCTTACATGGCCTGTGGGGGTCGCAGACCTGTCTCAGGCTGCCAGATGAGAGCCCATTTCCAGTGCTGCGGGAAATATGTATTTTAAAATGTACAACTTAATTTATTTAGGGTAATGCAAACACTAAAATGGCAAGGAATTTAATCACTCTTAGAGAAGTTCATAAATTGTTAAATTAGATGGTTTCTTTTAATCATATATTTCTTTTTCTTAATCTTTTTTATTGCGTATTTGGTCTGATATTCTTAGAAGGCTTGATTCGTGTGTGTGTTTGTGTGTGTATATTACAATTCTTTTTTTATGTATATACTTTAAGTTCTGGGGTACATGTACAGAACATGCAGGTTTGTTACATAGGTATACATGTGCCATGGTGGTTTGCTGCGTCCATCACCCCGTCATCTACATTAGGTATTTCTCCTAATGCTATCCCTTCCCTAGCCCTTAACCCCCTGACAGGCCCTGGTGTGTGATGTTCCCCTCTGTGTCCATGTGTTCTCATTGTTCAACACCCACTTAAGAGTGAGAACATGTGGTGTTTGGTTTTCTGTTCTTATGTCAGTTTGCTAAGAATGATGGTTTCCAGCTTCATCCCTGTCCCTGCAAAGAACATGAACTCATCCTTGCTTATGGCTGCATAGTATGATTCCTACCTTTTTATTTGAAATTAAACATTTGCTGTCTGTCCTCTTGACAGATATGAGACCTTGGTGGGGACAATTGGGAAAAAGTTTGCCAGAAAGAGAGACCGTGCCAATTATGAAGAAGATGAAAATGGAGACATACAACCGATTAAAGCAAAGAAGATGTTCTTAAAGCCCCAGGATTAAGATGGATGCCTTAAGCCATGGCCCATGAGTACTTCATGGAAGTCAGCAGGCAGATCTGGAGCTCATCCCAATGGTGTCTCTGTAGTTATTAATACTGTAATGTTTACTTTGTAAAGAGATGTATCATTTTAGAAACATGCTGTTTTTGAAACAGATGTTGATGGATGTTGTACATCCTTTGCTTTATGGTGTTCATTCAGAGTGGATTTTTAGCCCCCTGATCTTCAAATGTACATTGTTAGGGGGCTCCTTCCTGAAGAGTCTTTTGACCTCTGGTTTCTCTTAATACAGTTCTCCATTCACTGACCTTAAATTGACTCATGTAAACTAATGCCAGAGTTTAAATTGCCCTTTATTATATTTATCAAGAATAAACATGCCTTTCCGGCCTTAAGTATTTACATGCTACCAGGTCATTGTCAGTTTATGGTATTATGTTGTTTTATTTAAAACATTGAATTAATAGAAAAAATTATTCTGTAATAAAAATCTACTTTGACATACTTTCTGTGTTTTCTTGTACTTTCAAATAATAATTTCAGTCTGATTCAGTAATACAATTTTTTTCCACATAGTAATTTTAAAAAACAGCTGATCAGAATGTAGTGATGTATGAGGTTGAACCATAAGAAATTGCCTTTTATGGGTCAAAAACAACCATCAGTTTTTTACATTATAGCCCAATAGAATTTACCACTAACAAATGGTCCAGTCTCCTAGGCTGAAGTCTATTCTACATGCTAAGTATAGAAAGAAGCACACAATTAAGTGTGTGTATGTGTGTCTGTCTGTCTGGAGGTATGTACCTAGGACGTCAAAAACTACTGATTTAATTTTGCTCCCAGCAAATGAATCAGCTACATGTCTCCTCTCTCCCCAAATCCCTGTAAAATTGTATTGCTCTGTGACCTCAGTTCTCATGTGAGTTATGAGAAAAGATAGGAATTTGAAGTTAATGTGGCCTTTTTGTCATTACGAGTATGAGAATGAAGCCCCTTCCAACTCTGGGAAGTAACCAGAAGTTCTTCCCAGTGCCTTACCAGCACCACAGTCCATGGACTTACTGCATGTCTTATGTACCTGCCTGCACAGTGTGACTTCTGATTGACAAACCCATTTTACCATAATACAAGGGGGGCAATGGGCTTATGCCTCTCGAACTCACTGGCCTTAGCATATCCCCCATCACCCAGGAACAGCGGGCATAATAGAATGATGGAATGGTCTCCTGAAGACTCAGTTATCGCACTAGGTAGAATACAACTCCATCTGACAAATGTAACGAATGCTTTGAGTGACTGCTACATGGGGCTGTTCTTCGTCAGAATGCATGGTCTGGAATCAAGCAGAGGTAGATGGAGTGGTGCCACTCAAGCAGGGGTTGTTTCCTGCGTCTCTTGATGAGTTCCCAAGGGAGAAGAGTTCCCACTAGGGAACACAACAATGGCTCCATTAAGACAGGAATTGAGACTATCCAGCCATTTCACTGAACCGACAGGCTGGAGTTTACTGTTTTGGCTGGTGCAAGTGATCCTGGCAACAAAGGGGCATTTATGTTCTTCCTACACAATGGAGGGGGGATAAAGGCATCTGGAACCTGAGGATTCTCTGGGGCATTTTTAGCACTTCCATGTATGCCGCTAACTTTTAATGGAGAGCTGTAATGATCTCAAAGGGGAATGACTGAGGCCCTTTAGGCAATGATGGTTTGGTACACCCCACCCTGTATAAACCCTGAGAAGTTGAGCTACTGGCTGAGGCAATAAGAACCATGGGATGTGTAAGGAAAGAAGGAAATTTGTTATTTCAGTCTTATGACTAGCCAGTTACAGAAACAAATTACTGCAGCTGTTACACGTAGGGTCGGCACTCCATATCTGTGAGTTCCACATCTGTGGATTTGACTAACCACAGAAAGTACTCAAAAAATAAAAATAAAAAATAATATACATAAAATGCAATACAGTTGGACAACTATTTACATACCATTGACATTGTATTAGGCATCATAAATCATCTAGAGATGGTCTAAGGGATACAGGAGGTTGTGCGTAAGATATATGCAAACATCCTGTCTTATGTAAGGGATTTAAGCATCTGGATTTTAGTATCTGCAGGATACCAGTCCTGGAACCAGTCCTTGGATACCTGGGGATGACTTCTGCGTGTGTGCATGTGTGCGTGTGCTAATTTCTTCTCTCACCTCATTTTGTTTTCTTAGGGAGTTAACTTTGCTATTTGGTCGTAGGATAAGAATATTAGGTGGGTCTCTGACTAAAATTTTGACGTAACTAACTGATAGAATGTCTGCTGGGACTTTGTGTCTCCTCATTTTGGAGAAAGGGTGATGCTATCTTGTAAAAAGGACGATTGCTGTGTATTTGGTAGAAACAATTGTTTTCCTTGTTGCAGGAAGTTTAGGTTAGAAGCGCTTAGTGCGTGGATGCTGAATGGCTCAAGGGGTGGGCTGTGGCATATTCGAAGCTGTTGCTTCACAGAATCAAACTCACTCTATGTATTCAGCTTTTGGTGCTGTGCTGGGATTGAGCAAACCCCCTTTCTCCTATGCAGCCAACTCTTTTATATATATATATATATATATATATACACACACACACACACACATATATATGCACACATATATATACACAAATATATATAAATATATATATACACATATATATAAATATATACATATATAAATATATATATATATATAAAGTTCTGGGGTACATGTGCAGAATGTGCAGGTTTGTTACATAGGTATATACATAACTCTAAATTAGGATCAGCCAGTGGAGGCCCAGCTGGAGATGGCGAGGTTATAGGAAGAAGAACAGGATGTGTCTCTTCTCTCTGCTTCCTCTTCATTTCCTATTTCTTTGTTACCTTCAAAACACCTGCACCCCAGCAGAGTCTGGTGTTCCAGGAACAGTTGTTAATGCCAGTTTAGTCTTCCCAACACTTGCTGCAACAGCCCCACAGCAACTCAGAGACATCACCAGCACCAAAGACCCTGTACCCACTCAGACGTCTGTCCAATGCCTTGGCCACAGGGCTCCCCCACCCAACTCAGAGACATTGGTATTAACAGAACAGCAACTTATTGTCAGAGATCTTAGTTTTAGCTCTTTGGAACCCCTCCAAAGTTTCAGAAATTGAACAATTTCACTCTCTTCCCTAGGAGTGGCAGCTTCCTGCATGATACCTCAGTGTTTTCCTTCCCCCTTGTTTAGTTCTTTAATACCCAATTAACAATTCTTAATATTTAATTTCCTCTGTTAAAATAAGGGTGGCTTTTAATCTCCGGACTAGATTTTAGCTATTACAGACATCCTAAAGCAATAATATCTGAAATCATGGATTTGCTAAACTTAAAATGCTTATTTTTCTAATCTGCATTCAAGTGTATAACGATTAAAGTTGAAATGTTTAGCTACACCTTCCTGAAAGTTATGAATCCAGGAATTGATATGCACTTTTTAAAAAAACACTGCCTCGGTATTTTAATGCCCTTTGTCTTGGTTGCCAAGTCATCCTGTTTATCCCCTTAGTTGCCAGGTTACTGTCCTCTAGGGTAGGGACCGTATCTTACTTCATTTGCTCCTGTGCCTAGCAAGGAATATGGCCTATATTAAAGCTTTTTTTTTTTTTTTTTTTTTTTTGAGACAGAGTCTTGCTCCGTCGCTAGGCGTCAGGCTGGAGTGCAGTGGCGCGATCTCAGCTCACTGCAACCTCCGCCTCCCAGGTTCAAGCAATTGTCCTGCCTCAGCCTCCCGAGTAGCTGGGACTACAGACGCGGGCCACCATGCCCAGCTAATTTTTGTATTTTTAGTAGAGCCGGGGTTTCACCATGTTGGCCCCGATGGTCTCGATATGTTGACCTCGTGATCCACCCGCCTCGGCCTCCCAAAGTGCTGGGATTACAGGCGTGAGCCACCGCGCCCGACCTATTGAAGCTTTTAGTAAATATTTATTCAGTAAATAAGTGAATGAATGGCAGTTTGAATGATTTAGAAACCAACTGGCTCACAAAGCCTATTTAAACCAAAGTACTGAACCAAAGGAGAAAAGCAAAGGCTATCGACTCCGAGCTCGATATAGCAAACGAGTCAGCCACCATCAGTTGCGTTTGCGCAGAGACTCAAAGGCGGGCAGAGGAATGCAAAAGCTTAAAGACCCACAGAAGAGAAGGCTCAAGTGTGCTCTGATTGGACTGTTGGCATGAAGAAGCTAGAGGTAAGCTAACTACATGTGGGGCACCCTGTATGACTGGTAAGAGGTACAAGTTTGGCTTTCTCTAGTTGGCCCTAAATTAGAAGCAGGGGCAAAATTAGGGAAGCTGTCAGTTATTAAGCCCTGGCCATCTGGGGCCAATTGTTACAGAAATCATTTACCTTCTAAGATAACAATCTGGCTTTCTACAAGTGTGATTTATATAGCAGGCTGGATTCCTGGGTTGCTCACTGTAAATAGGAGTTGGTTTCTTGGCCAGATTGCTGCAGGTTATGGGTCAACATTCTATTTTTATATATGGTCTGGTCATGGTCTGTATATTCAATCTTTCAGTCCTCAGGTTTATTTCTAATCATAACAGGCAATGTTGGATTGTGTCTCTGTGGAAATGTGCGCCCAACTTAATAGGAAAATGCCACCAATGGGATCAGGGATGTTTCTGGCTCTAGCCCTGAGCAGAGGTGCCTGTTGGGCACCACACAGACAAGGCCAACAAATCAATGGACCTTTCACTATCCCAGATCTTGGGGGGAAAAAAACTGAATGCCATGTGGATATAAAATTCAGTTTAACAGATAAACATTGTTTCACTCTAACATACAACCATCCAATCACTGACATTTCCATTGGTTGATGAGCTTAATCCAAGTGGACTTTCTGGGGAAAGAGAGATGATGTAACTATAATGGTAGTTTTAAGAAAATCCTTAGAGAACTCTCACTTTTTAATATGTCTTTCATAAAGGTATCACTTTCCCCTCTTGCCTGCTGAGAAACATTTTCCTAGTCTTGGCCTCAGAGAATACACAGATGCTTTATCATCTGAGTCCGGGGTGTCTTGGCAGCCTCTTAAATAGAGACTGGAGTCTGACCTACCCTCTCCCTATAGAAATATCCTTGTATAAGCAGTTTGTTAAAATTATCTGATGGTTTTATAAGTTGCTGTAGGACTGTAAGCTCTAGCTACACCAGGTTTCCATTTTATTTTTAATCATTATAAAAGCCATTAACCCAGAATCTTACCTTGTTCAGCTCTGTTTGGAAAAAGAAGTCCTTTGCACAGAGAGGTCACCCCTTTTCAAAGCAACAGCTCAATGTTATATACCAGAGTTTCCTTCCAATGTATTTTGCTTGTTTTTTGGGTGGCCCTGTGTTTTCATTTTCCCCAGGGAAAAGATGCACTGAGTTTCAGGATACTCATGGAGTAAGAGTCCCTGGACTCATTTGTACAAAGTTGCACTGATTTCTGTAAGATATATTTGATCTGGATGGGTATCTGTTGCTAACATCTTTTTCATCAGTACTGTCTGGATGGGAGGAAACTCTGCCTGCAAATGAGAGCAGGGGTGACCCTACATCATTGCAAAATTGCAGCAGAATCTAACAAGACCATTCAGGTCTTGAAGATGACAATCTGATAATTAGCAGACTGCATGTTACTGTGACATCCCTCCCTTCTCTCCTGATCATGACAGGTTTCCACCCCCACCGCTTTTTTCTGACCTCTGCTCTGATCCCTGTCCCTGATGGATCGTTCATCATGTGTAACACCTGTGTGAAACACTCTCCCTGAACTCAATCCTTCTCTGCCTTCAGAGGGAAGGAGCCACATTTAACATCACTGGGATGGCCACAAGCAAACAGAGAGAACAGCACAGGAACAAGTCTGCAGTTCAAACCCTAGAGCAGGTTCTGGAGTCCATGGGAACAGAAAACAAGCTGTGTCAAGAGGGTGAGGCACAAAGCCACACTTGGCTGGCTGAGCTCCTACCAGGCATTCAGTCAACAACTTAGCAGATAATGATGGGAACAGGATATTACCTGCAGGAAAATAAAGCAAAGTGGAAGCAGCTGCTCCAATGGGTGTTCCCCAAAAGGATAACCATTGTACCAGCGAGGCAGTGGAGAGCTGTCTTTAAATGTCAGGAACATTTGGGACCTCATTCACCTGTTTAACAAAGATTGAGCTCTGACACTGGGCCAGGCATTGAATTATGGGCGGGGGATGTAAAGTACTGCTTTCATTTTTCCCATGAAGAAACAGAGGCACAGAGACATTCGGTACACCCAATGTCACACAGCTTTTAAGTGATAGAATCAGGATTTGAAACCCGATCGACTGGCTACAAAGCCTATGCTCTCGCTCTCGCTCTCTCTCTTATGTCATGCTGTTCCCGGACCAAACCGAGGATCGGGCTACTCATTCTCACAGCCCGATAACGAGATGCAGATGAACTGGGAGAGAAGGGAGTTTATTTCTGTAACTGGTTACAGGGAGAGGGCCTGGAAATTATCCCCAGACTAACTCAAAATTACAAAGTTTTCCAGAGCTTATGTATCTTCTAAGCTATATGTCTATGTGTAAGTATGCATTCATCTAAAGACCTAAGTGATAAACTTCTTTTAATCTGTAACTAAGATCTGAGTCCTGAAGCTCTTCCTTTGAAACCTCAGTAAATTTACTTAATCTCAGTGGGTTCAGGTGCTGGGGTCTCCTGCTAAATCATGGAGATTTGGAGAGTTTCTTCAGACCCCCAATAAAATGTTTAATCCTAAACAGGTCCCGTTAAGAATTCCCTTGTTATCCTGTCATGCTTTAAGGCCTGGGAAAGGCCTAGGCAAAACTCCTGGTGAGCTTTTATGACATGACAGCCTTTGTAGAAGGGCACTGCCTCTTTCAGCTTTTAGTATTTAACTGAACCACTGGGTCAGTGCTGAAACCGTTGTTATGGAGGCCTGTGTTAGTGAGACCTGGTCTGCCGCAATGTGGTAAAGAAAGCAAAAGAAAATAACTGGGAAACAGGTATAGAATAACATGACCCCATAAAACTGGTTTTTTTCCAAACAGAATCTTTCAGAATGCTATTGTTCTGGCAGGTATTTTTAATATTTTTTTTCTTATAAATTACCTTTTTACAGATGATATGCAATAAAGTGACATTAACAATCAATCTTAGACACAAGTGATTGTTTTTATAAACAGGATCTCCTCAATATTAGTGATCCCATATTAAGAAAGATTGTACATGTGAATCAGTGGTAACCAAAAAAAAAAATCTAAAAGCAGTTATTTAATGAGGGCTCACTTGGAATATAACAGTATGTCATTATGTATTTATTTAAGTCATATTCTATGAAATATCCTATTTGAAAGCAAGGATTATATCTCACCCTTTGGTTCCAACCCTGAGTTACTTGTGCAGTAGTTTGTAAAAAGTAGGTGTTGGCCGAGCATGGTGGCTCATGCCTGTAATCCCAACACTTTGGGAGACCAAGATGGGCAGATCACTTGAGGCCAGGAGTTAAAGACCAGCCTGGCCAACATGGCGAAATCCCATCTCTACTAAAAATTCAAAAATTAGTCAGGCGTGGTGGTGCATGTGTATAGTCTCAGCTGCTCAGGAGGCTAAGGCAGCAGAATCGCTCAAACTGAAAAGGCAGAGACTGCACCACTGCAATCCAGCCTGGCTGACAGAGCAAGACTCCACTGCAAAAAAAAAAAAAGTAGGAGGAGTTTAATAGAAACAGTGAATTGAATGAAAATATCATTCTATTTACCCAACCTCACATAAATGTTTTTAGTGACTCTCCTCTGTGAATTCATTTAACAAATACTGGACTGCTCAAAGGTTTTGCATGTTTCATTGTTTTCAAAGTAATTCTGTCTGATGGCATATATTCACCAGCTCAACCTCTTCAGTTCTTCAAGGATCAAGAGTAATGGTGTAGAATTTCAGTATTTTCCCCAGGAGACCAGAGTTACAAAATTCGTAGTTTGGGGTGTACTACTCCCTTCTGATTAAATCCTGGCACCAGACTCTATTCCCTTCTGTCACACCGAAGATGCAAGGCACTTGAGGTGGTTTTTGCCCAGAAATTAACTAGGGAGTTCATCTTATCTGGTAAGATCTAGCTAGGGAAATTTCCAGGCAGAATGTTAAATGTGACAAATGGCTTTCTCTGGCTGCCTATGGTAAAATACAAGATAGAAAGAAACTTTAGTTTTTTAGCAGAATTTCAAGAAATTTTGAGGCCTCAGGGTGGTCTTTCTACAATAGCAATCAGAAAGTTCTCAAAGTTAGAAAATTCAAAGATCAAATTCAGCATGTTGTCAGCGAAATTTGGCCTAAGGATAAATATTGAGGTAAATCCTCAAATGAAGATGCAGCTGTTAAACCATTTTTTGAGATGTCAGAAAGAGTCGAGTATGTGCCCCCTATGCCCTTCTTGCTATGTAAAAGAGATTTCAAGAATCTTAAGGGCATTGTCATCAATTTAGGGGATAGTTTGTTATGCAGCAATACATAACTAAAACACTAACTTTTTTCTTCTTTTATTATACTTTAAGTTCTGGGGTTACATGTGCAGATTGTGCAAGTTTGTTACATACGTATACACGTGCCATGGTAGTTTGCTGCACCCATTCCCCCATAATCCACATTAGGTATTTCTCCTAATGCTATCCCTCCCCTATTCCCCAACCCCCGACAGGCCCCAGTGTGTGATGTTCTCCTCTCTGTGTCCATGTGTTCTCATTGTTCAACACCCACTTATGAGTGAGAACATGCGGTAAAACACTAACTTTTAAACGTTTGCCAATCTTATGTGTACAAGGTGTGGCATCTCAGTGTTACTTTATTTGCATTTATCTGACACTAATAAGCTCGAGAAACTTTACATGAATCCCTGTAATCCCTCTGCTCCCCCCAACCCCAAGAATTGAATGACAAAGTTTGGAGGGAAAAAAAATATTTCTCTGAATTAGCCACGATAATTCAGAGAAATAATAATTAATCAGCAACAGGGGATAAACTATAGTGCAGATACTGCTGGAGAGAAATTTCAACAGAAGAAGATAAGAATGTTAGGTTGCCCACTGGCACTGGTGCACCTTATACAAGATAGTGGTAACATTGTACCTGCTTTCAAGAGAAGACTTGTTCAACGGATTGTGGCCTTTATCCCCTTGATTCTAGGAAAACTAGCCTCTGGATTTTTTGACAGTACAGCTCAAAATGGCCAAATGCACAAGTCTGAGGTAGCTTCTGTCACCACCAGCAAAAGTGGCAGCAGTGCCTGAGAGCCTCAAACAGAAATCTAACAGGAAACCACACGATCTTAAGTTTCACTGGTGAAAGGAAGTGAGGTTGAAATCTAGCCTCATGATGAGGCAGTAAGAGGTAGGGTATTAAGGCTGGGTATGGCAGATGGCTCAAAACACCTTTCTTCAGCCTGGGAGAAAGGTGAAGCCCCATCTCTACAAAAAATACCAAAAAATTAGCTTGGCATGGTGGTGCTCACCTGTAGTCCCAGCTACCCGAAAGGCTGAGGTGAGCCCAGGGAGGTCGAGGCTGCAGTGAGCCGTGATGGAGTCACTGTACCCCAACCTGGGCAAGAGTGAGACCCTGTCTCAAAGCAGACAAAATAAAACGTAACAAACAAAACAAGCAAATAAAAAGCATCCTCCAGCACTCATGGATTGACAGCTAATCATTTTTAAATCTGAAATTGGGTATTTCCAATATTTATGCCTTGGAGCAGTTTAGCAGAGCTAAACTAAGAAATGCCTGTGCTTACTTCTCTTTATAGATAAAGAGATTACAAAAGCGAGAAAGCCACTATACATATACCAATAATTTCAAATGTGGGAGAAAGTAATAATTATGAAACTAGTTAAGAGCTCTCTCTCAAATATGAATTATGCATACTAGAAACTCATTGGTTTTAACACATAAAGTGCTAGAATTAGTAATCTTATTCCAAAAATTCGAATTCATATTAAATTAATTCTTATTTAAAAAATTCAAATATAAACTAACTTTCTATTTCCTCGATGAAGAATATTTTTATTCTTAAAAAGAAAAAGGAGAAGAAGAGAAAGAAAAGGAAGAGAGGAGGAAGAATGGAAAGTTTTTCCTTCATTAAAAAGAAGCCAAGGAAGAGATGGGCTTCAAGTTAAAGATTTTAACAGTAACCCTTTTAAAAATATCAGGACCAAATCTTTACCTTGCCGGTGTCTTTTATCTTAAAGCTCTGTCAACTGGCAAAACAAATTAATGTTGTTACTAGTCAGTATTGAAGTGTTTATTTGCACGCAATAAGATGCACACATTTTAAGTCCAAAGTTTGGTAAGTTTTGACAACTGTATTCGCCTGTGTAGCTGTTCTCACAATCAAGACATATAATGTTTCCATCCACCCTGGATTTCCCTCTTGCCTCTCTCTTGCCAATTCCAGACCCCCTATGCTAGGCACCCTCTGATCTGCTTCTATCATATTATACTAGCTTTGCCTATTCTAAAATTTCATATAAATGAAATCTTACAGCAGGTAGTTTTTATACCTGGCTTCTTTTACTCAGCATGATGTTTCACTATGTATCCACGTTGTTGCAAGTTTTAGGAGTTTTACTCTTTTTATTGCTGATTAGTATTCTATATTACCACTGTACAAGATGTATTTTGTCCGTTTATCGGTTGGCGGTCATTTGATTGTTTCCAGTTTCCTTCTATTATAAATAAAATGGTATAGACAACTGTATATAAGTGCTTATAAAAATATATTTTTATATATCTTGGATTAATATCTAGAGGTGCAATTGTTGGATCTTACAATGTGTACTTATTTGTATAAGAAACAAACCTTTTCAAAGCGAGTATGCCCTCCTAGACTCCCATCCTCAACATATGAGATTTCTGTTTGCTTCTTATCCTCATCGGCATTTGGTGTTGTCAGTTGTATTTGATATTGGCTATTCTAGCTTCATAGTAGTCAGGTTTTTTTACGATGTATATTTTGTGTCTTATCTTTGCCCACCTCAAGGCTATGACAATTTTCTTCCAAAAAGTGCATGGTTTTAACTTTTACATTTATGTTTATACTTCATTTAGAGTTTATTTATGTTTACGGTGTAAGTAAAGGACTGAGATTCCTGGTTTTGTTTTCTTTTAATACAGATATTCAGTTGCTTTAGTGCTGCTGGTTGTAAGACCATACTTTTCCCTACTGATTATCCTTGGTACTGATTATACTGTTGTGGATTTATTTCCTGACACTCTATTCTGCTCCATTTATTTATCTGTCCATTCTTAGACTAATATTTAACTATCTTGATGAATGCAACTTTATATTAAGACTTGAACTACAGTAGTGTATTTATCCGACTTTGTCCTCTCTTTTCAAAATTGTTTTGAGCACTCTGGGTACTTTACAATTTCATATATGTGTGTGTCTATTTATACATATATAGATATATGCCATATATTTATATATGCTATATATATATTTATACATACTCTATACATATATATATTTATGTTTATAGAAATCTGTATATAGGTGCTTATGAAAATATGTTTTTATGTATTTTGGATTAATGTCTAGATTTTATTTATATATATTTATATTTATGTATTCAACCTCCACCTCCCAGGTTCAAACAATTCTCCTGCCTCAGCCTCCCAAGTAGCTGGGATTACAGGTGGGTGCCACCACACCTGGCTAATTTTTGTATTTTTAGTAGGGACAAAGATTCACCATGTTGGTCAGGCTGGTCTCAAACTAGCCTGAATACACACACACACACACACACACACACACACACACACACACACAGAGCGACAACTTCTCATTACTATAAGGACAGACCAAGCTATTCATGAGAGAATCTGCCCGCATGACCCAAACACTCCACTAACAGGCCCAATCTCAAACATTGGAAATTACATGTCAACACGAGATTTGGAGGGAACAAACATCCAAACTATGTCAGTGACTGGTATCCAGAGAAATGTTAATCAGTGGAGTATGGCTTCTTCCCATTGATTCAAGGAAATTAACACCTAGATTTTTAGAAATTTACAAGGTTACTTCTATAACCCTTTTCTAATGTGACACTGGCACCTGAGAATCTTTGGCACTGAAATCAGAAGCATTGTTGGTTAGAAGTGAAGTTGAAATCTTCTGCTGTGGTGGTAGAGGCCACAGGGATCAATAACAAGAATGGTGCCTGTCTGGGACTGGACAGGCAGTTGCTGGGCAGATGTCCTCACAGAAGTATTTTTGTGTAACATTGTGATGGCCTTTGTGTAAGATTATAGTTTTGCAAAGTGTTTGTGATAGTTTTTTTTTTAATCAGGCAAGAGTATTTGTGATCGTTTTTTTTAATCAGGCACTCCCAGTTTTTTAAATCAGGAAATCCCAGTTCTGTCAGGGTTTCCTTTTTTTTTTTTTTTTTTTTTTTTTTTGAGACAGAGTCTTGCTCTGTCACCCAGACTGGAATGCAGTGGCACCATCTTGGCTCACTGCAACCTCCACCTCCTGGTTCAAGTGATTCTCCTGCCTCAGCCTCCTAAGTAGCTGGTATTACAGGCACATGCCACCATGCCCAGCTAGTTTTGGTATTTTCAGTAGAGACAGGGTTTCACCATGTTGGCCAGGCTGGTTTCAGACTCCTACCTCTGGTGGTCTGCCCACCTTGGCCTCCAAAAGTGCTGTGATTATAGGCGTGAGCCACTGCCCCCAGCCAAGAGCTTATAGTTTTATAACAGGACATTTAGCAGAGACAAATACAAAACTATCAGACCAATAAATCCAGGCAAAACTGTATGTGGACAATTTTAAAGATATTTCTATTTTTTTAATCAATAATTTTAAAACCAACTTATTTATTAAAGATTTACTTCAGTCACATAAACTGAAAGTTATTTGGATTAATAACTGTATATTTTAAAAATTTTTAGGAACACTCACATATTTGAACCTATCTGAATAGAATTCCTTAAGGGATTTCTGGCCAACTACACCAGATTTTACCATATAGACACACACACAGCATAATAAATGTACATATGCATAAACACACCTAACTATATGTATGCACGCGCACACACACACACACACACACACACACAAAAGGATCTTAGAGTGCTTTAATTTCAGAATTTTAGTTATGAAATAGTAATATATACTCACTAGTTTGTAAAAGAAAATTGAGTCAAAATTATATTTCTACAAAATGGGACAAGTTCATGCGGCCAAAGTTTAATTGCTCTGATAGATAATCTAATGAAGACTGTGGACCAAATTTTTGAGTAAAGCAGCTTCCATAGCAGTTTGGCTTCTTAAAAAATATTTTTTTACTCTTTTATTTTTTTCTCAGTTTCAAATGAGTTTATAGTTAAATTCTTAATGTTTATATTAGTATTTTAACTAGGACTGCCTGAATTCTAAAAAACAAATAAAATTTCCCTGTGACCTTAAATTTTTAGTAATGAATCAATCTTGTTTGCTCCTCTGGTTTTTCTGACTATTCAGTGCAGGTGGGGATGCATTTTAGCAGAATTTTTTTGCTTCACTTGTTGATTGTATTCTTTGCTCTGCAGAAGCTATTTAACTAGATGTGATCCCATTTGTCCATTTTTCTTCGATTGCCTATGCTTGTGAGCTATTGCTCAAGAAATTTTTGCCCAGTCTCATGTCTTGAGTTTTTCCGAAGTTTTCCTGTAGCAGTTTTGTAGTTTGAGGTCATGGTTTTAAGTCTTTAATCCATTTTTTTTTATTTTTTTTATTTTTTTATTATTTTTAAAAGCCTACAGCTGTTTGATTTTTTTATATGTGGGAGACTGGAGTCTACTTTCATTCTTCTGTGTATAGATATCCAGCTTTCCTGGCACCATTTATTGAAGAGATTTTTTTTCCCCCAATGTATATTCTTGGCATCTTTGTCAATTATAAGCTCACTCTAGGTGTATAGATTTCTTTCTGGGTTCTCTAACCTGTTCCACTGGACTATGTGTCTGTTTTTATGTCAGTACCATGTTGTTTTGGTTACTGTAGCTCTGTAATATGATTTGAAGTGAGATACTATGATTACAGTTTGGTTCTCTTTGCTCAGGATAGCTTTGGCTATTCTGAGTCTTTTGTGGTTTCATACACACTTTAGGGTTTTTTTCTATTTTGGTGAAGAATGTCATTGGTGTTTTGATAAAGATTGCATTGAATCTGTAGATTGCTTTGAGTAGTATGGACTTCATAACAATGTTTATTCTTGCAATCCATGAACATAGAATAACTTTCTTTTTTATCCTCTTCAATTTCTTTCATTGATGTTTTATAATTTTAATTATAGAGATGTTTCATTTCTTTGATTAAGTGTATTCCTAGGTGTTTAATTTTATTTTTAGCTCATGAGATTATATTCTTGATTTCCTTTTCAGATAGTTCATTCGTAGCATATAGAAATACTAATTTTTTATGTGAATTTTGTATCCTGTACCTTTACTGAATTTATCACTTCCAATACTTTTTTAAGGGAGTCATTAGGTTTTTCGAATATCAGATTACATCATCTGCAGACAATAACACTTTTTTTTCCCCCCAGTTTGGATATCTTTTATTTCTTTCTCTTGTGTGATTGCTCCAGCTGAGACTTCCAGTATTATGTTCAACAACAGTGATTAAAGTGGGCGTCTTTGCCTTGATCCAGACCTTAGAGAAAAGGTCTTCAGTTTTTCCCCATTAAGTATGATACTAGCTGTGGGTCTGTGGTATATGTTTTTTATTGAGTTGAGATGTTTCTTCTGTACCCATGTTTTTCAGGGTTTTTATCAGAAAGGATGTTGAATTTTATCAAGTACTTTTTCAGCACCAATTGTAATGGTCATATGGTTTTTGTCCTTCATTCTATTGATATAATATATTACATTGATTGATTTGCATATGTTGAACAATCCTTGCATCCCTGGAATAAATCCCACCTGGTCATGATGAATGATCCTTTTAATGTATTGTAAAATTTGGTTTGCTATTAGTTAGTGTAGAATTTTTGCATCAAAGTTCATCAAGGATATATTAGCCTGTAGCTTCCTTTTTTTTTTTTTTTTTTTTTGACGTGTCTTTGTCTGGTTTTGGCATTATGATAATACTGGCCTCACAGAAGGAGTTTGGAAGCAAACCCTGCTCCTCTATTTTTCACAATAATTTGAGTAGGATTGGTAATAATTCTTCTTTAAATATTTGGTAGAATTCATCAGTGAAGCCATAGGTTTCTGGGCTTTTTTTTTTTGCTGGGAGACTTTTTATTACATCTTCAATCTCATCACTTGTTATTGGTTTGTTCAGGTTAAGGATTTCTTCATGGTTCAATCTTGGTAGGTTGTATGTGTCTAGGAATTTATCCATCTCCTCTAGGTTTTATAATTTATTGACATACAGTTGCTCATAGTAGCCTTTAAAGATGCTTTGAATTTATGTGGTGTCAGTTGTATTGTAACATCTCCATTTTCATCTCTGATTTTATTTATTTGGGTCTTAGATAATCAAGATAAAGCTTTGTCAATTTTGTTTATATTTTCCAAAAACCAACTTTTTGTTTCATTGATCTTTTGTAGATTTTTCAATATTTTTAATTTCTACTCTGATCTTTATTATTTCTTTTCTTCTACCAATTTTGGGTTTAATTCGCTCTTGCTTTTCTAATTCTTTAGGAGGTTCTTTATTTGAAGTTTTTCTACTTTTTTGATGTAGGCACTTATCAAAAGAAGCTATCACTTTCCCACTTAGTACTGCTTTTACTATATTCAGTAGGTTTTGGCATGTTGTGATTCCATTTTAATCTGTTTCAAGAAATGTTTCAATTGTCTTCTAAATTTTTTAATTGGCCCATTGGTCATTCAGGAGCATATTGTTTAATTTCCATGTGTTTGTGTAGTTTCTGAAATTCCTCTTGTTGATTTCTAGTTTCATTCCATTGTGGTCAGAGAATATACTTAATATTATTTCAATTTTTTTTGAATATTTTAAGACTTTTTTTTCGGCCTAACATATATTCTATCCTTTAGAATAATCCATGTGCCGAGAAGAAGAATGAATTTTCTGTAGCTGTTGGATAACATGTTCGATAAATATTTATCAGGTCCATTTGGTATATAATGCTGATTTAGCCTGATGTTTCTTTGATTATTTTCTGCCTGGATGATTTATCCAATGTTGAAAATAAGGTGTTGAAGTCTGCAACTATTATTGTATTGGGGGGCTCTATCTCTCTCTTTAGCTCTAATAAGATTTGTTTTATATATCTGGATGCTCCAGTGTTGGGTACATATATATTTAAAATTGTTATTTCCTCTTGCTGAATTGACCCGTTCCTCATCATATAATGGCTTTCTTTGTTTCTTCTTACAGTTTTGGTCTTAAAATCTATTTTGTCTGACATAAGTATAGCTAGTCTGCCTCTGATTTTTTGGTTTCCTTTTTCCCTTTTGTTCTATCCCTTCATTTTCAGTCTATGTGAGTCTTTATAGGTGAAGTGTGTTTCTTGTAGGCGACAGATTATTGGAACTTGCTTTTTTAAGGATTCAGCCACTCTGTGTATTTCAATTGGATCATTTAGTCTATTTGCATTCAATCTCGTTATTGTTAAGTAAGGACTTAGCCCCTTCCATTTTGCTATTTGCTTTCTGTTTGTTTTGTGGTCTTCTCTTCCTTCTTTTTTCCTTCCTGTCTTTCTTTAGTGAAGATGACTTTCTCTGGTGATATGTCTTAATTTCTTGCTTTTTATTTTTTATGTGTCTGTTTTATGTTTTTAAATTTGAGGTTACCATAGGACTTTCAAATAATATCTTTTAACCTGTTATTTTGGACTGAAGATAATTTAATACTGATTGCATAAACTAACAAATAAGCAAAGAGAAGTCTAATAAAAACTCTTAAACTTTAATTTAATCCCTTGCTTTTTAACTTTTTTTTCTCTTGAGATGGAGTCTCACTCTGTCACCCAGGCTGGAGTGCAGTGGCACAATCTTGGCTCACCACAACCACCACCTCCCAAGTTCAAGTGATTCTCCTGCCTCAGCATCACCAGTAGCTGGGATTACAGGCACCTGCCACTAATGCCCAGCTATTTTTTGTATTTTTAGTAGAGATGAGGTTTTACCGTGTTGGTCAGGTTGGTCTCAAACTCCTGACCTCAGGTCATCCACCCGCCTTGGCCTCCCAAAGTGCTGGAATTACAGGCGTGAGCCAGTGTGCCCAGGCTTTAACTTTTTATTGTTTCTATTTATGTCTTATTTTACTGTCTATGTCTTAAAAAGTTATTATGGTTATTATTTTTGATAGGTTGTCCTATCAAAAATATATTAGTTTATACACCACAATTACAGTGTTATAATATTGTGTTTCTCTGTAAGTACTATTAACAGTGGGTTTTGTACCTTCACATGGCTTTTTATTGCTCATAAACATCCTTTTCTTTCAGACTGAAGAACTCTCTTTAGCATTTCTTTTAAGACAGATCAGGTGTTGATAAAATGTCTTAGCTTTTGGTTTCTGGGGGAGTCTTTATTTCTTTTCTTTTCTTTTCTTTTTTTTTTTCCTTTTTTTTTGAGAAGGAGTCTTACTCTGTTGCCCAGGCTGGAGTGCAATGGCACAATCTCAGCTCACTGCAACCTCCGCCTCCTGGGTTCAAGCAATTCTCCTGCCTCAGCCTCCCAAGTAGCTGGGATTACAGGTGCCCACCACCACACCCGGCTAATTTTTGTATTTTTAGTAGAGATGGGGTTTTCCCATGTTGGCCAGAATGATCTCAAAGCCCTGACCTCAGGTGATCTGCCCACCTTGGCCTCCCAAAGTGCTGGGATTACAGGCATGAGCAAACACTCCCGGCCCTTCTTTTTCATATTTGAAGGATAGCTCTATTGGATATACTGTACTAGGATAAAAGGTTTTTTTCCTTCAGTACGTTAAGCTTGTCATGCCACTCTCTCCTGGACTGTCAGGTTTCCACTGAGAAGTCTGCTGCCAAAATATGTTGGAGCGCCTTTGTATGTTTCTTTTCTCTTGCTGATTTTAGGAGCCTTTCTTTATGCTTCACCTTGGGGGTTTCGGTTATGAAATGCTATAAGATAGTCTTCTATTGGTTAAATCAAATCTGCTTGGTGTTCTATAACCTTCTTGTACTAGAATACTGATATCTTTCTCTAGACTTGGAAAGTTCTCTGATATTATTCTTTTGAATAAACTTTCTACCCCAATCTCTATCTTCACTTGAAGGCCAATAACTCTGCTATTTGCTGTTTAAATCTGTTTTCTAGATCATATAGACATGCTTCTTTCTTTTTTATACTTAAATCTTCTTACTGTGTATTTTCAAATAGGCTGTCTTAAAGCTCACAAATTCTTTCATTATTATTATTATTATTTTATACTTTAAGTTCTGGGATATATGTGCTGAACCTGAAGGTTTGTTACATAGGTATACACATGCCATGGTGGTTACTGCACCCATCAACCCATCATCTACATTAGGTATGTGTCCTAATACTACCCCCTCCCAGCTCCCCACCTCCCAACAGGCCCCAGTGTGTGATGTTCCACTCCCTGTCTCCATGTGTGCTTATTGTTCACCTCCCACTTATAAGTGAGAACATGTGGTGTTTGGTTTTCTGTTCTTGTTTTAGTTTGCTGAGAATGATAGTTTCCAGCTTCATCCATGTCTGTGCAAAGGACATGAACTCATCCTTTTTTATGGCTGCGTAGTATTCCATCATGTATATGTGCCACATTTTCTTTATCCAGTCTGTCATTGATGGGCATTTGGGTTGGTTCCAAGTCTTTGCTATTGTGAACAGTGCTGCAATAAACACATGTATGCATGTGTCTTTATAGTAGAATGATTTATAATCCTTTAAGTATATAGCGAATAATGGGATTGCTAATTCTTTATTTTGCTTGATTAATTCTGGTGTTCAGAGACTCTGAAGCATTCTTCAGTTTGTCAGTTGCTTTTTTCAGCTCTGGGATTTCTTTTATTCTTTTTTAAAAATTTTTTAATTTTTATTTTTGTTTGTTGGTTTATTTTTATTTTTTCATTGTCAGCTCTGGGATTTCTGCTTGATTCTTTTTAATTGTTTTAATCCTTTTGTTTAATTTATCATATAGGATTCAGAATTCCTTCACTGTGTATCTTGAATTTCACTGAGCTTCCTCAAAACGACTTTTTGAATTATCCGTCTGAAAGGTCGCATATCTCTGTCTCTCTGGGATTAGTCACTGGTGTCTTATTTAGTTCCTTTGGTGAGGTCATGTTTTCCTGAATTGTCTTGATGCTTGTGGATGTCTGTTGGTGTCTGGGCATTGAAAAGTTGGGTAGTTATTGTAGTCTTTGCAATCTAGGCTTGTTTGTACCTATTCAACTTGAGAAAACTTTCCTGTTGAAGGGACTTGGGTTTTGTGATCTAAGTCTTTGGTCACTGCAGCCATATTTGCTTTAGGGGACACCCCAAGCCCAGTAACACTGTGTCTTGCAGACTCATAGAGGTAGCACCTTGATGGTCTTAGGTAAGATCTGGGAGAATTTCCTAGATTACCAGTCAGAGACTCTTGTTCTCGTCCCTTACTTTCCCCTAAGCACAGCCTCTCTCTCTCTCTCTCTCTCTCTCTCTGTCTCTCTGTCTCTCTCTCTCTCTCTCTCTCTCTCTCTGCATGCTGAGATGCTTGGAACTAGGAGAGGGGTGACATAAGTACCCCTGTGGCCACTACCACTTGAACTGCCCTGGGTCAGACCCAAAGCCAGCACAGCACTTGGTCTCATCCAAGGCCCACAGTGACCATTGCCTGGTTTGTCTATGTTTACTCAAAGCCCAAGGACTCTACTATCAGCAGGTGGCAAATCCAGCCAGGCTTATGTCCTCTTCATGATGACAAGTTTCCCTAGTCCTGGGTGGGTTCAGAGATTCTATACAAGAGCCAGGTCCCGGAGTTGAGAACCTTAAGTATCTACCTGGTGCTTTATTCTAGTATAGCCAAGCTGTCACCCAAGCCTCAAGACAAAGCCCTTCCCATTCTTCCCTCCCCTTTCCCTAAGCAGAGGGAGTCTCTCTCCATTTCCAGCACTACCCCAGGCCTGCAGCAGGTACTTCCTGGTTATGGCTGATGTTCGCTCAAAGTCCAACCACTCTTCAGTCAGGTTGCGGTGAATGCCTCCAGTCCCGAGTCTCTCTTTTCAGGGCACTTACCTCCCCTTTGGCCCACAGCAAGTCCAAAATGCCATCCAGGCACCAAGGCCTGCAATCAGGGACCCCAGAAACCTACTTTGTGCTCTACCCAGCTAGCCGAGCTGGTACCCACGCTGCAGGACAAAGTCACCTTTACTGTTCTTTTTCCTTTCCCCAAGCCGGAGGGATCTCCCCCCATACCCACCACAGCTGGGAATTTGCTGGATCACATCTGAAGCCAGCACAGCTCTGAGTATCACCCAAGACCTGTGGCAAATAATGCCTGGCTACCATTGCTGATTATTCAGAGCCCAAGCGCTCTGTAAACAGCTGGTAGTAAATTCTTCCAGGACTGGACCCTTCCCTTCGAGGCAACAGGTTCTCTTCTGGCCGGGGATGTGTTTAGAAATGTCTTCCAGGAGTTAGGGCCTGGCTGGACCTCAGAACTCTACCTGGTGCCCTACTCTACTGTAGTTGAGCTGCTATCCAAGTTGCAAGACAAAGTCATCTTTACTCTTCTCTCCCCTGTCCTCAAGCAGAAGGAAGGAGTCTTTCCTAAAGCTGTGAGCTGCACTTCCTAGGGTTGGCGGATGAGTGGTTCAAGCACTCACTTGGCCACTGTGGCTGGTGTCTCACTAGGTTAAGTGCCCCAAACCCACTGGCTCTGAGTCTAGCACAGCACCAGGACTTGCCCAGGAATGGCAGTTTTTGTGGCCTAGACTGCCTTTAAAGTTTATTTAGAACCCAAGAGCACTTAAGTCAGTAGTGGTGGTGGTTCCCAGAAGTCAGGTTCCCGTTACCAGGATGGGCAATTTGTTTCTGTCTAGGGCTGATCTAAATGCTCCCTCCATGGGTGCCAGCTGAGTTCTGTCCTGCGTTGGTTTCTGTTGTGACAGGGCAGCCCTGAGTTCCAGTGCTGCATCCCATAATCACCACACTCTCCCTCCCTCAAGAGCACAGATTCTGTCTGTGCCACACAGTCACTGCCAGGGGTTGAGGGAAGGGTGGTGTAGGCAATTCTAGACTATGTTTCCTCCCCTCTTCAGTGTCTCTTTCCTTAATAAACCAGATACTGTGATAACCTGATTTTCGGTTCTTCGGAAAGTGCTTTTTGTATGGATAGTTGTTCAATTTGATGTTTCTGTCGGGGAAGGGGAATGATCACTGGAGGCTTCTACTGGCCATCTTCTATGGTAAGTGTTTTTTAGAGAGTTCAAATAATTACCATTTGCACTCCAAACGTTTCTTTATGTAGTCCGTCAGATTTTAAATGGGCATGAGAATAACAGAATAGGCCATAATACAGCCAACTGGAGCACCATAAAACCTAGCATGCTTTAATTTTGGAGATCCCATTGCATTTCTTATTAATTCCCCAACAGCAAAGAAAATCCTATGAATCCTGCCAGAGAATGTCGGGAGTTTGGCCCAGTGTTTTAAATGGTGACATCTACCCTACTAGCTTTTCGCTAGCCATCCTGCACCCACCATTTAGAATGCTTGTTTTTGCCTTTGGAAGATCTGTAGAAGCAAGCAAAGAAAAAGAGCCAAATCATTTATAGACATACATAACGAAACCAAAATGAAAACAAAACCAGAGTACTCAAAAATTTTTTTAACCCAGGTATACAGGTCAAACAAAATGTTAAATAGGAACATAAAAAGAACCAAAAGTAAATTTGCCAGAGAGCACATGCCTCACAGTCAGATGTAAATTCTATAGAAACCAGAATACTCAAACCAGAAGGACACTTATCTTTATGCAAGAAAGGACGTGCCAGAAAAGACAAAGTGTCTTTTATAATCCCAGGAGTGTTGTAAGGTCCTTTATTAAGGTGGCCTTGTAACCAAAGCAAATCCAAAATGAAGCCAAACAATCTCTACCAAAAAGAGGGAGGCTTGGCATGAAAGAAGACTCACCAGGGCAGAAGAGGCCAGCCATGAAAGGCAAGCCATGGAAGTGGAACTCAAAGGGCTCGAGCGACTGCTGAGCACTGACTCCACGAATTGCCAGTTCCTCCTGATAGTGACATTTCTTCAGATCCCACTTCCAATACCACGTATGTCAACCTAAATCACTAACAGATGATTAGCCTCCCTACAATAAAATTATATTTATTTGGAAATAGGGTATTGCAATGGAAATAGGTGTGTCATAGTAAACTATGAAGTTGGTGTGCAAAACTAATTCAAAGTAATGGCAAAAACCGCGATTACTTTTGCATCAACCTAATAATGTATATATTCAGGGAGGAAAAGGAAGATAGATGTTTTTAAAGGAAAAATCAAGAGGATTACATAATTCTTTTGAGATAATTACTCTTGGCTAAAAGGGTTAATAACAAGGGTGGTGCCAATTCAGGACTGGACAGGCAGTTGCTGGGGAGGTGTCCTCATATCCTTACAAAAGGTTTTTTTTTTTTTTTTTGTAAGGTTTTTGCAAGTTTGCAATGGCCTTTGTGCAAGATTGTGGCTTTTTTACCAAGTGTTTTGTGATTGTTTATGCATGAGAACCTCCCTTCATGGCCTTTTAAGGCTCCACTTGTCAGATTTTTTGTTTTTTAACACAAGTGACTTTATATTTATTTACTATTTTATTTTATTTTATTCTGTTTTATTTTTTGAGACAAGGTCTCGCTCTGTCACCCAGGCTGAAGTGCAGTGCTGTGATCTTGGCTCACTGCAACCTCCTCAGGTTCAAGCGATTCTTCTGCAGCCTCCTGAGTAGCTGGGACTACAGGTGCATACCACCATGCCCAGATAAGTTTTATGGTTTTAGTAGAGATAGGGTTTTGCCATATTGACCAGGCTTGTCTGGAACTCCTGAGCCCAAGCAAGCCTCCTGCCTCAACCTCCCAAAGTGCTAGGATTACAGGCATGAGCAGCCAGGTCTGGCCAAGTGAATATTTATCTATTTATTTATTTATTCCAAGATGGAGTCTCACTCTGTCACCAGGCTGGAGTGCAGTGGCTCAATCTGGGCTCACAGCAACCTCTGCCTCCCAGGTTTAAGCAATTTTCCTGCCTTAGCCTCCAGAATAGCTGAGACTACAGGTGCGTGCCACTATGCCCATCTAATTTTTGTATTTTTAGTAGAGACAGGATTTCACCATGTTGGCCCCAATAGTCTAGATCTCTTGACCTCGTGATCCACATGCCTCAGCCTCCCAAAGTGCTGGGATTACAGGTGTGAGCCACTGCACCTGGCCAACTTTATTTTTATACTGACAACTTTAACAGTACTATCTTTATTGTAAAATTCTAATTTATCTATCTTCAATTACTCTTAAAGAATCTAATGTTGCCTAGTTTACTCTTTATTTTCTTGCTGAAAAGTAAACAGAAAAATAAAGAAATGAACGGAAAAGGGAGGAAGACAGGAAGAAAGAAGAGAAGAAAGGGAGGGGAAGGAGGGAATAATACAAATAAACCAAAAGTAAAAGGAGAAAGGAGCCATCAGAAGGAACAAAGAGGTTCTCATCCCTAATGTACCCTCTCTAAATATCTGATCCAGACTCATAGATGGCCAGAGACTTAACCTTTTCTGGGAATAGCCCTCAACCAATGACCAACCCAACTGATATCAAAACATCCCATCAGGTGGAGCAATTCTGAGATGTGTGTTTAACACCATTTCATAGGATTTTCCTAGCGATTGAGCTGTAGTTGCCCTCAGTGCTGACCTGCTTGATAAGGCAGCTTATAAGACTGCTTTTTATCCTCCTTACTCCCTTCCAAATTTTTCCTACATCTCCATATAAACTGGTGACACTTAAATCCTCATCTTAGGGTCTGCTTCTGGGAAAACTCAAATCAAGATAGCAACTCTGAACCAGACATTTGAATAATTGTTATTTGTAATGTAAGAATGGATAGACAGACAGAGAGATCAATAGGTAAAAGCATGGACAGATGGATGGAATAAATGGTTGGATAGTTGGGGATGGATGATTAATACATGAAATCAAGAAGAGAATCATTGGAAAGGGGAAATATTACAGACATTTTTATCTGTAAGTTCAGGTTAATTAAATTTGTATTTTCTTACTGAATGCTTTAAATTGCGTTTAATATTTAAAAATATATGTCATTGAAAATTTTAAACCCGTAAAATAGTAGAAAAACTACTAGTATCATAAATTTCCATATATCCATCTTCTAGGCTTCAAAAATTATCTACTCATCGTCATCTTGTTACATTTCTACCTCCACCCACATATCCCACTCCATATTATTTTAAATAAAATCCCAGATGTCATACGGTTTTATCTGAAAATATTTCACTGTATATGTCTGAAAGAGAAGGACTCTTAAATAATCATCACAGCATTATTATCACATCTAAAGTAATTAACAATTTCTTATTATCAAAAAATATCCAATAAGCATTAAACTTTTTAATTATCTAACTTGTTTATCTAATAAAGAAAAAAATAATAAAGAAAGAAATGTTATTTCTTTACAGTTTTTTAAAATCATGATGCAAATAAGGTCTTTGCATTGTGACTGGTTGATGTTTCTTTTAATTCTATTTTAATCTATGTATTTCTGCTCCATCTCTCTTTTTGTTCTTGTAGTGCATTTCTTGAATAATTACTTGATGTATTTTAATTTAACAATAACTTGGCCGAATCAAATGCAAATTACATTTTTGTTTCCTATGAGTCATGCAATTTATAACCCAGGGTGAAGCCAGTGCTTTGACTTTATTTCTTACTGTCTGAAGACTAATAGTGGAAACTGTTATTTATATTGTGGAAAGCATTCTTGAAATGTAAATGCTTAGAGGCTGTGGAAACAGACATATGTATATGAAAGTAAAATTAGGGATTCTCAGAAGCTGGATAATTAAAGAGAATGAGAAAGCAAGCAGTAAATGCCAAATTACTGTGCTTTATAAATCTGGAAATTGATCATGTCATTTCTCTGCTTAAAATATTTCTATGGGTTTCCATTACACTGAGAAGAAACTCCAAACTCCTCATCCTGACCCTGTGTGATCCTGGCCTGTCTCCCCATCTACAGGCTCTCCCTCTCCCTCACTATACTACAATCACATGGCCTTCTTTCTAAACCTTTGATAGCATTATGTACTTCTTGTATTCTCAGCCTGGATAGTGTTGTTTCTAATTCTAAAAATACCTGCTCACAATGGAGAATTTAAAAAGTGCAGAATACGTCTCAAGTTTAAAAATGTACAGCCAAATCTAAAAGCAACAGACAAGTGGCCATGGGGAATTTTAGCCATAGAAGTAAGCAGAAATAAAAATCTTGTGGCCCATGAGAGTATCTAGACAAGTAAATCCTTTAGGAGCTGGACCTGGAACCCATGTTTTGAAATGGAATCACCCTTGATGATAGTCCATTTGGATATAGAATTCTGGGTTGAAAGTTGTTTTCACAAATGCAGAGACCAAGACCTGTGACTCTTCATAGACTGTTTCTGTAAGAAGTATTCAAGAGTGGGCATAGGAAAATAAGGACAGTTGTGTCATGCAAGAAGCATTAGTGAGAACAGAAATCAGCAAATATTGGTTGGAAAATCTAAATATACATCGATTGTAAATTGTATAACTATTTGGAAAATCTAAATATGCATTGATTATAAACACTATAATTATTTGGTTTCAAAAATAATACCAGAAAAAAAACATGGAAGACAAGAGGGGAGCATTTTAAGGGGTTAAATTGTGCTAAGGTCCTCATTTTATTTAAGGGGAGACCTAAAATACAAGTTTATGTAGTTATAATTTTTAAAAATATAACATTAAGTGTACATGTTAAAATTTTGAGTGACCACTAAAGGAATTGAAATAGATTATGGTTAAGTTAAAAGTAGAAGGTCAAAGAAAACTTAATTCATCCAATAAAAGAAAAAGAGGAAAAAATAAATAAACAAAAGCATATAGGATGGCATAGAATAGACAAATAGATTAATGGAATATAAGAGTCCAGAAATACAACCACATCTATATGGTCAGTAATTTTTTTGAAAAGGTATCACAGCAATTTGGTGGGTAAGTCTTTTTAACAAATGGTGCCGGAACAACTGAGTACACTTATCTTAAAAAAACAGTGAACCTTGACCCCTACTCTCACTTATGTAGGCCAGGCAGGTATAAGCATTTCTCAAAACTCATTTAACAATATGCTTAAAATGCGTGCATGCGTGTGTGTGTATTATATCTAAAATATTACTTAATTATTTTTTGAGATGGAGTCTTGCTCTGTTGCCCAGGCTAGAGTGCAGTGGTATGACCTTGGCTCACTGCAACCTCTGCCTCCTTGGTTCAAGTGATTCTCCTGCCTCAGCCTTTGGAGTAGCTGGAATTACAGGTGCATGTCACAATGCCCAGATAATTTTTGTATTTTTAGTAGAGACAGGGTTTCACCATGTTGGCCAGGCTGGTCTCGAACTCCTGACCTCATGATCCACCTGCCTCAGCCTCCCAAAGTGCTGAGATTACAGGTGTAAGCCACCACATCCAGCCAATATTACTTTTAAAAATCTTTATTAGAAATGATTACATCTGATTCTTATCAACCTTTGTTCTCAGCCTAAATGTTACTTCCTCAAAGAGGTCCTCCATAACCATTCATAGTAGGTTAAATTTTAGGCCTCAGTTCTTTACCCCCTCCCTACCTCCACGTCCTTGCTGTAGCTGGAACTTACTTTCCTGTCTCTGGATTGGGGATTGGCCATGTGACATGCTTTGGCTAATGGAATCTAGGTGGAAGTGACAAAATTCCACCTAGATTCTAACTTGAAGTCTTAGTGTGCAGGTTCTAACTTGAAGTCTTAGGAGGCATCGTGTGTTTTCACTTTCCTTTTGTACTTATGCTCTTCCCATGACAAGAGCTTCTGCTGGGTAGCCACTACACCTTTAGCCTACTCCCCAGCAGGAATCATAGGTGAGTGAAGCCACCCCAAACCAAGTGAGCCCAACCCACAGCTTAAAGCAGAACTGCCAGGCTGAACACATCCTCAACAGATTTGCAGATATGTGAGAATAAGTGGCTGTTTTTGAAGCTATTAAATTTGGAACGATATGTCACACAGCATTGTGACGGTCATAGGTACCCAACACACTACTGTATACAAGCAAGTCTTCTTTGATTCTTTCTCATGTTTTCTGGTTTATTTCTTTGCCAGCAATTATTGAAAATGGTATGTACTTATTAGTGTATTTGTTTTTATTGATTATTCCCCTCTAGCCTGTAGACTCAAAAAGGGTAAAGACCTAGTCATTCTTATTCATTGTTTTACATTCATGCAGAGCCTAGTTCCCGGCACATAGTAGATTCTCAGTGAACATTTATTAAGCTGAATTGAACACTGCTGTTTCTAGGCTGGTGGAGGGAATGGCATCAAAGGAAGTTTGTTTTAGGGTGGGAGACCTGAGCATGTTTCAAGGCTGACAGGTAAAATCCTGTAATAAAGGAAAGCCTGAAAACTTAGTGAGAGATAAAGATAGAGATAGGGATGGAGATAGAGATAAAAACAGAGACACAGATAGAGCTAGAAAGAGATAGATAGGGATAGATAATATCATGTACATGATAATAACATTTTTGGTGTCATGTACATGATAATAACGTTTTTGGTGAATAATGAACCACATATATGACAGTGGTCCCATAAGATTGCAATGGATCTGAAAAATTCCTACTGCCTAATGATGTCATAGCTATTGTAAAGTTGTAACTCATTACCTTTTCTATGTTTAGATGCACAAATACTGACCAATGTATTACAGTTGCCCATAGTATTCAGTGTAGCGACATTCTGTACAGGTTTGTAGCCTAGCAGCAATTGGCTATCACATCCAGCCTAAGAATGTAGTTGGCTATTCCACTGAGGTTTGGGTAAGTGCACTCTACAATGTTTGCACAATGAAATAGCCTAACAATGCATTTTTCAGAACATATCCCTGTCATTAAGGGACTCATGACTGTATGTCAATAGCTGGCTGAATATTATCTCAGTGTCAGGAATTTCCTGTCCTTTTCCTGGGTGTTCCATGAAACTCTGTTCCTTCCCACAACTTCAATATTCAAAGCTCTCAGGCTTAAGCCTAACTCCCTAACCATGGCTTTCAAGCCTTTCATGGTATGACCTTTGCCAATCTCACACTTACCTCCTTAAATTCCAAGTTCCACTGAGCAATTTGTAACATATCCCTGTCATTAAGGGACTCATGACTGTATGTCAATAGCTGGCTGAATATTATCTCAGTATCAGGAATTTCCTGTCCTTTTCCTGGGTGTTCCATGAAACTCTGTTCCTTCCCACAAATTAAATATTCAAAGCTCTCAGGCTTAAGCCTAACTCCCTAACATGGCTTTCAAGCTTTTCATGGTATGACCTTTGCCAATCTCATACTTACCTCCTTAAATTCCAAGTTCCACCAAGCAATTTGTGGCTTACAACACGCCAAAGCTTGTGTCTGCGGCTTTCCACAAATGCTGTCCCCTCTGCTTCCCTCTTCTCTTGCCCAGTAACCTTCATGCAGCTGGCACCTGTTCTTGCTTCAAGCGTCCCTCTATATGTCACCTCCAGGAAGCCGTCTCTGACTCATTGGTTGGATTAGATGGCCTGCCGCTTGCCACATCTTAGCGCTGATTGCATTCTTAATAATAACTACCATGTACATGAGGCAGGCTCTGTTCTAACAATTTTACATGCATGCACTCATTTAAGATTTGTAACAGCTCTTATTATAAGGCAGGTATATTATTATTCAATTCTTCAGATTAGAACCATGAAGCACAGAGGGATTGAGTAACTTGCCTGAGATCACACAGCCAGCAAGCGGAACAACCAAGATTAAAGCTTATCTCTGGGACAGTCTGGATTCAGAGTATGAGCTTTTCACTGCTACGCTTACTGCCACACTGCGTTGTAGAAGTTCTAGTACATTACTGTTCGCTAGAAATATACTGTGAGCCACACGTCATTTTAAATTTTCAAGTAGCCACAGATTTAAAAAGGAACAAGTGAAATTAATTTTGATAATATATTTCATTTAGCCCAATATATCCAAAACGCTGGCATTTCAATGAGCATGTGATGTTAATTGGTGTGACTATCATTATATTGAATTTTCAATACAAAAAGTTATTGAGCATTTTACATTCTTCTTTAATTTTGTACTAAGTCAACCAAATCCAGGTTGTATTTCACACTTTCCAGCATATCTTATTCAGCACCAGCCACACTGGAAGTGCCTCACAGCCACGTGCAGCTGGTGGTTACTCTATCGGACAGTGCAGCTGTTGCTACTTACGTCTGCTCTAATCCCTGAGAGTAAGGACTGTATCTAGTTAATTGTTATGACCCGCCCCCCGACAGCACCTTCCCAGCATCATAACTAGCACATAGTGGGTTCTTTAAAATATCAAATCAAGTAAGTCATGATAGGAAAAAGACACTTGCACACCCATGCTTATAGCAGCACAGTTTGCAATTGCAAACATATGGAACCAGCCCAAATGCCTGTCAATCGAGTGGATAAAGAAAATGTGATATTTACATGTGTGTGTATATGTGTGTGTGTGTGTGTGTGTGTGTGTATATATATATATAAAACGGAATACTACTCAGCTATAAAAAAAATGATGATATTCACAGCAACCTGGATGGAACTGGAAATCATTATTCTAAGTGAAGTAACTCAGAAATGGAAAACCTAACGTTGTACATTCTCACTTATAAGTGGGAGGTAAGCTGTGAGGATGCAAAGGCATAAGATTGATACACCCATTACCCAATGTGTAATATTTTATTCCTCACCTTCCTCCCACCTTTCCCCCCAACTTTGGGGACTCAGGGGGAAAGGTGGAAGGAGGATGAGTAATAAAATATTACACATTAGGTAAGGGATACACCAAAATCTCAGAAAATCACCACTTATATGGAGAACTTATCCATATAAACAAACACCACCTGTTCCCAAAAAATAATATAAAATAAAATTTCAAATCAACTTATTAGTGATGTGGGCCTCCTCATTGGCAAATGCTTGGACTACTAACTAATCTCCACACCTTCAATTCCAAAATGCCAAGTCTTCCCTTTCCTTTATTTCATTCTCATTCAGGCCAAGTAACCTGCTGGGGCCACATGTGGGATGACTTCCCAAACCAGCTGGAAAACATCGAAGAACTTACAAAAATAGCCCTTGATTCCCTAAACCTAGGTACTATTGCCAAGGAGTTTACTGTCATAATGTCGGGAAGCTATCGGACGATGTGGTCACTCATTTGGCAAAGTGCCCACTCAGGAATTTCATCCTCTAAGCCATAGGAAAGTCAACCTACTAAACAATCGTAGACTGATTGAATTAGTCACCCCAGTTCTTCATCTTTCGCTGCATACATGCCCCTTGCCATGTGACTTTGCAGCTCCTGTCACTGAAGAGGCAGAGTGTCTCTTGACTTGCTTTGAACAATAGAACATGATGATCATGTGGGGGTGCCAGCTTTCAGCCTAGACCCCAAGAGGCCTTGCGTGAATCCACTTGTTCTCCCTCACGCCTCTGCCATTGCCATGACGTAATGCCCAGGCTGGACTTCTGGAAAATAAGAGCTATGAGAAGCAGAACTGAGTCATCCCAGTTGTTCCCGCTGAGGCCAACCTGCGTTAGCCAACAACCAGTCTACCCCAGATATGCCAGTGAGCCCGGCCAAGACCAACAGAGCCACCTAACCGCCTAACCCCACAGACCTGTGAGCAGAAGAGGCTTATTGTTGTGTGTTTGTTAGGAAGAAATAGTGTGTCAGTTGACAACCTAGTCAGCAGGAGAAGAAAATAACATTGATTAAGTGCCTGTGATGTACTGGACACTCTGAATGGATGCTTTCAATATGTTTTCTCACTCAGTCCTCTGTCTTTTGTAGATGAAGAGGTTTTGCAAACATTATTTGCCCCCAACCCACAGTTAATACATAGCCCAGCCAGATCTGAACCTAAATCTATCACCAAAGCCCAGACATTTTTTCTCTATTTAGAAAAATCTACTAAGCACTGATCAGAAGTGCTCTCTTATGATCAAGTTGTTTGGTGTTTGAGGAAGTGTCCCCATACAAATGCACATGGACTCAGATCCTGTGGATATGACCTTATTTGGAAATGAGGTCTTTGCAGATATAATTAAGTTAAAACGAGAGCATACTGGAGTAGGGTGGGTGTTAATCCAGTGACTGGACACAGAAAGGGGAAATCTGGACACAAAGATGCAAAGACACAGAGGAAAGAACATAATGTGAAACCGGGCGTGGTGGCTCACACCTGTCATTCCAGAACTTTGGGAGGCTGAGGCTGACTGATAACCTGAGGCCAGGAGTTCAGGACCAGCCTGGCCAACATGATGAAACTCTGTCTCTACTAAAAATACAAAAATTAGCTGGGTGTCGTGGCACATGCCTATAATCCTAGCTACTTGGGAGGCTGAGGCAGGGAATCACTGAGCCTGGAAGGCAGAGACTGCGGTGAGCTGAGATGTCCCCACTGCACTCCAGCCTGGGAGACAGAGCGAGATTCCATCTCAAAAAAAAAAAAAAAAAAAAAAATGCAAAAAGCAAAAAGCAAGCAAGCAGAGGTGGAGAGGTGGAGATTGGATAGATAGATGCCACCACAAGTCCGGGAATGACAAGGATGGCCGGTGTCCACCACAGCTGGGTGGCAGGGAAGGATCCCACCCTAGAGATTTCCTATGGCATGGCCCTGAGGACACCTTTATTTCAGACTTCTAACCTCCAGAAATAAATTTCTGTTGTTTTGAACCACCAGGTTTGTGGTGTTTTATTACAGCAGCCCTGGGACACTAACAGAGTGTCTTCAAAACTAGTAGCTTTAACACTTCTTTTTTTTTTTTTTGATTTTGGTTTTGGTTTTTTGACAGTTACCAATGGTAAGAAATATAAACAGTTGCAAAGAGGCAGAATAACAGAGTTGCTAAGAGCATGGTTCCGGCTCCAGAGATCTCTTGGGCTCAAATTTCAACTTCCCCACTTACTAATTATGTGACCTAAGGCAAGATACACAATCTCTTTGTGCCTCGATTTTCCTCCCCATAAAATGGGACTGATGCAACAAATTGCATGAATCTCTAAGTATTCATGCTGAGCGAAAAATGCCAGTCCCATAGGCTCAGATACTCAATCGATTCCATTAGTACAATATTCCAGAACCGACACAATTCTAAAACTGAAGGACAGATGAGTTGTTGCCAGGGTTAGAGACACAGGAATATGGTTGGTGTGAGTATAAAAGACCCTGAGGGATCCTTGTAGTGATGGAAATGTTCTATATCTTGACTATATAAGTGCCAATTTCCTGGATGTGAGACTGTGCCAGAGTTTTGCAAGATATTACCATTGGGGGAAACTGCATCCCGGGCACAAGGGATCTCTCTGTATTATATTGCATAACTGCATGTGATCTGTACTGATTCCAAAGTAAGTACTTTAACTTTTAAAAATAGGGCTAATTATAAAGTATCCACGTTATACTTTGTGTTAGTTTGTATCCTGATGAGTGAATGAGTTAATACGTGAAAAACAGGTTGCACAGGGCCCAGCAGAAGTGCTCATGAGTCTTTACTATTATCAGTTGTTGTTCAGTACCATATCCTGTTTCAGAACCTTTTTCAGTCTTGCATCTTGAAATGTACCTGTGCATGTGACACCTGGGTTCAGTCTCTATGTTCTCATTGCCGTGAGACAATCTGAGTAAATGGCCATCCATACAAGTGAGTCAGACGTTATGACAATTGTCTACAGTGCACATGAGCCTTTCAAGTATCATTACATCTATGCAACTCTGGAACTCACACAGTGAGAAATCCAGCAGCCGTGCATGGATACTTGTAGCAACCAGTGAAGGGCACGTCAGCGTGGGCATGAACACACTTGACTGTCTTAGGTGTGAGATGGGGACACTCACCGCCTACCTCCTGGAGAGACCCATGGGATTACTGAGCACAGAGCTTTGCAGGCAGCACGTGGCACATGCCCTGTTAATGGTATTAGGAGTATTTAAGGCAATCTTCCAAGAATGGAAACACAGCTGTAGTTTGAGACATTCCTTTTCTGTATTCATACAACCGTGTACATCCTTCTCTTTTCCCCTCCCCATTACCAGCCCCAGTGTCTGAAAACTTTTTGTAATTTAGGAGTACCCATATTATTGGCTGACCAAACCCGCGTGGGTTGGTGTTATCTGAACTCAGCACTTGGTTATAATAGAGAACTAAGTCAAAATCTCCACTGGAGAAACAGATCTGATAATATTGCTGTCATGTCAGCACAGAGACCCTGAAAGTTTCAAATTCCATGAAAATCTATGGCCAGTGATTCCCTCCTCTATAAATGTTTTATTGAAGTATGTAAATCATAGTGTAAGCCTCAATGAATTTTCACAAAGCGAGCACACTGGTGTAACCAACATCTGTACTTGAAACAAAAAAAAAACAGAACATGGCCAGCCTTCCTGAGGCCCCCTCAGGTCTGCTTCTACTGAAGATTCTCCTCCACCCAAAGTAACTACTATTCTGACATTTATTTGTTTATGTATTTATTTACTTATTTATTTATTTATTTGAAATGGAGTCTTGCTCTGTCACCCAAGTCGGAGTTCAGTGGCGCAATCTCAGGTTTAAGCGATTCTCCTGACTCAGCCTCCCACGAAGCTGGGATTACAGGCATAATGAAGTTATGAAATGCTTCATCCCTTAACGTCAATTTTGGCTGGTATGAGTATAGCTATACCAAATTTTTTTTCTTTTTTTTCAATTTTTCCTTTTTTTTCAGTTTTTATTTTAGGTTTGGGCATACATGTGAAGGTTTGTTACACAGATAAACACATGTCACGGTACATGTTATTATATCACCCAGATATTAAGCTCATTACCCAATAGCTATCTTTTCTGCTCCTCTCCCTTCTCTCACCCTCCCCCTCAAGTAGACCCCAGTGTCTGTTGTTTCCTTCCTTGTGTTTATAAGTTCTTACCAGTTAGCTCCCACTTATCAGTGAGAACGTGCAGTATTTGATTTTCTGTTCCTACGTTAGTTTACTAAAGACGATAGCCCAAAATGACTTGCAACATGACAACAACAACAAAAAAAGAAAGACCATTTTGGTGAGCAATTATTATGTGTACATATCCCCATCGAAATAAAGAGTAATGAAGGCAAAGTACAAATACGAACTTTTTAAAAATTAGTTTTGCATGGTCTATCTTTTTAAAAATCATTTTACCTCCAATCTTGGGATGCTTCCCTTGTTGACACGCACTTGTTTTCACTGTCGTGGTGGACACTGATCCTCAGGAGTTTGAGGAAAGTGCATTCCTGTCCACTACAAAGTGAGTTCTGGGAAAAAAGGGTGGTGGTGTCTTTGTTCTGAACCCACTCTGACCTTCCCGAGCGTCTCACCCAGTGCTGCTGCTTTATGATTTACCAAAGTGGGGCCGTCTCCCATCTTTAACCAAGGCAGGAATCTCACTCTCAATTACAATGAAGCAGAAGTCACAGGACAGCACGATATAGGGATGGGTCAGGATGTTGCACTCTTCCTTTCCTGCACAGCAATTATGATGCCAGGTGTTATCCACTCTGCCTCTTTGTACTTTTCTTCAACTGCCCATTCACAGCTGTCCTGAGAGGGAGAATGTTCTGTCCCTTTTATCATTTCACTCAGGATAGAAAGAAAAGATTCATGATGACAGTGAATTAGTGTACTTTTACCTTATTTGAAACACTGATGAGCCATCTTTTCTCCAATTTTTCAAAAACATATAAATGTCCACAGTAATTTTCAAACAGGAAAATTTGACAATTTCAACATTGCATTATTATAAGAAAGAGCATCTCAACAAAAGGCATTGACGCACCACTTACGTCTTCTCCCTTCTGGCAGATGAACATGCCTTTATTAGAAGGGGCACACTGACCTTGGAAATTTAGGAAATTTCCTTACTTAGGAAATTTGATACATGTGGCAACAGGAGGTTTCATGATCCTTCTCAGGAGGAAAGACTTTCTGACACCTCCCAATAGATTTCAGTAAGACTTGGTGCATAGTACGTGCCAATGAATGCCTTGGAATGAGTGGAGGAAGATTTCTTCTCCTGGGTCCTCATCTTCCCACTTTTTCTTGAATAACAGGTCCATTTACTGGGTGGATGGACCATATATCTCTACAAGGTCACTAGCAGCACCCGATGTAACTAAGAATAAATCTTGCCTCTCCTCCTGCTATGGTTTGGTTGTGTCCCCACCCAAATCTCATCTTGATTTGTAGCTCCTGAGATTCCCACGTGTTGTGGGAAGAACCTAGTGGAGGATAACTGAACCATGGTGGTAGTTTCCCACATGCTGTTGGTAGTGAGTAAGTCTCACAAGATCTGATGGTCTTAGAAGGGGTTTCCCCTTTTGCTTCACTTTTATCTCTCTTCTTGACTGCCGCCATGTAAGACATCCCTTTGCTCTTCCTTCATCTTCTGCCGTGATTGTGAGGTCTCCCAAGCCATGCAGAACTGTGAGTTTATTGAACTTCTTTACCTTATAAATTACTCAGTCTCGGGTATGTTTTTATTAGGAGCATGACTAACATACCTTCGAAGCTCCTCACACATTTAACATCAACCCCCTACACTTCAATTAAAAGAACCCATCAGCATGTGAGATAAAGGGCTCTGAAAACATGCAGCTTATATATGAAATCCTGACTTAGAAAGAGTGAACTTCCTCCTAGGATAGAAAAGAGAGAGCTTCCTTTGACTTCTGGCTGTTCTTCAATGAGAGCTGATGCTTCTCTTGGTCTTTTCTGATGGCTACATTGGAGCTCCGACAGAGTCATCGGAATAGCCTCAGCCAGCCATGAAAGAAGCTCTCTGGCACATGCACACATATGTTTATTGTGGCACTGTTCACAATAGCAAAGACTTGGAATCAGCCCAAATGCCCATCAATGATAGACTGGATAAAGAAAATATGGCACATATACACCATGGAATACTATGCAGCCATAAGAAAGGATTAGTTCATGTCCTTTGCAGGGACATGGATGAAGCTGGAAACCATTATTCTCAGCAAACTGACAGAAGAACAGAAAACCAAACACTCCATGTTCTCACTCATAAGTGAGTGTTGAACAATGAGAACACATGGACACAGGGAGGGGCTGGGGAGCTAGCAGGGGAGAAAGCAGGGGGTGGAGGAATAGGGGAGGGAGAGCATTAGGAGAAATACCTAATGTAGATGATGGGGTGATGGATGCAGCAAACCACTATGGCACGTGTATACCTATGTAACAAACCTGCATGTTGTGCACGTGTACCCCAGAACTTAAAGTATAATAAAAATAAATAAACAAATAAAAGAAGCTATCTGGCACTACTAAACCAATGCCCTGTTGTCATTAAGGGCTGGATGGCAAATCAGTTTCCTTTCTCACATGAATTGTCATCAACTGGTGGTGGCTGTATGGTGTACAATGCTGAAGGAGTCTAAGGCCATATCTAGCGTCGGCAGAAAAGAGTTTCCTGGTCGCTTAGCAATCGCTACCCTGGTAATTATTATGAAAAAATCAGCCAAAATTTGGAACCAAGGCAAAAAAAAAATACGTGTAGGGTTTTTAGTATCATGTACACGATGCCAGGACATTGTCTAAAAGCCCACGTAAGGACAACCTGACTCTCAGAAAATGTGATGTTCCTTGCTGTGCAACTTACATATCGTCCCAGTTCTGTAAAAGTAGATATTAACTTGGAGAAAACTAATAGAGTGCCAATTACTTTTCAATTTTTTTTAATTTTTATTTTTAAGTTCTAAGATACGTGTACAGGATGTGCAGGTTTGTTACATAGGTAAATGTGTGCAAGGGTGGTTTGCTGCACCTATCAACCCACCACCTCGGTATTAAGCCCAGCATGCATTAGCTATTTTTCCTAACGCCCTCCCTCTCCACACCCCACCCCCTGACAGGCGCCAGTGTGTGTTGTTCCCTCCCTGCGTCCATGTGTTCTCATTGTTCAGCTCCCACTCATAAGTGAAAACATGCGGTGTTTGGTTTTCCATTCCTGTGTTAGTTTGCTGAGGGTAATGGAGTGCCTGTTACTTTTATCCAGTAGAGATGCAAATAATTTCTGACCCCTGACCCCAGATGATGATTACATTGCTTCACAGAACTTAAATCTTTTCTGTAGTTTAATGTCTAATTTAGCAATCTAATTCTAACATTATTTCTTAAAGGACACTCTATTTTATATATCAACTTCTCATTTCCTCTCCGAGACCAGCTTTGGTGTCCTGCTGGTTCTCTCATTAAGGAGTTAAATGAAACTTGGATGTATGCTCATTGTATATTGGTATGAGATTTTAACATTTTCTGAAAATTATTTCTTGGCCCTGCGGAAGGAGGAGGGAGGTAGCATGAAAGTATTAAGTTCTCCCTTCCTGGCCTGGGGTCCAGTGGAAGAGAGGGGCCTGAGGATGTGGCCTACACAGGCTTGACCTGTGCACCTCATCCCAGGCCCTCCATGCCAGGGACCCAACCCTGCAGGAAGAAATGCTTGTGTGTGATCAGTGCATGCTTGGACCACCCAGTTATCTACTGATCAGAAAGATCACGTTCGCTTTCAGAATCATTTAGTGACCTGATGAAACTCTACCAGTATTACATAAGGAAATGATGTATTGCTTCAAGCCCAGCTCAAAGAAGTAAGCTTAAATAAAACTTTACATAGTCCAAACCTTCTCCACATCGCAACCTCTTCCCTAATGCTTTCTGCTCATGTTTTAGTTTTTCTCCCAGCATTACTATAGCACCCTGTAATTAGCCATATGAATAACAACGTATTGTGCGCCTTCTAGAGCCAAGTAAGTTCTAAGTACTCAATATAGATAAACTTATGTAAGATTATAACCGCTCCATGAGACAGCTACTATTAATAATCATCCTCTTGGCCGGGTGTGGTGGCTCACACCTGTAATCCCAGCACTTTGGGAGGCCAAGGCAGGCAGATCCCTTGAGGTCAGGAGTTCGAGACCACCCTGGCCAACATGGTGAAACTCCATCTCTATTAAAAATATAAAAATTAGCTGGGCGTGGTGGCAGGCACCTGTAATCCCAGCCACTCTGGAGGCTGAGGTGGGAAAATCACTTGAACCTGGGATGGGGAGGCTGCAGTGAGTCAAGATCATGTCACTGCACTCTAGCCTGTGTGACAGAGCAAGACTCCATCTCGAAAGAACAGAAAAAAAAATCATCATCATCATCATTATCCTCTCCACTTTACAAATGATGGTTCTAAGGCACTAGGAAAGAATCAAGAAAGATCCTCAAGATCTCATAGCTCATCAGTGGCAGAACTGTGACCTAAACCCAGGAAGCTGACTTCAGAAAGAAATTAACCACTGCATAATTGCTGCTTTTTAAAAATTGAAGTTGAACGAATTCAGATTAAAAGTTTTGCTTGACTCCGCTATGTCCTAGGTGTGTGACTTTGGATAAGTTAACTTTCTAAGTCTGTTCATTTCCTAAAAATTGAGGAGAATAGTACCTACTTCACAGAGTCGTTATAAGGATTGGATTGGTACATCCATGTACCGTTGCCCCTGTTATTCACAGTTTCAGTTTCTGTGCTTTCAGGTCCCTGAGGTCTACCATGGTCTGAAAGTATTATCTGGAACATTCCAGAAATAAACAATTCTTAAGTTTTAAATTGCACTCTATTCTGAGGAGTGTAATGAAGTCTCACTCCATCCTGCTCCATTCTACCCTGCCCTGCGCAGGGGGGGATTCATCCCTCTGTCTAGTGTTTTCACCCTGTCGATGCGCCCCACCCACTAGTCCCTTAGTAGGCATCTCACTGATGAGATCAATGCTTGCTGTATTGCAGAGCTTGTGTTCAAAACATCCCTTTTTTTTAACAATGGCCCCAGCATGCAGCAACAAGCAAGAGTAGTGTTGCGGGCAATTTGGACGTGCCACAGAGAAGCTATAAAGTGCTTCCTCTGTGTAAAAAAATGAAAGTTCTCAATTAGGAAAGAAAAAAATTGTACGCCGAGGTTGCTGAGAGAACAAACCTTCTGTTTGTGAAATGGTGAAGAAGGAAAAAGAAACTCATGCTAGTTTTGCTGTTGCACCTCCAACTTCAAAAAGTATATAGAGGTTCTGTACTACTGCCTGTTTCAGGCATTCACTGGTGATCTTGGAACATACTCCCCATGGATAAGGGGGGATGACTGTGGAATTGCTCAACAGAGTTCCTGGCATGTAGAAAGTCATCAATGATTGTTATCTTAAAAAAAAAAAAAAAAACAGGCAGAAGGGATTTTTATCAGGAGGGATAGGAACTGTAAGCCTCATTGTTCATATTAGGTTGGTGAAAAAGTAATTGCAGTTTTAGCCATTTTTTTAAAAAAAAGTAATGGCCAAAACCACAGTAAATTTTGCACCAACCTAATGAAAGATCCTCCCGTGACCTAGTGGGAGGGAGAAGCATCAGCCAACCCACAGTAAAAGGCCCCATTTGGATTAGGCTGTTCCTGAAGTCCTAGGTACAGATTCAGAGCCATGTCTACCTTCTCACCATCTGGCCTCAACCTGGAAAGGACGCACCAAAGTGACCTGGTCTTCATTCAGATACAAAAGAAGAAAAGTGTGACTACTACTACCACGTTCATAGAGCCCTTATTAAATGCCAGCACTGGCTGAACCCTTAGTATTATCATCATAGTTAATCCTCACAATCACTTTATGAGATTATCATTACCACTGCCTCTGCTTTTAGAATAAAAAAAAAAGAAAGAAAGAAACCTTAAGATGCAGTGAAGTTGAGCAGCTTGCTTGCTTAAGGTCGCCCAGCTGTTGAACAGCAAGCCCGAGATTTGAACCCAAGTCTTTGTGTCTTATTCAGTTCACGCTTCTGTAACAAATTACCCTAGACTGAGTGGCTTGAAAGACAGACACTTATTTCTTATACTTCTGGAACCTGGAAGTCTGAGATCAAGGTGCCGGCAGACCCAGTGTGCATTGAGAACCCACTTCTTTGTTTGCAGACGGCTGTCTTCCTGTCGGGTCCTCACACAGTGAAGGGAGAAAGGCAAGCTCTCCCTTGTCTCCTCTTGTGACAGCACTAACCTCATGCCAATGACCGCATCCTCACAACTAATCACCTCCCAACGGCCCCACCTCCTAATACCATCACATTGAGGGTGAGGATTTTGACACATGGATTTAGGGGGATGCATTCAGACCATAACAGCATCTGACTCCAAAATGCCCATGGCATACTGCCTTGTTGATCTGCCACCAAGAATGTGACATTTGGAACAATATTAACCAGGATTCAAAACACAAACACAAGAACAAAATTCATCTAGTATGCTTGGGGGCTGGGGAAGGGTGAGTAGTTCCTTGCCCTGAAAATAAGGAGAGCCACCTTGGGTTCCCACAAGTTCTGTTAGCACAGCGCCCTAACCCACTTCGTCCCAGCAGGTGGGGCAGGGTCCTACCCAGAGACGGGGGAGGGAAGGGAAACTGGGAGGGTACACAAGGGGAAATGCAGGTGCCATTGCTCTCACACATAGGGCCTTTTAGAGAGTGAGTCCTTCTGGGAGCCATTCATCCTGAGGACCCATGAAGATGTGGGGCTGAGTGTTACACTAAGCGTTTGAAAACACTGTGCTGATGACCATAACGATAATGCTGCTGCTGATATATTTGAGAATGTTGTGCTTGCAAGTAACATAAACTGAATTCTGTCTTTTACCAAAAGAAGAGTATTTTTTAATGTATATAAGATTCACATAATCAAGGCAAGCTTCGAGGACTGAGCTTAAAAAGTTGGATTGGGGGAAGCCAAGTGTCTTTAAAGAACCAAGAAATGCGAGACACACCTTCCATTTGTGGGAGATTGTCAGCCTCAGCCTTCATGTGGACATTCCATTCCCTAAAAGGGTCATATGTTTGTTCATATTTCCAAGTCCTAGAGACAAAATACTGGCAGAGGCAGGATGTAGACCTTGTGCCTTCTATGGTTGGAAGAAAATCGCTGCTTCCCATCAATATCTCACATCTGAGCAATGACCCCCAAGTAGGAAAGTTAGTGGATGCCGCATGGCCACACCCTCTCCAGAATATCCAGCATTGCCATGGCCTCGCTCTCATATAATTTTCAGACTTATTTTGCAACTCACCTTGGATTTTTGAGACCTATTTTGTTTCCGACCTCATATAATTTTCAGACCTATTTTGCAACTCACCTTGGATTTTTGAGACCTATTTTGTTTCCGACCTCATATAATTTTCAGACCTATTTTGCAACTCAACATGGAAGTGCGTGCTTTTTGTTTGTCAGTGTAAACTTCTTGCCTGAACGTTTAAGCCTTACCAACAAAAACCCTACCCAGACCAAGGAACAACATGTTTCTATTTAGGACCTTCTCTATGTGGAATTAGTTCATCTCTGACAATCAGGAGAGAGAGCACAGGGCAATGCCAAAGAGAGGGGTGATGTTGTGTCCAGCAGTGAATCATTACCTGTAATCAAAATAGGAGAAAGAATGGAAAATGGAGCTAAACAAAATCTCTGTATAATAAAATTATCTGGGCAATTGCCTGGTGACCAGAACATCTTCACACAGATGGAACTACCTGAGAGGAACAAATAATTTACAACAAATCCCTTGAGTTTACTTGTTGATCATCCTGATTCCCGTGGTAGACTGGGAGTCTCACTTTAGTCTTCACTATATTTTGCAATATGGTAAATAAGTTTCACTGTCTTACTGTGCTAGACACAATGTACCTCATGCTGTTAACTTAGCCAAGCATGAGTCCAATTATCTAAGATTGCCAGTAGTCAGCTAAAATCTTTCATTTCCACCTTGAGGCTCAGTAAGGATCTTATTTCATCTTGTTCCAGAGAGACTGTGATCATAGACTTTGGGGATGAGACCCCAAAGTAAATTTTAACAGAAAAGTTGCTTTTCTATGGGAGAGGGCCACTAAATGGTAAAATCACCCACCCTAACCACCTTCTCTCTTTTCATGGTTAGTCTTGTCACTTTCTTTCTCCCCTAGGACATTGAAACATTGCCCATTTTCTCTGTTAAGCATTATCTTATTCCTCATTCTTTACTAAATCTGTTTCGAGAGTGTATATTTGTCAGAATTAATTTTGTTGCAAAAAAAAAATAGAAGTTCAGCTTGAAATAGTTCAAAGAAAATGTATTGGTTCACACAATTTGGAAATCAATCCAAAGGGTAGGTCTGCAGGTATAGTTATATCAAGGGGTTCAAACTATGCCATTAGGCCTGGGTTTTTCTTCATTGTTCTGCTCCATTTTCCTCTGTCCTGGCTTCATTCTCTAACAGACTCTCTCTTCTTGGTGGGCTCTAGAAGCTTCAATTTTTACCATGGACATTCCAATTCAGCAGCTGTTCATTTCTCCCAGTGCCCATTAATAATCCTCCCACCAAAAATCTTTGATTGGCCCTTCCCGGGTCATGTGCCTACCATGAACTAATCACTGGAGCCAAGGATATAGGATGGTTGGTCACCCTGGTTACACCCTGTGGTGGTGGTGGTGGTGGATGACAGTCTCACCAAAATCCCAAAGAGAAGAAAGGCAAGGAAGTCAAGAGAGTAGGCAACTTCACCCTACAAGCATATTGGGGTCTGCCCATCTTGAGCCTTCACATCTGTCCCCAACTTCTCTCTTCCTTTGGCTTCTATCTCTTGATGTGGAATTCTGAGCTGGGTATTGTACTGGGACTCAGAAACATCCATCTAGTTCTGCCATGTCCACCAGTGATCTTGGAGATCTCAGAGGGAGATATTGGCCTACAAATCAGTAGAGAAACACTTTGTTTTGAGCCCCTCCAGAGCAAGTGTTTTCAGGAGTCCTAAACCTCTGCGTGGAGCATTGTATGTAGGCTGGTCTAAGGACTTTTGCTAGGCAGGAATTACAGCCACCCCATCAGAGCTGTTTGCATGGAATTTATCTTTCTCAGAATGACACCATCCAGAATGGCATTCCAGAACGTGGTCTTTATAACCCGTGTAATGAAACTGATAAAATTTAATGTTCTATTCCAATAATATAATAGGATTTATTTGTAGGCCTTGTATTCGCACCCCATGTCATAAATCATATTTTCACTGGATGCTTTTCCTAACTCCTCCCTCTTATCCTGGGTCCGCTGTGAGGATGGTCCATTTTTCTGTTGACATCATTGAGAAAACAGAGAAAGGGAAGAGAAAAAGAGGAGTGGGTGGGTTTTGCGGGTGATGCCGTGTAGCCAAGTATTAAAGGCACCTTGCATCCTACCCTTGAGCAGGACAGCAGGACTGGGGAAGGGAAAATTCTTTTAGCCAGGAGTCCTGTTGTTGAACCACCATTTCATCACGCCTTCCCCCAGGAATACAATGAATTATGCACGTATGGAGGGCTTCACTCTGCTCTTGGCTCTTACTGGTTTCTTATAGTAAATCAGGGACATCGATTACTGTATAGACATGGCAAGGCATGGAGGTATTTTGTATGTAACACTTGTCTCTTTTGTTTTCTGAGAAACTGTATGTATTGCTCTAAAGTTAAATAGATTGGAGCCTTTATTAATGCTTTTAGGCAACCTTGTCTCTTCTAGTTTAAAAGAGATAAATTTGAAGCTAAATTCAAGATTCTCTTCCCTTCCCCTTCTCTTTTCTTTGCTTTTTTCCTTGGGATCTAGATTTCTAGGGGCTGGTGTGTTTTCCTGGCATTTGGGGAAAGAGAATTTGTCTCATCTTCCAGTTGGGATTTCTCATCCTCACTTTGCTCTCCAGCTCAAGGCTGCCCACCCAGCACCTCTTCTACGGTGTTTCCTGACCCACATGCAGACACCCTGATTCTTCCAAGCTCTGTTCCCTACTCCCCTGAGGAGCTCCAGTGACTTTTCCAAGATGTCCTCACTCCCACCCAAAGCCAAAGGAGTCATGATGGGGACTAAGTTCTGAATGTTTGTGTCCCAACAAAATGAATATGTTAAAGCCTAATCCTCAGTGCAGTAGAATTAAGAGGTGGGGCCTTTGGGAGGTTCTGCCTTCATCAGTGGTCTACGAGATCCCAGAGAGATCCTTCACCTGTTCCACCATCTGAGGGTACAAGGAGAAGATGAAAGTCTATGAACCAGGAAGCAGGCCCTTACCAAACACCAGATCTGCCCGCACTTTGATCTGGGACTCCCTGAAAATGGTGAGAAACGAATCTCTGTTGTTTGAAGCTATCCTGTTGATGGCGTTTTGTTACAGCAGCCCAAATGGACTCTGACAGTGAAAGTGGCATGAGAGGTTGTCAATCTTTCTCTAGCTAAATAGACCACCTTGTGGTTTATTTTGCTCCCAGGTAACTCCAAAATCATGTGGAAGCCCTTCTTAGGGGAACCCAATATAAGCCTATCTGATATGGAGTTCTCAGATCCATGGGGGTCTCTATTCAGCACCTTCTCCTGATGGCTCAGAGTTTTCAACCCTTGGGAAGCTGTAGAAGAGAATAGATCCCACACTCTCATATCAGTTCTCTTGATGTTTCTCACTGTCTTCAGAGAGTCTTCCCCACTTCTTCTGTAGCCTGAGCACACACCCCACAGCCTGGTCACTCCATGGCTTGGAGGAAAGGTTCTCAAATGTGGGTGTGTGTCACCTGGAGACCTCATTACAACACAGGTTGCTGGCTCCCACCCTGTTTCTGATTCAGTAGCTGTGCTCAGTAGGGCAATGGTCTTTGATATGATTTGGGTCTACATCCTCAACCAAATTTTATGTCAAAGTGTAATCTCCAATGTTGGAGGAGTGACCTGGTAGGAGGTGATTGGATTATGGGGTGGATGTCCTCTTTGGTGCTGTTCTAGTGATAGTGAGTGAATTATTGTGAGATCTGGTTGATTAAAGAGTGTATAGCGCCTCCACACCACTCTCTCTTCCTCCTGCTCGGGCCATGTGAAGATATGCCTCCTTCCCCTTTACCTTCCGCCATGATTGTAAGTTTCCTGAGGCCTCCCTATCCATTCTTCCTGTACAGCCTGTGAAACTGTGAGCCAATGAAACCTCTTTTCTTTATAAGTTACCCAGACTCAGGTATTTCTTTATAGCAGTGTGAAAATGGACTAATACAGTCCTTAACAATGATAATGGTGCATGAATCCTCAAAGCCTGTGAATATGTTATCTTACATGGCAAAAAGGACTTTGCAGCTGTGATTAAATTAAGGATCTTGAGATTGGGAGATTCCCCTGGACTATCTGGGTAGGCTCAATATAATCAGGAAGGCCTTATGAGCGGGAGGCAGGAGAGTCCATCAGAGAAGATGTGACAATGGAAGAGGAGATTGGAGTGGTGCTGCCATAAGCAAAGGAATGCAGGCCTTTGGATGCTGGAAAAGGCAACAGATGGATTCTCTCCTGGAGTCTCCAGAGTGAACACAGCCCTGCTGACCAGTTGATTCTAGCATTGTAAGACCCATTTCAGAATTCTGACCTCCAGAACTGTAAGGTCATACACCTTTATGCTGCTTTGAACTGCTACATATGTGGTAATTCGTTACAGCAGCCATAGGAACATAATACAGAATTGGGGTGTCTCCTGAGAATCTGCATTTCTAATACAGTCTTGGGCAATGCTAATGCTTCAGGTCCAGGGATCAATCTTTGAGGATCATTGGCTTTTAGGGAAGCACACTATCCTCAGAGCTCTCCCAAACTTTGGACTACAAGCTTAACAAGTTGCTTGTTCTCTGAACAACGCTGGAGTCATGCAAATAGAAATGTTGGCTTCAACAACACTTATCCCCAGAAAGTGCCTATTAGAGAAATCAACACTTAGACTAATTTTTTTTCTTTCCATTCTGCTCTGAAGCAGTGGTGGAGAGCCACTGGGCTGTCAGTATGACTATCCATTAAAAATATATCATGTTAGTATTTTATAAGTATTTATCTTACTATATGGCTATTTATTATTTTATCTGGGAGAAAACTGCAGAGCACTGTCATAGTATATTCTGTCATGAAATCAACAAGGGTAATAGAAAAAGGGCCTCCACATTGTAGAAAGGAAATGGAACAGAGAGGTTTGCAGTGAGCCAGGTGTTCTTGTTTTCTTTATGCACCCTCTGCTCACCACCTCCTTCCCTTTTGTCACAGCCAACTGACCTTGGCCATACCTCTGTAATCATTTGACGTTGCTCCCTTCCACTGAGTTCTCCCAGGTAATAATACTGGCTTTTCCAGTATGCTCACATGGGGGAAACATGGTAACAGTGGTGGTTACTGGGGACACTAAACCAGTCAGCCACATTCCCTGGATCTGCCAAGAAGTCTCCAGGGTTCTGTTTGAGATGGGAGACCTTATCTATCATCACCAGAGCTCCTGGTGGAGGAAAAAAGAGGAAAGAAGAGAATGAAGCTCTGATAATTTACAGTGAATCCAATACCTTGGTTGTAGTAGTTACGGAATGTCAATGAACAGTGAGGAAGACTTTGAGGATCCAGTGGACTGCTGCCCTTGCCATTTCTGCCTCCTCATTCCCTTCCCTCTCTCTTTCTCTTCATCCCTCTTTTTCTCTTCCTATTCTCTTGGCAGGCAGTGGAGTCCAACCCGGGATTTGAATTCTGGCTCTGCCTTTTGCTAGCGTGTGACAAGAAACCTCTCTGATTATATTACGTAGGGGCAAAGATACCCACTTCAATTCTCTGATGAGAACTAGATGAAGGAATATCTGTAATGTATCTGTTGCATAGTAGGGACTCAATTCACTGTCTCCATGAGGCTATTGCTAATCTCCAGCCTTCTCACTACAAAGTAGTATCCAATCAAAAAATTTCACAGAGAATACAGAGTAGGAAAAAACTTTAATGAGAAACCCACAGTTTCCTTTTCATTCCAAGACTATGACATTCCCACTGCTTTAAGTTCTTCCACTGCCTAGGTGACCTTCTTGTTATAGTTAGGCATGCTTAGAGCTCTGGGCACGGGCCCGATTTTGCCAAGATTTCTTTCACTAAGGTAATCATATATGCCAGCAGGCAAAAAGGAAGCAAAGCAGATCCACATGTAAGCGGCTTTCCCCGGTGTGTAAAAGGTAAAGGGGCTCTTCGCGGAGATAGCATGCTGGATGTCCTGCAGCACCGGAGAGAAGTCTGTGCTGGCCCTCGAGTTGATGAGGTGGAGGAAATTCCGCTGTGCTAGTATGTAGTCCTGGCCGTAGTCTTCCTGTACCTCACGGGGGAGTTGTTCCAGAATTTTCTTTTCCAGCTTTTCCCACTCATCACTTGTGCCTGCAATACCTGGGGCAAAAGGAAAGAGTCAGGTCCTGGGAAGGCCAAGTAAGTCAGGGAGCAGGTGTTCATCTCTGTTGAGAAGGACAGGCCTTTGTAAATGCCTTTTATTTGTATGTATGTATGTATGTAAGTATTTATTTATTTTTGTGAGACAGAGTCTTGCTGTGTCACCCAGGCTGGAGTGCAGTGGTGCTATCTCAGCTCAGTGCAACCTCTGCCTCCAAAGTTCAAGTGATTCTCCTGCCTCAGCCTCCCGAGTAGCAGGGATTACAGGCAATCACCACTACACCTGGCTAATTTTTGTATTTTTAGTAGAGATGGAGTTTCACCATATTGGTCAGGCTGGTCTCGAACTCCTCACCTCAGATGATCTCCCTGCCTTGGCCTCCCAAAGTGCTGGAATTATAGGCATGAACCACTGCACCTGGCCTGCAAATGCCTTTTAAAATATATGCTTTATAATGGCATTTATTATCATTTCTAACCCCACATACAGAAAAGTGCACACGTGATTGGATTTTTCCAAACTGATAGCCCATGTGACCAGCAAACAGATCAAGGAACAGGGCTGGGCACAGTGGCTCATACCTGTAATGTCAGCACTTTGGGAGGCCCAGGAAGGAGGATCACTTGAGCCTAGGAGTTCAAAATCAGCCTGCGCAACAGACATAGTGAGAGCCCATCTCTAAAATATATATATGTACATATACTCAGAAATTTAGCTGGAAACAATGGTGCTCACCTATAGTCCCAACTATTCACAGACTGAGGTGGGAGGACCCCTTGAGCCTACAAGTTGGAGGATGCAGTGAGCTATTATATGATTGCACCACTGCACTCTAGCCTGGGCGACAGAGCTAGACTCCAATTTTAAGAAAAGAAAAAGGAAATTAAAAAAAAAAAAAAAACAGAACAGAACCAGCCTTTATAGTCTCTCCTCTCAGCCCACTTCTCAGTAACCACTGTCCTGATGAACAGGATAGATTCATTTTGCCTGGTTTTGAACATTATGTAATGGAATTGTATGAATAGTATTCATTCTTTTGCATCAGCTTCTTTATTCGACATTTTGTTTGTGAGAGTCATCCATGCATTGTGTGTTCATTCTCCTTTCGGCATAATATTCCATCGTGTAAATATGCCATGAATGATTTACCCACTATACTGTGATGGGCACTGGCTTGTTTTCAACTGGGCTTTTACAAATGCTGCTGCCACAAACACTGATTTATTTGGATGACTATCACACATATAATATATTATGTAATGTCTATAATATATATTCTATATAATATAGTATATATACATTCATATGAACATACACACATATAATTTTTTTAAAATATAGAAGTAATGCCTACCTCTATATTTAAAATTAGATACAGGATTTTAGGCTGGGCATAGTGGCTCACGCCTGTAATCCCAGCACTTTGGGAGGCCCATGTGCACGGATCGCTTGAGGTCAGGAGTTCAAGACCAGCCTGGCCAACATGACAAAACCCTTTCTCTACTAAAAAATACAAAAGTTAGCTGGGCATGGTGATGGGTACCTGTAATCCCAGGTACTTGGGAGGCTGAGGCAAGAAGAATTGCTTGAACCCGGGGGCAGAGGTTTCAGTGAGCTGAGATTGTACCACTGCACTCCAGCCTGGGTGACAGAGCAAGACTCCATCTCAAAAAAAGTAAAAATAAAATTACAGGATTTTAAATATTTAATCCATTTAATATACACTTTTCATTTATGTTTCAAAAATAGATATGAAATGTAATTTTAATATAATTTACACATATATTTAAATTTAATATACACATTGTATACGATTAAGTATAAATATATTTTTAAAATAAAGGCAATACCTACTTATTATATAAAATTAAATATTATATATTTACTTTAACATACAGCAGCTGTGCCTGCTCGTTATATAAAGTGAATAATAAGAAGATGGCATATTTTTAAAATTAATCTCTGCTGAGGTAATTGACAGTTTCGTGTTCTCTTCTACATTCCTTCCTTGTTCATACAAACATACATACACATAGAAGAATTTTGTTTAATTTTTTTTTGACCAGGAAATAACAAAAACAAGAAGGATTATGCTATAATATTTCCATTTTCCGTGAATTTTTTTTTTTTGGCTTAGTAATAAATCACAGACCTCCTTTCTTGTCAATGTCTCTAGATTAAACTAAAGCAACAGAATTTCCCATTGAACAGCTTTTAGCCAACCACTTCCCTAGCCAGTGACCTTCCAGTTTTTCCTATAGGTTTCAGCGTTACAGGCACTGCTGCAGTAAATAGACTTGCACCACCTATTTGTTTGTTCTTTGGCTTTAATTCTGTAGGCAAGAGTCCTTAAAGTGCCGCCTGGTCAAAGGCACATTCATTCTGAATTTTATTAGCTACTGCCAGATGACTCTCCAGAAAGGCTGCAGTCTCCCATGCTCCCTCCTGCAAAGTGCTCGGTTGCTCAGATAGCTGTGGGGATGAGCCCTTGCTAGCCTGGGTGACTGCTGGATATCAGGACTACAGAGAAGGAGGGGTGCTCCCTTGGAAATGTAGGCCAGTGAAATCCAATTATAGTCACGAAAATGCAAACAAAGTTTCAATTGCTCCTTTCTTTTCAGGAAGGCACATACCATGCTTAAAGAAATGATTATCCTGACAATTACTCTGGAGGCTTCTAGGTCCTGAAAAACCTGTTTGCGTGAGCTACTATTCCTCCTGCTACCTCTCCCCTGTCCCTGCCTTCACAGGCTGGGGGTTCCTTTTCCTTTCTGCCTCCTCATTCTTTAAACACCTCATGGACTTTCTGGTCACTCTTGTGGGTACCCTATCCAGAGTCCCCAAAGCTTTCTTTGTGAGTGACATAGGTATCAGTCTTTTGTCATCAGTCCATCATCATCTGCCACTTTTAACACAATCGTCCCACCCATCCATTCCGTGCCACTTTGATGCTACACACAATGAAGTTATTGATATGACCTGGATTGAAATCCCATCTCTGCCTCCTATCAGCTCTATGGCTTTGGAACTTCCTTAACTTTGCTGAGCCCCCCGCCCCATTCTCACTGCAAGATGGGACTATTATGACACCTACTTCATAGGTGGGGATTAAGAGAGATCATGCACATAAAGCACTTAAAATATGCTAAGCATGTAGTATTATTTAGCTATCTTTATTGCAGGCCAAAAAAATCGGGAATGTCTCTTAGAATGTCTTCAGAAGCTCCTTGTCTGTGTCCCTAAAGATTCCTTTTCTTGGCCAGGCACAGTGGCTCACACCTGTAATCCCAGCACTGGAGGCCGAGGCGGGCAGATCACGAGGTCAGGAGATCTAAACCATCCTGGCTAACACGGTGAACCACCATCTCTACCAAAAATATTTAAAAAGTTAGCCGGGCATGGTGGCACATGCCGGTAGTCCCAGCTACTCAGGAGGCTGAGACAGGAGAATTGCATGAACCTGGGAGGTGGAGGTTGCAGTGAGCTGAGATCATGCCACTGCACTCCAGCCTGGGCGACAGAGCAAGACTCCGTCTCAAAAGAAAAAAAAAATTGCCCCCACCTTCAAATAAATATAAGTATGCCATTCTCCAAACATGAGTTCTCTGTCTTCTGCTCTTGGGTTTCTTGCCTTCAGAGAGCTCATCAAATAGCTTTAAACTGGGGGCAGCCGGATATAAAAGGAAGAACCCAGGCACTGCATCTTAGGATCTGATCTCAAATTTCCAACCATCGTGGTGTACATGGTGTACCAGATCTCCACCCTAGGGTATGTTATGCACCCCAGTGCAGCACTATCATCTGGAGAATAATGTGAAACCTGCTCCTCTAAGTTGTGATTGGAGTATACATAGAAAGGGTGGAGGTATAAATCAGAGCACTATTTTAGAAAACGGATTGGTATGATTCAGTGAAGCTGAAGACAAGAAAACTCTATGACCTAGTTATTCTTGCAGAGGCATTCCAACCAGAATAACTCCACTCTGAATAGGGGCTGGGTAAAATGAAAATGAGACCTGCTGGGCTGCATTCCCAGGAGCTTAGGCATTCTTAATCACAGAACTAGACAGGAGGTTGGCAGGATTGGTATCACAAGATACAAGTCATAATAACCCTGCTGATAAAACAGGATGCAGTAAAGAAGTCGCCAAAACCCACCAAAATCAAGATGGCAACAACAGTGATCTCTGGTCATCCTCACTGTTCGTTATATGCTACTTATAATGCATTAGCATGCTAAAAGACACTCCCACCAGCGCCATGGCAGTTTACAAATGCTGTGGCAACATCCAGAAGTTACTCCGTATTGCCTACAAGGAGGAGGAACCCACAGTTTCGAGTCATCCCTCCCACTTTCCCAGAAAACTCATGAATAATCCACTCTACCCTTGTCTAGAATATAATCAAGAAATAAATATAAGTATACTCAGATACTCAGTCAAGCAGTCCATGCTGCTGCTCTGCCTAAGAAGTAGCCATTCTTTTATTGCTTTACTTTCTTAATAAATTTTCTTTAAAGGCCAGGCGCAGTAGCTCATGCCTGTAATCCCAGCACTTTGGAAGGCCAAGGCAGGCAGATCACGAGGTCAAGAGATCGAGACTATCTGAGCCAACATGATGAAACCCCACTTCTATATAAAAATACAAAAATTAGTTGGGCGTGGTGGCGCGCCCCTGTAGTCCTAGCTACTCGGGAGGCTGAGACAGGAGAATTGCTTGAAGTTGGGAGGCGGAGGTTGCAGTGAGCCGAGATCATGCCACAGCACTCCAGCCTGGTGACAGAGTGAGACTCTGTCTCAAAAAATATATATATAAATAAAAACTTGCTTTCACTTTACTCTGTGGACTCACCCCAAATTCTTTCTCATGGAAGATCCAAAAACCCTCTCTTGGGGTCAGGATCAGGACCCTTTCTGGTAACAGTTTCACTCTGGAGCATGTGTCATAGGAAAATCAAGCAACAAAAACCAAAGTACATGTGCTAGAAAGTTCATAGCTGTATTGTTCATACACGTTCAAACTAGAAGGGACTCAAACATCCCATCAACAGTAGAAAAATTGTAGCATATCCACAAAATACTACACAGCAATGAAATGAGTGGACTGCAGCTACACACAAAGTAGATAAATTGTCAAATCAGAATGTTGAGTGGAGGAGACCAGACACAAAAGGATACATACTTATTGATTCCATTCAAAGTGCAAAAGCAGTTAAAGTCAAATGCTATTGATTGGGATGGATGTAACACTACAAAGAAAAGCAAATGAATGATTAATACAAAAAGTAAGAGGTGTCCCTATTGGGAGGTTGAGAGGGCTGTGATGGTAGAGGGGCATGTAGGGGCTTCTGGGTGTTGGTAATGTTTTATGTTTTGATCTGGGTGTTAAGTACAAGAGTGTTTAAAATAATTTGTTGAACTATGTGTGTATAATGCTTTTTTATGTATATATATTTCTCGATTTTAAAAAATAAGATCAACATCAGTAGAGAATGTATGGAAAGTGGGGAGCCCATTGCCTGGTAAGAACAGCTTCCCAGAAATCTTATGCATAGCAATTATACTGAATCTCTAAAACCATAACTTAACTGCAGGGTTGCTCTCTCGTCCAGATAGAATTTTACATCTGTGTGTTGGAATTCTCTTTGAGCTGTGTCACTAAACCTTCAATCCTCCTGCCAGGTTCACCTTTTCCCTCTTCCACTAGCTCTCAACCAGCTTTCCTCTCTCTGTATCCCAGTCTCTCAGTCCAACCAGCGCATCTGGCTTTACCTCTGACCCATGGCTCTTCTCCATCACCTCCCCACAATTCTCCTTCCCACTCAGGGAGTCCCCAAGTTGGAAACCCCTCTCAAGACTTCATCTCCTGTGTATTTCTATTGCCCCGGTCCTGCCTCTCATCCTGGTGACCCATATTCCTTTCTCTGGGTCTCCATCCCTTTTTCTGAGTCCTGAGCCCCCTCCACAACCTTAGGAGGTTCTCAGCTATTGAGTGTTTCAAGCCAAAATTTCAATATTTCTGTATAGATTTTATCTTTTGCATTTGGGTTAACATTCAAACCTTTAGGGTTTGTTCTTTTAGTGCATTTAGTGATACCTACCAGTTTGTGGTCATTTATTAGACATACTTTTTACATCTTCACTTAAATCACCAATTAAATGTTTGATGGCCCAGAATAAAAGTCAGGGCCTTCGGGTAAGCTGCCTCTGCCCAGAGTTCAGATATTCAGGGAGGGGAAAGGAGAGAATAACCATCTCTTCTTGGGGTGGAGGGAAGGTGGGTCATACTCTTCAGAGTGAAGGAGAAAAATATTGTTTCTGAAATATGAAGAAGCTGGGGAAAGAAATCTTCTTAGCCAACGGGAACAAAAGACTAATAATGTTACTCCTAGTATCTGGTCAAACTTTTAGATGAAAATAAGCTCTTGATCTAAATAAAGAAACCTGGTATGAAACTAATGGATTATATTTTGTTAGACAGGTTTGGGTGGGGCAATGAAAATAACCAAAATTGGTGAGAGTCAATTAGGGACCATTTTTGAACTGTACTTCCACAGACCAAATACAACTCTACCATCAAGGGAGGGAGTGCGAGTCCCAGAAAGGTCCTGCTCAGAGCAGGCACCAGGGACCAGGGTTCTAAACCAGTGGGCCTCTGCTTGCTTATGACTTACAGAGCCACTGCAATTCCTTTGTGAAAGGAAGCAGGGATGACACCGTACATGGAGAGCCTGGCACTTAAAAGAGGCCCACCCGTCCCAAGTCCTGCTGGGTGGACACTGAGAGCTGGAGAACCCTGGACACATGACAACCTCATCCAAACTCCTGCACTAAGAGGCTTAACCAAACTCCAGCACAGTTTCTAGCAGTGTAAGGCCCCGCCCCTTGGATGACACCAGCCCCTCACTAAAATGCCTGCCTAAAGAAGGCTCAGCCTTAACAGAAAAATGTACTATTTGCTCTAGCCAACACATCCCTGAGAGGTCCCTGACTTCCCTTTCCTGAAATACTTACTAAAAAGAACTTTAAATTGTAACTATATAGCTCTTGCAACACAGAAGCTTTTTTCTCCAGGACCTGAGAGCCATTCCTTTGGAACTGAATCATCAGGAAGGATCAGACCTCTGTTTCTCAGTCTCTGTGGGAAGAAAGAATCTGGACGTCTTTGATTGTCAAGTAGCAGACACAGCTGAACCCCCTGTATGAACACTGACAGACCCTTGTACCTTTTCACTTATCTGACTTACTGACCCCCGCTCTCCTTTCTCGTTCATCCTTCTTTTAAAATGTTTAAATTGCCTTCGTACAAATCAGAATGTAGCCTAGCTCTTTCCCCTACTGTCAGCAGTTACTGAATCAAGCCTGTTTTCACCACTTTAACTGATGTCTGGCTGTGCTCATCTCTGATAACACTGAGGGGCTCCATGTGCGCTCTGCCAGACCAAGAGGACCTTCAGGGTTCCTTCCAGGATGAACATCACAGGGTTCTTGGGCTCAGAAACCTACCCGTTCGGAAGCCTCCAGGTTGGATGTAAACAACTTTAACTCCCCACTTGGAAAGCTCGAGTCTCAGAACTGATGAGAACATGGCCACAGCCGCCTTTGTTGGGCCGTAAGATGCCAGCTTTGCCATTGGGGCCCCTCCTGTGGGAGTAATGGGAGAAAAAGAAGTCAAGTTAGATATATTCATTTGTTCATCCAATAAATATTTAATCAGCATCTACTGTATGCTAGGAGCTGGTATCAGTGACTCAGGCAGATAAAGGCAGACAAGGGCCCCTGTGCCCAGGTGAGCGACGTTCTTGCTCATTCCCACAGTGTGGCTTCATTTGCTTCTGCCTTCCTTGGCACCCCTATTGCAGCTGGTATGACAACAAACCAAGTCGAAGGATCAATCTTGCCCAACTCCTAAGCAAAATGTAATTTAGGGCTGGGCACAGTGTCTTATACCTGTAATCTCAACTCTTTGGGAAGCCAAGGTGAGCAGATTACCTGAGGTCAGGAGTTCAAGACCAACCTGGCCAACATGGTTAAACTCTGTCTCTACTAAACGTACAAAAATTAGCCAAGCATGGTATCGCATGCCTGTAATCTCAGCTACATGGGAGGCTGAGACATAAGAATCACTCGAACCCCAGGAGGCAGAGGTTGCAGTGAGCTGGGATCACGCCACTGCACTCCAGCCTGGCAATAGAGTGAAACTCCGTCTGAAAAAACAAACAAACAAAAAAATGGGTTTAGGTAAGATGAAGAGCATCCACCCACCAGGCCCTGATCTTCTATCCTGATCAACCTACCTTCTGAGGTTCCCGGTGAACATATCTTTTAGCGGGGAGGAGGGTTCACTATTCAACCCACTACAGCACCTATAATCAAATGGATTGGGTTCCAACGAGAAATAATGCATATCATGGGGAATGGTGGGGCATTTCTGTAAGAGGATGTGAGAAAGGATATATTCTAGGGCTAGGGCAGATGCTCTGTATCCCACCTAAATCACATTTAACTTAGAACCTGGTGAGATTCAGCCTTAAACTGAGTTGGTCACTGAACCAGCTGTAAGGAAGTAATGGAAGGCAAGATCAAAGGAAGCCAGGAAAGGGAGTGATCTACTTGGAATAACAGTCTGAGGCAAGGATCTCTAGATAAGATCATCCTGGATTAGGATGGGCCCTGAATCTGATTAATCATGGGTGTCATCAGAGACAGAAAAAGAGAAGACACAAGGAAGAAGGCCACATGGAGATGGAAGCAGAGATTGGGGTTATGTTGCACAAGCCAAGGAACACCTGGGGCCACCAGAAGCTGGAAGAGGCAAGGATGGACTCTTTCCCAGAGCCTCGAGAAGATGCACAGCACTGCTAACGCTTGGCTTAGACATCTGGCCTCCAGAACTACAAAAGAATAATTTGCAGATGTTTTAAACCACTCTGTTTGTGATACTTTGTTACAGCCGCCCTAGAAAATGAATTGAGTTGCATTCCTGGTGGTCTTCAGCAGGAAGACACTGACACTATGAAGGGGTGAAGGCAGTGAGGGCTCACAGTGCCTCAAGAAGTCTCACAGGAAGGCTAGACCTGTGACAACAGGGCTCCCAGTCTTGGCAAAGATTTCCCAGGTCAAAGAAGCATCCACTGGGTGCATGAATAAGCAAACTGCGGCCCAGCCATATGATGGAACACCACTCCGCCGTCAGAGGGAATGAACCTGATACATGTAACAACATGGATGTCTCAAAAGAATTATGGGCAGTGAGAGAGCCAAACAAAAGAGGGCATGTACTCTTTGGTATAATTCCCTTTATATAAAGTTCTAGGAAATGCAAATTAATCTCTAGTGAAACAGATCAGTGGTTACCTGAAGGGTGGGAGTGCCATGAACATTGTGCCCACCCCCATCAAAATTCGTATTTTGAAGTCCTAACCCCTAGTGTGATGGTATTAGGAGATTGAGCCTTTGGGAGGTAATTAAGTCATGAGGATGGAGCCCTCAGGATGAGAGGGATTAGTGCCCTTTTAAGAAGAGACACCAGAGAGCTTATTTATTCTCTCTCTGTACCACGTGAGCACACAGTGAGAAGATGGCCATCTGCAAGCCAGGAAGAGAGTCTTCACCAGAACCTGACCATGCCGGCACCCTGATCTGGGACTTCTAGTCTCCAGAACTTTGAGAAATAAATTTTGGTTGTTTAAATTACCCAATCTATGCTATTTTGTTATGGCAGCCCTGGCAAATTAATATGGGGGAGGGTCCAGGGAGGGATTAGAAAGGAGGACAAGGAAGCTTTGGAGAATGATGAAACATATACACTGTCATGATTGTGGTAATGCTTTTATGGGTGTATATAGATAGATAGATAGATAGATAGATAGATAGATAGATAGATAGATGTATATATATATGTATATGTCTAAACTTATTAAATTGTATACTTTAAATTTGAGTACTTTAGTGTACGTCAATTGTATCTCATTTTTTTAAATTAAAAAAAAAAAAAAGAAGAAGCCACTCTACTTCAAGAGACCATGAACATCTCAGCAAAACCCAGGGATGACTTCAGGAGTATTTTTCTCTGCCTAAACCAGGACATTTGCATGACTGTTCAGGGGTGGGAGAAGGACCTCAGGGTTCCTTGGTCTTATCTTTCCATGCATCCTGGTTTCACCAGCTCTTAATCCATGGTAAGTTTCACCAAACCAAACATAGCTCCAGTTTTGCATATGTACTTGTCTTTGTTCTCTTGATGCCAGCATTTTGCAATTAATCCCTTTTCCTTGCCAAAGTCTCTTTTATTCTTCTACCTCAGCATGTTTTATCCATGAGAGAATAGCTTCTTAGCCATGATTTATCTTGCCTGAGCCCTGTCTCCACCCAAAAAGTAAAGTTATAAGGTTATAGGTAGCTACAATCATGCCGCTGCACTCCAACCTGGGCAACAGAGGGCTACCTGTTTTAGAGGGGTTTATTTTCAACCCTTCTTATTCAAGCATAGCATGCAATTGTACACAGGTGTGTAGTCTGTGATTTCTGGAGGAAAACTGGCCCAAAAAAGGTTTTAGGCCTCAAAAAGAATGCTTTTCCAACTGCCCTTTGTACAATCAGAGTTGTTTCCCACTTCCTCTAATCCTGGGTTTAAAATGTAAAAACTAAAAATGAAAACAAAAACCCAGCTTGATGTAGCAGACAGCTATGATTATTATCTCTCATTAGAGAGAGCCCTTTTACTCGGGTACTTCCTATATACCAGTAACTGTGCTATGCACTCAGAACCCACAATGCATTGAAATTGGCAGCCAAGATCAGAGATTTTCAACTGGGGGTGATTTTGCACCCCAGTGATCATGGGAAATATCTGAAGATGTGTCACAACTAGGGGTGGGTGCTACTATTATCTAATGGGTCAAGGACATAGGTTGTTAAACACTCATAATGCATGGGACAGTCCCTCTGCAGAAAGAATTCTCCCCACCAAAAGGCCAATAGTGCCAAGTCTGAGAAATATTACCCTGGACTTAGGTGCAACATGACCCTCATTTGAAGATAGAGGCAGACAAGGTTACCTGGGTCAGGTCACCCAGCTAATGACCCAAGAACAAGATTCAAGCCACAATGATACAAAATCTCTGAGGCCTGAGTCATTTTAGAGGGTCTTGTTTTCAAGCATAGCAAGCAATTACACACAAGTGTTTGTGCAGATATTTCTGAAGAGGAAAACTGGCCAGGAGACGTTTTTAGGCCTCTCAAACAGAAAGATTTTCCAACTGCCCTTTATACCATCAGAGTTGCCTCCCAATACTTCTGATCCTTGGTTAAATATTTATCCAACTGCCTTGCTGGGATTTGGGTTAAAGAGCTATGCTATTTGTTTGGGAAGGATGGTCAACGTGTTATTACAGTGGGGAGAATTCTCCTGCAGTAGATGTGATCAAATCTGGAAAGAATGACCTGTTGGGGTCATCTACTCAAGAGCTAGTGAGTGACGGGGCAGAGGATGGAGGGTAATTCGGTGTCAGAGTCAGAGGCAGTGATGCCAGCAGCTGGCAGGATAAGAAGACACAAGCACACAGACTGTCAGCTGCTCCCCCAGACCCTCACGGGGGATGGCTTTTGGGTCGCGAATGCTACTGGACCATTCACTGCATGCCAAGCGCAAGGCTGATGCTTAAACATGTGTTATTTCATCTCATCTCTCCATGGCCCCCAGAGGAAACAATTACTATTGTCGTTGTCTTCTAATGAGGAAGCTGCAACTCAGAGGTTCACAATTGTGCCCAACATCATGCAGTTGTCATTGGTAGAGACAGGATTAAAACCCAGGCAGTCTGTCTTCATTCTGCTTGCCTGGCATCCTAGAAGATTCTTCCCTGTTTATCTATATGATGTCTCTCACTCTTTTGTGTTCCCTTCTTTAGGGATGGAAGATGTAGGAGGGAAGGACATTGGAGGGGAGGATGTGGTTGACTCTAGATGGCATTTCTTAGAGAAGAACTTAAAGAAGAAATGTTTCTCCCCATCCCAGTCCTGAAACTTCTCACCCTTAGGAGTATATTTAGAAGACATGGGTTGTGTTGCCTTTATTCCCACGTGAGAATGGGAGTTAGGTTGGAACAAGCATCTAACAGTGGAGCTAGCAGAAAACAAAAATGGCCAAGAAGTTACCACTGGGAAGAGCATCTTAGACCCTTTGGCCTGGTGTTTGATGTGATGGTAACATATGGTTACACTGAGTCACCGGGGAAGGAGGTGGCTTGGTGAATCCGACTAAAGTTCAGGTTCAAGTTCTACCTTATAGGCCAGTCACTGAACCCTTCTGACCTTGGTTTTTATAACTGCAAAATGAGGATAGCCACATTACATAGGCTATTGGGATCATATACCTGACAGCATTCAACAAATGCCTGAATTGTAATGGATGCTTCATAAAAACTCTTAATATTTATTAGGTGTCTACTATATGCCAAGCACTGTTCTGAGTGTTTTAACATCAACTCTAAATGTATTTAATGATCACAACTGTCATAGGAGGTAGATTCTAGTATTATCCTCATGAACCTCATTTCAAAAAATGAAAACACTGAAGTGTAGAGAGTTTAAGTAACTTTCCCAGGGACACAGAAAGTGATAGAAATATTAACTAACCTTTACAAAAAATTTACAGTGTCCACACAAAACCTTATTCAAAAAATATTCAGAGAAGCATTATTCATAATAGCCAAAAATGGGGAAGAACCTAAGTGTCCGTCAGCTAATGAATGGATTCTTTAAATGTGGTATATTCATATGCACATTAAAAAAGCTGCAAAGACACCTACTGAGGAGGACACTTTGGAAGTTTGAACTTTCAGACGAACATCCTTTTAAGCAATGCATACGTTCCAATTCTGGCTGCCTCTGCCCAAATGAGAGGCACATGGAACTTCTCACTGAGGCTGGACAGCAGGTAGAAGGTCAGGGGAAGGTGTGGAGATTCTGCCCGATAGAGACAGCAAGGAGAGTGACAAGTGGCCAGTGGGCACAGGTAACTGAGCAGTCTTTAACGGAAAACAAAGGAGCCAAACTTTAATGAGTTAATGAGGTTGTCAAGAAATAGAGGCTGAAAGTCACCTGGCTTTTGAAGGAACTCAGGGGAAAAGGGGAAAAGAAGTTCTTATTGTTCAGTTTCCCACTTACAGTGAGGACATGGGTTGTCTGGTTTTCTGTTCCTGTGTTAGTTTGCTGAGGATAATGGCTTCCAGCTCCATCCATGTCCCTGCAAAGGACATGATCTCATTCCTTTTTATGCCTGCATGGTATTCCATGGTATATATGTACCACATTTTCTTTATCTAGTCTATCATCAATGGGCATTTGGATTGATTCCATGTCTTTGCTATTGTGTATAGTGCTGCAGTGAACAAACATGTACCCCGGAACTTAAAATTAAAATTAATTTAAAAAAGAAAAAATAAAAAATTGCAGGGCAGTGTCCATTAATAAAAATAATAATAACTCATAATCTTCAGGGAAGACATACTACACATGAGCAGCTATGCGAAGAACTTTATGGGGATTTTTTATGAAAGCCTGAGAACACCCTATGTGGTCGTATTACCTCTGCTTATTCATCCACTCTCATTGCCTCCACTTTATGGGGGCAAAAGTAGAGCTTAGAGAGGCTATAGGGCCTCAGGGTTTCCAGGAGTGTCACCCAACCAGGAAGTGGAGGGGAGAGTTCCACCCTCCTGGCTCCCAGTCCAGCTCAAAGAGGAGAGGATTGAGAGCCCGAAGAGGAATGATCCTTAAAGCACAGCCGGGGGTGGAATGAAAGACCCAGGGAGAGAGAAGGAGTTAGTAGAAAGGAGGCAAGGATGAAGAGGAGGATGAGTGACAACAGGAGAGAGAAGTTAGGGAAGTTCATCTGGGAAAGCTTCAGTTTGCTTGTGAGAGTTCCAGAGAGGAAGTGAATAGAGCAGACAAATCAACAGCAAACACGATTTGCAATCTTTTTCTCTCCTATTCTGCACACCTCTTGCCTTCTGAGGAGGGCATATCCAATGGAAGCGTTTAGTTTATTGAGCAGCTAAGAGTAGGTGGATGTGATATGAACGTGCTGGTCATGGGGAAAGGAAGGAGGGGGAAAGACGAGGAAAGAAACAAGGGGGATTTGGGAGCCAGGAAGGACAGGGATGGGGAGGTAACCAGAGGGGAGGCGGCTGGCAACTGAAGACCTTTGGAAGGAGAGGAAAAAAAAACATCTAAAGGGGAATTTCATTAAATTGTGCTTTGTGGTATATAAAATCTCTAATAAAATCTGTTTTCTGGAGTCGGTTCTGCCATTTGGGAACGTGATAAAGTGCTAAGTGTTCATTCAACATGGTATAAAGAGTGAGGAGAAAGTGTCCATGGTGACCTGAGTTACGTAAGATCGGGAGGAATGAAGTTTAAATTTGAGGGTAAAAAAAAGACAAATGTTTGGAATCAGTTTTTAGGTGCATGTGATTTGTTGTAAATCAGAGCTCGTTTAAGATTGGCCTGTAGAGAGAGCCAAATGAGGATGGTAAAACATGCACTTATTGTTACAGCAAGAACGAATACCTTGCTAAGAAGGACATCGGCCTGGATGTCCTCCAGAAGGGCATAGAAAGCCTGGGGCAGGGTGAACCTTGATCCTTGATTTGACAGTCAGTGTTGGGTATTGGAAAGTAAGCCAGCCTCCACAAGTTTTTTCTGTGGAGAAAGAGACTAGACATGGAGGAAGGGTACCCAACCTTTAAAGAAAATGGGATAGGCCCAAAGGTATTTGATCTGATACCCAGCTCAAACCAGACACATTAGTTTCCCATGGCTGCTGTAACAAATTACGACAAACCTAGTTGCCTAAACATTATAAATTTATTATGATAAAGTCAAGGACTCAGCAGTGTCCTTGACTTTATCGTAATAAATTTGTAATGTTTAGGCAACTAGGTTTATCTCTAGGAGGCTCTAGGGGAGAACTAGTTCACTTGACTTTTCCAGCTTCTAGAAGCCACCTGCATTCCTTGGTTCCTGGTCCCTTCCTCCATCTTCAAAGTCAGCTGGGTACCATCTTCCAACTCTGGTCCTCATGCCTCTTTCTTACGAGGACCCTTGTAATTGCATCAGATCCACCCAGATCATCCAGGATAACCTCCTCATCTCAAGATCCTTCACTCAATCACATGTGCACAGTCCCATTTCCCATGTGAGGTAACGGGCTCACAGTCTTCAGACATTGGGATGTGTATGTTTCTGGGAATCCATTATTCTGCCTCCCAGACCAGCTGCTTACTCACAGCAGCCTGAGAGTTTCTTCAGGGTTATTTACTCTGCAGCAACAAATAACTGGAACAGAATCATCAATTCCAGCTCTGTTTTTCCTGGCTGGTACACAGTTCCACGATAAATCTGTGCCACCAAAATTCTTGTTATTCAGAAGGTGACAGAGTTGCCAGACAGAAGACAATCTGGTGGGTCAGGGCAACCACGTGCCTCTTCTGGAGCCCTTATTAGTGACTGACTGCCTCTCCTTCTCCATGCACTTTGCTTCAAAATGAAAACAACAGCAATGAACTCCCAAATAAGCACACTTTACAAAATTACTATTACATTAATTTTGCCAAAGATACATCAACAAGTCAGCATTACATTGAATGTTAATTTCTGTGGATTTGTTGATTATAGATAGCCTTTTAGACATACTTTGACTTTTCTAATTCTTGTATTACATTCTAGCTTTTTCTTTTCCAGCTCAAATCCTTTTCTATTGTTTCACAAAACTCCAGTAAGTCCTAGGGAGTCCCTCATTGTGTTCTCTGCTGAATTCCCCTGTTCCTTATCAATTAAGGTGTTATGGACTGAGTTGTCCTCCCCAGCCCCAACAAAAGTTCATATGTTGCAGTCCTAACCTCCAGTATCTTAGAACATGACTATATTTGGAGACAGAACCTTCAAAAAGATGGTTATGGTTAAACAGGATCATAAGAGTAGGGCCCTAATTCAGTATGACTGCCATTCTTATAAGAAGAGGAAGAGGCACCAGGGGTGTAACAGACAGAGAGATGACCAAGTCAGGACGCAGCAAGAAGGTGATCATCTGAAAGCCAAGGAGAGAGAGCTCAGGAGAAACCAACCCTACCGACACCTTGGTCTTGGACTTCCAGCCTCCAGAACTGTGAGAAAAGAAATTTCTGTTTTTTTAAGACACATTGTCTGTGGTACTTACTTATGGTAGCCCTAGCAAACTAACACGGAGGAAAATTGATCATTTAAGAGCTTTGTTGTTTTTTTTAATTTTTAATGTTTTGTGGTTACATAGTAGATGTTTATATTTATGAGCAACATGAGATGTTTTTATATAAGCATGCAATGCATAATAATTAGATCAGGTTAAATGGGATATCCATCAGCTTAAGCATTTATCCTTTGTGTTACGCACAATCTAGTTATACTCTTTTAGTTATTTTTAAACATACAATTCAATTATTATTGACGATTGTGCCATCAAATACTCTGTTGTGCTATTAAATACTGTATCTTATTCATTCTTTCTATTTTTTGTACCCATTAATCGTTCCTACTCCCCACTTTTTAGTCCCCTCCACTACTCTTCCCAGCATCTGGTAACCATCATTCTACTCTACCTCCATGAGTTTTAGTGTTTTAACTTTTAGCTCCCACAAATGAGTGAGAACATGAGAAGTTTGTCTTTATGCTCATTACATTATTTCATTTAACATAATGACTTCCAGTTCCATCCATGTTATTGTAAATAACAATATCTCATTCTTTTTTATGACTGCATAGTACTCCATTGTGTGGATATGTACCACATTTTCTTCATTTATTCATCTGTTGATGGACACTCAGGTTACTTCCAAATCTTGGCTATAACAGTACCGCAACACACATGGAACTTCAGATATCTCCTTGATATACTGATTTCCTCTCTTTTGGGTACATACATAGCAGTGCGATTGCTGAAAAATAGGGCAGCTCTATTTTTAGAGCTGTTCTCCATAGCAGTTGTACTAATTTACATCCCCACCAACAGTGTACAAAGGTAATCTTTCTCCACATCCTTGCCAGCATTTGTTACTGCCTGACTTTTGGATGAAAGCCATTTTGCCTGGGGTGAGATAATATCTCATTGTGGTTTGGATTTGCATTTCTTTAATGATCAATGATACTGAGCCCATTTTCATATACCTATTTGCCATTTTTATGTCTTGTCTTCTTCTGAAAAATGTCTATTCAGATCTTTTGTACATTTTAAATCACATTATTAGATTCTTTCCTATAGAGTTGTTGAGCTCCTTATATTTTATGATTATTAGCCCTTGTCAAATGTGTAGTTTGCAAATATTTTCTCCCACTCTGTGGGTTGTCTCTTCACTTTGTTGATTGCATACTTTGCTGTGGAGAAGCTTTTTAACTTTATGTGATCTCATTTGTCTCTGCTTGTTGGGTGTTACTCAAGAAATCTTTGCCAGTTGCAATGTCTTGGAGAGTTTCCCCAATGTTTTCTTATAGTAAAATAGTTTTGTAGTTTCAGGTCTTAGATTTAAGTATCTAATCCATTTTGATTTGATTTTTTTATATGGTGAGAGACATGGATCTAGTTTCATTCTTCTGCATATAGATATACAGTTTTATATCTTTCTTCCTTTCTTTTCCTTCCTTCCTTCCTTCCTTCCTTCCTTCCTTTCTTCTCTCTCTCTCTCTCTCTCTCTTTCTTTCTTTTCAGGGTCTCATTCTGTCACTGAGGCTGGAGTGCAATGGTATGATCAAAGCTCACTGCAGCCTTTACCACCACCGATCTTAAGTGATCCACCCACCCTAGCCTCCCCTGTAGCTGGGACTACAGGCACATGCCCACACCTGGCTATTATTTTGCATTTTTTGTAGAGACAGGATTTTGCCATGTTGCCCAGGCTGGTTTTGAACTCCTCGGCTCAAGTGATCCACCCGGCCTCCCTAAGTGTTGGGATTACAGGCATGAGCCACAGCACCTGACTGAATTTTCTCATCACCATTTATTGAAGACACTGTCTTTCCCTGGTGTATGTTGTTGGCATTTGTTGAAAATGAGTTCACCATAGATGTGTAGATTTATTTATGGATTCTCTCTATCCTGTTCTTTTGGCGTATATGTCTGTTTTTATGCCAGTAACATACTGTCTTGGTTACTATAGCTCTGTAGTATAATTTGAAGTCAGGTAATGTGATTCCTCCAGTTTTGTTCTTTTTGCTCAGGGTAGCTTTGGGTCTTCTGAGTCTTTTGTGCTTCCATATAAATTTTTGGATTGCTTTTTCTATGTCTATGAAGAATGTAATTAGTATTTGGTAGGGATTGCACTGAATCTATAGATTTCTTTGAGTAATATAGACGTTTTAACAATATTGACTTTTTCCAATCTATGGACCTGGAATATCTTTCAATTTTTTGTGTCCTCTTCAATTTCTTTCATCAATATTATATAATTTTCATTGTAGAGAGTTTTCACTTCTCTGGTTAGGTTAATTTCCAAATATTTCATTTTATTTATAGCTATTGTAAATGGGATTACTTCCTTGACTTCTCTTTCAGATTGTTTGCTGTTGGCATATAGAAATGCTACTGATTTTTGTATGTTGATTTTGTATCTTGCAACTTTACTGAATGTTTATCAGTTTTAATTGTTTTTTGATGGAGTCTTTAGGTTTTGCATCAAATATAATATTATATGATCTGCAAACAAGGATAATTCAACTTCTTCCTTTCCAACTTGGATGCTCTTTATTTCTTTGTTTGTCTGCTTGCACTAGCCAGGACTTCCAGTACTATGTGGCGTAACAGTAGTGAAAGTGGGCATCCTTGTCATGTTCTAGATCTTAGAGGAAAGGATTTCAGTTTGTTCCCATTCATCATGACACTAGCTATAGGCCTATTATATATGGCTTTTGTTATGTCGAGGGATGTTCCTTCTATGCATAGGTTTTTTTTTTTAATTGAAGGTTTTTATCATGAAAAGATACTGAATTTTCTCAGATGATTTTTTTTTTGCATCAGTTGATATGATCATATGGTTTTGTCCTTCGTTCTGTCGAGATACTGTATCACACTGATTTGTGTAAGAAACATCCCTGCATCCCTAGGATAAATCCCACTTAGTCATGATGAATGATCTTTTTAATGTGCTATTGAATTCCATTGCCAGTATCTTGTTATGGATTTTTACATCAACATTCAGGAGGCATTTTGGCCTGTAGTTTTCTTCCTTTTTTTTTAACTTATCTTTTCTGGTTTTACTGTCAGAAAAATACAGGCCTTGTAGCATAAGTTTGGAAATATTCCCATTAGTTCTTTATAAGTTGGTAAAATTGGGCTGGGCATGTTGGCTCAAGTCTGTAATTTCAGCGCTTTGGGAGGCCGAGGCAGGTGAATCACCTGAGGTCAGGAGTTCAAAACCAGCTTGGCCAACATGGTGAAGTCCCATATCTATGAAAAATACAAAACTTAGCTGGGCGTGGTGGCCAGTGCCTGTAATCCCAGCTACTAGGGAGGCTGAGGCAGGAGAATCGCTTGAACCCGGGAAGCAGATCTTGCAGTAAGCTGAGATTGTGCCACTGCACTTCAGCCTGGGTGACAAAACAAAACCCCATCTCAAAAAAAAAAAAAAAAAAAAATGCCAGGCATGGTGGCTCATGTCTATAATCCCAGCACTTTGGGAGGCCGAGGCAGGTGGATCACCTGAGGTCAGGAGTTCAAGACCAGCCTAACCAACATAGTGAAACCCTGACTCTACTAAAAATACAAAAATTAACTGGGCATGGTGGCAGGCACCTGTAATCCCAGCTACTCAGGAGGTTGAGGCAGGAGAATTGCTTGAACCTGGAAGGTGGAGGTTGCAGTGAGCCAAGATCATGCCACTGCACTCTAGCCTGGGTGACAGAGCAAGATTTCATCTCAAAAAAAAAAAAAAAAAAAAAAAAAGTTTGGTAAAATTCAGCAGCGAAACCATGAGGTCCCAGCCTTTTCTTTGCTTGGAGACTTTTTACTATGGCTTCAAACTCGTTACTTAGGTTTTATTGGTCCATTCAGGTTTTGGGTTTCCTCATGGTTCAATCTTGGTAGGCTGTCTGTAAGAATTTATCTATCTCTTCTAGGTTCTCCAATTTGTTGACATATAGTTAGTTACTCATGTTAGCCTCTAATGATCCTTTGAATTTCTGCAGTATTGGTTGTAATGTCTCCTTTGTCCTCTCTGATTTTATTGGGTCTTCTCTCTTTTGTTGTTAGGCTTATTAAAAGTTTGTCAATTTTGTTTATCTTTTCAGAAACCAACTTTTCATTTTGTTGATCTTTTGTATTTGTTTTCTTCTTTTCAATTTTATTTATTTCTGCTCTGATGTTTATTATTTCTTCTACTAATTTTGAGGTTGGTTTGCTCTTGCTTTTCTAGTTTTTTGAGGTGCATTGCTAGGTTGCTTACTTGAAATTTTTCTACTTTTTGGATATAGGCATTTACAGCTATCAACTTCCCTCTTAGTACTACTTTCGCCATATCCCATAGGCTTTGGTATGTTTGATTCCCATTATCACTTGTTTTGAGAAATTTTTAAATTTCCTTCTTAATTTTTTTCATTGACCTACTGGTTATTCAGGAGCATCTTGTTTAATTTCCATGTGTTTGTACAGTTTCCAAAACTCCTCTTATTTTTGATTTCTAGTTTTGGTCTATTGTGGTCAGAGAAGATTCTTGATGTTATTTTGGTGGGTTTTTTTTTTTAATGTTTTAAGACTTGTTTTGTATCCTAACATCCTTGAGGATGATCCATGTGCTCAGCAGAAGAATGTGTATTCTGCAGCCTTTGGATGAAATGTTATTCTGTAAATAACAATTAGGTCCAGTTGGTCTATAGTGCAGATTAAGTCTGATATTTCTTTGTTGATTTTCTGTCTGGATGATCTATGCAAAGCTGAAAGTGGAGTACTGAAGTCTCCAGCTATTAATGTATTGGGATCTATCTATCTGTTTAGCTCTAATAATATTTGCTTTATATATCTGGGTGGTCTGGTGTTGGGTGCGTGTATATTTACAATGGTTATGTCCTCATGCTGAAGTAACACTTTTATCACTATATAATAACCTTCTTAGTCTCTTTTTATGGTTTTTGTCTTGAAATCTATTTTCCTTGATATAAGTATAGCTACTCCTGATCTTTTTGGTTTCCATTTGCATGAAATATCTCTTTCCTGTCTTTATAAGGCATTGTTTCTGTCTTTAAACAAACTCCCTGCCCTGTTGGGTGCATATGCCTCCCATCTCTTCTGATTCCTTGCAACTGTTTTAACAGCTTTATAAAGTACTTTGGGTGGTTTCTGAGCCCTACAAATAAACTCATTTCTAAAGTTTCTCTGGGACATAAAGATTCAAGGAAGGAAAACTTCATACATCTTGGTGAGTAGGTGAAAGAAAGAAGAGAGAGGCATGGGGAAAAATAAATCCAAGATGACTCAAAGTTCTGAAACTCAAAAGACTAGGACAAAAAGAAGTCAGGGTCCAGTTTCAGTGTTCTGCCTATGGCTAGCCAGTTACCTCAGCATCGTTTATTGAATAGGGAATCCTTACCCCATTGCTTGTTTTTCTCAGGTTTGTCGAAGATCAAACAGCTGTAGGTGTGTGGTCTTATTTCTGGGTTCTCTAGTCTGTTCCATTGATCTATGTGTCTGCTTTTGTACCAGGATCATGCTGTTTTGGTTACTATAGCCCAGTAGTATAGTTTGAAGTTGGGTAGTGTGATGCCTCCAGCTTGGTTCCTTTTGATTAGTAGTGCCTTGGCTATTCATGCTCTTTTTTTGGTTCCATATGGATTTTTAAATCATTTTTTTCTAGTTCTGTGAAGAGCCTCAATGGTAGCTTAATAGGAATAGCATTGAATCTATAAATTGCTTTGGGCAGTATGGCCATTTTAACTACATTGATTCTTCTTATCCATGAGCATGAGATGTTTTTTCCATTTGTTTGTGTCATCTCTGATTTCTTTGAGCAGTGTTTGTAGTTTTCCTTGTAGAGATCTTAGCTGTAGTCCTAGGCATTTTGGAGGGCTGACAGCAAGTTTTGTTTCAGACAAGTTAACTTGGTGATGATTTGAAGAAAATAGAATGGACATAGTAAGGCTGGCTATAAAGAATTTGCACAATCAGAGAATGAGAATAAGTGTGAGATATGTGATTTATTTTCACACTCATTCAGAGTTTCCCTTCAATGAAAATACATAACAGAGTAAGAAGTTTGGGCTTGGAAAGAACTTTAGAGGCCAAGTTGAAAATATGTGGAAGCTATGCTCTCTATTGTAAGTTCTTTTTTGAGACAGGGTCTCACTCTGTCACCCAGGCTGGAGTACAGTAGCATGAACCCAGCTCACTGCAGCCTCAATCTTCCAGGCTCAAGTGATTCATCTCAGCCTCCTGAGTAGCTGGGACTACAGGCACATGCCACCATGCCTCATTAGTTTTTTAATTTTTTTGTAGAGACGAGGTCTCAGTATGTTGCCCAGGCTGGTATCAAACTCCTGGGTTCAAGTGATCCTCCTGCCTTGGCTTCCCAAAATGCTAGAGTTCTATGCTTGAGCCACCGCACCTGGCCTTGTACTGTAAGCTCTTCACTTATCCATTTATTCATCCATTTTCCATGTTCCACTCATTCACACACTTGCATTTCTTCATGGATTAATTGAGCTGCTGCTGCATGCCAGACACTGGACATACAGTACATACTCCACATTTTGGCAATAACTAAAGCGAACTCATAAGCATGAAGGTATTGCTCCAACTTGGGAGCAGAGAAAACAAGAGAAACATCCTTGTCAATGTGCCAAGGAGGAGGCAGTAGTCTGTTATTTCAGTAAATATTTGTCATATGAGTGAGGCAAAGAGTCTTTGAGACTTTCCCAGAAGTACCAGACTGTTCCAGGGGACTGAGAAAGGTGAGGCTTCCACACAGGCCAAAATTGTAAAGGCTAAGTTCAGAACAAAGATTAGGAAAATATTGCCGTGTGTTTTCTGAGAATTCATTTGCTTCGGCAAGGTAGCAGGAAACTGGAAATACTCTGGGACTCTCACACAAGCTAAAATACAATACTCATTGCTCCTAACCATCCTAGAGGAATCTCTGTCTCCTCCAACTCTTTTTTATTTTCTCTCTCTCTCTCCCCACCATCTTCTTTGCTTATGCCTCAGGCCAACCAATGACTCTAGTCAAAGACACATTTAGTTTTAAGTTTTAGACCCAGTTAGTTTTAAGAAAGTTACTGAGTTAAAGTCAGGAAAGGGAATGTGATGGACAACAATATTTGTCTAGGAAATACAAAGAACCCCTTCCCACCACAAAATTATTCTAGAACTGATGCTCACATTATCAAAAAAAAAAAAAAGGCACAAAACACAAAAATCAAGCAAACAAGCAAAAAGAGCCTAGTGTGCCCTTTATTTTAAGAAATTTTTCTTAGAATGAATTGATCCAACAGTGAAGAGCGGTACTCCTCTTTTTGAAGGCAGGGTCCTAGAGTCCAATGCCACTCCCTTTGGCTTCCTCTCACCTATGCAGTCACCCTAAAGTCAGCTCTATGGATCTCCAAACTGGGTAAGAGCCTGAGGAACCCCAGTTTGAAAATGTCTGTCCCAGAAAAGGCAAAAACAGTCTTGCCTTTTCGTAAACAATGCTATCACACACATGGGCACTGTTTATGAAAAGGCAAGACTGTTCAACCCTTGACTCAAGTTGCTGACTATCTGTTCTTGGAAACAGAGAGAGACAAACCATCCAATGTCATCATGTCCTGACCCAGCTGGGTTGAGGCTGCTCAGCACTGGGGATAATCTTCGGGTTAACAGCAGCAGACAGCTTGTGTTTGATAGCATGAACAGAGGGAAGGTATTGCCTACTTAGCTTACAGGGAACTGAACACAGTGTATTAAGTTGACGAAGTGTTGAAAACAGGTTGCCTGTAATGCTGACGTTACTTGTAATGTGAGATTTCTTGTACAAATCTAGCAAGCTTGTGTGTTGGCAGTCGCATTATGAAGATATACAGGAACCCAGTAATAAATGGATGAGTTAAAAGGTAGATAAGAGTTTGTACATGAAAGAATTTGAAAGAAGAGAAAGGTTTTGTTGTGTTAAAGTCAACAGAGGATATACAATTTGACTAGTCCTGCCCCAGCCCTGCTTTTGCATGCCCTGTGTGTTTTTGTTCAGCCCACAAAAAATGCTGAGAGCCATGTCATGTGACAAGCACCCCATGACCACGTGTGAAAATGCCGACTCACCTCCGATGCTGCTGACATTCACCAGCCTCCCCTTGGATTTCCTAAGAAGAGGCAAAAATGTCTTTGTGACCTCCACAGTTCCAAAGAAGTTCACAGCCATGCACTGTTTGTAGTCCGTCATAGGAATAAGCTCTCCATCACATGGAAAGCCAAGCACCCCAGCATTGTTGATCACAGCCCACAGTCCTGGAGACAGAAATGCATAATGAGTGAGTGTCTGGAAGAAGAAGTGAATAATGCAACCTGGAATACCTGGAAGACCATGCAAGAGATGTTACGTGTGAGCCAGGTCTCCAAGGGGATTAGAGTCTGCCACTGGACAAAGACAAAGGGAGCAGGAGTGGGAGGGAAATTCCTGTAACAGGAAGCTAGATGTGCAGAGGTGTAAATTAGCACATTCTGTTCCAGAAACTCTTCAGTGTTTACGAAGTGAACCAGCAGGTATTGCAGAGTAAGGGTTTGGCAGGAGCCATTATCCTGAAGGGAACTCTAATCCTTGTTAAGATGTTTAGATAGGGAACCACTGATAAGGAACCAACAAACCACTGATGAAACAAATCGCCAATCACAGGCATGCCACGTGGGAGGACCCCAGTACATGGAGGCTCTGTATGTCTAAAGAGATGGATGGCACTGTAAAATGTGAATGCTGTGAAGATTTGTCTCTGGAAAGTAATGGGGAAGTAAAGGTGGGTTGCAAGGAGGCCACTGGGATAGCCCAGGTGGTAGATGGTGAGGGTCTGTGCTAAGTCATAGCTGCTATGCAATGGTAGGAAAGGGCTGGACGGTACCTATCCAGGAGGCAGAATTGATGGGACTTGAGTCAATAGGATACAGGGATTGAAGATAAGCTGAGTGTCTCAGTGACCCACAGGTTGCTGGCTTCAGTGACTGGTTAGGTGGCAGTGCCAGTGTCTGAGCTGTAGGATGCAGAAGAGCAAACTGATTTGCAGAATGGCAGCAGGAAAAAAAAAAGGTGAGGTAAGTTTTTGATATGTTGAAGTTAAAACTCCTGGAGTATAAGGGAAGACGTCTGGAAGACAACTTTGTATACATGGAGAAGAAGAATTTGGTTAGGAATATACGAATAGATTTGGGAGTTATTGGCGTAAACTAGTGATTCCTCAGCCCTGCCCTAACATTAACATCACATGGGAAGCTTTAAAACTAATTATACCTGAGATCTCATCCTAGGGACTGATTTAATTGGATGGGGAACATCACACCCTGGGGCCCGTCGGAGAGAGGGGAGGTAGAGCATCAGGAAGTATCAGGAAGAATAGCTGATGAATCCTGGGCTCAATACCTACAGGATGGGTGGATCTGTGCAGCAAACCACCATGGCACACGTTTACCTATGTTACAAACCTGCACATCCTGCACACGTAACCCAGAATTTAAAATAAAAGTTGAAAAAAAAGAACTGGCTCTTCAGGCTGATACTGAATAGCTTTGTCAGACCAGTTAGGGAGGCAGAGTGAGAGCCGACATCACATGGAAGGTGAGGAAGGGAGTCAGAAAGCTACAGGGTTCCATGGAGCTTGGCCATGAAGGAAAGAGAAGGGAAAGGGTAATGGGTAAAGGAGGACAGTGACCATGAAGGTATTTTTTTTCTAAGCTGGGGACTTTAATGCATGTTGCTATTGTGGACAGGAAAGCGATGAGGTGGGGCTGGGGGAGTCATTCAAGGGAGAGTGACTGAGAAGTTGGAGAGAATGAGATAGAGGTTTCTTTAAGTTCTGTGTGGGTGGGCTCATGTCTGAGTTATTCTGAAGGTTTTCATGTTGATAGAGACCCACAAACGTGGTAGGGATTCAGCACAGGTGTGCTCCAGTGCACGCAGTGGCCAGAGGGGAGTTTGGGGCATGGTCAGCCCAAGCTGGAACCAGAGCTGGGCATTCGGGATGAGAGTAAAGGCACTGAGGGTGCTGGCGGCAGTACCTCTGTCCTGCAGCGTCGCTACAACCTTGCTGTAAGCATCTTTTATCTGTACTGGGTTCGTGACGTCCATTTGGAGCACTGAGAGGCGCGAGGAACAGGTTCTTCTCAATTCCGCAGCTCCTGGGCCATTTTCATTCAAAACGCCGGCAAACACCGTGAAGCCCAGCTCATCCAGATACTTGCACAAATCGTGGCCCAGCCCACAATCACCACCTGCATAGGGTCAAGGGAGTAGGGAATGAGCTCAAACCACAGTGACAGGAGAAATTATTTCACAAGGAAAACATATTATGTTGTTTAAGATTCCCCATGCTCTCTGAAGAGAGGGGTTCCTGAGGAATTTTCTTTATGTACTAAGTAGGGAGGTGGGAAGAGGAGCCAAGCCAGACAGATACATTCTCCATATGAAGAAAGGGACTTCACGTAGAATTGAGGGGTTGTGAGTGAGCGTAGGTGGAAAGAGAAAGGCTTGGGGGAAATGTATTCAAGGAGTGGCTGCTGGCCAAAGAAGGAAAACCAAGACGTCTAATGGAAATAGTTTTAATAATCTATAATGTGTAGTGTTTGATGTAACCTCAGTCACTCTGTAAAACTTTCAGTCAAACATTCATTACAAACTCATACTTTGGACTTGGTTTTGCTTTATGGAGACACAGGGCAATAACACAGGCTGCCCACAGGGACCACTTCATGCTGGATTTTAAAAGTTAAATGTTCATGGCCACCTGTGTTTCTCACCCTCCTGGGCCTTTTTCCTTATCCAGGGCCTGCCCTGAGCCACAGAATAGACATCAACCCTAGAAAGTTACAACAGAAACCAAATAGAAAGGCCTAATGGCATTGCTCTGTAAAAACAGAGAGTAAATACGTAAAATATGATTTAATCTTCTCAGAATTTGAGATGGGAGTGTACCCAACCCAGCCAAGAGGATATTAGGAACCCTAGAAAGAGTGTTTTATATCCACGAGTACAAAACGTAGATGTCTGAAATTCCCACGTTGACAACAATATGAACATTAAATCACCCTTTGAGCTACATACACCATAATAGACATATAAGAGTTACCGTCTCTCTCGTTTTAATGATAAGAAATTATTTCAGATTGGCTGTGTCATGTGATCTTTCTTGGATGCCTGCAGGGATCTCTTGTATCAGTTGTCAGACATCCCTGCCAAGAATTGGGAAATAGGGGAAATCAGAGTGCATGCAGAGAATCAACTCAAAGATCAGTAAGTGAGTGAGCAGAAAAGAGATCTCACTTCCAAGCTAACAAAAGGGGCCTGAAATCGACCGTCCCCAAGGAGAGGACAGGCGTTCACATATGCTGTTGATATATATGTGCAGGGCTAAAATCCACCAATGTGAATTCACAAATCTTTTGACCCAAAAAGTCTCAGCATTTATCCTAGAGAAACGCTTGCAGGCACATAAATGATGTTCTTTACAGCACTGTATAAGAGCACAAGAAGGAATTAACTTAAATGTCCATGAATAGGAGAATGGTTATATAAATTACGGTACCTAAAATGGAATACGACAAAGCAGTTTTAAAGATGGAATAGAACTATACAAACGGACATGGATATTGCTCCAAGATGCTTTGTTAAGTGAAATAAAATAATTCGCGGTGTAACATATTAATAAATTCCAATTTAATGCAAAAAAGGAGGAGAGTTGATTCTATACCTACCTAGGTATGGAAAAAAAAAAAAAGAATTTGGAAGGAGAGATTACTAAGTTTCCCTTAGGAGGACAGGCAGAATGAAGGGGACCTTATCTTGCAATGTTTACCATTTTTGCTATAAAAAGTACTTATTTTTCTTGTGTAATTTTTAAAAATACATATATTATTTTATTGCATTTTAGGTTCTGGGGTACATGTGAAGAACATGCAGTGTTGTTGCATAGGTACATACATGGCAATGTGGTTTGTTGTATCCGTCCACATCACCTATATCTGGCATTTCTCCCTATGTTATCCTTCCCCAACTCCCCACCCCACACTGTCCCTCCCTGGTCCCCCCAACAGACCCCAGTGTGTGATGCTCCCCTCCCTGTGTCCACGTGTCTCATTGTTCAACACCCGCCTATGAGTGAGAACATGTGGTGTTTGATTTTCTGTTCTTGTGTCAGTTTACTGAGAATGATGGGTTCCAGGTTCATCCATGTCCCTACAAAGGACACAAGCTCATTCTTTTTTATGGCTGCATGGTATGCCATGGTCTATATGTGCCATATTTTCCCTATCCAGTCTATCATCGATGGGCATTTGGGTTGGTTCCAAGTCTTTGCTATTGTAAACAGTGCTGCAATGAACATTCGTGTGCATGTGTCCTTATAGTAGAACGATTTATAATCCTTTGGATATATACCCAGTAATGGGATTGCTGGGTCAAATGGAATTTCTATTTCTAGGTCCTTGAGGAATCTCCACACTGTCTTCCACAATGGTTGAACTAATTTACACTCCCACCAACAGTGTAAAAGTGTTCCTATTTCTCCACATCCTCTCCAGCATCTGTTGTCTCCAGATTTTTTAATGATCACCATTCTAACTGGTGTGAGATGGTATCTCAATGTGGTTTTGATTTGTATTTCTCTAATGACCAGTGATGATGAGCATTTTTTCATATGTTTGTTGGCCTCATATATGTCTTCTTTTGGAAAGTGTCTGTTCATATCCTTTGCCCACTTTTGAATGGGTTTGTTTGTTTTTTTCTTGTAAATCTGTTTTAGTTCTTTGTAGATTTTGGATATAAGTCCTTTGTCAGATGGGCAGATTGCAAAATATTTTTCCCATTCTGTTGGTTTCCAGTTCACTCTAATGATTGTTTCTTTTGCTGTACAGAAGCTCTGGAGTTTAATTAGATCCCATTTGTCTAATTTGGCTTTTGTTGCCAATGCTTTTGGTGTTTTAGTCATGAAGTCCTTGCCTATGCCTATGTCCTGAATGGTTTTGCCTAGGTTTTCTTCTAGGGTTTTTATGGTGTTAGGTCTTATGTTTAAGTCGTTAATCCATCTGGAGTTAATTTTAGTGAAAGGTGTCAGGAAGGGGTCCAGTTTCTGCTTTCTGCACATGGCTAGCCAGTTTTCACAACGCCATTTATTAAACAGGGAATCCTTTCCCCATTGCTTGTTTCTGTCAGGTTTGTCAAAGATTGGATGGTTGTAAATGTGTGGTGTTGCCTCTGAGGACTCTGTTCTGTTCCATTAATCTATATCTCTGTTTTGGTACCAGTACCATTGTTTTGATAACTGTAGCCTTGTAGTATAGTCTGAAGTCAGGTAGCATGATGCCTCCAGCTTTGTTCTTTTTGCTTAGAATTGACTTGGCTATATGAGCTGTCTTTTGGTTCCATATGAAGTTTAAGGTGGTTTTCTCCAGTTCTGTGAAGAAGGTCTTGACAGATTGATGGGGATAGTGTTGAATCTATAAATTACTTTGGGCAGTATGGCCATTTTCACGATATTGATTCTTCCTAACCATGAACGTGGAATGTTTTTCCATCTGTTAGTGTCCTTTATTATTTCATTGAGTAGTGGTTTGTAGTTCTTCTTGAAGAGGTCCTTTACATCCTTTGTCAGTTGTATTGCTAGGTATTTTACTTTATTTGTAGCAATTGTAAATGGCAGTTCATTCTTGATTTGGCTCTCTTTAAGTCTGTTACTGGTGTATAGGAATGCTTGTGATTTTTGCACATTGATTTTGTATCCTAACACTTTGCTGAAGTTGCTTCTCAGTTTCAGGAGATTTGGGGCTGAGACAATGGGGTCTTCTAAATATACAGTCATGTCATCTGCAAATAGAGACAATTTGACTTCCTCCTTTCGTAATTGAATACCCTTTATTTCTTTTCCTTGCCTGATTGCTCTGGCTAGAACTTCCAATACTGTATTGAATAGGAGTGGTGAGAGAGGGCATCCTTGTCTAGTGCCAGATTTCAAAGGGAATACTTCCAATTTTGCCCATTCAGTATGATATTGGCTGTGGGTTTGTCATAAATAGCTTTTATTATTTTGAGATATGTTCCGTCAATACCTAGTTTATTGAGAGATTTTAGTATAAAGGGCTGTTGAATTTTGTCAAAGGCCTTCTCTGCATCTATTGAGATGTGGTTTTTGTCTTTGGTTCTGTTTATGTGGTGAATTACGTTTATAGACTTGCATATGTTGAACCAGCCTTGCACCTCCGGGATCAAGCCTACTTGATCATGATGGATAAGCTTTTTGATGTGCTGTTGCAATGGTTTGCCAGTATTTTATTGAAGATTTTTGTGTCTATGTTCATCATGGATATTGGCCTGAAGTTTTCTTTTCTTGTTGAGTCTCTGCCTGGTTTTGGTATCAGCATGATGTTGGTCTCATAAAATGATTTGGGGAGGTTCCCTCTTTTTGGATTGTTTGGAAGAGTTTCAGAAGGAGTGGTACCAGCTCCTCTTTGTACATCTGGAAGAATTCAGCTCTGAACCCATCTGGACCTGGGCTTTTTTTGGTTGGTAGGCTATTAATTGCTGCCTCAACTTCAGCCCTTGTTATTGGTCTATTCAGGGTTTCGACTTCTTCCTGGTTTAGGCTTGGGAGGATGCAAGTGTCCAGGAATTTATCCATTTCTTCCAGGCTTACTGGTTTATGTGCATAGAGTTGTTTGTAGTGATCTCTGATGGTGGTTTGTATTTCTGTGGACTCTGTGGTGATATCCCCTTTATCATTTTTTATTACATCTATTTGATTCTTCTCCCTTTTCTTTTTTGTTAATCTGGCTAGCAGTCTGTCTATTTTGTTGATCTTTTCAAAAAACCACCTCCTGGATTTATTGATTTTTTGAAAGGTTTTTTGTGTCTCTATCTCCTTCGGTTCTGCCCTGATCTTAGTTATTTCTTGTCTTCTGCTAATTTTTGAGTTTTTTTGATCTTGCTCCTCTGGCTCTTTCAATTTTGATGATAGGGTGTCAATTTTAGATCTTTCCATGCTTCTCATGTGGGCATTTATTGCTATAAATGGAGAATGAGTCTGATGCATTGAGAGAAACAGGCTTCAGAAGGTGGGTAATAACAAACTTCTCTGAGCTAAAAGATCATGTTCTAACCCAATGCAAAGAAACTAAGAATATTGAAAGAAGATTTGACGAAATGCTAATGAGAATAAACCGCTTAGAGAGGAATATAAATGAATTGATGGAGCTGAAAAATACCACGAGAACTTTGCGAAGCATATACAAACTTCAATAGCTGAATCGACCAACAGAAGAAAGTATATCAGAGATTGATCCCGGGGATGCAAGGCTGGTTCAACATATGCAAGTCTATAAACGTAATTCACCACATAAACAGAACCAAAGACAAAAACCACATCTCAATAGATGCAGAGAAGGCCTTTGACAAAATTCAACAGCCCTTTATACTAAAATCTCTCAATAAACTAGGTATTGATGGAACATGTCTCAAAATAATAAAAGCTATTTATGACAAACCCACAGCCAATATCATACTGAATGGGCAAAATTGGAAGTATTCCCTTTGAAATCTGGCACTAGACAAGGATGCCCTCTCTCACCACTCCTATTCAATACAGTATTGGAAGTTCTAGCCAGAGCAATCAGGCAAGGAAAAGAAATAAAGGGTATTCAATTACGAAAGGAGGAAGTCAAATTGTCTCTATTTGCAGATGACATGACTGTATATTTAGAAGACCCCATTGTCTCAGTCCCAGATCTCTCTCCCTGGAATCCCCTAAATACCACTGGTGGTCAAGTCTGTCTAATAAAATTATTCACCAAATGTCTACAGTAGAAATTATCTTTCCTATCTTATAGATGAGGAAACTGAAAACAAGAGATGCCAAGATCACACAGATGTAGGGATTGACCTGGACTCTTTACTGGATCCTAAATCCAAGTCCATAATTCACTGTCATACTAGACCAGCCACCTTCTCCTTCATCTGTGTGAGCAGAGAAGGGAGGTTTGGGCAAGCGAATCCCAGGATGATCCTCTTGTGGTCAGAAAGAAAGGATATGAATTAACCTAAAAATAACTAACTTTGAACCAGGTTGGAGTAAAAACCTGGTTATACACAGCCTGCTGGGCAAGGCCAAGTGTTTCATGGAGAGCCTCTCCCATTTTGTAATATACCATGCCTTATGCTTCTGCCTTATTATTGGCACAGCTTGATATATGGGGGACATGGATTTTTAAGCCCCCAGTTCTCCTTAGAGGCTTGTGTGATGTCAGGATGCCCAGCATTTTCCTTCTGCACAGAGAAGAATACTGTTCTGCAGTGCAGAGATGAAGACCATGACCTTGACTCTATGGAGCACATCAACACCCAATCAGGGTGTCTGCTGCTCTCTAGAGAGTTAAGACAGGGGGAGGAAAGGGTCATCCACCTACTTAGAGCTGCTGACCATGAAGGCATGCAAACTGTCACCTGTATCCAAACCTAAAGTCCACCATCTGCTCCCCAAATCCACATGAGAATCATGAACGTTACACTTTCCAACCCTTACTTTGGCCTTGCATCCCACAAACACAAGGATGCTGAGAGCTTCCCCTTCCCCACAGGGGTCCATAAGGTTATAATTATCCTGTGTAACTCCACCTCTTGACTCGGGCTGATTGGACCAGAGTCAACCAGCTTTTCTCTTTCAGAAATGTGGAATTGTGGCTGCAAGATACAAAGCAATGTCTGTTCCTGTCTGACCCAAGAGGATATTAAACTCAATAGTAAATGGGGGAACTGGGTGGCTATCTTCCTTCATGCACGTGGAGATATGGGCTAAGTCCTCTTGAAGAGTAACAAGAGACAAAGCTATGAATAAGAGCAGAGTCTGAGGTCAGATGTTGTCCACAGACATTGAAGAGCATCTTCTTGGCTCATGACAGTTTTCTAGTTTCTGGTAAACCTCAGGTGATCTCTTTCCCATGTGTGCCTTAAGAAATTCCACATCCTCTTAATAATCCCCCTTCTTCCTCAAGTTAGTTTCGGTGTCTTTCCTAAACTCCATCTTTTTCACTTACTGTGGACACTAAAACTAGTTATCTCTGCTTTGGAAAGCAGTCCTCAAAGGTTAAACATAGTGATGCCAGACGGCCTAGCAGTTCAGCTCCCAGGTGTGTACTCAAGAGAAATGAAAATATATGTTTACACAAAAACCTGTACACAAATGTTCATAGCAGCATTATTCATAATAACAGAAAAAGGGAAACTAACCAAACATCCATCAACTAATGAATGGATAAAAAAATGGTATACCTAACAGTGGGATATTATTAAGCCATAGAAATGAAGTTTGTATGCTTGCTGCAGCATGAACACTGAAAACATTACACTGAGTGACAGAAGCAGTGTGTAGGTAAAGGGATGAGAGCAAGGAGGAGACGTTGTGATCTTGACTCTTTTCTCTGAGTAGAGCATAATTTGTCACATTTTGGAAAGTAGTGCCTTTGAGCAGCTTCATGAACCTAGGATCTGACTCTCTTGGGAAAGTTCCTAGAAAGAGCCTACAGGTGACAACAATGTTGAACTTTACACAAGCCCTGTGACCCTGAAAATTTGCAAAGGTTAAGAAATTAACCTTTTGTGTTCTGGGAAACAGCTCCCTTCCCCTTGTAACTTAGATGAGACTCACAGGTGCCCCCACTTGTTTACCTATGACAAGGCCAGAATTAGAGACTCCAAAGTCCCTTTCTTTTTCTTTGTGGTTAGCTGAACTGCTTGTTTCCACTGGTTGGTCCAGGAACAAAGAGTTCCTTAACCTAACTTTGGTGTAGATTCTCTCCTTTCCCTGGGTTCTGGCTCACCCTCAGCCTGAGCCAGCAGACAAGTCCTCTTTATAGGTCCTTCTGATCAGATGTCAACCACTGTCTGATTGGGCCATGCTGGTCATCCCAGCCCCCAACACCCGCTTCTTTCTAGCCTTGTTTATTGTCTCTTTAGCAGAGCAAAAACTTTATTCCTCATCTTGAGACACCTGCAGATCATATGGTCAGAACATTCCGTGTACTGCAATAATCCTTTAATAAAGTCTCTCCTAACTAAATCTGAGTTTGTTTTTATTTGGCAGTGAATTAATAAAGCCAAAGATTGCAGGAAACCATCTGCCGGTGTTTACCTGTGAGGCAGTATAGCATAGGAGCATGGGTGTGAGTCTAGCCCTGCTAATTCCTGCCTGTGCTGCCTGTGTAACCCTAGAGAGGCTTATTATTATTATTATTATTGCATTTTAAGTTTTGGGGTACATGTGAAAAACATGCAAGGTTGTTGCATAGGTGCATACGTGGCAGTATGATTTGCTGCCTTCCTCCCCTTCACATGTATCTGGCATTTCTCCACATGCTATCCCTGCCGAACTCCCCACCCACCTGCTGTCCCCCCTCCCCCCCAACAGACCCCTGTGTATAGTGCTCCCCTCCCTGTGTCCATGTGTTCTCCTTGTTCAACACCCACCTATGAGTGAGAACATGTGGTGTTTGATTTTGTGTTCTTGTGTCAGTTTGCTGAGAATGATGGTTTCCAGGTTCATCCACGTCCCTACAAAGGATGTGAACTCCTCGTTTTTAATGGCTGCATAATATTCCATGGTGTATATGTGCCACATTTTTCCTGTCCAGTCTATCATCGATGGGCATTTGGGTTGGTTCCAGGTCTTTGCTATTGTAAACTGTGCTGCAATGAACATTCGTGTGCATGTGTCCTTATAGTAGAACAATTTATAATCCTTTGGATATATGCCCAGTAATGGGATTGCTGGGTCAAATGGAATTTCTATTTCTAGGTCCTTGAGGATTCGCCACACTGTTTTCCACAGTGGTTGAACTAATTTACACTCCCACCAACAGTGTAAAAGTGTTCCTATTTCTCCACATCCTCTCCAGCATCTGTTTTCTCCAGATTTTTTAATGATCGCCATTCTAACTGGCGTGAGATGGTATCTCAATGTAGTTTTGATTTGCATTTCTCTAATGACCAGTGATGATGAGCATTTTTTCATATGTTTGTTGGCCTCATGTATGTCTTCTTTTGTAAAGTATCTGTTCATTTCCTTCGCCCATTTTTGAATGGGCTTGTTTGTTTTTTTCTTGTAAATCTTTTTTAGCTTGTTGTAAATTCTGGATATCAGCCCTTTGTCAGACGGGTAGGCTGCAAAAATTTTTTCCCATTCTGTTGGTTGCCGATTCACTCTATTGACTGTTTCTTTTGCCATGCAGAAGCTGTGGAGTTTGATTAGGTCCCATTTGTCTATTTTGGCTTTTGTTGCCAATGCTTTTGGTGTTTTGGTCATAAAGTCCTTGCCTACGCCTATGTCCTGAATGGTTTTGCCTAGGTTTCCTTCTAGTGTTTTTATGGTGTTAGGTCTTATGTTTAAGTCTTTAATCCATCTGGAGTCAATTTTAGTGTAAGGTGTCAGGAAGGGGTCGAGTTTCTGCTTTCTGCATATGGCTAGCCAGTTTTCCCAACACCACTTATTGAACAGGGAATCCTTTCCCCATTGCTTGTTTTTTTCAGGTTTGTCAAAGATCGGGTGGTTGTAGATATGTTGTGTCGCCTCCGACGCCTCTGTTCTGTTCCATTGGTCTATATCTCTGTTTTGGTACCAGTACCATGCTGTTTTGATTACTGTAGCCTTGTAGTAGAGTTTGATGTCCAGTAGTGTGATGCCTCCCGCTTTGTTCTTTTTGCTTAGAATTGACTTGGTTATGCGGGCTCTCTTTTGGTTCCATATGAAGTTTAAGGTGGTTTTTTCTAGTTCTGTGAGGAAGGTCATTGGTAGCTTGATGGGGATAGCGCTGAATCTGTAAATTACTTTGGGCAGTATGGCCATTTTCACGATATTAATTCTTCCTAACCATGAACATGGAATGTTTCTCCATCTGTTTGTGTCCTCTCTTATTTCGTTGAGCAGTGATTTGTAGTTCTCCTTGAAGAGGTCCTTTATGTTCCTTGTTAGTTGTATTCCTAGGTATTTTATTCTCTTTGTAGCAATTGTGAATGGCAGTTCGTTCTTGATTTGGCTCTCTTTAAGTCTATTATTGGTGTATAGGAATGCTTGTGATTTTTGCACATTGATTTTGTATCCTGAGACTTTGCTGAAGTTGCTTATCAGTTTCAGGAGATTTTGGGCTGAGGTGATAGGGTCTTCTAGATATACAATCATGTCGTCTGCAAATAGAGACAATTTGACTTCCTCCTTTCCTAATCGAATACCCTTTATTTCTTTTTCTTGCCTGATTGCTCTGGCTAGAACTTCCAGTACTATATTGAATAGGAGTGGTGAGAGAGGGCATCCTTGTCTAGTGCCAGATTTCAAAGGGAATGCTTCCAGTTTTTGCCCATTCAGTATGATATTGGCTGTCGGTTTGTCGTATATAGCTTTTATTATTTTGAGATATGTTCCGTCAATACCTAGTTTTTTGAGAGTTTTTAGCATAAAGGACTGTTGAATTTTGTCGAAGGCCTTCTCTGCATCAATTGAGATAATCATGTGGTTTTTGTCTTTGATTCTGTTTATGTGGTGAATTACATTTATAGACTTGCGTATATTGAACTAGCCTTGCATCCCCGGGATGAATCCTACTTGATCATGATGGATAAGCTTTTTGATGTGCTGTTGTAATCAGCTTGCCAGTATTTTATTGAAGATTTTTGCATCTATGTTCATCATGGATATTGGCCTGTAGTTTTCTTTTTTTGTTGAGTCCCTGCCGGGTTTTGGTATTAGGATGATGTTGGTCTCATAAAATGAATTGGGAAGGATTCCCTCTTTTTGGATTATTTGGAATAGTTTCAGTAGGAATGGTACCAGTTCCTCCTTGTATGTCTGGTAGAATTTGGCTGTGAACCCATCTGGGCCTGGGCTTTTTTTGGGTAATAGGCTCTTAATTGCTGCCTCGACTTCAGACCTTGTTATTGGTCTATTCAGGGTTTTGACTTCTTCCTGGTTTAGGCATGGGAGGAGGCTACTGTCCAGGAATTTATCCATTTCTTCCAGGTTTTCTAATTTATGTGCATAGAGTTGTTTGTAATAATCTCTGATGATGGTTTGAATTTCTGTGGCATCTGTGGTGATATCCCCTTTATCATTTTTTATTGCATCTATTTGGTTATTCTCTCTTTTCTTTTTTATTAGTCTGGCTAGTGGTCTGTCTATTTTGTTGATCTTTTCAAAAAACCAGCTCCTGGATTTATTGATTTTTTTGTAGGGTTTTTCGTGTCTCTATCTCCTTCAATTCTGCTTTGATCTTAGTTATTTCTTGTCTTCTGCTAGGTTTTGAGTTTTTTTGATCTTGCTCCTCTAGCTCTTTCAATTTTGACGATAGGGTGTCAATTTTAGTTCTGTCCTTTCTTCTCATGTGAGCACTTATTGCTATATATTTTCCTCTAGAGACTGCTTTAAATGTGTCCCAGAGATTCTGGTATGTGGTGTCTTCATTCTCGTTGGTTTCGAAGAACATCTTTATTTCTGCCTTCATTTCAGTGTTTATCCAGTCAACATTCAGGAGAAAGTTGTTCATTTTCCATGAGGCTGTGCGGTTCTGGGTTGGCTTCTGAATTCTGAGTTCTAACTTGATTGCACTGTGGTCTGAGAGACTGTTTGTTATGATTTCCGTTCTTTTGCATTTGCTGAGGAGTGATTTACTTCCAATTATGTGGTCAATTTTAGAGTAGGTGTGATGTGGTGCTGAGAAGAATGTATATTCTGTGGATTTGGGCTGGAGAGTTCTGTAAATGTCTATTAGGTTTGCTTGTTCCAGGTCTGAGTTCGAGTCCTGGATATCCTTATTAATTATCTGTCTCGTTGATCTGTCTAATATTGACAATGGTGTGTTGAAGTCTCCCACTATTATTGTGTGGGAGTCTAAGTCTCTTTGCAAGTCTTTAAGAACTTGCCTTATGTATCTGGGTGCTCCTGTATTAGGTGCATATATATTTAGGATCGTTAGCTCTTCTTGTTGCATTGATCCTTTTACCATTATGTAATGTCCTTCTTTGTCTCTTTTGATCTTTGTTGCTTTAAAGTCTATTTTATCAGAGATGAGAATTGCAACTCCTGCTTTTTTTTGTTCTCCATTTGCTTGGTAAATCTTCCTCCATCCCTTTATTTTGAGCCTTTGTGTATCCTTGCATGTGAGGTGGGTTTTCTGGATACAGCACACTGATGGGTTTTGGCTTTTTATCCAATTTGCCAGTCTGTGTCTTTTGATTGGGGCATTTAGTCCATTTACATTTAGGGTTAATATTGTTATGTGTGAATTTGATCCTGTCATTTTGATGCTAGGTGGCTGTTTTGCCCGTTGGTTGATGCACATTCTTCATTGTGTTGATGCTCTTTACCATTTCGTGTGTTTTTGGAGTGGCTGGTACTGGTTGTTCTTTTCTATGTGTAGTGTCTCCTTCAGGAGCTCTTGTAAAGCTGGTCTGGTGGTGATGAAATCTGTGAGTACTTGCTTGTTCACAAAGGATTTTATTTTTCCTTCACTTATGAAGCTTAGTTTGGCTGGATATGAAATTCTGGGTTGAAAGTTCTTTTCTTTAAGGATGTTGAATATCGGCCCCCACTCTCTTCTGGCCTGTAGGGTTTCTGCTGAGAGATCTGCTGTGAGTCTGATGGGTTTCCCTTTGTGGGTAACCCGACCTTTCTCTCTGGCTACCCTTAGTATTTTCTCCTTCATTTCAACCCTGGTGAATCTGATGATTATGTGCCTTGGGGTTGCTCTTCTAGAGGAATATCTTTGTGGTGTTCTCTGTATTTCCTGGACTTGAATATTGGCCTGCCTTGCTAGGTTGGGGAAGTTTTCCTGGATAATATCCTGAAGAGTATTTTCCAGCTTGGATGCATTCTCTTCGTCACATTCAGGTACACCTATCAAACGTAGATTAGGTCTTTTCACGTAGTCCCATATTTCTTGTTGACTCTGTTCATTCCTTTTTACCTTGTTTTCTCTAATCTTCCCTTCTCGTTTTATTTCATTGAGTTGATCTTCAACTTCTGATATCCTTTCTTCTGCTTGGTCAATTCGGCTGTTGAAACTTGTGCATGTTTCGCGAAGTTCTCGTGTTGTGTTTTTCAGCTCCATCAACTCACTCATATTCCTCTCTAAGTTGTCCATTCTCGTTAGCATTTCATCAAGTCTTTTTTCAAGATTCTTAGTTTCTTTGCATTGGGTTAGAACATGTTCTTTTAGCTCACGGAAGTTTCTTATTATCCATTTTCTGAAAGCTGATTCTGTCATTTCATCACACTCATTCTCCGTCCAGTCTTGTTCCTGTGCTGGTGAGGAGTTATGCTCCCTTGTAGGAGGAGAGGTGCTCTGGTTTTGGGTGTTTTCATCCTTTTTGCGCTGGTTTCTTCCCATCTTTGTGGATTTATCTGCCTATTGACTTTGTAGTTGCTGTCTTTCTGATTTTGGTAATTTTAAGTCTGCAGCAGCTGGACTCATAAACCCTCTTTTCTTCCCCCCAGGTGTTCTGGCCCAGGGAGTTAGGGCTTTATGCTTTTCAGCTGTGTTGCTACCGTTTTCCCTGCCCACAAGGTGGCAGTCTAGTCACACTCAGCCTGCAGAGGCTTCGCTGAGCTGCTGTGGGCTCCGCCCAGCTTCCCTGTGAGCTTCCCTGCAGTCCTGTTTATATGGGTGTAGTTAGAACTGCTTCCGCTATGCTGGCCCGCCCCTGTAGTGACGGAGTCTCTGTAGTGGCGGGTTGTCTTGGTTACAGCAAATTGCCCCGGGAACTGCAGGGTGTTTCCCGATGGAAGACGACCCTCCCCCACAGTGCTGGACCTTCCCGAGTTCAGCCGTGTTTCCAGTGGCCCCCTCTTTGCCCAGGAATCTCTTGGCTTGCCTCCTTGCCTCAGCTCCCCTTGCTGGCCCAGAGGGGACACTGTCTCGTTCACTTTGCTCAAGGAGCCGCTGCTCCCTGCCCCCGGTGCAGTCCGAGCGGCTGCTCCGGTCCAACCAGCGGCGCTGGGAACCCATGGAGCTTCTCCACCTGTGAATCTTCTGGTCTGTGGGCAGTTAAAATCTGCTGCCCTGTGTGCTGCTGCGTCAGCCGAAGCAGCGGCTCTGAGATTCGTGGCGCGCCCTTGCCCGGGGGTCTCTTGGCTTGGCTCCCTGCTTCAGCTCCCCTTGCTGGCTCAGAGGGAACTCTGTCTCTCTCGCTCTGCATAAGAAGTCACTGCCCCCCGCCCCAGGACGTAGGCTGAGCGGCCACGCCACTCAAACCAGCGGCGCTGGTGACCCGTGGGGCTTCTCCTCCTGTGAATCTCCTGGTCTGTGGGCAGTAAAAATCCGTCTGGAAATGCGGTGTCCACTCACCCTCTGCGCCTTCTCTCGGTGCTGCAATCACGACTTCCTCCTATGCGGTCATCTTGGATTGTTACTCTCTATTATTATTATTTTTGAGACAAAGTCTTGCTCTTGTTGCCCAGGCTGCAGTGCAATGGTGAGATCTGGGCTCACTGCAACCTCCACCTCCTGGATTCAAGCGATTCTCTTGCCTTGGCCTCCCAAGTAGCTGGGATTACAGGCACATGCTACCATGCCTGGCTAATTTTGTATTTTCAGTAGAGATGGAGTTTCACTATGTTGATCAGGCTGGTCTTGAACAACTGACTTCAGGCGATCCACCCACCTTAGCCTCCCAAAGTGCTGGGATTACACGGGTGAGCCACCATACCCGGCCCTAGCGAGGCTTTCTAACTGCTCTCTGCCTCCACTTCCTTATCTGTAAAATGAGCTTAATAATGGTACCTGTGTCAGTTAACATTTGTGAAGTGCTTAATAGAGCCTATTCCAAACAATTACTGTATAGGTCTTTTGAAAAATTAAGACTGTGTCTTTATTTTAATTCTCAGGCCTTTACACACACAATATTGGTAAATGTAGAGTTTGCCTCTACTAACGGTCAGCTGAGCATCTTGATTAAGACTCAGACTGCCTGATTCTCCTCTTCCACTTATGAGCCTTGGGAAAGTCACATAAAATCATGTGGAGCCTCCACTTCCTCCTATGGAATGTAGGGTTATCGTAATACCCCTTCCTAGGCTAACATGGGAAGTCAGTAAGACCGCGTTTCGCACAGGCGCAGCGTGCTGTGAACGGCCGTAATCGGTATCATGGCTCTAACCCCGAAAGCATTTCTGACTTACGATGTTAGAGGTCAGGCTGTGCTATCCCGTGGTGTCTATGAAGGCTTGAGGCAGGCCAGCAATCAGAGGGCCTTGAAAAGGCCTGTGGCTGAGGAATCACTCCCTGAGGAGATGGGAAAACAATCTTGTACTCTGGAAACCCAGAGGCAAGGCCAGGGCTTTCGTGAGAAGGTAGAAGGGTTTCATAAGAGTTACCCAACAGTGGGATTTGAAAATAAGCATACCAAGTATGGACTGCATGTTTACCAAGTTCAAGCTAGTTCAGATGCATTTACTCACTGAATCCTCCCAGCTGCCCTGGGAGGTAAGTAATGTTGCCATCATCAGTTTATAGAGGAGGAAATTGATGGACGGAAGGATTAAGTCATTCAGCTAAGACACAGCAGAGGTAGTTTGGAGCCAGGCAGAGATTGGGATATAAACAACTGGGGCATAAAATATTCAAATCCTCCAAAGCACAAGGCTTAGCCCATGGTAGATGCTCAATAAAAAGCACGTATGGGATGAATAAGCATTGAAGAGGGCACTAGAATATGAGAGCCTTACAAACTGAAAGAGGGTCCTTTGCCACTAGTGCTGAGGGCACCTGACTCATAGTAAGTGCTCAACAGGGCAGAGAAATGCTGAGGTTGGTGTTAAGCTATGTCTGTGGGGATCATTCTATCTCTAGCAGCCTGGAAACCCATCAACCTGGAATAGGTAATGAGTACTAGAGGCCCATTTGTGCAAGATTGGAGTGCATTTGAAATAGCCTTTGAAATCTAAAAATATTAATAAAGTCTCCGTTTATGTGCAAACTGGAAATAATGTGAATCACCTTGAATTTTAGAGTGTTAGGAATTTTATCATGTAGTTGCAAAGTATGTTTATGCTACTGCCACATGGGGGCACCGTATTAGCTGGTGAACGGAAACACCCCTTCATTTGTTGGTTCAAGTCTTAAACTGAGCAAATTGTGAATATGCATGTTTGGGAGTTCTTGAGGCCAAGCCCCTTGAATGAAATGCATCCACACTGTAAATACAGGACTGAGTAATGGGATGCATGTGCTCTGGGACGAACACAAGCACTGTCCTTTGGAAGCTACATTCAGAGAGAAGGATGAGGGGGGAAGGATTTACAAACCTGTAAATGGTTTTTAGTTGTTAATAAAACATCTCACAAGTAATAAAACCTCACAGTCAATACTGAGATCAATAAAAGAATACATTCTCCATAATCTCACCAATACCGCATAACTCTCGCAATGTTCATGTTCTTTTTCTTCTAGTCTTTTCTCCTACATCTCATTCTTAGCAGTTATAGCACATGTACAGTTTGACAGCTGATTTTTAAATTAATATGATTTAGACCGGTTTTACATATTTCTACGTAGTCTTCAAAACCATAATTTTTCATTGCTACAGACAAAATTCTCCCTATTAAAATGCAGCCAAGAGAAATGATGAGAACCTGGCTTCTGGAGTTGGGATCCCTGGGTTCAAATCCCAGCTCTGTCACTTAACAGCTGTGTGACTTTGGCTGTCACTAACTGCTCTGTGCCTCAGTTTCTCCATCTTTAAAAAGGAGTGACACTAGGACCCGGCTCATAGAGTTGTTAGAAGGATGAAATAATTTGATAAAGTAACTGGAACAAGATCTGGCACAAAGCCACTGCTCTCCGGGTGTTTATTAAATAAATGGTAACTTAAACACACACACACACACACACACACACACACACACACACACACACTACACTACTCCTTTCATTGGCTACTTCTAGTTTCTGGAACCAAACGGCTTTTCAGTTTAGTTTTCCTCTCAGAAGGCCGTCACCGCTGTTCTAGCCACAGTGATGAATCAGCCAAAGACCACAGCTCTGCTTTCTGTGTCCTTGCCCCTAAAGTTCCTCCAAGCACCCCCTTTGCCAATGATATCTTCAACCAACAGCAGGTTAAAGCAGAGATGCTTACACGATTGGTATCTTCAGAGGCACCAAGACCCTTTCTCATAGTGGAACCCCACTATAATAGTAGAATGGATAAACACAAATTGAAGACCTACTATGTATCAGTAAAAGGATGTGATCTGAATATGCATTTCATTTGTCCCATACAATGAATTTTGCAAAAATTTGAACTAAGACTCAAAATCAGGAGATCGTACCTGAAAACCCAGACCAATGGTTTCTCTTGATTAACTATTAGATCAGCTATCTCAGACCTGCATTCTGACAAGGGACCCATCAGTTGAGGCTAAGGATCCCCGGGGCTCACCCTCTGATGAGGTATGCACTCTAAGGAACAAGGTTCACTACTCAAGAGCTCACACACACATTCCCATCACCAGCTTCCCTCAGTAATGCGGCCTGCACTGATCCCACAGCCTTTTGAGCTGGAGACCCCTGACATACATTTTCCCACTTACAAAGTCATCTGAATCTAAGCTCTTTATCTGGTTGAAAGCCTGTGGGAAACTAGTGGGAAATGTACTTTCCCCTCCCTTTTGTTTAAGACTTAGGGAATCCATCAGATTGCCACCCTTATGTTGACATTGCCTGTTCCCGTAAAATAGATTAAGGTATAATAAAATGTTAGACAAATACAATAAAACTCTGGCATACTTAGGACTGCCCTAAGGCCAAGATAAAGCTCAACTCTTAATCCAGGAAGAGCAAATACTTGACATCCTACCTCCTTTGCCCTCAACACTCTTCAAGGATAATAGTTGTTAGGTGAGGAGACCTTGGGAAATAGCTAGATTTTTCATGTCAAATTTTTTTTTAATGGAAACGAATGCATTTTTTTCTGGGACATAACCTTTATAAGAATTCTCCCATTTTCTTGTCATTCCTATGTTAAGATGGGCAACTGAAATGCCTGGGAAATTAAATACTTCCCCAAGGATACAGAAAGGGAATGTGGTAGAGAACCTGGGTTTCAGGTGTGTTCTTTGCAAAACACAGTCCTTTACTGTTCCAGTGCCGCTTTTAACTTCTGACACTTCTTCCTACCTCTCCTCACCCCCATTCTTTTGTTCACTCATTCATTCAGAGATCATTGTATTGGGTCCTAGCAACGCCCACCCACAGAACACTCCCTGGCTTCATGAAACTTACTGCTTAGGAAAGAGGTTCTCACTCCTGAGTCCCACTGCAATCTAAAAAAAAGTCAATGCCCAGGTTCCATCCCCAGAGAGTCTCCTTTAGTTGGCCTGGATGGGATCCGTACCCACTGGCAACAGTTCCTGAGATCTCTCCAGGAGATTCCAAAGTTCAGCCAGGATTGAGAGCCACTGATGCAGGGTAGTGATTCTCAACCACGGACAACTTTGTCCCCTGGAGAATATCTGGCAATGTCTGGAAACATTTTTGGTTGTCACAACACAGAGTACTACTGAGGCCAGGGATGCTTCTGAACATCTACCAGCCAACATCCAGACTCAAATGTCAACAGTGCTAAGACCGAGAAACCCTGGTCTAGAGAGAAGACGCACGTTGGATAAATAACTACAATATTGGTGAATGTTATTAACAGGAAAGTTATAGGAAGATGAGTCACAGTCTACATTTACAGAGAACTCCAGATTCCTCCTCAAGGGAACACTCATTGGAAAATAATATGGGCAGGAAAGAGAAGAAACTAGGTGATCTCCATCAGGGTAGGGACTCTCTTGGGTTGTCTGGTTCACTGTTCTAGACCCCACACCTACTGAGTGACTGTAGTAAATTTTTACCAAATGACAAAATAACCAATTGAGTAAATGAAGAAGTAGCACAGTCGAGGCACCACCCATCCCCTTCTCACAGTTTCCTGTTCTTGCCCTGTCCTCGCTCCCTGGACCCACTCATCCTCCTCCCTGACCCCACCATCTGTCCGCAGTGCCTGAAACTCAGATTCTTTCTTTTAAATGACCTTCATTTTTTAAATAGGAACATAACTTATGAAAGGTTTCTCAAATTCTACATTCGCAAAGGACTGAACTATACAGATGACTCTAATTCAGCATTCAACTAAGATCTGGCCACCATGAAAATTCGCACTACCCTTAGGGCACATGTGAACCAACACAAAGCTGAGGTGGGAATGGATGGGGTAGGTGGGCCGTAATGACTTTTGCCCATGTAAGGGGACTAGGTCCAAAAAGTTTGAGAGCCTTATGTTTATATATGTTTTCTCACTTTATGCTTGCAACTTAAGGTAAGGTGCTCATTTAAAAAAAATTGATTATATTTTTAGAGCAAATTTAGATTTACAGAAAAATCTGAAAGCTAGTAGTGAGAGTTCCCAAATATCTCACATACCATTTCCCCTATTATGAACATCTTATGGCTGGGTGCGGTAGCTCACACCTGTAATTCCAGCATTTTGGGAGGCTGAGGCAGGAGAATTGCTTGAGCCCAGGAGTTTGAGACCAGCCTGTGTAACAAAGGGAGACCCTGCCTCTACAAGTAATTTAAAAATTAGCCAGGTGTGCTGGCACATGCCCCTGGCCCCAGCTACTCAGGAGGCTGAGGTGGGAGGATCACTTGAGCCCAGGAGGTTGAGGCTGCAGTGAGCATAATCACACTGCTGCACTCCACCCTGGGTGACAGAGCGAGACCCTGTCTCAAAAAACAAAAATTAACAACAACAACAATAAAAATCTTACATTAGTATGATGCAGTTACATCTTCTACAATTAATGACCCAATATTGATACATTCTTATTAACTAAATTCTATGCTTTATTCAGATTGCATTACTTTTACCTAATGTCCTTTTTCTGCTATAGGATCCTGTTCAGGACATCAGGTTACATTTAGTCATTGTGTCTGCTTAGGCTCCTCTGGGCTATGACAGGTTCTCAGACTTCTTGTTTTTGACATAGTTGATGGTTTTAAGGAGCACTCACCAAGTATTTTGTAGAATGCTCCTCTATTTGAATTTGTCTGATGCTTTTCTTCTGATTAGACTGGGATTATAGGTTTGGGGGAAGATCACAGAGGTCAAGTGCCATTTTCATCACATCACATCACATTAAGGGTACATAGCACCCACGTGGTTTATGACTGCTGTGGATGTTGACCTGCAAGATGCTGACCTGGATGAAGTAGTGTTTATCAGTTTTCTCCATTGCACAGTTGCTTTTTCCCCTTCCCAGGCTGTACGCTTTGAAAGGAAACAATTGTGCACAGGCCACAGTTAAAAAGTGGGGAGTTATGTTCCTCCTCCTTTAGCGTGGGATAGTTACATACATTATTTGGAATTCTGCATAGGAGATTCATCTCTTCTCCCTCGCTTATTAATTTGTTCAATCATTTATTTATACCAATTTGGACTCATGAATACTGATTTGATATTTTCGGTTATAGCTTATTACTTTATTTATTGTGTTGCTCTAATTCTTCCCGCTTTGGCTATTTGGAGCTTTCAGTTGGCTCCCACAAAAATGTATCTTTTTTCCCATTTTACAGATGAGGAAACTAAGCTTCAGAAAGAATACAAAAAGTTTCCAGCCTCATCCAAGCAAAAAAGCAGAGGTGAAGGCCGGGCGCGGTGGCTCACACCTGTGATCCCAGCACTTTGGGAGGCCAAGGCGGGCAGATCACAAGATCAGGAGTTTGAGACCAGTCTGGCCAACACACTGAAACCTGGTCTCTACTAAAAAGACAAAAAAATTATCCAGGTGTGGTGGCGTGTGCCTGTAATGCTAGCTCACATGAACCTGGAAAGCAGAGGTTGCAGTGAGCCGAGATCACACCATTCCACTCCAACTCCAGGCAACAGTTTGAGACTTGTTCTCAAAAAAAAAAAAAAAAAAAAAAAAAAAAGCAGAGGTGCAATTTGAACCTAAGTCTATAAGATTCTAAGGCACCTGTTTGGTTGGTTGCTTGGTTGTTTTTCTTTGTTTGCCTTTCCTGTCTAACACAGTCTCTCTGAATATAGTCAACTTCCGTGAATCAATGACTGGTGTATATTTCACTTGTCATTGTGAGTAAGCATTTTTGAGGTTACCAATCTGCTATGTATTATACATTATAGAAAAATTTAATCAGCAACCAGATTAAGAAACAGAACATCACCAGCTCACCAGAGATCTCCTTTGTGCCTTTCAGTTGTCCCCACCCCTTGTAGGTTACCACAATCCTGGCTTATAACAGCATAGATCCCTTTTACCTGATTTTTACTTTAAATAAATGGAATTAGGTATGGGTCCTCTTTGTGGGTGGTTTCTTTTGTTCATTCTCCTGTGTTTTCCTGTGGTTCAGTTCGTGGAATTTTTTGTAAGGGTTCCAACCCTGTATTTCACAAGAATGGTTACAAGTAAAGTAACACTTGTAAAAACACGTTAAGCAACTACATAAAACGTAAATTTACTCAAGATTAGCATAACACAAAGAGGAGAAAACTAACCAGAGATGGAACTAAATTGCCCCATTATCCAAAGGTGTCTTAGTTCGTCCTTTTTATCATTATCTAAGGTTTTATCTAAGTAGGGCAGCCTTACTAATGTCCCTGCGGGTCTTTTTTTCCTGGGAAAGATGCTTCCTGACTGACAGGTTGTCATTCTTGCCAACACATGACCAAAAACTCACTCAGCCACTTCTAAAATATAATGGTACAAGATGCAACTTGCCAAACTTGAATAAAATCCAAGATGTCTGTCAGTTACAGTTTTCTATTTTCTGTTTCATTACTAATTACCACCATTGACCTAGTTATTTACAACAGAGAAGACAAACCCTTGGTGCGCGGGCCAGCTTACCCTTCTCATGCCACCATGGAAACTGTTCAATCAAATCACCTCTCCCTTAGAATCCGCTCGCCCCAGTACTCCTCACCAACAACAGAGGAAACCAGTTTGCCTCTCTCACTCACCCCAGAGCGCTGTGTTATTTTCTAGTTGGATCCGTGTTTTCGTTGCATGGTTTTCTAGTTGAACCCAGGCTTCTCGTTTCTGCTGCTTTCTTACACCTCTCTCCCCAACTCGTGAACCTGCTCTGACACCCACTTGCCTGATAGGTAATGGATGCAGTACCCTGCCTGGATGTTAATGACTCTTATCATTTGCCCACTCCAGTGACGCTTTCCACATTTCCCAACCCCAGGATATACCTTCCATTCTAGTTGGGCTGATTTCTTCAACATCTCACCTATGTCCTGCTTATTTCATCCTCTGTGTTCCTGCCTATTCATTACCTCATTCTTTCAATAGCTCTTTGTTAAGCATGTGCCACGTACTCTTCTACATCATGGGGACATGGCAACATGTAAAAACCATCCAAGTCCCCATCCATGGAGCTTAGCTTGTAGGGGGTGATGCAAGACATTTGATAAGCAAACGCTTTGGTGTCAGGTGGGAATGGGTGTTTGCAACAGAACAGTGACTGGGGACCAGGATGCCATGTTCTGTATGGAGGTTGGGGACTGCCAACTCTGAGCGGGTAGCAATGGAACAACTATCCCAGGAAAGGGTCCATCAGTCACAGGGCAGAGCAGGTGCAAGGGCTCTCAGACAGGATCACAATTCTCAGACGAAGAGCAGAGAGGCCATTTGAACCAGAGCAGAACAAGCAAAGAGGAGAATAAAAGGAGCTGAATTAGAGCAGCAGTTCAAGGCCAGTTCATGTGGACTTTTAAGTCATGGTTTTCAGTCCCTGCCTCCCCACCCTGTGCCCACCCAGGGAACATTTGACAATGTCTGGAGACATTTTTGGTTGTAAAAACAGGGCTGGGCTACTGACATCTGGTGAGGCCAGGGAGCGGCTAAACAACCAAACTGCATTGAACAGACCCCACCACAAATAACCATCCAGCCTCAAATGTTGAGAGCTGAGGTTGAGAAACCCTGCTTTCAGCCACAGGGAAGACTGTGAGTTTTATTGTAAAGTGTGACAAGAGATATCATCAGAGAGTTTTGAACCAAGGTATGACTTGAGTTGAATTGGGCTTTAAAAAAGTCCATTTAGATACTTTGTAATAAATCACAATTTGAATAGCAAAAGTGATATCAAAGGCTACCACTTACTGAGCACTTATATTTGAGGCACTGCACTGACTACGTTACCTAAAGTATCTCAGTATTTTTTTTTCATAGTTCCTACCATCAGCTCTCATTGTATTACATCTCTGCCCATCAGTTTTTCACTGTTTGCCTCCCCCAGTAAAGGGCAAGGTCAATGAGAACAAGAGCTTTGTTTTGTTACCTGTTGAATCTCTAACACCCAGGACAGTGCCTGGTATAGTCCGGGTATCCTGTACTGGTTGAGAGAACAAACAATTCATAAAGTCACTCTGTTTATTCCCACTTCCAGTAAGACAACTGAGTCTCTGTGTCTGTTGCCTCAACCACAGCTATGAGAAAATCAGAGTTTTATGGCCGTTTCCAAGAAAATAATCTCCAAGTTTAGTGGCAATCCCCAGAAGAAAAAGTTCCCAGGGGATAATATTCTAGGTGAGTTGTCTAAGTGGTCACTGCTACATCTTGCTCATCTTAGACCTCCATGTATACTCATTCCTTTACCAAATGTTCATTGAGCTCCTTCTCCGTGCCATGCATGGTGCTAGCACTGGGGGCACACTAATGAGGAAGAAGATGTGGTCCCCATCTGTATCAGTCTGCTCAGGCTGTCCTAACAAAATACTGCAGACTAGGTCACTTAAACAACAGAAACCTCTTCTCCCACAGATCTGTAATCTGGAAGGTACCAGCAAGACCAAGGTACCAGCATGGTTGGGTTCAGGTGAGGGCTATCTTCTTGGCCTGCACATGGCCACCATCTCACTGTGTCCTCACATGGCAGTGGGGGGTGGTGGGTAGAGAGGGAAAAGGAAACAGAGTGAGAAGGATGAGAAGAGGGAGAGAGTGTGTTCTCTGGTGTCTCCTCTTTTCTTTGAATGGAGTCTTACTCTGTTGCCCAGACTGGAGTGTAGTGGCGTGATCTCAGCTCACTGTAACCTCCACTTCTTGGGTTCAAGTGATTCTCCTGCCTCAGCCTCCCAAGTAGCTGGGATTACAGGTGCACACCACATGGCCCAACTAATTTTGTTGTTGTTGTTGTTGTTGTTGTTGTTGTTGTTGTTGTTGTTGTATTTTTAGTAAAGACAGGCTTTCACCATGTTAGCCAGGCTGGACTTGAACTCCTAACCTCGTGATCCACCAGCCTTGGCCTCCCGAAGTGCTGGGATTACAGGCGTGAGTCACCGTACCCGGCCTGGTGTCTCCTCTTATAAGGGCACAAACCCTATTATGAAGGCCCCCGCCCTCATTATCTCACTTAAACCTAATTATCCCCTACAGGCCCCACTTCCTAATACGGTCGTACTGGGGGCTAGGACTACAGCATCTTAATTTAGGGGGCATGCAGTTCAGTCCATAGTACCATCCTCACAAAGCTTACAGTGCAGCATGGGAGCTAGACACTACATGTGTGTTAGAAACAAGAACATTATATATTGTGGTAAGTGCTAGGAAACTAACATCAGTGCTGTGATGAATACTCCGGGGTCTGCCTTGAGGAGGCTTCTCTAAGGGAATAATGTACAAATATAAAAATGTAGTACCATGAAAAGAATTTTAAAACGTCACTAATCATGTTTATACTGCTTACAATTTGAAAGGACACTATATTTGATATACTACATTAAATAAAATAATATTAAAATTAATTTCACCTACTTTTTTATTTTTTAAAACATGATTGCTTAAAAAAGTTCAAACTGTGGTTAACATTATATATATGCTTCTAACTTTTAAGTTCAGGGGTTCATGTGCAGGTTTGTTATACAGGTAAACTTATGTCATGGGGGGTTGTTGTACAGATTATTTCATCACCCAGGTATTAAGCCTAGTGCCTGTCAGTTCTTCTTCCTGATTCTCTCCCTCCTCCCACCCTCCACTCCTGGATAGGCCCCAGTGTGTGGTGTTCCCTCTGTGTGTCCATGTGTTCTCATCATTTCGCTCCCACTTAGCAGTGGGAACATGCAGTATTTGGTTTTCCGTTTCTGTGTTAGTTTGCTAAGGATAATAACCTCCAGCTCCATCCATGTTTCCACAGAGGACATGGTATCATTCTTTTTTATGGCTACATAGTATTCCACGGTATATGTGCACCACATTTTCTTTATCCAGTCCATCCGAAGTCATCAAGGAGAAGGGGCTCTTGCTGGGCATAGGTTGATTCCATGTCTTTGCTATGATTACATTACATTTCTATTTAAATATGTGGTTCGCTGAAGTAACACAGAAGTGAAAAACCCAAAACCGTATGTTGTCACAAGTAGGAGCTAACCTATGAGTAAGCAAAGGCATCCAGAGAGATATAATGGACCTTAGAGACTCAGAAGTGGGAGGATGGGGAGACCAGGGATAAAAAAAAACTACACGTAGGATACAGTGTGTACTACTCAGGTGACAGAAGCACTAAAATCTCAGAATTCACCACTATATAACTCATCATGTAACCAAAAAAATGGTATCCCAAAGGTAATGAAATAAAATTTTTAAATAAATAAAGAGGTGCCTCATGTTATATTTCTATTGGACAGCCCTGCCCTACACCCTTCCCTTTCTGCTGAAGACACTACTGGGGAAAGAGGAAGAAAACACACCCCAAAGAGATGAATTGGGAGTGGGGACAGAAAGCAACATTTCTGGAGGTTGGGAAATCAAGTTGGCAGAAATGGCTAATTAGTATTTTAAGAATAGGGCAGGGCTGGGTGCGGTGGCTCACACCTGCAATCCCAACATTTTGTGAAGCTAAGGCGGGTGGATGACTTGAGGTCAGAAGTTTGAGGCCAGCCTGGGCAACATGGCAAAAACCCGGCTCTGCTAAAAATACAAAAATTAGCTGGCCATGGTGGCACACGCCTGTAGTCCCAGCTACTTAGGATGCTGAAGCAGGAGAACCACTTGAACTGAGAGGCAGAGGTTGCAGTGAGCCAAGATTGCGCCACTGCACTTTAGCCTGGGCAACAGAGCAAGACTCTGTCAAAAAAAAAAAAAAAAGAAAGAAAAGAATAAATTTTATGGTATGTCAATTATATCTCAATAAAAAGTTAGATTAAGCCAGGCATGGTGGCTCATGTCTGTAATCCCAGCACTTTGAGGTGCCAAGCTGGCAGATCATTTGAGGCCAGGAGTTTGAGCCCAACTTGGGCAACATGGTGAAACCTCATGTCCACTAAAAATGCAAAACTTAGCTGAGCGTGCTAGTGCACATCTGTAATCCCAGCTACTCAAGAGGCTGAGGCATGAGAATCACTTGAACCCAGGAGGCGGAGGTTGCAGTGAGCCAAGATTGCACCACTATACTCCTGCCTGGGTGACAGAGGGAGTCTCTGTCTTCAAAAAAACAAACAAAAAAAAAGTTAGATTTAAAAAAGAATGGGGCAGTCTAATAGTTACAATGTCTGTGATGACAGAAGAGCCCTGAATTTTCTGGAAAGTATATTTCTTTCATCTGATCTATGTGCTTGGCTTTTCTTTCCTTTTTTCAGTATGCGGGTCATGGGTACGTGTTTAAGAGAAAGAGCTCTCGCATGTTTGGACTGATAGCAGAGTAAAGAATGAGATGAGAGTTTATCTTCACTAGAAATCACAGCCGGAGGCGATTTGAAAAAAGACAAGCTTGGTAATTTGTAAACATGCCATGGAAGGCATGGAGAGACCTCCCCTGGGTTTTCACGTAAGGACTCAAGCATGTGATCGCTTGACTTAATGAGCATGGTGACCTTAGTTGATATCTGAATCACTTTGATTATCAGGAACAACTGCTTATTAGATTAAAATGATAATGAATTTCTATCTATGGTTATGTATTCTATGTTGGAACTTCCTTACATAATACAAGAGGGAGATTCTCTACCAGTCCAGTACCATCCATGTCCGTGTTGTATGATCTCTCCAGCAGCAAAGCAAGGTGCAGCTTTCTTTCCATGGACAGAAGCACACAAAGTCTTCTCTGTGCACAGTCTTAGAGCCAGCCACAGCCAAAGAGACTAATCAGTTCACTCAGCTTCTCTCTGCCCTCCATACTGGGCTGGGTGATACAGGTACGGTGGTGACCAAGATGAACACAGTTCTTGGTCTCTAGGTCTTATAGACTAGCAGGGAACAGAGAATCTGTGGCTAGTGCTACAGACTTTCCCCAGTCCTGCTAAACTTACCATTCTTTATGTTGGGGTTTGTTTGTTTTGTTTTGTTTTGTTTTTTGAGATGGAGTTGAGCTCTTGTTGCCCAGGCTGGAGTGCAATGGCATGATCTCGGCTCACCACAACCTCCACCTCCTGGATTCAAGAAATTCTCCTGCCTCAGCCTCCCAAGTAGTATTACAGGCATGCACCACCACACCCAGATAATTTTGTATTTTTATTAGAGATGGGGTTTCACCATGTTGGTCAGGCTGGTCTCAAACTCCTGACCTTAGATGACTCATGTGCCTCGGCCTCCCAAAGTGCTAGGATTACGGGCATTAGCCACCACACCTGGCTTATGTTCGTATTTTTTTTTGTCTTAGTTTGCAATCTCTGAAAAAAAAAACTCAGGAGAATGAAAAATGGTGATATTTCAACTTTCTCTTTTCATCTCTGTAGACTCTGCCAGGGTGTATCAATTATAATGTGCTTGGGATGTGTGCCTCTTCCAAATCTTCTCTACCTGTAAGACTGGGTTTGGCTTTCTCCCGTGCAGTCCAGGTGCCTGATCGCTAATTCCCTCATGTACCTGGGCTCCCTCTGTTGACTTCTGCATTTGCCATGCAGCCGAAGCCTGTGCTACCAGGAAGAAAGTTCTTAGAAAGCAATTTTTAGCTGATAAGTGTTCTGGTTTGAATGTGTTCCCCAAACTTCATGCGTAGGAAACTTAATCACCAAATTCGTATGTTGTCAGCATTTAGAGGTGGGGTCTTTGGGAGGTAATTAGGACTAGATGAGGTCATCAGTGGGGCCCTCATGAGGGGACTGGTGGCTTTATAAGAAGAGGAAGAGAGACCTAAGCTGGCATGCTCTTGCCCTCTCACCATACGATGCCTTCTACCATGTTATGATGCAGCAAGAAGGTCCTCACCCAATGCCAGTGCCACGCTCTTGGATTTCTCAGCCTCCAGAACTGTGACCGAATACATTTCTCTTGTTTTAAGGCACCCAGTTTGTTATATTTTGCTACAGCAGCTCCAGGAGACTAATAAAGTTAACTACCCCTCGCCTACTACATGTGGTCTTCAGTAGATGGCCCAGCCCTGCCCAAGCTAACAGAAAGGATGTTTTTTCTCTGGATTGTGAGTTTTGAGCATGAAAAATAGAGAGACGGACAAGACTTAGATTCAGGGCCTGGCTTTGTCACTTTCTTTCCTAGTGGGACTAGGAAGAGCTAGTCCAAGGGAAATGCATACCCAGGGTCTAGTCTTCTCTAGAGAGTTTCTGAGCAGAAGACCTCAAGGGGCACCCCCTGAAGGAGTCTCATGCTATGAGCACACTAGAACTCACTGACAAGTCTATTCACAAGAATCTCTCAGTAGAACCATTTGGATTCATGATAGTTCCCTTGCTCTGACCAAGGAGGAATAGTTGCCCATACTCAGTTCCCTGGGCCTAGGAGACAGTCAGACAGTATCTTTGTTAAATGTATTGTTTGCAAATGCCTGGGCAGAAGACCAAAACAGAAAAAGAGGTAAGAGAATCCTGGCCTAGCTTATCAATTTTTGGCAAGCCAGAACACGCAACCTGGATAACAGAGAGGGGCGCAGCCTTCCCTGTTCCACAGCCCACCAAGGAGGGACTTGATACTGCTCATTTTTCTAGGGGCCAGCCCCTGTGAGAATAGTCTCCACAGACTACCTGCAAAGCTGTCATCAAATCTTGGATACAAGTTGATCCCTGGTCATAGATCGCACAGATGTTATTTTCTGAGCACCTATGATGTGGTTGGCTCTGTATAAGGCACGGAGGGTACAGTGTGATCCTATCCTTGGTGGTGGTGAGCCCTTGATAGAGACCTGCACCAGGTGCCAAAGGCACATGGAGAAGCATCCAAAGCCCGTGGGGTCTGGAAGAGAGCAGGGAAGACTACACAGTTAAGCAAACTCTCAAAAGTAGTATTCTCATTTTACAGATTAGTAATCTGAGGCTCTGAGATGTTAATTATCTATCCCAGGTCACACACCACACAGCTGGAAGAGCTGAGAAGCTGCAATTAACTGATTCCAAAGTCCATGCTCTTTTCTTTAATTTTACTTTAAGTTCCAGGATACGTGTGCAGAATGTGCAGGTTTGTTACACAGGTATACGTGTGCCACAGTGGTTTGCAGCACCTATCAACCTGTCACCCAGGTGTTAAGCCCTGCATGCATTAGCTATTTGTCCTGATGCTTTCCCTCCCCTTGCTCCCACCCCAACAGGCTCCAGTGTGTGTCGTTCCCTTCCCTGTGTCCATGTGTTCTCATAGTTCAGCTCCCACTTACAAGTGAGAACAGGCAGTGTTTGGTTTTCTGTTCCTGTGTTAGTTTGCTGAGGATGATGCCTTCCAGCTTCATTCACGTCCCTGCAAAGGACATGATCTCATTCCTTTTTAGTTCATGCTCTTTTTGTGCTGCTAGATAATCTCTCTCACCCTGGGGGGAAGGCATTTGCCTGCCTAGCAGTCTCCATTTGCTCATACATTCATTCATGCATGCACGTGTTTCTTCAATACATGTTTCTTGAGTATCTACTGAATACCAGGAGCTGTACGCAATGCTATTATTACAGAACTGAGTGAAATAGTCAAGATAGTCTAGTGGGATTGGGACCCAGATATTTACTAGATAAATAATTATCCAATTTCAAGGTGAGAAATGTTCTATGAAAGTAGCAAATAGGATATGAAGATTGAGAAATACACCTGGAGACTTAAAGTCTGGAGGTCATGGAACAGCTGTCAAGAAGTTAATATTTAAGCTAGTAGTTCTCAACTGGCAGTAATTTTGTCCTCATGGGGCATTTGGCATTGTCTAGAGACATTTTTTGTTATCACAACTGGGGAGCAGATTATCGTGGCATCCAGTGAATAGAGACTAAACGTCCTACAATGCACGGAACAGCCCCAAAGACAAAGAAATTTTCCAGCCTCAAATGTCAATAGTGCCAAGATTTTTAAAAAAAAATTTTAAAAACCATGTCTATAAGCAGTTCATTGTCATGTGTTAGACTAAGACATGAAGTTGAAGAAGAAGCCAGCCTGTAAAGCGTGGAGTAAAAAGCATTCCAGGTGAAAAGAACAGTACATGCAAAGGCTTTAAAGCTTGGTGCTTCGAGCTAACGAGCAGGGGAGAGAGGTGTGGGATATGGGGGCTCAGATACCACAGGGCCTTCTGGTCTTGGGCAAAAGCTCAGGTTTGAATTTACTACAGCCAAAAGCCAAAAATAGACACTCAGGCTACTCTGCAGAGAACAGGTTAAAGGAACAAAAGCGGAATACCAAAGGCCGGGGAGTAGCCCTAGAAGAAATGACGGTGGCTTTGACTACAGCAGAAGCAGGGAAGGTGAGGAGCCACGGACATATTGAGGTGTACTTTGGAAGTTATAGTCTCAGCACTGAGAATGAATTATATATGGGTGGGCAGGGGCAGAGAAATGAGCATGAAGGGGAACGCTTGGGACTCTGGTCTCTACAGGGTAGTGCAACTCACCAAGATGGGGGACCCTGAGCAAGGGCCAGGTAGGGGGGATCCCAAATCAATAACTCAGTTTCAAGCATGTAAAGCCTGAGATACCCAGTGGAACTGGATACATAAGGTATTGGAGAGATAAATGGTTTATGAGAGATTTCGAGGGTGGTGCATTCGTAAAGTGGGCCTGACTATCCATTGGTTTCACCTGGGTTGGAGGCGCTCTAAAGAAACACCAACACCCAGGCACATGCCTTAGATCAGGTAAACTTGAGCTCTGGGAGTAGGTGCCTAAGCAACGTTATTTTTAAAAAGCCCCAGGTGATTGTGACACACAGTAATAATTGACATCCACCAGATTTGAGAAGCTGTCCCAAGATGGAGCCCTTCTGTGCATGCATGCAGCCTCACCATGGGGCTGAGAAGCCTCACCTTTGTGCCTTACCAAAGAAACTGTCTTTAGTTTGTGTCTATTTAAAAATTCCATCTCTGCTGCTTCAGTGGTTGGCTGAAGTCTTGTCAAAACAATGAACTGTTTGTAGTCTTGGGTGTTCTCATGTTACCTGCAGTTCCAGACCTTTTGTTCCAAGACTCTCATTTATGGCAATGTCAATCTCCTGGTAAAGCCCCAGGGCTGTTTCCTCGCTTTCATTCTTTGGGGGACAGAATGTTTGTAATCTCTTTTGTGAACTTTCTTTCCAAAATATTCACAGCATCTTCTGACACCGTGTACTCAAAGCAGAAGGAGATACATTCAGACCTGGCCTATTCTTCAAGGTCCAGTTAAATCTCCATTTCCCTTTATCTTTATGTGACTTGCTTTGTACTTGGCACTTGGGGACACCATGACACACGTGAATGACATAACCCCTGGTCTAGGACAAAGTGTCTCAACCTCAGAGCTATTGACATTTGAGGTCAGGTAATTTCTTTGTGGCGGGGGCTGTCCTTTGCATTATACGATGTTCAATAGCATCCTGGCCTCAACACTCAGTACGTGTAGTATGTTGACATTCCTCCCTACCCTATAGGTTTGGACAACCAAAAATATCCCCAGAATTGCCACATGTTCCCCTGGGTAGCCAAATTGCTCCCAGTCAAGAACAACTGCTCAAGAGGGAAATGTACATTAAATAAACATGCACAGAGAATGCTGATAAGGAATATGAAAGGGTCACAAATAGGAGACATGTAATTGAACAGAAAGATATAAGCTCAACATGGGACTACCTGTTCCAGCCCAGAAAATAGCTAGGATTATTTTCATCAAAATGCATTCTCTGATGACTGTATTGTCCTTTGTCTTCTCTAATTTCCTACAGCAGCATTCACTGGTTATGTCCTCGGCAGCCAGGCACAGTGCTAAGCATTTGGCATGCTCATATCATTTTATTCTCATAATTACCCTACTGACTATAAGCAGTTCATTGTCATGTCTTATGTAACTACCCTATAACCAATACTGGCACCACAAACAGTGGAAGATTTGCTATATAAGTACATTGCCTTTGTAACGAATAGCATTGCATATTAGTCTTGCAAACTAGAAGAAAAGCTGAGACAGCTGTAGTGTCCACTTTTTCTTTACCTCTTAAACAACAGCCTGCTAGTTCGTCAGTTATCACAATCCTTTTTGTTCTACCAATGTCTCTTGTTCAAATCCTTCCTTCTGGGTCTCCAAATCACTCCCCAAATTTCTCTCTTCCCCCAAATTTCTTCTTTCTGTCTTCATGTTTCCTGGAGCTAATTCCCCATCTGCTCCTTCCCTTTTCCACTAAAATTCTCAGATTTTCAGAGTTGCCCACTAACATCATCTCCTTGCTGTTTGTGTACTGGGATTCCTTCCTATTCCCTTTCCCGAAAGAATTCTCTCTAATCGGTACCAGCAAGGCAGTGAATGCAGAGCTCTCATCTCTTCTCACTCACTCTCTCTTCCATATTGGATGTTGTTCATAACTATTTACCTTGGAACCCTAGACCAGCCAGGTCCCCCTTCTACCTCCTATTCTATAGGTAAGAGTGGACCCCACTGCCCAGTGCCCTGTCCTAATCTCTGTCTACACTCTTCCCTCAGATACTTTTTAAGTTTTCAGAGCTTCATTTTTCCTACCTATGTGGAAGATTAACCCGATGTTATCTTCCATCCTGGGCTGTTTCTTGGATTTTAGCCTCATTTCTCCAATTTAATTTGGACACCACCACCTGAATACAACCTTGGCATGTCTAATTCAACGTATCACAAGCAAAAGATATTATATTTTTCTCAAAGACAGCCTTCTTTGCCTCAGTCTCGCAAGGCCTATTGTTTCTCTTCATTGTAAAGATCACCCTCAGACCCTCAGAATCATTCCCTGCATTCCTTTGTTTACGTATTTATTCTTTGAGCCTGCTGTGGGCACCATGTTTTTCACATGCTTTGTAATGCCATTGGCTACAAAGGCAATTTCCAGAGTGCCTCCCTGCATGGTGCTCATAGTCCATCTGGAAAGCCAGGCAGCCAAAAGAGGAATTAGAAAGGGTATTGATGAGAACCATGATAGGGAGGGTCCAATGTGCAGGGTGTCTCTCCTTTTCTTCTCTGCCTAGGTCCAATGAACCAGCAAGTCCTATAAGTCTTCCTTCATTAGGTCCCTCCAGCTGGCTGCTTGCTCTTCCAACTCATGGCCTCTGCCCCAGCCTCCTACCTGCTCTTGCCTCTTCTCCCTTCTGTCCACTTCTTTGAACTCTCACACATTACACTGCCTTATAATATCCTGGTTTCTTGCCTACCTGCTCCTCTACACTACAAGTTGATTCAATGTCATGGATGTATGCTGTTTGCCACTGTATTCCCAGTACCAGGCACAGAGGTGCTCAATAAATGTTGGTGGAATAATGAATGAATGGATTCTAATCCCCTTTATACACTAGTAATCAGAGTTTTTTCTTAAAAACCCTCCTATGCCATTGTCTTCTTCTCTAGCTCTTCCCAAAACTTCATACTTTAACAACATACCAGGCAGGTTCTGAAGTAGTAATCTAGAGGTAGCCAGGTAACAACCCCCGGGCATGACTGGGAATATTTGGAAAACAGTAACGAGCTTCATGAGCACAGGGCACTCATGAATGCCCTGGAGAAGAGCCACCCCTGCTATAGAGGGAGAGCCCAGGAAGTTCCTGGCTTTTCAGTCTTCCGTGTTCTCTGGTGCTATAGGGTAAGGAGCTCTCTTTCCTAAGGAAAGAAAGCCAGCTTTGCCATAAGATTTGTTATCTGGATGTGGAAGGTGCTTGGATCAGCCAAGCAGGTCTGGAAAAGTTGGCAGCCATTGCCCTTTTCCCTCAAGGGGGCGCACTCACCATCTACCTGTCTGTGCTGCTTGTTATCTCCTTGAGCTAAAAGACCTGCATTTGAATTTCAGCACTGCCACTTACTTACTGTCAACTGGCCTTAGTTACATAAACCCTCGAAAACCCCAATTTCTTCATCGTTGAATGGGGTTAATAATAAAAACTATTTCATCAATATCTAGACCATGATCACTCTAGAATATGGGTATTGGGTATATTGTGTACATTTGCTTCTATTGTGCACACTTACGCCATCTCAGCTCACTGCAACCTCTGACTCCCAGGTTCAAGCTATCCTCCTGCTGCAGCCTCCCGAGTAGCGGGGATTGCAGGTGCCCGCTAACACACCTGGCTAATTTTTGTATTTTTGGTAGAGATGGGGTTTCACCATGTTGCTCAGGCTGGTGTCAAACTCCCGGGCTCAAGTGATCCACTCACCTCGGCCTCCCAAACTGCTGGGATTACAGGCGTGAGCCACTATGCCTGGCTCATAATATTTTTTTAAATTATCTCATAAGGCATGTCAAATTCAACATGTCTGAAGCAAAAGATATTCTTATAAGGCATGTTTGTGAGAATTAAATGAAATTAGGCATGGAAAGTTCTCCTTACAGTGCCTGACACATAGGAAGCCTTTGATACAAGGTGGCTCTCAGCAGCATAGTTGCACCACAGTCCTGGCCATGGGGGTCTTGCAGCGCTGAGATCTTCTTATCCATTCACTGGTTTGTTTGCATTATGTCTTCCTCCACTAGAATTAAGCTTCATGAGGGCAGGGCCCTATTCTGTCTTTGCTCCACACTGTATCTTGAGCATGCAGAGTAGGCAACTGGCACATTGTTACTGAAAACATGAGCTATGAAAACAACCAGCTTCAGCCCCAGCCGCAGCTCACATCAATCACACGTCCTGCTCCCAGTCAGCACCCTTCACTCCCCGCCTAAGAGGTAATGGACTCAGGAGGAAATGCAACGGCTGACCAGTTTGCCTAGAGCAAAGGTCTTCAAAATGCAGCGCCTCCCAAAGACTCTCTCTAACAGAAGAAGCGAAAAGGCAACTCAGGGTAAATTATCAGATCTGAGAAGAATCAGGAGAGAAAACCCCAGAGGCTAGAGTGGTCCCAGCAGAAGCTCTCGAATGAGGTCAAAGCTTCAAAAGGCAAGAATCATAGGTAGACAGCACAGAGACAGGGGTCTCGACACTGGAGAAGCGTCGGTCAGTGAAAACCTGGGTTAAGCTGAGACTTGCAAAGCAAGTATACTACAAAAAGAAGGTTTGCCAGCCAAGGAACAGTCAGAATGCGAAAGAACAAAGGGAAGGGCACTGCTGTATAAGGCTGATGAGGCACGTTCATGAACGGCCCAGAAGGCAGAACTCCGTCACCTATTTTCCTTTTGTCTCCTCTGCCAAGGGAATTACTGGACTGGAAAAGATAGGAAAAGGCTAAAAATCACTATGTTTTATGAAGCAGCTACTATGTATCAGGCAGCAATATATATTTGAAATCTTGCTTAATACTTGGAAGAGATATCAACCATGATTCCATTTTATATGTGAGAAAAATTAACCTCAGAGAGGTGAAGCAGCTTGCTCACGAGTGCGGATCCAGTGAGTAATCTAATACCTTCATTTAGATGTTGTGTATCTTAAGAGGGAAGCTTAAGGTGGATGGAGGCCTCACTGGAGGTAAATAGCCCAGCACTGACCCCATTTAAGTTCACTGTCAAACTTCCCTGGGCCATTTTTACACCAGCTGCAGTGTTTAGAGGCAGCATCTGCTATTTAGACAGTTGGTTTTCTTTTTTTTCTGTCTCTTTTTTTTTTTTTTGACAGTCTTGCTCTGTCACCCAGCCTGGTTCAAGCGATTCTCCTGCCTCAGCCTCCTGAGTAGAGTAGTTGGGATTACATGTGCACACCACCACTCCCTGCTAATTTTTGTGTTTTTAGTAGAGATGAGGTTTTGCCATGTTGGCCAGGCTGGTCTCGAACTCCTTACCTCTGATGATCTGCCTGCCTTGGCCTCCCGAAGTGCTGAGATTACAGACATGAGCCACCATGCCCAGCCCAGAAGAGCTGGTATTCTGAACCTAGTGTGAGAGGGGGACACTTCTTCCCCACTTCCTATGCTGTCTGCAATATGGAGAGAGATCTTTCAGTGTGCCATTCCTGGCCACTCTGGCTCCCCGACCTCCCCACAGGGAAATAAAACAAAGTATCTGATTGGTGAGTTTGGCAGAAAGAACTGGACATGAACATTTTGCCTGGTGCAAAGGTCTTTTCTCTCTCTAGCAGGAGAACCAAATGACAAAATGACAACTCAGAGGAAATGATCAGGACTGAGAGGGAGAGGAGAACATCCAAGAGGCCAGGGCGTCACGTGGACACTGTCATCTCTTCCTTCCAGCATCCCAGCCTATAGAATGCCTGTGCTAAGCTCAGCAGCCTGGTTCAGGCCCCATCTGTGGGTGAGGCCTGAGACTTTTTGACCTTGCCTTGACTGGGTGCACTGTTATCACCACATGCCTAAGACCCGTGCTCCAGTGCATCTATCAGGAATAGAACTGATTTATGTTTTAAACCCCCTGCCTCATTTCTCCATTGGTTCAGAACTCAGGGGAAAATGAGGTTTGGGGATTGACACCACCAAACAAAGCAACGGCATCTGGTGAAGAACCCTGCATTTGTTCTGATTTAATTTCACCTCATTTAGTTCCAGTTGGGTTTGCATTGCTCATACCAAGGTGGTACGTGATATTAACTCTGAGTCAACAGCTCAGAGGAATGTCAAGAAACTGGAAGTGGTTCAGAGGAGGCTAAAGAGAATGATGAACATTTGGAAACTAGGCCATGGGAGGAATGGTAAAAGGAACAAGAAGATTTAGTTCAAAGAAGATTTGGCTCTGATATGATGCAGTCCACATGTTTCAAGGGCAATCATGCAAAAGAATAATTAGATTATGTGACTTCCAAGAGCAGAGTTAAGTTCCAGGGAGGAATATTTTGTTCATTATAAGAAAGATATTTACAACTATTAGCATTGTATAAAAATGAAGTAAGTTCCACCAATAAGGGGTCAACTCCCTATCGCTGGGGTTATTCAAAACACACCAATGGGTGAAATGGGATGATCCTGAAAGGGGTGTTCTGGTGTTGGGAGATGGTTGGGTCCGAAATAAAGTTTATCTATATGATTTCTATAAATCCTAAAGCAGCTGAATGAGCTACTTTAGCTCATTCCTCACACCTTTGTTCCTCCAATATCGCAAGTGACCTATAACAAGGAGGGCAGGCCAGGGAAGACCCCTTGCATGTGACCAGATCCTGCCCGGGGAGCCCTGGTCCCCACACCACACTTGCTAATGGGAGGTGCCATGGAAGGCTCAGAGCTCTATGTGCTCCACAAGGGAAAAGTTTGGCCCAAGAGGAACTTCTTCCTGCCTTCATCCTTCCTTGAAGGAGTCTGTGGTAGCCTGAGTAAGAAGAGAGAGGCCCTGATAGCAAAGTAACCCACAGAAATGATGCCAAGAGATACAACCGCATAAGCAAGAGAAAAGTTTATTCTCTACCTGCTCCTCTCTGCAGGAACCAAAGCAGAAGTTGAAAGCTAACATCTGGCCACAAGAAGGTGTTCCGTTTGACCTATAGGATTGTTTAAAAGAAAGAGGCTAGGCACAGTGGCTCACACCTGTAATCCCAGCACTTTGGGAGGCCAAGGCCGGGGATCAGCTGAGGTCAGGAGTTCGAGACCGGACTTACTGACATGGTAAAAGCCCATCTTTACTAAAAATACAAAATTAGGCATGGTGGCAGATGCCTGTAATTCCAGCTACTTGGGAGGCTGAGGCAGGAGAATTGCTTGAACCTGGGAAGAGGAGGTTGCAGTGAGCCGTGATCGTGCTATTGCACTCCAGCCTGGGTAACAAGACCGAGACTCCTTCTCAAAAAATAATGAATAATTAAAATAAAATATAAGAAAGAAATCACTGCCAACTTGTTTTAAATGGGAGCTTTTACACACAAAGATCCACAATTTTCTGTGTCTTCTGAAATACCACAAAAGAGGCAAGGTGGGAATAATTGACTGGAAGTAGGAAGCAGCTGCCTTCTCTAGTCAGGGGATATGTGCTCCAGCTTTTATGGGAATTACCACCCTCTGCCAAGTTCTAGACACTGAGGCCAAGTGCAATTGTTCCTTAGTGTTCATGGATACCAGTTATTCTGGCTACTGGGTGAGGATGGAGAAATGAGGGACAGAGAGAACAACCAAGACACTATTACAAGGGTCCAAGTGAGAAACAGTGAAGTCTTGTTGAACACAGGCAGTGGCGGTAGGGATGAAAACGAGGAGAGAGATCCAAGAGGTAATAAAAGGTCACTGACTTAGGAATAAACAACTAGATGCGTGAGGCAATGAAAGAAGACAGAGTCAAGGAAGACTCTCAAATTTCTGATTGAGCAGATGGATAGGAGAATTCACAGATGGCTGTGAACTTTCTGACTTGGCCAGATGAGTGGATGGTGATAAAGCCATCAAATGGGTAGAGAATACTGGACTGATAGCAGGATTTAGGGAAAGGTTGGTAGTGCAGGCTGGGGCATGACGGCTATGGGACCTTCAGGTGGAGGTATTCAGGAAGCGGCGGGTACATGTCCAGAGTACAGGAGACAAGTGTAGGCAAGATATAGAGATTCTGTTACAGGTGGTATCAGAAGCCATACATGCAAATGAAACTACCATAGGAAGTGTAAGTAGAACTTGCAGGAGAATGCAGAGAATTTGAGGGTAAAGGGAATGCTGGCATATAGGAGGTTAGGTAGAGAATAATAAAGAAATCATCAAAAAGGGAGGAAAGGGACTTAGAGCAAGTGGCTGACATAAGCAGAAGTTGAAAGGGAAAAAGGTGGAAGAGACAGAATTAGGGGAAATAGGGGAACCAGAGAAGGTAAGAAAAAAAGCGGGGCTCTGTGGCTCACGCCTATAATCCCGGCACTCTGGGAGGCCCAGGCAGGCAGATCACTTGAGATCAGGAGTTCAAGACCAGCCTGGTCAACATGGTGAAACCCCACGTCTACTAAAAAATACACAAATTAACTGGGCGTGGTGGTGCATGCCTGTAATCCTGGCTACTCGGGAGGCTGAAACAGGAGAATTGCTTGAACCTGCGGAGTGCGGGTTGCAGTGAGCTGAGATCACGCCATTGCACTCCAACCCGGGTGACAGAGTGAAACTCCATCACTCTCCCCGACAAAAAAAAGAAAAAAGGGAAAAGATCAGGAGAGGAGATGATAAATTTGTTTTCTTTCAAAACATGCCAAATTTAAAGTTTAAGGCTAAAATTCTGGAAATATGAGTCAGGAGTTCATAAGAATGTCAGGCAGACATAACCGCGATTTGCCAAGCCTCACACAGAGGAGATAATTAATACCACGGGAGCAGGTATGACTTTGGCTACAAATGCAGCCAAATAAGAAGGTGAAGTAAGGACAGAGTCAGAGATTACCTCAGAGGAAGGATAGGAAGAAGAACCTGGAGGAGTCAAGGACACAGAAATGGGGAGAAGGATGGAAATGCAGTATCCTGCAAGGCTAACTAGGCCATGAGAAGAAGGAAAATATGATCAGCAATGCTGGAGCAGAAGTCAAGCTCTGGTGATTAGAAGGACACCAGTGATCCTGAGAGAGCAGTTTCAGCAGCCTGGTGGAAGCCATTGGATGTCCAATAGTGCCACATCCTGGGTAAGCAGTAGCACATGTAGAACTAAGTCAGCACGAAGCCTGGACCAGAGCAAGCCAACAATTAAGTCACTACGGAACAAAGGAGCTTCCAACAGCTCGGCCATGTCACTCTGCCCTTTCTATGCAAATGACCCCAGCAAAAAGAACAGCAAAGTTAAGTACCTAAGAGAGTAGGCAGATTGGGACAATCCTATTGTGTCCAACTACTGGCCATGAAAAGGAGAGGACATTTGACCCACACGGTTAGTTCACTCATGGCTCATTCACTCATTAACATTGTGTTAGGCCTAACATACTCAGAGACTGAGAAGAGGCACATGGTCATAAACAGAGACTTGGTTCCTGCCTACAAGCAGCTTGCAGTATAGTTGGGGTGGATTTCCATGCCATCAGAATATTCCCCAGTCAAAACAGAGACTTGGTTCCTGCCTACAAGCAGCTTGCAGTAGAGTTGGGGTGGATTTCCATGCCATCAGAATATTCCCCAGTCAAAACAGAGACTTGGTTCCTGCCTACAAGCAGCTTGCAGTATAGTTGGGGTGGATTTCCATGCCATCGGAATATTCCCCAGTCAAAACACTCCATCTATAACACCTGATGCAATCACTGTTCAAACTTTCACAAAATTATGTGCCCGCTTTTTACATCAGCAAATGTCCCCATGTATCATGCGGTTTTAGTTTTATCTTTACCTACTACAGAGACGTATAAAAAGCGCAGTACCTTTTATGTTTCCCTGTAGTAGGTAAAGGTAAAATTAAAACCGCATGATACGCGGGGACATTTGCTGATGTAAAAGCGTCTGGTAGACTGGATTATAGGCCCATGAAGGACCATCCTTTCAACATCAACCATCACTTCGTTGCTCATGCTTCTCCAGCATCTATCTACAAACCTAACCAAGTTCTATTTCATTATTTTCAACTTCCAGTGACAGTTCGCTTGAACTACCCTTCAGACTCAGTTCCGAAGTCAAACTTAGCACACGGTATTTCTCAAATCATCACCCTCTGCAATCATCCCTATCCCTGTCTATGGTACCCTTATTTCATCATCCCTCATAAGCATCTTCTACACCCAATCAATTTCCAAGCTGTGTATTAAGCAGAGTCGTGGGCACATAATAGACATTGTGGATTCAGTGGACACGTTTTATATCCTGGGTAACCTTTGTGGGCTAATACCAACTATGGATCTAACACACACTTCTAATGACAGTGGTTAAGAGGATGGCTTTTGGTGAGAGATGGATCTGATCTGGATTTACTCCAATCTGTGCTACTTAGGATCTCAGTGACTTTGGACACATTTCCTTGTTTACAAATGTAAGTTATTAGGGTTGTGAGAATCAAATATAAAATGCATGTAAAGCTCAGAGCACAGAGATGTTATTTGTCTTAGTCTCTTGGTCCACTACCGATGTTTATCCATCTAAATAATCTAACGTGAAATCCAAAGGAGTCCAAATCCCAAGATGATACAGGTGGTATTCAACTTGAGAACCTTAGCTGGACTATTTAATAATTGCAAGAAGGGAGCATAAAATGTTTTCAATGAAAACAGATCTCACTTCTTCTCCTAGATCCATCCTCCAGTGTATTCAGTTTTGAAAATTTCAAATAAAAATTATCTAATGCAGGAAGCTTCACTGAGTGCTAGCTGCATTCATAGTAGCTACTTAGCCAATTAGGCGAGAATACCTTCCCACTTTCCCTCTGGAAAGCTACTTTTAGATCCTTAACGAGGTCCCTCGTTTTTGTCAAGCTTTCCCCAGCCCCACACACAAGATCTATGCCCAACTGGGATCCACTTTGGGAACTAACCACAAAAGATGTTTCTTCTCTGCCCCATCACACAGCCACAGTTAGGTGTGGCCATGTCTTCCCCAGTGGTCCATGAAGCCCCGAGGTGTCTGCCCTGTGCACAGTAGATGCTGAATCAGTACTCAGTATTTCAGATGGTTGAGAAAGACTGGAGGGGGCAGGATAAAAGGCCAGAGGATAGAAAATTAAAGTTACTTGTGCATCTCCTACCAAACTTAGAGGTAGGCTGAGAAGGACAATGCATAACCTCAGAGGAGGGGGAAGGAACTCCAGTGAATGTGCATCCAAGGTCAAAGAAAAGTAGAAATTTTGGTCCCATCACTTGGCAATAATTGCATGGTCTTAACATTTTCTTCCTCCTTTGCTTCTGGAAAATGCATGGCACGTACTGGGCCCTCAATGAGTAGGTACTGAATGAATAAATGAGTGCTGCTTCTCTCTTGTTCTTTTTGTTCCTTCATGTTCTTCCTAACTGCTCAAGCTTTCCCCTCACCACCCCAATACAGTCACACACTCTCTCTCTCTCTCTCTCTCTCTCTCTCTCTCTCTCTCTCTCTCTCATCTGCTATCTGCTAACTCCACCTGTAGTAGTATAAGGTATGTAGGCCTGTCTGTGTGTGTGTGTGTGTGTGTGTGTGTGTATCATTTTTCATTTACAAAGGAGAAAACAGAAGTTCCAAAGTCCAAAACTGAGCACCAAAGTTTACACAGCTGTCCATACAGCTTGTAATACAGTTGGAGCAGATAAGGTCCTGTTCCCCCAGAACCCTTCCATGTTTGCATGCCTCAGTCTCTGGTGCACTTTGACTCCCCACAGCCAGCAGCTGCGACTCTTTACCCAAAGGACACCCAGTAGGCCAGAACTCATTTGCCAGTCAGTGTCCATGTGGTACCAGAAGTACATGGAGTTAAGTCTCCCTCCAACCCACCATCAAGGGGAACCAGGGGTGGCTGCTCTTAACTAATGATTGACAGGTGGGAAGGCATAAAGACTACCGCTCTCCAGGGCCCAGTCGGCACAGCTCTGATGTGTGAGGCACACTACCCCACATCTACCTGGGGTGATTAATCCCAAGTGACCTTCAGAGGACTTCTCAATGTCGCACCCTTGCCCGGCCTCTTCCTTTTCCCTGTCCATCTTCTCTGGAAACCCTGGTAATAAATCTTTTGCACAAATCCTTGCAGAAACCACCACCTCTTGGGACCCAGCCTAAGGCAAGGGAGGTGTAGGATTCAAACCCAAGCCTGTCTGTCTTCAAACTTTTTCCCACTATGCTGTGGTTGAGATGTTATTACAATCACACTAGTCTGCTCTTTGTTCATTTTACAGTTATACATTTAAAATGCATGACACAACTCCGTCTCTACTGAAAATATAAAAATTATCCAGGTGTGGTGGTAGGTGCCTGTAATCCCAGGTACTTGGGAGGCTGAGGCAGGAGAATCACTTGAACCTGGGAGGTAGAGGTTGCAGTGAGCTGAGATCATGCCACTGCACTCCAGCCTAGGCAACAGAGAGGGACTGCATCTCAAAAAATAAAATAAAATAAAATAATAAAATAAAATGCATCACGCATACATTTAAAAACTTCGAATGGCCACTCTGACTTCAGGCATCTTGAAGACAAATATGTATTCAAACACTCTATGCTTGCTTACTTTTTCTTACTATAATTATATCGTCTCTGGGCAAAAGACCTTTGAATATCTTAGCAAAATAAAATAAAGGGCTCAAAGCCGAGAGAAAAAGGTTATTTTTGAACTTGTCTTTGTAATTGCCTCTCGCCTGGGTCCATAATTAAATTTAAACTAAAAAGAACTTTAGTTATTGAATGTTCTCTTTTAAGTATTTTTATTATATGAGTAATGTAATGACAATAGAGAAATGTGAAATCAAGGGGAGAAAAAAACACCCAAATACTCTAATCCAGTCATTTACCAACTATGTCCTTTATAAACGATGTCCTTTCATTTAGAAACTATTTCCAGTACACTAGTCCAACCATATACAAACTGTTTTCTTCCAGCTTTTCTCGCAGCTTTTCTCGCAGCCCAGGGAGCCACGCATTTGACGTGGCTGCAGTCCTGCTTCAACCCTGGGGTTTCCCGTGTGTTTGCCATTGGCCCAAGCGGTTTTCATGTAACACAGTTCTCGTGGCTGTCATTTTTAATGGTTGCACATTGTTATACCCAGAGGATGTACCATATATTATCACCCTTTTGGCTGCTTTTGATGTTTAATATTAATCTTATTAAGTAATAAGATTGTGTTGAACGTGCCGTTTTGTTTTTGCTTCTACTCTTTTTTTCCTATGTCAGATCATACCTTTAAAAGAAATTTCCAAGACTCGAATTATCAGATAAAGGAACAGTGTTTATAGCTTTTGATACACACTGCCACTTTTTCTCCAGTACTGCTCCATCAAAATATGTACTAATCTGTGTTATCATAAGCCAACATGAAACAAAAGTATTCCAAACTCAGCGTGGTTTCTCATTCTTTCACGAGTTCTGGTTTAACAAAATGAATTCATTTTAAATTTCTCGATTCCATACAAAGGTCTTGAAATTTTCTGTAGAATGTTATGAGCCCATAGCCTCCCTCATAAAAATGATGGGGAACTTGAAAATGAGACAGAATGTGAAAATGACATTTCGGTCATCCTTAAATATATGTAGTGCTCATTTTAATTCTAAGCTTTCTTAATTGCTAAGCATTTCATGTAGGGATTAGTCCTCGAGCTTGAGTTGCCTAATTGATTCAATCATCCTCACTCGACACTAAATAGGACACCTTTCCATGGCCGATGTGGGCTCACTGAGTTGGGTGCATATTTTGTGAGCATGAATTTACGCCTGCACCTTGAAACGCAGAGGATAAGGAATGTTGACAAGAAAAACAAGCAAGAAGGGATTCCCATTTTCTCAGCTGTCCTGTGGTTTGCCTGAGTCCATCCTAAGGTTCCATAACAGAACAGGACACAGAACAGGACAATTGAGACTCTCTTAAAATTTTTACCAAGCCACAAAGCCATTTGAGAGTTCTACTAAAAAAAGTGGTAAACCCAGCCAGCCTCCCAGAAACATCATTTGGGTGACACCAGACGTGCTTGCAGATAAACATTTCATTGCCTGAATTTTCTCCCTTTAAACTTTCGAAAGTTAATTTAAAGAAGCTCATTTTCTGTGGCACTTCAAACCCAGCAAGCGCTAACTTGCATTTTGTTTCAAGAAAGCATTTTACTTTAACCCAATAACATATTCTGTTTCTCTGTAAATTGTCAAAACTCCTGATTTTCTTACAACCACATCCCATTCTTGCCTTCACCCTGAGGATCATAGTCAGAGGGCTGATGATCTCCCACAAATGATTCCACAGTCGATTTTTTTTTTAAGTTGGCAGCGCTTTCTGGGTTAGGATAACTCTGGGTAATCCTAATTAGAGCCCTATCCAAGCTTAAACTCCATAACCGAACAAACCAGTTTTACAACTCAAAGGAATTTAATTTGGTCTCACACTTGCAGTAGGGAAATACACACACACACACACACACACACACACACACACACATACAAACACACACACACACACAAACTGGCAGCTCAGCTAACAGGCAACTGAATGTTGGACACACTGCCAGCTTGATCCAATTAAGAAACATCAGAGGTCTAATGACTTAAAGAGAAACGGTTCAGACAGAACACAAGGTTCTTGACAGCAGCCAAGCAAACTGCAAATCTCCAGCTCAGGTAAGTGAATCCTTCAATATTTCGAAACAGCCAGGGACCAGTAGAACCGGACTTGTACGCTTTCTTCCATACCTAGGGAAGAAGAATCCAGGTGGAGAACCTGGCCAAACATTGATCTCAGAACAAAACTCCATTTAAACCTAAGAAAAAAAATCTATGGGACATTCCTAGGTACAAAAGAACACATGAAATATTGCCATTTTGCCTATTAATATTTATTCCTGGGAAATTAACAAAAATCATCGCCTGGGTGCACTTCATCCTCTCCTTCCCTCCCACTACCAGCCCCTTCAAATGCACCTCCTGGAAAAAAACGGAACCAAAACAATGTCATAAAAAACACTTGGGCGAGGGTTTTCATTTACTCCATGCCAAGTATTTTATTTTTAAGCCTGATTTGACCAAGTCCGGCTCAGGCAAAGCAAGTTTCAGATCCTGCTGTCGGTGAAAATTGCAGCGCCGCCATCTGCTTACCTGTCACCAGGACTGCCTTTTGATCCACAGGTAACAACTCTTGGCCAGATAAGTAAGTATACATGAGGAAACACGACAGAGAGAAGAGGATCAAGCCCCAAAAAGGGGACAGGATGAGCAGGCAGACTGCACAGAGGCCTGCCAGGCAGATCATCCAGCTCGGCACCGGCCTCGGGCTCTTCTTGTATTTGCAAAGAACTGTCCCACACAGTACCGTGGGGATAGCCAGGCAGATCCATGTTGTCTCCGAGAAAAAAGTGCTCATTCTCAGCGACTTGCTGCACCTTCAAGTGTTCAGGACCAGTGAGTCTAGTGGGCAAAGGCTGGCTGGAGGCAGCCTGAGTTATATGAACAGAGAGGCAAGAAGGGAGGGGAGAAAGCAGCCCCAGCCCCTTTCAACTGAGCATAGATTAAGCATAATCATACAGGCACATATTCCCAGTGGGCAGTTTAAACCAGTGTGCACTTCAACATAAATACCAAGGCACTTCCTATTTGACCGCTCTCCCCCCTCCCCACCCCCTGCACACACAACACGTGCACGTACTCACCCACAAACATCTTCTATTTTTTTTTTTTTGACAGTCCACCTCTGGAGAGATGACTAATTGGATAATAATTGACAGAATTCGAACTGCACGGAGAACAACAGGAAAATCCTCTAGCTGACAGGAAAATACTGTCTTCTTCAAGAGCCTGCAGTGTGTCTGGGTGTTGAGTCCTTTTTCTGACTCAGGAGTGAGAGAGTGTGTGTGTGTGTGTGTGTGTGTGTGTGTGTAAATCAGGCAATCGATGAAGTTTGGAAAATAGATTCTGGAAGAGAAGGCATCTCTGATCTGGTGCATGGCTTCAGGACTCCTACAAATCCCAACTGAGGCAGGCTGAAGGGCTGGATGGAGAGGGACTATGGAAGTAGAGGAAGGTATTCCTTGGCAGAGGAAAGTGCTTTGGTCTTGCCAGAGGGGAAACCTGCCAGGGAGAGATAATAATGACAATTAACTAATAGCGGCTAATATCTGTCGGTACTTGTTTGTGGCAGAGGCTGTGTGTAGCTGCTCATTTGTTCGTTCTCTTTATTGCGAGCATATTCTATGCCAGCCTCCATTCACTGGGACTTGCCTCATTCTCCTTGAATATAATATCCTTATGAAGTTGGTTCTAGTATTATAGTAATTGTACAGGTGAGAAAACTAGGGCACAGAGAGGATAAGAGACTTAGTCAAGATCACACAGCAGTGGAGTCTTATAGCCTGATCTCAGAGCTTTATGCTCTTAAGCACTCTATTCCACTGCCTGCTTTAGGCAAAGAATTAAAAAAAAAAATTAGTACATTATGTGCTAGCTCTTTCCTACTTTCACCCCATTTCAACCTTATAAAACCCTTTGAGGTGGGTATTATTATTATGGTCAGTTTACAGAGAGAAAAACTGAGGTTGGGAAAAAATAAGTCCCTTACTCACAAGTGGCTTAAAAGCCAGCACTCTGCAGTTGCAGCACCACTGACCAGTGCTGAGCCCAAGGGAGGCACAGCACCTGGGCTCAAGGTGTGTCCCACGTGGGCCACGTGCCCAGCTGGAGGGAGGCAGTGTTCTGATGAAGGTTGGGGGTTGACAAAGCTGGAGAGAAACATTGTCTATTTGAGGTCAGTTTCCCTGTATTCAAATCTAATCTTAGCTCCACCACTTAATAATTATGTAGTCTTGGGTGGGTCACTTCAGCTCCCTAGACCTTCATCCCTTCACCTATAAAATAATATCATATCCTGCCTGGAACAGTACAAGGAACCTCATAAATGCTAGTGATTCATGCTTTTTTAAACAGGAGGAGAATGAAGAATAAGAGGAAGCCTTGTAAAACAAAGTGTCCATTGGAATAAAGACTTGTCCCAAAACATTTGCTGGAGTTAAACGAGGGGCAGGAAGAGGAGGGGAGAGAATGCCTTTTGTGGATGATGTTGGGGAGGCACGTCTTGGGAAGGAACGGACCCAGCCCCATATCCCCTGTAAAGGGAGGTGAGGCAGAGCCCACCTGGCCTGACAGCCAACTCAAGACCCAAAGGAGAAGGGGTGGGAAGCAGTGTCGGGAACCATTACTGTGCTGTGGTGTTGTGGGGCTGGAGAACAAGGCAGTTATGAGGGTCTACGTGGAGTGATGGCAACTCTTGTCTGCCCTCCCAGACACATAAACATTTGAGTCAAGGAGATGTTACCAGCTCCTGGCCGGGAAGCTTCGGGGTGGGGATCTGGAATTGTCTTTGGCTAGCCCTGAACTCTCCCCTGCCTCCACAGACCCCATTCCTCCCTGGGTGCCATCTGAGCCCCAGAGCGCCTCTCACAATCCTGGTGGCCTCACCAGCGCGGAACATCCTGGCTGTTAGCTCTGGTCCAAAAATAACTTCCAGGTGGGAAGGCAGGACTAGTTGTGACTCTTTGCTGAGAGTCTTGGTATTTTGTCAGTGGCTCCCACATCTGGGCTGGACCAAACACCTGTGCAGGTTTCCTACCAAGTGCATGCGCACCTGAAAGGAGGTGACTTTTCTCCAGGAGGCAGCCCCTGTGACTTACCAGACTTGCTCTGTCCTGGGGCTCCCAATATGCTATTTCCTACTACCAGCAGAGGGACCATTTTGAAATTGCCTTCTGAAAACAAAACATCCTACCCTAAAGGAAGGATCGCCCAATCTGACCAAAAAAAAAAAAAAAAAAATGCTGAGAATCCTCCAGTGTACAGATTCTTTTGCTCAAGAATTTGTGAGCCAAAGCCACCCTCAGGCCACACAGAAGTCCCAAGAAGGATGCTCCCTGAGCCCTGATGATGAAGGTGCTGGACAGCATTAAGAACATGAGCTTTCAAGTGTCACAGCCTTTTAACTTGAGTTCAAATCCTGGCTTAGCTGTGAGGCATGGGGCAAGTTACCTGCCCTTCCTAAGCCTCAGTTTCCCCCCTATGAAATGGGGGTAGGAGGAGTCCTGCTTCCAAGGGCTGTTTTGAAAAGTGAATGGCATCGTTCCTGCATTGTCCCTGGCACTGACAGGCACGCCTAGATGGCAGGCACCTTTCTCATTGTCGGGAGTACCCACTGCTTCTTAGCCTTTTTCTTCTGGGCTGAGAGAGAGGTTCTGGCCAGTCACCTCCTCACTCATTTATTTCTTCTTTCGGTTCAGCACACAGCTGTTTCCCTTGTCATCCTTCAGATATCTGCTTAAACATCACCTCCTGTCACCCAACCTGAACATCTTCTATCAGCCCACCTTATTCATTTCCTTAATTGCACTTAGCTCAATCCACAATTATATATTTCCTTTGCTCATTCTAAGAATATTTTCCATCTCCCCTACTAGACCATAAACTTCTTGAGGGCAGGAACCTTATCTGTTTATTGTTTTTCCTTTACTGTTCACCAAATGCCCAGTCCAGTGCCTGACACATCACATATACATAATTAATATTTGTGGGATGAAGATAGGAAGGAACACATCTCTATTTAGAGCCTTCTAGGTGGCTACTTCTGTGCCAGCTGTGGAGGGATTCAGCAGTGAATACTATAGACCCAGTTCCTGGCCTTGCAGAGTTGAGGACCCAGTGCTTCCAGGATGCCTGCTGCAGGAGCAGGGACTAGTGGGGGTGCAAGGTGGTAGAAAAGAAGGCTGTTTACCAGTAGGGGAACATATGGAATGCTAGACTCTCCAGGTGAGAATGAGCCAAATCCTTTATGAGCCCTGAATGTCCTCATCCTAACCTCAGGGTCAGTCCAGCTGAAAGCTACCATTGAATGATGATGTTCTCCATCCTACTGAGCTAAATCATGTCCCTTATTTGTCCTTGCCATTGTGTCCTGAAGCTATTCTCGAGGCCATCATGGCTTGACTAGTGTCCCATTTCTGGCAAGTTGGCTCTCAGCCTTCCAGGGAAAAGGTGCCAATTGGACCAGCTTATTCTTGCTATTGATGCCAGTGGGTCATTGTGCCATTTCCTACTACCAGCAGAGGGGCCTTTTTGAAATTGCCTTCTGAAAACAAAACATCTTACCCAAAAGAAACGATTGCCCAACGTGGGAAAAAAAAAATGCTGAGAATCCTCCAACGTACTCTTTCTTAGAATCCGTGGATCTTGAGTTTAGAAGTTGAAGAAGGAACTTCCCATCTAAAATGGGGATTGTCTCTGTAACATCCCCACCAAGTGGTCATCTTGTCTATTGCCAGAGCATCTCTGAGAACAGGCACCTCACTGCCTCTGAAGGCTGATTTTCCCGTTCAAAGTTGCTCGGGATATTAGAACATTCTCCTCTAGGCCAAATTCATCTTGACATTTGTCTTCCCTCTCCACGTGGAGTCAGAGAATGTCTTGTTCTCTATCTTTCAGATATTTGAAAGATATTTCAGAGCGCAAACGTTTTTAAAATCACACTGTTATATAACTGAAGAACATTTTGCTATGGTGAGGGTTGCATAATGATGGCATGATTTGCCAAGCAGAGAATGACTGTGTGTGGATGTCATAGTGACCGAAAGTTCAGGATATAGACAAGGTGGTACAAGCCGTAACAGATCATCTCAGGGAAATCACAGAGATCTTGTTGGTAACATGAGTTTTTTTGTTTGTCTATTTTTTTTTTTTTTTTTTTTTTTGCTTTTTGAGCATTAGGGTGATAACTAACTTTCTAAGTGTTTGTGATTGTGCAAATATCATGTATTATATATTTATCTATTTCATACAGTGGGCAGGGTGGAGAAACCAAGAGAAGATGACTAGAAGTTGGGGCTGTACCATGTCTTTTTTCTGTCTTTGAAATAGTATGTGGTAAAGATGTCTAAACTCCTCGATTATCACAAATTCCAAGTAAGTCAGACCTCTTTTTTTTTCGTATAGTGTTTCAAGGATCTTCAGCTGCTTCTTAGAATGGCATTCAATTACTTACATCTCCCCTGAAAGATTAGGCCTGGAACTGGGCACAATATTTTCAGTACAGTGCAAAGAACATAGAATAGAATAAGATTATCACCTCTCCTAGCCTTGAAGCTATATTTTTGCTTATGTGACCAAAGACTTATTTGCTTTTTTAACAAAAGTGACCTATTATTGATTGTCACGGTGTTTGTTGTCAAATAAAATTCCACTTTTTATAGTTTCTGTGTCACTTTAATTTTTTATAGTAAAATTTCATACACATGTGGAGAAATTATCCAAAATATAAGTAAATATTCATTCATCCATAGTGATACAAATACATGATCAGCTCAGTGGATGAGAAGAGACAAATCTCACATGCTGAAGGATTCTAAATAATGGACATAAACCTTTTTGCCTCAAGGACTTGGAGTGTAACTCTCAATTCAGTTTGAGCTACACATGGTAACTTTCTTCCAGAGTGCAGTATGAAAACAGAGAAAGCAAGCATCTTTACCAAAGACAAACCTGAGTAACACTACCTCAGCCAGGTAGGGAAGGTCAGCAATGGCAAATCATGTTGATAGTACGATGTGATAAAAATGGCACCTTTATCATCGCAGAACATTCTACAAAATACCCAACAAGTATTGGGTCAAGGTCATCAAAAAACAAGGAAATTCTGAGAAACAGGCACAGCCAAAAAAAGCCCAAGGAGAGGTGATGACTAAATGTAATGTGGGAACCTGGGACAGAAAAGAGACATCAGGTAAAAACCTAGGAAATCCGAATACAGTATAGACTTTAGATAATAAGAGTTTATCAGTATTGGTTCATTCATTGTGACAAATGCCTCACTATGAGATCAGATGGTACTTTGCATTTTAATTTGGTATGTAACCAGGGCTTTTGGAGAGTGATGTGTGTGTGCATGTGTGTGTCTGTCTGTCTTGGGGTGTGTATATGTGTACATACCTGTATGTGTGTACATGTGTACAGGTGTATATGTGTGTAGGTGTACCTGTATATGTCTGTGTGTGTGTGGGAGTGTATATGTGTATGTATGCATAGATATGTGGGTATGTTGGTGTGTGTGTACATGTGTACATGTATGTTTATGTGAACATGTGTAGAGGTGTGTATCACTGGGTGTAAGTGTGGGGTGTGGGGAGCATGTGAAGAGCGTGTGGGGGTGTCTCCATTCATATGTGGGTGCGTGTGTGAGTGTGTGCACATGCATGTGTAGATATGTGTAGGGGTGTTGTACATGTGCATACATGCATAGGTGTGTGGATGTGCATGTGCCCAGGTATATCTGTATATTCATATGTGTCCTGGGGTGAATATATGTGTATTATGTGCATGTTTGTATGTATATTGTAGATATGTCTGTCTCTGTAACTGTGTCAGTATATGTCTGTGCATGTGTGTATATATGTAGATGCATATATCTCTGTGTGTAGCTGTATGTGTGTATGTGTATATGCATGTAGATGTGTACATGTATCTTTCTGTATCTGTGTGTAGGTATATGTGTGTGTGCATGTGTATACATATATATATATAGATGTGTACATCTCTGTATCTGTGTGTAGGTATATGTATGTGTGTGCATGTGTATATGTGTGTGTGTATGGGTACATCTCTATCTGTGTGTAGGTATATGTGTGTATGTACATGTGTGTGCATATATATAGGTGTGTACATCTCTGTATCTGTGTGTAGGTATAGGTGGGTATGTGCATATGTGTGTATATATATAGATGTGTACATCTCTGTATCTGTATGTGCATGTGTATATATATATAGATAGATGTGTACATCTCTGTATCTGTGTATATGTGCATGTGTGTGTATATATACATATATGGATGTGTGCATCTCTGTATCTGTGTGTAGGTGTATGTGCACATATGTATATATATAGATGGGCACATCTCTGTATCTGTGTGCAGGTATATGTGTATATGTGCATGTGTGTATATACATAGATGTGTGTGTGTCTCTCTGTATCTGTGTGTAGGTATGTGTGTATATGTAGATGTATACATGTATCTCTGTGTCTGTGTAGGTATATGTGTGTGTGTGCATGTGTATATATGTAGATGTGTAGTGTATCTCTCTGTATCTGTGTGTAGGGATGTGTGTGCATGTGTGTATGTGTTTGCATGTGTTTGTGCACACACATGCACTGCCAGTGAGTAAACCAGTCAGTCCACTTCCAACAAGGAGGCCTACTCCCAGCTGCCGGACCAGAGGAAGGCTGTTGGAGGTGGATGTGGGTTCCCTCCTTGCTCTTTTATGGCTCTGAAGCCCAGTTGCTAAGCATCTCCTTGGGCTTTGCAGTCTGTAAACTGGGAATAATATTAATAGTTTCTCCCTCATTGTGTCCTTAGGAAGGTCATGTGAGGTACACACTGGTCAAATGTTAAGTACAGTGTCTGGTCCAGAGTTCTCATTCAATAACACTTGACTTCAGGAACCTCCTCCAGACCAATGCGTCAGAAATCATCCTGACTTGCATGTTGTTTACCCTTCCTATGACCTTTCTGTTTGTGGAGATCACTCCTAAGCCAACTTTGCCTTTATCTGCCACTTATGATTGTAAATCCAAGAATGAAGCAGTGAGGGTAGGGTGAGACAATCTACTGAAATTAAACAGTAACAGATTTATCGGATGATTGGCTTTTAGTCCACTCCCTGATTCATCAATTATTTACTAAATGTTTATTCTGGGCCAATAGATAGAGATACAGACCCCTCTTTGTCCTTGAGGCTTGCACGTGCGTGAGGAGTAAGGCATGCTCCTGCATGCATTGTCCTTGTGTTTCATGCACAGTGAATCAGTGAATTCTGTTAGTAAAAAACAGATTGAAAGATCCCCGAGCTCTATTTTAATTTATTCACTTGAATATTGACAATGATTCTCCATCTACACAACTTTACTTCTCCTAAATACATTAAGAGATCAACGTATATAAAAATATGTCTGCCCATGTGTCCCAGTATTTCTCTCTCTCTCTCTCTCCTAAGTTTCTTTTTTTTTATTGCATTTTAGGTTTTGGGGTACATGTGAAGAACATGCAAGATTGTTGCATAGGTACACACATGGCAGTGTGATGTGCTGCCTTCCTCCCCATCACCTACATCTGGCATTTCTCCCCATGCAATCTCTCCCCAGCTCCCCACCCCCTGCTGTCCCTCCCCTATTTCCCCCTGACAGACCCCGGTGTGTGATGCTCCCCTCCCTGTGTCCACGTGTTCTCATTGTTCAACACCCACCTATGAGTGAGAACATGAGGTGTTTGATTTTCTGTTCGTGTGTCAGTTTGCTGAGAATGATGGTTTCCAGGTTCATCCATGTCCCTACAAAGGACACAAACTCATCATTTTTGATGGCTGCATAGTATTCCATGGTGTATATATACCACATTTTCCCTGTCCAGTCTATCATCGATGGACATTTGGGTTGGTTCTAGGTCTTTGCTATTGTAAACAGTGCTGCAATGAACATTCGTGTGCATGTGTCCTTATAGTGGAACGATTTATAGTCCTTTGGATATATACCCAGTAATGGGATTGCTGGGTCAAATGGAATTTCTATTTCTAGGTCCTTGAGGAATTGCCACACTGTCTTCCACAATGGTTGAACTAATTTACACTCCCACCAACAGTGTAAAAGTGTTCCTATTTCTCCACATCCTCTCCAGCATCTGTTGTCTCCAGATTTTTTAATGATCACCATTCTAACTGGTGGAGATGGTATCTCAATGTAGTTTTGATTTGCATTTCTCTAATGACCAGTGATGATGAGAATTTTTCATATGTTTGTTGGCCTCATGTATGTCTTATTTTGTAAAGTGTCTGTTCATGTCCTTTGCCCACTTTTGAATGGGCTTGTTTTTTTCTTGTAAATCTGTTCTAGTGCTTTGTAGATTTTGGATATCAGCCCTTTGTCAGATGGGTAAATTGCAAAAATTTTTTCCCATTCTGTTGGTTGCCGATTCACTCTAATGACTGTTTCTTTTGCTGTGCAGAAGCTGTGGAGTTTGATTAGGTCCCATTTGTCTATTTTGGCTTTTGTTGCCAATGCTTTTGGTGTTTTAGTCATGAAGTCCTTGCCTATGGCTATGTCCTGAATGGTTTTGCCTAGGTTTTCTTCTAGGGTTTTTATGATGTTAGGTCTTATGTTTAAGTCTTTAATCCATCTGGAGTTAATTTTAGTGAAAGGTATCAGGAAGGGGTCGAGTTTCTGCTTTATGCACATGGCTAGTCAGTTTTCCCAACACCATTTATTAAACAGGGACTACTTTCCCCATTGCTTGTTTTTGTCAGGTTTGTCAAAGATTGGATGGTTGTAGATGTGTGGTGTTGCCTCCGAGGCCTCCGTTCTGTTCCATTGGTCTATATCTCTGTTTTGGTACCAGTATCATGCTGTTTTGATTACTGTAGCCTTGTAATATAGTTTGAAGTCCAGTAGTGTGATGCCTCCCACTTTGTTCTTTTGTTTTTTGGTTTTTGGTTTTTATTTGTTTAGAATTAACTTGGCTATGCGGGCTCTCTTTTGGTTCCATATGAAGTTTAAGGTGGTTTTTTCCAGTTCTGTGAAGAAGGTCATTGGTAGCTTGAAGGGGATTGCATTGAATCTGTAAATTACTTTGGGTAGTATGGCTATTTTCACGATATTGATGATTCTTCCTAACCATGAACATGGAATGTTTCTCCATCTGTTTGTGTCCTCTCTTATTTCGTTGAGCAGTGGTTCTCCTTGAAGAGGTCCTTTACATCCTTTGTTAGTTGTATTCCCAGGTATTTTATTCTCTTTGTAGCAATTGTAAATGACAGTTCATTCTTGATGTGGCTCTCTTTAAGTCTGTTATTGGTGTATAGGAATGCTTGTGATTTTTGCACATTGATTTTGTATCCCAAGACTTTGCTGAAGTTGCTTATCAGTTTAAGGAGATTTTGGGTTGAGACGATGGGGTCTTCAAGATATATAATCATGTCATCTGCAAAAAGAGACAATTTGACTTCCTTCTTTCATAACGGAATACCCTTTATTTCTTTTTCTTGCCTGATTGCTCTGGCTAGAAATTCCAATACTATATCAAATAGGAGTGGTGAGAGAGGGCATCCTTGTTGAGTGCCAGATTTCAAAGGGAATGCTTCCAGTTTTTGCCCATTCAGTATGATATTGGCTGTTAGTTTGTCATAAATAGCTTTTATTATTTTGAGATATGTTCCATCAATACCTACTTTATTGAGGGTTTTTAACATAAAGCGCTGTTGAATTTTGTCAAAGGCCTTCTCTGCATCAATTGAGATAATCATGTGCTTTTTGTCTTTGGTTCTGTTTATGTGGTGAATTACATATATAGACTTACATATGTTGAACCAGCCTTGCATCCTGGGCATGAAGTCTACTTGATCATGGTAGATAAGCTTTTTGATGTGCTGTTGCAGTCAGTTTGCCAGTATTTTATTGAAGATTTTTGCATCTATGTTCATCATGGATATTGGCCCGAAGTTTTCTTTTCTTGCTGAGTCTCTGCCAGGTTTTGGTATCAGGATGATGTTGGTCTCACAAAATGATTTGGGAAGGATTCCCTCTTTTTGGATTGTTTGGAATAGTTTCATAAGGAATGATATCAGCTCCTCTTTCTATGTCTGGTAGAATTCGGCTGTGAATCTGTCTGGACCTGGGCTTTTTTTGGGTGGTAGGCTATTAATTGCTGCCTCAACTTCAGACCTTGTTATTAGTCTATTCAAGGTTTTGGCTTCTTCCTGGTTTAGGCTTGGGAGGGTGCAAGTGTCCAGGAATTTATCCATTTCTTTCAGATTTACTAGTTTATGTGCATAGAGATGTTTGTAATAATCTCTGATGATGGTTTGTATTTCTGTGGAATCTGTGGTGATATCCCCTTTATCATTTTTTATTGCGTGTATTTGATTATTCTCTCTTTTCTTTTTTATTAATCTGGCTAGTGGTCTATTTTGTTGATCTTTTCAAAAAACCAGCTCCTGGACTTATTGATTTTTTGAAGGGGTTTTTGTGTCTCTATCTCCTTCAGTTCTGATCTGATCTTAGTTATTTCTTGTCTTCTGCTAGCTTTTGAGTTTTTTTGGTCTTGCTCCTCTAGTTCTTTCAATTTTGATGATAGGGTGTCAATTTTAGATCTTTCCATGCTTCTCACATGGGCATTTATTGCTATATATTTTCCTCTAGACACTGCTTTGAATGTGTCCCAGAGATTCTGGTATGTTGTGTCTTCATTCTCGTTGGTTTCAAAGAACATCTTTACTTCTGCCTTCATTTCATTGTTTATCCAGTCAACATTCAAGAGCCAGTTGTTCAGTTTCCATGAAGCTGTGTGGTTCTGAGTTAGTTTCTCAGTTCTGAGTTCTAACTTGATTGCATTGTGGTCTGAGAGACTGTTTGTTATGATTTCCATTCTTTTGCATTTGCTGAAGAGTGATTTACTTCCAATTATGTGGTCAATTTTAGAGTAGGTGTGATGTGGTGCTGAGAAGAATGTATATTCTGTGGATTTGGGGTGGAGAGTTCTGTAAATGTCTATTAGGTTTGCTTGGTCCAGGTCTGAGTTCAAGTCCTGGATATCCTTGTTAATTTTCTGTCTCGTTGATCTGTCTAATATTGACAATGGGGTGTTAAAGTCTCCCACTATTATTGTGTGGGAGTCTAAGTCTCCTTGTAAGTCATTAAGAACTTTCTTTATGTATCTGGGTGTTCCTGTATTGGATGCGTATATATTTAGGATTGTTAGCTCTTCTTGTTGCATTGATCCTTTTACCATTATGTAATGTCCTTCTTTGTCTCTTTTGATCTTTGTTGCTTTAAAGTCTATTTTATCTGAGATGAGAATTGCAACTCCTGCTTTTTTTTGTTCTCCATTTGCTTGGTAAATCTTCCTCCATCCCTTTAGTTTGAGCCTTTGTGTATCCTTGCATGTGAGATGGGTTTCCTGGATACAGCACACCGATGAGTTTTGGCTTTTTATCCAATTTGCCAGTCTGTGTCTTTTGATTGGGGCATTTAGTCCATTTACATTTAGGGTTAATATTGTTATGTGTGAATTTGATCCTGTCATTTTGATGCTTGCTGGCTGTTTTGCCCATTAGTTGCTGCAGTTTCTTCATTGTGTTGATGCTCTTTACCATTTGGTATGTTTTTGGAGTGGCTGGTACTGGTTGTTCCTTTCTACGTTTAGTGCCTCTTTCGGGAGCTCTTGTAAAGCAGGCCTGGTGGTGATGAAATCTCTGAGTACTTGGTTGTTTACAAAGGATTTTATTTTTCCTTCACTTATGAAGCTTAGTTTGGTTGGATATGAAATTCTGGGTTGCAAGTTCTTTTCTTTAAGGATGTTGAATATTGGCCCCCAATCTCTTCTGGCTTGTAGGGTTTCTGCTGAGACATCCACTGTGAGTCTGATGGGTTTCCCTTTGTGGGTAACCCGACCTTTCTCTCTGGCTGCCCTTAGCATTTTCTCCTTCATTTTAACGCTGGTGAATCTGACGATTATGTGCCATGGGGTTGCTCTTCTTGAGGACTATCTTTGTGGTGTTCTCTGTATTTCCTGGACTTGAATATTGGCCTGCCTTGCTAGGTTGGGGAAGTTTTCCTGGATAATATCCTGAAGAGTGTTTTCCAGCTTGGCTTCATTCTCTCCATCACATTCAGATACTCCTATCAAACGTAGATTAGGTCTTTTCCCATAGTCCCATATTTCTTGGAGAGTTTGTTCATTCCTTTTTACCCTTTTTTCTCTAATCTTGCCTTCTCATTCTATTTCATTGAGTTGATCTTTGACCTCTGATAACCTTTCTTCTGCTTGGTCAATTCGGCTGTTGAAACTTATGTATGCTTCACGAAGTTCTCGTGTTGTGTTTTTCAGCTCCATCAGTTCACTTATATTCCTCTCTAAGTTGTCTATTCTTGTTAGCATTTCATCAAATCTTTTTTCAAGGTTCTTAGTTTCTTTGCATTGGGTTAGAACATGTTCTTTTAGCTCACAGAAATTTCTTATTACCCACTTTCTGAAGCCTGATTCTGTCAATTCATCATGCTCATTCTCCATCCAGCCTTGTTCCCTTGCTGGTGAGGAGTTGTGATCCCATGTAGAAGGAGAGGCATTCTGGTTTTCGGTGTTTTCATCACTTTTGCACTGGTTTCTTCCCATCTTTGTGGATTTATCCACCTGTCATCTTTGTAGTTGTTGACTTTCAGATTGGGTCTCTGAGTGGACATCCAGTTTGTTGATGATGAAGTTATTTCTTTCTGTTTCTTAGTTTTCCTTCTAACAGTCTGGCCCCTCTGCTGTAGGACTACTGATGTCCACTCCAGGCCTTGCTTGCCTGGGGATCACCTGCAGTGGCTGCAGAACAGTAACGGTTGCTGCCAGTTTCTTCTTCTGCTGTCTTTGTCCCAGAAGGATACCCGCCAAATGTCAGTCTGAGCTCTCCTTTATGAGGTGACTCTGGATATACTGGGGTCAGGGAGCTGCTTGAGAAGACAGTCTGTCCTTTATAGGAGCTCAAGTGCTGAGCTGTGAGCTCCGTTGTTCATTTAGAGCTCCTGGGCAGGTATGTTTAAGTCTGCTGCAGCAGAACTCATAAACCCCCTTTTTTTCCCCAGTGCTCTGTCTCAGGGAGTTAGGGCTTTATTTATGAGTTTCCGTTGTGCTGCTGCCTTTTTTTCAGGGCTGCTCTGCCCAGTGAGGAGGCAGCCTAGTCACTGTCTGCCTGCAGAGGCTTTGCTAAGCTGCTGTGGGCTCCACCCAGCTGCCGTGTGAACTTCCCTGCAGTCCTGTTTATACGGGTGTAGTTAGAACTGCCTTGGCAATGGTGGCCCACCTCTGTAATGGTGGACTCTCTCTGTAATGGCAGGTTGCCTCAGCAATGGCGGACTACCTCTTTAGGGGTGGAGTGTCTCAGTAATGGTGGACACCTCTCCGCCACAGAGCTGGACCTTCCCAGGTTCAGCTGTGCTTGCTGTGAAACTCTCAACCCAGAGCAACCGTCTGTCAGGGTAGTGATGATAGCATGATCTCCGGAAGTGGCTCGTAGAAGGCATCTGGAGAGAGTGTCCACTTGCCCTCGTCCATAGAGAGATAATGATCACCAGGAAGGATAACATATTGAATTTCCATAAGATGTGATTCACCTCACTGAAGGTCCTGTCTTCAGAGTTGATAGCCTTCCTCCTCTTTCAGGCATTAAAATACCTTTTTGTGTATGAGGCCACTGTGGTAGGTGATCATACTTAGTGGTTGTTGCTGTTTGATGCCCTCACTTGGCAAAATTAAAAGTTGGCAAGCCTACATGACTTCTACAGTCCTGGTGAGAAATCTTAACCAGCATTCAAAGTTCAAAGATATGGGAGCCCTACTGATGTATAACATGTCGGCTTTGAGTTATACCAACCTGGGTTAGAATTCCAAGTCTGCTACTTAATTGACAATGAGACCTGCTCTCTGCTCAAAGCCACTACCTGCTCACCAATACTGCAGATAATAGTACCTAACTTATATTGGTTATAAGACAGTCTATATAAATGATCTGGCATGTCACAGTTTTCCATGGAAGCCATTATCACAAGAGACTTTTTGGTCCCAACAAAAATTCCTGCAGTCTAATTCTTTCTGGTTTCTGTCCTTTCTTCTTGGGTCTTACGACTCAAGATATAGAAGCTGAAGGCAACTAATATACAACTTTGCACCAATAGTCATGGCCAAGGTTCACAGAAGGAAACATACTTGTATCTGTGCCTCCAGAAGGAACGTTAAACCTAGGGTGAGACTGTTAGAAAGAAGACATTTCAATATTTGAGAGCACAGATGAATATCAAAAGTAAATTACACCATAAGCCAGATGTTCCAGGAACTTCGTTTCTCTTTTTTTCTTTTTTCTTTTCTTTTCTTTTTTTTTTTTTTTTTTTTTTGCCTGAAGGAAAAGTTTTAGTTCATAAAGAAAACAATGAGCAGAAATTGCCATCACAAAATAGCAATTCATGGTTCATGGTTATTTAAAATGGGCTCATTTGAAAATAATCAAAGATGTGCACAATGATTTATAAAGACAGTTGTTCATTTCAGTGTTATTTATCATATGTAAAGTGTAGAAACATCCTGAACAGCTTACCATAAAGGATTTGTTATATAAATTACAGTACTTTCATTTGATGGACTGCTATAGAGCCATTAAAAATCATGTTGTTGAAAAATATTTAACAACTTGAGAAAATGTTTGCAATATTTTTTAAGCAAGCAGAGCAGGTTACAAATAGACTGTATAGTTTGATCATATTTTATGTCATTATAACACAGATATCAGCTCACAGCTTCTAAACTTTAGGATCCAGTTAAGATTGGCTCACGTGCCCAGTTCTATGGTCTTGGGAAGCCTTGCCAAGACTTCTTCAGTTTCCTGGGGACCTGTCTTCTCACAGGTCCTTCTGCCTCTTGTCAGCCACTGTCTCACTATGCCATTCTAACTTCAGTGTGAGACTCAACCTCGCTTATCTGCTTGCAAAACAAAATTTATAGCAGCAAAGCTATTTTTCATGACACTGATGTTTGGATAGGAAAGATGAAGGGCATAGAAGAAGTATTCATATTCCTGTAGTGGCATGAGTAGTGGCCTCTCAAAAGATATGTCCATATTCTAACTGCAAGAACCTGTGAATATGATCCTTGGATAAAGAGGGCCTTTGCAGATGTAACAAGTTAAGGACATGGAGATGAGATCATCTTGGATTCACATAGGCTCTAAATCCAGTGACACATATCTTTATAAGAGAAAGAAGAGAAGATGACAGAGAGAGACACAGGACAAAGGCCATGTGAAGACAGGGCGGAGATTACAGCTATAGTGCCACAGCCAGGGGACACCTGGAGCCTCCAGAAGCTGAAAGAGGCAGGAAGGAGCCTCCCTTAGAACCTCTAGAGGGGCAATGGCTCTACCAACGTGTAAATTTTATAATTCTGTCCTCCAGAACTGTGAGCAAACCAATTTTGATTTTTTTTTTTAATTTAAGTCAGGGGTTTCCATCCTCTGGGTCAGAGACTGCTGCCAGTCTGTGGCCTGTTAGGAACCAGCCTGCACAGCAGGAGGTGAGCAGTGAGCAAGCCAGTGAAGCTTCATCTGTATTTACAGCTGCTCCCCATTGCTCACATTACCTCCTGAGCTCTGCCTCCTGTAAGATCAGTGGTGGTGTTAGATTCTCATAGGAGCACAAACCCTACTGTGAACTACACATTTGAGGTATCTAGGTTGCGTGCTCCTTATGAGAATCTAACACCTGATGATCTGTCACTGTCTCCACCCCCAGATGGGACCATCTCATTGCAGGAAAACAAGCTCAGGGTTCCCACTGGCTCTACATTATGGGGAGTTGTATAAATATTTCATTATATATTACAATGTAACAATAATAGAAATACGAAGTGCACAATAAATGTCATACACTTGAATCATCCCCAAATCATCCCCTCTCCCCACAACCCCACAAAGACCTGGGGAAAAATTGTCTTCCATGAAACCAGTCGCTGGTAGCACAAAAGGTTGTGAACTGCTACTTAAGCCACTGTGTTCATGGTCATCTGTTATGGAAGCCCTAGGAAACTACCACAATCACCAAAGGACATACAACCGTGTTGATAACTCTAATTACTAAAGGATCTTTTGTCTCCTTTCACCACCACCAAGGAGTTTCACTCACCTTCTAGATACTTTCTTGAGCTTCTCTTAATTCTCTCACTCTTTCTTTGACCTCCTCCTCTTCCTCCCACACATATTGTTCCACAGACTCAACTTCTCCCTCTATTCTACATGGTTGTCATCTCACTTGTCATCTCACAGCCCACTCTAACTCCTACTCCCAAAATTACATGTGCCAAATTTACTTTATTCACAGCCTTTCCTGGCTCAGTGAGGGCAACTTCATTCTTTCAGCAGCACAGCATGCAAGCGCTGGACTCCCCTTGACTCTGCTCTTGGGATCAACCCACATCCAATCTATCAAGAAATCTTGCTGACTCCACCTTCAGAATTTATCCACTACTTGACCACTTCTGACTCCCTCCACTGCGGCTAACCTAGTCCAAGCCATCATCACCCCCTGCCAACATTGCAACAGCCTCCAGTAGATACCTCTGCTTCCACCCTTGTCTCCCAAAGTTCCGATTTTTCAACACAGCACAAGAAAATAATTCCTTTTATAACTTTAGCCCAATCTTATCACTCATCTACTGAAAACCTGGCAAAGGCTCCCTTCTCACCTAGAGTAAAAGCCAAAATCCTTAAATGGCTACAGGGATAATCTGGCCCCATAGTTCTTAGACCACATCTGACTTCTGTCCCTCATTCACTCCATTCTAGTCCCAAGGATCTACATACTGCTCATCAAACACATGGGACACCCTCCTTCCTCCAGCAGTTTCCTCTGCCTAGAATGTTCTTGTCCAGTTGCCTAATTCCCTCCACTCCTGTGATTCCTTTCTCAAATGTTTCTGTCTCAGGGCAACTGGCCCCCTCAACATGCTCTGAATTTTCCCATGAAAATGGTTTAAATAATAAAAGCATGGCAACAACAACAAACTTCATGCTCTGTCTGCTGACAATGGACTGGATGTTTGTGTCACCTCCACTCCCAAATTCCTATGTTGAAACCCTAACCCCCAATGTGATGGTATTTGGAGACAGAGCCTTTGGGAGGTAATTAGGCTATGGCAGTAGAGCCCTCATGAATGGGATTAGTGCCCTTATAACCTGGAGAGCTCTCTTGCCCTCTTTTGCCAGGGAGGATAAAGGAAGCCAGCAGCCCGCAGAACCAGCAGTTCTGCAACCTCACCAGAACCCAATCATGCTGACACCCTGATCTTAGACTTCGCGCCTCTAGAACTGTGAAAAAAAAATATGTTGTTGATAAGCCACTCAGTCTCTAGTACTTTGGAATAGCAGCCCAAGCTGACTAAGACACTGTCTATCTATGTTTCAAAAATAAAATGGTTGTCATAAGTATACTGTTAACATGTTTATTTGAACTGAAATATGAAGTCAATTGTTTTTTCTAACAGCTGATCATTAAATATAATTTGGGCCATAAAACTCAAAAGTAATTTAAATGCTTTGATTTGACTGATTGACTTGACAATGTGAAATAGCTTTGCCAATCATAGGATGACTACTTTCCGGAACTTGACTGAGTTAAATCTTCAATTATAAAGTTGTTCTAAAATATATTTAAGATATATAAGATAAAAGCATTTTGTCAAAAATATTGCATTCACAATATTGTGTTATATTGAAATTAACATTAGTGCTGTTGTGATTTACCCAACTCTGAGTATACTTAGATAAACATAATGCCTCAGAGAAAAAGAGTAACAAGTATAATTAATATTCATTTGATACAGGTTTAAACCCACTTTGGTCTAATTTCTAGAAACTGAAGATTAAATAATAAATTATTTTGCCAGTAATTTTGTTTCCAAGTCTCAGCTTTCAGCAAAACTGAAGAACCTCACCTAGTTGTTGGCTGATCGTAAAATTTAATTTGGGGCATATAATTCAAAAGGAGTTTTAAAAATTGAGTGTCCCATCTATTCCTAACTCACTGAGCATTTTATCATAACAGGATGTTGACTTTTGTCAAATGTTTACTCTTCACCTATGGATATGATCATATGGTTTAGCCTATTTAATAAGTTAATATTGACAAATATATTGATCAATTTTTTTAATTGAGTAAACTTGCTATTCAAGTCTGGTTCCATCCCCATCTACTCACTTCTGTGAATGAAAATTCTCAGTGATACATCTATAAAAATTTTTTAAAATGGCAATATAATTCATGCTGAAACCTGTATTTTTCTATTAATAAGTAGCATTCATCTTAAGATATCTGAAAAAAATTGGAAAAAGCCACATCCACAAAATTAATACTTTATTTTTATATTTAATAATTGACAAATTTTATAATAATATCTTATTTTTTATCTATGACTAATAATTAAAATGTTAAGTCAATCCAGAAGATATTTGGTACTGAAGTCTATAGTAACTATGTTACCATATATATGTAAAAATAGGTATATATATATATATATATATATATATGTTTAGCCTTTATTATCCTCATATATATTCATATATATTTATTCAACATATTTATATATATTAATGTACATTCATTATAGAGAAATAGGAAGATAAATCAATAAGAAACTTTCAAGTATAAACTATATTATAGTGAATAAAATTCTGTAAAGGAAGTAAAATAGAACTGCAGATACAAGAAGAAAAAAACATGTAAAATTTCCAACTACTAACAAGAGAACACGTTTGTGTGTTTTGAAAATGTTGTAAGATGTTGGAAGTATTGAACTGCCAAGGTATTTTTATTGCTCTGGATATATTTAAAACAAAGATATCATAGTTTATCTTAAAATGTCAATATAGTATATGTTAGGTATCCATTATTTACAGCCATTTAGACATAAGACAAAAATTTTAGACAACAGCTTTAAAGTGTGCCAGAAAGAGCATAATTTTTTTAAAAAAATCCTTCAGGGGTAATAAGCAAAAATGTCTGAAGACCTCTGATTTCAAATACCTTACAGCAAGATATCCCCTTTGTTAGTGAAAAATTCAACACAATATTTTTCTAAGTAAGCAGCTAGAGTTATCCTGGCCAACAGCAGCCTGGCTCAGCATTCAAGTTCTCTTACAGGAGATCACAGGGAGCATCAGACTTACCCCATGTACCAACTAACTGATAATGGCCACGTCAGCTGGGGTCTCCCAATTTCTTTCACCATACATGATTAGGTCCCTATTTACCTGCCCCATCTCCTCTGTTGCTCCAAGTCACACTCCTCTGTGTCCCAACTTCATAGAAACACTCATGGGTCTCTGACACCCCAGCCCCATCATGCTTCATGCCCCACGGCTCCCTCTACCTTTGCTGTCTTCTGCTACTGTCCCTTGTCTTCCAACATTCAACTCAGGTACCACCTCCAAAAGCAAGCCTTCTATGATCCTTCCACAGTCCCCAGGTTGGAGTAGGGGTCCCATTTTAGGTCCCCCAGGCCCCTGGGTTCTCTCCATCACAGCACACTAAACTTATGGGACTGCAACTCCAAAAATGTCAGGGAAAGCAGCTCACCTGGGGTGTCTGCTAGGAATGCTCATTCCTGGCCTCATTGCAGGAAAGTCTGTTCCAGCATTTGACCAGTGGAGCTCAGGAAGCTGCACATTTAAGACTCTCCCCAGGTGATCTGTTGCAAGTGTTACGATTAACATACTTTGAGAAATTCTGTTGTCATGCCGTTGCTCACTTACTTGACTGAGCCACCCTAGCCTCTGAACTTTTTGAAGGCAGAGAATGTTTTATTCACCACCATCTCTGCCTATAGTGCATAGAACACTGCCTGGCATATAGAAGGCACTCCATAAATGCTTGTTGAATGCAGGAACAGGTGAATTAATTAATTAACCAGTATTCCCATTTTCACAATCTCGTGTATCAAGCCATGCATTAACTTGTGTCCACTAAGCCATAACGTTCCTTGGGTGGAGTTGATCTTAAGGTCCATTCAGTGAGGCGCCTTAGGTTTTCTCACATTAATCAGAAGTTTCATGTATCTCTGATAATATAAAATATAAATAAATCTAACTTCAACAGCAATTTGTTTTAGTTGGCACACACTTTCAGAGTCTAGAGTCCTTGGTGTGCCATAAAGGGTTTAAATTCTTGCCCTAAATAGCCTGCTGCAGCCTATAAACTTCACTTATCTGCTGTAGTTTATGTGACCACTCCCTCAGCCAAGGAGTAAGAGCAATGCAACCCCTTTTACTTTATTTTGGCAGGGGAGGCACAGTCTATAATCCCAATTGTACAATAAACTGACCGACATTTGTATGGAATCGAAAGAATATGTAATGAGTCCATGTCGGGTGTGTCGGGTGTCATGTACCAAGCCTTAGCATCCACAGAGGCCATTCTGAAATAACTTCCCTCCCCTCCTCAGCTCATTCCTCCCCCGTCTCTCCCTGGCTGTGGCATCCTGATTATCATCAACCGTTCCACAGTGTCACCCCACTGATAGGCAGGAAACCTTTCTGCTGGTATTTTTCTCTCTCTCTCCTTCCACATTCCCAAGGCCCTGTGGTCTGTGCTGTGCTCGGTCCCCATGCCCTCTCCTGCATTGCCCCATTTCTTGTCCTGCTCTCTTACCCCAGGCTTGCTCTTAGCATCATCTCATCCCACAGGCCTTTGGAGAGTGGTGCAGGGAAGAGATGGCTCTGGACCCTGGGAGTGGATAGAGGGAGTGAGAAGGCACCACTGAGTCCTGGCCTCTGGATGATTCCCTGAGAGATTCTCAAACCTCGTAGACTGTCCATATTAAAACGCTTACCCTCTGGGGTGTCACTCTAGTTAGGAGGCCATCAGGAAAACAGAAGGGGCAGAAGGAACAAAAAGAAGGAGCAGGTCCAGGAGATTTTGCAAAGTGAAATTAAACCCACCTGAGAATGAAGGGAAAGAGAGGGCGTGTTGAAATGGTACCGCCAGTGACAAGTATTCCCAGAGATAAAGAATTCACTTTTGGACATTAGGTCAAGATAAATTGAGTCATCCCCATTAAATACTTTACAGAGTCAAGTTCATATATACTGGGGAATCATCAGCCCAAGATTCAGAGTTGAAACCAAGAGAATTGAAGGGAAATGATGTAGATGTTCAAAGAAAGGCTGAAGGCTGAATCTTGGGTTTTACCCAGTTGGTAGCTAGGAAGAAAATACAAAGGGGTCAAAAAAAGAGAGAGAAAATAGAGAAGGAGGGTGAGGGGAGAATGAAGTAGGAGTGAGAGGAAGAGAGGGCCGGGCAGAGAGTAAGTAGGAGAGTGTTAGTTAAAGAAGAAAGAATCCCAGCGCTTTGGGAGACCAAGGCAGGCAGATCACTTGAGGTCAGGAGTTTGAGACCAGCCTGGCCAACATGGTGAAAGCCCGTCTCTAATAAAAATACAAAAAATTAGCCGGGTGTGGTGGCACACACCTGTAGTCCCAGCTACTCGGGACGCTGAGGAAGGAGAATTGCTTGAACCTCAGGGGTGGAGGCTGCAGTGAGCTGAGATCATGCCTCTACACTCCAGCCTTGGGGACAGAGTGAGACTCCATCTCAAAAATAAAATAAATAAAAAGGAAAGGGTCTACAGGAAAAGGGGAGAAGAAATACTGTCAGTGACAGGAAAATGCAAACACAAGACAGACAGGAAAGGCTTTTTGCAAAAAGAAAATTCTAAACAAATGGTATATTTTAATTTGTCTTATGTAACTGAATCCCTAATGAAACATCTGTGCTAGAATTGCATTTAGTATCCTTTAATGAACCCATAGCATCCACAGTACTGCTTTTAGTTTTGTAGATGCATCTGAATAGCACACACGTTGCTTTCCAACAAACACCACCTGAACATTCCTCACAAACAAGGACGAAGAAATAAAGGGAACTTCATCTCCATACTGTGCACCACCTATTAATATTTTATTGCACTGCTATGGTCTCTGGGGGAGCAAAAACATTTGGGTGTGCTGTGGGTTAGGTAAACACCCACTAAATATTGATGCATGCATAATTAGAATGACTAAAATAATTCTGGCATAAAATTACCCTAGCAGTCAGGGGAGAGAGAAAATGAAGTAATTTGATCGTGAAAATTAATACAAGTTGACTCTCAATTTTCACTGCAGCTAATTGAAAACCACTTATTATTCAAACCTCATTTTCCCTCCTGGTTTGTACATTTTGTGCCTTGCCCTGAGAGAAAAGAAGGTAAGAGGAGGGTCCCAGGGGCAAAGCTGTCATATGGAGATAGTGAATCAAGAGACTGACGCTTATTTTTCTAAGGCGGTGGCTCCTCAACTTTTAGTCACATTGATGTTGCCACCTATGACACACATCCATGGACATGTCCAAGGGGATAGGCCGTTCTGTCCTCTCCCATTCAAACAGCATTGAAATTACAATGGGATTTACATTATTGTAGGTGTTATCTTTTTTATGATAGCCTTTTCAATACCTAATTCACATATCACACAATTTGCCAATTTAAAGTATACAAATTGGGCCAGGTGCCAGGGCTCACGCCTGTAATCCCAGCACTTTGGGAGGCAGAGTTGGGCAGATCAAGACCAAGATCAAGAGGTCAGGAGGTCAAGACCAGCCTGGCCGATGTGGTGAAACCTTGCTCTACTAAAAATACAAAAAATAGCCAGGCGTGGTGGTAGGTGCCTGTAATCCCAGCTACTTGGGAGGCTGAGGCAGGAGAATCGCTTGAGCCTGGGAGGCAGAGCATGCAGTGAGCTGAGATCAAACCACTGCACTCCAGCCTGGGTGACAGAGCAAAACTCCATCTCAAAAAAAAAAACTGTACAAATTGGCGGTTTTTAGTATTCAGACTTGTGCAACCATCATTACATTTCACCTTAAAAAGTAAACCATTAGCAGTCACTCCCCATTTCACCCCAAACCCCCTAGTTTTCAGAAACTACCAATCAGTTTTCTGTCTCTATGGGTTTGCCTATTCTAGACATTGCCTACAAGTAAAATCATACAATATGTGGTCTTTCATGACTTGTTTCTGCAGCTGGCTAAGGAAAACATGAGTGGAATGTTTTTCATGGTTCATCTATGTTGTAGCATGCATCAGGATTTCATCTGACTGAATCATATTCCGTTGCATGGGTATATCACATTTTATTTATCCATTCAACAGTTGATGGATATTTGGGTTGTTTCCACTTTGGCCACTATTATGAATAACGTTGCTGTGAACATTCCTGTACAAGTTTTGTGCACGTAATCTTGAATGTGATCTCTAACAAGAGCAGCTAACATTGCCCAGTGAGTGTCTGTGGGGAATACAGGCACCATCTCATTTCATCAGCTCAGGACTCCAACATGCAGAGCTAGGATCCAAATCTCCATCAATCTGCCTCTAAAGTCCATGTTTCTAGTCTCCTTGCTTTGCTTCCTCCTAAATCTGAAGATTAGAAAAGGGGAGTCATTCATTTTTTCAAGTGAATTACTATCCTTTAAGTAAGACATTAGTTATGACATCTCTTAGCTGGTCACAACCATCCTGCTTGAAAACCACCTCCCCTGAGTATATGGCTCCCTGGAGAAATTAATTTGAGGGGTAAAAGGAGGCCCTTCACTGTCTGTCAGGACAGTATTGTCAGATGCTGATGCTTTAAAAGAGCTCTACAGGCAGTCAAGAGGTTTATTCTGAAAAAGATGATGCTATGGCCTGAATGTTTGTGTCAACCCAAATTCCTATGTTGAAATCCTTCCCCTCAAGGTGATGGTATTAGGAAGTGGGGCCTTTGGGAGGTGATTAAGTCAGAAGGGTCCAGTCCATTTCAATGGGATTTGTGTCTGATATGGCTAAGCTTTGTATTCCTACCTGAATCTCATCTTGAATGATAATCCCCAGGTGTTGAGGGAGACATCTGCTGAGAGGTGATTTGATCAAAAGGGTGGTTTCCTCCACACTGTTTTTGTGATAGTGAATGAATTCACATGAGATCTGAGGGTTTTATGAGGCAGTTTTCCCTGCTCTTGCACATTATCTCTCTCCTGCCGCCATGTGAGATGTGACTGCTTTCCCTTCTGCCATGATTGTAAGTTTCCTGAAGCCTCTCCAAACATGTGGAATTGTGAGTAAAACATTTTTTTATAAATTACCCAGCCTCAGATAGTTCTTTCTGGAAGTGTGAAAATGGACTAATAACAGTGTTTTCAGAAGAAAATGCCAGAAAGCTGGCTTGCTCTCTTTCTGCTATATGAGAACACAGAAAGAAGATGGCAGAGAGCCTTCCTCAGAACATTACCATGCTGGCACCGTGATCTCAAACTCTATCCTCCAGAACTGTGAGAAGTAAATATTCCTTATTTATGTTTAGTGTTACAGTCTATGGTAATTTGTTCTTGTAGCCTTAACTAAGACAGAGAGTATGCCAGGGAAAGGTGGAATATGGGGATCTGGTTCAAGCCCCCTCCTTCCTCTGGAGGAAGGTCCAGTGGAGCATCCCCACACATGAGCAAGGCCTTTCCCTTCAGATTAATTACTCGGAATCATATACAGAAAGTTTCCCTTGTTTCTCTTCTCTTTGGAGAAACTTCTGCTTATTATTTAGGATTCATGTCACATGTCTCTTCCTCAATCGGCATGTCAGGAGCTGTGTCCAGGGAAACCACAGGGACAGGAGAGACACTTGTATTAGTCAGGGCTCCCTAGAAGGACAGAACTAACAGCATAGATATATACATATATAAAGGGGAGTTTATTAAGTATTAACTTACATGATCACAAGGTCCCACCATAGGCTGTCTGCCAGCTTGAGGATCAAGGAGAGCCAGTTTGAGTCTCAAAACTGAAGAACATGGAGTCCAATGTTTGAGGGCAGGAAACATCCAGCACAGGAGAAAGATGTAGGCTGGGAGGCTAAGCCAGTTTCAGCTTTTCACATTTTTCTGCCTGCTTATATTCACTGGCAGCTAATGAGAATGTGCCCACCAGATTAAGGATAGCTCTGCCTTTCCCAGCCCACTGACTTAAATGTTATTCTTCTTTGGCAACACCCTCACAGACATACCCAGGATTGATACTTTGCATCCTTCAATCCAATCAAGTTGACACTCAGTGTTAACCATCACAACCCTGGATAGCAGCTCAGTGCAGAATGCCCTGGCATGGCCCAGCAATTTAGGATTCTGGTGGGTAGCAGATTCCACGGGTGCCTCACTGCCTTTCCCCTACACTTACCTCATCTGTACCTGCCTGCTGGACTTCCAAATGTTAGAACCTGCATGGTTTTATGTTACCTTGTTATGGAAAAACTGGAGGTAATGGGGAAGAAATCCACCCCACGCATACTTTCAACCAATTACCAATGAGTGTTAGTGAATAAATACTGAACCACCTCAGCCAACAGGTAGAATAACACTGAGAAAGGTATTTACTGCATTTCAGAGTTTCTCCAGAAGGATTAAGTTTATGGAAGGATTAAGCCCCCAGCAGATTGAGCTCGGTTCTTCTCAGTGATAACTGGCTTCCTTCTCTTCCCTATCCCACATCTCCGTTCCCCTACTGGTAATTTCTGGGATCACCTCCAAAATAAACTACTTGTACTTGAATCCTCATCTCAAGGTATCTTTCTGGGAAAACTGAAACTCAGACATGGTGGCTATCTCTAGCACTTGAATCACACCAAAATTCTTTGCAGAGACTATTCTGAGACACATCACTCCCTCCTAAGGGGAGGTCTCACATACATGAAGGAAGTATTAACGGGGTTGTGCATCGTTTTCTGAGAGGGTTCAAAAGAAGCAGGTTGGGAGCAGATGTCTTTGGAGGCTCCAGTCATTATGGAATAAATATCTTTTTTATTCAGGTTGCTGCACAGCAATAGGGTATAGGCAATAGAGTGGGTGATACACATAACCACTGCAGTTGTCATTGCTAGGACTGTCTTAACTCTTACTGCATTGTTCCAGCACTTAACATGATGCTTGATACACAGCAGGTGCCCAATACATGCTGACTATCATTTAATAAAGTTATTCTTTGTAGACCACTGAGAAGAATACATTTTCTGAGTCTTCTGTCTTTGAATACATCATTCTTTTCTGGCACACGTTCTACTATCTTGTATTAGGATAAAGCCTAAAATGCTATTTAAAAACCCTCAAAACATAGTGGCTTAATACAGAAACCAACACATGTAATAAAATTGTAAAGAACTAAACACACATACAAGTGAGTTCAAGTAAAACAGGAAATCAATAAGATCTATCAACTGTATCAATGTTAATATCTTGGTTGTCATATTATACTATAGTTTTGCAAAATGTTATATTGGGGGGAGCTGAGCAAAGAGCATGCAGGAGCTCTCTATTATTTCTTACAATGGCATATGAATCTACAATGATCTCAATAAAAATTTTTATTAAAAATATATAGTATCATAAATAACAATATAGGTAACGGCTTCCTTCTTTTTTTCTGGAAAAAAAGAAAAACCATTGACCCAAATAGTATGCTTGGTAATTCTTAATAAATGCATCTAAAAGGCTACTAAATTGCTTAATTGCCAAATAAATGAAAAATAAACATTATGTTACCTGGAGAGTTCTTTAATATGTAATGGGAAAACCATTTTTCTACTCCAGAAGATCATTGAAAGACCCAAGTTCCTTCTATCTTGTTGCTCCAATATCTCCTAGGGGTACTAGCTTCACCTACAGAGCTGAAGCTGAGTCAAAGCTTAGTGTCAGTCTGTAGGAGGGGGAAAAATTAAGCATGTGATGCATCAATTGCACACATCACTACCATTCACATCATATTGGCAAAAACTTAGCCTCATGGGCACATCTGGCTGTAGGAGAAGCTGGTAAGTGGAGCTTTTTTCTGAACGGTCATGTGCAAGTAAAACACTATTATTAAGGAAGAAGGGAAAGACATTTTGAGCAACAACTGGCAATCTTCCTCAAAACACAAACTGATTTTGTTAATTGGCATAGTGTGATGTTCTTTGCTGTGTGCCAAAAATCCCTTCTTTGGGGAAAACCACATCTGACATGTTCTGTAATAACCTTTCTCTATCCACAGCCAAGAGATAAGGAGAGAGAACTCTGATAATGTCTGAGCCTCAACAGCTAGATCCACCTTTTGAGCTTCCAGTTACAGGAGCCAAGCATCCCTACTTTTGATTTATCTGTATTTGGATGGATTTCTATGATTTGCAACCCAAAGAGACCTGATGAACATAGTTGATATCCAGAATCCTCAATTCCTGAATACACAGAGACACCACAGTGGCAAACATAAGCTTTACTATCCCAAGGGGTCCTTTGTGTCCTTCTAGGAGAGCCTCAAATGCTTGAGCACTGAACACAGAGCCCTTGGCCAGGACGCTCACGATAACATGTAGTTTTAACCAGCACCATTTAAACACTTAGTTTAATCAGTACTTACAGAGGCATGAGTAATAAGAATGAGTTATTTCAAAAGTTTTTAATGGGAAAAAAAGAAAAACCATTGACCCAAATAGTATGCTTGATAATTCTTAATAAGTGCTATAAATGCTTCTAAAAGAATATTAAGTTGCTTAATTGCTGAATAAATGAAAAATAAACATTATGTTACTTGGAGAGTTCCTTAATATGAAACAGGGAAAACCATTTTATGAAATGTACTGCATGTGATAAATGCTTATTTTCTTTTCTCAAATCCATTCTTGAAACCATTAACCACCATTTAAATATAGCTCAATTTTTTTTCTGTTTATTCCCCTTTTTATTTTTTTTTAATTAGTGAAAGAAAATAGATTTACCTAGGAGATAGAGCTGCATAGTGAAAGAGATGGAATATGGAGGATTTGGGAGTCAGAAGCCTTGACTTTTAACCCCAGCTCTGTCATTTACTAGTTCTGTGACCTTGAGCAAGTAACTTAAACTCATCTGCTTTCCAGGAGCAGTGTGAAACTATTACAAGGACTCTCTTACCCATCTCAGAGAGCTGTAGTGGTACTAATACTAAGTCATAGCACTTTTAGGGCAGTGCTTATCAGCCTTTACTATACATAGGAATTACCTAGGGATTTTGCTAAAATGCAGATTTGTATTTATTAAGCCTAGATTGGGACCCAAGACCCAACATTTCTAATAAGCTCCCAGGTGATGTTGATGCTACTGATCCATACTTTTGGACAGAAAGGTTCTAGTATGCCTGCCAAGGTCACAATAATTTCCATTATTTAGAAACAACCACAGTTTATAGCAGTTTTTGTGCCCTTTTGCCAGAGCTGACAATGGTAGAGGTGATTTCTGATCCAAGCTGGGCCAGAAGAAGGTATCATCTGCAAGCCTGGGACTTTGAACAGGGACAACCAGAAATGTGACATATATTCACTTGCTCATCTATTCACCAATTAAAAAAAAAAATTCTGTCTCTATGCCAGACACTATAACAGGCAGTGGAGATACACCAGTCAATTAAGCAGGTCTCTGCATTCAGGGAGATTTCGTTATAGTAATATGCAAGATAATTTCAGATGAGCTAAGTGCCATGAAGAGATTGAAGAATTTCAAGAGGATGCAGGGGACTTTAAGTGAAAGTGTTGGGGAAAGCCAAGCTCTTACTTTCCCTTCTGTAGTGGCCCTGGCAGCCAAGCACTAAACGTTGTGGCATAATAAATGGAGGAAGCCTGGGTCCCTAAGTGATTATGTGGAGCACAGCACTCTTCCCCTTCCCTGCAGCATGAATTGGTTTGTTATCAGAGTGAGAAATAAAATACTGTACACCTGTAAGGAACTGTGACAGCAAATTGATCTTTCTGAGATGCACCCACTGCCTAGATATATTATTGGGGGAGGACAATGCTGAACAAGCACTGACATGCAAACTCACATTGAAGTCACTTTCTTTCTCCAGTCGTTTCTGTCTTAGATTTCTTGGTCAGACCTTTAAAAATCAACTCACTGAATAATAATGGAAGCAATAATAAAGTTTGTAATTTTCCTTTAAAACATGCATGCTTATATTTTAAAAGAGTCCTTGGTGGCACAAGAATATTAACATTTAAATTCACCATTTCTCATGTTTATCAACACCCTATAAATCTAGGTATCCCTCAAAGGATCCTGTAATCCCTTTAAGGAACTCTGTCTTCTTTCCTGCATCCTCAGTGGTTCTTTTCTTCCTTGGCTGCTAGTCTCAAGAGCATATAGCTGGTCTTTCAGCCCCCTGAATACTCTTCCTCTCTTCTCTTCTGATTTTTATGTATCCTAAGCAGTCACTTCAAAGCTGTTCCGTAAGACTGCTTAGTACAATAATTCTCCTCTAACTTATGTCTGGGTTACAGCTGAGAACAAGACAGGCAGGAAAGCCAGAGGGTCCTATGAGAGAGGCCAGTCTTCTTGCTTTCTTCACTGGCCTTCATTAATTTTTATATCCTAGGACTTGAGTTTGTCCTCCTGACTGTGTGTGCTTCGTGAAAACTGAGCAGTAAATCATGCAATTGATAGGAGCCTCTCTGAGTCTGCGTTTGGTACCAGTTCTATCAGCAAGAGCAGCATATGAAGTCAAAACCTCCATCCTCTAAGACTTTAAAATGAAATCCTCCCCAGCCAGGGCTCCATTCTAAGACACATGTCCATGCACGTGTACAGTCTGCAACTATCCACAGAACCACACTCATGATGAGACAAAAGATGGACCTCAAAGGGAGACCTTTGAGTGAGGATGCCAGCTTTCCTTTTTGTGTTCCTTGGTTCCTTCAGCAACAAAGATTAGTCTTGGCATCACTGCTTGCGAGGTGACCAGAACAAAAGGAAATAAGGAAAATCAGGGACACAGGAAAAAATATAGGCACACATAGATGTGGAAACTCAGAGTTAATAGAGACTTAAAGAGATACATGGAGAGTGAATATTTTGTCACCTTAAAGAGCCTTATCCATCATCCATCCACCCAAGCAATGCTGAGCTGAGCGCCTGTGTATCAGGCATTGTGCTTGGCCTTGAGGATAAAGATGGAAGTGAAAGTCTAAAAGCAGACATTGGAGGAGGGAAGAGCAGTTGACGTGGCCCTAAAAGAGGTCCCACCATGGCGGAACACATACACAGGGGACGTGGGGGAATTCATGGAGCCAATCTCCTGCTGCCCCAGCGCAGGTGAAGGTAACGGAGACACCTGCGCATCATAGAGACGCGGAAACCTCCAGGATTCCTAGAGAGGCCCGGAAGTGGCTCCAAGAGGCTGGTCCGACGGCTCCGGCGCCCGAGCGGGGGCGGTGGGCAGCTGGGGAGGCCTGGGCCGCCCCGTTTCCGGTAGTCGGCTTGTCCTGCCCTTCTTCCTACCGCTGTGAGTGGGCCTCGACTGGGCCTGGGGTTGGGGGTGTCGCTGCCCTTCCGCGAGGTCCCTGGGCCGCAGGTCTCACCCTGGAACGCGACTGGTGGCGATCTCAGGGGTGGGGGGCGGTGGTGATGACTGAGCAGGGTGGCGGGAAGGAGCATCCTCTTTCAGGTCTCTTCCTGATCCAAGCGGGCCGGGCGCAGGTTGGCTTTCTAGAATGTCGCCAAGGCGTCAAACACTGGCTCTTCTCTTTTTTTTGGATGGGGGGGTACATCAGGCCCCAAGCTCAGAGCTTTCTGCAGGTGTCTGTCTATACTTGATTCCTATTTTTTGTTTTCTGCACACTTTGTGGGAACGACTACCTCCTCTTTATGACGTGGTTCTGGTTTCCCACTTAAAGTGGCAATGAGAGGTTCCCATTTAAATTGCATATAGTTGTTGGGAAAAGGTAAGCACGTTTAAACAAAACCTAATAGACTAGTCATAGTACCAGATGAACCAGATGCGACAGAAATTATGAAGGTGGAGTGAACTCTGAAAATCTGAGACAGGTTTATTTAGAAAGTTTACCTTGCCAGGGTTGAGGACATGTTCCCGTGACACAGCCTCACGTGGTCCTACTGACATGTGCCCAAGGTGGTCAGAGCACAATTTGGTTTTATACATTTTAGGGAGACGTGAGACATCAGCTGACAGAAGGTGAACATTTTTTTCAGTCTGGAAAGGCGGAACAACCCGAAGTGGGGAGGGAGCTTCCAGGTCATAGATGGATAAGAGACAAATGGTTGCATTCTTTCGAGTTTGATTAGCCTCTCCAAAGGAAGCAATCAGATATGCATTTATTTCATTGAGCAGAGATATATAAATAGAATGGCAGGCAGGGTTGAAAAGACTGGTAGGCAGGTTTGCCCTAAGCAATTCTCAGCTTGACTTTTCGCTTTAGATGTTGGGGCCCCAAGATTTATTTTCCTTTCACAGTGGTAAGAGAATGATGTAAGTGAACCTGCATTGTCCCAACCTTAGTGTGCAGCATTACATATGGTGGTTAAGAGTCATACAGACCCGGATTCAAGCCCTGGATCCTGCTGAGTCACTATGAGCTGCATAATTTATGGGTAAAGTTCTTAACCTTTGATTTATTTTCCTCATTTCTGAAAGCTGATGATAACAGTAGTAACTACCTCAGAAGATTGTCCTGAGGCTTAAATGCTAAACCTTTAAACTGCCTGTATTAATCCATTCTCATGCTGCTAATAAAGACATACCCGAGACTGGGTAATTTATAAACTAAAGAGGTTTAATGGACTTACAGTTCCATATGGCTGGGGAAGCCTCATAATTATGGCGGAAGGCAAAGGAGGAGCAAAGTGACATCTTACATCTTATGTGGTGGCAGACGAGAGCTTGTGTAGGGGAACTCCCCTTTTTAAAACCATCAGATCTTGTGAGACTTATTCACTGTCATGAGAACAGCGTGGGAAAAAAATGCACCCCCATGATTCAGTTACGTCCAACCGGGCCCCTCCCAGGACACGTGGGACTTAATGGGAGCTACAATTCAAGGTGAGATTTGGGTGGAGACACAGCCAAACCGTATCATTCCGCCCCTGGCCCCTCTCAAATCTCATGTCCTCCTATTTCAAAACCAATCATACCTTCCCAACAGTCTCCCAAAGTCTTAACTCATTTCAGCATTAACTCAAAAGTCCAAAGTCCAAAGTCTCATCTGAGACGAGGCAAGTCCCTTCCACCTATGAGCCTATAAAATCAAAAGCAAATTAGTTACTTCCTAGATAGAATGAGGGTACAGGTAGTGGGTAAATACACCCATTCCAAATGGGAGAAATTGTCCACAACAAAGGGGCTACAGGCCCCATGCAAGTCTAAAATCCAGCGGGGCAGCTTCAAATCTTGAAGCTCCACAATGATCTCCTTTGACTCCATGTCTCACATTCAGGTCACGCTGATGCAAGAGGTAGGTTCCCATAGTCTTGGGCAGTCCCATTCCTGTGATTTTGCAGGGTACAGCCCCACTTCTGGCAGCTTTCACAGGCTGGTGTTGAGTGTCTGATGTTTTCTAGGTGCACGGTGCAAATTGTTGGATCTCCCATTCTGGTTCTGGAGGGTGGTAGTTCTCCTCTCACAGCTCCACTAGGCAGTGTCCCAGTGGGGACTCTGTGGAGCGGCTCTAACCCCACATTTGCCTTCCACACTGCCCTGGCAATGGTTCTCCATGAAGGCCCCACCCTTGCAGCAAACTTCTGCTTAGACATCCAGGAGTTTCCTTACATCCTTCAAATCTAGGTAGAGGTTCCCAAACCTCAGTTCTTGACTTCAGTGCACCCACAGGCTCAGCACCACATGGAAGTTGCCAAGGCTTGGGGCTTGCATCCTCTGAAGCCATGGCCTGAGCTGTAGCTTGGTCTATTGTAGCCACAGCTGAAGCAGCCAGGACACAGAGCACCAAGTCCCTAGGCTGCACAGAGCAAGGGGGCTCTGGACCCAGCCCAGGAAGCCATTTTTGCCTCCTAAGCGTCTGGGTGTGTGATGGAAGGAGCTGCCATGAAGGTCTCTGACATGTCCTGGAGATGTTTTCCCCGTTGTCTTGGTAATTAGCATTTGGCTCCTCGTTACCTACACAAATTTCTGCAGCCAGCATAAGTTTTTCCCCAGAAAATGGGTTTTTCTTTTCTGTTTCATCATTAGGCTGCAAATTTTCCAAACTTTTTTGCTCTGCTTCCTCTTGAATACTTAGCAGCTTAGAAATTTCTTACGCCAGATACCCTAAATCATCTCTCTGAAGTTGAGTTACACAGATCTCTAGGGCAAAGGCAAAATGCCACCAGTTTCTTTGCTAAAACATAGCAAGAGTCACTTTTACTCCAGTTCCAAACAAGTTCCTCATCTCCATCTGAGACCATCTCAGCCTGGGCTTAATTGTCTATATCACTATCAGCATTTTGGTCAAAGCCATTCAACAAGTCTCTAGGAAGTTCCAAACTTTCCCACATCTTCCTTTCTTTTTCTGAATCCTCCAAACTGTTCCAACCTTTGCCTGTTACCCAGTTCCAAAGTCACTTCCACATTTTCGGGTATCTTTACAGTAGCACCCCACTACCCAGTACCAATTTACTGTATTAGTCCATTGTCATGCTGCTCATAAAGACATACCCAAGACTGGATGATTTATAAAGGAGAGAGGTTTAGTGGACTTGTAGTTCCACATGACTGGGAAGGCCTCATAATCATGGCAGAAGGCAAAGGAGGAGCGAAGTCACATCTTACATGGCAGCAGGCAACAGAGCTTGTGTAGGGGAACATTCCTTTATAAAACCATCAGATCTTGTGAGACTATCATGTGAACAGCATGGGAAAGACCCACCCCCATGATTCAGTTACCTCCCACCAGGTCCCTCCAAGGACATGTGGGACTCATGGGAGCTACAATTCAAAAGGAGACTAGGGTGGAGACATAGCCAGACCATACCACTGCCTAAACCATAATAAATAATAAGTGTAGCCAGGGTTGTTGCTGTTTTTATTTTAGGGGGAGGAAACATGATAGGAGAGGTTCAGTGAATTGCCCAGGGTCACACAGAGAATTGGAAGAGCCAAGTCTAATGTCCACATTTCCAACCTGGGAGTCTTAACCGTTCATCACTGCTACCTCTGCCACATGGGAGAAGATGGGACACCTCCATTTGTTTTCACTGGGAACTGCAGGGGCCCCAGTGAGGTTGCAGAATGTGTTAATAGTGAAAGCCCTCACAGGACTCAGGTCAGTACCCAGTGCTTCAGACCAGGGACTCTGCACAGCCGCAAGTGCTGCTGCAGTTAATATGAGCTGTACAGTCAGATGCATCTGGGTTATTGGTACAGATCCCTGCTCTACCATTTGCTAGCTATAGGACTTGGAGTTAGGCACTTTGTGTCTCTGAGCCTCAGTTTTCTCATCTGTAAACTTGAATCAACAAATTAGTACTCACCTCAGAGGGCTACTCTGAGCATCAAGTGAAATAATTCATGGACAGAGTATTACACAATGCCTGGCACAGAGTAAGTGCTTAATAAGTGGGAGTTGATATTACTTCAATTTGTAGAAGCGGCAAACTGCTGACCTAGTGAAGAAGAAAGTGCAGGTGTAGTACTCCTTCCAGATAGGACAGAAAGAGGCATTTGAAGAGCTTGCAAAATGTTCACCCCATTCAGATTTACTGGGTCTACAATCTGCTAGATATTCCTTGTCCCTAGAGTTATTGCTGGTCTGTGTTCACATGACATTTATACAGTACCTTGGGAAACAGATGGTAAATAGTAATTATAAAATTATTTCATTTCTTTTGTTATGAGCATTGTGAGGAATTGCAAGGCTCTTGTGCAACCAACATCTAGGTAGAAATTTAGGTAGCCGAACAAGATTTGAAACACCTCGGGTGATGATGCTGAATTACAGACAACTATCCTGATACCTAGTTATATTCAAAACTCTGTATAAATATCCGTATCTATTATGAGTATACTGGTTTTTACTCTATGCCCTTAGGTAGTTTTCTTCCCAAGTGTGTTTGGCCTTTTGGAGTTTTTTTTTGTTTTGTTTTTGTTTTTTTTAAAGAGGAATGTAACTCTGTCATCCAGTCTGAAAGGTAGAAACGATCTCCACTCACTGCAACCTCCACCTCCCAGGTTCAAGCAATTCTCCTGCCTCACCCTTCCTAGTAGCTGAGATTACAGGTGTGTGCCATGACATCCTGCTAATTTTTTGTGTTTTTAGTAGAGACAGGGTTTCACTATGTTGGCCAGGCTGGTCTCGAACTCCCGACCTCAAGTGATCTGCCCAGCTTGGCCTTCCAAAGTGCTGGAATTACAGGTGTGAGCCACTGCACCCCTACCCCCACCCTCTTATGGATTTTATACACCACATCTCTTTCGACTGTATCAGGCTTCTTCTCCTTATCACCTCTAACTACATATTTATCTTTATTGTTCTGACTGCCTTATATTAAACACAAGTAGATAATTTTCAGATCATGCATGGAATTAGAACAGCACCATTTCAAGAGCCTCTAGCATCAATATATTTGCCAGATCTCAGTATAATTAGAATACAGTTACCTTTTACCTCTGGTCAGCACTTATACAGTGATTTAAAACACCTAATCACAGGGTTATACTACTTGGAGATATTTTTATTTCTCTTAAAGTAAATATCACAATTTTTTATTTTTATGGAGACAGTTTTAAATTCTCTCTGTTCCATACTTTCTATTGGCGAAATGCTAATGACACCCATATTTCTATATTGCATTATAATACCAGAGGGTTAGTAACACAATCATCTTGAATTCATACGGAAGAAGGAACCGTGTGCATAATCTAAGGTTCTTATTTCTGATCCTTAGCATTTAATTAGGTCTTTTAAAATGTAAAGCACTCCCAGTCATCTTTTATTAGTTTCTTCTCATAACTTCCCTTGAGATGTCAACTTTATTATCCTCGCTTTACCTTAGTATTCTCAAAAGGTTAGGTGGATTTTAAATTTACATTTTTTTTTCTGTTTGTAATTAAGCTTTTTTTTTTTTTTTCTTTCTTGATCATGTGCGTAACTTTAACCTGTATCCACCAAAATGACTGCTCAGGTCAGATGTAGCCCTCCCAACCAGGGGAGAGCAATTACTGAACAAAGCCACGTTTTGGAAGAGCCTTCAAGCAGTTGCCTTTGTAAAAGCAGGTCTGAGTGCCCAGCCCTAGGAGGAATCAGATAGAAATTAATTAATTAAACAGAAGCGGCCGGGCGCGGTGGCTCAAGCCTGTAATCCCAGCACTTTGGGAGGCCGAGGCGGGTGGATCACGAGGTCAAGAAATCGAGACCGTTCTGGTCAACATGGTGAAACCCCGTCTCTACTAATACAAAAAATTAGCTGGGCATGGTGGCGCGTGCCTGTAATCCCAGCTACTCAGGAGGCTGAGGCAGGAGAATTGCCTGAACCCAGGAGGCGGAGGTTGCGGTGAGCCGTGATCGCGCCATTGCACTCCAGCCTGGGTAACGAGCGAAACTCCGCCTCAAAAAAAAAAAAAAAACAGAAGCCACAGAGTAGATGAAAATCGGGCAGCTGGTTGAAGAACAATTGTATATTTTCTTTTCTCCCTTCTGGCTTAGCATTCATGAGAATTTTGGGTGGTAGGGGGGTGGTTTCTGCAAAATGTGTTTGCTGAGATTTTTTCTGTGCTTATCAATGTTGGGGATCAGGAAGGGAGGAGGCGGCTCCCCAGCAGTGCAGCAGATGGCTGCCATCCTGTGAAGGTTTTACTGGCCTGGTGGATAAGATTTTTCCTTGCTGTTTATCATGTTAAATTATTAAGTTGTCCTTACCTTTCTCTTCTGAGCCCCCTGATCAGGTCAGTTATACAGGTTTTTGCCTCAGATCATTCTCAAGCTAGTTGGAAGGTACTGGGGTAGCATCAATAGGCCTGGCAGATTTCCAAAGCATTAATAATCCCAAGTTATATGTTCCTCATTTGATTAATGTGGACTTGAACCATGATTGACCTGTGGTCTTGTGACTGGACTGGAATGCGTAATTTTAAAACCAAACACTAATTAGAGATAGGAGGTATTTCCGTTGGAATTTTTTAATTGGGCTTTTGAAGGCCTGTACATTTCCAGGATTCCTTATGGCGGAATTCTTGCAGAAATAATAAGAATATCTTAAATTGTTATCTGGCATCCTGTTTATCAAAACTTTCAACCAGACAAGAACATTTCCAAAGCCTAGTGTTTCAGTTAATGACATCGCCTTCCTCAGAACTTCATCTGGGTGCCACGCACTGCGTCCTCCTGCAGTTGTTCACCTGCCCTCACCCTGATTTCACCTGAGCACACTGGCCTTTTGTCCTCACTGGTAACCCTCTAGTCTAGAGCCTTATCTCTCTTCCCTAGACCCTGGCCCATTTCCTCCTCCAGGGGAAGCCTCCTCTTTCACAAGTACCAACGTGGCCCCAACAGTTCCTTGCTCTAATCCTACAAAGGCTGTTGTTGTCTGTGGAGTGGAAATCAATTAGCCATGCATGATGGCGCATGCCTGTAGTCCCAGCTACTCAGAATGCTGAGGTAGGAGGATCTCTTGACGCCGGGAAATCGAGGCTGCAATGAGCCATGGTCACACCTCTGCACTCCAGCCTGGGCAACAGAGTGAGACCTTGTCTCAGAAATAAATAAATAAATAAAAGAATGGGATTCAAACTCCTTGGAAGGGAACAGAAGCCTGTCTCCAGGCTAACCCCAGGCTATCATTTCACCCTCAAGCACCAGCTCCACACTTGAGTTTGCACACCAGCAATGGAGGACTCACCATGTTAGCTGCCCAGCACAGCCTTTCCTGCCTCTGGTCCATTTATTCGAGGTGCACCCTCACCTGCAATAACCCTTCTCTCGGCCTACCTAGATCTTCCCATGGTCCCTGTAGCTCTAAAGCTCACTCTGCCTTGAACTCTTCCTGATCTGCCATCAGAACCAGCCTCTGCCCCCTCACCTTGGTGTTCCCACAGCACTTTCTTTATACCAACATTTTAACAGTAATCGTATTTTCAACCTTTTTGCCTTTTCCTTTTGTATCTGTAGAAGCCTCTTTCTCATTTGTAAGCTCTGGAACGCAGGGCCTCTATCTCATTTGGGTTTGCATCTTCCATTCCATAACCCAGCGCTTTTTAGGAGATCTGTTATTGTTAAAATGGCAGCATAATATCATGCAGAACAGTGACTCTTAGACATTGCAGGGCCCTGGGTAATTTCTGCCCATCAGAATTTTGCTTAATCGGATATATTTTAGGGTGCTCAGAATAATCCATAGATTCAACAGATATTTATTGAGCATCTACTATGTTCTGGATTGTAGTAGGGACACCCCAGAAGGCAGAAGACCTCAGTTCTCGTAGAACTTAACATTCTATGGGAAGGAGGTCAATAAAAAAAAAAAAATAGTTTTAGATAGATGGTGAAATGTACCATGAAGAAAACAAAGCAGCATTTAGGGGACAGGCAGCTCTTTTATCTGGGGTGATCAGAGAAGCCTCTCTGAGGACATGTGAGCAGATCTAAGTACTGAGAAACATGCAGTCAAAAAAGGACCTCATAGCATCATGCATCACACTGAAGTGAGAACAGGAGGCACTAATGAGCTCCATATCTTCAAGGAAAGAAAGGAAAGTCTGTCTGATTGGAGCATAGAGTTCCAGTAGCAGAAGAGTGGGAGGCTGTGACCAGGTCATGGAGGTGAACGCGGGAAGTCTGTAATGAAATACCAGTATCTGATATCTACTGTGTTGGGAAACAGGGTTCATCATGAGTTATTGTGATTACACTAAATAATAGAATTGATTGCATTTGACGTTATGAGTACTCTGAATCCAAATGGGAGTGTTCTGCACTTAGAAAACAATAGAATCACAAGGTCACAGTTAGGTACATTGAGGGAGCGCTGGTATGTTCATTCTTCCTGAATTTTCTTGAAAGCACAACCGTGGCAGTTGCTTACGGCCAACTTGGGAACTCATCAGCTGTCCTCTGCACCATTTTTGCTCAGTTTCCCTGATATTTCTCACTCTTCTCCATACCCTCAAGCCACTGAGACAGTCACTTGCTGAACCTTGTCTTCACTTGTCACATTGGCTGATTCTGCATGAGTGATCTGATTCGCTTCATTGGCAGTCTGATATACTCACACAGGTATCCAGACCTTACGAAGCTCTTTGTAACCTTGTGCTTTTGAGAGATCTAATTATGATATGTGGAAATGTGATAAAATAGTTGAATCCCTAAACTTTAGAGTGTGAAAAAAGGCAACCTGAGGAATGATATCTGTGGAGTGCCCATATGGCGTCAGGTGTTTTGTTGGACGTTTTATGCAAGCTTATTATCAGCTCCGCTTTTTAGCTGAAGCAACAGGTTCAGAGAGTTAAACACATGTGGTAAACACACAGTCCAAAATCACACAACTGGCGAGTGGACTCCAAAGTCCATTCTCTTTCCATTTAAAACTGTGTTTTATTGTTAAAGAGTGCAGACTCCTGGGGCCAAACTGCCATTGGGTGTGAATCCAGGTAAGCTTGGGCAAGTTACTTACTGTCTCTGTGGTTTATTTTTCTCAGGTGAAAAACAGGATACCAATAGTACTTTCCTGGTAAGATTATTAAAAGGATTAAATGGCTAACATATACATAAAGCACTTAGCACACTGCCTGGCCCTAGTAGTAAGCACTAGGTATGTATTTGTCGTTATTATTTCCGTTGTACCAGGCTGCCTTTTTAGAAACCTTAGCATTCCTGTAACATGACACAACACAACCAGATGGAAAAGTGAAATCTAGAAAAGTGTCTTGGCCAAGATCACATAACCATTTAAGGGTGGAGGCAAAACATCTTCGCTGTGTATTCCTGTCCCCCGTGTTTTTTCTTTCCTTGTGTGTGTACACTGACTTCACACTCACAGCCTCTCTGCCATACAAGCTCGTCATCCTGCATAGCCCAACCTCTGCTGCTCCCACTCCCCACCCGTCTCCATGCTGTTCCATGTTGAAGTCCCCTTACATGGTGCGGTGGCTGCAGTCATGGGTACCTGGCTGGGAGAGAGAAATGGTAGGGCTCTTGGTTACTTGCAGTCTTCATGCCTAACCACAGCTCTGAGCATCTCCGTTGACTTGCGTGCGTGTGTGTGTGTGTGTGTGTGTGTGTCCAATGCCTTTGAGGATCTGTGTGCCTCCTGTTCCATTTCTTTCCCTTTTACATGGAGGGAGTTGAGTGGCTTACCTATTGCTTATTTTGTTTTGTTTTTGAGACAAGGGGGTCTTGGAGTCTTGAAAGGAATGCAGGGAGGGCCACAGAAGAAGAGAGAGAGCAAAGTGGGACCCCCAAAGGCACTGAGCACTTGTACTTTAAGTACTTGCAAGATTTGTAGTGGGGGAGGTGGGGCATGGTTTGCTACATAATGGAGTTTTTTCCCATATATTTTTTTAAGTATAGGATTAATAAAACAGTATTAAACCATGCTGCAGTGTGCTGTTTTAAAGAAAAGATGCTGGGAGCTTCCTTTAGAGTTCTAATTTTCTGATGCATAGGGGGAAATGCCTCTTCTTACCAAATTTGAATCAATTATTTTCAAAAAGGCTCTAATCATTTTCAAAAATTAACAATAATGCCTTACATTTGAATCTTATCTTGTGGTTCTCAAAGCACTGCCAAGTACGTTCTCTTATTTAACCTTCCCGTTAACCTTTTCAGGTGGGCAGAGCAGATATTCCTGTCCCCATGTTACACAGGGAGAAATCTGAAGCCCAGGAACTGAAGGGAAGGCAGCTAACATGACACAGCTGTGACTTGACCCAGGCCTTACCTTTTCATTCTTCTACAGTACATTGACTTTTTGTTTTTGTTAGCTCAAAATTAGGGAGAATCACATTTGCATTTGGATCAGTAACAGTGAGGCACACGTCTTTCTTTCTTATAGGTCCGGTTATCTGTTGACTGCCACATATGGACCCCAAAAGATCTCCAAAGGAAACTGTCCTCATTACAGGAGGAGGTGGCTATTTTGGTTTTCGGTAAGTGTGTCTGTAAAATATACTCATGGAATTATTTTACTGGTAGTTTCCAGAAGCTTTCAATTTTGTCACCAGAGTAGACTTTTTCTTATTTGTATGATGGCAAACCAGAAATGAACTGAGTTGCCCACTGCTCAGACACTGCAGTTGAGAACTAGAGGTATATTTCACTTTAAGAAAAATTCTTTATGAAGCCATTAAATTGGGAGGGGTGACTATTCACATCACCAAAACCAATTTTAAATCATAGCTAGTCTTTCACAGTTATGTTATTCACAAATATTCCAGAGAATAGATAGTGGGCCCTAGAACCGAGGGGGAAAAAAATGTCACCGTTCTTTGAAGATAAAGCCTCTCTCTCTTTGTAATTTAAGTAGATGAGAGGATTTTCATTTTTGAAAATTTGAAGAAGTGAGCCTTGCACCAAGGAACACACACAGTGAGGAACTCAGGATGAGCCAAGAAGACTTGGATCAGCCCCACCTTGATTGGTAAATTGCTTCATACACTTCTCCCAGGCACAGCTTAAGAGTGACTTGTTTCAACGTTCACTCTTTCTCATTCCAGCCTGGGCTGTGCTCTGAACCAGAAGGGAATCCATGTGATTCTGTTTGACATCAACAGCCCTGCTGAAACCATTCCAGAAGGAATCAAGTTTATACAAGGAGACATCCGCCATGTGTCTGACGTAGAGAAAGCCTTCCAGGATGCAGACGTCACTTGTGTGTTCCATATTGCCTCTTATGGTATGTCAGGGCGGGAGCAACTCAGTCGAAACCCAATCGAAGAAGTCAACATCAGGGGCACAGATAACATCCTCCAGGCTTGCCAAAGGAGAATGGTACCCAGGTTAGTTTACACCAGCACTTTCAATGTCATCTTTGGAGGTCAAGTTATCAGAAATGGGGATGAATCTCTGCCCTACCTGCCTCTTCACCTCCACCCTGATCACTACTCTCGGACCAAATCTATTGCAGAGAAGAAGGTGCTGGAGGCGAATGGTACACCCCTGAACGGAGGTGATGGTGTCTTAAGAACCTGTGCTCTGAGGCCAGCTGGCATCTATGGGCCTGGAGAACAAAGACACCTTCCCAGAATAGTCAGCTACATCGAGAAGGGTCTGTTCAAGTTTGTCTATGGGGACCCTGGGAGCCTGGTTGAGTTTGTCCACGTGGATAACTTGGTGCAGGCTCACATTCTGGCCTCAGAAGCCCTGAAAGCTGACAAGGGCCATATTGCCTCTGGACAGCCCTACTTCATCTCAGATGGCAGACCCGTGAACAACTTTGAGTTCTTCCGGCCTCTGGTTGAGGGCCTGGGCTACACGTTCCCATCTACCCGCTTGCCATTGACGTTGGTCTACTGCTTTGCTTTTCTAACAGAGATGGTTCACTTCATTTTGGGTCGACTCTACAACTTCCAGCCCTTCCTCACTCGCACTGAAGTTTACAAAACTGGTGTGACACATTATTTTAGCTTAGAGAAAGCCAAGAAAGAGCTAGGTTATAAGGCTCAGCCATTTGACCTCCAGGAAGTAGTGGAGTGGTTTAAAGCCCATGGTCATGGCAGAAGTTCTGGAAGTCGTGACTCAGACTGTTTTGTTTGGGATGGGCTATTGGTCTTCCTCCTAATTATAGCAATTCTCACTTGGCTGCTTTCTGTGATTCTGTTGCTTTGAAGGAAGGGTCAGAAATAAGCTGATAACAATTGGTTGAGGTGGTTCTCAAGAAACATGGGTTTTAAAATGTGTATAGTGATATCTGGTGCCAAACATTGGCTCTTCGAATTGCCACTTAAGAACAGGTTCTTAGATTGAATCTTTATTGCTTACTGCCTTACACTAATCCAGATGGGAATGAAAAAAAGAAGGAAAGATTAGTTTGAAATTTACTTTCTTACGTCCTTCTGTTTTAGGTGGGTACAAGAGAAGTCAGTTGGGAGCCATAGAAGTTGGGTTAGAAGAGTCTGTCTTGAATTTCTCAGAAACCAAGATGTACTTATTTCTATTTTATGCAGTCTGCATCTACCTGAAACCTCTGAGTGATGTGGGAATGGCAAAACACTGCTTCAAAGTGTGTGATAAACACCAAATTGGCCCAGATCCCTAGCAGAGCAATCCTCCAAGGGGATGGTGGCTGTTGGTGGGGAGGCATCAGCTGTTCACAGTGTAAGTTTTAGGTGTTAACATTTGCCCTTTGTGGTATCAGGACATTATGCCTTTGTGAACACATGGTGATGTTTTGTGTTTGGGCCTTTATCCTACCTCGTGGGATTCTTTTGAGGATTAATTAGACAAAGCCTACAAAATGCTCCTCAACACACAAAGCCATTCTTTTTATCAGAATTGTGATGGTACATTCCTCATTGTTCTCTTTAGAGGGCTGTTGCTGGTGGACTTTCTGGAATGTCTTTAGGTGTGCCCTCAGAGCCTGCAACAAGTATTTTTGGATATACTCTGTAAAGTTTTGGCCTCTGAGAAGGCCAAAAGGAAGCAGCTGAAAATCTGATGATTAAAGGAGGCAATTAAGCTGATGCCATTTTAAATTTAAAAATGAAGCATAACTCTTAAGACGGGTTTTCTTACTGGGAAGAAGTTTGGCTCACTGAAGACAGCTTCCGGTGAGGAATGTATTGAACAGTGGCAGCACTGTCTGGCCACCCACGAACTGTTATAGACATTCCAGTTACACTGTTGCATAGGAACCCAAGTGGAAAGAAGACAGAGTCCATCTCCATCCAGGGCTTCAGCTACAGGAAAGATAGTATGGAAGCATTACAAGGGGGACACATTGCCATGGAAAGTTCTGCTAGAGTTACTCTGAGAGTATCTGTAAAATACAAATAGAACGCGCAATCCCTGTTGAATGCTGCCTGGATGTTTTCAGAAAAGCTCTGAACTTGATGTCAGGAGACCAACACCATGAATATCGTGTGTGGCCTTACCAAGGAACAGAAGCCCCTTAGAACTTAGCCTCCTCATTTGGGAGCTGGGACTGACTGGATTTGCCCTTTCTATAAACCCACCCACCTCATAGGGTTCACTGGGAGCATAAAGCGAGATGTAGTGAAAGTACTTTTAATATAAATTGCAACATCGATATGAGTTGATAGTAGTGATTATTTTTAGGAAAATGTGTTTGGAGTCTTCTATCATAAAGAAGCTTTTGCATTAGCCTGAGGTTAACGCATATGAGCACCTGCAGCGTATCGCTCTAGATCTGCTTGGATATCCTCTTCATATGGCAAGTGATTCTCCCAGAGCAGGTCATCCAAGACAGCAGGGTGGAAGCTGCATTGTCCTTTATGACTTGGCCTCAAATGTCACAGTGTCCTTCCACAGCGTATTGGTTATGCAGGTCAATCCTATTCACTGGGCTGGGGCGGGGGAGGGGCAGAAATACACAAAGGTGTGACTACCAGAAGATGGAGATGGTCATAGGCAATTTTGGAGGCTGAGCTCTTGGCCCCACGTGAGTTATCCTTCCCTTTCCATGAAAGGTAGCCCACATTTCCAGCCACATAGCTTTCTCTGCCTGCTTCCTGCCAGAAGGATTTTAGGGGTCCAACAGCTTTGTTAACATTTTGCACTATATCCCTTTCCATTCAAGCAACAGTTACCGTGAACCTTATTTTGAATGTGTCATCTGAGTGTTACTGAAGTTCACGCACTAAAACCACACCCACAAATCTCTGAGATGAGTTTGCACTAAAGCCACACCCACAAATCTCCCAGAGGTCCTGGCAGAAGCCACCCAGCACTGCTACCTCATCCATGGCTTCTGAGGACTGTGGGAGGTTATTCATGTGCTTGATGGAGGGTCGCAATGGAGGAAGCATGTGTGAGCAGCAAGGGGCCCTGTATTGGAACCCAAAGATCATGGCCAAACTGCTCCTAACTGCAAGAAGGAAGAGGGGTCTGGAAGGCCTGTTGGAAATACTTGTTGGAGTCCTTCTTACTGCTATACTCCTAATGCCTAGCACAGTGCAGGAGTTCAGTGAGTCCACCTTGAGCCTCTGCTCAGACTCCCAAGGGACAATACCCTGTGCTTCTTAGAAGCCTTATTATCTGAAGAGCTCTCTGGGGTGCCACATCAGGCCTTTCTGAGATCTTAAAAAGATTTTATACTCACAGCCTCAGGCTTGCACTGTCATTTCCACAGTCTCATGTTTTTATGCAGGTTAGCCTCATTCAGTTTGGAAGGAGACTACACAAGGACATGGATACCAGGAGGTGGTGTCACTGGAGGCCAACATGGAACCTGGCTACCACATTCCTGCTTCCATATCTACCCAGTTCTGTAACTCTCTCCCATTCCATCTTGAAATGGCAGATTTTCTCAGTGCTCAGTCATCGGCCCAGTTCTAATACCATACTTTCTCCCTTGAATAGATACTACTAGATTTACAGTTCCAGACCACTCTTGGGCTCCAGACTCATATGTAAGTACTTCTGCGACTCCACATGGATGTCTTCCATGCACCTGTCAGCCAGTGTAGCCAAAGGGGAATTCATCATCCTCTCCCATCCCAAATTTTTACAGGGCTCCTTTCCTTAGTAAATATTTTCACTACCCACTGAATTTCCCATCCCAGAGATCTGGGATCATCCTTGACCCCTGCCTCTCCTAAACTTGACACTCCTAACTCATGTTTAAGCCAGTTGATTTTTACTTGTAATCACGCCTTAAAACTGCTCAAGGTATAGGTGTATCTTCTCTCCCGGAGATTCCAATAGTAGCCCATTTGCTCTTCCACCCATATCCACACCCACCTTCCTTCAGTCCATTCTCCACATGCCTAGCAGAGGAAGTCTATAAAGGTGCATATCTTTTGTCACTTCTCTGCTGAAAACTTTCCTTAGGTTGAGAATCTTTAACATGACCAAGAGGCCTTGTCTGCACCGGCCCCTTACCCCTGTCTCTACTATAATCTCACAATATTCTGCCTTCTCTGCCCCAATTACACTGACTTTTGTAGGTTCCTAGGCTCCAAGCTTCTCAGGCTCCCTGCTCTTCCTTTTGGCCTGAATAATGTTTATTTCATGCCTCTTTTTAAGTCTTCTAGAAGCCTTTCCTGATCCCAGCAATTTAGGATTGGTCCTCCTGCCACAAGCTCTCATAGCTTCCTGTCTTTCTTTCATAGCATTGCTTATAACCGTAAACACTGGTACAATTATTTGTTTAATGCCTGTTAGCTCCACGGGGGTGAGAACTTTGTCTTTCTTACTGCTATACTCCTAATGCCTAGCACAGTGCAGGAGTTCAATGAGTATTTGTCCAATGAATGCTATTTTCCCTTCTGCTGCGGATGAACACTCTCTTCTAGCACACAGATAATTCACTGTTTCTAACCTTTTGGAGACGGGAAGATAGCCAGCCTACACTAGAATTGTGTTAACTAAGTCAATGCTAGATGAGGTCTAGTAAGTAAGTGAAGTTATTGCCTATATGATCTGGTGGAGTATTAATGCCATAAGATGGTCAGGGAACAGGGAAGGAATGTGGGCCCAGTGATTTGTGCTCCCTCCACATGTCAGCTGAAAACTCACCACTTTAAAGGATTCAGTCTGTTCCCTGTAAAGGAGCTCCCCTTCCCTCCTATAGTCAGGAAACGTGGCAGTTAAGAAATTCCATTAGTTCTAGGGTTCCCAGCTGCCCTCGCCTTGCCTCAACCTTAGATTGAATCACTCAACCCTGCCTAATGCAATAAAATTATGCTCACACTTGTGTATTTGGGGATGCTCCCAGAGGTCCTGGCAGAAGCCACCCAGCACTGCTACCTCATCCAGGGCTTCTGAGGACTGTGGGAGGTTATTCATATGCTTGATGGAGGGTCACAATGGAGGAAGCATATGTAAGCAGCAAGGGGCCCTGTATTGGAACCCAAAGATCATGGCCAAACTGCTCCTAACTGCAAGAAGGAAGAGGGGTCTGGAAGGCCTGTTGGAAATACTTGTTGGAGTCCTTAGTGCTGTTTCTGGTGACAGAGGCAGAAAGTGCCATATTATGAGTCGGTAACAGTTACTGGAGGGTCAGATAGCTCATTCTGAGACCAAATTACCTATGCTATGGTATTTCTCAAGCCTAGGGAATAGGCCTAGTGGTTCAAGAAAATGTCTTACTTTCCTCAACCACCTAACATGGTGTATAAAAGAGGCAAGCATTACTTTGTCATAGATTGTTGGGGCTGCTTCCACCTTGTATGCCTTTCCAAATCTCCGGTTCACTTAGCATTACAAAGACAGGGTAGAAGTCGCCTGGAGAATGTCGCTCCCCAGCTCTGACTCAATTATATATCATTATAGAGCCACTGGTGCCCCTGCTGGCTGGCCTTGGAAGCCAGCACCAGCAACGTCATTAAAATTTTCACTGTTCACCAGCATCTCTCGCTTTACAGAATGATACCCCATGCTCCGTGTTTGTTTGTTTGTTTGTTTGTTTTGAGACAGAGTCTCCCTCTATCACCAGGCTGAAGTGCAGTGGCACCCGATCAGCTTACTGCAACCTCTGCCTCCTGGGTTCAAGCAATTCTCCTGCCTCAACCTCCCGAGTAGCTGGAATTACAGGCATCCACCACTGCATCCGGCTAATTGCCATATTTTTAGTAGAGACAGGGTTTCACCATATTGGCCAGGATGGTCTCAATCTCTTGACCTCGTGATTCGCCCGCCTCAGCTTCCCAAAGTGCTGGGATTACAGGCACGAGCCACCACGCCCAGCCACCGTGCCTCTTTTTGATGATAAAAAGCCCCTCCCAACCCTTTCATAGGGCTGACCTCCACGTGCAGGCTTGACCACTCACAAGACTTCCATCCTTCCGACCGCAGTCATTGGGCCAGGATGGGCCAGTCAGCATCCTCCTTTCAACCTTTCTCCCAGGGCAGGTTTACAGAAACCATTTCCGCTAGGACTGCTTCACTGGGGAGTTCAGGTGCCTGGTGCTGCTCCTCTTCAGGGTCCTCCTGCCTGAAGAAGAGAACAAAACACTGACGATGTTTGAGCTGCTGGGTCCAGCGGCGTGTTAAGTCAAGAGCCCGAAAAATGGAGAGGGCGGCGGTCTGGGTGACTACACTGGGGTTATGTAACGCTGCCTGCCGGAGGCTCATCGTTCCGGATCATCCTCTCATGTGAGTCTCAGTTTACTTTATTTTCTGCTTACTGTCCTTTAAGTTCGATTTTTCTCCAGGAATTGCGGTATGTCCTGGTGTGCCATGTCCATAGTCTGCTCCTGGGCACAGGTGATCCTACCCCGTGGTTTCCAAAGGCAACCCTCTCCACCTCTGTGTCCTCTTTCTTACAAGGGGTGGGGGTGGGGGGGTAATCTTTTGGTCATTGGGTAATTTAACACTTGCTGGAGTTTTTCTTAGAGAATCAGACTGATTTCCTTTTCTAGAATCATGTTTATTTGAATTATGTTTGTTCAAATCATGTATAATTGGACCCAACATATCTTTAAGCAGTGTAGTTCAAACTCTTGGTTTATGTGAAAATTGTTTGAAGTGATTTGCTCCCCAGAACGTAAACACCCATGAGAGCAGGAACCATGTCTGTTTTTTCTACTTCTGTACCCTTCATTTGCACAATAAATGCTTGCTGACTGGGTGAATGCACTTATTAATCAGGTGATCTTTTATCTGAGGTTACAGCTGATTCCCCAATTATTGCTTCCTTTACACCTGACACTCCCTGCCTGCCCCAGTAAGAACATTAGAGGCCTAAATTAAAAATACAGACTCCAGAAGAGTGACATCATGTAAAATGGCAGAGAAGAAGCTCTAGAATTTGTCCTTTCACTGTAACAACCAGAAAAACGGGAGGCCAGGGAATGATCAGAACCAATGATTTCAGGAACTCCTTACATCTGTTTTACTTCAGTATACATATACGGACTCCAGACTCTTCCGGTGCTTCTAATTGAGAAGGTCTGTGTTGGTTGGTAATCTGCACTCCAGGTGTTTCTTATTTTCAACAAGGAGGTGAACACTGCTGCCAGATTCTAAAGGCTCCCTTGCAGGATGCTGAGAGGCTCCTGATTTCTGCTTCACTCTTCTCTTTGCGGGGCTTTGCTACAGCAGGTGCTCAGTATCTCTTTGCTGAATGAATGAAGCAAGAGATGGGGCTCGCCAAAGGGCCTTAGATTTTAGTGACCCCCCCCCGACCTGCTCCTTTATGCAGGCCTCAGTTGTTCTTTGTTGACACTGACAAGCACTGCCACATCCCAGTGCTGACTTTTCCAGCCAACTTGGAGCCCCTTTTTCTGGAGCCAAAGGGATTCTTTTGCATCGCATCTTGATGGGCCTGGTTACCTGATCTTTTAGCACAAAACAGCCTTTTGCTATTGAAAATCAAACCAGAAATAGAGTCAGCCAGTCCATGGTATCTCTAAGCTGTGCAAATTCATACCATGTTACCCTTCTGTGTTTTAGAACCTGGGCACACCAGGGAAAGGATCCTTTTCGTTGAACTCAAGTAATTATGACCGAGTCCAAATCTAGTTCACTACAAAAAAATTGCATGTAGCAAAGTGATCCAGGCAAGTGTCTTTCAACCAACAGGGGATGTATCTGCAGTATTTCGCAGTGTTTATTTTTAACAGCTGGTTTAAGCATGCAAGTAATTAAAAAATTCTTCATTACTAATATGTAAGATTTTAATCCTGGCAAATATTCTACATTTGTTTTTCTCTAGCCTCCCAGTGGAGCCATATTACGGATCTAAGTGTAAAATACCATCTTACCCATATGTATTTTTAAGATTTTGTTACCAGAATAAGTTGCCTTTTGCTCCTAGCTGTCACTAGGAGTTAGCGTCCTGAATAGCTAATAATAAGTCTGAAATGTTGCCCAGGTTTTAAGGGGAATTATTTGCACATTGCTGGGCAATTAGAACACTCCCGCTCCACTGATTTATAGTCCTGTGCCTTTCATAGGGGATTTAGCTTCTGGGAATGTTCAACATGAAGCTAATGATCAATATTAACCTGTCACCCTAGTTAACTAAATTACTCAAAGATGAACATTCTTAATAGTTAATTGCTACTCTTTGTTGAGAGTTTACTCTGGGTGAGGCTTTCTCTATTTCTTAGGCTTATTTAGCTTTCTCAGTGTCTTTAGGAAACAGATCTATTGGTTATCTCTAGTTTATGTGGGAGGAAACTGAGACTTAGGGAGATGAAGTACCTTGCCCAAGGGTACCCAGAGTCACCCAGCTAGGAAGTGGCAGAACTTAAATTTGAGCCAGGTATACTTGAATCCAAGACCAAACTTTTTTTTTTTTTTTAAGATAGGGTCTCCTCTGTCAACCAGTATAGGGTACAGTGTCACAGTCATGGCCCACTACTGCTTCAAACTCCTGGGCTCAAATGACTGTCCTGACTCAGCCTCCCAAGTAACTGGGACTACAGGTGCATGCCACCACACCCAGCTTTGCTTTTTTGTAGAGACAGTGTTTCACTGTGTTACCCGATCTGGTCTTGAATTCCTTGCCTCAAGTGATTCACTTGCCTCAGCCTCCCAAAGTGCTGGAATTAGAGGTGTGAGCCACCGTGCCTGGCCCAAACTCTTCACTTGTTTGAGGTGGTTTTATCATGTTAGCATGACATTATTCAAGGCCAAGTATTACTCAAACTGCATTTGCAATTAAAATAAACTATTTTATTTGTTGCAAAAAAAAAAAGAGTAACTGTAAATAGTGACTTCTGCTACACAAACTCCTAAGTTACAGAAACAAGCAAACCATTATTTTACCATGTGAGTATGTGTTATGTAGAGCTGGGGTGTGTGTGTGGAGGGGGCAGGTGCTGTTAATCTGCTGGAATCCCATGTATTTTGTTAGGAGCATGGCATGTTAGAGCCGTGCTTAATAGCCCAGAGGACACCCTCCAGAAAGACTTAACTTGTTTTTACACCTAATCATATAGTGATATTGGTCACATTGCACATGTCCTGTTCTCCCCTCTAAATCAGTATCTTGAGAGCAGGGCCCAATATCATTCACTGCTGATAGCTCTTTAACTCCCCTGCAGTCTGACACTATTCTGGGCATGGAGCACAGACCTCATGAAAATCTTTCAAAGTAATGAATTGCAAAGTCCAGCTTGTAGAGATGCCCTTAGGTGTTTAAATACTCCCAAAGAAGGGTGAACATTTTTCAAAGCACCTCACAGTGGAAGTTTCTCTGAGCACAGCAAATACCTTGCGTTTGGGCCCAAGTGGAAAAGACATGTTTGGTAGTGGGTGATGATACCCTTCAGTGCTGAAGGGACTGATGCTTCCTTAGGCCTGCCCTGGATCCATCTCTTATTTGCAATATGAGTTTCGGCAAATTTCTCTCATCTGTAAAGTGTAGATAAAACATTCCCCGCTTATCTCTTGGGGCAACTTTTATGGATTTAATGGCACAGAGGTCTTTTGTCACTTGCACAAGAACTATGCACGTGGATCCTTAATTAATAGTGTTTCTACTGGGAAAGATGGTAGGATGTAGAGGGGAAGCTGATGTACACAGGAAGAAATGCAAGGCATGCTAGTGGAAGTTTGAGACATTCAAGTGGATTGTTCAGTCAGTATTTAACATAAGGCTGTAGTTTGAGAAGAAAAACTGCTTATGCAGATAGAGATGGTTCAGTGAAAGTGTTGCATTGATTTCCTGCCACATAACAGGTGCTAGCTTATTGACCATGACTTTTTTCTTTCTTTTGAGACATGGTCTCACTCTGTTGCCCAAGCTGAAGTGCAGCATTGTGGAGACAGCTCACTGCAGTCTTGACCTCCTGGGCTCAGGTGATCCTTCTGAGTAGCTAAAACCACAGGTGCACCACCACACCTAGCTAATTTTTCTATATTTTTTGTAGAGACAGGGTCTTGCCATGCTGCCCAGGCTGGTCTCAAGCTCCTGGGCTCAAGTGATCCTCCTTCCTCAGTCTCCCAACATGGTAGAATTACGGGAATGAGCCACTGTGCCCAGCTTACCATGGTTTTGTGTGTGTGTGTGTGTGTGTGTGTGTGTGTGTTATTTTCTGTTTTTGTATTTTTTTTTTTGAGACGGAGTTTTGCTCTTGTCACCCAGGCTGGAGTGCAATCGTGCAATCTTGGCTCACTACAACCTCCTCCTGGGTTCAAGTGATTCTCCTGCCTCAGCCTCCTGAGTAGCTGGGATCACAGGTGCTCAACACCACACCCAGCTAATTTTTGTATTTTTAGTAAAGACGGTATTTCACTATGTTGGCTAGGCTGGTCTGAAACCCGTGACCTCAGGTAATCCACCCATCTCAGCCTCCCAATGTGCTGGGATTACAGGTGTGATACCATGGTTTTAAATTCTTCAATTCAATTGTGTTTTGAGATTTTGTTTGTTTGTTTATTGCAGTTTAGGTTTTGGGGTACATGTGAAGAACATGCAAGATTGTTGCATAGGTACACACATGGCAGTGTGATTTGCTGCCTTCCTCCCCATCACTTACATCTGGCATTTCTCCCCATGCTATCTCTCCCCATCTCCCCACCCCCCGCTGTCCCTCCTCTATTTCCCCCTGACAGACCCCAGTGTGTGATGCTCCCCTCCCTGTGTCCATGTGTTGTCATTGTTCAACACCCACCTATGAGTGAGAACATGCGGTGTTTGATTTTCTGTTCCTGTGTCAGTTTGCTGAGAATGATGGTTTCCAGGTTCTTCCATGTCCCTACAGAGTACATGAACTCATCGTTTTTGATGGCTGCATAATTGAATTTCTTCAATTCAATGATGTTAAACTGAAAATGAGAGTTTTTCTTTTTTTGAGATGGCAGAGTAAATTACATCCTGCTAGCAAACAAGTAGGCATCTATGCCTCTCTGCTCTAAATGTTTATGTCTGTAAACACCCACAGCGGTGTGTCTTGGTTTTAAATCATGTGGGGCTAGAAAGCTAACCTAAAATGATCAAGGTCTTATTTCTACACATTTAGAGTACTTCTTTCTAACTTAACATAGATTTAAAAGTAACTATACAAATAATGCATGGATATATTTTCCTTGTATAATGTTAAAATATTACAGATAAGGCCAAAGACTCCTTTTATTAATGTCCCTCAAATTTCACATCTATATTATATAGAAAACAGGGCGGTGGTGTTCATGTCTTTCCCCATACTTCTATCTCCCGCCTCACAGTTCCTTCTGCTACTACTGTTTCTCACTCAATAGGCCAGCATGGTGATCTATTGATATCATTATGTATTCCTTATTTGCTGACATAAGAGGTCAGCGGGTATGTAGAGATGATAACCATATGTCTTAGTTTCCCTAAGACAGTTCTGGTTTTATGCCTGAAGTCCCACCTTAATTTTTAATAGTGCTTCCTTTCACTCTCAGATATGTCCCATTTTGTATAATAAATTGTACGGTTACCCTATGTATAAGATAGACAGTTCTATGAAGAACTAAGCATTTCTTCATAACACATGTATTAGAAGTTATTGTGAACTGATTTTGAGGGGGGGAAAATCTCATTTTGTACTAGCATGGAATATAGTAGAAAATCCTAAATTTTGGGTATACAGCAGTATTCTACCAGCATTGAAATATTAATACAAAATTACCTTAAAAAGTCTTATGTATGGTTGTTTTTCAGTGCTTCTTTTATGTATCCCTCAGCAAAATAGATTTGCTGGTGGAAGAGGAGATGATCTGACATGCAGCCATATAAAATCAAACACTGGCGCTGTAGTTCACTGAACACTGGTAACTAGGAAAGATACGAAGTAAAACATATCTGAAGGAATTCCTCTACAGTACATGCAAAATAAAGCTAGTATCAGTAGCAAACTGCAATAAATTCGAATAAATTCCTCTGCAAGTAGCCATTGAACATGTAAAAGAATAAATATTTAGTCAATATTGGTACAAGTTATGCAGCCTAATACACTAGAAAGAATTCCAGTATCAACCTTGTGAAGGCAGTAAAATTATATCACAGAATACTACAGTATTCCAGAAGCAAAAAGGAAAACATTTTGGTAAATTCAAATGGAACTTGATTTTCCAGTAAATACAACAATATCAGTCCAAAAGCATTTGTAAAAATGTATCATAAATGTTTATTTTTCATTTTCTCCAAACCTAGAAAGCCATCTTCAATGCCTGAGTACAGGTAATTCTCTTTATAATTGGCCATTATTGCATTAGTGATAGAGTCAATTACAGCCTCAAACAATGTCCTTCATTTGTGCTTCACAATGTCGTGGTTTTTACTCCAGTAATTTGACTGCCTCGAACCTGGGAAACAAATAACATGGCTTTGCCTGGATCAGCCCTGTTAGGAACAGAGGTTAGGGACAGGTGGCGCTGCCGGCTCCAACCTCTACCCCAGGCTGCCCAAGAAACCTCTGGTTCCCAACTGTTGGGAGAGTCCTCTGTGCCACATCAGAACTTTCCTAACTAGTGTTGTTCACCTGCCTCTGATGATGCTTCAGGTACCTCCCCACCTCCCTGCCAATCTCCCAGTCATAGGCATGACTCATCTACGAGCAAAGGTGAAGTCTGAGTTGGTAGGTCTGACGCCCGGACTGCCTTTCCATTTCCCACCCTGGGCACATATTCTGGGCATAACCTGGCGCCAAGGAAGGGTGCTCAGTATGTGAGCTGGGTGGTGCCTGGCCTAGAGCTTGCCTTTGTAAGAACACTAGATGATGATTGCTACTTTTTGATTCAACGAAGTCACAGAATATGTCTTATTTATGGCCGTCAAATAAGGTAGATGCGCCTAGTTCTTCTTAACAGCTGAACAGCATTCCATAGTGTAAACATACCTTGGCAGATTAAGCCATTTCCTTATTGGTGTTTATTCCATTGCTCTCTAGCTTGCCACTTTATCTAACAGCACAGCCATGGATGCTCTTATATACATCTCCCTACATCCACATGGAAATGAGCTGCTATGATAGACATCCAGAAGTGGAATTAGAATTTTAATAGGGACTACTGTATCAGACATGCATTCAACAGCTCATTTCAAAATTATCGGCCTGGTGCAGTGACTCATGCCTATAATCCCAGCACTTTGGGAGACCGAGGCAGGCGGATCACAAGGTCGAGAGATCAAGACCATACTGGCCAACATGGTGAAACCCCATCTCTACTAAAAATACAAAAATTAGTCACGTGTGGTGGCAGGCACCTGTCTTCCCAGCTACTCAGGAGGCTGAGACAGGAGAATCACTAGAATCCGGGAGGCGGAGGTCACAGTGAGCGGAGATCGTGCCATTGCATTCCAGCCTGGCGACAGAGCGACACTGTCTCAAAAAAACAATAATCTAACAGTGCCTTAAAGTGTGGTTTGTTGGGTTCATGTAACAAGGGGTTCCGAAGTCAGCATGTGTGGGATGATGCAGCTCAGTGGTGACATCAGGGACTGGCCCCATCTTTGTGCTCTGTTACATCTTCATTCTAATGATTCTCACCTCATGGTTCTGAGAATGTGGCTGCACCCTCAGGCATTATGACAGGCTACAAGAAATGGGAAGATAAACAAGGCCAAAGGGAAATGCTAGCTGGGTCTATTTCTTTTAAAAAGCTTTTCTGAAATCCCATTCTGATTTCTTCTACTGGAAAGTCAGGAGAAAGATGGGATTATAGGTGGGGCTTGGGTCAGCTACACTATTGCTCTGCTTCCAAAGTGGCTGTACAAAGTTACCCTCTCACCAGAGTTGCTAGTTCTTCCATACCATTTCCAGAACTTCCTTACATGTCCATGTTTGCCAACCGGATGCGTTAAAACTATCTCATTTTTTAAAATCTACCCTTCGTAATTACTGCTCAAGAGAGTATCTTGCCAGGTATTTGCTAGACTTTTGAGTTTCCTCTTACGTGAATTTCATAGTCATATTTTCTTCTGCTTCTCTATTGGGTTGCTCATCTTCTTTGCATGGATTTGTAGGATGTAAAAGATGTAACATCTTTTATCATATAAATTATGAATGGTTTCTCTCTCAAACAGTTGCCTTTTAACTTACTTTTAGTTGTCTTTTAAATTACATAGTAGTTTTAATCGTGTTGCTAAATTAATCATGGGGGTTATATTTTTTTATGAAGGTCTTTCCCATTCTGAAGAAAAAGATGCTGCATTTTTTCTTTTAATAAAGTTTTATTTTTTACCTGTTTACCTTTATCTGGTATTCTGTCTTGTGCATGAGGTAAAGATCCAACCTGGCATTTTCTAAGTGAACAGTCATTTGTCTCAACATAATTTATTAAAAATTATCTTTCTACTAAATTCAAATTCTCCCTATTCCTTCTCCTTCTCCTCAAGTTTATCTTTTGCTGTGAAGATAACGCAACTTCAGTTGTTAAGGATTTATAAGGCCTTTTATGTTTTCTAAGGCATCATAATTGCTGGCTATTTATGTACATTTTCCATGTGACTTTTAGAATCAGGTTTTACAATTCTAAGAAAATCTTGAGGGTGTTTTTTCCACTGGGTTTCCTTTAATATTACAGGTAAATTTGGAGAGAATTGACACGTGCAGTTTCGAGGTGTTGCCTTCATAAACATGGTATATCTCTCCATTTAGTTTTGTGTCCATTTATGAATCTCAGTTTATGAATCTTCTGCAAAGGTTCATTTTCTTTTTTTTTTTCAAGACAGAGTATCAGAGTATCACTCTGTCACATAGGCTGGAGTGCAGTGGCATGATCTCAGCTCACTGCAACCTCTGCCTCCCAGGTTCAAGTGATTCTCCTGCCTCAGCCTTCTGAATAGCTGGGATTACAGGTGTACACCACCATATCCAGCTAATTTTTGTATTTTTAGTAAAGATGGGATTTCAACATGTTGGCCAGGGTGGTTTTGAACTCTTGACCTCAAGTGATGTGCCCACCTCGGCCTCCCAAAGTGCTGGGATTACAGGTGTGAGCCACCATGCCCAGCCAAGATTCATAGTTTTCTATATTAAGTTCTTGGATATCTTTTGCTAAGTTTATTCTAGGTAATTTAAGGTTATTATTTCTACTCCTGTGAATATCTTGTTATTAGAATTAGTCTAATGAGTTACTGATGGTAAATGGAAGCATATTTGAATTTTATACATCGAGTTTTCTATCTAACTTGCCATGCTATATTGTTACTAGTTCTGCAAGTTAGGTGATTTTTCTTGAGGTTTCTAGGTCGATGGTTATAGCCGTTCATAAATAATGATAATTTTGTCTCCTTTCCCATTTTTATCTTATTTCTTTCCTTGTTTATTACTTTGGCCAGGATATCCTGTGTAATATTACTACATAGCAGAACAGCCTTTGTTTATTCTAAGTGATGAGATTGCTTCCATAGTTATCAATTGTGAAGTTCTGTGTAGGTAGGTTTCTGGTAGGTACACTTCATCAAGTTAAAGCAGTATTCTTCTGTACTTAGGTTGCTAAAAAAAATATTGTTTGGGGTTTTTGAAAAAATAATTTCAGCTTTTATTTTTGATTCGGAGGTGCATGTACAGATTTCTTACATGAGTGTATTGAATGATGCTGAGGTTTGGAATATGAATAATCCCTTCATCCAGATACTGAGCACAGGCCAGGTGCAGTGACTCACGCCTGTAATCCCAGCACTTTGGGAGGCTGAAGTGGGTGGATGACTTGAGGCCAGGAGTTTGAGACCAGGCTAGCCAACATGGCAAAACCCCGTCTGTACTAAAAACACAGAAAATAGCCAAGTATGTTGGCACACACCTATAATCCCAGCTACTCGGGAGGCTGAGGCAGGAGAATCACTTGAGCCGAGGAAGCAAAGGTTGGTTGCGGTGAGCCAAGATCGTGCCACTGCACTCCAGGCTGGGTGACAGAGTGAGACTCGACTCAAAAAAAAAAAAAAAACAGATAGCACAGTAACTCTACAGTTAATTTTCCAACCCTTGCCCTCCTCCTACCCTCCCCACCTCTGTTAGTCCCCAGTGTCTATTGTTGCCATCTTTATATCCATGGGTATTCACATGTAATTCCCACCTGTAAGAGAATGTGTGGTATTTGGTTTTCTGTTCCTGCACTAATTTGCTTAGGATTGTGGCCTAGGCTGAATCCATGTTTCTTCAAAGGATATGACTGTTCTTTTTATAGCTGTGTAATAGTCCATGTTGTGTATGTACCACATTTTTTTAATCCATTCCACAGTCGATGGGCATCAGGTTGGGTTGATTCCATGTCTTTGCTATTGTGAATAGTGCTGCAATGAACATATGAGTGCATGTGTCTTTATGGCAGAATGACTTACATTCCTTTGGGTACCTATATTCCTTTGGGTACATATATTCCTTGGGTACATATGATAATGGGATTTCAGTCAAGTTGTACTGTTTTAAGTTATTTGAGAAATCTCCAAACTGCTTTCCACAATGGCTGAACTAATTTACATTCCCACCAACAATATATAAGCATCCTCTTTCCTCCACAGCCTCATCAGCATCTGTTGTTTTGGGACTTTTTAATAATACACATTCTGACTGATGTGAGATGGTATCGCATTATGGTTTTGGTTTGCATTTCTCTGATTAGTGATATTCAACATTTTTTCATGTTCGCCACTCGTGTTTTCTTTTGAGACACGTTTGTTCACGTCCTTTGCCCATTTTTTAATGGGGTTGTGTTTTTCTTGTTGAACTGTTTGTTTCTTATAGATATTAGACCTTTGTTGGATGCATAGTTTGTGAATATTTTCTCCCACTCTGTAGATTGGTTTGTAACTGCATTTCAGGGCTTAGACATAACTCTTTCCCAATGCCGATGTCCAGAATGGTGTTTCCTAGGTTTCCTTCCAAGATTCTTGCAGCTTGAAGTCTTATATTTAAATCTTTAATCCATCTTGAATTTTTTTATATGGTGAAAAGTAGGAGAGTCCAGTACCATTCCTCAGCATGTGACTATCCAGGTTTCCAAGCACCATTTATTGCATCTTTCCTTATTGTTTTTGTCAACATTGTTGAAGATCAGATGGCTGTAGGCACGCAGTTTTATTTCTGGGTTCTCTATTCAGTTCAGTTGGTCTATGTGCTTTTTTTTGTACCAGTATCATGCTCTTTTGGCTACTATAGTCTTACAGTTTGAAGTTGAGTAACAGGGTGCCTCTCACTTTGTTCTTTTTGCTTAAGATTGCTTTGGCTATTCAGGCTCTCTTTGGGTTCCATATTAATTTTAGAATAGTTTTTTTTCTAATTCTGTGAAAAGTGATATATTCACCTAGGAATACTAATTAAGCTGCAGACTGCTTTGGGAAGTGTGGCAATTGTAATGATGCTGATTCTTTCAACCTTTGAGCATGGAATGTTTGTCCATTTATTGGTGTCATCTATGATTTCTTTCAGCAGTGTTTTGTAGAACTCTTTGTAGAGATTTTTCAACTTGCTGGTTAGATGTATTCCTAAGTATTTTATTTTTTGTTTATGGCTATTGTAAATGGAATTGCATTCTTGATTTGGCTCTCAGCTTGAACGTTATTGGTGTATATAAATGCTTCTGATTGCTGTACATTGATTTTGTATCCTGAAACTTCGCTGAAGTTTTTACCCATTCCAGGAGCCTTTTGGTGGAGTCTTTAGGGTTTTCTAGGTATAGAATCATATCATTCAGAAAGAGAGATAGTTTGACTTATTCTTTTCCTATTGGGATGCCTTTTATTGTTTTCTCTTGCCTGACTGCGCTGACAGACTTCCGATACTGTGTTGAATGGGAGTGGTGAAAGTGAGCCTCCTTATCTTGTTCTAGTTCTCAAGGGGAATGCTTCCAGCTTTTACCCATTCAGTATGATGTTAGCTATGGGTGTGCCATCAATGGCTCTTACTATTTTCAGGTATGTTCTTTCTAGTTTCTTGAGAGTTTTAACATGAAAGGATGTTGGATTTTATCAAAGGCTGTTTCTACATCTATTGAGATGATCGTATGGTTTTTGTTTTTTGTTCTGTTTGTGGGGTGACTCACATTTATTGATTTGCATGTGTCAAACTAATCTTGCAGCCCAGGAATGAAGCCTACTACTTGCTTGTGGTGGATTAACTTTTGATGTGCTGCTGGATTCAGTTTGTTAGTATTCCATTGAGGATTTTTGCATCTGTGTTTATTAGGGATGTTGTCCTGTAGGTTTTTTCATTGTGTCTTTGCCAGGTTTCAGTATTGGGGTGCTAACTGGCTTCACAGAATGAGTTAGGAAGGAATCCCTCCTCCTCAATTTTTTGGAATAATTTCAGTAGAATTATACCAGTTCTTCTTTATATGTCTGGTAGACATCCATTTAGTCCAGGGCTCTTTCTTGTTGATAGGTTTTTTATTGCTGATTCAATTTCAGAAATCAGTGTTTGTCTGTTCAGAGTTTCAATGTCTTTCTGATTCTATCTTGGGAGTTTATGTATTTCCAGGAATTTATCCATTTCCTCTAGATTTTCTGGTTTGTGCATAGGGGTGTTCGTAATAGTCTGATTACCTTTTATGTTTCTGTGGGATTGGTTGTAATGTCACCTTTGTCATTTCTGCTTGTGCTTATGTTGATCTTCTCTCATTTTTTGTTAGTCTAGCTAGCAGTCTATCAGTCATGTTTATGCTTTAAAGAACCCAGTTTTGAGGTTGGGTACAGTGGCTCATACCACTGTAATCCCCCAGTACTTCAGGAGACCGAGGTTGGCGGATCACGAGATCAGGAGTTTGAGACCAGCCTGGTCAACATGGTGAAACCCCATGTCTACTAAAAATACAAAAATTAACCAGGCATGGTGGCACATACCTGTAGTCCCAGCTACTCGGGAGGCTGAGGTGGGAGAATCGCTTGAACCTTGGAGGCAGAGGTTGCAGTGAGCCAAGACCACGCCGTTGCACTATAGCCTGGGTGACAGAGTGAGACTCCATCTCAAAAAATAAAAAAATAAAAAAAACTACTTTCGGTTTTTGGTTTTATTGATTCTTGATAGGAATTTTTGGGTCTCATTCTGTTCTGCTCTGATTTTAGATTTCTTTTCTTGTGCTATCTCTGGAGTTCATTTGTTCTGGTTTTTCTGGTTCCTGGAGATGTGATATTAGATTAAAAATCTCTTTGAGATTTTTCTAACTTTCTGAGGTAGGAATTTAGATCTATAGACTTTTCTCTTGACACTGCTTTTGCTACATCTCAAAAATTTTATGTCATGTCTCTGTTTTTATTTCAAATAATTTTTTGATTTCTGCCTTAATTTTGTTGTTTATTCAAAAGTCAGTTGGGAGCAAATAGTTTCCATGTAGATGTGTAGTTTGAAAAGATCTTCTTGGTATTGATTAATAATTTTATTCCACTGTGTTCCAAAAGTATGGTTGGTATGATTTCAGTTTTTCTGAATTTATTCAGGCTCCCTTTATGGCTGAGCATGTGGTTGATCTTGGAATATGTTCCATGTGCAGATGAAAAATATGTATATTCTGTGCTTAACAGGTGGAGTGCTCTGTAGATGTCTGAGATCCAGTTGGTCAAGTGTCAATTTTAAGTCTAGAATTTGTTTTCTGCCTTGATGATATGTCTAACCCTGTTAGTGGAGTATTGAAGCCTCCCAGTATTATCATGTGGCTAAGTCTTTTCACAGGTCTAGAAGTACTTTTTTTTTTTTTTTTAAATAAATCTGGGTGCTCCATTGTTGGGTGCATATATATTTAGGGCAGATAAGTCTTCTTGTTACATTGAACCCTTTATCATTTAATGTCCTTTTGTCCTTTTGTTGTTGTTGGCTTAATGTCTGTTTTATCTAAGAATAGTGACCCCCTGCTCTTTTTTGTTTTCCATTTACATGACAGATCGTTCATCAACATTTTGCTTTGAGCCTCTGGGTGTCGTATATGTGAGATGGGTCTCTTAAAGACAATAGATGTATGGGTCTTGTTTTTTAATCAACTTGCAACTCTGTGCCTTTCAAGTGGGGCATTTAGACCATTTACATTCAAGATTAATACTGAAATGTAAGGTTTTGATTCTATCATGAGGTTTTTAGCTGGTTGCTTTGCAGTTTTTACTATGTGCTTGCTTTATAGGGTATGTGGGCTATGTGTGTTTTTCTGGTAGCAGGTATCTTTATTTTTGTTTCTGTTTAAAACTTCCTTAAGGATCTGTTCTAAGGCTCATCTAGTGGTAACAAATTCCCTTAGTGCTTGCTTGTCTGGGAAAGATTTTACTTCTCCTTTACTTATGAAGCTTAGATTGGTGCAGTATGAAAATCTTGGTTGGAATTTCTTTAAGAATGCTGAAAATGGGCCCCCAATCTCTCCTGGCTGGTAAGGTTTCTGCTGAGAAGTCTGCTGTTAGCCTGATGGGGTTTCCTTGGTATGTGATCTGACTTTTTTTTTCTAGCTACCTTTAAGATTTTTTTTTTTCTCTAGTATTAACATTGAACAATCTGGTGACTGTATGGCTTGGTGATGTTTGTCTTATACAATATCTCACAGGTATTCTCTGGATTTTTAAAATCTGGATGTCTACATTTTTAGCAAGTTTAGGGAAATTTATGTGAATTATTCCCTTAAATATATTTTTCGAGTTACTTACTTTTTCTCCTTTTCTCTTAGGAATACCAGTAACTCATAGATTTGGTCGTTTTACATAATTCCATATTTCTCAAAGACTTTGTTCATTTGTTAAAAATTGTTTCTTTTTTTTCTGTCACCAGATTGGAGTGCAGTGGTGCAATCTTGGCTTACTGCAACCTCCAACTCCCTGGTTCAAGCTATTCTCTTGCCTCAGCCTCCCAAGTAGCCGGGATTGCAGACATGTGCCACATGCCCAGATAATTTTTGTATTTTTAGTAGAGATGGGGTTTCACCATGTTGACCAGGATGGTCTTGATCTCCAGACCTCATGATCCCCCTGCCTCAGTCTCCCAAGGTGCTAGGATTACAGGTGTGAGCCTCCACACTCAGCCAAAATTGTTTTTTCTTTATTTTTGTCTAACTGGATTAGTTTGAAAGACTAGTCTTTAAGCTCTGAAATTCTTTTATCCATATGGTCCAGTTTATTGATAAAGTTTTCAATTGTATTTTGAAATTCCTTAAATGAGATTTTCAATTCCAGAAGTTCTGATTGATTTAAGATGTTTATCTCTTCTTTCATTTTCTGGTTTGATTCAGAAGTTTCTTTATGTTGATTTTCAGTCTTGCCATGGATCTTGTTGATCTTCCTTGTAATTCATGCATTAAATTCTTTATCTGTCATTTCTGCATTTCCATTTTGGTTAGTGACCACTGCTGGAGAGCTAGTGTGACGTCACTACATTCAGATTTTTCATGGTGCCGGAATTCTTGTGCTAGAGTTCCTTCTTCTCTGGAGATGCTGACTCTTCTAATTCTTGTAATTATTTTCATGTGGGTAGGATCTTTTTCTTTTTATAATATTATTGGGTTTTTCTTCTTTCCCTTTCCCTACCCCCCCCCCCCGCCCCCACCAACCACAGGAGCTGTGACCTTAGAGAATGTTGGGTAGGGTCTTTTGGCTTTGCTTCTATAACCCTATGTACTACTTTTGGCAGGTTTTATATTGGGCTGTGTGATTCAGTTTACAAACCAGTAGAGGGTGCTTATGGGTAAGAGCCAGCTGCAGCCAACATGCTGGGTATATACTTGCTCTTTGTTTAGTACTAGAAGCTCTCTTTTGGCTCAGGAAATGGGCTGATGCACGAAGTGCACAGTCATCTGAACTCCCTGCTTAGCCCCAGGAAGACGGGGGCAAGATGGTCAGCACCAGACAAGGTAGGCCTACCTACAGGTTCCCCAGTGGCAGGCACAAGCACCAGTGCTGAGGGAGAATCCAGTGGGCAGCCACCAGATACTCAGAGGTGTTCCTAGGCATGGAGCTGGAAAACCTCCTCAGCCCCAAGTTGTCTGCACAGATTGAGAGCAGCCTAAAGTCCTAATTAAGGAGAGTTCGTGATTCAGCTGCCTAGAAATATGCCTGGACATGTAACAGAGAGATCCTCACTTACCTTAGTCTCTACATAGAAAGGGTAGGCTGGCTCAGACTGCTCATTCAGGCAAGCAGGTGCTCTGAATGCCTGGAAATCTGCCTGGGCAAGGAGTGGAGAGGGCCCTGCTTTACCACAATTTCTTCAAAGGAAGAGTGGGTCAACTCAGGCTTCTTACCCAGGTGAGTGGAGATCTGTCTGGATGTCAAGCAGAGAAGGCTCTGGGACACTACAATCTTTTTATGAGCTGGACATCATCACAGGGGCTGTTTGCCTCTGTTCTTTTACCCAGGATCTGAGGTTTTCTTTACAATTATAGTGGATTCCAGTTTTCCTTCTTGAATTAAAGCTCAGAGAGTTTATGTACTACCTTGCTGTTTCCAAGTGACTGAGGCATGCTGAAAGCCTCTAATCCACCACTTGGGGAAAAAAAAAACCAACTCACTCATTCACTAAAAGTTTTTATGTGGCATATGTGTTTCATTTTATTAATTTTCTTATGGAAAAGCATAATCTATTAATATAGAAAATTGCATTGATAGGTTTTCTAATATTAAACCATTACTGGATTCCTGAGATTAACCCTACGTTATTAACAAAGTGAATCTCAGTTTGCTAATGTTTTTCAGGATTTCTACTCTGTTTAATAGTGAGATTGGCTTCTTCCTTCCTCCCTTTCTCTCTGTTTCTTTCACTCTTCTTGATTTTTCCCACTCTTTCTTTATTTTCCTCTACCCTCCTAAAATGAGTTTAAGAGGTCCCTTTTTTTACATCTGTTACCTGATATATATTTTTCAATAAAAATATAATCTGTGGTCAGTAACAGCGGCTCATGCCTGTAATCCCAGCACTTTGGGAGGCCAAGGCAGGAGGATAGCTTGAGGCCAAGTTTGAAAGCAGCCTGGACAACATAGCAATACCCCATCTCTACAAAAAATAAATAAATTATCCAGGCATGTGGGTGCATGCCTTTAGTCTCAAGTATTTAGATGGCTAGGGTGGGAGGATCATTTGAGCCTAGGAGTTCAAAGTTATAGTGAGTTGTGACCCTACCAGTGCACCGCAGCCAGAGTGACACGAGCAAGAGCCTGACTCAATAAAGCATTCAAGAGTGTGTGTGTGAGAGTGTGTGTGTGTGTGTATGTGCACGTGTACGAGAATGTTCTTTTGGGAATAGAAAGCCCAGACACAGGTCATTGAAATTATCCAACCATAGGAGGAGGAAGAAGAAGAAGAAGAAATAAGAGAAGTGGGAAGGGGGAAGAAGGGAGAGATAATAGGAGGAGGAAAGAGAGAAAGAGGAGGCAAGAAGGACGAAAGGAGGAGGAGGAAGAACAGGCAAAGGGAAGAAGGAAGAGAAAAAAGCCTAACAGACTTACAGGACAACATAAGCAGACCAAAATACTCCTTGTGTTAGTTCCAAAAGTAGAAGAGATAAGGAGGCAGAAGCCTCTTTATGAATGGCCAAAAACTTGACAGAAAATAGACCCGAAGGGAATAAACTCACAAGTCCGTACTGAGACATAAATTGTCAGAAGTTAGAATTTTGAGATCAGCAAAAGAGACTAACTACATACAAGGGAGCCCCATAAGAATCAGTGAGTTTCTCAGCAGAAACCTTGCAGGCCAGAAAAGAATGGGACAGTGTATTCAGAGTGCTGAAAGGACGGGGAAAAGGCCCATCAAGAATATTGTATCTGGCAAACTGTCCTTTAAAAGCGAAGGAGAAATACTTTTTCAGATAAAATTTGAAGAAGTTTATCACCACTAGACCCGAAGAACAACAAATACTAAAGGCCTTGAAGTTTAAACAGACTCTAAGCAGCCATACAAAAGCATGTGAAAGTACAGAGTTTGCTGGCAAAGTTAAGTATATAGACAAACACAGAATACTATGATATTGGTGTACACATCACTTTTAATTCTGGTATAGATGTTAGAAGCCAAAAGTATTTTAAAACTATGAAAATATATAATGGATACACAATGTAAAACGATGTAATTTATGACATCAATGACAATGTTTGGGGAAAAGAGTAAAAGTGTGTAAAAATTACAAAAATAAAAAGCTATAAAAATTACACAAAAATCAACAAAGGAAGACAGTGAAAGAAGAAGAGGGACAGGAGAGCTACAAGACAGACAGGAAATAATTAGCAAAATGGAAATAGTCCTTTCCTATTAGTAACTAAATGTAAATGGATTAAACTGCTCAGTCCAAAGACATAAAGTAGCTGAAGGATAACAAGATTCAACTAGATGCTGCATATAAGAGACTCATTTTAAGTTTAATGACACACATACACTGAAAGTGATAGGATGGAGAAAGATAAGCTAAGCAACTAAAAGAGGGGTGACCATACTTAAACAAAATAGACTTTAGGTTAAAAACTGCTATAACAGACAAGGACCAATAATGATTAATGGGTCAGTTCACTAAGAAGATAAGACAATTATAAATATGTTTGTACCAAACATCAGAGCACTTAAATATATGAAGCAAACATTAGCAGAACTGAAGGGATAAACAGCACCACAATAATAATAGATTTCAATACCTCATTTTCAGTAATGGATAGAACCTCTGGACACAAGATCAATAACGAAACAGAGGGCTTGAACAATACTATAAGTCAAATGCACTTAAAAGACATATACAGAACATTCCACCCAACATTAGCAGAATACACATTTTTCTCAAATGCACGCAGATATATTCTTCAGGGTAGGTCACAAAACAAGTCTTAACAACTTTAAGAAGATCGAGGTCTCAAATTTCTTTTCCAACTACAATGAAACGAAACTGAATTCAATAGGAGAATGAAAATGAGAAAACTCATAAATATGTGTAGCCCCTATTCTGGAACAACCAGTGGGTCAAAGACGGTATCAAAAGGTAAATTATAAAATACCTTTAGACAAAACAAAAACATAACTCATAGTATGGAGAAAAAAGCAGTAGAAAGAAGGAAATTTATGATGATAAATTCCTACATCCAAAAAGAAGAGCTCAAATAACCTAAGTTCTATACCTCAAGGAATGAGAAAAAAAAAAAAACAAAACAAAAATAGACTAAGCCCAAAGTTGGCAGAAGAAATGAAATAATAAAGATTAAAGTAGAAGTTATCAAAGTAGAGAACAGAAATTAAGACTGAATCATAAAGAACATTAAGACTGAATCATAAAGAATCATTAAGACTGAATCATAAATAGAACATCTGAACAGACTTACAGCTAGCAAGGAGATTCAATCAGTAATCAAAAACATCTCAACAAAGAAAAGCCCGGGACCAGAAGGTTTTGCTGATGAATTCCATTAAGCATTTAAAGAACTATTAAAACCAATGCATCTCAACTTTTAAAAAATAGAAGAGGAGGAAATACTTCCAAAGTCATTTTATGAGGCCAGCATTACCTCAGTGTTGAAGCCAAAAACAGACATTACAAGAAAAAAAAAAAAAACTGCAGACCAATATCCCAGATAAATATATATGCAAAATTCTTAACAAAATACAAGCAAACCAAATTAAATAGCACATTAAAAGGATCATACACCATGATGACTAAGTGGGATTTAGTCACTTAGTATACTAAGTGACTAAAGAGTATCCTTGGGATATAAAAATGATTACAAATATGCAAATCAAAAATGTGATATACCACATTAACAGAACAGAGGATAAAAATCACATGATCATATCAATTGAAACAAATTGCATTTGACAAAATTCAACACCCTTTTGTGATTAAAAAAATTTAGCAAACTAGGTATATTAGTCCATTTTGCATTACTATAAATAAATATTTGATATGGGATAATTTATTTATTTTGGCTCACAGTTCTGTAGACTGTGAAGCATGGTGCCAGCATCTGCTTCTGGTAAGGCCTCAGGAAGCTTTCAGTCATGGTGGAAGACCAGGGGAGCCAGTGTGTCATATGGCAAGGGAGGGAACAAGAGAAATGACAGGCCCTTCTAAACAATCAGCTCTTAGATGAACTGAGAGTGAGAGCTCATTTATTACTGTAGGGAGAACACCAAGCCATTCATGAAGGATCTGCCCCCATGACCCAAACATGTCCCATTAGGCCCTATCTCCAACATTGGAGATCACATTTCAACATGAGATCTGGAAGGGACGAATATTCAAATCATATCACTAGGAATACAAGGAAATTATGTCAACATAATAAAAGCCATATAGGAAAACACCACAGCTAACATATTCAAAGGTAAAAAACATTTTTCTTCTAAGATCAGGAAAGAGGCAAGGATGCTCACAGTCACCACTTCTATTCAGCATAATATCAGTGAAAGTTCTAGCCAGAGCAAGTAGACAAGAAAAAGAAAAGGCATGTAAATTAGAAAGGAAGAAGAAAAATTATCTCCGTTCACAGATAACATGATCTTAAGTGTAAAAAATCTTAAAGATTCCACCAAAGGGGAAAAAAACTGTTAGAACTAATAAATTCAGTAAAGTTGCAGGATTCAAAGTCAACATACAAAAATCAGTTATGTTTCTGTACACCAACAACAAGCAATCTGAAAAGGAGATTAAAGCAATCCCATTTACAACAGCATCAAAAAGAATAAAACACTTAGCAATAAACTAACCAAGGAGATGAAATACTTGTACACTGAAAACTATAAGACATCGCTGAATTTAAAACACAAATAATGGAAAGACATTCCATGTTCATGAATTGGCAAACTTAATATTGTTAAAATGTCCACATTACCAAAGTGATCTACAGGTTCAATGCCATTCCTACCAAAATCCTAATGGCATGTTTTTATAGAAATAGAAAGCACAGTCCTAAAATTCATATGGAACCACAAAGGATCCCAAATAGCCAAAGCAATCTTGAAAAAGAAGCTTGAGGTCTCATACTTCCTAATTTCAAAACACACTACAAAACTACATAATTAAACATTATGGTACTGGCATAAAGACAGACATATAGATCAATGAAACAAAATAGCCCAGAAATAAACCCATGCACCTAAGATCAACCAATCTTTGACAGAGGTGCCAAGAATATACAATGGGGAAAGAATACTCTCTTCAACAAATGGTTCTGGGAAAATGAATGTCCACATGCAAAAGAATGAAATTGGACTGTTGACCTATACCATATGTGAAAATCAATTTAGAATGGATTAAAGATTTAAGAGTAAGACTTAAAGCCATAAAACTGCTTGAAGAAAATGGAAGAAAGGCTTCATGACCTAGGTCTTAGCAGTGATTTCTTGGATATGACCTCAAAACTTGTGCAACAAAATAAAAATAGGTAAGTAGAACTATATCAAACTAAAAAGCTTCTGCACACAGCAAAGGAAATAAGTGAGTAAAAAGGCAGCCTCTGGATTGAGAGAAAATATGTTGAAACTATATCTGATAAGGAGTTAGTATCAAAAACACGTAAAGAATTTCTGTAACTCTATAGCAAACAAACCCATAATTTTTTAAATGGGCAAATGACTTAAATAGATATTTTTCCAAAGAATACATTCAAATGGTCAACAGGTATATGAAAAGATGTTCAACATCACCAATCATTAAGAAAATGCAAATCGACCAGGTGTGGTGGCTTATGCCTGTTAATCCCAGCATTTTGGGAGGCCAAGGCAGGCAGGCAGATCACTTCAGATGAAGAGTTTGAGACCAGCCTGGCTGACATAGTGAAACTCCATCTCTACTACAAACACAAAAAAATTATCCTGGCATGGTGATGCACACCTGCGATTCCAGCTGCTTGGGAGGCTGAGGCAGGAGAATCTCTTGAAACTAGGAAGCAGGGGTTGCAGTGAGCCAAGATTGCACCCCTGCACTTCAGCTTGAGCAACAGAGTGAGCCTGTCTCCATAAAATAAAATTTAATTTTTTTAAAAAAGAAAATGCAAATCAAAACCACAGTAAAATACCACCTCACACCCTTTTAGAATGAACATGATTAGAAAAAATATATATAACAAGTGTTGACAAAGATGTGGAGAAGTTGGAACCCTTCTGCACTGTTCATGGTGGAAATGTAAAATGATACAGCCATTGTGGAAAGCACTGTGGAGTTTCCTCAAAATTTAAAACAAGGCTACTATATGTTCTAGCAATCCCACTTCTGCATATTTAGCTAAAAGAATCAAAATCAGGATCTAGAAGAGAGATTTGTACTCTCCAGTTCATTCTAGCATCATTCACAATAGTCAAGAGATAGAAATAACTTTAAATATAGGTGGACAGATAAATGGATACAGAACATGGGGTAGATGCATACAAGGGAATATTTTCAATCATAAAACAGAAGGAAATCCTGTCAGATGCTACAACTTGCATCTTGAAGGACATTATACTAAGTGAAATACACCAGCCATAGAAGGACAAATGCTACTTGATTCTACTTATGTAAAGCATCTGAAGCATTCAAACTCACAAAGCAGAAAGTAGAATGGTAGTTGCCAGGAGCTGGGGGAAATGGAAAGTTGCTGTTCGGTAGATATAATGCTTAACCCATGCAAGATGAGAAAGTTCTAGAGACCTGTACAACTTTGTGCCTGTAGCTTACACTGTACTGTACACTTAAAAAAGAGGGTAAATCTCATGTCATGTTTTGTTTTGGGTTTTTGGGGTTTTTTTGGCCATAGTAACAACAAAAAAAAAACACTTGAATGTTTAGAAGTTACTCATAAAATCAACTGAAATTGATGCCATGAGGTGGGAGGCGCATGTCTCTGTGCACTGTTTCTATTTCTTGGAATATAATTGGATTAGTTGTATTTCTAGTGATTCTTAGACACTTAGTTATTTTAAGATAATATTACCCATTTTGTCTAGGCTTCCAAAAGTCTTACTATAAAATGATTTTTGCTCCTGGTAGTATTGATCTGTGCTGGTTTTTTTCCCCTTGACTTTTAAAAGAATCATTTAAACTATTTTAGTTTTGTTTTTTGGTTTTTTTCCGTGTGTGTCTGTGTGATTTTTTGTTCTGTTCTGTTCTGTTTTGCTTTTGTTTTGTTTGTTTGTTTGTTGCTTTTGTTTTTAAGTTTTTAGAGTTTTTTCCCAAGCTTCTAAGTTAAAGCTCAGGTTATTTATTTTTGCTTTTTCTCATTTTACAATAAATCCATTTAAAATTCTAGCCTTTTTTTCTGGTCAGTTTTGTCCCTTTCCTGAAATACTTTTGTCCCTTCCCTAAGATATTTCCTAAAAATATTTCAGAAATAGCTTTTAAACTTTGTGACCATAAGGACTTTTGGGGGGCATCTTTCTGTTTGTGATTTTCATGTGGCACTGAATTCAATGTTGTATTAGAGCAATTAAAATTGTTTCCCCCTGTGGCTTGTTGTACAGTCAATATTTGTCAATGTGCTGTGCTTGAAGAAAGGTTGTGATTTCTGGATCCAGAGTTTACTCTGTGTTTGCAGAAGCCTAATGTGCTTTTGATCAGGATGGTGACTTGTGTTTTTCAGATTCTTCACGTCCTTGTTTTGTGCATTCTTAATCTGTGCGGTTCTGAGAAAAGACTTCATCTCCATCTATAACTGTGAACTTGTTGATTTTTGTTCTCCCAATCTGCTCAATGCTTCTGAAAGCTATGTTGTGAGACATACTAAAGCTTGAGTCCTTCACAATTGGCTGGTATAGTATTATTGTTGTAATTGTAAAACACTGCCCTTCTTAGCAATATCTACCTTGATTTTGTAACTTGTCTGATATTAGCAGTGGTGCACCAGCTTTACTTTTATCAGAATTTGCCTTATGTTTTTTATATTCCTTTATTTTTCCTTCCTTTTTTTGAAAATAATAATGAAAAAAGGAAAGAATAATTTAACAGCCACTTTTCACTACCCAAAATAATTTGCTATCATTTTGTGCTGTTTTAGTCTTTCTTCCCACACCCTCACCCCCGCCATTTGCCCTCGCCCCCGCCATCTTCCCCGTTCCCTGCCTACCCGCCATCCTCCTCCGTTCCTGTCTTCCCCACCGCCAGCTCTCTCCCCTCTGCCACCCCTTTCCCCTCTCCCCCGCTTTCCCCTACACTCTAATTTCCCTACTCGTCTCTCTTTTTTTTTTTTTTTTTTTTTTTTTGGTGCAGTGGTACAGTCTTGGCTCTCTGCAACATCCACCTCCTAGGTTCAAGCGATTCTCTACCTCAGCCTCCGGAGTAGCTGGGACAACAGGTGTGTGACACCATATGCCTAGCTCATTTTTGTATTTGTAGTAGAAACGGGGTTTCACCATGTGGGCCAGGCTGGTCTCGAACTCCTGACCTCAAGTGATTCACCCACCTCAGCCTCCCAAAGCGCTGGGATTACAGACTTGAGCCACCATACCCAGCCTCATTTTCATTATTTTTTTATTATTCTGTCTAGCTATTCATCTATGGACCAGAAAGAATTGAGTATGCCTGTATCCCTTTTTTGGTAGAGCAGGCTGCATTTAACATTGTGTCAAGCAGAGCAACACTTCCCAATCCTTAAAAAAGAAGCTAAAACTACTTCTCCTTTCTCGGTCACATTGCTTTTGCCTTTCCCACTATCTGACTCAATCCTTCTTGACTTTAAGATGTTCCTTTCAGTCCATTTTTATCCCTGTATTACCTCCTTAGCTGTGTGTATGGTGTAATCAGTATATACTGTTTTATGTGCAGTTTTTAAATGTGTGTAAATGGCATCCCTTTTCTCACACAGTATTGTGTGAATGTGCCCATGTTACATATATGGGCTGTGTTCCTCTCCACGTTACCTCCTTACACTATTTCCATCTTACAGATACCCCACATTTTATCTATATGCCTCTCTACTCATTTACATTGTTTCACTTTTCTTGCTGTCTCTGTGTGTGTGTCTGTGTGTGTGTGTGTGTGTCTCCTTTCACTCAGCTTGTATTTATATAATCCATCCGCGCAGTTCCTGTAGTTGCAGTTCAGTCATTTGTCATTGCTGTATGGTGCTCCATTGTCCAAATGTGCGTTCGTATGTGTGTAGCAACTCTTTAGTAGATGGACATTTAAGGCTCTTTTCAGTGTTTGTCTATTGTGAGTGACATTACTATGAACACTTGTATATGTCTTCTGGTGTGCATATATATGCTTTAGTATTAGGTATATACTTAGGGTTGGAATCTCTGGGTCGTAGGGTGTGTATAGGTTTAATTTCAGTAGAGTGTCATACATTTTTACAGTGTAGTTTGTACTAATTTACCCAAGTGTGTCAGGTGGTCTACGTTCTTGCCAACATGTTAGGCTTTTAATTTTTGCCACTCTAGTAAGGGTGTAGAGGTATCTCAAGGTTCTAATATTCATTTTTCCCATATGAATAATGAGTGAACTTCTTCATACACATATCAGCCCTTTGGATAGACTCGTGAGGTGCTTATTCATGAAATACGCCCCTTTTCTCAAATGGATTGTCTTGTTCTCACTGACTTGGAAGGATGGAGTTATTTTTTGGCTGAGGTCTTTTGTCAGATACATTATTGCAAATATCTCCCTCTACTCTGTGGCTAGGCTTTCTCTCTTCTCATGGTATCTTTCGATGAAGACCAGTTTTGAATTTTAGGAGAGTCAAATTTAGCAGTCTTCCTTTAGGGATACTGCTTTTGCAGTTTTGTTTAGGTAACCTTTCCCTGCTCCAATGTTGTGATGACCTTCTAGAAATAATGTTTTATCTTTCACATTTTGATCTATAACTGACTTAATTTTTTTGTGTGGAGTAAGATAGGAGTCAGATTTCTCATCCATCAGCGATGCTGAAATAAATTTAATAGATATAAAACTGGTAAAATCAGTGGTCAGTATCCACAAGGCAGTGATCAACTAATCTCCACAGGATACAATTTGCATTTCTATCGACATGCATTATTCAGACAATAAAATATGAAGAAACCATATAAAATCAGATAATCCAGACAGCTGATAACCTATTCTGTATATATATATTGTTCTTTGAATTCTCCTTTGAACAAGCTGGAGCATCTTAGTGGTTCCCTTGTTAATTAATAAAATTTCTGACATATGTTCATTTTATATTTTTATGAGAGTTACGGTTGTATCCATTTTTAAAAGTGGTCATTTGGCAGTTCTAATTTCATCTTTGCTTTTTACTATCCCTTGCTCGTCTTCTAATGCAGAGGTTCATCCTAGGCTATTCTTAAATCTTTGGACCAGGGCAACTAATCTAATCACTGGGGGCTTGGAGTTGGGGGTCAGAGGTATGAGATACAACATGGCTTCCTGTGGACTAGGGAGTGTTGGCAAGAAACGTAGTGATTGATAGTTGTAGGGATCTTGTCACTTAGCTGAGAAATACAGGGGCTTATAATAAGGTCATTGCTCCTTCCAACAATAAACATTCTTTCAAAAACTGGTAAATTGAAGAGCACTCAAGTATTAATCTTATAAACTTGAGTTTTGACAGAGTGAGTTTTTGCTGAAGGTAAGATAAACCTGTAACCTACAGAAACGTGGGAGAAATAGGATAGTAAAACACATTTCAAAAAAATAACTGTAACTCTACCTCTCTCATGACTAAATGATTTTGTGTGTGTGTTTTATTTGGTAATTTAAAAGCTGAATAGCAGTTTTTTAAAAAAGTTCTAGGCAGATTGTTACATTCATTCAGATATAACTTTTATTTTTCAAACTGTGATACAGGTGTTTAATTTTCACATTAACAATAGCCAACATCTGTGTGACTCATTCACTTAATTTTCTATGTACACAAAGCACACACTATTTACATAAAAAATAAATTAGGCTTTAATAATGAAACACAAGTTTACAAATGCAGCTTCTTAAGGCCTAATGAAAAATAAGAAATGTGGAAATTTCTGAGAGGCAGGATCACTGTGGAATCTGGCTCTTCAAAAAGAAAATATTTTGAAAATTAAAAACCAGTGACAAATTGTTGTGTATTTTTAAATGTCAATTTTGTAATTCTATATATTTCCAAATCTAACTATTAACTTTTTGTTGGTTACAAGACAGCTTTTAGGGTTGGGTTCAAAAAGTTAAATGTCACACAGGTTGAAGGTTAAGTTGTACTCCTTGTAAAGTTAAAAGGGTTGAGGCCCTTTTTAGCTATCCTTTTTGCTTCCAAATATGGTTCATCACTTAGTGGCCCTAGGTCAGCAATCTCAGAATTTTGTGCTCAGATGCCTCTTAAGTGAATTTGGAAAAGCTCTGTACCTTCTTGCACATTTCTATATTGACATCTAAAATTTCTCATCATAAATAGTCGCAAAGTGCTGGCATACCATAAACGCTACTTATTTTAAAAAAAACTGTTGTATTCCTTTTTAAATTTGGCCCAGGAGGTTCTAAATATAAGTTATTTGATAGATACTATTATCTTTTTAAAAATTATATGAACAGGACCCTGTTTTTATGATCAGTCTTACCCGGAACAAGGTAATTTTTAATAGCAGAGAATGCCCCACTTCTCCTTTTACTCCTTCAATTTTTATTTTCATACCATTTCTCCCTCAGAATTTTAGCCTCATAAATTTTTGATTTTTGTATTGTTTAATTCTGTCTCTGTGCCAAAAGTATTATATAGTATCCTACAATGCTAAGGCTCTATAAGCCTTTAAAAATTTTCTTCTGGATTGAGCTGAATCAATAAACACATAGCACAAATTTTACTAAATTATTAGACATAGTAGCACTTCTTTGGAAATGTATCACTTAAGAGATGAAGAGGGCTGTTCTCCACAATGATTTCATCGCTGCAGATTGGTATCATCTTGAGAATGAGCCAAAGTTCATCATCGATTCTGTTTTCCCTTTTCAATGTCATGTATGGAGGTGCTGATCCTTGTTCACACAGATACATCAATGGGAACGGAAGTTTTATGATAGCATGATCACTGAATCCTTCCAACCCCTTCGTAGTTACATGCCAAGAGACTCAGAAATCTGTTGTTCCTTCCACTTTGTTGAAAGCAAAGAATTTGGAACCACCAGAAAAATTTGGAAAATCCATTTGCACAAGGATCTGTGCGCTGTTGTTAAGTCTTTGGCTTTCCAAATATCCACATTTTGAGTTTTCCACCTTGGGTCATGCTCTACAACAAGACTAGAGGTGGAGAAAGCCTTAAGGTGAGAAAAGCGCATTTTCTCAGGCAGATGAGTCTTAGGGAAGAATACAATAGGAAGGGGAGGCTCTGAACACCGCTCCCTTGAGAGTATGGAAGCCTGTATATTCCTTGGAAAGCTCTGGTACACTTCCAAGGGTAAGGCTAGCCCAATCTGAAGACCACTGGCCTTGGCGGCTTCACTTTAGATTTTAACTAGGTCCAAAGCATACAAAGTATTAGACCATGCTGCCCGGCTGCCTTCGTAATAGAGCAGCAGGTCTGCAAATGTGTTCCACTATAGATAAGTCCAATGAGACGCTTCTGGCAAAAGGATCCTGAGATCACATTTGGAAAACGTGACCCTCTACACCTTTCCCTTTCTATTCTAGTCTCACAGTAGAAAAACTATTTAGCTTTATACAACCTAAGTTTCCAAAACTCACAAGGCCTAACCAGCCTCCCCACTTTATTTTTCCATGTAGTACCTAATATTCTAAATAACACACCTAGGAAAATGGTGAACAAAAACAGTGTAACACACATGCAGTGGTGGTTCAGATCTATCCGTGCCGCTTCCATCTTTCAGAACGTGCCTGTTACTAGTCTCCTTGGCCTGGATTGCCAGTGCTTTAACAGTTATGTAGGAAGCACATCTCAGCTAGATACTGAAGTTACGTGGCATCAAACAGACTCTGGGAAGAGCCATGATACCTTCTGTGCCTTTTCTGAGACAGTTGGTCCCTACCACCACCAAGAACCAAATTAACATGTTACCCTATCAAGGACAGGGGGAGGGAACCAAAGCAAGTACCCTCTAATGGTGGATTCCAGTTGTAGCACCAGGAGAAGCAGACGGTTTCAGGCAGAGGGTTCTTCCCAGCACCCTTTATGTCATAATCCCCTGACTGCTCTTTGGCGGCGCATGGATTTTACACAGCAGCAGCTGGAGAGAGGCTTGGCGTCTGCTTCCCATGCTACCATATGACAGTTTCTTTGATGTGGTAGCCAAAAATCCATTTTGGGCAGAAAGGGGATGCAGGTCTTAGCATTGTGGCTTGAAGCAGAGTGAAGTGGGGAGCTGAAAGGAGGTAATGACAGAGCTGAAAGGGGTTGGGGGAGATGCCATGTGCAATCAATAGGTTCTGGTGGCTACCTGGCCACCAGCTAATGGGGCCCTGGCTACAGAGTGCCTGTGGCACTCATCCCAGTGCCTTTCTCACCCAACCTATCTTGAACATTGCTTTGAACCTTTGCCACTAAGAGGAGTGTTCTTTCTTCAATTGCTGACTGCCAAATACAATAGCAACTCCCAGCTGGCGGAGTAACTGGAGGGATAGCAGCAGATAACAGCACTTCCTTGGCCAGACCGCGGTTCCCTGTATTCCTGGCTTCAGGGAAGGTAGATGCCTTTCTTTGAGGAGCTCGCAGATGGAGATGATTGATGAGACCCATAGCTTTTTTCTTTTTTTTTTTTAACATTGTACCCCCAGATCTTGGCACTGTACTTGGCATGTGCAGGTGATCAGTAAGTTTCTGTAGAATGAAGGCACCAGATGGGTGTTCTGGTCAGAGCCTGATTTGTTCTGCCCTGCTCTTCAGCAATATATGTATGCTAAGCCCAGCATTTTGGATAACAAGAGGAAGGCCAGATGGGTTTCTAGAGGCCAGTTGCATCCACAGCCAGCATCAGGTTTACTGATGGCTTGTTCTTTGCCACTACAGCCATAGCTTTTCACAATTACACCTGGTTTTCCATCAGTTGTTAGTTCACTCATTGAGAAGCTGTGACTCTACCAACCATCTCCCTTCCCAATCCAGCACTCTCCTCTCCTTGAAAAAGCCGTATTATATCATTGGTGTGTATTCATACCTTAAGATGCAGAGGTGTAAAGCCCTCGCCACCCGCATGTATTATCACGAACTAGGAAGGTTTGCCCAAAGGGAGATGGCTGCATTTGAAATTTTCTGTAACGCCCTAATGCTTAGCTCATTAAAGCTCAGCTTGCTGCTCCAGGAAACTGGGAAACCCAGAGACATTTTGCCATAAACCTAACTTTTGTCTACTCCTTTCAAGCAGCAACTGGCCTCTTGCCTGTGGAGAGCTGTGGACTGAAGGCCATTCCAGCAGCCTCCCAGCTGGAGGGCCATGGGGGATAAGTGGGGCAGGAGCCTCCCAGCAGCTGGCAGAGCCAGGAGCCAGGAGCAAGTGAGAGCCTGCCCCTGCAGCAGGGCTCTGATCTCTCTGATGGGCTTTTTAAAACAAAGAGGCCCCAAGACTCCCACCTCCATCCCACTAACTCTAGTCACAAAACAAGCTGTGACCATTAATTAGAAATTATCTTAATGAATAGAGTCCATCACTCAGCCATTTTCTTGTGGCCTGCAGCAGGCAACCGGTAGTAGTTAAAGTGCATTGAACTGAGCAGGCTGCCTGTGGGTAAGGGCTTCTCTTTGGGCCCTTACAGAATCATTTGCCTTTTAGTTAAAATCCTTTTCAGAATCTAATGAATAGTTTCTTATATTTCTAGTTCATTTTCCATGGAAGTCAATTACCTGAATCGTGAGTGGTAGAATCTTCTTGGCCAGAAAGGAAATCCTGTTCACTGTATAGATCGTGCAACAGAAGGCTTAACTGACCAAGGTTTTCATTGCTTTTATTCAATGAGTCTTGGAACATGGGAGGCCAAAAATAAGGAGCATGTTTTGGGGAATCCTCTATAAAGAATATAAGTTAAGAAAGTTGTCCAAGATGAAAATAATAACAGGAAATTACCCCCACTCATGCCAGTTGGGTCTTCAGAAATGGCACCTTGATGGCAGACTTGAAGAAAAGATGTCACAGATTAGCATCTTCCCAGAGTGTGAATAGGGCACATTCTCCGACATGCAAACACACATGCACACACACGCAATGCCCTGTCACACACGCCCCAGCTTCTACGAGTAAAACTTGCTGTTGCTGACTCTCTTCTCTCTTAACCTAAAATAAAACAGATTTCACCATCAGCACTAGGGCATGAGAAAAGGGCTGTGTGCTGAACTCTGGAACATTCCTCTATCCGCACATTTGCCAGTGATTCATAGCTGGATGGTATAGGGCTGAATGTCAGAGAGGCAGGCTCCAAGTTCCTGGTAAGATATTGAGACTCAGAGAGGTTAAATCTCACCAGTAGTGACATAGAGTGAGAGCTACTCTGCAGGCTGACATGAAGATTAAAGGAGAATAATGTGGGTAAGGCAGGCAACACAGTGTGTCTCACTGGTGGCTACTATGAGCATTTTTGTCTGGATCATTGTTTCTCGGGACATTTAGACACATTGTGAAACACTTGGCAACCCTGGCCGCCCCGCACCCCATTACGTGCCTGTAGCACAACCAGAAGCATCTCTGCTGGGGGATTTTGCCCCAGTCTAGAACCACTGGTCTAGCCCATTCTTGGGAACACAATAAGGACTCCTTAAAAGTTAGCGGTTATCATGGTTATCATTTGTTTTCACTATTAAATTGAAGTGTCCTTCTAGAGGAAACAGTTCTACTTAGGGAATTGGCAAGTGCTTAAGGTATTACTGTAAGTTAATTTCTAGAGCAAAGAGAACTAGAGTCAAGAGTGCCAAAGGATTTTTTTTTGTGGGGGGCAACAGAGGAGTCTCCCTCTGGAGAGGAGTGCAATGGCATAATCTTGGCTCACTGCAACCTCTGCCTCCCGGGTTCAAGCGATTCTCCTGCCTCAGCCTCCCAAACAGCTGGGATTACAGACGCCTGCCACCACGCCCAACTAATTTTTGTATTTTTATTAGAGACAGGGTTTCTCCATATTGGTCAAGCTGGTCTTGAACTCCTGACCTCAGGGGATCAACCTGCCTCAGCCTTCCAAAGTCCTGGGATTACAGGCATGAGCCACCATGCCTGGCCCATGAGCCACTGTGCCCAGCCAAGGATTTCTAAAGAAGCAACTAGAGGGCTTTCCAGAAGCCTGGCCCCAGTGTCTAACATCACTGTGCCTAGAGAACCCCCAAGGATTTGCAGGTGGAGGGGCTGACCTACCTCTTGTTGCATTTCTCCTGGTACAACTGGAGCTGGTTCTCGTTAACGTTGAACTCTTTAACCAGGGCATCCCGGTTGGCATTGCGCAGGTTCTGGTGTGTGTCATACAGAAAGAGCTGGTTGTTCAGTTCTTCTTGCCGCCTCCTCAGCTGGCGGCAGGAGGAGTAAAGTTCCTCTTCGCTCTCCTGGAGGATGCAGGGGAGGGAAAAACCATGTGGTGACTACACCTTCCAAACCAAAATGTGAACGAGCATGCCTCAAGGGAGCATGGGGCAGAAGTTTTGCAACATGGATTAGCCCAGCAGAGCCAGTGCCTATTTTAACCCAAGATAAAACACATTTATTGTAGGGGAACCAAGCAGGTTATAAAGTGTTGGGTCTTTACACTGTTGCTTTATTGCAAAACATTAAAATAATGACTACACTGTAGATCCTATTTCTTAATCTAATCCGGTTTTCTCTTGGTCTTCATGTCACCTTCTGGCCTTTATCTAAGTGAAAAAGTGTCTAAGCAGCTGCATGCTTACAGTGGAACCCAGCAGAGAAGAAAAAATAGCATGACATGAGAACAGAGAGACAAGCAGGAGGCAGATCATTTAAGATCTTTTAAGGGCGTTAAAAGGCAAGGTAACAAGCTGCAACATGGATGAACCTTGAAAACATTAGGCTAAGTGAAAAAGCCCAACTCTGAAAGATCACATATCGCACGATGCCATTTATATGAAGTGTCCAGAACTGGCAAAATCAAACAGACAAAGTAGATTAAAGGTCACCGGGGTCTGGGGGATGGAGTGAGTGGCAGCAGCTAATGAGCATGAGATTTCTTTTTGAGTGCTGGAAATGTTCTAAAATTGACTGTGACCATGGCTGTGCAACAGGGAATAGGCTATAAACCATTGACGTGTACACTTTAAATGAGTGATGAGTATATGAATTATATCTCAAAGCTATTACCCAAAAAAAGCCAAGGTACCATAAATTACACCTTCCAGAGACGGGCATGTACCTCACCTGTAGCCAGGAATGATTTCTACTTCCCCATCAGTACCACCTCCAGGCACATGACCCAAGCAAGGCCCACTAGACACATCCATGGGACTTTCACTGGTGTTCTTGGTATAGTTTCTTTTCTTGGGATCAGCTGGAAGAGTGTGAGTGTGGTCCTGTCATGGCCACTTTGCTATTGTGTCAAAGTTGGGAATGTGCCAAAAAAGAGGAAAACAGCCACTGAGTGAGCAGAGAGGTTCAGCCATGGCTGAAACAAGACCTACTCCTAAACTTTTCAGTTTCTATCTCCTTCAGTTCTGCTCTGATCTTAGTTATTTGTTGTCTTTTGCTCGCTTTTGAATTGGCTTTGTTCTTGCTCCTCTAGTTCTTTTAATTGTGACATTAGGGTGTCAATTTCAGATCTTTCCTTCTTTCCCTTGTGGGCATTTAGTGCTATAAATTTCCCTCTACACACTGCTTTAAATGTGTCTCAGATATTCTGGTATGTTGTGTCTTCATTCTCATTGGTTTCAAAGAACATCTCTATTTCTACCCTCATTTCATTATTTATCCAGTAGTCATTCAGGAGCAGGTTGTTCAGTTTCCATGTAGTTGTGTGGTTTTGAGTGAGTCTCTTAATCCTGAGTTCTAATTTGATTGCGCTGTGGTCTGAGAGACTGTTATGATTTCCATTCTTTTACATTTTTTGAGGAAAGTTTTACTTCCAATTATGTGGTCAATTTTAGAATAAGTGTGATATGGTGCTGAAAAGAATGTATATTCTGTTGATTTGGGGTGGAGATTTCTATAGATGTCTATTAGGTCTACTTGGTCCAGAGCTGAGTTGAAGTCCTGAATATCCTTGTTAATTTCCTGTGTTATTGATCTGTCTAATATTGGCAGTGGGGCGTTAAAGTCTCCTCCTGTTATTGTGTGGGAATCTAAGTCTCTTTGTAGGTCTCTAAGAACCTGCTTTATAAATCTGAGTGCTCCTGTATTGGGTGCATATAGATTTAGGATAGTTAGCTCTTCTTCCTGTTTCTATACCCAGGTACCACTGGGATATAGAAAAAACAATTGCTGCAGCTAGTTCAGTGTCTTCCCAAATCTCCACCCAGTTTCGTGCTAGAAACCCGGGACCTTGATGTTGTAGGCATTGATCCCTTTACCATTATGGAATGCTCTTGTCTCTTTTGATGTTCGTTGGTTTAAAAGTCCGTTTTATCAGAGACTAGGATTGCAACCTTTGCTTTTTTTTTGCTTTCCATTAGCTTGGTAAATATTCCTCCATCCCGTTATTTTGAGCCTATGTGTGTCTTTGCACATGAGATGTGTCTCCTGAATACAGCACATTGATGGGTCTTGACTCTATCCAATTTGCCAGTCTATGTCTTTTAATTGGGGCATTTAGCCTATTTACATTTAAGGTTACTATTGTTATGTGTGAATTTGATCCTGCCATTATGATCCTAGCTGGAGGTTTTGCCCGTTAATTGATGCAGTTTCTTCATAGTGTCGATGGTGTTTACAATTTGGCATGTTTTTTGCAGTGGCTGGTACCGGTTGTTCCTTTCCATGTTTGCTGCTTCCTTCAGGATCTCTTGTAAGGTAGGCCTGGTGGTGACAAAATCTCAGCAGTTGCTTGTCCGTAAAGGAGTTTATTTCTCCTTCGCTTATGAAGCTTAGTTTGGCTGGATATGAAATTCTGGGTTGAAAATTATTTTCTTTAAGAATGTTGAATATTGGCCCCCACTCTCTTCTGGCTTGTAGTATTTCTGCAGAGAGATCCACTAAGTGTGATGGGATTCCCTTTTTGGGTAACCTGACCTTTCTCTCTGGCTGGCATTTTTTCCTTCATTTCAACCCTGGTAAATCTGACTATCATGTGTCTTGGGGTGGCTCTTCTCACAGAGTATCTTTGTGGTGTCCTCTGTATTTCCTGAATTTAAATGTTGGCCTGCCTTGCTAGGTTGCTGAAGTTCTCCCGGATATTATCCCCAAGAGCATTTTCCAACTTGGTTTCATTCTCCCCCTCACTTTCAGGTACACCAATCAAACATAGATTTGGTCTTTTCATGTAATCCCATATTTCTTGGAGGTTTTGCTCATTTCTTTTCACTCTTTTTCCTCTAATCTTGTATTCTCACTTATTTCATTGCATTGATCTTCTATGTCTGGTATCTTTTCTTCTGCTTGATCAGTGTGGCTGTTGAAACTTGTGTCTGCCTCACGAAGTTCTTGTGCTGGCTGTGTTTTTCAGCTCCATCAGCTCTTCATGTTCTTCTCTAAGCTGGTTATTCTAGTTGGCATTTCATCTAATCTTTTTTCAAGGTTCTTAGCTTCCTTGCATTGGGTTAGAGCATGCTCCTTTAGCTCAAACAAGTTTGTTATTACCCACCTTTTGAAGCCTGCTTCTGTCAATTCACCAAACTCATTCTCCATCCAGTTTTGTTTCCCTGCTGGCAAGGAGTTGTGATCCCTTGGAGGAGAAGAAGAGGCATTCTAGTTTTTGGAATTTTCAGCCTTTTTGCACTGGTTTCTTCCCACCTTCATGGATTTATCTACCTTTGATCTTTGAAGTTGGTGACCTTTGGATGGGGTCTCTGAGTGGATATCCTTTCTGTTGATGTTGAAAGTATTTCTTTCTGTTAGTTTTCCTTCTAAAGGCTCTTCTGCTACAGGTCTGCTGGAGTTTGCTGGAGGTCCACTCCATACCCTGCTTGCCTGGGAATCACCAGCAGGGGCTGCAGAACAGCAAAGATTGCTGCCTGTGCCTTCCTCTGGTAGGTTCGTCTTCAAAGGGTACCTGTCAGATGCCAGCCAGAGCTCTCTTTTATGAGGTGTCTGTCGGCCCCTACTGGGAGGTTTCTCCCAGTGAGCATACATGGGGGTCATGGAGCCACTTTAGGTGGCAGTCTGTCCCTTATCAGAGCTCAAACACTGTGCCGGCAGATCCGCTGCTTTCTTCAGAGCTGTCAGGCAGGGACATTGAAGTGTGCTGAAGCCGTACCCATAACTGCCTCTTTTCCCAGGTCCTCTGTCCCAGGAAGATAGGGCTTTATTTATAAGTCCCTGATGGACTGCTGCCTTTTTTCAGATAAGCCCCCTGCCCCATGAGGAGGAAGTCTAGTGACGCAGTCTGACTGCAGAGGCCTTGCTGAGCTGCTGTCAGCTCCACCCAGTTTGAACTTCCCTGGGGCTTTGTTTACACCGTAAGATTAAAACTACCTACTCGAGTCTCAGCTATGGTGGATGCTCCTCCCGACACCGAGCTCAAACATCCCAGGTCAAGCTCAGACTGCTGTGCTGGCTGTGAGAATTTTAATCCAGTGGATCTTAGCTTGCTGGTCTTCATGGGGGTGGGACCTGCCAAGCCACATCACTTGGCTCCCTGGCTTCAGCCCCCTTTCCAGGGGAGTAAACGGTTCTGTCGTCTTACTGGTGTTCCAGGTACCACCGGGGTATAGAGAAAAAAATTGCTGCAGCTAGCTCGGTGTTTTCCCAAATGGCCACCCAGTTTTGTGCTAGAAACCCAGGGCCCTGATGTTGTAGGCATGAGAGGGAATCTCCTGGTCTCTTCAGGTTGTGAAGACTGTGAGAAAAACACAGTATCTGGGCTGGAGTGCAGGGGATGGTCCCTGATGGCTTTCCTTGGCTAGGAGAGAGAGTTCCCCAGCCCCTTGCATATCCTGGGTGAGGCAATCCCCCACCCTGCTTCATCTCACCCTCCTTGGGCTGCACCCACTGTCCAACCAGCCCCAATGAGATGAACCAGGTGCCTCAGTCGGAAATGCAGAGGTCACCCGCCTTCTGTGTCAGTCTCACTGGGAGCTGTGCACTGGAGCTGTTCCTATTCAGCCATCTTCCCAGAAACCCCCACTTTTTACTCTCTTGGTCGAGTTTATGTTGATCTCCTTTTGTCCTCCTTATTTCTTCTCTGCTTTTCCATTCTTACAGTGGTTACCCTCAGTTTAACAATCCTAATTAAAATTACAGATTCCTTTAACATCAAAATGTTAGCATTAACTCTCCCTCTGCAGTATACTTTCTTTGCTGACTGATTCCCCAATCATCAAAGTTGAAATATCCTTTAGGATACCTTTATTTTACCTTTCCGTGCCTATGCTTTGTTGATACTTGATTATTTTTTAGCTTTTGATTGGCATTTTTTATTATGGTATATTTCTTCCAATTCAAGAATCCTAATTTGATGTTTACCATGACAAAATTGTAATCACACCATCATCCTGTAAGATGTAATTGTACTACAAAATTAATTATTCACTAGTTTTCCTCTCTTCATCTCCCTATCTAAAAGTTTGTCTTTGACTAAAATGTCATTGATTCAGGGACTGCCTCAAGATTTCCACTGAGTAGGACATATGATATATCTAAAATCTTGCATGTCCTGAAACTCCTTGACATGTCAGGGGCTAGACACTGAGTTCTTTCTTCCTAGTCCACATTCTACCTGTTTTGGGAGTCTTCTGGTTTTCAGCACCAAAGAGGACAACTCTGATGTTAGACTTACTCAGTTCCCTTTATACACAACTTGTGTTGGAAGTCCAGGTTTTCAAATTTACCCTTGGAATTTAAAATTTTTACTAAAATATAACTGAGGGTATAGATGTGTTTTCTGTTCATCCCACCTGCGACTAAGTGGGACCTCACAAGCAGCAGATCAGAGAAACACTTCCTCTATTAGCTGTTTCTCTAATAGCTCTCCATTGTCTGTTCCACTTGGTCCTTTGGGACCTGCTTTCATGTTAGGTTCTTGGCATCTGTCCTCCCAGCCCAGCTTTTCCTTTCTTTCCATCTCAATGTGAGGTTGCTCTAGATTGTGAGACATTTCCTTCATATCATCTTTGGGGTCACTAATGCAGGTCTCTTTATATGCCAAATTTTTAAATTCAACAATCAGGTCTTTTGTTTCAATTCCAGAAAGTGTTTTCCAGTGCTCTACTTGGATGTCTTTGAAAGGTCCTATGAGTTATGTGTTATGGTTCTCATCTGAGGCTTCCAATGGCTCAGTTTTGACTAGCCACCTGTAGCAGGTGTGTACCTCGGAGTGTCTTCCTCTTTTCGCATTGCATGCTCATGGTTGTGTCTGTTCAGTAGTCATGTCAAACTGTTGGGTGATGGTTGATAAACAAACACAGCAGTTTCTGCTCTTTAGAGCCAGCATTGGGCAAACTGACCAACTTTAGCTGATGAGGCATAAGGCGAGCCTTTATGTCCCTCCAGGTCTCCCCAAGTGTAAGGAAATCTTTCCTAACCCCAAAAACCAGGACCAGGTCAGTGCCAGAGTGCAGCTCCCAGTCCTAGATCTCCAGGGTTTTAAAGTGTGTGCTCTTCTACAAAGGGATTCACGCGTCCGCTCTGGGATAAGCCTTCATCTAGTTGACAGCATCCTGAGTTTGTTGGTTGGTTGTTTTTTTTTTTTTTTTCCACTCTAAAGAGGGGCCTCTCTATCCCTTGCACATTAGCTCCTACCCAGCACAAAACAGAACCCAGTCCACCCAGGGTCAGCACTCAACAGGTCCTAGAGCAGCCAGTTTTCTCAAATGTGCCCTCAGAAATTGCCAGTTTGCCCATGGAAGATGATGAATATTTAAGCTTCCCTAATAATTTCCCCAGTCCCATTCTTCTGGATCTCACCATGTTAAATCATTCCAGTGGAGGCTCATTCCAGTTAATGGCAAGACTGGATATAATACATCAATGTAAGAGAAACTATTTACTTTCAGAGAACAATTTGACATGCATGTAAAAGTACATGGTCCTTTTTTCTTTGATTTATTATTCCATTGCTAAATATCTAGCCTTGGGAAATATTTTTTAATCAGAAAATGTTACATGAAGACCTATATTATTTATAAAGTAAAAAATTGCCAACGACTTAACTCTCCATTAGTAGGAGAATGACTCAGTGAATTAGGACCCACACCTGATGAAACAGGCATCAATGGCTTTAAAATCATGTAAAGTCATCTGAAGAAGAAAAGGGCACCTGTATGAATCCAACTAGAGAAATATCATCTACAAAAAACCATAAGGCAAAGGCAACCTACCAAGATGCTAACAATGGTTAGATACAGGCTGTTTGTGAGGATTCTTTTCAACTCCCCCAGCTTTCTTTCCTTACATCTTAAATAAAATACACCAGGTAATAAAATGGTGCTAAAAATACTCTTTAGAAACTAAACATACTGCTTCCAAAGTAAAGGACTGCGACTTGATAAGGTAATTGTGACATGTAAATGGCTTCTTCAGAAGGGGTTTAAAGTGCTTATTGACAGTTTTCTGGGGCTGTAAACTCAATCTCAGCAAATGTTTTATGAGTAAACTTCATCTCAGCCCTTACTGGATCAATCATCTGGTCAGAAAAGTCTGTCTTGAGGCTGTTGACCAGAGTTTCTCCCTGGCTTCCAGAGGATATGGTGGTAAATAAAACAAGGTGTGACCATAGGCATTAAGGAGAAAGCCCAGGTCTACTGAATGCAATTCAGCTCAGCTTCCAAGAGCGACTCCTCATCGCTACGTGGACACAAATGCCAAGCTGCACCTGTGAGTGTCACAGAACCAGGTGACAGATGTGGAACTCAATGAAATCTCGAGAGCCAGCAGCTGAACTGAAGTTTGCATATACGCAACTCTTCCCCTAAAGCTTTCAGAAAGCAGATTTGTGAGTGTCAGCTTTCCATTTAGAACCCACACAACGCTCCTGGCTCCCTACAGTGGCAGCCCCAACAGCAGCCCAGGCATGAAGCTTCCCTCATCAAGAAAGTCAAATCTGCATCAACACAATTTTCTTTTAAATATACTAATTTTCTCTGCTGCTAGGGATACTAATCACTTAAATTATTTATGTTTCCAGTTGTTTACAACAGCCTTGCAGAGCAGTGCCTAGGCAAATGCTGCCCTACCACCACCTAAAACCATTTTTATCACTTGACCTTTCTGTGAAATGTCTGCAGAGGGCTTTTTATGTATAGAGAGAAGCTGCACTCGTTCCCTTGCCCAGGGCAGCAGATGGACAAATCCCAGATCCTTCAGTGGGCTGGGGAAGGGTAAGCTTCACTGAGCAAAGGGTCTTCAAGCTCACTGGTTTAAGGCTTCTGCTAAACTCCAGGTTTTACAGTTTTACCGTTCAGCTAAATTAACTGATCCCACTAATTCTATATCTGAGTATTGATCCTAAGGAAAGAATTCTGGCATAAAGGAGTAAAAGGGTACTCACCTGAAGCTGTGGGTGATCACCTTATGCTCAGCTTGGGGAGTGATTAATTTATGGTCGGTCTACTTGATGGAAGACTCCCACAATCATTTAACTGCTGGTGAAGTTTGTTTTATGCCATCAAAAAGTGATACTGTCTCAGGTTCTTTGGTCCCCAACTGTGCTTTTTAAGTCTCTTTTCCCTGTTTTTACTGCTCTTTCTTCCCTTATTATTTTTTTTTTCCTTGAGACAGACTCTCACTCTGTCACCCAGGCTGGAGTGCAGTGGCACAATCTCAGCTCACTGCAGCCTCCGCCACCCAGGCTAGAGCAATCCTCCCACCTCAGCCTCCCAAAGTGCTGGGATTACAGACATAAGCCACCGTGCCTGGGTTTCTCTTGTTTTTGCATATTCTTTCATCCCAATGCTCCTAAAAACGCTCTGGAGTGGAAAACTACCAAAGTTGCAAAAGCTGAAAGTAAGGAAACAGCTATGCAGAAAAGCCTAATATTCCCTCCTCTGAGTCAAGTTCATGAATTTTTATTGCATGGACTATTGTTATGGCTGTTCAAAGGTCCAGATATCACTATTCTTATAGCCAAATTACAGACCTTGATTTCTCTATCTGGAAAACAACCAAAATGAGGAAACAAGATGGCTATCTGGGGCACTGACCCAGCCCACATCAACCCGCTGGGGTTCAGAAGCAGTTTTTAGGTTAGCCAAAGAGAATCTAAATGACCACAGAATGCATTCAGCCCATGTTGAGCTTTGCGGTTCTGCAGTAGAGGGAATGAAAAGATCTTGGGAGATTGTATTGGCTACGGGTCAGGCACTGCAAAAACACAGGCCTGATGTGGGGGTCTGAGCCTGTAAGAGGGGCCATCATGGGGAGACTGAAGCCCCAGAATCACAGTAACTACCCAGTCATCTACCCAAACCCAAGCCCTGACTCCACACAACATGGAGCTCCAATCTTAACCCTTGGTCCTGAGCAACCTTGCCACATTTTTAAATACAGCTCAAGACCAAACCCTTTCCACCAAGCCTATCCAAACTGGTTAATCAAAGAAGAGACTCAAGCCTGGAAAAATAACAAAAACCAGGAAGGAAGTCTCCTCCAGTCTTCTCTAGAGAAAAGTTGCGGTTTATGCATTTTTCTCCCCCAGGAGAGGCCAGGACATGCCTTCCTTGGAGGCTCTCAGACTCTTTGAGAGGATTCCCAAAGACCCACTGGCACCAAAAAAGCATTCATAAAGGCTGAGTCTTATCTAGGAAGGCATCATCTGGCCTGGCTCTTGCTGAAGTGAAAGCATGAGGCACTTAGGAGCACCAGTGCCCTTTCCAGCTACACTGCCTGCACAGAATCACACAGCACTCTCCAAGAAAGGAGGATGCTGGGAGGGAAAACCCAGGAAACTCTGGGGAATTAGCAGCAAGGAATTCTTGTATGATGTCTCATGCTTGGCCTAGATAATTCTCAATGGGCTTAAGTATATCAGTCAATGGTATTCATAGGCCATTTCTACCATCACCAGCAGGCACAAAGCTCAGGGAACCCTCACTGTCATTTCTCCACTCACCAGGACTGGCCGCATTTCACAGAAAACCAGGAGGGAAGCCAGCTCGATGTCCTCACTGTACCCATTCTTCAGCGGAACAGACCTGAATCCTGAAGCAGAACAGGGAGGAAAACGCAAAGGCAAGTAATTAATGTCAGACCTTGTATTTTTTTGGAGGAAACCCAGGGATCATAGGCCTCGTTCAAAGAGTAGAGAAGTCAGTGCCCCATGTGGGGGGCTGACTTTTTGGAAGCCAGAGGTCCCGTCCTGATGGTTAGGGACAGAGGCTGGCAGCCATGACTGATGGGTCTATACAGGGAAGCAAGGTTAAAAATATCTACCATCTAGAAATAAAAATGATTCACTCAGAAGAAATTAAAACCCACAGAACATTCCACATTGAGTGCAGTGATTGCAGCTGTGGTTCAATTCCTTAAACACTCCTGAGACCAAAAGACTCAAGAGTAGTGAATCCTCATCCATTTCCTCCACTTAGACCCTTACAAAACACAGGACCAGAGACTGTGTTTTATCTTTAAAGATTTCCAATGCGAGGAAATCTTTCTGTCCCTTAGCAGTTCATAGCAGAATTGATCATCTTCCTCTGAAAGCCATTCCCTGTTTACAATTAGGACCCGTGTCTGACAGTCATTTAAATGTTTCTTTTCATTTGGGGCTGAAGCAGGGGTGAGTTGGAGCTGAATCTTTCCACCCCCATTCAGTCTTTAAAGCAACACATCTCAAAGCTTGGTTTGCTGGCTTGTTTTAATTAAGTAGTATAAAAGACTACAGGGCTAAAACAGCTAGCTGTCAATCCCGCCCAATCCTCCTCTCTGTCCTAAAATAAACCGTTGCTAACAGTATCGTTCCCAAGGTTGCTTATGCATACATTTGAGTTGCTTTTAAATCACAAATGATAGTGCCTTACCAGTTAGCGTTGTATCTTAGAGATCCCTTCTGTGGTCCTAGTGTGTCTTGAAAGCATTTCTCTCGTATCTACTGATTCTCCAAGACAAGCAATGCCCAAAATAGGACACTCCCACTGTTTCCTCTGTGCCTTCCACCATTCAGATTTTGGGCTTATTTCTCTTGGAACATTTTATACTCTCAGTTGATTTATCACCTTCAAACACTATCCATTGAATTTCTCACTTCTCACTGCTTATGAAGAGGAAAGTTGAATACTCACACAAACCTGTGCCTTTTCTCCTTTTACACCCCTAAGGCGTGTTTTCATTTTTGCATGGACATAGTGTATAATATTTGTATTCCATTTTGTAACTATCATTCTCCCACAAAGGGAGGCTTATGTTTTTCTGGCATTTTGGTATAAAATTCTTAAACACACAGCAATGCCAAAAAAATACTACAAGGAACACTTGTATGCCCACCACCTAAATTCTAGCATGAAACTTTTACTCTGTAGTTGTCCCTTGATACCTGTGGGGGACTCGTTCAGGACTTCCCCAGATACCAAGGTGGCTCATGCCTGTATTCCTAGCACTTGGGGAGGGCGAGGCAGGAGGATCACTTGAAGTCAGGAGTTCAAGACTAGCCTAGGCATCACAGCAAAACCTCATCTCTACAAAAAATAAAATAAAATATTTAGCCAGGCACATGGATGCACACCTGTAGTCCCAGCTACTCGGGAGACTGAGACAGGAGGATTGCTTGAGCCCAGGAGTCTAAGGCTGCCATGAGCTATGATCATACCACTGAATTTCAGCCTTGGGGACAGATGAGAACCTGTCTCTAAATAATTAAATGGTGTAGTATTTGCATATACCTATTCACATCCCCCCATATACTTTATCTCTAGATTGCTTTAATACCCAAGACAATATACTGTATAAATAAGTGTTATACTGTCAAAGGATAAGAAAAAAGTCTGTATATGTTTGATACATAATTTTTTCAAAAATATTTTCAACCCAAGCTTGGTTGGTTGGGTCCACAGATCCAGAGGGCCACCTGTACTTGTTTTGTCACATATTTATCCATTCATCAATCCATCTTATTTATGTAATTCAAAGTAAGGAAGACAAAGACATCACTATACTTTCCCAAGCATGTATCTCACCAGCCAGAGCTCAGTATTACAGTGTTCCTCTTCTGATATAAAGTTTTGTACATAGTGAAATGTACAGATTTATATTTTTTAATGGCTGGATGCTCATAGCTTCTTACTGAACTTCTGTCTGGATGTCTTCTCTGGCCAAATTTGTCCTCTTTTGTTCCCTTCAAAATAAGCCCATGGGAAACAGAATTCCTGAGCTGTGCATGTTTCAGCACATCCATCCTTTGATTTTATAGTTGAGTGACAGTTTCAATGGGTATAAAACCTGAATGTTTTCCCAGCAGGGTTTTGGGGACATTGCTCTCACTGAATATACTGCTATAGGTTTTCTGACCTATTTTTCCCTACCACTATCATGATTTTTGTTGCTAGTTTTTTGCCTTGACAGAGACTTACAGAATTCTTGCAGTCTAGCCCAGTGATGTGCCAACACTAACGTCAATCTTGTTAAAATGCAGATTCTGACTTGGGAAGTCTGGGGCAAGGCCCAAGATTCTGCACTTCTAATGAGCGGATCTGTGGACAGTGGGGAAGAAGTAAGTCTATGATATGGTTTGGCTTCCCCACCCAAATCTCGTGTTGGAGGTGAGACCTGGTGGGAGGTGACTGGATCACAGGGGTGAACTTCCCACTTGCTGTTCTCATGATAGTGAGTTCTCACAAGATCCAGTTGTTTAAAAGTGTGCAGTACCTCCCCCTTCACTCACCCTCTCTTCCTCCTGCTGGCCATGGAAATAAGTGCTTGTTTCCCCTTCTGCCATGATTGTAAATTTCCTGAGGCCTCCCCATAAACAAAAGCCTGCATGGCCTACAGAACCGTGAGCCAATCAAACCTCTTTTCTTTATAAATTACCCAGTCTCAGGTATGTCTTTATAGCAGTGTGAGAACGGACTGATATAGTCTAGGTGCTGATTAACTGTTAGAACTGGTTATGTCTGCTGGCTCCATGGTGTTCCAGGAGGCTATCAGGTAGCCTGTACACTCTGATAGCATGGTTCCAGGCAAGACAGTGCTATCTGACACTAGGCATGTGCCTCTTAATTACAAGACATGAGCTCTGCCCCCATGGCCAGCTCTCTGCAGCTCCTTCTACCTCATCTCACTGCACAAGTTCCATTTTTATGCACTGGGCAGCCCTCTATGTATACTGGAGTCTGTGCTGAAACGTATTTCCCATTTCACCCACAACAGAATTGTTTTTCTTCTTGTGGTTTCTGGTCATTTCACAGGGGAAAGGGAAATAAAGACACCTCTTAAAATAAGATCAATGCTTCAGGCTTCCAGCAACCAGCGCGAGGGCAGCCTGCAGAGGAGGAACAAGGGGTTCGAAATCAGACATTCCTGGGTTTGAGTCCCAGCTCCGTTCCTACAGGTATATGACCTTGAGCAAGTTAATTCAGTCTCTAGGCCTCGAAGTGCTCCGATTTTTAAAAGCAGAGATAAAACCCCTTTCACAGGATTACTGTGAGGATTAAAAGAGGAAGAGTTTAAGGTACCTAACACAATACAGGCTGCTTTTTTCCTCCTGCACTCCAGCTGGTTTAAAAGCTTAAGTGCATCCCTAATGACAATGGGTGAAGTTTATTTTTGAGTCTGGAAGACCCTCAATGCCTCCTGTTCATTTTGTTTCATTCCTCCCATGAATATGGATGTGCCAGGCACTGCTAGGAGGTAGAAAGGAGTGAGGAAAGGTCCCTACGAAGAGTATCTCACAGTCAGGGGAGGATGGGGTCACATTTTTAATCTCCCTTGAGGTTCTCACCTTTGTTTTTTCTAAATCTCCAAGCTAAGTCACTGCATTCTGCAGAAGAATTGACACGCTTTGATATCCACTAAGGTAAGGAGGTTTTATCAACGCTGACATCTCTGCAAGGCATTGGGAGGGGTTATGAGGCTCACAGCCCTCATCCTTCAAGAGGACATCAAGGTAACCAGGGGGTTTCAGCACACTTGCCCTTCTCTGCTGGACTCATCCAGCAGAGCAACTGGCAAGTAGTTCCCACAAAAAGAAATGATACAGCATCAAGGCCAGGAACATAAAGATTTACCAAAAGCTACCCTTCCTGCACCAGAAGAAACAGTGTCATTCCTAAGCCTTATAAAAGAAGCAAACTAATCACAGCCTCATTGCTGGGTTTGCAGTAGTTTATAGGCCAGGCACAGTGGCTCATGCCTGTAATCCCAGCATTTTGGGAGGCCGAGGCAAGTGGATCACTTGAGGCCAGGAGTTCCAGACCAGCCTGATCAACATGACGAAACTCCATCTCTACTAAAAATACAAAAATTAGAAGTAGTAGTGTGCACCTGTAGTCCCAGCTCCTCCAGAGACTGAGGCAGGAGAATTGCTTGAGCCAGGGAGGCACAGGTTGCAGTGAACCAAGAACACACCACTGCACTCCAGCGTGGGTAACAGAGCGAGACTCTGTCCCAAAAAGAGGTAGTTTACAATGTGGGTGAGTTAACCAAGAAGTGTTGCCAAGTATTAGGCCTCTTACAAATGAATACTCACTATTATTGCTAGAGTAGCAATGTTCATGAAAATGAACATTTCTAGAGTGCAAAAAAAAAAAATCAGAAGCTTTAAACATTTTCTCAAATTCTTGTTTCGATTACTTTCTGAGGAATTCATTTCCTCAATGGTAAGACAGGCAGTCTTGACAGTGCTTGGTTTTCTGAAAGTGCCATCCCAGGGCCATCTGAGGAGCTGGCTAAATATGCAGATTCCTGGGCACTACCCTGGGCTGACTCAGCTCCCCTTGGTGGGTCCAGGAACCTGCATTTTCTTTTGTTGAGAGTCTCACTCTGTCACCCAGGCTGGAGTGCAGTGGCACAACCTCCCAAGTAGCTGGAATTACGGGCCTGAGCTGTGGTGCCCGGCCGGCACCTGCATTTTCTAGCATGCCTGCTGCTCAGAAATTGGGCTCCTGCCCAGTAGCAGAAATAGACAGGTTTATGATATCATACTAAGAAAGGTGGAAGTTGAGGAAATGTCTGACATATTCCAAGTTAGAAAAATGAGTAAGATCCAGTTCAGTTCTGCATTGAGCCCCAGGTTTCCAAACAATATCAAAAGACTGTATTTTCATGTAAGTAAAATGACAGTCATCTTTCTCCCTTAGAAAACAAGGGAACAGTGACCTCCTGAGGAATCCAGAAGAATGAATCTATGATCTCATGCACCGTGCATCAGAAATACTGAAAGAAGGAGAAGAAGGGAAATTGAACATCCAGCAAGGGCCTGTTTGACAAACACTACACCTAAAATCCAGTGGGAAAGTAAACTAGAGAAACTGTGTACAAGCTAAGGAGAGCCAGTTTGTTTGTTTTGGTAAATGACTGGCTCTAGGAGCAGCAGGGTCCCAAATCATGTCACCTGGAGGTGTCTATTTGTCTATCTCAGCTGTGCACGAGGGGCTCAGTCATCTGGGATCGAACGGGATTCTTAAGAGCTGGTCCTATGACCCAACTTGGCTTGTTTGCCGAAAAATACAAAATGACCCTTTCTCATACCATGAAGGGGTTTTGTGTTTTGTTCAGCATGGAAGAAAACTCTGACAATTCAAAGTAAATTAACCCTCTCAATTTTATAGAAGAGGAAGGTGAATTCTGGAGGGTTTGGGGAGTTGGTCTCTCAAGATTGCTACTCCCTGCAGATGCCAAAGGCCTCTCCCTTGCCACCCTCTCACACTGCCAGCCAGAGAGCGAGAGGGAGATCAAACCAGACCTAGCCCTGGCTAGGAAGAAGCAAACCGCGTGTGACATTTCAAAATGAAATCAAACTACAGTGCCAGGTTGGCAATCCACTAACAATCCAATTTTGCACGGAGACATCGCACGTCGAGGGCATAGCCTCCCCCCACCTGTGTGCGAAGCAACAGGCTGTACATGCACCAGCTCTCCAAGCCACCCAATTGGTTTTGCAGTGATTCCATCCAAACCAGGAAAAATGACTTTTCATTCTTTTTGAAGACAGCAGCCAAACCCAAGTACAATACCAGCTCAAACTGAACATCCTTAAAAGGCCTCTTACCTGATTTGATTGCTTTAATGGGGTAAGTGGCATGAGCAAGAAAGTTGGGATCACTGAACATATCTTCTTCGTAAACAACGAAGCGCAGAAATGCCAGGTTTGGGTCATAAATTTCAAATGTCACCTTCTCCTGTGTTGGAGCCCAGATAGGGCTGAGGCCATTATCATCTGGAAGGAGGTGAAAGCTCATTAGAGGCCACATTGAGCTGCCCTTTCCTAGTAAGACAATCTCTGCGTCCTTCAGCCATGAATCCCCTTGGCAACCATGTGAATAAATATGCATCCATGCCATGATCTAAGAAAATCTGAATAATTATCTTCACTGCCCCACCCCACCTGGTGCAATCCTGGAAGCTGCTGTTGCAGACTGGTCTCTCGGTGAGCAGAGGAAGGAGCTCACCTCCCATCTCCCCTCCCCAGGATCGGGGATGAAGGGAAGGGGGAGGTGTTTGCAGAGCCCGGAAGGTGGATTTTGGAAAAGATAAAAGGGGAGAAGAGAGCCCGAGAGCCACATCTACCAGCAGGGGGTCCTACAGCTGGCAGGGGAGAGCCCAGCCTCACAGAGCAGCCAAGAAGCAATCCTGCCACTCTTTATACATGCCAGTTTACTTGGTCAGCATCTGAGTTATTCCCTGGGCTACTTCTGACCAGGGGCAAGGATCCTGTGCCTTAGAAGGCCCACCATTCACGGTTCCTTCCCCGCTTTTCCTGGAAGAGCAAGCCTTCCTCTTTTCCCTCCTGCCTTCTAGGGGCTAAGATGCCCCAGGTTAGGCTGATGTTCTGGCTCAGGTCAGCCATGCAGATTCACCCTCTCTCTCTGTGTCTCTGCCTCTTGGCCTTTGACTCAGAAGATAAATCAGACTGGGCTATTTCACAGAGAGGACCTATCTAGTGTCAGGGCGCAGTGGGTGAGGGCCTCACCTAGGATTCCAGACTTGAGTGACAGGCAGGCAAGCAGCACTGGGGAACGTCTAAGGATTTAACAAAGTGGCCGTTTGTATCCCCTCCTCAAGCTGAGCCACGTGGGCAATAGGAAACAATATCCTGGGACAGCAGAAGTGCATTGCAAAATCCCTCACGAAGAGCATCCCCACAAAGGATTCACTGGCTGGACACGTAAAAGCAGAGGGGCCAAGTCAACTTACTCACAACCGTCGTTTTGAACTTGCTGTTGTCATACTCAGCTCCGCAGACTTCCACCTCTACAAAGGGACAGGCAATACTTCGTCCAGGTTTGGGGAGATGGCGAGCACCGAGAACCTGGGACACCGAAGGTAAGCGTTGGAACCCCCTGGGTACCTGCTGGCAAGAGCTGGCCACGTCCTGAACAGGCAGCCTCGCATGGAGCTGTGACTGGGTTCTAGAGTGACACTGTGCGTTCAGTGCCAGCCCTGATTTTCCCAAATTCACTGGAGAAGCCATAGCAACCTTCTGCAATGCACGGGGGTGGGCTGTGGTCGGTCCACAGCTCCTCGGCATCAGCCTGGGTCTTGGCCCCCATGCCACCTGACTTAACAGGTAAAACTCACCTGCATTCATGAATGCACACACATGCATGCCCAAGTAGGTGCCTTTGATCAAGGCACAGCTTCGTCACTGGACTTCCCCGCCCCTAGGAAAGGCTGGGGGACAGCGTGGCATTCTTTTTGTAACTGCTCTTTAAAGGCCTTTGGTTATGTATGCTTCTTGCCCCTGGTCCTGCCCTTAATCTCATGAGAAATGCAGTTCATTTCTCTACTTTCTAAAAATTCTTACAAAGTAACACTTTCTCTGAAAGTCAGATGAATTTTTTAAAACCCTGGAATTGGACAAAGTAGGAAAAAAAAAAAAAACTTCTCCATAAGACCAAATGGCCGTTTCCCATGTTTTCTTTCTCTTTCTGGCCAGAGGCTCACCTCGCTGGGACCCCAGAAAGATGGGTTGATACGTCACCCCCACAGCTGACAAGGGGAAGTGACCAAGATGGGTTTGAGGAGGTTCCCCTCCCTCTTCTCCCAAAAGGACCCTGGAGTGTAAGAAAGAAAGATCCTCAAACATGGCCTGAATGTTAATAGTGTAAACAAGATGAGAAGCAAAGCATCCCTAGCCGCGGGTTCCCTGCTCTCAAGGCAGTGTTGGCTCAGCCCCCAGGGAGGGCAGCTGGCTCCCCTAGCAGGAAGAAGGGCTGGCTTTACCTTGACAGTCAGTGTCATCAGGATCTTCCTCTGGGACTCGGGTGGCATCGGGTCGTATTTCTCTGTCCTCATGCTCTCAGGCTGCAGAACGTAGCCCGTGCGCCCATTGAGAGAAAACAACGCGTGATTCATCTGCATGTACTTATCTGAGAAGGAAAGTGAACTCCTGCTGTAAGTCAGGCACCAGAACGCTGGCCTCCTGGGCCAGGAGTTGCTAGGTGGGGAATGAATTACACCTTTTCCCAAAATCAATTTGAGGCAGCTGTTCAAATAGGTATCTCACTCAAAGAACATCCAGGGTTTCTAGACAACAAAATGTCAGACTGGGCAACACCTTTCTAAGTGTGTCAGAAAATCCCAATCATAAAAGGTTCAAACTTACTAAAAGCTAAAAGTGTCTATATAGAAATAAATCAGGAGTTTATTTTAATTCAAATGACAAATACATGAGCATAAATTTTTAACCTCTTAGCTCTGATACACCTATGCTATGAATACCAACTGCATTAGATACATCGAGTAAGAAGGACAAATAGTTTGCAGAAAAGAAAATGCAACTGCTCCCTAAATAAGGAGAAAACTGGTTGATGTCACTTACGAGAAGCAGCTCTAATGGACTACGATTTATCAGTTTTCAGCACTCAGTTGTGCAAACGGCGAAAAGTTAAAACTCTATGAAGTTATACCAAAAGAGTGTACCCTAACCCCCAACCATTTACATTCTCGCCTACAATCTCTGTGGAGGGCAGTTTGGCAACGTGGCTTAGCTGGGGAACACCTGCAGGCAGGTCTTCAGTGGTTTTCTTCAGGGCAAAGCTTATCAAAATGCAAGTGCTGTCTGATTCCCCCTGCCCTTCGGAGAATCTGTCCTACAGACGTACTCCTGCATCTGTTGAATGGCACTCACGTAGCGGTACAGAAAGCAGTGCTCTCTGCGACAGCGAATAATGGGGAATACCTACATGTGCCTCCACAGGGACTGGTTAAATAAATGATGGTTCCATGCAATGGAATCCGATGCGGCTATAAAAAGAATGTAAAGGAGGCTACTGATGAATAGATCCCCCAAAAGAGGTTTTAAATAACAATAACAAAAGCACAAAGCCCTGTGATTTATGGGACCACTTTGTGTCCAGAAGTTTGTGTATGCTGGAGACGCCGGCATGTGAATGTCTCTGGAAGAAAGTCGGAGCCCAAAGCCCTCACAGAGCGACCGGCCCGGAGAAGAGAGCTCCAGAGATGCTTTAGCTACATGAGCTCGTGCATTTTCTTTTTCTCCTAAGCTAGACTACCTCAGCCTCTGTCACTTGCAGTCACGAAGCCTGCCTGAGCCAAGCACCTGTCAGTCCTCTCATCCCTCCATTCAGCTGCTGGACCTCATAGTAACCAGCACTCTGCTGAACTGTGCAGTCCCTTAGACAAATCACTCATTCCTAGACGCCACCTTGCACTGCTGACCCAAGCTGACTTGGCCTGGAGTGACTGCCACTGCCACCTTGCAGGGATGGGACTACCTTCAGTCCATCTTTACCTGCTGTCTGGAAATTGAGTGCCACCATCTGAGAACCGCACAGCCAGAGGCGGAAGGGGTCATAGTTGGAAGAGTCAACTCTTTGTCCCTTTGGGTAGATGCGGGTCAGACCCTTTTGATTGTACTTGAGGAGGTCGACGGGCTTCTGTCTGATGATGCTGTCAGCCTTTGTCTCCACAAAGGAGCGGATTTCTCTAAAGTCAGGATTTTCTGCGCACAGAGAAAAAGGTCATCACTTACTCTGTGTCTCATCCTGCAGTGGCTGGATGCTCAGATTATAAAAGGAAACCAGGAAGCCCTCTCATTAACAAGACATTCAGGGTATTCTGATGACATTGTCCTAAAGGGTATCGCTATGGACTCTTGCCCTCTGGGAGTTCCAAGTATTAAAAGGGGGCCTAGTTTTCCCACTACCTTTTAATCTAGAAGTATTGTAATTTACTTTATCAACATCCTTGAACAAGAAAACACAAAAGTGGTACAGTTATAGAAGAGGAAGAATGGGAATGGTTTTAGGTAAGAGAAGATCTTTGGAGTGGAAGATGCAAAGAGACCTGGATTCCTCATCAAACATACCAAAGACACAACATGAACAGACTGAGAATCACCTGCCACTGCCCCCAGGTAGGGTTGCGACATGGGTGGGTTCCTGCGCAGGGAAGGTAGAGAGAATGGGAGGAGAGGGAAGGGGACAGGCCCCATCTTGGCTGCCTCCCGTCCAGCTGTGGTGGGACAGCCAGGCAGTCAACATGCTGAGCCTGCTGAGTCCTGAGCTTTGCCATCTGTCCCTTAATGTAGAGGTTCCTGCGGACCAGCCTCCCCGTAAGTTAACTCAGGGGTCTAATATAGTCTTGCTGGTCTTTCTGATGAAAGATACAGAAGCAGCTCAGACACCCAAAGAGAAAAGTAAAATATGCACAGCATCATCAAAAAGCTTGCTACCTGGAGCGTTTGGCAGAAAATCCTTTTTTTAAACCATATCTGTGGTGGGCTGAGTAATGACCCCTGAAGATGTCCAGGCCCTAATCTCTGGAGCCTGGGCATGTGTTACTTTATATGGCAGACCAGATTTTGCAGGGGAGCTTGAAACGGGAATCTTGTCCTGGAACATCCAGGTGGACCTAAAGCATCACAAGGGTCCTTATAACAGCAAAGCACAAGAGGAGAAGGCCATGTGATCACAAGCCAAGGAATGCCAGCAGCCCCCAGAAACTGGGAGAAGCAAGGAATGGCTTTCCCCTCTGGAGGGAGCACAGCCCAGCTGACACCTTGATGTTGACCCCATGATACTGATTTCAGATTCTGGCCTCCAGGACACGCAAGAATAAATTTATTTTGTTTTCAGCCACCGAGTTTCCGGTAATGGCAATAAGAACTAACCCACCCACTAAGTGGGTGATATGGTTTGGCTGTGCCCCCACCCAAATCTCAGCTTGAACTGTAGCTCCCATAATTCCCAATGTTATGGGAGAAGCCGGGTAGGAGGTAATTGAATCATGGGGGTGGCTTCCCTCGTACTCTTCATGTGGTAGTGAACAAGTCTCACGAGATCTGATGGTTTTGTAAGAGGTTTCCCCTTTCACTTGGTTCTCATTCTCTCTCATCTGCTGCCACATAAAATGTGCCTTTCACCTTCCACCGTAATTGTGAGGCCTCCCCAGCCACGTGGAACTATGAGTCCATTAAACCTCTTTTTCCTTATAAATTACCCCATCTCAGGTATGTCTTTATCAGCAGTGTGAAAACAGACTAATACAGTGGATTTTCCTACAGAGACACCAAAAGGGCTTTTTCTACCAGCTCCCTCACCCAGAGGACAAACCCAAGGTGAGGTCATCTACCTGAAGCATTTAAGAACAGGAGAATGCACTCACTGTCCCCTCTCTGAAAATACCAGACTCAAAAGGAAGTAACAGTTTTCATTGCAGTTATATGGCAGACTCCTGGTAAAGATGTTACCTAAGTTGTCCTTGGTTTTGCTGGTTGGTTTGCAGTAGACAACCAGGTCAGAGAGCTCAATGGCGATGGACTGGTTCTTCTCCCAATACTTCATGTTGTTCTCCTGTTTGGAGTTCACCATCTTTAGTGCCCGCCCCTGAGAAAGCCCACCTTCCCAGCTCACCCTGTGCTCTTCCTCCTCCATCCCCACTTTGCCTTCTTGCACGCTCGGATCTTTAATATGGTTGGATGTTTTCCCTTCCTAAAGACAACCGTGCCCCTCTCGTTTTTTCCTCTTTCAAAATTCTTGACAAAGCTGTTTCCACGAGGATTTGGCATCCAGCTCACGCCTGGCCACAGTCCTCAAATATAGATGGGGTCAGGATGGCAGGGGAAGGGGACTCTTCACTGTCGCTATCCCTCTGTCCTTAACTCTCTGCCTCCATTCCTTTCCCCTAAAACCACACTCTGGTTAGAGTATCTCAAATTCTAGTTCTTCAAGTCCTGATGGGCTCTGTGGACCTCAGCATGCTTGTCATAATTCTCTATCCCCTGCACCCTCAAAACCTGCAGACCTGCTCCCCACATGTGACTGCCCATCAGTGCTCTGCCCAAGGGGACTACTACCCAGGGCCCAGGCCACGTGCTATAAACTCGAGAGGCAACTCTCTCCAGAGAACCCACTGTCAAATCTAATTCCTTGCATGTAAGGATGAGCTTCTCACTTCACCCCAAATCAGGCAACCCTGTTGGGCCTCCCCAAATTCTATCAGACTTTTATTGGCCAAGGGGAACCTTGAGAGAATATTTAGATAAGAGTGGTCACTATTTGGGGGGTGCTTAGCTCTAAGCGTCGCAGGCTAAGCATTTGATAGATATTACCTAAGTCAATCCACACATCTCCTGACAGGTAGGATTATCTCCATTTAACAGAGAAGTTGAGTAGCTTATCTCAGGCTGCCCAGCCAACCAACGTCAAGACCAGATGCTTCCAAAGCCCTGTTCACAGGTGGGCAGGCAGAGCATGAACCAAGAGGTAAAGAAGGTGTCAGCCAAACAAACAGTCAATGGCAAAGTGCTGTTGCAGAAACCAAAGCCATGTTTCCTTCCAAACCTCGGGTGTTTTCTCCTGGTCCTTGTACTAACTTGACTTTGTACTCTTAGTGCACAGTTTTCACCATGGGGTTGTCTGGGGACAGAAAACCCCAAAAACAACACAGCTCACCTCTAATGACAACAGAATTGCTTAAAATGAGGAAGTGGGGCATGCGTCTGTCGACTTCTGGAATATTGGCCTCACACAAAACACAGAGCTATGACAAGGTACGGGGCTTCATGTTTCTTCCCCCGATCTCAGCAGAAGACAATATTGGTTCAAGAAGAAACACCAGCTGCTGCTTCAGAATTGCAAGACAAGGCTGGGCGCAGTGGCTCATGCCTGTAATCCTAGCATTTTGGGAGGCTGAGGCAGGTGGATCACTTGAGGTCAGGAGTTCAAGACCAGCCTGGGCAACATGGTGAAACTCCGTATCTACTAAAAATACAAAAATTAGCCGAGCATGGTGGTGGGCACCTGCAATCCCAGCTACCTGGTCGGCTTAGGCAGGAGAATCACTTGAACCCAAGAGGTGGAGGCTGCAGTGAACTGAGATCCCACCACTGCACTCCAGCCTGGGCAACAGAGTGAGACTCTGCCTCAAAAAAAACAAAAAAAAAATACATGATAATTACTCTCCCGGCCTGCAGCAGTCACCCCTCAGGCCATCTCAGAGTCTCTGGAAACCCACCAACTAGAAGGATTTTGTGACTGTTCTCTGCCATCAACTGGAAGTGGCTATAGATATATAACAATATGGGCACTTAGGGAGAGGCAGAGGCCCTGGCAGTGAGCAGAGAGTTTACCCGCCACTGGTTCCCCGAGAGTGGGATGGGAAAATTCTTCCTTTGCCCCCCAACACCAGCTCCCTAAACGGGAGTGGTGGCTCTGCCCAGTACAGGAACTCCATCAACTCTGCTGACCTGTTTTGTTTTGTTTTTTTTTAACCCTCAGATGTAATAATGGGACTTTAAAAATCATTCTCATGAAATCTTAGCAAATATAAAAACCAGTGAGGGAGGACTGTAGACCGAAGGCCACCAACGGCAGCCTTGAACAGCTCAGCTTCATTTCAGAAACCTTCATGTAGCAGCAGAGGAGGTGCGAGGGAGGGGAGACACAGAGCCTTCTAGGGAAATAGGGAATAGGGAAAGTCTCTCCATTAAGTGAAGTGGCGGAAGTGGGAATGCACTATTTGGAGATTTTTCAAATAAACCTCAGGGGTGTGGCAAGGGGTGTGCCTCAGAGCTGTACTGCATCAGAGGCACTCAGGGCAGAAGAGATGGCTTCGTTGGGAAAGCTGGACAGACCGCAGCTGGCTACAAGCTTGTGGTTCATCCCCCATGGCTGGTGGTGTGAAAAGCCGTGGGAAGAATTAGGAGCCCTAGGGAAGGGCCCAGCGATTGGCCCCCTCTGCAAAGTCTCCTCAACAGGACACTTCCCTGCGGAATAGTCAAGTGAGTCAAGGACCAGAGACTAGCCAAGATGTGAGGCCCTCCCAAGGGGAAAAAAATGACCTGGCCACCGGTGCGTGACTAAGTATCTTGGAGAAGAAACTCACTGACTCTAGCCAGAGGTCAGAGGCCGCAGGAGAGCCCAGGAAGGCCTTAATCAGCCCTTTGGGTCAAGTTCTACCTTAGAAGCAAATGGGTCCTTGGGAAACCCTACGATTTCTTTCCAGTTCTGCAGCCACAGCAGCAGACAGCACATGCTCCATCATCCAAGACAGGGTGGCACTTTCCCATGTCACTGGCATAATGACAGGGCAGTGATCAAGTACTTTTGAGTTAGGAATTTGGGTCCTCATTTTGCAGACAAGGAAACTGAGGCCCAGAGATCCAGCCCTGCTGGGGTGCAAACTCCAATCTGCCCAATTCCAGACCTCCTGTTCTTATCCAGAAGCTCTCACCTTCCCAAAACACTTCTAGCCAGAGACTAGTACTTCAGTAGGACAGCCCTGAAAAGGTCATCTAGAGGGAAAGTTCCTCCACCGGAAAGAACCAGGTCTCACTGATTTGCTGTGTTCCCAGGGCCCATTCCGGGTCCAGGCAGTGAGCTCAGTGAACTTTTTCCATGGGGAGGATCCAGACTGCTTTGTATGATACTTAGAAACAAAATACTCAAAATGAGGAAGGCAGTAACTTCCTTAGTAAGATACATAGGGCTGTATAGACATCATCACTGAGCATCACTGCATGCACTCAGCCTCCTGAAGGCGCCAACCAGACAACCAGACCCGCCTTCCCAGGGCACCTCCACTATCCCCGCCTCTCCCTAACAAGGGGTGCTCCTATTGTCTGAACCCACCTGGTCTCCTTCCCCAATTCTGAGTAGCACCTGGGCCTGCTCATCCTGCTGCCTGGACCCACCCACAGCCTCCGTGAGCACCAGAGCCCTGAGAATGCCAGGCCGACCTGCACCCGCCCACGCGTGAGCAGGTGCCTACCTTGGTGTCAATCTTCCAGGTGATCTCTCGGATGCTCTGAAACCACTCGAAGAGCTCCTCCACCCTGTCTGTGGCAAACTCCACTGGAGGATCACCCTGCTTCTTGGGCTCCAGGATAAAGACAAAGGGCTTCTGGTTCTTCCCCTGTGGGGCTTTCACTTAGGGCAGAGAATAAGAAATGTCCCGATCAGCCTGTGAGAGGGCCACAAAGACCACACCGCACCCTGCCTGAGCCGTTTCTCTCATGGACCAAACCAGACCGCCACTGCTATGATCACGGTTAGGATCAATGGGGCCATCTACTTTCCATCGGCAAGTACGTGTCACACACATGACTGCTCAGGGACGCAGTGGGTTCACTAGTGTCCTCCACAAAGCTGTGTCAGGTCACCAGGACCTGTGAATGAGACCTTATAGGTTACTATAAGGATCTCAAATGAGATCATCCTGGATTTAGGGCAATCCAACATCCTAACAAGGATGAGTATCCTTATGAGAGAAAGGAGAAGGATGTTTAAGATGCAGGAAAATAAAGTAAAATGCATGAGAGAACCTGAATAAAATACCATCTTGTCCACTTCATAGATACGTGTTCATCTTAAGACAAACATTATATATCTTTTTGATTGACCAATTAGAAAATGCTTTTTGCCCTTACCATATTTTCTACAAATTACTAAAACAATACACATTCATTTTAGAAAGATTTTAAAATATAGCTAAGCAACTTGGCATTTTTACAAAATGTTTTCATACAATACATAAAATTTGATGAACTGATTGTTTCAGTTAGCATATTGTACATAATTTTCTATTGTTACATATAATCTTTTATATACAAAAAATAAATACTTTAAATGGCTTTTCTTTTTTTTGCTACAGGGTCATATTCTGTCACCCAGGCTGAAGCACAGTGGTGCTATCTTGGCTCACTGCAGCCTCCGCCTTCCAAGCTCATGCGATCCTCCCACCTTAGCCTCCCAAGTAGCTAGGACCACAGGTGCACACCACCAAGCCTGGCTAATCTTTGTATTTTTTGTAGAGATGGGGTTTCACCAGGTTTCCCAAGGCTGGTCTCGAACGCCTGAACTCAAGCGATCCACTCGCCTTGGCCTCCCAAAGTGCTGGGATTACAGGCATGAGCCACCACACCAGGGTAAATGGCTTTGAAAGCGAATGCTGACACAAGGGAGAAAGCCATGTGCAGGCAAACGTGGAGACTTAGGAATGCAGCCACAAGCCAAAAACACCAAGGATTTCCAGCAGTCACCAGAAGCTAGGAGAGAAATGTGGTGTGGGTTCTCTAGACACAGAGCAAGTATCTTAAGAGAAGAAAAGGTTATGAGAGGGAAACTTACCTAACAATATTAGTAGCTAAGATTTCTGAGTTCTTAAATACCAGGCAATATTCTAAGCAGATTACCTCTCCTGCATCTTTTTTTTTTTTTTTTTAAGATTTTGGGGTCTTGCTACATTACCCAGGCTGGTCTCACACTCTTGGTGCTCAAGTGATCCTCCCACCTCAGCCTCCTGCGTAGATGGACTACAGGCCCACTGCTATGGCTAGGCCCCATTTTACAGGAGGGAAAACTGAGGCTCATTAAGAGAAAGTAACATGTGGAGGGTCACACAGCTAGTAACAATAAAACTGAGACTCAGTCCAAACCTGACTCAGAACCACTGAGCCATGTGCCTCGGCTCTGCAAATACAGGGAAGCAGGGAGAAGATACAAAGAGCAACAGAAGTGGAGACAGGGATCCCGCATCCCCCCACCCACAGGACCTTAGCACGTGAGGTGGTCTCTTAGGACCTTGATTTTTCTCTTCTGGTGATGGGAGCAAAGAATCCCTCTCCTACCTATCCTGCTGGATTGTGGTAAAGGAAAAGAAGCAGGTAATAAATGTGGAAAGTAGGCTGTATGTGGTGGCTCACACCTGTAATCCCAGCACTTGGGGAGGCTGAGGCAGGCAGATCACTTGAGGTCAGGAGTTCGAGGTCAGGAGTTCGAGACCAGCCTGGCCAACATGGCGAAACCCTGTCTCTACTAAAAATACAAAAATTTTCCAAGCGTGATGGCGCATGCCTGTAATCCCAGCTACTCCGGAGGACTAAGGCAGGAGAATCACTTGAATCCAGGAGGTAGCAGCTGCAGTGAGCCAAGATCATGCCACCGCACTCCAACCTGGGAGACAGAGCAAGACAGTCTCAAAAAAATAATAATAAATAAAATTAATGTGTAAAGCAGAGCACTGGCAATAGAAGCAGGAATTTCCTGGGACTGCTGTCACCTGAGTCCTAGGGGACCATGCCCATGCCTTCCCAGGGAAGAGTCATGGGCTTCCCAGAACAAGGAGGCTTGCTACAGAGCCCCTTCACATGGGAGCTGCACCATGCCCACTTAAAAGCAGGCATGCTCAAGGCCCAGGAAGCCCAGCACACATCAGACCCTGGCCACCATAGGACAGGCCTGGCCCCAGGGCCACGCCTCCACATCCACTTGCAGCACAGTCAACATGGGCAGGCTGCGTTTCCTGGGCCCCAGCTGAGCAGCCAGGAAGCAGAGGTTCAAAGAGCAGCGGAGAGGCAGAGCTGGGCTTAGAACCCAGAACTCCCAACTCCATGCTGCATTTCAGCCAGGCTGACAGCTCAGCTTTCCTTCGAAATACATGAAACACAGGCAGATCCTGAAATAACAAGAGCGATGTTGGTAATAATATCAGCTAACCACCATCTAGCATGTATGTACCAGACCCTGTTTAAGCACTTCTATTTTTAGCAGATATGAACAGCAGACATCACATCATACTCACTGACCAGCCTGACCTAAATACTCAGCTTCAGCCAGGGAAGGAACTGGCATTCAAGTCACAGGCAAGACAGGACCCCGTGTCAGCCGCCTCCCTGTGTGGGGCGGGGCTGCGGTCAGGCCATGGGGGATTGGGGTGGGAAACCAGGCTAAGATGATATGTGCACGTACCGACGTTATAGGTATTGAGGTCCAATATGCCTCTGCAAAGAGACCCTAAGGGATTGTCTTCAATAATCTATGAAGAAACAAGACATAACTCACGTTAGTTGTAACGGGAATAATAAAAAGACAACCCATTTCCAAAGCACACCGTTTAGCAGAGACACCGCCTGTGGAACTGTTTAAAATGCATTTTCATTACCAGATACGTCCACGGGGAGAAAGCTAAATAATGAAGCATGGAGCTGATAGGGACCTGACGGGGAGTGGGTGCCGGGAGGTTCCGAGTTTCATTTTCCAATCGGTAAAAACATGCCCTGTGAATTCTAGAACAGGTTTCACAATGTTTCCTCAGATCTGGCTTCCAAACACACCCTAGACCTTATTACAAAATGAGACTATTTAGGCTACTAAAGCCCAGCTCAAGAACCTTCTGTGACTCCCCATGTCCTGTGGAGGCAACACCCATGCTCCATGATCTGGCTTTTAAGGCTTTCTGAGCCCCCATCGCCCTTGCCAACTCTGCCCCCCATTGCACACTCACACCATCCCAGGGTCTGGCCGAGATGATGAGTATCCTGGTCTCAGGAGAGATGGCAGACCGGGCATCCACTCATTGCCTGCACTACTCCGACCCCCAACCCCTGCACCAGGCAAATGCTGATGTACAGGTAAGGGCAACGCACTACAGACGCAGCAAGGGCTTCACGTCTCTGCCTCAGCCCAAGCACGCAGAACACAACCCCATTCCCATCGCCACACCTTTGCTCAGACTGTACTTCTCACCTGGAACTCCCTTCTGCCAGTCTCTTGCTGTTGAACTCTATAACTTGACTTTTAAGGCTCAAATACTCCTTCTTCCAGGAAGCCTTCCCAGATTGCCCTACCTCCCTTACAAAATAAATCCCTGGGCCTCTAATGGGATCTTAAAGTCCTCATTACAAAGATGTCATCCTTGGTGCAGTGCCGGCACACTCAAAGTCACTGGTCCCTAACAAGAGGCAGTGAGGGAACAACCACCAGGTTTGCAAAGTCACCAGGAAGGCCTCATCTCACCTTCTGGTTAGGCCCACTTGCTTACTCACCCCAAGCATGTACTCAGCGTCTGGCTGTCCAACATAAATGTGTTTCATTTGCAAATTGCTTAAGCAGAGGACAAATTCCCCATTTGGCCACATTCACTCCAGTGGGAATTCTCCTGCATATTCAAAGCCTTCCAAGCCCAGCACAACTTGATTAAAACATGACTGGCTTGTCACAGAGACTCCCCCGCAACAACTCGGAGACGATCTCAATTTCCCTATCATGCTGTCTTCCCTGATCCAGAGCTCCACGGAGACCACTAGCAGCGCGTGGAAAAATTCACCCACTGAGATGGCACAGGTCCCTGAACAACTGGACCTGCAGATCCCTTCTTCCTGTAAGATGATCGAAGAGGGGGCGCACCTGCTTTTCCAGCTCCTCGACATCTGCAGTTGAGATGTCCTCCACATAGTTGGATGGGAAGTACTGCTGGATCCTGGTTCCATAGTCGCCTTTCCACCTGGATAAGAAGAGGGCACATGGGGGGCTGTCACCAGGTGGCATGAATTACCCACTACTGCTCATTAGCACCTGGCTGCTGGCTCGATTCTGATGGGGACAGGTAGCAAGTGGCCGAGTGACCAGTGTCACTATCTGTGACAACACAGCAACTCACAGGCAGCTTCTTTTTTTTAATTACCAATGAGTTACCAGGGGCCGATTTTCCCCCTCATCACATGATCTTAATGTTTGACCAAAGATACCACGAGTCAAAAGTTTCAGTGCTTTAAGTGGAAGTCAGAGACCACACAAGACAAAAGCTCAACCCCATCTCAGGGAATAATTTTGAGAAAAGGTGGTTCTAGAGCCAGATAGCCTGAAATTAAATTCCAGCCCTATCACGGACTGTGGAGGCTTTCTGTGCCTCCGACTCTCCATCCACAAAATGGTGAAACACGAGCGCTTCCCTCGGAAAGTTTTATTAGGTCTCTCTAAATTAACATAAGCTGAGTGCTTGGGACAGCACCTACCTAGCACACAGTAAGTACTCACTAGTGTTAGCTCTTACTATTATTCAGCTAAAACACTGTTCCCTATCTTTGTAACAGCACTAACGACATGTGACATAATCCATCTGTGAATGTTCCTGGACCCTACCAGACGGTGAACACCTCTAAGATTGTGGTGAGCACCGCAAGTCCACGCCCAGACACGCGAACCTCCTCCTTCGACCTGCGCATCTCACGAGCCACTTTCTGCAGCCACAGACTCTCCAAAATGCACCTCTTACCACACCACGTGATGGCTCCCCAGGGCCTCTAGAATCCAGCCCAGACTCTTCAGCATAGCAACCACAGCCCAGCACAGTCTGACCCCAGGACTCCCAGACCTCACCTCCTAACTCTCCATGACATTGATTCCAGATGACCCGTTGTCCCCATCATGCCCCTGCCACGTTACCTAGCTTCCACGTCTTAGTCCACGCCCTTGGTACCCAGCTTCCCTCCACTAATTTAAGACTCAGTTTGGGCATTTCCTCTTCCAGGAAGTCTTCCCTGACTGCCACCTAGGCTGAGCACTCTTCCTCTGTGGTCCCCTGGCCTCCTATCCCGACAGTCATCTGAGCAGCTACACCTTATACTTAATGTGTAATTATACATCTGTCTTCCCCACTATATGAGATCTTTCTGGATTTTTATTTTTCTTTTTAAACTGAGTCTCATTCTATCCCCCAGGCTGGAGTGCATGGCATGATCTCAGCTCACTGCAACCTCCGCCTCCTGGGTTCAAGCAATTCTCCTGCCTCAGCCTCCCAAGTAGCTGGGATTACAGGCATGCACCACCACGTCTGCCTAACATTTGTATTTTTAGTAGAGACAGGGTTTCACCATGTTGGCCAGGTTGGTCTCAAACTCCTGACCTCAAGTGATCCTCCTGCCTTGGCCTCCCAAAGTGCTGGGGTTACAGGTGGGAGCCACCACACCTGGGTGACCTTTCTGGATCTTGATCAAGTCTGTGCTTCATGGTGGTAAGAAGAACTTTAATATTTTTGGTCTGAATAAGCAGAATGAGGACTGATGCCACCAGTTCACGTAGCGGAGACACAGGACTGCAGGTTGTAAGCCCTTTTCATGCCCTCCACACCATTACTCTAGACCCACTTCTGGCAAAAGCTGGCTATATTTAGGGTGATCATATGTACCATTCATCCAGGACTGAGCAGTTTACATTCCTTTGACACTCAGTAGCATCCCGGTTCAGACAAAAGTTGTGTGGTCCCCTAGCTACAGGGGAACCAGTTTGGGAATATGCAAAAAAAAAAGCCATTTCAGGCTGGGCATGGTGGGTCAAGCCTGTAATCCCAGCACTTAGGGAGGCCGAGGTGGGTGGATCATGAGGTCAGGAGTTTGAGACCAGCCTGGCCAACATGGTGAAACCCCATCTCTGCTAAAAAATACAAAAATTAGCTGGGCGTAAATGAACACCCAGATGGCAAGCAAATATTAGTGGGAAAACCTCTGATGCTGTCAAACCTGTTTAGATCAGCGGCTTCCTTCTTCTGCCACCCAAAGGAAATGGGAACAGGAATTTCACAGGGAATCCAGTAAAACTGTTCCTCAGAACACAGGCTACAAATTACATGCCTGTAATCCTAGCTACTCAGAAGGATAAGACAGGAGAATTGCTTGAACCTGGGAGGCGGAGTTTGCAGTGAGCTGAGAATGCACCACTGCACTCCAGCCTGGGCGACAGAGGGAGACTTCATCTCAAAGGAAAAAAAAACGGCCGTTTCACACAGGCAGCCCCCTCAATAGCACTTCTGCCATCAGAGAGAGAAAGAAATGACCATGGCCACAGGACAGTTTGCCCACAGTCCCTTGCCAAAGAACTCCTCTTAACTCACCTCAAGATTACAGCCTTCGAAATTTGGAGAACTGCCTATCAGAGGCATGGAAAGGCATGAGGCTGTCTCCACAGAATGGAAAACTGTGATTTGGAGCAGTCACCTGGGCTCCATCCACAACTCCAAAAATGTTAGTCACCCACCCAGTGAGCACCAGGACATTGGCCAAGGCAGGGACAGGAGCACCATGAGGGAGTGCCAGTGTCCCTGGAAGACCTCAACTCTGACTGTGCCACTTCGAGTGGAGGGACCTCGGCAAAGCCAAGCAGCTGAACTGGGAGACGCTGATGGACACCATGGTTGCCGAACTGGGTCTGGGAGCCTGCAAGGGGAAGCATCAGGGCTGCAGTAGGGATAGCGAGGCCAGCCGGGAGGCCAAACAGGGCAGCTCCAGCCCCCACTCCAGCTCAAAAGATAACTTGGCTGCATCTTTAATTCTGGGGAATCTACGTATGAACTGGTTTGCAATGAGGTTCTCCAGATTTTTAGAAAAACTTTGACAATCCCTGGATTAAGGCATCTTGCAAGAGGACAGGGAAGGACTTAGCAGGTGAATGAGGTTACGAGTGTAGGCTTTGGAGCCAGAAGGCCTGGGGGTTCAAATCTCAGCCTGTGTGGCCCTGGACGAGTGGCTGCACTTCTCAGGGCTTCAGTTTCCTCATCTGTAAAATGCAGGTAACAACAGAACCAACCTTTTACAGTCGTCATGTGGATTCAGAGAGTTATTTCAAATGAAGTGCTTAAAACAGAGCTTGACACATAGAAGCACTCCGTGTAAGCTGCCATTCAGATTTCCAAGTCAGGTCTAGTTATCTTGTGAAAGGCAGAAATGCCCATCTACGAGGTGCTTAAACTAGTGCTCACTATTACGAGCAAGTTCTTACTGTTCTCAGACAGAAGTCACCTCACGAAACCACTTGCCCAGAAACCTGTCAGTAGGCAGTGAATTTTTCTTCCAAGGTAAGAAAGGGAAGTGGTAACTAAACCCTAGCACATCCAGGTACCTTTGCCCTAAAAACGTATTGTCTTCAATTCAGGATGCGGCCATTGTATACAGCACGTGACTATGCAATAGCATAAGAATTAGAACTGGAAATAACACACTGTCTTGTGTACTGAAAACGCCCTGCACTATTTAGTAGCTGTGTGACTTGGAAAGTCTCATTCGCCACATCGTTAAAGTGGGAATAATCATAGTCCTAACCACAGAGAGTAATGAAGATTTGGTTGATAGCAATTAGCAGACAGCTTGCCACCTAGTAAGACTTCAATAATGGTAGCTGCTGTTGTAATTGTAATAATATACAATATATGATATGACATATTGATAACTGTTAATATTGTTGTTTATCCATTTTCTCAAATAGAGCAAGCACGAAGCCACCTTCCTAAAAAGGGACTTAACACAAGAGGTCAAAGCCAGCCCAGAATGGCAGACAAAGGCGGGGCAGGGGGGTCAGACTCGGCCAGCACCTAAGTCTCATCACCAAGAAGGGACAAGTCAAGCCCGCCCACCAAGCAGCCCAGCCTCTACTCAGCCTTACCAGCCCCCAGGCTCCTTGGAGACGTTGTGGATGAGGGCGCCACGGCAGAAGCTCAGCTCATCGCTTCGCTTGGCTTTGTAGTCATACAGAGCTTTCACAGTTCTCTGAGGCTTTCAGGGAAAACAAGAAGGAAAACGTCAGGCCAGGGACAGGAGGAGAGGGAGGCGGCTGCATTCTGGGCATCATTCGGTTCTTCTCACTGGGGAGCAGGAGGCTTCAGGCCAAGATTACAAAGTCATCTGCTGGAGAGGGACTGGTATTGCAAAGGATCCAAGGCCCCAGAAAGTCACCAGGGAGTGAAGAAAGTCTGGCCTGGTCAGAGCTAAGGGTATCTGGGTTAGGGTTAGGGCTAGGGTTAGGGGCTAAGGGTTATGGGTTAGGGTTTAGGGTTTTGGCACAGGGGTTAGGAGTCAGGGTTTAGGGCTAGGGTTAGGAATATAGTTTAGGGATGGGGATGGGGTTAGGGGTTAGGGTTTAAGGTTAGGCTTAGGGTGGGAGTGCCCCTGTATTTCAGTGACCCAATATTCCTCAATTTCTTCAACAAAGAAAGGAAATGCCTTTTAGATTAAGCCAAGACCTTCATCACAGTGCCTGTGCTCATCAAGCCTCCCAGAAGTTCAAGGGCAACCCCATTCTTCCTGCCTGTCCTGAGGGCCTCACTGCTCTTTTTATGTAGGTCAGCGGTCCCCTATCTATACTCTTGCAGGCCGCTGACATTTTGCAAGAATAACTCAGGCTCTCCTCTATGAAATTCATCAAAAGGTGGTCTCTGCTGTCATAACTAAGTAAGAACTTCCTCGGTATAGAAATTTTATTCAATGAATTTGCTTTCATGCCTTCTGCCTGGCAGGCGTAAATGAACACCCAGATGGCAAGCAAATATTAGTGGGAAAACCTCTGACGCTGTCAAACCTGTTTAGATCAGCGGCTTCCTTCTTCTGCCACCCAAAGGAAATGGGAACAGGAATTTCACAGGGAATCCAGTAAAACTGTTCCTCAGAACACAGGCTACAAAGTCAGACATGTAGGTTCAAACCATTGCTCTGCCCTTGAATGGTTACATAAGGTTGAGACTCTGATCCTCAGCTCCCCAATCTGTGAAATGGGAAGTAAATTTTTATATATTTCACAGGATTGTTAAACTATCACATGAGATCGTGTGTATAACGATATAACTGACAGGAGCTTGCGATTCTTAAGTGCTAACTATAGTATAGGTCAAAGCATCGTTCCGAGCCTCAGGGTGTCTCGTTTAATCCCTACAACCACCATAACAGGTAGGTAGTTACATGATTATCCCCATTTTACAGATGATGAAAAAACTGAGATGCAGAGAAGGAAAGTAACTTGCCCCACATCTCAGCTGTTTTAAGTAGCTGAGCCCAGAACTACATCTATCAATGTGAGTTATTGCCATAGTTCAGGATGTTTCATAAGAAGCAATGTGGGTTCTAGAAGCTCTGCCACAGGGATCTGCAGCTGGAGGCTGGAGGCTAAGCAGAGCCCTTCCTTTCTCTCTCCCTCCTGCAGACAGAGCAGCCTCTACCTGCGTATCCTGCTTCAAGGGTGGATGTAAGGGCCAGAGCCAGGCTCCAAGGCCACAGAATCGAACACTCATCAGTTAGAGGGGTGACTGTTCTCATCACCAGAACATCCTTCACTTCTAACAAAATTTTTGCTGCTAAGGTCTCTTAATGCATTTCATATACAGCTGAATTTGCCTACAATTTTTCAAGATTTCATTTCTTTCTGAAAGAGATCTACATTGGCCAAGGATTATAAATTTTTAAAAAACAAAGTCATCTCTGGATTTCAACAGAGCCCACAAGCAGGGCCCCTTCCTAAGCGAGCGCTGTACACTAATCGTGTGCCACGTGACCCCCAAACAGAAAATTCGCCACCGTTCTTCCTCTCCCGGTTCAAACTAAATCTGAGATGAAACCGTGGCAAGGAGGAGCCGAGGGCTCAAAGTAAAATCCATCCCTACCTGCATGAAATCACATGACAGAGTTGGGGTGGGAATATGAGATAGCCTTTGCACTATTTGCACTGCAAGGAGGTCAGCGAACCAAATGGAATTTATAAACACCACGGGCTCCATCAGTGAGCATTTGAAAGACTTTTAATTAGAAGCCATTTTGGCCCAGAGGTGGTTCATCAAACCTCAGAATTTTAGCAAAACACTGTTGCATTTGGATGGAATTCTATTAACCTTTTCCCTGAAACTAGACTTCATACTGTCAATCATCGTTTCTTCTAAAAAAAAAAAAAAAATTATTTTGGCCAGGTTTTCCAGAATCTTCCCTTGCCCTGTTATAACTGCCAGGAGAACAAGATGGAATCCACGTCAGCCTAGTGACTCAGAAATCATGTGAGCTGGAGGTTCAGCACTGTACCATGGACGGATTGATTTCACTGGGATCCACATACATTCTGCTGACGTCATAAAGGGAGTTTATATCTCTTTCCTGGAAAAAAAAAAAAGAAAGAAAGAAATGTAATAATCCACGCTCCTGGAATAGCCCTTACATATTACACGGGTTCTAGGTTTCCTTATGGTTACCCATCCTTTGATAGAAGAGTTGAAATGTCATAGAATTTTCTTGTGGCCCATGAGTAGACACAGGAAAAAGCTATACAGAAGGTCTTCAGACTTGGAAACTAACCCAAAATCAGAGAGGCCCTGGCCTGGCCTGGCCTGCTGTGTGCCAGGCACCATGTTCCCTTGTAAAAACACAAATCCTAAGATCCAGTGGTGTGCTGGAGTGAGCTCCCAGCTCGCAAAAGCCCACTGCATACATCGCTTCCTGACTCCACATTTAAGGTTTGATGGCAGCACATCAGCAAATTGAAACTGACCACCATGTAAGTATTTACACCATGGAAATTGGCAAATGCTACAAACCACTGCTTTCCCCCTCAGAGTTGTTTAAACATTTACTAGCACACCACGGCCAAGATCCACCCCCAGCACCTCTCTGTTCCTCTCTAACTCTTCTTTTTGTTCCTCACGTCACCTTAGGGCTTGTGGTGTGGCCACTCCTCTACCTAGAGCCACCCCTTCCTTCACTTCTCCCCCAAGTCCATTCACCACTGTCTTCCATGTTTCAGCTCACATTTCTCCCCTTTTAAGGTGGCCTTCTCCGATCACCACCCGCACAGTCTAAGGCAGTACCCACCCCTTTTCACACCATCCTGTTTTCTTTGCTTTATTATACTTCATGCTACCTGAAAACATCTTCATTATGTATACTATCTGTCTCTCCTCTCCAGAACCTATATTTCCCAAAGGCAGATTTTATTCCACAGTACTCCCAGTATCTAGAACAGTTCTTGGCACATGGTCAGGATGACATAAACCTCTTTTCAATAAATTCATGATCTGTGTGGTAGGAATGGAGACACAGTAATCATGTTAGGTCTCTTCTGCACCCAGAACTGTCCAATGACTCAGAGAAAAAGCCAGGGCCTTATAATGGCCTCTGAGCCCTGCATGATCCAGTCCCCTGTGAACCCCCATTTTCATTTAGCTCTACCCCCACCCAGGCTTGCTCAATTCCGGCCATGCTCCCTGCTTCTTGGTGCCTCCAGGCAGGCTCCTACCTCAGGACCTTTGCACATGCTATCCTCTCTTCCTCCTGAAGTTACCCACATGGCTCACTCCTTCTCAGTGACATCTTCCTAGACCACCCTCTGAAAACTGCAATCCCTTCCCCATCACTCTGTATCCCCTTATCCACCTGCCCAGTGTTTTTCTCCTTAGCACTCATCACCATCTTGACACAGGCTATGCATATTTTAAACCTCATTTGTTGCATCTCCCCAGCACTACACTATAAGCAGCACAAGGGCAGGGTCTTTATGTGTTGTGTTCGGTTTGTATCCCCAGGACCTCAGCAGTATTAGACACATGGTGAATACTCAGAGGTTTGCTGAATTCAGGAACGGATGAGCTACAACCTCAGACAAGAAATCCCACCAAATCACAAGGGAGTCAACCACCTACCATATTGTAGCGCTCCAGGAGCTCGGGGGTCACGGGGTAGCGCAGTCTCATCTTCCGGTAGAGTGAATGCTTCTCATAGTAACTGACGAGCTCCACCAGGCTCTCAAAATAGGCAGAGGTTCCCAGCACAAAGTGCCGGCCGTCCCGGTTGATGCGACAGTGCTTCACCTTGCCCCTAGCCCTGGATCAGGAAGAACACAGGGGTTGACATGTCAAGATCCTGGTGGCCAAACAATTTTTATACAAACCCCACTGATTAGATACAACATAGTTATCCAGCCTTAGAGAAGTGGGTACAGAAACAGGGTGTAGTCCTCCTATGGAATACATGGCAATTAAAAACAATGATGTGGGTATTTTCAAAACAGATCTAGAAGAATCTGTATCTCAGAAGAAATATTGCTGAGTGACTCAACAGCTCCTCTTACCCTTCCCCTCCTCCCCAACTACAGGACTTGACTTTAGGACCATCTTAGGGAACTAGATCAGGAGTAGCCCAAATCTGGCCCACCACCTTTAATAAATAAAGCTTTATTGAAACACAACTACAGTTCATTTGTATATACATTGTCTGGGGCTGTTTTCATACTGTAACAGCAGAGTTGCATAGCTGCAACAGAGACCATATGGCCAGTAAAACCTAAAATATTCACTCTTTTGTCCTTTACAGAAAATGTTTGCCAATCTTCCCCGACAAATTCTTAAATCTTGCCTTCAATGACTCAACCAGCAAAATGACAACTTTTTTTTTTCAAAAAAGAGACAAGTCTTTCATTCCTTCATCTGTTTAAAACATGAAGCAGAAAAAATCCAAAACAGAAGAGCCTCCTTAGTTTTATTAGCTTTTTTCAGCAAGACAAAAACATCTGGAAAAATATATTTTGACCCTAACTTTACAGCTAAGCGGGTCTTTTTTTAAAAAAAAAGTCTACCCCAAATAGTCAAAGAAATTCTGAGCAAAAAATAACAAAGATGGAGATAGCATACTACCTTACTTCAGAATATACTACAAAGCTATAGTAATTAAAATAGTATGACAGTGGCTAAAAAGAGACACAAAGACCAGTAGAACAGAATAGAGACCCCAGAAATAAATCCACGCATTTACCGTCAACAGATTCTCAATAAAGATGTCTGGAACAAACCAGGGGGAAATGACAGGCTGTTAAATAAATAGGGTTGGGAAACCTAGATTTTAAAAATGTAAAGGAATTTCAAAAGAAATTCCTATATAGAAATAATAAGTTTCAAAAGAAGAAAACTGGACCCTTATCTCACACCATAAACAAAAAAAGCAGCTCAAAATGGATTAAAGACTAAACATAAGACCTGAAACTGTAAAACTACTAGAAGAAAACTGAGAGTAAAAACTGTGTAACATGGGTCTGGACAATGATTTTCCAGATATGACCCCAAAAACACAGGCAATAAAAATAAAAGTGGATAAGTGGGATTCTATCAGACTAAAAGGCTTCTGCATAGCCAAGGAAAGAATCAACAGAGTAAAGGAACAACCTACAGAAAGGGAAAAATATCTGCAAACTGAACATTTGACAAGAGGTCAACATCTAAAATATGTAAGGAACTCTAACAACTCAAAAGTAATAAAAGAAATTAACCAATTTAAAAATGGACAAAGGCCGGGCGCGGTGGCTCACACCTGTAATCCCAGCACTTTGGCAGGCCGAAGCAGGCAGATTACTTGAGGTCAGGAGTTTGAGACCAGCCTGGCCAACATGGTGAAACACTGTCTCTACTAAAAATAAAAAATTAGCTGGGCATGGTGGCAGGTGTCTGTAATCTCAGCTACTGGGGAGGCTGAGGGATGAGGAGCACTTGAACCCCAGAGGCAGAGGTTGCAGTGAGCCAAGATCATGCCACTGTACTCCAGCCTGAGTGACAAACTAAGACCCTATTTCAAAAAAAAAAAAAAAAATGGACAAAGGATATGAATACACATTTCTCAAAAGAAGATATGTAAATAGCCAACAGATATATAAAGAATGTTCAACATCACTAATCATCAGAGAAATGCAAATTAAAACCACCATGAGATGTCACCTCACACCTGGTAAAATGGCTATTAGCTAAAAGAGAAGTGCTGGTGAGGATGTGGAGACGAGGGGACCCCTGCACCTGGTTGGTGGGGCTGTAGATTAGCATAGCCATTAAGGAAAACAGTAGAGTTTCCTCAAAAAATTATAAACAGAACGCCATGTGATCCAGCCATCCCACTTCTGGGCATCCATCCAAAGAAAATGAAATCAATATGTCAAAGAGAGAGCGGCACCCCATGTTCACAGCACCATTCACCATAGCCAAGATGTAGAATCAACCTGCCCACCAACAGATAAATGGATAAAGAAAATGTGGTGCATTTACATAATGGAATACCATTCACCTTTAGAAAAGAAGGAAAGCCTGTCATTTGCAACAACGTGGATGAAACTGGAGGACACTGTGCTGAGTGAAATAAGCCAGGCACCGAAAAACAAAGACTACATGATCTCATATGTGAAATCTAAAAAGATTTAACCTCACAGAAGTAGAGAGTAGAAGGGTGGTTACCAGGGTCCGGGGCAGGGGGAGGGAGGGAGTGTTGGGGATATGTTGGTCAAAGGGCACAAAATTTCAGTTAGACAAGAGGAGTAAGTTCAAGAGATCTGTGCTATAGCGTAGGAGCTATAGTCAATAACAAGGTCCTAGCCAGGCTCGGTGGCTCATGCCTGTAATCCCAGCACTATCAGAGGCCGAGTCAGGTGGATCATCTGAGGTCAGGAGTTCTATAATAGCCCAGCCAACATCGTGAAACCCCATCTTTACTAAAAATACAAAAATTATCCAGGCATGGTGGCATGTGCCTGTAATCCCAGATACTCAAGAGGCTGAGGCAGGAGAATCGCTTGAACCCAGAGGTGGAGGTTACAGTGAGCCGAGATCTGAGATCACACCAGTACACTCCAGGCTGGGTGACAGAGCAAGACTCTGTCTCAAAAAAAAAAACAATGTCCTGTATTCTTGAAAATTGCTGAGGGTAGACTTTAAGTCTCACCACACGCAAAAAAAAATGGTTAAATATGTGAGGTAGTGCATACGTTATTATCTCAATTTAGCCATTTCAACATGTATACATACTTTAAAATATGTATACATAGACATAATACATATATACAACTTTTATTTGTCAAATAAATAAATTAGGAAAAACACCTAAAGGCATAGTTTCTATGGGCATACTACTCTTTACAATTTTGCATGGCAGGAGAAAAAATAAAAGAAATTTTTTGCACTGTAGAGACTCTTTTATTGTTTAAAGATTTTTTCTTTTTTAAAAGGATTTCCAATCTTTTGAAAAAAATATATTCTTTTAAGCCATTTCTTCAAAAAGTCCTGTAAAAACAAAATGCTAGAAGACTTTTCCTTCAGTGGTTTATTTGCAGCAGTATTTTATTAAATATTTATTCCTTCTAAAAACAAAACAGAGGAAAGAAAAGAAACACTGCTGAGTAGAAAACCTGCGAATGCTCCCATTTGTATTTTTTAAAAAATAGAACAAAAATACCCACACACAAAATGGCACTATCTATTTTCCATAAGTACAGACGTGTATAAATATGTATGTATTTTTTAAATGTCCAGATGGAGACACCAATTTGAAAACTGTGCTTTCTACCGGGACATCTCTATTAAGATTAGAAGGACCACAGGGGGCTTCAGCCTTGACTGTAGTGTCTTAATTTTTTATAGAGTATCTTCCTACGATATTCATGTAATTGAAAATTAATTTTTAAACTTTTTATAAAAGCTCCTCAGGGCGAGAGCTCGGTGCCGAGGTAGAGAGCTGGGGTCAGGTTCCAGCTCCTTCCTCAGAGAACCCCTAAGCCTCAGTTTCCCAATCCACAGCATCGGGGATCCACAACCCCTGTTGCATGGGGAACATTAGGACCATCATCCATTCAGTGATTCGGGGTAAGCCTTCAGCTTTGTGTCTGGCACTCAGGCAGGACTCAGTAAGTGAATGATTTGGAAAACATAACTAAAATCAAGCCACAACTAACTTCCCTGGGAGAAGAGAGAATCAAAAGGGGAGATGGGAACAGGGCTGGAATAGGAGTTGCATCTTCCAACCTCCTGGAGCGTGGATGCCATGGTGCCAGGGCCTCAGGTCTGAGCTGAGAAGCCCCTCATCCTGCCCAAGAGATGCTTTCCACCAATCACAACCGGGCAACCACTTCAACACTTCATTTGAGGAATTGAAAGCAGGTGTTTCTCTTCTACTGGGAAAATCTATCCAGAAATTCAGTATACATCCCCAGAGCCCAGATCAGTGCCTGGCACAGGAAAGGTGCTCTACAAATATACAGGGGTCAAGGAGGAGAAGTTCCTCCAGACTTATGTTCCCCCACTGCCTGGTACAAATTCCCCATTTGTTCCCCTGGAGACCTCCTACTCACTCTCTGCCACCCTGCCTGAGCTTCCGTTTGTAGCACTTACCACGAAATATTACACTGATTTCCTCATATGCGCAAATCTCCTCAGTGCTTCTCAATAAAAGACAGTGATGCCTCAACCCACATCCTGAACAGAGAGCGTTTGAAAAAGTGTGTTTCCTGGGGCAGGGACGGGGATGGTATTTTTTATTGTTACAATGACATAGACATGAAGTGGATAGAGACCAGGGAAGCTCAACATCCCAAAACAGGAAAGTCCTCATGCCCTCCTCTTAGAGAAACACTGTGAGGGCTGAGCTTCCCTGACAGTGGGGTGAGGGGAGATGCCATCCTTGCTGATTGATTCATTAAGTCAGAGTTCACCAACCACCAACTACATCCCAGCCAATGTTACATAAGCAGGAACAGGTCCAAAGCAAGACACACTTGGCGTAAGGTGATGTCTCTCATTCCTGCCAGATCATTAGTCTGAGAGAGCAAGGATTGGACTGTTTTTATCACTCCTGCATTTCTGGAGCCCAGTATAGGGCCCATCACACAGTAGGTGCTCACCAAACATCTATTAATTCCTACAAAATAAAAACTTCCATTCTCAAGACACCTCTAATCTCATGAGGAAGATAGGCTCACAAAGTGAATGGGGTGTGTACATAAGTCAGGCAATCACCCTGAGGACCCACCCTACCTTTTTATTCACCTGATCCCATTGAAGTGACCCCAACCACATCCCCAGATGGCTAGTCAGAGTCACGGCACCTGGCTCAGGGAGGGGGCCATCCTTTCTGCCGGACACTGTCCTGGCGGCCCAAGGTATAGCCACCTGAGAAGGAAGCTGATGGAGAATAATGCCATAGGTACCACCCTGACCCCCATCAGGTGAGGCCCAAATCTGGGGGTGTCAGAGCTGCCTCAGCTCTTGGGCATCTCACTTTGCAGCCAACAAGTCCCCACCATTTTTGTTTGAGCCAGTTGAGTTTAGTTGCTATCACTGCACAGAATGACAGCACAGTGGGAGTGCCAACACCCAGCCTGGGGTATACAGCAGGCCTTTAATCCGTGCGCAGTGGACTGAACACACCTGATCCCCAACCAGGCTGATGAGGCAAAGGAAAAGAGCAAAGGGCAGAGGCACCAATTCTGAGAAGCGCAGGTCACCCTCTTGGGAACACAGAGTAAAGAAGAGCCATGCGGGTGGGAGGCTGCTCTCTGGCTGGAGCTAGCACACAGTAGGTCTTCAGTAAACTGCAGTGATAATGACCATCACCACGGTCCCCAGGGAGGTGACTCAGGCATAGTGGTCCAGGCAAGGAGGAAGGAAAATCCAGACGTCCAGGTGCTGCCTGGCAGGGTCACCAGGGGATGGGGCTAGGGCAGAGAGAACGGAGAGAGGAGTGGGGAGGGGCACACCACACACCCCACAGCAGCTGCCATGCGGCTGGCGCCACCACGAAACACAGGCCCAGAGCATCCACTGCCTCCTGTTTTTCACAAGAAGCAATCTTGTTTTTCAGTGAAATTGCTCCATTTTTCACATCAGCATACAAAAGACGTCCGCAGGCCTGATTCGGCCCCCAGGCCTCTGGCTGGAGACTCTGGAGTGAAGAGCTTAGGCTTTGGAGTCTGAACCTCAGACTCAGTTGACCATGAGGCTGTGTGACTCCAGCCAGGTCACTTAACTTCTCTAGGCCTATTTCCTCACTTGTAATAACTAGACCTACCTCTCACAGGTTGTAGCAAAGGATTCCATCAGATGAGGCCTTGAAGGCAGCCCAGTGTCTAGAACACAGCGAGGAACTCAATATATGGCAGACTGTTACCACCATAAGAATACACAAGGGAAATCCTGGGGTTGGGGAGATGGAGGGACAGTAGGATATACGGAGTCTGAGTCACTACCCTGCTCCTTGTCATTCATGGAAGTGGGGAAATCTGGTGTTTTGGGGTAAAATTAGAGAATCACAGGCCTTGAGGAGGTTGGGCAGCAGCTGCAGATAGCAGGAAACCAGATCTGTGTCATCACAGGCCTGGGCTGTACAGGCTCAGATCCCAGCGCCAGCAATCACTGGCTACATGCTTCAGCAAGTTATTTAATCTTGGTGTGCCTCAGTTTCCTCCTCTGAGAAATACGGGTCATGGTCACGTCAACCCCACAGAGTTACTGCAAGCCAAAGTGAGTTACTATAGAACACGCTGCCCTGGAGAACGCAGACTGTGCCTGGCACGCTGGAGCGCACATTCTCACAGTGGCTTTTGCTGTGGTGGTGGTTGTCACTGTCGCTGATGCTCAGGGGCGGAGACATTACAGGTGAGCCTCCACCCGAAGCTCCCCCTTGGCTCTCCGCACCTATCCTTGCCAAGCCCCTCTGGAGGGCGTGTGCCTCCACCCCTGCACCCACCTGAAGGTGATGGCGTAGGAGTCGCTGCCCTCTCGCTTCCGGATCAGGAAGGCTCCATCCCGGGGGATCCTCATCAGCATGTCCTCTGCCTCCCCGCGACTCAGGCTGTCATAGTACCACCTGCAGCACAGGGCCAGGGAAAACGGCCAGGTGAGCGGTCTCTGGGCAGTCAGTGGGCCACCCGCGGAGGACAACATAATGGCGCCAGTGACAACTACCATGGAAATCACATAGTGGGCTTCCCCAGCCAAAGACACCTCAGAAAAGAGCAATTTGTGAAGAGAACAGTGGGAGACACAGTGGGTCTGTTTCAAGACCAAAATAATACACTGGGCCAAGCACAGTGGTTCACATCTGAAATATTAGCACTTTGGGAGGCTGAGGCCGGAGGATCACTTGGGGTCAGGAGTATGGGACCAGCCTGGCCAGCACAATGAGACACCATCTCTATAAAAGATAAAACAGGCCAGGCGCAGTGGATCACGCCTATAATCCCAGCACTTTGGGAGGCCAAGGCAGACAGGTTGCTTGAAGTCAGGAGTTCGAGAGCAGTCTGACCAACATGGTAAAACCCCGTCTCTACTAAAAATACAAAAATTAGCCAGGCCTGGTGTCATGCGCCTGTAATCCCAGCTACCTGGGAGGCTGAGGCGCAAGAATCACTTGAACCTGGGAGGTAAAGGTTGCAGTGACCGAGATTGTGCCACTGCACTCCAGCCTTGGAGACGGAACAAGACTCGGTCTCAAAATAAATAAACAATAAAATTAAATAATTAGCTGGGTATGGTGGCACACACCTGTAGTCTCAGAAACTCAGGAGGCTAAGGTAGGAAGATCGCTTGAGCCCAGGAGTTCGAGGCTGCAGTGATCCTTGCCTGTTCCACTGCACTCCAGCCTGGGCAACACAGCACCGCCGAGTCTCAGAAAATTGATTTATCTTCATCCACCCAAGCAGCCCAAAACTGAAACGCCAGGCTCCCAGGGAAGCACAGTTATTGCCATGTGTCTCAGGAAATCGGAGGCAGAGAGCACAGCAGGAGTTTCAGAGGGTTTTGGGTTGTTTTAAAAGGCAATCCATAGGAAAATTGGACAGAAAAAGTGAAAAAAAGTTGTTGTAAGTAGTACGGCCTCCACAGAAATGTACATTCTAGCAGCTTTCTGCTTAAGTTTGTTTTTTTAATTCCCAGAATGTGTTGACCCTTTGCAAAGCCTACCCTGATACTCATTTCACTAGATTAAAAAATCAAAGGGAGACCTTTACAATTACTGTTCCCTTGTTCACTTGCAGAACAAACAGAAAAGAGCTCTGAAAGGTAGGAGCATATCCCTGGTCAGAATGACCCTCTGGAAATCAAAGCCCAAAGCTTCAGGGCTATGAAGATAAAGCAGAAGAAAGGGAAAGGAGAGAGGAGAGGGAAAGAAAGAAAGAAAAGAGAAAAGGACACGGGTCACGGTGCCAGGAATTTGGAAACTGGCCACCTTGGTGATTTTGAGACCCTGGTGGGCTGGAGCAAGAGTGTCCTGGGGGTCTGGCTAGGACAGCTTCTTCAGGACAGAATCACCAGGCCAGCTTCTCCACCTGGCAGAAATAACCCGACCACCACCTGCCTCCCGCTCCACCCTCAGACACGTACGGCTTGGACTCGTGGGGGTTGGGGTTGGGCACTGGGTCCGTGAGCCGCAGCTCGAATTCGGTGCAGCGCAGGTGCGTCTCGCGGTAGTGCTGGATGAGGGCGTAGATGCTGCTGAAGGTGAGGTTGTCAGTCAGGTAGTACTTCAGGGTCCCATTCTCCATGGTGGAGCGTATCCGGCAGTGCTGGACCCGGCCTGACCGCCTGCAGAGAGAGGGTGCCGTCAGTGCTGGGAGAGCACAGCCAAGGCCACTGCCGCAGCCAGGGCCTCGGAGGCGGAGACATCACATGCAACCACACAACCTTCCCTCTGCTCCCAGAGCAGACACAGGAGCCCCAGCACAGTGGCTCACGCCTGTAATCCCAGCACCTTGGGAGGCCAAGATGGGTGGATTACCTGAGGTCAGGAGTTCAAGACCAGCTGGCCAACACAGTGACATCTCATCTCTACTAAAAATACAAAAATCAGCCGAGCATGGTGGCACTTGCCTGTAATCCCAGCTACTAGGGAGGCTGAGGCAGGAGAATCGCTTATACCTGGGAGGTGGAGGTTGCAATGACCCAAGATATCATCACTGCACTCCAGCCTGGGAAACACAGCAAAACTCCATCTCAAAAATAATAATAATAATAATAAGACACAGGGCCTACACCCTGAGCCTGGATTCCAGAACATTCTACCTACTTCCCCCATCCCCTACACCCCCTTTAATCTACTACTTTTCTAGAGCCAGGACGCCTGGATTCAAATCCCAGCTCTGCCACGTATGAGCTAAGTGTCCTGGAGCAGGTCACCCATCCTGTCTGAGCCGTGGTGTTATTATTACCCTACAGGTCTGACAGGGACAGTAACAGTGTCCACCCCAAAGAGGCATCCTGAAGAGTAAACGAGACCACATATACACACTGTCCAGAATGCTGCCCTGCACACAGTAAGCATCATTTCGGTGTCCACTACCACTAGTATTTGCATGTCATTAGTATTCTAATTTTCAGCCAAGTGCACCGGCTTACAGCTGTAATCCTAGCACTTTAGAAGGCCGAGACCAGAGGATTGCTTGAGCTGAGTTCGAAACCAGCCTGGGCAACACAGTGAGACTCCAGCTCTACAAAAAAATTTAAAAATTATCCAGGTGTAGTGGCATGTGCCTGTAGTCCCAGCTACTTAGGAGGCTGAGGTAGGAGGACTGCTTGAGCCCAGGAGTTTGAGGCTTCAGTGAGCTGAGATCACACCACTGTACTACACCTAGGCAACAGAGCAAGACCCTATCACAATTTTTTTAAGTGACAATATTATAATTTCCCTCCTTCAGGTCTTGTCTTATTTCAGGAAGGTTTTTCTGACCATTCCTCACATCATGGCACCACAGCCTTCTCTCACAGACTTTCACAAATCCCCCCAACTCACATTAAACTAAAGGGAGGGATGTCCCTTTATGTTGCCTTGTTTCACTGCAACATATACATCACAACTATACTTGCATATCATTTGTTTGACTACTTTCTCATTGCCCATCTCCCTCAAAAGAGATTCTAATGTCCAGGAGGACAAAAACATTGTCTGTCAGTCGTAAGTACCGCGCCTAGCACAGAGTACGCCTTCAAGAAGTGTCTTTTAACGCACAGAGACATAGATGAGTGAGTGGACGAATGAACGCACAAGCTCATCACAGCCTATGACAGCTTCGTAAAAACAGCCCTCGAGTTCCCCTTTTACAGAGGAGACAGAGATGCTAGGAGTTTGGCTGAATCATCTAGAACCACCAGACCCACTCCAGGGCCAGGATCGGGGAGGCGAGTGAGGCCTCATCATCTAAGAGTAGGGTCAAGTGTTGTCTTTGTTTAAAATGTTGATATTTTGCTCACTAGAGACTTTTTGCATTCCTTTTGATTTTTAAAAGTATTGCTCTGAAATCTCATTAATCTGGATTACTGTGCTCAGATGAGTCACACCCAGCTCATCCTTCTCCCGGCCTAGAAGAGCCCAACAAATGAAGGCTGGGTTTTGGGTTTCAGCCTACGATTCCTGCCTGAGCTAGAACCACTCACCACCCCACCTCATCTGGCCAGTGCAGAGGAGAAGGCAGGTGTTCCCTGGGTCAGGGACGTTACCAGAAGGACAGAGTGTAGTCATTGGGGAAGGTCTCGCTCTCCCGAACCAGGAAGGTGCCATCCTTGCCCCCTGTCTCCATGCAGTATTCCTGCAGCAACTTCTCAGCACTCGTCCTCTTCTCCACCTTCTTGTGGAACCATTTCTCCCCAAAATGCAGCTCTGTTGGGGGTATATCCTGGGCCACAAAGAAAGGAGGGGTTTCTGAAAGCCTTGGACCAAACCCCAGCAGCTCTGCCTCACCCTGACCCAGGGCACCCGATAACATAGAGAGGCCAGCTCAGCCAGTCCTCACTCAAAGGAGTCCGGGAAAACAGCACCCACTATCCTCCTCCATTTGCCTCCCCACTCCTGAGAGCCCTCATTTATGGTGGCCTCCTGGCATTCTGAGACATGGAGTGAGGGGTTTCCAGCACTGCCCTCCATTCTGTCTTTGGAAGTCTGACAGCCATGATGCCCTGGGGGCTACAGAAAGAAACAGTGGGAAAGATGACCACAGCTGGAGAAGAGGGGAACAGGAAATCTGGGACCAACCCAGAACACCAGCCTCCATCTAAGGCCAATCAGGCACTTCAGAGAGTAGGAAAGCATCTTGAACATCATTGGTTAAAGTACCTAGTGAAGCCAGCCAATCAGAAACAAGCTAGCCAGGCCATGGTACCCAGAGTAGCAGCAGCATCTTCAGGTGAGAATCTTCTTGCAGCTGGCCAGAGAAGCCACATGGGAAGGAGGTCCCAGGGGCTGGCTGGTCCTTGGGGGCCCCTGGGGACCTCCTCCCTATGTGGCTAGGGTCTCGCCCTACCTGGGGCACTTCCTCCTCCACAGTCTGTTCAATGTCATCACTGAAGGACAGCTTGGCGTCGGCGATGGCGCAGTAGTGCCGAGTCCATTTCTAGAAAGCAAAACTGGTATTAGTGCCCCCCAAAGTCTCTACCTCATCAACTCTGGAGCCCAGGAGCCCTGCAGGGCATCACCCCAGCATCTACTGTGGATGTGCTTTTCACGGTTCCATAGACATTTGTGGTGACTTCACTGAATTCAATTCCCTTCAAGGCATTTCTTTAAAACACTGATGTGTTTGTTTTGAACTCCTTTCAGTATTTTTTTTGGACTTTTAAAATCCACGTGTCTAAGGTAGGTACAACTCCTCATCACTTTCTTTTCTATTCCATCTACCTTTTGAGACTTTCAGAATTTTCTGGCCAGTTTGCTAGAAACCTTACCTTCAACATTTACTTGTGACTTAATTCCTTTTTATTTTATTATTATTTTTTTTTGAGATGGAGTTTCACTCTGTCACGAGGCTGGAGTGCAGTGGTGTGATATCTTGGCTCACTGAAACCTCTGCCTCCCGGGTTCAAGCAATTCTCCTGCCTCAACCTCCCAAGTAGCTGGGATTACAGGTGTGCACCATCATGCCCAGCTAATTTTTGTATTTTTATTAGAGACAGAGTTTCACCATGTTGGCCAGGATGGTCTCGATCTCCTGACCTTGTGATCTGCCCGCCTTAGCCTCCCAAAGTGCTAGGATTACAGGCATGAGCTACCACGCCTGGCCCAACTTAATTCTTTGGATTTTTGGTTTTTTTTTTTGGCCAGGCATGGTGGCCCACACCGGTAATTCCAACATTTTGGGAGGCCAAGGTGGGCAGATCACTTGAGATCAGGAGTTCGAGACCAGTCTGGCCAACATGGTGAGACACCATCTCTACTAAGACTATAAAAATGAGCAGGGTGTGGTGGTGCACACCTGTGGTCCTGGCTACTCAGGAAGCTGAGGCACAAGAATCACTTGAACCTGGTAGGTGGAGTTTGCAGTGAGCTGAGATTTTACCACTGCACTGTAACCGAAGCAATGGAGCAAGACTATCTAAAATAAATAAATAAATAATAAATATTGCCGTTGATATAATGGTATCTAGGATATAAGAACAGACAAGTAAAAATACACTGAAAATGGATATACACAATAGGTAAAGGGGTAGAAGCAGCATTATAGCCTGAAAAATAAGGTTTCTGGTGGAACAACCCTGGAATGGGGGACACAAGGTAGTCAGGACAAACTAAACGTACAGAAGCACCAGGTACTGGATCCCAGACCAGAAAACAAGCCCAAGTGGACACTAAAGTCTATAAACTAGTTATTAGTATTCTACCAATGTCAGTTTCCTGACTGTACTGATTATGCTATGGTTATGTAGGATGTTAATAATAATATTTGGAGAAGCTGGGTAAGGGTAGATGGGAGTATCCCGTACTATTTGTGTGTGTACATAAACATATTACATTGAACCTAAAATTATTTCAAAATAAAACATTAAAAATGCAAAAGGAAGGCCAGGCATGGTGGCTCATGCCTGTAATCCCAACGCTGTGGGAGGCCAAGGCAGGGAGATCACGAGGTCAAGAGATCAAGACCATCCTGGCTAACACGGTGAAAGCCTGTCTCTACTAAAAATAAAAAATTAGCCTGGCGTGGTGGTGGACACCTGTAGTCCCAGCTACTCGGGAGGCTGAGGCAGGAGAATCGCATGAACCTGGAAAGTGGAGGGTGCAGTGAACTGAGATTGGGCCACTGCACTTTAGCCTGGGCAGCAGAGTGAGACTCCGGCTCCAAAAAAAAAATGGAAAAGGAAAATAATGTCGGCCAGGCTTACCGGCTCACGCCTATAATCTCAGCACTTTGGGAGGCCAAGGTGGGGGGATCGCTTGAGCCCAGGAGTTTGAAATCAGCCTAGGCAACGTGACTAAATCTTATCTCTGCAAAAATACAAAACACTAGCCTGGGCCACCGGTGGTGTGCACCTGCTGTCCCAGTGACTCAGGGAGGCTGAGGCGGGAGGATCGCTTGAGCCTAGGAGGTCAAGGCTGCAGTGAGCCGTGATCACACCACTGCCCTCCAGCCTGGGCGACAGAGTGAGACCCTGTCCCACAAAACAAATAAATAAAATTTAAGTAGGAAAGTAAATTTGCATGGCAAAAACTTACTTGACTGAAAATGCGAGTAAGGCAGGCATATTCTCAGAGCTCCCAGCAGGGCTCCAAGAAGCAGCTGCAAGTGGGGTGGCCACAGTGGCTGCGAGAAGGGACCGAGGCCCACCTGGTCGATGGAATCCCACATGTACAGCTCTCCCTGTTGCTTGTGCTCATCCTTCTTGTCCTCCACGTTGACATCCACGTCACCTCGGGGGCCCAGCTTCTTATGCTAAGGGGAAAACATACACACAGGCTGTCTCCACAGAGACCCAAGTTTAGATCTTGGAGTCAACAGCTTTCATCAGCCTCTTCCCACCCAGGGCCTTTGCACTGCCTGGCCTCCCACTCAGTCTGTTCAGCTCTGCCCTCCAGGTTACCTTGAACAAGAAAAAAGAGCTTTCCTTACAGCTTGATCTAAAAATAGCCCATACTGGCTGGGTCCAAGTGGCTCACACCTATAATCCCAGCACTTTGAGAGGCTGAAGCAGACAGATTACTTGAGCTCAGGAGTTTGAGACCAGCCTGGCCAACATGGCAAAACCCCGTCCCTACAAAACTACAAAAATTAGCTGAGCATGCTAGCACATGCCTGTAATCCCAGCTACTTGGGAGGCTGAAACAGGAAGATCGCTTGAACCTGGGAGGTGGAGGTTGCAGAGAGCTGAGACCGCACCACTGCACTCCAGCCTGGGTGACAGAGCATGACTCTGTCCCAATAAAATAAAGTAAAATACATAAAAATAAAACAAAATAAATAAAAATAGCCCACACTCCCCTTCCTGCCCTGCCACTCTCTAGCCCCAGGCCTGCTTTATGCATCCCATTCCTAGCCCTACACACACCACGTGTTTGTCTTCTGTCTTCCCTGCTAGAATATAAGCCCCATGAGGGAAGGGATGCTGTTTTGCTTGCAGTTGAGTCTCCTGTGCTAGAAGAGCACTTAGCAGACAGTAAGTGCTCGGTAGACACCCAGTGAATAAATGACACCCCATGTGCCCAGCCTTCCCCAGCACACGGGGGAAAGGCAGGCTGCAGTCCAGAGGGAACAAGCGGGACCCACTGGAAATTAGACTAAGGTGGCCTGGGTGCAAACAGCACTGCAGCTATTCTACCAGCTGGGTGACCCCGGGCAAGTGGCTGCACTTCTCTGATCCTCAGACTTCTTATCTGCAAGATTAAGACAGCAACGATAACTGGTCTCCCACTCAGCCAAGAGTCTGTAAGTTGAGGGTCATGTAACCTGGTGAAGAAGCTCAGGATGAGAGTCAGATCCAGATTTGAATTCAGGGCCTATTACCTTACTGGTCATGTGACCTTGGCTGAGTCATCATCAGAGTCTCAGTCATCTGTCTCGTAAAATGGGAATGTGACAGACCCTGTGGGATCCCATAAGTCAAAGAACATGAAAGGTAAGTGTCAACAGTGAGGCAGGACCTCAGTGTCCTCTTGTGAATGGCAGCACGATAAAGGCGTGGGAAAACAGGCTTTGAGGGCAGACCACCTTGGCCTTGAATAATTTCCTCAGCAAACACTAAATGTGTGACCCTGGCTGAGCTATTGAACCTTTGAACCTCAATGTCCCCATCTGCAAAGTGGGTTAGGGCTGAGGTTATTCATCCTGCAGTGTCGTGACAAGACTGAATAAGAAGATATGCATGACCGTGTCTAGCCTGGTGCATGGTACACAGTGACTGTGTGGCCAATAGTATTTCCACCCCATTTCTTGAAATAGAAAGAAGTGAGCCACAGTGTATCAGGAGTGGGGAACGGGGTGCTCTAAAAGGGGCCTTCAGTATTTCACATCCCAGAACAAGAGCTGAAAATCCCTGGGAACATAGAGCAAACCATCTAATGGAAACAGAAGGAACGAGCTGGGAGCAGGGAAGAGCAAATGCAACCAGGTTGCCCTGAAGACTCACCCACCAGGTGACAGAGAAGCCATGGACCCTCCATGGCTGAGCTCCCTCCACCCTTTATCCTGCCTTCACCATGCTGGAATCATCCCTTGGCATCCCTGAAACAACTGCCTGGGTGCAAACAGCGCTGCAGATATTTTGTTAACTTGTGACCCCAGACAGGCGGCTGCACTTCTCCAGGCCTCACACTTCCCATCTGCAAGACTAAGACGATGACAGCTGATCTCCCACTTCGGAAAACATTTGTACCTTGAGGGTCATGGTCTTAGTCAAACACTCCCCATGCACTGGTGCTCTTACCCATAGGAGCACCAAAATCCCCTCCTCTGGTTGGGCTTGGCCAAAGCTCCTTGCACTGTTTGGTGTTTCTCTGTGGATGGGTTTGTCTCCCTACCAAACCATGACCTCCTGGAACGTAAGGATTGTGCCCAATGCATCTTGGTGGCCCAGTGACAATTTAGGGTACATGCCACATGTTGACACCACCACACCCTTGTGTGTGTTATTACCCCAGAGGATATCCGCCTTCTCTGCCTATTGCTATGGTCTGAATGTCAGTGTCCTCCAAATATTTATAATGTTGAAACCTAATCCCCAGTGTAATGGCATTTGGAGATGGTGGCTTTGGAAGGTGATAGGGTTAGGCTGTGTCCCCACCCAAATCTCATCTTGAACTGGAGCTCCAATAATTCCCACGTGTCATGGGAGGAACCTGGTGGGAGGTAACTGAATCATGGGGGCGGGTCTTTCACATGCTGTTCTTGTAATAGTGAACAAGTCTAATGAGATCTGGTTTTATAAATGGGAGTTTCCCTGCACAAGCTCTCTTTCCTGCCACCATGTAAGATGTGACTTTGCTCCTCCTTTGTCTTCTGCCATGACTGTGAGGCCACCCCATGTGGAACTGTGAGTCCATTAAGCCTCTTTCCTTTATAAATTACCCAGTCTCAGGTAAGTCTTTATTAGCAGTGTGAGAATAGATGATACAGAAGGTGATTAGGCATGAGGGTAGAGTCCTCATGAAGGAGAATGGTGCCCTTATAAAAGAAGCTCCAGATATCTTCATGTCCCAGATGGTTGTTTATTAATAAAAATTTTAAAATAACAGAGACCCCAGAGAGCTGCCTCACCCCTTCCACCACATGAAGACACAAATAGAAGTCAGCCTCCTAAAACCTGGAAGAAGACTCTCATACCAACACCCTGACCTTCAACTTCCGGCCTCCAGAACAGTGAGAAATCAGTTCCTGTTGTTTATAAGTCACCCAGCTCATGGTATTTTGTGATAGCTGCCTGAATGGACTGAGATACCTAGGAAACAGCTGCTCATCCTTCCCCATGAGCTTGTGGAAAGTCAACAAAATTCACACTCGCTCCTTCAATGAAAGGCTGCCCCGCCAAGGACTTCAGGTTCCACTGCCCTTGCAGGTAACATGACCAAGTTCTCATGAACAGAACAGAAGAGAAAAGGACGGGACATCTGACATGTGCTTGCTTACCAGAAACCATTTGCTCTGGACACGCTTGGACTTCCCGTGCTCTGAGCTGGAACTCAGATGTGCCTGAGACCCAGTCTCTCCCACACAAACAAGGACAAAGCCCCTTCACCATTATTGTGTCATGAGCTCCTTCATATTCTGGGGAAGGCTACAGATCCCTTTCTCAGAATATTAATAATATGTAAAATTACAAAGGAAACTCGATTACATTGAAATATGATTAAGATATTAAACAAATATTTGCAATACACTAATAGATGTGTTTCTTTATTCACATCTTAAATAAGATCTAGAGGCAGATCTAATAACCTCCATAATTCCAAAGTGGTGACGAGCATAACATTATTTTGAAATATTTGCAGTAACTGTAAACGTGATATGAAAATAGTCACGACTTCCACTGGTGACAGAGCCCCCAAGTGGCTTGTTGCCAACGTTCATAATTGAGGGAAGTATTAAATTTTATGTACAGGTTAATTAAAATAAAGATATAATTTATTTTCTGCTGAAGTTCACGTGCCCCTCTGATTCTAACCGTGGATTCTTTGGGGGTCTGTGAAACCCCAGTTGAAAACTGCTGCCCTGAGAGATGGTAGAGCAGAATGTGGGGGCCTGGGACCCTCAGTCACCTTGTGGGCTAGAGCTCAAAACTCCCAGAATGTTCTCCCTCCCATGGGGAAGAAATAAACTCTTATATGCTTTAAGCCACTGCATATCTGGTTCTTTATCCCAATAACTCAAAAATCCAAATGTTACTATGGCATCCCTAGGCAGATATCATCACACATCTCCCCTGCAGCACTGGGAATGTCAGCTCTATTGCTGCACTCAGCCTTTTCTAGCAACTGCTCTCCTCCCACACTCAGCTGGAAGCTCCAATCACAGAAACAGCCCCCAGGTCACTGGACACCTCCAGCACCTCACATAGGGCTGAGAGGGGCGTGGGGAAGGTTCACCAATGAACGAATGAACCATAACAAGTTAGCATGTAACGTAGCACCAGTTACAGGACAGGCGTACTTCCATATATTCTGCACGCCTTTCCTCATGTCATGCTCCCAGCAAGCTAGCCAGGTGGATTCCAGTGTTATCTCCCCCAGAGACTGGTGAGAACAGAGACCCTGAAAGGTTAATGACTTTGCCTGGGGTCACAGTGTTAGTAAGGTAAGCAGGTTTGAGCCTCTGCAGTGGGACCTGGAGCAGGGTCAGTAGGACACAGAATTTGGTGAATGGGACCTGGAGCCGGGAACCAAGCCACTGGGCTCCCTGGACAGCTGACAGCAGCATCCAGAGTGCCTACCTTGATGATGATCTTCTCCCGCAGCTGGCTGGGTGAGGGCAGCTGGTCAGCGCTGGCCTCCGTGGGCTTCATCAGAAGAAGGTCGCCAAATACATCTTTGAAGACCTTGGCCATGTGGCGCTGCTGCTCTACGCTGCAATGCTCCTCAATGGACAGGATCACTGGGAAGCTGCGGATGGAAGAGGGTGGGCGGCTCGGAAGGGGGAGCGCATATCTCTGGATCTGCCCCACAGAGGGACCAGGGCAGCTCGGCCCCGGGGCAACAGAAACTGGGTGTTGCTGGGGGCATGCCCCCCACACCTGCCCTCCCACAAGGAGAGGACCTCATCTTGGATGTGGGGGCTGGAGCCCTGGGAGTCAGAACAGCTGTGATCTGATTCGGGCACTTCCTCACACCCCAGAATGCACTGCTTCCCCTCATCCCAGAATGCACTGCTTCCCCACACCCCACAATGCACTGCTTCCTACACCCTACAATGTACTTTTTATTTTTTTCCATCCACTCCTGTCTTTAAACTTACAGAAAGAAGTCTCTAATCATTTTTTATTTCAAACCTACAGATAAGATGAAAACAAAGTGCAATGAGCACCCATGTATGCTTCACCTAGGGTCACCAACACTGACACTGTTCCATGAGCGCATCTACCTACTTTGGCATATTTATTATTTTCTGTATTTATAAAGGGTATTGGTTTTATATATTCTTATTCATATGCACACACAGGTAATTTTTGTATATATATGTAGGCATACATTATTGTATATATGTATATAAGGTGTCTGTATATTTATAGATCATTTGTGTGTGTGTATCTATAGTTGATTTTTGTTATCTTTGAGGGTTATGGTCCACAAAGTCACCACCAACACTGACTGGTAAAAACCTGAGCCATTGCTCCTAAGGGGAAAAACAGGGTCAGGGCCTTTTGAGTCTGCGGTCACAGTATTTTCCTCAACTGATCAATATCTCACTTTGTTTTATGTGTGTTTCTGTTTACAGACATATGATCTGGTACATGCTGTTGACTGACATTGGGCTCACAGCCAGAATCACTGTAATTCACGCCTGAACGAGGTACATCTGACACAGGTGTTTTCTCCGTAAGGCACATTACAGCCTTCTCGGGCTCAGGAACACCAGACAGCTCTTCAGCATTGTGCTTCAGGCCATTTGAACAGCAAAATCACTAAGATAAGACTCAAAAACAGGAAAAATGTGGCACTCAACAGATGTTGAGAAGGACACTTGTTGAAGCTTTCATGCTGTAGACAAGGAAGGGGAGCGCTGCTTTGCTCGGTCCCAGCCGAACACATGTGCATGGCCTGAGTCTCATTTTCCACACTTTGTGTGTGTCTGAAAATGACCTCAGAGTGCTTTGCGATTTGATTTGGGGTTACAAGTAAATTTTAGCAAGTAGGCAAATTCACAATTACAGAATTCATCAATAAAGATCACCTGTATCCTTCTATATATGTGAACGTGTGTGTATGTATACATTCACATATCAATAGTATGTGTGTATACATATATATGCCTATAAATACATACATATACACACATACTCCTCCTGAGGGAAGAGAAAAATCATATATTTTTTTTTCTTTTTTGAGACGAAGTTTCGCTTGTTGCCCAGGCTAGAGTACAGTGGTGCAACCTCGGCTCATTGCAACCTCTGCCTCCTGGATTCAAGTGATTCTCCTGACTCAGCCTCCTGAGCAGCTGGGGTTATAGGTTCCCACCAGCATGCCCAGCTAATTTTTCGTATTTTTAGTAGAGACGGGGTTTCACCATGTTGGTCAGGCTGGTCTCGAAATCCTCACCTCAGGTTATCCACCCGCCTTAGCCTCCCAAAGTGCTGGGATTACAGGCATGAGTCACCGCACCCAGCCTATTTTTATATTTCATTTGCACATGTATTTACGTTTCCTCTTGAACCATCTGAAATGAAGTGCAGACATCCTCCACAGGTATCTCTTAAGAACAAGAACATCCACTGACATAACCACACCATATCACCTCAGGAAATTATCTCTAATTAATGATCATTAGACATATAGTCCGTATTCAGACTTCTCTAATTATCCAAGAAATATAGTGTATAGTTGGGTTTTTCCCCACTGAGAATTCATCTGAGGCTTGTGCATCGCATTATCATGAAACAAAAGTATTCTAAAGGCAGCTATGTCACTTCCATCAACAGGAAACCACATCACTCGATAGAAAAGAAGGGAAAGTCGAAAATAAACAGATGGTGTTAAAAATAAAGTCCATAATCATGTTTCAGCTCAAGTAAATCATGGCCTCATCACTCCTGGGAAGCATGATCCAGCTCAGTCCTCCAACCTAGTCCACACACCCTCAGTAGCACACAACAGCTCAAAAGTTTTTAGAACAAAGGGTACCTAGTAAGTTGGTATCAAAACTCAATTGGCAGCAAAATCTGAACTATTTGAATGAACGCTGCTTGCAATCATTTCTTTAAATTCCTCTTAATACCGATAAGGATGCATTTTGCTGCAAAAACATTAATGCATTAATGTTTGATTAAAGAGTTCTAGCCCTACAGGGGTTACATGATTCCAGGCCTATTTTAGCCAGAAAAAAACTTCCTCTAGCCACAAATGAAATAATGTTTCACGAAAACTATCAACTCACAATCATAAGCACTTATGTCCTGAAAATGAAAGCAAACTCTCAAAGCAGTCTAAGAAGCCACCCGATGGCCTCTGTTAATACGGGTTCCTTCCAACTGCCTGGTGGAGGTCGGCACTAAAAAGGGCTAGGGCCTTCCCTAAGAGGGAGAATGCTGCGATGGAGAAATCATAAGCCTTCATTTAAAGGTTTTCGCCAAGTGGGAAAAGACATCCATAATTCATAATTGCATGGTTCAGAGCAACACCTCCCCGCAGCTCGAGGGATTTCTGTAGTCAGTGCAATAAAAACAACCAATCAGCCTGAGCGCAGTGGCTCACACCTGTAATCCCAGCACTTTAGGAGGCCAAGGCAGGAGGATCACCTGAGGTCAGGAGTTCAAGACGAGGCTGGCCAACATAGTGAAACCCTGTCTCTATAAAAATACAAAAATTAGCGAGGCACGATGGCAGGTGCCTGTAATCCCAGCTATTTGGGAGGCTGAGGCAGGGGAATTGCTTTAACTTGGAAGGTGAAGCCGAGACTCTGCCAGAATAAGACTCCATTTCAAAAGAAAGAAAGGAAAGAAAGAAAGAAGGAAGGAAGGAAGGAAGGAAGGAAGGAAGGAAAAGAAAAGAAAAGAAAAGAAAGGAAAAGAAAGAAAAGAAAGAGAAAGAAAGAAAGAAAAAACAAATCATATTGACTGAACACTTACTCTATTCCAGGTGCAGGATTAAGCACTTTCTATATGGCATCTCATTTAATCTTCACAACTACCCTGTGAGGTACACACAATTATCACCTCTATTTTTTTTTTTTTTTTTTTTTTGACACTGAGTCTTGCTCTTGTTGCCCAGGCTGGAGTGCAGTGGCACCATCTCAGCTCACCACAATCTCTGCCTCGCAGGTTCAAGCGATTCTCCTGCCTCAGCTTCCCAAGTAGCTGAGACTACAGGTACCCACCACTATGCCCAGCTTATTTTTTGTATTTTTAGTAGAAACAAGGTTTCTCCATGTTGGTCAGGCTGGTCTCGATCTCCTGACCTCATGATCCTCCCACCTTGGCCTCCCAAAGTGCTATGACTATAGGTGTGAGCCACTGCTCACACCTCTACCTTTTAACATGGGAATTGAAGCACAGAATTGAAATTGCTTTACTTAACAGCTGAATTCAAATTCATCAAGAAGGACTCAGAACCCATACTTGTAAGTGCTGTTCTATCCCAGAAGGGATAAAAAGACAACTATCATTCCACTGTGGCTATAGAAGGCCTCTTGCCAGCTCTCAGAAATAATAAGGAACCTAGACCAGGAGTCGGCATATGACGGCCTCCACCCCAAATCTGGCCTGCCATCTATTTTTGTAATTTGTAATTCCAGTTTTAACTGGAACACAGCCGGGCCCATCTATTTACCTGTTGGCCACTGCCGCTTTTGCACTTCAGCAACAGGGCTGAACTGCTGCGACAGAGACCACAGGGCCCAGAAAGCCCGAAATATTTCTATCAGGCCCTTTGCAGAACAATTTCGTTGACCTCCAGCCCAGACAAAGGTCTTCTGGTGGGACAGAAAAGAATTAGACCGGGGTCAGAAACCCTTGAAATGAACCTAAATGTTTTCACCCACTTAACCTCCACTCGCCTTAGATGACTTGTCTATTAAATGGGGATAACCAGGCCCACTTTCTGGCAAAGAATCAAAATGATCACATGTACAAAGCGCCTAGCACAGAGTCTGGCCCAAGGGGGTATTCAAGAAATACGAACACCCCCGACACCACCACCACTACTGGTTGCTTGGATTCCGCCTGTAGAACCGGGCAGAAAAGACGGAATTAGAACAGAAGGGGAATTTTAACTTTCCTTGTCTTTCCTTGTCTCTTTCTCTCTCTCTTTTTTTTTTTTTATTAGTATTTATTTATTTTTTTGGAGACTGTCTCATTCTGTTGCCCAGGCTGGAATACAGTGGTGCAATCTCAGCTCACCACAACCTCTGCCTCCCAGGTTCAGGCAGTCCTCCGGCCTCTGCCTCCCAAGTAGCTGGGACTACAAGCACATGACACTGAGCCAGGCTAATTTTTTTTATTTTTTATCTTTTGTATTTTTGGTAGAGACATGGTTTCACCATGTTGCCCAGGCTCTTCTCAGACTCCTGACCTCAAGTGACCACACCTCAGCCTCCCAAACTGCTGGGATTACAGGCATGAGCCAGTGTGCCCGGCCTTTCCTTCTCTTGAGGGTTCTGAAAGTGGGGACCAGACAGAATGAGGAGGTGGGCAGGGGCGCTGAGCAGCCACAGGGTTCCCTAGCCAGAGCCTCCTCCGGGCTCTAGAGCCAGGGAGCAACTCGAACTCTTGGCCCGCAGGGGGCGCCAACACATGGGTGAGGACTTGATGGCAATGGCTTCTGTCAAGATGGAGCCCAGTCCTTCATGTGTTTGAAGGGAGGCGTCTAAACGTGTTTGCCGGTCTTTCCATCTGTCCATCCAACCCCACCTGCCTTCCCCTTTAAGTCAAACCACCCAGAAATCAGCCAACTGACCTCGAGGTCACAAAGGCATGGTCCTTGATGGCCTGCACGACGTCATCAAACTTGATCTTAGTGGTCCGCGTCCAGCCGTGGTAGATGACCGGCCTCCCATCGGGCCCGTCCCAGCAGTCCACTACAGGGAGAAACAGGCAGCCTCAACACCACGTGTGATCACCCACAGCCCCAAGGTCAGCCCTCGGCCCACATGTCAATTCAGTTACTAGACACAGACGCCCAGGCTCCCTCCACTCCGCGGCCAACACGAGGACATGGGTCTCCCTGTGGTCTTACATAATGCAGTGAGCTGTCCAAGACAAGCTAGTTTCAGTGCTTCTTTTTAAAGAAGGTTTTATCATGTGTTTTATTTTCTGACTTCACCTGTCGAAAACCCTGACTGCCTCTTCTGCCCATGGAAATAATACAGAGCAATGAAAATTTATGAGTAAAGGTTCACAGTAAATTTTTCAAACAGAAATGGGTCATGTGGAAGGTGAACAGCCCCCATCTTTTCGACTCCTGGAGGGCACAGGAGCTGACTGCTTCGAGCTTTACTTTTAAATATTTGCTTTTTCCTGAGGGAGGTGAAAATCATAAACAGAAAAAAGGTCTATGGAATAACTGCTACAAAACACTGTTTCCGTGATGAGTGTTTTTGGTAGCACTGGCGCGTGACTCAGTGGTTGTTGCCTTTTTCTTTTCGTTTCTTTTTTTTTTTTTTGAGACAGAGTCTCCTGTTGCCCAAGCTGGAAGGCAGTGGTGCGATCTCAGCTCACTGCAACCTCTGCCTCCTGGACTCAAGCAATTCTTATGCCTCCGCCTCCCAGGTAGCTGGGATTACAGATGTGCACTACCACACCCAACTAATTTTTGTATTTAGAGACGGGGTTTCACCATGTTGGCCAGATGGTCTCAAACTCCTGACCTCAAGTGATCCACCCGCCTCGACCTCTCACAGCGCCGGGATTCCAGGCGTGAAACACCACACCCAGCCAGTTGGTGCCTTTTCTCCACCAAATGCAGCCATGAGCCCTTGGTGAGAAGGAGGCTGGAAGGAAAGAGACTTCCAGCCTCCCTGGAAAGGAGCCAGATAAGCTAAGAGAAGGAAGAAGGGAAATAAGGCCTCTGACACCTGCCCAGCCACGCATGCCACCTAACTCTTCTTTTCTTTTCTGTTGAGACACAGAGTCTCACTCTGTTGCCCAGGCTATAGTGAAGTGGCACAATCACAGCTCACGACAGCCTCTACCTCCTGGGCTCAAGCAATCCTCCCACCTCAGCCTCCCAAGTAGCTGGGACCACAGGTGCACACCATCACACATGGCTAATTTTTTTATTTTTCATAATGACAGGATCTCGCCATGTCACCCAGGCTGGTCTCAAACTGCTGGCCTCATGCAATCCTCCCACCTTAGCTTCCCAAAGTGCTGGGATTACAGGCATGAGCCACCGTATCCAGCCCTGATGGTTCTTTTTCACAGTTGCTCATAGATCCCCAATCCAGGTGATACGGTGTTCCGGAGCACACCTAGGACCCAGCAGGTGTCTGTTTGCCTCCCTCTAATACCAGCCCAGGAGGACGCTGAGAAGATACAGAGGACAGGGACTCTGTCTCAAAAACAAAATAAGAAAAAGAAACATCACACTCTAACCCCATAAAGATGCACAGCTATTATTATGTGTCCACTAAAACGTCTTTAAAATTTGAAAGAAAGCACAGACTGACCACGCGGTTATCTTCAATTTGCCGTGAGCGTGACTTCCACCAAGAAGGAGCTACTCTCACGAGGTCAAGAGATCGAGACCATCCTAGTCAACATGGTGAAACCCCGTCTCTACTAAAAATACAAAAAATTAGCTGGGCATGGTGGCACGTGCCTGTAATCCCAGCTACTCAGGAGGCTGAGGCAGGAGAATTGCCTGAACCCAGGAGGCGGAGGTTGCGGTGAGCTGAAATCTCGCCATTGCACTCCAGCCTGGGTAACAAGAACAAAACTCCGTCTCAAAAAAAAAAAAAAAGAAGGAGCTACTCACGTTCGATGCAGCGACAGCCCATGCGCAGACAGCGGATGTAGGCCTCTGTGGACGACTCACTCCGCAGCTGGTCACCTGTGAGGTACCTGCAGGAGATAAGGCAGATGGCCGTGTGGGGGTGGCAACCATGGGGGCTTGGGGTGTCCTGGGGGACCTTCTCAGCCTGAACCCCCAAAGCTCTGAGTTCTTTCATCCAGAAAGACTCAAAGCTAAGGCCTGGGACAGAAATACACAGTCCTACAGCCACACTGGGCATGAGCTTTGAACTCGGGGCACAGTCGCAGGAGGTGGCTGCTGACCCCTGGGCAATGCAAGCGTGGAGTAGAGAGGACATGCTCTTTTGAGGAGAAGCTGATCAAAACACATCAGAAGCAAAAAACTACAGAAGGTGAATTAACAGGGCCCCATGACCACCCTCGGGTGCTCAGTCTCAACAGAGATGGGCGCTTCTTTTGATATCAGGGCTCGAGGCCAGGCACAGAACAGGCGTTCAGCAATTGTTGGAGAAATCAGCTATTTTAGGAACCAGATCCACAAAAACTGCCGTAAAAAATGACTCTTTTTATGCACTTTCTTCTTCACCATGATTCACCCCCCACTTTTTTAAAGTTTGTGTTGCAAGGCCAGGCACGGTGGCTCATGCCTGTAATCCCAGCACTTTGGGAAGCCATGGTGGGTGGATCACCTGAAGTCAGGAGTTCAAGACCAGCCTGACTAACATGGTGAAATCCTGTCTCTACTAAAAATACAAAAATTAGCCAGGCGTGGTGGTGGGCGCCTATAATCCCAGCTATTCAGGAGGCTGAGGCAGGAAAATCGCTTGAACCTGGGAGGCAGAGGGTGTGGTGAGCTGAGATTGCACCATTGCACTCAAGCCTGGGCAACAAGAGTGAAACTCTGTCTCAAAAAAAAAAAAAGTTTGTGTTCCTCACACTGGGGCCTGTCAGAGAGTGGGAGAAGGGAGACGATCAGGAAAAACAACTAGCGGGTAGTAGGCTTAATACCTGGGTAATGAAATAATCTGCTCAACAAACCCCCATGACACCAAGTTGACCTATGTAACAAACCTGCACATGAACCTTCGAACCGAAAATGAAAGTGTCTTTTTTTTTAAGTTTGTATTTCTTAACTGTCTTCTAGGTTTTCTAGAATGCACCACGCTGAACACAAACTCAACACCAACACAAACTCGTAAAATGATGGGCATAGTGGGGAAGAGACAACCATGAAATCAATTTGCCCCTGAAAGAGATTTTACCTTCCCAATGCCTGGAGCATAAGACCGTTAAAAGCCTTTTCCCGGCCAGGCACGGTGGCTCACGCCTATAATCCCAGCACTTTGGGAGGCCGAGGCAGGCAGATCACGAGGTCAAGAGATCGAGACCATTCTGGGCAACATGGTGAAACCCCGTCTCTACTAAAAATACAAAAATTAGCTGGGTGTGATGGTGTGCACCTGTAATCCAGCTACTTGGGAGGCTGAGGCAGGAGAATTGCTTGAACTAGGGAGGCAGAGGTTGCAGATGACCCCCTGCAATGGCACTTAGGAAAGTCCCCACCTACAGCTCTGGGGGCCATGACCCAAGGACCTCACCCCTCACCCCTCACCCTGTAAGACAGACTAAATACCAGTACTTCAGTGCAACATGCTTTATCCTCCCTCTTTTGCAGTCAGAGTAACCATCCCAAGAGGCCCCTGTGAGCATCTTGCTCTCCGGTTAGAAGTCGTAAGGGTCTCCCTGACAGCTCTCACGGTGACCTACAAGATCCTGCTCCAGCTGGCCCTGTCTGCCGCCCTCCTGACACCACTCTCCCGGATTCTGCAGTGCAGCCTTAGCAGACTCCTCTCACTTGCTCCTGCCCCAAGGCCTTGGCACATGCTGCTCCTCTGTCTGAAATACTTCTCCTCACCTTGCCACCTGCTCCCCGCCTCTGCAAGTCCTACTCTGTGGTTAACTTTCAACGGAGGGCTTCCTCCCAGCACACGAGGACGAGGCTGCTCCTGCCTGTTCACAGCCAAATCCCCAGCTTTAAGCAGGCACAGGGTACACACCCCTTATGAATCAATTCAATGAGTCACTGAATTGCCTTGCTGTGGCCACTGTGAGATGCCCAAGTCTTGAAAAACTAAGTTTTCTAAGATACTTTAATTACTAAGTTACTTTAAGTTACTTTCATTTTTGTTTTTTGTTTTGCTTTGTTTTGTTTTGCGAGACAGAATTGCACTCTTGTTGCCCAGGCTGGAGTGCAATGGCCCGATCTTGGCTCACCACAACCTCCACCTCCCAGGTTCAAGTGATTCTCCTGCCTCAACCTCCCGAGTAGCTGGGATTACAGGCATGTGTCACCATGCGTAGTTAATTTTGTATTTTTAGTATAGATAGGATTTCTCCACGTTGGTCAAGCTGGTCTTGAATTCCTGACCTCAGATGAGCCACCCACCTTGGACTCCCACAGTGCTGGGATTACAGGCATCTGCCACCATGGGTGGCTAATTTTGTATTTTTAGTAGAGACAGGGTTTCTCCATGTTAGTCAGGCTGGTCTTGAACTCTCAACCTCAGGTGATCCTCCCACTTAAGCCTCCCACAGTGCTGAGATTACAGGCTTGAGCCACCATGCCTGGCCAAGTTACTTTCGTTTTTACTAGCTTTTTAGGGCCACAGAAAACAGATTAGTATTTCGATGCCAACTGGAAAAGGGAGGTGCATTCCCCTCTCCTTCCAGAAGCTTCTGTGTATTCTCATCCGAGGAATATAGCACTATATCCTCCACCTGCTTCACAACATGGCTCACCAGAGCAGCACATGGGACACCTGCCTTAACCCTCATGCGCTCTGTCTTGCCCAGCCCATCACAGGCACGTCTGAAACTCACGTGTTATGTGACGAGGAGATCCAGTAATGAGACAGGGGGTTGTTCATGTCCTGCATGTCCACCGCGTCATATTTCTCATCCCAGATGCTGTTTTCTCGTGAAAACAGGTATGTGAGGAACTAAAAGAGTCAAACGCGAAGACCAGATCATGACGCTGACAGGAGGGATGGTGTCTGCTTGTTTCTGGTCTGTGCTCACCCAGGGGAAGAGACGCTGCTGAGATATGAAATCAACAGACAATCTCCAGACCTCAGTTACCCACGTTTTCAATACAGAAGGCTCAGGCTGCAACAGGCTGCAGTGACATGTTTGTTCCATGGACCTGGACAATACTTTCTTTTTTAATGTTTATCCTAAAATATTTGCTACTGCAAGGGCTTATCCTTACCATATATATGTTGTTGCTGTTTTTTGTTTGTTTTTTGAGACAGGCTGGAGTGCAGTGGCCCAATCGCAGCTCACTGCAACCTCCGCCTCCTGGGCTAAAGCGATTCTCCCGCCTCAGCCTCCCAAGTAGCTGGGATAACAGGCGTGCACCACCACCACGCCTGACTAATTTTTGTATTTTTAGTAGAGACAGAATTTTACCATGTTGGTCAGCTGCTCTCAAACCCCTAACCTCAAGTGGTCCGCCCGCCTTGGCCTCCCAAAGTGCTGTGATTACAAGTGTGAGCCACCACCCCTGGCCTCATATAAACGTTTTAAAGCATAAAAGTAGCATGAACATTTGTAAATCTGCTACCCAACTTAAGAAACAGAGTGTTACCCATATCAGAATGTTGAAAGGGCAGGAAATCTCAAGTTACAATTCCTAGCCCCTTTTTAAAAAAAGAAAGAAAGAAAGAAAGAGAGAGAGAGAGATGCTTTAGCGACCTGGGCCTACTTTCAGCTGCCTGAGAATGACCTCATAGGGGGCAGGCACTCCCCAGTTCCACCTCCCCTCCTTCCCTAGGACCTGCAACCACCCAGGCACCTTCACATTTTGTTTTTGTGCTTGCAATGGTTCCTCTCTCTCTGGTGGCAGATGCCCTCTAGTGGCAAAATCTATAATCCCACCCAGGCAGCATGGTCAATAGACAATAGTAAGAAAAGGCTGTAAAACTAACTGCCTTTGCAAAAATCAGCACAGCAAGAAACTTAGGACAATGAAAGAGATCTGATCTAACCCACCTGTCTCTTGCCTTTAACCTCCAAACTGCCCTTAATTATTCCTGGGCTTGGGCCAAGCTAACTTTGGAAAACATTTAGTTTACAGTTTAAATGGCAGCGCTTCCCCAAAGCTAAACTGCCTTTCTAAAGCTAACGGAAGACCAGATCAGGAGGAGGAGAGGAGCCTGAATTCTGCTAAGATGGAAACTAACTGGTTACCAGTCATTTTTCTGGAGGTTATAAGATTCGCAACTTCCCCAGTTACTCCTACAGGTAACTCTTGTTGAGCTTAAGGCTGGCCTTCTGAGACATTCTTTCGGGTATTCGCATGGCTCCACCTAGGCCACCCACTGATCCTGTGGCCCCAGCCAGAAGCACACTATTTTCCACACCCATATGATTGCATCCCCAACCAATCAGGCAACCCTTCCCCAGCCGGCCAAAGATCTTTAAAAAATCCTAGCCTCGCCCCCGGGTGTGGTGGCTCACCCCTGTAATCCCAACACTTTGGGAGGCTGAGGTTGGGGCAGGGGGTGGGGGGGTGCGGGAGGTGGTGGGGGGGGGTGTGAATCACAAGGTCAGGAGTTCAAGACCAACCTGGCCAACATTAGTGAAACCTTGTCTCTACTAAAAATACGAAAAAAAAAAATAGCTAGGTGTGGTGGCGGGTGCTTATAATCCCAGCTACTCATGAGGCTGAAGCACGAGAATCACTTGAACCCGGGAAGGAGAGGTTACAGTGAGCTGAGATCATGCCACTGCACTCCAGCCTGGGCAACAAAGCGAGACTCTGTCTCAAAAAAAAAAAGTGCTCATATCATGACAGCTTGTGAAAACAAGTATCTATCTTATCAAAACAAAACAAACACACACACACACACACACACACACACACACAAACAAAACCCTAGCCGCTGAAAGTGAGGATTATTTGAGCAATAATAAAACTCTTGTCTTCCATGCAGCCATCTCTATGTGAATTAAACTCTTTCTCTGTTCCAATCCTCCATCTTGATCAATCAGTTCTGTCTAGACAGCAAGCAAAATGAGCCCATTAGGCAGTTACAGTAATCTGGAACCTGGGGCGGGGGGAACACTCTCAACTAACCAGTCAGTCATGGGGACATCAAATAGCAAAGCTCTCCAAGGAAAGAGAAACAGAAAATAAACCTCAGGAATCACAGACATCAATCAAAAAGTCACCCCCACGCAACAAGCCCAGCCTACTCGCCTCATCCACAAACAAGAAAGGCTCAGCGGTTTCACGCATAGTGTCATCGATGAACTTTGTCATCCGCTCACGGACTTTGTTCAGATCCTGTGCCCAGTGCTCCTGAAAATGACAAAGAGAATGAGTGATCACCAAAACGAGAACTGACAAAGTTCTTCATTTCCCAGGGTCCTTCCAGTCGCGATAGAAGACTGAAACGTCAACCGATTCTGAATTCACTTGCCATCGAGCACCGCATGTTGAGGCTCCATTCTGCACATGGCCCTCTGCCAGGGGTCAGCAAATGTTCTCTGTAAAGAGCCAGAGAGTAAATATTTCGGGCTCTGTGAGCCATATGGGGTCTGTCGCAACCACTCAACTCTGGTGTCGTGGCGTAAAAGCAGCCACAGATAATCCACAGGCAAATGGGCATGACTGTATTCCAACAAAATTTTGTTTATAAAACAAGTGGTTAGCTGTGTTTGGCCCGTAGGGCATGGTCTGCCAACTCCTGCCCTTTGCTAGCTCTTTACATTTGTTAGTATGAAGAGCCTGGGAGCTTGGTGGTTACATCAGCCTTGCAGGACGCTTACCTGGGTTGGCCTCTCATTCCACCTAGGTGACCCTGGGCAAGTTACATGCTGTCTCTGTGCCTCCCCATCCATGAAATGTACACTGCATGATGCGCTGTCTGAACCTTATCAGGTTATGTGCCTAACACAGCACCTGGTACATAGAAAGTGCTCAGACCCACATTGGGAGGATGAGGCACGTGGATTGCCCGAGCTCAGGAGTTCCAGACCAGCCTGGCCAACATGAGGAAACCCCATCCCTACTAAAATATTAACAACAACAACAAAAAAAAAAAGCCAGGTATGGTAGCAGGCGCCTGTAATCCCAGCTACTCAGGAGGCTGAAGCATGAGAATGGCTTGAACCCAGGAGGTGGAGGTTGCAGTGAGACAAGATCATGCCACTGCACTCCAGCCTGGGCAACAGAGCAAGATTCTGTCTGGAAAAAAAAAAAAAAAAAAAAGTGCTCATAGCATGGCCGCTTGTGCAAACAAGCATCTATCTTCCTCCTACGGTCACCTCACTTAGTCCGCACAACTCCTCAAGTCATATATTGTCATTGTCATCTTACAGACAAGGAAACAGAGGGCCATGAACATCACCTAATGATCCTAAGCTCAAACAGCTTGTAAGTTGCAGAGTCTGGGTTTCAAATAACTAAACTGACATAGAGTCTAATCATATGCTCTCTTTTCAAGAGAACAGGCAAACAGGGCTGCTGACGCACTGATAATAACGGAAATACCCATGACCAGTTCCAAAGCAGCTGCGCACAGTCCTAGACATTTTAGAAACCGTTTAGAAAAAGAATACATAAGCTGAGCTTGGTGGCTCACACCTGTAATCCCAGCATTTTGGGAGGCTGACTGGGTCGATCACCTGAGGTCAGGAGTTCGAGACCAGCCTGGTCAACCAAAACCCCATCTCTACCAAAAATACAAAATTAGCTGGATGTGGTGACACATGCCTCTAATCCCAGCTACTCATCAGGCTGAGGCAAGAGAATCACTTGAACCCAGGTGGCAGAGGTTGTGATGAGCCAAGATTGCGCCAAGCTGAGATTGTGCCATTGCACTCCAGCCTGGGCAACAAAAGTGAAACTCCGTCTCAAAAAAAATAAAAAAGAATGCATAATGTTAAGTAACTATGGCTTTCCTCTCCATGCCCTGAAATCCCAAATGTTTACAGGAAAAGGGATGAAATAAATACGACCATGTAAATTCAACTTTGACCAATGCTTTCTTCATTTCAAATATTCTAAAACCTCTATCTTTATGACTAATGGGAGCAAATATGCTACCACATGTGTGTGTGGTTGGATGGGAAGGGCTGGATGAGGATGTCCAAAAGAATGAAAAACGAAGAACAGACGCAAATGAGGTGGTGACCAGGAGACTTGTGACATTCATGGCTGCATGACAACAAGGAACTGCTGTTGACTCTTGCAAATCTGCCTGGGTCAGCAGCCAAAACAGCCAGGACGCAGCTGGGAAACTGCAGGCTAATTTGCATACAGGGATGTCGGAATCTTTGAATACCACAACATGAAACCCAAATTGTGGGATACTTGGTTAAAATACCTTGCTTGGCCAAGGTGTCCCAAAGAGGCCGGAGGCTTCCTCCTTCCTTCTCCCTACAAAGTTTTTACAATTATCAAAAGGCATGGGTACTTAGTTAATATATCCTGGCACTGGACTGGCTGTAAACAAAAAAATCTTCTGCCTAAAGGAGATTGAAATGCCAATATTCTAGAGGTTATAAAATGCATCTACTTGCTGTTGGGTATTGCACTAGACAGCTGTAATAGTGAAAACAGCAGAGAATAATGGTGAAAATAAAAATAAATGGTGATGGTGGTCAACACTGGGCACTGACTCTATGCCAGGCCCCACACACAGCGGCTCACCTTGAACTTACCACCACCCCAGGAGGTACAGGTTATTCTCCATGTTATACAAATGGGGAAACAGAGGAGAGACTTCTAGTCTCTCCATTTAAGTAAGTGGTCCCAGTCATGAGTCTCAGGCTAAACCCAGCAACACTGGTTCTATAAACATACCTGCTTCCCATCACCCATCCATCCCAGAGCTTTACTGTGCTTAGCCAAATCCTCTAAGGAAAATTTAGATGAGTTCCAAGTTTTCATTCCTATTAAAAATGCTGCATTATTTCCTTAGGATACATACCCAGGAGGGCAACTATTTACTCAAGGTATATAATCTAGTTTTAAAGTTTTATTTTAATTGCATGCAGCCAAAGTGTCTTCTAGAAAAGTCATACTAATTTGCACACAGAGTGCTGCAGTGATCATTTCAAATGAGCATCTGTGTGACCAAACAAAATCGCATGGATGCTCACGGCTGCTTGGGCCCTAACTCCCCAGATGCAGAGAGAGCTCCTGCACTTTCTCCTGGCCCCAGTCCCTGATCTCTAAGAGGCGCCAAGCAAATGGCTAAATTTGGGGAAAGTATGTAATAAAGTAAACCACCACTAGGTGGGGCTAAATCTATACCCCCAAGTCTCCCTAACAGGTGGTGACTTCTAGGATGCAAGGCCACTTGTCCCCAAGAATTTAGCCAATTTAATTTTAATTGTTCCCTACTAAACTGAATAATTTAGTGGAAGGAATATCATAACAGGAAAAAAGTGGATGAATTTCTCTCTACCTCGCTCTACCACCAGCACGGGCCTCACATGTGATTCTGCCCAGTAAAATTAACATATTATCTTCATTTTACCTCCTTCCTCAGACTTAATCTCAGGTTGGGTAAATAAGCCTTCTTTTGATCACTATCATTGTGTAGCTACCACCCTTCCCTGAGCCCTCAGTGTGGCTGGCTTTGTACAAAACATGTCTTCTGTGTTTGTAAGTTTCTCTTCAATCAATAAAATCCAAACACAGGCTAGGTATCAGATGGCATTTAAAAAATACTGTTAATCACACAAGCTGTAATAGGAGTGTTAATGGCTACATTTTTTTAAAAACAAAAAAGTTTCATCTGTGAGAGAAACATATGGAAGTATTTATAAACAAAATGACGCAAAGTCTGGGGTTTGCTTTAGAATTCTTTCAGCAAAGAAATGAAGGAGAAGGGTAGGGACACACGTGTGTGGAGTTAGAAGTGGATGAAATAAAAAAGGCAAAGCGGGCCAGTCACAGTGGCTTACGTCTGTAATCCCAGCACTTTGGGAGGCTGAGGCAGGTGAATCACTTGAGTCCAGGAGTTGGAGATCAGCCTGGGCAACGTGGTGAAGCCCTGTTTCTAATAAATATACAAACATTAGTCCGGGCCGGGTGTGGTGGCTCACACCTATAATCCCAGCACTTTCGGAGCCAAGGTGGGCAGATCACTTGATGTCAGGAGTTCAAGACCGGGCTGGCCAACATTGTGAAACCCCAACTCTAATAAAAATACAAAAATTAGCTGAGCATTGTGGTGGACACCTGTAATCCCAGCTACACAGGAGGCTGAGGCAGGAGAATCACTTGAACCCTGCAGGTGGAGGTTGCAGTGGGCCGAGATCAAGCCACTGCACTCCAGCCTGGGTGACAGAGCAAGATTCTGTCTAAAAAAAAAAAGAAGGAGGGCCTGTAATCCCAGCACTCTGGGAGGCCGAGGCAGGTGGATCATGAGGTTGGGAGATCGAGACCACTCTGGCTAATACGATGAAACTTCGTTGCTATAAAAATACAAAAAAATTAACCAGGTGTGCTGGTGGGGCATCTGTAGTCCCAGCTACTTGGGAGGCTGAGGCAGGAGAATTGCTTGGACTCATGAGGCGGAGGTTGCAGTGAGCTGAGATCACGCTACTGCATGCCAGCCTGGACAACAAATCAAGACTTGGTTTCAAAAAAAAAATTGTCGGGCATGGTGGCACACACCTGTAGTCCCAGCTATTTGGGAGGCTGAAGGGGGAGGATGGTTTGAGCCCAGGAGGTCAAGGCTGCAGTGAGCCGTTACTGTGCCACTGCACTCCAGCCTGGGTGACAGGGTGAGTGAGACCTTGTCTCAAACAAGCAAACAAACAAATTGGGCAAAATGCTCATAATTTTTAACCTGAGTGATAATACATGGTGGCTCATTAAACCATCTGTCTGCTTCTGTGTATGTTTGAAATGTTCTGCAAGACAAGAGGTTTTTCAAGTAAATGAACTTAATTTTGCTGCAACCCTAAAACTGCTCTAAAATATAAGGTCTATTTTTAAAAAAAAACAAATAAATGAAAAAAAATATAAATGGAACTCCAATGATACAAATAAAAATTTTAGATTTAGATGTGAACAGGCATGCATACATATATTCATATTCACACACACACACACACACACACACACACGCAGCCATACAGTCGTCTCTGATCCGCACAACTCTCAGAGGTAGATGCTCTCAGTCCCACTTAAAGAGGAGGAAACTGGGCACAGAAAGGGTAAACCACCTGTTCCAGGCTGTGCAGCGGGTAAGAGGATTTCAGGTTGATTTCACTCTCATAGAGTTTCTCGTCCTCAGCACTACAGGCACTTGGGGCTGAATATTTCTTTGGTTTTTTTTTTTGGTGGGGGGGCAGGTTTTGTTTGTTTGAGATGGAGTCTTGCTCTGTTGCCTAAGGTAGAGTGTAGGGGCACAATCTCAGCTCACTGCAACCTCTGCCTCCCGGGTTAAAGCAATTCTACTGCCTCAACCTCTCAAGTAGCTGGGATTACAGGTGCCCACCACAATGCACAGCTAATTTTTATATTTTTAGTAGAGATGGGGTTTCACCACGTTGGCCAGGTTGGTCTCGAACTCCTGGTCTCCAGTGATCTACCCACCTCAGCCTCCCAAAGTGCTGGGATTATAGGCGTGAGCCACCCCACTTGGCCCTGAATACTTCTTTGTGGCGGGGACTGCCCTGTGCAATGTAGGATATTTAGCAGTATCCGTGGCCTTGACCTACTAGATGCTGGCAGCAGCCTCCAGCTGTTACACCCACTCATGTCTCCAGACACTGTCCAGTGTCCTCTGGGGGCATCATCACAGCGGTGGAAAATTAATTCGTAACACAACACAAATTCCCCTTGAGTCTACAGCTCAGGGCCCACAGGCAAACCCTGTCCATGGAGACTGGCCCATGCATCATCTGTTTAAAGATAGCTGTTCTATTTTATCTCCCAGGGGACCTGGCAGACTTGATGAATCTGGTCACATCCTCCCGTAAGTCAAGGAAGGCTTCCCAGGCAGTGACCCCTGAGGTGATGCCAGAAAAGCTGAAGCCAGCCAGGTGACGGCAGCCCCATCCTCAGGCCCTCATCCCTCCTGCCCTCCCCTAGAATTTTCTCATTCTTCCCATCCTCAATGTGTTCCTTAAAAAGAGGCCCAACATGAGGCTGTTCTCATCCAGAGTTTCAGTAACATCAGACAACAAGCTGAAGTATCTGGCACCTGGAAGACTGCAATCGTTCCATGAAGACAGGTGACCAGGTGAACACAGATGACCAGGTGAACACAGATGGTCAGGTGAGCACAGATGACCAGGTGAGCACAGGTGACCAGGTGAGCACAGGTGACCAGGCAAACACAAGTGGTCAGGTGAGCACAGGTGACCAGGTGAGCACAGGTGACCAGGTGAGTACAGGTGACCAGGTGAACACAGGTGACCAGGTGAGCACAGGTGACCAGGTGAACACAGGTGACCAGGTAAGCACAGGTGACCAGGTGAACACAGGTGATCAGGTGAACACAGGTGGTCAGGTGAGTACAGGTGGTCAGGTAAGCACAGATGACCAAGTGAATGCCAATGACCAGGTGAACACAGATGACCAGGTGAACACAGATGGTCAGGTGAGCACAGGTGACCAGGTGAGCACAGGTGACCAAGTGAACACGGATGACCAGGTGAACACAGGTGACCAAGTAAACACAGGTGGTCAGGTGAGCACAGGTGGTCAGGTGAACACAGATGACTAGGTGAGCACAGGTGACCAAGTAAACACAGGTGGTCAGGTGAGCACAGGTGGTCAGGTGAGCACAGGTGACCAGGTGAGCACAGGTGACCAGGTGAGCACAGATGACCAGGTGAGCACAGGTGACCAGGTGAGCACAGGTGACCAGGTGAACACAGGTGACCAGGTAAACACAGGTGGTCAGGTGAGCACAGGTGGTCAGGTGAACACAGATGACCAGGTGAGCACAGGTGACCAAATGAACACAGGTGACCAGGTGAGCACAGGTGACCAGGTGAACACAGATGACCAAGTAAACACAGGTGGTCAGGTGAGCACAGGTGGTCAGGTGAACACAGATGACCAGGTGAGCACAGGTGACCAGGTGAGCACAGGTGACCAGGTGAACACAGGTGACCAGGTAAACACAGGTGGTCAGGTGAGCACAGGTGACCAGGTGAGCACAGGTGACCAGGTGAACACAGGTGGTCAGGTGAACACAGGTGACCAGGTGAACACAGGTGACCGGGTGAGCACAGGTGGTCAGGTGAGCACAGGTGGTCAGGTGAACACAGGTGACTGGGTGAGCACAGGTGACCGGGTGAGCACAGATGGTCAGGTGAGCACAGGTGACCAGGTGAGCACAGGTGGTCAGGTGAGCACAGATGGTCAGGTGAGCACAGGTGACCAGGTGAACACAGGGGATCAGGTGAACACAGGTGACCAGGTCAACACACGTGGTCAGGTGAGCACAGGTGACCAGGTGATCAGGTGACCACAGGTGGCAGAAGGGTGAAACCAGTCCACAGCAGCAGCCCGCCAGCTCCCCCCGCCACCCACAAACCTTGTGCTCTCTCACCTGCTGTTCATGTATGAGAAACCTCTGAAAGTCATGAAGGTAAACAGCAGAGGCATCCGGCCTGTCCGTGTTCCTGTCCTCGGGAAAAGCAGGGGTGGTTAGAGACAGGCACATTCAACAGAGGAGGTGAGAGGAGATACCAGCCAACGGGGCAACCTGCCACCCAGAGTACCCCACTGAGTCTGGTGCTGTGTTAGGTACCAGGGTGGAAGACACAGGCAAGTGATACAATGTCCCTCACCTACAAGGATTCAGAGGGGCCCTGACATCAGAATCTCAAGGGGCAGGCTCTGGTATCTACATTTAGCTGCTCCCAAATAGTTCTGGTGCACTCCCAGGTGGAGGGGTATCTCATGGAGTGTGGCCATGGGGAAGACAGGTACACCAGGCATTCGGGGTACAGGGCAGCAAGAGATGAGGGTGGGAAGAGAGGGGCAGAGTGGGAACGGCCGAGAGGGTCCCAAACCCAAATCTGGAGGGCCAGAGGGGCTTTCCTGAGGAAAGAACACCCATGTGAGTTCCAGAGAATGAGGTGGGGTGAGCCAGAAGGAGCTGCAGAGAGTGCCAAGCAAAGGAGACCACAGATGCAAAGGCACTGAGGAAGAGACAGAACGGCAGGGAGGAGGGAAAGAGAGGTAGGAAAGAGGGAACGCAGGCCAGAGGGGGACTACAGAGCGAAATGTGGAGGAAACGCAGGCACATGAGTGCGCCTACCCAATGCCCAGGCAGGGCTGGACAAGCCACCTGCCTGTATAGAGGAGCTGGTGTTGAAGAAAGGAAAGGAGCCAGACCCAAGGGCCTCCTCAGAAGCCACGATCCAGAGTTCACTGTGTCATCGAGGGCTCTGGAGTGGGGGCCAGATGAGCCCCCCAGACTCCAGGCTATCAGGGAGAAATTAACTGGAGTGTGCAAGACACCGCTGTGGACTGAGCGAGGTCGGGTATCAGGGAGGGAACACTACTCTCTGAATAACGGCAGGACCCCTGCCTTGGCCAGCAGGTCACTGGCACGTGACTTCCCGGAGAGGCATTCACAGCCACCAGAAAACCTCACTGGGCCAGCACGAGCCACGCCTAGGTTGGATGGGGAGTACACTCTGCTGCAGGGAGCTTTCCAGGGAAATGGGGATATTTCCCTGAGTACTTGCAGAGCGTGGGAAAAAGAGGTCTATTTCAAATAGTAAGAGCGATGAAACACACCCTGAGCTTTCTCCCTTTACTCAACACTCAGGGTCCTGGAGTCTGCTGTCTTATTACGAGTACATTTCTACCCTTTCCTCATCAGCCTCACGGTCTAACACTAAGCTTTTCATTAAAATACTACGTAGAAATTACGGCTGGACAAGGAGGTTCACGTCTGTAATCTAAGCACTTCGGGAGGCCGAGGTGGGTGGATCACCCGAGGTCCAGAGGTCAAGACCAGACTGGCCAACATGGTGATACCCTGTCTCTACAGAAAATACAAAAAAAAAAAAAAAAAAAAAAAAAAGATAGCTGGGTGTGGTGGCGTGTGCCTGTAGTCCCAGCTACTCCGAGGCTAAGGCAGGACAATCGGTTGGACCTGGGAGGTGAAGGTTGCAGTGAGTCAAGATTGTGCCACTGCACTCCAGCCTGGGCGACAGAGGAAGACTCCATCTAAAAAAATAATAATAATAATATATATGTGTGTGTGTGCTATACAAAAATTAGATTCATTTTATTTATACTATGGAGTCTTGTTTCTGATTTGAAAAGTGACAGAGGAAAAGTTGCTCACCAAAGAGGACTGGATCAGTGTGCCCAGCCCATTAACTCCAGGACCAACATGTCTCCCAGGCAGATAGGCTGGGGAAACACACGTCTCAGGAATTCCCCACCTTGGGAATCACGGAGCACAGTAAATGTCCCGGTCAGTCCTGCAGCACTGACTTTTTCATAACAGTATCACTACTTACGAGCCCTTCATGGGTGCCAAGCACCACGTGAAGCAATTTATACACTTGAACTCATTTTAATTCAGTTAAGCCTGTTTAACAAGAAATCTTTCACTTACTTCATCATGAACATTAGTTTTTGGAAAACAAAAAAACAAAAATCCAAAAACTATTAACCTGTCACATATCATGAGGCACATTTGGGGAAAGGAGGCCCCGAGGTGCACAGGCTTTTCTACAGAACCTTCTAAAACATCCTCCCAATGCTCCATGCCCCACTGCTGCTACTGCTCATCTCTATCCACGCCACAGGTGTGGGATGGCCAATTCCCCAGCAGGGGCGACCTGTCCCTGCAGAAGTCAGCGCCTGCACACACAGGCACCCCTCCGGAGGCCGGCTGCGCACCAGGCACCGAACCACGACACCGAACCACCGCCCCGAACAATACACAAGAGCTGCCTCACCCCAGGATGAACACAGACGAATCCTTTTTGAATTCATCGAGAATCTGAAATGGAAAACACACATACACAAGAAGAAACTTAGACAAGTCACTTAATGCAAAAACAAAGATTTCTGTGGTTGTTAAAAATGTATCATTTGTTAGATGCAACAAGATCATTAAAAATAGCATTTTAATGGGTGTCAGTTTTAAATATTCAAACACAGCAGAAACTTAAGAAGCAAAAGGTAGAAGCCCTCCTTGTCCCCTCCACAGTCTCATTCCCAAGAAGCAATCACCCTTAAGAATTTCATAAGTTTCCTTCTAGAATTTGTTTTATGGATATCCACTTAACTGTATCATATCATGTCATTTAAGTACATCTCACAATTTTTTTCTGTGTTTCAAGCTTTACATATTATTCTGCAACCTCAAATAACCCTGCTTTCCTACTTCAAAAAATCACATTATATTCCACAATTTGCATGTCACTCGATTTTCGTTACATCTAGTACTATTTTTTAAGTGTCCCTGCGTGTACATTTCTGTATCTTTGCCCACTTGTGCCAGTTTTTCTATAGAGCAGACTCCTAGAAGGAAAAGAACCTAGACACAGCACACTGTAAGCACACTGGCTTTGATCAATTCTGCCAATTTGCTCTCAAAACAGTTGAGATGGGCGCCTCCACTGGGGTACACATACCTTTTTCCACACTCTTAGTGACAGGTTTCTTTAGAGCTGGCAACTCACTGTTACCCAGGCTGAGTGCAGTGGCATGATCATAGTTCACTGCAACCTCACTCTCCTGGGCTCACGTGACCTTCCTGCATCAGCCTCCTGAGTAGCTAGGACTACAGGCATGTGCCACCAAGCCCGGCTAATTTTTTTTCTTTGTGTAGAGATAGGTTTCTTACTATGTTGCCCAGGCTGGTCTTGAACTCCTGGACTCAAGAGATCCTCCCTCCTGAGCCCCCTGAGTAGCTGGGATTATAGGCAACATTTCGAACGTTTAATATTTCAAAGATGCATTTCTAATCTTCGAAGGCAAGAGGATGGAAGAAATATTGGACTGCTTCAGCTCTTCATAGCCCACTGAGGCCCAACTGCTGTATGATGAAGGGTCTCCTCCACCAAGAAGGGGGCGCCATGGAGCACACCTCCCTCCAGCTTCGACCTGTACCAGCTCATTTTCTGTGCATTGTACTCAGGAACCCTGCACACCCACATCTTGTCCATTTCTGCCCAGGTGGCATTGCTTCAACCATCTTCAAAGATACTGCAACAGGATAAGCACTTGAATAATTCCCGCAGAAACAGAAATGTGCCCACTAGCGCATGATCAGTGCTACTGACATGAAACACCTCCTGCACCGGCGGACCCAGGGTCCTCTTGCTGAACTCCTTCGTTTTGTTCTACAAAAGGAATCGCAGGCCTCTGGGAAGCATCAGAGAGTCCACAACAGTTTGTGCAGGTGTGTGTTTCTTTTGAAGACATGATCAACATCTCAAAGGAATAGGTCACTTTAAAGGGGGCAGAGAAAGGGGGCTGCCGCTGGGGCTTTGGGGCAGAGGTGGTCAAGGAAGACGTTCTAGAAGTTATGGCTAGTGTCATAGGTACGGGAATACATGTCCAAGTCCTAACACCCAGTGCTCGTGAGCATGGCCTTCTTTGGAACTAGGGTCTTTGCAAGATGCAATCAAGTTAAGATGAGGCATTGCTGGGTTAGGGTGGGTGCAAATCCAGTGACTGGCTTCTTAAAAGAGGGAGATTTGGAGACAGAAACACACAGAGAAAAGGAGGCCATGAGGTGATGGAGGCAGAGACTGGAACAATGACATCTACAAGCCGAGGAGCGATGGTGTCTACACACCAAGGAATGCTTGTAGGATTGCTGGCAGCCACCAGCACCCGGGAGGCGTCCACACACGGAGGAATGCTTGAAGGCCTGCTGGCAGCCACCAGAAGCCGTGAGAGAGGCCTGGAATACCACCTTCCCTGGAGCCTCCCGAGGTGGTGTGGCCCTGCCAACACCTTGACTTTCGACTCTGAACCTCCAGGACGGAGAGGAAATAAATTTCTGTTGTTTTAAGCCAACACTTGCAGTACTTGCTGCGACGGCCCCAGGAGACTCTGTGTTTGGAACACGGACTGCATGAGCTGGGGCAAGATGGTCACAGTCTCAGTCACTCCTCCCACCAATCCCATCAGGTAGTAAAATAAGCCCATTTCAGAAACAAGCAACAGATCCAGGGAGGCAACGACTTTTCTCCCAACAAGTCCAGGGGCCAGAACTTCAACCCTGGCCCACCTTGGTAAATCTCCAGCATCCCACACGATACTTGCAAATGGACGTACAATAAATGAGATCCCAGCAATCAGAGAATATTCTAGATGCTACGGGTGCACAGTGGAGGCAGCCGTTAATTTATATTTAGCATCACCATGGAGGGTTATGTGGTCAGATTCTACCTAACCAAGGCACAGGGGTTGCACTGGGCCTGTGTCACTCTGGGCAACATCCCGGAACCTTCCCACCCCAGCAAAGGGCCAGTGAGCTCAGGAGAAACATCTGTATTTTTAGCCACTGTGCCCTCTTGGGTCACGCACACGGTACTGGATGAGTGACTAAAGTAATGGATAAACTAATTTCCTGCGGTAGCTAAAAGGCCACAGGGAAATGTCACCTTTGAGTTGGGCCCCAGGAGAAGAAGTTACCAGCTGGACAAGAGAAGGGGCCACGCCAGAGGGAGGGGTTGTAGAAGCAGGGGCCCAGGGCACTAAGGGAGGGAGGGAGGGAGAGGATTGGGGTTTTCCCACGTGGCTGGAGGCACACGCCCTTTCAGAACTGAAGCTGGTCTTACACACTCAGTGGTATTAGGTTATAGGAACCATTTGGTTCTGGAAGGCCAAGAATAAAGTCTCATTCATAGAAAAGCTAGCCCAGGCACGGTGACTCAAGTCCGTAATCCCAGCACTTTGGGAGGCCAAGGTAGGCAGATCACTTGAGCCCAGGAGTTCAAGATCAGCCCAGGAAACATGGCAAAACTATCTGTACAAAAAGTACCAAAATTAGCCTGCATGGTGGCGCACACCTGTGGTCCCAGGTACTCGGGGGGGCTGAGGTGGGAGGATCACGTGAGCCAGGGTGTCTGAGGCTCCAGAGAGCCATGACTGTGCCATTGCACTCCAGCCTAGGTGACAAAGTGAGACCCTGTCTCAGAAAGGAAAGAAAGAAAGAAGGAAGGAAGGAAGGAAGGAAGGAAGGAAGGAAGGAAGGAAGGAAGGAAAAGCTAATCAGAGATTTTATGTGCTAATCTACACCGTGGACTCTCCTCTCCAGCCGCTGACTGTGAGAAGAATCTGCACCATCCCTGAGCTTCTCCACAAACATCACCACAGAATGCCAATCACTCACTTCCCCCGCGCCCACACTCGTGTGCAATCCGGCAGCATAACCCTCCGATGTGTTACTGAATGTAGGATCATAGGGACAGCCACAGGTAGGCTGGCAGGCTTCTCAATTTTCTTTTCTATTATTTGCAAGTGCTTCCTGTTTTTACATAAGAAATGCTGTAACCACGGGGGACTTCACAGGTTTGATCAGGAGGTAGCAGGGTAGCAGTCACGAAGCCGGGTATTAAATTACAATATTGGCAGATGACGCGACATGCTGTGTGAGGTCTGCTGGGAAATGTGAGAAAAAAGACTTGGGTGAGGGCGTCAACAAGGTGGTAACGGCAGAAGTTGGCTGATGATACATGAGGGTCTGTTGTGCTATTCTCTCTATCTGTATATGCTTTAAATTTTCTTTAATACAAAGGTTTCAAAAATTAAGAAGTATTCCATGGCTGTGCATCAAATTTGGGCAGGAAATCAAATCCTAGCTCTGCAGCTTACTAGTCAGTGGCCTGACCTCCAGCAAGTAACCTCTCTGGACCCCAGTTTCTTTTTCTTTTCTTTTTTTTTTTTGGACCTCAGTTTTTTAATTCCTAAAATGGCAATAGCAACAGTAGCTCTTCCACAGGGCTCTGGGTGAGAATTAAATGTATACAAAACACACAAGACAGTAGGTCGGGCATGGTGGCTCACACCTGAAATCCCAGCTCTTTGACAGGCCGAGGTGGGTGGATTACCTGAGGTCAGGAGTTCAAGACCAGCCTGGCCAACATGGTGAAACTGCATCTCTACTACAAATACAAAAAATTAGCTGAGTGTGGTGGTGCATGACTGCAGTCCCAGCTACTCGGGAGGCTGAGGCAGGAAAATTACTTGAACCTGGGAGGTGGAGGTTGCAGCAAGCTGAGATTGTACCACTGTAGTCCAGTCTGGGAAACAGAGGGAGACTCTGTCTTAAAATAAAATAAAAATACAAAAATTAGCGAGGTGCGGTGGCAGATGCCTGTAATCCCAGATACTCAGGAGGGTGACTCAGGAGAACTGCTTGAACCCAGGAGGCAGAGGTTGCAGTGAATCAAGATCGTGCCATTGCACTGCAGCCTCGGTGACAGAGCAAGAGTCTGTCTTGGAAACACACACACACACGCACGCACGCACACACACACACAGAGGACAGTGCCTAGCATACAGTCCACCTGAAAAAATGTTAGCTATTATCTTCGTTAATAATATTGTTATTACAGCCTAGTTAGAGGTATCTCCCCTCACCACAGGGACACAAACATGAGATTACATTTCGTATCCTCCTCCTGCTGCTAAGCTTTTGGATACTTTGAGGCTTGAGAGCTGTAACAAAGGCAGGTGGTTAGACACAAAGAGGAACTGGCAAGCCGACGTTGGAAACCATTTGGCTATTGATAAGCAAAAATCCACTCCCTGGATTTAGATCTGGGGATTCTGAGTCACCATAAATAGCTCTGTCTTCTGCAGGAGCCTGAGAAATCCAGCTAGGCCCTCCGTCCTCCCAAAGCACAGGACGGATACTTTTCTCTGCCCTGTGCTTCCAGCCAGGATCTCAGGAAGTAAACAATCTCCTAACAGGTTTGGGGTAGACATTTACCTACACAACAGCAGTCAAGTTCTTCAAGCTGGCGAGAAACCGTCTAAATAGCTAGGGACTTCGCTATTCAAATCTAAGTCATTAAATATAAAAAATGCAGTGACCAAACTGGAGAGTTATAGCCTCAACCAGTGGAGATGAGGGCTGGCAACGCAAAACTTCCTCGGGATCAGGTACGCAACGTAAATAAGTAGCTGGACCTGCACAGGGCTGGGTCAGTACAGAGGACGTGGACCGGCCCATGGGGAGATGTCACCCTATTTATAGCCAGATCTCGATTTTTTTCCCCAAGAGAAGCAAAAAAAAAAAAAAAAAAAAAAAATCTAGATTTTAATATGTAATACAATCTCCCAAGTTTTAAATGTAGGCGATTAATTTTAAAAATATTTAAACCATTAGGTCAAGTACAACCAGCTGCAGGGTCAATGTGGCATTCTGGCCACCAGGGGTCAAGCTTTGGTATCGGCAGAATCTTTCCCATACAAAGTTCCATATGGGGCAAACTAGGGTACCCCAGAGGATTCCAAGATTCTGTAAAACTCTGACTCAAATCTCTTTTTCTCCCTCATAAACACAAACACACAGACTAGCTTTAATAAGACCCATCATTAAAAGCACAGATTGAAATAAATCTTAGGTAGAACTTTATCACAGTGGAAACCAACCATGAATGTGTTCCTCTGCTGGCAGGTGAAATAGCTTTTGTACAAATCTTTTTTTAATTTTAATATTACTTAATAATACAGACAGGGTCTCACTATGTTGCCCAGGCTGGTCTCAAACTCCTGAGCTCAAAGGATCCTCCTGCCTTGGCCTCCCAAAGTGGTGGGATTAGCGTGAGCTACAGCTTTCAGCCACGCGCAAATCTTATTCTCAAACTTTGCCTGGCATCTGTGTGATAACACAGCATCTTGAAATTTCAACGTAAGCTATTATTTTTTAAAAATGTTATTTGCAACTTCCTATCTTGAGTAAATCAAGTTTTTCTCAATCCTGGTCATCTGCATAAGATGACAATCGTCATCATTCCAAGTTTCAAACGCACACTGTCATCAAACGTTCTCATTGTTATCAAGGACTATTTTTAAAGTTAAAGTATTCTAGTAAGCTTTTATGAAGCGTGGTTTTTGTTGTGGTGGTGGTGGTTGTGACAGTTTCATGTTTAAGGGAGAGGGAATTGGCTGTGCACGGTGGCTCACGCCTGTAATCCCAGCACTTTGGGAGGCCGAGGCGGGTGGATCACCTGAGGACGGGAGTTTGAGACCAGCCTGACCAACACAGAGAAACCCTATCTCTACTAAAAATACAAAATTAGCACGGCATAGTGGCACATGCCTGTAATCCCAGCTACTGGGGAGGCTGAGGAAGGAGAATTGCTTGAACCCAGGAGGTGGAGGTTGCAGTGAGCCGAGATTGCACCATTGCACTCCAGCCTGGGTAACGAGCAAAACACCGCCTCAAAACATAAATAAATAAAGAATAACAGGGGATTACGCAGTTTAAAAAGTTTTATAACCATCGATCTGCTTTAATGCCTTCATTTTATAAAAAAGGCTAAGTGAGAGGACAGAGATGGCTCCTCCCAACATCACTTGGTCAGTTAGAGGTCAAGTTGGGTCTAGATTCCAGATCTCCCCACTCCCAAGCCTACAATCTTTCTACTTCATTTGGCAAACCAAGAACTCCTTATTAGATATGTGAAAAAATGAACACATTGCAATTCAATGTTCCACTCTATGAAATGTGTTTTTCCCCAATCTAGGCAGATAGGAAATGGTCCTCCCATTTCTCTACCTCAGACACATCCAAAGTCCCGCGGCCAGTGGTCACCCAGAAAGTGGCCTCATTGTGTAGCCAGCCCCAAGCCCTGCATGCAGAAAGCAATTAATGACTGTCTTCTAGAAACACTCATATTCATCACTCAAAAATGCCTGGATTCACAACTCCCAATCTCTCATTGCACAGAGGAGAACACTGAAGCTAGCAGCAGTCAGTGGCTTGTCCAAGATCATGCAGCTAAACGGAGGCACGCAGCCACCTGGCTCCAAGTCCCACTACTCCCTGTGCCCTCACGGCTTTCCCTGGGAACTCTTTTGCAGCCTGCAAAGCCCTCCCCTCACAGTAACAGCAGCGGCCCCTATTTGCTGAGTATGTGCCCCTACCACGTACTGGACTTGATGCACTGCACGGAATGGCCTCAATGTTAAAACTTTATGCTCTATGGAGCTTTTTTATTGCAAAGGTAACATGTTACTTGGAACATATTAGAGAAAATGCGCTGTGTAGAGAAAATGTAATTATCCTTTCTGCCCCTCTTCCCAACCCCTTCAGCACATACACAAAATCAACATTAAATGTGAGGTGTGTTTTCTGCCATACCTTCCTCCCTGCTCATAAACACATGTGCAAAAGGAGGATTATTGCATTCCTTGTTTTTGTTTTAGGTTTGAGACAGAGTCTCACTTTGTTGCCCAGGCTGGAGCACAGTGGCGCGATCTCAGCTCACTGCAACCTCAGCCTCCCAGGTTCAAGTGATTCTCTTGCCTTAGCCTCTGAATAGCTGGGATTACAGGTGCACACCACTATGCCTGGCTAATTTTTGTACTTTTAGTAGAGACCGGGTTTTGCCATGTTGGCCAGGCTGGTCTCAAACTCCTGACCTCAAATGATCCACCCACCTCAGCCTCCCAGAGTGCTGGGATTACAGGCGTGAGCCACCGCACCTGGCCTGTATTCTACATTTTTTAACAAAATAGCAGACCTGACTCCTCACGTAAATCTGCTGCTGGCGTTCCTCATAAAATGTCACAAATACCGTCTCAGATTCACAGAAAGAGAACTGACGCATGCTTCTTAATCTGCTGCATAATGTCACATAGTATGGACAGACCATAATTTACCCAGCACTTCTTCCACTGAGAGACATTCAGATGATGCCCAGGTATTTTGCCAGCATAAGTAATGCCGCAATAAATAATCCAATGATATATTCTAAGGCCCCAATGTTTTCCTTTTCATAAAACAGAGTCCCCAAGATGCCACTATCAGGTCAAAGTGAACACACATCTTAATTTTTAAATAGTCTATTACTTTAACCAAAAAATATGTCCTCATAAAAAAATACGAATAAAAGTATAAAAGGAATGGGCACAGTCACTCATGCCTGTAATCCCAGCACTATGGGAGACAGAGGTGGGCAGATCACTTGAGGTTAGAAGTTCAAGACCAGTCTGGCCAACGTGGCAAAACCCCATCTCTACTAAAACTACAAAATTAGCCGGGCTTGGTGGTGTACATCTGTAATCCCAGCTACTTGGGAGGCTAAGGCATGAGAATCGCTTGAACCCAGGAGGCAAAGTTTGCAGTGAACTGAGATCACGCCACTGCACTCCAGCCTGGGCAATAGAGTGAGACTCTGTCTCAAAAAAAAAAAAAAATAGTGTAAAAAGAAGAAACATATACAGAACTCCTCAATGTGGAGACGGCTTTTAATAATAATAGCCATTTGCTAAATTTCTTCTCAGAATGAAGTAATGCAGTAAAGTGAGTTGCACTTTTTTAACAGACTCAGAACAAATTCCAGTCAAACTGAGAGCCATTCATATTTCCACCAGGAAGATATAGAAACACCATTTCTCCACATTTTCCCCGCAGCTCTGTCACAGTTGAAGATTTCTGTCAATATAATAGATGAAAATGGTATGCTTTTATCATTCTCCTTTATATTTCCTTGACTAAAAGGGAGATTAAACACTTCTTGTGGGTTTCTTAGGAACATGCCAGACTTGGAAATACGTGGAAAACAGAAACATCATTTGATCACTTGCTCAAGAATCATCTTACCGATTTTTGCTGTTCAAACATAAGTTTTTTATAGAAGAGATGGAACTGTTCAAAGCTGAGCTCATCTTTGTGTGCTCCTACTTCCTGTAAATATGAAAAAAGTGACCACATGATTTTTGATGTCCACCGTAAGAATGGTTCCATGCGATTTACAGAATAATGGTTTCTCACAAATTGCATGTTATTTTACGGGTATGCTGAAGAGAGAGCTATGACCACAGTGTTTCAGGGTCACAGCTTTTGGAAGGAAAAAGCCATGCTATTCAACACGGCTTTCCTAGAACACTGGCAAAACTCAAACTCGCATTCCTCTAAATCAAAACCCTCCACGTGTTTCCGAATTCCCCTACCTGTGAAAACATACGCACAGGGACCCCTACCGAGTAAGACCCTCCTTTGAGCCCCAAAAGGGAAGAGTCTCAGTTAGGTTTTCAAGAGACATAATACATAACTCCTCCTTTTTTGGGCAGAAAACACTCTCTTTGGACTTCCAACTTCAGACATATTTGTGGAGTATGTACGTATAGGTCATTTTGTAAAGCATTTGGAGTCAGACAGAGCTCAGCTCCAATCAATTGCTTTATGGCTGTGGGCAATTTCCTTGACCCTTTTAGACCCTCAGTTTTCTCTGTCTGTAAAATAGGAGACCCACCACTATGCTCTTAGAGCTTCCCTGAAAGTGAAAAAGATATCTCTGCAAAACACCTGCTTCAGTAAATACTTGATGAAGAATTAAATACTGACTGCATAGCTATCAATGGTAAATGTTTCTCACATCTCTCTCCTCTTCTGACCTACTCTTCTCTTTCTGTTCTTAGATTAATCTGGAATTCCCAGGGCAGGTCAAAGGATGCTTGATAAGCAATAAAATGGGACAATTCTTCCAGGAGCTCATTAGTACAAAAATGAAATGAGTTTTTTCAGCTGGGGAACCTTGTGATGGAGCTGATATTGATAATGGGCACTGGGGTCCTCCTCCTGGGGCTACTGGGGTGGAGGGTTGCTCATTTCCTAAGAAGAATCAGTATTTCCCTGTAGGCAAAACATGGTAGCCATTGTCTCCATCCCTGCTTCACCTGCTCTACTGTAGCCCTTCGCTCATGGAGTGGCTTTATTCCCCAGCCCCACCAACAACTTGATTATACAATATAAATTAAATGATGTAGAGAAGGATGGATGGTTGGAGAAACAGAAGAAGAAAAAAGAGTCAATTCTGACAGCTACACTACCAGGACTTCCATACAAAATGCCATGGTCCTGGTACCCCACACAAGGAATGTTTCATAATATTTTCCAAAAGACATACATGCATTCATTTCAGTAGGAAAAATAAATGGGCTGCAGTATGGTCAGGGAAATAGGGAAAGCTGGACTAATGGAAAACAGGTCTGGGGGCAGATGTTGCAAGTCCAGCAGCTCAGGAAACACGGTCTTTATTGATTACATCCTCTGCTAGGATCGAGAATATGGTCCTAAGATATGTCTGTGATCCCTCTGTCTGGATTATAATGTACTCTGGAGGCAAAGGACTTTCTTAGGCACTATTCCAAGGAACTCAAAAGCAACTCATGGCTTCATGAGAGAGGCTAAGTCACTCTGCATTCATAAAATTCGCAGGCTGAGCCATGAAACTTACCACAAACTTATCTTTAAGGAACTTGGCACTGCTCACTTTGAAGTTGACCAGGGGCAAGATGGTCTTCAACTCTCGGAGGCTGATGCTGCAAAAGAGGGAGACCCAGCTCCATCACCTTGAGAGTTTTCAATGGCAAAGATTTAGCTGCTCCCATCAGCTCCCACCTCAGGCAGCCCTCTATGAAAGAGCCTGGTCAACAGTTGTTTATGGAGTACTAACTAGGAACAAGACTCTGGGTCAAGGTGAGAGAGACATGCTAATGAGCAGGGCTGGTCTCCACCCTTCAGGGATGTCCATGGACAAGGATCACATAGAAATTTACAGTGTAGAGTGATGCCCCAGTGAGGTGGCACCTGCACTGGAGATTCCCAGTACAGGGTGATGCCCCAGTGAGGAGGGCTGGTCTCTACCCTTCAAGAATGGCCATGGAGGAAGGTCCCGCAGGACATTCAGCGTGAGCAGAAAATGGTGTCAGATGACCAGATAATCTCAACACAAAATGCCACAGAAATCCCAAAGGCCCAATGTAGGTGTTGACATGATGTGATTTCTGCCCAGGGCTCTGAATGTCCAAGTGAAGAAACCCAATGAAGCTTGGGTAAACAGCAGGAATAACTATGACACTCTTCAGGGAGCCAAACACTTTGTCACCTAATTAGTGACACACATGAATGGATGAACGAGACTCCTACTGACTCTACCTGCCACCCAGAGAAACCACAGCCACAGAACAGGCTTGGCAGAATCCGCCAGGAAAGACCCAGCTGAGCTTGATTCTAGTCTGGCACTGTGAAGAGACAGAGGGATACAGAGTAAGTAGGGACCCCCTGCAACCCCAAAAATAAGTGAAAAATAAAGCTTTCTCTTAATGCCACTGGGGTTCAGAGCAAGGCAAGGTCACCAAGGGCTGGAGAGGGAAAGCGGGAAGGAACAAGCCCTACATGAACACCTACTGTGTGCCATGCTGCCCTGAAGTCATCCAGTTGTTAAGGTTGCCTAATTGCTCACCAGATCTACCTTTTGCAAAGTACATGACTGATCCCATCACCACCCACTGAGGCTCAGAACAGGCAAGGGCAGGGTGTCAAGGGGGTGGGGGGGTACACAACACAGGGCTTGGAACTAGACGGCAGGCAGCAGAGCCTGGATCTGAATCAAATTCCAGTGCTCGGCCGCAGGATTCTGCTTGAGTGCTTCTCTGAAGCCACATGGTGAGGTTCAGCTTAAGAGGAAAGCGAGGGGAAACGCGTCCAGGCAAAAGGAGTAGCAGCAGTGATAACAATGGTAGCAAAAGCTGAAACCTCAACAGTGCGTATCAGGTGACAGGTGCTGTTCTAGGTGGTGCCTCGTGTGCATATTCGCCTGTTTGATGCTTGAACAATCTTACAGGGCAGGTACCACGATCATCTCTATCTTCCAAGTGAGGAAACTGAGGCTCCTATCACTTTGGTGCCTTATCTGGGCTGGTCTCCAACTCCAACCCAGTCTGCCCACAATAATCACACCTGACTGCCTCCCAGCCAGTGGCTCACATGACAAGGAGAGGTGAAGTTAGTGGGGTGGGTGAGTCAAGAACATAAGCTCCAGACCCTTCTGGCTGGAGCCAAGTGTTCAGCAGTGGTAAGACAGGGTGGTCAAGAACGGAAGCTTGCCCCAGGTCATGGCAGAAAACAGCCCATTCTCCTTGCACCATCCTCCCAGCCTCTGCTGTGGCATTCGGAAGGAAGGAGCACGTCACTGCCCAGCCGCTGCCCTGGAGAAGGTCCAGTGTGACTCTGGCCATCCTGTGTCCCCACCTCCAGCTTTCTTCCTCTAGTTCTAATGGTCTTTCTAACAGCAGAGACTTCAACTAACAAGATGCTCCCCACCCACGCACCCCTACCGCAGGGCCAGCACCCATGGCTTTCACAGACAGACCCTGAGGGCAGGAAAAAGCCCCTGCTAGGCCAGCCAGGGCTGGCTGAGCAGAGCAGCCAGCAAGCTAGGGAAGTTGCCCCAGGGGCTTGCAAGAAGCTTTCTGCCTCAGCCCTGGGGATGGTTCCAGGAAGATCTTGGCCAGGGCAGGATGAAGGTGGCGGAGCAGTGGGGACAGGCGCTGCCAGAGCAGCAGTGAGAGGGGTCGTGGAGAGAGGAGCCAGACCACCCCGGTGGCCCTGTGGAGCTCATCCTGGGAGCAAGGGACAGGTCAGAGTCCCCCAGGAGCCCAGGCAGCAGCAGGTCAAAGAAACCATCCCATGTCCAGGAACAGAGAGACTGAGGGGCCTGGGGAGACAGAGCACCAAACCCAGGAACCAGGGGCATGAGCTCAGGAACCAGTGGACCAAACCCAGGAACCAGGGGCACGAGCTCAGGAACCAGTTGACCAAACCCAGGAACCAGGGGCACGAGCTCAGGAACCAGTGGACCAAACCCAGGAACCAGGGGCACGAGCTCAGGAACCAGTGGACCAAACCCAGGAACCAGGGGCACGAGCTCAGGAACCAGTGGACCAAACCCAGGAACCAGGGGCACGAGCTCAGGAACCAGTGGACCAAACCCAGGAACCAGGGGCATAAGCTCAGGAACCAGTGGACCAAACCCAGGAACCAGGGGCATGAGCTCAGGAACCAGTGGACCAAACCCAGGAACCAGGGGCACGAGCATCCAAGCACTGGGACCTGGGAGCCCACCTGGTCCAAAGGCTTCCCCTTACAGTGCAAACACTGTAAACAGCAGCCTCCACTTTCACACGTTCTCCAGGGGATTTCCATGCACACTCAGGTTTGAAGCCTGAGAGCTTATCTGGGCTCTTACTGCCAGGACCACCTCACCCAATTCCCCGCTAAGCGAGCCCTTCCCTCACTCCCACCTCTGGGTGTGTGGGTGTCGTGCTGCAGGGCCCCACCCAAACCAGCACCAGGAGGCTGAGCCCCCAGCGCTGGAGGGGAGGAAGCCAAGAGCTCAGCTTCACCCCTCTCTGCGACCTGCCATCCCCTAGAGAGAGTGCCTCACCCAGGTCAAAGCCCCTTCCAAGGCAGCCGGCCTGACACCTGGTCCGCACATGGGAACGAAGGCCTGGCCCTCTGGTCTCAATTTAGGACAGCTCCAGAGGCCGTGACTCTCCCACTGCCTGTTCCAGCTGCCCTCCCTCCCCCCGGGTGATGACCCCCCATGTGCTCCCCAGTAAGCCTCCTGCACACAAACCTACATCTCAGCTCATGTTTCCTGGGGGCTGCAGGTTAGGAACCAAGGCAATCCCTCTGGGGAAGGAAGGCAAGTATTCCCTGAATGGGTCACCAACAGCCCCACCGACAGCACTGAACAATCACGGCATCCTCCCCGCTCAGCCGGAGAAGTTCCCAGGGTCCTTCAACTCTGCACCCAGGCAGCCATCACCAAACGATTAGCGACAGCAGCCCCGTGACACTTACCAGCCACGCTGAGGCTGGGCCGGCACCTCCACTGCCCCCAGCTCTTTTGCAGGAACAATGGCAATAAGAAACGTTTGTCAAGTGCTTGCCATGAGCCAGGCACAGTCCACACACACTTCACATATTAACTCCTGAGCCCTCAGATCTGCCCTAGGAGGTGGGGACTATTAATTTATCTTTTACACATGAGGAAACTGAGGCCCAGAGAAACTAAATCATTTGCCCCAATTCACAGAACCGGTCAGTGTGAGGGATGAGATTCAAGCCTCGGCACTGTCCGACACAACTTTCGACAATGATGGACACGTCTGTGCTGTCCAAGGCACTAGCCGCTAGCCACACGGCGTTGCTGAGCTCCTCAGATGCAGCGAGTTCCACTGAGGAGCTACGTTTTTTATTTTATTTTATTTTATTTCGTTGAAATGGCCATCTGTGGTGCGGGGTACCCCTGCTGGACAGCGCGGCCCCAGAGGTCTCCCAGACCAGCGGCATCTATATCACCTGGGGATTCGTTGAAATGCAAATTCTTGAGCCCTACCCACCACCAACAATCAGCAACTGAGGTAAAGCCCAGCAGCCTCCACTTTCACACGTCCTCCAGGCGATTCCCATGCATGCTCAAGTTTTAAAATCGCTCTCTAGAGATGGCCCTAATCTTCAACCCCAGCTTCATAGTAGAATCTTACTAAAAAATTTCCAATGCCAGAGGCCATGCCCAGGACAGCAAAATCAGAATCCCTACTGGTGCGGCTCTGCTAAAGCTCCCCGGGTGACTCTAATATTCTGGATCCACAAATTAGAAGCCTATTTGCATTCATGTTGAAGGACATAAATGGACCCACCCACCTGCCTTCCACCTGCAACCCCCTCACCCTTTGCCACGTCCGCGTAGAGTATTTCCTCTGTCCCTGCCTCAGGGCTAAAGGAGAAGGGGAAGTGCACCTTCTGCTTATCCAAATTGAATGTTATACGCCAAGAGGGCAAGGGCAGAGGAGGGAAAGGAAGTATGTGTTGCTGAGGAGATGAAGAAAATAGAAACCCATGCATTGCTGTGAGAAGGTGTAACTGCTGGAGAAAACAGCATAGCAGTTCCGCAAAATAAAGAGAATTACCATTCGATCCAGCAGTTCAGCTTCTGGATATATACACAAAGGACTGTAAAGCAGAGACTCAGGCAGATCTGTATACCCACGTTCACAGCAGCGCTATTCACAACTGCCAAAAGGCGGAAGCAACTCAAGTGTCCATCGATGGACAAATGGATAAACAAAGTATGGTCTATCGGTACAATGGACTATTACTCAGTCTTAAAAAGGAAGAAGACGCTAACACATGCTACGACACAGATGAACCTTAGAGACATTACACTAAGTGAAATAAGCCAGATACAAAAGGATGAATATTGTATTATTCTGCTTAAAGTACCTGGAGCAATCAAATTCAGAGAGACAGAGAGCAGAATGGTGGTTCCAGAGGCTGAAGGCAGAAGCAATGGGGAGTTCCTGCTTAATGGCTGCAGAGTCTCAGTTTGAGATGATGAAAATGTTCTAGAGATGGATGGTGGTGACGGTGCCAGGCCCATGTGATATACTTCATTCCACAGAACTACGTACCTAAGAATGGCTAAGACGATCAATGTTGCGGCCAGGCGCAATGGCTTACGCCTGTAATCCCAGTACTTTGGGAGGCTGAAACAGGCAGATCACCTGAGACCAGGAGTTCAAGACCAGCCTGACCAACATGGTGAAACCCCATCTCTACTAAAAATATTTTTAAAAATAGCCAGACTTGGGGCGCATGCCTGTAATCCCAACTACTTGGGAGGCTGAGGCAGGAGAATCACTTGAATCCGGGAGGTGGAGGTTGCAGTGAGCCAAGATCACTCCACCGCATTTCAGCCTGGGCGAAAAGAGCAAAACTCCGCCTTAAAAAAAAAAAAAAAACCAGTGTTGTTCTGTGTTTTAGTGTTGTTACCACAAAACAAATTTTAACATTTGTTTTTAATTTTTTGTCATCATAAGGTGATTGGTCAGAGTGGGGGAGGGAAGATTTCTACATTTTCCCCAGCTGTCAACGCACAATTTCTTTTTTTCATTTTGTTGTTTTTGTTTTTTTGAGATGGGGCCTCACTCTGTTGCCCAATCTGGAGCTCAGGGGCACAATCATGGCTCACTACAGCCTCGACCTCCCTGGGTTCAGATGATCCTCCCACCTCAGGCTTTCAAGTAGCAGGACCACCACTGTGCACCACTACACCCAGCTAACTTTTCTGTACTTTTTGTACAGATGGGTTTTGCCATGTCGCCCAGGCTGGTCTCCAACTCCTAAGCCCACGCAATCTGCCCGCCTTGGCCTCCCAAAGTGCTGGGATTACAGGTGTCAGCCACCATGCTCAGCCAATAGCACATTTTTTTAAAAAAAGGAAAAGCAAAAACAGTGGGGATAGTGAGTCTACAAACCCTGGGGCCACCCCTGACAACTGGGCTGCTTTAGTCAAGTCACTTAACCTCTCTGGGCCTCATAGAAATGGTGTGAGGCCGGGTGCAGTGGTTCATGCCTGTAATCCCAGCACATTGGGAGGGTGAGGCAGGCAACTCACGAGGTCAGGAGTTCAAGACCAGCCTGACCAACATGGTGAAACCCCATCCCTACTAAAAATACAAAAAAATTAGCCAGGCATAGTGGCGCACACCTGCAATCTCAGCTACTCAGGAGGCTGAGGAAGGAAAATTGCCGGAATCCAGGAGGCAGAGGTTGTGGTGAGCCCAGTTCACCCCATTGCACTCCAGCCTGGGAGACAGAGCAAGATTGTCTCAAAAAAACGAAAAAGAAAATGGGTCCAAGAACACCTAACTTACCCATCAGCCAAGAGCACATCCTAAGGATGTAAAGTGCTTATTACAGCCACGGCTTCAAAGCGAGCTGTAAACAAATGCCAGTTGCTACCCCTTGCCTCTAGAAAAGTCGACAAATGAAAGAGGGTGCTTGGGCCAAGCAAAACACCCGAGGCTCGTCCACTGCCCGGGCTGGGCCAGCTCAGAGCCTGCCCCCTCTCGCCTTCAGCCTTTCCTCTGCTTCTGTGGCTCCTTTGTTTTCCTTCAGGAAACATGATTAGTCTCGTGGGTGACAGGAAAGGGAGGGAAATTGGCAGACCAGAAGCTGGTTGCTCTTTCATTGGCACCTTGGTCAAAGTTCATTTTGCAAAGCTCCCTCCAGGCTTCCCAGAACCACGGGAAAGGTGGGATTTTCCACATGATGACAGACAGCAGGGCTCTGCCCACTGGGAGGGAGGTGGAGGAGAGGAAGCCTGTGAGCATGCAGGGATGAACTCAGTCCAGAAACAGGAAAGGTTCTCTCTGCAGAGGGTCCTGGACCAGCTGATGGGAAAATGGAGCTCTACGCAAGACCTGCCAGATTCCTCCTGAGCAAGAGAGGGTATCCATTTCTTGACCTCACAGATGAAGAGAAGAGCAGACTTCAGGAGCAGACTGACCTCCCCATACCAGCACTGCGTGGAGAGAGGCACTGGGGGTGGATCCCTCTCTCATCCCTGTGCCAATCTCAACTATGAATCACCATAAGCCACGGAGAAAGAAAACTCAGAGAGGACATCACCTCCGAGGCTGAAAGAGACCAGTGTGTACCAAATCTTCCAACGTAAGGACCTCATTTGATCCACCTCAGTAACACTAGAGGGTGGCCCAGTGTGGCAGGGAGCAGGCAGGGCATGATGGATGAGAGGAAGAAGAGGGAGAGAAAGGCAGGTGGACAGAAAAACATGGAGTGAGCTACTGGTTGACCTGACATTACCAGACTTTTAAGCACTTCCTGGTTAAGAGTTCCAAATCCTCCCACTGTGCATGCGAAGAGACCGGGGAAGCACACCCAAACCCTGAAGTCGACAAGTAACACAGGACATTGACCAGACACAAAGTCACCTTCAAGATAGAAAGATTTTCAGGAACAAAATGGAGAGCTGGTAGAGCTTAGTTATTGGATATTAACTAAGGTAATGACTTATCTAGATAGGATAATGATATATCCACATAGGATAATGACATACCTAAACCAAGAATGAATGAGAGGCGTATTTTACCAAAAAATAAGGTCTCTTGGCCAGGCATGGTGGCTCACACTTGTAATCCCAGCACTTTCAGAAGCCAAGGCAGGTGGATCACGAGGTCAGGAGTTGGAGACCAGCCTGACTGACATGGTGAAACCCTGCCTGTACTGAAAAATTAGCTGGGCATGGTACCGCACACCTGTAATCCCAGCCACTCAGGAGGCTAAGGCAGGAGAATCACTTGAACCCAGGAGGCAGATGTGGCAGTGAGCTGAGATCACGCCACTGCACTCCAGCCTGAGTGACAGAGCAAGACTCTGTCTCACACAAACAAACAAACAAACAAACAAAAATAAGGTCTCGTGAGGCTAACATGAAACAGTGACTCTGAAGTGCTCGGTGCAATGCCTGGCTTGCCAAATACATGGGTGTTCAATAAATGGGAGCTTTTATCATTGTTAATAAGAACTGAATCATACCTCAAAAAAACAATGAATTTAAAATGCTCAACCTCACCCATAAAGAAATGCAAATTTAAGCAAAAGCATTTGGTTGCCTCAGTTGCAGATGAACAAAGATCAAAGTATAATGGGATAACGAACCATGAGGACATGGGCGGCCTCTTGCACCACTGGGGGAAACATTACATAAATTGCTACCTCTAGCTATCAAACTATTAGACCAGCAAACACTGTGCTGCTGGTATTCACTTCTGAGAATTTATCCTACCCACAGCCACCTCACATGAGTTTACTGAACAATAGATCCAAAGGTTTCCATAACAGTATTATTCATAAAAATAATAAAGGATTGGGAGAAACTCTCTGTCCAACAACAAGGAAATGATTTCTGACAACGCATTAATCTAAGGAAAAAACAAAACCACGTTTGCTTTAAAAAAAAAAATGTCTGGGTAAGACCTCACTTCTGCAAAACAATAATAATAAACAAGCCAGGCATGGTGACACACACCTGTAGTTCCCAGCTACTCAGGAGGCTGAGGTGGAAGGATAGTCTGAGCCCAGGAGCTTGTGGCTTTAGCAAGCTATGACTGTACCACTGTGCTCAAGTCTGGGCAACAGAGACAGACCCTGTCTCTAAGTAATAATAATAATAGTCTGGCATAGAGTTTTGTGCCAGACTGATAGGGAGCTTCTCCAAGAGGTACTTTGAAGTGAAAAAATCAAGTGAACTGAATACATGTTATCACATCACCCGACACATCTCTACCAGCCCTGAGAACCACCTGGTTTACTTCTTTATGGTCAATCTCTCTCCTGCCACAAAGTATGGGCTGGTGCCATCAGGATTATGTTTACTGCTGTATTCCCAGGATATTAAAGGTGCTCAAATATTTATGCCGAGGTCCGAATGCCCCATGGCAGAGATCATCTCTGAGGCTGGACTCGAATTTTCCACTGGAATAGAGGCTCCCACAAGGAGGAGGATTTTGTCATCATCAACCTCAGGACCCAACATGACATCTGCAGATCACACTGGACGCGGTGAAGACCTTGCCCACCACAAGTCACGTTCCCACCCGCTTGGGAGGTTTAAAGAAAGAATGAAAATCGAAATCCAAAGTGATCGGAAGAAAACTGTGAATGACTCTTACCTGTTTCTTCTGGTTTGATCCACAGAATATATCTGCTTTCTCAGCCAACTGGAAAGAAATTTGAGATGAAAGAAAGAGAGAAAGAGAAAATTAGAAACTAGTGCAAGTCTAAGTGAGTCCTATGGGATGCACACGAAAGAATCTGGAATGGAAAGGAGGAGTTTTCCAACTTTCTAACAAGGGCAGCCTGGTAAACAGTTTTCTCCCAGCAGTAGAAAGGCCTGTCTAAGCCAAGATTTCAACTCCAAAAGGCCAGACTTCTTTACATTGACATTCCTTCTGATGACAGTCATTAATTCCCAATAAAGCTGGAGAGAAAAACTGTGCCAAGTAGAGGACTTTGGTTTACTCGAAGGAAAATAACTCACACCCCAATGCCCATCCAGACTCCCATGACACTGAAGAGACAGTCTTGAGGTCTTCGTCAACCCAGGAGGGAGTGATAGGTGGAAAATTCCAGACCTTGTGTCTGTCCTCTGATTGGTCCGCTTAATCTCTCATTAAATCTTTTAAGAAGGAAGCCCTGTTTTCCCCCAGCACATACCCCGGGAATATTTCTACCTCAAGCCCAATGCACCACTCACCCCAATAGCCAAGGTTAAAAACTAGCACAGGGAAACGCTCTTATTTCAAACACCGTAGAGCTCTCACACCGCTACTGGGCACCCATTGCATACAAGACACTCAATGAGTCTTAAAAAAGCAATGTCCCTTTATTTTTTTTCCTATAGTCCATGTTGGCTAAAGGCAGCAGAATACAGGAATCAGTGACTATGAAAATAAAGGCAAAAGCCAACTACCTCTCGATAATGGTGGGTGTGGACGCATTCATCGCTTCTTGGTGTAAGATTTTCAAGCCAGAGAGCCAGTTAACTGCATCCTCTTTAGAGTCAGCTGGAGTGGAGAAAGGAAACAGAAATGCTGTGTTAATTCCTGGGAAGACATCTGCTTAGAAAGCCCGGCCCCTATGCCAGTTTCTAGTTTTGCAGGAGGCAATGAAAGCATCCCCTTCACACTTTCATGGCTCTAGGACCTGCCTTTTGTCTGAGATGGAGCCACACATTCAGGATGAGCTTCATACCACAGGGGTGACAAGTGGGTTATTTCCTGTGCCAAATGGAATCAGCTAAGAATGGAGGGAGTGGTGGGAAATATCACTATCATATCATTAACATCATTTGAGCACTAGCTATACATATGCTCGATACTGTTCTAAGTAGTTTTCCTATATTGATCCCACAAGGGAAGTACTACTATATTCCCATCTAACACATGGAGAAACCACTAAACCTAAGACAGGTTCAGGGATGTGTCCAAGGGCTCACCGCTCCTAGCAGCCATCAGACACTGAGTGTTTGCATTCCTTCAGAATTCATATACTGAATCCCTAACCCCTGAGGTAGGGCCTTTGTGAGGTACTTCAGTTTAGATGAATTAATAAGGGTGGGGCCTCCATGAAGGAATTAGTGCCCTTCTAGAGGAGAGAAAGAGACACCAGAGCTTCCTCTCTGTCTAGCCCACACTGAGGAAAAGCCATGTGAGCACACAGCAAGAAGGCAGTTGTCTGCAAGTTAGGAAGGGAACCCTCACCAGAACTCAACCATGCAGCATCTTGATTTTGGACTTCCCAGCCCCTAGAACTGTGAGAAAATAAATGCATGTTGTTTAAGACCCCTCGTCTATGCCATTTTGTTATAGGAGCAGAGCACACTGAGATGGTGCAAGACACAGAATTTTAAACAAGAATCCATTATCTTACTCTGGCAGCACATTGACTCCAGGAATGAAAAAACTGAGGAATTCAAACCCAGGTGTCCAACTCCAGAGCAGAGTTTCTCAGCCCCAGCTGCTCAGGAGAATCGCTTGAGTGCTTTTCAAAACCCCAATACTTAGGTCCCACCCTAAAGCAATTAAACCAGAAAAGAGGGATGAGGGAGACAACAGGTGGAAACACCCACGCAGTGCCGAAGTGTATCAGAGAGTGAGCTATCAGTTTCCTCTGCTGCTATAACAAATGACCACAAACTTAGTGGCTTAAAGTAATACAAATTTATTTTCATACCGTTAGAGAGGCTAGAAGTCTAAAACAGACGGGTTGTGGGCAATCCTTCTGGACTCCTTCTGAAAGCTCTTGGGAAGAATGAATTTTCTTACCTTTCCCAGCTTCTGGAGGCTGCCTGTGTTCCTTAGCTCATGGCCTCTCACCTTCTGACCTTTGCTTCCATCCTCACAACTCCTTCTCTGAGGCTTACCTTCCCATGTCCCTCTTATAAGAACCCTTATGATTCCACTGCACACCCAGATAGTCCAGGATATTTCCCACCTCAAGACCTTCAACTTAACCACACCCACAAAGTCTCCTTCTTCATAGAGGTCAGTACATTCACACGTTCCCAGAATTAGGACATGGACATCGTGGGAGGGCAACATTCAGCTTCCCTTGGATGAGTACCTCTGGCTTAGGGATTTAGCTTTTTGTTGTATTAAGGAATGTTAGCTTTTAACCCTATTCTAATTAATAAGATGCAGGACCTGGGATAATCCACACCACAACCCTAAGCAGCTGTCAGCATTTCCCCTGCTTCTAATCCAGATGGCACAGGGCAAAGAATATGGCTTGCTAATACTCATGGTTGCTATTACCCTTGCTGATAAGCAGCACTGAGGAGTGGTTAAGAGCTTGGCATCTGGCAAAGGAAGATCAGAGCTCAAGTCCCACTGCACCACTTCAGGGCTGTGAGAGATTCAGCAGGTTACTTAACCCTACTCTGCCTCATCTCATCTGTAAAATGAAGCTAACCGCGCGAACACCCCATGGAGCTATGAAGCCTCTCCTAAGCACCAGGTACTTTCTTAGTTCGTACACCCCCAGGCAGAGACTGCTTCTCTCATCTTCCCACATAGATGCGGAGGAAGTGAAGCTCCAAAGGGCTAAGAGTTCATCTCAGAGCCAGTAAGTGAGAAGAAGGCATGCGAATCAAAATCTTGACCATCACTGTGCTGACCTTGAATATAGGGTTCCAGAAGAGGGACCCAGAGTAGGACATGTCTCAGAATTCACATCCTGGCCTCCAAGCCCCAGGCTCTTCTGGTCTCCTGACCAACTTAAGAACAGGGGGTCAGGGCTCAGCCTGCCAGTGGGGCTACGGAGACAGAGGTGTGAAGCTTCATGGCCACGGACCGTGCGCTCCTGCCTCATCTCTACCAACCTCCTCTGTATCATCAATCAGACATTTGCTCCTCATTTCCCACATCCAATGTGCTTCTTCCCTCTTCTAAGCCCTGGTGCAGGCCACAACCATTGCCTGGAGCGCCCTCCCTCTCTTTCCTCCAAACTCCTACTGAAGCCTCAAAACCCAGTGTACAAGTCACCTTCTCTGCCAAGTCTTCCCTGGAATTAAACATTCACAGCACACGGTATCATGCTTGCATTAGGTCATCCCAGTGCATGGTAGTTTCTGGTCCACACATCTGTCTCCCCAAGTAGATGGAGAGCTTCTTTTGATTCTTTGTTTTTTGGATTTTTTGTTTTTTTTTTTTTTGAGACAGAGTTTCGCTCTTGTTACCTAGGCTGGAGTGCAATGGCACAATCTCGGTTCACTGCAACCTCCGCCTCCTGGATTCAAGCGATTCTCCTACCTCAGCTTCCTGAGTAGCTGGGATTATAGGCGCCCACCAACATGCCCAGCTAATTTTTGTATTTTTAGTAGAGACAGGATTTCGCCACGTTGGCCAGGCTAGTCTTGAACTCCTGACCTCAGGTGATCTGCCCACCTCAGTCTCCCAAAGTGCTGGGATTACAGGCGTGAGCCACAACGCCCAGCCTGACTGAGAGCTTCTTAAAGGCATCACCAGGTCCCATTCATCTTCCTAACCCACTGATGTGTACACAACCTAACACCAAGTATAGGCTCAGAAGATGTGTCATAAAAGAATGAACGAGAAATTAGTAAGTTATTTGTCCCTGAAGTAAATGTCCCTACATTGCTCAACTTTCAGAGGTGCCCCCACTTTGGTCTATTTTAATTGTATTTATTTTCCCTCTCACTCATGAATGTATTTATACTTTTTTTTTTTTTTTGAGACGGAGTTTCGCTCTTGTTACCCAGGCTGGAGTGCCATGATGCGATCTCGGCTCACCGCAACCTCCACCTCCTGGGTTCAGGCAATCCTGAGTAGCTGGGATTACAGGCACGCGCCACCATGCCCAGCTAATTTTTTGTATTTTTAGTAGAGACAGGGTTTCACCATGTTGACCAGGATGGTCTCGATCTCTTGACCTCGTGATCCGCCCGCCTCGGCCTCCCAAAGTGCTGGGATTACAGGCGTGAGCCACCGCGCCCAGCCTGTGTTTATACTTTTGAGTCAATAAATTCTAGGACTGAACTTGAAAGTAGCTACAAGCTTCTGCCCCTGCGTAAAGTGAGGGAAGTGCCTGTGTCTACAATACAAGATTTCAGGACAGCTCTTTCAGATCAATCAGATTTGCTGAGCCACATCTGCTGGAGGAAAGCAGGTTACATTTTACCTTTTCTTTTTCTTTGTTTGGAGTCTCACTCTGTTTCCCAGGCAGGAGTGCAGTGGCATCATCTTGGCTCACTGCAACCTCCACCTCCTGGTTCAAGCAATTCTCATGCCTCAGCCTCCCAAATAGCTGGGGCTATAGTTGCGCACCATCCCACTCAGCTAGTTTTTAGAGTTTTAGTACAGATGGGGTTTCACCATGTTGGCCATGCTGGTCTCAAACTCCTGATTTCAAGTGACCCGCCTGCCTCAACCTCCCAAAATGCTGGGATTTCAGGGATGAGTCACCACACCCAGCCTACATTTTTCATCCAACAGAGCCTGGCCTTTGGTGTTAAGAAATCAGCATTTCTTCAGCTCTCAGCACGAGCCAGAGGGACACTTAACCTACTCCTCACAATATCCCCATGAGATAGGCATTATTATTCTCCCCATTTCACAGCTGAGAAAAGCAGGTCAGAGAGGTTAAGTCACTCACCTAAAGACACACAGCTAGAAAGGGGCAGGGCAGGGATTTGAAACCATGACCCCAAATGCACATCGATAAGCAGGCAGGGGCGAGCATTCTGCTACTAGAGAACTTCTTCAGGAAGAGACTTGGCCACAGGGAGGGAGAAAAAGCACAGACACGAGCACACGCACCCACCTGCCAAGCTGAGTGTGCTGAGGACGAACTGATTGCCATATAGGATGGTGAAGCAGCAGTCTTCTTTCTGGCGAACTGCTTTTGCACGCTCGAAATCTTTGGAGTTCTTCCCTGGGCGGATTTCTTTTATTTCCATGATATCCACTGAAATGAAATTAACATGAGCCAATCAGAAGCTGGAGTTCACTCCACTGAGGATGCAGCCACGTACCTGCAGCCCAGAACTCACAAAGCTATCCCTGCATCTGGGCTCAGGGCCTACTCCTTCTGGAAATGGACAGAGGGTCAAGAGCCTACCTGGGCATTTGCTGTCACCCCACAAACCCCTGGAGTATGAGGAGTTTGGGGTTTTCACTCACCCCGTTCCTGAGACAGAAACGTGTTAAACTAGGACGATTAATTTTTATAATGCAACTGAGATGTGAGGAAATAAGCACAGACTATTCCACCAAAACAAACAACAGACCAAACTGATGCTCACTAGAGATCACTCCAGGCAGTCTAAAAGGTCCACCTGTCCTATTACCCTTGACCTTGAAGATCTTTTCCCTTGAGTCCCAAAAGCTACAAGTGGTCTGTGGCTCAATCGAAGGGGAAAAAGAAAATGAAGGCTCTGAGTAACTGCTTCAAATTAAAAATAAGAATAAGAGACAAACCCCAGGGTTGGGATGGTCACAGGGGTTCTGGATAGCACAACGCCCGTGCGAACAGAGTGGTAGACGATTACTCTCGTAACAGTCCAGAGTAATGGGCTGTTACTAATGGGCCACAGTGTCTGGTATTTATGCCTCACAGAGACAGCTGCCCTTGAATCCAGGTTGTCTCTGTGACCTGTTTTAACTAATGAAATGTAGCACAAATCAGGGGTCCCCAAACCCCAGGCCACAGAACAGTACCATCTGTGGCCTGTTAGGAACAGGGGTGTGCAGCAGAAGCCGAGTGACTGGCAAGAGAGCACTACCACCTGAGCTCTGCCTCCCATCAGATCAGCGGTGTCATTAGATTCTCACAGGAGCGTGAATCCTCTGGTGAACTGCACGTGCAAGGGATTCGGGTTGTGTGCTCCTTATTGGAATCTGATGCTTGATGATCTGAAGTGGAAGAGTTTCATCCTGAAGATGCACCCATTCCATGTGCAATCCACCCATCTACGGAAAATGTGTCTTCCACGAAACTGGTCGTGGGTGCCAAAAAGGCTGGGAGCACTGGCATGCTGGTATAAATGATACTATGCCAGTTCAGGGCCCATTCTCTGTTTTGTTTTGTTTGAGGTGGGGTCTTACTCTGTCACCCAGGCTGGATTGCACTGGCGCAATCTTGACTCACTACAACCTCCACCTCCCAGGTTCAAGCCATTCTCCTGCCTCAGCCTCCCAAGTAGCTGGGATTGCAGGCATGTGCCACAATGCCCAGTTAATTTCTGTATTTTTAGTAGAGATGGGGTTTCATCATGTTGGCCAGGCTGGTGTGGAACTCCTCACCTCAACTGATCTGCCCGCCTCAGCCTCCCAAAGTGCTAGGTTTACAGGCGTGAGGCAGCGGGCTCAGCCTGGGGCCTAATCCTTAAAGAAGGCCTGGTACCTTCCATTTTGTGCTCTGGAGGAAGCCAGCCTCTGTGTAAAAAGTCAGACTACCTGAGCCCACCATGCTGTGAGAAGCCCAAACTAGGCCTGTGGAGAGGCCATGGGAGAAGAATCAATGCCCTCAGCCAAAAGCCCAGCTGAGCCCCTAGCCAACAGTGACAGGGCACTGCGCCATCTTAGAAGTGGATCCTCTGGCCCCAGTGAGCTACCCCAGCTGACAACACGTGGGGCAGAGACAAGCTCTCCCAGTTCCCACCCATGCCCAGATTGTAGAAATATGTGCAATAAATAAAATGTTTGTGGTCTTAAGCCACTAAATACTGGGACAGTTTGTTGTAGAGTAGATGACAGAAACGAATAAGACATCCTTCCTCTCTGCAGCCCTTGCTGCCTCCACCCACTGGTCAAAACCTACTGGGCCAGGATGGCCACCTGACTCAAAGGTGACTCCCTTCCCCCCACAAGATGGCCACTGAACTCTAGACTAGCACAGAGAGACAAGCTCAACAAGCTCAACCAGTCTCTTCTTTCCCTTTCTTAAAAAAAAAAAAAAAAAAAAAAACCTTTTCATGGGATGCACTTACTCCATGCACTTTAGATAGAGGTGATGATTCACCCCTCACCACCTTCAACCATGAGCTGAAGGAGACAGCAGGAGCCTAGGAACGACCCAAGTGCCCTGGCTCAGTGACTGGTTCAGGAACAGACACATGGCCCAAGCTGCCCCATCAGCATCCTCCGGGGACTTATTTGGCCAGGACTACTGGTAAAACCTCCCCTCCACTGCTGCTCCCAGGCTGATAAAACAGGAACCTGGGAGCAGCAGGGAGCAGCTTGTCTACCACAGTAGAAAGGGCTGTCAGACCCTGATGTACCTTTGAACTCCAGCCCTCCTGGAGATGAGAGTGAGAAACGAGATCTCAGCTTTGCAGCAAGAAGAGGTGGCTCTGGCCTGGAATTAAGGAAGAGAACAGAACAAAGTCCATAGAGGTGAGCAAAGGCATCTTAGAGTCAGAGTGAAATGACAGGAAAGGTCCATGGCCATTCACAGGCAACAATGGGAGCTGGGGAAGGAGAGCAGAGAATTAAGTTAGAGGAGAAGGAATGGGATACACCAAAAGCTTTCTGAGTTCTTACCATGAGTCTAGCTCAATTAAAAGCAGCTCAGAAGGCGAGAGCCATGTGAAAACAAGCCGGGCGCAGTGGCTCACGCCTATACTCCCAGCACTTCGGGAGGCTGAGGCAGGTGGATCACCTGAGGTCAGGAGTTCGAGACCAGCCTGGCCAACATGGCAAAACTCCATCTCTACTAAGAATACAAAAATTAGCTAGGCATGGTGGCTCATGCCTGTAATTCCAGCTATTCAGGAGTATGAGGCAGGAGAATCTATTGAACCCAGGAGGTGGAAGTTGCAGTGAGCTGAGATTGTGCCACTGCACTGCAGCCTGAGCGACACAGCAAGACTTCATCTCAACAACAACAACAACAAAAACAAAAGGCCATGTGAAAAGACTAAATAAACAGCGTGTGAGTGCATGTGTGGTTCTAGATATCCCTACCTACTATTTTCACATCTGTCCTACAAAGTTTCTCACCAGCACTAATTACTACTAGTAAATATGTGTTATTTGTTTACCTGTGTGTGTGTGTTCTGTCCCCCTCTAAGTCCTGGGAGAACAGGGCTCTTGTCCCACTACGATCAAGTTCTGGAACTACAGATATCAGTGTTCTCTCTCTCAGTTGCTGGATGTTTATTCGTTTGTTTGTTTTTGAGACAGGGTCTTACTCTGGCACCCAGGCTGAAGTGCAGTGGTATGATCATGGCTCACTGCAGCCTCGATCTCCTGAGCTCAAGTAATCCTCCTGTTTCAGCCTCCTGAGTAGTTCGAACTACAGGTGCATGCCACCATGCCTGGCTATTTTTTTTTTTATTTTTAGTAGAAATGAGGTCTCACTATATTGCCCAGACTGGTCTTGAACTCCTGAACACAAGCAATCCTCCCACCTTGGCTTCCCATAGCGCTGGGATTACAGGCATGAGCCCCCGTACCCAGCCCTCCTTAGTTTTATTAAGCTATAGTACACACACCATACAATCTGTGAAAGGAAAAAATCTTAGACCCCCAAAATCACAGGCTAAAAGGAAAACTCAAGCTGGAAACTGCTTTTGGCAAACCTGCCTCCCGTTCTAATCAAGTTCTCTCTCTGCTCACTGAGATAAATGCATATGTGATTGCCTCCTTCAGAAAGGCTAATCAGAGACAAAATAATGCAAGCATTTTATCTGTGACCTGGAAGCCCCCTTCCCGCTTTGAGTCGCCCCACCTTTGCTTCAAGTCGTCCTGCCTTTCCAGACAGGATCAATGTACTTGTTACATACACTGATGTCTCATGTCTCCCTAAAACACATGAAACCAAGCTGTGCCCCTAACACCTTGGGCACATGTTGTCAGGACCTCCTGAGGCTATGTCCTGGGCACATCTTAGCAAAATAAACTTTCTAAATTAACTGAGACCTGTCTCAGATTTTCTGAATTCACAAATCCATCCACGTAAAGCATACGATTCAATAGTTTTTAGTACGTTCACAGATGGTGTAACTATCAGCGCAGTCAATTTTCACCACCACAAAGGGAAACCCCGGACCCTTCAGCTCTACTCTCCTCTCATCCCCACACTTCCTAGACAACGGCTAACCTACTTTAAATCGCTATAGATTTGCCTAATTCTGGATATTTCTTATAAATGAAATTATGACATGCTGTCTTTTACGTCTGGCTTCTTTCACCCAGCATAATGTTTTCAAGGTTCATCCGTGCTGTACTTCATTCCTTTCCACGGCGAATAACGTGCGTTGCACATATAGATCCCATTTTATGTATCCATACGTCGCTCGTTGATGGGAATTTAGGTTGTTTTTACCGCCTGGCTGTTGTGAGCAATGCTTCTGTATACATTTACATACATGTTTGTGTTTGAATGCCTGTTTTCAATTCTCTTGGGTATATCACCCTAGGAGTGAAAAACAGTTCTGTCTCTTTCTCGACCACACCCTCAGGGATACAGGCAGCAGGAGCTGCAGGTGCGATGTGTGGTGCCTGCTTCATGCCATGGAGCTGTCCAGCATCAGCCCAAGCCAGGAATGGTGCCCACAGTTAGGAAGTCACCCCCAGGCAATGAGTCCCACGGCTGGGGCCTCCTATGATGAGAAGGCAGCGGTGGAGCCATCACCAAGCACTTTGCAGCTATTACTGCCATTTTCCAGGCCTCTGCATGGGCAGTGGGCAAGGCCCAGAGGCACCAGAGGACTGCCCATCACATGCCCATCACATGCCCAAGGCGCAAGATGCAGGGGGAAATTCTTTGATATCTGTGGTGGTTTTCTATCTGGTAATCAGCAAGGTCTGAGGGGGTCGGTGGGCGTTTTTGTAGACGTGCCCATCACTTGATCTTGCATCAGGCAGGGGCATCTTGGTGAATGAGGATCCCACTACTCACAGGGGAACAGAGCTGCAAGGAGAACGACCGTTCACTCAACACAGTGCACTCAACACAATGCATCCAAGCCACCTTTCTGACACGAGGCTGGGAACAAGATTCTGGTGCAGGGCTGCAAACTCATGTTCCCAGGGGCTGCAAACTCAAGTCATGAGGAGCAGTGCGACTAGTGATGAGGTGGACAGACTCTGGAACCTGCTCACCTGCACCTGGAGTCCCAGCTCCCCAGCTTATAGCAGATGGCTTTGGAAAGTAACTGCACTTCTCTGTGCCTCTGTTTCTTCATGTCAACAGGAGTGACAGTGATATTTACCACGCAGTGCTCTTGAGGAGTTTAAATGAGTGTGTGTCTATACACGTGTGTTTGTAAATTAAAATAGTACCTGACAATAGGCTGGGTATGGTGGCTCACACCTGTAATCCCAGCACTTTGGGAGGCCAAGATGGGTGGATCACAAGGTCAGGAGATTGAGACCATCCTGGCTAACATGGTGAAACCCCGTCTCAACTAAAATACAAAACCTTAGCCCAGTGTGGTGGCACGGGCCTGTAGTCTCAGCTACTCAGGAGGCTGAGGCAGGGCAATCTCTTGAACCCGGGAGGCAGAGGTTACAGTGAGCCGAGATTGCGCCACTGCACTCCAGCCTGGTGACACAGCGAGGCTCTGTCTCAAAAAATAAAAACAAAAAATCAATAAATAGCACCTGACAAAACAAAGATGTAGCGGGGAAAGAAGACAAAGATGTAGAAACTTCTCTGTACTTGTTAGCTATTTTTTTAAACTAGTAACCCAACTGAATCAAGCTGGACACATATGAGGCGTAGGAAATAACACGGGACAGGAAGCTGTGGCTCACGCCCGTAATCCCTGCACTTGGGGAGGTTGAGGCAGGAGGATCACTTGAGACCAGAGAGTTCAAGACCAACGTGGGCAACAAAGCAATATACCACCTCTACAAAAAATAAACCCAGTTAGCCAAGTGTGCTGGTGCACACTGTTAGTCTCAGCTACTCAAGAGGTTGAGGCAGGAGGATTGCTTGAACCCAGGAGTTTGAGGCTGCAGGGAGCCGTAATCACAACACTGCACACCAACCTGGCGAGAGAGCAAGACCCTGTCTCTAACAAAAAGGCAAAGAAAGAACACAGTGTCTCAATTTATTTGCTGTTAACATTAAGGAGGCAGATCCTTATGTACCGACATGACAAAAACTCCTTGATGACCTATGTAAACACGAGACCAGATGTATACGTCCAAGTGTGTCCACACGTACATGCCCATGTGTACATCTACAGATTATACACAGATGTCTGTCACCATGCAAATTCTCACTAGCTGAATGTCTACTATAACTTATTAACGCTTTTTTTTTTTTTTTTACTTGAAATGTGCCATCCAGATCTTAGACCTGCTGTATGGGGTTCACGAGCAGGTGCCAATGGAAACAGTGAAAGTGTGGGCCAGGTGTGGAGGTTCACACCTGCATCCCAGCACTTTGGGAGTCCCAGGTGGGTGGATCACTTGAGATCAGGAGTTTGAGATCAGACTGGCTAATATGGTGAAACCCCGACTCTACCAAAAATAGAAAAATTAGCTGTGCATGGTGTGCACCTGTAATACCAGCTACTAGGGAGGCTGAGGTAGGAGAATCAGTTGAGCCCAGGAGGTGGAGGTTGCAGTGAGCCGAGATCATGCCACTGCACTCCAGCCTGGACAACAGAGGAAAACTGTCTCAAAAAAAAAAAAAAAAAAAAAGAAGAAGAAGAAGAAAAAAGGGAAGGGGTGTTTCTGTCTGCAATCAAAGAGGTCTGATGCACAATGAAAGGCACACCAAATCTTACATGCTGCTGATTCCCTTGAGTTATTCTTTCATCCCAGCATTTGCTTCTAACAAGCTAACTACCAACCGGGGTTCAATTTAAATGACTCTTTAGTATTTTTAACAGATCATGTCATCGTTTTCTCCATTATAGTACAAGGTACTTGGAGGATAGAAGAATATCACAATTCAGAACCATCACTGTATAGTATCCTATGTACTTTTTGCAAACATGCCTGGTAATCAGCTCATCAAAGCACACAAAAATTGGGTGTTTGTTGCTGCATGAACACTTTGTGTTCGTGCAAAAAATACTGGTGGGCTGATTTCAGGTACTTAAGGGTGTTGAGTGATATTGAGGAAATTGGTTGGGGCGTTTCAATCAGTTGGTAATGCGTCAGCATTTGTCTTTGTGTGATATGAAGTAATATACTGCAATCCAAAAACATTCCTCTCCAGTGTGTTTTCAGGAATGTACTGGATTCAGCTAAGAAGGAACGTGCCTATTTGTAGGTGTGCACCTGTGTGTGTAAAGGTGTGAGAAAGGGTACCAAAAAATTTCCACCAAGTTCTTGACAGCAGGCACCACTAGTGAGGAGATGGGTAAATGATGGCTGAGGAGGGCTTTATCTGCACTGGTTACAATTTTTGCCAAGAGCACACAGTGACTAAAACAACAGTTTATTCTCAAAGGAGGCTGTGGTCAGCAGAGCTCAGACCCCACCTCTTGCAAGGTGGGGTTCAGTGGCCGAGTTTCCTGCTTGAAGAAAGTGAGATAACCCAGCCACAGAAATGAGGCTTCATTTTTCACAACCCCATCCCCTTCCCAGCATCACCTCTGGTCTTCCCAGGTCCACCCCACCCCCACCACCCTTCCCTCCACTCCCGCCCCCTACACACCGAGTCTCCTGGAGTCAGCCTCAAAGGCTGGTACCCCACTCCAGCCACCCTCCCTTAGCCCTCCCTGCCCACCCATCACCTTCTGGAGCACCCTTGGGGGTTTTGGGCCCCCTCCAGACAACTCATAACTTCCTGTCAGTCCCCGCTTTGCACCACCGACCCCTTTGCTGGCCCGGCCAGGACCCTGTTCGTTAAGCTCCCATTTCCTTCCTCCTCCCACTACCGATTGTCTGTCTCATACTCCTCCCACCCCTGACGCCAGGAACAAGGCCTTTTCCCCAATTCCCATACATGACCTCATGGCACCACCTGCCAATAAGCTTAACAAGAATTTCTCTCTGGAAGCTCCAGACATATTCAAGCGAGCACACAGACAGACAGAAGGCTTGGGCGTCTTCCCACACATACTCCACCCTCTTTTCTTTCAGTCATTTAGTCACCAGGCAGTCACCGACCCCCACACTGAGCACTAGGGGTGCCACACTGCAGCAGACACAGTCCTGCCCTCAGACAGCTCCGAGTCTGGGAGGGAGGACAGGCCCTGCTCAGACCAGCATATGACACGTGCAAATCCACATCTCCATCCACATCTGCAACAGGAGCACAAAAGTGTCCACGCTGAGGCGCCTCCCCAGCAAGGGGAAGAAAGGCTCCTCTGAGCGCGTGCATCCCGGCTGAGTTCTGCAGACTGGAGCTCACCTGGGAAGAAGAGGAGAAAGCCTCCCTTTTTAGGGAGTTCTGGAGTACAAAGGCCTTGGTTCAAATCCTGGCTGTGCTCCCCAGGGATGCACAGGAACCCGGCCAAGTTCCCTCCCTTCTCTTTGCTCTTTCCTCCTCTGTACAAGCAGTGATGCCTATCATTGAGTTGTCATGCAAACCCAATGAAATAACATGATATAAAAACCACGTGGCCCCAGGAGGGCTCAGCCAAGGTGAGTTTAGCTACTAGGATGAATGTTTTTCTGTACTACCTTGCAACACCACCTTCCCAGCTGCTGATGGTTTCACTTTAAGTAAGAAGCCCCAGGGTTGTTTACTGACCTTGGCCAAGGACCCAGCTTTAAGAAAAACCAAAGGTGTTAGGTTCTTTCACACATGTAGCAGCATCTGACATGGCAGCTAGGGGAATAGGCGAGATGAAAAGCAGAACACATAATGACAAAAGGGGCTTCCGAGGCCCAACACAGACAAGCAGAAGGAGCCCAGCTCTGGAATAATCTAGCAGCCATTAGTTAAATCCAGTTCTTCCTCTCCTGGCTGCATGAATAAGCCTCAATTTTGGCTGTCTATATTCTCATCTATAAAATGGAAAAAGAACATATACCCCATAGAGATATATCTGAAAAAACTGCAAAACTGTTTATGGGCAGGTGCAGTGGTTCACACCTGTAATCCCAGCACCCTGGAAGGCCAAGGCTGGCAGATCACTTGAGGTCAGGAGTTCGAAACCAGCGTGGCCAACATGGTGAAACCCTGTCTCTACTAAAAATACAGAAATTAGCTGGGCATGGTGGTGGGTGCCTGTAATCCCGGCTACTAGGGAGGCTGAGGCAGGAGATGGCTTGAATCCAGGAGATAGAGATTGCAGTGAGCCAAGATCATGCCACTGCACTCCAGCCTAGACAACAGAGTGAGACTCCATCTCAATCAATCAGTCAATAAAGTTTACTTTTAGGCTTGCAGATCTAGGGTGTACCTGCCCTTATCTTCTTTGATAAAGAGATAATAAACAACACAGTTGTTGAGACTGTGCTGAGAGCAGCGGGGAGAACCAGTCTCCTTCCATGTGAAGAGATACTTTCCAGATCATTATACCCAAATTATTAGCTCTGTGATTCTAATGCTTCATTTTCATGCAGGGAAATAATGAACATTTAGCCTGGGTGTCTTATCTGATGGATAACAGTTTGAAGTGATGCTGGGGAAACGGAAGCTTCTCTCCCCTCTGCGACTCCCCCTCCCCAAGGGAGGAAGGGATCACTCTCTGGAAGAAGGCACTGAGGATACTCAGCCCAGCCTCCTCATCTTATTCTGGTTGGATCCACCCCTAAGAGACCACATGCCCTGCCCTGTTCCCTGCCCCTCAGAGGGGGAGTGCCTCTAAGGCAGGGGTCCTCAACCCCCAGGCCATAAACTGGTACCTGTCTGTGGCCTATTAGGAACAGGGCTGCACAGCAGGAAGTGAGCAGGGTCTAGCGAGCATTACCACCTGAGCTCCGCCTCCTGTCAGATCAGCAGCGGCATTAGATTCCCAGAGGGGCACAAACCCTACTGTGAACTGCGCATGCGAGGGATCTAGGTTGCGTGCTCCTTATAAGAATCTAATGCCTGATGATCTGTCACTGTCTCCCATTGCCCCAGATGGAACTGTCTAGTCGCAGGAAAACAGGCTCAGGACTCCCACTGACTCTACACTATGGTGAGCTGTATAATTCTTTCATTATATATTACAATGTAATCATAATACAAATAAAGTGCACAATAAATGTAACACACCTGAATCATCCTGAAACTATGCTCCCATGCCAGCCTGGCCCGTGGAAAAGTTGTCTTCCACAAAACCAGCCCCTGGTACCAAAATGGTTGGGGACTGCTGCTCTGAGACACCTATGGGCATCCACCTAGGCCAGTGACAGCGTGGGCAGGTCAGGGGCAGGCGTCAGGGCTCAGTTCTAAGCCACGCTCTGCAGGCAGCCATCTCATCGCCCTCCACGGGTTACCGATGTTTCATTTCTCAATCATTTCCAAACTCAGGGGACAATGAGAAAAGGAGGAATTTTACACCACTGCCACTAACACCTCCAACATGGCCATCAGATAATTCTTTATGTTTTTTGGAGAAAAGGTCTCGCTCTGTCACCCAGGCTGGAGTGCAGTGGCACAATCACAGCGTACCGCATCCTTGAATTCCAAGGCTCAAGGGACCCTCCTGCCTCAGCTTCCCAAAGGTGGGTGACTCGGGCTACAGGCACGCACCACCCCACCTGGCGAAGTTTTGTTGCCAGGGCTGGTCTCACTATGTTGCCTGGGCTGGTCTCAAATCCCTGGCCTCAAGTGATCCTCCCGTTTGAGTTCCCCAAAGTATTGGGACTACAGGCATGAGCCACGACGCCCAGCCTAAATGTTCATTATTTCAGTGTCACTTAAACTTGATGTTTTCACCCTCCTGCTGGAAACTAAATTTAAATAGTGTCCACCCTTTGTCATGTCTTAACTGTGGTTTAATATATATTGAAAAAATACATATCTGCCACCTCTAAACTGTGAAATGGTTTCTTTCCTATATAAAATAAAGTTTTAAAATAGTGATCAATCTTTAAATAAGTATTGGATATAAAACAGTACAGGTGGTATACAAATGTAACAAAAATTATTAAGGCAATAAAGGGCTCCTTACTTTATACAACCTATTAATATTTTAATAGGCTAATTTCACTTTAAACCAGTACTGTATATCAAAATTACACAGAAAACTCTGATTATATAAAGACTAGATAGAGACGTTTTCCCCCCACACACAGGGATTGACCAGTTTTTGGTGGTAGGGGAAGGAGCCATATGCATTGTTACTCAAATTGCAAACATTTGTTTATCGATCCTATAAGGTTCACTATATCTGCCTACCGCTGATACTATTTATCTGATAGTTTTTTTTTTTTAAATCAACTCAACTTTTTCACTGAACTGATATATGTTAAGAGTGATTTTATGTTTTTGGCAAAAAGAAAACCAGTAACACTCACCATATACAATAGGAACTGCAAAATAATAAAATCAGTGGAAAGGGACAATATTGTTAAATGCTACCTAGAAACAGTTGTCCACTGGAAGCAAAGCCCTCACTTGGTTCTCTGAGTCATAAAGGGAGATAAGATGCCTTTAAGAGAGGCCAAAGCCAATTAGCCATGCAAGACTCACTGATGGAGACAGACAGAGTGGGGTCACCTAAGGAGAGGACTGGGTCACCAGGACCTTAGGAATGGCACAGAGGTGTACCCATTTTACCACGTCTATGTTATATATATATATTTTTTTTTAATTTTTTTTTTTGCTTTACGTTCTGGGATACATGTGCAGAATGTGCAGGTTTGTTACATAGGTATATATGTGCCATGGTGGTTTTGGTGGTTTGCTGCACCAATCAACCCATTATCTAGGTTTTAAGCCCCACATGCATTAGGTATTTGTCCTAATGCTCTCCCTCCCCTAACTTCCCACCCGCCGATAGGCCCTGGTGTGTGATGTTCCCCTCCCTGTGTCCATGTGTTCTCATTGTTCAACTCCCACTTATAAATGAGAACATGTGGTGTTTGGTTTTCTGTTCCTGTGTTAGTTTGCTGACAATGATGGTTTCCAGCTTCATCCATGTCCCTGCAAAGGACCTAAACTCATTCTTTTTTATGGCTGCAAGTTATATTTTAATAAAGACATTTCATATCTTTCAGGCCAGGAACAGTGGCTCACGCCTGTAATCCCAGCACTTTGGGAGGCCAAGGCAGGTGGATCACCTGAGGTCAAGAGTTCAAGACCAGCCTGGCCAACATGGTAAAACCTTATCTCTACAATAAATACAAAAAGTCAGGACATGGTGGCATGCACCTGGAATCCCAGCTACTCAGAAGGCTGAGGCAGGAGAATCGCTTGAACCCGGGGGTGGAGGTTGCAGTGAGCCACGATGGCGCCACTTCACCCCAGCCTGGGAGAAAGAGTGAAACGCTGTCTCAGAAAAAAAAGAAAGAAATTTCCTATCTTTCAAAGAGAGACATGTCAACATTTTGGAAATGGAGTTGGTGTAACCATTAAGGGGTGACTAAGAAATCACCACGCTGCTCCAGTCTCTTGACTATGATGGTAGATACGGGACGCTATGCATGTGATAAAGTCGTACATAACTAAATACACACAAATTCAAGGAAAATGGGAAATCTGAATAAGATCAGTGGTGGATTCTATCAATGTTGTCTATATTTATATCTGGTTGTGATATTGTACTGTAGTTTTGGAAGACATTACCACTGGGGATAACTGGGTGACGTCCACATGAGATCTCTCTGTATTATTTCTTATAACTTTACATGAATCTTCAATAATATCAGCAAAAATTCCAATAAAAAAATGCACAGTATCAAGGAGACAGAAAATAAAAAAGACATGTTGGTACTGAACAGATGTTCTTGTCGTAATCAGGAAGACTGAAAGGGAACTGAGAAGACGACCACGCTGCCAACCTTGGTTCAGGCTCCCTGGGCACCGCCTGCTGTTCATGCTTTGCCATGGCACCCACGGCACAGGGGTCCCTTAGAGAGAACACCCTTTACCCCTCCCAGTGGATGCTACCGGTCACCTCTGGGCTCCACCCTTTGCCAGAACACATTCTATTTCCCGCCTGGCTAGAAATAGACATTCATGCAGCCTCCTGATAAGCTGGGCACTGAAACCCAGAGGAAGTGGCCTGCAGGGCGCCTGCTCTTTTGGAAAAGGCGAAGGTCTCACAGTTATAGAAGTCAGCTGGGAACACAGTTCCTAGGAACGTCGGCAAGGAGTTGAAGTGGCCTGAACACTGGCAGAAGGGTAAAAGCGGAGTTCCCTTTTACAACAGCCTTTCACTTCGTCACACGCTTTTCTGACTTCCATCTGAAGCAGCACCTCACGTAGACGTATTCTCGTTCTTTGAGTTCGCTAGTTTGTCTTTTTTCTGTTGGCTTTTTACAGCAAAAGAAAAGTTCTGAGAATATAGACAACTACCTTAACTTCCGCTGCCTGGAGTAAATTCTAGAGTGCCAACTGATGTTGAGTCTCTCCATGGAGAACGCTGGTCCTCGGCTTCCTACGAAGGACCTTTGGCTTCAGAGAAAACCAAAGAAAAGAAAAGGGAAGGGAAACCACATTTACAGAAACACTTAGTACAAGTCAGTGTACACGGCAGGGGTCCTGACACCTGTGCACTCGTGTGCAGCTGAGATGACTGTCTTCCTTCCACAGGTGGGGAGGCTGAAGCAGAGAGAATCACTGACTCACCCAAGGTCACACTGGTTGAGCCAGAACTTGAACCTGAGCGGCCGGGCTCCAAAGCTTGCACTCTTGACCACTACCCAGGGATGGATGAAATGAGAAGCCGAGACCCAGGGTGCTCTCCCCTGCAGACGGCAAGTACGTCTTCGCTCCAGAGGTGGGAATATAAGCCTCATGGCTGACACGTGGGCCAACACAGGGCACCAGGAGATCCACGATCCAGTCCCACCTCTGCCACTACCTTCCTATGTGACCTTCGGAGAGTCATTTTACCTCCCTGGGCCTCAGTTTCCCCATCTGAGAAATGCAGAGACTGGGTCAGCTGTGGCATTTGGAAAGCCCCTAGGGTGTGAAAACACTGGTTGACATCAATTCAGGATGAAAATGGCTCTGGTCTTGTCCTTGGTGGCCCTGGAAAGAAAGTATAAGTGGCTAATGGTGAGGGTTGAAAGTCATCCCCAAAAAGATATATAGAAGTCCAGTCCCTGGTATCTGTGAATGTGACCTTCTTTGGAAATAGAGTCTTTGCAGATGTAGTCAAGCTGAGCTCATGCTGGATTACGGTGGGTCCTAACCCGAGACTAGTGTCCTTACAAACAGAGGGAAATTTGGACAGACACATACAGAGGCAGAGATGGGAATACCACATCCACCAGCCAAGGGACACCCAGGGTCACCAGCAGCCACCAGAGGCCAGGAAGAGGCAAGGAAGGATCCTCCCCTAGAGCCCACAGCGGGAACACGGCCCTACCAACACCTTGATTTTGGACTTCCAGCCTCCAGAAGTGCAGGGAGTACCTTTCTGTTTTAAGTCACCTCAGTCTGCAGCGCTTGTGTTACGGCAGCCACAGGATACTAATATAGGTAATAACACGGTTTTCTTAGTATCTTCAAGTATTATTATTATTATTACTGAGAAAGAGTGTCTCTCTGTCGCCCAGGCTAGAGTGCAGTAGCATGATCTGGGCTCACTGCAACCTCTGCCTCCCAGGTTCAAGCAATTCTCATACCTCTGCCTCCCGAGTATCATCATCACACCCAGCTAATTTTTGTATTTTTCGTAGAGACAGAGTTTCACCATGTTGGCCAGGCTGGTCTCAAACTCCTGACCTCAGGTAATCTGCCCGCCTCAGCCTCCCAAAGTGCTGGGATTACAGGTGTGAGCCACCGTGCCCAGCTGTCGTCATTATTATTATAACAGCTACTTACTGAGAGTTCGCTGTGTGTAAGGTACTATATTAACTGCTTCACTTAAATTATCCCATTTCATACTCTCAGCCACCCTATGACACAGAAGTCATTATTATAAACATTTTGCAGAGGTAAAATACGAAGGCTCAAAGCAGACAAGGAGCTTGTGCAAGGTCCCACAGTGAATCAATAACAGCTGACACCACACTAAGTAAGTGGCCCCCGGAAGGCCCAGCTTCCTCCTCTCTGGGTGCCTCTGCCTCCTCCCACTGAGAAAAACAGCACCCATGACACCAGGAGGTGGGCAATGGCCTCTCCCCTGCCTCATGGGGCCTGTCCTCCAGAGGGCAGATTACAGCAAGGACTTGCCACTTTTATAGTAGTACCCAGTTCTGCAACGGACCAAGGCTGCCTGCCATTCACCCAAGAGGGATCCAGAGTTAGCCATGAAAGATCAAAGGAACAGGCCAAGCGCGGTGGTTCACACCTATAATTCCAGCACTTTGGGAGGCCAAGGTGGGCAGATCATAAGGTGAAGAGACCGAGACCATCCTGGCCAACGCGGTGAAACCCCATCTCTACTAAAAAATACACCCAGCACTTTGGGAGGCTGAGACGGGCGGATCACAAGGTCAAGAGATCGAAACCATCCTGGCCAACATAGTGAAACCCCGTCTCTACTAAAAGTACAAAAAAATTAGCTGGGCGTGGTGGCGCACGCCTGTAGTCCCAGTTACTCAGGAGGCTGAGGCAGAAGAATTGCTTGAACGCGGGAGGAGTAGGTTGCAGTGAGCCGAGATCATGCCACTGCACTCCAGCCTGGCTCCCGGCGACAAAGCAAGACTCTGTCTAAAAAAATAAAGACCAAAGGAACAAACAACAACTCCTCAGCTCACAGCCAAGAAGCTCCAGGGACAGGCAGGAGGTTCGATAAAGGAGATTGTCCCCGTCAAGAGAGCCCTTGGAAAGGGAGCCATGCCTTGGTCCCCATAGGTTCTCCTCCCTGCCCTGCTCAGATCTCACGCTGGCCCAGGTGGGTCCTTCCAGAGTCTTCCTCTCAGGAACATCCCTCAAGGAGCCCCAGCTCCAAAACCCCTAAGAGCAGCAGCAGCAGCAGCTCTGAGGATCCAGGGTCTATCAACCTGTGACAAGTGCTCTCTGTCCATCATCTCAGCGGTCCCTCCCACAGCCATAAGTAACCACCATTATCATCACCTCCATTTGGCAGAAGAGAAAACTGAGGCTCAGGCAGGTTGGGTGACCTGCAGTCTGAGTCCTGCCAGTCTAGCTCCAGAGCCAGAGTTCTCCCACACCACCCGTTCTGGCTCCAGAGCCAGAGTTCTCCCACACCACCCGTTCTGGCTCCAGGGCTGAGACACTCACACAGACAGCCCTCGCAATTCTGCCAGCAGCCTGCAGAAAACTGAGCCCTGCCGAGGTCAAGTCCAGGGCAGAAACACCTACTGGGACAGAAACAAACCAGGTCCCCCTTACTAAACATTTAACAGCTGTCAGAGCTGACCTCAGAATCTCTTTAATCCTCCTGCCAATCTTGGGAAGAAAACTCCATTTTCCAGAGACAGCCCAGGAAGATGAAGTCACTTATTCAGGGCCACCTGGCTGGGTTTTGATGCCAAAGACACCAAGGTAGTCAGTGAGGGGGGCCCACGGTGGGAGGCCCGGAGATAAGATAAGCCCAGTTCCCTCCCGTCCCCCCTCCCACGTTCTAGTAGCTGCTCCCTGAATGACCTCTCAGAAAACCTTGGGGTGAACCAACTAGCTTCTGGCTAAAGATGAATCCTTCCTTTGAAGTCAGGTAAGTCTCTGCAGGCAGAGAGAGAGAGATGCCAGAAGCATTTAGCACTCCCTGTCAAAGGCAATCGTTAGGCAAGACACGCAGGAGGCCGGGCACCGTGGCTCACGCTTACAGTCCCAGCATTTTGGGAGGATCGCTCAAGCCCAGGAGTACTGAGACCAGCCTGGGAAACATCCTCACCTTGGCTATAAGTCCCCATCTCCACACACAAAAAAAAAAACATAAAAATTAGCCAGGAGTGGTGGTGCATGCCTGTGGTCTCAGCTCCTCAGGAGGATGAGATGGCAGAACTGCTTGAGCCTAGGAGGTGAAAGGTGCTGTGAGCTGTGATCACACCACTGCATTGCAGCCTGGGCAACTCAGTGAGATCCTTGCTGCCCAGGCTGGAGTGCAATGACATGATCTCAGCTCACTGCAACCTCCACCTCCTGGGTTCAAGTGATTCTCCTGCCTCAGCCTCCCCAGTAGCTGGGATTACAGGCGCCCACCACCATGTCTGACTATTTTCATGTTTTTAGCAGAGATGGGGTTTCACCACGTTGGCCAGGATGGTCTCGAACTCCTGACCACAAGTGATTCACCCACCTTGGCCTCCCAAAGTGCTGGGATTACAGGCATGAGCCACCATGCCCGGCAAAATAATAATAATAATAATAATAATAATTTAATATTTAAAATAAAAATTTAAAAAAACAAGCAGGAGTATCTTTTCACCCTGTCAGTGATTAACAGAAGAGGCCAGGCACCTTCCGCCTCATCCACAAGGAAGAGCCACCTGAGTCAGAAGGCTGGCTCAGGACCCTTGTACCGACCAGAGCCACAGTCAAAAAGAAAAGGGACCCAAGGGGTGTGGACAGATTGCAAGAGAAGGTCCTGATCCTCCAGAAGCTTCTCCAGAACCCAGTGACTCTACTGCACAACCAGGCTGTGGCCCACGCAGTCCTCTTGGCCTGGAAAGCTGGCCTCCGATAGGTAAAGCCCTCCTTCTTTAAAAAGGTGATTTTCCTTCTGGAGTCACTGAACCCCAAACACCCTATCCTCATGCTGTGGGCTCCTCTCACAGGCCAGGGTCAGGGAAAGAATGGGTTCTGCAAGACAGGTCCCAGCAGGAAAGCACCCTCACCTTGGCTATGAGTCCCCACGCGACGCCCCACTCTGCGAGGCGCCTTCCGCTTCTGGACTTCCCCTTTCCCAGTCCTCATCACATCTCACGAGAGTGACTCGTTTCCCTGAGTTACCACTGGCACCAGGATGGGCAAACAGGATGCCGTCACATAGTGACTGACCACTGGTGTCTGGCCCTTGCACACTTACACCTTCCTATCTGGGCACTTACCCTGCTCCCTTATGGCCAGTGGGTCACCCACGGGATCCACCACCAGCTCCAAGGACAGCAGGCCTCTGCCTCATTCTTCAGCTTTGCAGGAACAGGGTCTGATCTTCATGCCATCTACTGGATATCAGACCACTCACAGAAGAGTAACTAAAATGGTAGATTCTGGCTGGGCACGATGGCTCATGCCTATAATCCCAGCATTTTGGGAGGCCACGCAGGAAAAATGGCTTGAGCTCAGACGTTTGAGACCAGCCTGGGCAATGTGGCAAAATCCCATCTCAACAACAAACACAAACACATACACACACACACTAGCCAGGCATGGTGGTACACACCAGTAGTCCCAGCTACCTGGGAGGCTAAGGTGGGAGGACAGCTTGAACCCAGGAGACAGAGGCTGCAGTGAGCTGTGATTGTGCCACCGCACTCCCACCTGGGTGATGGAGTGAAACCGTGTCTCAACAAAAGGCAGGTGGGGGCAGATTCCGCTCAAAAAGAAAAAGAAGAGCATGCATTAGGGAATATCCTCTTATCCTCTTTTGCTTAACCTGAGGATTATTCCTAAAAACGGCTGCCACGTGGCCTGGAAGCCAGGACAGAGGCTCTGATGGCGCCTGCCACCACTGACCACTACCACTGTAACAATGACAGCAAACATCCCCCAAGTATTCACCACAAGTCAGGCACTGAGCAAAGGCTTTAGATGCATTTCCTCATTAAAGCTTCACAGAATCACCACACTATTATATTCTCCCCATTTATCAGAGGAAGACTGAGGCCAGAGGGTGACAAAGCCCGCAGCTGATAACTGTGTCCAATCACCCAGGCTCAACGGTGGGGCGTGACTGGTTCCAGCAAGACAGCAGCCTGCAGCAGTCAGTCCCTTCTGCTATGGCAAGAGGAGTCACCCCTGCCCCCGCTTTGCCTGTGCAAATGAGTCTTCAATTGTGGTTAGCAAGCCAGCCCTTCATTTCCCCACCACACTCAGAGTTTTGCAAACCAAAGTTGGGGGATGGCTAGCGTGGCCTCCCGGCAGTTCCTGTTGCAGACAGCTAGAAGGTAAGAGCCTTCCTTCCGTTTCAGAGAAGTCAGGATTGGGTCAAGAGGGGTGAGCCTACTAGGGTCCCCATAACCCTGTAGCCCGGGCACTTCCAGCCTAAGTTCCCCCTTGCACAAGGATCTGAGTCCCACACATGGGGTACAAATGCTCGTCGGACTCCACAGCTTGGGGATGAAATCTACCTGCCTCTGTCTTTCCCAGAACTGGCCGGAGATCCAGCCAGCGGTCCCAGCTGGAGTGTGGGGTTGAATGAGGTTCAAATACCAACCCCACCACATCCCCAGCTGTAAAACTGAGACAAATAAATGGGGCCAGTTTCGTGGCATTGACATGAGGATTTGAGGAGACCAAGTTCATGGCCAAGTGCTTAGTGACGTGCCTGGTACACTGAACGTGTTTAAATGTTTGCCGCTATTATCTATAGATTCTCATGATGATGGTCACATCCATTCATTTAGCCATTCAGTCAACAAACAATAGCTGAAAGCCAAAAGGCCGGGCACTGCTGTGGGAGCTGGGATACAGCTATGAATAAAATAGACTAAATTCCTGGTCTCAAAGAATTACATTCTAATGGGGAGAAAGATAAACAAATCAATATATATTACGTTTGGCAATGGTAAGTGCTACAAAAACTAAACCAAAGCAGAGCAAAGCATGGTGGGTGACCAGGAGGGAGGGGTTCTCACAGAAGGTGTTCTCAGGGAGGCCCTCCCAGAGGTGGTGACATCTAGACTGATGTCTGAGAGCGACTATTCCAGGCAGAGCAAATAGTAAATGCAAAGGCCCCAAGATGGAAATGTGTACGGTATGTTCCAGGAAGAGTGAGGTTGTCACCAGCTGGGACACACTGCATATGCGCTATGAAACGCTCATGACCCCCAGTGCCTGTCCATCCCCCCTCTCCTGCCTGGACATCCTAGTCACACCGTCTCTGCACCTGCATCCACACTCAGTCCTCCAGTAGCCTGATGCCCTCACCCTTCCCATCCTGCTCCACTATCACACACTATGTCCATCAGCCTCCTCTGGGGTTCTCTGGAGTCAGCTGCAGCCCCTGGCAGGTGGTTTTGCCATTTCCTTCATACATATATACGTATACATACACACACACACACACACACACACACACACCCCTATATACATAGACTCATATATATACACATACATATGTACATTTACCATGCATCACATGTATGTGTGTATATATACACATACATACATACACACACATACACCTACATATATACATAGATTCATATATATACACATACATATGTACATTTACCATGCATCACATGTGTATATATACACACACATACATACATATACACACACACACACTCTCTCACAAACTCACACACATTTATTTTGTTGTTTTTTAAGATAGAGTCTTTCCAGGCATGGTGGCTCATGCCTGTAGTCCCAACACTTTAGGAGGCCGAGGTGGGTGGATCACTCGAGGTCAGTTCAAGACCAGCCTGGCCAACATGATAAATCCCATCTTTACTAAAAACAGAAAAATTAGCCAGCAGTGGTAGCACAAGCCTATAATCCCAGCTACTTGGGAGGCTGAGGCACAAGAATCGCTCGAACCCAAGAGGTGGAGGTTGTAGTGAGTCGAAAGTGGCACCACTGCACTCCAGCCTGGGCGACAGAGCGAAACTCTATTGCACAAAAAAAAAAAAAAAGGGAGAGAGAGAGAAGACAAGACAAGAGAAGACACTACACAACATGACACGACATTGCTGGGGTCAGTAGCATGATCACAGCTCACTGTAGCCTCAACCTCCTGGCCTTAGGTGATCTCCCCAGCTCACACTCCTAAGTAGCTGGGACTACAGATGTGCCACCATGCCTTGCTAATTTTTGTACGTTTTGTAGACAGGGTTTCATCATGTTGCCCAGGCTATTCTCAAACTCCTTGGCTCAAGTGATCCCCCTGCCTCTGCCTCCCAAAGTGCTGGGATTATAGGCATGAGCCACTGCACCCAGCCACTATTATATATTTAACCTCCCTGCTCCTTGAAGCAAGAATAGCACTGCTCATTTCTGGATCCACAGCAGCAAAGTGCCTGGCACCTGGTGGGGACTCCTCCAAGAAGTAGTACAAACCGCTTAGAGAGCGATTCACCACTCACTGCTGAGGCTGGAAATGCAGGCTCCGCCCACCGACTCGGAGGTTCCCTTCCCCGCCCACAGCTACGGCAGCACCCTCTGCAACTTCACAGGAGAAAGGAACTCAGCTCAAATGCCCAACATGAGAGAGTAGATAAATCGGCTCGTCACCAATGGATTGCTCTATAGCAATTCACAGGAAAGAAACATCTCTACATATCGATAGAAATAAATCAAAACTATATGCAATGCGGTGTCCTGGATGAATCCTGGAACAGGAGAACATATGAGGAGAAACTGCTAAAGTCCAAATAAATTCTGGAACTTAGATAGTGATGTGGTAATGTTAATTTCTCCGTTTTGGCAAAGGCATCATGGCAATATAAAACAGAAACAGGCTGGGCATGGTGGCTCACACCTGTAATCCCAGCACCTTGGGAGGCCAAGGTGGGCAGATCACTTGAGGTCAGGTGTTCGAGACCACGCTGGTTAACATGGCGAAACCCTGTCTCTACTAAAAACACAAAAATCAGCCAGGCATGGTGGTGCGTGCCTATAGTCCCAGCCACTTGGAGGGCTGAGGTATGAGAATCGCTTGAACCCAGAGCTTGCAGTTAGCCAAGGTCACACCACCGCACTCCAGTATGGGCGGCAAAGCAAGACCCTCTCAAAGAAAAAAAAAATGCGTAAACAGGAGAAGGGTATACAAAAACCCTCTGCTCCTCATATAGAGGACTAGCAATTCTTCTCTAAGTTCAAAAGTATTCAAAAATTAAATGTTTAAGAAAAATGCTGCCTATGACAAAATAAAGTTGTAAAAAGTAAAAATGTATACAAATGTTAATGACCTTTTTAAAAGATACAAACCAATTATCATGGGTATCTGTGCATTAAAAGTATGAAAACATAAAACAGAAGGTTACATAGCAACTTCAGGAAATGGTCATTTCTGGGAGAAATGGCAGAGGGCATTATACCTGTGTCTGCAACATTTAGACAAGAAGACGAAAGAGCAAGCAAATGTGATTAAAAAAAAGTTAACAACTGGCAAAACTGGGCGGTGGGCACATGAGTATCCTTTATATTATTTTCTATGCTTTGCTATCTATGTTTGAAATGTTTTGTAATTTCAAAACTCAAACAGATATTAATTAAACTACTAACTACCCCATTAATGAATGAAAAATCACAGATACAAAGAAGACAGGGCGGAGGGGGGCAGTTCTCGTCACCATAAAAAGCCAGGTCCTGTGGCTTTCTGGCTATTCCTGAGACTAGCAATGTTTGAGAGGAACTCCCACTCAGGGAATTCATCCATGATCTTCTCCCTGTAAAATCACAATACAGTCGGTAAGATACAGCCTCTTTAGGGGATAATAGGACACAACCTATTAAAACGTTAAATGTGCCTACCTAGGAATTCCACTTCTAGGAACCCCTTCTTACAGATATAACAGTATACACACACCAAGATGCAAATATGAGCTGGGCATCATGGCTCGTATCTGTAATCCCAACACTTTGGGAGGCTGAGGCAGGAGGATTGCTGGAGCCCAGGAGTTCAAGAAGACCAGCCTGGGCAACACAGTAACACCCGTGTCTACAAAAAACACAAACTTAGCTGGGCATGTGGCATATACCTAGAATCACAGCTACTCTGGAGGCTGGAGTGGGAGGATCGCCTGAGCTCCGAAGTTCATGGCTGCAGTGAGCTATGAATGCATCACTACACACCAGCCTGGGCACTTTGGGAGGCCAAGGTGGGCAGATCACTTGCATGACAGCAAGACCCTGTCTTTAAAAATAAAAAAAAATTTAAAAAAAGCAAATTCAAGGAGATTTCCATTCTGGATGACCGGAAATGACCTCTTGTTCACCAATAAGGGACTAGTGAAATAAACACAGCCACACTCTGAAACATTGGGCAGCCGTTAAAAATAAAATAAAATAAAAATAAAACAAGGCCGGAGGTGGGGAGGGCAGCTCACAACTATAATCTCAGCAGCACTTTGGGAGGCCAAGTCGGGAGGAACACATACATGAGCCCAGGAGTTCGAGACCAGCCTGGGCAACATAGTGAGACTTCATCTTAACATAAAATTTAAAAAATTAGCCAGGCGTGGAGGTGCATACCTATGGTCCCAGCTAGTTGTGAGGCTAAGGTGGAAAGATCGTTTGAACCCAGGAAGTTGAGGCTGCAGTGAACCATGATTGTGCCACTGCTATTCAGGCTGGACAACAGAGTGAGACCCTGTCACTAGGAGAAAAAAAAAAAAGAGTGGAATGATCCATGTGTACTAAAGAGAAAGATGCCAGAAAATCACAAAAGGAAAGCCAGGCTGCTGAGCAGTATGCACCATAGGTTCCTATTTTTGTTTAAAAAGCTGCACATAAGCATGTATGTATGTATACACCTAGGAAAGACGTAAACACACACACTAAACACTTAATATTGTTTACCTCCAGGATTTGCGAAAGGAAATAATTTTCTTTTTAAATACTTACTCATATTGTTTGAGTTTATTATAATAAGCAGATATTTTCAAAATAATAGATCAAGAATAAGGCAACGAGTTTGTGTCCTTTGTAGAGACACGGATGAATCTAGAAACCATCATTCTCAGCAAACTGACACAAAAACAGAAAACCAAACACAGCACGTTTTCACTTATAGGCGGGTGATGAACAATGAGAACACCTGGGCACGGGGAAGGGAACAACACTCACTGGGCTAGGTGCGGGGGAGGGGAGGAGAGGAGAGGGGAGGGGAGGGACAGCAGGGGTCGGGGAGGATGGGGAGGGATAACTCCTGATGTAGGCTACAGCAGGGAGGTGGGGTGGGATGGAGACAGCAAACCACCATGGCACGTATGTACCTATGCAGCAATCCTGCAAGATGCAGGATGTGCACATGTACCCCAGAGCCCAAAGTACAATTGAAAAAAAAGAAGAAAAAAATAAAAAGAATAAAGCCCCTTGTCTCAGTGTCTGCAGTGGCTAAATAAAGGAACGAAAACCCGGCCAGGCATGGTGACTCACACTTGTAATCCCAGCACTTCGGGAGGCCAAGGCAGGTGGATCACTTGAGGTCAGGAGTTTGAGACCAGCCTGACCAACATGGTGAAACCCTGTCTTTACTAGATACAAAAAATTAGCCAGGTGTGGTGGCACATACCTGTAATCCGAGCTACTTGGGAGGCTGAGGCTGGAGAACCGCTTAAACCCGAGAGGCAGAGGTTGCAGTGAGCCAAGATTGTGCCATTGCACCCTAGCCTGGGCAACAAGAGCAAAATTTCATCTCAAAAAGAAAGAAAGAAAAAGAAAAGAACACCTGAAAACACAGAAATAGCCGTGTGCGTGGAAGAGTAGCCGAATAAACGATGGTTCAGGGCCGGGCGCGGTGGCTCACGCCTGTAATCCCAGCATTTTGGGAGGCCGAGGCGGGTGGATCACGAGGTCAACATGGCGAAACCCAGTCTCTACTAAAAATACAGAAAAATTAGCTGGGCATGGTGGCGCGTGCCTGTAATCCCAGCTACTCAGGAGGCTGAGGCAGGAGAATTGGCTGAACCCAGGAGGCGGAGGTTGCGGTGAGCCGAGATCGCGCCATTGCACTCCAGCCTGGGTAACAAGAGCGAAACTCCGTCTCAAAAAACAAAAAACAAGATGTTTCAACCACACCACAGGCTATCACGCAACCAGCAAAAAAGACAGATCAGAATCTCTGTATCAGCTGAATTGGAGAAATCTCCTGAGCCACTGTTGAATGACAAAGGTGAGTGCAGAGCACGTGGTTGGTAAAACAAGAAAGAAATGCCGAGAGCCAGTGGAGAGCTGCCTCTTTATCAGAGCTGGCGTTTATCAGAGCTGGCAACATTCTAGGTCTGGATCTGAATGATAGTTTTACAGTGGTTCATCTTAAAATTATTCGTTATTCTGAATGTGTGTTGCTTCAAAAAAATTTAAAGGCTTAAAAGCACAAGAAAAGGTGAATGCAGCACAGGCTCTCAGATGATCACGTGTCCACAGCTCACTGACCTCATTCCCAGCGGCTCTTTCTCCTGGCCCTTCAGTTTTAGACAAACCTACAGCACACACTCTGTGGCCACAGGGCCTTGGTACGAGCCAGGACTCAAAACCCAAACTCCGCAGGCATTCGTTCATCCCTCTACACCACGCTGCCTGGGTGAATCCAGGCCTAAGAAACCAAACCAGTGGGCCAAACAGCAGGACACATGCAACGTCACCCACGGAAGACGTCTCTAGTGGTGAGTCCCAGGGCTCTGGCCTTTCTTAGTTCCCTTTTTATTTTTTTAAGTCCCAAAACTCAGAAAAGGAAAAGGAATGCAAGTTAAGGGGAAGGAACTTCACATTTACGGAAACCTTCTAAGTACCAGACTTCACCAGACACGCAGGAAAATGCTGCATCATTCAATACTCACAGCAGCTTCGGAGGGCCGAGACTGTAAACACTGGCTGCTCTGTGAGGAAACTGAGTCTCAGACGACTTTCACAGCTTGCTTAAGGTCATACGAACAGGTTTTCTCAGGACCCTCTGCTGACCCCCAAGGACTCGCTGACCAAAACTGCAGCTCATAAAAGCAAAGGAAGAGACACCATGCCACAGCACAGAATAAAAAATGAAGGTTCTCAACAGTCTGAAACAGATGTCACAAGTCAGCCTGTGAACTGCATCAGCGTGCAGGCTGTTTCGTTAGGTCAAGATCATGTTGCTTATTTGTGCGTTTCAATGAGTCAATGCTTTTTTTAAATGAGGAGATTTCATAGTAACAACCCATATTTCCTGCTGCAGATCTGTGGACCCTGAGTCTGCAGCGTGAGGTAGGGTCTGTCCACTTTATACCAGGTATGCATACACCAGCTCCCCATTAACCACGGTTCCCAACACCCTTCTGTCTTTCTCCCTCTGCAGTCTGTGTTTATCGTCATTTGTCCCCTTGATGCAACCCGCTTCCCTTACTGAGGTCACCTGTCCGGCTTCCTGCAGGTATTTGTGTTTCTGAAACAGAGGAGGTAGGATTTTAAAGACATAAATGCATGTCGGGCACAGTGACTCATGCCTGTAATCCCAGCACTTTGGGAGGTCCGGGGCTCGAGATGAACCTGGGCGACATGGTGAAACCCTGTCTCTATCAAAAAAAAAACAAAAATTAGCAGGTATGGTGGCGTACGCCTGTAATCCCAGCTACTTAGGAGGCTGAGGCACGAGAATCACTTGAACCCAGGAGGAAAGGCTGCAGTAAGCCAACATCACGCCACTGCACTTCCGGCCTAGGCAACAGAAGAAGATCTGTCTCAAAAAAGAAAAAGAAATAAATGCAAAGTCTCACACTTGTGTCTGAAAACTCAATTGCACCTGCAAAAAAGGAATCAGAGCTTCCAAACAACAGCCAAGCATGGCTCCTACCTGTTACCCCAGCACTTTGGGAAGCCAAGACATGTGAACTGCTTGAGCCCAGGAGTTCAAGATCAGTCTGGGCAACATGGCAAAGCCCCAGCTCTACCAAAAAAAAAAAAAAAATGTGAAACATAGCTGGGCATGGGAGCATGTACCTGTGATCCTAGCTACTTGGGAGACTGAGATGAGAAGATCACTTGATTCTGGGAAGCGGAGGCTGCAGTGAGCCATAGTTGTGCCACTGCACTCCAGCCTTAGTGGCAGAGTGAGACCCTGTCTCAAAACAAAAACAAACAAAAACCCCAGCAATCCTCTATAATGTACAAGACATTAATTAACCATGCACCTTGCCAAACGTCGCATTGTGGGAGGGGGTCCCCTGAGTCTTCTTCAGCTCAAGGTCAACAGGGAGATGCAGCCCTGAGCCACAGCACGAGCATGGGGCTTGGGAATCCGCAGAATATGAGCAAATTCCCTAGGGGAACAGGGAAGCTGAAAGTAGAGATAAGTCCAGGACCACGTGTCCTGTCTTCAGTCATCTCATCAAATCCACAGGAGGCAGGAGGCTGGTTCTGTGGATCTCTAGCAGTGAGAAACCAAGACCTCAAATGGATACAGGAAGAAGAACTATTTAAAAACCCACAAGTTACTCAAAATTGTCTCTGGCGGTCTTTAGAGTCATACTAGAAAATCATGGTAGAGCTATTCCAGCTAAGCGGCTTTGGGAAGGTTCTTGCTACTGTTTGAAACTCAGTTTTCCCATCTATAAAATGGGTAGACACATCAAAAAGCATGAGGAGGATTTTTTTTTTTTTTTTTTTTTTTTTTTTTTTTTTTTTTAAGACTGAGTCTTGCTCTGTTGCCAGGCTGGAGAACAGCAGCATGATCTTGGCTCACTGCAACCTCTGCCTCCTGGGTTCAAGCAATTCTGCCTCAGCCTCCCGAGTACTTGGAACTACAGGCGCTCACCACCACACCCAGCTAATTCTTATATTTTTAGTAGAGAAGGGGTTTCACCATGTTGGCCAGGATGGTCTCGATCTCTTGACCTCGTGATCCACCCACCTCAGCCTCCCAAAGTGCTGGCATTACAGGTGTGAGCTACTGCACCCAGCCTGAGGAGGATTGTTAAAGCACCAAGGACAGAGAGGTTACTAAGATCACTCAGAGAACGTGGTTAATGAGTGGCTGCTGCTATCATGATTTTAAGTACTGAGTACTGTAGAAAAGCTTCCTCCAACAAGCACGGCTATCATTGACTGACCACGTGTTACTCTAAGTGTTTGTTATATACTAACACATTGAATTCTGAAACACCGCTGGGAGACAGGCCCTACTATCAGTGAGGAGACTGAGGCACACAAGGTCAAGCACTTTGACCTCAAGGTCTCACTGGCAAGGGCAGAGCTGGAACTGGAGCCCTGGGCGCTCATCCGTTCACCCCTACACTGCCCTGCCTCCTGCTGCACCAGTGTGAGGACACAGATTGTACTTGGCGCTTTCCTCAGTTCCCTCATCTCTGAGCCTGGGATCCTGGAGCCCTGCCATGGCAGAGGGAAGCACATCTCCAGACAGGCATGAACCCCACAGAACCAGGAGGTGGACATGATGCCAGAAATGAAGGTGGGAAAGGGGCCCAGGAGGACTCCAGCTTTCTGGCAAAGGCACCTGGCTGGGCGGTGGTAGCCCTTACCAAGATGGGAAAAACTGGAGGAATAAAAAAGGTAGAGATCTTAGTTGTTTTGGTGACAAGTCCCATGATGGACAGACAGAGTTTGAAATATTTACTAGATGCCCAGTGGTGACTAGACAACACTCCCAGAGCTCCTACTCCAAATTCAAAGCTCCTTCCCATGACGTCTGAGAAACTTTCTACGTCATCTTTCTCTACGATCCCCCCAACACCCTGTGCGACAATCTCAGCCTTGTCATCTTGTCTGTCTCCCTTAGACTTGAACCGCTGAACAGCAAGACCTTGCCTTGGTCAATCTGGTGACAAGTAGAGAGTCCGGCATGGTAGGGGCTCAATAAATATTTACCTAATGGGTCAAGGAAAGGGATCTGAGGAGATGCTTATGCAGGAGTATGTCTGTTTCCTATTAGGTTAGTGCAAAAGTTATCGCAATTTTTGCCATTAAAGGCAAAATACAATTAAACTGCAATTATATTTGCACCCACCTAATATTACTGCTCTAAAAGATTAGAGCATTGCCTCAGATCTAGTCTACAAAATTAGAGCAGTAATAGGAAACAAACAGCCGGGCATGGTGGCTCACGTCTATAATCCCAGCACTTTAGGAAGCCGAGGTGGGCGGATCACTTGAGGTCAGGAGTTCAAGACCAGCCTGACCAACATGGAGAAACCCTGTCTCTCCTAAAAAAAAAAACAAAATTAGCCAGGTGTGGTGGTGCATGCCTGTAATCCCAACTACTGGGGAGGCTGAGGCAGGAAAATCACTTGAACCTGGGAGTGAGGTTGAAGGGAGGAGGAGGTTGCGGTGAGCTGAGATGGTGCCACTGCACTCCAGCCAGGGCAACAAGAGTGAAACTCCATCTCAAAAACAAAGGAGACAAACACAATCCTGAATAAGCGTCACTGAGACCAGGATGGCCCCACAAGCCTAGTGGCTTAAAACACAAATTTACCATCTTGCAGTTACACAGGTCTCATTTCTAAAATGGGTCTCACTGGGCTAAGACCAAAACCAAGGAGTCAGCAGGGCTACGTTTCTTCTGGAGGCTTCAAAGGGGAAATCCACCCATTGCCTTTACCAGCTCTAGAGGCCACCTGCATTTCTTGGCTTCTGGCCCCTTCCTCCCTCTACCTTCAAAGCCAGAATCTTGCAATCTCTCCCTGACTCTGACCTCCTACCTCCCTCTTCTAAAGACCCTTGTAGTTACACTGGGCCTACCTGTCATGCAGGAGAACCCCCCCATCTCAAGATCTTTCTCTTAATCACACATGCAAAATCCCTTCTGCCACGTAACATAACATATCTACAGGTTCAAAGCATTAGGATGTGAACACCTTTGGGGGTCTATGCAGGGAGTCACCATCCAATGAAAGGTGATGTCCATGAGAAAGAACAAAAAGGCCAGAGGTCACACGGTGACAGCTGTGAGAGGACTTAGCCATCCTGGCCTCAGTGTTGCTCTTTAATTAAAATCTCTAAATCTGAATGCCCAGTCCCTCCCACGACCCCTTATCTCACCAAGTGGCACATGAGGAACATGGTGAGAAGGCCTGAGAGTGAGCCAGACATGATCCCAACAAAAAGTCCCAAAGTCCCAGCCAGACCTGGCTCCACAAAAGCTGGAGGCACTTTCCAACAGTCCAGCCCCATGGGCTGTTTGCTGACAAATCACAAGAAAATAGTTGGCTGGGGCCAGGTGCAGTGGCTCACATCTGTAATCCCAGCACTTTGGGAGGCTGAGGCAGGTGGATCACTTGAGGTCGGGAGCTGGAGACCAGCCTGGCCAACATGGTGAAACCCTGTCTCTAGCAAAAATACAAAAATTAGCTGGGCGTGGTGGTGCACACCTGTAGTCCCAGCTACTTGGGAGGCTGAGTCAGGAGAATCCCTTGAAGAGGGAGGTGGAGGTTTCAGTGAGCCAAGATCATGTCATTGCACCCCAGCCTGGGATGACACAGCAAGACTCCATCTCAAATAAAAAGAGGGGAGGGAATGGGATGGGAGGGGAGGGGACAGATGGGGCCAATCACAGTGGTAGAGCTGGGTGTGGACGTGCTGATTGGCCAGGCTGGGGTACCACTCATCCCTTGAGTGGAAGAGTGGGGTCTGCCCAAGTGAGAAATCAGGGTGTTGAGACTCACAGGAGGGGTGTGGAGCCAGGGTGGGCCACTGTTACTCCCACTCCCCAGGCAAGGACTCCAAGAAGAGAGGGGAGGGGAGGGGAGGGGAGGGGAGGGGAGGGGAGGGGTGGGGAGGGTGGTTGGCTGGGTGCAGTGGCTCATGCCTGTAATCCCAGCACTTTGGGACACTGAGGTAGGAGGATTGCTTGAGGCCAGGAGTTCAAGGCCAGCCTGGGTAACATAGAAAGACCCTGTCTCTACAGAAAAAAACAAAAACAAAAATTAGCTGGGCATGGTAGTGCACACCTGTAGTCCCAGCCACTTGAGAGACTGAGGCAGGAAGATCACTTGAGCTCAGGAGTTTGAGGGTACAGTGAGCTATGATCACACCACTGCACTCCAGCCTGGGCAACAGAGCCAGATACTGTCTCTAAAAAGTAAATAAGAAAACAGTCATCTCAAAGCCTTAAACACAAACTCAAGCTAGACAGGGAGGGGCTCACTTCAGAGATCAGACAGTGCCGCCCCTGCCCCCACCCAATCTTCACCTGGACTCCCATGGGGTGAGGGGTGGGGAGCAGCATTTCGGGGACTGGCCAGACAGGAAGCCTGGCCTCTGCTAGGAAGCAGCTCACTTCTGTGTTTCTGTTGAGAGAGGAAGCCTCTCTGCAGCAGCTCCCACGGCCACAGGGGCTCACCAGGTGCCTGACCACAGAGACCCAGTCTCCAGGTAAATCCCTGGGGAAGCCAGACCTCCCCTAGGCTGGACTGAAAACAGTCCATCCAAGTCAGAAGAGAAGAAACATAAAAATGACCATCAGGTACCATCATCTGAGAGGCCACCTTCCAGTGAAACCCTAGCAACATAAGCCTCGCCTGCTATGTAAGCACCCTTCAGCTGCTGTACCAAATACTGCAAACTCAGTGGCTTAAAGCAATCCTCTTTCAGCTACAGGTCAAAACCAGTTTCACTGGGCTGAAACCAAGGTGTTGGCAGCACTGGTTCCTTCTGGAAGCTCCAAGGGAAAACCTGCTTCCTGACCATTTTCACCTGGTAGTGGCCGTCTGCGGTGGTGGGCACGTGGCCTCCTCCTCTGCCTTCAAAGCTCGTCACTCCAACCTGTTGCCACCATCAGGTTATTGTCTTCCACTCACTCTGATCACCCTCCCGCCTTTTTCTTCTTTGAAATGGAGTCTCGCTCTTGTCACCCAGGCTGGAGTGCATTGGTCCAATCTCAGCTCACTGCAACCTCCATCTCCCAGGTTAAAACGATTTTCCTGCATAGCTGGGATTACAAGCATGAGCCACCACACTCGGCTAATTTTGTATTTTTAGTAGAGACCAGGTTTTGCCATGTTGGCCAGGCTGTTCTCAAACTGCTGACCTCAGGTGATCCACCTGCCTCAGGCTCCCAAGGTGCTGGGATTACAGGTGTGAGCCGCCACGCCTGACCCGGCCTTTTTCTTCAAAGGACCCTGTGATCACCCTGGATCCGCCTGGGTAACCCAGATACTCTCCCATCTCAACCTTCTTCCCTTCATTGCATCTGCAATGTCCTCTTTGTCAAGTAACATGACATATCCACCGGTTCTGGGGTGCAGGACAGGGACATTTCTGGGGGCCATTATTCAGGCCTACCCTTCAACACCCTGTCCACTGATCTGCAGAGGAGCAGTGTAATATGTCAAACTCAGTTTCAGAACATCTCCCCAGCAAAGTCAAATCGTCACCCCCCCACACCCCAGCACCACTCTACCACACTTGATGAAGCTAAGAGAGACTGAAAACAAGGTCTAGGACAAGCAAAGAGGAGGGAAATGAACAAGGAAGGAAAACAGACACTCCATGTTTGCAGCATCTCTGCAACATCAGGTGCTTTGCATACACACTGGAGAGTCTAGCCTCATCTGTGCATTAACCCAAGAAAAGACAAGGCTCAGAGAAGTCAAGGAATTTGCCCAAAATCACACAGCCTGCAAAGGGTAGACCTGGGATAGAAACCCAGGCCTGTCTGTCTCTCTCTCTTTGTGCTGCTCTGAAAAAACGTCTTGGATCTTTTTGAGGTTTTTTTCTTTGAGAGGGAAGGGGTCCCAAAAAGATGTTTGCAGTAAAAGCTTGTCTTTTGGGTAGGAAATTATGCAAAGCATTTGCCACTGCCCCCACTTGCTTGGCGACTTAACAGAGGAAGATCTATTTTGGGGCTTTGCGCTCCAGTGATCTGTTCACCACCCGCTGCTCATACATTTTTTTTCTACAGAGGCCACTTCCTGAGGCTTAAACGGGTTGGTCAGCCCAGCAAGACCCAAGCCTGGCTCAAAGCAGGACATAAGGCAAAAAGCAGGGCCAGCACTGAGCAGCTAGGAACCCCCAGCACCCACCTCAAAAGGAAAACCACCCATCTTAGAACAGGCAATGGCTGCCTGTGAGCTGATCACCAAGACACACAGTATTCGAGCCCTTGAGGAAGCTAACAGCCACGGAGGCTGCCCAACTACACGTGTGCATTTGTATTATTTCATTCATTCATTCATGCATTCATTCATTCATTTATATTATTCAAAAGCCCTAAACTGGAAACACCTTCAGTATTCACTACTATGCCTTGGGGTGGTTTGTTACACAGCAAGAGACAACAATCCATTATTAGTACTATGAAGTTTAGCACCTGCTATGTTTCAGGCACTATTCTAATCACTCACCTGTTACCTCATTTAATCCTCACAACCATCCGATAAAGTGGGTAACATTTCCCCCATTATATAGAAGGGAAAACTGATGTGCCCAAGATCTCCCAACAGGAGGACGGGGGAGTAGATGGTGATATATTCAGCCATTGGAAAGCTACCCAGCAACAGAAAAGAAAAAACTACCAACGCATGCAACAACATGAGTTAACCTCAAGAGAGTTACACAGAAGAAGTCGAATGCAAAACGGAGTATACTGTATCATTCCATGTATATGAAATTCTAAAACCGAAGAACAAGCCTGGAGTGACCGGAAGTAGGCTGGGATGGCCTGGGGCAGTGTGTGTGTGCTGGGGAGGATGGGGGGTTGCTGACGGCAGGAGGGCGTGAGGGAACTCTCTGTGGTGATGGAAGTGTTCATCTCAATTACCATGGTGGTTACACATCTACACGTGTGTCAAAATGCATCAAACTATGTACTCAAAATGAGTGCCTTTTATTGTATATAAATTAAATATGAAATCAAGTTCATTTTTAAAGGTTCTTAAAGTACGAAGCACATCTTCCATCACCTAGAAGATCATAACCCTTAAAGATGAAATATAACATCTTCATAGAAAAGCAACCAGACGCTAGTTTGGGTCCGGTGCTCCCTGGAGTGTTGGAGGGTAGGTAATGGGAGATATTTTTCTTTTAGGTTTGTGTATTGTTCCCAAAGGTCCTAGGATGAATCTGCATTTCTCTGATGATGGCAAATAAGAACATACTAAAAGCAATTTTTAAAACTGAGCTGGGACCAAGTGTGGTGGCTCATGCTCGTAATTCCAGCACTGAGGCGGGCAGAACACAGGTCAGGAGTTTAAGACCAGCCTGGCCAACAAGGTGAAACCACCTCTACTGAAAATACAAAAATCACTCAGCTACTTGAGAGGCTGAGGCAGGAGAATCACTTGAAACTGGAAGGCGGAGGCTGCAGCGAGCTAAGATGGCACCACTGCACTCCAGCCTGGGCAAAAGAGCAAAACTCCATCTCAAACAAAACAAAACAACAACAACAACAAAAATGCAAAACACTGAGCTGGAATAGAGTCCAGCCTTCCAGAGGTGGCCAGGAAGATCTCATGCCCCAGGGCAGGGTGAAAAGCACCGGGCGAGGAGTCAGGAGGCGCCCGACTCAGCCTCAGACTTTCTGAGTCCCCCAAGCCAAATCCTTGACTTCTCCGAGTCTCGCTGCACGAGGGGACTCGCAGGAGCTCCTTTGCCTCATAGGGGTTGGTACCAGACGAAACCTCAGAAATGGGCTCTGAAAATGGATACAAGGCAGTGTTGTTACTCCACACCTGGGAATCTAGCACCCCCAGGATGTCCCACCTCTGCCCAGACATCTGACTCTAGAAAGGACACAGACCACCCTCCACCCACTGCACGCTTCTCCAGAAGCAGCGCTGCACCCAACAGGATCTTTGTCTTCCATGCCCAAGCCCCGCCAACCCCACCAACCTCCAGAATCAGGCAGACCAGAATGTGGATCTGAATTCTGCCATGCCCCACTGTGTAGACTTGAGTAAGTCACTGGACCTCTCTGAGCCTCAGCTTCCTCTGCAAATAGAAGGAGTTACGCCTGCCTCGTGGGGGGCCTGGAAGGATGAAATGAAACGACAGTTTTGGAAATACCCTAAGTTCTCACTAAAAAGCTGTATTTATTTTTGTGATTCAAAGAGCCCTACCCCACTTAAAAAAAAAAAAAATCCATGAGCCCCTACTAGCTTATGGAAGAGGAAGCAAATCTCTCCTATTCATGTTCTATCTAAATACCAACTCCCAAACCCCATAAGGCTGCCCTCCACATTCCTTCCTTATGCCAGAGTGACAGGTTCAGTAGCCCTGTTTCCATGGAAACTCGTGATGAAGGGCATCATCATGGAAGTTATTTCAGCCACTTCCTGCTGCCCACAGTCCAAATGAGGCCTGCCGCAGCAGACAGGTGTGCCCAGCTGGCTGGCTCTGTCCTGGCTGTTCCTCAGGTCACTGGAGCCTCCAGAAACACAGCCCCCATCAGACAGATAATTCCTGAAGCTCAGGCCTCCAGAGCCCCATTTCCAGGCAGCTGATGAGCACCCCCAAGACCCAAGCAGAGGAAGAATGGCATTCACCCACGGAGACAGCGTCTATGGTGTACCTGGTATGTGCTAGCAGTCATCATGCAAGACAAAGGAACAATGAATTGAACAAACACAGCCCCCTTTTCAAAGAGCTGACAGTCCGAGAAAGAGAGACATTAAATGCCCACGTAAATATAAATAGCCGCCATATAACAATGCTCCCAAAGAGAAGAGCATGATGGAATGAGAGACTAGTAGGGTGTCCTCCAAAGGGGCAGGAAGTGAGGAACTGAGCCGCAGACTTGCTCAGGCAGAAAGGACCCCACCAATGAGGAAATTGAGGCACAGAGGGTAGAAGCAACCCTAACAGGAGTAAGAGCTTCACACGCTAGCTCGCTGCATCCTCACGAGAGCCCTATGAAGTAGGCATTGTAGTTCTCACTTCACAGATCAGGGGACACCGGCCCACAGAGAGGAAGTGACTGGGCCCAGGTCACGTGATAGGAAGGAACACGGAGTAGATGATAACCTGGTCTCTCTAATCTTGCCCCTGCCCTCCCAGAATCTGACTTCTCCTCTGAGTTTTTGCCCTCAGCCTCAAGTGTTCACTCAATCCCCTTCTCCCCCAAAGAATAAGGAACTTGAGACTTTATGTTCATAAACGCAGGGAGCTTGTCTCGTTTTTGCCTACCCTGGCCTAAGCCTGACATGTAATAAATTATCAGTAAATGTGTTAAGTGAAAGAATCATGACTCGGTACAGTGGCTCTTGCCTGTAATCCCAGTACTATGGGAGGCCAAGGGCATGAGGATCACTTCAGTCCAGGAGTTTGAGACCAGCCTGAGCAACATAGCAAGACTCCATCTCTACTTAAAATTTTAAAAACAAATAGATAAAATACAATAATCACAAGGTATCCTCGGATAATCTACATACATCTTTGTCGATTCAGCTCCTCTTCTCAGCTGTTTACTGAAGCCGTATCAACACTAAACACAGCTGACAAAAGGCATTCCGAACCACTCTTGTGCCTTGCGCAGTGCTCCTCAAGGCGATGGTGGATAAAGGGCACTGAGAAGCTGGGTCTCACATCTTACAGCTCCTCCCACCAACACAGGAGGTCTATTTCCCCCTCCTTGATGTAGGCTGGCCTTGAGGCCTACTTTGATCAATAAGAGGCTGAGATAGTGTGATACTGTCAAGTTCCAGGGACCAGATCCCAAGCAGTTGGAGGTATCTGCCTTCTCCCTCCTGGAATGTTTCTCTGAAACAGCCACACTAGGAAGCCAGGCCAGCTCCCTGGAGGACGAGAGGCCACATGGAGAACAGAGGCCCCCAGCCAGCAGCCACCAACAACAGCCAGCCACATGAGTGAGGCCACTTTGGACCTTCTAGCCCAGCTGAGAGCAGTGACATGAGCCAACTCAGCTCACCCAGTAGAACAACTACCTTCAAATCATGCAAAAGAGCTCACTGCTGTTTTACACCACAAAGTTCTGGGGTGGTTTGTTACACAGTGAGAAATTAACTAAAACCATTATTATTACTAACAACCACCACAATTCATTTAGCAGAAGCTATGTGTGAGGCACTGTTCTAATCACTCATGTGTTAACTCACTGAATCCACACAGCAATTTCATAAAGTAGATATTTTCCCCTAATTTAAGGGGGAAACTAAGGTGTCCGGAGGTTAAATGACTTACCCAAGGTCACCCACCAAGGAACATGTGAACTCAGCTTGTCTGGCTCATTCATTTTAATCCTCTATATGTAACAATAATAGCTCGTATTGATACAGTACTTTCTGTATGCTAGAAACTGAGCAAAGTGCTTTACATGAGTTAACTCAGTTCCCGATCTGTGGTGTAGTTGTTGCAATTATCTTCGTTTTGTGGATGGGAAACAAAATCTCAAAAAGGTGCAGTAACTTATCCAAAGTCACAGAGCTAGAAAGAGTGTGTGCTAGGATTTGAACTCAGACAGCGTGGCTCCAGTGTGCCGGTTCTTAACCACTACCCTACACTACCCTACCCTGCCTCTGTCTAGAGTAACAAAATTATTTGAGTGTCCGCAACTGATACGTTCATGATGCAGCCACATGACTGCTTGCTGTCCTGTCAACACCATGCACTTCTCATTCGTCAAATACACAGAAGGGCATCCTATCTACCACCGTACAGCACAGTCCACCCTCGAACTTAGTAAGACAGGGCCAGAACACCCCTCCTGCTCCTGCAACATCAAAGAACAGAATTGCTGAAGTGGAAATTTGGATAAGGACCTCATGAAGACACTGTGTGGTCTCATATACGGATGAGAACAATTGTGCTACTTTAATTGATATGGTGCTCACGGTGTGTTCATGGAGGGGAGGTGCTTATGTGTGCCCATGTGTTCATGTATGCCTGCGTGTGCCCATGTGTGTGTGTGTGTGCATATATGCACATACATGCGGTGTGGGGGGCAGGGGTGGTGGACAAAATAAGACCAGGGAAATAGAGACGCCTCCGCTTGACAGAGCACATGGTCCAGCCCTGGGTGCACTCAGAAAGAAGAGCTGGAAACTGCCCACAGCAGGGCTGAGGATATTCCTTCTCAGACGGCACAGGCCTAAATCAACACGACAGCAGTATCTCCCCTCCTGACCCCCGGCCCCACTCCCCTGCCTCCAGCTGCCCTCAGCTGCCCTCCGCCAAGGCAGCCCTCCTGTCTGGGGGATGCTGGGCTGCAGTTCGACAGTCTCTCCGCACCATCATCTTGGAGGAGGCTGGCTGTCCCCTTGAACCTCTTCCAGGAGGGGCTTAGGAGGACAACAGGGAGAAAAGGAGCTCCAGCCACAGCCCTTAAACCTCCTCCTTCCCAGTCCAGCGCTGCCTGTGCCCCATCCCCAGAACCTCTCTTAAGACAGTGCTAGGTCTGACTGTTGGTGGCTTCTTAAAATCTGTATGTTGAAACCTAATCTCAGATGTGATGGGATTAGGAGGTGAGGATTTCAGGAGGTGATTAGGGCATAGCAGTGTGTCCTCATGAATGGGATGAGCGTCCTCCAGAGAGCTCCTTTGCCCCTTCCATCACGCAAAGACACAACGAGAAGACAGTCGTCTACGAGCCAGGAAGTGGGCCCTCACCAGAACCCAAATCTGCTGGTGCTTCGATCTCGGACTTTCCAGGCTTCATAACTGTAAATACACTCCTGTTGTTTGTAAGCCACTCCATTTATGGTATTTTGTTACAGCAGCCAGAACAGACTGAGACAGCACGGAGGGCACCCTGCCCTCTATAAAAACCTCCAGAAGGCACCGAAATAAACAAAAGAAGGAAACAAAAAACAGTCAGAGAACAGTGTGTGTGCGCACAGACACATGCACACGCATACTCTTTCAGGTTTCCCAAGGGGAAAAAAAAGAACCTTCTCTCCAGCTATAATAATAATACAAATATCGCCCAGGTGGGGCGGCTCACACCTGTAATCCCAGCACTTTGGGAAGCCGAGGCCGGTGGATCACCTGAGGTCAGGAGTTCAAGACTAGCCTGACCAAAATGGTGAAACTTTGTCTCTACTAAAAATAGAAAAAATTAGCTGGGCGTGATACCCTATAATCCCAGCTACTTGGGAGGCCAAGAAAGGAGAATTGCTTGAACTCAGGAGGCGGAGGTTTCAGTACGCCAAGATAGCGCCTTTCCACTCCAGCCTGGGCAACAAAAACAAAACTCCATCTCAAATTAATAGTGATGATAATAATACCAATATCTAAAACAGCTTTTTGTTTTTAGTGGGGATTGGTTTCACACGCACTAATTCATTTTACCTTCATAACTGCCTCGTGGCACAGGTACTAATATTATTCCCATTTCATACATGGGAGAGAGACACACACTTCTCCTCCACCTGGAGGGCTCTTCCCATCAGATCTTGGCCTAAATATCAGCTCCTCCGAGAGGCCTCTCCTGACCACCCTCCACGTGGGTGCTTCCTGTCCCTTGTGCTGAGGTCACTTATCATGACTGGGCTTTGTCTTCACCTCCCCATTTACTGCTGTGTCTTCCCACCAGCCCTCAAAACTCAGGAGAAGCACACCGTGATGGCTGTGCCTCTATTTCCCCAGCATCTAGTGCATCCAGTGCCTGTCGCCTTCTGGGCAATAAATGGGTAGCTGTGCAGCAGGCACAGGATAAAAAGCCCAGCTCAGAGAAGATCCTAGCCCAGCTAGAAGGAGGTAGAACCAGGATGTGGCCCCAGGTACCTGAGTGTTTTTCCACTAATTTATCAGCGCAACCTCACTTTCAGTTCTTGCTTCTGGACACAAGTATCTTGGGAGTAACTCACAATTTCTGGCTGGGCACAGTGGCTCACGCCTGTATTCCCAGCACTTTGGGAGGCTGAAGTGGGAGGATTGCTTTAGCCGAGGAGTTCAAGGCCAACCTGGACAACATAATGAGATCCCACCTCTGCTAAAAAAAAAAAAAAAAAAATTTAATTAGCTGGGCATAGTGGTGCATGCCTGTAGTCCCAGCTACTTGTGAGGCTGAGAGAGGAGGATCATTTGATCCCAGGAGGTCAAGGCCATAGTTAGCTGTGATTGTACCATGACACTGCAACTTGGACAACAGAGTGAGACCCTGTCTCAAAAAAATAATTATAATGAGGGACAAGTTCTCCTTCTCAGATTTGCCAGGGCACCATTTTCACAGCCCCAAAATAGGCTATGCTAGATAATACAGAATCTGAAGGCTAATTTGTTTTGTTTGTTTTTTGAGACAGGGCCTCACTCTTTTGCCCAGGCTGGAGTTCAGTGGCACGATTTTGACTCACTGCGACCTCGACCTCCCTGGTTCAAGTGATTCTCCCACCTCTGCCTCCTGAGTAGCTGGGATTACAGGCATATGCTGCCATGCCCAGCTAATTTTTATGTTTTTGGTAGAAATGGGGCTTCACCATGTTGGCCAGGCTGGTCTTGAACTCCTTACCTCAAGTGATTCGCCTGCCTCAGCCTCCCAAAGTGCTGGGATTACTGGTTTGAGCCACTGCGTCTGGCCGTGAAGGATAATTTTAACAGTTCTAATAATAGTGCATGGAAGACCTACAAAGGTTTCCACCAAGAAGACCATGAGAATCGAAGGAGCCACCTGCATGGGGACTGGGAAAACATCAGGCTGGATTCTCCCATGCTCAGACTCCCAACAGCCGGAGAGGGACTTGTGTTCTGAGTGGCTTCTGAGCCCCCTTGTCCTCTGAAAGGGCCAGGAGAACTTCAGAACAACAGAGTAAGTAGTCAACAGAGCCCAGGCAGGGCAGGCAGAAGAAGAAAAGAGCCCCCACCCATGGCAGTGTTAAAGATGCAAATTAGGAAGCCTTCAGAGGGTGGTCTCTCAGCCCCTGCAGTTCCCCCCCCCCCCGAGAAAGACAGGGTCCCTGGGATACACCCTGGGACTGTATCTTCACCTCTGGGAATCAGAGGCTCAGCTAAGCAGAAGGATCTCGCTGTGTTGTGTGGCTGCCAACCTGCTGAGGCTGAGACCCCTTGGTGAGGACTGGGAGACCCACGCCCTAGCCTGGGCCTACCAGGGAGAGCTGAGGACCCCCTCCCTTCACTGCCCAGTATGGCTTCATTTGCAATAAAACCTCCTCCCTTCACAGGACCAGCCCCTGCATTAACAGGCGGTCCAGAGCATCATATCACAGGTGCTTCATTTTAAGCCTGAATTCCCCAATTATCATCCTTTCCATAACCGGGAAAAAAAGGAAATGTTTAGAAATTAACCTCAGCAACTCTGGTTTTGCCTTGGAAGATTTGTCAGCCTGAAATAGCCACTGGAACAAGCAGTCCTGATAATAATAAAAGTAACTTCTTATTGCCATCATCTCCAGCAGCTGACATTTAATCAGCACTTACTCTAGACCAAACCCTGTACTAGAAACCTAATGTGTATTAGCTCATTTAATCTTTACCCCAACCCTATGGGGAGAGGGTCATCATAATCCCCACTGTGGAGACAAAGAAACTGAGGTTCAGAGAGGTGAAGTCATCTCCCTGTGGTCACCCAGCAGGGGAACAGTGAGACAGGACAAAAACCTGGGTCTTCGCTCTCCATTCTCCCTGTGCTTCACGTCCCTCTGGGTGTCTTTTTTTTTCTTTCTTTTTTCCTTTTCTTTTGGGACAGAGTCTCATTCTGTTGCCCAGGCTGGAGTGCAGTGGCGCAATCTGGGTGCACTACAACCTCCGCCTCCCGGATTCAAGAGATTCTCCTGCCTCAGCCTTCCAAGTAGCTGAGATTACAGGTGCTCACTACCACATCTAGCTAATTTTTGTATTGTTTCAGTAGAAATGAGTTTTCACCATGTTGGCCAGGCTGGCCTCGAACTCCTGACCTCAAGTGATCCACCCACCTTGGCCTCCCAAAGTGCTGGGATTACAGGTCTGAGCTACCACACCCAGTCCCCCTGGGTGTCTTTCAACCCAATCCCAGCTACAGCCCACCTTGCAGGTCCTCCACTCCTGAACACTCTGATCCCAGACTGTATCTCTGCCCCTGTCTCAGCTCCTGAAGTGCTGCTACAATAGGCAGGTCCCCTCAGAAGACCTTATTGTCCATTAAGGAGAACAGTAAAATGAACAAACAGAAAACGAGCAAAAAGACAGCCTATCCCTTGGACCTGGTCCCATTCCCCCCACTGTATCTTAAGACATTTGTATCCTGGCCCCAAAGACTGGCACAAGCACACAGACCCCAGCCTGGGTTCCCAGCTCCTCATCCTCTCTCCTATGGAAGGCAACCTCTTAATATCCAAATGCCAGACCAGCCTTCTAGATCTCTCAGCACATCCAAGGTCAAGGCCCAGAGAGATGCCCCTGGATACCATGGGCTCCATCTCTGGATTAAAGATAGCCACAAACTCCTTCCCATCAACACGTAGAACCTATTTCCCTTCCCTTGAGTCAGGGCTGGACTTGTGACTTGCTTTGAACACAGCAAAAGTTTCAGGCCTAAACTGTAAGATGACCCACAGCTTCTGCTTTCCCTCCCTTGGAAGCCATCACAGAGGAGACCAGTTATTGTGACACCACCATGCGGTGAGGAAGCCCAAACTCGCCATGGAACAGGGAGAGACACCGCACAATGGTAGAGACAGACCCACCATGCGGTGAGGAAGCCCAAACTCGCCATGGAACAGGGAGAGACACCGCACAATGGTAGAGACAGACCCACCATGCGGTGAGGAAGCCCAAACTCGCCATGGAACAGGGAGAGACACCGCACAATGGTAGAGACAGACCCACCATGCGGTGAGGAAGCCCAAACTCGCCATGGAACAGGGAGAGACACCGCACAATGGTAGAGACAGACCCACCATGCGGTGAGGAAGCCCAAACTCGCCATGGAACAGGGAGAGACACCGCACAATGGTAGAGACAGACCCACCATGCGGTGAGGAAGCCCAAACTCGCCATGGAACAGGGAGAGACACCGCACAATGGTAGAGACAGACCCACCATGCGGTGAGGAAGCCCAAACTCGCCATGGAACAGGGAGAGACACTGCACAATGGAGCACCCTGGGCCCAGAACGCTGCCTGGGAACCACTGGCCTGACCATCAGCTGAATATATCCAGGTGAGGGACTCAGGCCACACCAAGTGAGACAGAACAACCAACCCACTCACTGAACTCTGCCCGAATTCCTGACCCACAGAATTGTTGTTTTAAGCTCCTGTGTTTTATATAGTTATAGAAAACAGAACCATCGTCCCAAAACCAGTTTCCGTGCCTAGGGAGCACTTCATCTTCTCAGGCAACTGACACTGGGAATGGCCTTCCCTCCTGAGTCCTCAACCCCGATATGCAAAACTGTCCCCTACTGATGATACTGCCAACGAAACTGCTTGTAATTGAGCACGAAGCTAAAAGTTTCACATACCCAAGTCTTTTTTTTTTTTTTTTTTGAGACAGAGTCTCACTCTGTCGCATGGCTGGAGTGCAGTGGCATGATGGCTCACCGTAACTTCCACCTCCTGGGTTTAAGCAATTCTCCTGCCTCAGCCTCCGAATAGCTGGGACTACAGGTGGGCACCACCATGCCCTGCTGATTTTTGTATTTTTTTTTTTTTTAGTGGAGATGCGGTTTCACCATGTTGGCCAGGATAGTCTCGATCTTCTGACCTCGTGATCCGCCTGCCTTGGCCTCCCAAAGTGCTGGGATTACAGGTGTGAGCCACCGTGCCTGGCCCTGATCTCTAGTCTTTACACTCACCCATGAGGTACGTACCAGCAGTGTGCCCATTTGACAGATGCAGACACTGAGGCCCAAGGAGGAAGTCACACAGACAGAATGGCAGACTCGGGAGGCAAGCCCAGGCTTGTTCAACCCCAACAGTGCTGTCATATGTGATGCCACCTGACCTCCCCCAGCACAATGAAGTGCACACTCATGTCTCTCTGGGACTCAGGGTAGATGTGGTCTTGGACCACAAGCACAGCCACTGGTACCAGAAAGGCCACTGTTAGATCAGTTTTGCTCCTGTTCCCTGGGCTCCTGTCTGGTGCAAAACCTCCCTTGGTCCCTCTTAGAGAGAAGCAAAAGCTACCTTCATTTTCATTATAAATATAGTCATGTACAAAATTATTTGATCAATGTTTCGTTGCCTCTCCCCCTAAACAATAAGGTCCATGAAATTCAAGACGATGTCTCTTTCAGTCTGATCTCAATATAGTGCTTTGCCCTTAGCAAATGATCAATAAATGATTATTGAATAAAAATACTGGGAAAAATGAATGAATGAGAAATCAATGCACTTTGCTCAGGGCCGTTTTAAAGAGCAACATCACCAGCAAACATACGCACACACAAACATACACACACACAAACATACACACACACACACAAATGCAGAAAATAAGGCACTAAGAGGGCTGCAAAAAAGCACCTGTTTACAGTAAGAAAGCTAAAACAGGAAGACAGAGTGTCATCTTGTTTGACCTCAGCAGGGCATGTGGGAATGGGTGACTCAAATTTTTCACCAGTCTGTATCACCATGAATGACCACAGAAGGGCCAGAAGTACTGGTTTGGGGGTTGCAAATAAGTTAGAGCAGAAAGGCAAATTCACAAATACTGATGCTGCAAATAATTAGCGCCAAGCATAGACGCTGAGAGCAAAACAATGTCTTATGAGGCTGCTCATGGCCACATTGCCTGTTTGGTAAACTAGAGTCATCTGGGATAAGAGAACACCATGCACTGGATATGGTGGCTCATGCCTGTAATCTCAGCACTTTGGGAGGCTGAGGCGGGTGGATCACGAGGTCAGGAGATTAAGATCATCCTGGCCAATATGGTGAAACCCCATTTCTACTTAAAATACAAAAATTAGCTTGGCATGATGACGCACAGTTGTAGACCCAGGTACTGGGGAGGCTGAGGCAGGCGAATCACTTGAACCTGGCAGGCGGAGATTTCAGTGAGCCGAGATCGCACCACCACACTCCAGCCTGGTGACAGAGCAAGATTCCATCTCAAAAAAAAAAAAAACGCAGAGAACCATGGTGAAGGGCAACGATTGGCAGAACAATGAACAGAGCATGGGAAAGGAGTTGCTCCTTGGATGCTATGAGCTGCACAGTATCCGTCTCAGCCACATGTTCTAATAAATTCTCTTTTTTTGCTTGAGCTGGTTTCTGACCCCACCAGCTAAAAACTCCTGACTCTGCTGAGGACAATGATAACTGGGCTATCAGACACTCTCTGTAGAATCAGGATGGAAGTGACAAGGTGGCCAATCGGGGGCAAGAGGAGAAAGACACATGCGTCGGCACACACACCGGCTCACACACCACAGGAAACAGAGAAAACAGCAAGTCCCAGGGCGGCCCAAGTCTGGTCCATGTGTTTCCTGCCACATGGTCTAAGTGGGTCTCTGTCTTCATCTGAGTTCTCCCAGAAACAGACTCTGAGGCAAGGATGGACATCCAAGTCTTTTATTTGGGAGGCATCCCAGGAATCACTGGAAGGGGAATGGGGTAGTAGACAGGGAAGGAGGCACAGCAAATAAAGGGTGTGTCATCAAGCTGATTATTCCATTATTCCTGTGAGTGAATAGAGCCATTGGGGAAGCCTAGGAACCAGCGCAGAACTAGCCAGGAATGTCCTGAGGGCGAGGGAGCCGGGGTATTGATCTGCCAATTCCCTGTGCAGCCATGCCACCCCTGGAGGCACTAACGCTCCAGCACTTCCAGCATATCCTGCGCCACAGGCTCACGGAAGTCCTCAGGCATAGTCACAGGTGTTTCCAGCAAATGGATTGTGGTGTGCAGAGGTGTGTGCTGAGGGGATAAGGTCAGGCACCAAGAGTGTCTGCAAGTTTCAGTTCCTACCACAAAATCAACCAGTCCCAGTCACCTGGCTCAGCACAGGTTTCCTCCCCTGTGAGCTGCTTCGCACACCCCACACTCCTTCCTCACCCCTAGAATAGGAGGATTATATTTTAGAGGAAAATGCCTGGTAGACATCACTCACCTCACAGGCACAACCTTCATCAGGCAGGTCCAATAGGCCATGAACGACACCAAGCTCATGTCCCCCCAGGCCTGATGGAAGCCTCCCCAGCATGCTGTGATGAGCCCCATTTTGCAGAGGGGGAAACAGATGCCAGGCCCACAGAGGCTACAGAGTTTGCTCAACGTTGCACAGTGGTAGGTGACACAGCTGAGATTCAAACTCTGTGTCGGGCCTGGGGCCACACAGCCACTCCAGCACAGTCTCCCAGGACCCTCCTCCCTCTCTCCCTAAAAGGGTCACCTAAGCATTCTGACCTCGGGACACTGGGGATTCACTTCTTTGGAAGTTAAGGGAAGGGGTCACCTCCAAAAAAGCCAGCAGGCCTTGGCAAATGCAAAACGGTGCAGCCCCTTTGGAAAACAGGCTGGTAGTGCCTCAAAAGGTTAAAAGCAGTCACAAACGCTTAAATGAATGGTTACCGTATGGCCTAGTAATTACACTCCTAGGTGTACATCCAAGAGAAAGGAAAACACATCTACACAAAAACCTGCACGTGAATGTTCAGAGCAGCACTACTCACAATAGCCAAAAGGTAGAAACAACCTGCTATGGCTGGTCTGTCTGTCCCTGCACCAGTCTCATGCTGAACTGTAATCCTCAGTGTCGGAGCTGGGGTCTGGTGAAAGGTGATTAGATCATGGTGGCAAATTTCTCATCAACAGTTTTGCACCATCCCTTGGTGCTGTCCTTGCAAGACTGGGTGAGTTCTTGAGAGATCTGGCTGTTGAAAAGTATGTGACACCTCCTCCCTCCCTCTCTCTTGTTCCTGCTTTCACCGTGTAACATGCCAGCGCCTCCTTCACCGTCCACCATTATTGTAAGTTTCCTGAAGCCTCCCCAGCCATGTTGAACTGAGTCAATTAAACCTCTTTCCTTTATAAACTACCCAGTCTCGGGCAGCTCTTTATAGCAGTGAGAACAGACTAATACAGTGACCCCGGGCTGTGCGTCAGTGTTCTCATTCATAAAATGGAAGTAATAGGTATCAAACATACAGAGTTGTGGAATCAAGTAAGCAATAACACAGGGAAAGCTCTTAGAGCTGTACCAGGTTACATAAACGTACACTACATAAATGTCAACTCTGATGGTGGTGTTCATGACAGTGATGCCAAGGATGATGAAGTGGGGGCCTGATGGGCTTTCTGCCTTGTATGAAGCGGAAAATGCTGCTTCTGCCTAAAATTGGCTCTTCCTTTGCAACTTGGACCTCAGATGCAGAAGGCAGACCTCAGGCTCTGAGCACCCCATCCTCCTCAGTGCCCTCCTCCCAGAGATGCACACTACCCCCATCCCTCAAGCCTGCAGAAGGGTTACCAGGACATCTTGCCCTTTCTTGGTCTCCAGACCTGCTCTCCCTCTCCTGATGCAGGAGGAGAACAAGCCTGGAACAAGACATGAGCAGCTGTTCCTGTGAAATCACATGAATCACCATGTTCAACAAGATAGATCTTGACTATAAGGTCCCCACTGACCATGTGGAGAAGGAAATGTGTTGAACAGGCTTGAAACATGAGCTGGGAAGCTGTGGCAGGAAAGCAGAATGGACAACTCAGGAGAAGGCCAACCAGAGCAGCCAGCCAGAGGGGCCGTGTCCGTCATCCATCACCCACTGCAAACTCTCCCGTGGCTCCCGGCTCCCTGGAGAAAAGCTTAAGCGTTATGGAGGCCTCCACAGCCCTTGGCCATGTGACCCCTGCTTCCTCCCCATAATTCTGCCCTCATCTCCCTGCTCAGCCTCCTGGCTATCCCCAGAACATGCCCCACCCTAAACGGCTTTGTCCTAAGTGTTCCTCAAGCCCTCAACACACTTACCCACACAACCACACAGCCCACTCCTTCAACTTTTCCAGGCCTTTGCTCAAATGCCAGCTTCTCAATGAGGCCTTCCATGCACCCAACCACACCCCCGGACCCTCATGACCCCACTTCCGGAATTCTATTTCTTTCCATATATAAAAATTCACTCAGTTACAACTTATCAGTCACAAATCACATGTCTGTATGCATGCTATCCTATCACCACGTAATGGTGCAGACTCCTACTCTCAGTGGGCATGAAGCTCCCTTCCTGCAAGCGGAGCAGTGATGTCTGGGACTCAAGCAACCCCCAGGAAAGGTTCTACTGTGATTACCCAATAATCTGCAAAAGTACAGCTGGCACTGGATGCTCAGGCCCAGCAATCAGCTGTCACACCTAAATCTAGGGCAGATGGCAAAGCTGGCAGACAGACACAATTCCGCATTTTCAGTCTCTGTGGGAAATTAAGGCTATCTGATCTCACACACAGGGAGCACGACCATGATCACAGCACCTGCCACGTGGAGAATGCCTTTGCTGCCTGGAGAGCATGGAAGCAGGTAATGCAAAAGGAGAAAAGAGCTGCAATCGAGATCTGCGCTGTCCAATATGGCAGCCGCTAGCCACATGTGGCTTTTAGGCTCTCAGAACTGAACTTGTCTGAATCGAGATGTGTTATAGGTATAAAATACACACTGGATTTTGAAGACGCAGACCAAAAACAAGAATAAAATATCTTGTTAATAGTTGTATCATGTACGTGTTGAAATAATAATGCTCTGGACATACTGAGTTAAATCAAATATGTTAATAAAGCTAGTTTCGCCTTTTTCTTTTTACTTTCATGAATGTGGCAAATAAAAAATTTTAAACTACACACACAACTGTGTGCAATGGCTCATACCTATAATCCCAGCTACTCAGGAGGCTGAGCTGGGAGGATCACTTGAGCCCAGGAGTTTGAGCCACTTCACTCCAGCCTGGGAGACAGAACAAAACACCATCTCTATTTAAAAACCAAAATAACAATAACAATAACAAAAAAAAAAAAACACACTACCATGTGGCATTGGTGGCTCACATCGTATTTCCATTGCACAGCACTGGTTATCCTATGACCACGGCTTTGGCTACTGAAGGATATGGTAAAGCATTGTGAGTGGGTTGGGGGAAGGGGTGTAAGGCATCTGTTACTATCTTTTGTCCACTTTTTAATTGGGTTGTTTTCTTATTGTTGAGTTTTAAGAGCTCTTTGTCTATTTTTGATACAAGTCCTTTATCAGCCCTTGTTTCATAAATATTTTTCCCCCATCTGTGGCTTGTCTCATCAACCTCTTAACCTAAAGGTTTTTTGACACGTGGTGATTGGGGAAAAGTGTCTGATGTTCCTCTAAAAACTTTGGTAAACTTAGGCAAGTCGATGAAGCTCACTGTGGCTCCAGTTCCTCTAAAAACCTTGGTAACATTGGGCAAGTCACTGAAGCTCTCATATGATCCATGTGATCATGTGTATATCCATTCACATATAGAGTCTAGTCATTACAATCTGTGAGTTTTGTCCCTTTTAGGAGTAAATTTTTAGGAGTAAAATGGGCAAAACTCACAGACAGATTGTAATGACTAGACACTACACATGAATATCCATACACATGATCCCAGACTTTCAAGAACACTCTCTCATCCTGGTGGCAGCAGCACTTCCCAATAATATTTCCCAGCTCCTCGTAGGAGGCAACTGATGGCCAAACAGGACACAGAGGAGCTCAAAGTGGGCAGTTAGGAAGTGAAGAGTCACTTCCAGGGCTCTGTAAAAAAGATCACCAAACATAGACTCCCTTGGCTGAGGCATTAAACCTTGAAATTATAAAAAGTCTGTGCTATACTTCACTGCAACATTTAGACAAACATCTACCGAGGAAACTCAGGCAGGTTACCAACTTCACAAAATGGTCCTTTTGTGCCAGAAAAAGAAAAAAACAGAAGTGATGGTTAAAATGTATGATTCTTGACTCAAGCCAAGAAGCATATCCTTGCCAATCAGTGTCCATGCCCATGTGCTTCATGCTAACATGTCCAGAGTATCCTCACTCATTTACATCATAGTCGGCACCAAGCCCATGCCACATGGCAATGCTGGGGCCCAGGAAACCTGAAAACAGGACACTGTCCACAGAAAGCAAATGTTTAGAAGGAAATTACTGCATTTCCTCAACTAAATATCATACAATGGATGCTATTTAAGATAGAGCAACGAGCCATCAGGGAAACGCAAATCAGAACCACAGTGAGACACCACTTCACCTCCACTAGGACGGTGATAACCAAAAGGCAGATAATACATGTGTTGGCGAGAACATGGGGAAGTTGGAACCCTCATACGTTGCTGGTGGGAAAGTAAACGGTGCAACTGCTTTGGCAAACAGTCCTGCCAATTCCTTAAATGATTAAACAGTTACAGATAACCTAAAATTCCATTCCCAGGCATAGAGCCAAGAGAAATGAAAACATGTATTCACACAAAAACTTAAACATGAATGTCCATAGCAGCATTGTTCACAATAACCAAAAAGAGTCCAGGCACAGTGGCTCATGCCTGTAATCCCAACACTTTGGGAGGCTGAGGCAGGTGGATCACTAGAGGTCAGGAGTTCAAGACCAGCTTGGTCAACATGGTGAAACTCTGCCTCTATTAAAAATACAAAACTTAGCCAGGTGTAGCAGTACATGCCTGTAATCCCAGCCATTCGCGAGGCTGAGGCACGAGAATCACTTGAACCCAGGAGGCAGAGGATGCAGTGAGCCAAAATCGCACCACTGCATTTCAGCCTCAGTGACACAGTGAGACTGTCTCAAAAAATAAATAAATAAAAAATAACCAAAAAGAGAGAACTACCTAAACATCCATCCAGTGATGAATGGATAAACAAAATGTGGTCTATTCATGCAATGGAACATTACCAGCCATAAAAAGGAACGAAGCGTTGATACCTGCTACAATGTGAACAAATCTTATGTTAGGCAAAGGAAGTGAGATGTAAAAAGCCACATATTGCGAGATTTCATTTATATAAAATGTCCAGAATAGGCAAATCTGTAAAGGCCAAAAGGAGATGTGCCATTGCCAGGGATGGGGGGAAGCAGACGTGAATGCTAATATACAAGATTTGGGGGAAATGATAAAAACCTTCTAAAACTGACTGTGATCATGTTTGTACAACTCTGAATATACTAAAAACCACTAAACAGTATACATTAAGGAGAGCATTACACGGCGTGGGATGTTTATATCTCAATAAAGTATTATTTTTAAAAACGATACCATGAAAACAACATGGAGGAAATGGCAAGAAAAAAAAATGAAAACAAATATGGGTTCCTCATCAAGAGAAGGTGGTAGCTCAAGGTAGTATTTATACATTCAGCATCACATATCTAGTAAGCATCTACTGGGAACACTTGGTAGCAGAAGCTGGAAGTACAAACATGAATAAGACTGTGCCCATCTTAAGGAGCTAGCTTCTAGTCTTTTCATTCCAAACAGAACAGTGGTGGGCAACTCTGCACAGTCATAGATTTTTAAAAGCCATTTCAAAATGAAATGTCAGCCGGGCGTGATGGCTGACACTTGCGATCCCAGAACTTTGAGAGGCTGAGGCGGGTGAATCACTTGAGGTCAGGAGTTCGAGACCAGCCTAACCAACATGCTAAAACTCCATTTCTACTAAAAATACAAAAATTAGCCAAGTGTGATGGCGCACACCTGTAATTCCAGCTACTTGGGAAGCTGAGGCAGGAGAATTGCTTGAACCTGGGAGGTAGATGTTGCAGTGAGCCAAGATCGTGCCACTGCACTCCAGCCTGGGCGACAAAGAAAGATTCATCTCAAAAAAAAAAAAAAAGAAAGAAACTACATAATATTCAAAAAACAGGAGACTGGCATTAAAAAAAATAAGGTAGTAATTTCAAACAATAGGGAAGACATGTTTGTTAGAATGGGGATTATCTTAATTGGAAGCAACCTAAATGTCCAGCATTGACGGAACAGATCAACCTATTGTGGTGTTCTGTTAAGTGAAATTGCTCCCGGATGTTAAAATAAAGCTATATCAACATGGAGAATCATCACAATGTCAAGCAAAAAAAATGCAAGTTGCTTGAGGGATACATACCACATAGCATCTTTTATGTAGACCTGCAAAACATATTATATGTTAATTACAGATACAAATTTTTGAAATGGGAGTTATAATTATTAAATCATAGGCCAGGCACGGTGGCCCATGCCTGTAATCCCAGCACTCTGGGAGGCTGAGGTGGGTGAATCACAAGGTCAGGAGTTCAAGACCAGCCTGGCCAACATGATAAAACTCTGTCTTTACTAAAATCACAAAAAATTAGCTGGGTGTAGTAGTGGAACACCTGTAATCCCAGCTACTTGGGAGACTGAGGCAGGAGTATCACTTGAACCTGGAGGCAGAGGCTGCAGTTAGCCAAGATCGCACCACCGCACTCCAGCCTGGGTGACACAGCGAGACTCCATCTCAAAAATAAATAAATAAATAAATAAATCATGATACTGATTTCTCTAGGGAGGGAGGGGTACTTAAGAGAACTTAACTATATCTATATTCAAATTCCCACACGCATAGTGGCTTCACTCAAATTGCTTATCTTGCTGCTCTGGAGGTCAGGAATTAAAAAGTCATGAGTCTCATGGGGCTAAAATTGAGGAGTTGTTCGGGCAAACCCTCTCTGGACCCTCTAGGGGAGAATGAGTTCCTTTGACTTTTCCAGCTTGCATAAGCCACCTGCATTCCTGATTCATCATCCCTTCTTCCATCTTCAGAGCCAGCTGGTACCATCTTCCAATCTCACTCTGACTCTGACCCACCAGCCTTCCTCCTGCAAGGACCTTTGTGATCTCATCAAATCCACCCAGATAATCCAAGATCATCTTCCCATCTCAAAATCTTCTGTTCAGTCTGCAAGAATTTTGCCATATACAGTAATGTATGCACAGTCTCCAGAGATTAAGACAATGTCATCTTGGCGGTAGGGACCCTTTATTCTGCCTATCATAGAGGGTTGGAAATATTAATAATCATAGCAGTAGTATCACAATAGCAGACACAGAATCATCCCAAATGCCCATCAGTGATAGGTGGAATACTATGCAGCCATAAAAAGGAATGACATCATACAGGGACACAGATGAAGCTGGAAGCCATAATCCTCAGCAAAGTAACACAGAAACAACCAACCAGACCCTGCACATTCTCATTCATACATGAGAGCTGAACAAAGAGAACGTATGGACACAGGGAGGGGAACAGCACACACCAGGGCCGGTAGGGGGCTAGGGGGAGCAGAAGGAGCATGACGATAAATAGCTAATGCATGTGGGGCTTAACACCCAGGTGACAGGTTGATAGGTGCAGCCAACCACCATGGCACATGTTTACCTACGTATCCTGCACATTCTGCACACGTATCCCAGAACTTACAAAAAAAGAAAATTTCACAAATAATAATAATAGCAATAGTAGTTCTTATTGGATGCTTGGGATATTTGCCGTGTATTATCCCAAAGTATGACACATAATTAACTCCCCTAATCGTCATGAGAGTCCAGTGTAATAGGTACCACTATTATCCTATTTTACAGATGAGTGCAATGAAAAGCTAAATAACTTGTCCACGCCCACAAAGCTGGTAAGCGGCATAGCCAAGATTTGAACCCAGGCAGTCAGACCCTAGGTCCCTTGCTCTTGAGTATGTGGGGTTTGTCACATTATTTTCTAAACCAACATCAACATTTAAAATAGTTAGTAACAGGCTGGGCTCAGTGCCTCGCACCTGTAACCCCAGCACCTTGGGAGGCCAAGGTGGGAAGATCTCTTGAGCCCAGGAATTCAAGGCTACAGTGACCTATGGTCACACCACTGCACTCCAGCCTGGGTGACACAGCAAGACCCTGCCTCAAAAAATTAATCCATTAACAAAAAGTTAATTATAATACTGGTCACAATGTAGCGCAAAATGAAAAAGGGTAGATTACTAAAGTACATTACGAAAGGGCTACACGTTGTGAAAATGTCTTGTGAGTGTGTTTTGTGGGGTAAAAAGACCTGGAAGGGGGTTAACACACCAGATCACCAGGTGTTAACACACATCTCTCTGTGTGTTAAGCGGGGGCGGTGGGGGGGGCTAAGGGGTTGTTTTCCTCACCCAGTAGGTTAAAATGTGTCTACTAATGAATGCGTATTAGCTCTATAATGAAGCGGAAAAGCAGTTGTTTTAATTAGGAGAAACATGCAAGGCCAGAGGGAAGCAGTTCAGAGCTGTCTAAACAGGAAACTGGCATAACGTTCACTCTCACCACCCTGGGCTTGGGCCCTCCTTGACTCCCCAGGGACACAGGCCCTCCTCCAGTCATGCCACTGGCTGGTGTGGGGGCTGTTCCCACTAGTGGAGGCTGGTGGCAGGCCAGGGACAGCCTGGAGAGGCTGGGAGACACCTGGACAGTGAAATCCAGTCCAAGCAGGAGCAGCGGAGACGCACTGGCATCCCCAGAGTCCTGAGGCTGGGGGGCGGTCGGGGGCGGCCCCTCCTTCACCTCTTCTGAGCTCTGCGGGGTCTCCTCTTCCTGCTGCACATGCTCTCACCATGCTTTGCCTAATTTTGCTAGTTTCCATTCTACAAATTAGTAAGTTCCCATTTCTTTCTTTCTCAGAACAGAATCCTTCTTCAGACACACAGATACTTCACCCCCCAAAACTCACGCCTACCCTTGGCCCCCAGCACAACTTGCGGAGATGAAAGCAGCACCTTACAGCTTCTTCCCAACGGCGCTGTGACAGTGGAGAGGCCCCCGCGCTGTGAAGTGGCATCATCACTAATTCTATTTCCAGAACTTCATTATTGCCCTGTCGACGCTCCTTCTCCAAGCCCAGGCTTCCCCAAACTCCCAGAAGGAGCTGGGCTGCTTTTACATCCAGGTTCATTTCCAAGGGGCCTTAACCCCAGAGAACCCCTAACTGTGTGCTACAGAAGAGCAGGAGGAGAACACCCCCCACACAAGTGAGCTATCCCTCAGCCTGTCCCATGTCCCCATGCAAACACAGACGCAGGTACCTGCTGCCTGACGAGACATACGGCAGCATGGCTGGCAGGCACCCTGTGTTAAGTACATATCGGCCATGTGACAAGCACTTACACATTTAATCCTCCCAGTGATCTCATGGGGTGAGTTCCACTATTACCTCTCTTTTTGTTTGTTTGTTTTTTGAGATGGCGTTTCACTCTTGTCGCCCAGGCTGGAGTGCAATGGCGTGATCTTGGCTCTCTGCAACCTCCACCTTCCAGCTTCAAGTGATTCTCCTGTCTCAGCCTCCCGAGTAGCTGGGGTTACAGGCATGCGCCACCATACTTGGCTAATTTTGCATTTTTAGTAGAGACAGGGTTTCTCCATGTTGGTCAGGCTGGTCTCAAACTCCCAACCTCAGGTAATCCATCCGCCTCAGCCACCCAAAGTGCTGGGTTTACAGGCGTAAGCCAGCATGCCTGGCCTAAGAAAACTGAGACTCAGGCCAGACTTGGTGACTCACACCTTTAATCCCAACATTTTGGGAGACCAATGCAGGTGGATCACCTGAGGTCAGAAGTTCAAGACCAGCCAGGCCAACAAGGTGGAACCTCATCTCCATCAAAAATACAAAATTAGCCAGGCAAGGTGGCAGGTGCCTGTAATCCCAGCTACTCAGGAGGCTAAGGCAGGAGAACCACTTGAATCCAGGAGGCAGAGTTTGTAGTGAGCTGAGTTTGTGCCACAGCTCTCCAGCCTGGGTGACGGAGTGAGACTCCAGCAAAAGAAAGAGTAAAAAGAAAGAAAGGAAGGGAGAAAGAAAGAGAGAGAAAGAGAGAAGGGGAAAGGAAGAAGGAAAGAAAGGAAGGAAAAGAGAGTGTGAGAAAGAGAGAGACAGAGAGAGAAAGAGAAAGAAAACTGAGACTCAAAGAAGCTGAGTAGATTACCTAAGGTCACATAGTCACTAAGTGCCAGGATCAAGAGTAGAACCACGGTGTGTGGTAAAAGAAGAAGTTGTCACAGCAGTGCCCTGTCTCAACCCCAGGTACTGCCATGGTTAGGGAGAAACAGGAAGTCTGAGGCTGAAAGGAGCAGCCAGGTCCTTTTCCTGATTCATTTGTTAACCAGGTATCTGAAGAGCACCAGCCATGGGCCAGATATGAGCCAGGTGCTGGGAAGTCCCCTGAAGAGCAGAACAGACCGGGTCTCTGGCCTCCCAGCACTCACAGTCTGTGGGTCGGGACTGCCAAAGGCCTGACCCCAAGATCAGGCCTTGCATGAAAGCAGGAAAAGTCAACCCCTAGGATTTCTGATTTCAACCCCAAACTGCACAACACCTAAGTCTCTTCCAAGACAAATCAAGACACATCATTTTGTTAACCTGGTATGCAAAAACCCACATTTATATCTAAGACAGACTGAGGGGCAGGTGGTGGAGATAATTTTTTTTTCCCAAAACAATTCACCAAGGGACATCTTTGAATAGACTCCTCCCCCTACTCCCCAGTTAGCACAATCCATAAGGGATGGGACCTGCACTGACTTGTCAGGAATTCCAAATATACCTGCATTCCCAGAGTTTGGCACTATTTCGAGGGACAAATGCTGCCTCCCACATTTACCCACTATCCTGTATTACCTCATACACTCTGAGGGCCGAGGCCAGAACCATCACAGCTAGAAAATAACATAATGCATGGAAGAAGGCAAAGGCTCTTAAATTCCACTATGACAACCGCAACTCATCCATAGTATCAGTGGCTGAATGGGTAGGTCAATCCCGGTGCTCACCCATTGCCCTCAGGCCCCTGTTACATGAGAGCGCATTTGTGTGTTAGGCCTGCCACTAACGAAATACCAAAAACTGGGTGGCTTGCACCACAGAACTCTCACAGTTCTGGAAACAAGAAGCCCAGAATCAAAGTGTTGGTGATGCTAGATCCTTTCGAGGAGAACCCTGGGCCTCCTTCCTCAGCCTGCAGGTGTATTACTCAGCTCTCTGCATCTGTCTTCACACGGCCTTCTCTCCCTGTGTCTCTCTCCTTTCTTCTCACAAGGACATGTCATTCTGTATTAGGGTCCACTCTATTTCATTATGACTTCATCTCAACTAATTACATCTGCAAAGCTCCCCTTTCCAAATAAGATCAGGGATTAGGACCTTGACATATGAAACTGGTAAGGACAATTCAATCTGTAACAGGAACCCACCACTGCCCACAGCCCAGAAAGAGCCAGATGATGTCCTCTTACAGGAGACCACATCTAACCCATCCCCATGCCCAGGCAAAGCTGGCCACACCAGAGGACACTGGTCTCCAAAGCAGCCTGTTCACATATGCCGGCTTCAAAAGGCATGGCCCATAGGAGACTTCTCTCTCAGGAGTCCAGCCTTAAGAGGCTGAAAAACCAAAGCTGTCACTGATGGGCAGCAACAGAAATCCAAGGTTTAGAGACACGCTGTGCAGGGGAAGGGAGGGCCAAGCAGTGAGAGAAACCCAAGAGGGCAGATGAGGCTGTCAAGAGCCATCACCATCAGCAGCTCTTGTTACAGACAGCAGGAGAGTCCTCAGTGCCAATGGCTCATACTTCCCTTCCCGTGTAACCCAGCGGTGAGACTGTTCATTTTCCTGGATTCCTACAAAACCCCCAAACCCTTACAATCATCCTGCTTATCAGCCTTCACTGGGGCACTTACAGCTGCCTCTGTATCTGCCAAAATTAGAGGTTGCAAAAAAGCCTGGAAGGATGACCCCAACTTAGGTCCTGTTCTTTAGCACGTGGCTAGGACAAGCTTCCCAGCATCCTTTGCACTTGGTCACATTTCAAATTCTGATCAACAGAAGGTGGGAGGGGGTGGGGCACAGTGGCTCATGCCTATGATCCCAGCATCACTTGATCCCAGGAGTTCAAGGCTGCAGTGAGCTGTGATCGCACCACTGCACTTCAGTCTAGGCAATAGGCAAGACCCCGCCTCTTGGGGGGACAAAAAGCAGGTGGGAGGAAAGAGGTACATCCACTTTGGGTGTGGTCCATAGAAACTTCCAACCTCCTGAGCCATCCTCTACTCTTCCTCTTCCTCTATGCACTGGTCGGACAAAGGATCCTGTGGTAGCCTCCAACACCTTTGGAGATGATAGCACAGAGTCCCGCTCTCCAATCCCACTGGATCGTGACTTGAGTGAGTGAGAGATAAACTTATAGGAAGAAATAACTTGTTACTGCAGTTAAGCTACCTTGACTGATAGGAAAGCTTTGTTGTTATGCCCTATGCCAGAATGCTCTCCCCACAGAGCTTCCCATGGCTCCCTCCTTCTCATCCTTCAAGTCTCAGCTCAGATGTCACCTCAACAGAGAGGCCACCCTGAGGCTTTCCCTAGCTAAGCCAGTGCTCCCGGCTGGTGACCCTTTATTCAGCACCCCATTCCTTTTCTTCCTAATGTCCATCATGATCCAACATGATTCAATGTGTTACTATGGCTTTTTCCGCTTTTCCTACAAGACTGTAAGATTCTCTAGGGATCTTCAGGGTCCTGATCACTACTTTATCCCCAGTGAGAAGCATATTGCCCAATACACATCAGGTCTTCTTTGAGTGTTTGCTAAATCAACAAACGAACAAATTCTAAGAAGATTCTAAGGTTGTCATCCAGGGCAGAAAACAACTCTTGAATAACAAGACAAGCAATTCCTCAACCATCCAACATAAAAGTAGGGCTACATCACCATCAAGAATAAAAAAGTCAACGCTGCTTTTCACACTGGCAGGCTCCAGTGTGGAGGACACATACCCCAGAGGGAGCAGGACAACCCACTGGGTGCAAGAAGGAAAATCCTCATGTAAATGGAAGATGTAGTGTTTATGCCGTCCTCGCTACAGTGCCATCTCCCTTTATGCTGGACGATGATGACGATGATAACAACAATAACAACAGCACAAAATACTTAAGCACATCCTCCGAGCCAGACACTGTTGGAGCATTTTACATATATCACGCCATTTGTGTTCCACAAGAGTCTTACGGGATGTGTTCTTCAATTATTCTCATTTTATAGATGAGGATACGGAGGCCCAAAGAGGCGAGATGAGAGGCCCAAGGTCACACCCGTAACAAGTGGCAGGGCCAGGATTTGACAGCCCTTCTTTATACCATCACTGCACACCAATAACCGAAAGGCAAGTGAGTTTGTGGACATTGCAGGCATTGGTTGGTTGAGTCTTATTTCCGATGAGATGCTCGATTGCAGGAGCTTGGGGACCACCCTCAGAAAACCGTTTTCTTCTTAGGAGATGCCAATGAGAAAACATTATTACTCATTCATTATTATTATTAATAATAGTAATTTCACATTTCTTTCAAAAACATTTTGACAAAATAACGACTTTCAAAAATATTCACTTTTTCCATGAAAAGAAGTCCAAGAGTGGATTTCAGAATGAGCCCAAATACAGTAAACTCTTACCTTGCCACCCTCGGCCCCGTCAGCACTTCTCCACGCTGTGCGTGTGGTCTTTTCCTAGCATGCCCCATCTCCCCGCTAATCTGGCACCTCTAGGATGAGCACCAAGTCTTCTTTCTCTTGGTACCTCCAGCCCCTGGCAGAGCAAGTCCTCTGCACACATAAGGAATTCACATGTTTCCCTCCAACTGTCACAAAGAAAGTCTAAATGAAGCTGCGGTTCTTTGGTCTCAGGCGGGGTGTTTATGACACACAAACTGATACATCTTTGAGATCATCTAGGAGAAGAAAGCAACAGAGAGCAAGGAGGAGATAAGAAACTGACAGTAGGAAGAACAAGTTCAAATTGCAGCTCTGCCCTTTCCTCAACTTGGGCATGTCACGCCATCTCCCCAGGACTCAATCTCCTTGTAAATAAAGCAGGGATAGCTCCCCCTTCACTGGACCACTGTGGGGAGTAAGGAGTTGTTATCTTCGATGTGCTTTCACAGAGACTAAGACACAGTCTTCTCTATCAGAGGCCAGGCCTTGGGGGTCCTCACCAGGGGGCTTTTTCCTTTCTTCTCTTATTGTATTAAGTTTCAATTATGCAATATTTCCAACATCTTAAAAAGTATATGCAATAAAATCCATTTAATTCTCACCCAATAAGATGGAAACTACTATTATCTCACTTGACAGATATGGAAACTGAGGCACAGAACTATACAAAAAACTTGCTTCCAGTCACACTTCTAGTAAGCAGCTGATATGGTTCAGCTGTGTCCCTACCCAAATCTCATTAGAAGAGGCTCTCATCAACAGTATCACTATTATCAAGTGGGGGCCCCAAGAACCTAACACCAAGGAAGCAGACAGCTCCTACCTTTGAGAATCCTTCATTCATGGGTAGCCACAACTTGCCAAAAATAAGCAGACAGAGAAAAAAATGCCTGAGCAAAAGCGAAAATGTCAGGAGAAAAAGCCTATTCAGTTGAGATAGGCATGGTCCAGGCCCTCAAAGGGGCCCATCACCAGAGCAAACCCTAAAAATCCAGACCCGCAAACAGGTGGCACCATGTCGGCTCCTGAGACACAGTCCGAGCCTCTAGAATGGACAAGATGAAAGAGGACTCTAAGGCTCCACTCAGGCCCCAGAGCAGACCCCTTTCCACCTGGAGACTCCTCAACTGTGTCCCTCAGAAGGGAAGAAAAACCAACGTATGCAACAGTGCCACAAGCTCCCTCCCCACATTCAGAGACAACCGGTTCCTTAACTCTCCACGCAGACAGCCAGGATGGAAGGTGTCCCAGCACTATCTTATTGGAGGCCAGGAGGTGAGGTGATGTGATCCAGACTCAGTCTTCTCTATCAGAGGCCAGGCCTTGGGGGTCCTCACCAGGGGGCTTTTTCCTTTCTTCTCTTATTGAATTAAGTTTCAATTATGCACTATTTCCAACATCTTAAAAAGTACATGCAATAAAATCCATTTAATTCTCACCCAATAAGATGGAAACTACTATTATCTCACTTGACAGATATGGAAACTGAGGCACAGAACTATACAAAAAACTTGCTTCCAGTCACACTTCTAGTAAGCGGCTGATATGGTTCAGCTGTGTCCCTACCCAAATCTCATCTTAAATTGTAGCTCAGATAATCCTCATGTGCCATGGGAGGGGCCCAGTGGGAGGGGCCCAGTTGGAGGTAACTGAATCATGGGGCCAATTATCTCCATGCTCTCCTCATGATAGTGAGTTCTCATGAGATGATTTTAAAAGGGGCTTCCCCCTTCACCTGGCTCTCCTCCTTGCTGCCACCATGTGAAGAAGGCTTCTCCTTCCATCATGATTGTAAATGTCCTGAGGCCTCCCCAGCCACACTGAATTGTGAGTCAATGAAACTTCTTTCCTTTATAAATCACCCAGTCTTGGGCATGTCTTTTTTTTTTTTTTTTTTTTTGAGACAGAGTTACAGTGCAGTGGTGCAATCTTGGCTCACCGTAACTTCCACCTCCCAGGTTCAAGTGATTCTTCTGCCTCAGCCTCCCAAGTAGCTGGGACTACAGGTGTGTGCCACTAAACCTGGCTAATTTGCATATTTTTAGTAGAGACAGGGTTTTGCCATGTTGGCCAGGCTGGGATTACAGGTGTGAGCCACTGCACCCAGCCTGGAGTATCTTTATTAGCAGCATAAGAATGGACTAATACAATGGCAGAGCAGGAATTTGCATCCCAAATCTGGATTTGGAGTTGACATGCTCATGTGGGAGCCAGGCTGCTGGTGACCACCATCAGTTCCTACCTGCTGTGGATGTGCATGCCATTCCTTCTCTATGAGAGAAATTTCCTTTCCTTGAAGCCGAGCTGAGCTTACTGATCTGAGTTGCTATAAGTTATGTCCTAGAATTCCTGAGGCTGTCATAAGAAGTCTTGTAGTTTTTGCCTGGGACTCCTCTGCCTGAGATCACCACATGGTAGGTCTTTGGTCAATAGCCCCAGCTGAGGCTGGTGCGGTGGCTCATGCCTGTAATCCCAGCATTTTGAGAAGCTGGGGCGGGCACATTACCTGAGGTCAGGAGTTTCTGGCCAGTATGGTGAAACCCCGTCTCTACTAAAAACACAAAAATTAGCTGGATGTGGTGGTATGCACCTGTAATCCCAGCAACTCAGGGGGTGAGGTGGGAGGATAACTTGAACCCAGGAGGCGGAGGCTGCACTGAGCCAAGTCTGCACCACTGCACTCCAGCCTGGATGACAGAGTGAGACTCCATCTCAAAAACAAACAAACAAAAAATAATCCCAGCTAAGCCCAGTCTTCCAGCCATCATCACTAAGGTACCAGATGTGCGAGTGAAGATTCTGGAAACTTCCAGGCCAGGTGACACCAAATGACCTCAGTCCAGGCTACAAAGAGTAGAAGAATCGCCCAGCTGAGCCCTGCCCACATCTATGACCCACAAATCTACTCATTTATATTACATGGCACCCATTAATCCCACAGGATCAGAGCAGCCGTCCCTGCTAACCATCTGGCAAATCTCTCTCAACTCAACCCAAGGACCTCCTCCACTATCAGCCCTCCCTGTTCCTCACCACCTCCCTCACACCCAAATGGACAAGAGCCTTCCCTCCTCACAGCATACCCAGAGAAAACTCCCGCTATGGTACTAAGCATGTAACCTTGCAAGGGCAGGTTTCTGAATCTGTCTCCTCCTCTTGCAGGCTGGGACTCCATTCTTCCTCCTCCCTCTCTCTGCAGACTTTAGCACTCAATATGATGGCAAACATGTGCTGAACAAATGAGAAAGTTCCATCAAAACAGGGTTCAGAGTAAAACCCTATTTTACCCAGTGACATTTTACTGCTGTAAGCAAAGCAAACACACAACTTTAGAGCAGTTTCTCAGCCCCTGCACCACTGTCATTTTTGCTGGATCACTCTCTGTGGTTGGGACTGTCCTGTGCACTGTAGAATGTTTAGCAGCATCTCTGGCATCTACACATTGGATGCCAGTAGCAGCCTGTATCCCAGGTGAGAAAATCAAACACGTCTTCCAACATTGCCAAATTCTCCCTACCCTGGGGTAGGAAGGGGGAAAGCAAAAATCACCCTGGTTGAGAATCGCTTTACACAGTAGGACCCAGGTGTCTTACCCAGGGCTGCACAGGGATTGTAACACCTGTCCAAAGTCACACACCACTTGCCAACTATTCCAAAACCACGTGCCACTGCTCACCTCATGTGTGCACCTGCCCCTGCAGACCCCAGAGTAACCAGAAAGTTCCTGCTAACCAGAACCCCATGAGAGAATTGCCAGAGCTGGGAGTTCTTCTTGAGATAAAACATCACCCATCTCAGCAGGAGACTGAGCCTGCTCTCTCAAGGTGTGGCGGGAAAGTATCATTTCTAAGCTCTTCACACATAATTGGCTTTTCCTGCCACTACCAACACCATCATCTCTAACAGGACCTCCACTGCATGCTCAAAGATGCAAATCCAATCACATCGTCCCTCTTCTGAAAACCTGAGAATGGTCCCTTCTCCCCTCCAGAAAAAGTCCAAACCCCTAAGCAAGACTTTAAGTCCCTACATAGGCTGGACTTCACTAGTTAGCAACAACAGCAAAAATCATGACAGTGGTGGTTCCCATCAATTTAGTGCCTGTCACATGCTATGAATCCAGCCAAGCCTCTCTGACACATCTTCTCAATTGCTTCTTCCGAACTATGACCCTGTGGGGTAAACATGAGTGTTATTTCCGTTTCACAGACAAGGGAATTAAAGTTCAGAAAGCGGAGGTAACTTGCCGGAGATCACACAGCAAAGCTCATCAAACAGCACTGGAAGTCAAGCCCCACACTGCTCATACCTAATAAAGCAACATAGGCTCCATGAAGATTTGAATCCAATTGAATAACTGCTGTATCTCTAGTGCCCAGAGCAGTGCCTGGCAGAGTAGGCATTCAAATGGCAGAGGGGAGGCAAAGGAGAGGGGCAAAACTGAGAAGGGAAGAAGAAAGAAAGGGAAAGTGGGAGGGAGAAGAGGAGGGACAGGGAAAGGAGGGGGAAGGGAAAGAAGGACAATGTCTCTCCAGTGACGTATATGAAACCTGCCTAGTTACCAGACCACCTGGGGGACTTATTATAATACTATGCTCCAGCGAAAGTGGTGAAATATTGTCGCTCTCAGTCACTCCAGGGAGAAGGAAGAAGGAAACAAAGAGGCTGAACAGGTGAATAAAAGAATGAATTAAGGCCAGGCATGGTAGTTCATGCCTATAATACCAGTACTTCGGGAGACCAAGGTGGGAGGATTGCTTGAGGCCAGGAGTTTGAGACCAGCCTGGGCAACACAGCAAGACCCTATCTACACAAAAGTTAAAAGATCAGCTGGGCATGATGGTGCACACCTGTAGTCTCAGCTACTTGGGAGGCTGGGCAGGAGGATCACTTGAGCCCAAGAGTTCATGGCTGTAGTGAACCATGTTCAGGCCACTCCACTCTAGCTTGGGAAACAGAGCAAGACCCTGTCTCTGAGAGAGAGAGAGAGAGAGAAAGCGTGAGAACAAGCTCGTGAGAGTACACAAGTGAGTGAAATGCTATTACTTCACAGAAAGGCAGAATGACAGGGCGAAGATTTCAAGCCAAAATCCTGTCTTATGCCCATCAGAATGAGCTTCAGGAAAAGGTTTCAATATCCTGTACTTTCGTTCATATATATATATGTGTGTGTGTATGAAATATATATGTACTTGTGTGTGTATGTATATGTACACATATATATTTTTTTAAGTTCCAGGATACATGTGCAGAACACGCAGGTTTGCTACATGGGTATACATGTGCCATGATAATACCCTGTACTTTCAAAATCCCCCCTGGGTGTCTCTGACGGGCAGCTAGGCTTGGGATGGGCAGATTGAGAAAAGAAAGGAACAACAGCAGTCTACTGTCAATGTGGCGCACCTGTATTTACCGTCAGTCCCAGCCCTCCCACCCTCTACAGGGGAAGTGGGGGCACCCCAGCTGCAACAGGTTTCTGGGCCACCTGGGGGTGCAGTCAGCCAATGCAAACAGTCTGGAGGGAAGATGGCCACCTCCACACTGCATTTTCAAAGCAGGGCTCTGGTTCTGTGAGACTTGAGACCCACTTGGCTTCGAAACCAGAAGAAGCCTTTCAGAAGGCAGTTCGATCACACTCATGATAGGACACATCAAATTGAGGATGACACCAAGCTACCAGAGCCTACCTGTGCATGTCTATTTTCAGCAGCCACGCAGCACGGATGAGGGTGCTGGCAACAGGTACTTTCCCACCTTGTGGCTGAAACACACAGTGGGGCAACCTCTTCTCAGGGTGCTGCCTAACTTCCCTTTAAAGTTAAAATATGCCATACCCTTCAGCTCAGAAATAAACCTCCAGGAAGCTGTCCTTCGGATATCCCCATACACACTCATGGAAGAACAATCCAAGGATCACCCTCCTCTAACACTGGAGGGAATATAAATGGTGCAGCCGCTTAGGAAAATGGTCTGACAGTTCCTACAATGAGGAAACTGAGTTAGCATATGACCCAGCAATTCCTAGGTACGTACCCAAAAGAAACAAAAACAGACATCCACATAAAAACTTGTAGAGACACGTTCTTAGCAGCACTATTTATAGTAGCCAAAAGACGGGACCATCACAAGTGTCCATCAACAGATGAACGAATACATGAATTGTGGAATACCCATGCAATGTATGGTGATGCCGCCATAAAAAGGGAAATTTCTGATCCATGCGACCAAGCGGATGAACCTTGCAAACATTACACCGAGTCAAAGAAGCCAGTCACAAATGCCCACATAAAAATGATCCATTTCTACGAAATGTCCACAGCAGGGAGGTGTAGATATAGAAGTCAATGTAATGGTTGCTTAGGTCTGGCAGAGGAGACGGGGTGGCGGTGAAAGGCATCGTATTACATCTGGAGGTGATGAAAACGTTCTCAATTCTATTGCAGTGGCGCTTGCACGTATATATAAATATACTAAAACCATCACACTATCCATGCTGCATACAATGGGTGAATTCTATGTACAGTATGTGAATTATATCTCAATAAAACTATTATTTAAAAAAGAGAGAGAGAGAATACAAGCCTGGGTGAGGTGGCTCATGCCTGTAATCCCAATGCTTTGGGAGGCCAAGGAGGGAGGATCACTGGAGCACAGGAGTATGAGACCAGCCTGGACATAGTGAAACCCCCATTTCTCCAAAAAAAAAAAAAAAAAAAAAAAAAAAAAATCTAAATTATCCAGACATGGTGGTGCATTCCCATGATGGTCCCAGCTACTTGGGAGACTGAGGCAGGAAGATCACCTGAGCCCAGAGGGCTGAGACTGCAATGAGCCATGATCATGCCACTGCACTCCAGCCAGGGTAACAGTAAAAGACCCTATCTCAAAAAAAATTATTTTTTAAAAAGAGTACAATGATAGTCACTTTGACTAATAACAAAAGTCTGGAAATAGCACAAAATGCGCTTCCGTGGAGTTAAACTGTTACACTGAGGCCTGTGCCATATGTCATGTGTCCAAGAAAGAATGAGCAGATCGATGTGTGCTGATAAGAAACCAGCCCCAACGTCATTATTAATTAACAAAAAGAAGTCAAGGTGCAGAATTGTACAGGGGAGTTTCCATTTGTGTGTTTTTTTAAACCTACACATGAGGCAAGCATAGACTATTTCTGGAAGATAAAGTAATTGGTAATGAGCTTGCCTCTGCAGCATGGGTTAGGGGCTGGGGAAGAGAAACGTCTGGTAAGGAGAAACTCCTTACCCCCCAGGAATATACATTTCAATTAAAAACTAGTTCATTTAGAAACACAAATTACAGCAAATGTTTGCAAATGAAAATTGCTTAAGCGCCTTTATTTGTTACAGTTTTAGAAACTTTAGGATCTGAACCAACTGCCCAATCTAAAGGAAATCAGGGAGGAGGGATGGCTCTACCAGGACCAGACCTACATTTGAAAGCTACAAAACTTTCAGCAACTCACTCTCCCTGCTTGGAGACTAAAGCAAAGGCCCCTCACTGCTGTGGTGTGCAGTAAAACACGGTAACATTTGGCAACCAAGCTATGAGTTTCCTCAAGCTTAGGCTAGTTAGCCCTTAAGAGGTCAGACGACTGGACCAGCTGTGGGAACCAGATGATCCCTGATGCTGTCAGATAGGGAACAAATGCACCAGCCAAGGCAAGCTGCCCACATGCCCTTTCCCAGTGGGCTGACTACAGCTTCTGTTATTTCACCAGAGCTTTCCTGGCTGAACTTTCTCCACCTGCTGTAAACCTCATCAGAGATCCACACAAAGTGGCAACACTTTCATTTTTAGAAGAATAAAAGAACCCATCAAACCAACAACAATCACGGTAACGATAAGACAGGAAGGTGGACAGGCACTCAGGCCAGGGCCCCAGAGGACGGGCCACATTGCCCCACCCAGTGAGTACTCACAGAAGCCCTCGATCTTGTCGGCGGTCTTGCTCCAGGCCACCTGCCTTGTCTCCATGATCACCTGGACGGTCCTTCGCTCAGGAGTAGACTTGCGGAAGCTGAACACAGTCATCACCGTCCCCAGCTCCAGGGCTCTCTTGATCTGGCTCTTCTCATATTCCGCAAGGGAGTCCACACTGGCCATGGTGGACATTGTGGCCACTCCAGGGAGAAGAAGGGAATTGGGAGAAATCAGGAGGCTGAAAGGGCAGAATTAAAGAGTGACCTGGTTTTAGTACCAAAGGAGGTTTAGTTAACAGGGCGTGAACTTCAGGAAACAAAATCCTGTCTCAGGCCAATCAGGATGAGTTTTAGGAGAACGTTCTAGTGGCAAGGCATCACCGGCCACTCAGAGAGCTCAGGCAGGACACAAATGTTTAAATGGAAACTGAAGTGTGAGAAGGGCCCCTGACCTCAAGGACCCAGCTGTTACCTGGGCTTTGAATAACCAAATCACCCTGGTCTGGCAGTGACCCCCTCTCTCCCCACCCACTCTCACCCTACAGAATATTTGAATAGCCAAAGCAGCCTGGCCAGGCTCCCACCTCTCACTCCCGACCTCCAACATCCTTCTCTTTCCTGTCTAGAGTTTTCTAACCATCTCTTTACTTCCTAAACAAAATTAAGAACTGAAAAAGATAAAATGAAATAAACAAAAAAACAAAGCAAACCTTCAGAATCATTCATGGAGACCTTGGCAAATGATTCCTCTGCATAGAAATGAGGATAAAAGGCAGGAAATGTCAGGTCTTGGCAGCTTCAAGTTCAAACCCTAGAGTAGGTTCCTACTGGCTGCATGGCTGTGGGCAGACTACTTGACCTCTCTGTGCCTTAGTTTAAGCCTTTTTAAAATGGGAGTGTTCAGACCCTCAGGAAACCTGAAAAGGAATCCCCCAGCAAAGCACCTGGGGTGATGCCCAGCACCTGGCAGGTGTCCTTGATTGCTGTTTATGCTCGTGGGTGGTTAGTATCAGAGAGTGTTTGGACCCAAAGTCTTGGCGGAATCATTGCGTGGACTCTCTCATGACCACTTCCAACCCATCTCATCCTTTCACCGGCTCCTCTTAGGATCTCATACTTAAACTATTCTAATCCTAGTCTCCCCACTTCTTCCCTGTCCTGCTAGGGTCAATTCTCACACCCATAGCCAGAAGGATCCTTTTAGAACATGAAGCAAATCATGTCACTCCTTTGCTCAAAATCCCATAGTAGCTCCCTGAGCCTTCACTCTGTACCATCCCCTTATTCTGCCTCCCAAATCCCCAGAAACGCATTGTCGGCCCCCAAAATAGGACTTAGAGTGAAGGGGCTCCCCAGGCCCTGGAGCTGAACTACGAGGGACCCACTTGTCACTAGGCTGCAGCCACTGCAAGAAATCACATAGATCCTCTGGGCTCATTTCCAGTCCCATAAAAGAAAGTAACAGTAACCACCTTCTACATGTTTTTGTAAGGGTTAAACAAGACAATGTATCTCAGGCCCTTAAAACAATGATACAAAGTCAACAATCCTTAGATTAAGCTATTGTTACAATTACCATTGTTTGTTCAGTTTCTTATTTCCTCCTTTCCCTCCCAGTCCTGCCTGGAGTTGTTACTTTGTAGCTTTCAAGTTTACAGAGTAGCACTAGAGAGACCTTTGCAGGATCCACAAAGGAAGGAGAGGCTGTTGTTCACCCAGGGCTGTCTGGGCTGCCAGCCTGGCTCAGCCTCCTGCCAAGCTGCTCTAAATCAGTGCCTCGGTTCCCTCACCTGCAAAACGGAGGTTAAATGCCAACCAGGGGCAGCTGGGAGGAAAAGCTACACTACGCACAGCCCACAGCATTTAGCAAGGTCTCTGTTAACACTGATCAGCCACTGGGGAAGGCATTAATCAAGTGTCAACTCTATGCCTCGCACTGAGCTGAGGACTGGGATGCAAATGAGGGGCATGGGGAGGGCCCAGGATTTGCCCTTTGCCCCCACCTCCCTCTGCTGCACACCCATACAAAAGACACCTCCTCGCCCATGCCGGCAGCAGGAGATAATTACACCTGCCCTCTGTCCATTTGGAAACAGACCAATTAACTGAGAATTCTAATGTAGTTATAACTGCAGCAGCAGAAGCATGCATGGGTTGAGGGGAGAGGCAGAGAGCAGCAAGAAGGGGTCCTAGATTTATTCTGGAATGGGCCTAGGCAGTTAACTGGCTCAGGAAAAGCTTTCAGGGGAAAAAAGCAGGCATCTGAAATTGAATCTTTCAAAAAAGACGAAGCTGGAGGAACTGGCTTTAGGTTTAAGCAAATGCTGGGAGGCAGACAGAGTATGCTAAAAACTCTGCTGAGAGTTAATGTCCATCCTTACCTATCAGGAGAAACCTAAAATAACCTCCTGATCATTACCCAGGTCAAAGGGATGAACAAGGTGCCCCCATGGCCCATTTCGTCCTTGTAAAGCAGCCGTTTACTGGGCCCTGGTGCCAAGCACCTGTCATGTCTGGTTCATCACATTTATCTCAACGAAAAATACTGCAGGGGAAAACTGAAATCCCCAGAGGTCACATTACCCGATCAAAGTTATGTAAAACAGTGGCAGCAAAAAGATCAGAACCATCACCTGAGTCCTGAGCCCTCAGTCCAGAATCCTGTGGCAGAATTTGACCAGATATTAACTAAGTTGGCAGTACAAGCCCCTCTCAAAAGAAGTTAAGGGTCTTATCCAAGATCATACAGATAGAAAGTAGCTAAAACTGGATTTGACCCAGGTGCCAACCATGAAGCTCTTCACTATGTTGACAGTCCCCAGGCACGCATCCTGGAGTTCCCCACTCCCAACTCTCTAGGCCACTGTCCACTGGAGCATCAGCAGGAAACACAAGCCCTATTATAATACCTTCAATTGAACAGAAACCAGGACAAGGCACCAGGCTCCTCAGTTCTTTCCAGCCCTGGCTCTGGGAGGGCCTTGGACTTAACCTTCCCCAGGGTTCCAGTTACTTCCAATTTGGAAGCCCAACAGAGCAGTTCAGCCATAAACACCAGCTCTTCCACATTGCCTCTCACCAACTGCTTTTTTTTTTTTTTGGTTTTTTTTTTAGACTGAGCATCACTCTGTTGCCCAGGCTGCCTCATGGGTTCAACCAATTCTCCTGCCTCAGCCTCCAAAGTAGCTGGGACTATAGGTACACGTCACCATGACCAGCTAATTTTTGTATTTTTAGTAGAGATGGAGTTTCACTGTGTTGGCCAGGCTGGTCTCGAACTCCTCACCTCATGATCCACCAGCCTAAGCCTTCCAAAGTGCTGGGATTACAAGCATAAGCAACCACACTCACCACCAATTGCTTTTTAATAGACATTCACAGGTTGCCCTAAAAAAGCAGGAGTGGAATTTATACTTAACTACAGTGGCTGACACCATTCCTTTGAAAATATCGTATCCCCTCTGATACTGCAGGGTGGGTGTAAAGTGTAGCACTAATGTCCCTTGAGCTGTTGGAGGGGCACTTACCACTCAGGTGTTTGCCTGTACCACATTTTAACAGAATTGTTTTGTGGGATTTTGGATGAAATCCTGTCCTGTCCTGACATGCAGAGAGCACTGAAGAGACAAACACTTCCTTGATTTCTGGTTTTGGGTTCCTGTATCTCTTGAAATACCTTTCTAAATAAGCTTATGAGATACAAGAACATGAATGAGCTTATGAGATATGACTGGAAACAGATCTTCATGGCTGAAAGATCCTTAGAGTCAACCACTCAAATCCCGCCAGCACCCAGCTCGCCCCTTCAGGGTTCCATGTTTCAGCAACTACAGCAGGGAGGTCCCCAAGGCCTTGACCCCAGAAGAGAAAGCAGTCATCACAGCAACTTCCACTTTGCTTCTGCTTTTTTTTTTTTTTTTTTTTGAGTCTTGAAATCCCTTCTTTGTTCCGGTTTCCCATTCTTAATGGGTAATTCTGTAAAATGACTTATCTTGTAAATACAAACATGGCTGAGTCTAAATTAGAAATTTTGCCATTTTTACATTTAATGTCCTTCTAAAGGACATTTCCTTGTGTCTCATTAGCTCATTCATGTTCTTGTATCTCATAAGCTTATTTAGAAGGGTATGAAATGAGATACAAGAACCCAAAACCAGAAATCAAGGAAGTTTTTGTCTCTTCAGTGCTCTCTGCATGTCAGGAGAAGGACAGGATTTCATCCAAAATCCCAAGAAACAATTCTGTAAAATGTGGTACAGGCAAACACCTGAGTGCTAAGTGCCCCTCCAACAGCTCAAGGGACATTAGTGCTACAGCTTACATTAACACTGCAGCATCAGAGACGATGTTATTTTCAAAGGAACAGGGTCAGCAACTGGAGGTAAGAGTGTAAATTCCACCCCTGCTCTTTTAGGGCAACCTGTGAGCAGCTATTAAAAAGCAAAACAATCTTGCATGTTCTTCACATGTACCCCCAAACCTAAAATGCAATAAAAAAAATAAAATAAAATAAAAGATAAAAATAAAAAGCAAAACATACATATGCTTTGATCCTGCAATTGTATATGTACAGAAAGGCATGCACAGAGATGTAATATGTGTGACAGAAAATCAGGGAAGCAATATTTGCAATAGAAATAGAAAAAATAAAAGTGGAACAACTGCTCATCAGTGTAGGGGGCCTTTTGGATAAATAATGGCACACATGCATTGAAGAACCCTCAGTAGCTATCAGAAAGAATGATGATGATGGATAAGCAATTTGATCTGGAAAGATTTGTGAGGTCAATAAAAAAAATAGTTGCAAACAACAGTTGCAATTGTATGAGTATAATGCAATTCCATTTTATACAGGCGATCTGCTGATAAATCCAGGAGAGTGGTTACTCACTCCTGAGAGATAAATAGTAATTTATTGGAGGCTGGGAGAGGGTAGAGGGCACAACTTGACTTTATATTAAGTAAAGATGTAATGGGCAAACTTTTCTTTTTGTGTTTTTACTGTTTTCTAAATTCAGAAGTGTTTAATTTTTTTGTTTGTTTTAAGTCGGAGCCTTGCTCCTGTTGCCCAGGTGCAGTGGGTGATCTGGGCTCACTGCAACCTCTGCCTCCCAGGTTCAAGCAATTCTCCTGCCTCAGCCTCCTGAGTAGCTGGGATTACAGGCGTGGGCCACCACTCCCAGCTAATTTTTTGTATTTTTAGTAGAGACAGAGTTTCACCATTTTGGCCAGTCTGGTTTCAAACTCTTGACCTCAAGTGATCTGCCCACCTCAGCCTCCCAAAATGTTGGGATTACAGGTGTGAGCCATCACGCCTGGACAAGAAATGTTTTCAAAAGTTTTCTCACCAGCCGTTTTCCACTGACTCCACCCAACGAGTGCAAAAGGGCTATTCATGGGGTCTCTGCTTTTCTTCTTGCAGAGGAACTGCCCATACTCCAGTCGCTGGTCGGGGAAGGCATCATTAGGTGACTTAAACATCAGTGAGGCCCCCCCATGAGGACTGTCCCCGAGTTGTTATACACGTGGTGCACACACACCTTTGCAGGAGAAACTGCTTGAGGCTGGCATAGATTTCAAAACTCTGTAACACTTCCCTGCAGAACTGTAGCTAAGGACAAGGCCCAAGCCCCATAGAAGGCCCTTGAATCAGAGGGTGGGTTAGGAACTGCTCAAGGACTCTCCATGGATGCGCCCGGATTCTCAGCCAACCTCACGGAACAGCAATAAGCCCCAATTCTCAACACAGCCCTGGAAAATGGCCTTGGGTTGCTCCAGTATCCAGAGGGGGAAACAGACTCAGGAAGGCTTTTCAGCTTGCCCAGGGTCACGCTGATGGAATTAAAATTCAAATTAAGTTCTGATGGACGCGGCCACCTGTTTCTCCTGTGCCATGTCACTTCTTTACCCCCTACCATCGCCTCTCACCCTAGTTCAAAATTAGGGTACCAAGAGAGCCCCGCCCCACCCTCCCGCTGGAATCTAGGGCTCCCTGTCCAAACGGGACACATCTTTCATTTGAACTCTTCTGCTATGCGGGTAGTGACATAACTAGGAACACGCACAGACACACTTATAATTAATCAGACGGTTGTGGAGCGGGCATCGCGAGTGCCCTGCAAGCTCTCCAACAGTCTCGGGGAAGGACTGCGCCTCCCGTGGTATTGCTCCCCACCCGCCACCCGCAACCACCGAAGTGAGACAGGGAAATGTGGCTCCGAGAGTCCGCGAGCTCTGGGCACAGGGGCGGTCAGGAGAGACGGCGCCACCCCAACCGGAGCCTCTAGGAAAGAAAAGTTTTGAATGCCAGGGCCCGCGCGACCCCCGAGCTTCCCCCCCGTCCCCATTCAAAACTGGGGCCGCCCCATCGCACGAGCGGGAGAGGTGGCGCCGGCCCCGGGTGAGGAAGTAGCCAGTGGCTGGCCCAGGATCTCCGCCGTTACCAAACCGACCCCGGGCGTGGTGGGCCAGGGTCCCCAAGGGCGCGCCCCACCCCTGCTCGCTCTGGCTGCACCAGGGCGCAGACCCCCTCGGACGCAGCGCCCTAGGCTCCGGTCCCCACCAGGCGCGGGTCCCTGGGCGCCCCGTCTGCCTCACTCCCGCCCGGGCAGCTCACCTGGCCGTGCCGCCCGGGCGCAGCTGCCCGCCTGCCCGGGGTCCCGGCTCCGGGATCCCAAGCGCAGCCGCCCGCGTCCTGACTCCGGGCACTCCTCGCCGCTCACGCCCTCCCCCGCCGGCGCTCGCTACTTCTGCTTCGGCCGCGGCCCCGCGCCACGTGATCCTCCCGGGCCGCCCCCCGCGCTGCCCCGCCCCAGGCGAGCCCAGCCCCGTCAGACTCTTGGAGCGCACCCCGCGCCCTCCCCGCTGTGGGGCGGCCCAGGCCTGGAGCCCCGCCTCTGCGTGCCAAGGAAGAAACTGAAGCAGCCGGAGGGGAGGCCACCTGCCCGAGGCCACTTGGCCAGGTGCTAAGGGCGTTCCCCAATACCATAGCATTCCTGGAGCGCCGGCCGCCGTCCAGGTGTTTGCCGTTTACTTAACACACTCCCGGCCAGGCGGGCCCTCGGGCTCACGCCTGTCATCCCAGAGTTTTGGGATGCCGAGACCGGAGGATCGCTTCAGCTCGGGAGTTGGAGATGGCAGTGAGCTAGGATGGGTGTGGCAGAGCGAGACTCTGTCTCAAAAATAAATAAAAAATAAAAATAAATATGCTCCTCACAATCACCCACGCGGAATTGCCAATTCATGGCCCTAATTTGAAGCCCTGGTTGAGGCTGCGTTGGAGTCAGACCACCCCTGATTGCTACCTGAGGCAGATCACTTAATTACCAGCAGCCTCGGTTTTCCCATCTGTAAAACGTGATCAACTTAGTGCCAGCCCCAAAGGGAGTCAGTAGCAAAGAACCCCAGGCCGTTGATGTCCCGTTTTCTCACACCTGTAAGCCCAGCATTTTGGAAGGCCGAGGCAAGCGAATCACGAGGTCAGGAGTTCGAGACCAGCCTGGTCAACATGGTGAAACCCTGTCTCTACTAAAAACACAAAAAATTAGCTGGGCATAGTGGTGGGCACCTGTAATCCCAGCTACTTCGGAGGCTGAAGTGGGAGAATTGCTTGAACCTGGGAAGTGGAGGTTGCAGAGAGTGAGACTGTGCCACTGCAGTCCAGGCCAGGCAATGGAGTAAGACTTTGTCTCAACAGAGAGAGGGAGAGAAGAAGGAGGAGGAGGAGGAGGAGGAGGAGGAGGAGGAGAGGGGGGAGGAGGAGAAGGAGGAGAGGGGAGAGGAGGAGGAGGAGGAGAGGGGAGAGGAGGAGGAGGAGGAGCGGCAGCAGCTAATATGTTCTTTAGGAATTTTTTTTTTCCATTCATGTGTTGCATGAGGCTATCTGATTCAAACTCTTCCTATGCTCTTTAACGGAATTATCTTCATTGTGACTAGAGCCAGCTTCAGAGGCACCTAGAGAGTTGTCAGGCACTTCAATTTCATTTCTAAGTTGCTTGAATTACAGCTTGTTTTTTTAAGAGTCAGGGTCTCATTCTATCACTCAGGCTGGAGTTTAGTGCTGCCATCATAGCTCACTGCATCCTCCAACTATGGGGCTCAAGCGATCCTCTTGCTTCTGCCTCCTGAAGAGCTGGGACTACATGTGCACACCACCACACTTGGCTAATTTTCTCTCCTTTTAGACATGGGGTCTCACGATGTTGCCCAGGCTGGTCTTGAACTCCTGTCCTCAGGCAATTCTTCTACCTCTAGCTCCCAAAGCACTGGGATCACAGGTATGTGCCACTGCACCTGATCTGTTATAGCTTTTTTTTTTTTTTTTACAGTCTCTCTCTGTTGCCCAGTCTGGTGTGTGGTGGCACAATGTGGGCTCACTGCAACCTCCACCTCCCAGGTTCAAGCCATTCTCCTGCCTCAGCCTCTTGAGTAGCTGGGACTGCAGATGCATGCCATCATGCCCAGCTAAATTTTTGGATTTTTAGTAGAGATGGGGTTTCGTCATGTTGGCCAGACTGGTCTTAAACTCTTGACCTCAAGTTATCCACCTGCCTTGGTCTCCCAAAGTGCTGAGATTACAGGCATGAGCCACTGTGCCCAGCCTATTATAGCATTTTTGAATTGAGGAATGTCACTTTCACCGTCAATGTTGCATCCTAAGCCATAGGACTCATTTGCTCACTTCAGAAGATCTGTGGATTCATTTCTTTCAGCACTCCCAACTGGGGTGTATACCTGCTCATCACCACAGATCAGTTAACACATCAATTTTTTAAAGAGATCTTGGAAGGACTCCTTACGACATCAACCCCTTGAAGTCCTGGGGCCAATTCCCCAGGAAACACAACTACATCTAGGGACAAATTCTTTTTTTAAGAACTTCAGTTTGTATTTATTTCAACCAATTTTTTCATACTTCCATTTTAGTGTGTTATGTACATAATATTTTAGTACAGTAATATATATGTATAATTTATTATTACAAAGGCTACATGGATCGGGGAGTGTGTTATGTCTCTTACTGAAAAAATGAGATTGCATATAATCAGAATGTGTGAAGATCACTCCAGGGAGCTGTGGCTCCTAAAAGCCTATCCTGACAGATGCCAATTGTGGCTGGAATTTTCTCTCATCTGTGGGAGTCAAGCAAAAAAACAAGGCTTCTGTTTAAAGAACGCAGTTTTAATATATGCCTGTGAGCCTATAGTATTTTTGAGTTAAAATATCCATTGTGTGTGAGATAATGGTCATTGTAGATGGCAGTTTGCTTTTTTTTTTCTTTCATGTTTTTAATTCATTTTCTTCTTTGCCTTATTTTTTGCTCACCAACCCCCAGCCCAACCCCCAGCCTAGGTGAACCACTGAAGGAATCAGTCGATTGAAAGACAGTACTAGGGGCCCCTCATCTCTTTTTCAAACTTTAACTTAGTTGTTCAAAATAAATATAATCAACTGGGTGCACTGGCTTATGCCTGTAATCCCAGCACTTTGGAAGGCCAATGCCGGCAGCTCACCTCAGGTCAGGAGTTTGAAACCAGCCTGGCTAACATGGTGAAAACCCCTCTCTACTAAAAATACAAAAATTAGCCAGGTGTCTTGGCACACACCTGTAGTCTCAGCTACTCGGGAGGCTGAGGCAGGAGAATCGTTTGAACCCAGAAGACAGAAGTCATAGTGAGCCGAGATGGTGCCACTGCACTCCCGCCTGGGTGACAGGGCAAGACCCATCTCAAAAATAACAATTGTTGTCATCATCAAGATGGCAGTTCCTGTTCTGGGAGGACTCTAATGTAAAATGACACTTCTTTTCCGAAGGATAATAGGTGGAGAAAAAACCATTCTGTGTATTCGTGCTTTTCCAGGGAATAAAGTAGGTAGGGAAAGAAATGACTCTGCGGATTGAGGCACATGCGGTAGAGAGTCCCTGCCACAGTTTAACCATCAGAGGGCTGAGGGGGTGAAGCCAGTGGGTGGTGGGGCAGGATTTGAACCCCAGCCTGTCTGGCGTCAGAGTCCATGGGCACACTGACCCGCTGCCTATCCCCAGATTAATAAGGGGCATTCAGGCAGGGAAATGTGAGTTTGTAACCACTACACACAGATTCACAAATGGGTCAGGAAGTGACCTCACAGGGTGGGGGGAACTTTCTTTTCCTTTTCCTATAAAAGAAAGAAGAGGGGTGTGTAAGAAAGAAAATCACATTTTAAGCTGCCTGTCTGTGTTCTGTACTTGGTGTTGCTCACCAGTCCTTGGCATGTACATGCTTTTCCCCATTACTCTCTTCTCTTTGTTGGCAGCTATGGTGCATTGGACCATTGGCCTCTCTGGGCATCCGTTTCCTCATTATTATACCTGTGGGTATAAGAAATGTATCTATCTCTGAGAGCCACTGTGAGATGAGGGAGGTAAAGCATGCACCCCATGGGGCAAAACCACGACTGGCTGTTTCAGGAATCGTTGCTGGGAAGAAGACAACGACCTCCTGTGAAAGCATGACCTTGGGAAGCAGGGAATCTGGGCTGCAGTCCGAGGTCTGCCCCTTCCTCGGTTGTGCTGTAGGCTGCTCAGCTACCCGCTTTGGACCTCGTGCCCCCATCACGAGACCCACCTTTAGCATATCCAGAATCAGCAAATCTACAGAGACAAAATGTAAAACAGTGGTTGCCAAGGACCAGGAGGGCAGAGAGTGGGCGTATCGGAAGGTAATGCATAAGGGGTACAGGGCTGCTCTTTGAGATGATAAGAATGTTCTAAAATTAAGGCCAGGCATGGTGGCTAACACCAGTAATCCCAGCACTTTGGGAGGCCGAGGTGGGTGGATCACCTGAGGTCGGGAGTTCAAGATCAGCCTGACCAACATGGAGAAACCCCATCTCTTTTTAAAAAAAAAAGTTCTAAAAATTATTTTGACGATGCCTGCCCAGCTCTGTGAATGTGCTGAGGCCTTTGTATTGTACACTTTACATGGGTGAGTTGCATGGGATGTGAATTATATATCAATAATGCTGTTTTGAAAAGTATCTGTAAGCTGGGCACATTGGCTCCTACCTATAATCTCAGCTTTTTGGGAGGCTGAGGAGGGTGGATCACTTGAGCCCAGGAGTTCAAGACCAGCCTGGGGAACCTGATGAGACCCCCATCTCTACAAAAAAAACTTTTAATTAGCCAGGTATGGTGGTGTGTGCCTGAGTCCCAGCTACTTATGAAGCTGAAGCAGGAGGATCACATGAGCCCAGGAGGCAGAGGTTGCAGTGAGCCAAGACCATGCCACTGCACTCCAATCTTGGCAACAGAGTAAAACCCCATCAAAAACAAACAAACAAACAAAAAAAACATTGCCTTAGAAGGTTGTTTAAAGAATTGAAGACTACCGGTAATACAGGGCTGAGCCACCAATAAGCAACAGCCACTGACAATAATAATCACTATTTTACTGGAGGAGGGAGGTGTCTTTCAAACCTGGACCTCCTTTCCCCTCCACCACCACCACCAAAGGCAGGGACGAGGCCGAGGTCCAACGCCCTGCCCCAGGGAACCTCGCCAACCCTACCTCTCTACCCACACAGCCGAAATGACCAGAAAACCCCCTGGAGCCCTTGAGTCCGGTTTCCTTTCCCAACATTGTTCAGAGAAGCGCACGTCCCTGGGGACGAGCTGAGTCCCAGCTGCTGGCTGGCAGACCTCTGTGAGAGGAAGTACCACCCAGAATGGGCTTTGAGACTTCAGTGGAGTTAGGCCTCACTTCTTCTGGGGGCGGGGGAGGGCAGACCCCTCTGCTATTAAAACTGTAGCCAGGGCAGGGCACAGTGGCTCACGCCTATAATCCCAGCACTTTAGAAGGCGGAGGCAGGTGGATCATGAGGTCAGGAGTTCAAGACCAGCCTGACCAATTTAGTGTCTACTAAAATACAAAATTGGCCGGGACGCTGGCTCACACCTGTAATCGTATCACTTTGGAAGGCCGAGGCAGGTGGGTCATGAGGTCAAGAGATCAAGATCATCCTGGTCAACATGGTGAAACCCCATCGCTACCAAAAATACAAAAAAAAAAAAAAAAAAAAAAAAGACAAAAACTGTGGACAGCTTGGTAGAGCCCCTGGTTCCGTGTTTTTGTTTTTGCTTTGTTTTGTTTTAATTGCCCAGGCTGGAGTGCAGTGGTTGGATCTTGGCTCACTGCAACCTCCACTTCCTGGGCTCAAGCAATTCTCATGCCTTAGCGTCCTGAGTAGCTGGGAATACAGGTGTGTACCACCACACCCGGCTGGTTGTTGTTGTTGTTGTTGTTGTTGTTGTTGTTGTTGTTTTGTAATTTTAGTAGAGATGGGATTTCACCACATTGCCCAGGCTGATCTCAAACTCCTGAGCTCAGGCAATCCACCCACCTTGGCCTCCCAAAGTGCTAGAATTATAGGTGTGAGCTACTGTGGTCAACCCATGGTTTTGCTTTGAGCATTTCAAACCTGGAATCCTGGTGGAGCTCATTTATTAATTCAGCAAATACTTTCTGAGTGCCTGCAAGGGGCCAGGCTCTGCCAGGCTCCAGGGAAGTAGTAGTAACCATCAAAGTCCTGCCTGATGGGCACAGAGTGTAGTCGGAGGGACACATGGAGGGGGCTCTGGAGTGAGACTGAGCTGGTTCCAGTCCCAGTCGCTCACTGTCTCTGTAGCTCTGCACAGAATTCACAGCCTCCGTAAGCTTCACTTTCTTCTTTGGTAAATAGGGCTGCTGTGGAGGAGTGAGTCAGTGAACACATATCCAAGCCCTGGGCATGGTTCCTGGTTAAATGGGACCCCTGGAGCTGACACAGTACTCATCACAGTGTAATTGACACTCCACATGCTGACCCTGTCATGCTAAGAACTAGACTGCACCCAGGTGTTTACCAGGCCCCAAACCTCGTGTAAAATCAAGACAGCAAGTTTAAAGCCAAGAGCAACTGTGTACAAGAGCAGCTCAAAATGTGAGATGTAGAGACAGGTGGACATCGGTGTGGATCCCGGCTCTGCCACTCACCGCCCTGTGACTTCAATGACATGATAGTCTCTGAGCCTCAGTTTCCCAATCTGCGCTACTGAAGACAAAAGCCCCTCGTTCTCATGGCTGGAGTCCTCATTAGGATGTACTCAGCTTCCACAAAAAGGCTATCAATGATCTCACATTGCTGGAAGCCCAGAAGTGGTTGGGGTGCAGATAGGGTACCCCGAGAAGCTCAAGCGTGTCAATAGGGACACCGATTCTTTCCATGTCTGCCACTCCTGGCACCCACAGACTGGAAAGAGTAAACCTTTCCTGGACCCCCTCCCCAGCATGCTTTTCCTCTGTCTCATTGGCCAGAAATGGGTCACAAGCCCACTCTGCCTCAGTCACTTTCCAAGGAAATGGGATTTTCCACATTTGATCAGACATTTAGGATGGATCCGCTTCCCCCACATCATGAGAGGGTACTCAGGGGTACGTGGCCAAACAGGGCAGCTGTCAGCAGGGGCGAGGGGACATGGTGTCAGGCGGGCAGTCCGCAGGGTCCTGCAGTGGTCATAGGCTGCATGAGGCAGTGGCACAGAGCAAGAAGGCATTCGAAGGTCTCCCTTTTGTTCCAACCACAGACCAGAAAGCCAAGCCTCCTTACCCAGCCCCTTCAGTCATTCTTCTTTTTTTGAGACAGAGTCTCGCTCTGTTGCTCAGGCTGGAGTACAGTGGTGAGATCTCAGCTCACTGCAACTTCAGCCTCCCTGGTTCTCCTGCCTCAGCCTCCCAAGTAGCTGGGATTACAGGCATGCACCACCACACCCAGCTGTTTTTTGTTTTGTTTTGTTTTTGTTGTACTTTTAGTAGAGACAGGGTTTCGCCATGTTGGCCAGGCTGGTCTCGAACTCCTAAACTCAGGTGATCCGCCCACCTTGGCCTCCCAAAGTGTTAGGATTACAGGCGTGAGCCACCACACCTGGTCCCTTTCATTCATTCAACAAACACTGAGCCCTTATTTAATACCAGGCACTATGTCTTACCTTCCAAAGGCTGCCATAACAAATTACCATGGACTTGGTGACTTGAAAAAAATGGAAATATATCATGTCACAGTCCTGGAGGCCAGAAATCTGAATGAAGGTTCTTCCCTCCTTAGCCCCTAGGTGAGAATCTGCCCCACGCCTTTCTACAGGTTCTGTGGTTGGTGGTGATCCTGCCCTCCTTTGCTTGGAGCTGCATTTCTCTAACCTCTGCCTCTGTCTGCTCATGGCTTTCTGCTTCTGTCTCAAATATCCCTCTCCGTTCTCTGGTAAGAACACCAGTCCTCTGATTGAGTGTCCACCCTGAATCCAGGATGATCTCATTTGGAGATCCTTAACTTAATCACATCTATAAAAAGCCTATTTCCAACCAGGCACCAGTGCCTCACACCTGTAATCCCAGCACTTTGGGAGGCTGAGGCAGGTGAATCACCTGAGGTCAGGAGTTCAAGACCAGCCTGTCAACATGGTGAAACCCTGTCTCTATTAAAATACAAAAAAATTAGCTGGGTGTGGTGGCAGGTGCCTGTAATCCCAGCTACTTGGGAGACTGAAGCAGGAGAATCACTTGAACCTCAGAAATGGAGGTTGCAGTGACCTGAGATTCTGTCATTGCACTCCAACCTGGGCAACAAGAGCAAAACTCTGTCTCAAAAAAAAAAAAAAAACCTGACAATAATACCGAGTGCTGGTGAGAATGTGGAGCAACTGGTGGAAATGAAAGCAGTGCAGCCTCACTGGAAAACAGCTGGCCAATTTCTTTAAAAAGTTAAACATTCACTTACCGTATGACCCAGCAAACCCACCTGTATTTACCTAAGAGATATGAAAACATATGTCCATAGAAAAACACTAATGTTTACAGTAGCTTTATTCATAATCGCTGAAAACTGGAAACAACCCACATGTCTTTCCATTTGTGACTGGATAAACATTCACACGGTGAAACACACTCAGCTATAAAAAGTAACTATCGATACACACAAGAACGAGACTGAATCGCAAATGCATGACTGAAAGCTGAGTGAAAGACACCAGCATTAAAGGTTATAACAGCATGATTTTATGTGTGACATTCTGGAAGAGGCAACGTCATACAGACAGCAGGCAGGTCGGTGGTTGCCGGAGCTGGAGTGGGAAAAGGTGTTAGACACCAAACAGCATAAGGGAATTGGGGAGGGGGGTGAGGAAACTGTTTCATATTTTAATTGTGTTGGAGATTATAACTTTATACATTTGCCAAAACTCATAGAACTAAAAAATAAAAAAAATATAAAAAGCCTCACAGAACTGTATAATAAAAAGGTTGAATTTTACTGAATGCAAATTATATTTTTTAAAGAAAAAATAAGATTTGATTACAATACAAATGATAATCCCAAAGAGAAGGAGAAGAAATGATCAGTGCAGGTTGGGAAGGCTTCCTGGAGGTGACCATCCTTAAGCTGAGCCTAGTAAAAGGACAGGAGTTTATCAGTTGAGGCCAGGTGCAGTGGCTCACGCCTGTAATCCCAGCACTTTGGTAGGCCGAGGTGGGCTGATCACTTGAGGTCAGGAGTTCGAGAACAGCTGGCCATCATGGTGAAACCCCATCTCTACTAAAAATACAAAAATTAGCCAGGCATGTTGGCAGGCACCTGTAATTCCAGCTACTCGGGGGGCTGAGGCACAAGAATCGCTTGAACCCAGGAGGCAGAGGTTGCAGTGAGCGGAGATCGCGCCACTGCACTCCAGCCTGGGTGAGAGCGAGACTCAGTCTCAAAAAAAAAAAAACAGAAAAACACACAAGAGTTAATCAGTTGAATGGGGTGGAGAGGAGCGCGAGCAGGAATCCAAGCAGCGGGAACAGCATGAATGACGTCCACTCTGGGGAAGGACTCAGGTGTGCACAAGTGACTGGCAAGGAAAGCAGGGCTCACCCAGGGTCCCTTGAGACTTACTAAGGCATTTGGACTTTCTCCTGGGGATAATGGGGAGCTACTGAAAGCCTTAGAGCAGAAGAATGACCCGGACAGACTTCTGGTTTGGAAAAGTTCTTCTGTGGGCTATGGGAGGTGGGAGAAGGGAACCAGGCTGGAAGCAGGTTGAAGTCAAGATCAATCAAGTCATTATTCCCTGTGATTGTACAATCTTGGCTGAGACATTTGTCACCCACGGACAATAACTGAACGCTTGCTGTGTTCCAGGCGCTGTTCTAGAAGCTAAGGATACAAGAATGGACAAGGGAAAAAAAAAAAAAGACAAAACACCTATGACTCTTCCATTCTGCGGGGGAAGACACGCCGTAAACAAGGAAACACATAAACGAGATCATTTCCAGTGGGGTGAACACTTTAGCAGAGCAGATGAATGTAACGGGGGAGGAAGGGCTGGGTTTGCGTGTGGTGGTCACACAAGCTTCTTGGAGGAGGGTGACCAGAGGAGGAGGAGCTGGCTAAGTGAGGGCCTGGAAAATGAACTTCTCGGGCAGTGGACTCGGCAAGTACAGAGGCCTGATTGCTTTTGAGGGTTACACAATGGTGGAGAGCTTGAGGGCAGGGTCGGGGGCACAGCCAGGTGCCCCACCGTGTCCGCAGCCCTGCAGAGAAGAAACAGAGTGGCTTCCCCTAGGATCAGCTGTTTCCCTCCTTTGCCCACCCCTCAACCATGTTTTAGGGAAAACAGCTTATGTCCCCACATGGAGAGAAAGTCCTGAGTCGCTGTGGGTAGCTTTCCTCTTAGCTCTAAAGGTCACCGCTGTTGCCATCACAAACAGTGCCCATGTTGACAAAATCACACCAGCTCCAGGAGACAGGAGACAGAGATGGAGACAGGAGATGGAAGAAGAGGCAGGAGACACCTGGGAAGGCTAAGCCTCATTTACAAAGTTACAAACAGAAAGTAAAGAAAAGACCCAAGCAAGCAAACACACATCAGTGTCTCGTGACTCACAGCAAATGCCCGCATCTGTTACCTGGGTCCCCCTGTCCACAGAGTTAGCTCCCTGTGGGAAGACCCTTTCCTAGGATGTAATCCACGTTGGCTACACAGCAGCTGTCCACCAGGGACATTCCTTCATAGACTGGGCTTTTGCATCAGGTCTGAATTTAGCTGCCAGCCAGCCATCCAGACCACCATTTGGAAGGAGCCAAAATGTCGTTGAAAACATGCGTTAGTTCCCCAGGGCTGCTGGAACAGACACCACAGCTAACGGTTCGGGCAGCTAAAAGTCTGAGACCCCGGTGTCAGCAGGGTTGGTTTCTTATTTATTTATTTATTGAGACAGAGTCTCACCCAGGCTAGAGGACAGTGGTGCCATGTTGGCTCACTGCAACCTCTGCATTCCAGGTCCACACGATTCTCCTGCCTCAGCCTCCCGAGTAGCTGGGATTACAAGTGCCAGTCACCATGCCCAGTTAATTTTTGTATTTTATGTAGAGACAGGGTTTCACCATGTTGCCCAGACTGGTCTCGAACTCCTGACCTCAAGTGATCTGCCCTCCTCGGCCTCCCAAAGTGCTGGAATTACAGGCACGAGCCACCACACCTGGCCAGCAAGGTTGGTTTCTTCCAGAGGCTCTGCCGGAGTTGGTCCCATGCCTCTCTCCAGCTTCAGGTGGCTGCGAGGAATCCTTGGCGTGCCCTGGTTTGCAGATGCCTCTCTCCAGCTTTAGGTGGCTGCGTGGAATCCTTGGCGTACCCTGGTTTGCAGATGCCTCTCTCCAGCTTCAGGTGGCTGCGAGGAATCCTTGGCGTGCCCTGGTTTGCAGATGCCTCTTTCCAGCTTCAGGTGGCTGCGAGGAATCCTTGGCGTGCCCTGGTTTGCAGATGCCTCTTTCCAGCTTCAGGTGGCTGCGAGGAATCCTTGGCGTGCCCTGGTTTGCAGATGCCTCTCTCCAGCTTCAGGTGGCTGCGTGGAATCCTTGGTGTGCCCCGGTTTGCAGATGCCTCTCTCCAGCTTCAGGTGGCTGCGTGGAATCCTTGGCGTGCTCTGGTTTGCAGATGCCTCTCTCCAGCCTCTGCCTCCGTTGTCGCACCGTGCTGTCCCCGTGTGTAACTGTGTTGTCTTCATATCGTCTTCCCTCTGTTCATGTCTCTGCGTCCAAATGTCCCTCTTCTTATAAGGACACACCAGTCATTGATTTACTTTTGTTGGGGGAGGGGGACAGGGTCTTATCTCACTCTGTCACCCAGGCTGGAGTCCAGTGGGGCAATCACAGCTCACTGCAGCCTTCATCTCTAGGCTCAAGCAATCCTCCCACCTCAGCCTCCCGAGTAGCTGGGACCACAGGTGCACACTACTGTGCCCGGCTAATTTTTATATTTTGTGTAGAGATGGGGTCTCACCATGTTGTCCATTCATTCTGGTCTCGAACTTCCGAGCTCAAGTGATCTGCCCACTATGGCCTCCCAAAGTGTTGGGAATACAGGATTGAGCCACCAGACCATCCTCATTAATTTAGAATATACCCAAATGCAACATGACAGCATCTTAACTTGATCACATCTGCAAAGACCCTCTTTCCAAATACGGCCATGTTCTCAGGTTCCGGGGGGACATAAATTAGAGGGACACTGTTCAACCTGTTCCACCAGGTAATAAACAAGATGGAGAAGCCTCTGACACAGCTGGAATGGCCAGCGTTCAGCCTGAGGCTGAAAGACAACAGCATGGGCTGGAGGGTGAGACCCACACAGGGCATGCTTGGCCAGTGATGGACATGACAAAAGTATCTCTGAGGAGAGTGACTCTATTCAGATGCCAGCTGTGGGTAATTGCACTTTCCAAAGACACATCCCCCGATACGTTCCTCCATCCGACATGCTCTTCCACAGTGCTACGTTGACATTCGTCCGTGGAGAGGTGGGGGCCGGGTTTTCTTCCCTTGAACCTGCCAGATCTTTGTAACTTTTCACTTTTTATTATTTAGTTATTTATTTTGAGACAGGATCTCACTCTGTCCCCCAGGCTGGAGTACAGTGGCTCAATCACAGCTCACTACAGCTTTGACCTCCTAGGCTCCAGCAATCCTCCTGCCTCAACCTCCCCAGTAGTAGGGATACAGACTCACTCCACGAGACCTGGCTAATTTTTTAAATTTTTTGTAGAAATGGGGTCTTGCCATGTTGCCCAGGCTGGCCTCGAACTCCTGGGCTTAAACGATCCTCCTGCCTCAGCCTCCCAACATGCTGGGATTACAGCCTTGAACCACTACACTCAGCCTCAGATCTTTGTAGTTTTTTGTTTGTCTGTTTTTGAGACACTCTCTGTCACCCAGGCTGGAGTGCAGTAGCATGATCTTGGCTCACTGCAAACTCCGCCTCCTGGGTTCAAGCAATTTCTTGTGCCTCAGCCTCCTCAGTAGCTGGGATTACAGGTGCCCACCATCACACCTAGCTAATTTTTGTATTTTTAGCAGAAACGGCATTTTGCCATGTTGGCCAGGCTGGTCTTGAACTCCAGACCTCAGGTAATCAACCTACCTCAGCCTTCCAAAATGCTGGGATTACAGGGGTGAGCCACTATACCTGGCCTCTTCTGTAACTTTTTATACTTGCCTCAATAGAATATAGCAAAAGGGACAATGTGTGACAGCTTCTACCTAGCTTAGGGCACACAACTTAGGAGCCCCAAACTGACTTTAGAAGACCAGCTACTGGCCGGGCATGGTGGCTCATGCCTGTAATCCCAGCACTTTGGGAGACCGAAGCGGACGGATCACCTGAGGTTGGGAGTTAGAGACCAGCCTGACCAACATGGGGAAACCCCATCTCTACTAAAAATACAAAAAATTACCTGGGCATGGTGGCACATGCCTGTATCTCAGCTACTCAGGAGGCTGAGGCAGGAGAATCACTTGATCTGGGAGGTGGAGGTTGTGGTGAGCCGAGATCGCACCATTGCACTCCAGCCTGGGCAACAAGAGCAAAACTCTGTCTGAAAAAAGAGAAGACCAGCTACCCTGAACTCACCATGCTGGAGAGATGCCCAGGGAGCCCCACTTGTAAAGCTCAACTCTGCTCAAGGCTTCCCAGCCCAGGCACAGGTTATGAGAGAGAGAACACCCTGGAGATGACCCCAGTCCAAGCTGGCATCCACCCTGAGCTGAACTTCCCAGCCACTCCCAAACGCCTGACCCACAGAAACCACGAGAAAATCTGAGTTACGGCTGCTTTAGGCCACTACATTTTGGAGTAGTCTGTTATGCAGCAATGGATGACTGATAGAGGGAGATTATTTTACTGAGTGGAGCTTGCAAATCTGGGCTACAGCAGAATCATCCGGGGCAGTGGAGGAGAGGCTGGGTTGTCCCATCTGGAACTCTCCTTCTTTGCCTTCTGTAAGGGCTCTTCCTCAGTCTCCTCTAAATCAAATCTGAGCAAGCAAGTATTTTTATCTTTTGTAATTTTTTTCATTTATTTAATTTTTTTTAAGTGACAGGGTCTTACTCTGTTGCCCAGGCTACAGTACAGTGGCATGATCATAGCTCACTGCAGCCTCGAACTCCTGGGCTTAAGGAATCCTCCTGCCTCAGCCTCCTGAGTAGCTGGGACTACAGGCATGTGCTACTGTTGCCAGCTAATCAAAAACTACTCTGTAGAGATAAGGTTTCACTGTGTTGCCCAGGCTAATCTTAAACTCCTGGCCTCAAGTGTTCCTCATGCCTGGGCTGCCCAAAATCTTGAGATTAGCAAGTTTTGTTTCTTTGTTTGAGATGGAGTTTCACTCTTGTTGCTCAGGCTGGAGTGCAATGGCACAATCTTGGCTCACTGCAACGTCCGCCTCCTGGGTTCAAGTAATTCTCCTGCCTCAGTCTCCCGGGTAGCTGGGATTACAGGTGCCTGCTACCACACTCAGCTAATTTTTTTGCATTTTTAGTAGAGACGGGGTTTCGCCATGTTGGTCAGGCTGGTCTCGAACTCCCGATCTCAGGTGATCCACCCACCTCAGCCTCTCAAAGTGCTGAGATTATAGGGGTCAGCCACTGCGCCCAGCCTAGCAAGTGTTTTTAATGCCCATTTGAAGGGGCTCTGCCTGATTAGCCAGCCCCTGATCAGGGGGTTTGGGGGGGATACTACAGTGGGGCATTCTTTTGCTCAGGCTGTTCCCATTGTCAGGAAGTCCCTGGCCTGCCTTTTCACTCTCCCCTCAACCTAATGAATTCTTTTTCATCCTACAGGACACTGTTCCTTATGTTAAAGGAAAATATGAGACAATTTCATATCCTTTTTTTCAGGAGCATGCCACCACATCTGGCTAATTTGTATTTTCAGTAGAGACAGGGTTTTACCATGTTGGTCAGGCTGGTCCTGAACTCATGACCTCAGGTGATCCACCCGCCTCGGCCTCCCAAAGTGCTGGGATTACAGGCATGAGCCACAACACCCAGCCCATTTTGTTTAACATTTGAGAGTTGCTTTTTAAAAAAATAATAACAACATATGTATGCATTTGCCATTACTTTGAAACGCATTAAAATTAACATGCATTAATAATTGGAAAGAGACATAGACAGATGTGATAAAACAGAGTAAATGATCGGGGCCAGGCGCGGTGGCTCATGCCTGTAATCACAGCACTTTGGGAGGCCGAGGTGCACAGACCACCTGAGGTCAGGAGTCTGACACCAGCCTGGCCAACATAGTGAAACCCTGTCTCTACTAAAAAGCACAAAAATTAGGGCGGATGCGGTGGCTCACATCTGTAATTTCAGCACTTTGGGAGGCTGAGGCAGGCGGATCACCTGAGGTCAGTTCGAGACCAGTCTGGCTAACGTGGTGAAACCCCTCTCTACTAAAAATACAAAAAATTAGCCAGGTGTGGTGGAATGCACCTGTAATCCCAGCTATTCTGGAGGCTAAGGCAAGAGAATCGCTTGAACCCAGGAGGCGGAGGTTGCAGTGAGCCAAGATCGTGCCATCGCACTCCAGCCTGGGCAACAAAAGGGAAATTCCGTCTCAAATTTAAAAAAAAAAAGAATACAAAAATTAGCTGGGCATAGTGGCGCACACCTGTAATCCCAACTACCTGGGGAGCTGAGGCAGGAGAATCACTTGAATCCAGGAGGCAGGGGTTAGAGTGAGCCAAGATCGCACCACTGCACTCCGGCCTGGGTGGCAGATCAAGACTCCATCTCTCAAAAAAAAAAAAAAAAAAAAAAAAGAGAGCGAATGTTCAGGCTGAATACAACTCTTTTTTTTTTTTTTTAGATGGAGTTTCGCTCTTGTTACCCAGGTTGGAGTGCAATGGCATGATCTCGGCTCACCGCAACCTCCGCCTCCTGGGTTCAGGCAATTCTCCTGCCTCAGCCTCCTGAGTAGCTGGAATTACAGGCACGCGCCACCATGCCCAGCTAATTTTTTGTATTTTTAGTAGAGATGGGGTTTCAACCAGGATGGTCTCGATCTCTTGACCTCGTGATCCACCCGCCTCGGCCTCCCAAAGTGCTGGGATTACAGGCGTGAGCCACCGCGCCTGGCCCGCAACTCTTTTAATTTTTCTCTATATTTTAAAATTTTTATAATAAAACACCGGGAAAAGAAGAAGAGCAAACAACTACATAGCAAATACAACGAGCCAGGTACGGTTCTAAGCCTTATGTCTGTTAACTCATCCAATCCTCAGCCCAATCCATAAGGGATGGTCTGTTGTGATCCCCATTTTACAAAGGAGGAAATCGGGGCATGATGAAATTCAAACCATGCTCAAGTTGGAAAGGCTAGCTGAGGGAAGGAGATGTGACTCTGACCAAGCAGTCAGCTCCCAGGCTATCCAAGCTTAACCATTACAACATATCACCTCTCACCCATGTACTGCTGTAGAATCAGAGGAATTATACTTTCATAAATATAATACACTTACATTTAAGTATTATTATTATTATTATTATTTTAAAGACAGGGTCTAGCTCTGTTGCCCAGGCTGGAGTGTAGTGGCTCGATCATAGCTTACTGCATCCTTGAACTCATGGGTTTAAGACATCCTCCTGCCTCAGCCTTCTGAGTAGTTAGGACTACAGGTGTGCACAATCACACCCAGCTGACTTTAAAATTTTTTTTGTAGCTAGGCATAAGTGGTTCATCCCTGTAATGCCAGCACTTTGGGAGGCCAAGGTGGGAGGATCACTTGAGCCCAGGAGTCTGAGACCACCCCGGGCAACATAGTAAAGCCTTGTTACTAAAAAAATTCAAAAATTAGCCGGGTGTGGTGGTGCGCGCCTGTAGTCCTAGCTACTGAGGAGCAGGACAATCACCTGAGCCCAGGAGGTAGAGGTTGCAGTGAGCTGACATCACACCACTGCACTGTAGCCTGGGTGACAGAATGAAACCCTGTCTTCAAAAAAAAAATTGTAAAGCCAGGGGTCTCACTATATTGCACAGGCTGGCCTTGAGCTCCTAGCCAGAAGTGAGCCTCCTGCCTCAGCCTCCTAAAGTGCTGCGATCGTAGGTACATGCCACCATGCTCAGTTTTTGTTTTGTTTTGTTTGTTTGTGGTAGAGATGGGGGTCTCACTATACTGCCCAGACTGGTCTTGAACTCCTGACCTCAAGTGATCCTCCCCGTTTGACCTCCCAAAGTGTTGGCATTACAGGCATGAGTCATTGGGTGCAGCCCATTTAAGTATTATGTAGTGGGTTCTACCATTCTTTGTGGGTGCCCAGTGAAATTTGTCCTCGTATGTTTGGGGGACCCCCCCCATATGAGGCCACAGCTTGCCAAAGATAAAGCCAGATCTTGCTTTCCCAGACTCCCATGCAGCTTGGGTAGGGACCCTCAGTTCTGCCCCATAGTCAGACATACTAGCATCAGGTTTGTGTTCAGAACCACCAACTAGAGAAGCAGATGCCAGAGGGCACACACCTGGCAAACGCAGTGGTAGAAACACCTGGTATCTGCAGGCAGCAGAACCAGAAGGTACAGCACCCTGAGCTCAGCAGAACCAGCCGTGCTCTGTGCCCAGTCCTGGCAGTGGGCACCGCTCTACTGGAGCTCTAACCTACTAACCCCCCTCGTGGCTGTGCTTTCTTTCTAGCTGTGTAGACTCCAAACCTGGATCTCCATCCTCCCGGAGGTTCTGCAGTCACCTAATGACCTTTAATAAATTCCTTGTTCAGCCGGACACGGTGGCTCACGCCTGTAATCCCAGCACTTTGGGAGCCGAGGTGGGCAGATCACAAGGTCATAAGATCAAGACCATCCTGGCCAACATGGTGAAACCTCGTCTCTACTAAAAATACAAAAATTAGCTGGACATGTTGGAGTGTGACTGTAATCCCAGCTACTTGGGAGGCTGAGGCAGGAGAATCGTTTGAACCAGGGAGTTGGAGGTTTCAGTGAGCCAAGATCGCGCCGCTGCACCCCAGCCTGGCAACAGAGCGAGACTCCATCAATACATCATACATACATACATACCTTATTCTTCCTAACACTGGAATGGATTCCCATTTTACTCTCACTACTGATAGATACAATGTATTGTTAACCATAGAAAGAAAACTGCCAAGCTAAAAGACTGGAAAGGAGCTACTGGAGTGCTCAGTGGAATGGGTAACATAAAATTTAAGGGAAATTTGGCATGCATATGTCTATATGTATAAGCTATGAGCTATCCTTGGAAGATCATCTAGAAAGCGGCAACAGTAGCTGTCCCTAGGAGGCATTTGGATGCTCCAGGCCCCAAGGCTCTCAAGACAGTTCAGACTTGAAAGAAACTTTGGAGGAAGCAGGATTTGGTGGCAGAGGCGCTGAAAGAGCTAGGCTTTGCAGTGGACCCCTGTAGGTTCAAAATGCAGCTTGAGAAACTCATTTAATCTCTGATTTTAGACCTTTAGAATTCTGTAGCAGTGCAAATATTACCTATCAAAAAATAATTAAATTCATTAAAAAGACAAATAAAAAACAATTACATATTAATCATAGTGATCTCTGGGTGGTTCTTTTTCCACCTCTTTATACATTTTTGCCTTTTTCAAACATCTTAGCATGAGAATGTATGCTTTAAAAATCAAAAACAAAACCATGAGAAAGAACTGGAGCCTAAAGAATGGCAGAGAATATTTGCAAACCATGTACGGATAAAGGACTAGTATCTAGAATCTGTCAAGAACTGGTACAAGTCAATAACGAAAAGACAAATAACCCAGCTAACAATGGGTAAAGAATCCAAATGGGCATTTCTTCAAAGAATATAGATAAAAGGCTGATAATAACATGTAAAGATGCTATCTGGGAAATGTAAATTGAAACCATAATGAGATACCACTTCACACCAGTTAGAATGGCTACATTTCAAAAGATGGGCAATAGCCAGGCCTGGTGGCTCACGTCTGTAATCTCAAGACTTTGGGAGGCTGAGGCGGGTGGATCACCTGAGGTCAGGAGTTCACAACCAGCCTGGGCAACATGGTGAAACCCTGTCTCCACTAACAATCCAAAAATTAGTTGGGCATGGTGGTGTGTGCCCATAATCCCAGCTATTGGGGAGGCTGAGGCAGGAGAATCACCTGAACCTGGGAGGCAAAGGCAGCAGTAAGCTGAGATTGTGCCACTGCACTCCAGCCTGGGCAACAGAGCAAGACTCTGTCTCAAAAATAAAGAAAGAAAGAAAGAAAGAAAAGATGAACAATAACAAGTATTGGTGAAGACGTGGAGAAACTGGAACCATCCTACACTGCTGGTAGGAGTACTAAATGTTGCAGCTGCTGTGGAAAATAGTTTGGGCAGTTCCTCAAAAGGTTAAACACAGAGCTACTGTGTGATGCAGCAATGCCGCTCCTAGGTAAACACTCAAAAGAAGCGAACACTCATCCACACAAACACACGTGAATGTTAACAGCAGCATTATTCATAATAGCCGAAAGTGGAAACAACCCAAGTCCATCAACTGATGAATGGATGAACCAAATGTGATCTATCCATGAAATGGAATATTATTTAGCAATAAAAAGAAACAAATCACGGACTCATGCTACAGAACGAATAAACGTTGAAAATGCAATGCTAAGTGAGGCTGGGTGCAGTGGCTCACGTGTGTAATCCCAGCACTCTGGGAGGTCCAGGCAGGCAGATCGCTTGAGCCCAGGCATTCGAAACCAGCCCGAGTAACATGGAGAAACCCCATCTCTACAAAATAATGCAAAAATCTGGCCAGGTATAGTGGCACGTGCCTGTCGTCCCAGTTTCTCGGGAGGCTGAGGTGGGAGGAATCCTTGAGCCCAGGAGGTGGAAGCTGCACAGAGCTGAAATCACACCAGTGCACTCTAGCCTGGGTGACAGATTGAGACCACGTCTCAGACAAAACAAAACTAAACAACAATAACAACAACACGTGATGCTAAGTGAAAGAAGTCAGACACAAAAGGCCGCATACTACGTGAGTCTGTTTACATGAAAGGTCCAGGATAGGCAAATCCATAGAGACAGAAAGTAGACGAGGGATTGAAGGGGGTCGGGGAGGGCTACAGGGAGTGGGTGCCTAATGGGTGTGTTCTTTCTGTTTGGGGTGATGAGAAGGTTCAATAATGGATGCTGGTGATGATGTCAGCACTCTGTGAATACACAAAAAGCCATTGAATCATGCTTTAAATGGGTGAATTGTATGATATATTAATTATATCTCAATAAATAAGGCTCTTTACTAAATGTAAAAGGTACAAAGTGCTGGAAGAAAATGTCAAACAACAGCTTCTCTTCTATGAGGCTTTGTTTGTTTGTTTGTTTGGGGGTTTTGTGTGTTTTGTTTCCAAGGCCTCGAAGAAAATTGGAGCCAGCAAATGGGTGGATGGATGGCTGAATAGATGATGAGATGATTGAAAGATCGGATGGGTGGATGAGTGGGTGGATGAAATTTCCAATGTGCTCACTCCTAGAGCTTTCTTTTTCCTTCGGCTCACCCAAAAGTAGAGATGCAACTACTCCAAGATGATTCTCTTTTCAAAACTCTCCATTCCAGCCACGTGTGAGCTCAGGCAGACAAGCACTCACCACGACATGCGGTCACTACCCTTCCGACCAGATTTCCTCTCCTGTGCCCAAAGTAGCAGCAAGTGGGAAACGCTGGAATCCCATACACAACTTCTAAAAACACGCATAGAGGCGTGGTGTGTGTTCCAGACCTGTGCCCCAGGCTGTGGGGCTCTCAAGACAGATCAGACTCGGAACAAACTGCTGAGGAAGGAGGATAAGGCGGTGAGGTCACTGTCACTGAAGAGCCAGGCTTTGCAGTAGACACGTCTAGGTTCAAACGCAGCTTTGCTGCTTGGGCAACTCACTATCTCTCTGGGTTTCCAGTTCCTCATCTGTAAAACAGTAACACCCTCCTCGTGAAGTCTATGCCTCTTCAACACCAGAATTAATGAGGGTGTCACTTGGGACCTGGCACCCACCACTTAGTTTCCTTTTTCCCCCACCCACCGCTGTGCCTGGCCTCCCCCGGCCTGAGACACTGTGTGATATGGTCGCCTTCACGAGTTCTGCTTTCAGATAACCTGGATTCAGTACAGGTTTGGCTCCTCCACTGTGTGACCCCGGGCAAGATACTTAACCTCTCCGTGCCTCAGTTTCCTCATCTGTAAAATGGGGTTAATAATAGCTGCCATATAAGATGTAAGTTTGTTCTGAGGATTAAAGGAGTTAAATCTTACGGGTGGCTGAGGTCAGTGACAGGCATATACTATGCACTCTGTGAATACCGACAACAATAGCATGACGCAGCGGCATATTCCTACAGGAAGCCCTATCTGAAAGGCAGTAGGGGGCGGTGGCGAGTAGCCAGTTGGCTCCTGGGGGAAACGTGGCCCATCCATTGGGCCTCTCCAGCAGTCCCTGGGCTCAGCAGCCCTATTTGATCCTGTGGAATAATGACGACTCTACCACCCCACTTTACGGCCATCCTGTCTGTGGCTTTGAACAGGAAGCCGTCTTTCCTCCCAGACACACTGGTTCCCTTCCTTGTCTCCATGGAAACAGGCCAGGCTTGGTGCTGCTGACTGGCCTGGAGTCAGGGTTTGGTGGAGGACAGATTAGAGGCCATGTGCTTACCTGGGGGCACCAGGGAAAGACCGTCTTGGAATATTCTTTTCCTGATGCCTGGAGCTTGAGAGAGGGGTACCCTCAGAGCTTCTGCAGAGAGAATTTCAGTGCTGACATTACAGGAACAGGCTAAGGCTGGATGTGGTGGCTCACACCTGTAGTCCCAGCACTTTAGGAGGCCAAGGCAGGCGGACAGGTCAGGAATTGGAGACCAGCCTGGTCAACATGGTGAAACCCCATCTTAATTAAAAATACAAAATTAGCTAGATATGGGGGTGGGCGCCTGTAATCCCAGATACTAGGGAGACTGAGGCACAAGAATCCTTTGAACCCAGGAGGCAGAGGTTTCAGTGAGTCAAGATCATACCACTCCACTCCAGTCTGACAACAGAGCAGACTCTATTTCCAAAAAAAAAAAAAAAAAAAAAGCAGCAGCAGCAGCTGAGGTCAAAGGAACAGGCCGACACCAGGTATGGGGCCTCCCACCTGTAATCCCAGCACTTTGGGAGGCCCAGGCAGACAGATCACTTGAGCTTAGAAATTGGAGGCCAGCCTGGGCAACATAGTGACACCTCATCTCTGCCAAAAACAAAATACAAAAATTAGCCAGATGTGGAGGTGCATGCCTGTAGTCCCAGCTACTTGGGAGACTGAGGTGGGAGGAGCGCTTGAGCCCAGGAGGTCGAGGATGCAGTGAGCCATGATCGCACCACTGTACTCCAGCCTGGGTGACAGAGTGAGGCTTTATCTCAAAAAGTGTGTATATAAGTAAAAATAAAAAATAAAGGAATAGGCTGGGGGTGGTTACCCATGGTCAGCTGCCTCTCACCTCAGTCGGGCACCTCCTTCCTGCTCGCCAAGACTGACCCCATCTTTTATCTCATCTGATGACTACCTCAACAGCAGAGGGAAGGGGGGATTTCCAGCCCCACTTGACAGATCAAGCAATGGGGGCTCAGAGAAGGGAAGCAATTTGCCTAAGGACACACAGCTGGTTCTTCCTCTTTTCCTCTTTCAATGTTCCCTCAATTTCCGCCATTCCTTTTTTTTTTTTTTTTTTTTTGAGATGGAGTCTCACACTGTTGCCCCGACTGGAATGCAATGGCACAATAGCAGCTCACTGCAACCTCTGCTTCCTGGGTTCAAGCAATTCTCCTGCTTCAGCCTCCTGAGTAGCTGGGATAACAAGAGCCCACCACCATGCCTGGCTAATTTTTTTGTATTTTTAGTAGAGATGGGTGTCACTATGTTGTCCAGGACGGTCTCGAACTCCTAACCCACCTTGTGATCTGCCTGCCTCGGCCTCCCAAAGTGCTGGGATTTACAGGCATGAGCCACCGCACCTGGCTGCCATTCCCTTTTTAGTGACCTTTGTGGGATTCATTGCTTCTGATTCAGACTTGGATTACTCTTTAAAATAAAAGATAATAATGATAACTAAAGTTTGAATACCTACAATGTACCAGGCATTTCCTACACATTATAGCACATTTTATTAACTATCCCGGAGCAGGTATCGGTGCCCCTTTTGGGTGTCCCTCCCATACATACTTCAGACAGGCCTTTGACATTGCTGGGGAGATGCATGAGGTTCCCACTAGTGAGCTCTGATGGGGCCCCACAGTTGCTCATCCACTAAAGCAGGTATTGAGCACCTATACCTTACCAGGTCCTTGACAAACTGTGAAGCGGTGTGCACTGCTTTGTGAATTTCCAAATGGATCATCACCCAGTTTGGTAAGAGGTAAAGGCAAATGGGAATGGAAAGGAGATGGGAAAGGAGGGGAATGAGGTGGGGAGGGGTGGAGAGGTACAGAGGTTCCCCGGGAAGCTTCTCCATCTCCTCTCAAATCAGGTGGAGGTGGCGGTGGCAAACCTAGATGTGGGTCCCTGGGATCTGTGTCACTGGGTCAACCCTGAGGCACAGTCCCAAGGAATGAAGTCCTTTCGGGCCTGGCCTGGATCCTTCTCCTACAGTTTTCTCCCTGGAAGCGGGCCTGTGATGGGGGCCAGGCCAGGTAAGGGAAGACACAGAGCAGAGCCTCACATGGGCACAGCCTCCACCCAAGGTGAGAGCTTCCTGGCCCCATGATGGGGCCCTAGTTTTTGGTCCAGGGATGGAGGAGTCTCACCTCCACAGCTATCTTCCACTCATCAGGCCCTCTCTAAGCCCTCCATCCACTCCTCCTAGAAATCAAAGGGCCAAGCTGCCTTCATCTCTTCCCCATCCTATAGTCACAGCTGTGGCCTCTGCATTGGTGGCCACGGCATCAGTCACCTCCTAGTTCCCTCATCCTCTCCCAAAAGCCAGCACCACTGGGTGCGGTGGCTCACACCTGTAATCCCAGCACTTTGGGAGGCCAAGGAGAGCAGATCACTTGAGGTCAGGAGTTCAAGACCAGCCTGGCCAACATGGTGAAACCCTCTCTCTACTAAAAATACAAAAAAATTAGCCAGGCATGTTAGTGCATACCTGTGATCTCATTTACTTGGGAGGCTGAGGCAGGAGAATTGCTTGAATCTGAGAGGCAGAGGTTGCAGTGAGCAGATATTGCACCACTGCACTCCAGCCTGGGCAACAGTGCGAGATTCCATCTCAAAAAAAAAAAGCCAGTGCCCAGACTGGCCCCAATCTGGTCAAGGTTAAGGAAAGAAGAAGGGGTTCCTTGTAGCCTATGCCCATACCAGCCTGTCAGTCAGAGTCCTCAGTTTCCCCACTCAGGCCAGTCTCAGCCTGGTTCAAGGCGTTACTTCCTGGCTTTTGTCTTCAAAAGCTAATTAAGCCAAGGATGGGGAGAGAAGAACTCTCTCTAGATGAAGAAACAGTCCCAGAGACCCAGACAAGGGGAAAAATAAGCCTGAGTCCTGGGGAGGGGCCAGGGCCAGCTCAGGATATCCCACCGAGGGGCCAGGCTGGCATGGGGCCACCAAGGTGGTAAGACTCCAAGTTCAGGGATGGCTATCAGCAATCACACAGGCACACAGGACCCTCAGCTGACAGCCACCAAGTGCTTCTTGTGGCTCTGTTAACCTAACTAATGGTCACCACAACCCCAGGAGGTGGGTGCTGCTCTCTTTCCACTTCACATCTCAGAAAACTAAAGCACAGTGAAGGTCAGGACTGGCCTGAGGCCACACCACTGGGAACTGGCAGAGCCAGGGTTTGAACCCACGACACCTCCATCTCCTGACTCCATACAGCCGGTCCACAGTATGGATAGAGGGGCTTTCCCAGAGCCGTGGCCAGGAGTCAGATGGTTCCTCAAAAGGCTAAACCCAGACTAACCAATGATCCAGCAACTCTGTCTCTATGTATGTGCCCAGAAAAATTGAAAACAGGGACTCAGACACTTGCACACCCCTATTCAGAGGAACCTTATTCACCATGCCCGAAATATGAAAGGTGGCCAATGACGAAACACATGGATAAGCAAAATATGGTCCATCTGGCCAGGCACCAGTGGCTCACGCCTGTAATCCCAGCACTTTGGGAAGTCGAGGTGGGAAGATCATAAGGTCAGCAGTTTGAGACCAGCCCGGCCAACATAGCGAAACCCCGTCTCTACTAAAAATAAAAAAAATCAGCCAGGCATGGTGGCAGGCACCTGTAATCCCAGCTACTCAGGAGGCTGAGGCAGGAGAATCACTTGAACCTGGGAGGCGGAGGTTGCAGTGAGCTGAGATCATGCCATTGCACTCCAGCCTGGGCAACAGTGAGAGACTCCATATCAAAAAAAAAAAAATGGCCCATCCATATTTCACAACTGAAATATTATTCAGTCGTGAATATTTTGTGAATAATATAAATTTCACTTGGACATTATCTCAAGTGAAACAAGCCAGTCACAAAAGCACATATACTGTAGAATTCCACTGACATGAGGTCCCTGGAGTGGTGAAATTCATAGGTAATGTGGGGAGGGGAAATTGAGGAATTATCATTTAATGGAGACAGACTTTCAGTTCGGGAAGATGGACAGGGTCTGAAGATGGGAGGTGGGGACAGTAGTAGCGCAACAAAGTAAATGGTCCTCACTGCCCCTGAACTGTGCACTTTAAAACGGTTAAAACAGGCCAGGCATGGTGGCTCACACCAGTAATCCCAGTACTTTGGGAGGCCAGGACAGGTAGATCACTTGAGGTCAGGAGTTCGAGACCAGCCTGGCCAACATGGTCAAACCCCATCTCTACTAAAAATACAAAAATTAGCTGGACGTGGTAATGTGCACCAATAATCCAGCCACTAGAGGGGCTGAGACAGGAGAATGGCTTGAACCTGGGAGGTAGAGGCTGTAGTAAGCCAAGATACCACCACTGCACTCCAGCTTGGGCAATGGATGAGACTCCATCTCAAAAAAACAAAAAACAAAAAACAAAAAAAAACAAATAAATTGGTTAAAATGGTAAATTTTATGTTATGTATATTTAACCAGAAAAAAAAAAAAAAACCCCGACTTTAACACAGCACTGAACTCGGCATAACCCACCAATGACCAGCGTGGATGTTCTGCCACATTGGCTCAATGGGGCTGTGAGTGGAGGAACTGAAGCTGGTTCTGTGTGGACCTGAGCTTGGTCACACCTGTCACAGTGGAGGGCGGCGGGGACACAGGCAGGGCGGAGGGGATGTGGAAGGGTGTTGGCTCAGGAACAGAGCTCAGCTGCCATTGGCTGTCCTCAGCAGGAGCTGGTGGGGCATCCCGGAGAGCTCAGACACAGCCACAGGCCTTAGCTAATAGTAGCTCATCCCATTATTAAGCATTTGCTGTGTACTGTTAATTTCTGCAGACATTCAAAGTACCATGGATGGTCTCCACTACACAGACGAGGAAACGAGGAAACGGAGGCCCAAAAGAGAAAAGCAGCCTGCCTAAAGCCCCCAGCTGACAGGCAGCAGCATAAGGCCTGGAGCCCCATCTTTCACAGCTGTCCTCTCCCTGCTGGCAGCTCCGCCTCCAGCAGCCATTCACTGGGGAGGTGCCTGGTGCTAGGCTGAGGCTTCCAGCACTGGCCCTCACCTCCCTGCACATTCTGAGGGCTCTGGCTGTGCAAGCAGTGAGCCTGGTCTACAGTCACATCCTCCATGGAAGTTGCTGGAAGCAGATACAGCCCAGGCAGAGCCTCAGGGTCAGTGATTCTGTTCTGTCTGGGGAGGAGGAGCTCAGGGGACCACCTCTCCCAACCCCTCCTCTGGGGGCCCACAGAGACCTCTGGTGAGGACGTGATGGAAGTTAAAGTGGACTCGTGCTCTCCTGCCCTCTGCCAGGGCTCCGGGAGGGGTTTCAGAGGCCTGCTCTGCCCCCAGCTGCTATGAGTACTGCCACAGCCGCCTCCACCCCAGGAAAAAGAGGAAGTGGTCAGAAGCCAGCAAGAGAGAGCCTTAAAAGAGGACATGTCCCAACCCTCACAGTCCCCTCCCTGCCAGGCGAAGTGGAGGAGCTGGCCAGCCACTTCTTGGAACCTTCCACCCAGGGAAGCTGGAACCTGCGTTAACCCCACAGTGCTGTTCTAAAAACACTCTAGAATTCTGAGGGCCTCCAGGCTTCCAGCAGCAGGGAACTCTGAGATGCAGGGGTGGGGAACAGAGGAAGCTCCCGGCTCAGTGTCCAGCCCCTGGGCAGGTTTGTAGTTCATGCGTGAAAGAGGGGGCCTACATCACAGCAAAGAGTTGTGGGTTCAAATCCTAGCTCTTTTACGTAGATTATATACATATATTATAAGTATTTTTAATATTTATTTATTTTTTGAGATGGACTCTTGCTCTGTCACCACGCTGGAGTGCAGTGGCACAATCTTGGCTCACTGCAACCTCTGCCTCCCGGGCTCAAGCGATTCTCCCACCTCAGCCTCCCAAGTACCTGGGATTAGAAACCTGCCACCACACCCAGCTAATTTTTGTATTTTAGTAGAGATGAGATTTCACTATGTTGGCCAGGCTGGTCTTGAACTCCTGACCTCAGATGATCCACCCACCTCGACCTCCCAAAGTGCTGGGATTACAGGTGTGAGCCACTGCACCCAGCCTCTTTCACATATTTATAGGGTAAAAAGTGACATTAGGATCTATAAATACAATGTGGAATAATTAAACCAAGCTAGTAACATATCCGTCAACTCAAATACTGAACTATTTTTGTGATGAGAATGTTTGAATTTACTCTCTTAGCAATTTTGAAATGTACCACACTCTATTATTAATGTCATTTACCACACCGTAAAACAGGTCTCATAAAAGCCCCATATTCCACCTATCTGAGATTTTGTACCTTTGACCACCATCTCCCCATTTCCCCTCCTCCAGCCTCCGTAACCACCATTCTGCTCTCTGCTTCTATGAGTTTGACTATTTTAGATTTCACGTATAAGTGAGAACATATACTTGTCTTTCCGTGCCTGGCTTATTTCACTTAGCATAATGTTCTCCACCTTTATCCATGTTGTTGCAAATGACAGAATTTCCTTGGCCATCAATCTCCAGTTCTGGGCCAGGTGCGTGGCTCCCACCTGTAATCCCAGCAATTTGGGAGGCTGAGGCGGTCAGATCACCTTAGATCAGGAGTTGGAGACTGGCCTGGCCAACATAGTGAAACCCCACCTCTACCAAAAACACAAAAATTAGCCGGGCATGGTGGCATGCAGCGGTTATCCCAGCTACTGAGGAGGCTGAGGCAGGAGAATCACTTGAACCCTGGAGGTGGAGGTTGCAGTGAGCTGAGATTGCACCACTGCACTCCAGCCTAGATGACAAGAGTGAAACTGTCTCAAAAAAAAAAAAAATCTCCAGTTCTCACTCTGCTTTATAAATGCTGAACAGTATTCACAATAGTTCACGGTAAATACGTGGCACATTTTCTTTATGTTTTAATCTGTCGATGGACACTTAGCCTGATTCCATCACTCAGCTATTGTGAATGATGCTGTGATGAACTGACACTGCAGACATCTCTTCAACAAACTGATTTCAGATCTTTTGGGTAAATATCCAGAAGTGGGATTGCTGTGCTGGATCTATTTTTCCTTTTTTTTTCACAGAGTCTTTCTCTGTCGCCCAGACTGGAGTGCAGTGGCACAATCTTGGCTCACCGAAACCTTACCCTTCCAGGTTTAAGGGATTCTCCGGCCGCATCCTCCTGAGTAGCTAGGATTACAGGCACCAGCCACCACGCCCAGGTAATTTCTCTCTCTCTCTTTTTTTTTTTGTATGTTTAGTAGAGATGAGGTTTTGCCATGTTGGCCAAGGTGGTCTCGAACTCATGACCTCAGGTGATCCATCTGCCTCAACCTCCCAAAGTGTTAGAATTACAGGTGTGAGCCACCGCGCCTGGCCTAATTGCTAGATCTTATACATTATTTTCTAGGTTTGCTGAAACCTATATATCTCTATGTGTTTATAACTATTTTTTTCACATGAGATCATATTGTTCTACTGTTTTTCTTAACAGTAGATTATAGATCTCTTTCTAGGTCAGCAAATCCAGTAAAACTTCTTTATCTCAGCCATGGCACTTCGCATTCCATTGTGCAGATGGAATACAGTTAAGCGAAGCAGCTGCCCCTTCATGGACGTCTCAGCTGTTTCTAGGTTTGTGTCTTTGCTTCATCAGCAATGCATCTTTGGACATGTATCCTCGAACGTCAGGGTGAGTGTATCCACAGGGAAAGAAAATCATTTGCTGTGTAAATGCTGGACACATACCACAACAATTTTGATAGAAACACCAAACTGCCCTCCAAATACATCACTGCTTGAATTGGTAACATCCATCTATTTCTTTAAATTTATTTAATGAAGGCCAGGCACAGTGGCTCACGCCTATAATACCAGCACTTTGGGAAGCCAAGGCGGGTAGATCGCTTGAGGTCAGGAATTTGAGACCAGCCTGGCCAACATGGTAAAACCTCGTCTCTATTAAAAACACACAAAAATTAGCTGGGCCTGGTGGCAGGCGCCTGTAATCCCAGCTACTCCGGAGGTTGAGGCAGGAGAATCACTTGAACCCAGGAGGCAGCGGTTGCAATGAACCGAGATTGCGCCATTGCACTCCAGCCTGGGCGACAGAGTGAGTGAGGCTCCGTCGCCAAAAAATTTTTTTTAAAAAATTATTTAATGAGAAAGACTAGTTTGTTTAAGCCATATAATTTGATAAAAATCAATCACACTATTTTTAAAATCTGCATCTTCAGGGATTATAGAGCTGTTAAAAAGCAGCCCAGATGGGTTCAGAGTAGAGGATCTTTAGCTGAGTTAGCTCCTACCCTCCCAAATAAACCACCCAATCAGCTGTACGAGCACATGGAAATCAAACCCTGGTTTGGCTGCCCAGCATCCTAGACTGCTGTTTCCTGCCTGCGGAGCCCCTTGTGAAAGTCTCAGTGGAAAGGAGCTTTAGTGAGCATCACAGCCTGGAAGTAAACTGCATCCTCGTCTTCCACCCTGAGCTCTCTCCTGCTACCCCCAGCGAACTGCTCCAGACCTCAGTGCCTGGAGAGGTCACCTGCAGGAGGAAAGGAGCCAGGTTCCGTCATAGTTAAGACTCTGTTTTAACCCCAGCTCTGCCAGTGTCTCCCTGAGCCTCTCTGAGCCTCTATTTTCCTAATCTGCCAAATGTGCCAGATAAACCCTAACTAGTTCACAGGCTTGTAATAGGGATAAGATGTGGAAACAGATGTGAAAGTCACTGGCTTTCCTTTCTTCTGTTTTGGGCTTGCCATCAGGTCTAGAACCGGGGAAGAGGAGATCCGAGTCTGGGGTTTTCTGACCACAAGTGCTTTCCCAGAAACAGTCTTCTTTGAGGTTTTTTTTTGTTTTTTGTTTTTTTAATTTGAATAGCTTATATGGGCACATGGTATGACATTCAAAAGGTCTAAAAGGGTAAGTGTGAGAAGTCCCCTGCTTACCCTTAATGTCCCCCTCCTCAATCCAGTTATCCTCCCAGAGGCATCCTTAGTCACGTCCCCCTCTCCAGTCCCGTTCTCCTCCCAGAGCCATCCTTAGTCACAGTCACATCCCCTTCCCCAATCTAGTTCTCCTCCGGAGGCATCTTTAGTCACATCCCCTTCCACAGTCCCGTTCTCCTCCCAGAGGCATCCTTAGCCACCTTCCCCTTGTGTCTCCTTTCAGGGTCAGTCTTTGTGCATTTCCACAAAAACGCAACATTCTGCAGACACTGCTCTGCATCTTGCTTTCTTTCTTTCTTTTTTTTTTTTTTTAAGTTTGAGACAGTCTTGCTCTGTCGCCTAGACTGGAGAACAGTGTGCACTATCTTGGCTCACTGCAACCTCCACCTTCTGGTTCAAGCATTTCTCATGCCTCAGCCTCCTGAGTACCTGGGATTACAGGCATGTGCCACCACACCTGGCTAATTTTTGTATTTTTAGTAGAGACAGGGTTTGACGATGTTGATCAGGATGTCTCAAATGACTGGACTCAGCCGGGTGCAGTAGCTCAGGGCTATAATCGCAGCACTTTGGGAGGCCAAGGCAGGCGGATCTCCTGAGGTCAGGAGTTCCAGAACAGCCTGGCCAACATGGTGAAACCCCATCTCTACTAAAAATACAAAAATTAGCCAGGAGTGTTGGCAGGTGCCTGTAATCCCAGCTATTCAGGAGGCTAAGTCAGGAGAATCACTTGAACCCTGGAGGTGGAGGTGGCAGTGAGGCAATATCACGCCATTGCACTGCAGCCTGGTCGACAAGAGCGAGACTCAGTCACAAAACAAAACACAGACCTCATTCAGTTAACAGTCATGTCTCTAGTGTACTGTAAACTGTAATCTAAAACAGTCCCTCGGTCTACGTTGTCTTATATGACACTGACATTTTTGAGTGTCCAAGCATTTCGCAAATCTCTCTAAACTTGAATTTCTCTGATTCTTTCCTCATAACAGATTTAAACATTTTTTGGCAGGAATATTACATAGGTGATGTTGCACCTCGTTATTTTAAATGGCAGCATGGTATTCCAGTAGATGGATACATCACAATTTATGTAACTCATTCTCTATCCATAGGTGTCTAAATGATTTCCAATCATTTATTTAAAAAACAATACTACCATTAACATTATTATTTGAGACAGAGTCTCGCTCTGACACCCAGGCTGGAGTGCAGCATGATCTCAGCTCACTGTAACCTCCACCTCCAGGGTTCAAGCGATTCTTCCGCCCCAGCCTCCCATGTAGCTGGGACTACAGGCACCCACCATCACGCCTGGCAAAGTTTTGTGTCTTTAGTACAGACTGGGTTTCAACATGTTGGCCAGGCTGCTCTCAAACTCCTGACCTCAAGTGATCCTCCAGCCTCGGCCTCCCAAAGTGCTGGGATTACAGGCATGAGTCACCGCGCCCAGCCCCATTAATATTCTTAAACTTTTGTCATTTTGAAAATGTTTATGTCTTCAGGAGAAATTCCTAGAGGCGGAATCACTGAAGCCACACACATATGCCTTTGTAATTTTGTAAGCTATTGCCAAATTGCTCTTTATAGAGGATAAACCCATTAAGACTATCACTAGCACTGTTTGAGGCTGCTTGACCCAGAAGCTTGTCATATGTTTTTAACTTTCATCTCACTGTGTCCTGGCTAGCAAGGTGGTTGGTGTACCTTTGCCGAATCCCTGTATGTGACAAGATTTCCTTACCTTTTTGTCTCTGAATTTTGGCTGGAATTTGAATGAAATTATAACTCCCAAAATACAACAAAGTCCCCTGTGCTCTCCTGGAGCAGAATTCTTACTCCTGGTTACAAAACACATCTGTTTGCTTTGTAGGCTCTGCTGATTCCAAGAGAAGAGGGCAATGAAGATGTGTTAGGTACCATAACAGTTGCCTGATCAATGTTATCAAGCCTGAAAAGTGGAAATTATTAATATGCCCATTTACAGATGCTTAGGAGGTTCGACCGCCTGCTTACTCAAGCTCGAGTGAGAAATAACCAATCCAGATATGAATGGCATCACAGAAGTGTGTATTGCTCTTATTCTCCGCCTCCTTGGGTGTTGGGGGTGGAGAGTGACAAAACCAAATCCTACACTTAAACTCCAAATCTGAAAGTTGTTCATCCCCTGCCGGCACTGGGGTGAAAGCCCCCACGGTTCCCAGCCCCTGGCTCTTGGACTACGTGAAACCAACCTCCCCAGAAGGCACCACTGAGGGGGCGCGCCCCGCCCTGGAGGCCACCTGGACTACATTTCCCAGAATGTAATCTGTTCACAGCCGCGGCCATGCTTCCGTTTCCGCTCCACATGTCTTCTGGGATTCGGGGGTCGCCACCTGTGCGGGGGGCGAAAACGCAAGCCCTCAGGACACCGTGCCGGTGGCTGCGACGGCCCCCCCACGTGGCACAAGTAGATGAAGTTATAAACCGGGAAGCACTGGGAAGACCTGAAAGCACATTCTACCTCCCTTTATCAAGCAGGCCGGCTCTGTTTGTGGCCACAGTGTCCTGGGCAGACATGGGCTGGTCCTGGCTGACTTTGGGTTAATAGCGGTTCCATTCGACTTTGGCATCCTCTTGCCTGCTGAGTTTTCTAGGGGCCATGAAACTCCTTCCCTGGTTCTGTGACATCATGTTGCCCCCAGAAGCGCACCATTGTTCTTCCTCCTTCAGACACTTGGTCCCTTCTAATAAAGAAAAAGGAAGGACGTAACTTTGAATGGGCTAGTCTCACCCTACAGAGAGTCAGGTCGTTATATGACAGCCAGGAGGCTCAGGAACAAAGTCTGACCGCTGAACTTGGCCTCTCAATGCATAGCTGAAAGCAGAGGTTCCCTACTGGGGCTTCGTTGAAACTCACATGCCGATGCCCCTCCAGAGCTGCTGGATCAGCCTGGGCAGAGCACCCCACTGACCCTAATGTGCTGCCAAGGTCAGAACCTGAGATATACAGGGAAAATGGGAAACATTGGCATTCTAGGCCGGGCGCAGTGCCTCATGCCTGTAATCCCAGCACTTTGGGAGGCTGGGGCAGGTGGATTACAAGGTCAAGAGATTGAGACCATCCTAGCCAATATGGTGAAACCCCATCTCTACTAAAAATACAGGCGTGGTGGCACACACCTGTAGTCCCAGCTACTCCTGGGGAGGCTGAGGCAGGAGAATCATTTGAACCTGGAAGAAGGAGGTTATAATGTGTCAAGATGGTGCCATTGCACTCCAGCCTGGTGACAGAGGGAGACTCCGTCTCAAAAAAATAAAAAAATTGGCATTCTAGACTTAAGCTACTTTTTCTTATAGAAGCTACCAGACTGCCCACCTTGAGAACAGTAAATGTGCAAATTTATCTCTGTATCCCCAGGAGCCAACCACATGCAGCCCACAATAGGCAGCAGACTTGGGGTTGACATCCAGCTAGTAATTACCATAGGGCCTGTGGTCTGTGACCATTAGTTGGTCAGGGTCCATGTCATCTTGGTTGTTAAATATGTAGAATGCAACCCTGAGTTATAGTCCTTGTTTGGATGAAACTGAGCAAAATTCAAGTTGGGAGAGGCAGAGGATGGTCAAACATGAATATTTTTGGTAACAAACATAAAGGCTATTGCAACATGGAGAAAAGAGAGGTTCCTGTGGCCACAAGTTATCCAAGAAGGCTTCTGGCCACTCTCCTTATACCTCTCATGGGTCAGCACTAGGTCACATGCTCTTCCCGGCCAATCAGTGGGAGGGTGGTTAGGAATACCATCACTGGCTTAGACCAATCAAGATTGAATCTTGGGCTGGGTTACCCAACACACCTTTTCTAGTTCAGCCCTGCAGTGACCTGGATGCCAAACCCAGCCCTGTTTCTGGAGTTCATTTACAACCAGCACTTAACCATCTCATATTCTTTGCTGAATGTTTATAGAAATGACAGGGAAAAGGTTCCACTGCACAACATTCTTTTTCAAGTCCATATCTGTGTTAGGGTTAAGATGAGACACTTGGCTGGGTGCGGTGGCTCACACCTGTAATCCCAGGACTTCGGGAGGCCAAGGCAGGTGGATCACAAAGTCAGGAGTTCAAGACCAGCTTGGCCAGCATGGTGAAACCCTGTCTCTACTGAAAAATACAAAAAAACAAAAACAAAAAATTAGCCGGGCGTGGTGGCATATGTCTGGGGTTCCAGCTACTCAGGAGGCTGAGGCAGGAGAATCGCTGGAGCCCAGGAGGCAGAGGTTTCAGGGAGCCAAGATCCCGCCACTGCACTCCAGCCTGGGTGACAGAGCAAGACTCTGTTTCAAAAAAAAAAAAAAGATGAGACCCTTTGCCTCTAGAGAAAACAATACTTCTTCCTTTCCCCTTCCTTCCTGCAGCACCAGCCTTGTTGGCCCCCTTTTTCACCTCTCCAGATGCTCTTAAAAATTCCAACTCCTAGGCTGGGCATAGTAGCTCATGCCTCTACCCCCAGCACTTTGGGAGGCTGAGGCATGAGGATCATTTGAGCCAAGGAGTTCAAGACTAGCCTTGGCAACATAGTGAGACTTTGCCTGTTAAAAAAAAAAATTAATTTTCTGGGTATGGTGGCCCATGTCTGTAGACCCAGCTACTCAAGAGGCTGAGGTGGGTGGATCACTTGAGCCCACGAGGTCAAGGCTGCAGACAGCCATGGTCTGGGTGACAGAGCGAGACTCTGTCTTTACAAAAAAAAAAAAAACAGTGCCTCCTCATCATCCCCACCAGCTTCACCATCATGACTGCTATTTATGGAGTGCCAAAAGATTTAGAATTTTTTGGTTACAAGTGAGAAGAAAATTCAACTCGATCTGTTTTAATCAAAAAGGGAAGTTATTCCCTCATGTAACTAAAAACCCATGACTGCAGTCACAGCTGGATCAAAAGGCTCCAACAATGTCATTGGGACTTAGTCTCTCTTCATCTTGCCATTCTCCCTCCCTCGGGGTGGGCCTCACCTCCAGGCAGGCTGCCTCCCACAGTAGTCCTGCAGAGCTGCAGCTTTTGCTTCTCCCAGCTTCACATCCACAAGAGAAAGGATCTCCTAACCCACCAGTCCCAGTCAAAACCCTGAGACCACCTCTCAGCAGCTTAAGGTGGATGAAGTGCTCGTTCCTGAGCCCAACCTCACGCCATTCACTCCACTCCAGCCCTCTGGCCTCTGGCGCTGGGAATGTGCCTCACTCCCTCCAGCCTCTGGGCTTTGACCACACAGGTCACTCTGCCTGGGCTCTTTGCCTGGGTAACCAATGTTCCAGCAAGTCTGTGCCAGTTGGGATCCACTCAAGAGACAGAGCACACTGTTTTTTTGTTGTTTTGTTTTTGAAACGGGGTCTCACTCTGTCACCCAGAATGGAGTGCAGTGGTGCAACAATGGTTCAACCTCCCCTGCTCATGTGATCCTCCCACCTCAGCCTCCCAAGTAGCTGTGACTACAGGTGTGTGCCACCATACCCAGCTTTTTCTTTCTTTTCTTTCTTCTTTCTTTCCTTTCCTTTTCTTATTTTTCTTTCTTTCTTTCTTTTTTTTTTTTTTGTAGAGACAGGGTCTCACTATGTTGCCCAGGCTGGTCTCAAACTCCTGGGCTCAAGAGATCCCCCCACTTCAGCATCCCAAAGTGCTGGGACTACAGGAATGAGCCATCATGCCCAGCTAGACTGGTTCTTTTGCCAGATAAAACATAATATAAAGAACTGTTAAGCAGGTATTGGGAACCAAAAAGATGAAATGGAGACACTAAGGTATTGCAGCTTAATAATGACACAGAGCAGACCCCCTTCCGACAGCTGGAAGAACAAGAGGAGCAGGACAAATGAGAAAAATTTTGAAGCTGGGAGGAGAAGGGGCTCTGTGGAGCTGGTTCCCAGACGCTGAGGAGGGCTGGCCAGAGGGGAAGTGAGGCTCCCCGACCCCTGTTCACTCCCCTCTCGTAGCACCAGCCCTTTTCTTCATAAACACCCACCACGGGGTAACAAAGTGATTACATGTACTGTCATCTGTCTGAGGTCTCCCCACCAGCCCCCTGAAAGCAGTGGGATGCCTGTCATCACACCTGTCCACCCCTGTGCCCAGCACATACTAAGTGCTCCTCAAACCATTGCTGATGGAATCATTTGTCAGGGTAGTGCACAGGACATCCCTGCCCTGGCCGGACTAAGACTCTGCCAGGTTATCCAAACCCTCCTTTATCCTGCGTGGGGGCTGGCGGCGGGGGGCGGTGGGGCTCAATCGAGACAGTCTAGGCCCTGGGAGCAGGATGGAAGATGACAGTCACTCCTAGAATCGGACCTATGCAGGGTCATCACCTGTGAAGCAGAACCATCCTCACCTCTGCCCCTGGGGTCCCTCACTGGCCTCGCCCCAGTCAGGCCCTTCCTTGGGCACTGCCTGGCACCTAGCAGGTTGAATGAATGAGACCTCACCCCTGTTTTCCAGGGGTACCATGTACTCGGAGTCATGGATTCTCTAGGTCATCTTTGGACTGAGAGGTACTATGCTACCTTTTAAATTTTACGTCCCACTCCCACACAATGGTAACTTTTATATGCTTTTTACCACAATTAAAATTTGTTTTTAAGTTTTGAGGACATGGACGAAGTGAGTAGAATTTTGAGGACTAGAGGCTGGGAAGGGTAGGAGGGAGGGGAGGATGGGGAGAATTTGGTGAATGGACATAAAATTTCAGCCAGGTAGGAGGAAGGCGCTCTGGTGTTCTGTAGCACTGTAGGGTGAATATGGTTAACTACAGATTATTGTATCTTTTCAAAAAGCTGGAAGAGAGTTTGAATGTTCACAACACAAAGAAATGACAAACGTTTGAAGTGATGAATATGCTAATTCCTCCGATTTAATCATTACTCTTTTTTTTTTTTTTTCCCTGAAACAGAGTCTCTCTGTTGCCCAGGCTTCAGCTTACTGCAACCTCCACCTCCCAGGTTCAAGCAATTCTCCTGCCTCAGCCTTCCAAGGAGCTGGGATTACAGGCATGCACCACTACACTAAGTTAATTTTTGTATTTTTAGTAGAGACAGGGTTTCACCATGTTGGCCAGGCTGGTTTCGAACTCCTGGCCTCAGGTGATCCTCCCACCTTGGCCTCCCAAAGTACTGGGATCATAGGCATGAGCCACCACATTCAGCCTGATCAGTACGTATTTTATATGTGTATCAAAATATTACTCTGCAGCCCATAAATACATACAAATTGAGGAAAATTCAAAGGGTAAAAATTTTTTTATGGAAAAAAATCTCCCCCCTGCAAGTAATAACCCGTATGATACAGTGATGCTTTGGAACCAGTCTGGGTTCAAAGAGAAGCGATTCTATTTCCTGGCTGTGTGAGCTTGAACAAGTCACTTTACCTCTCTGAGGGGTAGTCTCCTCTTCTGTAAAATACAACTAAAACAACATCAAAGCCCCAGCACAATGCCTGGCCCACAGTAGGTACTTAATACAAGCTTGTTCATTTCGTCTCGCTGTAAGCGAGCTCTAATCACAGATCAGACCCGGAGGACTCACCTCCCTGAGAGTGACCCAACATCCCAGCATGGGGCTCGGCCTGGATGTCGGGCAGCAGGTGGATCAAAACTAAGGCCAAGAGCCCTGGTCCCTGGGGGAAGGGGCTGCCTTGGGGGAACCTCTCTTGCTCTATGGGGCACCAAGTGTGCATGGATTAGAACTCTACTCAAACTTGGCTGGGTGCAGTGGCTCACACTCGTAATCCCAGCACTTTGGGAGGCTGACACGGGCAGATCACAAGGTCAGGAGAACGAGACCACCATGGCTAACATGTGAAACCCTGACTCTAGTAAAAATACAAAAAATTAGCCAGGTGTGGTGGCATGCGCCTGTAGTCCCAGCTACTCAGGAGACTGAGGCAGGAGAATCGCTTGAACCCAAGAGGCGGAGGTTGCAGTGAGCTGAGATCACGCCACTTAACTCCAACCTGGGTGACAGAGTGAGACTGCATCTCAAAAAAAAAACTGTATTCAAACTTGCTTAAGCAAACTGGGAGATTCACTGTCTCACATCTGTGGGAATTCCAGAGAGGATTCTGACTGGAAGGCAAGGTAGATCCAGGCACTCAAGAGAAACTTCAATGGGTTGGTCTCATTCTTTTCAAGCCCTGTGTGCCAGGGATGCTGACCACAGTTGTGGCCCCTGCCACAACTTCCCCATCTGCCGTCCTAGCCCCCAGCCTGGCGTGAGTTCTTGAAACAGATATCAAAACCTCCTGAGGGCACTAGCTCGTGACAGCTGGAACAATTTTATCCTTCAGGTAGGGCTTCCAGATTTAGGAAATAAAACTGCAGTCTTTGGACATAATTATACAAAGACATTATGTGTTTACCTGAAATTCAACACCCACAGTGGGAAGAGGAAGCTTTTGTGGTTTTTTTTGTTTGTTTCTGTTTTTTTTGAGATAGGGTCTGGCTCTGTTGCCCAGGCTGAAGTGCAGTGGAGCTATCTCAGCTCACTGCACCCTCCGCCTCCCAGGCTCAACTGATTCTCCTGCCTCAGCCTCCTGACTAGCTGGGCTTACAGGTGCCTGCCACCACACCCAGGTAATTTTTGTATTTTTAGTAGAGACGGGGTTTCGTCATCTTGGCCAGGCTGGTCTCGAACTCGACGCCTCGCAAAGTGCTGAGATTACAGGTACGTGCCATTGTGCCTGGCCCCACACACTGTTCTGTGCACTTATCAATTCATTTCATTTCATTCTTTTAACAACCCTACGAAGTAGGCATCATTTTCCCATTTTATGGATTAAGAACTGGAGGCACGGGGTGTTTAAGTACCTTGTTCAAGGTCATAGTTGGTGAGAGGCAGAGCCAGGATTCAACCCTAGGCCGTCTGGCTCCAAGTCCACATGCTTAACCACCACACCACATTGCCGTTCCCCATCCCACAGAAGCAAGAGACGGTCCTTTCAGGGGCAGCCGAAGGAGAAGGGATCCCAGCCCTTCCCCAGAGGGGTACGGGGGAGCAGCTGGACCTCAGGTGGCCCAGCGTCAGCACAAAGCCTATCTTCAGTGCCCTCTCTCTGGAAAATACTGGGGCTCCCAGAGAATGTACCAGAAACAGAGGCCACTTCCCAGGCTCCAATGGAGGGCAAAAAGCCCTGGCCTGAAGACTCAGATACTGACCAACTTTACCCCTGCCACAAGCAGACATGTCGGCTATGTGACTGTGGACCCATCACCGTCCCTTTCTGGCCTATTTCTTCCTCTTGCACATAGCAGATTGAGGGTTAATCCCCATATCCTGAGTGCCCTGGGTTCTCTCTGGGGAAAAGCTAGGGGTGAACTAATACCCCAGCCTGTGGTCGACCACCAACTGCTCTGGCCTCAACAGCCCCAGGTGTTGGGAGAACAAGACTCCCCCGTGTCCCCACCCAGACACGGAGTACCAGTGGCTCCCAGGCCCTAGTGGGAGAAGGCCCAACGTTGGCCCCAGCTTCCTCCTGCACAGCACTCTCTAGTTCACGCTCATCACTGCCTGGCCGGCCCTTCCCACCTCTCCGCAGGCGGCACCCCTCCCCCTGCCAGGCTGGGGTGAGTTCTGCCCCTGCCACAACTTCCCTATCTGCCATCTTAGCCCCCAGCCTGGTGTGAGTTCTTGAACCAGGCATCAAAAACTCACGAGGGCACTGGCTAGTGCCAGCTGGAGTGATTTTGCCGGCAGATAGGGTTTCCAGATTTAGGAAATAAAAATGCAGTCTCTGGACATAATTATATAAAAACAGTATGTGTTTATCTGAAATTCAAATTTAACCAGGCAACCTATATGTTATTAGGCAACCCTGCACTTGGGGGACATTGCTGGCATCTGGAGACAGTTTTTGATGATCCCAGCTCAGGGGTGCTACTGGCATCAGGGAGGTCGACACAAGGGATGCTGCTCAGTACCCTGCAGTGCACAGGACAGTCCCCACCACAGTGACCCAGCTCCTAATGGCAAGCATGCGGAGGGTATGAAACCCCCACCTGATGGCCCTCCCAACCATGGCACACATGCTCACCTGCCATCTAGGGGACTTGTCAGAGGAAATCGTGGTGATCCTTACATGAAAGTCAGGGAAACTGAGGCACGGGTGAACTGTCTTATTCAAGGTCATGGTGGAGTCTTTCCTTCTCTAATAAACTCATCGGTTCTTCTAAACATAGAGTCATGCAAGCCCAGCCAGGAAACACAGGTGGGGAGAGAGGTTAGATAGAGCCTTTCAGAGTCCTCAGGCCCCTGGGACTGGGATCCTCTGGGGCTGGATAAGGCAGCCCAAGAAAGGAAGAGGAACCATGCTGACCTGACAGTCGTCACTACTAGGCTGTTGTCAATTGTGCCACCAGGAGGCAGCAGAGACTGGGAAATAATTCAGCACGCCTTGCCCTCCGCAGAGCTGCAAGGAACTGGTCAGTCCTGGCACTGGCCCCTCCTACCCCCATCACCTCCCCCACTCCTTCCCCACCTCCCCTGACCCAGAGTCTGATGCAGCTGCTCTAGAACCGACGGCAGGCATCCGCTTTTTTTTTTTTTTTTTTTTGAGACGGAGTTTCGCTCTTGATACCCAGGCTGGAGTGCAATGGCGCGATCTCGGCTCACCACAACCTCCGCCTCCTGGGTTCAGGCAATTCTCCTGCCTCAGCCTCCTGAGTAGCTGGGATTACAGGCACGTGCCACCATGCCCAGCTAATTTTTTGTATTAGTAGAGACGGGGTTTCACCATGTTGACCAGGATGGTCTCGATCTCTTGACCTCGTGATCCACCCGCCTCAGCCTCCCAAAGTGCTGGGATTACAGGCTTGAGCCACCGCGCCCGGCCGCCTTTTTTTTTTTTTAACTGCTCTCAGGTGATTCTGTGTTGCAGAGAGGATTGCGAAATGCTGGTTTTAGGCCTTGGTTTTCTTTCTTTTCATTTTTTTAAGACAGAGTCTCATTCTGTCGTCCAGGCTGGAGTACAATGGCACAATCTCAGCTCACTGCAACCTCTGCTCCCCAGTTCAAGCAATTCTCCTGCCTCAGCCTCCTGAGTAGCTGGAATTACAGGTGCCTGCCACCACGCCTGGCTAATTTTTTTATTTTTAATAGAAATGACGTTTCACCATGCTGGCCAGACTGGTCTCAAACTCTTGACCTTAAGTGATCCACCCACCTTGGCCTCACAAAGTGCTGGATTACAGGTGTGAGCCACCGCACTCATCCAGGCCTTGGTTTTCATCCCTGATTGCACAGCAGAATTATCTGGAAACTTTAAAAACCCACTACAGTGTTTTTTTTAAGTCTATCCACAGGTCACGGATAAACAAATGTGGTATACACAGACAACAGAATATGAGTTAAGTGAAAGAAATAAAACTCTAACACATGGCCAGGTACAGTGGCTCACACCTATATCCCCAGCACTTTGGGAGGCCAAGGTGGGCAGATCATGATGTCAGGAATTCGAGACCAGCCTGACCAACATGGTGAAATCCCATCTCTAGTAAAAATACAAAAATTAGCCAGGCTTCATGGCGTGCACCTGTAATCCCAGCCACTCAGGAGGCTGAAGCAGGAGACTCACTTGAACCTGGGAGGCAGAGGTTGCAATGAGCTGAGATCGCACCACTACACTCCAGCCTAGGCAACAGAGCAAGACTCTATCTCAAAAACAAACTCTGACACAAGCAACTCTACCAACCTTGAAGATATTGTGCTAAGTGAAGTAAACCAGATACAGAAGGACAAACACTGTAGTTTCTGCCAATAGGAGATTCCTAGAGTAGTCAGATTCATGGAGGCAGGAAGCAGGATCGTGGTTGCCACAGGCTGGGGGAGGAGGCAGAAATGGGGAATTTGTGTTTTTACAGGCACAGAGTTTCCCTTTAGGAAGATGAAAATGTTCTGAAAAGAATGGTTGCACGGCAGTGTGAATGTACTTAATGTCACTGAATGGGACATTCGAAAATTGTTAAAATGGGCCAGGCACAGTGGTTCACGCCTGTGATCCAGCACTTTGGGAGGCCTGAGGGAGGTAGATTGCCTGAGCTTAGGAGTTCCAGACCAGTCTGGGGAACATGGTGAAACCTCATCTCTACCAAATATACGAAAAATTAGCTGGGTATGGTAGCTTGCACCTGTGGCTGGGAGGCTGAAGTGGGAGGATCACTTAAGCCTGGGAGGCAAAGGTTACAGTGAGCTGAGATTGGGCCACTGCACTCCAACCTGGGTGACAGAGTAAGACCCCATCTTGAAAATAAGTAAATAAATAAAATGGTAACTTTTATGTCGTATTTCTATTGCAATAAAAAAAATACTGCCGGGTGCAGTGGCACACGCCTGTAATCCCAGCACTTTGGAAAGCCAAGGTGAGCAGATCATGAGGTGGGGAGTTGAGACCAGCCTGGCCAATATGGTGAAACCCTGTCTCTACTAAAAATACAAAAATCAGCTGGGCATGGTGGTGCATACCTGTAATCCCAGCTACTCAGGAGGCTAAGGCAGGAGGATCGTTTGAACCCAGGAGGCAGAGGTTGCAGTGAGCTGAGATTGTACCACTGCACTCCAGCCTGGGTGACAGAGCGAAACTCCGTATAGATTCCCACTTTATCTGTATAGTGGGAAAATATATGCTGGGTTTCACAATTAAAGCTTAAGATCATCCCACAAAACAAAAGCACAAAGGCCTATGTCCAAGTCTTTCCCTAGACTAATAAAAATGTCTGGGGGTTGAGTCCCGAAAACTGCAATTTTCTCAGTGTCCCAGAAGAATTTAACGTGCAGTCACTGTTGAGAATCCCTGGTTTAAGATCATTCCAAGATTTCCACACCCTGGAAGAATATTGCTGCTCTAGCCATTTATCTCTTATGGTGGTATTCAAATGTGCCCACAGGTTCTTTTATACTCTTCCTTCAAGAGGTAGAAACTGATCAAGCACCTTGCCTCATGGCTGTAATCCCAACACTTTGGGAGGTTGAGGCAGAAGGAGCCCTTGAGCTTAAGAGTTTGAGACATCTCTCGCTCTCTACTAAAAATACCAATAACTTAGCTGGGTGTGGTGTGTGCTTCTGTAGCCCCAGTTTCTTGGAAGGCTGAGGCAGGAGGATCGCTTAAACCCAGGATGTCAAGGCTGCAGTGAGCTATGAACGTGCCACCGCACTTCAGCCTGGGCAACAGAGTGAGACCCTGTCTTAAAAAAACAAGAAGAGGTGGAAATTACTTCCTTTCCCCTTGAGTGTGGGCTGAACTTTGTGACTTGCTTCTAACAGGAAAAACAAAAAAAGCAAAAAGCAGAAGTGATGGTGTAAGACCAAGAGACAAGGTCATCAGAGGCACTTTGGCTTCCATCGTGGTCTTTCTCTTTCTCTTCAATCATTGACCTTTAATAAAGCCAGCTGCCATGTCCTGAGGGCACTTGCGTAGCCTAGGGAGAGGCCAATGTAATGAGAAACCCAGGCCTCCTGTTAAAAGCTGTGCAAGGAATCCATCAGGTAAGTGGATCCTCCAGCCCCAGGCAAGCAGTCCCAGCCACCATCCTGACTGACTGCAGCCACGTGAGAGGCCCTGAGCCAGAACTACCCATCTAGGCACTCCTAAATTCCTGACCCACAGACTTGGTGAGATAATAAACGTTTTCTGTTTTAAGCCACAAATTTTGAAGTGATTTGTTGCACAGCAATAAACAACTAATATACGTCCATCCATGAGTCAATCAGTCATCCACACATCCATCTATACACTCACCCATTCATCCACCCTTCCACTCACCCACCAATCTATTCTTTCATCATCCATCTGTCTATCCACTGATCCAGCTACCCATCCATCCAATCATTCACTCTTTCACTTACCCATCCATCCATCCACCCATCATATCTACTCAGCACAGAACACAGGACCTAGCTCACAGGAGATTGGTGTAAATATTTGTCAAATGAATGAACCAAACATGGTGCAAATGTCTGCTCTCCATTTCTTGCCAAGACAGGCCAAGGGAGGCTCGAATGTGGCCCCTATGAGATGGAGCCAGTATCTGGTTCTGCCAGAGCAGCTCTGGCCTCTGGGTGCTATTGGCCACCTCCTGGGCCCATTTGGCATCATTCCCTTCTGCTAAGAACCACCCACCCTTCTCTCACCCACCCACATACAAGCTGCTTGGGCCTGCCTGGTAGGAAAAACCTGGCTCTGTCCCTCCCTCTCCCCCATCGCACACACACCCACTGGGGCTGGTCATCCAGGAAGGCTGGGAACAGCGAAGCTTCTTGCCTCCCAAAGAGAGTTTGTGGCAAGAAAATTTGGGTTCTTTGAGGTTCAAGAAGCTGGGCCAAGTGGGACAGTCACAGGGAGGTTTTGGCAAAAGCCTGGCTGCCTCTTCCCAGACAATGTCATCATCTAGGCCTGCCCCACCCATCCCAAATACCCACTTTCAGCCTATTCCTTCTCATACCTCGGGGTTCTCCTTACATGCTCGGGCCTGTTTTCTCATCTGTAAAATGAGAACGATGGCAATATTTTGGAGACGAGATGACACGTGCACAGGAGAACCCTCGGCAAGACGCCCGGTGAGCAGCAGAGCTACTGTGAATGGAGCGGATGGACAGTGAGGCCAGCGACACCCAGAGGCCGGCGAGCAGCCGCTGACCCGGCCCTCCCCTCCCCTCCCCTGCACCGCTCTGCCCTGGCTGCCTCCCTCCTCCTGCTCCTCACAGTCTATGCCCACTCCCACCTCTGGGCCTCTGCCCTGGCTGTTCCCTCTGCCTGGAACACTTTCCCCAAATCCCCACTCAGCTCCTTTCTCCCTTCCCTCAGGGTTTTGCTCAGATGTCACCTTTTCAGTGAGCTTCACCTGGATACCCCTTCTCCACTCTCACTGGCTCCCTTTTTGAATTAATCTTTCTCTACTGTATTTATCCTTCTAAGGTGCTACAACTTTTCTATCTTTTTTTTTTTTTTGGATGGAGTCTCACTCTGTCACCCAAGCTGGAGTGCGGCGGCATCACTTCGGCTCACTGCAAACTCTGCCTCCCAGGTTCAGCGATTCTCATGCCTTAGCCTCCCAAGTAACTGGGTGCCACCATACCTTGCTAGTTTTTTTAGTAGAGATGGGGTTTCACCATGTTGGCCAGGCTGGTCTCCAACTCCTGACCTCAAGTGATCCACCGTCCTTGGCCTCCCAAAGTGCTGGGATTACAGGTATGAGCCACTGCGCTTGGCCCAGTTAAATATTAAAAACCGAGAGAGTTACTGTCCATCTACAAAGGCTGGAATGTCACATAAACCCACCAAGAGTTTTGCCTAGGCCTTTCCTGGGCCTTCAAGCATGACAGGATAACAAAGGAATTCTTAATGGGACCCGTTTAGGATTAAACAGGTTTTATTGGGGGTCTGAAATAACTTCCCAGGCCTCCAGAGACAAATTTATTGGGGGTCTGAAGGAACTCTCCAAACCTCCATGATTTAGCAGGAGACAAGATAAGGGTAATCACTCTCGTACCCAGACCACTTAGATTAAGTAAATTCACTGAGACTCCAGAGGAAGTCTTCAGGGCTCAGACTTTAGAGAAGAAATTAATCACCTAAGGCTGGGCGTGGTGGCTCAAGCCTGACGGATCACCTGAGGTCAGGAGTTTTAGACCAGCCTGGCCAACATGGAGAAGCGCTGTCTCTACTAAAAATACAACATTAGCCTGGCATGGTAATGCATGCCTGTAATCCCAGCTACTCGGGAGGCTGAGGCAGGAGAATCACTTGAACCGGAGAGGCGGAGGTTGCAGTGAGCCGAGATTGGCCATTGCACTCCAGCCTGGGCAAGAAGAGGGAAATTCTGTCTCAAAAAAAAAATTTATCACTTGTCTTCAGATGAATGCACACTTACTCGCAGACATATAGCTTAGAAGATATATAAGCTCTGGAAAACTTTGTAATTTTGAGTTGGTCTGGAGAGACTTTCCAGGCCTCCCTGTACCCAGTTACAGAAGTAAACTCCTTCCTTTCCCAGTTGATCTGCATCTCATTATCCGCCTCAGGAATAAGCAGCCCACCCTCAGTGGGGTCGGAACCCTCCTGTTAAGGGGAGGACCCCAGGGGCGTGCCAGGACACTCGTATGCCAAGGCAACTTCCAGACTGGGGACTGAGTCCGCCCCTGAGAGGACAGTCCCTGGACCCCAATGTGGGGAAGCTCGGGCCCCCATCTCAGGGGGTTCCCCATTGGCTGCCCCAGGAACCAGGTGCAAGGCCGAAGCCACCCCTGGGCAACACGGGCCGGGGCAGGCTGGGAGCAGCAGGGAGCCCCTCCCCGTCTGGGCACCCCGCCTCTGGAAGGCCTACGCCCCTACAAGACCCACGTCTGCGCCTTCTGCTTCGCTCAGCCTCGCAGAGCCTCCCCGCCCCGGGCTCCCGCAGCTGCAGAGCTGTGCCGGGAAGCCGGGTCTCCATGACAACATTGACGTCACCGGCCCGGGGCTGGGAACTGCCTCCCGCCCCCCGCAGCGGTCGGGCCCAGCCCCAGCCCGGATCTGCAGCAGCTGCGACCCAGGAGTGCTGGCGCCGCCGACCCTGTCCTCTGGCCTGTCCCTTCCTGGTCACCGGGGCCAGACAGGCGGGAACAGGCCAGAGGGCCCTCACCTGCCGGCCACCTTCCCGAGATCCGCTTCTTCCCGCCCTTCCCTTTGGTCCTCAGATTGCTCTCTGCTGGTTACAGGCTCAACAGACCTCGCTTCCTGTTTCATTAACTGGAATCCCCCTCCAGGGAGAATGTGCGTTTTAATAGAATGCGGGAGTGATGAGCCGCCCTCCCCGCTCCCTCGACGGCTTCACCTCTGCCTCCCTTTACTCCACAATAAAGAACAATTCCCAAATTACATAGCCCCTCCCCCATCCCGGGCGCCTGCCCTGTAACAGCTTCCCACTGCCCTAGTGCTGAGAATTCAGAGGCCTCGGCTCTCTGCAGCGGCCCCGGCCCCACCTCCTTCTCCTCCTCCTCCCTCCTTCTCTTCCTCCCTTCTCCTTCTCTCTTCTTCTCCTTCCTCTCCCTCCTCTTCCTTCTCCCTCTTCCTCCTTCTCCTCCTCCTCCTTCTCCTGCTTCTCCCCCCCCGCCCCTCCTTCTCCCTTCCAGCACCTTCCCCCACCGAATTGCCAGGCTCTGCCTCTGGGCCTCCGCATGTGCCCTTCCCTCCTCCTGCAAGGCTGTTCCCTCCCCCGCCTCCCCTCCGGCTGGAGACTCCAGCTGCTCTCCAGGTCTAGGCTCGCAGGTGAGCTCACAGCAGCCTGCACTTCCCTTCCGCTCTCCGTGGCTGTCTCGAGGGTGAGGACGGTTAACAATAACAATGCTGTGTGCTTCCAAACAGCTACAAGAGGCGTCTGAATGAACGTTCTCACCACAAAGAAATGATCACCGTGTGGGGTGACGGATTCACCCGTGACCCTGACTTGATCATTACACAGTGCGTACGTGCATGGAAGCTTCACGTTGCACCCCATCGATATGTACCACTGCCGAGTGCTGTGAACCCGGAAGTATCTGAGGCAGGGCTCAATCAATCTAGAAAGTTTATTTTGCCAGGTTTTAGGACATGCCCGTAACACAGCCTCAGGAGATCCTAACATGTGTCAAAGGTGGTCAAGGTCAACTTGAAAAAGTTATTATCCATAGTAAGCAATGTCTGAGTTGTGGCTGGGTGCGGTGGTTCACGCCTGTAATCCCAGCAGGAGGGGAGGCCAAGGTGGGTGGATCACTTGAGGTCAGGAGTTTGAGACCAGCCTGGCCAACATGGTGAAACCCCATCTCTACTAAAATTACAAAATTTAGTCGGATGTGGTGGCTCACGCCTGTAATCCCAGCAATTTGGGAGGCCAAGGTGGGTGGATCACTTGAGGTCAGGAATTTGAGACCAGCCTGAACAACATGGTGAAACCCCATTTGTACTAAAAAGACAAAATTTAGCTGGGTGTGGTGGCACATGGCTGTAACCCCAGCTACTCGGGAGGCTGAGGCAGGAGATCACTTGACCCCGGGAGGCGGAAGTTGCAGTGAGCCGAGATTGCACCACTGCAATTCCAGCCTGAGCAACAGAGAGAGACCCTGTATAAAAAAAAAGAAGAAGAAGAAAAATCAAGAAAAGAAAACTGAATTGGAATCATGGGTTGTAGAGACCAAGGTTTTTGTTTCTTGCTTTTGAGACGGAGTCTGCTACTGTTGCCTGGGCTGGAGTGCAGTGGCATGATCTCGGCTCACTGCAACCTGCACTTCCCGGGTTCAAGCAATCCTCCTGCCTCAGCCTCCTGAGTAGCTGGGATTACAGGTGCCTGCCACCATGCCCAGCTAATTTTTGTGTGTGTTTTTTTTTTTTTTTAGTAGACACAGGGTTTCATTATGTTGGCCAGGCTGGGGAGACCAAGGTTTTATCATGCAGATGGCACCTCCAGGTAGCAGGCTTCAGAGAGAATAGACTGTAAATGCTTCTTACCAGACATGCTGGAGGGGTATAATGAGATATGTCCAACCCCCTCTTCTATGATGGCCTGAACTAGATTTTCAGGTTAACTCTAGAATGTTCTTGGCCGAGAGGAGGGGTTCGTTCAAAAGGTTGCAGGGCCTTAGAATGTTATTTTTGGTTTACAGCATCCATTAAAAACAAAATAAAATGCAAAACAAACAAAAAAAATGATTTGTGTGATCATTTCTTTAGCAGCTGCCTCAACCCCTACTCCACGTGTCCTGAGGGTGAGGATGGCGTTAGTTCTATTCACTCCTGGTCCCCAGCACACAGTAAGTGCTCATCATGTATTTCGAGACAGACTTATTGAGGTGCAGTTCACACACCATTCAATTCACCCTTAGAAAGTGTACAGTGCAGTGGTATTTAATGTGTTCAGAACTGTGCAGACACCATCATGGTCAATTTAGAACCTTTTCATTACCCAAAAGTGATACCTGTACCTGTTAGCAGCCACCCTCCTATCCCCCATCCCCCTCAGCCCTAAGCAAGCACTAACCTACTTCCTGCTTCTGTAGACATTCTGGATCTTCATATAAATGGAATCACACAGTATGTGGACTTTGTGACCAGCATTTTAAAGGTTCTACACTGTGTTCAATGAAAACGAATGGGTGACTGGAGGAATGAAAGGCTGTGAGAAGCAAAGGCAGGGTCCTCTCCTGGTGGGGTGACGGGCAGTGGAAAGCGGGGCCATGGGTCCACTTTGGGATCCACATCTAATAGGGATGCAGCCTTTTTTTTTTTTTTTTAAGATTTAAAAGCATTTAATGACATAGCATATATTTAACAGGGCAAAAGTTGAGAGGTACAGGTGTGCAGCTTTCACTGAGTCGACAACTGCCTGCCCCAGCACCAGCACACCTCTGACAGTCTGCAGCCAAGGTCAAAATTCCAATCTCGGCTGGGTGCAGTGGCGCACACCCGTAATCCCAGCACTTTGGGAGGCCGAGGTCAGTGGATCAAAAGGTCAGAGAAGTTTGAGACCAGCCTGACCAAGATGGTGAAACCTATCTCTACTTAAAATACAAAAATTAGCTGGGTGCAGTGGCAGGTACCTGTAATCCCAGCTACTCAGAAGGCTGAAGCAGGAGAATCTCTTGAACCCCAGAGACAGAGGTTGCAGTGAGCCAAGATCACTCCACTGCACTCTAGTCTAAGTGACAGAGTGAGACTCCGTCTAAAAAAAAAAAAAAATTCCAGTCTTGTTGCCTAAGCCCTGAGTTTAGATGCAGGTCAGATGCCAGACCCACTGCCCCTCATTCCATCAGAAGAGCCACTTTCTGTTCTTCACACTGGCATTTTCATTCATTCATCCATTCCACAGAAATGCACGGTTATGAACTATGAGTCTTTTGTAAATGAATATACTCTTATTTTTAAAAATCAATTAAAATAGACAGATGCTGGCTCTCAAGACTTCGGGCTAGACCTGAGAATCTTACCTCTGCCAGACCATTCTGCCACAATTCATCCCAGGAGGTCCAGGCTGGGACCTTTAGTGCTTGGGGTTTGACGGGACAGTGGTCCCAGGTGACTTGGAAGGCCTCTCCGTGAATATGCACACTAAGTACCAAGTAAAACACTTGAAGTAGCGATTCAAGAAAAAGATTTTTTTTTTTAAATGCACGCTAAGTGGAAATTGTTTTACCAACATGTAAATGCCATCTCAATTCCTGCCCCCTCAGTGCCCCACTTCCTTTTTGGGGGGATGAAGCCTTGCTCTGTCGCCTAGACTGGAGTGCAGTGGCACAATCTCGGCTCACTGTAATCTCTGCCTCCTGGGTAGAAGCAATTCTGCCTCAGCCTCCCAAGTACCTGGGATTACAGGCACCTGCCACCACGCCTCGCTAATTCTTGTATTTTTAGTAGAGACGGGGTTTCACCGTGTTGGCCAGGCCGATCTCGAACTCCTGACCTCAAGTGATCCACCCGCTCATCCTCCCGAAGTGCTGGGATTACAGGCATGAGCCAGTGCACCCAGTCAGTGTCGCACTTCTTACTGTGTGGACACTGTCTCGGGTACTGGTTTATAGAAATCCTAGAACTGCACTGTTTACACAGCAGCTACCAGCTACACATGGCTGCTACTGAGCAATTAAAACGTAGCTGGTTTGAACTGAGGTGTGCTCTAAATGCAAAACACACACCACATTTGGAAGACTCAGTATGGGGGAAAATATGTAAACTATCTCGTTAATTATTATGTATATTGACTACAGGTTGAAATGATAATAGCTTGGATATGTGAGGTTAAAAAAACATACTGTCACAGCATTTTGGAGAGGTCCAGGTGGGCGGATCGCCTGAAGTCGGGAGTTCGAGACCAGCCTGGCCAACATGGTGAAACCCCATCTCTACTAAAAATACAAAAAAATTAGCTGGGCATGGTGGCAGGTGCCTGTAATCTCAGCTACCTGATGGGCTGAGGCAGGAGAACCACTTGAACCCAGGTGGCAGAGGTTGCAGTGAGCTGAGATCGTGCCATTTCATTCCAGCCTGGGTGATAAGAGCAAAACTCTGTCTCAAAAAAAGAAAAGAAAATATATTGTCAAAATTAGCTGGGTGAGGTGGCTCTTGCCTGTAATCCCAACACTGTGGGAGGCTGAGGCAGGCGGATCAAGAAGTCAAGAGATCGAGATCATCCTGGCCAACATGATGAAACCTTGTCTCTACTAAAAATATAAAAATTAGCTGGGCATAGTGGTGCACACCTATAGTCCCAGCTACTCAGGAGGCTGAGGGAGGAGAATCACCTGAACCCGGGAGGCAGAGGATGCAGTGAGCCCAGATCGTGCCACTGCACTCCAGCCTGGTGACAGAGAGAGATTCCGTCTAAAAAATAATAAGTTCAACTGTTTCTTCTTACTTTTTAAAATGTGCCTATCATAATATTTACATTTATCTATGGGGCTTGTCTTCTATTTCTTTTGAACTGGGGTGGTCTGAAGCATCCCACCTGTGATGGATGCATCTCTAGGGCTGTGAAATCCATTATTGCTGTCCACAAAACAGCCCACAAGGGAATCACTGTCCCCACGTGCCCTGCCCGGCAGTAGCCAGTGGGTGAGCAGGGAAAGCCCCAGAGAGGACCTGCTTCCAGGGTAATCCTGGTCTCAGGAAGCAGCTGGGATTGCAGAACCTCATTCCCTGAGTTTCCTTCCCACCAGATCTGAAAGCGCCTTCCCCTCCCTGGCAAATCAAAGAGACACGAGCCTGGTGTTTCTTGGGGAAACAGTGCATTGCTCTTACCGGCACACTTGGAGAAGAAACGGTCTAGAGATCTGTCACCAAGAGCTAGGAGGTGTCCCTTCCATTCTGTCCTCATCCTTCTAGTTCTGCAGAGATGACCCAAAATGCTCCAGGGAAGGTTTCATGGCCCCGAAAGGTAGGTTTCAGTACAGTGATGAGTGGATCCGGCGTGTGGATTTCTTTGCTGACAGGCATCTCTGGCAAATCAGATGGAAGTTAGCCCAGGCAGGGCGGCTTCATGGACACGCGGCCTGTGCGGTCACACACAACCGAGCTTAGAAGGTTCTCTGCTTGGTTTAATGCTCTGCTAATGCTTTCTGAGAATTATTCATCATTTTTTGTAGAGGGAGCCTGCATCGTCATTTTACACTGGGCTCTGCAACCGACGTGGCCAGCTCTGAGCCCAGGACTTCTCCAAACTGAAAGTGCACAAGAAACACCTGAAGATCTTGTTAAAACACAGATTCTGCCTCAGGAGGTCTGCGGTGAGCCCTGAAGCTCTGCATTTCTCATGAGCTCTCCAGGAATGCCAGTGTCACTGGCCCACGGAGCACACAGGGAGCAGCAAGGCTTCTAGAACAGTGGTCTCAGCCCTGGCTGCACGTGAGAATCAGTTAAGCAGCTTTTCCGAGTCACACATCTAGGCTCCACCCCAGAGTCAGCATCTTTTAGAAGCTCCTCAGGTGATTCCAGTGTGTAACCAAGGCTTCCAGGGCAGCGCTTCTCAAATTCCACGTGCACACAAATCACCTGGATACCTTATTACCAATGCAGATTTAGCTGGGTGTAGTGGCTCACACCTGTATTCCCAGCACTTGGGAAGACCGAGGCGGGCGGATCACCTGAGGCTAGGAGTTCAAGACCAGCCTGGTCAACATGGCGAAACCCTGTCTCTACTAAAAATGCAAAAAATTAGCTGGGTGTGGTGGCACACACCTGTAATCCCAGCTACTTGGAAGGCTGAGGTAGGAGAATTGCTTGAACCCAGAAGACAGAGGCATAGGCTTCAGTGAGCCGAGATCGCACCATCGCACTCCAGCCTGGGCAACAAGAGCAAAACTCCATCTCAAAGAAAAAACCAAAACACCCATGCAGACTCACGCCTGGCGTGGAGGTTCACGCCTGTAACCCTAGTAGTTTGGAAGTCTGAGGCAGGAGGATCGCTGGAGCCCATGAGCCCCGGAGTTCAAGGCTGCAATGAGCTATGATCAATGCATTGCACTCCAGACTGGATGAGAGTGAGACCCTGTCTCTAAAATAAACTAGGCTGGGCACAGTGGCTCACACCTGTAATCCCAGCACTTTGGGAAGCCAAGGCAGACAGATCATTTGAGGACAGGAGTTCAAGATCAGCTTGGCCAATATGCTGAAACCATGTCTCTACTTAAAATATAAAAATTAGCTGAATGTGGTAGTGTGTGCCTGTACTCCCAACTACTCAGGAGGCTGAGGCAGGAGAATCACTTAACCCTGGGAAGTGGAGGCTGCAGTGAACTGATACTGTGCTCCTGCACTCCAGCCTAGGTGACAGAGTGAGACTCCATCATAAAAATACAGGCTGAGTGCGGTGGCTCACCCCTGTAATCCCAGCACTTTGGGAGTCCGAGGTGGGCGGATCACGAGGTCAAGAGATCAAAACCATCCTGGCTAACATAGTGAAACCCCGTCTCTACTAAAAATATAAAAATTAGCTGGGCATGGTGGCGCATGCTTGTAGTCCCAGGTATTTGGGAGGCTAAGGCAGGAGAATTGCTTGAAACTGGGAGGTTGCAGTGAGCCGATATTGTGCCACTGCACTCCAGCCTGGCACCTGGCAAAAGAGCAAGATTTTGTCTCAAAATAAATAAATAAATACAAATAAAATAAAAATAATTAAACGGCAGATTCTGATTCATCATGTCCAGGTGAATCCTGAGACTGCATTTCTAGCAAACTCTCCCACAATATGAAAGCTGTGCATGATCTGGACCACATTTTGAGTAGTAAGGCTCTAGACTCAGTCGATCTTCTATTTCTGTTAAGTATCAGTATTAAAGTGGGGACAGAACAGAAAGGCAGCATGAGGGTCTTCAGGGTCTCATCTACATGTGGATAGAGTACACTGAAAAAATAAAGTCAAATATCCCGCCATGTACACTTGTGCAGGTTGTGCACTGCACAAGTGTGCCACATCTAAGGGAGTCCATTCACATCATAGGTTTGTATTTTTATTAAGACAATTTTCCAGCAGATGGCAGTAGTTTTTAGAAAAGGGACATGATGTTCACCAAGAGGCTTCATAAGGATGGACAAGTGTTGCTTTGATAGAAGTCGGGGTGCCACCATGCCCTCTCGCAAGTCCAGACACAATAGAGAGGAGCAACCACGTTTTCACTGAAAGAAAAACTTTTGCTGGGCACAGTGGCTCACACCTGTAATCCTAGTGCTTTTGGAGGCTGAGGCAGGACGATTGCTTGAAGCCAGGAGTTTGAAACCAGCCTGGGCAACAAAGCAAGTCCCCTGTCTCTTCAAAAAATAAAAAATAAAAAATAAAAATTAGCAAGGCATTGGTGGTGTGCACCTGTAGTCCCAACTACTCAGGAGGCTGAGGGAGGAGCATCTCTTGAGCTCAGGAGCTGGAGGCTGCAGTGAGCTATGAGGTATGATCAAACCACTGCACTCCATCCTGAATGACAGACCAAGACCCTATCTCCAACCAAAAACAATAAAAAATCTTTTTTGATGTTGCTTTTTTTAATTGAGGCAAAGTACATGAAACATAAACCACTGAAAATGTATATTTCAGTGGTGTTTCAAATATTCAGAATGTGTACAACCACCACCTCTAGTTACAAAACATTTTCATCATTCCAAAAGAAATCTGACACACACTAAGCAGTCACTGCCCATTCTTCCTGCCCTCTCACCCCTGGCAAACACCAATCTGCTTTCTCTATCTATAGATTCGCCTGTTGGGTATTGCAAATACAGAATCCTACAATATGTGGTCTTTTGTGTCTGGCTTATTTCACCCAGCATGATGTTTTTGAGACTCATCTGTATTGTAGAATGTATCAGTATTTCATTCCTTTTTTACGACCAAATAGTATTCCATTGTCTGTGTGTACCACATTTGTTTGTTCATATATTGTGATGAGAAAATTTTTTCTTTAAAATTGTTTTTCATATATTGTATTGCTCTTGTTGCCCAGACTGGAGCGCGATGGCGTGATCTTGGTTCACCACAACTTCCACCTCCCAGGTCCAAGCAATTCTCCTGCCTCAGCCTCCTGAGTAGCCAGGATCACAGACATGCACCACCACACAGGCTAATTTTATGTTTTTAGTAGAGACGGGGTTTCTAAATGTTGGTCAGGCTGGTCTCCAACTCTGGCCCTCAGGTGATCCACCTGCCTCGGCCTCTCAAAGTGCTGGGATTACAGGTGTGAGCCACCGTGTCTGACCTGTCTTTAAAATTTTATTTTTCTTCTGCTTTTAAAGGAACATAGACAAAATTCTGAGTGTTTCCACTTGATGTCACTTTTCAAAAGCTGATGTGCAACATATATGGTAACTTACACAAATCTTAAGTGTAGAGCTCTGTGAATGTGTAAACCTCTGTATAGCTACTGATCAAGATGTAGAACCCAGAAGCTTCCCTCCTATCCTTTTATATTTGTCTATTTTCACACTGCTATAAAGATACTACCTGAGATTGGCTAATTTGTAAACAAAGGAGGTTTAATTGACTCACAGTTCTGCACGGCTGGGGAGGCCTCAGGAAACTTACAGTCATGGCAGAAGGGGAAGCAAACACGTCCTTCCTCACAAGTCGGCAGAAGAGAGAAGAATAAATGAAAGAGGAACTTCCAAACACTTATAAAACCATCAACCTCGCCGGGTGCAGTGGCTCACACCTGTAATCGCGGCACTTTGGGATGCAGAGGTGGGCAGATCACAAGGTTAAGAGTTCGAGACCAACCTGACCTACATGGTGAAACCCCCGTCTCTCCTAAAAATACTACAATTAGCCAGGCATGGTAGCAAGTGCCTGTAATCCCAGCTACTTGGGAGGCTGAGGCAGGAGAATTGCTTGAACACAGGAGGTGGAGGTTGCAGCGAGCAGATATCATGTCACTGCACTCCAGCCTGGGCAACAGAGTGAGACCCTGTCTCAAAAACAAAACCCATCAATCTTATGGGAACTCACTCAATGTCATGAGAAAAGCATGGAGAAAACCGTTCCCCCGATCCAGTCACCTCCCACAAGCTTTCTCCCTCAACACCTGGGGATAACAATTCAAGATGTGATTTGGGTGGGGACACAAGGCCTAAGCGTATCACCCTTCTCAGTCAATAACAACCCCCCTTACAGAAATAACCAGTATTGTGACTTCTATAATCATAGATGATTTGTGCCTATGCATGAATTTCTACAAATTGAATCATACAGCAAATCTTTATTTGTTTCTGGCTCCTGCCACACAACGTAATACTCACCCAATTAATTCACGTCACTGTGCATGTCAGTCATCGGTTCTTTTTCTCCTGTTCTGTAGAATTCCATCTTATGACTATGTCACTGTTTATCTTTTCATTCTCGCATTAATGGAGACATTCGTGTTGCTCCGCTGTTTGCCTCTCCCACAATTTGTTTATTCATTCTCCTGTCAGTGGACGTTTGGGTTGCTTCCATTTCTTGGCTATTAGAACTAATGTCTCTCTAAACATGTTTCTGTGTGTCTTCTGGTGGATGGATGAGCTCAGCGCTCTTGCGCTCTTCTGCTGCACATCCGGGAGGGAAGCTGCAGGGTCCTAGGGTGGGTCTGTGTTTAGCTTTAGTAGGTAGGCTCTCCAAAGTGGTTGAACCCATCTAGACTCCCATTAGTGATGCATGAGAGTTTCTTTCGGCAACTGCCCTCGTCTCTGAAAACAATGCAAACTGGTACTCAGGCTCCAAACTGCAGAGACTTGTCAGGTTGGCCAGGAGGCCCTCTGTTACTGGTGGTCCAGGAAGGTATACCTGCTGACTGCACAGTTTTCCTGGTAGAGTCTTCCTGGTCTGCCTTGGGACAGGCTGCCCCTTCAACCTACTCCTCTGTCCTTTAACGTGGTTAGTCCTGTCTTAGCCTGGGCTTCCCTAGAAGCAGACACTGAGATAAAGATTTCCATTTGAGACTTGGTCCCAGGAAATACCATTGAGACAATGGGAGAGTGAGGTGGAGAAGGGAAGGATGTCCTACCAAGCCCGTGAGCAATGAGGGCAGCTGGAGATGATTAATTCCCAGGGAGGGACCCTGGGAGCCAGAGGAGAACACAGGAGAACACACTCCCAAGAGGAGTGAGGGAGCTGGGGTACTGATACGCCACCTCCCGTCTGTCATTGGTTGAGAGCTGCTTCGTGTTCGGAGGTTTTTTGTTTCTCTTGTTTTTTTTTGTTTTTTGTTTTTTGTTTTTTGTTTTTTTTGAGACAGAATGTCAATCAGCTACTCAGGCTGGAGTGCAGTGGTTTGATCTTGGCTCAGTGCAACCACCATCTCCCAGATTCAAGTGATTCTCCTGTCCCAACCTCCCAAGTAGCTGGGATTACAGGCACCGCCTTCATGCCCAGCTAATTTTTGTATTTTTGTAGAGACGGGGTTTCACCACGCTGGCCAGGCTGTCCTTGAAATCCTGACCTCAGTGATCCGCCCGCCTCGGCCTCCCAAAGTGCTAGGAACAGGTGTGATCCGCCGCACCTGGCCTGGAGGTTTGAATTCTGGCCCTTGCAGCCTGCCTTTGGAAACAAGCCAAGGAAACAGGAAGTCACCCTTGTCTCCCTGTGCACCCTCCCTCCATACCAATTATGATGTGCTGCCATTTTAAGCCTGAGCTGCCCTCAAATCTGTCTGTTTCACCACAGGGTCCAAGGCTCAGACTCACACTCATTCATTCACCAGCAGTGGAGGGATCTCCCTTGGCTCTGTCCCCTGCAAGAGATCCAGCCTTTCCTGGCCTCCACTTCCCCATCCATAAGGGGTCATATTAACTCCTACCTCATCGGCTTGCTAGGAGTAGTAATTCAGTGTAGCCCTATAAAACCCTTCCCACCACGCCTGGCGCACACAGGGCGCTATGTAAGTGTTTTGTTTTAAAAATGAGTAAAATAATCGCAACCCTTTTACAATTGCACATACCTCTCAGGACAAATCCCAGACTCCTAAATATGATTCCTTAGGCTCTGGCTGGTCACACCTTCCCACAACAGCATGCTGCATGACGGCCCCAGGACATACATACACCTGGAACCTATGCAGTATTATTTGGAAAAAGAATCTGCGGTGGCTCACGCCTGTAATCCCAATGCTTTGGGAAGCCAAGGTCAGAGGATCACTTGAGCCCAGGAGTTCAAGACTAGTCTGGGCAACATAGTGAGATCCCATCTCTACAAAACATTTTTAAAAATTAACTGGACATGGTAGCGCGTGCCTGTAGTCCCAGCTACTCACGAGGCGGAAGCAGAAAGATTGCTTGAGCACAGCAGGTCGAGGCTGCAGTGAGCCATGATTGTGCCAATATACTGCAGCTTGGGTGACAGAGCCAAAGACAGAAAGAATGACAGAAAGGAAGGAAGGAGAGAGAGAAAGAAAAAGAAAGAGAGAAAGAGAGAGAGAGAAAGAAAGTAAGTAAAAGAAAGAGAGGGAAAGAAAAGAAAGAGAAAGTGAGAAAGAAAAGAGAGAGAGAAGGAAGGAAGGAGACAGGAAAGAAAGAGAAAGAAAGACATTGCAAAGATCGCAGCTGTGATTAAGGATCTCAAGACGAAGTCATCCCGGATCATCCCGGCGACCCTAGGTTGCTTCCAGTTTTTGGCTGTAAGTCTGGTAGCAGGTGTCCTCATAAGAAGGGAGAGGACAGACAGGTGATGAGGCCGTGAGAAGATGGACGTGGAGGCTGGAGTGCTGCGGCCACAAATAAGGAGCCCTAGGAGCCACCGGAAGCTGCAGGGGCAGAGCCTGGGTCCTCCTCCGCCTTCAGCAGAAGTGCAGCCCTGTTTACAGCTTGATTTTAGGCTTCTCCAAACTTTCAGAGAACAAGTTTCTGGTTTTTTTGTTTTGTTTTGTTTTTTTGAGATGGAGTCTCGCTCTGTCAACAAGGATGGAGTGGTGCGATCTTGGCTCGCTGCAACCTCCTCCTCCCAGGTTCAAGTGATTCTCCTGCCTCAGCCTCCCGAGTAGCTGGGACTACAGGCACACACTGCCACACTCAGCTAATTTTTGTATTTTTAGTAGAGATGGGGTTCCACCTTGTTGACCAGGCTGGTCTTGATCTCCTGACCTCATAAAGTGCTGGGATTACAGGCGTGAGCCATCGCGTCTTGCCGAGTTTCTGTTGTTTTAAGCCCAGTTTGTGGGTAAGTTGCTACAACTGACATACTCTGTAACCAAGTACTTAGTAACAAAGTACCCAAAAGGAGGCAGCTTAAAGTAAGAGATTCATCTTCATCGTCTCAGAGTCTGCCCGCTAGAACTCCCAGTCTGTGTCCTGAGGGCTGCGAGGCAGAAGCTGCTGCATCCTCCCTCCCCGCTTCCAGGGTTCGATGCCGCCTTTGGCTTGCAACTGTACCACCCCAGTCTCCGCCTTCATCCTCCGTGGCCTCTCCCTGTCTCTGTCCTTTCACCCTTACTTCCCTCTGTGCATGTCTCTGTGTCCAAATTTCTCCTTCCAGCTCGGCGCAGTGGCTCATGCCTGTAATCTCAGCACTTTGGGAGGCTGAGGCAGGTGGATCACCTGAGGCCAGGAGTTCGAGACCGGCCTGGCCAACATGGTGTAACCCCGTTTCTACTAAAAATACAAAAAAAATTAGCCGGACATGGTTGTACACACAAGTAATCCCAGCTACTCGGAAGACTGAAGCAAGAGAACCTGGGAGGCGGAGGTTGCGCTGAGCTGAGATCATGCCACTGCACTCCAGGTTGGGTGACAGAGCAGGACTCAAAAAAAAAAAAAATTCTCCTTCTCAAATGGATACCAGTCATAGTAAACTTGTGCTCACCCTAATGAGCTCACATTAACTTGATCACCCTATTTCCAAATAAAGACTCTATTTCCAAATAAACTGCAGTTTAGAACTTCAACATCTCCTTTTTTGGGGGACACAATTCAGTCCCGACAATACCACACCCCCAAGCCCCTCGCACTTCCCGCTGGCCGTTCCCAGCTTATATCCAGCTCTGGTCTGTTGCCAAGTCTTTGCACACTCCCTTTTCCCCTCTGGTGACTCAGCAAGCATTTTCATTCTCCATTTTCAACAATACCACCTCCTTCAGAAAGTCTCCCGTGATGCCCAAAAGCCTGGGTTCACTGCCCACCATCTGTGCCTGCCATAGTGTCCATTTGTCATGCAGTATGTGACTGACTCCTTGCCAGCATGCTTGGGGGCTGAGCCCCTGGAGGACAAGGGACATGTCTGTTGCTGCTGTTTCTTCTTTCTCTAAACCACTTTATTGCGGTGTAATTGACATACAAGAAGCCGTATGTATTCAACACATACAACTCGATGAGTTGGAGTCGAGTCTACCGCCGTGAAACCATATGGAAACTGCCTTTGCAAAATTATAACAGGAAATTACGGCAGTGAAAGAAATCAGACCTCACCGACTCTATCTTGCTTTTCACCTTTCAGCTGTCCTTGTTCATTCCTGGGTGTAGGCCAAACTAACTTTGGGAAGGAATTCAGGTCATGGTTTGACCCTGGAAGAAAATTGAAAACAGCCCTTTCCCAAAAAGACCCCCTTCTTGCCTGGGGACCAGTTGACCTTTGGAGGACTAACAAATTAGCTACAAGATTAGAAATTACAGTTTAGGGGTCATGCGGCCTCTGGCTCCCAGAGTGCGAACCTCCCCAGATTGCTCCCGGGGATAACACCACTACTGTAAAACCTAAGATCAGTGCCTGAGATGTGTGTGTATATATATATATTGCAGACCCCGCACTCGATGGGGCTAAGATCAGTGCCTGAGATGTGTGTATATATATATATATTGCAGACCCCGCACTCGATGGGGCAGCTGACACCAGCCAGACCCATAGTAATCTGGCTCAACCAGTTCAGCCATCCCACCCAGCGACAGAAGACGGCAAGAAAAGCTCACTTCAACCCCTTATGATTCCATCTCCATCCCCACCAATTAGCACCCTCCACTTCTCAAGCCCCTACCTACCACATTATCTTTAAAAACTCTGATCCCCGAATACTCAGGGAGAGTAATTTGAGTAATAATAAACTCTGGTCTCCCGCACAGCTGGCTCTGTGTAAATTACTCTTTCTTCATTGCAATTTCCCTGTCTTGATAAATCGGCTCTGTCTCAGCAGTGGGCAAGGTGAACCCACTGGGCAGTTACAATACCATAGTCTAAGCCTTTCCATCTCCTTCAAAAGTTTCCTCCCATCCTAGTTATTTGTTGTTGTTATTATTATTATTAATGAGACGAAGTCTTGCTCTGTTGCTAGGCTGGAATGCAGTGGTGCAATCTCAGCTTACTGCAACTTCCGCCTCCTGGGTTCAGGCAATTCTCCTGCCTCAGCCTCCCAGTTGCTGGGATTACAGGCCTGCGCCACTACGCCCAGCTAATTTTTTGTATTTTTAGTAGAGACAGGGTTTCACCATGTTGGCCAGGATGGTCTCGATTTCTTGACCTGGTGATCCACCTGCCTCAGCCTCTTAAAGTGCTGGGATCACAGGCGTGAGCCACTGCGTCCGGCCGTTATTTGTTATTATTATTGTGGGTAATAATAACACAGCATCTCCATGCTTAGCAATTTTTTTTTTTTAAGATGGAGTCTCACTCTGTGGGCCAACGTGAACTGCAGTGGTGCAACCTTGCCTCACGGCAACCTCTGTCTCCTGGGTTCAAGCATTGTTCCAGCCTCAACCTCCCGAGTAGCTGGGATTATAGGTACCCGCCACCACGCCCGGGTAATTTTTGTATTTTTAGTAGAGACGGGGTTTCACCGTGTTGGCCAGGCTGATCTCGAACTCTTGACCTCAAGGGATCCACCCACCTTAGCCTCCCAAAGTGCTGGGATTACAGGCATGAGCCACCGTGCCTGGCCACAGATTTTAAGTATATACTACAGTATTGTTAACTACGGCCATTACTGTTTAACTATGCTATATGGTAGAGCTCAAGGGCTTTTCCGTCTTGCATACCTGAAACTTTTTACCCTCTGACTAATGGCTCCCCACTTCCTCCTCCCCTCAGCCCTTGGCAACCGCCATTCCACTCTGTTTCCACGAGTTTATTTTAGATTCCTCATAGAAGTGGTATCATGCAGTATCTGTCCTCCTGTGCCTGGTTTATTTCACTGAGCACACAGTGCCTTCCAGGATCCTCCATGTTGCTGCAAATAGCAGGATCTCCGTCTTTGTAAAGGCATGAAGGAACTCCACCTTGGAATGGTGTCCCATTGGGTATATATCACATTTTCTTTATCCATTCATCTGCTGATGGGGAATGGGGTTGATTCTGTATCTTGACTGTTGGTGATTGTCCTGCAATGAACATGACAGAGCAGATCTCTTCTCTAGAAGAGATAGTTCCTTTGGCTGTGTCCCAGAAGTGGGATCGCTGGATCATATGGTATTTCTACTTTTAATTTTTTGAGGAAGCGCCATACTGTTTTCCATGGTTGCACCAATTTACATTCTCACCAAAAACGTACCAGGGTTCCCCTTTTCTCCGCACCCTGCCGACATTTACCTTCTGTTTTTGACAATGGCCGCGTTGTAAGGTGCTATCTCATTGTGGTTTTCATTTGCATTTCCTTGATGATTAGTGACAAACTTTTTTTTTTTCTGAGACCGAATCTTACTCTGTCACCCAGGCTGGAGTGCAGTGGCACCATCTCAGTTCACTGCAACCTCCGCCTCCTGGGTTCAAGCAATTTTCCTGCCTCAGCCTCCTGAGTAGCTGGGATTCCAGGCCTGTACCATCTTGCCCAGCTAATCTTTGTATTTTTAGTAGAGATGGGGTTTCGCCATGTTGGCCAGGCTGGCCTCAAACTCCTGACCTCAAGTGATCTGCCCACCTCAGCCTCCCAAAGTGTTGGGCTTATAGGCGTGAGCCACCGCCCGGCCCAAGCATTTTTCATATATCTGTTGGTCATTTGTGTGTCTTCTTCAGAGAAATGTCTTTTAGATCCTTTGCAGCTCCTTTTCTATTTTGAGATGGAGTCTCACACTGTTGCCTGGGCAGAAGTGCAGTGGCACAATCTCAGCTCACTGCAACCTCTGCCTCCCAGGTTCAAGCAATTCTCCTGCCTCAGCCTCCCGAGTAGCTGGGATTACAGGTGTTCACCATCACGCTGGGCCAATTTTTTGCATTTGTTTTACTATGCAGAGGGTTTTACTATGTTGGCCAGGCTGGTCTCAAACTCTTGACCTGATGGTCTGCCTGCCTTAGCCTCCCAAAGTGCTGGGATTACAGGCATGACCCACCGGGCCCAGCCTCTTTGCCCATTTCTATCAAACAAATTCTGACAGACCTTTGCCCATTTTTAAGTTGGGTTGTTTTTTGTTATTGAACTGTAGGTCTTCTGCTGCTTCTCACCTGTTTTCTGGCACTCTCCTGGACCTGTTTGAAGCGGGTCCTCAATAATGAATTGCTGAATGCATGAATGGATGAATGAATGAATGAATGAATGATTGAAAGAATGAGGCCAGATCCTTTTCCAAGATTCTCTGACCTCTTTTCTTATTGGGCTCTTGGGGGAACTTCTAGCTTTACAGCAGCCTGTCAGTCACAAATGACAGCTCAGCTCACCAGGTTCTCATGTCGCACAGCTCCGGGGAGTGCCCTTCACATTATAGAGTGAGCGACAGGAAGACAGCGTTCTAAAGCAGGCCCTGTGAATGGTGGTGCGACGTGGAGATGTGTGTAGCTGCGTGGCCCCAGAGCTGAGTTTGTAAGAATTCAACTGTTGCCCTCTTGGGTGAGCTTCACCCTGCTCCCAATGACAGGATTTGCCTTAATTTTTCCAAGTTAATACCCCTGCCCCCAGCACGGGTCTAGAGCTTTGCTGGACTCTCACTGGGCCCGTTTGGGGCCGGCACCAACAATTGCTGGTTTTGCTTGGAGGTGGGGGTCGGTCATTGAGTGAGGTCCTTGCAGGAAACAGAGGGCCCCTTGGGTGGGATTCTGGAGAGAAGGAAGGAAGTGCTAGCTATGAAGGGCGGGCGGGCTCCAGGCTAGGTAATTAACAAGGGAGGTGTAGGCACCCAGGAACCCAGGAACCAGCAACTGAAGGGGAGCTATTGCTACCCTTGGGTTGAAGGGCGAGGGGAGGATGTGGTGGTGTAACTCAGTGTAGCAGAGGGGAGGCACAGGCCAGGAGTGAGCGTGGCAGAGGTGCAGACAGGACGCTGAGGCACCCAGGAACCAGTGAGGGGCAGTTCCCAGGGTAAGGCTGAAGGCGTGAGATGAGGGAGCTGTGTTACTTTGAGAGCTGGAATCCTGGTGGGCAGCCGGCTGGTGGGAGCTGAGCCCACGGACAGAGGTAACCCAGCAATGGGCACAGCGGCCAGGATGACACCCATTACTTCTTCCAGCAGGGAGCCTGCATTCCCCAGCCTCACCCAGTGGGCAGAGCAGGGAGGCAGTCTGAGGGCAGCCCGGCTGCACCTCCCCCAACCCTTGGAGCAATGAACACCTGCTGTGAGCCAGGCCCTAACCGGTGGAGAGGGCAAGATGGAGCGGGTTGAAGCATCTCGATGTCGTTGGTGAGGCCTGCCTGCCACCCCGCAGCCAAGAGCCCTCCTGTCCTTTTCCATGGCACTTGCTTTCTCTGTCTGACCCGAGGGGGGCACAGGTGAGTAACTGACACGCTCACCTTCTGTCTTTTTTTCTTCTTGAGATGGAGTCTTGCTCTGTGGTCCAGGCTGGAGTGCAATGGCACGATCTCAGCTCACTGCAACCTCTGCCTCCCAGGTTCAAGCGATTCTCATGCCTCAGCCTCCTGAGTAGCTGGGATTACAGGTGTGAGCCACCGCACCTGGCTAATTTTTGCAATTTTAGTAGAGATGGGGTTTCACTATATTGGCCAGGCTGGTCTCGAATTCCTGACCTCAGGTGATCTGCCCACCTTGGCCTCCCAAAGCTCTGGGATTACAGGCATAAGCCACCATGCCCAGCCTTCTCACCTGTCTTAAAAAGACCTGGTAGAGGCCTCCAGGGCACCAGAGGGAGGTGTGGAGAGGCAGGACAGGTAGCAGAGGGAGTTGGATGGTGTGGGAAGGATGGAGTGGGGGCTAGCAGCGCAGCTCCAGACACAGAGTCTCTGGAGAGATGGTTTAGGGCCAGGCCTGGGGTGGAGAGGCAGAGGACTGCCTCATGGACAACCAGGAGTTCCGTCAGCAGGTGGGGGCAGGACATGCCTGGGCTGAGTTGGGGGACCCTGGAGGGAGACTGGTTTAGGAAGAGGGGAGGAGATAGAGCATTTCTTTTTTCTTGAGATGGAGTTTTGCTCTTGCTGCCCAGCTTGGAGTACAATGGGGTGATCTCGGCTCACCATCACCTCTGCCTCCCAGGTTTAAGCGATTCTCCTGCCTCAGCCTCCTGTGTAGTTGGGATCACAGGCATGCGCCAGCATCCCTGGCTAATTTTGTATTTTTAGTAGAGATGGGGTTTCTCCATGTTGGTCAGGCTGGTCTCCAACTCCCAACCTCAGGTGATCTGCCCGCCTCAGCCTCCCAAGGGATTGCAGGCGTGAGCCATCGCACCTGGCAAAACATTTTTTTTTTTTTTTGAGACGAAATCTCACTCTATCACCAGGCTGGAGTGCAGTGGCGCAATCTTGGCTCACTGCAACCTCCACCTACCATGTTCAAGTGATTCTCCTGCCTTAGCCTCCCAAGTAGCTGGGACTACGGGTACGCGACACCACACCCAGCTAATTTTTGTATTTTTCAGTAGAGACGGGGTTTCACCATGTTGGCCAGGATGGTCTCAATCTCTTGACCTTGTGATCCGCCCGCCTTGGCCTCCCAAAGTGCTGGGATTACAGGCGTGAGCCACCGCGCCCAGCCAGCATTTTGGACATGTGGAGATTGCCTCTTGAGATGTCTGGCAGGAGGAGGCAGCTGACAGGTGGGTCTAGGAACCTGGCACCGAGCAGCAGCACAGCATCACCTGGAAGTTCGTCAGAAATGCAGACGCCCAGGCCCCACCCAGAGCTGTGGCGTTAGTACCTGGGTTTTCACAAGACCCCCAGGTGGATGTAGGGCACATTTCTTGGAGTAGTTCTGGGCTGGAGCTTCCATGAGGCCATGCTTAACAGCAGCACTGACCTCATCTATGACACAGAGTCTCAGCTGGGAAGCAAATCGTCCCCCATGGAACATGTGGCAACATCTGGAGACATTCAGGTTGTCATACACGGGGAAGAGGTGCTACTGCTGGGTAGAAGCCAGGGATGCTGTTCACCGTCTGGCAATGAATACCACAGCCCCCTGCAGCAAAGACAGCTCTGGCCCCAACAGCCAACATCAGCCAGGGCGCTGGACCTGGGTCAGGAAGTGCACGCAGATGAAGGCGAGGGCATAGTGGCACCGTCTGAGCCTCGGACTTACCACTTGGGCTTCGCCCCCTCCCTGGACCTTCTCCCCCAGGCGCCGAGAAACCACACACACAGCCCAGACATTGATGAGTCACTTACAGTTTATTTTTGCCTGAAAGTATTTCACATCTCTTTGTACACAGCTACGTGACAGTAGTATTAACCATCAGGAAAAGCAACAGTGCGAGGGGAAAGGTGGCATGTCTTGTTTCTTTTTTTTTTAATTTTTTAAATTTTTTTTTTTTTGCTTCTGCTTCTTCCCGCACCAGAGTGCTGTGAAGTATGGGACTGGAGGAGGGGAGAGAAGAATAAAACCAAACAGCTAAAAACAACAAAAAACGAAACACGAAACGGAACACACTCACGCACACACGAAATAAAACCTGGCGCGGAAAATGAATCAAGACTGGAACCCAATTTCTTTTTTTTTTCCTTTTTTAAAAAAATGAGGGCATAGTAGGGGGGTAATAAAGTCTACCTAGCAAAGTATAAAACGACAAAAGCATGGTTTCCATTGAATAAGATTAAATATATATAAAACAAGTACACTGACTGTGGGGTAGGTCCGGAGGTGCTGGAGGAGGGAAGTATTTGTGCTAAACCAACAGAAAAAAGGGCTGGGGGGAGAAGGGGACCCCAAATAAACCATCGACGGGCTGCTCTGTACAGTGAGGGCTTGTTAAGAAAAAGCCGACTGTTTATAAAAGAAACGGAGGTTGGTTTGTCTTCGGAGCAGGTGGGGACAGAAGGAGCGTCTTCTTTGCAGTGGTCACACGTGTGGGGTGGAGAGGGGAGGGGAGGCAGTCGGGCTGGTGGAGGAAACGTATCTCTCTTCTCCCGAGGGACCATGCAGAGAGGCGGGCATGCATGGGGCTGCGTGAAGCACACGATGGCAGGGGAGCCAGAGTCTCCCCTGGGGACAGGGGACAGCAAAGGCTGACAGGGATGGGAGGTCCCGGGGGGTGGGGAACAGCTCTTTCACGGCGTGGATTGCAGAGGGCAGGTTAGCAGCCCCTTATTCAAGTCTAAAGGGGCTGAGAGAAAGAGCTTGGGCGTTAGAGGAGTGAGGCTTCGTCAGGGGACCTCATTCCTTCCTCCTCCCCCAGCCTGAGCCCCGCCTCGTGAGGGAGTCGGAGACATTTGGAAATCGGAAACGCACAGTGGTGGGTGGGCGAGGTGGGCAGACAGACAGACAGAGAGCATTAGCATAGAGAATCCAGTACGAAAAAGCAATGAATTTTTCCAAGGAGGTTCTTTTTTTTCCTTTGTCTGTTTGTTTCCTTTAAAAAAATAACAATACTACTACCACTAACCCAACAGCTGACTGATTTATACAGTACTACACACGGGGGGAGGGAGGGCAGGAGGGCGGGGAGGGAGGGTCAAAGACTTCATAAATAAGAGGCGGGTCCCAGACCCGCAATTTGTCAACATGTCTTAAATAGGTGCATTATTTAAATCTTATGTACAACAAGAATCACTTTGCATAGCAATGGTGAGGACACAGGACGGGTGCAGTGACATGACTGGGTCTTCTTGTCCCAAGGGCGGGGGGCGAGTTCGCAGCTCAGCTTGGAGCCTCTAGGAAGAAAGCATCCTTCGTCCGGCCCGCACGGTGACATTGGAGTTGACTTTTCCCACACGGCATTAAACACAAAGGCAAAGAAAATCCACAAAGGGTCCCCCACCCCCCAGCCCACCCCCAACCCCCTCCCCGACCCGCTGATGCTCCTCTTGTTGCTACAAAGTCCACTTTAGATCAGGTCAAAGGTTCCAATTACGAAGCTAAAAGAATTGGCGGGGGCTGGGCGTGCTTGTGGACCCCCTCCCCACCCCCTCCCCCCTCTGCCCCCAGAAAAACTCCCCATCTATCTCACAGCCAGGACACCGGGGTGGGACCCCGGGACCGGCTGCTCTGCGGCTGTTAGTCAAGAGTTGTTTTGTCGCGGTCACAAACGTCTTCCTGCCTCGAGCTGGGAGCTTCACCAGGCTTCTGTGTAGCGGACGTCCACCTCCTTCAAATTGGGAAGCTTGGCCTGGGGGTAGCAAGAAGGGTCCTTGTCACACGTAGGTCATTCCCTTGCATGAGCTGGCAGTACCTGGCTCCACCTGCACCACCGGGGGGGTCCCTGCCACCCTCTCCCTACCTTGGTGCTGTGGGCACCCTGGGATCTTGGAGGGTTGGGTGGCCTTAGGCAGAGAACAGAGCAGGTGGGATGTGCCCTGGCCCCAGAGACATCAGGCAGCGGGGCTCCCATGCCCTCGCCTCAGATGGGCTTCGGTCTCCGTCTTTTCAGGCGGAAGCAGTGGGGTTTGAACCCAAGCTCTGCCATTTGCTGCTGCATGACCATGGGCAGATAACCCAGCTTCTCAGAGCCTCAGTTTCTTCCCTCGTGGGCCAATCTGATTCTAGTCCCTGCCTCAAAGGACGGTGCTAGGGATTAAATACCAAACGCAGAAAGCCCAGGGCACCATTACATGCCCTAAGAAAGGAAACTGTTCTCACTTTTCCTGCCAGTGACATTCTCATCGTTATCAGAAAATGGGCAGGGGAACGGTGTGGATTGCACTAAGTCTCAGGTATCAGGAGGCTGAAGAGTTCCCACTTGGGCTCTCCCTACACTGGATGCGTTGCTAGACTGTACGATTCCTCTCTCCATTGTTTTCTGCTACCCAGACCCTCTTCCACTCTTCTTTTGTAAACAGATGGATTTTTTTCCTTTCTTTCTTTGAGACAGAGTCTCGCTCTGTTGCCAGGCTGGAGTGCAGTGGAGCAATCTCGGCTCACTGCAACCACTACCGCCTGGGTTCAAGTAATTCTCCTGCCTCAGCCTCCCAAAGAGCTGGAACTACAGGCATGTGCTGCCACACCCAGCTAATTTTTGTATTTTTAGTAGAGACAAGGTTTTACCATGTTGGCCAGGATGGTCTTGATCTCTCGACCTCGTGATCCACCCGCCTTGGCCTCCCAAAGGGCTGAGATTACAGGTGTGAGCCACTGTGCCCAGCCTGGCTTTTTTTCTTAATGAGCATCTACTATACAGAGAGGTGGCTGCCTCGTAACTGACCTCATGCCTTTACCTGCTCCCTCCGAACTTTCCTGTACACTGGCCAGCACAGTTTTTGGATGCATGTACGCATATATGCATGAACATGCAAACGTGTACACATACGCACATGCAATCCCAATTCCTCACGGCTGCTCTCCTGTGCTCGACAGCCCTCAATGGCTCCCCACGGCCCAGGCAGAGACTACAGGCAGGGACCTGCAGCCACCCGCAGTGCTGTAAAGCACATAAAGCCAGTCTTTCAGAATTAGGAGACTTCGCAGAGTCTAGAATTCAAGGTTCCCTTGAAAAATGGGAAGATCTGGCCAGACTGGGCGGTGAACGGCGTGGTGTGGCCTGCCCCGCACTGAGCGGAGGCCCCTCCTCCAAACGACAGGCAGTCGCTGTTTGCTCCAGAGTCCCCTCCTCAGGGAAGCCGGCCACAGGCTGGCAGCAGCAAGTTGGCACCATGTCTTGCTCAAATGTGTGAAAATAAAAAAATAGACTGAAAGTGATTTTTCTTCCCACGTGGCCTTTCCTGCACTCCCCACGGTCTGCTTTCCAGCTGGTCTCAGTAGCGGCTGATTTTCAGCACTCTGAACTCAAGACACTCCAGAGCAGCATTTCTCAAACCCGAGAGTGCACAGGAATTCCCCAGGGTGGGGTTAACGTGCACTCAGATTCACAGGCCTGGGGTGGCCCAGATCCTGGATTTCTGTTGGCCCGAGTGGGGCCGAGAGCGCTGGTCTGCAGACGCCACTCTGAGTGCAAGAAACTCTGAGGTCTACACTCTGGGGTGGGTGCTCCGCTGGCTGTGCCCCCACCATCTGCTGCATCCTGTACGTCCTCTCTTGGGCCTTGCTCTGCTGACCGTCCCTCCTTGCTGGCCCCACTGGGCCCTGTGCCCGCCTTGGTTGGCTGAGCTTGCCTGTGCCTCCCAGCAGGGAGCATCCCCCGGGCAGGGATGTGGCAGGCACACCTCAGCATCCCTGTCCCTGACACGGGCCTGGTACACAGCAGAGGCTCCAGAAGCGTCTGGAGGATGCGCCAGTGAGCACGCCCTGGTGGCGGGAGGCCTGGCTGTAGGAGGTGGGCCCTGGCCAAGAGCTGCTGGGGGATTCCCTCCAAGTGGCTTCCAGGGCACGAAGGTGCCAGCGTGGCTCATGGGCACCATCTGTGCTTTTTCACCTTCAAGCCCAGCCCTTCTCTCCCAGGATGCTGGCCCTCTGCCGGTCTCGCCTGCTCCTTCTGGGGCGGCTGGTGCAGGCCCAGGAGAACGGGGTGACAGGAGGCAGGTGAAGGCCTGGCTCCTCCAACCTTCCCAAGGCATGCACGTGCTTTTCTTACAACGCGCCTGCCTTCCACCCTCTGATCCTTCCCCTTTCCCCGATCTCACCCGCCGGCCTAGTGCCGGTGCAGTGCAGCCCTCAGCAGCGTGAGGCACCAGCCCCGCTCAGCCCTCCCCGCTTTGACTCTGGCTCCCTCTCAAAATATTTATTTCCCAACAGCCACAGCACGCTTTTCAAAGCATGACTCACTGCTCTGCTGAGACCTATGAGGGCTTCTTCCATCCAGCCCCGGCCCATTCCCTCACTGCCCGGCTACATCTGCTCCAAAGCCGGGCCTCACCAACGTCTTCTGTCTCAGGACCTTGGCACCTGCTCTTCCTCTCGCCCTTTGGATTTCTGACTTCTTACCTTTGAGGCCCCAGTTCCTGTGGCCTCTTCATCAAAGGGACCATCCCTGATCACCCCAGGCCACACAGGCCCTCCTATTTCCACTTACTCCCCTGCTGCTGCCTCTTCGTGACTCCTTTTGACCTGCCGTTATTTTACGTATTGATCTGCAGGTGTCATCGCCTTTCACTGGAGGAGCTCCATGCAGGCGATCCAGCATCCAGATGCTGGCTGGAGGAAGGAGGGGAGGAAGGAGGGAATTACCTTCAGATCTTCGTAGGTGTCAGCTGAGAGCTTGGTGCTGTTCATGTTTAAACTGCAGAGACTCTTCATGGCTATACAGAGAGACAGATACAGTCATTAGGACAGCGAGGCCCCAAAGGGACGGCTGCAGGTATGGGACGCCCAAGCTGGAGGGACTGAACGCAGACGCCAGGCCTCCTGTTTAGGAGACGGGGCTGGGGAGGCAGGTTTCGCAGCCACAGCCAGGGCAGGAGGCGCACTAGACACCGGAAGTCTATTTAAGCACGTACGTGCTGGTCTCAACAGAGCCTTCATTCTCTTCCCACACTCTGAGCCTCCCTCCCTTCTGATCCCTCTGTCGTGTCCCTCCACTGCCGGGACCTGATGTCCCCAGAGCTTACCTGCCACACCCCACTCCCAGCCCAAGCCCTTCCCTAAGGAACCCCGGATGCTCCCCCGACCCATCTCGTTGACTCAAGTGCTGCTTCTTGAAAGCAAGTCTGTGGTTTGTGCTGGAGTCACACGGGGACCAGATCCCTCCACCCACACTCAGAGACGCTGAGCAGGGCCGTGGCAGGGACCAGGAACCTGCAATGTTCATGAGGACCGCGACCCTTACCCCATGGGACTCCAGCGGAAGGAGCACATTTGCATTTGCAGATCTGGCTCCAGATCTTATCCTCTGCCTCCAATGACCCACTCACCTGCCCCCACCTCCTCCCAAGCCACCCAGAATTTGCCAACGACCTGGCGGGAGTCTTGACCCCTGCCCAGAGTGCCTCCCACTTGGCCAACTCCCACGAATCTGTCTTCACAGCCAGACCCAACAGCGCCTCCCCAGGAAGCCTTCTCTGACTCTCCCACCGAGTCATGGATTTTCTCGTCTAAAGCAATGGGCCGGAAAAAGGGAAAGCTGGCCGAATATGGAATCCCAGGCTCAACATCCCTGAGGTTAGTTCAGTTGATTGGCGTTGGAGCACAGGAACTGGCCTTTTTAGGTTCCTTGAGAATTCTGTGGCTCCTTCTATCATGACAGAGCTTCTCAAACTTCAACAGGCACAGGAGTCTCCCAGGCATCTGCTCACCGGGCAGTGTTTGAGTCAGGAGGTCTGGGGTAGGCTTGGGAGTACAGGTTTCCGACCAGCCCCCAGAAGACGCTGCCGTCACTGGTCGGGGGACCACAGTGGCCATGCTCTACAGCCCTGCCCTTGAACTTGGTCCCTTCCTGGACTGGGAATGTCGGGAGGGCATGGGCTGGCCTTATTCATTTTTTCCATTGCCTCTAGAACACAAGCTCCCTGAGGTGAGGAATATTTTCCCTGCTTTGTTCCTGCCACTTGGAACGGTTCCCTGTCCACAGGAGGTACGCAGTGAACACTTGTTCGTGAATGAAGGAATCTCTGCATCTGTGCATGGTGCAAAGTCAGTGCTCGGCCAGTTTGGCTGAAGGAAGGAAGGAATGATTAAAGTGGGCCCTCACCCCCCAGCGTCCCCCGAGGCACTCACAGCTCAGGGCCAGCAGGCCGGCGTCGGTGACCGGGGTCTCGCACAGGTTCAGCACCTGCAGCATGGTGAGGTGTTCCGACAGGAGCCGCAGGCCGGCGTCTCCAAACTGTGGGCACAGAAACTCTCAGCCCTCTCTGGGCCACCCCTGGGGAAGTGACTCTGATGCTGGGACAGAGGTGGGGGAAATGGATGGGACAGAGCCTGGTTCTGAGGCCATGGCCCGCCAAGCCCTGGGGTCTGGGCTGCACTCACTTCACCCAAACAATCCCACGCCTCTCTGACCAGGGTTTGAATCCAGCTTCTGCTGCTGGGAGTGGAGCCAGGCCAGGGGCCCCGTGGGACTCAGTTTTGCCTCCATGAAGGAGGGCACTGAATTTGGCCCTCCCTAGCTGCCAGAGGCTGCCCAAGCGCTTTCTCCTGCTGGGCGGACACTGGAAGGATAGGGCTAGGCCCGGGGGCAGGTTGCGGGGACTTTCCCCTGTTTATCTGCTGCAAAACGAGGGTGAGGGCAGAAGCTGCACTTCACAGGCGTGGAGGAAGGCCCCTGCATCTGCCCTGCGCAGAGTACTGAGTGGCGCAGCTGACGCCCAGCTGGGACTGTCCCAGCAGCCACTGGCATTACTGTAACAGAAAGACCCAGAAGCCTCCCGCACAGCCCTCAGCATGCCAGCGAAGCGCAGCTCACGTCTCAGCTCCACCTCTCAGAACCTTAGGCCTCTGCACTGGGCACAGTATTTCCAATGGGGAAATGGGCCACAGGGCTTCATGAGGTCCTCAGTCTCCTCTAGCCTCAGGGAGTGGGTGCGAGCTTGAGGGAGGGGCTGTGTGGTAAACAGTGCCTGGTGTGCAGGCAGGGAGCGGGGTGAGGGGGCAGGGAGGAGGATGAAGGGGTAGGGATGGGAGTGAAGGGGTTAGGAAAAAGGGTGAGGGGGCATGGAGAAGGGTGAGGGGGCAGGGAGGAGGGTGAAGGGGCAGGGAGGAGGGTGAAGGGGCAGGGAGGAGGGTAAAGGGTTAGGGAGGAAGGTGAGAAGGCAGGAAGGAGGATGAAGGGGTAGGGAGGAGGATGAAGGAGTAGGGAAGAGGGTGAGAAGGCAGAGAGGAGGGTGAAGGGGTAGGTAGGAGGGTGAAGGGGCGGGGAGGAGGGTGAAGGGGTGGGGAGGAGGGTGAAGGGGCAGGGAAGAGGGTGAGAAGGCAGGAAGGAGAGTGAGTGGGTAGGGAGGAGGGTGAGAAGGCAGGAAGGAGGGTGAAGGGGTGGGGAGGAGGATGAAGGGGCAGGGAGGAGGGTGAAGGGGCGGGGAGGAGGGTGAGAAGGCAGGAAGGAGGGTGAACGGGTAGGGAGAAGGGTGAGAAGGCAGGAAGGAGGACGAAGGGGTAGGGAGGGGGGTGAGAAGGCAGGAAGGAGGGTGAAGGGGTAGGGAGGAGGGTGAGAAGGCAGGAAGGAGGATGAAGGGGTAGGGAGGAGGGTGAGAAGGCAGGAAGGAGGGTGAAGGGGCAGGGAGGAGGGTGAAGGGGTAGGGAGGAGGGTGAGAAGGCAGGAAGGAGGGTGAAGGGTTAAGGAGGAGGGTGAAGAGGCAGGGAGGAGGGTGAGAAGACAGGAAGGAGGGTGAAGGAGCAGGGAGGAGGGTGAAGGGGCAGAGAGGAGGGTGAAGGGGCAGGGAGGAGGGTGACAGGGAAAGGAAGATGGTACAGGGGAATAGGGAGGAGTGTGCAGAGGTGAAAGAGGAGGGCACAGGGGGCCTGGAGCAGGGCAAGAACGCACCTGAGTGGACCACAGGTTCAGCTGCTTGAGTGAAGGCAGTTTGATGAGGTGCTCGGCGCAGGCACTGGTTACATTGGTGAAGGCCAAACTGAGGTTCTCCAGGTTTCCGAAGGAGCCAGAGCTCAGCAAACGAGCCAAGTCAGCGTCCTGTGAGCAGACGTGGGCGAGGCCTGAGAGCGCTGCTGGGAGCTCGAGACCCTGACCCTCCTCTCCCCTCTCCTCCTCTCCCTCGCCCTCCAGAGAGCTCTTCCTGGGGGGCAGCAAATCCCAGGAGCTGAGGTGGGGGCACAGCTTGGTGGGACGGGCCAAGGGGGTGGTCAGAGAGGGAGGGGCTGCCGAACGTCCCATGGGTGACAGCTGCCAGGCGGAGGAGAAAGCCTTCAGTGCTGTGACTCACACCCTGAGTCACCAGCGGGGTGTTCTGAGGCCACGGTCCTCCCACAGGCGTCTGTCTGTGTGTGCGCGACTGTGTCTGTGTGCCTGTGTGTGTGTATGTCTGTGTGTGTCTGTGTGTCTTTGTATGAATGTGTCTGTGCAGGTCTACACACATGCATTTGTCTGTGTGTGTGTGTGTCGGTGTGTCTGTCCATGCATGAGGGTGTGTGGCCAGTTGCCTCACTCCCAGGCAGCAGCTCATCCAAACACCGAGGCCACATTCAACTCTAATGCCTGAAGACATCAGCGCATGCCTGAGCACTGGACTGGGAGGTTCCCGAGGCGACCTCCACGCTCCCCTCCATCCTTGAGTGTTGGCGGCCACGTGGCTGCCCAGAATGCAGGCTGATTTCCCAGCCTCCCTTGCCACTAAGTGTGGCCCCACACACTGAATCTGGAAAATGGGATGCAGGTAGACATGTCAAGTAGAACTTCCAGGAAGTTTCTTAAGGGGAAGGGGTGGGCATGTCCTCCTTCCTGCTGGCTGGAATGGAGACAAGATGACAGGAGCCCGAGCAGCCCTTTCGGTCCAGGAAGTAGAAGCCACATGTCAAATATAACGGGGCAGCAGAATAGAAGAAAATAAGATCCTTAAAGACCTTATAAAACGAGAACTGTAAGATACACAAGCCTCAAAGGGTTGCTTTGAGGATAAAATGAACTTACAGAATAGCATCTGGCACACAAATGCTCAAGGTATATCTGCTATTATTACCAGTATTATTAATAATCAACACTATTATCAACAAGAATCTTTATCATATTTTAACTTTCTTTTTAGTTTTCATTTCTCTTTCTGAGAGCAGAAAAGAGAAACGGAAGAGCTGGCATGTCATGTACTAGGGGGTTCTGGTGCCCGGCCCGCCATCACCTCCCAGCTCAGCAGCAGACACCACCTGCCATTCCCAACAGAGGACCAACCCGCCTTCTCCACCCAGCCCCCAAGAGAACCAAACCAACTCACTGTGGACTTAGAGGGCAGTGTTAGCCTGGTGGGCCCGCCTTTCCTTTGCTGCAACAGAAACCAGACTGGTTACACCATTCTTTCCCGCAAGCTTCCACCCTGGACTCCCACCTCTGTAACACTCAAGGAGCCACCATTATTTTCTTGGTGGTACAAGGTAACATGGCGGTCCTGGTCTCGGGGCAGATCCGGAGATGAGGTTTGAGTACAGGTGGTTTATCAGAAGGTGATCCCAAGAAACACCAGTAGGGGGTGGGTAAGGGACACTGTGGCTGCCCATAATGGAAGGGTGTCATCGATCCAGCTATCACTGGGTGGGTGCTGGCACCAAATCCCACTGAGGGACTCTAAGAAATGGCGGAGAAGCCGCGTCTCGAACACATCCCACCAAAGAGGTGAGGAAGCTGGGGTATTGATACACTCTCCCAGCAGGCATTGGTTGAGGGCTGCTCCAGGAGGTCAGAGGGCATGAATTCCCTGCCCCTTCTGTCCTGTGCACACATGTATGTGAGTGTATGTATGTGGACATAGAAAGTCCTTTAGCAAAGAGGTGTGGGTGCCGGCATTTGGAAGTTGGGCCCCCATGCACTGAAATGGAAGGGTCTACGGGATATGGAGGAGGGTGGGCACGGACAGAGAGTCCCAGATCGGCCCCAGTGAGCTGTGTGACTCTGGGCCAGTTGCTTTATCTCTCTGGGCCTCTCTTTGATTACCTGGAAAGTGGCAGGTGGTTAATACCAATTTCTTGGGTTTGGAGGAGAATTCCATGAGATTGAGGCCCACTCACGTCCAAGTACTGGTTCCTGGGCCCTGCCCTATCCCATTCTGTCCTGCCCTGGCCTGTGTGGCAGGTGGGGAGCGGTCCGCAGCAGCCGGGACTCACCAGCTCCTTCAGCTCGCGCTGCCGGTCGCACAGCTGCTCGTACATGCGCTTCCCCACGTCTGTGCTCTCCAGGGTTGAGATGATCTGCAGCTGGGTGTCATTGTTGTCGATGATGTTGTATTCCAGCATCAAGCACAGGATCTGCCCAGAACCACAGAGGCGCGTTAGGGCCCGGCTGCCACCCTATCTAAGCACACTCTGCGCACCCCAAGGGCCTTGTTTTGAAAACCAGCAACCAGCTCTCCCCTTTCTGCACCCTGGCTGTGTGAGGTTGGGCAAATCACCTGCCCAACTTCCTGCCTGTACAGTGGTAGCATCAGAGCGCACGCAGCAGGCCCCCGAGCACTGGTGGAAAGCCCAGAAAACACACTGCTGTCTCTCCTCAGCTTCTTCTCCAGCGGCTGTCATGAAGTAGGTTCTCAGGCTCACAGACTGGCCTGGAGCCCTGGGCCCAGCTACCACACACAGCTTCTGGGAGGGCCTGGTGCAATGCTCATGCGGCTCCAGCCTGGGACTCAACATGCCTGACAGCGACAGCCCTGCCTCTGACATTCCCTTTCCAATGACTTTCTTTTTCCTTTCTGAGATGAGATCTTGCTGTGTTGCCCAGACTGGTTTCGGCCTCCTGGGCTCAAGCAATCCTCCTACCTCAGCCTCCCAAGTTGCCGGAACCATAGGTGCATGCCATGTACTCAGTTCTCCCAGGACTTCTCACTCACCAAGGAGCGTTCACCCAGCCCAAGCTTCTCACAGCGCCTCTAGCCTGTCTCCTGTCTCCCTGCTCAACCTCTCCCATGACTTCCAATTCCCTGTCACAGGACAGCCAAGACTAAAGCCAAACTCTTTCCCAGCACCTCTGGGCACCTAGAGGGCTCTTCATGCACGTCCAGCCCCATCCCAGACCTCCTGCCCCTTGGCTCCCTGTGTTCCAGCCACCCTGGCCTCTGGTGAGCCTCCTTGGTGGGAGCCTAGGCCCGGGCTGTCCCCGCAGCCTGCTCAGCTCCCACCTTCCGGCTGCCTTTCCCCAGAGCTCGCATGTCCTTCTCATTTACACGGGAGCTGCCATGGCCTCTACACGCCTGCCAACTCTTTGATGCTCTTCCCACCAAGAGGTAAAGTCCAGCTCCCATGCCCTTGACTGAGGGCCGGCCGTGGTAACTCACTGCCAGCGCTGGGATGTGGCAGAAGTGATGTCGCCTGCCTTCCAAGGGAGGCTAAGTTAAAAAGTGATAAGGCTTCTGCCTAGGTTCCCTTGGGACAGTCGCTCTGGGAGTCCCAGGCTTCTGGGGACTTTGGAGCATGAAGGAGAGAGAGAGGAACAGCAGCAGGTAGGGGTGACATGCGGGACGGGGTGTGTATGTTCTTGGTAGGTGGGTAGCCTACCCCAAGGCCATGAGGTGGAGGGCGTGGCTGGGGAGTCCCAGCCGCCAAAGCCCTCACTGTTGGAGGCCTCCCAGGCCAACGCAAGCAGCTCTGATGCTGACCCAATCTGGTCCCATCCGACGGATGAGGCCCCGAGTGACAAGTGCGTAGCCACGCCCAAGCACCCCAACGCCCATGCGCAAAATAAATGAGTGTTCTTGTTTTCAAGCCCTCACTTAGGGGTGGTTTGTTACACAGCAACAGACGAGCAGAACAGAAGATCCCTAACCCCACAGACCCATGAGCTGGATCACAACAGAAATGAAGACACTGTGATGAAGGCCTGAGGCTCCCAGTAAGCTCTGGAGGGCTGGGACTGCCCGCTGCGCCCACTACCCACCATGCCTGCATTATCTCCTGGCTCCCAGCAGATGCTCTGTCGGCAAGAACAAGGGACGGGGAGACGGCAGCTCTGCCAGGGACCCCGACCAGCTCCTTACCTCCACCATGGTCTGGTTGCCCCTCAGTGCCAGGAGCATGCAGGGTCCCAGCTTGTTTTCCGCCAGGGATAGCAGGAATTTTTTGGTCTTGTAACAGGAGCCCATGAGGATGTGCACCTGTGAGGCAAGAAGGCCCAGGTGAAGGGACAGGGACGCCCAGAGCCAGCCTCCAGCATGCCGGCAGGACTGTGAGCCCCAGAGTCATCCACAGACCTGCCCACACGCTGTCCAGACAGCCAGGTGTTCTAGGATCACCAGGCCCCAGAGGATTGCAAGAGACCTCTCCCCGACACATGGTCCAACGTGGACGGACCCTGAGGATGCTACACTGAGTGAAATAAGTCAGTCTCGAAAGTCACGTTCATGATCCCTCTTCTTCTGAGACTTTTTGCCTTTTAAAATATTTGGTACTACCTGATTTAACTATAAGCCCCAGCTCAGCAAGGGTATCTTTTGTATAAATTTATAATACTAAATGCAATAAAAGCTCACTACAATGCAATTTAAAGTCTATTTACTTAAACATGTATAGCCCTTGCTACTTATTTTTTGAGACCGAGTCTCATTCTGTTGTCTAGGCTGGAGTGTGCAGTGGTGCGATCTCAGCTCACTGCAACCTATGCCTCCTGGGTTCAAGCAATCCTCCCACCTCAGCCTCCCAAATAGCCAGGATTACAGGCATGTACTACCATGCCTGGCTAATTTTTGTCCTACTTTTAGTAGAGATGGGGTTTCATCATGGCCAGGCTGGTCTTGAACTCCTGACCTCAAGTGAAACCCGAAGAGCTGGGATTACAGGCGTGAGCCACTGTGCCTGGCCCTTGCTAATTTTTTAAGAATCTGGAATAGAGTCTCTAAATGTAATCCCCTGCTATTCTAAAACTTCTGATGTTTGAAACACTTACTACGTTGAAGTTTTAAGCAGAAGGATGACTGTGACTCTGCTACATGAGATACCTGGATAGGGAAATCCAGAGACAGAAAGGCAAAGTGGCTGCCAGGGGATGAGGGCGGGAGGAAGCGGGAGTCAGCGTGGAATGGATGCTGAGCCTCAGTTTCGGAAGATAAGACAGTTCTGGAGATGAACAATGGTGACGGTTGTGTAACAATGTGAGAGTCTTTAATGTCACTGAGCAGCGTGCTGACAGACGCTAACTTTTACACTATGTATATTTTACTGCCAAACCAAAAAAGCCCCTCCTCTGCTCCCCTCGGGACTCTGCTGATAGCTGATCCTCTGAGTTACTGGCACTACTGGAAATTTCTGGGCAGCCTTTGCTTGGGGTGGGGTGCACACGCGTGGGGCAGGGGATGTGAGGAAGTGCAGCCACCTCTGTCAAGCCCGCTGTGAGCTGGGAAGGGTGTTTTGGGAGACTGTCTGCCCCAGGAATCCAAAGATTGGCAAATTCTGCTCCCTCTTGGGTTACGTGTCAGGTGATCTTTTGTTCTGGTGTACGGGGGATGGGGGCCCAAGGGCAGTGGGCTTGGGGGAGGCCTGGACACTCCACTGGCTTTCCTCCAACTTCAAACAATGGCAAATGCTCTTGGTGGTGAAGGCCGCCTCATCAAGGGGCTGGCTTCCAAGCCATGCGTCTCCATGGCAACAACACACTTCCATCCAGCGGCTGCCTGCTTCCTTCCTTGTGTGTATTTTTTCCGCTCCACCATGAACAGCTCTGGCATACAAATGCTATCTCTCGGCCTGGGAAGACGCCAGCTCCCTGAGAGTCCCCACATTATGGGGTGGGGGAAACTGCTCAGTGTTGCTATGGTGAAGCTGTGACATCAGAGGAGAACCTGAGAGGTGACTGTGGGCGCTAGAGAGGTGGTGCAGGCCGGCAGGGGCAGGCACCTTCCTAGACGCACAGGGCCCTGAGAGGCCTGGGGTGGTAGGGAGGAGGGGAGAGGGAGTGCATGAGGAAAAGGGCCTAAAAATAAGCCCCTTTCAAGAAGCTTCCAGGGGCAGCGCCTCAACGTGTCACACCGCACAAGCGTCTCTGCTAAGTTCAGCACCGAGGGCCAAACCAGCCACCCAGCAGAGAGGAGAATCACCACTGGCGTCACTTCCGAGCAGCGACTGTGCTGGCCCGCCGGGCACCGTGCATCTGCTGTGGCACGCCATCACTAGGGTATCCACGAGAGGCCAATGCGATGCTCCCGGACGAGGGGCTGAAGCTGGCAGGGGCAAGTTACCAGCCCAAGGTTAACCAGCTAGCTCCCAGTCGAGCTGCAATTGGAAGCCCAGTTTGAGTGCGGGAGCACCAGTGGCCAGTGAATGGAGCTGGTTTTCTCAGCAAGTGGAGCCGGTGAGGCCGCCGGCCACTAGGGAGCAGCATCTGCCCCAGGAGGAAGAGGCCGCGGCCCTTTACTACCCAAAGAAGGTGTGTGGGCCGCGCCAGGAAGGGCTTGGAAACAGAAGGCCTGTGTGACCCCAGGCACGCCACTCAGCCTCTGGGGCCTGTTTCAACACGGTGTAACTCAGAAATAAGGATGCTGCGATGAAAAAGGACGGTGCATGCCAAGCCATAGATACAGCGCCCGGCACAAAGAAAGTCACCACGGATGCGGCTACTGGTTTGGTGACCTCAGACCCCTCATGATAGCGGGGACAATCACCCTGACCGCGACACCTCCTTGTAAGGACTAAACAAGCTGGTGGACCTTCAGTGCCTTCCAGAATCCCTGGTGGGTGCTGGGCACTCAACCCTCGTAGGAGGGTTGACAGAACCTTGGCAACGAATGGTGTGACCTTAGGCAGTAACGCCCTGGGCTTTCACTGCCTTGGGTATAAAATGGGACAATGACACGTGTCCTCCTCTCACTGTGCTGTGAGAGACAGTGCAAGCGGGGATGTCCAGTGGAGCCTCAGAGAAGAAATGAGTCAGTGACGGTCAGGGTCACCACCACCACCATCATGACCAGCAGTGTGTTAGCCTGGCAACTCTGGGGCTGGCCCCGAGGAATAGGGGGCAGCTGTTTCACTAGTCAGGCACGGCAAGCCCAGGGCACCCTGGAAGTCACCCCACTGAGGTCCCACTGCATACCATGCTGGCGAACAGCTCCCCGTCATCGTCGCAGGCCACCCCTCCAGGGCTGTAGAGCTGGAACCAGCCATCTTTGCCGGCCCGCACGCTCAGCAGGCACGAGTGGACCTGCCGGACAGGGGGAGACACAACTGGTGAGCCGCACGCAGCCTCGGTGACATTGGTGACCTCAAGCTGCACACAAGATCGTTAAATCCCGAAGTCAAGAGACCCACTTAACTCTGTCTCCTCCAGCAACCCCCAGACTTCCACCAAATGCCATGAAAGGTCTTTTGGGAAACACTGTGGCCCCCACATCCCGGAGGCACTGGCTGCTGGCTGTCAGCTGCATGGGAGGGAGGGCAGGTCCTAACTTCACTGGCAGATCTGAATGAAGCAGGCCTGTGGCTACACCAGGGCAGAGGGATGCCCAGAGCGACTGCCCAGAATCAGCCCCCTTTCCCCTTCTGGGTGGGGCCATCTTCTGGGTCTCTGTCCTTTGTCTGGTTCTCTGTCCTCTCTCTGTGTCTCTAACTCCTCTCCCGTGCTCTCTGTCCTCTTTCTCTAGAAACCGCTCCCTGCTGTCTCTTCGGAGTTCTGCTGCCCCCAGCACTGACTCCCCGTCCTGGGTGTCTGCTGTCTTCCATCCCTGACTTTCTTACATTGACTTGTGCAGGCACCAATCTCCCCTCCAGGTATCTGCCCTCCCAATCTTTCTGTCTCCCTTTCTGGGACTCTGCCACCTTCTCTGGTCAGGTCTCATCCCCACTCCCTTCCCCGAGTGTTTGTCCCTCTCCACTGAAGGGTCTCTGTCCATGGCTGGGGGCAATTCCAGTGCCAAAGCCACAGCTCTTATATTCCTTCCCAGAGCTGTGTGTCTGTGTGAATGGGTGTGATTGTGCATGTGAGCACACGTGTGTGCATGTATGGGAGGAATTCTGCATCCACCCTCTGGCCTCTGCTGTGATTACGCAGAGAGAGAGAGAGAGAGAGAGAGGGATGGAGGGAGAGCGGGGAGCGTAAAGGAGAGAGAGCGAGCTCGCACAAAACACAAAGGACTTTTCCCCACCTCCTCCTGTCCTCGGAAGAAATCCGAGAAGTTCCTCATCATTTCCTTTAGGAAAGGACAATTTGCTGCCAAGAATCAGTTACCCACGAATATGAAACTGATCACAACTCACACACGAGTACACAGAAAACAAAGGCAGTGGCTTTTATTTTTCCCTCTGAGCTGGAAGAATATCAAGGGTTCACTTATCGACTTCAAAGAAATAAAGGCTTCAGAGTATAAGACGCTATTCGACAAATATAGCAAAGAATTTTAAAGGAAACAAATCTGGCTTCATTTAGGAAGGAGAAGGTAGGAGGGAAGGGAGAAAAAAGAGTGAGGGGGAAAAGGGAGAGAGAATCAGCAGAGAAAAGAAAGAGGCAAACAGGAGAACAAGAACCTCCGCCGGGGAAGCTGCTCCTTCCAGACTGCAGGTCCCTCGGGGCCTGATGTATGTTACCCTGGTTTGAAAACGTCCCTCCCAGCAGCTGGCCCTGCCTCTCCATTCCGAGAAGCAGCTGGTACCACTTTTATTCTCCCAACGTCAAAGCTGGGCTTGAATAAAGGCGCACTTCCCGGGAGAATTCTGAGAATCTGCTTCACAGGCAGCAAGGAATGACTTAAGTTTCAGAAAAATGGAGACAGTCACTGGTCCCCGACTATTTAAAAGCATCAAATCCACTGTTTCTCCTTTTTCCCTCCACGCCCGAGGAGCACTTGGGGAATTGGTGTTTAGAATCCCGGTGTTTTAGACGAGACTCTTCAAGCCCCCTCCAGAACTAGATTTTTCAGTGTGGCCTGGAGACCAGCCCCTCAGAACTACTCGGGATGCTCGCTCGAAATGCATCAGAATGCAGATGCTGGGCTGCCCCATGGCCCCATGAGCTGGAACCGGGAAGAGGTGCAGGGGGAAGTCTGCCTTTTGAACAAACTCCTCAGGTAATACAGTTTGAGAACAATTACTCTAGAACTTCTGGAATTAGAGCCTGACAAACTATGGGTTCTGAATCAGAGAGACCTGCCATGGTTGGATATGGCAAGACCTGGGTGTTGACGTATCCTCAGATTTTTTCTCAAACACCATTTACCACCTTCTAGACTAAGGTCCAGTTTGCTCCATTTAGCTAAGTCCAACCAGGTCAGTACCACCTTCTCCAGGAAGCCTCCCGGGGATGGCTCCATGGACAATAACTCACTCTGTCCTCTGCCCATCCTTCCCCCTGCTCTGCTGGGAGCACGACTCCAGGTCTGTCCTCAGCTGGGAGCCAGGCCCCTACCACACTCAGAACTCACACACACAGAGAAGTGGGCTGTGAGCTCTTCGGGGCACAGCACACAGTGTGGTGGGCTGGTGAGAAGCACCAGGCTCGAGTCCTGCCTCAGCCGTGGACCAGCTGTGCCACACTGCGGATGCTATAGAAGCCACTCACAGGGCCAGGCGACGTGGCTCACACCTGTAATCCCAGCACTTTACAGTGGAGGCTGTAGGCGGGCGGATCACCTGAGGTCGGGAGTTTGAGACCAGCCTGCCCAACATGGAGAAACCTCGTATCTAATAAAAATAGAAAATTAGCCGGGCATGGTGGCGCATGCCTGTAATCCCAGCTACTCGGGAGGCTGAGGCAGAAGAATCACTTGAATCCAGGAGGCAGAGGTTGCGGTGAGCTGAGATTGTGCCACTGCACTCCAGCCTGGGCAACAAGAGCAAAACCCCATCTCAAAAAAAAAAAAAAAAGCCACTCATAGGGACGCTGTGAAGATGAGAAAGAGGATGTGTCTGACCCAGGGTCCAGCACCTCATAAAGGGCAGCAGCTGCTGCTATTACTGGTATGTCAGGCGATGCAGGCCCAGGGCTATGGGCTGGCTTCCTGGCCCGCCTAGATCCCTGCTCATGTGCACAGGCATGGGGGCAGAAGGTGGAAGGCTGCCCTCTCTCTGGAAGTCCAGCTTTGGTTAGGAACACAGCAGCCCCTCAGGGAAGCCCCTGGCCACCATGACCAGGACATAAAAACCCAGCTCTGATTCCTTGCTCTGCCCAGTGATTCACATAACAGAAGAACCAGACAGGATCAAACTGTTGCCTCGGAGCGGGTTGGGAGCTGCCATGCCAGCCCACCCTGAAATCAAGGCCTCGGCTGCGGGGAGAAACCACCAGCCGGTGGAAAACCACCCCTGGTGAGCCGGCGTTTACAGTAAAACACTGACATCACAGGCTGGGCTTGCACCAGGGCGGGGCTGTGTTTATGCACAGGCAACGGGTCTCTGAACGCTGTTCTAAATGCCGCCGGTGACAAGGAGTCTCCCCCAGAGCCTCAGAAGGCCTCAGAGGGGCCTTCGTGCATCCTGCCAACCCCGACAACGGGCCTGAGATGCAGAAAGGAAAGCCTTACTCACCTCTTGCCGGGGGTCTTCGGCGAACCTCTGAATCACGTACTTCAGTTCCCTGGAAGAGACCAGGCGTGTGGAGTTACTGCCGGGGTCTGGGCCTGGGTGGGAGGGGTGGGGTGGGGAGGGGATGATGTCAAGAAGGCCCGGGACAGGGAGCTGAGCAGGCTGGCAGATCAGGGACGCGCGTCTCAGAACTGCCGGGAGGAGTCACCACTGCCTCCCAGAACGCGCGTGCTGCAGGGCAGGGGCCGGTAGAGGCTGGCCGCGGAGGGAAGGCCTCAGGACAGAGGCCGTGCGTGCCAGAAGGGAATGAGGGCGGTGCCCACACACTCACTTGGTGAACTTCTCGTGTGCGAGAGCTCTGTAACAAAACAGAGGAAAACACGGCAGTTAGCAGAAGCTTCTGAAACGGTACAATGTTCCCAACATTTTCCTCTGGGGATGTCTAGACTTTGTCTGATTCGAGGAATGGAGAGGAGTCTGAGTGAAATGCCAACATTTGTCCGCACTCAAAGGCTCCGAATCAAAGGCCTTCTTTGAGGGTCGACGGATCATGGCAGCGTGAACAGGCTGGGCCCTGCATGGCCCAAAGCTCCTCGGGCCCACACGTGTGAACACGAGGAGCTAAGCGGCTGCCTGTGCACGTGTGGGTCCACGTGGGCTCCAGGGACCCAGGTGTGTTCATTAATTGTCCCACAATTAAGGCGGGTGGCACTCATTACTGCACACATCAGCAGTCATTGGGGACCTCTCTTCTACACCAGTTGCCACAGCCAAGTGCACCTGGGCCTATGGGGACAGGGGCTGAGGCCAATGATGTCACAACTCTGCTGAGACTGAGCGCCTCTCAGGAGTTGGATTTCTCCAGTCTCGAGTCCTGGGGACCCTTGGGACCGGCCAGGCCAGCAAATGGGGCAATTAATGTGTGTAATGTGCCCTTACAGAGCAGCATTTCATAAACACGGTCAGTGATCGGCTCCTTTGAGAGCCCGGCCTCGAGGAGGCTCCTTCCAACCTCTCAAAAGAGACCCGGAGGCATTTTAGGGCCTGGTTATTTTGACAAAGGCTTCTCTTCAGGTCATTATGCACCAGACAGCGTTCCCTCTAGTTTCCTGTGATCCATTCAATATGGCGCTAGGGGCCGGCCAGAGAGGGAGGCAGAGGATCTGTTTCTGGCCAGCTTCGCTATGAAGTCTGGGATGAGCATTGTAATGGGCGTAATAATGCTCCCAGCATCTCACCACGACACAGCAAGCAATTGCACGCGAATTATCTTTTGATTCTTACTACCACCCTCGGAAGAGGAGCGGCAGGTATTACGGTTCCCATCTGGTAGATGATGAAAAATGCTGACTGCACGGCATGCCAGGCGCCATGGCGAGGGCTCTGCTTGCATTCTGAGCTCGTGAATCCTTGTGACAACGCAGTCAGGCAGCTCCTACAATGTCCCTGTTTTCCTGAGTTCCCCATTTTTTCTGAGGATGGGAGATGTGCCTCCCCAGGGGTCCCACAGCTGAAGATGTGGCTGAGCTGGGACTGACATCTCCAGAGTCTCCCCACTGTGACCTGGCTTCCCCAGAACATGACTGGTCCCCTACTAAGGCCTTGGTGAACAACTGAGGTTTATCTCACAGGTGGGAGGGCCCCAGGGATGCGCGTGGGACTTACTCTTTGGGGAATGGAATGGGTTGAAGCAAACTGGCCAGAGACGGTCTCCAGTCATCATAGTCCGACCTAGAACGAGAGAGGGTGACAGTCAGCTTTGGTTGGGACAAGGAGAGGTTTATGGCACTGTCCCAGATGGGCCAAAAGACAGGATGAGAGTGTAGCAGGGAGTTGGGTGGCACTGACTACTCCACCCACTCCAGCCTCCAGGGCGAGCAAGTCAACGTTCTCAGCGTGGCAACGAGGCCTCCCAACCGGGCCTGTGCAGAGACTTCCTCACGGCACCCGAGGGGGTCAGCTCTCTAGGTGCTCAGGGCTTCACAGTGCGCTCTGAACCAAGGGCACGCGGTCATTGTTCATGTCCTCTCTGGGACCACTGGAGGTGTTCTGGGTTGAATTTTGCCACTCCTGCATATACTGAAGCTCTACCCCCCAGTTCTTCAGAATGTCACTGTCCTGGGAGGTATGGCCTTTGAAGAGGTGATCAGGTAACAATGATACTGTGTACAATGTCCTCAGAAGAAGAGGAAACAAGAACACGCAGAGAAAAGAGCAGCCTGGACTCAGCGAGAAGGCAGCCGTCTGCGAGCTAGGAAAGGCCTCCGGAGAACCCGCCCTGCCCACACCCTGGTTTCAGGGTTCTGCCGTCCAGAACTGAGAGAAATCCATGCTTGTTGTGTAAGCCAAGAAGTCCGTGGTACTTTATGGCAGTCCTAGCACACCAATGCAGGGGGCGTAGCCTGGGACCCTGGGGCTGGTCTCACCTTTCAGTGATCGGAACTGAGCGGAAATTCTATAGATGGATTCATAAAAAAGACACATTCCATGCTGTTTGTTTGTAGTCTGGGTGAACCTACCTGATTTGTTGGATCTTCTCTTTTTTGTTTCTTTTTAAACATTTATTTATCATTTTTGAGACGGAGTCTCACTCTGTCACCCAGGCTGGAGTGCAATGGCACGATCTTGGCTCACTACAACCTCCGCATTCTGGGTTCAAGTGATTCTCATGCCTCAGCCTTCTGAGCAGCTGGGACTACAGGTGTGCACCACTATGCCCAGCTAATTTTTTATATTTTTAGTAGAGACAGGTTTTGCTGTTGGCCAGGCTGGTCTCGAACTCCTGGCCTCAGGTGATCTGCCTGCCTCAGCCTCCCAAAGTGCTGGGATCAGCCAGGTGCAGTGGCTCACGCCTATAATCCCAGCTGCTCAGGATGCTGAGGCAGGAGAATTGCTTGAACCTGGGAGGTGGAGGTTGCAGTGAGCCGAGATCACACTATTGCACTCCAGTCTGGGCAACAGAGCAAGATTCCCTCTCAAAAAAATAAATAACCCAAAGTGCTGGGATTACAGGTGTGAGCCACCATGCCCAGTCTTGGTGGATCATTTTATTCTTACTTTTAGACAACAGCTTTTCCTTTTTTCTTTCAAACAGTTGATGCTAATGACAGTAATAACAACGACAATAATAGTAACAGCAGCTCTGATGTCCTGGAGACTTTCTACACACACCGCCTTATGCTAAGAGCTTTACCTGAGTTCATTTACTCTTTACAAGAGCACAATAAAGTCACTGTAACCCTACTTAACAGATGAGAAACTCGAGGCTCAGAGGTTCAAGGTCACACAGCCATGGCGGATGAGAAGTCAAATCCAGGCTTCTGTGACGGCACAGCCTTGGCTCTCACCAGCCCTGAAAGACCACAGCTGAGATCTTAGCAAAAGCCAACGACTGCTTGGGTGAGGAAAGACGGTTAAACCTCAGTCCGAGCAGGTGTGGGAAGCACCTCGATGTTCACCTGCCTTCGCCGGACCCTGTTACGAGAGAGCCTTCCTCTTGTGCGCAGGGCCGGCGGCAGCGGTGGGTTATCCACTCCGAGTCATCCACTCAGCTACGAAGGGGCGAGGCTGGACTCAGAGCAGGTATTTCAGGCTCTACCACACCACGGTGTGGGGTGAAGCCAGGCACCAGCGTGTCACCCTCGTCCGACCCTGGGAAGACCACTGTCCCACAACAGCACAGGATTAGCACTGCTGATAACGCAGATGCAATTCGCTCCGCGCTGCCTGCACAATGGGGCTTGAACCAAGTGCTCTGCCTGTGTTTGCTCATGGATCTGCCCAGAGGACCCTGTGTGGTGAGTCCAAAATATGGACTAGGAGCAGTCAGGCAGCTCACTGACTGTGACCACAGGGCCGTGACACAGCGAGGCCCCAGCAGGGAAGCAACGTCAGGAGGTTCCCGAGGGCCAACAGGACGCCTCCCGGCGAGCTGCCCGGACAGCTCCATAAAGCGAGTTTTTTGGCCAACTCTTCCCCTCAAAATCTGGGAGGGCCCAGAGAACTCACTGGCATCTCAGTCTGAGTACAGACGGGCTTATACCACACAGTAGAGCAGTTACTGATGGCCCCCAGAGACTGCAGTCATCACAACGCCCATTTTACAGATGAGGAAAATGAGGCTCAGAGCTGTCTGTGATTTCCCGCAAGTCACCAGGGAGTGGCTGAGATCTGACTTCAGGTGTGTCTAAGACCATGACCCGTGCTCTCTGCCCCAGCGCCTGTACTGTTTTTTTTTTTTTTTTTAAAGACGGAGTCTTGCTCTGTTGCCCAGGCTGGAGTGCAGTGGTGTGATCTTGGCTCACTGCAGCCTCCACCTCCAGGGTTCAACCTATTCTCCTGCCTCAGCCTCCCGAGTAGCTGCCACCATGCCCGGCTAATTTTTGTATTTTTAGTAGAGACGGGGTTTCTCCATACTGGCCAGGCTGGTCTCGAACTCCTGACCTTGTGATCCGCCCGCCTCAGCCTCCGAAAGTGTTAGATCACAGGCATGACCACTGCGCCCGGCCTGTACTGTGTTTTTAACCAGTTCCCCCACCTGGGTTCCAGATCTCTCTGGCTGTAGGGACTTTGCTGAAAAACAAACTCAGAGATAGTCAGTTCTCACTGGCTGTCGTAAGCCAGGCCTGGGCACCTCTGAGGGCCCAGAGCTTAAAACCCTGACACATAAAGTGAGGGGTGGCTGCTGGAGCAATCCCTGCCTGAGCCGAGAGCTGTCCCTGGGGCTCCCGAGCTTCTGCCCATCTTGCCTCGCATCACCCCAGGGAGGGGCCCGGATCTCATCTCTGCATCCCTCATGCTGGGCGGGTGCCTGGTGCTTGGGAGAGGCCTGCTGAGCTCAAGATCCAGTGCACACTGGGACCAGGCCAGGGACAGAGCCTGGGGCCTGTGGGTGGCTTAAGAGCAGAAGGGATGTTGAGTCTCCATCTGGGGGACTAGCATGTGCCAGCAGGTGCCAAGATTGAGTGGGATGCCAACTTAGATCGTGGCTTGGACCAGGGCAGGAGGCGGGATCTGAACCCTCACCGAGTAGCCCATGTTGGGGGGGGTGCTGCAGACAGATGCCCCACTGACACCTAGCACCACCCATGGGAGAGGCCAGGGGGTGCTCAGACCTGGGCTGGGAAGAGGGGTGGTCCCGGGACACCTACCCACATACAGTTCACACCACAGATACACTGTGTATCGGTTTGTGTGCTGTGTGTCTAACTGTGCCTTATATAGAAACGGGGAGATGCTGTTTCACCAAGAACAAATGTTCATTCCTATCGACAATGCATGGTTTAGATAATCCAAGTGAGGGCTTTTCCCACCCCACCTTCCTCCAAATAAGCCCACAACAGAGTGGCAGCCTCCAGAACCCTGATCACACCCTGGAAGCTTCTGAGGAAATGCTCCGACACTGGACACACAGAAAAGCATGACCAGGAAAGCCTGGCGGCCTGAGATAAGTCCCGACAGCGATGCCAGCGGCTGCTCACTCACTGCTTACCCGACTTGCTCACTTTATCCCCAGAGCGGCACGTAAGGGCAGAGGGTGCCGGTGAGGAAGTGGAGCTCAGCTCCTGGAAGGCAGGTCGAGGACTGAGTGCAGGTGCTCTGGACTGCAGTGCCTGAGGGTGGAAGGCCCAGATGCCACGTGGCCTGGGGGTCTCAGAGCTGTAGGAGCCTGAGGCCTGTCAGTGCATGTCAGGATGCAGAGACTCCTTTATGCCCCCGTATTCACATGCTCCCTTCTGAGGGGTCGTCTGTTTTTGCAGCTAGTGTATCTTCCCTCCAGAATGATCCCCTTCCTCCTTCCCTCCCACCCGTCCCTGACTCATGGTTTCCAGAAAATGGAAACGCAGTTGACAACAAACCACGTCTTCGGCGCCTGTCGTGTGCCATGTGCCCTCCAAGGGTTCCCAAGAATTAGACTGTGCAGCTCTCCCAGCAACTCGGTCAGGCAGGTGCTCTTGCCACCCCCGTTTTATAGGCAGGAAAATGGAGATGCAGTGAGAAACTGCCTGGCCCCAGACCACACAGCTGGTGAGAGCTGGGGTCTGAACCCAGGAGCCTGGCCCAAGCGTCTGTGCTCCACCTTCTCAATGTCTCACAAAGAGGGTGGCCCAGATCACGCCTGAGGAAGAAGACTATTTCCCTGTATCCAAAGGGCACTGGTGGGCATGTGGTGGTTCACGCCTGTAATCCCAGCCAAGATAGGAGGATCACTTGAGGCCAGGAGCTCGAGGCTGCAGTTGGCTGTGACGGCGGCACTGTACTCCAGCCTCAGTCACAGAGCATCGCAAAAAGCAAGGGAGGCATATTCTATGTACAACTGTCATGAGATACAGAACTTTAAGGGGATTTGAAGTCACCCACAATCAGAGGAGTCGGGGTCCCATGGGGGCGGTGTGAGCCCCAGCAGCAGGCCCACGGTCACTTTTCACTCCTGAACCTGTTCTGTGAATGGCAAAGGTGGCCTGGGCTCCCAGGTGCTCAGGCCGGTGGGAGGCTTTGGCCTATCTGGGGTGGGGTCTGGGCAGAAGTCTCCTCCTCTGGGTCTCCCAGCCTGGGGCTCGGCTTCTTGGCAGCTCCCCCAAGACCGAGAGGGGTGCACGTACGGAAGGAGGGAGAGGGTAAGCAGACTTCCTTCCTTGCCTCGCCCCAGACCAGCTTGGAAGTCTGTGACCCTAGTCTGACCAAGCTGGTGGATGGATGGAGGTGGCTGGCCAGACGCTATGGGGGAGGTGAGGCTGGGTGTCCTTAGACTGGCAGGCCCGCGAGGAAGGGAATGAGGAACCCTCCTGTGCGTGGGCCCCTCTGTGATGGGCACTGGCAAAGGCCCCGGTAGCCATCAGAGTCCTTGCCTCGGGGCTGGTGTGAGGGGCTGCCCTGGCTCTGGGCGGGCCTGTTGTCCTGGGATGGGATGCCTCTGGCCAGTGGGCCAGTCTCCCCGTTGGCCAAGCCTGGCCTGGGATGGGAGGGCAGGCAGCAGGCAGGGGTGAGGGACCTGACTGCCCACCTAGGAAGGAGGAAGGAGAGCTGGGCCCTTCCCAGCTCAGGGAGGGAGGTGGCAGGCAGGCAGGTGCCTGGTGCATTCTGCAGACCCCAACACGCCTCATCCACCCACACATTTAACCATCCCATGAATGGGGCCTTAGAACCCCCACTTCACAGAGAAACAGAGGCCCACAGAGGTTCAGACACTTGCCAGAGGTCACGGAGCTAACGGCGGGACATGCTGGGCCTGAACAAGGCTATGTGAGTGTGAAGCCCGGGTCTCCCACCTCATGCTGCTCAGCTGGGATTTTAACCCAGTTCAGAGCCCTGTGCTGCCCTGTGGACGCCTCCTGCCAGCCTCGCTGCTTTCCCTGACTCACACAATCTCCTGCAAGGCGCAGGCAGAATATGGTGGCCTGACAGTGGCCTGATGCTCGGGAAGGCACGGGGCGTGAGAAGGCCCGAGTGGGGGCACATTCAGACCACTTTGCTCCCACTACACAACCTCCAGCAATATCTGCTCCCTCGAAAGGCAAATCAGCTGGCCCGGGGATTTGAGCCAAGGATGAGAAACAGTGGCTGTTATTCCTGAGGCTGGTGGACCTCAGGAAAACTCCCTTTCTTTCCACCTGTGCGGTCATCCCATCAGGGACCTTCCCAGCCCCATAGCAGTTATGTTGGCCTTAGATGCTCCAGGGAGCTTTGAGTTTCTACAGAGTTACCACGTGCTCCAGGAATGAGCAGTTTAAAGTTTCCAAACAGGCCAGGCATTGTGGGTCACGCCTATAAATCCTAGCACTTTGGGAGGTCAAGGTTGGCAGATCACTTGAGGTCAGGAGTTCTAGACCAGCCTGGCCAACATGGCAAAACCCTGTCTTTACTAAAAATACAAAAATTAGCTAGGCTTGGTGGTGGGTGCCTGTAATCCCAGCTACTGGAGAGGCTGAGGCAGGAGAATGGCTTGAACCTGGGAGGCAGAGGTTGCAGTGAGCTGAGATCGTGCCACTCACTCCAGCCTGGGTGACAGAGTGAGACTCCATCTCAAAAATAAATAAATAAAGAATAAAGTTTCCAAACAGATCTATGCATCTATCTATCTAGATACTAAATGCACACAATACACAGACTCATATGAACACACACACATGTATACATATTTCTGTGCAAGCATTAATTTGAAACCACTGCACACCTGGATGCCAGGCACTGTTATGAATTCATTTAATTCTCAAAGCAGCGCTGAGAACCAGAATGCACTGACAGGGATCATTATTCTTATTTTACAGCTGGGGAAATGAAGGCTCTGAGAGGTGAAGTAACTTGTCCAAATTCATTTAAATGGTTAAAAAATGGGGATGGAGTTTGGACCAAGTTAAGGTGCCTTCCAAGCCAGAGTGTTCAACCAAGTGAAGGGTCCTTCCTCCCTCTCCCCATCCAGGCACCCCAGCTCCAACCCCTCATACCCCAGGGAGGCAGCGGGTGGGCGGAAGGGAGGGTGACATGACTCTAGCTCTGGCCAGTGGCAGAGGGAACAGGGGCCAGAGGACCTGGGCGAGGAAGAAAGCCTGGTGAATGGTGTCCTGCCGACCCCACCCTCGCCACTCACCGGACACTTCAGCAATGTCCACAGACTTTGTCCTGGACTTGGCGTTGCTTCCAAACTCCCTCTCCATCTCAGCCTGTTTACCTATTTCAGCCATAGGACATGGCTAAAAAAATCCCCCTTTCCTGCACCAAATTCCTGCTCTTGCTCCTCAGCAGAGCTGTGGCCTCAGGGCGGGGAAGTTCTTCCTGGAGCAGAACTACTGCAGGTAATACAGGATGTCCCCTGGGTCTACCTCCCGGTCATGAGGACAACCCCCATTTCATCCGCATTTCCCTGAACTTCCCCGAGGAACTTCCCGATCAAAGCCTCTTTCAAAATCTAATGTTTGCAAAGAGCCCCCAGGAGCAGATGGGAGCCCATCAGAAGCCCACGCTACCCCTGTGGCCCAGTGTGCTGGGTCTTCCACACTCTGCCCATCTGAGTTTTACAGCAGCCCGGCTGAGCACTGATGTCACTGCTCTTAGCACTGGACAATACTCAGGCTCAGAAGGACTGAGTACAGGGACCAGCACGGCACTGAGCATAGAGTCTGGCCTGGTGTAGATATACCAAAAAAAACCTAGATGAAAGAATGAATAAACAGGGGGATAAATGAGGGTGTGACTCACAGACAGGTGCCCACAGGAAAAGAGCTGGACTCCAGTGACTCCAAATCCCAAAGCTATTCTTTGTCTCCCGAGTCCATGTTCTTTCCATCATCCCACCCCCCTGGGTCCCACACAGTGATTTTTTTTCAGCATCAACCTCTACCTGTACTTGGAATCGTTTTCCTTTTCAAGCATCCAGGAAATTTTTGTGACTGAGGTTACTTTTCAAAAGTGTCAAATTCTAATGATGCAGGGGCCTTCCTAGGGGAACACTTGGCAACTGATCAGGGCCTGTGCACCACTACCCCTGGCCCCAGGCAGTGGGACGGGAAGCACGACCCGTGTACCCTGGGACCAGCACTGCTCTCTCCGACACATGTGGTTGGCCCCACTGGGCCAAGGCTCTAAGCATGCCTTCCTCAGCCCCTATACAATGCCCTCTTTAAGACCCCTCAATTCCACACCAAGTCATCTGCTTCTCTCTTTCTTTCTTTTTTGAGATGGAGTTTCACTCATGTTGCCCAGGCTGGAGTGCAATGGCTTGATCTCAGCTCACCGCAACTTCCGCCTGTCGGGTTCCAGTGATTCACCTGCCTCAGCCTCCTGAGTAGCTGGTATTACAGGCATGCACCACCACGCCTGGCTAATTTTCTATTTTTAGTTAGAGACAGGGTTTCACTGTGTTGGCCAGGCTGGTCTCAAACTCCGACCTCAGGTGATCCACCCGCTTCGACCTCGCAAAGTGCTGGGATTACAGGCGTGAGCCAGCATGCTCAGCCGTTTTTTTCTTTATGTGTAATTCTCATTTGGGCGGCACTTCAATATTGATAACAGCAGTTCACTCTTTTATTTTGAGACGGAGTGTTACTCTGTCACCCAGGCTGGAGTGCAGTGGCATGATCTTGGCTCATTGCAACTTCTGCCCCATTTGGTTAAACCAATTTTTGTGCCTCAGCCTCCTCAGTAGCTGGGAGTACAGGCGCCCACAACCACATCCAGCTAATTTTCGTATTTTTAGTAGCAACAGGATTTCATCATATTGGCCAGGCTGGTCTTGAACTCCTGGCCTCAAGTAATCTGCCCGCCTCAGGCTCCCAAAGTGCTGGGATTACAGGCATGAGCCACTGCGCCTGGCTGATAACAGCAGTTTAATCTTATCAAGAACCAGAGGCTGGGCCAGCACCAGAAACCCCCAACATTCCGGAATTCTCATGTAGTCCTCTGAGAAGACACGTATGTTACAGACAAGAAAACCGAGGCCCAGAGGAGCCAAGCACACTGGCCGCAGTTCCACAGCAGCTAAGGCACACGCCGCATTTACTCAATACTTAGATGCAAGTTTCCTGCGATCCAAGTGTGCACTGAATGCCATTCGGCTTCTTTCTCAAAGCACCGTTATTGAATTAGTGACGCATCTCGCTCTCAACAGGACGGTAAAGTAGTGGGAACACGGCTGTATCATAAATGGTGGCTATTGCCATTGGCCGGGTGTTCACCTCGCACTCAGGGCCGGCCCCTCCCACCTCTTTGCCAAAGCCAGACGCAGCCATATTCGCACGCACCACCTCCCAGCCTGGGACCGGAGGCTCAGAGGATGACCGACCATCCAAGGTCACAACTAGTATGTGGCACGGTGGGACTTGGACCCAGCATGGTCTGACTCTGAGTCTGTGCCTGTCCCCACGGATCTCACTTTGGAGCCCTTTGAGCGGCTGAAGTTGTTTGGATCCGACCAGTTTGAGGCCTCCAGCGAACCAGCAACTAAAGCAGCCTGCTGGGTGCGGGGAGGAATGCTGCTGGAAAAACAAAGCTATCAGGCCCAAATTGTGTTGCGCTCCCCTAAGTTGGAAGAGGCTTCTGGAAGCATAAATTCCATTCTCTGGAGGCCTTGGGGCTGGGCGGGAGCCGCTCCTCTGTGTAGCCCCATCGGGAACCCCTCCTGGCTTGCCCTGACTGTCCTGGGCCCTTGGTGACAGCCCTGACCGCCACCTACGCCCTGGCAGCTGGGTGATGCAGGCAGGTGGGGGGTCTGGATGCAGATGGGGGAGAACAGAGCCCTCATTCATGAGCATGTTTATGAAGAAGGAAAAAATGTATGTCAACTATGTGATGAAACTCAAACCTTTAGTGCTTCATGAGAAATAGGAGTCAGGTCCAAAATAGCTGAAGGCCCAGGAGTTCATGGTGTTTGTAAAACACAGCTGGAACTCGGGAGCTGGAGTCTCTGGCCTGGCCAGTCGGTGGTCTGGGGGCTTCTACCTCCATCAGAGCAAGGAGCCCCCTCCAAAAATCCAGGGAGGTACCCCACCCTGGCTGCCACCAGGAGAGCTGACACCCTTCTTTGCCCTGAAGACACTCAGGGCTGCGGCAAGTTCTTGGAGATGCTCTCTTAGTGGGATCTGGAATTCCGCTTGGCTAGGGGTGGAGGTCACTGAACATGGTTATGCCCTCATCTGACCTCTGTGGCTGGGATCACGGGGCGGGGCGGTCCTGAACCCCTGGGCACACCCCGCCCTTTCCTCTCCGGGGCCAAAGCCGGGGGCAGAGGAGGCGATGTGGGAATGCTGCCTCCACGATCTCCTAGAAACCAGCGGAAGCCACCTCGTGACCGTGTGTGTAATATGTTCACCTTTGCAGGCACCACAAGCCTTGCTTGTAGAGTACAGGGTACACTCCAAGGTGCCTCCCAGGCATTTCTCCAGCTCACCAGGCCCCCGGAAGCTGCCCTCCGTCCCTGCAAACCCTGAGCAGGCTCCAGGATCGACACACACATGACAGAATGAACAAACGCTGCTCAGCTGCGTGACGACACAGGGGCTCAGGGAAACCCTGCCCACCCACACAGACAACACTCCAGGCGCTGCGCTTCCAAGTGGCTTCCCCGCAGGCTGACGGCCGGGGAGCCCTGGCTCTAGACAGGAACCACGCACTGGTTAAATGTGACAACACAGTCGCACCCCCAACCCCTTCGAAAAGTCCAGCAACCACAAGCAGCTGCATCCGAAAATGCCCATCTCTGGATTCAGAGCTCCTGAGAGCGGGGCAGAGCTTGTTCCGAAGGAAGGAGTTTGTGGAGCAAGAAAGGGGGAGGCATCTGCTGAGTGTCTGCAGACTGAGCTTGTCTGTGGGACCACAGGGCTCTGTGGGGGCGTAGAAGGGAAGAGTCAACAAGGTCCCTCAAAGTGGGGCTCCCGGAACCAGGTGCTCACAAGTTTGAGACATGTCAGGTGGAGCGTGTGGATGGCAAGGCTGGAGAGACCTTCAGAGTCAAGGATTAAGAACTGCACCTCCCTCCACCCTAGAGTCACACACATGAGGTTCAGGGAGGGGCAGGGACAGGCACAGAAGGAGCCAGTTCAGAAGCCACACCACCCAGAGCAGCCCCCAGTCCACGGGTCTCCTACACCCACACCCAGGCACACAACACCAATGCGCACACACGGACACCCAGGCACACAACACCAATGCGCACACACGGACACCCAGGCACACAACACCAATGCGCACACACGGACACCCAGGCACACAACACCAATGCGCACACACGGACACCCAGGCACACAACACCAATGCGCACACACGGACACCCAGGCACACAACACCAATGCGCACACACGGACACCCAGGCACACAACACCAATGCGCACACACGGACACCCAGGCACACAACACCAATGCGCACACACGGACACCCAGGCACACAACACCAATGCGCACACACGGACACCCAGGCACACAACACCAATGCGCACACACGGACACCCAGGCACACAACACCAATGCGCACACACGGACACCCAGGCACACAACACCAATGCGCACACACGGACACCCAGGCACACAACACCAATGCGCACACACGGACACCCAGGCACACAACACCAATGCGCACACACGGACACCCAGGCACACAACACCAATGCGCACACACGGACACCCAGGCACATGGCACCAACACACACAGCCACATACCCCAAGACAGAGTCACACACTCCTGCACATCACCCACCACTCACTAAGACACATGCACACGCACAGAGACTCACCCCAAAGGACACAGCACGCATGGCTCACACAACACAAACAAACATGGGCTCACGCACACACCTGCAAACATACAGAGAGAAACACACATGCTCTCCAACCCTAGAGCACGAATGGTTATATCCATATGCCCGCACCCAAAGCCACCTGTGCACAAAAGTAACACAAGTGCCTACACACACCCACTCTTGTACATTACACACATGCACACACACCCCTTCAGAGAAATCCACATGCATGCCCACACCCATCTCCTATAAATACACACACGGCTGGGAGTGGTGGCTCATGCCTGTAATCCCAGCTCTTTGGGAGGCCGAGGCAGGCAGATTATGAGGTCAAGAGATCGAGACCATCCTGGCCAACATGGTGAAACCCCGTCTCTACTAAAAATACAAAAATTAGCCGGGAGTAGTGACGGGCACCAGTAGTCCCAGCTACTCGGGATGCTGAGGCAGAAGAATCGCTTGAACTCAGGAGGTGGAGGGTGCAGTGAACCGAGATTGTGCCACTCTGCTCCAGCCTGGCGACAGAGCAAGACTCCGTCTTAAAAACAAACAAACAAACACACACACACACACACACACACACACACACTCGGCCAACCACGTGTGCTGTCACATCCACATCCACCCATGGCCATTTAGCCACACAAAGACACTCACAAGCTCAGAGGATCCCACACACCCAACACCCCAGAGGTGTCCACACACTCACAGACACGCGTGGGCACCCTTGTGCTCCTGCACACCCTGGAAGATGCACCCAGACCCTCACACACACACAAACTCATGCACACATATGTACACATGTATGCTGGGCATGCACCCTACACATATGCCCAGGCACTCCAGCATACAGGCACAAAGCCATGCATGCACCCCACATGTGTATACACACACCCTATGTTCAGATACACAACCATAGCCACTCATGCACACACCCATGTGTGCCCTCACACGCTGCCACACTTGTGCTTAGATTCTTGCACACACCAACTCGTGTGCACTCACATACACGCCACTCTACCACGCGCACCCGTGTAGCTCAAACCAACAAACAGCTTGACCCAACAGCTAAGCCCAGTTTCCTCCCACCGGCCCCGGCGGCAGGCACGCGAGGGGCACTCACAGCAGCTTGAGGATTTCCACGTAGCAGCCGAGCGTGCGGTCAGCCTGGGGTCCCAGCTCGATGCTCATGGTGCTGCAGGCGGGGCTGACCATGAGGCAGTCGATGAGGTTGGGCTCGCTGTCGTTGCCCGCGCTGGCCGTCAGCGCCGGCTTGGCAGTGCTGGTGCGTTCCACCTCCACGTGGATCTCACTGGAGGCCACGACCACCGACTTGTGCCGGGCCTCAGACAGCGTGGCTTCCTGAGACACCAGGTCCGGGCTGGGGTGCAGAAGGCGCAGAGGTAAAGTGGGCTTCCGGTCGCACGGCTGCTGGCAACCATTCCGGATTTCCTTCAGGCTTGGGGAATTGTCACGGCTGCAGAAAGAGGCGGGAGAGGGAACGTGAGTAAAGGCACTGTTCATATGCACCATGACCCACCACCCGCTGGCTAACGGCCTCCCTGAATCCCAGGATGAGACCACAATGTAGTTCTGCCATTGTCCCTGTGCTATAAATGAGGAAACCGAGGCTCAGCCTGGGTGTGCGGTTTGTCCAGGGTCTAGACAGGAAGAGGTGGGGATGACAGCCCAACCCGGGTTGCCTGTCTCTACAGCCCATGCTGTCACCCCAGCACATAACAGGTGCTCAATAAATATCTGCTGACGGACTGAGTGGACGCCGATCTCTACGTAACAGCCATAAGGCTCTTGGCGTCCTCCAGAATGCCACTGGCCACTTTCTTGATTTGCCAGATCTACTATTTTGCTTTTAGTTGCTTCCTGCAGTCTAACTGCCCTCCAATCCCTGACTGCATATCACAATGTCCTCCAGGACTCTGCTCTCCTGCCCCCAAACCCAGTCAGTTGAGAAAGCTCAGGATGTGCCCCCTCCTGGGAACCCACTTCAATGGGATCCCAAACTCCAGAAGTCCAGTCTGGGCCCTAAACTCTGAGCCCTCCTGTCTACAGAACCCCACTCGTCCTGGGTGACCCTCCAGGCACAGCATCAATAACCGCCTGGAGGTACAGAAGCCTGCACAAGGTGTTAATAGGTGTTCACCCAGAGAGGGGCTCTTGACATTATTAATGTCACATCTGTTTGGGAAATGCTGGGGCAAACAAGATGGAATTACGCCTCTTTGCAGCAGGACTTATCAGAGCCTTGACCCAGTTAAAGTCCCTCCTCTGACTTAGAGCTTCCCAAGGTGCCCAGTTGCCTAGGAGGTGCACTGTACAGGACAGTAGCACCATCAGTGGGTTTACTGCTGGTGCCCACGGGCCGGCACAGTCCAAATGCAGTCACACAGATGCTCACAGACATCGCTGAACAGTGATTCCTACCATCTCTGTGCCACAGGTAAGGAAAGACCGCCTCAGAAGTTAAATGATCAATCCATAATTAAACAGCTCACGAGTTGATGGAGATGGGATTTGAAGCCAGATCTTCTGGACTGCAAAGCCCAGGATCCTCCCAACTATGTTGGCTTCTAAGGTCCCCTAAGATCTGTGCAGGTCCCCTCCTCCATGAAGTCTTCCTTGATTTCTTCCTGCTACTCTTGCCCTTCCTATCCTCGAACTCCTCCTAAACCAAAGCTTTCCACCCTTGGCTGGACACTAGGATCCCCTAGAGACACTTCTAAACATCCCAAAGCCCAATTAGATGGGAATCTCCAGGGTGGAACCTGGACATGAGTAATCTTTTTTTCTTTGAGACAGAGTTTCGCTGTTGTTTCTCAGGCTGAAGAGCAATGGTGTGATCTAGGCTCACCGCAACCTCTGCCTCCTGGGTTCAAGCCATCTTCCTACCTCAGCCTCCCCAGTAGCTGAGATTAAAGACATGCGTCACCACGCCTGGCTAATTTTTGTATTTTTAATAGAGATGGGGTCTCTCGTGTTGATCAGGCTGGTCTCGAACTCTTGACCTCAGGTGATCTATCCAGCTTGGCCTCCCAAAGTGCTGGGATTACAGGCGTGAGCCACCGAGCCCGGCCTGGACATGAGTAATATTTGAGGCTCCTCATGTTTGTGGTCAAGGTTGAGATCCGCTAACTCAAGACTTCAAGCACGACATGATTAACAACAGCTGCTTGTCTAGGCCTTCACCAGATGTGCCACAGGCATGTGTCCTGTGCCTCTAAAGGAGCTCCTAGGCTTGAGGACAGGGTCACGCTGCTGGCATTCTGCTGGGGAATTGTTGTGGCTGGGGGAAGTGGTGGGAGGGGGCATGTGGGCAGCAGCTCCAAGGGCTGTGTGCAGAACTTGAACCCCATGCACAGGAAGGGTCTGAATGTATCAGCACATGACAGGCCTGAGCTGAGCCCACCAAGGGTGTTTAATAAATACACTTTCAGCTTTGCTGCGGGAAATAATCCATCGGTTAAATCCCAAGAAAATTGTGTGTGGTCTGTGACGGGGGGAGACCTAAACTCCTTGGCTCAGATCTGATGTGCTCCCCACGTGCTCAACACTCCACTTCTCTTTGTTTGCCTTTGCTGGGTTTTAAAAGTGGATTTTCAAGGCTGTTTGGCTCAGATTGGTGATTTTCTAGAGAGCCACGCTAACCTGGGTCAAGCTGTCTGTTCTTTTCAGTTTGAGTACACTGTGTACATTTGCCCACTGAGAGAACCATGGATGGCCTAGAGGACATGACGGGCTTTATCTTGAAGGGACTGACTGAGGGGGCGTCATGGACCTGAGCCCAAGACCTGAGCCCAGGACACGTCTTGGCAGCATCATGCTTCTCTGGGTGATATACAGGAAACTTACAGCATCAGCTAGAACCCAAGCTACTGTGGGCTCTGAGGGGGCCCAGCACAGCCAAGCAGGTGGGAGGCAGCAGGTGCCGCCTCACCCTCGCCAGCCTCCGACCTGGCATCTCCTTGCCACAGTCGCCTAACAGTTCCTGACGGCCACGCCTACCTCCCTAGTCCATCCCCCTTGCAGCAGCAGCCAGAGGGAGATTGAACTGAAACCCCATCACGTCGCTTCCCCACTTAAAAGTGGACTCTCCAATGCTCCCAGAATAAAAGTTCTGCCACTGAAAACCAGGACCACTCCTCTACTCACAGTGTCATCCTCAACCCGCATCACCTGGGAGCTTGTTAGACAAGCGGAGTCTCAGGCCCCTCCCCAGATGTGCAGAATCCGAATCCGCATTTTAACAACACGCCCTGGTGAGTCCCAGGAACCAGGAGGTTTGAGAGCACTGCCTCCTCTCTAACTCCTTTTGCTTCCCTTTCCTTCTCTCTGCTCCAGTCACACTGGATTTCCTTCAGCTCCTCCCCTGCTGGGATCTCCACATTAGGTGTGTGACAGAATCACTTGTGGAGTTTGTTTCAAATGCAGGCTCCTGGGCCACAGACCAGAAACATTGCAGCCAGGAATCTGTACTTTAAAGCAGTCCCAGTGATTCTGAAGTAGTGATTCGAAGACCCGTAGATACAAAAACATTGCAGCCCATTGTAGACGGGTATGGTGGCTTATGCCTGTAATCCTAGCACTTTGAGAGGCTGAGGTGGGCATTTCACTTGAGGCCAGTTGTTTGAGACCAGTCTGGCCAACATGGCGGTATCTGGTCTCTACTAAAAATACAAAAAAAAAAAAAAAAAAAAAAATCAACCAGGTGTGGTGGTACACACCTGTAATCCCAGCTACTCGGGTGGCTGCAGCATGAGAACTGCTTGAACACAGGAGGCAGAGGTTGCAGTGGACAGAGATTGTGCTACTGCACTCCAGCTTGGGTGACAGAGTGAGACTCTGTTTCCAAAAAAAATTAAAAAACAAAAACATTGTGATAAGTGGTGTAAGGCCGGTCGCCTTGCTGGGAGCTCAGACACACCCCCCTCCCTCACCAGGAACTCGGCCAATTAGCAGCTTGCCAAGTCCACGTCCTGCTCTCCCACAACCAATCAAGCGCCTCCACTCCCTATAAAACCCCACATCTGAGAGGAGTCCGCGCGACTTCTCCGGCCCACCTGTCGGACCACAGAACCTCGCCCAGGAGTCGATTAAATTTCTTCATTCCAATGACTGGCCTCCATTGCCTCTCATTTAAACCTTACAAATGGCACCTTCACTCATCACTGCCAGGCCTTTGCCCCTGCTGTTCTCTCCCTGGGTCACCCTCTTCCTGCTTCTTGCCTGGAGAACAGCCAGGAGATCTCAACTTAAATATCCACCTACCCAAGCCTCCTTCCTTAACCTGCACCTGATGCAGAGTCTTGAACAAAAAAAGGATGCCAGGGCCATCCTAATTAAATCAGAATGGCACTGGGAGGGTCCCGGGCACCCTTTTGTTTTTCCTTTTTTTTAAATTGAGATATAACCCAAGGTACAATGGTAAATGTCTAGCAATCAACTCTCCAAAGAAAGAAACCCTGATCTGGCCAGCACAGTTGCCCAACACTTTGGGAAGCCAAGGCAGGCAGATCACCCGAGGTCAGCACTTCGAGACCAGCCTGGCCAACACAGTGAAAACCCCGTCTCTACAAAAATACAAAAAATTAGCCAGGTGTGGTAGTCCACACCTATAATCCCAGCTACTCAGGAAGCTGAGGCAAGAGAATCACTTGAACCCAGAAGTGGAGGTTGCAGTGAGCCAAGATTGTGCCACTGCACTCCAGCCTGGGTGACAAGAGTGAAAATCCGTCTAAAAAAAGAAAAAAGAAAAAAAAAGAAGAAGCCCTGATCTGCAGTGCCTACCCATTTCTTTGGTGTAAATATAAATACTCCCACCACAGCTGACTTAAAGCTACTAATATATCATTGCAGAAATGGGAAGGGACATGTTCCCAAATGCAATGGGTGAGCTGGCTCTCCTGCACACTCTGGGTATAACTTCAATACTATAAAGTCTGAAACTGTTAGGTGTAAAGCATGGTGAGTATCTGCATACACACCCCTATGTAATAACCACCCAGACTGGAGGTCCGTAATTTGGCTGTGGATGTTGTGAGCCAGGTAATACTTTCTAGCAGGGGCTGTCATGTGTGTGCACAGATGTTCAGCTGCATCCCAGCCTTTTACCCGCTACATGCCGGGAGCACCACTTCTCCCACCCAAACTGTGGCGACAAAAACGTCTCCAGACATTGCCAAATATCCTCTAGGAGGAAAAACTGCCCTGTTTGAGCACCACTGACCTAGATAAAACGATGAACATTTCCAGGAGTCCAGAAGCTTCTCTATGTCCTTCCCCAAAACTCCCTCAACCCAAAGGTGGCCGCTCTTCTGGCCTCTAACACCATTGATTCGTTGTGCCTAGTCTTGGGCTTTGTGTAAAAGGGACCCCACAGTGTGTACCTTTTGGGCTGGCTTCTGCTGCTCAATATCACGTGAAATTGAATCCTGGTAGTTCGCTGGTTGCACTAGATGCATCACTTCTGCTGCTACATAGTATTTCTTGTGTGAATAGAGCACATTTATGTATCTATTCTACTGCTGCAGGGCATTTGAGTTGAGGAGGTTTGTAGTTTTGGGCTATTACAGACACTGCTGCTACCAACATTCTTGTATTATACATGTCTTTGACACATGTCCCCCCATGTGCACACACATACACACAGTCACATGTATGTGTACAGTTCACATATGCATTTGCATACCCATGTGCTTACATCCACACACACACCAATGTGTCCCATCTCTCCAGGGGTGAGAGATCTTCAGCATAAAACATCTGTCCCTAATGTCAAGTAGCTCTAACAGCCGCACAGCTGCGGGGCTGATTCAGTGCTTGCTTTTTCAGCAGCACCCCTGGGTTCTGGGCCCATGAATCGGTGGGCTCAGGGGAACTGGCACACACCCATGAGGCCTGCCCAGGAAACAGCCACTTCGCCTCCCCAGCCTGGTCAGTTCTTGGTGACTTTGCCCATGATGGGGACCGGCAATGTCCCCCTCCCAAGCCCTCTGAGCGGCAGTTCAGCAACTGACCTGTTGATGAACTCTTCATAGCAGGAGTAGATGGCAGCCAGGCACACGGCCACCAGGTTGGGCAGGACCCGGGGATGGGGGCAGTGCCCTGTGGGGCCGTGCATGCTGGAAGAAAGCACAGGGCCGGGGTGAGAAGCCTGCAGGAGTGGGGCCCACGGACAGGGGAAGGCAGACAAGGGAGGGGCGCTGCTCGGGCAAAGGGCTGCCGCTCTGCCAGCATGCCTTGGGGCTCTGAGAGCCTTTGCTGTGCAACTGGTGGCACCAGGATTTGGGTTCTGGCTGTGCCACGTGCAGGCAGCAGAAGGCAAAGGTCTCAGCTGCAGACTCTGGAGAGGGTTCCCAGGTTCAAACCTCTGAGTGGCCTTGGAAACCTCCTAAACTCTCCACTGTTTCTGCAACTATAAAATGAGGATAACAGCCCCCTCCTCAGTAGGGGACAGTTAGGACCAAATTTCCTAATTCACAGAGACCCCTAGCATACAGTAGCCATATGTCCTGGGACAGTCACGCTTATACCTGGGGTGGGGGAGTGGTTCAGGAATAATTATTCCTAACACCTAATTTTACTTTCAAACACATCCTGCTTTGGAAGAAAAATGATTAGGGTCATTCTGGCTTAGCAAAGAGTCTGCAAACAGTCACTAAATCCGCAGTAAGTGACAGTAATTACTACTTGTCATGACTATTTCTGTCCTTCATTTTCTCGGCTGTAAAATGGGTTGCTTAGGGCCCTGAGGATAACACCTGTTCCACTTCTGGGAAGCTGTCATCGAGGCTGCTGTCACTAAGAAAGGTCTAACCTGACAAGATTTTGCTAACCATATCTGGGTGGCATCACCAGGGCTCCTGCATGAGGGCACGCCACAAAGCCACCCTCAAACGGCTTTGTGAGTTCCAAATGAGCATGTTTAGGAAATACGTAGCTTCAGAACTTGTTTAAACAGGTTGATTGTCTTAAAAGATTAGAAGAGGCTGGGGACAGCGGCTCACCCCTGTAATGCCAGCACTTTGGAAGCCAAGGCGGGCAGATCACCTGAAGTCAGGAGTTCGAGACCTGCCTGGCTAACATAGTGAAACCCCGTCTCTACTAAAAATACAAAAATTAGCCGGCGTGGTGATGCGCACCTGTAATCCCAGCTATTTGGGAGACTGAGGCAGGAGAATTGCTTGAACCCAGGAGGCAGAGGTTGCAATGAGCCGAGATAGTGCCCCTGCAGTCCAGCCTGGGTGACAGAGCGAGACTCCACTCCAGACAAACATACATGCCGAGAACAAGAACGCTGACAGCTTGGCCTGACGTGAGACTTCCGCAGCGTTCTCTACGTGTTGCGGCTACTAGCTCACCGGACCATCACTAACGGGATGAGGGGCGCTTGGTTCTTGTGCTACAGATGAGGAAACTGGAGCACAGAGAGAAAATTTTAAAATAAAAAAAGCAAAAGGAATCCCCCCCGCCCCCCTGCAAAAAAAACCCAAAACACCAACCCCAAGCACCAAGAGCGAGGAAGAGCAAGAATATCTGGCTTCCTCTGGGTTATGTTATGGAGTGGGGCTGTTCAAGTACCCGACGACGCTCTGGGACCACCAGGGCAGGAGTGAGTCCTAAACACGGGGCGCTCACAGCCTGAGGGGCTTGGGACCTGAGGAAACGCCCGCGTTGTGCAGGTCCACTGTCGTTTTCCGAGTTCCTCCTGGGCACTGCACAGTGGGCTAGGGGCTTCGTCACAGATGTGGTCTTCATTTAATCACACAACCGCCCCCCATGGCTATCCAAGGAAACAGGATCAGAGAGGAAAGTGGCTCCCAGGCCAGGGAGGGGAGGGCGTCGCACTGGAGACCCACCTCTGAATGAACTTCTTCACCACTTCCATCCCCGCGTTGAGCTCGTTCAAGGCAAGGATGTACTCCTGAGTAAACAGCCTCAGTCGCGGGCACTTCCCAAAGTCCTGCAGAGAGAGCAGAGGGCGGGAGTCAGGGGACACTGCAGGCAGCCAGACACTGGAAGGAAGGGCAGGATCCAGCTCAGCCTGGAGCTGCCCACGTGGAAGGCAATGGGGTGACGCCAACCCTCTCGAAAGCACAGGCGGCGTCTACTTCACAGAACGGCACCGCGACACTGCACTTCCACTCTGAAGGACCATCGATGCTTTTGGCTGTAGAGAAAGCCGCCCTCAAAAGGCATGTGTGAGACAAATGAGAATGAGGAAAGAGAGCCAGGAAGGCTGGGGGGACAACTGAGGGTGCTTCCGAGGGGAATGTGGAGTACAGAAGGAGGTGTGAGTGTGAGGTGAGTGTGGAAGGTGTGAGATGCATGCAGGTGAGTGTGAGGTGGGTGCGGAAGGAGGTGTGAGATGCACGCAGGTGAGTGTGAGAGGTGGGTGTGGAAGGAGGAGTGAGATGCACACAGGTGAGTGTGAGAGGTGGGTGTGGAAGGTGTGAGATGCATGCAGGTGAGTGTGAGAGGTGGGTGTGGAAGGTGTGAGATGCACGCAGGTGAGTGTGAGAGGTGGGTGTGGAAGGTGTGAGATGCATGCAGGTGAGTGTGAGAGGTGGGTGTGGAAGGAGGAGTGAGATGCACACAGGTGAGTGTGAGAGGTGGGTGTGAAAGGAGGAGTGAGAAGCACGCAGGTGAGTGTGAGAGGTGGGTGTGGAAGGAGGTGAGATGCACGCAGGTGAGTGTGAGAGGTGGGTGTGGAAGGAGGTGTGAGATGCACGCAGGTGAGTGTGAGAGGTGGGTGTGGAAGGAGGTGTGAGATGCACGCAGGTGAGTGTGAGAGGTGGGTGTGGAAGGAGGAGTGAGATGCACGCAGGTGAGTGTGAGAGGTGGGTGTGGAAGGAGGAGTGAGAAGCACGCAGGTGAGTGAGAGGTGGGTGTGGAAGGAGGTGTGAGATGCACGCAGGTGAGTGTGAGAGGTGGGTGTGGAAGGAGGTGTGAGATGCACGCAGGTGAGTGTGAGAGGTGGGTGTGGAAGGAGGTGTGAGATGCACGCAGGTGAGTGTGAGAGGTGGGTGTGGAAGGAGGTGTGAGATGCACGCAGGTGAGTGTGAGGTGGGTGCGGAAGGAGGTGTGAGATGCACGCAGGTGAGTGTGAGAGGTGGGTGTGGAAGGAGTGAGATGCACACAGGTGAGTGTGAGAGGTGGGTGTGGAAGGAGGTGTGAGATGCACGCAGGTGAGTGTGAGAGGTGGGTGTGGAAGGAGGTGTGAGATGCACGCAGGTGAGTGAGAGGTGGGTGTGGAAGGAGGAGTGAGATGCACACAGGTGAGTGTGAGAGGTGGGTGTGGAAGGAGGAGTGAGAAGCACGCAGGTGAGTGTGAGAGGTGGGTGTGGAAGGAGGTGAGATGCACGCAGGTGAGTGTGAGAGGTGGGTGTGGAAGGAGGTGTGAGATGCACGCAGGTGAGTGTGAGAGGTGGGTGTGGAAGGAGGTGTGAGATGCACGCAGGTGAGTGAGAGGTGGGTGTGGAGTGTGAGATGGAAGGAGGTGGGTGTGAGAGGTGGGTGTGGAAGTGAGTGTGAGATGGAAGGAGGTGAGTGAGAGAGGTGGGTATGGAAGGTGAGTGTGACATGGAAGGAGGTGGGTGAGAAAGGATGTATGTTTGTGTGAGGCTGGTGTGGACAGAGGCGTGCATGTGCAATGAGGAGCCTGGGCACGTGTACACGCACCAGGCATTTGTGGCAGAGGAGGCACTGGTGTGTGTCACCATCGTGAGGGGACAGGAGAGGCCACCCTGGTCAGAGGCCCCATCTGTGCCACACTAGGGAAAGCAGTGCCTGCGCGTCTCCATCCACCAGCCCCCTGGAACTAAAGGGTCCACTGCGGGATTCTGTCGAGGGGCCAGGTCAAGGGCATAGGGACCCTGCTGGTGTCCACCAAGGGCCGTAACTTGTGGCTGCTGTGCTTGGCCTCTTCCAGGTGTCAGGGGGACAGGGGCCACAGAGCGCTCTGCCAGGAGGCAGGAAGGAGAATGCCCAGGAGCAGAACAGAGGTGCAGGAGACAGACATGGGCCGGACAGGGGCCTGCGAATCTGGCCTCCACATTCATTCCCAGGGTCATGGCTAAGACTGGGGAGGTGCCGGGACTGTCAGCCCCTCCAGCTGTGTCTGGCCAGTCAGGAGCAGCACGATCCTGTCATGACCCTCCAGAAAAGTGATGCGGCCAACCAGCAAGACACGGAGGAGAGCCTGGAGTCTCCAGACCTGTCCCTCTGTACCCATCTCAGTGGAACCCATTTTTTAAAGACAGCAGCCTGAATTAGGACTCTAAGCTGTAGAACAGAAACAGAGAGCCCCATCAGGTCTAACTGTCCCCGAAGCTGGCATGAAAGCTCTGAGTGGAACCCATTCCTACCACGCCCTCCTGCAGGCTCCCAGGAGAGTTTCTAGAGCTGCTGGGGACTTCTTCATGTGAGGTCAAAGGGGCTGAACTGGGGTACTCAGAGACAGTGGAGGGGGAGCTTTCACTCAACTGCTTGCTAGGACTGCCCCGCTACATAAAGATGGAAGCAGAGCCCCTGGAGCAAGTTCAGAAAAATGCACGCACAGGCACGAACACACATCCACACATTCTCTCCCTCCCTCCCTCCCTCTCTGTCTGCTGGGTTAGAAAATGAGACCTCTGCCTCACAGGCTGCGGGCTGCCACATCTCTCTCTGGGCCTTGCTGTCGCCATTACAGAATGAGGGTCCGCAGAAGTGATCACCCGCCCCTTCCACCTCTAGGGTTTTATGATTCTATGAACTGCTTCATCAGAGACTTAAGACTGGCATCTCAGCTACTAGATTTTTGAATAATCAAGGTCATTTCCATGGAAATAAACATTTACAGAGGGATCCAGCAGCCTCCTCCTCTCTGGAAGAGTCAATATGTTCCCTTTGGAATGTTGGAGGTCAGATTACCTGGTGGTCCACTGGGAACAACCTGTACCTCTGTTCTGCTCCTGGCCACCCCCAATCCCCTCACTGGGCTGGGCGCTAGCCTTCCTTCTCACCTTTGTCACAAGAACACTCCGAGCGGCATGGGGCACAGATACATGGTCGTTCTCCAGAACACGGTTTAGCCAATTATTTGGATTGGGTCTCCAGAGAAACATACTGAAGAACCGCTTCCTTGTGCTTCTAGTTTTCATTTCAGTCTAGCAAGGAACGTTCTTTGAGACTTTTAAACCTTGTTTGCTCATCCATGAAATGGGGCACACGACATGTTTGCGAGAGATGCACTCAGAACAGGGGAGCCCCCAATCCCAGAACAGCACTGTGGCTACATTTCCCGCGTTTGCTTAATGTCTGAGTGCCTCCTTAAGCAGAAACACCGCATTTGGAGTGAAGAGAAGTCACTGTTCATGCCACCCCAACAGGCTCCTGGCTTAGGCAGGCTAGGTACGCTCCTTAGCCAGAGACCTGACCCCACACCAGCTGCAGCCCCAGCTCCAAAACAGTGCCGCTGGCCCACGGCCACCCAGTAAGCATCAGGGCGCATCCAATGAGTGAGTGTCAAAACTTTCTCTCGCCCACCGCCTGTGTTGCTAGGATTCTGTGAGGTCAGGTCTTCCTGTGCCTGGTATCGCCATAATCGCTGCTCAATGCAGTCTGTTCTTCTACAGGAGAAGCGGATCCTCCTCAGTCCTCCCTACGGTTCTCCTCTAACTCCGCTCATGGTGTATAATTAGCAGGCGCCAAGGGCAAGGTGGGATCTGGTACATTAAAGCATCCCAGACACCTGGGATCACTTAGGGGGTGCTCGTTACAAGTGAGGCGAGGACTCACGGCTGAGGGTCCCTACTCTCTGCCAGACCACCACAGATACTATAAATTCTGGGTCTGCGCAGAGCTGTTCTGATTTTTATACAGAAAATTATTACCCAGTCAACACTCCAGGCCCATAAAACTAACCAAATACAGGAGAGGTGTTTGGTGAAGCCTTGAGAGCCTGTCTGAATTCTGAATTTTTTCCCTTTGAAGTCAGATGTCCCCAAAGAACCCTTATGAAACAGTTTATTGACTAACGTGGAATATGCAAAAATGTTTATGTGCCTGAAGAGGCATCTCCCTGTCCCTGCCAAGTATGTCCTGGGTGTGTGGCTCTGCCACTGACCAATTAAGGTCCTTTGCAAGAAAACCTGAAGAACCTTTGCTCTGAACTCCAAAATGGCACGAACTGTCCCATGCACTATACCCGCAGGGATTTTAAAGTTAACAAGCAGAGCCCCTTTCCTCCCAGCTGGCCAAAGCCAGAAAGAGCTCCTCCTTGAAACTACGAGAGCCCAAATTAAGGCAGAAACCCCTCCCCATCCCCCAGTGGGGAGTCTCCTTGTCCTGAAGAAAGAACTGCACAGGGTGTCCCTCTCCTCTGTGTTCTGAAAACAAGAAATGGATTTATCCCAAATCTAGGAGGGGCTCAGAAATCAGCAACATTTCAATTACGGTTTGCAATCGCTTACAGTAGAGAATGGCACATAGAGTTGGTTATGGTACCAACATGAGTCAGCTGGTAGTGGTGGCCTGGAATGTGGCAGGGGAAAGAGTCTGATGCTACCTCTGGCTCTACAGGAAGAGTGCTGTAATTGATTAATGATGTCTGCCATAAGTATGGAAGGGGTAGGGGAGCACGTGTCATGCACTTCCACTCCTGACTGGGGAACGCGCTGTAGGTGATACAGTATTCTTCAGGGGCATGGTGTGAGGACAGGCAAGCTACGTGACAAGTGAAATGGTTTGTGGTTACCCTTTTTCAGAGTTGTTTTCACGCGCTCCAGGAGACTCTAAAGTCTAAGGTGGTGGCTGGCTCAGTACAACATGCGGCTGGGAAAGGGCCCTGGCCTCAGGGTGCCTGCTACTTAGCTCCCACCAGGAGCAGCCACAGCTGCTCATTGGATCCTGCCTATCCTGTCCTGCCTCTCTGGGTCCCAGACTCCTCCTGTGCACAGGATGTCACGGGAAAGGCATGAGGGTTAATGACACAAGACACTCAAAGAGCATCACATTCTGACTCTAAGAAGGTGTTCAATAAACTTCTGCGAAAAGATGTTACTCTTATTCCTACCTGTGGTCCCTGTGGCCACTTAGTGGACCTTGCTAAGCCTCAGTTTCCCTGTGTCGTATGGAGCAAATAAGGGCATTTGCTGCTGTCTGGAATGACGAGGGAACACCAAGGGGCCACACAGATTACAAGCGCCCCACCCGCTGTAAGTGCACAATTAAATCCCGTCTTTGTATTAAAAAAAAAATTAAAGACCACGCTTTATTCAGATTTCCTCAGTTTTCCCTTCACGTCCCTTTTCTGTTCTGGGAGTCCCAGGGAGGACTCCAACGACATTTAGTTGTCATGCCTCCTTAGGCTTCTCTGAGCTGTGACGGTTTCTTAGACTCTCCTTGTTTTTGACCTTGAGCGTGGGGAGGACTGGCCAGGTACTTTGTAGCTTGTCCCCTGTAGGGATTTGTCGGATCTTTTTCTCATGATTGGAATGGGGTGATGGGTTACTGGAAGATCACAGAGGTAAAGTGTCATTTTTATTCGCCTTATCAAGGGATCATTCTGTCAAATTGGCTTCTTGTTGTTGATGTAGACCTTGATCACCCAGCTGAGGCTATGTGTCTGGTTTCTCCATTGTAAAGCTACTCCTGCCCCCTCCATACACTGCTCTCTGGAAGGACCTCGCTGTGCACAGCCCACACTAAGGGAATGAGAAGTTATGCTCTGGGTCCTCGAGGCTGGGGTCTCTACAGACATTATTTGGGCCTATTCTGCCTGGGAGGCTCTCCTCTTCTCTAGCCACGGTATGCTTCTAATTCTTATGTGCTGCAAAAAGATTCTTCCTGTTGCCGTAATGGAGGACAAGCTGTACAAAACCCCGAAAACTGCTTAACCAGAATCTCAACCCCAGTTCCTGGCTGTCAGGCTGGGCCAACCCTATTCCCCAAATCTGTGCCAATGCAAAAGGCCAGGGAGGTGCATGGGGCCTCGTGTTCTGGGTGCTATGGTCTGGGTGTTGGGGCAGGGGGACTCACCATGTTATGCTTGAGGATTCGCTGCACCACGGGGGTGAACACCTCGATGACCACCATGGACCGGGGCCGCTCTCTGCAGTGCTGGGGAGAGAGTGGGGTACAGTTACTGCGGGCCTAACAATGTTCCCTGGCTGCTAGCAGGGCTGGGGACAGCAAGCCCAGCTGTGGGCGCCTGGGTACCCTTGATGAGCAATGTTGCACGGCTTTCTAAAAAACAAGTTGATTGTGGAGGACAGCCAGTTCTAGGTTCAGAGCAGAATAGAGAGGAAGGTAGAGAGCTGTCCCATATACCCTCTGCCCTCAGCACACACGGCCTCCCCGACTATCACTGCCCATGTCACGATTAAGGATGGGGTAGGGGCGTTCCAGGCCCTGAAACGTATCCTGGGCACTCGGCCAGCAGGCGTGTGGGGCACCAGAAAAGGAATCCTGGTGGAGAGACAGAGCCCAAGAGGACAACAACCCTGTTTCGCTTTCCTGACCCCTGACACACACAGAGGACTCCGGGAAGTGGGGGAAGTGCACCACGGTCCCCTTTCCTCCCAGGCGCTTGTGTTTCCACCCCACAGGCTGGAAAAGGACACTGTGGTGTCACTAACGTAGCATGTACACCCTGCGGTGCATCTGTTACAGTGGATAACCCTACACTGACACACCACTGTTACCCAGAGTCCACAGCTGACTCCAGGGTTCACGCTTGGTGCTGTGCTTTCTGGGTGTTTAGACAAATGTCTAATGTCATGGATCCACCACTGTACTATCATAGGAAGTCGTTTCACTGCCCTAAAAATCCTCTGTGCTCAGCCAATTCATCCCTCCCTCCCCCAACCCCTGGCAACCACTGATCCTTTTCCTGTCTCTATAGTTTTGCTTCTTCCAGAATGTCCTGTAGTTAGAATCACGCGGCGTGCAGCCCTTTAGACAGGCTCCTCTCACTCACTAACATGCATTTAAGGTTCCTCCTTTGTCTTCATGGTCTGCTAGCTCATTTCATTGTCCGGATGTTCCATAGTTTATTTATCCCGTCACCCACTGGAAGGCATTTTGGGTGCTTCCAGGTTCCGGCAGTTATGAATACAGCTGCTGTAACATCTACATGTAGATTTTCGTGTGGGCAGGTGTGTTTAACTCATTTGGGGAAATACCTGCGAGTGCCATAGCTTAAAAAATTTTTCTTTGTTCATTTTTTTTTGGAGTTAAAAAAGCAGACGAGATGAGAGCTTCTGTTTGCTTTTTGTTTGGTTTTGAACTGAAAACTTGAGACTGTTTCAGATGGTACACACGGGAGTTCTGACATGGTCCTTATTTAACATATAACGAGACTTTTGTAAAGCTAAGATTCTGCATGTTTCCAAGATCTGAAAGGTCTTGGAAATGGGATACGACAATACGAGGGCTTCCGCATTTGAACACCAGGGTGGTGACGATTCTGCGACTTGTCAATTGGTGGGTATAGCAGGCGGGGGGCAGTCTGCAGGCCCAATTCATCACCAGTGTGGTGTTTGTTTTCAGATTGGAAAGGAAGCTCCTCAGGCCGTGCTGACAAGGCCTGGCTACTGCCTCATGTCCTGCACACATTTATAACCCGCCTGGCCCTGGAGGAGGATGCTGGACCTGGGATATGAGAAATCAGGGCTCCCCTGAGAGAGCAAGATGAATGAACTTTCCTCTGACCTCGGAATCTGGCAGGAGTGTGGCAGAGTGGACACAGCAGAGGCTTTGGTCCCCTCAAGCTCTCCTCTCTCAGCTTCAACCCCCAGTGGGAAAACAGCTGAAAGTGAGTCCCACATGGCCGGGACCCGCCTTACTCCAAAAGGCAGACGGCCCTCTTTTGAACACCCACACAGGATTATAGCAGAGAATACCCAAAAGGATAGCTTTTTCCACCTCACCCCTTTTCAAACCGTGCTGCCAGGAACCCTCATGTCAGAAATACAGCAAGGCAAGCGTTTCTTGTTCTACAACAAATACCTGGTGTTCTAGAACCCAAGTTTGAAAATCAGGCGATCTGGGAGAAACCCTAAGCTTGAGAGGCAAGCACGGGGCAGGTTTGGGTTAAACTGGACAGAAGATGGAGCTGGTGACCTGCTGTGACAGACAGAGGAGCAGCTAGCCACTCTCTCAGGACATGGGCTATTTAACTCCACTCTGCGGGGGATATGATACTCATGAGTTCTGGGGGCAGAGAAGGCCCTTGTGCGCCCTGAGGAGCCCGGAGTATGTATCCACACCTGTATGTGTACACACACACACACACACACACACACACACACACACACACAATCGTGGGCATTGACCCCCTGGGCCAGGGGGCACTCACTGTGCATGCCCACATTAAAGATGGGGGGTGGAGGTCGTTCCAGACCCTGACAGGTACCTTGGGCACTCAGGCCAGTGGGCGTGTGGATCACTGGAGAAGGAGCCCTGACAGGGAGGCAGACTCCAGGAGGACAATGGAATCTTGTCTCCCTTTCAAAGCCTTTGTCCCCTGACACACACACAGAGGACTCCCTGGATGGGGGCAAGGGAAATCAAGTGCACCATGGTCCCCTGCCCTCCCGGGTGCCTGCTGTTCCACCCCACAGGACAGTCCCACTGGTGGACACAGTCTACACCTCTCCAAAGGACAGCGGGTGACCTTGGCAGGAGGCAGGTAGTGGGAGTGGGGAGGGATGAGGACCAGCTGAACGGGGCAACAGGGGCATGACAGGGGAGCGCCAGAGATGTGTCTTTCCAAGGACATCAAATTATTACACTAAAAAAGCCACACAGCAAAGAACAAAACAGGTCTGCGTGCTGGTTCAGCCTGAGACATGAAGATGTGCTCTGGGAAGGAGAAACGCCTGGTCCCCATGTGCCCTGGGTGGGCATGTCCTATGTGAATCCCACTGCAAGGCTGGCGCCGGGTACCTGGGAGCGGATGCCCTGCTCCATGGCTCCTCTAAGCCAACCTGCAGCACCCTGCTGCTTCCCGTTTTCAGGGAAAGCCCCGCAGCCACACCCCACCGTGGGCCAGCCGCTGCTCAGAGGAGCCTTGGCTAATAATAACCAGCTCTGACGTCAGGAGCCCAGAAAATCTGCAGCAACCTGTCTCCTAAGACAGCCAGGAAGCGATTCCAAGGAAAAGCAAGATGCTCTCCCCAACTCTTTGTCACCTGTCTGGCAGAGAGGTGGGTGTAACCCTAAGAAAGGGTACCTGCCATGCCCTCCGCCTGTACGTGGGACCCTGACCCAAGATGGTGGGGCCCAGGTTTTCAGACTGTCTGTGCAAACCCAATCCCTGGTGTGCACACCCAGAGGCAGGTTCATTCCTGCAGTCAAGCCCCAGCTCAGCAAGCCCATACCTTGCAAAAGAATTCACAGAGATCTGGTGGTGGGTGGTTGTTTTCCAGCAAAGGAGCGATCGCCTGAAAGACAACGAACAACCGTCAAGAACCGCGGGGTAGACAGCCACGGAAGGACGCAGAACAAGCTCCAGGCCATATTGTTAAGTGAAAAAAATAAACGCAGAACGACACATCCTGCATCAATCACTCATCTTAAAGCAAACAAAACCTCCCAAAACCCACAACCATATCTGTCTGTGTGGGTCCGTCACCACCTGACAACAAGGTGTTTCTGAAGAGGGCACTGGGATGGGATGAAATCCTCTTTTCCTGATGAAAGCATACTCATGAAATACTTGCAAAATTGGCTGGGTGCGGTGACTCACGCCTGTAATCCCAGCACTTTGGGAGGCCAAAACAGGCAGCTCACCTGAGGTAAGGAGTTCGAGACCAGCCTGACCAACATGGTGAAATCCCATCTCTACCAAAAATACAATAATTAGCTGGGCATGGTGGCGGGCGCCTATGATCCCAGCTACTCGGGAAGCTGAGGCAGGAGAATCACTTGAAATCAGGAGGTGGAGGTTGCAGCGAGCCAAGATCGCGCCACTGCACTCCGGCCTGGACGACAGAGCAAGACTCTGTCTCAAAAAAAAAAAAAACTTGCAAAATGATATTTTAAATAAAATTAAAACTTCTGTCACAGCTGGTATGGCTGGGGCCTGGGTCTGAACTCGATTCTGAACTTGAACCTAGATTCAGCCTTATGCCCAAGTTCTTCGCCACCATGGTGAGCGCCCCCCACGGTGAGACGGAGCACAGCTGGGGTTTGGACTCCTGGTCCATGACCAACAACGGCTACTATTGCCTGGCCAACAGAATGAATAAAACCAACTCAAGCTATGGTAGAATAATCAGCGCATAAAAAATACCGAGCACCATTGGGAGAAGACTAACTGCCAACAGGGTAAAGAGGATTTAACTGCTGGAATGAAAGACTTCCTAGTAATGACAACAGCAATAGTAATGAAAGAACACTGAAACGCGAGCCTGTAAAATGCAGGGGTGAGGGTCAGACCCTCGGATCAAATTCTTTCCTGTTCTCAGGCATTCCTGCTGCGCCGGGAAGCTCAACCTGATCCAATTAAGGGTTCAGTTCAGCCACATTAACTGGATAAATGCAGCCTGGATTTCTCAGATCAAAATTTCTTTCCCAGGCTTGCCCTGAGTGTAAGGTCTTGTCCTCCATCCAGGGCTTCCAGGCACTCAGTGGGACCCACAGGTGTTGCTGGCAGGGAGAAGGCAACACTTCCTCCCGGCCTTTCACGCTCACTCCTGGCTCTGCAGCAGCCAGTCTTACCACTTTGCCTTTGTCCATGTCAGTCCCCCTGCCTGGACTGCCTTCCCCAGCTCACTCCGTTTACCTAACATTCTCCTATCTATCCTTTAAGATTCAGCTTGGACACCTCCTCCTGGAAGTCCTCCATCATCATCCTCCCAGAACCCTCCCTGACAGAGGGTAAGGATCTGTCCTCTGCGCCCCCCAACAACCAGAAAAACCTCAGCCCTTGGCCATGTTGTTTTTTTATTATCTGTTGACCTGCCAGGTTCTCTCAGGACACATTCAATCCTCAATGGCAGGGCTCATGTCTTGCAGCCCTCTATCTGTGGGACTGAGTTAGTGTCTGGCACATACTTATATTCACAAGCTCAGCAAAGTTTGTTACATGAATTGATTAATTAAAATTAAGCCAGACAAAGGTGGCAGTGAGTGATTGGGCGCACCCAAGGTGACTTGTCCTCCTGTTCTGGCAAGAGAAGGCAATGGACGGTCAGGGTGAGAGCATGGAGAAAACGTCTCTACTGTTAGAAAACACCCAGAGGGCCAGCCGGGCGCGGTGGCTCACACCTATAATCCCAGCACTTTGGGAGGCCGAGGCGGGTGGATCATGAGGTCAAGAGATTGAGACCATCCTGGTCAACATGGTGAAACCCCGTCTCTACTAAAAATACAAAAATTAGCCGGGCATGGTGGCGCGTGCCTGTAGTCCCAGCTACTCAGGAGGCTGAGGTAGGAGAACTGCTTGAACCCAGGAGGTGGAGGTTGCGGTGAGCCGAGATTGCGCCATTGCACTCCAGCCTGGGTAACAAAAGTGAAACTTCGTCTCAAAAAAAAAAAAAAAAGAAAAGAAAAGAAAAGAAAACACCCAGAGTGCTGACTACGTGCCAGACACTGGAGCTGAGAGCAAACGCAGAAGCTGCTGCTTGACTCTCCGCAGCCAAAAGCCTGGGGCTCATCTCATCTTGTGTATACAGGAAACAGCTCAGCTGTCAGGGCCGAATAAGTGGGTCCCTCAAGGCCCTGATTCAGCTATAGGAGCCTAAGGGGCCTAGTGACCGACGCTGCTCTTGTTCTGTACCTTGCAGCCAGGAGACACCCCAGGCAGGTTAGCTCCAAGGTCCTCTCCTGGGCAGAGCAAGGCTCTGCCTCTTGCTTCTATTTCATCTCCCATCCTCTTGCTTCTCATTCCCTTATGCTTTATGCTCCAGCAATGCTGAAGCTTCTAGAACACACCATGCTGCTTTCAATCTTTTACATTTTGTTTCTTCTCCCTGGAATGCTTTTATCCCATTTTGCCACTTGGCAAACTCCTATTGATCCTTCAAAACGCAGCTCAGATACTACTACCTCCAGGAAGCTTTCTGGCTCCTTTCCCAGGTGAGTTTATCACTGTACTCTCTGCATTCAATGTCCATTTTTGCGATGATCGATCACCTTTGTCTTTCTATAATAGATGATGAACTCCTTGGGGACTAAGTTATCTGTATCTGGATTCAAATACACAGCACGGTGCTTGGCACCTAGCAGGTGCAATTTCATTTCTTTCTTCTCTCACGTTAGGTTTTGTAGCTAAAAGTCACCCAGGAAGATACTTTACCCCAAAGATGCTTACATCATGGTCGAGTCCCAGAAAATAGCTCACTTTATGGATCACAGGGAATAAAACCCAAGTTCTATTTGTGTATTAATTGGGAGACATGTCCTGGGGCAAGAAAGAGAACGTTTACCTTTCAGCTAATGGGGTGATGCCTCTGAATAAATTATATGGTCTCTGCCATCTCTTGCTGTCAACTCCCTAGGGCAGACTCAGGAAGGAGGAGGCGATTAAGATACATTTGCTACAAACCTCAAAGACAGATAATTATACTCCCTCTCCTATCAAGTGGGGCTCTGAAATGTGCAAAGGCAGAGGGAGATGCGACTCGCTTGCTAGAAAAGACAAAAGGGAGCAAGGCCAGATGCTGGTGGGTTACAACTGGCGCCAGAATTACCCCATAACAGGACAAGGGCTGTGGGCTCCAGGAAGCGGAGGTGGTGGAGGGAGCATGTTGGAGAGGAACTTACCACGATGATGTTTTCATGCTCCTGGGTGGTCAAGTTTGTGTTCTAAAGGAGTGAACGGAGAAACCAGGAGGAAAACAAAAGAAAAGAAAATTAAGAAAACGAGTATTTGGACTTCAAGATCCACAATTTCGAAACATCTTCAGTGTCACAGACCAAGTGTTACTGTCATTTTTTTCTTAATTAAACAGATCAGAACACCCTCAGAGGCAAGGTTGGGAAGGGGGAAAAAGTGTGGCTTTGGGGCAGGGAGAACTGAGTTCTTGTCCCTGTTTCAGGACTTGAGTTATGTGACCTTGGGTGAGTCGAGTCTGGGGGAGACTCAGTTTCTGCTTTGGTAAATAGGGTTCCCGGTAACCATACCTCATTAGGCTGCTGGGAGAGGGAGGATCTGGCCCTTGTCAAAGTGAAACTGCTTAGAAGCCGGAAGGCAGGCTCATAAGAAACATGTAAAGAAACACCCTGTAAGGGTCTTAAGGCTGTGCCAGGCAGCCTTTCAGGGGTAACACACACATGATTTCAGTGTTTCTCAAACTAAGTTCTGTGAGTGCGCCCGAGAGGTTTTAGCTGAATTCAAATTCTAGCAACTGACTTGCAAAAACAGAATTAGGCTGAATGGATTATATTTGCTGAAATTTTAGGGGTCTTCCTTCCTCCCCAATCTGGACTTTTCTTAAATAACTGCTAACTGTTACAGGTTGAACATCCCTTACTGAAATGCTTGGATTTCTCTTTAAAAAAAAAAAAAAAAAAAAAAAAAAATTTTTGGAATATCTGCATTATACTTAACCAGCTGAACATCTAGTCTGAAAATCCAAAACCTGAAGCTCTCCAATGAGCGTTTCCTTTCAGTGTCACGTCGGTGCTTAGAAAGTTTCGGACTTTGGGCCAGGCGTGGTGGCTCATGACTGTGATCCCATCACTTTGGGAGGCTGAGGAGGGAAGACTGCTTGAGGCCAGGGGTTCAAAAGCAGCCTGGCCAACATGGCAAAATCCCGTCTCTACTAAAAATACAAGAGTTAGCTGGGCATGGTGGCGGACACCTATAATCCCAGCTACTCGGGAGGTTAAAGCAGGAGAAAAGCTTGAACCCAGAAGGCGGAGGCTGTAGTGAGCCGAGATTGTGCCACCGCACTCCAGTCTGGGTGACAGAGCGAGACTGTCTCTTAAAAAAAAAAAGAAAAGAAAAGAAAGTTTTGGATTTTGTAGCATTTCAGGTTTCTGAACTAGGGAGGCTTGACCATGCTGCCATCTGTGAGCACGTGAACAAGGAAAGAGACGGATGTCCAACAAACAAGTAATCAGCTGAAGGCTCAAAGCTCCCGCCCTTCTTGCTAGTTTCGTGGTGTGTTCTGCTTTGCTTGTCTGTTTTGCTGGACACAGGCCTTCGGTGGTGCCAATTCATACTTCCTAACAGAGCCACATTCGCTGCTCGTAAAGAGACCCCTCATTTGATGAGTGTTGGCGAGTTGGACTGTTCTGGTTCTAGACAGAGCCCCGTGGCTCCCACCTCCTGGACAGGCTTAAGGCATATGGGGGTAACTAATGTGTTTATAGCAGCCAAGGCAAAAGAAAAGCTCGCGAGCCATGATTTGCTTTTGCCCAATAAGCTGGCTCCCCGAGGGCTGCAGGAGGCTGTGAAGCCAGGCAAGCGTCTGAACACGAGTCTCTACAGGTCCCCATGAGACGTCTTGACCTAGGTGAGGCTGGACCCAAAATACTAGAATCCACATGTGAAAGGAGGTTTCTTGGATCTGAACATTTCTTTAGTGGAGTCTGAGCAGCCTGTTTACGGTAGATTATTAAATATCAGTCATTTTCAGCCTGGGGGAAGCCTGGCCTTGGTCTCTCCTTAGGACTGCTGTTGAGCTCGCTCTGCCTCGGGCACTGTGTAAGAACTCTGTTTTGCTCATGTCACCAATTTCTTTTGATTATGACAGGTTCTCTACTATCCCATTGACTGATAGCTGCCTGAGACTGACGGGGTGCAGTGACTAGCACATTTAAGGTAATAGGGGATGGGGTGAGGATCTGAACCCCTGTCTGTCCTGACTCCAGAGTCTATTTCCTACCACTGAGCTTCAGTGCTCCACCACCCATCCAAGAGGCAGTTCCTTATCTAGGGCTGCCAAGGGCAGCTCGACAAGCCCATCCCTGGCCCCTACCCATGCACCTTTCCAGGAAGGCTTTGGTAACTATGAACACCACTTCCTCTGTCCCAGTCACAGGGCAGCCCATGCATTGTGCAGGGAGCTTTCTCTCTGCCAGAGCCATTTCCACCCTCAGTGGAGCATGTCCACTAATAGCCACCGCATCAGAGGGAACACTTGACTCTCAAGCTGAGTGGCCACTCTACATACAACTTAACAAAGGCCTGGGAGGGTGGGGACAGCCGGCTTGGCTTTGCTGGTGGACGGAGACTTCTTTCTCAAAATTGTATTGTGTCTTTAACAGCTCCCTCCACGATGCCCCTCCGCCCGCTCCCTCTAGGTCCTTCCACTTTCTGGTCAGTTTCGTGATGCTTGGGACCTCTCCAGAGGAGGCCTTGCAAACAACCTGAGTAAACAGAACAGAGAAAGAACCCAGCCACAAAACAGGGCACGCAGGTTGAAGGCAGGTGTTTGTTTTTCCAGCTACCCGCTCCAGACACCTGGCTGAGGGCGCTTGTGGGGTTCAGACCACAGCCATCGCTTCTGACAATGAAAATGTGGCCATTTATCAAAGACCCTTGCATGTGAGGCACAGTGCCAAGCACTTTATGGGTATGACAGCATCTCATCCTCAATTCTATGACATGGGTACTAGTTTCAGACCCCATTTACAGAAAACAACTGAGTCCAGAGAAGCCTAGCAACTTGCCTAAGGCCACTCAGCTACTGAGCGCAGGACAAGGTCCTTTTCTACAACACATACCCTTAATCTACACAGCTACATACTTGCCAAAAAGTCTCTAGCAACCCAGGTTTATGCCACATCTATGTGCAGGGGTGTAAGCTTCACCAGTGGGCAGACCCGGGCGAGGGTCCTGGCCCACCACTGATCTGACTGGCCCTGTGTAAGCTACTTAACCTCTCGGCACCCCCGGCTGCTCCTCTGTACATTTTCATGCCTACCTTGCAGGATCCTTGGAAGAAACTGGGGAGGTCTAAGGTCATCAAACTGACCAGTGCAGAGTATGCATGAGTGGATGCAGGGGCAGGCAGCCTGGGCTGGAGACCCAGCTCTGTCCCTCACTAAATGCCAGCTCTCTTCAGTAAAGTAAGGTGAATAATGCTGACTCCCTGCCTGACACAGTAGGCTCAAAGCACATGGAAACTTCTTCCATTTTCCTACTTTAAATGTTGCTATTCCTCCATCCTAGAACTTAGGGGTCAGCTGCCTTTGAGATTTTTACTTTAAAGCCCAAGAAGGGGCTAGGTGTGGTGCCTTGTGCCTGTAATCCCAGCACTTTGGGAGGCCAAGGTGGGAGGATCGCTTGAGCCAGGAATTTGAGAACAACCTGGGCAACATAGTGAGACCCCACTGGTTATTAAAAAACAAAACAAACAAACAAAAAATACTCAAGGAGGGATGTGAAGGCCAAGGGGCATGCGGTCACCTGAAGCACATCTGAGAGGGGAAAAAAATCTCACACGAGGCTGGCAATGGGGCACATCTGCTGCCCTCAGCACTGCGCTGATTTAATGAGTGTGGTGGTGGGTGGCACTGCAAGGGTGGCCAAGTTGGTGTCAAAAGCGCTTGGCAGCCCTAAGGTGGAACTTCTAGCTCCATTACAAACTTGCCATGTGAGTTGGGCTCAGTATCACTGGGCCTCAGTTTCCTCATCTGCGAAGTAAAGACAGCAAGGCCCATCTTGGAGGGAGAATATGAGTTTTAAAAGAGAGGCTGTCTTACTTTGGGAGGCTGAGGCAGGTGTCTCACTTTGGGAGACCGAGGCAAGTAGATCACTTGAAGTCAGGAGTTCAAGACTATCCTGGCCAACATGGTGAAACCTCGTCTCTACCAAAAATACAAAAATTTAGCTGGGCATAGTGGCACGTACCTGTAATCCCAGCTAAGTAGGAGGCTGCGGCAGGAGAACTGCTTGAACCTGGGATGGGGAGGCTGCGGTGAGCTGTTGCGCCACTGGACTCCAGCATGGGTGGCACCTGGCACCTGCCTGGCTTACTATAAGGTGAGTAGGGCCCCCTTCTCCAGATGTAAAGTCTGCACCTGGGGCTGGACATCCAACACCCAGCCTCAGAATTCCAGCCATTCTGTGATTCATTTCCCAGCCTGGGTTTTTACTCTTCTTGGAAGGATGCTGGTCTCCCAACTGTGGACATCACCTCTGACCTCTGTCCCTCTGTCTTGAGACTGTCACTGCCACCTACTTTCTACCTCCCACTCCGCCCCTCCCAGAATGAGGGACCCTCTCCACTCCGCAGACATGGAGGGCTGGTGCCAGGCTCCAGTCCCATGGGCAGCGGCCAGCCTGGGCCTGCGGAGAGAGGGGAGCTCTCCAGGCAGCCAGGCACTTGACGGGAGTGACTCAGGAACCGGGGTTGCCACTGTCAGGGGAGGGGGACAGAACCACCACTCTGGTGGCTGTGCACAGTTTAATCAGGAGTCAACTCCAGTGTTCCCAGAGGGTTGGGTGAGCAAATAAACGAGAGCAGTATTAATATTTGTAAAGCGCCTAGAATAGCACCTGCAACAGAGAAACAGAAAGAAGCACATTTCTGAAGCGCCTTCTGCCTAACCAACAGCGGCACTGATGACAGTCACTGTTCGCTGCTTGTCTCTCCCTGCCGGGACGCAAGCTCCAGGGGGGTAGGGGGCTTGTCTTTGCTTGAATTACCAGATGGTGCCTGGCACACAGCACACACTCAACATGCAGGGAGGCCGGCAAAGCAGATGGCACAGGAGGCCCGGCCGACGGGTGGCACCAGGTAGCACCAGCTGCAAATTGCGGCTGGATTTTCTGATTGTTTTCAAAGAGAACCTGGAAACTGATTGTTTTTAAAGAGAACCTGGAAATTCCCATTGTATTGTGAAATCTCCTCATTTTAAAAATGGTGTTTAAATTAGTACTTCTAAAGGCTTTGTGGAGTGACTAGGGCGGAAAGTGGAGTGCACCTGGACCCCTAGAGCTCATGTGGGCCAGTGCTGGGGGAAGAGAGAGATGTGGCTGGGACTACCAGTCGTCACCATATGGAGGGGTGGGCAACACCTCCTCTTCCGTGCCTACAATCCCCAGACAGCGCAGCTGGAAGCAGCTGGGGCAAGCCTCCCTCACCAACTCCCACAGACGGCTGGGTGGGCAGCGGCTCACCTCCTTCGGCAGCAGGGCGACAACACAGCCCACACGGAGCTCTGCCCACGCGCTGCTTGGCGTGGAGCCGGCGCTCAGCGGAGGGAAAGGCAAACAGCGTAAAGGGGGCCGGGGGAAGGGTTTTACCTCGGAGAGCAGTTTCGAGACGATTTCCAGTGGGGCCTGGTTGATGGAATCATCCTGCAGGGGGGATGTCAGGGCCATGTCCACCAGGGTCCGGATCTCTTTCAAGACAACCTCCCAGCGGCTTGGGTTACTCAGCACTTTCTTGTATTTGTAAATCTTTTTCTGGTTGAAAGAGAGAAAGCGACAGGAACATGTTAGTCATGTAAGGAGGGCAGAAGATGGAAGATGATCGAAGAATCAGATGGGTTAGGGTGAAAAGGGCCCTGAGAAACCGCCAACTTGGCCCACTCCCCGCGTATACGGAAACTGGCATCTTGAGAGAGGAAGGGGCTCGTCCAAGCCACAGGCTGTGTCTGCAGCCAGGCCTCCTAACACCAGACAGTCCTTCCCCACACAGCCTCACTCACCCCGATGATAACCTTTGACAGATGACCTTTTTCTTTTTTTTCCTGTTTTTTGTTTTTGTTAAAAGGATGAGAAAACTGAGGTACCCAAGAGGTTAGAAAATTTGCTCAAGGCTCTAGAGTTGGCAAAGCCGGGACAGAAAACCATGCGTTCTGACTGTAAAGCCAGTACCCTCACCACCATGCTGTATGTCGCCACAAAGTTTCCACCGACTTACAAACGAAAACGGGGTGATTTCTCTTTTAGATCACGTCTTCTGCCAACTCATTCCCCAACTATTCAAGTGCAGTAAGAGTGGGAACGGGTCAGTCCACAAAGGGGCTTTCTCTGAGTTGAAGGCACTATTTCCGCCTACGCCAATCCCAAGAGGTCCCTTGGAGAGAGGTAGTCAGCTAGGGAGCACGACAGACAGGATTAAGGCGATGGGAATTCAACTCTTGCCAGGTAGGGACTGAACCTGGAATGCTCCCCCCGGAAACCCAGCGCTGCCCTCCGCATCCACCTGGTGAGGAAGACAGGAGAGCTCTCACCTTTGCTGGGCGCTGTGTCGAAGCCAGAGACTGGCTGAGGCAGGGGCTGCTGCCTCCCTGGATTTGAGGCAGAGTTGGTTCCGCCTCTCTGACATCATGGAAACGAGGCCTCAGAAGGCGAGGTCTGGGCCAAGCACTCCCCCACCCCGGCCCGGCCCCCGCCTTCGCAGCTGCCTGCCCCACCGCACCAGGCCTGCTTGGGAGACTATCTAACTGGATGAACTCCTTCATTAAGTGCGCTGTTCCTTGGGGAGAGCCTAATTTTAGTGTTACCGTGCCAGCAACCAGCTGGGGTGACATGTCACAATCTTTGAGCCAAAGTCAGAAAGAGGAGGGGGGAGAGGAGCGTCCCTCGCTGACCTCTGAGGCTCAAACAGAAACCTCCAGGCTGCCAGAGTCTCCCTGACCACTTAGTTTCTGAGTCAGGAATTATCAAGTGGTCTTGGGATCCACTGCTATCAAGGAAGCATTTGGGAGGCACATTCCATGCTAAGTTGAACATTTATTGTGTGGGTGAGGCCCGGTGGTGGGACGGGGGGTACACCGGAGTTGGACAGGTCTGGTTGTTACTAGGAAACTTTCACCTTCGGAGCCTTAGGGTCCTGTTCTGTAAGTCAGGCTTGAAAACACCTGCATCTCTTTCAGGCTGTAACCCTCATCCATCCTGGACCCATGTGGCCCAGTCTCTTCATGGAGCGGCATTCGAAAGGAAAGTGCAGATAAAACAGCCAGGACTAACAAAAAGGAACTCTGAGACTTAATCTGTCTCTTGAAAACCTGAAGGAGATGAAATGTAAAGCCTAGGCCAATAAGGCATCCCAGCTTCCTCCTCTCCATCTTTTTCCCACACCCCATGATTTCCTGGGGCCTCTGATACACTCATTGACACTGGTGTCGCCCCTGTGAACTCACGCCAAAGATAGTTTTCAGTCCCCCCATCACCCCAAGCCTTTCCCATCATCTCCCTCCTCCTTTCTCTGCTCCTTCTTTCTCCTTCTCTATTTTTTTCATCTACCCGCCTACCCACCTTTCTCTCCTCTTTCTAGCGCACTGGTCTTACTGCTCTTTGCCCATTCACCCATTCCACATCAAGAATTAGAAAGAGACCAGCTCTTCTCATAGGCCCAGCAGGGCAGAGGAGGCCAAGGCAGCCCAGCACTCCCCAGGCAGGAGGAGGTGAAAGGCCAGAAACATTCACTTGCCAATGATTTGAGATCCTACGAGGACGGGAGGAAACGCAGGGCAAGCTGTTGGGGGGACCGTGTATGGTAAGGAGTGAACAGGCTGCTGATGTTGATGGTGGTGACAACGACTACTGGCTGAGCTTCATTAATGACAAGATGCACCCAGTCCACCGAGTCTCCGGAACCATAACCAGCCTCCTTCCCAGTTGTCGTCAATGGAAGCCGCCCTGTCCCAGTGCTGTGAGCGGGACACGCCACCTGAACAGCACAACCATGTCTGTGCAAAACATAAGATGTCTGAAGCAAGAACCTACCCGTTCAGAGAATGAATGCTCCTTTGAGCCTTAGAGTCTGTGGTTTCTTAGTTTGCACCCAGAGAATTGTTTAATTTTTAAAAGACCATGAAATGATCACACAAAACCCACCATGTATCAAGCCCCAAAGCAAACCACAGCGGTCCACACCCGTGTCTTCCCACAGCAGAATGAGGATTTGCATGGAGTCTGGGCTCTAAGCGTACTCTCTTCTGATCAGTTGCACGGTATTTACTTTTGAAAGACTAATGATTTCATTCTTTTGGTAAAGATGATGCATGCTCACTGCAAAAAAACCTAAACCACATTGAAAAGCACAAACAAGAAGATAAGTTTTAAAAGGCCTCGAAAAGCCCACAACCCAGAAATAGCCACCATTAATATTTGGTGAACATCGTTCCAGGGAAGTCTCATTTAAACTCTGCAAAATACAACCAGCCCTGCAGTGGGCGGCCGTGAATACAATCTCCTGCTCTCCACACACAGACGCCACTCGAGATGCAGAGGCGACCAGCCTGAGGCACGGCAGGGCCCACTGGGCAACGCCAGCGCCAACGCAGCTCCAGAGACATGCTCGCGTGGTCGGTGCGCCCGGCCTCAGCTCATCCACAGCTCCCCTCCTTCAAGCGCGGAGGACAACAGCTTTTCCAGGAGGGCCTGGGCCCTTGCTTCCCAGGCATCCATGGGAGAGTCTGCAGGAGCTGCATTCAGAACCAGAAGGTCCCAGGGCTTGTACCAAGGGCTAACATTTCATGTGCCTGTATCATGTGCCAGGCACTGTGCTAGCTCTGTGATAACAGAGCTTCATCTCACTCAATCCTCACAGTATCCCGTGAGCTGGGGGCTTATGACAGGGAAGACCCTGAACGAGGGACTGAGTGCAAATGGCTTACTGATTTGAGCAGAGACTGCAGGAAACACTGGTGGGGAGGGTGGGGAAGTGAGACGGGGAAGAGAAGATGGTCAATAATGGGGCATTGTCAAGCACCATGATGTGGGCAATGGGGGCTCAATCCTGCTGGGGGCTCTAGGGGACAGCGTAGATCACACTCAGAGATGATGTCCCCAAGGAGAGAGGGAGCCGGGCATTTGTCCATCAGCTCCCTAAATTCTTCAGGGCTTCTTTTTTTTTGAGACACAGTCTTATTCTGTTACCCAGGCTCAAGCGCAGTGTGTGATCTCGGCTCACTGCAGTCTCCGCCTCTCGGGTTCAAGTGATTCTCCTGCCTCAGCCTTCCAAGTAGTTAGGATGACAGGCACGCACCACCATGCCCAGCTAATTTTTGTATTTTTAGTAGAGACAGGGTTTCACCATGTTGCCCAGGTTGGTCTTGAACTCCTGAGCTCAAGCGATCCTCCCACCTTGGCCTCCCAAGGTACTGGGATTACAGGCATGAGCCACCACACCTTGCCAACTCTTCAGGCCTTCTGACTGCTCTGTACCCAGGCCAAAGTGATCCCAGAGCCAGAAAAAAGCATGCACTCATGTGGGGTCACAGGTGTTGATGGTGAGCAGCCTGCAGCCCTCATGTGATGCTGAGGGGTGGCCAGCTGCAGCTGCTGCCAGAAGACTGTTAGTGTTTTCTGTGCACAGAAGCCTATCATGGCCCCGAGAAGAGAAGCGACTTGCCCAGAGTAAAGCAGCTAGAAAGGGACAATTCAGGAGTAAAAACTGGCTCTGGCCACTCCAAAGCTCTTTCCATCACATGAGTGAAAGCCAGCGAGTTTGGGTGGAGAGGTTATCAGATTGCCAAGAGATCCTGAAGAAGGTGTGAAGAATGCTTGGTAGCATAGGGGCAAGAGCCAGAACAAGCCCAAGAGGCTCTTAGGCTGGCGGCCAGGTGACCAGAGGCGGCGGAAGCAATAGGGGGAGGGGGAGTGTGGCGCTGTGGGTGCCGGTGGGCTGCAGGCAGGCCCCTGTTCCTAGAAGAGGCTCTGAGCCCAGGATCAGGGTGGCCAAAGGGATGAGGGAGACCTGCCCAGGATCAACAGGGTCCTGTCCCTCCTCCTTAGGTGACAAATTGGCATGTCTCATCCCAGGAACTCTGATGAGCTCATCAGGTGATGAATCATGGAGGAGCTGGGACAGGGACGCCTCCGGAATCCCCACTCCAGGCTCCCTGGAGGCTGGCCCTCATCTTTGCAATATGTTCTTCCTCCTGAGCATGCTTTGCCAGGTGGGATGGGGGTTCTGGAATCCCTCAGGCCACTGGATTCCTTTGAAGTGGGGTATAGACAGGGGCCTTGGAACTGCTCTGTGGCGGGGCACATGACCTGGTATTTCTAGACAGGGACTGCCTTAGAGCAGGGTTGGGAAACTGCAGCATGCAGGTGAAACCCAGCCCTTCCCAGTTTTTGTTTGATGAAACCAAGAATGGTCTCACAAGCTGTAGGAGTTATGAGGGAAAATAAACACAGAATATGCAACAGAAATCGAGTGTGGCCCACAAAGTCCCAAATATTTGCTATCTGGCCCTTTCTAGAAAAAAGTTTGCTAAACTCTGGCTTTAAAAGTCAAATCCCAGCCTAGTAGTAAGCAGGCAAAAAGGTGCTCAACGCCATTAGCCCTCAGGAAAATGCAAACTAAAACCATAAAGAGATACCACTCGCCCCATGAGGGTGGCTGTGAGAGAAAAAGACAGACAACGTCAAGTGCTGGCAACGATGTGGAAACCGGGAAGCTCGTGTGTTGCTGGTGGGAAGGTAAATTGGTACAGACATCTTGGAAAATAGTTTCAAAGTCTCTTAAAACGTTATTTGTAAATTTGTCACATGACCCAGTAGTTCTGTTCCTAGAAATCTACCCAAGAGAAAGAGAAACAAACTCCAGAGATGTGCCCAAGAATGTCCATAGCAGCATTCTTCATAGAAACAACTTAAATCCATCAACTGATGAACAGATAAACAAGATGTGGTACAGCCATTCAGCCAAACACTATTTGGCAATAAAAAGGATTGAATTACCCACACGCTGCAAGATGGATGCATCTCATAATCACTACGCTAAGGGAAAGAAGCCAGATACAAAAGATATATTGTATGATTTGTCTTATATGAAACGTCTAGAAAAGGCAATTTTATAGAGACAGAAAGTGGAACATTCATTGCCTGGGGCACAGAACAGGGATGAGACTGCAAACAAACACGAGGGCATCTTTTGGGATGGTGGAAATATTCTAAAACTGAACTGTGGCGATAGTTGTACAACTTTATACATTTACTAAAATCACTGAATTGTATATTCACAATGGGTGAATTTTATGGTATGTGAATTCTATTTCAAGAAAGCTGTTTTTTAAAAATGCTATCCATCCACCCACCCACCTACCATTCACCCACACATCCATCCATCTGCCCAAACACCCATCCATCCATTCATCCATCTATCTACCCATCCATCCACTCTCCATCCACCCACCCACCCACCCATTAATCAGTCCACTCATCCATTCATCCATCTACTTATCCATCCAATCATTCACCTACCCACCTAACTATGCACCCACCCCTGCATCCATCCATCCTTCACCCACCTCACCATCCATTCAATACCATCTACCATCCACCATCCATATTTCTATCACTCACTTATCTATTTATTCACCCTTCCATCCAACTATCCGATGAAGATCTACTATGACATGCCAAGCACTACGTTAAGTACTAAGGATGACCGTGGTGAGCAAAGCAGACAAGCCCCGGTGCTCATGAAACTTACAGTCTATTACTTGCATCACTTTCCTTGTCTGCAAATTAGGATAAGAACAACTACTGTCAATGGCTTGCTATGACTGTTCCATGAGATAATATATAAAATACTCAGCCCAGTTCCTCACTAAATAGCAACTCCGATTATTATCACCTACCAAGTTCTGTAAAGGAGTAGTCCAGGGCGGCAGAACTCAGGAGGACTCCCCACACCCAAGCCCAAGCCCCGCCAGCCAGCGGGAAGCAGAGTCAGCAGGCAGAGCCTCCTGCTTCCCCTCTGGCAGAATCAGCCACTCCAACACTGGCCTCATCGTCTCTGCTTGTCAAGGAAGGGATGTTACCTGGGCAACACTTGCCATCGCTCTGGCAACTGTTTTCCCGGCAGCGGCAAGCACATACGCCAGGGTTCTCAGGCCTGGGAAAGCAGAGCCTGTTGCTCCTCCGTAGGAGACAAGTCGTCAGCGGGAATGTGCCCCTCGCCAGGAGAGGCGTAACTCAGAACGTGCTGGAAGCACGTCGCACCAGGCTGGGGCTGCTGCTCGGCTGCTCTGCTGCTTGCCGCAGCCTCTGAGGCTCGCGCGCGTACACACACAGCACGCATGCTCCCCACCACCTGTCGTGAAGAGAGGACGCTGCATGGGCCCTCCCATGGAACTGCAGAGTGGAGGAGGACCACACAGGGAAACCTGAGCCAGGGAGGAGCCAGACCGGCTCTGAAAACTTTTTTCCAGGGCAGGTCCTAGAGCTGAGCTGCCTAGTCCGGCAGCTACCAGCCTCAGGTGGCTACTCACACTGAACTTCATTAAAATGAAACACAACTACAAATCCAGCATCAATCACACGGTGACACTGCAGTTACTCGGTAGCCAGCTGCATCTAGTGGTGACTGTGGTGGCGCGCATAGAGAACATCTCCGTCATCACAGAACGCTCTGCTGGGCAGTGCTCTCCTGAAGTCTTGGTGTTCCTGTCACCACACCCCCAGGGGCCCAAGAGCATGTGTGTTTGCCTCTTCCCATCACTGCTGAGGTCTAGTATGTGTGTGGCACTGTGCTCGGCCCGAGGAGATGGCCATGGCCCTCGCCTACCTCCTCCCATAGGAGGCCTCCCTTTCCCAGCCCCCATCTCACTGGGACCCCGCCTTGGAATCTTCTTCCAAGGTCTACTAAGGTGCAATGACTTGCACATCCAGGGAGAATGACTGCTCGCTTATCTTCTCTGGCTTTCCTGGTTCAAGACTCACTATGGCCGCAGATGTAAGTGTGTGGGACACAATCTGCTGTCTCCACCAAGCCATGGCTTCTGGGAGGACTGGACACTTGGGAGGTAGCATTTTTGGCCTTCTCTTGAGCCCTCCAGAATAGCTTCCCTTAAATCCTGTGAGCACCAAAGACTGTCATTTTACCTTCACATATAATGGAGGCCTCATAACCGTCCCATGTGGGTTACCCCCAAACTGCCCTTTTGGCCCCAAATCGTCAAAAGTAACCGAAGACTAGCTCATAACCTCTCAGCTCCCTGCTGCTGCATTCCCCACACAGCCTCCCGGCCTTACTCCCCACGCCTGCTAGCCCACACAATCCATGTCACAAAATCAGCCACGGTGCTGTGGCTACCATTTCCCAGGGAAGAAGGCAGCACTGCCCCAGTGATCTGTGCACTTTTCCAGTGAAATGCATAAGCACCAGCGCTATGATGACTGGAGGGCATTCGCGATCTAACCGTGGAGCAGAAAATAACTAGAAGATACGCAACTTAGTGAGAGAGTGACACCCTCAAAATCTCATTTTTAAAGAAATACTGTACATGCATGTTTTGTTTGTTTTTGTTATATGTCAGAACTTTAGAGTCGACGGTGCCTTTGGGATTAGACTGAATACTTTTTTCGCTCTGATTGGGATTGTTTTCTTGCCTCAGGCTTGGTAGAGACAACTGTGGTGCCTCTGGGAATCACACGGGAGCTTCCCAGTGAGATCCCATCACTCTGGCCTGACACAGCAGGCTCTCTGAGGGACCAGGGAGCTGCCATCACTATACACACATACATACAGATTTACTTCATTGAGATAAAATTCACACACAATAAAATTAACCATTAACCATTATTTATTTATTATTAGTTTTTTAGATGGAATCTCACTCTGTCACCCAGACAGTGGCATGAACTCGGCTCACTGGAACCTCCAGTTCCTGGATTCAAGCGAGTCTCCTGCCTCAGTCTCCCTAGTAGCTGGGATTACAGGCGCCTGCCACCATAACTGGCTAAGTTTTGTATTTTTAGTAGAGATGGGGTTTCACCATGTTGGCCAGGCTGGTCTCAAACTCCTGACCTCAGATGATTTGCCCGCCTTGGCTTCCTCAAGTGCTGGGATCACAGGTGTGCGCTACCGTGCCTGGCCACCATTAACCCTTTTACAGTGAACTGAATAATTCAGTGGCATTTATCACAGTGTTGTGTAACCGCCACCACTATGCCCAAAACTTTTCCATCATATCAAAGGAAACTCTTTTAAGCCATTACTTCCTATTATGCCCTCCCCCAGTCCCTGGGCAACCACCAGTCTGCTTTCTGTTCCTGGATTCCCCCATTGTGAACACTGCAAATAAATGAAATCATACACTATGTGCCCTCCATGAGTCCTGGGAATCTGCATTAAACAGCTTCCAGGTGAGGCAGATGTTCTTGAGCCCTCTAAGCAGCAAGGTTCGCACCCACATGCCTCCCTTCCTGTCCTCCACCAGGTGGATGTGATACAGAGGAGAGGAGGGGTTCATACCTTGCCCAGGTCACACAGCTGCTGTTGTGGGTGGAACTGTGCCCAAACTGCTGTGGGTTAAAATGTCTTTCACTGCATATGAATCATATACGACGTGGCCTTTTGTCCACCTACCATAACGTCTCAAGGTTCATCCGGCTCTGGCAGGTGTAGGGATAACCGTCTGCTGCATGGATACACTGCAATTTGTCTGTTCATCTGCTGGTGAACACCCAGGTTTTACCACCACAGGCCATCAAGAATAGTGCCGCTACGCACACAGACTGTTGCTTTTCGTCCTGGCCCCGTGCCTCAACTGCACTGAATCGGGTTAAGTTCTGCCACAGGACAGCACAAAGTTTAAGGGGTCTTTTAGAGGACCCCGATTTACCCCACACAATTACTGAACTCTGTTACTTGCTGGTTCAACTAATTCACAGATGAATTAATCAATGCTTGCCCTTCAGGACTCATGTTTTCAAGGTGGGTAGAGGGATGCCTACTCCGAGTGGGGCACTGTCTCTGTGGAGGGGCAGGGAGTGGGGAAAATGATACACAGATGAGACAAACCAGCCCCTGAACACTCCCAGCCTGGCTGAAGGCTGAGGCCAGGCACAGAACATTCTAACAAAACGACTCATTACAGTCACAATGGCTACCACGTAGCAAGTGCTGACATTTTCCTAGAACCGCTGACATTTTCCTAGAACCACCACCATGGATTCGGGGTTATGACGAGTGACGAGACAGCGGAAAAGCTATCGCTTTTGGAGGGCCCTCCACAGGCCACGTCCTTTGCTAAGCACTTTGTATAAATACATTTTAAATCATCCCAGCCCGTCAGTGAGGTGAGTGGTATAAGTCCCATTTTACCGATGAGAACATTGAGGCTGAGAGAGGTAAGTCATGCAGTTACAAAGAATCACACAGAATTGGGATCCAGGTCTAGCTCTGGATTCTGAGCACCTGACCGTCATGCCACTCTGAGAGGCAAACGTGAGCACCTGCTCTGCCTTGATCAACGCTGCCGCTGCCTTTACATCGGAAAGTTGAGCCTTGCCTCTTCTGCTTCCCAGCAGCAGTTGCAGGCTGGTGCAGCTGGGTGCCCAGTGGACAGCTGCCAGAAAAGCCGGCTCCTGGGGAGATGGGCAATTTGTTTGCAAGAGGGGAAAATGCCCAGGCACTCAGCCCCAAGTGCCCACAGGTGGTGGCCTCCTGTGGTCAATGCTGCTTCCGAGGGAACAGAGGGAACTCAGGCGGGCATCCTGCTCCACTATCACTACTGCATCGGCTGGTTGCCTAGGTAACCACATTCCTGGCTGGCAAGGAGATGAGCTGGCCTTGGTGTCAGGCTGCCAGCTGAGTGCTACATCTTACCTGGCTCTTCAGGCCAGCCACACTCTGGGCAAAATCCAACCATCATGCAGATGCTGTTTGGGCACATTAAAAAAAATTGTACGTAGCTGTTTTCCTCGCTGAGCTAGGAGCTGCTTGGGGGCAGGAATGATGCCTCATCTGTTCCTTCGACGTGTCTGCATGGTGACTGCAGCCACCCAGGGAAGGTGCTCTCCGTATTTGTTCAAGAGAGAACCGGCAGTGGGGAGAATGCTAATTGGCATTGACAGCTAACATGCGTTAGGTGTTGATTTAGGCCAGGCTCTGCACCAAATCCTTTCACCCACCCTGTGATTCTTAAACAATGGCGTGCACATGAACCGCCTGGGGGTCTGGTTACCATGCAGATAGCTCAGCAGAGCTGGGCGAGGCCTGGGAATCTGCATTAAGTAGCTTCCAGGTGAGACAGATGTTCCTGAGTCCTCTTAGCAGCAAGGTTCTCACCCACATGCCTCACTTCCTCTCCTCTATGAGGTGGACGTGCTGCAGAGGAGAGAGGGACTTCATACCTTGCCCAGGTCACACAGTTGGTGGTGTGGCTTGAACTGTGTCTGCCCAAACCATAAGCCCAAGACTTAACCCCTGGTATCTGTGACTATGACTTTCTTTGGAAATGGGGTCTTCGCAGATTTAATCAAGTTAAATGAGGACGTACTGGATTAGGAGGAGGCCCTAAATCCAATGACTGGCATCCTTATAAAAAGGCTGTGTGGACAGATACACACACACACACACACACACCCCAGAAAGACCTCCACGTATGGAGGCAGAGCCTGAATGTCAAGGTGCATCAACGATTGCCGGACACTATCAGAAAAAGGCCCTCCCCTAGAGTCTCAGAAGGACTGTGGCCCTGCTGACACCTTGATTTTGGACATCTGGCCCCAGAACTGTATGAGAACAAATTTTTGTTGTGTTAAGCAACCCAGTTTATGGAAATTTGTCACAGCAGCTGCTGGAAGCCCACAGAGCTGTAAGGAGCAAGCAAGGACCGACCCCAGGACGCCTGGTCCCAGTCACTGGGCCATCTTACTGCAGTGATGCGAGCTGAGCCATTCAGTCCCCTCATGTCACAGAGGGCAGCAAGGCCCTCTGGAACTGTGGTTGACAAGGTGTGAGCTGGGTTTGGAATTGGTTGGGTTTTCTTTCCCTGGGGTGTTGGGTGAACCTGATGTCCTATCCTGTTCTTGATCCATCAGGGGACAGAAATGCTGGCGTTCACCTAAAGCCTGCCTCCAGACCATTACCCCACTGCATAAGCCCTTGCCCTGCCCTGCATCAGAAACGGCACACCTGGGCACCTGCATCATCAGTGAGGTCAGAAGGAGCCACTTGGGGACCCAGGAGGCTACAGGAGGTACTTCCAAGAGAATTCGGGCAGGGACGTCAGCATGGGGCTTGCACAGGGTCCCTGGCAAAGAGGAATCACAGGGGAGAACTCTGTCCCCAAGCTGTCCTCTCATACGGCTGCACATCCTGACACCAGCAGCCACCATCACGCCAGCCCACAGCCCAGGGCTTCTTATATACTGGGCCTCATGCTGATGTGTGCCCCAAATGACCTGTCAGGGTTCTGAACCCAGGCTACCCATTAAAAGCACCCGACGGGCCAAGAATTCCGATAACCGAGTCCAACCCCAGGCCAATCCCATCAGACTGGTGTTGGGGGTGGGCAGAACCTATGTATCAGGACTTTTTTTGGGCACCGGTATATTTTAAAAAGTGTATTTGCACATACATGCTCTTAGCAGCGTCATTCCCAACCGCCAAAAGCCGGAAGCAACCCAAGTCCCCCAGTGGATAAAGGGAGACATACAGTGTGGTCTACCCATTCAATGCAGTATTATTCTGCCTGAAAATGGAAGAAAATCCTGACACATGCTACACCATGAATGAACCTTGCAGACATTAGGTTGAGATAAGCCAGCCACAAAAGGCCAAATCTTGTGTGATTCCATGCATATGAGGTCCCTAGAGTAGACAAATTCTTAGAGACAGAAAGTAGAATGGTGGATGCCAGGGGCTGGGGGTGGGGGTAATAGGGACACAGTTTCAATATGGGAAGAGGAGAAAGTTCTGGAGACGGATGGTGGTGACCGCAGCACAACAATGTGGATGAACCGATGAACTGCCACCTAAACACGGTTCAAGTGATGCCTCATGCTGTGCGTATTTCACCGCACTACACAAGAGAACCTTTCAGATCTCCAGCTGATCTGAACGTGGTGCAGCCAGGGGTCAACAGGTGTGACCCCCATTCTACAGCCTCGAAGACCACAACACACAGAGGAAAAGGTCACCCGCTCCAGGTCCCAGCTGGCCCTGCGGGAACCAGGGCTTGTGGTCAGGGTTACTCCCTGGTCCTGAGCCCCGGTCCTTGAAGAGCCTGAACTGTACACACAGGAACAATCCTGGACTCGTCCTCGGCATTCTGGAAAGGCTCTCTGGTCTTCACACGGCCCTAACCCCAGGGGAGGCTGCTTCTTCAGGAAACCTATCAGGTGCAGTGGAAAAACAGCCTGCAGGGTGGGCCAGACGCAGGGTGGGCCTGGCCCAGTGCAATTCCTCATGGACTAGAAGAGGTGCCCCTTCCAGAATTCTAAAACTCAACAAAGACTGCCCACCTGTCCTGTCCACCTGGGTTCCCTCCTCCTGGGTTTCCTGTCCTCGTGGGTTCCCTGGCAGGAACGCCCAGTTCAGTAGTTTTAAGTTAAGATTTTTAACAGACTATAGAAAGGGGGAAAGGGGAGAAAACATTCTTGGGTGCACGCAGAAGCCATGGGGTCTTCTCCAAGGACAAGGGAGACAGAGGAGAAGAGCGGGACAAGGGGAGGAGTGAGAGGTGACAGAGGGGAAAATAGGGAGCGTCGCCTTGGGTGTGTTACGCTCTGGCAGTGATGAGGACATAGCCAGTTTCTCAGAGTTCCTTAATCAAATCCCAGGTACTGTCCCCTCAGAGTCCCGCGCAGGCGGGCATGGGCTGAGAGCTGTGGGATTTTCTCCTGCCCGTGCCTGTGCCCTGGAGGGAGGGCTGTGCGTGGAGACAGGGTCACCAGGAGAGGGAAACTTCTGCCTGTTGCTCTTGTCAGCTCAGCTGGGGTCATGAGGTGACTGGTGGCCCCAAAGAAGATACATCCGCATCAAACCCTGCCATCTGTGAAGGCAACGTCTCAAGTGCGGGATCTTGAGATGCGTAGATCATGCTGGATTATCTGGTGAGTCCTGAATGCAAGTGTCCCCAGAAAGGACACGAAGGAGAGACAGAGGAGGTGCAGGCCTGTGTGACCACAGAGGCAGAGACTGGAGTGACGCAGCCGCAAGCCCAGGGCTAGGGTTTGAGTGTTTGTATCCTCAAAAAATTCATTGTTGAAACCAAATCCCCGGTGTGGGCGTGTGAGGAGGTGGGGCCTTTGGGAGGTGATTAGGTCACAAGGGTGCAGCCCCCACAAATGGGATCAGTGCTCTTATATAAGAGACCCGGGGGGCTCCCTTACCCCTTCCCCATGGGAAACACTCTCTGCGAAGCAGGAAGCGAGCCCTCACCCATCTACCTTGATGGTGGACGTCCTGGCCTCCAGAACCATGAGAAACGAATTTCTGTTGCTTATAAGCCACCCAGTTTATAGGGTATTTTGTTATAGCACCCGAACAGGCCTAGACACCAAGGAATTCCTGGAGCCACCAAAATCTGGAAAAGGTGAGGCATGGAAGGAACCCCCCAGAACCCCCAGAGGGTGCGTGGCCCTGTAGAACTGGAGAGAGAAGTGTGTGCTGTTTCACAGGAGCCCTGGGACACTCACCCTGCTGGAAACACCATGGCAGGGAAATTCCAGGCTGCTTTGTCTGCTCTGGCCTTTGCCTCCACAGTGGCCCAGCCTCAGCTGCTACCAAATGCCATCAGCGGCGCCCCGGGTCCGAGAGGCTGCACAGTCTCCCGCTCTGATCGCAGCTCTGCAGGGAGCCTGGCAGCTCCCACCTCCATGCTCAGCACGCCAACACTTCCACCCTCACCACTCTTTGTTCACTCTTCGACCTATGGACCAGCTGCCTCCCCCACCAGAGGCTCACTCCTGGGAGCTCAGAGGCTCAAGCAAGCCGTGTTTTTGCTTGAAAGTGTGTGCCTCACCACAAAGAGTTGGGCAGATCTACACTGGGATCTCTTTTCTACTCCTCATGAGCTGTGCAGCCTTAGGCAAACTACATCACCTCCGGAACCTTACCTTCCTCATCTGTAAAATGGGGATAATAGTAGCATTTGCTTTCTGGACCTGGTGGGAGAATTAAATGTCACATTTTAGGCTTGATAAATGAAACCTATTGAGTTCAGCAGGACACTGACTGAAGACAGTTAATGTCTTAGAGAAAATAACGGTGACCGGCCAGGTGTGGTGACTCACACCAGTAATCCCAGTACTTTGGGAGGCCAAGGCAGGTGGATCACCTGAGGTCAGGAGTTCGAGACCAGCCCGGCCAACATGGTGAAACCCTGTCTCTACTCAAAATACAAAAATCGCTGGGCATGGTGGCGTGTGCCTATAATCTCAGCTACTTGGGAGGCTGGGCAGGAGAATCTCTTAAACCCGGGAGGCTGAGGTTGCAGTGAGCCAAGATAGTACCATTGCACTCCAGCATAGGTAACAAGAGGAAAACTCTGTTAAAAAAAAAAAAAGGTGACCAGAAACTCCCTAAATGTCCAATCAATACAGAAGTGCTTAACACTGTGTCCCCTGCAGCCTAACAGCACACAGCAGTTAAAAAGAAGGAAGGAGGGTTATAAGATCTGCCATTGGTTCCATCTGCACAACACGCTGTTAAGTACACAAGCAAATACATGCATACATCTATGCTGACATGCACACATATATGATCTAATTCACAGGGCTTGAGGGATGGGGGCGGGGGACCAAGTCCAGCTGGTGACACTTGTCTTCTTTGGAGAAGGAAGTGGCTTGGGGAGGACCAAGGGGTAAGGGCCAGCTTTATCTGCAATGTTTCAAATTGTTGCAGGAAGCCATATTTATGTATTGTACATTTAATTAAACAGAAATAAAGAAAAAAAATCTCCAAAGAGTTCAGAAATTGGGATCATGGTGGGAGTATTGTATCTTTTATAGAATTCTTAAATTGGTCAGAATCCCATATTCTTTTTTTTTTTCTTTTGAGACACAGTTTCACTCTGTCACCCAGGCTGGAGTGCAGTGGTGCAATCTTGGCTCACTGCAACCTCTGCCTCCTGGGTTCAAGCGATTCTCATGCCTCAGCCTTCTGAGTAGCTGGGATTACAGGCACGTGCCACCATGCCCAGCTAATATTTGTATTATTAGTAGAGATGGAGTTTCACGATGTTGAACAGGCTGGTCTTGAACTCCTGACCTCAGGTGATTCACCTGCCTCAGCCTCCCAAAGTGCTGGGATTACTGGCATGAGCCACCACACGTGGCCAAAATCCTATATTCTTAAAGAGAACTAGAAGGCATCTGAGATCTTATTACTTCTGACTTTTCAGTGGTCTAGCAGGTTATCTGATTTTTGAAATAATGCATGTTCTTTGAAAAATTCAGAATCATACAGAGCACAGAACTCCAGCATGGCGAGCTCATGGCTTGCACACTTGTATCACGGTGTATGTGTGCGAACACACACACACATGCACACATACACGCACACACACGCACACCCGCATGCACACACACACACGCACACACACACAGCCCAATGTAAAACTGCACATAAGTTTTGGCTGCATCATGGATGCTGGCTTTTTTCCTTTTAATCTCACCTCTGCCCTCCCTCCTGTCACCCTGAATCCATGCTAACACCATGATAATGTGAACCCTGAAAATTTGAGACCATGTTATATATTGGGGTACAGAAACCACTTTCCTAAGGGCCAGATAATAATAGTCTAGGCTCTGCAGGTCATACCATCTCTGTTGCTGCCAGCGTAATGCCATCAAGGAACGGGCAGACCTGTGTCTGCCTCCCCCAAATGGGCAGAGCTGTCCCCCTAACCCCAAAAACCCCTTATTTATAAAAATAGGCATTGAGCCAGATACTCTGCAGACCCTTGACATCTAACATTTCATCTCTTTCTCCATGGTCACGTATAATCAGACACAAATACATATTATACGTTTGTCTGGCAACAGACTTTCAGTGGCAAAAACCACAATGACTTTTGCATCAATCCAATACAGACAGGATTTTTGGGGTCCTTGTTTCATTTTACACAAATGGCATTGCATTATACTATGTCTGCATCTGGCCTTTCTCTCCTAACACCTGGTGGGTGTTACTCCAGATCAATTCATATCCATTTTCCCAGTCTGTGTGCTTTTCTAAGCCACCTCGAGGGTGACCAGGCAGAGGTAGGATATACTTTTAAAAAATTAAAAAGGGCCAGGCGGATGGCTCACGCCTGTAATCCCAGCACTTTGGGAGGCCCAAGCAGGTGGATCACGAAGTCAAGAGATCGAGGCCATCCTGGCCAACATGGTGAAATCCCGTCTCAATCAATCAATCAATAGCTCAGTGTGGTGGTGCACGCCTGTAGTCCCAGCTACTCGGGAAGCTGAGGCAGGAGAATCGCTTGAATGAGGGAGGCGGAGGTTTCAGTGAGCCAAGATCGCACCATTGCAATCCAGCCTGGCGACAGAGTGAGACTCCTTCTCAAAAAAAAATAATAATAAAATAAAATAAAATAAAATAAAATGAAGGCTACATAAATGCTTCCCCCGACTCTGCCCTGTGCGCCGATCCTCCTGAGGGTCTTTCTGGCAGGGCGGCCAGCTTGGCCTCCTGAACCTCAGCAATCGGCCCTCTCCTCCTGACCAAGGCCACCCAGAATCAAAGAGCTCTCTGCACCGAACATTAAAAACTACATGGTGGGGGTGGGGAGCACCTCTTATTAATCATTAACATAAGATGGCATTTCCAGAGCATTTCAGGAAACACCCCGATTAATTGCAACCCACCAAATAAATAAATGCAAATACCGTACCAGAGCCTGCTCCTCCTCTGTGGTGTGGGAGGCGGGCAGCCCCAGGCGAGTTTCTAGCCTTTTTGAAAGACAGTGAGGGACACACAGGCCCTGTTTCCTTTGGGCCTGATAAAGAGAACTCTCTCTATCCCAAATAAGGATTTCCCTGGCTGGGCCTCCAGATGAGACGGTAGCATCTCAACAGGGGCGCCTGTTGTTTATTTTACTAAGAACTTTATCTAGTGCCTGCAGCACTTCAAAGGACATCTGATCTGTTCATGGCTTTGTCTGGAAGCCTCCATCCTTCCTGGCTGCCTCCTCTGGACGGGAGTCACCGGTTCCTACTACAAAGAGCTTTAATTTATGAGAATCCTAGAGAAGGATCCTGTTCTTTCATAAATTAATGTTCAGTTAGTCTTTCATGTGAGTTTCAAGCCAGGTAATGCTGTTATGCTTGAACATAGGAGAAGGTGTATTTCTGCCTTCCCCTGGGAGGGGCCTTCTCAGATACCCGCGTGGAGGACTCTACTTGCCCAGAGAAGCCCAGTGTCCCAGGAGGGTGAGTTCGATGATGTTTACCACAGTGAATTCTTAGTGAACTGCACAAACGGAGGGGATTCTGGCAGAGTAACCCAAAAGCTATGAACATGTTTAGTCATCTGTGCTGAATCTCAGGCTGTGAGAAACCCAGCAAGAGGGTGAAATGGTTACAGAAGGAGGCTGCGGAGCCTGGGTTTGAATTCTGGCTTGGTTGCATGAGAAGGTTAATCTGAGAGTCAGACTCGTGTTCATACAATGGAGATATAAAACCCAGGGAATGCACAGCCTAAAGAGGGTAACAGATAAAGCAGATGGAAAACAGCAGGCACTCAACAGGAGTTTACATTCCTTCCCCTTTCTTCACACTACTGCCGTGATTCTCAAACTCCGGAGGGCATCACGGTCACCCAGAGGGTGTGTTAAAATAGTTTGCTGCTCTCATCCTGCCAATTGAAAGTTTGTGAAACTGAAGACTGGCATTTCTAGTGAGTTCCCAGGTGATGCAGATACTGCTGGTCCAGAGGGACCCCACTCTGAAAACCAATGAGCTACTGGTTAAAAATGCCCAGATCTACAGTGGCCAGGAGGCCTGGGATGAGATAAGGACCCTCTTGAATGGAAGATTGGTTGGAGACTAACAAAAGCCTCAAAAGTCAACAGACATGATGAATGGTCTGCTGGAGGCTGTTCCTGCCCAGTCAGTGCCGAGCTGGCCTCTGACCTCCGGGGTGTGTTTCCAAGGTCCTCGTACTCCTGGACAGAGGTCAGGTTCAGCCCAGTCTTCCAAAGGGAATGGTCCAAGCATGCGCCAGCCCCCCTGGAAACAAACCACCCTGGCCTTCTGCCACCATGTGCCAGCAGGCTCCATTAGGAGTGGCCTCAGGTTCTCCGAAAAAGGGTCTCTGTCCCTTTCAAGGCTGTCTGCAAAATAGTCTGTTGGTTCTGAGAGTGCAACGGGGTGCTCCGGGGAGCAGAATGTGGGCAACGGCCCCCAGCCCTGGTAGCTCTGGCCTCATCTCCCAGTCAGTTAGCCTCTCTCCCAAACACCTTCGCTTCCAGAGTGTTCGCTGGCTGCCCCGCTGGGTATTTTCCGATCATCTCTCAGTGAAGCAAGGGCCTAATTCCTCTGTGGGGACAGGCACTGCTCTTTTTAGAGTCTCTGTTTGGCCTCATCTCCAAGCCAACAGGGCAGCAGGTGGAGGCCTCGGAGGCCAGCACAAGAACAGCAGGCCACCTCCCTCTTCCAAGCTGGACACCTGGCCTCGGTGTCCCCCAAGTGCAGATTAGCACCCCAGCTTGGGGGCCTCTGCCCACCATGGGCTGTGAAAGAGACTCACTGCGGACACTTGCAGAACAAAAGATCTTGCTCATCAAGACACTGCCTCCCATTTATGTTTTAAAAACTTGTCTTTAAAGGGCAAGAAAAAGAAAAACATAAAACTCTGCCTTAAAGGGCAAAAAACAAGTTCACCCACAAACCGTTTACATGAAAAACTTCCTTGTATGGCTGGGTGACTCATCAGCCTAATCAAAGCCTGCGCTGGATGACACACGAATGCTTGGGTTCCCCCTTTTTTGTCCCCCCTCCTTGCCCAGAAGAAATGATGACAACCCACAAACGCCACTTTTTCCTTGGCAGTTTGGGAAGCCACTGTAATCCGTCATTTCTGAGGCTCAGGAAAGACCTGTACACAGAAGGTGGGGGTGTCTTAAATGTCCCAAAGCCCAAGGTTGGCCCTTATGCAGAGCTGAGGAAGCCCTGGCCAGGGACAGGAGAGTGCAAGAGAAGGTTTGGTGACCCAGGCACATGGTGCAAACCCAGCACCTCCATTTCCCAGCTCTGGAGCAAGGGGGCAGGTCACTCCACCCTGGTCCCTGGGGTGTGGTATGGGCTCCTGGGTCGGAGGGCAGCGAGGCCCAGGCAGCAAAGCACCTTGTACGGCCTCTGGCCTGTGGATAGTAGATGCTCAATAAACATCTCCCTCTCGTCAGAAACTTAAGTCTCCCCGTGTGGATGACAGCATTTTCCTGAAGGTTCTAAAGTTCCATCCACCTTAAACTCTGTCTGAAGGGAAGACTATGTATGACACTAGAAAAGCAAATGGCATGGACATGTGTGCTACTGCAGAGACACTGCTGTGATGTATATTAAGGAGCAAGGAACGGACCAGTGTGGATGATAAAATCTGTGTGGTATTCACAAAGGAATATTCACAAGCACCTTCCGGGATGCCCAGTGCGGCTGCTAACAGTGACTGCCTATGGGAAAACAGACTTGAAGGAGTGGAGACCAACCTTTCATTTACACCTTTCTATACTTTTAGGACTACCACCTGTAAACACGCATTTTATTTTTCTTAAACGTTCACAGAGGATATCGGGCAGGATGAGGAGCTGCCTGGAAAGGGTCGCGAGGAGATTTTCTGGGTGATGGAGGTGTAGCTGGTGGTTACTCAGGTGAGCACAACAGTCAAAACTCCCTCCCACGAAGCAGTTAGGACATGTGCCTTCTGTTACATGTAGATAATAGCTTCACTTTTAAAAATTCAAAAGAGGTTAAGAGAGATTTATGGATAGTGGGGATTTTCTTAGTTTTCTTTGTCCTTTTCAGTATTTTAAAAAGCTTAATACATGCCAGTTTGTTTGTTTGTTTGTTTGTTTGAGACAGAGTTTTTCTCTTGTTGCCCAGACTGGAGTACAATGGCACGATCTCAGCTCACTGCAACCTCCGTTCCTGGGTTCAAGTGATTCTCTTGCCTCAGCCTGCCGAACAGCTGGGATTACAGGCATGCACCACCACGCCTGGCTAATTTTGTATTTTTAGTAGAGACGGGGTTTCTCCATGTTGGTCAGGCTGGTCTCAAACACCCAACCTCAGGTGATCTGCCCGCCTCAGCTTCCCAAATGGCTGGGATTACAGGCATGAGCCATGCGCCCAGCTAATACATGCCAGTTTTTAAATGCTCCGTGTCTTAGGGCTCTTGTGCACTGCTGCTGTAAGTATACAATGGTGCAATCACTTTGCAAAACTGCAGGGCAGCGTCAACAAATGACAAGAACGACAGTTCAGCCCCCAAGCATGCACTCAGCAGGACCGTGGACACCGTTCACCAGAAGATGTACACTGGAGTGTTTACAATGGTTCCATCCGTAACAGCCCCAAACTGGAAAGACCTACCCATAGAAGGAACAAGTTAGTAGAATCAAATCATACAACAGAACACCACCCAGCAAAGTGGACGGATAAATTATTTTTACACACAACACGGATAAATTATAGAAAGCCAGTCACAAAAGAGTTCAGAGTGTCTGAGTCCATCCAGATAAAGTTCAAGTTGATGCAAAGCTAATCTATGCTGCTGGAAGTCAGGATAGCAGTGGCTGCGCGTGGTGGGGAGGAGGGGCTGAGATGAATGGTAACTCTTTTTGACTTGTACACTTTTTTTTTTTGAGACAGTCTTGCTCTGTTGCCCAGGCTGGAGGGCAGTGGTGCGGTCTTGGCTCACTGCAACCTCCCTCTTCCAGGTCCAAGCGATTCTCCTGCCTCAGCCTCCAGAGTAGCTGGGACTAGAGGCACATACCACCACGCCCGCCTAATTTTTTCTATTTTAGTAGAGATGGGGTTTCACTGTATTGCCCAGGCTGGTCTCGAACTCCCGAGCTCAGACAATCCGCCTGTCTCAGCCTCCCAAAGTGCTAGGTTTATAGGCGTGAGCCACTGTGCCTGGCCTGATTTGTACACTTTTCTAGATGTATTTTATCCTTCAATGAAAAGTTCATTTCAAAAATGATCTGTGTCTCTTCCAAAGCAGCTCTAGCTGGGGAAAATGGAAAATGAAAGGCCCATCCTCCTCCTGCTCCCTGGGTTCAATTCCCAGCCCTGCCTGTCTCTAGCTGTGTGACCCTGGACATGGCCCTCTGCTTTCTTAGCTCCTCCTTTAAGACAGGCCTAATCAAATCTTGAGAAGATTTCACAAGATAACAGAAAAGCCCCCAGCACAGCTCCTGACCTAGCAGGTGCCTAATAATTGTTTTCTCTTCCCTGCTGTAATGAAAGCCTGCGAGAGCACACACTCTCCTTCCCAAGGCTCCTGGCCCTCTGCCACTTGTTAGTTTCCATCCCTGAAGCTGCCCTTACTAGTTATGGGGTCCCTGATGACCCACTGTGGGGCTTGGGCTGTGGCTGGGAGATGCTGGAGACTGTGACCCTCGCGGGGGAACGGCAGCCTGGCCCCAAAAGGTTCCCCTACTTGGATTGAACATGTGCACAGAGGCTGCCGGGCTGGACTCTCCTCCGTAGGGGCCTTGAGGGCCTTTGCTTGGTCACCAGCTGCACTTCCCGCTGTGGGTCCCTGCGGCAGTCTTGGAGTGGGCTGGGCCCCCTGCCTCCGGGAAAAGCCCCTTCTTTCACAGTTCTCCACTGAATCCCTTTGATCCCCTCTTAAAAGGTCACAAAGCCGTCTCTGACTGAGTGCCAGAAATTAATCTGGATGGAATTCCTGCCTTTTTAACCTGGATGAAGCAGGCAGGTGGCCAGGCCTGGAAGAGGACCGAGGCTGACTCCCGGCCATCCTTGCCCCCTCCTCTGTTGTGCCTTCCTTCTCAGAGGGCAGGACCCTTGGAGAATGGACCCACGGTGCCTCCTGGAAGCTCCACAGAGGTTTCCATGAGAAAGCCCCATGGAGGCACAGCCAGAGCTGATGGCACTGACTCGGCCTCCAGCAGCACTTGTGCCGAAGGCCTGCGCAGTCACTCATGCAGGACGGGGGGACGCTTTCACTGCCTCTGTCAACTGGGTGGCCTGACAGGGGCTGTGTTGAGAAGAGCTCTGCCTCAGGGCAAAGCATGCGGTGGCTGACGAGCGATGCCTGCCCTGGGCTCCCAAGTCTGTGTCCCGCATGCCACACACGTGCCTCCGTCTCCTGCAGCCCTGTCTCCTAGCACCCTCCGGCACCACGAGCCTGTTTGCCTCTGTGCACTTGTTCAACAGAGAGGAAGAATGAATGTTCTGAGTGGGTAGCACGTGGCGGGTGCTATTCTAAATACCCAAGAGCTATGAACCCATTCAATCCTCACAAGAACCCAGTGAGCTTGGTCTCATTTTACTCAAGAGGCCCAGAGAGGAAAAGTGACCAGTCCAGGGTCACACAGCCAGTAGGCGCTGGATCAGGGTTGGAACCTGGGCAGTCTGGCCCTGAAGCGTTGCAGAAAGTATTACTTTGGGAGCAAATAGATAATACGTGGTGAGTGCAACCAAAAAATAGCCCTCCTCTCTGGCCCAGTAACCACTTCTAGAAATCTGCCCTAAAAAAGTAGTTCAAAAAAAGTGACAGCTGAGATACAGATGGTCACGGCTGCATTATCTGTAATTGAGGGAAGCTGGGAACCACCCAAACGGCCACCGCAGCGGAGCCCTCTGGTAAACGGCACCTGGCCTCTTCACAGACAATTATGGAGCCATCAGGAAGCCTCCCTCGGGAGCTGTGGCACCGCACCGGGATGTCTGAGCTGCCATGCCTTGGCGAGGCTCACAGGACTGTCCGTGTGCCCGGGCACAGCTGCCAAAATGGCTGAAGATGGACAAAGCCTGGGAGGGGAACTGCAAGGTCAGAACTGGCAGGAGAGGGGGGCGTTGACCTTGATGTGATTGTAAAACGGTAGAAAAGGAGACAGAGAGGAAGGTGGCTAAGATGGGGTTAGATGGGCAACGTGGAGGTAGGGTGGGTTCAAAGGAAACGTCCTCCCTCAAGACCAGGGATGAGCTGGGCTGGAGGGGACAGGCCCAGCGAGGAGCCACCTAGGACAGTGCCGGTATGGAGTGAGGGAGTCAGGTGCAAGGCCAGATCTGGGCTTCCAAGCCTTGAGTTTAGAGTCAGGGGACCCAGCGGCCAACATGCCTGGGGAAGATGAGGAAGCAGTCAGTCCTGAGTTTGACGTCGGGCCTGGGAGAGGTGGTCTGACAACAGCTATGCCGATGACGTCCAAGACCGGATGAGGCGATCAGCCCTTCTGCGTGAGAAACAGGGGCCTGCCCAGTCAGAGGTCAATTCACATAATCTTGTTTTGGTTTTTTTTTTTTGAGGCACAGTTTCACTCTGTCACCCAGGCTGGAGTGCAACAGTGCCATCTTGGCTCACTGCAACCTCTGCCTCCCAGGTCCAAGCAATTCTCATGCTTCAGCCTCCTGAGTAGCTGGAACTACAGGCGCACATCACCAAGCTAGCTAATTCTTGTATTATTAATAGAGACAGGGTTTCGCCATGTTGGCCAGGCTGGTCTCAAACTCATCACCTCAAGTGATCTGCCTGCCTCTGCCTCCCAACGTGCTGGGATTACAGGCATGAGCCACCTTGTCCAGCCAATTCACATAATCCTAATGGTGATGGGAGACTTCGGGGAAAATGGAAAGCTCTCCTGAAGGCTTCAGGCAACAGAAATACCCAGTCTCTACCCAGATATGCCAGGAGAACAGGCAGGAGCCAGGGCGCCGCTCACAAGTGCACATGCAGTGTGGGAAGTGTCTGGGGTGTGTCTGCTCCATGCTCACGGGCATGCACGTGCAGTTGGGAGCCACACTCCCAACGGCTAAAGTCCCAGGTTCTGGACTCACTTAGACTTGGGTTCAAATCCCAGCTAAGCCATTTAATAGCTGTGTGACCTTGAGCAAGTGACTTAACCTCAGCCTCAGTTTCCACATCTGTAAAATGGGAGACAGGAAGAACAGGCACCTCCTCAGTCAGGGCTGTGAAGATTCGCAGAGGTGAGCAAGTGAGGCACTGGCACATGATTGGCACAGGAATAAGTGCCCATCATGGCTCGAGGACCAGCTGCAGCCTTATGCTGAGGCCTGGGGATGCAACTAGGGGCTCAGCTTGGGCTGGATGAAGACTCAGGAATGTGAGCTTGGGAAGGGATTTGCAGTCTGGAGAAGAGAGGGCCTGAGGCTGCAGCTCTGGGACACTAGGAATGGCTCTTTCCCACGGAGGCTCCCATGATCAGGAGGCGACCCAGGGGAGGAAGGTCAGAGCCAGGGGTGACAGCCCCCACTGGAGGCCTTGTCTGAAGACTCAGGCTCTCCCCTTTCCTAGGGATCCCCTCTCTAGCATGGCCCTCAGTGAGGGGCCATGGGAGGCATCAGCTCAAGGACCCTATGTCATTCTGACCTGGTCCCCTGGGCCTTTCCCAGGCATGGGGATGAGGGTGAGGGATCCTGCCCTCCTGAGAGAGCAGCGGGTGGGGAGGAGAGGACCCATGCCCTGCCCTCAGCTTCTGGTCACGTGGGCTTCACCTCTCTGAGACCCAGGCACTTTGCCTCTATGCTGGGGACTCAGAGTGGCGGTTCCCCAGTGCTGGTTCCAAACACAGAACATGGAACAGACTCATTGCCAAGGTGCCGCAGCCACTCAGGAGGTGGAAGCAAGACCGTGACCCTCGCTGGGAGGCAGCTGGCTTTGGCATCATGCTTTATCCCCAAACTTTATCCCCTCAGACTCTCGGTCCCCTCCGCTATGAGACAGGGGAGGGACGTGGACAATGCAGAACCACTTCTGGGCTCAAGGCTGCACAAGGGCACACAGTGCCGGGCACAGGGGACGCTCTGTGACCAAGGCCAGGCAGAGACGGTCCTGAGGGCACACTTCCCACCCACCCCAGCGCTCACAGGCTATGAGTCAGCTGGGACCACCTGCAGGGGCTGGGAGGGGCTGCCAGGGAGAGGGGTTGAGCCAGCCACTCCCACCACCTCGGACTCGCTCGGAGACACACTGATGATGGTGCAAGAGATGCTCTCATGCGAGGGCTCCTGCAGGATCCCTTCTGCTGCTGCACAAACAACAGAGCTTCGATCCTCACATGGCCCAGTGATGAGTCGCTATGAGCGTGCCCATTCCACAGAGGAGAAAACTGAGGCTGGAATAAACACACACACACACACACACACACTCTCCACACCCACACCCACTACCATCATCTCTTCACAGTACACACACACTTATAAAAATGACCCCCCTCACATGCCACATACACATACTCATAGTCACCCCACATGCCACATATTCATAAAACAGTCACCTCACACCACACACCCATAAAATAGTCACCCCACCCCACACCACACACACACACACACACACACTCTCTCTCTCTCTCATAAAATAGTCACCCCACACGCCACACATACTCTCAATCACCCCCACACACTGCACACACACAGTCACCCCAAACACATACTCATAAAAGTCATCCATACATCACACACACACACACTCTCCACACCCACACCCACTACCATCATCTCACACCACACACACACTTATAAAAATGACCCCCCTCACATGCCACATACACATGCTCATAGTCACCCCACATGCCACATACTTATAAAAGTCACCCCACACCACACACACACACTCACACACACACACTCATAAAACAGTCACCCTACACACCACACACTCACAGTCACCCCATACACCACACACTCATAAGTCACCCCACATACCACACACACACACACACTCATAAAACAGTCACCCTACACACCTCACACCCATAAGTCACACCACACACATACTCATAAGTCACCCCACACACCACACACTCATAGTCACCCCACACACCATACACACACACACTCAAATAGTCACCCTACACACCACACATACACTCATAAAAGTCACCCCACATACCATACACACACACACTCATAAAAGTCACCCTACACACCTCACACCCATAAGTCACACCACACACACACACACTCATAAAAAAGGCACCTCACAAGCCACACACACACACCACAAACACACAAGTCACCCCACCACACACACACTCAACCTACAGGCTACACACACAGTCATAAAACAGTCACCCCACACAACACACACTCTCACACTCACACAGTCACTCTTACTCCCACATTCACTCTTAGACACATTCAGACACACATTCTCTCACACGCACACACACACACTCACATACTCTCACACGCACACACCCCACAACATTCTTTTCCACCCTTCTCCACAGAGGAGAGACAGAGGCCTGCACCCAGATGGGGTGACCGCGGAGCTGTGGCTCCCCTGGAGGCCTGGGAAACCTGCTCAGCGAGAAGGCCGCATGGGTGGGGCAGGCGGCCAGAAGGGATGCAAACCTGGGCTGGGGCTCTCCCAGAGCCAAGCGCATTCCTCTGGCCGTGCCCACCCGGGGACAGGAACACAGGCCAGCTTCTTGTGACCCAGTCGGCTCCTTGGTCCCCAGCTCCCCAGCTCGGGGGCTTGGCCCCTGGGGCTGCTGTGAGTGGCCTCACTTCCCCCGGGGCGGTGGGGGGACCATCTTGGTTTCTGAGAATTCTGTGCTTCGGCATGAGGAACCCTCTTAGGAGGCGAGAAGGCTGGAGGGGCCCCAGGCGCTCTGGCCCCCACAGCAGGTGCATCCTGGCTTCCCGGGCTCCTCCTCACAGTCCGGGAGTCTGGACCTGTCACCTGGGCCTGTTCACATGGACAGGCCTGTCCCTCACAGCTGTGCATACCTGGGTCTCACCTGGAAACCCTGGACGCAGAAACAGGCCAATGTTCTTTCTCATTGCCTTGTAAACACACACGGTCCCTTCACAGCCTGAACACAGCCTTGGCCTCGTCCCACAAACTGGGCCTTCACGGCCTCGCACACAGAGGCCTGTCCCCTTGTGTGCAGACAGGCCTGTCGCCACAGGACCTGGCCTCCGAGGGCCAAGGCAGGAGCCAGGCGGCGCATCTGAGTCAGAAATGAGGCCTCATTAACCCAGAGTAACTGTTTAATGCTTCCACACCCCTGGGAATTGGCCTCAGGGCTGAACCACCCAAACCAAACAGGGCTGGGCTCCCCAGAGGCCTGCGGACTGCAGGCTCTCCTCTAGCAAACGCTGGGAGGCGGAGTGGGGAGATCCTAGCCCTCCTCCTGCCGGCTCCAGGCCTCCTCTGATCTCCCAGACCAAATGGCGGAGGACAGGAGGCGGGAAGAGCAGAGCTGCTGGGAGAAAGAGGCAGGGATGTCTGGGGTCTAACCCTGCTCACTTTCTTGGTGGCCTTGACACCTTGTGAAAGTGACTTATATGCTCTACACTCAGATTTCCCTATCTGCAAATCTGCAAATGTCCAGCCTGGCTGGGAACACTGGCTCACACCTGTAATCCCAGCACTTTGGGAGGGCGAGGCAGGCGGCTCATTCGAGGTTGGTAGTTCGAGACCAGCCTGGCCAACATGGTGAAACACCATCTCTACTAAAAATACAAAAATTAGTTGGGCATGATGGCACATGCCTGTAATCCCAGCTGCTCCGGAGGCTGAGGCAGGAGAATCGCTTGAACTCGGGAGGCAGAGGCTGGATTGTGCTATTGCACTCTAGCCTGGGCAACAAGAGTGAAACTCCATCAAAAAAAAAAAAAGAACAGATCCTATTCAGGGAGGAGAAGCAATTCATGAAATGCAGCGTCCAGTGCTGAGCAAACTCCTTCGACATGGGAGCCACAACGGGGTGTCAACAAGGCCACGCAAACAACGCTGTTACCCGGAGGGAGGAGGGCGAACAAGATGATGGCTTGGATATGTTACCTGCGCTCTGCTTTCCTCCACACAACAATCTGAGGTCAGCTGTGTCTTCATGACTGTCCCCGTAAGGAGCCCTTTTAGACATGTCTCCCCATCTGTCCTCCCTTTGAAAGAAATACTCAAGAATGAGATTTCATTGAATGGGGTCAAGCTTTGGAGGGCCACAGACTACTGTTATCATTAAGATTTGTTTAAGTCGCAAAGAACCAATTTTGGCCCCGTTAGGGGTGATGATGGCCCTGCTGGGAATGCCCTAGAGATACCAGCACAGCTTGATGGAAACTACGCAATGGGAACATAGTACTTAGGAGGTAGCATTCTTTACACACAGAAGAACGTATTCCAATTCCGCATATGCGCTGCAGCTACAGGAGGCAAACAGATATTGGTGTAGGGGACGAAATGCCAAAAACATTTAGAAAATTAAAAAAATTCAAGCTGAGGTTGTGGATTTTCTAAAGGTCCTCAATTTTGATGTTCCACTGATTTTTTTTTTCAGTTAGAGAAAAGAAACAAGGAAGAGAAAGAAAAAGAAAAACCTCAAACAGGTGGTTGTAAATATGGAGGGAGAAAGTGGCTGTATCAGCAGAAGCAGAGGGGTCAGGTCCTGGGAGGGCTGCGGAGTCCGAATCTGAGAGACAGGCACGGTTTGATATAGGAGGGGGAAGGACGGCCCACAGATCGGGATTGAAATCTGCTGGGCAACGACGGGCAAATCACTTGCTCTCTCTGAGCCGTGGTTCTCGTACTTGCTTTACGGCAATGAACCAGAAAGCACGTACCCAGACCTGGCATCCCCTAGGTACTCAGTAACTGCATCTGGATTAGGTGAACACGTTCTGGAATCTGTCCACAGAACCAGGATCCAAATTCAGGTTTCCCAGCTCATTTCGCTAGCCAGTGGTACCTCCAAAACACCTTACGTTTCTTGGCCATTTTAAGAGGAAGGAGAGCATACCTCCTCACCAAAACTGGGTGCAGAGAGCCACAGGAATTGAAATCAAGTTGGCAACACTGAGATATCACTGCCACCTGGTGGCAGCATACCTAAATTGTTAGGGGGCAATTGTCAAAGGGGAAAAACTTGTCAGCACCTTAAGTGTGCTGTAGACACAGCCGATGCTTACACCCTGATAACAAAAAGCACCATTGATCACCTGGCAAGGGGCCAGCATGCAGCCAGGCATTTGCCAGCTCCTTGACATCCTGATTTAGGTTTCTGAAATTTTTTTTAACTGACTGACTAAATTTAGCAACCATAAATAAACTGAATGCCACCGTAATTGAATATAAACATCTGAGTCTTCATGAGAATGGCTAGAAACCCAGGGATACCAGCTCTGGACTCACTCAATCGTTTGAATCCCACGTGCAATCCTTAACTTTTTTGGGGTAGGGCATGGGGTTTAACCCTGTCACTCAGGTTGGAGTGCAGTAGAGCAATCTCAGCTCACTACAACCTCCATCTCCTGGGCTCAAGTGATCCTCCCACCTCAGCCTCCCAAGTAGCTGGGACCACAAGGGCGCGCCACTACGCCGGGCTAATTTTCTGTATTTTTGGCAGAGATGGGGTTTCGCCATGTTGCCCAGGCTGGTCTTGAACTCCTGAGTTAGGTGACCTGCCTGCCTTGGCCTCCCAAAGTGTTAGGATTACAGGTATAATCAACATCTGGCCAGTCCTTGAAATTTGAATGTTTCAAGCCCGAGCTTTTAAATCATCTCTCTAGCTAAAGCTTCCTGAAGTCCATTTCTCTGCCCATCGTCTCGGTCGCCCTTGCAACTGTGCAATACTCACAGATTTCACAAGTGCTGCCTTCCAGGTGCCCCCGTAAGTCACTGCTGGAAATGTGGACCAGGGAAAGGCAGACATCAGAGCCTTGTGAATACCACACCTGACGGCCTTCAGTGATACTGACCTTGACCTCCTTTTAAAGAAGGCATTTTTAATTTTTTCCCCAACATGTCAGGTAGGCAGTGTGTCTCCAAGTACATTCTGTCCTGTCCTGAGCTATGAGAAAATGCAAGGCTGTCACTTACTGAGGACCCACAAATAAAACCCCACAGGGAAGGGAAGAGGTGGCATCCCCACGACCACCACTGCTCAGTCCTCCCTCTCAACTGCTCTGGCATCTGACTCCCAGAAGGGCCCCAGAAGGTGCTGACGAATGCCCTGCCTGTCCTGAGACACACTTGTCCCTGGGCACATAGAGAACCAGGCATCACAGATGTTCTCCCAGTGGAAACGGAGCTCTCGGCAGCACCTGCTGATCCCGCAAGCGGGTGTGTGCCACCTTACCTGCTTGGCTGACTGACACCTGTGCCTTCCCACTCTACTACATTCAGAAACCTACAGGTACTGGAAAGGTTGAGCTGAGCCCTGCCTCAGCCCCTTCCTAACAATGGGAGCTTGGACTCCAGTCTGAGCCCCTCCTTTCCCATGTGGAAAACGACAACAACGATAATCATCAACCTGATGGGGTTGTGGTGAGGGTGAAATGGACATGATGACCCTAGCAGAGCTCCTGGCACACAGTAGGAGCTCAATACACGCCAGTCCTGGCACACCGTAGGAGCTCAATACACGCCAGTCCTGGCACACAGTAGGAGCTCAATACACGCCAGTCCTGGCACACAGTAGGAGCTCAATACACGCTAGTCCTGGCACACAGTAGGAGCTCAATACAGGCTAGTCCTGGCACACAGTAGTTGCTCAGTAAACACTAGTTGTCTTTCCCTTTGCAGCCCCAACTTGGAGACCCAGGTCAGCTTCCGAGACTTGGCCCCATAGCACAAAGCAAGAGGACTTGTAGCTGACAGAGAAAAGGAGGGAAGTAACCCTCTCTGGGACCAGGAAAGTAATTTTCTGGGGTTGTCTTTCCATCCCCAACACTTGCCGTGGCGGGAGTCCCTCTGGAGCCATGAGAGGAGCCCTGAGTGTTCCCTCAGTCCTTCCAACATGTCACACGTCACCCAGCTCTGCATGGGGGCAGCCGTTCATCCTCTGTGGCTCCCCAGCTTACTGTAAGGATGACAGCTCATGACACACCAGTCATTCCAGCCATACCCTGCTGGCGCCTGGGGCCAGGGGCCTGTCAAAGCTTGTTCTAAACCGGAAGATCAGAAGAAGAGGACAGACAGGGAGGCAGGGCCGGAATGAGAAGCTGACTGTATGTGCTTCACGCCCTGGTCCTGACGTCAGGGTTTCCATCACATGAGCCATGGAGCAGAACTCAAGACTCCTCGGGTGGCTGGGGGACCCTTCTCAGGAGATCTGTCCCTGGGTCTTCAAGAAGGTGAAGTTCGCTTTACATGTCAGAAAGCTCTGAAACACCCTATGTAGAGCTAGACTCAGAAAATGAGGCCAGAGAACCCAACAACTGAAAAGCAGTGACGACTACAGAAACACAGCTCAGGTTTTTAATCCGCTAAGTTCACACTTGGCGCGGCCTTTGGACGTTACTTTCAACCAAGCATCTTGAGCCCCTGAAGTCAAGCCAGGAAGGGTCGCCCTCACTCTGAGCGCAAGAAGTTCTATGATCCTTTTGAAGCAGGAAAACAGCTATAGGGTTTGAGAACACCAAGGCGAGAGTGCCATTTCAGCAGTGCAGGGAAGAGGAACTCAACAGCAGAGGAGGAAGGGCCAGGGGCTCCTGGACAGGGGCACAAAGTTCCTCAGCTGAGCCATCTGGAAGGCACGAGTTCCCGCTTTCATGCCGCTGGGTGACAGACTGACTTTTAAGTCATCACGCCGCTGCCTGAGTCACTTTAAACAAGCAACCAGGTCAGGACTTACCTTCCACTGCAGAGAATGGAACCACTGGTCTCGCAGGTAGCTGTTGGCAGCCTGTAACGACAAGAACAGAACACAAGGTCCGGTCATCAGCATTCCAAGGTCAGGGCATTTCAAGGTCAGCATGCGAGTCCCCCAGCCCGTTCTGTGCAGCGTCTACCCTGTGACCCTAACAAGCCTTCTGAAGGATATGCTAAATTGAGCCCGTTTGTGGGCAAAACCAAAACAGAAGGGCTAGCTGGGGAGGTCTTTCTGAAAACAAGACATCACTAGCACCATGCGCTTCCGTTGCTGGATATGAGTGACTTCCGGCACTGCTGACTGGACAGCTTTAACTGTACACACACGGCCTGACTCAGGGGCATGGGAGGGGCTGGGAGGGACTGGTCGGAGGCCTAGGAGTGAGGATGGCGAGGGGCACTGACCGGAGACCTCCTGTGTATGAGGACTGTTCTATGATACCGGCTTTTGTTATCCACAGAGTTCCTCCTTGGTCCTGACAGCAGCCCTACGAGGTGGCACCCGTATCACTACGCCCGTTTCACAGAGGGGAAAAGCGAGACCCTGAGATCTCACGATGAAGCGCATTCAAACCCAGGGCACCCTGGCTTCCAAGTCTGCATTTAACCATGACCTTCTCCTGCCAATGGCAGGTCAGTGTAGATAGCATCCAGCAGACCTACGCTAAACATCACAGGGGAGAGTGGGGAGCAAAACCTTCTCTGATCTATCCCACACTAGTTCTGAGTCTTTGACAACTCAGCCTCAATTTTCCCATCTGTAAAACGGGGACAAGAACCCTGATTTTGCAGGGATGTTGTGAGAGTTAGAAATTATTCTTGTAGAGGATCTAGAACCGTGCTTGGCACATGGCAGGTGGTCACACACCAATGCAGCCATTGTTATTCTTAATATCATTATCACTGCCACCAAGTTCTCTCAAATACAGTGCAGCCCAAGGCAGCCCTCCTAGCCCTCGCAGCCCTCATGAATATCACTGCCGCTCTCACCTCCTTTCTCAATCTGCTAACAGAACAGCAATGCTATGGTGTTTCATGGGTGCCAGACATAGCTCTAAACCCTATGTATGGACTGGCTCGTTCAGTCCTTACAAGACAGCCCCGTGTTGGTACTGTCAACATGGTACAAATAAGGAAATTGAGACTTTGGAAGTTAAAACTTTCCCGAGTGTTCACAGACACGTGGTGTGGGGCCAGGAATTGAACCCAGGTGGTCTGACTCCTGCTGTAAACCACAACACTGGGGAATCCTGAGTTCCCCATTGGCAATCTCCACCCCGCACTGAAACACAGCGTGCATTCCCCACCAGAACCCACAGCCCTTTCTTCACCTGACCCTGCCTCTGATGGTTCAGGAGCACTGACAAAGGCTGGAGCCTCTCTCTAAGCACGAATGTCCACCTTCTGCCTCGATGTACACAGACACACACACTCAAGCGTGTACCCCTTTGGTTCACCCTCTTTTTGAGGGGATCCGGGTCACGCTAGAGACGACCACCTCCTGCTCCCCAAGTCATCTATGAAACATCAGCCGCTTTCCCAGGTCAGGATCTGGTGCAATCTCTGGCCTTGGATTAATGATCCATTGATCCATTCCAGTAGCAAGTGTGGTGAGGAATCAGGCCCTTGTGGGCGAGCTCAGAGACTCAGGGTTTTGAACCCTGGACTGGATGAATCCACATCAGCCACCTGGAGGCGCCTGAGTCTGCCCAAGTGCCAGGCAGGCAGGAGGCAAGCCCTCCGTGTGACACAGGAGCTCCTGCAAGGGCTGAGCCTCTTATTGGAGCAGGTTCAAGTCTCGGCTCTGCTGTGTCTAGCGGTGTGACCTGGAGCAAGTTGCTTGATGACCAAACCCTGTGCCCCCTGCCCGGGGCTGCAGAGGCCAAAGAGGAGAAGCAGCCCCCGGGAGAGACTGTTGCTGGGCTCACTCCCATCAGCACTACCCAAGCTCCATTGGTCTTGTGAAAATTCTTGTTCATTAGGAAGACAAAATATATCCCCGCTCAGGGAGAGCCGTGCGAAGATCTCAGACAATGAGTTAATGCATGAAAAAAGTGCTTCCTCAGCACAGTGCCTGGCGCGTGCTAACACTCCACAAACAGGGGCCAGCAGTGTCAGCAGCCATCGCCGGGGCTGTGCTGATAAATGCTTAACATCAGGCTCTCCGGAACAAACAGCCCTGATCGTGGTGGGTGCTGATTCCCGTGTTGTGAACAATCCACCTTGGCTGATTCCACACCTCCAAGGGGATGCCCCTGGGCCAGAGCTGGGATGAGATGTGCACGATCGGCGCTGGTGGGCAGGTGCAAGCCGGATGACCTGGCTGCAGCATGTGCCTGCTCCATTTCCATTCCTGTGCTTCTCCACACACCAAGCGGGGCAGAGAGGGGAGGTGGTAAGGAAGATAAGGCCCCCTGGTCCCATCTTAAATCCTTTGTGATTAAGTTAACCTACGTGGCAAAGGGATTCTGGATGTGACCAAGCTCCAGGTCTCGAGACAGGGAGATTATCCTGGATGATCTAGGTGGCCCAATGAAATCACAAGGGTCCTCACAAGAGGGAGGCAGGAGGATCAGAGTCAGGCGAAAGCAGAAGTCGGAGTGATGTGGCCATGAGCCAAGGAATATGGGCAGCCTTTAGAAGCTGGAAATGAATGCTCTTCCCAAGAGCCTCCAGAAGGAAAGTGGTCCTGACACCTTGGTTTTAGCCCCATGGGACTTGTGTTGGACTTCGGACCTCCAGAACCGTAAGAGACTAAATCTGTGTTCTTTTCACCATGAAGTCAGGGGTAATCAGTCACAGCAGCAATAGGAAACAAATGCAGGAGGTACAACCAGGTTGCTTTAATACTGATGTGAGTTGTTCTGTCAGCTCTAAGGGTCCACAGTGGACCCAGGCAGTGCCTATAAGCTGCCACTGGCTGGACAGAACAGCCAAGCAAAGACAAAAGGAAGGAGGTGGAAGACACCCACATCTCTCCCTCTTCTGGGTCCACCGGCCCCACCAAGCTAGCCTGCATATATGTCTGACCCTAAGAGGGAAGGGAACCACGCATGCTCTGCCACCACTGTATCCCAGGGCCTGGAGTACCAGGGGACCAACAGGTGTTTTCTGAATGAAGGAACAAAGGAGTGAGGACCAGGAGTTCCTTGAGGGCAGGGTCTTATTTCTGAATCCACAGCCAGAGGAGCAGTGCCTGGCTGGGCCAGGGTTGGTTACTGGAATAAAGGAACACAGAAACAGGAAGAAACAGGAAAGTGATCCAGCCGTCACAGGTGGTACAGAGTGAGCAGAGGAGACTCCCTTCCCCAGTCTCTGGCCAAACCCAACACAGACCCATCCTCCACGATGGTGAGCCCAGCGCTTCCCATCCGGGGCCTCCCTGGCTCGTGAGTCTTAGGGGCCTTCTGGCCCTCCTCAGCAGCATGTGAGCCGGTCCTCTGGCCTGGTCAGCCAAAGGTTTTTGCCCAGGACTCTGGATCTTGAGCAAGTTCTGTAGAGATGGTGTGGGAAGAATTCACCCGGGAGGAGCTGGGTCCTGCATCTCCCTTCACTGGTGGTGAAGACGCTACTTCCTGCACACCCCAACCCCAGCTCCAGGCCATTCTCCAGGCTGCCACTGTCCTTCCAGTACATTCCTTTCCTGCTTAGGATACCCAGATCCCATTTGGCTGCTGGAACACAGGAGCCCTGAGGGACCTGCAGGGCCTCCTGACCCTTGGCCTTTTCTTGCTTCTCAAAGTGGATGTTCTGATATGTTTGCCCATAGACGTTTTTATAGAAGGAACCAGCATTTCTACAACTGTGGCTTCTCCTGGTCACATCATTGGTGCTCCCGGCATCTCCTCTGCCCCTAGCTCACATCCAGGTGGCTCTGGCCCTGCCAGACTGGGTCCAGCCCACTGCTGGGCTGTCGGCAGGGATGGCCATCTGGTATGGCCACACCCCCTGAGACCTCCCACTGAGGTATGGCCACGCCCTCTGAGACCACTCCAGCCCCAGTGGCCTGTCTCTCACAGCAGCACTCAGTATCTAAAGGGGTGGAGGAATTTCTTCAGAGCCAGACCACAGACACTGCTACACATCAGTATCTTCTCAGTCTCATCCTTCCAGACAGAACCATCCGGGTTTCCAAACCATTCCTCCTGGGGGAGGGTGTGACCCCCTTCCCCAGCCACACTTGGCTTTCTGGACACTTACGTTCCTCTGTGGGATCACCTCAACTCCTGGAGGTCGGTGTGGCATTCCAGGAAGAAGACAGGTTTGGGGTCATGAGTAGTTTGCAGATTCCAGCTGAACAGGTATGGGACACAGGCTGGCGAACTAGGTGCGACGATGCATGTCGCTACCAACCACAGAATACGGGTGCTTACTCGGTACCAGGCACCACGAGAGATGCTCACACATACCTCCTCTCCTCAACGCACGCCCATCTTACAGATTAGGAAGCCGAGGCTCAGAGCAGGCCGTGGGTTGCCTCTGCCCACCCTGGCGCATGTTCCTGCCCTCCCCACGCCTCGACCACGACCCCATCCCTCTTCCGCTCTCCTGCAGCTTCTGGGGCCACACCCTGAAGCGGACTGAGTGTTTATGTCCCACCCACAGGACTAGGAGAGGAGGCAGGATCCACGTAGGATGAACTGTGACTGCTCCAGTGAGCCTGGTGTTAAACAAGAACAGCTGAATGAATTAATGACACATTAGGCAAGGCACGGAGATGCTGGGCTGAGGACAGTCTCAATGCGGAACTCTCCTGCGCCTCCTTCCAGGGAGGCAGAAACGGCCAAGATCTCCCACACACTGCGCCTGGCTCCTTCTGCCCAGCGCGACGAGAAGGAAAGCTGGCCACGGTCCCCTTTTCACCCCCGTCCAGGCTGGCTGCACTTTGGAAGAAGGCAGAGGCTTCAGCCCTGTTTGTCCACTGTAACAATGAGCATCTTTCCATCAGAGGCCAAAGGGAGTTTAAAGATCACCTGGTCCAGGGGTTCTCAGTCTTTGAGGGGGTTTATGGACGGACTCCTTTGAGAACCTAAAACAAGCTGTGGACTCACACCCATGTAATGTCAACTTTTATGCACACATACATACACCATACACATAAAGACACATACACTACACACACACACACCAGACACACACATCATACACCCAAAGACACATATACCACATAGAGACACACACACACACACACACCACACACATCATACAGTTACACATGCACACATACCACAGACATACACCACACACACGCACACATATCACACAGACACATATCATACACATACTCACCATACACACCATACACACAAAGACATACCACACACACAGACACACACCTCACAGAGACACAGATACACATGCATGTATACCATATACACAGAGACACACATCACATATAGACACATACACTACACACACCACAGTCACACATATCATACATACACACCAAATACACACATGCATGAACCATGCAGAGAAACACACACATTATAAACACCATATATGAACATAGCATACATGCACATATCACACATACATGCACACACATGAATACACATCATACATTCACACATACCACATACACACCAAGCACACACATGCACACATACCACTCACCACAGACATATTCACCACACAGACACATACACAGATACACACAGAGACACACGTGTACATACACACATGCACAGATGTACAGACACACATACCCCACAAAGACACACACAAAAACCATACAGACATACACACACACACCACCTATCCCACACGCAGAACTGTGCGGGCAGTTTGGGAATACACCATGGACCGTGGGTTAAGGACTCCGCTCTAACGCAACGTTTCCCCTGCTGCCATTTTTCCACTGGGGAAACCAAGCACACACCACACACCCCCAAGACTTGCTGGGGTCGTCATCTGTGTCTTTTCCAGCTCTCTTCCCTCTGGGCCCACGGCAAGCTCACGGGCCATGGGACTTGCTTTCAACAATGGAAAGAACTGATGTCATGCTGACATCAGGGCCCACGAGTGGAAGCCCTTGAGAGTCCATGCAGCACCTGGCACGCTCCCTTCCCCCACTGACCCACGGTGGACACACGGCACAAGTGAGAAACAACCCCTTGTCATTTCTAGCCACCTAGAATTCATGGCCACTCGTCACTGTAGCAGCCTGCCCTGCTCTCAGACTGGCTGTCACACAGCGTGTACTCCCACCGGGAACATTCTGCTGTCACCCCCTTCGCTCCGCTGTCTCCTGGACTCCTACCTACCCTTCAGGTCCCACCCAAAATGCCACTTTTCCAGAATGACTGTCTTGATGGCGCCTTCACCTCCCCCACCGAACAGGCCCTAATGCCTTGCCTGATGCACCACACTGTCCTGGTCTGTCTAGTTGTCCTTCTTCTGCAGGCTATGGGATATGCGGGGTCAGGAACCACGACTAACTTACGAACCATCGCATCCATGAAACCCGGAGAAAGGTTTGTTAAGTGAAAGACTGGCAGAAGTGTTGAACCAATGAATGAATTGGATGGATGGAGACATGGATGGAGGAAACACAGGTAAGATAGATAACAACCTGATGCATGGATTGGGGGATAGATGGGTGGATGAACGGGGCATCCGTATACCCATTCTGCACAGCAAAGAAAGTCTACTCGCAACAGACCTTCAAAGAACTCTTAAGCTCTGATTCCCTCTCTTCTCCAAACTGTATTTGACTAAGACTCTAAAAATGATTATGGCAGTGTTTTCTTGAACACTTACTACGTACCAGGCACAGCACTAAGTATTTTACATGTAATTTCTATGAGCCTTACAATATCCAAGTAGACAAGTATTCAGGTGCAGTTCACAGATAAAGAAAATGAGGCCCAGAGAGGTTCTTCCTGCTATCTAGGGTTCCACAGGTAGAATGCGGTAAAACCTAGGATTTCAGGGCTAGTTAGAGCCTAAGGTTCCAGAGCAAGTGCCCAGGAGAGCTGGGCAGGAACTCAGGTCTGTCTGACCCCACAGTCTTCTCTCCCTACAATCCAGCCCCGAACATGAAGCGATGCATCTGAGCTCCTCTGGGATCCCGGCACTTGGGTTGGAACACCTGTGAGCGTTATTTCTCCAAGGCAGCTGCCTTGCTGATGGAGCACCAAGAGGAAGGACCTGGCACACAGGAGATGTCACCTTGAAACTAAGGGGAAGGGCAGAACCTGGCTCTAGGAGAGCAGGTGGAGGCCAACGGAGCCACAGAGGTTGGGACGAGGCTGGGCTGCAAACTGCTCGTTCCTTCGGCTTGTCTGCTTTTGAAGAAGGACAGGGGCTGCTGGGCAATGTCTTGAATCCCAGCACAGGCATCTCTAAGCGGCTTACAAGCAAAGGGAAGGCTGACCAGGCTGCATTCCAGCCTGGTGAAAAGGGCATGCTTCTAAGCAGAGTCCCCATACTGTCCTGCTGGCGGCTGAGCCAAGACAACCCAGCCCAGCAGGAACACAAGGCACGGCTGGAACCGAGGGTCGCTCAGAGGAGAATCCATTCAAACATGGGAGGGGTCCCCCAGCCCGACCCCACGTCCCCTGGAAGCCACAGGCAGCTGGTTTGGTTCCGCCTTCTTCTGGTGTTAAATCTTTGGAATGCTGAAAGGGCTTGGTTCCAGGCAAATGCTGCCCAATTTCCTCTCCCAAACTTGCCAAGTTCTTTCTCATTGTTGTATTGTCTCGAGAGGTGAGAAGAACAGCCAAGGGTGCATTGTGAGCAACCTCTTCCAAGCTCCCCCTCCCCGCCCAATTTCTTAGGGAAAAGCAGCTTCCTTTCTTACTGGAAGCTGGAGAGAGAGACCTTTCTGGTGCTTTCCAGACCGGAAAGGTCCTGCTCTCTACCTTCCAGTAAGAAAGGAACCCACCCTGTCCCTGCCCTGTTTGGGGTAAACAGTTGCCCCGCTGAGTCCCGGAACCCATCCCCGAAAGAAGCAGACGCTTCCGGGAGGAGGGTCTCCCTGCTCTTATCTTGCCTGAAGCCTTGTTTGTGGAGCAGTGGCTCTCTCTGATTTTTGCTGACGAGCAGAAAGTCAATTTAGAGGCAGAATCCCCCCGAAGATGACCTGCACCAAGTTGCTCTCTAGTGCCCACTACCCCAAACCAGGGGCCAGTGAGGAGCACCCCCACGACATTTTTGTGACGCTGTCTGCATACTTACATGGTTGGCCTCCCCACAAGAAAACGCTAGCAGAAAGGGCACTAAGGCAGGAAACAGGATAAACAGGTCCTTTCTGCAACCAGGGATTCTAATAAAATGGCATTGGGGAGCTCAGGCTGAAAAACACAAAGTATCCAAAACACACCAACGGGACCCATGCGGGAAGGCTGGGCGCCTCTGTCTGGCAACTCAATCCTGCTGGCGGATTGCTCTGTCTCAGAGCTGGGGATGAGGGACATGGGGCCGAACGTCCTCTCCGCCTTCCATGAAGGACCAGGTCAGCTTCCCGAGGTCTGCAAGCGGTACTGATTCAAATTCTATCAAAGCAAGAGTTTTACAAGGAGGTCCTTAGAAGACAGACAGAAAGGAGGAGGAGGAAAAGAGAGAAGGGGGAGACACGTAGGAGGATTGGGGGACAGACTTGTTGATGGAGAGAGCCCCGGAGGAAGGATGTGTAAGAGAAGTCCAGAAGAATGAGCCACGGCAAGAACTGAAGAGACAGCAGGGACGGAAGGGGCAGGGAGGGGAGAGAGAGATGGAGAAAAGGCATCAGAGAGACGGAGGAAAACAGACACGCTTGGATGGGGGGAACTGGCCAGAGACGGAGAGAGATCAGCCAGCCTGGGGTAGGGAAGGGACACTGGCCCTCTTTGGGCCCTAACATCACCCTTAGGTAGAGAGACCTCGGAGCTGTAATGCAGCAGGTTGAAGACCCAAGATCAAAGGGCACCCTGTGACCCCAGGCAATTTTCTCCTCACGTGCCTACAGCATGAGGTCAAAATGAAAAGCCTGGAGGCTAGCACGGCTCCACAGAACTTCGGGTGACAATGGAAATGTTCTTTATCTGCCCAGTCCAGTGCAGCAGCCTCTAGCCATGTGTGGCCTGTGGGCACTGGAGGTGCCGCTGAGGGCTGAGGAGTCTTGTGATTAATCTGATTATGTCAATTAAATCCAAATGTGAGCCGCCATGCGTGGCTGGTGGCAGCTGTGTTGAAAGCATCTTTACTCCTCGGTTGACTAGGAGCACTCAGGTGATGCTGTTCGGACAGACTGTGGCCCATGAGGGCACCCGGCTGCTTCCTGGTCCCCCCTCCCACCCTGGAGCAGGGAAGAGCTGTCCCCAGGGCCACAGGGGTTGTTCTCAGTGACACCACGGCTCTAGGTTCTAATACAGTGTGTTGTACATGAATCAGGACAAAGAAAAGGCTCTCAAAACAGAGGGTCCTGCCACCTGTCACAAAGGGCACGTGAATACAACCAGGACTGAAAAAGCCCTGAGCACCGCCCCGGGGGCCAAGCACACCCCACCCTACATTCCCTAGAACCACACGGACTTACTAGCCCTGTCAACAGAATTAGCCAGCCACAGACCACCCATGCATCACGGTGGGCAGAGCAAGGGGGTGAGAACGAGAAGAAAGCAAGGGAGAAGCTGATCCAGGTCCACCTGCCCTGACGGAAATGGCAGTCAGAGAGAGAACCACAGCCGCCAGGGGCAGGGGGCTCCACCCACCTGGGTTCCCCGGGGTGAAGGGGTGGGAGTCCGGCTCTGGATCTGAGGAGCTGCAGCCTGCCTCCTCCTCCTCCTTTTCCTCTGCCCTCTCTTCTCCTGCTCCTGCCTCTGACTGTGCTGTCCACGGGAGCAGGGGCAGCGAGCGAGTGAGACGCTGGAGCAGCTGGAGGTCCCCCGCCCACTTGGCTCCTCAGCACCGCAGGGGCAGCTCTGCCCCGAAGCCCTGCCGGACGCAGCAGCCAGGCGAGTCATCACAGCTGGGCCAGTGGCCACGGCCGAGTTAAAGGGACATTCCAGGCGCTGCCTCTCTGCCTTTCAGCCTCACTGCCCCTCCGTCCCTGCAACGAGTGATGCTCTGGCCTCCCTTGGGGGCCAGGGCTGCCCCCCAGCCCTAGAAGGAATGAGTCCCCTTTGCTGGTGGAGCAGGAAGGTGGGGTCTCAGAGTCTACTCTCCTCCGACTGGACTGTTTTAAGCGGCTCCCCCTGCCTCTCTCTGTCATGCACAAATCTAGGTCCCTCTGCCCTGTCACCACACTGATTCCGCTAATGTCCCTCTACCCCTTCAGAGCTTTCAGTGGCTACCTATTGCCTGTGGAACAGTCCGAGGCTTCATCACTCGCTGGCAAGGCCTAGGTGACCTGGCCATCGCCCAAGAGGTCCAGACGCATCCCCAGTCCTGACCTCCGCCGCCCCGTCCCCTCCAGCTGCAAGGAGGTCCCCCATATTCACGCTCTGTACACACATCCCCTCTGCCCAAAGTGTGTGCCCCCTGCCCCACCACCCTGGCACACTCCTACTCATCCCTCTACACCCAGTTCTAATGCCACCTGTCTAGGGAGCCTGCTTTGGCCCCCCTCACAAGACAAATGAGTCTCTCCTTCCTCTGGGCTCCCAGTCCTCTGGGGCTACCTCTGTCTTAGCCATTATTTCAGTAATCATTGTTTATGGCCCTGTCTCCCCAAGGGCTGAGAGGTTCTTCACCCATGGGGCCTCCCCCTAGCACAGGGGAGATGCTACCTCAAAGCTCTGTGACAGCAGAAAAATCACTGGGGTGGGACATTCTCTGGCAATCCTATCTCTCCGTTGGCCACGGAACCCTGTGTGATTGCCCACCCCATCTCCCACCCTGAGGGGGCTGACACTAACCACCTCCTTCAGGGACTTTGTGCTGCAGGCATTGGAAGGGCAAGAAGAAGGAGCGAGCCGGGGGTGGTGACTGACACCTGTAATCCCAGCACTGCTGCCCACGAGTTGGGTGGATCACGAGGTCAAGAGTTCGAGACCAGCTTAACCAACACGGTGAAACCCCATCTCTACTAAAAGTACAAAAATTAGCTGGGCATGGTGGCACCCACCTGTAGTCCCAGCTTCCTGGGAGGCTGAGGCAGGAGAATCACTTGAACCCTGGGAGGCGGAGGTTGCAGTGAGCCAAGATCACGCCACTGCACTCCAACCTGGGCGACAGACCAAGACTCCGTCTCAAACAAATAAATAAAAGAAAAGAATTAAAAAAAAAAAAAAAGGAGCGAGTGAAGAGGCGGGGGGCTGGCAGGAGAAGCGTCTGGCAGGAAGGTGAGACTGACGTCTATCATAAAGACGAGAGGAGAGAAAGAAAGCACAGAGAGAGGAAGGCTTTGCTATGGGGAAGAGGGACAGGGTGAGTGCACAGGGAGCAAGCATAGAGGGCACAGTGGGAGAGATTCTCTAAGAACAAAGCAGACTGGGGCGGCCGTGGTTTCCAGAGCCCTCTGAGAGATGACAGTAAGGGACGGGACTTTTCCAACAGCTCAGTATTCCTCGGAGGCCAAACTGGGTGACTCTTAGCCCAATGCTGTTACACCATCCAGTGGCCACTAAATCTGAAATAGGTTTTTAGAGAGCATCTCTTTGTGCTAAGATAAAGTTTCCCTGGAGAAACAGGTCAGAAATAAAACGATCCCCAAAGAAAAATCAGGGCAGACTTCTTTGCACTGATAAGAGGGTAAATTTTCTCTGGATGAGGGGTGTTGGACTCAGGGTTCCTTCTAGGAATTGGGCTGGCTCCCTGACATGACAGAACACATCTTATGCATGTGTGACCGGGGCTGGGGTTGTCAGTCACTTCTCCATTTGCAGTGGACCCACTCACCGCCTGTGTGTGGGCCTAGCGGGGCTTCCAATCAGAGTACCCGGGCCTTGCCTGAGGTCAAGGGTGGGAGAGTAATCCAGGGGAGGACACTCCTGGGGGCTGGGTGGGAACACAGCAGAGCCAGTCAGGATCTTCCATGAGATTTTCTAAAAGCTACTGGAAAGAAAAAGGTCACTCACTCTTAAGGCTCACAAGCTCTAAGAATGTGGCTTTGGGCTCCCAGCAGCTCATGTTTCCTACCACATGGTGAGATTCTGCCAATGAAGCCAACACACAGAAGCGCAGCCAGGAGATGGAGAGAGAGACCCTGAATATTAACCCTGGATCCAGCAACGCCTGAAGTCCTCTCTACGACTTTCCAATTATTTTAATAGTTAACAGCATTAAACTCTCTTTTTGTCTCACTAGTTAGAATCATGTTTGTGACATTTCCAACCAAAAGTCCTGACATACAGAATGTACTTTTTTCCCCAAAAAGACAGCTTATACTTCTATCAGTCTCAAAAGACTTAGATCAACAGCAAGATGTCAGAAACCCCCTCACTCGAAGTAAAGCAAAAAGGTAGCATCTATTGCTCATCTGCTTTTCACAGCCTTCTTGGGCCTAACAACACACCTGTATGCCTCAGTTTCCTCATGTGTAAAATGGAGATCATAAAACATACTTATCAGGTTTCTTAAGGGAACTAAACGAGTCGCCTGAAAAGTTCCTGCAGCAGGCGAGCAGTAGGCGCTCGGGCCAGGCACAATCCCCCTTCCTTTTCTCCAGTCAGATCCAGTTTATAGTTTTCTTATACTTGGAGAATAAAATCACCCAAAGTTAAACAACCTTTCCTCTTGAGAGTTGGCTGGCTCCCTCCAAGGGAAACGAGGGGAGGGTGAGTGCAGGGGGGTGAGAGAGAAGAAACCGCTTGTTCATGTTTATTTATCCTACCTGCAGTAAGACAGTTCCCCCAGGAATCGTGAGCTGTAAACAGTACTTCGGGGCATTCTCCCAGGACAGCAGCTGAACGTCTTCAATCGCACTGTAGGAGACTGAGTTTTCCATGTACCCAGTTGGCTGCAGCAAAAAAAGAAAAAGAAGAGACACACGTTGGTTACAGGAGAGGCATGACGTCCGCATCTCAGAAGGTTCCTGGAAACATCGCCCCTCTGGTGACAGGCAAATGGAGCTGGTGCAGGAACTCGGCGCCTCTGGGGGCCAAAGGAAGCCTCCCTGTTTCTGGCTGGCCATATCCAGATGCAAGGAGGTTCACTGTCAAACTCCACCCGCACGTTTGGAGGTTCGGAGTTGGGAACAGAGTGGGAGCAGGTGGAGGGCAAGGACTGAGGCACTGCTGCTCCTGGTATCCTCCAGGCCAGCGCAGGTCACGGCCAGAAGCCCACCATCCCTCACCAGCAACAAGCCACCACCTTCTCCTGCCCGGCAAGCACCAATCTCCCTTCCTCCTCCTCTCCCCACAGATATGCGTCCTCCACCCAGCCTCCAGAGCCACGTTCCAAGATGGCAAGCTCCCTATCCCCACTCCCCTGCTCAACATTCTTCAATGGCTCCCAATGGCCCAGCCACAAAATCCACACTCCCATCCACAGTTGACAGCGTCTCCCTGCGCCCCCCACCCCGCCCTGCAGCATGGCGACATCGCTCCCTTTCCACACTCCTCATACTGCCCTGCTGATGGTGCCTCAAACTCAACCTGCTCCTTGTCCCAGAAACACCACAGCCCTACACCTGCCATCTGCGCTTCAACTGTCCCCGTCTCATCTCAACTGCACTTTTTGGGGCAACTCACACCCTCCAGACCCATGACCCACCCAGGTTGCACCCTTCCCTGTGTCCTCCTCTTCCGGTGCTCACCACCCCCTCTTTTATTATTTGTAGCTTTATTCAGTGTCATTATCTGTTGGATGTCTGCCTTCTGGCCAGGCTGCTAGCTCCCTGGAGCCAGGGCCTAGGTCTGTCTTGGTTCCCACTCTTTCCCCAGAGCCTGGCCCATGGCAAGGGCTCAACAGCATGTGTTGAAAAGAATGAGAAAGGCTATCATTATCAGTCATGAGCAGCGCCGGGCAAGAGAAATCCACAGCCACCCACCATCTCTGAGTGAGTCCTGCTGTCCTGAGAAGGCACCAGGTGACCGAGAGATACACTGGCCACCAGGAGCCAGAGGAGCTAGAGCTGTCCTTGCGACTGTGGCTCCAGTAAGCCAGACTTCAGGAGAATCAGGTGAGTGCAGTGCAGCTGAGAAGAGTAACAGCGAACACCTCCCAAGCTCTGGCATGCAACCTGGACACATGGCAATTATTTAATCCTCACAAAGGTCTTGTGGAACAGGTATCAGGGTCATTCCATCACACAGACAAGGAAGCTGAGGCTCAGGAGGTCACGTGATTTGCCCAAGGTCATCCAGCTAGGAGCGGCATGGCCAGGTTTGAACTTAGCCACTGACTACAGAATCAGAGGCCGGACCTCTATCCTGTGTTGCAAGCAAGAGGCAAAGGCAATTCATCTAATTCCACCATAAAGATGGAGGACCTCCATTAGGTTTGTTAATTTCAGTATATGTCTGCCAAAGTAGAGTTACGGTGATGCGGGGGGAGGTAGAAAGGGTTGATGGCTGAAGCTGCCTCAATTTCCCTGATGTGATCAATTACTAGGCTCAAAAAGTACAAGGCATTGATCAATTAATTCTTCATTCATTCCTTCATTCATCCGACAGACATTTATGAGCTCCTACTATGTTCCAGGCGCCATGCGAGGTGCTGGAGATTCAGCAGTGAATAGGACTGGAGCCCAGCGGGCAAACAGACAACAAACAAAATACCTACCTAAACAAACTACTGGAGAGTGGCAGGTGCTGCAAAAAGAATCACAATGGGGTGTGACGACAAGTGGCTGAGAGCAGGAGTAAAGAATATCCCAGGCCGGGCTCAGTGGCTCACGCCTATATTCCCAGGACTTTGGGAGGCCGAGGCGGGTGGATCACAAGGTCAAGAGATCGAGACCATCCTGGTCAACATGGTGAAACCCCATCTTTACTAAAAATATAAAAATTAGCTGGGCATGGTGGCGCTGCGCCTGTAGTCCCAGCTACTTGGGAGGCTGAGGCAGGAGAATTGCTTGAACCCAGGAGGCAGAGGTTGCAGTGAGCCGAGATCATGCCATTGCACTCCAGCCTGGAGTGAATGAAACTTCATCTCAAAACAAACAAACAAACAAACAAACAAACAAACAAACAAAAAGAATATCCCAGAGCCCATGCCAGTGCAAAGGCTCTGAGACGGGAACAGCTGGGAGTGTCCAAGCAGGAGCGGATGAAATGGAGCGAGGGTCGGGTAAGTGACGCCTTGGAGACAAGGGCGGGCCACTCCTGGAGAGGTTGGTAGGTCCACCTAGGGGCTCAGGGATTCCTCACAGGTGGCTGCAGGAGCTTTAGCCAAGGTTCACTGGGATTGCTGCACAGAAAACAGACCCAAAAGGAGACAGTGGTGGCAACGGACAGCCTGCAGGCTGCTGCACAGGTCCAGGTGAGCGATGAGGCTGCTTGGACCCTGTAATCTAGGGGAGGAGGCAGCCGAGTTCATCCTGTCCTTCCCACCAGCACATCGCTCACCCTCAGAGGACCCTCCGGCCACCAATCCAGGCGGCTGCCGTGTGTCACCCAAGAAGGTTCTCTTTATATCCTCAGAGTCACACTCGTGGGCTTGCCCTTCACCGATCTGCCCTATTCCAGTGTCCCGTGCACTGCTGTGTTCTCAGTCTTCTGCAGTAAATGACTCAGCCCTAACAGCATGTCTTGTCCTGAGCACTGCTGGAGAAGCCAGGGCTTAGCAGTTGGTTCTATGCTTATTTTCCTCACCCACATTCAAATATTTACTGTGTTAGCCACTGACTGTGTACCCTGCTACAGTTTAGGCACCGCAGGAGCAGGAGGATTCACCTGCTGTTTCTTGTGCCTAAATGGCGCCTGAGCTTTAGGAGATGATTACCAATTTCTTAACAAATGAATGAATATCTTACGAAAATAAAGGCAATGTTCATCAGAGTTTTACCTATAAGCACTACCCACAACGCACAGGAGAGACGCTTTCTGAGCCTACCTTTTGTACGGCCCTGCCTTAGCTGTCTTAGTGTGGCTGTGATCTGAAGGTGCAACCAAGGCTTTTTGGGGAAAGGCTGGGTATAAATAAATATATACTGGTTTTTTTTTCCTTTGAGATGGAGTTTCACTCTTGTTGCCCAGGCTAGAGTGCAATGGATCATTCTCAGCTCATTGCAACCTTTGCCTCTCCGGTTCAAGTGATTCTCCTGCTTCAGCCTCCCTAGTAGCTGGGATTACAGGTGCATGCCACCACACCTGGGTAATTTTTTTGTATTTTTAGTAGAGATAGGGTTTCACCATGTTGGCCAGGCTGGTCTTGAACTCCTGACCTCAGGTGATCCACCCGCCTCAGCCTCCCAAAGTTCTGGGACTATAGGCATGAGCCACTATGCCTGGCCCATATTGTTTTTAAAAAGCAGATGAGCTGCTTGCCTGCTGTCTGAAGCAGCAGCTGGCCAAAAGCAGACTTTTTAGGACCAAGGAGACCTGTGTTTGGGCCACTTACTGTGTGTCCTTAGGCAAGTTACTGCCCCTCTCTGAGCTAGTTTCCTCTACTGGTTAAGATGAGAATTTATTTAGTAGGTAGAATTCCTGGGAGCATTAAAGGAGATCAAGTTTATCAAGGACTCAGCACAGTACCCAGAACAAACTAGAGTGCAATCAAACAAACTATTGTGAGAAAGACTAAACTTTGCCTCTGGGGTCTTCCTTCACAAACTCATAATCCAGTCTAACCAGGAGAAAAACAGCAGACAAACCCTAACCAAGGGACCTTCCTCAAAACTCCCAACCAGTGCTCATGAAACGCGAGGAAAGCCTGAGCCGCTATCCCAGCCAAGGGAAGTTTCGGGAGCCGTGACTTAGAAGTATGGTGAGATCCTGGATGGGATTCTGGGACAGAAAAAGGACATCATGGAAAACCTAAGGAAACCTAATGAAATGTGGACTTCGGCAATCACGTATCAATACTGGTTCATGAGTTGTGACAGACGCGGCACATAGACTAAGATGCTACTAGCAGGTGAAGCGGACTGTGAGTGTCTGAGAACTCTGGATCATCCGCGACACTTCTCTACACATCTCCAACTGTCCTAAAAGAAAATGTTCATTTAAAAACAAAAACCAAACTGCCGCTGCTGCTACAGTGCTATCACCGGGCAGGAACACATGAGGCTTGCAGGGCAAACGGGCTAGATTGGGATCCACAGCCCCTGAATGCTGCTGTTCTTTGGACTCAGATACAAGCTAACACTGCCCAGGCACCTCTGCTGTTCTGGGTACTTTCCTGTTGCTGGGACGATTTTACAGATAACTGGTAATTCCCTGGTAAGGGGAACATGATGATCGGAGCTCCAGGGGAGGAGATTCCTGTCTGGGGTAGGAGGCTGAATTGGATAAGAGAAAACATTAAAATTCTCCTCCACTGAGGGATGGTAGGGAATCCTACTCTAAGATGCATAGCTAAGAGAACAGTAAGCAGATTAATTTTTTTTTTCCTAAACATAAGAGCAGCGTAAGGCATACTGTATGATTCCATTTATATGATATCCTGAAAAAAACAAAACTACAGGGGCTGAAATCACACTCGGGGTTGCCAGCCGCTGGGGCGGGCGAGGGGCAGGGGGACTTGTGGGGGTGATGGGAATATTCTCTGTATTGACTGTGGGGGCGATGGTACTTGGCTGTATATGTTTGTCAGAACTCACAGATCGGCAAGCTAAAAGCGTGACTCTTACTGTATGTAAATTACAACGCAAACCTGAGTAAAAAAGGCAATGCGTGAATACTGAAGGTAATTTGGAAGATGATGAACAGAATAAAATCTCTCCCATAAAAATCCAATCAAGACCACTTATTAGCACTCTGGTGTATGACTTTCCTGATTATTTTGACATATAATTTTTTATAAAGCCCAAATCATAAAGTACATAGAATTTTGTAATGCCTTTTTTTCACGTTATAGCACATAGATTTCCCGGCTCCGATCAGCGAGCTCCAGAACCCTCGCTGTAGCAGCTATAAAACATTCCGCCAGCATCAATTTCATCCCTGCTCTCACCCCCTCCCCCAGGGACAGTGCCACTGTTTCATTTCATGCTGCCACACACAACTCCGCAGTGAACATCCTTGTGAAACATGTTTTTCTACCCTATATTTAGGATTATTTCCTTAGGCCAGATTCCCAGAAATGGAATTACTGGGACAAAGGGCAAGAGCATGTTTTACGTTGTTGCCAAATTGCTCTCATTAAAAGGATATTAAAGGGAACCGGGGAGCCCTGGCCAAGGCTGAGGGGCCTTTGTCCTGGGACACAGGCTTGACAGGGCCGTGTGAGAAGCAATGAGCGAACCCAGGCAGGTTCTGCAGGGTGGGTTCCGCAGGTCAGCTCCCTGACCGACTGCCCGCAAGGTGACCGCGCCCTGCAGGTATTGCAGATGTGGCAGCCCACGAGATGGGGTTCCCGCCCCTGGGGACGCTGCCTTCCATGGGAGTTGGGGAACAGGTCGCTGAACTCTGCCTTTGTCTTTCAGCTCTCAGAGACAGATATGGGGCTAGTTTTTTTTTGGGGGGGGGTCTCGCATCTGCCAGACCAGAAAGAGATACTTCCCCTCTGCCTATTTCCAGATGAGCACCCTGTCCAGTGGCACACGATGCTGGATCTGGGCTGGAAAAAGTAGGGCCTGGAGGGACCTCACGAGGGCCCCATGTGAGCACCCCACCCCCGCCAAGGCCTTCAGAACTGACATTCCAAATCAGACACCTCCTCAGAACTCCCAGAGTGGGTGGGGAATGGGGTGAGCTGAACCCCACAGAAACAGCCTCCCATCAGGCCCCTGATGCTGGCACAAGGCCCCCAGTCTGTGCCTTCCCTTGCCTTTCTGGGGAGCCAGCTCTGCAGCACTGCTAAAGTTCAAAGTAAAATTCACGTAACGTAAAACTAACCATTCATCACTTACGATGTACAATTCGGTGGCATTTTGTACATTCGAGATGCTGTGTCACCATCATCTCTATCTCATTCTGAGACGTTTCTACTCCCCAAAGAAACCCCCACACCCATTAAGTCGCCACTCCCTGCTCCCCCATCCCCAGGCGCCAGGCAGCCACCAGCCTGATATCTATCTACGAGACTTGCCAGTTCTAGACATGTCACATAAATGACATCACATACTTCGTGGCTCTTTGTGTCTGGCTCCTTTCACTCACTGTTTTTTGAGGTTTATCTGTGCCATGGCATGAATCAGAACCGGATTCCTTTTTACGGCTGACTGACATTCCATTGTAAGGGCAGGCCACATGTTTATCCGTTCATCTGCTGATGGACACATGAATCGTCTCTAACTTTTGCCTATAGTGAAGAGCCAGGTGCATATATCTTTGTTAATGATGACAGAAGGACACCTGCTAGGCAAACGCTACCCTCCCTAAGCCGCACCCATACGGACATGCACAGATGCCCCTGGTTAACACTTACTGAGCAGTTACCATGCAGCCAGCACCATGCCAGGAGCTTTAGATATTTTCCCTCATTTAACTTGACAACAAAGCTGAAGTGAGGAAGCTGTATTTATCCCTGTTATTCACATGTCACAGAAGAAGAAACTGAGGCACAGAGCAGGGGACACCTCATACAGGCCTCCTGCTCTTCTAAGACAGGTCCAGGATTCACTTTCACAGCCCCATAAGACAGCAACTGCCATCCCTCTGTTAGGCCAGGTTCCTCTGGCCAGAGGCAAACTCCACTTTGCACACCTTTGTGATCACACACCTTAAGTGCCTATTATGCAGAAAGGAGCTGGGACCAGAAGCCACCACCAGAACCGGCATGGCAGGGCTCTCAGGACCTGCCTTCTGCTGCAGCCTGCACCGCGGGTCCCAGTCACCTACAGCTCCGCCTGGCCTCCAGGGCAGAAACCCACAGATGCTCATTTGGGGAAGGCCTGTCAAATTAGATGTTCCCTTTGATCCCACAAACGGAAAGTCATACAGCAAAAGCAAAGTGGCAGGTAATGAACTGCTCCTAGATGGCCGGTTTGGGCCTCGGGTCCCAGAACAAATCTCCTGAAATGCTGTTCCCACGCCCCCTCCTCTGGTTTACTTCAGGTAATGTAACCTCTCCTTGCCCCGGGGCTGTTGTTATCATTACTGCCATCCACTGGCGAGCCAGGCTACAACCCAGCCATGGCGCCCTTGGTGCGGCGGGCATAGAGGAGCTGCCTGCACCTTTCTCAATGGCTGCAGAATTGGAGTGACTGTGTCTATTTTGCGGTTTCTCCAACCATTCTCCAGATACCGATCAGCCAGTTTCTTTTGCTGCCACTGCACCTTCCCCCATACCCGGCCCTGAAAAAGTCACTGATCGATTTTTTATTTTTTTGAGATGGAGTCTTGCTCTGTTGCCCAGGCTGGAGTGCAGTGCTGTGATCTTGGCTCACTGCAACCTCCGCATCCCGAGTTCAAATGATTCTCCTGCCTCAGCCTCCTGAGTAGCTGGGATTACAGGCACACAACCACCACCCCTTGGTAATTTTTGTATTTTTTTAAAAATAGAGATGGGTCTTCACCATATTGGCCAGGCTGGTGACTGCTGTAAAGTTCTTTGTAGCCTAGTGCATCGATACCGGGACTGCCCGACAGGATTTTCTGCCATGACGCAGACGTTCCATACCTGCACTCGCCAACATGGGAGCCACCTGAACACCTGACGTGGCCAGTGTGGTGGAGAAACCAAATTACACATTTTCTTTAATTTTCGTTAATTTAACTGTAAAGAGCCAGATGTGGCCAGGAGCTAGGTTGCTGGTCAGCTCTGTGCTAGATAACACCCTCCATTTCTCTAGTGTGTGTCCGTTTCTAATACACCTTTGGTTCACAGCATATGTCATCCTCCAATCAGCCTTGTGGTCAGGATTAGTACTTTTAAAAACCATACAGATGAGGAAACCAAAACTTGGAACTAAAGGGGAACAGTCATGCCCTGATCCTCCAGACCCCTCCCTGGATAGGAGCTGTCACCTAAGGACTGAATCCATGTAGTCATTCAACAAGCAGAGGTGTCCTAGATGCAATCCTGTTCCCAGGCCTGGGGACAGGTCAGTGACGGAGACAGACACGGCTCTGCCATCACGGAGCCAACAAGCTGGAGGGAGACAGATGATCCCTGAAGATGGCCAGTGAGATGAACAGAAATCTGTGTCCTTAGGGGTGTCACTTTTCGTATGTGCCACTGGGCATCTCTGACAGCTAAGTGGCCAACAAGACTCAGAGGAACCCCAAAAGGGAGCTGAATGGAGGGACTGGCCCAGGACCCTGCTGGAGCCCCATGAAGTTGGTGGAGGGCCCAGATGCAGGTGTCCACCCCCTGCTCTAGTCCTAGAATCTTCCAGGCTGGGAGATTCCTTTTCCTGCTCCCCTCACTCACCTCCCACCTCACCTCCACAAGTCCTCAATTACACAATCCCCCAGAGGTAGGTATTGCATCACTCTCACGACAGACCAGAAAATCAACACGCCGAGCAGGTCACGATATGACCAGCCACACACAGCTACTCAGCTAGAAGAAAGCCAAGACCTTTGGACTTCACGTCCCGGCCTCTGTCTATAGGCAACTAGTAAGTTAAAGACGAGAGGGGTTGCCAGAGTATGAGACCATCATACCAGCAGAATGGCTCAAATGCAAAAGACGAACAATGCTAAGTGTTGGCATAGATACAGTGCAAACAGAATCCTACATTGCTGCAGGAAGTTATATTGCAAAACACCTTGTGACAGCTTTGCTCAAGCTGAACATGAGTCCCCTAGAACCCAGCAATCCCCTCCTCCACAGAAATGCCCATATTTACGCTCCCAAAGATGTGTGTACAAGTGTTCCCTGAGCGTTAGGTAGCCCAGACTGGAAATTACCCAAATGACCATCAAGAGAAGAATGAATAAAGAAATCCTGGTACATCCACTCAGCAGAAGCCTACAACAGAGAATGAATGATCTACGACTGAGTGCAACACGCAGATTACGTGCACAAACTGAGCATGGCACAAAAGTAGCTGGGCAGAAGCGCGTCAGTGATGGACATCACTACGTGCTTCCACCCATACACACTCCAGAAAGAGGTGGACGTGAGACCACCCTGTGAGAAGTCAGGGTACTAGTCCTAGGCAACCATCCGGTTTGCCTAGGACTAAGGGGTTTCTTGGGACATGGAATGGTGACTACTGTATCAGGGGAAAATCCTGGGAAAACCAGGACACGCTGCTGATTCTACTGGTTACCCCGCGGAGGAATAGTGCTGGAAAAAGGCAAGTGGGAGCTTTTGGGGGGCCTGGCGGTATTCTAGGTCTGGATTCGGCTGTGGTTACACTGGGTGTTCACTTCGTTAAAGTTCATCAAGCAGTATACAATGTGTGTACTCTTCTGCGTGTACATGTATGCTATGTTCCAATTGAACAATTTTTTGTTTGTCTATTTTGAGATAGTGTCTCACTCTGTTGCCCAGATTGGAGTGCAGTGGCACGATCCTGGCTCACTGCAACCTCTGCCTCCTCAATTCAAGCGATTCTCCTGCCTCAGCCTCCCAAGCAGCTGTGACTGCAGGTGTGCTCCACCATGCCTGGCTAATTTCTGTACTTTTAGTCAGATGGGGATTCATCATGTTGGCCAGGCTGGTCTTGAATTCCTGACCTCAAGTGATCTGCCTGCCTTGGCCTCCCAAAGTGCTGGGATTATAGGTGTAAGCCACAGTGCCCAGCCAAAAGATTTAAAAAGAAAGAAATCAGAAGTTCTAGAGCTGAATCCAAACTCTTCAACTTAGGCAAGTCACTTGGTATCTCTAAGCCTCCACTTTCTCCCTGGTAAAAGTGATATCCCATTCACACCCACTAGGATGGAAACAGAAAAACCAAATACATAAAAGAACACAGACAATAAAAAGTGTTGGAGAAGAGGTGGAGAAAGTGAAACCTGCTTACACCACTAGTGTGAATGTAAAATGGTGTAGGCAGCTTTTTGTACAACAGTTTGGTATTTCTTGAAGAAGTTAAGTATGAACCGGTAATACCACTAGTAAATATACATCTAAGAGATGTGAAAACATAGGTTCACACAAAAACATGCACACAAGTGTTCAAAGTAGCATTATTTGCAAGGACCAAAACGTGGAAACAGTATCCATCAACAGACGACGCATAAACAGAATGTGGTCTATCCATCCAATGGAGTATTATGCAGCCATAAAAAAGATGGAGGGTGTAATTCACACTACCACATGGATGAACCCTAAATAGTATGCAGGCTGGGCGTGGTGGCTCAAGCCTGTAATCCCAGCACTTTGGGAGGCAGAAGCAGGTGGATAACTTGAGGTCAGGAGTTCGAGAGCAGCCTGGCCAACATGGTGAATCCCTGTCTCTACTGAAAACACAAAAATTAGCCAGGCATGGTGGCGCACACCTGTAGTCCCAGCTACTCAGGAGGCTGAGGTGGAAGAACTGCTTGAACAGGGGAGGTGGAAGCTGCAGTGAGCTGAGATTTCGCCACTGCACTCCAGCCTAGACGACAGAGTGAGACTCTGTGCCCAAAAAAAAAAAAAAAAAAGAAAGAAAGAGAAAGTATTAGGCAAAGTGAAAGAAGCCAGACACAAATGAGCACACACTGTACGATTCCAATTACGTAAGAGGTCCAGAACAGGCAAAGCCACAGAGACAGGGGTTCGTGGTTTCCAGGGGCAAGGATGGAGAAATGGGGCGTGGCACTCATAGGTCTGGGGTTTCATTCTGGGAGATGAAAATCTTCTAGAGTTAGTGTGACGGTTGTACAGCCTGGTGAATACAGCAGTCTTCTCTAATTTGAAACTTCACTTTCAGAGGTTTCAGGTACCCATGGCCAACGTGGTCTGAAAATATTAAGGTGTTTTGAGAGACAGAGGAGAGTTCACATCATATTACCTTTATTACAGTATATTGTTCTAGTTGTTCTGTTTTTTAAATTGCTGCTGCTAATCTCTTACTGTATTTAACACATAAATTTAATTTTATCATAAGTATATATATTTAGGAAAACATATACTGTATATAGAATTTAGCAATATTTGAGGTCTCAGGCATCCACTGGGGCCTTGGAACATATCCCCCATAGAAAAGAGGGCCTGCTGCACCGTGAAATCCACCCAATTGTACACTTCGAATTAGATTATAACTAAGAAAAAGGTCATGCTGGCTGGCCGTGGTGGCTCACACCTGTAATCCCAGCACTTTGGGAGGCCGAGGTAGGTGGATAGCTTTGAGCTCATGAATTGCAGACCAGCCTGGGCAACACGGCAAAACTCTGCCTCTACAAAACATACAAAAATTAGCCAGGCACAGTGGTGTGCACCTGTAGTCCCAGCTGCATGGGAGACTGAGGTGGGAGGATCACTTGAACCTGGGAGTTGGAGGCTGCAGTGAGCCGAGATTGTGCCAGTGCATTCCAGTCTGTGCAACAGAGCCAGATCTTGTCTCAAAAAAGGAGTAAAAGGAAGAGAAGGGGAGGACAGCGGAGGGGAGGACAGCTTAGGGGAGGGAGGAGGGAAGAGGAGGAATGCTAATCTGCCTTACTGGTGCTTGCAGAGAGCAACTGAATGGGCCAAGGCATGTGTGAGGACAGGTCAGCATCTGATACAGGCAACTACGATTATGCTGCCCCCTCCCACAGACTCCTCAGTGGGTGCTAGGGAGGGAGCGTAGCTGTGAGAAAGCGGCCGGCAGGGGATACAGGCAGGCACCGGGTGAGGTGAGGATCCATGTGTGCCAGCAGCCAATGAACTCAATGCCCAGACGCATCAGGTGGTCTACGGGCACTCATTAAACGGAGGCAATTACTTTCAAGCCTCAACAAGAAAAAGGAGCTTTGCTGAAATGCTTGCCAAGCCCCTCCATCATCCACAGATTACTCCAAAAAGAGCAGAGGAGAGCTCCGGCCAGGAGTCAGCCTGGCACACGGGGCAACCGACCAGCTCCACATGATGGATGGCAAGCAGGCCGCATCAGCTCTCGAGGGCCTGGGGTCAGAGCCCTGATGGCACCTGAGCAGCACAGGGCTGCATGGCAGACACCCGCCTCCACCCTCCACCCTCCACCCGCCAGGCTAGGTACAACACCTCCTCTTGCCAATCTCAACCAAGTCCCACAGCACCCAACTCTCCTTGGGGACCCAGAAGGGGTCATGAGTTCTCAAGACAGCAGAAAGACCCTCCAGGCACCCTTCTCTGCTCCCAGACCTCAGCAGCAGAGCCTGCAGCTGGGCTGGCAGGGCAGAGCTGGTGCCCGGGACTCTGTGGAGACAGTCAGGAGGCAGGACATGGGCTCATTAATCACAAAACCAGCGATGGCAGCCACCCCCTTTTATGGCCACATGGCTCAAGGTTTAATAATAGAGCAAAGGACTGATATTTCCACATTCAAACCATTCCAGCCTCAGTCATCTTTGTGGGCATGAAAAGAGAGATGAAAATCTGGGTCCCCAGGGTATAGCCCTTGGCATCTGTGCCCCTGGGCACCTTGGCCATTGGAGCAGGTGATGGAGACAAAGATACCCCAAAGTCAGCACCATTTCCAACCGCCAAGTCACATGCATTTGGAAGGAGCACAGCAGCCAGTCTGGACTGGGCACATGCCACACGCCAGGTCCTCACCAAAGCAGCCCCCAGAGACCATCTTCACCTGATGGATACATCCCAAGGATCCTGGGAAAGGGGTGCCGCTAGGATCCATTTCATGGAGAAGAAAAGGAGGTTCAGGGACAGTAAATGGCAGGCCTCGGTCACAGCTGGTCAGGGAAAAGACCACATGGAAGCCAGGACTGTCATTTCAAGGCCAGCCTAGCTTCTCCCAGACACTGGCCTGGGAGCCCCAGCACGGGCAGAGTGAACCGAGGGTGCAAAGTCATGGGCAGCGCAAAGGAACACCACCACAGTGTGAAGGGCACTGCAGGAGGAAGGGCCGGTACAAAGAGCAAGCACAGGAGGGAGGGGCACCCGGAAACACCAGGAGGGCTGCGCAGAGGTGACCTTTGAGCCAGGTCTCAAGGTAAGCAGGGGAGCGCCAGGCATTCCCAGAGGAGGAAACAGAAAGCGCAAGGAGCCAGAGTCTGTGCGACCCCGGTCTGGGTATGAGAAGTTGTCAGAGGAGGGCTGGGTGTGAGGATGCCCCGGGGAGGGGCCTGAGACATGACACAGACCAGGAGACGGCCCTCGACTGCTCAATTTCTGAATCCTCTCTCTTATTCTTTCTCTCTTCCCATTCCTCTCTTTTCTAGAAAATTAAGGTGTAAACAGCAAAATGCATAAAAAGTTAAAATATAAACAGTAAACTGCAGTCAGGCACAGTGGCTCATGTCTGTGATCCCAGCACTTTAAGAGGCCAAGGCGGGAGGATCACTTGAGGCCAGGAGTTTGAGACCAGCTTGGAAAACACGGCAAAATCCTGTCTCTACTATAAACACAAAAACTAGCCACGTGTGGTGGCGGACGCCTGTCATCCCAACTACTCAGGAGCCTGAGGCAGGAGGATTACTTGAGCCTGGGTGGTGGAGGCTGCAGTGAGCTGTGATGGCGTCACTGCATTCCAGCCCGGGCGACAGAGCAAGACCCTGTCTCAAAAAAAAAAAAAAGAAAGAAAGACAGAAAAGAAAAAAAAAAAACCCCAGTAAACTGCATAATGAGCAGAAGGGCATAAATCTTCAGTGGGTTCATTCTGACAATGTACACCCCTGTGCATGTGCCAGCCAGGCCAAGATGGGGAGCATCTCCACGCCCCTGGGGGCTCCCGTGCACCCCTTCCCAGCCCAGAAGCTCAAGAGTGCTGACATCTATCTCTACAGATTAATTAGCTCTGCCTGTTCCTGAACATGCTATAAATGCAGTCACACAGCAGATACACGTCTGTGTCTGGCTGCTTCTGCCCAGAATGGCATCTGAGGGCTTCACCCATGGGGCCGTGTGCACCTGCAGCTCATTTTTCTTTGAATCGCTGAGTAATGCTCCACCCTAGGTGCCAGTACGGAAAGAAGGGCATCCTGCCTCTGGGTTCTCACAAGCCTGGGATGCGCCTCAACCCCAGTACCTTCTGGGTACTGTCTCCAGCTGTTTGTGTTGTGAGTTCCTTAAAATAGGCACCTTGCATCTCTATCTGGCACCTTAGCTGGTGTCCAGAGTAATGCGACTTGATCAAGGACCTCATGTGCGCCAGATACTGGGTCAACTGCCCAAAGACATCTCCCCACGAATGACCCATGCCATGGGCACCATTACGATCCCATTTTATACATGAGAAAACTGAGGCCCAGAGAAGAGAAGTAACTTTTCTTAAGCCATACTGCTAGTTATTAATGAAGCCAGGATTTGAACTGGTTGTGACTCTAAGTCAGAGGTTAGCAAACATTTTCTGTAAAGGGACAGAGAGAAAATGCTTTAGGCTTTGTGGGTCATACGCTGTGTCTCACAACTTTGCACTGCCCATTACTTTGCACCCTCATTCACCCTGCTCATACTGGGGCTCTCAGGCCAGCGTCTGGCAGAAGCAAGGCTGGCCTCAAAACAACAGTCCTGTCTCACATACTGGTGTGGTAAGAAAGCAGCCACAGACAGTACACAAATGATCGTAGCTGTGTTCCAATAAAACGTAATTTACAAAGACAAGTAGTGGGTCCAACCCTCATCTAAACCATTCAGGAGGAAATAGAAATGGGATGGAAGGATGGATGAATGGATGGATGCAAGTGAAAATATGTTTTTTCTCTTCGCTTTCTTTGCACAGAGAACCAAAACACGTTTCAGTGGGTGTGTAGGTGAGCAGCTGAGTTGTTATCTGTTGCATACACCAAGACTGGGTCCTACTGAGACGTCCTAAGGCCCTCATCTCTGCAGTGTCCTTTCTAGGAACTGACCTTAGCCTAATCCCTAAGTTCTATGGAAGCATCAGACAAGTTCTGCAGAAATTTCCCAGGGGACAAATTTGTGGAAAAATCCCTTGGGCCCAACCCTAAAAGAAAGCAGCTGGCCCAGAAGCCAGGAGACATGGGCTTTCTCTCCCAGGGACACCCACGTCCACTTGGGGAAGTGAGGATGCTGGACACGATCCAGAAGTGAGCTGCCAGGACCCCGGACAAGGTGACCCACATCTCTGTTGTTCCTGACGCCATAGGAATGAGCCAGTGTGACAGAAGCCTCCTTTGGACACCCGCTGACAGTGTCAAGAAAGGTAGGGACAGTGCCTTCCAGCAACACAGCCTTCGAGAAAATACCAGGAAAAGAGGTCAGGGGGAAGGAATGGGAGGGAGGCAAAGAATGAGAGGGATGTTTCTGTCCAATGTGCAGAGTTAAACTGAGGCTCAGAGGGACGTGGTCATTCCCAGGGTCCCCAGCCAAGCGTAAAGGCCAGCAGACAGGGCCGCCTCTCTTCCTCCTCTCAGGAGTCCTGTTGGTCTTAGGAAAGAGGCCCCAGTGAGTTTCAGAAGCTCTCTACCCTGAGGACAGCCCCCGAAGTCAATCCCTGGGCCTCTAGGCTCTGGACACCTGCTGTCACCCCCTGCCCCATCAGCCCATCCCCCACAGCAGCACTGGGAATGTCTTCTCCGAGATCTTGAAGGACCCAGGGCTGACACCCGCCTATCGCTGCACACACCACTGCGGCACACTTTGTCTTTTTACTTACATTTTTCACTAAGCAGATTCACTCAGCACCTTAAGTTTACCTGCTATGTCCATGACAGGCTGAGAGAGGGAAGAAGGGACAGACGGAAGGTTACTTTTTATGAAGCCCGAATGTGGGTGCTTCTCTGTATGCATTTTATCTGGTCCAACAAAAAGTTTTCTTTGAAAATACTACATTGCTCTGAATCGATGGTTACGAGTCTATGGACGCAGATCACGGCAGGGGTTCCGGGGACTGCTTTGGGATTTTTCTTGCCACGCACGCCCATATCGTCCAACAGAGAGACCAGTGTGCCTGGCATCGGCCAGGCCGAGTGCCACGGGATGCAAGACCTGGCCCTGCCCATAAGCTCTGGCCATAGGCTGAAAAAACCACGTCTGCATGTGTGTGTCTACTGTGCTTCCAATATAGGTAGATACTGTTGTCATGAATGTAAATTTGTTGAAAAGCAAGACAAGGCCAGGTGTGGTGGCTCATGCCTGTAATCCCAGCATTTTGGGAGGCTGAGAAGGGAGGATCACTTGCCCCCAAGAGTTCGAGACCAGCCTGGGCAACATGGAGAAACCCCCTCTCTACTAAAAATAGAAAATTTAGCCAGGCGTGGTGGTGCACACCTATAGTCCCAGCTACTTGGGAAGCTGAGGCAGGAGGATCGCTTGAATCAAGGAGGCAGAGGTTGCAGTGAGCCGAGATCGCACCACTGTACTGCACTGCAGCCTGGACCAGAGGGAGACCTTGTCTCAAAAAAAGGAAAGACACACAATATTCTGAGCACCAGAATATGTTTATGGCCTTTTATACATTTTCTCAAGTTGTAATGGTAAAGAACACAGCTTTGGGGACAGAAAACCTGACTTTATATCTCAGCTCTGCTTCATACAGGCCGTGGGTCCCCCAGCTAGAGATCCAGTGGGCTTTAGGAACCTCGGTCTCCTCATCTGTGAAAGGGGAGTGATAGAGGCCAGGAGACAGGGCCACAGGAAGACTGCACGGGAGGCCCACGTCTGGCTCACGGTAAGGGCTCAACAAATGTCAGCGCCTGCAGCAAGAGGGCCCGCTGTGCCCCACGAGTAAACAGCATGCCTGCTTTCACAGGGTCTCCCACACGGTGGGGGAGAGACAGAAAAGGCACAGAAGTGAAATACACAGGATGTGAAGTGATCATAAGTGCAGGTGAAAAGCAAACCAAGCAGATAACAGAGCAAGGGGATGCTGGGTTTGGCAATTACTGAAGGCATGGCCACGTCATTTCGGAAGAAAGTAGGTAATGATTTAATCGTCACACCAGCAATGCTGGCAAAGCACCGGGGCTACCGCTCAGTGCCTCCCAAGGCAGAGCACCCTGCCAGGAAATGAAGACACTGCGTGGTAACACACCAGGACCACACCTGACAAGCGAGGCTCAGAATTCAAAGAGAAAGCTTCCACCTTCATAGAATCAACTGCAAGGTTCGAGTCCCCCCCAGATCTAGTAAAGAGGTTTAATCTGGGACTGGGAAAAAAGAGAGAGAGAGAAGAAAGGCATGTACTCCAGAAGACAGACTTGGGTGTTTTTCTGGCTAGAAAACAAAAACTATGCAAGCCGTGATTCCCTTTCTGCTACCTCAACAGAAAGCTTCGAGATGGCCAAAGTTTGGGGTGATCGGCCCACCCTGGGGATCCTAATTGCCTCCTTCCACACAGTGTCTCAGCTCTGAAAAGCCTCAGTCCTCTTGGAGGCAGGCAGGGTATAGTCTTAGACAAATAAATGCGGTACTTCTTGGGGAAGCAAGAGCTGGCAGCCATAGATGGAATGCCTCAAGTGGGAAATCCCTGACGGTTCTTGTTTCAGGTCTGGCCTGGGGGCTGCAGGCTTCCATGGAGGGTTTCTAGGATCTGTGACAAGGGAGTTTGGCTCATGCACCCACACGCTGGCTTCTCACACATGGACTTGGCCACCTTTCTCCGAGAGGCTGGACGGTCGGGCCCGAAACATCTGAGGCTCTCCCTCACCCTCAGGAGGGGATCGATGTGTGTTCTCTAAAATCACCGTGAAAAATCTGCTCCCTGAAGCCAGGGGAGGAGGGAGAGACAGGTTTGGTCACTTCAGGAAGTCAGGAGTGGCAGAGGAAAGTTCTGGAATACAGACGCCTAAATGGCCGAGACCCCACTCCAGCACTGTCACTCACCTACTGCGTGGTCTCTGGCGGCCACTTCACCTCCAGGAGCTTCGGTTTTGTCACTGGTAAAATGGGAATGAGAACACCCACCTCAAAGAGTTACCGTGATGGGGATGGCAATCTGTGCAGCAGAGCTGGGGAAGCAGGGACTTTGTGGTGGCTCTGGCTGCACAGAGGTGAAAACGGCCCCCAACCAGGTCACAGGCCCCCAAGTGCATATGGCACAGACACAGACCGACCACCTCATCGATCCTACCCACAGCATTCCGCCTTTCAAAATTCTATCTACCAAACACATTCATCACATAGCGAGCAGAGGTGATATCAAAAATGTTTAATAGTAAGTACAGCCCAGGAATGGGCCGGCCCCATCAGAGTGGACCCCAGTTGTAAAGCCGGCCCCAGTGTCCAGTGCGTTCCCCTGGACCCTGCCCCGTGGTAATGAGTCATGCGGGTTCCCTTTCTTCAGTATAAATGCCTCTGTCTCTCTGCCCTTCTGTATTTCTGTTTCAAATCAACACCAGGTAACTGGTATTAGGGAATGAAACTGGACACACTGCATCAAAAAACAAAAATCAGGCCAGGCGTGGTGGCTCCTGCCTGTAATCCCAGCACTTTAGGAGGCCAAGGCAGGCAGATCATGAGGTCAGGAGTTTGAGACCAGCCTGACCCCATGTCTGGTCAGGACATAGGGCCTGGACATAGTGAAACCCCATGTCTAATAAAAATAAAAAAAATTAGCCGAGCGTGGCGGCATGCACCTGTAACTCCAGCTACTAGGGAGGCTGAGGCAAGAGAAGTGCTTGAACCCGGGAGGCAGAGGTTGCAGTGACTCGAGATTGTACCATTGCACTCCAGCTCGGACAACAGAACTCATCTCCTGCAGCCCATTCTTTGCCTTTGAAAATTGGGAAAACAGCTCACAGGTCCCAACAGACTTAGGTGAATACCTAGAATCCCAGAACACCCCAGATCTGAATGCAGCGATCTCTCTTTTTTGAGTTCTCTACTTTCTGCCCTCCTTTACCTAACTTTAAGCACCCACGCAAACGCCTCCTTGGTTAACTTGCCCAGCATCTGTGTAACACAGTCCAGATCCCCTTCCTTAAGGACTCCACAGCTGACTGGGCGGGAGTCAGATGTCTGGAGATGACTAGAATTCCATGTGTATGTGTATGCAGGTATGGAGGCAGAGAGCCCTGGGGAAAGGAGGATGAATCCTTCAGAGAGTACATGATGTTTGAGTAGGGCTCTGAAGGACGAACAGGAGTTTATCAGGCAGAGAGAGAGATGCCGAAGGAGGTGACTCATAAATTCCGGTTACATCTCCATTACAGAGGGCCTTGCGTGGCAGGCTGCAGTGCTTGGATTTTCACTGGATCACTGAGGAACGTGAGGTCTCACCTGGATCCAATTCTCCTGGTTCGGGAACACTAAGTAAACGTACGTGAACAGGCGTGGGAAGAGGGACTCTTGGGGCCCCAAGGATCACTGTTGCTACGTCTCTACAAACAGGTAGGCCTTGAACAACCATCTCTTTCTACTATCGATGTTGCTGCCATCATAGTAACCACAAGTCACCATCTCCAGTGAAAGACGAGGCGCACCACACCTCCCCTGGGTCTCTGGGAGACACAGGCCAAGGAGTGATTTTTGCGACAACCATAAAAAAGCACTTCTAAACCTGTGTTATCAAAATAGTGGTAAAAAGTTGCTTTGTCCATTTCAGTATCCCACCAATAGGGTCCAGAATCTCATGTCTGAAAGAGCCTGGTAAGTGGAGTCCTGAAGATAGGCAGTAGTGTAGGGCGGGACCATCTCTACAAGTAGCTGCCTAGAGCCACCCACACCCCAAATCCTTTCTGGAAAGAAAAGACAGGAGCACAAACAGATGACAATGTGACCAATCCCAGAAGCCAGCAAGAGTGGGCGATACAGTCTGGGTGTGAGGATGCTATGCGTTTGTTCGCTGGACCCCACGTCCACTCAACAGGCCTTCCCCAGCAGCGCCCTGGGAACCATCCTCCAGGAACTCACAAAGAACGGGGGAGGTGATGAACGCTGGTGAGACAGGTGCTACGAGGCAGGGACACTGACTCTTCCAGAGCGGTAAAGGGGAAGACAGCCACTACTCTGCTCACAGCTGAATCTTGAGAATTGAGGAGGAGTTTCCTGGGCCAGGGAGCTGAAGGGCACTGGGGCTGAAGGGTCAGGACAGGTGGGGCACTTCTCCAGCTCAATCCTTGTGCAGATGCAAAGGAATTTCTCAGATCCAGGGAAGTGGCGTGGTCAAAACGTGCTGTGTCATGCAGTGTCCGCCTCCAAATTTGTACTAACACACGCTACAACATGGATGAACCTTGAAAATATGATCCTAAATCAAAGAAGCCTGAAACAAAAGGCTTCAGAAGCTAATTAATCCACGTATATGAAATATCCAGCATAGGCAAATCCACAGCACAGAAATTAGATGGGTGGGTGTCAAGGCCTGGCAGGAGGGAAGTAGGGCTGGCTGCCGATGGGCACGGGTTTCCTTTTGAGGTCATGAGAATATTGTGGAACTAGAAAAAAGTGGCAGTGATTATACATTATAAATGTACTAAATGCTACCGAATTGTACATTTATTAATTATTTTTTGAGAGTCTCAGTCTTTTGCCCAGGCTGGAGTGCAGTGGCATGATCTTGGCTCACTGCAACTTCCACCTCCTGAGTTCAAACAATTCTCCTGTCTCAGCCTCCCGCGTAGCTGGGATTACAGGCACCCACCACCACGCCAGCTAATTTTTGTATTTTTAGTAGAGATCGGGTTTTGCCATAACGGCCAGGCTGGTCTCGAACACCTGACCTCAAGTGATCTTCCCACCTCAGCCTCCCAAAGTGCTGGGATTACAGGCATGAGCCACAATGCCCAGGTGAATTATACATTTAGAAGTGGTTTTTACATTATGTGAACTTCACCTCAATGAAAAAGAAGTTCTAAATGAATTCTAAGAATTTTCCAAACTTATGGGTGATAATAAAGAGGCCATTTCAAAGCCTCTGCTTTCCCTTCACGGGGGCCTGAACAGTTGGAGCTGACTCATGGTGGTGTCCAGGCGCAGCAGGCTTTACCCATGGCCACGTGAACCCCTTCCTTGCAGAAGCGTCCCTTTACTGGACAGAGAGAGCATGATGCGCTAGGGTCTCAGGGGATTCCTACAGAGGCCAATTCAAGAACAGAAAGTCATTTCCTGGCATCTCACGTTGTGTTGATAATTCTGGTGACGGATGGCGCTGAGCTAGTGTGATGTTTACTTCCAAGAGCTTCGGTCTCCCTAGTAGGATGAACCAAGGCCCCTGTCATTATGTGGGACTGCAGCTGATCTGCACTGGCACGCTCTTAACAGAGCAACGGCCTCAGCCTTTCCCACAGACAACTCTGACCGCTGGAGGTAAAAACGGGGTCATCCTGACAAAGAGAAGGATGATTTTACACTTCCATACATATATACACACATAAAACACGTACAGAAACACAGCCTTACACTCAGCTGGAAGCAAATAGCCTAAAAACTAGATTTAAGAGTCTCTTTCCTACACTTCAGACTCACAGTTTATTCATCCATCAAATATTTACGGAGCGCTTGCCGGAGGACGTGAAAGTACTTCCAGCGTGTTCTAGGTGCAATGGACACATGATTCAACAAAACAGAAAGAGCTGCTGGCCTCCCAGGAGTTTCCCGTCTGGTAGGGGGCTTACGCTCCATGATGGCAATGCACACTGAACCCCCTCAGGTCCTGGCAGGCGCTTGGGGCGTCTTCCCAGCCTTGGCTTGTGGCAACCACGCCTACTAACTCCACTTCTCCCTTGGATTCAGCGCTCCCAGCCCTTGAATCTAGTGAGTCACCGGGTCAGAGCCAGCTTCTTCTTGCCCTTCAGTTCCTCCACAACTTCCCCTGCCCTCTATCCCAGCTCTGCCTCCTATTTTTCTTCTGGAATATTCCAAAGACTTCCAATCTGTATTTCCTGCTTCCAATGGTTCCGTCTCTACCCAAAACATTGTCACCAGAGTTTTCTTCCCAGAACACAACTTGACTGTGTTGTTTCTCCGCTCAGTGACTTTGAATATCCCTGATTTGCCTACAGAGAAAAATCCAGCCCTCTCGGCCTTGTATTCAGTAGCCTCCATAAGGTTTTCGGATGCTCTCGTCTTTCCCAGAACCTACTTGGGAAGGGGGTATCCAGAGGGGCCTCTGCAAAGACAGACAGAGGACTCCTTGGGTCCAAAGGAGAAAAAAAGTACCCCCAGTAAGCCTCAGCTGGGGCTGACAGTGAGAGGAAACACAGCAAGACAGTGGGTCTTCTCTTGGGGCCTGGCCACTCCCTCCACGTCTGTGACCCAGCTCTGAGAAACTCTTTTGACAAGTTTCATTGAGTGCTAGTCCCTCTCTCTGCCCAGGGTCAAGTATTCCCAATGACTTATTTTTAAAACGCAAAATTGGGCAAGGACTAAGAAAGAATTCAGATTTAGCCTCGAACAGTTGCTCAACGAGGAACAAGAATAGATCAGTGGCCGACCCCACTCAGGGTTAATGAACAGAGCCTCCTTTTCTACCATCGGGGCCACAGCTGAATGAGAGGCCTGGAGCCCCGACCCCGGGGGGAAGTGGTGGTGACAGGGTGGGGACATTCACACAGACATGAGGCCCAGGACGTGCCCAACACTGTTGCCGTCAATGGGGAGACAAAGGGGCTAGGCAGGCCAGATGTTGGCAGCAATTCCCTCGCAGCCCCGAAAACAATTCCCTCTTTCACAGCCTGATCAGACGGCCAGGGTCAGAGGCAATGCCAGCCAGAGCTTACCCTCTGAGTGCCAAGGCCCTTTAGAGAAATTTAAATAATTTTAGATAGGAACACTCCTTCTTTCCTTGCTTTAACCAGATGGTAGGGAGTAGCCTTTGCCCTTTCTTGCTGACGCAATTGTCCCTTGGAGCATCTGCTACTGCACACTGCCATCGTCAGGAGCTCCCGAAGCAGTGGAGAGCTGCTGGCCCCAGGACGCTGTCCCCCAGCCGCTGTGAACTCATCTGCACCTTCTGTCTTTTTCGTTTGACCCCCCAGACGTGGCGCTGCTGGGCATTCCTGCTCGCAGTTCATGAGAGTGCTCCCTCCTGCTTCATCCTAATTTGTTGCTTGTAGTTTCATGGTCTTGGAAACCCAAGCAATACACTTGTCAGGACTGGGCCCTGCCGGGGGGAAGGCCCTGCTGGGAATGTGACTGAAGAGTCAGAGTGTGGCAGCCATCATGACTTCGGCACACTTCTCTTCCTGGATTCTGGGCTGGGTCCAGAGCATTGGTTGGAAAGTGGTCTCTGAATAAGGAGGGTGTTCCTCTGTTTACTGTCAACAAAGTGCACAGATGACTCAAAGCTCAGAGGTCCTTGCAACTGAAAATCCACCCCACTGGACTCCAGGGAGCAATGAAAAGCCACTTGCTGTCCTTTAGGGCAGGCCTTTGAGGGCCCTTCTCAGTGCCCACATGTCCCAAGCTCAGTCTGATAAGTGGCTTTTAAAAGCACTACCTTGGCCCTCTCAGGCCCACCAAGACTGGGGACACCGTGGCAAGCTGGCAAACAAATATTCCAGGGAGGAGCTCCCGGGGGCACTGGCCTGAGGACTTGGGAAAGAGAGTTGACACGGTTCGGGTCTGTGTCCCCACACAAATCACGTTCAAGTGCAATCCCCAATGTTGGAGGTGGGGCCTGGGGGAGGTGACTGGATCATAGCAGCAGTTTCTCATGGTTTAACACCATCCCTCTTGGTACTGTTGGTGTGATGGTGCGTTCTCATGAGACCTGCTGGCTTCAAGTGTGTAGCACCTCTCCCTGCCAGCTCCCTTCCTCCTCCAGTCGTGATGTGCTGGCCTCCCCTTCGCCTTCTGCCACAACTGGAAGCTCCCTGAGGCCTCCCCAGAAGCCGATGCTGCCATGCTTCCTGCACAGCCTGCAGCACCGTGAGCCCATTCAACCTCTTTTTTTGGGGGGGATGGAGTTTCGCTCTTGCTGCACACAGTGGAGTACAATGGCCCAGTCTTGGCTCATTGCAACCTCCACTTCCTGGGTTCAAGTGATTCTCCTGCCTCAGTCTCCCAAGCAGCTGGGATTACAGGTACCTCCCAATCACGCCCAGTTAATTTTTGTATTTTGAGAGAGATGGGGTTTCACCATGTTGACCAGGCTGATCTTGAACTCCAACCTCAGGTGATCCACCCACCTTGGCTTCCCAAAGTGCTGGGATTGCAGGCATGAGCCACCGCACCCAGCCTAAACCTCTTTTCTTACATTACCCAGTCTCAGGTATTTCTTCATAGCAATGCAAGAACTGACTCACAGAAGGCCCCTCTGCAGAGAAGGAAAACAGCAGGAACTAAAGGGCTCTGGGAATCAGGCTCCTCGGGCCCCAACCCCCGCTCTGCCACTCCAGAGCCGCCTGCGTAAGGAAGTGGTTCTCTCGCCCTGTGCCTTGATTTTCCCTCCGTAGTGACCTCAGGGTGTTATTGTCAGGAATAAAGAAAACACTGTTCCCAAAATGCCAAGCTCGGCTATTCCCCTTCTGGGTGAAAACCCCAAAGAACTAAAAACAGGGGCTCAAACAAATAGAGTCACACGCTGCACAATAACATTCTGGTCATGACGGACTGCAGATATGACTGTGGTCCCATGAGATTATGATTCCATATTTTTTCTGTGCCTTTTCTACATTTAGATATGTTTAGACAAGCAAATACTTACCACTGTGTTACAACTGCCACCAGTATTCAGCAGAGTAACCTGCTGTGCAGGTTTGTGGCCTGGGAGCAGTAAACCGCACCTCACAGCCCAGGTGTGACGTAGGCCACGCCATCCAGGTTTCTGTGGACACACTCCAGGACATTCCTGCCGTGACTAAACCACCTGACAGTGCGCTTCTCAGAACGTATCCCCGTCGTGAAGCAAGGCATGACAACACGTGTGTACAAGAATGCTCCTGGTGGCTTATTCACAACAGCCACAAAGGTGAAAACCACCCGAACATCCATCAGCAGATGAATGGATAAGACAAAAAATGGTACATACAGACAATGGAATATCATTCTGCCAGCAAAACGAAGGCAGTGTTGACACACGCCACGACATGGAAGAACCCTGAAAACACGATGCTGAGGGAAAGACGCCAGTTGAAAAAGACCATGTATTGGGCAATTGCATTTCTATGTAAAGTCCACAAGAAGAAAGCCTAAAAAGACAGAAATTGGTGGCTGTGAGTGGCTACAAGGGGGGGAGAGAGGGGAACGGAGAAGGACTGCGAATGCGAATGGGTATGGGATTTCCTGCGGGGTGGAGAAGAGGTTTTGGAACTAGATAGAAGTGGCAGTTACACAACATCACGAATTGACTAAAGACTGGGGAACTACGCATTTTTTTTTTTTTTTGAGACGGAGTCTTGCTCTGTCACCCAGGATGGAGTACAGTGGCGTGATCTCAGCTCACTGCAACCAGGAGCAGCGGCTCACGCCTGTAATCCCAGCATTTTGGGAGGCCAAGGTGGGCGGACCATTGAGGTCAAGAGTTCAAGACCAGCCTGGCCAACATGGCAAAACCCCATCTCCACTAAAAATACAAAAATTAGCTGGGTGTGGTAGCGGGCGCCTGTAATCCCAGCTACTCGGGAGGCTGAGGGACAAGAATTGCTTGAACCCAAGAGGCAGAGGTTGCAGTGAGCCAAGATCAACCCATTGCATTCCAGCCTGGATGATAGAGTGAGACTCCATCAAAAAGAAAGAAAAGGAAGAAAGAGGGGGAAAGGGAAGGGAGAGGGAGAGGGAGAGGGAGGGGGAGAGGGAGAGGGAGGGGAAAGGAAAGGGGGGGAGGAAAGGGGGGAGGGGAGGGGGAGGGGAGGGGGGAGGGGAGGGGACGCAAGGGAGGGAAAAGGAAAAGGAAAAAGAAAGAAAAGAAAAAAAACCCAAAATAAACTAAGCTGGCAATTTCATATCAGGTGAAATTTATTTTATCTTAAGTAAAAAACAAAAATACTTTAGCTTAGTGTCCAGCATGTAGCTCGCCATGTCACAAACAGGCTCCAGAGCCAGGAAATGCTACGCACCTCACTTCTCTGATTCCTGTCTGTCCACTAAAGGGGTCTGATCACGGCCCTGCCCTCAAGGCCCAACATCACGTCTGCTGTAAAGCTGGAGATTAGGAAGGGGAGCTGAAGGAGAGCCTTGAGGCAGCGAAGCAAGTTAGGAAAAAACCCGGCCTCCATCCTAAGGGGAGAATGAACTCTTAGGAGCGCAAATACACTGGTTCCGTTCTACTGGAAACATCTGTTCTTCAGAAAGACAGGCTGAGCCACAGCTATCCTAGCTTCAAACTTTGCAAACCTGTCATATCATTTTTTTTTAAGCAGCAGAACTCTTTTTTTCAAATGCAATCTTGTTCAGAGTCCCTTAAAACATACATCAGGTGACACTCACGGGGAGGTGGTGCCTTGGGGGAAAGCAGGGCTGGGCCGCAGCCCCTCTACCTCTCCCACACCTGCTGTGGTCGGGGACAATCTCTCCAAGTTCACACTTTTCCTCTTCCCAGTGAGACAATCAAGAATGGGCCTGGCAGGGTTCTGCTGGTTTCTTCAAGAAGGAGGCTCAAGGTGAACATGACACTAAGGGACAGCACTGCTGTCCAGTTAGAAACTGGCTTCCAAGGTCTGGAGGGCTGTGGTGAGGCACAAAGGAAGGGGCTGGATTTGTGACGGCTTAAGAGAGCAGAGCTAGGACCAAAGAGTACCAGTCAGAGGGACAGAGGTGAATGCCTTCCACACCTGAGCGCTCTCCTGTGGAAGCCCCAGGAGGACGGGCTGCTGGCCGACCCCCACCGCCCTTCACCCTCTTCTTCCTCCTCATTGTTAAGAAGTGACCCCTCATCATCCCTGCAATAGCACTAAGAGCAGGGGGTGCCACCCCATGTCCCTGCAGGGGAAACTGAGGCTCAGAGAGGTGCGGATGCTTGTCCTAGGTCAACTGGAATTCTTATCTGAATCTGAGATTCTATGGGAAAAAAAAAAAAGACTCAGGAGAGGAAAACTGCTTTCTGGAGCTGAAGAAGCTGAGCCAGATCTAGAACCGTGTCTCCTGACTCTTAGTCCAGGACTCCGTCCACTCTCTCCCACTGGCCAGCACAGAGAGGGGAAGGCGCATCTGGGGTCAGACGGCACCACCTGGGACCTCACAGGCCAGATCTCTGGGGCAGCAAGTGGCTTCGGCGTGGAGGCTTCCCTGCAATGGCACAGGCTTAGCTGCCATGGCACTCTTCTGATGCCAGTGCAGGAAGGGAGCAGGTGCTGGTTGCTTCCAGGCCACGCTCCCCAGAGAGGGACACAGAGGATGGACGCAGTCTTCTGTGCTGTCTCCCACGTGCAAAGAAACAAAATGTCTTTATCCAACGGGCTGGGAAGAATATGCTACACACCAGCCCATGGCACGGAGATTTCATACTTTACGAACTGAAAGGACCAGAGAAAGGGGTTGGGAAATTTCCAAGAACGGCTCCCTCCAATGTGGGTTTTCAGATGAAATGGTTTTTGGAGAAGGAAGGAGGGAGTGGGGGAGGAGAGAGGGAGAGACAACACATCTGGAGAACTCTGTTCTTCCCCTCACTTAGGTATACAGTTCACAGTAAGGAGACCCAGCCCTCACATAGCTCAGGGCTGGGACTGCCATTGACCAGGGAGAGATTAAGGGACACTGTACTTTTTATGACAACGTCCCCAGGGAGAGCAGGAAAGAGACTCTGCATGCAGTGTCTTTCACTTGTAGTTAAATGAAGTGATGAAGATGATGGTGGTGAGGAAGGCGATGTGATGGTGACAGTGATCACAATGTGGTAATGGAGACGATGGTGGCGGTGATGATGATGATGACAGTGGTGATAGTGACGATGATGATGCTGATGAAGGTGACATGATGACAGCCACCTCCACTATGGCCAAGTACTTCTCAAGCTTCACCAAATTTAATCCCCGCTATGACACTTCCATTTTACAGATGAGGACACCACGGCTTGGAGTGGTAGGGGACATCTCAAAGCTACACAGCTGGAAAGTCATGGCAGTGGGACTCACATCTGCATGTCTGACTCCAGACCCTGTGCTCCTCAGCACTGTTCTGCACTGGGCTCAGGAGAGATCACTCTGCAGCAAGCACGCTGCAGCGGGGAATACACCAGGCTATAGTAACAGGGTGCGGACATTCAAGTCCTGACTCTGCCTCTCACTGGCTATGTGTCCCTGAGCAACCTACTAGACCTCTCTATGCCTTGATTTCCTCATCTGTAAAATGGACATAATACTGCGTTTCATTAATTTGGAGAGGTACAACTGAACCTCCCTTAAAACTGATGTGGTAATAAGTCTCTGGCCATATTCTTTTCTTTTCTGTTTTTTCTTTATTTTTGAGACAGAGTCTCGCTCTACTACCCAGGCTGCAGTTCAGTGGCGTGATCTCAGTTCACTGTAACCTCTGCCTCCCGGTTCAAGCAGTTCTCCTGCCTCGGCTTCCTAAGTAGCAAGGATTACAGGTGTGCACCACCACGCCTGGCTAATTTTTGTATTTTTAGTAGAGACGGGGATTTGCCATGTTGGCCAGGGTAGTCTCGAACTCCTGCCTTCAGGTGATCCGCCTGCCTCGGCCTCCCAAAGTGCTGGGATTGCAGGCACGAGACACCGCACCTGGCTGCATTTTTTTCTTTCTTAGAGGTATGGAAGGAAATGAGGTATCTTACAAGGTCTCTCAGATCTGATGATAAATGGTAGTATCTACCCTAGAGCGTTGTTACAGGAATTCGATGATATAATACCTAGTGAGTGCTTAGCGCACCAGGCACTAAATAAGCATTTATAAGAACTACTCTTATTTTGAAAAGTTTTACAGCTTAGCCAGTCTACAAAATGTATTCAAGTGTTTGTAAAGGAATTAAAATGGCCACACTTTGAATCAAGTTCTATGTCAGAAAAAGTTTCCTGCCCTTAGAGACCATCACTGACCTCCATTCACATGCACATCGTCAGACTCAAGCAGGCCAGGAAGGGCCAGAGGCGGGACGTGAACTCAGAGCTCTTCACGGCCCAGCACGCGTCGCCCAAACACACAAGGCTGACATGCTGGTGTCTCGGGCTACGACGTTACTGCTGTCACATTGGCAGTAACTGGAGCATCCTCAGAGGAACCAAGGAGGTGTCAATACAACAGGGAGCGAGTCATCCCGGGGGTGTTGGCTGCAGCCTCGAGGGCCCTCATGTGGACACTGCACTAATGGATGAAGTCAGCCTCCATGTGGGACCTCCCTTACTGGGGCCTGGATCACTGCTTTAGATATCTACGGACTCGACTTGGGACGATGTTTTCTGCTTCCTGCAGCCACGTGTCACCCCTGCTCCGAGCCTGGTAGAAAAGGAGGGCCAGTGACAGCCTTGGAGTCGTCTCCACTGGTGGTGTGGGGAGAGAGGGGAAGGGCCACCGCAAGGCCAATTCAGTCCATGTCAGCTCCTAGGAATGTTCTGAGCCTGTTAAAGCTCAGAGGAGGCCATAGGCATCCTCATTCCATCACTGCATGACTCAGGCTCAAAGGCCTAACTTCTCTGTGCCTCAGTTTCCTCCTCCATAAAATGGGGGTAATAACAGGTCCTTTATACATTTGTTGTGAGGGTTAAATGAGATAATCTGGGTAACGCATTGCTCAGCTAATCTCATTTATTAGATCACGAGGCAACCCTCCTTGAGTGCGCTCAGGAAGCAGCAGGGCATACCTGTGCCCTTAAATGGGAGCAATGAGTATCCCCTCTCAGAGGATGAAATGAGACAAGAATGAACAAGATCTCAGAACACGAGAATGCCCTATGCAAACGTTCCTCCGGCAACCACTTTGTGAGCTGCTGCTGGGGCGGGTGCTAGGACACAAAGGGGACAATCCCGTCCTTGCCCACGTGACCTTGCAGTGTGGTCTGCTCTGACACTTAGCTGAAGTGCGCCTGTTTCCCCTACTGGCCTGAGGCCCCCGAGAGCAGGGATGATGACCTGTCCATAGAGGCCACCACCATATCCCCAGCACCAGCCCAGCATCCGGGACATCAACCTACTCACAAGTGGATGAAAAGACTGAGCAAGGGTGAGGAACTGCATTCCAGGCCAGACTCAAAGGCTCTGTCTTACAGAATCACCCACAACCTTTCCGTTCCTCTTTCTTAGTGATTGAATTTTCCAATTTGTCCATTAGTAAAGCCTCCTACAGCCTGCCAGCTTTTGCCAAATCTCCACCTTTCCCTGATGGATTACGCCCTGAACCTGGGGCAGGGCTGTACCCAGCTGAGAGCTCAGGCTTCACCCGGACCTGCTGAGAAAACAGTGCCAGTTGCCAAGCCTGGGACCCCCGCCATGTCCACCTGCCAGCCAGCAGGACTCCTGGGGCTGTGAAGGTTGCCAGTGCCAGGCTACGGGCAGCCCCAGAAGGCTGAGAGGTGGCAGGGTGGGCAAGCAGTTTGGAGGAGTTATCAAATTCACAGGCTGCAGGTGGGGGAAGTAGGGCAGGTGGGCTCCCTGGGCCCTCAGCCAGGCATCCATCCAGACCAGCACTGCCCAGCAGAACATTCTACCATGACGGAGACGTTCTGTATCTGGACTGGCGTAAACAATAGGCACAGGTGGCTACTGAGCGCTCAGAATGTGGCCAGTGTGACTGAGGATCCTAAGTTTATTTTAGTGTAGAACAGCCACACGTGGCTAGTGACTACTAGATTGCGGTCCAGGTACAGGCTTGAGAGGTCAAGCCTAGGATCTGGGGTGAAGTGGTGACCCCAGAAGTTGGCAGAGAATGGAGGGAAGGTGAACCGAAGCATGTCTGATTTCTGAGACACACTCGCTGCTCAAGAGGGGTCCAGGGGCCCCAGACACTGACAGCTCACATTCCGGAACAACTGCCTCTGGGCCACGCATGCGTGAAGCACATTAACTCACTTAACTGACACAAAAACACATTACACAGTATACTCAGACATTTTACAGCCACCCAGGAAGGTAGGAATTACAACAAGGCCCATTTCACAGATGGGGAGACTGAGGTTTGGAAAGCCCTGCTATCAGCAGCACCCTGATGCTATATGGGTGATGTCCTGCTGGCTAGACCTCCCCTTCTCCCTCCTCCCACCCCAGGGCCCCCGACCCACAAAGCTATTTTCAATAAAAGTAACAGAGATATTGTACTTATTTTTGAAACAACATAAACACTCACTTTTCGATAATGAAATTTGAACCTCAATGTCCGCAGTCTCCCCACACCCCAGGCCAAAGGTGGAATTCCTCTCCACTTCTTTCCATAAGCTTTTGAGATGGGAGTCTAGCTCAGTTGCCCAGGATGGAGTGCAGTGGCGCGATCTCAACTCACTGCAACCTCTGCCTCCTGGGTTCAAGCTATTCTCGTGCCTCAGCATTCCGAGTAGCTGGGATTACAGGTGCCACCAGCACGCCCATCTAATTTTTGTATTTTTAGTAGAGATGGGGTCTCACCATGTTGGCCAGGGGGGTCTCCAACTCCTGACCTCAAGTGATCCACCTGCCTTGGCTTCCCAAAGTGCTGGGATTATAGGCCTGAGCCACCGTGCCTGGCCTGAAAATGCTTTTTTTGACCTCACTATTAATGACTTTGTTAACAGGGGCCAGAAGTCATTTCATTATTGTTTATCTGTATTTCTCTCTCAGTCTGAAACTTGCTGATATTTGAAGAAACTGGGATGTGAGGCAGGGATCAATCGTGGGGCTGCGCGTGGGACCGAATGGGCTCCTGGGAGGCAGGACTAATGCTGGTGCTGACGCTGGGGAAGTCCCAGGCAGACAGCAGGGTGCTCACCAACCTCGATGAGAACCGCCTGCCACTCTGCACTCAAACTGATTTCACAACTGGCGTGACGGACCTTGGCACTCCTGACTCTGGGGCTGTGGGTCACCAGGCAAGCAGGACCAGCAATCAAGGAGCCTGGACTTGAAAGACTAAATAGGGTTCAAGACCCCAGCTAGACCACGTGCAGGCCGGGCACCCAGGGAAAGTCGCTTCTCGCAGCCCCAGTCTCCTCATCTGTCACGTAAGGGTGGCAAGGCCTACCTCCCAGGGTCGTTGGGGAAGGAAACAAAGAACTAACAGAGCAAGCACACGGTAGGTGCTCCAAGAACACTGGCCCCGTCCACTTGCTGTTAAAGGCCAGATGCAGAGAAGTACCATTTAGAAATGAGTGCAAGAAAGAACCCAAAGTCTCATTTAATCCAACCTCACATGCCCCCACCCTACCCCAGTAAATCTCCAAGGTGGTCGGGGGCTCTTTCCAAGAGCGACTCCATTTACAGAAGAGGGCAGGGGCCAATCACTGCTCAGACAATGTCTGGGCAAACCGACAGCCCAGCTCCAGGCCAGTTTGGTAGACAGAGATGAGAAACAGAGACGGAGGCAGTTGCCAGAAATCACCACTCTTGAGAACCAAGAAAGAGATGGCGGCTTCAGACGCAGGGCTGAAGGTCTCTGAAGCCTTGGGAAGAACATGCAAAAAATCCCCCGGGAGAGAGGAGGGAAATGGGCCCAAGGACCTGCCAGAACACGACATCAAAGTCGTCCTGGGCTGGTGCCAGCATCGGGGCCAAGGCCGTCCTGGTGAGTGAGTCCACCAGGGGTCTCATGATGCAGCTCTTCCCAGGTGCCCTTCCTCCGGGACACTGAAGGCTGAGGCCAGCTGGATGGGGGCGGGGGAAGGGCTGGAAGACAGCTGGGATGAACCAGGTAAGAGGTAATTTAAGCACAGATCCACTCTTGTTAGTGCAAGAGGCGGTGATTTTTCCTGGGCATCTAGGAAGAGGTATCCAGCCTGGGAGGCAGGGCCCCCAGGCACAGTCGAGGCAGGGTATGGCCAGCCATGCTGCTGAATGGGACACATGCAAGGTGCACGCTGAGCTCACCAAGCCACGTCCTATGCACACCAAGGAAGGGACCGCTTGCTCGACTGTACCATGTCCCCATGTAAGCCTGCAACTCTTTGGATGGACTTTTTTTTCTTTTCTTTTCTCTCTTTCTTATTTTCTATTATATTTTTTGGTAGAGATGAGATCTCACTACGTTGCCCAAACTGGTCTCAAACTCCTGGGCTCAAGAGGTCCTCCCACCTGGGCCTCCCAAAGTGCTGGCATTACAGGTGTGAGCCACTGCGCCAGCCTCTTTTCTCCCAGCTCTTACCAGCTCCCAGAAGCCAACTGTGCCCATCTTTTCCAAACTCAGCATTTACACATCTCGCTTTGGCCACAGTGGGAGTATTTACACAGTAGAAATGGGCAGGCACTGCAAATCGGGACATCCCCGGCACCCGCCAGAAAGAGGCCGCCGCTCCTCTCTAGCCCGCCTGCCTCCTTGGCAGGACTGTCCTGTCAAATCAGTTCCTGCAGATCTGCGCCGCTGGAAGGGAACCCTGAATTCAAGAGAAGCCAGGATCCCCTGAGGCCCAGTCAGTGCCATGTCCCTGTGGGAGAGTCAGGGGCCAAACAGTGGCAGAAAATAAGCAAAAAGAAGGAGAGCATGGGCTTGAGGCTAGTTACCCCCAGGTTCAGATGCCAGCTCCGCCACCTACGGTGTGACCTGTCTGAGTCATCTCATCATTCTGGGCCTCAGTCTTTGCCTCTGCAAAGTGGAGCAATAGAACCCCAGAATGAAACAGTATGTACAGAATGCATGATACATAACAGGTACTCAGGAGTGGTCACTACTAATACTCTAAGGGGATACAGGGTGATGGGGAGAGAGAACCAGGTGAGATCACCCCAAGAGCCTCCAATTTAGAGGAGGGCAATTATGCACCCAGAAGGAAAAGCATTCATAAGGGTGCTAGACTCATTTAATCCTCACAACCACCCTATGCAGCAAATACTGCTCCCATTTTACAGATGAGAAAACCAGGTCTCAGAGAGATTGACACCAGGTCAAAGTCACCCACCTGGACAGTGGTGAAGCTACGGCTAAGCCAGCTGTCACCAGCTCCCAGAAACCAACTGTGCCCATCTTTTCCAAACGCTGCATTTAAGCATCTCACTTTAGCCATAGTGGGAGTATTTACACAGTGAAATGGGCAGGCACGGCAAATCGGGACATCCCCGGGCAGCCGCCAGAAAGGGTGCTAGAGGTGCCTTCCTTGTAAGATGCACGATCTTATTTAAACCCGGGAGAGTACTCCAGGTGAAGAACTGCACCACCTGTTCTTACATCTCTTTGATTTTTTAGAGGCTGACATTTTTTCACTCCATTTCTCTTTTGTTCTTTGCACTTTTTCCCCTTGAGGCGGTCACAGTTTCTCACTGATTCACAGCTGGTTTGGCCTATGAAGGTCAGTTAACCCTTCATTTGTCAACTGCGCCAAAAGTGCATTTTCCCCGGTTGTCACCGGTTTATAGCGAGGCTGGATGCTGGCCTGCCTTTCCGCACTCAAGGGTCACTTTGTTACGCAGCCATATCCAGCTCTCCTTTGCCTTCGTGGTTTCTGTCTCCTTCTCCAACAGAAAGTAGGAGCCAAGGTTGGAGGCTCTTGCTGATCTGTTAAGGTTCATTCCTATTTACTGGCTTCAAAACGAGAAACAAATGTAAAAGTTTCCACTCTCCTCCCCCGGCAAGCCAAGGCCCGTCGTGCCGGGGCCTCCTCCCCGCCAGGCCTTCACTCTTGGGTCACCCCCAGTCCCTTGGAGCTCCTGCCTGGCACAGAGAGAGGGTGACTCACTCCTGAGGCACGGTGCCCTTGCCCTGGGGCCCAGCCACACCGAGATGGGAGACATACAGCCCATGAACTTTGGGGCTTTTGCTGAGCAGCGCCTCACATGGGGGTTGGGGACACAGCTCCCTTCTGATGCCCCCCGCTTTCAGCGGGCAGAAGGCAGGCATGTAGGCAGTGGCAGTCAGGGAGAAAGAGGTGAAAGTTAGAGGGAAAGGCAGACTCTACTGACCACACTGAGGTCAGAGCCAAGGGTTAGGCCGGAGGGTTCCTCTCCCGCTGGAGTTGCCATGAAAAGGCAGAAAGACAAAGCAGAGGACCTCAAGATCAAGCCTGGGGATTCTCCCATCAAAGGTGCCCTGGAAGGCAAGGCCCTGTTCCCTCCGGGCCTTGGTCTTCATATCTGCAAAATGGGCCTCTTGTCTGTACAGCTTCTTCCAGCTTCAAAAAAAAAATATCCCACACCGAACAGCTCACAGTCATCCAGTGTACAGCCCCCAGCCTCCCTGGAAGAGGATATTGAGGCTTTCCAGCCACGACTCCACTCAAAAGCCTGAAGAATAAAATGCTAGGGGAAGCTTCTACCAGCTGCTGACAAGTCAAGGCCAAGTCAAGTCAACGACTGTTTATCAAGCACCTACTATGTGCTTTATCAAGCACCTACTATGTGCCAACGGCTGGCGATACAGCAGCGGACATAACAGACAAGAGTCTGCTTCAGGAGCTGACGGGAAGCAGGGAGGAAACAAGGCGAATGCCCTTTAGAAGGTGATCAGTTCCAGGGAGATAACACTGTGGAGGAGGGGTGGTATGTCAAGGGGCAGAGCAGGAGGGTTCTCAGGGCAGCGTGGCACCCAGCGAGAGAAAGGGAATTTCAGCCTAGCTCCTAGCCCAGCAAGAAGCTGGCACTTCCCATCTGGTCTCTCAGGTGATCCTCACACTATCCCTGAAGGTGTGAAGTGGAAACTGAGGCCCAGAGATGTGGCGTGCCTCGCTGAAAGATGTCCAAAGCGAGTCTGCCTCCCTCCAGGCCATGCAGTTTTCCTGAGAACCAGATACTGCCAGACTCGGAGGTCCTGGGCCCAGGGAAGGTGAGGGTGTGGCCAGGCCACGCCCATCAGCCACGGATGCCACATCCAGGAATGCAAAGAAGTGGATTTTGCCCTGTAGCCATGGTGCCCCACTGCACAACATGCTTCTAGGACAAGCAAGTGCTTTCAGGGAAGTCTGCGGCTGCCCTGGGCACAGCACAAGCTTCCATGGTGCAGGGTTTCCACTCAGCGGCGAAGCTTTGGACTTGCACGTGGGGACTCCTCCCAGCCTGGCACACGGCTCTGAAGACCCAGTGAGCATCCACAGAACGTGTATGGCTGAGGATGCTTGTCTCTGGGAGCAGGAGGTGTGAGAAGCCACTCATACATACCGATGGCAAGCATACAGCCTGAAAAATGCACACACCCGTGTGACCACCACCCAGCGCACTAGAAGGCTCCCTCAGGCCCCTTCTCGACAGTTCCCTCAAGAAGTAACCACCATTTCATTACACTGCCTACCATCACCCTATCACTACAGGGTGGCTGTGCCTGACCTTGAACTTCATATAGTTGGACTCATACACCATGTACACACTTTATTTTGCTCAGCATAATAAACATGGCGTTTACTTTTCATCGCTGTGTAGTACTCCACTGTGTAACTATGCCACAATTTCTTTATCTGTTGTACTGTTGATGGATACATGGGATGTTTCTAGTTGGAGGCTACTATTACTGAGGCTGCTCTGAATAGTCTCGCTTATGTCTGTTGGTAGACAGAAACACTCAATTATCTTGGGAACAGATCTGGGAGTAGAATCACTGGGTCCTAGGAGAAGCAGGAATGAATGCATTACACCCTTGCCAAGACCTGGTAAGCAGGTAATACAGGAAGGCTTCCTTGTACATGGAGAAACAGAGAGAACTAATAATGTACTGAGAGTCACACAGCAAAGCTGTGGTCCCAAAACCCAGCTGTGCGTGGCTCCAGCTCCATGGCGTCCTCACTCAGCCTGGCATGGGTGGGCACCATGAGTGGGGCCTGCCTGAGACAGAGGTGATAGGACCAGTGCGAGGAAGGAATACTCGCTCGCTGTCTGAAAGAACAGCGAGGCCCCGACGTGTCCCCAGGAGGCTGGGAGACCAGGTACGGGCCCTGGAAGGCTGAGCAAACACAGAAGCATGAATAAGGCCTAAGTCCACCTAAACCCCAAGCACATAATTTTATCTGGAAGCCAACTCGTCCAGCCACACCGGCGCGCCCTGCTTCTTCAGGAGAGGGCAGCCTCCGATCTGAGGCACCTTTGTCTCCCCTGGACTGTCCGAGACAGAGTGGCAGAAGCCTCGCTTGTCCAAACACACGACAGTCAACGTCTCCCAGCTCCCCCGCTGCCCGACTGCTGCCTCAAAGAACCAACTATTTGCCCCGACCTCCTGAGCCTCTCGCCTGAAGTTACCCGGCTGGCTGAGTGTTCGGAGGACTCTCTGGCTCTGGCTCTGAAAGCTGAAGGAGGGTGCAGGGACATGTCCCGCCATGACATCTGTGACCCCTCCCGGAGCGCCAGTCCCACACAGGGCTGGGAAAAGCTGGGTGAGAGTCGGCACACCCCGAAGGAGGCAGCGCCATGCCCCGGAAGGAGGCAGGCAGGAAAGCCGATCGGTGTGTGCTGAATGACAGCATGAATGAGTCAAACCCCTACTGGGTAGGGGGCAGATGGCAGACAGCCGCTGTGTTGGTGTCACTCCCCACCCCTCTGAGTCTCCCCTGCCCCGCGGCCAGGATGCTGTCACGGTCACCACAGGAGGCTACCACGTGTGTACTGTGACCCCACCTGGTAGCCAGTAGACCAGTCCAGACATCAGCATCTGCCTGAGCCCACCCATATGGGGGTCCTTCTGGGGGATGTGACGACTGGAGTGAGAAGGGGCAGATGGTCTCCCACTGAGGCTGAGCTGCAAAGTCTGTGCCAGGGAAAGCTGGAGGCCGTGTGTTAGCAGGAGGAGAGCAGGAGAAGGACACAGGAGTGCAGAGAGGAGCAGGGAGGAAGGTACCCCTGCCCACCTGCTTGCCCACAGCCCCTGGAGGTAGGCTGCCAGGATCTGCACCTGGAACAGGGAGAAAGGCTCCTCTTCTGGAAGAAACCCCCTGCCACCCAGTGGGGCAAACCTCCCTTTTGAAGATGGGCCATGGTGCACGCCTCCTATCCATCAGGGCCCAGACATTGGGCTGAAGTTCATGTGCTGCCCTGTCCTTGGGCCTGGGGCATCCCTTCGCCAAAAGAGGGCTTTCTGTAACGCCATGGTTACCATGCTATTTTTTCCCTCACTCCCTAAACTGAACCAGCCATTAGCTAAAATATCTTAAGACCCCTCCTGAAGGGTCTTAGTCGAGCACCAGCTCTTCATGAAACCCCCTATGGAGACCCCTGCTCCGTCCCCTCCTGCCCTGGAATGCCCACCTCCCCCCAACAGGTTCTTGCCTTCCACCAGCATACAAACGCCTGGGCATACAGACACTCACTCCAATGATGCTTTTCCCCACATGTTCTCCTTTGCCAGTTCATTCTCTGCAAGCTCAACCATTAGCCTGTGCATGTTTAATGCATTCCCACACACATGCCTCCAGTCATCAAATATGCATCAAGCACCTATTCCATGTCCGACCTGCTGATTCTTCCCCTAGTCCCCAATTTCTAAAAACACGACCTGCAGGGTCATCAGCATCAGAATCACCCAGACCTGCTTATCTAAAATCCAGAGCAGCCCAACCAACTGCCCCATTGTCTCAAGAGCGCACTCCAGAACAGGCTCCCTGGCACTGAGGTGCAGACTCAAGCTTGAGAACTCCTGGCTCCCGACTGCCGGCAGGGGCCAGCTTTGCTTCTTCTCATTCTCATTATTCTCCCTCTTCCCCCCACATCAACCCTCATGGATTCCAGGGAGGAGCTCAGAGCCATATTACATGGAAGACTAGATTCTTCTCTAATAGCTTTGTGGTTTTATTTCTGCTCTGAGAGCATTAAATATCTAACATTCACTCATAAAGACACATATGTACTTTTAAATCGAGTCTCTGGAGGTCATCACGAGCACATCTTAGAGATCGGAGATCCCCAAGAAAGGCGCCTTAAGTGGGATTGGAAGTAGGGGTGATACGAACGAAGGCCCGAATACAAAAATGTCTATTCTCAGCACCTCCCACCCACCGCACTGGGCGCCCAGCTTCCTTGCCTGTGTGAGGGCTGCATTCTTTTCTCTCCTGGCAGGTGTATTTGACCGATTAAAATCTGGGCTCCACTGTGATGTCACCACCTGCTTCTCTCCTACCCACCCCAGTGGCTTTCTCAGACCATATATATTGATCTGTCCTAAAACTGCCAGGGAGACGGAGAGGATGAATGGGAGAATGGCGGGCCTGCTGGGCTCAGGCTCTGCAGCTCTTTCCACCCCGGGAAGATGGGCCCTAAAGGCCAGACCCAGGCAGCGGCTGCTGGAGACATCTGAGCTGAAGCACGGGGCTGGTCTCCAGCTTGTGGTCTGCGATGGAAGGCTGGCTCTTCAAAGGCGCCACTAATGGCCCAGATGGTGCTGATCCTCCCTCAGCACCATCAGGGCTAAAAGGCTGAAGCTTTTCAAGATATTGATCTGTTTTCCAGGGCGCCTCTGCACCACGCAGCCCCATAATAAAAGCTAAGAGTCTAGGAGAGATGGCCCAAGGTTGCACAGCTCCTGATAATAAGAGAGCACACCTATCGAGAAGCCTACCAGCTGCCGCGCAGCAGCGTCACACTCCATTCGGAACTCGAACCACCTCGCTTCAGTCCACACCAGCGTCTCAGCTTTAATGTGCACGTGCATCACCTGGGGGTTTTGTGAACATGCAGATCACAATGCAGCACGTGTGGGTGTGGCCCAAGACGCTGCATCTCTAACAAGCTCCCAGGTGAGGCTGACGCTGCTGATCCGTAGACCGCACCTTGGATGGAAAGAAGTCCTGCTATTAACGTCATTCCCATTTTACTGAGAAGGCAACTGCAGCAGCTCGCAGAGTTTGTGCCTTGCATGGAGTCCACAAAGTAGAAAGAGGCAGAGCTGGGATTTGAACTCAAACTTTTGGCTCCAAGGTATAAGCACAGGGCCCCTAAGCCAAGATGACCCTCTCAAGGCAAGCTGGAGGCTTTGCTGTATTCTAGCTGTTTCTCTGTGTCTGCCGTCAGGTGCCAGCCAGGTTGTGCCTCGCCTGTAGACACTTTTTCAGGAAATGGAAGACAAAGCCCCCTCTTGGGAGATGGCAGGAGTCATGGCCAGCAAGCTGGGGGAGGCTTTGCGCAAAACAAGATGGTTTTTCCTCTGGGTAGGTCAGCGCCTTGCCAGGGTACACGAGATTCCAGACCACTGGACCCCACGCCATGATGAGGTCTAAAATCAAAACTGCATGATCCTCAGCAGAAAGCTCTGCTCACCCGTTCTGCGTCCTACTCAGCTCCAGGAGGCGGCAGATCCCAGCAGTCAAGGGTAAGGACTTTGGATTCCAGCAGCCCTGAGTTCAAATCCTACCTCTCCTATTTTGCTGCTGTGTAACTTTGAGCAAGTGACTGTACCCTTCTGAGCTTCAGTGTCTACATTTGAAAAATGAAAGAAAATATTCACATCCCTCACTGGATGGGTTGTGACATGAACTCAGAGCCCCTCAATGCTGGCACAGAGTCAGCACTGGACAGATGAGTAAACCACACGGCACAGGGTGGAAAAGGTGCTCAGGAGAAATGTGTACGCACCCAGCTGGGACAATCCGCCGGGCACAGGGGCAGGCGCGGTTAGAAAGGAAGGGAGAGGACACCCTGGCAGCCATGCTTTGCCACATGATCTATTCTCACGGGCCCCAGCCCAGCAATCATCACCCTGGTCCAAGAGGCCCGCAGTTGGGTGCCTGCCAACTCTGCCAGCACAACAAGATGGCCCCAAATGGATTTGCTTGAGGGCAGAAGGGTCCAGCACCTTGCCAGCAGTTTCTGGGATGAGAGAATGCTGATGAGGCATTCCCTGTAAACAGAGCCCCCTTGTCAGGACTAAGAAGACCCGGATTTGAATCGTGGCTCATGGACCATGAGCCGGGTGAGCCCAGGCAGGCCATGGCCCTCTGTGGAACGTCAGTGTGCTCTGCTGCACATGGGGCTTGAGGAGGCCAGGAGAGCCGAGAGTGGCTCGGCACTCGGCACAGATCACAGCTCACTCGATGGAAGTCGGCTGCATCCTCATCTCACAAATGACCTTTCTGGCCTTTCAGTGGCTCTGTCCAACCACCATGGAACCCTCGGCTTCCCTCCCTCACACATTTACACCTAATCTGTGAGTGTGTCCTGCCCTCTTTACCAGAAGACAGGTCCTGAGTCTGACCACTGCCACGTCCTCTGCCTGTGGTATTTATCAGCCTCCCCTCTCTCCTGGATTGCAACAGCCCCCAGCAGGTACCCCAGCTCACATACATGGATTTAGACCACACCAGCCAATAAGAACTCTGGGACGGTGGAAATGTTCTGTGTCTGGGCTGGGTACTAAGCACCTGAAATGTGCCTACTCAAACTGAAGGACTGAATTTTCAACTTTATTTCTTCAATTAATTTAAATATCCATGGCTACGCATGCCCAATGGCTACTGGACTGGAGGTTTAGAATACTGTCCATACAGCACCCGAGGGATGCTTTTTAAAGCCAGAGTCAGATTTTATCCTCCCTCTGCTCAAAACCCTCCAATGCTCTCCTCACTCCAGGGAAAATCCAAGGCCGGGGCGACTGTCTGCAAGGCCCAGTATAATTGCTGCCTCTACCTCCCATAGCTCATCTCCCGCCACCCTCTTCCCCTTCACTCTGTGGCAGCCCCCACTGGCTTCCTTGTGGTTCCCAAACCTGACCAGCCTCACTCCTGCTGTACTGTGCCCGCCCTTCCCTCCACCACACATCCACTAAATGTCTGCCTGGCTGGGTCCCTTCATTCACAGCTCTGTTCAGTGTCATCCCTGAACCCAGGAAAGGACACCCTAAGTCCTTTGCACCTCAGCTCCCTCTGCCTTGTTTCTTTAAAGCACCTATGATTACCTAAAAATATTATGTATTTACAGTCATGGCCAGGCACAGTGACTCACACCTATAATCCCAGCATTTTGGGAGGCTAAGGCGGGCGGATCATTTGAGGTCAGGAGTTTGAGACCATCCTGCTCAACATAGTGAAACCTTGTCTCTATAAAAAATACAAAAATTAGCCAGACGTGGTGGCATGTGGCTGTAATCCCAGCTACTTAGGAGGCTGAGGCACAAGAATTACTTGAACCTGGGAGGCAGAAACTGCAGTGAAATGAGATCGCGCCACTGCACTCCAGTCTGGGTGACCGAGTGAGACTGTGTTAAAAAAAAAAAAAAAAAGTCCTGAATCACGTAACAACAGGGGTGTGTTCTCAGAAATGCAATTTTCAGTGATTCTGCCACTGTGTGAACATCACAGAGTGTATTTCCACAAACCTACATATAGCCCATTATCCACTGCTGGGCTACAAACCTGTAGAGCACGTTACTGCCCTGAAGACTGTAGGCAGCTGTAGCACGGTGGTATCTGTGTATCTAAACATATTTAAACACGGAAAACATACAGCAAACGTATAGCACAAATGATAAAAATGGTTCACCTGTATAGAGCATTTACCGTGATTGGCGCTTACAGGACTGGAAGTTGTTGTGGCGAGTCAGTGAGTGGTGAGTGAATGTGAAGGCCTGGGACATGACCATACACTACTGTAGGCTTCATAAACACTGTACACTTAGGCTACACTACACTTATAAAGAAGTTTTTCTTTTTTCCTTTTTTTTTTTAAAGACAGAGTTCTGCTCTGTCACCCAGGCTGGAGTGCAATGGTGTGAGCCTGGCTGCCGCAACCTCTGCTTCTCGGGTTCAAGTGATTCTCCAGCCTCGGCCTCCCGAGTAGCTGGGATTACAGGTGCACACCACTCTGCCCGCCTAATTTTTGTATATTTAGTAGAGATGGCATTTCACCATGTTGGCCCGGCTGGTCCTGAACTCCTGACAGCAGGTGATCTACCCGTCTCAGGCTCCCAAAGTGCTGGGATTAAAGGCGTATAAGCCACCACCTCCGGCCCCACAATGCCTTTCTCTGTATACCTCCTGAAAGACTTGCCTGAGGCTGTTTTAAAGCTCATTTTTAAAAAATAAGTACAAAGAGTACACCATTAAATAACAACCAAATGTACAGTATAGTAAATGCACAAGCCGGTATCTTAGTTATTTACTATCAAGTCTATGTACTATGCACACTCTAGCTGCCTTGCCTTTGTATGACTGGCAGCGCGGGAAGTGTGTTTACACCAGCACCACCACCTGAGCAATCCGTTGCACCAGGACATCACTACGGCTATGGCATCAGTAGGTGACAGGGATTCTTCAGCTCCACAATGATCTTATGGGACCACCATCACACACTGACCACATCACTATGCAGTGCACGGCTGTATTTATTCACATGTTTATATTCTCTGTCCTTAACTGAATGCAGGAATATGAAAACAGAGATTTTAACTATCGTATTCATTGCTGTATCTCCTGCACTGAGAATAGCTCCAGACGCACTATGATAAAGAGGAACAAAAGAATCACGAGGCTGGCCCAGCGTCAAATAAGTGCCCACTGTCGCCGACGTGATAGCAAATTTTTAACCATCACTCTTACCCCAAACCCACCAGGTTCAGTGTCTGATGTCAAATTTCCTGGTCTGCTCAGCCAGGCTTGGTGTTCTCTTTTAAATGATAACAAAGAAGCGCCACCCTCTTCCTCTGCCCAGCACGCCCTGCCTGTGGACGCCAAGAAGCTGGGAGCCACACAAAGAAGAAGGAAGTCATGGTGGCGTCGGGCGGCAGGAGGGGCGCCCAGGCCTGGTTGCCAGGTAACCCATGATCATTCGCAAACACGGGGTAACGAGGATCCCACAAGGAGAGGACTGTGTGTTTCCTCAAGCATCTTATCTGCTGGGCTTGCCTGCCAGTGTTTGCACACCACCTTCAAAGAACAAAGTACCTAGTGGTGGGTGAGGGGAGGTGACGCTGAAGGGACAGAGTCAGGATCCCTGAAGGCGGGAGGAACAGAGGGCCTACTGCCATGTTCCTGGCACAGGGGCCTGAAAAGACACAAGGCAAGAAAGGCCTCCTGGGGCGCCACGCAGCGAACACTCACTGCTGCCCCGGGTGAGCTCATTCCAAGGCGCACTCAGGACACTTTTCCCAAAAGCCTGCCTGGCTGGTCTGCCTCCTCCCCACACCTCCTGTCTTTCCTTCTGCCCCTCACTCACTCCAAGCCAGGCTATCCACGTGGGCGCTGTTGACAAATGGGGCTGGGTCATCTTTGCAGAGGGGGCTGTCCCGTGTGTGGCAGGGTGCCTGCTGTTAGTGGAAATGTAAAATGCGGCAGACACTATCGAAAATAATCTGGCAGGTCCTCAAAAACCTAACAAGAGAAGAGCTATATATCGTCTGGCCATTCCACTTCCAGGTATAGACCACAAGAAGGGGAAGCACAGTCTGGGTGCGATATCTGTAACCTGCGTTCACTGCAGCACTATCTCTAACAGCCGAGAGGCGAAAGCAGCCTAGTGTCTGCTCACGGAGGGACAGGGAAGCACGGTGCAGTATACACAGACAATGGAATATTACTCAGCCATAACAGAGAAAGAAATTCTGACACATGCTACGATGTGAATGAATCCTAAGGACATGATGCCTAGTGAAATAAGCCAACCACAAGAGATAAATACTGCGTGACTGCACTTACATGAAGTACTTAGAGCAGTCAAATTCAGAGAGAGAGAGGGTACAGAATGGTAGGCGTCAGGGGCTTGCGGAGGGGGAACGGGGAGTTAGTGTTCAGTGGGGACAGAGTCTCCATTTGATAAGATGAGAAGAGTTCTGGAGACGGACAGTAGTGATGACTGCACAGCAACGGGAATGCACTTACTGCCACAGAACTGTATGTTCAAAACACTGCAGACTTGCTACATTTGATGCTATGTGTATTTCACCACAATTTTCTTGTTTTGTGAAATGGGTTCTTGATCAGTCATCCAGGCTGGAGTGCAGTAGCACCATCAAAGCTCACTGTAACCTTAAAACCAGGAAATCTTCCTCCCTTGGTCTCCTGAGTAGCTGGGACCACAGACGTGCGCCACCACGCTTGGCTAATTAAAAAAAAATTTCTGCAGAAACAAGGTCTCACTGTGTTGCCTAGGCTTCCCATTGTTATTTACTTTTATTTTATTTTTGGATTTGTTAGTGTGATGTAAGCAATTATTCCACATTGTCAACATATATGAAAACATCACATTGCACTGCATAAATATGTAATACATACAACCACTATTTGTCAATTAGAAAAAAAGAACAAAGAGGCCATTAACACAATGGTAAGTATATAGTAATGAGTGAATTCAACCCGCACGAGTGAATTCAACCCACACGAGTTCAACCCACACGAGTGAATTCAACCCGCATGAGTGAAATCAACCTGCATGAGTGAATTCAACCCACACGAATTCAACTCACACGAGTGAATTCAACTCGCACGAGTGAATTCAACCCACACGAATTCAACCCGCAGGAGTGAATTCAACCCACATGAGTGAATTCAACCCGCACGAGTGAAATCAACCCGCACGAGTAAATTCAACCCACACGAGTGAATTCAACCCGCACGAGTGAATACAACCCACACGAGTGAATTCATCCCACACGAGTGAAATCAACCCGCACGAGTGAATTCAACCCGCACGAGTGAATTCAACCCGCACAAGTGAAATCAACCCACACAAGTGAATTCAACCAACATGCGTTCGGCATTGACATGGCCCTGGCCTTCGGGGCTTCATGACCTCGTGGGGAAGACAGGAGAGGGGATTCTGATACACCTCTCACCCAGCTTCCTTTGGTGTTAACACTTTTCAGACCATGGAACATTTTTGTCACAACCAAGAAACCAAGAAACCAACACTGGTCCCTGATGCTGGACTAAACTGGACACTTTATGTGAACTTCACCAGTTTTTCCCGAGTATCCTTGTCCCATCCCTGGATCCCATCCAGGGCACCACATGACACTGAGTCACTGTGTCTCCTTGGCCTCCCTGGTCTGGGACGGTTTACGCTTTCCTCAGCCTTGAGGACGTGCACGGTTTTCAGGGGCACTGCTCAGGCACTGTGCAGAATGTCCCTCACACTGGGCGTCTCCTATGTGACACCTCCTTTTGTGTGTGTACACAAGATGTACAGTTGTGTGTATATGTGCTGTACAATTCAGCCATTTTAACCATTTTGAAGTGTACAATTCCACGGCATTAAGTTCGTCCACACTGCTAGTCAACCACTGCCGCCGTCCACCTCCAGACCTTCTCAACTCCCCAAACCCAAACTCTGTCCCCATCGAACATCAACTCCCGGCTCCCCTTCCTTCTACCTGTGGTTACCATGATTCTGCCTTCTGTCTCTAGAGATACTGCTTCACACCCATTAGGATGGCCACAAACAAAACAAAGGAAAATACTAAGTGTTGGCACAATGCAGAGAAATCAGAACCTTCATGCATCGTTGCCGGGAATATAAAATGGTGCAGCCGGGTTACTATATGATCCATCTGTTTTACTCCTAGCTATAGATCCAGAAGAATTAAAAGCAGGGTGCGTGCCTGTAATCCCAGCTACTCAGGAGGCTGAGGCAGGAGAATTGCCTGAACCCAGGAGGTGGAGGTTGCAGTGAGCCGAGATCGCACCATTGCACTCCAGCCTGGGTAACAAGAGCAAAACTCCATCTCAAAAAAAAAGAAAAAAAAAGCAGGGACTTTTGAAATGGACACTAGAGGACCCATGTTCAGAGAAGCGTTACTCTAAGTAGACCAAAGGTAGAAGCAACCCAGATGCCCGCCACCACCTCCTTCTGCAGCAGAAGGCATTCCCCCTTAATAACCAGCTCAACACCTGCCTTCCACCTCCCCACCCCGGTCTAGAACCGGTTCCATAACAACAAAATGAGGTGACCTGTAGCCAGGTGAGTGGCCTATTCTACTCCTAAGCTCTCTGGCCTCAGTTCCCAGGACTCAGAAACTCTGAAAGAACAAATAACTCATCACTGGGTCTGCATTTCTCAGGGAAACGATGACTTCAGACAGAGAAAACAGTGATTCTGTTTGGCCAGGACTGTAACCCAAATTCTAAGAAAAGTAACAGTCACAAAGGAGTTCCTATTAATTGGACACCTCCTGCATACCAAGGTTTCCCTCCTAGCTCTCATCCTCACAGCTCTCGCAGGGGTGGGTATGACTATTGATCCATTTTAGAGACGAGGACACTGAGATTCAGGGGGAAGAATCATTCTCCCCCATCCAGGGCAGACCACACACACTCCAATGGCAATACCCAGCCCACAGGGGCTTCATCTACACTGGAGATCCCTCAGGCTTAGGTGGGGACGTTTCTCCTTCCTGATTTAGCTTTGGGGAGCAGAGGATACCCTAGTGGGGACACAAGAAGACGGTGACTTCACAGACTTGGTCACATGACTGGCAGACCACCTAGGGAAATGGGGTCCTCTCAGATCTGTCTGGCCCCAAATGGCTAAATGGCAAGGACCCCTCAGACACGGAGCAGATAGAGTAAGTGCTGAGCTTGGGCCCTTCTGTGGTGCACACTGAGTTTGTGTGCATCCTATAGAGTATGTTACCTGGGCAGGTGTGTGTTACCTGGGCAGGTGTGTATTACCTGGGCAGGTGTACTTTCATTGTTCCTACCCCCTGCTGAGACCAGGAACTCTTTTCTCTGTTTTACCCATGGGTCCGGATTCCTCTCCGGCTTTCTGCTGTGCTTGATGTCACTCGGGGACTCCCACAGTCTTGGGGGTTCTTGATTTCCCCAGAGCTATGGTGACCCACTCAGGGGAAAAGGAACTGGAAGTATTTATCTCACATTGCACCATCACGTTTCTCCTCCTTGGATGGGGCCTGCTGCTTATTATAACAATGACAACATCGGAAATACTGCTTGTGGATTTCCTCAAGAGAGGTGATGACAGGCTTTTTCTGCCCTCTGGCTTTTTGTTGGATTCTGCAGACCTGAGATGAGGTTTTGTGCGTGTGGGACAGTTCCCTGTGGCTAGGAAGATTGAGTCCCCAAGTGAGACATCAAGGTGAGAGGGGTGCCCCTACCACTGTGAGGGTGTGTCGACACAAGCTTACCAGGGACCAGGAAAAAAGCCCCGCTTCTGGGGGGCATCCCTGGGAGCTTCCAACCGAGTGACACCTGCTGCCAGGGCTTCAATTTGCTAAAGATTTAAGTGAAAACAAATATATTTTAAAGTTGCCATCATCTCTTTAGAGCCTGCTAGTTCCTAGCAGGCACAATGCTAAGCACTCTATGCTTTTGTTGGGTTCAACAGTCTTACCAGATATAACAATCATCTCCATTCTACAAACAAAGAATGGAGGCCCAGAGAAGAATAAAGTGGCCTGCCCAGGGTCACACAACTGGGGAAGTGGCTGCAGGAAGAAAGGCACCTGCTGACAGGGGTGAATGAAAAAAATGAGAAAGGGAAATGACAGCCCTTAGCCAGAAAGTAGAAATCTGGAGGTAAACATGAATTCCATTATATACCCATACCTGCCAATCTGGGATTCTGCAAACTTCTCAAGAACCTGGTAGTGGCCTCCTGGAGGTGTGCTGTGAATGGTTCTGCAGCTGCCTCTGGGCTCAACAGGAGACAGTGGTGATTGATTATTAATGTCTGCCAGGGCACAGTTCTGAGAAGTGGTAGAACAGATGCAACATTTATCATGGGGAGACTCCTACCCAACTCTCTGAAGCAGGATATTTCTCTGAATCTTTCTGCTCCTTAGCTTCTCCTTGCATTAAATGAGCTCGGATAGAGAATAATGGGTGAAAGTACCTTTTGAAGAGGAGATATTTTCTCTGAATGCTAAACTGCACATCTGGCATTTGTTAATTCAGAGATAAAATTTGGTTCTCCCGGAAAGGTAGACCCCACTCAATATACAGTTATTAGGCACCGATTGTGTTCTTGGGTCTCCACCCTCCCTAGAGTTTAGCAAAAAAGACAAGACAATTGACTTAATGATTATTTAAGAATTATTGTTGTTCTAAATGCCTTAAATGGGAAGTACAGAGGGCCACATCCCACCCACCACAGGGCAGCCTCGCCTTCCTGTGCAAGATTTGATTCTGAAGTGGAAAATTACTTTTCTGTTCACAGCCCAGTGGAAATGCTTGCATGGTGGCTCCAGTGCCTAGGAAGGTGCTAGACCACGGAGGACGTGAGCATGTGGTATAAAAGGGCCGGGGAGGCCACACGTCTGCACACAAAGCTGACAGTGGTCCCTCCACCAGCAACTTGTCTATCTTTGCCAATTAGAAGTTCATGCCTCCTTCTTTGATTTTTTTCCACCCCGTAGAGGATCTTGGCCATGCTGCCTATAGCTTTTGGCAAGGGGCAAGGGCACAGGACAGAGAAGACAAAAATGGCAGTGGCAGGGCCGAGGGAAGGTGTGTGCGAAGCTGGCGGAACGCGCCCAGCCCTCCTCTCCAGGCTGTAGTTAGAGGTCTCTCCCCTTGGCCTCAGCACCCTCCCCACTGCCGGGTGAAGGGAGCCACAGGGCATCACAGTTGCCTCCCCTGTTCGAAGCTGGCACCAGGACAGGCAGTGGGGTCTGTTTGGAATATATGCTCTTCATCAGACTCTGAAACAATCACTCTTTCTGGCCGGAGAGGAGGAAGGCACCTCTGAGGCCAGCGCTTCTCCCAGTGCAAACAACGACTCCGCCTGCCCAGCCCCGCTTTCAACTTTGTTGCTTTTGCAAATACGGTCCTGGGTCCCATTTCTCACATTCCTGCAGCCAGGTCCCAGCTGCCTCCTGCGGGGATGGTCCACTCCAGTGCCCAGTCCAGGACGGAGGAAGCCAGCCCCTCTATCTTCCAGAAAAGCCGTGGGCACTCAGGGAAATGGAGCAGGCCAGTCAGGATGGAAAGAAACGAGGCAAGTCTGAGAAACAGTGAGGCTGAAACAAGCAAACATTCAGGCCCCGGGTGCTGGGACCCATGTGGCCGAGGAACTGGTCTTCACAACATTTATCCCCACACCTCACCCCACTAACTCCTCCTTATTCCCCAGACAGCAGCTGACAAGTCACATCTTAAGAGGAGGGGACTCCCAACCCCGCTGCGCTGGAAGTCTCTGCTGAAGGTCAGTCTTCCCCCTGGAAAGGACTGGCAGCTCCATGAGAACACAGCCTGCCTTCCTCTTGTGTACTCTGTCCCCAGCCACACCAATGAGGGAACAAAGCTGGAGAAAGAGGGTGGCAGGGAGGAAGGCAGGTAGCCTAGCTTCTCCCACTACGGATGGCCCATGGTGGCAGGCCCAAGAGCAGCCCCAGCGATGTCTATGTCTTCGCCCTGATGCCTGGAACCTGTCTGTGAATGTGTCACCTGACATGGCAGAAGAGACTTTGCAGCTATGGTTAAACTAAGGACCTTGAGAAGGGGAGACTCTCCCAGACTGTCGAGGTGGTCCCAGTGAAAAAGGGAGGCAGAGGGTCAGAGAGCGGCTGGAAGATGCCACACAGCTGGCTCTAAGGATGGGGGAAGGGGCCAAGAAGCCAAGGAATGCAGACGGCCTCTAGCAGCCGAAGGAAGCAGGGGAAGAGATTCTGTCCCCTAGAACCTCCAGAGAAAAACATCCTGCCAACGCCTAACGTAACCCAGGGGGATCTGATTGGGATTTCTGACCTCTAGGGCTGTAAGATGATTTATCTACATGGTTTTAAGCCACTGGTTTTGAGGGAACATGTCACAGAGGCCAAAGAAACTAATATCCCCATACACACAGCACACTCTCAGGACCCACCAGCCAGCCCTTATCAGTCCAAGTGCGGTGACATCAGACACAGGCAGACAACGACCAAAGAGCACGGAATCCTGCTTCCTTCCACTGCCAGGTCTGGGGAGGGTTCCAGTTCCCTGCCCCCTTGCAGCCAGGCCACCGCTACACAACTAGGCCTGGCTAGTCAAACGCCAGAGGACATCATACAAGTCTCTCCCAAAGCTGAAGGACGCAGCCACCGGCGCTGGGCTCCCCAGTCCTCCCTGCCCCTACCGCAGAGGCCGCAGAGCCACCAGATGGAAGGACTCCACCAGCCAGGACCCCTGCACACTGCCGGTGAGGAACAGGGTCCACAATGACTGAGCAAGAAGCAAGATGCTTCAAGTCCCTGGGCCGGGGAGTCTTTGTCACAGCAGCAGGGCCTCACCCACCCGAGGATGCCCAGGGAACTGTCTATGGGAGCCGCAGCTGCCACCCACATGCATCCAGGGGAACTGTCCAAATAGGGGCCTCAACTGCCTCTAGAAGCACAGGCCACTGAACACAGACCCCTTTGATGTCCCCAAGGTCCTGTGACAATTTCCACCTTGGATGGGGGAAATGTGCCTTAGTCACTGAATGACTGTGAAATGAAATCACTTCTTCCAGACAGTGTGGAGGGAAAAGGGAAGACGGAGCAGGTTCCCACGGCTCCCACATATTGCACACGACCCCCGTGTGCCTTTGAGGCGCACACCACAGCCACCCACAGCCACGCGCTGACACGGCCATCCCGACGTGGTCCTCAGTTACTGCTTTCCTCAGGACCCCAAATGTCTTTTCGTTTCTCTGCTTCTCAGCCAGGCCCCATCTGCCAGGTCTGTGGCTGGGATTCCAGGAAGCCGATGGATATTTTCAGAGCTTTATTGTCCCATTTGTCACTTGCTAATTAGCTAGAAGTGACTAATAGAAAACAGTGGGGAGGCAGAGGAAATACCCCCATGGTCCTGGCTTTTGGTTGCCCATGGTTACTCAGAACCCTGTGAGTGTATGTGATGGAACTGGGGAGGGGCCCAGAATCGGGTTAGGCCTTTCTTCGTCGTCTCCTGGGTGTAAGGAGAACCTATGCGGCTGTGACCAGGCATCACTTCAGAATGACAGAGCTGTGGCCACCAGTGGGCAAAAGCCAAGGTCGCTAAAGCCCCTGACTTCGGCCTTCTGGTAGTTTCTAATTGACTGGGCAGACACCAGCAGCACAAACAGCTCCACTGGGTCCCGGCCTATCCTGGCAACGGCAGCCACGTGACCCCGGGCCACACCTAGAGCACCGAGGGTGGAAGCCACATAGACATTCTTTGATGGGATAAGATCTATTCTACACCATCCTGCCCAATGCTGCCAACGTTTTCCAGCCGAGAGGGAGGGGGGCATAAGCAGAAGGAAGCAACTAAAGCCCTGGATCCTTCTGCACCTCCAGGAACAGGGTCAGACCTTTCCCAGGCTGGGAGGGCATGCCTCCGCTGACTGCCACCTCCAAGGCAGGCACCAGCCACACACACACCCGTGACCCATGACCTTCATGGCAACTCCGCACCAGTGCTGTTCGTTATTCTCCCCCGTTACAGATGAGAACACTGAGGCTCAGAGAGCTTGCGTGACCAGCCTCAGATCATGCAATGAGTATCTGGCAAAGCTGGGTATTAAATTCAGGTCTCTCTGTATCCACCATGGAACAGTAAGGAGAGAAAGAGCACCAATGGGGCATAGGCAGGGTGCTCAGTGGGTCCTGCCTCAGTCCTACAGCCAAGGGGTTGGGGTGAAATCGCATCACATAGGCACATGCGCAATAATTCTAACACACATGTAGATATGCATGCACTGCCCATGCACGCAGCTGAGCGCATTTAAATATGTACAAAGGCACTTGGACAGCACACATGTAAATTTACATGCATGTACACACAGCACACTGTACACATGCACATTCAAATACACGTGTACAAACATTGCACTCGCGCACACACACACACACACACACACCTGCACATTTGCACGGTCTCTCCACATGAGAAGAGACTGTGCAGCTGCCTCTAGAGGAACCAGCCAGCACCCCGTGCCCTGCCGGGCTTGGTCTACCCAGCTTGCCAGGTCTAGCAAGGGCCAGTCCTTGTTGCCTCCGTCCTGTAGGGGCGATTTCATCACGAATGGCGCAATTTCCAAAGACAAATAAATAAAGAGGCGGTCTCAGCCTTGCCTCTCAGGACCACTGGCATTTTGCTCAGAGCCACTCTTCAATATCCCTCCCCACACCCCCACCACACACAGAGCCCAGCCATGAAAATCCACTACGTGGGACAGTTTCCTGGGGCGCATGAAGCAGGTCAGGGCTAGCAAGGAAAACTGGCAGTTATCCGCGCTGGGAGAATTTCCCAACGGCCCTCGGCTGCTGGCTCCTGACCTCGTGGGTGACAAAGTCCAATGAAGAAAACAGCAGATGTGAAACCAACAGCCCCCCATTTGCAAGCCTGGCATTTTCCAGGGTGAGGTTCTATGGAATGATTTACCAGCTCAGCCAGGTTAATCATTGCCTAAGAAATACAAATGGCTCCATCAACCTTCGGGCTTGTCACCTGGGTGCTGCTGCGGGTTGAGGAGCGCCCTTTTCACCCTGCAACCCACACTTAGGGTCCGGTTTGCTGACAAAGTCAGTGACCAATCATCAGAAAAGCCCCTTTCCCCGACTATCTACTACACATCTGGCTTTGGGCCATGCTCTTTCCATCTGAGTCAGAAGTAGCACACACCCAGCAGCTAAGCACAAGCCCACGTAGACAGACCTGGGTTCAAATGTCAGCACCAACAGTTCAGCTGTGATGCCAAGTCAATCTTCGTGTGTGAAATGGGCCGCTAAGAGAATGAAGGAGTCGATGGGTGTAAAGCTGTGGTTCTCAACGGGGGGCATTTGGCAACAACCAGAGACAGCTTGTTTTTTTCTTTTTGTTTTTTCAGAGACGGAGTCTTGCTCTGTCACCCAGGCTGGAGTGCAGCAGCATGATCATAGCTCACTGCAGCCATGAACTCATGGCTTCAAGCAATCCTCCTGCCTCCGCCTCCCAAGTAGCTAGGACTACAGGTGCATGCCACCACGCCTGGCTAATATATTTTTTTTCTGTAGAGGCAGGATCTCTGTATGTTGTCCAGGCTGGTCTCAAACTTCTAGCTTCAAGTGATCCTCCCACCTCAGCCTCCCAAGGAACTGGAATTACAGGTGCATGCCACCACACATGGGCTGGAGACATTTTTGGTTGTCACAACTGGGGTAGAAAGGTGCTGTGGGCATCTAGTGAGTGGAGGCCAGGGATGGTGCCAAACATCCTGCTATGCCCAGGACAGTGCCCACAATAAAGACTGATCCAGCTGGCTGTGTGCTTCACACTGTAATCCCAGCACTTTGGAAGCCCAAGCGAGACAAGAGGACCGCTTCAGCCCAGGAGTTTGACAACAGCCTGGGCAGCAAAATAAGACCCTGTCTCTACAAAAAGAATAAAAATTAGCCAGGAGTGGTGGCATGTGCCTGTAGTCCTAGCTACTTAGGAGGCTGAAAGTAGGAAGATCGCTTGAACCTGGGAAGTTGAGGCTGCAGTGAGCCAAGACTGTGCCACTGCACTCTAGCCAGAGGGACAGAGGGAGACCCTGAGTCAAAAAAAAAAAAAAAAGTGATCCAGCCTTAGATGTCAGGAGGGCTGAAGCTGAAAAATCATGATGTATATACTACAGCGCCTGGGTCAAGGTGAGCCCCAGATAAACGTCAGCTGCTGTTATGATCTGGAAACTGTCCCAAAAGCCTTACGGCATGACATGATTGTCACCGTGCCAGAGGCTGGGATCAGAGAGACTGTGACTTGTGTGGGTGACAGGAAGAGCAGGGCTAAGTTGGTCTGCCTGGCCCCCGAGGCATTCCTTCTATCCCATAGCATCTGGCCCTGGGGCACAAGCTGGCCCCAGGCCCGGGGTCCCACTGTCTAATTTGAGTGTCTACCAAATTCCCCCTCACTGCCCCATAGCTGCAAACCGGCCTCTCCAAGTCTTCTTCATCTTGCACTTCCCCAAAGGGAAGAGGGGCCGCTTCCTGAAGTGCTTTTCTGGGTACACTGAACTGACGGAGGCTCACGTCTGGACGCTGCCGGCCTCTGAGCAGCTGCCTTCCTTCCTCTTCCTCCTCCCCTTCCCACCCTCCACCTGCCAACCCCGGCTTTTGCCGGAAACAGTAAGTTTGTCTCAAAGGCCCAGCTACCCCTCTGAGCAAGGTGTGCAGCCCTGGCCCTACAAACCAGGCCCTCCTCTGAGTTAGCTGTCACTGGCTTTGGGACCCTCAGCCCAGCGTGCCCAATGCAAAGAGATGGTCTGCAAAGACCCTCTATCTGACCAGAAGGGCCAGCAGGCAGCCTGGGGGGGGGTCTTTTTACAGCGGCGGCAGAGCATCCTGCAGCAGCCTGGTCTGTGTCCCCCTCCAGAATCACCCTCGCAGCACCCACCCCATACCCTCGGCCACATAAACACAACACAGGGTCTATGACCCAGCCATGCTGAACCCCTTCTGTCTCTCTTTCTGGAGGCCAGGCCTAGATTCATGCGCTTCCCTCTACCAGGGATGCGGTCCCCCTCCTCCTCTGCCCCAGATCCTCCTCACCTGACTTAAACATCACTGAAACTTCCCTGCCTCCAGGAGCCCAGGCAGGGCTCGGCCATCCCACATCTGTGTGCCCACGTCCCAGCCCAGACTGCCCTGTACTGTCACAGAAGATGTGCCAGTCTTTAGGCTGTGCACTCCCAGGGGAGGAGCCTTTACAGCCCAGTGCCAGTTCAGCACCGTCCGGGGGGCTCTCGCAATGCTGGGAATGTTCTACACCAGCCCTCTCCCATGCAAAAGCCACTCGCCATGCGTGGCTGCAGAGCACCGGAAGTATGGCTATATGTATGTGCCTGACAAGCTGAATTTTTAGTTTGGTCTGATTTTAACTGAATGTCAATAGCCATACATGGCAGCGGCTACTCCTCCAGCCAGCACAGGTCTAGAGGGATGTCTAGGTCATATCCAGTGCTCCACACACCCTGGGCGAGACAATGACTGAATGATGAGTGAACAGCGCTTGGTTCATACCCGCCTTTCTTGCCCCACATGATCATCATCTGATTTCTATCTTCTCCACAAGGCTGCAGCTCCCTGCAGGCAGGAAACTCACAGCTGTTTTCGCTCACGGCTGTAACCTGTGCTTTCTTCAATTCCTGGGACACAGACCCTCAGTAAATATTAGTTAGATGAATTAACGCGTGAATGAATGAATAGCCTGCAACTCAGACCCTCTTCCCCACCAAGCCTCAGAAAAACTGTCATGAAAAGGAAAACAGGGCCAGGCGTGGTGGCTCAAGCCTGTAACCCAACATTTTGGGAGGCTGAGGCGGGTGGATCACAAGGTCAGTAGATCGAGACCATCCTTGACAACATGGTGAAACTCTATCTCTACTAAAAATACAAAAATTAGCTGGGTGTGGTGGCACACACCTGTAATCCCAGCTACTTGGGAGGCAGAGGCTAGAGAATCTCTTGAGCCAGGGAGACAGAGGTTGCAGTGAGCCGAGATCGTACCACTGCAGTCCAGCCTAGGCAACAGAGAGACTCAATCTCGGGAAAAAAAAAAAAAAGAAAAACAGTCTCTTTGGGTGGGTTTCAGAGTGCACCTCCAGCCCAATTCATCCTCCTGCTAAAGGGACCGTCGCCCTGCATGCTGGCTCTGTCCCGCCTGGCATCAAGAGGGAGCTTCTGCCACCCACGGACGAGGCATCCTTCTCTGTGCCTTCTTCCCGCTGCCCCAGGAAGCCATGGGAGAAGTAGGGCAAGTCCGTCTTCTCTTGACCGAGAGAAAAGGATCAGGATTCCTGATTTCCCTGGGCTGCCATTCCCTGCCTCCTGGCCCTGGCAGCAGGATGCCCCCAGGAGGTTTCAGGAAAAAAACGATAACTCATAAGAACCAGGGTGAATTTGAGAGCCTATTATAAATCAAATGCCTTTCATCGTCGACTGCTGGCTGTGTTCTCCAACACTGCTATTCACAGCGCGCGTCATCTGCGTTTCCCCCACCCACCGTCCCGTCCCACTTCCTTCTGATGTAGGTCACGGTGGATTCTCCCTGCGTTCACTAGATATACCTGCAGCGAGGGGGGTGACACCGCTTGAAGCAAATTTAGCAATTCTCTTACGGGCATGTGGGAATCCTGTGCTCGCTCATTCAGCCGAGACCCAGACTTGTAACTGCATGTGGAAATCCTGTGCAAAGACCCTGGGGCCCATGGGAGGGTAGGCAGGAAGGCTTCTATGCCCAGGTAAGCTGGGCGTTTGGGGCTTGAAAGCCACTGTCATTTGCAAACGATGCTGAGGAGGGTTCGATTTCTAGAACAGAAGCAGATCACTCAAGTAGTATCTTGCCCTAGTTTCACCATGAGCATCGTAGGTCCGCCCCATGCTGTGTGACCTGGAGCAAGTCACTTCTTTCCCAGCCTCATGCTTCCATCTGCAGATGGGGGAGGGTGCCAGAGCTCACCTCATAGAGCTGTGTGGATTAAATCCCATTCAGAGTACCGAGCACGGGGCCTCTGCACACAGGAGGCGCTCAATAAACAAATGTTATTATTGATGTTGTCACTGTTATTTGCACACTCCCTTTTAGCTACATGATACAAGCATCATCTTAGTATAGAACCTAAGCTTCCGCTCCTTCACTCTGAGGAGCACTGAGCATGCCCCCTCTTCCAGGTACTGTGCTAAGTACTGGTGATACCAGGATGGGTTTGTCTGTGGGGGTTCATCTAGCAGCGCAGCAAATCCTGGGATAACGAACGCCTTAAGTCAAACACCAAAGTACCTGTGGTCAGCGTGTCTCAAAGGATGGAAGGCAGGCCTGCGAGGAGGAGGGCAGGCCTGCGAGGGTTTCACCCCCATATGAGCTGAGCGGGGAAAGTGGAAAGGGGAATTCTGGCTGTGGGCCTGGCATCTTCTAGGAGTCTAGGATTTTACAAGATCATGGGCTCTTTTGGGCAACAGCAAAAGGTCGTTTGTGGCTGGAGCACAGGGTGTCTGGTAAGGAACTGGCAGGAGATGAAAATGAAAAGATTTAAGTCTGGCCCCAAGTCAGCCTTCTCTGCCAGAAAAATGAGGGGTTGAACTTTGTCCTGTGGATGACAGAAGGGTTTTAAGTACCACTCATAAAGTTACTCTACCCTGGAGACTGGAAGCACACCCCTCCACGCAGGCGCACACACGGCATACACACAGCACACACATACACCCTCTCCATACATGCGTGTGCACACACAACACTCCACACATATGCAAAGACACACATACACACATGCACATATACACACATGCATATATACACACAACATTCCACACACATATATACACACATACAAATACCAATACACCAAACATATCCACACACACACACACAGGCATACACACACATACACCCCTGTGGTAGTCCTGGCACCCTTCACTGGACTCAGAGCAGAAATGGGAGCCCCTAGTCTCCAAGATACAGTAAAAAGGAGGTGGCCTGAGAGCAACACAGAGGCCGGGAAGGTCAGCAGCAGGCTGTTTGGAGAAGGAAATATTTAAAAACAAGAGGTTTCCTGCATGCATGCACGCGCGCGCACACACACACACACTCTTACCCCTTGAGGATGAGAGAGAGTCCTATGGGCAATTCTTTCAAAACAATGCCCATATGGGTTCATGCCACACACACAGCACCAAAGAGACTTTGAGATTAAAAAAGAAAAAAAAACTGAGTATCTTTCACTTGCATGACTCTCCAGTCTCGGTCTCATTTGAGAGCTAAAGTCACCCCTCTACCCCGCACCCACATTTAAAAGAGATGCATGGACACAACTTAGGAGTCTGTCTCCGTGAATTCAGACCCACTGTGTACGAGGTGTATGTGGAACCCCACAAATGGTGGATAACTGGGACGGGGAGACCCTTGAGCGTCCAGCGCCTGCCCTTCCTTCTCTCCTTTCCCCTCTTCTGGGCTGATGAGCTGTTTTCTAAGGGGAGTGGGTACCCCAAGGAGGCTCACTCACAATGGAGATTTCTCATGCCAGGCGGGGATGCAACAAAAATGTTCTGAAGCTCCTTAAAATACTTGTGTTCTCCTAAGTGAGATAAACCTCTTCCCAACAATATGATTCAGACCTGTAATTAGCTCAGTAAACCCTCTTCTTTAGACAGAAAGTAGGAGGTGAAATGGAAGGGACTTCAGGGGTCATAGCTGGGCCGGTGGAAGAGGATTTTTTAAACAATAAGTCAAACTTACTTATTTCCTTGGAAGGAAAGACTGCCTGAGCCAAGTAAAACTTTCTCTTTGTCTCAAAAAATTAAATCCCCATCCTTTGTTGGGCCTGATATAGAAGGCAGGCGCTGTTCTGAGATAGATAATAGCTTGTTTTATCCTCGCCTTAACTCTAGGTGGGGAAACTGGGGCACAGGGCCGGAGGGCTGTGACTTGCCCAAGGTCATAGACAAAAGCCAGGATTTGAACCCAAGCTGTCTGGCTCCAAGGGTCAGACTCTTACCCCACGACCCTGACCCCGCCGCCTTTCAGCGCCCTCAGTCCTGCTGCTCTGCCACAAAAGGGAGGTCACAGGCTGCTCAGGACGCGGCAGAGAGCCTTGGACGGCCCTGAACTTCAACGCAGGGACACTGGCCAATGCGATGCCTTAGCAATAAGCAGCCAGCTACAGGGGTGGGTAGGATTGTTTCTGAATGTTCTCACGGGACCAACAAAGAGCGCTCTCTGGCTGCCGTGTAGCACCGGACATGATTGGAGAAGGCAGGAGAGGGTGTCGTTGTACTTCCAGCCAGGAAGCTGGGCCACAGGTGTCACCCCGCCATCTCAGAACCACACAGCGTTCAGATTCCCAAAGCCAGACCCAGCCCACCTCTCAGGTGCGCTCACCTGGAGCGAAGCAACTTCTTCTAGGCCACACAGCCAGCCATCGGCAGAATAGGGGTGGCACAGAGTGCCGCAAGCCAGACCTGGGCCCTGGCCACCTCACATGCTCCAGAGGGCAGGGCTGTGGAATGAACTGACTCTGAACCAGCCCCTCGCTAGGCCTGGAACAGAATTCACAACCTCCCAACAAGTGAAGCCACAGTCAAGCTACCTACTGTAAACCACTATAAACTGTTCCTTTTCACTGCTCTCCAGTGCTGGGGACAGGGCTGTGGATTGAATGCTTGTGTCCCCTGGAAATTCCTGTGTTGAAGGCTTGATGCCCCAATGTGATGGTATATGGAGGTGGGGCCTTTGGGAGGTGATTAGGGCTTGATGAGAACATGCACGTGGGGCCGCGAAGACAGGGTAAATGTCTTTATAAGAACCTCATAAGAAGAGAGGCCAGAGTGCCCTCTTTCTCCATCATGTGAGGCCACCGTGAGAAGGCAGCTGTCTGCAAGCCAGGAAGAGGGCCCTCCCTCGCCTGAACCCAGCCATGCCAGCACCTTGATCTAGAACGCCCAGCCTCTGAAACAATGAAAAACTCAATGTCTGTGGTTTAAGCCATCCACTCTATGGTATTATATTATGGCAGCCAAGTCTAGCACAGATAGAGAATGTGACCCTCAGACGAAGGTCCAGAAAAAACACACTCCTGCAGGCTCCATTCCCAAATGCAGGTCAGTTTCACCTGCCTGTCAAGATCACCCATGCCATGCTACGAATCTCCTCGGTGCTTCACACAGCATACAGCTGGGGCTCAAGAAATGCCTGTGCAACAAACAGATCTGAGCACTGATGGGGTGTCTGAGCATTTAACAGCTGGCCCCATTTTAATTCTCATTCACAGGTAAAAGACTTAGCTCCCATTTTCACAGAGCTCCCTGCCTGGGAGTCTTCAACCTTAAAATCAACCAACTCCTGTTGCTTTCAAAATCTGGAATGCCACACCCAGCAAGTCTCCCTCTCAGCATCTACTGAAAGTCCCAGATAAGATGGCTTGTTCCTGAGCCGTGTCTAAGAGTGAAAAATGAGAAAGGACCATCACACCCATTGACCCAGGGTGGGGCCCCACCACTTTGTGGAATGTGATGCAGCAGTTGACCAGAATGAGGTCAGTCTATGGTTATCAGAACCAGTGGTGGTGAATCCAAAAAAGTCCGTTACAGGAAAAAATCATTAAAACAAGAAATAGACATTTCATTTTTGCTGAAAGCATGTGAAGGTATATCTGTTCTCCGTCTCTTGTAGTAGTGATGAGGTCTTCCTTTGTAGACGGCCTCTCTGTCCTTCTCACATAAACACACGCCTGATGCCTGGTTGACAACGTGCAGATTCCGTTTCTCCGAAGACCCTCTCGAGGCTGTCTGACTATTATGGTCTCTTCCCCTTCTTTTACAATTCTCTCACCTACAACATCAGCTGTTTTGTGGGGATACTCCACTCCACTGAGACTTTCTCAAGCATCCCATTCAGCTTTCATAAAGACAATCGCTCTCTCTTCACAGTCGTATTTCGTAAGTTTATGTAATCTTCAAGTAAACTGTGTAAATTCAGTAACAACTCTCACCAGCGTAACCAGGTTTGGTAAACAAACAACTCAACTCATGGACAAAGACTGTGAGGGTCCCAAGAGCATCCTAGCAGCCTGGGGCATCGGTCAGGGGCTGGAGTGGCTACACTGGCTGCGTCTATTAAATAACAGCCCTCTGCTACTGAGAGTTAGAGCGCAGGTTACACGGCTCTACCACGCACATCTCCAAAACACATCTCCAAAAAGTCTCACTGAGTGAAGAAGTAAACTGCAGAAAGATCTATACGATAGGATTCCTTCTATGCTTAAAGAATCTCATATAAAATTATACCATATACTTTCTATAAAACCATCTGTTCGCATGTAGTAAAGGAAAAAACCCTAGAAGGATGGAATACGGGGTAGGATCAGGGTCAGTGGTGGAGGAAGGGGACCTTGAGACTTTTCTGTTACGGCACTGCTCTTCACAAGAAGAAGATACTTATATATACAGTATGTAATTGAGTTTTGTGTATTTAGTCATCAAGACTTAACAGAGGGGTTCAGCACCCAAAACAAATGCGCCCCGAGCCTGATAAGTATGCAACTTAAAACACCCCTGAAGAAAACATTCAACTGGCTTCAAAGAAGAGGCCAGGGCAGGCGCAGTAGCTCACACTTACAATCTTTTGGGAGTCCGAGCAGGAGGATCACTTGAGCCCAGGAGTTCGAGCTCAGCCTGGGCAAGGGCAAAACCCATCTCTACAAAAAAATACAAAAATTATCTGGGTGAGGTGGTGTGCGCCTGTAGTCTCAGCTACTCGGGAGGCTGAGGCAGGAGGATCACTTGAGCCTAAGAAGTCAAGGCTGCAGTGAGCCGTGATTGTCCCAGTGCACTCCAACCTGGGCAACAGAGTGAGACCCCGCCAGGGTGAGCAAGCCCACCTCATGGGTCAGAGGCGGCAATAGGATGGAGCTCTCCAATAGGCAAGACTAAGGAAAGCTGGGAACTCATCAAACCAGTGTGCTCTGACCAGACACACAGGTCAGGCATGTTGGTCACTAAGCCACCTGGTGACCAAGGACTTTCAGCCCTTGCTTTGCTTGTCCGTTCGGACGGATGTGCTCCACATCTGATAAATTCATAATAAAGTGACACTAAAAGTGACCTTTCAAGGTGGCTGAGATTACCAAGCAAATTAGAGAACTACTTTCAGCTTCATTCACTGCCACGGTTCATTTCTGTCATTCATCCACCAATGATATGGTGGTCCCTGCGACATCCGGGCCCAGCGCTCAGGGCTGGGACAGAGGTGTGCATACAGAGAGGCACAGAGTAACCAATGGACAAGTTATTAACTCATGTAAACTGTGGTACGAATCACATGCTCTGAACTGCGCATTCATAAAGGGAGTGACTATCCTGTGGCAGGGGAGCTGTCACGGAAGGTCCTGTGGAGGTGGAGGGAATTAGGAATGTGTCAGTGAGGCAGGAGGGAGGCTTAGTCTTACTCTTCTTGTGGGCCTCAGGTGGTAGGGAGGCAGCCCCAGCTGAGAAAAGGAAATGGGACTCCTGGGTAGGAACAGATGAGGAGCTCCAAGGTGCAGAGGAGCTCCAAAGTGCAGGGACAGTGGGAGAGGCAGGGCCAGACAGAAACACACCTAGCCCTGTAGCCCAGATCAGAACAAGGAGTGTTTCCTAAAAGTACCAGCGGAGCATGAAGGATTCTTGAGCAGAGAAGTGGAGTGCCCTTCTCCCATTTCCAGCAGAAAACGATGACTGAGCAGATCTGTGCTTCCCAAACTACCCTCGTGTGCATCCATCCCTGCAGGGCTGGCAAACATTTGTTTCAAGCCCCCCTAAGCAACCAGACGCTGTGCAGCTGCCCCCGCCCATCTCACCCTCCACCCACAGGGACACATGGCTAGAACCTTCTCACCATTCCGCTCAAACCTTCAGACCGCTGGGCTGATGGAAACATTCCCAAAATGTTTTTCTGTGCAATTAAGATGCCTGCCTGGAAAATCCCTGCTGCAAGCATTTCTTTCTCGCAGGAGGCTACACCCAACTGTTTTGCTGCAAGATTCTGCATCACAAAAGGGATATCCCCGGCTAATACGACATTCAAACGAATGGAGAATCTGGGCTGCCTGAATTCAGGGTAATCACCCCATCGGTGTGTGCTCTTCCTCAGCATTATCTAATCAAATTTCCTGTGTGTATGAACATAAATACTGTTGTCTGACCCACAGTGAACTTGTAAATAGCCTGATTATATCAACCTTAATAGATCAGGTTTCCACAAACAGATGGACACTGTTCGTTTTATTTTAATTTAAAATGAACACAATTTCCACTGGATACAGATAAAATTAATGACCTTAGACAGAATCAACTTGCCTGTGAAAAAAAATCTGGTAATCATATTATTGCCTGAGAAGATCATAACACAGTCTTGGTTTGAGATATCACGTGCCATTTTGACCTCAATGCCTTTTTCTATTTCCTGGGAATGAGACTATGCTAACACATTCTTTGGGGTGGACTCAACGTCAGTGACTTGGCTTAAATGGCAGGGGATAGATCACCACCCCAAAATTACTGAAACCAAGAGATCCACAGGATCAAGACCAGACCAAGAACATCTTATAAAATGGTAATCAAATCAACTTCCTACCAAAACCAGGCTCTTCTTAAATTGCAGATATCAACTTACTCAGCTTATGAAGTAAGAACATGGAGACAAAGGCTGGCCCCAAAGAAATCCAATGAAAGAATAAAACAGCTAACCCACAGCACATTCACTAATGATGATGAAACTGTTTTAGACCACGCTTCAACTTTGTTCCAACGATCCCTGCAGGGAAATTTGGCAGCCTTTTCTCAGCGTTTAGGCAGTAGAGCCACTGCAGGCAGGAGCCACCGCCGTGGGCTGCCTATGTCTTAAGTGTCTCTATGAGTTTCTACTGGCAGCCAGCCCATGATTATGGGTGTCGCTCTGATAATCACACTGCCCCAGGCCTTAGCCCCTCTTGACTTCCTACCACATACCTAATCGGGGCAAGTCATTTCACTTGCCTGAGCCTCAGTTACTTCATCTAAAAATGGGTACAATGACAGTAGCTACCTCACAGGGCTAAGGGGGAGCAATGCAACTGTGGTGTGTGTGTGCGGCCGGGTACAGTGGCTCACACCTGTAATCCCAGCACTTTGGGAGGCTCAGGCAAGTGGATCACCTGAGGTCAGGAGTTCAAGACCAGCCTGACCAAGATGGTGGAAGCTGTCTCTACTAAAAATACAAAAATCTGTCAGGCTGGGTAGTGCACACCTGTAACCCAGCTACCTGGGAGGCTCAGGCAGGAGAATCACTTGAACCCAGGAGGCAGAGGTTGCAGTGAGCCAAGATCGTGTCATTGCACTCCAGCCGAAACTCAGTCTCAAAAGAAAAAAAAAAGAAAAGAAAAGGAAAGAGACTGTGGTGTGTGTGATGGACTGGACATAGTATCTTCTGTAGGGCAAGCCCCTGACAAGTGGAAATCATGGTTGCTACTGTTCTGTCCAGAATGCCTGGTCTCTTCCCACCTGCCTCGGCCTGATGACCAAGACAGCACCCAGGGCTCTCTCTGCCCTCTGTGAGTTCCTCTTCACACCTGCAGCTGACCCTTGCCCTGCACCCCACCACCCCAATCTCTTGCTGCCACTTCACACCACAGGGCATTTCCCTGCTCAGAGGGACAGGCTCCTGAAATCCTCATGGCTAATCCTCCACTGGACTTTCACAAAACTCCCATTTGGGGCATTTTTCTTTTTTCAACAGAGATGGGAATCTTGCTATATGGACCAGGCTGGTCTTGAACTTCTGGCCTTAAGCAATCCTCTCATCTCAGCTTATTTAACTGGTAGGATTAGAGGCGTGAGCCACTGTGTGCAGCCTCTATTTGGCGCGCTGTGTGTGTGTGTGTGTGTGTGTGTGTGTGTGTGTGTGTGTGTGTGTGTGTGTGTAAATGGAGACTCTCTTTGTTGCCCAGGCTGGAGTGCAGTGGCACAATCTTGACTCACTGCAACCTCTGCCTCCCAGGTTCAAGTGATTCTCCTGCCTCAGCCTCCTGAGTAGCTGCGACTACAGGTGCATGCCACCACGTCTGGCTACTCTTTTTATTTTTAGTGGAGACAGGGTTTCACCATGTTGGCCATGCTGGTCTTGAACTCCTGGCCTCAAGTGATCCGCCCGCCTCAGCCTCCCAAAGTGCTGGGATTACAGGCATGAGCCACCGTGCCTGGCCTATTTGGGGCATTTCCATCCAACTTTATTTCTCAGGGTGCCCCGACACTGCAGGCCAACTCGGGCTCACATGTGAACACTGAGACTGGCAGGACGGTGAGCAAAGATCCAGGCCTGCACCCTGGTTCTGCCATGACTGGTTCTGAAGTTTCCAGCAACTTACTCTTAAACTCACACAGTATGTCATGGGAAAAATGCCAGACAAAATCATACATGCTGAACAACTGCACAGATGTGGAGTTCAGAAGCAGGCAAAACCATCAGACACTGATAGAAGCCAGGAGAGCAGTTTCCTCTGGGGAGAGCAGTGGCTGGCCTGGGGGCGGGGCAGGGGGCGGGGCAGGGGGCGGGGTGCTGCTCAGGATGTTGCCTCTTGATTTGGGTACTGGTTACAAGTGCGTGCTGAGTTGGCAAAAACGCACTGAGCTGCATGTATGCATGTTTCTGGATGTATGTTATATATGTATGTTTCCATAACAACATCTTACTGGAATAAAAAGACAACCAGTGCCTCAGCTTCCTCATCTAAAAAAGGGGAGGTACTCACACCTAGCACAATGGCTGGTGCTGTTGTCCCTCGGCGTCCTGCCCTATGTAAGTTCTACCCACTTCATCTAAGATCGTGAGCCAGGTGTCCATCCTGAGGTAGCCAGCACTAGGACTGTAGAAAGAAAGTTCTGGGGGTTGGTTGTGCCACTATGTGAATATACTTTACACTACTGAACTGTATACTTAAAAATGGTTAAGACAGGATATTATGTTCTGTGTATCTTATCACAGTTTTTTTTTTTAAAAGAGCAAGGACAGTACATCAGTGGTAACTAACAGAAAGCCTAAGAGAATATTCTTTCCCTGACAGTCAATTTATAATGCCCTTGAGTTAATGACAGGTGAGAGAAGCACCGAACAGCAGGCACAGAGGCTGCACTGGGTCCGTCCAGGGCACATTCTCCCTGCACAGCGTGAGGTAAGATGGAGACTTCCAATTTCCACAGCAAGGCGGGGAGCACTTTCAAGTACCTTTGGTCATCCTCAGAACAAGTTCCAGGTCACCCACAGCACGCTGGAAGCCTTTACACCAACCACGCCTCTCCCTGTGAAATTTTAAAGTAATTAACACTTACCTGATTTCAAAGGTTTTCCAGGTAAATTGATCTTTATGCTGGCTGGTTATGGCTACTCTGCAGAGCCAGGGGTTGGGGGGACGCTTCAGGTCCCTCTTACGAGTTTACACTGCAGACAGAGATCATATTAATCTACAGCACACAGCAGACACAAGGTCCCTTGTCACCGAAGTTCCCTGGGCTCTCAGGTGACATGACTCTGGAAGGAGATCCAAGATGCTCTTGCCTTGAAGTCCGCGTAGATGATTTTCTCCAAAAGCCTGGAACATGTCAACTGACCTGGAGTCCTTGGAGCTTAGGGGAATGCTCAAATGCAAAACTTTCCAACACTGTAACAGCTTGTCAGCCCGTTCAGAGTCTGGGGTGTCCTCCGTAATTTATGGTGGAAGGGAAGGTGGGTCACAGAGTCCAACATATGTAAATAAGTGATCTGAACACCCAAGGGCACTGATCACTGAACTAACAGATGCTATAAAGCGAAGATGCACCTTACAAAAAGTCAACATGAATTTACTAATAGATTAAGGGCTTTTTCTATGCCAGGCACAGTACTACAAAATTCACGTCTCTGATCTCATTCTTGCTAGTAACTTCATGCAGCTTTTTCTGACTAGCTCCACTTAGAGAAAGAACTTACTACAGCTGTTAAAAAAAAAAAAACAAACATTCCAGTGCTGTGCCATGAGCAGAAATGACAGGAAAAACGCACAGGGAAGCATCGTGAGACACAGCCCACGAGAAGGTCAAATACACTGGAATTTTATGCATGTGAGATTCTGAGACAGCATCTGGCTGTGTAACTTGGGCAAGTTGCTTGACCTCTCTGCCTCAGCTCCTTCATCTTTAAAAGGAGAAGGCTCAATTTTAAAACACTACGAATCTAGAATAACTAAAACAGCACAGTGGCAGAGCAAGGACAGTACATCAGTGGTAACTAACAGAAAGCCTAAAAGGAACCTTACCACATATTTGAAAAATTTAGTTATCTGATAATAGCAATATTTTAAAGCAACAGAAAAAGGGCACATTATTGAGTTAATGACAATAGACAATTTGTTAACTATGTGGAGGGAAGGAAAAGTATTATTCCCTACCATACATCTTATACCAAAAATTAATCCTAGGTGTACGTGCTTAGTTCTAGGTTAATTTTACAGTTCTGTGTTTTTAAAATGGGGAATGTTTGCTCAATCTTAAAATTTAGAAGAACTCTCTAAGCCACAAAGACACTAATTAAGAAGTCACTAATTAAGACACTCAAGTCTGACCACAGAAAAATATAAATCTTCTATATATCAATGAATACCTCAAACAAAATTAAGAGGCTAGAAAAAAAAAATAGAGTAATAACTGCTACATAAATAACTTGAAAAAGGTCGAACAGTTTCCTGTATTTCAAAAGAAACCCTTACAATCCACTTTTTTTTTTTTAAGGCACATGACATAATTAAAAATAAAACACACAAGGAATATAAATGACTTACAGAGGAAATGCAAATAGTCAACAAACCCTTAAAATGAGGGCAGTGAATGAGGTTTTAATGGAACAAATCCTGACTGAAGGCCGCTGGGTAACACTTACACTTTTAAAAAGCTCACAGTCCACTGCAATTGGGAACGTGTGGCCTTGCTATGTGGTCAGAGGGATACATTCCTGAAAGTCCTGGCTTCCAGACACAGCCTGGCCACAGGTTACCGGGACGTGCCTGGGTGCAGGAACCAGAACACAGACAAGTAGCCCAGCTCCAGCCTGGAGGAGATGTTCCGACCCACAGGCAGCTGTGGTACTGTGTGCAGGGGCTCCCAAGGGACCCTCTCCTGCTCTGCCTAGAACCAGATGACGGGGAAAAGAAAATGCTCATCTCTGGGACCTTCCTTCCCATCTGCAGCCACCTCCACTGCCCAGAAGAGGCTCAAGGTGATGGAGATGGAAGGAAGGGGTGGGAGAGGTTCCTGCCTCCTCCTTCTGACTAGTGCTCCCTGCTGTCCTGCATGGAATCCATCCCCAGTCATGCTCTTGGATCAGCTAGTGTAGCCCTTTAATTGTAAAAACAAAGCACATAATGAGAATAATATAAATAATTATGTACATAACCTTAGCTACCATGTACTGAATGGCTAGTACGTACTTAACAGGCAAACTTTACTCCAAAGGACAAAGTGAGGTGCTGCAAAGCTTGATGGATTGATGATTCATTCATTCGTTCGCTCACTCAAAAGTATGTACTGAGCATCTACCAGGTGCCAAGTCCTGTTCTAAATGCTGGGGTGACAGTTGTGGGGAAACAAAAAAAACCCCTGCCTTTCTAGTGGGATGAAATAATAAACAAAATAAGAAACGCATGGTGTGTCAGATGATAACACGTGCTCAAGAGAAAAAACGTAAGTCTGGGAATGAGAAAGAAAAAATTGTGGGAGTGGGTGCCAAATTTTTGGATGAGACGGTCAAGGACAGCCCGAGAAGGTGACTTCTGAGTGGAGACAGGAGGGAAGCGAGAGTGTGTGGAGTGGGTGTGTAGGCAACGGGCATCCCAGGCAGAGGAAGCAGTCAGGGCAAAGGCCTCGGGGCACAGCAAGCTTGGCATGTCCAGGGAGGAGGCCCAGATCACACCATCAGTAAGGGAGGGAGGCTTCCACTTGCCGCACCATCTGGGCAGATGGGCGCGGAAGGCAACGTGGTGTGTCAAAGATCACATGGTAAATCAATGAGAGAATAGCCAGGCATGGCACACCGGGGACAGGGTTGCATCCTGGGGAGTCACACCCATCCACATCCCAGCACTCTGATGCCACGCCTCCACCCTCCTTGGGGGCTCCTAGAGGAAAGGCCCAGGTGACAGCTCTTCCCTGGCACCAGGTGGGTCCCCTGGCTTCACCTCCTGCTTGCTCGGGCCCTGGGAAAGGTTCTCCTGACTCAGCTGCTGGGTGAGCCGACGCCTCCTGTGGTGGCAAGACTGAGTGAGGGGAGGAGCGCCAGTCCCTGGGGAGGCTCAGTGTGACCTGCAGGATCCTAATGGTCCTTTTCTTTCTTCTTCTTTTTTTTTGAGATGGAGTTTCACTCTTGTTACCCAGGCTGGAGTGCAAAGGCGCGCTAATGGTCCTTAAAGCGACTGAAAATACGTTCAGGGATTTATCTGTTGGGCTCGATGTATTAGCCTCACAGGAGAGGTCATTCTTTTCAAAATTGGTGATGGTCAACCTTCTAATAGACAATTTTATCTGTGTGTTTGCCTCCTGCACCAGCGTGTGGAACATAACACGCACACACAGGTGCGCACACACACTTCTACCAAACACACATCCGAATGTGAATACTATTTGTTCAACTTCGACATCTAACGATGAGACAATCTGCGGCCAGGTGAAGATTCGCTGAAAGCACGGACTCTTGAGTCTCAGGACTGCAATCTGAAAGTAGTGGAAACACTTAAGACCTGGGTACCTCAGGCAACTCGCTTCTTTCGCTGTCCTCGGCCTCAATTTCCTTAACTGTAAAGTGGAGCTCACCAGATTACTATGAGAACTACGGAATAAAGCACCCTACTCAGTGCCCAACATCCACAAGGAGTGCCATGAAATGGAAGCTATCAAATCGCAAGATGGTTTTAAAAGTATGTGCAATGCAATCATTTCATTCAGAAGACAAACCAAACCCACGTAAGCAAATTTATGAGCCATTTCTAAATACAAATGGCAACGGAGGTGAGATAATCAGCAACTAGCCCCAACTAGTAATTTGCCACAGAAATGAATGTTTCTTAGTCAATCATCTTTGCTTTCCCCCTTCCTGGTGGTGACCTGGTTTGAATCAGCCTGTCTGGGAAAAGCGATGACACGAGGTTGACCTCTTGAAAGCAGTTAACTTGGAAGGAACAGCAATGATTCTTAAACCCAGTGAACCCAGTTTTCTGAGCAAAGGTCAGCCGGCAGGCCCAGGCTTGCTCCTCGAGGTGCGGCCCAAGCCTTCTCAAGCCATGTGAGCACGTCACAGAGATGCCTCAAGTGTCCCAACTTCCTACTTGGTCAGCAGTAACCATACAGGTAGAGACGGCCCAGTGTGAAAAACAAAACACGGGCAGGGTCACAGAATCGAGACTGGATTGAGTGCACTGGTGTCCCAGGACCACCTGAACAAAAGACCAGAAACCAGGCAGCCTGTACACCAGCAGCGTGTTTTCTTACAGTTCTGGAGGCTGGAGTCCTAAGTTAAGAAGTCAACAGGGTTGGTTTCTTCCGGAGGCTCTGTGGCAGGATCTGCTCCCCACCTCTCTCCACTTCTGGGGCTGCCAAGATCCTTGGCATTCCTTGGCTAGCAGCTGCATCTTTCTCTGCTGGTGCTCGTCCCTGTGTGTCTCTCTGTGTCCACATTTCCCTCATCTTTTAAGGACACAGTCCCTGGAATTGGGCTCACCCTCCTCCAGTGTGACCTCATCTTAACTGGATCACATCTGCAAAGACCCTATTTCCAAAGGTCACACTCACAGGTACAGAGGTTACAGCACGAACATGCCTTTGAAGGCTTCAGTTCAGCCCATAACAGTGACACTCCCAGAACACACCAGAACAAGCTCAGGCTAGCCGGTGGCTGCAGTCGACAGTTCAGCAGGAGAAGGGCGAGCGGGCTGAGTGCTCAGGCCTCGCTTTTCCAATTATTCTCCCTGGGACAGTAGGGAAATTTTTTTTTAATGCAGAAGAACCTGAACTGATCAAAGATAATGTATGTAAAACAGGGTACATGCCTAGCACACAAATGCCACTTAGTGATACCACCATGGATGGATCTGGAGGAGGCTCAAAGCTCTGACACTCGGTGACATTTCCACTACCCGGTGACATAGAAGCCTCAGAGGTAGCAGCCACGTGGTCCCCCAGCTAAGGGAGAGACGTGGGAGGGGGGCGGGAGAGGCTCTGCTCTGCCTTGGGAAGCCGGGACGAAAGCTGAATAAAGGCGCAGGCTTTTGTGAGCAGAGGCAGAAGCCTCGAGTGAACTGTCAGGAATGTCAGTTGCCAGGGGTGCCGGGTGAGTCACTGACTCAGACGGGCTACACCGATCCCACAAAAGACACATCCTCCCACCAAAAGAAATCTGTTTGACTTTAGAAAAGTACAGGTTACAGTGATACTCACTACACACCCCACCTTCCTGCGCAAGATGGGAGACAGGAGGAACGGGAACTGTACCGAGGTCCCTCAGGATTCACCTTTACTAGGATTTCCTTTTCCCCAAAAGCCTGAAATCACATTCGCCGGGGGTGACACAGTATCAGTATCCTCCAGTAGGAAGGTTCAAGCCTCATGATACGTGGGGCCCTGGTAAGAATGGATCAGATTCTGTGACTTTCTTTGATCCTGAATGAGCTTGATTTTTCCCCTGGGCTTAATTTTAACAACAATCTAGGTATACAGATAAATTTATAGGGGCTTGACTGAAAGGTGGACTCTTCGAGAAGGTTTTCATGCAAAGGTGATGGTCTTACTGTCCACAACCAAAACCCTATCCTCCCACCCTTAATGCGGACCCTCCTACAAAGATTTTCAGATGTCCCTGCACCTGCCCATGTATCAGGTTCCTATGGCTGCTCAGATGGCCACACACGCAGTAGCTTCTTCTCTTACAGTTCTTGAGGTCAGAGCCCAACACAGGCCTCACAGGGCTGAAATCGAGGTGTGGGCAGTGCTGGCGCCTTCTGGAGCCTCCAGAGGAAAAAGCATTTCCTTGCCTGTTCTCCAAGGCTGCCTGCATTCCTAGGCTGGCGGCTCCTTCCTCCACCTTAAAGCCGGGAATCACACGGCTGCTCTCTGCCTCCACACACCACCTCCTCTGACTCAAGACTTTCCTGCCTCCCTCTGTCCCTGGTAGGGAACCCCTGTGATGACACTGGCTACCCTGGATAATCCAGGGTAACCTCCCCATCCCAAGCTCCTTAAGCCAATCTCCTCTGCAGAATCCCTTTCATCCTGCAGGCAGCATATTCCATTTCTGGGGAGTAGGACATGGGCATCTTTGGGGGCCCATGAGTCTGTCCACTGCACAGATCTCAGTGCCCCACAGTTTCACAGTCGATCTCCTTGGAAGACCAACAAGCCCCACCCAAACTGCTGACCGACCCAAAGCCATGTATCCGATCCGGCCCCTCACACTCTGCCCACCCGCACTTGGTGACTTGGGGTTTACTGAGTGTCCCAAGCATGGCTACCCTCTGTGCCATGTGCCGTCTAAGAAACCACGTGTCCCCTCTCTCTCTCTTTACCCTCCCTCAATGGGCCCATCCCAAGATATTCTCAAGATGCAGCAGCAGCATTGTGACCTCCAGAAAGCGTTCCTTCATCCTCTCAACCTGCCCTAGACACCGCTCTCTTCTTCCCCCCTTAATCTGTGTCATGATGCATTATGAATAACTATTTCATCATTTGTCACAGTATGGGGGAATACTTCAAAGGCTAGGACCACAGCTCATTCATCTGTATCTAGCCAAGGCCAGATTTACAATGGGTAAATTCCTCAGTAAGTGATGGATGGAGGGATGGATGAAGTGATGGATGGAGGGATGGGTGGGTGAACGGATGGATGGGTAGGTGGGAGGACTGGTGGGCAAACAAACTGCAGGAAAGGAGAAATGAAGGGAGGGAGCATGGATGAGTACCTAACAGAAAAAAAAATGCTCAAATTTTGCTGAGTGAAAGCAAGGAGATAGATGATGATGCTGGCAAAGGAGGGTGAGCAGGCATGAATTAGGACCATGCTCTATGGCCCTAATTCTATGTTTCTTTCATTGACATTGAAAGAACTCAGCTGAGCAGGTAACAACAGGAGGAAAAAGCTCAAGACCCGGGCATTATCTGTGCTAAGTCAGAGAGGGACGCCCCAGCAAGCAGGTAGCTGTGACCTCAAAGCAATGACCAGGAGGATGCAAGGAACAGTTACACTGTCAACCAGAATTAGCAAAAATTCAATGAACTATTATAGTTTCCCAGGCCGACTCAAAAGTACATCTCTCTGGGACCAGCAAAAAGTGAAAGAACTTCTCCTAGACCAGGAACCAGCTCCGAGGTCCACCTCTGGTCATGTCAACTCTATGCATGAGTACAGCTTCAAAGTACTCCCAGCCTCACGCCGGGACCCTGTCTCTGGCTACATCCAGCTTTTAAAAATTTATCCAGCATTCAGCATGACACCAACGGTGGACTGGGGAGCCACAGGGTCACAGTAGGTAGGTCCAGCCTTGGAGCTATTTAGAACAACAACAACAAAAGTCTTCACTCCAAGGCCAGACAAGTGCCAATTTCAACCATCTCCTTAAAAACATTAGTTTTCATCGAGACCATCCTGGTCAACATGGTGAAACCCCGTCTCTACTAAAAATACAAAAATTAGCTGGGCATGGTGGTGCGTGCCTGTAATCCCAGCTACTCAGGAGGCTGAGGCAGGAGAATTGCCTGAACCCAGGAGGCGGATGTTGCGGTGAGCCGAGATCGCGCCATTGCACTCCAGCCTGGGTAACAAGAGCAAAACTCTGTCTCCATAAAAAAAAAAAAAAAAAAAAATTAGTTTTCTATGAAGTTGTCATGAACGTGAAGGATATTGTTCTCCAACATTTTGTTATGAAAAATTTGAGACTTAAAGAAAAGCTGAATACCACTATATACCCACCAAAATGGCTGTAATTAAAAAGAATGACAATAACAAAAGTGGCACAGATGTGAAGCAACCAGAAATCTCCCGTACTGCTCCTGGGCATGTAAACTGGTGCAACCACTTTGGAAAACAGGTTGGTTTTCTCTACAAAAGGTGAATCTATGCAAAACCAGTGACCGGCAACTCATTCCTAACTATAAGGCAACAGAATTTCATGCATATATTCCCAAAAGGGGATATGCAAGAGACTTCCCAGCAGCAATATTCATAAAAGCCTAAGAAGAGAGACAATGTGAATGCCCACCGTCAGTAGAATGGGATATTTTTAGGATAAAATGTGATCTGGCAACAAAAATAAATAACCTTCAGCTCTAAACAGAATGTAGATGAAGCTCACAAACACATATGGAGCCAAAGAGGCCAGACATAAAAGAACACGCATTGATTTGCTTTCTGTAAAGTTGAAACTTACAAAGAACTCTAATAAACACAGACACTGCGGCCAGGAGAGTTATCACCGGGGAGGAGGATGAAGGGCGGTCACCAGGAAGAGTTTGAGGGTGCTTCCAGGGTAGAAGCAAAATCCAACTGATGGGCTGGTGGTAGATCCATGAGATGAAATAATTCATGGAGCTCTTCATTTGGTTCTGTAGTTTTGAAAGTAAATAATACTTTGGCCAGGCACAGTGGCTCACGCCTATTATCCCAGCACTTTGGGAGGCCAAGGCAGGTGGATCACGAGGTCAGGAGATCAAGACCATCCTGGCCAACATGGTGAAACCCTGTCTCTACTAAAATACAAAAAAAATTAGTCGGGCGTGGTAATGCATGCCTATAGTCCCAGCTATTAGGGAGGCTGAGGCAGGGGAATCGCCTGAACCTGGGAGGCGAAGGCTGCAGTGAGCAGAGATTGCGCCACTGCACACCAGCTTGGTGACAGAGTGAGACTCTGTCTCCAAAAAAAAAAAAAAAAGAAAGACAAAGAAAGTAAGTAATACTTCAATAAAAAGATGAAAAGAATGAATGAATATCCCTACACCCATCACCTAGATTCTAGAATGCACATGTGCCTGTTGGTGTTTTTTCTGGTATCTATCTTTTCCTTTATTCATCCATCAGGCATTACCATTATTACTGATGATAAATGATACTTCTGGCATGTAGGCTGTGAAGCCAAAGGCTCTCACACTCAGCCCAGCCACCCCCACCGTGAACTCTCTGTCAAGCAAGGGTGGGTCTGCAAACCTCACTCCCTACCATCGCCTTTTTCCCCAGCACTCCCTTTCCTGACACACTTTAAGCCAACGAGCTGGAGAGCTGAGATATTCTGTAGCAGGCAAAAACCAAGAAAACACATTCCTTTCAGGTCCAGGCCCGCCTGGCCCTCGCGTATCGTCTGAGCTGCACCATCACCCTATTTGCTGCTACTTCAGAAACCAGGCCCCAAACTGCAAAGCTCACGCCCTGTGTGCTCACTCCTGGGAATCCAAACAGACTCAAAACATGTCCAAAGCCATCCCAGGAACTGACAGAAGATTCCTGCTAATTATAAAGCAAAATTTCTCTTCTTATTTTGGAGTGGGTAGAAAGAGGCCCAGCGCCGTTCCAAAGGAAGTCGGACTGTCCTCCACAGGGCTGCCTAGAAGCCAACCTGCAAACCTGCTCCTCTGGTGGGCCGGGGCCTGCACTGTGACCCCTCCCAGGGGCACCTCTACAAGGCAAGAGTGGGCATCCTATGCTTTTTCTCTGCCTTGGACCCCTTGGTAGGCTGGTGAACCCTCTAGGCCCCTTCTTAGAGTGATCTTCTTAAATGTATAAAATAAATTCATAGGAAATTGCAAAGGAAAGGAAACGGATCATAATGAAAAACTGCTATCAAAATATCCCTTAAAATTTCCAATGGAGTAATAGATAGCCTCTTTATTAATCCATCAAATGACAAGAGCTAGCTGTGGCACTGCTAACTACTGTAACTTTGGAATACTGATGAGCGTAATGATATTCTAAGATATCCACAACAACAGGAATGAAATATGCAAACACCCGTCATTTCTATCGGTGACTAAGTCACAGGCACTGCTAACACCATTGTGGCTAGTACTGCCCACAGCTGTCATGGAAACAAATGCTAAATTTCAGTTACAGGTTGGTGACCGTAAAGATGTCTTTTTTAAATTGCTACAACCAAGTTCACAGATCACTTGAATTCTGTCTAAGGACCCAAGGTTGAGAATTCCTGGAAGTCAGGAGCTTTCTTTTGTCCTCTTTGTTTTATTCCTGATAAGAAAAGCCTCTCTGCACCTAGGTATATACTCAAACAAACTAAAGGCAGGGATGCAAACAGACACTTGTATACCAATGTTCACAATAGCCAAAAAGGAGAAGCAACCAAAACACCAACCGACAAATGAATGAACACACACACACACGCACACACGCACACACGCATATGTGCACACACACACACACGAATATTAGCCTTAAAAAAAAGGGATTGTGATATACACTACAATATGGATGAACCTTGAGGGCATTACGCTAAGTAAAATAAGCCAGTCACAAAAAGGCAAATCTTACATGATTCCACTCATACGAGGTTCCTAGGAGTCAAACACATACATACAGAAAGCAGAAAGGTGATTGGCAGGAGCGGCGGGGTAGGTGGAAATGTGAAGCTATCATTTAATGAGGACAGAGTTTCAGTTTGAGAAGATGAGAACGTTCCGGAAATGGATGATGGTGGATGGTTGCAAGACAGTGTGAATGCACTCAATGAACTTTAACATTTAAAAATGATTGGCTGGGCCAGCGGCACACATCTGCAGCCCCAGCTACTTGAGAGGCTGACATACGAGAATCATTTGAGCCCAGATGTTTCCGGGCAACAGAGACATACTCTGTCTCTTTAAAAAAAATTTTTTTAAATATTTAAAACGGTAAACCTTATGTATATTTGACCATAATAAAAAACTTTTTTTTAAGAAATAAAAATAGGGGCCAGGCACATGTGGCTCATGTCTGTAATCCCAGCACTTTGGGAGGCCAAGGTGGGCGGATCACTTGAGGTTAGGAGTTTGAGACCAGCCTGTCCAACATGGTGAAACCAAGTCTCTACTAAAAATACAAAAATTAGCCAAGCGTGATGGCACGTGCCTGTAGTCTTAGCTACTCGGGAGGCTGAGGCAGGAGGATCACTTGAATCCAGGAGGTGGAGGTTGCAGTGGGTCAAGATTACACCAAGAGGGAAAGAGGGAGGGAGGGAAGGGGAGGGGAAGGGGAAAAGAAGGGGAGGGGAAGGGGAGAAGGGGAGGGGAAGGGGAAAAGACGGGGAGGGGAAGGGGAGGGGAGGAAAAGGGAAGAAAGGGAAGGAGGGAGGGAGGGGCAAAAATGCTCCCTGCAGAACATGGGAAGGTGGAGTTACTGTCAAGAACAGGAACAGTCTCACTTGTGGCTGAGAGCTGAGTCACCTGGTGGCTCTGAGTGGGGCCTGTGCTGCCAGACCCACTAATGAGCTGTGCCACCCCGGGCAAGTTACTTCACCTCTCTGACCTCAATTTCGGCATCTGTAAAATAAGGGCTGTGGTCACTGCAGCCGCCATACCTTGGACAATGATGACGTCCCTGGCTTGGAGATAAGCATTTTGCAGACGCGACCTCACCAAGACTTCAGATAACCCCAAGAGCTTAGTAGGGTTGTGGCTAACACATTACAGATGACTTAGTTAACTTACCCAAGGTCACCTGTCTAGGGCACAGCAGAGCCAGGCTGGCTGAAGAACTCAGACTTACAGTTCTCTCTGTCACTTGTAGATGGTCTCTGTCCCTCTAAGCTCCAGCAGGACAGACACTGTATCTGTTCCGTGTGCCATGTTACCCCCAGAGCCCACCATAGAGGCGGTGCTCAATAAACACTTGCTGAGCAATTGAGAGAATCCAGTTCTGTCTGACCCCAATACTGGCTTCCTTTCTAAGCGAGGGATTGTGGCATTACAGGGTCCTGTCTTTCAGGTCTCCTAATAGATGCTGTGACAAGCCTAGCACATCAGAGGTCACAGTGTTCCCCATGGAGCCCCTGAAAGAGGCAGAGGCCAAGGGAGCCAGTTAAAGAGACAGACAAATAAACCTCAAGGAGTACAGAAACTGCCCACACACGGCACACACACACACACACACGTACACGCATACCTGGCAAAAACACCTACGACTCCGGAGCCAGGAGCTGCACATTTCTGCCAGCGTGTGGGAACTGGCTTTTGGTCCAAGAGGCCTTGATATTCGGAGGGGGCTGAGGGATGAGCTGGGTGTTATATCCAGGCTCTTCTGGCTAAAGGAAGCTGCGCCTGAGTGAGGTTCAGGGTTTACCTGATGGTGACTGAGCTCACCTTCCTCCTGGGGGATGAGCGGGGCTCCGCCAGGGACTACAAAGTGGTTGGGGAACAGGAACAATGCTCTCCAGACAAAAGATGCTGTCCTCTTGGTTCTTTTCCAAACTTCGTTCTAGGCCACCAAGTCTTTTTGCGGGGAGGGGGCTTGGCTGGGACCTAAATGAGGCAACCACGGTTGGTCTGGGTGACTCAAGAACTTGGATTTGTCAGACTGGATTAGTCAGTTGCTTGGCCGGGGCCCACATAAGCTTAAGGTGTTGTGAGGGAAGCCCGCTTCTGGAGTCCAACCAAAACAGGGGCCAGGAGGGTACCAGTCCCACCTTGCTGCCCTGTAACTGCGGGCCCCAGGTCCCTCTGTGTGACAGGGGGTGAGTCTGTCCCCCATTCAGGCCTGGCACTCAGATGGAGCAAGATGGCAAACAGGGAGTGACTCCACAGTAATGAAAAGAAATAAACTAGATGTATAGGAATCAATAGAGAGATCTCCAACACATGAGCACCGTCGGATACAGTGGAAAAAGGCAAACTGTAAGAGCACTTTAAAAACATACGCAAAGCAGGGCATGGTGGCGCATGCCTGTAATCCCAGCACCCTCGGAGGCCAAGGCGGGACGATCACTTGAGCCCAGGAGTTCGAGACCAGTCTGGGCAACATGGCGAAGCCCTGCCTCTACCAAAAAATTAGCCAGGTGTGGTGATGTGTGCCTATAGTCCCAGCTACTCGGGGGGCTGAGGCAGGAGGATCACTTAAGCCTCGGAGGTCAAGGCTGCAGTGAGCTATGATCATACCACCGCACTCCGGCCTGAATGACAGAATGAAACACTGTCTCAAAAAAAGAAAAATATATATACATAAAGAAATGCTATACACTGTTTATGGTCACGTGTGTAAAAATATTTTAAATGTAAAGAAGCACAATAGACTTATAATAAGGGGGTACCTGGAGGTGAACAGTAAATTTGAGGTGAATGTCAAGTAATTATACCTTTTCCAGTAACATTTTATTTCTTTCACTTGAAAAAGGCAAAGCAAAGAGGACAAAATAATAACAATGCTCTAGTCGGGGTGGTAGAAACACGATTTTCTGTTACTGATCTTTGCGGCTTTTGCTTCCTGTTTGCTTGTTTATTTGTTAGCCAGCCTGGAAGGCATCTTGACATCAGTAGGTGGTGAAGCCACAGGTCCCACTGATTGGGCATGCTAAATTGTGTGTTTATTCTTTTTAATTTTCAAAATTCAAAAAGGAAAAGTCTATCACAGCATGCAGTGCTCCCTAAATGGCATCCTTCGAACAAAAATCCAGGCCCAGACACCCCATGGCTCTGCTAAAAGACAGCCCTCTGGCCTCTGGCTACTTCAAGTGAGAAAGAGAACTCTATCCGGCCCTGCATAGGCCCTCAGGGAGCTCTGAGCTTCCCTCAGTGAAGGGAGCAGCACTGAAGCTCTGTGCCCCTCCAGTGTCAATCCAGGTGTGGCCACCTGGCTTCAGGCTCTGATCAGGGTCTGATCCACCAATCACACTCCAGGAAACCCAGTGACGTCATCGATCGCCAATGGGAGCTCCTGATCAGCAGGGGCGAATCGGTGTTGCCACACTGGGCTGACAGGATTCCAGCTAGAGGCAAAGATGTCTTACATTTCCCTTGTCTTTGACAATCACAGCCTTATCAAGTGCAAATGGACACGCAGAAACCTCGTCCACCTGCACATGGCTCCTAAATTTCAGATTTACTCTTCAACTGTAATGGCACCTCTGCAATCCTGCTTATATGCTTTTCTTCTCAGATAAAAGGGAAACAATATTCTTTACCCTGCATTTCATTATATCAGACACTGGCCTTTCTTGGAGAAATTCTATCTGTAAGATTTGGGATACCAAAAAGATAAAGACACATTCAGGATACCTTTCTGCTTTCCCCAATCTCGGCCAACCGCCAGTTGTAGAAAAGTATCTTATGTTTAAAAACCCAACTGACCCCCCAAACTGGCCATTTTGAAATCTGCAAGGCATAACAGGAGCTTTAAAAGCCACCTGGTTTCTTCTGTTAGTTCATCATCCCACATCTGCCTACAAATACACAAGACTTAGGAGGAGAAGAAAATTCACTACAGGGAGGGGCTTTTTGGAGAAGCTCCGCACAGACTCAGCCTGCTGGGTTCGGGGTCTGAATATAAGCCCCTCCCCCCCTCAGCTGAAGTACCCTTACAGACACGCAGCCCCTCCATTTCTGGAAGCAGAAATGCTACTGCTGAAACCCAGTCCTTCTAAGAACCCACAGTGGCATTTTGGGGAGGCAGCTGACCTTGGCGGTCACCATTCTACAGAGCAGAACAACAGCGGGGGCAGCTTGTGTTTGCTATTCGGCGGGTGGGGGTGGTGGTGGCAAATGCAAAGCCACTAGACAACTAAAACCTCTGCTGTCTTCCTGCCACTGCCGACCATCACCATAGGAACCACATCCTGCTGCTACCATGGCAACCGCGCAGTACCATCCGCTTAGCAAGCAATGATGCAGAGGCCACTCAGGAAGGCTTGCTGAAAGGCCTCGGGGCTGAAAGGGTCCTGTGGTCCACAGTCACAACCACCGGGCTGTGACAGAGAAAAGCCTTTCGGAACAATCCATTTTTGGTTCAAAAGCCCTCCTCCTCCTGTTGCTCAAGAATTAATTAACCCAAAATTAAATCCTGTATAAAGCACATTCCTGTTCCTGGGCTGCAAAAAGCTCCAGGGCAAAATACATCAGTGAAGAGAGGAGTGGTCCTTTTTCTGACACAGGGCCACAGCTAAGTTACAGAGGATGCGAAACTCAGGGAGCAACCCACAATTTGGCCATGCACTCAAGACAGCAGCTCCTAAGGTGGGCTCAGACACCAGGGTTAGGCTTTCCCAGAAGCAGCCTCTGATTTCCTCCTCATAGCCCTACTTGTAAATGTAATTCCTTACTTCCTACAGACATTTTACAGAGGAATGAGGCTCAGAGAAGTTAGGTGATTTGCCCGAGGTCACACAGCACAACGGGCAGACTGTCTGACTCTGACCCTCCAGTTCTGAGAAATTCTGGTCAACTTAATTATATCCAATGCCAAGTTCCATGAATCAGGCCCTACTTATTAATCACCGCTCATCTTGATTTCTTTCTTTTCCTGTCTCTCTCCCTTACTCCTCTCTCTCTCTCTCCTCTCTCTGTCTCTCACTCTCTCTATTTGAGAGATAGGATCTCACTACTTTGCCCAAGCTGGTCCTGATCTCCTGGGCTCCTTGGCCTCCCAAAGTTCTGGGATTACAGGTGTAAGCCACTGCTCCCACCAGTTTTTAGTAAGCATTATTTTTAAGTAAGCAAACACTCTCTACACCATAGAAATTGCTTGTTTGTTCCAGGCATCATGCAAGTACTTTACAGTGGGATCCTCTTTGTGTCTCCGAGTCTCTGAGGTAGAAATTACTACAGGTGAAGAGACCGAAGTGGAGAGAAGTAACCTGGCTGAGTGCACACAGCAGGCAAGACGCAGACCTGGGGCTCAAACCCAGCCAGCAGGACTCCAGAGAAGGGGCTCCCAGCCACTGTGCTGTCCTGCTTCTTGACTACCTGGGCAGCTGAAATGCAGATCTGAGACCTCACCTGCTAAGCACAACCTCCCAAGGCCTCCCACCCCGGAAACTGTGAAACGACCCTGCTGTGCCACACAGGAGCAGACACATCACCACCCACGGCTGCACCCCTGCCGCAAAGCCAGCACAGTGACAGCTTTGGGGAACAGCCCCTAGGATGCAGATAGGACCTTCCCAGGGAGCCACAACTACAATGCTCGCTCTTGTGCCCCAAAGGTGGTTTCAGTTAGAGCCCACTTCCCATTCGCTGCAGTTCAGGATGACAAAGCCCTCAACACTGAAGGCTGGAGGAGAGGAAGGGAATGTTACCGAGTCACCACGCCCAGCCCCTCACTGAGGCATCTCCAAGATGGACATATTTGGGTAAGCCACTCAAACTGCCATTCTGGAGGTTAAAAGTGGAAAAACACTAGCGACTTCATGTGTTTTATCCTGTCTTACCGTCACAACAACCCCACTTTACAGATGAGGAAATTGAGGCTCTATCTCCTCAACTGAGGTTAAATGCTTGGCCAAGGTCACAGAGACAGGAAGTAGGAGACCCAAGATTCAAACCCAGGTCTGCCTGGTCTCAACGTCAAGGTCCTTCCCCTCCACCAAGCACACACTATTTCCTGGACCGCCCTGGGGCATGGGAGGCCCAGCAAGGGTGTGGCTGAGTAGAAACAGTCCAGAGAACCCAATTCCTCTGCCGACTGAGTTCTGAGTTAAGGGGTCAGGACTTTCTTTGGGCAGCCTAGGCTCCGCTCTCAAGTTGAAGCAGGTACAGCTTGGTAGCAAGACTATAATCACAGGGATTTTACTTTTTGTGTGTTTGTTTGCTTTGAGACAGGGTCTCATTCTGTTACCCAGGCTGGAGTGCAATAGCGCGATCACAGCTCACTGTAGCCTCCACCTCCCAGTCTCAAGTGATCCTCCCACCTCAGCCTCCTAAGTAGCTGTGACTACAGGCACCACCACACCCCACTACTTTTGTTAAAAAATATTGTGTAGAGATGCGGGTCTTGCTATGTTGCCCCAGTCTGGTCTTAAACTTCTGAGCTCAAGTGATGTTCCTGCCTCGGCCTCCCAAAGTGCTGGGATTATAGGTATGAGACTGGCCTTTTGTATTTTTCAATCAACACCAACGGACACCGAACACAGGAAGCAGACAGTTACTTAATCGGTTTGAGTCCCAGCTGGCTAGTGTGAAAGAAAGGTAGGATGCTAATGCCAAATGCATAGGGCTGATCAAAATAAACACAGCCTTGTAAGTCAGGGGCCCCGCTCCGTGCTGGGCGCCCGGGTGTTCTCAGTGTGTGTCACTTTCCTTGCTGGTACTTGGCTCTCTCGCCAAGCTGCAAGGTATAGTCCAGCCTGGATCCCTGCAGGGATTTCAGCAGACAGACTCACTCAGGCCTAGCCTATGTTCTTTCCAGACAGGTCAAGATGTTGTCTGTGTACCATCCATCATGAAGGAGTGGCCACCGTCAATTCACGGTGCTGACATCTCTCTCTCTGTGCTTCCCAACTCTAGGCATCAACAAGCCCGGTGGGCCAGGAAAAATGGCCCTTAGAGGATGACAGGTCCTACTTTCACAATCATGACTGATTTTCTGCACTTGGCTGTCTTTTGACCAAAGTGAGAGCCAAATAGGAAACGCAGGGGTGAGATGATCCATAGGCTTTAGCCACGGGCGTTTCAATGTTGACTTGGGAAACTGCACCCCACTGACCCCAGCCTTCCAAAAAAGGGTGAGTCCTCAGACAGCTGTGCCACCCACCGCCCTCCTCCACTTCCAGCACACGCACAGTTAACCATGGGGGCACCTGGAGTGCAAAGGGACCCTGCCGTTTACTTTGCGAAAAAACTCCACACATGCACTGGTGTTCATTTTCCTAGAAAATCCTTTAATCTCATGGCTGTAGCAGGAGGGTCTACACTGAAAAGAGATGTTTGCAGCCCACTGCCAACTCTGCGTCCTGGCTGCATCTCCCGAGCCTCTGGAGAATGTCGAACTCCAAAAACGGCATTCCCAAAGGATGGGATCACTTCCGACACATGCCCAGAGAATCGCCTCTGCTCCACATTTCTTCTGGAGAAAATGTTTCCTGCCTCCCTGGCATTTTGCGGGGAGATTCCAAGGACACACTGGCTCAGATGTTGCGGGGGGGTTTCTTTCTCATAACGGCCTATCATTTAATTTGTAATTTCACAGCTAATACATGAATACAGGGCTGTCATTAAAATGTGAATAATACAGAAGTGTGAAAAGCAACAAAATCCCCTTTACCTGTATTCAAGCCCACTCTCTTGCCAGAGGAGAGTGTTTCCTTGGTCTCGTTTTTCTAGGCAATCACATACATCTTAAAAATACCTTTATGGTATGCTTTTGTGTAATGAGCCTTAGACAAGAACATGTCTTGGATATCTTTCCACAGCTATGCATTGAGACTCACCTCATTCTTTTTCATTGCTGCATCATATTCCACAGAATCAATGTACTAAGACATCCTGACCTATTCTTTCACTGATGACCTTGGAAGTTGTCTGGTTTTTCACTGTGCTACCTCACACATCTTTGGGCATGTGTCTATGCATATGTGAAAGAATTTCCTGAGGACAGATGCCTAGATGCGTCAATATCTATTGCCAGGTACCCCAGACACAGTGGTGCACTAGCCAGCCCTGGTCCCCCAGGGAGCCCACAGTTTGGCTGCAGCAACTAAACAAGCTATGAGGCCAGAGCAAGCCAATCCCCAGCAGCAATGCACAAGTGTGCATGCACACAAGATGCATCCAGGCTGGGAGACAGGGAAGGCATCCTCTGACAAGAGATGGGCTGAGTCCCGAAGGCAGAGATGGCAGGCCGAGAGCAAGGGACAGCGCATGAGAGTGTCCAAGCAGAGGAGCGGGGAGGGCCTCCGAGCCCGGATCACAGCACACGTCTGAGGAAAGCAAGGGCTAAACCGAAGTGGAGCTCCTTTAGGAAAAGAAAGCAGCTCAATATGACTGCACACCTACTCAGGGGGACGAGGGGACCCTGGGGAGCTAGAAGAATGTTTAAAACGGGGGTCGGCGGGGAAGCATGATTCGATTTGTATTTTAGAAAGTCCACATAGGGGCTGCTCGCAGTGGCTCACGCCTGTAATCTCAGCACTTTGGGGGCTGAGGTGGGCGGATCACAAGGTCAGGAGATCAAGACCATCCTGGCCAACATGGTGAAACCTCGTGTCTACTAACATACAAAAAATTAGCCAGGCATGTGGTGGTGTGCGCCTATAGTGCCAGCTACTCAGGAGGCTGAGGCAGGGGAACCTGGGAGACGGAGGTTGCAGTGACAGAGATCGCGCCACTGCACTCCAGCCTGGCGACACAGCAAGACTCTGTTTAAAAAAAAAAAAAGAAAGAAAGAAAGTCCCTGGAGGAACCAAGAGTGAGAAAATGGGGCTGCTGAAGTCAGGTGATTGGACTAGAAACCACCCCAAAACTGGGGCCATGTCACTTCACTGCTAGCTTAGTCAGAGTTCAATGAGGAAATGGAAGCCACTTGGGCATTGGACCTGAGAGACTTTAACACAGGGCACTGGGTACACAAGGACAGAAGATCCCAGAAGCCAAGTGGTGGCAATGGAGCCACCCAGAGATTGGCAACAGCAGGAAACCGCCCCCACCCACAGCCAGAGAGACAGAGAGGAGGCTGCAGGACTGAGGCCCAGGCTGGGGACGCCGGCAGAGGACAGGCCGTAGGGTCTGTCCAGTGGGAGCTGGAGCCACAGAGCAGTTGCAGGTGCCATCAGAGCAGCCTCTGGAGACTGAGACAGGTAGAAACACTGGCTTTTCTCTTCCTCCCACCTTCAAGCCTCCTAGCAGCTCCTCCCACACGTTGAACCCAGTGACACAGGAGCCTGGGACACAAGAACCTACAGAGACTGGCCCCCCCGACCACACCCAGCAGACCAGGGGAAGGACAAGAAATGGACCCCAAGGGCAAACAGGCCCAGACTGGCACAGCTACCAACCTCCAGTCCCTAGAATAGCGCCTAGTGCAGGATACGCATTTGCTAAAAGCATAAACAAAGCCGGTGAGGCTTCATTTCAGAGCCCCTCCAGCCCTGTGATTTCCTGATGGCCACTGATGATGCTCTGGGCTGACGAAATACGCCTCCCATTATCCCCAGCCCTGGTCCTGTGCTCCCAAGCACTCAACAGTAAATCAATAGTGTGCTCTCTGAAACAAAAGCTCCGCAGTACCCGCCTGCCCAGCACTCAAAGCCAAAATCGGATGTGCCTCTCCTTACTTCCCCACACACGTCAGTGCCCTCCAACACAGATCTTGTGTTTTTCCATCCAGAAGCGCAGAGACCACAACCCTCCAAGGATGAGAATCAGAAGGCCAAGGTGTTCCTTTCAGCTGTGAGTCAGTCATTCTGAGGCCTCACCGACAGGTGAGAAGGTTCAGCCTCACCTGCCTGGTCAATCCTTCATCCCTAGAGCCCAGAATAAAGCGCAGCCCCCAGTAGGTTTCTCTCTGTAGGAGTCATGCTTCTTGTTTCACTGGGAGAAGGCAGCATGGCACAGGGAAAAGGCTGAGGGCTTTGTGACAGGGCAGTCCTGCCAGGACAGGCCATGTGGCCATGGGTCACCTCCTGGCCTCAGTCTCCAGCTCTGGAAAATGGGAAGGATGCGACCTTCCTCCAGGGCTGCTGGGCCTGGCACACAGCAGGCCCTGGAACGACGATGCTCAGGGGAGGGCTCATCACATTTTCTGTTGCTGGAGCCCAGGCCCCACTCAGTCTGTGGTAGCTCCTCTGACAGATGTTAGTATGAATAACAGCTAGAGCCACCATGGCACACACTGGCACAGCACACACACACAGGCCAGCCATCAGCCTAAGGACTGTGTCTCTATTAAGTCACTAACCTTCACAACCGCCCTGGGAAGCTGGAAATACTATGTTCCCCACTTTACAGATGAGGAGACTGAGGCACAGAGAAGTCTGGAAACAGACCCATGGGCACCCAGGTTATAAGGGGTGAAGCCAGGACCTTCTCCTGGGCTCTCCGGCTTCAGAGTCACCATGATTGATGGCAATGCTAGACTACTGGGGGTGCCCATGAGGTGGCGAGAGTCAGGCTCTCCTGGGCTGTCCCATCTAAACTCACAGCCCCCCCATTTTGCAGATGAAGAAATGGAGGCTCAGTGAGCTCAAACCACTTGTCTAAGGTGATGGACTAACGAGTAGCCACTCAGGTTGAAACCTGGACGGTCTCATCACACTCCTGACCTCCGCACCCCAAGTTAGCCTTGTTCCTAAGGTCAAACTGGCTGTCTCTTCCTCCCTGCTCGTGCCAATTCTGGAAGCTTCCCTCACCCTGATCCTCTGGAGGTGGTCACACGGCCCCGCAAAGTGGAAGCTTTTTTAGCCACCCTCCTCCTCCCCACCGCCTGCCCCACCGCTCCAACTGCAGGGGCTGGGACATCTGCCCTCTTCACCACAAAACCAGACGTAAATCCATTCCTGAAATAGGCCAGAAGTGTCACTGGATTCTAGCCTCTTCTATAGTAAATACATGAAGTCAGTCTCCATAAACAAATGCATTATTTTAGGGATGAAGATTCTCTGGACATCAACAAAGCTGGCGGCATTTCTGTTTTGTTTTGTTTTTGTTGTTTTTCTTCTAAACTAGCAGCAGCAACCACAACAGAAACCCTGTGGTCTGTTTTGGGGCCAAAACACAAAGCCTTCCTCTAGCCCCAGGATTGCGCTGGGCAGCGGGGGCGAGAATGCCCCACCCAGGATGAGGGAAGCACAGCAAATACACTTTGGGCAAAGACAGCAAGGCAAAGGTTGCAAGCCAGTGGAATGAAAGCCAGCCCCGGAGGTTCGGAGAGCTGGAATCTTAAATATTCACACCAGGAAGGAATGGCACTAAGTCAGGAGCCAGCTAGGGCCATGCCCGTGTCCCTAGCAAATGGCTTGGCCTGGAAACAGGAGGCGGCTCCACTCTGGGAAGCGACTCATCCAACCCTTACCCCATTGCGCAGACCCACAAGACTGCACAGTGGCCAGAACGGACCCGGGGGCTCCCAGGTCAGCACCCTCAGCACAAGCTGGAGGGTCTATCCCAGCTCCACACTCACTCAGCCTCAGGAAGGTGTCCCGAACATGGCAGGGAATCAAAGGCCAGCTCTATTTGCAAGCCGACCTCCTGGAGAACCCCGGGGTGGAAAGGAGCCCACTCCAGCCAGGTGGTGTGGTGGATCAGCTTGCAGTCCCATCATTCACTCAACAGCCGTTTCCGGAACACCTACTACGCGTGGGGCCAGGGCCAGCCACGCTGGCTGTCTTCTCAACCCCAGCCTCTTGCTGGGACCCAGGCAACCAAGCCAGAAAGAAAGGTGCCTCCTCTGAATAGCCTGTTGGCAGGAAGCCCCACATTCTGGGTCTGGTGAGCAGCAATGGACGCGGGCAGGCCCCACTCTAAGAAAATTCGATCTAGGAGGAGAATCTTCCAAGCAACCAAAAAGATGAAAGGACTCGGCGATTCACCAGAGGACAATGAATCAAAATCAAAACTCAAAAAGCTCCCATCAGCCAATAACAGGCCAACCGGAGCATCCAAAAAAGTACTAATTGCAACGAATCGAAATTCATCAAATAGGCTGGGCGTGGTAATCCCAGCACTTTGGGAGCCCAAGGAGGGCAGATCGCTTGAGACCCGGAGTTCAAGACTAGCCTGGGAAACAGGGAGAAACACTATCTCTACTAAAAATACAAAAATTAGCTGAGTGTGGTGGTGTGTGCCTGTAATCCCAGCTACTTGGGAGGCTGAGAGACGAGAATTGCTAGACCCCAAAGAGGTGGAGGTTGCAGTGAGCTGAGATCATGCCACTGCACTCCAGCCTGGGCAATAGCGCAAGGCTCTGTCTCAAAAAAAAATGATTATTTTAATTATAATTATTTTGGGGCCAATTAATAATTCTGTTAATAAAAAAATTCATCAAATATAAATTTAAATCCACGAATTAGTGTTGATATTTAAAACCTCTGGAAGATCCTACAAAATCAGCTTATTACTCGAAACTTGATATAAAGAAGAATGAAGCAGCATCCTGTACACAGTGAATGTCACAATTTCCTGTATACACTGAACATCACAACAACCATGCAGCTGATGAAGTGAAGCCCTTCTTCAAATCATCCCATCTGATAAATCAGGAAGGAAAAGTAGAGCTAAAACACCTGCTCTTTGCGAGCTCTAATGAAATAACACACCTCAGCAGTGATTGTTGGCGCCCACTGGAACATCAGCAGGAAAGGTGATGGGGCTGTTGATGGATAATGCAGCTAGCACCAGAACCTGCTCGTCAACCACACCAGGAGAGAGCCCCCCAGGCATGAGGGACCCTGGAGTGAGGCAACTGGAAGCGCACAGAAACACCTACCTAGAAATATTCATGCCGAAAATTTTAATCCAAATCAACCAAATCTCTAAATCAGGTCTCTCCTACAGATATACAATGCAAGCCACATGGGCAAATTTAAATATTCCAGTAGCCACATTTTTAAAAAGTGAAACAGGTGAAATCAATGTTAATATGTTTTATTTAACCCAATAAGTCAAATATATTATCACTTCAACATGTAATCAATACAAAAAATGAGTAGTGAGATATTGTATATTCTTTTTTTTAAACTGAGTCTTCAAAATCCAGTGTGTGTTTCACACTTACAGCACATCTCCACGAGGACCGCATTTCAAGAGCTCAGTGGCCATGTGTGGCTGATACCTGTGGTACTGGACAGCACATGTCTAAAACTTAACTACAGGCCGAGCGTGGTGGCGCACACCTGGAATCCTAGCACTTTGGGAGGTAGGGGTGGGCAGATCACTTGAGCCCAGGAGTTCGAGACCAGCCTGGGCAACATGGCGAAACACCATCTCCGCAAAACATACAAAAATGTAGGCAGGTGTGGTAGTACACACCTGTAGTCCCAGCTACCTGGAAGACTGAGGTAGGAGGATCATCTGAGCCTGGGAAGTTGAAGCTGCAGTGGAGCCACGATCATGCAACTGTACACACTGGGCGACAGAGTGAGACCCTATCTAAAAAAAAAAAAAAAGAACTAGGAATTCACAAAGTATGCAGGAAATCGACGGGAAATACAGTGAACAGAGGAATGTGTTAAATGACATGATGAGGAAGCAATCAGCAAAACTGAGAATATCGGAAAATTCTCCAGGGCAGATGACTAACTTAAAGAGATTGTAAAACCCTCAGTGAACAAACACAGGGTGTAGACCAAGTCCAGAATCTTCACTGAGCAAATCAACATTAAAAATCATTTATGAAACAACTAGGAAAATGTGAACATTGGACATTTGATATCAAGAAATCACTGTTAGTTTCTTAGGCATAAGGATGGTATTACACTTTGTCAAAAGATACTTTATTTTTTAGAGATTCCCATTTAAGTAATTTCTAATGAAATAACAGCATGTCAGGGATTTGCATCTAAATAATCCAGTGACTGGGAGAGAGGGAAGCATACAGAGGCAGCTACACCCCAAGACTAGTTCCCATGAGCTAGCTGGGAACTACTGAAGCTGATGATGGGCACATGGGGGTTCATTTTTCTCTTCCATGCTCTCAGTATATGTTTTAAAATTTCCCAAAATTAGGCCGGGCACAGTGGCTCACGCCTGCAATACCAGCGCTTTGGGAGGCCAAGGCAGGTGGATCACCTGAAGTCAGGAGTTCGAGACCAGCCTGATCAACAGTGTAAAACCCCGTCTTTACTAAAAATACAAAAGTTAGCCAGGCGTGGTGGCATGCACCTGTAGTCCCAGCTACTCAGGAGGCTGAGACAGGAGAATTGCTTGAAGCTGGGAGGCGGAGGTTCCAGTGAGCCGAGATCTCGCCACTGCACTCCAGCCTGAGCAACAGAGCAAGACTCCATCTAAAAAAAAAAGGTTTGTGATTTTTTTAATGACAGAAAAAAATACATTGGTCTTAGACTGGTCCAACACAGTATCTGAGAAAGGTGGTAGTGAGTGTAATTTTGAAAAGACCTGGAATCGCACCTCCAGGACTTAAATCCTGGCTTTGTGCCTGGCTAGTTGTGTGACTTTGTTCATGTTCCTTCGCCTGCTGAACCTCAATTTCCTCACCTCCTAAAGGGGGCTACTAACAACAGTGTTTCCTCATAAGACTGTCAAAGGATTAAATAAGCTAATCCAAACCAAGTGCTTAGCCGAGAGCACATCATGATGCTAGGTGGTAATACTATCACTGACACTGTCACATTATCATTAGAAAGAACAGCGGTGATGCGGGTGGCCATCATGGTCCCACTTGGGCGATTTCCACTCAGGGAAACATGGGCCCTGACACCTGGTCTTTGGAGCTCCTGGGCAGCTGTGAGGAGCCAATATCTCCTAGTCCCGGATCAGACCTGGAGAACTGTAACACAAAGAGGATGGCAACCCTGCCGCGGGATGCTGAGGGCGCTTGTCGTCAATACCTTGATGGGGGCTCACAGACGCAAAGTCAAAGCCAAAGTGAACAGAGCTTTTGCCAAATGCCCCATTAAAGGTACAGGAAGAGCATCCTCATCTAAAATCCTAATGGAAATTGATCAGAAAATCAGGTTCCATTTGCCAGACAGGTCTGGTTCAGGCACGGTTCCTCTGGGGCAGGACTTCTCCATGAGAGCAGGATCCCCAGAGCTCCTGACAAAGGGGCCCCCCGCCACTCACTGCATCAGATTCATCACACTTCCACGCTCCAGCACACCAGGAGCCCTACCTGTTTCCTCCCCTCTGGTTAGGGAAGACAGGAAGACAGCCAGCTAAGGGGTCTGGGTCCCAGTTAAGACCCAGCCCCAAAGATGTGCAGCTGGGGCAGGTGGGCCTCAAGAAATATCTGTTCAGACTATGCCCTTGGATAATCGAGGCAGCATTCCTGAAACCAGGGTCTGAGCCCCCACCCTAACGCTAGGGCAGGACTCTGCTTGGGGCGCCCAACCTGCTCTGCTCAGGATGACCAGAGGGAGGCGGACAGAGAAGGCAGAAGGGAAAGACAACCAGACTATGACCTCCTGAGCACCTGCACTTCAGGCACCATCATAAAAGTCATTCCTGCCAGGCGCGATGGCTCAAGCCTGTAATCCCAGTATTTTGGGAGGCTGAAGCGGGCGGACCACCTGAGGTCAGGAGTTCAAGACCAGCCTGACCAACATCAAAAAACCCCATCTCTACCAAAAATACAAAATTAGCCAGGTGTGGTGGTGAATGCTTGTAATCCCAGCTACTCAGGGGGCGGAGGCGGGAGAATTGCTTGAACCTGGGAGGCGGAGGTGGCAGTGAGCCGAGATCATGCCATTGCACTCCAGCCTGGGCAACAAGAGCAAACTCCCTTTCAAAAAAAAAAAAAAGAAAATGATTCCCAGTTTTACAGCTAAAACAACCAGAAGCTCAAGAGGTGCCAGAGGCAGCGCAGGCAGGAGGGAGGGAGCCCCAGTGTCAAACCCAAGTACCTATCTCCAAAGCCAAGCTCCCACCAATGTGTTATGCTGAGCTGGGAGACAGGGAGCAAGCCCACAGACACAGGCAGGAATTGTGCACGCTGAGGGCACATCAGCATCATTCCTGGGGGCTCTCCAGCTGGGTGGTCCTGTCCATGCCACAGCTCTCTGAGCCCACTCGCCCAACTACAAGATGGAGCTAAAGAAAGCCCTGTAGGGCAATGACAGCTGAGGACGCAGGAGTTCTGCCACATGGGGAGCGCACAGTGCTGGTCACACCTGCAGACATCTGAACGCATGTGTTCTTCATGGAGACCTGCTGGCACTTTTCTCTCCGAAGAGTAGATCTTTATTTGAAAAGAATAAAATGAATGATTCCCTTCCCATCACAAAAGCTGTTGCTCTTGGGCAGGCGCAGTGGCTCATACCTGTAATCCCAGCACTTTGGAAGGCCAAAGTGGGCAGATCACTAGAGGTTGGGAGTTTAAGACCAGCCTGACCAACATAGGAAAGCCCCGTCTCTATTAAAAATACAAAATTAACCAGGTGTAGTGTGGCATGCCTGTAATCCCAGCTACTCGGGAGGGTGAGGCAGGAGAATTGCTTGAACCCAGGAGGCGGGAGGCGGAGGTTGCAGTGAACCAAGATCATGCCATTGCACCCCAGCCTGGGTGACAGAGTGAGACTTCCTCTCAAAAAAAAAAAAAAAAGCTGTTGCTCGTAAGGCTAAGTGAATGGGAACCTGAACTGTATTCAAGAGTTCATTCCTGGGAGTGGGGGAGACTCCTCATTGAGCAGGAAGGGGCCTCTGCATTCCAAATACCAGATCCCAATGCAGCTTCTTCCCAATGAATGCATTGTGTGCATTATGCAAAAGTATGGCAGGCAAGGCCAAGAGAGAACCACTCCGGGCATGACACTTGCTCTCCTAAGCATTTCCCAACCCCGGTACACAGCTGACAAAAGCACACATCAGAGGGGGCCCTGAGACACCATGAGGATCCCCATCCCGGGCCCTGCTCGGGTCCCTGGGGCATGATCAGGTCATTCTGCACACCGTCCCAGGCCTGCACAAGCTGTTCCGAGATCCATCTCACGGAGTACCCGCTCAGGCTGATGGAGAGTGCTGAAATTCCCAATGCAGTTTGTAAATACCTATCAATATTCCACAGGTGCATAACCTTTGACTCAGACATTCTGTTTCTAGGAATCTACCCCAGAGACATTTCAACAAGGTTGGGGGAGGAACACTCCTGCTTTGTTCTTCTCTGTTCAGTCATCTCCGATTCCTCCCTCTGATTCCTCCCTTGAGCATGGGTTGATGGGTTGTCAATTCCCAAGTGGGCTTAATAAAAGCCTGGGAAAACCGAATGGGAAATAAGCCAGGAAAGGCAAAAATCACCGGATCAGTCCAGCGTGTCCCAGGGAGCGACGGGACTCACACCCCAGTACGACTGAGCAGTACCCTCACAGCCCTTCCCCAGAACCCAGTCCTCTGATTCCCCCAAGAACCCCAAGTATAAAGCAGGGCAAACGCAAAGTGGTCTGCACCTGCAGCCACCCCAACCAGGAGATTTCACTCAGGTCTCCTGGTTACTTTTAAGAAGTCTTGTGAATTTGCATTCCACTCCACATCTGTGCACACTTTAATAGCAAAATAATATCTTCAACGACTCCCGAGTTAAACGGTTTAACCTTTTCCCCCATCACCAAATCGTCTAAAGTGGATGTTCCCACAAAGGGGAGCCAGGTTTTACATTACACACTAAATGACTTAACCTTTCCATCCCTCAAGAAAAATGCTCATCCCAAGAAGATAAGCCATGTTTTAAATTATATATTAGTTAAATTACTTAACCTTTTCCCTCTGAATCCGCAAGTCAGGTGGACGCATGTGGAGGATACACCCCATTCAGCCTATGGTTTCTCGAACTCCTGACCCTCATGGGTGTATCCCAGTTTGAGAAACGCAGTTTTAGGCTTATCTTTAGCATCTGCAAAGAGAGGGTACCCAAGACCCCCAGAAAGCCAAGGCTGGGCAGATGAGAGAGGACATTCAGGAACAATGCTTTGAGGCTTTGAGCAATTTCTTTTTTTTTGAAACAGAGTCTCGCTCTGTCATCCAGGCTAGAGTGCCGTGGCATGATCTTGGCTCACTCCAAACTCTGCCTCCTGGGTTCAAGTGATTCTCCTGCCTTAGCCTCCCGAAGAGCTGGGACTACAGGTGTGTACCACCACACCTGGCTAATTTTTGTATTTTTAGCAGAGATGGGGTTTCACTATGTTGGCCAGGCCCGCCTAGGCCTCCCAGAGTGCTGGGATTACAGGCATGAGTGATCCATTTCAACCTCAAAGATCCAGTTTATTTTCTTCCCACTTGATCATCTTTATATTCGGAAGACCTTTCCCCCTTCAAGCTTCTATTCTTAAGCCAATACTGACTGTTACTTCCATTTACCATTTGAATCTCCATTTTCCAATGTTATTTCCACAATACAAGGCCAGTTTTTTAAAAAAAATAAATAAATTGCAATAAAAGGAAGAATGAGGTCTGCCTGTGTAGTGAAATATCTGAGCGTAACTGAGGCAGGATCCACCTCTTAAGAACAGAGGTCAAGATCTCAGTAGGGTTTTGTGAAGGGCTGAAAATTTCTCTGAGGGCCCTTGCTGCTTACTGTCTCCTCAGACCCCAAATCAAGATCAGAATGCTCCCGAGTGCAGGCTCAGGACCACACAGGTCTAGATACAATCAGCTTGGCCAGTTTCTAGCTGTGTGAGCTGAAGGAAGTTCCTCAACCTCTCTGAGCCTTGGTTTCCTCATCCATAAAATGAGGCTAAGAGGGGGTCCCACCCATTAGGGTTGCAGGAGGATGACTGGAGACAACATGTGTAAATTGCTCATCAATGTGATCAGCATGTAATAAGCACTCAATGAACAGCAGTTCTTATTGCTCCCTGATTTATTTTTGAGACCGTGTTTCACTCTTGTCACCAAGGCGGGAGTGCAATGGCTCGATCTCGGCTTGCTGCAACCTCCGCCTCCCGGGTTCAAGTGATTCTCCCGCCTCAGTCTCCCAAGTAGCTGAGATTACAGGCATGCACCACCACGCCCGGCTAATTTTTTATTTTTTGTGTTTAGTAGAGACGTGGTTTCACCATGTTGGTCAGGCTGGTCTTGAACTCCTGACCTCAGGTGATCCACCTGCCTTGGCCTCCCAAAGTGCTGGGATTGCAGGCATGAGCCACGGCACCCGGTCTGCTCCTGATTTAAACCAGCCACTGTCACTGAGGAGAGACTCAAGGAGAGATCTGGGATCTAAGAGAGAGGTTATCTCGGACAAAGTTTTGGTGCAGAGTTCCCTGACCCTACTCCTAACTTTCCTCACACAGCCTGAGGGAAAGAGACAAGGCTTTCAGTTCCCAAACCAAGAAAGCACTAAAGCTCCAAGAGGGACCAGAAACTCAGCCCAGCAGGTCCCAGCTGAGGCTCTGGGGCCCCCACGCTCTGCTGCCTTTGAAACCCAGTGTGCAAATGGACAAAACAGACAAGATCTGCAGCTCTCCAGGTGTAGGGTCTGGAGGACCAGGCCCAAGTGGAAGCAAGAACAGGCGGGAGTGAAACAGCACAATGGCTCCCACACAGGCCCAGTTCCCTCCTTTGTCAGGACAAGCGGGATATTCCACTTCTCTTCCCTCTCCACCCACCCCTATAAGTTATAGGCCTGGCTACGTGACTCGCTCTGGCCAATGAATCATGAGCAATGATGTATGTCCTGTACGAGTGGCCACACCCCTGTCTTGCCTCCAGAACAGCAGAAGCACATGCTGTGACGGGCGCTCCATCGGCTGGGTCACCGCGTGATCAGATGAGCAAGGCACCTTACTGATGCGGCCTGGACATCTAGCATGAAGGAGAAGTAAACCGTAGGCAAGAGGAGCGGCTGCACTGCCTGTTACAGCGGCACAGCCCAGCTACTGGCTGATTCAAGGGAACAAAAGAGCAGGGTCTAAGGCAGCACTTCCAAACCGTCTGTGAGAAAAGGCCCATTTTTATTTTATTTCCAATCCACTGTTGACCAATATTTTTGAAAAGTATAATTAAAATCGCATTGCAATGTCCATTTGCTAAAAGGTTTCCACACCCTCACTCTTGGTCTCCTCACTTCTGTCCCTGCAGGCTGGTAACAAGCTCTGCAGATGGGCATAGACCCACACCACTCGTGGAATGGCACAGACTATGAGGTACAGCACAGGTGGGCTCCAGGCCCCAGTGGCCATTTTCTTTTTCTTCTTTTGAGACAGAGTCTCACTCTGTCAGCCAGGATGGAGTGCAATGGCACAATCTCAGCTCACTGCAACCTCTGACTCCTGGGTTCAAGCGATTCTCCTGCCTCAGCCTCCCGAGTAGCTGGAATTACTGGTACCCACTACCGCCCCCAGATAATTTTTGTATTTTTAGTAGAGACAGGGTCTCACCGTGTTGGCCAGGGTGGTCTCGAACTTCTGACCTCATGATCCAACTGCCTCAGCCTCCCAAAGTGCTAGGATTACAAGTGTGAGCCACGGCACCCAGCCCTGTTGACCATTTTCTATTTTCTTTTTCTTTTCTTTGAGACAGAATCTCACTCTGTTGCCCAGGCTGAAGTTCAGTGACACAACCTGAGCTCACTGCAACCTTCACCTCCCGGATTCAAGTGATTCTCGTGCCTTGGCCTCCCAAGTAGCCGGGATTACTGGTGCCCACCATCATGACCAGCTAATTTTTGTATTTTTAGTAAAGACTGAGTTTCACCATGTGGGCCAGGCTGGTCTCAAACATCTAACTTCAAGTGATCTGCCTGCCTCAGCCTTCCAAAGTGCTGGAATTACAGGTATGAGCCAGGAGCTCTGGCCCCGCTGGCCCTTTTCTAACACTGGAGAAATAACTGACCCTTCCCAAGCCTCACCTCTCCATTTAAGAGTCTGCATGAGAGGATTTAAATATAAAGCCCATGGAGCACAGGGCCAGGTGTGAACAGGCCCTCAGTAAACGTCAGCTACTCAGCCACATCGCGCCCTGTTCCCAGGTGACGACGTCCGTCACCGACAGGCCTGGCCATATGCTCAAGGATCTGGAGTGAAGCCATGGGCTTCAGGCAACCTCAGAGCAAGGCAGTGAGTTGAGATTCAGAATTCAATTCTAGACATCCGCTCTGAGGTAACGTGACCAGACTGGCACCTCAAGGGGCAGAAGGCCAGGCGCAATGGCTCGCACCTATAATCCCAGCACTTCGGGAGGCTGGGGCAGGAGGATCGCTTGAGCTCAGGAGTTCAAGACCAACCTGAGCAACATAGAGAGACCTGTCTCTACAAAAAATTTAAAAATTAGCTAGGCCAGGCACAGTGACCTATAATCCCAACATTATAGGCTGATGGCCTATAATCCATCAACCTGAACGGGAGGCCAAGGCAGGTGGATCACCTGAGGTTGGGAGTTTGAGACCAGCCTGGCCAACATGGTAAAACCCTGTCTCTAAAAATAAATAATAGACAGATAGACAGACAGATAGATATAGATAGACAGACAGATAGACAGACAGATAGATATCAACAGATAGATAGATAGATAGACAGACAGATAGATAGCCAGGTGTGGTAGTACATATCTGTGGTCCCACCTACTCAGGAGGCTGAGGGGAAAGGATGGCCTGAGCCTGGGAGGTCAAGGCTGCAATAAGCCATAATTGTGCCACTGCACTCCAGAATGGGTGCAGAGAGACCGTGTCTCAAAAAATAAAAATTAAAATAAAGGGCGCAGAGAAACCAGGACTAGGTAGACGAACTGGTGATCCACTGAGACCAGGGATGACATCAACTGCTTAGTGCCAGGAGGAAGATCTTAACCACCAAGCACCTGTCACCACACAGCAGAGCCACAGATGGTGACCCAGCGCTGTGTGCGCTCCAGAGCAGGGTGGCCATGCATCTTGGGTTTTCCTGGGTCTGAGGGATCTCCTGTAATTCAAGACTTTCAGTATAATGGGGATGGTATTGGGCAAATCGGAACAGACTGGTCACCCTACTCCAGAGCCTGTGTTCTTCAGCTCTAATATTTAGGATGTGATGAACTAGGGCAGCTCTTTGATAAAACATCAACCAGGAGGCCAGAGTAGAACTCCAGCTGCTTAACAGACTGCCTGGGAAAGCCACATCCCATGACATCACACAAACATATCTAAGGACAGAGAGGCAGGGCGTGATGGATGCAGCATCAAAGATAAAGCGATTACCCAGCATCGCAGGGACAGCAATGGCTCCACATGGCCTGCGGACTGGCTCTGCCCTGAGGTCTGTTCAGGAACGGGAACTTCTAAATACTGGACACATAACTAGAGGCTTTTTCTTGCTTCTTTTTTATTTTATATTCAAACAATAGGTCATCAGAATCTGCTTGGTTAATGGCCATATTGTCATAATTGCCAAACAAAGCAATGGGAATATGATGATAAAGGTAATATTCTGCATTTCTCAGAAAGGCAGTTCTTGGATGTGACTTCATTTCCCAGAGCCTGCTGGCTGTCTTCTATCTCGGTCCTCCCCATCCTCGCCCAGCCATCAGCATGACGCTCAAATGCCTGGCGCATGTGACAGGTCCGTGGATTGCTGGGTGAAGGAGTTAACGAATGAGGACGTCTCTGTTCTGCGGGTAACCCAGGCACCCCCAGGCAAGGCAGGCTGGGTGCTCTGTGGCTACGTCAGCTCCCCCTCCACTGCTCCCACGGAGGCAGTGCCCCCATGTTCCCAGGACTGTCTGAATGCTGAATACAGAAGCTGACCATGTAACCGATGAATGAAATGAAGCATCACTGATCACTTTACTAGGACCACAAGTGTAAAGTGGGACTGTCCCAGGCAAAACAGGACAAGTGGTCACCTCACTGATGTAGCATCTCACCTAATCCTTGTTATGCTTCAAGTGCCACCCCAGGCAGTGGGGCCAGACTCCATGGTCTGAAGCCCAGCCCTGCCTCCTAGCAGCTGGGTGCGTTACTTAACCTCTCTGAGCCTCTGTTTCCTCATGAGAGCTAGGCAGTAGCTGCCCCTTAGGGCTGCTCTGCAGATTACACTATTTAATAATTACAATACTTAGATTAGGGCCTAGCACATGTAGTAGACGCCACATGTGTGCTGACTGAATAAAAAAGTCCTCCCGTTATCCCCAGTATTATTGCCGCTTCATCCATCAGCCAACAAAGGAACAAGGGCTTAAGTGACTTGCCAGTTAGTAGCAGAACGGCTCACGCCTGTAATCCCAGCACTTAGGGAGGCCAAGGCAGGCAGATCACTTGAGGTCAGGAGTTCGAGACCAGCTTGGCTGACATGGTAAAACCTCATCTCTACCAAAACTATAGAAATTAGCTGGGCATGGTGGCATGCACCTGTAGTCCCAGCTACTCGGGAGGCTGAGGCAGGAAGACCTTGAACCTGGGAAGCAGAGGTTACAATGAGCTGAGATCATGCCACTGAACTCCAGCCTGGGTGAAAAAAAAAGAATCAGAGTCCAACCTAAGCATCAAAGCCCATGCTACACCCATCCTGCGATCCTGCCCCCACTCCACTCCACTCCACTCCCAGCTCCCGCATTTTCTCTCCCCATTCAAGAATTGAGGGCTGTTCTGCAGATTAAGCCATTTAATAGCGTAACCTTACAATCAAGCGGGAAGAAGTGCAAGGAGCCCGATACAACGTGTGGCACGGGGCACTGCCGGAGCTCCCCCTGGGGCTGAGGAGGGGCTTCGGGTCCCCTGAGGCTACATGGCACACGCAAAGCAGGAGGCACCTATCCCAAAATAGGACGGGCATTTGCTTCCCGTGCGTCACAATCCAAAGTTGTTCTCCTTTTCTCTTCTTGCCAAATTACTCGATCTCAGAAATTCCTTAGCAAGACAAGACTGAAATGCAATCTCCAACCCCATCGGGCCCAGTGGAATTTCACCAACACAAATTGCTGCGTTCTCCAGGAAAACGGAGGACGCTGGCCTGAAGTTTCAGATTCTCACTAGGTCTTAGAAAGCTCCAGCAGTTGAGCAGCTCTGGAAGTGGCAGGAAGTGGTTTGCCTTTGCTTATTTTCCAAAGGATAACCACCAGATTTGCTCGTAAAAACTTGCTAACCAATTGGCAGAGGGCACCTGCACAATCCAATGATTTCTCCTCTCCTGGGGTTTTCTTCTTTTGTTAGCTCAACTCATAAGGCCTTCAGAGACGCAGATGCACAGGCCTTGCCTTGACACATGCAAAGGAAGGAAGGAAAGAAAGGAGGGAGGGAGGGAGGAAGAGAAGGAAGGGAGGAAAAGGAAAGAAAATGGGGGGTGGGGTGGGCACAGTGGCTCACGCCTGTAATCCTAGCACTTTGGGAGGCCAAAGTGGGTGGATCACTTGGGGTCAGGAGTTCAACACCAGCCTGGCCAATATGGTGAAACCCAGTCTGTACTAAAAATCAGAAATTAGTCGGGCGTGGTGGCACTAGCCGATAGTTCCAGCTACTTGGGAGGATGAGGCACAAGAATCGCTTGAATCCAGAAGGCAGAGGTTGCAGTAAGCCAAGATCATGCCACTGTACTCTAGCCTGGGTGACAGAGTGAGACTCAAAAAAAAGAAAGAAAGGTGGAGGAAGGAAGGAAGGACATTTTGATAAAGAATCAAAATTCACCAAAAGAAACGTTAAGCCACAGCCCATGGCTTCATGTTCACTGGTGCTCAGGCAGGACTGCGCATCAGCTCTAAAAGATGCCAGAGGCTGGGCTGGCAGGACACAGAGAGAGGGAGGGAAAGAGGACCAGAGACCAGGGAGTGGCTAAAGAAGGCAGATTGCCCCAGAGGGACCGGGTATGTTCTGCATCAGGAGGGAGAAGGAAGAAAGCGTCCTCCAGAAGCGAGCAGGTGAAGCCAAGCGTGCGTGCAGAGCCCCGGAAGGCAAGGACAGAGGAGTCCGGATGCCTCCCACGGGGCCAAAATAGGAGCGTCATGCCCAGGCTGACAAGCCCAGACTTGAATCTGAACACCACAGGCAACAACTGCACGCCACTGGGCAGGACAGAGCTGCAGCCCCCAAACTCTTTCAGATTCAGAGGGCACTGCTGGGGTGCTGTGGGGGTAAAGGACTGGAAGGAGAAGCGTGAGTTTCCTCCACTGCTTCTCAGAGAGCCTTTGGGGAGCCACCTCTGCTCCCTGGATGGAGGCCACATGCCAGCCCAGTCCGCTATGGACATTCCCAGATTCTTGGAGGCTGGGATGGGAGCATGTGCCCTGGCCCAGCCCAGAAAACGGATGGCAAGGAAGCTACATGGGCGCTGGGACGGGCGGCTGCTAAGTTGAGGGGACAGCTTGGCCAAGGCTGCCTCCCACGCAGAGGTCACCGCCACGGTGCACAGGTCCAGACCTGTGTACTCACTTCCCTCCCCGACTGGGCACTTGGGAGAAATCAGAGGACATCCTATAAGGGACTCTGAAAGGGAGCTGGAGATTAGGGCGAGGCTTGGGATACATGTGTACATAGGTGTGCAAGTGGTGTGTGTGTGCAGACAGAAGCATGCTCTCAAGTATGTGTGCCGAGCGTCCTTCCATGCATAGGTGTGAGGCGTGTGCAACCGTGACCTTGAGATGGAGTGCTCATGGCCATGTGTGTATGCCGTGAGGCGGTGTGGCCGTGCTGGGACCACATTCACAGCGTGGATGGTGCCTGCATGCACACATATCTTCAACAGGCAAACAGCATCACGTCAGGGCCAAGACCTGCACTAGAGCCTTGAGCAGGTGACCCAACTTCTTTACACCCATCTAACTGCTCTACACCTCAGTTTCCTCATCTGTAAAATGGGGCTAAAAACAGAAACTACATCCTAGTATTGATAGCGGGATTAAATACATTCATATTTGGAAAGCACTCAGATGCTTGTACAGGGGGTCCTACTAAATGATACATATCTGTGTGTTAAAACGTAAAGCATACATGTGGGTGAGTGGTCGCACAGCTGGGATCCTGTAGGTATGGAGAGGTGTGCATGGTGTAGACTAACTGGGACTCTGTGCACACACAGGGGCAGGAAGATGTGGCTGGGTGTGCACAGATGTGCAAGAGGGAAGGGTGTTTGCCTGTTTGCAAACGTGTGTACTGCATGTATCCATGAAGCCTGGGGGAGGGACTGCATGCCAGGGCCCAGGACATGTCTGCTTAAGAACCATGGGACGTATGAATACACGTGTATGCACATGGGGTATGCAAGTGTGTGCAGCCATGTTCTGGGGCATGCGTGTGTGTGGGCACCTGGGCAGGGGCATGGAGGGATGGGAGCCATGAGTCAGGTTTCTCACAGGGATTATCAAGCCTCTGCTCCCATCCCTGTGAAAAAACAGGACCACTGGGCAGAGGCAGAGAGGCCCCCTCAGGGCTGCCGAGCAGCCCCAGAAAGACTCAGTGCAGAACTAAGGGCCCAAACCAAAAAGTCCGGGCAACAAGGGCCGAATCTCACTCAGTCCTGTGCCCAGCCCCCAGCACGGGACCACGCTCAGAAGCCAGAAAGGAAGGAAGGAGCGTGCCCAAGGGAGGGACACAGACCCCAACACGACAAGCCCCATCCTCAGGTCAGGTCCCGGGGCTCCACATCCATCATTTCATTGAACCCTCTTGACCGCCTAGAAGGAGTGTCATCCCCATGTTTCAGACAAGGTAGCCGAGTTCTGTGGTTAAAACATCTGCTCAGAGGCCCACTGCTAGGGAGCTCTGAGTTCCCAGTCAGCTGTGTCTGACCTCTGTCCTCACAGCCACCATGCAACTCTGAGAATGAATGAATGAGCCAACACATGCATGCATGAATGAATGAGCACACCAACAAAGAATAACGAAAAGGAAACCGAAACTTAGTGTCCGGAAGAGGAACAAAATAAAATAAGGGAAGCTCGGGAGAGTCGGCAGGCACTGCCTGGAGAAGCCTCTGGGGGGACCGCACCCGCTCCCTGCGTGGGCCACAGCTGGAGCAGCAGCCATGGCGGTCCGCCGCAGACCCGGGAGCCCACGCTGCACAGGCAGAGGAGCTTCCTTGGTCGCCCTCGAGGCTGCAGCAGCAGAGGAGGCAGCGAGGCACCTGTATGGCCCAAGGGTCCCAGAGCACAAGCCCGGCAGCTTCACAGCAGGGCCAGGCCACCGGAGCCTTCAGCATCAATTCCAAAAACTGGCATTCCACACTCTGTGTGAGTCCTGTGGGATTTGGGGTTAACAAGACCTCGGATGCCAAGGCCCAGACACCTTCGGAGAGCCAGTCTGCTGAGGCCTGGGCATCACTAACAAGATGAGTTATTACAGTGACTTCTCTAAGCCAGCTGTGTACTAGGGTCCCGTAGGGCTCACGTTAATGAAAAAATGAGACAGTCCCCTTGCTTCCAGAGACCCATCTGGAAGCCACCAGCTGGGTTCAGGGGTTCTTTAGAAACAGTTTCTGGAGACCCCTACTTAGCATGAGCTCCAGCTCTAAGTGGACTCGGAGAAGTGGCTGAATCTCACTGAGCCCCAGTTCTTCCTACAGAGTAAGGAGCACTCATCCATGAAGGGTTATTGGCAGAGAGGACCAGTTCAACATATGAAAAACATATCTCACAGGACAGGTAGCAGGCCCTTCCAAGAGACAGCTGTTCTCATAAATGGCAGCCATCGGAGGCCCTGGGGCTGCCTGAGCACTGGGGAGCCCCAAGTTACTGAGCTCCCAGGGCTATGCAAGGCTGCCAGGCAGGGCTAGAGGGAGGGTGGATGGCTGCACGGGCACCACTGGCTCCAGATGCCCCACCATGCCTGGGAGGCCCAAGGTCTACAGCCCCCTCTATGCCTAGGCCTCCCCACAGCCCAGACACCCCTTAAGAGGCCCAGCACCAGGGCATCTCTGCAATCCACTTTCATGGCCTCTTTCCACTACTGAACTCCCCAGTCCAGCCAGCAGTAAGCAAACAGCCCAGCTGCCAGGCTGCGGGCAGGTGTCCCGGGCACTGCCCTCCAAGCGGCACTGGCTTCTTCCTCTTGAACCTGTCCTTTGTCCCCTTGGCTCCCATTCAGTTTCGCAGAATGTGAGACTCTGCTCATGGGAATTGGGAAAAAGCCCAAGAGATGGAGTGCCGGGTTTCAAACTGTGTTCCCAGGGCGCCGGAGTCCGCAGGGGGCTGACCCCCGCCTCTAATGGGACGGCGTGCCTTAAACGAACCTTCTCTTCCTGCTGTGGTTGGAAGAGAGAGCTATGATGCCAAATCCCTGGAATCATGTGCACAAAAGCTCACCGAATTCAAAACCAAGCCCCCCGCCCCCGGACCCCACTTTGCTGCTTTGAGACATCTTTATCCATTCAAATAGGTTTTCATCACTGGATGAAACAGCCATAAATCTGATTTGATCCTTGCTGAAAGGCTTAAATTTTAATTGGTCTTTGTCCTTCAAAGTCCTTCTCATTTTTCCTTTCACTTGTCAGGGCTGAGAAGCCGTTACCTCCCCTCCATTGTACAAATTCTAAACAGGTTTCACTTACTTCCCTGTTTCCCTTCCATTGCCCCCAAGCAGGAGGCCTCATGAAGGGGGCTTGTTTTGTTCACTGCTGTATTCTCACCACACAACAGGCACCACAAATACTGATTTAATGTTTATTTTAATTAACTAAATGCAACAATTTATAACAACAACCATAGCACCTACTATGGTCCAAGCTCCGTTTACACGTGTGACATGTGTTAATTCACCCGCCACTCACATCCACCCTTAGAGATCCGTCCCATTATCCCCATTCTACAGATGAAAAAACAGAGGCACCACTACGCTTGCTACCCTGGATTCATAGCATCTTCCAGGCCCCACCCTCAGTCCCTGGCTCACTTGTTCCCCATTCCCTGGAAGGAGACCCTGCTTCCTCTGTGCCCCTGCCGGCTTCATCACCTCTGCCTCTGCTCCTGCAAGTCTCAGAGCTGGGGGAGCTGGGGATTATCTCGCAAACTGCACATTTTACAGATAAGGAGGCCAAGGACTGACAGCTTCCTGTGTAGTTGAGGGAATGAGGTGGAAAGAAAACGACAGCCAACAGCCAAGTCATTGAGGGAGGCTAGCAGATGCCCCAGGAGGGTGAGTGGCCACGGCTGACCACTGCAGGCAGGGGCTTCCAGGAGGAGGTGACGGCTCTCACAATGTCTCAAGTGCTCCAAACAGCAGCAGTCCACAGCTGTGGGGTCTCAGCCACTCGGCCCACAAACACAAAAAGAGAAGGCACCCAGGGTCTCTCAGATTAGGGACACACCTGCCCGCCCCCCGAGAAGTGGGTCTGTGAATTTGAGTGGTCTGTGGTCAGCAGCAGCAAGAGAGGCTTTAGGCAAAGACCTCAGTCAGACAGAGTTGTTCCCCGCCTGGGACTGCACCCCAGCAGCCTGTCCCATCCACCCCGGATGCCAGGGCGGGTATCTGTAACTTCCCTCCTGGAAGGACACAGAGTAGCAGCCCAACCGACTTGGATTGTTGTTCTCACACAGCTGTGCCATGCACACCCAGCCCATCCGAGGAGGCTGTGGGTCACCTGGCTCCTGCCTATCACTGTACCAGCCTTCCTAGGGTCCCCTCACTGAGGGTTCATCCCCCACTTCCCCCAGGCTGAGAGGTCCACTCTGACCATCAGTGTCTGTTCCACTGAGAGGCCCTATGTTACAGTAATGATGATGATGTCGATGACAGCTGACCCTGAGTACCAGGTACTTCACAACCATTAATTCACACATGTGAACCTTTGCCACAGAGAGCATGATGAGGCCCACTTTACAGAAGAGAAAACTGAAGTTCGGGGAGGTCACCTAACATGTCCAAATCCTTACCGTCCCCTAGCGTAAGGTTCTGCCATCAGAACTGGCTGTGAGTCCCATCTCTGACACTAGCTCTGTGATCCGTGGCAGGTTACATAGCTGCTCTGCACCTCAGTGACCTCACCCATAAAGTGGGACAGTGGTGCCCGACCCATGGGCTTGCTTGGCGGCTGAATGAGAAAGCGCCTGCCACCTGGGGCTGTTGATGAATGGCAGTTATCATTATTTATTCTCATTAATAATATTCATGGAGAAAAGAGATTCAGAGTTGTGTCACCTGGGCAGTGTCCATCCAAGAGTCAAAGGGGCACAGGCCTTGGAGATGGCCTGAACTGAGTTTGAACCTGGCTCCCATGTCCTGCTGTGTGACCTTGAGCATCAGCGGAGGCATCACCGGGGGCGGCCCCGGGGGTCCCCCACGCCCACAGATGCCTTCCCAGAACAGGACCCAGTGGGGATCCTCCTACCCTCTCTGATGCCATGCTTCCTGCGGGGAGTGTGTCCTGCTCTGCTTCCACCCCAAGGTGGAAGGGGAGCTGCTTGGCCATCCCTGGAGAGTTCCAAAGAAGGCCCCACCCGGGTCCAGGCTGCAAGGAGACCCATCCTCACCCAGCACAGCCACGTGGCTTCTTTCCCACCCTCTGCGTCAATAATGGCCGGTTCTGGGGAAAGCTTCAGACCCGCATCTGCTCCGTTCCCAGCACATGCCTGGAAACACCTGCGGCTGGCTGGGCTCTGCCCTGCGTCCCTCCAGCACTGGGCTGGCAACCGAGAGAGGAAGGATGAAAGATGAGTCTGAAATCGTGGCTGGAGACCCAGGCAGAGGCTCCCACAGTCTGAGGCCCGGCTAACTGGCTCCCGATTCCCTCATGGCTGCTCAGCAGGCAAGGACCGTGCCTGGAGGGAAGCTTCCGGAACATTCTTCATCCAGGTGGATGAGGGTGTTACCTTTGAGCCAGGGACTCTGGCTCCAACTTCCCCAATCACATGCTGAACCACATTTCCACATACTCACACTGGTTGTTTTTTTAATTAAGAGATTTTAAAAACCAGCTAATAAATAAGTCATCTTCCCTAAGACTTCCTGAGAAGCACCAGTGTACAGGCAAGGCCTGAAACATGAAACGGTGGGTGACAGGCTGCGTGAGTCACAGGGCAGGCCTGGGCCCTAGAGCCACATGGGTCACCTGCAAGCCCGGCCCCGGCTGCTGTGTAGGCCGGCAGGTGACTCACCCCTTTGGGCTCCGGTCTCTTCGGCTGTGGGTTCTGCTAAGCACATGCTGCGTAGCGCACTTAGGCCCTCACATGCGGCAGTTTGTTGCCGCCATTGTTATTACTGTTGGTGTTCAGATCACCGTGAGACTCAGTTTCCCCACGTGGAGAGTGGGAACAAGCAGACCTAACTCACCACACTGTTGGATGATTCAACAAGGCTGGGCCTGGGTGGCTCGCGCCACACTGGCTGCTATCCTGATGCCCTTGTCATCGTCACCGTAAAGTGGACAGCCCCTTGGGTCACACAGTACATGATCCACACTACATGTCCCACTTCAAGTGCTTCACATTTCCTACTTCGTTTAATCCTCACAACTGCCTGAGGAAGGGGGCAGCATTCACACCTGCATTCTACGGTCTAGATGACAGGTAAAGGAGAGGGTGAGTGACCCCAGCTGTGGACCCGGGCACAATAACCCCCTGCACAGACAGCCAGAGTCCAGATCCCACCACTGCCCTCAGACTGGACTCTGATGCTGGGGGAGGGCCCTGGCGGGGGACTGGCGTGGTGGCTCCATCACCCTTGAAGTGCCTGTGTGCCAGGACCAGGCTCATGGACCTAGGACCTCCGGGAGGACAAACAAGACTCTGAAGGAGCAGGAACCCAGGTCTCCCAGCTCCAGCCCGCAGCTTCCCCCAACTCAAGCTTCCAGTGACCCCTGCCCGAGGCTCCTCCTTGTACTCTAGGCCTCGCCAGTCCAAAGTCCCTTCCAGGGGGGCAGGGAGCAACGCCTTCCTACCAAGGGGCATCTGTGTATCTCCCTGCTCACAGGTCCTCCTCCTAGGCCACTCCCTTCTCTCCGTGTGTCTCTCTGTGCGGATCTCTCTCTCCCACGTGCTCCTACCCCATCCCGGCTCCCGGCAGCCCACTCTCCCTTGACCCCCAACTTCTCCCCCACCCCCCGCTACAACTTCCGCTTCCCCTCCTCGTCCACATCCTGCCTCTCGTCCTCCTTATCCTGGCTGCCTGCCGTTTCCGCGGTCTATTTTTGCCAGCCTTTGTCTTTGTTTCTCCCCCTTCTTTTTCTCCAGGGCCCTCCCTTCCCTCCCTGCTTTTCCCTCCTCCCAAGGCGCCTTTGTCCCCAGACCCTCTCAAGGGCCTGAACAGCCTAGCCTGGCCTGGCCAGCAAGGCCCGACCGGCCAGCACACTCATTCCCAGCCACCAGGATGCCACCGAAGCCCCTCTATGCTCTGCAGCCAGAGGAGGAAGGGGGAGCCTGGGCAGATGGGACACTTTTTCATCTTTGTTGCTAACAGTGGTGTTCACGGCTGAGTGGCCAGGGACAGAGGACACAGACAGGAGCTGAAGGCACTGGGATATGCGTCTCAAAACCAACTGTTGACTAATAACACTGAACACTGCACCAATTTCAATCCATGAAGTTAATTTAAGAAAAAAGTGAGAAACAATGACACCCAGAACAGACAGAGCAGTGTTACAATAAGGACACCTGTGCCCCGCGGATGGCGTTACAGACGGGCTCCACTCCACAGGAAAGCAAGAGAGCCTCATGGAGATCCAAAGCCATCAAAACGTTCATACCCCTGTGGCCAACTAACCTCCCTCCTGGGAATTTTTCCAAATGATCTTTTGTCATCAAAGGGAAAGGATGAAAATGCTACAGGCACGCAGACATTCACTGTGGCATACTCTACTGAGGAAGAAAAGCAGGAAATGGCCTTAGTATCTAATCAAAGGGAGATGGTTTCATGGAAAATGGTGCGACGCAAAAGATGATCACGTAGCCACTGAGAAGCTTCCATGATGGCGAAGACTAGGGAAAACAACATCTCCGCTGATGACAGTGGAGGAGGAAATGGAAGGAGCCAGCATGTTCACTGTGCCTGGAATGACATAAAAATACGTCTACAGATGGGCTAGCACCGAGAGGAATAAACGGAAAATAGATACAAGTAACCCTCGGTAACCAAATCCATCCAGCTCCGGAGTTCAGGCAGGGAAAGACGCCAAATGATCCAGATCCATATGGTTCTGGAGTTGGGGACGTCAGGCGGCCAAGTGAGGAATGTATCCCGAAACACATCCAAACCTGTTCACCTGGTGTGTGCCTGGGCAGGGAGGGTTTCCATCCTTGGGGGAATTGGATGAAGACGTTTTTTCATCTTCTTTTAAATTATCTTCCATGTTCCTTTGATACTGTTTTTGCAATTAAATAAAGGAAAGTCACAATTCTCGTGCCCAGGGCTTTGGGGCTCACAGAAGGCTTTCCCACACATAATCTTCCCTGAGCCTCACAAAAGATCCGTAAGGAAGCAGGGCAGGAGTTTTACCAAGAAAATGAGCAATCAGAAAGGGTATGACTTTCCCAGAGTCACGCGGCCATGAGGTGACAGAGACGGGACCCAAACAAGGCCCCCCGAAAGGCAAGGGCTGGCTCAGCCCTGTCCTCACTGGGCGCTTGCAAGGGCAACCCCAGACACCAGCGCTCCAGCCCCCTAGACATCTCTGGAGCCGTCTACCCTGTGACGCGTGACACTGTTGCTGAGCCCTCATGAGGATAACGCCTGCAAGGGTAACAGCCAGACCCTATGCCAGCTTCCCCACATGGCTCAGGAACAGGGACCCACCACAAAACCTCTGCCTCGGTCCCTCAGCTCAGGCCCGGCAGCCAAGGAGAGCCAAGGCTATGCATTCAAGTATCACCAGTTCAAACCACCAGACTCCTCCACTGTGTGCAGGCTGAATCCCCTGGAGCCTCCACATGACCAGGAGGAAAACTGGAAGTGCACAGGGCAACCTCTTACGGTCACTGGATAAAAGGAGAAAGTGTGTATCCTGCACCCAGTTCGATGCCTGGCCCACCATAAGTGCTCCCTATGCTGCTGCATCCTCCTCGGGCCTGTGCATTTGCTCTCTTTGTCTGGAAGGTTCTACCCTGAACACCCCAGGGTGGCACATCAAGCGTTAGCCTGGTAGAGGCCTGCTCACGCCACAGACACCTGCTCCCATTGCCCTGGGTGGCCCTCACTCCCCGCTGACATGCTAAGCATTTGTTTTGTTGCTTTGGTTTTTGTTTCTGAGACACAGTCTCACTGTGTCACCCAGGCTGGTGTGCAATAGTGTAATCCTGGCTCACTGCAACCTCTGCCTCCCAGGTTCAAGCAATTCTCCTGCTTCAGTCTCCCGAGAAGCTGGGATTACAGGAGCGTGCCACCACACCTGGCTAATTTTTGTATTTTTAGTAGAGACGGGGTTTCGCCATGTTGGCCAGGCTGGTCTCAAACTCCTGACCTCAAGTGACCTGTGTGCCTTGGCCTCCCAAAGTGCTGGGATTACAGGCGTGAGCCACCGCACCCAGCCCCATGCTAAGCATTCGTATGCTGGTTTCTTACAGGCCTCTGCACTCGGCTCCCATGACCATGAGAACAGAAACATCATTCACTGTAGTGCCATATTCCCTGCACACAGTAGGAGCCCAGAAAACGAATGAATTAACTACTAATTGGTAGTGATGACTTTGCCAGAGAGCAACAGGAACCTGTAGCTACACCTTACCTTTTACAGTCCCTGAGGGATGTCACACTCCTTGAGACACTGCAGGCCTCTGGCCCAGGCGTGTCCACAGGTCTCTCACCCTCTCTCACTTTCCCTCCAACTCCCCAGGGACCCAAAGGGCACAGTTCAAAGGCTGGCACTGAGAAGATATCAAGACTCCTGCTGGCTGGAAACACATGAAAAACTGTCTTGTGGCAGCAGAAACTGCAGATTTCAGGATATCGCTGGATTCTGAACCCCTAGAAGAGGTCACATTCCGAGCGCTGGAGAGCTAGGGAAGTTCCTGAGTCTCTCCTTCCCCTCTGCCTCCTCCTGCCACAGCTGGCATTTGCCAAAACCTCCCCTGCAGTGAAGGGCCTTTACTGGGCACTTTACACACATCGAGGATCAGCTTTCTCCCCCACCCTGAATTAGGCTTGGCAGTGCCAAGGGAGGGGGCTCCATAAAACCAGAAGCAGGGGCCAAGGCTGTCCCACGGCTGGGTCCCAGGAGAACGGTGGCCTCGTGGGCCACCATCTGTTTGGTGACAGGGTATGCTGGGTTCCTGAACTCTGCAAAGTCACACACTTATAAAGGCTTGCAGACCTCTGGGTACAGTGGCACTTTTGGCATGAGGGACTCACAAAGGAGACCTCTCCTGTTGGTCTCTCACCCAAGACCCTGCACCCAAGTGATGTACCTGAATAGTATTCTCTGACTACAGGGGAGAGAAAAGTACGAGTGTATCGTGGGTCTGGAAGCCCTCCCTTTTCCTCAGGACCCAGAGTCTCTGCAGGGAACAAGCACTACCTCCCCTCTTAACCCAGCAACTCCAGCTCCTCCTCTCCTGTGCACACAGAAGTCACCTCCTCCAGGAAGCCCTCCCTGACTCCTCAAGTCAGCCTCCGAGAGCCCCATCAGTATCTGTATGGGCAAACTGCACCCCTCTTTGCCCACCTTTTCTCATGCCACCAGCTGGGATGTGAACTACCTAAGGCCTAACACAGGCTGGGCCTTCACGGCTGTATCTCCTGTGCCTCAGAGTGTGGCCAGGACATAGCAGACAATCAAACTGAAAAACGAATGAATAACAAAAGAATGAACCAATGGAATGAATGAAAGCAGAAAGAACTGGAACAGACTGAATTTAAAAAATGAATGAAAGAATGAAGCATCAATGAAACTCGCAGGAAGGAATGAGAGGCCATCTCTCCCAGGGCCCGCCCAGAGTCAGGAAGCAAAGTCCAGCATCAATGACAGTGGCTCACATCTGACTCTACAGTGGCAACTACATCGCCCCGCCAGAGATTATTCTCTCCCCATCTTCCTGATCACACTTGGCCTGCAGGACAACGAAGAGCCAGGAGCTCAGGGGAGAGCTCCCAAAGAGGAGTGCAGAGCTTCCGTGCCCTCCCAAGGCTCTCCTGGAAGTTACGGGAGCCTCCCTGGTGCTGGGGTAAAGCGAGGGAGCTGATGACTGCCCGGGAGCAAGGAGAAGCGGCACACAGACAGGGGAGGGGAGAAGGAACTGGCATGTCACCTTTATAGCAGTCCCAGGAGATGCATTTCTTCACTGTTTCAGGGAGAACCAGACACAGAGGAGGCCAACGATCAAAATCTGTAGATGGAACGAGCGGCTGACTACAGTGACGACGGCTAACAGCACACTCCCTCTGTGCATCGGGCGCTGTTCTAAGCACTTCACATGTATTACCTCATTTATTCCTCCCTGCAACCCAGTGAGGTAGACACCATTATGTCCAGTTTAGGGACTGGGAAACTGAGGCACAGAGACTCTCAGTGGGTGACCCAAGGACACACAGCCAGGAAGGGGAGGAAGAGGAATTTAAAACCCATATAGACTAGCTCTGGAATTGGAGCTCTTAACCCCCTGCAGTCACTGTCTCTCAGCTTCAGTGTGCTACAGTCACGGAGCTAATCGTAACCATAATAACATAATAGTGTACTCATGCTTAGTATGCTAAGGTCATGCAGCCAATAAAAAATACTACTACTCCTCTCAGCTTACTATGCAAACGGCCTCTTGCCAACAATAATAAACAACAAAACGATGATACATAAAAATAAAATAACAATAATTAAAGTAAGATGCAAGGGTGCCAGGGCATCCCAAAGACACCTCCAGACTGCAAAGAGCAGGAGCCGGGCGCAGTAATTCCATGCAAGAAGGGGCATTCAAAGACTGTCTAGGAACTGTGCGTGCAGAGCCGGAAGATCCTTCTCGTTTGCTGGTAGGGGATGGCTCTGAGATGCTGCTGGGCTAAGCCCCCTGAAGCTGCTCTCTGGCACCAAGCTCTGGAGCCTTTACTCTATGCCAGACACCAAACGAACACTTTGCGTGGGTTTTCTCCTTTAATCCTCACACAGACCCTGTGAAAGCGGTGCAAGGAAGCCGCAGTTTGCAGATAAAGCAAGCTGAGGCTCAGAGAGGCGAAGTGACTTGCCCAGCGTCACAGAGCTAGGAAATGACATCTGAACGCAGCCTCTCTCTCTCACCGCAAAGCCTTGCACTCTGGCTCTGGCTTCCTTCGCCTTGGGAGAGGAGGAGCTGCCTGGAAGCCACGCGGGCCATGCTGCCCGGCCTGCCCATTCCCGCCAAGCCAGTCCGCTTGGCAGGCCACAGGCCCGGAACCCCTCACTTCAAAGTGATTCACCCTCGAGGGCTATGTGGTTTAGTCTGGGGCCTCGGGAGAGGAGCAGTCAGAGCCCTCTCGGCCCTGACCACCCAGGTTTGAAGCGGGTTCCCCAGGACCTCAGGAATCCAGGTGCCAGCTCGCCACGACCGCCTGGGACAGCCTTGCTTAGCAGAGGCCACCATTTCTCAGGAAGTCACTCTGGGGCTCGCACGCAGAGCAGCGAGGCTCAAAGGCACAGGAGGGTGGCAATGTGGGATCCCAAAGTAGCCCCCACCCCTGCAGTTCATTCAAAGTCTCACCCTTACTTCTGGCAGAGCCTGTTCTGGCTCTCAGGGCCCCCTGTGACCAGAGGCCAAGCACAGCCCAGCAGGAGTCCCCTTCCGTTTCTCCAAGGCCTGGTGTCCAGAGGAACGAAGCTGCGCCAGCTGCTCCCATCCCAGTCCCATGCTCCGTCCAGAAGCTTCCTTCTCTGCGCTCAACGCCCAGTGCGGTTATCTCCTGCCGTGCGCCTTTGAACCCCAGGAGGCCGGGGAATACTGGAATGTGTGATGCCTGAGGTCAGAGCTCCAGTTTGATTTGAGCTGGGCTGAGATGAAGGGAAAATGGCCAAGAACAACTCACTCATTTACTTCATTTCCAGACTTGGCGGCTGCTGGGGCCAGGCTTCCAAACCAAGCTGGCTTTGGCCAGGACATCTGCAACAGCGCCCGCCACCAGGCACAGCTGGATTCGCTTAGGGAGTTAAGAGTCTTCAAGTTCTCTTAAGAAATTGGTTCCTGGGGAGCCTGGCTTTCTCTGGGGACCACGCGATGGGCCTGCCCACTCCAGCCTCACCTCCTGCGGAAACTGTCTACGGAACTAGAGGGACCTGGCAGTCTGCTTGGAGAGTGACTGTGTGCACTCAAGTGCAAGGCGGCCCGCCCCTGGGCGGCCCTCCTGAATTAACTCCAAGGGAGGACCCAAAGCGCAACTTCCTAGTTGCCACTGTGTCTCAGGGCCTAGGACAGATGAGGTGAATTAGAAAAGAAACCCAAGAATAAATGGATAATCCTTGGTTTCCGCATCTGCCAAATGGGAATGGTGATATCTACCTCCCGTGGCTGCTCTGAGGCCCAGCGGACAAGACAGAGGCAAGGCCCTGAACACAGACGTGTGCACACTTGTCTCTGAACTCTTAAGTCCCTCAACTCCCAATCTCACAGCCACTTCTTTGGAACCTGAACATCTCTGAGAAAGCCTGGCTGGGACGGAAAAGCCTCCCTTGCTTCTCCTAAGCCCATTCACGTGAGTCAGACACATCAGCTCACTCTGACCAGCAGGCAATGAACGTGCAAACCAACATGCCAAGAACAGAGTGATGGCCTGAGTGTGGCGTTTGGGAGCCCCTCTCTGCCTGTCAAGCTGGGTGCCAGGCTCTCACGCCCAACCCCTCACCCCTCTGCATTCACGTGAGGCTGACACATCAGCTCACTCAGGTCTGGGAGCTCAGGACCATCGGCCCCATGACACACTCACAGTGCCTGAGTGACTCATTCAGGGAGGTGGCAGAATCCAGGGGAGGGCTGGGTACTCCCACCTCTACAGTATGGTGGTCCAAGCAGGCCACGTGGTGCCACCCCAGCTCTATCATTTGTTAGCAATACCACCTCCAGCAAGCTCTTGTGCCTCAATTTCCCTTTCTGCATTTGGGAATAAGAAGACTACCTATTTCATCAGGTTGTTCCCTGCCTGTGAAAAATTGTACCCACATAACTAAGTAACACCTAAAATTCTCAAGAAAGGATCTGGCATATTATAAGTGCTCAGTAAATGTTAGCTCTTATTGTTTTTCCACGGGCTGCCTAAACACAGAGCTAAATAAATATGCCATCAGTTCCCATTGAGTTGGGAGGGACATCAGAAGGGCTGTGGTTAGAAATCTCCTCCAATCTTCCGACTGGAGTTCTCCACCCAGGCCACACCGTACAATCACCTGGGGAGTGTCTGCAAACTGGGATGTCCAGCAGTCCACAGGCACAACTAGTCTGCGTGTTCATGAACCAGAACCACTTGCATTATTATCAACTTTCCACGATTAGAGTTGTAAAATAGCTCAAGACGACAGCCGATAGAAAGAGCTCAGATGGGTGAGCTAGGAAACACACCCAGTAATCTTTTTCCACCCATTTCAAAGTCGTTTGCAGTATTTCTTGACAGATATGAGCTCACAAGGAGATGGATGGAGAACATATTACAGCAGGAAAATTTAAAAACAACTTACACGTCCATCACCAGGAACCAAGCCGAATACATTCTGGTATATATATGCAATAGAATACTCCGCAGCTATTCAAACAGACGATGTCAGAATAAAAAACAAGACGTCTGGGCCCCACACACAGCAAATGAATCCCAACCTCTGGGGGTGGAGTCAGGCATCCGGACATTTTTTCAGCTCCTCAAGTAATTCCGATATGCAGCTCAAGTTGGAAACTGCTGCTCAACTCTCCCAAGAAAGCTTTGGACAGAAAAAAAAAAAAAAAGGGCGGGGGGTGGGTTTCAGGGGCAGGAGGAGGAAGGCAGAAGGGGAGGGAGGGAGAGAGGCAGGAAAGAGGGTAAATCTGTGCAAAGCCCACTCCTAGGAGAGGGACAAAGACAGAGGAATAAGGAAGCCAAGAGTGAAATGAATGAGGACACCCGGACAGGCAAGGATCAAAGGCGGAGTAAACCCCACACTCACTCAGAAGCCCACCTGGCATCTCCCAGCCCCATCCAGAGGCTCCGAGCATTGGATCTGCACAAAGCTTCCATCGCTTAGTCTAGAGGAGTCTCATCAATGGCCTTAAACTAGCCAGGTCTGTGTACACCAACTGCAGCAGAGAGCCATGATTACCCAACGATCCCACCGTGAAAACCCATTCCTGCCTCAAGTTCCCCATCTTCATGGCCCAAAGGGGAACAGTAGCTGCTTTTACTGGAGGGAGGTTAGTTCTGCAACCAGGTAATCGTTTTCCACTGGAGTCAAAATGGAGCCCAACCTGTAACACGCGTCGTTCGGCGCCTCGGGGAGGTGGGTTGCCATGGCAGCCACACATCCCAAACCTCGGCCAGAGCTAGGGCTTGCTGAGCTGCCCCAGGCTTCCTGCACAGGCGGTTTTGGCTCTCCCTGCCTCCCAGAACCCTTCCTTGGGCTGTCAAGTGAAACTCCACCCAGCCGCTGTGGCCTTTTCACCAAATCCAACTTTGCCACAAGGAATGGGGGACTGGCAAGGTCCGCCACAGAAGGGAGACTTCTAGCTGGTGGGCCTCCAAGCTGACCTGGAGTTGTTGGTGGAGAAGGATGACGGCCAAGCACACCTGAAACTATCTCGCTGACTCAGCAAAAACGGTATCCGGTTTGTTTGCCACTGAATCTCACATCTAGCAGAAACCCCAGGACACAGCAGGTGTTCAACAAATACTAACCAATCCATTAATCTTGAAATTATTAAATACAGGATTGAACTAAACTGGATGTCACCTTACACAAGACTCTAGTTTATGACAAAAAATCTTGTGTTTATGACAAAAAATACATGTTGTGTGTGTATATGTAAAATGCAGACAATTCTATCCCCTTAATTTCAGTCCTTTGATTTGGATAAAGATCACCACTATCTGCCTGGAAGATAACATGCTGCAGGATGGTTGCGAAATTCTAGAAGCAAAGTTTATAAACCACTGTGCTATATAAACAGCAAGAGCCATAAGTGACCAGCCCTGAGGATAGGTGGAGGAGGGGACAGCTGAAAGGTCCCCAGACTGGACTGTGGGCAAGGCTGTCACTCCTTGCAGCAGGCCTCCATGAGCCCAATCAATCCCCACAAAGCAGTGGACAGTTGGGGAAGATGAGGGAGAGGAAAAAGAGGTGGAGGGAGGGGGACAGAGGCAAGCCGGCAGGCATTTCAGTTTTCAGAGCTGCCACGTTCCTGAATGTTTTAGAGCAGATACAGCTCTCTCCTCTCCCTCAGAGTTAAGGCCAAAGTTCTTACAAGGCCTACGCTATCTGACCCCGCTAGTGACGCACAGAGCTCACCTCTAGCCACTCTCCTCAAGGCACATTCTGCCCCAACCACATTTACCTCCTGGAACTCCTAGTAAATTCCAGCCCCAGGGCCTTTGCACATGGCTCCTTTATCTCCTTTAGCCCCTGCCCTGGGGCCTTTGCGCATACACAGCTTCCTCCCTTACCTTCTTCAAACCTGCTCAAATGTCACCTCTCATCCAGATTTTCCTTGGTCTCCCTATTCCAAATGCCACCACACACGGACGCCATACCCTCCCCATCCATACCAATACTCCTGCTCTCCTTCTCCTGATGTTTTCCTCCACAGCACTTAGCAGCAGCAAACTATTTCCTTGTTCATTTTCCTCTCCTACAGGAATGGGGGCTCCAAGAGGGCCAGGATGATGCCTGCTTTGCTCCATGCCGGCATTGGTGCCTGGTGCACGGGGAACGCTCCTCCATCTGCTGAACGGATGGAGCGAACAGGCACATCTCTGTGCACAGACAGCATCCACGACTTGCCTCGCTGACCCCAGGGTTGACCCTGTGAGTCAGGCCCAATCTCACCCCCGGTTTACAGTTGGGAACAGGCTCAGCTTAGACTGTGCTGGAGCCTGGATTCAGATGGAGCCCCAGTGACTCCAAAGCCTGGGTTTGTCACGCTCTCCAGCATGGGAAGATGCAGCCTGCATTTCCTGTCCAAAGCACATTATGCTCTCAGCTCTTCCTCTTCCTGTCACTGTGAAAGGGAAGCTCCTACATGGGGAGGGGCAGGGGCTTCCCCAATACGCACCATCCTTCTGGGACACACATGTTCACCAGGTTCAAGAGGGAGCAGAGGTCCTCTCTCCAGAAGCTGCTTAGCAGGTGACCAACTCCCAGTCTGTCCCATGGCTTAAAAGGCCCTCCGTCGTCTCACCCTCCCCTCCAGGAGCTCCACCTCTGGGCACCCCGGCACCCAGCACCCCTCCAAAGCGAAGCACCCACTCGCCTTCAGGCCTCAGACTCCCTGCCTGCCAGCCCCACTCTCTCCCACTATGATAGGCACAATAATGGCCCTAATCATCCCACTCCCTCCAACTTGTGAATATATGGCCTGACATGGCAAAGGGACCCTGGAGAGTCACTTAAGCTGAGGATCTTGAGATCAGAAATGCCCTTGGATGATCTGGTGGGCCCAGTGTAACCACAGGGTCCTTATAAGAGGGGACAGGGCCAGGCCCAGTGGCTCATGCCTGTAATCCCAGCACTTTGCAAGACCAAGGCAGGTGGATCACTTGAGGTCAGGAGTTCGAGACCACTCTGGCCAACACAGTTAAAAATACAAAATTAGCTAGGTGTGGTGGTGCACGCCTGTAATCCCAGCTACTTGGGAGGCTGAGGCACGAGAATTACTTGAATTAGGTAAGCCAAGATTGCACCACTGCACTCCAGCCTGGGTGACAAAGCGAGATGCCCTCTCAAAAAAAAAGAGGGAGGTAGGAGGGCCAGAGCCAGAGAAGGAAATGTGAGGACTGAAGCAGAGGTTGGAGAGATGCTACCACGAGCGAAGGAATGCAAGCAGCCTCCAGATAATGGAAAAGGCAACAGACCCTTCCCTCAGGCTTCCAGAAGCACCACAACACCTCGACTTCAGCCCCCACGAGACCCACTTTGGACTTCTGACCTCCAGAACTGTAAGATGATAACTTTGTGTTGCTTTAAACCACAAAGCCTGTGGTCATTTGTCACAGCGGCCGCAGGAAACTAATGTACCCATCCCCCCAAGCCCTCAGCTGAAACAGCACCCTTCTGGCCCTGGCATGGCCTCATCCCACGCAAATGCTCCCTGGACTTCCTCTTTCATAATTATCTGTCAGTGTTACTTAGTTGAGGTCTGAAGCCATCAGCTCACATCCAATTTCAGTCTCCGCTTCTCACAAGCTGTGTAACGCTGGGAAAGCTTCTCAGTCTCCCTGCCCTCATCTGTTACACACGGTTGCTCAAGGCCCTCACCTGTACACTTGCCATGAGGCTGGAATGAGAGAGCCCACACAGAGACAGGGCCTGGCACGCTCAGACAAGGGTGACACTACAATCCGTACCATCTGCAAGACCATCAGGTCTGTGGATGATGGAGACTACGGTCTCATCACTGCATATCCCCAGAGCCTACACGGTGCCCCACTATCAAGTCTGAACAATATTTGTTGAATGAATGATGAGTCCTGCAGCCATCAAAAATTTCAAACGCAAACATGAGGGACAAACCGTGTCTGGCTGAGGGAGACAGCCGGGCCAAACCCTGAAGTGTGCACAGCTTCCCCTGCTCAACTCAATGGCTCCCAACTAGTTCAAACTGGGCAGGGCAGGTCCCACCGGTGCCGAGGCCACCCCACAAAATCACTGCATCCAGCCTCAACTTTGGACCTCATCCTGACATCATACACAGCTCCTCTCCCACTCTGCCTCAGCTGAGTACCCCCCACGATGGCCACGTGGCGAGTGAGGGAAAACCATCCCCAACAACACTGGGGAAACTGATGTCATCGTAACAGTCCCCTTGCACAAGGCGGCTGTAGAGGTAAAATGAGAGAAGGTGAATCAGTGCCTGGCATACAGTTGGCACCCCATAAACCCCATTAGACAGTTTTTAATTATTTTATCCCACAGCAAACACATAAGTAGCAACAGGTGCCCCTTCCAAAATCACCTGCAAAACAACTGAGGGAGGGTGGAACAGCACAAAGGGCCAGGGCTTTGGACTCAGAGGGAGTTTTTAATTTATTTTTTGAGACAGTCTCATTCTGTCGCCCAGGTTGGAGTGCAGTGGTGCAATCTCGGCTCACTGCAGCCTCCGCCTCTCGGGTTCAAGTGATTCTCATGCCTCAGCCTCCTGAGTAGCTAGGATTACAGGTGTGTTTCACCACGCCTGGCTAATTTTCATATTTTTAATAGAGATGGGGTTTTGCCACATTGGCCAGGCTAGTCTCAAACTCCTGATCTCGGGTGATCTGCCCACCTCAGCCTCCCAAAGTGCCAGGATTACAGGCGTGAGCCACCACGCCTGGTCTCAGATGGAGATTTGAGGCTGAGTGAGCTTGGGTAAGCTACCTGACCTCTCTGAACCTGTTTCCCTATCCGTAAAATGGAGACCACATTACCAACCCCAAAGGAGTGCTACCACACAATGAAATACTATAGAGGTCATTCTCATGCTACAATCGATTGAGGAGACTAAAGCCATCAGCATCTCTGGGTTTGGGGGCTTATGAAGATCCCCAGGCAATGCCAACGTGCAGCCAGGGCCAAGAAGCATGGATGCTTACGTGGACGTGGCACAAAGTAGGCACTCAGGAAATCCAAGCTTTCATCACGATTTCATCAACTGGACAGGATTTTCTTTCATTCATTCAGCGTACATTTGTAGAGGGCCTACTACATACAAATGCAAATCAAATTTAAAGTCGTATGTTGGTTTTCAAGAGCCAGGGGTAGGGAAAAGGGGAGTGATGGTTAATGGGTACAGGGTTTCCTTCTGGGGTGAAGATGTTTTGGAACTAGACAGAGGTGACGGTGGCTAAATATCACTGAACTGTTCACTTTAAAATGGATGATTTTATGTTATATAAATCTCACCTCAATAAAAAAAGCAAAAAAAAAAAAATAATCCAGACACACACACAAAACAAATATTGTATTATCCTATTCATACGCGGTCCCTAGAGGAGTCAAATTCACAGAAAAAGAAAAGAGAATGGTGGCTGCCAGGGGCTGGGGGAGGGGGACTAGGAATTGACATTTAATGGGACAGTTTCCGTTTGAGAAGATGGAGAGGGATGGGGGTGAAAGTTGCACAACAATGTGAATGTACTTAATGAACCACACACTTAAAAATGGTTAAAATGGTCCATTTTATGTGTATTTTATCACCATTAAAGAAAAAAGGTCACATGCTGACAGTCCCAAGACATTCACCGCCCACCTGAGCTGCCTGCACCCCCCACCTCCCTGCCACAGGAGATGACATCTTCCCAGTTTTTCCAGGTGAGCAACTTCGAGTAGCTGACCGCCCTCTTTACAAACAGGATGGAGGCTATGCATGTGTTTTCTCTGTGGGGCAAGGCCAGATTAAGCAAAGAAAACACAGCAGCTCCTTCCCCCTCCCCCCAGGAAAAACCCTGTCCGGTCAATAGCAGAACTAAAGAGCTGGCGAACACTTTCACTTCCCACTCGCCTGCGGGCCCAGCTTCTTCTGGGTGTCCAGCAAAGCCCAGACTTCAAGGTGGCAGGTGCTGCCCTCTCACCCTGCTCTGGGTGAGGACAGGTCTCCACCGAGCTCCAATGAACAAGAGGAGGCTGTGTGCCTCCAGGAGGCAATTTCTGGCTGGGATGGAAGACCCAGAAGAGGGGCATGGTGTGACAGAGGGATCTGAACCCCAGAACCCTGGGTCCCCTGCTTCCCTCCCTGAGTGCCTCTGGGTATGGCGCTTCCGGGCTGGCCCTCAACGTCCACACCTACAGGAACAAGGGAACCGGATTCACGTGGGAAAGGCAAAGGGGTTTATATCAGGTGCCAACTTCCTCCCACAGGGAGGCTCCGGGGTGGTTTCAGCTCAGCAAGGCGCCAGGAGGACCAGCAAGGTTTGAGGGGTGGGAGGACCACACACGGTCTGTGTATTCGCCATCCTTGCAGGAGATCCCGTACAGAGTTCCTTAATGGAATTCCATGAATGTTCTTTCTGGATCTAAAATGTACTCGGTGGCCTCCTGACTGACACAGGTCCATCTGACCTTTGCTTGCACACCTGCTTTCTCGGGGGGGTTCACTATCTCCTCTGACAGCCTGCTCCCCTCCATACAGGAAGCCAAAATCTCTGCCCTAGAACCCCTTCCCAGGAGCTGCTGGAACCACACAGAACTCTCTCCCTGTTCTCTATGCCTTGCTGGCCCCTTGTTGCTCCCTCTGCCCTTGCTTCCTTCCCCTGTGCTTCCAAAGGACGGCCTGTTCTGGAAGCTTGAGGGAATGTCCACACAGTGTGTCCCCCAGACCAGCCTTCGCCTTCCCAAGAGTGAAATGGAGACAGGCCCTGGGGCCCTTTCCAGGGTGGGGCAGTGGCAGAGATGGCTACTGTGGCCCATGCCAACATCCTATTCCAGCCTCCTCTCCATTCTGGGTAATAAAATCCTGCTCTGGGGTGGGATGCACGGCTCCCACTTACATTTCCCAGATGCTCTTGCAGCCGGGGTTGCCACATGATGGGTCTGGCCAGTCAGGTGAAAGGAGAAGTCTCCCTAACAGGGCGGAAGACCTACTCCACTCCCCTGCCACTCCCACTTCCTGCTAACTAGAATGCAAATGAAATGGTAAGATCCCATTTCCCACTAACTGGAATGTAGGCAAAATGGCAGGAACTTGAGTCCCTCTGGGCCCATGAGGCAAGGCGCTAAGAAGGGAGGAGCAGCCAGATGTAAAGGCCCTAGGCCTTCAGAGCCACAGACCAGCCACAGCAAGCATTACATGACCTAGACCCTGGATTTCCTTTATATGAGAAAAAATCAGCTTCTGCTGTGTTTCAGCTGCTGCATTTTTAAATATTACATGATCCCTGAGCCTCACGTGCAGGATCAAGGAAGTCTGGGTGGGGATCATGACAAACCAGCTACCTTCACAGAGGCAGGGCACCCACCGCCTTCAGTGCGAAAGGAGGGACCTGGACGCACAGTCCATAACATGCCCTGCATCTACCCCTTCAGAATTCAGGCCGGGCGCGGTGGCTCACGCCTGTAATCCCAACACTATGGGAGGCCAAGGCGGGCAGATCAACTGAGGTCAGGAGTTTGAGACCAGCCTGGCCAACATGGTGAAACAATGTTTCCACCAAAAATATAAACATTAGCTGGGCATGGTCATGGTGGGGAGCACCTCTAATCCCAGCTACTGGGGAAGCTGAGGCAGGAGAATTACTTGAACCCAGGAGGCAGAGGTTGCAGTGAGCCGAGACTGAGTCACTGCACTCCAGCTCGAGCGACAGAGCAAGATTCCATCTCAAAAAAAAAAAAGTTCATGGCCAACATTTCCAAGCCTGATGTGTTTCTTCAAAATCAGAGAATAGACACAGCCAGCTGCCATTTATCAAGCACCAACCACCTGCCCCAGGTGCTCTGCTCAACGTGGCATGAATTAGCCCAGGGAAATCAAAATGGTCCTATTATAGATGAAGTCCAAAGAGATACACCAAGTTGAGGTTGAAAGCCGGGAGTCCTAACCTCCAGCCTGGAGCTGGGGTCTTTTCATTCATCTTCACTATCTCCTAAGGATTCTTAGGGAGCCCACGAAGCTAAACTTGGCTGACACGGGGAAGTAAGGACAAAAGGAAGGAAGGAGCGGGAGGGAGAAGTGGGAAATGGGAGAAACTCATGGATTCCTGTAAAGGGAGATTATCTGTGAAGATGTTCACTATAGCATTGTTTATAGCAGCAAAAATCTAGAAACAGCCTAAAAGGCCATCAACAGAATGAATACACAAATATGCCATGGCTTCTTCATACAATGGATCTCATATCCACAAGGTAAGCAAACTAAAGGCAAGTTGCACAAGAAGGCCCAGGTAATGATACTATTCACCAGAAACTTCGAAATCTGGGAAACATTACGGACTGTCCTGCAAGAGTATGTAGTTGCAGAAATACAAAAACACATACAAGAAGAATAAACATCAGAGAAAGGAAGGGTTAGGGTTTGAAAACGGAGACAGTGTATCAGGTACTGCAAATGGAATGGTTTCTCATGCTGGGCGGTTGTACATACGTATTTTATACCCTGCTTTACACGGCGGAAACAGATCATCATTTTAAAAGCAAAGGGAGAATATGCAGTTTACTGCCTGTCAACTTTATCTCAAAGCAATTATTTTATGCACCTAGAGAGAAAGAGACAAAGAGAGACAGGAGGGAGGGAGGGAGAGAAAGGATAAAAGGGTTAAGGCCTCCAGAAACAGTATATTCTCCCCCTGGCCCATGCTCCTCTCTGGAGGGCTAGCCATGCTGACCACAGCAGCTCCATCCACAAAGCCACAAGGCCACGATGAAGAAGGCCACTTCACCTCCAAATTGCTGAAGACTCCTTAAGCAAAGTGACATCCCAAAGCTTCCAGAATGACTTACCCTCAGGCCTGGCCACCCCCAGAACCACATTCAGTCCACCAGCAGTTCTGCAAAGACAAGCACTGGTTGGCTCCCTCCCCTCCTGCACCCCATGGCTGGAGGCAGGGCAGCCAGGCTGGCAGGGCCTGGGCACAGAGGCTGTCCTGGGCTGGCTCCCCTGGCACCAAGGCGGCATCAGGAAGGCCATGCAGGAGAGGCAGGACCAGAGGAGACGGAGCTCCAGGAGGAGGACGCCAAGGGCATGGCCAACACCGAGGCTCCTCCACAGGTGGGCAATGGTTCCTCCGCCTCCCCCATCATTCCCGTTCCACAGAAGTGCAGTGACACAGAAGAGACCACACAGTAAGAAGACACCAGGTGCTGGGGCTCCCCTGTTCCTCTGACCTGATCAGTTCACCCCTGTGATCCTCACACAGCACCTCCCACCACAGGTATGACCTGAAAGTAGGGAGAAGCCGGCATGAAGCCCTCACATGGAGCAGAAGTGGTGTTCGACCTGCCTAGCCCAGTGGCCCCTGGTGAGCACCAGATGAATGGGAGGAAGAGAGTGAAGGAAAGAGAAAGTGGAGACAGGGAAGGAGGGACAGAGGAAGTGGGAGGGGGAGAAAGAAGGGAAAGAGAAGGCAGGAGACAGAAGGGAAAGAGGGAGGGAGGGTAAGTCAGCGACAGACGACTCAACTTCAGGACCACAGCCACCTTGCTCTCTCCAAGCTCGGGAAGGGGTACAAAGTCCACACCCATGAGCTCTGAGCAGGGGGAACCTGAGTACAGGGAGGCTGAGGAAGTGGAGAGGCTGTGCCCAGCCTGAAGGGGCGGCCACACAGGATCATGGGCACAGCCAGGAGCGCCCGCTTGAAGGCCTGCCTCCGTTTCCTCAGATGAAGAATGGGATGATCACGGGAAGCCGGTAGCTCGGAACCGTCTGCAGATCCCAGAAGCAAAGGGATGGGAGTCGTCTAGAGCTGAGCCAGGCCCATGGTAAGTGACACAGAAGTGTTTGCTTCTGTTGTTATTATTAGAAAATGGAAATTCAGAATTTTTTAGGGGAATGCTCCCAACTTTAAATGCAGACAGCTTATTGAAGCTTTAAGAAAAAAAATAAAGAAAACACTGTGTGTGCCAAGTAAAACACGTGGGCAGGCTGGACTTGGCCCATAGGTCACCCACTTGCAGCCTCTGCTCGACATGTCCCTGCGTCCCCTCCAAGGCAGGCCCAAGGCCTACAGGGGTCAAAAATCATGAGTGAGACTTGAGATCACCCCATTCCAACACATGCTTCCAAACCCATGAATTTCTTAATGGGAAATAAATATTTAAGTCAACCCCCGCCCAACTCCCACACCAAAAGGACAGGAACTGCTAATTCTTACCCACCACATCCAAGTCTCCAGTTTTATTTCATAGGATGGAAAAAAAAAAGACCTATTTTAAAAAGAAGAAGAAGAAAGGGAAAAAGAAAACCAACAAAGGCAAATTCAAAAACGAACCACTGTGGACTTGGGCAACGGCCTTTGCCGGTCAAAGAGGAAAACAGCTCAGTCTTGAAATCTGTCCCAGACATGAAAATTACAGAGCAGCCCTGCTGACACCCCCTGCCCTTTCTGTGTCATTCCCTCATGAGGAATGCAATTATATGCCCCTCCACGGCAAACACAAAGGAAGACACGTCAGTGACAGCCGCAGCCTGTTCCCGTCGTCCTGCAGAGACAGTCACTCGCAGGCAGCAGCCACCAGCGCGGCAGGAGCTGAAGGCACTGACCTCAGAGGAGGCCGGGCAGGAGACGGCGGCCAGAGGCAGGTTGGTGACGTGACTGAAGGTCCTACAGATTCACACCCATGTTATAGATCAGGATGTTGAGGGCGCGCAGAGGAGATGGGATCTATGTAACCTTGGCCCACTGGATGCAAGACGAACACACTGTCCTCACACCTTCAGGGCAAGCAGTTAAACAGAGCAACCCCTCAGACACTCACTCGGCAGCTGCCGTGTGGCCAAGCCCCGAAAGGAACAGGACAAAGTACTGGGGGCAGAGTGTATATCACCACAGATTCCATGATGGGCCCCTGCGTGCCCCTCCAGACTCCACACCCCACTGTGCACCTCAACCACCCCAGGGCCTCTGGCACTCACCAACCCCAGCCTCTCTACATCTGCACAGGACCAGCTCCTGCCTCCACGCTACCTCCTGACTGATGGGCCTCCTGAGACTCTCTCCACCACTTCACCCTGCCCCTCTACTGTCCTAGCACCTGCCACCTCTGAAGGGGCCCTGGTGATTTGCTGATACATTTGCAGGAACCACCCCCGGTGAATGCTGAGGTTCCTGAGAGCAGAGCCCATGGCGGGGCACCCTAGGACAGTGGATGGCATGTAGCTGACTGCTACATGAGTGTCGTGAGTGGCTGTGTTCACTGCCTACCAGACCCAGGGCAGCCCTGGAGAGATGGGCCACTCCTCCATGAGTAGGGCACGCCACACACAGGATACCAGATGGGCACCAAGAAGGATGCTGAAAATAAGAACAGCCCAGCTTCATGAAGCACTTCTGGGGTTCTGAGCCTTGCTCTCAAATTGGTTGGTACATCATCTCACAGAACCCTGACCACAATCCCAGCTCATAAACACTGCTGCTAATCTCATCTTACAGACAAGGAAACTGAGGCAGAGATGTTACCCAACTTGCCCAAAGTTACGTATACACCTGGAAATACAAACGCAACGAGTGAGACGCAAAGAGAGCCGGTAAGATGTACCTGCGTGTACGTGCGTGCGTGTGTGTAGATGTGTGTCTGTGAATCTGCACATGCACCTGCAGCCGTGCTCCCTGCCCTGCCGTTTCACTTTCTGCGGTTTCAGTGACCTACAGTCAACGGCAGTCTAGAAAGATTAAGTGGAAAATTCCAGACAATTCTTTAGTCTTCAACCCCACACCGTCCTGCTGAATCTTGCCCAGGACACGAATCCTCCCTCTGCCCGCCCTACCTGCCCATGAGTCACTCGGCAGCCCTGTCGGTAATCAATTCCACTGTCACTGTATCTCAGTGCTTGTGTTCAAGTCATCCTTAGTTTATGTGTAAATTACTCTATCACCAGTATGTATGTATAAGATAAAACAGAGTTCAGTACTCTACGCCATTTCAGGCATCCACTGGGAATCTTGAAACATATCCCCCAAGGATCGGGGGGACTACTGTATAACTGTTTGTGTGTATGTGTGTGCATGTGTGTATGTGTACACTGGTAAGTGTATGTGAATGTGTATTACATGCCTGCACATGTATATGTATGCCTATGTATCTGTGTGCATTTTTGTATGTGTGTGTATATGTATGTATGCATGTACAAATGTATATGCACGTACATGTGTATGTGTGTGTAGGCATATATACATACACACGTATACACATATATCTATATGGACACGTCTTTGTGTATATCTATACATATGTATGTGTATGCATGTATGCATGTAAGTATATTTATGTGCATATATTGTGCCAGTGTATATGTGTGTACAAGCATGTATGTATGGTATGTGTATGTATTTCTGTATATGTGTGCAAATATGTGTATATGGATGTGTGTGTGCATGTAGGTATATTTATATGCATGTATATGCCTGTGTGTATATAGGTATATATGTATACATGTATGCACATGTATCTGTATATGCACGTCTATGTATATATGTCTGCATGTGTGTATGTGTACGTGTGTGTATGTGGGTATATTTATATGCATGTATTGTGCCTGCGTATATGTGTGAATGCATGTGTGTGTGCCTATATGTACACCAATCATAATGCTCCCTCCTTTCCTTCCGAAGAAAAGATTTCTTTTTGTATTGATCTTAGGTATTTCAGGGCTACAGCAAAGAGATGACATCTGGAAGTCAAGAAATGTGTTTATGTACAGACTAGTAGATCAAACTATATGCAACCATTATTTAATCATTTTCTACTTACAAAACTCCCATTTTGGCTGAGCACAGTGGCTCATGCCCATAATCCCAGCAGTATGGGAGACTGAGGTGGGAGGATCCCTTGAGCTCAAGAGTTCAAGACCAGCCTGGGCAACACAGCAAGATCTCATTTATATTCTTTTTGAATAGTTCTTTTAAATCTCAATTTCCTATGGCTCCAGCCAGCATAATCCCAAGATTCCACCCTCACGGTGGACTTGAACCTCCAGGTGGCCTGTCAGCAGCGCCTGCTCAGATCCAGACTTATTTTTAGCACTTTGTCCAGACAACCCAAGGGAAAAGAAAGCTGTTTTGAGGTCAAACTTCTGAAACATCTGTCTCTGTGACCTGGCATCTGTGCAAACGCCACTACTCACAGGACATGACAGGCACCCTGCAGATGCCCGGAACCCCAGCCACCACAGCCAGTAGGCTGCACGTGCAAAGAAGGCTCTGGACACAAGCCGCCAGGATGGGGCGCCTGGACAGGGCACCGCTCAAACCGCTGGGGACCTCTCCCAGCATCCTTGAGGCGCCTTCGACTCAAATGTGGAAGCAGCAGAGAGCTGAGGTCAGGTTCCACTTTATTTACCTATTGCTTTCAACATCTTTCTTTTCAAAGTCTCTTCAAGCTGAAACTGTCAAAAGTTGTGTCTGATAAATCTGAAGGTTGTAGAGGAAGTGGTTTGTCCTTCCTCCTGCTCATTTCTGCAAAAGATAGCACACAGCACTTGGTGAACTGTCAGGCAAGGCAAGGGCTCCCAGCGAGGGCCAGAGGAAATGCAGGCGACCACTGAGGCCTGCTCTTTACCTACCACTGCTGTCAGGCTCCAGACAAGGTCAGGAGTCCAAGAGACAAGAGGAGTCCAAAGAAGGCCATCCCCATCCCTCTTCATCCCACCCACCCAAGACATTCAGGAAACTCTGTTCAAACAGAATTGGCCTGGTAGCTCTGACACTCCCATGGCAGCCTGGAAGTTGAGTGTTATTATCCCATTGGTAATCAGAATGTAAGTAACATGCTCAATTTAATTTCAGTAACTAACTTGTCCCATGTCACACACAGTGAGTTCTCTAAAGAACTGTGAACCCACAATTCAGGCAAAGCCTGATGTCACCTGCCCTGGGAAGCCCTCTCTGGCCCCTCCGACCTTGGGTGTAGTCAGGTCCCCTCCTCTGTAATCTTGCTCAACAGTAGCAATGACGGTGGTAATGGTAGTAATAAGAGCCCTCTCTTTTTCCTGTGTACTTTATCTGTGTCAGACACAAGGCTAACACCAGATGTGCATCATCTCACTGAATCCTTCGCAGAAGCCCATGGAGTCGGTACCACTATCTGCCCCACTGTACTGAAAAACAAAAGCTCAGAGACGTAAAGTTACTTGCCCAAGGTCACACAGCAGGCAAGTGACAGAGCCCAAGGTAGAACTTCCAACACATAGTTTTGATCACTGGCCTGGGCTAATCCCAGTTTTCCGATACGTGACAATTATTTGCATTATCTTGGATCTACATGCTTCTAGTCCAGAATGACCACAACAGCCGCCAGCCCCTTTGGATTTCCCCACTAACCCCAAAGGTTGAGGGAGAGGGGCCATTTCCCTGCTGAGCTGGGCCCCACCCTCGTGATCAGCTCAGCCATTCCCAGGTTCTTGGGCCTAAGGCTGATCCAAATTAGGGCAAAGAACGAGGCCCTCTCAAGGCGGAGTAGGAAGGAACAAGATGTTCATGGGGCATTTCTGGAATCTGGCTTCCACGTTAAAGTCCAAAGTCCCGAGGCCAGCATGCAGGCAGCTCACCGGGTCTGCCCTGCACAGTTCTACCCGCCCCTAGCCCACTCAACACACTTGAGGCCCATGGAGCATGTACCAGGTCCCACCAGGCCTCCCGGGCTGTCTCGACGCCGTGTTCTGCCCGGAATGCTCCTCCCTGGTTTCTCCTTCTGGCCCGGGCGGACCCATTCTCGGATCAGCAGCCTTCTCTCCAGGGACCATGCTGCTTCCCACGAGTGTCCACCCTGAGTCGCCCTTGTTTGCAGGCACTGGAATCAACTGTCCATAACTCTCTCCCTCCATGTGGTTATCTCCACACTACTAACGCTTAGCACAATGCCTGGTACCCAGTAGGTGCCCCATAAGTGCATGCTTCAGGCACGATGCCTAACTGCTCAGTTAGAGAACACCCTGAAAGCACAGAGGACGCGGCAGCACAGGCCCCTGCGAGAGGTCTTGGGTACATCTTCTCACTTCGTTCTCGCCTTACAATGTGCAGAAAGTTCCGTCTTTGGCCTCAATTTACCCACAAGGAGACGGAGGCTCATGCAGATGGGGCAGCAGGGCTGGAATTCCGGCCCCAGCCTCTCTCTGAGTTTGCGCTTTACTTCTGGAAAACTGACACATCACCGGGGGGTCTGAATGGGCAATGGGAGAGTGAGCCCACTTTACCGTTTATCTCAAAGACAGGCTTGGGAACCCGAGGTGAACGTGCAGAACCACGGCCCTCTGCCTCCCCAGCCCTCCGTGCCCTGCCCAGGAAGGCCTGCTCCTCATTATCCTGGGCGCCAAAAAGCCACCCAAAAGGTCGCCCCGATCCTGAATTTCAAAGTCTTGTTCACCTGGACTAGAGGCCCACGGGAGCCCCACATTACAAAGGAGCAAGGGCTGGGCGTGGTGGTGCATCACACTGGGGAGGCTGAGGTGGGAGGATTGCTCGAGCCTGGGAGGTTGAGACTGCGGTGATCCGTGAGGCTGAGGAGGAGAATCGCTTGAATCCGGGAGGCACAGGTTGCAGTGAGCAGAGACCGTGACACTGCACTCCAGTCCGGGCACCAAAAATAAAAAAATAAAACCTCCTAGAGCCCAAGAAAACCCTTGTCCCTGCCCGGCGAGGACAGACAGCTTCAAAGGGCAGTCTGGGGGTTCCTGTTTGTGTATTTTCCTGTATGTTCTGGTCATCTCAATCATCTAACCAGAAGAATTGGCCCAAAGTGAGGCACAAAAAAAAAAAGGAAAAGGTCTGGCCCTGCCACATAACTCCCGGAACGGGCTGCAGAAACTGGACTTTGGCTTTCTAAGCTTGGGGAAGGAACAACAGCCTCTTTCAAGCAAGGCTCTTTTGTTCCTAGTTCCCAGGGACGAGGCAGAATCTTTGGCTGAACAAATTCCATTCAGCCAAAGTCTCCCGGGGAAATGGTGCTGTGCTAAGTCCCCCATGGTCAATGCATTAACTTGCCCCTATCCCGGACAGATCATCAATCAATTGGATGGCACTGGTTTTGTCATTTCAACACCATGTAGCCATCAGACTCATTACTCAATAATGGCCCGTCCATAGTAATACCAGTAAGAAATGCTTGCTGAGCAATGTCTCAGTGATACCTCGTGATAACCCTGTGAGGCAGACACACTCCCACCTTTTATTACACAGACAAGGAAACTGAGGATTGCCAAGCTTACGACCACTGCCAAGATCAGCACTTGTAAGTGACGGAGCTAAGATTCAAACACAGTAACTGCACATCCCTGGGCTCCGATCAGCCAAGAAACAGCCAAATGAACTAATTTTTCTAAAACAGGAAAGAGGCCAGGCACAGTGCCTCATCCCTGTAATCCCAATACTTTCGTAACGCCAAGGCAGAAGGATCACTCGATCACAGGAGTTCCAGGCCAGCCTGGGCAAGATGGCGAAACCCCATTTCTACAAAAAATTTAAAAATTAGCTGGGTGTGGTGGCGCACACCTGTAGTCCCAGCTACTCAAGAGGCTGAGGTGGGAGGATCACTTGAGCCCAGGAAGCTGAGACTGCAGCAAGCTGTGATTGTGCCACTGCACTTTAGCCTAGGTGACAGAGCAAGACCCTGCCTAAAAAAAAAAAAAAAAAAGACAAAAAGTGAAAAGAAGAGAGAAGAAAAGAAAAAGAAAGGAAACAACAAGGATGCATTTTTCATCATCGACTTCCTGCTATCTGAAATTACCAGGTTCTTTTCTGCAGGGGTTGTCTCCCCCACTGGAATGAAGGTGCCCCTGGGGGGTTGTATGGTTCACCCCACAGCCCAGCCCTCAGCCAAGCACCTGAAACCCAGAAGACCCTGAGCAAAGGTCTGGAGCAAGGGAACTCACAGGGCCCTGCTGTCTGTCTGAGCCAGGGTCACAGGTACAGCCCCTGCCTTTCCCACAGGTGACAGGAAGGACAGTTCACCGTGCTAGGTCACTCTGCCCAGTCACCTCCACCAACACGCCTGCCGCAGGCTACAGGTGAAATGGTCTAGCCAGAGAAGCCATCTCACTACTCAGCTGATCCAGGCCCAAGGTCAGCGCGCTCGGTAATTTCTCTCATTCATTCATTCAATCAATCACTTCTTTTTGGCTCATTCAACAAATATTTATTGAGCACTAACCACAGCCAGGCACTGTGCGAGGCAGTCTTCTCAGGACGGTGAGTATTAGAAACCAGTGACAAACATACACAGTCCAGTCTGGGGACAGAGAACAGGAAAAGGAAGCAAAGCAGGACACAGTGTCAGACACAGGGTATGTCCTGCCCCTGTCAAGGACGCTTCCTGGAGGTAGTGAAAGTCCAGCCGGCATCCCCTCCCTCCACCCCAGGGCCTCAGGCCTGGGTTTATATATTTCTAAATGAAGATCCAACTCACACTACCAAAGACTGCACAGGTACAGCATCACCAAGTGCGGATGGAAAAAAACGGCACAGGCAAATGAACGCCCTAAAACAATGTTAACTATTGTCTCTGGGTGTCAGCATTCTAGGTGGATTTTGTTTTCTTCTGTTTATTTGTGCTATCTAATTGTTCTACAATAAACCTGAGTTCTTTATGTAATGGGTGAGGGGAGGTGAACATCTTTAAAAAATAAATGTCCACTCCTAGGTGTATATCCAAAAGAACCAAAAGCAGGGACGATAACAAATCCTCGTAACGGTGTTCACAGCAGCACTGTTCACAACAGCCAACAAGGAAACAACTCAAGTGTCCATCGACAGAATGGGTCAGTCAACTGCGGTCTATCCACTCAATGCAACATTATTTGGCCTTAAAAAGGAAGGAAATTCTGGCACGTGTTACCACATGGGTGGAACATAAAAACCTCATACTAAATGACATAAGCCAGACACAGAAGTACAAATGCTGGATTCCACTTAGCTCAGGTACTTCAACAGGCAAACTCATTGAGACAGCAAGTAGAATAGCAGTGACCAGGGGCTGGGACCAGGAGAGAATGGGTAACGTTTAATGGGTACAGAGTTTACGTTGGGGATGATGAAAAGGTTCTGGGTATAGACAGAGGTGATTGAGAATGTATTTAATGCTGCTGAACGGTATACTTACAAAGGGTTAAAATGATAAATATTGTGTCGTGTTTATTTTACAACAATAAAAAAATTTTTTTTAAACCTTAGAACTTCAACCGACAAAATGAATGAATGAATGAATGAATGAGACCTTCCCTCTTTCCTGATCAAGATTTTCCTGGTTGCACCATCAAGTAGACAAAGTGAGAAAACAGTGAGCTGAACCAGGGTAGGGATAGTGACTGGGGCAGTCTCTCTTCCTGGGCCTCAGTTTCCCAAATGTGAAATCAAGGCATCAGCCCCATCAGGCCAGATGTGGAGCCTCTGACCAGATCTCATCTTTTCTCTCTTCAGTCTCAGAGCTAATTCTAGGAAGGTGCTGGCAAGTGACGCCCACCCCCAGGTAAAGGGGCAGCAAGTCCCCACTAGGAAGAGCTATGGCTCAGCCGGCCACCTCTCACTGCCCAGGCCACTGCTCTGGTGAGCTTCCTTTTCTCACCTGTGAAATGGGGAGACCAATGACAAAGTTACTGTCTCTACCCCTCCTTCCTTTACACCGGCCATGGCTCCCTCAGAAGGTCACAGAGGTGAGGTGGATGGAGCCCTAGCTTCCTCTCTGAGCTGGCTACCTAGAAAAGGCCACCCCAGCCAGGTAACTCAAGGGACTAGGAAAATCCTGGCTGCACCCAAGCTTGGCAAGGAGGCTGATGGGCAGGAGAAATGAAGGAGAACTCTCCAAGGCCTGCCTTGCTGTCCAACCAACAGCTACTTCATTTTTCCTTAGGTGGAGCCATACGAAGGTGGGCATACACAGGACCCCGGGAAGTCCCCTGAGGTCCCAGGAGGAGCAGTGGAGACTACAAGAAGGCATATGAGCTCGAGTCTGCCTGATCTCGGCATGTATTGCAGCTCCACAACCCACAGCCATGTGACCCTGGAGGCCAAGGGCCTGGGGAGCCTGTCCCCTCTCCTGAAACACAGGGACGCTGCCTACCCAGGGGGCTGAATAAGTGCCTGGCACATCATAGGTGCCTGAGAATTAGCAGGTTCCATTATTTCACCAGGTCTGGCCCTGGCAATTGGTACCCAGCTGGGGAGACAGCCGGCTTGAATCGTCCTACAAAATCCTCAGGGAAGAGAGAGGACTCCACACGCACAGCACACTTATAAAAACGAATCAGAGAATAAAACCACAACCGCCATCCCGCCAAACATAGTGGGAGTAATGAAGCAAACAAAAGGGAAAGTTCAACTCCTTTTTTTGGCTTTAGAACATGCAAATGCAAAATTCAGTGGCAGAGAAATTATCCCAGAAAAATTCCATGTCTAAATCTGAAATGGCCCATGGAACTCTCTCCCTCTCTAGTCATTTAAGCGACGTTTTCTCCAGGGTGTGGCTAAAGATTGGGACCAGCTAGAAGCAAAGACAATGAGGAAACTTGTTGATTGGGGTCCTTCAAATGTTAGCAACCAAGGAAGACCCTCAACTTCTCTCAGTGGTGCTTGCTTACCCTCACTGAAGGTAAAACCCTGGTATCCAGAAGGAAGGAGCCCATTAGACCTGCACTCACTGTCCACTGCTCCGCTCACGTCAGCTGAATTTGCCAGGTAGCCTCCATGATACAGACTCAATAAAAGATCCATACTTCCCAAATTCCAGGCGTTCAAATGCCAAGCCTGCTTTGGCCTCTGTGGAAACTCTTTGGGCATATTTTCTCATGCTCAATATTCTTTAATCGTCGCTCATCAAGGGTCTGTGGTCACTGTGTCCCTCCGCTTTACAGGTCAGGGAGGTGAGGCAGCTCAAGGTCACACTGAGAGCCAGAGCCGAGCAGTGAGCCACCATCTGCCTGATTCTGCCAGAACAGCCCTCAGACTTGACCACAACGCATCTCCAGTGATGCGTTCCACCTTATCAAAGAGTGAAGAACTGCTCTAAATCTTAAAACAAACATTTTAGGGGCAAGAAGTACCAACCTTGAAACTCCAGACTTGGATAAAAGAAAAAATATTTCACCATAACCAAGAAGACTAAACACAACTCGAGCAAGTACAGAAAACACCACAGAGACAAGCCTCACACCGCCCTGGACAAAGGAGCAGAACTCTGAATAAAAACCTTGATCCTCCTACTTAATGAAACTCGGTTTTATCACTTACATGTTTATTTCCGCGCAAAGCTCCATTTCCGGCTAAGGAAGCATCACTGACCCCCTAGCCTGGTTTATTACCTGGGGAGGGGCTGTCCATGAATCACTAAGAATGCCTACATTACGGAAGCTAAAAAACATATAGTTGCTAAGTTTTATAAGCCCTGCTGTCTTACCATTTTGCCAGTAGAAGGATCCATGGCTTTCAGCAAGTTTTCAAAGCAAGTATGTCACTCCCAAGTCTAGACCCAGTACCCCAGAGCATCCATTCAGAAGGGAAGAGCCTGTCATTTTGATTTTTTGTGACTGACAAAGACTCACTAACCACCTGCCCAGATATAAGAATGGAAATGAGACCAGGAATGAAAGAAAAAATAAATCACTTCCCAAAGCAAGTCATGTGATGTAAAAATGGACCAAAATTTAAGCAGATACAAAAGAAGTTAAAAGACAATGATGACAACACAGGTCCATGGGTTTCCAAGAAGGAAAGAGGAAGAAAACTAGCCTCCTCTTTATGAGGGCAGCCAGCTCCCTGAGAGCAGGGGCCTCACCTACACAGCTCACTGCAACATGCAATGCCTAGATCAGTGCCCAGTACATTCATCATGTCATTAATTCTCACGATTCTGGGATGTAGGGATTGTAATTTCAGTTTCCAAGACAAGGGTCAGAGAAGTCACGCGACCTACCCAGAGTTAGAAGCAATAAGAAGCATTGCTGGGATCTGAACCCAGATCCAGGCACTGCTTTGCAAATCCAGGTGTCTTCCTCTATACCACACTTTGTTTAGACATCAGACTTTTAACCCAAAGTCATCTCTTAAGAGCAAACACTCTGCTGTGGAGAAGGCTCCAAAATCCCACTGGCTCCCTTGAGGGTTATTTAACGACTCTGGGCTTTATGCTTCTAGTGAGAGAAGCTGGACTACATCAAGAATGGCAAACAGGATTCCTGCTGCATGCCAATAACAATTGATTAATAGTGGCTGTCTCTGAGCTCACTTGGAAGACTGATTACGCCATGGTTGATTAGCGATGTCTACCACAGTCAAGGCAATGAAGAGTGGTAACACCTGTGCTATGTATTTGCCAACCCAGAACTAGACGACCTGCAAGTTCTCTTCCAAATATGGCTAGCTCTGATTCTAATTATAAACATTTTTTAAAAGCGGCTTGGCACAGTGGCTCACATCTGTAATCCCAGCACTTTGGGAGGTTGAGGTGGGCAGATCACGAGATCAAGAGATGAAGACCATCTTGGCCAACATTGTGAAACCCCATCTCTACTAAAAATAGAAAAATCAGCCAGGCGTGGTGGTGTGCGCCTATAGTCCCAGCTACTCAGGAGGCTGAGGCAGGAGACTCGCTTGAACCCAGGTGACAGACATTGCAGTAAGCCGAGATCACACCACTGCACTCCAGCCTGGTGACAGACTGAGACTTTGTCTCAAAAAAAAAAAAAAAAAAAAAGAGGGGTGGGGAGGGCAAATAGAGAAGGAAAAATAGACTAACATTTTCCAACATGGGCCATGGCTGAAATCAGCACTGTCCGCCCAGCCAGCCCCTCATGCTCCATGCACAGAGCCCTGCCACATGGGAGGAAGCAGAAAACATCAGATTCACTGCCCACATACTCAACAAGACACCCAACCCAAGCCAGAAGTCGCAAAACCACGGGTTTTGTCTGGCTTGGCCTTGGCTGCAAAACACCTCATCAGGAAGCATGGTAACCTCGCAGGCAGCTGCATCTGGGTTCAAACCTGGGCGGGACCGCTTGCCCATCCTGAGCCTTCACAAATCATGTCAACTCTCTAAGCCTCAGTTTCCTTCATCATCGAAAACCTCACAGGATTGTCATAATGATCACACACAATAGGGCATCAAAGTTCTTGACAGCAAGCCCACAGTGAGTAGGCAAAGAAATGGCCACTACCGTCATCATCATCATCACCACCATTTTTCTTCGCAGGGGGCAAATTTTCAGAACAGAGTCCAAGTCCAAGAGATTCTTTCACTTCTCCCATTCAGCATGATGCCCGTTTCACTGCTCTGAACTCTCTGAACAGCACTCCATCTCCTCAAGCTCCTGGTGTATCAGCCAGGGTCCTGGGAGGAAACAGATGGCAGACGCAAAACGGTGCGATTCGAGGAAACTTTAACAAAAGGACAATACATTAAGATGTGGGCAGAGTATAGAGGACCAGAGATGGTTTTTCTACCTATGGTGACCAACTGTCCAAGTGTGCCTGGGACTGAGGGGCTTCACAGGCCACAGGACTGTCACTGCAAAACCTGGGACAGTCCTGGAAAAACCAGGATAGCGGTCACTTCATTTCTCCCCCATGTATTCCTATCCCTGGGCCTGAAAGTATAGGGGAAGGAGCAGTTACAGAAAAACCTGGGTAGAGGGGGCGACATGACTGGAGGAGTGGCTGAGAGGTGCCACCTACCCATGGCAACCCGAAGGAAAGGGGAGCAGGGAATAAATACCCCCACTCACTCCCCTCCCATCCTCCATCTCCCCCAGGCTCTCCACTCGCCAGACCCACCCAGAAGGCCGGGGAGACAGAAAAGAATGGAGGGTGGGGTTTCCGAGGCAAAGGCTGGAAAGAATAGAACATGGGCCCAGAGGCAAAGCCAGACACAGAGGACCCTGTGTGGACTCTGGGGTGGCCAGGGGAGCCAGACCTCACCTCTCAAAGGCTGCACAGTGAGGCCTTGTGGAGACTCAGTGCCTCTAGTCCTCACACAACAGGAAGGAAAGGAACTGCCCTTCCCCACTGGAGGGGACACTGGGACGTGGCCAAAGCCCTGTGGTCCATGGGTTTGGTTTGCGGCATTCAAAGGTGGGCTCAGCAGGGCTCAGAGGAAGAAGACCCCTCCAGCTGGCAGCCGACAGGGCAACCTCCTAAGAGTGAGCGAGGCTGAGACAACACAGTGAGCTGTCTCCACAGAAGCGGCGGTCTCCGGGGCTTGGTCTGAAGCAGGTGCTCCATCACTGCAAACCTGAGTGGGGATCAGAGGTGGAGCCTGCTGGGGGTGGAGGTCTCTAAAATCCAGAGAGCACACCCCTGGGATTGCTACGCAGTCTCCCCCACGAGTGTGCTCAGACCAGAGGCCACCCACTAGAGGCAGTGCATGCGTCAGGGGCAATATCGTTTAGAAAATAAAAGCGACTTTCAATTCTGTTTTTAAATCATATTTTCTGAGATCAAAATCTTATTTCCCAAGCACTGCTGCCGAAAGCTGAGGTGAAAACCACCAATAATATCTTAATCCTCCCAAAGGCAGGTTCCATCTTGTTTGGGTTGGCAACTTGGTGGCTGAGGACGCATTCCAAATAATGATGCCTGGGGTCACAGCGCAGGGTCACAGGCACACCTGGGACGAGCTTCCCTTGACTCCAAGGTCACCAGAAGGTTTCCAAGAAAACTATGAGATTTTCCTGTCCCTTCACAGTCTGGGGTGTCAAGATCCCCCACCACGCAACAACAGACACTCAAAGGCCTTCACTGGCATCGGGTATTCCTAGAGAAATGGACCCAAGCTTTGCTTTCAAGTTCACAGTCTTGCAGGAACCAGGCGGGTATATAGGTGGGCAAACCCAATACCGAGAAGCAGTAGCCACAGTAACGATGGTGATGATGGTGGTGGTGACAGTGGTGGTGAGGGTGACAGTGATGATAGTGATGGTGACGGTAGTGGTGAGAGTGATGTTGGGGTGGTGGTGATGATGACGGTAGCGACATCTGCTGAGCACGTACCGCATGTCCACACTCCACTAAGTGCCTGTGTGTATTCTCTCCTTTCTTCTCCCGGCAACCTGGGGCGTGGTTACTCTTATACCCCCAGCTTTCAGATGAGGAAACAGAGGTTGACCACACCACTGGTTAAATGGCCTCATATCAAATGTCTGGATCAAAAAAGCCTGGCCGCCCTCCTAATCACCTTGCCCTATCAGTGTCCTGTTTTAGGGAAGAACTGAGCTGGGCAGGCAGCGGCTTTAACGCCTCCACCTCCTTGAGGGCATGATGGGGAAATGGTGGTCAGGTTTCAAAGTGGAGGCAGGGGGTTTCCTCCTCCCCAATCCTCAGGGAAGACCCCCTCCAAGCAAGGCTTCCCAGAATGGCTGAGCAGGGCCGACCCTACGTAGAAGCACCCACTGTGGCCCAGCGGGGATAACATCAGCTGGGATCCCCTCGCCTAGCCATGTCCACAGCCAGGGCTGTGCTGGCCCAGAGAGGATGCCCTGCTTACCGTTGGGCTTCAGAAGAACCTCCAACTGTTGATCTTTGCAATGCTCCCTGATCCCTATCCCTTCCCCAAGCTTGCGGGCAGAACCTGCATGCAACTCCAGAAACTTCTTTTTTAATAGCTTTCCAGGGGATGGAGTCAATCAGCTACAAAAAGCAGAGGGACCCACTGCCCAGCTGTGGGTGGGGCTTGGGTCAAGCAGATGAAGAAGCCCCTTTTAGAGGAGGGTCGACCCCCTGTCCTCCCTACTCCCTAATCTTCCTGGAAACCTGTTTCAATTTAGACAGGGTGCAAGAAGGTTCTGAAGTCATTTTTCCTTACACCAAAACTTTCTAATGCTAATCTCTCTCTCTCATTGGCATGATGTAATTCCCCTTTTAAACAACCAGATCTCTGAAGTCCTGAGTCATCAGGACGAAGGCAGGGACAGCGAGAGGGAAGTCAGTTGGGAGGGATCAAAGGTAGGGGGGAGCTTGCCAACGCCTGAGCCAGCCGGGATTTCCTTCTGAGGCCCTGGGGTGCCGTGGCCCACCAGCTCTTGGCCCCACACTGTGCCAGACACAGGTACAGGGCTCCTAAAGCCCCCGCTCCATTTTTCATCCCTCCTCTGGGCCAGTTCTGAAGAAACAACGTGACTGTAGGACAGTGCAGGGATTCCCAGCTCTGTCATGTGCCAGCCCGGGCGGCCCCTGCCTGCTCAGAAAATGGGACCTCAAGGGGTAGGTGTGATGATTAAATGAATGAACACGGCAGTTCTCAGCCAGGGGCAGTGTGGTCCCCAGGGACATGTGGCAGAGCCTTCTCGCGACATGATGCAGATTGTCAGAAGTGTGGGCCGGCACCTGGTTGGTGGAGGCCAACAGAGAAGAAACGTTCCTCCTGCTCCCTGGGTACCTGTTGTCACCAGCACTCATTTAGGAGAAAAGGGTCGAGGGCTCCACCTCTCAAGGTTAATATGGGTGACTTCCAGGTGGTGGGATTCTGGGAGGATTGGTTTCCTTCTTAACTTTCTAAGATCGTCATCATCCCTGTATGATGGCTTCAGTTTCGCTTTTACAAGAGAGGGGAGGTGAATGTGAGTGGAGAAGGCAGAGAGAGAGGCAAAGCCACCCTGGCCGACCAGCGGGGTGGTGCTGTGCCACAGGGGAGCAAACCCTGGCTCCGACGGGGGAAGGCAGCCCTGAAAAACCACTGACTGTGGGGGGGTCCAAGCAGAAAGGAGAGGTGTGTGCCAAAGGTCAGAGGCCCTGGAGAGCCGGGGCCAGAAGCCAGGCAGGGTGGGCAGCTCGCTCCAAGGTAGACTTTGGACTTCACGCTTGCTGTGGTCAAGTCCTCACCGCAGGCCGAGACAGAGCACCCTGCAGGATCAGGTGGTCTCAGGCAAGGAGGCTGAGGTGACTACCCCCGGTCCAACAAGAGCAGGTGGGAAGCGATCTGCCGCAGCTCCTCCAGAGACAAGCCTGCAGGAAGCTGGCCCAGGAAGCTCCAGGAAGGGGCCCCAGTCCAGTCAGGGTGGGTGCTCTGTCCACACGTTCTCTTCTGCAAGGCCCTCCTGTCCGCTCAGAGCCAGCCTGGCCACTTTGGGCCTTTCTAACATTCTGCTTTGGAGCCCCAAAACCCTGCTTACCAGCCACATGTAGTGATACTCGGAAGCCAGACAGCCTGGGGTCAAATCTTGGCTCCACCATGATTATTACAAGCTGGGTAAGTAGAGACCTCTCCTCTCTGGGCCTCAGCTTGCTCATGTGTAAAATGGGGACAACGACAGCACCACCTCCCAGAGGCATTGTGAGGACTGGATGAGCGCTCAACTGCACGAAGGGCTCAGAGTAGTGCCTGGCATACAAGCGGCACCACGCAAGTGTTCGCTATCCTTGCTCAAAGCCCACCAAGGAGTCATCATGACATCCGGAGGTCCTTCTGGAGCCGCGCTGCCTGGGTTCCAGTTGTATAACATTAAACTCTCAAGGTCTCGGTGTCCTGCTACCTCCTCATGGAGCTGATGAGAGGACGAAAGGTCCGAGAACAGCTGGAGGAAATGATCACCATTACTCTGCGGTCCCTTCCACTCCACCTTGGATATCAATATCATCTGGCTCTGGGCTGTGTCTGGCCCTGCTGGGACTCCCTGAGCTCAGTCGCCACCTCAGTCACCACCGGCCTGCTGGGGCAGTTCGAGCTCTTCCATTTTCCCACGCTGAAGCAAGCCTCAGTCACAGGGTCATGAAACGTGAACCAACCAGAGCAACAAACATACGTCAACAAGTCATTGTTCCCCTTTCCAGAGGGCAGCCCTGTCCCCGTAACCCACCAGCTGAGACCCCACTGCAGACACCAGGCAGAGCACCACTTCCACGTCACCTAGAAGGTGCCCAATTGTGCCCCTGGCCGTGGGCTCAGCCTGATGGGAACACCTTCCAGACAGCACAGGCCCGGGCTGGGCCTTCTTACCAGGCCTCAAGGGAAGGTTCCAGAAAGGGCCCCTGTGAGCCACAGCTCAGAAACCTCAGGCCTGGAATCCGGAGTACCAGGGGCCTCTGGTGGAAGGCCCACCAGGAGCTCACCAGGCTGAGCCCAGCAGCCTGCCCCCATTACCATCACTCTTCACAGGCCACAGGGGTGGGCTAGGATTCCTAGGGCCTATGTCCATACCGAGAAAGGCTGTGTACACCACGGCCGGGCCATGTGCTGGAGACACCAAGCACTCCATCTCCTACACACCCTCCTTCAGTATGGACAGAGGCCTGCGGGGTTACAAGGAAGTGGAGGGGCAGGGATCTGAACTTGCTCCTCCCTCTCCATGGCGCCCTCTCCCCTTCCAACAGGACAGACCTCCCAACTAGGCAAACTGTGCATTCATTCATCCAAAGAACGGCAGCTGAGGGGCCGTGCCTCAGCGTCCCCATCAGGAAAATGGAGAGAGTAACAATATCTTACTGGGCTGTAGGGATCACTGATATAACCTGCAGAGCACAGTCCCTGGCAAGAGGGAACACTGATCACACACAAGCGGCCACTGCGTGGTCACCACTGTGACTAACTGCCTGGCCCTGGCGACTCAGAGATCCCTGTGCTCCTACGGCTTCCAATGTGTGACATCCCGGGCTCCCAGCTGGCCAGCTAGTCCTCAGTATCTCTGCATCGTAAAGCACCAACCGCCCTGGAGAGCATGGGTTTACTCAGCACGAACCACCCCACTCTGGTAGACTGTTCTAGGAGGCGAGCCCACCTCTATCTTTAACTCCCATGCTGTCTTGCGGTGTCCACCCCATAAAAACTGCACAGATCCCCTGGAATGTGCCTGGCCACTCTAGCCTGTCCCTTTGCTCACAGTTCCCTCTGTCCATTCCCACCTCCGACCTGCCACCATTAAATCCATCTGCGTCCACCCTACCTTTCCAGCCAGATGCCTGTCTCCTACAAGGAGGTCCTTCCTGAAACTACCCACTCCCAAAATGGTATCTCTTCCCCCATCCAAACACAGGACAAGACATAAACCTCTCTAAGGAACACGCTTTGCTCTATGGTGAATCATAACTGTGATACCCCCATTTAACTATGAGTCCCTTGGGAGGGAAGAGTATGTCTGACTTTCCAAGTGCCACGCCTGAGAGCTCACTACGCAAGCACAGTGCCCCGGAGCACTCACTTTGCAGGAACAACATCTGGTTTCAAGTTACACACCTAATGCTTACCCTTTACAAATAGTTGGCATTCAATTTCCCACCTCAGTTCCCTGAACCTTTTTGACAAAATGACAAAGGAATGTCTGTCAACCTTGGCAAATGCTAAACTGATAAGCTCACTTATTTCTCCCTGAGATGCTTCTGCAGGAGGCTGAAACGGTTCCATGTGTATCCAACAGGTGCATATACACTGACGGACGCAACAGACAAGGGGTCGGACCCGGCTTTGACACTAAACTCCACTTCCTCCCAGTGCTCTTTATGTGAGATTCCACTAGAGCATCTGTAAAACGGGAATAAACACCCACCCCACAGGACTGTTCTGGAAATTAAATGAGCACTGTGCCTGGCACACAGTAGGTATACAATAAATATCGTTGTAACCAGGAACATATCGGTCCGTCTCTTACAACAGATTTGCTTACCCTACTTGATTCCCCACGCAAGCTTTGCTGACCTGCCACCAACCTCAAACCCAGGAACCAGACGAGACCATGGCCATGTGAATTCCTTTTCCAGGGAAGCAGCTTGGCTCTTGGTACCCTGGAGACCTCAAGGCCTGCTGCTGTGTCCCGAGGATCCTGGGATGGGAGTAGTCATCGCTTCCATGCTCTCCTCTTCCTCCCGGACACGTGTGTAAACATGTTCCCGTCTTCCCCTGCACACCGTGTGGCTGCATGTCTGAGTTCCGGCCAACCGAGCGGCTGGACATACAAACTGCTTGGCTGTGGAGCTCCTCTTTCCCCATCCCTCCCACAACGAAGGACCTAGGGGAGCCCTGAAGGACTGCAAGAACTGGGCTGCACGAAGCCACGTAGATGCCAGGGCCGCATGTTACAGCAGCTAGCCTGCCTGGCGAACACACAGCCCCTTCCACACCCGTGGCTCCCCTTCCCCGTGGAACCTCGCACCAGTGCGTGTGGTGGTAAACAGGGTCACCTAGTCCACACAGAGAGCCAACATGGGAGGGGAGAGCCAGGCCTGGGTCTGCTCAGACTGTATGCTCCAATTTTTAGATATTCTGGACCACTAAGGAAACTGGCACTGGCCCAGGACACCCAGAGAAGCCAGCAGAAGTCCCGGTGTGATCCTCCCTCTCCAAATGACCCCACCTGAGCTGGACGCAGCCAGCGCAGCCCAGAAAGGGAAGCTCCCAGATTCGTCTGATTCCTAAACATTCCTACACATCCCCAGGGACTGGACAACCCAGACCGTGTGCTTCCCTCCAAAGAGAGTTCACCCAGCACCATCAGTTTAGTCGGTCTCTCCACTCTATTTCTGAGAGCAGCTTGAAAGCAGCAGAGCCACGAACAAGGGATGGCGTGGGAAGGAAGGAATCTGGGTTTGAATCCCAGGTGGGCTGCTGAGCCAGTTGCAAGGGTCCTTGGGCCACACACTTCCCCTCACCCCTTCCCCACCAGCAAAACCAGAGATGAATCGGACCACTAGTGTATTCTAAATCCCAGGATCCTTAGAGTGTAGTTATGGATGAAGGGAATTGGTTTTTAAAAATCCTGAAGGCCGGAGGCAGGGAATGGTGGCTCACACCTGTAATCTCAGCACTTTGGAAGGCCGAGGCTGGCAGATCACAGGGTCAGGAAGTATGAGATCTGTCTGGCCAATATGGTGAAACCCCATCTCTACTAAAAATTAAAAAAAATTAGCTGGGCATGTTGGCGCATGCCTGTAATTCCAGCTACTCAGGAGGCTGAGGCAGGAGAATTGCTTGAACCAGGGAGGTGGAGGCTGCAGTGAGCTCAGATCGCACCACTGCACTCCAGCGTGGACGACTCCATCTCAGGAAAAAAAAGAAAAAAGTCCTAAAGGCCGGGCACAGTGGCTCAGGCCTATAATCCCAGCACTTCGGGAGGCCAAGGCAAGTGGATTATGAGGTCGGGAGATAGAGACCATCCTGGCTAACACAGTGAAGCCTGCCTCTACTAAAACTACAAAAATTAGCTGGGCATGGTGGCACTCGCCTGTAGTCCCAGCTACTTGGGAGGCTGAGGCAGGGGAATTGCTTGAACCTAGGAGGTGGAGGTTGCAGTGAATCGAGATCTCAACACTGCACTCCAGCCTGGGTGACAGAGTGAGGCTCCACCTGAAAAAAAAAAACAAAAAAAAAAACTGCTGGGCTTTGTCATTTAAAAGTCTCTTAAAGCACTGCTACAGAGCTATTCTTTGCTATTTATTGGGAGGTAGCCAGGTTTGCAAAAAAAAAAACAAAAGAAAAACACACAACAGAAGCAACAGAATGGAAGCTTTATGGGGCAAGGAGCTGCCTGTGTCCCTGGCACCTAGCACATTGTACGTGCTCATTAATTTTTTATATAGACAACAGCAGCTCCGGAGAGCAGAGAGAAGGAAACTGACAATCACAGAGCATGTACTAGGTACGAGCCACTTTACCAGGTGATTTCTAAATAAGATCTCCTGCCTCAGGGCCTTTGCACTTGCCGTTTTCCTACTTGGAATGCTCCTCCCCCTGAAGTCCTATTGCCCTCTTCCCTGACCACTCTGTACAAAGCAGTCCACGACTCGCTCCACCCACCTGCCTACTTGCTTTTCTCCATGATCCCGGTCATCAGATTTTATCATCACTTGCTTTTATTTCTTTCTTTTTTTTTGAGATGAAGTCTCGCTTTTGTCCCCCAGGCTGCAGTGCAATGACACGATCTCCACTAACTGCAACCTCCGCCTCCCAGGTTCAAGCTATTCTCCTGCATCAGCCTCCCAAGTAGCTGGGATTACAGGTGCACGCCACCATGCCAGATTAATTTTTGTATTTTTAGTCGAGACGGGGTTTCACCAAGTTAATCAGGTTGGTTTCAAACTACTGACCTTGTGATCTGCCCACTTGGCCTCCCAAAGTGTTGGGATTACAGGCGTGAGCCACCACGCCCTGCTAATTTTTTTATTTTTAGTAGAGACGGGGTTTCATTGTATTGGCTAGGCCTAATTACTTGCTCTTAACTTAGTTGTCTGTCACCCACTCCCACCAACACAGGCTCCACAAGGGCAGGCTTTTGTTTTCTTTCAAGTGCCTAGAGCGGTGACACTTACCTGCTGAATGAGGGCATGAAGGCACCGGGGCCTCACCTCACTTACTCTCACATCAATGCTAAGAGGAAGTCTCTCTGATCCTCTCTTTACAGATAAGGACACAGGCCAGGGGGCCTGCCCAAGGTCACCTCCTGGGACATTGCTGAGGCAGGATTCAAGCTCCCCTGTCTGATTTCAAAGTCCAGGTCCTCACTCCCCTACTCCACTGGGTCTGCCCGGGGTTCTCTTCCTGTGGCCTCACCGCACACCCCAAATGCCAGGACGAGCACTGTGCACATGGGAGGAGTAAGGAAATGGCTACTGAAGTCAGGAACCAATTTCAGCACCAGAAGTATTTTCTCTGCCATCTCCTTTGCCTCAATACACACACCAAACACCTCCCCCACATGCACATCGGTTAGGACTCTGCTGATGTAAGCGAATCTTCCTTTCAAAACGTGCACAGTCTCTCTTGGTGCCTGTTGAATACACTGGGTGGCTCATCAACAGAGCCAGAGGCAAGGAAGAGAAATTCTCACTTCCTCTCTTTCTCTACCATGGGGCTGGGTGGCCTGGCTTCCATCCTGGGGAAAGCTGAAAGTTGGGGAACAGAAAACGATGCCCTCAGGTGGAGCTGCGCAGACCCTTGTCCTGGGAGTGGAGGTCAGTGTGTCTTTGTCAGAGCCCCCTGGTCAGCTGTGTTCCTTCAGCTCCAGGAGAAACCAAGTGGCCAGACCCTCTGAGGGGGATCCCTGGTTGGTGACCTTTAGTCAGACCAAAGCATGACTCCTGGTAGCAACAACTCCAGGCAACACTGCCCTTCCCTCTTCAAGAAGAGGCTCAGCTCCCTCCTCCCAAAGAAGTAGGCAAAAGAACATGCAAACGATCAAAATAGAGACATCTCCACTGCATAAAAATAGGAAATGTCTTCTTTGAAGGAACAAGACTGTATCAGTCCATTTGGACTGATAAAGACATACCCAAGACTGGGCAATCTACAAAAGAAAGAGGTTTAATGGACTCACAGTTCTACGTGGCTGGGGAGGCCTCAAGATCATGGTGGACGGTGAAAGGTACGTCTCACATGGTGGCAGACAAGAAGAGAATGAGAGAGTTAGGCGAAAGAGGTTTCCTCTTACAAAACCATCAGATCTGGTGAGACTTATTCACTACCATGAGAATGGTATGGCGGAAACCACCCCCACGGTTCAGTTATCTCCCACCAGGTCCCTCCCACAACATAAGCGAATTATAGAAGCTACAATTCAAGATGAGATTTAAGTGGGGACACATCCAAACCATATCAAAGAGGCTGGGAGTAACCTCAATGCCCAACAATATGGGAGGGTCTACCCTCATACCCATAGGTACACCACTCTAACACAACACTATGCCACAGTGAAAGAGAACAAGGCAGTTGCACACCCACGAAGGGTCTCCAAAACATTCTGTCCAGTGAAGGACCACGGTGGACCGCTGTGTGCGCATGTCCAGATACACAAGAAACGAGCAGCAGCACTGGCCTCCAAGGAGGGCCACTAGGGGCTGTGCGGGCATTGAGTAAGAGAAGCTTCATTTTCCACTACATGCCTGTTGTAGTAATCAAATCTACTTGATGCATATATGAGTTTTTCAAATTTTTTTAATGCCTTTTTAAGAAACTAGACTATGCCCCCCAAAGAATTTTTCTTAAACTGCTTTCAACAATTTCACTGCCTTATACCAATGAGACCTGCTAAATACCCCTAACTTTCCCCAGTGCACTGTTCATCTGGGGGAACTCTCTGGAGACCACCGATTTTTAGGTAACAATAATCCCTTCCATTTATACAGAATGTCATGAAGCTCTTTCAGGGCAATTAGCAAAACAGGAATTGGAATCCTGGTCACTGTATGCGGACTATACTAGAAGGTGCTTATCCATCCTCTGCAATCCTTACAGCAAGCCTAGACATGAGGTGCTCCTCCCTAAGGATGGAGAAAAAACAAGGCCCAGCAAGGGAAAACAAAGTGCCAAAAGTCACACAGCTGAGAAACGGCACCCTCCAAACCCAGATGCAGAGCCATGAGACCACAAAGCCCAAGTTTGTTTGGCCCCACGGCGGAGATGCCCTATGCCAGGGCGCCTCACTTAATCTCATGTATTCCTTTAATCAAAGGTGTAAGATGACCCCCCTGCAATATGCATGCCAACAAAACACCAATCGGGTACCCTCAAGACAAGTCAGCCCTCGCTGGCAGCAGTTGAGGTGCCCTGGGACAGCTTTGTCTTCTACTAAGTCCCCCTGCGCCCTGCCCAGGACAGTGCCCCAGAAATGCCCTCTCTCACTGCCAGGTGAGAAACTGAGGAGTAGGCAGGGCCATCACACCAGCAACCTGTGGGCCCAGGAGCCCAAGCCAGCAGCAGCTGACACTTCTGTCACCTGCTTGCAGGAAAGCTCAGCCACATGCAGTGAAATTCCTTCTACCTGGACTGGCACAATGTTGCCATGGCCAGAACAGGCATCTCAGATTACACCAGGCAAATGGCAGCATCAAAACTTACTCCCTCTTTAAAATGCACTCACTTACTACAGCCTGCGGAAGGCAGACCAGATTTGTGGTTTACAGAGAATTTTGACTTTTTCTCCTCTCTGTCTCAGCCCCTCCCCTCCACCACCTCGCATCAGACAAGTTGTCTAGGAAACAATTTTGATACACTCCAAAATCCTCCTATGACAAAAGACATGAAAGGGGGGAAAAAATCTCTGTGTTTACTGCCACAAAAAACATCATATAAATTAAAGGCGGCCGGGCACGGTGGCTCAATCCTGTAATCCCAGCACTTTGGGAGGCTGAGGCAGGCAGATCACCTGAGGTCAGGAGTTCAAGACTAGCCTGGCCAACATGGTGAAACCCTGTCTCTATTCAAAAATAAAATAAAATAAATTAATTAATTAAAGGCAGGCTGGGGACATGGGGGGAAAGGGGTGTAAGTGACAAAAGTGAAAAAGCAATTAACATGCATGCATGTGCACACAGATGAGTTCTCATGGGATTTGTGACTATCCTGGAAAACACAGATTTTAATTTTCAAGTAGAAACCAAGCCATCTAGATGTGTAACTCTTTGCTCAGCAAGTGACACACAGTAGGTGTGCAATAAGCATGTGCTAAACAAAGTCCGAGTTCAGACAATGGCTGCTCCCCACCAAGAAAACACCAGACTAAAGAAACAGATGAGAATGAAGGTGGCTTCTCCTTTCCCATCCATAACAAGATGCCCGGAAACATTTCAATCAAACAGCGGAATGGTGAAAATTTAAAAACAAGCCACTGATGAGTTATGGCTTCGGAATAAAGAACACTACTGTCACCTGTGCCCCAACCCCTGTTTGGTAAATCAATAAAGGACTTTGTGACTGGGTCCACCATTCTGAAACACCGTGTGCCACAATGTCTTAAAAGTAAGATGAAATAAAAGGTAAGCAGCTTATTTGCACTTCTCTGGTGCAGAAGAAACAAAGCCTACAGACAAAGCCCTCTGCCCACAGACATAAATGTCTAGCAGGTGATCAAATTCAACCCAGAGACAAGAATAGCAAAATGGATTCTGGTCCCGCTGAACCCAGCCACTTATGCAGAACCCTGGCTGCCCTGGCTGTCATTTACAACTGACAACACCATCATCAACCATGAAGAGCCAGTGGGGCCCAGAGACTGACAAGTTTGAGTACGAAGAGAGAATGGGGCACCACATTCAGGCCACAGCCTGGGCGGACAGGCCCTTCCCCACAAAGGTGCTGTCCTGGGTCGCCCAGGGAGGGGGCCCTGGCCTCCCCATCTCCCCTCCCAAGTCAGCTGTCGCCTGTCTGCTTTCTCCTTTGTTTATGAGCGTTTCGGATCCAAAGTCTCCAAGCACAGGTTCATCAGACCTGGCAGCCATCACAAGCTACGTTAGGCACGCTGTTCACTCTGCAAGGATTTAATCAGTAACTGGCCCAGGAGACCAGGGCAGGGCAAGCTCTGACCTGATCCCACAGGAGGCAAAGTTTACAGGCAGGCCAGCTGGGTGAGGCTTGTGGCTCCTCCCGTAAGACAACCTGGAGGGGTGTCAGGTCCCTGGACCCCAGACTAAAAGGTCTACCTAGCTGTGTCACCCACCAGCTGGGACTGGGAGCTCCAGTATGCTTGCATCCCAGCCTGATGCAGCTGTGCTCCTAGAAGCCTGGTCTTAAATCTCTCACGATTCATTTAATTGGATCAATGGAGACAGGCTGCAGAAGGTTTGGGCAAAAAAGAGTATTTGGTTTGTTTATTGGTTTGACTCCATATCAATCACTCTGGGTCTTGTTTCTGAAGCCCATGCAATTAACCAGATATTTACCAGATGATTCTGAGTTAGGCTGTGTAGACAGCTTAAAATACGGATGACTGATATTTTAAGTAGGGTATGACTCTACAGGAAACATACTTGGTATACCGACAGCTCAGGGCTGGGCCAGGGGCTGCTGCAAAGCCACAGGACTGCAATGTGTTTTTGTTGTAGGAAACTGCACTCAAATTCACCTTTGTTTCATTTGGACTCATATTTCTCAATAGAGTGCTTGGGCCGCACTATAAAACGCAGACAGATTACATAATGCCCAGGCCTCAGGGAAACCCCACAGGGGCGCCTCTGCTTCCCTGAGAGCCTGGACACCAACCAGGTGTCTCATGATGGGACAAGGGCCCTGGTGGCGGTCCCAACCTCACCTCTGCCCTGGAGGCCAGCGCTCCAGCCATGCCAGCCCTCACAGCCCCACCTCCACACTCACAGGCCCTGTGGCAAGGCCCCCTGGAGCCCACCAGGGGGCAAGGGCAAGACTTAAGGACACCTCCTGCCTGCAGGGCTTGGTGATGAAAGGCAACGGAAAGGGGATTAAGCCAGCCCATCGGACACTTCCCGGTAGCTGTTACCACATTTCCTAACGCCAGAGCATGGCTCTGCCAAGAGGAATCTTGCTCCATGGATAAATCTCAGTCCCCAGTACCAGACAGGTGCTCTTCACAGAGATCCTCACTACCACAGGTGACACCCACCTGGGCTGGCCCAGGTGAGGTAGGGGCCTCTGGCTATTCAAGTCTTTCTTTACTCTCTCTCTGAGACATACCTCTTGAGCAATTGGAGGTAAATGGGGAGCCATTAGCCTCACAAACTGAGGACAGTAGCAGTGGGACACTCACTCTTGGCTTCTTCCAAGGGAAGCAGGGGCTCGGCCTGGCCTTCCCATGGCAGGTCACTGTCCCTTCTTCTAACCATTTTCCTCCCCCCTCAACTCCTCTTCATTTTGTGGGGTGGAAGAGAAAAAAAATCCCCGAGCCAGGTGAAAATTCTGAAGCCAGATCTGAGGTCTCCAGATCCCAGGCAGAGGGTTCCGTGGTCACCAGTTCCTCCCCATATCAGAAACAAATCTGTACTGGCAAATTTTGGAAGGCAGGCTCTCCCTCCATCCATTGGAAAGCCCAACGCTGAGGCCTGCGGCGCGGGACAGGCTTGAGAACATGCACCAGCCTGACTGGGGACTAGACTGGCTCCCGACGACCAGCAATTCTCCCTGAGAAAGGAGTCTTTGCAGATATTGCACCAACGTGCCCACAGGAAAGATAAAATAGGTGCTCTAAGCATGTCGGTCCCCAAATTCAGAATAAAAGTCCTCGAGCACTGCAACGCTCTGAGGTGGGGGGTGGGGGTTGATTCCAGGAGTAGGATTCTTCAGCTAACTTTTCCCCACTCCCCATTCCTTGGGGCATGTGTCATGGCCTGTGACACACCACCAAGGGAACATGGATGCCGGGGAAATGTCTACACATGCTACACGTTTGTGACATGCCATGTAAGCGACACCCTGTTTCCTGGCTGGGTTTTCTTGGCACAGGTGTGGGCAGGCAGTGGATTCGGCCCCCTCCCCCTGTGCTTAGTAAACAGGATCACGGTGGCCCCAAGGGGGAGTGTGCATTCTAGGGAGGACAAGCCACCCCTCCAAAGAGGATGGGACCCCCACGGCAAGGCTCAGGCCCAAACCACAGCCGGTATTTCAAACTGTTCTTGTTTCAAAACACAAAGCATCCTGTTCAGGCTCATACCCGCCACCCCCACTCTCCCCCTGACCCCACCACAGCTGTCTTTCTCCACGTACGAAGAAGGCCACCATTTGCAGATCTGATTTCAGAAAAGATCAATGGTTTCTCCTCTCCGACTCATCCAGCTGACCCAGTCCTAGCCATGTCTTTAAAAACAATAACAAAATTAAACCTCCAGCAACAAAACACACACGTATACACATACTCTACAGACAATGCCGGACCGGGGCTCGACCAAGCAGCTCCCAAGCTAGAGCTCGACCACCGCTAGGTCCTAAGATATTCCAGGACTACTGCCCCCTCCCCCTCCACTTCCAACCTCCCAATGTGCGAATGAGATTTTCAGAAAGGGAAGCACTTCGTTCTGCCTGCCAGCCCCGGCAGGAAAGAGAATAAAGGACGGGTAAACCAGAGAGAGGAACTGGCTTCTGGAAATTCTTTGGGTTTGGGGTTTCGAGGTTTTGTTTTGTTGGGTTTTTTTTTTAATTTGAGAGGTGGTGTTTTGTTTTCCCCTCCCCCACCCCTCAGATCCAGATGGGCCAGGGGCTTCCAGAGAAGAGAACCCCCACCACCAACAGGGCCCAGCGTCAGATCCATCCCCCGGTCTCAGCCACCAGAAACACAAGAGCTGGGGGCAGAAGGTCCCCAGGCACCCAGCCTGAGGGTGGGCTGAGTCCCCAGCATTCTAAGGGTCTCTCCCGAGCCCGGCCGGCTGGTCTGGGCTTCAGACTCCAAAATCGAGCCCCGCGAGCAGGCCAGGAGCGGGGCGCCCTGGTTCTCCCCGTTCTCCCCGCCACCCCCCCACCGCCCCCCAGGCCCTGGGCTCCAGGTGCAGCGCCAGGGGGCAGCCAGGGAGGGCGCATCTCGGGCCCCGAGGGGAGGCGGGGGTGCAGCCGCGCAGAGCCACTCACCGTGGCGGACGCCAGGCTGTTGTCGGCCAGCGTTAGGTGGTGCGGCTCCCAGCGCCTCAGGAATTTCGAGGTGAGGATCTTGCTGAGAAAGGTCCGCGGGTGCCGGATGACACAGACCTGAATGTCGCCCTCCTGCAGCAGTTTGTACCTCATCCCGTTGCAAAGCAGAAGAGCCCGGCGGCAGGGCACGGCGCCCATCTTCGTGCCCTCGGGGGCCGACACGTCGCCCCCCAGCAGCGGCTTGGTCTCCTCGATCTGCCGGGGGTCGCCGCCGCCGCCGGAGCTGCTGGTCACATCCATGGCCGCGCCGGGGGAGGGGGCTGAGGGCGGGGAGAGGGGGCTGCCCTGGGCTGCTGGGGCGGCGGGGCCCCCGGATCCGGCGGCCCGCACCCCCCCACCCCCCGGGAAGGTGGGGGGGTGTGGGGCTGGGGGCGCCCGCAGGGGAGGGGGCGCTGCCCGCGGGGGGCGGCGCGTGCGGCGGGCTGGGCCGGCCTCGGCGCTTCCTGCGGGGCTCCCGGCTTCCTCCTAGCTCGTCGGGTGCATGACCGCGGCGGCGGACCTGGCTCGGCGGGCGGCGGGGAGGGGCGGGGGAGGCCGAGGGCGGACCGGGGCCGGGCGCGGAGGGCGGGCGCCGGGGCGGGGGCGGGTGTGTCTCGGGGGCCCCGCGCCGCCGCGCGCGTGTGTACGGAGCGTGTGTCCGCGCGGCCGTCCGGGCGAGAGTGGCCGCGGGCGGGGCGGGCCGCGCTCTGGGCTCGCGGAGCCCGGGGCGCCCGCGCGATTGGTCCCCGCGGGGTCATGTGCCCGCCCCTCTGACGTCAATGGCGGCAACGGCGGCGGCCGCGGCGGCTTCGGCCTCTCGCCGGCGGAGTCCGCGGTACGGGCGGGGTCGCGACCCGCGACGGGAAGGCGCGTCCCCACGGGAGGGGCGTCCCCTGGGGAGGGGGCTGGGGCGGGTGAGCCCCGCCGGGCCCGGCCCGCCCCGCCCGGAATGTGGGGAGGGGGCGGGGCGCGGGGGCGGGGCGCGTGACGTCACGGCAGCCGCGCCCCCGCGGGTGCCCGGGCGGGAGCCGAGCTCCGCGGCCCGAGCGAGGGGACCCGCGCCCCGCCCGCCCCCGCCGCCCCCGGGCCAGACTCGGACAGGAAAATAAGGGCACTCGAGGGCCGGGACTGGGTGGAGTGGCGGGGGTGAAGCCCTCGAACTCTGACGCCCTCTCCGCGACCCAAGCTGCCCAGCAGGCTGGCCATGTGGGGCCGTGGGACGGGACGGGGACCCCTCCCCATTGAAAGTGTCCCCGCGGTGATCGGGAAGATGAGCCCACCCTGCCCTGTCTCTCACTGCGGGTCCCGGTAGGCTTCGAACTCCTGGCCTTTTACGTCTGCTGGCTTTAGCCTCGGGGGTCCTCAAACCTTCTGGGGAGAAGGGGTGGTCCCGCCATCCCCCTTCCTTCTTCTGCTCCCGGACACAGAGCCTCTTCTAGGACCCCAGTTAAAGCCCCGCAACCTACACAGCCACCCCCTCTTGTGCGTACCCCAGCAGCTTCCCCTACTTTACCTTCCCTGGAACCCCACCTGGTCATTTTATCTCTGAGTTCACAGGCCCGGCACCAGCCCCGTGGAGAACCATATTCTATTCTCTTGTGACCCAGGGCATCAGGAACTGCAGCCTGGATGCAAAAAGCTCCCTTTCTGCCATCACAAACAGCAGGCACCTAAGGCCACCTAGCAAACGCTCAGCTCCTCAGCCAGGTTTTCTTACCTCCACGTGCTCCTGCAGGAGCACGTTAAAATAACGTTAAAACCCCAGATTTTTGCGTTTGGAAGTGAAGGTGTCTCTGTAGTGAATACATGAATGCGTGTAGCGTGTGCTGAATTGCGTCGTGAACGCTGCGGAATATCCACACAGCATCTGTGTCGTTGGTGGAAATTATTCACACCCGGCTCTCCCAAGAACAGGCATCATGAAGGTGCTCCCCAGAGGACCCTCTCCCTGAGCCTGGCCAGGGTTTCAGGCAGGCAGTGAAAGGCAGGTCCCAGCCTGCATCCCTTACCAAAGAAGACTCACGTCCAGCCTGCCCAGGAGATGGGCAAAGCTGTTCTCTGTACCCTGGGGAAGGCGCAATTAAGTTAGAAAATTAGAAATACATTCACTCCCCACAATTTGCTGCCATTTCCTTCAAGTTTTGAGCTTAAACAGCCTGGAGAAAACCACTAAGCATGAAGGGGCAAGCCCTAGATATTTGGGTGTTGGGGGTGGTTGTGGCCAAGAAACCCCCAGTCCATGAAGAAGGTAGGATTAGGTTCTTTGTTCAAATCTTCATTGAGCTCCTGCTGAATGCTGGTCACAGGCCGGGCACTAGGGTATTACTAGTAATGGCTATAATCACCACAGTGACCAGAGACCTCCTATGCGCTAAGAATTTTGTATGCACACACCATCTTGTTCTCACAGCAGCTGTATGACACAAGGTACTGTCCTCATCCTCAACCACAAAGCATGGAGGTCAGAGTCCAGAACAGTAACAGGCATTGACCACATTGTGCTTGGTGCTCTAGGAACAGAAAGGGGATGTCTAACCCACTGTGGGTGAGGGGGAACCAGGGTACTCTGAGTTCTTTAGGAATCAAGTATAGAAGGGGGCAGGTGCTCCAGGAAGAGAGGATGGCTCCTACCAAGGCAAAGAGATGGGGGGATGCTCAGCTTGTCCAGAAAACTGCACTCACTTGCGATGGATGGAGTGCAAGGTGCCTGGAGGAGGTGGGGCACAGATTTAGGCGGGGAGCAGGCAGAGCCCTAAAATGCAGACACGGACCAGAGCAGTGGGGAGACACCACATGGACCATGCAAAGGAGGGACTTGTACATGGTGTCTTCAAAAGGCTGCGGTGTGGCATGGACGAGGCTTGCAGAGGAGTAACCTAGAGGCAAGGAGGCCAGTGAGGAGACTCATCCCCACCTCCCCCGACAGAAGCAGCAGGGGCTGGCACAAAGCCACTGGGTGGAGTAGCCCAGTGGCAGGCAGAGCAGCTGCTGTCCACTCGGGGGGCATCTCTGACACGCCGCTACCCATACAGGGCACAAAACTCCAATAGAAGGAGGAGATTTACCAGGATACAAATCCCTGATATATTCGAGGACTATCCCAGACATCCTCAATGCAGTGTAATACACTGATTGATTTGCAAACATCAGGACATACCGTGGTGATGGCCAGGTACTATGCAGGAGGCCTTAAATATTTGTTCTCATTTCTTCCTCCTCACCAGCCTAGGAGGTAGGAACTATTACCATCCCCATCTTAAGAGTGAGAAAGTTGAGGTTCAGACAGGGTCAGCTAACTATCAGGATCCAGCCGTGGTTTGAACCTGAGATTCTGTTCGACCTCAAATTCCAAGTGCTTCCCACTCTTCTGGGGATTTAGGGAGACATGTACTAATTACATATGTCTTTGTAATGTTGTCCTGAGCAGGCATTCAGAAAGAAAGTATTGAATTCAATCAATGTCATCTTTAACAATATTTCTTGGCCGGGTGTGGTGGCTCACGCATGTAATCCCAGCACTTTGGGAGGCATGCAGATTACCTGAGGTCGGAAGTTCGAGACCAGCCTGATCACATGGAGAAAACCCGTCTCTACTAAAAATACAAAATTAGCCGGACATGGTGGCACATGCCTGTAATCCCAGCAACTTGGGAGGCTGAGGCAGGAGAATCCCTTGAACCTGCCTCAAGGCAGAGGTTGGGATGAGCCGAGATTATGCCATTGCACTCCAGCATGGGCAACAAGAGCGAAACTCTGTCTCAAAAAATATATATATATTTCTTGAATATAGTTTCAAATCAGTGAAATGGAGCCCCCAAGACACTACAAGGAAAGTTCCTGAGGGACGAAGCCAGAAGCCCGTGTCTGGCAACAGCGCTAGCTCAGTGCGTGAACAAAGCTGGGGCACAGCAAATACACAGTGACTGGTTGTTAACACATATTCCTTGGTGCTTAGTAAAGGTCCAGCCACAGGATTGGGTCAGTAAGTTGCAGGGGATGAGATGCTATGGCATTAGTACTCGGTCTGTGACAGTGTGACAGTCGAGCCCGCAGCCTCCTTGACTGGGACTTGGGTAACTCATTGCAGAGCCCCTCCACCTTCCACTATCCCAGGCTCCTGACCTAGAAAGGAATCTGAATCCAGCCGTCAGATTCTGTCAGAAGTCCCATCCCTGGAGCTCCCCAAATTATAGGAGGCACACGCCCATCGAGTTCCCGTAGATGGACCACGTCTCTGACTCGAGTTCAATGCCCCAGAACTCCAAACCCTCCAAAGAATGGTCTGAGCCCCTGAGAGTCTACCTGTCCAACACTGAACTTGAAAAGCTTACAGAGTAGCAGGAAGGGCACAGTGGTTCATGCACCCTTCACTCCCCTCGGGCTCCCACAGGCTCGTTCACTAACCAAAGGCCAATTCACCAGACAAACCTGTCATTTTCTGCATTCTTTGCTGGCGGTGCCGCCTTGTTTGAGCCAGGTTCCAAAGGATGATGTCTGCCCTCCCCTGAATTACCACTTTCATTCAGTAGCCGACTGTGGGGTCACCCCCGGCCACACTAATGGAGGACTCCCTTGGTCAAGCTCAGTGCTGGGAGCTGGGATGCCACAGTGAACAGACAGTAAAGTGCCTTCATGGGCACAGTCTCCACTTGAGTTCTTCATGGTGTCCCCTGTAGCTATCTCAGAAAGGAAAGACACACCCACTACCCAGGCTGCCATTAAGGAATTTGATGAGGTGGCAAAGTCCCTGTTGGGGAGGAGAGCAACGGAGCTGCCGTGCAGCCCAGGAAAGGTCGACCTGAAGCCGCCTTCCAGCAGCCGCACCTGTAAGCGGATGTGCTCCTGCTGCCATGAGGGCAGCGTTTTATGTGCGATGGATCTTTAGTACCCAACAATGTCCTCATATAGGCGCTAATAAACAGGTGTTTAATGGAATCAAACAAAAGAAAGAATGAATAAGCAGGGTAATGTAGCTCAGGGGTGAGGGCATCTCAGCTAGATCCAGCCGTTCAACAGATAATCATGATGCATTTACTTTGCCCTGCTTCATTGATTCTTTCTATTATTTGACTGCATTAAACACCTGTTTATTAGCACCTGCTTGAGTACCAGGGATGTTGTTAGGTACTACGGATCCATTGCACATAAAATGCTATCCTCATGGGAACTTAGCAACTATAGCTGTTAGAGACAGCACGTGGGAAGTAGAAAAGTTCCTCTTCAAGTTTCATTAAGTGTTAAAAATAATAGTTTGTTTTAAAATTTTTCTTCAAAGCCTTCTTGCTTTTTGCTAATAACCCTTTGTTAAGCCCTATTCTCTGTAGCTGTTAAACATACTTATAGGCACGTAGTACCTTGTATGTCCTTACACTTTAACCAAAATATCTGAGCTGGACGTGCTTACAGGCATGTCCCAGCTCGCAGCCAATGCCCCTTCCTTATTTAAACTTCCTTTTTGTTCTCCATCGCTTTTACCTATTTAAAAAAGTTTTCAGTCATTCGCCAGTCGGGCTTTAGTTTAAATTGAAAAGTCTGGTTCGAACCAACAGAAATCAAACACAGCAGTAAGAACAATCCCAAATGCTTAAGGAATAAATACGTCTGCTTTTCCTTTGTTAGTTGTACTCTCGTGGCAAAATGGCTGGCAAGGGTATCCTTCCTGCAGAAATTTTTAAATTGCCTTGCTAAAAAATCCTTTGTCTCAGTGCTAATTTTTCTTCGTGGCACCAAGCATCTATTTCCAACATAGAATGCTTGTTCTTAGGTACTGCAAGGAAAAATTAATATTTAGACAAACAGTTTTCTCAGCAAGGCAATTTTACTTTCTGCAGAAAGGGTGCTCTTGTTAGCCATCTTGCCACGAGAGTACAATGAACAAAGGAAAGGCAGGCATATTTATTCCTTATGCTTTGGTCTTTACTGCTGTGTCTGACCTCTGTTGGTTGGAGCTGGACCTCACAATCTAAAGTGAACTCAATTGACTAACAACTTAAAACTTTCCTAAATAGGTAAAAGCAATGGAGAAAAGGGAACAGAGGAAGTCTAAATAAGGAATGGGCATAGGCTGTGAGCTGGGACATGCCTGTGAGCATGTATAGCACAAATATCTTGGTTAAAGTGCAAGCACACAGAATATACTACATGCCTGTGAGCATGTCTAACAGCTACAAAGGATAGAGCTTAACAGAGTTATTAGCAAAAAGCAAGAAGATTTTGAAGGAAGTTAGTCTTTAAAATAAACTATTATATCTAACATTTATTATTATTATTCTTTAACAAGAAGGGAAACTTTTAAGAGGAACTTTTTACTTTCTACAATAGTCATGGAGGGCAAGCAACTATAGTCAAGGGGACAGATTCAGCCCATGGACAGCAAAGCCTAAAATATTCAATCTCTGGCCTCTTCACGGAAAAATGTGGTGACCCTACAATTGACATAAATAACTTCAAGAAGAGAGATACCAGCAAAATGTAGTAAAACAATTCAGAAGTGATGAGTTGTATTATCTTTTAAAAATACTATTTAAGTCTGGGCGCGGTGGCTCACGCCTATAATCCCAGCACTTTGGGAGGCCGAGATGGGTGGATCACGAGGCCAAGAGATCGAGACCATCCTGGTCAACATGGTGAAACTCTGTCTCTACTAAAAATACAAAAATTAGCTGAGCATGGTGGCGCATGCCTGTAGTCCCAGCTACTGGGGAAGCTGAGGCAGGAGAATTGCTTGAACCCAGGAGGCGGAGGTTGCAGTGAGCCGAGATCGTGCCATTGCACTCCAGCCTGGGTAACAAGAGCAAAACTCTGTCTCAAAAAAAAAAAAAAAATACTATTTAAGGCCAGGTGTGGTGGCTTACGCCTGTAATCCCAGCACTTTGGGAGGCTGAGGCAGGCAGATCATGAGGTCAGGAGATTGAGACCAGCCTGGCCAACATGGTGAAATGTTGTCTCTACTAAAAATACAAAAATTAGCCGGGTGTGGTTGCGTGTGCTGTAATCCCAGCTACTCAGGAGGCTGAAGCAGGGGAATCCCTTGAACCAGGGAGTTGGAGGTTGCAGTGAGCCGAGATCACGCCATTGTACTCCAGCCTGACGACAGAATGAGACTCCATCTTCAAAAATAATAATAATTGGCCAGGTGCGGTGGCTCACGCCTGTAATCCCAGCACTTTAGGAGGCCCAGGTGGGCGGATCATGAGGTCAGGAGATCAAGACCATCCTGGCTAACACGATGAAACCCCGTCTCTACTAAAAATACAAAAAATTAGCCAGGCGTAGGGGCATGTGCCTGTAGCCCCAGCTACTTGGGAGGCTAAGGCAGGAGAATTGCTTGAACCTGGGAGGCAGAGGTCACAGCGAACTGAGATTGTGCCACTACACTCCAGCCTGGGCAATAGAGCGAGACTCTGTCTCACAAATAATAATAATAATAATATAATAAAACTGTTATTTAATTGTAACTTTATATAACTTAATTTTTTTTACTAGCTGTTTGACAACCAGCTTGCAAAATTTCTGAAAAATTAATCAGCTGTCATGAGTCATTAAAGGTCGGCTTCAGGATTCAGGACACCACTGCTTGTTTCTTTAGGGTGTGGCCCAAAGTAAATGCACCGTGATTAACTGTTGAATGACGGGATCTAACTTCGATGCCAGTGTCCTCACCCCCGAGCTACATGACCGTGCTTCATTCATTCTTTCTTTTATTGATTCTATTAAACGCCTGTTTATTAGCACCTATCTGAGTGCCAGAGATGTTGGTGGGTACTACTGATCCATCACAGAGATGACGCTGACCTCATGGGAACTCACAGTCAAGTGAGAAAGCCAGATGCCCCTACAAGTATTCATCACAACCCTCACAAAAGTATGCCAAGAAAAAGACAAACTCCCTGCTCTCTCATTTGCCAGCTGTATGTGTCTTTGATTGCTTTACTATAAAGTGGAGTCGTCACAGTTCCTTCCTCCCAGGTCACAGAAACTCCATGAGATGATCAAGCCCAGCCCAGAGTAAGCACTCACAATAGTGTTTGCTATTTCACATTACCACTGTTGTTTTAGAACCCATGTTAAAATGACCCTGACAGGCCAGGCACAGTGGCTTATGCCTGTAATTCCAGCACTTTGGGAGGCTAAGGGGGGCAGATCACCTGAGGTCAGGGGTTTGAGACTAGCCTGGCCAACATGGTTGAAAACCCATCTCTACTAAAAAAAAAATAACAAAAACTAGCCCGGCGTGGTGGCAGACACCTGTAATCCCAGCTATTTGGGAGGCTGAGGCAGGAGAATCACTTGAACCAGAGAGGCGATGGTTGCAGTAAGCCTAGATCACACCACTGCACTCCAGCCTGGGTGACAGAGTGAGACTCTGTCTCAAAAAAAAAAAAAAGAGAATTAGGATCCAAGATGGCTGATCACTAGCAGCTCGGGATCGTAGCTCCCAGTGAAAGCGCAGAGAACGAGAGGACGCCACACTTTCAAACGAATTTTTATTGCTCACGGACCAAGAGATTCCCAGCGGAGGAGCCCCACAGGTTGCCAGGGCGACTCTTGTGGCCGGTGCGGCGGTTTTGCTGGTGCCTCAGCGCGGCAGTTCTTGGTGCAGAGTCCGGAGATTCCCGGGCAGAAAAGCACCATCAATCTTAACACCACTGTTTTGGCCGGCACAGTGGATTGCTCAGATTTCGGCGCTGGGAATCAACAAGTTGGACATCCGCTCAGAGACCTAGTTAGAAAGTCGGTAATTACAAAGATGACAGAGGGATAAATATATAATGAAGGGAAGAAACCAGCGTAAAAAGGCAGAGAATACTCAAAATCAGAATGCCTCTCCCTCTACAGGGGATAGTAATTCCTCATCAGTAACGGAACAAGGCTTGATGGAGAACGAGTGTGTTCCAATAACAGAAGCAGGTTTCAAAAGGTGGGTGATAAGAAACTTCTGTGAATTAAAAGAACTTGTTCTAACCCAATGCAAAGAAACTAAGAACCTTGAAAAAAGGTTAGACGAAATGTTAACGAGAATGGACAATTTAGAGAGGAATATAAGTGAATTGATGGAGCTGAAAAACACAACAGGAGAACTTCGCAAAGTATGCACAAGTTTAAACAGTCGAATTGATCAAGCAGAAGAAAGGATATCAGAAGTCGAGGACCAGCTCAGTGAAATGAAATGAGAAGACAAGATTGGAGAAAAAAGGATAAAAAGGAATGAGCAAAGTCTCCAGGAAATATGGGACTATGTGAAAAGACCTAATTTATGTTTGATAGTTGTACCTGAATGTGACAAAGAGAATGAATCCAAGTTGGAAAATACTCTTCAGGATATCATTCAGGAAAACTTTCCCAACTTAGCAAGGCAGGGTAATATTCAACTCCAAGTAATACAGAGAACACCACAAAGATATTCTTCAAGAAGACCAACCCCAAGGCACATAATCGCCAGATTTATTAGGGTTGAAATGAAGGAGAAAATACTAAGGGCAGCCAGAGAGAAAGGTCAGGTTACCCATAAAGGGAAACCTATCAGACATACAGCAGATCTCTCAGCAGAAACCCTATAAGCCAGAAAAGAGTGGGGACCAATATTTAACATCCTTAAAGAAAAGAACTTTCAACCCAGAATTTCATATCCAGCCAAACTAAGCTTTATAAGCGAAGGAAAAATTAAATCTTTTGTGAACAAACAAGTACTTAGAGACTTCACTACCACCAGGCCTGCTTTACAGGAGGTTCTGAAAGAAGCACTATACATATAAAGGAACAACCAATATCAGCCTTTCCAAAAATATATCGAAAAGCCAAGAGCATTAACACAGTGAAAAATTTACACTAACGGGCAAAACAGCCAGCTAGCATCAAAGGCCAGTATTAAACTTATATATATTCTAATTGGATAAAAAGCCAAAACCCATCAGTATGCTGCATCCAGACCCATCTCACATGCAACGATACACAAAGACTCAAAACAAAGAGAAGGAGGAAGATTTACCAACCAAACAGAGAGTAAAAATAAACAAAAAGCAGGAGATGCAATTCTCGCCTCTGATAAAGTAGACTTCAAAGCAACGAAGATCAAAAGAGGCAAAGAAGGACATTACATAATGGCAAAAAGATCAATGTAACAAGAAGAGCTAACGATTTTATAGATCAACGAGATGGAAAATTAACAAGGACATCCAGGACTTGAACTCAGACCCGGAACAAGTAAACTTAATAAACATTTATAGAACTCTCCACTTCAAATACACAAAACATACATTACCACCTCACACCTATTCCAAAAGTGACTACATAATTGGAAGTAAATCACTCCTCAATAATCGCATAGCATTTCATAGGTTTAAATGATATATTGGTTGGCTGCTCGTTTGTTATTCTCTTCCCTTATTCCTTCCTGTCTACATCATTAAGTATAATTATTGGTATAAAAGAGGTTTTTAATACCCATTACTAAACTGCATTCTAGCCTGGGCAAGAAAGCAATACTCTCATTCTCTCTCTTTCTCTTCCTTTTTCTTTCTCTTCTTCATTCTTTTTTTTCTTTCTTTCTTTAAAAAAATAAAAATAAAAAATAAAAAGACCCTGATAATGGCCCCTCCATCTAGACCACCTCTCTGAATCTTTCCCATTTGCCCAGCCACTGGGTGTAGACAATCTAGACACAGCATCTCTGCAGGATTGGAAGCTACTCCCATTTGGAATGGATGACACTTTGTGTCAGGCAGCTGTCCTGTGCACTCTGCCATGTTCTGCAGCATCCCTGCCTCTACCTGTTGGATGCGAGTAGCATCCACAAGTCCTAACAACCCAAAATTTCTCCAGACCTTGCCAGATGTCACCTGGGAGGCAAAATCACCCCCCGGTTTCAAGGAATATGTTTATTTCTCCTTCTCAACTGACAGAGGTTGCTGTGGTGTCAGCCACCTCATCATCAGCCATCCTGTGGGTCACAGTCTCAGGGAGATCATATTGTCCACACTGGTGCCATGACACATTCCTCCTCGGATGCCACTTACAGGGTCTAGAAGCAAACTCAATCCCAGCCAGCTGTATCAGACCATCAAGAAACACAGGGACCCGTACGATGGAATGAGATGCTACTTATTTTAAGCCGTGGTTTTGGAGTCTGTTTAATGGCGTGAGGCTGCGTGTGTAATGAAATGTCAGGCACCGAAGCCAGGCAACACAACTATTTGTTCGTAAGCCATCCCAACTTCGCAGCTATCCATGACTCTGTTGCTTTTGGGGGGTTCTTGGGAAGTTCCATCTGAAAACTCTGTCTGAAAATTATATCAACCAGGAGAGCATTCCTGAACCTCATTTAAAACAGGCATCAGGTACTAGCATAAGGGAACAGACACTCCGTACTGATGGCATTTAATGTGCTGATCAAATAATAAAATGTGCTTATCCTCCCGGTGTAAAAAGAAGAGTCGTGTTTCGTGAAGTCGGTGAACGCCCTCCTCCCTCTTCTGGGCTGATGTAAAGCCAGCCCATTCTCTACCTCCACCAGTGGGAAGGGAGGAGGGGGGAAGGTGATTCATGTTCAGCCGCCTGTGATGCTGGGGAGCCGAATGATAGCTCCCCACCCTCTCTGCTTACAGAAGACGAGGGAGGGCAGCAAGGGAACATGACGTGCCAGCCTCTCCCCCTTCCCTTCTCACTGTCACCAAATAATTAAGTCTGGAGTTGCTAAGAAAGTACTACAGAGGACTCAGTGCTTTTCTGGAACGGATATTTCTTCAAATCGATTGATTGCTCTTCATACATCACCAAAACAATAGTGCTGATCTCTGGAGAGATGGGATTATGGGCAACTTTTTTCCCCACTTATTTTTTTATTTTTATTTATTTAGAGATGGAGTCTCACACTGTCGCCCAGGCTGGAGTGCAGTGGCATGATCTCAACTCACTGCAACCTCCACCTCCCAGGTTCAAGTGATTCTTGTGCCTCAGCCTCCCGAGCAGCTGGCATTACAGGCGCCCACTACCTCGCCCAATTAGTTTTTGTATTTTTAGTAGAGAGGAGGTTTCACCATGTTGGCCAGGTTGGTCTCAAACTCCTGACCTCAAATGATCCACCTGCCTCGGCCTCCCAGAGTGCTAAGATTACAGATGTAAGCCACTACGCCTGGCTTCTTTTCCTTTTGAAATCTATGTTGTTTCTGTTTGGTTTCGGGGGATTTTCTTGAGACAGTCTTGCTACATTGCCCAAGCTGGTGATATAGAAAGACTCTGTCTGCAGTGGTGTGATCATGGCTCACTTCAGCCTCTACCTCCTGGGCCCAAGCAACTCAGCCTCCCAAGTAGCTGGAACCACAGGGGCACATCACCACACCTGGCCAATTTTTTATTTTTTATTTTATGTTTTCGTAGAAACAGGTTCTCAACATGTTGTCCTGGTTGGACCCAAACTCCTGGGCTCAAGCAATCCTCCCACGTCAGCCTCCCAAAGTGCTGAGATTATAGGTGTGAGCCTACCACACACAGCCAAACCAATGTTACTGGAGTATACTTTGCATGTAATAAGCTGCACCTATTTGGCCAGGCATGGTGACTCACGCCTGTAATCCTAGCACTTTGGGTGGTTGAGGTAGGAAGATTGCTTGAACCCAGGCATTCATGACCAGTCTGGGCAATGTAGTGAGATCCCATCTCTAAAAAAAAAAAAAAAGCACCCATTTTAAAAGAACAGATTGACAAGTTTTGACACATGTATACATGCTTGTGACCACCACCTCCATCGAGACATGGACCTAGAACATTCCCACAGACTCAAAAAATGTCTTTGTGCTCCTTTGCAGTTGATCCCAGCCACCCACTGCCAGCCCCACGCAATCCTCGAAATCCTCGATCTGCCCTTTGTCACTGTAGATAGTTTTACCCTTTCTTTCTCTCTCTCTTTTTTTTTTGAGACGGAGTCTCACTCTGTAGCCAAGGCTGGAGTGCAGTGGTGCGATCTTGGCTCACTGCAGCCTCCACCTCCTGAGTCCAGTTCAAGCAATTCTCCTGCCTCAGCCTCCTGAGTAGCTGGGATTACACTCACATGCCACCATGCCCAGCTAATTTTTGTATTTTTAGTAGAGACAGAGTTTCACCATTGTTGGCCAGGCTGGTCTTGAACTCCTGACCTCGTGATCCACCTGCCTTGGCCTCTCAAAGTGCTGGGATCACAGGTGTGAGCCACCACGCCCAGCCAGTTTTACCGTTTCTTAAATGTCACACACATAGAATCAAAAAGTATGCTTTCCTTTTGTTCTGACTTCTTTGGCTCAGCATAGAAGGATTTGAGATTCGTCCACATTGGTGCTTGTATCATCATCTATTCTGTTTTGTTGCTAATATATCCAAGACACAGATACTCCTCTTATGAGTAAGTTTTGTTTTAATTGCTTTAAAAACTCACAGGGACTTTATGAAGAGCCCAAATGCCAGGCTGCCATTGACTTGTGGACATGGGGCATAGCTACACAGAATGGAAGGCCATGGATCATATCTTTCAAAATAAAAAACACTGTGGGGCTGGGCACAGTGGCTGACACCTACATTGCCAACACTTTGGGAGGCCAAGGTGAAATGATCACGGTGTCCAGGAGTTTGAGACCAGCCTGGGCAACATAGCGAGACCCTCTCTCTACTAAAAATAAGAAAAATTAGCTGGACGTGGTTGCACACATCTGTAATCCCAGCTACTCAGGAGGCTGAGGTGCAAGAATCACTTGAGCCCAGGTGGCAGAGGTTGCAGTGAACCGAGATCATGCCACTGCACTCCAGCTTGGGCAACAGAGCAAGATTTCGCCTCAATAAATAAATAAAATAAAGAATTCACTGTTTTTCAGATTGATTACATCTGTCTCCCACACCAGCTTTAGCAGTGAGGCTGCTCAAATTGACCAATTTAAATGTGATTGCCTTTCTTTCCTCTCTATCATCTCTGAGTCAGTTGCCAAGAAGCAATGAAAGGAAGGAACTGGGGAGGAGAAGTGGTTTACATTTGTGGAGCATGCACTGATCTTCCAAAACTCACTCACACCCCCATTTGCATGGGTCAGTCTAAACAATCCTCAGATTGGGAAGGGTGATGGTATCACCCCATTTTGCAGATTAGGAGGCTGAGGTGAGGTCAAGGGTTCATCTACAACCCTTCAGCAAGAGCAGGGGGCTGGGGGGTGCAGGGAACTCCATCCAGGGGCTCCAACAGAATAGCAAAGACATCAAGAGGACAGACCTTAGATGTGAAGCCCAGGTCTCCATCGTCTTCGACTGGGTTCCACCAACCAAATCTCTTAATCTCTCTGAACCTCAGATTCCGGTCTGTGAAATAGAGACTGAATTGTGATACAATTGGGCTAAGCAGATAATGCATTAAGGAGCTCAGGATAAAATGGAGGAGGAAGTCAGTGCTCCATAAATGGTAGGGGGAAATGGCTTCTCAACCATTGGAATCCTTTCGTGAACAACAGCATGAAGTAGAAACTGAGTCCAGCCTGCCTGGGCTGAGGGAAAAGGAGTGGATATTTTGTAGCTCCAGGGAGCAGAGTCTCACAGGTGCAAAGAAATGAGGAGAAGGCAGGTCAAAGCCTCCAGATGCCTCTGTTGCAACGGTAACTAATCAGAGTGGGTTAAACAAAGAACAGGCTGGGCACAGTGGCTCACGCCTGTAATTCCAGCACTTTGGGAGTCCGAGATGGGCAGATCACCTGAGGTCAGGAGTTCAAGAGCAGCCTGGCCAACACAGTGAAACTCCATCTCTACTAAAAATGCAAATTAGCCAAGTGTGGTGGTGTGCACCTATAATCCTAGCTACCCAGGAGGCTGAGGCTGCAGTGAGCTGAGATTGCACCAGTGCACTCCACCCTGGGCGATAGAGCAAGACTCTATCTCGAAAAACAAACAAACAAACAAACAAAAACCAAAAAACCAAAAAAAAAACCCAAAGACTAGATATGGGTTGTCAGGAGTCAAGGATGCCTCCCAGGGCCCCAGTGGTGTGAAGGCAGTGAGACCCAAAAGGGGCCAAAGAACCAAGGACCCACGGACCTTCTGTGTGCTTCGTGTTTCTGCTTATCTCTGTTTACGCTGACTTTATTTGCTGTGTTACTTTTGCGTGACAGGTGGTGGCCATTGGAAAGAGCATCCCAGATTAAACTAGGATCCGTTCAGCCCGGTTCTGAGCGAAGGACTTGGCTTGGGCCAGATACCCACCCCAGCCAGTATCTGAGCCAACTTGGACAAATGTGGTTTCTGGTAATCAACCCCTTAAGGTGAAAAGGACAGTCGAGTGGGTCATTATGAACTGGGCAGGGCATTTCTACCTTTTAATAATAATAATAATGGCCAGACGTGGTGGCTCACACCTGTAATCCCAGCACTTTGGGAGGCTAAGGCAGGCGGATCACCCCAGGCTTGGAGTGCAAAACCAGCCTGGCCGATATGGTGAAACCCCGTCTCTACTGAAAACACAAAAATTAGCCAGGTGTGGTGGCACATGCCTGTAATTCCAGCTACTCAGAAAGGCTGAGGCAGGAGAATCACTTGAACCCAGGAGGTGGAGGTTGCAGTGAGCTGAAATCATGCTGCTGCACTCCAGCCCGGGCAACAAGAACGAAACTCAGTCTCAATAAAAGAAAAAATAATAATAGCGAAGACCCGTATAGGACCCACCATGGGGCAGCCACTTTAGTAAGCACCTTGCATGTATTTAAATTAATTCTACAAAGTGATTAATTTAATTAATCATTTAAATTAATCCTTATAAAAACTCGACGACGTTTATCATGTCCATTGTACAGATGAGGAAACTGAGGCACAGAGAGGTTAAACAACTGACCCAAGATGACACTTGAACTGGGCCAGTCTGATACCAGGCCTGCTGTCTCAGCCACCATGCCATATTGCCTATTTTAGCCTCAGTCATATTTTTTACAATTCATCTGTTAGCCCATGTCTCTCAAAATAAAAAAGATGAGGAAAGGGAAGAATTTGAGATGTGACATTTCACCAAAGGATTTAATAGCCAACAATAGAACACAGGGGCACTTTGCTGGCCATCTCCCTGTTTTTATTTTGACCCAGAGTTGAGGGAGAAGGTACTGCCGTGTTCTCAGGCCTCTCGGGGTCTCACGCCCCCTGGCCTGGGACCACCTTGGGCTGTGATCCACAGTAGCTAGGCTGTTAGCCTGCATCTGCATACAGCGGGTGCTCGATACTGTTTGTTGTTGCTGAGAAAATGTGTATCTCTCTCTACAGCTTTCAAAGCACTTCCAAAGACAGGGAAAGAGATCAGTTAAAATATTGTCCCTGTTGGCCTGGCGTGGTAGCCCATGCCTATAATCCCACCACTTTGGGAGGCTGAGGCGGGCAGATCATGAGGTCAGGAGTTTGAGACCAGCCTGGCCAACATGGTGAAACCTCATCTCTACTAAAAATACAAAAATTAGCCAGGTGTGGTGACACACACCTGTAATCCCAGCTACTCAGGAGGTTGAAGCAGGAGAATCGCTTGAACCCAGGAGTCTGAGGTTGCAGTGAGCCGAGATCATGCCACTGCACTCCAGCCTGGGTGACAGAGCGAAACTCCATCTCAAAAAAAAAAAAAAATACATATATATATATACACACACACACACACACACACACGTATATATACATATATATACATGTATATGTATATGTATATACATATATATACACATGTGTATGTATATGTATATACATATATATACATGTGTATGTATATGTATATACATATACATATACATGTGTATATATATAGTCCCTGTGAAACCTTCAAGAAGGAAATTGATGGAAGGAATTCACACAAGGGAGTCCCGCAAAGGCTGAATAACCAGGCCTCATGGGAGCAGAAACCATGGAATCCATGGAAAGCCTCCTCTCTCATGCATGCTTTCCTGCTGTCTCTGTGAGCCTGTCCAGCCACTTGCCTTCCCGATGGGCTGCCTCTACTTCTGTGTCAGGCCCTGGGCCCCAAATGGCCACTTCAGCCCAGCTGCCCAAGGTGAAGTGGTCACCATCTGCCGGTTTTTCACCTCCAAGTGTCAGGAGAGGGGTCTGAAGGGCCTGTGATCTCTTCCAGCCAGACCCCCTCAGTCTCAGGTTCCCAGCCCCAGGCTCAAAGAGGAAAGTCATTTGCCCAAAGTCTTCCAGGAAGATGGCCTTGAAGCCAGGTTTCTGTATCAGTTCCATGGAACTGCTGCCAACTGGGGGGCTTTAAACAACTACAAAAAATTTATTTTCTCATAGTTCTGGAGGCCAGAAGTCCAAGATCAAGATGTTGGCAGGATGGTTCCTTCTGAGGGCTGTGGGGAAATGTCTTTTCCATGCCTCTCTGTGCCGGCAATCTATGGCGTTCCTTGCTGGTAGACAGACACATCACCGCGATCTCTGCCTTTATGTTCAAGGCGTTCTTCCTGAGTGTGTCTGTGTCTAAACTTCCCCTTTTTATAAGGACATAGTCATCGGATCAGGGGCCCACCCTGCTTTAGTATGACCTCATCTTCACTTATTACATCTGCAGAAACCTTACTTCCAAAAAAGGTCACATGCTGAGGGGTAGGACTTGTATTTTGAGAGCACACAATCCAATCCATAGCAAAGCCCAAAGCCCACCACAGCAGTGCATGCACTCTGCCCCTAGCCCGGCTAGTTCTCCTGGGGCACACTCTGCTCTCCGGGCCTCTATTCAGCCCCGAAGGCGTTGCTCACCCAGTTTTATCTGGGACGGGCATGGACCCAAGTCTGCCCTACTGTCCTCAAGCTCACACTAGAACATTCACAGGGAGCAGTCGTGATTTCCGAGGCTCCACGCCGGGTGCCATGGGCGGGACCCGGCTCAGCTCTGGGTTGAGCACTTAGGACGGCTTTGTTCAGCCAGACGGACCTTTGTCTGTTTCTCAACCACGCTCCAGTTTCATCAGGCAATTTTAGAGGCATTAAACCTGAACAGCTCACAATGGACTAATGAGTTTCATTCAGTGTGGATGACAATGACCTATGAATCTAAGCCGGCCACTGTCCCCTCTGCCCCAGTGGTTTCACAATAGCAGGGGTTGAGAGGTGGCTGGGTCCCGGGCCAGGGATTCAGGCAAGCGGTTTATTTCTCTATTCATTTTTTTTTTTTCTATTTTGTTTGGCTAAAAATCTTAAGCAGATTTTACTCAGCGGTTAACTAGGTAAATCTCCCTCAAGGGTTACTTGCAGAGCTGAGAAGTCCAGGACCGGTATGAAAGTGGGAAAGCTGACTTTCATTTCTTCAACCATGACAGACATCACCAATCAATCACGGACTCAACCCCGAAGGCCACAGGGGACTAGAATCTAGGCCTGAGTACATTAGATTCTGTGTTAATTTCATACCATGATTTGGTGACTTGCAGGTTTTTGGGTTTTGGTTTTTTTTTTTTTTTTTTTTGACTAGTCAAGTGCAGTTGTGAGAAGGGGGAAAGAGTAGAACAAGGAGTTTGATCTGTAACTGACTGTGAACAATCGAGATAACTCACTACCTTCGGACCAGCCTTTTTTTTTTTTTTAAGACAGAGTCTTGCTCTGCTACCCAGGCTAGAGTGCAGTGGCAGCATTTCAGCTTACAGCAGCTCCACCTCCCAGGTTCAAGCGATTCTACTGCCTCAGCCTACTGAGTAGCTGGGATTATAGGCATGGGCCACCATACTTGGCTAAGTTTTGTATTTTTAGTAGAGACGGGGTTTTACCATGTTGGCCAAGCTGGTCTCGAACTCATGAGGGTCAAGTGATCCACCTGCCTCAGCCTCCCAAAGTGTTGGGATTACAGGAGTGAGCCACCGTGCCAGGCCTTTGTTTTTTTTTTGTTTTGTTTTGGTTTTTTTTTTTGACAGTTGCCCTGACGGGAGTGCAGTGGTGCAATCATAGCTCACTGCAGCCTCAACCTCCCAACCTCAAGCAGTCCTCCTACCACAGCCTCCCAAGTAGCTAAGACTATAGGCTTGCAGCACTAGGCTGGGCTAACATTTTTTGTTTGTTTGTTTGTTTAACAAACAAAACATTTTTTGTGGCCCGGTGAGATGGCTCACACCAGTAATCCCAGGACTTCAGGAAGCCTAGGCAGGCAGATCACCTGAGGTCAGGAGTTTGAGACCAGCCTAACCAACATGATGAAGCCCTGTCTCTACTAAAAATACAAAAAATTAGCCTACCATGGCAGGTGCCTGTAATCCTAGCTACTGGAGAGGCTGAGGCAGGAGAACTGCTTGAGCCCGGGAGGTGGAGTGTGGAGTGCCATTGCACTCCAGCCTGGGCAACAAGAGTGGAGCTCTGTCTCAAAACAAACAAACAAAAAATTGTTTTTTGTTTGTCTAATATTTTTTGTATGTTTTTTAGTAGAGACAGGCTTCATTGTGTTGCTGAGGCTGGTCTTGAACTCCTAGGTTCAAGAGATCCTACTTGCCGGGCGTGGTGGCTCACATCTGTAATCCCAGTGATTTGGGAGGCTAAGGTGGGCAGATCACTTAAGGTCAGGAGTTCAAGACCAGCCTGTCCAACATGGTGAAACCCTGTCTCTACTAAAAATACAAAAAAAAAAACTAGCCAGGCATGGTGGTGGGCAACTGTAATCCTAGCTACTCAGGAGGCTGAGGCAGGAGAATCGCTTGAACCCAGGAGGCGGAGGTTGCAGTGAGTTGAGATGGCACCACTGCACCCCAGCCTGGGCAACAGAGTTAGACTCCATCTCAAAAAAAGTAAAAAAAGAGAGCTCTTCCTGCCTCAGCCTCCCAAAGTGCTGGAATTAAAGGCGTGAGTCACCATGCCCAGCCTGAGCACGGAGGCATCTTGAGCTTTGAGTCTATACTTGGTATTTGCCTCCTTGAAAGAAGTGCTAATGGGGCCATCGATACGTCCCAATCCCAGCAGCCATGTCACTGTTACTCATCCCCAGAAAGAGATCAGTAAGCTGGAACATTTGTCTTGCTAGGGCTAAAAAAAGAATTTAAAAATCTATAAAGGGTCTTCTGGCCCACCCTGCCTATTTTGCAGATAGGGAAAACTGAGGCTCAGAGAAGGGAAGAAGACAACTCGCCCAAGACCACACAGGTGACAGATGGCAAAACCAGGCTCGGCAATCCCGGTCCCCAGCTCAGACCTCCCCTCAGCGATCTCCTCCTTTTTTTCTCTGGCCTCTGATGGAGGCTGCCAAAGGCCTGTGTATTTCTCACCTGTCTGCTTATCATCCAAGTTCGTGGTGACAAGTCCCTGGGAGGCTCATTTTCCTCCTCTTCCATCTGCCTCAGCCCCTCAAAACCCCACTGCGTGCTCTGTCTTCTCCCTAATGATGTGTGCTGTTGCCTCCACCAGCTCTTGGGAGTTCTGCAGCTTTCCACACCTTTCTGGGTGCTTCCTTTGGGCCTCCCTCCTGGTGTCACCATCCTAAGCCCTAGAGAAGGCTCTGAGCCTTGTCCCTTGCCCTGGCTCCACCCCAGCCACTTCCCCAGAGCCCCTCTGGCTCAGGTTCAAACCTCCTTCCCCCTTGCTCTGCCACCTTCAGCTGCCTGAAGCTGGCAAACCTTCCTATGGGCCAATTGCCTGGGGCGAGCACAGCGAAGAGTGCAGACAGACGCCCTGGTGGCCACAAACCAATGTAGCTATGACAAGTCCAGGAACTCTTAACATTTTGTTGCTGTTGTTTTGTTCTGTCGTGTTTTTTTTTGAGATGGGGTCTTGCTCTGTCACCCAGGCTGGAGTGCAATGGCACAATCTAGGCTCACTGCAACCTCCACTTCCCGGTTTCAAGTGAATCTCCCGCCTCAGCCTCCTGAATAGCTGGGACTAGTGGCGCATGCCACCACACCTGGCTACTTTTTGTATTTTTAGTAGAGACGGGGTTTCACCATGTTGCCCAGGCTGGTCTCAAACTCCTGACATCAGGAGATCTACCCGTTTTGGCCTCCCAAAGTCCTGGCATTACAGGCATAAGCCACCAAGCTAGGCTTTTTTTTTTTCCCTCAAAAATGATACATTTTTGGTCAGCTGCTCATGCCTGTAGTCCCAGCACTTTGGGGAGCTGAGGCAGGTGGATCACCTGAGGTCAGGAGTTCAAGACCAGGCTGGCCAATATGGAGAAACCCTGTTTCTACTAAAAATACAAAAATTATCCAGGTGGTGGGTGCCTATAATAACAACTATGGAAGCTGAGGCCGGAGAATTGCTTGAACCAGGGAGGTGGAGGTTGCAGTGAGCCGAGGTGGCACCACTGCACTGCAGCTTGGGTGACAGAGCAAGACTCCGTCTGGACAATAAAAAAAAAATATATATATATATATATACACACACACACACACACACTTGGAAAAATAAGAAGATATAGATAAATTAAAACAATAATAATGAGTTAATGAGTATTAATTAGGTACCTACTATAGTCTAAGCAGCATGTACATATTAGCTTACTTGATCCTCAAAATAAGAGAAATTCTACAGGGCAATGACACACTTTCTTCAACAAATAAATGGCAAGAAAAAAATGTGAGAGAAGGATAGCATTTTGGACGACAAGAGACTTAAATGGATTATGGACTATAGAGAGACAGGTGGATAGACGGACAGGACAGAGCGGCTTGCAGTAATGTGTTAATGGCTTTGACTACGGGCTTATTCAGGTGCTCACTGTAGAATTCTTTCTCCTTTGCTGTAGGTTGAAAATTGACCTAATAAAATGTTGGCGTTCAGAGGAGGATCTGTCAGCCAAACATCACATGAGGGCTTTGTGGAATTGACTGAAACAAATCACATGTAAAAAGACATTTATGCAATAAAGGAGGATGAATTAACAGTGATTAGATATTAGATATTATTAGGGAATTGTTTAGAAAAATTGTAGGTGTGTTAATGATATCACGGACGTTTTAAAATTTTTAACAGAGTCTCCAGGTTTGAGATTTGCTTGAAAATAACCAGCAGAGATGCAACTGGAGAGGGAGAGATGAAACAAGATTGGCAATTAATTGATAATTGTTAAAGATGGGCGATGGATAAGGAAGGTTCATTAACTATTCCTCCTTCTTTTGTCAACAGTTGAAAATTCTGATAATAAAAAATTAAAACCTGGGCAACATGGCGAAACCCCGTTTCTACAAAAAATATAAAAATTAGCAGGGCATGGTGGCGTGTGCCTGTAGCCCCAGCTACTTCTGGGGGGCAGTGCTGAGGTGGGGGATCACTTGAGCTTAGAAGGGAGAGGCTACAGTGAGTTGTGATCAAGCTGTGATCACGCCACTATGCTCCAGGGACAGAATGAAACCCTGTCTCAAAAAAAGAAGAAAAAGAAAAAGAAACCAACTCTTAGGTAGGTGCTATTATTTTGCAGCCAAGGACGTGGAACTGAGGTCTAGAGATGTCAGGTAATTTGCCCAAAACTCCCCCAGCCAGCACATCCCTGAATGAAAAAAAAAAAAATTCCATCCAGGCACGGTGGCTCATGCCTGTAATCCTAGCACTTTGGGAGGATGAGGAGGGTGAATCATGAGGTTAGGAGTTGAAGACCATCCTCGACAACATGGTGAAACCCCTGCCTCTACTAAAAATACAAAAATTAGCTGGACATGGTAACAGGCACCCGTAATCCCAGCTACTTGAGAGGCTGAGACAGGAGAATGGTTTGAATCCGGGAGGTGGAGGTTGCAGTGAACTGAGATCTTGCCATTGCACTCCGGCCTGCGCAACAGGGCAAGACTTCGTCTCAAAAATATATATATATATAATTCTGCCTGTAATCCCATCACCTTCTAACATCTTGATGGAGATCCTTCCAGATCTATGCATATAAAAGGACTTTGAATGACTAGAAAATATACATACTGCCTGAGTCTATCCTTGCGCACCACCAATTACATTAGCGTGTCCTTGAGCATAAATTTCTGATGTAGAGCTACGGAGAGGAAGTAACGCGCAGGGAGCGCCTGCTCTGAGCTAAGCACTCTCACTGCATGACTTACAGGAGCCTCGTTAATCCTCCAGCCACTCTGGCAGGTGAGCTTCACGGCCCCTACTTTTACAGCGAAGGAAGCAAACTCAGAAAGAGAACTGCCTTGCCCAAGGTCACAGAGCTAATAACTGATGTAGAGTGAAGGGTTGGTGATGGGACTTGACTGTATTAAACACCTGCTTCCCTTCTTGACTGTAACCTTCGGGAAGGCGGCCATCTTATCTGCTTTTTTGGGCCTCTTGTCCTGGAGCCTGAACAAGACGAATAAAGATTCTTTGAATGAATAAAGGAATGGAAAAAGAGCTATAGCTGGGATTTGAACATCCTTCCTCCAATCAGCTAGCATACTAGGCGTCCTTTCTAAAGAACCATGGGCCCGGTGCAGTGGCTCACGTCTGTAATCCCAGCACTTTGGGAGGCCGAGGTGGGCAGATCACCTGAGGTCAGGAGTTTGAGACCAACCTGGTGAACATGGTAAAACCCCATCTCTACTAAAAATGCAAAAATTAGCCAGGCGTGGTGGCAGACGCCTATAATTCCAGCTACATGGGAGGCTGAGGCAATAGAATCACTTGAACCCCGGAGGAGGAGGTTTCAGTGAGCTGAGATCGCACAATTGCACTCCAGCCTGGGCAACAGAATGAGACTTCTTGTCTCAAAAAACAACAACAACAACAAAGAAAACAAAAAAAAAGAATTCCGGTAAAATACACATAACAAAATTTACCATCTTGAGCATTTCAGGTGTATAGTTCAGTGGCATTAGGGACATTCACACTGTCATGCAACCATCAGTACCATCCCCCTCCAAAACCTTTCTCATCTTGCAAAACTGAAATTCCAAGCTCATGAAACAATAACTCTCCATTCGCCCATCCTCTAGCCTCTGGCGACCACCATTCTACTTTCTGTCTGCATGAATTTATTTTATTTTTTTACATAACACTCGCTCTGTCACCCAGTCTGCAGTGCAGTGGTACCATCTTGGCTCACTGCAACCTCCACCTCCCAGCTTTAAGCAATTCTCCTGCTTCAACCTTCTGCAGAGCTGGGATTACAGGTGCTCTGGGATTATATCACACTTGGCTAATTTTTGTATTTTTAGTAGAGACAGGGTTTTACCATGTTGTCCAGGCTGGTCTTGAACTCCTGACCTCAAGTGATCTGCCCACTTCTGCCTCCCAAAGTGCTGGGATTATAGGAGTGAGCCACTGTGCCCAGCCTCCATGAATTTCATTACACTGCATACCTTATATCAGTGGAATCACACAATACATGGCTTTTTGCGACTGGTGTATTTCTCTTAGCACAATGTCTCAAGGTTCACTTATGATGTAGCATGTGTCTGAATTTCCTTTTTATGGCTGAAGAATATCCCACTGTGTGGATAGACCAGAATTTGTTTGTTTATCCATTCATCCGTCAATGGACAACTGGGTTGTTTCCACCTTTCGGCTTATTGCAAATGCTGGTGCCATGAACACGGGTGTACAAATATGTCTTGGAGTCTCTGTTTTCTATTCTTGTTGTTAGATACCCAGAAGGGGATCGCTGGATCATGTGGCACTTCTATTTTTCTAGGCCCTTCTTTTTTTGTTTATTTTTGAGACAGAGTGTCACTGTCTCACCGAGGCTGGAGCGCAATGGCATGATCTCAGCTCACTGCCACCTACGCTTCCCAGGTTCAAGCAATTCTCCTGCCTCAGCCTCCCAAGTAGCTGGAATTAAGTGTGCACCACCATGCTTAGCTAATTTTTTGTATCTGTAGTGAAGATGGGGTTTCACCATGTTGGCCGGGTTGGTCTCGAACTCCTGACCTTGTGATCTGCCCGCCTCAGCCTCCCAAGGTGCTGGAATGTAGGCATGAGCCACCGGGCTTGGCGACACATCTTTGAATTATTATTTTTTCTTTTTGAGACACAGTCTCACTCTGTCACCCAGGATGAAGCACAATGGCACATGTATGGCTCACTACCATCCCGACCTCCCAGGCTCAAGTAATCCTCCCATTTCAGACTCTCAAGTGGCTGGGACTACGGGTGTGCACATGACTGGCCAGTTTGATTTTTATTTTTTGTAGAGGTGAGGTTTTTGCCTAAGCTGGTCTCAAACTCCTGGACTCAAGTTATCCTCCCACTTCAGCCTCCCATAATGCTGGGACTGCAGACATGAGCCACGTACCCAGCCTGAATTAATTTTTATTCTGTATTTTTCACCTTACCATAGCCTTGCTGTTGCCATGTTTTTATCATTTTGATGACTACACTCGAGTCTCAGGAGGTTCAGTGGTTCCTGCAGTCTTTGTGGAAGCTGCCCCTCCTCTAGGAATCTCCTTTCTGTCTGTCCCTGGTAGTGAGTCCTGCTTCAGGGACTCAACTCATCCTTCAAGACTCCAAGGACTAGCTGAGACTTCTGGGTAACACTTGGGATTCCCCTTCCTGCCCACTTCCTGACTGACATTACTCAATGGTTTGGGCCATCATGCGTTCAATGTTCCCCTTCAAGGGAGGACAGCAACTTCTCTCTTTTTTTTTTTTTGAGACAGGGTCTCACTTTGTGACCTGGGCTGGAGTGCAGTGGTGCAATCAACAGGGTCTCACTTTGTCACCTGGGCTGGAGTGCAGTGGTGCAATCATGGCTCACCGCAGCCTCAACCTCCCAGGCTCAAGCGATCCTCCAACCTCAGCCTCCCAAGTAGCTGGGATTTTAGGTGTGTGCCACGATGCCCAGATAATTTGTAAAAATTTTTCGTAGATACAGGATCTCCCTACGTTGCCCAGGCTAGACATGAACTCCTGGGTTCAAGGAATCTTCACACCCTGGCCTCCCAAAGTATTGAGATTACAGACTGAGCCACCATGCTCGGCAACTTCTGTCTCTTGCTCTCTGCTCTCTCCTTCCCTGTCTATTTCACATTCTCTCACTAATGTTGCATGAAAAAACATTATTGAAGTAATTAAGTAATTACTTTCCCTCCTGGCGGTTGTTTCCAACTTTTTAATGTAAGTAACAGTACAACAACAAAGGGAGGTAATTTTTTCCCCTATACTGATGAATCAGTTTTTTAAGATTCATTGCTAAGAGGGGGATAACTCATCACTGCACTTGGGGAAGCAGGAGGAAATGGAAGAAAATGGCAGACTGGGCAAGATTTATCCAATAAACCAGCAGGAAGGAAGTGTTCAGTGTCAAGGGAACGTGGTTGTTGAAGGAGTGCTCTCCCACCGTCGTCACTAGGAACTTTCCTTCCCATTTCACAGACGGTTCCTATAGTGGGTTGAATGTTAGTTTTCCCCTCAGAAGATATGCCCACTCAGAATCTGTGAATGTGACCTTCTTTGGAAAAAGGATCTGGGCAAATGGAATTAAGTGAAGGACTTCAAGATAAGATCATCTTTAGATGAACTCTAAATCTGACAGCAAGTTCTTAGAAGAGCAGAGGAAACAAGACTGAGACGCAGAGAAGAAGGCAAAGAGGCAGAGTCAGGAGGGATGTGTCCACAAGCCAAGGAATCCAGGGCCCCTGGGAGCTGGGAGAGAGGCATTGAATGGATTCTCCCTCAGTGCCTGCAGAAGAAACCAACCCTGCTGACAACTTTGTCTTTTCTTTTTAAAAAATGTTTTAGTTTTCATGTTTGCAGATACATAGTAGGCATATTTATTTATGGCTTATATGAGATATTTTGATACAGGCATAAAACGTGTAATAATCACATCAGGGTTTTTTCAATTTAAAGCTGTGCTATAGTGACTTTATGTGTATTTTTTCTATCTAAACATGTTTTACTAATATTTATTTTTATTTTTTTATGTCCATAGGTTTTGGGGGAACAGGTGTATTTGGTTACATGAGTAAGTTCTTCAGCAGTGATTTGTGAGATTTTGGTGCACTCATCGCTCGAGCAGTATTCACTAAACTCGGTTTGTAGTCTTTTCTCTCTCACGCCCCCTCCCATCCTTTCCCCCAAGTCCCCAAACTCCATTGTATCATTTTTATGCCTTTGCATCTTCATAGCTTAACTCCCACTTATGAGTGAGAACATACAATATTTGGTTTTCCATTCTTGAGTTACTTCACTTAGAATAACGATCTCCATTATAAATCGTTCTATTATAAGGACACATGTACATGAATGTTCATTGCAGCACTGTTTACAATAGCAGACTTGGAACCAACCCAAATGTCCATCAATGATAGACTGGACAGGGAAAATGTGGCACATATACACCATGGAATACTATGCAGCCATAAAAAATGATGAGTTCGTGTCCTTTGTAGGGACATGGATGAACCTGGAAACCATCATTCTCAGCAAACTGACACAAGAACAGAAAATCAAACACCACATGTTCTCACTCATAGGCAGGTGTTGAACAAGGAGAACACATGGACACAGGGAGGGGAGCATCACACACTGGGGTCTGTGGTGGGGAAATAGGGGAGGGACAGCAGGGGGTGGGGAGTTGGGGAGAGATAGCATGGGGAGAAATGCCAGATATAGGTGATGGGGAGGAAGGCAGCAAACCACATTGCCATGTATGTACCTATGCAACAATCCTATATGTTCTTCACATGTACCCCAAAACCTAAAACACAATAAAATATATATTAAAAAAAGAATAATGATCTCCAGACCCATCCAGGTTTCTATGAATGCCATTCATTCATTCCTTTTTATGGTTGAGAAGTATTCCATTATATATGTATAATGTCATATATGTAATTAGTTTCTTTATCCACTTGTTGATTGATGGGTTTTTGGGTTGGTTCCACATTTTTGCAATTGCAAATTGTGCTGCTATAAACATGCATGTGCAAGTATCTTTTTCATATAATGACTTATTTTCCTCTGTGTAGATATCCAGGAGTGGGATTGCTGGATCAAATGGTAGATCTACTTTTAGTTATTTTTTTTTTTGAGACGGAGTTTCGCTCTTGTTACCCAGGCTGGAGTGCAATGGTGCAATCTCGGCTCACCACAACCTCCGCCTCCTGGTTTCAGGCAATTGTCCTGCCTCAGCCTCCTGAGTAGCTAGGATTACAGGCACGCACCACGGTACCCAGCTAATTTTTTTTGTATTTTTAGTAGAGACAGGGTTTCACCGTGTTGACCAGGATGGTCTCAATCTCTTGACCTCGTGATCCACCCGCCTCGGCCTCCCAAAGTGCTGGGATTACAGGCGTAAGCCACTGCACCCGGCCTACTTTTAGTTCTTTAAGGAATCTCCGCACTGTTTTGCATAGTTATACGAGTTTTGTATAACTAGGTTTTCCCTGTGTGTACTAGTTTACGTTCCTACCACCTGCTGACAGCCTGATTTGGATTTGTGGCCTCCTGACCAGTGAGAAAATAAATTTCTGTTACCTGAAGGCAGCAAGTTTGTGGAATTTTGTTCCGGCAGCCTCAGGACTCTCCTATAGTCCTCAGGCAATGAGGATGTACAGCCCCTTTCAGAACATGGCCCCCACTGCAGGTGCCAGCTGGACTCACCCTCGGGGCAGGCAAGAGGCTTCCTGGTGATGAGTGCCCCGCCCTTCAGAGGGAAACACTGGGGTCTGCAGGGTGGGGGAGCCAAGCCTCAGGCCACCGGGGAGAGCAGAGCATGAAATGGGGTGGGGGGAGCACCTGGCGCGGCGCTTGGGCAACTAAAATTAGGTTTTCATATGCCACACACAAATGAATTCCAGGTGGACTGAGGCCAAAATGTGGGAAACAACACTTGAAAATATTTAGTGGTAAATATAAGACAATGTTTCCATAACCTTGGTAAAGGGAGGCATTTCTTAACCAAGATGAACCTTGAAGCTTGAAGCATTTGACTATATTAAAATTATTTTTAAAAACCTCCAGACATCAAAGGTTACCATAAACAAGTAAAAAGATAAGCTATAGACCAGCACGGAAGTCTAGCAATGCAGGTTAGTAACCAGGATTTACAAAGAAGCGGTACAAATGAATATGCATGATCAACCCTCAGTTCCAACTGCAAAATGGGCAAAGATATGAATAGAGAATTGCCAAAGCAGAAGCAATAAGATAGGAAAAGATTCTCCATCTAGTCTGCGTGTGGTGAGATCCTGCTTGGAATCCCAACACTTATAAAGTGGAGGCTGAGACAGGAGGATTGCTTGAGCTCAGGAGTTTAAGACCAACCTGGGCAACATAGCAAGACCCTATCTCTACAAAAACATTTTTAAATATTAACCGAGCATGGTGCTACATGACTGTGGTCCCAGCTACTTGGAAGGTGGAGACAGGAGGACTGCTTGAGCCTGGAAGTTTGAGCCTGCAGTGAGCCATGATTGCACTACTGCGCTCCAGCCTGAATCACAGAGCAAGACCCTGTCTCAAAAAAAAAAAAAAAAAAAAAAAGATTCGAGATTCTCGATCTCACTAAAAAATATTGGGGGGTACAAATTAAACAGCAGTAATACTCTATTGCATCTTCATCAAACCGATAGAAAATGAAAATGTTTGACACAGCCGAAGACCCGTGAGAACTTGGAGGGGGACATTGGCAGTGGGTACAGCCAGGAGAAAGTATTTGCTTCAAGTGATCTTAGGGACTGAATTGAGGCCCCCAAATTCACATGGTGGAGACCGATCCCTCAGCACCTCAAAACGAGACTATATTTGGAAATAGGGCCTTGAAGAGGTAATTAAGGTAAAATAAAGCCATATGGGTGGGTCCTGATCCTGACACATGTCATAATAACAAGAGGAATTAGGACGCAGATGCACAGAGGAAGGACCACTTGAAGACACAAGGAGAAGGTGGCCATCTGCAAGCCAGGGAGAAAGGCCTCAGTAGGAGCCCACCCTGCTCACCTTTTTCTTTTTTTTTTCTGAAACAGAGTCTCATGCTGTCGCCCAGACTGGAGTGCAGTGGCGCAATCTCGGCTCATTGCAGCCTCTATCTCCCGTGTTCTAGTGATTCTCCTGCCTCAGCCTCCCTAGTAGCTGGGATTACAGGCTACTCAGGCATGCACCACCAAACCTGGCTAATTTTTGTGTTTTTAGTAGAGAGGGGCTTTCACCATGTTTGCCAGGCTGGTGTCGAACTCCTTGGCCTCATGTGATCCACCTGCCTTTGCCTCCCAAAGTGCTGAGATTGCAGATGCGACCACCGCACCTGGACCCCTGTCCACACCTTCAACCACAACTCTGAGAAAAGAAATGTCTGGTGTTTAAGCCACCAGTCTGTGGTATTTTGTTATGACAGCTCTTGCAAACTAACACACCTTGTAACGCTAAAAACGCTCAAATCATCTTCCCTGCAATTTAGCTCTTAGGTATAAATGTTATGCCTTTGTTAACTCAAAGTGTGGTCCCTGAACCAGTAGCATTGATATCAACTGCAAGCTCCTGAGAAATGCAGAATCTCCGCCCCACCCAGACCTCCTGAATCAGAGCCTGCATTCTAACTATGACTGTTTTTTGTTTGTTTTTGAGAGGGAGTTTCACTCTTGTCGCCCAGGCTGGAGTGCAATGGCATATTCTTGGCTCACTACAACCTCTGCCTCCCAGGTTCAAGCAATTCTCCTGCCCCGGTTTCCTCAGTAGCAGGATTACAGGTGCCCGCCACCATGCCCAGCTAATCTTTTATTTTTTTGAGATAGAGTCTCGCTCTGTCAACCAGGCTGGAGTGCAGTGGTGCAATCTCAGCTCACTGCAACCTCTGCCTCCCGGGGTCAAGCGATTGTCCTGCCTCAGCCTGCCGAGTAGCTGGGACTACAGGTGCACACCACCACACCCCAGCTAATTTTCTGTATTTTTAGTAGAGACTGGGTTTCACCGTGTTAGCCAGGAAGGTCTTGATCTTCTCACCTCGTTATCCCCCCGCCTCAGCCTCCCAAAGTGTTGGGATTACAGGCGTAAGCCACTGCACCTGGCCAATTTTAATATATAAATATATATATGTTATATATATAGTATATATATTATATATTATCTATATATTATATATAGTTTTTTTTGAGATGGAGTTTTGCTCTTGTCACCCAGGCTGAGTGCAATGGCACGATCTCGGCTCATTGCAACCTCTGCCTCCTGGGTTCAAGAGCCTCTCCTGCCTCAGCCTCCTGAGTACCTGGGATTATAGGCATTTGCCACCACATTCAGCTAATTTTTTGGTATTTTTAATAGAGACAGGGGTTTCTCCATGTTGGTCAGGCTGGTCTCGAACTCCCAATCTCAGGTGATCCACCTGCCTTGGCCTCCCAAAGTGCTGGGATTATAGGTGTGAGCCACTGTGCCTAGCCATGCACTTGAACTTTTTTTTTTTTTTTTTTTTTTTTTTGGTGAGGTCTAGCTGTGTAGCCCGGGCTGCCAGGCTGGAGTGCAGTGCTTGTGTGGTCGTTCAGCACTACAGCCTTGGATTCCTTGGCTCAAGCAATCTTCCCACCTCAACCTAACTGACTTTTAACAAGTGATTTTTTTTCTCAAACTTTATTTATTTATTTTTTAATTTTTTGAGAAGGCTGGAGTGCAGTGGTGCAATTGATCCAGGCTTACTGCAACCTCCACTTCCCAGCTCAGGCCATCCTCCAGCCTCAGTCTCCCTAAGTAGCTGGGACCACATTTGTAAGCCAACATGCCCGGTACATTTTTTAATTTTTTGTAGAGATGGGGTTTCGCTACGTTGCTCAGGCTAGTCTCAAACTGCTGAGCTCAGGCAATCAGCCCACCTCGACCTCCTGAAATGCTAGGATTACAGGTGTGAGCCACCACACCAGGCCTTTTCTCAAACTTTAATATTCACACACATCACTTGGGGGTCTTGTTAAAATGCAGATTCTGTCCAAGCAGAATCTATTCACAACAGCAAAGACGTGGAATCAACCTAGATGCCCATCAACAGTGAACTAAATAAAGAAAATGTGGTACACATGTACCATGGAATACTAATGTGGCCATAAAAAATAACAAAATAAGGCGCAGTGTGGTGGCTCATGTCTGTAATCCCAGCACCTTGAGAGGCCAAGGCAGGTGGATCATCTGAGGTCAAGAGTTCGAGACCAGCCTGGCCAAAACGATGAAACCCTGTCTCTACCAAAAATATAAAAATTAGCCGGGCATGGTGGCACACACCTGTAGTCCCAGCTACTCAGGAGGCTGAGGTAGGAGAATCACTTGAAACTGGGAGGCAGAGGTTCCAGTGAGGCAAGATTGTGCCACTATATTCCAGCCTGGGCAACAGAGTAAGACTCCATCTACCAAAAAAAAAAGTTGGAAGGGAAAAACGAAATAAAACAAAATGTAGATTCTGGTCTGGAAAGTCTGGGGTGGGGCTGAGACTGGGCATTTCTCACAAGTTCCTGGGGCTGCTGCTGGTCTGAGAAACGTACTTGCAGGAACAAGGAACCAAGCCCCGGTCGTTCTCCCTGCCTTGACCACACACTGCGGTGGAGGACTACGACTGGGCCATCCCAAAGGCTAAGTACATCAGAGTACATCAGAATCCCGGGGCTGGGGCCTGGGCTTTGGCTATTTTTTTTTTTTTTTTTTTTTTTTTTTGAGATGGAGTTTTGCTCTTGCTGCCCAGGCTGGAGTGCAATGGTATGATCTTGGCTCACTGCAACCTCTGCCTCCTGGGTTCAAGTGATGATCCTGATTCCGCCTGAGCAGCTGGGATTGCAGGTGCCTGCCACCATGCCCAGCTAATTTTTGTGTTTTTAGTAAAGACGTGGTTTCACCATGTTGGCCAGGCTGGCCTCAAACTCCTGACGTCAGGTAATCTGCCTGCCTTGGCCTCCCAAAGTGCTGGGATCACAGGCGTGAGCCACCATGCCCAGCGCTACATTTTTTAAAAAGCTCTCAGATTTTAAAGTGCTACCAAGATTGGGAAGTGCTGTCTTAGAGCCGCGAGTCACTCGGGAAGCCCCCAAAGCCCACAGAGGTTTGGGCATCTCCGGGCAGATGAGGACACGGCCTTTGTGGTGTCACCTAATTCCCAGATTAATCCATGTGCCCTCCCTGCCGCCACAGCATTTGAGGGCCACTCTAGAGCACTGGTTCTCAAACCTGAGCTTGCATCCGAATCCTCTGGAGGGCCCCTGAAAACACAGATTGCCAGACCCTGCCCGACAGCGTCAGCAGGTCTGAGCTGGGCCCAGAAATGTGCTCTGCTAACAAAATCTTAGATGCTGCCAATGCTGCCAGCCCTGAGACCACACTATGGGAACAGCTGCTCTAGGATGCTGCTTGAATCAGTGCCCAAAGAGACTGTTTAAAATATTCATGAGGCCAGGCTCGGTGGCTCATGCCTGTAATCTCAGAACTTTGGGAGGCCGAGGTAGGCAGATCACGAGGTCAGGAGTTTGAGACCAACCTGCCCAGCATGGTGAAACCCCATCTCTACTAAAAATACAAAAATTAGCCGGACATGATGGTGTGCACCTGTAGTCCCAGCCACTCAGGAGGCTGAGGCAGGAGAATCGCTTGCACCCAGGAGGAGAAGGTTGCAGTGAGCCAAGATTGCACCTTTGCACTCCAGCTTGGGCAACAGAGCGAGACTCTGTCTCAAAAAAAAAAAAAAAAAAAAAAATCACTGAAGTATTTTTGAATGTTAAAAAATGAAAAATCATCCATTCGGCCATTGTTACGTGTTGAATGGTATCCCCCAAAAAAGATGTGGAAGTCCTAAGCAGAGTACCCGTGAATGTGATCTCATTTGAAAATAGGGAGTGGGCACAGTGGCTGACGCTTGTAATCCCAGCACATTGGGTGGTGGAGGCAGGCAGATCACCTGAGGTCAGGAGTTCGGGAAATGAACAGTGCTAGGTGATGAAACCTCATCTCTCTTAAAAAATATATATAAAAAATTAGCCCAGTGTGGTGGTACGTGCCTGTAATCCCAGCTACCCAGGAGGCTAAGGCAGGAGAATTGTTGCAACCCAGGAGACGGAGGCTGCAGTAAGCTGAGATCCTGCCACTGCACTCCAGCCTGGGCGACACAGGGAGATTCCATCTCAAAAAAAAAAAAAAAAAAAATTAGCCAAGCGTGGTGGTGTGTGCCTGTAATTCCAGCTACTCAGAAGGCTGAGGCACAAGAATCACTTGAGCCTGGAAAGCAGAGGTTGCAGTGAGCTGAAATTGCACCACCACACTCTAGCCTGGGCAACAGTGAAATTGTGTCTCAAAAAAAAAGAACTAGGGTCTTTGCAGGTGATCGAGTTAAGATGAGTGATTAGGGTGGGCCCTAATTCGATCTGCCTGGTGTCCTCATAAAAAGGAGAACATTTTGGCCAGGCGCGGTGTCTCATGCCTGTAATCCCAGCACTTTGTGAGGCTGAGGTGGGTGGATCACTTGAGGCCAGGAGTTCGAGACCAGCTTGGCCAACATGGTGAAACCCCATCTCTTTAATTGAAAAAAAAAAAAAAGGGAGAAAATTTGGACACAGACAGAAATGCATAGAAGGAAATGACAGGCTGCGGGGACGCCATTTCCAAGCCAAGGAATGACTGAGGCTATCTACTGGAAGCCAGGGGGAGGTGTAAAACAGATCCTCTCTCACTGCCTGTAGAAGAAACCAAGCCTGCCAACACCTGACTGCAGGCTTCAGCCTCCAGAACCTGGAGGCAGTGCACTGCTGCTCAGGCCACCCAGCGTGCGTGGCAGTCCGTTACGGTTGCCCTGGGAAACCAACACAGGCATCTCCCGATGAATAGCTCGTTAATTACGGCACAACCCACCCCATGGAATACTCTAGGAGAGTGGAGGTGACCTACAGAGGCAAGTTGCAGGGTGACCCAGACAGGATGATACCACTTACATAATGCTCTATCTGGTTACTGCAAACATGAATATTAACAATATAAAAACAGGCATGGGAAGAGAAACGCGAGGTTTTATCTGTACAGCAGTGACACATCCCTGGATGGAGAAAACCTGGATGCAGAAGAACCCCCTGAAGTCAGGGGTTTCAGCTATATTCTATAATGTTGTGCTTCCTGGAAAGGATTGAAAAGAATCAGAATTCATTTGCATAATAAATATTTGAGTGCTTACTGAGTTGGGGCATGACTGAGCCACGTGCACAACTGCCCCCAAGAATCCAGGATTTTGCTCTGTTGTCCAGCTTGGAGAGTTGTGATGTGATCACAGCTCACTGCAGCCTTAAACCCCCCTGCCTCCACTTCCCTGTCTCCCTACAATACCCCACCCCCAGCCCAAGTAACTAGACTCCGGGGCTCAAACGATCCTCCTGCCTGGATCTCCCAAAGTGCTGAGAACACAGGCATGAACAACTGCATCCGGCCAGCAAATGCTTCTCAGTTGAAGATTCCTCTCTGGGAATACACCACCGCCTTCTCCTTTCCAGACATTCAAAGTGTTTCTCCACATGTAAGATGAGTTTCAGAAAGCCGCAGTCTACTCATGTTTGCAAGCGCGTGCACACGCACGCACACACACACACACACACACACACACTCTTCAAAGAGAACAACACAACATAGCAATTTTCTTTCCTTACTTTTTTTTTTTTTTGAGATGGAGTCTCACTCTTTTTTTGCCCAGGCTAGAGTGCAGTGGCACAATCTCGGCTCACTGCAACCTCTGCCTCCCAGGTTCAAGCGATCCTCCTGACTCAGCCCCCCTAGCAGCTGGGATCACAGGCATGTGCCACCACGCCCGGCTAATTTTTTGTATTTTTAGGAGAGACAGGGTTTCGCCATGCTGGCCAGGTTGGTCTTGAACTCCTGACCTCAGGTGATCCAACCGCCTCGGCCTCCCAACGTGCTGGGATTACAGACGTGAGCCACTGTTCCCGGCCCCTTACTTATTCTTTCTCCATAAAGAAGCAGACAATTCAGATCCCTCTTTCACTTCATGGTAATAGAAAATAACAAAAATACACCAAAGAAAGAAGCTGACAGCAAGACAACCAAGCCGTTTCCACTGAACAAGACATGCAAATCCTGGAACCTGTAGACCCACTAAGGCCCACGAGAAAAACGCAAAGAACAAATAAATTCATGGAAAAACATTCAACAAGCATGGCCAGGAGCCCCACCCCCATAAACACCAGGAGAACCAGGGCGGGGCTGCTTCTAGGGAGCTGGGGTTGGTTCTGGGGGTCCCCGCCTGAACTGGCCAACACAGAAAGCCAAGAAAGAGGGAAGCCCTGGAGAAGCTGCACTTGCTCTCTGGAGCAAGTCACAGTCAGAGGCCAGGTGCCTGGGGTATGGTATGAAACGAGGCAGAAGGACGGGAGCCAGGGGTTCCCCCGTGATGGTCTCAGACACACACCATTCGTGAGTGCCCAGCAATGAGGTAGTTGACTAACAGTGAAACTGAGATTCAAGCACCCTTTTATTCTATTTGTGATATTTTTTTTTCTTTTTTTTTTTTTTGAGACAGTCTCCCTCTGTTGCCCAGGCTGGAATTCGATGGCATGATCTTGGCTCACTGCAACTTCTGCTGGGTTCAGATGATTCTCCTGCTTCAGCCTCCCGAGTAGCTAGGGCTGCAGGTATGCACCACCACGCCCAGCTACTTTTTTGTATTTTTAGTAGATACAGGGTTTCATCATGTTGCCCAGGCTGGTCTCAAATTCCTGAGCGAAAGCAATTCGCCCGCCTTGGCCTCCCAAATTTATAAGCAAGTTTTTGAATGATAATATCCAAGGCTAGGAAGATGCAGTGGAACTGGATGATGAAAGTTTACATGCACACAAGAGCTGAACCATCCTTTAATTCACTCAGCATCTGTTTAGTGGGCACCTACTATGTGCCAGCCCGATGCTAGGCACAGGGGTGCCGTGTGATGAAGGACGCACATGGTGTCTGTGTGTGGAGGGTCCAGGTCCCTTGTATACGGCAGCCTTTGATTTGCCACTTGCATTTAGCAGCAGTGGTTACCAAGTGGGGGTCCGATGGTCCATGCAGCTGCCCTTTATTCAATCCAGTCAGCTCGTCTTCCACTCACGGCAAGTCTCTGGGGAGAGGTAGCATTATCTGCCTTTTACAGGCAGACCAGCTTATTCTGATTTCTGGGTCTTGCCTGGTTTTAGCACAGAAAGTCCCACATCCTGGGGACCCCCTTAATCCTAAGAAAATAGGGACACTTAGTCACTCTGCATTTTCCAGATGAGGAAACAAGATCAGAGAGGTAAAGGGATTGCACCAAGGCTAATTTGTTGAGTAAGGGTTGAAATCCAGGCCATGGAGTTCTGCAGGGGCCCAGGAAGGGAAGGCAGACAAATCAAAGACCATGCAGCCACCTCAAGGAAGACCCCAATGTGTTACTTTTGATGAAAGTAGTTGATGCTCAGTGCTGGTCAGGGTTGGTGACTGAGGCAGGACCAGGCGGCCCCTGAGTCAGTACTGAGCTGACGGTCTCCTTGGAAAAGCAGTTCAGCAACTTGTAGTTAATGACATGAAATTGTTCATACTCTTTGACTGAGGAAGAGTATGCCTGGACATCTATGCTAATGAAATTATCCTTTTCTTCCTTGTTAAAAATGTATTGAAGGTCAGGCGCGATGGCTTATGCCTGTAATCCCAGCACTTTTGGAGGCCAAGGCATTCGGATCACTTGAGGTCAGGAGTTTGAGACCAGTCTAGCCAACATGGTGAAACCCTGTCTCCTCCAAAAGTATTAAAACAGTGGCCAGGCATGGTGGTGTGCACCTATAATCTCAGCTACTCGGGAGGCTGAGGTGGGAGGGTCACCTGAGCCCAGGAGGTAGAGGCTGCACTGAGCCGAGATGGTGCCACTGCACTCCAGCCTGGGCAGCAGAGCAAGACTCTGTCTCAAAAAAAAAAAAAAAAAATTGGAAAGAAAATGTTCTCTGGAGCACTATCTGGAAGAGAAAAGAAACGTAATAGCCATGTAAGTCAATGGCTCCATGCAGCGTGAGCCCTCTGCCTACATGCTCACACAGCTGTGAAAATGTCACTTTGATGACTACGTAGCCACATGGAACACTCCTAGGATAGAAGCAGTATCTTATGAAACAGAATAAGAATGATGTGTGCCTTGGGTACCTGCAACGTGGCAAAATGCTTGTGATTGAGGGCAAGGCTGGAACGGATTATGCTGAGTGGGAGGTGTTGTGGGAATAAAGGAAGGTTTTTAGAAGTTGTAGGTAGTGGCTCGGCCCTGTGGCTCATACCTCTCGGCAGGTTGGGAGGCTGAGGCAGGAGGATCGAAGCGAGCTGTGACCGTGCCACAGTACTCCAGCCTGGAGAGACCACCTTGTCACAAAAATAAATAAATAAAATAAAAATTAAAAGACAAAAGTAGTTTTACATCCCATTATACTTTATTTTAAAAAGTGTGGAAGGAGCTGCGTGGTGGATCATGCCTGTAATCCCAGCACTCTGGGAGGCCGAGGTGGGCTGATCACTTGACGTTAGGAGTTCGAAACCAGCCTGACCAACATGGTGAAACCCCATCTCTACTAAAAATACAAAACAATTAGCCAGGCATGGTGGGCAACAGAGCAAGACTCCCACTTAAAAAAAAAAAAAAAAAGCATAGAAGGAAAGCTAGGAATTCTAGGCTTGTGCATGTGACAAAGATTTCACTTGCAAAATGGTCTTGACTGCACTGGTGTAAATAGTAAATGATTGCAAGCAACCTGAATTCCATCAAGAGAAGAATGTTTAAATAAAAAACTGATTCTTCCATACAATGGGTGCTATTAAAAAGAATGGGGCCAGGCACAGTGACTCACACCTATAATCCCAGCACTTTGGGAGGCTCAGGCAGCTGGATCATCTGAGGTCAAGAGTTCAAGACCAGCCTGGCCAACATGGTGAAACCTCATCTCTATCAAAAATACAAAAATTAGCTGGTTATAGTGGTGAGTGCCTGTAGCCCCAGCTACTCAAGAAGCTGATGCAGAAGAATCGCTTGAACCTGGGAGGTGGAGGTTGCGGTGAGCCAAGATCACACCACTGCACTACAGCCTGGGCGGCAAAGGGAGACTCTGTCTCAAAAAGAAAAAAAAAAAATCCACAAATTTTTACAAATTAAAAAATCAAACATTAAAAAATAATGGTGGGGGATTTTGACGTGTTCTCTCGAGATTTGGGTCTTAGTTCCTAAGTCAGCGCTCACCAAGGAGAAAGCCACGTTCAGTTCGAGCACCAAGATCGTGAAGCCCAATGGCAAGAAGTCAGACGAGTTCGAGTCCGGCATCTCTCAGGCTCTTCTGGAGCTGGAGATGAACTCGGACCTCAAGGCTCAGCTCAGAGAGCTGAATATTACGGCAGCCAAGGAAATTGAAGTTGGTGGTGGCCGGAACGCTATCATAATCTTTATTCCTGTTCCTCAACTAAAATCTTTCCAGAAAATCCAAGTCCGGCTAGTACGCGAATTGGAGAAAAAGTTCAGTGGGAAGCATGCTGTCTTTATCGCTCAGAGGAGAATTCTGCCTAAGCCAACTTGAAAAAGCCGTACAAAAAATAAACAAAAGCGTCCCAGGAGCCGCACACTGACAGCTGTGCACGATGCAATCCTTGAGGACCTGGTCTTCCCAAGTGAAATTGTGGGCAAGAGAATCCGCGTGAAACTGGATGGCAGCCGGCTCACAAAGGTTCATTTGGACAAAGCGCAGCAGAACAATGTGGAACACAAGGCAGAAACTTTTTCTGGTGTCTATAAGAAGCTCACGGGCAAAGATGCTAATTTTGAATTCCCAGAGTTTCAATTGTAAACAGAATGACTAAATAAAAAATATATTCACAGTAAATAAAAATAAAATAAAATAAATAATGGTGGGACAGGAGATTCCCCTACCAGGAGCTAGGGGAATCTCATTTTAAAAACGCTTTGATGTGCAAAGACCAAAAAAAGGCTTTTGTGTTTAGCACAAAAAAGCCAGTACACAGGAATTCCCAGGAACTTTCCAGCAGCAGTCGGGATTTTGGCAGGGATCACGCATGCCCACCTGCCTGCCGGGGTGGGGGTGGGGTGGAGCCTGCATCCTCCACGGCCACCACAGGCACCGCCACTGACCCTGAACTCAGTTTGCTTTCAGCCTGTGCCACGATCAGCTGGGTCTGGAAAGAACAGGAAGGACCGGGCAGAGAGGGAGAGGTAAAGGAAAGGTTTTTCTTTTCCTTTCTTTTTTTTTTTTTTTTTCGGACGGAGTTTTGCTCTTTGTTCAAGCGATTCTCCTGCCTCAGCCTTCCGAATAGCTGGAATTACAGGTGCACGCCACCATGCCCAGCTAATTTTTAGTAGAGACGGGGTTTCACCATCTTGGCCATGCTGGTCTTGAACTCCTGACCTCAAGTGATGCACCCGCCTCAACCTTCCAAAGTGCTGGGATTACAGGCGTGAGTCCCATGCCTGGCCTCAAAAGATTATTCTCGTTTGGTTGGTTGGTTTTTTAAGAGTTGGGGTCTCAGTCTCTTGTCCAGGCTGGAGTGTGGTAGCTCAGGTGACCCTCCTGGCTTAGCCTCCTGAGTAGCTGGGACTACAGGTCCGCGCCACCACACGTGGCTAATTTCGTTGCTGCTTGTTTGTTTTTGTAGAGACAGGGTCTCACTGTGTTGCTCAGGCTGGTCTCAAACTCCTGGGCTCCCACTATCTTCCTGCCTTGGCCTCCCAAAGTGCTGAAATTACAGATGTGAGCCACCATGCCTGGCCCAAAAGATTGTTTTTATTTTGATTGTTCTTGATCTTGATGGGAATGATAAAGACACTGGATGTCATAGAACTCATTTGATCCAGTTCATCTTTTCATTCATTCACTCCACAAGTATTTATTGAGTGCTTACTATGTGCCAGGCCCAGCTCTACGGGCTGGGTTAGAATCACAGAGATACACATCAAATCAAATAGATGAAATCACAAGGGTATCAGGTGTTGTGAGATGCTGAGGAGAAAACGTAAACGGAAATGGAGGATAGGGAGTGAGAGGCTGTAATCTTAGGTTGGACTGGTTTCCATTGCCTCCAAAGGCATCTCACCTGTGAGGCACAGAGCTGCTCAAACATAGTTGTCAGATGAACCCTGAAATATCAGAACCGCAGGCGACCTTGAAGATCATCTCCTTCCAAACATTCAGTTTACGGGTGGGAAACTGAAGCTCAGAGAGGCTGACCTGTGGCTTGTAGCCATTGAGTGAGCCGGGAAGGAGAAGTCTGGGCCCCCTGCTTCTCCCAACACCCCCTTCTTGATCCTCATCTGTGGAACCAATGCAAGGCAACTCCAAACCTGCTGGGGGCTAGAAAGGAGCCAAAGTCAAGAGCCAGACCCTGTCCTGGGTGAGCTGGACCAGGGCCAGCTTGGTGGTGGCCACTGGACATGGGATCTCTTCTGGCCTCCAGCCCTGCCAGGTACCCATGGCCTTGGCAGCAATGGCGAGGTGAGGAAGAGGAGGGTGGCCCACGTGTGTCTGTGCACCCACCTGCTCTCTGTTCCCTCTTACGCGTCTGTAGTTGCCCAGCTCACATGGAGCTCAGCAAATGTGGGGGGATCGGGCATGTGGTCACAGGCTACAGGCCAGGCCCTGAGCTGGGTGCCCTCGGGAGTCACTCAGGAGTCAGGAAGGCCTGAGCCCCACCTAGGGGAGGCTGATATCAAAGGCTGGGACACAGGTTCAAACATCACAGCTCACAGAGGGGACTGGGATGGTGAGGGGAGAGCAGCACTCACATAGGCCTCGCGGGACAGGCAAACTAGAGACGGTGCGGGGAGGAGAGGCAAAGGCGGGGAGGCGGCTGTGGTCAGGAAGCAGGGAGCAGGTCTGCAGAAGCCCAGGGGCTGGACATCTGAAAGGGCTGGATGGTTTAAGAGGCTTGTCGGGGTGTTGGGAGAAGGAGTGAGGTTTGAGTCTTTCTTTTTTTTTGTTTTTTTTGAGATGGAGTCTAGCTATGTCGCCCAGGCTGGAGTACAGTGGCACAATCTCACCTCACTGCAAACTTGACCTCCCGGGTTCAAGCAATTCTCCTGCCTCAGTCTCCCAAGTAGCTGGGGTTACAGGCGCCTGCCACCACACCCAGCTAATTTTGGTATTTTGAGTAGAGACGGGGTTTCACTGTATTAGCCAGGCTGGTCTCGAACTCCTAACCTCGTGATTCGCCCACCTAGGACTCCCAAAGTGCTGGGGCTACAGGCGTGAGCCACTGTGCCAAGCCAGGTTTGAGTCTTTCAAGGAAAGTTGCTGGAGGTGTTAAGAGGGGCAGTCACAGAACAGGAAGATGCCTCTCTAGAGAATTTGAAGGACCCAATTGGTATACGCATCCCCTCTGTGACCGTGGACACATCACCTGACCTCTCTGAGCTTCAGTTTCCTCATCTAAAAAATGGGACTAAGAATAGTTCTACTTTCTGGGATGCTTGTGAGGATCAAGTGAGCCCAGCACAGGAAGGGGAGCTACTGCTAGGATTTATCAAGCACTTGCTGAATACCAGGCACGGAGGCTGACGTGGGAGTCGATGACGAAGGGTCAAGGCTCCTGGCTTCCCAGGGGTAGGTGTGGGTACAAAGATGCACAAGGTGGCCGAGTGGTTAAGGCGTTGGACTCGAAATCCAAAGACGCACAAGGTAACTGGGTTCTCGGGTTCTGGAAGTAGGGCGAACGGGGCTGTGGGGGCAGCAAGGGATGTTTCCCCAGCCTGCAGTGGTCAGGGTGGGCGTTCTGGGAAACTGAATAATGCATGGAGACTTGAAGAAAGAGGGGAGGCCTCCTGGGTGAAAAGGAGACGAAGGGACCAGGTGCAGTGGCTGACTCCTATAATCCCAGCACTCTGGGAGGCCGAGGTGAGTAGATCCCCTGAGGTCAGGAGTTCCAGACCAGCCTGGCCAACATAGTGAAACCCCATCTCTACTAAAAATCCAAAAATTATCTGGGCGTGGTGGGGTGCATCTGTAATCCCAACTACTGGGGAGGCTGAGGCATGAGAATCGCTAGAACCCGGGAGGCAGAGGTTGTAGTGAGCCTAGATCGCACCACTGCACTCCAGCCTGGGTGACAAGAGCAAAACTCCATCTCAAAAAAATAAAATAAAATAAAATAAAGAGGGCTGGGCGCAGTGGCTCACACCTGTAACCCCAGCACTCTGGGAGGCCGAGGTGAGTAGATCCCCTGAGGTCAGGAGTTCCAGACCAGCCTGGCCAACATAGTGAAACCCCATCTCTACTAAAAATAAAATAAAATAAGATAAAGAGGGCTGGGCGCAGTGGCTCACACCTGTAACCCTAGCACTCTGGGAGGCCGAGGCAGGTGGATCACAAGGTCAGGAGATTGAGACCATCCTGGCCAACATGGTGACACCCCGTCTCTACTAAAATATAAAAAATTAGCTGGGCATGGTGGTACGTGCCAGTAATCCCAGTTACTCAGGAGGCTGAGGCAGGAGAATTGCTGGAACCTGGGAGGTGGAGGTTGCAGTGAGCTGAGACCGAGCCACCACTGCACTCCAGCCTGGCAACAGATCGTGACTCAGAAAGAAAGATAAAAGAAAGAGAGAAAGAAAGAGAGAGGAAAGAAGGAAGGGAGGAAGGGAGGGAGGGAGGGAGGGAGGGAGGGAGGGAGGAAGAGAGAGAGAGGACGGGAACAGTGAGAGGGAAGACCTGGCAGGGCGGGGCAGGACCTGACCGGCCAGGATCATCCCTACTGGGGTTGGAAATTAGTCTCCATAACATGTGAGTGTGGGAGCCACTGCCATTTGGTGGCGGCAGTGGGCGGGAAAGCTAGACGGACAGCCCCCCATAAAAAGAATGGGCCCTCATCTCACAGGATGGGCTGCCGTCAATTGGGACATTCACGTAGGTGAAAATCCTGCTTGGAATTATGTGCGTCTGGAATCTGACTGCACTTTACGTAGGAAGGCCGTTTTTTCCTGCTCAGTATACACAGTCCCTACATTTCCCAGGAGCACAGGCACACTGGAAATGGAGGCAAGGCTGTTTTGGTTTCATGTGGATGTTAACCAAGAGTTGATCACCATTTTGGAAAATCATGTCACTGAGAGCCTGCTGGCCTGCGATGCTTGCGTCACCCACAGGCACACCTGTGGCCGTCTGCCGTGGCTGCCACCTTCCTCAGGATTCCCGAGCAGGAGCAAGTGACTCACTACTTCTTTATGTCTCTTGGGTGGAGGGGTCTAATGTCCCCACATACAATTTTATGTCAAATTAACTTCCTTTTAACCCTCCTTTAGATTCTAAATAGGGCATGATATTGATATATCTGAAATCACATGTATAGGTGAATTACATACCTGGGTATTCAACTTCAGGATAGAAAGAAACATTTGAAATATTAGTTTTGGCCAGGCATGGTGGCTCATGCCTGGAATTCCAGCACTTCGGGAGGCCAAGGTGGGAGGATGGCTTGAGGCCAGGAGTTTGAGACCAGCCCTGGCAACATAGCAAGGACCGATCTCTGTGAAAAATATAAAAATTAGCTGCGTATGGTGGCATGTGCCTGTAATCCCAGCTACTTGGGAAGCAGAGGCAGGAGAATTGCTTGAGCCTGAAAGTCTGAGATTACAATGAGAGCTGTGATTGTGCCACTGCACTGCAGCCTGGGAGACAGTAACAGAGCATTATATATACAAAACAGAGCAAGAAACACACACACACACACACACACATATATATATACATATATATATATATACATATATATATACATATATATATATATACATATATATATATATATACATATATATAGTTTATGCAAGAAGCACTGAGCAAGCCCCTGCATCAGGAGCCTGGGGAACGTGTTGTGTGAGCCAGGGCTGAATGGAACACCCAACTAGCCCGGCAGCAGCTGGGGACATGGCCATAAGCAGCATACTTTCCATGGAAATGAATCAGTAACTTGGGGATGAATCAGGAGACAGGAATTGAAAGTCATACCACCTCCCCCAGGTGGAAACTTAGCAGGCACCTTTCCCCAGTGCTGACCCACCTGTATTCTCACAAGTATGTCTGGCCGTGGAGACGCTGATCCTGGGAGGAACCTCAGGCATGCAGGTTCCAACCCAGAGCCAGGCTAGAAAAGTTGAGGCTCTTCAAAGACACTAAGACTTTGAACCTGTGTCCACGTAAGCTCCAGTCATCCTTCAAGGAATGTGACTAACGTCATCCATGGATGAGGGCAGGAAAATGTCAGATAAAAGACCCTTCTGATAAGTTAACAGGTTACTTTCATAGTACGCATGTTCTAAAGACCTTGTTTTTACCCTGAGAGGGGAATATCTTTTCTGTTAATAATAAAAAGTAGTTTCCCTGTTTGATAAGTGTGCAAATATTTAAGGCTGTGGAGAAATAGGAATGCTTTTATACTGTTGGTGGGAATGCAAACCAGCTCAACCATAGTGGAAGACAGTGTGGCAATTCCTCAAAAACCTATCTGACCCAGCAATCCCATTACCAGATATATACCCAAAGGAATATAAATCATTCTATTTTAAAGATACATACACGAGTTTGTTCATTGCAGCACCATTCACAATAGCACAGACATGGAATCAACCCAAATGCCCATTGATGATAGACTGGTAAGGCAAATGTGGTATACATACCCCATGGAATACTATGCAGCCATAAAAAGGAACTAGATCATGTCCTTTGCAGGGACATGGGGGAGCTGGACGCCATTATCTCAGCAAATTAACACGGAAACAGACAACCAAATATCACATGTTCTCACTTGTAAGTGGGAGCTGAGCTGGGCGCAGTGGCTCACAACTGTAATCCCAGCACTTTAAGAGGCCGAGGTGGGTGGATCACCTGAGGTCAAGAGTTCGAGACCAGCCTGGCCAACCTGGTGAAACCCCGTTTCTAATAAAAACACAAAAATTAGCTGGGTGTGGTGGCATGTGCTTATAATCCCAGCTACTCAGGAGGCTGAAACAGGAGAATCACTTGAACCAGGGAGGCGAAGGTTGCAGTGAGCCGAGATTGCACCGCTGTACTCCAGCCTGGGTGACAGAGCATGACTCTGTCTCATAAAAAAGGAATAAAAGAAAACTAAGTGGGAGCTGAACATTGAGAACACATGGACACAAGGAGGGGAGGAAGAGCATCAGGATAAACAGCAAATGCACTTGGGGCTTAATAGCTAGCTGCTGGGTTAATAGGCACAGAAACCACCATGGTACACGCTTACTGATGTAATGAACCTGCACATTCTGCACATGTATCCCAGAACTTAAAATGAAATAAAATTTTAAAAAGTGGAATTTGGGGGTGTCAAAATTCCTGCCTAGGCCCCCCTGGTTGGGCTCTGGCTGTCACTCAGAGGGATGAGTGTGGAGTGCCAGGCTCCGGCCAAATGAGGAAAGGCCTCAGAACTCCCATTAAGAAGCCTGAACTTAATCCCGAGTTTATTGGGAAGTCGTTGGTGGAAGTTAAGTAGGAAGTAATGTGATCAGATTTGCATTTTAGAAGAATCAGTCTGGCTGCAGAGTGGACAGTGGACAGGAGCGGGGCAAGGCTGGAGCCAGTGAGGCCAGTTAAGAGACTGCTGGGGCCATCGGGGTGTGTGTGTGTCCAGGAGGGGGACAGTGGTGGCCCGAGTCATCCAGAGGTCATATTATAGCAGCATGGACCGTAGTGGGCATGGTGATGGCTTGATTCATCTGGGATGCGGTAGGGTTTAGGGTGGCTCCCCATATTCTGTGGGGCTGGGGGAAGAAGTAACTGTGACCTGGATTAACAACTGGGCAGTGAGGAAAATAGTCAAGTGCAACCAACCCTGTGTGCCCCGTGCCAGGCTGCTCATGTAACCCTGCTAGCAAACCTCTAGGGTAGCTCCACTGTGATCACTGTCAGCATTTACAGGCAACGGTGCAGGTGTGCAAATAGCTCACCCTTGCCACAGTCACAGCGGCGGGACCCCGAAGTCTGAGCTCTGGCTCAGAGAGATGTCCCAGCGCTCTTTCAGAGGCAGCGTTGTGGGGTTTCAGGCTGGACTCCGGCTTGGGGGCAGGGGAACCTGTGTCTGGATGGACTGTTCAGGGCCTGCCCAGCCTCAAATGTGAACAAAGAACTCAGATCCTTCTGTTCAGCCCGGAGCCACCACCTGAGACTTGCTCATGCTGCAAATGCAGGGAAGGTGGCCCTGAGCTGGGTGGGTGCAGGGGGCGCAGCTTCCCCAAGGCAGGCATGGACCTCACCCAGCTCTGACGCTGAAGGTCATGAGCCTTAAAGGGTGCAGAAGGCCCGGCCCGCCATGCCTCTCCACCATCGCCAGCCCTGCCCGTGCCCAGTGGTCCCTTCTGCCCCGGACCTGCCAGGGAGTGGAGAGGACAGCGGGCGCTACCTTCTTCCTCCCTGCGGCCCTCGTGGGTTTGGGGCGCCCTCTGCTGGAAGCTTTCATGGCCTGCGGTCTGATGCCTGGACGGCCTCAGGGGTTTGGGGTGGGGACGGGAGGAAGTCACAGGGAGAAGGTGGCCGATCCCCTGCCGTGAGAAAGAAGACGCGGGGTAGGCGAGCCTATGCTTTTCACCTCCCACTTTTTGTGCCCCTTTAAATAGGGTTCTACCCTGCCGGCACCCCTAAATCCCCCACCCCGTCATCCGCTACAGACTGTCTTTTAGCGCATCTTTTATTTAGGATTCACGGGAGCCCGCAATAATCAATTAAAATAATATTTATTCAAAATTTTCAAATAGTATTCAAATTATGTTATCGACTGGAAGTACTCCTCCTACTTATGTGCTGATTTATTGGCCATTATTTGCATGGACAGAACCACTCCCGCTAACAGCTCTCCCTGGAGTGGCCATGGTGTGCCCCATTCTCCATTATCAGGTTTAATCTTCTTTTCTATTTTTTTTTTTGTTTGTTTGTTGTTGTTGTTTTTGAGATGGAGTCTCACTTTGTTGCCCAGGCTGGAGTGCAGGGGCACAATCTCGGTTCACTGCAACCTCCGCCTCCCAGGTTCAAGCAATCCTCCTGCCTCAGCCCTTCTAGTAGCTATGATTACAGGTACACACCACTGTTCCCGGCTAATTTTTGTATTTTTAGTAGAGATGGGGTTTTGCCATTTAGGCCAGGCTGGTCTTGAGCTCCCGACCTGAGGTGATCTACCCGCCTCAGCATCCCAAAGTGCTGGGATTACAGGTGTAAGCCACCTCGGCGTGGCTATATATATATATATATATATATTTTTTTTTTTTTTCCTTGAGACAGAGTCTCCCTCTGTTGCCCAGGCTGGAGTGGAGTGGTATGATCTCTGCTCACTGCAACCTCTGCCTACCGGGTTCAAGTGATTAACCTGCTTCAGCCAGCTGAGTAGCTGGGATTACAGACACCTGCCACCACGCCCAACTAATTTTTGTATCTTTAGTAGAGACAGGGTTTCTCCATGTTGGCCAGGCTAGTCTCGAACTCCCAACCTCAAGTGATACATCCACCTCAGTTTCCAAAAGTGCTGGGATAACAGGCATGAACCACTGTGCCTGGCCAAATCTTCTATTATCAAGTCCATTATTCCGATGAGAAAACCGAGGCCCTTGGCAAATATGAAGTCCCATGTCCAAGGCCCTCGATTAACACTGGGCTGGATTCTAAGGCCAGTGCTCTCTTTTGCCTCGCTGGCCCTCCCAGCAGAGCTATAACAGACCCTGGCTAACACACAGGGACCCCCACTTGTGCCTCCTGTGCCTCGGTTTTGTCATCTGTAAAATAGAGATAATGATAACAGTACTTACCTGAGGAGGATCACATGAAGAGGAAAGGAACGAATATTTACATATATAACATTCTTGACCAGGAGCGGTGGCTCACGCCTGTAATCTCAGCACTTTCGGAGGCCAATGTGGGAGGATGCCTTGAGCCCAGGAGTTTGAGACCAGCAGGGGCAACGAAGTGAGACTGTCTCTACAAATAATTTAAAAATTAGCCAGGTGTGGTGGCACACATCCTGTAGTCCTAGCTACTCAGGAGGCTGAAGTGGGGAGGATCGCTGCCCAGGAGGTCAAGGCTGTAGTGAGCTGTGATCGTGCCACTGCACCCCAGCATGGGTGACAGAGCAAGACCTCATCTCAAAAGAAAAGAACAAGCATTAAAATACATAAATATTTATAAAAACTAAAATCCTTAAAGCCTGCCTCAAGATCACCGCTCAACAAATGTGGGGACTGGGCACGGTGGCTCACGCCTGTAATCCTGGCACTTTGGGAAGCCAAGGTGGGCGGATCACCTGAGGTCAGGAGTTAGAGACCAGCCTGGCCAACATGTTGAAACATTGTCTCTACGAAAAATACAAAAAGCCAGGCACGGTGGCAGGCACTTGTAATCCAGGCTACTAGGGAGGCTGAGGCAGGAGAACTGCTTGAACCTCGGAAGTGGAGGATGCAGTGAATGGAGATCGTGCCACTGCATTCCAGCTTGAGACTCTTTCTCAAAAAACAAACAAACAAACAAACAAACATGGGATTTTAGTATCTACCTGCCTAGTACTCTCCACCCTGGCTGCAGATCAACCTGGGAGATTGATTTAAATTGACCAATTAGAGCAAGACCGCCTCTAACTGGTCTCAGGTGGAGCCAAGCACGGGCGTTCGTGGGAGCTCCCCAGGTGGTTCTCATGTTCAAGCAAAGGTGTGAAGTGCCAGGCCAGAGCCTCCCCCTCAGGGCTGGTGTCCTGGGTGCTGGGAATAGTGGGCGGCAGCTGGCAGGTGTCAGGAAGTGTCTACATCGCTTGTTACTCAGCATCAAGAGTTTGGATCTCATCTCCCATCAGTTAGGCGGGAGGTCACCCACTCAGCCCTAGGTCATCGGCCCTGAAATAAAGACAGGCTTTGTCCCATTCTGAAATTCCCTAATCCAAACATGAAGTCATCCCAGCCCTGCCTTTGGAAGTTCCGCTCAGGACTGAGCCGAGAAGGGGCCCCGCCTGTTTCTTTCTGAAGTCACAGGCTGTGGAGCTCTGGATTCCTGGGCTATGCCCGAAGGAGAAATTGGGTCCCGCAAGGATATAGGGTTGGACAGAGACCATTGAGCTCCTGCCTGGGGCTTGGGTCTGTGCTCACCCCTGCCAGGTCTCTCAAAAGCCTCTCCCGGAAAGGATGATAAATGTGAGTCTTCATGTCCTCATTTGAAAATGGCCCACAGGTTCAGGATTGGAACGATGACACGGGGCTGGGCTGCCCCACCACAGTCATGCAGGCTGCTGTGTGAGCCTCCTGGCAGCTCTTCCGGGATCAGCTGGTCCCTACTTAAAGACAGCTGTGGCTTGGAGGGGTTAAGTGCTCCAGAATCCAAGCCCAATTTGCTGGAGTGTGAAGCTATCCATACCTTTTCTAGCCTGTCTATAGAGCTGAAACATCAACCAGGGGCCCAAGAGACTTTTTTTTTTAAAATGAAATCTGAGAGCAAGAGACTTTCTTGTCTCTTTAAAAGACATGATTTCCAGGCTAGGCGCAGTGGCTCACGTCTATAATCCCAGCACTTTGGGAGGCTGAGGCTGGTAGATCACAAGGTCAGTAGTTCGATACCAGCCTCGCCAACATAGTGAAATTCCGTCTCTACTGAAAATACAAAACGTAGCCAGGCATGGTGGCAGGTGCCTGTAACTCCACTCCAACCTGGACGACAGAGCGAGACTCTGTCTCAATAAATAAATAAATAAAAATAAAAAAGTAAAATAACATGATTTCCAGCCTGGGCAACAAGGCAAAAACTCATCTCTACAAAAAATACAAAATTTATTACTACCTAGGGGTGCTGAGCGGGGAGAATCTCTTGAACTTGAGAGATCAAGGCTGCAGTAAGCCATATTCATGCCACTGCACTTCAGCCTGGGTAACAAAGTGAGACCTTGTCTCAAAAATAATAATAATAACACTGACCAGGTGAGGTAGCTCACACCAGTACTCCCAGCACTTTGAGAGGCCAAGATTGGAGGATCATTTGAGGCCAGGAAATCAAGACCAGCCTGGGCAATAAAGCAACACCCTGTTTCCACAAAGAACAAAAATAAAGTAAATAAAATAAGTTGATGGAAGATGAGGAACACATCTGGGAAGCTGCGTGTTTCCTCACGGAGAGATTGGATCACTCTTATCTCCAGCTTGGTGTCTTGTGACAAGAGGTTGGCACTGCAAATGTTTGTTGACCTAAACAGTTATTTATTCACTCTTTCAACAGATGTTTATTGAGCACCTACTGGGCATTGTATGAGCACTGGGAACTGGAAAAGAAACAAGACTGACAAGGTCCGTGGGCTGATGGAGCTGACATTCCAGCGAGTGTGTGGGGAAGGGGGTGGGCAGAGAAGGGAGGCAAAAAAGAAACAAAGATGATGAAAGATCACAATAAGGGCTGTGTATCAGTTATCTCCTGTTGTATAACAAACACCTAACGATTTAGGGCTTAACACAACCTCCATTTATTTCCTTGCAATTCTGCAATGTGGGCTGAGCTCAGCTGGGTGGTTCTTTGGCTGGTCTTGGCGGAGGTCACTCGTAGCCTCAGTCATCTGTCATCAGGTGGCTTGAGAGGGCCTAGTCTGAAAAGTGTTAGACCTAACAGTGTTTTTTAAGTTGAATTAACTTTAAATGCAGAAACCAAAGCATTTCACATAAACCTTCAGATTCTTTGGAAAAATCAGCAGGTATGGCCACCCTGAGCCCACATTTCTGCAAGGCAGCAGAGCATTTGCTGGGCAGTGGCTGCCCCGGGAGATGGGGCATTGCTCTCCAGGTTCCCACAGCCCTAGCCTCTCTCTGGAGATTTCTAACACTGAGCCTGATTGTTGTTCTTTTTTTTTTTTTTTGAGGCAGAGTTTTGCTCTGTTGCTCAGGCTGGAGTGCGGTGGCATTATCTCGGCTCACCGCAACCTCCGGGTTCTTGCAATTCTCCTGCCTAAGCCTCCCGAGTAGCTGGGACTACAGGCGCATGCCGCCATGCCTGGCTAATTTTTTCTGTTTTAGATGGGGTTTCACCTTGTTGCCCAGGCTGGTCTCGAACTCCTCAGCACAGACAATCCGCCCACCTCAGCCTCCCAAAGTGCTGGGATTACAGGCGTGAGCCACTGCGCCCGGCCCTGATTCTTGTTTTGACTGTAGAGGCGAGGGGAAAGTGACGCCTCTCTCCAGCCCGTGGCCCTAATCACGGTAGAAGTAATCACGGTAGAAGGTGAAAACGGGCTGGAAGAGCCCGGCTTTGTCATTTGTATTGTTACTTCTCTCCACGTTTGCTTCACTTTTGTGAGCACTTTGGCCTTGCCAGCATTTTAACCCTTCTGATACAGAGTGGGAGGAGAGGGGCAGAGCAGTCTTCTATAAAGAGGTGACTTTGATGCTGTGCCCTTAAGGATGAGAAGTTAGTAGCTGGGATGAGTGTTAGGGGGAGACGCAATACCAATGTCCTGAGGTCACAGAGAACCCTGTGGCTGGAGCCGGAGATAAGGGACTTCCTGCAGGGTCTCAGAGGGCACGTGCCAAGTTTGGGTTTCATTCTCAGTGCAGTGAGACAGCAGCAGGAGGTTAAGTGGTGCAGCCACCATGGAAAACAGCTTGGCAGTTTCTCACGTTAATTATGGAGTTGACCTGGGTGTTCCACCCCTGGGTGTATAGACCCAAGAGAAGTAAAAACAGGGACTCAAATCCTTGTACTCAAATGCTCACAGCAATGCTATTCACATTAGCCAAAAGGGGAAGCAACCCAGATGCCCGTCAGTGAAGGAGCGGTTAAACAAAATGCAGTCTGTCCCTACGATGGAATATTATTCAGCCATATGAAGGAATGGGGCGCTGACCCACGTTACAATAGGGATAAACCTGCAAAATACCACGTGAAGTGACAGAAGACGGTCACAAAAGGCTACTTACTGCGTGGCTTCGTTTATATAAATGTCCAGGGGCCGGGCACAGTGGCTCATGCCTGTAATCCCAGCACTTAGGGAAGCCAAGATGGGCGGATCACGAGGTCAGGAGATTGAGACTAGCCTGGCTAACAGGTGAAACCCTGTCTCCACTAAAAATACAAAAATTAGCCTGGTGTGGTGGCGCCCACCTGTAGTCCCAGCTACTTGGGAGGCTGAGGCAGGAGAATCGCTTGAATCTGGGAGGCAGAGGTGGCAGTGAGCCGAGATTGCGCCCTTGCACTCTAGCCTGGGTGACAGAGCAAGACTCTGATTAAAAAAAAAAATGGGTGCAGGGGTCAGAACAGGCAAATTCCTAGAGACAAACAGCAGGTTACTGGTTGCCAAAGGCAGGGAGATGGGGAATGAGAGAGACTGTTCGTGGGTATGGGGTTTCCCTTGAGGGTGACAAAAATGTTTTGGGATTTGATAAATGAATGCCCAACATTGTGAACGTGCAAACGTGCCAATGAATCGTTCTCTCTAAAACGGCTCACATTTGGTCAATTTTACCTCAATTAAAAAAAAAAAAATGAGGCCAGGTGCAGTGGATCACGTGTAATCCCAGCACTTTGGGAGGCTGAGGCAGGCAGATTACCGAAGGCTGGGAGTTAAGACCAGCCTGGATAACGTGGTAAAACCCTGTCTCTACTAAAAATACCAAAAAAAAATTAGCCAAGTGTGGTGGTGTGTGCCTGTAATCCCAGCTACATGGGAGACTGAGGCAGGAGAATCGCTTGAGGTGGAGGTTGCAGTGAGGAGTGAGGGGAGATCGGGCCACTGCACCCTAGCCTGGGCAACAGAGGAGTACTCCATCTCAAAAAGAAAAAAAAAGGAGGGATGGAAGAAGATAGGGATAAGTAAAGCAATCAACACTCTCATAGCTACGTTGCTGTGGACATTGAGGAAATGGGGAATCCATTTTATACCCAAAGGGGTATTTCCTGTAGATGATCCAGGGGGCGTACAAGACTCTGGCTGGAGAGGGGTGGGTTAGCAGCACCAGGAGGGGTCCAGCCAGCTGTGCACCTGCCAGCGTTCCTGGTGCCCCCCCGTCTCGTCCCAGCTTCAGGGAATTGGAGGGAACCTGGTCAGGCAAGTCTCCTACAGCCCTTTAACGCATGTTTCTGAATTGGATTCAATGAGTGGCAGCCTTCCAGGGCCTGGAGCTGGGGGGAGACAGGATGGACTTTCCAAAGACACTGATGACTGAGGAACAGACTGCACAGGGAGGGGCTGGGATTGGGTGGGGGGCAGTTTACAGAAGGTGAACAGGACCAGCAGGAATTGCCGGTGAAGGCAGGAGGGTGCTGTCGGGATGTCTTGCCCTCACCACTGTCTAAGAAGAAAGCCTGGGAAGGAGACGGCTCCAGCAGCTCCAGGGGGCCCAGGGACTCTGGCTGCAGCGTCTGTGGAGCAGGACATATGAATGGCTCAGATCTAGGGAGAACAGGACCAGCCGGCTCTGACCAAGGAAAGCCGCAGCCACGTCCAGCCAACTCTAGAAGCAGATGGATCATTTCCAAGATGTCCTGAGAAGGGTCCTATTCCGAGTCCCTCCTTGCTGGACTCACCAGAGTCTAACTTAGGGGGTGGGGCTGCATCAGTTTCCTACGGCTGCTGCAGCAAACTCCCACATGTGCAGTGGCTTAAAGCAACACGGATGTGTTATCTCACCATTAGGAGGCCTGGTGTCCAACGCTGGTCTCGCCGGGCTAGAATCAAGGTTTCAGCAGGCTGGTTCCTCCTGGAGGCTCTCGGGAGACCCCTCCTGGTGCTCGGCCTTCAGCCCTGTGCCCTGCTCCAGCCTCTGTGCTGGTGGTCACGTCTCCTCTCTCTGACCCTCCTGCCTCCCTGATAAGGACCTTTGTGATTGCGGCGGGCCCAGAAAGCATTTGGATGTCTGTTCCCTCCAAATCTCATATTGAAATGGGATCCCCAGTGCTGGAGGTGGGGCCAGTGGAAGGTGTTTGGGTCATGGGGGGAGATCCCTCATGAATGAGCGCCCTCACCACGGTAGTGAGTTCACACGAGAGGTTTTTTTGTTTGTTTGTTTTTGTTTTTGTTTTGAGACAGAGTTTTGCTTTTTTTGCTTTTGTTGCCCAGGCTGGAGTGCAATGGCGTGATCTCGGCTCACCGCAAACTCCGCCTCCTGGGTTCAAGTGATTCTCCTGCCTCAACCTCCTGACTAGCTGGGATTACAGGCATGCGCCACCACGCCCAGCTAATTTTGTATTTTTCGTAGAGACGGGGTTCCTCTGTGTTGGCCAGGCTGGTCTCAAACTCCCGACCTCAGGTGATCTGCCTGCCTCGGCCCCCCAAAGTGCTGGGATTACAGGCATGAGCCACCGCGCCTTGCCAAGAGTTGATTGTTTAAAGAACCTGGCACATAACTGGGCGCAGTGGCTCACGCCTGTAATCCCAGCACTTTGGGAGGCCGAGGCAGATGGATCACTTGAGGCTGGGAGTTCGAGATCAGCCTGACCAACATAGTGAAACCCTGTCTCTAGTAAAAATATAACAATTAGCCAGGTTTGGTGGTGGGTGCCTGTAATCCCAGATACTCAGGAGGCTAAGGCAAGAGAATTGCTTGAACCCCAGAGGCAGAGGTTGCAGTGAGCTGAGATCACACCACTGTACTCCAGCCTGGGCAATAAGACCAAGATTCTGTCTCAAAAAAAAAGAAAGCCTGGCACCTCCCACCTCCCCTCTCCTTGCTCCCTCTCTTGCCATGTGAAGCCATGTGACGCACCTGCCCCCTTCACCTTACACCATGACTACCAGCGCCCTGAGGCTCTCCCTGGAAACAGCTGATGCTGGTGCCATGATTGTATGGCCTGCAGAACTCTGAGCCAAAAAACCTCATTACCCAGTTACAGGTATCCCTTTATAGCAATGCAAAATGGACTAACGCAGGCCCACCTTGGAAATGGAGAACGATCGCCCCGTCTCAGAGTCCTTAATCACACCTGCAAAGTCCTTTTGGCCATGTCAGGCGACATATTCACTGGTTCTAGGAGGAGAATGTAGATGTATTCAGCGGGGTGGCAAAGATTAGAAGTCTCAGTTTTTTTCCTGCAGAGGTGAGAACTCTGAAAGGGAGAACCCTGAGCGCTGCCGGGCTCTTCTGGCTGTGTCTGGGGCCTGTTGGAGCAGAGGAAGCTTTATTTGGTGCTGGTCTTACTGTATTGTGTCTAATGACACAGAGACAGCATAAAGCAGAAAGGACAGTCAGAGAGAGAATACCGGCTGGGTATCACAGACATGGGTCCAAATCCTGGCTCTGCCTCAGACAAGCCGTGTGACTTGGAGCAAGTTTGAGTCTCACTGTTATCCAGGCTGGAGCGCAGTGGCACGATCTCGGCTCAACACGACCTCCTCAATTCAAGTGGATCCCATGGATCTCCTGGATTCAAGCGATTCTCCTGCCTCAGACTCCAAAGTAGCTGGGATTACAGGCATGCACCACCATGCCTGGCTAATTTTTACATTTTAGTAGAGATAGGGTTTCATCATGTTGGCCAGGCTGGTCTTGAACTCCTGACCTCAAGTGTTCCACCTACTTCGGCCTCCCAAAGTGCTGGGATTACAGGCATGAGCCACTGTACCCAGCCATGGAATAAGTTTAATCGCTTCTGACTTTCTTATTTGTGGAGCAAGGGCTGTAAAGACCTCTCAGGAATATTCTGAGTATAGTGACTAGGTTTAGCAACCCCTCCACGGGGCCTGGTAGGGGAGGTATTTGATGAATGCTGGCCCTGGAAAATTTCTGGGCTGTGCAGAGGACAGGAGGGGAGGGCAGCCAAGGCAAGCTGCACCTCCCTCTTCCTCCTCCACCCTGCCCCACAGCTGTGCTGGGCACACACGGGGCGGCTGCAGCGGCTGCTCTCTGGCCGTGCTGGAATTGTGAGTTTCTCCTTTCCTGATCACAGCTGATAAGTATATCCTGCTCGATACAAATACATCCACCCTTATGGCAAGAGTCCCAGGCCGGGAAATCTCTGAGCACGCCACCTCTACCCCAAGAGAGTGTGCACTGCCTTTCCCCATAAATTGTTCAGGCGTATACAACCGTGCATGGGTGAGGGGTCCTCCCACCCCCTGGCTCCATGCTCTGGGATGCAGCCGGGGAAGATGCAGGCTGGGCTGGCAGTGGCAACTGTGCAGAAGTGGGTCGTGTGTAGCTATCAGCACTGATGGGGCTCAGAGACGAAGGCTTCACGGCCAGCACAAGGAGGTCTCGACTTGCACCAGCTACTGTTCTCTGCACTACCATGCATTAACTCACTTGGTCTGGCACAACCCTGAGGCTGTAGGTCCTTGCCACTGCCCCCAGGAAAACTGAGGCAGAGAGAGGAAGGACCCAGCTAACGAACAAGTTAGTGCTGGAGAACGGATTTGAACCCAAGTTTAGCTTCAGGACCTGAGCTTTTAACTGAAGGTTGCTTCCTACTGAATTTAATTCAGAAACATGAGTGTGAAGGCCGTAGGAGACTTGTGCTCCCAGGTTCCTTCCAGTTCCCTGATGCTGGAGCGAGATGGGGGATCCCTGGGGAACACTGGTTGGTGCACACGTGGGTGGGCTCCTCCTGGTGCTGTTAACCGCCCCCTCCAGCCGGAGTTTTGTTTTGCCCACCCCCCGACCATCTACAGGAAACACCACTTTGGGTATGGATAGGGTTTGGCTGTGTCCCCACCCAAATGTCATCTCGAATTGTAATCCGAATCATAGTCCTCGAGTGTCAAGGGAGGGACCTGGTGGCAGGTGATTGGCTCATGGGAGCAGTTTCCCCCAGGCTGTTTTCATGATAGAGTTCTCACGAGAGCCGGTTGTCTGATAAGTGTGTGGCTCGTTCCCCTTCTCTCTCCTGCCACCACGTAAGACATGACTTGCTTCTCCTTTTGCCCGTGACTGTAAGTTTCCGGAGGCCTCCCCAGCCATGCGACCTGTGAGTCAATTAAACCTCTTTTCTTCATAAATTACTCATTCTCAGTTAGTTCTTTATAGCAGTGTGAAAACAGACAAATGCAGGTATAAAAGTAGACTCCTGGCCTAGTGTGGTGGCTCATGCATGCCTATAATCCCAGCACTTTGGGAGGGTGAGGCGTGTAGATGGCTTGAGGTCAGGAGTTCGAGACCAACCTGGTCTTGAACATGGTGAAACCCCATCTCGACTAAAAATACAAAAATTATGTGTGTGTGGTGGTGCATGCCTGTGATCCCAGCTACAGGGGAGGCTGAGGCAGGAGAATTGCTTCAACTCGGGAGGTGGAGGTTGCAGTAAGCTGAGATTGCACCACTGGACTCCAGCCTGGGCAACAGAGCAAGACCCTATCTCAATAAATAAATAAATATGCAGAAAAAAAGAGTGGATTCCCCATTTCCTCAAAATCACCAGTGATGCAGCTACTGGAATGTTGATCACTTTTCTTACTGGCCCCCTATCTTCTAACTGCTGCCTCCTGGGTTCAAGTGATTCTCCTGCTTCAGCCTCCTGAGTAGCTGGGACTACAGGCGCGCACCACCACGCTTAGATAATTTTTGTATTTTTAGTAGAGATGGGGTCTCACCATGTTGGCAGATGGTCTCAATCTCTTGACTTCATGATCCAGTCACCTCGGCCTCCCAAAGTGCTGGGATTACAGGTGTGAGCCACTGTACCCAGCCTCTTTTTTTTTCAATTGAGGTAAAATTGGCCAAATGTCAGCCATTTGCGAGAGAACAATTCAGTGACGTTTAGCACATTCACAATGTTGGGCATTCATCTGTCCAGTTCCAAATCATCGTCACCCTCAAAGGAAACCTGTACCCATAAATGGTCACTCCCATTCCCCCCTCCCAGCCCTTGGCAACCAGTAACCTGCTGTTTGTCTCCAGGAATTTGCCAGTTCTGGACACTCATATAAAGGAAGTCACGCAGTAAGTGGCCTATTTTGACAGTCTTCTCTTCACATGGTATTTTGCTGGTTTATCCCCGTTGTAACATGGGTCAGCACCCCAGTCCTTCACATGGCTGAATAATATTCCATTGTGTGCATAGACTGCAATTTGTTTATCCATTCATCCGCTGACGCACATTTGGGTTGTGAATAGCGCTGCTATGAGCATTTGAGTACAAGTATTTGAGTCTTCACTTCTCTTGGGTCTACACACCCAGGGGTGGAACTCCCGGGTCACATGGTAACTCCATGTTTAACACAAGGAGTTTAACACAAGCTGTTTTCCACAGTGGTGGCACCTTTTACACTTCCAGCAGCAGTGTACAAGGGTTCCTGTTTCTCCATATCCTTGCCAACATTTATTTTCTGCTTTATTAAAATTTTAAAAATTACAGCCATGCTCCAGTGGAGAGTGTTTATCTTTTTTTTTTTTTTTTTTTTTTGAGAGAGGGTCTTGCTCTATTGCCCAGGAGTGCAGTGGTGTGATCATCCCTCCCTGTAGCCTTGACCTCCTGGCCCCAAGCAATCCTCCCACCTTAGCCTCACAAGTAGCTGGGACTACACGTAAGTGCCACCACACCTGGCAAATTAATTTTTAAATTTAATTTTTAAATTAAAAAATTTGTTTTTTTTTAGACAGAGTCTCGCTCTGTTGCCCAGGCTGGAGTGCACTGGTGTGATTTTGGCTCACTGCAACCTCTGTCTCCTGGGATCAAGTGATTCTTCTGCCTCAGCTTCCTGAGTAGCTAGGAGTACAGGCACCTGCCACCACGCCCAGCTAATTTTTGTATTTTTAGTAGAGACAGGGTTTCATCACGTTGGCCAGGTTGGTCTCGAACTCCTGACCTCGTGATCTGCCTGCCTCGACCACCCAAAGTGCTGGGATTACAGGTGTAAGCCACTGTGCCTGGCCTATCCCTCATTTTTAAAAGCAGAGCTAAGATGCCACTTGGCCCCACCTCACAGATCCAGTTGAGAAAAATGGGTTTTTCAAGTCCAGTGCCCTTGGTAGAGAAGGATCATTGGTGTAAACGGATTGGGGCCGGTGGAAGCAGCTGACCCAACCTTCAGAAGAAATTCAATCTTCTCCTTGGCCCAGTAACCATGCAGACAACTCCAGTCATGGCCTGCTTACGCCCCAACTCCAGAGTGGGCAGAGCTCACATGAATGGACTCCCTCAAGTTCTCCAGAGAGGTATAGTTTCCGCTAAAAAGTCAAACTTGATCTTACTAAAAAAAAAAAAAAAAAAATCTTGGCCAGGTGTTCATGCCTGTAATCCCAGCACTTTGGGAGACTGAGGTAGGCAGATCACAAGGTCAGAAGTTCAAGACCAGTCTGGCCAACATGGTGAAACCCCTTCTCTACTAAAGATACAAAAATTAGCTGGGCATGGTGGTCCGAGCCTGTAGTCCCAGCTACTCGGGAGGCTGAGGCAGCAGAATAGCTTGAACCAGGGAGTCGGAGGTCACAGTGAGCTGAGATTGCACCATTGCACTCCAGCCTGGTGACAGAGCAAGCCTCCATCTCAAAAAAAAAAAAAAAAATTAGCCAGGCATGGTGGTGCGCGCTTGTAATCCCAGCTACTCAGGAGGCTGAGGCAGGAGAATCGCTTGAATCTGGGAAGCAGAGGTTGCAGTGAGCCGAGATTGCAGCATTGAACTCCAGCCTGGGCGACAGGTCCAGACTCTGTCTCAAAAAATAAATAAAAATAAGAAATATCTTGGCTTCCATCAGCTTCTATTCCAGCTGAAGGACAGTGGTCCTGACTCAGCCCCCAGCAGGAGGATTCCGCTGACCCCTTTGCCACATACTGTCTGACTTTCCATCCTTGGCTGTTCAACAACTGAGCCAGTTTCAAAAAGGGTCTGTCCGCTCTCCAGAGAGGCAGGCCGGACTGTGATATCATTATGGGTCTGGACGTTGGAACTGGCCTTGAATCCCAGCTCTGCCCTCTCGGTGCCTGTTTGCTGTGCTGTAAAATGGACAGAATGATAGAGCCTTCTTCCTAGGGCTGTTGCAAGGATAAAGTGACTTAACACCTGAGGTGCTGAAGATGGGCTCCATTATATAGTCTTTCAATAGGAGATCCGTATCACCATTGGGAGCAGTCAACAGGGTTAAGGATGGTGACAGTCAACCTGTCACCTCCCCACCTGCAACATGTCCTCCCCCATAGACAGAGTGTCCCTCTGTCTCAGGCACTGGTTTCTGGATGAGACTCTGTCAGCAGTAACTCTCCCTCACCCCAAAGATAAAAGGGCTACAGGCTGGGCATGGTGGCTCACTCCTGTAATCCCAGCACTTTGTGAGGCCGAGGTGAGCAGATCACTTGAGGCCAGGAGTTCACGACCAGCCTGGCCAACACAGTGAAACCCCATCTCTATTAAATTTAAAATACAAAAATTAGCCAGGCGTGGTGGCACGTGCCGGTGATCCCAGCTACTTGGGAGGCAGGAAAATCGCTTAACTCAGGAGGTGAAGGTTGCAGCGAGCCGAGATTGCGCCACTGCATTCCAGCCTGGGTGACAGAGCCAGACCCTGTCTCAAAATTAAATTAAAATTTAAAGGGCTAGAGGCCACTGGTCCATATGACCTTGTTATGATAGGTGAAAAAAAATTTAAACCCACTCGCCACACCTACGTTATGCCATGCTATGTGACCTAAGATGAATACTGCCTCTTTTCATGTGATTTCAGGAGGGAGTCCGCAGACGTGCGGCGCACTCGCCTGTCCTTACCTAACCTGGACCTTAGGGGAGAGTTGCTAGGCTCTTTGCCCCTTGCCTTCAGTGGAGATCTGTATTTGAATTATCTTTTCTAAGTACTACCAGTCTTTGTAGATTTATTGTCTCTGGACAGCGCAGTAAGAGGGAACTACAGAGAATTCTGCTTTCCGCAGATGGAATTCTGCCTCATATTACTAAGCCCTTAATATCAAAGTCCTCTAGTCCTTTGAAATCTATTTTATTTCTCTCTTCTGAGGAAAGCAAATTTGAAACCATTTTTCAGGGAAGACAGCAAGGAGACTTATGGTGACAGTGATGGAAGAGGCTCAGGCAGTGACTGGTGTGTGTCTGCCAAGGGACAGACAGATCGCAAGCCAGGGTCTAGGAGATGACACCCAGACCGTTAAAATGACAGAAACGACAACATTCCATTCACAAGTCAAGCTGTATTGATAATGCTGAGTTAGCAGGAACCACTCTAAAAATCAGAAACAGTTAGAATGCCTTCCCCATCAAATTATTTTATTAGGTTAATTAAACAGCTTAAAGATAATTCATTTTGTGTGGCACCCTTCTAGAAAATATTTCAAGTTTTTAAATGAACTTCCGATACATAAAACAAAATTACTTTAGCATACACAAATTTCAGATCAAAATACAACACTCTGTTTCTGTTTTCTTACAGTTATAAAATCCAGTCAATACAAACTACATAAAAAAGATAAAACACTTTCACTGATCCTTGGTACAAGAGAACAGCATGATGGCAGAATGTTCCCCAAGCACAGGTCCTGGGTTCGTGAGAAGGGACCGACCCCACAATATACTGAAGCATGTAAACAAAGTGCATGCTACTTAACTTCAGAAGGTTAACAAATCCTTTTTGCATCAGTATTACGTGTAAACCATAAAGCAACTTTTCAAAAGAAAGGTTATTCATTTAAAAGTACTTCTGACTGCTAAACTTCTTACCAACAAGTGAATAGAAAATTATTCCACAAAACAAACCTAGTACCTTTGGACCACAGGATGTGAGACGTGACATTTCAATGAAATCAACTTAGCACAATTTCTCTACTATCCTACTGAACTTGGGGAGTACGATTTTACAAGTTGCAGCCTTCTAGCACTTTCAATAGTTGGAACTTTCTAAACAATGCCTCTCGTTTAGCTTATGTATTTTCATTGCAAATCCCTGTTTTTCAGTAGTACGACTTTATTAACGATAGGATAATATCACACACAATACAACCTTAACTAAATACGTGTCTAAGCAGACCTCTCTACTTGGAATTCTACTAAATAATAAAGTTACAGGATTTTTGGTGCGGTTATTTATATGGTATTCATGGCATTTTCCTTATAGTATTAAAAGCATCAAAATGACAAATCAAGACTGCTAAAAATCGGTCTTGGACAAGGGTGACAGTCACATATTCAAGGGTCCCGTGCAACACTGGCATGAGCCAACAGGAGCCACGCCGGCCACCCGCTGGGCCAGGGCCCACTGCCAACAGCGGCCCTGAATTTGGGAGGGTCAAATCGAATTTACAATCTTGTTTTCAGGAATTTCCTTGGCAGTTCTCTTTCATGGCAGAAGACCTACACCCATGATGGAAAACAAAAGAACATACACATTTCTAGTGTGGCATGAATGGGCCGCACTCACAGACAGAGACGTCACTCTGACTAGTGACACACAATGAAGTCTGCCCGCGCCTACCCGAGGAGCATCTGCAATACGGTTTCTGATGAGGATGGGAACATGTGGAAGCGGGCAGAGCAGGGGGTGCTTTAATCGGCAATGCCGATCACTTCCAGGCTGCTGGTGCACACCCCGACACTGGCTGCAAAGGTTCTTTAAAATTTCTGCTGAAGCCACGGTGATTACCTGATGGTTGTCACAATTCACAGAAATGACACAGAAATGAAAGGGTATCACCATTACGTCGCCGGTGAACTGAAGGGGTGCAAGACCCAGGAGCCAAACAAAAGCTGAGCTCCAAGTGAATTCAAAATGAAAAGAACCCCAAGGGCAGAGAAAGCCACGAATTACGTAACTAAGCAAGTTTTGCTAACAAATAGCCTGTGCTTTTCTTAACTAAAGGCCACTTGATACATTTTCCAACATAAAATTTTTATTCAGATTATCTTTGTTTTCAACGGAGAGCTTGAATTTTGAGGTACGATCTAGGAAAAAGATGTTATCACCTCACAAATGGAAGGCTTACTTCTTTATTTCTTAAGCTGACGGTATCCTTTTGCCCGCCCCATGTACCAGATCCTACATTTTTTTTTTTTTTATAAAACATAACTCAACTTTAACGAGCATATGCTAGTTTAATAATAAGTTTACTGAAGTTTCTTTTGAAACAAATTCCTTTTGGAAAAACACATGAAAAGGTGGTCTGTCTCGTAAACAAACAGTTCTAATTTCCGATCCCATCCATGATTTGGAACACAGTGTGTTTTTAAGTCAGAGCTGAAGAGGAGACAAGGGCTGTGCTCTGCTCTGGAGAATTCGAGCTGGAAGGGGACAGAGTAGAACCCACACGGAGACTCCCCATCCGGCTCTGCGGATGGATGGATGGACACGGCAGAGCGCCTGTCACAAGAGGCCACCTAGACCGAGCACGTTGGGGAGAGCGGGGCTGCGCTGGGTGCTGAGGTAGTGCACCTGGCCTGTGCCGGCCTCCTCCCCCGGCTTAGAGGGGAGCCCTGAGGGCCTCGGGGCCAGCCTGGAAGGTGTCATTCTAGCCTACAGGTGCCTAAGGGGCTGGGATGTGTCCTTGGGGGTGCCTCAGAAGGTGAGGGGCCTGTTCTGACCTGGAGCCTGAGGACAGATCTGACTCACAGGCAGGCCCAGCTGGCTGTGGAAAGTGCTAGTATGAAGGTCTGCTCAGGGATCCCTGAGGCTCATGACCTGGGCATTACGTGGTAATAGGAAGGTCTGCTCAGCGATCCCCGAGGCTCACGCCCTGGGCATTACGTGGTCTGAGGAACCAGAAGAGCTACTCTTCTCGCCCTCCCCAACTCGCTCCAACTCTTTTCAGTTTTTATTTTGGATACGTAATTCAAGTAGTTAAAAAACCAGGCTGGAAGAGGGGTGGGAAAGAAGAGCAGAGGACAGGGTGGGAAAGCTATCCCAAGAAAAGTAAGTAAAAACGACTCCAAATCATGGCCAAGATACCCTTACTCCACCTTGACGACCACCCAAAGCCAGCAGAGAAAGGCGGGCCGACTGCGAAGTGCCTGTTTTCTCAGAGATTCCACCTAGCAGTGTCCTTGGGGAGCCACAGTGGAACACGGAGAGAAAAACCAATGCTGTTCAAACAAAAGCTTATTAACAAGCGAAGGGAACGGGAAGACACAGACAGCTAGCTCTGAAGACTCGGCGTGGACCCCAGTCTATCAATCTCTTAGGATCATGATCTCGTGTTTCCCCTATTTCTGAGATTTTTTAAAAAATTTCTTTGTTACTATTTTTTGAGACGGAGTCCCCGTCTGTTGTCCAGGCTGGAGTGCAGTGGCACAATCTCAGCTCACTGCAACTTCTGTCTTCTAGGGTCAAGTGATTCTCCTGCCTCAACCTCCTAAGTAGCTGGGATTACAGGGGCCCACCAGCACACTCGGCTAATTTTTTTATTTTTAGTAGAGACAGGGTTTCACCATGTTGGCCAGGCTGGTCTCAAACTCCTGACCGCAAGTGATCTACCTGCCTTTGCCTCCCAAAGTGCTGGGATTACAGGCGTGAGCCACCTTGCCTAGCCTGAGCAGATCTTTTACAAGGTAGAAGGGGGTCAGGACACACAGGGAGAGGCTTTTACTCCTTCTCCCTCCGGAGCTGAGAGTAAAACTGCAGTGGACTTTCACCAGGGAGGAGGACTAGACAAGACCATGATGTCTTGGTGACGATGTGGCCCATCGGCAAGGCTACCAACCCGGGGAGTGGGAAGGTCGCCCCACCAGCCTCCCCTAGGGCGGGGGAAACAGTTGGCTTATATTCAAATGGTCAATATCACCATAACTTTTTTCTGCAATTTCATATAGCAGTGTTCTTTCTTGAACCTAGACATAAGACTTTACATCTAGCCATGAGACTGAAGAGTACCGCAGAGCTAATGACCAACACGCCCCGCCCAGCACTCCTTCTCTGCCGTCTCTATTTTCATGAGTTGCTGATAAAAATGTCCAGCAGGTCCAGCTCACCTTCAGTGATCCTGCCAAGCTCCGAGCTTCCCAACATTGTCTGGATCTGGCTATTCAACCTAGTCTCGGTTCTTTGTTAAATCCTGGCTCTACTTCCTGCTCATATTCGGAGATCAAGAATGACTTTATCAAATATTTTATTGAAATCAAGACAAGCTGAGCACATCACATACTCCTTCCTCTGCCAGGCTCATAACCTCACCAGGAAAAGAAGTGTATGATATGACAGAAGGATTCAGTAGCTCACTTTCTGTACCACTTTGTTAAATAAGCTTCTTTATGCAAGGGTACAAAAGTTCCACACACACAGACACATGCACAAACACACATGCACGTACACACAAGTACTCATAATACATATTTAAGTTTCATTTAACATCTAAGTTAAGAAAGCATAGTAGAGGTCTATGATCTAAAACAGAGATCTAGGAAATATCTAGTTTCTTTGACCAATATAGACTATTACATTTGCTATTTTAAAGAAAAAAAAAATTCAACTTTGGTAAAGAGTTTTAAGTATTATTAGAGAACTTCACTGTGAAAATTCTAAACAGATGGTTATTTATAACAAACTGTATGTATTCTAAACATATTTTGGGCTGTTTCAGCTACCTACAATTGTTTGGAATCTAAATATTAGAGATGTAGAAGGAGAGAGGTGGCATGGGTCTAGAAGGTAAATCATTTTATGGCTGGATGTGGTGGCTCACGCCTGTAATCCCGGCACTTTGGGAGGCTGAGGCAGGAGGACTGCCTGAACCCAGCAGTTCAAGACCAGCCTGGGCAACATGGTGAAACCCCATCTGAACTAAAAATACAAAAAACTAGCTGGGCATAGTGGTATGCACCTGTAGCCCCAGCTACTTGGAAGCTGAGGCCAGAGAATCCCTCGAGGCTGGGAGATTGCGCCACCGCACTCCAGCCTGGGTGACAGAGCGAGACTCCATCTCAAAAAAAGAAGAAAGGATTTTATGAACACAAACATATAATATATTTACTTGTATACCATGTGGCAGCAGACGTGAGAATGGGGAAAGCTGTAAGGCCCAGGACATTCCGCGCAGGCAGCCTCGGCCTCCCCGACAGGGTCTCCCTGTACTCCGTGTTGAGAACGGACATAGTCAGGGTGGCAGCAACAGTGATCACTGCGAGCAAGCCACTAGCCCAAGTGCTTACAGTCATCACCCAGTTAGTCCTCACCACAACCCTCAGAGGGTAAATCCTCCTGCTATGCTTCTTCCACGTAGGAAACTGAGGCTCGGGGTTAAAGAGATTCCCAAGTCACAGAGCGGTAACTGTGGCAGAAGCCCCCAGCCCCAGAAGCACCTGACACCAAGGCCTATGCTCCCAACCACCGGGTGTGTAAGGAAAGTATATAAAGATGATTGCCTGATAATAATTCAAACGTCTGGGGTTTAAGTGAAAGGAGGAAGCCTTGGTTCTCATGGAAACCACTTCCAGGAAATGTCTCATGTCCTAAGCTAAGCCAGCAGGGTGCTAACAGATTGCCATTGGAGGATAAGCTTTGCCATCCTACTGTTAAGAGCAAGCCCTTTAATCTGAAAAGCACAAGCATAAAAATTAAATCTTACTAATGCGTAAGAGCAGTTAAACTTGGTTATACGAGGTATGCCAGGCTTTTAGAAATGGGCATAACTCTTTTGGCCACGGCATCACTGAAGTCCTCCATTTAAGTAGGCTGTGTATGACTGTGGCCTGAAACTGGGCCATTATTACAAGATCTCCCAGGAGGAAGAGTCTTGCCTACAACTGGTGAGCCTCCTCAACTCCTTCCTCCTGACAGGGTGACCAGGCAAGCTGACAGACACTAGGGAGGATGGAGGCCCCCACGTGTGGGGTGCAGAGGGCGCGTACCGCAGGAAGCCGAGGGATGCTCCACTGGAACAGGGAACAAATCGCATCATTCATGATTCTAAGTATCATCCAACTCCATGTGGTTCTGCCAATCTCAACTCTGCACTTCGGAAACACTTTGAGTGAGAAGGAGCTTAGCAGTGAGTATAGATTTTCATCAAAATTAAAGATTTTTGGGAAACAATAGCACCTTATAGAAAATGAAAAAAAATAGTAGCCTCAAGCACCCAAATCCCAAACACTGGGTCAGATGACAGAGGGACACATTTTCTTGTCTGATGCCAACAAGAATGGAAATCAAGCCCTCTGTTTTACACAGCAGCGACGGTTAGACTACGTTTCTGCATTAGGAAAACACAGCCTTTTAAAGACTCTTTAAAGTTCAAGTTGAGTTTCAAGTAATCACTTTGCAGCAACTCTAGGAGAATTATTGTTCCTTCTGGTTGTAAGTGCCTTTTTTTTTTAAGTAGTAAAATGGAAAACAGGCCTTAGAGAATTGTATTTCTCAAGGCCGCTGACTGCCTGCTTCCAAGCTTTTGTTAAAGAACAGAATGTGTTGAATTCTTCTAAATTGGCAGGGGATCAAGCACAGCACTACATAATGAGGTAGCTGAGAACATAGTTTTTCCTATAAACACAAAGAACAAGTGAATAAGTGCATGTAATTCTCATCCAATTAAACAGGAAACACGATAAAGCAAGTTACTATAGTTGTATTTAAACCAAGTTCACTGGTATGACTTGAAAAACTTTAACCCAAGGTTCTAAGGTACGCCTTATTCATAACTAATGAGTAAAAACAATAAAAATAAGGTATCCAAACCTACTATTTGTACTGAAATGCTAAAATAAGATCCTAATAAATATAATTCACCAACCAGAAAACAGACGAATCTACATTTGGGATGTGAATAATGTGAAACGGCCATTTATTTCTGTGGACCCTACTCAGTGTGTAATTGTTCACTTCATCTTAAGGCAGTATGTCCCCCGGACTCTGTGTGATGCCATCCTCTTCCACCTACTCCTTCTCTAATTCAAACCACGAATGTATCATTTCTGGGTTTCTTTCAATGTATGCAGGGAAGGAAGCTCAACAACTTTGTTGAGCCAGGAAGAAATTAATATCAACATTTATAATCAGGCCAAATTTCAGTTGAGTAGGGACTTTAAAAGATTGGTTTTAATCTTAAAAAAAAAAAAAGAGGCCGGGTGAGGCAGCTTATGCTGCTAATCTCAGCACTTTTGGAGACTGAGGGGGGCGGATCACGACGTCAGGAGATCGAGACCATCCTGGCTAACATGGTGAAACCCCGTCTCTACTAAAAATACAAAAATTAGCCGGGCGTGGTGGCACATGCCTGTAATCCCAGCTACTCAGGAGGCTGAGGCAGAATTGCTTGGACCCCGGAGGCGGAGGATGCAGTGAGCCAAGATCGCATCATTGCACTCCAGCCTGGGCAACAGCGCAAGACTCCATCTCAAAAAAAAAAAAAAAAAAAAAAAAGAGGGCAACAGACATTTCTGACTAAATAATTATATAATGTAGTTTTATTTATTAGATGATTAATTTCATGAGAAAGAGAAGGAATTTAAAAATCCAATTACTTGGATAATTTCAATGACAGAACTGAAAAAGAACATACTTTCTATCGGTAGTTGCTGGCTCAAGCGACTATAGTTTCGGTTGGGTCTGAGACCAGGAGTTTGAGACCAGCCTGGGCAACAGAGTGAAACCCTGTTTCTACAAGAAATTTAAAAAATAAAATAAAAAAGAACAAACTTTCTTAAACTGTATGCATTACACCAAACCATTTGGAAGTATGACTAAATTCCTTAGATGTCACATACATGGAACTATTACAATGAGACAATATTGAGATATGTTTACAATGGAAACAATAAGATTACTTCTGAAAAATACAAAACCTTAGAAAGTTTTAGCAGCTAACTTGCAAAAAATATAGAAAATGCCTATCAGTCAATACTACGGAGACTTAACCGCCAGCAAGCACGACAGACACTCAACCCAAGTTCGTGTTCTCAACTATGGGCAAATGGTCCTTTCTCATCCTTATACCACACATTTCTGTAATTTCTACAGAAAGAGTCAAGAATACTTCAAGAATTATTTAAAAGCTAGCAAAATATTTTCCTAACATTCTAAGATACAGTTTATTTTCCCTTACTAATTACATGGAATAAGAGAGGGAAGTATACATGAAGCTGCAGCTCTTTGAAATCAAAAAGTTTCTCTTTCAAACACACATTCTTCTGTCCTTATGATCTTAGTAAATTCTTCAACTTCCTACAGCTAACTAACAAAGAAAATCAAACATATTTCAGGTTATGTCTGTGCAACTAGCAAAGGACATGTTTGGGAGCTTAAATTGTATTAATACTACAAATGATTCTTCTATGATTAAAAATACTTGCATGCCTAGAAACATCAAGTTCTGGCCCCACCGCCTGACTGGTGAGCTGATAATCCAAACACCTGGCTTCTGCTTTTGGTTCTTGCTGCTCCCTAAAGCGAGAGATGAAGCTGCACGTGTCAGGCCTCCAAGATTACCCTCATACAATGGGGAAAGTGCCCTGACCATCCCAGAGATGTGACGATCAAAGGGATGTATGTCCTGGAAAGATTTTGAGACCCATATAAAAAAGCAGTCAGTGAAGCTCAATATTAAACATGATCAACATTATAAGCTGTGCTGAGTAGAGGGGTCTCAAAAAACCTACAGGACACGTGGAGACCACAGGATTGTACATCACGTACCTCAGGCACTTGGCATTGTTTATTCTATACTAGTTTCCACTCCATACAGGAGGCTGGCCCATCTGGGTACAAAGTTTCTAATTGAAAACCCAGTAAAATCAGTCACTCTTAGAGTGCCCTTTTCAAGAGAAGAATATCACTTTGATCATAAGAATACATTTATCTGTCAAATGTTTATTGACTACCTACTCTGTGCATTCACTGAGACCAGTAGATGACAAAAGACAGGGCCCGGCATGCCCATCCCAGGGTGAGTTTACGATCTTGAGTGAGAGGGTGGTGTGACATCCACCTCACTGTTCAGCTCCCTGAATGGCAACCATAGTTCCTAGTGGGTGCTCATCAGACATGTGTTGGCGGAACCTTTCCCTTCTACCAGGTATTTTTCGGGGGGGTTCCAGCATCTCTGAATTAATACAAAGTGCCACCTCACTCTTCCCCCATTTAACCAAATGTCTCCATCTGACCACAGGAGGCCTCTTTAATCATGAACGCCAACATTCTGGAAGGGGATACTGTGGTGTTTCTAGCATTCCTTGGAAGGTTTTTGGAATCCCTGGTTTGGTACACTGAGGTAGAATGTACCAAATGGAACTCTAATGGGCCATGGTACCTAAGATACTTCTCTAGAAATGAAACTTAACCACCCATGAGTGACTTAGGTGTCACAGCAAACACAGCCCTATCTTTACCACATTTGTACAAAGAATGTATTTCCTTTACATTGACTAGAGAATCCCTCCAACTCATAAATTATAAAAATGACACTTCCAAACCAACAATGAAAAAAGCGTCATCATTAAAGTGGTAGTGCAATATAATAGAACGCCTCATTACAAACAAAACACCATCCAATATACCCCCAAATGCTCTTTCTTGGTTGTTACACAGTTTGAAAAAAGGCTATAGTTAGCTATCAATTCCTCACAGCAATGAAATATTAAGCTAAATAATGAATTTAGTAATTACATAGGCCAAATCTTGACAGTATACCAACTACAAGTTGGTAAACACTGTTTTTAATCCTGCTAAAGAAGAGAAATGCTAACACCAAGTAAAACTTACTGTAAACTACAAATATTTCAGTATTTACACTCAATATGAGTTTGACATAGTATAAACTGAAGGTCAACAGGCTCAAGAATTTATCTGAAGCACCAGGAGACAGTAAATAGATGTAGTTTAGAACTACAATTCAAAAAGTAAACCCATACAAATACATTATCAGGTCAAATGGCATGACATACACATGCACACTCACTCATCTCTCACACGGTTTCTTCCCACAGGATATAAGCACTATCAAAAACAAAACAAAAAAACACTTTAAATTAAACACTTAAATCTTTGAAAAGTCTATATTTGGATATGCTAAACAAAGAAACAAACAACCTATTTTAGACTGCAGCCTAGGAGAGATTCTTTAAATATTCACTTATTCTAACCTGAGACAACTTTCCTTCTCAAAAGAAATTGCACTTTCCCCAAAGACATCGGTATTTAAAATTTAAGACCTATGCTGAGCCACCAATTTCAACACACACCTGGCAAAAGTGCTTATCAAGAAAGAAGTATCAAAAAATTATTAAGAAATGATGTTTCAAGGCATAAGTGGAATGTTAAAACACAAACCTGCATGAAATGAGCGAAATTTATTTTACAATACTGAAATAACTGTAATTTACAAGAGTCATGATTAATGTTGGAGCACAGTAAAATTAAATCATCCCTATACTTTAACACATTTTAATATTTGTTTATAGTAAAATAAGTTTGGCACTTAGCAGCTTTTGTGTTATTGCATCCCCTATGATGTGGCAAATTTATTTTATAAAACGTTATCTAATTTCTGCAGTTACAGTGTCAATGAACTGAATAAAACAAAACAAAACACTATTTTTATAAAATGAATTTATCAAGTCATGCAGGTACTGATAATATTGCAAGAGGAACACATTCACTCCTAAATAATGAACTGTCTCCTTGGAAAGGCCTGGCGTAGACTGGAGAAAAAAGCTTTAAATGTCAGAAATTAAAAAAAAGAGAATTGCTGACGATCATGGCTTTAATTGGATGTCAGTTACTGTTTTAATGTTCCCCAACTGCAGCTGCTGAATGCCAAGGTACTGTTCTGTACAGGATATTTCACCAAAGCAAATTTAGTTTTCCAGCAATTTGCTTCTTCTAAAATTAATGTCTAGTTGTAAAAAGAAAAATCTTCCTTTCTTTGCAGAGGCCACATAGTTTGCTTTCATTAAAAGATCTCCACAGTATCACTGGAAAATGTGCAGAAAACAGCTGACTGGTAAACAATGCAATTCTAAGCTTGTTTTGACTGACATATTAAACATGATTAATTACATGACTGCAGCACATCTGGCCTGCTGCCTCTGGTGTATAAGATAAAAACCTTACACCTTCTCTGATCAGGTATCTTCTGGCCAAAATGGAGCATTAATGTGCCACACTCAACACTCTTTAATCCCACAGGCATAGCATCTTTCAGCAACTTCTGTAGCACTATACTGACTTCCAGAAGGTGTTAGAAAAAAAATCACAGTTAGGTCACCCTTTTTTATGTCTATGGGTGGGAGAGCCTAAGTGATGTTTCATATGCATGTTAACTGCATACAAACGTTCCATACAGGAAGTTTCTAGAAGAAGTTCCTGTTATCATTTTACAACCAAAGGATACCTTTATACATGTGTTATTAAGACAAAATGCTGCTTCTTACAGCCATATTGCAAGAGGAAAAAAAAGCGGTAGAAAACAATTAAAAATGAAGTACTGTATATTAAATTGATTAGAAATTTGATATTGCATAAAATTCAATTTAGGAAGTAATCAAGCACTTCGAAGTCCCCAGTTTCACACTAGGGTGGTGTAATTTAAGTGGAAAACAAATTATCTTACAAGATAGATACGTTCCACGAACAAAAGACATTTTTCCCCCAATGAGAAGTGGGGTAAAGTGAGTTGAGGTGGGAATGAGAGATAGTAAAGGAGGGAAGGAGGAAAAGATTAATTTGCTCTACTACGAACAGAATGAAATTAAGTTGAGGTAGTTTATTCTACCAGCCAAACTTTACTCGGAACATAATTTGTCTAAAACTCTCACTAGTGAATGCCACTGGGAAACTTCTCTAACAAAGACTAGATTCTTAACACAGATTCGCATTCTAAGACAAGTTTTCAAACCCTAAACAGTAGTAAACAAGACTCTGTGCTTTCAGACAGGTTATATTAAAAAGTTTTTGATCCCTACATATTTTTTCTGGATAGCTTTTTTTTGTGTTTTTTTTTTCAGCCATAGCAGACCTTTATTATTTGTCTGACTCAGGTCTTTCTTTTATAAAATCTCCTACTCACTAATATCCTCACACTTAGAAAATGGTTTTGATCACTGAAAAGGCAGAATGGCACTGCGGGAGACCCTTCCCAGCTCCACTGGTACTACCCCAGAAAGGATGGCATGACATGTCTTAATCTAAGTCAACACAGAAGTGAGCAACTTCCTTCAGTTCACATGAGGGCTGCAACTTCACTCATCAATTTACTGAATCTTTACATTACTAAGATAAAGTTTTAAAAGAGAAATTCTATCTTTGTTGCAATTCATCATGATACAGTTTTAAAAAGATTCTTAGGACAGAGTACTAGGAATAAATGGAGACTAACTGGCATACAGTCCAATCTAACATTTTAGGCACGAACCTTACTTTGTTGGGCAGGGTTAGGCATGATATATCCTTCCAAGTGCAGTAGAAAAGCAATCTTGGCATGTTTGGATATGTTGATTTGCATATACAGATTTTGTTTGTTTGTTTACCAAAGCTACATATTTGAACACAGCAGTCAGACATGAGTTCCCTTCAGGGAAAATGCACCTTAGAATTTTAACTTTGATATTTTACATGATACCAATTCCCACTCCCTTTTCCTTGTGATATTTACTAGCCTCCAGTGTCTACAGACACATCTAACTGGAGGAACTGACTCCTCCCAGGTAGTTTTTCAACAGTTCTGTGTTCTCCCTAACAAGAGCTGAAGCTCAAGTTTCTAAGCCTCATAAAACCACCAGAGTTACCATACCAAAGCCCAGCACACAGAGTGAGTTTCAGCCGCTGTCTCCGCTTTCCCTTTCGCAGCTATGTTATGGTGCTCTTGGGTTAGGATCACGCTCTCTGCTCTGCTTCCTCCTCAAGGGGAATGAACACGAATACGGAATAAGCCTTGCTGAAGTTGCAGGCGGAAAAGCTTGCAATTTGCAATGCGTAAGGCCGCACACGCGGTGCGGCGAAGGTCGGATGGAAGGAGTGGTTTAGTGTGGTGCCAGGTTCCGGTGCTTCTTTTAAACTCACGCACGTAGTCATAATTGGTACCTAAGCCAGGGAAATAAGCAAGGGTGAGACAATGTGCCCAGAATCACCAGGAAACAGTTCCAAGAAAATCAGCGTGACACTCTTACCTGTATCAAGATCTCCAATAACATAAATACTGGCTCCTATAGGTACAGCTCCATAAACAAAAGATGAACTGGCGGGGATGCATAAATTCTGGTCGTTCAGATAGATCCACCTGAAAACAAAGATGGTGCACAAAATTAAGGAAATCAAAAGGATGACAACAATGTCTAGGAAGACTGACACAGCAAACTTGGTGAGTCATCAGTACCAGGCACCGTGCCAATCTTGACCCCACGTTCCACTGCCAGGTCACCACCGACATGCTGCCAATTGCTAAACACAGGAGTTTTGTCTGTGCTAGAATGAAACATGTATTGAGTCATAAACAACATGTGCTTTCCAACCTGCTTCTGCTCAGTACAAGGTTGCAGAGATTCATCCAAGCTGTTGTTTGCATCTGTCATTCATTTCTGTTTATTTCTAAGCAGTATTCCATCATACGGATGTACTAGAATTTGTTGGTTTTTCAGACAGGGCTTCCCTCTGTTGCCTCAGGCTGGAGTGGAGTGGTGCAATTACGGTTCACTGCAGCCTCAACCTACCAGTTCAGGTGATCCTCCCACCCTAGGCTCCCAAGTAGCTGAGATTACAGGTGTGCACCGTCACGTTCAGCTAATTTCTGCTGCTGTTTGTTTTTTCTAAATAAAGATGGGATTTTGCCATGTTGCCCAGCTGGTCTTGATCTGCCCACCTCGGCCTCCCAAAATGTCGTATTACAGGCGTAAGCCGCCGAGCCCACCCCAGAATTTGTTATTCATTCCCCTGTCGATGTTTCAGTTTTTGGCTATTATGAGTAAGGCTGTGAGGAACATTAGAGAGCAAGTCTTTTTTGTAAACTTAGGAAATTGCCAGGCTATATGGTAAGGGTATTTTCTACCAGAAAAAAAAATGCCCCACTGCTTTCCAAAGTGTTTTACCATAATTTTGCATTCCAATTAGCAATGTGTAAGAATTCCAATTGCTCAGTATTATTGTGAGATCTCAGGTTTCAGTATCACATTTTTAATTTTAGCTCTTTTAATGGTGTGCACTTCCCTGAAGTCTAATGAACATCTTTAGACTTGCTTACTGGTCATTTTATGGATTTTTTTTTTTGAGACACGGTCTCACTCCGTCACTCATCTAAGTTGGAGTGCAATGGCGCAATCACAGCTCACTGCAGTTTCAATCTCTTGGGTTCTAGTGATCCTCTCACCTCAGGCTCCCAAGTAGTTGGGGCCACAGATGTACACCACCACACCCAGCTAATGAAAAAGTTTTTTTTCATACAGATGAGGTCTTACCATACTACCCAGACTGTCTCAGGCTCCAGGGCTCAAGTGATCCTTCTGCTCTGGCCTCTTAAAGTGCTGGGATTGCAGGTGTGAGCCACCAGCCCCAGCCCCATTTTATATTCTTTCATAAAATGTCTGTTCAAAGGTTTGCTCGTTTTCAAACTGGGGGCCGGGTGTGGTGGCTCATGCCTATAATCCCAATACTTTGGGAACTTGAGGCAGGTAGATCACTTAAGCCCAGGAGTTGAAGACCAGCTGGGCAACATAGTGAAACCCTGTCTCAACAAAAAATACAAAATTAGCCAAGTGTGGTGGCAACTGTCTGTAGTCCCAGCTACTCAGGAGGCTGAAGCGGGATGATTGCTTGAGCCAAGGAGGTCAAGACTGCAATGAGCTGAGATCACGCCACTGCACTCCAGCCTGGGCAAAAGTGAGACCCTGTCTCCAAAAAAAAAAAAGATTATAAAAAGGATGTAGCAAGACTATCTCTACAAATATTTTTTTTTAATTGGGTCTACTGTCTTCTTATTGAAATGTAAGATTCTTTATATCCTGTGGATACAAATACTTTGTTACGTACATGTATTATAAATTTTTTTTCCCTAGCTTGTAGGCTGCCTTTTCATTTTCTTAATGGAATCTTTTGAAGAACAGAAGTTTCTAATTTTGATGAATTCCAGTATATCCTTTTCTTCTTTTACAGTCATGGTTTCTGTGTCATTCTAGAAAATCTTTGCTTACCCTAATATTATAAAAATTTTTCTCCTATGCTCTCTTCTGGAAATTTTACAGTTTTATATTTTACATTTAGGTCTATGATACATTTCAAGTTAATTTTTTGTGTCTGGTATGAATCACAGTTCACTTTCTTCCATACAGATAGCTAGCTGTTCCAGCACCATTTGCTAAAGGCTTTTCTTTCCCCACTAAATTGCCTTGGCACCTCTGTTGAAAATCAATTTAATAACCACTAAAAGGATTTGAGGCTCTATAAGGAAGTGGTTGATCCCAGAGCTGAGGTAGAGAAAATACAAGATGGGCCTAGAGCATCCTGTTGTGCCAGATAGAAAGTGCTTAAAAAAGGATGGGGGTGTGTCAAAGGACACGGAAGCCACGGCGAAGCAGCTCCTGACAGCTGAGGGTGCAACTATGTGAGCAAGAAAATCAACAATGGTGGTGCTGGACTTATAACCCAGGGAATAACATAAATACCCATGAATCCATACGCTGTAAGTAATCGGAAAACGTTAATAGGAAAAAGGGACGAGTTTCCTTTACAGAAAAATTCCAATTAATAAATGCAGAAGGAATGACGGAAACAAAATCACCATCAGGCAAACACCACAGTAATGACTTCTCCAGGCTAGATCTACCGACGGACACTAACATGAGTGGCTGAGAGTTTAAGGAGAAAATGGTTTTGCAAATTCTCACGTTATCTCCACCAAGATATTTATTAATTACAACAACAAAAACAGTTAACTTTCTAGTGGAGAAATCTAACAGACACCACCTTACCCAAGCCATCAAGGTTAGCATCACCAGCAGTAAGGCACATCAATGGTCTCCCCGATACGATGCAGAGAAGTGCGTACCATGACTTCTCTGGTGGTATTGCCAAACTGCATAACCTCAGTCTAATTGCAAGAAATCATTAGATAAATCCAAATTAAGAAATCCTACAAAAAAAAAATGGACCAGTAATCTTCGAGAGTATGAAGGTCATGAGATTCAAGGAAAGAATGAAGCAGCACCACAGACTGAAGGAGTCTAAGCAAACACAGTATCTGAAAGCAATGCAGGATCCTGGATTGGATCTGGAAACAGAGAAGAAAGACATTAGAAGAAAAGCTGGCGAAACTCCAGTAAGTCTGCAGTTTACTTAATAATACTGGACAATGTAAATATTCCTGGTTTTGATGCTTGTACTGCAGTCATGTAAGATGCTAACATTAGGAGAAGCTGAGTGAAAGGCCTACGGAAATGGGAATACTTTGACTATTTTTGCAACTTTTCTACAAGTCTACAATATTATTCCAAAATAAAATTTTATTTCTTTTTTTTTTTAAAAAGAGTAAATCTATACCCTGCTATGTAATAATAATGCTCGAGGATAAATGAATGATTGCCTGTTAACAGCTAATAGGCATAGCCAGGTCACAGCGGACTTCTGTAGGACCTTGGGAATGCATCTAAATGCTCTTCAGAGTTACCAAGGTCCAGGCCTATACTCACTGGAGCGCACGGTCATATGGCCATCACTCCATCCTCTCTAACTCTACGCTGCAAAGCAGCCAGGGCATCTCAATGCCAAACATAAACGTACAATTATTTCCCGAAGAACACCACTTTTATTTCAATGAACACTCTTCCCAGACTCTTCTAAAGCAGGTAGCTTCCACATTTAGAATTCCAAGAAACACAAAAGCCTAATGATTTGTCCAAGATGACAGGACAACTCAGAAACAAAGCTAAGCACCACACTTCTAAAACCATTCGTCTAACATTTGATTCAACTAACATTTGAATGTTGATGGCTGTCAAACCTTTGAAAGAAAGTGTTTGAAAAACGAAAGAAAATGTAGCTTTCGCTAAAGGCAGCCTGACGGGGGCAGCTCTGGGTAGCTAAACTAGAGAAAACATAGCCATCTTTCTGGCTACAGAACTCAGGAATCTGGAAAAGGGATCTTGGGGCAACCAGGATCTCCAAAGTGTGAGTGAAGAACCTGAGAAAGGAGAGAGGTACAGAAGCACCCCTCAGTTTGAGCATACCCACTCATCTCAAGTCTTCAACTAACCCTGGAACCATGTATGCTTATGACTGAGGCTTCAAGAGCTGGACTGGGAGTTCAGCTGCCACCCATGGCAGGTGGCATGGCTTGCAACTTAAGTCTCAGCAAGTCAATTGCCCACTAAAACTCAGCAACACTCTAAAGCAATATAAGAAAATTCAGGCTGGGTGCAGTGGCTCACACCTGTAATCCCAGCACTTTGGGAAGGCGAGGTGGGCGGGTAACTTGCAGGAGTTTGAGACCAGCCTGGACAACACAGTGAAACTCCATCTCTACTAAAAATACAAAAAATTAGCTGGGTGTGGTGGCTCGTGCCTGTAATCCCAGCTACTCAGGAGGCTGAGGAAGGAGAACTGCTTGAACCCAGGAGGCGGAGGTTGTAGTGAGCCGAGATTGCACCATGGCACTCCAGCCTGAGAGACAAGAGCAAAACTTGGTCTCAAAAAAAAAAAAATTCAAGGCTCCAACAACACAATAGTAACCATGTCCAGGATCCAGTCCAGAATTACTCAACAAAAGAAGAGCCAGAAAAATGAGAACCCATTTCTTAAGGGAGTAAACAATCAATAACACCAACTCTTGAGATGACTCAGATGCTGAAATTAACAGGCAAGGACTTGAACATGACTACCACAGTGATGCTCAGGAAGGGAAAGAAAAATGTGCTTGTTACGGAAAGATAGATTTCAGCATGGAAAATTTAAAAACCTAAAAAAAAAACTACACACACATTTTAGAATGGATGACATAATATTTGAAATAAAAAATCCACTGGATGGAGGTAACAAAAGAAAGCAGCAGCAAACTTGAAGACAGAGCAACGGAAACCATCCAATCTGAAGAAGGAAAAATTATAGTGCAGACTGAATGGTAATGAAAATAAAACATATCAGCACGTCCAGCTAGAGTGGTGCTCGTGGAAAGATGAAAGCTTTCGCCATGTGCATTAGAAAGGCAGAAGATCTACCATGACTAACCTAAATTCTACATGAAGAAGCTAGAGAAGAGCAAAAGAAACCCAAGGTAAGAAAAAGAAAACCTAAAAACAAAGGAAACAAACATTTTGGAATTGATAACATAATATTTGAACTAAAAAATTCACGAGATTTTCTGAGATCCATTTTACTATTCTACTTTTTCTAAGTGAATTAAGTGGGGACGTGATAGGCATCATCTTTCCTGCATTTTCTAGTCTTTGATGGTGGCCTAATTTTTGCAAATTCCCCCAGGATGCACTATTGCTTCTGGTTTCCTATCCTGGTAGGAAAGGAAACTTGGTCCAGGGACTTCCACTTAGCCCTTCTTGTCATAGTGGCCCCCAATCCATACTGGTCAGAGAAATAGTATGGTGATTTTGCCACTTGTCAGGTAAGTCTATTCTAGTTATATATTCAGGAATCAAAAGAGGAAACACAGATCTTAACTTCAAAGAACAGTTAACATATATACTGTAAAAAATCAAAGTGGAGGGGCATCTAGGCTGAGCGAATGCACAGAGGCAGCGAACACAAGAGGCTGTAGAACGTGAGGTGTGGTGTAGGACATGCGAAAGAAAGACACTGAAAAAGGGTGAACCTTTTTCTTCACCTCCGATCACGGAGAACCCTGAGTAGGGGGCTAAGTACTACTACCTTTATTTGGTAAGCAGTGGGAAACAGTCAAGAATTTTGAGCAGGGCAATCAAAAACTCTGAGCCAAGTTTTTGTCAGATTCATCTTTCCAAACCACAAGCAGGTAGCTGCACTGGCAAGGCTGGCCAGAAGCTAATGACACTACACAGACGGAGGAGTGACTGTGAGGGTAGCAGTGGGGCAGGGAAGGAGGAAATGTGAAAAATGCTACTGAGATTTAAAAAAGGACCAGACCTGGCAACTGAGGAGTTGCACAGTACAAGAGAGAATCCAAGATGATTCCTTTTTTGTTGAGACAGGGTCTTGCTCTGGCACTCAGGCTGGAGTGCAATGGCATGATCACGGTGCACTGCAGCTTCCACCACTTCCCAGGCTCGGGTGATCCTTCTGCCTCAGCCTCCCGAGTAGCTGGGACCTCAGGCATGGACCACCATGCTTAGCAAAGTTTTGAAATTTTTTGTAGAGATGAGATCTTACTATGTTGCCCAGGCTTGTCTTGAATTCCCAGGCTCAAAGAGATCCTCCCAGCTGGGTCTCCCAGGGTGCTGAGATGATAGGCGTCAGTCAGCCACTGCGCCTGGCCAAGAAGACCCTTTTTTGAGCATGGACAATGGGGAGGAGAGTAGTGTTACTAACAGAATAGGGGCACAGGAACACAAATAGAAACACTGTCATTCTGGGTATATGAAGCTGTTGCTCTGACTTGGTAATACGTTATGGCAATTTCTTTGCTTTCCTTTCTTTCGAAGAGTTTTGCTTTTATTCGGAAAAACAGAAAAGAGTAAGATATAGCTTTTTTCTGGGAAAGTTTTAACCTAAAAATAGGGAACAAAGACAGGAAAGACAAGAGATTACTTAAAAACAATCGACATGGTCTCCACTCGAATATGGACTGCTCATCCGGCAACAATGGTTTCCACACTATGCCAATGTAACACATTTGCATCTGATCTTTTCAGAAATGAACTACTCCTACATGTTATTGTGCTCTGTAGATAGTTATAGGAAAGCCTACATTTTTAAGTCAAGCTAGTGTGGTAGTTGGAAAGGGGACTCTGGGACCAGAACGCCTGAGTTCACTTCCCATCTCAGCTCCTTGTTCCTTGCATGTCTGGGGGCGCGTCGCTCAGCCTCTCTGTGCTGTGATTTCCTCATATGGAAAATAGGAATAGTAATAGTATCTACACACATTTCAGAGTGCTGCTTCGAAGATTAAATCACTACATGGCATTTGGTGTTATATGTGTGTTTAATATTATCTAAACATGTTAGAATCTTGATAAGATGATAGCTTTCTTCATTCTATTTACAAACTAACATGGGAGAGCTTAGAAATAAGGAATCGAACATATATAAACTTTATTTGGAAGTGCTTTTATTTATTTATTTTGAGACAGGGTCTTACTCTGTAGCCCAGGCTGGAGTGCAGTGGTGCAATCTTCAGCTCACTGCACCCTCCACCTCCTGGGTTCAAGCAATTCCTGGGCCTCAGCCTACTGAGCAGCTGGGACTACAGGCACGTGCCACTATGCCTGGCTAATATCTATATCTATATCTATATCTAAAGATATAGATATCAATATTTAGACTTCACCCAAAAAAAAAAAAAAGTTTAACAACCTGATAGAATATAAAAGTCCTAAAAATGTATAGCATGTCAAGGGCACACTGAGGAATTTTATAGTCAGATTTAAGTCTTACACAATCAAAATAGGGACATGAAATGGTAAAAATAAAAGCAAGCTTGACTCCTCCAGCAAGCAAGTTACTAGCTCATGCTCTCTAAACAGTAATTCAGTCATTATGAAAAATGGTTATATCAGTATTTTATCAGAAACCAAACACTCTGGCAACTAACTGTTAATGAAGTTGGTCAGACTGCCTTCAGATTCATTTGGGCAGGAAATATATATATATATATATATATATTACATACGTATATTTTTGAGATGGAGTCTTGCTCTATCACCCAGGCTGGAGTGCAGTGACACAATCTCAGCTCACTGCAACCTCAACCTCCTAGGTTCAAGTGATTCTCCTGCCTCAGCCTCTTGAGTAGCTAAGGTTACAGGTGTGCACCACCATGCCCGGCTAATTTTTGTAGTTTTAGTAGAGACGGGGTTTTGCCACGTTGGTCAGGCTTGTTTTGAACTACTGACCTCAGGTATCTGCCCACTTCAGCCTATCCACAGTGCTGGGATTACAGGTGTGAGCCACCACACCCAGCCTGGGCAGAAAACTACTATTAGACCAGCTTTTGGCAGCCAGCCCTCACAGTCATGTATCAAAAAAGGAGAAATGTAGGGCAGTCTGAAAATCTGTCCCACAGCAAATATCCTCTAAACTGCTCTCAGTCTAATAAATTTTCCTAAGATAGTCTATCCCTATAATTAGAAAAAAAGGCTATGCAAATATCCTAAATTTAAAATACAAGTTGAGTAACATTTATATGATTTCCCAACATCTTGGTAACTGCTCACTGCCCTAATCTAAAATAGCATGAAATTAAACATTATGTTATAGCACCCTCTTCTGGTAACGCGACTGAAATATTCTAATAAAGTTAGGTTTAGCATAGCAATCTCCCCTTAGGATTTAAACATATTACTGCAATGAAAACACTGTTCAGTGGTTACAACAGTAAAATGTGTGAGGAAAGAGAGAAGAGATGGAGAAGGATGTTATCTACAAGACACATGTGGCAACTGTCTGAGGCTTTAAGAATCTCAGACACCATGCCTCGGTCACTTAACATTTTATCCAACATCCATACAGGCAGGTAGGATGTTGGAAGCCAGGATACAGACCCGACAAGAGTGGACCTTGCCCTGACACTGCCAGCAGTTAACAGTTACAACCCCAGAGAGAGACTTGTCTGGAGTGCAAGGGATCACAGATCAAGGGATTTAAATCAGACTAGGAGGCATGAGAAGGCTTTCTCTGGGTTTTGACAACTGAGCAGTTTTGAAAAAGGCCAAGTTAACTGGATGGATAGAGGGAAGGGAACTTTTAGGCAAGAAATGGCGTAAGAAACACAGAGCAGAGACCATCATACATATTTGCAGGGGAAAGTGGCTCAGCGTAAAGCATCTGGGTCAGTAGCAGAAAAAGCAGACAAAGGCCGTATCATAAAAGGCCATATATGCTAAGTTAAGGAGTTTATTTATTTATTTATTTTTGGAGAATAGGGTCTCATGTTGCCCAGGTATATCTCTAACTCCTGGGCTTAAGCAACATTCAGTTTCTACCTCCCTAAATGCTGGGATTACAGGTGTGAGCCACCACGCCCGAGAAGTTAAGGGGTTTTAAAATTTCTCCTAAAAGCTATAGGGAGCCAATAATGATTTTAAGCAACTAAGTGTCAAGATCTGATCTACATGTTAGAGACGTTTTCTATTTAGAGACATTTTAAATTACCAACACTTCTGAAGTCACTGAATAAATAATATCTAGTATGCATCAGACATATCTCCTAAACCCATAATTCAATAAAGTAACTGAAGACAAAACTAAATAAAGCTAAAATGCACTTTAAAAACACAAAGAAAAAGTTGCAGAAGCCACATGAAACCATTCTTAGTTACCTTTTAAACTCGTCATGGTAGAACTCAGACTTGCAAGTTACCATCTCGCCACCCTGGATGTCCTCACGACTTCTGACTCCCCCAAACACATACAGCTCCATGGCAACTCCACAGGCCACGGCTCCAAACCTGAAAGGCCACACACAGCGTATCAGGCACAAGCTGATCAATGCGAGACCTGACTCCCACGTTCCTCTTATGCTGGTTTAACTCTGCAGCATTACTATGTGGGCCTTTCTTTCTCAGGAAATGCCAAGTCAAAGAAAAGGTTACTAGGAAAGAAAAGAACAAGAGCCAGGCAGGGTAAGGGGCTCAGCTCCAATGAACAGCAAGGGAATCTACACAGTCCACACCCATATCCATGTACCTCCTCTCTTTCAGTGGACATATGGCAGTCCACTGCTGGGTCCTGGGATCGTAGCATTCCACAGACTCGAAAAGCTTTCCATAGGAGCCTCCGCCCATGGCGTAGATTTTCTTTTTCATAGCTGCATAGCAGCCAATCTGAAAGGGGAAAACAACGATAGGGGAGAGGCAACATTTCTCATTCAGGTCGGGTGAATAGATACTAACTTCTCCGGGGCATACTTAAAGATATTTAGGAAGGGGTTTGAATTCTAACAGTAAAACCATGGTGATTTTCAATATTACAACACCGGACTTTAAAAATGAGAAGAGCTAAGTAAGACAGTTATTGTTAGTCTTCAGAAAAGGAGCTTACTTCATCCGATAGCATTTCACTAAGTGAGAGATATAAAAAAGTCTCATTTTAATTTATGTATTTATTAGAGACAGGGTCTCGTTCAGTTGCCTTGACTGGAGTACAGCGGTGTCATCATAGTTCACTGCAGCTTCAAACTCCTGGGCTCAACAGATTCTTCTGCCTCAGTCTCCTGAGTAGCTGGGACTACAGGTGTGCCCCACTGTGCCTGGGTAACTTTATTTAAAACTTTTTTTTGTAGAGATGAGGGATCGCTTGAGCCTAAGAGTTCAAGACCAGCCAGGGCAACATGGTGAAACCCTATCTCTACTTTAAAAAAAAAAAAAAAAAATTAGCTGGGTGTGGTGGTGCGCACCTGCAGTCCCAGCTATTCAGGAGGCTGAGGTGGGAGGATCGCTTGAGGTAGAGGTTGCAGTGAGCCAAGATGGCGGAACTGCACTCTAGCCTAGGCAACAGAGTGAGACCCTGTCTCAAGAAAAACAAGAGAGAGAGACAAAGAGAGTGAGTACGAGAGGGAAAGACAGAAAGAAAATTGGCTGGGAAGATGTGGCTTCGGCACCATCTGTGCACTCCAATGTGGGGCTGCACACACAGTGGTGCTGCGCAGCGCCCCCATCAGGGGAAACTCTTACACATGCTCACTTTCCTGTCTTGGTGTGTGGCTGATGACAGTGAAGCCAAACCACCAAAAAAGAGAATTCTATGAAGTTAATTCTTTTAACACTATCAGTTATATTGAAGGTTTATTCAGGATATGAAGAAACATGAAGTTTAAAATCCAATGGGTACACCAACTAGTTACCATAAAATGTGGTCCTCACCTTTCTGACCATGGTCAAATCAGGTTGCTTTGTCCAGGTTTTAGAATAAATATCATAACGCTCCATGGAAATCAGCTCCCTTTCACCATCCTCTCCTCCCAAAATGTACAGCATCCCATCTATCTCCACAATTCCAAAGTTGTGTCTTGCCTGAAATGACATCAGTGATCTCTGAACACACTAGGCCAATCATCATATTGAAAGCTGATGTTCATATATTTAATAACAATTACAGAGACATTAAGATGGCAACAACAGACACTGGGGACTCCTAGAGAAGGGAGGCAGGGAGGGGAGCAAGGGCTGAGAAACTAACGATTGGTAAGACGCTCAGTACCTGGGTGACTGATTCATCTCACTTCGAACGTCAGCATTTTGCAATATACATAAGCAACAAACGTGCACATGTACCCCGAGTCAAAAATAAAAGTTGAAATTATTTTTAAAAATTAGTATCTTTTTTCCCCAGTGTTCCAGCAAGGAAGTACCATGTTCAAAACCATTTATTTCTCCAAGCAATACTTCTTAAAGATTCCTGGCCTCCTTAGCAGCCCACTCTTCCAGCACAACAGTCAGAGAAGCCAAAGCCAGTAATTTCTCAAAACAAGGTTCTGAAATACACAGTGAATTCACCAGAAAATCCTTTTTAACCCGTAAGAGTTCACAAGAAAACTGTTACCTCTGGTTCAATACAATTATTTTTGCACGGCAATGGGCAGCGTTTCCAAGTTGATGTGGGAAAGGCTGGTACAAACCACAGCAGAAAACGCTGTCTGTGTGTGGCTGGGAGAGGCAGCAAGGAGGACAGGGTCAGGTCAACGCTTTTCGGGATTACAGAAGCCCTAGGTGTTTCATGTCCGCTTGTCAACAAACATTTATGTTGTGACCCCTGGGTAGCAAGCACAATTCTACTGCTGAAAATGAAACACTGACCAGTACAGACGTAATTCTCAGCCATCAAAGAGCTTATGTGAAAAACTTTAAATGCCTGGTTCATGAGAGGGTGAGACGTGGTATGAAGATGGGGACGGGAGAGCTGAGAGGCAGGAGGGAGGCCCACTAAGAAGGTGCACTTAGCAGGCCATGCTGGCATCTGCACCGGGTGGCACAAGCCCCAAGGCCGGGGCGAGGGCATTCCTGGAAGGTTTCAGAAACTCAAGGAGGCCAGAATGAGCGAGGACCAGGAAGGGGAGGAGAGCCGGGCACTAGAAGGGGAGGCTGGAGCGTATGGTGGGGAGGTTTGGGAGGGCTGCTGCTTCTTCCCTACACTCGGACACAAAACAAACAGAAGCACTAAGGGGAAAGAGGAACACATCAAACCAACCAACCAAACCAGTGTTTTACCTCGTTCATGGGTGGCAATGCTGTCCACGTATTTGCATCTGGATCATATTTTTCTCCTGAGCTCAGGGTCTGCTTATTTTCATCTTGGCCTCCAAATACAAACAAAAATCCTTCTGCAAAGATCAAAGGAAATACAAGAAATATGAAATGTGAGTCTTCAACACCCATAAACACCATAGCGTATAGAAATAGCATCTGAAGAAACTCTGACGACAATAATGTTCTCTTTGGATTCAGTACTCTTATTACATCCCATTGGATCCTTGGTGATGGAGCCAAACCTGTGACTCACTTTGACCATTTTGCTTCCTTCATTATGTCTTTGAGTGGATTTCCACTACCCTACAGTGTAAAAGGAAGCCTGATGCCATCCACTTAGTCACCAGGCAACTCTGGGCCATCTCAGTTCATCTATTCTATTCCCTCCCAGCCTCTGTGATTGCCATACAACTTCTGCACCGCAATGCACATCTGTCCATCAAGACCCCAGGATCACCCAGATCTGAAGCACCTGTGTGTACTTTCTATTCAAAACAGGATCTAACAGCAACTGAACTTCTTTTCCATGTAAAGGTGTAATAGGTCATTCTTCTGCAAAAAACACCTAATTTGCTGGATAAAACATTTAAAAAATAATCTTAGCTGGGTGGTGGTGGCTCACATATGTCATCTCAGCACTTTTAGAAGCCAAGGTACAAGGACTGCTTGAGCCCAGGAGTTCAAGACCAGCCTGGGCAACATAACAAGACCTCATCCCTACAAAAAAAAATAATGAAATTAGCCGGACATTGTGGTATTTGCCTGTAGTCTCAACTACTCAGGAGGCTGAAATGGGAAGATCACTTGAGCCCAGGAGTGTAAGGCTGCAGTGGGCCGTGATCATGCCATTGCACTCCAGCCTGGGCAACAGAGTGAGACCTTGTCTCAAAAATAACAACAATAATAATCTTAGGAGGTTATCAGGCATGAAAACCATTTTACTCTGAGGGCATTTGCCAATCTAGGAATATGTAAACCTTTTGTCCTGGGGATAGAAAGAGGAAAGTCTAAGCTCCAGGTCCACAGAAAATGTGGCTTCTGGCAGGAGAGCCTCTCCAAAGTCTACGCCGTCAGGATGAAGGCCAACCAGAATTTGCACTCAGATTTAAACCTCTTTGCTATCTAGGAAACTGTGAGCCTTGAACTTGATTTACAGGTAATACCAAATTAGTAGTGTTTTCAGGCAGCTGGCAGAAACAAACGCAAAACTTCTAAAGAAGAAAGGATCTTAATCTAAGCCTTAGATTCTAACATCCCAGGACATTGTAGCAGAAAGTTACTGCTACAAATAATTTTTTTGATTTTTTTTCTCACTCTGTCGCCCAGGCTGGAGTACAGTTGTGCGACCACAGCTCACTGCAACTTCTGCCTCCTGGGTTCAAGTGATTCTCCTGCCTCATCCTCCTGAATTCTGGGATTACAGGTGCATGCCATCACACCCAGCTATTTTTTGTTTTTGTTTTTGTTTTTAGTAGAGATGGGGTTTCACCATGTTGGCCAGGCTGATTTCAAACTCCTGACCTCAAGTGATCCACCGTGCCTGGCTGCTATAAACAATGTTTAATAAAACAAGCAGCATTCAGCCACAGATATCAGATATACCAAAAATTAGACTCCAAGAAAAGACCAGTGGAAGCAGATCATAGGAAATAGTCTTGCAAAGATTTCAAATATTATAGTAACCAGAAAGATTGTGTTTTTTCAAGTTGGATGATAAAGAATAAAGTCTAAAATTTATTTTAAAAAGAAAGATAATTTTAAAAAATACTTATGTTTAAAAAAATAAAAATTACTTGAAGATAACTCTAGGTAACAGGGAACTATAGAAATAGGAGTGGATTTGAAAGTAATGGCGGATTAAGTTATTTTCCTGTAAAAAGACAAAAACTTGTAGAAATTAAAAAAAAAGGATAAATAGCAGATTCATCAGAGTTAAGGAGAAAAGTCATTGGTAGAAGATAAACTGAAAGACAATAATCAAGAGAATAGCACGGTGAGACAAAAAGATGAAAAGCAATGAGAAAATCTTCAATACACACCAGAGAAGACATTTTTTAGACTCACAACTGACTTAACAACAACAGAAGCCAGAAGTCAGTGGAATGACTTCAATGTGCTAAAAAATAATAAATACCAAACTGAAGTGCTATCCTCAGCAAAAACATCCTTTAAAAATGAAGACAAAATTATGACATTTGTAGGCAAACAAATCTTAGAGTTGTCCACCAAAAGATCCACATTAAAGGAAATACAAAAAGATGGAACTTGAGAGAGAAGGGAAATTATCCTAAGTTGGAAAGTCTGAGGAGTTAAGAAGGAAGAACAAAGAAAGTGGCAAATCTAAATGAACACTTTCTACCTACTCACCTGCCTACCTATCTGCCTACCTGTCTGTCTATCAATCAATCAATCATCTATCAACCTACCCATCTGTCTGTCCATCCATCCATCCATCCATCCAACATACATCAAAAAAACACATAGTGTGTATACAGTAGCTCCCCCTTATCTGAAGTTTTGGTTTCTCTGGTTTCATCACTCATAGTCAATTGCAGTCTGAAAATAGGTGACTTCAGTAAAGTAAGATATTTTGAGAGAGAAAGACCACATTCACATAACTTTTATTACAGTATACTGTCATCACTGTTTTATTATTAGGTATTGTTGTTAATCTTTTACTATGCTGGACTTAATCATGGGTAGGTATGTACAGTAAAAACACATAGTATGTACAGGGTATGGAACTGTCCATGATCTCAGGCATCCACTGGGGGTCTTGGAACGCATCCCCCGTGGACAAGGGGGATCTACTGTACATATTTATTAGTAATAATGCCTTTTAATACTGTAAGACTGTGGAACATGGAAAATGAAGTGAAACTATCCTGAAGAGAACACAGGTACTGACTAACCTCGGACTTTGCTAACTTAAGACAGGCTGTAATTTCTAAGATAATCTTCCCAAAGGACTATTATTAACAAGAATGTAAGTTCCAAACTGAGGGAGAAGAAAAACTGAATGAACAGTCAAAATCAATTTTTAAAAAGGCAAGAAAAGAAAGAAACAATGCAGGATGGACAAATGGAAGGACCTCTTCATTCACTCACTTCCATTTCCATCAATTCCACCGTACACAGCTGCTCCTTCCATTGCTGGGTTTCTGAAACACCAATCCCTCTAGGAAACTTCCAAAAATCAGCGATACAAGAGCCTTAGTGATAGGTGTGTATGTGTGAAAATTAGGAATATGTGCATATATTTTGGGGGGAAATGTAAGGGAGCTAATTCTGAGAAGATGCAACAGGGAAACTAGACCTACATCCTGCAGCTACACTACTCCGCCCAGCTCTTCATTACTGACAACTTTAATAATTTCAGGACTCAGAAAATGACTCCACTTCTATACTATGGTACAGACTTGGCTATTTCTCTGATACGGCATGTACAGTATAGCTTTAAAAATGTTATAACCTGGGCAACATAGCAAGATCCCATCTCTACAAAGAAAAGTTAAAAAAATTTAAAGACAATGTTGCTGGGCAAGCAAAGACAAATAAGGACTGCAGGAGGGCTGCTCATCATAATTAGAATGACGTGAGATGACATTTATCAGGCGGACAAGCGGGCAGGACCACGGCAACAAGAAAGGCAGCAAGCAAAGGTGACGCCTCAACGGCCATCTTTTCTATCAGCTCCTCAAGGGAGAGCTTTGGATAAGGAGAGCAGTTTCAAACTTGCAAAGGTCAAGTAAAACATTTTCTGCAGTAAATAACTTTAAGCCATTGCCAATTTAAGTGCATTTCAAAAGTCTCATGACTTTTTTTTTTGAGACAGGGTCTCACTCTGTCACCCAGGCTGGAGTGCAGTGGTGTGATCATGGCTCACAGCAGGCTTGATCTCCTGGGCTCAAGTGATTCACCCACCTCAGTCTCCCAAGTAGCTGGGACCAGGAATGCAGGCCTCCATGCCTGGCTAATTTTTTTTTTGTTTTTAGTAGAGATGGTTGTCTCTATGTTGTCCAGGCTGGTCTTGACCTCCTGGGCTCAAGCGATCCTTTCACTTCAGCCTCTCAAACTGTTGGGATTACAGGTGTGAGCCACCGTGCCCAGCCTTTTATAATTACATTTTGTAATTCTAAGCTGCGTTAATTTCAAAGATGGGACTATCATGGTGCAAATAAACGTTGTGTTCCAGGTGTGGCCTCACAACTACTTCACGGTAAGCATCACTGAAGCTTGCTGTCCTGACATGAAGTCATCAAGTAACTGCTCCTCCAATAGTTCTTAAAAGCAGCTATGTGTGGAAGATCCGGGGATAATAAGACTGACGGAAGATACTGTTTTCCTAACCATAGTCTCAAAAGCTAGAACTACACTAAAAATGTCATGTAGAGATAATAAAATTGTATTGTTAAAGGGCTCTGAGACATTCTGTACAACCTTGAGATTATACATTACTTGATATGATGTTTAAGAAAATTTGCCACAGAACGGTACCTGCTGAGAGAACTCCATGGTTAATTCTCGGCATGCTTAAAGGGGCCAGTTCGATCCAAAGCTGCCTATTGGGGTCATAGAGAGGGCACATGCACCGCATCGCTGCTGTGGGTTTCCGTGAACTAAGGAAGTAAATAATTGATCAGTAGTTAATGTGTTTCATACACTTCTTCTTATAAGCAACCGTCACTAGTTTTAGTGCACTAAAGAATGTTTAAAACATTTTAAAAATCGAATGCAATGATGCTTTAGATACTGAAAAACATTATGAATTCTTGTCTACATGGAACTACCTCTTCCCATATACCAGTTTTCAAACAACTCCCACCTCATACTTACACCCTCTCTTCCCCACCAACAGTCACGATGCACTCGGAGTAGCCCCGGGGTTTGAAGTTGGCCAGCATCGCCTCTCCTTGCTGCGGCTGGCTGAGCGGTATATTGCTACACTCTTTGACAATTTCTCGTACTAATGGTTCATTTAGCATCTGTTCCCGCAAATAACTGGAGTCCAACCCTGAAACCCACAGAGCTGACATAACATCCTTCATGTGGACCTGCAGAAGAGGGGAAAAAAGATGGGGCAAAAGCAATGGAAAATGCAACACATCATTTTTGAAATCTACATTTTCTACCTCATGGAAAACAAACTGTTACATACTCAGGTTATTACCAGGCAAATGAGATGCGCCCACGCTGCCTGAATGTATTCTCCTGGCCCTGACTGTCTACTTTCCAGAGTCTTAATAAGTAAAAGTTTAATTTTTTTTTTTAAGAGACGAGGTTTCACCATGTTGGCCAGGCTGGCCTCGAACTACTGACCTCAGGTGATCCGCCCGCCTCAGCTTCCCAAAGTGCTTGGACTACAGGTGTGAGCCACCGCGCTCGGCTGTAGAAGTTTTATTTTTAAAAATCATCAGTGGTCGGATGTGGTGGCTCACACCTGTAATCTCAGCTCTTTGGGAGGCCGAGGTAGGTGGATCATGAGGCCAGGAGACCGAGACCGTCCTGGCCAGCATGGTGAAACCCCGTCTCTACTAAAAATACAAAAATTAGCTGGGCGTGCCTGTAGTCCCAGCAACTCGGGAGGCTGAGGCAGAAGCATCGCCTGAACCCGGGAGGGCTGCAGTGAGCCAAGATCACGCCATGGCACTCCAGCCTGGCAACAGAGAGAGCCTCTGTCTCAAAAAATATAATAAAAAATTTTAAAAAAATAAAAATTATCAGTTTATTTGAGGTATCACTGCAACGTTTCAAGCAGCTTCCTTTACACCTTAAAGGATTCCCATTTCAAAAGGAAAAGATAGGGAAAAAATGGCTATTATTGGCTTTACTTCACACATTTGGATATGCCATGAGTTAAATCATGTTTACACAAATATTTTATACAGTAATAGCTCAATACTATATGGTAAACTTAAATGATATATCAACATTAATATCACAAGAAAAATATACAAAACCAAAGTTTAAAAAGATCCTGAGTACGATATAATCATTTCTGCTGTAATTACTGTTCAAAAGTACCTATATGTCTAATATGAATTAAATACTTTTGCTGCTCAAACACTTAATTTGAACCAACTGAAGTATTTTACAAATGTAAAATAAAACTCTGTAATTAGTTTTATTAATTGGTATATTCAGAAGATTTTTCTTGGTTTTGAAATAGGCACTTTAGAGTCATTTTAGGGTATACTCTTCTATACTGTGAGTTTTAAAAGTCAACTATCTTTACAGCATAAACTTCAGATTGACCAAAGGACAAAGAACTTGCCTCATTTCCCCAGCAGCCAGCCAACCTTAACAATGTCCTCTGCTTTCAGGCAAGAAGAGGGCAGTATGGAAGTTGGCAAGGAGCAGCATGCTCCACTGCAGGCTTGGTGAGTGGGAGCACACTGGAAATTTTTCTAAATTTTTCTACCTCCTTTAACAATTTCCCCAACTAACATGAAAAGCAGAACGCTACCTGTCCTTACCTGTCCTAACTAAATTACTACAAATATGGTTTCTAAACATACACACTTCTGGGCTTACAGAATTCAAAAACTTCTAAGATAATCATCAAAATTTAATAGTCAAATTTTAATTTACAAAAACAATTAACAGAACAACTATACATTTTGAGAGCCACTCTCTAACACCTAATATATTTCTTATTTTGAAAACAGTAATTGGAGCTACTGTCTTATTTATAATAATCAGACTTAAAAATAAAGTCCTGGCTGGGCACGGTGGCTCACGCTTGTAATCCCAGCACTTTGGAAATGTGGAGTGCGAGGACTGCTTGAGCCCAGGAGTTTGAGACCAGCCTGGGCAACATAGCAAGACTCTGTCTCTACAAAACTCAAACGATTAGCTAGGCATGGTGGCACACACCTGTGGTCCTAGCTACTCGGGAGGCTGAGGTGGGAAGATCATTTGAGCCAGGAAGGTTGGAGCTGCAGTGAGCTATAATCATGTCACTCTGGCCACTGAGAGACAGATTGAGACCCTCTACCCGCCAAAACCCTGGAGTCTGTGATTTTGCTCCCTCCTCCAAGGCATTCACAATTTGTATCGAGAAGCTGATACTCTCTAAGGCCCTCTTTCCAGGCTGTCACTCCCAGAACCTTCCCTCTTGAAACTGCACCGCCACACAAACTCCAGAGCTTGCCTGCTTTCTCCCAAGAGGTGTCAATGACACCCGAAGCTCCTCAGGCCCATGGCCCTCACCTCTCTGCCAGAGTTCCATGTGCTACCCCTCGCCTGCTGCAGGCACCTGAGGCCTGGCAGGGGCTAGCCTAGTGATGTAGTCGGTCAGGATGCTGCAATCAAGGGTGGGGATGATGCGGTTCTATCATCTCCAGCTTAAGCTTGAAATGCATTTTCCCATGAAAAACAACATACAAAGGACATTATGCTCCTTACAAGGGTTAATATTTTCACTGATACATTGTGTGGCATGGGGTTTTGCAGACTGGTCTGAAAAACCAACTGCTTTCATGATATACGGGAAGATCTTTTATAAGTATCTTTCAGATCACTGTTTCGTAAGTCTTCCATGTTGAAAAAGAAAAATAAAACAATTATAATTTGAATTAAAAAGAAATAAAAAGGCAAACTGGACCATGTTATAAATGACAGGTACCTTTCTTATTTCTGTATCATGTGCTATCCATCGAATTACTGCTTCAAAGACATATCTTTCATTGCCAACGTTTAACTTCTCAAGAGAAATCACTTCTTTAAGCTTTTGAGGACTCAGTTCTAAGAATTCTTCCGTGCTGCTGACGTCTCGGAAATGAGTCTCCAGGTATTCTGTGGCAAGGTAATGAACATGATGCAGGCAGTAATGTAGTGCAAAGTCACGGATACCGATACAGTTCTCAGCAGCAATGCAGCCTTCCAAAAACTCACAGCACAGGGTTTTAAGGTCTGTCAGGAGTAGCAGGTCTGCTGCTTGAACAACATCTTGGATTGTTTCTTCATTTAGCCTGATCTAAAAAAGTAGCATAATTATTTTATATTTGAATGTGTACATTTAAAACCCAAACCACGAATCTTATTAGTTTGAGCCACATGAAATGTCCATTTATTTTAGATCAAAGATGATCGAATATTGGCAATTTCATACATTTTAACCCAGCATTTTTTTTCCCCAAGAGTTGAAGGGCACCAACCTAAGCCAATGTGTGCTTGGTTAACTCTTCCCAGCTCTGCCCTTCCTGTACCAATGTCAACCACCAATAACCCTTCTAGGGTGAGCTGTCCACGTTGCTCACTTGTGTAACTCAGAGAAAAGCCTTAATGACTGAAATGCCTGGGAAATGGAAAGTTCTGCCTTCTATGGTAAAATCAAGGTGACTAAGTACCAACATCAGAACTGATAAAAATCTCGCCTCCCAAACTATGAATAAAACCCTTCTGCTAACTGGAATGCCAACCTGAATGATAACCCCTTGAAGGGACAGGGCTTTACACTGATTCAAAAGCCTCATTCTGCATCCCCACTGTACATAGTACAGTTTGGTTCACAGATAAATACATTTAGTTCTCAAAACTATGTTTTGGAATAAATGCCTACTACGAGGGTTTTTTTTTTCTCATTACCAACATCTACTTTTCCTTAATTTTCTTCAATTTTCTGACTAATGCTTCTTTTGCCACCCACTTCACAGTTTCCCCAAGCATCAGGAAAGAAACCGGTCTCTCTAATTCTGCCACAATCCCAAGTGGACTTCCCTAAAGCACGGGTACTTCACCCACATTAGCAAATGCAAGGGAGGCTTCATGAAGAGTACAGCAAGAAACATTTTTACAGTTTACATTTTTTGTACCAGATTTTTTAAAAAAGTGTAATTGCCAATCGTCCTAGAAACTGTGCAACAAAAATGTGGAAAGTAGTATGTTGAGTAAGCCACAGTAGGGGAAAATGTTCCATTTATATGACATCACATTTAGCCACAAGACAGCAGGCAGCTGTAGACTCTTCAAATATAGGCACGTGAAAAAACACTCAATCACATTTCAATAAAACAAAACTGCCAATTCAGGAGTTTGTTATAACTTACACTGCAACTATCATTTCAAATTTAAATTGGGAACAAATCAGAGAAGTCAATCTGTAAATAAGGTTTCAAGTTTCAAATCCAAGCCTGAACATGAAGAGCCTCTTTCTGGCTTATAACTTGTTGTACTAATAACTGCTGCTGGATTGACCTTACAAGTTAGATCAGAGATTGGTCTTATGTCGGTTTTGTGATGCTATGGAGTATCTCCAGTATTTTAAGGCTGTCTCCAAATTAATTTAAATTCATTTACTTTTAAGAATCATACACATACACACCCAGCCCCTAGTGCTGAGATCAGATAGAAAGCATGAAATCAAACAAAAACTCCAAAAAAGGATGAGAATCACTGAGTTAACTCTGGACAAAATGAATATATTTAGACAAAGAAAGCAATACATTCAGAACACTCAGAAAATATGTAGAAGAAACAGCCCCTACAGAAAGGAAAGGGAAAACAAGAAGGATGAAGAAGGAATAAAGGACAGAGTAGGGAACAAGAAAGAATAAAGATGAAATGCATTCTCACACGGCCAAAGGTAAGATGCACTGACCTCTTCCTTCCATTTAAAAAAAGCTAGTCCTGATTCATATGGAAGATTTTTCTTGAGTCCTCATGCTATGCTTGAAATCATATCACGGGGAATGGGATGTCGGAGGAGGGCAGAGGGAAAGAAAGAAGTCTAATCACTTATCATTTTCCTCCCTGGATATCACAAAGTCTCCAGAAGTTCAAGTGGACATGGAGAGGAAAGGAATATCAGGAAGAGAGAGTGGGGGTGAGGTGGGGCAGGGACGTGGGTATTGAGGCAACAGGACCAGGGCATCGTGAATAAGGTGCTTGTCATTTGTGTCAATCCTCTTTCTCTGGCAATGATCTACAAGGAACTCGCTATTTCTACCAAATAATCCACAATGCCCCCAGCATTTCCTATTTCCATGCTATGGAGAAAAAGCAAGTTTTGTATCCCCAGTCGTGTGGATACAAAGTGAGACTGGATCGGGATTCCAAAGCAAAATCCAAAAAGACAGCAGTCAGGGCAGCATCCCATGTTCTTTAATAACTCATACGAGAAGGTGGAGCTCAGAATGGTAGCAACAAACTGGGATTTGCATCTAAGACCTTACTTTATCTGCTTCTCTTTTAGGAGCAGAGCCACGGAAGAACACACGTAGGGTGCCATTACCAGTAGGAGATGCCAGTCAGAGCACACAGTGACAGAAGATGAAGATGACAGTACTACTTTGTCATAGAATGGATGAAAGGAGACCCTCACCCTGAGCTTGAGAAGCCTCTACTTAGGTCTTCCTTCCTTTGTTTCTCATCATACCTGCCCACTGAAGATGTAATCCAGGATCTCTCTCATAACCATTACCGATATCCCTTCAAGTTCAATCTTATAAGTTGATCCATCATCTTTTGGAGGATTATAGTTTAACTTTGTCCTAAGAAAGGGAAAAAAAATGTAAAATTTCTATGAAAGAACAGAAATAGCTATAAATATTTATGTACTAAATACTCTATAAAGTATAAGATACTTATCAATATATGAATCCCCACCTAGAAAATTGAGTTTGTTAACTTTAGGTCTATGTATTCTTATAATTTTCAACTACAAAACATTGGTCCCTGGATCCCAAATGGTACTTTTTAAAAAACAAAAGCAAAACAGACGACCAAAGAACTAAGATCCCCATGACCATGAATCTGTATTTCACTTGGGAATTCCCAGTCCCTTTAGGCTTATTTTTTGACGTACTGAATGATCTAATTAATCTTCAATAATGTAACAAGGACTCCACAAACCTGCCATCCAAAACAAAAGCTAAGACCTTGTCAACAGCCCGCTTCTAATCAAATGGTCCTCCCCACCAATCCACTCCTCTGCTTCCACCACCTGATGTAATCATTATCCTAAATCCAATGCTCAATTCTTCCTTGCTTGCTTTATTACTGCATCCATGAAATAAAAATCTCAAATTTTAGGTTGTTTTATAATTTATTAATCACCCATCACACTGGTTCTTTTGTTCTTTCTGCTGTGCAACGTCCCACTTTTCTGGTGATGGGCATCTGGGGTTGTCTCCTGGTTTTTGATATTGTAAACTGTGATGCTATGACTATTATTGTATACAACGCCTTTGTACTAAGTTAAAGAATTTTTCGGCCGGGCACAGTGGCTCACGCCTGTAATCCCAGCACTTTGGGAGGCTGAAGAGGGTGGATTACTTGAGGCCGGGAGTTCGAGACCAGCCTGGCCAACATGGTGAAAACTGTCTCTACTAAAAACACAAAAATCAGCTAGGTGTGGTGGTGGTACACCCCTGTAATCCCAGCTACTTGGAAGGCTGAGGCACGAGAATTGCTCGAACCTGGGAGGCGGAGGCTGCAGTGAGCTGAGATGAAGTCTTGTACTCCAGCCTTGGTGACAGAGCGAGACTCTGCCTCCAAAAAGAAAAAAAAAAAAAGAATTTCCCTTGGGTCTACTCCTGGGAGTAGAATTATGCTAACTTATTCTCCATAGTAGGTGGTGCAGTTTACAGCTTCATATACTATGTAAGTGTAAGGGCATCTGTGGATTCATAAACTCTACAATATTTGCATCTGTCACACTTCTTAAGTTTTGCCAATCGAATAAGTGAAATACGGATTAAGTGAACTATGGTATCGCACTGTGGTTGTCATCTGCATTCTCTTACTACTCAGGCGCTGAACATCTCTTTCTTTGCATGTTTGTGGCCACATTTCCCCTTCCGCAAAACATTAGTTATGTCTCTTATTCATTCATTTTTTTACTAATTATCCTTCTCATATTGAGGTGTAGGCTTTCTTTATATATTTGTGATACTAATCCTTTAACAGACGTGAACCTTTTAAAAAGTGCCTTTTTGAAAACTTAAAAAAAAAAAAGCCTTTTTAAAAACTTTAAAAAGATGTCTTAAAGTGATGAAGAATTTGAAGAACAAATTTTCATCAATAATTTTTGTGTCTTATTTAATAACTTAGACCTAGATATTCTCCATATTGACTAAAAGAATTAAAGTTTTTTAAAAAAAATATTCAAATGAAATTTTAAAATAGCTTTGAAACATGCTGTTGGTATGAATTATAACTCTGTTAAATCTCAGGATTGACATCATGTTACCTGCTACCTAATAACCAGGTTTTCTAAGAAAAACACACCTTCAAATACTAGTATCCAAGTAGTGACAGTTACAGGGAGTTCTTAGAAACAAATATTTAAACACATTATTTGCATTCAGACTTCTATAATAAAGCAATGCTCCTGCCTCAGCCTCCCAAGTAGCTGGGACTACAGGTGCACAGAACCACATCCAGCTAATTTTTGTAAATTTGTAGAGACGTTGTTTTACCATGTTGCCCAGGCTGGTTTTGAATCCCTAAACTGAAGTGATCCACCCGCCTCAGCCTCCCAAAGTGCTGGGCTCATAGGCATGAGCCACCACCTCTGGTCAATGAAAATTCATATGCTAAAAAACAGACAAAGTAATTGACTTGGAGTATCTGAGGAAGCTTAATCCTAATTTAGCAGTAAGCAAAGCCGAGACTCAACCTAAATTGGACTGAAGACTCCCCAAAGGCTCCAGGAAACTGGCAGTACAGGGTAGGTGACGATGGGGTTGTGGTGGGGCAGGGGTTGAAAGATAAGCTAAAAATAGAACCGTTAACAAAGTCTTAGGAAACAGCTGAATTTCTGGAGTCTCTCTCCATGTGTATATACATCTTTCCTGCAAAGCTTAGTAAGACTCTCCCTAATTCCAGTGAAGACAACTGACTTATATTTTGAAGAGTATACAACTGAGAGTCTCTGGACAGGGGAGCACAAGGCACATTTGAGGGTAGGTGTATTGTAATTGGGAGGGTTGAATGAATGTTTACCTACTGAATGCTGGACCATTCGTCTTTTTCTCCCAACTCTGCTCTTGAAATGCTGAAAGCCAGAACATATCTTCCAAGCAAGAAACAAAGACTTCTGGAGGACTTGATAAGCCCAAAGGTACAGACCCAAGGGAACAGACATCAATCTGCCCTAAGAAAATGACCCCGTTTGATCTCACAACAGCACAACCTGAGCTCAACAAGTCTAATCTACAGGGCTCTGAACTTCCTGCACATTTTTAAGCAATATTTCTAAAACTTCCTCATGAATCTATAGTATTACTCTGTGCTAAACAGAGGGTGCCTATAGGCTCAAGGCTGGACAGGGCCCCCAGACTCTTTAGATGCTGCTCAGCTACTCTGGGGACTGACACCATCAGTATCTTCATACAGTGGCAACACGTATTTTTCGCACACTGGTTAAGAAACTGTTTTAGAGCACTGCTCTAAAATTGTGCAAACAGGACTCATTAGATATTTAACAAAGATAAAAGACAGGACTAAGACTGATAGGAAAAAAGGTTACTTAGAGGAAGTAAAGATTGTGCTAAAATGTAAAGTTCAAGGAAAAAAGAAAAATTCATCTTAATCTTCCCAGAGGGAAAAGTCAGGATATTGTGTACATAAAACAAGAGTAGGATGATATAAAAAGAAACATCCATGATAGGCCAGCAAAAAAATGCTAAGGATTGCAAAAAAAACATTTTTTTTAACATAGGGTCAAGATAAAAAATTGAGGAACTCTCCTAGAAAAAACAGCAAAGAGACGAAGGCAGAAAATATGAGAGATGGCTGAGCACATGGCTCATGTCTATAACCCCGGTGCTTTGGGAAGATTGCTTGAGCCCAGATGTTCAAGAGCAGACTGGGCAACACAGTGAGAGCCCATCTCTATTTTTTTAAATTTATTATTTTTTAAAAAAAGAAAATAGGAGAAATGAGTTAAGAAAACTTGAAGATCAGTCCAGATAGCTGGAGATCTGAAAAAAAGGAATGTCCCCCAACCAAAAAAGATAAGACTACTAAGGAGGTACTCCCAACAACGCATGAAAATAGATCCCACTCCAGAGCACATCATCATCGTAATTCAGGATACTGGAAAAAAAAAATTCTTACAAGCTTTCAGAAACAAAAATAGATTATACGGAAAGGATCAAGAATCAGAATGGCTTCATACTTGTAAATGAAAGTTAAATAACAAAGAAGAAATGAGTTTAAAATTCTTGAAGAAAATCATTTCAGACCTAGATTTTTAGAACCTACCAAACTATCTATCAAGTGGCAGGAGGGAACAAAGACATTTTCAGCTATATGAAGTCACAAAACAATTTACTTCCCAAGCAACCTTTCTCAGGATGGTGTTAGAAAATGTGCCCCAACAAAACCAAGGAATAAACCAACAAAGTGGAAGATTCTGGATACTAACAAGACACAATCTAACACAGGAAGGAGTGAAAGGAATGCAGAATAAGGGTGAAGGATGATCCTGGATGACAGCTATGTACCAGCAGAAGGCCCTTGTAGATCTTTACTGTATGACAGTATACAGAGGCTATTTAGACAGCTTTCTTTCCTCCCTGTATTTCCTATCTACTATTCCTGCCTGTATAGTTTCTAGTGAACTAATGGTTTTACTCAAAAGGTACTTCATTTCTACCGGCTGTCCTCTAGGTATGTCTATTTGCCTGATACTTTTATTAAAAGTGAAGGAGAGAGGGCCGGGTGCGGTGGCTCACGCCTGTAATCCCAGCACTTTGGGAGGCCAAGGCGGGTGGATCACAAGGTCAAGAGATCGAGACCATCCCGGCCATGGTGAAACCCCATCTCTACTAAAAATACAAAAATTAGCTGGGTGTGGTGGTTCGCGCCTGTGGTCCCAGCTACTCAGGAGGCTGAGGCGGAATAATCGCTTGAACCCAGGAGGCGGAGGTTGCAGCGAGCCAAGATTACACCACTACACGCCAGCCTGGGCAACAGAGCAAAGACTTCGTCTCAAAAAAAAAAAAAAAAAGTGAAGGAGAGAATTTGAGTCAATTCTCCATCAAGAGAGAATACAGTGTAAGTGGTAAGAATACCAAAATATCTGGCTTTGAAACGCATCATATAATCTTTTCGGCAACTGACAAGTCTTCACTTAGGATGTCATGACTATTTGTATTTCTTAGTCACTTTGCTGGTTATCAACGTTTACAGCCTCTCAGCTCCAAATTCACCCTTTTTTGCTTGCTTTGTAAAAATGGATCTGATCTTTTTAAACCACTTTCCTTTGTCAACTGGCATTATGTTAAGCTTCAGGTAAAGGCACCAGAAAGACACTGCAAGATGTGAAACTTTTGCTTGCTGGTTCTGGTGAAGAGACGTGGCTCCTGCCAGGCAGTCTTCCCTCCCAGCACCAGGCTCTCACAGCAAACAGCTATAACCACACCCTGAAGTTTTCCCCAGAGCCTCCATCAAGCACCTTCCCATGAATAGCTTTCTCAGGCATCTTAGAGCAGTGGTCCCCAAACTTTTTTACACCAGGGACTGGTTTCGTGGAAGACAATTTTTCCACAGATGGAGTTGGGGGGATGGTTTCAGGATGAAACTGCTCCACCTCAGATAATCAGACATTAGATTCTCACAAGGAGTGCGCAATCCAGATCCCTTGAGTGCCCAGTTCAAAATAGGGTTCACGCTCCTGTGAGAATCTAATGCCACCACTGATCTGACACGTGATAGGAGGCTCAGGCGGGAATGCTTGCTTGCCAGGGGCTCACCTCCTGCTGTGTGGCCCAATCATAAGGCCATGGACCGGTCTTAGAAGACAGATTCCTAGCAAGTTCCACAATGTGGCTTTTCTGTCATGCAGTGAGCCATGGGTGTGCCCTAATAAGTCAGCGATGGGTAAGAGATGCTCCATATATCTATTCCTGCATTTTTTAGATTTTTCTTTACTTCTTACTGGCCAATCTCTCATTACTCCAATCTACTGCTGTAGTTAATAATTCTTTACATTAAAGTTTCTTTGTTCAAACTGTTGTGTGGTTTCTTTCTCCTGACTAGACCTAGATAGATACTAACAGCCACTAACATATTTAGAAGAGGTATCTCCAAAACATGTTCAGAAAGAGGAGTTTCAAGCTAGAATTAGAGCTCTTATTTTAAAGTAACCCGCGTTTAAACAAGAGCTAGCTGTACTTGCATACTCTTGCAGATGGTGGTAGGATGAGGGAAACTAGGCCATCAGGGAAGACTACAAGGAGCCCTTCTATTGTTTTATTTTTATTTTTGACTCATGTGACTGGATGGGTTTGTTTGTTTTTTTTAAGATTATTCTACTGTCATATGTTTTCACAATGAAAGATGATCGCTTTTAAAGAATACAGGTTTTGGCCAGGAGCAGTGGCTCACGCCTATAATCCCGGCACTTTGTAAGGCCAAGGTGTGAGGATTGCTTGAGCCCAGGAGTTCAAGACCATCTTGGGCAACATAGTGAGACCTCATCTCTATTTAAAACAAACATAAAAGAGTACAGGTTTTTCTCAGCAGGTGGCAGAGGACAGACAATGGCTAAGAGGACAGAAAGAGAGACTTCCTGAAATACGAGCATGAACCATTTCAGACATCTATAAAATATGATTCTTTCCAAAGCCCATGAAAAAATGAATTGCTGTACACTTGAAGTCTCCAAACATCTGAAGGTTAAATAACAAAACTTTAATTATGGTTTAAATTCAGATCCTTACACCTGCCCCTGACACTTTACCGTCATCCTGTCCTGCCCTTGACCTCCCCAATACCACCTGTGCTGCCCAATTCCCACCTGTCTTTGAAAGACCAGTTCTAATGTCAGCTGTTATACAGGTTTTTCTTTCTTTCTTTTTTTTTTTTTTGAGACGGAGTTTCACTCTTGCTGCCCAGGCTGGAGTGCAATGGCGCGATCTTGGCTCACCACAACCTCCGCCTCCCGGGTTCAAGTGAGTCTCCTGCCTTAGCCTTCCAAGTAGCTGGGATTACAGGTGTATGCCACCACGCCCAGCTAATTTTGTATTTTTAGTAGAGACAGGGTTCCTCCATGTTGGTCAGGCTGGTCTTGAACTCCTAACCTCAGGTGATCCACCTGCCTTGGCCTCCCAAAGTGCTGTGATTACTGGCATGAGCCACCGTGCCTGACCTTATACAGGTTTTTCTAGATAACTCCACCCTGCCACAGGTTTCCCCTCTATCCTTACCCCTTTGGAGGTAAAAATAAATTCCCGTTACAAATTTCCCCAGCACTTTATCAGTAACTTTATTATGACATATTATGGGATGATCAACTTCTGGCCTACATCATGGTATTTCTGTATTTCCCTTACTAAACTCCAAGTTCTGGAGGCTGGAGCCTTCTTTATCACTGTATACTTACAACCTAGCCCAGCAGTTTACAAAGTGAAGAGGATGCTCAATGATCACATGTACACTTAACTTGGCACTGACAGTGGTTTTTAAATACTCAAGTGTTTAAATGTGAAGTGCTGTCACATAAGACTTTTTCTGATGACCTCAGGTACAACAAAGCTGAACCACATAAAAAATAAGGAAGAATGTTTAATAACTGTATCTGAACAACACTGAAAGGATTAAGGCCCAGTGCTTCTCAAACTTCAGTGCTCATACAAATCAACTAGGAACTTGTCAAAACAAGGTTTTGTGATTCAGAAGGTTGATGACAGAGCCTGAGTGCCTGCCTTTGTAAGGAGCTCTTGAGTGACGTGGATTCTGCTGGTCACCAGAACACTCTTCTTTTTTTTTTTTTTTTTTTTGAGATGGAGCCTTACTTGTAGACCAGGCTGGAGTACAGTGGTGTGATCTCGGCTCACTGCAACCTCCACCTCCCAGGTTCAAGCGATTCTCCTCCCTCAGTCTCCTGAGTAGCTGGGATTAAAGGCGTGTGCCACCACACCCAGTTAATTTTTTGTATTTTCAGTAGAGACGATGTTTCACTATGTTGGTCAGGCTAGTCTCAAACTTCTGACCTTGTGATCCACCCGCCTCAGCCTCCCAAAGTGTTGGGATTATAGGCGTGAGCTACCGCACTCGGCCAGACCACTCTTTGAGTAGCAAGGGGTTAACTGGTGCTTCTCAAATTATCTATACTACGCTTTTTCTTTTTTTTTTTTTTTTGGATTTCCAATTAATCCCAGATGAATATTTTGTAAAATACAGTAAGACTTAATTCCTAGATAAATAAAATTCAACTGACATAAATTACTCCGTCAAACTGCTAAAGGAGTTTCTAAATTCTTGTGCTTCTATGATCATGGCCAGGTAACAATTTGCAGACCATCACCAGCCTGCACATGACATCCAGGAGCATCAGGCTGGATGATCATCTATAGTGAAAGGTGGAAATCAGGGCCTCTAGAATGGCCTCCCTTCCAATCTTGGATTCTAAGACTCACTCAAATCTATTGTGGAGCAAGCACAGCCATTTCCCTCCCGCATTTCTGGGGTGGTCACCATTTCTTTCTAATTAAGTAACTACACAAACTTCTTTCTTATTCTCCCTTCTGTCTTCACTTTTCCCCCCAACTTAAAATCTCTATACACCTTTAGTTTTTATTCCATTCCGTTTTGCATTTCTTTCCTTCGATATATCTTCATTTTTTTCTAATACCTACCAAAACATTTCGCCTTAGATTTTCCTTTTTTATCTAGAATCTTCTCATCTTGCACTTTGTTTTTATCTCCGCCACATATAACTGAGAAGTCAATGAACTGGAATGAATGAGTAATGAATAATAATCATTTAAAAAGAGCTAAGCTAAAGGGTAAATAACTGATCATTTGCTCCTTAAGTAAGTCTATAGGTCAATCAGCCTTTTGTATGTTCTTTGTCCCCACCTCAGAAAGCCACAGGGTCACACATTTGTTGTGAAGTCTTAAATTTGTTGGAAGCCTTAATATTTTTCTTCATTTTTACATGATGTCAATTTACAAACTCTCCTAGAAAATGCAGCAACCTTAAAATATCACCTTGAGAATTTTATAACACTCTTTAAAAAATGAGAAACCAATGACAGTATTATAAAAATGGACCTCAGGTGTTCAAATACAAATACCACGTGTCACATTCTTCCTGTTCTGCTTCTAGGGGCAAGACACTTCCCCTCTCTGCCCCGTCTGCTCATCTGTAAACAGAAGAGACTAAATAAGGTGATTTGCAATCTCTTCCATCCCTAACCATTTATTGACTGAGCTGCTAAAACCAGCTACACAGAATTACTGCAGAGACTCAGCCCTGAAACCTACCCTAGTGAGTCCTAGAGGCTTAACTCCGGCCAACTCGATCAGTACTTGAGGATTTATAATATACCACTTGGAGATCATGTAGTCTAAGTTTGTTTTTTTCCCAAGCAACCATCAATTGGCCAATCTTTTAAAAAATATTTTCTGTTCTACTAAAGTACAGAAGAAAGTGAAGCAATATTCATTTTACTTTTTCTTGACAACATGGAAAAAGGACATAAGAAAAGTCGTTGGCTACTAGCTAATACAGAAGTTGGTATTATTCAAAGTTTTACTTCCATGAAAGGACTCTACAACTTGTAGGCAACTATAATCGAGCCAAAGTCATCCACTGGTACATATAGTCCTCTTCCTGCCTCCAAATTGCTGGAAAAGTTCAATGCGTCTAAATGCCACAACAAACCACCCAGATAATAGGCTTGGTCATCGTCTTCCAAGAATCATTTTAGATGTGACGTAACAGCAATAGAGAACAAGTCTAAGTAATTTTTCTTTCCCTCTGACGTAAAAGCTTGTCTCCAATAAAAGCAAAGACATATATTTAAATAGAATGCAAGAGAATGTAATGTTCAAGAAGTCAAGATTTGCAGAAATTTGGGGTGATTCATGGGCATTACTCATATCATTTCTAATGAATCATGTCACCATGTCACATCAGATTGTGTAGCTACCAGGAGCAGTGAAGTGGGGACTGTGTAGCCTCTTTATTTACCTGGTTACGCCAAACTAATCATTCACATTCCTGGGGGGCATTTGTTTCACAGATGCCATCCAAATCCTTTTTTTGGCTTCAGGAGTTCCTGAAAGCACATCAAAAATAGACCTTCAGGGAAGAGGATTTTTAGGCCAGTGAAACTACTCTGAGTGATACTTTAAAAGTGGATCCGTGTCATGACACATTTATCCAAACCCACAGAGGCACGACACCAAGAATGAACTCTGATGTCAACTACGATCTTTGAGTGACAATGATGTGCCAATGTAGTTCAGGAATTATAGCAAATGTATCACCCTGGTGTGGGATACTGATAATGGGGGAGGCTGTGCGTGGGTAAGAATGAGGGTACAGGGGATACATCTGTACCTTCCTCTCGGTTTTGCTGTGAACCTTAAGTTGCTCTAAAAAATAAAGCTGTTGGCATGGTGGCTCACACCTACAATCCCAACACTTCTGGAGGCTGAGGTGGGAGAATCAGTTGAGCCCAGGAGTTTGAGACCAGCCTGGACAACACAGTGACAGCTCCTCTCTACAAAGAAAAAAAAAATTAGCCAATTGGGGTGGTGTGCACACCTGTGGTCCCAGCTACTTAAGAGACTGAGGTGGGAAGATTGCTTGAGCCCAGTAGGTCGAGGCTGCAGTGAGCTGTGATCATGCCACTGCACTTCAGCCTGGGCAATGGAGTGAGACCTTATCTCAAAATAAATAAATACACAAAAATAAAAAAATGAAAGATCTTTTTAGTCCCCATTCAACTTAAATGAAATGTCAATTAGCAGTTAATGTTTCCATCAACAGATGGCCTCATCTCACACAAGCCTTTTACAGCCCACTTTTGTGGGTGGAAAAACACCAATCCCTCTATCTCACAGTTCCTGCCATCCAAGAATTCCATCTACAGGGAAGAAGAGCATTTCGACAGATGTCTGAGATTACAACCAGAGGTCTCAGAGGGAAACCCAAGGAAGCCCCTCAGTAGGCAGTGGGGTATGGAGTGGGTGCCAGGGGCCTACAGGTAAGCTGCCCTTTGCATAGCTCCATGAGCTACACAGGGTAACACCAAGGCACTCTTCCTAGTGGACAAAACCACATTAGGGGAGTGCTGAGGAGAGGAGACAGCAAGAAGGCACAGGATGGTCTTGGTGACCTGCCTGGGAACTGCCATCAGCCTCACACTGGTTCACTGAGAGCAAGGGGATAAGGTAGGGGGAAGGGAAGTGAATGCAGGTAGCTGCATGAGGCCCCCACCTCCTCTCACTGCACTCAGAGCTGGACTTGGTATTCTCAATGGAGGCTCAATGCACCTTCTTTTCCTTCACTGTTTCCTTTAATTTCCCTCTACTCATTTCTCTCTGCCTCTAATTCTTACCTAGATTGTGGTTTTTACTCACCATAAAAACTTTTTTCCTCACACACATCTTACAATGACTCATCGTTTGAATGGATTTTTTTTGAGACGGAGTCTCATTCTGCCTCCTAGGCTGGAGTGCAGTGGTGCCATCTCAGCTCACTGCAACCTCTGTCTCCCGGGTTTAAGCGATTCTCCTGCCTCAGCCTCCTGAGTAGCTGGGATTGCAGGTGTGCACCACCACGCCTGGCTGATTTCTGTATTTTTAATAGAGATGAGGTTTCACCATGTCGGCCAGGCTGGTCTTGAACCCGTGACCTCAACTTATCCGCCCACCTTGGTCTCCCAAAGTAGTGGGATTACAGGTATAAGTCACCAGGCCCGGCCATGTATTTTTAGTAGACGTGGGGTTTCACCATGTTGCCCAGGCTGGTCTTGAACTCCTGACCTCAGGTGATCTGCCCACCTCAGCCTCCCAAAGTGCTGGGATTACAGAGGTGAGGCACTCTGCCTGGCCATTTGAATGGATTTTAAGAGTAGTTCCCCAGTCTGCTATCTCAGAATGTTTGGGAGAGCTTTATTTAAAAAAAAAAAAAAAAAAAAAAGATTCCTTGGTTCCAACCTAGGCCAATGAAATCTAGTCCAAGCATGTGCATGTTAAAAAAGTTCCCAGCTTCTCCTGATTTCCCCCATGCATGGAATGTCCCACACCCCACAGTCACACAGTTTAATCCTTCCCTGGATCCACGTCTCTGCTCCAGTAACACCTGCAAAGAGCAGCTGACGTACCCACCATGTCTAAAACAACAAGCCCCCAACCCCCTTTCTTCGCCTTATTTTTCCATAGAATTTATCACCATCTAATAAGATGCATTTGTTTAATGTTAATATCCATGAAAATGAGGACTTTGTTTCCTGCTCTATCCCTATACCTAATAAAATGGCACTGAACGGGCACCTGAAAAATAGTTATTGACTTGATAAATGAGCAAAGAGCCAGGTTAGAAAACCAGTGGATCTTAATACTATGGTGTTGGTGACTATTCTCATGTGGTTCTGAAGTCAAATGACCACACTGTTTAGAATGACATCATGAACCGGCTGAACAGTTGAGAGATTTTCTGCACTCTATCCTGCTGGTTTGTCCAGTGAGAAGGGGATACTTTTTCTCCATATCAATCTAGGGTGTGCTGGGCAGTCAGCAGTTCAAGTCAATGCTCAAATGTTCCACTATCCACAGCTGCCTCAGTGTCCCCAGTGCAATAATCCAAATGGGAACTGGACTCTAAGGCTGGCTGTAGGAGGAGGCTTTCATTTGGGAATAAACCCCGTTGCACACCATCTCATCCTGCTTCTCTGCTCTCTACTCATCACAGGTGCCCTGTCTAGAAAGATTTGCAGATGCAACATAGTGAAAGGTCAGGAAAGGTTTCAGGAATATCAAGGGTTTACTGTCCATGTGTCTTCATCCTATCAACCAACATAGTAATGAAGGTGAAGCAGACCCACCTTCACAATGGAGGTGCAGAAGCAACTCCCAGGAGATCACAGTCCTAGACTTCCCCGACAGCCTCCCTTTCCCTAACTATGCAACACAGGCAGATCCACAGAAAACTTTTCCATTCTCCTCTTGCTATCACATCATCCGCTTTGAAGAGGAAATATAATGTAGCATTTTGTATTTAGCTTTGCTTTGAGTAACCATGTCCAATTACATCAGTATCTGGAAGAAATATGAGAATAGCAATTATGTATCTTTGAGAGTCATGTGATTTGAAGAAAGGCGAAATTTATCTCAAAGCATATTGTTTTCTGAAAAGAGAACACAGCAAGTGTGAATTACAGATGAAATAGGAAGACAGCGCAATGAAACTTCTGAAGAATATGCATGTGTTTGGGGGACAGGAAGCAGGGAAGACAGGACACACAGAGCACCCCAGGATTGTGGACGTGCATAACTATAAGTAACAACTGCCAGGCAGGAAAACAGCCATCCCTACACGGAGAGCTACAAAGTGTAACCAAATCAATGAAAACTGGATTGGTGGGTAGGTGGTTTCGTTTTGTACAGCTAGCCTCTTCACTGCATCAGGTGAGATATTAGGTACTAGTATGAATTCAGAAATAAGATCTCAAATAGTTGGTAGTCCCTGCCCTTGAGGAGCTGACAAACTTTCAATATTGATTGATTGATTGATTGATTGAGACAAAGTCTTATTCTTGTCATCCAGGCTGAAGTGCAGTGGCACTATCTTGGCTCACTGCTGCCTCCGCCTCCTGGGTTCAAGCGATTCTCCTGCCTCGGCCTCCCGAGTAGCTGGGATTATAGGCATACACCACCACACCCGGCTCATTTTTGCATTTTTAGTAGAGACAGGGTTTTGTCATGTTGGCCAGGCTGGTCTCGAAGTCCTAACTTCGTGATCTGCCCACCTCAGCCTCTCAAAGTGCTGGGATTACAGGCGTGAGCCACCACACCCAGCCCTGACAAACTTTCACTTCTAACCAGACTTAATGTCAACAAAATGAAACGCTATGAATCATTTCTAGTTTGGATTTTCTTCCAGTCACGTGAGCCTACAGCATTATGTTTCATGATAAAGCACCCATTATGTTCCATAAATCCTTTTCCCCATAGCCTGCTCAAAGCCTATTCCTGATGGCACTATTGTCTACCCACCTGCTTAAAATTTCAGGGTCCACCTAATATATTCAGAAGGAATGATTGAGTTATAAAATAGAGGTGGATGCTAAAACTGGTAGAATGCAAGTTAATGAGGAATGGGATATTTACATAATCTCAAAGTGTTGCTTCCACAAATTATTAATTATAAAGAGAAAAATAGACCAACCTAGTGGATATCTCTTCCCCACACCCTCCCCGCACCTCCCCCCCGCCCCCCCCCCCCCCGCTCCCAAGACAGAGTCTCGCTCTGTCACCCAGGCTGGAGTGTAGTGGTGCAATCTCAGCTCACTGGAACCTCTGCATCCTGAGTTCAAGCAATTCTCTGGCCTTAGCCTCCCAAGTAGCTGGGCTTACAGGCATGTGCCACCACACCTGGCTAATTTTGTATTTTTAGTAGAGACAGGGTTTCTCCATGTTGGTCACGCTGGTCTTGAACTCCCAACCTCAAGTGATCCACCTGCCTTGGCCTCCCAAAGTTCTGGAATTACAGGTGTGAGCCACCACACCCAGCCTTTCATGAGCTTTCTTTCAGGACAGTATGTCCAAGCCTTCTCTTTGTTCTTCTGACATATTGAAGACCACCCAGTCTAAGCGTATGCCCCAAAAGGTAATTCTTGCTTCCCAAATAAACCGTTGTAAATTTAGAGATTTGCTTTATATTGTATATAACTTCAACAAAGGAATGAGAGAATGCAAGGTTTGGCAAAGCTAGAGAGCGGAGAGCAGCCATGTGTATGAGGAGACAGGGTGGGATGTGGGGAAGAGCTGTTCCTGAAGGACTTCCCACAAACAAACTTAGACTTCGCCTTGAGGGAAATGGAGCCACTCCTTAGGAATTTGCTTTTCTTTTTTTCACCTATTGATTTTGAAACAATTTTAGATTTAAAAAAAAAGTTTTTAAAAACTATTGAATTCCTTTGGACCCTACTTACCCAAACTCAGAAATTAATATTGGTACAGAACTACTTTACTCGAGTATCACCACTTTCCCCCCATGTCTCCTTTCTCTGTTCTGGGATCTGGGATCCAATCTACCGTCCCAACCCACAGCAGTTAGTTGTCATGTCTCTAACCTGTGACAGTTTGTCCTTCCTTCCTTGTCTTTCATGACCCTAACACTTTGATGAACACTGGTCAATTATTTGCATCTCATCCTTCAACTTGGATTTCTGTCCTTTTTTTTTTTTTCTTTTGAGACAGGGTCTTTGTTGCCCAGGGTAGAGTGCAGTGCTGTGAGCATAGCTCACTGCAGGCTCAAACTTCCATTCTCAAGTGATCCTCCTCCCTCAGCTGTCAGAATAGCTGGGAATACAAGTGTACACCACCATGCCTGGCTGATTTTGAAAGTTTTTATACAGATGGGGTCTTGCTATGTTACCCAAGCTGGTCTAGACACCTGGGATTAAGCAATCTTCCTGCTTCATCTCACACCTGCCAGGATTGCAGGCGTCAGCCACCATGCCTATCTTGTTTAATTTCTTATAATTCCACTGAGGTTATTCATTTTTAGCAGGCATACTACAGAAATGATCTTGTACCCTTGTCTGTATCGTATCAGGGACAACAGGATATTGTTATGTCTTGTTACTAATGATTTAACCTTGGTCACTTGGTTAAGGTGGTGCCTGTTGGGTTTCTCCACTGTTAAGTTATAATTTTTCCCTTTGTAATTAATAAATGTATTATAGGAGATAATTTGAGAATATATAACTATCTTTTTCTCCTCGAAATCTCACCCTTTTTGTAGCCATCAGTAGATCTTGTCTGCAACAATAACTGTGGTATTTCAATGATGATTTCTATCTTCTATTCCTTCTACATATACGAATTGAAATTCTTTTATACGAAAGACCCATCTCCTCTCCTCCATTTATTAGTTCATTCATCCATTTACTTACCCATTCACAGACACATGGGTGTTTACCTTATTATCTGGAGTAGAATCCAGTATTATTGTTATTTTCTTGCTAACACTGCTGAAGTACTGGCCTCTGGGAGACCCTTCTGGGTGGCTCCCATGCCCCGTGCAAAGCCTCTGTCTTCTGAGCTCCTCCGTGCTTCTTGGTACAAAATGCTCCAGCCTCTTGGTGTCTTTTCCCTGCCCCAGCACTGAATCAGCCATGTCTCTGGAGACATTAGAGCTTTAAACATTATCCAATTACATTCTAGAAACATCACTCTGGCGGCAGCAGTGTAGAGACTGATGGGGGCTGAGCAGGGAGGCAGACGGCCCAGTGAGAGGTCCTGCCACAAGTCAGAATTGATGGACGCTGGCACTTGAGCAGGGGCAGGGCCAGAGGCGATGGTGAAGAGAAAACAGATTTCAGAGATCTGAGAGGTAGAAACGAGAGGTCTGGGCATCAATTAGATGCTGAGAGTAAGGAAGGTGGTGGTTTCTCTGCTGCCTCCTAGATTTCTCGTCTGGGCATCAATTAGATGCTGAGAGTAAGGAAGGTGGTGGTATCTCTGCTGCCTCCTAGATGTCTCGTCTGGGCATCAATTAGATGCTGAGAGTAAGGAAGGTGGTGGTATCTCTGCTGCCTCCTAGATGTCTCGTCTGGGCATCAATTAGATGCTGAGAGTGAAGAAGGTGGTGGTATCTCTGCTGCCTCCTAGATTTCTCGTCTGGGCATCAATTAGATGCTGAGAGTAAGGAAGGTGGTGGTATCTCTGCTGCCTCCTAGATGTCTCGTCTGGGCATCAATTAGATGCTGAGAGTGAAGAAGGTGGTGGTATCTCTGCTGCCTCCTAGATGTCTCATCTGGGCATCAATAAGATGCTGAGAGTGAAGAAGGTGGTGGTATTTCTGCTGCCTCCTAGATTTCTCCTGGGGAGTCTTGTAGTATATTAATCGACATAGCCAATGGAGGACAGCCCACTGGCGGTGGGGGGAGCTAGTCTGACTGGGTTTAAGGTGGCCATGTAGCGGGCTTGGTATCAGTGGGTCTGGGGCTCAGGAGAGAGCTCAAGGCAGTAGCATCTCTAGAGTAGATGAGATCGCCATGGGAGAGAGTGCAGGGTGAGGATGGAATCTTATGCCTAATCAAGGTATAGGGATAGATGGAAAGGAGGGCCAGAAAAGCAGGCTGTAGCGACATGGGACAAAAGGTGCCGTAGAAGTGTGGGAAGACCCAGTAGCAACACAATGATCTAACAGTGATAAATGCAGCAGACAGGTCAAGATAAACACTTAACTTTTCACTTGATTTGGCAATTATACGTTACAATTTTTTAAAGAACAGTTTTGATGGAGTGATAAGACACGAGCCTAAAGGAGCTGAGACTGTGCACAAGATAAAGAGATACTATTCTTTCAAGAAGCCTAGTTGCAAAGCCAAGGAAATTATGCACTTGTTAGAAGAGTATGCAGAGCCTGTTTGCTTTTTTTCCTTTTTTGCGATGTAAGTACAGAGTTTATGTGGCCACATTTGAGGACTGCATCCCAGGAACACAGATTCTAGTTGCCCTGAATGAATCTATGCTCCGTTTGCTTTTAACAGATGCATCTGTTCAACATTTGCACAGCTACATGCCACGCACTAGGAAAGATGAGCAAAGACTTTTCTGCTGGGGAAAAGAAGCCAGGAGAAGGAAAAAATATAGAGGAGAAGGAAGAGAATTAACAAGAGAATATGGGTAGGGGAACAGGAGACGAGAGAGCCAGGGAGGATAGGCCTTGACTGTCGATATTTGCTTTACAGAAGACTGGCATGTAAATCATCATTACATCTAATTAGCATTTTAAAAATGATCTTCAGAGTTATAAGTCTCTATGTCCACGTTTTTAAAAACCTAATACTTCAGATGAAAGGCGGACAAATTACAACTTGCTGCCTGTTTAGCCATGGAGCTAGAAATGGTTGTTGTGTTTTTAAAATGCCATTAAAACAAAAACAAAGAAGAATATGTGACCAAGACCACATGTGGCTCATAAAGCACAAAATATTTCTGACCCTTCAGAGAAAATGTCTGCCAATCCCTGCTCTGAACATTTTTACAACAGTAAGCATCCTACATTTTAAAATCCAGTCTAACAGATACGTGAAATAACAATTTTTGAGAAATCATTTCCAAAACTGATGAAGTAATGGTCACAGATCTAAAAAAAATAAATAAGATATACACTGCTAGGATCTTTATATGATAAGACAGTTTTAATGGACAGTAACCTTGCTTCATATAACAAATAACAAATCTGTTTCTATCTTCAGACCTGGGATATAGCCTCCAAAGTCGGTTTACCTGTACTCACAAAAAATACAAAAATCATCCAAACTCTTCTTCTGCTTTGTTTATGGTGTCATCATTCACACACACACACACACACACACACACACACACAAACTACAAATTTAAAATGGCAAACAGAACGACATTTCTGCATTTCGGAAGCAAATAGTACAAAATAGTAATATGATGTAAAAACAGCTATTAAAAATGACAACTATGGGCATTACATTGAGATACTATACATTAAGTATACTATTCAGAACCAGAAATTGAGAGCAACATAAATCAAGCTCCCATGTAATTACTCAACTTTTTGTGTGTATAAAATTTTTTTTTTTTTTGAGATGGAGTCTTTGCTCTGTTGCCCAGGCTGAAGTACAGTGGCGCAGTCTTGGCTCAGTGCAATGTCTGCCTCCCAGGTTCAAGCGATTCTCCTGCCTCAGCTGCCAGAGTAGCTGGGATTACAGGCATGCACCACCATGCCCAGCTAAGTTTTGTATTTTCAGTAGAGACAGGGTTTCACCATGTTGGCCAGGCTGGTCTTGATCTGCTGTCCTAGTGATCCGCCCGCCTCAGCAGAACTAGATTTAAATTTTAAAAATCTATTTTAGGCTGGGTGCAGAAGCTCACACCTCTAATGGCAGGACTTCGGGAGGCTGAGGCGGGTGGATCACGAGGACAGTAGATGGAGACCAACCTGGCCAACATGGTGAAACCCTGTCTCTACTAAAAATAAAAAAACTAGCCAGGTGTGGTGGCGCGTGCCTGTAGTCCCAGCTACTCCGGAGGCTGAGGCAGGAGAATTCCTTGAACACAGGAGGCGGAGGCTGCAGTGAGCCAAGACCGTGCCACTGCACATCAGCCTAGGTGTGCAGAGCGAGACTCTGTCTAAAAAACAAACAAAAAATTTAAATCTAGTTCATGTAATTTTGAAAGTACAGCAATCAATAAAATTTATCTCTTAAAAGACAAGGTTTGAAAATGCATGTTAAAACTTTAAGAGTTCAAAGACAATTAGAATCATGATGCAGCAACTTGTGAAGCCAAAAAATTCTTCTTGAATGAAACAAGCCTGATTCCTTGTTCTGGTCACACCCTGACCTTTTGGAAAGGTACATAAAAGAAAGGCATTCATGCCACAACCTGTCAAACAGTTCCAGATTTTCTACTTTGGTATTATTTTTCAGAGGCTATTAAGAGGTTCTTTCTGTATAACCTTAAGACCCCATGCCAATAAGCATCTCAAGAATAAGCCCCTCTGCTTCCGGCAGCACTCTTACTAGATTCCCGTCTAATTAAAAACTGGCTTATCTGGTTCTTTTTTGCTACAGTACACAAGTGGCACTTTAAATACTATCGGAGCTCCACATTTCAGAAGCAAGTTCATGTTTCTACTCACTTTCCGTTTTGTCTTCCCCAAAGTAAAGAGTTACAAGGAAGATTCTATGTCTTTTCAAAGAAAGTACACCTCCTAAATAAATGCAAAAGGAAAGCAGGAATTTATGTGAATTTATTATTGTCTTTGTATTTGTCCTTTTTGTGCAGTTCAAACCAAAGCATGAAGTGAGTGTTAAGACACTGCCCCCTTTTTCCCTTTTTAGCAAAGGAGATAGTGGGAGTAGGGCAAACAAAAACTACAGCCTCCAACACACCCTTCCAGGTCCCTTTAATAAATGACAGGCAGCTTCGGGATGAACTTCCCGTTAGCATCTTTAAGCTCCATCTGAAAACCACATTTTTGCTTCTGGCGCCTGCTTAATTTACAATCCACTGCTATAAACTTCTCCAAACAACTTCAAGCTGAAAGTGCCTTCCCAAATGTTGTCAAGGAAATGAATGCTTCTCAATTAATTCTTTAGTCATGTTGAGACAAACGCTCTCTCATTGGAGCTACTCTTTCTGAATAAAGAATTTGGTCTCTTCTTCTCTCAGCTTTCTTGGCATCAGAAATTAAATTCATGGGAGCTGACCACGCCATCTAAAACAGTCCAAAACTAAGACGCTAAACTCTGTTGCAAGATGGTTTATTCTGTCCTTTTGCTCTACCTCCCCCCAAACATACTCACCTACATAGTAAAATGTTATGGCAGAAAGTTCAACCTTACTTGGAAGTAGTATATACAGCATCCTGAACTCTGACCTTATACTTTTTCTGCAGAACAGTCATGTACCATGTAAGGACGTTTCAGTCCATGATGGACAGCATACACAACAGTGGTCCCATGAGATTATAATACCGTATTTTTACTGTGCCTTTTTTTCTGTGTTTGGATACACATATACTTATGGCTGTGCTACAAATTGCCTACAGTGTTCAGTACAGTCACATGCTGTATGGGTCTGTGGCCTAAGAGCAATAGACTAGGCCAGGTGTAGTGGCTCATGCCTGTAATCCTAGCACTTTAGGAGGCCGAGGTGGGTGGAACACCTGAGGTCGGGAGTTTGAGACCAGCCTGACCAACATGGAGAAATCTCGTCTCTACTAAAAATACAAAATTAGCTGGGTGTGATGGCTCACACCTGTAATTCCAGCTACTTGGGAGGCGAAGGCAGGAGAATTGCTTGAACCTGGGAGACGGAGGTTGCGGTGAGCTGAGATCGCACCATTGCACTCCAGCCTGGGCAACAAGAGCAAAACTCGGTCCCCCGCCCCCGCCACCACCAAAAAAAGAGAGCAACAGACTATACCATATAGTCTAGGTATGTAGCAAGCTGTGCCCTCTAGGTTTGTGGTGTTCAAACAATGACAAAATTGCCCGATGATGTTATTTCGCAGAACGCACTGGTGTCATTAAGCAATGGTGACTGTACATACAGATCACAGTCAACTCAATTATATTATGTATGAAAGTTCTATTTACAGACTCAGTGTCCCTGGCCCTGGACATAAAAGATGATGGGCTTTAAAATTACCCAGTCCATATGTGTACCGGTTTTCCACACTAAATGAAAGGTGATATACGCCTTGCTGAAGGCACACACCATGAACTAAAGGAGCCTGTGGTAGGGAGTGATTATTTGGCAGAGTTGGAAAAATCTTACAGAGGAAGGGACACTTGAACCAGGCCTTGAAGGATGAATATGAAATTATCTGCCAGGCACGAGTAGGAAGTCAAGAAAGGCAGAAACACAGGAAACACGTACAAAAAGCCAAACATATTCACAGACAGGTGAGGTACTCTGCAGAGCTGTCAAGGACTAGAAGAATTTAATTAAGGTGTTTAAACAGCAATACTACCTCAAATTCAACAGATCTTAGATACCCTGTTATTTTCCCCACTTTCCCTAAGCAGCCAGGCTCAAAAGTTGTTACCTCTTCTTTTTCCTTCATTCTTAGTTTTCATGTTCAATTAGCATCCAGTTGATTTCTTCCCTAATTCTGGAGACCCGCTGCCACCTTGATGCCTAGGACACTATCCCACTGCGCTGACCCCAACTGGTCTAGTAGCTCCATGTTCATCCCTTCCTGGTCCTGTAGATACACAGCAACTAACTACCTTCTTAAAGTAGGGCTTCAGCATAGTACTAGTCTTTAATGATTACCAACTAATGATCAAATAAAAATCTAAACCAGTAACCCTGCATGCTAGAATATGTCTTACCTTCCTCTCAACCACCGTTCCTATAGCCCAGCCAAAGCAGCCCATTCACTACCATGAGCACATGCCTGATGTTCCTGCACGTATCCTTTGTTCTACCTCAGTGGCCCTGCTGGCCCCTTTCACCCACCCAACTCCTACTCCTCCTCTCTAAGGCTTTGTTCAAATATCATTTCCTCCATATGTGATCACCCAAGTAGTTCTTCCCTTCACAATTCCTACAGCTAGAAGTATCTGTATAATTAAAATCACTTTCATTCCATACTTTGTTTTTCTTACAACCAAGCTGTAAAACTTGAGAGTAGATTCTGTATTTCCCTAATATTTCTAAACGGTCCTGACTTTAATGCCCACAGTAAGTGTATGAGCATCACCTGTTGGTGACGATGAAGAGGCCAACAGTGCGCCTGGGAGCCATCCCTGGTTTGCCCTTTTCCTCATCACCATGTCCTGGGGCCAAATGTCTGTAATCCAGCCGCTGTGTCCACCTCCGCTGCCAAACCCTGGCCCAGAGCATCTCACTTTCCACCTGAACAACTGTAGCGCCCACCACAATGACTGCTGGTTCCACTCTTGGCTTTTATAGAGCACACCCAGCAGCACTGCATTTGAGTGACTTTAAAACAATGTACAAGCAAGATGCTATATTCCCTTTTAAACCCACGTCCCATCCATGGCCCCTAAGATAAAGCCTAAACCCTCTATCAGGCTCAATTATGCCATAAATTGCTTCTTTGTCCCTTTCCCATACCCCATCATCTCCCCAGCCAGCTCCCAATACACAAGATGGCAGCAGAAGTTTCATCTTATTTGGAAGCAGCCTAAACACCAGCTCTAACTCAGGGACCACAGGCCCTCCCAGCCTCTAGTCTGCTTCGAGTCATCCCACCCTTTGCTCACCATCTCCAGGTATGTGGTGCTCTGTCCCCCAGAGAGGCCTGACCTGGTCCTGGTGCCTCCCCAGCTCTTCTCATGCCTAGGCCTCCTCCTCCCTCAGATCTCAGCTTCAATGGCACCCCCTCAGAGCAGGGATCCCGTCACCCAGGCCCCAGCAGCAGCCACGCCCATCCTCTGTGAACTTGCTTCAGCGTACTCATATGGCTCTGTAATTAGACCTCTTCACTGCTCACCTCCCCAGGTAGCCCCCATGGACGCTGGCACCCCATCTAGAAAGGTCAATGAACAAACAAGCATATTGGAGAGGCTTAACTAACAATCGATCAAAAAGAAAGTTGTTTCTGTAAATGGGATTAATTGGGGTAACTACTATAATAGTAAATGGTCAAATGAGCCAGTTAAATTCTTTTAGGGCAGACTATCAGAAGTGTTTACTCCCATAAACTCAGCAAATTTATTCTCCGCTCATTCTTGAGATTCTAAAACTAACCATAACACAAGGATGTTCTTAAAACACTAAGTGAACATCAAAAATAATCTTTAAATCTTTAGTTTTATGTTTATTTCCTTCTCCAGCCCCACAGAGATAGAAAAATAAATAGACTGACACAGGCCTCCACGTACTGTGTTAGTTTTGATACTCTTTGTGGGAGATCACTGAATACATGCTCCAATGGCAGGCAGCACAAGAGGATGGAGTTCCAGAGGGTGCAATCCTTTGTAAATGACTAAGATGGAGGCTCCAGGAGGAAAAAGGCTTTGCCAGCTGGTTACCACCATCTTGCTAGTACATAGGCGCTGCTGAGATGTCTCAAGTTATCTCCTGCATATGTGTTGAACGACTAAACCTGTAATCAACTCCCTAAACAATCAACAGACTAATTATATATAAGGTCCCTTTACTGTGAAATATATCTGTGAGGAAACAATACATGGTATATCTCAATAACTTTAGACAATGCTAATTCTTGAACTGTAATCTATTATTGGTAAACACAACCCCACAGCATATGGGTTAAGGCAGTGGTGACATTTCTTAAGAATGTCCCAAGACCTATGAGGACTGTGAATATTTTCATAACCCCTTTTCTGATCAATACAAAAGAAACCTGCAAATAAAGGAAATGGTAACGTCTTTTGCTCATGCCCCCTGTAATTTTTAGGCGGGGAACAAAGTTGATAGCTTTGGTCACACAAGACAGCAGCCATTAAAGAGGCCAGGCAGGAGAACAAACCAACCCACCAAAAGCCCCAAGAGAGGTCTCTCCTCTGTTATAGCAAGTGTCACATCTCCACACCAGCTTTCATGTAAGGAAGGGAAGCTAGAAGTTGTGGGAAACTGTTTCATTGACTAACCAAATGGAAGACTATACAAGTGGCCAATGGGTCCCGCTGGGGCTCCTGCTCCATCACTGAAGTAGACTGGGGGCTGGGGCATGGACAGAATAGCAAACACAAATATCAGGAACCTTTCGTTTTAAGAATTTTCATTGTCCTTCAAAATCCCACCGTCCTTAAACTTCTGGCTTCATTTATAGTGAATATTCTCTGTGGTTTAGAAAAGACTCATATCAACTCACAGCCTAAATGTGAGGTTTCAGTATGAAGTTTCTTACAATTCAGGGACTGATCAATATAAACAATTTAAGTGACAAAAGTGCAAATATTTTGAGCTCAGTAATACTAAACAATTTATGATTATTCAGAGGCGTTGGTTACTGATGAATGCTAATATAACCATAAAACTATGTTTCAAAATATATCTACTCCTATTAACATGTTACCATAAAAATCACAAGCAAATGGTCTTTAAAATTGTTCTTTAAAATATACAGAAACATTTTGTAGTTGAGAAAACCACAAAATATCTACAGGCAAAAATTTACATTTAAGTTTCCATAAAAACTCATTCCAAAAAACCCCCCAAATACTTAATTGGTCTATATTCTATTATTCAGCTTTCAAAAACTAGTCCTCCCATCTTCCATTTATGACATGCACTGGCCCTCAAGGACTTACTCTACTCCAGGAGGGCACGGCCTTGCCAGTTGGTTGCTCCCATCTTGCTCGTACCTGGCCGCTGCTGAGAGTATTGAGTTATCTCCTGCATATGTGGTGAACACCAGAGATAACCAACAAAACATTTCACAAGGTCTTATTTTCCCCAAGTATCCCATTTTTCTAATTTATTTGAACAGAGGAAAATACCAAATCCCTTCCCTACAATAGCAAAAGGCAAAGTACTACGTATTTCTATTTTGCAATATTTCCATAGTAATTTTAGGAGAAATTAGGGCATTCACTATTTATTCCCATAGAGAAATGGATGCAGAAACATTTGACTACCATTCTATGGCTAAGTCATTCTTTGGCTCTACGTACTTAGGAAGATGATTTAACTCTGCTCTTCCCAGCACCAGGATCAGGAACTCTGGCAGAGTATTGAAGCATCTAGATGGACATAGAATCTTTATTCTCCACAGAGCCAGAGCTGCCACCTTTATGTGAGCCTTTGATTTCCTTCCTTCTTTGGATTCATTGTGACTTAGGAGGCAGAGAACCCATGGGAAGCACTCAAATTTAAGGTCCCAACCACAGTCTGCCACTTGTCACACCCCACACTCCTGCATCTCCACCCTTAACCCAGAATTCAAACTCACAAATCATTCATTTATATTACAGCTTTCGTACACAAAATGATAGTCTTGTATCTTTCACAAGGATGATGCAACCCTGTGAAGGACTTACTGCATGGCGCTCCTAGGCCAAATGAATCCTTATTTGTCCTAATTAGGTTTTCTTTACAAATTATAAATAGATTTTAAGTCCCACTTTGATATCATAGGAACTCGTTAACACTTTAAACAATGGATAAAGCGGTTTTGTAAATTGGATGCTTAGTCTGTATCATCCAAATATAAATCCTAAGGAACTGGAGTTTCTATGTGGAAGAGCATTTTACATCAATCCTAAATTATATAACGAAAACTAATTTAAGAACATTGAAGGGGATGTGACAGGAGATAATGCAAACTATAAGAAGAGACAGGAGTAGAAACTGTGTACAGGTAAAGGAGTGAGGACTTACCCACTAGAGAAATTAACCAGGGCTAGTTTTACTTTTATTACATTACTATTACTCATAATAACAATCCTTGAAAGTTCTAAGACAAATCTGAACACCCCACACCTCCCTTTATGTTAGAGTCACTAGTCTAACAAGAATTTTATTGATTTGTTTCATCATTTGAAACCTTCCAAAAACCTCTCCAGAATTAGAACATCTACTGCTACTAATAGTGGCAACCACTGTGTTATATAAAATAAACAAATATCTTTACAGTGACATGAGTAATCTGTGTTAAACTGCAATTTACAAGTGCTTAGTTTCCTTAGAAGCCTGGATAAAATACGTCTTTGATCTTCTGAAACTGAACATAGTTATTATCACTTCTGAAAAACTCAGTAAGAATAGGGTTTAATCCAACTAGGTTACGATTACAAAAAGGAAAAAAAAAGAAAAGGAAAATCACTAAGAACCATTTAACTATCAAGATCTTCTGGACAAATTTCATCTTCTGAGCAGTTGTTAGGAATGCCTTATAGCAAGTAGATAAAAGCAAAGTCTAGATTCCTTAAAAGAGACTCAGGCCCAACTTATTTTCCATCATCATGAGAGTGCAAGAAATAGGTAATGTCAATTTGATTTTAAGAGTGCTCAGGATTTGAAAAGGGACTCAGAAATCGGAGCTTCTTACTGAACCCCTGAGCACTGAGAAACTTCACAGGCCACAACCACCATTCAAGATCCTTATGACAATCAGTCGGGAGCTGCTATGGAAGACCATAAATTCGAAGCACAAATGAAGAAAAATGATAATGAAAATATTGTAAAGAAAGCAAAACATTATTAACTGAGCATTACTCTGAAATCACTTTGCTTCACAGCCACATTCTCATTACCAGGGAACACGGAGTGGATGCTGCAGCCTCAGTAGTGTATTCTCAGGATTCGCAGGGAAGCAAAGAATCTACTAAGAGGCTGGGCAGTTATTCACATAAATTAATCAAGAAAAGGAAACTGGGGACACAAAGGATGCTCTCCACACACCACATAGTACTCATGAACTTTAGTGCTCATGTGACATTAAACTACACTGCATGTTTCACATAGCCAAAAATAAATAAATAAATAAACAAGAAAGAAAAGGATGTCCATGTGACTATGAAACTTGGACCTCCTACAGAGATCATATTAGTCTCCTTAGGTAGTTTCATCAGCAACATCTATGAGTCAAACTCTATATTTAAATGGCAAAACAGGCTCATCAATAATTAGGCCTTGGAACGTACCCAGATTAACAGCATAAAATAAATGCTTGTTGCAATACAACTCTACAGGCCTGGATTTATACAGCAGAATACCCAATCAGGTCCTGTATGACAGGGGAAGGGAAATGCTTTAACTTTAAATGATACAATAAAGCTATAAAAACAGAAACAGAATCTCCTCCTCACAACACATACATGAAGCAAAACAAAAATAGCATAGAGCTACGTAACTTAGACTTAAAGGGGATTTGCTGTCCATGTAGCCCAACCACTTCACTTCACAGATAAGGAAGCGAGGGCCCAGAAAAGTTGCTCAACATGACCTAGGCTGGATTCGAGGCCCAGTGTCTCACTCTAGCCTCACTAGACCTGCTTTCTCTCAAAAAATAAGGGGGGAGGAGAAACCATCTACATTCTTAGCTGACTCATCAAAGGGTCCAAAAAATCTTAGGAATCTTTTTTTCATTTTCTCTCCAGGACTGAAAGCCAAACAAACTATTGTTGCAATAGGTCTCTAGAAAACCCTAAATTTTACAAGTGAACACAGGACTGCGAACCAGTACAGAGCCACCATAATGTCACTGCAGAAGCACAGAGTAGTTCACTTTCGAATCCTTTTCACATACATTACTCCCCAAGAACCACAGCTCAGGAGAGATATAGGTCTGAACTTTGCATCAGATCAATGGGACTCTGCCAGAATCGGAAGAGCCTCAGACACAAAGTAGAGCAAACTGTAACATTTAAAAGAAAAAGAAATTTCCTACAAGCCCCAGGGAGCTTTTCCCAGAACGTCTCAGAATTGCTGAGAAAGGAAATGCTCTGCGGGTGCTTATGACTATGAATTCAGTTTTGCCATTCTTAATGGTTGTCAGCTACTTTTTTTTTTTTTAATTTAAGAGACAGGGTCTCACTTTGTCACCCAGGCAGGCAGCAGTGCAGTGGCACAGTCATAGCTCACTGCATCCTGGAACTCCTGGGGTCAAGGGATCCCTCCGCCTCATCCTCCTGAAGTGCTGCAATTACAGCCATGAGCCACTGTGCCCAGCCTGTCAACTACTTTTAGGTTTAGTTTCCCCAACAAACCAAAGAGAAAATCTCACCCAGGAATCAAAAGGAGGAAAAGCTCGGAGCATGCTGGAAAGGGGTACACCATTTACTGAGCTGAGGGACTGTGGGATGTCCTGCCTCCTTCCTGGAGCAGCCTCATCCTAGGGCTGCAGGACACATGCTCTCTCTACATAACCTGAGACTGTCAGTCTTCTTTCAGCTGATCATGAAGGTTTTCTGTCAAAGTTGAATTTTCCAACTTTTTCCTTTTATATTTAAAATCCTTCTAATATGGTATGATTGCTAAGGATGTCAGGAGGAAAACAAAAGCTAGACCAAAGATAAAGCAGAGTAAAAGATTAAACCAATAAGTTGAAAGACTTTTCTATATTAAGTAGAAAGTTAGCCAAACAAGTTACTTTAATTCCCAATGTGACAGAGTTGGAGTGGCAACAGATAATATTGCTCCTGTTTTTTATGTATATGATTTATTTATTGCACAGACTGGGACTCACTACGTTGCCTCAGCTAGTCTCCAACTCCTGGCCTCAAATGATCCTCCCACCTCCGCATTACAGGTGCGAGCCACCATGCCAGGCCATATATAACATTGCTTCTAAACCACAGAATCACACAACCACTTATGACAGTTACCAACACTAGACCGAATACAAACACTAAACGAAATCAGATTTTTATAAAACTTCAGAGATTACCAAACTTTTGAACATTCAATTCACAGATTAATGATATCACTGATCTAAATGCTTAAGTTTCAAAAGGGAAAGATAAAAAACATCAAGTTCTAGAATACATAAATACATTTCATTTCAATATGTCTCTAAAGTACCGTTCAAACAAAACAAATACATTATAAAAGCCCAATCTTACTGGTATGAAAATTACCAGTAAAAATAAAAAATTAATGAGTTTGTTTCTAGTTAGTAATACAGATTTGTCAAGTAACTTTGAAACAGCTTTGAAATTGATAATTCAAAAAAAATCCTAAGACATTCTATCACTTCAATAGCCAAATAAACTTAAAGCAATTAATCTGTCACTGATGAAACATATACACTGATTTATGTTTATCCACAAAATGTCAAAAAATATCTGCCTTGCCTTTAAAGATGGTTGAAAATGGAAACCAAAATCAGACAGTATGTGAAAATGCTTGATAAGCATTTTAATTATAAGATATTGTAAGCCAGCTCACAGTGGAGTTTACACAAAGAAAACAGTGAAAGACAAGTAATGCTCTAACTTGGTAGGGTAAGAGTAGGAGGCTAGGCGCAATTAATTTGGAGTCTAATCCTAGTTGGACACCATTAAGTACTAGTAACCTTGTAACACCAGTCACTAATGCCTGCTGAGCCCTTGTTTTCTTATTTAGAAAGTGAAAGAAATGGATTCCTATAAGGTGTTAAAAACACCATTACATACTTCTTCACAGGTGGGTCAGTGATTAAATTAGAAGACTCATTTTATCCCTCATTCATCAGATTCGTGAGCTGAAGCGGTGTCATCTACTAGCAACTCACAGCTAATAAGTGTAAAAGCTGGATGCATAAAGCCAGTCTTCAAACCCTGAATCCAGTGCGCTTCTCAATTAGGTGTAACTGAATGTCTACCATGAAAATGCAGTGCAGCCAGTTTTCTAATGTCCAAATTTGCAGTGGTAGAAAGAAAGGCAGTCATTCGTTCAATACATTAACTGACAAGCACTATTCTTTTTGAGTGCAAAGAGTAAAGCAGTGAATAAAAGAAAACACTACGGCCTCAGTGAGCTCACAATGTGGTTGGAAAGAGCAAAGAAAATGTGTAAAATACGGGGTATATCACAGTGGTAAGTGCTATGGAGAAAAATGAACGAGGATGGCAAGCATGTGTTTGGCGATTTGCAATTTATTTCTTTTAAGCCAGACGGATGCCATTTAAAAAACTATAACAATAATGCATCTAAAGTAGTTTTCTTCAGCACTTTCCCCGACAGGGAAGACTTTGGTCCGCTTATTCCAATTTGAGACAGGTTGCTTAAACCTCTCAACTGCCAGCTAGAAGCTGTCTGTCACATTAGCAATCCAAATTCCGTACTGATGATGATACCCCAGCCCCGACTCCCGACCCCTGCCAAAGAGTGCAAATAGATTTACAAAAGAAATCGAGGAGAAACTAGAAGTTACAAGAGCACTTGGACTGCTTCTAAGTTAGCACAAATGTCTCCCAATGCAAAGGATGAAGTGTAGCGTGTGTGCTGGTTTCTGCTGGGACAAAGCGCTAAGAATACAGTACACATCATTTTGCTTTTTCTGACCTGTCAATTGTAGTGATATTCTCTACCATTGGCCTATATTTAACCAGCTTACTAAACAGTTTCAACAGTTTTTAGCATTCCCTCCTTTCCTTTTATTAAAACAGCAACCTAGTTTGCAAGAAGGTTGCTGAAAGAAAAGATAGCTTCCTGCAAGATCTGATACATTTGTGTAAGCACTGTCTTATCAACCTTTTAATTAACCTGGTTAGTTGAGTTGGCTAATCAGGTTAAGCTTTGCTTTACTAAAGTATTAAAATGCCCTTAGTTGCTAGGCTTTTATGGTCCTCGGGTTGTAGCTGCATCCTGAGAATTTGCCACAGTTTACTTTAACGTGTAACTCTTAAACAGTTACCAGATGCGAGCGGAAAAGTCACTTTTGACAAGGAGAAGAATTTCGCCCAGGAGGTCCGACTACCCAAACCAAGGAGTACAACCGACAGGGTTTTCTCTGCCCGCACCCCGCGAGGCGCTGTCTGTCCGGCCTCCCCGCGGGCAGGGCGCTCCCGGCCGGGTTGGCAGCGCCGGCCCAGCCCCGGCGCGTGGATTCGGAGGCAAGCGGCGGGCGAACTTCAGCGGGGACCGCGGGCCCGGAATGGGCGAGGGGGCGGCTCTTCCCGGACGCGGCCCCGCCCAGCTCGCGGGTGCGGGTCCCAGCCGGCCCAGGACGGCGTCCGGGGGCCTCTGGGTCTCCGAGGCTGGGCGCCCGCAGTGGCGGTGGGACCTGGGGAGGGCGAGGCGGGGGATCGAGGCCCGGGTCCGGGAACAACTGCGAGGGGCGCGGAGGTCCCGTGGAGAGCCCGGGCCCGGAAGCCACAGGGGCCGCCCGGGGGACGCAGCCAGTGGGGCCCGGCTCCGGCGCGTGCCAGGAGGGACTCCACGCCAACGGTGACGCCAGGACCCCAGCGCCGTAGGTAGGGGACGGTCTGGGGGCCACGCCCGGCCCGGCCGCCCCGCCCCCGGCTCCGGGTAGCACCGCCGCACTCGCCCGCCGGCCCGCCGCGGCCCCTTCCCCACCTGATGTAGGGGCTGGCCGCCGCCAGGATGTTCTTCTGCACCGGGATCTCCTCCCCGTCGAGGACCAGGTGCGCGTCGCAGAAGCGGGACTCCTCGCGGAAAGAGCTGAGCGCTCGCAGCAGACGCGCGGCATGCTGAGGGTCGGACACGGCGCTGCCCTCGGCCATCGCGGCGCCCACTCCTCGGCCGGCGGGTCCGTCTCCCGACACAGCCAGGCCGGACCCCTGGAGCCGGACGCGTCTCGCGCGCGCACCCGCCCGATCCGGCTCTCAACGCTCTGAGCAAAAGCTGGAACCCCCGGAACGCGTCTGTACCATCCGCGATGCGCTGGGCCGGCGCCTTTAAGAAGTCGCTGCATGACGTTATTTATCCGCGACGCCCCCTCACCGTCGCTCCCCGCCCTCTCACCGTCGCTCCCCGCCCCCTCGCCCCCCGCCGCTGGAGGCGGCCAATCAGAAGCCTCCTTCCTCCACCCGCCTGACGGGCTCCGCCTGGCTGCTGCGGGAGATGTAGAAGGCTGAGAGTGATCGCCGCCGCGGTGGAGGGATGTACGGACCGGCTAGGACTCAGTGGTTAACCCGTGGCCTCTGGAGCCGCGAGTTTGAATCCTGGTTGCAGCTTTTCCACATACTAGCTGTGTGACCATGGGTAAGATGCCCATCCTCAGTTTCTCCGTCTGCAAAATGAGAACGACTTTTTAGTGTTGTTGTGGACTCAATGAGATGATGCATGCAAGCAAGGGCGCAATCGCTGTAGCCTTCATTATTTATGAGAGAAAAGGAGCTGCCCAGGTGAGAGCACAAAAACCCGAGAAAACAGACCCAGAGAAGATGGTTTTCGTTATGGGCTAGGAAGGAGATGTAGCAGATGAAGCTGGATAAGTCCGAAAGGGCCTTAAGTTTTGCAGGGCCTCCTTGGTGTGGGAAGGAGATTGGTTTCTGTAGGGGTGAAGAACCATGGAAGGGTATATTGCAGGGGGCTTTGTGCAGATCACTCGGCCCCTACGTGGAGAATAAGGCGGGGATGGATGTGCTAAAGGCAAATAGATGTTTGGATATTGCAGTACTTGAGAGAAGGGAATGGGGACCTGGATGAAAGGGTGATGGGGTTGGACAATAGTGGATTGTTTTAAAAGAAATTATGAGGGAGAGGGAGTCACGGATAAATGGTCTGGGTTGAGTAACTAACTGCATGTATGTTTGTATCTTTCAGGGAGAGCTAGGAAATGCTGAAGGAGTGGGCAGTAGGGAGGCAGATGTTCAGATTCAAACAGGCTCCCAACCCAGTGAAGACCAAAGCTGTGACAGAAAGGATCTTTGGGTCAGCTCAGCTGGCAGGGCAAGCCCCACAGCGTCTCAAGTTTCCCTGGAGGTTGCTCAGGGCACATGGGAGTGTGGAATGTAGCTACCATTTTGTGAAAATGTTAGGTATTCAATAAGCCTCTAAAAAATTAGCAATTTCATGAGGACCAAGGACCAAAAGAATGTGGCCAGCATTCCAGAAAAAACAGGATGGGATTTTCACTGAAGCAGCCCAGTCTTTTCCTTTGACCAACTCAAAGGCTCCAATAAAGTCTTGGGTCTTTACTCTGAACCAGCCAAGGCTTTGGAGTCACTGGCAGGAATCAGAGTATCTGTTTTCAAGGCAGAAGAAGAGGTGGGGAGGGGAATGCTGTGGAAGACACTCGCATTTCCACTTCTTTCTGGAAATGCAGCTTAGTATTCATTGATGCAATGATAAAAATATCTAGGATTTGCTTCAAAACAAAACACAGGGTTGGGGAAGCAGATAGGAGTGTAGATAAATCAAAAGTGGCCACAGTTACTACTTGTTAAAGCCACGTAATGGGGATGTGGAGATTCATTGTACTGTCTGTATATTTGTGTGGATGTTGAAAAATATTTCCTTTTTTTTTTTCTTTTTTTGAGACGGAGTCTCGCCCTGTTGCCCAGACTGGAGTGCAGTGGCGCGATCTCTGCTCACTGCAACTTCTGCTTCCCGGGTTCAAGTGATTCTCCTGCCTCAGCCCCCTAAGTAGCTAGGAGTACAGGTGTGCACCACCACACCCACTAATTTTTGCAGTTTTAGTAGAGATGGTCTTTTACCATGCTGGCCAAGCTCGTCTCGAACTCCTGACCTTGTGATCCGCCCACCTCAGCCTCCCAGAGTGCTGGGATTACAGGCGTGAGCCACCACCCCCTCCCGAAAAATACATTTAAAAAGGTAAGAAACACACGAGACATGCAACTTGGACTTATCTTCTCCATGATACCTGCCCTGTATCCCTGGGAGCAGCTGACATTCCTTTCCCCAAGCAGTTGCTGTACTTTGAACATTGCTCCAGCAAGAAACTTACTGTAATGGGTTTATTGATCCATGTCACCTGCTATAGTAAGTTTATTGTGGCTCAGCATGAACTCCAGGTGCCAAGCACAGTGCTTGGCGCATAGTGGTGCCCGCTGAATGTTGGATGGATGGAGGGATTAAAAAGAAAAAACACCTGAATACCTGATACTTAATAAATGTTTCCTAAACTGTATTCTCTGTCTGTTCTTAGTTAATTTGTGTTTGCCACTTTTAAGGTCAAAAACCAGGGAGAGTTCTCTATGCAATGTAGGTATTTGATACGTACTTATTAATTGCTTGTTGTTCTAATCTATTCTTTAAATATCAGAGGTTCCAAAACAGAGAGCTCCAATAACAGGATCACAGTCAAGTAAACAATTATCCCGGAGTAGGAGGGCTGCCTTAGTTGAAATAACTGGAGGTGAATGGGGATAAGGCAGGCAGGCTCTTCCGGGTAGAGGTGAACCTTCCCTGTTGTTTTGACGGAAGGAGGAAATGGAATGACCATCAAGAGAAAGGTGGTTGCTAGCTTGAGGGAATCATCTGTGCAACAGGCAGCTACTCAGCAGACCTTACATATACTTTTAATACTGCCAACACTGTTTCTAGTATTCCACACCACTCCATCAGCCTGGTGAACTCTTATTCATCCTTCAAAACCCAGGTTAAACATGACTTTCAGGAAATCTTCAACTGGCTTCCCAGGACAGAATATGTCAGCCCTCTGCATGCTTCTGCTGCTATGCTGTACTCACCACACTGCACTGTAATTTACTGGCTTATAAGTCAGTTCCGCTGCTGGCTTGTGAGTTCCTCCAAGGCAGGAGCTGCGCTGTATCCACCTGTGTTCCCAGGACTTACACAGTGCCTGGTGTGTCGTAGGTACCCCCTGAATGTTTTACATAATTAGAAGCAGCATATCAGGTAAATGAGCAAAGCAAACTATGGGATGTAGGATGTCAGACAATAGGGGTTGGTGGACTTATGGGAGCTAAAGAGCACGTGCTCCTCAGCTCTAGTTTATTGCTCTGTGGGATAAGGGCCCAGTGGTGTAGGATCTAACAAATTTAAAATAGATTCTGAAAATTCAGACTTACTTACATGTTGAATATTCTGGATTTTCAACATTAGCAAATTACTCCATTTGGGGAAAAAATGTAGTGTGGGTCTGCAGACAAGATCTGGCTATAATTCATGTTCAGAGGTAATCAGAAAACCATTAGTTTACTGAAAATGTAGTTGACAATCAAACGGATGGTAGGTTGCCAATAAAATGTGTTGAGTGGAATTCACGTGCCCCAGAAAGTTCATCCTCGTGCTGTGGGCAAGGAAGAGGGCCCAAGTATGGGAGGAAGGGTTCAGGAGGCAGAGCCTACTCTCCCAGTGCTGTCGGAGCCACTCTTGCTTGAGCTGAAGTACTGTGGACTGTTTTGCAGTCTTTCTTGATATTGCTCAAACTGAGCCACCCTTGATATTGTGCCCATCAGAATGATGGATTAAATGTTATTGTTTCCATACATTCCATTGGCATCAGGTATCAACTGTCATTGTGAAACATATTACAATGTAAGAGATTCGATAATGTCCTAACAGTTTTAGTCTCTGGTGGCTATACTGAGTTCTTCTGGTTTAGAGGTGAAACAGCCCAGAGAAATGATTTATTTATGTATTTATTTTTAGTCTGAAGACCAAAAAGGATGTTTGCAAGATATTCAAACATCAACGTCATTCAAACGGTATTCATTCAACAACTGTTTTTAAAGCACCTGCTGTATGATACCTGCTACAGATATAGTGATGGTGAAAGCAGACATAGTTATCTCTGTGGCATTATAGAAGCTTTTATTCTTTGTACTTTCCTCAATTTATATTTTCTGTACTGATCATGCTTAATTTTTTACAATCATTAAAAAAACAAGAAAGCAATTTCTATATGCAAAAGGAAAAAAAAACCTTTCTTTTGCTTTGAAAAATGAACCCTCAAGAGAGGAATCCACTTGAGAGTTTGGGCCTTTATGTTCTAAAAACGACCTGGAGAGTCCGGTAAGAGAAATAATGCAAAGAAAATATTAACACTTTGAAAATTCCTTAGCAAATATCAAGTTCAACGGATTCATCTTATTGAAGAGAAAACCAAAGTACAGATGAGCAGAGGACTCAGTCAAGGTCGTAGGTGTGACCCAGTCAGGGCTGAATAGGCTGAGGTCTAGCTCTTCTGCCTTCCAGCCCTGAGAGCTTTTCCATTACACCACGTTGACTCGTCATAAACATTCATTTGTTTGAGACAGTCTTTCCTAATTCATTTTAAGGTAGTCTTCAGATATTTTATTGGGTAAATCTTTCATTCGTCCAAATCTATATATAGCTCTTTTCTTTCCAGAAAAAGTCTAGCCTCTTCCAAATTGCTGAGTCAGAGAACATCTCAGTATTTATAACACTTGAGAGTTGGTTCTATATATTTACACAGTACTCAGAGAAGTGTCTCAGAAACCGGTGAACTAATTAAATTGTAATGAAACTCCATGAAGGTAGTAACTGTTCCTCTCCAAATTCATACTGTACCCTACCCCAGCACCCAGTACAATGCCTGACACACAGTAGTTGCCCAATAAATATTTGCTGAAGAAATAAATTCTAATAGAATTGAGATTTTTCTGTTTATAAGTGATTACTTCACATTATTTTTCATATTTCCCCATTGAATTCAACGTTGAAATATTCACCAGCCTGCTTGACATTGCCATTTGAATAATAGAAACCTAGAATTTAACACCTGAGAAAGTAAACTTCTACTCAAAAAAATATATATATTAGCTGGGTATAGTGACACACACCTGTAGTCCCAGCTACTTGGGTGGCTGAGGTGGGAGGATCACTTGAGCCCAAGAGGTTGAGGCTGCAGTGAGCCAAGATCATACCACTGTACTCCAGCCTGGGAGACAGAGTGAAGCCCTATCTCAAAAAAGGAAAAAAAAAAAAAGTCCTGATTTTACCCCTAAATCTAACCACTTTGCAAGGAAATGGCAGCACCATTCATTTACCCCGGGGCAGAAACTTCGGGTCATTCTTGAACTCTGTCTCTCATACCCTTCACTCAGTTCTCCAGTGAATCCTGCAGCTCTTCCTGCAAACTACTTTTTTTTGTTTGTTTTTTGAGATGAAGTCTCACTCTGTCACCCAGGCTGGAGTGTAGTGGCTCACTGCGACCTTCACCTCTGAGATTCAGGCAATTCTCTTGCCTCAGCCTCCCAAGTAGCTGGGATTTCAGGCACCCACCACCACACCTGGCTAATTTTTGTATTTTTAGGAGACAGCATTTCGCCATGTTGGCCAGGCTGGTCTCGAACTCCTGACCTCAGGTGATCCGCCCACCTTGGCCTCCCAAAGTGCTGGAATTACAAGCATGAGCCACCATGCCTGGCCCTGCAGACTAATTTATGAATCCAGCCACTTCTTCCGACCTCCACCAAGACCGCACTGATCCAGGCACCGTTTGACTGTCCTGCAAGAGCCTCCTAACTGCCCCCCTTTCTTTTTCTCTTACCCCATTATGAATTCTTTCTCCTCCTAGAGTAATCAGATCAAGTCACTTCCCAGTTCAAGCCTCTCCCATGGCTTTGCTTCAAACTTAGGGAAAAACCCAAAGCCCTCACTGTGGTCTAAAACGACCTGCGTGATTTGGCTTCCTCCATGGCCTCATTTCCTACCATTCTCCCCTCCTCAGTGTGCACCAGCTGAACCAGCCTTCTTCCTCTTCCTTGAACAAGCCTGGTATATTCCCACCTCAGGGCCTTTGCACTGGCTAATTGCTCAGCCTGGGAGTCTCTTTCCTCATATTCTCATAGCTTGCTCTTTCATTCTTCTTAAATCAGGGCTGCAATGTCAACTCAGAAAGGCCTTGGCTCACACTCCTGCATAAATGCATCATCTTACCCGGCTTCATCTCTATTCACTGCATGTAATCACCACCTAAAATTATATGTTTATTAGTGTATTGTGTGCCTCCTCTGATTATAAGGTTTCATGAAGCCTGGCAAGGATTCTTATTTATCATTGTATTCCTAGCCTCTAAAACAATGCCTGGCATATGGTATGTGCTCAATAAATATTTACTCATTGAATGAATGTTTTCCTGGACCTTTTCATCTCTTGCTGCCTACCTTGACATTGCCAACTTGGAGGAAGATGAATTACCAAGAGTGATTCAAAGGACCTGAAATAAAACTTCCAAACCTTAGAAATTCACAATATAGCAGCTCTGGGCATAGGTTGCCCCAATAACTTCTTTCAAGCTAGTTCCATTGCAAGAACCTTATTCTCCCCTGTCAGGGTACACCACTTTGCACTTTTCACCCTTGAAATTTAGTTTGTGTATTCTATGTTGTTCATACACCTGAAAACATATAAAATGTGCTTATCTTCTCCCTAAAATTCTAGCCAGGGTACTGGATTATTCTGCAGAATTTACATCACATAAGTAATTTGCCGGTGACTTAGATCTGTTTAAATATCTGTGAAGTCATTTAAAATCATTTAACTCAAGGGATTTCCTAACAACCTCCCTCTTGGTCTGTTCTCCCAGTCTTACAAGTTGCTTCTTCAATTTCTCCCTCTGTAAAATTGGGGCAATCGTCGTAGTCCTCACAGAGCAGTTATGAGGATTAAATGAGATGGTACTGATGAAGTGCTGACAAGAAGAACTGGCCCGTAGCAGGTGCTCAGTGAATGCTAAGAGCTGTTGCATGTATCATTACCATCACCACTAACATGCTTGTTTTCAATGGCATCCTTGCCCCGCTCGAAAATGAATAGCTTCTAGTTGACTTTCAAGTTGAAATCTAGTCTCTTTACCTCGCAGTCAGGGCCCACCAGCGACACCTCCTTCGGTTCCGGTTGACGATCTCACTGCTTTTTTGTTCCTAACACTAATGCTCGGTTTTTGGTGAGTTTCATCTATTTTCTGGCTCCACGTGATATCTTCATTTTCTACTCCAGATCTTTAAACATCCCATTCTACTCCTTTTATTGCATATTCCTTGCCTTTATTTTTTTTAATGTTTAAATCCATCCCTGTTTTCTGAAACATGTCTGAGCTCTAACCAACAAGTTTTGAAACTAATTAATACTTTAATACATTTAGCTATTAAAAATATCTTTATTGAGGTATAACACACAGTCAAGTGCACTAACCTTAAGTATACGGCTGAATGAATGTTCCCATGTGAAATGGAAATCCCCAGCCACATCAAAATATAGAACATTTCCAGGAACTCAGAGTCTCCCTCAGGCCCGTTTCCCAGTCAGAATTACCCAAAAGAAAAAGGCCAGGCACGGTGGCACCCGCCACTTTGAGAGGCCGAGGAGGGCAGATCACGAGGTCAGGAGTTAGAGACCAGCCCCGCCTACATGATGAAACCCCATCTCTATTAAAAATACAAAAAAAAAAAAAAAAAATTTACCTGGGCATGGTGGCGGGCACCTGTAATCCCAGCTACTGGGGAGGCTGAGGCAGGAGAATCCCTTGAACCCAGGAGGCAGAGGTTGCAATGAGCTGAGATCATACCACTGCACTCCAGCCTGGGCAACAGAGCGAGATTATGTCTTTAAATTAAATGAATAAACAAATAAATAAGGCCAGACACGGTGGCTCACGCCCGTAATCCCAGCACTTTGGAAGGCTGAGGCAAGTGGATCACAAGGTCAGGAGTTCAAGACCAGCCTGGCTAAGATGGTGAAACCTCATCTCTACTGAAAATACAAAAATTAGCCAGGCATGTTGGCAGGCACCTGTAATCCCAGTTACTCGGTCGGCTGAGGCAGAGAATTGCTTGAACCCAGGAGGCAGAGGTTACAGTGAGCTGAGATGGTGCCATTGCACTCCAGCCTGGGCAATAAGAGCAAAACTCTGTCTCAAAATAAATAAATAAATACATAAAATAAAAATATATGGTTGTATATATGCACTTTTTTCCTCATGAGGATATGGCCAATAATTCAGCTGCTAGGTTCTAGCGTAGGCACATATGTTCAGCTTGAGTACATGCTGCCAAACAGTTTTCCAAAGTGGTTGTACCAAATTATACTCCCACAGTAATGTCTGAGAGTTCCAGTAGCTTCACATGTCCCAGTAATTGGTGGTATCAGTCTTTTAATTATACCTGTCCTGGTGGGTGTGTAGGTGTCCTGGTGTGTGTCTTGTTTTAATTCATATTTCTCTAATAAATAATGGTGTTGAGCACCTTTCTGTATGCATTTTGACCACTTGGTGATTTTTTGGGGTTAGGTGATTACTGAAGTTTTTCTCATTTTTAACAGTTGGATTTATTTATTTATTTATTTTGAGATGGAGTTTTGCTCTTGCTGTCTAAGCTGGAGTGCAATGGTGCGATCTCAGCTCACCGCAACCTTTGCCTCCCGGGTTCAAGTGATTCTCCTGCCTCAGCCTCCTGAGTACCTGGGGTTACAGGCATGCAGCACCATGCCTAGCTAATTTTGTATTTTTAGTAGAGATGGGGTTTCTCCATGTTGGTCAGACTGGTCTCCAACTCCCAACCTCAGGTGATCTGCCCACCTTGGCCTCCGAAAGTGCTGGGATTACAGGTGTGAGCAATCATGCCTGGCTGACAGTTGGATTTTTAAATTAACTTTTAGGTGTTCTTTATTTTATATATATAATAATATATAAATAAAGACAGACTTCTTCTCTTAGTCAATGGCTTGCCTTTCTATCCTGTAAATGGTATCTTTGATGAACAGATATTCTTAGTTTTCGTGAAGTTCAATTTATCAATATTTTCTTTCATGGCTGGTGCTTCTCATAATCTGTTTTAGAAATCTTGGCAATCATGAGCTTCTCCTGTGCTTTCTTCTAGAAGCTTTTTTGTTTTCCCGTTTGCAATTAGGTCTATGATCCACCTCAAATACATGCATTTTCTTGAATCCAGCTCAAGATGTATCTATTTTCAAAGGCTCACAGACCTAAATGTAAATTCACTCATGCTTTTAATCACTTATTTTTTTTTTTTTTAATTTAAGCATCTACCATATGCCAGGCACTTAGGGGAAACCAAAAGCAACTAGAATCAACATTTAATTCAAGAAACATATCGGCTAGCAGGGGAGGGAGGGAGACTTGCAGGTGAACAATATCTAAAACGTAGACATCAAAAGTAAAACCAGGTCTAAAATCTGATGTGCCCTGATCATTCAAGCATACCGCCTGGAGTAACCTCCCTTATGAACACAGGCAGGTGGATTACGTTTCCTAAACGCCATTGATGGAGTCTTCAAGACCCTTTACTAGCACCCCTTTATTCTGGTAAAAATCCAGGTCTTTGTGCCTGGCGTTCAAGGTGTCCACCAACTGGTGCCTCTCTCCTTCCTCAACCTCATTTTCTAGATCCCATTATCCTTCATCCAAACCCTCTACACGGACCCACCTAAATTCCTGAACAGAATCAGCTGATTCATCCCGCCAGCTCTTCGTCTCTGCTTTTCCCTCCTGCCTGAACGTCTTTCCTGTGACTTTCATGCCTGAAAAACCTCTTGCCTCGCCTGCATTACCTCTGTGAAGCCTCTTACGGCTTGCTTGTGCATTGAAATCTACCTTAGGAGGCAGACTGCAAGGTGCAAATCCAGCTTCGATCATTTTCCAGCTCCGCAACCCTGGGCATGCCTAAGCCTCAGGTTCCTCATCGGGAATAACTGTAATTCTTGCTCTGTGTGGTTTTGCACAGAATGAACGAGTGTGGCCAGGTGCGGTGGCTCACACCTGTAATCCCTGCACTTTGGGAGGCTGAGGCAGGCAGATCACCTGAGGTCAAGAGTTTGAGATCAGCCTGGCCAATATGGTGAAAACTTGTCTCTACTAAAAATACACAGATTACCTGGGCATTGTGGTGGGCACCTGTAATCCCAGCTACCTGGGAGACTGAGACAGGAGAATCACTTGAACCAGGAGGCGGAGGTTGCAGTGAGCTGAGACTGTGCCACTGCACTCCAGCCTGGACGACAGAGTGAGACTCCATCTCAAAAAAGAAAGAATAAACAAGTTCATCCAGATGCCATTGGGTAGCGTGGTGTCTGGCTCATGGGAAAGGCTCAGTGTTAGCTTTACTGCTCTGAAGAAGCAGCATACTAAGAAAAATAAGGAAGAGGCTGCAGAATACACTAAACTTTTGGCCAAGAGAATGAAGGAGACTAAAGCAAAGCACCAGGAACAAATCACAAAGAGATGCAGGCTTTCCTCTCTGTGAGTGTCCACTTCTAGGTCTGAATCCAGTCAGAAATACGATTTTTTGAGTAACAAATAAGATCAGACTCACAAAAAAAAAAATAAAATAAAAAGCATAGTCACATGCATCACACTAATAACATTTATTTGTTAACATTTTGGTCCTTACACCAGACTTCGAGTTTTTTTTTTTTTAACATTTAGTTTTTATTGTTTTTTAAATTCAAGGTACGGTCTCCCTATTTTGCCCAGGCTGGACTCCTGGGCCCAAACAATCCTCCCACTTCAGCCTGGGAGTTTCCTGAAATCAAGAACTCATGTCCTTAATTCTTCTGTGATGTGCCCATTTGTGAAGTTCTTATTCAGTGCAATTCCCTATGCAGGTAGCTTTATGTCTATTATCCCCGGTGAATGCTTACAACCACCTACAAGATAAGAATTAGGGTCTCCACATTATGGTTTAAAAGATGGAGGCTGGTGGGTGCAGTGGCTCATGCTTGTAATCCCAGCACTTTGGGAGGCTGAGGTGGGCAGATCACCTGAGGACAGGAGTTTGAGACCAGCCTGGCCAACATAGTGAAACCCCATCTCTACTAAATACAAAAATTAGCCAGGTGTGGTGGTGCATGCCTGTAATCCCAGCTACTTGGGAAGCTGAGGCAGAACTGCTTGAACCCAGGAGGCAGAGGTTGCAGTGAGCCGAGATCACACCACGAGACTCCAGCCTGAGTGATGGAGTGAGATTCTGTCTCAAAAAAAAAAAAAAAAGAGGCTCAGAGAGGTGAACAGAGGTGAACACCTGTCCTGTGCTAATGTCCTCAACCAATTCATGGTATAGCTAGGGTTTTGATCTTGGCTTCATTGCAAAGTGTCTGAGCCATTTATTACATATCGCAGCCTCTCTGTGCATCCCCAGCGCCTACACAGTGAACTCAGCAAATATTCGATGAATGGAATTGCATTTGATAAGCCCAGAACCTACCCAGTGTTTCAAAATGTATCATGGGTTCTTCTGAGCTGCTAAAGGTCTCATGTGACCCTCAAAGCCTAATCAATCCAAGACTGAGAACCTCTGGCAAAGCAGATAACATCTAGCACAGCTGACTGTTTTCTGCTTTTCCCTCTTGGGAAACAGTGCTTTCAACATCATTAATTTGTACTTTACAACTTCAAGGTGTGCTCTCTAACTGACACAATGCTGCCGTTCCAGAGGAACAGGTTGTCACTTTTCACAAAATTTGTCCTATTTAATGGAACTTTGTCTGGTGTCTAATTACCTATCATTTCTTCTCTTCCTTTATTATAGTTCTGAGCTTTTAAAATTGTGTGCTAAGAGTCTTGGGAAGACCCTTTCTGGCAGCTTCTGGAGGCTTGGCCTCTCCAGCTCAGTTGTAAAAGTCTGGAGAGCAGAAACCACATTGTAACCATCTGTATCTCTCATGGCACCTGACTCAGGCAGGGATGCAGTAAGTCTTTGCCACATTCATTATCTGCATACTTGTTTCATGCTGGGCACTGGGCTAGGTCTTAGGAAGGAGAAAGGAGGAATGGGATTGAGATCTTGTCCTCTGGGAGCCTCCAATCCAACAGGAGATAAGACTGAAACACAAAAGTCTGATATGGAAAAATGGTATGTGTGGTGGGGAGAGTGGCTGACAGCTACACTAGGCTAAACCCCTTCTCAAAAGCGTCACTTGTACTTAAAGTTTGGTGGGAAATTCTTTAATATGAAAACAAGCATGGGTCTAATATGGAGTACACTGCACCCCTGCATGCATTTTAAGGTAAAACAGACATTTGAAGATGCTATATTAGGTAGACTCCTTACTCCATTTCCCTCCTAGGTGGCTTCCCTCTTCTCTGCCATGAGGATTATTTTTGTGGGTGATATTGACAGACATTGCCATTGGCATCAGATAGAATTAGATTTTCAGTTCAAAGTCTGCATCGTCACTTCCTAGCTGTGCTGTGTGACTTTGAGCAAGGGGCCTGGGTTCTCTGAACCTCAGTTTATTCATGACTGTTGTGAGAATAAGTGTTTTTTCTAATTTTAATTTTAAAGAAGAGGCCCCACTGTGTTGCCCAGAATGATCTTCAACTCTTGGCCTCAAGGAATTCTGCCACTTAAGTCTCCCAACGTGCTGGGATTACAGGGGCGTGAGACTGTCCCCAGCCAGGATACGTGTCCCAAATAAAGCTTTGGTAACATATGGTAGCTTTCATACTTTTTGTGAGGAAATGAATGTTTATAGAGTGGATGGATGGAGTTGAGAACAAGACAGTCTGTTACCCCATAACATAAAAAAGGCATATATTCCCTTTATCATTAATTCTTTGCAATTCTATAGCATTCTGTACCCTCAAAGTACTTTTATATTTACACAAAAAATAAAGAAATTAGAGGTATCACTATTTTACCTATAAGAAAAATAGGGGACTCTTCAGTGTGAACTTCCCAGAGAAAAATAAAAAAAAAAAAAAGGAAAAATAAGGGACTCAAGAAATGCCCACAATCTTGTACAAATTGAGATTAGTTCATTTGAGATTTGAACCTGCACCTGGTTTGGCATCTTTAACACAACAGGTTAATCTGGGGTAGGAACAAGGAGAAGGCACACACCCTTCACACGACTGCCTTTCCTTTCTGAGCTGTGTGCAGCCTGTGAATTTCAGCTATGCATCAGCAGTCACAGAATCACAGAATCCTCAGAGCTGGGGCAGTGCAGAACTGCTTCACTTCCCTATTGAGAATCTGAGGCAAGCTGTGGATTCTGCTCTCCTTGACAACACGCATGCACACAGAAAGTCACATGCAGTTTCAGGAAGCCAACGGAGAACCCAAAGCCTCTGCACCGGGCATCCTCAGGCGCTCATGACCTCTCTGCAGTGAACACACTGACACTAACCATCCCCAGAAACCACAAACTCATTAAGTCCAGGCACACTGGTGGAAACAGTCACACCCAACATCACAAGCTCTTCAGCCAGGGACAACTCACCAACTCAACTCTGCAATCATTTTAATTCTAAAACATTTATCCTTCAATAACTATTCAAAGCCAAACTATCCATCTCCCTCCCAGACTTTCACAGGTCTTGGTGGAGATGAGAATTGAGGTTATCTGTGTTTTAGAGATCAAAATTGCCGGTGTGTTGATGGAATGGGGTGGAGCCCAGTGAACAGGATAATCCATAGCTTACTCACAATCGATTGGCTTCACAACAGGCCATAGCTTCATCACCATGAAAGCCAAGATCGGCCACAGTAGATAAAGAACCAGATTTGCAGCTGAATGAGGCTTGGTAAGTCCATTCAGTTCACACGTTCATTCCACATGCATGTATTGAGCACCTACCATGTGGAAGACACTGTTCTAGATGCCTAGGATACATCTGAGACTAAAACAGAGAAAACTCCTTGCTCCATGAAACTTACATCCTAGTGAAAAAGGTGGACAAGTACCAATAAACATCATAAGTAAATTATACAATATATTAAGCGACAAAAAGCTATGGGGAAGAAGAAAAGGAGGATAAGGGGATTGGGAGTGTCTGTGACAGAGGGGCAGGCTGTAATGTTAAATTAGGGTTGGGAAATCATCACTAAAGAGGAGATTCCAACAGACTTGATAGAGGGGAGCACACACATTCCCGAAAGGACTGAGCCAAGATGCCACCAACAGCGATGCCAAAGAGCTAAACTTCATTCATGCCCTCAACAAATAGTGATTGAGCGCATTAAGAGCTGGGTGTTTGTGGTCATCTAATAGTGTCCCCCTTAATATCTAAAAAGATACCCAGGTCCTGATCGCTGGAACCTGTGAATGTTGCTTTATATAGCCAAAGGGTCTTTGCAGGTGTAGTCAAGGTAAGGCTCTTAATACGGGAAGAGTCTCCTGGATTATCTGGGTGTGACCACGGAAACAAGGAGAGAGAGGGTGAAGGAACATGGGGCCACAAGCTAAAAACTAAGAAAGCTGGAAACGTAAAGGAAACGGATTCACCTGTAGAGGCTCCAGAAGGAAGAGCCCTGCTAACTCCTGGGTTTTTATCCTTGTGAGACTCATTTTGGATTTCTGACCCCCAGAACTGTAAGAAAATCAACTGGTGTTGTTTTCAGGCATTACCGAGTTTCCAGTAATTTTTTTGCATCGGCAGGAAACGTGTTCCTGTGTGAAACACTGAAGCACAGTGCTCAGGCCAGTGGGAGCTGTCAATAGACTTTAGCAGCTATTGTTGTAATTATTATAATAAGCAAGCTCAGTTTCTGCCCTTACCTAGAGAGGATGCGCACACAACATGGACATCGCTGTCCCTCCTGCGCTAATTCCAATGGTAATGCAAAGAACCCTGAGCTAGACCACAGCTTCTTGCTTTCCTCAACCGAATGGCAGACTGAAGACAAAATCACAACGTCAAGATGACCTTCAGGCAACGCAGTCACGAAGCCAACCCCCAGCTTTCCCACCTACTCCAGGAACACCAGTCCCCTTCACTGCCCCTGGGACACAGTGCATGTACTCACCTAAAGAAAATACTGGTAAATCCCACCAGGATGTATGACTGTGAATGGAGTACAGATACGCTGAGCTTACCTGAATCTCACCAGGACCCCGCGACGAAGACAGAGGAAGCCGTTTAAATCTCCATTGCAGAAACAGCCATGGGACCCAGAACTGACGGGCATTCATCTGGGTTTCCAGGTCTTGAATTAAGCCTTGCTGGGGCCAGCAGAGAGCTGCTCTACAACTGCTTGTCTCAGAATGAAGGAAAAATCTAGAGAATGTTAGAGGGAAAGGGCAACATTTTTTTTTTTGCCCTACCTGGAAGATGAATCAACCCCAAATGGTGACATTTTTTGTTGGCACAACTGGATATCCACATATAAAAGAACGATGGTGGACGCCCGCCTCACATTACATACAAAGATTAACTCAAAATGGGTCACAGACGTAAATGTAAGTGACAAAACTGTAAATTTATTTGAAGAAAACGTGGGGATAATTCTTCATAACCGTTTCCTAGATGCGACACCAGAAGTGCAAGCAATCAAAGAAAAATCAGAAAAATTGCATTTCTTCAAAACTTAAAAACTTCTGTACTTCAGGGAACATCATCAAGAAAGTGCAAAGACTACCTACAGAATGGGAGAAGGTATTTGAAAATCATGTATTTCACAAAAGGTTTACATCTATCAGATATAAAGAACTCTTGCAACTCAACAATAAAATGACAAGGTCCCTGATTAAAAAAGGATTTGAGGCTGGGCCCAGTGGCTCGCTCATGTAATCCCAGCACTTTGGGAGGGTGAGGCAGATGGATCACTTGAGGTCAGGAGTTTGAGACCAGCCTGGCCAACATGGAGAAACCCAAAATACTAAAATACAAAAATTAGCTGGGCATGGTGGTGCATGCCTGTAGTCCCAGCTACTCGGGAGGCTGAGGCAGGAGGATCCCATGAGCCTGGCTAGCATAGGTTGCAGTGAGCCATGATTGTGCCCCGGCACCCCAGCCTGGGCAACAGAGTGAGATGCTGTTTCCAAAAAAACAAAAACAAAACCAAAAGGATGAAAAAGAAAGAGAAGAAGAAACAACCTAAATGTTTACCAATTGACAAATGGATAAGCAAACTGCGGTATGTTCATGCAATGAGTGTTATTCAGCAAGGCTGGGCATGGTGGCTCATGCCTGTAATCCCAGCACTTTGGGAGGCCGAGGTAGGTGGATCACCTGAGGTCAGGAGTTTGAGATCAGCTTGGCCAACATGGTGAAACCCTGTCTCTACTAAAAATATAAGAATTAGCTGGACATGGTGGCACATGCCTGTAATCCCAACTACCAGGGAGGCTGAGGTGGGAGGATCACTTGAACCTCAGAGGTGGAGGCTGCAGTGAGCCAAGATGGCACCACTGCACTCCAGCCTGGGCGACAGAGTGAGACTCTGTCTCAAAAAAAAAAAGAGATATGAGGCTTATTTAACAGCACCTTGAAAAAATGCACTGAAAAAAAATGAATGTTATTCAGCAATACAAAGTAATGACATGACTCATGCAACGACATGGATGAACCTTGAAACAGAATGCTTAGTGAAAGGAGGGTCACAACCCACATATTGTATAATTCCATCTATACGAAATGTCCAGAATAAGCAAATCCACAAAGACAGAAGGTAGATTTGTGGTTGTATAGGACTGGGGTGCGGAGATGGGAGGCGGTGGGGTGCGGAGATGGGAGGCGGTGGGTTGCAGAATGAGGAGTGATTCTAATGGGCACAGGGGTTTTTTTTGGAGTGATAAAAATGTTCTAAAATTGGGTAGAAGTGATGATTACATAACTCTCAATATACTAAACTAAAATCATTAAGTTGTACATTATATATATATGCCTGACTGGTCTCAAACTCCTGGGATCAAGCGATCCTCCCAGCTTGGCCTCCCAAAGTGCTGGGATTATAGGCATGAGCCATCATGCCCAGCTGAGTTGTACCTTTTAAGTGGGTGAGTGTTTTGGTATGTGACTTAGATCTCAAAAAAGCTATGTATATATATTTGACTGTCAGTCCTTGATTGCCCTTGAAGCCACCTTTGGAGAAGTCTCTTTAGTTAATGCCAATTTTATTTCTGACCTGAGTCCAGATAAAGTAGGGGTCTGCTTGAAGCCGTCTTTTGCTACGGCTCCCCTTCTACCCACGGTTTAGGTTTTCCAGATTTCCATGTGCTTCCTTGACTCCAGGGCTAGGCACACGCCCCTTTTAAAATCTGGATCACCTGTTTTGCCTCACCAGCTGCTACCATCCTTCCCATGGTGACCATCCCTGGCTGAGGCTGCAGAGGGTGTCCCCACTTTTCACCTCCCATTCCATTGTATTGTATTGGTTTTTCACAAAGCCATACACTCCCTGAGGACAGTAAGACACTGATTTTTTTTTCCAGCACTATATGTGAGCACAGTCTTATCACTGAATGAGTGAATGAATGTGTGAATGCATGCCTGAAAAAGAACGTGTATTTGTGGCCAGGCGCAGTGGCTCATGCCTGTAATCCCAGCACTTTGGGAGACCAAGGTGGGTGGATCACCTGAGGTTGGGAGTTCAAGAACAGCCTGGCCAACATGGTGAAATCCTGTCTCTACTAAAAATAAAAAAAAAAAATTAGCCGGGTGTGGTGGCACATGCCTGTAATTCCTGCTACTCAGGAGGCTGAGGCAGGAGAATCACTTGAACCTTGGAGGCGGAGGTTATAGTGAGCCGAGATTGCACCACTGCACTCCAGCCTGGGTGACAAAGCGAGACTCTGTCTCAAAAAACAAACAAACAAAAACCATGTATTTGTATGGAGTGGAAGAATAAGGGGAATTGGAAAGAAGAGGCCAAAGGAAGGAGGAAGGACTTGAACTAAAGTTATATTACCATGTACCCATTTTTTTCAGTTTCCTGAGAAATGTTTCCTCAGCCCTTCCACCATTTTGACCATTTAAGCCTCAAATATTCAAGATTGTCCTCTCAGTTTCAGTCTTATGAATTAAGCCAAACCTTTGGCCTTTTAAGGAAACATCCATAACTGTGTTTTTCTGCTCTTTGGCTCAGACATTTTGAGTGGTGAATCTAGCAAAAGAAAATAACAATAACAGCCACCCAAATACAGTGTAGGGGTGAGCTCTAGAATTTCACGCAGGATGTTACTTTTCAGGGCCTTATCTATAATAGTCAAAAACTGAAAATACCTAAATGTCCAACAGTAGGTTAGTCTACACCATGCCATGCCCCAAAGAAGGAATAATATGCACCCAGTAAAAGAATTTAATGACCTGGGAAAATGCTTGCATCATATGTTAAGCGAAAAAGGGTAGGTTATAAACTGCTGATCACTAATATGTAAATGCTGCCCACACACACACACACTCCAAAACACCTGGGGAAAAACATATCAAAATGATTTCAGTGGCTTCCTTTTGGTAATGTAACTGTGGTATCGTTCCCATTTACTTAACTTACCCAGGTGTTCTACAATCAACAGATAAGACATAACACAGAAAAAAAAAAAATCCCCCTACGTCTCTCACTCTTTCCACTGCTCTTTCTTAGGAATTTTTCTCTGTACCTGCTTTGTTCAAGCAACCATATCTGCCTCCAAATCTGTGTCCCGCACTCCCAGTCTGCCAGGACCAGCCCTTTGCCAGTTCCCTCTGTCCATTCAGGCAGATCCTGAAGTCCACCTCTCCAGGAAGCCCTTCTTAATTATGAGAAAGAAAGAGAGAGAGAGAGAGGAAGAAAGAGAGAGAGAAAAGAAAGAAAGAAAAAGGAAGGAAGGAAAGAAAAGAAAGAAAGAAACTGTCCTCTTCCCCACCCTGGCTGAATACAGCGCTGCCACATCTCTTTTTGCTGGTTGTAAGAAGATCTCCTGCTTCCTAGCCGGGGCTGGACCTCAAAGGATGCTTTCTGATGTGGCACAGAAGCTGGGGCAGTGGGTGCTTTGTGTTTCTGTCTAGGAGCTCTGAGTCTAAACTCCCAGGAGAAGTTCAGGTGTTGAGACCACACATCTCATCATTTGTGGGATGTTGAGAATGGTGGGGATGACTTTTTGGTCTCCATGTCCTGATTTGTCATGAGAAAGACTTCTCCTGGCCATTTAAAAAACACTCAAATAGTCTGTAAACAATTTCTTAGAAGCCATCAAAGGTGTTTATACAGAACCTGGACCAGCAACCTTCTTAAAGGAGTCAGGCTGATGTCAGTAATTTTGGTCAGGAGGAAGTGTTTGAGCAAATATTGTAGACATCACGCCAACACACTTAGATTTTTTGTGAGCCATCAGAGGTGTTTGTACTTAACCTAGACCAGCAACTTTTTTTTTCTTTTTTTTGAGATGGAGTCTCGCTCTGTCACCCAGGCTGGAGTGTAATGGCGTGGTCTCAGCTTACTGAAATCTTTGCTTCCCGGGTTCAAGCAATTCTCCCACCTCAGCCTCCCGAGTAGCTGGGACTACAGGCAAGTGCCACCATACCTGGTTAATTTTTGTATTTTTAGTAGAGACAGGGTTTTACCGTGTTGGCTGGGCTGGTCTCAAACTCCTAACCTCGTGATCTGCCTGCCTTGGCCTCCCAAAGTGCTGTGATTACAGGTGCGAGCCACCGTGCCTGGCCAACCAGCAACTTTCTTAAAGGAGTCAGGCTGGCTGGGCGCTATGGCTCACTCCTATAATCTCAGCACCTTGGGAGGTCGAGGTGCATGGATCACCTGAGGTGGGGAGTTTGAGACCAGCCAGAACAACATGGTGAAACCCCACCTCTACTAAAAAGACAAAAATTAGCCAGGCATGGTGGCACGTGCCTGTATTCCAACTACACGGGAGGCTGAGGTGGGAGAATCGCTTGAACCCGGGAGGTGGAGGTTGCAGTGAGCCAAGATCATGCCATTGCCCTCCAGCCTGGGCAACAAGAGCAAAACTATACCTTTAAAAAAAAAAAAAAAAAAAACAACTCAGGCTGACCTCAGTAACTTGTCAGGAGGAAGTGTCTGAGCAAATATTGTAGATGTCATACCAACACACTTAAATTTTTTGTGAGTTGACTGCCCAAGTGTCTATCCAGCTTATTCCTGAATTGGAATTAAATTAGAGAAAGCTTTGGTGGAAAAAGTTAGTGGGTCAGCAAACATTTGAGTTTCTTATCGCGTACCTGTCACTTGCAGCATAGAGCACTTGGGAAATGCTGTGGCTTTATCAAAGCAATAAACAAATCCAGTGATTTTTCCTGTAGAACTTCCTGGTCATATATTCCACCCACATGAAACATAACAAGGAAGGCTCAGAGGATAAGATGGAGTGTCTTGTGGGTCCTTCAAGAATGGAGCATGCATCATAGCTCTTGCAGAGTTTTGAGCTAATTACCCTGGCCTGTGTATGAAATGTGTCAGAATTAAGGACCCAGATAAACTGAGTATCTTGGCATCTACCTTTGGTATTTTTGAAACTTAGAAAGATTTGGCGTGCCAGCCTCCCTCATCAGTCTGGTATTCTCCCTGTCATCTTAAACAAGGTAAACAAACCACGGACATATTTTTCCTCCCCGCAGAACTGCACCCTTTTTCATGATGAGCTCTGGGTGCTGTTTGGCAATAGGAATCGAGTACAGTGGAGGTGGGGAAGCATTTCTTAATTCTACCCTCTTCTCAAATGTTTAAAGTAGAAGAATGAGTGGGTGAGGGCCAGTCTCAGTTTTCAATTCTTTTCCATTCCTGCCGCCCAAACGCAGGCCTTGAGCATGCTTTTCTCAGGGCACTGAGAAAACATTTCCCCTCCGTCCATTTTATCAAGGCCAGAGGTACTGAGATTCCCAAAGGCGATTCTGAGGAAGAGCAGATGGTCTTTGTCCTTCCATTTCCATGAGTTGCATTTTTGCTGAACAGGGTATGCAAGCTTAGGGCAAACATGGAAATGCTGAGAATGATAGGAGGGGTTTTAGGGAAGCTTAGCAGGGAATTGTGTGTGTTGTCATTGGGCTCCGTGTGGACTCGCTTCCCCATCTCCCAGGAGATCTCCAGTAAGACATCCATTTCTTGTTGATGCATTGAGGAGTTGAATCTGTTGGGAGAACTGGTGCATTTGTTCGTTCAGCAAGTGTGTATTGAGTGCCTACATTACACCAGGCACTGTTACAAGTGTTGAGAATAAAGTAGTGAGGCAGACACACCCAATGCCTAATAACTTGGATGAATATTCACCATGATGGGATGAATTTTCAAGGAATTCTGCTGTGTGAGAAAAGCCAATCCCAAAAGGTTAAAACCGCATCATCCCATTTACATAACATTTTTTAAATGACACAATTTTATGGCAGTTGCCAGGGGTTAGGGATGGGAGGGGAGGTTAGGGATGAGAGGTTAGGTTAGGGATGAGAGGTGAGGTTACGGATGGGAGGTGAGGTTAGGGATGGGAGGTGAGGTTAGTGATGGGAGGTGAGGTTAGTGATGGGAGGTGAGGTTAGGGATGGGAGGTGAGGTTAGGGATGGGAGGTGAGATTAGGGATGGGAGGTGAGGTTAGGGATGGGAGGTGAGATTAGGGATGGGAGGTGAGGTTAGGGGTGGGAGGTGAGGTTAGGGATGAGAGGTGAGGTTAGGGATGGGAGGTGAGGTTAGGGATGAGAGGTGAGGTTAGGGATGGGAGGTGAGGTTAGGGATGGGAGGTGAGGTTAGGGATGGGAGGTGAGGTTAGGGGTGGGAGGTGAGGTTAGGGATGAGAGGTGAGGTTAGGGATGGGAGGTGAGGTTAGGGATGAGAGGTGAGGTTAGGGATGGGAGGTGAGGTTAGGGATGGGAGGTGAGGTTAGGGATGGGAGGTGAGATTATGGATGGGAGGTGAGGTTAGGGATGGGAGGTGAGGTTAGGGATGGGAGGTGAGGTTAGGGATGGGAGGGGAGGTTAGGGATGGGAGGTGAGGTGAGGTTAGGGATGGGAGGTGAGGTTAGGGATGGGAGGTGAGGTTAGGGATGGGAGGTGAGGTTAGGGATGGGAGGGGAGGTTAGGGATGGGAGGTGAGGTGAGGTTAGGGATGGGAGGTGAGGTTAGGGATGGGAGGTGAGGTGAGGTTAGGGATGGGAGGTGAGGTTAGGGATGGGAGGTGAGGTTAGGGATGGGAGGTGAGGTTAGGGATGGGAGGGGAGGTTAGGGATGGGAGGTGAGGTGAGGTTAGGGATGGGAGGTGAGGTTAGGGATGGGAGGTGAGGTGAGGTTAGGGATGGGAGGTGAGGTTAGGGATGGGAGGTGAGATTAGGGATGGGAGGTGAGGTTAGGGATGGGAGTTGAGGTTAGGGATGGGAGGTAGGTTTGATGATAAAAAAGCAACATGAAGGATCCTCGTGCTGATGTGCTATTTGGTATCTTGCCTTGGATGGTGGATGCAGTCTAGAATTTGTCTAGAACTATACACACATACATACAAATGAGTACAAGGAAAACTGGGAAATCTAAATAAGATTGGTGGATTGCATCAATGTCAATATCATGGTTGTGGTATTGTACTATATAATTTTGTAAAATCTTACAAATGGGCGAAACTGGGTAAAGTCTGCATGAGATCTTTCTATATAATTTCTCAAACTGCATGTGCATGTACAACTATCTCAATAAAAACTTCAACTAAAAAAAGGTGGCCAGGCGTGGTGGCTCACGCCTGTAATTCTAGCACTTTGGGAGGCCAAGGTTGGCAGATTATAAGGTCAGGAATTAAAGACCAGCCTGGCCAATATGGTGAAACCCTGTATCTATGAAAAATACAAAAATTAGTGGGGCGTGGTGGCCTGTGCATAGTCCCAGCTACTGAGGAGGTTGAGGCAGAAGAATTGCTTGAATTAGGGAGGGGGAGGTTGCGGTGAGCTGAGGTCGCACCATGGCAGTCCAGCCAGGGTGACAGAGTGAGACTCTGTCTCAAAAAAAAAAAGAAAAGAAAAGAAAAAAATAAAGGCTTGGCTGGGTGCAGTGGCTCATGCCTGTAATCCCAACACCTTGGGAGGCCGAGGCAGGTGGATCACCTGAGGTCAGGAGTTCAAGACCAGCCTGGCCAACATGGTGAAATCCTATCTCTACTTAAATTATACAAAAATTAGCTGGGCGTGGTGGCATATACCTCCAGCTACTTGGGAAGCTGAGGCAGGAGAATAGTCTGAACCCAGGCAGTGGAGGTTGCTGTGAGCCAAGATTGTGCCACTGTACTCCAGCCTGGGTGAAAGAGTGAGACTCCATCTCAAAAAAAAAAAAAAAAAATGCTGAGCAAGGTGGGTCATGTCTGAAATCCTAGCACTTTAGAAGGCCAAGGCGGGAGGATCACTTGAGCCCAGGAGTTCGAGCAAGACCAGCCTGGGCAACATGATGAAACCGCATCTCTACAAAAAATACAAAACTTAGCTGGGCATGGTGGCATATGCCTGTAGTCCCCAATACTCGGGAGGCTGAGGTGGGGGGATCACTTGAGCCTGGGAGGTTGAGGCTACTGTGAACCAAGATTGCACCACTACATTCCAGCTGGGGTGACAGAGCGAGACCCTGTCTCAAAAAAAAAAAAAAAAAAAAAGAAAGAAAGAAAGAAAGAAAAGAAAACCTAACTCCCTGGCCTCGTGGAGCCTACATTTTGGTAGAAGCTAAGTATGGCTTCATGGTGGTTGCAGGGAAAAAGCTAAGACCATCCTGGAGGGAGCCGCCCCTCTGGGGGATTCCATGCAGTACCACTAGAGAGTCCTTCCCATCCTCCAGACACATCATCGAATCCACACTGATGACTGAATGAAATCCAGATTCAGGAGAGGAGGTAAATGCAGAACAAGGCTGTGAGGACTAGCTCCCCTGAGCCCGTGACCTGGGAATTGTCCAGCCTGCTGTTTTTTAAAACCATGCATCAGGCACCCACGTGACTGTAGACTCAGCTACCTAAAGGGGCTCCCAGTAGTGGTGGAGCACCCCGCTTGTCTTGTTTCCCACTTTCTCCATCCCCATCACTGCCTGGCTCAGGGGCCTTCAACCTCCTTCCACTTTGCCCCAAACGCCTGGTTTATCTTGGCAGCACATGCAAACTTGGAGAAATTCCTTTTACCTACATACATGGGCAAGGCTCACTGCTTTAGTTCTCAGCAGCAGGGAAGAACTCCTCATGCCAGCCCAGGCCCTGGGACTCAATCCTGGGTTCTAGCCCCTCAGCTGTGGCTAGGCAGGTCAATGTCCAGTACCTTAATCCCCTCTTGCAAAGGGGAGTCCCACACCATCTGTTTGTCCCATTGATTGTACAATGAGGCATCGTGCTGGCTGTGAACCATCAAGCTCTGCAACTCTATTTTATTGCCTGAGAAGACCTTCAGAGGAAGAAGCCATGTAAAAATAAAGTCTGAGTAGACTTTAAAGTTTTTATTATTTTATATTACGCCATGACTTGCATGGAACGACCACAAAGCAGCATGCCTTCCCGGTCACGTAACGTAACTAATCGGGCCTGGCTGAGGAAGTGAGAACTCCCAGATACACAATTTAGTCCATTGGAAAGAAGGGAGGGAGCAAAGGAAAGAGAAAGACAGAGCATGATGATAAATAATGATCTGTCTCTTCTCTAATAGGCTAGTGGCACATTCTAAAAATGATGATAATGTGATTGAATACAATTTCTGATTCATGGTCAAGGTGGTCTCTATGGTAAAGGAAAGGAGCTTTGTTAGAAGTACTGGATGTAATCAACACATATTTGATTATCAAATATTTGACTTTCAAACACATTTTTTACCACCAAAATAAAATGAAAGAAATGATACTGACAAGCTCTCTTGCCAGGTCCTTGTCAAAGCACCCACAGACAGAATAAGCGCAAAACATAACGAAGGCCCTCCCCACCATCCAAAAAATGTACCCAGCGCGGAGTTCTGACAGCTGAGCTACCCTTCCCCTGCCCAAACCTCAAAACCGTCAGGTCGGCGGAGCCCCGCGGCAGTCGGAAGCCCTGTCTCGCTGTTCCTCGGAAGTGGCCTGTTTTTTTGCCTCTGAGTCCATGTCTGGGATGAATAATCCATGGAGATCCATGTGCATGTCTACGTCAATGGAGGCACGGGCCAGTTCTGTAAAGCTTTTGGCATCCAGAATGAGCAGAAAAGGCAGCTTTTGGGGATCAGTAGAGACAATGGCTGATAAGATTACTCCTTTGGGGAAACAGAAAGAGACTTTGTAAAAGCGCAGCCTTCAGTGGCAGGGGTGAATTTCTCAGCATGTCCCTCTGCCCTCTTTAAATATATGTATCTAACCAAAACAGAAGGGAAGTGAATTTAAGACACTGTGTAACAGAAGGAAAAGGCCTGGGAAGCAGGAATCAGAAAACTTGGTTCTAGGCCGGGTGCAGCAGCTCATGCCTGTAATCCCACCACTATGGCAGGCAGAGGTGGGTGGATTACTTGAGGGCAGGAGTTGGAGACCAGCCTGGCCAACACGGTGAAACCCCGTCTCTACTAAAAATACAAAAATTAGCCAGGTGTGGTGGTGGGTGCTTATAATTTCAGCTACTTAGGAGACTGAAAATCACTCGAACCTGGGAGGTGGAGGTTGCAGTGAGCTGAGATCACACCATTGCACTTCAGCCTGGGTTACAGAGTGAGATGCTGTCTAAAAAAGAAAAGAAAAGAAAACCTGGTTCTAGCCCTAGCTGGGAACTTGACCTCTCAGAACCCCAGTCTCTTCATCTGTAGAGAGGGGATAATCTCACCTACACTCCACAGGGCTACCAGGAAGATCTCCGGCATGGTGGATTTTGAAAGCACTCTGTAAATTATTGCCAGCATTGAAGAATGGCATTCGGTTTTCATTTGTTTTGAGACAGGGTCTTACTCTGTTGCCCAGGCTGGAGTACAGTGGTACGATCACAGCTCACTGCAACCTTGATCTCTTGGACTCACGCTATCCTCCACTTCAGCCCTCCAAGTAGCTGGGACTACCAGCACATGCCACCACGCCTGGCTAATTTTTGTATTTTTTGTAGAAATGGGGCCTCCCTATATTGCTCATGCTAGTCTTGAACTCCTGGGATCAAGTGATCTGCCCACCTTGACCTCCCAAAGCGCTGGGATTACAGGCATGAACCACCACACCTGGCTCGAAGGATGGCATTTGAAAGAGCCCAATTCATCTCTTGCACATGCAACAACACTAGTAAACTCATCCTTCCCCTCTGTAAAACAGAATTACTCTCAACATTCACTTTCTTGAGAGAGAGTTAAACGAAATAATGCACATCAACTTCCTGCAAATACTCTCAATGCTTCCAGAGGCTCCCAGGTTGAAGAGCAGTTGAGCACAGTTGAAGTCAGATTGGCCTAAATTTAAATCTTATCTCTGAATGTATGGAGTATGAGACCTTGAGCACTCCAATGGTAAAATGAAGACAACGACACTCCCTCCTCACTGGGAGAATGTAAAGGAAGTGTCTACCTAGCTGAGTGGGAGACCGGCCTGAGTGGGAGGCAATGCCAGCAGTCCCCTGCCTTGGAGATGACCGTGACACAGCATAGGGTTGCTGGCTTGACGTGCCATGCTATGATCAGTAGGAAGACAAGGCCCGGGTGGAAAACCACTCCCTTGTCACCTGAGGGAAGAAGCTGGCAGGCTCAAGTGGGGCAGCCTGCCCTCCCTGCAGGTGTGGCAGCCCCATCACCAGCTTGGCCAGGTGGCATCCCCACCCACAGTTCTAGTTACCCTCCTTAGCCTCCTCAGGGCTGTGGGCAGGGCATTTCTGAGGCATTTCTGAGAATTAAGGAGGGAAAAGACCATTCAGTCAAATGGAAACCTAGAAAATAGGGGTGAGCCACAAATACACATTTCCAGGGGCTCTGTGAAACATTTATGTGATTATACATTGTTAAAAATTTGGATCTAGGCTAGGCACGGTGACTCAAGCCTGTAATCTCAGCACTTTGGGAGGCCAAGTAGGTCAGATCACCTGAGGTCGGGAGTTCGAGACCAGCCTGACTAACATGGAGAAACCCTGTCTCTACTAATAATACAAAAATTAGCCTGGTGTGGTGGCACATGCCTGTAATCCCAGCTACTTGGGAGGCTGAGGCATGAGAATCGCTTGAACCTGGGAGGCAAAGGTTGCAGTGAGCCAAGATCACACCATTGCACTCTAGCCTGGGCAATAAGAGTAAAACTTAGTCTCAAAAAAAAAAAAAAAAAAAAAATTGGATCCAGGACAGGTGCAGTGGCTTACACCTGTAATCCCAGCACTTTGGGAGGCCAAGATGGGAGGATCGCTTAAGCCCAGGAGTTTGAGACCAGCCTGGCAAACATAGTGAGACTCCTTCTCTACTAAAGATGAAAAAAATTAGCTAAGCGTGGTGGTGCACTCCTATAGTTCCAGCTACTTGGTAGGCTAAGGTAGGAGGATCACTTGAGCCCAGGAGTTTGAGGCTTCAGTGAGCTATGATCATGCCACTACACTCCAGCCTGGGCAACAGAGCAAGCCACCGTTTCTTAAAAACATTTGTTGTGGATTCAGCCATTGCAATCAATTTTAAAGCCAAGATTCTGCGTTCTCAGAGAGTTTAGTGTCACTGAATGGAAAGGAGATAGACTTTGTGCAGTAAAAAACTTAAACTTGTCTAAAGAGGGCACTGGCATCTGTCAGCTTCTGGGAGGTCACCTCTATACCCTTGGAATGTCCTGCTTGATACAAGCATCTTTGTATATTTGGGGGCCTTAGGCCACACCAGACAGTCTACCCTTACAGTGGGATTTATGATGGGGCCTTGGGCCACATGGTATGAGCTTGATCTCCAGAAGGACGGAAGACTAAATAAAGGTCAGACACACAGGTAGTCAACCAGGTTTACATGACTGAGCTCCAATAAAAACTCTCCATACTGAGCCTCAGGGGAGCCTCCTGGATGGAAATAACACTTTGTGAGCATTGGTGCACATCACTGTCAGTGCTCTCTGCGCTCTACTGGGAGGGCATAGCTGGAAGCTCCTGCCGGTCCCTGCTGGGCTCTGCCGTGTGCACCTCTTGCCTTCACTCATTTTAGTCTGTATCTTTTCAACGCAGCAAACCAGAACTGTGAGCATAAGCTCCTGCAGTGAGGTTGGTGACTCTAATGAATTATTGAAGCTGAAGGTTATCTTGGGGACCCTCAAACTTTGCAATTGGTATTAGAAGTAAAGGTGGTCTTGGGGACTCCCTAACCCTTTAGCTTTGACCCAGACAGATGTAGACTTCAAAGCACCAGTCCACCAGCTTTATGACCTGGGGGTGGTCAGCTGCCCCCAGATGGTGTCTCTGTTGGAGGGGGGCCATCAGCAGCGTGCAGCGACGAGGCTTGGGTTCTTACCATCATCCTCATCCTTGGCACCTGGCACGGGCACAAACAGGGGTTCCGCTGGCCAGCAATCGGTCTCTGTCCACTTTAAGAATGACTTTGTGAGTATGTCGTATTTTATTATCTGTACATCCAACAAGGAGAAACAGAAATCACTTGTTTGAGAGCATGCTATTTGCTGCAAATAAGATGGTATGAAGATCCACACAGAGAAGAGATGAAGCCTGTTGGATGTAGATTTTGACAGTGTCCCATGACAGCTACCTCTGTTGAGCACAGCCAAGAAACAACAGCAGCTAAGTCTCCTTCCCCAGTTTTAAACATGGCTCCTCTGGCCACTACATAGCTGATACTACACAAGGAATTGTTTTAAAATTTAAAATCTTTAAAAATGTGTTATTATTTTTTAATAGAAAGATATGGTCTTGCTATTGTTGACCAGGCTGGTATCAAACTCCTGGCCACAAGCAATCCTCAGTCTCCCAAAGTGCTAGGATTACAGGTGTGAGCCACCATACCCCACTCCAAAATAAAATATTGAATAAATCTTGTATCTGGCATTGCACTGCAATTTTATAGGAGTTAAATAAATTAACATATTCAATGCAAACATTTAAAGTATAATACAATCACTTTGTGGCTTTAAGAATACAATTCCCTGGATCTCTCTTAATCTCCCAATGGGCCTATTTCCCCCTAGGGTTTGGGATTAGCAGAGAGTGGCTTGGGGTATGGACGGGTGGAGGCTTAATTTTTGGCTGTGTACATTTCTGTACTGTTAGCATTAAAAAAAAGATTTTTCGTTTTATTATAAAAGATGAAGATGTTAAAAAAAAAAAAAAAAGCGATACCTTCATAGCACTTAGCACAGTGCCCAGCACACAGTAAGTGTTGGACAAATGGTAGCTTAAGAAGCAAAATAGGCTGGGCGCGCTGGCTCATGCCTGTAATCCCAGCACTTTGGGAGGCCGAGGCGGGTGGATCACGAGGTCAAGCGCAGTGGCAAGGTTGAGACCATCCTGGTCAACATGGTGAAACCCAGTCTCTACTAAAAATACAAAATTAGCTGGGCATGGTGGCACATGCCTGTAATCCCAGCTACTTAGGAGGCTGAGGGAGGAGAATTGCCTGAACCCAGGAGGCGGAGGTTGCGGTGAGCCGAGATCACGCCATTGCACTCCAGCCTGGGTAACAAGAGCAAAACTCTGTCTCAAAAAAAAAAAAAAAAAAAAAAAAAAAAAAGAAGCAAAATAGACCAGGCATGGTGGCTCACACCTGTAATCCCAGCACTTTGGGTGGCTGAGGCAGGAGGATTGCCTGAAGCTGGGAGTTCAAGACCAGTATGGACAACACAGCAAGACCCTGTCTCTCTCTGTATATACATATATATATATATATATATATATATATATATATATATATGTATATTAATAAAAAGGAAAAAACAAAATAAAACAAAAAACAAGCAAAATAAATCCTCTAAGTTTCAGCTATACCCTCTCTGCTGAAGAGGGTGAGTTCCTTGGGTCAGGGATTGGGATTACCCCCACTGACTTCCTTACCCTCAGTGTCTACCACATTGTAGCCCATATTTGGTCCTCAATAAATATGTATTGAATAAAGAAATCGATGAATAAGCTCTAGCCATAACCTCTTCCTGGAACCTTAGCCCATTGGGTGCCACTCCCTCTCTGAGTTGTCCATCATTACTTCAAATTTATTTTGTCCAACACTGACCTCCTGTTTTCTGATCAACATCTCAGAACCTCAGAATTCAGCTTTGTAAATAGACACAATCATTGTACGAAATGCCTGTGAACACACAGAGGCCAGTACCTTGGTTGGGACTGGACTCCATTGAACTCCTGCCGCAAAGACGTATCGGTATCGCTTTCCATTGTGAGTGTAATTGACCCGTGGAAGCTCTAAGCCTACAAGGAAATGAGACGGCGGATGAAGCCCCCACCACTGGGGGCTGTGAGCATCCACCCTTCATGCCAGACGGGGTAGCCTTTCCTCAGAATCTGTTCCCACGCCAAGATCCCTGAGCTTGATTTAGAGCCTGGATTAGATCAAAGGTGGTCAAAGCCAGGAGAGGGAACCTCTTGATAATTACCCCAGCTCTATTAGAAAGCCCAGGATCAAGATACTGCAGACCTAAGTTTTAAACTGTATAAACATCTTTAATTGTCCAAGATAGAAATCAAAGAGAATTGCATGATTAGAATCAGAGACTACTGCAATTTCTTGAAGCTCTTTTCAAAAACGTGCTGATGAGTGTATGTGTGCATGCATGTGCACATGTGTGAAGAGAAATGGGGAGCTGGCTGGGCGCAGTGGCTCATGCCTGTAATGCCAGCAGTTTGGGAGGCTGAGGCAGGTGGATCACACCAGGACAGGAGTTTGAGACCAGCCTGGCCAACATGGTAAAACCCCTCCTCTACAAAAAATACAAAGAAAAAAATTAGCCAGGCATGGTGGCACATGCCTGTAATTCCAGCACTTTGGGAGGCCGAGGTGGGTGGATCACTCAAGGTCAGGAGTTTGAGGCCAGCCTGACCAGCATGGCAAAACCACACCTCTACTAAAAATACCAAAAAAATTACCTAGGCATGGTGGTGCATGCCTGTAATTCCAGCTACTTGGGAGGCTGAGGCAGGAGAATTGCTTGAACCCAGGAGGCAGAGGTTGCAGTGAGCCAAGATGGCACTGCTGCAGTCTAGCCTAGGCCACAGAGTGAGACTCTCTCTCTCAAAAAAAAAAGAGAGAGAGAGAGAGAGAAAGAAAAAAAAGAAAGAAATGGGAATTTGTGCCAGACTTGGTGGCTCATGCCTATAATCCCAACACTTTGGGAGGCTGGGTTGGGAAAATCGCTTGAGGCCAGGAGTTTGAGATCAGCCTGGTCAACATGGTAAGAACACCATCTCTAAAATTAAAAATAAAACAGAAATGGAAAACTGTGGAAAAGGGTGTCAATGGAGAACAGTTAATTAAATCTGGTGAATTATATAATAACATTATGTAAAAATAACATTTTCAAATAATTTTAATAACATGGGCAAGTGCCCGTACCATAAGGTTAAGTGTAAAAGGCTGGGTATAGGATTACTGTATATGCACTAGGTTACAAACACAGAGAAAACGTTTAGAAGCATTGCTGGGGTTGTAATTGCCTTATAGTTTACATTTTTCTATTATAGAATCTAAGTTTCTCATTATGTAAAATTTTCATCATGCTTATTATTTTTATGTAATCGAAAAACCTTAAAAGTTTTTCTCCATAAATCTGTATGTATTTATATATGCCTATTGTGTCAAACTGAATTTCTAAGTCTGAATACTGAAATGGATGTTCGACTCTTATGAGATGTTCCAGGTGGCTGGAGCCAACCACTGGTGAATAATCAATGTCCAAGAAAAGAGGATGCAGAGGTGCCTCCATGGAGAAACGGTTATTAGGCTCAGCAGGGAGAAAAGAGGGATGAGCTACTGAGATGGGAAGGAGACGTCCAATTCCACAAATGAGAAGTCATGAAACTTCCAAGGGACAGGTCCAGACGAAGGTGAGGTGGAGGGAACACTCCCACACTTAAAGAAGAAGAAGGTACTTGCAGTCGACCTCTAAGTGGCCTGAGACTCCCATGATGCTTCTAGACCCCTCGCAAAACTGGTCTGGGATCCCCCTGACCCCACACCCTGTAAATGGCCAAACACAGACCCTTGGTTAAGCAAAGCAAGGCTGACCCTGTGAATTCTTTGCAACTATTAACAGCCATGCTTTTCTTTTTTCTTTTTGAGACAGAGTCTTCCTCTGTCAGCCACGTCACCCAGGCTGGAGTGCAGTGGTGCGATCTTGGCTCATTGCAACCTCCGCCTCCTGGGTTCAAGCAATTCTCCTGCCTCAACCTCCAGAGTAGCTGGGACTACAGGTGTGGGCCACTACCCTTTGCTAATTTTTGTATTTTTAAAAAATAGACACGAGGTTTCACCATGTTATTGAGGCTGGTCTCAAACTTCTGACCTCAGTTGATCTGCCCACCTCAGCCTCCCAAAGTACTAGGATTACAGGTGTGAGCCACCGCGCATGGTCCTCAATAGCCATGTTCTTGAAGAATCTTCAGGATGTGGGAAAATACTCAGGTTACATTAATTAAGCACAAAAGGCAGCTTCAGAACATTCTAGATGATATGGAATGCACTATGCAAATATATAAATGCAGAGGCAAAGAGCTTTGGGATAAGAGAAGCCTAGGGTCAGAACCTGGCTCTGCTGCCTGCCTTTTGGCAAGTTTTACGATTGTCTGAGCCTGCTTCTTAGGGCTGTTCTAATATCGCTGCTGTTGGCTGGGCTCTCCCTATGGGCCAGACCCCACGCTAAGCCCTTGATGTGCATGAACAAATCTAATGTCAACAATAACAGAATGACACTGCGGGATGAAATGAGAGCAGTCAGAGAACTCACCGGAAGGGACCTGGCCTATGTCACACAATCCATGTATGATGGGAGGACTGGATGGGTATTCCAAAGGGCTGTCACAGGTGCAGGGATTATGGGTGGTTTGTTTGTTGTTATACTTTTTTTTTTTTTTTTTTTGAGATGGAGTCTCTCTTGCCAGGCTGTAGTGTAGTGATGCGATCTCAGCTCACTGCAACCACCACCTCCTGGGTTCAAGCAATTCTCCTGCCTCAGCCTCCCAAGTAGCTGGGATTACAGGCATGTGCCACCATGCCCAGATGATTTTTTGTATCTTTAGGAAATGCGGGGTTTCATCATGTTGGCCAGGTGGGTCTTGAACTCCTGACCTCATGATCTAGCCAACTTGACTTCCTAAAGTGCTGGACTACAAGTGTGAGCCACCATGCCTGGCCTATTGGTATACTTTTTAGTGTGGACAATATTGTGACAATAAATAAGCATGGTCTTCTCAGGAAAAAAAGTGATGTGGCGGGTGAGCAGGGATGGGGGTTGGTGCCTCCAGACCTGGAATCACCTATCGATTCATTTCTAAAGACTCCAAGGGAATGAGTTGCCTCCCAGAACTGGTTATGGGATCCATGGGATGCTTTCTTCAAAAGTGGATTCTTAGGTCAAATCCAAGTGTCACCCTAAAATAGCCCCCAGGTCTGTGTGCCCTTCCAGATGCCCAAACCTCCTGGAATGAGATGGCTGAGTGGAACAAGGCTCTTAGGCTTTTTTGTTTGTTTGTTTTGAGGTAAAGTCTCTGTTGCCCAGGCTAGAGTGCAATGGCACAATCTTGGTTCACTGCAGCCTCTGCCTCCTGGGCTCAAGTGATTCTCATACTTCAGCCTCCTGAGCAGCGGGGACCACAGGTGTGTGCCACCACATCCTGCTAATTTTTGTATTTTTAGTAGACGTGGGGTTTTGTCATGTGGCCCAGGCTGGTCTCGAACTCCTGGCCTCAAGTGATCTGCCCACCTTGGCCTCCCAAAGTGCTGGGACTACAGGTGTGAGCTACCATGCCCGGCCTCACCCACTGCCTTCCTAGAAAGGATGTGAAGATAGAGAAAAAAGAAATGTCCCCAGATGCTTTACATCGGGACATCCCAAGAGACTTTCCTCTTTGCCCCTTGTCCATGCATGGGAGGAAAGTATTATGAAAAGAGGCCTCTGGGGTCCCCATGAAAATCTGCCCCTTCTGTAAACTCAGGACAAGAGGATGCATTTTACCTTCACAGAGAAACTCCGGCCGGCAGTAGACTTGGCCATCTTGTTCCTTCAGGGCTGTTGCTGTTGTAGATGCCACTTTGATTAAATTTGAGCCCACTTCTGCATTCTGAAAAAATTCAAACTTGTAATCCAGAACAAACATTTGCTTCACTGTATATATACTTAAATAAATATATATATATTTTAAAATTAAAAAATATATTTAAAAATAAAAATATATTTTATATATAAAATATAAATAAAAAATATATATTTAAAATATATAAATAAAAACTTGTAATCCAGAGCAAACATTTGCTTCACTGTATATACACTTAAAAAATGCTTGAATAAAAGTCATCCTGGTTTAGCCTCACATTAACCATAGGAAGCAGCTCTTCTCCTGTTGTTATTCTTAGTCTCAGTTTAAAAAATGAGGATTGGCAATTTGAGGTGACTTCTCCAAGGTCACATACCTGGTAGATGACAGGACTCATTTCTCTTTTATTCTGAGCCTGCCTTATCCCTCACAGGGAAAATTGGTGCGCTTCTAAGAGTAAGTTCTTACTTTTAAAGTATAGGATGATTCACCTATAAACAGCTGCATCAGTCATTAAAAGGATGCTTCTAAAGAGTTTACAACAACATGGGAAATGCTTATCACATAACACCGAGTAAAAGCAGCATCAGAACAAACTGCGAATGCAGTCTGAGCTCAACCAGATTTAAAAAATTATATTGAGACACAGAAATATACCAAGTGTGTGTGTGTATAATTTTTTTTTTTTTTTTTTGGTCCAACTCTGTTGCCCAGGCTGAGTTTGCAATGCAGTGGCATGATCTTGGCTTACTGCAACCTCCACCGCCCAGGTTCAAGTGATTCTCCTGCCTCAGTCTCCTGAATATCTGAGATTACAGGCGCAAGCTACCATGCCTAATTTTTGTATTTTTAGTGGAGATGGGGTTTCATCATGTTGGCCAGGCTGGTCTCAAACTCCTGAACTCACGTGATCCGCCCTCTCCGGCCTCCCAAAGTGCTGGGATTACAGGCATGAGCCACCATGACCAGCCTGAAATATACCAAATATTAACAATACAACAGATGGTGGGATTATGGAGCACTTCAATTTCTTTTCTCTATGCTTCTCTTTATTTTCAGTATTTTCTCCTGGGAAATGTTATCACTGCAGAAATGAAAACAAACATGCAATAAAAATAATTCAGTGGAAAAACAACCTTCAAGGACATTCCTTGGTCTCAAGTTACAATCAGACTTTGCTGTGTTCAGAAGACACTGTCATCAGTATAAGCGAGGAGAGGGATTAACATGATTAAATATTTATCGAGCATCTACTACTCCCTGTTTCCCTGATGTACTTGAGCAAGTCACCTGGCCCCTCTACAGTTCCGTTTCCTTATGCGTATAACAATAGCACACACATCTTTGAGTTATTGTGCAGATTAAATGACATCATCTGCACAAATGATTTACAAGAATGCCTCCTTAACAGTAAGTGCTAGATAAATGTCAGCTGCTTCTGTTGACGTTGTTGTTATACTATTATGACTATTAGTATCACACTACTGCTTTCACTAATTATCATGTTGTATTGGTGCCACTACTATCGGAGGTGAGTACAGGTTAGGCTCTGGAAGACACTGTGGAACAAGACTATGGAAGATTATCGTTATGGTTGACTTCTCATTTAAACTTTTCTCTACTTTCTAAATTGTCCGAGATGGCTTCTATTTTATTTTGGGACAGGGTCTTGCTCTGTTGCCCAGGCTAGAGTGCAGTGGTGTGATTATAGCTCACTGTAGCCTTAAACTCTCAGGCTCACGTGATCCTTCCACCTCAGCCTCCTGAGAAGCTGGGACTATAGGCATGTGTCACCACACCTGGTTAATTTTTGTATTTTTTTGTAGAGACAGAATCTCACAGTGTTGCCCAGGGTGGTCTCGAACTCCTGGGCTTAAGGGATCCTCCTCTCTTGGCCTCCCAAAGTGCCAGGATTACAGGCAGGAGCCATTACACCTGGCTTGAAATGGCTTTTATAATTAAAACCAATTTTAGGGATAGCAGCATTTTTGTCGAAGAGCATGAAAAGTTTACTGCAACTTAGCAGTTGAACTGCAAGGGTCCTCAGAAATTCTTTTAATTCAGTCTGGAGTTGTAGAAGAGGTAACTGAGGCCTAGAGAAGGAAAGGGACTGGTCCAAAGTCTCACAGAGAAAAGCAAAGCCTGGGCCCAGGGCCTTCGCATTGGGATTCTTGGGTGTTGCTGGTAGAGGGCAAAGGCAGTGCAAAAGCCCTGAGGCTGGCTCTTTCCCATCCCCGGAGGTCTCAGAAGAAACACCCCCTTCCCTAACAACTCCATCTGAACCTGCAATGTCTCCAAGGCACCAGCCCCGAGCTGTCATGGTCTCCTTTATGAAGCTCTTTTCCTCTTTTTAGCTTGTCTGCCCCATGAAACCAGGGACCAGATTTTGCTCAGTGCCTGACACCTAGTGCCAGGAAGTGACTGCTGAATGAATGAGTGAATGCACAACTCAATAAGCTTTTCTGTTGTCTGTCAAGGGGCAATAGGTGTTCTGCAGGGTGGCTGTAAGAGTCAAATGAGAGGAAATGCGTGGACAAAGGAGCCCAGCACCTGGCACGTGGGTGGTGTCTTATAAACAGAAACATTCAGCCAGGTGCGGTGGTTTACATCTGTAATCCCAGCACTTTGGGAGGCCGAGGTGAGTGGATCACAAGGTCAGGAGTTCGAGACCAGCCTGGCCAACATGGTGAAACCCCGTCTCTACTGAAAATACAAAAATTAGCGGGGAGTGGTGGCATGTGCCCGTAGTCCCAGCTACTCAGGAGGCTGACGCAGGAGAATCACTTGAACCCAGGAGGCAGAGATTGCACTGAGCTGAGATTGTGCCACTGCATTCCAGCCTGGGCAACAGAGTGAGACTCCATCTTAAAAGAAAAAGTAAAAAAAAAAAAAACCAAAATAAAACAGAAACATTCAATGCCTCCACCCGCATGGCTCTGCAAGCTGGTGGGAGGCCCTGGTACCTTGCTAAGCACGTGACAGCAATAGGCCTCTGGGCATGTCCCACCCTTGATTCTTAGGGAGTTGGTCTGCAGAGACATCTTAAAACTCCAGCCCCAAACTGGTTGGACTGGTTGAGGGATAGACTGTAAATTTTTCCACACACAGCAATAATGAACATGACTTGGCTGCTTTTGGTGGCCAGCATGCTCAGTTTTAGGAAGACATCACTTTCCAGCCAGAATTCAGCAACATCTTGCAAGCTTGCACTGAAATCCCTACAGTTAAGGGAACTCCATGAGAAATAGTCATCACAGTCATCCCCTAGAATGCTGCCTGCCAGGTGAAATTCAACGCTACAAATTTCTGCGCAAATTTAAGCAAACCTCTCTTCCTTGGAGCTGGCTTCCTCATCTGTGTAAAATCAGGCTGGCGATTCATAACTTTTAGAACGGTGCTGGGGATAAGTGAGGTGGCTTCCACTTGCATCTGAACATTATGTTAGGATTACATTAAATAATGGTTCTGAAAACCAGGCTGGTCCAGGGCCAGACACATCGTAAAGCCAGACAGGCATATATTCCAATTCCAGCTCAAATTCCAGGGATAATTCTATAAAGTTGGGCAAGTAACTTTCTCATCTGTAGCTGTGGGAGATCATAAATAACTTAGAACGTTGTGATGCAGATTAGCGAAGCATTTAACAGTCCCTAACATTTGCAGGAACCAGGAGGAGAGGACAAGTGGAGACCCATCAACACTCTGTCTAAATACACCCAGCAAATTAAGTCAAACACCGTCTCTCTCCCCACCTTGACACATAGCTCTTCACAACGTTGTGGAACTGGCTGTCCCAAATGGCAACCACTAGCCTTATGTGGCAATTTAAATTTTATTTAATTTTACTGCTTTAGGAAGACATCACTTTCCAGCCAGAATTCAACAACTCCAGATTCCACATTAAAAATTTACTTTTCGGCCAAGCGTGGTGGCTCACGCCTATAATCCCAGCTCTTTGGGAATCCAAGATGGACGGATCACAAGGTCAGGAGTTTGAGACCAGCCTGGCCAACATGGTGAAATCTTCTCTACTAAAAATACAAAAATTAGGCAGGCATGATGGTGGGGGGCCTGTAATTCCAGCTACTTGGGAGGCTGAGGCAGGAGAATTACTTGAATCCGGGAGGCGGAGGTTGCGGTGAGCAGAGATCGTGCCACTGCACTCCAACCTGGGCGACAGAGCAAGACTCCATCTTGAGAGGAAAAAAAATTTTTTTAATTTACTTTTTTTACTTTTACTTTTTTTTTTTTTTTTTTTTTGAGACTGAGTCTCACTTTGTTGTATAGGCTGAAATGTGGTGACACGATCATGGGTCACTGCAACCTCCACCTGCCGGGTTCAGGCAATTCCCCTGCCTCAGCCTCCCGAGTAGCTGAGATTACAGGCATGAGCCACTGTGCCCAGCCTTCATTTTAATTTTAAAATAACCTAAAGTAAAATTAAAAATTCAGTTTCTTAGCTGTGCCAGCCACATTTCAAGTGTACAATAACACTTGTGGCTAGTAGCTACCATGCTAGACAGACAGAATGTTCCAGCAATGCACTGTGCTGGTCTGAAAGGATGACTGTGAATTTAGAACCCAGGACTCCTTGGAGCTATGAGCTGGAATAAGGCAGTCTCTGGGCCTTGGCTCCTCCCTGCCTCATCCCAGGCCCCGTCCCTAACTATGTGGATGCCCCAGCCAGCACAACCAAGCCAACAGGCAGCCCTGTCCACCCTGTGGACCTACGGTGGGGACAGCACAGTGGCACAGTCTGCTTTTAGGAAGACAGATACTGGAAGCAAGCCTGGGCCCTTCAGGGGCTTCCAGCATCCCACGTGTCCACAGCATGGTTGGGGTGAGGGTGGGGATGCCCCTCTGGGTAGGCAGAGTGCCTTGGCCCTGTGAACTCATCCTGTGGACTAGGGGCCCTGCTAGAGAAAGTAAGGCCAGACCACAGTCCTCCAAGGTGACAAACCCAGAGCAAGGGCCCCTCTTGCCAGGGTCTAAGAGCAGAAAAGTCATTGAACACAGAGCCTGGCACCTAGCCAGTCCTCCATGAATGGTAGCTTCTCTTATTTGAGTGTCTGCATTTGTGCATTTGGAGACAGAAACCAAACCCAGTGATCCAATCGTCAAAGCCACCCCTTACAGGTCCAAAGTGCTCCCTCCTGTGAATGCCCCTTAGGCATGGGTGCACACAAACCTAGGGCCTCCCTGGTTCCCTTAAGGACCAGGGCAGGGCTGAGGCCCAGATGACCCGCCCCTGCTCACACCCCTCCCAGTCGCTCCCTGCCCCAGCTGAGCCCTGCCTCGGGCACCCCTGCACTGCCCTGCATAAACAGGCCTGCGGTGCCCAGAGGCCCTGCTGGCCCCACCTTCCTTTGACCCCAGCTGGTCCCAGAGCAAGAGAATCTGGGACACTCGGGACCTCCTGGCCTTTTAAATAGAATTTGCTATTGCCTGTTCTATGTGGGAAGCACTTTTCACTTGGGATGGGTTCCAAAGGCTAAAGGAAGATGCTGTGCCCTTTTAAAGACCTTGTTTCACATTTTTCATGTATTCATCATTCATTCATTCATTTCAAATATTTAAGAGCACCCTCTGAGTGCAGCAGATGAACTGCTGATGAGACAGAGTCCTGTCCTCTCAGAACTTAGGCTTGAACAGGAAGAGGGAAATGAACAAGTTACTTACACTTGAGATAAATGTTGAGGAAGAGCTACAAGGCACCATTAGAGGATACAGACTCACCTGCCAGGTCATGCTGCTGAGCCCCAACCTCAGAGGTTCTCCCCAACAACTGCACAGCAGAATCAGGGGTGGGGGTGGGGGTCTACACCACACCTGGGCCTGGGCTCCACCCCTGGAGCTGCTGGCTTCCATGGTCTGGGCTGAAGCCAAGGCCCAGACACGGGGGTCTCAGGGATCTCTAGGGGGATCCCAACATGCAGGCAGCCAGGGGAGCAAGAGTATCAGCCCAGGAGGACAGGGTTGCAGGCAAAGGGGACAGCAATGTCACAAAGGCCTCAGGCCCAGAGGGCATCTGAGTAAGGCCAGCATCTCCCTGGGGGTTACTTCTCCGATAAACGTTTGCATGGGATGGAGCCAGAGCTGCTGGCTCTGGGCATGTAAGGCCCTGTCTGCCTGCCTGACTTTTTGATTTCAATATGTCACTTGAAAGTGCAAGAAGAAGACATGTTTAAGGGACAATAAGTAGCAATTAAAAAGCATGGCCAGAGCGACCCAGGCCAGTGCTTGCTTTCCTTTGCTAGTTTCAAAGCAGCAGATGGTTCACACGACTCCTTTATTTTATTCTATTTATTTTATTTTATTTTTAGATGGAGTCTCGCTCTGTCTTGCCTAGCCTGGATGCAGTGGCACGATCTCGGCTCACTGTAGCCTCCACCTCCTGGGTTCAAGGGATTCTCCTGCCTCAGCCTCCCAAGTAGCTAAGACTATAGGCAGCTGCCACCACGCCCAGCTAATTTTTGCGTTTTTAGTCGAGATGGGGTTTCACCATGTTGGCCAGGCTGGTCTTGAACTCCTGACCTCAGGTGATCACCCACCTGGGCCTCTCAAGGTGTTGGGATTACAGGTGGGAACCACTGTGCCTGACCACGTGATGGCTTTTAAAGATAAACAAGCTAACATTCTTAGCTTGGTTCCAAGGAAGCAAACCATTCTTGGGTGTGATAAAAGGTTATAAAACATAGCAAGGTGTCGCAGTGGGAGGGAGCGTGTTCCTCTCTGTGTACCATTCCTGGGCTGAGGCCAGCCTTGTGACCTGCTACCTCTGTGCCTCGTCACCCCCTCAGTACTTCCTGGAACCAGGAGACAGTCCGAGGGGCTGCACTGTGGTGCTTCTGGGAGCAAGGGGTGCAGGGGCCCAAGGCTGCTGTGCTGATTTCATGAGACATGGCTCTTCATCCAATAGCCCTGAGTCACATGGGGGAGAAATTCAATGCCTTATTCTCTTCCAGTCATTCTGACTAGATCAAGGGGAGTGTCAGTGAGGTGCCACAATGATTTTAAAGCCTAATACTTTTAAAACTTTGCTTTTTCACAGAGAGATCAGGTCTTGGCAAGCCACAGCACTCTGGCTGGAGCGCAAGACCTCTGCTTTATTTCTATTATCTTCTTCTCATGCTTGTCTTCTCTGAGTGCAGAGAGCACCGCCAGCTTTCCACTGAGTGGTGATGTGTTTCCTTTCAAATGAGTTAAGTAGAGAGTGAATTGATTGAAACAAAACAAAACAAAACAAAAAAGAATTTTAAATTTTAAGTAGAGGTGATATAAAATATGGTAAAAAACCGTGGCAGAGATACACAAATGGCCATGGCTGGGAAAATGCTGGAGAGATGTGAGAGGACTCCAGCTCTGGAGTCAGACAAACCTAGGTTCAAATGCCAGCTCCCCTGCCTTGTGGCTGGGAGTGTGGCTGAATTCCCGCACTGGGAAAGAGGGTGGTGAGGGTGGGAGAAGGCTCCCTGGATACTGAAGGACCATCTGCCAAGCCTGCAGAGCCCGAAGTGTGGCCCATTTGAGGCTCTTTCCTAGGAGTCAGGGCTACTGGGGAGAACAGCAGAATAGAGAATCGTTTGTAACTACCCCTTTGTAACTAATTAGTTTACTGTGTATACTTTGTAACTTCTCCCTCCTGGTTACTCCTAGGCTCTTCCCTAGGAGTCAGGGCTACTGGGGAGAACAGCAGAATAGAGAATAGTTTGTAACTACCCCTTTGTAACTAATTAGTTTACTGTGTATACTTTGTAACTACTCCCTCCTGGTTACTCTGAGGCTCTTCCCTAGGAGTCAGGGCTACTGGGGAGAACAGCAGAATAGAGAATAGTTTGTAACTACTCCTTCCTTTGTACAGTTTGTATACTTTTTAACTACTCCTCCCTTGTTATAAACAGGGGTTTAGGGCTGGCTGCCTGGCTCATGCCTGTAATCCAAGCACTTTGGGAAGCCGGATAACCCCAGGTTAGGAGTTCCAGACTAGCCTGCCCAACATGGTAAAACCCTGCCTCTACTGAAAATACAAACAAACAAAAAATTAGCTGGGCATGCTGGTGCGCGCCTGTAATCCCAGATTCTTGGGAAGCTGAGACAGGAGAATTGCTTGAACCCAGGAGGCAGAGGATGCAGTAAGCCGAGATTAAACCACTGCACTCCAGCCTGGGTGACAGAGCGAGATTCCATTTCAAAATAAATAAATAAATTAAATTAAATTAAATTAAAAGGGGGTTTAGAGACAGACTGGGGCAGGTTCCGGCCTTGGCTTTGCCACTCTAAGCTGTGTGACCTTGGGCATATTTCTTGACTTCTCTGAGCTTCAGTTTGTCCATCTGTAAAATGAGGCTTCTACAGGAACACTTCCCACAGGTTGTTTTGATCATTAAGTGAGGTAAGAAAAACAAAATGCTTAGCAAAGTACCTGGCATATAACATGCATTTAGTCAACGTCAGCCATCAACATTTAATTGAATTTGGTTTCATTTAAGTTAATTAAGTCATGAAGTCAGTGAGTTCTGCAGCCAGAAGCCTTTGTAAGCCTCCCTAAGTCAAGCCCAGAGCCTTGGCCACATCGCCCTAATTGGAGATAATGTCTGGCTGGTGGTCATTCTTAGTGCAAGAATGGAGCTTTTCAACATCAGGGAATGGTGTAAGCAAACGGTGATGAATTCCTGCCATGAACAATTAGGCAAATATTTAAAAAGATGTTTCAAAGAATATTTAACACCACGGAAAGATGTTTAGATATAGAAATAGGTAGAAAAGCAGTCTGCAAGATACTATATACCTATTCAGCCATAAAAAGAAATGAAGTACTGGCCGGGCATGGTGGCTCATGCCTGTAACCCCAGCACTCTGGGAGATGGAGGCAGGCAGATTGCCTGAGCTCAGGAGATTGAGACCAGCCTGGGCAACATGGCGAAATCCCATCTCTACTAAAAATACAAAAAACAGCCATGTGTGGTGGTGCACACCTGTAATCCTAGCCACTCGGGAGGCTGAGGCACAAGAATTGCTTGAATCTGGGAGGCAGAAGTTGCAGTGAGCTGAGATTACACCACTGCACTCCAGCCTGGGCGGCACAGCTAGACTCTACCTCAAAACAAACCAGCAAAAAGCAACAACAGCAACAAAAATAAAAGAAGCACAGATCCAGGGCTGGGCTCGGTGGCTCACGCCTGTAATACCAGCACTTTGGGAGGCCGAGGCGGGTGGATCACGAGGTCAAGAGATCGAGACCATCCTGGTCAACATGGTGAAACCCCGTCTCTACTAAAAATACAAAAATTAGTTGGGCATGGTGGCGCGTGCCTGTAATCCCAGCTACTCAGGAGGCTGAGGCAGGAGAATTGCCTGAACCCAGGAGGCGGAGGTTGTGGTGAGCCGAGATCGCACCATTGCACTCCAGCCTGGGTAACAAGAGCAAAACTCCATCTCAAAAAAAAAAAAAAAGAAGAAGAAGCACAGATCCAGACTACAACACAGATGAGCCTTGACAACACTGTGCTATGTGAAAGAAGCCAGACACAAAGGTCCACCTATTGGAAGACTCCATTTATATGGGATGATTAGGAAGGGCAAATCCACAGAGACAGACAGCAGATGGGAATTTGTCTGGGATGGGGGAGGGGAGGACTAGGAGGTGATGGCTAAGGAGTGTGGGGTGTGTTTTGGAGGTGATAGGCCATCGAACACTTCAAATGGGCAAATTAGGCTGGGTGTGGTGGCTCACACCTGTAATCCCAGCACTTTGGGAGGCCAACGTGGGTGGATCACCTGAGGTCAGAAGCTCAAGACCAGCCTGGCCAACATGGCAAAACCCCTTCTCTACTAAAAATACAAAAATTAACCAGGTGTGGTGGCAGGTGCCTCTAATCCCAGCTACTCAGGAGGCTGAGGCAGGAGAATCACTTGAACCCTTGGGGGGTTGCAGTTAGCTTAGATCATGCCACTGCACACCAGCCTGGGTGACAGAGTGAGACCCTGTCACAATAAATCAGTAAATCAATCAATAAATAAATAACAAGGCAATTTGTATGCTATGTCAATTTCATCTCAATAAAGCTGTTAAAAATTATGTACAGTGGCTGGGTGCAGTGGTTCACTCCTGTAATCCCAGCACTTTTGGAGGCCAAGGCAGGTGGATTACCTGAGGTCAGGCGTTTGAGACCAGTCTGACCAACATGGTGAAACTCCGTCTCTATTTAAAAAAACATTATGTACAGTAAGTTTAAAATGAAGATTTTTACACACACACACACACACACACACACACACACACACACACAGACAGAGAGACTGGGAGACAAACACATATATCCACCATGATCATCTTGGATGGTGAGTTTACAGGGATTTTTTTTCTTTTCACTTATCCATGTTTTCTAAAGTTTTTATTATGAATCAGTACCACTTTGGGAAAAACAATGAATACTTTTTTTTTCTCAAGAACAGTTCATTTTGCATTTCAATGCCAATCAAATAAGAGCCAAAATAACTTCCCACCTAGGCCCACATCTCTCGAAAAAGAAAAGGGAACCTCCTTGGAAGCCATTACCTTGTCCACGTGGAGGGGCACGGCAAACCTCCTGAGGGTGGGGACCGAGGTGAGCTTGGTGTTCTCCTGGAAGTCCCGGTTCAGGTTGGCCAGGTAGAAGAGCTGGTAGAGACTGTTGTCCTCGTAGGCGATGACGTCAAACACGATGCAGCCGTCCTCTTCGTAGGCGTTGACGTGATGGAAGACCACCATGGGGTCTGTGTAAAGCTTGGTCTGCACAGGCTGCCTGGTCCTTTGGTCAACGATGTGGATATAAGTCTGAAAAAGGACACACACCCAGGGGTCAACTCGCCCTCTCTCCACCTGGCACTGTGGCATCTGGGGGCTGAACAGAACCTAGCCTCACTAGGCAGTAGGCTCAGGACCGTGTCCCCATTCTGCATTCTGTGTCTGCTCCACAAAACCAGAGAGGCAGAAGTGCCCCCCGCAAATGAGAGCTATTTATTGTTGTATTTCTGTATGTCTTTTTGGGGGTGGGTGGGGAGGACGGAGTCTTGTTCTGTCACCAGGCTGGAGTACAGTGGTTTGATCTCGGCTCAATTCAACCTCTCCCTCCCAGGTTCAAATGATTCTCCTGCCTCAGCCTCCCGAGTAGCTCAGACAACAGGCGCCCATCACCACACCCGGCTAGTTTTTTGTCTTTTAGTAGAGACAGGGTTTCAACATGTTGCCCAGGCTGGTCTGGAACTCCTGAGCTCAGGCAATTCGCCTGCCTCAGTCTCCCAAAGTGCTGGGATAACAGGCTTGCGCCACTACACCTGGCTCCATGAATATATCTTTAAGATGGAGAGGAGGGACGAATTGCTGCCAGGGTCTCTGCAGTCACTAGGAGGACAGTATTTGGAGAGACTCCCAGTGTACACAGTCTGCTTGTTCCATTGTGCTGACATCCCAGCTCTCTGGAAATAACCAAGTTGGGGAGAATCTGCCAGGTACCAGGCTCCATCTAAGACTGGAGCCTCAGCAGTGCACAGTGGCTCACACTTGTCATTCCAGCAGTTTGGGAGGCCGAGGTAGGCAGATCACTTGAGGCCAGGAGTTCGAGACTAGCCTGGCCAACATGGCACAACCCTCTCTCTATTAAAAATATAAAAAATTAGCCAGACGTGGTGGCGTGTGCCTGTAATCCCAGCTACTCGGGAGGCTAAGGCAGGAGAATCTCTTGAACCTGGGGGATGGAGGTTGCAATGGGCCAAGATCATGCCATTGCACTCCAGCCTGGGTGACAAGAGCGAAACTCCATCTCAAAAAAAAAAATGAAGAAGAAGAAGAAAGACTGAAGCCTCTAAAACCCTAACCCCACCCCAACCCTCTTGGGTCTCGTCCTGTGGTCTCCACTACAGAGACTGCTTTCTGTTTTTTTCCTGTTTTCCAAGAGGCCCTTGTCACAGCAACCCTGTTTGTCCCAGAGGGCTGCAGGTGCGGTGGCCTCGGCTCCAGCTAACGAGCGCATAGGGAGGGTCAGCATATTAGGCTCTGGACACACCTCTTTGGGTGTCACGAGACCAGCATCACTGGGCTGGCAGTTCGCCATATCTACAGCCCAAGTTGCCTAATCAGAAGGAGGGGGGTGTTTCCATGCTTTTGGGCGCTCTGGTCTAGCCACGCCCTGCTTCTGAAAGGAAGGGAGGCCTGCCCCATGCTGCTCTCTTGCCCCCTCCTGTGGTCAAGTTTCCCACCTTCCCCCTTCCCCAGAATCAAGCTTCGGGTGTTGAGAGCAAGAGGGTGCAGAGGAAGAAGGCTTTGATGGTGTGGTGGTGGAGGTCAGGATGGAGAGGTGAAAATAGGGGTGATGGTTTTGAGTGTTTTCAACCCCTGACCCTTATGCCTGGGCCAGCCACGTGGACTTTTCAGAAAGTTCTCTTCTAGATGCATCGCATAGGCTTTCCCAGGCCATCGCCCTGCCACCGCAGGCTGTAACTGGACACATGGGACTGTCCGAAGACCAGGGGATGCAGTTTGGAGGCTTAGAGGGCCCCATAGCTCCTGCCGGGGGAAAGCACCCAGCGATATTTGGGGAAACCGCTGCAGAGCAAACTCAATTTCAGCTGGCGACTGGCAGGCCCTATGAATTCATTCCACAAATATTTATTGAGGGCCTACGATCATCAGACATTTCTTTTATGTTTTTTTGAGATGGAGTTTCACTCTTGTTGCCCAGGCTGGAGTGCAATGGCTCCATCTTGGCTCACTGTACCCCCCACCTTCCAAGTTCAAGCAATTCTCCTGCCTCAGTCTCCAGAGTAGCTGGGATTACAGGCATGCACCACCACGCATGGCTAATTATATATTTTTAGTAGAGATGGGGCTTCTCCATGTTGGTCAGGCTGGTCTCAAACTCCCGACCTCAAGTGATCTGCCCACCTTAGCCTCCCAAAGTGCTGGGATTACAGGCGTGAGCCACTGTGCCTGCCCTTTTTTTTTTTTTTTTTTTTTGAGACAAAGTCTCACTCTGTCACCCTGGCTGGAGTGCAGTGGCATGATCTCAGCTCACAGCAACCTCCGCCTCCCAGGTTCAATAGATTCTTATGCCTCAGCCTCCCAAGCAGCTGGGATTACAGACGCCTGCCACCACGCCTGGCTAATTTTTGTATTTTGAGTAGAGACAGGGTTTCACCATATTGGCCAGGCTGGTTTCAAACTCCTGACCTTAGGTGATCCACCTGTCTCAGCCTCCCAAAGTGCTGGGATTACAGGCATGAGCCACCGTGCCTGGCTGAGATATTTCTTTAGGAACCAGAGGGACAAAAAATTCCAAGCCCCTACTTTTATGGAGCTTACATGCTACTGGAGGTAAAGTAAAAAACAAATATCCAATAGATAAGATGTCAGGCATGATGGAGGTGGGGAAATCCTGGGGCGGGGTCTATCACAGACAGGTCTGGCAATGAAGGCTGGGAGACCTGAGTGCTGAACTGAAACTAGATCAGCTGGGGAGGAAGCCAGGGGGTGGGGGAGCGCATCATTCCAGGTGGAGGGGGCAGCAAATGCAAAGGCTCTGAGGCCAGAGTGTGTTTGGACAGTTTGTGATCCAGGAAGAGGTGTGGAGGGAACAGGAAGCAAGTGGTCAGGATGAGGGCGTGTGGGGACAGACTTTGGTGAAGGAAGCCTTTGGATCTTATCCTGGGGAAGATGAGAACCCTCTAGAAGGTCCTGAGAAGAAGAGGGACCTCACCTGCCCCCTCACTCCTTTGTTCTCTTAACCACCTCACTCTTTGCCCTGAGAAGAGAAGAGAGGCCTGAAAGAGAGAGGCCAGGGGGACAAATGTGTGGATATGTATATAAAAGTGCACATGAAGGGCAGGGCACAGTGGCTCACGCTTGTAATCCCAGCACTTTGGGAGGCCGAGGTGGGCAGATCTCTTGAGGTCAGGAGTTTGAGACCAGCCTGGCTAACATGGTGAAACCCCATCTCTACTAAAAATATAAAAATTAGGCTGGGCAAGGTGGCTCAAGCCCATAATCCCAGCACTTTGGGAAGCCGAGGAGGGTGGATCACCTAATGTCAGGAGTTTGAGACCAGCCTGACCAATATGGTGAAACCCCATCTCTACTAAAAATATAAAAATTAGTCAGGCGTGGTGACGCATACCTGTAATCCCAACTACTCTGGAGGCTGAGGCAGGAGAACTGCTTGAATCCAGGAGGCGGAGGTTGCAGTGAGCTGAGATTGTACCACTGTACTCTAGCCTGGGCAATAAGAGCAAAACTCTGTCTAAAAAAAAAAAAAAAAAATTCGCCAGGCATGGTGGCGCATGCCTGTAATCCCAACTACTCAGGAGGCTGAGAGGGGACACTACCTTGAACCCAGAAGGTGGAGGATACAGTGAACTGATATTGCACCACTACACTCCAGCCTGGGTGACAGAGTGGGACTCTGTCTCAAAAAAAAAAAAAAAAAAAACCTAAAAGTGCACGTGAAGGCGGAGAAGGTGCAGTAGAAGAGGTCAGCGGGTAGTGGTGGGTCCCTTCCGACATGGGGGTGGATGGGAAGCAGAGGACAGCGGGGGAAAAGTGAGTTGGGGAGGATTATGTATCTGGATTTCTGTCCTTGTATATTCTTTAAATAGGTAACACTGAGAACTACTGGATATTTTTCAAAAGTGAAGTAACAACATTTAAAAAAAAAAAAAAGACCAGATGCAGTGGCCCACACCTGTAATCCCAGCACTTTGGAAGGGCGAGGCAGGAGGATCACTGGAGCCTAGAGTTTGAAGCTAGCCTGGGCAACATAGCAAGACCCCAATCTCTAAAGGAAAAACAAAATATTAGCCAGGCATAGCGACACGCGCCTGTGGTCCCAGCTACTTGAGGGGCTGAGGTGGGAGGATCTTCTGAGCCTAGGAGCTTGAGGCTGCAGTGAGCTGTGATCGTACCACAAAAACAACACCCCCTCGTACACACACAAAAAAAAACCCCAACAAATAAATACTAAATACATACACACATGCATATGTACACATATTCATACACACATGCACATACATGCATACACGCATATACAAGCATGTAATACGTATATACATACTTTGAGCACTCAGGTGTACCTGAATGGAAGGAGAGGTTTCTATTCAATCGTCTGGTGGAACATGCTGCTATTACAATGTCTAAACCTCTGGCACCTAACACCCCAACGTTACATGCTGGGAGCAGACATGCTGAAGGGGTCTTGTCAGCAGGGTGGTGGCTGGAAGGAGCCCAGCTCTCCACCAGGACTGAGGACTCACTCCTTTTGCTGCTGGGCATGTGGGGACTGCCAAGGCTTCCACGTTGCCCAAGGTGGCCCCCCTTGCCTGGACAGTCTGCATCTGATGACTCATTCCCGTGGGGGTACAAAGGCCTGCGGGCCATTCTGAAGGACCAGAACTCTCGGGAAGGTGGGCAGATGCCTCTGGTACCCTCCTCCCTCTTCCATGCCACTTCCTTCCCTTAACCTCCACCCTCTTGCACGCTGGCCTCCCTCCGCGGCCAGCCAGCACCCACTGGGCTGGAGTCCAGCCAGGCCTCACCTTCTCTTCCCTGTGGAAAGCCAGGCAGGAGGCCCAGTTCATTCCCCGGATGTACGCAGTTGCCATCTTGAGAATATCCAACCTGAAAGGCTGCTCAAGGAAGATGACATAGTTCTCGGTGACACCAAAGCTGTGGTAGTAGCTTGGGGAGAGCAGGGAGCGGGACGGGATGGAGCAGAACACCTCCGTGTGCTTCCAGGAGCTCTTCCCCTTCTTCTTGCCCTCTAGCAAGATGAAAAGCAAGCCTCAGGAATTGTGCAGGACCTGGCCGGCCCTCTAAGACCACACCACCATCACTTACAAATTTACCTGATGGCTGAAAAGAACCCCTAAATTAAGCAGCTGCGTGTAGACAGGTAACGTGGTTGCTGCTGCGGCTGCTGCAAGGGGCCAGGCTGAGAACTTCCACTCAGCACCTGTCCCATCTACAATCTGAAAACCACTGAACGCAGAGGGAGGCCTCCAGGTCAGGGGTCTTCAACTACAGCCTGGGGTCTGACTCCTGCCTCCAACTGTATGTTTATTTGTTTGAGATGGAGACTCACTCTATTGCCCAGGCTGGCGTGCGGTGGTGCAATCTCAGCTCTTTGCAACCTCCACCTCTTGAGTTCAAGTGATTCTCCTGCCTCAGCCTCTAGAGTAGCTGGTATTACAGGTTCACACAACCAGGCCCAGCTAATTTTTGTATTTTTAGTGTAGAAGGGGTTTCGTCATGTTGGCCAGGCTGGTCTTGAACTCCTGACCTCAGTTGATCCACCCACCTTGACCTCCCAAAGTGCTGAGATTACAGGTGTGAGGCACTATGCCTGGCCTGTGAACAAAGTTTTATTTGGTACATGGCATGTATACTCCTATGGGCATTGTCTAAGGGTACTTTTGCTTTTGAGCTGCAGAGACAGAGTTGAGTTGTGACAGAGGCCATATGGTCCTCAGAGCCTTAAATATTTATGATCTGGCCCTTTTTCCTGACCTCTCCTCTGGAGCAGTACATCCCAAACTTTAATGTGCTTAGGAATCATCTGGGGATCCTGATACACTGTGGGGTTTGACTCTGCTGGGGCAGGGTCTCAGATTCTGCATTTCTATGAAGCTCCCAGGTGATGGGTAAGTTTCCCAGGCCTAAGCTTTTGCCGTTTTGCTGGGAATGATCATTTGACATGTACGTTCATAGGGTTTCCACAAATTTCTCTTGGTAGTGCCCATTCTAAAACACCTGGGCATGGGACTAAGTACCTATTGTGATGAGGTTTTTCTTTTTTCTTTTTCTTTTCTTTTCTTTTTTTTTGCGACAGAGTCTTGCTCTGTTGCCCAGGTTGGAGTGACGTGGAGCAATCTCAGCTGACTGCAACCTCTGCCTCCTAGGTTCAAGTGATTCTCCTGCCTTAGCCTCCTGAGTAGTTGGGATTACAGTCGCATGCCACCACACCGGGCTAATTTTTGTATTTTAGTAGAGATGGGGTTTCACCATGTTGGTCAGGCTGGTCTTGAACTCCTGATCTTGTGATCTACCCACCTTGGCCTCCCAAAGTACTGGGATTACAGGTGTGAGCCACTGTGCCCGGCCGTGATGAGGGGCTTTTATATATAGATAGTCAAACTAGGCCGTAGGATGGCCATTTTATAGATGGAAAACTGAGGCTTAGTGGAATGGGCTATCATTATGGTCAGTCACAGGGTTAACCCAAGAAACCACAGACCCCTTAGCCTTCCTCATAGAGTGAAGGTAGAGAACAGAATAAAATAAAGCAGTCATGCAACTGCCTCGTCCTGCACCCAGACACGGAAGGTGCTCAGTGCACATTCAGTTTTCTTATTCCTCTGCAGGCGTGAGTCACTCACTGGCCAAAAGGCCTCCCCGCCCAGGCCTGGGGCTGGCTTATAATGAGTTATCTGCAAACTTCTCCACCTCTCTGTGGCCACCTGTGTACACTGAAAACAGCTGGCTGGTGGGAGGGATGCTGTGGGGTTGTGGGATAGTTCTTTTCTTTATAAAACAAATGGAACATAATGCAAACTGAAACAAAAACCACTGTGGCCTGGGAGGAGCAGGATGGGGCATGAGTCCTCATGCCACCACCACCACCATGGAGCAGGTGTCCAGAGGATCGCTGCTGGCAGGATGTTAGTGGCTCCTGGGAGCTGTGTGACTGGGGTGTGTCACCTGATCCCCTGAGGCTCACAGTCCTCCTCTGTAATACAAGGTGGCAAACTCAAATTCCTAGACAAGTCCCAGGTCTGACGTTCTAGGATTCTGAGCTTGACCCCTATATCCCTTTACTGGTTTAATGAGTGAGAGTTCTATTTAACAAGTATACTCAGTGTACCATCTGACCTTGGAGTCTCACCACTCCAGGCAGAGCCTGGTAATTTGCTCAAAGGGTTCTACAAGACTGTGGGGGATATGGAGGCAGCAAGGATCACAGACAAAAACTTGTCTTTTCTAAACCTAAAAATCAGATGAAGCATCGTTGTAGTTCTGCACTGTATCCTGAGTCTTGTGCAGCTGTCTTCACAGGTCTAAGTCTGCTGGGTGTGGTTCCCAGGAGGGTCCTGCACAAACATGGACTAAGAACCCCTGCTTCCTCCCTCTTAGGATCGTGCAATCGCATTCAGCCTGGGCTTGGCTCCAAGATCCCAGCTCCATATGGAGAAGGTCCAGAAGGCGTGGAGAACAGGGTGGGGATCTGGAATGGGTCCCAACAGGGCTGAGTTCCCTGAACAATCCTGGAATCCTGGCTGCAGGGGCTGGCAATGAAAGTAGGTGGCACAACCATGCCATAGTTTGTCAGGATGCTGAAAAAATGGATGGATGAATGAATTGATAGATGGGTGGGTAGGTGCATGGATGTGTGGATAGTAGATCCATGGATGGATTGTGGGTGGGTGGATAGATGGTGGATGGAAGGATGGTGGGTTAATAGATGGGTAGTAGATGGATAGATGTTGGGTGGGGGAATGGATAGTTAGTGGATAGGTAGATGGATGGATGGTGGGTGGATAAATAGATGGATGATGGGTGGATGGACAGGTGGGTGGCTCAGTGGATGGGTGGGTGGTGGGTAAGTGGATGGATGGATTGATGGATGGGAGAATGGGTAGATGGATGAATGGATTCATGGTGGATGGGTGAATGGGTGGGTAGATGGATGGTGGGTGGATGATGGATGATGGATGGATGGGCGGATGATGGATGGATGGGTGGGTGGGTAGCTCAGTGGATGGATGGGTGATGGGTAAGTGGATGGATGGTTGGGTGGGAGAATGGGTAGATTGATGAATTGATTCATGATGGATGGGTGGATGGGTGGGTAGACTGATGGTGGATGGATGGTGGGTGGGTGGTGGATGGGTGGATAGATGATGGCAAGTGGATAAATGGTGGGTGGCTGGCTAGATAAGTGGTGGATGGGTGGATGGATAGACAGACGGTAGATGGGTGATGGATATATGGATGAATAGTGGGTGGATGCGTGGATGGATAGTGACTAGATGAGTAAATAGTAGATGGATGGTGGGTAGAGGCATGAATGGATGGATGGTGGGTGAATTAATATTTGGATGGTAAGTAGATGATGCATGAATGGATGGATGGGAGATGGTGGATAAATTAATAAAATAATAAAATGGAGCTTAAATAAAAGGAGATTAGAATAGAAAAGGGATTTCCTTCTTCCAAGAGGAATCCCAGCAACTCCTCTTTTCTCCTACAGAAAAGTACGGAGTTCACTGTCATCTGAATAATCTAGAGAGGAAAGTACCACACTGAGTCTTGTGTCATCAGCAAAAAACACACGACTCTTGAGAAGGAGCCTCCCTCGGCCGCTTGCGTTTAATTCTGCTCCGCAGAGTGGCCTACCTGGTACTGTGGCGGGGATCTTAAAAATCACGTATTTTGTCTTCCCCTTTTCCACGATGGATGTGCCCATGTTGAGAACATTTCCAGCCTCATCATAATGGGGATGTGACGTTGCCAGATTTACCGCCACGTATTTACGATAATCAACCTGCAAGATAGGACACCACCTGGTTTGTAAAAGGAGAAAGGCTGAAATCCTCTGAAACCCTGACTGATTCTAGGTTTATAGAGATGAGGGATATTTTTGCACATCTCTCGTTCTGAAAATGATACAGAATTTGCTTTTAAAGAAGACTTTCACTCTTGTGACCTGATATAACCTCACATGGGGATGTGGCGGGCCCCAACACCAAACAGATTGCAGGGGAGTTAGGGAGCTGGTGTGCCTCTGTGGCTATCATCCAGTCCTGCTGCCTGACCCTGCTGGCGTCCTCAACATGGAAACAAGATTCCTCGCTGCAGAAAGCTCTGAGCAATAACCTGGGCAGAGAGGTAGCCTTGGAGCTAATCTTGGCCACAGCTCTGTCATTCTGGCTTAAATTCTGCCCTTTTGCATTGCACAGAAGCATAAATCTCCAGGCCTCTCTTATAGGATTATTCTGGGAATGGAGAGGTTACAAAAACATTGGGTCAAAGTGAAGCTCGATGAACGAGCTGAATAATGACCCTCATTCCAGAGTCTGCAGCTACAGAACAATGGAGTAGCTGGAGACCAACCGTGTGCCCTTCCTCCTCCAGAATAGCACAACCTCCAGCCCAGAGTCAGGTAACTCCATTCTCTCCCAGCATTTCCTCTCTGTGGCCTTGTGGAAAGCGTCATCGGTTGGACTGATGCCGTCTAGCTGAAAAAGAGCTGGACATAATTTCACAGCTAAGAAAAGCCGCATCTCTTTAACAGATCGTTAAAACGTATTGCAAAGACATCGGAGTTTTGAACAGTCAGTTGGAGAAAACTGAAAATGGGTCTATTGATTTTCACCAAAATGTCAACTTGATTCTTCCCAGGAAAGGTATGTGCCTGGGCACTTGTTTTTGTGTCCTAGCTTTCCGCCTAATGCCTCCCTCTTCAGGTCAATAGAAGGTAGAATTGCTGGGAATCCCAGGTGTTACAACAGAGTCATTCATTTAAATTCTCTCTGAACTCCCTCGATGCAAAGAATTATGAACACACTTATGGGTTGAATTGTGTCTTGCAAAAAGATAGGTTGAAGTTCTTGCCCCCGGGTACCTGCAAATGTGACCTTACTTGGAATTAGAGTCTTTTTTTTTTTTTGAGACAGAGTCTTGCTCTGCCACCCAGGCTTGAGTGCAATGGTGTGATCTCCGCCTCCTGGGTTTAAGCAATTCTCCTGCCTCAGCCTCCAGAGTAGCTGGGATTATAAGCAGGCACGAAGCCCAGCTAATTTTTTGTATCTTTAGTAGAGACGGGGTTTCACTGTGTTGGCCAGGCTGGTCTCGAACTCCTGACCTTGGGATCAGCCTGCCTTGGCCTCCCAAAGTGACGGGATTGCAGGTGTAGGCCACTGTGCTGGCCAATTTCTGTTGTTATTGGTTATTTTTTTATTTTTATTTTTTTCTGAGATGGAGTTTTGCTCTTGTTGCCCAGGCTGGAGTGCAATGGTGCGATCTCAGCTCACTGCAACCTTCAGCTCTTGAGTTCAAGCGATTCTCCTGCCTCAGCCTCCCGAGTGGCTGGGATTACAGGCGTGTGCTATCACATCTAGCTAATTTTTTGTATTTTTAGTAGCGATGGGGTTTCACCAGCTGGCCAGGCTGGTCTTGAACTCCTGACCTCAGGTGATTTGCCTGCCTCAGCCTCCCAAAGTGCTGGGATTACAGATGTGAGCCACTGCACTCGGCCAATTTCTATTGTTTTAAGAAACCTTTTTTGTAGGACTTGGTTACAGCAGCCCCAGGAAATGGATATAGACATGAAGATAAAGACAACATAGTCCCTGCCTAGCACCGAGTGCCAAGTGTCGTGCTAGGGCTTGGGATCCAATGGTATTAGAGGAGGGGGCCCTCTGGTGACCTCCTTACAGGCTGAGCAGCCTCGCCCTGGGCGTTCCCAACTCTCCCTTTCTTGAGTCAGGAAGTAATGCTGGTTACATATGTGTCGATACCTTCTCCAGGGTTTCCAGAGTCTGTGGGTTGATTTTCCTGATGTAATTGGTCTCTGAGGTTGCATAGAAGTCTTCTCCACACTTCATGATGTTGATCAGGCAGTTGTCCGTGAAATCGGGGACGGTGTGAGTCAAGTAGGAGAAAGCTCTGGGGAGAAAAGCAAATCGACAGAGTCAGTGGCTGTGTCCACCCAGCCAGAGAAGTCTGTCCTAGATGGCTTTATTTTCCTACCACTTAAAAATCCTTTACTTCAACTAAGAAAGAAAAAGCAACTGGTTCCCAAAGGGTCACCTGAGGAATCTGAATAACTCAGATATCAAGTTCCCCAAAGACACCCCACCTTGGGTCAGCTAAGAAATAAGTCAGCTGGAATGCCATGGTCACCAGCTGATCCTTCCTGGGCTCCCCAAAACCCAAAGGTCTCCAACATCAGAGCCAGCAAGACATACTGTTCCAAAGTATGTCAAGAAGCTCTACGGTGCTGTGACTGCTATCTGCAGGGAAAGAAAGAAACAAACAAAGAAAAGAAGCTCTACTGAAATCATATAGGAACCCACAATGGCTCCCAAAGCCTAACAACGAATCTGATATCTGCTTTGCCAGGAATGTGAGTCCACACTGGTTATCTCATATTTATCCAGGAAATTAGCTTTTTATTTAAAAAGGAAAACAAACTAATTATGAGTTAAGAACACATGGCTCATTTGATCAGAAGGTACATTCAAAGCAGAAAGAAAGAAAAACCAGAGGGGTTTAACGGTGGTGAAATTGGCAAATCCGGGATCAGTGTATTGGGGAGTGCTCCTCCTGCTGACGAATACTGGAACAACAAGGAGGCTTGGTTCCAGGATCTCCAGGTCGTGGTTTTAAGCTGGTGATCATGGTATCTCCCCAACCAGGTTAGTACTGTGGTTTTAAATTCATTTGCTCCTTCCTCCTCCTTTCTCACTGGCTCCTGCTCTGCACCTCCTATTTGAAAATGTGAGTTCGGGGCTTGCTCTGAGCCAGCCCTAGAGTTGGATACTGGAATGGGAGAGATGACTTCAGGACTGAAAACAGCAGAAGCAGGCTTCCATCTCTGGGCCAGTCTACCCTTCAACTCTTTCATAATGCTTTTATGTCTAAAGAGTTTCAGAAGGAAGATACCGATGGCAGGCCTGATTCCCTGGCCAGGAATCTGTCAGATATGTAACACATTCATATGCATCCTAACCCATTAATTTAAAATATATACAGTGGCCAGGAGCAGAGGTTCATGCCTGTAATCCCAGCACTTTGGGAGGCGGAGGTGGGTGGATCACCTGAGGTCATGAGTTCAAGACCAGCCTGACCAACATGGTGAAACCTCGTCTCTACTGAAAATACAAAAATTAGCCTAGTGTGGTGGTAGGCACCTGTAATCCCAGCTACTCAGTAGGCTGAGGCAGGAGAATTGCTTGAACCCAGAAGGTCGAGGTTGCAGTGAACTGAGATTGCACCATTGCACTCCAACTTGGGCAATAAGAATCAAACTCCACCTCAAAAAAATAAATACGTAAATGAAACAAAATGCAAAATTTCAGCAAAAAATTTCCCCCTCCTCATCATTCATCTGCCCCATGTCCCCTAGGCATCCTTTCATAGTTTCTTTATGCATATACAAGCAAAATTTAATCCAGATTTCTTCCTGCTTTTTTCACACAAAGTACGGCTTATAACATGTTCTTTCTACACCTTCCTTTTTCTTTTCTTTTTTTTTTTTTTTTTGAGATGGAGTTTTGCTCTTGTTACCCAGGCTGGAGTGCAATGGCGCGATCTCGGCTCACCACAACCTCCGCCTCCTGGGTTCAGGCAATTCTCCTGCCTCAGCTTCCTGAGTAGCTGGGATTACAGGCACGTGCCACCATGCCCAGCTAATTTTTGTATTTTTAGTAGAGACAGGGTTTCACCATGTTGACCAGGATGGTCTCGATCTCTTGACCTCGTGATCCACCCGCCTCGGCCTCCCAAAGTGCTGGGATTACAGGCTTGAGCCACCGCGCCTGGCCCCACCTTCCTTTTTCTATCTTGAAAATGTTTCTGTAGAGCGCATAGAGACGTCCTCATTCCTTTTTACTTCTACATGGCACTTTCTTGTACAGTTTTACTGTTATGGATCTAACCACTCCCCTTTCAATGAACATTTGGGTGATTTTCAGCTACTTGTTATAACAAATAATGTGGCCACAAATGACAAATACCTGGTGCATGTGTCATTTTGTATGCAAGCAAGTAATCTCTAGGCGGAAGGGAATGTGCATTTGCAATATTGACAGATCATTCCAAACTACTTTTTCACCAGCCATGTGGGAGGGCTTCTAATAACTTGTGAAATGCTCTTAGCCTCTCTGGCAATCAGTGATCAAGAACCACATAGCACCTCTGGTGAAAGGGAGTCATGCGGAGTTTTCATCACCCTAAAGAGAATTGTTAGAGGAGAAAATGCTGGTTTTCTCAGCCATCAAAGATGGCAAGAAGCATGAAATTCCATCAGATTTAAAAGAGGTATTTACTTGGAAAATATGTTTTTGCAGGGGTCCGGGTAGGCCATTGTTCCAAACTCTGATACCACAATCCTGTTTGCCTCAATATTCGCGTTGTAAGTATCGCTTCTCAGGTATTTGCTCCTGTAATAAACTTCACCTGCAAGAAAAGAACCAGAATAATCTCAGGCTGACAACTTTACAGGACTTTAAAAGCAATGTCAGTTCTTGCAGGGGTTTTATTAAGGGAAGGAGGTGGTTACTTCAGTAGGACAAGCTCCTTTAGTACACAGGGCTGATACAATTAGCATTTGAAATATAATTTTATTTTATCTACTTATTCATTATTATTATTGTTGTTATTATTTGAGTTTCACTCTTGTTGCCCAGACTGGAGTACAATGGTGTGATCTTGGCTCATTGCAACCTCTGCCTCCCAGGTTCAAGTGATTTTCCTGCCTCAGCCTCCTAAGCAGCTGAGATTACAGGTGTGCACCACCATGCCCAGCAAATTTTTGTATTTTTAGTAGAGACCAGGCTTCACTATGTTGGTCAGGCTAGTCTCAAACTCCTGACCTCAGGTGATCCACTCACCTCGGCCTCCCAAAGTGCTAAGATCACAAGCATGAGCCACTGTACCTGGCCTGGAATATAATTTCAGACACACATTTCCTCACTCCAGACTCAATGACACGGCCAGATGAGTATGTGTTGTGGTTTGGATGTTTGTTCCTTCCAAATCTCATGTTGAAACCTCTGCTGTTGCAGGTGGGCCTCGGGGGAGCTGTTTGGGTCATGGGGATGGCTTAGTGTTGTTCTTGTGATGAGTGAGTTCTCACTCTATTAGTTCATGCAAGATCTGGATGTTTAAAAGAGCTCCGCCCCTCCCTCCTCTCTCTCTCTCTCTTTCACCACGTGATGTGCCTACTCCCCCTTTGCCTTCTGCCATAAGCCAAAGCTTCTTGAAGCCCTCGCCAGAAGCCAAACAGATGCAGATGCTGGTGCCTTGCTTCCTGTACAGCCTGCAGAACCATGAACCAAATAAACCTCTTTTCTTCATAAATTACCCAGTCTCAGGTATTCCTTTATAGCATTGCAAAACGTGCTAATACCATATGCCTGTTCTTAGCTCCATTTTCCAGAGGAGGGAACTCAGGCTCAGAAACATTCTATTGCCTTGCCCAGGGTCACCCAGCTCAGAGTGCTGACTGGGAATCAGTCATCCCCTCCACCCTGTTTGTGTCCCTCCAGGGAAGGGGCAGAGCTGGAGGACTACTCTAGACGTCTGCATATATGGGGTTGGTTTCCCCAGGGCCTGGTTCAGTCCTGGGAGCCCTGCCTCCAGAAGCCTCATTGATCACTTCGGTCTCCCTGCAGTAACGTTTGATATCTAATATAACCAGGAGGTGACCTAATGCCCAAATGTGCATACCAGTAGAGGATCGGACCTGTGTTCAACGTCCAATTTATCCAGATTCTGCAGAGTCTAAGTCATGGCATCAATCTCATGACCAGTCCATCAAAACCAACCTGAAAATATACCAGATGGTTCTAGACCTGTGTTAATTTCCTATTGCTACCATAACGACTTACCACTCACTTGGTGGCTTTATATAACACAAATTTGTTATCTCGGAGTTTGGAAGAAATTCTGAAATGGGAATTACAGAGCTAAAATCGAGGTGTCCACAGTGCTGGTTCCTTCAGGGGGCTCCAGGGAAGATCTGTTCCTTGCTTTTTCTAGCTTTGAGAAGCTGCTGCCTTCCCTGGCTCATGGCTGCATAGCTGTGACCCCTGACTCCTGCCCCAGTGCCACAATACCTTTGAGGTTGACCCTCCTGTTTCTCCCTTGTGATTACATTGGGCCCAACCCACTAATCCCAGATCACCTCCCCAACCCCTATCTCAAGAGTCTTCATCTAATCACATCTGCAAAGTCTCTCTCTTTTTTTTTTTTTTTTTTTTTGGCGTGGAAGTCTCATTCTGTCACCCAGGCTGGAGTACAATGATGCAATCTCGGCTCACTGCAACCTCCACCTCCCAGGTTTGAGCAATTCTCCTTCCTCAGTCTCCTGAGTAGCTGGGACTACAGGCGTGCACTACCATGTCTGGCTAATTTTTGTATTTTTAGTAGAGATGGGGTTTGCCATGTTGGCCTAGCTGGTCTCAAACTCCTGACCTCAGGTGAACCGGCCGCCTCGGCCTCCCAAAGTGCTGGGATTGCAGGCATGAAATACCTCGCCAGCCCTGAGAACTTATTTGGCGGGCAATTTGAAACCTCAGGGTGGGGCCCAGAAGGAGGCAGTGTTTTATTTCATTTTATTTTGCTGCTAATTAGCAAATGACATTATGATTTTTTCCTTTTACAGAAGGCATTTCTTCTTCGTGGTATAATATGTGCTCCCAGTGTTGGTGTAATGACAGCGCACAGAAAAGCCGAGCCTGGGGCACACTGACGTTGCATTCCAGTAAGGAAAAGTCCGTCTCAGAAGTGCCCATCATATATCGACTGCCACAGGATGGGCTTAGAGGAGACAACAGGTTTCCAAGAAATTCTCGCCCGGTGCCTTTGATGTTTTAGTAAACAGAAACTAGTACTAAGAGCCAGCACTGATTGAGCGCTGGGGTGCTAAACACCGCGTTGGACACTTCATGTGTGTGATCTGGTTTCTTACTCACAACATTGGAAGCAAGTAGAATACTCCAACTAGAAATGTGTTTGCTAGAAAAAAACCAGGCCACGTGCAGTGCCTCATGCCTGTAATCCTAGCATTTTGGGAGGCAGAGTTGGGTTGACCACTTGAGGTCAGGAGTTCAAGACCAGCCTGGCCAACATGGCAAAACCCCATCTCTACCAAAAATACAAAAAAAATTACCTGGTGTGGCATGCACCTGTGGTCCCAGCTACTTGGGAGGGTGACACAGGAGGTGAACCGAGGCAGGCCTGAGGCAGGGTTGTTTGAATCTGGGAGGTGGAGATTGCAGTGAGCTGAGATCGTGCCACTGCACTCCAGCCTGGGTGACAGAGCAAGACTTAGTCTCAAAAAAAAAAAAAAAAAAAAAAAATCCACATAATGTCATTTGCTAATTAATGGCAAAATAAAGCAGATCTAAACAATGCTTAAGGGTTCCAACTTTCTTACCACATGAAGTACAAAGGGATTGAGTACTCAGAGCCCTGCAGACTCATTTCTCCGCTAATAAAATTGAGGCACGGAGAGGTTAAGCAGCTTGCCTTCAGCCACTCAGCTAGTGGGTGGTAATCTGGCTCCGAAGGCCAGCAATGGGCATCTAAAGCTGGCTCTCTTCACCAATATCCTAACACAGCAAGAACAATCAGTTTGACTATTCTGTCTGCACCTTGCAGTTAAAAATCACACCGACAGAAACGTGCAGCTTGATGACCTACGGCCTGCTGATATCCACATACACTACATCCTGACCAAGAAATGGGACCTGGGGCTAGGTGCAGTGGCTCATGCCTGTAATCGCAGCAGTTTGGGAGGCCCAGGCAGGTGGATCGCTTGAGCCTAAACAGCATGGTGAGACCCCATCTCTACAGATAATACAAAAATTAGCTGAGTATGGTAGTCCCAGCTACTTGGGAGGCTGAGATGGGAGGATCACTTGAGCCTGGGAGGCCAAGGCTGCAGTGAGCCAAGATCACACCACCACACTCCAACCTGGGCAACGGAGAAAGACACTGCCTCAAAAAAAGAAACAGGGCTGGGTGCAGTGGCTCATGCCTGTAATCCCAGCACTTTAGGAGGCTGAGACGAGCGAGCCACCTAAGGTCAGGAGTTCAAGACCAGCCTGGCCAATATGGCAAAACTCCATTTCTAATAAAAATACCAAAAAAAAAAAAAAAAAAAAAATCCCAAAGTCCTGGGACTACAGGTGTGAGCCACCGCACCTGGCCGTATAACTATTAATTTCTTTTGAGCTAGTCAGCAATTAGTTCTTCTGTGCATGCTCTGTGCCAGTGACTTGCTCTAACATCTACACATGAATAGAGACGACACGTATGAGGGTGCGAGCTCTGAGTCTGCAACACCTTGCAGATTTGACTGTGATCCAGCTACGGAATGGGTGGTTCCATATTTTGCTGACAGCACTAAACCTTAATAACCTCCCTCCTTTTCTAATCAGAAGTTCCCAATGATTCTTTGAAATAAATACTGTTCTGGATGAGGACCATGGAAGGTAAAGACACCAGTAGTGGCCGGGTGCAGTGGCTCACGCCTGTAATCCCAGCACTTTGGGATGCTGAGGCGGACGGATCACTTGAGGTCAGGAGTTTGAGACCAGCCTGGCCACCATGGTGAAACTCCATCTCTATTAAAAATATAAAAATTAGCCGGGTGTGGCGGTGCGCGCCTATAATCCCAGCTACTCAGGAGGCTAAGACAGAATTGCTTGAACGCGGGAGGCAGCAACTGCGGTGAGCTGAGATCACGCCCTGCACTGTGGCCTGGGTGGCACAGTGAGACTCTGTCTCAAAAAAAAAAAAAAGCATCAATGGCTTTCTTTCCATGAGTTATTGCTTCACCAGGCTGCCACCTTCTCCACAGTCTTTCTTTTTTCTTTTTTTGAGACAGAGTCTCACTCTGTCACCCAGGTTGTAGGGCAGTGGTACAATTCCAGCTCATTGCAACCTCCACCTCCCAGGTTCAAGAGATTCTTGTGCCTCCGTCTCCTGAGTAGCTAGGATTACAGGAACGTGCCACCACGTCAGGCCAGGTTTTTTTTTTTTTTTTTTTTTTTGTAATTTTAGTAGAGACAGAGTTTCTACCATGTTGGCCAGGCTGGTCTTGAACTCCTGACCCCAGGTGATTCACCTGCCTGGGCCTCCCAAAGTGCCGGGATTACAGGCATGGGCCACTGCACCTGGCCAGGTCAGTTTTATTCATAATCTGGAATTGGCTAGGAAAACAGAAAACCCAGGAATTACATCCAATGATATGCTTTTTCTCTGTCTTGCTCTTAGAGCTAAGCAGGTGTCTGAGGGTTCATGCCCCATTCTGCTTGGCAGGTGTCACTTTGCCAGTTTCCAGTATAGGGTGGGAAGCCCCAGAGTGCAGGGAGCCTGCCTGATTTGTTTTATCTTCATCATCTCACATGGGGCTTGGCCCAGAGGGGTACCTGGAGACTCTTAACGGAGCTGAGATGGTACAGCAAGGCTGTCGTTTTGGCAGACAGGTTTACTGTCCCAGTCAAACTCTTCAATATTTACTACAAAGAGTGTTTGCTGGCTGGCGGGGTGGCTCAGGCCTGTAATCCCAGCACTTTGGGAGGCCGAGGCAGAGGTCAGCGTTCGAGACCAGCCTGACCAACATGGAGAAAACCCATCTCTACTAAAAATACAAAATTAGCTGGGCATGGTGATGTATGCCTGTAATCCCAGCTACTCGGGAGGCTGAGGCAGGGGAATCACTTGAACCTGGGAGGCGGAGGTTGTGGTGAGCTGAGATGACACCATTGCACTCCAGCCTGGACAATAAGAGTGAAACTTTGTCTCAAAGAAAAGAAAGTTTGCTGGCCCTGCCCCAAGTGTTTCGTACCCATCCACAACTCAGCCCTCCCCATCACTCCTGAGGAGGATACCATGGGACTACCTCAATTTTAGAGATGAGGAACTAAGTCCCAGAGAGGCCAAGTCACTTACCCAAAGCACACAGCTAAGAGTTGGTAAAGGTCAGATATAAACACATTGCTCTCTAACTGCAGAATCTCAAGTCCTAACCATTGCACAGTTCATCCCCGTTCCCCTTCCCAGCAGCTCCTGTCTCCCTATCTCTCCAGCCCAATCCTCTCAGTGCTGCCAGCTTGCCAGTGCTGGTGTGGCACAGCCTGGCTGCGTCCCTCCTCTCCTCTAGGACTCTCTGTGGCACCCCATTGTCTAACAGTGGGAAGATACACCAGAAATGTTCAGTTCCACTCTACCTGGTTCAGAAGAGAACTCACAGGGAAGGTGGGGTGCCTGATTTGCAGATAACACAAAGCCAGTAACTCCTGTCTCAGGAATGCTCAAAAAAGCCTTTTTTTTTTTGAGATGGAGTCTTGCTCTGTCACCCAGGCTGGAGTGCAGTGGCACAATCTCAGCTCACTGCAGCCTCTGCCTCCCAGGTTTCAAGCAGTTTTCGTGTCTCAGCCTCCTGAGTAGGTGGGACTACAGGTATGAGCCACCATGCTCAGCTAATTTTTGTATTTTTAGTAGAGATAGGGTCTCACCATGTTGGCCAGGTTGGTCTTGAACACTTGACCTCAGGCGATCCACCTGCCTGGACCTTCCAAAATGCTGGGATTACAAGCATGAGCCACGGCACTTGGCCATTCAGTAAAGCTTTGAATCCTGAAAACCTGCACAGGGCTTGAGTGCATCATAGTCCTAAAGGGCAGAGACAGCGTTGGTGTTCCTCACACTCTTCCCAGGTGACTCCGAGCCCTCTGAGGTTTGACAGTCCCTCCACAATGGGCCTCAGCCTGGCTGCCCAGGCCTCACCAAGACCAAGTTATTGATAGTAATAATCAGAAGAACCATGGGTTAGTGAACAGCCTTCTGTAATTTTTTTTAAAGCCTCCAGGTGATTCTAGTGTAGATACACATTAGGTACTAAAGACTGAACATCTAACTTAGAGAAAAGACTTTGGAGTAAGAAACAAAAAGGCAGAAAATAGCTTGTGGCCTTCAGCAGAGGCCAGTAGAAGTTAATGCTCTAAAAAAAAAGAACAAAGAGGGAACCAGAGGTTGTGGTTCATGCCCATAATCCCAGCACTTTGGGAGGCTGAGGTGGGAGGATCACTTGAGCCCCTGAGTTCAAGACAAGCCTGGGTAACACAGCGAGACCTGGTCTTTACCAAAAAATCAAAAAATTAGCCAGGCATGGTGGTGTGCATGTATAGTCCTAGTATCTTAGGAGACTGCGGCAGGAGGATTACTTGAGCCTGGGAGGCAGAGGCTGCAGTGAGCCGAGATCACGCCGCTGCACTCCAGCCTGGGTGACAGAGCCAGATTTCATCTCAAAAAAACAAAAAATTAATTAATTAATTAAAAAATGAAAACATTTTAAAAATAACAAAAATTTGAACCAAAAAAAAGCAGAGTACAGAGGAAGAAGGGTACAAGAACACTCCTTTCTGTACATCTAAAATTACCTCAAAGCACAAAGTTTTCACAAAGCTGACACAGAGATGAGTGATTCCAAGTCCCCTCATTAATGGTATTTGTTAATTTTCTGATAAGAGGCAAAGTCATCGTCCCACCAGGATCTGAACATTAGAAAGTTTACTTTACATATACATAATTATAAGTATGTGTATATATATATATATATATCTCTTCCCTTTTTCCCCAAAATATCAAATTGACCTAGTTCTAGAAGATTCCAGGCAGGAGCACGTCTGTTTCCGTATGTCTCTTCAGAAGGAATGCGGCTAATTGGCTCTCCCAAAAGCAGGCTGGTGGGGAATGCATGGTGGCTCCTTCTTTAATCTCAGCCTCAAAGTCCAGGGTTAGTCTTGAGAAATTCCAGACACAGATTTTCCTGTGGTCACCAGGCACGCCACACTCTGAAGCTGAATGTTTATAGGAAATGTGCAGCCTGTCCATAACCCAGCCTGGGTGTTTAAGTTTCTTTTTTTTTTTTTTTGAGATGGAGTCTCGCTCTGTCACCGAGGCTGGATTGTAGTGGCGTGATCTCAGCTGATTGCAACCTCCACCTCCCAGACTCAATTCTCCTGCCTCAGCCTCCCAAGTAGCTGGGATTACAGAAGCCCACCACCACACCTGGCTAATTTTTGTATTTTTAGCAGAGACGGGGTTTTGTCATTTTGGCCAGGCTGGTCTCAAACTCCTGACCTCAAGTGATCCAACCGCCTTGGCCTCCCAAGTGCTGGGATTATAGGCGTGAGCTACCATGCATAGCCAATATTTCAAGTGAACAGAATTCAACATTTCAGGCCAAACACCTCAGCCAATGCCTTGTGGGTGGTGACTCCCAGCAAGAGTAACCAGTGAAAGACAGGCTGGCTGAAGGGGAAGATCAGGGTGGCCCTAAGTGGGTCTCTGCCTCCATATAGCATGTAGCCGAAGACCAGTGTGTATGTGTGGACTTGCTGGCCCACAGGTGAGTCTGCCTGCCACCAGGATTTTCTTGGACAATCCAGTTTCAACGACGTTTGTTTATCAAGTGCGTGCTGTAAGTCAATGCACCAAACACCTTACATCATCTCATCTCATTTAAAACTGCCCACCTCACCACTTGAGGTCAGGAGTTTGAGACCTTCCTGGCCAACATGGCAAAACCCCCCTCTACTAAAAATACAAAAATTAGCTGGGTGTGGTGGCAGGCATCTGTAATCCCAGGCATCTGTAATACTCAGGATGCTGAGGCAGGAGAATTGCTTGAACCCAGGAGGCGGAGGTTGCAGTGAGCCAAGATTGCACCATTGTACTCCAGCCTGGGCGATGGAGCAAATTGTCATCTCAAAAATAAAAAATATAAATAAAACTGGCCACCTAGACGAGGAAGACTATGTGATTCCCAACTTCCAATCAAGGAGACTGAGGCTCAATGAGATGAGGAGACCTGCCCAAGGTCACCCAACTTGGACGAGATGAACCCTAGAGCCAAAGCCTCGATCACTGTCTACTGCATCTCAATACTCTATGCAGTTTTTCTTAAGCACCTACTACGTGCACAGTGCTTTGCAAACCTCAAATGTCACGTGACTCTGCAAGGAATGTGTCACGATCCTCACGTCACAGTGGAGGGGACAGATTCTTGACTCTGACCAAGGTCAAGTGCATGGTTGGTACATGATGAAGCCAGGATTCATAGCCATGGGGAGACTGAACCGCCTTAGCAACGGGAATCCTGGCCATTCTGCTCATGGTTATATTTTCACTCCTGGCCCATCAGGGCACTTAATAAATACTGGTTGAAAGCATGAACTCAGGACCTGGTCAACCCCAAAGCTCACGCTTCTAACCATTCCTCCATATTTCTTCCTGCTGTCCAGGAATAAATCTCCTCCTACAGAAATATCTCAGTAAGGCAGGGCATGGTGATTCATGCTTATAATCCCAGCACTTCAGGAGGCCAAGGTGGGAGGATCACTTGAGTCCAGGAGTTCAAGACCAGCCTGGGCAATATAGCAAGATCCCATCTCTACCAAAAATAAAAAATTAGCCAGGCATGGTAGCATGCACCTGTAGTCCCAGCTACTTGGGAAACTGAGGTGGGAGGATCACTTAAGCCTGCAAGATTGAGGCTACAGTCAGCCGTAACTGCACCACTGCACTTAGCCTGGTGATAGAGCAAAACCCTGTCTCACAAAGAAAGAAGAAAGAAACATCTCAGGGACACGGACACTTTTTCAGCCAGTAACCGCCCCTGAAAAGATGTTTGCATAAAGCGTAGATGACTGTCTGCCTCTTAGGAACACAAACAACCTCCTACAGACTGGAGGACGAAACAGCAGGTCTTCACGGTCTCCCTGGATTTTATTTTGCTGTATTTTGCCATCTTCTTTAGACAAAGTCTCCCTCTGTCACTCAGGCACAATCTCAGCTCACTGCAACCCCTGCCTCCTGGGTTCCAGCGATTATCCTGTCTCAGCCTCCCAAGTACCTGGGACTACAGGTGTATGCCACCCCGCCTGGCTAATTTTTTTTATTTTTAACTTCATTTGGTGGACAATTTCAAACCTTGGGATAGGGCCGCATTAGAACACAGGAGGTAAAGAAAAGTTTTGCAAAGCCTGGAGCATTTGGACACAAATCTGTCCACTGTGTGACCTGGAGCCCACTAAATCCATCCCGGACCTCTTTAAGAACACAGCTCATGTCTCTGTGGCATAAACAGGTTCAATGGGCAACAGCAAAGAATTTACATCCATCTCTCCAGACAGACACCCGAACGCAGAATTCACCTTAATTGTGGTTCCCTACGTTCAGCCATTTCACTTTCTACTCAGGGAGACTCCTCCACTTATTAAGTGGTCTGGCTCTCTCTTGCTTAATGAGCAATATATACAGCTTTGTTTTTTCTAGCTCTGTACTCTTTCTTTTCTTTGAGACAAACTCTCGCTCTGTTTCCCAGGCTGGAGTACAGTGTTGCAATTTCAGCTTACTGCAACCTCCGCCTCCTGGGTTCAAGCGAGTCTCGTCCCTCAGCCTCCCTAACAGCTGGGAGTACAAGCGTGTGTCACTATGCCTGGCTAATTTTTGTACTTTTAGTAGAGATGGGGTTTTGCTATGTCGGCCAGGTTGGTCTCAAACTCCTGATCTCAAGTGATCTGCCTGCCTTGGCCTCCCAAAGTGCTGGAATTACAGGCATGAGCCACCATGCCCAGCCACCAGCTCTGTCCATTTCATGTTTCATCTTTAGGCGTGTCTGATTCCATTACTCTTCCACTCTGCTTTTGCCTAGATGATTGAGGATGCATATTATTTTGCAAGATGAACTCTTTTAAAAAGAACCTTGGCCTTCTTTTCAGGAAAGTCTGTGCTTGTGATTGGCTGAATAATGCATCCCCCATAAATATCTCCACATCCAAATCTCCAGAACCTGTTGAATATGTGACTTGACATAGCAAAATGGATTTTGTAGATGTGATTAAGGATTTTGAGATGGGAGATTATCCAGGGATTATCTGAGTGGACTCAAAGTAATCACAAGGGTCCTTATAAGAGGGAGGCGGGATGGTCAGAGTCAGAGGAGACGATGTGAGGATGGAAGGAGACAGAGATTGCAGGATGCTCTGCTGCTGCTTCAAAGACAGAGATGGATGCCGGTCGTGGTGGCTTAAGCCTGTAATCCCAGCTACTTAGGAGGCTGAGGCAGGGGTTGCTGTGAGCCAAGATCACACTCCTGCACTCCAACCTGATGATGGAGCAAGACTCTATCTTAAAAAAAAAAAAAAAAAAAAAAAATACAGAGATGAAGCCACAAGCCAAAGAATGCAGCTTGTAGAAGACAGAAGAGGTAGGAACATGGAATTTTCCCCTATAGCCTCCAGAACTGAACGTGGCTCTGCGAACACCTCGATTTCAGTTCAGTGAGACCCGATTTAGACTTCTGAGCTCCAGTACCTAAAATAATACATCTGTGCTATATTAAGGCAGTGAGTTTGGGGTCTTTTGCTGCGGCACAGGCAGCACACTCGTCGGCACTCTCACCGTCTCTGATGGTGAAGCTGTGGAGCAGGGCAAGGCCGTCAAACCAATGGTTATATCGGGACTCCCCCACCGTGTGCATTCCAGGTCCGTTGCGGAGCAGGGTTCCCTGCAGCCATGCTGGAATCTTGCCTGTTAAAAGAAAGAACGTTTAATTTCCTGTTTCCACCTGCAAACCAAAAAGCTGGAAGCAATGGTCACGGAAAGGAACTGGAGGCTTGTAGCCTCAATACCACTCCTTGCATCTGTTCATTTATTCTACGATTGTTTCCAAAAAGTGTATAATATGACAGGCAGTTGGCTAGCACCGAGGATACCAAGATGAAGATACTGTCTCTGACCTGAAATTGCCCACTGATCATCAAGGAGACAGATGAATAAACAGACACCCAAGATCCACTGTGGTTAAGGTAATGCTGGTTGAGGGCATTGGCTCACACCTGTAATCCCAGCACTTTGGGAGGCTGAGATAGGAGGATCACTTGAAGCCAGGAGAGAGAGACTAGCCTGGGCAACAAAGTGAGACCCTGTCTCTACAAAAAATAGAAAACGTAGCTCCAGGCCGGGTGCAGTGGCTCTCGCCTGTAATCCCAGCACTTCGGGAGGTTGAGGGGGATGGATCAGCTGAGGTCAGAAGTTCGAGACCAGCCTGGTTAACATGGTGAAACTCCATTTCTACTGAAAATACAAAAACTTAGCCAGGCGTGGTAATGCACACCTGTAACCCCAGATACTCGGCAAGCTGAGGCAGGAGAACTGCTTGAACCTGGGAGATGGAGGTTGCAGTGAGCTGAGATCCCGCCATTCCACTCCAGCCTGGGCAACAAGAGTGAAACTCCATCTCAAACAAAACAAAACATAACAACATAAAAACATAGCTTGGTGTGGTTGCATATGCCTGTAGTACTATCTGCTTGGGAGATTGAGGTAGGAGGATCACTTGAGCCTGGGAGCTCGAGGCTGCAGGGATCACACCACTCCACTCCAGCTGGGGCAACAGAGCAAGACTTTGTCTCAAAAAATTTAAAAAAAAAAAAAAAAAAAAAAGACAGGGGCAATGCTATAGCCATAGCAAAGGAACTGTGTGAAACAGAACCCCACCCCAGGGTGGGCTGAGAGCAGGAGGGTGTGGACGGCTTCCTGGAGGAGGCAACCTGGCTAAGTCTTGCAGGAGAGTAGGTGTTTGCCTCACAAAGGCAGAAGCAAAGAACGTTCTAGAGCTGTACTGTCCAACATGGGAGCAATCAGCACTTGAAATGTGGCTGGTCTGAAATGACATGTGTTATAAGAATGAAATATACAGCAGATTTCAAAGATTTAGTATGAACAAAAGGGAACCATGTCATTAGCAATTTTTAAAATATCGATTTCATGTTGAACTGATAATATCTTGGATTTATCGTGTTAAATAAAATGCACCATTGAAATTAATTTCACCTGTTTCCTTTTACTTTGTTGAGTGTTTCTACTAGAAAGTTTAAAAGTGCACATGTGCCGTGGGTTCTCTTTCTAGGGGACAGCCCTGCTCTAGAGACAGGGTGCTGCAGCAAATCCTGTTGGTGCTCCCACCCAAGTCCCCGCAGCTTTTCTCTCTCCCTGCAGGCTGCCTTGTGCAAATGCCTGTAACCCCCTGCCTGAGGGCTTGGTTGTGACTGCTGGGTAGCGGGCAAGCTTTGCCTACATGCAGGAAGAGCTGGAAGCACCTTGGAGAGGTAATGCCCCTGGAAGCCACGCTCATCCAATGAGGGATGTGGAGCTGGGGGACAGATCCCACCGTTGCCTTGTCCTCAGTTGGGATCATGAGAGGCATGTTTTACACCACACCCAGGGGAGTCAGCTCCGATGGCCTCATCAACCAGTGGCTTAACAATGCCCTCTTTATTGGTTTCCTTCTTTTTCCCTGAATTCCTTGTGACGTTTCTTGGGATCACGTGCCAAATAAACCACTTACCCTTGAATTCTTGCCTCTGGAGGAACCCAGACCCAGAAGATCAAGAACAGGAGGCTGGGCATGGTGAGGCATATCTGTAATCCCAGCACTTCGGGAGGCGAGGCAGGCAGATTACTTGATGTCAGGAGTTCGAGACCAGTCTGGCCAACATGGTGAAACCCGCCTCTACCAAAAATGCAAAAATTAGCCAGGTGTGATGACAGGTACCTGTAATCCCAGCCACTCTGGAGGCTGAAGCAGGAGAAATGTTTGAACCTGGGAGGTGGAGTTTGCAGTGAGCTGAGATCGTGCCACTGCACTCCAGCCTCGGCGACAGAGCAAGACTCTGTCTCAAAAAAAATAAACAAAAAAATGACCGAGACCAGGAAATTGGCAAGCTGTTTAGTAAGACCGGACCATCATTTTCAAGCAAGAAAACTGTGAGCAATGAAGCTGCAGAAATAACAGGGGCCAGAGCATGAAGGTCAACAGGACCACACTAAGGTTCTGATCTAACCCTCAGAAAAACGGGACACCTTTGATGGTTATAATAGGGAAACACAGGACCAGATTTTTTCTGCAATTTAAAAAAATTGAGATAAAACTCATCATTATAAAGTGTACAATTCAGGAGTTTCTACTGTATTCACAATGTTGTGCAACCATCACCTAATTCCAGAACATTCCATCACTCCAAAAAGACAGCCCCCTCATGCCTTAGCCATCACTCCCTCTTCTCTCCTTACCCCCAGGCCGTGGCAGGCAGTCATCTACTTTTCGTCCCTATGGATATGCCTGTTGTGGATTCCACATAAATCAGTGGCCCCAATCTTTTGGGCACCAGGGACCGGTTTTGTGGAAGATAATTTTTCCATGGATGGTGGGGCTGGGGGGTGGGTTGTCATAAGGAGGGGACAACCTAGACCCCTCACACGCACAGTTCACAACAGGGTTCATGCTCACAGTAAGGTTTGCACCCCTCTGAGAGTCTAATGCCACCGATCTGAGAGGAGCAGAGCTCAGGCAGTAATGCTGTGTGGCCTGGTTCCGAACAGGCACTGACCGGTACTGGTCCATGGCCCGAGGGTCGGGGACCCCTGATATAGATGGAATAGGATCTTGGAGCTTCAAACATTGTCTCTGCCCGTGGTATGGAATGTGGACTGGGAAAGTCCCTGAGAGAGGCAGGAAGACCAGAGAGAGGACTCGGGGATTCCAGAGGGCTGGAGAGAAATGCATGAACAAAGATAAATGGAAGACACAGAACTGATGGGCCTCTATTTGACTAAATACAGGGGAACGTGGAGTGGAGCACTGAGAAATGAAAATGACAGCCGAGGCCAGGTGTGGTGGCTCATGCCTATAATCCCAGCATTATGGGAGGCTGAGGAGGGTGGATCACTTGAGTCCAGGAGTCCAAGACCAGCATGGCCAACATGGTGAAACCCCATCTCTCCTAAAAATGTAAACATTAGCCAGGTGTGGTGGCGGGTGCTGGTAATCCCAGCTACTTGAGAAGCTGAGGCAAGAGAATTGCTTGAACCTGGGAGCTGGAGGCTGCAGTGAGCCGAGACTGTGTCATTGCACTCCAGCCTGGGCAACAGAGTGAGACTCCATCTCAAAAAAAAAAAAAAAAAAAGACAGCAAGTCTCTTGTCTTGGGCACCTACATGGATTGTGATGCCACGCACAGGCACCCAGGGCACAGGAGAGGGAGGAGGCTTGAGACAGAGCAGGGAGAGAGGCATCTGAGAATGTAATTAAAGCCCCAGATAGGACAAGAAAATTTATATGCATCCATATACCAGACGCTGTGTTCTAGGTGGATTAAATCACTTAATTGTTGCAGCAACCCTATGTGGGAGGCACCAGGCTAACTTCATCTAACAGAAAAGAACACTGAGGCAGGAGATGCTTACATAAGTTGCCAAAGAGGTCTCAGAAAGCACATGGATTGGCACAGCCAGTTACGAAGCCAGAACCTTTGCATGTCCTCCCCACGTGGACGTGCCAACCCAGGCACAGTTTTTATTTAGCTAGCTGTCTGCTCATGGGTGTGACCAACTGATCAGGATCAACCCAGGCCTGGATGGAGGGTCAGGAGGCCCGTTCTCTGCAGGCTGTGTGGCAGTCACTGCCCCTCTGCCTCAGTTTCCCACCTGTCAACAGGGAGGCTTGATGTAGAGGAATGGTTCTCACCCTTGGAGTCACGGAGGGCTTGTGAACACACAGCATGCGAGCTCCACCCCCAGAGTGTCTGAGCCTGTGGGTCTGGGTGGGCATCAAGGATATTTATTTCTACACAGTGCCCAGGTGGTGCTTATCATGCTGCAGGTCCAGGATGCCCCTTTGAGAACCGCTGCAGTACCTGATCTTTGGGGGTTATTCAGCCTCTCATGCTCTAAAATTCGTGTTTTCTAACATTTCCAAGGATTCCATGCAGTCATTAAATATGAGGTGTTAACGGTACAAAATGTTCATAACATTCCAGGGCACAAGAAGGTAGAGGCCCCCTTTTTTCGTTTTGTTTTTGAGACAGAGTCTCAAAAGGCTGGAATGCAGCAGCGCGATCTTGGCTTATTGCAACCTCCCCCTCCTGGGTTCAAGTGATTCTCATGCCCAGTCTCCCAAAGAGCTAGGTTTACAGATGTGCACATCACATCTGGCTAATTTTTGTATTTTTATTGAAAATAAAATTTCAAATAAAATACTTTGAAAATAATGGCAAAACCGCAATTATTTTTGCACCCATCAAACAGTAGAAACAGGATTTCACCATACCTTGTTGGCCAAGCTGGAGTGCCTGTTTGTGTGTGTGTGTGTGTGTGTGTGTGTGTGTGTGTGTTTTTTTCTTCAGACGGGGTCTTACTCTGTCGCCCAGGCCAGAATGCAGTGGCAAGACCTCAGCTCACTGCAACCTCTGCCTCCTGGGTTTAAGCAATTCTTCTACCTCAGCCTCCTGAGTAGCCGGGACTACAGGTGCATGCCACCAAGCTTGGCTAATTTGTGTATTTTTAGTAGAGATGGAGTTTTGCCATGCTGGCCAGGCTGGTCTCAAACTCCTGGCTTCCAGTGATCCACCCGCCTTGGCCTCCCAAAGTGTTGGGATTACAGGCATGAGCCACCATGCCTGGCCCTGTGACGTCCTTTTTAAAAATAAAAAATGTATGCATGAACAGCCAGATTGAGAAAAAAATAATAATAAATAAAAATCTAATCATATACATTTGCTTTTTGAAAAAATATTTACAAATACAGTAAATGTATCAATTGATCTACATATGTTTTTAAAAGTTAAAGGAAATAGACCCAAATAATAGTAGTGTTTAAAAGATTGGAAATCAAGCTGATTTTCCTTCCATGTTCTCATTTGCATTCCTAACTTATACATAATTTAATATACGTACAGCTGTACACGTATATATAGATTGATAGCTATAGATTGTGCCTTACCTTCGTAATCAGGGAAAAGTATACATAAAAGCTATTTCTTTTCTTTCAAAAACTCCCAAGGCAATCGCTCAGTTGAAAAGCTTCAATCTGATGTCCTTACAAAAATCACTCACAATTGCCCTCTCCTCATGAAAAATTCCAGTCCATCTATCAGAAAATGAAAATGCCTGCAGGCCTGAGCTGACTCAGCCATTCTTAAAACTGAGCGAGCACCACCCTGGGCACCAGGGAGTCCAGAAGCAGGAACCGCTTTTTAGAGTCCGAACAAAATGGTCCTAGGAAAGTGGCAACGCAAAAGAGGAAGGAAAAGCAAGAGACAGAAACGACGAAGCAAGACACAGGCCCACTAAAGGATAGAAGGTCCAACTCCTATAGGCGCTGCAGGCGCTCACACCTGTGAGTTCCTAAAATCGCATCGGATTCTGCAATCCCCTGCAAGCCTGTGTGGTGGATGTGGATGCGTGGGAGCTCATGCACACCCCTCTAAGCATTTTGAAACTAATTTAGAATGCATGCATTTGCACAAACACATGATGCATCTGAGACTGGCAGCAGTTTGCAGATTAATCCCATTGTACATGTGCTCACTGGGGCATTCCAACACTTTTTTCCTGAGAATAGTGAGACTGACTCTCCTCCCTCTGGAAACTGAGTTATAATGTGTAAAAGCACACCTAGATTTTCACAGAAATTGTATCTGGATTATGAGTCATTTTCTCTCTCTACACTATTTTCCGGATTTCCAAAAGTAATTTACAATTAATATTACTTATATAATCAGGAAAAAAAAGTTTCCATCTTAACATAGAGAAAAGGCTGTGTGCAGTGGCTCACCCCGTAATCATAGCACTTTCCGAGGCCAAGGCGGCAGATCACTTGAGACTAGGAGTTCGAGACCAGCCTGGCCAACATGCTGAAACCCCGTCTCTACTAAAAACACACAAATTAGCCAGGTGTGGTGGTGGGTGCCTGTAATCTCAGTTACTTGGGAGGCCTAGGTAGGAGGATCGTTTGAACCTGGGAGGTTGCAGTGAGCTGAGATCATGCCACTGCACACCAGCCTGGGCGACAGAGTGAGACTCAGTCTCAAAAATATAATAAACAGAAGAAAGAGCCCCGTGTTTATAGAGAAAGCTCACCTGTCACTTTGGCCCTCACAGGCTCCAGCTGTTCTTTCCTGTTCCTGCCATATATTATCTCCATCTCTCAGGGTGCAGAGGGAGACTGATTTTAACAACGAACAGACGCTTCTCTGTGTTGACAGCAGCTGCTGCTCCCTCCTCCCGCGTTTCCTTCCTGTTCTCCTGCTCCTTCCCTCCTTCACATCTCTTTCTCTCCTGATGCTGATTGTGTCTGCCTTTGCTTTTTCCTTTTTGGCTGGCGATGACTTCTCCCTCTCCAAGAGCCCGGGATCTCTTTACATTCACAGGGGAAGCTGCGCTGGCATTATTTATAAGATGTTTAGTTAAAGGTTAATTCCCAAGCCATGTGTCTTAGCTAATCTTTAATCCTCTTATTGTGCCCTTGGCTTTCCCTCTCCAGTTTCACTTTTGGCTTAACCGAAAAAAGTCTGCTTCGGGCTGAGTTCTAAATAAGCAGAGAGAATTCAGTGTCTTGTTATATAATTCAAGAGCTGGAGATGTTTATGATCAGAACAAGAAGACAGGCAGTCAGGGCCATCAGAGATGCCGGGAATAACAGACCCTTGAGCTGAGATCAGCAATCATGTGAATGTCTGCTGCGAAGCAGGGAACCCCTTCAGCAGAGACGGGAAAGGCTTTATGTTTTGTTTTGAGTAAAGGCTCCAATACTCCCCTCTAATAATCATACAGGAAGAGCACCTTAATCCATTATTTTCTTTGTGGAAGAAGGAGACATAAAATGGTTCACATACCCATTAAAAAATAATGAACGGGAACCAAAGGCTTTTCTCAGGAACTAAATAGTAAAACAAACTGGCCAGGAGCAGAGGCTCAGGCCTGTAATCCTGAGGTCGGCAGATTGAGACCATCCTGGCCAACATGGTGAAACCCCATCTCTACTAAAAATAAAAAAAAAATTAGCTGGCCTTGGTGGTTCATGCCTATAGTCTCAGCTACTTGGGAGGCTGAGGCAGGAGAATCACTTGAACCCGGGAGGCAGAGGTTGCAGTGAGCTGAGATCACGCCACTGCACTCCAGCCTGGGTGACAGAATGAGACTCCATCTTAAAAATAAAATAAAATAAAATAAAATACAGCTCATCCTTTGCTTTTTCTTTTTTTTTGAGACGGAGTCTCGCTCTGCTGCCCAGGCTGGAGTGCAACGGCGTTATCTCAGCTCACTGCAACGTCTGCTTCCCGGGTTCAAGCGATTTTCCTGCCTCAGCCTCCCGAGTAGCTGGAATTACAGGTGCCCGCCACCACGCCGGGCTAATTTTTGTATTTGTAGTAGAGATGGGGTTTCACCATATTGGTCAGGCTGGTCTCAAACTTGTGACCTCCAGTGCTCCTCCCACCTCGGCCTCCTAAAGAGCTGAGATGACAGGTGTGAGCCGCCACACGCAGCCAGCTAAGCATTTTTCTGTGTGCCTGGACCATGTTACCCACTTTGAGCCTCCTTTTCTTCAACCATAAAGTGAGACATAATGATATTAGCACCTCAAGGCAATTGGAAAGGGTCTCACAAAAACACCTAACCTCGGTTCCTCCCATTCTTTTAGAGGGCATTTCCCTTTGACCCATCTTTCCAGTAAGACCTCCAGTAACTTGCCAGTTTATCCCACTGTCTGGTCTAAACATGTGTATCCATGTCAGAGTTCTTTATTCCTAGCTTGTGAAAGCTGCGTTCTTGTGAGGATTACATGGAAATGTCTGCCGTACACTAAGGGCTCAGGGAAAAAAATGACACCACCATGGTGGAAGAAAGAGGTCAGGGCTTACATGTCAGAAGACCTGGGTTTGGACCTCAGCTCTGAGATTCAGCAGCTCTGCGGCTGTTATCAAGTGACCTCTCTGAACTTCATTTCACTTGACTAAACAGGGATGGCAATATCTATGTCACAGGGCTTGTTGGAAGGGTTATAATAAAATCATATGATGAAAACATGCTGGGTGCAGTGGCTCACGCCTGTAATTCCAGCACTTTGGGAGGCCAAGGCAGGCAGATCACTTGAGGTCAGGAGTTCAAGACCAGCCTGGCCAATATGGTGAAATCCCCGTCTCTATCAAAAATACAAAAATTAGCCTAGTATGTTGGTGCGCACCTGTAATCCCAACTTTTTGTGAGGCTGAGGCAGGAGAATCACTTGAACCCAGCAGGTAGAGGTTACAGTGAGTAGAGATCCCACCACTGCACTCCAACCTGGGCAACAGAGCAAGACTCTGTCTCAAAAAAGAAAAAACTGTATGAGTCAAAACATGACTCTGCTCTTGCTTCCCGTCAATCTTCGCATACTCAGAAAAGCAACTGAGCAGTTTACCTGCACCTGCTGGCCCTGGCCTTACACAGTCCTATGAGATGTGTGTTCCTACCACTGTTCTTGAGATCAGGGAGCACAGGGAGGATAACTCGCTTGCCCTAGGTCTCACAGTGACAAGGGGGTCAAATTAGGAAGCATGGCCAAGCAGCCCGACTTCAATGTACTTACCCTGACAGTTCTACACAGCTCCAACGCACAATGGGTGTTTGCTGGATTTTTACTGAATGAAGTAATGGGTGGATGTGCCCGTGCGTGGATGGGTCCTGAGAGGACCAGTCCTGGGTCTTGGGGTGGTGTCATTGCATTCTTATATAACAGCAAGGGCAAGCTCTTTCATCCAGGTCCCAGCTGCACCCAAAGGACAGTTAGATAGTGAGGTAAAGGTTTCTTAAAAAACAAATGGAGGCTGGGCACGGCGGCTCACACCTGTCATCTCAGCACTTTGGGAGGCTGAGGCTGGTGGATCACTTGAGGTCAGAAGTCAGACCAGCCTGGGCAACATGGCGAGAGTTTGCCTCAAAAAAATAAAAAAGAAAAAAAAGAAAAATTAGCAGGTCTTGGTGGTGGTAGCACACACCTGTGGTCCCAGCTACTTGGGAGGCTGAAGTGGGAGGATCACCTGAGCCTGAGGAATTTGAGGCTACAGTGAGCCATGATTGCAACACTGCACTCCAGCCTGGACAACAGAGACTCTATCTCAAAAACAAGTAAACAAACAAAAACCTAATGGTGGTAATAAATTAAGCATAAGAATAGATATATGTATAAGTTTGCTAGGGCTGCCATAACAAACGCCACAGACTACAACAACAGAGATTGTTTTTTCTCACAGTTCTAAGGGCTAGAAGTCTAAGATCAAGGTAGCAGGTTTTGGGTGGGCACAGTGGCTCACACCTGTAATCCCAGCACTTTGGGAGGCCTAGATGAGCAGATTGCCTGAGGTCAGGAGTTCAAGACTAGCCTGGTCAACATTGTGAAACCCTGTCTTTACTAAAAATACAAAATTAGCTTGGCAAGTTGGCACATGCCAGTAATCTCAGCTACTAGGGAGGCTGAGGTAGGAGAACTGCTTGAAGCGGGGAGGCAGAGGCTGCAGTGAGCTAAGATCCCACCACTCCAGCCTGGTGTGTTCGAGACTGCAGTGAGCTATGATTGTAACACTGCACTCCAGCCTGGACAACAGAGTAAGACTTCATCTCAAAAGAACAAAAACAAACAACAGACAAACAAAACAAGGTATCAGGTTGTTTGGAAGATCAAGGTAGCAGGTTTGATTTCTTCTATTTTTTCTTTTGAGATGGAGTTTCGCTCTTGTTGCCCAGTCTGGAGTGCAATGGTGTGATCTTGGATCACTACAGCCTCCACCTCCCGGGTTCAAGTGATTCTTCTGCCTCAGTCTCCCTAGTAGCTGGGATTACAGGCATGTGCCACCACGCCTGGCTAATTTTATATTTTTAGTAGAGATGGGGTTTCTCCATGTTGGTCAGGGTGGTCTTGAACTCCCGACCTCAGGTGATCCACCCACCTGGGCTTCCCAAAGTGTTGGGATTACAGGCATGAGCCACTGTGCCCGGCCCTGATTTCTTCTTGCTGTGTCTTCATACAGTCTTTCTCTGTGTGCTCACATCCTTGGTGTCTCTTGGTGTGTCTAAATTTCCTCTTTTTTTATTTTTAAATTTTATTTATTTATTTAAGAGACAAGGTCTCACTCTGTTGCCCAGGCTGGAGTGCAGTGGTGCAATCATAGCTCACTGCAGTCTCAAACGCCTGGCTCAAGTGATCTTCCTGCCTCAGCCTTCTGAGTAGCTAGGACTACAGGCAAAAGCCACTGTGCCCGGTCAAATTTCCTCTTCTTACAAGACACCAGTTATACTGGATCAGGAACCAACCTAATGGCCTCATTTTATTTTAATCACCTTTTTTAATGACCCTATCTCCAAATACAGTCACATTCTGCTGTATAGGGGTTTAAGGCTTCAATGCATGAATTTTACAGAACAGGCCAGGCGTGGTGGCTCACGCCTGTAATCCCAGCACTTTTGGAGGCCGAGTGGGGTGGATCACTTGAGGTCAGGAGTTCGAGACCAGCCTGACCACTACGGTGAATCCCTGACTCTAAAAAAATAAATAAAAAATAAAATTAAAAAAAAAAAGAATTTTACAGAACACAAATCAGCCCGTAACAATATCATTAAGTCACAATGAGCTAAGTGAAGACACTTTGGCTGCAGGTAACAGAATATCTGCACCTCCAAAGATGTGCGTTTATCACAGACATTAAGCCATCAGGAGGTGGCGTACTGGGTGACTCGGAAGCTGGTTTGGTGAGGGCTTCCACACTTCCAGACTCAGAAGCTCGGGTTCTAATCCTCGGTTTGTTCAGTTCTGGTTATGAATGATTGACATGGCCCCAGAAATTATGTCCTCACATAGAGAAGTGCAAAAGCAGGAAGACAAGACAGGGACAGAGGAGGAGTTTTCCTTGTACACCTTTCATTTTAATTATTTTTGTGTTTGTTTTTGAGACAGAGACTCTTTCTGTTGCCAGGCTGGAGCGCAATGGCGCACTCTCTGTTCACTGCAACCTCTGCCTCCCAGGTTCAAGCGAGTCTCCTGCCTCCACCTCCTGAGTAGCTGGGATAAGGTGTGCACTACCATGCCTGGCTAATTTCTTTTTTTTTTTTTTTTTTGTATTTTTACTAGAGATGGGGTTTCATCATGCTGGCCAGGATGGTCTTGATCTCTTGACCTTGTGATCCACCCATCTCGACCTCCCAAAGTGCTGGGATTACAAGTGTGGACCACCGTGCCTGGCCTTGTACACCTTTCATTTTATGATGGAGGGAAATCTTTGCCGGCATTCTCTGAACAGATTTTTCTCTCGTGCCTCGTTGGCTGAATCGAACCGTGTCACATGACCACCCCATCCCAATCCCCAGCAAAGAGGAACAGGAGAGCTTTAATTTCCTCAGATCAACCTGGAGTCTCCCCTGAGGTGGCATCAATGCCACCTGGATCTTGTCAGAGTTCTATTAGCAAGGAAAAATGAGGGAATGGCCTGGGATAGGCAACTGACAGTGTCCAGTGCAGGCAATGAATTCAACACTTCTCACTGTCACCAAGGCTGGAGTGCAATGGTGCAGTCTCAGCTCACTGCAGCCTCAACCTCTTAGGCTCTGGTGATCCTCCCACCTCAGCCTCCTGAGTAGCTGGGACCATAGGCCTGTGCCACCACTCTGGGCTCATTTTTTTTTGTATTTTGTAGAGATGGTGTTTTGCCATATTGCCCAGGCAATTGGGCAGTTGGTTTCAAACTCCTGAGCTCAAGCGATCCACCCGCCTGTGGCCTCCCAAAGTGTTGAGATTACAGGCATGAGCTGCTGCACCCAACTCATTCAACACTTATTGACTGAGCACCTACTATGTGCTGGAAATGTAGCAGTGAACAAAACAAATCTGTGCCTTTTTGGAACTGACACCTACTACATGCCAAGTTCTGAGGGACTAGAGGTGATTAATGAGACCCAGTCCCTGCCTTTATTGGCTCCCATGATGTTCTTGTTGTTTGGAGGCTGAGTCTGGACATGTATTTCCCAAAGGGGAAGGGGTCTCATGGTGTTTTGCAGGGCTGCCTTCATGTTGAAAACGCATAGACACGAAGCAGCAGCTGCTCTTCCCCTCAAAAGCTCCGGCATTGCTCTGAACCCAGGGATGCCTGACCCTTGTGTTCTGTTGCCTTCCCCAGTACAGGGAGAACGGGATGAGGGGCTGGTTCCAGTAGTTGCTGTCTCCTGGCCTGCTCTCCTCCAGCCTCTGATCTGTGCTCTTCACTGGATGCTTGGATGTGCTGGGTACTGTGCTAAGTGTTCGAGCAGCAGTCTTTCTTTTAATCCCTGCACATCCCTACAAGGACATCACTAGCAATCTTATTTTTACAGCATCAGAGATGTGAAGTAACTTGATGTAGGTCAACAGCCGATCAGTACATGTTCTTCCCCACGATACTGTAATGCTTCCCATCTTTCAGAGCTACTAGCTAGGGAAGAGCTAGGAGAGCAAAGGTGAGTGTTTCATAGACAATTTCTATAATGCTTTCACTGCCTTAAAATGGGACTGACAGCTGACCAGTGCATGCGAGAATAGGGGCAATGGCAATGGCAATGTGAGGGAAAAGGCACATCTTGTGAGAGTTTTGGTTATTTATTTATTTAGAGACAGAGTCTCACTCTGTCGCCAGGCTGGAGTGCAGTGGCACGATCTCGGCTCACTGCAACCTCCTCCTCCTGGGTTCAAGCGATTCTCCTGCCTCAGCCTCCCAGGTGGCTGGGATTACAGGCGCACATCACCACACCCAGCTAATTTTTATATTTTTGGTAGAGATGGTGTTTCACCACGTTGGCCAAGATGGTCTCGATCTCTTGACCTCGTGATCCACCTACCTCAGCCTCCCAAAGTGCTGGGATTACAGGTGTGAGCTACTGCACCTGGCAAGTTTTGGTTATTTATTGCTGTGTAACAACCCACTCCAAAATGTAGTGGCTTAAAACAACAATCATTCATACGATCTTTCAGTTCTGCAGGTTGAATGAACTCAGTTGGGTGGTTCTTCTGCTTTCATTGATCAGGGTGCCTTACATGGTTGCTGGAAGTTGACTAGGATGTTATGGGGGCTGGGCCTTGGCCTCTGTTTCCCTCTGTGAGATCTTCCCAGCACAGTAGCCAAACTTTTTATAACACATAGCATTAAAGGCCTCCCAAAGGTGAGTGACCTAAGAGAGAGGAAGCAGAAGTTGCCAATACCTTTTAAGGCTGCACCAGAACTGGCATAGTTTAGTTTCCACTGCCTTCTGTTGGTTAGAGCCAATCATAGGGCCGGCAAAAGTTCAGTGAGGAGGAACCACTCAAGGCTGTGAATATAGGGTCTGGGCTATATGGTCCCTTTTAGGTCTTATTTCGAAACTAGCTACCCCTGCAGACTTATTTGTATTTGGGCTTCAGTTCTTCCACTTATAAACTAAATGTCTGAACCACATAATCTCAGACCCTCAGTTTTCTAATCTCTAAAATGGAAATTATAATATCTGCCTCATTGGGTGGCTACAAAGTTTAAACAATGTAAAACTGTGTATGTCACAGTGCTTTAAATACAGTAGGCACTCAGAGCATTTATCCCCCTTTCTTTTCTTGGGAAAGACAGAAAAACTGGAACAGCCAGCCAGTATAATTTTAAGCAGTTACAGCCAGGCGTGGTGGCTCACGCCTGTAATCCTAGCACTTTGGGAGGCCTAGGTGCGTGGATCACCTGAGGTCAGGAATTCAAGACCAGCCTGGCCATCATGGTGAAACCCCATCTTAAAAAAAAAAATTTAAGCAGTTACTTGTGTGCAGTTGAAAAATAGACACCAATGGCATAGGAACGTCGGGGTTTAAGTTTCCTTCGGCCTGGCTGTGAAGCCATGTACACACAAAGTAATAACTGGCTGCCTAGAATAACTGCTGTACAAGAGGCACAGATAGGAAGTATCATAGGAGTTCTGAGGAAGGAAAGCTTGGTGAGGCTGGGCAAGATTAGGAAAAAAGGCTTCCTGGAGGAGGGTGTGCACAGCTGAGCCCTTGAGAGTGGGAAGTATTTGGATGGGGAAGCAGGACGGGGTGGCTTCTCCAGGCAGAAGGACCATGGTCATTTATTGAGAGCTTTGTATATGCTAGACCCTCTTCTAAGCCTTTTCCCATATGAATCCATGTCCTCCTCACAACAATCCTGAGTTTAGATGTTTTTGCCCCATTTTACACATTAGGAAAGTGAGGCACACAGAAGTGAAGGAACTTGCTCAGGATCCCAGATCTGGGCTTTGAATCACGGTAGCCTGGCTCTAGAATCTGTACTTGAAGCTCTTTTCATTTCTACTACCTGGAGCTGGTAAGTGGTTTAGAGATTGCATTGTGCAGTGTTTGCAAGAATTTGGCTGTCATACTGCAGGCAATAGCATCCTAAGAGGAGATGCTCAATGAAGCTATTCATGTGACAGCTTAGCTGCGCTGTTCAACACAGTAGCCGCTAAGCACACTCAGCCATTGAACTACACGCTAATTGCAATGAAGTTAAATTTAAAAGTGAGTTCCTCATTCACAGTAGCAGCAATTCAAGGGCTCTGTGTTCCTGTGTGGTTGGTAGTTCTTACACTGGACAGTGCAGTCGCAGAACGTTTCCATGATGACAGAAAGTTCCATTGACACTGCTGAGTTAGCAGAACTGCTAAGTTGGCATTTATCAGTGACCAAGGGAGGTTGAGGCAGTTTTATGACTGCATGGAAAGCCAGTTGAGAGGGTGCAATGTCAGGGAAGCTCATGGCTGACAACGGTAAAAATGTAAATTAGTCCATGGTTCCATTCATTCATCTGTTCCATAAATATGGAACACAGCATCCTTGGCAACAGAGGAAAGCATGAGAAATCGCATGAGGCTGGAGGAGCGTGGTGGAGAGGGGACATCACAGAAATACCAATGCTTGCTTCAGGACCTGAAGGATTGCTAGGCATTGGCCACGTGGTGAAAATGAGAAGAGCGTTCCTACTAGCGGAATCGCTTGTGCACAGACTCAAGACATTACATGGGGTGGCCGCCACATAAATTGCTCTGGATTGTGGGAGGAAGAGGTGTGCACTGTTTATGGTTGTGGCAGGAGAGAAGCAAGAAAGGTGAGCAGAAGAGAGAGGGAGGGAGGGAGCAGGTAAACTGCAAACAGACTTGGGGGAGTGGAGGTGAGAGTTGCTGACAGGAAACCTGGAAGAAAACTAGAGCATAGAGGGACAAGGTCTGTATTGCATGGAGGCCTTGGGAAGAAAAACAGAACAAGGAGGTCTGCACTGCATGGAGGCCTTTACCTACAGGCCTCTCCTGGCATGGGTGTTGGGTTGGAGATCTCCTGGCTTCCTTACGAGGCACACATGTTTGCACAAGTTGACAGTGCTGCCTTCAGTAGCAATCCAGAGATGGCAGAATTGGGTTTCCACTGGGAAGGTGAAAGGCTGGGTATAGAATCACACAGTCAGCCCTTGGGAGGCTCTAAGATACTCTCAGAGGAAGTAGAATGCCTTTACCTCCTTTTGGGGACAGGAAGAACATGTACTTCAGGGCTTGAGAAGGAAGACAGTTCTCACAGAGTGTGCCCCTTCTCTTCACTTTGTACACAGCGAATCTTCGAATCCTTGCACAGGTACTGTTTGGCAGGAACTATTATTATCCCCACCTTATGGGTGAAGCAGCTGAGGCTTGGTGAGGTCAGAGATCATGCAATGTGTAGTGGGTGTGGGAGATTTGAGCATGGGGTCCTCTTCCTTCAGTGATTTTGGGAAGGGGCAGTGAAGAGGTGTCTCTCCTTCCCTAAGGCCACTTGTCCCGCAGGACGGTGGAGTCTATAGAACAGTCATCAGGTTAAGAAATATTTGAGTTCACAAAGTTTTCATGCTATTAAAAACACAACAGCCTTATTTTGCAATTCTCTATCTCCAATTACAAAGTGATTACCTAAAACTAGTTAATATTTCCCTTTTGGAGATAATGTTATCATATTTAAATTACTTTGCAATTTTCCAATTAAGTTCACTTTTAAATGGTGCCTCTAATTAGCCAGGGTGATACATTGACCGGATAACACTGAGATCTTTGAAATCTTAGATAGCAGAGTCCGTGATGACAGCCAAAGTCCCCACAAAGGTGGCAGCTGCTGTACCCACAAAGGGAGAACAGCATGGGGAGCCAGACAGCCTCCCTCAGGCTCCTAGAGGAAAAAATCTGCTGGGTATGGTGGCTCATGCCTGTAATCCCAGCACTCTGGGAGGCCGAGGCGGGCAGATCACCTGAGGTCAGGAGTTTGAGACCAGCCTGGACATGGTAAAACCCTGTATCTACTAAAAATACAAAAATTAGCTGGGTGTGGTGGTGGGGGCCTGTAATCCCAGCTACTGGGGAGGCTGAGGTAGGAGAATTGCTTGAACCCAGGAGGCGGAGGTTGCAGTGAGCCGAGATCATGTCATTGCACTCCAGCCTGGGCCACAATAGCGAAACTCCGTCTCAAAAAACAAAAACAAAAACTTCGCCACTAAACAAAAGACCATAAATTATGCCATCAACATTTAAGAAGTTTCATTAATTACATTCTACGGAGCAGATGAGACTAGAGTAATGTGGCGTATTAGAGACAGAAAACTGGGCTGGGCACGGTGGTGCGTGCCTGTAGTCCCAGCTACTCGGGAGGCTGAGGCTGGAGGATCACTTAAGTCCAGGAGTTCTGGGCTGTAATGTGCTATGCCGATCGGGAGTCTGCACTAAGTTTGGCATCAATATGGTGGCCTCCTGAGAGTGAGGGACCACCAGGTTGCTTAAGGAGGGGTGAACTGGCCCAGGTTGGAAACAGAGCAGGTCAAAACTCCCGCGCTGATAAGTAGTGGGATGGTATCTGTGAATAGCCACTGCACTCCAGCCTGGGCAACATAGCAAGACCCCTTCTCTTAAAAAGAAAAGAAAAGAAAAGAGGCCAGGTGCGGTCGGTGGCTCACGCTTATAATCCCAGCACTTTGGGAGGCCGAGGTGGGTGGATCACGAGGTCAAGAGATCGAGACCATCCTGGTCAACATGGTGAAACCCCTTCTCTACTAAAAATACAAAAATTAGCTGGGCATGGTGGTGCACACCTGTAGTCCCAGCTACTTGGGAGGCTGAGGCAGGAGAATTGCTTGAACCTAGGAGGCGGAGGTTGCGGTGAGCCAAGATCACGCCACTGCACTCCAGCCTAGGTAACAAGAGCAAAACTCTGTCTCAAAAAAAAGAAAGAAAGAAAGAAAATGAGACAGAAAACTGGAGAATCATATCTCCTGACCTCAATGAGTTCAAAGTCTAACAAGGGAGATAAGAAGGCAGAAAACAATTATAAGTGCTACAATTTATATAACACTAACATGCCACGTGTAGGAGGAAGAACTGATAAGATTGAAACACAGAGGGCATTGCTGATAAATACATAAAGACATCAAAATAAGTTATCCTGATGCCTGAGCTGGAAAACCAAATTTCCACCATGTATGTAATTAGGGTCCAATCAAGGATGCCTGACAAAAATTCAATTTAAAAAATAACTATCAAGACTGGGTGAGTGACTCAGACCTTTAATCCCAGCACTCTGTGAGGCTGATGCAAGAGGATAGCTTGAGCCCAGGAGTTCAAGACCAGCCTGGGCAATATAGCGAGACTCCCATCTCTACAAAAATTATGTGGGGCCGGGCACGGTGGCTCAGGCCTGTAATCCCAGCACTTTGGGAGGCTGAGGCAGGCGGATCACAAGGTCAAGAGATCGAGACCATCCTGGTCAACATGGTGAAACCCCGTCTCTACTAAAAATACAAAAAATCAGCTGGGCACGGTGGCACGCACCTGTAGTCCCAGCTGCTTGGGAGGCTGAGGCAAGAAAATCGCTTGAACGTGGGAGGCAGAGGTTGCAGTGAGCCAAGATCGTGCCACTGCACTCCAGCCTGGCAACAGAATAAGACTTCGTCTCAAAAAAAAAAAAAAAAAAAAAAAAAAAAACCTGAGTCCAGGTGTGGTGGCTGACGCCTGTAATCCCAACAGTTTGGGAGGTGAAAGTAGATGGATCACCTGAGGCCAGGTGTTTGACATCATCCTGGCCAACATGGTGAAACCTCGCCTCCATAAAAAATACAAAAATTAGTCAAGCGTGGTGGTGTGCACCTATAGTCCCAGCTACTTAGAAGTTTGAGTCAGAGAATTATTTGAACCTGGTAGTCAGAGGTCGCAGTGAGCCAAGATTGTGCCACTACACTCCAGCCTGGGCGACAGAGTGAGACTGTCTCAAAAAAAAAAAAATTAGCTGGGCATGGTGACACACGCCCGTAGTCCCTGCTACTTGGGAGGAGGAGGTGAGAGGATTGCTTGAGCCCAGGAGTTTGAGGCTGCAGTGAGCTGTGATTGTACCACTGCACTCCATGTTTGCCCTTGGCAACAGAGCAAAACCCTATCTCAAAACAAAACAGAACAGAAAACAGAACTATCAGGTTAGAGTGTGACCTATAGTTTTGATATTTCTACCACCTAAATAATCTTTCAGATTGGTCTACTCTCCTGCAGTCCCCAGCCACTGTGATTATTTTATTTTATGTTATTTTATTTTTTGAGATGGAGTCTTCCTCTGTCACCCAGGCTGGACTGCAGTAGCGTGATCTCGGCTTACCGCAAACTTTGCTTCCTGGATTCAAGCGATTCTCTTGCCTCAGCCTCCCAAGAAGCTGAAACTACAGGCGCCTGCCACCACTGGGACTGGCTAATTTTTGTGTTTTTAGTAGAGATGGGGTTTCACCATATTGGCCAGGCTGGTCTCGAACTCCTGACCTCATGATCCACCTGTCTCGGCCTCCCAAAGTGCTGAGATTACAGGCGTGAGCCACCGAGCCTGGCCTATTTTTATTTTTTTTCAGATGGAGTCTCATACTGTCACCCAGGCTGGAGTACAGTGGCATGATCTTGGCTCACTGAAGCTTCTGCCATCCAGATTCAAGCGATTCTCCTTCCTCAGCCTCCTGAGTAGCTGGGATTACAGGCACCTGCCACCATGTCCAGCTAATTTTTATATTTTTAGGAAAGAAGGGGTTTCACCATCTTGGTTAGGCTGGTCTTGAACTCCTGACCTCATTCATGATCCACCTGCCTTGGCCTCCCAAAGTGCTGAGATTATAGGCGTGAACCACTGCACATGGCCCTTTTTTTTTAAATTAAATTTAATTTTTTATTATTTTGCTTTGTTTTATTTCTTTTTTCTTTTTTTATTATATCTATCCATCTGTTTGTGTATCTGTCTATGTATCTATCTATCTGTCTGTGTCTATCGATCTGTCTCCTATTGATTCTATTTCTCTAGAGAAGCCTAAGACAGATTTGAACCTAGGAAATAACAGCAGAGGAATTGGGACGTAAGCTAAGGGAGGAGAGAAGACGTTAGCAATACATTCTCAAGCCTATTGCCATCATAAGCCACTGAAACGCTGGCTGGGGATATTTGGGAGCTGGTGGGAACACACTGCAGAGTTATCTTCATGAGTTACGGTATTGATTCACCAATTCTGCTCAACCAAGGTTGAGAGTTTCTCCTGAGAGATGCTAACTTCCAGGCACTTCCGTCCTGTCCCACATATGCAGAGGAAGGCAGAGCCACAGGTGCCTGCATGGCAGGGGTGAGGGTTTGGGTGAGCGCTCACAGTGTCTGCTACAATCCTCAAAAGGTTACTCAGCCCAGGCTAAAGCATGCATCCAAGAAGGTGTTGATAGTTGTGTTGACTAGAATAGCAAAGTGAAACAAATGAGAAACATGACTAAACTCCACATGACGTGTCTAGCAAGATGGGAATAATTTAGCAAGTGTCCATTCAATAAAAGGAGGCTCTGCCACCATCATGTCAATTTCAAAGCCCATGAGCAACATGGAAAAGCCTTCCTATCTAATGCTAAGTAAGTAATGCTTATGAACCAATCACAGACACTACAATTGTGCTTGGTTGAACACCTGTCTTCAAGGGAACAAGGTGTATAAAGGAACCCTGAAGAAATGAAAACGTGTTAGGGTAATGGGACCATGAGAATTCTTTTGCTATATCCTCTTTATGATCTAAAGGAGGACCAAAATTAAATATGATTGCTAAGGACACCAATTCCCAGAGAGAAACACACTCCCCCTTCCCCTGCCAGGGCTTCCGGGATTCACTCCCAAATAGACTCCTTGAGGCTGGGCATGAAGGCTGACACCTGTAATCCCAGGACTTTGAGAGACCAAGGCGGGCACATCACTTGAGGCCAGGAGTTCGACACCAGCCTGGCTAACATGGTGAAACGCCATCTTTATTAAAAATACAAAAATTAGCCACATGTGGGGGCACGCACCTATAATCCCAGCTACTCAGGAGGCTGAGGCAGGAAAATTGCTTGTACCTGGGAGGCAGAGGCTGTAATGAGCCAAGATGGCTACACTGCAATCCAGCCTGGCCACAGAGTGAGACTCTCTCTAAAAAAAAAAAAAAAAAAAAAAAAAACCCAAAACAAAACCCAAATAGACTCCTTGCTTTTAATCTTGCTCTCAGTTGGCTTCTGGGGGCCCCAAAGCAAGATGGGAATATTCTCCGGACTGGAATGTCTGGGCCACAGTGTGTAATGATCTTTATGGTTCTCTTTACGGGTTCAATGCCTTGTTGAAACCAAACCTGCTTTCTTTCTGTTTTCATGTTGCTGATTCCACTTGGAGGCTCAGACAGCTAGCTGGATCAGACCCTTGGAAATATTCTCACAGTGTCCAGCCATGTCCTGACTACTTTGTTTTCTTTTTCTTTTCTTTTTTTTGTGACACAGTCTTGCTCTGTCACCAGGCTGGAGTGCAGTGGCGTGATCTTGGCTTACTGCAACCTCCTCCTCCCAGGTTCAAGTGATTCTCCTGCCTCAGCCTCCTGAGTAGCTGAGACTACAGGTGCGCACCACCAAGCTCAGCTAATTTTTGTATTTTTAGTAGATACGCCCAGCTAATTTTTGTATTTTTAGGGTTTCACCATGTTGGCCAGGATGGTCTTGATCTCGTGACCTTGTGATCTGCCTGCCTCTGTCTCCCAAAGTGCTGAGATTACGCGTGTGAGCCCCGCGGCCGGCCATCCTGACTACTTTCAGTGGCGCTTCATGCACACAGAGGTTAAGGGACACTGGAAGCTGACATCACCAAGAAGAACTCTGTGCCCAGAAGTCTGCAGTTTATCAGAATGTAAAGAATGTGAACATGGAATTTAGCCTGCAGATTTGCATTTGTTATCAAATGTCCTCAAGCAAGTTCCATTAAGGACATAAATTAAGCCTTTACCCTTTACATTATCACTGTTGTGACTTTCCACATAGTTTTCTAAGGAAAGTTATTAGAAGGTTGACCTCTAGAGATAACAGGCCTGTTCTGTCCAGCCTGTATTCCAGCCTGAGTCAGCAGTGACCCTGCATCCCATCCTGGGCCCTAGCCCTTCCCCATTCTCTGTCTGGCAGGGTCACTCCAGAAGGATTGCAATCATTTCTAGGAAAAAGAGGCAACAGGGTAATCCAGGGACCTGGGAGATGGGGCCAGGCTGCCAAATGTTCCTTGAGTCTTATTATGAGCCAGACATAGGATAGACAGAAATTAAGGGATGCCCGTTCCCTAAGAAATTCACAGAGTAAATTGTCTATCAACTGATGATAAACTATCAAATGTCTATCAACTGATGATAAACTGTGGTTTATTCATAGGACGGATATAATTCAGCCATAAAAAGGAATGAAGTACATGCTACAATGTGGATGAACCTTGAAAACATTATGCTAAGTGAAAGCCCAACACAAAAGGCGACATATTATGTAACTCCATTTAGCTGAAACGTTCAGAATAGGCAAATCCATAGAGAAAGAAAATAGATTAGGGATACAAAAATTAGCTGGGCGTGGTGGCATGTGCCTGTAATCCCCAGCTACTCAGGAGGCTGAGGCTTGAGATTCACTTGAACTGAGGAGGTGGAGGTTGCAGTCGGCCGAGATCAAGCCACCGCACTCCAGCCTGGGTGACAGAGCAAGACTCCATCTCAAAAAAAAAAAAAGAGTAAAAGATGCCAGGGGATAGAGGAGGAGCAATGGGGAGAAAGAAAGGTGACTTATGTCAGAGAAAGTTAACAACTTAAATATCAGACAACTGCATTCTCTAACATCTCTGGCTGGAGGAATTACATACCTGACTGCTTTTCTGAACACTCCAGCGTCTCACCATATTGCAAGGCTCCCTCTGTAATCTCAGATTACTAATTTCTTTCTTTCTTTCTTTCTTTCCTTCTTTTTGAGACGTAGTCTCCCTCTGTCGCCCAGGCTGGAGTGCAGTGGCTCGATCTTGACTCACTGCAACCTCCCCTCCCAGGTTCAAGCGATTCTCGTGCCTCAGCCTCCCGAGAAGCTGGGATTACAGGCACCTGCCACCATGCCCAGGGAATTTTTTGTATTTTTAGTAGAGACAGGTGGCCTCTAAATTCACCAATTTAGCCAGGTGGTCTTGATTTCCTGACCTCGTGATCCACCCGCCTCGGCCTCCCAAAGTGCTGGAATTGCAGGTGTGAGCCATTGCGCCTCCTGACCTCGTGATCCGCCCGCCTCGGCCTCCCAAAGTGCTGGAATTGCAGGTGTGAGCCATTGCGCCTCCTGACCTCGTGATCCGCCCGCCTCGGCCTCCCAAAGTGCTGGAATTGCAGGTGTGAGCCATTGCGCCTCCTGACCTCGTGATCCGCCCGCCTCGGCCTCCCAAAGTGCTGGAATTGCAGGTGTGAGCCATTGCGCCTGACACTGATTACTAATTTCTTATACAGACCACATCATCCAGCTCTGGGCTTTGATTTTTTTTGTTTTTCTTTTGAGACAGAGTCTCGTTCTCTTGCCCAGGCTGGAGTGAAGTGGCATGATCTCGGCTCACTGCCACCTTCGCTTCCTGGGTTCAAGTGATTCTCCAGCCTCAGCCTCCCGAGTAGCTGGGATCACAAGTGCATGCCATCACATCCAACTAATTTTTTGTATTTTTAGTAGAGACGGGGTTTCACCATGCTGGTCAGGCTGGTCTCAAACTTCTGACCCCAAGTGATCCGCCTGCCTTGGCCTCCCAAAGTTCTGGGATTACAGGCATGAGCCACCTTACCTGGCCCGGGCTTTGATTGAATAAAAGCCCTGATTTTATAAATCAGGCCCTGTGTTTCCTCAGTCCTAACCCAGATGACCTATATTTTCCTAAAGAAGGAGTTCTCGTCTCAAGAGGAACTCTGGTGCTAGCATTTAAAGTAATTTTTCTCATCATTAAAGTAACAATAATTTGGTCAAATTTAACTAATTTTTAAAGTTACCATGAACAATACACATTATTCAGTCAAGCAAAGAGCTAAAGTGAGACTATATTAGTCTAATAAAATCCTTTATTCAACATTTACTCAATAAAGTTTTACTGAGTGCCTCCTATAAAACAAAGAATAGGCTGGGCGTGGTGGCTCACACCTGTAATCTCAGCACTTCGGGAAGCTGAGGTAGGCAGATCCTTTGAGGACAGAGGTTCAAGCCCAGCCTGGTCAACAAGGTGAAATGCCATCTCTACTAAAAATAAAAAAATTCACTAGGTGTGGTGGCAGATGACTGTAAGCTCAGCTACTTGGGAGGCTGAGGCAGGAGAATCGCTTGAACCTGGGAGGCAGAGGCTGCAGTGAGCCAAGATCTCACCACTGCACTCCAGCCTGGGCAACAGAGTGAGACTCGGTCTCAAAGAAACAAAAACAAAAACAAGGAAAAAAGATCAGCCTCGGCAACACAGTGAGATGTCGTCTCTAAAAAAAAACAAACATTATTTTTGACTTTAGTTTTGAATAGTCAATGCATTCACATGGTACAAAATAGAAAAGTTGGCCGGGTGTGGTGGCTCATGCTTGTAATCGCAGGACTTTGGGAGGTTGAGGGGTAGATTGCTAGAGCCCAGGAGTTTGAGATCAGCCTTGGCAACATGAAAGCCCCATCTCTACTAAAAATACAAAAAGCAGCTGGGTGTGGTGGCACCCATGCCCATAGTCCCAGCTACTTGGGAGACTGAGGCAGGAGGATTACTTGAGCCCAGGAGCTGGAGCTTGCAGTGAGCCATGATCAGGCCACTGCACACCAGCCTGGACAGCAGAGCAAGACCCCATCTTGAAACAAACAAACAAATGAATAAAAAAATAGAAAAGCTACAGCAAAATAAAACTCTCTCTCTCTTCCCTGTCTCCTAGTTACCCAATCTCTGTCCCAGAAGAGATCTCTATTGCTGGTTTCTTGTATTTTTTTCTTTTTTTTGACGAAGTCTCACTCTGTTGCCCAGACTGGAGTGCAGTGGTGCAATCTCAGCTCACAGCAACCTCCGTCCCCTGGGTTCAAGTGATTCTCTTGCCTCAGCCTCCTGAGTAGCTGGGATTACAACCGCCCACCACCACGCCCAGCTAATTTTAGTAGTCTTGTTGTTGCCTTGAGACAGGGTCTCACTCTGTTGCTCAGGCTGGAGTGCTGTGGTGGGATTTCAGCTCATTACAACCTCTGCCTCCCGGGTTCAAGCAATTCTCCTGCCTCAGCCCCCCAAGTAGCTGGGATTACAGGCACTCACCACCATGCCTGGAAAATTTTGTATTTTTAATAGAGACGGGGTTTCACCATGTTGGTCAGGCTGGTCTCAAACTCCTAACCTTGTGATCAGCCCGCCTCGGCCTCCCAAAGTGCTGGGATTACAGGTGTGAGCCACCGCGCCTGGCCTAATTGTAGTATTTTTAGTAGAGACAGGGTTTTGCCATGTTGGCCAGGCTGGTCTCGAACTCCTGACCTGCCAAGGCAGGTGGATTGCCTGAGCTCAGGAATTCAAGACCATCCTACGCAACATGGTGAAACCCTATCTCTACTAAAATACAAAAAATTAGCTGGGCGTGGTGGTTTACAGCTGTAGTTCCAGCTACCCAGGAGGCTGCATCAGGAGAATTGCTTGAACCCAGGAGGCGGAGGTGGCAGTGAGCTGAGATTGCACCATTCTACTCCAGCCTGGGCAACAAAGCAAGACTCTCTGTCTCAAAATAAACAAACAAGCGAAACCCAAAAATCTCAGAGATCCTTCCAAATTTGTAGAGGAAGAATTAGTTCATTTTGAAAGTGGTTATAGATGATATCCCATGTTTTGTGAGCCCGTTTCCTATCAATGGATATTTAAGTTGTTTCCAATTTTTCCTTCTTATCAAATTCTGCCAAGAATAATCTTATTATATTACATTTCACACACGTATGGATTTACCTGTTGGTATAATTCCGAGAAGTGCAATTACTACATTATAGAGTTTGTGCTTTTAAAATTTTGATCGATATTATCACATTGCCCAAAATAGAGGTTGTACCAATTTACCATCAGCAAGCGGGGAGAGAGCCTGTTTACCCACATTTGGGGGGATGTGTTTGGAAATACTTTTGGAGGCCAGACCATACAAAGCCTTGTATACAAAGCTGGGAAATTTGAACTTGACCCATGAACCATGGAAACCCATGGAAGGGTGTTCGTCGTGGATAAGGAAGATTGTTTCTGAGCTTTGAAAGAAAGCTTATTTTCATGATGACATCCAATAAATTGTTTAGGGGATTTTTATTCTCCGACAGGCATGAGTAATGAATAACGTGATGAATCAGAGAAGGAACCAAATATCCATTAGGATTTCAGCCATGCTGGGGAGAGGATGGGTATCATTTGCGCACAGCTGACACTTGAATCAATGGGCTGGGATATGAGAGCCGCTTGGTTTCTTTACCATCTTCCTGCCTTCCTGCCATATTCTAACCTTCCTGCCTTTTTTCTTTTATCATACCCTTCCCACATGCTGATGGCTTTGTAGGAAACATATAGTCCTCAGGGTAATGACATAAAACCAACAGCAAGGACTTTTTATCCGCTGCTAACGGTTGACTGAAAGATAAGCAGACAGGTAATAGAGCAACTTTATCTTTCCCTGGAAGACCATTTGACAAATTAATAAATAGGCTTTGGAGCAGGCATTGAACAAAGAGCTGGGTGACACAAAACACAGACACTGTCAAGCTGAGTCTTTGTTTCTTCAACAAAAGGTAGTTGCCATTATTTGATGGAAAGACGGAAGGGAAGATGGATGATGATGGGTGGACGTGAGGGCACCCACATATGAAAGTCCCAAGAGCGAGCTGCATCCAGAGGCCCCAGCAGTGGTTCAAGCATGAGTGCAGTGAGCTTGCTACTCCTGGTGCTTGCTCTGAGGTTTAGGGCCGCCGCTGCCGAGCCAGAGGAGGGCAGCTTCTGCTCTAAGAGCCAGGTGGCCTTCAGAGATGCTTGCTACGAATTTGTGCCACTCAGACGCACCTTCCACGATGCCCAGAGCTGGTGCGAGGGGCAAGGAGGCCATTTGGTCTTCATTCACGATGAAGGCACCCAGCAGTTTCTGCAGAAGCACATCTCCCAGGACAGGGAATGGTGGATCGGACTCACATGGAATTTGGCACGGAATGGAACCACGGAAGGTAGGCGCTGTGATCGCTGTGTTTTACGAGACATGTGTGCTTGCAATTCTTGCCATCACTTCTCACCCAAAGTAACATGGAACAAATGAGTATGTCTTAATTCTCACGGTATGGATACCCTTCCCTTTGGTTGTTTGTGGATTAAATAAAACAATTCGTGTCTAATGCCTAGCACAGAATCTGGCACATGACTGACACTCTAGAAATGTTCACTTCTTTGCATGTTGCTAATAATAATACTCTGACTGCTTCGATTCTTGCTAGAATAGTGCCAGGCACTATCCTGAGTGCTTCACGGTCATTCTCATGTTGAATTCTTACAATCACAAATGAGAAAAATTATTATATCCCCATTTTACAGTCTCAGAAAATAATGACTAAGTTTTGCTTTTTTTTTTTTTTTTTTTTTTTTTTTTGAGACAGAGTCTTACTCTGTTACCAGGCTGGAGTGCAGTGGCTTGATCTGGGCTCACTGCAACCTCCGCCTCCCGGGTTCAAGCGAGTCTCCTGCCTCAGCCTCCTGAATAGCTGGGACTATAGGCACATTCCACCACACCCAGCTGAGTTTTTTTGTAATTTTTTTTTAGTAGAGATGGGGTTTCACTGTGTTGGCCAGGCTGGGACTAAGCTGTTTTTCCTCAAAGTGTCCCACCTGTCTTTCCCCACTTGCTGTGAGATTAAAGCAGGCCAAGCGCTTAGCATAGCTCCATTCACGGTCTGATTTTAATGGTCCTGAAAGTCTTAGTTTTCCTCTATTCTCTGAGGGCTCTTTTCCCGAGCCCAGTGGAGTGAGGTGAGCCCTTCTCTATGAGCCGGCAGGGCTCTGTTCTCACTTCCAAGGCAGTGCTTTCAGTGTGGCTTAAATGGCTTACTTGTCTGTCTCCCTCTTAGACTACAAGCCCTTCAAGGAAACAACTGTACTCTGGCCATTTTTGTTTCCCAGTGCCTAGACACAGTTGAGAATGGACAAGGAGACTAGGCGCAGTGGTTCACGCCTGTAATCCCAGCACTTTGGGAGGCCAAGGTGGGCAGATCACTTGAGGTCAGAAGTTCGAGACCAGACAGACCAACATGGTGAAACCTCGTCTGTACTAAACACACAAAAAGTAGCTGGGCGTGGTGGCACACACCTGTAATCCCAGCAACTTAGGAGGCTGAGACAGGAGAATTGCTAGAACCCAGGAGACAGAGGTTGCAGTGAGCCAAGATCATGCCATTGCACTCCAGCCTGGGCAACAGAGAGAGATACTGTCTCAAAAAAAAAAAAAAAAAGAGAGAGAGAGAACAGACAAGAAAACATTGGCATTTAAGCCTCACACGGATCCCACTAGGTAAGCATGGCTACTCTCCTTTCACAGAGGAGGAAAATGAAGTCTAGAGAGAAACAACGTACTCAACATGACAGTGATGCCCAGCAGGGACTCCACCAGTCAGAGCGACACTAAGCCTGGCTTTGCTGGGCACCTTGGTACCCAGAGGTTCTCTTTGCCCATGCAGAAGCTACTGGGTTTGAGAAATAAGTCATGGTCTGAGCCGAACATCCACAGAAATATGCCAGAGTGGATGGAAATGTTTTCATAAGTGAGCCACTGGGAAGCTTATTTAAGAAAACCCACAGCCAAGGGGATTTGAATTCTTAAGATGCCACTGCAGGCAATGTCTCCTGAATGGTTTCTGGAGGTGTAGATGCAACAGCGGCTGATTTCTGTGTATTGATCATCTGCTCACATGCAGCTAGAGGAGCCGTGCCTGTGAAAAGCTCTCAAGGGCTACTGTGCTGCTGTTGCAGAAAATGAGGTGGTTCTAACTAGCTAATAGGTAACAACCTCCAATGTTTAATGTCGTTTAAGAAGCAAGGGCCAGACACTGTGTGCAATGAGATGGCATTTGTGTAAATAGATTTCAGGCAATCATAAATGCTGATGTGTGAATACAATTCAGCCTGTAACCATTTATGAGAAACGTAACACTGATGTCGGGAGAGGGAAGATACTTTCCTTTTACATTCTTTGTACCATTTGGAATTTTAAAAACCATTTTATTTGCAAGAATTTCTTTCAAAAAATTTATAATTCTATTTTTGAGTATCCATAATAGATTTTTGGTTTTTGAAACAGAGTCGCACTCTGTCTCCCAGGGTGGAGTGCAATGGCACGATATTGGCTCACTGCAACCTCCGCCTCCCGAGTTCAAGCAATTCCCCTGCCTCAACCTCCCCAGCAGCTGGAATTACAGACATGCACCACCAAGCCCAACCAATTTTTGTACTTTTAGTAGAGACGGGGTTTCACCACGTTGGCCAGGCTGGTGTTGAACTCCTGACCTCAAGTGATCCATCCACCTTGACCTCCCAAAGTGCTGGGATTACAGGCGTGAGCCACCGCACCCCACCCATAGTGAATTTTTAACTTTAGTGTTTCTAGCTCTCTGGTGTCCTCAACATGGTTCTGTTTTAAATACACACACACACACACACACACACACACACACACACCCCTCTTTGAAGTTACATCAGTGTTTTCAAGGGTCTGAAGGGACCCAAAGTAACAACTGCTTAAATTTTTTTTTTTTTTTTTTTTTTGAGATGGAGTTTCGCTCTTGTTACCCAGGCTGGAGTGCAATGGCGCGATCTCGGCTCACCGCAACCTCCGCCTCCTGGGTTCAGGCAATTCTCCTGCCTCAGCCTCCTGAGTAGCTGGGATTACAGGCACGCACCACCATGCCCAGCTAATTTTTTGTATTAGTAGAGATGGGGTTTCACCATGTTGACCAGGATGGTCTCGATCTCTTGACCTCGTGATCCACCTGTCTCAGCCTCCCAAAGTGCTGGGATTACAGGCTTGAGCCACCGCGCCCGGCCACAACTGCTTAAATTTTAACTCAGCACTGTCCAGATGAACTTGGCAAGGGACACAGCTTATGAAGCCAATGGCACCTTAAAATATACCATGGCCCACTTCTGGACTCTTTATTATTATTATTATTTTGAGACAGCATCTTGCTCTATCTCCTAGGCTGGAGTGTAGGGGCATAATCATGGCTCACTGCAGCCTTGACCTCCTTGACTTATCAACAATCCTCCCAACTCAGCCTCCCGAGTAGCTGGGACCACAGAAACCATGCCTCATCAATTGTTTTTCTTTTTTTGTAGAGACAAGGCCTCTCTGGCCTGCCCAGGCTGGTCTTAAACCCAAGTGATCCTCCTGCCTCCGGGATGTTGAGATTACAAGCATGAGCCACGGTGGCTGGCCCCTGGGCTCTTCCTTAGATTGTGGTTAGGGCTGGGTGTACTGGCTCATGTAATCCCAGAACTTTGGGAGGCCGAGGCAGGTGGAGTTCAAGCTGAGGAGTTGGAGGCCAGCCGGGCAACTTGGTAAAATCCCTATCTCTACCAGAAATACAAAAAAAACAGCCAGGCGTAGTGGCTTGCACTTGTGGTCTCGCCTACTCAGGAGGCTGAGGTGGGAGGATCACTTAAGCCTGAGAGGCAGAGGTTGCCGTGAGCTGAAATGACACCACCGCACTCCAACCTGGGTGACGGGGCAAGATCCTATGTCAAAATAAATAAATGACTGATTATGGTTAGACAGAGCTGGCAGCCTCATTTATTTAACCGAAGCACCTTTTGTGAGCTCTCCAATTTGGTGCTTTGGTTCTTACATTGAGTGTTTGAAGATGATGGTGAGGAAGAGAGCTTTACTGGCCCAGGGGAGAGAGGTCTCCAGCCCATCAACATTAATAGCTGACCTGCTGCGCACCAGCGGCAGAGCAGGGGTGAGCCCTGCATTTGTACAAATGGAGTCAGAAGACAGTTGCTGAGACCTGGCGGTCGTGTTGCCCTCCCAGGGCTGAGAACCTGGCTGGACACCTCTAATGTGACCTACAGCAACTGGCGCAGAGGGCAGGCCACCGCAGCCCCTGACACCTGCGGCCACATCGGGAAAGGCCCTTCCTCTGAGTGGGTGGCCTCAGACTGCACCCAGACCTTCGCCTTCGTGTGTGAGTTCGGTGAGTGAACCCTGCGCCGGGGTCCCCTCCTCCCGCCCCGTCTCCCTGCCTTCGCGAGGCCCCCTCTCCAGCCTCGCCTCTCCCTCCTGTTTCTGCCTCCCTCTCTCTGACCTTCTCTTTCTCTTGCCCCCGCCTCTGTTTCAGTTTTCTCTTGTTCTTTCTTCCTCTTCTCTTTTTCTCGAACTCTGTTTCTCTCCCTCAGTCTCTGACTCTCTCCCTGTCTCTGTGGTCTCTCTGTCTCCCTCTCACTCTGCAGGGCCTGCCTGTGTCCGTCTCTGTCTCCCTGTTGGAGCTGACCTGTGTGTGTGTTTTTCCGAGTTCGCCTCTGTTTGTGGCTGCTCTCGCTGTCTCTATGCCTCTCTCTCTACCCAAGTGATGCTCCGTCGCTCATCCCTGTCCTCTGCCCCTCCACCTGCCTGCCTTCCTGACTGCCCACCTGTCTCGTCTCTGTCTCTGTCTTTCCCTCTCTCTCTCTCTCTTTTTTTTTTTTTGAGATGGAGTCTCGCTCTGTCACCCAGGCTGGAGTACAGTGGCACAATCTCGGCTCACTGCAACCTCTGCCTTCCAGGTTCAAGCAATTCTCCTGCCTCAGCCTCCTGAGTAGCTGATATTACAGGTGTGAGCCACCATGCCTGGCTAATTTTTATATTTTTTTAGTAGAGACGGAGTTTCGCCACATTGGCCAGGCTGGTCTCAAACTCCTGACCTCAAGTGATCTGCCCATCTCGGCCTCCCAAAGTGCTGAGATTATAGGGGAGAGCCACCATGCTTGGCCTCCAGGAGGTTTAATATTACAGTGGGGGCACAGAGAAGCTAACTAATTTGTTGAAGGTCACACAGCAGTGTGTGGCTGGGCTGGATCTGATCCCTGGGACCTTGACTCAGTGCGATGCTGCCGACGACCACATTTTATTTCTCACCCCTGCCAAGCAGCTCCTATCAGGTTCTTGCCTCTCAGCCCAACCCCCCTGGGACCCTCCTCTTCCTGTGAACCTGCACTCAACCATCTGTAACCTTAACCCCCATTAATGTCTTGCCTTCCCTTTGCCACAGGGGTTGGCCAGAGCCTGGCCTGCGAGGGCCTCAATGCCACCATGCACTGCGGTTCGGGGCAGGTCATCCAGGTCCAGGATGCCGTCTATGGGCGCCAGAACCCCCATTTCTGCACCCAGGATGCTGGGCGTCCCTCAGATCTGGGGCAGGGATGCGGCTGGGCCAACGTCAAGGATGAGGTGGCAGGTATGGCTCAAGGGCTCTGCAGCTCTGGCTGCCAGCGGAGGGCGGTTGTTGGTATTCTGTGCTCAGCAAGGGTTCCTCAAAAGCCTCTGATAATCTTCATCTCTGATGCTGGGCTCCAACACGTGGGAAAACTGGCCAGTCCCGGCCCATGGCACCGAGCAGGGAAGCAGGTGCCTGTGGCCCACCCACCCCGACATCAAACCCAGCCACGGATCTAGCAGGCATGGTGTGCCTTGACCCCTGCTGGGTGAAAGAAACATCACTTTTTAAACTTAATTTTTAAAAAAGTTTGAAATACTCCAAACCTGTAGACAAGAATAGAAAATACTGTAATGAACTCCCACAAATCCACTGCCCACCGTCATCAGGTCTCAACACCATGCACACTTGCTTAAGAATCCCTCGTTAGGACAATGAACACAGCCGGGCACGGAGGCTCACGCCTATAGTCTCAGCACATTGAGAGGCCAAGGTGGGTGGATCACCTGAGGTCAGGAGTTCAAGACCAGTGTGTCCAACATGGTGAAACCCTGTCTGTCCTAAAAACACAAAATTACAGGTGTGCTGGTGGCCACCTGTAATCCTAGGTATTCGGGAGGCTGAAGCAGGAGAATCACTTGAGCCCTAGAGGCGGAAGTTGCAGTGAACCAAGATCACGCCACTGCACTCCAGCCTGGGGGACAGAGTGAGACTGTCTCAAAAAAAAAAAAAGAAAAAGAAAAATGAATACAACACTAGGATAGACTCCTGTGTATCCCTCTATAGTCCTGTTTCTGTCACGAATTCAGTGTTTCTTAATCACATGCATGCTTCATGCTTCTCTATTTTCTTTCTTTCTTTCTTTGACAGTCTCTCTCTGTTGCCCAGGCTGGAGTGCAGTGGCCCGATCTCTGCTCACTGTAAGCTCCGCCTCCTGGGTTCAAGAAATTCTCATGCCTCAGCCTCCTGAGTAGCTGGGATTACAGGCGCTCACCGCCACGCCTGGCTAATTTTTGTATTCTTAGTATAGAGGGGGTTTCACCATGTTGGCCAGGCTGGTCTTGAATTCCTGAGTTTAGATAACCTGCCGGTCTCTGCCTCCCTAAATGCTGGGATTATGGGCGTAAACAACCGCGCCTGCTTTATTTTCACCTTCTTTGCATGCATTCCTAAATGCTACAGAGTGTTTCTTTGCAGGGTTTTGTTTTGTTTTTGAGACACAGTCTCGCTCTGTCACCCAGGCTGGAATGCAGTGGCACAATTTTCATCCACTGCAACCTCTGCCTCCTGCGTTCAAGCAATTCTTGTGCCTCAGCGTCCCGAGTATAGCTGGGACTACAGGCATGCGCCACCACACCTGGCTAATTTTTTATATTTTTAGCAGAGATGGGGTTTCACCATGTTTGCCAGGCTGGTCTCGACCTCCTGACCTCAGATGATCTGCCTGCCTCAGCCTCCCAAAATGTTGGGATTACAGGCTTGAGCCACCGTGCCCTGCCACTTTGCAGGGTTTTAATGTTTATATAATGGTATCTTACCGTGTCATTCTACAGAGTGCGTTTTTCTTTTCGTTTTGGTTCTTGTGTTGTGCTCAACGTTATGTTTTTGAGATGCATTACCCATCTTGATACACGCTGTGCTAGTTTATTTCATCTGTTGTGTAACTGTGCTGTCACTTGTCTCTCCTGTTGGGAGAGGTGTGGGTTGGTTCTTAATCTTTGTGACTGTGGATGACGCTGAAGCTAAGCTCCTGATGGATGGTATCTCTTGTTCACATGGGAAAGTAACTTCAGGGCTTCGTTTTTCTAAATCAGATTAACTCTACTTCTGAGCTGCACTTGCCCAGTGACCAGGATTCAGTTTCTGGGTTTATGGGGGTTTCTGGCATCTGCTGGGAAGTGAAAACTCCTCAGAGACTTCCCTGGTCCAGGACATCGGGTAGCCCTCTCCTTTCTGCTGCTGTGACCACTGGCCCGCCTGCAGGGTCGAGGAAGGCAGGTGGTCTGCTGCTTCTTGGCTAAGTGAGGACACAGCCCCCTGTGACCAGGCTGTGAGCCCCGGTCCCAGGAACCAACCTTCCCGTTTATGCCTCTTGCAACTCTCCTCTGAACCTCTGCCTCCGCCCAAAGACCCTTTGAAGATTCAGGGAGGGATGCCCGATACTCCCAGAACCTCCTCCTGCCTTGGGAAACTGAGAATGGCTTCTCTGTCCTCACGCCTCTTGGAACCAACATGGGGAAAGGAAATGCTAAAAGCAGCCAGCTGGTTTTCACCGACTCTCCTTACTCCAGCGTTCCCGAGGCTGTGGCCCCTGCCAGGAGGAAGGGCCCCGGGTGGGAGGATGGATGTACCTCCCTCACCGGGGCACTGCTGGGCTGGCTGGGCTGTTTCCTCAAAGGCTCAGCTGCAAGTTCCTGAAATGTGGCACCCACAGCTCAGAGAGCATGTTAGAGGGGAGTCCTGAACCCTGCTGTGGGGGTCGGAGGAGGAGCACAGGGAGGATCCCAGGGGGTCTGTAGCTAAGTGCCCCCATCACTTGTTCAGTCAGTTAGCCAATAAACACTAGGTTTTTTTGTTTTTTGTTTTGAGACAAAGTCTTGCTCTGTTGCCCAGGCTGGAGAGTAGTGGTGCAATCGAGGCTCACTGCAACCTCCGCCTCCCAGGCTCAAGCCATTCTCCTGCCTCAGCCTCCCAAGTAGCTGGAATTACAGGAGAGCACTACCACACCTGGCTAATTTTTTATTTTTTGTAGAGACAGGGTTTCAACATGTTGGCCAGCCTGGTCTTGAACTCCTGACCTCAAGTGATCCACCCATCTTGGCCTCCCAAAGTGCTGGGATTATAGGCATGAGACACGGCACCCTGCCCAAACTCTGTATTTCAAAGAGCTGAAAGCATAGTGGGGAGATAGTGATACACAAGCAATGAACTAACGCTGTGATAAATGCCGCAACCCAGAAGAGCAAGTGATGCCACTTGGGATTCCAGGTGTCTGTGGATCGCATTCTGAGCCACAAGGCATCTTGGGACCTGAAGGAGTTTTAAAGTTTGTCTGCAAGGCGTGTTTAAATCCTGGAATTAGATTGGATTTAGTTTACTTTCTGTTTTTTTTTTTTAAGTAGATTATATGTGGCTACAAACAGTAATAGAAAAACACAGGTTCTGGCATTAGACCTCTCTTGGAGATTGTTTAATCTGAGAACAGAGACAAGGTGGTGGCTGGTGTTCCTGTTTGATCAGAGGGGCTCCCCTGATCATAGGGTAGAGGTGGGGCTCAGGAAAGCTTTACAGGGGGCAGCACCAGGAGGCTGGCTGTGAAGGAAGAGCAGGATCCAGCTGGGAGAAAGGCTGGGGGACGAGGTGGTGAGGACATGAGGTGGCAGGCTCAGGTGTGGACTGTAGTATGAACCATGATGGTGGAGAGAGAGCCCCGGATGGTCTTGCTGGGTAACCACAGTGTTAGAAAACACCTCAGCGGGGACGTGGCCTCCACACCTTGAGGCAGTTTATATATTCCAAGGGGATGTTAAATATTTTGCGTGGTTTAATTTGTGAGCTGGAAGGTGAGCCCTGCTGCTACCCCCAGCGCAGACTGCTTAGACCAAGTCCAAGGATGGGGCAGCACCCCTGGGATGTAGGCAGCAGACAAGAGGGTGGCAGGTTGGGGTTCATTCCCAGCTCAGCCCCTGCTGCTTGGGTGACCCAGGGAAGTAGCAGAATCTTTCTAAGTTTCGTGGGTCTCCTGTGAGGGTCAGAAGAACCTGGAGAAGAGTGTGGCACTTTGTAGACACTCTGCAAATGGAGCTGACATTCCTGCATGCTCTGTTCCAGCTGGCTCTGAGCCAGCAGTATCGGGGTCAGCATCCCCTGGGAGCTTGTTAGAAATGCACACTCTCTACCTGCACCCTATACCTGCTGAATCAGAATCCTGGGGGGCGGGGTCTGATCCTAGTTAATTGCTGACAGCTGCCTGTTACCTGGGGCTCCCACTGGGGGAACTGCAGGGTCAGCAGAGAAGAGGCTTAAAAAAAAACAAGAGTCGGGGCATGGTGGTTCATACCTGTAATCCCAGCACTTTGGGAGGCCAAGGTGGGCAGATAACTTGAGGTAAGGAGTTCGAGACCAGCCTGGCAAACATGGTGAAACCCCATCTCTATCAAAAATACAAAAATTAGCCAGTTTGGTGGCATGGGCTGGTAATTCCAGCTACTCAGGAGGCTGAGGCAGAAGAATCGCTTGAACTCAAAAGATGGAGGTTGCAGTGGGCTGAGATTGTGCCACTGCACTCCAGCCTGGGCAACAGAGTAAGACCCTGTCTTAAAAATAAAATAAAATAAAATAAACCCTCCCCCTCTTTTGGAGATTACAGTTTAGTGCTGTGGATACATATAATGGGAGTAACTCAGACTGAAGAGTGTATCCAATCAGGTCTTTCAATAGAAGAAATTTAATGTAGGGAATTGGTTTCCCAAGTCATGAAAGTGCTGAGAAGCCAAGTGAGGGGATGCCGCTGCAGCCCCATGATTAGCAGCCAGGGAAAGCTGCTACCACCCCTAAAGGCCGGAAGAATAACCGGAAGGGGTGTTTTTACCAAAACCAGAAGTCAGGTTCATCTGGCAGGTACTATAGCCATGGCAGAGCTTGCCAGGTGGGAGATAGGACCGTGTATAGAGGGCCTGTCCAGCAGGAGCTGGAGCTACAGGGGAGCTGCTGTGAGAGGCAAGATGAGACGTACCCTGGCTTCTGTCCTCTTTCTGTCTGGCATAGGCAGAATCATGGCCCTCAAGAATTCTCATCCGAATCCATGGAGCTGTGGGTATGATGAGACTCCATGCCTGTGGCTATGGTCCATGCCAAAAGGTACTTTGCAGATGTAATTAAGGTTGCTAATCAGTTGGTTTTAGGATAGAAAGATTATGCTGGAATATGCCATTGGGTACAGTCTAAACACGTGAGCCCTTAAAGGCACAGAACTTTCTCTCATTAGAAGCAGAAGACAGATGTGGGAAAAGGAGAAGTCAGAGAGATTCCAAGTGCGAGACAGGTTTGATGCACTGCTGCTGGCTGTGAGATGCACAGGTCACATGGAAGGACTGAAGAGGGGGCTATAGGAGCTGAGGGCAGAATTCTGCCAAAAGACTGAGATTGGAAGTAGATCCTTCCCTGGAGTCTCCAGAAAGAAACACAGCTGGCTGGGCACAGTGCCTCACACCTGTAATCCCAGCACTTTGGGAGGCCAAGGCAGGAGGATCACCTGAAGTCAGGAGTTGGAGACCAGCCTGGCCAACATGGTAAAACCCTGTCTCTACTAAAAATACAAAATTAGCTGGACGTGGTGGCACATGCCTCTAATCTCAGCTGCTTGGGAGGCTGAGGCAGGAGAATTGCTTGAACCCGGAAGGCGGAGGTTGTGGTGAGCCAAGATTGCACCACTGCACTCCAGCCAGGGCAACAAGAGTGAAACTGTCTCAAAAAAAAAAAAAAAAAAAAGAAAAGAAAAGAAAAGAAACACAGCCCTGCTGACACCTTAGTGTCAGCCCTGTGATATCCCTGGGCAGAGGCCAGCTGAGCCTACCCGGACTTCTGACCTCCATACAGAATTGTGAGATTTAAAAAATCTGTGTCGTTTTATTAATTTTTCATTTATTTTATTTTTGAAATGGAGTCTCGCTCTGTTACCCAGGCTGGAGTGCAATGCTGTGATCTCGGCTCACTGCAATCTCCACCTCCCAGGTTCAAGCAATTCTCCTGCCTCAGCCTCCTGAGTAGCTGGGACTACAGGCACCTGCCACCACACCTGGCTAATTTTTGTTTTCTTAGTAGACAAAGAGTTTCACTGTGTTGGCCAGGCTGGTCTTGAACTCCTGACCTCAAGCGATCCACCTGCCTCAGTCTCCCAAAGTGCTGGGATTATAGGCACAAGCCATCACACCTGGCAAAAAATCTGTTTTTGTTTTGTTTTGAGATGGAGTCTCATTCTATAGCCTAGGATGGAGTGCAATGGCACAAGCTCTGCTCACTGCAACCTCTGCCACCCAGGCTTAAACTATTCTCCTGCCTCAGCCTCCCAAGTAGCTGGGATTACAGGTATGTGCCACCATGTCCAGCTAATTTTTGTATTTTTAGTAGAGATGGAGTTTCACCGTGTTGGTCAGGATAGTCTTGATCTCTTGACCTCGTGATCCACCCACCTTGGCCTCCCAAAGTGCTGGAATTACAGGCGTGAGCCACCATGCCTGGCCAAATCTATGTTGTTGTAAGTCATTAAGCTAGTGGTAATTTGTTACAACAGTGATTAGAAATGAATATACCACCATCCAGTCCTCCACCAGTGCCGGCCATGGGCCAAGCCTACCTGGAAGCCAGTGGCCAAGGGAGTTTGGAAAATGTAGTTCCCTGAGATACAAAGCAGGGCGGGGTGAGGGTGGCTCTGTGGGCCCAGGACCAACTGCCCAGAAGAGGTGGGATCTATCAGGTAACCAGGAAAACACAGGTGGGTGTTCTGGGCCTGTTTCTTTCTCCCAGGCTTCTTTGCAGGCATCCCTTGGACAGGGGGAGAGGTGCTGGATGACCCTGAAGTTTCTGGAATGGGCTATCCCTATTCCTGCCTTCTGTGGGCATGAGGCATCCTGATAGATACAGGATTTTAATCTTGCCCCCTCTGCTGGTTCTCTGGGTATAGATTTCTATTTTGGGCCATCTGACTAGATGCTGCTGAACCGGTGGTTCTCAAAGTGGGGTCCCTGGGCCAGCAGCATCAGGATCAGCATCCCGTAGGAGCTGGTTAGAAATGCAAATTCTCCAGCTGCACTCTGTACCTACTGAATCAGAATCGCTGGGGGTGGGGTCAGAAATGTGGTATCTTCGTAAGCCCTGCAGGGGGATCTGGTGCAAGCTCAAGTCTGAGACCAGGATGCTAGAGCCTGAACTACTTGAGGGCAGAAACCCTCCTTCTCCATCCCCTGAGTACCTAGCCCAGTGCCTGGTCTTCAGGAAATATCAAAAGGCATTTGTTGGGCGGATGTTGGGTAAATGAATGGGTGGATGACAGGTCATTCATCTCTGTGCAGCTCTGTTTAATGTATCCTCTTTTGTCTTGCATACCACTCCTGCTTCCCCTGGGACGTGGGTGTTTCCCAGGCCAGTGCCAGGGGCTGCAGGCATGCCAGGTGGCAGCAGATGAGATCTACTTTGGAGACCTGTGTCCGACTCAGGGCAATTACCTGTGGGTGCAATACCAGTGTCGGGAAGGTGAGTCCCCAACTTGCTTGAGCATAGAAATTTCCCTCTTAGGCCAGGCACGGTGGCTCACATCTGTAATCCCAGCACTTTGGGAGGCTGAGGTGGGTGGATCACCTGAGGTCAGGAGTTGGAGACCAGCCTGACCAACACAGAGAAACCCTGTCTCTACTAAAAATATAAAATTAGCCTGGTGTAGTGGCACATGCCTGTAATCTTAGCTACACTGGAGGCTGAGGCAGAAGGATCACTTGAACCTGGGAGGCAGAGGCTGCTGTGAGCCAAGATTGTGCCATTGTACCCCAGCCTAGGCAACAAGAGCAAAACTCCATCTCAAAAAACAAAAAACAAACAGAAATTTCCCTCTTATTTCATGGCATGTCCATCTTCCCCTGAAAACAGAGGCAGCAGCCACCCACGTGGGCTGATCTCTGTGCGCTAAGAGACTTCCTTATTCAAAATTGTTCCCTTCGGCTGGGTACGGTTTCTCACATCTGTAATCCCAGCACTTTGGGAGGCCAAGGCAGGAGGATAGCTTGAGCCCAGGAGTTTGAGACCAGCCTGGGAAACATGGAGAAACCCAGCCTCTACAAAAAGTGTAAAAATTAGGCTGGGTGCATGGCTCATGCCTGTAATCCCAGCACTTTGGTAGGACGAGGAGGGGTGGATCACTCGAGGTCAAAAGTTTTAGACTAGCCAGCTAACATAGTGAAACCCTGTCTCTACCAAAAAAATACAAAAATTAGCCAGGCATAGTGGCATGCACCAGTAGTCCCAGGTACTTGGGTGGCTGAGGTGGGAGAATCACTTGAACCCGGGAGGCAGAGGTTGCAGTGAGCAAAGATCACACTACCTCCCTCCAGCCTAGGTGACAGAGTGAAATCCTGTCTCAAAAAATAAAAATAAAAATTTTCTGTGTGTGGTAGTACACACCTGTAATCCCAGCTCCTCAGTCTCTACTGAGGTGGGAGGATCACCTGAGCCTGGGGAGATGAAGGCTGCAGTGAGCGACGATTGTGCCACTGTAATATAGCCTGGGTGAAAGAACAAGACCCTGTCTTAAAAAGAAAGAAAGATCCACATCAAAATACTGGACGGGTAGCCAGGAGAGAGTAGGTTATAAACAGAAATGTGCAATTTTGTTTCACAAGGGCATGCAGCATCTCGTGTTTTGGTCCACAGGCCTGCAGCTGATGGTGTCCGGTGAGAGTTTCATCTTTGACGATGTCACCATCTCTCTGACATGGCTCCTCTCGCCCTACATAGGAAACCTGTCCTGTATAATTAGTACAGGAGACGGCCACACTTTTGATCCCTACTACCCCCCCAGGTAAGAGGAATCTCTGAGCCTTGATTCAGGTCGTATCACCAGTTTTTTTGCCACATAACAAACCAACCCAAAAGTTGGTGGCTTAAAACAAGTTACCATTTCTTATGGTTCTTTGGAGACCTGGTGGCTTTTCGTATCTGTGTGGAGTTGGCTGGGGTGGACTGTCTAGGAAGACCTTCCTCACTCACGTCTAGTGGTCAGCTGGATGTCAGCTAGAGGCCTGTGCTGTTCATCACCCAACAGGTTAGCCTACGCTCATTCATACGGTGGCATAATGTCCCTAGCTGCAGATGACAGCAGAGCCTGATGAGCAAACATTTTTTCAGATCTCTGCTCATGTTACATTTCTAAGACACCATTGGCCCAAGCAAGTTCCATGGCTTAGACCAGATTCAAGAGGTGGAGAAGTAGCTCCCACTTACTGACGGATGGAGCATGGAGCAACACTGCAAGGCGCTCCCATTCAGGAATGGGAGGAACTGTTGCTGCTATGTTTTTTTTGAGATGGAATCTCGCTCTGTCGCCCAGGCTGGAGTGCAGTGGTATGATCTTGGCTCATAGCAACCTCTGCCTCCTGGGTTCAAGCAATTCCCTGCCTCAGCCTCCCGAGTAGCTGGGATTACAGGTGCATGGTACCATGCCTGGCTAATTTTTTTGTATTTTTAGTAGAGACGGGGTTTCAGCATCTTGGCCAGGCTTGTCTTGAACTCCTGACCTCATGATCCACCCACCTCAGCCTCTCAAAGTGTTGGGATTACAGGCGTGAGCCACTACGCCCGGCCTGCTGCTACTTTTGCAAACACACTACCTCATAGATTTTTTGTTCTCTTTCTTTTCCTTTTTTTTTTTTTTGAGACAGGGTCTCACTCTGTCGCCCAGGCTGGAGTGCAGTGGTGAGATCTCAGCTCACTGCAACCTCCACCTCCCAGGTTCGAGTGATTCTCCTGCCTCGGCATCCTGAGTAGCTGGGACTATAAGTGTGCTCCACCATGCCCAGCTAATTTTTGTATTTTTAGTAGAGATGGGGTTTCACCGTGTTGGCCAGGCTGGTCTTGAACTTCTGACCTCAGGTGATCCGCCCACCTCAGCCTCTCAAAGTGCTGGGCTTACAGGTGTGAGCCACTGTGCCTAGTCACCACTTACCTTTAAAAAATCATTTTTATAAACAGTGGGAAGTGCCTTTCTGATGACTTCTTATCATACCAGCAGCCACAGTACTCAATTTACAATATGAAAAATCGCACGAATTTTGATTTTTGAGTATACGGAAGCCACATATTTTGTGTAAATATCACTGTGCTTTTCTTTTATGTGTTGGTACAGCCTCCTACTTTTTCTTAACTCCTCATTAGTCTAAGAGGTGAGATTTTTAAATCAAACCCTTCGTGTCCATTGTAGTTAAATAACGAGCTGATGGGGGGAATTACATTGCATAGAAGTCAGAAGACGTCTCTTTTAGAAGCTGCTTTTCACCTTGCCTCATGTTCATTTGCATGGAGGGTCTTTTTGTTTCCCTGTCATGGAAACTTTTCTACATTTCTGAAATTGTATTATTGGCCTTACAGAACAATTTGCATGTGGTGACATCTGTGAGCATCCAGGGTTGGTTAGCTAAGTGCCACCTACTGGTAGATCTAGGAATTGACATTGTTCTTCCATTATTAATCAGAGCAGCTTCTGCAAACACTGATGGGAGTGCAGAGATTTGTCTGGACACCAATAATCCACAAAACAATACAAGCCCTAGCATGACCTAGAGCTAAAGCCCTCTCTGGGGGAACCTGAATTATAAGGTAGGAGCAATGGATCTAGAGAAAAGAGAGCAGCATGACCCTGAAAGGGTGTGGCATATTCAAATAACTGCAAGCCCCTCCCCATGCCTGGAGTTCAGGCTTCTGTGGAAAAATGACAGATGCTGGGAAATTCAGCAGGAGACTGTTCCTGAAGAGCCTTTGATGCCAGCCAGTCTAACGTAGGCGGGGTCTGTCAACTAAAGCAAAATCAAGCTTTTTACATAATTATGGTTAGTTTTATTTAGAAGTCTTACTGCAAACTGTGGACTGATGACCACAGCCCAGGAGGAGACTTTCTTTCTTTCTTTCTTTTTTATTTTTTTTTTGGTAGGAATCTTTCAAAGACGTTCTGCCGGACTGCTCCAAACAGCGTTTCAGCTCGTAGCTTATATATGAGTTGCGGAGGTTCAGTCCACATAAAATCACATCAAAGTGTGGGTGCAAGAGTACATCTGGCTCGAGACAGCTAAAGTTTATCTTGTTGGCTGGCTTCGGTAGCTCATGCCTGTAATCCCAGCACTTTGGGAGGCCAAGGTGGATGGATCACTTGGGGTCAGGAGTTCAAGACCAGCCCGGCCAACATGGTGAAACCCCATCTCTACTAAAACAAACAAACGAACAAACAAAAACACATAAAAATTAGCCGGATGTGGTGGTACATGAGAGGCTGATGGAGGAGAATCGCTTGAACCTGAGAGGCGGAGGTTGCAGTGAGTCGAGATCGTGCCACTGCGCTCCAGCCTGGGAGACAGAGAGAAACTCTGTCTCAAAAAAAAAATCTTGTTACAGATTGCAGAAGCATAATCACTAGCCGTCTCAGACATTATCTTATATGTAAGAAAAGGACCAGAGTCATATATCTTTTTAGGAATATAGTGACTCGGGCTAGAGACGTGGAAGCCGAGTGCTCTATTCTGTTTCATCTTCAGTGTTCTTCTGGAGGGCTGCCTGTCACTGCAGAGTTGGGGGCTTCCCAAGATATGCTGGCAAACAGAAATGAGCACAGCTGTCTCCTTGAGTTTGCTGCTCTGTCTCACAGGGTCCAGGAAATAGACTCCGATGTGGCGCACGGGGAGGGAGTACTAAAATGAGGCAAGAGGAGAGTTGAACTGGAAGGCAGGGGCCACTGAGGCCTTGCCAATCCTGCAGAAACCTCTCAGTGGGGATGGCCTTCAGAATTGTTTTCAATTGAGGCCAGAGAGCCAGACCATTATACCCTGGCATTGAGCACTCAGTGGTGCAGGATGCCCACGGCAGGGGAGGTAGGCTTAAGCAAGGCAGCTCCCTTTGGCTAAAAGGGACTCCTGGACATGGATTCAGCTGTGAGCCCGCAGTCACAGCTCACAGGTGTACTGGGGGAATGCACGCCTCAGGCTTGAAGGGTGGAATCTGGGGGACGCCCTACAGCACCCACAACAGAGGATAACAGCAGGGTTTTTAGGCCAGGAACTACACGGTCTAAGCTGTTAACATTATTGCTAATGTTACTAGTACTCACTTGATAATTTTTTTGTGTGTGACAAAGTCTTACTCTGTCACCCGGGCTGGAGTGCAGTGGTGCGATCTCAGCTCACTGCAACCTCCGCCTTCTGGGTTCAAGCAATCCTCCTGCCTCAGCCTCCTTAGTACCTGGGTTACAGGTGTGCACCACGACACCTGACTAATTTTTGTATTTTTAGTAGAGATGGTGTTTCACCATGTTGGCCAGTCTAGTCTCAAACTCCTGACCTCAAGTGATCCGCCCACCTCAGCCCCCCAAAGTGCTGGGGTTACAGGCGTGAGCCACCACACCTGGCCAGCCAAGGATTTTTAAACAACCAGATCTTGTGAGAACCCACTCACTGTCAAGAGAACAGTACCAAGGGGATGCTGCCAAGCCATTCACAAGAAACCGCCCCCATGAGCCAATCACCTTCCACCAGGTCCCACCTCCAACACTGGGGAAGTTAGATGGAGTGAACTCTGAGTTTCTCTTCAAAGAATCAGTATGTCAGTATGTTCAGTTCTTTGTCTTCCATTTTAAGTTTAACTTCCTTGTAGTTTCAGTAAACAACCTTTTCCACCAGTTCTAATCAGTAGTTCACATCTATTCTCCTGGTCCCCTGCTCTGTCCTGACTCATCCTGGTCACCTGCTCCAGTCACCTGCTCCAGTCACCTGCTTTGACCTAGTCCCTGACTACCTGCTGTGACCTGTCCTGTAACCGTCCTTCCTGCCAAACTACCCACTCTGCCACTCCGGCTCAAACCCCTGTTCCCCTCAAAAGAGCCAATCGGAATTAGACTAGACTGTGTTGTCCAACCCTAGCCAATAGGGGAACAACACAGCAGTAGGGGCTACCTACGTCAGGAATAAGAACCCCTTTCCCTTCCTTGTCCAGGTGTGTGCTCACCATTGTTCCATCTGTGAGCTGCACCCTTCTATAGAAGTAAATTGCCTTGCTGAGCAAATTTATATTTGAGTGCTGCTTCTTTTGTGGCACCATTTAATATAACATGTTGATTACAATTCAGCATGAGATTTGGGCAGGAGCACAGATCCAAACCCTGTCAGTGCGTGTGTAAATGCATGTCTTTGTGTTTTCCCAACACTGGTAATGTCCCTGACTGTGGCCGGCAGTGTGTCCAGCAATGTGACCCACCAGTTCACATCTCCTGGGGAATTCACCGTGTTTGCTGAGTGCACAACCAGCGAGTGGCATGTGACAGCTCAGAAGCAAGTGACCATGCGGGACAAGATGGAGAGGCTCAGTGTGACCGCGTGCCCTGGCCTGTCCAAGTCAGATGCCGGCCCCCTCTGCCAGGCTGTCTTTGGGGATCCTCTGTGGATTCAGGTGGAGCTTGATGGAGGTGAGTCTGCAGAATTGAGCACATCAAGGCAAGCTATAAAATCACTGATTTCCTCCAAACCTATCCAACTCCCAAGCCTTAATAAATAGTGGGCTGGACACTGTGGCTCATGTCTGTAATTCCGTCAATTTGGGAGGCTGAGGCAGGTGCATCACTTGAGCCCAGCCTTGAGGCAACATGGTGAGACCCCATTTCTACAGAAAGTACAAAAATTAGTCAGGTATGCTTGCACATGCCTACAGTCCCAGCTACTTGGGTGGCTGAGGTGGGAGGATGACTTGAACCCGAGAAGTTGAGGCTGCAGTGAGCTGAGATTGTGCCACTACATTCCAGCCAGGACAACACAGTGAGACCCTGTTTAAAAAAAAAACATTAAATAGTAACAAGGATCACCTTCTGAGTTTGTTTTTGTTTTTGTTTTTGCCCAAGTGCAGTGTAATGGTACAATCTCGGCTCACTGCAACCTTCACCTCCTGGGTTCAAGTGATTCTCCTGCTTCAGCCTCCTAAGTAGCTGGGATTACAGGCATAAGCCACCATGTCTCATTAATTTTTTGCATTTAGTAGAGATGGGGTTTCACCATGTTGGTCAGGCTGGTCTCAAACTCTTGACCTCAGATGATCCACCACCTCAGCCTCCCAAAGTGCTGGGATTATAGGCGTGAGCCACTATGCCCAGATGAATTCATTTTTAAACTATCATTTATTCATTTTTTTAGCACCAAGTGTGTGCCAGGCACTGTTCTAAGTGCTTTGCATAAACTTTCCTACTCAGTACATACTAGTATTATCTTCATTTCACAGATAAGGAAATGAAGACACAGAAAGGTTAAAACATTTGCCCAGAGTCAGAAGGCTGGAAAGCTAGTGAGTGCTCCCAGCCTTCCAAAGGCCCTTCTTTGCATCCCTGTAGAACTGAACTTCCAAGTCACTTCCTGTTGGGAATTTGAATAGGATGAGGTGGTACTGAGACTGCTACCAATGGGCCTGAGCCCATCTCACTGCAGCCAGCATTGACTAGCTTGGCACAATCATGCTGCCCCTCACCAGGGCCAGTATTCAGCTGCACCCACTGGTATACATGCCAGCTGTTCTGGCTGGGGTCCACTCTGATTGGTCACAGTGTGTTTTCTGATTGGTCACAGATACTGCTCTGATTGGTTGTCATGTCCATTCTGATTGGTTACAGTGTCTATTCTTTTTTTTTTTTTTTTTTTTTTGAGACACAGTCTTGCTCTGTTGCCCAGGCTGGAGTGCAGTGGTGCGATCTCGGCTCACTGCAGCCTCCACCACCAGGGTTCAAATGATTCTCGTGACTCAGCCTCCCAAGTAGCTAGGACTACAGGTGCATGCCACCATGCCTGGTTAATTTTTTTTGTATTTTTAGTAGAGATGGGGTTTTGCTATGTTGGCAAGGCTGGTCTCTAGCTCTTGACCTCAGGTGATCTGCCTGTCTCGGCCTCCCAAAGTGCTGGGATGACAGGCATGAGCCACTGCACCTGGCCATGGTATGTTTTCTGATTGGTCACAGAGACTGCTCTGATGGGTTGTCATGTCTATTTTGATTGGTTACAGTGTCCATTCTGATTGGTCACAGTGTCTATTCTGATTGGTAGCAGTGTCTATTCTGATTCATCAGAGCATCCATTCTAATTGGTTGGTGCCCATGCAGTGTTGGTTGTTAAATATTTTAATTATCATCCCTTCTCTAAATAGAGACCCTTCTGGCTAAGATCCATCCTCACCCAGGGCAGCATCTTTCCTGAAGCCCAGGCCCAGTTGGAGATCAGAATAGAGGCCCGTTGATGTAAATAGGGCAGCACAGAGCTAGAGCAATGAGCATGTGGCTTGGTTTGACCTCACATCCCACCTGGAGCCCTCTCATTGCAATAACTCTGGAAGCCATATGGGACTTTAACACAGTGCTTAGGAAACCCCCTATGTTCTTGTGTGCTTGTTGGATGAACAGAGCTCATGTGTGCACCTAAGGAAGCAAAATAATCCTTCATTTATTGACTCATCCTACTAATGTAATTGAGTGCCAGGTGTGGGGGAAGCAGCAGTAAATATGAAAGTCAGGTTTCCATTCTCATGGGGCTTACATCATAGTCATCAAAATCATCATCATCATCGTCATCACCATTATTCAAACAAGAACTATACTAGCTTGGTTTTTATTGGAAAGAATCCTGCCAGGGGCGGTGGCTCATGCCTGTAATCCCAACACTTTGGGAGGCCGAAGCAGGTGGATCACGAGGCCAGGAGTTCGAGACCAGTCTGGCCAATATGGTGAAACCCCATTTCTACTAAAAATACACAAATTAGCTAGGCATGGCGGTGGGCACCTGTAGTCCCAGCTACTCAGGAGGCTGAGGCAGAAGAATCGCTTGAACCCGGGAGGCAGAGGTTGCAGTGAGCCAAGGTCGTGCCACTACACTCTAGTCTGGGCAAAAAAGCGAGACTCCATCTCAAAAAAAAAAAAGAATCCTAATTTGTTGATTTAAGTCAGATTTTAAGAGTCAACCACAATATTTAGCATCCAGTCAGAACACCCATCAGCAAGCTGCAAGGGAGCCCCATCTTACCATGAACGGGCTGAGTTCTCAGGTTGGTTTGCAGGGTTCCAGCAGTCAGCAGCGCAGGTTGAAGGAACGGCTTCACTTGGTCCTGCTTAAAACAAGACCTGAAGATCATTCTCATGCATAAAAATCAGCCCACACCCTTAAAAGATGCTCCCTTTTAGTCCTCCTCCTGCCCCGACCATGATGTCCCTGGCAACTAAATGTGGTAATTTTTCAATTACAAATACTTAGGTTCTCAGGTAACACATGCACAGTATGAATAAGTTAGAATATGCACATGAACGGAGAGGACCCCAAAAAGACGAAATCACTCATTAACCTAATACTCAGGGATAATCACCATGAATATTTGAAGAAGGGGGCACATCCTTACATACTTCTTTCTATCTGTATCTGTATCCCTGTCTATATCCAGAATCAGGCTTCAGAGACTGAGTCTAAACTGACATAGTGTTACCAACCGCATGGCTGGTACCAACATTCTTCAATTTTTCTTACCCCACCTAGGAGCAGGAGTCACTTACACTGTGCTTTCGGGTGACGTAACCCTGGCTGAGTCCACCACCCAAAGGGGCTCACTACCGTACAATGTGACCCTGGACAGAGAAACCCAGAAACTGATGGGCCCTGGGAAGCACCGCCTGGAGATCCAAGCCACCAGCAACACCGCCACCTCCGCACTCTCCAGGAACGTCACAGTCTACTTGGTGGAGCTGCTTTCGGGGTTGCAGGCCTCCTGGACTTCTGACCACGTGGAGCTTGGACAGGACCTATCGATCAACGTCTCAGTGGCTCAGGGCACCCCAGAGGAGACGACCTTTGAGCTGGCAGGACTCAATGCAACCTTCTCCCACAAGCGAGTGAGCCCTGGGGAGCCATTTGGGATTTACCAGCTGGCTGTTCCCGTTGAAGGTACGTGGGGGTTGGTGGCTCCGCTTCCGATGCCCCTCCTCTTCCTTTTCTGACTTGGTGCCCAGGGTCCTGCCAGCCAGTTTTCCAGTGTGTCCTGGACATAGATGTGGTTTACAGATGCAAGTGATACCGTGCAGGTGTGGGGTTACCATGCCCTCTGCCTGGGTCACAAGAGAAGGAACAGCCAGATGTTATCTGCCGTCATGGAGTTTCCAGTTGCAGAGGTTCTCAGCGTTGCCACTTCTGACCTTTGGGGCTGGATCATTCCTGGCTACAGTTGGGGCCTGGTACTAAAGGAGTTTTAGCAGCATCCCTGGCTGTTATTCACTAGATGCTAGGAGCACCAGCACCCCAAGTCATGATGATAAAAACGTCAGATATTGCCAAATCACCCCCACTTAGGTCCCCTGTAAGATAGCAGGCATATTCAGATTTCTTCAAACATCCCTAGAGAAGAGTGTGGCTTGGGAAGCTGCAGGTGATGCCCTAGGGGCAAAGATAGGTGAAAACCAAGGATGGCAGAGACGGCGACGAAGCGAGGAAGCCTTGCCCGCCACGGGGTCTTAGGCTCTCACATACTCACACTTCCCCGGACGACGCTTTTATTAGAGGCTTATGTTCAAACATAAACAAGGCAGCACTGGAGTGGAAGTTCAGGGGCTGACTCTCTGAAGAGAGCTGCGAGGGCGTTTTTTTGCTGTTTGTTTGTTTTTGAGATTGAGTCTTGCTCTGTCGCCCAGGCTGGAGTGCAGTGGCACGATCTCAGCTTGCTGCAACCTCTGCCTCCTGGGTTCAAGCAATTCTTGTGCCTCAGTCTCCCAAACAGCTGGGATTACAGACGTGTGCTACCACGCCTGACATTTTTTTTTTTTTTTTTTAGTAGGGATGGGGTTTCACCATTTTAGCCCGGCTGGTCTCGAACTCCAGACCTCAGGTGATCCACCCGCCTTGGCCTTCCAAAATGCTGGAATTACAGGCGTGAGCCATTGCGCCCGGCCTGCCTTTTTATTTTATTTTATTTTTTTGAGACAGAGTCTCACTCTGTCGCCCAGGCTGGAGTGTAGTGGCATGATCTTGGCTCACTGCAACCTCCACCTCTGGGGTTCAAGTGATTCTCTTGCCTCAGCCTCTTAAGTAGCTGAGACTACAGGCATGCACCACCACGCCCGACAAATTTTTGTGTTTTTAGTGGAGATGGGTTTTCACTATGTTGGTCAGGCTGGACTTGAACTCCTGACCTCACATGATCTACCCGCCTAGACCTCCCAAAGTGCTGGGATTATGCCAGGCATGAGCCACTGTGCCTGGCATTCTTAGAGGAGGTAGGGCAGGAAAAGGGTGATGTTTAAGGTTGTGGGGGTGGGTAATTTTCAGCATCTGTGCAGTCTGGTCACATGCTTCTTGATGTGTGGTATGTCTCATTAGCATGTTAAATCTCCACGCTCGGGTATGATTTTTAGTATTACAATGAGGCAAAGGGTAAAGATTGGTGATTTTTCTGGTCTTCTGTGCATGCAGGCCACAGGGTTAACTCCCTTGAGTAAGATTTAAGGTGGGAGCTGTTTGTTTCAGTTTCTTCAAGGGCTGCAATCAGTGGGTGAGGTATCTTGAGCAACATTTATGGTGCAAGGTCTGGATGATCTGACTGGGGTCCGTGCCTGCCATGGGCCACCCTCCCCCCGCCAGCTTGTAGCAAAGTCCTCGATGAGGCAGGGCAGGGATCCAAGTCCCATCTCTAGCCTATCTCAGAAGTATTTGCCATGATGCTGACCGGAGGACAGACTGGCAGGCACCAGCCGGGGGGGTGAGGGGGTGGAGGCGGCCACAGTGCCCATCTGCATTTAATCTGGAAGGAACAGAGAGTCCTTGAGGGCCCTGTGATGAGATCAGCAGGCAGAAACGTGATGAGAATGGCAGAGTCTCCAGCCCATCCAGGACCTGCCCGTAGCTCCCCCTGGATCTCAGAGGTGCGATAGAAAACGGGTGACATTGTGCAGGTGTGGGGTTACCATGCCCTCTGCGAGCAACTCCACGAACCAGGTAGCAGAAGGCACGGTAGGATCGAGAAGAAAACCGCCGGGTCTTTGCCAGATGCCAAGGGTCCGGCTTGGAAGAGGGAAAGTCTAGAGGCTGCTGCAGCTGGAAAAATCACACCAGATGCAGATTTTGCTTTGTCACCTATAAAAATTACTCCTCCCGTAAAAGTCACTGCTATAAAGGTCACTCCACAGGGGAAGCTGATCCCTCTCTGATAAAATCTCCGCATGCCTTGTGACCTTCCTGCTCTCTATTAGATGATTAACAGACTTCTGCCCCTAAGGCCAACAGATTTGGACGACTCCAGAGGTGGAGGGGGTGGCAGGATGAAAAGAGAACGGGACAGGACAGGGACATTTGCACTTGGTGGTGCTGGCCTAGTCCTGGCTGGCCGGGTTCTTAGGACCTAGCAAATTTTTGAAGCTGCTTCTTTCTTTCCTTTCTTCTTTCTTACTTTCTCTTTTTCTCCCTCCCTCCTTCCCTCCCTTCCTTCCTTCTCTCTCTCTCTTTTTCTTTCTTTCTTTCTTGATGGAGTTTTGCTGTTGTTGCCCAGGCTAGAGTGCATTGGATCGGTGCAATCTCAGATCACCACAACGTCCGCCTCCTGGGTTCAAGCGATTCTCCTGCCTCAGCCTCCGGAGTAGCTGGGACTACAGGCATTCGCCACCACACCCGGCTAATTTTGTATTTTTAGTGGAGACGGGATTTCTCCATGTTAGTCAGGCTGGTTTTGAACTCCTGACCTTAGGTGATCTGCCTGCCTCGGCCTCCCAAAGTGCTGGGATTACAGGCGTGAGCCACTGCACCTGGCCAAGGCTGTCTCTTCCTTGCAGGAGCTTTTCTGGGTTGTTGGGAACCCCAGCTGGGCCTTATAGACCTTTGCTCCTGGGATTGTGGGGGATGCCTCCCTTTTAGCTGGCCACACGCCGTGGCTGCTTCTCCCTGGCCACCCCCCCTCTCTCTTTGAACTCTCCTCATTCCCTCTGCCCTCATCAGCACCCCTCTCCCCAAGACACACATCTGGTCAACAGAAAACTCTGACCATTTCTTGGCCAACTCCCAGCCAAATGCAGTTATTTCCCAGATGCAGAAATGCAGCCCCTTCCTCCCGCCCCCTCCCCACCTGCACGTCTTCCCATCACAGACTGTTCCTTCAAGGGCATGAGTACGGAGCCTGTCCACGCAGACCCCAAACAAACACAAACCAGTCTTTCCAAGGAAGGCTCCGCTCTGAAGCACTTCTCTCTGGGCTTGAGAAGACAGAACGTAGCCCCTCCCCACCACCCCTTCCCCATTAGCGAGAAGGGATGGGACACACATGCGTCTAAATAAACCTTCTTATAAATCCTCCTCCAGGCCTGGCCGACATGGCGAAACCCCATCTCTACTAAAAATACCAAAATTAGCTGGGCGTGGTGGTATGTGCCTGTAATTCCAGCTACTCGGGAAACTGAGGCAGGAGAATCACTTGAGCCTGGGAGGCGGAGGTTGTGGTGAGCTGAAACTGTGCCACTGCATTCTAGTCCAGATGATAAAGTGAGACCCTGTTGAAAAAAGGAAAAAATCCTTCTCCACTCTCTCCACCCTTCTCACAATCCCGCCATGTCTCTCCCTCCTGGAAATCCCGTCTTATCTATCGAGCACCTACTTCGCCATTGGAATTTAGCTCCAGCCCTAGCTCCATCCTGTGAACCATTTCTTTCTCTCCTGAGGTTGAAGTGGCCCCACCCAACGCCCACAATGCCCCTATGCCAATTCCTCCCATGGTTTGGCATTCACTGTTCTACGTGTCTACTACATGATAAGGCCCTTGAGGACAAGAAGCAAATCCCTTCATCTCTGTGTCCCCAGAGCCTTGCACTGTGCCTGGCATACAGCAGGGATTCCTTAAATGCTCAGAGGTGAAACATTTCGTTGGAGGCATCAGTGGACTAGAGAAGCAAGCTGGGTTCAAGCGGTCAAATTAATGACAGCTGTGACTCTGAGTCCTTTGTATTGCAGGCACCTTTCTGGTCACCATCCTGGTGAGGAATGCCTTTTCCACCCTGACTCTGGACATCGGGAACGTCACTATCACAGGCAAGGTGTTTCTGCAAGGGGGCGGAAAACCTTTTACCAGGAGTCCAGGCCATTGCACCTGCTTGGGCTCTAGTGAGGGGCCTTTCCAATCAGGGCTCTGAATATGTATCTTGCTCTACAGATGGTTAGAATCCTCCAGTTATTCTAAGGAGGCAATGATGTTTACAGTAAAACATTTAACCACTGATACAGAATCCTAAAACAAGAGTTTGCATTCACTATGATGCTTTAAGCTGCAAGTAACAGAAAGTCCAACCTAAGTGGCTTCAGATTTAGGGCTTTCTTGTCTCACATAAGAAGTAGGAGGTAAGCAGTTCCAGGGTTGGCTAGGTAGCTCAGTGATGCCAGCAAGAAACCAGCCTCAGTCCATCTTTCTGCTCTGCCATCCTTAGTGCCATGGGGCTGCCTTAGGGTTGTTGCTCAAGCAGTCAAAGTGACTGCTGCAATTCCAGACATTGCATGTCAACCCAGGTTATCCAGCAGTGGAGGAAGGGGGGTTTCCTCCTGTGCACCTCTTTTTATTAGGGTAAAAGTCTTTCCCACTCACTCTAAGCAATCATCATCTGAGGTATCATGACCAAAGTAGGGTCCTGTTTCCAGCTATAAAGTGCACTGGAAAAGCAGATATCCAGCATTTTCAGGTTCTGTGGGAGAAGCTGGATTCTAGCTGCCAGGAGGAAAGCTGGGATGACGGCTGGCGGGGAGCTAGGTGACAGTAGCCATCACCGAGTTAGAGTTCACTAGAATATGTTTGCTAGGACAATTCAAGTAGCAATGGACAGAAAAGAAGCTCAAACTAGCTTGGGTCAAAAGGAAATTTTATCAGCTCAGAAAATGAAAAGCCAGCTGGGCACATGGCTCATGCCTGCAATCCCAGCACTTTGAGAGGCTGAGGCAGTGCATCACTTGAAGTCAGGAGTTCGAGACCAACCTGGCCAACATGGCAAAACTCCGTCTCTACTAAAAATACAAAAATTAGCTGGGTGTGGTGGTGCGTACCTATAATCCCAGCCACTCAGCACAGGAGAATCGCTTGAACCTGGGAGGTGCAAGTTGCAGTGAGCCGAGATTGTGCCACTGCACTACAGCCTGGATGACAAAGCTAGACTCCATCTCAAAAATATATATATATATACATATATATTTATATTTCAGAAACATCAATTGAGTGAACCTTTTTCCATTATTTAAAGTTGACACACTAACATTCTTCCTAGATGTAGTTTACAAAGCAATTCTATAAACAGCACTGCATTCAGTCTTCCCAGAGCCCTAAGAAATAGGGATGGCCTCCACGCATTTTTACAGATGAGGAAACCAAGACTCAGAGAGGGTAAGTCACCCGCCCAGTTCACGTAGCCAATAGGAGGCCAGTAAGAGAATCCGAAAACACAGCATAGTGTGAGGTGCCGACTCCACCCACTTGCCAGAGGTGAACATGCTCATTTCTCCTCACTCTATATTTGGTAGCATCAGGTTTATAGCTTGGTGTGAATATTTATACCATGGAAAGTGACAAACGCTACAAATCAGGGCTCCTCACTCCCATCTCCTTTACTGGTAGTTAAACATTAGCAGTGCAGGCCAGGCATGGTGGCTCACACCTGTAATCCCAGCACTTTGGGAGGCCGAGATGGGTGGATCACCTGAGGTCAGGAGTTCAAGGCTAGCCTGGCCAACATGGTGAAACCCCATTTCTGCTAAAAATAAAAAGAATTAGCTGGGTGTGTTGGGGGGTGCATGTAATCCCTGCTACCCGGGAGGCGGAGGCAGGAGAATCGCTTGAACTTCAGAGGCGGAGGTTGCAGTGAGCCGAGATTGTGCCACTGGGTGGAAAAGAAAATGGCAGTGCACAGCTGCATCTGTCTGAATCTAAATCTTGTGTTTTATCTGCACTGGCAGCTGCCTGTTTCTCAACTACCTAAGAGAGGTCTTTAGTCCAGAGGTGGACATGATGGCTCACTTTTAATCCATTTCCCTATGACCTGAATGTTTGCTATGCTCCCTGAAACCATTTTCAGACAGGCTGATGCCCCTGGGGGCATTTTCTGTATGACTCTCTGACTCTACTTTTTGACAACATTTTATAAGGTTTCCAACCAAAGCTTGATACCCATTCCTGCTGTATTCACAGCCCCTTCCAATCTCCGAGAACCATCTGGGACAAATGCTGAAGGAAAGAATGTGAGTTTTTTTTTTTTTTTTTTAAACATATAACCTCACAAGGAAAAGATGTTCAAGCTCTCGGTTTTAGTTTTGAGTTTTGGTTTGTCAGTACCAATAGCCAGAGCACTAAGAATCCCTGAGGCGTCTTCCATTTGAAAAGAGTCCCAAAATGACTGAATTCAAACAAAACATGTTGTCTAATCACAACAGAGTTACGCTGTAAATTGATAATAAGCTGTGTAGGATATGCAGATATCTGTTAGATATCTTGGCAATTAAAAAGCACACTTCTAAAAAAATCAACAGATCAAGAAGAAATCACAAGGGAAATTACAGACTATTTCTAACTGGATGATAATGACAGTACAACCTATGCAAATTTGTGGAATGCAGCTAAAGCAGTGCTCAGAGGGAAATGTATCGCTTTTAATGCTTATATTAGAAAGCAGAGGCCCGGCGTGGTGGCTCACACTGTAATCCCAGCAGTTTGGGAGGCCGACGCGGGCAGATCATGAGGTCAGGAGTTCAAGACCAGCCTGGCCAATATGGTGAAACTCCATCTCTACTAAAAATACAAAACTTAGTCCGGTGTGGTGGCACGCACTTTTAGTCCCAGCTACTCAGGAGGCTGGAAGAATCGCTTGAACTCAGGAGGCAGACATTGCAGTGAGCTGAAATTATGCCACTGCACTCCAGTCTGGGTGACAGAGTGAGACTTCATCTCAAAAAAAAAAAAAAAAAAAAGAGAAAAAGTAGGAAAAAAGAAAACAGGCCCACGCTCTTTAGTTTTTTATAACATCACTAAGTTCATCTCTTTGCTGTTGACGTTGTCATGTATGCAGTTATTCTATAACAAAGACTTATTATGCATCTACAATGTTCAAGGCTTAGTATTAGGGGCTGGGAATGCCATGGTGAATAAGCACATATAGTCCCTGCCTTCATGAAGCTTGCTGAGTGTTACTAATGAACATATTGGCCAGGTACGGTGGCCCATGGCTATAATCCCAGCACTTTGGGAAGTCGAGGTGGGAGAATCACTTCAATCCAGGAGTTTGAGACCAACCTGAGCAACAAAGTGAGACCCCCATCTCTACCAAAAAAATGAAAAATAAAAATAAAAATTAGCCAGGCATCAAGGTGCATGGCTGTGGTCCCAGCTACTTGGGAGGCTGAGGTGGGAGGATAGCTTGAGCCTGAGAGGCTGAGGCTGTAATGAGCCATGGCTGTGCCACTGCACTCCAGCCTGGAGGACAGAGTAAGACCCTGTTTCAAAAACAAAAAGAACACCAAAAACTCTGACAAACAAATTATCATAGAATTAGGAATTGTGATAAGTGTCTAATAAGAACCGGTAGGCGCAGTGATAGTAATGAACAGGGTGGTCTGGCTGATGTGATTGGACATGGCCTCTCCAGAGGTGATGTGTAAGTGGACGCATGAAGACAAGCCAGACAGCCATGCTGGAAAGCAGAACAGGAGCTTTCTGAGTGGGCAGAGATCAGAGGCAGGCAATGGCCTGAGGCCAGTCTGGCTGGAGCCTGGTGGAGAAGAGGGATGGAGGAGATTACAGAGACATGGACAGAGGCCAGATCACGCGGGGTCTTAGGGGCCAAGGCAAGAAGTTTAGATTTTATTCTCAGACCACGGGAGGCTCCTGAGGGTTCAGTTCCACCGTAGCCCCGTGTTATTTCAGGTCAGGACTTTGGGGCTTGAGCAAGAGGCTCCACAGCCTGAGCTGTTTAACGAGTCCCAGCAAAACTTACTCCGGGAACACCCGTGTGCCCCCAGCCCACACTCAGAATAACGTGACTTACCCAGGGATCCTGAGCCACCGACTCCACGCCCCATGAGGGGAAGAAAGCCAGGGGGATTGGCTAGGGTCTGTCTCCACTCCACACCTTACACTGTGGCTACTCTTGGTGCAGACTGCTCTGGGGTGAAAGGGGGTGCCAACAGCACCCCACAGTGAGGCTGAGCTACCCTAGCTGGAGTCTCACCAGCCGGCTGCTTTTTCTGCAGAAAGAAGGTGGCGACATGAAGGTGTATATCCAACCTGGTCCATACGTGGATCCTTTCACAGCAGTGACCCTGGACTGGCCGGACAATGACAAGGATTTACGCTTCCAATGGTCATGTGGTGGGTGACGATACAGTTCTTGAATTGTCCTGTTTCACCAACAAGTGGTGAGCAGCAGTCAGATTTTGCTGTTCTTTTTCTTAATCTTCACACCAGCTTTCCCTATGCCTGACATTTTTGTGTAACTTGTACTTCCCAGAGCTTGCAAATTCCACGGAAATAGGAGGTGAGGCCGGGCGTGGTGGCTCGTGCCTGTAATCCCAGCGATTTGGGAGGCCAAGGCAGGTAGATCGCTGGAGGTCAGGAGATTGAGACCAGCCTGATCAACGTGGCGAAATCCTGTCTCTACTAAAAATACAAAAATTAGCCAGGCATGGTGGTGCGCACTGCAATTCCAGCTACTCAAGGCGGCTGAGGCAGGAGAATTGTTTGAATCTGGAAGGTGGAGATTGCAGTGAGTCAAGATCGCATCACTGCACTCCAGCCTGTGAGACAGAGCAAGACTCCATCTCTAAATAAAGAAAGAAAGAAAGAAAAAAGAAAGAAAGAAAGAAAGAAAAGAAATAGGAGGTGGGAGAAAGCAGTGACCGAACACTGGCACTGAATGCAGGCAGTGAGGGGATCTAAAGGATTTTAAAACAACAATAAAACCTGAACAGCTGGTCCACAAGCTGGCATTTCCAAACAGCAGGGATGCAATGCTCCTCCCCTCTCATGTGAACTCCTCCCCTTACCCCAGCCCCTTGGTATATCCCTAGGGAGAGAATCTAGAAGGAGGAAGTGAGTCAGGAATTTTCCAGCAAACCAAAATGGCAGCACTAGCACTCACATTGTAGCAATGGTATCCTCGTTTTTTACAGGCATATATCTTAGCTACATCACATTCTTTTACCTTTTAGAAATAAAATAAATGGGCCAGGTGCGGTGGCTCATGCCTGTAATCCCACCACTTTGGGAGGCCGAGGAGGGTGGATCACCTGAGGTCGGGAGTTTGAGAACAGCCTGGTCAACATGGTGAAACCCCATCTCCACTAAAAATACAAAAATTGGCTGGGCATAGTGGTGCGTGCCTGTAATCCTAGCTACTCTGGAGGCTGAGGCAGGAGAATCATTTGAACCCAGGAGGCGGAGGTTTCAGTGAGCCGAGATCACGTCATTGCACTCCAGCTTCAGCAACAAAAGTGAAACTCCATCTCAATTAATCAATCAATCAATCAATAATAAAAGTGATATTACAAAAAAATTTAAAATCTCCATTTGGAGCTGATGTTATTATTCATAACCCCCTTCTTCTAAAAACCTGAAACCAGAAGGTAGCAGTGTCTGCCAAGTTCAGGGTTCCTGGTGGATAACAATGTCTGTCCCTTTCTCTCAGGGCATTGCTGGGTTCAGTGGAGCCGCTGTGCTGAGAGGCAGCTGCTTCGCACAGACCAGAGGGAGCTGGTCGTTCCAGCATCCTGCCTGCCGCCACCTGATTCTGCTGTCACCCTGCGCCTGGCTGTTCTGAGAGGCCAGGAGCTGGAGAACAGGGCGGAGCAGTGCCTCTACGTGTCTGCACCCCGGGATCTCAGGCCTCGAGTCAGGTGGGGCACGTGGGCGGTTCCTCCAGGGTCCTGATTCATGCAATCAGCCAACACTTACTGAGGACCCACTCAGCTTGTGGCTGCCTTTGGGTAGGGCTTGGTGGTCTCTGTTGTCATAGGGGTTAGTTACCACTTGGTGATCAGCACTGCTGGGCATGAAGGAAGGAAGGGAGAGAGGGCACTTCTAGGAAAACTGCCCTGACTGGGGGTCAGAGAGGCTTCTCTCAGAAACTGCAGCTCAGCAGAGATTTTCAGGAGGAGGAATTCACAGAGCAGGGAAGGGGCAGCTGGAGGGGGAACAGAGCAGGCAAAGGGAGGGAGCAGAGAATCATCAGGGAGTGAAAGAGGCTAGTGTCCTGAGGATGGAGAAGACAGAGGCGGAAGGAGCTGGTAGTGTAGGCAGGGCCTGGCTCAGGTGGGGCCTTGCAGGTCATGTCAAGATTTTAGCCTTTTTCCTAAGAGTGATACAGAGAAACCACCTGAGAGTTCTTTTTTTAAGATGGAGTCTCGCTCAGTCTCCCAGGCTGGAGTGCAATGGCACCATCTCAGCTCACTGCAGCCTCTGCCTCCCAGGTTCAAGCAATTCTCGTGGCTCAGACTCCTGAGTAGCCGGGATTACAGGCACGTGTGTCTGGGATCACACCACACCCAGCTAATTTTTGTATTTTTTGTAGAGGTGGGGCTTCACGATGTTGGATAGGCTGGTCTTGAACTCCTGACCTCAGGTGATCCACCTGCCTCAGCCTCCCAAATTGCTGGGATAACAGGCCTGAGCCACCACATCCAGCCAAGCATCCAAGAGTTCTAAGCATGTTGCTTCAAAATGCTCTGGTGGCTCCGTGCAGAATGACTTGGAAGAGGGCAAGGGAAGACACAGGGAGATTGCTCAGGCTCTGGCAGGAGTCAAGGTAAGGAGCTCAAGGTAGCTTGGCCTATCCGCCAGTCCCTGCAGGAAGCAGAGGCCTCAACCAAACCAGGAATGAATGGAATAGAGCTGAGGGAAGGGACTGTTTACAGGAAAGGGCAGGAATAAGGGAACGAAGTAGGGGCGAGAAGGCAGGACTACAACCAGGGGAAGCCATTGTCGGCCCCAGGACTGCAGGGGTAAGACAGTGGGATGGCATTACTAGAAACCCCTGGAAGCTGTCGCTGTGGGAAAGGGACCTCCCAGAGGGAGCTGTGGCCTTGGTTGGAGGAGCACAGCCTCTCCCACCTGCAGCCCATCGGGAAAATGAGCCAGGAAAGCAGTGACTAAACGCCCCAGTGTCTCTCCTCTCACCCTCCAATCCTCTATCAATGCTTCCCATTGGCTGGACCCAATCAGAAGCTGGAAGGTACGGCAGCTCGGGTGACGCAGTCTCTGGAGCTCAGTCTCCCAGGTCAGAGCCGCAAGTTGGTGGAGACTGGAATGGAGAGGCAGATAGAGAATCTCCAGCACACGCGGACTAGGACAGACATGAGGAGAGAAGTAGGAAGATTCAAGAGCTATTGTCAAGTTCAGGTCAAATGGGTACCTGGGGGACCGTCCTGTGGAGGACAGGTCTATGCAAACCTACCCCCAAAGTCCGAGGAAGCAGAGAGGCCAAAGAAGGAAGCTGCCACATTTAGTTTCCGAGAAGGAAACATTTCATAGAGACCTGTGAACAGAAACCACAATATCCAGGGTAGCTGCAAGACAAGACGCTGAATGCCAGCCCCCTTACCCCAGAACCAGGGCTTAGATACCATGGGGAAGGAATGTGTGGGACAATGGTAGGGAAAGGCGAGAACACTATGTGAATCTCTTTAAGGGCAGGACGCACAGTAAGTACTTGCTCTTACACAAAGAACTGGAGAGAGAAGAGGAATCTTAGAGGCATTCCTGAAATTGGGGTTAATCAATAGTCAACATGGCAGATTAGCATCCAAGATAGAGTCACTTTGGCTTTTGTAGAGACATTATAGAGAAGGCCGAGAGTTTGGATCCAGACATACTGGCTCACATTCTATCTGCCCACTTAGAAGTTCCATCACTTAGGACAAATCACATAAGCTCTTGGGGCCTGGTTTGCTCATCTGTGATGTGGGGATTCTAATATGTCACTCTAATACTGTGAGCATTGGACAGGCACTGTGATACAAGGCAAGTAATGTGTGTATGGCAGGCACGCTGTTAAACCACAGCATTAGTTTACTACTATCTGAACTAAAAAGAATCACAGAAATTACCTAGGCTATCCCCTCATTTTGCAGGTGAGGAAATGGTAAACTGAGGCTTAGAGAGTTTAAGTGACGTGGCCGGGCACAATGGTTCATGCCTCTAATCCCAGCACTTTGGGAGGTCAAAGCAAGTGGATCACATGGTCAGGAGTTTGAGACCAGCCTGACCAACATGGTGAAACCCCATCTCTACTAAAAATACAAAAATTAGCCAGGTGTGGTGGCAGGCGCCTGTAATCACAGCTACTCGGGAGGCTGAGGCAGGAGAATTGCTTGAAACCAGAAGGCAGAGGTGCATTGCACTCCAGCCTGGGAGACAGAGTGAGACTCCATCTGAAAAAGAAAGAAAAAGAAAAGAAAAACGGTCATTTCCTACCCTCTCAAAGGACTTGAGAACAGGGCAAAAGACCAGCCAGTGGTCACAATGCCTGTCTGAGTGCATTTTGCATTGTTACAAAGGAATATCTGAAGCTAGATAATTTATAAAGAAAAAATGTTGACCGGGCACAGTGGCTCGTGCCTGTAAATCCCAGCACTGTGGGAGGCTCAGGGGTAGATCACTTAAGGCCAAGAGTTCGAGACCAGCCAGGCCAACATAGCAAAACACTGTCTCTACTGAAAATACAAACAAATTAGCTGGGCATGGTGGTACACGCCTGTAATCCCAGCTATTTAGGAGGATGAGGCAGGAGAATTGCTTGAATCTAGGAGGCAGAGGTTTCAGTGAGCTAAGATCATGCCACTGTACTCCAGCCTGGTCGACAGAACCAGACTCTGTCTCCAAAAAAAAAAAAAAAAGAAGAAGAAGAAAGATTATTTGGCTCATGATTCTTATGGTTGGGAAATTCAAGACTGCAACCTTCACCTCCCAGGTTCAAGCAATTCTCCTGCATCCATCTCCGGAGTAGCTGGGATTATAGGCACTCGCCACCATGCCCGGCTAATTTTTTTATTTTTAGTAGAAATGGAATTTCACCATGTTGGCCACGCTGGTCTCAAACTCCTGACCTCAGATGATCTGCCCTCCTTGGCCTCCCAAAGTACTGGGATTACAGACATGAACCACTGCGACTGGCCATCTTTTTAACAACCAGCTCTGGGGTCACTAGTAGAGCAGGAACTCACTCCTGAGGGAGGGCATTCATCCATTCCTGAGGAATCTGCCCCCATGACCCAAACACCTCCCATTAAGCCCCGCCTCCAACATTGGGACTCATATTTCAAGGTGAGGTTTCAGGGGACAAACGTCCAGATGATAGCAATGCCTGGGGGAGCTTCCTCACTCTGTCCTCTGTCTGCCTTTCAGCTGTGAGAGGAACTGCAGGCCAGTTAATGCCAGTGAAGACATTCTGCTCAGGGTCACCATGGGAGAGGACTCCCCAGTGACTGTGTTCAGCTGGTATTTAGACAACACCCCAGCAGAGAAGGTGAGCACTGCAACAGCCACTCAAGAATGGAGGCCGGGCGCGGTGCCTCACGCCTATAATCCCAGCACTTTGGAAAGCCGAGGCGGGTGGATCACGAGATCAGGAGTTCAAGACCAGCCTGGCCAAGATGGTGAAACCTCGTCTCTACTAAAATACAAAAACTAGTCGGGCATGGTGGCAGGCGCCTGTAATTCCAGGTGGGAGGCTGAGGCAGAGAATTGCTTGAACCTGGGAGGTGGAGGTTGCAGTGAGCCGAGAGCGCCCCACTGCACTCCAGCCTGGGTGAAGAAGCAAGATTCCGTCTCAAAAAAAAAAAAAAAATAGAATGGAAATCTCCCTTGCACTTTCAGCACACCCATGTCTCATGCCCAGTACAGGGCGAGGATTGGATCCGCTCCATGCAGAGCCTGTGGTGTGGGAATCGGGGTATTGGGCTGGGGAGAAAATCAGGGAATTGACAGCAGGGCGAACAGGCACAAGGGAGCAAGAGCTCTGGAGAAACTGTGCAGCGGGTGCTGCTGGCATCCCAGCCAAGTCCCACTTCCCAGGTGGACAGTCCCAACTCCGGCTTTCATAGACTGGCCACTGGCCAACAACTGACGGGTGGAGGGTCTAACAGCCCAGCCTCCCTGTCCCCAAGTAGGGTGATTTCAGTGAGGCAACTTACACTGCAGAGCTCCCGTGCAACCAGGCTGAGGCTGGGTGCCTCCCGTAACTGTTTCTTGCCTCATTTTGTTCTCTGCTGTTTCTCTCTCCACTACTTTTTCTCTTTCTCCACTGCTTTTCCCTGAGAGCCCTCCTTCAATAAATAACCCACATACAAGGCCAGGTGCAGTGGCTCATGCCTGGAACCCCGGCACTTTGGGAGGCAGAGGCAGGCAGATCAGCTGAGGTCAGGGGTTCGAGAACAGCCTGGCCAACATGGTGAAACCCTGTCTCTATTAAAAATACAAAAACATTAGTGGGGCATGGTGGAGGTTACCTGTAATCCTAGCTACTCAGGAGGCTGAGGCACGAGAATTGCTTGAAACTGGGAGACGGAGGTTGCAATGAGCCAAGATCATGCCACTGCACTCTAGCCTGGGCAGCAGAGTGAGTGAGACCCTGTCTCAAAAATATTTTCTTTTCTTTTCTTTTTTTTTTTTTTTTGAGACGGAGCCTTGCTCTGTTGCCAGGCTGGAATCCAGTGGTGCAATCTCAGCTCACTGTAACCACTGCCTCCTGGGTTCAAGTGACTCTCCTGCCTCAGCCTCCCTAGTCACTGGGATTACAGGTGTGTACCACCATGCCTGGCTTATTTTTTGTATTTTTAGTAGAGACGGCATTTCACAATGTTGGCCAGGCTGGTCTCGAACTCCTGACCTCAGGTGATCTGCCCACCTTGGCCTCCCAAAGTGCTGGGATTACAAGTGTAAGCCACTGTGCCCGGTTCAAAAATAAATAATAACCTACACACAAATCCTCATCTCAGGCTCTGCTTCTGGGGAATCCAACCCAAGACAAGCACCCCAATGAGGCTGGAAAGTGTATCTTCCAGGTGACTCCTCGGGGAGCTGGAGCTGCCTGTCTTCCGTTCATCAGCAATAAATCTGAAAGGCTGCCTAGCACTCAGAAGCTACTGCCCTGCTGCAGTCCAGTGGCCTGGCTGTGGCATCAGGAGCCCTGGGCGATGCTCTCTTTCAGGCTGAGACCCTCCCAGATGCCTGCAGACTCAGAGGATTTTGGCCAAGTTCCTTAACCCTCCTCCAGAGCAACACCTCCACACTGAGGCTGAACAGCTCCTTTCTGCAGACCCGGGGAGAGGTCATCCGAATCAGAGCCACAGGTGCGAAGCCTCCTTTTCATCTCTTCTCAGGGAACCCAGATACACCCAGAAACACTCAGATATTGGGCATCAGTTTATTTTTCTTTTTTTCTTTTAAATATTCAAATAGAGAGATGGAGCCTCACTATATTGCCCAGGTTGGTCTTGAACTCCTGGACCCAAGCCATCCTCCTGCCTCAGCCTCCTAAAGTGCTGGGATTGCAGGTGTGTGTCACCACGCCCAGCCAGGGCATCAGCTTAGTGCAGAGGCCACGGCGCAGGCTCTGGTGTGAATTGCACCACTGCCACTTTCTACCAGGGAGACTTTAGGCAGAGGATTTCGCCTCTCTGTGCCTCAGTTTCCTCACATGTAAACTGGAATAATCAAAATGCCTGCCTCAGAATGGTTATTTTGCAGGATGAATGAGATCACCCCAGTGTCACAAGCAGGTCATTCTGGGGTCGTGCAACCTGCATGCTCTGCCAGGATTCTTCAGGGCTTCTCATTTAAAAGAAGCCCAGTGTGGGAAACACAGCTTCCCCCAAAAAACAAACAACGGAGTTGATGATTCTTTTTAGGAAAGATGACTTTGCTTCCATGTTTCCCGAAGTGGCCCACAGACCGTGCACATCAGGATAAACTAGAGTGTTAGTTAAAAATGCACACTCTCGGGTCCACCCCAACTTTCTGAATTAGGTCTAGGCCAAAGAATGAGTTTTTATGGGTTAAAATTCTCTTCATGCCCAACTCTTCCAGGCATGCGCTCTCTGAAAGCCTAGGGGGCTACTCCAGGTGATGTGGGATGTGACTATACGACTACTGGTGGCTCTTTACAGTGACCTGGGAGCCTGGGAAGACTGTGCTTCAGAGTAGGCTCAGCCTGTTTCCACATACTGGCTCTGGTCCATCCTGGTTCCACGATTTTGAGCATGTAAACTCCCACCTCACGAGATCTCCGTAGGGAAGCTGTTATCATCAGCCCCATTCCACAGATGAGGAGCTCACTCTTGAAAAGGTCAAGTTCTCAGCCCAGGTGCAGTGGCTCATACCTGTAATCCCAGTACTTTGGAAGGCTGAGGTGGGAGAATCCCTTGAGGCCAGAAGTTTAAGACCAGCCCTGGCAACAGAGCAAGACCCTGTCTCTACAAAAATTAGAAAATTAAAGGCGGGGCACAGTGGCTCACGCCTATAATCCCAGCACTTTGGGAGGCCAAGGCAGACAGATCACAAGCTCAGGAGTTCGAGGCCAGACTGACCAACATAGTGAAACCCCGTCTCTACTAAAAATACAAAAATTAGCTGGGCATGGTGGCGCCCACCTGTAGTCCCAGCTACTCAGGAGGCTGAGGCAGAATGGCTTGAACCTGGGAGGCGAAGGTTGCAGTGAGCCAAGATCACGCCACTGCACTCCAGCCTGGGTGAAAGAGTGAGACTCCCTCTCAAAGAAGAAAATTAGCCAGCCATGATGGTGCACTCCTGTGTTCCCACTTATTCAAGAGGCCAAGGCAGTAGAATCACTTAAGCCTGCGAGTTCAAGCCTACAGTAGGCTATGTTTGCAGAACTGTACTCCAGCCTAGGCGACAGAGCAAGACCCTATCTCTAAAAGGAAAAAATGATAAGAAAAAAAATTGGAAAAGAAAAGGTCAAGTCCAAGGTCACTTGGTTAGCAAATGTCAGAACTAAAATTCAAGCTCAGGTCCATCTGATTCTCTTCCTCTATCTTGCCCAGTTTCTCAGAGCGAGGCCCTGGGATCCCTTGCATCAGGGAGAGTTGTTTGGGGTTTAGTTGTTTAGTTGTTTATTTGTTAGATATGTGAATTTCCGGGCTCTCCCCGGAATCTCCAGAGACATCTGAGGCTTTGGGTTTGAAGTAGGGCCCAGGAATCTTTGTGTTTAATGAGCTCCTGGGGCGATTTAACAGCGGGATGGAGTCTGTGGGCCCCTATGGCTCCCTGAGCATGATCTGCCTTCACTCCCAGCATTGACCAGCCATGCCTATGGGGAGGACACCTATGTGATCAGCACCCTGCCTCCCCCCGAGGTGCCTGCCTGCACTATTGCCCCAGAGGAGGGTACCGTTCTGACGAGCTTTGCCATCTTCTGCAACACCTCCACAGCCCTGGGACCCTTGGAGTTCTGCTTCTGTCTGGAATCAGGTACTGGCTGAGGACTCTGCTCTTCCCTCAGCTCCTGGGCTCATCTTCTTGCAGAACAGGGGCCTGTTCTCTCTGGGAGCTGCAAAGAATGTGTTCTGTGTGTGAGATGTTGGCAGGATGAGGGCTCCCCCAAATCTCAACCCCTAGCCCCAAGACACTGACCCAGCCATCGATCCACAGAGACATGAGAAGTTGGACTCATCAGTAGCTCTTCCACAACAGAAAGCCAAAATCCATTGTCCTAGCACGGGGGACATTGATGGAGTGAAATGAATAAGGATACCCAAAAGTATGACCATGTGGGGTCGTCACCAAGACACCATCCTCCCCCCACCCCCTCCCCTACACACTCGGAGTAGTTGGGACTTCCGGAAGCCTAGAGCTATTCAGGAAGACAGAGATGGGTCTGGTTAACAGAATCTTCAACAATTTCATTGACACTGCTTTGCAGGTGGCCCCAGGGAATGGGTGATATTGCAGGACGAACTGAGCTGAAAGAACATTTTTGCAGAGGTGTACAGGTGACAAACATGGAAGGCCCCATCCACAATGTGGAAAACTCTGCACAGTCTCCCTGCTGTCACCCTAACCACCCACACCCTGGGACAGCCAAAGGCATTAATTAGCAGGAGAGATGGGGGAGCTGCTCACATTGCATTTATTCTTCCATTTGGGGAGTGATTGGCCCTTGGAGGGCTCAAAGGCTCATCTGAGTTCTTATCTCCTCCCAGTGGGCTTTGTTTTTTTGTTTTGTTTTGTTTTGTTTTTGAGACAATCTCACTCTTGTTGCTCAGGCTGGAGTGCAGTGGTGTGATGTCGCTCACTGCCATCTCTGCCTCCTAGCTTCAAGCGATTCTCCTGCCTCAGCCTCCTGAGCAGCTGGGATTACAGACACCCACCACCTCACCAGGCTAATTTTTGTATTTTTAGTGGAGATGAGGTTTCACCACGTTGGCCAGGCTAGTCTCAAACTCCTGACCTCAGGTGATCCACCTACTTTGGCCTCCCAAAGTGCTGGGATTCCAGGCGTGAGTCACTGCACCCGGCAGGGCTTTGGCACTTTGTGGTCTGAAAATGCTCTAGTCAGACTGTAATTTTCCTCCAAAGTCAGGCACCAAGAGTGTTGCCAGGATGCTCCCCCAAAACCCAGCATAAAACATCACAGTGACATAAACACTGCACCTTGAATGGGGAAAAGTGCACATCAGCTATTATAAGACCCAAGGGAGTGTGGTTTTCACAGGTGCCCTAATAGATGTGAAAACACCCAGCTCTTAAGAGGATTGTGAATGGGGCTGGGCCTGGAAGGAGAAAGATCAAGCAAGGTAAATGGGTTTATTTCAAACCTGCATGCCCCCAGAGGGAAAGGCCAGAACAGCTGCTCTAATGCCAACAGGCTATTCTGCTTTAGTACCTCTCCTGCCTCATCCAAGCGAGCAGGGAGGCAGGAAAGTGTGGCTCTAGAAAAAGGAGTTCCAGGCTAGGCGCGGTGGCTCATGCCTGTAATCCCAGCACTTTGGGAGGCCAAGATGGATGGATCACCTGAGGTCAGGAGTTCGAGATCTAATTTTTACATGTTTTGTAGAAACAAGGTCTTCCTAAGTTGCCCAGGCTGGTCTTGAACTCCTGGCCCCTGAGCTAATTTTCAAGTTGTCATTGTTGCTCCTCCTCCCCCTCCTTCTTCTTTTTCTTCCTCGGGCGGATCACAAGGTCAAGAAATCGAGACCATCCTGGCCAACATGGTGAAACCCCATCTCTAAAAAACAACAACAACAACAAAAAAAAACAACAGGCCGGGCATGGTGGTTCATGCCTGTAATCCCAGCACTTTGGGAGGTCAAGGTGGACAGATCACGAGATCAAGAGATTGAGACCATCCTGGCCAACATGGTGAAACCCCATCTCTACTGAAAATACAACAATTAGCCGAGTGTGGTGGCACGCACCTGTAATCCCAGCTACTCGGGAGGCTAAGGCAGGAGAATTGCTTGAACCCAGGAGGCAGAGGTTGCAGTGAGCCGAGATGGTGCCACTGCACTCCAGCCTGGCAACACAGCAAGACTCCGTCTTAATAAATAAATAAAGTAAAAACTTTTTAAAAACCTGTAAATGGGTTATTTTTCCTGCAATTTTTTATGGATTTTAATAAAATTATTCCAAAGTTACAGCAACCTGCAGATGCCTAGAGAAGACAGTGAATCAGCATACATGGCTGTCTACTCCATAAAAGTGTGGAATCTCAAGAGCCAACCAGCACTTCAAGAGCTGTGGCTTTTGTGTCCCTGTGACTGGGCTCTACCTGAGTGGGCTGCAGATAGAGATGCCCCCTTATCAGTCAATTTCTGGTTTTGCCAGGTTCCTGCTTACATTGTGGCCCTGAACCTGTCCTGCCATCAGTGTATCTGCCACTTGGAAAGGAGAACAATGACTCTGTGCTGACAGTAGTTATTTCTGCCACCAATCGTGCAGGGGACACAAAGCAGACCCAGGCCGTGGTTAAGGTGGGTAGTGGCAGTGGCCTCTGTTTCTTTACTGAGAAAAATTCTCCACTCACATGAACCTCACCAAAGGGGTGGTTGGATGGAAGACAGTCAGGGGCATTACCACATCAGTCAATGATTCATCCATTCATTCCACAAATATGTACAGGGCATTTACCGTGTGCCACATCCTGGCGGTATAGCAAGGGACCCAACAGACATGGTCTCTACCTTTGTAGATCTTATGACTTCGTGGCCAGAATAGGGGGAGGGTCTTGGGAATTGGTAGGTAGAGGGGGGTTGAAGAATGACTCTGGCATGAGTTAGGCCAGCACCTGCAGAGAGCTCAGAGGAAGTAGGGCCAAGATTGGCCAACAAAGACACAACAAAGGGTCTGGATAAGATCCCAAGAAGAGGCCGGGCATGGTGGCTCACGCCTGTAATCCCAGTACTTTGGGAGGCCGAGGCGGGCGGATCACCTGAGGTCGGGAGTTCAAGACCGGCCTGACCAACACGGAGAAACCCCGTCTCTACTAAAAATACAAAATTAGCCGGGCGTGGTGGCGCATGCCTGTAATCCAGGCTACTTGGGAGGCTGAGGCAGGAGAATCACTTGAACCCAGAGACGAGATTTGCAGTGAGCTTAGATTGCCATGTTGCCCTCCAGCCTGGGCAACAAAAGTGAAACTCTGTCTCAAAAAAAAAAAAAAAATCCCAAGATTATAAGGGTCAGAAGGCAGATGGAGGTGGAAGAGGTTGAGAACAAGAGGATGAGGGCAGCCAGTAGCAGAGCAGTGACTTGCTCAAGGCTGGAGCAGACCAAGGCTTGGTCTGGCTGCCCTTCAGAAAGTGCCCGAGAGACCCCAGGCCAGGCCAAAGTCATCCAGTCCTGCTCTCACCCCACATGAAGAACCCTGACTTCAGATGCCAGGTCAATCCTAGCAGGTTCTGAGCACATTTCTGATTTCCCAACAGGTGGCACTCGGAAACACGTGTGTTGAGGATGTAGCATTCCAGGCTGCTGTGTCAGAGAAGATCCCCACAGCTCTGCAAGGCGAGGGTGGCCCTGAGCAGCTCTTCCAGCTGGCCAAGGCCTTGTCCTCTGTGCTGAACCAAGAACACGAAAGCCAGGGCTCAGGACAGTCGCTGAGCACGGACACCAGACGGAAGGTGCCTGCGGTGGGGGCTCCTTTCATTCCCTTCCTCTGGGGCCCCAGGGTCTGCGTGCGGCCAGCTGGGCTGTGGATCAGGGTTCATGGATCAGGGGAGAAGCATGTGGTGTCTCCCAAGGGGCTGACACCACCTGCCTCTCCAGTCTTTCTGGTGAGTGACCTAAAGTGAAGAAAATGCCTTCTTCCTTGGTAACCTGCTTTCTTGGCTAGCCCTCATGGAGGCACAGGCCTCTGGGACAGGGGACTTTAGAGCCCATCACTCCCTCCCCTTCACGTTGCAGATGACAAGGCAGAGGTGCAGAGGAGAAAGGAGACTGCCCTCGGTCACATGGGTAGCGATTTGGAGTTGGACCAGAGATGGTGTCCCAGCTTTTGTCACTTACCACCATTTACACTGTCACAGGTCAGGGACCAAACCTCTCTAAGCCTCAGTTTCCCCACGTGGAAAAGAGGAACAGGAATACTGTTTTCCTCATACTATTGTGGTAAGAGTTAAATAAGAATTACAATCACTGCAACTAAAAAACTAGGTAAGACTGCCAACATTCAACCAGTATTAATCTACAAAAATGGCTATTCGATGTGTTACAACCTCATATTATAAACAATTGCAAAACGTACGATTGCGCCCACTCCCAGTGTCTGCCACGTGAGTTGTGTGTGTGCGTTTCTGAATTTCATGCCATTCTGGTCACAGGTGCTACCCTGAGACACGATTTATTTTCAAAAAGTGCCAAATTCTACAGATTTAACTTGAAGATTTGGAGAAAGCTCGAGACATCCTATAAACATTTGCTAGGACTGCTGTTACAAATGACCACAAAGACAGTGGCTTAACACAGCAGACATTTATTCACTTTATAGTTCTGGAGGCTGGAAGTTTAAAATGGGGTTCAATGGGCAAAACCAAGGTGTCAGCAGAGGGGCAAACCTGGAGGCTCCAGGGCAGAAGCTGTTCCTTGCCTTTCCCGGGTTCTCGAGGCACCTGCACTCCTCGCCTCCTTTCCTCAAAGCCAGCCACACAGCACCTCCAAAGCCCTCTCCTCTCCCTCTCTCTCCACCCTTCCCTCATCCTCTTTCCCTTTTTTCTCTTCCCCTCCCCTCCGCCTCCATCACCCATCTCCTTTTCTGACTAATGCCCCTGCCTCGGCTGTAGAAGGATCATGTGATGACATTGGTCCCACCCGTTCATCTGGGATCATCTCTCAGTCTCAGAATCCTTAACTTGATTGCATCTCCAAAATGACTTAGCCAAAGTGCCTTTTGCCACATGTGGTAACATATTCACAGGTTTCAGGGATGTGACTGTGGGCATCTTCAGGGGGCTGTTATCTACCTATCACACATCCTATGAGGCAAACAGAGGTCTGCAGGGCTTAAGAAACCCCCAATGAGTCCAGGTGCAGTGGCTCATGCCTGTAATTCCAGCACTCTGGGAGGCTGAGGCAGGTAAATCACTTGAGGTCAGAAATTTAAGACCAGCCTGGTCAACATGGTGAAACCCTGTCTCTACTAAAAATACAAAAAATAGCCAGGTGTGGTGGTGCACACCTGTAATCCCAGCTACTCAGGAGGCTGAAGCCTGAAAATTGCTTGAACCCAGGAGACAGAGGTTGCAGTGAGCTGAGATCGCACCACCACACCCCAACCTGGGTAATAGAGTGAGAATCCATCTCAGAAAAAAGAAGAAAAAAGAAAAAGAACGCCTCAATGAGCCTATTCACTCCTGACCCTGCACCTGCATCTTCCTAACACTACTTCATGGAGCCAAGAAATTACATTTATTCTCCTGCCTTCTCCCCACTCCCAAGGTCAGAGAGCACGTGCTGGGGTCGCTGTCTGCGGTCACCACCAGCCTGGAAGACTTGCGGAGGGTGCAGGAGCTGGCCGAGGTGCTGAGAGAGGTGACCCGCCGGAGTGAGGAACTCACACCCTCGGCCCAGGTGAGTAGCTCCCATCCACTGAGGCTGCCATGGGATACGCTCCTCCATGGCAGGTGGGTGACAACCCAGATCAGCATAGGTTGAAGGGGTCCCTTGGTCACAGGGCTCCTGTGGGGCTGCCAAGACCCCTGCCATCTTCTTTCTAGGGATACTGCATGGGTGATTCATGGGAAGGTGCCCCTCCTGCAGCCTCTGTACCTCACACTGGGTGAGAGGGCCTGTTTGCCCAGACTCTCACTCGCCCATCTGCTGGTGAGCAACTTGATGGAGTAACTGAATCTCATTAATATTTGGGTGGCCAAGTGTGAGTCCAGACACTGCTACTGACTGCCCATGCTCCCAACTTCCGTGAATGCCAGCCTGACATCTGGCTGCCAGCTCCTGCCCTTCTTATCCTTCTGGGGGTCTTCTCTGACCCCCAGAGCCTACTCTACCTGCCCCTTTGGCTGGGAATTCATGCAGTGAATTCAGTGACTAATGTGGCTGGTGTATAAATACCCCAGCTCCCTCACCCCTCTTGATGGATAATCCCAAGCAGGATTGAATCCCAGGTAATGGGCTTGATCACTCTCCTATACTGGCTTCCACCCTTCCCTATCACCCCCGCCCCCACTCCCCACAACTGTTTCTTAAGATCATCTCCAAATAAATGACTTCCTCTCAAATCCTTGCTCCACAATCTGCTTCTTGGAGAACTCAAATTAAAACACCATGTTCCCAGGGTTCTGATAGCCAAGGGTTAAAAAAGAAACCATAAGCCAGGCAAGGTGGCTGATGCCTGTAATCCCAGCACTTTGGGAGGCAGAGGCAGGAGGACCGCTTGAGGCCAGGAGTTTGAGACCAGCCTGGACAACACAGTGAGACCTCATCCCTTCAAAAACAAAACAAAGGTGGGACACAGTGGCTCACACCTGTAATCCCAGCACTTTGCGAGAGTGAGGCAGGGTGGATTGTCTGAGGTAAGGAGTTTGAGGCCAACCTGGCCAACATGGTGAACCCCCGCCTCTACTAAAAATAAAATGATTAGCCGGGCGTGGTGGCATATGCCTGTAGTCCCAGCTACTCGGGAGGCTGAGGTGGAGGCTGCAGCAAGCCGAGACCGTGCCACTGCACTCCACCATGGGTGATAGAGTGAGACTCCATCTCAAGAACAAACAAACAAAAACAGCAAAACAAAATTGGTTGGACATCATGGTGCGTACCTGTAATCCTAGCTACTTGGGAGACTGAGGTGGGAGGATCACTTGAGCCCAGAAGGTCAAGGCTGCAGTGGGCTGTGGTTGTGCCAATGCACTCCAGCATGGGTGACAGAGCAAGAGCCTATGAAAAAATAACAATAAAAAGAAGCCCTAAAAACAGGAAAAGGGGGCCAGCACAGTGGCTCATGCCTGTAATCCCAGCACTTTGGGAGCCTGAAGCAGTAGGATAGCTTGATCCCTAGAGTTCAAGTCCAGTCTGTGCAACACAGAGAAACCACGTTTACCAAAAAAAAAAAAAAAAAAAAACCACACACACACAAACAAACAAAAAAAACCAAGTCTAATATAGTGGCTCATACCTGTAGTCACAGCTACTTAGGAGGCTGAGGCATAATGATCACTTGAGCCCAGCAGTTCGAGGTTACAGCGAGCCATGCTTGCACTATTGCACTCCAGCCTGGGCAATAGAGCAAGACTGTCTCAAAAACAAACAAAGAAAAAGCAAACAGAAGAGGAGAGAAGTGTCCTGGCTTTGCCCCACCCACTCTGGTAGGAGGTTGTGCCCCTAAAATCTTCCAGCCTGAAGCCAGCAACGCTGGTCTTTACTCTGGGGCTCATTATTGATGTAACACTTCCCATTTACACACCCATTTGCTAATCCATCTGTTTATATGCATATACACTGTATATACGTGAACCGGTACACATCCTCCCCTCTATCCTATGCGTTCATGCACGCATTAATTTCATCATCCATTTAACAAATGCTTCCTGAATGTCAAGTATGTGCCAGGTAGTGTGCAATTCATTGAGAATTCAGCAGCAAATTAGATAGACGTGGCATCTGCCATTATGACCCTTTCGGACTACTGAGACAGCCAGACATTAGACAAATAATTTCACAAATACATATAAAACTACCAAATTTGAACACATACTATGTCCATCCACCCACCCACACAACCGTCCACCTATTCATTCATCTACCATCCACCCATCTATCATCCATCATTCATCCATCCTCCATCCATTTATCTTCCACCCATTCATCCATTCACCTATCATCCATCCATCTACCCACTTATCCATCCCTCATTCTCTATTCACCCACCCACCACTCATCCACCCACCCATCCATCCATCCATTCATTCTCCACTCATTTTTCCACCCATCTACCTATCATCCATAAATCCATTTATCCAACCACCTATCCATCCTTCATCCATCCATCCATCCCCTCGTTATTGAATGTTCCCGAAGACCTACTATGTGCTGGGCACTGTGCAGGGCACTCTGGGAAGCATTCAGAGGCAGACTAGGGTACGCTCCTGAAGGATCTCAGGGGACTGTAAGGTGGGAGGACCTGGTCTCAAGTCAGAGACACAGGGAGCTTGCGTGCCAGGTCTGGCCCAGCTCTTTCCTGGCTTGTTCCCCTCTCCTTGCTTCCCTTGTCCTTCGAATGACACAGGGACTGGTCTAGCTTAAGCAGGGGCTCACACTGCTTTTTCTTATTTCGGTGAACCCAGTGGGAGGCCAGCTGGGCTCTGCAGCGTGCCAGTGAGGCCCTGTTGACAGCAAGTGCCAAGGCCCGCCCTGAGGACCACAGGTGCCAGGCAGCCACCAGGGACCTGTTTCAGGCTGTGGGCAGTGTACTGGAAGCTTCCCTGACCAACAGACCAGAAGAGCCTGCGGAGGCCAGCGGCAGCCAGGTGGGTGTCCAGGCCAGATGCAGACCTCACACATACTGAATGTCCAGCTCACGCCAGCTTTTCTAGGGGGAGCTTTTCCCCTGATCTTACAGATGACGAAACTGAGGCACAAGGTTAAGGTGTTGCCCTGGGAGCTAGAAGAAAATTTCCATAGAACAGGGCTTCTGGGAGGCAGCGTGGTGTGGTGGGCAGACCACAGGCTCTGGAAGGAGGCAGCTGAGTTTGAATTCTGCCTCTGTTGCTTAGGAGGCTTGTGACTTGGGCAAGTTACAGAGTTTCCTGAAGCCTCATTTCCTGATGGGTAATCAAGGCACTCTGCCTCATCCCATGTAAGCCGCCAGCTGGAGAGATCACATGGACCCCACGGCAGGTCTGGGTAAACTTGTGGCTCATTTTACCCAGAACGCAGAAGAGAGGCAGCTTCCCAGAGTAAAAACAGGTGTAGCACTGTCTCATGTGGTCCCAGTATCCTGGACATGACCTCTTGGATGGCATCATGACAGAGCCACAAAACCCATTTCTTCCTATTGCACAGTTCTTTATCACATGGGGCCATCACCTCTATTCAGGAAGAAAGACACGCAGTACACAAAGATGCTTGGATGCACACACTTACAAGCTCAGACACACTCCAACACTTACACTCATGCACACAATCTCACAAACACACTCACACGCAAAAACACATGGTCATGCTCACACATACTGAGAGACCCTCATACTCTCACACTGCCTCAAGCACACACTTTTGCACACAGATGCACATTTACACATCCACATCTTCACACAGGGCCATGCACTCACACGTATTCATGCACATACTCACAGACTCTCATATATGGTTGCACACTCCATAATCATGCAATCATCTATGCACACTCACCCACACTTAAACACTTGTATGCACACACACTCAGGACCACACTCACATTCACTCATACATATACACGCTCAAACACTGACATTCACATGCAGTGACATCACCCTCACACATGCGTGTTCATGTGCGTGCACACATGCACGCACACACGCACACACACACACACACACACAATCTGTGCCCCAATAGGAATTCTATGCAAACACCCGGCCCTTCCTGGGTCCCCACACCAGCCGTGGCGTCAGGACGCATCTCATCTGGGGCTTGGGATGGGCAGGGAGCAGAGTCAAAGCCCAGGTGACCTGGTGAAATGGCCTCGCTCTTGGCTGTTCATTTCCCCTGGAACAAGCTGTAGACTCGTCGCGGATTTCAGGAGCTCACAGAGCCACATTTCCTGATGGTTTAGCACACAGGCTCTGGAGTCCCTTGCTTTGCCTTGAGTCCTGGCTCTTCCCCTTATCAGCCTGTGACCTCCCACAGTCTCCTACCCTCTCTCTGCCTCCACTGCCATCTGTCCAATGGGGCCAGTAAAGCTCCTGTCACACCAAGTTACCATGAGGATGGAATGGGCTCGCAGACGCCAGTCTGGAAGCTTTATGAGTGCTGCTCTTAGGGCCACCTCCGAAGCAGTCTTTCTCCCTCCTCTCTGTCCTCTCCTGAACCTGCTGAAGGTCCCACACTGGCCTGGGGACAGTGACCAAAGGTGGTTTATGGCGGGAAAGGTGGTGTATGGCGGCAAAGGTGGTGTATGGCAGCAGGTCCAGAGCGACATTCTCCTAACATTCTCCTGCCTCCTTTTCTAGACTGCCACAGTACCGCGGCTGCTTGGTGTCGTGGAGCATGTGCAGACCTCCCTCCTGCTGGGAAAACTGCCGGGGGGCCTTCCAGCTGTGCTGGCCACCCGCTCCATCTCTGTGTACACAAATAGGTACAAACCAGCTGCCCTATCGGTCCGCAAGAAAGCCTAGAGCTGGAAAGGGCTTTCCACTGAGAGAAGGTCCCCCTGCCACCGTGTTGAGTGTTTGCACAGCACAGGAAGGGAGGCATGGAGTGCCAAGCCCAGTGTTGGAGCCACCTGAGGGTGTCCTGAGAGACGGTCACATGGTAGCCATGCAGGCAAGGGGGCTGAATGAATAGGACCAGCCTGCTGTCAACCACGCCCTGCGTGTTTCTGGCCAGCCACTGCTCCTTGGGCTTGCAGGGACTCAAGATCCACTAACCTTGGGAGCACGCGTGTGCGCGTGTGCGCGTGCACGCACACACACACACAGAGGGCTCATCTCTCAGTGGGCACTGACTCCATACCTGGGATGCTCCGTACCTTCCGTTCCTCCACCTGACAAGCAGGATCTGGATAGTGCTGCTGGCAACACTGGGACCCCCCTGCCCCAGGCCTCTGTTCCTCCTGCCAGGGTTGCCCTCTTAGATCCCAGAGGCAGTTTCCCAAAGCAGTATCCCAATTAGAGGAATGATCTGAAATGGGGTCCCCAAGACCATCAGATGGGACAAAGTCAAAGACCCAAAAAGATGGGGCTGGGTCAATTGCATCAAAGGTCAAGGCAGGAAGGGGAGATCACCCTGGAGAAAAACATGCATCCCAGCTCATTTATTCATTCCATGAAAATATTTATGGACCACCTGTTATATGCCAGGCACTGTTATAGACATTGGGGGGTACAGCGGCAAACAAGGCTGGTAAAGCCCGACCCTCACAGAGCCTCCAGTCTAGCTGCCTCTTGTGCTGCTTCTGCTGAAACCAACATGCTGAACCACTTACAGGGATCAAAACACACCCTCCGCCGCCGCCCACTCGGACGGAGAAGCTGGGCTCCCAGTAGTGCAGGAGGCTCCCAAAGTCATCTTCCTCAAACACTGACTTTCTCCTCCCTCCCCTGCCACCGCTGCTCTCACCTTGTGGCCAGAATACACCCCTGGAGTTGGCAAGGCTTCTCCCTGCACACTGCTGCCGCAGACTCTGCAACCTTCACTCTTCCTGCAGCCTCCCACCTCGGCTCTCTGGAGGACGGCCAGGAACCTGTGGACATAAAGGTAACAATAGCAGTAGCGTCCTTGGGGACAGCCTTTACCATCTGCAGAGCACTTTCACATGCATTTGCTGATGTGTGTTTAGTAAGATAATGCCCACTATGCAGGTGAGGTTCAGACACTTTCCCAAAGCCACAAGTAAAGTGGCTCTGCTGGGCTTCAGACCCAGACCTCGGGGCTCCCAGATATTCACCCTCTTTCCACTGTGTTGCAGAATTTCTCCAACAGCCTTGATTCAAGAAGTCATTTGAAATAAAGCTCTTGCAGCTTAGCATCCTAACTTGGAAACAGCCAACCCAGGCTCGTTTCCATTCCCAAATTAAAGCACATCAACTATGTCCTCCCTGAGTCCTAATGAAAGCAGACTAACATCTTCCTCTTAACAACTTACTGGCTTTCGGGGAAAAAAGACGTGGATGGGGAGTCCAAAATGGGCAGATCACCTGAGGGCAGGAGTTCGAGACCAGCCTGGCCAACATGGTGAAACCCCGTCTCTACTAAAAAACACAAAATTAGCTGGGCGTAGTGGTGTACACTTGTAATCCCAGCTATTCGGGAGACTGAGGCAGGAGAAATTGGAGGTTGTAGTGAGCCGAGATGGTGCCATTACATTCCAGCCTGGGTGACATAGCAAAACTCCACGTCAAAACAAACAAACAAAAAGACTTGGATGGTTTTAAATTCCAGTCACTGCTCAGCCAAAGCAAGTCTGATTTGGGTCCTCGAGGGCCAGCTCTCTGAGGCCACAGCCCTGAGGCTGGGAACATGCCAGGGGAACCAGCAGCAGCGGAAGGCAGGCCCCACCAGTCCCCGCCCCATGGGCAAGGGCTACTGCTTCTTGGGTCTTAGGACCTTGTCTTTCATCCTCCAGCCCCTCAGGGGACTTGCCCAACACTCCTTGCTCTTTGTTTCAGATGATGAGTTTCCCAAAGAGCCCCTTCCCAGCCCGAAGCCACTTTGATGTCAGCGGGACTGTTGGTGGCCTCCGTGTGACCAGCCCTAGTGGACAGCTCATACCTGTGAAGAATCTGTCAGAGAATATCGAGGTAGAAGTTTGGGGTGTTGTCAAAAGTGAAGTGGGGCCAGGTGTGGTGGCTCAGGCCTGCAATCCCAGCACTTTGGGAGACTGAGGTGGGCGGATCACTTGAGGTCAGGAGTTTGAGACCAGCCTGGCCAACATGGTGAAACCCCATCTCTACTAAAAATACAAAAATTAGCCAGGCATGGTGGCTCAGGCCTGTAATCCCACCTACTTGCAAGGGTGAGGCAGGAGAATCGCTTGAACTGGGAGGCGGAGATTGCAGTGAGCTAAGATTGTACCACTGCACCCCAGCCTGGGCAACAGAGAGGGACAAAAAAGAAGTCAGGTGGCATTTCTTTTTTTTTTTACCACTGTACTAATGAGGATTCTTTTTTTTTTTTTTTTGAGACAGGGTCTCACTCTGTCGCCCAGGCTGGAGTACAGTGGTGTGATCTTGGCTCACTGCAACCTCTGCCTCCAGGGCTCAGGTGATCCTCACACCTCAACCTTGCGAGTAGCTGGGACGACAAGAGGCTCAAGCCACCATACCCAGCTACTACTTTTTTTAAGTTTTGGTACCAACAAGGTCTCACTATATAGAGCTCGTCTGAAACTCTTGGGCTCAAGTGTTTCTCCCACCTCAGCCTCCCAAAGTGCCAAGATTACAGGTGTGAGCCACTGTGCCTGGCCTCATTTCTGTCTTTTTTTTTTTAGACAGAGTTTTGCTTTTGTTGCCTAAGTTGAGGTGCAATGGTGCAATCTTGGCTCACTGCAACCTCCACCTCCTGGTTTCAAGCAATTCTCCCGCCTCATCCCTGCAAGTAGCCGGGATTGTAGGCACCTGCCACCACGCCTGATTAATTTTTTCTATTTTTAGTAGAGACTGGGTTTCACCATGTTGGTCAGGCTGGTCTTGAACTCCTGACCTCAGGTGATCCACCTGTCTCAGCCTCCCAAAGTGCTGGGATTATAGGCATGAGCCACCGCGCCTGGGCTCTGCCTTTTTTCAACTTGGTTGAAATTGAAGGTTGGCCAATTATTTTTTTAAAAAATGGTTAAAGAAGAGAATCATTCAAAATGATCCTTACCCACTAGGCCTGGTAGTTCATGCCTGTTATCCCAGCACTTTGAGAGGTCACGGTGGGAGGATCACTAGAGTCCAGGAGTGTAAGACCAGCCTGGGCAACAATGTGAGACCACATCTGTACAAAAAAATACAAAAATTAGTGAGGCGTGGTGGCATGCACCTGTGGTCCCAGGTACTCAGGAGGCTGAGGCAGAGGGGAGCGCTTAAGCCCAATCTTGGCTGCAGGGAGCCAAGATTGGTTTAAAAAATAACAACAAAAGGTCCTTACCCTAATCATTGTACTGTACTTAAAATATAAATACATGTTCATTCAGCAATCCTTAGATATATAACCAGAGTTTTCCTGGTTATATAAATCTGTTGTTTGGAATTTTAGTTATCTTCATTACATAAACCATTCCCATTACATAGCCTCTAAGATGTCCAGTTAGGCCAGGGGTGAGGGCTAACAGCTGCAATCCCAGCACCTTGGGAAGCCTAGGCGGGTGGATCCCCTGAGATCGGGAGTTTGAGACCAGCCTGGCCAACAGTAAAACAGTTTGCAGAGCACTTTCACATGCATTTCCTCATTTGTATTTAGTAAAACTTTGTCTCTATTAAAAATTAAAAAATTAGCTAAGCACGGTAGCATGCACCTGTAGTCCCAGCTACTCAGGAGGTTGAGGCAGGAGAATCGCTTGAACCCAGGAGACAGAGGTTGCAGTGAGCCAAGATCGTGCCACTGCACTCCAGCCTGGGCAATAGAGCCAGACTCCATCTCAAAATAAATAAATAATAAAATGTCCACTTAGATTTTCTTTAAACAAAAACAAACACATCATGGTGCAATATAAGTTCAGTTTTTCACATTTTTAATGATTTTATTCCAGTCTCCTATAATTTTCTCATGCCTAATTCAATAGCAATTTTTAGTGATGTCTATATTCTCATCCCTGGAGCCTGTGAATATATCACCTTAAATGCAAAAGGGAAGTCAGGTGTGGTAGTTCACACTTGTAATCCCAGCCCTTTGGGAGGCTAAAGTGGGAGGGTCACTTGAGCCCAGTTCAAGGATATGGCGAGCTGTGGTCATTGCCACCACACTCCAGCCTGGGCAACAGAGCCAGGCCCTGTCTAAAAACAAAGACAAAACAAAACTACTAAAGGGATTTTGCAGATGTGCTTAAGAATCCTGAGATGTGGAGATTATCCTGGATTATCTGGTGGGCTCAGGGTCATCCCAAGGGTCCTTACAAAAGGGAGGTGACTCTAGAAGACAAAAGGTGACTTGATGACAGAAGCTAGAGGCTGGAGTGATGTGAGGAAGGGGGCATGAGCCACGGAATGCAGGTGGCCACCAGAAGCCAAAAATGCCAGGGAAGCAGGTTCTCCCCTAGCCCTGGGAAACAGATTTTGCACTTCCAGCCTTTAGAACTGTAAGATAGAAGGCTGGGAATGGTGGCTCACATCTGTAATCCCAGCCCTTTGGGAGGCTGAGGTGGGCGGTCAGGAGTTCAAGATTAGCCCAGTCAATATGGTGACACCCCGTCTCTACTAAATATACAAAACTTAGCCAGGCATGGTGGTGCACATCTGTAGTCCCAGCTACTTGGGAGGCTGAGGGAGAAGAATCGCTCGAAACCAGGAGGGAGAGGTTGCATTGAGCCAAGATCACGCTACTGCACTCCAGCCTGGGTGAGAGACTCCATCTGTCTGTCTCTTCCATGTGTGCTCTCTCTCCCTCTCTCTCTCTCTCTCTCTCACACACACACACACACACACACTCACAGAACTATAAAATAACAGCTATGTACTGTCTTAAGCTTTCCACAGTGGTCATTTCTGATAGAAGCCACAGGAAACTATTACAATGAGCAAAGCCCAGTGTGGATTGCAGTTCCCAGGTACTCAGGCCACCTAGCTCTGCCCAGCAGCCCTGATGCCCATGGGCTGACATTTCCTTCCTGGCACACCTTCAATAGGATTGTTTCTGATCACAGATCCTGCTGCCCCGGCATCCACAAGGACACAATAAGCCAACGGTGTTGAACCTGACCAGTCCTGAAGCATTGTGGGTGAACATGACTTCAGGGGAGGCAGCCTTGGGGATCCAGCTGCACTGGAGACCAGACATCACACTCACGCTCAGCCTGGGCTATGGCTACCACCCCAACAAGAGCAGCTACGATGCCCAAACTCACCTCATACCGACAGGGGCTCCAGGTAGGCCTGTGGCCATTTCTGAGCCACTGCCTGGGGTGTGATCAGCTTCACCTGAGAAGCCATAGGAAGAAGCCGTAGGAAGAAAAGCAAAGAAAAGAACCACCCACACATTCAGTGGCTTATTTTTGTTGGTGTTATTAGTTGCTGACATTAGATGAACACTTACTATATGCCCTGTACGAGCTGACAGCTCTATAGGACTGACCTTATTGCAATCCTCATGACAACCCTTGGCACGGCTAACTGTTGAAATCTCCACTTTGAGCCAGGTGCGGTGGCTCATGCCTGGAATCCTAGCACTTTGGGTGGCCAAGCCAGATGGATCACTTCCGGTCAGGAGTTCAATACTAGCCTGGCCAACATGGCAAAACCCTGTGTCTACCAAAAATACAAAAATTAACCGAGCATGGTGGTGCACACTTGCAATCCCAGGTACTCTGGAGGCTGAGGCACAAGAATAGCTTGAATCTGGGAGACAGAGGTTGCAGTGAGCTGAGATTGTGCCACTGAACTCCAGTCTAGATGACAAAGTAAGACTCCGCCTTAAAAAAAAAAAGTCTACATTTCAGATAAGAGCAAAGAGGTTAAGGAAAAGGAACTGGTCTGAGATTACACAGCCAGTAAGGAGCAGAATTGTGTTTAAGCCTTTGTCTGTCTGACTCAGCTGTGCCCGCTGACTGGGGAGTGCCCCTTCTATGTTCCTGGTCTCAGGAGGAGGGAGTGCTCCTAGGACGTCAAGGGTGGGGGAAAACCAGCAGGGTCTGCTTCCCTGCCAAGTGGCCTCAGTCACCCTCTCCCATGATCCTAACGCCCATTTGAAGGAGGCTTCAGGCTGACCTGGACCCCTCTTTCCTACAGATGAGCTGCCCACGTGGATCCTGAACCCACAGGACCTGCGTTTCAGAGAAGGGGTCTACTATTTGACTGTGTTCCCAGAGTCTGACCTGGAGGCAGCCCCCAGCAGGAACCTCACCGTTGGCATCACCACCTTCCTGTCTCACTGTGTGTTCTGGGATGAGGTCCAGGAGACTTGGGACAACTCAGGGTGCCATGTAAGGAGAGAGAAGTGAACAAGATGAGGCAGCTTGGTGGGCTGTGCCCAGCTCATGCAGGGTCCCCTTTTGGTGCCTCTGCCGCAGCATCTTGCGTCTCTTCATGAGGCCTTTGCTGTTTCTGGTGCCTGGAATACCTGCCTCATTCTCGAGTCTAAGCATTGCTTCCTCAAGAAAGCTGTTCTTAACTCCCTAAGTCAGATACCCTATCATAAACTACTGAGACCAGCTCAGCCGCAGAGACCCCTGCCCAGGCAGCTCTGAATGCATTGAGAAGCAGACACCCACATAGAACAGCAAAGTGGGACTATGGGGCGCGGAGGGGGGAGGGGGGCAACAGCCTTCCAAGCTGAGCGCCTCAGGGGCTGACAGCATTCTGAGCCGGGGGCCTCAAGCAGACACTGATCCATGTAGTTATTCTCTCTGAACAGGTGATTCTTATTAACAAACAGGTGTTCCGTGTTTTCTCATAGCACCAAGATAAACTAGGTAGGCAGCTGGTGCCTGCTTACCACTGATCACAGACAAACTGAAAAGTATTCTCCACGAGGGAGCCCCGGGGGCAGAGCCAATTACCCCATTCTTAAAGAATTGTTTTACCTTGTGTGTAATATGCATCTACTCTTTTGCTACTTTAAAATGCCCCAAGTAGTTTTCCACTTGCGGCGGTGGAGGGCAGGGGGCAGCTAGGTTTTCCTTGCCGCTGTTCTTAGCAAACTATATATTTTATTATACACTCAGCATTTCTCAGCAGTAAACCCCAGAGCACACACATGCATAGCACCAACCCCAGTGCTCCTCTTCCATAGCACTAAGCAGGGAGGTCGTTTCACCTCTACGAATGAGATCATTTAAATGACGTCTATCTCCCTCCCTGCACTGGGAGCCCCAGTGAGACAGGAACAATGTGCTTTGTTCACCACTGAGAACAAATGGTCATTGACCCAGGCAACAAATGACTCAGGAATCCCTGCTGCCTCTGGGTTGTGAAGAAAGGCCAGGGTGTTATTTCCGAGGGAATGAACTCATAGCTTAGCCCTTAGTTCTGTGCCAGCTGAAGGGCTCCAGGCTTTGCTCACATCAGCTCATCAAATCTGCACAATCTTCTCCAAGATTACTGTGACTCCCATTTTACAGGGGACAAAACAAAGGCTCAGGAAACTCAACTGACTTGCCCCAAATCTTACATCTAAGGCCAGGAACAGTGGCTCATGCCTGTAATCCCAGCATTTTGGGAGGCCAAGGCGATTGGATCACTTGAGGTCAGGAGTTCAAGACCAGCTTGGCCAACATGATGAAACCGCATCTCTACTAAAAATACCAAAATTAACCGAGTGTGGTGGTGCAAGCCTGCAATGCTGGCTTCTTGGGAAGCTGAGGCATGAGAATTGCTTGAACCCAGGAGGTGGAGGTTGCAGTGAGTTGAGATTGTGTCACTGCACTCCAGCCTGGGTGACAGAGTGAGATCCTGTCTCAGAAAAAAAAAAAGGCAAAGCAGCCTGGCAACATATATACATTTGTCTTCTGAGAATGATGGATACAAAGATGTTTGTTACGAATACTCTTGCTGGGCGTGGTGGCTCACGCCTGTAATCCTAGCACTTTGGGAGGCCAAGTCAGGTGGATTGCCTGAGCACAGGAGTTGAAGACCAGCCTGGGCAACATGGTGAAACCCCGTCTCTACTAAAATACAAAAAAATTAGCTGGATGTGGCGGTATGTGCCTGTAGTTCCAGCTACTCAGGAGACTGAGGCAGGAGAATTGCTTGAACCCTGGAGGTGGAGGTTGCAGTGAGCCGGGATCGCACCACTGCTCTCCAGCCTAGGCAACAGAGCGAGACTCTGTCTCAAAATAATAATAATAATAAAATAAATACTATTCTCTGCATATGTTAATTAAATAAAAAAGTTCAAACGGGGCTTCCGAAGCTGGTCTCCCAGCGGTCTTCCCAGCCCCGCACCCCAGTATAGTGTACACCCTTCAAAGCAAACACTGTTCCTCTCCCATGGGCTCGAGCGAGCCGGAGTTGAACTTCCCAAGCCTCTCCACTGATGGCCCCTCTGTGGGTTGCAGGTGGGGCCTCGGACCAGCCCTTACCAGACACACTGCCTCTGCAACCACCTCACCTTCTTCGGAAGCACATTCCTCGTGATGCCCAATGCCATCGACATCCACCAGACTGCTGAGCTCTTTGCCACCTTCGAGGACAATCCTGTAGTCGTGACCACCGTGGGCTGCCTGTGCGTGGTCTACGTGCTAGTTATAATCTGGGCAAGGAGGAAGGACGCTCAGGATCAGGCCAAGGTGAGGCTGGAAACCACTGTGCTGTGTACACTGTCATGGGGAAAACTCCATTGTTTTCAAATGATATTAGGCTTCATGGGAAGAGGGTGCGGTGGCTCACCCTCTTAGGATCACGCTTGTAATCCTAGCACTTTGGGAGGCCAAGGCAGGCAGATCACCTGAGGTCAGGAGTTTGAGACCAGCTTGGCCAACATGGTGAAACCCCATCACTACTAAAAATACAAAAATTAGTTGGGCATGGTGGCGGCACCTGTAATCCCAGCTGCTCAGGATGCTGAGGCTGGAGAATCGCTTGAACCCAAGAGGCAAAGGTTGCAGTGAGCCGAGATCGTGTCACTGCACTCCAGCCTGGGTGACAGAATAAGACTCTCTGTCTAAAAAAAAAAAAAAAAAAAAAAAATTCCAATATATGCAGTATGCCTGACACATAGTAGGCCTTCAGTCAATATTTACGGCTATCTGAAGAAGAGGTAATGAATGAACGCAAGGTTGTGTTGTCACAGAGCTCTGAAACTCTCTCCATTCCTATTCCTCCCTCCGAAGCAACATCACTCAGGATTTCATCTGGGATAAATGTAATAAGATAATATTGATACTGCTGTCTTTGATTCACCCAAAGGATCAAGCAGTAATACTTGAAATGCCTCTGCTGTAGGTTGGTTCCCGGGAAGCAGACTCCGAGGCCGAGTTGAGCATGCAGGGTGTGCAGGGGGTTCATCAAGGGAGCCTGGGACCTGCACCTGGGAAGGGAGGGAAGGCGGCAGCATGGGCAGAGAGAGAAGCTGAGCTGTGACGCAGCACAGTGACAGCCCAGCCCGGCCCCTGGGGAGCTCCAGAGCCGTCCCGAGTCAGGTTGAGATGCCCAGGGCTTCACCAGTTGGTCATTGGATGCTGGCTGCCCCAAGGAGGCACAACCTCAGCAGAGTTGGCTGTTGCACTTCTGACCCCAGCAACTGAGGCGAGGAGCCCCCAGTGGGAGGGAGACGTGGGCGGCACATCTTGGAGTTGACTGTAGCCTCTGGCCAACTCTGGCTAATGTCTTTTTATTTTCTTTTTGCCAAACTGTCTTTAAGAACATGTATTGTTTAATTCTTGTGGGCACCTAGTAGGTATATATATGTATGAGTATATGGGATATTTTGATACAGGCATGCAGCATGTAATAATCACATCATGGTAAATGGGGTATCCATCTCCTCAAGCATTTGTCCTTTGTTACAAACAATCCAAATATCCTCTTTTAGTTATTTTTAAATATATAATTATTATTGACTGTAGTTACCCTGTTGTGCTTCAAATGCTAGATCTTTTCTTTTTCTTTTTTTATTTTTATTTTTGAGAGGGAGTCTTTCTGTGTCTTTCAGTCTGGAATACAGTGATATGATCTCAGCTCACTGCAACCTCCGCCTCCTGGGTTCAAGCAATTCTCCTGCTTCAGCCTCTTGAGTAGCTGGGATTACAGGTGACAGCCACCATGCCTAGCTAATTCTTGTGTTTTTAGTAGAGACAAGTTTTCACCATGTTGGTCAGGCTGGTCTCTAACTTCTAACCTCAAGTGATCCACCCACCTCGGCCTCCCAAAGTGCTGGGATTACAGCCATGAGCCACCACGCCCAGCCTACATCTTATTCATTCTTTCTAATTTTTGTGCCCATTAACCATCTCGTCTCCCCTGCCACCATTTCAGCCCCACTACCCTTCCCAGCCTCTGGTGACCATCATTCTACTCTCTATCTTCATGAGTTCATTGGTTGCTAAACTATCTTAATGTTTTATTTCTTTTAAATTCCTTCAGGAACACCACCTTGTTACCAATGTTATGAGAAATTATATATGTACAGAGTTTGTATCATTTGCCTGGTCAAATACTCAATGTTCTCAGCTTATCAAGTTCATTTCCAATTTAACTACCTGGGGGTCATATCTCATAAAGAATGTACTTTAGGGCCAGGCATGGTGACTCATGCCTGTAATCCCAGCATTTTGGGAGACCGAAGCAGGCGGATCACTTGAGGTTGGGAGTTTGAGACCAGCCTGGTCAACATGGTGAAACCCTGTCTCTACTAAAAATACAAAAATTAGCCAGGCATGGTGGCACACGCCTGTAGTCCCAGCTACTCCGGAGGCTGAGACAGGAGAATCAGTCAAACCCAGGAGGCAGAGGTTGTAGTGAGCTAAGATCATGCCACTGTACTCCAGCCTGGGCACTTGAAACCCTGCTTTTATAAAAAACAGTCCTCACCCAAAGGGATGAATCAATAGCATATGTAATTTTTGCTTTGCCCAATTCATGACTGTTATGAGTCGTCAGCTCCTTCTTGGCTGGTGAGCGGTGCGGGAACCCACGGAGCGAGGCCTTCCTAATGCCATCCTTCTCTCCAGGTGAAGGTCACGGTGCTGGAAGACAATGATCCCCTTGCCCAGTACCACTACCTGGTGACAGTCTACACGGGACACCGGCGAGGGGCAGCCACGTCCTCAAAGGTACCCGCCCGTGCAAGATCCACTGATTGATCAGCGTGTCCCACCCAGCCCTGCTATGCCATTGTGGAGTTGACCACTCCTGGTCTCTGGATTTCAGGTGACTGTCACCCTGTATGGCCTGGATGGAGACAGTGAGCCCCACCACCTGTCTGATCCCGACACTCCGGTTTTTGAGCGAGGAGCAGTGGATGCCTTCCTCCTCTCCACGCTGTTCCCCTTGGGGGAACTGCAGAGCCTCCGGCTATGGCATGACAACTCCGGGGACCGGCCATCCTGGTGAGTTGGGGGCAGACAAACCACGAGAACCTACAAAGTGTGAGGCCAGGTCTGGGCACTGTACATTTGCCTCCTTCCTGATCTTCACAAGCCTCTGCAAGACACAGAATGATCTCCGTTTCACAGATGAGGAAACTGAGGGTCAGAGAGGCCCACTGGTTCATGGTCCACACAAACTGTATCAGTAGCTAGGAGAAGGGCTGGAAGCTGCAGCTCTCAGGCTCAGTGCTAACCCCACCCTTGGCCCTTTTGCAGCATCAACCTGAGACTTGTCCAAGGTCACACAGCTGGCAAGTTAGGAGCAAGTTTCTCCCCATTCTGAGTGGTGTCTAGTCTGACCACCCATCAGTACCTGGCAGCTTTAGAAAAACATAACACTTATGCTGTTGCCTTGAGTTCACCCACGGAATTAAGCATTAATATTTTAAGTGCATCTGCTGTAAGTTGCTCCCGGGAAGCAGACTCTGAGATGGAGTTGCGCATGGAGGGTATTTATTTCGGGGTCCTGGGACCAGCACCTGGGAAGGGAGGGTAGGAGGCAGAGTGGCAGAAAAGTCGAGCTGTGATGCAGTCCAGCAACAGCGTGGCCCTCCGCTGGGGAGCTCTGGAGCTGTCCCAAGTTGGGTTGAGATGCCCAGGTCTTGATCACTGTAGGCACTGCATCATTGAATGTCAGCTGCCCCAGAAGAGCTTGTGACCTTGACAGAGGGGGCTTCTGCGTTGCTACAGGACTGTCCTTCCTGAAATGAGAAAACGCATGTCAAGAGCATCTTAGCATAGACCCCACTACGTAGTAAATGCTCAGTGAATGGTGCCTATTTCTATCATTACTGTTCATTTTTTCTTTTTGAGACAGAGTCTCACTGTGTCACCCAGGCTGGAGTGCAGTGGCACAATCTCAGCTCACTGCAACCTCCACTTCCTGGGTTCAAGTGATTCTCCTGCCTCAGCCTCCCGAGTAGCTGGAATTACAGGCACACGCCACCATGTCCAGCTAATTTTTTTTTTTTTGTATTTTTAGTTTTACCATATTGGCCAGGCTGCTCTCAAACTCCTGACGTCAAGTGATCTGCCCTCCTTGGCCTCCCAAAGTGCTGGGATTACAGATGTGAACCACTATGCCCAGCCATCATTACCATTCTCGTTGGCTAGATAGCAACAGGGAAAACTGCTGCTGGGTCTGACATCCCAGGATAAGCAAGAGAATTAAACCTGACCTAAATCAGGTTAGATGATACCGACGAAGTCCTCAGCCCAAGAGAGACAGTGGTTCTTTGGTTAGAAACCCAAGAGAGGGCCTGTTCTGTCTACTACAGCCTGCACCTGCCTGAGCACGCACACCGTGGACAATCTGGCTTTGCTTGCTCATGCCTGGATGCTGGCCCTGGGCTTGGTGCCATGTGTACAGGTTAATGGCCTCACAATGCACCGTTTTGCCGCATCTTTGTGAAAACATGGCAGCTTCCCAGAGCTGGCTCCCTACAGTAGCTGAACTCCCTATGTGAGGTCAATTTTGATTAAGGCACCAAGAATCAAGAAAAATATGGTTTCTTTTTTTTGAGGAGCTCTTGTTCTTTGGGTTCGTGTTTGCAAAGGTGTCACCGTGGTGGTATCCAAGGAAGTCTCCTCCCCTGCCCCACCTTATCCTCAAAACCGTGGGTCCCTTCTCCAGGTATGTGAGCCGCGTGCTGGTCTATGACCTGGCGATGGACCGGAAGTGGTATTTCCTCTGCAACTCCTGGCTGTCCATCAATGTTGGAGATTGTGTCCTTGATAAGGTATTTCCTGTGGCCACAGAGCAGGACAGAAAACAATTCAGGTACTATCATTTTTATTTATTTTTATTTTTAAGCTAAGGTCTTGTTCTGCAGTGGCACAATCACAGTTCACTGCAACCGCGACCCCCCTGGGTCAAGCAATCCTCTCACCTCAGCCTCTCAAGCAGCTGGGACTACAGGCATGCACCACGATGCCTTACTATTTTGTTTTGTTTTGCTTTGTTTAAGTAGAGACATGGCCTCACTATGTTGCCTAAGCTGGTCTCAACCTCCTGGGCTCAAGAGAGCCTCCCACCTCAGCTTCCTGAGTAGCTGGAACTACAGACACATGCCACCATGCCCAACTGTGTTTGTAGAGATGGGATTTCACCATATTGCCCAGGCTGGTCTCAAACTCCTGGGCTCAAGGGATCCTCCCGCATCAGCCTCCCAAAGTTTTGGGGTTACAGGCATGAGCCACTGTGCTTGGCTCTACCTGAGATTTTTAATTTTTTTGACAGACTCTCATCTGTCACCCAGGCTGGAGTACAGTGGCATAACATTGGCTCACTGCGACCTCCACCTCCTGGATTCAAGCGATTCTCCTGCTTCAGTCACTCTATCTGAGATTACAGGTGTGTGCCACCACGCCTAGCTAATTTTTGTATTTTTATTAGAGACAGTGTTTCACCACATTGACCAAACTCCTGACCACAAGCAGCCCTCTCTCCTTGGCCTCCTAAAGTCCTGGGATTACAGGCATGAGCCACTGCGCTCTGCCACGCCTGGGATTTTTAACCACTACACTCCAGTGATCTAATTGTAACAAAACTAACAATATTTCAGTTACATTATTATATTAAAATTATACCAAAAATAACAATGCTGACGCTGATTGAACATTGACCTACATGCCAGCTACTGCCCCGAATGCCTTACAGAATTATCACTTTTAATGCTTTCAACAACCCAGTAAGGTAGGTTCTGTTATTATTACGTGCCCCAATTTACAGACAAGTCATCTAAGGTACAAAGAACAAAGTAACTTCCCCGAGGTCACTTAGCTGTGAAAGGGCGGTGTAGGATGCTAAGATTCTAATCTAGCCGTTTCCAGAGTCTCCATCATTAACTGTAAGTGATGCTGCTATGATGCTGTGTTTCTTCTATTAAAAAAAAAAAAAAATGGCCGGCGCGGTAACTCACGCCTGTAATCCCAGCACTTTGGGAGGCCAAGGTGGGCAGATCACTTGAGATCAGGAGTTTGAGACCAGCCTGACCAATATGGAGAAACCCTGTCTCTACTAAAAATATTAAAAATGAGCCAGGTGTGGTGGTGGGCACCTGTAATCCCAGCTCCCTGGGAAGCTGAGGCAGGAGAATCACTTGAACCTGGGAGGCAGAAGTTGCAGTGAGCCAAGATTGTGCCATTGCACTCCAGCCTGGGTGACAGAGCAAGACGCCATCTCAAAAAAAAAAAAAAAAAAAATGCGTTGTGCAAACAACCTTAGTAACAAATCTCTGTCTCTCTTCCTCCTCCTCATCCCAAGAACGATCCACACAGACCACTTTCCCCTACTCCTGTCTTCCTAAACGCCTGTCCCTCTCTCCCTGCCTGCTTGCAGCCACCTGTTTTTCATGAAGACGTCTGCAGGCTTCCAGGATGGACACATCTGGTATTCCATCTTCAGCCGCTGCGCTCGGAGCAGCTTCACCCGTGTCCAGAGGGTGTCCTGCTGCTTCTCCCTGCTGCTGTGCACCATGCTGACCAGCATCATGTTCTGGGGAGTCCCCAAGGACCCGGCTGAGCAAAAGATGGACTTGGGTAATTCCCAGTGTCATGGAGGTCAGGGCTAGCGGCTGGTGGACCTGAGCCTTCACTGTTCCAGCAATGCCACTGCGATTCCAGAGTCCCCAAGACCACCCTTTCCCAGTTCAGTGATCCACTAGCAGGACTCAGAGAACCCATTGTACGCATTGTTATGGTTTACTGCAGTGAAAGGATACAGCTGGGTGCAGTGGCTGACACCTGTAATCCCAGCACTCTGGGAGACCAAGGCAGGTGGATCACCTGAGGTCAGGAGTTCGAGACCAGCCTGGCCAACATGGTGAAACCCTGTCTCTACTAGAAATACAAAATTATCCAGGTATGGTGGTGCACACCTGTAGTTCCAGCTACTCAGGAGGCTGAGGCAGGAGAACCACTTGAAACCACGAGGCAGAGGTTGCAGTGAGCTGAGATCTCGCCAGCCTGGGCAAAAAAAATGCAAAAAAAAAAAGGAAAGAAAAGAGAGGAGAGGAGAGAGGAGGGGAGGGGGAGGAAAAGGGAAGGAAGGAGGGAAGGAGGGAAGGAGAGAAGGAGGGAGGGAGGAAGGAAACAGATTAAATCCAGCAAAAGGAAGAGACACATGGGGCAGGGGCTAGGAGGGGAGCAGGCACAGAGCTTCCAGCATCCTCTACCAGTGAAGTCATGGATGGTGCTGGCTTCTCCTGACAATGATGTGTGGCAGTTCACATGGCCTATTGCCAAACGGGGGCACCCACTCCAGCCTTGTGATTCAGATTTTTTTTTTGGACAGAGTTTTGCTCTTGTCACCCAAGCTGGGGTGCAGTGGCATGATCTCAGTTCACTGCAACCTCTGCCTCCTGGGTTCAAGCTATTCTCCTGCCTCAGCCTCCCGAGTAGTTGGGATTACAGGCGTCCGCCACCATGTCAGGCTAATTATTATATTTTTAGTAGAGACGAGGTTTCACCATATTGGCCAGGCTGGTCTCGAACTCCTGATCTCAGGTGATCTACCCACCTCGGCCTCCCAAAGTTCTTGGATTACAAGCATGAGCTGCCATGCCCGGCTGCTATTTGGAATTTTTACTGGGGCTCCGACAGATAGGCATGGCTGACACCCTCATAGCTGGCCTTTGCCTCCAGCCCCTCTAGAGGTCACGCTGACCCCATATGGTCTAGGCCTCTACCATAAATCTCATCGTTAGCACAGACCATCTGGTGTGACCCAAGACCCCAGGTAAACAAAGACTTTTTTTTTTTTTTAAGACAGAGTCTTGCTCTGTCACCAGGCGCCAGGCTGGAGTGCAGTGGTGCAATCTAGGCTCACTGCAACCTCCGCCTCCCAGGTTCAAGCAATTCTGCCTCAGCCTCCTTAGTAGCTGGGACTACAGGCGCGCACCACCACACCCAGCTGATTTTTGTATTTTTTTTAGTAGAGAAGGGGTTTCACCCGTCGGCCAGGATGGTCTCGATCTCTTGACCTCGTGATCCACCTATCTTGGCCTCCCAAAGTGCTGGGATTACAGGCGTGAGCCACCGCACCTGGCCAACAAAGACATTCTTAGCAGGCAGGGCCTTCCAAGGTCTGAACAGTGACCTCCCAGGCATTGGGCAGGGTTAACCCTTCACTGAGCAGCCACCTTCCACAAGGGACAGACGGGACTGGTCTCTGGACGGTAGCCTCTCCTTTGACCCCTTCCTTCCCTTTCCCCAGGTAAGATTGAATTCACTTGGCAGGAGGTGATGATTGGCCTGGAGAGCTCTATCCTTATGTTCCCCATCAACCTCCTGATCGTTCAGATATTTCAGAACACCCATCCCCGGGTCGCTAAGGAGCACAGCACTGAGAAACGGGACCGGGGGTCCCCCAACCTGACTCCCTCACCACAGCCCATGGAAGATGGCCTTCTGACACCTGAGACAGTGACCAAGGCAGGTCCTCAACCTCAGCTTGCTAGCATGGGGGGTGCTCTGGCCTCAGCAGAAGTGGGGGTGAGGCCCGGGGCTTGAGACTCAGCAGCCCTGTGTTGCCTGGCAGCATGAGTTGCCAAAATTCATCAACTGAACACACACATACACATGGAACATGCATGCACACATGCATGTATACACACATGCACAAACCACACACAGGTGCACATATGCATACATGCACACACATAAACGCAGAGACACAGACGCATACATACACATGTGCACACATGCATACACACACATACTTTTTGAGTACCTACTATGTGCAAAGTATTCTGCCTTCATTGTAGACTCCCAGGCTGGAAGTCCATGGAAGAGACGCCCTGCTCTGCATTCATGCATTCAGTAAGCTTTCAGTGAGCACCTACTGTGTGCCGCACTTTTAGGAGTACAGCCTGGAATGAGTTCAAAGCCTAGAAGAGGGATTTAGGAGCTGAAAAATGGAAGCTCAAAGAGGTCAATATCGCATCTCAGTGGGCAGAGCAGGGGTCCCTACGCAGTTGCCGGGGCCAGGGCGTGTGCTCCTAACCCCTGTGCTGCCCCTCGCCTGTGGCTCATGGCCCCTTTCCCCACCAGGATGTGTCAAGGATTGTCAGCTCCCTCTTCAAAGCCCTCAAGGTGCCATCTGCTGCCTCGGGCTGGGACTCAGTGAACTTGAGGGACATCAACAGTCTCCTGGCCTTGGTGGAAGATGTCATTTGTCCACAGAACACATCAGGGCAGGTGTTCTGGGAGGAAGCCCAAAAGAGAGAGGACCTCGTAACACTCACGTTGGGGTCATCACAAATGAAAGGTAAGCCCTGGACATGTCTGTGCCAAGAGAAGCTGCATTTTGGAGCCAGGTGGAGACACAGCAAAGGGCTACGTCAGCATCACTAGAGGACCAGGAAGTCGTCCCCAGGTCTCCCTTGCCAGCCTCTGCTTCAACTACTGGCTGTCCCCTCCCTCTGTATACCGCAGACACCTACTGTCCCTACAACGCCAAGCTGCCTTCTTACTAACGGCCTTCACACAGGCTGGTCCTTTAGTCTAGAATGTTCTTTCTCCTCTCTTCGCCAGGCCAATACCTAGTTTTGGCTTAAGCATTTCTTCCTCAGGGGAGCAACTCGAGCCTCTAAGCTACACTAGGGCCTCCGGCCACGTGCTCTTTAGCCCCCTAAGCTTCTTGCATTCATCCCGTTTGTGGCCAAATAATGAATCGAGTGAAAATTGTTTGAAGTCTGCACCATCCTTCCTGGAATGTGAGCTCCGTGAGGTGGGGGCCGTCCGTCTGTCTCATCTCCACACGTCTGGGTCCTGGCTCTGCCACTAGCCTGCTCTGTGTCTGTGGACAGGTGACCTCAGTTCTTGATGCCTCAGTGCCTTCTTCTGTACAGTGCTGGGGTGCAAAGCTGAACCATATCCGCGCCTGAATGTGTGGGGCAGGACGCAAGAGCACAGTCACGGCGGCAGAACCATGAAAGAACACTGAATCGCAGAGTGGAAAAGTTACTCCTTTCTCTATCTGTTTTCAGTCCTCCTAATTAAGTCAAGGGCTGGAAGCACTGGCTCAGGCCTCTAATCCCAGCACTTTAGGAGGCTGAGGCGGGAGGATTGCTTGAGGCCTGGAGTTTGAGACCAACCTGGGTAACATAGGGAGACCCTGTCTCTAAAAAGTAATTAAAAATTAACTGGGTGTTAGCCAAGCACAGTGGCTCACACCTGTAATCCCAGCACTTTGGGAGACCACGGTGGGCAGATCACTTGAGGTCAGGAGTTTGAGACCAGCCTGCCCAACATGGTAAACCTCATCTCTACCAAAAATACAAAAATTAGCTGGGCGTGGTGGTGCACTCCTGTAATCCCAGCAACTTGGGAGGCTGAGCCTGGGAGGCAGAGGTTGCACTGAGCCAAGGTTGCACCACTGCATTCCAGTCTGGGAGACACAGTGAGACCGTGTCTCAAAATAAAATAAAATAGGGGTATTGATCCACCTAGCTCCTTGGCTTACTGTGAGGGCTGAATAAGATCATAAGATATGGAAACTACTTAGATCCCAGCCTGACACAAAGCAGGTATTCAGTAAGTGGTGTTATGATTGGCAGTGATGGTATCTTCCAGAAACGTTAGCAGAAGCCTTGCAAAATAAAGTGTGTTGACTTGGAATCTTCAGCTGAGGCTTCAGTGATGGAGCCCTAGGTGAGGACGGCGAGGGAGGAGGCTCTGAGCCAGAAGAAGGTAGGAGTTGACCTCACCGTAGCCATTTACCCAACATCCCAGCCTCGCCCAAGTTGGTGCTGGAGATGCGTACACCAGGCTGTAACCAAAATGCAGGTTTAGTTGCTGGCCACTTGCAGAGTCCAGTTAAAAAGGTGACTTTTTTTGGGGTGAAGGCACAACACTGAAGGTGTAAATGAGAAAAAAAAAAAAAAGAAAAAAAGTGACTTTTTTGGCTGGGCATGGTGGCCTGCGCCTGCAGTCCCAGCTACTTGGGAAGCTGAGGTGGGAAGATCACTTGAGCCCAGGAGGCAGAGGTGGCAGTGAGCCAAGACCACACCACTGCACTCTAGCCTGGGGGACAGAGTTAGACCCTGTCTCAAAAAAAAAAGAGAGAGAAAAGTGACTTTGTATTCCAAAGCTAGCTTAGGGGAAGAAGTACAGGCTTCCTGACTTAAGGGTATTACTTCACCTCTGAGGCAGAAAGCAGGGACTTTAAAAGGAGATTAGGCATAAATGGCAGGCAGGGGTGGAAGCAACCTGGTGGGGGTCCATGTAACGCACTTCAGTGAATTAGAATTATCTACCAGGCGGTTCAGCTGGCACCTTCCTGGACAGAGCTAGGTTGTAAAAGTGGCTGAAACTCTCAAGATGGGAGAGAGTTTGGTTGGGGGCATACTTTGGGTTGCAGATGGACTGTTGTCTTTCTAGGCAACCTCCAGGTGGGAGCGTGGCTGCTCTGGAGGTGCTAAGCACAGTTAGATAAGCTTATACTGTAGGTGAAGGGAAGATACAAGATTATAACCGCTTTTTTTGTTGTTTTGAGATGGAGTCTCGCTCCATCATTTTGATCATTTTGAAGCTGTGTGGCTTCATCTTGTCATTGACTCCACTTTTATACATTTGAGATGTTTAATAATTTTTTTTTTTTTTTGAGACGGAGTTTCACTCTTGTTACCCAGGCTGGAGTGCAATGGCACGATCTCGGCTCACTGCAACCTCCGCCTCCTGGGTTCAGGCAATTCTCCTGCCTCAGCCTCCTGAGTAGCTGGGATTACAGGCACGCACCACCATGCCCAGCTAATTTTTTGTATTTTTAGTAGAGACGGGGTTTCACCATGTTGACCAGGATGGTCTCGATCTCTTAACCTCGTGATCCACCCGCCTCCGCCTCCCAAAGTGTTGGGATTACAGGCGTGAGCCACTGCACCCGGCTAATAATTTTTTTAAAAGCTAAAAACACAAGATTAAGGATTGCACTATATTGGCTGGGCATGGTGGCTTATGCCTGTGATCCCAGCACTTAGGGAGGCTGAGGCAGGCGGATCCCCTGATGTCAGGAGTTCAAGACCAGCCTGGCCAACATGGTGAAAACTGGTCTCTACTAAAAATACAAATGAAAAAAAAAGTAGCCGGGCATGGTGGCAGGTGCCTGTAATCCCAGTTACTTGGGAGGCTGAGGCAGGAGAATCACTTGAACCTGGGAGGCAGAGGTTGCAGTGAGCCGAGATCCGCCACTCCACTCCAGCCTGGGTGACAAGAGCGAAACTCGGTCTTGAGAAAAGAAAAAGGATTACACTGTATTTGGCACTAGACAAAACAGGGTTTAAATTCAAATCTTACCATATTATTTACTTTAAAATACTCTGGGCCAGCATTATGCAGAGGGAGTGGGCACGGTGGCTCACTCCTGTAATCCCAGTACTTTGGGTGGCCAAGGCAGGTGGATCACCTGAGGTTAAGAGTTCAGAACCAACCTGGCTAACATAGTGAAACCCCATCTCTACTAAAAGTACAAAAATTAGCCGGGTATGGTGGTATGCAGTTGTATTCCCAGCTACTGGAAAGGCTGAGGCAAGAGAATTGCTTGAACCCAGGCAGTGGAGGTTGTAGTGAGCTAACACCAGTGCACTCCAGCCTGGGGGACAGAGCAAGACTCCATTGCAAAAAAAAAAAAAAAAAAACCTCCAGGGGAAGAAAATAGATGAGACCAGATTGGCCAAATGTTGGTAATTATTGTAGCTGGGGTAGCAAGTATGGGATTCTCCTGTTTTCTTGATGTGTAAGGAAATGTTAAGTGTCCCTGAGAAAAATCTAAAAGAGAAACAACAAATCCTAACTGGCTGTGTGACCCTAAAACCTTACGCCATCTTTTGGGCTTGGCACATAGCAAGTATTTGATACTCGAAAGCTGCCTCTATTACTGTTGTGTTTTGTCGGGGAGGTTTTGTTTGTTTTGTTTTAGAGACTGGGTCTTGCTTTGTCATCCAGGCTGAAGTGAAGTGGCACCATCATAGCTCACTGCAGCCTCCACCTCCTGGGCTCCAGCGATCCTCCTGCCTCAGCCTCCCCAGAAGCTGAGACCACAAGGCACATGTTGCCACACCTGGGTGTGTTTGTATTGCAGCTGGTTTGCTCTGTGATTTAGCATCAGCTGATCACTTTCTCTCTTGTCCTCCAGAGAACATGCAGTGCCCCAAGCCCAAGGTGGCTCTGAGTGGCTCCTGGAAGGACAGCGCCTACAGGCAGTGCCTGTACCTTCAGCTGGAACACGTGGAGCAAGAGCTGCGGATGGTGGGGCCCCGAGGCTTCCCCCAGCACCACAGCCATGCCCTGGCTCTCAGGCAGCTGCAGACCCTGAAGGGTTGCCTGGGCGTACAGCCGGGCACCTGGGCCCCTGCACATGCCAGGTAATCCACTTCGCTGGGTGCCGAGTGGGCTCCTGCCTGCCCCCGCCTGGGGCCCTCTGGAAACTGCATTCTGAACAACCTTGGAAGGATATTCACCCAGACCTCCCTGGGCAGAAATCATGCAGGATTCCTGCACACATTCAGGGAGGCCGGGTTTGAACAGGGCGGGAAGGCGCTCAGGGCCTTTGTGCTGCGTTTTACAGTCACTACAGTGTTCATGTGGGCGGTCTCTCATCTGTGCACTGCACTGTTGAACCGGCTCCTCAACTTCTCAGGCTTAGTTTCCTCATCTGTAAAAGGGGAATGATAACACCTGTCTCTTGATTCAAACTTAAAACAAAATGCAGTTTTTAAGATAACAAGCAAACTTTGAATACAGACTACCAAGACCAGCTGTACCGTAGAGACCTGCACCCAGGGAAAGCATTAAGAAGCAGACACCCAGCCTTCAGCCTGGAAAGCTGTCGGCCCCTGCCTGAGGCTCTCAGCTCCATAGCCTGCTGGCCCAGAAAAAAAAAAAAAAAAGAAGCAGACACCCAGATAGAACAACAAAGTGGGACTATCCGGGAATCAGCAGCTTTCCCAGCTGAGAGCCCGAGGGGCCTGATGGCATTCCGGCTGAGAGCCTTAAGCAGATGCTGACCCACCTAGTTATTCTCCCTGAACAAGTGTTTATTATTAACAAACAGGTGTTGTGTGTTCTCTCGTAGAACCAAGATAAACTAGGTAGGCAGCTGGTGCCTGCTTACCACTGATTAAGGACAAACCAGAAAGTATTCTCCACAAGGGAGCCACGGGGGCAGGGCCACGTAGCCCGTGTTGAAAGAATTGTTTTAACCGGTGTGTGATAGACATATACTGTTTTGCTACTTTAGAATGCCCCAAGCAGTTTCCCACTTTGGGGTCAGCTATGTTTTCCTTGCCATCGTTCTTCTTAGCAAACAACATAATTTTATCATACACTCAGCGTTTCTCAGCAACAGACAGGTTCCGAGACGACATTAAAAAATTAGTGTTAATTTTGTTGTGTAAAAACAACATCGTAACTCAGTAAGAAAATAGATTTTTTTAGCTGGGCGCGGTGGCTTGTGCCTGTAATCCCAGCACTTTGGGAGGCTGAGGCGGGTGGATCACAAGGTCAAGAGATCGAGACCATCCTGGTCAACATGGTGAAACCCCGTCTCTACTAAAAATACAAAAAATTAGCTGGGCATGGTGGTGCGTGCCTGTAATCCCAGCTACTCAGGAGGCTGAGGTAGGAGAATTGCCTGAACCCAGGAGGCGGAGGTTGTGGTGAGCTGAGATCGTGCCATTGCACTCCAGCCTGGGTAGCAAGAGTGAAACTCCGTCTCAAAAAAAAAAAAAAAAAAAAAAACAAACTGGATTTTTTTTTTTTTTTTTTTTTTAAGACAGTTTTGCTCTGTCACCTAGGCTGGAGTGCAAGGGTGTGATCTCGGCTCACTGCAACCTCTGCCTCCCGGGTTCAAGCCATTCTCCTGCCTCTGCGTCCTGAGTAGCTCGGATTATAGACGCACACCACGATGCCCAGCTGTTGTATTTTTAGCAGAGATGGGGTTTTACCACATTGGAGAAGCTGGTCTGGAACCCCTGACCTCAAGTGATCTGTCCGAGTCAGCCTCCCAACATGCTGGGATTACAGGCAACAGCCACTGCACCCGGCTGAGAAATTATCTTTACAAAAAACTTAAGGCTAGGTTAAAAATACAAAAATTAACTGGGTGTAGTGGTGGGCACCTGTTATCCCAACGACTCGGGAGGCTGAGGCAGGAGAATCACTTGAACTTGGGAGGTGGGGGTTGCAGTGAGCCAAGATCGAGCCATTGCACTGGGTGACAGAGCAAGACTCTGTCTCAAATAAATAAGTACATAAATAATAAAAACTTAAAACATGGGCATGGAGGTCATGACAAATCAAAATCAAATGAAAAAAAAAACTTCAAACAAAGTTACATGGTATCTACTCAGGCTTGCCCTAAGCAGTAACAGAGCAAATTGGTGTATAGTGGTTAAAGCAGAGACTTGCCTCTGCTCTGCACCGAGTAAATGTAACTGCTTTCACTCCATAGACTATAACATAGTCCTTTGAGATAGGTATAGATTACAGAGAAGGAAACAGAGGGTCTGAGAGGTCCAGGAGCTTTGCCAAGGTCATGCAGATGGTGGGGTAGAGTGGGCTTTGACCTTGAGCTGGTTTGGGGGAGCGGTCACCCTAACTATGTCCGTCCACCTCCTTTGCAGCGCTTTTCGGGCGAGCAAGCCCCCTCAAGGCCTTCCCTGGTGGTGCATCCTGGTGGGATGGCTCCTGGTGGCGGCCACCAGTGGCGTGGCGGCCTTCTTCACCATGCTCTACGGCCTGCAGTACGGGCGGGCCAGCTCCATCAGGTGGCTCATCTCCATGGCCGTCTCCTTCATGGAGAGCGTGTTCGTCACCCAGCCTCTGAAGGTCAGGACTCTGCCCCAGGCGCCCGCCGTCCTCCCCTCCACCCATCCCTTCCCTCCCGCCAGCAGCTTGTTCCTGGGCTTCCATTCCTTTATTTATATATTCAACAAATGAACCTGGAGCATCCCTCTCTGTGGGCCAAGGGATGGGAAAAATAATGAAGAGAATTCCTATCATGGCCCAAGTAAGTGCACACTCACTCTGCAGCAGGTGTGGTGTTTTACTGGGAAGCTAGTGTTCCATAATCAGGACTGCCCTTAGGATTCTCATCTCCCTTTCACAGGTGAGAAAACTTGAGGTTAAGCAATTACAGGCCGGATGAGGTGGCTCACGCCTGTAATCCCAGCACTTTGGGAGTCTGAGGCAAGTGGATCATTTGAGGTCAGGGGTTCAAGACCAGCCTGGCAAAAATGGTGAAGCCCCATCTCTATTAAAAATACAAAAAAGCCAGGTGCAGTGGCTCATGCCTGTAATCCCAGTACTTTGGGAGGCCAAGGCGGGTAGATCACTAGGTCAGGAGTTCAAGACCAGCCTGGCCCAGATGTTGAAACCTCATCTCTACTAAAAGTACAAAAATTAGCCAGGCATAGTGACACGTGCCTATAATCCCAGCTACTGGAGAGGCTGAGGCAGGAGAATTGCTTGAACCTGGGGGGTGGAGGTTGCAGTGAGCTAAGATTGCGCCAATGCACTCCAGCCTGGTCAGTGCAGCAAGACTCCATCTCAAAAAAAAAAAAAAATACTTAGCCAGGCATGGTGGCAGGTGCCTGTAGTCCCAGGTACTCAGGAAGCGGAGGCAGAAGAATCGCTTACACCCAGCAGATGGAGGTTGCACTGAGCTGAGATCTCACCACTGCACACTAGTCTGGACAACACAGTGAGACAGACTCTGTCTCAAAAAAATAAAAAAGAAAGAAATTAAGGTGGGGCTGGGCATGGTGGCTTACACCTGTAATCCAGGACTTTGGGAGGCCGAGGCAGGTATATTGCTTGGGCTAAGGAGTTCTAGACCAGCCTGGGCAACAGGGCAACACCCTGTCTCTACAAAAAACACAAACATTAGCCAGGCAAGGTAGCGGGTGTTGTGCACCTATAGTTCCAGCTAGGTAGGCTGAAGTAGGAGGATCACTTGAACCCAGAAGACGGAGGTTGCAGTGACCTGAGACCAAGCCACTGCATTCCAGCCTGGGCAACAGAGCAAGACCCTGTCAGAAAAAAAGAAAGAAACTAAGATTGCATGCTAGATGTGGTGGCATATACCGGTAGTCCCATCTACTTAGGAGGCTGCGGCAAGAGGATCTCGTGATCCTAGAAGTTCAAGGCTGTAGTGTGCCGTTGTCAAACCTGTGAATAGCCACTACACTCCAGCCTGGGAAACAGAACAACACCCTGTCCCTAAAATACAGAAGTTAAGGCCCGGGTGCAGTAGCTCACTCCTGTAATCCCAACACATTGGGAGGCTGAGGCGGGCAGATCACCTGAGGTCAGGAGTTCGAGACCAGCCTGACCACTATGGTGAAATCCTGTCTCTACTAAAAATACAAAAATTAGCTGAGCGTGGTGATGGACGCTTGTAGTCCCAGCTACTTGGGAGGTTGAGGCAAAAGAATTGCTTGAACCTAGGAGGTGGAGGTAGCAGTGAGCAGAGATCCTGCCGTTGCACTCCAGCTTTGGAGACAGAGTGAGATTCCATCTCAAAACCAACCAAACAAAGAAAAAAAGCTAATCTTTACGCCTATGAGACGTCGCCAATTCCCCTCTGGTCCCCCATTCTTCCCTGAACGGCCTTTATCATAAGAGTCAAAAAACATCTGACACCTCCCCTCAACACTAGGCTCCCAGGATACTAAGAACAGGCATGCCCGCTAAGCCTTTCTGTTCCCCAACTGAACCACGGGATTCTCTCATGGTTCTGCAGAACAGGCACAGAGATCACATGGCTGAGGCCTTGCAGCTGAAACCATGCAGCTGAGCGCATCGCTTAATACAGCAGGAGCCAGGCGCGGTGATGCCTGCCAATAGTCCCAGCTACTCAGGAGCCTGAGGTGGGAGGATCGCTTGAGCCCAGGAGTTCTGGGCTGTAGTGTGCTATGCTGATTGGGTGTCTGCACTAAGTTCGGCATCAATATGGTGACCTCCTGGGAGCAGGGAACTACCAGGTTGCCTAAGGAGGGGTGAACAGGCCCAGATCAGAAACGGAGCAGGTCAAAACTCCCGTGCTGATCAGTAGTGGGATCGCACCTGTGAATAGCCACTGCACTCCAGCCTTGGCAACATAGTGACACCCCGTCTCTAAAAAAAAAAAAAAAGAAAGAAAAAAATACAGCAGGAAAGGGAAGGAGCAAGGTGGGGCAGGACTCCTGTGCTAGAAGCCCAGGGGGAGAGCAATTCTCCTTGCAGAGAGATCAGACATTCCTCAGTCAGGTGAGCAGCAGTAGGTGCGAAGGCTCAGGGGAGTGCTAGGACTGGCCAGTCCTCCGTCTGGTCTGCGAGCAAAGGCCTTGCTCTCCGTCTTCATAACCAGCTCCCATCTCTGCAGAAGGGAGCTGCATTCCCTCAAAGCACAGGGCCCTACGCAGCACACGATCCTGGCCCCAAGCCCTGCGCCCTCGTAGATGAGGGGTTGAGAGTTACCAGCGTGGGCTTGAGGCTCTCCCTGGGTATTTTTCAGGTGCTGGGATTTGCTGCTTTCTTTGCACTGGTCTTGAAGAGAGTGGAGGAGGAGGAGGTTACAGTGGCTCCACTGCCAAGACATCTGTTGGGCCCAGGTAATGTGCCTTGGTGGCTGGAGGCAGGTCTGGCCAGCTGTGGCCCTCATGAGGTTCAGTGAGCCCTGCAGAGTGACAGAGTGCAGCCTGTGGCAGGGTGCTGGTTCTTGGGCCAGCTCCCCAAATCTTTGTTCCCCACCAGCCTTTCACCCCCAGTTTGTGAGCCATCCCCAAATGAGCTGGGAAAAAAGTAACTTCTTGTCTCCTGAGTATCTTTGTTTCTTCTTTCCCTGGCATTTTTCCATAACACTCAAGTATGACCTACCAGCCAGAAGAGGTACCTCGGGGACGAAGCTGTCTGCATGGGCCGTCCTTCTCTGTGCAATTCCAAGCAAGCAGCTTTCTTCTCTGAGACTCAGGGCGCTGGGTTTTAGAACAAAAACTAAAACAAGAATTGGTTTACAGATGGGCTGCAAAAAGTGGCCTTATCTGAAAATTCAGAATTTTAGGACAAAGCTGGGCACGATGGCTGATGCCTGTAATCCTAGCACTTTAGAAGACCAAGGTGGGTGGATCATGAGGTCAGGAGTTCGAGACCAGCCTGGCCAACATGGTGAAACCCTGTATCTCCTAAAAATACAAAAATTAAGCCGGGTGTGGTAGCGGGCACCTGTAATCCCAGCTATTCAGGAGGCGGAGGCAGGAGAATTGCTTGAACCTGGGAGATGGAGGTTGCAGTGAGCTAAGATCATGCCATTGCACTCCAGCCTGGGTGCCAGAATGTGACTCTGTCTCAAAAAAAAAACAAAAAAAAAAAAGAATTTTAGGACAGAGTTCTGCAAACTGCAGCTGGGGGCCACATCTCGCCTGCTGCCGGCTTTTATAAACACATGTTGGTTGGAACACAGCCACACTGACCCCTGCTCTAGGAGGCCACTGGCTAGTCCCCATCCTCCCAGCCTGACTTCTCAGTTCCCAACCGGAGTTCCCAAGGGTGCTGACAACAATGACAAAACAAACATGCAAATAAAACTGAATCAGCGTGGAATCATCAAGGCAATGGTTTTGACTTCCAGGGAAAACCAAATAGAAACCAACCAACCACATCCCGTGCACCTGCCTCACAGTGCAGCGTGGCCACCTCTTCAGGGTGTGTACTCTTCCATTCCAGGGCAGCAATTGGGGATCCAAGGGGTCCATTAAAATCTTCTCAAGACAAGAGAGTAATGTTTCTCCACAGAGATGCTCCATCAAGTCTGGAGCAAGTCCTCTGGCACGTCCTCAGGGAGCCCTGGCTGCAGGCCAGGCCTGGTGATGGCTTGGGAATGTAATTGACATAAAATTCACCTGTTGTAACTGTGCCAACTTTTGATTTCGGTAAATCTATAGGGTTATGTAACCATCACTGCAATTCAGATTTAGAACAGATTTGTCACCCCAAAAGGTTCTTTCTTGCCCATTTAAAGTGAATCCCTACTCCTACCCCAGCCCCTGCCGACACTGCACTGATTATAAGGGACAGGTTGCTACCCTTGGAATGAACAGCCCATTTGGGGAGATGGCATTAACCAAATAAATGCACAAGTAGACATATAAGTGTGAATTTTAGTGAGAAATAGGATTGGGGAAGAACAAGAGAGGGCAGTCCTCCCTGCTGCGGTGGTGACTAAGCTCTCTCCTGAGGATGGGGGAAGAGAAGGACCACACATTGAGCACATGCAAAGGCCCTGAGGTGGGACAGTGGTGTTATTTTATTGCAACCATTTTATAGCAACCATTGGCAGTGTGTCTGGAGCATGGTAAGTTGGGGTTGGGGGACAGTGGTTAGAGATGAGAGTGGAGGGGGTGGGCAGCAGGTTGCCAGCGGCTTATAGAACCTGGGCCAAGGCTGGGATGTGGGAGGGCTTTACATAGCAGAGTGATGATCTGTTTTATGATTTTTTTTTTTTTGAGACAGTTTCTCATTCTGTTGCCCAGGCTGGATTGCAGTGGTATGATCTCAGCTCACTGCAACCTCCACCTCTCAGGTTGAAGCGATTCTCCTGCCTCAGCCTCCTGAGTAGCTGGGAGTACAGGTGCCTGATACCACACCTGGCTACTTTTTTGTATTTTTAGTAAAGATAGGGTTTCGCCATGTTGGCCAGGTTGGTCTCGAACTTCTGACCTCAAGTGATCCGCCCACCTTGGCCTCCCAAAGTGCTAAGATTACAGGCATGAGCCACTGTGCCCAGCCTGTTTCATAATTTTTAAGAAAGGAGGCCAGGCGAGGTTGGCTCACACCTGTAATCCCAGCACTTTGGAAGGCTGAAGTGGGTAGATTGCTCAAATTTAGGAGTTTGAAACCAGCCCGGGCAACATGGGGAAACGCCATCTCTACCAAAAATACAAAAAAATAGCCAGGCATGGTGGTGCATGCATGCAGTCTCAGCTACTCGAGAGGCTGATGTGGGAGGATTGTCTGAGCCCAGGGAGGTTGAGGCTTCAGTGAGCCGTGATTGCACCACTGTACTCCAGCCTGGGCAACACAGCAAGACCCCATCCCTACAAAAAAATCAAAATGAAATTTTTTTTTTTTTTTCTTTTTTTGAGACAGAGTCTCACTCTGTTACCCAGGCTAGAGTACAATGGTGCAGTCTTGGCTCACTGCAACCTCCACCTCCTGGGTTCAAGCGATTCTCCTGTCTCGGCCTCCCGAGTAGCTGGGATTACAGGCGCACACCACCATGCCTGGCTAATTTTTAGGAGAGATGGTGTTTCACAGTGTTGGCCAGGATGGCTGCCCTGTTGTCCTTCCCTCCACAGACCCCTATGCCTTGTTCCGAGCACGAAGAAACAGCAGCAGGGATGTCTACCAGCCACCTCTCACCGCTGCCATTGAGAAGATGAAAACCACTCACCTCAAGGAACAGAAAGCATTTGCCCTCATCAGAGAGATCCTGGGTAGGCAATCTTCCCGCTCACTGGCTCTCAGCACAATGTGAAATAGACACACTTACTGTGCTATCTTTAATAAGTCCCGCTCCGCTTCTGGGCCTCAGTTTCCCTGGATATCAGCACACTCTAGCTTCTCCACTACACTTAAAATCCTTCAGTGGCCCCTCATGACCCTTAAGACAAAACCCAAACCCCCTCCTGTGGCTCCACCCACCCCAAGTCCCCACTCCTGGCTCCTGTGCCCCACTTTGTCCTCTCATTGGCTTCTTCTGCAGCACCTGGGACCTACGCCCTGTCCTCACCCCAGGCGTCTGCCCAGACGGTTCATCTCATCGGCCTGGAGTGTGCTTGCTCCTCCCCAGCTTTTCTTCTGGCTAATTCCTCTTATTCTTCTTTTTTATTTTAATTTTTTTTGGAGACATAGTTACACTGTGTCACCCAGGCTAGAGAGCAATGGCAAAATCTCAGCTCACTGCAACCTCTGCCTCTGGGGTTCAAGCCATTCTCACACATCAGCCTCCTGAGTAGCTGGGATTATAAGCATGCGCCATCACACAGGGCTAATTTTTGTATTTTTAGTAGAGACAGGGTTTTATCATGTTGGCCAGGCTGGTCTCGAACTCCTGACCTCAGGTGACCTGCCCACCTCGGCCTCCCAAAGTGCTGGGATTACAGGCATGAGCCACCATGCCCAGCCTTTTTACAGATTTTTAAATTTTTTATTTTTTTGTTTTTGTTTTTTTTTTTGTTTGTTTGTTTATTTTTCAACTAGCATGGTATATTGGGAGGCCTGGATTTAAATTTTTTATTTTACTTTTTGAGACACAGTTTTACTCTGTCATTCAGATAGGAGTGCAGTGACACAATCTCGGCTCACTGCTACCTCCATTTCCCAGGTTCAGGTGATTCTCCAGCCTCAGCCTCCTGAGTAGCTGGGACGGCAAACGCACACCACCACGCCCAGAAATTTTTTATTTTTTCAGTAGAGACGGGGTTTTGCCATGATGATCAGGCTGGTGTCGAACTTCTGACATCAAGTGATCCGCCCTCCTTGGCCACCCAGTGTTGGGATTACAGGCATGAGCCACCGCACCCAGCCAGTGCTTTCTAATAACTGACCCCCTCATGACAACTCTAGGTTGTAGAATTGTTATTTCCATTTCACAGATGGGGAGAGTGAGGCATAGAGGAGCAGAGTCACTTGTGAAGGGCACCTGGATGGGATGTGGCAGAGCTGGAATTTGGACCCAGGCAGGGTATCCCATGGTCTGTGACTTTACTCCTCTCTGCTGTCTCTATAAAGACTGGTGACAAAGGGCAAGCAGCTGGTCTAGGAGGCCTTTCCACTTCCTGACCTGGACTGGGTGGGAGTCAGATATCCGGCCTGACCAGGGCTGTGCCTCCCTCCCCAGCATACCTGGGCTTCCTGTGGATGCTGCTGCTGGTGGCCTATGGGCAGAGGGACCCCAGCGCCTACCACCTCAACAGACACCTCGAGCACAGCTTCACCAGGGGCTTCTCAGGTGTGCTGGGCTTCCGAGAGTTCTTTGAGTGGGCCAACACCACGCTCCTGAGCAACCTGTATGGTCACCCCCCAGGTAAGTCCTGCAGCCCTGGGGCTGTGTCAGCCTCCTACTGCCTGCTCCTGGCTAGGAACAGGTACAAGGCACCCTCAGCATCAGCCTCACAAGAAAACCAGGCTGGGCGTGGTAGCTCTCACCTGTAATCCCAGCGCTTTGGGAGGCTGAGGCAAGAGGATTGCTTGAGGCCAGGAATTTGAGATCAGCCTGGCAACATGGCAAGGCCCTCCTCTACAAAAAATACAAAAATTAGCCGGGTGTGATGGCTCATGCCTGTAGTCCCAGCAACTCAGGAAGCTGAGGTGGGAGGACTGCTTGAGCCCAGGAGGTGGAGCCTGCAGTAAGCCAAAATTGTGCCACTGCACTCCAGCCTGGGAGACAGAGCAAGACCTTGTTTTAAAAAGAAAAGAAAGAGGCCAGGTGTGGTGGCTTATGCCTGTAATCCCAGAACTTTGGGAGGCTGAGGTGGGTGGGTCACTTGAGATCAGGAGTTCTAGACCAACCTGAGCAACATGGTCAAACTCCATCTTTACTAAAAGTTCAAAATTAGCCAGGCATGTTGACCCATGCCTGTAGTCCCAGTTACTCGGGAGGCTTAGGCAGGAGAATCGCTTGAACCTGGGAGTCGGAGGTTGTAGTGAGCCCAGACTGCACCACTGCACTCTAGCCTGGGTGAAAAAGCAAGACTTAGTCTAGGAAAAAAAGGAGAAAAAGAAAAGCAACGAATAACCACAGGACCAGATGCTGTGAAGGAGCGACTCAGAAGGCTGGGTGTCCACGAGAGAGGACTCTCCTTCCCTTCCCCTGATGCAGAGTGGAGAACCTCCTAAATGAGCAGTAACGGAGCATGAACCAGCTAGGCAAAAACAGTGTGCCAGGCAGAACGAACAACACGAGAAAAGCCCAGCCTCTCACCTCATGGCATGCATGTTCTTGGAACCGCAGAGTGTGGAGTGTGACTCCCGTGTAGGATGTGAGTTAGGGATCACTGAGAAGCAAAGCAGGAGAGATAAACGGGCCAAATCATGAAGGATCTCAGGAATGCGTATCTCATCCTCGAGGAAATGATGCGCCATTGAAAGTGTCTACATGAGGCTGTGGCATAAATCTGTGGTATAGAATGATCACTCTGGAAGCATGTGGAAGTTAGAGTAAAGGGTGGGTAAGTTGGTTGGGCATGGTGGCTCGCACCTGTAATCCCAGCACTTTGGGAGGCCAAGGCGGGTGGATCACCTGAGGTCAGGAATTTGAGAACAGCCTGGCCAACATGGAGAAACGTTGTCTCTGCTAAAAATACAAAAAATTAGCCGGGCATGGTGCCAATCACCTGTAATCCCAGCTACTCAGGAGGCAGAGGCAGGAAAAGCACTTGAACCCGGGAGGCGAGAGTCACAGTGAGCCAAGATCACGCCATTGCACTCTAGCCTGGGCAACAAGAGTAAAAGTCTCTCTCTCTCAAAAAAAAGGGGGGCGGCGGGGAAGTTAGGATTCTGGGGACACAGGATGAGGGCTGGTGCAGGGACAAGGGACAGTGGTGATGGAGAGAAGGGGATGGGGACATAAGACATGGAAGAAGTAGGATGGATGGGATGTGGTAACCAGTGGGATGGAGGATTGAGGAGAAAGGGCACAGGCATGTCCAGGGTGATGACGGGGAGATGGGGTTCCACTCCCTAAGAGAGGTTGTGCAGGAAGCACAGCGGTTTCCAGGTGGAGAGACGGCAAGGTCATTTGGATAAATGTAGCTTATAGTTGGCCATATACTTCTCTGCGCTGTCTCTATAATCGGTATGCTGAAGTTGACATTAGCATTGGCTGGGGAGCTTGGAATGTGTTAAGATGATTTTTACTGCTAGATTTACCCACCTGATTTTTCTCTTTAGGCTTTATCACTGATGGAAACTCCAAGCTGGTTGGCAGTGCCCAGATTCGCCAAGTGAGGGTCCGGGAAAGCTCTTGCCCGCTTGCCCAGCAGTTTCAGGCATCTCTCAACGGATGCCGTGCACCATATTCCCTGGATGCCGAAGACCTGGCTGACTACGGGGAAGGCTGGAATGCCTCGACCCTCAGTAACGGCAGTAGCTATCCCCAGGCTTGGCAGTACCAGAGCCAGAGCCAACGTCGAGGGTATCCTATCTGGGGCAAACTTACTGTGTACCGGGGAGGAGGCTACGTGGTCCCTTTTGGGGCCGATCGCCAAAGCACATCAAGGTGAGGCTGACTTGATTCTTTTGCAGCTGAGTGAGGCCTTTTGCTAGAGTCCACATCTGATTGGGGAATGTAGTCTTTTTTTTTTCATCTGGGTGCAGGTGGGCTAAGGCCGAAAAGGGCGTTAGCCGTAATGTAGTCTTCAAAACAGGGCAGAGCCAACTTTATTCAGGTCATTGTGGGAGAGCCTGGAGGATTCAGAATCATGCAGGTTGTATTTTCAGGCCCCTGGGAACCGAGCCATCTCAGAATTGGAAGAAAAGTCTCTTTCTGGCATTCACAGCCTAGTTGCCTTTCCTAGAGCCAGTCCAGGGGTGGGGAGCTCACTACTACTCAGAACAGTCCACCATTAGACAAGAAGGAAGTAGTTAAGTTGAGACAGCGTCTCGCTCTGTTGCCCAGGCTGGAGTGCAAGCAATTCTCCTGCCCCAGCCTCCTGAGTAGCTGAGATTGCAGGTTAGAGACAGGGTTTTACCATGTTGGCCAGGCTGGTCTCAAAACTCCTGGCCTCAGGTGATCTGCCCGCCTCAGCCTTCCAAAGTGCTGGGATTATAGGCATGAGCCACTGCACCCAGCCTTTTTTTCTTTTTTTGAGACACAATCTCACACTGTCCACCAAGCTGGACTGGCATAATCTTCGCACACTGCAACCTCTGCCTCCTGGGTTCAAGTGATTCTCCTGTCTCAGCCTCAAGCAATTTTCATGCCTCAGCCTCACGCATAGCTGGGATTACAGACGTGTACCACTATGCCTGGCGAATTTTTTTTTTCTGTCACCAAGGTTGAGGTGCAGTGATGGGGTCTCGGCTCACTGCAACCTCTGCCTCCCTGGTTTAAGAGATTCCCCTGTCTCAGACTCCTGAGTAGCTAGGATTACAGGCATGTGCCACCCTACCAGCTAATTTTTGTATTTTTAATAGAGACGAGGTTTCACCATGTTGGCCATGCTGGTCTCGAACTCCTGACCTCAGGTGATCACCCGCCTAGGCCTCCCAAAGTTCTGGGATTACAGGTATGAGCCACCGCACCAGGCCTCTATGATTCTTTTAACACCATGGCTCTCAAATTGTAAAAAGCATCTGAATGCCCTGGTGGGCTCATCAAAACACACATTCTGGGCTCCCGAGAGTTTCTGACTCAGCAGGTCTAGGGCAGGCCTGAGAATCTGTTTCCAACAAGTTCCCAGGTGATGCTGATGCTGCTGGTGTGGGACCACACTTTAAGAATCTCTGCTCTAACAGCCAGGAGATGAGGGGTGCCACCCTACCACAGCGTGGGCTACAAAACGTGACCACTCCCAGGAGCAGCTCTGGTGGCCTGGTGGCCCAGGGAACAGAGCAGAAGCACAAGGAGAAGTTGAGACAGGAAGCTCTGGCTCGGTCGAAGGGCTGCGGGGACATGGAGCCCCTGCAGCGTGGAAATGCCCCAGCGTCACTCTTTCCCACAGAATTCTCCGCTATCTCTTTGACAACACCTGGCTGGACGCCCTGACCAGAGCTGTGTTTGTGGAGTTCACTGTCTACAATGCCAATGTCAACCTGTTCTGCATCGTCACGCTGACGCTAGAGACCAGCGCCCTGGGTGGGCAGCCTCGCCTGAGAACCTCTGCAGGGCCCCAGTAGACAGACACGCCTTCCCCTGGGCTGGGGCTCCTGACCTACCTGGGCGCAGCAACCCCAGGGCCAGAGCTCCAGAGCAAATGTTTGTTTAGTGAATCTGGGTGTGGGTCTTGGTTATCCTTGCAGCTGTGCATTCCTGGGTCTCCAAAGGCAAAACATTAGGACCCTCCACCCTAATTTCCCCCATCTTTCTGGCCTTGTCTCCCAAGTGATCCTAAAGAAACCCACTGAGGGTCCAAAGGCTTCCCAGTCTGCGGGGGTTGGGGGTGGCAAGCTGGCAGTGAAAGGTGAGGGAGAATGTGACCTGGTAACAGATCACATCACCTAATGTAATATTTCACCAAACATCAGTGCATACCGTGAAGTACATTTTACATCATAATCCAGCACACATGCAACCAAGATGAAATGTTCACAAATAACATGTACTTTAACTCCATGAGGCCGGGCATGGTGGCTTGTGCCCATGATCCCAGCACTTTGGGAGGTCAAGGTGGGAGGACTGCTTGAGCCCAGGAGCTCAAGACCAGCCTGGGCAACACGGTGAGACCCGGTCTCTACAAAATTTAAAAAACTACATGTGATAGGCTCTCATATTTTGTGTTCTATTTCTTCCTCCTCATGCCTCCTTCCCCCCTTAAAATGCTGGTCACAGTCTACTAAAAACCAATCTATAGTCTGTTCAGCTAATGATCAATTTGCCTAAAAGCCAACCTCATCTCCATTAAATATCAAATTTTTAGAAAATATTAGATTACATTTTTTATTATAAAGTAATATATGTTTTTACAGCTACAATGACTTATAAGATGGAATAAAAAAAGAAAAAGTAACATGTTTGTGCTTTAAAAAAAATTCAGAACTGTGTAAAGTGAAAAATGAAAGGCTTTCAATTTCCATTGTTATTCCCCATTGCTAATAGTTTCTTCCAAATCCTTTTTGGGTTTGTGTATTTTTTGGGGGGAGGGGGAGACAGAGTTTTACTCTTATTGCCCAGGCTGGAATGCAATGGCATGATCTCAGCTCACTGCAACCTCTGCCTCCCAGATCCAAGTGATTCTCCTGTCTCAGCTTCCCGAGTAGCTGGGGTTACAGGCATGTGTGCCGCCACAGCCAGCTAATTTTTGTATTTTTAGTAAAGATGGAGTTACAACATGTTGGCCAGGCTGGTCTCGAACTCCTGACCTCAGGTGATCCACCCACCTCGGCCTCCCAAAGTGCTGGGATTATAGGCATGAACCACTGTACCTGGTGTCTGTCTGTCTGTCTGTCTGTCTGTCTCTCTCTCTCTCTCTCTCTGAGGCAGGGTCTCTCTCTGTCACCTAGGCTGGAGTGCAGTTGTGCCATGAAAGCTCACTGCAGCCTCAGTCTCCTAGGCTAAAGCAATAGTCCTCCCTCAGCCTCCTGAGCAGCTGAGACTACAGGCACGTGACACTATGCCTAACTAATGGTTTTTACTTTCGTAGAGATGATGTCTTGCTATGTTGACTAGCCTGGTCTTGAACTCCTGAGCTCAACCAATTGTCCTCACTTGGCCTCACAAAGTGCTGGGATTACAGGCATAAGCAATCACACCTGGCCCTGGATTACGTTTCTCTACACATAAAGTATGGGTAGATTTCAGATCTGGTCGATTCCGAAGATCACTGAGTCAAGTGATCACAATCTGAGTCGTCAAAGACTCAGATTGTTTCTGTTTCTCTCTTCATTCTGTCATCCTTGGGGCTGGCTTCATCTCCATAGGCAGAGCCTTACTAGTCAAACTGGTTTAAACATCATTACTGAAAAATTTTTACAATGAAAAAAAAAAGGCACTCAAATGGATGAAAAACTATTCAAACGAGGTTGACTTTTTAGTCATATTGGATTTTAGATGGACTTATCTTCAGTGAAGTGTCTTTAGATGAAATGGCTTTTTATTTATGTATTTATTTTTGAGACAGAGTCTTGCTCTGTCGCCCACGCTAGAGTGTAGTGGCACACTCTCAGCTCAATGCATACTCCATCTCCCAGGTTCAAGCGATTCTCCCACCTCAGCCTCTTGCGTGCCTGAGACTCCAGAGGTGCACCACCAGGCCCAGCTGATTTTTGTATTTTTAGTAGAGATGAGGTTTACTATGTTGGCCAGGCTAGTCTCAAACTATTTTTTTTTTCTTTTTGTTGAGGTGATGTTTCGCTCTTTTTGCCCAGGCTAGAATGCCATGTCGCCATCTCAGCTCACTGCAACCTCTGCCTCCCGGGTTCAAATGATTGTCTTGCCTCAGCCTCCTGAGTGGTTGGGATTACAGGCACCTGCCACCAAGCCCGGCTAATTTTGTATTTTTAGTGGAGACAGAGTTTCACTGTGTTGGCCAGGCTGGTCTCAATTCCTGACTTCAGGTGATCCGACCGCCTCACCTCCCAAAGTGCTGGGATTATAGGCTTGAGCCACCACGCCCGGCCAGTTCAAACTCAACCTCAGGTGATTCACCCACCTCAGCCTCCCACAGTATTGGGATTACTACAGGCGTGAGCCACTGCACCTGGCCCAAAATGGCTTTAAATGAGCCATCTGGGCATGAATTGTCATTATATGGGTGGATGTGCTTTATCTGGAGGTGTCTGTGCCCAAAAGGCCAACACCAAATGCAGAGGGAAGGGGAGGACCTTCCCCTGCAGCTCCTCCGCACCTTCTGGTGCATCCGCTGCCTTCAGTGTCTGCCACGTGTCCATGTTCAGTCCTTTGGGTGTAAAGGAACTTTGGCTTTTCCTTGGCCCCAGTCAGACCTCCAGGGCTTGCTTGAGCTTGAGACATCTGACCTGATGGTTCCCGGTCAGAAGCCATGGCTCTGAGCGAGCAGGTGGTCTGGAGTGAGCAGAGCTCACTCTGTTCCCCAGGCACCTTCTTTGCGCATGCGGCCTTCCAGAGCCTCCGCCTGTACCCCTTCACTGACGGCTGGCACCCCTTCGTGGTGGCGGCAGAGATCATCTACTTCCTCTTCCTCCTCTACTACATGGTGGTGCAGGTAAGAGGTATGCTCGTAGCTCATGAGCAGGGGTTGGGATGCAGGGGTGCCTGACGCCTACCCGACCCCTCTCCTCTTCCTCGCAAGTGGGGTGGGAACGGGCTTTTTTTGTTGTTGTTGAGATGGAGACTCGCTCTGTTGCCAGGCTGGAGTGCAGTGGTGCAAGTCTTGGCTCACTGTAACCTCTGCCTTCTGGGTTCCAGCAATTCTACTGCCTCAGCCTCCCGAGTAGCTAAGGTTACAGACAGGCACCACCACATCCAGCTGATGTTTGCATTTTTAGTAGAGACAAGGTTTCACCATGGCCAGGTTGGTCTGGATCTCTTGACCTTGTGATCTACCTGCCTCGGCCTCCCAAAGTGCTGGGATTATAGGCGTGAGCCACCGTACTTAGCCTAAATTATTTATTTTTAACTGTGGAAAAGATACATAACATAAAATTGACCATTTTAACCACTTTTAAGTATTTGATGGTGTTAGGTCCACTCACATCATTGTACAACTGTCATTACTGTCCATCTCCACATGGATGAACCCTTTTCATGTTGCAAAACTGCAGCCAGCCAGATGCGATGGCTCAAGCCTGTAATCCCAGCTACTTGGGAGGCTGAAGCAGGAGAATCACTAGAACCTGGGAGGCAGAGGTTGCGGTGAGCCGAAATGACGCCACTGCATTCCAGCGACCAGGCAACAGAGTGAGCCTCCATCTCAAAAAAAAAAAAAAAAAAAAAAAAGAATTTTCTGGGGTTTAAATACCCTCTAGAGGTTTCCATTGGTTACTTGGTGTACTCCCTATGTAAATGAAGAGGCTAAAGTGAAGGTACAGAGTCATTTACTTGGTGTACACCTTATGCAAATGAGAGGGTCTTTCCTGTCATAGCTGAAGTGTTTCCATTTGACTTGTTAGGTTCCCTGCATTCAGCTCCTTTCATCCTGCTTCAGTGGGTCTTGGGGAGAGGCCCATTTACTCTGTACATGGGGGCAAGGGCTGGGGGAGCCTCCTGCCAGAGGGCCCTCCGGGTGGGGAGGGAGCAGCCCTAGGGGGCGGGGGCAGTCATGGCCACAGCCTCAGGCTCCTTTTCCAGGGCAAGCGCATGAGGAAGCAGACATGGGCCTATTTCCGCAGCAAGTGGAACCTTTTGGAGCTAGCCATCATCCTGGCCAGCTGGAGTGCCCTGGCGGTGTTTGTGAAGAGGGCTGTCCTGGCTGAAAGGGACCTCCAGCGCTGCCGGAACCGTAGGGAGGAGTAAGTGGCTATCTTCAGCCCTCCAGCCCCCAACGGGCCCCCCATTCCTCCAGCTCCCTTTCAGGCCCGGGGGTCAGGAGGCTTTGGATGCTGCGGACCCTCAGTAGGTAGAGGCACACTCCTAATAGACATAACTCTAGCTGCCACCTAGATTCAGGTGTGGGGCCGGCCGCAAGTGTGTATGATTGGAAAGGACTCAGACAAAATAGAACAGTAACTTGTGCAAATCTTCCCACAACGTAGGATTGTGTGGTGTCCTGCTTAGGCTCTTCTTGGCCTTTTTGGGAGGCCCTTTGCAAGTATTAGGGCCCCAGTAAGCTCACCTCTGCTACCATACACTCAGTGTCCACTGTGTGGTAGGCAGGATGTATTCACCTAGGGACTCATCATCAGAATTGATGAAGGTGGGTGTTATCATCACCCCATTTAACAAAGACATTGAGGGCAGGGTGTGGTGGCTTATGACTGTAATTCTAGCAATTTGGGAGGCCAAGGTGGGTGGATCACTTGAGATCAGGAGTTCGAGACCAGCCTGGCCAATGTGGTGAAACCCCGTCTCTAATAAAAATATAAAAATTAGCTGAGCATGGTGGCACACGCCTGTAGTCCCAACTACTTGGGAGGCTGAGGCAGGAGAATGACTTGAACCCAAAAAGCGGAGTTTGCAGTGAGCCGAGATTGCTCCGCTGCACTCCAGCCTGGATAACAGAGGGAGACTGAGTCTCAAAAAAAAAAAAAAAACAAAGGACAAAGACATTCAGGCTCGGAGAGGTCATGTGACTTCCCCAAGGCCACGCAGCTAAAATGCAGCAGAGAAGTGATTTAAGCCTGGATTGTGTAGCTCCAGAGTCCCCTCCCTTGCTTGAAGTCATTGGGTTTCTTGCCTCACTCATTTATTTTATAGATATAGCTAACATGTATAGAGTTATTGCTGAATGTCATACATTTTCATAAAAACACCTCATTACAAGCACTATCTCAACTACTTGAATCCTCCTGAGACCTCTAAGAGATGATTTTATCATCATACTTTTTTTTTTTTTTTTGAAACGGAGTCTTGCTCTGTCACCCACACTGGAGTACAGTCTACCTCCTGGGTTCAGGCCCCTCTTCTGCCTCAGCCTCCCAAGTAGCTGGGATTACAGGCGCTCACCACCACGCCCAGCTAAATTTTGTATTTTTAGTAGAGATGGCATTTCACCATGTTAGTCAGGCTGGTCTCGAACTCCTCACCTCAGGCGATCCACCCGCCTTGGCCTCCCAAAGTGCTGGGATTACAGGAGTGAGCCATCTTGCCCAGGCTATTATTTTTTTTATATATAGAGACAGGAGTCTCACATTGTTGCCCAGGCTGATCTCGGACAACTGGGGTCAAGTAATCTTCCTGCCTCAGCCTCCCAATGTGCTGAGATTGCAGGCATGAGCCACTGCACCTGGCCTCAAATTTTATTTAGTGGGTACATGTACAGGCTTGTTACATGGATATGTTGCGTGATGCTGAGGTTTGGGGTGCGAATGACCTCGATACCCAGGTAGTAAGCACAGTACCCAGTGGTTAGTTTTTCAGCCCTTGCCTGCCTCCCTCCCTGCCAGTCTTGTAGTCCCAGTGTCTATTGTTACCATCTTTATGTCCGTGAGTCCCCAGTGTTTAGCTCCCACTTATAAGTGAGAACATGTAGTATTTGATTTTCTGTTCCTGTGTTAGTTCGCTTAGGATAGTGGCCTCTAGCTGCATCCATGCAGCTGCAAAGGACGTGGTTTTGTTCTTTTTTGTGGCTGCAAAGTTTTTCACTTAACAAAAAATACCATATGGCTTCATAAAACTTTTAAAAACAAATTGTAAAAAAAAATGTCTTGAGTCCAACATCCCAGAGAAAACCACATGTTGGTTGGTCGGCTGCCATCTTGCTGATGATGGTCACAGCTCACTATAGCTTCAAACTCCTGAACTCAAGTGATCCTCCTGCCTCAGCCTCTTGAGTAGCTACGACTACCAGTGCACACCATGAACCTCAACCACCATTATCATCTTTGTCACCATCACCATCATCTTCACCATCATCACAGTCATCATCATCACTGTCACACCACAGTTACCAGCAGCATCATCATCACCATCATCATCATCACCACCACCTACCTGGGGGAACTGGGACAGCCCTCTCTCCCAGACCTATTTCTGGACCTGATGGCCGATGAGATGATGATAAAACTAATCCCACATCCTGAAATGCTGATAAGGCTAATCTTGCATCCAGATGAGTTCTGTCTAAACTGCTCAGGGTCTCTGAGACCCAGCCTTCCCGTTTTGGTCCCACAGAGGCATCAGCTTCAGTGAGACAGCAGCAGCTGACGCTGCCCTCGGCTATATCATTGCCTTCCTGGTACTCCTGTCCACGGTGAAGCTTTGGCATCTGCTCAGGTTGAATCCCAAAATGAACATGATCACAGCAGCCCTACGCCGTGCCTGGGGTGACATTTCGGGCTTTATTATTGTCATCCTTACCATGCTTCTGGCTTACTCCATCGCGGTAAGTGTCTGCTTTGGGAAAAGCTCTGGGCTGATTCTGTGGTAGCCAAGGCTAATTGGTAGTGGGAAGTGGACAGTTAGGGTTAGGGAAACCCCGGGAACCCAAGGAAGGTGGTGGCTTTTCTGAGTACAGGGTCTCTTAGCTGTGAGCTCATGCACCAGTCAACTCAAATGGCAAAGGCTGGAGAGCTCAGGTGGATAGGGTGAGGAAGCTCTAGTGCTGAAAGGGTCCAGGTTCAGGAAGAATTCCTTTCTGCATCTAGAGGCCTCCTGGATGTGTCAGTTCTCCTGGCTTCCCAACTGGTCAGAAGGCACAGGGCTAACACCCAGACATACACAGAGCACTTGGGAGGCCAAGGCAGGTGGATCACCTTAGGTCAGGAGTTCAAGGCCAGCCTGACCAACATCACGAAACCCTGTCTCTACTAAAAATATGAAAATTAGCAGGACATGGTGGTGCATACCTGTAATCCCAGCTACTTGTGAGGCTGAGACAGGAGAATCGCTTGAACCTGTGAGGCAGAGTTTGCAGTGAGCCGAGATCATGCTGTTGCACTCTAGCCTGGGTGACAGAGTGAGACTCTGTCTCAAAAAAAAACAAGGTGGGGGCTGGGTGCAGTGGCTCACACCTGTAATCCCAGCAGTCTGGGAGGCCAAGGTGGGCAGATTACCTAAGATCAGAAGTTTGAGACCAGCCTGATAAACATGGAGAAACCTCATCTCTACTAAAAACACAAAATTAGCTGGGCGTGGTTGCGCATGCCTGTAATCCCAGTTACTTGGGAGACTGAGGCAAGAGAATTGCTGGAACCCGGGAGGCAAAGGTTGAGGTGAGCTGAAATCATGCCATTGCACTCCAGCCTGGGCAACAAGAGCAAAACTCCATCTCAAACAAACAAACAAAACAAGTTGTGTACACACATCCACTTGCACACCGCTGTAGGTACAGTAACTTGATCAACGCAGCCACAACAGTGGCTGACACAGACCACCCACTCGACTGTAAAGCAGCAGGCTTTGTGGGTCTTGGTGGCCTCCTTCCCTGTTCATGAAGATTCTTTTCATGACAGTCGAACTTAATATTTGGTTGGAAACTCCGTTCCTACAAAACCCTCTTTGATGCGGCAGAGACGATGATCAGCCTTCAAATGGGAATCTTCAACTACGAAGAGGTAACGGGATGAGGGTACGGAGGCTGCCATCTACACTGAGCCTCTGTGAAGATTAGAAAAAGCACTCCCTGTCCTCCCCACCCTGTGCCATCCCTTGGGCCGATGGCCTGGCAAGCACCGGGCAAGTTTAGACAGACAGAAATGTCCCCCTCCCCTAGGTGGACACCCCTGCTAGAGCCCATAGCTTGCCCTCGGGACCCCAGCTCACAGAGGAACATCAGGTGCTGGGTACTCAGGGGAGGGTTGTGCAGGGGTCTCCCAAACGAAACTCCCCCTGCCCTGGGCAGAAATAGCAGCCGTCTTTGGAGGTGGCAGCCATGGAAAGTAAGGGGCTGCCCGTTCCCTCCCTTGCCTAGCCTCAGCCCCAGGCAGAAGGAACCTTCCTGGCTTCAAGCTCTGCCTAGCTCTGAGGACTGTTTTCCTTCTGAGGGTTCCCAGTGGGAGAGGTGGCTGCTGGGAGCCAGGATACTGGATGACCCTGGCTGGCTTGCCTTCCTTCCTTCCCTCCCTTCCCTCCCTTCCCCCCACCTTCTTTCTTTCTTGATGGAGTCTCATTCTTGTCACCCAGGCTGGAGTGCAAAGGCATGATCTCGGCTCACTGCAACCTCTGCCTCCTGGGTTCAAGTGATTCTCCTGCCTTAGCCTCCTGAGTAGCTGAGATTACAGGTGCCCGCCAGCACAATCTGCTAATTTTGTATTTTTAGTAGAGATGGGATTTTATCATGTTGGCCAGGCTGGTCTCCAACTCCTGACCTCAGGTGATCCGCCCACCTCAGCCTCCCAAAGTGCTGGGATCACAGGCATGAGCCACCACGCCCGGCTGACCCTGCTTTTCTTTCTGACAGGTCCTGGACTATAGCCCAGTGCTTGGCTCCTTCCTCATTGGGTCCTGCATCGTTTTTATGACATTCATGGTGCTGAACCTGTTCATCTCTGTCATCCTGGTGGCCTTCAGTGAGGAGCAAAAATGCTATCAGGTGAGTGGCTTTGGTCTATTCATCATCAGTCATTGACCCTGAACTATGAAGAAGCTGGAGGAGCGTTAGACTTTAGGGGGACTGGAGAGATCACTGTAGCTCAGAGCCCTCATTTCACAGGAGGGGAACCTGAGGCACAGGTAAAGGACATTAATTCTCCAAAATCACAAGCTAGTGAGAGGTAGAGCTGGGACCAGAGCCAGGTCTCCTGATTCCCAATTTGGACTCTGTTCACAATATCAGTGACGTCCACCCTGAGTATACCTTAGAATCACCTGGGGCCTTTTAGAAACAACTACTGCCTCACCAGAGACCAATACCAGCAGAGACCAATACCACCAGAGACCAATACCAGCAGAGACCAATACCACCAGAGACCAATACCAGCAGAGACCAATACCACCAGAGACCAAGACCAGCAGAGACCAATACCAGCAGAGACCAATACCACCAGAGACCAATACCAGCAGAGACCAATACCAGCAGAGACCAATACCACCAGAGACCAATACCAGCAGAGACCAATACCACCAGAGACCAATACCAGCAGAGACCAATACCAGCAGAGACCAATACCAGCAGAGACCAATACCACCAGAGACCAATACCAACAGAGACCAATACCACCAGAGACCAATACCACCAGAGACCAATACCAGCAGAGACCAATACCAGCTGACACCAGCACCAACAGAGAACAATACCAATAAACACCAACACCACCTGAGACCGACACCACCAGAGACCGACATCACCGCTGACCAATACCTCCAGACACCAATACTATCAGAGACTAATTCCAACAGAATCTCTGGGGGAATGACTCAGGCTTTGGTATATTTGAAATCTCTTTGAGTAATTTTTTTTTTGAGATGGAGTTTTCGTTCTTGTTGCCTAAGCTGGAGCACAATGGCACCATCTCAGCTCACTACAACCTCCATCTCCCAGGTTCAAGTGATTCTTCTGCCTCAGCCTCCCAAATAGCTGGGATTACAGGTGCCTACCACCACACTCAGCTAATTTTTTTATTTAGGACAGACAGGGTTTCACCATGTTGGTCAGGCTGGTCTTGAACTCCTGACCTCAGTTGATCTACCCATCTCGGTCTCCCAAAGTGCTGGGATTACAGGCATGAGCCACCATGCCCAGCCCTCTCTTTGGGTAATTTTAATGTTAATGAATGAACAGCCAAGGTTGAGAACCCATTCTACACTCCAAAACCTCAGCCCATGTCATCATGGCTCCAAGGACAATGAGCTGGGTACTCACGATCAATCTCCCCACCGTGGAAGAGTGGATCGACCTCTCACCCCCTGCAGGAAGAGGGATATGAACACACAGACAGCAGGTTAATAACGGCCACCAGCCCCATCTACAGAGCGCTCCCTTCACAATGGAAGCTGTGCTGAAGACTTCACACATTGTATTTAGTCCTCAAAACAACTCTGTGAAGTAGACGTAATTATTCACATCTTACAGAGAAGGAAACCAAGGCTCACAGAGTTGAAATCATTTACCTAAGGATCACAGAGCTAGACTGTAGGAAAGGTGGGATTTCAACCTGGGTCTGTCTGACTTGGATGAATGGTTTCGTTTTGTTTTTTTCCTGCCCTTCTAGAGGTGTGGCTGTATGAAGGGTGACATATTATGCAGCTCACCCTTCCTGTCCCAGTTGAAAAGATTCTTTCAATCTATATGCCCCTGCCGGGTGTGGTGGCATACACCTGTACACCTAGCTACACAGGAGGCTGAGGTGGGAGGGTCACCTGAACCCAGGAGGTAGAGGCTGCAGTGAGCTGGGATCATGCCACCGCACTCCAGCTTGGGTGACAGAGCAAGATCCTGTCTCAAAAGGAAAAAAAGAAAAATCTGCATGCCTAACAAACCCTTATGACACTCTTTTTGATTTTTTTCCATTTCAATTTAAAAGTGACACTTTGGTATTGTTGTTTTTCTCAGTAGCAAAAGATTTCATAAAGGTGACATACTCCATCATGTTAAATAATCATTATTTAAGAGTTGTTTTTCCTGGAAACCAGGAAATTATTGCCCACAGGATTAAAGAATGTGAAGAATGCTGCCCCTCCTCTGTTGCTACATGGTCTCTGATACACTTGTAACTTGTGTCCAGGATCCGTGTCTGGAAAGGAAAACACAAATTTTTATTTCTACGAAACTCTCACGTGACACAGAACACTTTTGTGACCACACATCAAGCAATTGTCCAGCAGACACCAGCTGGGTATCTTACACCAATTGGGCATCCCTAATCCGAAAATCAGGAGTTCAGAATGCTCTGAAATCCAAAATTGTTTGCATGCTGACATGAGGTCACACATGGAAAATTCCACACATAACTACTTAATACAAAGTTTGCTTCATGCACAAAATTGTTGAAAATACTGAGCCAGTGTTCACTTCAGCAGCACATATGCTAAAGATGGAATGATACAGAGAAGATTAGCATGCCCCCTGTGCAAGGAGGATAGGCAAATTCATGAAATGTTTCATATTTTTAATATAATTTTAAAATTAAAAAAAAATACTGGGCCAGGTGCAGTGGCTCATGTCTGTAATCCCAGCACTTTGGGACACCAAGGTGGGCCGATCATGAGGTCAGGAGTTCGAGACCAGCCTCGCCAACATAGTGAAACCCCGTCCCTACTAAAAAATACAAAACTTAGCCAGGCGTGGTGGCACGCATCTGTAGTCCCAGCTACTCGGGAGGCTGAGGCAGGAGAATCGCTTGAATCCGGGAGGCAGAGGTTGTGGTGAGCCAAGATCTCGCTACTGCACTCCAGCCTGGATGACAGAGTGAGACTCTGTCTCAAAAAAAAAATTATTTGTAGAGATGGGATCTTACTATGTTGCCCAGGATTAACCCACACTCCTAGGATCAAGCAGCACTCTCACCTTGGCCTCCCCAAATCCCGGGATTACAGGTATGAACCCTGTGCTCAGCCTGTACTTAAATTCTTAACAGCCTCTGTTGGGGTGGTAGAGGGCATTTTCGCACCAGTTTACTGAACGTGCCTGTTTGGCATCTACATCCCTTATGTGAAATCTGCCATTCCTGTTTCCTAGAAGTTCTTGGTTTGCTTTAAGTCACTCTTAAATATGTATGTACGGTTGAGAAGCGTGGGAAAGCCGGAGAGAAACACCTATTTAGTTTTTCATTCCCAGTACTTCCTCCCATACCAGGCTAGGCCAGGAGGTAAACAGAGCAAGCAGAAGGAATAATAGTAAAGAACTAAAGGGCCTGGTGCGGTGACTCGCCCTTGTAATCCCAGCACTTGGGGAGGCTGAGGAGGGTGAATCACCTGAACTCAGGAGTTTGAGACCAGCCTGGCCAACATGGTAAAACCTCGTTTCTACCACAAATAGAAAAATTAGCTGGCATGGCATGGTAATGGTTGCCTGTAATCCCGTCTTCTCCGGAGGCTGAGGCAGGAGAATCTCTGGAATCTGTGAGGCAGAGGCTGCAGTGAACCTAGATTGAGCCACTGCACTCCAGCCTGGACGACAGAGCTAGACTCTGTCTCATTTAAAAAAAAAAAAAAAGATGAAAGAAGGAACCACCACCAACACTCTGACCTAGAGGAAAAGGGGAGACCCTCATCTCAGAAGGGGGCCCACGTGCTGCCAGTGCTGCTTAACTGCAGGGTCAGCTGCCCAGCTGAGGCTTACTCTGCACTGGCTTGGGAAGTTGAAATGTTGCAGTGAAAACCCAGTCATCCTCAACAGACAGGAGGAGGGAGCTCGCTGAGGATCAAGGATGGAGCACACATCCCTAGGATTCCCAGAGGGAGGCCTTCCCATCCTAAAACAGCTCCGCACAGTGAAGTGACCTAGGCTGGGAGCAGACTGGACAATAAAACTGTGTTTTCGGCTGGGCGTGATGCAGTGGCTCACGCCTGTAATCTCACCACTTTGGGAGGCTGAGGCAGGTAGATTACTTGATGCCAGGAGTTTGAGACCAGCCTGGCCAACATGGTGAAACCCCATCTCTACTAAAAATACAAAAATTAGCCAGGTGTGGTGGCACACACCTGTAATCCCAGCTACTCAGGAGGCTGAGGCAGGAGAATCACTTGAACCCAGGAGGTGGAGGTTGCAGTGAGCCGAGATTACGAGACTGCACTCCAGCCTGGGCAACAGAGGGAGACCTAAAATAAAATTAAAGTAAGTGAAATTAAATTAAATTTAAAAGAATGTTTTCCTCTTAGGAAAAAAAGCCCCCAAAGAGGATGGTTCTATGTACATTGCTTGGTTCTTTCTCTCTTGCAGCTGTCGGAGGAAGGAGAGATTGTAGATTTACTGCTGATGAAAATACTGAGTTTCCTGGGCATTAAATGTAAGACAGAGGAGCCTGGAAGCAGCAGGGAGCAGCCAGGATCACTGTCCCAGACTCGCAGCTCTCAACCAGCACAAGCTTTGCCCAAGGTCTAAGCTGTTCATCTACACAGCATCGTCTATGAGTGGGGACGCCAAGGGCCTTGGGCCTGCGCTTATCAGCAACTCTATAGTCTCTCTAGGTCATAGCTTCTGTGTCCATTGAAGAGTTACCAAGCCCAGCAAGTAAAAATATTAGAATTACAGAGACATATATAAAACTGCCAGTGCTATGAGAGCTTCTTTGTTCAAATGTATTTCCTCTTACTAGAAATAAAACAAATGCTACATGGAATTTGAAAAAAACTGTTGGTGGGAGTGTAAATTAGTTCAACCATTGTGGAAAACAGTGTGGCGATTCCTCAAGGATCTAGAAATAGAAATTCCATTTGACCCAGCAATCCCATTACTGGGCATATATCCAAAGGATTATAAATCGTTCTACTATAAGGACACATGCACACGAATGTTCATTGCAGCACAGTTTACAATAGCAAAGACCTGGAACCAACCCAAATGCCCATCGATGATAGACTGGACAGGAAAAATGTGGCACATATACACCATGGAATATTATGCAGCCATTAAAAACGAGGAGTTCACGTCCTTTGTAGGGACATGGATGAACCTGGAAACCATCATTCTCAGCAAACTGACACAAGAACACAAAACCAAACACCACATGTTCTCACTCATAGGAGGGTGTTGAACAAGGAGAACACATGGACACAGGGAGGGGAGCACTATACACGGGGGTCTGTTGTGGGGGAGTGGGGGGACAGCGGGGGGTGGGGAGTTGGGGAGGGATAGCATGGGGAGAAATGCCAGATATGGGTGAGGGGGAGGGAGGCAGCAAATCACACTGCCATGAATGCACCTATGCAACAACCTTGCATGTTTTTCACATGTACCCCAAAACCTAAAATGCAATAAAAAAAAAAAAAAGACTACCAGTGCTTATACTAAATGTGCAATGAGATGACCTTTAAAATCTCAAACTAGAAGCTTACAAAGATTACCAGGTTGAAAAAGAAGAAAGAAATTTTGACTGTCTTCAATGCTTGTTACAAAAAAAAAAAACCATACCTCATATTTTTTGGTAGAAGGGCCTGTTTGTAGCTCATAGGTTGATGCGTAATCTTTTTCTTGCCAACATATGAGTTAGCAGAGTTGAGAATAAATACGTTAGGGCCTAAGTGGCGTGATGCTGGCCTGGCTTGTAATGACACAACGATAGAAAACAAAATCTTGACATTAAAGAAGTTAGCCAAGATGTAGTTCAGGGTAGGCCAGTGTGATCCAGTCAGCATCCCAAACAAAGGCAGGTGGAGCAGAGCTTAAGAGCAGTTGTTGGCCAGGCACAGGGACTCATGCCTGGAATCCCAGTGCTTTGGGAGGCCAAGGGGGCAGATCGCTTGAGTACAGGAGTTCAAGCCAGACTGGGCGACAAGCAAGACCCCATCTCTACAAAATTTTTTTTTTAATTAGCTGAGCATGGTGTTGCATGCCTATAGTCTCAGCTACTCAGGAGACTGATGTGGGAGTATCACCTGAGCCTATGAGGTGGAGGCTGCACTGAGCCATCGCTGCCTCACTGCACTCTAGCCTGGGCAACAGAACAAGGCCTCATCTCAAAAAAAAAAGAGAGAGAAAAAGGCCGGGCTCATGCCTGTAGTCCCAACACTTAGGGAGGCTGAGGCAGGCATATCACAAGGTCAGGAGTTTGAGAACAGACCAGCCTGGCCAACGTAGTGAAACCCCTACTGAAAATACAAAAATTAGCCGGGCATGGTGGTGTACGCCTGTAGTTCCAGCTACTTGGGAGGCTGAGGCAGGAGAATCGCTTGAACCAAGGAGGCGGAGGTTGCAGTGAGCTGAGATCGCGCCACTGCACTCCGACCTGGGTGACAGAATGAGACTTCGTCACAAAAAAAAAAAGGAAAACAGTTGCTTTCCAGTCAGCCTTGAGACCAAGGTCTACTACTCCCATCTAGGAGCTACTTAAGCCACTAAATGACTCCCCGATTCCACTCCTAGCCTTAACCTCTGAACCTCATTTATGAAATGAGTGTTAACACCTACCAGAAAGAGGTTGGAGAGGAATAAAAAGATGTTTACATGGTACCAGGCACCCAGGAAAGGCTGAATAGATGAGAATGATTTACTCAAAGAAAAGTGAGTATGACGGCCCTTGCAGGCCACTGCGCAGATGTGGTGGCAACCCTAAGTTCATAGCAGGGCGGAAGCTCAGTGCAGCGACCTATGGGCTCCCCAAACACACACACACTCCACAGTGTGCACCCTGTGGTACTGTCGAGGTATTTGAACAAGAGCAACTCCATCTTGAATATGGGCTGGGTAAAATGAGGCTGAGACCAGGTGGGCTGCATTCCCAGGAGGTTAGGCATTCTTTTTTTTTTTTCTTTTTTTTCCTGAGGCAGAGTCTTGCTCTGTCACCCAGGCTGGAATGCAGTGCAGTGGTGCGATCTTGGCTCCCTGCAACCTCCACCTCCTAGGCTCAAGTGATTCTTGTGCCTCGGCCTCCCGAGTAGCTGGGATTACAGGCATCTGCTCCCACGCCTGGCTAAATTTTGGATTTGTAGTAGAGATGAGGTTTTTCCATGTTGCCCAGGCTGGTCTTGAACTCCTGACCTCAAGCAATTCACCTGCCTTTTTTAGTCACAGGATAAGATAGGATTGTCACAAGATACAGGTCACAAAGACCCTGCTGATAAAACAGGATGAGATAAAGAAGCCAGCCAAAACTCAGCAAAACCAAGATGGCGACCTCCAGTAGTGCTCACTGCTCATTATAGGATGATTATAGTGCATCAGCATGTTAAAAAACACTCCTACCAGCGTCAGGACAGTTTACAAATGTCACTACTGTAAGGCCGGTCACCTCGCCGGGAGCTCGGACACGCCCACCCCCCCTCCAGGAGCTTGGACACGCCCACCCCGCTCCAGGCCTAGAAACTACACCACTCCACTGGCACCAAGCTGTGCACTCAGCACCTAGTCCGCCGTTGGAAAACCCCGCCAAAATTCAAAAGAAGCCCCGCCAGAACCTGCCCAATAGCATTTTGTCCCGTCCAGGTCCCACTCCCCCTGGGCGGCCCGCTCACCGGAAATCCCGCCTACCTGCCAATAGCAGCTTGTCACGTCCACGTCTTGCTCTCCCACAATCAAGCAAATGCCTCCACTCCCTATAAAACCCCACGTCTGAGAGGAGTCCGTGTGACTTCTCTGGCCCCTCCTGTCGGACTGCAGAACCTCGCCCAGGAGCCTATTAAATTTCTTTATTCCAATAACTGGCCTCAGTTGCCTCATTCCAACCTTGCTTGCTTCATTCAAACCTTATGACGACCACATCCAGAAGTTACCCAATAGTTTAAAAAGGGGAGGAACCCTTAGTTCTAGGAAATTCCTGAACCTTTCCTGGAAAACTCTTGAATAACCCATCCCTTGTTTAGCAAATAATCAAGAAATAATTATAAGTATACTCAGTTGAGCAGCCCATACGCTGCTCGTCTACGGAGAAGCCATCATTTTTTCTTCACTTCTCTAATAAACTTGCTTTCCCTTTATAGACTGGCCCCAAATTCTTTCTTGCACGAGGTCCAAGAACCCTCTCTTGGGTCTGGATTGGGAGCCCTCTCTCGTAACGGTACTGAAGGTGTGTGTGGAGCTCAAGGTGTTGTTCTATTTTTTTTTTTTTTTTTTTTTTTTGAGACCAAGTCTCACTCTGCCACCAGGCTGGAGTGCAATGGCACAATCTCAGCTCACTGCAACCTCCAACTACCTGGTTCAAGCGATTCTCCTGCCTCAGCCTCCTGAGTAGCTGGGATTGCAGGCACAAGCCACCACGTCCAGCTAATTTTTTTATTTTTAGTAGAGACGGGGTTTCAACATATCACCCAGGATGATCTCAATCTGACCTTGTCATTCCCCTGCCTCGGCCTCCCAAAGTGCTTGGATTACAGGCATGAGCCACCACGACCGGCCCAGTTTAAGGTGTTTTTCACAACAGTATTTCTTTGCTGACTCATGGCCACTCCATAAAATCTGTGTTGGAGGTGAGGTCTTTCCCAGAACCTAATTTTTTTCTGACTTCTTGGATTGGGATGATGACTTCAGCTTTTCTGGGAAGGCTTGGTCACTGGGCTGGCTGATAAAGCAACGAATTGCGCACCCTGGGTCTCAGCTCTCGGCGTTTTGAATATTCTTGCATTAGTGACTGGCTTGGGTCCAGTCTCCACCAAGAAGCCACTTCTGACCCTTGGACAAGTCTTTATTCCTCTTTAGGTAAGCTTCTGGATTCTGCCATCCTGTTTGGGGTCCCTGAGCCTCTTTGAGACTGGAATGATACAGAGCGGTGGCAGAAGAATAGAAATTTCCAGGCTGCAGTTGTACCTAACTAGCAAAAGAAACTGTTGAAATAGCTGCATAAGCTATTGGCTGATAAGACCCTGACAAATCAGGGTGTGGGCCAAGCCGGCTAAAACCAACTGGACCCAACCTAGGACCTCATTATACACTCATTAACATACTAAGTTACACACCCACCGGCATCACGACAATTCTGGGAACACTCATATTTGGTGTAAAAATGGGTGCCACCACAGTTCTGAGAAGTCTCCACCTTTTTCCAGAAACCTCCATGCATATTCCATTTCTTAAAGAAATCCACACAGATAGAAATCCCAAGCCCCATTGCGAAGTCCACCCATGATCCCCTTTCTCGAGTGTGTATGTCGCAGTAAATCTCCATACGTTCACTATTTTCCAACATTTTCTTGAATTCATTCATGAGGTGGTGACACCAGCTTTGCAAAATTATGACTGAGACAGTGAAAGAGATCCAACTGAAACAACTGCCTTTTGCCTCTAACCTTCAAGCTGTCCTTGTTCATTCCTGGGCGTAGGCTGAACTAACGTTGGGAGGAACTTAGTTTATAGTTTAAAACAAAGACAAGAACAGCCCTTTCCCAAAACAAACTTCCTTCTTGCCTGGGGAGTAGACTACCAAGATTAGAAATTATGGTTTGGGAGTCGTGCAGCTGGAGGCTGCAAGATTCTGACCCTCCCTAAACTGCTCCTAAGACCAGCGTTTGAGATGCTGTGCAGACCCTGCACTTGATGGATCAACCGGCACCACCAGACTCAGTGCAAGACAGTGACGCCCCATGATTTCATCTCCAACCCAACCAATCAGCACTCCCAGACTCACTGCCCCTCTCCTCCCACCAAATTGTCTCTGATCCTCGGCCAGTCACTGTGGCTCACACCTATAATCCCAGCACTTTGGAAGGCTGAGACAGGCAGATCACCTGAGGTCGGGAGTTCAAGACCAGCCTGATCAACATAGAGAAACCCCGTCTCTATTAAAAATACAAAATTAGCCAGAGGTGGTGGTGCATGCCTGTAATCGTAGCTACTGGGGAGGCTGAAGCAAGAGAATCACTTGAAAGTCGGGGGTGGGGGGAGCGCAGAGGTTGCAGTGAGCCAAGATTATGCCATTGACCCGGGCAACAAGAGGGAAACTCCGAAACTCCCGCTCAAAAACAAACAAGTGAAAAAAACCTCTGATTCCCTGAATGCCCCCTGGGACCACTGATTTAAGTAGTAATAAAACTCCCCTCTCCTGCACAGCAGACTCTGCATGCATTACTCTCTCTAGGCAATTCCCCTGTCTTGAGAAATCAGCTCTAGGCAGTCATTGGGTATTACAATTGTGACAAGAGCCTGCACACAGGCAGGGGACCAAGGTCCCATGGGTGTTTGGGGACCTCCCCTAGCCAAGTGGTATCGCTTTGGGATCTGTAAAGTAATAAATAAAGTGGGCTCCTGGACTGTTTTTAGCTGTTGACAAGGAGTCAAACTCTGCAAAATACTTGAGATTTATTTTGAGCCATGACCAATGACACAGGCCATGAGATCCTGAGAACATGTGCCCAGGGTGGTTGGGCTACAGCCTGGTTTTACGTGTTTTAGGGAGGCAAAAGCTTTGCTTGAGCCCAGGATGTCACGGCTGCAGTGAGCTGTGGTTCACACCAATGGATATGCTTTGGTTTGTTCTGGTAAGATCAAACAACCCGAAGAGAGGGGCTTATAGATCGTAGGTGGATTCTGTGAAAGGAAAATCAATCTTGGGAGCCCCAAGTCCCTAAGCCAAAGGGAAAAGTCAAGCTGGAAATAAATGTGTACCTGATTGTTGGAAAGGCTAATCAGAAACTCAAAAGGAGGCAACCATTTGTCTCTTGTCTACCTGTGACATGGAATCCCCCTCCCTGAGAGTTGTCTCATCTTTTTTTTTTTTTGAGACGGAGTCTTGCTCTGTCACCCAGATGGGAATGCAGTGGCGTGATCTCGGCTCGCTGCAACCTCTGCCTCCAGGGTTCAAGCAATTCTCCTGCCTCAGCCCCTTGAGTAGCTAGGATTACAGGTGATTGCCACCATGCCTGGCTAATTTTTGTATTTTTAGTAGATATGGTGTTTCACCATGTTGATCAGACTGGTATCAAACTCCTGACCTCGTGATCCGCCTGCCTCAGCCTCCCAAAGTGCTGCGATTACAGGCGTGAGGCACTGTGCCCGGCTAAGTTGTCTCATTTTTTTTTTTTTAAGATGGAAAAAAACTCACCTGGGCAACTCACTCTGTTGCCCAGGCTGGAGTGCAGTGGCACAATCTGGGCTCACTGCAACCTCCACCTGCCAGGTTCAAGCGATTCTCCGGCCTCAGTCTCCTAAGTAGCTGGGATTATAGGCGCAGTCACCACACCTGGCTAATTTTTTTTTGTATTTTTAGTAGACATGGGGTTTCACCATGTTGGTCAGGCTGGTCTTGAATTCCTGACCTCATGATCCGCTCTCCTTGACCTCCCACAGTGCTGGGATTACAGGCGTGAGCCACTGTGCCCGGTGAGTTCTCTCATCTTAACCAAACCAATGTACATCTTACATATATTGATTGATGTCACATGTCTCCCTTAAATGTACAAAACCAAACTATGCCCCAACAACTTTGGGCTCATGTCATCAGGACCTCCTGGGGCTGTTTCACAGGTGTGTCCTTAACTTTGGCAAAACACACATCCTAAATTGACTGAGTCTTGTTTCAGATATTTGGGGTTCCCATTTTAAAGATTTTTCTGGGCCATATGTGGTGGCTCACACTTATAATCCCAGCACTTTGGGAGGCTGAGGCAGAAGGATCACTTGAGTCTAAGAAGTTAGGCCAACCTGGACATCATAGTGAGACCTCATCTCTACAAAAAACAAACAGAATTATCCAGGCATGGTGGTGTGCCTGTAGTCCCAGCTACCCAGGAGGCTAAGGTGGGAGGATTGCTTGAGCCCCGGGAGGTGAAGGTTGCAGTAAGCCAACGTCTGGCCATCGCATTCCAACCTGGTGACAAAGTGAGATCCTGTCTGTTTTTTTTAAAAAAAATCTGATTGGCAATTGATTCCACAGGCCTGGAATCAATACAAAGGTATGGGTTAAGCTAAGGACTTGTAGAGACCAGGCTTCCCATTATACCTGAAGTCTCATAGGCCACCCTGAGAGGCAACAGATGGGAACTGTTTCCCTTTTAGACATTTAAAAGGTGCTAGATTCTCAGTTAGCGTAGTTAATAGACATTCTTAATTCAGTTGCAATTTTTCCCCACAAGAACGGCTTTGCGGGCGGTTTTTTGCAAAGAAACACATTTGGGGGGTAAAGTATTTTTATTTACTTCTTTATCTGTCGTGTGATGTTATGCTAGAGTCAGGGTGGAAAGTAAGCCAAGTTACAGTGTTAAATAAAACCCCTCGAAGATCTTTTTGTTTGTACAGTCCCTTAGATAGGAATTTGGGCAAGAGAAGAATAAGGTCAGAGGTTAGTCCTCATAGCATTGCAAAAAGTCAGGACTGCACGTGTGTCAGCTAGACTTTGGCCAATGTCCAACGACCACTTTCAGCTGGAGTGATTCTGGCTGGACCTTGCTGTGAATCCCGCTCTGGGTGACCTTGATCTTCTAAAAGAACTGGACCGTATCCTTGAACAGGACTGGGGGTGCCTTGCCTTCCCCAGGACGCCAGGGCTCAATTGTGTGAGAATGTGCTGGCCCAGCAAGCCATCCCTCCCTGAAGCCCTTCTCCCGGGGACCGCGGTGAGGCAGCGCTGAGCATCCCCCAAGGACCGGAGACACCCGAGAGCTGCTGACCCAACTCTCACTCTCCACGGACCCACGCCTGCGGCTAGGCCCCGCCCCCGCCAGGCACCGCCTCCTCCCCCGGGCAGTCCAATCAGACCCGGGCCCGTCATGCTACTCCCCGCCCCTCGTTGCCGCCTCATCCGGGCCTCAGGTTCTTCACCATGACCACGCCCCTCTTGCGCGTCACCCTATCCGAGGTCACGCCAGGCCCTGGAGTCTTCGTCTTCCTCGCGCTACCCACTCAGGCCCTGCCCCACCCCCTCGACCGGGAGTCTCCTCCCTCCACACTCGGCCCAAACAGGCTCTGTCCCGCCCCCGCGGCCCCGCCTCCGAGCTTGGGTCCAGCCGGCTGGTTCCTGCTGGGAGCTGCCCCGCCCCGCCCCGCTCCGCCCCGCCCCGCCCCGCCCCGCCCCACTCCACCTCCCCTTGCGGGTGGCCGAGGCGTGGCGCCGCGACCCCGCTACCCCTGTGAACATGGCGCTGCGAGCGGCGCGGAGCGTGCGGGCTGTGCTCTGCACCATGCGCGCGGTCCCGTCACCCGCCGCGTCCTGCCCGCCGAGGCCCTGGCAGCTGGGGGCGGGCGCCATCCGGAAGCTGCGCACGGGACCCGCTCTGCTTTCGGGTAAGTGCAGCGGGCACGTGGGCGGCCGCTGCCTCCCCTTCTGGGCTGCTTGTCCTGGGTCCAGCTGGACTCAGTGGACACCGGGGTCCCGCTCCTGAGCCACCAGGGCGGAGCGAGCGCAGACCCTGCCCCCTTCTTCCTTCTGTTGGTATCCCTGGTTCTGCGACCGCTTTTCCCTCTTAAGTAGGTGGAGGACCCGCGAGCAGCCTTTGCCCTGGAGGTTGCAGGCAGCCAGGAGGTGGGACCTACGGGACGCTGAGGCGGGAGTGGCCCGGCAGGTCCCGTGGGTAGGTCGGCCGCTCGCTGCAGAAGCTAGGGCGCGTCGCCTAAGTGTCTCAGTGGCCTTAGTTTATCTCCTTTCTGCGTGCATCGAGACCCCAAATGGGCAGGCCTTTGGTTTACTAAATGGACCGGTACTGAAAACTCCGAAATAAAATGAAAATTAAAGCACCAGATCTAGACTTTTTTAGATAAAACAATCATAACTTTTAAGTTTCAGCTATTTCCCCAAAGCAAGTAAGATAAAATCTTCTGGACTCTTTACAGAAGTGCTGCTGAAGTCTGTATTGGATCATTCATGTTTTCTTGATGAAATGAGGCCTAACTCAAAGACTTGAAATAACCGGGAGACCTGCCCATAAATGTCTCGGCCATTTGTGCTAGTTTAGCACAATTAATCTCAGAGGAAAAACAATTTTCTTTTTTCTTTTCTTTCTTTCTTTTTCTTTTTTTTTTTTTTTGAGACAGAGCCTTGCTCTGTTGCCCAGGCAGAAGGGCAGCAGTGCGATCTCAGCTCTCTGCAGCCTCCGCCTCCCGGATTTAAGCGTTTCTCCTACTTCAGCCTCCTGAGTAGCTGGGATCACAGGCACCCGTCGCCATGTCCAGCTGATTTTTGTATTTTTAGTAGAGACAGGGTTTTGTCACGTTGTCCAGGCTAGTCTCAAACTCTTGACTTCAAGGGATCCACCCACCTCGGCCTCCCAAAGTGCTGGGATTACAGGCTTGAGCCATGGTGCCCTGTCAACAATTTTCTTTATGTCCAAATGCTTGAGACACTAACTGCTCCTTTTTAAGAATTAGGGCTTGGATGGGCATGGTGGCTCACACCTGTAATCCCGGCACTTTGAGAGAGGCGGGCGGATCACGAGGTCAGAAGTTTGAGAGCAACCTGACCAACATGGTGAAACCTTGTCTCTACTAAAAATACAAAATTAGTCGGGCATGGTGACGCGCGCCTGTTATCCCAGCTACTCAGGAGGCTGAGGCAGGAGAATCGCTTGACCCAGGAGGCGGAGTTTGCAATGATCTAAGATGGCGCCATTGCACTGCAGCCTGGGCAACAGAGCAAGACTCTGTTTCAAAAAAAATTAGAACTCTGGCCTCTTCGATTGTGTAGATCAGTGATGGCTCTTGTCTCATTAAATTCATTGTTTTAGATTCCTGTTTGGAGCTGGAATGGTTGATAAATTTATTCCAAAATTTGCTGCACAAAGATTTACTTAGGCTCTCTTGCTAATATTCTGTCTGGTCTATTTGTGACAGGGATCCTTACATCACCAATTTGATTACAAAGATAAAGCATTTCTCAGATGAGAATTTAATTTCAAGTCTGGTTTTATTCAGTGTTGCACTATCCCTAGCTGTTTGCTTTCTCTAGTTATCTAGTTAAATATTGCCCAAAATATCAATGCCCATGATCTGGTTAAGCAACTAGATTTTTTTATTTTTATTTTTTTGAGACACAGTCTTGCTCTGTCGCCCATTCTGGAGTAGTGGCACGAACTCAGCTTACTGCAACCTTCACCTCCCAGGTTCAAGCAATTCTTCTGCCTCAGCCTTCCAAGTAGCTGGGATTATAGGCATGCGCCACCACGCCTGGGTAATTTTTTTAGTAGAGACAGGGTTTTGCCATATTGGCCAGGCTGGTCTCGAACTCCAGACCTCGTGATCTACCTGCCTCGTGATCCACCTGCCTCGGCCTCCTAGAGTGCTGGGATACAGGCACGAGCCACTAGCGAGGCCCCTTTAAAAAGAGTATTTGAGTTAACCATTTTCCTATTAACTTATGTTGCATTGTTTTGGAAAAACCCTTGGCATCAGAATATAAAACATATTTAACATAGCATATGCTTTTTAAAAAATATTAGTCTCTAAGGCAAGTACTTTTAACTTTTATCCTAAATAACTGTTTTTACATCTCTTGAACACTGGGAGGTCTTTCTTTCTGGATTCCCTGAATCGTTTGACCATGTCTTTAGAGAAGTGCTCAGTAAGTCAAGGGCTGAACTTGTCCAGTGAATGATGAGCAGAGCTTGCCTTTCCACCAACCCATGGCTTAGGTCTGAGAAGACTGTTGATTTCTGATCTTAGTTTTCTTCTTTAAGTGATGGTAGTACTGTCTTCAGGGAGAGGCTTGGATTTGATTAAAGTAGAATTTTAAGAACTTAGTCAAATTATAGTTGTTCCAGGAGGTGAGTTTCATTCCTGTAAAACTTTATAACTAAGCTGCAGTGAAGCCCTCTTAGGTCAACTCTGCCTAAAGAGGCACGTTGTTTGTTCCTTTACTTATTTATGATGGAGTCTCACTCTGTCACCGGGCTGGAGTGCAGTGGCATCACTTTGGCTCGCTGCAGCCTACAAGAGGCACCTTATTATTATTATTATTTGTTGTTGTTGTTGTTAAATTGTTTCTTATATGAGCCATCTTTATGCTGCCTCCCTAAACCTCATCACTCTAAATCTGTCTTAAGAGGGACAGATTTTTTATTTTTTATTTTATTTATTTATTTTTTTCAAGACAGACCAGTATTAGTTAAGTATTCATTTGACATATGCTCCAAAATTTTCTTTTGTGATTTACACTAAGTAATGTTAAAGCAAACAGTCCAGTCTCCAAAAGATGCACAAGGTTTAAGATCAAGCCATCTTGGCTTAAATGGCACTGCTGTTTAAATGCGTCATCTCTGTACGTGATCTTCATTCTTTCCTGGACCATGTACTATTTAAAGGTAGTGTCAACAGGTCAAACACAAATACTGGGAAAGTCTTTTGACAGCAGTGATAATGAAAAGTGCTTTTTAAGAAGTAATGCTACTGCTTTTCTGAAATATTGGTCTTCTGTTTTAGTGCGTAAATTCACAGAGAAACATGAATGGATAACAACAGAAAATGGTATTGGAACAGTGGGAATCAGCAATTTTGCACAGGTATTGGATTATATTGAAATATTTGTGACAGTGTGCTCTTGCATAATTTGCTTTATCTCTATCTTTTAAAAAGTGTTTAGGCTGTGTGAGGTGGCTCATGTCTGTAATCCCAACACTTTGGGAGGCCGAGGCAGGAGAATTACTTGAGGCCAGGAGTTCAAGACCAGCCTAGTCAACATAGTGAGACCCCATCTCTACCAAAAGTTAAAAAAAAAAAAAATTAGCCTGGCCATGGTGGTTCATGCCTGGAGTCCCAGCTACTCAGAAGGCTAAGGCAGGAGAACTGATGGAGCCCAGGAGGTTGAGGCTGCAGTGAGTCATGACGGTGTCACTGCAAAATACAAAAATTAGCTGGGCCTGGTGTTGCACACCTGTAATCCCAGCTACTCAGAGGCTGAGACAGGAGAATCACTTGAACCTGTGAGGCAGAAGTTGCAGTGAGCCGAGATCGCACCACTGCACTCTAGCCTAGGTCATAGAGTGAGACTCCATCTCAAGAAAAGAAAAACAAAGAAAAACAATCAGAGGTGAATTAAGTAAAAGATAATTTAGTTGGGGCATTATGTGGTATTTTAAGAGATGTTGCAAGCTTAACACTGAAAGTAGCAAACATCTTATTCAAGAAGGAAATGTGTGTGTTTTATACTGGGCAGTTAGGAAAGAGGAAGAAGGAAGAGCAAGCAGAAGGGCAGGGGTGTTACCAGCACTTTATGGGGCCAGTGATACACACGTGAGCAGGACAGGAAGAAGGAAAACCTCAATAGGCACAGGATACACACAGGGAAGGCTTGCATTTAGCCCATCTTTTCTGTTTAAGAGAAAATGAGAAGTGAAATACCAGCATGGTGAGTGGTTTTCGACTGGGTGTATGTATTGGGTGAGGCGGGGAGGGGGGAATGTTAACTGATAGGAATACAGTTGTGTGTCATTTAATGACGGAGCTATGTTCTGAGGAATGCCTCCTAGGGAATTCTGTCCTTGTGTGAGTCTCCTAGAGTGCCCTTACATACACCCAGATGGTATAACCCTTACACATATACCTCGGCCATATGGTAGAGGCTTTGCTTCTGGGCTACAAACCTGTATAGCATGTTACTATACTGAATACTGTAGACAATTATAACACAATTGTCTATTAAAACATAGAAAAGGTACAGTAAAAATATGGTACAGGTTGAGCATCTCCAATTCCTGAAATACTCCAAAAATCTGCAACTTTTTGAGCACCAACATGATCTTAAAGAAAATGCTCATTGGAGCATTTTGGATTCCAGAATCTTGGATTTGGAGTGCTTATCTGTTAAGTGTAATGCAAGTATTCCAAAATCTGAAATCCAAAGCACTTCTGCTGCCAAGCATTTTGGATAACTGATACTCACTATATTATCATTTCATGGGACCACTATCGTGTATGTGGTTTGTTCTTGACCAAAATGCCGTGAGGCGGCACATGACTGTACAAAATTCCTCAGACATGTTAGATTCTTGTGTGTTGAGAATCAATGGCAATTATACCTTCCTTGGCATCTCTCTGTACCTACTGTGAGGCGCAGTATTGAGTATTTATGAGGTATTGTGTAAGATGTCATCCTAACCTCCTAGAGTTTATTTGTCAGGGGAATCACCTGCCGGGGAATCACTTGCAAATGTTAGCCAATGGCATCAGAACAGTGGGGTTGTAATTCACTTACCTTATGGAGAGACCACTTCTTTCTGGAGTCAAGGTCTTTAGGGAGTACAAGGCATGAGGACTATGATTTGTAGACTCAGTGAGCAGGATTTTAGCAAATGCATTGGGCTTAATGGTGTACATAAAACTGCAGAGGTGGAAGAGCACCAAGTATGTTCCTGGTCATAAGCGCTATCAGTGTTGGCCGGGCGTGGTAGCTCACGCCTGTAATCCCAGGCTGAGGCCAGTTGATCACTTGAGCTCAGAAGTTCGAGGCCAGCCTGGCCAACACAGTGAAACTCTGTCTCTACCAAAAAATAAGAAACAATAGCCAGGCATGGTGGTGGGCACCTGTAATCCCAGCTACTTGGGAGGCTGAGGCAGGAGAATGACTTGAACCTGAGAGGTGGAGGTTGCAGTGAGCCAAGATCACACCACTGCACTCCAGCCTGGGCAACAGGAGCGAAACTCTGTCTCAAAAACAAACAAAACAAAGAACAAGCAATGTTGTCTGGGGCGTGTGGCTTGTGTTGGGTTGCTACAGCCGATGAGCCAAATCTGGCTGGTGGCTGGTTTCTTGCAGCTCCTGAGTTGAGAATAGATTTTAAATAATTTTATTTTATTGTTTATTTTTGGAGAACGGGTCTTGCTATATTGCCCAGGCGGGTCTTGAACTCTTGGGCTCAAGCTGTCCTCCCACCTCTACCTCCCTAAGAGCTGGGATTACAGGCATGAGTCACCATGCCCAGGCATTTATTTTTATTTTTGAGATGGAGTCTCGCTCTGTTGCCAAGGCTGGAGCGCAGAGGCGCAATCTCAGCTAACTGCAATCTCTGCCTCCCAGGTTCAAGGAGTTCTCCTGCCTCAGCCTCCTGTCTCCTCCTGGGATTACAAGTGCCTGCCACCATGCCTGGCTAATTTTTATATTTTTAGTAGAGACCAAGTTTCACCATGTCAACCAGGCTGGTCTTGAACTTCTGACCTCAAGTGTTACCCTTACCTTGGGCCTCTCAAAGTGCTGGGATTACAGGCATGAACTACTGTGCATGGCCAAGAGTAGTTTTTATATGTCTAAAGGGTTTTAAGGAAAATCCAAGAATGTAGCTCCTCAAGTATAAAATATGTACTAAATCATAAATTACAGGGGATTCCGTGTTTGGCTTGTTCTGTTTACTGGAGGGTTTAGTTTTAGTTTCTTAGAGATTTTTTGGTTTTGCCTTGTTTTATTTAGGAAGCGTTGGGAGATGTTGTTTACTGTAGTCTGCCTGAAGTTGGGACAAAATTGAATAAACAAGGTGAGTGTTCTTAGGATCTTAGAATGATGCATGACATGAATTTTCTTTACCTGATCTTTACATTAAATAGTAACTTGTTTGTACCCTGGATTCATTAGAGTGCTTTTTAAAATTTATATATTTTTTGAGACAGTCTCGCTTTGGCACCCAGGCTGAAGTGCAGTAGTGCCATCTTGGCTCACTGCAACCTCCGCCTCCCGGGTTTAAGCGATTCCTGTGCATTTGGGCGTGTGACACCACACCCAGCTAATTTTTGTATTTTTAGCAGAGACGGAGTTTCCCCATGTTGGCCAGGCTGGTCTAGAACTCCTGACCTCAAGTGATCCACCCGCCTCATGCTCCCAAAGTGCTGGGATTATAAGCGTGAGCCACTGCACCCAGCCAATTAGAGTGCTTTTGACTCAAGTATTAGGTTGGTGCAAAAGTAATTGCTATTTGGGAGGCTGAGGTAGGAGAATTGCTGGAACCTGGGAGGCAGAGGGAGGTTGCAGTGAGCTGAGATCCCATCACTGCACTCCAGCCTGGGTGATAGAGTGAGCCTCCGTCTCAAAAGAAAGAAAAAGTCTATTAATATCAATATGTTAGATAATATCCTTAAACTAATGAATACCCTTTTAAGAGATTCTGCTAAAGGTAGTTTTTCAACTTGATGTAAAATCTACATACAGTGAAATGCATGGACCAGAAGTATACAATTCAATGAGTTTTAACAAATGTATACACCTGCGTAAGCCTTCCCGATCAAATAGGTGACCTCTTATTTCTACACCAAAGGTTAATTTGGCCTATTCTTTAATTTCATTTGAAAGGAATCACACAGTGTGTGTTATGTTTGGCTGCTTTTGGGGTTTACCAAGCTTCTTGAATCTATAGATTGAATTTTTTTTTTCATTAAATTTGGAGACTTCTTTTTTTAATCATGATTTCTTTCTCTTCCCACTTCATTCCTTTTTTCTTCTGTGATTTGACGTGTTCATCAGATCACTTGATACTGTCCCATAGGTCCCTGAGGCTCTTAACTTTTCAGGCTTTTTTTAAACTGTTCTTTTTTTTTTTCTTTTTTTGAGATGGTGTCTTGCTGTGTTGCCCAGGCTGGAGTGCAGTGGTGCGATCTCAGCTCATGGCAACTTCCACCTCCCAGGTTCAAACACTTCTGTCTCTGTCTCCCAAGTAGCTGGGATTACAGGCATCTGCCACCACGCACAGCTAATTCTTGTATTTTTAGTAGAGATGGACTTTTGCCATGTTGGCCAGGCTGGTCTCAAACCCCTGACCTCAAGTGATCCGCCTGCTTCAGCCTCCCAAAATGCTAGGATTACAGGCATGAGCCACCACGCCTGGCTACACTAGATTGGTTGACTTCAGTTTATCTTGCTTCATGTTCACTGATATTTCTTCTGTCTCTAGTCTGCTGTTTATGCTCTCCATTGTATTTTTTATTTCAGATGTTATACTTTTCAGTTCTAGAATGTCCATATTAGCTACTTTATATTTCTCTGCTAATGCTAACATGTAGGTCGTTTTGGGATCTGTTTGGTTAACTGCGTTTTCTCTTCACCATGGTTCCCTTCTTTGTAGGATTTCAATCCAGAATTTCCAGCCACTCTGGCAGCCCCACACTCCATCCTCTGACCTCGCAAGCAAATGAAACTATGGTTTTCAGCTTGTGTTTTAGTCACCCTGTGCTCTTTGGGTGGGGCAGTGTTGTCAGGGAACAAATCTTATAAATGAAGATCTCATTCAGTTTGGTTCCCTTCTTTCAAGGACTGACTCCCCTTTGATCACTCTACAAAGCCTTCATATATAGTTGAGCATCACAAATCCAAACATCTGAAATCCAGAATGTTCCAAAATCTGAAAATTTTTGAGCACCAACATGATACTCAAAGGAAATGCTCATTGGAGCATTTCAGATTCCAGATTTTCAAATATGGGATGCTCAACTGGTAAGTATAATGCACATATTCAAAAATCAAAAGCACTCTGGTCCCAGGGATTTTGGATAAGGGATACTCAATGTATAAATTGTTTTTTATGTTTAGTTCAGAGTTTTTTGTTTTTTTTTTTGAGACAGAGTCTCACTCTTTCACCTGAGCTGGAATGCAGTGGTGTGATCTCGGCTCACTGCAACCTCTGCCTCCCAGGTTGAAGCAATTCTCCTTCCCAAGTTTCCTGAGTAGCTGAGACTATAAGCAAGCGCCACCACACTGGGAATTTTTTTTTTTTTTTTTTTTTGGTAGAGACAGGGTTTCACCATGTTGGCCAGGCTGGTCTTGAACTCCTAACCTCAGGTGATCCACCCATCTTGGCCTCCCAAAGTGCTGGGATTTCGGGTGTGAGCCACCATGCTCGGCCTGTAGTTCAGAGTTTATAATTGTGTTTTTTTGTTTTTGTTTGAGATGGAGTCTCATGCTGTCGCACAGGCTGGAGCGCAATGGCATTGTCTTGGCTCACTTCAACCTCTGTCTCCTGGGTTCAAGCAATTCTCCAGGCTCAGTCTGCCAAGTAGCTGGGATTACAGGAACCCACCACCATGCCCAGCTAATATTTTTGTATTTTAGTAGAGACCATGTTGGCCAGGCCGGTCTTGAACTACTGACCTCAGGTGATCTGTCTGCCTCAGTCCCCCAAAGTGCTGGGATTGCAGGCATGAGCCACCAGCGTTTTTTATCTGCAGGAAGGTGGTCTGATATAAGGTATTTCACCATCACTGAAACATTCTGAACTTTTCATTTTGTTTTTTTCTGAGCCATATCTAAGTTGCAAGAACATTGAGTTTTACTGAACTGAGACACATCTGGCATTCAGGCACATCACCATTTGTTATTTGTTGTGTCTGGGACAGACAGATAGGTCCACTTTATTGAGGCAATATATACCCTTGTCATAGGTTATTATAGCCTGACAGAACTTATGGTTTTATTGAAAAGAAATTTGGAATTTTAAAATCATAGCTGTATGACAGGAATCTACTTTTTCATATTTTATGTTTTCAAGTCACTGACTTTTAACTTTTCTTTCTTTTGTTTTTTTCCATTTAGATGAATTTGGTGCTTTGGAAAGTGAAAACTGCTAGTGAACTATTTTAACATTTCATGTTTTATTTTTTTCCATTTAGATGAATTTGGTGCTCTGGAAAGTGTGAAAGCTGCTAGTGAACTTTATTCTCCTTTATCAGGAGAAGTCACCGAAATTAATGAAGCTCTTGCAGAAAATCCAGGACTTGTAAACAAATCTTGTTATGAAGATGGTAAGCTGTTGCTAGAAATTTCTCAAGGAATTACTGCTATAGTTAATATTTCATCTAGAATTTATTTATTATTATTATTATTTTTTGAGACGGAGTTTCGCTCGTTACCCAGGCTGGAGTGCAATGGCGCGATCTCGGCTCACCACAGCCTCCGCCTCCTGGGTTCAAGCAATTCTCCTGCCTCAGCCTCCCGAGTAGCTGGGACTACAGGCGTGCGCCACCATGCCCAGCTAATTTTTGTATTGTTTTTTAGTAGAGACGGGGTTTCACCTTGTTGACCAGGGTGGTCTCAATCTCTTGACCTTGTGATCCACCCGCCTTGGCCTCCCAAAGTGCTGGGATTATAGGCGTGAGCCACCACGCCCGGCCCTCATCTAGAATTTAAAGCATACTTAGGTGATTGCGACTTCATCTTTTTCTACTTCTTGGTACTAAATAGAGATGTTCTGCTTTAAAATAAAATCAAAGGTTAGTTGAATACATAAGGTTATGTTTAAGATTTCTGGCTAGGCACAGTGGCTCATGCCTGAATCCCAGGACTTTGAGAGGCCAAGGCGGGTGGATTGCTTTAGTCCAGGAGTTTGAGACTAGCCTGGGCAACATGGTGAAACTCTGTCTCTACAGAAATACAAAAATTAGCTGGTCTAGGTGGAATGTGCCCGTAGTCTCTGTTACTAGGGAGGCTGAGGTGGGAGAATTGCCTGGGCCTGGGAGGTCAGGGCTACAGTCGGCAGTGAGCCAAGATCATACCATTCCACTTCAGCCCAAGTGACAGAGTGAGACTGTCTCAAAAAAAGAAAAAAGATCTCTGATGATAAAAAACGTTACCTTATTTTGCAGGGTTCTTAATATCAGTTGTGGATTCCTTGGTTTTGGTGTAAACACCTGCCAAGTATTTACTTTTTCAGACATAAAGCAGCCACTCATACAGTATGATATAGGAGGTCAAAAATATATATATTTTGCATTAGTTGTCAGTTTTCTTACATTTTTATCCTCATAATAAACTAATGAGGTAAGCTTATTTTCTCTATTTTGTAGTTGAATAGCAGCTCCAAAGGATTTCTGTGTCAGGGTCATCACATGGCTGATAAATGGCAAAGTTAGGATTAGGTTGTAGTTCTCTTTTACCTGTCACCTAGACCTTCTAACTACCATTGCTTTCTAATCCCGTTTAACCTCAGCAGTTAGTGTTCCATTTGTTAAAGATATACCTGGCCTTGTAGATTTGGATTACATATTTAAGAATTATTTTTATTATTATTATTTTTTGAGATAGTCTCTCCATTTGTCGCCCGGCCTGGAGTGCAGTGGTGCCATCTTGGCTCACTGCAACCTCTGCTTCCCGGGTTCAAGCAGTTCTCCTGCCTTACCCTCCCAGCAGCTGAAATTGCAGGGACTGCCACCGTGCCCAGCTAATTTTTCTGTTTTTAATAGAGATGGGATTTCACCATGTTGGCCAGGCTGGTCTAGAGCTCCTGGCCTCAAGTGGTTTGCCTGCCTTGGCTGACCGAAGTGCTGAGATTACAGGCCTGAGCCGCCACGCTTAGCCCTTAAAGATTTAAATGTCATGTTCTGATGGTTATTACAACCTAAGAGTTCTTAATTTTTTATGGTGGAATCTATTCTAGCTATAATTATTTTCTGTTTATGATATACAACTATATTAATTTAATTCTTAAGGCTAAAATTTAAAGTTTCATGAACAAATAATGTATGGTTTTTGTAAAAAATACTAGATTGAGGCACTCAAATTTCTTTTACATTTTGGATGAATTTGACTTTTTAAAAAGTTAATGTGGAATATAAGGTTGTTTTTTGGTTGCAGGTTGGCTGATCAAGATGACACTGAGTAACCCTTCAGAACTAGATGAACTTATGAGTGAAGAAGCATATGAGAAATACATAAAATCTATTGAGGAGTGAAAATGGAACCGCTAAATAAACCAGTATGATTTAATGCAACCCAGCAGAGTTGTCTTAAATTAGTGGTGGGTAGAAAACTTAGAATAGCAACTTTTAGCATTACTGATGGGGAAAAAAACTACTGTTCACCCTGCTAATGAAAGACAATGCCCTTTAACTTTCTAATGATTATACATAAACATAATACATGTCTTTTTCACAATATCCTATGATTTTTAGACTAGGCTTTAGTATTCAGAATTCATGAAATTATCCATGTTAAAAACTAGTTATAAAAATTACATAATTGAGAGATAATGTTGTTTATTCTTAAGCCTTATATGATATTGTAACTTGTGTACATCCATACGTGGATTTGGGTTGAAATACTTAATGATCTGTCCACTGGAAATAACTGGGAGTGAAGGAGTTTTTGTTGCTTGTACAGTGTCAGATGAAGAACAACATTATCTTAATTTTGCAATACACTGCATTTGCTGGTGCTATTTTTATACAGTGAAGCAACGGCTTTGCAGCAAAATAATAAAATACTTCTTTGTTAATCATGTTTTTTGTTTTGATGTTAACATTTCATTTAGTGACTCTGCTAGTATTTGTGAAGGTGCTAACTTTAACTTATGCAAAGATACTTTTTAAAAGGAAATTTAAGCCAGAGCAATGAAAAGCTCCAAGAAAATGTTTCCTTTAGTCACAAATCTGTTTTTTCTTAAGCCAAGATCTGTCATCTTTAACATAATAAAAAATAAATCACCAACTTTGATTTTCTATCATGCCAGGTATGAAGAAAGGAGGAAAAACAAAGGTAGAAGTTTTGATCACTATAGCACATGGTTTGCTTTTTTTTTTTTTGCCAGGCTGGAGTGCAGTGGCATGATCTCAGCTCACTCCAACCTCTGCCTCCTGAGTTCAAGCGATTCTCCTGCCTCAGCCTCCTGGGTAGCTGGGACTACAGGCACGCACCACCACGCCCAGCCAATTTTTGTATTTTTAGTAGAGACGGGATTTCACCATGTTGGCCAGGATGGTCTCAATCTCTTGACTTTGTGATTCGCCTGCCTCCACCTCCGAAAGTGCTGGAATTACAGGCGTGAGCCACCGTGCCCAGCCTAGCACATGGTATTTTTAAGAAGTTAAACCATATTCAGGTTTCCACTTAAGCCATGGGAATAAAAGTGGACACAGATTGAAGCTTTATGAGCTCAGATAATGGACTTTGATAGTGAGTATTCTTTGCAGCTTAAGCATACTTTGAGTGCCAGAAGGTATTTCCAAGTAGCTAATATATAGCATACTCTAACCAACTGTAATAAGCCGATAATATTGGGGTGGGGGGGTTGTATGCTCGTGCAAATATATATACACACACACAGCAAGAGTAGATAATCTCTCTTGTATCATGTTCTTGGTTACTAGAGGAAAAGAGAAGTATCCATATGGTACCACTTTCTGGTGGTCAATAAATAGCAAGTATAAGGGCTTAGTGAAAGTAGGTAGATAAGTAGCATACAGATCATCATGCTCCTCAGCTGAAGAAACTGTTCATTCCAAGACTGCCAGTAGCTGTGTCACAGCTGAACTATATCTTTGTACCTTTATCAAGAAAGTATTTGCTAGGCCTGGTGGCTCATGCCTATAATTCTAACACTTTGGGAGGCCAAGGCGAGTGGATCTCTTGAGCCCAGGGGTTCGATACCAGCCTGGGCAACATGATGAAACCCTGTCTCTACAAAAATTAGCCTGCCATTGTGGTATGTGCCTGTGGTCCCAGCTATTTTGGGAGGCAGGTAGGATGACTGAGTCTGGGAGGTCAAGGCTGCAGTGAGCCAAGATCACATCACTGTACTTCAGCTTGGGTGACAAAGCAAGACTGTGTCTCAAAAAAAGAAAAAAAGGATCCAACGTATGCTGGATGATTCTCTCTCTATTTATATGGTGTAATTTTCAGTTGATCTGTCTGCTTTAGAAATAGATGGGGATGAGCAGTAACTACAAAGATTTACCCCGTTTGTTTTGAAAGTTCTGTCACGTTACCATCTTTAATCTTCACAACAACCAGTGCTACGTAGACACATCCATTACTACCATCATTTCACAGGTATGAAAGGTGATAGGATAAGAAATGTGTTAAATAGCTGGGCGCACGCCTGTAATCCCAATACTTTGGGAGGCTGAGACAGGCGGATCACCTGAGGTCGGGAGTTCAAGACCAGCCTGAGCAACATGGTGAAACCCCATCTCTAAAAATATAAAATTAGCTGGGCATGGTGGCACATGCCTGTAATACCAGCTACTCGGGAGGTTGAGGCAGTAGAATCGCTTGAACACAGGAGGCAGAGGCTGTGGTGAGCTGAGATTGTGCCATTGCACTCCAACCTGGGCAGTAAGAGCAAAACTGCATCTCAAAAAAAATAATATGTTAGCTGGGTGGTTGTGGTAATGATTTTCACATTTCCTGGTCTACTCTTCATCAGTTCCTTATCAAGTTTTACTATAAAAATACTTAAATGAGCTGGGCACGGTGGCTCACCCCTGGAATCCCAGCACTTTGGGAGGCTAAGGCCAGTGGATCGCGAGGTCAGGAGTTCAAGACCAGTCTGGCCAACATAGTGAAACCTCGTCTGGAAAAAAAAGAAGAAAAAAAAATACTTAAAGGGAATCTTGTGGGGGAAGGGGAGGATGAATGTTCTAAATAAAGATGGGAATCAAAAGTAGCCATTCTAGAATATGAAGATCCATGAGTGGTTATAGTGTCTGATGAAGGCGGGCAGTTTATTTTTTCCCTTTTCCTCCCAAACACACACATACTTGCTCTGTAACAACCACTCTTTTCAAAGAGCAGAATATATGGCAACTTGCTCTTCCACTATTTAAAACACGGAGCCAAATCCATTGTCCTTTCTGTCACAGTGCTTTGAATGGCCCTCCAAATTGACTGAATCCAGGGAATTTAATTTTCATGACCTCATATTCCTTTTGAAATGTTTTGGCATTAATAGGGCGGATTAATAAAAGTTTTGAGGAAAGGTTTCTAATAACTAAAACTTCAGAAGCTGAATAGGTTACCATGCAAGTGTTAATTCCTCTTCGTTATCACCTCCCAGGTGGTTTAGTTCTTAGCTTCAGGTTTTGGTTTTTCTGTTTTTGTTTTGTTTTTGAGATGGAGTCTCGCTCTGTCGCCCAGGCTAGAGTGCAATGACACGATATTGGCTCATTGCAATCTCCACCTCCCGGGTTCAAGCAATTCTGCCTCAGCCTCTTGAGTAACTGGGATTATAGGCACCTGCCACCACGACCACACCCGGCGAATTTCTGTGCTTTCAGTAGAGATGGGGTTTCTCCATGTTGGCCAGGCTGGTCTCGAACTCCGGACCTCAGGCGATCCACCCGCCTCGGCCTTCCCAAGTGCTGGGATTACAGGCGTGAGGCCTCGGGGCCGGCCTCCACCTTAATTTGTATAAAAGATGCCAGTGCCCACTTCGGAGCTGTGGTGCTCCGGGCCAGAAGTTGAGCGAGAGTGCCCGTAAGCCCGGTGCTGGCGGTCAGATAAGTGGGCGCTGCGAGGTTCACAACGCGCCCTCCCGTAACGTTCTGGGCCTATGAAGTTTGTGATCGTGGGAAACTTGCACGGCTGTTCTCCGGAGGGCTGGGGGACAAAAGTAGAGACGTTTCTGGCTGCCTGGCATCTGCTAAACATCCTAGCAGGCAAAGGGGCACCCCTACGGAACGCACCGGCCCTGCAGTGGCGCGGGTGGTCCTGCGCGTGGAGCCGGCCCCAGGGCCACTGTGGGCCTCCAGCCCCACTGTCTAAGACCCTCCGTCGCTGGCATTCCGGCTGCAGAACGGGTAGGAGGTGCCGCGAGCACGCCTCGCTCACACTCAGCTTTGTGAAGTACGTCACTTCCGCTGCGTTCCCCCGCGGGTCCGCCCCCAGCGCGGCCGTAACCCAGGGCAACGGCCCGGCAGCAGCCGCCTGAGTAGCCTTTGCTCGCCGGCCCAGACTAGCGGCCGCGGGGCATTCCATTCGCTCGGCCCCACAGGTGGGTGTGAGCGGCCGTCTCTCCGCCGCTGGGGCAACGCCCCGGACCACTCCAAAGGGCAGAGCGACAGGCTCTGCCCCCGTTCGAAAGGAAGCGACTCTGTGACTGAGGGAAGCGAAAGGCAGAGACAGTAAGGGCCGGCGTTGCACCGGAGCCGGGGGTGGGCGGGGGTCTGGGGAGGAGCAGTGGGCGGAGCCTGCGAGGGCTGTCGGGTTGGTGGGTGGGGCTTGGGGAGCTGTTGGGGGCGGAACCCTTCAAGGGCGGAACCCCTCAAGGGCGGGGTAGATGGAAGACTTAGGAATTCGGAGGGGCAATCGGGGACGCGTTTCTGAATGGGATAGCTTGAAAGAAGGGCAGTCGTCTTTGTGGCACGGTAAGAACTGGCGGAGGAAGGGGAAGAGCTAGATGAGAAAAAAAAGGCTCATGGAAGAAGGAGTGGAGCCTGTTTGGGAAAGGGGTGGGGCCTGTGGGAAGGGGCGGGTCTAGAGAAAGGGGTGGGACCGAGCGTGGTGCGCCCTGGGCTTCAGGGACGGCAGGTGGAGCGCGTGTGTTTGATGACTTGTGCTTTGCTGTGGACCGTAAGCTGTGTGAAAGCAGAGAAGACAGGTTGAAAAAAGGGAAGAGTTTGAGACTGGGATTTGAGTAGATGTGATCTGATCCTGAGGGATGGTGTAGAAACCGCGCTCCTTGGCATCATTCTGCGAAATACTTGTTCCTGTGACCTGTAGGCATATAATAAGCAGAAGGGATACATAATTAACAGGGAGGATAAGATTTATACTCTTAGAAATATGAACAAATTGTGCAAGTTGGGTGGCATAGGTGTTTAACTTTGAGGCAAAGGTTCAACTCCTTGTCTACTGTGTTTCTAAATGCGACTCCCAACGCATTTTCCTGTAGAAACTATGTTACCAATGATCAGGATGCCCAGGTCAGTCTTCCAGACCTGTTTAACTGGTTCATATAAAGTGAAGATTAGCCCTGTGTTAAGAAACTTAACTTCCACCATGGCTAACAGTATTTCTAATGATTATTCCGTCATTCAGCATAGCTTGTTGAGGACCTGATCCACAGGAACATTCGTTCAAACTTCAAATGAGGTTTGCAGAAACTCATCTTTTCCTGGTTGGAATTTAAGATTCCTTTAAACCTATAGCTTCTAGGAAGATGAGGGTGTGTGGCACAATGCAGAGCCAATGAGAAGCTCAGGCACGGTGATAAGGAGTTTTGAGAGCTTACCATCTATCTGCTTTTGACATCAACAGCCTGCTTTTGATTTAATACCCTGGGCCTTGTTTTCTCCTGGTCCATTAACATTACTCCACCATTAATGGATTAAGAATCTGCCAACCAGGTATAGGAATCTATGGTAGGATATTTGTAATCTGACTATATAGACAGACTGGCAAACATGTGGCACTCTTTATTTTCTAGCAGACATAATTAATCAACCCCAGAACTTTTTCCTGCTGTAGTCAGGTCATAAGATCCTCAACACAACACTCTAGGTAGGTACTAGTCGTTTGGAGTTGACAATTAAGAATGTATTCTTGTTTTGTTGTTGTTGTCGTTGTTTGTTTTTTTTGAGATAGTCTCGCTCTGTTACCCAGGCTGGAGTTCAGTGGTGTGATCTCGGCTCACTGCAACCTCTGTGTACCGGGTTCAAGCGATTCTTCTGCCTCAACCTCCCGAGTAGCTGGGATTACAGGTGTGTGCCACCATGCCCGGCTAATTTTTCTATTTTCAGCAGAGATGGGGTTTCACCGTATTGGCCAGGCTGGTCTTGAACTCCTGAACTCAAGTGATCCACTGGCCTCGGCCTCCCAAAGTTCTAGGATTACAGGTGTGAGCCACCACTTTCCTCCAGAATGCATTCTTTATCCCTGATCTAGACAATAGGTGTTTAAAAAGAGAGAGAGAGAGAGACATCAGTGTAAATGTAAACTTCTATAACACTTTGTAGGTTCCTCTAAAAAAAAAAAAAAGACTACCTAAATTGATGGATCTGGAATCCTGCAGAAGAAATTTAGAAACATAGGATACATCATTGCATAGGGAGTAAGGTGAAGGTGAATTTGCAGCTAGTTGACTAATTAGCAAATGCCTAAGTGAAAGGGATACGCAGAGGGCATTATCCTTAATCCTCCTTCTCAATGTCTTTGTGTTGTAGATGAAGATACAGAAGGTATTCTCTTCAAATTAATGGAAGCTTTAAGCAAGAAGGAATGGTGAAACTGGGAAGTCAGAGTTAGGTTGTGAACTATCTAAGTAGGTTTAATAATGGTCCAAAACCAAAAGGGGAAATTTTACAAGGATCTGATGCATTTGGAGTGTACATCTAACTAAAACAAAAGGAATAAAGAAAAAGGAAAAAAGAAAAGGAAATCAACAGAATGGTTTATGGAGTAAAGAAGACAGGAATTTTGAGCCATTCATGTGAAAAAAAAAAATCTAGGAAGTTGTGGTTCACCTAGAGCTCAGTGTTAAGATGGGTTATAAGACTTGTGTGGGGGCTCATGCCTGTAATCCCAGCATTTTGGGAGGCCGAGGTGGGGGATCACCTGAGGTCAGGAGTTTGAGACCAGCCTGGCCAACATGGCGAAACCCCGTTTCCACTAAGAATATAAAAATTAGCCAGGGATGGTGGGCACCTGTAATCCCAGTTACTTCAGATGCTGAGGCAGGAGAATTGCTTGAACCCAGGAGGTTGCAGTGAGTCAAGTTCGTGTCACTGCACTTCAGCCTGGGTGACAGAGCAAGACTCTGCCTCAAAAAAAAAAAAAAAAGAAAAAAGAAAAGAAAAAGATTGGGTTATACCTTTTAAAAAATATAACAACTTTGTTTAATAGATGTAGATTTCAGATCAAAGGGAGTCAAATTTCAAAGTAGACACTTCTAGTTAGACCATTTTTGAGATATTGCTTTCAGTTCCAGGTACCACATTTTAAGAGACAAGTTATTTTGCATTTCTAAGATGATGAGGAATTTGAGATTTATATCTGGCAAAATTACAGCTGTCTTCAGATGTTTTCAGATGGTGCATTTGAGAAAAATACCCAGAACTGAGGAACAAAATTTGCAGGCTTGCAGATGACCTAAGTTGAGATCATTCAAATCTTTAGAGCTTCCAATGGAAAGAAAAAAATGCTTGTAAAATTATGAGCACTCAGTCATTCAAAGTACTTAAGCAGGCTGTGCACAGTGGTTCAGGCCTGTAATCCCAGAACTTTGGGAGGCCAAGGTGGATGGATTACAAGGTCAGGAGTTTGAGACCAGCCTGGCCAATATGGCGAAACCTCGTCTCTACTGAAAATACAAAAATTAGCCAGGCTTGGTGGCAGGTGCCTGTGGTCCCAGGTACTCGGGAGGGTGAGGCAGGAGAATTGCTTGAACCCGGGAGGCAGAGGATGCGGTGAGCTGGGATTGTGCCATTGCACTCTAGCCTGGGCAACAGAGCGAGACTCCGTCTCAAAAAAAAAAAGGAAGGAAAAAAGAGAGAAAAAGTACTTAAGCAGAAGTATTTGAGCTGAATTATTATTATTATTATTATTATTTTTATTTTATTTTTTTTTTTCAGACAGAGTTTCGCTCTTGTTACCCAGGCTGGAGTGCAGTAGCGCGATCTTGGCTCACCGCAACCTCCACCTCCTGGGTTCAGGCAATTCTCCTGCCTCAGCCTCCTGAGTAGCTGGGATTGCAGGCACGCGCCTCCATGCCCAGCTAATTTTTTGTATTTTTAGTAGAGCCGGGGTTTCACCATGTTGACCAGGATGGTCTCGATCTCTTGACTTCGTGATCCGCCCACTTCGGCCTCCCAAAGTGCTGGGATTACAGGTGTGAGCCACCGCGCCTGGCGAGCTGAATTATTATTGTATTAGTTTTCTGTTGTTGCTGTGTTTTCCATTTAGTATCTCCTAAGTCATAGAGGCTGGACCCTTATTGGGGGCACCTAGAGAAGAACCCACTTCCAAGATCATTCAGACTGTTGGCTGAATTCAGTTTCTTTAAGTTGTAGAACTGAGATCCCCATTTAATTCCTCATTGTAAACCAGGGACTTCTCTCAGCTCCTAAATGCCATCCACATTCCTTGGGATGTGACCTCCTGACCCCCCCTTTCATCAAAGCCAGCTACAATGCCTTGAATTCCTCTTACGCTTTGTGTCTCTTACTTATGCTGCTGCTAGCCAAGACAAGTTTGTTTTAGAAGGCTATGTCATTTGATTAGGCCCACCTTGATTATCCAAAATAATCTCCCTGTCTTCAGGTCAACTGGTTAATAACCATAATTACATCTGCAAAGTCCCTTTTACCATGTAATATAACATATTTGTGGATGTTTTATTTCATCCTATTTACCCAGGGATTAGGGTGGGAAATCTTGAGAGGAGAAAATCCCTTGAACTCAGGAGTCAGAGGTTTCAGTGAGCCAGGATCACACCATTGCATTGCACTCTAGCCTAGGCGACTGAGCAAGACCCGGTCTCAAAAAAAACCAAAAACAAACAAACAAAAAACACCACCACCAACAACAAAAAAACAATATAAAGAATACAAAGAAAGGCCAGGCTCAAGCCTGTAATCCCAGCATATTGAGAAGCCAAAATGGGAGGATTGCTTGAGGCCAGGAGTTCGAGACCAGCCTGTCAATACAGTGAGACCCCTTCTAAAAAACAAAATACAAAGAAATACAATGGCTCTTTCTGTGCTATATGGCATGGTCATTTCTTCTGCTACCCTTAGCTGCTTTTCAGCTATCAGGTCTTTGGAACTTTCTTTATGTTCTTGGTCAGGTGGTCTCTATCCATATAGGTTTTTCTTTGGGCAGTGAATAGGAGATACGTTTATTGTTCTCAGTTTACATTGATTTCTCCCCCTCTTTTCCAATTTTAACTTTTATACAACACACAACAAAACTTTTGCTGTATTCAATTGGTGTGTCACTACTGTTGCCTGTGGTAACTTAATGGTTGTCTTTGTTCATTTCAGGAGCAAGACACTTTGTATGCTAAAGTATAGATTGGTTAGGTGTTAAAGCTACATTGACTGTGCCAGATGTATGACAAAGGGGCATTTGATAGTCTTTGTACTTCTCAGTTCATTAACAAATTGGATGATCTCAATGTAGTGTTGCAGATCCAAGTAGTCGTGTCTATTCTTTTCTGCATTTACACCTGTTCCTTTGGCAGTTCTTTAAATTCAATGAGAAGGGCTTGTGTACTGTGACTTAAGAATAATTGGACAAATATTTCTGGAGTTCTCCTAAATCACTTTTATAAACCCTATTATCTGATGTTATGTCTTTTTTTTGTACACCTGTGTTTTTTTTTCTTTTTCCGTAAGTCCTTGTTCAAGGTCTTTACTCCAGCTTAAAATTATACAAACCATGTTATCTGTTCACTGATACATTTATTTCTTTGGGAGGCTGAGGTGGGTGGATCACCTAAGAGCAGGAGTTCAAGACCAGCCTGGCCAACATAGTGAAGCTCTGTCTCTACTAAAAATACAAAAATCAGTCCAGCGTGTTGGTGCATGCCTGTAATCCCAGCTACTTGGGTGGCTGAGGCAGGAGAATCACTTGAACCCAGGAGGCCTAGGTTGCAATGAGCCAAGATCATGCCACTCACTCCAGCCTGAGCGACAGAGTGAGAATCCGTCTCAAAACAAACCAACCAACAAACAAGCAAATATTTATTTCAGTTTGTTTAAGGTCTAAGGTCAAAATTCATCATACCCTGGGTTTTATCATTTTTCCATATTTCATTTCTTGAAGCTCTCCGATAACATCATGGCTTTAAAATTTTTATTATGGGAAATTTCATGCTTACATAAAAATAGAATAGTACAGTTAATCTCCATGTTCCCATACCCATCTACAACAAACAGAACTCAGGACCACTTTGGTTTCATTATTCCCTCCCTAACCTTAACCTCACATTATTTTGAAGCAAATCATATTATTGGTAAAAGAAAATAAACCACTTTACAGTTCTTTGGCTGATCATTTCCTTTTTAAGTCTGTCTTTAAATGCTACTAGAAAAGATGTTTTCTGGATTATGGTAAATTTCCATAGGCTGTATTTTTTAGGCTCCCATTCACCATCTTTATTTCATTTCCAAATATCTTAAGTTCTTTGATCAGTTTTTCTTTGGGTTTGTTCTTGCTTAGCCAGACACACACTTTGGGGGCTTGGATCTGAGTCAGCTATTTCTTTTGTACATGTTGGTTCTAATCACTTTAATAGCTTGTGTAGTACAGTTTAATACCTTCTAACCTACATCTTTGAGCTTTCCTGCTTTGTACTCTGCATCCAGTTTTATAATTGCATCTGCAAATGCGTCTCCCATGGCAACAGTTTCACTGTGATCTTTGTGTTTTCTTGATGTGGTGGAAAATGTTAGTATCAGCTTTGCTGTATGCTTTGTACTGGTGATTCTCAAACTGAATCAGGTTGTAAAGTTCATGGAAGCCAAGAAATGGGATGGCAGGAGCTCTTGATTTATGTCAAATCTGTAAGTCAGGCATAATTTTATTACCAGAAAATATTATGTGAATATAGATGTCTGCATTCCAACTTAAAATTGAAACTGCCTACAAATTGCAATGAATCACACATCCATTCTTTTCTTTGATCTTCTGTTGATTCTTGTACATTTCTGTGTGTCATCTGCTAACATGAGCTGGAAGACAAGAATGGTAATAAAACTTGACAGTTAACAAAAAACTTAGCCAGCCGTGGTGGTGGGTGCCTGTAATCTCAGCTACCTGGGAGGCTAACGCAGGAGAACTGCTTGATCCCAGGAGATGGAGGTTTCAGTGATCCAAGATCATGCTACTGCACTGCAGCCTGAGCAATGGAGCAAGACTGTATCTGAAAAAAAAAAAAAAAAAAAAAAAAAAAAACACTTGACAGTACGTTTAGAGAAGGGAAACTTAAAATCAACTTTTCTATCCACTAACTGAATTTCTTTTTAACTAGGAAAGGACCACCAATATTCTCTTTTAGTAGCAGAGTGTCTTGATCCTGTCTGAAGTACACCAGTGTTCTGAAGGTGCATCTGGTTATCTGGTATGCAGTAATCTGACCTTTTGACTAATACTACTGTGGTTATTGACTCAGGGATGATTCTTAGTTTTGAGTCAGAAGAAATCTATATAATTCCTTATGAACCCTCAGCACATAAGTGAAGTGCTTATAAAAATGTAATGTTGGCCAGGCACAGTAACTCACGCCTGTAAAACCAGCTACTCGGGAGGCTGAGGCAGGAGCACTGTGTGAACCCAGGAAGCAGAGGTACAACTTCCAACTTAAAATTATGAGCCAAGATCACACTACTGCACTCCAGCCTGGGCAACAGAGTGAGACTCAGTCTCAAAAAAAAAAATCTAACTTAGGCCTATGTGAAAAAGCCAAAATGGTAATTAAACAGATTTACAGATTTGTTATAAGAAGTACTGATCTCTTCCTGAACAGAAAATGAAAAATAGTAGTTTTCTGGCATGGGTTATGTTTGGCTGAGAGAAAGCAAGGAGTGGGTGTCCTGTGTGGCTTCTGTCCCATCAGAAGCAAGGAACTTCTTGAGAAGACACTAGCTGGTCATCAGCACTCAAGCCGGAGTGGTCACTGTTCAGGCATTCTAGTTAATTTCTGCAGCCTGTCAGGTCCACAGGAAGAGCCCCTATCTGTAGGAAGGTCTCATACTTTTGCCCGTTTTTTTTTTTTTTTTTTGAGACGGAGTTTCGCTCTTGTTACCCAGGCTGGAGTGCAGTGGCGCGATCTTGGCTCACCGCAACCTCCGCCTCCTGGGTTGAAGCAATTCTCCTGCCTCAGCCTCCCGAGTAGCTGGGACTACAGGCGCACGCCACCATGCCCAGCTAATTTTTGTATTTTTAGTAGAGACGAGGTTTCACCATGTTGACCAGGATGGTCTTGATGTCTTGACCTTGTGATCCACCTGCCTCGGCCTCCCAAAGTGCTGGGATTATAGGCGTGAGCCACCGCGACCGGCCTGCTCTTCCCCTTTTTATAGATGAGTAAACAGACCCAGGAAAGCAAGTCACCACTCAAGGGACACAGCCAATAAATAGGACTGGAATTGTTCAGCTCTTTGGCTCCGGTCAGGATTACAAGTTTCCGGACCTTTTGTCTAGATTCTAAACGCCAAGTGCCATTTTTCAACCCAGAAAAGCATCCATTAGTGTCAGATAGGATTATCACCATCCTCACCATGACCTACTGTTTTACTTTGCTACAGCCGTCATGACAATATACCACATACTGAGTGGCTTAAACAACAGAAATTTATTATCTCACAGGCTTGGATTCTTTTTTTTTTGAGTCAGAGTTTCACTTATGTAGCCCTGGCTGAAGTACAGTGGCACAGTCTCAGCTCACTGCAACGTCTACCTCCTGGGTTCAAGCGATTCTCCTGCCTCAGCCTCCCAAGTAGCTGGCAGTGCAGGTGCCTGCCACCTCATCCCGATAATTTTTGGCATTTTTTAGTAGAGACAGAGTTTCACCATGTTGGCCAGGCTGGTCTCAAACTCCTGACCTTGTGATCCGCCCACCTTGGCCTCCCAAAGTGCTGGGATTACCAGCGTGAGCTACTGTGCCTGACCAGGTCTTGATTCTTAAGGTCCAAAATCAAAGTGTTGGCAGGGTTTGTTCTCCTGAGGGCTATGAGAGGAGGCTCTGTTCCAGGCTGCTGTCTTTGGCTTGTAGATGGCTATCTTCTCCCTATGTCTCTTCACGTCTTTTTTTTTTTTTTTTTTTTGAGACAGAGTCTTGCTCTGTCCTCCAGGCTGGAGTGCAGTGGCAGGACCTCAGCTCACTGCAACCTCTGCCTCCCAGATTCAAGCGATTCTCTTTCCTCAACCTCTCGAGTAGCTGGGATTACGGGGGGTGTACCACCACATCCAGCTAATTTTGTATTTTTATTAGAGATGGGGTTTCACCATGTTGGCCAGGCTGGTCTCAAACTACTGACCTCAGGTGATCTGCCTGCCTCAGCCTCCCAAAGTGCTGGGATTACAAGCATGAGCCACGGCACCTGGCCACCTTATTGCCTTATCTTTTATAATTCCAATGGTTGGCAACAGATGTATTCCAATTCTCAATACATATTATGAATTGAGAATACAGTGCATAATATATATTCTCAGTCTATTCCTGAATGTTTGTTTGTTTCTTTTTTTTTTTTTTTGAGATGGAGTTTCGCTCTTGTTAACCAGGCTGGAGTGCAATGGCACGATCTTGGCTCACCGCAACCTCTGTCTCCTGGGTTCAAGACATTCTCCTGCCTCAGCCTCCTCAGTAGCTGGAACTACAGGCGTGTGCCACCATGCCCAGCTAATTTTTGTATTTTTAGTAGAGACGGGGTTTCACCATTTTGACCAGGATGGTCTCGATCTCTTGACCTCGTGATCCACCCGTCTCGGCCTCCCAAAGTGCTGGGATTATAGGCATGAGCCACTGCGCCTGGCCCTTTTTTCTTTTTTTTGAGATGGAGTCTCACTCTCTAACCCAGGCTGGAGTGCAGTGGCACAATCTTGGCTCACTGCAACCTCTGCCTCCTGGGTTCAAGCGATTCTCCTGCCTCAGCCTCTTGAGTAGCTGGGATTACAGGCGCCCACCACCGTGCCCAGCTAATTTTTGTATTTTTAGTAGAGACACGATTTTACCATGTTGGCCAGGCTGGTCACAAACTCCTGACCTCAAGTGATCTGCCTGCCTTGGCCTCTCAAAGTGTTGGGATTACAGGCATGAGCCACTGCACCCAGCCATATTCCTCAATATGTCTTGAAGATATTTTGCCTGATTATTGAACTGCTTTTTTTAAAAAAAAATTTAATATTAAAAACGAAGTTGCATTCATGTTTTCAAACACAGGAAGACGTTACAAACTTTAAGCTACCATCACAGTGATGGATCTCTGTCACAAAAATGAGACTGACTTAGAAAATAGTGAAATTCAGTGCACAGAAGAAACAGAAGCAACCTGTACTTGTCCAGATGAAAGAAGTGAAAAGGATCATGTTTGTTGTCTCCTCAATATCAGTGACATTACACGTGAACAAGATGAAAAAGCCAAAGAGTTTATTATTGGAACTGGATGGGAAGAAGCAGTGAGTATCTTTCTGAGCCGCAGCTTTTCTGTCTCTTGTGCATCAGTGTTTTGGTGCAAGCTTCTTTTTTGCAAAAATAGTTAATATTACCAAACAATATGGAGTCAATGACATGTAGAAACCCTGGAATAGAGGTACAATATTACCGATGGTAATAGCAGCGCCTGCTACGGGTACTTATGGCCACTTAACATGTGGACAGCACAGTAGCAAGTGCTTTGCATACGTTGATTCATCTAACCTCTCAATAGCCATATGGGGCAAGTATTATTCCCAGCCTCACTTTGTGGATGAGTATATTGAGTTACTTGGAAGATAATATGCTCAAGATCACCCAGCCAGTAAATGGCCAAGGCAGGGCTTGAATCTGTGTCTCCTGAACTCCAGAATCCTGAGCTCCTGAACAGCTGTGCTGAATTCCCTGAGAGAAGTGAGGCTTCTTTCCTAGCGGTTCTACTCAGAACTCTGTGGGCTTTTTTTTTTTTTTTCCTGAATTGATGTCTTGCCCTGTCACCCAGGCTGGAGTGCAGTGGTGCCATCTTGGCTCACTGCAACCTCTGCCTCCTGAGTTTAAGTGATTCTCCTGCCTCAGCCTCCTGAGTAGCTGGGATTATAGGTGCCCACCATGCCCAGCTAATTTTTGTATTTTTAGTGGAGACGGGTTTCACCATGTTGGCCAGGTTAGTCTTGAACTCCTGACCTCAAGTGATGTGTCTGCCTTGGCCTCCCAAAGTGCTGGGATTACAGGCCTAAGCCACTGCACCCAGTCTGCAGGCTTACTCTTATACAATTCTTAGAATCAGTAGCAGAATCCTATATTTAAAACTATAAGAAAACAACAACAACAAAAAGACGTAACGCTATAAGAAAACCTGGTCTAATCCAGTGATTAAACAGGATTACCAAACAAACAATACTTATTTTATTAGTATAAGTATGTCTAAAATGTGGTCCTGTATTTTTATCTGGCAACCCTATTTTAACAGTAGTCTCTGTGGCAAGATCAGCCAGGAGACTGGGCGTGGATGGAGAGTAGGTGTCCCTGGGTATGCATGGCTCCTCTGTGTTCCAGGACCTGCCTCTGCTCCTCCGTCTCCCTCCAGCCTCTTCAAGCAACAGTACTCCCCAGGTATGGGAAGCAGAGACTGGCGGTGCCCAAAATCCTTGTCAGTGGGACAAGTATGAACGGTTAATGAAAACCGTTCATACTTGTCCCACCGACAACAATTTTGACAAGGATTTTTAGCTCTGAACTTAAATGTGCGTTTGAAAAGAAATTTAGTAAGCACATCAAAGTGGCCATTTACAAACACTTTTGCTTAGTGTTTTAGTATTAGCAAATGCCATTGCTAGTATTCAGGATTAACAAATACTGTTACAAATACTGTTATTGTTTAGTATTAGGTGAAAATCGGTATTATACTTTTTTTCATGCTTTACAATTTTGAAGGAATTTTTTTTTCTTTTTTTTTTAATTTTTGTTTTGTTTTGTTTTTTTGAAACAGAGTGTCTCTCTATGCCAGGCTGGAGTGCAAGAATGCAGTGGTGCAATCTTGGTGCACTGTAACCTCCACCTCCTGGGTTCAAGCCATGCCCCTGCCTCAGCCTCCTGAGTAGCTGGGATTACAGGCACCCACCACCATGCCCAGCTAATTTTTGTATTTTTAGTAGAGATGGGGTTTCACCATGTTGGCCAGGCTGGTCTTGAACTCCAGACCTTGTGATCCACCTGCTTTGGCCTCCCAAAGTGCTGGGATTACAGGTGTGAGCCACCGCACCTGGCCAGGAATTTTTTTTTTTTCTAAGGTGAATGAACGTTAAGAAAATTACTGATGGGGGAAAGGGTAGTAAAAAATAAATAAAAATGGCCCGGGCACCGTGGCTCATGCTTGTAACCCCAGCACTTTGGGAGGCCTAGGCGGGTAGATCATGAAGTAAGGAGATTGAGACCATCCTGGCTAACACGGTGAAACCCCATCTCTACTAAAAATATAAAAAATTAGCCGGGGTGGTGGCATGTGCCTGTAATCCCAGCTACTTGGGAGGCTGAGGCAGGGGCATGGCTTGAACCCAGGAGGTGGAGGTTGCAGTGAGCCGAGATCGCACCACTCCACTCCAGCCTGCGTGATAGAGCAAGACTTTGTCTCGAATGAATGAATGAATGAATATTATTTCACATAAGGCTGCCCAAATGGGAATGAGGCCAGTATTGGATCAAGGACAAGATACTCCTCCCTCTGCTGGAGGAGTAACATACTGCTTTATTTGCAGGTCCAGGGCTGGGGAAGAGTGTCTCCAGCTGCCTGCATCTGGCCGAGAAAGAAACCAAAAAAGGCAAGGGTAGGGGAAGATGCCTGCAGCGACTGCTTAGTGTGTGTTAACCTCTCACACGGGAGCCTCGAGACCAAGCCTCCTACTGAGCGGGGCCCAGAGAAGGATCAGAGCAGCCCCTCCCAGACTCAGGCAGCCCCCCAGGGCCCCAACACTGCTTCCAGGGAGATTAGCAACGTAGGCTTTCCCACCTACTTTCGAGCAGAGAAAAAAAGTCTGCAAATTAAGGAGTTTATTTGGTGCACCAAAGATTGGGCCATCTCTGACACTAATAGGGGCAAGGCCCTTGGGAACCCCAGTGGAGGCACCAACAGAGGGCTGTCAGTCCCAGGCCCCGTGACGTCCAAGGCCCTCCTGGTTCTGCCTCCCCTGAAGGCTTCAGTTTCAAATGGCTTGGATGTTCCGGGTAAGAAGAATAAGAACTGTTTCTTACCGTCGGAAGAGAAGGTGCTGAGTGTGGAAAAGGATGGGTGTGTGTCTTGTGCATATGGCTTCAAAACAGCAGATGGGAAAGGTGAAAAGAGACCCAGTGAGCTGGCCAAACACCCCGCAGTCAACGACATGCCATCCTTCACTTCCCAAGCAGCCAGGACATCCCTGGCCAATCCAGAGCAGTGCTGCTTGCACTGGTCTCTCTTGTCTGAGAAAAACCTGCTCTGCCCTCCAGACCCCAGCAATGTTCGCTATCTTGCTGCCTTGCAGCTTCTGCAGAAACAGGGAGTGCAAAACCACAAATCCAAATTGACAGCCAAGGAGCCAAGACCTCGTGTGATCTCCCCAAAGCACGTTCTCCCAAAGGCCAAGCAGGAAAACAGGCCCCAAACGCTAGAGACCAAAGTTTTGTCAAGACCTCTCTTGCCGTCCCTCACAGTGAGCAGAGTTGTCATTCCCATTTCCACCCACAGGATCCTCTGAGCGGTCACGGTAGAACCCCTGGGAGTAAGCACTGCTTGAGATGCAGTCATCCTTTCTCTTTCTTCTCTCTCATCCCCTGCCCCCCACACTGTTTTCTCCTCCCTCTCAGTCTGTCTTTCCTATTCTTTTCTTCCCCTTCTTTATTTCATCCATTTTTTTGGGTAGTACAACCAAAGAAAATTGAACCTCAGTGGATGGGTTTGGATTTATATTCTAAAACACTATAATGTGTTACCTGCTTCTGCTACTTAGCCATTCACGAAATGCTGATTGGTCATGCCAGCCCTGGTCTCTGCCTGCCTCATGTCCACTCCGAGGAGAAGCCACATAGAAGGTGGGGAATCCAAAGGGCCTCGCTCCTTCCATGCTGGCCCCAGGCCACCCCAGAGCTGTCCAGCAGGTGCTCTTTCTGCACCACCCCCATGCCTCAATCTAGGAACACTGGGCTAGTTTAGACCAAACTGCCTGTTGATCTTTTGAAGGAGGCAGGTATCTGTCTGCTGCCTCATTTGCTCTTGCAACGATCTGAAGAACTGCTTTAATAGAAATCTCCAGCCTGTCCAGGATGTCCAAGGCATCACAGACCATGTGTTGTCCAGGGTGTCACACCCTCAGATTGTTTCCATGGATATACACTGTCCATCACCTCCTGTGTGTTCAGGATGCTATATCCTCAGATTGTACCCTCATGTTAATCTCTGTCTGGAAATTTTAGCCACAGTGCTACAAAATCCAGCCTGGGAAGCAGGTTAAGAATAATTACTTTTTGGGAAAAAAAATAAAAAGATCACTGTGATTATCACCCCATATGCTTCCTCTGGCCTTACTCTGCATCTAATATTTGGAAACCCTCAACCCCAGGCACTCATGGAAAGGGGCTGTTACTTTCTCCTTCTGTCCTTCCTCTACCCTCATTTTACCCCAACTCTCATTCCCACAGTTGTAGCTAAATTAAATGACATTTGTAAATGAGTTATATTTTATTTTATTTTATTTTTTCAGGGGAGGAAGTTTATTTTACACAACTGACTGAAAAATAAATTCAAGAAATAGTAAATAGAATTTAATATGGTCTCATGCGCCCTGAAGGAGGGGGTACCCGATTTGGAGGGGTAATTGCTATGTCCAAGTAATCTCCTATCTGGAACTTCTGCGACTGCAGCGTCATGGAATCATCAGTCCACTTTCTGCCAGACATGGTGCTGCCAATCTCCTTAACTCGATAGCCAGGTCTTTTAACATCTGTAAAAACGATTGCAAGCCGGGCGTGGTGGCTCATGCCTGTAATCCCAGCACTTTGGGAGACCGAGGCGGGTGGATCATGGGGTCAAGAGATCGAGACCATCCTGGTCAACATGGTGAAACCCCATCTCTACTAAAAAATACAAAAAATTAGCTGGGCACGGTGGTGTGTGCCTGTAATCCCAGCTACTCAGGAGGCTGAGGCAGGAGAATTGCCTGAACCCAGGAGGCAGAGGTTGTGGTGAGCCGAGATCGCGCCATTGCACTCCAGCCTAGGTAATAAGAGTGAAACTCCATCTCAAAAAAAAAAAAAAACAAAAAAAAACGATTGCAAAATTGAAGTGAGTGCCCTTCTTTCTAGCTTCTGGGTAGACTTCTTTTACTAAGCTTGTCAGTTCTTTCAAGGTTGCATCCATCCAAGTGTAGATCTGCAACTCTCTGGACAGTACGTTTCCCCGGGAGAACTCGTCCATTCAGTGGTGGCGGCCGTTATTGGTGGTGAAGACCCGCAGCAGCAGTGGGCATGTCTTCTCGCGATCGATTGGCTTCTCTGGCTCCTTCTTAATTTCCTCCTGGGTAATGCGCGATTCCACCACCATCGTCCTCCTATGGCCCGCGAGACGCTCCAATGAGTTATATTTTAAATGCCAAGTGATGTTGCTTTGTAGACACATGCTCTGATGAACTGTTTTGTGATATAAGTAATCATTAAGCTGCCTTGAAATTATATAGTTTGAATTTGCTTAAGGTAGGCTGGACTTGAACTCTGGATTTCCCGTCTCCTAAATGGTGGAGTAGACAGAATATATGACTGTATGTGTAAATATCTGCTTCCATATTGGTCTTTGTAATGTCTTGTCTGTTTGCCTAGGGTTTTATTGTTTGTTTGTTTGTTTTTTATTTTTATTTTTTGTTTGTCTGTTACCCAGGCTGGAGTACAGTGGCATGATCTTGGCTCAGTATAACCTCCACCTTCTGGGTTCAAGTGATTGAACCAGCCTCATGCTCCAGCCTCTCAAGTAGCTGATACTACACGTGCCCACTACCACACCCAGCTCATTTTTGTATTATTAGTAGAGACTGGGTTTCACCATGTTGGCCAGGCTGGTCTTGAACTCCTAACGTCAGGTGATCTTCCCTCCTCGGCCTCCCAAAGTGCTGGGATTACAGGTGTGAGCTACCGCACTGGGCCTTAGTCTGTTATCCTGATTTGTTTGTTTTGTTTTGTTGGTTTGTTTTTAAGATAAAAACACCAGAAATGTTGGATGAGTATAATACAACAGTCATTAGAACGTATATTTGCCTACTGAGGTTGGTTACTTCTTACAGTCTAGTAGCAGTTATTAGGGTTTTCCTCTGCTTCTTCCCTGAATAAAGAAACCATCTGGATTCTGGCCCTGGGAGGAAACCGAGTTTCCCTGTTTCTGGACAGTGAGATGTTGGGCCCGGTACTGTTTGAGGACTTCCAGCTCTGCAGCCTGTCCACCTAAGTCAGTGGTTTTTCAAGCCCTTTAAAGCAGCAGAATAATGAATAAGCTCAATGTGTAAAACAGTCCAGAGTGTATGTTTGGAGGGAGAACCAGGGAGGGACCAGGCCCCGCCTACTCAGCCAGATGTGCTCACCTTCTGAGATCTCTGGGCAGCTGGAAACACTTGTTGAAGTTACAATGCAGTTGTTAAGAAAGTTTTTTGTTCAGGTAAGAGTTGTAAATTCTACAGATTTTGGTGTAAACATCTAATAATTTAGAATCAAAAGGAAGTCTGAACAAATAAAGGGCCCACATTTATTAAGATTTCTGATATTGTTTTTGAGCAAATAATTAATTTGGCTAACAAAATATTGACTAGATGGTTCCTCAGTGAATAGATTAAGAATGTTTTACGTTTGGCATCTCTTTCTGTAGGCAGTTATTCCAGTACCTGTAAAATCCCTCTGGAATCTTATTTGCATTATCCTGGGTTTATCTTGTTCCTCTGTGGATGAAGTCACTCTGGGCTTTATCCTAATTTTCATTTAGATTAGCTTCAGACATCCAAGATAGTCCTTTGCTGTCCAAATCTAGATAAAGGCTGAATATTTAATAAAATGAAGTTTCCCATTAGGATTCTGAGTCACTAACAAAATCAGAGGAGATGCTGTTTTGTAAGTAAAGCATGTTGTGGCCAGGTGCAGTGGCTCATGCCTGTAATGTCAGCACTTTGGGAGGCCAACGTGTGTGGATCACTTGAGGCCAGGAGTTCGAAACCAGCCTGGCGAACATGGCTTAACCTTGTCTCTACTAAAAAATACAAAAATCAGCCTGGCATGGTGGCACACAACTGTAATCACAGCTACTTGGGAGCTGAGGCATGAGGATCTCTTGAACCCAGGAGGCATTGCAGTGAGCCAAGATGACCCCATTGCACTCCAGCCTGGGCGACAGAGTGAGACTCTGTCTCAAAAAGGAAAAAAAAAAAGCATTTTGTAATGTAGGTGCTAACAGCCTCTTGCTACCTGAATGTGATGATCTCATGTTCCTCTAGCTCCTCCAACAGCCCCTCCAAACCAAGCTCAGAGAGCCCTGGGTTTCATTCATCATTCTATTATTTTTGGAATTCAATTAGAAAAACTTTACAAACTCTTATTTTTCTTAAAACCTTAAAAATCACCAAGTGGTGTTCTGGCAACACCTGACACAGGATTTCCACAGGGCCGGATCCCCCACTGGGCAAAGCTGGGGCTGAGGCCTCGGGAGGCTGCCAAAGTTAGTAAGCCCCCTATGTGAGAACCCCCTCACTCCCACAGACAGAATGTGGATCTTACCTAAACATACGGGGTGTCATTTTTTATTTTTATTTTTTTTGAGTTGGAGTTTCCCTTGTTGCCCAGACTAGAGTGCATAATCTCGGCTCACGGCAACCTCTGCCTCCCAGGTTCAAGTAACTCTCCTGCCTCCGCCTCCCGAGTAGCTGGAATTACAGGCGCCCACCACCACACCCAGCTAATTTTTGTGTTTTTGTTTTTGTTGGGGTCTTGCTATGTTGCCCAGGCTGGAGTGCAGTGGCTATTCACAGGCAAGATCCCACTACTGATCAGCACGGTAGTTTTGACCTGCTCTGTTTCCAACCTGAGCCAGTTCACCTCTCCTTAGGCAACCTGGTGGTCCCCCGCTCCTGGAAGGTCACCATATTGATGCCAAACTTAAGTGTGGACACCTGATCGGCATAGCGCACTGCAGCCCAGAACTCCTAGGCTCAAGCAGTCCTCTCAGCTCAGCCTCCCGAGTAGCTGGGACTACAGGCACACGCCACTGTGCCTGGCAATTTTTGTTTTTAGTAGAGATGGGGTTTCACCACGTTGGTCAGACTGGTCTTGAACCCTTGACCTCAGGTGATCCACCTGCCTTGGCCTCCCAAAGTGCTGGGATTACAGGCATGAGCCACCTGCCCTGCCAAGGCCAAGGGGAGTCATTTTTGGAAAGCAAGGGAAAGACTTTAAATTAGAAAAAGGCCTGGCTTTCTTTAGACAAGTTCACAAAATTTTGACTACTCTGGAAGACTTTCCTTAGCTTTTCATTTTATTTTTACTTTGAATTTTGCCCCCTGTTGTGAAATTTGCCTATACTTCTAAGAGCATGCTCTGCAATGATATGAACCCAGAATCAAATTTGTTTTCAGCCTCTCCCTGTAAGCTCAGGAGCTTCAGCACCTGGAGAGACCACAGAAGCCCCTGCTCATCGCACAGTGGATGTCCCCAGCTGGTTAAACAGGCACAGCTACACAGCTGCACGTCTGCAGGCCTCCCATCTGGAGCTTTTCAGGGTGTCTAGGCTTCAGTCCAGTGCAATTTTGGTGCTGCAGTTTAGGGGCTATTGATAAGTGAGCCAGGGAAGACAAACAGGGAGGCTTCTTGACTGATGGGTAACAGGGGCTGTCCCTGGTACCACAGAACACTCTTTTGCTGTCTGCCAGGCAAACTGGGACCACTGGAGCCAGGAGCGATTCATTGCTGTGCTGTTAATTACCAAGCTAACTTTAGCCCCTGAGTTCTAATAGCCAGTAAAGTGCTGCAGTCATTGCATTTGAATTTACAAGGCACCATTCTTTCTAAGAATCCAAGGCCTCTTCCCAGACGTTATCTCTTTTATTTATTTTACTTTTTTTGAGACGGAGTTTCGCTCTTGTTGCTCGGGCTGGAGTGCAATGGTGCAATCTTGGCTTATGGCAACCTTTGCCTCTGGGGTTCAAGGGTTCAAGCAATTCTCCTGCCTCAGCCTCCTGAGTAGCTGCTGGAATTACAGGCATGCGCCACGACATCCAGCTAATTTTTGTAATTTTTTAGTAGAGATGGTGTTTCACCACGTTGTTCATGCTCGTCTCAAACTGCTGACCTTGTGATCCACCTGCCTCGGCTTCCCAAAGTGTTGGGATTACAGGCTGAGCCACTGTGCCCGGCCAACATTATCTCTTTTAATCCTGCATGTATGCATGGGAATCAGGAATCATTTTCCTCCGCTGACCCAAGGAGAAATTGAGGGGTTGGGTTTGGTCAGGCCAGCATTAAGGTTTGTAGCCTGGGTTTCTGAAGTTCTGAGTTTCAACTCTATTTCACAAGTAGGGAACATTTGAAGTACTGGGTGGAAAATATCACATAAGGCAGGAAGGAGGGCTCAAGAATGTCATTTCTTCCTGTAAGATGGGAACAATTTTCAGACACAGGATGTGGTGAAGATGACCAGGTAATGTATGTTGAACTCCAACAGAGATCTGTGTTTTTCCTGAATGTACAGAGCGGATCGTATGTAACAAGCTGGATAAGTGCTCTCTAATGAATGACGTGAATGACTGGCTGTTCAAAATCGTATAGAAGTCCTTTGGCCTGCGAACTGGTATTTGGATATTGGATGATGGGTCTTTACTCTTTAACAGGTTCTCAGAACTACCTTTGCAACTTGTCAACTAAGATGCTTCTTGCTTGGGTCCAATCCATGAGCTGTTTTAATTCCCTGGCCTTTTCCTCATCTGGTTTTGCCTGTATTTCCGCTGGACCAATCTGAACACCATCACTGTGCAGATTAAGCCATGACTCTTGTACTGATTTTTGTGCATACTGAGGTGTTCTAGAAAAAAACTTCAATCTCCCAGATCAAAAGCATTTGTATATTTTCGTGGATACAGTCTCAGGATAACTCCAGTATTCCTTGCAAGTAAAAATAAAAACCATCTTCCTTTTTCCTAGAAGCTGAGAACCATTAGGATATATATATTTTAATACCCCAGCTTTGCTACTGAGCATTTCTGCCTTTGCCTATAAAATAATGGAGTAATGTCTGCAGTTTTTCCTAGTTCTGTCATTTTAATGCATTTAATGCATTTAACTTGCCTGTGAACATTATTATTATAGAGACTCAAAATGGTGAACAGTTCTGTTTCCGGTTTTGGTCAGCCTTGCTCTGAAACCTGGCCTTTCTAATGTGAAAAATTAAAAAATATATATATAAATGAATTTCAGTTTATACATTTCAAAAGATGATGATAGTAAAAACCATAAAGAAATTTTAAGGTTTTTTAACCTAAGACTGAGGACTTAACCTTCTCTACCAACACGTACATTCTTTTTTTGTTTTGTTTTGTTTTGTTTGTTTGTTTTGTTTTTTGAGACAGAGTCTTGCTCTGTGGCCTAGGCTGACACAATCTTAGCTTACTGCAGCCTCCATCTCCCACGATCAAGCAATTCTCCTGCCTCAGCCTCGGGAGTAGCTGGGATCACAGGCATGCAACACCACACCCGGCCAATTTTTCTATTTTAATAGAGACAGGGTTTTACCGTGTAGGTCAGGCTGGTCTGAAACTCCTGACCTCAAATGATCTGTCTGACTCGTGAGCCACCGCGCCTGGCCCCAACACTTTCTAATCAACATACATAACTTCTTAGAGGTTTCAATGGAGGATTGAATGATCCAGGTTGGTGCTGTATTTACAGCATTGCTGAAAGCCACCCCATCACTTGTCCTTTCTTTAGGGTGGGGCTTTTCGACCTTGGCACTATTTGGGGCTGGATCATTCTTCGTGATAGGGCCTGTATGTGCATTGTGGGATGTTAGTAACATCCCTAGGCTTGACATATTAGATGCCAGTACCACCCCCAGTCATGACAACCAAAAATGTATCCAGATTTTCCCAAATGCCCTTCAGGGCAAAATCACCCTAGCTGAGAACCGTTGCTTTAAGGAATTTGTAATCTGGAGCCCACCACCTTTGCTGCAGCTTCTCTTACAGTTTTACTTACAGATCAAGCAGGTGCTTTGGTACAGGTGTGAAGGGAGCTGGGGGAATGCCCAGCTTGCCATAGCCCACAAGGCACACAGGCTCTCCATTTCACACTGGTCCTCTAGGGTCTCCTGGTGGCACCTGCCTAGGTCCCTTCTAGAAAGAAGCAGCCATAAATCTGCTTTTTTTTTTTTTGAGATGGAGTCTCACTCTGTCACCCACGCTGAAGTGCAGTGGCGTGATATCAGCTCACTGCAACCGCCTCCTGAGTTCAAGTGATTCTCCTGCCTCAGCCTCCTGAATAGCTGGGATTACAGGCACCTGCCACCACACCCAGCTAATGTTTGTATTTTCGGTAGAGACAGGGTTTCACCAGGTTGGCCAGACTGGTCTCAAACTCCTGACCCCAGGTAATCTTCCCACCTCAGCTTCCCAAAGTGCTAAGATTACAGAAGAGAACCACTGCACCTGGCCAAGTCTGCTTTTTTCTGAGAAGAGTCTCTCAGAGTAACAGGAGAGCCCATTTAGCCAGTGGCAGGAAGAGTTATGGGCATTCTCTTATCCTGTCTTCAGGATAATGTGCATTATTGTATTGGCAAGGTTTTCAAGATAAGAGTAAGATGTTAATGTATTTACATTTAATGCCCCATTATTCAGAAATCTCTAATGTTTCGAATTCACTTTTCCACACTCACTGCTTGGGCTGACCAGGTGTAAATATGAAGAGGCAGCCAGTACTCTGTGGAATACACCTTAGCAAGCAGTGGCAATCTGTGCTTCATGTGGAAATATCAAAGTGTCTTTTCTCTCCCGTTTAGCTTAAACTACAAACCTTCCTCCCTTGTGTATATTTGAAAATGAAACAGTTGGCCAGGCATGGTGGCTCATGCCTGTAATCTTAGCACTTTGGCAGGCTGAGGTGGGTGGGTCGCTTGAGGTCAGGGGTTTGAGACCAGCCTGGCCAACATGGTGAAACCCATCTCTACTAAAACTACAAAAATTAGCCGGATGTGGTGCCACATGCCTGTAATCCCATCTGCTTAGGGGGCTGAGGCAGGAGGATCGCTTGAACTTGAGAGGTGGAGTCTGCAGTGAGCTGAGATCCTACCATTGCACTCCAGCTTGGGCAACAGAGCAAGACTCTGCCTCAAAAAAATAAAATGAAACAGTTTCTCTACTTATTTTATTTTTTGAGACAGTGTCTTGCTCTTTTGCCCAGGCTGGAATGCAGTGGTACGATCACAGCTCACTGCAGCCTCAGCCTCCTGGGTTCAAGCGATCCTCCTACTATAGCCTCCCTAGTAGCTGGGACTATAGGTACACACCACCGTGCCCAGATTTTTTTTTTTTTTTGTATTTTTTTGAAGAGACAGGTTTTTGCCATGTGGCCCAGGTTGGTCTTGAACCCTGGACTCCAGTGATCCACCTGCCTCGGCCTCCCAAAGTACTGGGATAATAGGCATGAACCCCCACACCTAGTCAGTTTCACCACTTATTAAAACTTGAGGAGAGCTAGCTTGAAAACATACTGTAGTTTCTTATTTTCAGCACTACACAAGGGTTATGACGATTCACTAAGCCTTTATTTTTTTCCCTTTTTATCTGCCCAAGAATAACCATGATCACTAACCCTCTAAATGTGAAAGAACTGTTAGTGATTTCATTTGTTACAATCTGCATGTGCTCTGAAGACAAAAAGAAATCTGACATTGAATTTGTGATAAATACCACTGGCCTTGTTACTGTTCATGACTTTATTTTAATTGCTTTGGCTATTTAATGAAATCTTCAGGAAAATAGGATGTCAGAGAAATACTTGGCATTATAGTAGTTATTTAGACAATTTTAAATCTCAAGAATTCTTACTAGTTAAGCACATAACTTGTAACAGAATAGTGATTTAAATGCTTTTAAAATATACCACATGTTGGCCTGGCACGGTGGCTCACACCTGTAATCCCAGCACATTGGGGGGCCGAGGTGGGCAGATCACTTGAGGTCAGGAGTTCGAGACCAGCCTGGCCAACATGGCAAAACCCTGTCTTTACTAAAAATGTAAAAATTAGCTGGGTAATTAGTCCCAGCTACTCGGGAGGCTGAGGCACAAGAATGGCTTGAACCTAGGAGGTGGAGGTGGAGGTGGAGGTTGCAGTGAGTTGAGATTGCACCACTATACTCCAATCTAGGTGGCAGAGTGAGACTTTGTCTCAAAAAATAAAAATAAATAAATAAAATATACCACATGTGGCTGGGTGCAGTGGCTCACGCCTATAATCCCAGCATTTTGGGACACCAAGGTGGGTGGATCACTTGAGGTCAGGAGTTTGAGTCCAGCCTGGCCAACGTATATATGGGTATATGTATCTCACGTTACCAAAAGAGAAGGTGCAAAAAAATTGATACCAGCTTGCAATTCATTAATAGTATTAACTCTAAACTATAATAAAACTATTTCCATGAGCTGAAATAAGAATATAGAATAAATAAGTCCTAAAGCATAGTTTGCCAAACTTTGGATGGCTTTCCAAAAGTGTAATATAAAATCTTAATTTTGGTGGGCTCACTTTTTAAAAAGGAAAATGTTTTTAATTTATTTATTATTTTTTGAGATGGAGTTTCGCTCTTGTTACCCAGGCTGGAGTGCAATGGCGCGATCTCAGCTCACCGCAACCTCCACCTCCTGGATTCAAGCAATTCTCCTGCCTCAGCCTCCCGAGTAGCTGGGACTACAGGCATGCGCCACCATGCCCAGGTAATTTTTGTATTTTTAGTAGAGACGGGGTTTCACCTTGTTGACGAGGATAGTCTCGATCTCTTGACCTCGTGATCCACCCGCCTCGGCCTCCCAAAGTGCTGGGATTATAGGCGTGAGCCACCGCGCCCGGCCCAGGTTTTTTATTTTTGTTTGCTTTCTTTAGAGAGTAGTTTTGTCTACCAAGGAAAGAGTTACTGAGGAGAATCTTAATGGTTGAATATCCTTTTGTCATAATTCAGATGCATTGACTTCTGCCAAATTTTTATTGCAGCATGGGCTCTACATTTTCTGAAGCCACTAAATTTCTCATTACAGCACAGGGAAAAGAAGATAAATTAGGAGAGGGATCAGTTTCACATTCAGTCCTAAGCAGGAACATGGTTGAGATGTAATCATAAAACCAAATATTTCACCGAGCACATGGAAAAGCGGTGGATCACTAGAAAGCAGAGAGTCAAATGCCACCAGCAGAAGCAGTAAGATGACGCCAGGCTTGGAGCAAAGTCTTATTTACATGTGCCATGCTCATCAACTCTCTCTTTTAGGATCCCCCCGCCCCTCAAAGAGAGATTATATGCATAGGTAATATATGTACTTTTGAGAATAACAAAGTCACTGAGGAAATAATTTCAAAAATTTTTTTTCATTTTCAGATATATTTGACTGTTTCACTGATAGTAAAAAGAGTATCACTTGTTTAAATTTTTTGTTGTTTCCTTTTTGCAGCCTAATGTGCTGTTATAGTAACTTGCTTCCAAGTAAAGTAATCAGAAGTTGACCTGGCGCAGTGGTTCATGCCTGTAATCCCAGCACCTGGGGAGGCCGAGGTGGGCAGATCACGAGGTCAGGAGTCTAAGACCAGCCTGACCAACATAGTGAAACCCCATCTTTATTAAAAATAGAAAAATTAGCCAGGCATGCTGGCACGCACCTGTAATCCCAGCTACTAAGGAGGCTGAGACAGGAGAATCACTTGAATCTGGCATGTGGAGGTTGCAGTGAGCTGAGTTTGTGCCATTGCACTCCAGCCTGGGCAACAGAACAAGACTCCGCCTCAAAGAGAAAGTATCAAAAGTTAGTAGAGGGGCCATGGGAGTAGTTTCTCATAGGCCAAACTTCTCCATTTTGGAATGCGTGGAATTAGAACAAAGTTTTTATTTTGTTATTTATTAGTAAAGCAATACATAAAGTCACCTTACTAATATTTATTAGTTTTAATTTTGTTATTTATTAGTAAGGCAATAAAACATTTAGATTTTTTTCTGAAGTTTGTTGAAGAAACTGAATATTGATAGTGTTCCATCTCAAGTATTGAATAGACAGTGCTGCTTTTACTTATTCACATAGTTTGGGCCTTGCTCCTTTCAAGCAAGCTGATTCTTAAATGCAGTGCTTCTGTGAATGTTGAGAACACCGACAACCTGAGAGCCCTCTCTGTTTGTTTTTTAGCCTGCCTCTCTGGATATGTAAACTAAAATATGTATCTGCTAATAAATACCATTCCAACAACTGAGAGAATCTTTTAGATTTAAACATTGAAGAACAATGCAGTCATCTTCTTGGCCTTAAGAACATTTTACTAGGTAACACCTTGCTGAAGAAACTAGATTTAAATTCATGGCCAGGTGAGGTGGTTCACACCTGTAATCCCAGGACTTTGGGAGGCCATAGGTGGATCACCTGAGGTCAGGAGTTCAAGACCAGCCTGGCCAACGTGGTGAAACCTGTCTCTACTAAAAATACAAAAAATTAGCTGGGCATGGTGGCATGTGCCTGTAGTCCCAGTTACTCAGGAGACTGAGGCAGGAGAATTGCTCGAACCCAGGTGGCAGAGGTTGCGGTGAACTGAGATTGGGCCACTGCACTCCAGCCTGGGCAACAGAGCAAGACTGTATCTCAAAAGTACATACATACATACATAAAATTCATGTCATTTAACAAATTAGAGCCATTTAGAGTTGAGCATATGAAGGCATATATGCTGTCCCCTCCTAGTTGTCAAATCTACTCAATGCCCCTTCAACATGCTTCAGAGGACAACACACATGGATATATTATAAGAGACAAAATAAAACTACGTCCCTAGACTGCCAAAAGTGACATAACCCTTCTCTTTCTTTTTAAAAATTATTTAAATTTTCTTTTTTAAAAATTTTAGAACTCATAGTCTAGTAAACATTTTAGACTTGGGGGTACATGTGCGTGTTTGTTATGTGGGTATATTGTGTGATGCCGAGGTTTGGGCTTCTACTGATCCCATCACCCAAATAGTGAACATAGTGCCCAATAGGTCGGAATTCAACCCTTGTTCTCCTTCTCACCTCCCCACTTTTAGAGTCCCCAGTGTCTCCTGTTCTCATCTTCACCTCTGCGTGTATCCAGTGTTTACCTCCCACTTAGAACATGCGGTATTTGCTTTTTCTGTTTTTGTGTTAGTTTGTTTAGGATAATGGCATCTAGCTGCATCCATGTTGCTCTAAAGCACATGACCTTGTTCTTTTTTATGGTTGCATAGTTATTCTATCGTATATATGTACCACATTTTAGAAATCCAGGCTGGGCACGGTGGCTTACACCTGTAATCTTTCCCAGCACTTTCGGAGGCTGAGGTTGGTGGATCATTTGAGGTCAGGAGTTTGAGGCTAGCCTGGCCAACATAGTGAAAACCCATCTCTACTAAAAATACAAAAATTATCAAGCATGGTGGTACACCCCTGTAATTCTGGCTACTTGGGAGGCTGAGGCAGGAGAAGCACTTGAACCCAGGAGGTTGCTACACTCTAGCCTGGCTGATAGAGTGAGACTCCATCTCCAATAAAGAGAAAAGAAATTCATTCTACCATCGATGGGCACCTGGGTTGATTCCACGTCTTTGCTATTGTGAATTGTGCTGTGATAAACATACGAGTGCATCTGTATCTTTGGTAGAACGATTTGTTTTCCTTTGGGTATAGACCCATTAATGGACTTGCTGAGTTGAATTCTATTTTTAGTTCATTAAGAAATCTCTGGGATAACATGGGGAGACATGCCAGATATAGATGACAGAGGGATGGAGGCAGCAAACCACATTGCCATGTATGTACCTATGCAACAATCCTGCATGGTCTGCGCATGTACCCCAGAACCTAAAGTGCAATACTATACACACACACACAGACACACACACACACACACACACACACACACACACACACACACACAAAAGAAAAAAAGAAAAACTGCATCCCACAAGAGCTGAACTAATTTACATTCCCCCTAACAGTGTATAAGTGTTCCCGTTTCTGTGCAAAGTTGCTAACATCTGTTATTTTTTGACTTTTTAGTAATAGCCATTGTGGTTAAAAGAAACAAAATTTGAAATGACTTTGATCTTATATTTGTTAAGATTTATTTTGTGGCCTAACATATGATCTGTCCTGGAAAGTGTTTCATATGCCAATGAGAAAAATGTGAATTCTGCAGTTTTTTGGAGGAATGTTCTGTCATTGTCCGTGAGGTCCATTTAGTCTATTGTGCAGTTTAATGTTTGTTGATTTTTCTGGATGACTGGTCCATTGCCAAAGGCAGAGTGCTGAAATCCTCTATTATTGTTGTATGGCAGTCTATTTCTCCCTATAGATACTATTTACTTAATATGTAGATAATATTTATAGTAATATTTGCTTTATATGTTTGGGTGTTCTGGTGTTGGTTGCATATACATTTATAATTGTTAGATGATATAATGACTTTATCTCTTTTTGAAGTTTTGACTTAAAGTCTATGTTATCTGATATGTATAGCTACTCATGTTCTCTTTTGGTTTCAGTTTGCATGGGATAACTTTGTCCATCCCTCCACATTAGTTTGTGTGTGACCTTGCATGTTAAGCAAGTCTCTTGTAGGCAGCATATAGTTGGGTCGTGTTGCAGGTTTTATTTTCTAAATCCATTCAGTCACTCTGTATCTTTAATTGGAGAATTTAATGTATTTACATTCAAGGTTATTATTGATAGATAAGGACTTACTCCTGGTATTTTAAGTTACTTTCTGGTTTACATATCCTTTGTCCTTTTCTTCCTCTTTTGTTGTTTTAGTGGTTTTCTGCAGTGCTAAACGTTGATTCCTTTGTCTTTCTCATTTGTGTATTTGATGTAATTTTTGTGTGTGATTACTAAGGTGCTTACATGAAAAATCTAGGCTGGGCGCAGTGGCTCACGCCTGTAATCCCAGCACTTTGGGAGGCTGAGGCGGGTGGATCACGAGGTCAAGAGATCGAGACCATCCTGGTCAACATGGTGAAACCCCGTCTCTACTAAAAATACAAAAAATTAGCTGGGCAGGGTGGCGCATGCCTGTAATCCCAGCTACTCAGGAGGCTGAGGCAGGAGAATTGCCTGAACCCAGGAGGCGGAGGTTGCGGTGAGCCGAGATCGCACCATTGCACTCCAGCCTGGGTAACAAGAGCGAAACTCCATCTCAAAAAAAAAAAAAAAAAAAAAAAATCTTACAGTAGACTTTTTAAAGTTGATAACAACTTTGGTCCTGTACAGATACTGATACAAAAAATGTTTGCCCTTCCCCCCACAATTTATAATTTTGTTTTAATTTACATCTTTTTATATTGTGTATTCCTTAACAATATATTGTAGCCATAGTTATTATTCAACTGGAGATCTGACTTATATGCCACCATTAGAGTAATGGTGCATTCTGAATTTGATTATGAATTTACCTCTACCAGTGAGTTTTATACTGTCATACGTTTTCATATGACACACAAAATGATGAAAGTAATTATCATCCTTTTACTTTTGGTTGAAGTACTTCAGTAGCATTTCTTGTAAGGCCAGACTAGTGGTGATGAATTTCTTCAGCTTTTGCTTGTCTGAAATATACTTTATTTTACTTTCATTTCTAAAAGACAGGGTATACTATTCTTGGGTGGCAGTTTTCGGAACATTGACTGTATCATTCCATTCTTTCCTGGCCTTCAAGGTTTCTGCTGAGAAGTCTGTTGATAGTGTAATGGAGATTCCCTTATATATGATTTCATGCTTTTCTCTTGCTGCTTTTAAAACTCTGTGTCTTTGACTTTTTACAGTTTGATTATAATGTGCCTCTGAGAGGACCTCTTTGGGTTGAATCTATTCGGGATTCTTGGAGCGTCGTGGATCTGGATGTCCATATCTCTTCCAGGACTTGGGAAATTTTCAGCTATTATTTCATTAAATAAGCTTTCTGTGCCTTTCTCCATTTCCCTCTGAAAATCTCATAATGTGAATATCTGTTCACTTAATGATGTCCCCATACGTCTTGTTGACTTTCTGCACTCTTTTTCATTCTCTCTTTATTCCCATTGAAGTTGTTATTTCAGTAGAGCTGTCTTCAAGTTCAGAAATTCTTTTTTTTTTCTTGGTTCTGGCTGGGTGCAGTGGCTTATGCCTGTAACCCCAGCCTTTTGGGAGGTCAAGGCAGGCAGATCACCTGAGGTCAGGGGTTCAAGACCACCAGACTGGCCAACATGGTTAAACCTCCTCTTTACTAAAAATAAAAAAATTAGCCAGGCGAGGTGGCAAACATCTGTAATCCAAGATATTCAGGAGGCTGAGGCAGGATCACTTGAACCCAGGAGGTGGAAGTTGCATTGAACCAAGATGGTACCACTACTCTCCAACCTGGGTGACAGAGGGAGACTCTGTCTCAAAAAAAAAAAAAAAAGAAAAATTTTTTTTTCTGTTTGATTTAGTCTGTTGTTGAAGCTGTCAGTTGTATTTTTATTTCATTCATTGAATTCTTCAAATATAAGATGTCTGTAGGGTTTTTTTTAAAAAAATATCAATCTCTCTTGAATTTCTTATTCAGGTCAAGAATTATTTTGTTTATCTGTATTCTCTTTGTCTTGTTGGGCTTCCTCAAGATAATTATTTTGAATTCCTTTTCAAGAAATTCATAAATTTCTATCTAACTTGGGGGTCATTTATTGGAGAATTATTGTGTTTCTTTGGTGGTGTCATATTTGTTTGCTTTTTCATGTTTCTTGTGTCCATGTGTTGATTCCTGTGCAGCTGATTTTCCAGTTCTATGGAGTGGCTTTCATAGGGAAAGGCTTTAACATGCAGACAGGGCCTAAGTATCAGTTGGGTAAGGCACATTGGCTTTGGTTCTGCATGGGTATAGTAGTAGTGTGGTCGCCATGCAGCCTAGGCTGCAGGAGACTGTGTGGCTGGCATAACAGGTGGGATATGGCTCCTCTGTGGATGAGGTACCAGGCTTTTTGCATGCTGAGGGGATGGATGCGGAGCTGATCCACTGGCTTGAGCTTGGCTTCCCTGCAGAGCAATACTGCCTGTTCTTTTGGAGGCAGGACACTGCATGGGCTTGGGTGCTAGGGTCATGGCTGTTCTGCTAGGCCTAGGTTCTGAGTAGTTGAGTTCAGGACTGTGCTGCCACTGGGATGGGTAAGATGGAGCACCGCTTAGGCAGCTTGTTCCCAAGGTGGTAGGGAGCTGTAGCACCTCAGCTGGTGGATGCTGCACTACTGTGTGTGAGCATGGTGTCATGATGGCAGAGCCTCGGGGATGGAGAGGCCATAGTTACTGTCCCCCATAGCAGGATGCTATCAGTGGGTCCAGTCTGAAAATGGTGCCATGCTGTGGCAGCTTGGGTTACCTTCTTCTCTGCAGTAATGCAGCCATGTGAAATCAGGCAACTTTCTAAACCGGGCTTAGGGCGGCCTGAGAGAACTGCAGGGTTCTCCAGCAGCAAAGACCACAGCTGTCTGTGGTGGTAATGGGACCTGGTGGTGACCTTCTGCCTTCCTCTTCCCCAGACAGAAATCCCTCTTGGTTCTGAGCTGATCCTGACTGAGGAGGTGGGCTGGCAGAGCAGGGTCTTTCAATCCCTTCTCTCTGTGGCCATCGGAGTCTCTGTGTGTCATAGGTTCTCCACCACTCCCCTGACATACTCCAGTATTTTTTTTGTTTGTTTTGAGACAGAGTCTTACCCTGCCACCCAGGATGGAGTACAGTGGCGCAATCTCAGCTCACTGCAACGTCTGCCTCCCGGGTTCGATTCTCCTGCCACAGTCTCCCGAGTAGCTGGGATTACAGGTGCATGCCACCACACCTGGCTAATTTTTCTATTTTTAGTAGAGATGGGGTTTCACCATGTTGGGCAGGCTCATCTCAAACTCCTGACCGCAGGTGATACACCTGCCTCGGCCTCCCAAAGTGCAGGGATTACAGGTGTGAGCCTGGGTATGATGAAATAAAGTCATTTTATCATATGGCTTTCAGAAGACAATGAGTTTGTGAAATGGCAGTAAAATGACATTTATGAGTAGGTTCAGGAATTCACAAGAAAAGATAGAATTCTGGCTTCTCTTTAATCATTAAATTTCAGTTTTTACAAATAATTCAGGTTCAGGTTGTGAGGGGGAAACAGTTCTTGTATTATTACATGCTCAGTTTTTTCTGTAAATAACTCTATTGACTAGATTTACAAACATTGTCACAAACACAGAAAAAATTTTAAGCCATAGATCACTGCATTTATATTTACAACAAAGCCATAAACATGCATTTCTCCTTCATTAGGAGGACTTAAATAGATGCTTGAATATTAAGGCAGTGACGATTCTAAAACATAATGAAATTCTGAGTTAAGGCTTTATGTTTGTTTTGAAATCCATACTCATAGGCAACTGTGACCAAAGCAAACTTACTGGGTGGAGTTCAGCTGCCCAGGATATGTTGTTTACCAACACTTCTTTTGTAACAAATGTATGGGATAGGAATTAGTAGCAAAACCATCAATTTAATGATCATTAGTCCCCTTAGTAGGTTTTATTTTGAGATTTAGCTTTCAGTAACACAGGCATGTGCCACAGAAAGGAGCATTTGTGTGTGTGTGTGTGTGAATGTAGACAACTTACAGGCTGCATTATTCCTACTTGACTGGAAGTTAGCCAACAATTAAGAATCCAGGATCTCCAAATACAGAAAATCCCCAAAGCATACTTAATCATGCTCCCACCTCAAAACATAGAAAATGTTCTTGATTATTGAAGCAATAAGTCTTCACTTTCTTTGTATTCTTTGAAGACTGTTTGGTATTCACTTAAAAAAAAAAAATCAACAAAATGCAGAATACCATATTTTAGATGAATCTATCCTATAATTGTTAGCCTCAAGGCACAAGTAATATCCTTGCTAGACCAATATCTTATCTTATTCAAGGAAAAGATGAAGAACGGTGAATACAACGAAATTCAACTTTAAAATAATTGTAGATTACACTCCTGCCCTATCAAACTCAGTAGAAGTGCAAAGTATTGAAACCTAATGGGGGATGCCCTTTTCTCTTCCCACTTTTTTCTTTTTAATGTTTAGAGTGACAAAACTCAGATCCAGCCTGTGGGTGCACTTTGGGAAACAGCTCCACAGCCCCCCTACTCTGGCCTACTGTGCAGAGCAGAAAGGATACTCATAGGGTATACCCCAAAATGAAGTAATAGGCATGTTTCCACAACTCTCTGTTCCCATGGTTTGGATAACTTACCCTTTTAGCAGGAACACTACACAAGTGCTTTTTTTTTTTGAGATAGGGTCTTGCCCTGTTACCCAGGTTAGAGTACAGTGCCATGATCATGGCTCACTGCAGCCTCAGCCTCCCAAGGAGCTGGGATCACAGCTGCATACCACTATGCCTGGCTAATTAAATTTTTTATTTTTTCTAGAGACACTGTCTTCCTATGTTGCCCAAGCTGTTGCTCAACTCCTGAGCTCAAGTGATCCTCTCGCTTCAGCCTCCTAAAGTGCTGGGATTAGAGGGCTGAGCCACCACGCCTGGCCTGCTGCTCTTTCCCAGCCAGTAATTTTACATCAATAAATCTCGTGTGTAAAGTGCTCAACAGTAGCTTGTGTGCGGCAGAGGTGGCACTGATTACATGAAAACTGCTTCAAAAGCTAAACAGCTATAGTTTTCCTTGGTGTCTTTAAATCAGTAAAGAGGTGTCAGAGCTGATGAAGGTGCAGGCAGCAGGAGTCTCAGAGCATGGAAGCACTACTGCTTAAATCTTACGGTGGCAGCATCAGGGTTCTTTAGTTATTAGTACCAGGAATCAGGAATTTCTAACAAGCACTGTCAAAGATATTTTGGGTGCAATTTAAGTTAAGTATATTACACTGACTAAAATGTTTTAGAAGATTTGAGAAATTTGTACCCTTGAACCTGGTAAGCTTGGCTTCAGCTAAATGGCTATGTGTATTTTATAGGTGTGAAATACGTTTTTTAAATATGAAAAGACTAGCTGTGAAAGGGCAAATGTAGGCAACACAAAAACAGTTTAGATCATCTCACACTTTATAACAGACTCACATTTATACACAAATTCCATGTTTACAAGTACAAAAGGCAAAGAACTGCAAAGAAGCTTAAGCAACTGCATCATCGACTACATTCAATAGAATACTGTTGTCCCCATTCTGTAGTTTAATCCAGAGGAAACGGTAGATGCCGTGTCACACGTGGACTCCACTTTTGGTTTTAGAAGGTGGAGGCTGTGTGTGGTTCAGCAGAGGTCTGGGTTTCTACAGAGCTGAACTGAGACTCCATCGTGTTCCAGGCCAGATCAGCCAGAAGAAAGTCGTCCATCGCTGTTTGAGTTTCATTGCTGGTGAAGAACAAGCTCCCCAGGGTTTCAAACCCAGAACTCATGGTCTGTGTTTCTGTACTGTTCAACTGAACTTTGCTTTCTAGAGCAGGTATATTTTTAGCAGCGGAGATTCCTTCAGTTTGGGTCTCTGTGTCAGATGAATCAGTACTCATGGAAAAGCTGGAGTGTTTCAGAATACTTCCCAGAGGCAGATGAGGGCTACTGTCTAAGAAGAAGTTTAAGTCTGTCTGTGTCTGTGTGTCAAACATCTCAAGGCCTAAGAAGTTAGGATTTCCCCTACACCCGTAGGACTGAGCAGAGGTATCAGCAAGTAGGAAGTCCGTTTGAGTCTCTATGTCCAGTGACTCCAAGACTGGCTCGGGGTTCATGGTGCTAAGTTCACTCTCTTCAGTTTGCGTCTGGATATTTGAGGCTGAAAAGAACTCTTCGATATCAAAATCGATTCCAGGATTCTGGGCTGGGCCAGATGGAAGCTGCGTATCAGCTCCAGGATTTGTGTCAGACAAAAGACTACGATGATCCAGCGTCTGAGCAGTCAGATTACTTGACAAGATGTTTTCCAGATCACTGAATAAATCCATGGTTTGGGTCTGATTATCTGTCATGTTCTGTGAAGGAAGCATACTATTCTGTGCACTGAAGTTTATAATTGGTGCAGATTTCTCAATAACTTGATTTAAAGCCTTAGGGTCATTCTGAGGTAACAAACTATGAGTTACTGTCTCTGCTACTAAACTGTTACTTATAATGTTACCTGTAGCAACATTATATGATGAATGAACACTCTCAAAAATGTCTCCACACAATGCAGCTTGGTCCATCTGTACATGGTCATCCGTTGGCCTTTGTATCCTACTGGTTTGAGTTTCTCTGGAGACCCCACCTGACTGGAAACAGGTGTCAATAAATGCATCAGTCTGAGCGGCTATAGATGAAGTTACCTTAGAGCTGGGCAAAAATGTCTGAGTGTGAACACTAATGGGAAGAGACACTTGAGAATCAAATGACAAATCAGTTTGGGAACAAGATGACACAGAAGAATCAGTGCTGGCCCACTGTGCAGAAGGTATAAAGTTGTTTTGTGAGGCATAAGACAGATCTGTCTGCACATTGATGGAAGAAATGCTGTTCTTTTGACATGTGTTCCCTAATTCTTGTAAAGGAGCAGATGGACTTTTACCCAAGTTCACTTGAACGCCTGTGCTTATGGGCTCAAGAGCAATAGGATGAGCAGTTTTGAAAAGAGGTAGGCTCTCCTTAAGAGAGCAAGCCTCTGAATCTAGGCCAAGGATCAGGGTTCCTACTGACAAGGGCAGCAAGTGCACAGCCCCTGTGGCAGAGCCCTGATCCACACCTACCACCACGGGCTGGGCTGGGGAGTCAGCTGTAGGCACAAAGACAGGCATGAGAGAAAACTGCATCACTGGTAGTTTAACCAAAGCCACTTTTGGCTTTGGTAAAAGCAACTTCTGAGGATATCTTGGTGGTGTTGTAAGAGTCTGCTTTTCAGTGTTAGAGCCACAGGAGTCTTCAAAAGATGGTTCTAGCTTTATTTCTGAAGCTTCTAGTTCTTGCGTGTCTGGTCTAGGGACTGGCTGGTTGTTCAATGATTCAATGGTCTTACTGGATACCTTCTGGTTTTGCAAGCAGTTTTCCATTTTCCTTTTTTTACTAGGCGGATCCCTGAAAACAATGACAGAGCAAAGAAAAAAACCTTAAAATACAACTTTCTTTGACCATGACACTGTATCTTCACTTACAAATGCCATTTCCCACATCTATAGTAGAGGTCATATTCAACCTAGACAAGATAAATCCCTTCTTTTGTAACTCTGGGAATTGGTCCTCTTACGGCAGGTAGATGTTCAGAAACATGCACACAGGGAAGGAGGACGCATACCTTTTTCTTGGTTAAGCTCTAAGTACTAGAACTCAACTCAGCTCTTTAAGCCAACAGAAGCTAAAAGACTTATTTAATGCAAGTCTTCTCATTTCTTTCTTTTTTTAAAAAATAATTTATTTTAAGGTAAGTTTTCTCATTTCTAAGGCAGGAAGCTACCACACCAAATGTAAATTTGAACTTCAAATGAAGTACAGTTTCATGATAAAACTTACTCTTTGGCAGTCTGGTTCCCTCTAATAGAAAATTCTGGCAGTTGAGATTTTCAAATGGAAATAACAAGGACTCTCAAAGGAGGGTAGCAGAAAAAAAATAGGAGGAACAATTGGGTCAAGATTTCAGGCCCAGGCCAGGCGCAGTGGCTCACGCCTGTAATCCCAGCACTTTGGGAGGCCAAGGCGGGTGGATCACGAGGTCAAGAGATCGAGACCATCCTGGTCAACACGGTGAAACCCCGTCTCTACTAAAAATACAAAAAATTATTAGCTGGGTATGGTGGCGCGTGCCTGTAATCCCACCTACTCAGGAGGCTGAGGCAGGAGAATTGCCCGAACCCAGGAGGCGGAGGTTGCGGTGAGCCGAGATCGCGCTATTGCACTCCAGCCTGGGTAACAAGAGCGAAACTCCGTCTCAAAAAAAAAAAAAAAAAAAAGATTTCAGGCCCAGACATGGGTTACTTGCAAGATCTGCTGCCGTGTTCAGAAGCTTCCTTCTTCCACGTCACACGTTTCCTAAGATTCCTGTTTTCTCCCCACACCACTGGGTCTCCAGATGTTTCATCTGAAATGCTTTCCATAGCTACTGACTTTTGTGTCATCATCTCTTTCTTTCACCTGTGTTCTGCAGGGATCTCGTGGCCAGTTCGGTAGATGTGAGACTGCAGTGCCGTTCTACTGGCATAGGGACAGCCACATGTGCACCGGAAGATCTTGCCACAGTCCTCTGCGTGTCTTTTCAAGTCCCATTCTGTACCATACGAATTGCTGCACTTACTACATTTGTGCTTCTTCTCAGCGTGCATTTTCATAAAGTGCTATGAAGGACACAGAAGGGACTAAGATGAAAGACAGCAACTGATCAAAGCATTTCAAAAACCATCATCGCACCCACATTAACAATGATTTTACACTGTTAATATAAATAACATATAAAATATAGCAGTCCAAGTCAAGAATTTAAAAGCAGGCACACTGCAGTGTATTCTATGTATGCCTCTTCTTGTTGCTTTTGCTTTGTGAAAAGTGAGGAGACTGTTTTGGAAACAGTCTATGGTCTCCAGCATTTACACTCTGATCTGTAAGTGCAATGCTAGGACACCCTCCAGCAGACCCTCGGGGGAACATTTCAGATGCCAATCTCTTCCGGTTCTGAATCACCTCTTGTCCCAGTCACTGGGGCCCTCCCTCCTAAGATAGAGGCTTCCAAAACTCTTCTTTTCCTGGATTCCGCAGGTTCTTATTCCCCTGGGAGAACAGTTCCTTTGTGTCTGTGTGCCCTGCCCTTGGAGGTGTGCAGGCTCACGCTGGAGGTCTCACAGCACATATTTTCACATTTGCTGAACTGGTCTCCTTCTCTCTCTCTCTCTCTCAACCCACTTCTAGACATATTCCCTCCAGACCGTGCCGCATTTCCCTCCACTTGTGTGACAGCACACTCAGGTTTATACCAAGTGGGAGACATGGGCAGCTCCTCTTACCATGCAGCTTTCTATTCGATTCTGTAGTTATGTCTGCTAAATAATCAGAATGCACAATAGGTTTATAGCATCTGTATCTCATCTTCAGAGAAGTATACAATACCTGTTTTACGAGAGAAAACTGAGAAAATGGTCTGTCAGGGCCTCTGGGGCAGCCTTCGATTGGACAACAGTAGAATTTCGGTACAGTTTTCAAATCTTTTCTTATTGTTGGATTGACTATGCCATCCTGCAAAAGGAACACTACTTTAAATAGTTATTTCAAAAACCAACACAGTAGGCTGGAATGGAAACAGGGAATGACTGAAAACGGGCACATTCTGTGAAATACTTTCAATTTACTTAGAGTTTCTCCATCTAGTGTTATCAGTAAGAGAAGAAGTGCATGAGTGTGTTTGAGTAGATTAAGTAAAATGTGGGGAGAATACTAAGCAAGACTCTAAAATACTGCATTCATTTGACGGTTACTGAATTCCTCTTAGTCAATTTATATGCCAGGGAGATGTCCCCCTTATATAATCCTAGGCTGTCAAATGCTCCATGAAACCACCGATTGGGATTACTACAAGATTCCCGCTCATTTGGAACACATGGTCAGTGATGCGAGGTAATCCTTTGATCATCCCTTCCCACCTCCCTCACGCGCCGGGTATTGTGTGCTGTCATCGCTGAACGCCTTTTACTATCTCCCGTCCTCTTCATCCTCAGTGCCCCTCGTTCAGCTCCTCCTGACTATTTACGTAGAATTTCTCATTAGCCTCTTAATCTAAATTCTAGACCTTCAGTCTCTTTTTCACTCATACTTTTATCAGATTCTCCTAAGAATAGCTTTGATTATGTCATTACCTTGCTCAAACGTTTTCAGCAGCACCCCAGTACTATTCAAGCCCAAACTTCTTGAGCTTGGGATCCAAGTCCCTTCCTCCATAGCTTCAAACTATGTTCTCTTCTCTCATTACACCTAAGAGAACTCATTCTAATTTCCCACACCTTTTCATGGGCAGGGATTTATTTGTATCTTCTGCTGCCTTTGGGAATGTTTTGAACAGAATAAACGTTCAGTAAACACTGGTAGCATTATACTGAATCTGTTCAATGGCCATCTAAGCCAAAACTATCATGCCTGGGGAAGAGACCACTAAAGACAGTCAAAGTGGATGTGAACAGGTTCATTGTCATGGCAACAACCTGACACCGTCATGCTCCTGCTTTCTGAGAACCAACACCCCACCTCTCCCCTGCACAGCAGTTCCCCTCCCACCCCCACCCGCTGCTTTTGGGGCCTTCTTCCCATTTCTGTCAGAGAATATGCTCAAGGGCAGGCTGGCTGAGGAGAGGAGAAATGGCGCTGGCACAGTAAAATGGAAATGCACTGAGAAAGTGGTGGTTTTATTCTGAAGTTCTACATACATTCAAGAATAAAATGTACTAGACTTTTTGTGTCTTTTGTGCACATAACTGAAAAAGATGTACACAAAAATACTTCATGTTTATGAAAGATTTTAAGTTACAGACCTTGAAAAAGAACCTATGAGAGGAAACGATCCAGTAACAAGACAGAAAGAAAATATACAAGAGGAAAAGGAAGGACACAGCTGTAGAGGGTGAACAGAAAGGACTGTAAGAACTGTAGCAAAAACTGGGAGAAACCGTCACTGTAGTACTCTAGCACCACCTGACAGCCTTCTGAGAAAGCGTCCAAGAAGGAAACGGTTTGCTTTGTCATCTTATTCTAAATTTACAATTAGAAATCTTCGCACAACATAGTCTATCGAGCAACATGGAACCTTTCTTTAAAAGATTTCTGGCAAATCACTAAAAGCAAACCTCTGGATTGAAAATAACACAAAATCCTCTAAGCCATGTTTTACAAATATAAATGCTGCTTGATAAGAGGTTAAGCAGTCCCCTCCACTGCTTTCATACACAGGAGCAAAAGAATCTCTAGCAATCAAAAAAAGTCTTCTTACTTCTACTCTTCCTGCCCCTGAATCATCATAGCTTTCATTTCTCCATGAATCCCACCGTACACAAGCCTGAGCTACATTTCTGGATTTCCTTACAGGACGTGGAATACGGCCATATACCCGAAGCACCCACATCAAACCAGAAGACGGCACATACTCTACAGCCTGCCATCCAATTCCTCATTCTCACCCATCATCGCTCGGAAGGGCTTGCTCATCATTTATGTTAAGGGAAGATTTGGTTGGGGGGTAGGGTGTTTTGTGAAAAAGATTATAACAAAATAAGTACTATAGAGCAACTAGTGGGGAGGGGAAGAAAATATAATCTAGAAAATATATAAACAATGAAAGAAATTATGCAAGCAACTGTAACCAAGACAGTGGAAATTTCCACTGAGTATAACAAAACCTGCCAATGAGATATACTCAGGGAAGAAAGCAGGTGGAGTCTCTGGTCAACACAGCTCTCAAAACCTAATATAGCTTCCCAGCCAGCCTTCCTCCCTGTTCCTTGTCCTTACCCCTCCCTCCTTCCAGTACTTTGAAAATAGGTATCAATAATAATGTTTGAGGCCCAGCGCAGTGGCTCATGCCTGTAATCCCAGTACTTTGGGAGGCTGAGGCTGGCGGATCACTTGAGGTCAAGAGTTGAAGACCAGTCTGACTAACATGGTGAAACCCAGTCTCTACGAATAATACAAAAATTAGCTGGGCGCATCGGCACATGCCTGCAATCCCAACTACTCCGGAGGCTGAGGCAGGAGAATCGCTTGAACCCTAGAGGTGGAGGTTGCAGTAAGCTGAGATGGTGCCATTGCACTGCAGTCTGGGAGACAGAGTGAGACTCCATCTCAAAATAATGCCAGCACTTTGGGAGGCCAAGGCGGGCGCATCAGATGAGTCCAGCCAACATGGTGCAACCCCTCTACTAAACATACAAAAATTAGCTGGGTATGGTGGCGGGTGCCTGCAATGCCAGCTACTCAGGAGGCTGAGGCAGGAGAACCACCTGAACTAGGACCCACGAGGCAGAGGTTGCAGTGAGCCGAGATCGCACCACTGCACTCCAGCCTGGGAAAAAAAAAAAAAAAGAATAATGTTTGAGGCTGGATGTGGTAGTAGGCGGCTACAGTCCCAGCTACTAGGGAGGCTAAAGCAGGAGGATCACTTGAGCTCAAGAGTTTGACACCAACCTTGGTAACACAGCAAGACCCTGAAGAGCCTTCTATGCCGTAACCAGACTGAGGGTACAGGTCCTCTTACTGGGGCACCATCATATAGGTAGCTATTGCATCACAGAGACCACCTTCATGAAAAGAAATGAACTCCCTCTCCACCAAGACAGCAGCTGCTCAGGGGCCACTTGGCACCGTGATAAGAAAGCCAGGACAAGACAGGAAAGTGTGCCTGCTTATCAAGAAAGAACAAAAGTAATGGATCTGGTGAGGTTTAATTCCTGCTTAAAATAAAAAAAAAAAGGTTGCCCTGGCTGGGTGCAGTGGCTCACACCTGTAATCCCAGCACTTTGGGAGGCTGAGGCAGGTGGATAATGTGAGGTCAGGAGTTTTGAGACCAGCCTGGCCAACATGTTGAAACCCCATCTCTACTAAAAATACGAAAATTAGCTGGGCATGGTGGTGAGCGCCTGTAATCCCAGCTACTCGGGAGGCTGAGGCAGGAGACTAGCTTGAACCTGGGAGGCGGAGGTTGCAGTGATCCAAGATCACGCCACTGCTCTCCAGCCTGGATGACAGAGTGAAAGTTTGTCTCAAACAAAACAAAACAAAAATCCCAACATAATTAGAACAAACCTACTGTATACTAACCAGTCCTGAAAAGTAAATGGTGTCTTCAGTTCAACAGATGTTTACCAGGGTCTTTAAAGAGCTAGAGCTCCTAACAGCAATTCCACAGAAAGGAACAAAAAGAAACTATTAAAAAATAGTTAATCCACCTAAGTTATGATTAAAAAAGGGATTTAGGCCAGGCATGGTGGCTCACGCCTGTAATCCCAGCACTTTGAGAGGCAGAGGCAGGTGGATCCCTTGAGGTCAGAAGTTGGAGAACAGGCTGGCCAACATGGTGAAACCCTCTCTCTACTAAAAATGCAACACAAAATTAGCTGCGTGTGGTGGCAGGTGCCTGTAATCCCAGCTACTTGGGAGGCTGAGGCAGAATTGCTTGAACCTGTGAGGCAGAGGTTGCAGTGATTGTGCCATTGCACTCCAGCCTGGGCAACGGAGCAAGACTCTGTCTCAAAAACAAAAACAACCAAAAAGGATTTAAAATGTAGTATGAAAACAAAACAATAGGTTGAAAGCCATTCCCAGGTTACACTTGTGTGCTGAAACAAACCCAGAGCTTTTCGGTGCAACAATTCAGCCCCACCTACAGGGCCTTCCTCAGCATCCCTCCTGTACATTTCCTGACTGGCTCCCTGATCTTCATTTGAGAACGCTGTTGCATCTCGGTTTAGATGATGGTAAAAGCGGATCACCCTTCATGGGCGACACATCTGTCCTACTAGAGACTACAATCTCAGGGTTTTTGCTGTTAAATTCTTATCAGAAGTCTGACTACAGTGAACTTTCCAAGGAGGATTCACCTGATGGGCAGACAGAACATGCAATACTCTGGGTACTCTAAATTTACTCCCGACCATCAAAAGCTACATATTCACAGAACTGCTTTCAATGACTCGTGCTTTTGAATACTGTCACCTCTGGCCTAGAGTGGTGGAAGGAAACTTGCCATTGTAATGACTGAGAGATTATGACTTAATAGGTCCGGGGTGGGGCTGGATATCTGGATTTTTAATATGCTTGTCACAGATGTGTCCTAAAGGGTGAAAATGACCGCTCCGTTTTGCATAACATGGAGGAATTGAACTGACTGTTGTCATGGTGTACTGCATCCCCTCTTAAAGAAGAGCTACAGGGGCAATTTCCCTTAGGTCTCAATCCTGAGCTGATCTTACCAACACCGTGAAACTGATGGTGTTTAGAGCAAAACCTACGGCTGCTTTAAAACATCTTTTTATTCTTAATCGACACAGAGTAATTATTGCTACTGAGGGGGTGCAGTGTGCAGCATGGATGCACATATACATTGCATAGTGATCAAGTCAGTGTATTTAACATGTCCTTGACCTCAAACGTATTGTCTCTTGGTGACGAGAACATTCCAAACCCTGTCTTCCAATTATTTTGGCACATACAGTCCACTGGGCAGGACCTAAGGGCGGTATTGTGGGTGTGGTGGCAAGCACAGGGCTTCAGAACCAGAGGCCCGGGTTTAAAGCTCCTCATCACCTAGGTTGCATAATCTGTTTCTCATTAATATAATGGAGACCATGCGTCCTCCGCCAAGATGCCATGAGAACTCATGAGTAAAAACGTGTAAAATGCCTGGGCCGGCGCCCGGCACGACACTCGGGGCCAGGAAACCAGGGAACCGGCGCAAGTGGCTGACCCCGGGCTCCTGACTTTTCCTCCCCGCCGGAGGCCGCACCTGCGGGGCCCGCCGCGAGGGTTCGACAGACACCTGCGGCAGGAGCGGGCAGAGGCCGGCGGGGCAGCGACGGCGCGCAGGGCGCTTGTCCCCCCGAGGTCGGGCTTGCGTGCCGGCGCTGGGCGCTTTGTTGGAGGCAGGCCCCGCAGCCCGGGCCGCCGGCCGCGTCGGGCTCACCTGCAGGCGGTGGCTCTTCACCAGGTGCATGTTGAGCGCGGGGCTGTTGGGCAGGATCTTGCCGCACCCGCGCACGGTGCACAGGATGTTGGTCCGCACGGCCCGGGACAGCTCGCTCACCGACGGCTGGATCAGCTCTCCCGGCGGTAGTGCGGGGGCCGAGGGCTGCTGCGTCGCCCCCGCGGGTCGCGGCCGGCTGCCCCTCAGTCGGGGTCCCGGGGGCACCCACGGGCCCGAGGCGGCGGCGGCGGCTCCTCTTGTGGCCGCCGGGACGGCCCGGGTACCCGCCGTCAGAGCCGAGGACCCCGCCGCCGCCGCCGCCTCCGAGGCCGCCATGGCTCCCGCACGGCCGCCGGACCCAGCTCGCAGGCCCCGCCCCCGCTGCAGCCACTTCCGGCAGGAGGCGGGGCCGCAGGCTCATTAGCATCCGGCGAGCCCAGGTGGCCGCAGCGCCCCCTGCCGGCCGCAGAGGGCGCGCCTCGGAGGGAGGGGACGTTAGGTGAGGCCGCCAGGAAGCGAAATTTCACCTGCCAGCAGGTAAAAGGTATTGCCCCGCCCCTCTAATATAACCATTCTTCCTAGGAACTTTAGGCAGTAGTCAGACAAAAGATAAAGCAATACGTTGGGCAATGCGTTTACTTCCCAAAGATTAGAAACAACCCAAATGTTAAGTGGCAGATGAGGCAGAAGTACCTTAATTTCCGCCGTTGTTAATTACCTAGATCTTACCGGGTACCAGGTGGGTCTGGGGGGATGCACTTTTCATGCTGTGTCTCATTTTGTCTTCAAAACGACTGTAGCGGGTACGTACTGTAAGTTGCCCCACTTTGTGCAGACATTTAGGCTTACAGAAATTAAGTTACTTAACCTAGACCACACTATACAAACGATTGTTAAAACGGATAGGGTTAATCATATTAGGGAGGCTGGATTTGCTTGCCTCTTTTTTTTTTTTTTTTTTTTTTGAGACGGAGTTTCGCTCTTGTTACCCAGGCTGGAGTGCTAAATAGCGCGATCTCGGCTCACCGCAACCTCCGCCTCCTGGGTTCAGGCAATTCTCCTGCCTCAGCCTCCCGAGTAGCTGGGATTACAGGCACGCGCCACCATGCCCAGCTAATTTTTTGTATTAGTAGAGACGGGGTTTCACCATGTTGACCAGGATGGTCTCGATCTCTTGACCTCGTGATCCACCTGCCTCGGCCTCCCAAAGTGCTGGGATTACAGGCTTGAGCCACCGCGCCCAGCCAGCTTGCCTCTATTTTAACTGCTGAAATTAGGATTAGTGTTTGGGAGACACTGTAGTTCAGTACATGATTGTAAAACTTAAATACTTAGACTGGATAGGTCACGGAAATGGGCATAGGGGGCTGGGGTAGACAAAAGGGAGGGGTGAGGACTGCAGTGAAACACATCCTTTATTAAAAGGGGGCAGCTGCTACTCATCTTTGGTGTGGCTAGAGTTTTATGTGAAAACTTCTAACTTTTACATACTAGCAGCTATATTCATTTTCTCTTGCTATTAATAAATTACCACAAACTTACTGACTTAACACAAATTTATTATCTTACAGCTCTGGAGGTCAAAAGAAATGAGTCTGCTGGGCTAAGATCAAGGTGTCAGCAGGGCTGTATTCCTTCTGGAGGCTCCTGGAGAGAAATCTGTTTACTTGCCTTTCCCAGCTTCTAGAGGTTGCCTGCATTCCTTGGCTTGTGGCCCCTTCCTCCATCTCCAGAATCAGTAATGGTGAGTTGAGTCTTCGTCACATCACATCACTCTGGTTTCTTCACTAGTGATCCCTCTGCCTCTTCTATTCTTGAGGCCCCTTGTGATGACACTGGGCTCTTTCAAGTCACCCAGGATAATTTCTCCAACTGCCAAGTCCCTTTGCCTTGCAACCTAACAGTGATAATGTGAAGTGTATATTTGGTCTTTGTCCTGGCATGCAATTCCTGGAATCAGCAAAGTGATAAGTGTCTTTTTGTATGCTAATGAGTTGACTGATGACTAGAGGTCCCTAGGTAGCTTTAGGATGAGACTGGTCACTGCAAAGACAGAAACAGCATTAGAGGCTTGGGACTTTCAGTCCTCCCCCTCAACCTCTGGGGAGGAGACAGGGGCTGAAGCTTAAGTTGATCAGTCATTCCTATGTAATGAAGGTTCCATAAAATCCTAAAAGAACTAGGTTTGGAGAGCTTCCAGATAGCTGAATGCATGAAGTTTCCTGGAGGGAGGCACCCTCAGAGAGGGCATGCATGGAAGCTTCATGTCCCTTCCCATAAGCCTTGCCCTGTGCATCTTTTCATCTGAATCCTTTGTAACATCCCTCATAAGAAGTCAGTCAATGTGATTTCCTGAGTTCTGTGAGCTGCTCTAGCAAACTAATTGAACATGAACAGAGGGCTGTGGGAAATGTAATTTATAAACTGGTTAGTCAGAAGTGCAGGTGAAAGAACCTGGGGCTGGTAGCTGGCCTCAGAAGTGGGTGGCAGCTTTGTGAGACTGAGCCCTTAACCTGTGGGGGTCTGATGATATCTCCAGGCAGTTAGTGTTGGATTGAACTGGAGCACAAGCAGCTGGTATCTGCTGTAGAACTGACTGCTTATGTCAACCAAGAGGTGAAAGACCACACTGCAAAGCAGTGAGAGAAGGCACTGTTCTTTTTTAATTAAAAAAAAAAAGAAAAGAAAAGAAAAGAGACAGCCTTTTGCCATGTTGGCCAGGCTGGCTTTGACCTCCTGAGCTTAAGGGATCCACCTGCCTCAGCCTCCAAAAGTGCTGGGATTACAGGCACAAGCTACCACATCCGGCCAAACAAGGATTTTTATTGGGGTCTTAGAAATTGCAATTTGGGAGATACACATTCACCTAGAAGCCAAACTGGGTTCTGAAAAGAGGGAGAGAAGTAGAGGTTTTTAAAAGAAAGTAGAGGGTTATTACACGAGTTGTTTTGAAAGAATTATCACTGGAGGAGATAAATGGCTTAGTACATGAGTCCGTAGTTTACTGGTTGTCGCTGTTGAGGAGTTGTAACACTGGCGAAATTCAGCTTTCCAGGATGTAGTGGTTATTGCAGTTTTGGCCCAGTTCAAAGCTTCATGGCAAGTTCATATTTTTTGTTTTTGTCTTTTCCAAGTTGCAGATTGTGCAGGCAAATCCTTCTTAGAATGGCTTCCCAACTCCATTTCAGAGCTCAGAACCAAAGTGATGCCATTTTGTGTATCACATTTCACAATTCCCTCTTTTGTTCAAGATCCAAGATAGCAGAGCTGATAAATCACTCGTTGGTTGGCCACAGACTAGTTACCTGTTTCCCTTAGAGTTAGAAATACCTGTTTCTACAGTGTCATGTCCCACAAAGGGGGTAGTCAAATCAGTGCTTCCAAGATTGGTCAAATTTGAGTAACAAGGGATCCATTTTAACAAGGAGGACTGCATTAGTCTATAGCAGTTAGCTGTATATGAGGAGGGGCATACATTTGATTAACCATGTCTAAATGTTGTGACATCATGATTTTAACACAGATACAATGGGACATACAGAAAGTACAATCCCTTCTGCCAGCTGCTCAAGTCCCGGGTCCCTTGACTGTGGCTTCCAGAAGAGCAGAGCACCTTTTGGATCCTGCTAAAAAGTGCTAAAAAAAATGCACTGAAAATCAATTGATAAAAAATGGATTAATAGGAGAAAAGGCATACAAGCTTTATTAATATGCCTAGGGGAGAAGGGGAGGAATCACAGAGTGATTATATCCCCCAAACCCCAAGGGGTATGTACGCTTACATACCCTTTTTCATAGGGGTATAAGGAGACAGGGAACGTATACAATTCTTTTGAGGAGCAGTAAATGATTATCAGGGAGAATAAATGGACCAGGGAGACAGAAATTAACTTGTAAATGATTCTCTTTGGAATCTGAATAAGCCTGAAGGGCAGGCCTTATGAAAAAGTCCATCCATGTGTGGCTGTATTCTTCAGTCTTCATTTCTTTGATAGATAATGAGATTTGAAGGAAAGAATAGAGGGCATTTGTGTTTCTTTTGGTAAGAAGCTTTCTTAGACAAGGAAATTCCAGAGGGAGTTCCTCTCTGCCCTTGGTTGAGGCAAGAATAAGACAAGGTTAGAGGGACCTTGACTCTGAGGCTTATTTCTTAGGCGTTCCCATTTTCAAAAGCACCCAGTATGCCCAAGTACCATCCATCATTTTCTGTGCCTCAATATTCCCTAGTCTGAAATTTCCCTCGAAGTTTGACAAACCAAAGAGTGAGCTGGCCATGAAGAGAAAAATCAAGTTAAATAGAATAGAATTTTAACCAGGTGTGGTGGGTCACACCTGTAATCCCAGCACTTTGGGAGGCCAATGGGGGCAGATCACAAGGTCAGGAGTTTGAGACCAGCCTGGCCAACATGGTGAAACCCTGTCTCTACTAAAATACAAAAATTAGCTAGGCGTGGTGGCGTGCGCCTGTAATCCCAGCTACTCAGGAGGCTGGGGCAGGAGAATCGCTTGAACCTGGGAGGCAGAGGTTGCAGTGAGCCGAGATCGTGCCATTGCACTCCAACCTGGGCAACAGAACAAGACTCTGTCTCAAATAAAGCAAAACAAACAAACAAAAATTAGCCGGGCATAGTGGTGAGCACCTGTCATCCTGGCTACTCGAGAGGCTGAGGGAGGAGAATTGCTTAAACCCAGGAAGTGGAAGTTGCATTAAGCCGAGATTGTACCACTGTACTCCAGCCTGGGTGACAGAGTGAGACTTCGTCTCAAAAAAAAAAAAAAAAAAAAAGAATAGAATTTTGATTTTGGTAAGCCTATCAAATATCAAAGGTTTAAAATAATCCAAATGCTGAGCACAGTGGCTTATACTTGTAGTCCTAGCTACTCAGGAGGCTGAGGTTAGAGGATCGCTTGAGCCCAGGAGTTTGAGTGCAGCCTGGGCAACATAGTGATACCCTGTTTCTCTACTAGAAATACAAAAATTAGCTGGGCATAGTGGTGCATGCCTATAATCCTAGCTACTCAGAGGCTGAGGCAAGAGAATCGCTTGAACCTGGGAGGTGGAGGTGGAGATCGTGCCATTGCACTCCAGCCTGGATGACAGAAAGAGATTCTGTCAAAAAAAAAAAAAAATTATTAGCTGGGCATGGTGGAGCGTGTCTGTAATCCCAGTTATTTGGGAGACTAAGGTAGGAGGATCACTTGAGCTTGGGAGGGCAAGGCTGCAGTGAGCCGTGATCATGCCACTGCACTCCAGCTTGGGTGACAGAGTGAGACTGTCTCTCAAAAAATAAATAATAAACAAAAAATTAGAAAACATTTTTTAAAAAGCATGGTATTTAGTGATGATCACTGAAAGACTTTCATCAAAAGTAACTGATGTGCCAGCGTTTTTATATCTTTATTCATAAATCAGTATAATATTTGTCATTTTGAATGTTATATACATGATAAAACAATTATGAAAAGTATCATATTTACAACTAGAATATTATTTTATATAACTGACTCACCAAATATGCAAGCTCTTGCAACAATAGCACAATGGACTCAACTCTGTCCTTTGAATGGACCAATTTCATGATTCTTCTAAAAAGTTTTGAGTGAGTATAGTTTCCTTTTGCTTCTTTCTGTGGATCTAAGGCTTAAGAATCAATCCCTGGAAACCAGCGGCTGGAATCAGACCTCCCCAGAATCAAGAAGAGACAGCAGCGGGAAAAAGAACACAAGCCCCCAAGTCTCCAGCACTGTGCCAAATGCTTGATTTCAGAGCATTCAAGCACTCAAGGTCAAGTGTGAGCCATATATATGTATGTCCTGTCATCTCAAAGGCCACAACTGTTAGTTAGCAGGGTATGCCAGACAGGATGCGTATCGTGGAAGAATGAATCAGTCCCAACAATTATGTAAGCATTTCTAAAAATTCAATAACAAGGATTCTCTAAAATACAAGTCTACAGACAGAAGCTATACAGCCAGCCATTAACGGAAGTGCACGCGCAATGTCATGAAGGAGGAGCTGTGTTTACAAAACCACACACGTCTTATTTATCTCTAATTTTAAAATAATTCATTCTCTTGTTGGGTATGCAAGTGAGCAGTGGAGAAAGGGGCGCATCTGCAATACCTGAAATTTAAATTAAAAAAAAAGGAAAAAAGAAAATTAAAAGTCGTCACAGAAGGATGGATTGGAGTCAGTTTAAAAATGGCCGAGATTAGAGGGTGGATCATGGATGGCCTTCCTCCCCATTAAGTACAGAAGCAGAAGATGCACAATAGAGCATGACGGACTAGCAGACTGGGTGACGGGAGAGCTCAGAAGTAATTAGTCAGCAGACTATGAGGACAGAATGGAGGCATGTTGTTAACTTTTCTAGCTTATAAAGTAAGCTGACCACTCACCAGCTGGTGCTAAGGATTTCAATGCTTCCAGAAGATGTGGGCTAGAGAACTTTATTAGGCATCGTAGGGGTTCTTCCCTCTCAGCTAAGATGCTCCTATTTAAATCACTTTTGAATTTCGTTTCAAGCTGTCAACAAACATATTTATAAGTGACTATTAAATGTATTGTACGAATGGTGAAATATAGTGAAATCAGAATGATACATTTTATTAGTTCTTGTCATTAAGAAATACAGGAATTGGGCCGGGCGCGGTGGCTCAAGCCTGTAATCCCAGCACTTTGGGAGGCCGAGGCGGGTGGATCACGAGGTCAAGAGATCGAGACCATCCTGGTCAACATGGTGAAACCCCGTCTCTACTAAAAATACAAAAAAAGTTAGCTGGGCATGGTGGCACGTGCCTGTAATCCCAGCTACTCAGGAGGCTGAGGCAGGAGAATTGCCTGAACCCAGGAGGCGGAGGTTGCGGTGAGCCGAGATCGCGCCATTGCACTCCAGCCTGGGTAACAATAGCGAAACTCCGTCTCAAAAAAAAAAAAAAAAAAAGAAATACAGGAATTAACAGGGGTGGGGACCATTTAATCTGCTAACTGCAAACACAGAGGGCAGGCAGGGCATGGTGGCTCACAACTGTAATCCCAGCACTGTGGGGAGACCAAGGCGGGTGGATCACTTCAGGTCAGGAGTTTGAGACCAGCCTGGCTAACATGGTGAAACTGCGTCTCTACTAAAAATACAAAAATCACCTGGGCATGGTAGTGTGTACCTGTAATCCCAGGTAATTGCTTGAACCCAGGAGGCAGAGTCTGCAGTGAGGCAAGATGGTGCCACTGTACTCCAGCCTGGGCAACAAAGTGAGACTCCATCTCAGAAAAAAAAAAGAAAAAAACATAGAGGGCAACTGGTATATCAAACAAAATCCAAGGCAAAATGCCAGCATGCACAGTGCCTGCCACATGGGAGACGTTAACTGTCAGTTCCGCCCTCAGGTGCCCTTTACGATTTGTATTCTTAATGGTAAATTAGTGCTATCTTCTCCAATCTGTAATTTTAATGTAAATATACCACTTTTTTTTTGAGTCACAATGAGATTTCTTTCTTTTTTGAGACAGAGTCTCACTTCGTTGCCCAAGCTGGAGTGGTGCGAATATGGTTCACTGCAGCCTAAACCTCCTTGGCTCAAGCCATCCTCCCGCCTCAGCAAAAGCAGCTGGGACTACAGCCACGTCACCACGCCCTGTAGTTTTGAATTTCTGTAGAGACAGGGATTCGCCATGTTACCCAGGCTGGTCTCAATCTCCTGGGTTCCAGGAATCCTCTTGCCTCAGCCTCCCAAAGTGCTGGGATTATGGGTGTGAGCCACTGCACCCAGCTGAGATTTCTTTTTAACTTCTAATTATGGAAGATTTTAAACATATACAAAAGTAAGGAGTCTCATGTGCACATCATCCAGGGGAAATAATGATCAACTTGTGGCCAGGTGCGGTGGGTCACGCCTGTAATCCCAGTACTGTATGAGGCCAATTCAGGCGGATCACCTGAGGTCAGGAGTTCAAGAACAGCTTGACCAACAGGGAAAAACCCTGTCTCTACTAAAATACAAAATTAGCTGGGCGTGGTGGTGCATGCCTGTAATCCCAGCTACTGTAATCGTGAGGCTGAAACAGGAGAATTGCTTGAACCTGGAGGTTGTGGTGAGCCAAGATCGCACCATTGCACTCCAGCCTGGGCAATAAGAGCGAAACTCCATCTTTAAAAAAAAAAATGCTCAAATCATATTTTCTGCATCCTAGACCAGTGGTTCTCATGTTTGCGTGTGCAGAATCAGCTTAGAGGGCTTGTGAGGGTCCCACCTCCCCCAGTTTAGTAGGACTGTGGTGGGCCCAAGAATTGGCATTTCCTACCCATTCCCAAGGGATGCTGATACTATTAAACCAGGGACTACACTTTGAGAACCACTATCCTAGATTATAAACTGTTTGAAGGAACTAGTTTAAAGCCTGCCATTAAGGGACCCAACTTGAAAAGTGTCAATCCATTTCTCCCACTAAAAATAAATCAAATCAAACAGGCTTTGGGCTTAAGTGAGCAGATCAATGGCGGATTTAAAGTGTGGCCTGTAGCAATAGAAAGGCTAAAGAGAAAAAAAAATCTATTGGAGGGCTTGGGGGCAGAAAGGTGTTTTGAGTATGAGCATGGAGTGAAATTAGAGTGATCACAATATAAACCTCCAGTTCTCCTAATGGTGGCAGTGGGTTTGCGTTAAACACCTGTAGCCCCCTGCCCTGGCCTTCCTGGTGGGCAGCAGCACATATCTGGAAGGCACACTTCTAGAACGAGCCACATTTGTGTACTGCCTAGGTTACTGGCTTTTCTCCATGTGATGCCAGCTGGGCTATGTAATGACTTACTGATTCATTATTTTATTCAGCAAGTATTTATGAGCACCTATTATGTGCCAAGTACTGTTCTAGGTGTGGATGGGCTAGAATGGTATAATCTACATTTTTTTCCCCTCAGATATACAGATTACAGCCAGTTATGCATAACTGCATTAATATGTAAGATGAAACAAAAAGGCAAATTTATAATTTCTTTTTTTTTTTTTTAAATGGAGTCTCGCTCTGCCTGCCAGGCTGGAGTGCAGTGGCACAATCTTGGCTCACTGTAACCTCCACCTCCTGGGTTCAAGTGATTCTTCTGCCTCAGCCTCCTGAATAGTTGGGATTACAGGCATGCACCACTGCATCTGGCTAATTTTTTCTTTTTTTTTTTTGAAATGGAGTCTCACTCTGTCACCTAAGCTGGAGTGCAGCAGTGCGATCTTGGCTCACTGCAACCTCTGCCTCCCCGGTTCAAGCGATTCTCCTACTTCAGCCTCCTGAGTAGCTGGGACTACAGGTGCATGCCACAACACCCAGCTAATATTTTGTATTTTTAGTAGAGACGGGGTTTCACCGTGTTAGCCAGTATGGGCTCAACCTCCTGACCTTGTGATCCACCCGTCTCAGCCTCCCAAAGTGCTAGGATTACAGGCGTGAGCCACTGTGACCAGCTGGTTTTTTTATATTTTTAGTAGAGACAGGGTTTCACCATGTTGACCAGGCTGGTGTCAAACTCCTGACCTCAGGTGACCCACCCGCCTTGGCCTCCCAAAGTGCTGAAATTACAGGCGTGAGCTACCACACCTGGCTCAAATTCATAATTTATAAAGATCTCCTATGCTAACAGAAGAACTTATAAATACAATAAAGAGGTCTATTTAATTCATAACTTTATTACATGAAATTGAAGTGATACATGAAAGACGAATAGTTTCTTAGATTTGTTTTTCACTTAAGGTTTTTGTTCTTTTTAAACAATGTTGATGTCTTAATATTCAATAGTTAATATTTATTACTATGTCTTACCTTATATTGTGCAAATTCTAGTTGTGGTTGAGGATAATCTCCAAAAGTTTCTTGAGTTATTTGTTGGACTCTCTCTTTTTCTACGATGTTTTCATGAATGATCCTTGAATCCACTATAGGTGGAAGATTTCAAATAAAAGTCATTAGGAATATATTTCATCCTTAAATTATCCTCCTTTCATTCCTAACCCTTCAAATTGTTTGTATAATTTTAAAATAATATTTACTGCTGCTTCTTTTGGTTGTAATAATTTCTTATCGTAGGGAAGTTGGAAAGTACAGGTTGATAAGAGAAAAAATAAAAAAAAAAAAATCGTAATTCTACCACCCAGAAATAAGCACTGTTAGCATTTTAGTATATTTTTGCCTAGCTCTTTTTACAGTGAATAAAAATACAGATGCATATGTGTGTGTGTGTGTGTGTGTGTGTGTGTGTGTGTGTGTGTGTTTTGGAGATGGAGTCTTGCTCTGTCATCTAGGCTTGGGTGCAATGGCGCAATCTCAGCTCACTACAGCCTCCACCTCCCATGTTCAAGTGATTCTTGTGCCTCAGACTCCTAAGTAGCTGGGATTACAGGCATGCACAAGCATGCCCGGCTAATTCTGTATTTTTAGTAAAGATGGGGTTTCACCATGTTGGCCAGGCTGGTCTCAAACTCCTGACCTCAGGTGATCTGCCCACCTCAGCCTCCTGAAGTGTTGGGATTGCAGGTGTGAGCCACAGTGCCTATATGTTTTTTTTATTTTTTAAGAGACGGGGCCTCACTATGTTGCCCAGTCTGGACTGGATCTCCTGGGCTCAAGCAATCTTCCCACCTCAGCTTTCCAAGTAGCTGAAACCACAGATGCATACCATTGCTCCTGGCCTCATCTATGTATTTTTTAAAACTGGAATCATAAAGTACCCACAATTTTATACCCTGCTTTCTTTACCTAAAATGAGATCAACAGCGGTTCATATGACATTGGCAAATCATAAAAGTGTTTAGTTTAGGGCCGAGCGCGGTGGCTCACGCCTATAATCCCAGCACTTTGGGAGGCCGAGGCGGGTGGATCACGAGGTCAAGAGATCGAGACCATCCTGGTCAACAAGGTGAAACCCCGTCTCTACTAAAAATACAAAAATTAGCTGGGCATGGTGGTGCGCACCTGTAGTCCCAGCTACTCGGGAGGCTGAGGCAGGAGAATTGCTTGAACCCAGGAGGTGGAGGTTGCAGTGAGCCGAGATCGTGCCATGCACTCCAGTCTGGGTAACAACAGCGAAACTCCGTCTCAAAAAAAAAAAAGTGTTTAGTTTATAACAGTGGCACTGTTTCATTTCATTGCCAAATCTTTACTAAGAGATAGGAAAGTTTTCTTTTTTTTTTTTTTTTTTTGAGACGGAGTTTCGCTCTTGTTACCCAGGCTGGAGTGCAATGGTGTGATCTCAGCTCACCGCAACCTCTGCCTCCTGGGTTCAGGCAATTCTCCTGCCTCAGCCTTCTGAGTAGCTGGGATTACAGGCACGCGCCACCGTGCCCGGCTAATTTTTTTTTGTATTTTTAGTAGAGACAGGATTTCACCATGTTGACCAGGATGGTCTCGATCTCTTGACCTCATGATCCATCCGCCTCGGCCTCCCAAAGTGCTGGGATTACAGGCTTGAGCCACCGCGCCCGGCAGTTTTCATTTTTTAATGAATTTATATTTTACCCCACCTTTTTTTTTGTGAATTTACTAAAGTAATATAAATTAGTAGTTCTGTACTCTGTTTGCTTGGGTTTTCTAGTGAGAGACTTCAGTCATCTTTGAGTAGCAATATAGTTAGATTCTGGTTGTTCTAGAAGTTTATTCAGTGCATTAACAGCATGGGCTCCAGACCCAGACACACCCGGATTTCATAGCTGGCTTTTCCATTCCTTAGCTGTGTGATTTTGCCTAGAGAGTTACCAAACCAATGAACAGCACTTATTCACAGGACTACTGTGAAGATTAAGGAAAGAATATATATAAACATCTTAGTGTGGTGCCTGGCACACAAGAAATGCTCAACAACTATTAGCTAATTTTTGTTTTTGTCATTATTGTTTTGTTGTTTATTGTTACTCCAGTAAATTCTAATGGAGATTAGCTTTCCTCCCTCAACAGATACTTAATTTTCAATTTTTTTGAAAGTGCATAGTGTTGAATTAGGATCCCAGTATACACGGTTTACCAAGTGAAAGAAATCTATACGGGAATGATGCATTTCCAAAATTCAGTTTTATATTAAAACACACATACTATTTATATCCAGTCCAAGGTTTCTTTCCTGTAGAGGTGTTGTAGAGTTGTGAGTTTCAAAGGTCTAGGAAAAAAAAAAGGGAATGTTTTACTAATTTTGACATCTTGAAGTAAACATATCAATTGGTTTTAGAATATTAAAGTATGCCAAATGTTTTTTTTTTTTCAACAAAACGGTCCAAGGCCATATCCTGGCTGAGCTGAGCAGGACACTGTCAAGGAGGCTGCTGGGACTCCAGCTCGACTGTTCCGTTTGAGGAGCTCTGTGCTTTGTTACCACAGAAATGGATCTGGTGAGCTGGGCATGGTGGCTCACACCTGTAATCCCAGCACTTTGGGAGGCCAAGGTGGGTGGATCACGTCAGGAGATCGAGACCATCCTGGCAAACACGGTGAAACCCCGTCTCTACTAAAAACACAAAAAATTAGCCGGGCGTGGTGGCACACACCTGTAGTCCCAACTACTTGGGAGGCTAAGGCAGGAGAATTGCTTGAACCTGGGAGATGGAGGTTGCGGTGAGCCAAGATCATGCCATTGCACTCCAGCCTGGGCAACAAGAGCAAAACGCCATCTCAAAAAAAAAAAATGAAAAAGAAAAAGAAATGGATCTGGCAAATGCAAAGCCCAAGGAATCAACAGAAGCATTTGTACTGTGGTATTTCGGCATCATCAGTGCTGAATCTTCACAACCCTAAAAAACTTACTGAGATTGCTTTTGGAAACATAACCTTCCGACTATAAGTCTGAATCTCCTGAACCCCTTCTCCTACGTTCGCCCGCTGAAGCTACTGTTTTTATAGTTCAGTGCTTGACAATGTGGATTTTCCTAAGAATGCCATTGTTATTTTTTTGTTTTTGAGACAATATCTCATTCTGTTGCCCAGGCTGGAGTGCAGTGGCATAATCATGGCTCACTGTAGCCTCAATCTCCCTGGGCTATGGTGATCCTCTTACCTAACCTTCTCAGGTAGCTGGGATTACAGGCACATGCCACCACACCTGGCTATTTATTGAATTTTTGGTAGAGACGGGGTTTCACCATATTGCCCAAGCTGGTCTTGAAGTCCTGGGCTCAAGGGATTCACCCTTCTTTGCCTCCCAAAGAGCTAGGGGTACAGGCATGAGCCACTGTGCCCAGCTACTACTGTCGTATGACAGCAGAATAGTTTATATCAATTTGGTGGAAGGTAGTAGGTAGGAGGGGATGGCTAGAGAAGAAAATCATGATTTAACTTAAAAAAAATTATTTATTTTTTATTTTGTAGAGATGGGGTCTCCCTATGTTGCCCTGGCTGGTCTCGAAATCCTGGGCTGAAGCAATCCTCCCACCTTGGCCTCCTAAAGTGCTGGATTACAGATGTGAACCACTGTGCCTGGCCTCATGATATACCTTTTTTTTTTTTTTGAGATGGAGTTTCACTCTTATTGCCCAGGTTGGAGTGCAATGGCATAATCTCGGGTCACTGCCACCTCCGCCTCCTGGGTGCAAGTGATTCTCCTGATTCAGCCTCCCAGATAGCTGGGATTACAGGCATCCGCCACCATGCCCAGATAATTTTGTATTTTTAGTAGAGATGGCTTTCTCCATGTTGGTCATGCTGATCTCGAACTCCTGACCTCAGGTGATCTGCCCGCCTCAGCTTCCCAAAGTGCTGGGAATACAGGCGTGAGCCACCGTGCCTGGCTGACAAAACTTCTTCATGCTAGTTTTTCCTTAAAGAGGGACTACTTGCAGAGAGCATCACTTCTTTCTGCTTAGAACAGATGAAAATATATAACTATAACATCTCTAATGGCTCAAAGATACACACAGCGCATTAACAATCCACCACAGGAGTCTCAACGCATATGCAGACATTTGTCATGCATAGTTTGAAAAAACACCCCTGCACTGTAAGGACAGATCTGTACTTGTCATTAGAGGGGAACATTACATTCTAATAATTTTAACAAATGAATTTTGGGACTTAAAAAAAGCACGGCTTTTCTCTTTAATTCCAGTGCCTATATAACCTGGGACTGATGGGACAAAAAACTAATTACACTTTTCTGTTGTTTGATAGAATAATGTATTTAGCTTCAAAAGACAATGTAAAGTTACTCTAAAGAAAAAACAAATTCTTGGGGGATTAGCTGATTTGGAAGCTGAGATCTATGACACAGACTGCAATGACTAATGAGTGGTATAAAACACAATACAATTATAAAAAGATGACTGTGAGGAATTTTTATTTTCCTTTCATGTTCACTAATAACAAGCTTTCTTCATTTTAATAATATCTAAAGTGATCTCCTCTTGTCAGAGGTAGATTTTCCCAGTAGCGACTTTTCCCACTAGCTTCTAACTCCTTTGTGAAAGAGAAAATAAAGATTTACCTTTAAAAAGAGTCACAGATTGGCTCACCTGATACTGTTTAAAAACAATAGCCTTAAGAGAGTCCAGATATCGACTTCTCAGGTCCATTTTCACAATTTGATGGTGTTTGCTAGCAACTGTCAGTGCCTTGAAATGAAAATGTGCAAGACTATTATTAGGATTACTGTCTCTGTGTTTGTAATATTTGTCAAAGTAAAATGTTAAGAACTGCAATTAGTGAATAGTTTCCCCTTAAGTGTCAAAAGAAGTCTAGAAAAAAATCTTACAGCCTGTTACTGAGTTTCAAAAACAGAGTGGTTAATGCCATTAAGATTCTCATAAATGCAGTTTTTTTTATCGTTTTTTAGAAAAGTGATCCTGTTTGAAGTTAGGAGTTATAATAAATCAAGTTCAGACTTAGGAATAAAAAATAAATACTCAAAATGTTACTGTTTTTGAATACCAGTCATCTAATACTATAATGATACTGCTGTACAGAAATGCAGATATGAATGCTTTAGGGCAAATACTGAAGAAAAAAGAATGTATTGAATAAAACTTATAAAAGTTTCCTGTCAGGGAAAAAGAAGACTGAAACAGAATTACTATGATAGGCTAAGATGTTTACTTGGATCTAGAGAATAGAGACAAGTTTGCCTTAAGATACACAATAGAAATGAACATTAGTCCGCGTGGTGGCTCACGCCTGTAATCCCAGCGCTTGGCAGGCTGAGGCGGGTGTATTACTTAAGGTCAGGAGTTCAAGACCAGCCTGGACAATAAGGTGAAACTCCGTCTCCACTAAAAATACAAAAATACACTAGCCAGGCATGGTGGTGAGTGCCTGTAGTCCCAGCTACTCGGGAGGCTGAGGCAGGAAAATCGATTGAACCTCGGAGGTGGAGGGTGCAGTGAGCCAAGATCATGCTCCACTGTACCCCAGCCTGGGAGACAGGGCAAGACTCTGTCCCCAAAAAAAAAAAAAAAAAAAGAACGTTAGCCTTTGGGGTAATGTTTAAACTACCTAGGTGTAACTGAATGAAAGACTACTATGTGTCACGGAGGAGGAGACCCCAAATGTAAAGAAGTGTTAAAAGGAAATAGAAATGAGTAGCAGTCTTTGCCATTTCAATAAACCACCAAAAAACTTAAATGACAAGCAAGTACAGTCACAGGGATCCTAGGGCTCGCCTGGTCACAACACTAGAGTCCTTGGTAATCCACACAGCAGCTCCACCCAGCTCTGCACCCAGCTCTGCTGTGTGTAGTGACAGGAGGTGATGCAGCCAGGATGGCGAAGCTACTCACTACAACCGGCTGATGTGGCAGCTCTGGAACCAATTAAAGGTGCCACTGTGGTTGTGAATGCTAATAGTGGCAGCAGCAATTGCCACACCAATTTAGGGAGAACTTACTTTGGGGAAAGATTCTAGGAAGCTTGTGATACTAAAGGCAGAACCATAAAGAGAAGCAGGCTCTGAACAGAGGCTACATCTTAGGTTAAAGCAGTCTCCTTGTGTATGGAATGTGGGAGAAACGGTTACAAATGAAAATGATGTTCATCAATAGGCAAATTATACAGTTATGAAAAAGCAATGAGGTATATTCATTTGTAACCATGTGGAAATGTTCTGCTGAATTTCTTTTTTTGAGTTTCTTTCTTGTTGCCCAGGATGGAGTGCAATGGTACAATCTTGGCTCACTGCAACCACCATCTCCCAGGTTCAAGTGATTTTCCTGCCTCAGCTTCCCAAGTAGCTGGGATTACATGTGCCCGCCACCATCTCAGTGAATTTTTTTGTATTTTTTTTTTTTTTTTGAGATGGAGTTTCGCTCTTGTTACAATGGCGCGATCTCGGCTCACCGCAACCTCCACCTCCTGGCTTCAAGCAATTCTCCTGCCTCAGCCTCCCGAGTAGCTGGGACTACAGGCGCGCGCCACCATGCCCAGCTAATTTTTATATTTTTAGTAGAGATGGGGCTTCACCATGTTGACCAGGATGGTCTCGATCTCTTGACCTCGTGATCCACCCGCCTCGGCCTCCCAAAGTGCTGGGATTATAGGCGTGAGCCACCGTGCTGGGCCTATTTTTTTGTATTTTTAATAGAGATGGGGTTTTACCATGTTGGCCAGCCTGGTCTTGAGCTCCTGACCTCAGGTGATCCACCTGCCTTGGCCTCCCAAAGTGCTGGGATTACAGGCATGAACCACCACACCCGGCCTGCCCTGGCTTTTCTAATAAACATCTTGTTAAAGGAAACAGCAAACTCTGACGGTAGTTATTTTGAATGAATGGAACAGGGAATAGGAGTATGAAGCTTTGAAGGCTTTTTATCTTTAGAGACTTCTGTATTGGTTGCATTTTTTTATATTAAGCATGCATTATTTCTAGATCAAAAAACAATAAAGTATAGCCTCAAACTAATATCTTATGCCATGTTCCCATCTGCAGATAACAACACTCTCTGTTTCTTATTTTAAGAGAACAAGAATTAAATGTAGCATTCTGTCTTTTTTTTTTAGAGGTGGTGTGTTGCTTTGTCTTGTGATCACAGCTCACTGCAGCCTTGGAATCCTGGGCACAGGCAATCCTCCCACTTCAGCCTCCCAAATAGCTGCGACCACAGGTACACGCCACTACACCTCACCTGGTATTCTGTATCAAATACTTATTGAGCAGTTAAAATCTATAGACCTTTGAGTTAAGGATAATAAAATATTACAGCTTGTGATAATTTGTTCCATACCTGACCCAGAAGTGGTGCATGGCGCCTCAGCCTGGAGGAGGACATGAAGGCGTACGGAGTCTGGGAGTAGTATACCACATAGGTCGGTTTGTACTGGTTTGGCTTTGTGTACTGTGTTCCCCAGGCGATTCGAATCCAGACTGCATTCTCCTTAGTTTCTCTGAAGCTGACTGTCACCTTATTAAAAAAAAAAAACAAAAAAAGGATTAAGTTTCCTAATTAAAATCTCACTGTGGCACCAACTCCAGGTGATTTTTAGGGGTAAGCAATGATGTCCCTATAATCTTGCATGCAGGTTGAGACCTGGCATTCTTTTCTCCTTTTAATGAGTATTTTGGGAATTTTTAGGAAAACACTTTGTGATTAAAAAAAAAATCCTGGCCGGGCGCGGTGGCTCAAGCCTGTAATCCCAGCACTTTGGGAGGCCGAGGCAGGTGGATCACGAGGTCAAGAGATCGAGACCATCCTGGTCAACATGGTGAAACCCCGTCTCTACTAATACAAAAAATTAGCTGGGCATGGTGGCGCGTGCCTGTAATCCCAGCTACTCAGGAGGCTGAGGCAGGAGAATTGCCTGAACCCAGGAGGCGGAGGTTGCGGTGAGCCGAGATCGCGCCATTGCACTCCAGCCTGGGTAACGAGCGAAACTCCGTCTCAAAAAAAAAAAAAAAAAAAAAAAAAAAAAATCCTTCTCATTTCTTTTTTTTTTTTTCTTTTGAGATTGTGTCTTGCTCTGTTGCTCAGGCTGGAGGGCTGTGGCATGATCATAGCTCACTCACTGCAGCCTCGACTTCCTGGGCTCAAGCCATCCTTCCACCTCAGCCTCCCTAGTAGCTGGGACTACAGGCACATGCCATCATGCCTGGCTAATTAAAAAAAAAAAACAAACTTTTTTTGTAGAGAAAAATAGTTTCTTGGACTTGTCCTGAAAACTGCTCTTCCAGCTGTAAGAGTTTATGAGGTAAGGCAGCCTTACAAATGAGATACTTGTTTTATTTTTTATTTATTTATTTATTTTTTTGAGACGCAGTTTCGCTCTTGTTACCCAGGCTGAAGTGCAATGGCGCGCTCGGCTCACCGCAACCTCCGCCTCCTGGGTTCAGGCAATTCTCCTGCCTCAGCTCCTGAGTAGCTGGGATTACAGGCACGCGCCACCATACCCAGCAAATTTTTGTATTTTTAGTAGAGATGGGGTTTCACCACGTTGACCAGGATGGTCTCAATCTCTTGCCCTCGTGATCCACCTGCCTCGGCCTCCCAAAGTGCTGGGATTACAGGCTTGAGCCACCGCGCCCAGAGAGATACTTGTTTTACAATGAAGCCTTTTCAGCATCTAGCAAACTAGCACCCACTATCATGTTTAACAGTAAGATTTCTATGTAATTAAGTCAGGTGTTGTGGCTCATGCCTGTAATCCCAGCACTTTGGGAGGCTGAGGTGGGAGAATCACTTGAGCCCAAGAGTTTGAGACCAACCTGGTTAATGTAGTGAAACTCCATCTCTACAAAAAAAAAAAAAAAAAAAAAAAAAGCCAGGCACGGTGGCATGTGCCTACAGTCCCAGCTACTCGAGAGGTTGAGGTGGGAGGATGGCTTGAGCCTGCAAGGTCGAGGCTATCATGAGCCAAGATCATGTCAGTGCATTCCAGCCTGGGCAACAGAGTGAGACCATGTCTCATTAAAAAAAAAAAAAGGAAAAAAGAAAAATAAGATTTCTGTGTAATAATGGGCTTAAAAATATACTATTCCTAATGCTCTTATGCATTTAGCTCAGAAGCTAAAAACTCCTCTACGGGAATGTTACATGGTGAGACCAGAGGAAGTACTACTCTGTATACATTTCATGGATAAAATACAGGCCCTTCCAAACTGTTACATATGGTTGCCAATTGGTCTGGAATTTAATAGCCTGCTCCTGGATTCTCAGCTCCCCTCTGATTCAGCTTCCCTTTAAAGCTCTGAGCCTGGAAATGAGGAACTTGAGTGAAATGCACTCGGCTCGCCCACATCTCTATTTCCTCCCTCTGAGATCTTGTTCTAGGAAAAGTGGGTTGTTGTGGTGGCACTAGCAAATTCTGCCCCCTCTTTATTTAGGTCCTTCTCTGAATTCCCTCAGTCCAGGAGACAAGGAAGTCTCCCCAGTCCAGGGTATGGTGGCACAGAGCTGTGTGACTTTCTTGGGTGAGCAGCACAGACCTTGGCCCCAGTCACGTGCTCAGCAGGCCTCTATTAGCTTGAATGCAAGAGCATCTTATTCTGAATAGCTTCTTTGTTTCACATTACAAAAGCATAAACATCTGTAAAATCAAGGGTAGTTCAGATGTGCACTGACCATTACTGGAACTACTAGCTCCATGTGGCTACTTAATGTAAAATCATTAAAGTTAAATAAGATTAAAAATTCATGCCGGGTACGGTGGCTCACGCCTCTAGTTCTAGCACTTTGGGAGGCTGAGGCAGGCAGATCACCTGAGGTTAGGAGTTCAAGACCAGCCTGGCCAACATGGAGAAACTCTGTCTCTACTAAAAATACAAAAAGTAGCTGGGCGTAGTGGTGCACGCCTGTAGTCCCAGCTACAGGAGGCTGAGGCAGGAGAATTTCTTGAACCCAGGAGGCAGAGGTTGCAGTGAGCCGAGATCTCACCACTGCACTCCAGCCTGGGTGACTAAGACTCCGTCTCAAAAAAAAAAAAAGAGATTAAAAATTCAGCTGCTCAGTCACACTAGCCACATTTCAAGTGCTCAGCAGCCACATGTGGCTGAACTGAACGGTGACAATAAACAGCAGTTCCATCACTGCAGAGAGCTCTATTGGACTGAGCTCCTCCTGAAAGGAAGCATCACCCCCTGAATGGACAGGTGAGAGGAAAGGGAAGATTTTGTAATATTTACAGTGTCTTTGATATGGAGTAGAACAGTATGAACTATTACTAACTGAATTTCTTACAAAAAAAAACTAAGTAGCAAATTTTAAGTGCACAGACATCATTACATTGAATTTTATGTAAAAGATGATTTTTATTCTTACATTTTTTAATGCTCTCTGAAGAATTTTCTTAAATGAATTTTTGAATTGTTTAATATCAAAAAGGTCAACATCTTCACCTGCCAAAGTGAAACAAAATAAAGAAAAATCAAGAGAGCTACAATGTCTTCAGTAAATACATTTACAAAGAACCCTGAAACTAAGCATTTTGTATAATTCTAGAGCAATAATGATCAAATCACACAAATGCTGCTAGTACTTCTGACATGGCACCAAGAAATATGCTTCTCATTTTCCATAAGGGTGTAATAAATAATCACCTCATTTTGAAAGAAATGAGGAACAGACTGCCATTCTTTTTTTTTGAGATGGCGTCTCGCTCTGTCACCCAGGCTAGAGTGCAGTGGTGCGATCTCAGCTCACCTCTGCCTCCTGGGTCCAAGCCAAAATATCAAATACAAACGTTCAATTATAAACGGAAAATATTACCTGGTCCTTTACTCATCTGAAAAACATCCCAAACTTTCTGTTGTTGATGAAATTGAGTATCTGAGAGAGAGAAAAAAGGTTTACTACTAGCATATCATAGAACTTTGAAGTAATATGCTTATTGATATTTTTATAATATAAAACTGGGGAAAATAACAGTAATTCACAAATTGGGTTATACAGATTTGTATTCAAAACATCAATCAACTTTATATGGATTAAATTTACTTTATACAAATAAAGCAAATCATTATTTAATCCAACCCACTAAGATGACACAGTTGAGCTTTGGTATTCATTCTATGTTAGCCCATTTATTCTATTTCCACATAAGCCTGCCCCACAGAATGCCACATTAATCTGGCACAACAGGGAATGCTGTGCCCCACAGGACCCACATTTGAGTCATCTGTTCCTCTGCCTGGAGCCTCTTCTCCTAGCTCCTTACATATCCCATTCCCCGTCTCATTCTGCTCTCTACTAAGAGTAGCCCCCACCCTCATCACCCCACCCCAAACACCCCGTGTTAGTTCCCAGTTCCCATCAGAGGACTCACCACTACCTGATGTCATATTACGTGTGTGTGTGTGTGTGTGTGTGTGTGTGTATATATATATACTTATTATTTTTTGAGATGGAGTTTCACTCTTGTTGCCCAGGTTGGAGTGCAATAGTGTGAGGTCAGCTCATTGCAACCTCTGCCTCCTGGGTTCAAGCAATTCTCCTGCCTCAGTATCTCGAGTAGCTAGGATTACAGATGCCTGCCACAACGCCCTGCTAATTTTTTGTACTTTTAGTAGAGATGGGGTTTCACCATGTTGGCAAGGCTGGTCTCGAACTCCTGACCTCAGGTGATCCACCCACCTCGGCCTCCCAAAGTGCTGGGATTACAGGCGTGAGCCACCGTGCCTGGCCACATTATGTATTTAGATGAAGTTCATCTGTATACTACCCATCTTCCCAACTAGACTCTCATGGAAGTGAGGGACCTGTTTACTGTTGTAGGCCCAGGTCTAAACTTAACTGTGTAGCATAAAGCAAGCACTCAGTATTTGTTTTGTGTTTCTAAAAGACGGGGTTTCACTATGTTAACTGGACTAAACTTGAACTAGCAGGGTCAAGCGATCCTCCTGCCTCAGCCTCCCAAGTGTCGCACAGCATCACACCGGGCTTCAGTTTATGTTTGATGAACGATGCAGATGCTCTAAATTCAGCGATGGCATAGTTGGAGCAAGGTATTAATAAAGATAATTTTCATTACACTTACAGAAAACAGCTAATACATAATGATCACGATTAGTAAATACCAGGTTCTATTCTAAGTATTTAACATCTTATTTAATCCTCACTATAACCTTATGTGATATTATCACTATTATACAGTTTGGTCAAATGATAAAACCAGAGATGTTGGCATGGCACAGAGATGTTAACCACAGGGCTCACAGGGAGGCAATAATGGAGCCATGAAATGAACCCAAGAAATCTGGCCCCAAGCCCTGTGTTCTCAGCCCCTATACTACATTGCCTCCTGATGATAAAAACAGACATCTTGAAAAAGTACAGACAGTAAAGCTAGACAAAAATCAATGAGATGGAAGGGAGGAGAGGTGAGAAGCTGCAGTGTAATAGAAATAAATTTTCCGAAAGATTTTCAAATGCTGTAGTAATAATACAGATTCTTCTTCACTTATGATCGGGCTATGCCCAATAAATTCACCTTGAGGTGAAAATAATTCACCTAACCTTCATACATCTTAGCTTAGCCTAGCCTACCTTATAGGTGCTCAGAGCACTTACAGTAGCCTACAGTTGGGCAAAATCCCAACATAAAGTCTTCTATCATAAAGTGTTGAATACCTAATGTAACTTATTAAATACTGTACTGAAAGTGAGAAAAGAATGGTCGTATGGGAACTCGAAGTATGGTTTCTGTTGAATGTCTGCTGCTTTCCTACTAGGATACTGCTTTCATATGAGTTGAAAAATGTTAAGTTGAACTATTGTAAGTTGGCAACCTGAGTAATACAAAGCCTAACACGCATTTACTTTGTGCTTATGATGTGCCAGTTACCATGCTAAGAGCTTCTCAGGCATTATCTCATTTAATCCTAACAAGAATCCTGTGAAGTACATACTGTACTATTATCTCTGCTTGAAGTCTGAGGCTTAGAAAGGTGATGTAACTTGGCAAAGAACATGCAGCCAAGTGACATAGCTGGGATTTGAAACAAGGTCTCCTCGACTCTAGAATCTGAGGCCTTATGTACAAAATTGTTTCTGGATCAGGTACAGCGGTCCACACCTGTAATCCCAGCACTTTGGGAGGCTGAGGCAGGACGACCACTTGAGCCCAGGAGCTGGAGACCAGCCTGGGCAACATGGCAAAACATGGCAAAAAATATAAAAAATTAGCCACGCATGGTGGTACAAGCCTATAGTCCCAGCTACTAGGGAGGCTGAGGTTGGGAGATCACTTGAATCCAGGAGCAGAGGTTGCAGTGAGCTGAGATGGTGTCACTACACTCCAGCCTGGGCGACAGAGGGAGACTCTGTCTCACAAATAAAGAAATAAAACTGCCTCTGATGAAACTGATTGGTTAAGTGTAAATACAAATCACTAAAACTTACAAATGATGTCTAACAGGGCAGCATCATTGAGACTTGCATGCTTTTCCTAAAAAAGAAAACAAATTAATTAGCCTAACTGTGGTGATAGGTTTGTTTGTATCCCTTTAAAATACATTTTAGGATTGGTTAGAACAGACTACTATCACGTTCTCAGTACTTTACTGACAACCTGTCTCCACTCTGTTCTCCTGTTAACCAATGGACATTCTTTCTGATTCATGTCTCAGTCCAGGCATTCATAACCCTCTCTCACAATTTATTCCTCATTTATCACTTTTAATTTTTGGATTTTTTAAAAAAATTAACTTTATTGAACTATTATCATCATCCATTAAACTATATATATTATTAAAGTATACAATTTGATAAGTTTTGACTTATGAATAGACACACAAAACCATTACCACAATCAAGACAGTGACAAGATCTACCAGCACTGCTTCCCAAATGTTCTCCTGTTTTTTTTTTTTTTTTTTTTGAGACACAGTCTCACTGTTGCCCAGGAGTGCAAAGGTGCAATCTTCGCCCACTGCAACCTTTGTCTCCCAGGTTCAAGTGATTCTCCTGCCTCAGCCTCCCGAGTAGTTGGGATTACAGGTGTGCACCACCACACCCATCTAATTTTTGTAGGTTTAGTAGAAATGGAGTTTCACCATGTTGGCCAGGCTGTTCTCCTAACCCCAAATGATCTGCCTGCCTTGGCCTTCCAAAGTGCTGGGATTCCGGGCAGAAGCCACTGTGCCCAGTCTTGTGTCCCTTTCTTATCACCACCCCCTTCCACTCTTCTTTGTCCCTGTGTCTCTACCTCCCAACTGTTAGTCCTGAGGCAAACACTGATGTGCTTTCTGTCATTACAGATTTGTTTGCATTTTCTAGAGGTTTATATGAATGTTAACATAAGTGTGTACTTGTTTTTTTGGTCTGGCTTTTACTCAGCACAGTTATTTTGATATCATCCATATGTTAGCATCTATGAATACTTCATTCCTTTTCACTGCTGAGGATATCCACTGTATGGATGCATCACAATCTGTTCATCTGTTTACCTGCTGATGGACATTTGGGTTGTCTCCAGTTTGTGGCTTCTATGAATAATGCTGCTGTGAACATTAGTATACATGTCTTTATGTGGATCTGTTTTGGTTTTAAAACAATGCTACAATGCATCTTAATTTGTATAACTAAATACTTATAAATTATATTATTTACATATACCTCCTTATTTTTTATTATTTTCTCATCATAAATTTCCATAAATATAATTGCTAGGTCAAAAAGTGTATTTATTTAAAAGTAAAGGAGGTTGGGAGGCTGAGGTGGGTGGATCACGAGGTCAAGAGATCGAGACCATCCTGGCCAACATGGTGAAACCCCGTCTCTACTAAAAATACAAAAAATAGCCGGGCGTGGTGGCACATGTCTGTGGTCCCAGCTACTCGGGAGGCTGAGGCGGAAGAATCGCTTGAATCCAGGAGGCGGAGGTTGCAGTGAGCTGAGATTGCGCCACTGCACTCCAGCCTGGTGATAGAGCAAGACTTCGTCTCAAAATAAATAAATAAATAAATAAATAAATAAAATAAATAAAAGTAAAGGAGGTCGGGCGCTGTGGCTCACACCTGTAATCCCAGCACTTTGGAAGGCCAAGGCAAGCAGATCACTCGAGGTCAGGAGTTCGAGATCAACCTGGCCAAAATGGCAAAACCTCATCTCTACCGAAAATACAAAAATTAGCCAGACATGGTGGTGCATGCCTGCAGTCCCAGCTACTCAGGAGGCTGAGGCAGGAGAATCGCTTGAATCTGGGAGGCAGAGGTTGCAGTGAGCCGACTGTGCCACTACACTCCAGCCTGAGTAACAGAGCAAGACTCTGTCTCAAAAATAAATAAAATAAAATAAAATAAAATAAATAAAATAAACAAATTAAGTGAAGGAGGAATGAGTATACTGGAATAAGAAAATTATTTGAACTATATTTGTAACTTTTCTGATAGTCTGGAAACATTTTAGCAATTAAGCAGATAAATACACATAAAGACAGAGTCCTTTCTTTGCAACTTTGCCAACAAATCTGGGTGTTATTGTCTTTTCATACTTGATAATTAGATAGGTTTAAAGAAATACTGCAAAAATTACTGCTCATTATTTAAATTTGTACTGAGTGTTTTTTTCTCCTATGGTATTCACTTTTTCTTTCTTATTGATTTGTAAGCATTCTTTTTCTGTTTTTTCTGAAATGGAGTCTCGCTCTGTTGCCAGGCTGGAATGCAGTGGTGTGCTCTCGGCTCACTGCAACTCTGCCTCCCAGGTTCAAGTGATTCTCCTGCCTCAGCCCTCCTGGTAGCTGGAACTACAGGCATGCACCACCACACCCAGCTCTATTTTGTATTTTTAGTAGAGAAAAGGTTTCACCATGTTGGCCAGGATGGTCTTGATCTCTTGACTTCATGATCCACTGCCTCAACCTCCCAAAGTGCTGGGATTACAGCTGTGAGCCACTAGGCCCGGCTGTTAGCATTCTTTTAAGATGAAAAGGTCAATTAAAAATTAGTTTCTTTTCCACTGCAGTTGTATGTAGCCCTCATCCCTTCACTAGTAGTTTAGCAGCTACCTTCCATTTCCTTTGGAGTAAAGAACAGAAGAAAGAAAAACCCAAAGGGGTAGCATTTTGTTCAACACTCATCATTTTTAACACTGTTACCTCACACAGCCGAACCAAGTGCTGAACTACAGATTCCTTTCTCTGCCGGAAATTTATAGTCTGCAGTTGACTTTCAGACAAAAAGTCCCAGGCTTTTAGGATTGTTATCAGTTCATTCATGGTGATTTTCAAGATGGTCCTCTTGATGAACTCAGCAACAGTCTCATCCATCCCTTTGGCACTTTAATGAAGCAAAAGCAGCACAACAAAGTATTAACCAAATACAAAACTTGTCTATCTTTATTTACACATACACAACACATGAAAAATAGAGATAGGGTCTTACTACATTGCCCAGGTTGGTCTTGAACTCTTAGACTCAAGCAATCTACCCACCCTCAACCTGCCAAAGTGCTGGGATTATAGGCATGAGCCACTGCGCCCGGCCATTAGCATCATATTTAGCTGGGATTTTGATTTGTAGGTCAAACACCTAAATGTTTACCCTTTTCCAGCCATTCCACAGTGTTTCAGCGTGAGCATTTATTTTCTCCTTCAATTGTATATTTAAATGCTTTAGAGTTTAAAAATTGGTGCTGTCTCTCATTTCTTGGCTAGAGTATTTTGATCTTTTGATGGTGATGATCTACAAATCATTCATTCATTCACTGATTCATGTAACCCCTTACTTATGCATGCCAGGCACTTTTCTAGGCACTGGTGATAGATTATGTCTTTGGCCAAAAAAACAATGATCTGTTCCAGTATGGTGCATCCATTCTAGTGGAGGAGAGAGAGAAACAACAGGGAAACCACAAAGCTATTTTAGAAGTGAGGAGTGCTGGAGAAAATGGAATCACGTTAGGCAGGCTGAGTTGAGGGTGGGAGTGTTGGAGAGAATACGACTTTGGGACAATCCTTGCAGGAGAAGGAGCCATGTGTGGACGAGCTTTCCAGGCAGAAGGAACACCATGTGCAGAAGTCCTGAGGCAAGAGCCTGCTTGGGGCTTTCAAGGAAAAGGGATGGGGGTGGCCTCCAGTGAGGGGACGGCAGGGAGAGGAAGGAGGCACAGAGGAGGTAAGGTCAGTGATCATGGAGGGCCCTGAAAGCCACTCAGGGGATCACTGCTTGTTTTACTCTGCAAGGTGCTGAGCACAGGCTGGACACTCTTGTTTAGCTTTCTACCAGGATCAGTCTGGCTACTGTACTGACAATGCAGTCTAAGGAGGCGAGGGCAGAAGCTGGAGGTTAGCGAGGCAGGGGGAGGGGTCAGATTCTGGATACCCTTTTAAGAGGGAACTCATGGGTCAGCCACCGCACCCGGCCTTTTTTTTTTTTTTTTTTTTTTTAAGACGGAGTCTTGCTTTGTCACCCTGGCTGGAGTGTACTGCTCACTGCAGCCTCCTGCAGCCTCTGCCTCTTAGGTTCAAATGATTCTTCTGCCTCAGCCTCCGGAGTAGTTGGGATTACACGTGTGCACCACAACGCACAGCTACTTTAAGTAAAGACGCGGTTTCACCATGTTGGCCAGGCTGTTCTTGAACTCCTGGTCTCAAGTGGTTCTCCTGTCTTGGCCTCCAATAGTGCTGGGATTGTAGGCGTGAGCCACTGTACCAGGCTATCCACTACTAATTGCCTTTACAGAACTGTCTGAAGTTATCTTTTTTATTTTCTTGTTTCTAAAATTGAGCTGTAGGGCAGGACGGTGTTTTTATTCACAGCTATGCTCCTAGAATCCAGAACTGCGTCACTGTAGTCAATTAAGTCTAGTCAGCCCAAGCACAGTCTAATGCGTCCTTGATAAATACTTGTGGAATGAATGCCTGAGGAGACAACCTGGGCTGACTGGGATTCAGCAGTAAGTGAAACATCAAGTCAACACTTCTCCCATTAAGAACACAGGTGAGGGGCCAGGTGCTGTGTATCACTTGAGGTCAGGCATTCCAGACCACCCTGGCCAACATGGTGAAACCTGTCTCTACTAAAAATACAAAAATTAGCCGGGCGTCATGGCGCACACCTATAGTCCCAGCTACTCGGGAGGAGATTGTAGTGAGCCGAGATAGCGCCACTGCCCTCCAGCATGGGCGAGAGTGAGACTTCATCTGAAAAAACAACAACAAAAACACACACACACAGGCAAGGCTAGGCTGTTAAAATGAAGATTCCTGGGCCCTATCAAGTTAAACTGTGAGGATGGGACATGGAGGGCTTGAGATTTAGCATCTTTTAAAAAGCACATCAGATAATTCTGGGTAAAGTTTGCAGAACGCCTGTCTAAAGGAATTTGGAGCGCACTCAATCTCACCACTGAAGTTGGAAATCTCTTAAGTAAACGTTTACCCCAGTGACTATTTTTTAACTTTTTTTTTTTTTTGAGACGGAGTTCCGCTCTTGTTACCCAGGCTGGACTGCAATGGCGCGATCTCGGCTCACCGCAACCTCCGCCTCCTGGGTTCAAGCAATTCTCCTACCTCAGCCTCCCCAGTAGCTGGGACGACAGGCATGCGCCACCATGCCCAACTAATTTTTGTATTTTTTTTCAGTAGAGACGGGGTTTCACCATGTTGACCAGGATGGTCTCGATTTCTTGACCTCGTGATCCACCTGCCTCGGCCTCCCAAAGTGCTGGGATTATAGGCGTGAGCCACCGCACCCGGCTTTTTTTTTTTTAGAGCCAGAGTCTCACTCTGTCTCCCAGGCTGGACTGCAGTGGCGTCGTCTCGGCTAACTGCAACCCCCGCCTCCCGAGTTCAAGCGATTTTCCTGCCTCAGCCTCCCGAGCAGCTGGGATTACAGGCACCTGCTACCACGCCCGGCTAATTTTTGTAGTTTTAGTGGAGACGGGGTTTCACCATGTTGGCCAGAGTGGTCTCGAACTCCTGACCTCTAAGGTGATCCGCCCGCCTTGCCCCCTCGAAGTGATGGGATTACAGGCGTGGACTACCGCGCCAGGCCCTATTTTTAAACTTTCTTTGTATTTCCTAGCGCTTTAGTGCCTGGCATAAAGTAGATGTTCAAGATTTGTGGCACGCATGATCAAAAAGATCCCTTTTAAGCAGGCAGCGCGAGGAGCAACGCAAGAGACTACAAAGACGAAAAACGACGGAAGCCGACGTGACATGAAAGTAAAACCCCAACCCTGGGCCAGGCAACACCCCCAGGCTTAGAGAGCGGAGTCCCGGGTCACATGACCACACGGCCGGCCTCTGACGAAGACACACGCCTACGGAAGGCTCAGCCCCGCCCCACCGCGGGCGAGGTGACGTCACGGCTGGCCCGGCGTCACCGCCCCCTTTCACTTCGGCCCCTACCGCAGTTCCCCGCCCCGAGCCCGAGACCCAGCGCCAATCCTGCGCCTCACAACGTGCGGCAAGCCCGAGAAAGCCGCCCCTGAGGCTTGGGATCTGGCTTCCTCAACGCCCTGGCACCCTCCGGGGCCCGATCCACTGCCGCCCGGGGCTCTCTTACCGGCCCACATCTCCTGCCGTCTCACTCCTCAGCTGCCGTTCCCGCCCGTCGCGCCTTCAAAGCTACCAATTGCAGTTCCCGCTGCCTCCAAGCCCCGCCCACCGGAGCTCAAGCTTCGGACAAGGTCTTGGGCACAGGGAACTGCACGGGGGAGCGACTGAGGCGAAGCTCGCCAAGCCCCGCGCCGCTCTTCTTAGAAGTGTACAGTCGTGCACCAGTAGTGGACTTGCACTTAGGCTCCTCGAGCCTGGCTTGTGTGCTCGGCTTGTGGCTTAGACGCTCGACAGGGTGCGCCGTGCCTCAGTGGACTCGCTGTGCTTCCCCCCCAGGGAGCACAGAAATGGACCCGTCCAAGCCGGGCGGCGCAGGCGCCTTGAGGCCCGCGGGCGGCGGGGGCGGGGAGCCAGGACAGCGGTGGAGAGCGTCCACGGCGTTCGCCGCTTGGGGAGCGGTTCAGTCCTCGACTCTCTGGTAGCCTGCCTTCGGGTCGGGCGTCTTCGTCAGTGACTTCCGCTTCGGCCCTGCCGGTGTGACCGCGAGTCGGGTGAGTCTCGGGAGTCCGGGTGGTTCCGAGCGCGGTCCGTTGTCCCTCCTCAGGTACCCTGACGGCGCGCCCGGCCGAGCCCCTTCCTGCCTCCCGCCGGCCCAGGGAGTAAGGACCAGGGAGACCCGGCGCCCTCAGGCCCACAGCCGGGCTCCTGCGCTGGGGAGGCTGCGGGTGGAGTGGCTGGGCGCTCGCTGGAGGATACGCTAGTGGCTGAGACAGGCCCTGGGTGTCGTTCGGGGTTCGAATCCGCCTGCTGTTCACTGGCTGACCTTGGGCGCGCTCCTCCTCTCCCGGAGCCGAGGCTTCTCCGCCTGTAAAACAGGCACAACCCATCGCTCGGCTTTGAGGAATGGAGCCCCCAACACAGAGTTTGACACGAGAGCGCTCAGTAAACTGTTACTGTTTAAAGAGCAGTTGAGAATTTGCAGGTAGAAAACGGGAGCCGTTCAAACACGTTTCAGCTGCAGTGAAAGTTGTCTCTGTGATGTGAGAACCCACTAAGAGCCCCGTCAGTACACTTCACTCTTGTTTCCCCTTCAGTACTTTTTTTCCATGAAAGTAAGATATTGACCTTTCTTCTCTTGGGTTTAAAGATCAGGGGTTTTATGTAGAGTCTTAAGTAAATTAGTTTTGGAAGTCTTCATTTAAAACCTTAGAGGCGTGGAAGTTTTTGAGGGCAAAGAAATTACGTTGTGGTGCCTTTTATATCTCCTCTCTTCTTCATTCGTGGCTTTTGCACTTGTTGAGTTGATTTAAAATGAGTTTATTTTCCATCCTTTTCCTACTGCGTTGAGGCCTGAACTAGTTGTCAGTTTCTGAGACTCCTGAATTCAACATTCAGCAAACATCGATTGGGCATTTACCACGTGCTTTTGCAAGAATGCTCCCTCACGAGCCTCTGCGTTCCTTGAGATGTATGGAGAATCTTTTCCTCTGAAATTCACGGAGCAGAGTGCTGGCCCTTTGGTAATGTTTGTTCAGGGAAAGCTGCGAGGGCGCATTCACTCAAACTCTTTGGTGGAAGTCAGAGTAGTTAAATTCTCCTCCCCAGGCCTCCCCTGGGGTCACTCCCAGGAGCAGCCTGGCACGGGGTCTACATTGCCAGCGCCGGTCCCTTTCTCAGTGGCATCGGTTTAGAATTGGTCCTTTTGCGCTAAGTCGAAGTGGGTAGGGGAGGCAGTCCCCGACCGTCTGCTACCTCTCCTGCAGTACGGCTCATAGTTTGACTTATAGTTTGAAAAGTTGAAAAATAATTATTTAACTGATACTAGGGCCGAAATGTAGGCTTTAAAATATATGTTTGTTGTTTTATATATTTTAATTTAATTTATTTTATTTCGAGATGGAGTTTTGCTGTGTTGCCCAGGCTGGAGTGCAGTGGCGTGACCTCGGCTCACTGCAACCTCCACCTCCTGGGTTCAAGTGATTCTCGTGCCTCAACCTCCTGAGCAAGTGGGATTACAGGCCGGCTGTCTGGGGATAGTTTTTTCTGGAGAACAGATTCTTCAGACTCTGAACAACAGGCTTTTCTAGCCTTGTTTTTCGCTTATTTTGAAATAACGTTAGAAATTACAACTGTAGTGTAAATTTCCTGTGCAGCCGCACAGTAGGAAAATCTTTCGAAAGAAAAGCCAACTGGCATTAAAATACAGGGTTTTTCCCCGTGATTATAGATTTGTTGAAGTACGTTATTAGAATGCTTACCCGTTTTCTTTATACTAGAGTTAATATAGCGCCCGCTCTTGATTTATTTTCTAAAATTGTGCCACCTGGTGGTTGAAGTCTGCCATAGAATACTCTTGAGGAAAATTGAACTTCAGAGTCAGTAGACTAAGTGAAGGAGTGAGCTATAATTTTTATATCTCGATTAAGAGTACCCTGCGGCCTTCTACGCTCCCAGCTTACTCCCTAGGAAAAGCTAAAATTGCCCTTACCCTTATGGGTCTCGTAGCCAGCTATCAAATTTGACAGGTGAATTTTTTTTTTTTTTTTTTAACAGAACTGCCCCAGGGCAGACAGCTGAAAATTTTAAGGAGTTTCGTTGAACTGTTTTGGTATCATTATGTGCATATACACAGTGCATGGGGCTGGATTGAAGAGGGAGGTGGTGGAAAAGTTTACCCTTTTGATGTTTTCTTAAATACCAATGTAAAGATGAGACTGAGACTCTGGTGGAAGTCACAGTAGTTAAGCCCTTCTCCCCAGGAAGCCCCTGGGGTCACTCCCAGGAGCAGCCTGGCATGGGGTCTTCACTGGAATTGAATATTAGTCTATTCAAATAATGACAGTTTGAATGGAATTTGTCCCTCTCTCTATCTCACTGGAAACATCCAAGAATGAGGTCTGATGTTCCTTTCGCATTTGTTTTGACCATGCTGCTGATGTTCATAATTATTAATTATTTTTGAGATAGAGTCTCACTTTGTAGCCCAGGCTGGAGTGCAAGTGGTGTAATCTCGGCTCAGTGCAGCGTCTGCCTGCAGGGTTCAAGCGATTCTCCTGCCCTAGCCTTCCAATTAGCTGGGATTACAGGCCCCCCACCACCATGCCCAGCTAATTTTTGTGTTTTTAGTAGAGACTGGGTTTCACCATGTTGGCCAGGCTGGTATAGAACTCCTGACCTCAAGTGAGCCACCTTCCTTGGCCCCCCAAATTGCTGAGATTACAGGACTGAGCCACCGCTTCTGGCTTCTCATAAATTATTTTAAACCCATGCCATCACTGAGATACAGGTCAAGAGCAAATTCCATCTTATGGAAAAGAGACTTAGGTCTCAGATTAGTAACCAAAATGACATAACTTTTTAATAGCTGACTAGTGACAAGTACAATACTATTCTCTTTTTTTGTGTGTCTAGACAGACCCAGTATTTCTGATTTTACAGGATTTTACATCGACTTATTTGGAACCTTGGCCTAGAATTACTGCCTATTGAACTTGTTGTCAGCCAGAAGCTCTTTGGGGAAGTTTTTTCCATCTTAATTTATTTCATTCACAAATTGCTGTAAAGGCATGTCTTTCCTATTTTGAACATGGATTAAAAATCTGTTATGGTTAGAGATTATGTTGGATTGTAATTTTGCAGTTAACTACTGTGTGACCTTGGGCTTAGTTTATGAAAATGTGAGCAGTGCATATTTTCACTTACAGAAAGACAATTTCTCATGGTTCAACTGAATTTAAAAGGCTACCTGTTTCATAGGGTTGTTGCATTCTAAGACTTGTGCTTAGCACTTGGCAAGTGGTCATCAAATTATTTTCTTAAGTAATAAAGTTGATATTATGATTTTGAAGAAATTTTAAGAATAAGAGCATGGAACATGTATTTAGGTTTTCTTCAGTTCATAAAATATATTTTGAATTAAGTTGTGTTACTAGAATAGTCTTTTAAAGGTTACTGGAAGACGTCAGCACTTAATTACATGTGTTCTGAAAGAACAATGCCATTGTTTTACAGTTGTGCCTTGTACATTACACCCAAGAATATAGCAGTACATCTGTGTATGCACCAACATTTAGGCAAAGCCAGGTGATACAAAGTGGGTGGAAGGGAGAATAGGTGACAGGTAGATAGAGGGCAAGGGGAGGAGGAAGCTATCTAGCTAAAAATATGTGGTAGAGGAAAGAAAGGAGTGATAGGGAAAGAAAGGAATCTGTTGGATAAGGGATAAGGTGAGTGTTTAGAGCTTAAGTAGTAGCATCTTACCAAGAATAGGAAAAGGAAATGAAATTAAACCATTTTCTTTGACATATTCATCTAGGCTAAGAAAGTAGAAGGGCCTCATAAACATATGCAATTATTATTTGTCAATTAAAAATGCAAATAATGAGAATTAGAAGGGAAGGTGTTTTATTGGCACCTACTGTTGGCGCATCACTCAAGTAAAGATACCACCAGACAGGCTTTGTGTGAGCAACATGGCAGTTTATTCACCCAGGTGCGGGTGGGCTGAGTCTGAAAAGAGAGTCAGCAGAGGGCAGTTGGATAGGAGTTGGTTTTATAGGTTGGGGCAAGTGGTCAGTTAAAGGTGGTAATGTATTTTAGAGAGGGGAAGGGCATCACAGGATGATGACCACAAGGGTAGAGGTCAGTAATCTATCTTTGGGAGGGGAAGGGTGTCACAGGATGCTTTATCACAAGGGTAGGGGTCATCTATTACAAACAGGCATTATCATACGGGTGGAGGTTATTGGTTGCAAGCAGAGGGGAGGGTGAGGCAAATTACATAGTTACAGGGGTTGGGGCCCTGAAAAACCCAATATCCAGGCGGGAAATTCTGTGAGGATGAGCAGAACAATGGTTGCAGGTTGCAGGTTTCAGGGGGCGAGCCATTAGTTGAGGTTGGATCAAGTTGTTTCACTTCTTTCTGTGGCCACCTGGTGACTTGGGTAACTTCAGACTTTCTGGCCCCTGGGGACCATCCAGAGGTGTACATGCAGGTCACCCAGGCTATAATGGCCAGGCTTGGACTTGGAGGCCTGACATTCTCATCTTTTTATATCTGTATAAAGAAAAAAGTTAGAGAAGTGAGTCGGAGTGATGTTTCTCATGGCTTCTTTGAGCATGACAGGGGGCTGCGAGGACACCTAAAAAACAGTCTGTGATTCTTATAGTTTATTGAGTGTTTGGGTTGGTCCTTGAAGCATAATAGCTTTAAGGTGGCTGGTGATGAAGCCTTGGGCCAAGATTGGTCGGGATGCGGTCCAGGAAGACTTGGATTGAAAGGGTTATATGTGGGTTCTGGGGAGTTGTCATGCTGCATCTTGACCTTACTTAGCCCAGTGTTACCTGGAATTCTTGAGGGGTGCGTGGGTGTTTCTCGTTGATCCTAGAAGGGTGAATGTTATGAAACAGGACTGGGGATAAGACAGGCAGGTGAACGGGGAAGGTTGGCAAGGCATCTTGTCTTAAGTGGCTGAGAGGTCCTGGGACAGGGTGATATTGTGGGGTTGTTAAAAGTAGCATTTGCCATAAGAGTGATTAGTGATGGCCTGAATATGATTTTGTAGAAATTGAGAGACTAATTGGAAAATGCAAGGTCCAAATAAAAGAAGAAGGAAGGAGGACTTTAGGGGAGTAAGGATTGGAAGGTAATTAGGAAGGAGTAGCTAATGACAGAATGGAACCAAGAATAAGAGTGAGTAGAAAAGTAAAGAGGAGAACTTCATTAGGGTGAAAGAATTGGAATGTCCCTTGCCACACAAGGTCGTTTATCCACTCAGGGTAGGAGTTGAGGGTAGAAGTTTGTGGGTAGAACCACAAGATATTAGCTAAAATGATCTGGAGGAAAACAGTAAACTGGCAAGGCAAGCAGGCATAGGGCATTTAAATGTAGACAAGAAGGGCGATCAGAAGTATGATTAGACGGAAAGCAACAGAGAGCTTGTGAGGTGTAGACCAAGCTTTAGGGTTGACTGTGTAGAGTCCTGCTGCAAATAGCAAAGTTAAGAGAAGGATTCCTGTCAGTGTTAGAATATAAACTACTCATGTGTGGTTTGTGTCTACTCTTCAGGAATTTGAGTTAGCTTAAGAGAAGTAGAAGAGAGTACTTGCGACTTCCAAGAGGAGATGGATGGGCTAGGCTGGTCGTCTGATGGGCACAGTTTAATCCTGGACTGATGAACCCAGTGGGGAGGGTTTTGTAGACGCACAGCAGTTGGCTTACTGTGGACAACCAGGTAGGGACCCTTCCACCGAGGCTGTAGAACTGAAGAGGTTAGATCCTTGACCAGCGCTGATTGTCCAGCTAAGGTGTCCTCATAAGGCTGGGTATCTTGAGTGGGTAAGAGGAGGTTAGCAGCTTGAAGAATTTCCTGCCTAGTTTGTTGGAGAATTAGAAGATAGTCTCTAAGACGGCTAGTGTCCAGGAGATTAGGCCTAAGCAGAAGAGTGTGGCCATATAAGAGTTCAAAGGGGCTGTATCCGTGGGTTCCCGGGGAGTGGCATGAATTTGGAGAAGAGCAATAGGTAGAAGGGATACCCAGTCCTTCTTTAATTGAAGGATGAGTTTGGTAAGATGTGTTTTTAGGAGGCCATTAGCTTTTCCCACTTTTCCTGATGACTGAGGGCGGTAAGGGTCATGGAGATTGCATTCAAAGCTGAGGGCCTGAGAGACTGCTTGGGTGATTTGGCTAACGAAAGCAGGGCCATTGTCTGATTGTATAGAAGTAGGCAGGCCAAATGAGGATTAATATTATTTAACAGACAAGAAATAATAGCAGCAGCCTTTTCTGTTCCAGTAGGGAAGGCTTTAATCCACCCTGTAAAAGTATCTATGCATGCAAGAAGATATTTGAATTTTTTTTGACACAAGGCATATGAGTAAAGTCAATTTGCCAATTTTGCGTGGTGGTAAATCCCCCGGCTTGGTGAGTGGGAAAGGTTGGGGGTGGGGGGGGCGGTCTTAAAAATCCCAGGGGGTTGGTAGAGTGGCAGATAGAGTACTGAGATGTAGTTGTTTTAAGGATGCTTCATGAAGGGAAGGAGATAAGAGGTTCCAAGAGATGAGTCAAAGGCTTATATCCCACATGAAAATGGTTAAGAGAGGTTAGAATGGGCTTGTGAGACAGGAAGAAGGAATTTTCCTTGATCCAAAAACTAACTGCCTTGAGTGGGAATTGACTGGGAGATTAAGGATTCACAAGGAGAGAAAGTAGGAGTAATTGATGAAAAAGAAAAATACTGTCCGCTAGGAGGGGATATTGGTGGTGCATTTGCTACTTTCTTAGCTGTTTTATTGGCAAAAGCATTTCCTTGGGTGATGGGATTTAAAGTTTTTTGGTGTCCTTTACAGTGGACGAGTCTGACCTTGGCTGGGGGAAGGGCAACTTTAAGGAGAGCTTTTATTAAGGGGGCATTGATAATAAGAGGACCCCTGTGTGGTAAGGAAACCTCTTTCTGCCAATATGGCAGCATAGTGGTGTAGGATGTGGAAGGCATATTTAGAGTCAGTATAGATATTTACATGTAGTCCCTTAGCAAGAGTGAGCGCATGGGTTAAAGCAATTAGTTCAGCTTGCTGAGAAGTGGTGGAGGGAGTGTAACAACCTCAATGATAGGTGAATGGGATACAGCTGCGTAACCAGCTTTAGCTAGTGTCAACTGACGGGCTTGGTCTGGGTCTGGAATGGGAAAGAGAAATATGTGGAAATGGGGAGGATGCTATATGGATTAGGGAGACACAATCATGGGGTTCGGGGCTTGTGTTTTGGTATTAGGTGAGAAGCTGTAAAATTAGGGCCGTGTGCAATAGTCATAGTGAGAGTTTTGATCAAGAGTTAATAGTGTTGTGTAAGACGTGGGGCAGATAACATGTGGAAGATGCCAAGAGGATGCTAAAGCCTGAAGATTGTGAGAGCTGTGCAGTAAGTGAGGCATAGCCTGTGATTTTGAAAGCCTCATGAAGGAGTAGAGCAGAGGCAGCTGCCGCACGTAGGCACTAGGGCCAACCTTGGACAGTTGAGGTCAAGTAGTTTAGAGAAGAAGGCAACAGGATGCAGACCTGGCTCTTGTGTAAGAACTCCAGCTGCACCACCCTGAGTTTCAGCAGTGTATAAGGAAAAGGGTTAGGTTGAATTGGTATAGCAAAGAATGGGTTAAATTAAGGGTTTTGTACAGGTAATAGGTGCAGTTATGTGGGGAGCCAATGGAACAGGAGGAATAGGCAGAGAAGTTACACGGGGTACCTTGGAAAAGATTATTTAATTACTTTAGAAGAGAGTTAAGGGTGGCAGCCGGGCATGGAACCAGGAAATGTCTTAGCACACAGAATGGAGAAGACGGTGAAGTGGCAAGATTGACAGGAGCAGGACATTTAAGTTTCCTTAGGAATTCAAGTGAGTTTCAGAGAAGTTGGGGAGAGTATAGGGGTTTGGTACTACAGGATGGTTGGGGAGATGGTGTCCTACACTTCTAGGGTTAAGGTAGGGGGACATAAAGGGGAGGTATTGAGGGAGGAGGGTGGCAATGAGGTGTGGCTGTTTCCCAGGAACGGTTAAGGAGGTAGACAGTTTTGTTGTATCTTGGCCTAACAGGAGAACTGAATAACTGGGAATGATTAAGAAAGAATGTGGAAAAGAGTGCTGGCCTAATTGACACTAGACTTGGGGAGTTTTGAGAGGCCTGGAGGCCTTGCCGTCAATTCCCAGAACAGTTATGGAGGCCAAGGAGACAGGTTATCGTGGGGTGAGTGGCTACAGTATTGATTAAGAAGGAGATGGACTTCCCCTCCACCATAAGAGTTACGAAGCTTGGCGTCCGTGATGGTTCGGGCAGCGTTAGTCTTTAGCCACGAAGCCGAGCAATGTCGTGTATCTGACTGTCCGACTTCCAGTGGGGGCCCGCACAGATCGGGCAGAGCTTAGGAGGAATCCCAGGCTGAGGGCATTCCTTGGCCCAGTGGCCAGGTTTCTGACACTTGAAGCAAGGTCCAGGAGGGGTGGCTGGATGCTGCAGTCTGGGCGCTTTGAGGTCTTTTTGAGCCAGTGGAGTGGCTGGAGTTTGTCTTATGGCAGAGGCAAGCATTTGCAGTTCTGAAATGCATTGCTGCCTGGCTGCTTTCTCCGTATTGTTAAACACCTTCTAGGTGAGGTTAATTAAATCCTGTTGTGGAGTTTGAGAGCCAGATTTTTATTTCTGTAGCTTTTTTAATGTTAGGGGCTGATTGGGTGATAAAACTTTTTTGAGAGGTGAGAGTAGAAGTGAGGATGATGTTTAAGTTACTCCTCTTGGCCGATTTGGGAAAGGTCCGATAAAGAAAAAGGAACATGCATCCTAACCATGCCTTAGGCTCCAGCCACCTCTCCAAGGGGGAATTGTTGGGCAGGGGTGGAGGAGTTAGCTGCAGGACTAAACTGCAAGTCTGACTGGGTATGAGGTGGGGAGGTGACAGGAGGAGCATAAGGAGGTGGGTTGTAGGCAGAGGAGGAGGAGGGATGCTCTGGGAGGAGGGAGGTTCTGGTTGGGGGTTAGGGCCTGGATAAGGGTCTGTTTCAGACAGGTGGAGAGGAGAAAGGTTGGAAGGGTCAATGAACAAGGAGGATTCTGAATCACTGGTGGATGTAGGAGGAGCGGATGGGAGAGAGGAAAATTTGGGATGGGATGCATTGAGCAGAGATTAGGGAGGGATTGGAATCTTAAAAAACTGCCTGGACATAGGGAATTTCAGACCATTTGCCCATTTGTTGACAAATATTGTCTAGATCTTGCAGAATAGAAAAATGGAAAGTGCCATTTTCTGGCCATTTAGAGCCACTGTCTAATTTATACTGTGGCCAAGCTGTATTGCAGAAGAAAATAGGATGCTTAGATTTTAGGTCAGGTGGTAGCTGGAGAGGTTTGAGCTTTTTCACAACACAGGGTAAAGGAGAGGAGGAAGGAATGGAGGGCAGGAGATTGCCCATAGTTTAAGAAGAGCAGCGGAGGCAAAGAAAGCGAATACGCAACCAAGCAGTTTAGCAGGCGTCCCAGACTAAACCTTGGTTTGTATCTGCGGTGAATCAGTCAAAGGGGGCATCCCTTGTGTTGATCCATCACCTGTGAGTGAGTGACCAGAGCAGATGTGTCCCCAGTGATCAGTCACTGAGGGAAGACTGTCTTCCTGGTTCTGTGACCCATGTGGGATTTTTTTCTGGTCATGAACCTCACTGAAAGTCCTGTCTTTCTTGTCTCCACTAAAAGGGAGAGGAAAATGAAACTGAAAGGAGAAGGAAGCTGACAGGCAGTGAGAAGGGCTAAAGAGAAGAGTTGAGGCAAACTGCTTACCTGATCTGAGGATAGTGAGTGGATATGTGGGCTAGTCTGATGAAACTAGGTCATAGGTAGGTCTCTTCACGGAGGGAGCACAGGGAGGACAGGGGAGGAGGTTTGGTCTCCCATAGGCGTTCCCGCCTCCCAGGTTTCGGCACCAAATGTTAGGCACGTGAAGAGACCATCAGGCAGGCTTTGTGTGAACAACATGGCTGTTTATTCACCCTTGTGCAGGCGGGCTGACTCCGAAAAGAGAATCAGCGGAGGGTGGTGGGGTAAGAGTTGGTTTTATAGGTTGGGGCAAGTGGTCAGTTAAAGGTGGTAATGTATTTTAGGGAGGGGAAGGGCAAAATTTCTCAGATTTTTTTTTGACAGCTTGAGGTATAATTTATATACCATAAAATTCACATGGTGAAACACATATGACATAAAATTTAGCATCTTAACCATTTAAATACACAGTTCATTGGTATCAAATACATTAATAATGTTGCCAACCATCATCACCACCCATCTCCATAACACTTTTTATCTTGTAAAACTTTCTACCCATTAAACAATAACTCCCCCTTCTTTTCCTCCTGCCCTTCCACCTCCCCCTGGTAACCACCATTCTACTTTTTGTCTCTTTGACTTTGACTACTTTAGGTGCCTCATGTAAGAGGACTGTTAGACACTATTTGCCTTTTAAAAAATGTATCAACTATTATTTTAGATTTTGGGGGTAAGTAATATGCAGGTTTGTTACATAGGTATATTGGGTGATGCTGAGGTTTGGGGTACGATTAATCCCATCATGCAGGTAGTGAGCATAGTATCTAACAGTTTTTCAGCCTTTACCCTCCTTCTACCTTCTATTCCCAGTGTCTGTTGCCATCTTATCTTTGTGAGTATCCAGTGTTTAGCTATCATGTTTAAGTTAGAATATGCAGTATTTGGCTTTCTGTTGCTGTATTAATTCACTTAGTATAATGGCCTCCAGCTGCATCCATGTTGCTGCAAAAAACATGCTTTTGTTCTTTTTTATGGCTGTTTAGTATTCCATGGTGTATATGTACCACTTTATCCAGTCCACTACTGATAGACACTTAGGTTGAGTCCCTGTCTTTGCTATTGTGAGTAGAGCTACAAGGAATGTATGAGTGCATGTGCCTCTTTTTGTAGAATGGTTTGTTTTCTTTTGGCTATATACCCAATAATAGGATTGCTGGATCAAGTGACAGCTGTTTTAAGTTCTTTGAGAAATCTCCAGACTGTTTTCCACAGTGGGTGGACTAATTGACATTCCCACAACAGTGTATAAGCATTCTTTTTTCTCACAGCCTCCCTCAGCATCTGTGTTTTTTTGATTTTTTAATTAATAGCCATTCTGACTGGTGTGAGGTGGTATCTCATTGTGGTTTTGATTTGCTTTTCTCTGACGATTAGTGATGTTGAGCATTTTTTTCGTTTGTTCGCCACTCGTATGTCGTCTTTTGAGAAGTGACTGTTCGTGTCTTTTGCTCACTTTTTAATGGGGTTATTTATTTTTTACTTGTTGAATTAATTTCCTTATAGATTATTGATATTAGATCTTTGTTGGATGCATAGTTTGTGATTTCTCCCATTCTGTAGGTTGTCTCTTTTCTCTGTGCATAGCTTCTTTTGCTATTCTCAGCTCTTGAGTTTAATTAGGTTTCAGTTTTTGTCGTAATTGCTTTTAAGTACTTAGTCTTAATTTTTTCCTAAGGCGAATGTCCAGAATGGTGTTTCCTGGGTTTTCTTCTAGGATTCTTATAGTTTGAGGCATTCTATGTAAATCTTTAATCTATCTTGAGTTAATTTTTATGTATGATGAAATGTAGGGATCTACTTTTATTCTGCATATAGCTAGCCAATTATTCCAGCACCATTTATTGAATGGGAAGTCCTTTTATCATTGCTTATTTTTGTCGACTTTGTGAAAGATCAGAAGGTGTGCAGCTTTATTTCTGGGCTCTCTGTTCTGTTCCATTGGTCCATGTGTGTATTTTTGTAGGAGAAGCATGCTGATTTGGTTATTGTAGCCTTATAGTTTAAAGTAGGGTAATATGATACCTTTGGTCTTTGTTCTTTTTGCCTAGGATTGGTTTGGGTATCTGAGCCCCTATTTGGTTCCATATGAATTTTAGAGTGTTTTTTTTTTCTAATTCTGTGAAAAAATGACGTTAGTAGTTTGATAGGAATAGTGTTGAATCTGTAGATTGCTTTGGGCAGTATGGACATTTTAACAATACTGATTCTTCCAATCTATGAGCATGGAATGTTTTTCCATGTGTTTGTGTCTCATGGAATGTTTTTCCATTTGTTTGTGTCATCTGTGATTTCTTTCAGCAGTGTTGTATAGTTCTTCCTGTAGCGATCTTTTACCTCCTTGGTTAGATGTATTCCTAGATATTTTATTTTTTTGGTGGCAGTTGAAAATGGGATTGCATTCTTGATTTGGCTCTCAGGTTGAACGTTATTGATGTATAGACGTGCTACTGATTTTTCTGTGTTGATCTTGTATCCTGAAACTTAAGTCATCTGGGAGAGTCTTTAGAGTTTTCTGAGTACAGAATCATATCGTCAGTGAAGAGAGACAGTTTGACTTCTTTTTTTAATTTAAATGCCTTTTATTTCTCTTGGCTGATTGCTTTGCCTAGGACTTCCAGTACTCTGTTGAATAACAGTGGTGAGAGTAGGCATCCTCTTCCCTTGTTCCAGTCCTCAGGGGAAATGCTTCCATCTTTTGCCTGTTCAGTATTATGTTGGCTTTGAGTTTGTCATAGATGGCTTCTATTATTTTGAGTTATGCTCTTCAATGCCTAGTTTGTTGAGGGTTTTTACCATGAAGTGATGTTGAATTTTATCAAAGGCTTTTCTGCATCTGTTGAGATAGTCACATGGTTTTTGTGTTTAATTCTGTTTGTATGGTGAATCACATTTATTGCTTTGTGTATGTTGAACCCTATATATATGTTTTTTGACTGGCTTATTTCACTCAGCATGTCCTCACAGTCCATGTTGTAGCATATGTCAGAATTTCCTTCCATTTTTAAGGCTGAATAGTATTCCATTGCATGTATATACCACTTGGTGCTGATCTGTTGGTCTGTTGGGCTCTTGGGTTGCTTCCATGTTTTTTTAAATTTATTTTTATTTATTTTTCTTTTTTTATTTTTTTGAGACGGAATTTCGCTGTTGTTACCCAGACTGGAGTGCAATGGTGCGATCTCGGCTCACCGCAACCTCCACCTCCTGGGCTTCCATGTTTTAATTATTGTGAATAATATGCTGTGAACATGGGTGTTCAAATATCTCTCTTCAAAAACCTGCTTTTAGTTCTTCTGAGTATATAGCCAGAAGTAGAATTGCTGAATCATATGGTAATTTCATTTTTAGTATTTTGAGGAAGTGCTATACCACTTTCCACAGTAGCTATCCCCGTTTACATGCCTATCAGCAGTGCACAAGAGTTTTCAGTTTCTCTTCATCCTCTTCAGCACTTGTTATTTTCTGGGATTTTTTGGTAGTAGCCATCCTAAAGGATGTGAGTTGGTTCCTGTTTTCTATGTGGAACTTTTAAAAAAATTAAAGGAACTAATTGTTTCTTTCTTTTGGTAATCATTTCTGAGTTAGAAAGAATAGCTTAAGCGCAGGTGGGGTGCTGGCACACGCCTATCACAACATTTTGGGAGACTGAGGATCACTTGAGGCCAGGAGCTTGAAAACAGCCTGGGCAACATAGCAAGACCCCTGATTCTACCAACACACACACACACACACACACACACACACACACACACACACACACACACACACTGCCTGTAATGTTTTTCCTTTGACCTTGGCTGCTAATTTTCCACTTTGTGCACTTTGTGAATTAACAACTTAAGCATAATTTCAGGGATTTCAGCTTCATGTTTTCAGTGTGGTAATTAGATATGGCTATGTCTGTTAAATTTGAACTTTTTTTTCTCACAACTTCTTGTTTCATTTCATTGTTTAGTTTTTTTTTTCAGCCAGCTATTATGAGGAAAGTAATCTATATTAATTCACACCAATATGAGACTAATTGCCTTTTAACCGTCAGAATAATATACATTTTAAAATAATAAGCCACTTCTCTTAATTGGTAGAATTTCCTCTGAACAGAATGAGATGTAATCAATTTCGAGATTGTGTGAAAATATGTGAAGCCAGGCTTATTGCTTATAAGCAAGCCGTTTCTGCTTTGGCACTTATTTGCAGGATTAGGTCTCTTTAGGCTTCCTGCTTTTCTCCTGAACCTGCAGGTTCTCTAAACACTATTGATAACTTGTTCAATACGTGAAATCATTGAATAAGAAAGCTTTGGCTCAAGTTTAATAATTTGCCTGAGGTCACACAGCTGGTTAATAGTTAACATACTTCTCTGATAAAGGTCACTGAAGGTTCTCACTGAAGATACTTTTAGGTGGCATAACAGGTATATTTATGCATATTCAAGACACTCTTGTATCCACAGGTTGCACTGCTGTGATCCGTCATCATCTCCTAAAGATGCATCCTGACTTATCTCCACACTTGCACACTGAAGAATGCAACATCTTGATTAACTTGCTTAAGGAATGTCACAAAAATGTAAGAGTTCAGAAAAACAACCTGTAAAGCCAAAATGAAACTTAGGTATAACACACTGATGTAAAATGTTATCTCTATTAATAGAAGGGAATGATAATGTCTTAGTAAGGAGTCTGAGTTTAGTAAAGATTAGCACTTGATGTGTGTGATTCCTTCCCCCCCAACAAAGTACCTCCTTTTATGATTAGTAAACATCAAGCATGGTAGTTTGTTAGAGAACTTCTGAACTGGTATCTAACGGTTGAAATCTTATCTTCTTACAATAAAATGCTTTGTTTTTCCTAATTATAGGGCACTAGAACAATTATATTCAGCTCAGACTCTTCTGATTATAATGGAATTATTCTAAGATTATCTGCTCTTTGATGGCTACCATTCTGTGTTTAATGGTAATAAAAACATGTTGCATAATTAGACATTAACTAAATTTATGATTGGCTCAATCTGATGTGTTTAGTTGTTAGTGGAATGGAAGTAAAATTACATGGTTAAAACCCAAAATAGGAAAGGAGCCCACATTTGGAATGCATTGAATCAAGCTGATAGTTTCACAGCTGTTGAATATTTAGCTTTTCTTTATATATTTGATATATGACACAGTTGTTATAAGAAGCATTTGTTTTTTCTTTAGCGTTGTATGATGTTCTTTTTCTAATGATATCCATAAACTGTAGATATTTCAAATTATAATAATAGTATCCCTTAAATGAGTAAAATCTATAGACCAAAAGTAAGGTGGTAAGTAGTACTTATAAAATGTGAAGTCAGATATTTTTACTGATTCAAATAATATTGTTGATGACAATATACTTTGGACTATTTTCACTATACATGTAGATCAAAGTGAACCAGACCATATAAATAAAACATAATGTTTCAGTTTTTAAAGTAAAAACTATATAAAGTGTTCACTGTTTAAAAAACAGAAACTAATTATTTGTGTTAAAGTAGAATATTTCAATTTGTCTATGGTCAGTTGTAGTCAGAGACAGCAAAGGAGAGAGGATCTGGCAACAGAGAGGCCCAGTGGAGAGAAGGAGACTCTGTGGAATAACATTTCAGTCTTGATATTGAGCATTTTGCCAATACAGCCATTTAGATGTATGTTGTGCTTTTTGTAATGCTAGACATAAATAAGGTTGTTATATCTTCATATTTATTTCCTAGGTTAATCAGATTAAGGGCCAGAGTTTTTCAATCCTTGCTTTTAAATAATCTTTGCTTTATGTTTATATTTCTATGTTGCTTTTTGGTCCATGACTGTTTTTAAGTTGAAATCAATTTAAACATTTTTTTTTTCTTTCAAATGGATTTCTTATAGTAAAGGTGGCTTCTCAAATTACTGGAACTAAAGATGGACTTAAAAAATTAACTTTATTGATATATGATTTACATGTAAGGAAATGCATCTATTTTAAGTATGCAGTTTGATGAGTTTTGTAAAATATAGACACCCATGCAACCACCATCACAGTCAAGATCTAAAACATTTCTATCAGAGAGTTTCCTGTGCCCCTTCACAGTGAGTCCCCAACCCTCATCTCTTGCCCAGGGAATCACTATACTATTTTTTGTTGATGTAGATGAGTTTCACAGTTCTAGAATTTGCTAGAAATGTACACTACAGTGTATAGTCTTATATTTTGCTCTATCATACGTTTTTATTTCTGATTAGCGTTTCATTGTATGGATATGCCACAGTTTATTTACCTGTTGATGGACATTTAGGCAAATAAACAGTTTTCAGCCGTGCTGTTTTGGGTAAAGCTGCTATCAACATTCATTCACAAGTCTGTTATTTTTGAGACAGTATCTTGCTCTGTCACCCAGGCTGGAGTGCAGTGGTGCAATCTCAGCTCACTGCAACCTCTGCCTCCTGGATTCAAGCAGTTCTCCTGCCTCACCCTCCCAAGTAGCTGGGATTACAGGTGTATGTCACCATGTCTGGCTCATTTTTGTGTATTTAGTAGAGATGGGGTTTCACTATGTTGGTCAGGCTGGTCTCGAACTCCTGATCTCAGGTGATCCACTTGCCACAGCCTCCCGAAGTGCTGGGATTATAGACATGAGCCACCGTGCCCAACTATCATGTATAAGTCTTTGTGTGGAAATTTTTTTATTTCTCTTGGGTAAATACCTAGGAATGGAATGACTAGGTCATGTGGTAAGTGTATATTTAATTTCATAAAAGCCTGCCAAACTGTTTTCCATTTTATACTACTTTACATTCCTACCACTCTCCATCACCAGCACTTGATACTATAAACCTTTTAACTTTAGCTATTGTGTGGATATGTAGTAGTATCTCCTTCTGGTTTAAATTGTGTTTCCCTGATGACTAATGATTTTGAGCATCTTTTCATGTGCTTATTGGCCATTCATATACAATCTTTTGCCCATATTTTAAAATTGGGTTTTTTGCTTTATGACTGGGTTATAAGCATTCTTTTTATTATTTGGCATACAGGTCCTTTGATAAGCGTATTGTGAATATTTTCGCCGGCTGTGGCTTTTTTTTTTTTCCTTTAGGATGTGTTTCAAAGACTAGCTTGTAGTTTGATAAAGTCATTTTTTTTTTAAATTTTATGGTTTGTACTTGTAGTATCTTAACAATCTTTGTATTCTGTGGTCACAAAGATACTCTTTTGTGTTTTCTTTTAGTTCTGTGATACTAGCTTTACATTTAGGTCTATGATTCATTTTAAGCTAATTTGTTTTCATTTTTTTCTTTCCATAGTTGTGTATTCTTATCTGAGATTTCAAGTTAATTTTGTGTGTGGTATGATGTGTGAGTTGAAGCTGATGTTCTTTGCCTGTGGGTAGCCAGTTGTCTCAACACCATATGTTCAAGAGACTGTTCTATCTCCACTGATTTACCATGGTCCCTTTGTCAAAAATCAGTTGACCATATGTGAGTGGGTCTATTTCTGGGCCCTCTAGTCTGTTTTCACTGATTTCTATGTCTGTTCTTAACACCCGTGCCATGCTGTCTTAATTACTGTTGCCTTGTAGTAAGTCTCAGTCATATAGTGTAAATCCTCCAATTTTGTTCTTTTTCAGTGTTGTTTTGGCTATTCTAGATACTTTCATTACCATATTAATTTTAGAATCAGCTTGTCAATTTCTACAAAAAACATGCTTACTGGCTTTTTGTTTGAGGCTGACCGTTGTTGATGACTTGGATTTTATCTTTTGTATCAGCAGGCAGTTCGCGTTTTTACGTCTATTTAGGGCATACCTGGCATAGCCTTTACTCTAGGGTTGGTGTAGCCCAATTTCTTATATAATTCTTCTGGATTCTATACTGATTGTCTTGAATGTTCAATGAGATCTCTACTTCAGCTTATAAGAGCGCCATTGACTCCCAGTCCTGTGTGAGCTCTCAGTGTTTTTCAGCTTCTAGTTGCTCTAGTTGTTCTTCATAGTGATAGGCCTTGTTAAAGTTCATCCAACACATGTGCAGTGAAGGCAGCCCTATGTAGATTTCTGGAGTTCTTTTGCTGTGTATCTCTACCTCACAAATGCCAGCTGCCCCAACCTGCGCAGCCTCCTCAACTCAGTGAAACCGCCATTCTTTTCTTGAATTCTCTTCTCTGCTACATGGTTTGGAAATTGTCTCTAGTTAGAAACCTAGGTGAATGTAGGGTTCACTTTGTTTTGTTTCTTTCTTTCAGGTGTCACACTCCTGCCGTCTGTTGTTTCAATATCTGAAAATAGTTGTTTTATATATTTTGTTCATTTTATTCTTTCATGGCTAAAAGCAGAGGTTTGGAAGATAAATTTTTAAGTAAATAGCATGGGGACAATTATATAGCTGTTGGAAAAAAGTTAGAATACCATACATATGAGTCATCTTCATCATCTAATGGAGCAGTCATCTAAATGTCAAAAACGAAACCATACAAATACTAAGAAAACCTGGTTAAATTCTTATATAACCTAGGTGTAAGGAAAGTGTGGCTAAGTAAGGGCTCTGAATTCCAGAGGCAATAAAATCAAAGACTGATAAAGGATCGTTTGAGGCCTGGACTTCCAGACTAGCTTGGGCAACATTGTAAGACCCTGTCTCTGCAAAAAATAAAAATAAAATGGGCTGTGCATGGCACACACCTGTAGTCCTAGCTACTTGGAAGGTTGAGGCAGTAGGATCACTTACCCAATTGTTTGAGGCTGCTGTGAACTATGAGCCACTACACATCAGCCTGTGTGACAGAGTGAGACCCTGTCTTTATGAAAAAAGGAGGGGAATAAGAGGCCAAAAATCAAAGAGAAAAATGAGCAAAAGCATGAGAGACAGTTTACAAAAAGAGAAAAGATGGCCTTTAAACATGAAAATATGTTCAACCTCAATAGTTAGAGAAATACAAATTAAATATACTGAGATACTATTCCTTATCTGCAGGGAGGCAAAGTTAAACAGCATGACAGTGCCTTGTGTTGGCAAGACTGTGGGAGAAGGGATACCCTCATACATTTCTCATGGACTACAAATTATTATAACCTTTATGGAGAGGAATTTACTAGTGTGTAGCAAAACCGTAGTGTATTTGCTTTTTAACCCATCAGTCCCACTTTTAGGAATTTATCTTGATCCCTAAATAAAGTCCATGCTTACTCAGATTGCTTCAGGTTATTGTTTACCTCATGTCTTTTCTGTGTTAACAGGATTCCATCCAGGATACCCATTACACTTAGTTCTCGTGACTCTTTAGGCTCCTGTTGTCTGTGACATTTTCTTTGTTTTTGATGACTTGGAAAGTTTTGAGGCTTAATGGCCAGGTATTTGGTAGAATGTTTCTCTGTTTGAATTTGTCTTGTTTTCCTCATGGTCGAACTGGAATAATGTGTTTTTGGGAGGAAGACCACAGAAGTAAAGTACATTTTCATCACATTTTAATCAAGGCTATGTACTGCAACATACTTACTCACTGTTGATGTTGACCTTGATCCACTGTGTCATCCAGGCTGGAGTACAGTAGTGTCATTTTGGATCACTGCAGCCTCAACCTCCCAGGCCTAGGTGATCCTCTCATCTCAACCTCCCAAGTAGCTGGGACTACAGACCATGCATCATGCACGAATAAGTTTTTGTATTTGTAGAGACAGGTTTTCACCATGTTGCCCAGGCTGGTCGTGAACTCTTGGGCTCAAGCGATTTGTCTTCCTTAGCCTCCCAAAGTGCTGGTATTACAGACGTGAGCCACTGCACCTGGCTAGGTTTCTCCACTTTGAAGTTATTATTTTCCTCCCTTTTCATAACTCTTTGGAAGGAAGTCACTATGCCCAGCCTAGACATAAGGACTGGGAAGTTACCCTGTTCCTCCAAGGCAGTGGAGTATCTACAGGCTTTCTGGAATTCTGTTCCGGAGAGTTGTCTGTTCTCCCCCATTTATTTACTTATGTCAATATGGGCTTATGTATATTTACTTTATACCCTGGATTATAATCCAATACTACTTTGTTTTGTTGTTCATATTGTTCTAGCTTTGGCCACTGAGAGTCTTTCAGTTACCTTTTTTCAAAAACAGTATAGCTATATATGTATACATATATATATGTGTGTGTGTGTGTGTGTGTGTGTTTGTGTGTGTGTGTGTGTGTGTGTGTGTGTGTGTGTGTATATATATATATATATATATTTTTTAAACAGGCCAGGCTTGGCGGCTCATTCCTGTAGTCCCAGCACTTTGGGAGTCTGAGGTGAGAGGACTGCTTGAGCACAGGAATTGGAGACCTACCTGGGCAACATAGTGAGACCCTGTTTCTACAAAAAAATTAAAATTGTATCACTAGATGACACATGCCTGTAGTCCCAGCTACTAACGAGGCTGAGATTGAGGTAGAAGGATCACTTGAGTTTAGGAGATTGAGGCTGCAGTAAGTCGTGACTGGGCCACTGCACTCCCGCCTGGGTAACAGAGTGAGACCCTGCCTCTTAAAAAAAAAATGTTTTTTTGAACCAACATATAATGACTTCTAGGATATAGTTAGTAAAGAAATCAAAGGACAAAACAGTATTTATAGTATCCTAGCGTTTGTATAAAAAAGGAGGAGATAAGCAAAACCTAGTTGTATATCTCCTCATTTGTGCAAAAAGAAACAAGATAACCGGAAGCTAATGAGATTCATTGTCTTCTGAGTGGTGGGTAGGAGCAAAGTAGAGAGAGTGGAGTGACACTTTTACAAAATCTTTTGGCCGGGGGTGGTGGCTCATGCCTGTAATCCCAGCACTTTGGGAGGCCAAGGCAGGCGGATCACTTGAGGCCAGGAGTTTGAGATCAGCCTGGCCAACATGGCAAAACTGCATTTCTACTAAAAATACAAAAATTAGCTGGGTGTGGTCGTGTGCACCTGTAATCCCAGCCACTCTGGAGGCTGAGGCAGGAGAATCACTTGAACCTAGGAGGCAGAGGTTGCAGTGAGCTGAGATTGTGCCGCTGCACTCCAGCCTGGGCGATAGAGCAAGGCTCAGTCTCAAAAAAAAAAAAAAATTATGCATTTTGTGTAAGTCTTGCTGTTTGAACTTTGTTAATGTTTCATACACTAAAAAAAAAAATGAAAAAAAGGATGAGCAGGATTGGGAAGAAAACTCAAAAATGGAATGCAAGCAAAACCAAACAAACCCATTTCAAAATAGTCATCTAATTACACTAAAGGGAAAAATGATCTAGGCTAAAGACAAAGTAGAGTTGTTGTTAGTAGTTTGGATTTGGCAGTGGCATGGATTGGCAATTCTGAAACTGGCTTCTGTGTATTCTGTGTATTCCAAGACTGAGCAAATAAGTTAACATATTGTAGATAGTAAGAGATAGATTTCTTACTGTCATAAATATGAAAGGGGAAAGGCTAGGATGAATCCTGTGATGTTGGATTGGAATTGGAGGTGTCAGTGTGAACTCATGGTTTTCAATATATATAAGATGTAGAATACATATATATGTGTGTGTATGTTTGTTTCATATATATACATTCAATATATGTTTTCCTGTAGCATTGTGCATATGTAAGGCCCAGATTTTGTTTTTAAATACCACTCTTCAGTCAACAGAAACAAGGATCCTTGGAGAAATGACTGATTCTAGGGCTAGGGCTGGGAAAGAACAAGAAGAACCTGCAACATCTTGTCCCAGAAAATAGGACATTTATCAAAGAATGATGGGGGCTGATTAAAAGGACAGGGCCCAGCTTGAAGGGATTCCCACTGACCAAAAAATGGGACAGGATTATAGTAGTGAAAATAATATAATCGAATAAGAATCCATGAGTCCAAACTTATATAAATATGTAAATGGATGAAAAGACCCCCCCAACCAAAAAAATGGATGAAAAGGAAAAGTTTCCCTTACAGTAGAATGCCAACAAAAATATAAGAGGAGTGCTAGAATTAGAAAATCACTGTTTGGTAACCATCCTAGTAATAATTGATTTAGTCAGTAATCATTAATAGAGCCTATACTAGTGGGTGAAAAGTTTGAGGAAGTAACTGGATAATTAAATGGTCTCAGAGTGTCTCCCCATAATAATTACAGAGGAAAAGCTAATAACTTCACAGTGTAGAAACTTGGTAGGTAGCTCCTTTCCTAGGTAATAAAAGTTAACATCACTAATGGGACAAATTGCCATGTGCCTTTTGATGTGATACACTGAAGACACAGGATCACTTCTAGGGTATTCCTGCCAAAAAGGCGTAACTTGAATAAAGTTGTGAAGAAACACCAGACAAACCCAAGTGAGGAGCATTTTGCAGAATAACTGGCCTATACTCTTTGAAATGTCAAGGTAATGAAAGACAAAGAGACAAGCTGCTTCAAATAAAGATTAAAGATTAAAAAAAAATTCTTTGAGTTGGGAAAAAAAAAAAAGACCGAAGAGACATGACAACTAAATGCAAAGGCAGTCTTGGACCAGGAAAAAAAAGACCACCCAAATTTTTTTGCTTTTTGCGTGAATGATATTATTAGGCCAGTGGGTGAAATTTGAGTAAGGTCTATAAATTAGATACTAGTATTATATTCATGTTAATTTCCTAATTTTGGTAATTGTATGGGGACTTAAATTTAAGTCCTTATTTTTTTTAGGAAATGTGCATTATATCTGCAACTTAATCAGGTTCGGAAGAAAAGCTTGTGTGTGTATGTAAGAGCTAGAAGGATAAAGCAAACGTGGTGAAATGTTAGCATTTGGAAATTCATTGTACTGTTCTTGTAACTTTTCTGTAAGTTTGAAATTGACAAATATTTTTAAAGACATCTCCTGTTATCAAGAAATATTTTACCTAAGTGATCTTTCTGAAGACTTTCACTTTTTAAGTGTTAAATTGAGCCCAGGAGTTTGAGGGTGTAGTGAGCTCTTATCTCACTGTGGCACTTCAGCTCAGGGAGGAGAGTGAGTCCACATCTCTCAACAATACCTAGTGACTTAACCGTAATTCTGCAGGTCTAGATCTAGGGGAAAAAAGTTAATTAAAAGTTTATGGGGAGGATGTTTTGCTCTGCCACCCAGGCTTGAGTGCACTGACACGATCATAGTTCACAGCAGCCTTGAACTCCTGGGCTCAAGTGATCCTTCTGCCTCATCTGCCTGAGCATATGGGACTACAGGTGTGTGCCATCATGCCTGGCTAATTAAATTTTTTTTTTTTTGGTAGAGACAGGCTCTCCTGTGTTGCCCAGGCAGGTCTCCTCAAGTTATCCTCCTGCCTTGGCCTCCCAAAATTCTGGGATTACAGGCATGAGCCACTGTGCCTGGCTTGATCTCAGTTATTTAATTAATAAAATGAGTGAATTATACTACTTAAGATGTCTTCTAGCCCTGAGTTTGTATAATTCTGTTTTAGTCTTTTTTTGTTGATGAGGCCATCATCCTGAATGTCCCTGTCTGTGCTGGAATGCTGCAGTGCTCTCCAATCTGCTTGAAGTGCATGACTGTTTTATCTCCAAATAGCCTACTTTGCTGTGCTTTTATCGTTCTTTTCATGCTTTATAGTTCTGCTGTGATCTTTGCAGAGAAATGTTATTTCCACAGTTTTCAGGTGTCTGTGGGTGGCTTCTGATCTACTGGCCTATTTTGCCTACATTTGTTGGCCAGACTTAGATATTCTTTCCATGTAAAGTTAAAATACAGAATTTAGAACAGCTGTTTTCCTCAAAGCTACTTGGAAATTCTTATGTAATTTTTTCTGATACATGAAAGTAATATGTAAATAATATATATCATTTTAGGTAGTATAAAAAAAGAAAGTATAGAGCCAACAAAAATTACCTTTGGTTCAACTATCCAGAGATAAATTCACTAAAAAGTGGGTTTTTCCAGCATTTAAAAATTTTCATATTTTCCCTCTTTTTCTCTTCTTCCTATTAGCATTTTGAAATGCCCACAGTTTTTCTATCCTGGGAAGATGAATATATAAGATTCCTTCCCATAATCCCAGCCTTCTGGTATTTTGCGTTAGCGTCCCTTTCAGAGCTAGCTATTGAGAGGATACTGCTTGCTTCTTACACACTGGCTTCTACCCTCACTAGCATCACAGAACGACCAAGATCATGAATGACTGCTCTACTGCCAAATTTGGTGAATGTTTTCAGTAGTAGTTAACTTACTTTTCTCCCAGCAGCATTAGATTCCCTCTCAAAACACCCTTCCACAGGCTTCTATCATACCTTTCTCTTCTCTAGTTTTCTGTAAGTTTTTTGGCCACTCTTCAGTGTCCTTGGCAGACTCCTGTCTACCCTAGGCTACATCTTCTTGCAAAAAATCATTCACTTTAATGGTTTCAATAACTCTCAAATCTGTATCTTTGGCTCAGATTTCCTCTGAATTCCAGGTCTGTTTATCTCAACTAGATAGTGGACTTAACTGTTCTACCAATAAACTCAACAGGTCCAGAGACAAATTCATCTTATCTTCTTTGAAAAACCTCTGCTGTCATTCTTAGCTGGAAGCCAGTGTCATCTTTAATTCCTCCATCTGCCTCACCTCTTCCTGTGAGCCTTTACCAGGTCCTGTCCGTTCTCTGCTGAATCTCTGTTGAACCATTGTTCTCCTTTGCTAGTGCCACTGCCATAGTCTATGCCAACACTTTTATTGGGGCCACCTGTAAAGGACTCCTATCTGGTCTCCTGGCGGTTTTGTTTTCTTCTTTGCCTAAATTCATTTTCCATATTGCATTTAGAGTGATCTTTCAAAAATAAGTTTAATCATAGTTACTTTTTTTTTTTTTTTGAAACGGGGTCTAACTCTGTTGCCCAGGCTGGAGTGCAGTGGTGTGATCTTGGCTCACTACAGCCTCTGCCTCCCGTATTCAAGTGATTGTCCTGTCTGAGCCTCCTTAGTAGCTGGGATTACTGGCACCTGCCACTACGCCTGGCTAATTTTTGTGTTTTTAGTAGAGCCAGGATTTCACCATGTTGGTTAGGCTGGCCTCAAATGCCTGACTTCATGTGATCCGCCAGCCTTGGCCTCCCAAAGTATTGCAATTAGAGACATGAGCCGCTGCGCCCTGCCCGTTGTTACCTTTTGAATAGATCCCTTTGCCTATAGAATGCATTATAAATTTCTTGCCTTCTGTTCAAGTCCTTAATGAAACTTATCCCTAAGTAGGTCTTAGGTTTTACCACTCACCCACAGCTCTTTCCCCCTCATTCCTGTGGTCTCTTTCTTTTTTTTCTTTTTGCAAGTATATGGGAGAATGGTATTTCTGTCTTTTAAGCCTTTATACATACTTTTTCCTTTGCTGAACTTAGAGCATTCCTCCTGCTTCAACTTACTGTTTGTTAAACCAGGTTTTATCATCCTTCAGCTTTTCTTCAGCTTAGTTGGTCATTTCCTTTTCCCTTTCCTGACCTAGATTCTCCTGGTACAATCACTCTATTTGGGTAGCATCAAACATACATTGTGGCATTTCTCACACTTTTTGGTCTCAGGACTCTTCTGCACTCTTTGACATTATTGAGGACTCTAGGCAGCTATTGTTTATATGGGTGATATCTACCAATATTTATTGGATTAGAAATGACGAAGGCTGATAAATTAAAAAATTTATTTTAAAGTTACAGTGATAAATTATACTTTTACATGTTAGGATTACATGTTAGCATATTTTTCACAAAAATCTTGTTTTTAAAACCAGAAAAAAGTGAAAAGAATGGCATTGCTTTTGTATATTTTTAGTGTCTGAATTAATAAAATATACCTGAATTCTCAAGTCTGCCTTTACATTCAATCTGTTGTGATAATTAGACTTCATGAAGCCTTGTGAAAACTCCACAATACCCTTGTGCGAGGACGAAAATGAACAAAATAAATGTTTTTGTATTATTGAGAAGATAGTTTTGACCTTGTACATTCCCTGAAAAGGTCTCTGGACTACACTTTGAGAAACACTGCTTTATGGCAGTCACTTCTTATTTGTCTCTCTCCCTCTGATTATGTACTGTGAAAGTGGTGCCCAGGTCCACTTTGCTCACTTCTGTATCCCTGGTCCCTGGGACATTGTTCTTCCTGTAAAACGTTCTCAGATGTCTGTTGATTGACTTATTCAGACAATTACTCGGTTGTTTTGATTCTCAAGAAATAGACACCAGGCACTAGAGACTTACTCCATGAAAGTGTAAGAAAATTGTAGCCCTCGGGCATTTCTTCCACCAATTTCTCTGGGGCATTTGGGTCTAATATATTTCATGTAACATCACAAGAGTATAATTCTCATTTTAGCTTAGTTAATGTTGAGGTAAACGGAAGCACGTACATTAATTTTTGTCATGGATTTTTGAATTAAGATGTACATTTATGGAATGATATGAATAAATGTAAACTATGAAATATTGCCTTCTCTTATTTTTACTTGACTAGAAGGGGAAGAAATGCATTGTCGGCCGGGCGCGGTGGCTCAAACCTGTAATCCCAGCACTTTGGGAGGCCGAGGCGGGTGGATCACGAGGTCAAAAGATCCAGACCATCCTGGTCAACATGGTGAAACCCCGTCTCTACTAATACAAAAAATTAGCTGGGCACGGTGGCGCGTGCCTGTAATCCCAGCTACTCAGGAGGCTGAGGCAGGAGAATTGCCTGAACCCAGGAGGCGGAGGTTGCGGTGAGCCGAGATCGCGCCATTGCACTCCAGCCTGGGTATCAAGAGCGAAACTCCGTCTCAAAAAAAAAAAAAAAAAAAAAAAAAAAAAAAAAGAATATATATATAACTTTAATACTGGCATTTGATGCTAGCTGGCTGTTTTGCCCATTAGTTAGTGTAAATTTTTCGTTGTGTTAATGTTCTTTTCTTTTTGATATATTTTTGGAAAGGCTGATATTGGTTGTTCCTTTATATGTATAGTGCTTCCTTCAGAAGCTCTTGTAAAGCAGGCCTGGTGGTGGTGAACTCTCTAAGTACTTGTTTGTTCACAAAGGATTTAATTTTTCCTTCTATTATAAAACTTAGTTTGGCTGGATAGGAAATTCTGGGTTGAAAGTTCTTTTCTTTAAGGATGTTAAATATTGGTCCCCACTCTTTTCTGGCTTGTAGGGTTTCTGCTGAGAGGTCTGCTGTAAGTCTGATAGGTTTCCCTTTATGGGTAACCTGACCTTTCTCTCTGGCTGCCCTTAGTATTTTCTCCTTCATTTCAACCCTAATAAATCTGGCGATTATGTGCCTTGGGGTTGGTCTTCTTGAAGAATATCTTTGTGGTGTTCTCTGTATTACCTGGAGTTGAATATTACCCTGCCTTGCCAGGTTGGGAAAGTTTTCCTGAATGATACCCTGAAGAGTATTTTCCAACTTGGATTCATTCTCTTCGTCACATTCAGGTACACCTATCAAATGTAAATTAGGTCTTTTCACATAGTCCCATATTTCCTGGAGACTTTGCTCATTCCTTTTCATCCTTTTTTCTCCAATCTTGTCTTCTCGTTTCATTTCACTGAGCTGGTTCTCGACTTCTGATATCCTTTCTTCTACTTGATCAATTTGACTGTTTAAACTTGTGCATGCTTCGCGAAGTTCTCGTGTTGTGTTTTTCAGCTCCATCAATTCACTTATATTCCTCTCTAAATTGTCCATTCTCGTTAACATTTCGTCAAACCTTTTTTCAAGGTTCTTAGTTTCTTTGCATTGGGTTAGAACAAGTTCTTTTAATTCACAGAAGTTTCTTATCACCCACGTTTTGAAACCTGCTTCTGTTATTGGAACACACTCGTCATCTATTAAGCCTTGTTCCGTTATTGATGAGGAATTGTGATCCCCTGTAGAGGGAGAGGCATTCTGATTTTGAGTATTCTCTGCCTTTTTACGCTGGTTTCTTCCCTTCATTATATATTTATCCATCTGTCGTCTTTGTAATTACCGACCTTCCAACTAAGTCTCCGAGCTGACGTCCAACTTTTGATTCCCAGCACTGAAATCTGAGCAATCCACTGCACCAGCCAAAACAGCGGTGTTAAGATTGAAGGTGCTTTTCTGCCCGGGAATCTCTGGACTCTGCACCAAAAACTGGCACGCTAAGGCACCTGCAAAACCGCCGCGCCGGCCTCGAGTCACCCTGGCGACCCGTGGGGCTCCTCTGCTGGGAATCTCCTGGTCCGTGAGCAACAAATATTCATCTGAAAGTGTGGCGTCCTCTCGTTCTCTGCGCTTTCACTGGGAACTACGAGCCCGAGCTGCTAGTGATCGGCCATCTTAGATCTCTCTCTCGAAAATTTTTTTTAATTAAAAAATTTATTCTGTAAAGGTCATTAGGTAACAAATAGCAGACTTTAGTCTATCTTAAATGCTTCCTAGAAAACCTGACCAGTTTCAGTGTGGACCTGAAACGTACATTTAAAGTAGTGGTAAAGCAGGAAGAAAATAAATAGCATGAGGCATAGCTTATTAATTATGTGTTGTCTGGTTTCCATGAAAGCCTTAATTAGAACAAAAAGGAAAATTTGTGCTTATTACTACAACTATCAAGTTCAGCATTTATGACATGCCATTATAAAGCAGATCACCATGCTGCCTGACCCACCCTTGAAAATCGTGAAGTGCAAACACACTAATTATGTTCTTACTAAAATTCAGGTTCTTAACTTCAGGCTTCAGCTTCACCTGCTTTAGAGCACTCATACTTTTTACCACGATAATAGTAATAGGACTTGAAACAACTAGGAGATTTTTATTTTATTTTTGAAACAAAGCAGACTGAACTTCAGGAAGATTTCCTTATATTGTAAATCGATGTCTTATTTATATGACCTTTATAAAGCATCTAATTATAGTGTTATGTGATTTTTTTGTTTTGTTTTTGGGTTTTTTTTTTTGAGATGGAGTTTTGCCCTTGTTACCAAGGCTAGAGTGCAATGATGTGATCTTGGCTGACTGCAGCCTCTGCCTTCTGGGTTCAAGTGATTCTCTTGCCTCAGCCTCCTGAGTAGCTGGGATTATAGGCATGTGCCACCACGCCTGGCTAATACTGTAATTTTAGTAGAGATGGGATTTCTCCGTGTTGGTTAGGCTGACCTCAAACTCCCAACCTCAGGTGATCCTCCCGACTCAGTCTCCCAAAGTGTTGAGATTACAGGCGTGAGCCACTGTGCCCGGCTGTGTTACCTATTTGATGTATTTTGGTGACAGTTTGAGTGGGAGGAAATGAGAAAAGGGCTCCAGCACTAGGCGTTCATTAGATAACTCTTTTACAGGACAGTGTTTGCTAGTGAAATTATTCATTGCCTGTGTATGGCAGTGTGGTCACACTGCAGCTTGACATCAGTCCCTGTAATAGAGAATGGATTGTGCTATGATTTTTAACATTTCCCTTAAGAAAGGAGTGTTAGGTTATGATAAAACTTTTACACTGTGTTTGTGAGGTTTTGGTGAGTTATTAAGTAGTCTTCCATTTTATCTAGAAAAAGCCTTTAAATCTTTGTTCTATTTGTAGAACATTTATTCCTTCTTTGTAAGAAGAACCAGGATAATTTGTTCTTTTGTATACAGTTGAATCCTTGAACAGCTTGGGAGTTAGGGGCACTAATCCCCACCCAGTTGAAAGCCCACATATAACTTTTGACTTCCTGAAAACTTGACTGAGAGTTTCCTCTTGTCTGGAAGCCTTACTGATAGCATAAATAGTTGATTTACACATATTTTGTATGTTATATGTGTTATATATTGTATTCATACAATAAAATAAACTAGAGAAAAGATCATGAGAAAATACATTTGTAGTACTGTATTGTATTTATCCATTTTTGTAAGTTTATGTCCTCTGTTTACAAGATGACATATGTCAGTCTGAAAAGGTAGACAACCATAGCTGCAGACCCCAATCTGCAGTACAGTTCAAGTAACTCTACTTTTTCTTGTGATTTCGTAACTTCTCTCTGCTGCTTGGGAGCACTTCCAGCATCACCAGTGGCACCTCCTATGGGTTCCATGATGTTATTAAAGGTTTATGGTTATTGCAGTAAACATAACCTGCTTGCTGTGTAGTTATTGGTATCCCACGGTGTTTTAAGTGGATCCTTGTAACACTTGAGCCCACTGTAATAGCAATAGAAGATGACTTCAAAATTATTACAGTAGTTTAGTATATACTGCAGTTAATGTAGTTATGGTTTGATACATCTTTATGTTTGCTAACATTTCTCTCAGCTTTGAGTGGTGCCATCTATGTTTTGTTGTTTGTATGTGTTTTGATAAATTTTAACTTTTTATAATTTGTATATGTTTGATGGTAGTAAATGACAAAATAGACTAGTATTTACACGTTTTATGCATTTATGCCGTACCTTTTTCTTAATTTGTTTTTGATATTTCTAGGCTGTGGTGGTTCATCTGTGAGTTTTTTTTAAATAGTTACAAATGTTCAAAAACTTTTTCGATATATTTACTGAAAAAAATCCATGTATAAGTGGACCCACGTAGTTGAAATCCATGTTGTTCAGTGGCCAACTGTGTTTTATACATGTGATTTAACTATTACTTGTTTATTAACAAAGTAACATGGTAAACTCATTCTGTAGGAGTATTTAAATTTTATGTGCCCTAAACCTTGGCATACTATGGGATGAAATATTTAACTCCTTTTCTTCCTTTTAGCACAACATTCTGAAATTTTTTGGTCATTGTAACGATTTTGATCGGGAGGTGAGAAAATGCCTGAAGGAGGAGGTAAGAAAAGTGTCAAAGGATGGATATGGTTGAACGTAGAAAAGATCATTTTTGAATGTTGTATATTACTGCCATTATTGAATTTTTGCCAAATTTTAGTGTAACAGAGAATTGAGTTTACATGTATGACCTTCTCTCTGTTAAAGAGAATAAGTGAAAGCTTTTCTGGGGACAGTTTTAGAACATAGCCTTTTTGCCATGAACACAAATGAGGAAAACAACTTCCTTTATGATAATTACTGTAGATCATCTGGATGAATTTTAAGGTGTAGGAAGTTGCATCTCTGGCTGGCAGAATAACTTCTATCAGTCACCTGTTAGCTGATTGGCAGGTAACTGAAACTCTGGGCATATATATATACATACACATACATACATACATACACACATATATATATATACACACACACACATACACACTCACACACATATATATAAATTGAGGAAGTTAGAATTAGGCTCTTCTCAGCTTTAACATTCTGAATTTCTTTGTAGTTATGCTTTGTGTAAGCCATAGGGATCGAATTTGACTTGTTTTGGAAGACTGTCATCTCCTGAACTTGATTTTAGGCTATGACTTGGACTTGGGCACATAGCCAAAGTACATAGTTCATTATCTTTTTCCAGGTACTGCCAACCAAGCAGAGTGCATTTTAAACCTTTGAAAAGAAATTTGATTCAATTTCTGTTTTGTACATCAGATTTTTTGTGTCCAGATCTTTTAAAAATATATGATGGCTAAAATTTTGCCTTTCAACTTTCATTTTTGTTATTTTTGAACTCTTTTTTTTTTTAGCCTCAGATGAAAGGTTTAAGTATAATATTTGAAGTTGTCCAGCATCTTTCTTTTGATTTTGTTTTCTGCTCAGGCTTTTTTTTTCCCCTTCCTGGATTTCCTTTTCAGTGTGACACTTACCTTTACTGGTCAAAGAACATTTTGGCGTTCTGAGTCAAGAGTAATAGTTTATTTTTTTCTTTTGAGACAGAGTCTTGCTCTGTCATCTAAGCTGGAGTGCAGTAGGGTGATCATAGCTTACAGAGGCCTCAAACTCAAGTGATCCTCCCACCTCAGCCTCCTGAGTAGCTAGGACCACAGGTGTGTACCACTGTGCCTGGCTAAGGTTTTGTACATTTTTTTTGTAGAGATAAGTCTCGCTGTGTTGCCCAGGGTGGTCTCATTCTCCTAACCTTAAGCAGTCCTCCCACCTTGGCCCCCCAGAGTGCTGGGATTATAGACATGAGTCACCATGCCCAGTCTTATTAGCGTTTTTAAATGATTTATTGAACATATTTGTCTTTCATATGAAGAAACCAGTCTATATGAAAACTACATCTAGGGCAGTATTTCTATTTTAATAGTAAGCTTATGAGCTGGCCTCTGTAATCCCAGCTTCTCGGGAGGCTGAGGCAGGATTACAGGAGGTGAAAAGTTTGAGGCCAACCTGGGCAATATAGTAAGACCCTGTCTCTTAAGAAATCTCTTAAAATTTAGCCGTGTTGTGGCATGCACCTGTTGTCCCAGCAACTTGGAGGCTGAGATGGGAGGATCACTAGGGAGCCCAAGAGTTCAAGTCTGCAGTGAACTATCTATCTAGATCGCCACTGTGCTTCAGCCTAGGTAACAGAGTGAGACCCTCTAAAAGATAATATTGGCTGGGCGTGGTGGCCCACGCCTGTAATCCTGGCATTCTGAGAGGCCAAGGTGGAGGATCACCTGAGGTCAGGAGTTTGAGACAAGCCTAGCCAACATGGTGAAACCCTGTCTCTACTAAAAATACAAAAAAATTAGCCAGACATGGTGGTGGGTGCCTGTAGTCCCTGCTACTCCTGAAGCTGAGGCAGGAGAATCACTTGAATCTGGGAGGCACAGGTTGTGGTGAGCCCAGATCATACCACTGCGTTCCAACCTAGGCGACAGAATGAGACTCTGTCTCAAAAAAATAAATAAATAGTAAGCTTATGGAAAAATACAGTTCATCCTATTTTATTTGGTATAGCTATTTGTTTTTTACATACTTGCAGCTGCATAACGTAGCTTTTTTCCTGTGTTTAGATTTTTTTCCCCCTAGAGTTCAGAAATTTTGCCACTGCTTTGTCAGTTAGATCTTCATATGAAATTGTCTTCTTAGCTGACCTGAGATCTGTTAGTGACTATTTGGTAGACTGTTGAAGATATTTTTCTTATTTGTCTGACTTTGTTTTCATGTACATTTTATGTGTTTTCCTTGACTTATTTTCTAAGTCCTCTATGTAGTTTTATGTTGCTTTATTCCCTAATTTGTAGATATTTTTCTGGCTGCTTGTCCATCACTAATCCTTTGAGTCTGCACTGATGTGTTTCTTCTGTACTCTTAATGCTTGCTTTAAATGCTCTCCTGCTACTCTTTGCTTCATGTGTCATCTGATTACTTCATTCTGTGAAGCTTTTAAGTAGAAAAGAGTATGGCCATTTCTTTCTGAGACTCTGCTGTGTCACTGCTTTTATTCTTTATTTTTTTATTTTTTTAAAGGATGAGGTCTTGGTGTGTTGCCCAGGATGGTCTGAAACTACTGGGCTAAAGCTGTTCTCCCATCTTGGCCTCCCAAAGTGTTGGGTTATAGGTGTGAGCCACTGCACCTGGCCTTTTGTTCTTCTTACTGAAAAAAAAATCACTAATAGTACTTTTGTGGCATCCTTTTTTGTGTCTCTTAATTGTTTTGTGTGGGGTTAATTGGCCTTTCATTCTGTCTGTATTGTTTAATGGAGTTTTGTGAATAACTTAGTATTCACCTTTTCCCCCCTTTTATTCAGGGACCATCTTGACTTCCTTTGGAGATATCTTCACATATTTTAATGTAGACTATATTTTAATTTGCTCTGTAACTTATTTTATCGGCCTGCTACAAAGTATTTACTTCTGAAGACTTACCCTTAAGACCCTTCTCAATCTGATTGCTGGGGGCAATCTAGTAGACATGATGAAAGATATATATGAAAGCTTTTTCTCAGCAGATATCGCTCCTTGTTCTAGAATAGTGTTTTTGATTTTTTCCCCCAACAATTTTATGAGTAAATTTAATGTATGATAGATAAAGTGAATGACTTTGAAGGGGCTTGGTGCTTCATGTGTAATTTGAAGTAGTCTTTTGACAAGGAAGGAAAAAAGTTTGAAAACTACCATTCTAGGAGATATGTTAGAATACTTCAATCAAAACTTTCAAGAAAAAGTTTTAAGAGAACTCTTAAAGATTGTCTAGCCAACTTTTTTTTTTTTTTTTTTTTTTTTTGTGGGGCAGAGTCTTGCTTTGCTCTGTTGCCAGGCTAGAGTGCAGTGGGTGATCTCGGCTCACTGCAACCTCCGCCTCCCGGGTTCAAACAGTTCTCCTGCCTCAGCCTCCCAAGTAGCTGGGACTACAGGTGTGCGCCACCATGCCTGTAGCTAATTTTTGTATTTTTAGTAGAGATAGGGTTTCACCATGTTGGCCAGAATGGTCTTCATCTCTTGACCTGATGATCCTCCCGCCTCAGCCTCCCAAAGTGCTGGGATTACAGGCGTGAGCCACCACGCCTGGCCTAGCCCAACTTCTTATATTTGAAGTTATTGACCCAGAAGAGTGAAGTAACTCAAAGTCATGAATCTCCACATTACTCTCTCGGGTGGTAGGGTTCATTCCTGATTAGCTCTGTATCACTAATCTTTAATTTCTGTGGCCTTGCTCTCCAGATCTGTGACTCCTAAAATATTTTGATGTTTAACTGTTAATGTGTTTTCAATTTTCTCTATTTGAATTTACTTTTACCCTTTTCCTCTTCTGCCCAGGGGAAAACACATTCATTCGCCTTTGAAGTGTGTTGGATTAATGTATATATTGTAAGCATATAAATATATACATATAAAAACTACCAAGTTTCTCTGCTTTAAATATAGGCTATTTGAGAATATCTAAGTGCCAGGCTCTGTGTCACCTGTTGTTTATAACCTGCTGGCCAGATAAGAATACTAGGCTGAAAACCTCTTGAGATGAAAACTGCATCTATATGCACCTGATTAAGAAACATAGGATTTGGGGAGAAGTATCAGGTTTGTTAACTGTTCATGATTAAGAAACCTTGGGAAGTTCAGCTGACTATATTTTTATATGAGTCATTAGGATAACACGGTTGCTAAGAGCCAGATACTGTTTTGATAATACCTAAAGAAATATAATGTGAGTTGATCATAAGATCTAGGCCCACTGTAGTCCATGTCTGTCATTGTGACTAGAGCACTGTATTCAGTTTTGGTTGTGATTTTTTTTTTTGTGGGGAGGGGTGTAAGAGGCATTGATGTTAAAGTGCTTTATAGAATAAAAGTGATTTTATAGATTAGATATTAAAAGACAGAGGCTGTTCTGTGCATCAGTTGTAGAAACCAGTAACGTTCAGCCCAAAAGGTAGTAAGTGGGTTATCTGTAATCAAATGTTTGAAAATGATAGCAGACAAGAAGAAATAAAAGGTGGTAGTTTACAGGAAAGCACTTCTTGGTTTAAAATGAAAAACTTTGGAAAAACTAGAATTCTCCAGCAGTTAGACAGGCTACCTCTCAAAGTAGTGAGCCTCTCAACTAGGAGTGCTCAGCAGAAGTTAGAGTACTTGTTAGACTGAGCCCCTGAGAACATGGACAGAATTTATCCATCTTAAATACTTATTTAATTTATATTTTGGGAAGAAATTGATTGAGCAATCATTTGTACATCTATTAGGATGTAAATGCTGTACTGTATTGAGTGAAATTGTGCAATATTAGATATTCTCCAAGGTCATTATTTCCAATCTCAGATTTAGTTAAATAAAATATAAGAATTCTGTTAGTAAGAACATTTTTTAAAAATTTAACCCCTATTAACCTCAAAGAACATTTATATTTTGCAAATATTTCTAAACCGTAAACTGCTATAGTTACATAATCTGCTCTCTCTTTTCTCCCCCCTCTTCCTTTTATTTTCCAGTACATAGAAAAGAGGAACAAGAGCAGGGAGCATGGCATTGCAATGCGAAAGAGACTTACTAATCTTCCAGAGGAATCCGAAAAATAAATTGTATTTTCACTGGATGCCTTGGCTGAGAGAAGACCTAAAGACTCTGGGTTGATACATGAAATGGTCCTGTCTTATTTGGTCTCCAGAATCCTTTGAATGGAAAGTGACCTGTGAGAAATTGAACCATGGAGAAATATGAAAACCCTGGATTCTGAATATTTGTTGGGCAGAGTGTTTAGTACCATCTCCCCTTTACCAACAAACCTGACTTCACCATGTTTCTTCCCTTTGCCTACAGCCAGTTAATATCTGAGTAACTAATCTCCGTCAATAAAATAATTTATTCAAATTTTTTTTCTCCTTTCACTTACATTCTTCTGGCATTAGGGCAAAATGATGCCATTAGGCTCTTTCTTTTTGACAACATGATGTTGAAGAGTTCTGGGGAAATCCCAGCAGTGTTAACTGTTTGAAAATGTTCCAATTTTACTGTTTTTAAAGAGTGATTTTCTAAATGATTAAAATTTTTTTTAAATCATTAAGAAATGATTGTCTGCCTGGGCGACAGACTCTTTGAGACACGCTGGAGCGCAGTGATGCAATCTTGGCTCACTGCAACCTCCGCCTCCTGGGGTCAAGCAATTCTCCTGCCTCACCCTCCCTGGTAGCTGGGAATACAGGCACATGCTCCCACAACTGGCTGATTTTTGTATTTTTGATAGAGGTGGGGTTTTGCCATTTTGGCCAAGCTGATCACAAATTCCTGAGCTCAGGTGATCCCAAAGTGTTGGGATTACAGGTGTGAGCCACTGTACCCAGACTAAAAGTTTAAATATTTATACTTAACATTGATAAAATTACATCTGGTTAGGATTTGAATCTTAGCAGACTTTGCTTTCCCATTTGGTTGAATGTGCCCACTTGAGGGGCCTCCTGGACATTAACCTTAGGCCAATGTATCTCCTCTCTGCTGAGTACAGGGCTCTTCTTCCCATGCCCAATTCTAGCAGTTGTCTCATCTGTTCTTCTTCCAACTGTTTCTGAGACCTGTGACAGTCTGGAAGTCAGCAGCTTCTAGTTGCAGCCACAGCAGGGGCTTGGTCTTCTTGTCAGGTGTCAGGCTGAGCTGTGAGCTCCTTCTGTTGGAGTTCTGTGTATAATGTCCAGCATGAGGCCTTCTTGGTGTCGGTGTTTAATAAGTGATTTCCCCATCACAGGAGGTACTCAAGAAGCTGGACCTTCACTCAGCAAGTCTATTACAGAGCATAGCAGATATTCAGTGAAAGGATGGGGAAAGAACCAGAATGAATTCTGAAGTACCTTCTAAGACAAAGTATATGAATATTTATTCAGTCCCCCTAGTGTCAGGGAGTACAGATACAGAAATGAGACATTTTGCCTTCAGATCTTTGTAGTAAACTGATAAATTGACTTTTAGTCACCTATAATCATCAGTGCCATGATTAGGTAGGTGTCATAGAAGACATAGAACATTTGTGTTCAAGTCTTCATGAAGAAGGAGCTATTCTAAGAAAGTTATTTAGCAAAGATGACCTTTGACAAATGAGTGAAAATGGGATACAATCTGAGGCACTTTAAGTCATTTAGCATGACTAGAATATGGGAGCTTAGAGTGGAGGAAGATCACAGACAGCTTTGGAATCTGTTGGAATTTTATTTTCAATGCTGTGATGGCCAGTTGCAGTTCTTAATATGGTGATTAGGGATTTGGGGAGAGGAGTTAGTTGGAAGGCTGATATATTTGAATTTGTATTTTAGTAAGATTTTTCTGGTTATAGTTTGGGGGATACATTGGAGGGGAAGGAAGATTACGCCCAGGGAGACCAATTAGATTTTTGTCCTAACTTAAGTGAGAAATGAGGGCCTGAATTAAAGATGTGGCTTTGGGAATCGAGGAATGACTATTCAAGCATGTTGTCAGCATGACTGGCTAAGTGTAGGGTTTAAAGAAGCATCTAGGATATCTCAGGCGTTCAATTTGTGCCTGCATGGGAAAGAGTACTGGGGAACTGAAGTGTGTGGAAGATCCGAGGGGAGATGACTTACGGGATGCTGCTGGCTATTGAGGTCTGTATCTCATTGGAGTCACCTAAGTAATATATGAGTACATTTTTATGGGATATTCAAATCACCTACTGTTTTTAGGTCTTACTCTCTGTGTATTCCAGCTGTTGCTGATCCCTGTAGAATAAAGTACATATTCAAGGCCTATGGCAATGATCTACCTTTCCAGCTCTCTCTAGGAAGGGAGTTTGAGAGTTAGCTGGAGCACAGGGAGCAAGAGAGAGGGTGGCGTGAGCTGAGGGGACACAGGTGGGCAGGGCCAGAACACATGGGCCTTAGAAACCACCTCAGGGAAGTTACATGTTTGAAGGTTTTAGGGATTGGTTATGATTTTATTTATTTATATTTTATAAAGATCTTTCTGGTTATTTGGTGAAGAGTTACGGTTAAACCAATTCAACCCAGTGTCAGTACTTGTCACATAGAGTTACGGTGATGATTGGTTGACATGTATGTAATAGATTATCGCACAAGGTAAGGGCCCCCTCAGTATTGTTACTCTCTAAAATGTACCTGAATTGGGGTATTGGAAACACTTCCCCTGCACTTTGGTAGAATGCACCAAATCACTAGGGATGATATGATTTGAATGGTAGGGGGTCAAGGGGTGAGGGGCTTAATAAGAGACGGAAAGAAAGGCCAGGCCTCTAGAACTCATCCCAACCCGGCCCCATTCTCTGGCTCCCTGTACATCCTGCCTTCCCATAGAGGAAGCCAGTCCCAGGGATGGCTGCGTCTTACTCCATGCTTTACATCTTGTCAGCCTTGCGACTTTCCCCAACGTACTGTAGATCAGAGTGAAATCTGCATCTCTTTTTCTAGAGCAAACACACTTCCTGCAGATGTCCAAATATTTTAACTTCCCATGTACAGTAGAAGCCCAAGAGGCTGGAGCGAGATTGGGATGGGGAGGAGCAGATGTCCCATGTCTTCTTGCCTTTGTCAAGCATCTGGCACTGTGGCAGATGCAGGTGATATCATGGTGAATAAGATGGATGTGGTTCTAGTGACGGTTCACATCAGGAAGGACCACTTGTGTCCCCTTAGGGAGTCTGGTTTTCCCACCGAGGGCAACAGGAAGGCATTGTAGGGTCTGTGCAGGATTCTGAGTGAAGGAAGAGATTTGCTTATTGTCAACTTTGAGATGAGAAGTAAACCTTTGGGTCATAAGTGACCATCTCTTGGAAGCTGAAGAGCTCAGGCCAAGGTTTTTCTGAGAAATCAAATTTTGCAGAATGCTATGAACATTGATGCTCTGGTGACAATAAATATATTAATGCTTTATTGCAGGAAGCACTACACAGTTTTACTAAAGAGTGAGGATAGAAAGTTAAGCTGTTTCTGACCTTTTATAAATGAAGTTTAAAATCAAGTTAATCTCCATGGAGTTTTTAGCTCAAGCACACAATTAGTTTTCCATAGAAAGAGCTTGGGCTGAACCAAGTGATGCTATTGATCTTCTTGGTGGGCATACAAATACTTCTGTTCCCAGCAAACAAAACAACAAAAACAAGCCTCACTGTCCCAAGGGAGTTGCCCCTTTCACCACACCCTGAGATTGAAATTGGCACCCTTTAAATGATATATCCAGAGAACCAGCTATGCTGGAATCTACCTTAATCTGTAGACATCCCTGCCTCCCCTAGAGAGGTCACTGAATAAGTACATAGGAGAAAGTGGTGAAGGGAAAGCAAAGGGATGCTTTATTATTACCTGTCTCCTGCCTCTGATATCAGAGATGGAACAGGTGGCCTGAGTTGGAAGCCTGTGGGGCTGTTTCAGTCCTCTAAGCTCTAGTCTGATCTCACCGGCAGCTGGTCACATGGGAGGACAGGAGATGGAGATAGGGAGGGGAAGCAGAGACAGGTGGCTGAATTTCTCTCACTTAGAAAGTAGAGTGTATACCATGTCTGAAATGAGCGAACGGGAAGATTGCCCAAATCCTGTAAAAGACCTTTTTTGTGCTATTAATGCTATTCTTTTTTTTTTAATGATAAAATGTTTCAAGTTTACAGAAAACTGTACAGACTAATATGAACATGCACATTCCTGTCTAGTTCTATTAATATTTCATCACACTTTAAAAAAATAATACAAAAGTGGATGAAGCCTCCTGTGTTTGTCACCCCAAGCCCATTCCACTTCTTCCTTTATTGGTGGTAACTACTACCTTGACTTTAATGTATTTCATTCCCATGTATAATTTCATACTTACATACATATGTCAATATCCGTCGCCATATTTTATTTTGCGTGTCTAGACGTTTTACTTGTATTCTTTGATAGCTTACCTTTTAAAAAAGAAAACAAAATATGTTGATAAATGAGGCTTTTATTTATTTTGACTGCTGTATAGCATTTCATTGTGTGACTATACCACAGTTTATGTGTTTCCCCGTTGATGGTTACTTAGATATTTAGTCTTTACTATTATAAACTTCAGTGAGCTTCTTGTGCAATCTGGGAGAGTGTTTTTAGGTATAAACCTAGAATTTTATTTATTGGGCTGTAAGGTATGCATTTTCTTTCTTTCTTTTTTTTTTTTTTTAAGACCCCGTCCCCACCAAGTCTAAGGTATGCATTTTCAAACTTATTAGAAGTTGCCAAATTACACCCCAAATGGTTTTAAGATTTTAAGTTTTTTTTTTTTTTTTTTTTTTTTTTTGAGACACAGTCTTGCTCTGTCATGCAGGCTAGAGTGCAGTGGTACGACCTTGGCTCACTGCAACCTCCATCTCCTGAGTTCAAGTGATTCTTGTGCCTCAGCTTCTCAAGTGGCTGGGACTATAGGTGTGGGGCACCATGCCCGGCTAACTTTTGTATTTTTTAGTAGAGACGGGGTTTCACCATGTTCAGGCTGGAAGATAATTATGATTTTTAAAATAGTGATCTTACACATCTTTTGCTAGATTTGTTTCTAAGTGGTATTTTTAAAATTCCTTATTCTAATATCTTTTCAAAAAATTCTATAAGCTGGAATTATAGGCATGAGCCACTGCATCCAATTTATTCTAATTTCCTATTGCTGATGTAATGGAGTATAACTGAATTTTGGATATTTTATATTCATAAGACTAGTTGAACTTTCTTAATAATTCTGGGGCTTATCAATGATCTTAGGTTTTTCTATGTAGACGGTCATGACACTTTTGAATATTAACAGTATTGAGTCATTTGTTTCTTTCCAATGTTTATAATTTCTTCTTTTATTGTACTTAGAACATTCAGTATAATGTTCGATACATCATACTTCTCTTGTTACTGATGTTAAATCCTTGTATTTCACTGATAAGTAGCAAATTTGCAGTAGGTTTTTGGAAGATGTCCGTGCCTCCTTAAGGAAGTTCCTTTTGGTAATTATAGTTAGACTTGCTCAACCTCAACTGCACCTCCTTGTGTGCCTTCCCATATTTCTGAAACTCAGAAGTTTAATACTGCATTTTCTCCAATTCCTTTGCAGTTAGGAGTCTAGATAGGAATTAATGTCCATTAATCAGTGAGGTTTGGATTTAGAATTGACTTAAGTTGAGGGACAGATGGTCCATGAAGCATCCATTTTCGGGTATGGATCAGAGCAGAAATTGTAGGGTTATAGAGCCAGCAACTGTAGCTGCAGTTTTCCTTTTTTTTGCTAGGCACTTTCTTAATTGCATCATGCCTCTGAAGTTTCTTCATTCCTCCCAGTGGTTACATAAGTTATTTAAATACCTGTCTGTCATTGCTTACTACACTGTCCTTTAAATCTTCATTATATAAACAATAAGGACATACTTAATGCTCACCACTAGTTTTACGTTAATATCTACCTAGTAATTTTAGTTATCTGAGCCTCGTTTTCCAGCAGATTCCTAAGGAAGTTCTCATGGGAGCAATATTTCATAGTTTTTTTTCTTTTCTAATTGAGATGGAGTCTCACTGTGTCACCCAGGCTGGAGTGCAGTGGCATGATCTCAGCTCACTGCAACCTCCACCACCTGGGTTCAAGGGATTCTTGTGCCTCAGCTTCCCGAATAGCTGAGACTACAGGCGCGTGCCACCACGCCTGGCTAATTTTTTTTTTTTTTTTTGTATTTTTAGTAAAGATGAGGTTTTACCATGTTGGCCAGGCTGGTCTTCAACTCCTGATCTCAAGTGATCTGCCAGCCTCGGCCTCCCAAAGTGCTGGGATTACAGGCCTGAGCCACCATGCCCGGCCCTTTTCGTCACTTCTGTTATCCCTATCCTGTTCAATTTTGATTCTGTTCCTTACAGTTCCTCCTCACTGTGGAGTCTTGTCCTGGGAAGGAACCCTAGCGGGTCAGTTTTGAGAGTTCATTGATAATTGTTCCAGCCCCTTCAGAACTTCCTGTGGGCCCCATTTACTCACCCACTATTGAAGTGGGCAAGAACCCTCCCAATATCAACTGCTGTTCTCAAATTGGCCCTCTGGGCTTCTGAGTGAATATTCATTGATTGTTTTGGGTTCTCCGGTCCTTAGATGGTTCAGGTACCTCGTGCCTCCCTATGCTGCTTTCCACTTTGATACTGAGACCTCTCAGGTCTCCGGCTCTTGATACTCTGTCCTCACCTCACTCGTATTTTGGGATTTGGGGGTTACATTCTAACCTAATTTTGTTGTAAATACTGTCTCTCCCTCCACCCATTTTTATCTGGGGATTTGGAAAGATCCAAAACCTTTGCTTCCACAGCCACAACTATCTTACCAGAATTTCCCACCAGTGACTTTTTGACAGGCACACTTAAATTACCAAAGGGAAACATTTTTCTGCTCAGAGCCCAGGGTGAGTCACATAGACTTCACTCTTACCTCCCTATGGTGGCAAGTGGATGTTTTCTGGTTATGTTTTCTTGGAGGATTACCTTCTCCTGGCTTTATGTAATATTCTTGTTTCTTACACCATTCCTTGTAGAGACTCAGTGTCTTCCATCTTTTTCCCTCGTGTGAATGAAAACCTCACTTCCGAGGTCTCTGGAACTGGTCTAGGCTGCATAACATGTGCTGATGCACTTACCCTCTGCTTTACAGTTCTCTCTGATTAACAGTTCTCTCTGATTTCAGCCCCCAAAGATTTTCTTTCCCTTATTGTGAGCTCAACTACACCTCTAAAAACCATATTTGATATATGCTATCTAGTATTTTAGATATCTTTTTAGCAGGAGATTTTTAGATAACCTAATGAGCCATTTTACCAGAAACAAATATCCTGTACATAAAATTTTACCTTGGAAAGACTGCTGACTAGGAATGACTATATTTTCAACAATTAGAGGACTAACTCATTCCTAGAAGATGAGGGAAGGATGGGAGGTGGAGAGGGCATGGCAAAGAGAGGAATTGTAAGAGCATCCTCTGTTCAGAGACCTTCTTCATCTGCATTTGGGCCATTAGGCTATGGTCTATGGGCCAGCAGCTTTAGTGTCACCTGGGAAAGCTTGGAGTCTCAGCTGTGTGTGGTGGCTCGAACCTGTAATCCCAGTACTTTGGAAGGCTGAGATGGGAGAATTGCTTGATGCCAAGGAGTTCAAGACCAGCCTGGGCAACGTAGTAAGACCCTGTCTCTCCAAAAAAGAAAAGAAATGGAGAGTCTTAGGCCCCATCCTGAGCTACTAACTGAGGATCTGCATTTTAACATAATCCCCAGATGATTTGCATGGATATAAAAATTTGAGAAGCACTGACAGGCTCTTTGTGATACAACTACCTTCCATGAAATGAACTACTTCTATGGGGTTGATGACCTTCATCCACTCTTGTCATCACTTCTAGCCTTCTCTTTTTTTTCTCCAATTAATTTGTAAGCACTTTCCTCAAATGACTTTGGTACTGAAGTTTTTGAGAAAACTTATTGGTGCTGTATTATATTGAGGATGTAATTTGAAAAAACAATTTAGGAAGCATTAATATGATATGTTGTCATTGACTATGACAGCAAAATCTTAAGAGCAAAGCTGTTACAAAGTTATAAGGGCGTTCGTTTTTTCCTCAGCTCTGGAGAGTACAGCGCTAAGAAAGTAAAGCATTCTGCAATTCTGTAGAGAGAGATTTAGACCTGGCTATTTTTCGCTGGAGTGTTTGCTTACACAGCATCCATATTCGTAAAATCCTATGACTGGATTGTTGATCTACTGATTGGACTTGACTATGAACATTAAAAATACGAGGATATCTTTTCGAAGCAGATAAAATTACAATAAAGGAAAATTCTCTAGGGATAGCTCAAGTTCCTGTGAGGGCTTTATCTGCTAAAATTTTAGTTTAGTTCGGCTAGCAGATAATTTATCAGTATGTCATGATACATGGAATTCAGGTTATGTCTAGACTGAAAGCTCTCTGGGCAGACACCACCTTATTTCTGTATCTGCAGCTCTTAGGACAGTGGCTGACACATAATTGGTATTCAATAAATACTTTTTGACTGAATGAATGAATTTTTAGTGAATAAAGAATAAAGTGTTGAAGTAGTCTGAAGGACTTTAAAATGTACTTTTTTGTTTTCTGTAGATGACTTGATAGGTACATTGTTGGATGTAATTACAATAAGAAGGACTCTATATGTCTACCAGTTGGACACTAGTTGAATAAACAATGGTGCATTTACGCAAAGTACCATGAATCTATACAAAGGAATGAAGATTTCGCGCGTTTGTGTGTGTGTGTGTGTATGTGTGTGTATGACTAGTGATATCTCTATATAAAGAAAAAAAAATTTCTAAACCTTGAAAACAACTCAAGTACATGTCAAGTTGGTTGTATAACTACAGAAAGGAAAGGATTATAAGTGTCGTTCAAATATAATAGTTTGACTTTACATCTATAGAAGTGATACATCCTGAAGATAGAGAAAACTAAAAAAAGTAAGGCTATTTGTACTAAAAATAATACTGTTTTGAAATTGGTGTTATAAAATATCATTTATATGTTTCAAAATCATAATGTTAGTGTCAGTAGAAACCAAGATTTTCAACCTAAGACCAAAACAAGATACAAGAATAAAATTGAAGTCAAAACACTGTACTATTAAATTTGAATTGGAAATAGTACTTTGAATTTATGATTTTTTTCTAAAAAGTATTTCCTAATACTGTCCACTGAAAAGGTCTTTTTTTGTCCATTTTTATTTATTTAGTATTATTATTTTTTATTTAGAAAGAAAGAAAAAAAAAGAATGAAGAAGAGGAAGAAAAAGAGAGAGAGAATAGGAGTATTGCTTTCTTGCCCAGGCTAGAATGCATTTTAGTAATGGGTATTGAAAACCTTTTTTATACCAATAATTATACTTGATGTAAACAGGAAGGAATAAGGGAAGAAAATAACAAACGAGCAGCCAACCAATATTTCATTTAAACCTATGAAGTGCTATACGATTACTGAGGAGTGATTTACTTCCAATTATGTAGTCGCTTTTGGAATAGGTGTGAGGTAGTAATGTATGTTTTGTGTATTTGAAGTGGAGAGTTCTATAAATGTTTATTAACTTTACTTGTTCCGGGTCTGAGTTCAAGTCCTGGATGTCCTTGTTAATTTTCTGTCTCGTTGATCTATAAAATCGTTAGCTCTTCTTGTTACATTGATCCTTTTGCCATTTTGTAATGTCCTTCTTTGCCTCTTTTGCTCTTTGTTGCTTTAAAGTCTACTTTATCAGAGGCGAGAATTGCATCCCCTGCTTTTTGTTTATTTGTTTATTTTTACTCTTTGTTTGGTTGATAAATCTTCCTCCTTCTCTTTGTTTTGAGTCTTTGTGTATCATTGCATGTGAGATGGGTCTCGATGCAGCATACCGATGGGTTTTGGCTTTTTATCCAATTAGAATATATATGATTTTAATACTGCCATTTGATGCTAGCTGGCTGTTTTGCCCATTAGTTAGTGTAAATTTTTCATTGTGTTAATGCTCTTTTCTTTTTGATATATTTTTGGAAAGGCTGATATTGGTTGTTCCTTTATATGTATAGTGCTTCCTTCAGAAGCTCTTGTAAAGCAGGCCTGGTGGTGGTGAACTCTCTAAGTACTTGTTTGTTCACAAAGGATTTAATTTTTCCTTCGATTATAAAGCTTAGTTTGGCTGGATAGGAAATTCTGAGTTGAAAGTTCTTTTCTTTAAGGATGTTAAATATTGGTCCCCACTCTTTTCTGGCTTGTAGGGTTTCTGCTGAGAGATCTGCTGTAAGTCTGATAGATTTCCCTTTGTGGGTAACCTGACCTTTCTCTCTGGCTGCCCTTAGTATTTTCTCCTTCATTTCAACCCTAATAAATCTGGCAATTATGTGCCTTGGGGTTGGTCTTCTTGAAGAATATCTTTGTGGTGTTCTCTGTATTACCTGGAGTTGAATATTACCCTGCCCTGCCAGGTTGGGAAAGTTTTCCTGAATGATATCCTGAAGAGTATTTTCCAACTTGGATTCATTCTCTTCATCACATTCAGGTACACCTATCAAACGTAAATTAGGTCTTTTCACATAGTCCCATATTTCCTGGAGACTTTGCTCATTCCTTTTTATCCTTTTTTCTCCAATCTTGTCTTCTCGTTTCATTTCACTCAGCTGGTCCTCGACTTCTGATATCCTTTCTCCTGCTTGATCAATTTGACTGTTTAAACTTGTGCATGCTTCGTGAAGTTCTCGTGTTGTGTTTTTCAGCTCCATCAATTCACTTATATTCCTCTCTAAATTGTCCATTCTCTTTAACATTTCGTCAAACCTTTTTTCAAGGTTCTTAGTTTCTTTGCATTGGGTTAGAACAAGTTCTTTTAATTCACAGAAGTTTCTTATCACCCACCTTTTGAAACCTGCTTCTGTTATTGGAACACACTCGTTCTCCATTAAGCCTTGTTCCATTACTGATGAGGAATTGCGATCCCCTGTAGAGGTAGAGGCATTCTGATTTTGAGTATTCTCTGCCTTTTTACGCTGGTTTCTTCCCTTCATTATGTATTTATCCCTCTGTCGTCTTTGTAATTACCAACTTTCTAACTAGGTCTCTGAGCAGACGTCCAACTTTTTGATTCCCAGCGCCGAAATCTGAGCAATCCACTGCACCAGCCAAAACAGCGGTGTTAAGATTGATGGTGCTTTTCGGCCCGGGAATCTCCGGGCTCTGCACCAAGAACTGCCGCGCTAAGGCGCCAGCAAAACTGCCGCGCCAGCCACAAGAGTCGCCCTGGCGACCCGTGGGGCTCCTCCGCTGGGAATCTCTTGGTCCATGAGCAACAAATATTCTTCTGAAAGTGTGGCGTCCTCTCTTTCTTTCTTTCTTTCTTTCTTTCTTTTTTTTTTTTTGTGACAGAGCAAGACCCTGTCTCAAAAAAAAAAAAGGAGAAGGAAGAGAAGGGTGGTGTGCTGGTGAGCCAGTTCCCCTGGGTAAAATAAAGCCCTGATCTGTAGCGTTTACCAGAGCCTGTGGTGTAAGTGCTTACTCTTCCCATAATTGTTTTCAAGCTGTCAACAGTTTAACAACTAGCTCAAAAAATTTTTGAATTTTTTTGTTGTTGTTTGTTTTTTGAGACGGAGTTTTGCTCTTGTTGCCCTGGCTGGAGTGCAGTGGTACGATCTTGGCTCACTGCAACCTCCGTCTTTTTTTTTTTTTTTTTTTAAAGAGAAAGAGAATGGGGAGGAGGAAAAAGGAAAAGAAAGAGGGAGAGAGAATGGGAGTATTGCTTTCTTGCCCAGGCTAGAATGCAATTTAGTAATGGGTATTGAAAACCTCTTGTATAGTGATAATTATACTTAATGATGTAGTCAGGAAGGAATAAGGGAAGAAGATAACAAACAGCCAACAAATATTTCATTTAAACCTATGAAATGCTATGCGATTCCTGAGGAGTGATTTACTTCCAATTATATAGTCTCTTTTGGAATCGGTGTGTGGTGGTAATGTATGTTTTGTGTATTTGAAGTGGAGAGTTCTATAAATGTTTATTAAGTTTACTTGTTCCGGGTCTGAGTTCAAGTCCTGAATATCCTTGTTAATTTTCTATCTCATTGATCTATAGAATCGTTAGCTATTCTTGTTACATTGATCCTTTTACCATTATGTAATGTCCTTCTTTGCCTCTTGTGATCTTTGTTGCTTTAAAGTCTACTTTATCAGAGGTGAGAATTGCATCTCCTGCTTTTTGTTTATTTGTTTATTTTTACTCTCTGGTTGGTAAATCTTCCTCCTTCTCTTTGAGTCTTTGTGTATTGTTGCATGTAAGATGGGTCTGGATGCAGCATACCGATGGGTTTTGGCTTTTTATCCAATTGCAATATATATAAGTTTAATACTGGCATTTGATGCTAGCTGGCTGTTTTGCCCATTAGTTGATGTAAATTTTTCATTGTATTAATGTTCTTTGCTTTTTGATATATTTTTGGAAAGGCTGATATTGGTTGTTCCTTTATATGTATAGTGCTTCTTTCAGAAGCTCTTGTAAAGCAGGCCTGGTGATGGTGAACTCTCTAAGTACTCGTTTGTTCGCAAAAGATTTAATTTTTCCTTCGCTCATAAAGCTTAGTTTGGCTGGATAGGAAATTCTGAGTTGAAAGTTCTTTTCTTTAAGGATGTTAAATATTGGTCCCCACTCTTTTCTGGCTTGTAGGGTTTCTGCTGAGAGGTCTGCTGTAAGTCTGATAGATTTCCCTTTGTGGGTAACCTGACCTTTCTCTCTGGCTGCCCTTAGTATTTTCTCCTTCATTTCAACCCTAATAAATCTGGCAATTATGTGCCTTGGGATTGGTCTTCTTGAAGAATATCTTTGTGGTGTTCTCTGTATTACCTGGAGTAGAATATTACCTTGCCTTGCTAGGTTGGGAAAGTTTTCCTGAATAATATCCTGAAGAGTATTTTCCAACTTGGATTCATTCTCTTCATCACATTCAGGTACACCTATCAAACGTAGATTCGGTCTTTTCACATAGTCCCATATTTCCTGGAGACTTTGCTCATTCCTTTTTATCCTTTTTTCTCCAATCTTGTCTTCTCGTTTCATTTCACTGAGCTGGTCCTCGACTTCTGATATCCTTTCTTCTGCTTGATCAATTCGACTGTTTAAGCTTGTGCATGCTTCGCGAAGTTCTCGTGTTGTGCTTTTCAGCTCCATCAGTTCACTTATATTCCTCTCTAAATTGTCCATTCTCGTTAGCATTTCATCAAACCTTTTTTTAAGGTTCTTAGTTTCTTTGCATTGGGTTAGAACAAGTTCTTTTAATTCACAGAAGTTTCTTATCACCCACCTTTTGAAACCTGCTTCTGTTATTGGAACACACTCGTAATCTATTAAGCCTTGTTCTGTTACTGATGAGGAATTGCGATCCCCTGTAGAGGTAGAGGCATTCTGATTTTGAGTATTCTCTGCCTTTTTAGGCTGCTTTCTTCCCTTGATTATATATTTATCCATCTGTCGTCTTTGTAATTACCGACTTTGTAACTAGGTCTCTGAGCGGACGTCCAACTTTTTGATTCCCAGTGCCGAAATCTGAGCAATCCACTGCGCCGGCCAAGACAGCGGTGTTAAGATTGATGGTGCCTTTCTGCCCAGGAATCTCTGGACTCTGCACCAAGAACTGCCGCTTTAAGGTGCCAGCAAAACCGCCGCGCCGTCCACAAGAGTCGCTCTGGCGACCCATGGAGCTCCTCCGCTGGGAATCTCCTGGTCCGTGAGCAACAAATATTCGTCTGAAAGTGTGGCATCCTCTCGTTCTCTGCGCTTTCACTGGGAGCTGCGTGCCTGAGCTGCTAGTGATCAGCCATCTTGGATCTCTCTCCAGGAGACCCTGTTTCTCTAGCTGGGTCCGGGTCGCAGCCAAGTCGCCTCTGCTCCACGCGGGATGCTGTCTCCAAGGCCCACAGGGAGAGGGCTGGCCAGCGCGAGACCCCTCGTCGACTCCAAGCGCAATCTGGGTGCATGCCTCCCTGACCTTGTCCTCTCAGGTCTTTTTTTTTTTTATAGTATTTTAGGTTTTGGGGTACATGTGAAGAACATGCAAGATTGTTGCATAGGTGCGCATGTGGCATTGTGATTTGCTGCCTTCCTCCGCTTCACCTATATGTGGCGTTTCTCCCCATGCTATCTCTCTCCAACTCCCCACCCCCTGCTGTCCCTCCCCTATTTCCCCCCAACAGACCCCAGTGTGTAGTGCTCCCCTCCCTGTGTCCATGTGTTCTCATTGTTCAACACCCGCCTATGAGTGAGAACATGCGGTGTTGATTTTGTGTTCTTGTGTCAGTTTGCTGAGAATGATGGTTTCCAGGTTCATCCATGTCCCTACAAAGGACGCGAACTCATTGTTTTTGATGGCTTCATAATATTCCATGGTGTATATGTGCCACATTTTCCCTGTCCAGTCTATCATTGATGGGCATTTGGGTTGGTTCCAGGTCTTTGCTATTGTAAACTGTGCTGCTATGAACATTCGTGTGTATGTGTCCTTATAGTAGAACGATTTATAATCCTTTGGATATATACCCAGTAATGGGATTGCTGGGTCAAATGGAATTTCTATTTCTAGGTCCTTGAGGAATCGCCACACTGTCTTCCACAATGGTTGAACTAATTTACACTCCCACCAACAGTGTAAAAGTGTTCCTATTTCTCCACATCCTCTCCAGCATCTATTTTCTCCAGATTTTTTAATGATTGCCATTCTAACTGGCGTGAGATGGTATCTCAATGTGGTTTTGATTTGCTTTTCTCTAATGACCAGTGATGATGAGCATTTTTTCATATGTTTGTTGGCCTCATGTATGTCTTCTTTTGTAAAGTATCTGTTCATATCTTTCACCCACTTTTGAAAGGGCTTGTTTGTTTTTTTCTTGTAGATTTGTTTTAGTTCTTTGTAAATTCTGGATATCAGCCCTTTGTCAGATGGGTAAGCTGCAAAAATTTTTTCCCATTCTGTTGGTTGCCAATTCACTCTAATGACTGTTTATTTTGCCGTGCAGAAGCTGTGGAGTTTGATTAGGTTCCATTTGTCTATTTTGGCTTTTGTTGCCAATGCTTTTGGTGTTTTGGTCATGAAGTCCTTGCCTGCCCCTATGTCCTGAGTGGTTTTGCCTAGATTTTCTTCTAGTGTTTTTATGGTGTTAGGTCTTATGTTTAAGTCTTTAATCCATCTGGAGTTAATTTTAGTGTAAGGTGTCAGGAAGGGGTCCAGTTTCTGCTTTCTGCTTATGGCTAGCCAGTTTTCCTAACACCACTTATTAAACAGGGAATCATTTCCTCATTGCTTGTTTTTGTCAGGTTTGTCAAAGATCGGATGGTTGTAGATATGTTGTGTTGCCTCCGAGGCCTCTGTTCTGTTCCATTGGTCTATATCTCTATTTTGGTACCAGTACCATGCTGTTTTGATTACTGTAGCCTTGTTGTATAGTTTGATGTCCGGTAGTGTGATGCCTCCCGCTTTGTTCTTTTTGCTTAGAATTGACTTGGCTATGTGGGCTCTCTTTTGGTTCCATATGAAGTTTAAGGTGTTTTTTTCCAGTTCTGTGTAGAAGGTCATTGGTAGCTTGATGGGGATAGTGTTGAATCTGTAAATTACTTTGGGCAGTATGGCCATTTTCATGATATTGATTCTTCCTAACCATGAACATGGAATGTTTCTCCATCTGTTTGTGTCCTCTCTTATTTTGTCGAGCAGTGGTTTGTAGTTCTCCTTGAAGAAGTCCTTTATGTTCCTTGTTAATTGTATTCCTAGATATTTTATTCTTTTTTTAGCAATTGTGAATGGCAGTTCATTCTTGATTTGGCTCTCTTTAAGTCTGTTATTGGTGTATAGGAATGCTTGTGATTTTTTGCACATTGATTTTGTATCCTGAGACTTTGCTGAAGTTGCTTATCAGTTTCAGGAGATTTTGGGCTGAGATGATGGGGTCTTCTAGATATACAATCATGTCGTCTGCAAATAGAGACAATTTGACTTCCTCATTTCCTATTTGAATACCCTTTATTTCTTTTTCTTGCCTGATTGCTCTGGCTAGAACTTCCAGTACTATATTGAATAGGAGTGGTGAGAAAGGGCATCCTTGTCTAGTGCCAGATTTCAAAGGGAATCCTTCCAGTTTTTGCCCATTCAGTATGATATTGGCTGTTGATTTGTCATAAATAGCTTTTATTATTTTGAGATACGTTCCGTCAATACTTAGTTTATTGAGGGTTTTTAACATAAAGGGCTATAGAATTTTGTCAAAGGCCTTCTCCGCATCAATTGAGATAATCATGTGGTTTTTGTCTTTGGTTCTGTTTATGTGGTGAATTACGTTTATAGACCTGCGTATGTTGAACCAGCCTTGCATCCTGGGGATGAATCCTACTTGATCATGGTGGATAAGCTTTTTGATGTGCTGTTGCAATCGGCTTGCCAGTATTTTATTGAAGATTTTTGCATCTATGTTCATCATGGATATTGGCCTGTGGTTTTCTTTTCTTGTTGAGTCTCTGCTGGGTTTTGGCATCAGGATGATGTTGGTCTCATAAAATGATTTGGGAAGGATTCCCTCTTTTTGGATTATTTGGAAGTTTCAGAAGGAATGGTATAAGCTCCTCTTTGTATGTCTGGTAGAATTCGGCTGTGAACCCATCTGGACCTGGGCTTTTTCTGGGTGGTAGGCTCTTAATTGCTGCCTCGACTTCAGACCTTGTTATCAGTCTATTCAGTGTTTCGACTTCTTCCTGGTTTAGGCTTGGGAGGAGGCAACTGTCCAGGAATTTATCCATTTCTTCCAGGTTTTCTAGTTTATGTGCATAGAGTTGTTTGTAATAATCTCTGATGATGGTGTGAATTTCTGTGGAATCTGTGGTGATATCCCCTTTATCATTTTTTATTGCATCTATTTGGTTATTCTCTCTTTTCTTTTTTATTAATCTGGCTAGTGGTCTGTCTATTTTGTTGATCTTTTCAAAAAACCAGCTCCTGATTTATTGATATTTTGAAGGTTTTTTTGTGTCTCTATCTCCTTCAGTTCTGCTCTGATCTTAGTTATTTCTTGTCTTCTGCTAACTTTTGAGTTTTTTTGATCTTGCTTCTCTAGATCTTTAAATTTTGACGATACAGTGTCAATTTGAGATCTCTCTTTGCTTCTCATGTGGGCACTTATTGCTATATATTTTCCTCTAGAGACTGCTTTAAATGTGTCCCCAGAGATTCTGGTATGTGGTGTCTTTGTTCTCATTGGTTTCGAAGAACATCTTTATTTCTGCCTTCATTTCATTGTTTATCCAGTCAACATTCAAGAGAAAGTTGTTCAGTTTCCATGAAGCTGTGCGGTTCTGGGTTGGTTTCTGAATTCTGAGTTCTAACTTGATTGCACTGTGGTCTGAGAGACTGTTTGTTATGGTTTCCATTCTTTTGCATTTGCTGAGGAGTGATTTACTTCCAATTATGTGGTCAGTTTTAGAGTGGGTGTGATGTGGTGCTGAGAAGAATGTATATTCTGTGGATTTGGTGTGGAGAGTCCTGTAAATGTCTATTAGGTTTGCTTGTTCCAGGTCTGAGTTCAAGTCCTGGATATCCTTGTTAATTTTCTGTCTCGTTGATCTGTCTAATATTGACAATGGGGTGTTAAAGTCTCCCACTATTATTGTGTGGGAGTCTAAGTCTCTTTTTCTAAGTCATTAAGAACTTGCCTTATGTATCTGGGTGCTCCTGTATTAGGTGCATATATATTTAGGATCGTTAACTCTTCTTGTTGCATTGATCCTTTTACCATTATGTAATGTCCTTCTTTGTCTCTTTTGACCTTTGTTGCTTTAAAGTCTATTTTATCAGAGATGAGAATTGCCACTCCTGCTTTTTTTTTGCTCTCCATTTGCTTGGTAAATCTTCCTCCATCCATTTATTTTGAGCCCTTGTGTATCCTTGCATGTGAGAAGGGTTTCCTGGATACAGCACACTGATGGGTTTTGGCTTTTTATCCAATTTGCCAGTCTGTGTCTTTTGATTGGGGCATTTAGTCCATTTATGTTTAGGGTTAATATTGTTATGTGTGAATTTGATACTGCCATTTTGATGCTAGCTGGCTGTTTTGCCCATTAGTTGATGCAGATTCTTCATTGTGTTAATGCTGATTCTTCATTGTGTTGATGCTCTTTACCATTTGGTATGTTTTTGGAGTGGCTGGTACTGGTTGTTCTTTTCTATGTGCAGTGCCTCTTTCAGGAGCTCTTGTAAAGCAGGCCTGGTGGTGATGAAATCTCTGAGTACTTGCTTGTTCGCAAAGAATTTTATTTTTCCTTCACTTATGAAGCTTAGTTTGGCTGGATATGAAATTCTGGGTTGAAAGTTCTTTTCTTTAAGGATGTTGAACATTGGCCCCCGCTGTCTTCTGGCTTGTAGGGTTTCTGCTGAGAGATCTGCTGTGAGTTTGATGGGCTTCCCTTTGTGGGTAACTCAATCTTTCTCTCTGGCTGCCCTTAGCATTTTCTCCTTCATTTCAACACTAGTGAATCTGACGATTATGTGCCTTGGGTTTGCTCTTCTTGAAGAATATCTTTGTGGTGTTCTCTGTATTTCCTGGACTTGAATATTGGCCTGCCTTGCTAGGTTGGGAAAGTTTTCCTGGATAATATCCTGAAGAGTATTTTCCAACTTGGATTCATTCTCTTTGTCACATTCAGGTACACCTATCAAACGTAGATTAGGTCTTTTCACATAGTCCCATATTTCTTGTTGACTTTGTTCATTCCTTTTTACCCTGTTTTCTCTAATCTTGACTTCTCATTTTATTTCATTGAGTTGATCTTCGACCTCTGATATCCTTTCTTCTGCTTGGTCGATTCAGCTGTTGAAACTTGTGCATGCTTCGTGAAGTTCTCGTATTGTGTTTTTCAGCTCCATCAATTCACTTATATTCCTCTCTAAGTTGACCGTTCTCATTAGCATTTCATCAGATCTTTTTTCAAGGTTCTTAGTTTCTTTGCATTGGGTTAGAACGTGTTCTTTTAGCTCATGGAAGTTTCTTATTACCCACCTTCTGAAGCCTGATTCTGTCATTTCATCACACACATTCTCCATCCAGCCTTCTTGCCTTGGTGATGAGGAGTTGTGATCCCTTGTAGGAGAAGAGGTGTTCTGTTTTCAGGTGTTTTCATCCTTTTTGCACTGGTTTCTTCCCATCTTTGTGGATTTATCCACCTGTCGTCTTTGTAGTTGCTGACTTTCTGATTGGGTCTCTGAGTGGACGTCCTGTTTGTTGATGATGAAGTTATTTCTGTTTCTTAGTTTTCCTTCTAACAGTCTGGCCCCTCTGCTGTAGGACTGCTGAGGTCCACTCCAGGCTCTGTTTGCCTGGGAATCACCTGCAGCAGCTGCAGAACAGTAAAGGTTGCCACCAGTTTCTTCTTCTGCTTTGTCCCAGAAGGATACCTGCCAAATGTCAGTCTGAGCTCTCCTTTACGAGGTGACTCTTCGGATATACGGGGGTCAGGGGGCTGCTTGAGGAGACAGTCTGTCCTTTATGGTAGTTCAAGTGCTGAGCTGTGAGCACTGTTGTTCATTCAGAGCTGCTGAGCATGTACGTTTAAGTCTGCTGCAGCAGAACTCATAAACCCCTTTCTTTCCCCAGGTGTTCTGTCCCGGGGAGTTAGGGCTTTATTTATGAGTTTCCACTGTGCTGCTGCCTTTTTTTTTTTTTTTTTCAGGGCTGCCCTGCCCAGCAAGGAGGCAGCCTAGTCACTGTCTGCCTGCAGAAGCTTCGCTGAGCTGCTGTGGGCTCCGCCCAGCTGCCCTGTGAAATTCCCTGCAGTCCTGTTTATATGGGTGTAGTTAGAACTGCCTCGGCAATGGTGGCCCGCCTCTGTAATGATGGACTCTCTCTGTAATGGCGGGTTGCCTTGGCAATGGCAGGCTGCCTCAGCAATGGCGGACTGCCTCCGTAGTGGTGGAGTGCCTTGGTAATGGCGGGCGCCCCTCCCCCACAGAGCTGGACCATCCCAGGTTCAGCTGTGCTTGCTGTGAAACTCTCAACCCAGAGCATTTCCAATTGCTGTTTTTTTGTTTTTGTTTTTGCTTTTGTTTTTGTTTTTGTGGAGGTGGGACCGGCCGGGCCTGATCACCTGGCTCTCTGCCTCAGAGCCTTTTGTGTTTTAATTGAACGGTCAGCTCTCTCCCAGGTGTTATAGTCGCCTGTTGAAAAGGCGCCGGGATCTGTGTGATTTCCTGTGTGGCGACCCACTGCACCGGCTGAAAGAGTAGCTGTGAGATTTGTGACGCTTTTTTGCCCAGGAATCTCCTGGCCTGGCTCCCTGTTTCAGTCCCCCCTTTTTTTTTTAATCAGATGAATGAGCGACTCTGCCTTCCCGGAGCTTCCCTTACTGGCTAAGAGGGGACCCAGTTCCGTTTACTCTGCACTGGGAACCACCGTGCTGGGGTACCGGCAAAACAGCCGCTCTGGCCAAAACAGCCGCACTGGCGACCCATGGGGCTCCTCCGCCTGGGAATCTCCTGGTCTGTGGGCAATAAAAATCCGTCTGGAAATGCGGCATCCACTCACCCTCTGCACTTTCACTGGGAGCTGCAATCCTGAGCTGCTCCTAACCGGCCATCTTGGATCTCTCCTCTGAAAAGGTCTTTGAAGCAATGACAGCTCAAGCACTCAGATTATGATTTTTAATACCACTGCCCATTAAAAGAAAGCCAGGTCTCTTTGGAGAAGTGGTTGATTTCCAGCTCTTGGGGAGTAAAGCAGGGATACTGTCAAAGACTGCTGGAGTCATGTCAGTATGACTCAAGCTACCTTGAAGAACTGTCCAGTGGCCACAGATGAAGCTGCACACATCAAAAACAATAGTGAATGCAGTAGATGTATACATATTGAATATGTAAATATCCATGAGTTCGTAAAAATGCTTTGAATGACATTAATGTCATTGAAGGTTGTTTGTTAGGGCATCTAATTCATTACTCTGAAAGGAAAGTGAAATATTTATCCAGACTTTCCCATATAAATTGTATTCAAAATAACCAAATGGATGACTAAGAGGAAGTTTGTTTATTTATTTATTTTTTAAGACAGAGTCTCTCCCTCTTTTGCCCAGACTCGAATGCAGTGGTGCGATCTCAGCTCACTGGGCAACTTCTGCTTCCCAAGCTTAAGTGATTCTCCTGCATCAGCCTCCCGAGTAGCTCGGATTACAGGTGCATGCCACTATTGGCTGGCTATTTTTTTTTTTATATTTAGTAGAGACAGGGTTTCATCATGTTGGCCAGGCTGGTCTTGAACGCCTGACCTCAAATGATCCACCTGCCTCAGCCTCCCAAAGTGCTGGGATTACAGGCGTGAGCCACTACACCTGGCCAGGAAAGTTCTTTTAAACATATTTCTTGAGATAGAATTCATATACCACAAAACCCAACCATTTAATAAATGTTTTTTTTATTATATTCACAAAATTGTCCAAACCTTACCACAACCCAAGTTTAAAATATTTTCATTAACTCCGAAAGAAGCCCTGCACTCCTTAGTCACACCGCATTCTCTTTCACCTTCATAGCCCTAGGCAAGTACTAATATTTTTTCTATCTCTATGAATTTGCCTATCTTCTGGATATTTATATAAATGGAAACTTTAGTTAAATATGTACTCTTTTATGATTGGCTTCTTTCACCAAGCATGATATTTGCAAGGTTCATCCACATTATAGAATCATCAGCACTTTATACCTTTTTATTGCTGAAAAATAAGAGTTCTCAGCCTGGCCAACATGGTGAAACCCCGTCTCTACTAAAAATACAAAAATTAGCTGAGCGTGGTGGTGAGCACCTGTAATCCTAGCTACTGGGCACACTGAGGTGTGCAAATCACTTGAACCTGGGAGGCGGAGGTTACAGTGAGCTGAGATCACTGCGCTGCACTCCAGCCTGGGTGACAGAGAGACCCTGTTTAAAAAAAAAGAGTTACAAAGCACCATTTTGCAGCTCCTAATGCAATAATGGGTCAGTGATGTTTGAAATTATCAGTAGGTGTTTGAAACCATTAGGTGAAAGAGAAAGGTGGATGGGAAGGTATAAAATTGGATGAATCACACCAGTGAACCCTGAACTCAGTGATAAATCTTAAAATTATTAAACCATTCAGAGTGAGACTACCACATATTGCATGCCTCTTATTTTAAAAAATGAAATGACTACCATATTATTTTTGAAACTAATCGAACTTCTAGAGTTAACTTTCAGTTTATCGGAATCTGAAGCCTAGAGAAACGTGTTACCACAGAAACCCGAAATGTGTGTGACATTCTATAGGACAAATGACTCGTTTGTCTTAGCAAAGAAATAGCATAAAAAACAAGAGGGAGAGGGAATCAATTTATGTTTTAGATTAAGAGATTTAAGAAGTCTAACCAAACGTAATGTTTGAATCTTGTTTGGATTTTGATGGAAACAAACCGAGAAAAGACATCTTTGAGACAGTTGCAGAAACTTGAGTAAGATTAGGTTTCAGATGATGTTAATAAATTACTGTCATTTTTTTAAGCGTAATAATGGCATTGTAATTATGTTTTTAAAAATGTTCTTAACAGTTAAAGATGCCTTGAAGTATTTACAAGGAAAATGATAGATGTGTGGGATTTACTTTAAATTACCAGCAAACAGAGTGGGTATAGGGGGATTAGATATAACAGGATTGGCTGTGTGTCATTAACTGTTGAAACTGGGTGATAAGATTTGTCAAGTTTATTTTACGTTTCTCTCGTCTTTAATGAATGTTTGAAAATTTTTAAGAATTTTTTTTAAAATGAGTCATAGATGCTTAGAGTCAAGAAGTAATTTTATCTAGAATATAACTTGTCAAAATATGTGCTTTTCTGAGAAAAAGACTCAGAACTTCTGTTTTTTCTTAAATGCCTAACATTTATTTTGGTCTTTTTGATTCTGAAGAGTTCTAGGTTTTTCTGTTTAAACAAAGGGCAGCTTTTCAAAAGAAAGACAAATGTTGGCAATGGAGATGCCAAGAGTAGAATAGGAATATGGTCAAACCAAGAAATATATAGGCCCACATGGAAACTTACTCATGACTGTTTTGAAGTCTTCTCCCCAGGGCCGCATTTTCTATGGCAAATTTCTATGAATCTCAACTGTCTATTTTAATCTTTCTTGGGAGGCATAATATTGCCGTGGTTAGAAGTTTGAAATCAGACAGACCTATATTCAAATTCCAACTCTTGCCACCTAGGAGTTGTGATGGAGGACAAATTTACCTAAACTCCTCAAACCTCAGTTTCTTCAACTGTAAAATGGGAATAATGATAGTATTTACTTCATAGAGTTGAAATGAGGATTAAATTATCCCTTTTGACATATGGTGTGTTTTAAGTTATCATGTGTTTGGAATACTGTGAGTGTTCGTGGAATCCTAGCTGGTGTGTGTGTGAGAAAAATAGAAACTAAAGCACATGGCCACATGGACACAAACGCCTTTTGTCTGCCTTTAAAGCCCTTTCTCAGCTGAGATACACAGCCTTGTGTTTCAGCATAAGGAATCACTCAATGAAGTAAATTAACACAAAATTCCTATATTTCTGGAGTTAAGTACTCAGAAGTGCAATTCCAAATGTTTATCTCGTTTCTCTTTGGACTCTGTTAATCTTCTCAGTCTCTCCCAAGGAAAGAGAGGGAGATTTGAAAACCTGTCTAAGGACTGGTTGACACAGACACTGATAGATGCCACCTGACTACAAAGATGAGCCTGCAAGAAGGGTTGGGACCTGTCTGTATACGTTTAAGGGGAGACGGAAGAACAAGTGGTGGTATAAAAGGCAAATTTTACTTTTTGATTTAAGTTTTATTTTTAATTGACAATTATCTATATTTATGAGGTGTATAATATTTTGACACATATATACATTATGGAATGATCACATCAAGGTAATTAGCATGTGTAACCTCAAATATTTACCATATTGTAGTGACATTTACTTATTTTTATTTTATTTATTTTAATTGTACTTTAAGCTCTGGGGTACATTTGCAGATCTTGCAGGATTGTTGCATAGATACACCCATGCCATGGTGGTTTGCTGTCTCTATCCTCCTGTCACCTACATCAGGCATTTCTCCCAGTGTTATCCCTCCCCAACCTTTCCATCCCCTGCTGTCCCTCCCCTAACCCCCCAGCCCCCAACAGACCCCAGTGTGTGATGCTCCCTTCCCTGTGCCCATGTGTTCTCATTGTTCAACACCCACCTATGAGTGAGAACATGCGGTGTTTGGTTTTCTGTTCTTTTGTCAGTTTGCTGAGAATGATGGTTTCCAGATCCATTCATGTTCCTACAAAGGACACGACCTAATTCTTTTTTATGGCTGTATAGTATTCCATGGTGTATATGTGCCACATATTCTTTGTTCAGTGTATCATTGATGGACATTTGGGTTGGTTCCAGGTGTTTGCTATTGTGAAAAGGCTCTCTGTCTGTTATTGGTGTATAGGAATGCTTGTGATTTCTGCACATTGATTTTGTATACTGAGACTTTGCTGAAGTTGCTTATTTGAGGTCTTATGTTTAAATCTATAAAGACATATCTGTGCATGTGTCTTTATAATAGAATGCTTTATAATCCTTTGGGTATATACCCAGTAATGGGATTGCTGGGTCAAATGGAATTTCTATTTCTAGATCCTTGAGGAATTGCCACACTGTATTCTACAATGGTTGAACTAATTTACACTCCCAGCAACAGTGTAAAAGTGTTCCTGTTCCTCCACATCCTCTCCAGCATCTGTTGTCTCCAGATTTTTCAATGATCACCATTCTAACTAACATGAGATGGTATCTCAATGTGGTTTTGATTTGCATTTCTCTAATGACCTGTGATGATGAGCGTTTTTTATGTTTTTGGCCTCATATCTGTCTTCTTTTGAAAAGTGTTCATATCCTTTGCCCACTTTTCAATGGGTTTGTTTGTTTTTTTCTTCTAAATCTGCTTTAGTTCTTTGTAGATTCTGGATATTAGCCGTTTGTCAGATGGGTAGATTGCAAAAAATTTTCCCCATTCTGTTGGTTGCTGATTCACTCTAATTATTGTTTCTTTTGCTGTGCAGAAACTCTTAAGTTTAATTAGGTCCCATTTGTCTATTTTGGCTTTTGTTGCCATTGCTTTTGGTGTTTTAGTCATGAAGTCCTTGCCTATGCCTATGTCCTGAATGATACTGCCTAAGTTTTTTTCTAGGGTTTTTGTGGCGTTAGGTCTTATGTTTAAATCTTTAATCCATCTGGATTTAATTTTAGTGTAAAGTGTAAGGAAGGGGTCCAGTTTCAGCTTTCTGCACATGGCTAGCCAGTTTTCCCAGCGCCATTTATTAAACAGGGAATCCTTTCCTCATTGCTTGTTTTTGTCAGTTATGTCAAAGATCAGATGGTTGTAGATATGTGGCGTTGCCTCTGAGGCCTCTCTTCTGTTCCACTGGTTTATGTCTCTCTTTTGGTACCAGTATCATGTTGTTTTGATTACGGTAGCCTTGTAGTATAGTTTGAAGTCAGATAGTGTGATACCTCCAGCTTTGTTCTTTTTGCTTAGGATTGTCTTGGGTATTTGGGCTCTTTTTTGGTTCCATATGAATTTTAAAATTGACTTTTCTAGTTCTGTAATGAATGTCACTGGTAGTTTAATAAGAATAGCATTGAATCTATAAATTACTTTGAGCAGTATGGCCATTTTAATGATATTGATTCTTCCTAGTCATCAGCATGGAGTGTTTTCCTGTTTGTTTGTGTCATCTCTGATTTCTTTGAGCAATGTTTTGTAGCTCTCCTTGTAGAGATCTTTCACTTTCCTGGTTAGCTGTATTTCTAGGTATTTTATTCTTTTTGTGGCAGTTGTGAATGGGATTGTATTCCTGATTTAGCTCTTGGCCTGTTGTTGGTTTATAGGAATGCTCTACACTAACAACTTCCCTTTTGTACATTGATTTTGTATCCCGAGACTTTGCTGCACTTGTTTATTGGCTTATGGAGCTTTTGTGCTGAGACCGTTGGGGTTTTCTGGATATAGGATCTTGTCATCTGCAAACAGGGATAATTTGACTTCCTTTCTTCCTATATGGATGCCCTTTCTTTCTTTTTTTTTTTTTTTTTTTGCCTGATTGCTCTGGCCAGGACTTCCAATACTATGTTGAATAGGAGTGGTAAGAGAGGGCATCCTTGTCTCATGCTGGTTTTTAAGGGGAATGCTTCCAGCTTTTGCCCATTTAGTTTGATGTTGGCAGTGAGTTTGTCATAGATGGCTCTTATTATTTTGAGGTATGTTCCTTCATTAAGTATTTATTCAGAGTTTTTAACATGAATGGATGTTGAATTTTATTGAAAGCGTTTTTTTACATCTATTGAGATAATCATGTGGTTTTTGTCTTTATTGCTGTTTATGCAATAAATCACATTTATTGATTTGTTTGTGTTGAACCAACCTTGCATTCCAGAGGTAAAGCATACTCGGTTGTGGTAGATAAGCTTTTTGATATACTGCTGAGTTTGGTTTGCCACTATTTTGTTGAAGATTTTTGCATCAATCTTCATCAAGGATATTGGCTTGAAGTTTTCTTTTTTTTGTTATGTCTTTGCCAGGTTTTGATATCAGGTTGATGGTGGCCTCATAGAATAAGTTAAGGAGGAGTCCTCTTCCTCAATTTTTAAGAATCATTTCAGTAGGATTGGTACTAGCTCTGCTTTGTACATCTGGTAGAATTCAGCTGTGAATCCATCTGGTCCTGAGTTTTTTTTGGTTGGTAGGCTATTTATTACTGGTTCAGTTTCAGAGGTTGTTATTGGTGTGTTCAGGGATTCAGTTTTTTTTTCTGGCTCAGTCTTGGGAGGATGTATGTGTTCAGGAGTTTATCCATTTCTTCTAGATTTTTCTAGTTTGTATGCATGGAGGTATTCATAATATTCTCTAATGGTTTTTCATATTTCTGTGGAGTCAGTGGTAATTTTACTCTGTTGTTTCTAATTGTTGTTACTTGAGTCTTCTCTCTTTCCTTCTTTATTAGTCTAATAGTGGTCTTTTTGTTTTTTTCAAAAAAAAAAAAAGCAAAACAAAAAACTCCTGGTCTTGTTGATCTTTTGAACTTTTTTTTATGTCTCAGTGTCATTCACTTCAGCTCTGATTTTGGTTATTTCTTGTCTAGCAGCTTTGGGGTTGGTTTTCTCTATGTTCTCTAGTTCTTTTAGTTGTGATATTAGGTGGTTAAATTGAGGTCTTTCTAACTTTTTGATGTGGGCGTTTAGTGCCCTGCATTTCCCTCTTAACACTGCCTTAACTGTGTTCCAAAGATTCTAGTATGTTGTATCTTTGTTCTCATTAGTTTCAAAGAACTTCTTGATTTCTGGCTTGATTTTATTATTTATGCCTAAGTGATTCATGAGCAGGTAATTAAATTTTCATATAATTTTATGTTTTTGGGTGAATTTTTAAATCTTGATTTCTAATTCGATTAAAAATTAGAAATCTATGGTCCAAGAGATTGGTTGTTATGATTTCAGTTCTCTTGTATTTGCTGAGGAGTGTTTTATGGGCAGTTATGTAATTGATTTTAAAGTATGTGCCACATGGCAAGGAGAAGAATATATATTCTGTTGTTTTTGGATGGAGAGTTGTATAGATGTCTATTAGGTCCATTTGATCCAGTACCAAGTTCAGGTCCTGAATATTTTTGTTAATTTTTTGCCTCAATGATCTATTACTGTCCGTGGGGTGTTAAAGTCTCCCAGTATGATTGTATGGGAGCCTATGTCTCTTTGAAGGTCTCTAAGAACTTGCTTTATGAATATGGGTGCTCCTGTGCTGAGTGCATATATATCTAGGATAGTTAGGTCCTCTTGTTGAATTGAATCCCTTTTCATTGTGCAATAGCCTTGTCTTTTTAAATTTTTGTTAGTGTCTGTTTTGTCTGAAATTCAGATTGCAACCTCTGCTTTTTTCTGTTTTCCATTTCTTTAGGACATTTTTCTTCATCCCTTTATTTTGAGCCTATGGGTGTCATTGCCCATAAGTCTCTTGAAGACAGCATACGAGTGGGTCTTTGTTCTTTATCCACTCTGTGCCTTTTAAATGGGACATTTAGCCCATTTAAATTCAAGGTTAATGTTGATATGTATGGATTTGATCCTGTCATCACGTTGTTAGCTGTTTTTATGCAGACTTGTTTATGTGGTTGCTTTATAGTGTCACTGGTGTGTGTACTTAAGTGTGTTTTTGTACTGGTTGTTGATGTTCTCTCCTTTTCATATTTAGTGCTTTCTTCAGGAGTTCTTGTAAGGCAGGTCTGGTGGTAATGAATTCCCTGCTTGTCTGAAAAGAATCTTATTTCTTCTTTGCCTATAAAGCTTAGTTTGGCCAGATATGAAATTTGGGGTTAGAATTTTTTTTAAAAAAGTGTTGAATATTGGCCTCCAATTTCTTCTGGCTTGTGGGATTCCTACTGGAAGGTCTGCTATTAGTATGATGGGCTTCCCTTTGTAGGTGACCTGGCCTTTCTATCTGCCTTAACATTTTTTCTTTTATTTTGGCCTTGGAGAATCTGATGATTATATGATGATCTTCTTGTGAAGTATCTCACTGGAGTTTTCTGTATTTCCTTAATTTGAATGTTGGGCTCTCCAGCTAGATTGGAGACGTTCTCATGGATGACATCCCAAAATATGTTTTCCAAGTTGCTTACACTCTCCCCATCTCTTTCAGGGACACCAATGAGTCATATATTTTGTCTCTTTACATAATCCCACATTTTTTGGAGGTTTTGTTTTTTCTTTTTCATTCTTTTTTCTCTATTCTTATCTGACTGCCTTGTTTCAGAAATCCAGTCTTCAAGCTCTGAGATTCTTTCTTCCACTTGGTTTATTCTGCTATTATACTTGTGATTGTATTATTAAATAATTGTAGTGTGTTTTTCAGTTCTGTTGCGTCAGTTACCTTCTTTTCGCTACTGACTATTTTGTCTGTCAGCTCCTTCATTGTTTTATTGTGATTCTTAGCTTCCTTGGATTGAGTTTCAGTGTACTCCAGTATCTCAGTGATCTTTGTTTCTATATTCTGAATTATGTTTTTTTCATTTCAGCTATCTCAGCCTGGTTCAGAACCCTTGCTGGAGAGGTGGTGTGGTTGTTTGGAGGAAGGAAGGCACTCTGGCTTTTTGTCAGGGTCCTTGTGCTGGTTCTTTCTTACCATTTTGTAATCCTTCAATATTTGAAGTTGTTGACCTTTGGTTGTTTTTTTTTTTTTTTTTCTCTTTTATCCTATTTGATGACCTTGATGGTTTGATTGTGGTATAAGGTGGGTTCAGTAGACTTTGTTTTTAGAAGATTTTAGGTAGTCAGTGCTCAGCTCCCAGCTTCTAGACTGTATGTTCTAATTCTGGGGAACTTGTATTGGCCTTGACTTTGTTTTCTGTCTCTTCAAGGTTAGAAATCCACTGTGCTGGGGGTTGGGGGGTAGGGGGGGCTGAGGTGCTCCTGGACCACTGGTCACTGTACTTTGATGTTTGGTGTCAGCCAAAGCATTTTATAGTGCAGTGACAGGGGGATCCATCCTTGTGTGTATGTGCCAGCAGCAGCAGCAGTAGCAACTTAGTTGAGTGCTCACTAGTTGGCTTGGCAGGATGCTAGAGGGTACCAGCATACCTGCCTCTGTGCAGATATTCTCCTCAGTGGCAGAGGCAACATGACTGGTGGTGTTGAGGGGTTCTTGCTGGCGACTATGCTTGTGGTCATGCTGGTGGTGATGTTTGCTCAGGGGCAGGGTGCTAGCAGGCTCAGGCCTTTGTGGGTTCTTCATAGGAAGGAGTGGTTGCTCAGAGTGTGGGAGGATTTGCTGTTCTTCATGCCTAGTTTTTCTTCTATGACAGTGTTGGATCAAGTCGCGGGGGGGCACTGGTGAGGACAGGGCTGGCTGGGCTTCCACTGCAATGGCAGTTCACAGTGGGGAGGGGTGGACATACCACACTGTCAGTGTAGCAGTGGCAGGGCGAGTTACATACACACATGTACATTGGTTGAGCAAGAAAAGAAAAACCACTCACACACATGCACAGGTAAAGCAATGTCAAGGGTTGCCATGGGGGGAAGCTGCCATGTAGGGAGGGAGTGGCAGGCTGGTGTGTGGCTGTGGGGACTACTGCACTGGAGCTCTCTACAGGTCAGGCAGGGTTCATCAGCACTAAAGCTATGATGCAGGACCCCAGGGCACCTGAGGCTGCCCTGCAAGCAGGGACTGTGAGGCTAGAGCCCTGGGAGAGACCAGCAGACCAAGGGGTGCTCAGGTCAGACTGGTCCCATCTGATGGTCAAGACTACCTTGTAGCATTCAGGTCTGACAGTACCCCTGGGGCTAAAGGCTCCTATGGGAGCAAGTCGGCCAGGGATGGCCATCCCTGGCTGTACTCTCCTACAGATGCTCCTGTACCACACCCTCTGGGCTCCATGTCAGCTGGCTTGCTGCCCCTGCCACTTCTCCAGGCAGCTCTCCCTTTCCGCCAACTCCAGTGTCAGTGGTGGACCACGGGTCACCTCCTGCTGGGATTCCAGAGGCCCATAGTGAGAGTGGTTTGTTCCTGGCCAGGTCAACTCACCTGTTCCCCCAGAGTCACTCGGGGCCAGGAAAGAGTCCCGGTGCACAGTAGTCCTGTGCAACGTTCCCAGTTTCCTTCCCCTTCAGCCCAGCTTTCCTCTGTCCTTTCAAAGGACTCCTGGCACCTTCCCTTTGAAAGTCTGTTAGGAGTGCACCAGTCCTCTTGGTCCCTTGGTGACAGCTGTTCCTCCTGACTGTGTCTAGTTGGCCATCTTCTCTCTCTCTTTTTTAGTCCAGCTAAGGTTTGTCTTTCAAAAAACTAATTCAGTTTTGTTGATCTTTTCTATTGTTTTTCTAGTCTCTATTTCATTTATTTCTGCTCCGATTTTTATTATTTTCTCTCTCTCTCTTTTTTTTTTTTTTTTGCTAACTTTGAGCTTATTTCTTGTTTTGGTGCCTTGAGGTATAACATTAGCTTGTTTATTTGAGATCTTTCCCTTTTTTTTTGATGTAGGAATTTATTGGTGTAAAATCTCTCTTAGCACTGCTTTTGCTGCATCCCAAGACAAAGTAAATGTGTTTTCATTTTTCTTTGTCTGAATATATTTTTATATTTCCTTCTTTAATTTTTTCTTGGATCCAATAATCATTCAGGAACATATTATTTAGCTTTCTTCATATATTTGTTCATTGTCTGTGATTTTTCCTGTTACTGATTTTTAGTTTCATCTCATTGTGATCAGAAAGAATACTAGATATGATTTCGGTCTTCCCTGATTAAGACTTGTTTTGTGGCCTAACATGTTATCTATCCTGGGTAATGTTCCATATGCACTTGAGAAAAATGTATATAAAGGTAAATTTCAGATTCAGAATTTTTCATTGGATCTTGGCTTCCCCATATACCTTTGGTAACTCACCTTACCTCTTCATACCTCCATTTTCTCATCTGTAAAATGGAGATCTCTGCTTCACCAGTTTTTGTATGCATCAGAGGAGACCATAGCATTGCTTTTGAAGTATAAAAGGCCATACAAATATTAACTGATATTTTCTAGAGGGAGTGTAGCTAGAGTGTAGCAGACTTCTCTTGGGATCCCATGAGGACATCCCATCAGAACAGGCCTCTGATGGGTGCTCTGAATGCTAGGTGGCTTTGGGAGCTCCTTGAACTCTCCTGAGGCATGATCTGGGTCTAGGGAGGGTCTAAAAAGGGTGTTAGTCTCCTTTATCTTGTTCTCAGCCTCCCAGTGGTGCTCCTGGGCTCAGCCAAGGAAGCTGCACTGGCTGTGGTCCTTGGCCCGTACTGCAGTGACCTTCAGAGCATGCAGGAAAGCTGTGCACAGTCCCTGGTGCCTTCATGTATGTCTTTACTGGATTCCCAAGGCATCCTGGCCAGTGTACTAGGTGTTGGTATATATTATAAAGAAAGTAGACATGGAGTTTATAAGTCTAGGGAGAAGTCTTCTGGGTTTTCCATGTGTCTTGTCCAGCATTGTCCAGTAGCACTTCCTACAATGATGATAATGTTTATATATCTGTGCTGTGCAATGTTGTGGTCATATGCCATGCATGGGAGTTGGGCTATTAAAATGTAGTTTGTGCAAATGAGGGACTAAATTTCTAATTTAACTCAATTTTAATTAATTTAAAGGTCACATGTGGCTAGTGGCCATTATATTGGACAGTATTGGACCATGCCAGAAACATCCTGAGAAGGCTAGAAGGGCACCCAAGCTGGCCAAAGGCTTGACTTCTCTTCCTGAGAAAGGGCTGTGAGACCCAGAAGTGTCCTGAGTCCAGACCTTTGCTCTGTCTCCCTCTGTGTGTATGGATTTTTCATGCCACTTAGCTGCTTCTCTGTTTAGTTTTTTGATCTGTAAAACAGGAACAAAGGGCAAATTGGATTGATTTTTTAATTGCTAAACCCTTGACTCTATTGTGATTTGTCTTTTAATCCATCTGTAAGAGATTACTGCAAATGTGGTTGGCTTGAAATGACAGAATTTTATTCTCTTTCGGTTCTGGAGGCCAGAAGTCTGAAACTGGTTTCATTAGGCTGAAACCAGGGTGTTAACAGAGCCACCTTCCACTGGAGGCTCAAGAGAAGAATCACTTCCTTCTCTTCAGCTGCTGGTGGCTGCTGGCATTCCTTGGCTCGTAGCTACATCACTGTGATCTCTCCCTCAGTGGTCATGTGGTATTCTCCTCTTCTGTGTTTAATCTCCCTCTGCCTCTTTCTTATAAGGACATTTGTGTTGGCATTTAGGACCCCTGCTGGGTAATTCAAGATTATCTCTTCATCTCAAGATCCTAATTTAGACTGGGCATGGTAGCCAATTCCTGTAATCCCAGCTACTTGGGAGGCTGAGGTGGGAAGATTGCTTGAAGTTAGGAGTTTGAGACCAGCCTGGGGAACATAGTGAGACCCCATCTCTTAAAAATGCCAAAATTAGCCAGGTGTGGTGACATGTACCTTTCGTCCCCGCTACTCAGGAGGCTGAGGCAGGAGCATCACTTTAGACCAGGAGTTAAAGGCTGCAGTGAGCTATAATCACCACTGTACTCCAGCTTGGGCAACAAAGCAAGACCTCAACCCCTCAAAAAAAAATCCTTAATTTAATTAGATCTTCTAAGATTCGTTTTTCACATAAGGTAGCATGTATGAATTCCAGGTATTTGGACCTGATATTTTGGGGTGCCATTATTCAGCCAACTATTCCTAGGCTGAATACTTATTAATAGTGGACTTACTTTAGAGGAAATACTGTGGCTATGTCATAGGATGTGTTGAAGTTACTGGCTGTCTGCCAGGATCTCCAGGGGGAATTTTCTCAGTGTTCTGAATGGAGAGCCAAGTTTGATAAAAATTTTGAGATTGCTGCCTTCCCTGCTTCTACCGTGAATTACTTTGACTTGTTTATGTAAGGTCATCTTACTACAAGGTTGGTCAACTCACAAATGTGCCCCGCTGTGCACTCTACCAATATTTGAATTATTCCCCATATCACCTCCAATTCCCAAAATGCGTGGAAGGGACTTTGGGATTTGAGCTAGGAAAACGCAAACGATTGCATCCGAGTGAGAGGAGGCAGCATGTGTTCTATCAGCTGGGTGAGCGATGTTTCTCTAGTAGTGTGCTCACCAACTAGAAAATACAGAGGCTTGGCCCTGACACAGCCCAGGAACAGCTTGTGACTCTGCTTTGGAATGTCATGTTTTACTGTCGTTTAATCAAATCAGAGAGCTGTGGTTGGGAAGTGGGTTTTGTAAATATTGCTCTGAAGCATTCGCATTTCAGCAGAAAACAGATGCCAAGTGTTTTCATTAGTATCAATAGTCAGAGTTATTAGAACAAAACAAAAATCTACTTATTGGTAAAGCAAAGCACCTGCAAAGGCCCAGAGTTGGATGGGGCGGGGAGAAGGTGAGGGGAATATGTATTTGTAAAGTTTGAATGAGGAATAAAGTTCACTGAAAGACCTTCATTTTTGCAAAAGAAGCCTAAAAATGAAATATTTGTAACTAGAGGGCTATAGGAACACAATTATAATTTAAAGTGTGAGTCACAACAGTGTCTTGTTCAACCAGGGAACAAAATGACTTAGAGGCAGAATAAAATTACTTCATTTATGTGTCTTAAGAACACGACATTCTTTCAGTCTGCTCATATCCTTGGGTTAAAGGATTTGTTCCCTGAGGTGGTCAGTGGCCTTATCACTGGTCATTCACCTGGGGTTGCTTTTCCAAGATTAATAATGATAATAATAACAGTTCACAAAGTGCCAAGCACTATGCTTTTTCCAAGATTATGGCAATAATAGTTCAGTAAGTGCCAAGCATTGCGCTTTACTTATGTCATCTCATTTAATCATGTTGCCTTGTTGGGTAAGTATCATTATCCCCGTTTTATAGATAAGGAAACGGAGGCTTGGAGAAACTTGGCCACTTATCCAAACCCACTCAGTTACTAGCTGTCAGAGCTAAGGTTTGAACCAGTGCCCTTGATCTAGAGCCCAGCTCTCAGTTACTTGCCCTGCCCTCCCTAATGAGATGGGCTTGGATACTCCCCTCACTTTCTTTTGAAAGCCCGTATAACTAACTTCCTGGCAAAGTTTGCTCTGCTGTGTTTGGTCACAGTCCCCATCAATAGAGAGGGATTAACTTGCATAGTAAGGTTTTGACTGTTTTGCAGCATCTGGGCATTTATATGTATGTGTGTATATATATATATACACACACACGCACATACACACACATATGGAGTGCAGTGGTATGATCTCGGCTCACTGCACTCCTATATATATATATGTAAAAAACATATATACATATATAAAATATCTATATATACATATATAAACATACATATATAAACATACATATATATGTATATTTTAAATGTGTGTGTATATATATATAAAATATATATATATATATATATATATTTTTTTTTTTTAAGATGGAGTCTTGCTCTGTCACCCAGGCTGGAGTGCAGTGTTGTGAGCTCACTACAACCTCCACCTTCTGGATCAAGCTATTCTCCTGCCTCAGCCTCCTCAGTAGCTGGGATTACAGGCATGCACCACCACACCTGGCTAGCTTTCTTACTTTTAGTAGAGACGGGGTTTCATCATGTTGGCCAGGCTTGTCTCAAACTCCTAATCTCCAGTGATCCACCTGCCTTGGCCTCCCAGAGTGCTGGCTGGTATTACAAGCATGAGCCACCGCACCTGGCAGGTCTTTCTTTCTTTTCTTTCTCTTTCTTTCTTTCTCTTTCTTTCTTTCTCTTTCTTCCTTTCTTTTTTCTTTCTTTTCTTTCTTTCCTCTCTCTCTTTCTTTCTCTCTTTCTCTTTCTCTCTCTCCCTTTCTCTTTCTCTCTCTTTCCTTCCTTCCTTCTTTCTTTCTTTCAACTGTGACTGTATCAAACCCCCTCATATTTCTAAATGAGAGATAAGATGAGATTTGATAACTTCCCAGGAACAGAGAAAATCTCTTCCCCACATCTAAAGAAAATTTCATTTACTTCCTCACAAGGGGATATTTGTCCTTCAGATTCCTACTCTGCTTTTTACTACCGATGAGTTAACACCCTCAGTGTGCTCATGCAGGTCCTTGAGTTCTGTGAGCTTGTGCCATGAAGTGCTGTCTTCACTCACGCACTCTTTCCCTCAAGAAGTTTTCCTTGAGCTCCGTCTGTGCTGGGCCCTGGGCAATGTTGGGGAAACACTTTGTGAACATATCAGGCCTCGCCCCTGGCCTCCCAGAAGCCTCAGCATTTGCAGTGAGGGCACTGCCAGCCTGTTAGCCTAGATAGTTCCTTGTTGTGCGGGTGCATCCTGCCTGTTGCAGGCTGTTCATCGAACCGGGCCCTGACGCAGTAACTTCCCAAGCAAGGGACCATAACGATGTCACCATACCTTTCCAGGTGCCTCTAGGGGGCGCTGCTGCCCCTGCTTGAGAACCACTGCTTTCTGGGAAGACTTACTCGCAACCGGCAAGTTTGGATAGAGTCCCCAACCAATTCTGTCTTGGGTGTGGTGCGCACTTTTCTTCATTTCTAGGAATTTGGACTGTATTAAGTTAGGATGGCAGAAGTAGATATTTGAAAAAGGAGAGGGAAAACCAAATCCATTTATCAGGGTCCTGCACTGAGAAGTGACTGATCTCAGCAGTAGAAAGTTGGTGCGTTTAGCTGCTCCTCACTGAGGCTGCCTTCCACAATCCCTTCCTTCACTCCCCTCCCTGCTCACCCCTACCCCAGCTCCATCGAAAGGTAAACCACATGGACGTTAACCACTGCCAGCCTGAGGCAGAGAGACTGAGGAAGATCTTGATCGGGGGGAGAATGGAAGGGTTGAAATGGCCCAGAGCACTGTGGCTGATGAAGGAGAGGACAGGTCTCTCCACTAGGACTGATAGGGAACTTAAGGGCAAAAGCAAGGACATCTTTTTCCCATCCTCTAGAATCTGTGTGTGTGCTGATTAGCTAATAGCAAGATTGTCCCAGTGAGTAGACTATACCCTCCCTCCATTCTTATGGTTAACAGCATAGCAAAGGAGTGACACAGGCAAGAGCAGAGAGGCCGGGGCCCTGCCCTTGAAAATCTCACTGGTTGACTGTCTCTCCCTCGTGAAACCCGCCAAGTGTTAAGCATTGGCTAGGGTCTGGGAGTGAATGAAATAAACAAAATCCTTGCCCATGTGGAGTTTAGAGACTAGCAAGATTGACAGATGGTTGAAGGAAAATGTACAAGATTAACAAATTTTAAAGTTGGACCCAGTGTGCACTGGCAAGGATATAGACCGGCGGGACTCTCATACGTGGTTCATGGAGCTAGAAACTGTGAGAACAACAAAATCTATGACTCAATCATGCCATTCCTATGTACCTACCCAAAGAAACTCCTACAGATACACAATCAAAAGTGTCTACAACAGTTTTCTTTCTAGTATTAAAGGAAAAAAAAGAGTCAATGAAAATGTTTATGAACAGGAGAGTGAATAAATACATTGTAGTACATTCATACTTGGAATGCATCAGTGACAATGTGTGACATGGAACTCCACATATTCTTGTGGGTATGTTTAACAAATCTGATGAAAATAATGAAGTGTAGAATAGTATATATAGTATTATTTATATTAAGTTTGAAAACATTAAAGAATATAGCATGTTGCTTAGGCATACAAACATACGTGGTAGAAATAAAGTACATGGGAATGATGATATGGTTTGGCTGTGTCCCCACTCGAATCTCCAACTGTAGCTCTCATAATTCCCGCATGTTGTGGGAGAGACTCAGTGGGAGGTAACTGGACCATGGGGGTGGGTCTTTCCTGTGCTGTTCTCATGAAAGTGAATAAGTCTCACACGAGCTGATGGTTTTATAAAGGGGAGTTCCAGCCAGGTGTGGTGGCTTATGCCTGTAATCTCAGCAGTTTGGGAGGCTGAGGCTGGTGGATCACCTGAGGTCAGGAGTTCGAGACCAGCCTGGCCAACACAGTGAAGCCCCATCTCTACTAAAAATACAAAAATTAGGAGTGTTGGCAGATGCCTGTAATCCCAGCTACTCAGGAAGCTGAGGCAAGAAAATTGCTTGAATCTGGGAGGCAGAGGTTGTGGTGAGCTGAGATCATGCCACTGCACTCCAGCCTAGATGGCAGAGCAAGACTCTGTCTAAAAAAAAAAAGGGGGGGGGAGTTTCCCTACACAAGCTCTCTTGCCTGCCACCATGTAAGACATGACTTTGGTCTTCCTTTGTCTTCTGCCGTGATTTTGAGGCCTCTCCAGCAATGTAGAACTATGAGTCCATTAAACCTCTTTCCTTTATAAATTACCTAGTCTTGGATATATCTTTGTTAGCAGTGTGAGAACAGACTAATACAATGATAAATCCTAAATTTCAAATGAGCAGATAATTGATGAGGAAGAAGGGGATATAATTGTCAGGGGAATACAAGGATCTTCAACTATGGCTATATTTTATATTTTAAGGCAGATGGAATGCAGGACACATTGGTAACATTGCATTATCGTTTGTCTACAGTACCTACCATCCATCCATCATTATCTTTGTCCTTACTGACAGCAAATCCATTTTGTTTAGTTAGCTACCCATCCCTTTATGCATCTTACAGGGGTTTCAGGGAAGCTGATTTACCCTCAGGTTCAAGGTGCAAGGCCTTATTAGAAAGAAGGATGACCCTTCCATGGGAATCATTGTGCAGAAGACAAAAAAAAAAAAAAAGGATGACCCGTCATTCTTGCCTGTGATTGTTTCCCACCATACTCCCTCCCTCTCTGTCTTCTTGCTGAATATAAGAGGAAGCATGTTGCCCTGCTTGCCCATGGCTGCCCTCCTCCAATAGAGGAAAAGCCTTAAAAAGTAACTGACACTGTAAATGGCAGAGTAGAGGGATGATTAAATCCGTGTCAACTCTATCACCCTGGTTCTGAAGCCATTGCTCTTTCAGAACGTGAGCCAGGCATTGTTCTTGAGGCTAAAGCTATCTTAGTTTGGGTTTTCCATTGTCTGCAAGACATGCATCACATAGGTTGCTATGGAAGCATACAGCAGTCATTTCCTAATCAGGAAAATTCTTTCTTAATTCACCCAATTTTATATTTTTCTCTATTTTTACTTAAACTTTTCACCTGCTTGGTTGGCTGGTTCTGTCAGTACTAGCAAGAGTTAGCCTTTGAGGAAACCCATGAACACAAAGAAACCAACCTTAATGGAAAAAATCATGAAGAATCCAACGTGGTTAGTGTGTCAGCTTATCTTTTTCTGAGAACACGTGTATTATTTTCCATTGTATTAACTTGTGTCTGCTGTATCAAAGTACCACAAACTTGGTTAAACCAACAGAAATGTACTTTCTCAAAGTTGTAGACGCCAGAAGTCTGAAATCAAGGGATTGGTAGGACATGCTCCCTCCAAAGGTTCTAGGGGGAATTCCATTCGTTCCTTGACTTTTCTGTCTTCTGGAAGCTGCTGTCATCACTTGGATCTCTGCCTCCATCTTTATGCTCTTCTTGTGTCTTTGTGTCTCTCCACTGCTATCTCTTATAAGGACACTTATCATTAGATGTAAGCCCACCTGGGTAATCCAGGATGATCTTACCTCAAAATCCTTAAACTAATTACGTTTGTAAAGGCCAGTTTCCCAAATAAAGTCACATTCACAGGTTCTGGGGATTAGGATACAGACATGTCTGTATAGGGCATCATCATTCAACCAACTATAATGCAGTTGTTTTTTGTTTTGATTTTATTTATTTATTTATTGAGACAAAGTTTTGTTCTTGTTGCCCAGACTGGAGTTCAGTGGCGCGATCTTGGCTCACCGCAACCTCTGCCTACTGGGTTCAAGCGATTCTCCTGCCTCAGCCTCCCAAGTAGCTGGGATTACAAGCATGTGCCACCACGCCTGGCTAATTTTTATATTTATTTACTATACACAGGGTTTCACTATGTTGGCCAAGCTGGTCTCGAACTCCTGACCTCAGGTGATCCACCCATCTCAGCCTCCCAAAGTGCTGGGATTACAGGCATAAGCCACCATGCCCAGCTTTTTGTTTTGATTTTATAGTGCAAAGAGATAGCATGGTCTTATTTTTCAACTTGAAAAATGGTTCCTGATTCATACAAATAGGAAAAAATAGATTGGTATTTACTGGTGCTCCATAGAAAACACTGTCTTCTTTTAGCCGAGTTGGATAACAGCTTAGTTAACACTTGAGAGACAAAAAAAAATTTTTTTAGATAATAATAGAGGAAATATGATAGTGCAGTATAAGTTTTGGACAACATGTTCTTGACAGTGTGAGTTCCTGGCTCCCTGGGAGAGAGGCCATGTTCAGCCTCAGATACGTCCCAGGACAAGGGGTTCCGTAAAAGGAAAATACGAATAAAATTAGCAGAGAGCAGATGGATGTGAGAAGGGAAAAAGTAGTCATGTTTTGAGGCCATTTAACCTCCTCTGAGAGGTGGTAGAGAGATCCCAGAAGGACAGCTGTGGACATTGGAAAAGAAGTTAAAAACAGTGGATTTGGAATCACATAGACCCAATTCAGGCTTTTGACATATTTCCATATGATCTTGGGGGAAGTAATGTGTTCGTCCTGGATCAATTTTATTTCCTCTACATTGTAGAAATTTTATTTTATAAAATGGAGATGACAATGTATACCTCTCAGGGTTGTTATGAGGATAAACTGATTTATCCTCTGTGAGAGTACTTTCCCCATGGTACAGACTTAGGACATTTCTGTCAAGTTAGAATCTGATCTAGAAATGTTGTCAGTGAGTGACAGGTTGGAAACACCTACAGTATGAGTGTGTTATCACAATTCTTCCAGATTCACCAGTTTCTACAAGGTTTTGACTTGAAATGGAAAGGTCAAAATAGACAAACTGGAGTTCGGTTTCTGGCTGTGGTGGAGTCACTGCTATGGATTATCCTTCCCATGAAAACAACTTGGCCTGGCCAAAATAGGTAGGGCAGCTTTTTATTTCCCCACTCCCTGACAGTGGATAATAGATATAGCAAGACTTTGGTCCTTGAGAGAAGAGAAACTCATGATGTGATTCCCATAATCGTCCAGCAACCTGACTGGGGATATTATTCCAACTGTAGAATAAAGAACTGGAATTTGAGCAAAGGACAGTGATTCTACTGTATGAAGGAGGAAGAGATCAGAGTTCAGGGGAACAGAAGAAGTTAGAATCTGTGAGGCAAGAGATTCGAGAGGAGGGAGATATCCAGAGGGAGCTGTGTGTGGAGAATCTCTGAATCTGTGCCTGAGAGATACATGTGCACACAAGACCACCTGAGGCTCATCAGAAAGTGCCTCCTTCACTGGTGAGAGTGGACTATAGGTGCCAGAAGGTGGGCAGTGCTAAGGACGAGCAGTGCTGGGGCACAGTGGATTTTCAGCTCTGCCAGAGTAGAGAGAGATCATAATGGCTGATTAATTCCCCTGGTACCCAGCTGAGGTGCCAGAAAGGTCACATCTAAGGAGCAGGGTTTTCTCTAGAGCAGGGTTTCTCCCAGCTAGTATTGACATTTTGGACAAGAGAGTTCTTTGAGGAGTGGGGGCATCCTTTGCATCTTAGGATATTTAGCAGCATTCCTGGCTCCACTCATTACATGCAGTACACTCCATCACCAACGTGTGACAACTAAAAACTGTCTCTAGACATTGCCACACGTCCTCTAGGTGCAGAATTGCCTCCAGATGAGAACCACTGCCCTAAAGTAAGACCTACTTTGTACTTTACCTAACAAAACCCTGAATAAACTCCTGATAAGATTTGCAGTGAGGGCAGAGTTTAGGAGTTGAATCCTCAACTTAGAGGGGCTTGGAAAACACTTTGGGCTTTCCAGAGATCCATACTAACCACTCGTAAACCTATGTTAAGTTCAAGATGATTAGCCAGTAACTGAACTGCACAATCAATACCTTCCAGGAGAAAATAAGAAAATTCAGACATGTGTACAGTAATACATATAATACATAGTCCACTATGTGTTAATCGCAATGCCTATTTTTCAGTCAAGAAATACTAGACATGCAAAGAAACAAAAAAGTTTCATTTTTAGGGAAGAAAACAGGCAATAAAAATGAAGCCCAAGATGGCCCAGGCATTGCACTCACAGTATAAAGGCTTAAATGCAGCTATTATAAGATGTTCAATGAATTTAAAAAGTAAAAAGAGGTAATCTTAGCAAAAGCATGGAGACTCCAAAAAAAAAAAAAAACACAACAACAAAAAAAAAACAAATATAGATGCTAGAAGTGAAAAGTAAAAAATAGAGGCATTTAACATGAAATTCAAGATGGCAGAGGACAAGGTCGGGGAATGTGAAGGGAGACCAGTGCAAATTATCCCATATAAAACACAGAGATTTTTTTTTTTTTAATTTAGATAGAGTCTCACTTGGTTGCCCAGGCTGGATAGGCTGTAGTGCAGTGGCACAATCTCAGCTCACTGCAACCTCCGCCTGGCAGATTCAAGCAATTCTCCTGCCTCAGCATCCCAACTAACTGGGATTACAAATGTGCACCACCACACCCAGCTAATTTTTGTATTTTTAGTAGAGATAGGATTTCATCCTGTTGGTCAGGCTGGTCTTGAACGCCTGACCTCAGGTGATCTTCCTGCCTCGAACTCCCAAAGTGCTGGGATTACAGGTGTGAGCCTCTGCATGCAGCATAAACCCATTTTTATTAGGCCGTTCTTGCATTGTTATAAAGAAATACCTGAGGCTATGTAATTTATATTTAAAAATGTTTAATTGGCTCACAGTTCTACAGGCTGTACAGGAAGTATAGTGGCATCTACTTCTGGGTACCCCTCAGGAAGCTTCTGATCATGGTGGAAGGCAAAAGGGGAGCAGGCACATCACATGGCGAAAGCAGGAGCAAAGGGAGAGAGGGAGGTGCCACACACTTTTAAACAGCCAGATCTTGCGAGACCTCACTATCATGAAGACAGCACCAAGCCATGAGGGATCCTCCCCCATGATCCAGACACCTCCCACCAAGCCTCACCTCCAGCGTTGGGGATTACAATTCAACATGAGACTTGGGCAGGGACAAATATCCAAAGTATATCACCATTCATATCAGCAGTTAAATGTAAGTAGACTGCACACTCTATAAAAAGAAGAGATTACTGTAAGACTCAACTATATGCTGTCTACAAGAGATTCATTTGAAATATTAAGACACAGGTTGACACTAAAAAGATATAAAGAATGAAAAAAGCGGGCCGGGCACGGTGGCTCACGCCTGTAATCCCAGCACTTTGGGAGGCCGAGGCGGGCAGATCATGAGGTCAAGAGATTGAGACCATCCTGGCCAACACGGTGAAACCCCATCTCTACTAAAAATACAAAAAAATTAGCCGGGCATGGTGGCACGCACCTGTGGTCCCAGCTACTTGGGAGGCTGAGGTGGAAGAATTGCTTGAACCCAGGAGGTGGAGGTTGCAGTCAGCCAAGATTGCGCCATTGCACTCCAGCCTGGAGACAGAGCAAGACTTCCTCTCAAAAAAAAAAAAAAAAGCAAGCATAAATAAACAGGTGTACAATCATTATACAAATGAACTACAATAAATGATGCAATGTGAAAGCACTCAATGAGCCTGCCATTTTTAAAAAAATATTTTATTGTACTTTAGGTTCTGGGGTACATGTGCAGGACGTGCAGGATTGTTGCATAGGTACATACGTGGCAGTGTGGTTTGCTGCCTCCATCCCCGTCACCTATATCTGGCATTTCTCCCCATGTTATACTTCCCCAACTCCCTACCCCCAACTGTCCCTCCCCTTGTACCCCCAACAGACCCAAGTGGGTGATGCTCCCCTCCCTGTGTCCATGTGTTCTCATTGTTCAACACCCACCTATGAGTGAGAACATGTGATGTTTGATTTTCTGTTCTTGTGTCAGTTTGCTGAGAATGATAGTTTCCAGATTCATCCATGTCTGTACAAAGGACATGAACTCATCGTTTTTTATGGCTGCATAGTATTCCATGGTGTATATGTGCCACATTTTCCTTGTCCAGTCTATCATTGATGGACATTTAGGTTGGTTCCAGGTCTTTGCTATTGTAAACATGCCACAATGAAGATACGTGTGCATGTGTCTTTATAATAGAACAGTTTATAATCCTTTGGGTATATACCCAGTAATGGGATTGCTGGGTCAAATGGAATTTCTCTTTCTAGGTCCTTGAGGAATCACCACATTGTCTTCCACAATGGTTGTACTAACTTACACTCTCACCAACAGTGTAAAATTGTTCCTGTTTCTCCACACCCTCTCCAGCATCTGTCTCCAGATTTGTTAATGATCGCCATTCTAACTAACGTGAGATGGTATCTCAATGTGATTTTGATTTGCATTTCTTTAGTGACAATGATAAGCATTTTTTCATGTTTGTTGGCCTCATATATGTCTTCTTTTGAAAAGTGCCTGTTCATATCCTTTGCCCACTTTTGAATGGATTTTTTTTTTCTTGTAAATCTGCTTTAGTTCCTTGTAGATTCTGGATATTAGCCCTTTGTCAGATTGATAGATTGCAAAATTTTTTTCCCATTCTGTTGGTTGCTGGTTCACTCTAATGTTTGTTTCTTTTGCTGTGCAGTAGCTCTGGAGTTTAATTAGGTCTGATTTGTCTATTTTGGCTTTTATTGCCTTTGCTTTTGGTGTTTTAGTCATGAAGTCATGAAGTCCTTGCCTATACCTATGTACTGAATGGTATTGCCTAGGTTTTCTTCTAGGGTTTTTGTGGTGTTAGGTCTTATGTTTAAGTCTTTAATCCATCTGGAGTTAATTTTAGTGTAAGGTGTCAGGAAGGGGTCCAGTTTCTGCTTTCTGCACTTGGGTAGCCAGTTTTCCCAACATCATTTATTAAACAGGTAATCCTTTCCCCATTCCTTGTTTTTGTCAGTTATGTCAAAGATCAGATGGTTGTAGATATGTGGCATTGCCTCTGAGGCCTCTGTTCTGTTCTGTTCTGTTGGTCTATATTTCTGTTTTGGTACAAGTACCATGCTGTTTTGATTATGGTAGCCTTGTAGTATAGTTTGAAGTCAGGTAGTGTGATGCCTCCAGCTTTGTTCTTTTTGCTTAGAATTGACTTGGCTATGTGGCCTCTTTTGGTTCCATATGAAGTTTAAGGTGGTTTTTTCCAGTTCTGTGAAGAGGGTCATAGGTAGCTTGATGGGGATAGCATTGAATCTATAAATTACTTTGTGCAGTATGGCCATTTTCATGATATTGATTCTTCCTAACCATGAGCATGGAATGTTTTTCCATCTGTTTGTGTCCTCTCTTATTTCCTTGAGCAGTGGTTTGTAGTTCTCCTTGAAGAGGTCCTCTACATCCTTTCTTAGTTGTATTCCTAGGTCATAGCTACTGTGAATGGGAGAACACTTAAGATTTGGTTCTCTGTCTGTTATTAGTATGTAGGAATGCTTGTGATTTCTGCATGTTGATTTTGTATCCTGAGACTTTGCTGAAGTTGCTTATCAGCTTAAAGAGATTTTGGACTGAGACGATGGGGTCTTCTGAATATACAATGATGTCGTCTGCAAATAGAGACAATTTGACTTCCTCTTTTTTAAATTGAATATCTTTTATTTCTTTTTCTTGCCTGATTGCTCTGGCTAGAAATTCCATACCGTATTGAGTAGGAATCATGAGAGAGGGCCTCGTTGTCTAGTGCAGATTTTAAAGGGAATGCTTCCAGTTTTTGCCCATTCAGTATGATATTGGCTGTGGGTTTGTCATAAATAGCTTTTATTATTTTGAGATATGTTCTATCAATACCTAGTTTCTTGAGAGTTTTAGTTCATAAAGCACTGTTGAATTTTGTCAAAGGCCTTTTCTGCATCTATTGAGATAATCATGTGGTTTTTGTCTTGGGTTCTGTTTATGTGGTGAATTACGTTTATAGACTTGCGTACTTTGAACTAGCCTTGTATCCCTGGGATGAAGCCTACTTGATCGTGATGGATAAGCTTTTTGATGTGCTGTTGTAATCGGTTTGCCAGTATTTTGTTGAAGATTTTTGCACCTATGTTCATCATGGATATTGGCCTGAAGTTTTCTTTTCTTGTTGAGTCTCTGCTGGGTGTTGGTATCAGGATGTTGTCGGTCTCGTAAAATGATTTGGGAAAGATTTCCTCTTTTTGTATTGTTTGGAATAGTTTCAGAAGGAATGGTACCAGCTCATCTTTGTATGTCTGGTAGAATTCGGCTGTGAACCCATCTGGACCTGGGCTTTTTTTGGTTGGTAGGCTATTAATTGCTGCCTCAACTTCAGCCCTTGTTATTGGTCTATTCAGGGTTTCGACTTCTTTCTGGTTTAGGCTTGGTGGGTTCAAGGATCCAGGAATTTCTCAATTTCTTTCATATTTACTGGTTTATGTACATAGAATTGTTTGTAGTAATCTCTGATGGTAGTTTGTATTTCTGTGGAATCAGTGGTGATATCCCCTTTATCGTTTTTTATTGCATCTATTTGAATCTTCTCTCTTTTCTTTGTTATTAATACAGCTAGTGGTGTATTTTATTGATCTTTTGAAAAAAACAGCTCCTGGATTTATTAATTTTTTGAAGGGTTATTTGTGTCTCTATCTCCTTCCGTTCTGCTCTGATCTTAGTTGTTTCTTGTCTTCTGCTAGCTTTTGAGTTTTTTTGATTTTGCTCCTCTAGCTCTTTCAATTTTGATGATAGGGTGTTGATTTTAGATCTCCCCTGTTTCTCATGTGGGCATTTATTGCTATATATTTTCCTCTAGAGACTGCTTTAAATGTGTCCCAGAGATCCTGGTACGTTGTGTCTTTGTTCTTGCTGGTTTTGAAGAACATCTTTATTTTTGCCTTCATTTCATTGTTTATCCAGTCAACATTTAAGAGCCAGTTGTTCAGTTTCCATGAAGTTGTGCAGTTTTGAGTGAGTTTCTGAATCCTGAGTTGTAATTTTATTGCACTGTGGTCTGAGAGACTGTTTGTTATGATTTCCATTCTTTTGAATTTGCATTTACTCTAAAGCCGACCACGTAATTGGAGTGATTTACTTCCAATTATGTGGTTGGTTTTAGAGTAGGTGTGATGTGGTGCTGAGAAGAATGTATATTCTGTGGATTTTGGGTGGAGAGTTCTGTAAATGTCTATTAGGTTTGCTTGGTCCAGATCTGAGTTCAAGTCCTGGATATCCTTGTTAATTTTCTGTCTCGTTGATCTGTCTAATACTGACAGTGGAGTGTTAAAGTCTCCCACTATTATTGTGTGGGAGTCTAAGTCTCTTTGTAGGTCATTAAGAACTTGCTTTATGTATCTGGGTACTCCTGTATTGGATGTGTATATATTTAGGATCATTAGCTTTTCTTGTTGCATTGATCCTTTTACCATTATGTAATGCCCTTCTTTGTCTCTTTTGATCTTTGTTGGTTTAAAGTCTATTTTATCAGAGACTAGGATTGCAACTCCTGCTTTATTTTGCTCTCCATTTGCTTGGTAAATCTTCCTCTATCCCTTTATTTTGAGCCTATGTGTATCCTTGCACATGAGGTGGGTTTCCTAGATACAGCACACTGATGGGTTTTGAATTTTTATCCAATTTGCCAGTCTGTGTCTTTTGATTGGGGCATTTAGTCCATTTACATTTAAGGTTAATATTGTTATGTTTGAATTTGGTCCTGCCATTTTGATGCTAGCTGGTTGTTTTGCCCATTAGTTTATGCAATTTCTTCATTGTGTCGATGTTCTTTACCATTTGGTATGTTTTGGAGTGGCTGGTACTGGTTGTTCCTTTCTATGTTTAGTGCTTCTTTCAGGAGCTCTTGTAAGGCAGGCCTGGTGGTGATGAAATCTCTGAGCAATTATTTCTTCGTAAAGGATTTTCTCCTTCACTTATGAAGCTTAGTTTGGCTGGATATGAAATTCTAGGTTGAAAGTTCTTTTCTTTAAGGATGTTGAATATTGGCCCCCACTCTCTTCTGGCCTGTAGGGTTTCTGCAGAGAGATCTGCTGTGAGTCTGTTGGGCTTCCCTTTGTGGGTAACCTGACCTTTCTCTCTGGCTGCCCGTAGCATTTTTTCCTTCATTTCAACCCTGGTGAATCTGACAATTATATGCCTTGGGGTTGCTCTTCTTGAGGAATATCTTTGTGGTGTTCTCTGTATTTCCTGGACTTGAATACTGGCCTGCCTTACTAGGTTGGGGAAGTTCTGGATAATATCCTGAAGAATGTTTTCCAGCTTGGCTTCCTCCTTTCCATCACATTCAGGTATACCTGTCAAACACAGATGAGGTCTTTTCACATAATCACACATTTCTTGGAGACATTGTTCATTTCTTTTTACTCTTTTTTCTCTAATCTTGCCTTCTTGTTTTATTTCATTGAGTTGATCTTCAGTCTCTGATATCCTTTCTTCTGCTTGATCGATTCAGCTACTGAAACTTGTGTATGCTCCACGAAGTTTTCGTGTTGTGTTTTTCAGCTCTATCAATTCATTTATATTCTTCTCTAAGCTGTTTATTCTCGTTAGCATTTCGTCAAACCTTTTTTCAAGGTTCTTAGTTTCTTTGCATTGGGTTAGAACATGGGCTTTTAGCTCAGAGAAGTTTGTTATTACTCACTTTCTGAAGTCTGTTTCTGTTGATTTGTTGGACTCATTCTCCATCCGGCCTTGTTGCCTTGCTGTTGAGGAGTTGTGATCCCTTGGAGGAGGAGAGGCATTCTGGTTTTGGGTGTTTTCATCCTTTTTGCACTAGTTTCTTCCCATCTTTGTGTATTTATCTACCTGTGGTCTTTGTAGTTGGTGACTTTGAGATGGGGTCTCTGAGTGGACATCCTTTTTGTTGATGATGAAGTTATTTCTTTCTGTTTTTTAGTTTTCCTTCTAACAGTCAGTCTCCTCTGTTGTAGGGCTGCTGGAGGTCCACTCCAGACCCTGGTTGCCTGGGGATCACCTGTGGCAGCTGCAGAACAGTAAGGGTTGCTGCCAGTTTTTTCTTCTGTTGTCTTTGTCCCAGAAGGATACCCACTAGATGTCAGCCTGAGCTCTCTTTTATGAGGTATCTCTTTGGATATACAAGGGTCAGGAAGCTGCTTGAGGAGACAGTCTGTCCCTTATAGAAGCTCAAGTGCTGAGCTGTGAGCTCTGTTGTTCTGTTCAGAGCTGCTGGGCAGGTACATTTAAGTCTGCTGCAGTGGAATTCATAACCTGCTTTTTTTCCCAGGTACTCTGTTCTGGGAAGGTGGGGCTTTATTTATAAGTTCCTGACATGCTGCTGCCGTTTTTCAGAGATGCCCTGCTCAGCGAGGAGGCAGCGTAGTCACAGTCTGCCAGCAGAGGCGTTGCTGAGCTGTCGTCAGCTCTGCCCAGCTGCTGTGTGAGCTTCCTTGTGGTTTTGTTTATAGAGGTATGGTTAGAACTGCCTCAGTAATGGCGGACTGCTTCTGTAATGACAGACTGCCTCGGTGGCGGACTACCTCAGTAATGGTGGACTGCCTTGGGAATGGCGGACTGCCTCAGTAGTGACGGACTGTCTCAGTAATGGTGGACGCCCTTCCCCTCACAGAGCTGGACCATCCTGGGGCCAGCTGTGCTTGATGTGAAACTCTCAGTCCAGAACATTTCAAATTCTTGGTCTTTGTGGGGGTGGGACGTGCCAAGCCAGATCACCTGGCTCCCTGTTTCAGCCCCCTTTTTCTCAGTTGAATGGGTTGCTCTGTCTCCCAGGCATTCCAGGCGCCAGTTGAAACGGCCACCCAGATTTGTGTGAATTTTTGTGTGGAGACCTGCTGCGCTGGCTGCAACAGCCATGCTGGAGACTTGTGGCACTTTCCCCCCAGGAATGTCCTGTGGGCAGTAAAAACTCATTTGGAAATGTGGTGATCACTCACCCTCTGCATTCTCACTGGGAACTGCACTCCAGAGCTGTTCCTATTCAGCCATCTTGGATTGTCTTAGCCTGTTTTTTTTTTGAAGTGCGTGGTAGTAGGAAGTACTCCCACAATTTTCATTTTACAAACATTTATTCCTTGATTTAACCCACCACCACTGCAATCACTGTCACTCTCTAACTCATCAAAAACTTGCTTGTTTTTATTAATGTTGTTTTAAATGTACATAGAGCTCACACTTATTTTAATATTTAATATTAGAAGTGTTTTGGGTCTTTATTGAGAAATTTGGTGATGTTTTTGTGAGCAGAAATATGCTGTAGGAACTTAAATCTTGTTTATATCAATTAGCCTATGGTGCAACTGGTTTCATTATATGCTGTTTTGCTTAAAGTTGAAGTTATCATGAACCTATTGACAGTATTTATTACATGACAACTTACTGTATGCTAAATGGCAGGCTTTGCTTACAGGATAAAATATTCAATCATTTTCTTCCTTGTTCTATGTTTCCAGTGATCATTAGAGATGATAAATTACCTGAAACTTTTTCCTTCTTTACATCAGTCTACAATAAAACTTATTATTAATGTTACTCAGATGCAACAACAGTAACACAATTGTGTAATCAAAATGAAAAATAATTCCAAGCTTCACATGCAGTCACCCAATAATTCTCCAGGGAATCAAATTAGCAATCCACAGAAACACTCACTATAGTCCCTGTCTTGGTTTCAAATGTCTTAATTCTCTGACACTCCTCCTTTCAAAAGCTGGAAGCTATTTTCCTTCCCTTTGAGTGTAGGATGGGCTTATTGACTCTCTTCTAATGAGCTGAATGTTGTGAAAGTGATGATATGTGATTTCCAAGACTAGGTCATAAAAGGCCTTGCAGCTTCTTCCTTATTCTCTCTTGGATCACTCATTCTGGGGAAGCCATCTGTCATGTCATTGAAGACACTCATGCAGCCCTATGCAGAGCCCTCATGGTGAGAAAGTGAGGCCTCTTGCCAATAAGCTCATGAGTGAGCCAACCTTGAAAGATGGTCTTCCAGTCTTTTGAGCTTTCAGATAACTTCAGGCCTAGTTGACATCTAAACTGCAACCTGATGAGTGACCTTGAGACAGAATAACACAGCTACGCCTCTCCCAAATATCTGACCCATAGCAACAGTGAGATAGCATAATAAATGTCGATTGCTTTTAGCTGCTAAGTTTGGGGTAATGTATCAGACAGCAGTGGATCACTAGTTCAGTCTCCTTCCTGATTTATCTCAGTTACCACCTCTTACAACTATGTGAGGACTCCAAGATCTCTCATCCTGTTTCTTGTTCTTCTCTCTTCAAACCTTCACAAATACTGCTGCTGCTGCTTCCCTTTCGCTCTGTGATTCTCTCTTTCTTGTTCATTATTTGTTTATTCTTGTTTTTCTTCTGTTTAGAGTGTTCTGTTGCAAATCCCCATTCCTGTTCTCTGGTTCTTCTCCTACTCATTCGCCGGATTCCCCAATAAGACCCCAAAGCAGAGGACAGTGTGGGAAAAGGGACTGAAGGAGGATTTGCTGACCAAGTAATACTGGCTTTTAATAGAAGAGAGAGGGGAAAAGCTACGACCACCCATATATTAATTGTTTTAATCCACATTACATTAGTGTTTATAACAAAATTTGTTCTTTGCACACTATATGACAAGTCCTATGTTAGGAGCTTTAGATGTGTTTATTTAATCCTAAAACACATCCCAGTGAGGTAGATACTATCATTATCCCCTTTTTCAAGGAGAAAATTGAGGCACAGAGAAATTAAGTTTCTTGTCCACAGTTGCAGAGCTGTCAAACAGTAGGGCCAAGGTCCAAAGCCAGGGGCCAGCCCACCGTGGTAGCTCATGCCTGTAATCCCAGCACTTTGGGAGGCTGAGGTGGGCAGATCACTTGAGGTAAGGGGTTCAAAACCAGCCTGGCCAACACGGTGAAAACCAGTCTCTACTAAAAATACAAAAACTAGTGTGATGGTGGACACTTGTAATCACAGGTACTCAGGAAGCTGAGACAGGAGAGTCGCTTGAGCCCAGGAAGCGGAGGTTGCTGTGAGCCAAGATCACACCACTGCATTCCAGCCTTGGTGACAGAGCGAGACTCCTTCTCAAAACAAAACAAAAAAACAAAGTCTGGGGCCTAAGTCCCTGTGCATATCACATAGAATTGAGCTTAAATCGGCTCAAACTCATTTTAAACTAGTATTTAACTTAGTATTACCAAAACCATGGGGCTAACTTCTCACAGATTCAATGCCAGGGAAGACATGTTTAAACCTATGTTGCCTAATTTCCCTTCTTGAGTCAGAAATAAATTCAGGACCTTCTGGATACTGAACTCATGGTGGCCTTTCTTTGTCTGCAACCTCAGACAGAATCTGCAAGTGGAAAAATCCAAGGGGCGTTTGGATTTAGTTAAGTCTAATTTGTTCATTGATTACCACTCCCACCCCCCACACACAAAAAAACACCTGAGGAAAAAAAATATTGTGCTCATTATTGCTTTCCCATTTGCCAGTCATTACGGTAGGTGGCAGGACCATTTGCCCCAGGAGATTGAAATTACACACCTTTGGTGCGTCCTCGGACACACAAACCTTTCTCCACAATGTGAGTTTTGGCACGGAAAAGCAGTCGCTTCTGCCGCCCCATGCTGTTTTTGGCTCCAGAGAGGGCACATATAATTTTTTTAAATGCTTCTTTTTCTAATTAAAAAGCACAGTAACTCAATAGAAAACAGAAGAGGATATTACTTATAACCCAGTGCCCGGAGACAAGGATTATTCTTGCTATATAATCCCCCAGGGTCATTGTATTCTGATCTTTTGTTAGGTCTCTGTTTGGGCTGCAGATGTTGGAAGCTCTGACTCTCAGGACATTGTTTTTGCCACTGGAACCCAGCCTGTCTGCAGCTGAGACTCTGTCTTTGTTCAGTTCAAGAGCCTGGGAACTTTATATTTCTCTTCCATCCGCCCCACTGGAGGGCTCCCAGCGGTGAAAGGTAGATTTGTTATGAGTTCCATTGTTCCAGCTCTTGTTTGTTTCTTGGTATGATTGATTATGTTATTGTTTGTGACTGTCTTCTGCCTCTGAGAGTATTACACATCTGACACCCTTTGCCATGTGACTTCCAGGAGCAATCCAGTAAGGGGAATATGTTGGCAGGTTTGGCCTTGTGACTTGCTTCTTCCAATGGAATGTGAGTGGACATGATTTATGGTATGTCTGACCAGAAGCTTTCAATGAGATTGCATAGTTTGACTTGGCCTCGTGCCTTCCTGCTGTCTGCGGTAAGATCCACAGGTCCTGGATGTTGGCGCTTCTTCAGCCTGAGTCCTAGGGTGAGAAGACGTGGAGCAGAGCTGAGCAGAGGCCGCTGAGCTGCAGACCTGATTACAAGAATTAAACCTCTGTTGTAAATCACGGAGAGTTTTGGAGTTTGGGTTACAACAGAATCCTAACACATTGGTTCTTTAGGTAAGCCAGGAGGAGACCCTACATCTCCTGGGGCAAACATGCCTCAGTGGAGGTAACCAAACTGCTTCCAGCTCCCTCTTCAAACTGAGGCATAACCTCACCCTGTTTTCACTGACATGGTCCAGATATTGATGTCCATTCTCTCATGTTGATGGAGATTGAGTTGGAGCCCTGCCTCCCAAATTCTTTGCCACTCACCTCTATGTGACCTTGGACAATTTTCTCTGTTATTTTGTTCCTTACCCTCCTCGTTTTGGCAAAGAATATCTATCTTTTGGCAATGAACACCTACCTCATTTTGTCAAAGCATACCTAAGGTGGTTAGAATAACTCTAAGGTAGTTAGTTATGCAAAACTGCCTTCGAGTTTAGATTTAAAGAATAAATGCAACCAATGGCAGTGATGATGTTACTGTTCGTAACCGCCTCAGCCTCCTGAGTAGCTGGTATTACAGGCTCCCACCACCATGCCCGGCTAATTTTTATATTTTTAGTAGAGACAGGGTTTCACCATGTTGGCCAGGCTGGTCTTGAACTCCTGACCTTAGGTGATCTGCCTGTCTCAGCCCCGCAAAGTGCTAGGATTACAGGGTCAGCCACCACGCATGGCCCTGCCTAAGCCATTTTGAATGTGGACTTTCCATGAGTTATTGTTCTCTCACTCCTACGCATTAATGGACTCTCACTATCCAGGATGTTGTGTGGGAAGTTCACAGAATGGAAGGAGGAACTTCTAGAAAGGAACTGGAGGCCTGGTGCTGCTGGCACTTCTGCTGCCCAGCTCTCACCTCTTCTGGTTTCTCATGGACTTCTCATATTCCCTCCTCATGTAGAGGAGCTTCCTCCAAGGCCACAGAGGCAAAGGGCTTTCTGTGCTGTCTCTGTTCACAGCAACCCAGGGAAGAACTCTGATGGGCCTGACTTGGGTCATATTGCAGCCCTCAGTCAGTCTCCGTTCAGGAGGTATCCTAGCCAGTCGTGACTGGGCTCACACGCCCTGTTGTGAATGGTAGAGGCAGGGTCTATTGCTAGAAACATGTGGAGGGGGTATCAAGACAGCAGCAGAGTGCTCAGGGGTACAGCAAAGACCAGTGCGTGATCACTGTAACTGAGAAGTGGCTTGTGGTAGTTGGTGGCAGCGTGAAAAATGCGTGGGTCTGGAAAGCAGGCAGCTGTGTGACCCTGGGAAAATGTCTTCATCTTAATAAACCTTGATTTCCTCATGTAGAAATGGAGATGATGATTTCTGTCTCTCAGGTTTATGATGATGAGATGAGGTAACATATGAAAACAGCTGGAATGTAGGCTGTTATTCCCCAAGATTAGTTATACTTGTACCTGGGCCTAGCCAGGCAATCACTTTTTTGTTTTTTTTGTTTGTTTGTTTTGAGACAGAGTCTCACTCTGTCACCAGGCTGGAGTGCAGTGGTGGGATCTTGGCTCACTGCAACCTCTGCCTCCAGGGTTCAAGTGACTCTCCTGCCTCAGCCTCCCTGAGTAGCTGGGACTACAGGCGCATGCCACCATGCTCAACTAATTTTTGCATTTTTAGTAGAGACAGGATTTCACCATGTTGACCAGGATGGTCGCAATCTCTTGACTTCATGATCTGCCAGCCTTTGCCTCCCAAAGTGCTGAGAATACAGGCATGAGCCACTGTGCCTGGCTGGCAATCACTTTTTAAGTGTTTGTTATTTTTATTTACACCAGTAATCCACAGCATAGTTCTTTAGTACTAGGCATGGAGTCAGACTATTTGATAGGAAATGCTTCAGAAAGGAGGCAAGTCCCCATGCCTGTCTCACAGCATCTGACTTTGCAGTGAGAGTTACAGCTCTCAGGTGGACCTGAGTGCTCCTGTCAGTAGCTCCCTGGATTCTCTTCCTGGTGGTGAGTTACCTGGGAAGCCAGATTCTCAGAGGTGGCAGTGAGACTGAGACATACGCAAGAATTTGGGTGCTTTTGAGAGACTTTCTTAGATAGTATGCCTGAAACACTTTCACTTGTGACTTTAGCAGTTCTTAACCTACTAGGTGTAATGAACCACTTTGAGAATCTGAATGAAGCTATAGACACTCTCCTCAGAAATATGCTGAGGCAGGGTGCAGTAGCTCACACCTGTAATCCCAGAACTTTGGGAGGCCGAGGCGGGTGGATCACCTGAGGTCAGGAGTTCAAGACCAGCCTGCCCAACAGGGTGAAACCCCATCTCTACTAAAAATACAAAAATTAGCTGCGTGTGGTGGCATGTGACTGTAATCCCAGCTACTCGGGAGGCTCAGGGAGGAGAATCACTTCAATCCAGGAGGCAGAGGTTGCAGTGAGCCAAGATCATGCCAGTGTACTCCAGCCTAGGTAACAGACCAAGACTCCATCTCAAAAAAAAAAAAAAAAAATGCAGAATTAATTGCACATAGAATTTTTAGGAGGTTCATAAAACTCCAGGAAGCCAGCTATGGGACCCCAGATGGAGACTCTAATACCTGTGTCCATTTAACCTGGATGGTGCTTTGATGAGCACTGCCAGCTCTTCCTCCACGACCCTTCTTTGTCCAGGCACTCACATCTGACCAGCCTTCCTTCTGATAGACACATTCTGTGTCAGGTAACTTAGAATCTTGGAATGACATATGCTCTCAATAAGTCTTTGCAATCCAGTGTTAGCTTCCAAAGGGCTATTCTGCCCCTTCAAGTTGACCCCATACTTCTATTTTCATGTAGGACATACAGGTTTTAAAGTTTTTCTCTCAAAAGGATATTATTATTTCAACATTCTTTAGCAGCATGAAGATTCTCTTGCTTGCGATAGATGGAAAGTCCACATTCAAAATGGGTTAGACAGGGCCGGGCGTGGTGGCTCATGCCTATTATCCCAGCACTTTGGGAGGCCAAGGTGGGTAGATCACCTAAGGTCAGGAGTTCGAGACCAGCCTGGCCAACACAGTGAAACCCCGTCTCTACTAAAAATATAAAAATTAGCCAGGCATGGTGGCACGCTCCTGAAATCCCAACTACTTGGGAGGCTGAGGCAGGAGAACTGCTTGAACCTGGGAGGTGGAGGTTGCAGTAAACTGAGATTACACCATTGCCCTCCAGCCTGGGCAACAGAGCAAGACTTTGTCTCAAAAACAAAACAAAACAAAAAACTGAAAAAAAAACCCACACCACAAAACAGAATGGCTTAGGCAGAAAGAGGGAATGGCTTACAACTAAAAAGTTCGAGTCGTGACTGACATGACTGACTTCGGGCACAGCCACTTCCGTGGGCTCAGATGCCGTCGGAACTTGTTCTCATTCAAGCTCCAAACTCCATCTTCCTTTGTTTTGGCAGTGTTTTCCTCGTAGGGGCAGGGAAGCTGCCAGCAGGTCCAGGCTTACACCTTATTCACCCTCAGAAATGTAAAGAAGTTCATTTCAAACCAGTTTCCCATGATCTGCTTGGGCAAAATCAAACCTAAGACAATCTCCCTTCCCCATCTCCAACCAGAATGTACTTAGCCATTCGTCCTTAGCGATCGCTTAATGAGCGCTTACTCTGTTGGAGGTGGTACAGTGGGTGGAGGGGACAGATGGAGATATAAGTCATCGGGTAAAGGCGTTGCAGTGAAGTATGTGCTGCGGCAGAGATGGGGAGCAGGTGCAGTGGGGGACTCAGAAGAAGGTCGGCTACATTCTGCCTGGGGGAGTCAGATAATGCTTCCCTCAACGGGGGACATTTGAGCTTGTTCTTGAAGCATGAGAAGCTTTCTAGGTAGAGATGAGGGTAAGCGTCATTCTAAGCAGAGGAAATAGCACATGTAAAGGCTTAGAGGAGCAAAAAGGCAAGGAGTGTCCAGGAAACAGTGAAAGATTTCACGTAGCTAGAGGAGGGTGGTTGCATAGGAGTGCTGGGAGATGCAAAGAATGGGGGCAGGGTAGGAAGGGATGCAAAACTTTTTGTCATGATGTGGAGTCTGGGCTTTATTCAGGGGCAATTGGCAGGGTACTAAAGAGTTTTAAGCCACTGCCATAACCAGGTAGGCATTTAGAAAGATCACCCTGACTACAAGGAAAATGGGTTTGGAGGAAAAAGTCCTAGAGGCAGGAGGCATCTGAGAAGCTACTGCCATCTTCCAGGAGAAAAGGGATGCGTTGACCTGAGGCAGGCGAAGAAGGAATGGACTTGCGAACTCTTTTGGGGGTAAAATGGACAGACCTGGGGACTAGATGGATGGGGATGACGAAAGAAGGGTCTCGGATGATTCCCAGGTTTCTCCACTGAGAAACTGCATGAACAGTGGTGGTCTGCACTAGCTGGGAGAGGCGCAGGTTTGGAGCTGAGGGGAAGATGATGAGTTCAATCTTAACATATGTTAGTGCCTTTGGAACATTACATTGAAGCTGTCCTGACCTCAGCTGGGTTCCTGAGTCTGGATGATCTGGAGAGCGGTGGGTCTGGAGGGGCCCATGAGGCTTGTAGACTAGGGGTGGTGGTGTGCAAGCAATGATACTCTAGACAGAGTGTCACCACTGGCAAGAAAATGTCCTGTGATTGTTACTATTATCGTTATTGTTTTATTCTGTCCTTGCATGTTCCCCTCAAGATTCCATGTCCTGGAAGGGAAGTGGATCCACTCTTTTTTTTTTTTTTGAGACAGAGTCTCGCTCTGTTGCCCAGGCTGAGTGTAGTGGTGTAATCTTGGCTCACTGCAACCTCCGCCTCCCGGGTTCAAGCGATTCTCCTGCCTCAGACTTCTGGGTAGCTGGGATTACAGGTACATGCCACCATGCCTGGGTAATTTTTGTATTTTTAGTAGAGATGGGGTTTCACAATGTTGGTCAGGCTGGTCTTGAACTCCTGACCTCAGGTGGATCCACCCGTCTCGGCCTTCCAAAGTGCTGGGATTACAGGCGTGAGCCACCTCGCTCGGCCATGGGCCCACTCTTGACTCAAAAGAGAAGAAACTGATTTTCAACTAGCTAAGATGGTATAGTGAGTACAAGGAATTTCTCTAGAAGAAATAAAGATATTCACCCTATGAAGAGGAAGTGCATGCCAAGTGACACCAAAATGACAAATATGCACTTGTTACTTTACTGTTTATTTCAGCCTCAGTTGTCCTAGTGGTGAGCGCACCTGCCCCGGCACTGCCCAGAGGCTGCCTGAGGGACAATTTCACCTAAAGCTCTGGCACTCCCTGTTTGCATCATAGCAGTCGTTTTTGAAGTGTTTATTACTTTTATTTACACCAGTAATCCACTGCATCCTTCTTTAGTGGGTATGGAGCCAGACTATTTCATAGGAAATGTTTCAGAAAAAAAGGCATTTCCCCGAGCCTGTCCCCTGGCGTGAGGCACTACTATGACCAGCGTTCAGTGATGACCGGGACCCGGTCACGATCATAGAGCACGGTTAGCCGCCTCCTGGATCCGTCATGACGCTCCTGCAAAGCAGCTTCCTCCCGACTGGATCAACTAACATTTCTACTGAGCACGCACCATGTGCCGGCTGCTATGCCAGGCACTTTCCAACACGTTGTTTTATTTATAATCCTAACCTTGACCCTGAGATGTGAATGCCATTTTTTCCATCTTAAAAAGGAGGAAAAAATGGGGCTTGGAAGCGTCAAGTGACTTGGCCAAGGACATGAGCGGAAAGTGGCGGAGCCTAAATTATGACAACCTGGGTCTGGCTGTCGCAGGCTCCTTCCACCTCGCCACCAGGAGGGCGCCGGGCGTGTGCCCGCGCACTGCCTCCACGTGCGTCCCCCTCTGGCCTGGAAGGCCCGGGAGCCCGGCTCTGCGCAGGCCGCTGCCACGGTCCAGTCTTCTCCCGGGAGAAGGCAGCCTGTCCTCTGGCCAGAGAGCCCGTGGAGCGACTCGGGTTTAATAGACGAACCAGTCCTCTTCCAAGAAACCTGGAAATCTGCAGAGGGATCCCCCCTTTCCAGGGAAGCCGGGCTGGGTGAAACCGACAGGTCTTGGCGCGCGGAGGAAGGGGTGGCATGGAGCCCGGCCGGCTTCCTCCCAGGCTGCGTCCGCTCGCGGCTTCCCGAGACTTAGGGCTTGGCTCCTCGGTAGCTCTGGCTGCAAACTCATCGGCCCCAGAAAGTAGGTCAGCGTGCGGCGAGCTCTGTCCGAGGCGGCGCTGCCGGCTCCCCCGCGCCCCTAGCCTCCCGTCTCCTGCAGCCTCTCCGGCCTGCGGTCAGCGCCCTCGTCATTCCCCGGGTCTGCAGCGTCCCCGGGTCTGCAGCGTCCTCCTCTCTTCGAGCTCCTCTTTCTCGCCTCCTGCCCTCTCCCTCGCTCTCTCCATCCTTGGAGCCTCCATCTCCTCTCTTGCTCCTCTTCCCTTTCTCGCCTCCTGCCCACCCCCTCCCCCAACTCCGTCCATCTGACACCCTCCCCTCTTTCCTCTCCTCTTAACATCTTGGCACATTCACTTCTGGTAGCAGTAGTTAATAATACAACCAACCAGTCTGTTGTCTTTTTAAAGAGGTCTCCTGCTTGTTTCAAAGACATCAAAAGACATAGAATAGTTAACATGAAAAAAAAGTGAGAGAGAAAAATCCCACTACTGAGAAATAGCTTTAGTTAACACTGAATGCATGCTACTCAGATATATGTTTATGTATATCTGAGAAATTAGAGGATATAAATATTTTATAAAAATGAGACTACAGATAGATGCTTTTTCATTAAAAGTATTCGTTTTAATAATTTAATTTTATTTGAATTCAATACAAAAAAACTACAATATAGTGAAGTGGAAATAATTGTTGAATTTTATTTTATTTTTATTAATTTATTATTATTTCTTTTGGGGATAATATTTCTCTTGCTCTGTCACCCAGGGTGGAGTGCAGTGTTACCATCTCACCTCACTGCAACTTCTAGTGATTCTCCTGCCTCATCCTCCCGAAGAGCTGGAATTACATCGCCCTGCTAATTTTTTTTTGTATTTTTAGTAGAGACGGGGTTTCACCATGTTGTCCAGGCTGGTCTCGAACTCTTGACCTCATCTGCCCACCTTGGCCTCCCAAAGTGCTGGAATTGCAGGAGTGAGCCACTGCACCCGGCCTATACCCCTAGTACTTAGAATGGTGCCTGGCGCACAGTTGACACTTGAATAAATAATTGAACATGACTTGGAATCTTGCCTAAAAAACCCAGTCACTAATTTCAACATGGTGATCCAAGTACCTAACTTTTCCAAATCAGTTAGACAAGGTTTCTAATGAGAAGGACCTGAGCTCTACCACTAGAGGTGTCCTAAGGCAATTAGCAGTTAACAGTGGAGAAGTGTTCCTGCAAACGTGGGGCCGTTTGCAATTCCTGAGATTAGGTGGGATCGCTGGTAGAAAAAGGAGAAGAAGGCAGAATTCAAGTTTTCTTCATCTGAGTTCATTTCCGTGCTGGTTGAATAAAAGACCTCTTTTTGGTTAATATTAGGGATATCAGGCCTCTGCATCTATAAATTGTTAATCTGTGGAAAATCTCAAGAAGGAGCAGGTTCCTCTGGGCTCGCTCTTTATCTTGCACAGAATTTACCTCCGGGGAAAGGAGGTGCCAGCCCACATTACCTGGGTGCTTCTTGGGAGGAAAGAGATGTGTAACTCTGCATCACCTGCCTATGAGGACTGGAGAATCTATTACCTGGCTGCAGCCCTTCAGAGTTGTGGCTTGGCACAGCGGATTCCCTCTGTAGAGGATGATCCCGAATAGGAGATTGGGCTCCAAGGGCGGTCTTAGCTTTCTTCAGTCAGATATTTCTTCAGTAGAACCTTCCCTGATCCCCTGACTTATGTCATGATCTTTTTATTTCCTGCCTCACAGAACAAATTCCACTTCCTGCAAGCACCTATCTCAATTTATAATTATGCATTCATTTGTGTGGGTTTTTTTTTGTTTTGTTTTGTTTTTTGAGATGGAGTTTCACTCTTGTTGCCCAGGCTGGAGTGCAGTGGCACGATCTTGGCTCACTGCAACCTCTGCCTCCCAGGTTCAAGCAGTTCTCCTGTCTCAGCCTGAGTAGGTGAGATTACTGGCATCCACCACCATGCCTGGATAATTCTTTGTATTTTTAGTAGAGATGGGGTTTCACCATATTGGCCAGGCTGGTCTTGAACTCCTGACCTCAAGTGATCCATCTGCCTCGGCCTCCCCAAGTGCTGGGATTATAGGCATGAGCCACTGCGCCCAGCCTTGTGTGGTTTTTAAATTAATGCTTGACATCACTGCTAGACTATAACCTCCATGAGGGCAGGGGCTGTGTCTGTTTTTATTAATACTTTCAGACTGTGTGCTTGATAAATGTTTATTAGATACATGGATGGATAGATGGATGAGTGGATGAATGGATAGATTGACAAACTAAGGAACTGAAAATGTTTTGGTTAATTTTTCTGAACTACAAAGGCATGCATCACATAAATACAATCAGGAAGCAGATCATGCCCCTCTCATAGTGCAGCAGGATTTGAGTTAGGAAAAGAACTTGAGCTGAGGACAATGAGGCCACCCAAAAAGCTTTCGGCTGCAGTATTCAAGATGCCGAAGACCTGAAGGAAAAGTGAACACAAACAACCTCGAGCTGCGGTGGTTCGGAAATTCCAAATACTCGATGTGGAGAGAACCCAGCAAGTGCGGAGCATCTGTGTGTGGTTCACATAGACTGTAAAGGTTTAGAAAAGCTGGGCTCAGCCTGATAGGGGTCCTCTCCTAAGATGGGACTCATGGGAGGGATGGAGAGATTCAGATGAACAGACATAAAACAAGCTCTTGGTACAAGAAGGTGTCCCTAACTGGGCTATTATTTTAATAAAACACTGTCAAATCTCCTGAATGTGTTTTGTGAGCCCTGTGACATGGTTTGGCTGTGCTCCCACCCAAATCTCATCTTGAATTGTGGCTCCCATAATTCCCATGTGTTGTGGGAGGGGCCCAGTGGGAGCTAATTGAATCATGGGGGCTGCTTCCCCCATACTGTTCTCATGGTAGTGAACAAGTCTCCTGAGATCTGATGGTTTTATAAGGGGAAGGCTTATAAGGACAAGGCTTTATAAGGGGAAGGGCAAGGACAATGGCTCTCATTGTCTCTTGCCTGCCGCCATGTAAGACATGCCTTTCACCTTCTGCCATGATTGTGCAGCCTCCCCAGCCACATGGAACTGTGAGTCCATTAAACCTCTTTTTCTTTATATATTACTCAGTCTTGGGTATGTATTTATCAGCTGCATGAAAACGAGCTAATAGACCCTGACAGACTCCTTCCACATCTTCGGCTTTTGTTTCTTCCTTGAAAGATGTCTGGTGGCCTGCATTGGCAGCTCAGTCTTAAGCCAGCTATGGCGTATGAGGTTGTCCTCATGGATTTGGTATTCTCAGCCTAACCTGAGGCCACTAACTGGGCAGTGTGACTTCCTGAGCCCCACTGGAATGCAGAGCTACTGAAGTGGGCCCCTTGATAGATAGTTTGGGTTCCTGGAACAAGGAGTGGAGAGAAGGCCTTTTGTGTTGGCAGATGCTATGGGTGGAGCCAGCCTAAGCCCACACGCCTGTGTGAATCCATGACATAGTTTTAGTTTTGGGTGATTCTTTTCAACTCTTGATACCATGAAGATAAAACAACAAGTTGTTTGTTTAGCTTTTTCTCTTTGTAACCACTTGCTTCAGAATTAGGTAAGGCTCAGAATCCAAATCCCAGTATCCAAGCAGAGAAACAGCTGATTACCGGCATGGAGATGTTGAACAGGGACACACTCTTTGCAGGGAACCTGGAAGCCACTAATGACAGAAGCACAATCTGCATTCACTCCCCACTGATTAGCTCCCGCTGGATGTCCCACAGAAACCTGGACTTCAGCATGTCAAATATTGAACTTATGACATTCCCTGGGGTCCCCTCTCTTAATGGCTAACACCGCCAGTATATCTACTTGTTTGTGTTGGAGAATCGCGCATGGCCTTCGACACTGCCCCTTTCCTCACCTCCACATGCAGTCCATGATTGTGTCCCTCTGGTCCTGCCCCCCGAGTGTCTCTCCGAGGCGTCCCTTCTCTCCTCCTCTCCACCCGACTCTGGCATCTCTAGCCAGGCACAGAGAGTGCAGGGTTCTCCTCATTGGTCTCCCGCCTTCATTGTCACCCCTCCTCAAATCCAATCATTCCACAGCCACTGATGGTCTACATTCTCTTAGGATAAACACTCTTCATGACTTCACCTGGGCAAGTTATCCCAGCTCTATATTTTCCTTCCTGGTGACCCAGGCTCCAGCCAGGATGAACCTCCTTCATTCACCTACTCCAACACATGGGCCACTCTCTGCGCTGCCCCTCCAACCTGTCCCCCACCTTGTTCCCACTGCCTGGCTAATTCTTCCTCATTTTGTTTAAGTCTGGGAAGACAGCACTTCTTGGTCCCCAAAGCTGTCAGGGGGCTGGGCGTGGTGGTTTGTGCCTGTAAACACAGCACTTTGGGAGGTCGAGGCAGGTGGATCACCTGATGTCAGGAGTTCGAGACCAGCCTGGCCAACGTGGCAAAACCCTGTCTCTACTAAAAATACAAAAATTAGCCAGGTGTGTTAGCATGCACCTGTAATCCCAGCTACTTGGGAGCCTGAGGCAGGAGATTCGCTTGAACCCAGGAGGTGGAGGTTGCAGTGAGCCGAGATCACACCATTGTACTCCAGCCTGGGCCATAGAGTGAGACTCCATCGCAAAAAAAAAAAAAAAAAAAAAAATCCGTCAGGGCAGGAGGTTTCCCATGCACCCTCCTGGCAGGTGTCAGTCTGTGTTGGGATTACTTCACTGTTGTAACTTCAGTGCCTAGAGTAGAGTCTAGCACAGAGTAGGTGATGAATAAATGTTTATAAAATGAATGAGTGAACAAAAACGAGAGAGAGAGTTTGGCTTGGCACGAAATGGGCATATGAAGGCTTGATAGGTTACGAGGGTGTATTAATGAGAAATGATGACTTTCTGGCTAATGAGGTAGTGTATAATTCTGATTTTCTCATTTCCTTTCTCTGCCTCATCTTCTCATCCTTCTCCCTTCCTCCTTTTGGCTTATGTATTGTTTCTAAAACTTATACAATCAGGATGTCTTTATTTTATAATAATATAAGAAAAAAATGTATCATTCATTTTATGGCCACAAAGAATGAATTTTGCATTTTGCATCACAAAGATGAGACACTGAACCCTGGGGGCTGTTCCTTGAAGGTCAGAGGCAGCTCTCTCTTCTGGATGTATTTTTCCTTAACTATGTTTCGCGTTTCAAGGATTTTTAGCCAACTGAGATAGATGTATGTGAATGAAATGGCTAAAAAAAAAAGTCTTTCAAAGGCTAAAAGTCGGCAAAATAATAAATGACATTTAAAAGGAAGCAAAAACACTCTGAAGAAACTAAATGCTACATATCATGGAAAAATGAATGCATTTTGACAAATACTTGTTACAAATATGAAATTAAGGTGGACATGCCCTTGGCAGATAAGCCGCAAGTGCTCCAGAGTGGAAGGAGGGAGATGCCTCCCCATGCGGGCTGTGCATGGCCATTCGCATGACTGCTGGCTCCCCTTCATCCCACAGGGTTCATAAACATGAATTTCCACCCAGCCCGCTCCTGCCTGAAGAAGGGAGATGCTCTTTCCTGGCCCAGGCATCTGGCTGTGTGTCGGGTCCTTAGATGGGAACAGCATGCTGGAAGTTTAAGCTCAGGTAGGAAAGAAAGAGCGCCCTGTTTTTTTGTTTGTTTGTTTGTTTTTGTTTTTGTTTTAAATCTCTGGGTCTTGTTCTTTTGGATCTCAACTTCCAGGAAGTGAAATGTCTAGGAAACTGCTTCTGCCTTCAGTCAGTGCATTCTTGACACAGCCGTGTGTTCTAGTTACCCAATGCTGCATGACACATTCCCCAAATTTTCATGGTGTCAAATAAGCATTTTTAAATGATGGCTTCCGGGGGCAGAATTCCCTCTCTCCCTCCCTCCTTTCCCTTTCCTCCTTTCCCTTTTCTCCCTCCCTCCCTTCCTCCCTTCCTTCCTTCCTTCCTTTTTTTGATGGAGTCTTGCTCTGTCACCCGGGCTGGAGTGCAGTGGCATGATCTTGGCTCACTGCAACCTCCTCCTCCTGGGTTCAAGCAATTCTCCTGTCTCAGCCTCCCGAGTAGCTGGTATTACAGGTGCGCACCACCACACCCAGCTAATGTTTGTATTTTTAGTAGAGACGAGGTTTCACCATGTTGACCAAGCTGGTCTCGAACTCCTGACCTCAGGTGATTCAACCACCTTGGCCTCCCAAAGTGCTGGGATTACAGGCATGAGCCACCGCACCCGGCCTGCAGGGCGGAATTCTAACAGGACACAATTAGGATGGCTGTCTCTGTTCCCCAGCGTGTGGGCCCTCAGCTGGGTTGGCCCTACAAGGCTGGGGGCTGGAATCATGGAAGACGCCTTTGCTCATTTGTCCGACAATTGATGTCAGCTGTTGGCTGGGGGATGGGGCCCAGGAGGCTCAGTTCCTCCCCATGTGGTTCTTTCCACGAGTCTCTCTGCCTAGGTTCATTTGAGCTTCCTCACAGAAGGATGGCTGGCTCCCCAGAGCACAGCTCCCAAGAAGAACCTGTATCCTTTTGATGACCTCTCCTTGGGAGTCACACAGCACCACTTCCTTGTGGGGAGTAGTCATGGCCACTATCCTGACCTGAGGGTGTGGGGATATGGACCCCACCTCTCACGTGAGGGAGCGTGCGTGACTGTCAGAGCACGTCAACTGGGAGATCTTGTGGTCGTTTAGGAACTCCCCTGCTCAAAGATCTCTGATGACATTCCATTCTACACTGGGGACAAAACCCAAGCACCATGCCCTACGGCCTGTCCCTCTCTCCCATAACCACTAAGCAGCCCCTCTGGCCGACTTTCTGGGTTTCTGACGCATCAAGGTCTTGGTCTATCCAGGGCCTCCACGCAGGCTCTCCCCACCCCACCCAGTACCATCTTCTTTCCGTCTTTGCAAGGCTGACTCCTCCTCAAGTCTCACCTTACAGGACACCTTTTCAAAGAGGCCCTTCCTGCTCACCTTAATTGGCTCAGATATTCCCTGTTGCCACCTCATGTTCATTTCTTTTATGGGCCTCTTCCACTTTGGGATTATGTATTGATTTCTTTTTTTAAAAAAAGGATTTTTTATTTTTGACACAGAGTCTCGCTCTGTCACCCATGCTGGAGTTCAGTGGCACAATCTTAGCTCCCTGAAGCCTCTGCCTCCTGGGTTCAGGAGGTTCTCCTGCCTCAGCCTCCTGTGTAGCTGGGACCACAGACGTGTGTTACCATGCTTGGCCAATTTTTGTATTTTTAGTAGAAATGGGGTTTCACTATGTTGGCTAGGCTGGTCTTGAACTCCTGACCTCAAGTGATCTGCCCGCCTTGGCCTCCCGAAGTGCTGGGATTACAGGCATGAGCCACTGCACCCAGCCTGATTTCTTTTTTAAGTGTAAGATCTATGCCGATTTTATTCCAAATACATGCCTATTGCAAAGCCCAGTGCCTGGCATGTGATTTTCACCCAGTAGAAATATGTTACATGAACAAAGAAGTGCTCCAAGGTGCCCGCTTCAGAGAGGCCAGCTGAGAGCTGATTCTGAGGCTGGCCTGGAGCCCCAGTTGATCACATCTCCTAAAGGTCCCTGGGCTTCGTTCCCTTCTGCTCTCCCCTAGTATTTGCAACTTTGATCTCATGCTTCAGCCTTGACCCAACTGTGCTAGGGCATTAAAGAGAGGTCGCTGCCGGTCAAGGTTTTAACTGACTTAGGTGGGAAGCAACGCCCCCTTGTGGCCAGAGTGCTGGTGGACACCGCTGGGAACCAGTTTAGAGATCCAGCTGCTCTTTCCCTTGACATTCATTGAGATCATTTCCACCCTCAGGGAATCTGGGTTTTATTGGTATTTGTGAAGGTCTCTTTTTATTACAGCTGGCAACTAGGGAAAGACGCCATCACACAAATATGCTTGCAAAGAGCTGTTGGGTCGAGTAGAAAATGTTGCAGATATTAAGAACGTGACTTTTTGGTGGCTGCCACCAGGTAAATTGACTTAGGGAAACTGTGATTTAGTTTTGGCTTATAACTTCCAACAATAAAACCCGTATAATTATGCTGTGACTCCACTGCTAATTATCTTTCCTTCGCTCACTCTGCTCTGGCCCTGTGGTCTCTGCTGATCTTCAAAGCCATGCAGAAGGCCCCACCCTCAGGGCCTTTACACTTTCTGTCCCCAGGTGCTCTTGCCTTAGGGGTTTTCACTGCTCACTTCCTCCTCTCCTTCAAGTCTTTGCTCAAAGAATATCTTCTCCACAAGGCCTTCTCTGACCAACCTGTTTAATTGCAAGCTCCCTGTCATGGTAGGCTCCAGCCCCCCTCCAAAGAACTTATTCATGCCAGTGATCCTAGCACTTTAGGAGGTCAAGGTGGGTGGATCACTTGAGGTCAGGAGTTCGAGACCAGCCTGGCCAACGTGGTGAAACGTTGTCTCTACTAAAAATACAAAAATTAGCCGGGCGTGGCAGTGCTTGTAATTGCAACTGCTCAGGAAGCCGAGGCCTGGGTGACAGAGTAAGACTCTGTGTCAAAAAATATTTTTTGCTAATTGTCTGACTGTTCCCACCAGATGTCATGCTCTAGGAGGGTAGGAATTTGTGTCTGCTTTCTTTTTCTTTTTTTTTTTTTTTCTTGAGACGGAGTTTCACTCTTGTTACCCAGGCTGGAGTGCAATGGCGTGATCTCGGCTCACTGCAACCTCTGCCTCCTGGGTTCAGGCAATTCTCCTGCCTCAGCCTCCCGAGTAGCTGGGACTACAGGCGCACGCCACCATGCCCAGCTAATTTTTTTTTGGATTTTTGGTAGAGACAGGGTTTCACCATGTTGACCAGGATGGTCTTGATCTCTTGACCTCGTGATCCACCCGCCTCGGCCTCCGAAAGTGCTGGGATTATAGGCGTGAGCCACCGCGCCCGGCTGTGTCTGCTTTCTTTACTGCTGCATCCCCAGCTCCTGAGACAGTTCCTGGGTCATAGTAAGTCCTCAATGAATACTTGTTACATGAATGAATAAACAACTCTGTCAATTATGATTTTTCATTCCAGGCATATAACAGTTTTGATAATCAATACCAACAACCTGTAAGATATTTCTTATTGTCTCTGTTTTATAGAAGAAGAGACAGATACTCAGAGAGGTCAATTAACTTGCCTAGGGGCACACAGCTAGTATGTGGCTCAGTTTGAAATAGAATTAAAATGAAGCTGACAAATCAATGCACTCTTTTTTTTTTTTTTTGAGATGGAGTCTTGCTCTGTCACCCAGGCTGAAGTTCGGTGGCGTGATCTTGGTTCACTGCGACCTCTGCCTCCTGGGTTCAAGCAATTCTCCTGGCTCGGTTGGGAGAATTCCAATTCTCCTCCCTCCTAGTAGCTGGGATTACAGGCATGTGCTACCATGCCAAGCTAATTTTTGTATTTTCAGTAGATATGGGGTTTCTCCATTTTGGCCAGGTTGGTCTCAAACTGCTGACCTCAGGTGATCCACTCAGTTTGGCCTTCCAAAGTGCTGGGATTACAGGGATGAGCCACCATACCAGCCCAACTCACTCTTTAGTTCTGCATTCTTTCCTATTGATGCAAACACCTCAAAGAGACCCAGCCCTCCTCTATGGATGGGCAAGGACAGGCAGGATCAAAGAGGAACATTAATACAATTTCAAGGACGAGACATTTGGAATAGGCAGAAAGTGCAAAGGAATGTGGGCTGTTCAGCTGGAGGGTTCCTTTGTAAGTTTTGGGCGAAGCACTGATTGGTTGTTCCCCATGCCAGGCCACAGAGGCTGCAAACCAGAAGACGTGGGGATGCATTTCAGGAAGTCTTGTCTGTAGCAGCCCAGTCTGTGGGAACTGGGAAGAACAATCTCCCCAGACTCCATGCCGATCACATTTCCCAAAGAAACTGTTTCTGCCGACCACATCTCCTATTTGTAATTATGTTGATAAATAATTAATTATATGTGATATGGTGGCAAATATGGGAGTCACACAAGACATTTTAAACTCAGAGCCTGTTGTCTCCAGTTCACAATTGCAAAAATGTGGAACCAGCCCAAATGCCCATCCATCAATGAGTGGGTAAAGAAACTGGTGAGGCCAGGTGCCATGGCTTACACTGTAATCCCAGCACTTTGGGAGGCCGAGGCGGGCAGATCATGAGGTCAGGAGTTCAAGACCAGCCTGGCTAGCATGGTGAAACCCTGTCTGCCCTAAAAATACAAAAAATTAGCCAGGCATAGCGGCATGTGCTTATAGCCCCAGCAACTTGGGAGGCTGAGGCAGGAGATTTGCTTGAACCTGGCAAGTGGAGGTTGCAGTGAGCTGAGATCAGCCAGTGCATTCCAGCATGGGCAACAGAGCAAGACTCCATCTCAAAAAAAAAAAAGAAAAGAAACTGTGGTACACACACACACACACACACACACACACACGCAATGGAATACTACTCAGCCCTGAAAAGGGATCAATTAATGGCATTCACAACCACCCGGATGGGACTGGAGACCGTTATTCTAAGTGAAGTATCTCAGGAATGGAAAATCAAACATCGTACGTTATCACTCATAAGTGGAAGCTAAACTGTGAGGATGCAAAGGCATGAGAATGATACAATGGACTTTGGAGACTTGTGGGGAAGGGTGGAAAGGTGGTGAGGGATAAAAGACGACAAATTGAGTTCAGTGCATATTGCTCAGGTGATGGGTGCATGAAAAACTCAGAAACTGGCCAGGCACAGTAGTTCACGCCTGTAATCTCAGCACTTTGGGAGGCTGAGGTAGGTGGATCATCTGAGGTCAGGAGTTCGAGACCAGCCTGGTGAAAATCGTGAAACCCCATCTCTACTAAAAATACAAAAAATTAGCTGGACATGGTGGTGCATGCCTGTAATCACGGCTACTTGGGAGGCTGAGGTTAGAGAACTGCTTGAACCTGGTAGGCAGAGGTTACAGTGGGCCAAGATCATGCCCCTGCATTCCAGCCTGGGCAACAAGAGTGAAAACTGCATCTCAAAAAAAAAAAGCTCTCAGAAATCACCATAAAGAACTTTCTCATGTAACCAAATACAACCTGTTCCCCAATAACCTATGGAAATAAAAAATAAATAAACTGTCTGCTGTCTGACTGCCTGGAGTCAGGTCTCAGGAGGGATTCAAAAGAAGAGACCGCAGGATTCTGGTCTGATGCTGCTGGGTTCCCTCTAGTAGCTTGGAAATAAGCTGAACTAGAGAGGTTTGAGTTGTCAGTGGGGTCTTCAGGCACGCTGGGCCTGAGCAAGGGAGAGCAATGTTATAGATGGTCTGTGATTCTCAAAGTGTGGCCCTTGGAACAGCAGCCTCACCTGGACACCTGTGAGAGATGCAGATTCTCTCCCCTCCGGCTCAGTGCTGAATCTGGGGTCCCAGCAACCTGTGTTTTAACAAGCCCTCCGGGTGGTTCTGAAGGTTGAGAACCACTTGTATATATAAATGCAAAAACGGGGCCTCAGTGACCTTCTGATCTCTTCAATATTGGTTGTCCCCAAATAGCTGGGCTGTAGGATCTGGAGTCCGATCTGGGTGTGAACGCAAGTTTGAACACAAAAGGAGTTAATTTCCCTGAGCCGCAGTTTTCTTTTATTTGTAATATGGGGATAAGTAATATCTGCTATCTAGGGTTATGATAGTTAAAATTAAATGAGATAACGTATGTGACGTCCCTGGTACATAGTAGGTACTTCCTTTGCTTCCTGCCTTCCTCCTCTATTAGTCCAGGCTTTTGTTCTTGTTATGAGCAACAGAAAGTCAATGCACAACAACTTAGGAAAAAGTTAAAACTTTATGGGTTCAAGGAACTCCTGGAAGATCAGTCCATCCTTGCTGCCTCAGATTTTTCTCATCTCACTAATTCTTGAATCCACACTCATCAGGTTTTTATACCTCTACTCCACTGAAACTGCACTTCTCCCGATTCCCAGTGACCTCCTCGTGGCTAAATCCAATGGTCCTTTCTTAGTCTCTAACTGGCGTGACCTGTCAGTAGCATTTGGCACAGTTGATCACTTTCTTCTTGACAAGCTTTCTTCTCTTGGCTTCCAGGACACCCTCCTCTCCTGGTCCTTGGATTTTTGAGTCTTCTTGATCTCTGTCATTCTGCAACTCTCTAAAGTTTCGAGTCTCCCAGAGCCCAGGTTGTGGCCCTCTTCTCTTTTATTTTTTTGAGACGGAGTCTCACTCTGTCTCAAGTGCAAGGCACAATCTTGGCTCACTGCAACCTCTGCCTCCCAGGTTCCAGTGATTCTCCTGCCTCAGGCTCCCGAGTAGCTGGGATTATGGGTGCATGCCACCATGCCCAGGTTATTTTTTGTATTTTTAGTACAGATGGGGTTTCACCCTGTTGGCCAGGCTGGTCTCGAACTCCTGACCTCAAGTGATCTGTCCTCCTTGGCCTCCCAAGGTGCTGGGATTACAGGCATGAGCCACCATGCCCGGCCCCTCTTCTCTTTTCTATCCATTCTCTCTTCCTAGATGACCTCATCCAACTTCATGTTTTAATCCCATCCATGTGCTAACAGCTTCCAAATTTACATCCCCAGCTGGGACCTCTGTATTGAATTCTACTCTAGAATATCCAACTGCCTCTGCAGCATCTCCACTTAGATGCCTAATAGCTCTGTCAAATGTAGCGTGTCCCAAACAGAGCTTGCTGTTGCCCTTGTGCATACCAGAACCCGCTCCATCATAATTTTCCCATCTCAGTTAATGGCAGCTCCATCTTCACGTAACTCAGGCCAAAATCCCTGGCTTCCTGCTTGTTGCCTCTTTTTCTCTCATACATCCAATTGGCAGCAACTCTTATTGGTTCTGCTTTCAGGATCTATCTGGAGTCTGATTCATTGGTGGAGGTTAGCATCGTCTCTCACCTAGATTTTTGTAGTGGCCTCCTCAGTGCCTGTGCCCTACAGTAATTTCTATACAGCCTTCAGAGAAATCATGTTAAAATATAAAGCTGGGCCAGGCGCGGTTGCTGATGCCTGTGATCCCAGCACTTTGGGAGGCTGAGGCGGGTGGATCACCTGAGGTTTGGAGTTCGAGACTAGCCTGGCCAACATGGCAAAACCCCGTCTCTACTAAAAATACAAAAAATTAGCCAGGCCTCGTGGCAGGCGCCTGTAATCCCAGCTATTCAGGAGGCTGAGGCAGGAGAATCGCTTGAACTGGGGGGCAGAGGTTGCAGTGAGCCGAGATTGTGCCATTGCACTCCAGCCTGGGCAACAAGAGCAAAACTCCATCTCTCTCTCTCTCTCTCTCTCTCTCTCTCTCTCTCTCTCTGTGTGTGTGTGTGTGTGTGTGTGTGTGTATATATATATATATATATGTTCATAAATCAGGTGATCTGACTCCTGTACCCCAAATCCTTCAGTACATGTTCCCACCACCCACTGCCTCTCTGTGTTAGTTTCTTAGGACCAATGTCACAAATGATGACCAACTCATGGCTTAAAACTGCAGAATTCTACTCTCTTCCAGTTCTGGAGGCCCGATGTCTGGAAACAAGGTGTCATGCTCCCTCTGAAGTCTGAGAGACGATCCCACACCTCTGATGGTGGCCGGCCATCCTTGGCGTTCCTTGGGTTGAGGCATCATCCCTGCAGTCTCTGCCTGCGTTCTCGCATGACCTTCTCCTCTGTGTGTGTCTCCATACAGGGTTCTTATGGGGGTACAGTCATTGGACTTAGTGCCCACCCTACTCCAATGTGAAAGGAAAAAAATCTTGGGGCCCACAAATCGCTAAGCTAAGGGAAAAGTCAAGCCGAGAACTGCTCAGGGCAAAGCTACCTCCCATTCTATTCAAAGTCACCCATCTGCTCACTGAGATAAATGCATATCTGATTGCCTCCTTTGGAGAGGCTCATCAGAGACTCAAAGAAATACAGCCATTTTCCTCTTTTCTACCTATGACCTGGAAGCCGCCTCCCCGCTTTGAGTTGTACCAGCTTTCTGGACTGAGCCAATGTTCATCTTACATATGTTGATTAACGTTTCTTGTCTCCCTGAAATGGTGCCCAGGCTGGTCTCAAACTCCCGGGCTCAAGGGATCCTCCCACCTCAACCTTCCAAACTGCTGGGACAACAGGTGTGAGCCATCGCACCTGGCTGAGCCATCGCACCTGGCTGAGCATTTATTTTTCTAGTTCACAGTTCTGCTGCTTGGCTGAGACAGCTCTGCTCCTGGTAGGGGATTGGCTGGGCTTGGCCCTGGGGCTACAGTTTGGAATCAGGTCTGCTCCATATGTCTCTGTATTCCCCTGGCACAAGGTGGGAACCCGAGTGCCAGTGGAAGCATGGGATGTCTCTCAATGGTTTGACTTGGAATCACATAGTGTCATTTCTGACTACATCCCAATGGCCAAAATAAGTCACTTGGGCAGTGGAAACAAACCTCAGCTACCCTCCTGCACTACAAGGTCACAGGCAGCAGAGTGAAGGATGTAGAACACTCGTCTAATATCCAACAATAAGCTTGGCAGAAAGAAAGAAGTTCTGTCCATTAGTTCCTGAGTAGGTCTTGGGCTGATTCTCATTTGACTGAACTGCTTCACTCAATCACTGGGGTCTGGGGCAGAAAGACAAATGGTTAGACTTGCACCATGCGCTCACTCGCAGAGATGGGCAGTGGGGTGGGTAGGTCGGGAGCTTAGCCTTTCCCAAGCCCCAGGATTGAGAATCAGAAAAAGATATCCTTCCAAAGGAAATCTAGGGTTGGTGTTACCAATTTGGGGTTGTTTGGATGTTGTACTAACAAAATTACATGTTTTTTTTTGTTTTGTTTTGAGACCGAGTCTTGCTCTGTCGCCACGCTGGAGTGCAGTGGCACAATCTCGGCTCACTGCAACCTCCGCCTCCCGGGTTAAAGCAATTTTCCTGCCTCACCCGAGTAGCTGGGACTACAGGTGTGTGTGTGTGACTGTGCCTGGCTACTTTTTTATATTTTTAGTATTTTTCACCGTGTTAGCCAGGATGGTCTCCATGGCCTGACCTTGTGATCTGCCCGCCTCGGCCTCCCAAAGTGCTGGGATTACAGGCGTGAGCCACCGCGCCCAGCTTAAAATCACAAGTTTTTAAATCTGGAGTTACGGCCTCCTGAATATAGATGCCTATCCTAATTCCCTAAACCTGCAAATATGTTATTCTGCATGGCAAAGAGGAATTAAACTTGCAGGTGGAATTAAGGTTGCTACTTAGTAACTTTAAGATAGGGAGAGTAACGTGGATTATCCAGGTGTACCCATTGTAATTACAGATGTTCTAAAAAATGGAAGAGGCGGGCAGTGAGAGTCATGAAGACAGATGCCTGGAGGCATCTGGCGAGGGGCAGGCTTGGGAAGCAGAAAACATTGCATGGCATGGAACAGCCACTGTGGCACTTGGCTTGGGAGTCTGAAAGCAACCTTGCCTAGGAATACCACAAAAGAGAAATCCACAGGCTACCTCAAACTGAAATCTCCCACTCTTTGCATGGGAAGTGGGTTGTCATGGCAGGCTGGAGGCTCTGGGGCTGGAGGCTTGGCTTGCTTTTCCCGGCTTTTGGAGGCTGCCCACATTCCTTGGCTCCTGGCCTCTTTTTACCTTCAATGTCAGCAACAAAGCATCCCTCTAACCCTGCTTCTGTCTTCATGTTTCTCTTTCATTGCCTTCTTCTGTTTTTAAGAACACCTGTGATTACACAGGGTCCACCTACATAACCCAGGATATGCTCCCTCACTTACTGACTAGCAACCTGAATTCCATCTGCAACCTTACCTCCCCCTTACCATGCAAGGTAATATACTTGCAGGTTTTGGGGATTAGGACCTGTGCCTCTTTATGCCTACTGCGGGTACAAAGTGTAATCGGCCCTATGTGGTCCACATAGTACCTTCAGTGGGTACTCTGGACATGGTTCCATGACTGACAAATCCACATAATGGGGTGTGGCTAGAAGAGAGCGCATGTTTCCTTCATGTTCCTTCTGAGAGCTTGGTCGGCTCTAGTTAAGTATTTGCTGATGTTGAATAAGACTCTCATGTCCCATTGAAGCTGCTTTAAATTAACGGACTTCTGATTTCAAACTGGAAGTGGGAAACATGTCTGTCTTTGTTTTCTGTTGCTTACAAGAAAGGACCTGAAACTAGGTAATTGATAAGACAAAAAGAAATTGATTTCTTAGTTGTCTGGAGACTGAGAAGTCTGGGCTGAGGAACTGCATCTGGTGAGGGCTTTCTTGCTGTGGCGATTCTGCAGAGTCCCGAGGTGGGCACAGGGCATCACGTGGTGAGGGGCTGAGCTAGCTCAGGTCTCTCATCTTTTTTTTTTTTTTTTGAGACAGAGTCTTGCTCTGTGGCCCAGGCTGGAGGGCAATGGCATGATCTCAGTTCACTGCAACCTCCACCTCCCAGGTTCAAGTGATTCTCCTGCCTCAGCCTCCAAGTAGCTGGGATTACAGGCACGCACCACTACGCCTGGCTAATTTTTGTATTTTTAGTAGAGATGGGATTTCACCATATTGGCCAGGCTGGTCTTAAACTCCTGACCTCAAATGATCTGCCTGCCTCGGCCTCCCAAAATGCTGGGATTACAGGTGTGAGCCACGGAACCCAGCCTCCTCTTCTTCTTATAAAGCCACCAGTCCCACTGCCATGATAACCCACTAATCCATTAAACAATGAATAGATTAATACATTCCCAATTGCCTCTCTTGAGGGTTCCACCTCTTAATACTGCCACATTGGAAATTAAGTTTCAATGTGAGTTTCGGAAGGGACAAACATTCAAATGATAGCAATATCCTTTCTCCAAGTTAATAAACTTCTGATCCACAGTGGAAGGGGCAGAATGCCCCATTGCGATACCGCATTAAGAGATAAATTTAGGGGCACAAGTGCAGCTTTGTTACATGCCTGGGCTTTTAGTGAACTTGTCAGCTGGATAGTGTACATTGTGCCCGTCACCACCTTCCTACCCTCTCAGCTTTCTAAGTCTCCAGTGTCTGTTATTCCACTTTCTATGGAGCTGTGTATGTAGAAAGTGGAATCTGCCATATTTGGCTTTCTGTTTCTGAGTTACTTCACTTAACGTAATGGCATCCAGTTCCATCTATGTTGATTTAATTCTTTTTTATGGCTGCATAGTATTCCATGGATTGTATATGCGTGGAATATATATATATATATGGATATATATGTGGTATGTGTGTGTGAGTATATATATATATGTATATCTATTAGAAAGAAAATGTGAATTTTAAAATCCAATCATCTGTTGATGGACACTTAGGCTGATTCCATATCTTTGCTATTGTGAATAGTGCTGCGTTAAACACACAAGTGCAGATATCTTTTTGGTGTTAAAATGTCTTTTAAATTTTATGTGAGGAACCTTAAGGCATGGATGGAAAGAGCACTGGACTGAGAGCTGGAGCCCTGGCCCTGCCCCTGCCTCTGCCCCTTACTGGAAATGATTTTCAAGGCTCTGCCTAGTACTAGCATTCCAGAAGTCTCTGGCCTCGCTTGGCTGGTGTTGGAGAGAAATCTTTTAAGAGAGAGGGAAATGTGTGAGAGAAGTGCTTGGTTTTGTTTGTTTGTTTGTTTGTTTTTTTCCGGGGGCAGCTGGTTCTCCAGAGTTGGAGTATATCTTCACCTGTTACAAAGGAGAGAGAGTTCAGAATCCATTAGAGCAGCACCTTTTATATATTATGCAAAAGGCTAACAGAGTGATACGGGAGCCGGCTGGAAGCCCAGCGCCGCTGCCTGAGGCTTTGCAGAGGAGGTGGCTGGTCCCATTTCCCCAGAATCTTTTTCTTGTCTGGTCTGCACTGGGGCAGGGAGGGGCGAGCTCCAGACAGATCTGTGCCCCAAGCTTCCTCTGCCCAGTCTGGTGCCTGAGAGCCTTGGGCTCATGTTCCTGCTTAGATGTGGAGAGGGAGCTGGACAGTGGATTCCAGGCCTTCACAGCTCTGGTAGACAATGCCCCTGATAGTTTTCCAGAGCCCGGTGGCAAGGGAAGGGCTGACCAGCTTAGGACAATATCAGCTCCCATTTCTAAAGTGTGGAGTTGTTGTTGTTGTTGTTGTTTTTGAGACTGTTGCCCAGTCTGGAGTGCAGTGGTGTGATCTCGGCTCACTGCAACCTCCACCTCCTGGGTTCAAGTGATTCTCCTGCCTCAGCCTCCTGAGTAGCTGGGATTACAGGCGCACTCCCACCACACCCCGCTAATTTTTGTATTTTTAGTAGCGACCAGGTTTTACCATGTTGGTCAGGCTGGTCTCGAACTCCTGACCTCGTGATCCGCCCACCTTGGCCTCCCAAAGTGCTGGGATTACAGGCGTGAGCCACGGAGCCCGGCTTGGGCTTCAACTCTTACCCCTATTTCCAGGCCAGGTGTTTGGCTGAGGTCTCGTCTCTCTTCCTCCAATGATGGACATGAGACCTAGACCCACACCAATCAGCATTGCCCTATCCTGGCCAAATGATTGGTTGAAGGACAGCATGTGACCCAAGTTGATCAAATCAGAGTGAAACTCACGACTTGCCCAGGAGCTAAACGGAAGAGAATGTCTTTCTTTTTCTGCAAGACTTGCACCTGGGGAAACATGAGGGGAAAATCTGTCTGAGCTGTAGCCAATACAGCAGAAGACAAAGGCAGAGAAAAGTCAGTGAGACTGTTCAAGTTCCATAATCTGGCCACACCTCTGTCTGCCATTGCTTGTTTTTCTTCTGTTTTATGTCAACGAGTCCCTTTTTTGCTTAACCATTTTGAGTTAAGGCCTTTGTTTGGGACCAACCCAGCCCCTTGCTTGGTCTCTTTTCATCTCTTTGTGCATTGAACATTTGCTCGCCTGTGACTTCAACACCTGTACAATTTATCAAAGAGGACTGTAGACACAGGTGACAGACAGGTCGTTAATGACAGGTTTTCTGAGTGGCAAAAACTGTCTCTAAAATAGGATGCTTTGTGTTCTTCCATTTGAAATGGCTTCACCGTCAAGTCACGCAGGGAGGTTTTGGCCCTTATATTTGTTGGGGCGTAACATCGCAACAAAGACCCAAGAATCAATTTCCCTTTTTTGGAGTGAGTAAATATAGAACTAGCCATTTCCAGAAAGCGATGTGCTAGATAAATGTACTCCCATAATAAGATGATTTTCCTTATAATTATACCAAACTAACTAGCATTTTACAGTCTTTACTCTTTGCAAAGATTTCTACATGATCAAACCAACCGAAGTTAAAACCACCCCAAGAGGTGTGTATCATAATCCCCATTTTATGCATCTGGAAGTGGAAACTCCACTGCATGAGGTTAAAATAGGTCACCCATGTTCTCTAGTTAATGAGGGTAAGAGATAGAATTGGAATTCGGGTCTCTGTGATTCCAAAATTCCATGTAGTTCACATCACAGCACACTGGCAGAATAAGAAAGTTTGTGGCAGTGTTAAGTGGAATTGGCTCAGAGTCTACTTTATATTCTTTGCTGCCAAGCCCATCTCCATGACTTCATTGGACCGTTGGAAAAGGGTCATTGAAACATCAGAGTGTCTCTAATAGAAAGTAGTATCAGAAGTTAAGAGGAAGTTGATCTTCCTCCTCATCTTTCACCACATCATGAGAGGAACATGCCCTGGCTGGACAGATAGTCCTGAGAGGAAGATGAGAGATCTGAAGCAGATGTGCCTCAGTGGAGCCCAGCCTAGATCAGCCACACTCTAGCTGACTTGTAGGCGTATGAAGGATAATGAATGATTGTTATTTTAAGCCACTGAGTTTTGGAGTGTTCAGGTGATTTGTTACACAGCAGTAGCTGACTAATACAATCCTCAATGAAGATGATTCCCACTGGGCATAGCCACTTCTGCTGGTGTGTTGTGGTTTGTGGCCAACTGTGAGTGTGACTGTCCTTTTTCTTGACCATAACTTTTGGTCAGGTGGGACCGCTTATGCTCAAATACTCTTTTTTGAACATGGCTCCTTCAACTTCTGGCCATTACCCATTCTTTCATGGAAGCTAAAAACTGGCTTCTAATGCTAGGCAAGCAGACAGTCACCATGGTAACCCCTCCATCCACCTGCTCTTCCCCCATCTCCAAACTGTAAATCCTACCATTTTCTTTTACTAACAAATCGAACTGAATATAAACAAAAAGATTAAAGCCTGCTTGCATTGATAGGCATGCAAACACCTGACTGTAGGCAGTAGTAGTCTCTCCAGTTTGTCAAACAGCCAGGTTCTGGGTGACAGTTCAGGTCCTGGAGAAGCAGGGAGAAGCAGGAAGAGCCAGGATGAGCCTTCAATACCTATGAAAGGGGAGTAGGAAGGAAGAACCTCAGACCACAGCACAGGTTTGAGAACACTTTTTTCCAGGCTGAGGAGGAGCCAAAGTTACCCTTACAGGAGTTCCACATCCTCAAGGAGGGGTTGTTACTGAGCTGTGCTGTGGTCATTCATTGGGTGGAGTAAGCTTGGCAGAAGCACAGCCTCAGTGTGAACATGAGTCAACTTTATTCCTTTTAGCAGGAGATCTGGGCGATGCATTTCTGTGGCCTCCATACTCTAAATCCCAGATTGGCCCTCAACCGATATGCCTTGAATAGAGAAATGTGTTTAAATAAAGGGTTGAGAGAATGGGTGATCGGGGAGGGGAAGAAACTGACCTCTCCATGGAGAGTTCAGCTTTTTTAAGAACATATTCCTGCGGAGCAGACATGGAGTACCTGTCTTCGAGACAGGGACCCAAGACGAGGTATCTTTCTTTGTCTAAATCAAAAATACTAACTAGGTGGCTTTGGAGTGGGTCACAGGGTTGTTGAACAAAATGATACTGATCGTCGACGGTTACATGGTAGCAGAACAAGAGTATGGGAATCATTTCTGCATGTTCCCCTTTAGAACGAAGGAGGAGGGTGCACAAAGACCTCAAGATCTGCCTCTGTAGCCAGACTCCAGGTGTCGAGAGCAAGTTTAGGATCATTCATTCAACAAATAATAATCGCACACTTGTGCTCAGACTGCACCAGGGGAATGTTCCAGACAGCCCCCATTTGCCTGTTCAGACCCCGCTTTGCTCTCTACCAGTCTCCATCTTGATCTGGCTCCAGAGGCTGACTTGTTTGGAAAGCATCAGGCTCCAGTACCCTCTGGCTTAGGGTTGGTTTTGGCCAATGGTGACCAGTAGTGGGAGGCGAGGTCTCCCAGCAGGAGATGGGAAGGAGGAGGGAGAGTGGGCTCAGGCAGTTTCTTCTTTGGCCCTTTCCCTTTGACTACATAATGGACGGATCAGCTTTTTTCTCAGAGGGCTGATTCTATACAACTCTATCCTTTGTGACTTCCTTAACTGACCCCTCCTAGGGTGGTAAGTACTGGTTATTGCCCCTACACCCACTCCTTTGTGTAAATAAGTTCTCCTCTACTCAACCAATTCAGGTGTGCCATCAGTCTACAGTGAGACCCGGGAGTGATGAAGGAGCAATAATGCAACAGACATGGCCTGTCTGGGGGTGATAGACATTGTCTTAATCTTCTCAGGCTTAAACAACGTACCATAGATTGGGTGGCTTATTTCTTGCAGTTCTGAAGGCTGGGATGTTCAAGCTCAAGGTTCTGGCCAATTTGGTTCCTGGTGAGGGCTCTCTTCCTGGTTGGTAGATGGCCGCCTTCTTGCTGTATCTTTACATAGCAGAGAGAGATTGAGAATGAGCAAATTCTGTGTTGTCTCTTCTTATAAGGGCACTAATTTTATCAGGAGGATACCCTCCACCCCATGACCTCATCCATACCTAATTAACTCCCAAAGGCCTCATCTCCAAATACTGTCACACTGGGGGTTAGAGATTCAGCATATGAATTTTGGTGGTATACAACTTAGCCCATAGCGGACATCAAACACATTGTTTCATAAACATTTTAAATTATGGTACAATAAAGTCTACAATGGAAAAGTATTGGTGCTCCTTGTCTGGGATCAGGTGCGGTCAGAAAAGACTCCCAGAAGGTGCCATGTTTCATGTGCAGTCTGGTGGGCACCAAAGGAAGGCGCCAGGCACAGAAACACCTGAGGTGGGAAGGAGCTTGGGGTGTTCCAGGAACTGATGAAGGCTGTGGGTGGCGGTTGGGGGAGTGGCAGAGAGGAGGCTCAGGAGGCAGATGGTGGCCTTGACGGACCTTATCCCAGGAGATGGTCAAGGTATCTGCATGGGAACAGAATCTCAGCCCTTCAAGTCCCCTCGTCCAGCCCCTTCTGAGATACATCATCTCCATCTGGCCATCCCTTGTCTTCTCTCCTTGAGCCCTGAAATTTGAAGGTCATTGAAGTTATTTTTCAATCCCTATTTGGCCAGTCCATACAAATCCATCTTCTATCTCTCTCTTCTTGAAAGAATAGGTGTCGTGGTGGGAGATGTTGGTTAAAGGGTACAAAGTTCAGTTACGCAGGACAAATCAGTTCTGGAGATCTGATGTACAGCATGGTGAGTATAGTTAATACTGTGCTGTATAACTGAAATTTGCTAAGAAATTAGATCTCACATGTTCTTATCACACACACACAAATGTAATTGTGTGAAGTAATGGATATATAAATTAGCTTGACCATGGTAACCATTTCATAATGCTTATGTATATCAAAATATCATATCATATACCTTTAATACATACAGTTTGTATTTATCATTTATACCTCAAAAAACTGGAAGAAAAGAAAATCAGGGCTGAGCACGATGGCTCATGTCTGTAATCCCAGCACTTTGGGAGGCCAACGTGGGCAGATCACCTGAGGTCAGGAGTTTGAGACCAGCCTGAGCAACACGGTTAAACCCTGTCTCTACTAAAAATACAAAAAATTAGCTGGGTGTGGTGGCACATGCCTGTAATCCCAGCTATTTGGGAGGCTGAGGCATGAAAATCTCTTAAACCAAGGAGGCAGAAGTTTCAGTGAGCCCAGATCGTGCCATTGGAGTACCACAAAAAGGTACTCCAGCCTGGGCAGTAAGAGTGAAACTCTGTCTCAAAAAAAAAAAAAAAAAAAAAAAAAAAAAAAAATCGGGTAAAAAAAGCTAAAAAAGAAAAGAGAGAGAGAAAGAAAGTAAGTTTCAAGGAGGTCTCCAGCCCGCGATCACCTGCTGATCTTAGTAAGGACCTGGTTCAGGGGCCCTCTGGCTTAAAATGCTGAGGAAAGGCTGGGTGACCTTCTGCCCTCCTGTCTTCCTCTGGACTGTAGACAGCTGGGAGGATTAACACTTTGTCAACATGTAGCAAGACCGCCCACATGGCTCACAGGCAGGACCAGCCCAGTACACAGAGGCTTGGTTATGAAAGGCTCCCAGAGGCCGGGGAGCGCAAGACAGACTGCACTTGGCAGGACACTGTGGAATCTCATTTCTTGGCTCCATTATCTGAATTAGGAACAATTTGAAATTATGACCACAGATTGAAATAAAAGATAAGAGCATTTGCAGTCTTCCTTCTCCCTGCTTGTCTGTGTTGTGGGCATTGTGAGGGCCTCGCCTACCTTTCCTCGTCTTTCAGAATCATTTAATTAAATTTAATTTAGTTCTTCTAGATCTCAGAAAAGGAGGAAGGGAGCCAGTATTTGTTATATGCTAGGGTCTGCATTAGTTTTAATCCAGAAGCCACACACAGCAATTCAACGTCTCATTTAATCCTCCCAGTGGCCCTACTCAAAGGTATTCTTATCTGCATCGTGAGTGTTGATATGCTGAAGCTTAGCAAGGCTGGACAACTGACTGTAGTCCCTGAGAGTTCATCTATCCACCTATTTATCTTGCGACCCATCCTTCCTTCCATCTGTCCGTCCATCCATCTCCCACTCATGCAGCAATTATTTATTGTTCATGTTTTTTGTGCTCTGTGCTGGGCCTGGGGTGTCATCAAGGCAGGAAACACTTGGTCTTCAGCCCTCATGGAGTTGTCAGTCTAGTGGGGTGAGTGTTCAGCCCTCCCTGGGCCCCTTAGGTGGGTTGTCCCAAAGAACTTCTTACCTGCCTGGGCGTGGTGGCTAACACCTATAATTCCAGCATTTTGGGAGGTCAGTGTGAGTGAATTGCGTGAGTTCAGGAGTTCGAGACCAGCCAGGGCAACATGATGAAAGCCCATCTCTACTAAAAATACAAAAAAATTAGCCAGGCATGGTGGCAGGTGCCTGTAATCCCAGCTACTTGGGAGGTTGAAGCATGAGAATTGCTTGAACCCGTGAGGCAGAGGTTGCAGTGAGCAGAGATCACACCACTGCACTTCAACCTGGGTGACAGAGTGGTGAGACGCTGCCACAAAAAAAAAAAAAAAAAAAAAAAAAAACAACTTCTTACCCACAGCCCCACATCAAGGTCCCCTGCAGTCTCGATTTGGTACCCACAGGAACCTGGGGCATGTCAGTGGCCCATGAGCCACCCTCAGCCCTCCAAAAGGAATGTGTTTTAGAGTAAGCAACTGTCTGAGATGCCTGAGACTGAGGGGTCCCCCAGGACACAGACATTTAAGCGCTAACACCAGAGAATCTTGGAGAAACTAGGGTGGAGAGTCACCATAGCTCAGTTGTTCTCAGCATGGTGACAATTTTGCTCACCCCCACCCCCAACCCCCTGCCCAGGGATATTTGGCAATGTCTGGAGACATGTTTGATTGACACAACTGGGGTCGAGGGGCTGCTCCTGACCTCTAGTGGGTCGAGGCTGGGAATGCTGCTAAACATCCTCCAGAGCACAGGGCACCTGCCACCCCCACCCCCGCAAAGAATTATCGTCTAAAATGTCACTAGTTCCAGGGATGAGAAACCCTGCCCTAGTTGATAAGGGCAATGGAAGGTGGAAGGAAGAGGGAGTATCTAACTGGTGGGTTTATCTAGATCAAGATGGAAACTCAACAGCTCCGTGAGGCTACCAGGTGATTAGACCCCCAGGTTCCTAGTCCATGGTTCTGCCGAGTCCTTGTTTCTCAATGTTTGGTCTTTTATTTTTGAGACGGGGTCTCGCTCTGTCACCCAGGTTGGAGGGCAATGGCGACTCTGTGCTTGGTCTTAAGAATCGCCTGGAGTGCTTGTTAACAGTCAGGATTCCAAGAATCGCCTGGAGTGCTTGTTAACAGTCAGGATTCCAGGACCCTCTCAGTCCTGCTACATCCGAATCCAGGAGAGGAGACTGGGAATCTGTGGTTTTGTCACATGAGTTTGGGAAATGCTGTGCTGAGTCACCGGTAGAGACATGCAAAGCTGAGGAGGCTGAGGGCTCTGTGGAGACCAAGCCTGGCCACCTGGGTGCTGGTTCCACTGCGGGACAGATAGAAAGCGTGCTTCCGCTGCCGGTCAGGGGCTCGTGGTCTTTCCTGCCCATGAATTACTCAAGCCGTCGGAGGCTAACTGGCCATCTGCTCTGTGAAGTCAACCTGAGCAGATGTGCATGCACCTGGAAGGGCTGTTTGAGGACATATGGGGACCTCCTTACTGTCCGTTTGGGGAAGTGGAGGCCCTGAAGTCAGATCCAGCAACAACTTGTCACAGAGCAAAAGGGCCAGGGCCGGGACTAGGACTTCGAGAATTCCTAGGTCCATGACATTTTTTACTTTGTGACAGAGTCTTTCTCTGTCACCCAGGCTGGAGTGCAGTGGTGCAATCTTGGCTCACTGCAACCTCTGCCTCATGGGTTCAAGTGATTCTCCTGCCACAGCCTCCCGAGTAGCTGGAACTACAGGTATACATCAACGTGACTGGCTAATATTTATTTATTTATTTTTACAGACGGAGTCTTGCTCTGTTGCCCAGGCTGGAGTGCAGTGGCATGATCCTGGCGCACTGCAACCTCCACCTCCTGGGTTTAAGCAATTCTCCTGCCTCAGCCTCTGGAGTAGCTGGGATTACAGGCATGCACCGCCATGCCTGGCTAATTTGTTTTTGTATTTTTGGTAGAGATGGGGTTTCACCATGTTGGCCAGTCTAGTCTCGAACTCCTGGCCTCTAGTGATCTGCCCACTTCGGCCTCCCAAAGTGCTGGGATTATAGGCATGAGCCACTGCGCCTGGCCTGTGACATTTTTTATTACTCTGTGCACCTTCTCTCCAGTGCTGAGAGCTGGGAGCCTGTGGGTGGGGGTAGTAGGCGGCTTCCTCAGGATTGACTATAAAACCCACTTCGGGATTCTGTCTGCCAGCAGAATAGGAAACTGCTCTCTCTTTGTCTTGTTTTGTTTATATTCTGCGGTGGATATATACCAAAGGATTTTGAATCAGCTTACAAAAAAACCCCACATGGAGTAACATGGAAGAATGTACAAAAGAATTATAAAAAATCAAATCCAGCCTGGGCGTGGTGGCTCACGCCTGTAATCTGAGCACTTTAGGAGGCTGGGGCTGGAGAATCTCTTGAGCCCAGAAGTTCAAGTTCGTTCTGGGCAATATAGTGAGACCCTGTCTCCACAAAAACAAAACAAATTAGCCAGGCATGGTGATACATGCCTGTGGTCCCAGCTACTCAGAAGGCTGAGGTGGGAGGGTCATTTAAGCCCAGCAGATCGAGGCTGCAGTGAGTCACGATCATGCTGCTGCACTCCAGCCTAGGTGACAGAACAAGACCCTGTTTCAAAACAAAACAAAATCAAACATGGAGGAATTATCTGTAGTATGGGGAATCATCCTCAGATTTTGCTACAGTGCTATAATCAGTTGCACAAGACCTTTTCTTTTCTTTTCTTTTCTTTTCTTTTGTAATGGAGTCTCACTCTGCCACCCAGGCTGGAGTGCAGTGGTGCGATCTCAGCTCACTGCAACCTCCACTTCCTGGGTTCAAGTGATTCTCCTCCTTCACTTTCCCAAGTAGCTGGGATTATAGGCATCTGCCATCATGCTTGGCTAATTTTTGTATTTTCGTAGAGACAGAGTTTCACCATGTTGACCAGGCTGGTCTTGAACTCCTGACCTCAGGTGATCCATGCATCTCGGTCTCCCAAAGTGCTGGGATTACAGACATGAACCACTGCACCTGGCCACAAGACCATTTCTTTTAACAACCCATTGAAAGTTAAGATCATATACACAGGGGTTAATGATTTTTAGGGATTAAGGAAAGTTTTTATGGCAGCACCAGTTACTTTGGAAGGGTCTAAAGAATATTTCGGTATTGACATAAACAGGATATTGTAATTCTTGGACAGATGACTCAGTAATTTTGCTTCTAGAAATCTATCTTAAAGAAAAAATTGTGGACAAAGATTTATATATCAAGGTATTTACTGAGCAGTAGCCCATTCCTTAAACATGTGTTCCGTATTTCTATAGTGACAGGCGCTATTCTAGGTGTGGGCATGCAGTGGTGATGTGAAAGGTCATAGGGCATATAGTGTAGTGTAGTGGCATTGCTCTAATTAATGGCATTGTCATTGGCATAGATAAACACAGTTGTGTGTGAGAGAAGTAGTAGAAGCCCCAGCATCTGACAATACCTGTATCAGTCTGTTTTGCATTGCTCTAAAAGAATACCTGAGGCTGGGCAATTTGTAAAGAAAAGAGGTTTATTTTGGCTCACGGGTCTGTGGAGGGTACAAGAAGCATAATGTCAGCATTTGCTCCTGGTGAGGGCCTTAGGAAACTTACAGTCATGGCGGAAGGTGAAAAGGAACAGGCCTGTCACATGGCACATGAGAGATGTCAGTCTCTTTTAAACAACCACCTCTTACATAAGCTAGTAGAAGAACTCACTCTTTCATGAGGAATTCACCCTGTGACCAAAATGCTTCCTAATAAGCTCCACCTCCAACACTGGGGATCACACTTTAACATAATATTTGGAGGGGACAATATCCAAACTGTATCAGTATGGAACCAATAGTAGCCTCATTGCAATTACAGTGAAGAACCCCAGTGCAACTTGCTCTTGGCAAGCTGAGATGGAGGTAGAAGTGTGCAGGCATTTCAGGAAGTACCACATTAGATTTAAGGGCCCGGTGGGCATCATCAGGATGATTTACAGAAGGCATAGAGAGTGCTGGTTCATCTGGACCATGATCAGGTGAAGGCGGGTTCAAAGTTCTACAGGGAAGCAAATGCTATTGCTGCCCTGCGCAGATCCTCTGGTCTCTGTTCTAATGTGTGCAAAGAATCTTCTGCAAAGGTTGCATCTGCAGAGGACTCTACAGAGATTGAAATGTGGAGGCAGAGATTGCATCTCTGCAGTATCTGTGCCTCTCCACCAAAGGGCCTGCTGTAGCCCATGCACGGGAGACAAGCTAGAAATGCTGAAGAGTTCCTAGTGCCAGGAGCAGCATTCAGCCAACGACAAGTGGGAGTTGGAGGATACTACCCCCTCAGCCTTGCCTCTTGGGCGGGAAGACTCCAACATATGTTCTGTGTTGTCTCTCGGACTTTCCTGGTAGAACTGAGCCCCAGCTGTCCCGGCAGTTGCCTGCTCAGTAACACAACCCTTTATTGACCACCTTCCATTCCATGATTAGTTTCTCCACTGTCTTTCTGATGCTTCCTTAAAATTACGAGCACTCAAATCCTTGAGATCTGCTTCCCGTGGAACCCAGTGATCTTTATAAACAGAAAAATCAAACATAGTCGATTTCTTTTAATAGATAACAGTGGATTGGCTGCTTGGAAACTCTGTCCCACTGTCACATTTTTGGCACCCAAACTCAGTTCAAGGATCTTACTGGGTACCAAGTGTAGCAGATACGTGAGAGTGGGCCGTCACTGAGCATGGAGAAGGCTCTTCATGCAGAAGCTGCCCCTGCATGGCTGTCTTTGGGAGGCCTCGGGTGTGTATAGACTTGCCAGAGGGACTTAAGAAGGGAGTGATGGTGTTAGGCAGGGCATGGTGGCTCATACCTATAATCCTAGCACTTTGGGAGGCCAAGGTGGACGGATCACAAGGTCAGGAGTTTGAGACCAGCCTGGCCAACATGGTGAAACCCCATCTCTACTAAAAATACAAAAATTAGGCAGGTGTGGTGGCGCACGCCTGTAGTCCCAGCTACTCAGGAGGCTGAGGCAGGAAAATCACTTGAACCCAGGAGACAGAGGCTGCAGTGAGCGGAGATCACACCACTGCGCTCCAGTCTGGGCAACAGAGCAAGACTCTGTCTCAAAAAAAAAAAAAAGGAAGTAATGGTGTTGATGTGAAACATGGGAAGGGAGACTGGAGACAGCCAGGCCAGGCTAGGATTCCTTTGACCATGACTTATTGACAGATGGGAGCCATATCTGTTGGCCTTGTAATTGTACATTGGAGATTTTGGTGGCATCGGTGAGTGTGTGTTTAGCAGTGGAGTGGGTAAGATTCCAGGCCTAGAGTCAGACAGTGGTGGGCCTGACACCTGGAGTTGGCATTTACTGCCTCTTTGTTCTTGGATGCTTTAATGAGTCCCTTGCCTCATGTGATTGTCATGAAAATTAAACAAAATGCGTGTAGAATGGTATGTACCGTACGTGATGTGCCATATGGTGTAAGTGTAAATGTAGCAATTGTAATATTAAAATATAATATATAACTTTGTGAACTGCTTCTTACATTGATCATAATTAAAAGTATCCACATACCACGTGATGTGCAATTCATACAAAAACACTGACTTGCAGATGACTCAAATACAGTTGACATTATATGCACACTTATATGTGCATATGTGTGTGTGTGTGTATAATTCAAAATATAATTTTGCAGTTTGCAGGTTATCAGGCCTAGAAAATGTGTCTGGCTCATGCTCCAAAGTATATATTGGCAGAGAGATAAGACCTATGAGCATGGGGAAAAGACTCATTTTCTTCAAAGAAACTGTTCAGTATTGAAATTTTCAAATATACACAAAGGTAAAAAGAATATCATCATGAACTCCTGAGTATTCATCATCTAGCCTCGGCAGTTATCAGTATCTTACCAATCCTGTTTTGTCAATGTAGCCCTCAGTATTTTTTTTTTTCCTGGAATATTTCGAAGTAACAAGTCACTATCAGTTTGCATGATAATGGATTTAGGCTCATTCTTAATGTGGGACTGAAAACCCTCTCTGCACAGCCTGAGGACTGTAGTCTGCGCCAGGCTGTGGAGTCCTGTTTGCCCCCTCCCACAGCCCTGGTCACCCCCCTGCTTGCCACCCCCGCTTTCTTCCCAGGGCCATTGTTTGTAGTGGAATTCGAGGTCGTATCTCGCTTATATCCAGGTACCTGACACCTGCTTCTTTGGACTTACCTGGCGTAATTCATACTGAGTGCCTGTCGCGTCTCAGGGAAGGCACTGCTGCCTCCACATTTCACAATAAATATCTTTTTAAATGGCCTGGTGTTCAGGCTCGTTTCTCATTTCCAAGGAGGCTTTTGACTGATGACCTTAAGAATTGCTTCCCTGTGACTGACAGGGTAATACAGTATCGCAGCTTTCCCAATTGTTCTCCCTCCAGGAAGCTGGGTAAGAGCTGTGACTTCCAAGTGCCATCGGCTGCTTCCAATAGAGGCTTTTGCCTCCAGCTACTGCCTGCTCTCCTCTGCCCTTGCAGGCTGCTGGTCAGTAAGTCAGCTCCATCCTGGGGTGCTTCAATAGAATGCATTTTCCCAGGCAATAGACGTGAAAAGCCTCCGAGGGGAAGGGGAATTGGGCTTTCTGCCCACTGGAGTCTGTGATTGCTGTCACTGGGGTCTAGAGGCAGCCCTCAAAGGCACAGTTTGGTAAAGAGCTTGGAGTCCACTACAAAACCTGTACAAGAGATTCTGGTTAGAATTCTCTCTGGGCACGGAGGCCTCAAGCTGTCAGGGCTGTTCATAGGCCCTAGGCACTCTTTCTTTGTGAAGCCCCTTCTTACATTGATCATAATTAAAAGCACCCCCATTCCACGTGACATGCAATTCATACAAAAACACTGAGTTGCAGATGACTCAAATGCAATGGTCATTCTGTAGACACTAAAGTCAATGTCTGTTAGGCTTACATTCCAAGTTACATTCTTGATGTACATATGCATCTATTAACTTGCTATTTTAGGGGGTGTTCTTTATTATTATGATGATTTCAGCAGGGTTGTCTTAAGGATGGGCTTATTGCTGAGTTTGGAAGTGAAAACTAAGGCGAGTTCATTATTTTGCAAAATTGAAGGAAGGGAGTTTGAAGTTCTCGAGAGTAATCAAAAAATGAAGGGGAGGAAAGAAAAATAGAAGGAGGCAGGTGGAAGGCAGGAGGTGAGGAGAGCCAGGGGTCTCTCTCCACCTGGGGGACCCTCAGGGAGTCAAGTGACTGGTGAGATCCTGCTGATGCAGAGGCCGGGGAATCTTAAGAACAAGATATCCAACGTTTGACTTCAAGTTCCTCGCTGTGATCCACCCAACCTCAGCTTCTGACGCATCTCCCAAGCGCATGAACTTCTCAGCACAGTTTGTTGGGTTTTGTTTTTAAAAGGAGAGGGTCTGCATGCAGACACTTTCAACACAGCGATAACATCTGGAATGTGACACAACCCACAGTTGCCACATGGTCTTCGCTGGCACGTTCATTGGCTGCTTCAAGCCTGGACTCTATTACGAAGCCTCTTTGTAGACAGCTGCCTGCATGCCAGAGAGGCTCTCAGCAAGCCGTTGTTGACTGACACATTGTCCCAAACAGGCTGTCCCGTCAGAAGTCCTGGAATGACATTCCTTCCAGTTCCATCCAGTGGCCTGGCCTTAAGAATGTTGCTCTGAAGACAGCACAGAGATGTTGCCCGTGGCCACTCTGAGACTATGGCAAAGAATGACTGCACTCAAAGATGAAAGGTCCACTCAGCAGCTTCAAAAACATTTTTTTCTCTCCTAGCCAAGTTTCTGTTCTGCTAGGAGTTCTTGCTTGTGACCTAGAAGCGGCCAATGCCCCAGGGAACGATGCTGTCTAAACTTCCTCCTATTGACGGACCTCTCCAACCCCTCCCACTGCCGCTGGGAGACTTGTGCTTCCCAGGAGCCTTTGAGGCAGCCCTGCCTGCACCCAGCCTCCAGCCACATCACCGCCGAGAACTCCATCCTATCAGATGGAGGCCCAGGGCTGGACGGCAGCCAGTCATAGCCACGAATGTTGGCACTGGTCTTAAATCCACACTGGCCTCCCTCCCGCCCGCAGTGGGTCCAGTCTGGTCTCCCTGCTCTGCTTCTCTCCCTGCTCTGGCATATGTGCAGAGTTTCTTGGTCCAAACCGTACACAAACAGCTGGGATTTGTGTTCCGACATTCATGCTTAGCTTTGTAGATATGTGCTCTGGAAATGTCTGTAAGTTAATTTTTCTTTTGCACATTGATTAGTTTGATCCATTAACATAGGCACCCCCACTTAAGAAATTCCAGAGCCCACTTTTGCTGTGAGTGGAAGTGACTCCTTGTCTGGTTGCCCAGAACTGGCTGGGAGCAGGCCAAGAATCCCCCTTAGATGTACCACTCACTGCCCACAGCCTTCTAAAATTCTCTCAAAGAAAACCTCTGACTCATCCTCTTTCTCACTGTCATTCATTCATTCTAAAAATATTGAAACCTACCGTGTTTCCATGTACACAGTGCTGAAAAAGAGACAATGACCCTGCCAGCCTGGAGCATCCTTGGAGGCTAGTGCAGGGTAGAAATGAGTCAACAGTGTAACTCACTGAAGTGGTAGGAAAAGATATAGGAGCACAGAAGAGGAACACCCAGCCCGGCCTCAGAAATTCAGGGAAAGTTTCAGGAAGAAATGCCATATACATAAGGCATGCAAAATGTTGACATTAGGCAGGGGGGATTGGTTGACGTTGGCTTTAACCATGGCCTTGAGGTGCACCAAGTGCCTATCATGTGGGCAAATGCCGAAATTGCACCAGACATGAGGAAACTCGGAAAGGCATTGACTTGCTGGTTTTTCCATTTCTCGGTACAAAACATCTTCACTGGCAGCCTTTAAAAATGGGGTGGCCGTGTCATGGACACAGGGAGGGAAATGTCACACGCTGGGGCCTGTTGGGGGGTGGAGGGAAGGAGAGGGAGAGCGTTAGGACAAATACCTAATGCATGCGGGGCTTAAAACCTAGATGACAGGTTGATAGGTGCAGCAAATCACCATGGCACATGTATACCTGATGTGACAAACCCGCACGTTCAGCACATGTATCCCAGAACTTAAAGCAAAAAAAAAAAAAAAAAAAAAATGGGGTGGCAGTGAATTGCTTCTCACTCCTTCACATGTAAGAGTCGGCAGTTTGTAGTCAAGACTTTGTTCAGTGTCCTAATGGATGAGTTTATCGCCATGGGGAAGCGCCAACTGAAACCTCCCAAGGTCCACCTCACCCATGCGCCCCACTTAATGGACACCAACCATGACCTTCCTATAGAATGAAGGCCTTAAAAATGTGTGCTAGGCTGAGTGTGGTAGCTGACGCCTGTAATCCCAGCGCTTTGGGAGGCCAGGGAGGGAGGATTGCTTAAGCCCAGGAGTTTGAGACCAGCCTGACAACATGGTGAGACCCCCATCTCTACAAAAAATAAAATTAAAAAGTTAGCTGGGTGAGATGGTGTGCACCTGTGGTCCCAGCTACTCAGGAGGCTGAGGTAGGAGGATTGCTTGAGCCCTGGGAGGCTGAGGCTTCAGTGAGCTGAGATCATGCCACTGCACTGCAGCCTGGGCAATAGAGGGAGATCCTGTCTCAAAAAAGAAAAATATATATATATGTGCTGAGTGAGTGAGGGTGGGCAGACATGGAAGAGGACACGTTTTCTTTTATATACAGGAAAACAAAGCAGCCAGTGAAAAATTTATTTAAATTTGGAGTCATTTCTGGTGAATAACAGTGGATAACATTGAGTCCCTAAGATGTGGCACGTGCTAAGTGCTTGCCGTGTTTGACTGCATTTTGTCTACATTACTGTGAGGTAGGAACTATGCCCTCTTGAGTACAGATGGGTAAGACAAGGACGGGAGCTTGAGTAATTAGCCCAGTGTCCCCAAGATGGCCGGGCGGGGGCTAGAACTCAGGGCGCCGTGCTTTGGAGTCTGGGCTCCTAACCACGCTGCCTCTCCACAGGCCCATTTGATCCTTTTCACACACAGGGAACTGAGGTCGCTGTAAGGCCCCTAGTTTGATTCATGAGGTTGAGAAGGATGTTTGGTCCGGGGAATGAAAACACGAGCAAAGAGCATGGAGAGACAGTTGTGTATGCCCTGGCACTTCACAACCGCACTGGTCGGCAGGGGAAGCTGCCAGCCTGTGCCCTTGCACAGTGGAGCTCAGAAGCCTCAGATATGAGTGGGTGGGTGGGGCTCACATCTAGCACAGCTCCCCTTGTCAACTCCAGAGATGGTGCCCTGTTCTGATTCTGCACAGGCGCCCTCAGGGTGAGCCCCAGCCTGCTCTGCTGTGTCCTGGAGTGGCGGCACCTCCCCTGTCCCTCAGTCTCCCTGCTGGCAGGCCCAGCTCTCCAGAACCCCCTTTGCCTCTGGGCCTGCCCCATTGAGGTTGAGAACTTTGGGGGACCACCATGATTCTCTTTGGCCTACATCCTGCATGCCCACCCCAAGTTCACTCTCAGACGGCAGAATCTAACACCAGGAGTGGTTTCCGGTTTCTGAGCTTCCTGGGAGGGGATTCTAGCAAGAGCAGAACATTAGGGAACAAGGAAAATGGAAAAGAGAAGAGAGAGGAAGAATAGTGTGGGTGCTGGACTGCCCATTTGAGGCCACTCACTGGAGCCTTCTGAGAAAGGGGCCGCATGTCTCAGGCCAGAAGTAATTCCAGCCCTCTCGGCCCTTCTCAGCTCATGTGGGAAATAAGATGGACTAACAAGATAAGCAGGCATCTACAAACAGATACAGAGCATTGGAGACACAGGCACACACCAGCCAACCAGAGCATTGGGTTTTCAATTTCCCCCAAGCTCCTGTAAGAAATATTAAATGACAGATATGAAACTATCTAAATATATCCTTGGAAAGCTAACTTCTCCAGCCAGAATAAGAAATGAGACTTTATTCGCATTTCTAGGAGACTGTATGTTCCTACAAGACAGGAGATCTTGCCTGAGTGTGTGCATGTGTCTTAGGTGTGTCTGCACATATGTGCCTGTGTTAGTGTGTGATTGTGTATGTTTGCATGTGTGTGCCTAGGCATGTTTCTTTGCATGTGTGTGTACGCATGGGACTCTGCCTGCAGTGTTAGCAAGCACGATGTCACAGTTGCTTTGGAAACAGGATTCTTGCCTTGCCACAGCTGGGGACAAGGGGTGTGGCAGGCTGCAACATGACTCTGGATGGCTGTAATTCTCTCAGGGATGCGGAGGCTTTTGTGCACTTGGGTCCTTCTCCTTAGTTGGAGAATATGCACAGGGTCTACGGGATAACAAGGTGTGGAGAGATCTCTTTCAAGGAAGTTATGCAACCCTTGTTTGAAGGCAGATCTGGAAAAGAAAACTAATTGGCTGTGTGACTTGCTCTTGCATCCTTATTTTCTGCCATCCGATTCCTCCCTGTATTGAAATCTTTTCCAGAGGAGGTAGGTGCTAGGGCATGGTGGTGCCTGTTTCTGGCCACTGGGGTATATGACTTAGGGCGTTCTAGGAAGCCTCCTGTATTTGTTTTACATAATGGGATGTTAGCAGCCATACTCTATGCTGGGGTGCAGAGGAGTTTTGTGGTGATTGCTGTTCAAATATAAAAGAGATCAAGGAGGAAACATTTGGTTAGAGGTGACGGCCTTGTGGGAACTCTTACAATGACAAATGTTGATTTATACAGTGTGTGCTGGTGTTTTTTTTTAAAAAGGTGTTTTTATTCTCACATCTGAATAAATAATATCATTAAATCATTTGGGAAATCCAGAAGCTAGACAGTGAAGAGCCAGGGATAAAAGATCCAGTCCATCTTCTGAAGGAATTTACAGGATGGAGAATGCATTGAGTTCAAGAGATAATGGTAATGAAGTCTGAGCAGTTCTAAGAAAGAAGTAGTGGATGTCGTGGGGTACCCATTGGGGGTGGAACCCAGAAGGGGTGGGGGGTATGCTCTCCATCTCGCTTCCAAGCCCTAGGGACTTCTCATTCCTGACCAATAGGTCAGTTGGGAGAATTATCATGAGGAAAGGAAGGTCAATGTCAATGTCATTGTCACTTGGGGGGACCACACCAGAGGGCTATGCTGGGCTGTGATTCAACATATCAAAGCACTCACTGCAATTGGTATGGCTGTTTGTGAATATTAAAGTGACTTTGCAGGTGACCACTGAGTGGGAGTGGACATGGGTACTCATGCCAAGAGTAGCTGTTGTTTCTTTGGTCTGCAGGATGGCGCAAAGAACTCTGCATCCCTCATCCTATGTAGGACCACACGAATCCTTGGCCTCAGAATTTAGTTGAGAAAACCGCCCTTCAACGAGATTACTGGGTGGTGGAACTTCAGGTCTTTTTGTCTCTAAGGCCCATGTCCTTCCCATAGATCTCCCTGCCCACTCCAGACATGCAGTCTATGCACATACATTTGTAATTGAGCCTCATAGAGTGGGATCAAATTAATTTTATTTCATTCTCTCCTCTGCGCACTCTTACCCATGTCGTGGGAGTATTCTTTCGCTTGCCCCTGGCTAGAAGCTTTTCCAGCCACTCTCAGATAATACGAGTACCCAGTTCACTTTATATTCCAAAGAACTCTCATTTCAGTCATTGATGTGTCCCATCCATGTAAGGATCCAAAATCCAGACCTTCCTAAAGCTGCAACTTTTGCCCTGCTCCCCACAATGGGCCTGCTGCTGTATGGTCAATTTGGCCTCTGTTTCTCTGCCTTTGCCTCCCCCAGTTTGGTAAGCAGTTTCTGATCCCTCCAGGGCCCAGGTGGTGGAGGGAGGAAGCAGAAGGATCTTATTCGTCAGGTTCTGTCCCAAACTTCCTGCCGTATCTTGTGGTAGCATAAAGGAAATATAATTTTAGCTTTAAAAAAAAGCACATTTGTTTAGTTTTGGAGGAGAGAGATCACTGGGAAAAATAGTGCGGCCAAAACATATTGCGTTATTTTTCTGTATTTTTAAACACATACACAACCAGAAATGGCTACTATTATTTTTTCCCACTTTATTTTAAGAAAACAGAAGCTCTGAGATGAGTAATTTGTCAAGGTCAAATAGCTTTTTAAGTGGGAGAGCAGGGCTTTGAGCCCAGAGACTTTGACTGCAGAACCTGGCCTCTATACTGCTCTGCTATATGAAGTTGGGAAATACTGCCAGACCAGATTGCATTTCCTTGTAATAGCTGGTATCAAAGCAAATCTAATGAAAATGTGTAACTTGAAAAAAAACTTTCTCTGAAATTTATGATCTTAAAGGGATTTCTTGTGTTTGAAATCAATTGGATGGTATGTAAAGAATTAGGAAAACTAAGGAATTCTCAAGGGAACTGATTTGTATAACTAGGAAGTATCTCAAGAGAAGGACTTCTTGCATTGTCTGATACTTGGGAGCTTATTTCATACAGTCAGATTTGCAACCAGAAATAATTTGTTGTAGGAAATAAGACACCTTCCCTCCAACACTTGGTCTGTAGGGAGAGAAGAACGGATTACTGATAATGGTTTTCACATGTAAGGCTGTTAGTCCAGTAGTTGCAATTTGTTCTTTCTTGGTGCTTCAGTGTAGTTGGTTCACAGGAGCATTAAATATTTTTTACATAATATAATTTTCCAAAGCATTTTTAGCCCAAGAGGTTGGAATATTTTGGGTGGAAGTAGACATTTTGGATTGGGTACGCTGTATCTACCAGTCTTCACCCTGCTGCCAAGTCAGTGTCTCTACTGTTGAACTTCTACTCGTCATTCAAGGCCCACACAGATTGTCACCTCCTCATTGGAAGTCTTCCTAATTGTCAGAACCAAATGGGCTGCCTGCCTCCATTGGACCATAGCCAGTTTTGTAACTCACAACATTTTACCTTCTATTAGATTTTCCCGTCTTTGAGTCATTGCCCCGCTTGAGAGTTTGCATTTACTAGGTAGCATAGTCTTGTTTCAGTGGTTGCCAAACTATGGCCTGAGGGCCAAATCAGCCTGCTGCCTCGTTTGGTGTAGCCCTTGGGATAAAAATGGCTTTTTACATTTTTAAATCATTGGGGGACATAAGCCAAAGAAAAGTAACACTTCGTTGACACGTGAAAATGATATAACATTCAGGTTTCATTGTCCATCATTAAAGCTTTATTGGAACACAGCCATGCTCATTTATTTATGCATTGTTGGTGGCTGCTCTCGTGCAACGGTGACATTGAGTACTTGCAAAACAGACCATCCGGCCTGCAAAGCCTGAAATATTTTCTATCTGGCCCTTTACAGAAAACCTCTGTGGCCCTGTGATACGGCTTGGCTCTGTGTCCCCACCCAGATTTCATCCTGTAGCTCCCATAATTCCCACCTGTTATGGGAGGGACTCAATGGGAGATGATTGAATTATGGGGGCGGGTCTTTCCTGTGCGATAGTGAATGGGTCTCACGAGATCTGACGGTTTTAAAAACGGGAGTTGCTCTGCACAAGCTCTCTTTTTACTTGCTTTCATACACAGAAGTTGTGACTTGCTCCGACTTGCCTTCTGCCATAATTGTGAGGCCTCCCCAGCCATGTGCGAATCTAAGTCCAATAAACGTCTTTCTTTTGTAAATTGTCCAGTCTCCGGCATGTCTTTATCGGCAGCCTGAAAACGAACTAATACAACCTGTGCAGTAGAGCAAGGGGGAAGTTCTCACAGTTTAGTGTTTATCAGAATAACCTGGAGGGCTTGTTAAAACCAACTGTTGGACCCTACCCCTACAGTTTCTGCTTTAGCAGGGCTGGGGTGAGTCCTGAGAATTTGCATTTCTAACAAGTTCCCAGGTGAGGCTGCCTCTGCTGGTTGGGCCCTCCACTTCCGGAGTCACTGGTTCAGAAGAGGTAAAGGATCGTCTCCGAAGACACAGATTCATCTTGAGCTAGTTTGTTGTTAAGCAGTTAACCGCTCTGAATCTCAGTTTTGTCATCTGTTAAACGGGGATAAATGACACCTCTTCGAAGATTCAGTCGATAAAGCCTATGAAAATTCCTGGAAGGTATAGTAAAGATTCAATACCTGTCTTTTTTCCTTTTGGTTCTCTGCCCACACGTTCTATGTGAATAACCTGTAAACACTTCATTTTCTCAGCTACTAAGCAGCCCTCTTCTTCATAAGACTGCTTGGGAACTGTATAGCCGTGGACCAGTCCTGAAGAGTTTCCCTCTAGCTTCATACTTTTCATGTAACCCAAGGTAGCCTGGGAAAACCATTCTGACCTAATTTACTTGTGTACCTACTGTGTACAAGCATCTGTACTAAGGAAGAAAGTTAAGATCCAAGACTAGAAAAGAGATGAGCTCTTTCCCTGTCAGACGATTTCATGATGAAGGCAGAGATCAGGCTTTAAAAAATGAATGATTATGCTTTTGTTAATTATAATCAGCTGATTTTGTCTTTCCTAGGACGAATGATAAAGGGCAAGTGCTTTAGAAACCAAGCCATGCTGAAATGTTTAAGGAACCAGTTATGAGTGCACTCAAAAGAAATACAGGCGATTTGAAAGTAGTGTTTTTCTTGAGCTTGGCTTTAGAACCAGGGTTAAGCACACAAAACCCTAAGTTTTCCCTAAGAATTTTTTCTGCATTTGAAACTTAGCCATTCCTGCTTCATAAAATTGTTGTGAGGATCCAGGGAGATAATATAATTATGTTTGAAAATTATAAAGCACTGTTTACATGCAAGGGAATCAGGTTTACCACATTAAATGGAAATCCAATTGGGGCAAAATAGTGCAATTTATTGGATGAACAGCAGAGAGTTCAGAAAATCTGGGGAATGCTGTAGGAATCCACTTCTTTCTGTGTTAGCCTCTAGGAATGTGTGCACCTTAATCTGCTTGTTAAGTTAATTAGAGAGATGGTCTTTTGACCTTCTTGTTCTCAAATTTCTTACTTTCTCTGCATGTGGCAGAACTTGACACATGAACAATTCACAGCACACAGTTTCCCTCCGCGTAGGGCACAAAACACCAGTTGTTTACTCCCTGTTAGCCCTAGTTGGAAAGAGGTACTGTTCCGCTTTACCTTCATGTTTTTGCATTGTATCTCCGTTTCATTACCTCTTTGATGACTTCAACTTTGGCTAGGTTTGCCGATCACGTTTATTTTGATTTCCTTCTATTGAGAAAAAATTTTTCAGCAGTGGTGTGCCGGTAAATGTTTAACAACCAGTTCCCTGAGAAAATGTATATATGTATATGCATGTTTATTTGATGTTTATTATCAATACTACTGATACAAAGGATGTGTAACACGCAATTTACAAATAACGATAAAATATGCAATACTCTTCATTGTAAATTCCATATAGCCAATTGATATTCACAGGATGCCTTTGTTGATTTGTAACCAATTCTTGTATCTGCAGGCAACCTATGATTGCAGTTGTCCAGCAAGTGTAATTCCAACATAAATGTTGGTTGATATTTACTTTTATGTTAATTAGTAGGATGAAAGCGAAACAACCAAAGGCATATGTATGCCAATAATAGGAGTGACTCCTTTTTCGAATTGGATAATAGTTTTGAATACTAGAAGAATATTTTCTTAATTTTTTTATGCTATCATTACTACAGACACAACACCCACTTAATTTTAATCTGCATGATTAACATTTTTCTTCTTCACTTTTTTAAGCCTAATCAACAAAGCAATAGATTGAGCCCTGATGTGTAGCATTTACCAATTCCCGTGGTATAAATAATCCTACTGCTGATTTCGAGTTACCAATGAGATGTCCCTGAACATAGAGGTGGGAAGAGATGTGCTGGTTCACAGCTTTGTGAACCACATAATTTGTGTTGCAGCTACTCAGTTCTGCCATTGCAACACAGAGGCAACCATAGACAATGTGTAATGAATGAGTGTGAGAGGCTGTGTCCCAATAACAGTTTATTTACAAAAACAGGCTGCAGCCAGGTTTGGCCCACAGGCTATTATTTACCAACCCATGGTCTTTAGTCAACATCCTAATTATAAAACTTTTCAACTCTTTAAAATAGACTTTATTATTTTTAGAGCAGTTTCGGGTGTACTAAGTAGAAGGTACAGGGATTTCTCACATACCCGCTGTCCCCACACATGCATAGCTTCCCTCACTATTAACACCCCCAACCACAGTGATCCATTTGTTACAACTGATAAACCTCCATTGACACATCATCATCACCCAGAGTTCATAGTTTACTTTGGGGTTCACTTTTGGTGGTGTACAAATTACAGGTTTGGACAAACATATAATCATATATATCCACCATTATAGTGTCGCACAGAGTAGTTTCACTGCCCTAAAGATCCTCTGTACTCGACTGGATCAGATCCAAGCAGTAGTTGCCAAGGGTTGCAGGAGGAAGGATGAATGGGTGGAGCTCAACTTTGCTTTTAATCAGGAAAAAAATACCTAAATCTACTGCAAACAGCAGCTATTTATTGAATATCTAATAGCCATATGAGCCAAGCACTGTGCTTAGTTTTAAGAATCTGGGAGCACATCATTCATAGATAGGTTCTTCGTGGATCTTACATTCTAGTCGGGGTGCTCTCTCTCTGTCTCTCACTATATATTTTTTGCTATATGTATAATATATATTTTGCTATAAATATAGGAAAAAATGTGTGTGTGTGTGTGTGGTGTGTGTGTGGTGTGTGTGGTTGTGTGTGTGGTGTGTGTGTGGTGTGTGTGTGTGGTGTGTGTGTGTGGTGTGTGTGTGTGTGGTGTGTGTGTGTGTGGCGTGTGTGTGTGTGGTGTGTGTGTGTATATATATTTGAGGCAGGATCTCGCTCTGTGATAGTGCAGTAGCACAATCACGTCTCACTGCAGCTTCCATCTCCTGGGCTCAAGTGATCTTTCTTCCTCAGTCTCCCAAGTAGCTGGGAACACAGGCAGGTGCCCCTATGGCTGGCTAATTTTTTATTTTATTTTATTTGTTGTCAGTAGAAATAAAGTCTTGGTTTGTTGACCAGGCTGGTCTCAAACTCTCCCACCTCACTCTCCCAAAGTGCTGGGATTACAGGTATGAGCCATCACATGTGGCTTGTACATAAACCCTGATCTCATTATTTTATTACAATAGATTTCTATCAGAAAATTTATGGGGTCAAAAGGGTATGACTATTTTTAAGTCTCTTGTTCTATTTTGTTAAAATGTTTTTCAGTTTATGCTACCGTGAGCACTATTATGTGAGTTGTAGCTCACCTTTGTCAACACCTAGTATTGGCATTTAAAAAGTGTTTGCAAATTTGATAGATGAAAAATATTACCTTGTTTTCATTTGCATTTCTTTGTTTAGTTGAGTGTTGAACATTTCTTCATATTTATCAGTCATTTGCAGTTTTGCCTCTGAATTGATGAGAAAAGGATATTTTAAACATAATTTAAGTAGAGCTTTGAAAAGAGATTAATGAATCAGTTTTTACCCCCAGATACCAGACTTTGAGTTGGAATGAGGTCATGGCCAAGAAAAGCAGAATTCTGTGAATTTTGTAGAACTCTCCAGGGTAGCCAAGTCTGCATTTTATTCTGGACACATTACTTTTCTTAATTTGATAACATTATTTTTTCAAGTATTTAAAAACACTGTCTGAAAACTTACAGGTAAAGATTAACTATGAGGGAGAAACAATGTGATATTCCTCAGCAGAAGAGAAAAAATGAAACTAGATACAATGAAAGTACAAGGTTTGTAGTATGGACTAAATGCTTGTATCCCCCCATATTCTTATGTTGAAACCTAATCCTCAGTGTGTTGGTATTTGGAGGTAGGGCCTTTGGGAGGTAATTAGATCATGAGGATGGAGCCCCTATGAATGGGATTAGTGCTCTTATAAGAAGAGATACAACAGAGATTCTCTCTGCTCTCTGCAAACCAGATCTCTCTTACGAGACAGCCATCTGCACACCAAGTCCCTCTCAACAAACTGGATCTGCCTTGACTTTGGACTTTCCGCCTCTAGAACTGTGAGAAAAAATCTCTGTTGTTGAAGCCAGCTAGTCTGTGGTATTTTGTTACAGCAGCCTGAGCTAAGATGGAAATTTGTGTTAGTGTTCTCTAGATAAACAGAACCAATTATATGAGAAATCCCATCATCTGTCATCTACAAGCTGCAGATCCAGGCAAACTGGAGTATAGTTCAAAGGTCTGAGAGCCAGAGAGAGACAGTGCTAACAGTGTAGATTCCAGTTTAGTCTGGAGGCCTGAGGACCAGGAGTGCTGAGGGCAGGAGAAGACTGACGTCCCAGCTTAGCAGTCAGCAGTGGGAGGGAAAATTCAACCTTCCTCTGCCATTTTGTTCTATTTAGGCCCTCAAAAGATCGAATGATACCCCCTCCACCTTGTGGAATGCCATCTACTTTATTCAGTCTGCCAATTCAGATGCTAATCTTTTCCAGACATACCCTTGTAGACAAACCCAGAAATAATGTTTAACCAGCTCTCTGGGCAGTCCATGTCCTAGTCAAGTATTGACGCGTAAAGCCATCACTGTGTGACACTTGTAGGTGGATGGGAGAGAAAATCTGGGTAGTTTAATTACTTTACTTTTTCATATTCTTCGTCAGCAAAATATGCGCCTGCTGACAGTAATTCCAAAAATATACTTAACCATGTGCCTATTTTGAAACAGGTATGGTTTACTTCCAGTCTTTTTGCATCTAGTGTTTTTCATTTTTATTTTTTTAATTGTAAAGCAACATTTTACTCAAAAGTTGACTTGTCAAAAAAAATTCTTTCCTTTGAATATTTATCAGTTTTTTTTCCTCATCCCAGAGTTTTCTTAGATTTTCTTTTGATTATTATGGGACTTTTCAAAAATACATACAGGTAAATATAATAAGTTGATTATCTAGCTTCAACAATTAGCATGTCTTATCATAAATCTTGCTTTATCTACCCCTTTCTCTCCTCTGCACTTCCATCCCCTGCCACCCTCAGACATGCGCATGCACGTGCACACCCACACCTTTTTTTAAAGTGTTATCGGGATTATTTTAACATAAATATCAAATGTTATTGTATAATATTTTGGCAGTCTTAAACAATTTTGTTTTGAATTACTTATTTGTGATAAAACTTTTATTTCATTAATATGTATTAGAAGAATTTGATTATTTGTTGTGAAAATAAAAGCAGTACCTTTTATTGTAGAAAAGTTTGAAATTACAATAAGCAAAAAGATAAAAAATATGCTACCATTTATATTTTGGTTTATATAATTCTCATTTTTTTTCTAGCATATGTCTTCTATGAAATCGTATTATGGATACTTTATATTCTGCTTTTTTTCTCACTTAGTAAAATATTATGAATATCTTTATATAACATTGACTTTTTTCTATTATTTTGATGGCTGAATAGCATTCCTATTTTAGGGATGAAAAAAGTTTATTTAATCAGTTATTGTTGGAAATTAAAAAAAAATTTTTTTTTACTATTGCCTTGCCAAAATAAATATTGACCAATTTAATTCCTTGTACAAATAATTATTTTCATTAGATAAATTCCCAAAATGAACATGCAATTATTTGTTTTCTTCTTTTGTGGCTTGCCAGTTTATGTCCTTTTCTAGTTTTTTTATTGGTGACTTCAACATTTTTTGTGGATTATTTATATATTATAAAAGATAAATTTACCTATTTGTCTTTTGTTTCAGTTTCTAAATTTTCAAGTTTTTCATTTACCTTATGTGGCAAATTGTATTTTCCAAAGATGGTCTTGACACATCTGCCCTAGAGAGGTGAGTTGCTGTCACCACCCTTTGAATCTGAGCAGGCCTGAGACTCACCTGTAATTTCTAAGCCTAGGTCAGAAAAGGTGAGCAGTGTGGCTTCTCCCTTGTTTGCTGGAGTACTCTCCTTTGGTACCCTAAGCTGCCATACAGGAATTGTGACTGTTCTGAGGTGGCCATGCTGTAAGGAGCCCAAGCTACACGGAGAGGCCATGTGTAGGCTTTCTAATTGACATTCCCAGCTGTGATCCTGGCCACAGGCAGTATCACCAGCAAGACGTGAATAAAGCCACCTTTACATGATTCTAGCCCCTACCTGTCAAGTCATGTGCAGCCTTTGAGTATTCTCACTGGGGATGCAGATGTCATGGAGCAGAAACAAACCAATCCTGTTGTTCCCAATCCAAAATCCTTACCCACAGAATATGTGCTTACAATAAAATTCTTGTAAGCTACTAAGTTTGGGGGATATGTGTTACACAGTAGAACACTAAAGCCAGAACATGCTATGATTCTGTTATGAAGTTATGAAACATAGAAAGTTAACATTTTTATATGGTGAGTGTTTGCCTTTTTTTTTTTTTTTTTTTTTTTTTGAGTCAGGGTTCCACTTTGTTGCCCAGGCTGGACAATCTTGGCTCACTGGCAGCCTCTGCCTCCCAGGTTCAAGTGATTCTCCTGCTTGTCTCCTGAGTAACTGGGACTACAGGCACATGACACCATGCTCAGTTAATTTTTGTATTTTTAGTAAAGACGGGGTTTCACCATGATGGCCAGGCTGGTCTTGAACTCCTGGCCTCAAGTGATCCACCTGCCTCTGCCTCGCAAAGTGCTGAGATTACAGGAGTGAGCCACTGCACTGGGCCTGCTTTGATTTTTACCTTTTATCCACCCCTCATGATTAGAAGGGACTTTTCCATCTGCTATAGACTCAATTGTGTCCCCCTAAAATTCATATATTAAATTCCCAACCTTCAATGTAACTGCATTTGGAGACAGTGCCTATAAGAAGGTAATTAAGGCTAAATCAGATCTTAAGCATGGGGACTTGATCTATAGGATTCGTGCCCTTCCAAGAAGAGCTACCTGAGAACTTGCTCTGTTTCTCTACCCTTGCTAGGGTGAAAGAAAAGGTGGGCACAAAGCAGCCATCTGCAAGTCAGGAAGGGAGCCCTCTCCAGAAACCAAGCCCTGCTGGAGCTTTGATCTTGGACTTCCCAGCCTCCAGAACTGTGAGAAAATAAATTTCTGTTACTTAAGCCATGTAGTATGCAGCATCTTTTATGGCAGCCCTAGCTGACTAATATACCGGCCAAAGATTGAATAATATTCTTCCTTATTTAAAAATGGATCTTTCATTATCTTGGTTTTGTTTTTCGGTCTTCATCTTCCCTGGTCTTTCTGTAGCACTGAGCACAGGTGACCTCCATTGCCTCTTGCCTTGGCTTTCAGACTCCACACCCCGTAGCTATTACTCCTACTCTTTCTGGATTCTCCTTCTTGGTTGTCTTGGCATGATCATCTTTCTCCAACTCAGTCTTTAAATTTTGGAGTTCCTCAAGACTCGGTTCCGGTTTCTTTTATCTTCTCACTCCATTCCGTCTAGGATATCTCATTTACTTGTGTGACTTCAGTGACTAGTTGGAGCTGATGGTGTCCAAATTAAAATTTCCCTTTCCCACCCTTTTTTGAGCTCAGTACCCGACGCTTTCTTTTCAGCTCCCCGTGGCTATCTTACAGACACCTCCAAATAAACCCATGAGTCCAAAACCAAGCTTATGCCCTGTCTCCGTCCTTGCCCTCCCACTGTCAAACCTGGACTTTTCCCACGTTCGTGATGTGGACTCGCACCACCAGATACCTTGAGGTCATCTGTCCTGCTGCCTTCCGCCTCCTCCTCACAGAAGACCCACTCCCAGTTCCTGCTGGTCTACCTTGGAAATATCCTTAACCGTCTGTTCTTCTCTCATTCTTTAATTGCTCTTGCTTTTGTCCCTATACCATCATTTCTTACTTCAGTAGAATATTCACAGGACTCCTTGACTCCAGCCTTTGCCTTCTTCCAATCTACTCTAGAGCCAGTGTGATCTTTTCAAAATGCTAGCATAGTCACATCACCCTCTTACTTTACCTGTCAGCGGGTTCTCATTGCTCTGAGGATAAAGACGAACCTCCTTATCATGACTCATGGGACCCTTCATGGTCACTGCCCCCATCACAGAGCTCTCTCCTCTGACCTCATTCTCCCACCCAGTCTCTGAACTTCAGCCTCGTTGGCCCTTCTTCAATTCCCCAAACCGCATGCCCAGTCGCAAAGTCTTCTCTGCACATGCTAACCCTCTGCCTGAGCCCCTCTGCCTATTTAATTCTTGCCCCACTGCTCAGAGCTCTCAGATGGTCTCAGGAAAGCCTCACCTGATCCCTGCTATGAATTCCTTGACCCTGCGCTTCTCTAGCATTATCACAAAGGTAGTTAAATAACTGGTTGTGCAATTCAACCTTTGATGTCTACTTTACAGTTGCCATGTCAATTAAGGTAAGAACAATTGGAAGGCCGAATTGGAGGCAGTTTTATTGGCCACACACCACACCTGAGAACATACCTGCCCGCTAACAGCCTAGTCCAAGCACAAAGAGGGAGAGAGAGACAGAGAGACTGACTTACGCATTCGTTTATTTTTAGGCTGAATCTCTCCTCTCTCCCCTTACTGATTCTGACCCTGATGGGGGAAATGTTAGCTGGGGTGGCAGGATAAATTACCCGTTACTGCTACCTTTGCCCTTTGTTCTGGAAGATCCCTTTCACCTTGTGAATGTGTGGCTCTCTCTCTTCAGCATCTGCCAATAAATGCTGCAGAAACTGCGTTTTAAACATCCTGGTGCTTGATTACCTCCCCACCCAGTATATTTTAAAGGTGAGCAGGAAACCTAAAGTGTACTATCCCCAAGGGAGAGGGGAAGGGTCAAAGGGTTGTCACCTGCTGGCTCTGTGCACCAGATAAAGCAATCCAAGCTGGAGAGCAAAACCCTACCTAATCCTGGAGGAGCTGTGATGGGAGCCCCGATACTTAACAATAGAACATTTTCCCAATTCTGTGGAAGTCATCAGACCATCCTGTTAGGCCTCAGCTAAGCTGTAACTCTGAGACTGTGGAATAACTGGGGGTTTTCTCCACGGTTATGTCCTCACTGCCCCCACAGTGGTCTTGCTTATATTAATAATATTGTACTTGGTAAATACATATAATAAGATAAATAGAAATAGAATAATTTTGTAGTTGGTAAATATTTGTTAAATGTATGAAGAAATTAAAAGTCTTTTTTTTTTGAGACAAGGTCTTTTTGTGTTGCCTAGTCTGGAGTGCAGTGGTGTGATCATGGCTCACTGCAGCCTCGATCTCCTGGGCTCTGGTGATCCTCCCACCTTAACCTCTTGGGTAGCTGGGACTGCAGATATGCAGCACAATACCCGCTAATTTTTGCATGTTTTGTAGAGATGGGGTATCACCATGTTGCCCAGGCTGAGTCTCAAACTCTTGGGCTCAAGTGATCTGCCCACCTCGGCCTCCCGAAGTGCTGGGATTACAGGCGTGAGCTACCACACCCAGCCAAATTAAACTCTTTAATCCATTTGGAATTCTTTTTTAGTGTATGCTCTGATTTAGAGAATAGTTTTATTTTTCTTCCACAAATGATTAGTCAGTCTCCTCAGTGGCAAATGTTTAATAATTTTTTCTTTTCTAATAATTTAAAACACTACATTTACTATATACTTAAGTCATTTTTACATTAGGTACTAAACTTTCTATTGTTTATTAATCTGTTGGTTTGCTACCATTACCGTCGCCCTTTAAAATATTGTTCTTGATTGATGTGTTTTTCATGTTTATATAAAAATATTTTTTAACACACTCATTCTATGTTTTATTTTGAAAATAGAACGTGACAATTGGAAGTGAAATGAAAAGCTGTGCTTCTCTAAAGTATGAAGTGTGTTAACTCAGTATTTTGATATTCTGTAATTTGGATTCTGAGTTGTTTTTTTTTTAATTGTATTTTAGGTTTTGGGGTACATGTGAAAATCATGCAAGGTTGTTGCATAGGTGCATACGTGGCAGTGTGATTTGCTGCCTTCCTCCCCTTCACCTATATCTGGCATTTCTCCCCATGCTATCCCTCCCCAACTCCCCACCCCCCTCTGTCCCCCCACTCCCCCGCAACAGACCCCAGTGTATAGTGCTCCCCTCCCTGTGTCCATGTGTTCTCATTGTTCAACACCCACCTATGAGTGAGAACATGTGGTGTTTGATTTTGTGTTCTTGTGTCAGTTTGCTGAGAATGATGGTTTCCAGGTTCATCCATGTCCCTACAAAGGACACGAACTCATCGTTTTTGATGGCTGCATAATATTCCATGGTGTATATGTGCCACATTTTTCCTGTCCAGTCTATCATTGAAGGGCATTTGGGTTGGTTCCAGGTCTTTGCTATTGTAAACTGTGCTGCAATGAACATTCGTGTGCATGTGTCCTTATAGTAGAACGATTTATAATCCTTTGGATATATACCCAGTAATGGGATTGCTGGGTCAAATGGAATTTCTATTTCTAGGTCCTTGAGGAATCGCCACACTGTTTTCCACAATGGTTGAACTAATTTACAGTCCCACCAACAGTGTAAAAGTGTTCCTATTTCTCCGCATCCTCTCCAGCATCTGTTGTCTCCAGATTTTTTAATGATCGCCATTCTAACTGGCGTGAGATGGTATCTCAATGTAGTTTTGATTTGCATTTCCTTAATGACCAGTGATGATGAGCATTTTTTCATATGCTTGTTGGCCTCATGTATGTCTTCTTTTGTAAAGTACCTGTTCATATCCTTCGCCCATTTTTGAATGGGCTTGTTTGTTTTTTTCTTGTAAATCTGTTTTAGCTCGTTGTAAATTCTGGATATCAGCCCTTTGTCAGACGGGTAGGCTGCAAAAATTTTTTCCCATTCTGTTGGTTGCTGATTCACACTATTGACTTGGATTCTGAGTTTTAAAGATAGTGATGTATTGTGGCACAATTTGTGAAAGTAAGATATTTCTGGCCAGGTGCAGTGGCTCACGCCTGTAATTCCAGCACTTTGGGAGGCCAAGGTGAGTGGATCACCCGAGGTCTTCAGGAGTTCCAGACCAGCCTGGCCAACATGGTGAAACCCCTCGTCTCTACTAAAAATAAAAAAATTAGCTGGCCGTGGTGGTGCACACCTGTAGTCTCAGCTACTTGTGAGGTTGAGTCAGGAGACTTGCTTGAACCTGGGAGGCAGAGGTTGCAGTGAGCAGAGATCACGCCACTGCACTGCAACCTGGGCGACAAAGCGAAAATGTCTCAAAAACAAAAGTAAGATATTTCTATATAAAAGTAAATTTTCGATTGCCCATTGGAAAACAAATGGGGGCAGCTTTCAGTAATATCCTTTGTTTGCTCTGGACAACTATGTGGGAGGAATCCAAAGCTTCTAGTCTTTTGGAAGGAAGTAAAATAAATTGTATAGCACTTGATGCATTTCTGGTGTGGCTCCTCCTTCCCTGTTACTAATTTTCAAAATCTTCTTGGCAGTTCTCAGTCATTTATTATTCCAGATGAACCTTACAATTATTGCGTCAAATTCTGAAAGCAAAATCCTGCTGATATTTTGACTGGAATTGAATTACATTCACAGATTAATTTGGGGAAATTTTAGTTCTTTGCAATATTGAATGTTTTCATCCAGGAAAATGATATGCCTTAAAAAAAACTCGAGTTGTTTTTGATGTCCCTTAATAAACATTTTCAGCTTCATGTGAGTCGTGCCTCTTTCTCTCATCTCTGTCTTTCCTTCCCTCCCTTCCCCTTTCCTCCCTCTTCTCTTCCTTCCTCCTACTCCCTTTTTTCCCATCCCTTCCTTCCTCCCTCCCTTCCTCCCTTCCTTCTTGCCTTCCTTCCTGCCTTCCTATTATGAATGAATATTTTTTCCTTGTGCACTTTTTAGGATTAGTCATACACTTAAATAATTATTGAACACTTGTATAGCAATGGTCTTATTCCAGGTAATCCAAGTTATTGGTATTCTTTTATTGGTAAAATAATATATTTTAGTGGTAAAATATATTTAACATAAGATTTACCACTTTAACCATTTTGAAATGTACAGTTTAGTGGAATTAGGTACATTCACATTCACATCACCACTATCCATCTGGAAAATGTTTTCATAATCTCAAACCAAAACTCTGTACCCAGCCATTGAATTTTGAGTAACCCATGTGACAAGACATTTTAGAAAACTTTGTTAGTTTCAGTTGTTGGCAGATTTTTGTTTCATAGACGTATACCTGTGTTGTGTGTGTCTGTCTCCTTTCCATTAGGTGCCTCACTTACTTTTCTTGCATTATTGCAAGCGTACACAGAGCTGTCACCATAATCTTAAATAACAGAGTGATTATGGCCATCCTTGTCTTGTGTATTTTAATGTGAATGCCTTTAGTGGCTGGGAGTGGTGGCTCACATCTGTACTACCAGCAGTTTGGGAGGATGAAGTAGGAAGAGTGCTTTAGGCCAAAAGTTCGAGACCAGCCTGGGCAACATAGTGAGATCCTCCGTCTCTCTCTCTATATATTTTTTATTACCAGGGCATGATAGCATGTGCTTGTAGTCCTAGCTAACTGGGAGGCTGAGGCAGGAGAATTGCTTGAGGCTGGGAGTTCAAGGTTATAGTGAACTATAATTGTGCCACTGTACTCCAGCCTGAGTGACAAAGCGAGATCCTGTCTTTAAAGCAAATAAAATGAAGAGAATACCTTTAATATTTAAAAAAATAAGTGTACTATTACTTGCTGGCTTGCTATTTGCTATTAATATTATTTATTAGAGAAGTATACATTTCATTTTTGGGAGATTTTTAATTGGGATAAATGCTGTATTTTGTAAAATGCTTTTCTTTCTCTCTTGCTTTCTCTCTCTCTCTCTCTGTCTCTGTCTCTTTCTTTTCTTTTCTTTTGACAAGGTCTCACTCCATCACCCAGGTTGGAGAGCAGGGACATAATCACCGGTCACTGCAGCCTTGAGCTCCCAGGCTCGGATTTTCCTCCCACCTCAGCCTTCTGCAACTGCCTAGTAAAGGAATTATTTTTGCTGTTTTTGTTTAATAATGAAAGCATGGAAGCATGGATGAATACAGCTTTGACTACATTCTTTGAGATGTAGTATTGTTTTACTAAGTGGTGGAACTTTGAGATCACATGGTCTGTACAAATTCTATTTTTGAAGACTAATAAATGATCCGTATTTATGTCTACATCCTTTACAAAATACAAAGTGTGTTTAATTTTTGGTCAGCTTTTCCTTGAGATTTTTATAGTCATTGCTTTATACGTTTTGATGCTGGTGCATAAGGGATCTTGACTGTTGTTTATTTATTGGTCCACCTTTGCCAGGCAGTTGCATTTTATGTTAGGGAAGTGTTTCTGAAGACTGCAAATCTAAGACTGATTTTCTTTTATATAATTTCTTTTATTTTCATTTTATTTTGTCAAGAGTGACTTTTATATTGGGATAAGTGTGAGTGTATTCTTGGTGTGCATAAATCATCAACCACTATAGTCTAATTTTGCTATAATGATTTTATATTTTTCAGTAGTATTCTGTTACTTTTTTCTAAGGGTCTAATATGCCATGATGGCTTTTGACCCTTCTTATAATGTTGTATCATGTCTAACTTCTGTTTTGAAGTGATCGGTTTAGGGGTACCTTTTCAGCAATAGTCACAGTATTATTATTTAATGAAAATTATTATAATATACAAATAACTTATTTTTTTTTATTTTTAGATGGGGTCTTACTCTGTCACCCAGGTTGGAGTGCAGTGGCACCATCTCGTCTCACTGGAACCTCCACCTCCTGGGTTCAGGCAACTCTCCTGCCTCAGCCTCCCGAGTAGCTGGGATTACAGGAGTGCACCACCACGCCTGCCTAATTTTTTTGTATTTTTAGTAGAGACAGGGTTTCATCATGTTGGTCAGGCTGGTCTCAAACTCGTGACCTGAAATGATTCACTCCCCGTGGTCTCCCAAATCGCTGAGATTACAGTTATGAGCCATTGTACCCGGCCAATACTCAAACAATTTAACAAACTACTTTTTACTATAAGCTACTATTTTTACTATATACTGTAGTAAAAATAACAAATGCTGAACAAAATAATCTGCAGAAGTTCTGGCGTTTAATGGCAATATAAGACTTAGGATAATGACAGAGGATAGTGGGTTGTTTTCGGCTAATGTGATGCCTTCATGTGGCAACATCAACCATCATCATCATCATCTTCATCCTCGCCATAACAAATATTACGTAATATTTGTGTATGCTTGGCTGTGTTCTAAGTACTTAAATATATTAACTCTTTTAATACTTCTGACATCATATGACATGATTATTATTAGTCTCACGTCATAGATTAAGAAACCAAGGCACAGAGAGATAAAGCAGTTTGTCCAAGGTCACACAGCTTATAAATGGTAGAGCTAGAATTTAAACCCAGGCAGCTTAACCCTAGGGTCCAAACTCCTAACTGCCCTGCCATGCTGCTTCTCCTCAGTTAACAACTCACTTGGCTAGAAGGCTCTGTAATTTTGCTATGTTTTAAGTTTTAAAAATACTGGGCTTTCACTCATAGGTGGGTGTTGAACAATGAGAACACATGGACTCAGGGAGAGGAACATCACACACTGGGGGCAGTTGAGGGGGTAGGGGAGAGACAGTAGGGGTGCGGAGGGAGGGGAGGGTAGAGAGGGATAACATGGGGAGAAATGCTAGATATAGTATGCAGCTAAAGTAACATAAATAAATTTTAAAAAATTACTGGGCTTTGCATTATTTCAAATTTTGCATATAAAGGAAAATTTTCTTAATATATTTATCTCACTTTTAAATTTACTTAATTTAAAATCATACAAAATGTAGCTATACTGTTTTGCTAAATTGCATTACAGAGTTTGCATGAATTTTTATCTATATTGCAACTACCATTATTTAAAAGAATTATTTGTCAACAAGGGGAAATGTAAAGTGACCAATTATTTTAATTTGCATCTATTATTAAATTAAAAATGAATTGATTCACCCTTAGTGTCTCTTCTCTGTAGGTTTTCTGCTTATGCCAGTCTTTCTATGGGGTTTTGGTATTTTATTTTCTGATTTCTGAAAAAAAAAATCCTTTTTATTTTATTTTTATTGTTGTTATTTTTTGAGACAAGATCTAGCTCTGTCACCCAAGCGGGAGTGCAGTGGCATAGTCTCAGCTCACTCCAACTTCTGCCAGGCCCACACAATCTATCCACCTCAGCTTCCCAAAGTGCAGGGATTACAGGCGTGTGCCACAGTACACGACCCGCTTTCTGTCTTAAAGATACCAAGTACTGGCCGGGCGCGGTGGCTCAAGCCTGTAATCCCAGCACTTTGGGAGGCCGAGGCGGGTGGATCACGAGGTCAAGAGATCGAGACCATCCTGGTCAACATGGTGAAACCCCGTCTCTACTAATACAAAAAATTAGCTGGGCACGGTGGCGCGTGCCTGTAATCCCAGCTACTCAGGAGGCTGAGGCAGGAGAATTGCCTGAACCCAGGAGGCGGAGATTGCGGTGAGCCGAGATCGCGCCATTGCGCTCCAGTCTGGGTATCAAGAGCGAAACTCCGTCTCAAAAAAAAAAAAAAAAAAAAAAAAGATACCAAGTACTGTTTCAAATGTAAAACAACTTGACAAAATAGGGCACTTGGATTTTATGTTACCTAAAAAGTTACATTTGTTGTGATTTTTTTGTTTGCATTTCTATTTGGCGAATAGAAATTTTACATTTGTATGTTATCAAGTCAGTGGCTGTTTCCCTTTATAATTTATTACACAGTCTTTCCTTCTCAAGAAGTTGAAAAACATTTAATAATATTTGTTCTGTTTTTATGATATAGTTTAATTGTTTAATCCGGCTGGGGTTTCTGTTTGTGGATGGTGAGAAGAAAAATCCATTTCTCTTGCAGTTGTTAGCATGTTCTGCTAATAAAACTTATTAAAGTATCTCTGATTCAGAAACACCTTGAATTGAACAATGGATTCTGTTTCTCAGTGATTGGTTTTGTTCCACCAATGCCCTTGACCTCGTCTCATACAGTATCACACTGTTTTTCGTACCTTGAGATAGAGGTTAGGGCTGGTTTGCTTCCATTAGTGTTATTCTTTGATAGTCTTATTTATTTTTCCAGTTTCATTTTAAAATACAAGTTGCAGAAGAGTTTAGATTATGGACTCTGGAGCTGGACTTACTGAATTCAAATCCTCAGTTGATGCCTTCCAGCCCTGAAACACCTGGGCAGTTGCTTGACCTTCCTCTATGCCTCAGTTTCCTCATCTGCACATAGAAAGTATATTTAGGGAGGTTGTTGTGGGAATTCGTAGAGTTAAAGTACGTACCGCTCACGTATTAATAATTGGCACAGAGTAAGCTTTAAACATGCTAGTTATTCTCACAATTTTATTAAGTTCAAACCTCATCCTATTGGGATATTGATTGCAATTACATTAAACCAAACCTGTGGATAGATTGGGGAAGATTGATCACTCGCTCTTCAGGAGCTTAGTTTGCTTTATTCAAGTTCTATCACACATTTTCTCAATGAACATTTGCAGTTTTACCCAAATGTGGTTGGAGTCTTGATTAACTAGCGCAATTAAGACCTGAGTTGGGAAGAGGGATTCTGATCACCTCAAATCCATCCAGATGGGACCATTGAACTGGATGTTCCCACTAGTGTCTTGAACAGGATGAGACTCTTACTGGGGGTAGTTAATAAACAAGATAGTAGTATCAACCTCTCCTCTCTCTGGTGACCCTATAGCAAGACCCTCCCTGATTTGGATATTCTCATTGGCACGAGAGGTGGCTGGCAGCGGAGGTGATGTAGACTGGGCTTGACCTCTGGGTACCACTACCAGGCTTGTTGCAGAGGAAGGCAAGGTTGAGCACTCCAGCCTTCCCTCCTGGATCAGGCTCCAGACCTTGTTTGAGCTCATCCCTGCACCAGAAAGAAGTAGGAGCCCTCAACTTACCAGCCCTCGCCCTGCTCATTCCATCAGAAACAGGGATTAAATTGCACAGACTCTTTCTTCCTGGCATCTACGTACGAGGAACACTTATTGACTCATATCCTTTCTTTCACTCAGCTAGTCAACATTTCCCACGTTAGGAACTACAGCATTCTTCCAGCTCCCACTTGCAGACCAGCACAACGTGGTTACTTTTGCTTTCTTATCAAGCACATGCTGTCCAGGAATACATCTGGAACTTGTTCTCCTTTCCTTCTCTCTCAAGGCTAAATAACTGCACACAGAACATGTTTAATAAATATAGTTTTCTTCATATGTCACAGTTTTCATTTAAATATTTTACAGATACTGCAATTCCTTTGTATATTTATGAATTGAATTACTTTTTAAAAATGCCTTAAAATTTATTACAAATTTTAAAGAAATGTTACTGATTTTTTGAACTTGTATGTTTCAGCAAGCTCTTACTTTTCTTTCATAACTTCTGTTAAATTAATGAAGTTTTCCTTATTTCCTTTCTCCTCCACTGATTTAAAAACTATGCATTCTTTTTTCTGTTCTTTCAATGTCTTCCTTAAATTTTTAATGCACATATTTGACTGAGGATTGCAAATTAATATTATACTCTTTTCCAAGTGTGTGATATGACCTTAAAATGGTTTAACTCTGATCTCCCCTAACATCATTTATGTTTTTATTATCTAGTGGTTACATCTTGTTATTTGTTCTTTATTCTTTCACGCCAGCAAATTCAGCTTTAATCTCTTATTTTTTTCAATCTTTTATTTAAAAAATAATCACAGACTCACAGGAAACTGCAAAGATAGTACAGAGAGATTCCTGTACCTCCCACCCAGTTTCATCATCCCTAACCCCTGGCAACTTATCTGTTCTCCCTTTTAATCACTGGGTCATCTCAAGACTGTCATACAAATGGGATCATGCAGCATGTGGCCATCTGAGATTGACTCTCTTCCCACATTATAATGCCCTTGACATTCAACCAAGTTGTTGAGTATATCAATAGTTTGTTCCTTTTTATTACTAACTGGTACACCACCATTTCGTTTTTATTCCCTCAACGGCTGTTATTGTCACCTTTATTGATATGTTTACTAGCTTCTCTGCTTACTATTATTTCTGGCATCTACCTCCTTCTGAATTTAATTTCCTACTTGATAAAAGTACTGTAACCTTCAGTAATTCTTTCCATGAGTGTTTGCTAGTGCTAAATTTTTTCAGTCTTTATTTATCCCAAATTATCCTTCCACCCTCTTACTTTGAGTGGTAGTTCAGATGAATAGAAGGTTCTAGATTTAAGGTAGTTTTTTGTTGTTGTTTTGTTTTTTTGATGGAGTCTCACTCTTAGGCTGGAGTGCAGTGGCATGATCTCAGTTCACTGCAACCTTCGCCTTCTGGGTTCAAGTGATTCTTATGCCTCAGTCTCCCAAGTAGCTGGGATTATAGGCACGTGCCACCATGCCTGGCCGATTTAAGATTATTTTTTCACAAAACTTTGAAGATATATACTATTATCTTCGGTCTTCTGTTGTCGTTCATTTACAGGTGACCTTGTTGGCCGTTGCCTTCTGCACCCCTCACTGCTGCTGCCATGGCTTTTAAGATGACCTTGTTGCCTTTTGCCTTCCAGTTTCGCTGCAATGTATTTAATGTGTATTTCTTTTTATTTATCCTATTCTTGTCGCAGAACAAATAATCAAAATGAAGATTCATACTTTCTTTAAAGCATAGAAAATGTTTAGCCAACATGTCTTTAATATTTCTTCTTCCCTTTATTCTTTTTCTAAAGTCAGGATTATTGAAGGCCAGTTTTTATGCAGTAACATTCAGCTCATTTATATATATAGTTCAGTGATTTTTAACATATGTAGTGTTGTAAACACCACTATAACCATAGAACAGAATATTTTCATCACCCCAAAAAGTTCTCCCACCTAGTTGATCCCCTATCTCTGCCCCATCCCCTGACAACTTCATCAGATTGATGTCTCTATAGTTTTGCATTTTGTAGATAATCTTATACATGGAATTAGAGTATGAAATGTTTGTGTCTGGCTTTTTTTTGGTTTCACTCAGCACAGTACACTTGGGGGTTGTTGATATCGTTGCATGTCCTCAGTAATTCCTTCCTTTTCATTTTCATGTAGTATTTCATTGTAAGGCTGTACCATAATTTGTTTATGTGTTCACCAGTTGATGGATATTTGGGCTTTTTCCTGGTTTGAATGATTATGAATAGACTGCTATAAATATTCGTGTTCAGGTCTTTTAGGGGACATGTATTTTATTTCTTTTGGGTAAATAAGGTTGGGATTATTGGTTCATATGGTAAATGCATGGGTAGTTTATTAAGAAACTGTTTTCCAGTCGGGTGCAGTGGCTCACTCCTGTAATTCCAGCACTTTGGGAGGCCAACGCAGTTGATCATAAGGTCGGGAGATCGAGACTATCCTGGCCAACATGGTAAAACCCCATCTCTACTAAAAATACAGAAAAAAAAAATTAGCCGGGCATGGTGGCGCATGCCTGTAGTTCCAGCTGCTTGGAGGCTGAGGGAGCGGAATCTCTTGAACCCAGGAGGTGGAGGTTGCAGTGAACCGAGATCACGCCATTGCACTGCAGCCTGTGTGACAGAGTGAGACTCTGTCTCAAAAAAACAAAAAACAAAACAAAACAAAAAAACCTGTTTTCCAAAGTGGCTGTAGCACTTTGCACTTTGCATTCCCATAAACTCTGCATAGAATTCCATTTGCTCCATGCCCTTACCAGCACTTAGTATTGATAGTTTTTTTTAAATTGTCATTCTAATAGGAGTGTAGTGGCATCTCATAGTGGCCTTATTTTCCTAGCGACCAGTTATGTTGAGCATCTTTCTCATGTGCCTGTTCTGCAATCTACAGACATCCCCAGTTTACACTTGTTTGACTAAAATTTTTCAACTTGATGGTGTGAAAGTCATAGAAATTCAGTAGAAACCATACTTTGAGTACCCATGTGCCCATTCTTTTTTTCATTTTCAACCAATTATTGGATTCTGGTACAGTATTCAATAAATTTCCTGAAATAGTCAACACAGTTTCATAAAATGGGCTTTGTGTTAGATTATTTTGCCCAGCTGTAGGCTAATGTAAGTTTTCTGAGCACATTTAAGGTAGGATAGGCTAAGCTCTGATGTTCCACAGGCTAAGTAAGTGTATTAAATGCATTTTTGGCTTATAATATTTTCAATTTAAGATGGGTTATTTGAGACATGACCCCATCATAAGTTGAGGAGTATATGTATATATCTTTGGTGAAATGTTTGTTCAAATTTTTTGTTGTTTTAAAATTAGTCTTTTAAAAATATTGTATTTTGAGACCTTTAAATATTCTTAATATATGTCTTTTATGAAATATGTGTTTTGCAAATATTTTCTCCTTGTCTGTGGCTTGCCTTTTGCTTTTAATTTCTATTTACTTTTTTTATAGAGATCACAGAGATTTTCTCTTAAGAGTTCTTCTACAAGTTTTATAGTTTAGGTTTTACATTTAGGTCTAGGACCTAATTTGTGTGTGTGTTGTAAGGTAAGAATTGAAGTTCCTCTCCCCAGTTCCCACAAATTTTAATATGCTATCTTTTTATTTTTATTCTGTTAAATAATTTTCCTGATTTCTTCTTTGAGCCATGGATTATTAAAAATGTTTTATTTAGTTTTCACATATGTAGGGGATTTTCCAGACATCTTTCTGTTATTGATGTCTAATGCAATTCATTTGTGGTCAGAGAACGCATTTTATGTAACCTGAATATTTTAAATTTATTGAGCTTTATTTCATGACTCATAATATGATGTGTTTTAGTAAATGTGGTTAAGTGTTCCATGTGCACTTGAAAAGATGTGATCTTTTGTTGACAGAGTGCTCTGTAAATGTCAATTAGATCAAGTTGGTTCGTATTGTTTCTCAAATCTTCTGTGCATTTATTGCTTTTCTTTTTCATCCATAGATTATTAAGATGGACTTTGCAATAAATTCTAATTTTGGATTTGTGTATTTCTTTTTTTGGTTCAACCAGTTTTTGTTTCATGAATTTGAAGACCAGTTATTAGGCTTATAAATGTTTAGGAATTGCCTTGTACTTTTGATTAATTGACCCCTTGTAATTTTTTTTTTTTTTTTTTTTTTGAGATGGAATTTTGCTCTTGTCGCCTAGGCTAAAACGCAGTGGCTCAATCTTGGCTCACTGCAACTTCTGCCTCCTGGGTTCAGGCAATTCTCCTGCCTCAGCCTCCCTAGTAGCTGGGATTATAGGCACGCACCACCATGCCTGGCTAATTTTTGTATTTTAGCATAGACAGCATTTTATCATGTTGGTCAGGCTGGTCTTCAACTTCTGACCTCAGGTGATGTGCCCACCTCAGCCTCCCAAAATGCTGGGATTACAGGCATGAGCCACCACACCCCGCCTTTTGGAAAGCTTTTAATGACTGATTTTATCTCTTTACTTGCTATAGATCTATTCAAGTTTTTATTTCTTCTTGTGTCAATTTTGGTAGTTCTGTGTTTCTAAATATTTTTCCATCTCTTCTAGGTTATCTAACTTGTTGGTGTACAGTTGTTCATAGTATTCTCTTATACGTCTTTAAGTTTTTTTAAGGTTGGTAGTAATGTCCCAATTTTTATTGTGATTTTTTTTTTTAGATAATTGTATCTTCTTTCTTTTTTGTGTAGTCAGCCTAGTTGAAGTTTTGTAAATTGTATTGGCCTTTTTGAATGACTGACTTTGCTTTGTTGATTTTCTCTATTATCTTTCTATCCTCTACTTAATTCATCTCTGCTCCAATCTTCCTTCTGCTAGCTTTTTGTTTAGTTTGCTCTTCTTTTTGTAGTTTCTTACGATGTTGTTAGGTTATACTTTATTTCTTCTTATTTCATATACTTATTTACTGCATGTACAACTTTTTCAAAGTGTCTATTCAGATGTTCCCTCCATTTCAAAAATTGGGTTGCTGTGTTCTTCCTATTAACTTGTATATTTCGGATGCAAATATTTGTTTGGATGAAAACACATGGACATAGGGAGGGGAACAACACACACTGGAGCTGTGAGGGGGATCGGGGAGGAAAAGCATCAGGATAAGTAGCTAATGTATGTGGAGCTTAGAGGGGTGATAGGTACAGCAGACCACCATGGCACATGTTTACCTATGTAACACATCTTCACATTCTGCACATGTATCCCAGAACTTAAAACCAAAAAACAAATATTTGTTTAGATATAGACATTGCAAATATTTTGTTCTAGTCTGTGTCTTTGATTTCAAGTGTTTTTCAAAGAGTAAAAGCTTAAAGTTTTGTTGAAGCCCAATTTATTAACTGTTTTTAATGTTTTATGCCTTCTATATCCTAAGTAACCATTGTCTACTCCACAGTTTGCAAAAACTTCTCCGATCTTTTCTTCAAGAAGTTTAAATCTTTTAGATATAGGTCTAAGATCCATCTTGAGTTAACAACTGTTTGATGTGAGATAAGGGTTAAGGTTAATTTCCAATAGACCTCTAGTTCTTTTAGAAACTTTTGTTCAAAAAACTCTTTCTTTTCATTGAATTAAATTGGAACTTTGGAATCTTAATGGAAAACCAACGATTTTGGCTTGGTAGTGACTTGATACTTGTTAATCTCTTCCTAGAATCTCTGTTCTGTTCCATTTGCTTCTATTCTACTCCGATTACAAAGTTGTTTTTATTAGTGAAGCCATATAGTACATCTTAAAGTCAGGTAGTGTAAATTTTCCAGCTTTGTTCTTTTTTCAAAATAATTTTGACTATTCTAAGTTGTTTGCATTGCCATTTTCCTTTCAGAATCAGCTTGTTAATTTCTTCAAAAAATTCAATGATATTTTGATGATAATTACATTAAATCTGTAGATCAATTTTATGAGAGCTGACATTATTATGACATTGAATCTTTTAATACATGAACATGATGTATATCTCAAACTATTCTTTATGTTTTCTCAGCAGTTTTTCATGTAGCAATGTTGTGAATGTTTTGTTAAATCTGTATTTCATAGTTTTTCACACATAAATATCTTCATAAAAATTTCAGTTTAAATTGTTGTTAGTAGATTGAAATAAAACTGACTTTGTATGTATCCTCTGACACTGATACATTTACCTAATAATTAAATTTATTAAATTAATAAATAAGTTTAAAAATATATTTCTTATGACATTCTATGATATGATCATATCATCTGTGGATAAAAACTGTTTTACTTTATCTCTAAGATTTATGACTTTTATTTCTTTTGCTTTCCTTATTATGCTGGCTAGGAGCACAATTAAAATGTTGATTGGGAGTTGTGAAGTAGACATTCTTTCTTGTTTCCTGATCATAGGGGGAAATTTTATGGTCTTTTGCTATAAAGTATAGTGGTAGGTATTGATTTTTAAATGCTTATTGTCATTATCACGTTGAGAAAATTCTCTTCTATTCCTAGACTTATCGCAGGTTTTGTCATGCATAGGTGTTGAGTTTTGTCAAATGCTTTTCCTGCATCTATTGAGATAATAATGTGGTTTATTTTTTCAGGTGTAAAAATGGCTATTTCTATTTCTTGATTTTTCTATGATAAGACAACACTATATTTCTGGGATATAGCACATACAGCCATAATGTATTACCCTGTTTGTATATTGTTGGACTTGATTTGCTAATATTTGTTGAGGAGCTTTTTTTGTTTATGTTTATGAGGAATACTGGTTTGTACATTTTTTTTGTAATGTCATTTTTGCTATCAGAGTAATATCAGAGTAATGCTGGCCTCAAAATAATGTGGGAGGTATTCCTTTGTTCATTATTTTTCTGAGACAGTTTTGCCTGGTTGGTATTTTTTACCTAAATATTTGCACAAATTCATCAATGAAAATATCTGGACTTGGAATTTCCTCTGTGGAAGTATTTTAAATTATGAATTCAATTTCTTTAATATAAAGGGGCTTTCAGATTTTATATTTCTTCTTGCATCAGTTTTGTTAATTTGCATTCTTCAGGGAATTCGTCTGTTTTATCTAAGTTACCACATATTGGTATAAGCTGTTAATATAGTCTCTTACTGTCTTTTAATGCCTGTAGATCTATAGTGATATCTCATTTTTTTAAAAATTCAACTTTTATTATAGGTTAAAGGGCACACATGCAGGTTTGTTACATGGGTAAATTATGTGAGGCTTGGGGTCCCAATGATCTCATCACCTAGACAGTAAGCATAGTATCCATCAGGTGGTTCTTCATCTTACGCCCCCTCCCTTCCTCCCTCTCACATCTAGTGATCCTAAGCGTTTATTGTTCCTATCTTCATGTTCATGTGTATTCAATGTCTAGCTCCCACTTATAAGTGAGAATATGTGGTATTTGGTTTTCTGTTCTTGTGGTAGGTCACTTAGGATAATGACCTCCAGCTCTATCCATGCTGCTGCAAAGGACATGATTTTATTCTTTTTTGTGGCTGTGTAGTATTCTATGATGTATATATACCACATTTCCTTTATCCAATCCAGTGCGATGGGTACTTAGGTTGATTATGTGACTTTACTATTATAAATAGCAATGCCAATGCAATGAACATATAGATACATGTGTCTTTTTGATAGGATGAGTTACTTTCCTTTGGGTATGTACCCAGTAGTGGGATTGCTGGGTCAAATGGTAGTTGTATTCTTTGGATATCTCCAAACTGTTTTCCACAGTGGTTGAACTGATTTACATTTCTACCAACAGTGTCCGAGCATTTCATTTTTTCTGTAGCCTCGCGAACATATGTTGTTTTTTTGACTTTTCAATAATAACCATTCTGACTGGTGTGAGATGGTATTTCCCTGTGGTTTTGATTTACATTTATCTGATGATTAGTGATGTTGAGCACTTTTTCACGTTTATTAGGCACTTGTATGTCTTCTTTTGAGAAGTATCTGTTCATGTTCTTTGCCTATTTTTTATCTGGATTTTTTTGTTTGTTGCTGGTTGATTTAAGTTCCTTGTAGATTCTGCATATTAGTCATTTGTCAGATACATAGTTTGTAAATATTTTCTCCCTTTCTATAGGTTGTCTGTTTACTCTGTTGTTAATTTCTTTTGCTGTGCTGAAGTGGTTAAGTTTAATTAGGTCCCACTTGGCAATTTTTGTTTTTGTTGTGATTGCTTTTGGGGACTTGGCTAAGTTAAATTCTTTGTCAAAACCTATGTTGAGAAGGGTATTTCTAGGTTTTCTTCTAGGATTTTTATAGTTTGAGGTCTTACATTTAAATATTTAATCAATCTTGAGTTAATTTTTATATATGGTGAGAGGTAGAGGCCCAATTTCGTTCTTCTGCATATGGCTAGCCACTAATCCCAGCACCATTCAATAAATAGGGAGTTCTTTCTCCACTGCTTATTTTTGTTGATTTTGTTGAAGAGCAGATGGCTGTAAGTATGCAGGTTTATTTCTGGGTTCTCTATTCTGTTCCATTGGTCTATGTGCCTGTTTTTGTACCAGTACCATACTGTATAGTTTGAAGTTGGACAATGTGATGCCTCTGGCTTTGTTCTTTTTGCTTAGGATTACTTTGGCTACTAGGGCTGTTTTTTTGGTTTCAAATGTATTTTGGAATAGATTTTTCTAATTCTGTGAAAAATGACATTGGAATTTTGATAGGGATAGCATCGCACAGTATGACCATTTTAACTGTGTTGACTCTTCTAATCCCAGAGCATGGAATATATTTCTATTTATTTTTTGTCATCTCTGATTTCTTTCAGCAGTGTTTTGTAGTTCTCCTTGTAGAGATCTTTCACCTCCTTGTTAGTTAAATTCCTAGGTATTTTGTTTTCTTTGTGGCTAATGTAACAGTGTTTCTGATTTGGTTCTCAGCTAGAATGTTTTTGGTGTATACATATGCTACTGACTTTTGTACATTGATTTTGTATCCTGAGACTTTACCAAATTTGTTTATCGGTTCCAGGAGCTTTTTGGCAGAGTCTTTAGGGTTTTCTATGTGTAGAATTATATTTTTTGGCAAAGAGAGATAGTTTGGCTTCCTTCTTTTACTATTTGGATGCCTTTTGCTTCTTTCCCTTACCTGATTGCCCTGGCTAGAACTTCCAGTATTATGTTGAATAGGAGTGGTGACAGTGGGCGTCCTTGTCTTGTTCTAGTCCAAAAGGGGAATGGTTCCAGCTTTTGCCCATTTAGTGTGATGTTGGCTGTGAGTTTTTCACAAACTCATTATTTTGAGGTACATTCCTTCAATGTCCAATCTGTTGAGGACTTTCTTCATGAAGGAATGTTTTTGAAGGCTTTTTTTTTGTATCTGTTGAGATGATCATATGATTTTTATTTTTGATTCTGTTTATGTGCTGAATCACATTGATTGATTTGTGTATGTTGAACCAGTCTTGCATCCTGGAAATGAAGCCTACTTGATCATGGTTGTTTAACATTTTTGTTGGTTTGTTTGTTTGAGATGTAGTCTCACTCTGTCACCCAAGCTGGAGTACAATGGCATGATCTCGGCTCACTGAAACCTCTGCCTCCCAGGTTTAAGTGATTCTCCTGCCTCAGCCTCCTGTGTAGCTGGGATTACAGGTGTGCACCACCATGGCTGGCTAATTTTTGTATTTTTAGTAGAGATGGGGTTTTACCATGTTGGCCAGGATGGTCTTAGACTCCTAACCTCAAGAGATCCACCTGCCTCAGCCTCTCAAAGGGCTGGGATTACAGGCATGAGCCACTGCACCCAGCCTCATTTAATATTTTGATATGCTGCTGGATTCAGTTTGCTCATATGTTGTTGAGGATTTCTGCATCTATGTTCATGGGGGATATTGGCCTGAAGTTTTCTTTTTTTGTTATATCTCTGCCAGATTTTGGTATCAGGATGATGCTGGCTTCGTAGAATGAGTTAAGGAACCCCACATCCTTGATTTTTTGGAACAGTTTCAGTAGGATTGGTATCACTTCTTTTTTGTACATCTGGTAGAATTTGGCTGTAAATCCATTTGGTCCAGGGCTCTTTGTTTGGTAGGTTTTTGATTACTGATCCAATTCCTGAACTTCCTATTGGTCTGTTCAGGTTTTCACTTTCTTCCTGATTCAATCTTGGGAAGTTGTTTATTTCCAGGAGCATACCTGTTTCCTGTAGATTTTCTAATTTGCATGCACAGAAGTGTTTATAATAGTCTCTAAGGATCTTTTATATTTCTGTGGGATTGGTTGTAATGTCGTCTTTGTCATTTCTGTTTGTACTTATTTGAATCTTTTTCTTTGTTAATCGAGCTAATGGTATATCAATCTTATTTATTCTTTCCAATAACCAAGTCTTGGTTTCATTGGTTTTTTGTATGGACTTCAGGTCTGAATTTTATTCAGTTCTTCTCTAATTTTATTTATTTTCTTCTAATAGTTTTGGAGTTAGATTGTTATTTTTTTCTAGTTCCTCTAAATTGCAATATTAGATTGTTAATTTGAGATCTTTCTTACCTCTTGATGACAATGTTTAGTGGTATGAATTTTCCTCTTAACACTGCTTTAGCTGCATCCTAAAGGTTTTGATGAGTTGTGTCTCTTTTTTTGTTTTTGTTTTTTTTTTTTGAGATGGAGTCTCACACTGTCGCCCAGGCTGTATCGCAGTGATGTGATCTCAGCTCACTGCAAGCTCTGCCTCCTGGTTTCAAGCAATTCTCCTGCCTCAGCCTCCCGAGTAGCTGGAACTACAGGCATGCTCCACCACACCCAGCTAATTTTTTTGCATTTTTAGTAGAGATGGGGTTTCACCATGTTGGCGAGCATGGTCTTGATCATCTGACCTTGTGATCCACCTGCCTTGGCCTCCCAAAGTGATGGGATTACAGGTGTGAGCCATCACGCCCGGCCCCTTTGTCTCTATTTTCATTAATTTAAAGGAATTTTTTAAATTTCTGCCTTGATTTCATTTTACCCAAGAATTATTTAGAAGCAAGTTGTTTAATTTCCAGGTTTTTATGTAATTTTGAGAGCTCTTCTTGGTATTTATTTCTATGTTTATTGCTCTGTAGTCCTGATATCTCATTTTTATTACTGATAGTGGAATTTGCTTCTTCTCTTTTTTTTCTTCATCAGTTAATCTGAAATTTATTATTTTAATTCACGTCTTGAAATAACTAGATTTTAGTTTTATCGATTTCAAGTGTTTGTCTATTTTCTATTTGTTTCTTCTGTTACCTTTATTATTTGCATTCTCCTACCTTGAATGAATTTAATTTTCTTTTCTAACTTCTTAAGGTTAGAGAATTGATTTTAGAAATTTAAATTTTTTTTAAATATAAGCATTTAAAGCTATAAAATTTTCTCTAAGTATTATTTTATTTGCATTCCACAATTTTTATATATTTTTGTTTTCATTACTGTCCAGTTCAAAGTGTTTTCTGATTTCCTATGTGATTATTTCTTTGACTTATTTCTTCTAAGCATGCTGTTTAATTTCCAAATATTTGGAGATTTTCCAGATTTTTTTTTTCTGTTAAGTTCTATTTTAATTCCTTTGTGATTAGATCAGAAATGTACTCTAATGATTTCATTTCTTATAAGTGTATTGAGTTCTTTTGCATGGCCCACCATATGGTCTGTATGGGCTATGTTCCATGTACACTTGAAGAAAATGTGTATCTGACTATAGTTGAGTGTAGTTTTGTGTAAATCTCAATCAGCTCGGGTTGCTTGATAGTGTTTTTCTGGTCATTTACTTCTTTGCTGATATTCTTTTTGCTCTGTCAAGCACTGAGACAAGAATACTATACTTTAAAACTATTGTTATGTACATATTTGTTTATTTTCTCAGTTCTGACAGTTTTTTTCTTCATGTATTTTGAAGCTCTGTAATTGTGCACATTTAAAAAATGGTTATATCTTCCTTGTGAATTGAACTTTTTGACATTATGAAATGTTTCCTTTTATCTGTAGTGATATGCCTTTTCCTAAAGTCTGCTTTACCTATTATTAACATAGTTACTCCAGCATTCTTACAATTAATGTTTGCATGGTATGTGTTTTTCTTTTACTTTTGAACTCTCTGTGTCTTTATGTTTAAAGCTCGTTTATTAGAGACATATAGTTTCTTGTAGCATATAGTTGAAGTTTCTTTTTTTATTAGTCTGTTACTTGTTTCAATTGGAATGCTTGGAGCATTTACATTTAATGTAATTATTGAGATTGTTCTCTTTTAGCTTTCATTTTAGTAGTCATTTTCCAGTTTTGTTCTTGGTTTATTTCTAACTTTTCTAATTTAGATTAATTGGGTTTTATTTTGTATTCTATTTTGTCTGTGCTATTAGCTTATATGCTATGTCTCCTTATTCTTTGTTTAATGAGATTGTTCTCTGAGTTATTATATATATATTTGAAACTTATCTCAGTCTATTTTAGATTAATGTACTACTTGACATATCATATAAGAACCACACAGCAGAATATTTTAATTTCCCCCTCTTTTTGTTTGTGCTTTTCATGTCATACATTAATCCCCAAATATGTTGCTATTATTTTTGTGTTAAATAATTGTAGTTTTAAAGAAATTAAAGAATGATAAACACAAATCTTATATTTTTCTGCATATTTACCATTTCTGGTGCTCTTCATTTCTTTTAGTACATCTGGCTTTCCATCTGGTATCATTTTTCTTCAACTAAAATGACATTTTTACACCTTTTTTGCAGTACAGGTTTCTTGTGGATGAATTCTCTCACATTTTGTATGTCTGAAAAAGTATTTATCTTTAAAGTGTGTGTGTGTATGTGCATAAAGGATATATATCTATCCTCTATAGATGTTCTACAAATATATAGAAGTTCTACAAAGTTTCTCATTCTGGTGATCAGAACTTGAAAATATTCCAATTTGAGGAATATTTGAACTTAGAGTTTCCTAGACCCTACAAAGTATGCAGCTTAATTTTCATCCATGTACACAATGAGACTCTTAGGCAGTTTTTTTTTTTAAAGATACGGTGTCTCACTATGTTGTCTAGGCTGGATTTGCATAGCTGAGGTCAAGTGATTCTCTTGTCTCATCTCAGCCTCCAAAGTAGCTGGGATTCTTATGAAGATGTGTTTAGCTCTTTCACTGTGTAGCTTCCTCTTCTCTGATACAATCTTTCAAGTTGCCTTAGCCTCCCAGATAATCTCTCTCTTCTCAGCTCAGCAGGACCACCTGGCTCTCCCTCTCCCTGTGCTGGAGTCTAGAATTGCCAGGAGATTGTAGGGAACTCCTGTGTTTTTCTTCCCACAGAAATCACAACCTCACACTGCCTGTATCAGCTGTTTCATTTTCTTTTCCAGTTTGCTATTTATTTATGGTAGGAGGGCAAGTCGTCTACCAATGACTTCAACAAGGCGTAAAGGGAAACTGGGTAATACTGTTTAATCTTTCATTACAATACAGTTTAGAAACACTAACTTTGTATTTAAAACAAACAAAGCAAAACTGTTCCTATATTCCCAGATTTTTAGGGGTTTTCATTATTTTTTTTTGGTTGTGTTGATTATTTAAATAAGTTAAATAGATAATAAATATAACACTTTTTCCATTAGTGGTTAACCCCTTTTATATCTTTAGCTGAAGTTATAGCTAAACAACATAGTCATAGTCAATATTTTTTGTTGTTGTTGTTATATATTCTTTTAGTTTACATATATGTATAGAATTTCTGGGAGAAGTTTTCTTGTTTGTTTTTGTTTTTTTTTGAGACAGGATCTGGCTCCATTGCCCAGGCTGGAGTGCAGTGCAGCTATCACAGCTCACGTGCAACCTCTGCCTCCTGGGCTCAAGTGATCCTCTCACCTCAGCCTCCGCAGTAGCTGGGATTACAAACGTGCGCCACCATACCTGGTAATTCTTGTATTTTCTGTAGAGATGGAGTTTTGCCATGTTGCCGAGGCTAGTCTGAATCTCCTGGACTTAAGCAGTCTTCCCGCCTTGACCTCCCAAAGTGCTGGGATTATAGGCACGAACTATTGTGCCCAATCAGGAGGGTATTTTTTTTAAAGCACTATTCTCAAAATAGTATAATTAGATGAAAATGTTTCTTAGATCTTTGAAAATGAGTATATCTTTCTGTTGCTTTTAAACATAAATGATAAGTTTACTTTGGTATAGCATTCCTGTTTTTTACATTTAAAAAAATGTCTCTACCAACTTTTAGAATTTATTATTGAATATGAGACAAACATGATTTTAATTCCTTTGAAGGTAATACATTTTTGTGGTTGTTGTTCTGCTAGTATACTTGTAGAATTTCACCCATTCTTCAAGTCAATATCCTGGTATGTTCTACTTAATAAATTGTCTAAGGATATGGTCAATGCTTCCAGTCTACAAATTTATTTTGTTTTACTTTTTAGGGACTGGATCTTCCTCCTTTTCCCAGGCTGGAGTGCAGTAGCACAAGCCATACCTCATTGCAACCTTGAACTCCCTGACTCAGGTAATCCACCTCAGCCTCCTGAGCAGCTAGAACTATAGGCATGCATCACTATGTCTGGCTAATTTAATTTTTTTTTTTTTTTTTTGCAAAGACAGGGTCATGCTATTTGCCCAGGCTGGTATTGAACTCCTAGCCTCAAACAGTCCTGCCTTCACTTCCCAATGTTCTAGGATTTCAGGTGGGAGCCACTGTGCTTGGCCAAACTACAATATTAAATGGTCTATTAAGTCTATAAAATTTTCTTTTGTAATATTTATTATTATTGCTTTTAGTTCGATTGTCCTTTTTTTTTTCTTGAGATAGTGTCTCACTCTGTCATCCAGGCTGGAGTGCAGTGGTGCATCCTCTGCCTCCTGGGCAGCAATTCTCCTGCCTCAGCCACCCGAATAGCTGAGATTACAGGCACGTGCCACCACACCTGAGTAATTTTTGTACGTTTAGTAGAGACAGGATTTTGCCATGTTGGTCATGCTGGTCTTGAACTCCTGACCTAAGGTGATTCACCCACCTTGGCCTCCCGAAGTCCTGGTCTTACAGGTGTGAGCTTCTGAGCCCAGCCCATTCTCTTATCTTTGTTCTCTACTCATTTGATTCTCTGCAGCATCATAAATACTTTTTAACTTTGCTTCCACTATGATTTTAATTTTTTCTACTATATTCTTAGACATTAAAAAATTAGTTATCTTATTTTAGTTCTCTAGTTGTTAACAATTAAGTAGGCCAACACATCCCTATGTGAGATATATTCCTCAAAATTTCCTCGTATTTTAATGGAATAAGCCTGTATTATGGAAAAGATTTAATTATTTTCTCATCAGAATATCTAGGCCAGAATTTTTTTGGCCACAACGTTTTTCTCATAAGTTCCTCTTTCTTCCACATCCTTATCTTGAGTGATTGAGTAATTGGATTGAAGGAATAATTTTCGAGAACTACCCTTAGCCTTCTGTGTCTGTTCACCTGAGTGTTCATAGATCAGACATGTATGTTCTGAAGCCAGGGGGCGCCTTGGAATTTGACTCCCAACACAGTTCATAGTACAGCCCAACTTCCTTTTCTAAGTGTGTAGTCCCACCACAATCTCCAGACAATACAAAATGGTCTTTAAAATATAGATGAGGCCAAGATGGGTGGATTGCTTGAGGTCAGGAGTTCAAGACCAGCCTCATCAACATGGTGAAACCCTGTCTCTACTAGAACAATACAAAATTAGCCAGGCGTGGTGTGCATGCCTGTAATCCCAGCTATTTAGGAGGCTGAGTGAGCAGCAGAATCACTTGAATTGGAGAGGTAAAAGTTGCAGTGAGCCGAGATTGTGTCATTGCACCCCAGCCTGGGCAACAAGAGTGAAACTCAGTCTCAAAAGAAAAAAAAAGAAAAAGAAAAGGTAATAGCTTAAGACTTTCTAGTACTCTGAGTCAATGACTTTAGTCAGTGGATGACTGATTAATTAAATATTAATTAAGAGTGTGGTCTAGGTGTGGTGGCTCTCACCTGTAATCCCAGTGCTTTGGGAGGCTAAGGCAGGAGAATTGCTTGAGGCTAGGAGTTCAAGAACAGCCTGAGCAACCTAGTGAGTCCCTATCTCTATAAAAATTAATTAGCTGTGTGCAATGTGTATGCCTGTAGTCCCAGCTATTTGAGAGACTGGGGTGGGAGTCTGGGGTGGGAGGATCACTTGAGCCCAGCAGTTGGTAGTTATAGGGAGCTATGATTGCACCACTGCATTTCAGCCTAGGTGACAAGAGCGAGACCATGTCTTTTGAAAAAAAAAAAAGTATGATGAATGTTACCAAGGTTAAGAAGGCTATGGTGGATATACTGTTAGAATAACTTAATCTGCCTAAGAAGGAAAGAGAAGACTTCCTTAGAAAGTGATAACTCAAAAGAGAAAATTTTAATGTTGTATTATCATTGGCTAGGTCAAGAAACAGAAAGTGGGAGAGAAAGAAAAACACACAGACAGAGCAAAAATTACATGCCAATACAGTGAGCTGAGAAGCAGGTGCCACGTCAAGGAATACTGGAGGATGTCAAGTAAAAGGGAGAGTGCTAGAGTATGCAGGAAGGAGGATTCTGTAAGATCCTGTGAGTTTTAAGATTTTCTACAAAAGAAAAGTCAAAGTGAAAAGTTTTAAATAGCTATGGGTAGTGGGCATGGGTAAGTACACGACCAGCTTTCTATTTTAGAAGTATCTTTCTGATTGCAGATTAAATGGATTTGGGGGTGAGACATAAGATTCATGGCTAGGCAGCTAGATTGGAGGCTACTACAGAAGCCCAGATGAAAGACAGTTGTGGGCTGGGGCACAGTGGCTCACGCCTGTAATCCTGGCAATTTGGGAGGCTGAGGCAGGTGGGTCACTTGAGGCCAGGAGTTCAAGACCAGCCTGGCCAACATAGCGAAACCCCATTTCTACTAAAAATACAAAAATTAGCCAGGTGTGGTGGTGCACGCCTATAGGCCTAGCTACTGTGGGAGGCTGAGGCAGGAGAATTGCATGAACCCAGGAGATAGAGGTTGCAGTGAGCCAAGATCATAGCACTGAACTCCAGCCTGGGTGATAGAGTGAGATTCCATCTCCCAAAAAAAAAAAAAAAAAGACAATGGTGGCTTGAAAGACAGTAGTGGGGATACAGAGGAATACACAGATGTGGAAAATCCTTAACATGTTGAATCAACAGGACCAGATTTTGGAGTGTATGCAAGAGAAAGAGTCAAAAATAACTGTTATTTTTAGTTTGAGCAACTAAATAGATAATGCTGCCATTTATTGAGATGGGGATAATGGCACAGGAACAAGTATGGGAGAAGAAGCAGGAGAAGTTTGGAGGTCAGGTCTGGTCATATCAGGAAATACAGCATATGGATCTGGAGTTCATTATTCTCAAGAAAGGAGAATAAGTAAAAATACTTAGAAAAGCTGGGAAGGAAACCAGGAAAATATGGCTGCTCTGACCCTACGGAAAAGTATATTTTTCAAAAAGAATAGTCGATGGTATCACATGTTGCAAATAAACAAGTCACACAGGATCAAAAAGACAGGGATTCAAAGGTGTTCTTTAGATTTAGTTGCAAGAAGGCTCTGATTTTTCTTGGTAAGAGCAGTTTCAGTGGAAAAAGTGTAAGTCACAATGTTAAGGACTAAGGTGGAGGAAAGAAATACAAGTCCTCAGAGTGGACAGCCATTTCAAGAAGTTCAACTTTTACCCTTTCTTCTGGGTTGTCTACTCTGAAGGGCACTTACAAATATTTTATTTTTCTTAGAAAATTTTGAGCATTATATGCTTTGGCATGGATGTTTACTTGTCAATTTTGTCTGAAATATGTTGGTTATCTCATTATAAAAATTAAAAATGCTTAATTTATATAAGTTTTCTCTTATAACACTTTTAATTATTGGTTTGATCTATTTGCTCTTTTTTTCTGCAGAAACATTCATTTGTTCAATCTTTATGATATGTTCAATTTATCTGCCAACTTCTATATTTCTTTTTTATTTTTATTCGGTCTGTTGATATTTCTAAAATTCTCAGTATCATTTAATCAGGTTTTGGCACCGTTAAGTCTTTCTTTTACCTTTTCCTATGTGATCATTTTTTTTAATTTTAGTGTTTTAATGGGTTGACCGTTTATGTCAGATTGTTTAACTTAAGGAAAATTATATCTGTCATATCCTACTGAACATAAGAAGTAGATCTTTTCTGAACTATTATTTCATGAAGTTTAGTAGAAGATCATTTATCTGGGAGTCTGTATTTAAGAGTATATGATGGAATTGTCATATACGTGTTATGTCCTTTTTAAAAACCGTTGTCTAGATTTAAAAATAATTTGTTATAATAATTGAAGAATAATTTTCTGAAATGAATGGTCCATGGTGATGGTGAGCTCCATGGAGCCATATCAGTGATGGTGAGAGTTGTAATAGATGGATAAAGGATGCCTTTACCTGATGCCACTTTACACCGTGAAAAGCTTACACATTTTATGGAACAAAATCATTTAGTACTAATTACTGAACAGAAGATGGGTCAAAGGTAGAAGCTGGAAGAGAAACCTGAAAAAGAAAAGCAGAGCAAAAAAAAAAAAAAAAGCAGTTGACAGCTCTTTTCATCAACACTGTGATGCCGTTTCATTCCTCAATTTCTGTGCTGCTGTTTGTTACATCAGATCCGGTCTCTTCAACTCAACAAAGATTTCCTGGAAAATAAAAACTTCATTTCAAAAAGTAATTTGTCATTTTTATGTATGTATTATTTTTAAAGGAAACAGTGCAAGCAAATTCTCTCTGTATGAGACTTGATAAGTAAAATATGTTTGCTGTGTTTCCATTACTAAATATTTAGTTATGTTTTTCCCATTTTCAAGTTAGTCCAGATTTTTTATGGGTGTAGTTGATGATTTATATTTTCTGCATTCTTCAGTTAGTTTGCGTGATACATTTATGTTAGATAAAACTCTTGTAGGATATACATGCCTTTAAACTAATATATGTTTGGTCAGGTGAAGTGGCTCATGCCTGTAATCCCAGCACTTTGTGAGGCGGAGGTGAGTAGTTCACTTGAGGTCAGAAGTTTGAGACCATCCTGGCCAACATGGCAAAATCTCATCTCTACTAAAAATATAAACATTAGCTGGATATCATGGCGCATGCCTATAGTCCCAGCTACTCAGGAGGCTGAGGCAGGAAAATCGCTTGAACCCAGGAGACAGAGGTTGCAGTGAGCCAAAATTGCACTACTGCATCCAAACTGGACAACAGAGTGAGACTGTCTCAAGGAAAATCAAAAGAAAACACTAATTTATTTTTTTCAATACTGCAGGTCCCCCATAATGTTCTGTGATGTATTTTTTCTTTTTACCATTCTACTTGTTTGAGGTTAACATATGTAAAACTGGAAATATTCTGTAAGAGATCAGATCATGGACATTCTGGCTAAGTCATCCTTTATTGTACTTTACAAGAAAATATTCTTTGAACCTTCCTTAGCACTTTGCTCCTTTCTCTTGAACTCCAGAGACTTCTGTAGTGTCTCTTAATTTCTCATCATGGCATCTTTAGGTAGACTCCATTATCTTTGGTTGTGGCAAGAAACAGGAAGAGCAATTGATGGCTGTCTCAACAATTGACATCAACAGTGAACATATGGGAATTGTCAGACAAATCATTTCATCTTATTATCCAGTATTTTTTTCACACAGCACACAGATTCTAAGTTAGAGAGATGAGTCAACATGGATAGTTTTATACTTGCAGATTCATAAGCATAAAGATGGAAAAAGATGGCGGGCTGGCAGCACACTGAGGTGCTCTCAAGTGTATAGGTTCAATAGATCTCCCTTATCCTTCCGAAAGGGAGTTTATTATCTGCCTGCTGCAGCAGTTCTCCCCAAATGCCACCCTAGTTTCTACTCACCTCTCTTTTTCATTTATGTTTACATTCTTTATCTGATCCACAGGCTCAAATCTTTTTCTGATACATTTTTTTAAAACTGACATTTGTCTAATTTGGATTCAGGAATTGTCTTTCAATCACAACAGTGTTACATTCTAAATAATCCCATACATGCATCATCATATACAGAGCTTCATACAAAGTTCATTTTCCATATGTAGTATTTAATCAGACGCGGTATCTTCCCATCTTAGGAGGATATACTTTTTGGTCTTTTTGTGCCTTTTTTTTTTGGTCTTAATGCATGTGGCCCATCAGACTCCACATTAATTTTTATTTTCTACTTCTTGAATATACAGTGATATAGCAAGATCCAGTGTTGGAGAGCAGTTAGTATTGTTTTTAATTCTCTCTAAGGTATACAGAGGCTGACAGATACCCTTTTCTATGTCTGAAGTTCATAGTGGCTTTGTCTATAATGGCTTGCTGTGAAGTTGTGTAGCAAATGTTTAACAAAATATCTCAGACATCCAAATACACTGGGCAAAATTAAAGGCCTTTGTAAGTACAGTTGCATATTAAGTAATGAGAAACTCTGAGGCCAATGGCTTTTAAAATATGATTGTGAGATTACTGAGGTTATGACTTAGAGAAAGCTGAAGGAAGCGTCAGGCTAGAGAATTTTTTCCCATTGCCTCTTCAAATGTCAAATACAGATATGGCCATGGATTTTATTTATTTTTTTTTTTTTCAGGCAGGGTCTCAGTCTGTTGCCCAGGCTGGAGTGTAGTGGCATGATCTTGGCTCACTGCAATCTCTGCCTCCGCGGTTCAAGCGATTCTCCTGCCTCAGCTTCCCAAGTAGCTGCGATTATAGGCATGCGCCACCATACCTGGCTAATTTTTGTATTTCTAGTAGAAATGGCATTTCACCATGATGGCCGGGCTGGTCTCGAACTTCTGGACTCAAATGATCCATCTGCCTTGCACTCGCAAAGTGCTGGGATTACAGGCATGAGCCACTATGCCTGGCCTGGCCATGGATATTTCTGATGCTGTCAAAGATGGTGGAATGACTGGCTTCATTATTTCACACATATGGAATGTCTCTTATGTGGCAGGCACTGTGGTAGGTCTTGTGCATACCGGGAGGGGGCCCTGCATGCACACGGCCCGAAGCAGCCTTACTGTCTGTTCAATGAGTGTGGAACAGGACAAAGAGCAGACATGTCAACAAGTGATATAACACAGTGTGGGAGGAGCTCTACTCTAGGTCTCTACAAAATGCTGTGGGATACATCAATGTTCAGAGCAGCAATTTCATGATAGTCAAAACGTTGAAACAACCCAAATATCCATCAACTGATGAGTAGAACAAAATATGGTATATCCATACAATGGAAGATACTTGGCAATAAAGAGGATCAAAGTACTAGTACATGGTATGACATGAATGAACCTTGAAAACACTGTTAAGTGGAAGAAGCCAGTTGCAAAGACTGTATGGTGTATGATTCCATTTATATGAGATGATCAGAACAGACAAATCTATAGAAACAAAATAGATTGGTGGTTGCTTAGGGCTGAAAGTAAAGTAGGGGAGAGAGAATGGGACGGTGACAGCTAAGGGAAGTAGGGTTTCTTTTTGGAGTAACGAAATGTTAAATTGATTGTGGTGATAGATGCTCAACTCTGTGAATATTCTAAAAGCCATTAAGATAAGGCACTTTAAATGAGTGAACTGCATGGTATATGAATGACACCTCAATTAAGCTGTTAAAAAATCTATGGGAGCAAAGAAATGTGTGATCATTGCCAATGTCACGGGGATGGGAGCAGTATTTACAGAACGCACAATTCTCTGGACAGCCTGCAGGTGAGTGCTGTCACCCCCATTTTCAGAGAATAGAACTTGTCCCTGGACTCAGAGCAGAGACAGAGCATGGTCCCCCATCTGTAGGAAACAGTCAACACTGTTTCTTACTTACCACACTTCCCCACAGAGGAGGTAATGTTTATGCTCCCCCTCAAAGTATCTGTCAGAGCTAATGAGGGACAGATGATCAGAGAGGGACATTCCGGCAGAGAAGCATAAGGTCAGGGTCCTGGTAGGAAAGAGATGGCACATGTGATTTGCATAATTTGAGTAGAGATCAATGAAGTGACTATCTATAGAGGTATGGTAAGAGTTAAAGGGAACCACAGTGGAGATGGCAGCAACCTGGCATTACCATCCCAGGCCTGAATGGGTGAGGTGAGGAAGCCATTGTAGGAACACAGAGAGGGTGGTTATATACACAGGGCTACCTTCCATGGGGAGACAGCAACAGTGACCCAGCAGGGAGGAGCCCAGGCAATAACTGCCCGGATTCATGTTCCTCTTACCCTCTAATCTCTGCCGGTCACTTTCATTGGCTGTACCAAGAAGCAAGAGGGCAAAGAGAGCCCACTGATGTAATCCACACAGGTCAGCCTCATGGGACAGAGAAAGGCATAGCAGCCGGACCCAAAGGGACAAATGGGAAGTAATCAGCAGAGATGTGGAAGTGTAAAAATAACATATATTGTAGGATTGGTAAAATGAATCATGACTCCATTGTAATGCGGTCTACTCTGATTCTCATTCTTCTCCAGATTCTTGCCCTGAGGCCATGTGTTTTTCCTGGTAAATTAGAGAAGTATCTTCCAGAGGCCTTTCTCAGTGGGTTCCCAATCCCTTAATTCTTAAGGCATTCCAGCCTCCCACTTTCCTGGTTCTTTGTAAACCCCGTGCTTGCTCTCAGTGCAGATCTCAGATAAGCCAGGCCCTCTAAGTCAGGTCAGTCAGGTCATGAAGCCCAAGGCCTTCTTTGGGGAACCAATGCTCATCTTACTAAAATAAATGAACTCCCCATGCTGACGAGGGGAAATAACAATTCCCCTTGCAGAGAAAGCTCAGGCAGGAGGGATTGTAAACCAGTGACTGTGGGGATCCGTTTATGTCTGCCACCAGGGGGCAGGTGGACCCATTTTTAGGACTAGTTATAAGTGTTTTGCTAGTATCTTTGAGAACAGAGGGAGAGAAAAATGGAGACTTGGAAAAGAAACAGGGTTTTTGTTTTGTTTTTTCTTTCTTCTAAAGTTGTTCTCTGATCAAGGAAAGTGTACAGAAACCAAAAAACTCTCCTCCTGGAAATAGACAGCTAGGCACTGAAGTGTTCTTCATTGACCTTGGTAAATTTCTTCAAGGCCCCATAGATCTCTCTTCCATCTTTGTAGACTAAGAAGTGAGAGTTTGTGCCGGAAATAACTTGACCTAGTATCACAGGCCATACGAACAAGGCTGTCAGAGACCAAGGCGTTGAACAGATACTAGTTTATTGGTTTATAATAAGAAACATGTTGGGGAGATAAGGCAGCTGGCAGGACTTGATTAGGACATTCTTTTGTTCAAAAAACCTTCATGGGAAACCAAAGTATAATCAGAAGATGACTGGGAATGAGAATAAAGTGAAGTTGGTTGTATGACTGGAAGTTTACTGCTTTGGTCTGCTGTGTCTAGCCTCACAGCAGGGATGCATCTGACAGATGAATGAGATTTTTGTGATAGTTGAAAGGGCAGCTTGCTCCTTAGATGACACTGAGATGGGAAGCTCCACTACTGCCTTGTAACTGTCTTCTCTCTGTTGCTGGGCACTCTTTGTGTTGAGTGTTAAATATTCTTACTCATCTATCTATCTATCTGTCCATCCTAATCTGATCTATGTATCTATCAATCATCTATCAACTATCTACCAACCACATATCTATCATCAATTGATCTATCATGTATTGATCATAAATTATGTATCTATCATCTGTCATCTATCAACCACATATCAACTATCTATCATCAGTTGATTTATCATCTTTCAATCATCTGTCTGTCAGTCCATCCATCCATCCATCCTGCCAACAAGTCAGGCATATTTTAATGTTAGGGCCTATAAGTCATTGTGGGTCTTTAAGATGAATTCATAGATATTTGCTCCAATTTGTGTATCTTGATTCACAGTTTGACTCTCAGAGGATGACCTTCAGTTCTTCTGGGTAGTTGTTCCTTTGGGTAACTGAGAGGCCAGCACACTCAGATTGAGGATGTGCTGAACATGTGTGGCAGAATGAGCACAAACTGAGCACTCAACCTGTGGGCGACAGGGTGAAGGTATGAGAATTTAACACCCACTGGTGAAGTCTGAGGATAGGAAGATACCCCATCCATCAAGGATCAGGTAAGATAATACTTAAAAGAATGGACTTCAGTGGGATTTTTTTTTATTTCTCTGAGCTGTCTCAAAAGTTAAGCCTTTGTCATTTCATTCTGAAAATTTATGCATACAATGATGACTATTGGGGTGTCCAGAATAATCATTTTCCAAATGTCTTGAGAAATTCTAGAGTTAAATAAAGTGAAAACATGGTATAGATTGGGGTTGACATACTACAACCCAAAGACTGAATCCATCCTGCTGCCAGCTTTTGTAGAGAAAGTTTTACTGGAACACAACCACACCCGTCTGTTCACATACTGTCTATGGCTGCTTTCTCACCACGACAGCATAGTTGAGAGGTTGCCACAATGAATGCATGGCCCACAAAGGCTAAACTTGGAGCTACCTGGCCTCTCACAGCATACCACATTACTTCCACCTGCTGTGGAAGAAAGAATACAAGATTTTAAGCTAGGTATGTTCTAGCTGTATGACATTAGGCAAGTTTTTACCTCTGTATGTCTCAGCTTTACCATCTATAAATGAGAATAATTATATCTACTTTTAAGTTAGGTTTAGATGAAATAATTTATTTAAAACTTCTACCATATAAGGCTCTCAGGAAATTACTATTAATAAATGGGAAAACTTTACTCAAGTCTCTGTGACAGAGTTAACATGAATACGCATACATTTGAAACAATAGCCATGTCAGTAAATTTGAGTGGGAACAACTGTTGAACACACCTCTACAGGAATACACCGATTTTTAATAACTGTGCTGCCCAATATGGTAGCCACATGTGGTTCCTGGGCACTTGAAATGTAGGTAGTCCAAACTGAGATATGCTATAAACGTAAAATACACGTCAGGCTTCAAAGACTTAATATGAAGAAATGTAAACTATATCATTTCATATCGATGATCTTGAATATAGAGGCTGGAAAAAATTATTTCATATTGATTATGTACTGAAAGATAATACTTCAGAGATGCTGGGTTGAATGAACTATATTAGTAAGTTAAATTTCTCCTGTTTCTTTTTACTTTTTTTTTATCATGGCTACTAAAGTTTAAAAATCACATTTGTGGTATGCATTATATTTCTATCAGAGAGGACTCTTTTAGAAGAAAGGAATGTTAGTTACGCAACCACTAAGAAGTTAGTTTTGGGAAATCTTTGCCACCTAATAAATAAGTATAGCTGGAAAATCAGGGTTGCAAATGTAAACTGAGACATTTTATTTAGAGGTTGAAAGAATGATTTCTCATAAAAGGATGTAACTTCCTTTGAAACAGATGTTGGTCGTGCCGTCTCCAGTTTCCCAGGGAAGGGTCAGGCATGTAGTAGGTGCTCAGTGAATGCTGAATTGAATTGACAGAGGTAAGAGAAAGGCAGATTCATCAGAAGAGGAAATGAAGCCAGAAGAAAAGTCAGTGAGCCTCACTCTGTCTTGCTAAAAGAAAGAATGGGTCTGGGGTTTTAACAAATTTAAGTTTAGGAGGAGATGTCTTAAGAGACAGGATCTAAAGCCCTGGCGAGAGAGCCATTCTGTATAGAACTGGAAACTCCCAATAACTCAAATCCGGACTGGGGAGGTAGTTTCCAAAGGCAGGGCCATCCAAGTGAAGTCCGGAGCCTTAATGCCAATCACAGCCTTGGGATAGGCCAAGTAGGCTCATTATTCACTCTCTCAAGAACTTATGAGGTGCCTGTTACATACCAGGCACAATGCTAGGTGATGAGGACATAGAGTTGAAAGGAGCTCTATATTCAAGGAGCTTACAGTTTAAAGGGAGACAGACCTAGTTTTTTACAGTACAAGTGGCCATTACTTACACAGTTACACTAAATGAATACCCATATTCCATTTTAAGACATAATACCCAAGAAGAATCTATAACCATTTTGAAAATTAGTGATATAGGAGGAAGAAACACTCCAACCCAATATGCAGTGTTTCGGCAGCCCTTTTAGCCCTGTTCGCTTAAGCGATTCACAGTCTTTGCAATCTTTCTTTATTCTGTCTGTCCTCAGCATAATAAACATTTGGGGCTAATAAGCTAGGTTTTTTTTTTCTTTTTTTTAATATTAGGGCTTTCAGCAGTTGAGTTTTATATTTATAGCTTCAATTAGTTGAGTTGTAGGCTTATCGTGGTGGTTGGGACCATCACTCAATATACCTGCTCTCACTGTGGGTGGAATACACCTTCCTGCATCATTGAATTTGGCGTGGCCATGTGACTTTCTTTGGCCAAAGGAAGGCTAGCAGACTTGATGTGGAGAGAGGCCTTAAATCTGCTTGTGTGATTTAGCTTGGCTTTTGCACTTCTGTTATTACCATGGGAAGAACAAACCCTGAGAAGTCACTGGTCCAAGAAGAATGAGAGACAACTGATAAAGATGTGATTGAAACCCACAGCAGGAAATTCAGCCCAGCTGACCTACAGCTTAAAGCAAAGCCACTCTCTGGGGCCAGCCTAGACAAGCCAAACTGCAGTAGACCTGTAGACCCACGAGCATGAGAATAAATGTTCGTGGTTACAGACACTTTGATTTTGGGTGATTTGTTGTGCAGCGCTCTTTTGGCATCATTGTATAATATACTCATCGAGAGTCAGTTTTGTTTGTTCCTAATCCTTTTTAAACTGATTGAACTTTTATTGTATTCATACAATTTAATTAAACATTACACACACTAATGGAATATGAGTGCAAAAATAGAGAGGTTTGTTTTTCTAGATAAATCTTGTTCTATGTTTAATTTTTTAAATCTTTGTTGGGGTTTGGTGTTAAAAGTGACGTTGAACTAATACAATGAATGAAGGAGTTTTCTGTCTTTTTCTGCAGGCTGAAATAATTAATATTGGTTTTATATATTTTGGAAAGATAAATCTATATTGTCCTAAACCCTTGTACAAGGGTTGACATTTAATCATTTTATTTCTTCCATCATAATGATTTATTCAACTTTTCCATTTTGGGGGTGGTTAGTTTTGGTAATAAACATTTATTTCTAGAAACTCATTTGTTTCCTAAAAGTTTTAAAAACAATTTGCAGTAATATTTTCTTATAATATTTGTGGCTGGGCGCAGTGGCTTACGCCTGTAATCCCAGCACTCTGGGAGGCTGAGGCTGATGGATCACAAGGTCAGGTGTTCGAGACCAGCCTGGCCAACATAGTGAAACCCCCATCTCTACTAAAAATAAAAAAATAAAAAAAAATTAGCTGAGTGTGATGGCCGGTGACTGTAATCCCAGCTACTTGGGAGGCTGAGTTAGGAGAATCGCCTCAACCTGCGAGGCAGAGATTGCAGTGAGCTGAGATCCCGCCACTGCACTGCAGCCTGGCAACAGTGTGAGACTCCATCTCAAAATGCATATATATACATATTATATGTATATATATGTATTTTATATATATATATATACTTGTTAAGCATTCTGAATCCTGCATATATAATTTCCCTATCCTTTTTTCTTAATCAAACTTGTGAAACATTTTCTAGTTTTCAGAATTTTTACTTTTCCTACTTTTGGTTATTTATGTATTTTCTATAATTTTTGTTACTTTATTCATTAGAGCATGTAATTTTTTGAATTTTAAGATCGAGAGTAAATGTGTAGGATGTGCAGATTTGGTAAATGTGTGCCACAGTGGTTTACTGTATCTATCAACCCATCACCAAGGTATTAAGCCCACCACAAATTAGCTGTTTTTCCTGATGGTCTCCCTCCCCTGATCCCACCCCTTGACAAGTCCCAGGGTGTGGTGTTCCCCTCCCTGTGTCCATGTGTTCTTACATTGTTCAGCTCCCAGTTATCCATGAGAACAGAGCATGTAATTTTAATTCATCTTTTCTAAATTCTATTTCATGATTCAGTCTTAATAGGTTTTATGTTTCTAGGAATTTATTCATTTCTTCTATGTTAGATGATGTGTTGACATATAAATGCTTATAGTAGTCTCTTATAATTTTTTGAAATCTGTGTTATTGGTTGTAATAGTTCCTCTTTCAGTTTTGATTTTATTTGGCTCTTAGTCTAGCTAAAGGTTTGTCCATTTTGTTTATCTTTTCAAAAAACAAACCCATAGCTTTCTTGATCTTTTCTACTGTTTGTCTGCTCTCTATTTGATTTATTTTTGCTCTGATCTTTATTATCTCCTTTTTACTAACTATGGGCTTAGTGTGTTCTTTGTTTACCTTGAGGTGTAAAGTTAGGTGGATTATATGAGATGTTTTTTTCCCCCCATGTAGGCATTTATTGCTAAAAACTTCCCTCCTAGAACTGCTTTTGCTGCATCTCATAAAGTTTGGCATACTGTATTCCCATTTTTGTTTGTCTAAAGATATTTTAAAATTTCTCTTTTGATTTCTTCTTTGACTCATTGGTTGTTTAGGAGCGTGCTGTTTATTCTTTATCAACGTGAGGAAGTTCCGCTCTATTCCTTGTTTACTGAGAGTTTTTATCATGAACTGATGTTGGATTTTATCAAGTGCTTTTTCTGGATCCATTGATGTGGTCAGGTGAGGAGCAGGTTGTTTAATTTCTACCCATTTGTGAAGATTACAGTTTTCCTCCTGTTACTCATTTCTAGTTTTGTATTATTATGGTTGGAAAAGATAGATGATAGATGTCAATCTTCTTAAATTTGTTGAGGCTTGGTTTGTGGCTGCTATAGTCAAAATTCATATGTTGAAACTTAATCCCCATTATGATAGTATGAGGAGGAGGGGCCTTTATAAGGTGATAAGTCATGAGGGATTTGCCCTCACAAATGGGATTAGTGCCATTACGAAAAAAGGTTGAAGGGAGCTGTGTTCTCCTGCTATGTGAGGGTGTGGCAAGAGGAGTCATCTGTGAAGCAAAGCGCACAATTTCATCAGACACTGAATCTCCTGGGGACTTAATCTTGGAATTTCCAGCCTCCAGAACTGTGAGAAGTAAATTTCTATTATTTATAAAGTAACCAGTCTAATGTATTCTGTTATAGCAGCCTGGATAACGGACTAAGACAGATGCCTAACGTATGATCTATCCTAGATAATGCTCTCTGTGCATTTGGGGAAGAATGTGTATTTTACTTCTTAATGGAAAAAACAAAACAAAACAAGGACCATACACGGTGGCTCATAAACCCAGGAGTTTGAGACCAGTCTAGACAACACAGCAAGAATATATGTCTGTAAGATCCATTTAGTCTAAAGTGTAGTTCAAGTCTAATGTTTGCTTATTGACTTTCCGTCTTGATGATCTACTCATTGTTCAAAGTGGGGTACTGAAGCCCCCCGCTATTATTGTATGGCTGCCTGTTTCTCTCTTTGTGTCTGTTAATATTTGCCTTACATATTTTGGTTCTCTGGTGTTGGGCACATATATATTTATAATTGTTAGTCCTCTTCAAGAATTAACCCCTTTATCATTATATAATAATCTACTTTGTCTCTGTCAGTTTTTGACTTAAAGTCTATTTTGTGTGATATAAGTATGGCTACCCTGCTCTCTTTTGTTTTCTTTTTGCATGAAATATCTTTTTCACTTTCCGTCTACATGTGTCCTTAAAGCTGAAGTGAGTCTCTTGTAGGTAGCATATTGTTGAGGGGATGGGGGTCTTGTTTTTTTTTTTTTTTTTTTTTTTTTGTTGTTGTTGTTGTTGTTTGTTTGATAGGGTCTAACTCTGTCACCCAAGCTGGAGTGTAGTGGTATCATCACAGCTTACTGTAACCTTGAACTCCTTGCCTCAGCCTCCCAGATAGCTAGAGCTACAGACACATACCACCATTCCTGGCTAATCATTTTATTTGTATTTTTTTTTGTAGAGAAAGGGTCTTGCTGTGTTACCTAGACTGATCTCAAACTCCTGGCCTCAAGCAGTCCTCCTGCATTGGCCTCCCAAAGTGCTCAGATTACAGACATGAACCACCTGGCCCTGTTTTTTGTTTTGTTTTGTTTTTTACTTTGTCCATTCAGCCACTGTAGATCTTTTGACAGGAGAATTTAATTCATTTACATTCAAGTTAATTAGTGATAGGTAAGGACTTACTATTGTTATTTTGTTAATTGTTTTCTGGCTATTTTTTTAAAAAGATGCTTTATTCCTTTCTCCCTCTCTTGCTGTCTTCTTTTGTGATTTGATTGTTTTCTATAGTGGTGGGCTTTCGTTCCTTTCTCTTTATCTTCTGTGTATCTATTCTAGGTTTTTGCTTTGTGGTTATCATGAGGCCTATATAAAACATTTCGTAGTTATAACAGTTAATTTTAAGCTGATGTCATCTTAACTTTGATTGCATATAAAACTTAGCACTTTTACTCCCTCTCCCTCACATTTTATGTTTTTGATGTCACTATTTACATATTTTAATATTGTGTATCTATTAGCACATTATTTTAGCTATTATTGCTTTAATATTTCTGTCTTTTGGTCTTTATACTAGGGTTATAAGTGATTTACATACCACAATTACAGTATTAAAGTAGTCTGAATTTGACTATATACTCACTTTTACCAGTGAGTTTTATAACTTTCTTTGTTTTCATCTTACTAATTAGTGTTCTTTTGTCTCAGTTGGAAGAACTTCATTTAGCATTCTTTGTAAGGCAGGTCTAGCAGTGATGTACTTCCTCAGCTTTGTTTATCTTGGAAAGTCTTTATCTCTTCATTTCTGAAGGAAAGCTTTGCCAGGTGTAGTATTCTTGGACAGTTATTTTCCTTTAAGCACTGTGACTATGTCATCCCACTGTCTCCTGGACTGCAGTTTCTGCTGAGAAATTTGATGATATCCTTATGAGACTTCCCTTGTATGTGAGGAACCTCTTTTTTCTTGCTGCTTTCCAAATCCTTTCTTTGTCTTTGATTTTCTACAGTTTGATTAAAATATGTTTTGGTAAAGACTTGTTTGAGTTGACCTGATTGGAGACTTTTGAGCTTCATATATCTGGATGTCCATATGTCTCACCAGATATAGGAAGGTTTCAGCCATGATTTCTTTCAATAAGCACTCTGCCCCTTTCTTTATATACCTTCTTCTGAGACTTCTATAATGTGAATGGTAGCTCTTTTGAAGGCGTCAAATGAGTCTCATAGGCTTTCTTCATTCCTTTTCATTCTTTTTTCTTTTTTCTTCTTTGTCTAGATTTTTTTAGTGACCTGTCTTTGAGTTTACAGATTACTTCTTTTGCCTAAACATGTCTGCCATTGCCCTTCTCTACTGCGGTTTTTTCATTTTATTCATTGTTTTCTTCAATTCCAGAATTTTCATTTGGTTGTTTAAAAATGATTTCTGCTTGGCTGGGCGCGGTGGCTCACGCCTGTAATCCCAGCACTTTGGGAGGCCGAGGCGGGTGGATCATGAGGTCAAGAGATAGAGACCATCCCGGTCAACATGGTGAAACCCCGTCTCTACTAAATATACAAAAAAAATAGCTGGGCATGGTGGCGCGTGCCTGTAATCCCAGCTACTCAGGAGGCTGAGGCAGGAGTATTTCCTGAACCCAGGAGGCAGAGGTTGTGGTGAGCTGAGATCGTGCCGTTGCACTCCAGCCTGGGTAACGAGCGAAACTCCGTCTCAAAAAAAAAAAAAAAAGATTTCTGCTTCTTTATTGAACTTCTTGTTTCATTTATTTATTTTTTTGACAATGTTATCAGGGAATTATAGATCTCCTTATCTTTGGGGTCGGTTACTAGAATATTGCTCTGTTCTTTTGGTGGTGTCATGTTTTCTTGATTTCTTTTCTTTCTTTCCACACCCTCTTCTCCTTCTCCTTGATTTTTCATGCTTCTTTACATTTTGTGTTGCTACCTTCACATCTGAAGAAGTGGTCATCTCCTCCAGTCTTTACTGACTGTCCTTGGGAGAGAAATATCTCCACCAAACAGCCCAGCTAGGAATTTTGTGGTGCTCTTAGATCTTTTCTATGGATACATCCACTGTACACCTCTTGTTCCCTCTAAGGGGATTTTTTTTTTTTCATGGAGTCTTGCTCAATCACCCAGGCTGGAGTACAGCAGCATAAACTTGGCTCACTGGAACCTCTGCCTCCCGGGTTCGAGCAACTTTACTGCCTCAGCCTCCCGAATAGCTGAGACTACAGATTTGTGCCTCCACACCCAGCTAATTTTTGTGTTTTTGGTAGGGATGGGGTTTCACATCGTTGGCCAGACTGGTCTCAGACTCCCGATCTCAAGTGATCCATGCACCTCAGCCTTCCAAAGTGCTGGGATTACAGGTGTGAGCCACTGCGCCCAGCTCCTCTAAGGGGATTTCTTTAGGTCATATGTCTACTCTTGACCCTGCAAAGCCAGGCCAGGTGCTCAGAGTCTCCTGTTTGTTTTTCCTAGGATGGTGTCTTGAAACCCTCAAATTGTGTACATTCCTTCAATCCCACAAAATTGAGCTGCCTCTGTGTGTAAGATGCTTGCAGTGCTGTCCACAGGAGCTTGCTTGGGAGTCTGGTCTGGGGAAGATGGGGTTGAGGCATAAGCCGTGTTTGGGATGCCTATGGGTCAGTTGGGAGGGATCCACAAGCAAGGCATCCCAAGTGGCTCATGGACGGGTTTCCTGACGGCATCTGTGGAATGGTTAGTAGGATCTGCAGCCTCTCTTCCTAGAAACATTCTCTCCCCACTACTCAGCCATGGCGATCACCTCAGTATTGTGGCTGGGATGGGAAAGAAGTGGTCTTCATGAACCATGTCCTGCATGACTGGGGAAGCTGGGCATTCACCACCACTATGCTCTCACTTTCCCCATGGGAGAAATTGTGGTTAAAGGGGATCTTTTTTGTCACTGAGCTGTACTGCCTTGGAGGAGGGAAGGCTTGGATAGTGTTAACTGTTATTGTTACCCTCTTCAATGCACCTAGATTCAGAGTTTTTGCACCAATAGTGTGCTGAAACTTTTCCTCTGGACTCCCCAAAGATACTCCTATCTGTTGGTAATTGTTAAAGTTAATGCTTCTGTGGAGTGAGGCGTGATGACAGTAGAAAGCTCTGATTCCACCATTTTGCTGATGTCAGTTTTAATTTCTAACTGTTCACCTTCCTTCTGACATTTTGTCCCTGGACTCTGCTTGTCAGTCTCATTTCCTGAGCTCTGATATGTTCCAAGAGCTTGTCTTTTTCCTTTGCTTCTGCAGTTAGCTTCACACAAACAAGAATCTACATGGATCATTGCATTAGTAATAGATAGAGTCCCTGTTTTAGCGCTTAGTGCTTTTAGCCTTAAATTCCATCTTTTCTGGTATTATTGGTTTCTTTCCTCTTTTGTTTTTTACTGTGTTTTCCTGGTGTCTGTTGGTCCAGCCCTTTATTTTTAACTTTTCTTTAGTATAAAGACTGATATGCTTAATCTTATATTTTACATTACTTCGAAATTTGTATTACTTCATAATTATTAGTTATCAATATCTCTTCCTGTTTTCCTCATTATTTTCTGATTTCATTGGATTGCTATTCTTTCTATTTTCCTTCTGTTTTCTCCTTGTTAATTTAGGTGTTTGATTGAAATTTTTGTTCTATTCTGTTGTTTTCTTGTGCTCATTAGACATCTATGTACTTTCTTTTTTCTTTTTCTTTTTTTTGCAAGTGAGATTCCAGTATTTCCCCCAGAAAGGTACATCATTCGTCCACCATGGTCATCTCCCTGTGTCCCTTGACCCTGTAAGAGATGAAACCTCTAAGATGATTCCTTTCCCTCTTTTCTCCTCATCACCCCTTCCCACTCCCTAAGGTGAGATCTTTGGAACATTTTTACATCTCTTCTCCCTCTCTACCTGTAACTCCTAGATTTTCCTGGAATTCTCTAGGATTTTAGTCCCAGATTATAATTGGAATTTTCCTTGCTGTATGTCCCTCCTATTTCCAAAGGACTTACTTAGCATTTACACTACAAAATCCCCCAGTAGCCATTAACATCCACTTGACCTGTCTATGTTGGGTTCATTTTTCATCGGTGTTTTCTTTCCTCTCATCTCCCTATGTCTTGAGATCTCAATCTAATTCTCTGTTTGGAAGATTTTTGCTTGATTGTTTTCTTCAGGTGGGAATTGCTGGTGGTATACTCTTCACATTCTTGTGTGTTAGCAGTTTCCTTCTTTTGCCCTGGTGGGTGAATACCATCTTGAATAAGTAGAGGGTCATAAGTTGCTTTCGGCTTAGCTATTGGCAAAGGTCATTTCCATTGTCTTGTGGCTTCCAGTGTTGGCAATAAGAAGTCAGATGCTAATTTTTCTTTTTGCAGATAATGTGTACTTTCTGTCGATTAGCTTGTCAGCTTTTTTTTGTTTTAAACTTTTGGGAATCTTACCAAGACGTGCCCAAGTAAGTGTTTTTCTTTATTCATCAAGTCTAGAACTCTGGAGTCCTTTCAGTCTCTAGACTCCAGGGTCTCTTCTGCTTAGGAATAATTTTTTGTATTACACCATTTAAAATTACCCCCTCTCCTTATTCCTCTTTTCCTGAAATCCATGTCATTGTTCATGATAGGTCTCCTGGATCCAGTCCCAAGTCTCATCTTTCCTTTTATTTGTCCACCATGTTGCTTGACCCATGTGGTGAGAATTTTTTCTCAATGTGTTTTCTAGTCACTAGTTCATATCTCTCCAATGACTGTTCTCTCTTTAACTCATCTACCGAATTGTTCAATGGAACAGCTGACAGATAAAGTATAGAACAACTGATTAAATTTGAATCTGAGATAAACAGTGAATAAAACTTTAGTGCAAGTATGTTGACTATAGCATGGGACATAATATACTAAATTTCTTGACTATTTATGTGAAATTCAAATTTAATGGGGTGTCTTGTATTGTTTGTATGTAGTTGCTTTAATTCTGGCAGCCGTATTCAATAGAGAAGTCTTATGTCCTGGTCCAGACATTCTTGTTGGTATGCATTTGATTCTCCTTAAGGGTCCTTCTTTATTTGCTTGGTTCTCTGTTATCTTTAGAAGCTTCTGTTCACTGGCCAGGTGTTTTGTTTGTTTGGGTTGGTCTTTCTTTGGATGCTGAGTTTCCCTTGCTATGTTATTTGAAAACAGTCAGAGGTCTCCTTCTCACAGGACCCCAAGTAGAGGCTGACCTCTGACTGGTAGAAGATAAAGGAATGTTTCCCATAGCAGGAAGGTGGAAAAGGGGAGGGTCTGTGGTAGAAGGTAGACAGCAGTCCCATGCTGAGGACCTAAGAAGAGCCCCTCTGTGCCAGAGTGTCTCTGTGCTCTTCTGGCTTCACAGATGTGAAAAATTAAGTTCATCTGTTCAGTGTGTACGTGGCCTCTAAGAGCCATGGATACTGGGCATACTGAGATAGGACTGATACTGTCTCTCACCTCAGGAGTTCTTGTATCCCCACAGATCACACTGTTTTTGCAAATCTGTCATTAGCAATCTCTATCTCCATGTTTTCAGGTGCTGGTCTCATGACTCTTCCCCAGCTCAAAATAAGAAAACTCTACAGATAGTCCATCCACTAGAACCCATTCCCATCTACCTCCCACTCTGTCCAGGTAAGAAACCAACCATCTCAAGAGAGGAACTAGGCAGGAGTGGGAGGGGAAGATGGGCGCTGAAGGTATCAAAGGACCTAAAAGATGCAAATTGCTAAAGGAAGCAATAATCAGATTAGGTGTGGTGAAAGACCTGGAAAAAAAATTAGAAAAAAAAAATTCAAGTTTAAGAGGATTCTGCTCTCTGAATATGTCGCTGTTTCTTTATGTTCTCATTTCATTTAAAGCAACCAAAACTGAAATCAGAGAGGAGGCATATGGATGTGATCTATGCAGAGAAGATAACAAGGATGCTATGCAGCTATAGCCGCACATGGCTTGGGATGACTGTGTTATGACAGGTATAGCATGTTTCATTATCTTGGAGGGTTCTACTGGACAGTTTTACAGTTAGTTGTCCATACTCACAGAGAATTCCTTGCCTCTCCATTACAAACACTGGCTAACCAATCTACGTGTGTATATCTCGAGGTAAAATGATGTTTTTCATGCATGTATTGTTTTAATGTCGCACTTGAACCTGGAGGACGTTATGCTGAATGAAATAAGCCAGGCACAGAAACGCAAGTATCACATCATCTCACTTATAGGTGGAATTTTGAAATATTAAATTCACAAAAGTAGAGAGTAGAAGGGTGTACCAGAGACTGGTTGGGGAAAGGAGAAGAAGAAATGAAGAGATACTGGTGAAAGTGTGCAAAGTGTCATTTACACAGGAGGAGTAAGTTTTTGAGATTTATTGCACAATATCATGACTATAGTTAATATAAATAAATTGTATATTTCAAATTGCTGAGAGAGTAAATTTAAATGTCTTACCACAAACATGATAATTAATTGAGGTAATAGATATGTTAGTTATCTTGCTTTAATCACTTCATATTGAATAAATGTATCAAAACATTATATTGTACCCCATAAATATTTACAGTTATGAGTTGCCATTTAAAAATATTATTAATTTAGACCAGGCATGGTAGCTTATGCCTGTAATCCAAACAGTTTGGGAGGCTGAAGTGGGAGGATCACTTGAGGTCAGGAGTTTGAGACCAGTCTGGCCAATATGGTGAAACCCTGTGTCTACTAATAATACAAAACTTAGCTAGGTGTGTTGGTGCATGCCTGGAATTCCAGCTACTTAGAAGACTGATGCAGGAGAATCATTTGCACTTGGGAGGTGGAGGTTGCAGCGAGCTGGGAGATTGACCACTGCACTCCAGCCAGGATGATGACCACTGCTCTCCAGCCAGGGGGACAGTGCAACTCCATCTCAAAAAAGTAAAAATAAAATAAAACAAAACTATTATTAACTTAAAAGGATTTTAAGTGATCAACTGTTACTTTACCACAGTCTCAATGGAGAATAAGGTTCTACTGCAGTTCTAAGTCACTATGTGCTGAGTGAAGTGGTTGACTAATGATTTGAAAGAATATATGAGAGAGGATATGAGAGTAAGCAACAGGGGGAGCCCTGTTTTCTTTACAGAAAAAAGTAAACAACTCTTTGTTTAGTTAGCACTGAATTTTAGGATGGACTTCACTGAAGGCTAAATGGCTCAGTACCTGTCTCCATGATTCTGGAGGCGAAGCCACTTGTAGCTCCATCATCAGCCAGCTGGATGTCAGACTCATATTTGTCCTGGCCAAGCCCGTTTTGCTGTCTGGTTGCTCCCACCAAGAAGCCTTCCCAAGAAGCCTTCCCAGAACCATACCCTCCTTCCTTGTGCCTGTGCTTTCTATGTTGTATTTCCTTGTGTTTTCTTTTTACACATAATTTTCTCCCCACACTATAAGCCACATGAGGACAAGGACCATGACTGGTTTTGCTCACTGCTACATCTTCAGTACCTAGTACATAACAGGACATCAGTAAATATTAGTTGAATGGAAGATTAAATCAACAAAAAGGTAAGTTCCTGATGATCATAGGTATGAATCTGGGTTCTATTCCATTAAGGAATGAGAGATTGGCTGCTGGAGGCAAGAACATATTTCATTTACATTTACGCATTTGACCCTGAAAAATGTCACCAGATTTTACAACTTATTTACAATGGTGTCTTGGAATGACTGCAGGCTCATAAATAACCAAGAAAGATAAGGCTGAAGAAAAAACAGTTGAAGAATCGGTTGCTTGTTTTAAAAACTCATTTCACAATGTGCTATTTTCTTACCAAAGAGGCAGGAAGCTCAATGTCTATAAAACTTTAAAGTAAGTATTTCCCTTTAAAATAAAGACACACTCTTAAACCTCTCTGTGAACCAATCTCTCCATAAATTTTTATGATGTATTGTAATTAGAGTGCGCTAATTTAAGTGTGATGCCCAAAAAACACTGCAAAGGAAAAGCAAGCCTTAATTTTGTTTAATCTCAAATAATAACTAGTAATTGCACAAGAAATAATCAGGATCTTTGAAAATAGAAGGAGTCTTTTACATTGCCACTGGTAGCTTAAATGTGTAGCCCAGGAATCAGAACAAGGAGTCAAGGTTTCTTTTCAAGGACCTGAAATAAAAAGGCAAATAGCAAAGCCTGTGCCTAAACAGGCAGCTTGGTGTAACTCCTTATCCCAGGATGCTCAATGGCTTTGTAAAAGAAATATCAATCAGGAACATTCTTCTAACATAAATAAGCTAGAGGAAATATCTTGATTTTTAGAACTGATAGGATTTCAAAACAGGAAAATCTTCAAAGCCATTGCATTTTTTTTTTTTTTTTAAGAACAAGATATTTCTTCCCAAGGCAACATTCATGCCCTGGAACTGGCTGAGCAATCCTCCTGCTGACCTTTTCCCTTGTTCAGAGAGGATTAATGGTGACTAGCGTGCCATGTCTCATGCATTCTGAGTAAATGTGATGTTCTGAGTTTTGTTAGGTTGGTGCAAAAGTAATTGCGGTTTTGCCATGAGAAGTAATGACACGCCGGGTGCGGTGGCTCACGCCTGTACTCCCAGCACTTTGGGAGACTGAGTCAGGTGGATTCATGAGGTCAAGAGATCGAGACCATCCTGGCCAACATGGTGAAACCTCGCCTCTACTAAAAACACAAAAATTAGCCAAGCATGGTAGCATACGCCTGTAGTTCCAGCTAGTCGGGAGGCTGAAGCAGGACAATCACTTAAACCCAGCAAGTGGAGGTTGTGGTGAGCTGAGATCACACCACTGCACTCCAGCCTGGCAACAGAGTGAGACTCCATTTCAAAAAAAAGAAAGTAATGGCAAAAACTGCACCTACTTTTGCACCAACCAAATATTTCCTAATTAAACTCTATATTCTTTACAAATACTCCACCTTGAATGATAGCAGTAGACACTGGGGACTCCTAGAGAAGGAAGGAATGGGGAGCCAGGGTTGAAAAGGGATCTGTTGTATACCATGCTCACTACCCAGGTGACAGGATGTTTCTTATTCCAAACCTCAGCATCGTGCAAGATACTCATGTAATGAACCTGCACATGTACCCCCGAATCTAAAATAAAAGCTGAAATTATTAAAAAAAAAAAAAAGAGGGGGGATGGTGGGGGTTGGAATGAACTTTAGATATGTAATAAGTTTGTTTGAAAACAATTTCTCATGCTTTCATCAAAAATTAATTTTCCTCAAACTCCAAATTCTCCACCTTGAGAATGAAAAGTATATTTGAATTTCAAGAAGGTATCAGCATGAGAACTTCACAGTTTTCTAATTTGTGGAGACAAAATAATTCTTATAACATCAACCATAGATTTCCTCTACAAACCCCTTGTAATTCCTTTCTGATCTCTCTCCCTTCTAGGATCTTGGGGCATCTGAAAGACTCAAAGCTATGTAAGCACAATGTATTAGTTGTTGGAGATGGGATGGCTTCTTGTCTTCTTTCCCTTGTGATACCGTTTGGCTGTGTCCCTATCCAAATCTCAACTTGAATTGCATCTTCCAGAATTCCCACATGTTGTGAGAGGGACCCAGGGGGTAATTGAATCATGGGGCCAGTCTTTCCCATGCTATTCTCCTTATAGTTAATGAGCCTTATGAGCTCTGATGGTTTTATTAGGGGTTTCCACTTTTGCGTCTGCCTCATTTTCTTTTGCCACCACCATGTAAGAAGTGCCTTTCACCTCCTGCCATGATTCTGAGGCCTCCCAGCCATGTGGAACTGTAAGTTCAATTAAATCTCTTTTTCTTCCCAGTCTTGGGTATGTCTTTATCAGCAGCATGAAAACGAACTAACACACCTTGTTTTCTCACTGTGGGGTTGTAAACATTTGTAAATGTGGCCACCTCAGAACAGATGTTAAGTGTTATTAAGAATTGTAGGGTAGCAATGAAGCCCGTGTAGGACCTTGCCTTGTGTAGGACCAAGTTTTCTGTTTTCACACCTTATTTTGTCCTCCCCTTAAAAGATGTCTCCTTCTAGTATTCTACCAGACTGCCTTAGTCTTCTCATTTTCCTTTCTATCAAAGCTTATTTTTATAAAGCCTGGGTTCAATATATTGATGTGATTGTGATATGACCCTCCTTCTAGAGGCAAGGCATTGTAACAGAATATCAAAATTGTAAAGATGACACCCCCAGACCCAAAAAAAACAAACCCTTGGCCTTGAGCAGTCCTGTTAGAACCAAGTCTATAGGGAAGTTTGTGAAAGTAACTTGCAAAGCTATTCAATATGGACATTAAATAGCCTAGTTTTTCCTAATTGTGCCTCATTTCGACTGTGTCCTCTGGACACTACTGGCTCCCCAGTGACTGGGTTGAGTATAAGCCCCTAAATATGAGTAAAAGAAAAAGTTAATTTGATCACTGAGTCTTGCTAGCATATTGAAAATTGGATAAATTAATGTTCAACTGTATGTTTTGTCTTTGGCCAGCCAGATGAGGCCTATTTTTGGATTTAAACTGCTTAGAATTCTTCAGGCAAGTCTTGATGGAGCAATTCTTGGACAGCCAGAGCTTCACCAGGTTCACACGAGAACTCAGATGAAGTCAACACCTCATCCACGCTGGTGTCCTCTGGAGAGCTGAAACCATCGACAGCTGGTTTTCACAGCACCAGAATGATAAGTGCAAGTTCAGTAGATCAGTGTTTATCATCCAGGTGCCATATTGTGCCCCAGGAGACGTTTGACAGTGATGGGGTATTACTGGCATCTAGTGGGCAGAAGTCAGATGCTGCTTAACATCTTACAACAGGACAGTTGCCACAGAAAGCATCCAGACCCAAATGCCAATAGTGCCAAGGTTGAGAAGCCCTGCAGGAGAGAATGCTGAATGTCACAACCAGGGAAGCAAAGTCTGTCAGTGGTGAAAGGGATGTGTACGGGGCTTAGAAAAGAAGCAAAGCCAGAGTCAGGACACAGGTAGATTCTGGAGAACTGGAAGTGAGGACCAAAACCAGGAGGATAGTGAGAGAAACCAAGACCATGGCTACAATCCAGGTTGCGATACTCGAAGCTCCCTTGGCTTGCGTGGTGGAGGACTGGGCTTGCCTAATTTCTAGGCATGGATTTGGGGCTTGTAATAATGGTGGCAGATGGGCAGTGCTTTGGGAACGTAGCTGACCACTGCATGGGTGCTAACTAGCCCGAGGGTCTTAAAGAATTTGTGTGGGCCTTGAGGATCCACTACAGACGTTAAATAGTCATAGAATTGAATCTAGGACATCACTGTCTGCTACCACCAGTTTTACCTGTTCTAAGAATCCTAATGGCCTGATTTAATTTATAGATTTTTGTTTTGTTTATTTTCAGTAAAACATCATGTTAGTGTATTATGGAGGGAAGTGAATTCATGGCTGGTGCTTCTTTTTTTTTTTTTTTTTTGGAGATGGAGTGTCACTCTGTCACCCAGGCTGGAGTGCAGTGGCGTGATCTCGGCTCACTGCGACCTCTGCCTCCCGGGTTCGAGTGATTCACCTGCCTCAGCCTCCCGAGTAGCTGGGACTACAGGCACGTGCCACCATGCCTGGCTAATTTTTTGTATTTTTAGTAGAGACAGGGTTTCACTGTGTTAGCCAGGATGGTCTCGAACTGCTGACCTATTGATCCACCCGCCTCAGCCTCCCAAAGTGCTGGGATTGCAGGCGTGAGCCACCACGCCTAGACATTCATCTTGATATCTCTTAATAGGATCATGAGGCAGTGTGGCAGGAAGAAAAAATTGTATTTGGTTAAAAAAAAAAGTAAAGAAAAGAAAAAAGAGACTCTGCCTTTTAAGGGAGGAAGAGCATGACTATCAGAAGTGAATGGCTCTTTGATGGAGTAAAATGCTTTGATGAGACTATGTGGTTGATGAAGATGCCTCTGTCTTGCCTACTTCTAGGCAAAACCTAGATTTGTAAGGGTAAGTGAGAGAGCTCAACTGCCTCACCTTAGAAAATAAGGATTTTGACTGTTTGTGGGCAGCCCACGAATGAGGGCTTGAGGGGCCCAGTATGTGAGAACTGGAGAAACCGAGCGGGAAACCGAGGCCATGAGAAGTTCTCCAGGAAGGAGACATTATGGGAAGTGTGTGAAAATGACACAGCTTTAAATTAGGCACATTCTGGCTGTGAAGGAGTGGTTGTGAAGAAACCACTTCTGTTATCCCTAAAAGCCTCAGTAAACATTCTCTACACCGTAACAGCTTGGGGATAGTTGTGGGGGAAGAGGGAGGGAGGCTGAGTGGGGTTCAGAAGCAGCAGGAAAGAGAGGTGACCCGCAGGAGGGTAAGCCCTACCCCAGCCACTCCTCTTTCCCATTCCCACTCTCTGAGGCACTGGAAAGGTCACAGGGCATCTTATAGCACATGAGACGGGAGCTTGAGCCATTTTATTTCGATAATAAAAGAAAATGTGCCCTTATCAAACTAGAGGTGTTTGGGACATCTGATTTATAGAACTGAGTCAGGGGGAAGAACTGTCAAGCAATGGTGACATGCACCAGCTCTGCATAGTGGGCCCCGGCTTGTCACATAAGTCTCCTTGGGCAAGTGTTTTCTGCGTAGATAATGCGTAGATTTTAGAAACTTTCCTGTGACTTTCTCAAGGTCTTTTGGTGACACATGCAGCTTGAAGCTTTGTGAGGGGCTAGAGTCTAATCCCTTCTTGCCCAGCTTGGCTGTGGGAGAGGAAGGGAGATATGATAGGAGTTGGCTTTGACTGAGGTGGTGTAGCCTGGGGTTGCAAGGGCTGTTGCCAGGGCTCTCTGGTGGCATCACATGCTTCAGGAGTTGGATGAATTTTCTATCATCTTTTGAAGTCTGTCGCCTGAAGATCTCTTGATTTTGTTGCATTGCACAGATCATGTCAGCTGTGTCTCCTTGCCGTCCTGAGAGTGCCCAGCTGCCAGCCCACAAGCTCTTAAAAGAGGCTGTTTGCCAACAGTGACGAGTTGAAGATGCCAAGGCGTTTGCTGCAGTCATTTTTCTTGCCCAATCTTTATCATCTTACATTAGTCAAGAGTATTAATGGACAGTCCTGGAGTGTCCAAATTTCGGCAATTCATCTTTTTCCCAATCCTACCAAGGGTGTTTCTATGTAGTTGTTGAAATCATAATGTTTGTGCATTATTGCTGTTCTCCAGGTACCATAAACTTCTTCCTCTCCTGGATCTTTGCTCACCAAATCGACCCTAACACTTTCTCTTCAGTCTCTTTCTCTTGACTTTAGATCTTGCCCCTAGACCTTCACTCAGCTGGTTTCTCCTCATTGCCTCCATCTAAGTTCAAATGTTTCCTCTTTGGACAGTCTGGAGTTTTGCTCCCCCTCCTCTTCGCCACTCTATAGTAGTTTTTTTTTTTTCCTTAAAATAGTGCCTGTCACTACCTGTATTGGCTTGTTTAATGGCTTAGTGTCTAAGTCGGTTGTGTTGCTACAAAGGAATACCTGAGGTTGGGTAACTTATAAAGAGAAGACGTTTGTTTGGCTCGTGGTTCTACAGGCTGTACCGGAAGCATGGCCAGCATCTGCTTCTGGTGAGGGCTTCAGGAAGCTTCTACTTTTGGCGGAAGGTGAAGGGGAGCAGCATCACGTGGCAAGAGGAACGAAGGTGAAGGGGAGCAGCCATCACATGGCAGCGTACTGAAGAGAGGAGGTTTTAGGCTTTCTCTTAGCACCCAGATCTTGCCTGAACTAATAGAGTAAGAACTCACTCGTAGGGATGGCACCAAGACATTCATGCAGGATCTGCTCCCGTGGTCCAAATCCTCCACTGGCCTCACCTCCAACACTGGGGCAAATGTCCAAACTGTATCACTTGCTTATTATCTTTCTCCCTCTACTAGAATATGAGCTCAAGAAAGACCAGGATTGCATCCAACATGCTCACCATCGTATCCCCCAACACACAACTGTGCCCTGCACATAATAGGTTCTCAAGAAATAGTCATGTAATAAGTGAATAGCTGAAGGAATGAATGACTAAGTGAAACTTCTCTTTATAACAAATAAATGTAATAGTCCTTTCTAAGCTCTCACCCTCCTCATTGTCCCTGGTGGGTTCCCACCACACTCAGAATTACTGTTCACCTTTCCATGCATATGAGGCCCTGCCTAATCAGGTGCTGGTCTTCTTACCTTCCTATCTCCTACCACTTTTCACCTTGCTCCAGGAACTCCACTGTCTTTTCTGTTATAGGAACATGCCAGGGTTATTCTTCATGGTCTAGAGCACAAGCTCTGAACCTAGCTGCATCTGCTTTTGAACTCCAGTTTCGCTTATTAGCTGTGTGATATTGGGAAATTCTTCATGTTCTCTAACCCTTACCTCCCTCATCTTTAAAATGGAAGTAATGATAGTTCCTATCTCATAGGTAACAACTACATGGGGCAGCACACTCAAGGAATTGAGGAAGTTTCAGTGATTGCCCACTTTATAAAGACAGTGTTAAGGCAGTGCAGTGCAGTGGTTTGGGAGCCAGGAACAGCATGTGGGCTGGAGTGTGGCTGTAGGACAGGAAGTCACAGATATGGATTGAGGGTGGAGTAGGAAGTCCCTGGAACATCATCCTGGGAGCTTGAGATTGTAGTCTACGTTTCTCTTGTTATTAACTATTTAGGGTGATGGATCTCTGACGTGAGTAGAAGAGTTCCCCTCAGCCCCAAAGGTTATATCCATCTAGAACCTCACCATGTGATTTCATTTGAAAATAGTGCCTCTGCAGATATAATTTAGGTAAAACTGGAGATGAGATCATACTGGATCAGGATGGGCTTTAAATTTAATGAAAATGTCTTTATAAAAAACAGGAAAGCCAGGAGCGGTGGTTCACACCTGTAATCCCAGCACTTTGGGAGACCGAGGTGGGCAGATCACCTGAGGTCGGGAGTTCGAGACCATCCTGACCAACAATGGAGAATCCCCATCTCTACTAAAAATACTAAATTAGCCAGGCGTGGTGGTGCACGCCTGTAATCCCAGCTACTCTGGAGGCTTAGGCAGGAGAATCGCTTGAACCCGGGAGGCAGAGTTTGCAGTGAGCCAAGATCATGCCATTGCACTCCAGCCTGGACAACAAGAGTGAAACTCTGTCTCAAAAAAAAAAAAAAAAAAAAAAAGGAAAGAAAAGAAAAGAAAAAACAGGAAAGAATGCACAGAGACACAAGGAAGAAAGTCATGTTAAGATGGATGCAGAGATTGGAGGGATGCAGCCACCAGTGCAGAAATGCCTGCAGCCACCAGTAGCTGGAAGGAAATGAAGGATTCTCTCCTAGAACCTTTAGAGAGAATGCGGTCCTGTCAACACCTTGATTTTGGACTTGCTTATAGCTTGTATACTCTTACTTTGGATACAATTTTATCCAAACTTGGCTAAACAGTTTCTCAGCCTACAGAAAATTTAAAATGGAGAAGGTTCAATTTGATTCTTACAGATACAAAGCAAGAAAATGATGGGAACATTGGAGGAGGCCAAGAAAACCTATAAAGAGCAAAAATATGAAGTCAGCATTGTGGTGGCTTTAAGATGTTTGGTGTGGCTGCAGGCACCCTGCACAGGTGAATCCCTCAGGGGATCCCTATATCACATGTAGTGTGATTATTTGACGTTCATGATCATCTAGAGACATACAGAGCAGGTGAATCTATCTTCTGTATATTCTGCCTAAGGCAGAGAAATGTTCAACTCTCTTTAAAATAGTTCCATAATTTTTTCTAAAAACTTTTGCTTGAAAACTGTAAGCTTCCTATATCTGGAGCATTTCACTTTAAATATCTGGATAAATATGTTATCTTCTTACTTAGACATTTCATGTGTTTAGGGATTGTCATTTAAATTCTTCTTAATCCATATAGCTGCTAACACTTCCTGCAGAGTGAAACCATCATAGATGTGAAATAAAGACCTATTGATTTGAGTTAACTTTACTTGTAAAATCTTCTGAGTGTTTTAACTTCATTCATTTAATCTTTCAGCTTTTACAGTTTCAAGAGTTTGTGTCACCATTAGAAGAATTCAACTGTACCTCCAGGTGACAGCAGTTGCTCTGGTTGGGTGGGTGATCTCAGGAAGCTTTAGAATGATTTGTCTGTGAGGGAAGTAAGACACTTTCAGAGCTTGACTTTAGAAGGTGTGAACTGGCTAGATAATGAACCCTAGGGCTAACAGTGCATAGCAGTGGAAAGGAGGTGATGGTGTTTTCAGTTTGGACCTCAAACATCAATACCCTTCTAGTAGTGGGAGGAACAGAGCCCCTCCTTTACCTGTCCAATAGAAAGAATGAGATGGCAAGACAATGGGACAGGCAAAGTGAATTCAAATGTAAGACAGAGTTCAGGTGAGAGAGCCAGGGCATCACTCAGCCATTCCTGACATATGTAACTGGCAACTAGCAAGTGGCAGAAAGGAAGTGAAATCTCCATAAAGATGTTTTTAAAGTGAGCTTCAAGTATTTGGAGACAATTCAGTGTTACAAAAAATCTGCAGATCTCTGGATAAAGCAGAGGTTCCAGCATGGGACCAATGGAGCCTCAAAGGTGGAAAGAAGACAGACAAGACCAGGGCAGAACACATCTCTTCGTTTCTCTTGGCTTTCCTGGATAAGGACTGCGTCAGTCCTGTGGAAGGACAGGCCATCAGCTCCGGAACACTGTATGTACTTTCCAGTATATACTGCTAGCTGTGTGATGTTGGGAAAATGCCTGACCCTGTCTAACCCCCACTTCCCTCATCTGTAAAATGGAAATAATGATAGTACCTACCTATCTGATAGGTGGCAACTACAAGGGGCAGCATATTGAAGGAATTAAGGAAGTTTCAATGAACATCAGCTTCATGAACGCAGTGTTCATAAAGGCAGCTCAGTGCGGTGGTTTGGGAGCCAGGAGCAGCACGTGGGCTCGCGTGTGCCTGCAGATGAGGTCAGAGATGTTGCTAATGATGGAGAATAAATGATGCGGTTTTCATTACTGACCTTGAAATCATTCATTCATTCACAGAACATGTTTTTGTCTACTTACTAAAACACTAAATTAAATAATCCCAGGTTTTGTTTATTATAGATAGTAAGACTTAGTGGACCCAAAGTTATTGACATCCAGAGTAGACAAACATCAGGTGTGCAGTGCTTCTGTGCCAAGCGTCCTTCATCTAGATGTGCATGGATCATATTTGGGAGGAAGGAGGAGTTCCTGGAGATATATGGAATTCAGTGTGGTTGCACATGTGCACTTTCACGGCCAGCCAAATCAATAGCTTTCACTATGTTTTCCAGGGTCTGTGATCCTAATAGGGATAAACGACGCAGCCTTTTAGAGTACTCTCTTGAAACTTTATTATTGCTATAATACATAAATAATACAATGTTGAAGTTGTCAAAAATGCATATGAACAAAAAGAAAAATTATTAATGCAAAGACTAGTTATCTAGCTATTCCTTCAGATTTTAAATATTAAAAACATTGTATATGTATAAAAATCTGCATACACAACAATTAAAATACACATTAAATATATATACAGTCATGCAGTGCTTAACAAGAGGGATATGTTCTGATAAATGTGTCGTTAGGTGATTTCATCACTGTGCAATTATCAGGGTACACAGCGTTTACACAAACATAGATGGTATATATATAGTTTATGAACATTTATTCACATGGAAAACCAACTGTTTAGCACCATTACTGAATATCAGTCATTTCCCCTGCTTGATCTGCAATGCCAGTATCAAGTACCATATATCAGGTTTCTACATGTGCTCCATAATAATCTTATGAGACCATCATTATACGTGCAGTCTGCTGCTGGTTGAAATGTCATTATGTAGCTCATGACACGTTATATATACTATATATTCTTAGAACAGAATAATGGTATACAACAAAATATTGGTGAATTGTTTTTCTGCTTTGAAAATCATCCATGCCTTTTCTTATAAATAAATACACATTTGCATAATCATCCTAACAGCTGTATAGTAATAAATGTATAATAATTTACTGAAGCATTTAAGATTTTTCTGGATTTGCCCCTATTATAAATGGCACCGAGATGTATAATACTTTTTGCCCACTTACGGAATTATTTTTAAGGACAAATTCCAGGAGTAGCCTTCCTAAGCCACTTTTTAGGTCTTTTGATGTTTTATCCAGTTGCTTTTTAAAACATTTTATGTCAATTTATACCTCAAGGATAGTGTAGGATGGTGCCTCCTGCCTCTTTTCTATCACTTTGCCAAAATTGGGTATGATCATGCTTTTTATCTCTGTTAATAAGATATTTATTTCAATTTCAAGTCTTATTGAGCTATGGGTTGGAATTGCATTATATATGTGAATTAGCCAAATTAAACATATCTTCACATTTTGGTGGCTATTTTTATATTCTGAGAATTGTATGTTATTATTGTCGTTGGCGTCTTAGGGCATTCATCTTTTTTCACTTGTGAGAATTTTTACATATGAGTCCTGCAGCGTATATGCTACAAATAAATTTTTTGGTTTGGTTTGTGGTTGACTGAATATTTGTAGAACGAAAATTGTAACCTTTTACATAGCCAGATCTTTAAACTCTTTCATTTAAGTGTTGCTCCTTCATGTTATATCTAACTGGATATGAGATTATATAAATATTCATCAGTGTTTTCTTCTAGAGACTTCATAGTTTCATTTTGACACTTTATCTTATTTCTATTTTTATATCACTCAACACTCTTTTTTTAGGTTGTGCATGGTAACAAACGGTCCCCACATGTCAGGGGCTTATAATAATAATTAATTACTTCTCACTCACTTTACGTGGTGGCTTTGGTTAGCTTTGGTGCTATTCCAGGTGTGCCTCATTCTGGGACCTAGACGGAAAAGGAAGCCTCTACTCTGGGCTCCTGGAAGAGGGACAAAGAGCAACAGTGGGAGCATGCAATGGCATATGGAACTTTTACTATATTACGGTATTTGTCACTTCTATTCACATTTCATTGGCCAAATCAAGCCACATCGCTAAGCCTGACGTCAGTGAGGCACGGAAATGTAGTCTCATGGGAAAGGCAGCTCATAATGCAGAACTAAGTACAATCTACCTTATTTTTAGAGTAGGGTCTAACTTTATAGTTTTCCAATTACTTAGCTGATTGCTTCAACACTATTTTTTAATAACCCGTATTTTTTACACTACTCTGTGATACTACTTTTATTCCATATCATATTCCAATAGGTCCTTCTTCCTGTTCCTAAACTTTCTGTTGGGTTTCACTGAGCACCAGGATTATGAGTGCTTTTTAAGTCAGATAGGGTAAGGCCCACTTTATTTCCCTTCACTTAAAAAGAGTTTTGGGGCTGTGAACAGTGGCATATGCCTGTAATCCTAGCACTTTGGGAGGCCAAGGCAAGTGGATCACTTGAGGTCAGGAGTTTGAGACCACCCTGGCCAACATGGCAAAAGCCCATCTCTACAAAAAATACAAAAATTAGCTGGGCGCGGTAGTACCTGGTTGAGGCATGAGAATCACTTGAACCTGGGAAGTAGAGGTTGTAGTGAGCCGAGATCATGCCACTGCACTCCAGCCTGGGTGACAGAGTGAGACTCTGTCTCTGAATAAATAAATAAATATATAAAAATGAAAAGAGTTTTGGGTACTCTCTAGTTACTATTCTAGTTGAATTTTTGAAAACCTGTATTCATTCCAAAAAAAAAAGAAGTCCTATTGAGCTATGGGTTGGAATTACGTTATATATGTGGATTAATTTGAAAATAACTGATTTGTTTGCCGTGTTGTCATTTTATCCGTGAAGATAGTATGCCACTTTATTTGTCCTGGCCTGTTTTGTAGATTTTGAAGAGTATGTTTTAAATTTCAAATTTATTTTTTCAAGAAATATTTTAGTTTTTGATACTTTTGCAAAGCTAGTTTCCCCATGATTCTTTATAAGCAGTTGTAACTAGTATGTGGAAAAGCTATTGTCTTGTTTCATAACTATTTTCTAGTTTGATAACTTTCTGGACTAGTTTATATATTTTAATAGTTTTTTGGACGATTCTCCTTTATTTTTGAAACCAAGTATTTATACATATTGTAGTTTACATATTATTTATTTCCCTAACTTATTGAACTAACCAAAAATTCTAAGAAAATATTGAAAAATATTGGTTTTTTTGATTCACCATTTTCTTACAAGAGTAAGAAAGATTTTAGAGGGAGTGGGAATCTTACTAACATTTATGAACCATTTTTCTAACCCTAGTGCAGTAGGATTGTTCAACCAAGAATACAGTTGAATTTATCAAAGGCTTTTCTTTTTGTCCTTTAAGCTCTCTATATAAACTAGTCTACAGGGTTTTTTTTCTTGTTTCTATTATTAAATTATACTGATGATTTTATAATATTGAACTATCCTTGCATGTCTAAAAATAATGCTGGCTGGACACAGTGATATTCTTTGAATATACAGTTATATTTAACTTGCTATAATTATTTGGATGACTTTTTATATCTATATTTAAATTTTAATTTGTCTTCAAATTTTTAGGGGTATTTTTGTCACCTTTTTCTATATCAAAGTTATATTGATTTTATTAAATTAATTAGAGTATCATCTTTTTTTAAAATAACATTTTAGAAGAGTTGGAAGGCTATAGGAATTAATTTCTTTCTTAAAAGTATTCCATTCATCCTAAAACATGTTGGGGAAAACTTTTTTTCTTATACTTCTTACATGGCTCTTCGGATTTTTGAGTTTTTGAGTCAAATTATTAATAAATGATATTGAAGCAATTAGTTAAATGGACTCTTTTGCATCAATTTTAGCTATTTATAATTTCCAGCAAAATTTGCCCATTAGTCAAGATTTAAAAATTGATTGACTTAGCCTCTAAGGTATCTTGTACCATTTAAAATATTTCAGAAGTTGTAAATTAAAAACAATATTGAAATTTCAATTTACAAGATTTCAAAGATAGGAACAAAGGCAGAGCAAAGGTGTCAACTCCATCTGCTACCAACAGATGGCGATAGCAGTCACTTTACATTGCTTTAGATTTAAGAACAAATGGACTTTGAAAGTATTCCAGAACCTGATCTCTTTAGAACTTTTACTGTTCCTAACGTTACGTAATTGCCTTGCTTCTCTGTTCCCTCCCTCCCTCTTTCTCTCCTCCCTCTCTCCCTCCCTTCCTTCCTCCTCTTCATCCTCCCTCTTTTTCTCCTTCCCTCTCTTCCTTTCTCTTGTCAAGACTTGGAATGCGTTAGTCTTTTCCAAAAATTAGAGCCTGGATTTGCTTTTTGATTTATATTTGTTAATTCCCAGTTTTTAAATTCAGTGTCCTTTTCTAGCTTTTAAAAAGGTGCTTAGTTTATTTTTAATATTATTTAGTAATGAAAGCATTTAACTTATAATGACTCACTGAATAACACCTTGACTGTATTCCATTGATTCTGATATAATCTACTTTTACTATAATTAACATCTAAATAATATCATTGCAATTTTGTTATGTTCTTATACATAATTATGTAGGAAAGAATTTGTTTTATATTCCGTGAAGGGAGGTCTTTAATATCTAATTCCCTACAGTTATGAAGTTGTATAGGGCAGCAAAGTTGTTATAACATGAAAGGTTCACTGATGAAATAATTATTTATGAAATTGATCTTATCTTCGAGGTTTCTTTACCAGTAAGACCAGGGCCTATACCTGTTGATCTGGCCATATTTCTTTTTCTCGTAACCTCTAGATGATTGTGGCATATTTTTCTGACAAAACTTAGCAAACAGATTAGATTTGATTAAAAAGAGATCCTGTAGAATTTTATGAAGTTGATGAAAGTGATGTTGGAGAACTGCAGGAATCACTCAAATTTCTTTGATAAATTAGGACCTGGCAGAATGCAGCTAGAAGAGAAAAATCTACAAGATGATGACATGATAGTTTCAGAGAAGAAATATCTAAATAGAAAATCACTAAAAGAACCTTTGGGAAACTGATAAAGTCTTTGCTTTTTCTTAAGAAAAATTACTCTTAATTATTCAAACATAAAGGATGTCGTATCCTGAGGTCCTAAATTTTGTCAGAACAAATATGCCAAAAATCAGTGTTTATTTTTTCCCAGCACTTTGGGAGGCTGAGGTGGGTGGATCCTGGCCTACATGGTGAAACCCCATCTCTACTGAAAATACAACAACAACAAAAATTAGCCAAGTGGTGGGCGCCACCTGTGATCGCAGCTACTCAGCAGGCTGAGGCAGGAGAATCACTTTAACCTGAGAGGTGGAGGTTGTAGTGAGCTGAGATCGAGCCACTGCACTCCAGCCTGGGCAACAAGAGCAAGACTCCATCTTAAGAAAAAAAAATTTTTTTTTCTTTAATTTTAAGAAATATGTGACAACATAGACTCCCTGTGATAATTTTTGTTTCAATTTTCAAGGTAAAGTTCCACTCCAACTTTTTTTCACATTATAAAAATTTGAACTTCCTTATGAGGGGATTTGCTTTAAAAGGATTATTCTCAGAATCTATTATCCTCAGGCAATTTCTGTAATTTATTTATAGCATTATTGCATTTTATTATGTGTTCTATGTCAGTGGTCCACAACCTTTTTGGCTTCGGGGACCAGTTTCATGGAAGACAATTTTTCCCTGGTAGGTGGGAGGAGGGGATAGTGTTGAGATGATTCAGGTGTGTTACATTTATTGTGCACTTGATCTCTATTATCATTACATTGTAATACATAATGAAATAATCATACAGCTCACCATAATATAGAATCAGTGGGAGCCCTGAGCCTGTTTTCCTGAAACTAGACAGTCCCATTTAGGGGTGCTGGGAGACAGTGACAGATCATCAAGCATTAGATTCTCATAAGGAGCATGCAACCTATTTCCCTCACATGTGCAGTTCACAATAGGATTTGCCACTATGTTGCCCACGCTGCTCTCAAACTTCTGGCCTTAAGTGATCCTCCCACTTTGGCTTCCCAAAGTGCTGGGATTATAGGCATGAGCAACTGCACCCAGCCCAATAATTCTGGTTTTAGTTTTTGCTTTAAAAGTTAGACATTTAAACTTTTAATATTCTAGATCCTTTATGTATTTGTTTATTTGTTGTCTAATTGACCTGCCTAAAACAGAAATGGCATGTTTTGAGTTTTTCCAAATTACAGTTTGTGTCAATTTTTCTTTGTATTGGTAACATTAAAAAATGTATTTAAATGGAATAGTCTGAGGAATAGAACAATCCAAAAAGCTATTTATCTTATTTTAAATTTTAGTAGCAGTTAGCATTAGATGTTTTACATGTTTTTTTTGAAAAGCTGTGAGCATTGATAAGTATTTGCCAAATAGTGCGTTATATCCTTATTTAGAATTATGACCCTTATTCTTGCGAAATGCCCTCCTTTGTTCCATTTAGTTTTTTTGTCTGGATTTCTTTTCATCTAATATTCATTTTACATTTGTACCGTGTCTCTTATAATTTTTGGTTTTTAAGCATGTTATAATCACTTTTATTTTATATTTATATTTTATGAAAAACATGTCATTTCTGACCCATCATACTTAGGGAGGCTAATTTAAGAATCTTCGCCTCTCTGTGAGCATTTATCCCATTCACCTTAGTCTTTATGATAGATACTGCCCCCGCTACCTTAACTCATGTTTTCTATTTGTTGACTTCATTGCTGTCTCCTTTGTTTTCTAGCTTAAGTTATGTAGAGTATATTGACTTAACTGTTGTGTTTTTCTGTGTTTTAGAGGCTAATATAGCTTGTAAGTTCTAGAAATGGATTATCTTTGATGTTTTAAATTTGTTTCTTTTTCTCATTGTGGGATCAGGAGCAAAGCAGTTACCTTTGGGCTCCTAATGCTCTGTCTTCCATGTGAGAGGAAGTATTTAGTATAATTCACTTCCTCCTTCACAGATCTTAGTACCAGATTATTATTACATTGTTACTTTCCCCTTTCCATTTTAAAACTAGACTTAGGCAGGTGAGCGCAGTGGCAGGCGCCTATAATCGCTGCCACTCGGGAAGCTGAGGCACTAGAATTGCCTGGACCTGAGAGGTGGAGATTGCAATAAGCCAAGATTGTGCCACTGTGCTGCAGCCTAGATGACAGAGTAAGGCTCTGTTTCAAACAAACAAAAAACTGGATTTAAAACAACTTGGACTTAAGTATTTTGACCAATTTCAGGGTTTATTACAGTCCCGTGCCTAAGATTTAAATTTTGATTAGAGCATACAGTCAGGCAATTTTTTAAAAGAAGGGCACATGAAATGTATATTTTCTGAGTTCTTGTTAATATGAGAATGTTTTGTGTTGTCTATACATGAAAATGGCTACTTTCTTTGTATAAAATGGTTACCGTTTTAATTTAAATAAACTGTGAAGACTTTAACTCACCACTTTCTTCTATGATATCTTCAGATTTTGCTTCTGTTTTATTTTTTCTCTTTAGTCATAATTTTTATCATATCTTTGTTCTCCAATCTCCATTTTCCATAATTATCATATTTTCTTTCTTCATCTTAATCTCTTTGTCCTTTTGTGCTAAATTCTGGGGGGCAAGAGGAAAGGGAGTACTCTGAAGTTTACTGTCCATATCATGTACTGCCAGTTATTGTCTACAATGTTGATTTATTTTTCATTTATTTATTTTCTTTTGAGACAGGATCTTGCTCTGTTTCCCAGCTGGAGTGCAGTGGCCCAATTTCAGCTCACTGCAACCTCTGTCTCCCAGGTTCAAGTGACTCTTCTGCCTCAGTCTCCTGAGTAGCTGGGATTACAGGCACACACCACCAAGCCCACATAGGTTTTTTTGTTTTTAGTAAAGATGTTAGCCAGGCTGGTCTTGAATCCTGGCCTCAAGTGATCTGCCCGCCTTGCCCTCCCAAAGTGCTGAGATTACAGGTGTGAACCTCTGCTCCCAGCCTTACAATGTTGATTTTAATTCTATGACAGCATTTAAAGTTTCCTTGAAATCTTTTCTGTCATTCACATTAAAAAAAAAAAATCTTTCTGTTGTCTATTCATCTCAATCTTACCTTATGACTCTCTATTATTACAAAAGTTTATTATTTTTTTTTTGAGAATCTCAGCTATGTTTTGAAATTTTTCTTCTGGATTTTGGAATAGCTTATTTTTAGAGATAGGCTCTCCCTGAGTTTCTTATTATTTAGTAGGTGTGTATTTTCTCAGATTAAATTCTCTATTTTCCCACTTACCTTGTGCTAAAGACTATTGAAATTACAGCTTTGTAGATAATTACAAATTCAGAATAGTATAATAATTCACTCTTAAGAGAAAAATATTCCTCCTCTTTATATGTATTTTTAGCTATACTGTTAATTTAGGTTAATAAAATAATACTATTCTCCAGAAATAACTTGGCCTTTAATGGCCTTCTACCTATTCTGAAGAGTCAATTTCTGAAAATGCTTTTATTGTTTTTTGTTGTTGTTAAAGAAACTTGATTTAAAAAAATGTTATTTCTTAGAATATTTATAGAACATTTGCAAAGATAGTAGAGAGATCCATATATTCCTCAGTTTTCCCTATTATTAATACTGTATATTAATATGACACATTTGTGATAATTAGTGACCAATATGGATACATTTTCATTAACTGAAGTCCATACTTTCTTCAGATTACCTTAATTTTAACCTAATACTCTTTTTTCTGTCCCAGGATCCCATCCAGGATCCCACATTACATTTGGTTAACATGTCTCCTTAGACTCCTCCTGGTTGTAACAGTTTCTCAGATTTTCCTTGTTTTTGATACCCTTGACAGTTCTGAGGAGCACTAGTCATTTATTTTGTAGAATGCCCTTTGGCTGAGGTTTGTCTGGTGTTTTCCTCATGATTAGATTGGGGTTATGGGTTTTGGAGAGAAATATCGTTTTTATCATATTGTATCAAGGGTACATGCTGTTCACATGATTTGTCATTGTTGCTGTTGGTGTTGATCACCTGGCAAAGGTGGCGTTTGTCAGGTTTCTCTAAGGTAAAGTTATCACTGCTCACCCCATCACTCTTTCTGTACTGTACTCATTGGAAGGAAGTCACTTTGTGCATCCCACACATAAGGAGTAGGGATTTATGCTCAGTCTCCTTGAGGTTGGAGCATCTATATATATTACTTGGAATTTTCCTGCACAGGAAAATGATCTGTTCTTAACCATTTACTTGTTTATTTAGTTATTTTACTATTGACTCATAAATACTTATTTTATACTTTTAATCCAATACTACTTCATTTATTTTGTATTCATATTGCTCCAATTTTGGCCACTGGCAACATTTTCATTTGGCTCCTTTGACTTTTCGCCATCACTGTGGGTTTATTTATCTTTGAGCACTTCCTTACTTTCTGGAACCGTAAGATGTTCCAGGCTCATCTTGTATATGTCCCATCCTAGTCCTAGAATCAGCCATTTCTCTAAAGCAAAAACACCCTGGTTCTTTTTATTGGAGAACAGTATTAGCAATCCAGATCTGGGTAGTTGGTTGGTTTGCTCAGTGCTACTGGGGGATTGTTACTTCTAGTCCCTCTCAGTTGACAGAATAAGGAAATGTGTGTATACCTACCTGCATATATATACATATCTATTAAATATTTTTATACATAACTATCTGTATCTATATTAAGTGAAATATGTTCATACTGACATCTCCAGCTCAAGTCCATTACCACACGCATTGTTCCAGTCTCCACCCATCACTTCTCTGTAGACTTCCCTTCCAGAATCTTGCTTTTAAAAAATATTTCCATGGCCAGACATGATGGCTCATGCCTATAATCTCAGCACTGTGGGAGGCCGAGGCGGGCAGATCACGAGGTCAGGAGCTTGAGACCAGCCTATCCAACATGGTGAAACTAAAAATAGAAAAAGTAGCCTGTAATCTCAGCTACTCGGGAGGCTGAGGGACAAAAGTTGCTTGAACCTGGGAGGCAGAGGTTGCAGTGAGCTAAGATCCCACCACTGCACTCCAGCCTGGGCAACAGAGTGAGATGCTGTCTCAGAACAAAAACAAAAACAAAAAAAACAAATGCTTAGCATGTCAGGGGGGGAATAAGACAGAGCAAGACTCTGTCTCGAACAAAAAGAAATTAAAAAACATTTCCTTAAGCAACATTATGTTTTCATGCTATAAATCTATCTATGCTTTTTTTTTTTTTCAAGACCTCAGGTATACATTTTATTTTATTTATTTTTTTAATTGCATTTTAGGTTTTGGGGTACATGTGAAGAACATGCAAGATTGTTGCATAGGTGCATACGTGGCAGTGTGATTTGCTAAATCTATCTATGTTTTAAGTGTGTTTGTGTGAAAGGTTCATTATAGAACATTTGGAAAATTCAACAATGTCCATGGAAGAAAACCCAAATCTCTTTCTAGACTCAGTCACTGCTAACATCTTCACACATATGCACACAATTTTATAACTAAAACTGTGATTATACTAGACATACTGTTTTGTAATCTGCTTTTTCTACTCAACAATGTATAATGAACTTTACCACCATGTCATTATGTATTTTTCTTAAAGGTCATGATTTTAATTGCCTGCAGAATATTAACCTTTAATTTTGAAAATGTGAGTTTTGATTTTTTTGGTATTAAAAATAACTATAATAAATACTTGAAAACATAAATCATTATGCACATATATTATATTTTTTATTTAAACTATTTTGTGGAAGTTAAATTACTGGGCCCTATAGTAGAAATATTTTAAGGAGTATGATAAACGATTCCAAATTTCCTTTTAGAAAAGAAAGCAGTAATTTAGCTTCCTACCAAAATTGTATGTGAGCCATTTTCTCTACATCGTTAGCAACACTATATATTGAAATAATTTTTTGAAATAATCAATTGATTAAAATGACATTTCAGTGTTGTTTTATATTCAGTTTCTTTTATTGCAAGTGTGTTTGAATAGCCTATTTCCTAAGTTCATTGCCCATGTATATTTCATTTCTATATTTCCTTTAATACCTTTTTGATTTTTTTCTGAGAGTATTTTAAAAAATTATTTCAAAATAACATTTTAATTTGAAAATAAATATGTACTCAATACAGAAGACTTTAAAAAACACAGAAAAAGACAAAGAAAACATAATTACCTATGATCTCATCACCCATTCTTACTTTACTGCTATCATTCTCACTTCGATGTGTGCTGAGGTCCGAATGCTTGTTTCCCTTCTGCAAATTATTACATTGAACCCTAATCACCAGTGTGACAGTTTTAAGAGATACACCTTTGGGAGATGATTAGGTCACGAGGGTAGGGCCCTCATGAATGGGATGAGTGCCCTTATAAAGGAGGCCCCAGAGAGCTGCCTTGCCTCTCCATCACTCCAGAATGCAGAGAGAAGGTTTCATCTGTGAACCAGAAAATGAGCCCTCTCCTGACACAGTCTGCCTTGATTTTGGACTTCCCAGCCTCCAAAACTGTGAGAAATAAATTATGTTGTTTACAGTTTACCTGGTCTATGGCATTTTGTTAATAGCTGCCCAAATGGACTAAAAGAATGTGTCTATTTATATAACAGAAATTATTTTATATTTTATAAATAGTTAATTGGAAAAATGGCATACCAGACGCCTTGTTTTGTAGCCTGCTTATCGACCACGTAATCATTATTATTTCCCCAGTTAATAAACAATAGTCTTTTCCTACTTTAAAGGAAGGTACTCTTGGGAATGCATGTCTATGCATCTTTTCTGTGGCCTTTCTTCACCAGGATATATGACTGTATTCAACAGGACCCAAATCTGGACCATCTCCAAATTCCATGGCACCATTCTCTGTTCCCTGAGGATTTCTGCAGGATCTGCCTCCAGGAATTGACAGCCATGATATTCCCTTGAGCTTCTGTCACTGCCCGCTTCGGCCTTGGGAACAGTGGGTAGGAAGCATGGTCACTCTCGGCTTTATTACCACATTCCAAGCACATACACAGCTGTCTCTAAATTTTCCACAGCACAACTGAGATATGGCTGTACCATTTCACAAAACTCGTCTAAAGATCTTGATATAAAACAAGAAAAATTGAACACAGAAAATTAAAACCAATAACTGGGTTATTCTCTGAGTCCACAGATTCAAGTGTCTCCACCTGAGTTTCCAGCCAGCACTTCCCGGGCCACTTCCTAGATGGGGTGACCCTGTACAGACGGCTCACCCCCATTTATTTGCTGGTGGATTTCTCTGATGCCCTTTTCTGTGGTGGAGCTTCAGGTTCCTGCCCCTCTGCAAATTCTCACTTGTCATCCACAGACTGGTTCCCACCAGGATGATTGACAGTTGCAGAGGCAACGCTTCTCAGAAATAAAAATAAGCCTAATGCCCTGCCCACAGTGTTCTTTTGGACACTCTCTCCGAACAGACTGTAATGATCAAGCACCTGTACGTTTTCTGCAGTCCAATTACTCAGCATAAAACTGAAGTCCCCCTATAGGCTAGCAGAAACTCCGAAAGACACAGGCATAAAGCTAATTATTGCAGTACTATTTGTAATTCTAAAAAGCTGTCCATCAATAGGGGAGTGGTTGAATAAACTATGATACAGCCACACCATGGGGTATTATGCAGCTGTTGGAAGAAAGAGTAATTCTGAATAATGTTAAGGATGGTTTCTAGGATATACTACTTACTGAAAAAAGCAAGGTAGAGAAAAGTGCACAGCATACCAACTTTTTTCTAAGAAAAGGTGGTATGCACATGTATGTGCCTATCTGTTTATATTAAAAATTCAGTAGGCCGGGCGCGGTGGCTCACGCCTGTAATCCCAGCACTTTGGGAGGCCGAGGCAGGTGGATCACGAGGTCAACAGATCGAGACCATCCTGGTCAACATGGTGAAACCCCGTCTCTACTAAAAATATTAGCTGGGCACGGTGGCACGTGCCTGTAATCCCAGCTACTCAGGAGGCTGAGGCCGGAGAATTGCCTGAACCCAGGAGGCGGAGGTTGCGGTGAGCCGAGATCGCGCCATTGCACTCCAGTCTGGGTAACAAGCGAAACTCTGTCTCAAAAAAAAAAAAAAAAAAAAAATTCAGTAATAAACCATGCAATAAAATGGTTCCCTACAAGGGGAGTGAAGGAAGCTGGACTCCTCTAAATATATCTTGTTTTTCGATTTAATTTTGGAATCATGTAAATGTTTCACACAATTAAAAAATTAAAACATAATCCTTAAAAATCAAAATGAAAATAAGGGAATCTAAACACACAGTGAGTGTGACGTAACCGAGCATAAAGTTGTTTCAAGTGACTTTGAAACAAAGTCATTTGACTGGACATCCTTTGTGGGATAAACTCTTAAGTTCTAAAAGAACTACAAAACCTTTTGGGCTTTGTCCATTGAAAAAAACTAGAAACAATGACCAACCCATAGCCACAACCTGGTGTTCACATTTAAAGGAACCAGGAATCATTGGTGAAATTGTAGACCCTAAATCTGGTGGAGGAAATGGTCCAGATGAGTCTGAAAATCTTACACTAGAAAGCACGGATGCTATCAAAGGCTCTGGAGCTAGCTGGAAGAGCCTCTTGCTACCCAAAGCAGAGCAATTTCAGCGATAAGAAGAGGAACATCCATGTCCCTACAAAGGACATAATCTTGTTTCTTTTTATGGCTGCATAGTATTCCATGACGTATATGTACCATATTTTCTTGACCAAATCTGTCATTGATGACATAGGGGTTGACTCCATGTCTTTGCTATTGTGAATAGTGTTGCAATGAACGTATGTGTGGATGTATCTTTCTAACAGAATGATTTATATTCCTTTGGGTGTATACTACCTAGTAATGGGATTGCTAGTTCAAATGGTATTTCTGGTTCTGAATCTCTGAGGAATTGTCACACTGTCTTCCACAGTGGTTGAACTAATTTATATTCCTACTCCTCAGTAAACTAGCACAGGAACAGAAAGTCAAACACTTCATGTTCTCACTTGTAAGTGGGAGCTGAACAATGAGAACACATGGACACAGGGAGGGGAACAAGATGCACTGAGGCCTTTCGGGGGAGGATAGGGGTGGGGGAAGAGCATCAGGAAAAGTAGCTAATGCATGCTGGGCTTAATACCTAGGTGGTGGGTTGATAGGTGCAGCAAACCACCATGGCACACATTTACCTATGTAACAAACCTGCACATCCTGCACATGTACCTCCGAACTTAAAAAAAAGAAAAGAAACAATGTCAATGTAGTGAAACATTAAATGTGCTAAAATTTATGAGTTCACAATGAAACTAAAATCCCTCATGATCCTTTGGAGGATGATAGAGAGCCAACTCGTTGTTTGGAGAACTGAAAAAGGAAAAGAATAAAGCATTTGGCCAACCTTTTCTGCTCAACTGTACTCCAGAGAAATGAGAGTTGATCAGGGAAGATTTCATAGATGTATCCAGCTAATAAATAGGGAAGAAATAATAGACGATCACGATTTTGCAACTTCTGTTGAAATGGTGAATCTATGCAAGGATCATCAGTGACTGCAAAGATTACAAAAAGAAAGGCAAGCAAACATTATATGCCTTGTGATGAAAGCTCACAACAACAGCTATAAAGTCCTCTTGCCCCCGAAACAAACAAAATCTGATCAAACCTCTAAATCTAGCTACCAGTGTGTAGTAAATACTGCGTAGAGAACACCTAAACGACACCACTCCGAAATAATCTAGCTTCTTAAACAAATAAATTGCAAGAAAATGTTGACGGGGCATGAGGAACCTAAAGATTAACAAAGATTTAAGAAACACTGAAAACAAATGTCATTGATAGATGTGTGGATTCTGATTTATATAAACCGACTGTCAAAAAGTATGAGACAACAAAAAGTATTTATGAGAAATGTGGACACCAACTGAGTACTTGATAATATTAAGAAATTATTATGAATTTAGGTGTGATGACAGAGTTGTGGTTACATTTAAGAGAAGAATTCTTATCATTTAGAGATACATATCGACACTTTCAGATGAGATGATGTGATGTCTGGGACTTGCTTCAAAGTCATCTAGTGTGTAGCGAGGGAATAGGGCAGTAGAAATGAAATAAGAATGTAGCTGGGTAACAAGTACACGCACACTCGTATTATTCACTCTACTTTTGCATAGGTTTGGAATTTTTCATTGTTAGAAAAGGGTTTAAAAAAGGTAAAATACTTGAAGGAGGAGAAAGAAGAATAAACCTCCCCCACAGGACTTCACCAATACTCTTTAATTATGCTCCCTTAAAATTCTTCCCAATGCGTGGGGTGAAGAATGATGTTTTCATTTCCTGGGCTCCTCTGGATGAGGACGCTTCTTGAACGAGAACACGCACCCTCACCTCCCAAGATGTAGGAACAATGCGTTCTATTTAAAAAAGAAACATTTTCATATAATCTGCAAAGATGCAACTTTACCCACAACAAAGGCAGCCTTTTTCGTGATTCTTTAGAATTGCAGTTCTCAGAGTGGGCCAGGCAAATTGGGACAGTTGAAGCAATCTCAGGAATCTGTATGGTCAAAACTATTTTCATAGTAGTACCAAGACTTTTTGCCTTTTTTTGTGCCCATTCTCTCACCAGTGTATAGAGGAATTTTCTAGAAACTCTACAATTCTCGATAATTTTATTGCATTTACAGCTAATGGAATGTGTGTTTGTGTGTTATTTTTATGTGTGTATCTTGCATTTTTTCAGTTTTATTGTTAATAGCTTAAATATCCATAGATATAACCCACACAAATAAAAGCTCTTCAAAGTTTGTAATCATATTTAAGAGTGTCAACGGATCCTGAGACCAAAAAGTTGAGAACTCTGATACAGACAGCAGTCAGGTACTTGATGGGTACATATGCATTTCACAATCATGTCACTGATCTACTATGCACAAAGAAAAACTGCATTTTGATTGTCCTAGACAAAGGGGTGTTGAGCTCACAAACTTAAATCTAAGTTCCTTCTTATAACACAAACAACTAAAAAATAGACACTGCTTGCTTCCTAGCTTCCATCCACCTCTCACCCCAAGGTTTCAAAGTCACAGGACTAGTGCTTAGTCAAGGCTCAAGGCCAACAACTTGAGTATGTTTTATCTTCCGTGTTGGCATGTGCAAGGAGGAACTTTTCCCAAACATGCAGCCAGCAGGGAGTCTGGGCCTACTTAAGGCAACAGAAGCTCTACCTGTCTGTTCCAGAGGTTGTCCCAGGGGTCAGGAAATTTTCTTCTTACATTATAAAATAAGGCCAAATGTTTCTTACCTTGTTGAAATGATAAAATGACACAAGATGTATGAAATCAGTAAGTTCTGCCTACAATGCCTACAAGGAATGGCAAATTCATTTCATTACCAGAAACTGCTGGAGTCCATAAATAGTGAAACACTTTTTTTTCCCTTTTATTTATGGTCAAAGATGATCTCATTTGGGTTTCTGGGAGGTCTTTCCTTTTTGCTCTCCCTCCCTTGTTTCTCAGACCCTCTCGCAACCCCAATATCCATGGTCTTTTCCATCCCTCAGTCCTTATTCCAAATTCACCCTCTATCTTTCAGGTCTTCAAAGTTCTGAACATTAGTCCTGACTCCATCCTGGGGACAGCATCAGGTCCTTACAGTGTGAGTAGGGGAGGCGAAAAAGAGGCGAGGGAAACAAAAGACGGCCACACTTGGAAAGCAGGTGGCCCATGCAGATGCTCGTGAGTGGTAGCTGCCATTACTGACAGCACCATTTCAAGAGTCCTTCTCATCGCTGTTGTGGCCCTACTCTAACAGTCTTTGTTCTAATCCATTGACTGACAGTTTTGTTTGTAGTCACCTCCACCCCAAACCCCATGTCATTACATCCCTCCTTATTAAGCCGAAGCTAGATTGGTAACCATCACGCCATCATTTATAATAACTTCCTTACAAACACGCTTAACTCTCTTACCCATCTCTCCTTCTATTGACCTCACATGGCAAATCCCAACCTTGATTAAATCCAATGCCCCACCTACTTCAGCCTGACCCTGAACAGATGATTGTGAATGAATAAATCACAACCATGCTGACTACTCTGACTGGCCTGACTTTAACTTATGACCACAAATATCCAGTGGGCCTTCAGCACCTTCCAGCAATGCCTTTATATTTTCCGAGTTAACCCACTCTTCTCTTGAGCTGACTTTTTGTATCTTTTAATCTGTCCTCAAACATCTAACACTAGAAAAACCATTCACGTGTTGTCTAAATGTGGATACCTTTGGGAGTGAAAGAGGTTCTATTAACAGTTTTTTTTGTTGTTGGTGGTGTCGGGGTGGATACAACAGTCAAACCAATATTGTTCCAGGCAAATCACATTCCCTTATCTGATACATTGTCTCTTTTCCTCTCTTTCATCTGATGACTGCATGGCTTATTTTATGGAGAATACCGAAATAATGAACGAGAGCTCCAGTCTGTCAACCCAATTCATCTGCAGCCATGCTTGTTCTTCCAGTGGATGGTGTTTGAGTTTCCTGCAGCTGCTGTAATAAATTACCAAAGCTTGGTGGCTTGCACTAATACAAATTTATCCTCTCATAGTTTTGGAGGCTAGAAATCTGAAATCAAGGTGTTGGCAGGCCTCCAGGTAAGAATGCTTCCTTGCCTCTTCCTAGCTTCTGGTGGTAGCTGGCAATCCTTGGCATTTCTTGTCTGGCAGATGCATCACTTCAGTCTCTGCGTTCATCTCACACGGCCTTCTCTCTGTGTGCCTCTGCTTCTGTTTTCTCTTCTTATAAGGACACTGGTTACTGGATTAGGGTCCACCCCTAATGACCTCATCTTAACTAATTACATCTGCAAATAAGGTCATGTTCTGAAGTTATGGGTGGATATGAATTTTCAAGGGACACAATTCAACCTAATACAGGTTGACTCTGTGCTCCTAAGTCCAGTTCCTCCACTTTGGACTTCTGCATCCCCTCTCTGTTGGCACTTTTCGAAGACTGTTGCTGCAATTCCCTCTTCTTTTCATTGCACAACGATTTTTCCACATTTATTGCATGCCTATCATACAGACATACTGTAATAGCTTCTGTATTAAAAATTCTTCCTGCGTCCAGCGCCCCCTCTACCTACTGACCCACTTCTCTGCTCCTTTATAGCAAAAGGCCTTGAATGAGTCACCTGTGCTCACCATCTGCACTTCTTCTCTGCCAAAGCTCTATTTAACTTGCTTTAATCCAGCTTTGAACTTTCCTACACCACCAAAACCTGTCTCCACATTGCTAAATCCCAGTCCTCTTCTTACCCAACCTTCTACCAACATTATAGGTTCATTTTGCTTTCTTTCCCTTGAGTCTGGGACATCACATTCTGTCGGTTCCCTTCTCCCTCCCTCATGCCTTCTCAGGCTCCTTCACTGCTTCCTCACCCCCTTCCTGACCTCTGAATGCTCACCTGCTCTAGGGCTCTGTCCTAGGGCCTCTCCTCTTTCAGTCTTGTGTTCATCCCACTGGTGATTATAGCGAATATTCTTTCATTGTCATCGATATGCTGCCTAGGCACATAAATGTCCAGCTGAGTTCTTGACTCACATATCCAATACCTCCTTGTCTCTACTTGGATATGGAATTCCCAACTCAAAATTAACTTATCCTAAAATAGAATTATTGATTTCCCTTCACCCACACCTGATACTACCTACCAAATGCACCACTCACCCGTTGTCCTCACCTCAGTAAATGGCACCTCCATTCATCTGAATACTCAGTCCAAAATTTAGCATTTCTTCCCCTTCCTCATGTCTCAAGCATTATTCTATATATTCTCAATCCAACTACATTACATCTCTTCATCTTGACAGCTTCCTCCTTATTCCTCATCACCCACATCACTAGGACTTCACTCAGGGACTTCTGCAAAGATGGCCAGCGTCACCCTTGTCCTTCTTCCTGCCATTCTCCATCTAGGAGCTCAGTGATCCGATCATATCATTCCCTTGCTCAAAGCCTCCCAGATGACCTCTCCTGTCACTTGGAGAAATCTAAATTCTCTTCCTTGGCCTACCAGGACCTTGGTTAGCTCTCTATCGCTTCTCATGTTCGTTCTTGCTCAGTTGGTTTCAGCCAAAATGGCTGATTTGCAGGACCTTAAACACACCCAGCTTCTCCAGCCTCTGGGCTTTGCCCTTGCTATCTTTCTCTCTCTGACATTCTCTGCCCTTTGATTTGATTTGATTTGTGTCCTCTTTCATTTGTTCAGGCTTCTGCTGCAATGTTACTACCTTAGTGAGGGCTTGCCTAAGCACCTTATCTAAGCCAGCACCCCTTCCTATCCCCAGCACACTCCATCTCAGTTCCTGTTGCTTTACCTGCTTCATTTTTCTTCCTAGTTCACATCACTACCTGAAATAAAATTATGTATACGTGTATTTTGTTTTCTTGGCTTATTCTCTGTTTTCCTTTGTACTGTAAACTCCATAAGGGTAGGACACTGTTTTGTTCAACAAGAATAGTGCCTAGCACACTGTAGATATTAAATAAGTATGACTGTAATAATAAAAATCATTATGGAAGTAAAATATATTAAATGAATGCTGGAAATAAAGCTTAATTAGTAATACGAATTTCTGTATAGCTTGAAAACAATATTCAGTTTGAAAGTTTTGTTTGATTTCATGCCTTTCTATTGGAATCTTTGACATTCAAGAATATCAGTGACTCGTATTAACTTTGAAATGGGTAACAGTAGTTGTAATTACAACAGGGACCATTACTCAGCCCTTATTATAGATGCTTTGCATGGATTAGGTTATTAAATTCTCCAAACAACTCTGTGGGTTATCTATCACCTCAATTTATAGATGGGGTGTGATGGCTTTAAACTGTGCCCATAAATTCTTTGTTAGTCCTCCATTTAAAAGGTGGAGTCTAATTTGCTTCCTTTGAGTATGAGCTTGGCTTAGCGGTTTAGTTCTAAAGAATAAAATAAGTGACTATGTTTGGTGTCTAAGATGAGCTATTCAAAGGCACTGTGACTTTCTCCTTGCTCTCTCTCAGATCACCCAACCTGAGTCTTAGTTTTCGCATCTTCAAAGTGAGGTGTGTGGATCAGATCACATCCCCATTTACTCAACCTGACATGTCGTAAATAATCCCTGCATCAAACAGTCTTCTTAGCATGGACTCTAATATCAGATTAGTTACCTGCTCTGTGCTAGAAAGAGTTGAAGCTTTGACAGTTTTTATTTTGTTGGATTTGAGGAGGCCAAGATGAGAACGACATGAGAACATTCAAGCAACCCTATGGAGAGACCCATGGGGCTCGGAGCTTAGGCCTCCTGCCAACAGCCATACGAAGGCGCCATCTTGGAGGTGGAGCCTCCAGCCCAGCCAACCCTTCAGATAAGTGCAGTCCTAGCAAACATTTTGACTGCAATCTCACAAGAGATCCTGAGCCAGAACCACCCCCAGTTAAGTTGCTGTCAAATCTGTAACCCACACAAACTGTGAGATTAGAAATGCCTTTTGTTTAAAACCATTAAGTTTTGGGGATAATTCATCATGCAGTAATAAATAACACACATATTTGGAAATGGAAGGGCAGAGAGGTTACACAAAGAGGCTTATACCAGATATCTAGTAGTGATGATGCAGGCATTGGGACCTAGGCCATCTACCTCTAGAGCTCACATGCTCAGCCACCACAGGACACCGGAGGTCAAGAGGATCATGTCTCAAGTAATACCAGAAAGAGAATATTGCCACATTTCAATGCTGCTGTCAAGGCAGTGGATACCATCTTCCCTTGGATATTAAACTGGCTGGTCTTGCTCTATTATATTAATAAGGCCATGTTCCAGGCAGCTACTGCCTTTGTTTCTAAGTTTTCTTTCTATCTCAGATTTGTTTTGGCATAAACACCTACCATTTCAGTATTCCTTCCACCGTTCCTTTGGGCTTCTGCTCATACCTGATTCCCATCAGGTAATTCTGGTAAAACTGCCAATTGTCACATTATTCCCATAGATAGGAGTATGAGTTAAGCCTGGCCAATCATAGTGTCCTATCAGTTGTTGACTATGGTGACTGGACCAATAAGACAGGACACGAGCTACATTGGCCAAATAGAGTCCTTCCCTAGGATTCATAAATACTGTATAAGGCATAAACCCAGATGAGTGAGTGGCCAGGTGCCACATTCTCAGCTGCGTGGAAGAAGCCTGTCTTCAACAGGAAAGATACCAGCATGCAGAAAGAAGGAGAGAATAAGAGAAGCTATTTTATGTGCTTTCAGAACTTGAATCCAGCCAATCCTGAGAGCAATTCCATCCTCTTCTAGTCTATGTGAGTCAGTAAATACTCTCTTGCTTTGAGTTAGAACTTTCTATCAGTTGATCTTGAGTTATGACCAATAGGAAGATTCTACCACAGTTTGTGGAAGATGGCAGCTGTCTTCTATTCTCCATGAGCAATACTAGTTCTCTGTCATCTGGAGAACTTAGAGGCTCACTGTTAGTTGGTTGGGCTGACCTTCCTACAGTGGGTGAAGACCCTTCCCCCCTTCATCCCTCAGGAAGCACCTGCCTTTTCTGGAAGCTAGCCATGGTCTGGGGGTAAGCTCAAAATAAAATGGTGTTATGACGGATGGGTAGCTCAGTCACTCAGTTTAAAACCTTAGTCACCTCTGTATCCTTTCCTTAGTCACGGCCCCTCCCCCAGTCCTCAATGCACACACATCCTGTTAGTCATCAAGTCCTGTTGATCTGAATCTAATGCTTCATGGAGGTAGGTGGAGTAACCATAATGAAAGCTAGCCTGGTTCTTCCTTCTGAAGATCTCACAAACCCAATTTTTCTTCTTCATTGCAGGGACCACTACAATCGGTCTCCCTGCCCCTAACCTCAAATCCTGCAGTCAATTACCCATATTTCTTCTGGAATTTGTTTTCTAAAGCGCACTTTTGACAGTCACATGCTTTTGATCGATTCAAAAGTCTTCAGGAGTTTGCCCACTGTTGACCTGCTAAATAGCAAACTGCCTAGCTTGGCTTTCAAGACTCTCCAAGAACTGTCCCACATTCACCATCCAGGGGCCCGGAACATCCATAAACCAGTCTTCTAACCTTCTCACACCCCTCCCATTGCAGAATTGCATGCTATCTGCCCTGACTACTTCTCCTCAATGAAAACACCATCCTTCCTTTTCTATGTGTCTTCAAAATCCATTTCAGTCCTAAAACATTTCCTGAGCATGGCCATCCACAGTTAAGTATCCTCTTCTGTGAACTCTATAAACAACTGGTGTCTAGACTAGGGTTTTTCAAACTGCACTCACATTCTGAGGGAGTACTTGGCCAGTACAAGTCAAGCTTTTAGTGTTTTTGTAAAACTACTGATTATATATTCAAATTTGGCTGAGTATATTATTTCCAAGCCCAGTTTCCTTCTTGTGTTCTTCCAAATTACATCCTCATGCTATAGTGGTGCACTTATTCCTGAGTATAAATTAAGAATCATTAAAATTTGTTTTGCTACCTATGGATAGGGAACTGCTTATTATTACTGTTATTATTTAAAACGGTGACCACCGGGAAAATATCAATATGAAGAGAGAAGTGCTATAACAATTTCAACAGTTTCTAAGCCAAATATGCTTTCTGACTTATTTATTAATTCCATATCCTCACCATTTTTTCCTTCATCATCTTCATGTGGGATTTTAACTAGAAATTGGTATAAAATGTGTTGTATTGGCTTAGTTTGAAAAACATTCACGGTGTACCTACTCTCTGTCAGGAATAGTGGAAGATCCTTGTGATACAAAGATACACAAGCTCCCATAGGAAGAACAAGAGTGTTTTAGGTAGATTCAATGTGGAAAGACATTCTAGGGAGAAGGAACGGCAAATGCAAACTCAACGTGTCCTGGAACGAGCCAGACATGAAAACGTCGAGCTCCAGGTTCCATGGAATTTTTTTTTTTAGGATTAAAAAATTTGGTGATTTTTCCAAGTTTGACAACCTCTGGATTAAACAGTTTCTTGAGCCCCTCTGCCATCTCATTCTCCATGAGGGCCGTTCAGGTTGGGACTCAGACGCAAGTCACCTTTATTGAGTTCTGCTGGGATGGAAAGGCCACTTCATGTCTACATACATCCTCTCCTTAATTCTGTTTAAATCCCGTTGGTGCCTATCTCCAGCTCCGATTGAGAGATGAGGCAAGCGAGGCTCAGTGACCTGCCCATAGTCTCACAAGTAGAAAATGACCCAGGGAGCATGTGAGTTAATGACACATCACATCTGGAGCCAGGTCGGCATTTCTTGGGTGGGGATGGAGATCTTTCCTCCAACTTCACAACAGCCTGGGCTTGCAGGCTCAGAAGTATCTTAAAGAGAACCTTTAAGCAGAAGGGTGACCATTTATCCATGATATTGGCAGGAAGAGATGGCTAAGGAATGGGTTTGGGTTTTGGAGAGCTTCTCTAGCTCCTCAGCCTGTCACACGCAGGATGACCTTTTAGAAGAACAACTAAGTGCTCCATTAATTACACTCCTCACTTGTGGATTCAAAGTCCCTGTGGGCAGGGTCCCAGTTGTGCCTGTCCAGAGACACTGTGCACTTGGGTTGACTCTGGTAAATGTTGAGTAAGGAGATGAGTGAATGAACGGGGCAGAGGGGTTGTTGAGGGAAGGCCATGCCTGGCTCTAAAGACTTTCCAGGGTTTATGGGGTGGCCACGCCTGTCCTCGATCCCCATGGCACCTCTGGATGGGCCACTTCATCCCTCCTCCCTGTGGCCTCCACATCTTACAACCCAGCCTGCAGGGAGGGGCCGCGGAGCCCCGAGGGGCCAGGTCTCCCAGGCGGCGCCCACCCCGCTTGAGGGTGGAGGAGGGAGGTGGGGACCCCGGGCCGGCGGGGCTCCGCTGGGGTTCCTTCCCTGCGGTCTGCAGTCACAGCCCTCTACCTGGCTTCCCGGCCGCCCCTTCGCGGCCCCGGATCGGGCACGCCCAGAAGGCACCTGGTCCGCCTCCCCCCGGGGGCCCCGCCAGCTGCCCCCGAAGCCGGCCCGGGGTAGCGGGGAGGGCCCGAGCGCTCGTCGCCTCCGGGACCGGTCCCCCGGGGCGCGGCCAGGCAGCAGCCCCCGCCTCCCCGCCCCGGGGGCCGGGCCGGGCTCCCGGGGGGCGGGGACTCGCCCAGTGGCAGCAGCGTCCGGGCCGGCGGCGGGCGCCGGGCGGCTTCCTGCAGGCGGCGCCCGGGCGAGCCGTTGCCGGCTGCAGCCACCGCCGCTGGGTCGCCGGGTCGCGGGGGCCGTGGCACTCGGGCCGCGTCCGTGCCTCCCGGGCGCGCTGCGCGGCCGTCGCTGCTGCCCGCGCTCGTGCCGCCGCCGCCGCCGCCGCCGCTGCCGGTTACGCCAGCCCCGCCGCCGCCCGCTCTGATTCTGCGCATAGGCAGCCCCCAAGCCTGTCATTCTGCAAAAACACAGTTTACTCAACACACCACACACACTCGCACACACACGCGCGCACACACACGCGCACACCGGCCCCCGCGCGCACACGCACGGAGGGCGCGAGCGAGCAGACGCGCACACCGGCGAGCCAAGTTCCGCAGCCTGGCATGGCTTCTGGGGACCTTTACGAGGTACGGGGACGCGGGGGCGCGGGCCGGCCCCAGCCCGCGGGCGGCGGCGGGCGGCGGCGGCGGGCGGCGGGGACCGGGCCGGGGCCGGGGCCGGGCGCAATCCGGAGTTGGCGAGCCCGCGGCGGCGGCGGCGGCGGCGGCCGGAGGGTGGCGGGGGCCGGGCGCGCCTCCCGCCCGCCGCCCGCCGCCTCCCGCGGCGCCCGCGCCCGCTCCCTCTTTCTCTTTCTCTCGCACACACACTCTCTTACTCCATCTACTTTGCGGCCTTGGAGGGGAAGGAGGAAGCCGGGCGGAGCCGGGGCGGGGGAGGTAGCGGTCCCGGGGAGGTGTTTCTCGCCCGACGAGCCGCCTCGAGTGCAGAAAGTACAGGTAAAAGTCGGCGCCGGACGTGCTGGGAATGCGGGGGGCCGCGCCGCGGCCGGTGGGGGTGTGTGTTTTGGGGTGCGCGGCCGGGCTGGGCCGGGGGCGCGGGGGAGGAGGGGGCGGGCGATCCGAGCGGAGCCCGGCCGGGGTGAGGCGGGGTGCCAGGGGGCTGCGAAGGAGACGGCTGGGTTGAGGTTCGGGGGTACACCCTCCAAACCGCTCCCCGGGGCCCCCGGGCCACCTCCCTCACCCACCACCTGCTGCCCCCGCACCGGCTCCGACGACCTCCGGGCTCGGAAGGGGCGGCCCTTGCGGGTGTTGTGCTCTCTAGGGGCGAAAGGGGGCGCTGCAGAGGTCCCTGGGTGGGAGGAAACGTGGAAGTCTGAGGCGACGGGGACACAGGACTCGGATGCGAGCCCAGCGCCCAGCACTCTCGTCACCCTCGGCGGATACCTGGCTCTAGGTCCACATGGGTAGTGGCCAGCATTGGATACTCTCATGTCTTCCCAGAAGTGGCGAAGGAAGAAATTAGTCTGGCATCTTTCAAACAATGAAGGGATACCCATGGTCTTTGGGGAGCAAGGGCTTAGGAACACACCTGTTTTGCTTTGGGTTTTCCACAAGTGGGCAAAACAAGGAACAGACACTACTCCCCGGAGGGAATGGCCTCAGAGGTCTTGGCCGCCAAGACCAGGACCAGGTTCAGGATAAAGAAGCTAAGAGACCAGGCGTCTTCAAACAGAGGGGTTGTTGGGCCTCCAAGAAACTAGACGCACGGGTGAACCTGGACCTGCACTTCCCTGACAATAAATTGGTTAACACGACCTCTGGTTCTCAAGGCTTTGGACTCCATTGAGATGAGCACCCTGAAGGGGTAGAATTAGCCTTTTGCATAAGGCATTGCAGGGTGATCCACCCACGACAGACTGCAGGGGTGATTCATAAGAAGCTTTTTCCTCTAGGCCCTCATGGGCAGTTGAAGCTTTTTCAGATGATGGGTTTGCTGACTGGTGTGAGAGAAGAAGAATGGAGAACAGGCAAGTTAGCATCTTGGTCTCCTGTGTGACCAGGGTCTTGTGGACGATTCTGGAGTTGAGGAGGCCCAGGCCTTGATTGCCGGCCCGCAGGTTCAGGTGGGGTGGGTGGGAGACCTTAGAGCTCCTTGGAAGAATGGTATACCTTGCCCTCTTCACTACTCTGTGGCCTTCCTCATCTCTATGCTAAGAGACAAGATGAAGTCGGATAGAGACCTGGTGAAGAACTGCGGCACATGTGGCCAATGGATCACCCAAGTACCTTGATCTATTTCAAGATGGTGGAACAATTCTGAAATGGAAAATTGAAGCACAGTAAAATAGAAGGTTCCGTTGAGCTTCCTGAAGTATAACCGGCACTGTGGGGACATTGGCTAAGAGTAGATAATATTTAGGAGTGAAGCTGATCTTGTTGGAATCTTGGAGTTTTTTACCCATTGAGGTTGAGTCAGCAAAGAGCCGTTGACCTCGCCTGAGTGAAAAGTTGTATCTTGAAGGTGTTAAGAGGATATACTAGGAGCCGTCAGTATTTCCCCATTTAAAATTTGGAACTTATGAACCTTCTGGGGATAATTTCTTGTTTAATGTTGATCTGCAACTGCCCTCCTTAACGCTGGTAATTGTAGTTGCCAGATGAGTCAGTTAAGAGGAGAGTTTTCAAAATGGCCTTGAAACTATCTTAGCACCTCAAGAGTTTTCATAGAATTTCAATAAGCGGGACAATAATAATAATACTTCTGTGATAGTAGGTAATTGTACTAGATGGAAAATGACTTTCCCGTGGCTGATTATTTGCATAGTCATTACTAAAAGGGCTAAATTGCTTTACGAGAATATAACCAATGTCAACATTTTTATAGCCTGTGTCTACAATACATAACATATACTGAAGAATTTAATTTATTGTTCAAATTTAGCTTTAAGAACAATTAAGAAGTACTAAGTGTACATTAGCCTATATATTTCTGACTGTAAAGTTGTTGTGTGGGTAAAAAGTAGGCTATTGATTTAAGAAAAATATTGGAATATCCAGTATGTTAACTGGCCTTGAAAGGAAAAAAAAAGAAAACATTTCGTTCTAAATAATGAGACCTGTTTATTACTTTAATTAAATATTATACTAAAGTGTACATAAAATGTGGCTTCTTGCAATACAGTTTTAGAGGGCTAAGCATGCTTACATTTGTAATTGATATATTTCACCTGTTTGTCTGCTGACATTATCTTTGACCCTTTATGGTGAAGTGTGATTTGGATTGTAGAGATTCTTCATCTTTTCTTTGGCGTTTTAGACAATGAAATTGTAAAGAGTGAACCTCCATGAAGCAGTTTTTAGGAATAGGTGCTGATTTTTAAAGACACCAGAAAATGAAAACTTTGTTTATGTAATAGACTCTTCAATCGTAATGAGGAAATAAGGAATCAAGCTCAAGTTCCAGAATTTTGGATCTTGATAGATTGTTCTGCTTTGTTTCTCCTGTAGCAGAGTTCTCATCATCTTCTGGTGTATTGCAGCCATCGGTTATAGGAAGGCTGCCGTCGGTTATAGGTGATTTTAAATTTTGGGTTATGTCTTCGAGTCAGGTGTCTGTCAGGATCCAAAGTGAAATTTCTCATCAGGATGCCTTCTGCTTGGTCTGTATTCTGCTAAATGTAGGGGCCATGGTGTGGCAGCCTGTGAGCCAGGTCTCGGCTGCATACACATTTTGCCTTGCCTCAGTGGTAGGTAAGAAAAACAATTTGAACACTTTCAGATGGAGCATGCAACCTCTAGTGTGTCCCTGTCCCCTCGCTCCCTATTACCAAGCACCCAGTCTCCTTAAATTATTCACTGGGCTCCAGTAGACATTAGAGTTTGCAGCCCCAGACTCTAGTCAGTCTTTTGCTTAGATGTGTGGGTGTCAGGAAGACATAATCAGTGGCATAGGCACTCAGCGTTCTTGTCTGTCTCTGGGTCTCTACCTGCTTGTACATTCAATTGTTGACTGAATCAGTGAGCAGAAGACTGATTTAAGTATATCAAGTACCTTGTGTGACCTTCGTTGTCCTTATGTGCGTGTTACTGTTCACTCTCTTTTCTTTCCCAAGCTCTTGGCCTCTTGGTGGTGATAAAACCGTGGGTAGGGGTGGCTCAGTTCTCTCTCTCTAGGGAAGTGTCCACAACTATCCAGTTTTTTGGGGATCCTTTCGGTTTGCAGTTGGTTTAATCTACAGATGTGGAACCCGTAGGTATGGAGGCTGACAGAATCTACACCTGGCATTCTGTAAAATCATGCACCACTGAGAATAACGGAGTATATAGGAAAAACAGGATTGAGGCAGACCACTAAAGAGATGTGGAATGTTTTTAGCAAGTTGGTCCACCCTTTGCAGTGTCTACATTGAGCTTAGCTTCCCTTTTGTCTCTGGATTGTACAGGGCATTTGCTTCTAAGAGAGACCATTTTATTGAAATTAAATCTGATCCAGGGCGTAGCCTTCTTCATTTATCTGTATAAGGAGAAGTGTTTTCATTGCTGTTCTTGCAGTTTTGCCGTGAGGTCAACATGGTGGAAAGTATAGTGGTACTCGAAGCCACTGAATCAGCTACTACTCATGTTAAAGAAAGGCATTTGAGTGCATTTCCAGCTTTGTTCTAAGATCTTCACACATTGTTAAGTCTTTCTCTTTCCCTGTGATAGTGCTTACCTTGATTGCTGCAAAGTATTAACAAAGTAGAAAAAATAGTATATGAACCAAAACAGACATCGTTCCTCTATTTATCAATCACGCCTGAGGTCATTCCTGTCAAAGAAATACATGTACTAGCAGAACTGATGGTCTGTGATACAACTTCTTGAATCTTTGTACCAGTATTCAAAGAGGCAGATATCTTCAGAGAAAATGTTATCGGTTAGATTGGATTGATTTTTTGGCGTGTAGTAGACACCTGATGAATATGGAATGAGTATATGATTCTCCCACCTCTCGAAAGTTATTTTAAATTATTCCCTCTGGGCAGTCATCAGCTTATTTTCAAGTAGGCTTTTATGTCAGGTCACTCCTTAGTGCATGAGATAATTTCTTCAGGGGCTTAAGCTGTCCTAGTAAGGAGTTGATATGGCTCCTTGCAGCCTGGCCAGTTGCTAAGAAGTGGTTCAGGCCTGGTGATTATTGAAGATCTTTGTATTAGAGACTTGCTTTTACATTGCCAAGATTTGGATCCTTCTGTAGCTCTCAGATGGTCAAAAGAAGTATAGGTGTGGTTGAATTCATAACACCATCTTACATTTGTTATTTCATATTTATAGACCACCAAATATATGCCAGGGACTTGGGGAACAGTGATGATCACATCATCCATGAGCCCAGTGGGAGATACAGTTAAGAAAACAAGTATTTTACAGTGCAGTGGGGAAAGTGGGGAAGATGGGGTTCTCCAGGAGCATGTTGTGGGGTGGGATATGAGAGAATGACCAGAGTTGTTTGAGAATATTTATTTTCTTTTCTGTTGTTGAAAGTAACTTGTATTCATCGTTGCATCTCTAAGAAGTAAAAACAAAAAAGAGGCCGGGTGCGGTGGCTCAAGCCTGTAATCCCATCACTTTGGGAGGCCGAGACGGGTGGATCACGAGGTCAAGAGATCGAGACCGTCCTGGTCAACATGGTGAAACCCCGTCTCTACTAATACAAAAAATTAGCTGGGCATGGTGGCGCGTGCCTGTAATCCCAGCTACTCAGGAGGCTGAGGCAGGAGAATTGCCTGAACCCAGGAGGCGGAGGTTGCGGTGAGCCGTGATCGCGCCATTGCACTCCAGCCTGGGTAACGAGCGAAACTCCGCCTCAAAAAAAAAACAAAAAAAAACAAAAAAGAAATACAATATCTAAGATAACTATTGCTATATATTTAGTATGTAATTGATGTTGAATAAATACCAATGTGATATCTGAATTAATTAAAATGTTAGCTTTTTGGGGGTAGTTACAAAAGTGGGGCTGGGGCTGGGTCTGTTTTCTACAGATGTTTATGTAATTAAAAAAACCAAATAGGGATATTAGGTACATATTCTTTATAACCTATTTTATTTTCACGTAAGTATATATATAAAATATATATAATGTAGATAAACATTTTATCAAATGCTAAAATATTTTGTGTTATGATTTTTAAATGACGGGTTAGTTTTCCCTTGAACACACCATGTTTTCTATAACGAATCCCCTGCTATTGGACATCTACATAGTTTCCACTTGTAAACCATTACAAATATTGATGTTATGAACATCCATAAACACAATTATGTACTTGTATGCATATCTTATTATTTTCTTCAGCATAAATTCTGAGAAGTGAAATTGCTGTGTAAAGTTGACCCTTGAACAACACTTGGATTAGGGGCACTGGTCCCCCTTTGAAGTTGAAAATTCACATATAACTTTTGACTTCCCAGAAACTTAACTACTAATAGCCTGCTGTTGACTGGAAGTCTTACTGATAGCATAAACAGTTGATGAACATACATTTGTATGTTATATATATTATATACTCTATTCTTACAATAAAGTAAGCTAAAGGAGAGAAAATTTTATTAAGAAAAATCATAAGGAATAGAAAATATATTTTCTGTTCATTAAGTGGAAGTAGATAATAATAAAGGTTTTCATCTTCATTGCCTTCCCATTGAGTAGACTGAGGAAGAGGAGGAAGAGGAAGGGTTGGCCTTGCTGTCTCAGGAATGGCGGAAGCAGAAGGAAAGGAAATCTACCTATAAATGACCTGCACAGGCTGGACATGGTGGCTCATGCCTGTAATCCCAGCACTGTGGGAGGCTGAGGTAGGCGGATAGCTTGAGCCCAGGAATTACAGACCAGCCTGGATAACATGGAGAAGCCCTATCTCTACTATAAAGATACAAAAAATTAGCTGGGCATAGGTGTTTTATGCCTGTAGTTCCAGATACTCAGGAGGCTGAGGTTGGGGGAATTGAGTCTGGGAGAAAGAGGTTGCAGTGAGCCAAGATCACACCACTGCACCCCAACCTGGGTGACAGAGTAAGGCTCTGTCTCCAAAAAAAAAAACCCAAAAAACAAAAAACAAAGCCTGCATAATTCAAACCTGTTTGTTCAAGGATCAACTGTAGTTTGATGAATGGGAACGTTTTTACATTTTTAATGCTGTTGATACATATTCCCAGATTGTCCTTCAGAAATGAACAGCGGTTTAGGTTAGAGGAAGAGTAGAAGTGGGGCAACCAGTTAATGTGCTGTTTCCGTAGTTGAAACAAAGATGATGGTGGCTTGAACGAATGGTAGTGGCAATGGAGAGGAATGGTTGCAGTTGAAAGACTGAAAAAGAGTCAACATTTGATATATCCCTCAGACTTATGTTTGGTGGCATATAATAGAAAATGTACAATAACAGTGGCTTAAACAAGGTTTGTTCTTTTACATGAAATAAAGTTTAGAATTAGGCAGTAACAGGGTTGATTGGTATGATGTGCTGTGTGACATTGTCAGAGTACCAGGTAACCTGAAATAAAAGATATTTCTCTCTTTTGTCATCTTCATCTGTCGCTTCTATCCTGAATGTCACTTGGTGGCTATGGAACTCTACCTGTCTTTTTTATAAGAGGTTACAGGAAGAATACAAGGGTGAAAGTTGAGTCTTCTCTCTTGGTGGAATGTCCATGGTGGCTTCGGAGCTCTACCTGTCTCTTTTGTGAGAGGTTACAGGAAGGATACAAGGGTTGAAACTTGAGTCTTCTCTCCATAAACAGTTATCTGGAAGTTCCATACAATCCTGTTTTCTTCTGTTGGCCTAAAGATAATTATGTGGTCACATGTAGCAGAAAATGTAATTTTCAGCTGTAGTTTCTCCTCTCCTCCTCAAATAAAACTTGATTGATGGTATGTAGGGATGGGAGAAAGACAGGAGGTAAGGTATAATTTTTAGGCTTCCATTCCAGTCCATTAGGTGGATAGTGGAGCCGGGGATGAGCATTGGTTGAAGGGAGTGGAGGCAGTTGAAAGGACAGTGAGTTTGGAGTGTTTGTTGAACATCCAGGTACAGATGTCCACAGCAGCAAGTCATGTGTGCCTGAAGCTCAGGAGCCCTATTTGGCACGGAGATAGAGATTGGTGGATTATAATTAAAGCCAAAGAACAGTGTGTAAACATGAGGAGGGGTCTTGTGATGGAGAAAGTGGACATTTTAGAGATAGAAGAAAGGAGATAAGATCAGATGTACAGAGGTAGCAAGAGAGGTAGGAAAAGAAAGAGGTGTTGCTGGTATGGAAGGCAATGGAAAATTGCATTTTAAGGAAGAGGGGATGGTCAGTAGTGTCCTTTGGAGTTAATAACCAGTGAGTCACTGGTAACCTCGGGGTTCATCTATTCCAGGCTATTCCGTGTAATGTGTTAGTGGGTCAGGGGTGGCTTGATTGCAGTGTGATGAGTCGTCTGGGAGTCTGGGTCTTCTGGATTTAGAGACATCTTGTATGGACAACTGTTCTAAGAGTGTTAGGTGTGACATCCAGGGTGACATGGGAGAATGGATTAGTTATCTCCACTTTCCTAGTTCTATACACTCTCTGCCCCTTTGAATGACGTGGATAGCAAAAGATTGTGGTGTAGACTTTGGATGACTGGATCTACGTGTTTAGAAGAGATGATTTTTCCATAAGCCCTACAAACCCATCTCCTGCTGACCTATAACAGATGTGTTTCATGTGTTCAGTAATTTTAATTGGAAGAAAAGTAGGACATATATAATGCAGTCATACAAAACTTTGTTGCAGCAGCATTTACTGAGGAGGGCTAAGGTGGAAAGAACACTGTGGTGCTATTGATAAGTCAATGTGATGGTCAGTTTTATGTGTCAATCTGGCTGGCTCCAGTCTCCAGTTATTCCGTCAGAATCTAGGTGTTGCTGTGAAGGTGTTTTGTAGATGTGATTGCAGTTCATAATCAGTTACCTTAATCAGGGAGATTATCCTAAATAGTCTTGATGGGCCTGACTCCATCAGTTGAAAGGCCTCAAAACTAGAACCGAGGCTTCCCTGAAGAACTAGAAGTTCCAGATGTGGACAGCAGCTTTAGCCTGTGCCCAAGGATTCTCACCTGCTCTACCTGATGACCTAGCCTGTGGATTTTGGACTTGACCAGCCAGCCTCACAACTATTGTAAAATAATTCCTTGCACTAAATCTCTTAATGTATATATTCTAGTGATTCTGCTTCTCTGGTTGAATCCTGACTGATGCTGTTAGGGTTCATGCCCACACTCCATCATTTGGTAATAGTGTATGGCTAGACAAGGCTTTTATTTATTTATTTATTTATTCATTTATTTATTTATTTTTTCGAGATGGAGTTTCACTCTTGTTACCCAGGCTGGAGTGCAATGGCGTGATCTCGGCTCACTGCAACCTCCGCCTCCTGGGTTCAGGCAATTCTCCTGCCTCAGCCTCCTGAGTACCTGGGATTACAAGCACGCACCACCATGCCCAGCTAATTTTTTGTATTTTTAGTAGAGACGGGGTTTCACCATGTTGACCAGGATGGTCTCGATCTCTTGACCTTGTGATCCACCCTTCTCCGCCTCCCAAAGTGCTGGGATTACAGGCATGAGCCACCGCGCCCAGCCTTAGACAAGGCTTTTAATCTTTTGAACTTCTCCTATAAAATGAGATCTCTTCTGTTTTAGAAAACTCTTCTTCTGATTCAGTCTATTACTTCTTCAAATAAATGCCTTGATTCCAGTAGCTGCCATCATCTGGCTTGTATGCATGTGTAATGAGGGGCAAGCATAGAGCTCTGGGTCTTAGACCAGCACTGGTAACTCTAAGAACTCAACCAAGCTTGAGTGTTCCATCACACTGGAGTGCTCAGGATGGCAAGCATGGGTGGTGCTGGACCTTGAGGAGAAGCCTATCCTGGGCCTGAAATTTATCTGTCTGGAGTCAACCCCTGGCTCTGGTAGATTGGTGAATGGTGGGGATTGTGGAGTAATACTTCTTGGTTTTGATCTACTCCTTCTTTTCCTGACCCCCAGTTTATTGTTATGTGCCTATGTTGCCCAGTTAGCCTTAGCCATTGAGTAGAAGCTGCTCCCTCCAAAGGTCACACCACTCCAGTGAAAGGCCCATTCGTTGACCAGGTCTTTATAAAGCGATGGGTTCTTGAGAAGCCTTGCAGGGCCATTGATTTATTGTATATCCCAGTTTCTCTTATAAAGGCTACTGCTGCCAAATTATTCTCATTTGACTCTAGTCACTCCATCCCTTCCAGAATTCTCGTGTTGATCGATCACCTCATTGATTTATAAGTGACTTACAGAAGTTTCAGCACGGAGACTTCAGGGATGCATTTGTGGGACTGGGGCCCTGGGCCACACTGTCATATCAGGAATTCCCCTACTGAGAGGCCACTGCCCTCCCCTCAAATTCTTGATCAGGGAACTTTTCTCCTTGATTTTCATTATCCTGTCTTCCAGTCCAGTGTTCTTAAAATTATTTCACAAGGGGCCTTACTAATAAGCTATGGGGACTTATACAAATGCCAGATTTGAATTTTATTTGAAAGTAGTCATTTGTTTAATAGTCCGTCAATCAAATTTTTATTGTATGTCAGCTATGTACCTAGAACTATGCTATGTACTAGGGCTGCACCATGAATGCCTTTAAGCTGTCACTGGGAATGTCATAATTAAAAACTCAACACTTGCATATGGTTATATACCATATTTTTAATGCGCTGAAGTTTTCTGCATGTTAAAAGGTGCAACCAGGTCAGTTTGTGTGTGTGTGCATATGCAGACCTCAGAATATGGCTTTTTCTGTTATTTTTGACATGCATTGGAACTTCTAGTAAATACACTATTTCAGCAAGAGTAGTTCTTAAGTGTTCTCTGAAAAATTCAGGCCTATCCATGTCTCCTCACATAAAATTAAACAAGAAAATACACTTTTACAGCACAGTCCCCCCAGTCAATTAAATACCACTTAAGGTTCAGGAGGTGGTGGCTGGTGAATGTTTTAGACATGGTGTAATAATCAGTATGTGTTAACAGCAGAATGCGTAACACTTTGTGTCATTATATTGTATAAAAGGTAGTGTTGGGGTTTATTGATAAGACCAGGTCCTCCTTCTCTGACTCAAATTTGAGAGAAGGAATGGGGACAATATTTTGTGTTAGAGGTTTATCCATGAAACAGACATTACCTTCTCTTATTTCAAACTTCAGGATCAATTAGAACGAAGAATATCCTGAGACTGCAAGACAAGGTGGTCCAACCAAACCTGATACCAGTTATAATTACTTTCATAGCAAATCAAAGATTGTGTTTTTATTTACAAACAACCAAAATGCACAAAGAAATCAACTGCTGAGACTGTTACAGGAAGGCAGCTAACACCTTCGGGCTTTGTTAAAAATTTTTGCTATTCATGAAAACATTCATTATTATTCTCATAAGTTAATGTGTAGTATCATAAGCTAAAGTATCATAAGCTAAACTTACGAAGGACATCTACACTATGAAATTATTGTATGTATCAATTTTTATGTATTAGGGATCCTGGAAACATTGATAGGGAAATGGTTCTATTGCCGAGCCCCACTGTGTTCTGCTGGACCCCAAGCTCTGTGAGGGCAGAGACCATGTCTGTATCATTCAAGGTTGTATTCCAAGCTTGTGGCACTCTTCTGGGGTTGTAGTTTTTCAATAAATATTCATGGAATGAATGATTGAAAATGTTTGAAACCTATGCTTCCAGGCCACCATGACCTTCTCTGCAGTGAACTTCATTGAGTGCTTCCTATAAGGCATGAGTCCCTCTCTTTTCTAAGGACATGCTTTCAGATTGTCCTTGAAATTCAGGTTTCCACTTTGTCTTCCATTAGACTTTGTATAGATTTATTAGGTAACAAAATTCCCTTAAAGCAAATTGAAACATTTAAGCCATTGTCCCTCATCACAGGTGACGACTTAATTAAGAGTGGCCATTTGCTTCTGCCATTTGCTTCTGCCATTTGCACCTTTGCCTCTCCACTCTAGCCTCAGTGGCTGGCCTAGTTTGACAGATACCATTCATTTTGGATTGGGTTGCCTGGAGAAGGACTCTGGAATGGAGAATTGTATCCAGAGGGTTTACTGAAGAGTGCTCTTGGTAGACACACTTGTAAGGAAATGTGGAAGGCAGGCTAGGACAGATGGCGAAGCTGCTCTGAAATAAGGTTACAACCAAGGTCTCAGCTGATCCTGTGGGCAGCTCTGGAGCTGTAATGGCCCTTCAGAAATGCCTACATTGAGGCAAGGGAACTGGGCCCTCATATCCCTGCATCAGCCGGTCATTGCTGGTAGGCTGTTCCATGCGAAGGGGTGTAGACTTGGGCAGGGCATTTATCTGTGGCAGAGGGCAGTTTCCTTTGAAGGACACATCTGTGAGCTTTTAGCAGCAGCGATATTCCTAGCAGCTGTGGGGATGGGCACATCGACCTCTGGGTGGAGTATCACATTATCCATGACAGCATCCCTTCTTGGCCTTTACTGATGGGTTAGTTTTCAGCTCTGGATCCCCCAGAACACATGCCTATCACCTTGGTTGTACTTTTGGTTGTTGGTGCTTCTCTTGAAGACATTATTGTCATTTGCAGCTTCTTGTGGCAGCCTGGGTGTGAGAATTGATAAACTGGCCGTGTGTTAGGAGCATGCTTATGGTTCCTTTGACTCCCCATGCATCACACAGCACAGGATCATGTATAGGTAAATATTTCAGAGGCTGTCACTTCTTTGGGTTGCCACCCCTTGTTCTTGAAACGTTTTCCTGGAATGGTCCTCCACTTCTCAGTTGCCTTTGTGTCCTCACCTCCTGCTGCCTGTTCCATAAACATTACAGTTTCTCATGGTTTTGTCCCAGGGTTCTTCTGTTCTCTCATTGTACTGTAGTGATTGTATGGATGATTGCCAAGTCTTGGACATTTGCCTGGATTTTTCTCCTGAGCTCTGGAACTATCCATCTAACTCTACTTGGGCTCCTAAAACTCAAAATATCAGAAATTGAACTTAGGATCTTCCTTCTGGATTCCTAGCCTCAGTAGAACCCTCATCCACCTGTTCCCAAGGTAGAAGTGCAGCCTCCTTGGTTTTGCCCAGACACTATGTGTGTTTTATTGAATCAGCACCCTGCATATTTCTTGACTCCATCCTTTTCTCTTAATATTTACCCTCACCACTTTAATTCAGGAGACAAATCCCATTGCTTGGGTCATTCTAGTACCTCTCAGCTATACTTCTGTGTCTAGCCGTTCCTACTCCCATTTTCCTCTGGACTGTACTCACGGGTCTTTCTACAATATCTGTTTTATTATGTATCTTTCCTGATTAAATGCCTTTAAATGATACATAAGCTTTTTGTGGCTTGGCTCCTTCTCACCTCCTCCTGTTTCTCTACTTACAGCATGTATTCAATCCAGAGAAATCTGTTTTCAGTTCCTTGAATGTTCCATGCTCTCTCCTTTAATCATATCCTTCCAAATGACTGGGATACTCTCCATTACCAATCCTTATCACATTTTTGCTTGTTTAATTCCTACTCATACTTCAGGTCTCAGCTTATGTGTTATTTATTCTTGGCAAAGCCTCCTCTACTTCTCAGGAGATTTCTGCCCTTTCTTTGGGCTCCGATAGAACCCTTTTCTTCTCTCATTATAGCACTCAGCTGAATATGTAGTAGTATCTTATTCTCTAAATCTCCCACTACATTGTAAGCTTTGTGAGGGCAGTGATTCTGTCTCTCCTGTTCCGTCTGTAGCACCTAGCACAGTGCATGACTCAAAAACCAATCTGTTTAATGAAAGAATTAATATATTCAATCTTTCATTTATATGAAAGTTGGACTAGTCTCAAATATCTCTGTAGTCTGTTTGGTCTGATACTTAAAGGCATTTTCAATCTTTCCGGTTTCTTTAATTCTTGAACGTGTTTCCTATGTCTTTATGGATCAAATAATGGGACATTCCTATAAGACAAACTCACTGAAAGCATCCAGCTTTGTATTATCAATACAGATAATATAGTTTTGTATTCAGAGAATTGCTGAATCTTGGATTTGGTAGAAATCTTGGATGTTGGATGAGAGTTTTGAAGTCATCTGTTTAGTCTTTCACTAAGATCTCTAACAGGTGATCAAAAGTGAGGGCCTCATTTACTTTGTTGAAGGAGACAAATGCTTAAGATGCTAAAACTGGTTATTTGCCTTCACTGAAATCTGAGTGTGTTGGACATGAGACAGAGACTGTATCTTCCTGGACTCTTCTGGAGCATCTCCTTGAAAATCTTGACATCATTATTGCTTTCTTATGCAAGATTCAGCAGAGGACAGCAGGAAGGCCCAGCACAGCCTTGAATCTTGTTTGGCTCTCTTGGTGATCAAGCATGGGGCCAAGAGCTGCCCCATTGACTGACATCACAGGCCTTGACATTATGGGGAGCTCCTGATAGCTAAACTTTTCCTAGAAATCCAAACTCATCTGTGAACTGTTGGAAGTCAGATCAAGTAATAGAATCCAAAGCACCTGTTACTTTAAGAAGGCAGAATAAAATTCGAATGTCTTGATATTTACATTGCTAATTTGCTTGTCTGTATTGCCACCTAAAACCACATTCACTTTGAGGAATCTGGTGTATATAATAGCTGTGAAGCAGACTCTGATAAGATCTTGTATTTAATAGAGAAAGGGAGCCATGCAATGGCTCCCTATAGGATGCAGAAACATATGGACCTTCTTCAAACTGTAGACCTATTTTTTCTCTTAATTGCTATATATTTTGGTGCTATGTAGACAAAGATTGTTTTTATACCTTGATTATCAAACATGGCAGAGATGGCAAAGTCTTTAATATCTTAGGTATTTCTTTGTTTTATTACCAACCACTTGGGACTTGTATAGCCATGTCTACGGTATTCGCTTTTTGGGATGCTGGTGTAAGACCTGTTAGCTTATTGACGCAATGAATTGCTGTGTTATCTCTTGGAGTAACCTAATCTCTGATCCTAAGTGTTGCATAAAAAGGTTCTTGATGTGATACTTATTATTTTTCCTGAACATGCTTCATAATAGTAAAAACCAGTCATAATAGCATTTGTTATTATTTGATTTTATTTTAGATTTTGGGGTGCAAGTGCTTGTTTGTTACGTAGGTGTTACATGTGTAATGGTGGAAGCTGGGTTTCTACTGTACCCACCATATTATACCCAGTAGGTAATTTTTCAACCGTCACCCGCCTCTCATCTTTTTCCCTCTTAGAATCCCCGGAGTCTGTTTTCACTACCTTTATATCCAAGTGTACCCTTTGTTTATTTCTGTTTTACAAGTGAGAACATACAGTATTTGATTTTCTTCTTGTGTGTTAGTTCGTTTAGGATTATGGCTCCCGCTCCATCCATGTTAACTGAGAAGGACATGATTTCATTCTTTTTTAAAAGGCTGCATAATAATCCATGGACATTTTCTTTATCCAGTCAACAGGTGATAGACACTTAGATTGGTTTCATGACTTTGCTGTTATAACAGTGCTGTGATGAACGTAGAAGTGCAAACGTCTTTTTAATGTAATGATTTATTTTCCTTTGAGTAGATACCCAGTAATGGGATTGCTGGGTTGAAAGGTAGTTCTATTCGTAGCTGTTTGAGATATCTCCATACTGTTTTCCATAGAGGTTGAACTAATTTACATTCCCATCTACAGTGTATGGGTGTTCCCTTTTCTCTACAACCAAGCCAACATCTGTTGTTTTGTGACTTTTTGATAAAAGCCATTCTGACTAGTGTAAGATGATATCTCATTGTGATTTTAATTTGAATTCTCTGATGATTAGTGATGTTGAGCATTTAAAAAAATTTTTTTGGCCACTTGTATGTCTTCTTTTGAGAAATGTCTGGTCATGTCCTTTGCCCAGTTTTTAATGGTTGAAAACAAATGAACAAAACAGTCACAGTTTGTTTTTTTCTTGTTGAGTTGTTTGAGTTCTTTGTAGATTCTGGGTATTAGTCCATTGTTAGGGGCATAATAAAAACAGTAATAATAGCATTTAACTAGGGTTTACTATGTGCCAGACACCATGGTAAATTCTCCACATGTATGTTATCATCTAATCCTTCTATCAGATGGGTACCAGAATTATCTCCATTTTATAATTCAAAAATTAATTCACAGCCACCAGACGGTAGAAACAACATTTAAACCAGTCATCCTAAGTGCCTCTAATCATCTCTTGATAAATTAAAAAATGCCTATGATTTTCCTTCTAACTTCCCTCCTTTTGTTAGTAGGTGATACTTTTATCATAGACCTGTCTTGTAACTGTACTTTCCACAGAATCCCAGGTATAGGTCAATGAGTGTTACACTAAGAATAAGAAAAGGTAGAAGAAAATCTTCCTGGTTTTCCATGCTATGGCACAAAAAACCATGTGTCTGTTGTATTGCTCAAGAGGGATTACACAGGGCAGCTTTGGTGTTGGTATGTAAAGGACTTCCTGTGAATGAGTTAATCAGGATGGGAAAGCATCTCTTTGAGTCTGAATGGATGTTTGTCAACACTACTTAAAGCCATGCTGCATCACAAAAAGTGATGTCTCTGTCCATCTTAGTAATTGTGATGGTGGAAACCCTTTCATTCTTGGTCTTGGTGTTAATTGGCTTTTACTCAACTTTAGCAGTGAGAAGACTCTGGTTTTGAGAGCGGTTGGTAACATTTCTTGGTCTAATTTTGTCCTTTTAGCGTATTTATGAGCCTCAGTGCATTTCTTTCATGTGCTTTTTTTTTTCCTTTTTCTTTCATTTGGCACGGTGCTTGCATTCCTTCACGGTTGGAATTGGCAGGATAGTGTTTTTGAAACTTTTCCTTTACTACCATGTACTGTGCTTAAGTGTGGTACCTGGTGTACAGTGATGACTCGGTTATATGGCTTTGTATTCAGAATGCCTATAGACTTCCCATGGGTAAGCAGATAACCCCAGATTCTAGCAAATGTGTCTGCATGCTTGGCATTAAAAAATATTAACAGAGCATAGACATTATTGATCTTTATTAAAATTAAGATAATATGTTCAAGTAAGTAGAACCATTTATTTAAATACGTAAAGAAATACAAAGGACTAGAAGGAGATACATAAAACGGTTTTTCACCACCTGAGTGACAAGCAGTAAAACACTGATGGTAATTTACCAGTATAGTTTTCTGTAAGAAACTCAACTGGAATAGAGTGGAAAACTGAGATATGAGATCATACACACACACACACAGGGCGGGGGTGGGCGGCAGAGAGGAGAGAGAGAGAGAGAGAAGAAAGAGAATGAACATACTTTATATCTGTCCTAGGTGGTTTCACACTGAATTTTCTAGGTGACCTGACATTTCTGTTGATTTTAATCAAGAGTCTCAGAGGTCAGAATGTCTTAGATGTTGTCTAGTGTAATTTCTCCCCCAGCATATGTATCCTTAGGTTCACCCAGTACCTCCTAGGAAACTCACTAAGGAAGGGGGTGCTCTGCTTTGAAGGATAACCTCTTCCGTTTTAGCATGCAAGTGCTGGCTGTTGGAAGTGCTTTGGTATAAAGTGAGCCACAGTCTGCCTTCTTGTGCAGTTTCTACCTGTGGAACAATGAATTCAGTCCCCAAGACTTCTCAGTTCCATTTCCTGGCTGGCTTCATTTCCTCTGCTGCCATCCTAGTTCAAGGCACCCATTTCTTTCTTCTGGAAGAAACAATAGTCTCTTAACTAGACTCCAGCATTTCTTCTTTGTCACCTTCTATTCCTGCAGCGTATCTAAAGCGACTGTTTGGAAAGGTAATTCTGAGCATGTCACTTTCTCCCAAAGTAGCCTCCCATCATTCTTGGACAAAAGTCCTAAATACTAATGATCTAGCCCTTGCTTACCTTTCCAGGCCTGGCCAATAGCACTCCCCCTTTTCTTCTCTGTGTTACCAAACGTGCTGACTCTTTTTAGTTCATGCAGAAGTTCGTTGCTTCACGACCTTTACTCAGGCCCTGCCTGGTTTCCTCTCACCCTTTTGAGCTCTAAAGTTGTTTCATTAAGGAGGCCTCCCTGACCCTCAGACCAGGATAGACATCCTTGTGATGTGTTCTCAGGGCAGCCCATGGTTCTCTGCAGCATTGATCATTGTAATCACTCAGTTGTTTTTGTACTATTTAAGGACTACATACTTGAAGGCAGACTCACATCTGTCTTGGTCAGTGCTGCATCCTCAGTACCTAGAGCGTAAGAGGTCTTTGTTGAGGTCTTTCGAGTATCCAGAAAGATCTGCGCTGCTAGAAATGCAGACCTTTTTCCTTCAGGTTAAGCAACGCTATCTTTTTTTTTCCTGCTCTTATCCTGATATGTTTCTTAACTATTTCCCCTCCTGGTTTTCTTTCATGGTTGATCGCTAAACTATTTAAGATCCCACTTTAAATGTATTACCGAGAATAATCCTCGGTTCATCAGCAAAGTTCACGTCTCATAATTTGAACACTATACTTTTAGTTAATTTAGTCTCATGAAAAACCAGAGCCTAAATTGCAGAACAAATTTTTTTTTTAAATAACACGAATGACAACAGTTGTCTTAGAACTTCTGGATAATGGGCAAAGTGGTACTCAGAGGAACATTCATAACCTTAAACATGTCTATTGAAAACAAAGAAGAATAATTTCAGCATTCATTTCAAAAAGTTAGAAAGAGAACAACAAAATGAAAGGAAACCATAAAGAAGGAATAAAGTTAAATGAAAGCAAAAATATTAAGAAAGTAGAAAGGGAAAAATGGTATAATAGGTGTATTAATGGTTGTATTAGCATTTTTGATGTCAAAAGTACTTATATATATTTACTACTTTTATTGTGGTAAAATATATACAGTATAAGATAGTATTTTCCATTTTACTCATTTTAAATGTACATTTCAGTGGCATTTAGTACTTTCACAATGTTCCTAGTTCTAGAACATTTTTAATGTTCATTTTTTATGTGGCAGAAACCACATGCCTATTAAGTATCACTTGCTATTTTCCCAGCCCTCGGCAATCATTCATCTGTTTTCTGTGTCTGTGGCTTTTGCCTATTTTGGATATTTCATAAAAATGGAATCATATAATATGTGGCCTTTTCTATTTGGCTTTTTAAAACTTAACATCATGTTTTTGAGGTTCAGCCATGTTGTAGCATGTAATCAGCCATGTTGTAGCATGTAATCAGCCATGTTGTAGCATGTAATCAGCCATGTTGTAGCTTGCATTACATGTTTTTGTACTATTTGCATTACATGCATGTAGCATGTAATCTGACTCATATTAAATCAGAGTTCTGATTTGCTCCTTTTTATGGCTGAATATTTCATGCTATTGTGTATATACCACTTGTTGTTTATGTTTTCATCTGTTACTGGACACAGGTTGTTTCCACTTTTCCATTATTGTGGATCTGCATATTGGCTAACAAGTATCAGTTTGAATCCCTGATTTCAGTTCTTTTGACTGCATAGGTAGGAGTGATTGCTGAGTTACACGGTAATTCAATTTTCAACTTTTTGAGAAACTTCCAAATCATTTTCCATTTTACATCCTCACCAGCAATGTATGAGGATTTTAGTTTACATCCTTGCCAACACTTGTTATTTTATTTTATTTTTTATAGCCGTTGTAGTCATTGTGAAACGGTATCTCTGTAGTTTTGATTGCATTTCCCTAAGTAACTAATGATGTTGAACATCTTTTTATGTGCTTATTAGCCATCTGTATGTGTTCTTTGGAGAAATACCTATTCAGGTTCTTTGCCCAGTTTCGAATTGAGATGTTCATTTTTTTGTTGTTGAATTGTTGAGTTTCAGATATATGATTTGAAAATATTTTCTTCCATCCTGTGGGTTGTCTTTTCACTCTCTTAAAAATGTCCTTTGATGCACACAAATTGTAATTTTAAGGAATTCTACTGTATCTGTGTTTTCTTTTGTGTTTAAGTTTGGTGTCAAACTTAAGGCAGATCTTCCAGTACTGTGTTAAACAGAAGTGGAGAAAATGTTCATCATTGTCTTATTCCTGATTTTAGGAGAAAAGCTATCAGCCTTTTACCTGAATGTGGTATTAGCTGTGAGTTTTCATAATTATCTTTTATGATATTGAGACTTTCATTTTATGCCTAGTTTTTCAGAAATGTATTTTTAATTATAAAGGGGTGTTGAATTTTTCAGATGCCTTTTCTCTGTCAGTTGAGATGATTATGTGTTTTTTCCACCATTCTACTGATGTGACATAATAGATTTATTAATTTTTGTGTATTGACCTAACGCATTCCTGGGATAAATCCCTCTTGGTCATGGTATGTGATCCTTTTAGCATACTGCTGAATTTGGTTTCCTAGTATTTTGTTGAGAATTTTTTGCATCTATATTCTCAGGGATATTGGCTTGTATTTTTTTTTTCTTATGTCTTTGGCTTTGGTATCAGGTTAGTGCTGGCCTGATATAATTTTGGAAGTATACCCTCCCCTTAAGCTTTTTGGAAGACTTTAAGAAGAATTGGTGCTAATTCTTTATATGTTTGGTAGAATTCATCAGTGAAGTCTTGGTGTTGGCCTTGTCTTCATTGGGGGGCTTCAATCTGTTACTGATTCAATCTCCTTACATGTTATAGGTCTATTCAGATTTTCTATTCATTTTAGAGTCTGCTTTGGTAGGTTTCCCTTTTCATCTAGGTTATACAGTTTGTTGGTTTACAATTATTTATAGCATTTTAAAATACTTCTTTTTATTTCTGTAAAGGCTGTAGTAATTTCTCTTTTTGCATTTCTCTTTGAGTCTTATTTATTTTTCTTTAGTCAGTCTAGTGAAAGATTTATTAATTTTATTGGTCTTTCCAAAGAACAGATTTTGGTTTCTTTGATTTTCTCTATTGTTTTTGTATTCTCTGCTTTATCTACTCTAATCTTTATTATTTCCTTCTTTCTACAAGCTTTTGGTTTAATTTGCTCTTTTTTAAATTTACACAAGATGTGCAGTTAGGTTATTGATGTCTTTTTTCCTTTTTTAATGTAGGTGTTTACAGCTATAAATGTTCTCTGAGCACTGCTTTCACTGTATCTCATAAATATTGCAGTTTTAGCATGTTTTGTTTTCTTTTGTCTCAAGATATTTTCTAAGTTACCTTGTGATTTTTTTCTTGGACCCATTGGTTGTTTTAATAGAGTACCATTTATTTTCCACATATTTGTAAGTTATACAGTTTTCCTTCTATTATTAATTTCTAGCTTATCTTGTGGTGGTCAGAAAAGGTACTTTGTATGATTTCCTTTTTTTCCCTCAAATTTAAAAAGTTTATTAAAGCCTGTCTTGTGGCCCAACATGTGGTCTATTCAGGAGAATATACGATGTATACTTGAGAAGAATGTATGTTCTGCTGTTGTTGGGTGAGATGTTCTGTATGTATTTGTTAGGTCTAATAGGTTTACAGGGTTCTTCAAGTCATGTTTTCGTATTGTTTTGTCTGTTGTTGAATATGAGATACTGAAGTCTCAAATCATTGTGGAATGGTCTATCTCTCCCTTCTGTTTTGTCAATTTTTTGCTTCATATATTTTGTTGTCTCTGTTGTTAGGTACACGTATGTTTATAGTTACTATATCTTCTTGATGGATTGAACAATATTAGTATTTTAAAAAATAATTTTGTTATTTGGTGCAGTTATAGGAATCTTGAAGTCAGTTAAAACGTCCCAGACTTTTCACACAACAGTTCGCAGTAATGTATGTAGGGCCTTTTTTTTTCCTTTTTAGCATGTTCTTTTCTTTCCTTTTCTTTTTTTTCCTTTTTAGCATGTTTTTTTGATGTGATGTGTATTGTATAATGACTTATGTTAAATTTCACTCTGCCACTTTTAGCCTATTGAAGATATTTTGGAAACCTGTTTGGATCTTTTTTCCTTTTTATGGGGGCTTTTTATTTCTGAGCTTTAACATAGATAACATAGAAAAGTGTTTTGGACAAAGTAAGTATCAGGCATGAAATAGGATACGTTAAGACATCACAAAGCTTGCTGTTCTTACTGAGATTTAGCCAATTTTTTTGAACAAATACCCTCTCAATTGATTAATGTCTACAGGTTGGAAAAAGTTGATTCCAGTACTTTTTTTCCAGTTTCCTCATTGCATTTATGGAGGAGAGATAATCTTTGGAGGTCCTTAGTCTGTTATCTTTATGTTATTAGCTTTACGTTGTTGATAATAGTGTAGAATAGTATTTGAAATGATGTGGACAATTTTGTCAAATGCTTTGTGGCTTTTAAGATATTGTGCATCTGTATCATGTTCCTTATGTACAGCCTTGCAAATCCTGTTATAGGAGGAAACGAGGTTGGTGTGAAGGGGTTGCTTGTAGTAGTTCCGTGTTGTCGTTGATAAATCACTTCACATTATTGTATACACCTAAAATCTGACCTTTAAAAAATCCTTTTTAGAATTTTTAGCAAGAATTCACAGAAGTCTTCTTAGAATTTTGTAGAATGGGAATATCAGGGTGCTTCTGTTCTGCGTGGAAGCCTTATTTTTCATGATTAAAAAAATTCTCATCACCATTTTACATCTTTCTTTATCAGATTGTTTTCAGGTCCTTAGATTATATATGAAGTTTTGGTCTGGAGGTTTGAAATCAGATACAGTCATAGATGTTCATGTGTCATCTTCTCTACTATCTTAACTCATTTTCTTCTCTTCATTATATGCTTTCTTAATAAGTATATTTAAAAATCAGATTATAAAGCAGATACATGTTCACTATCAAAAATTTAAAAAAAAAGAAAATACAGAAAAGAAAACACATTTTACTCATAATTTTTTTTTTTTTTTTTGAGACGGAGTTTCGCTCTTGATACCCAGGCTGGAGCGCAATGGCGCGATCTCGGCTCACCGCAATCTCCGCCTCCTGGGTTCAGGCAATTCTCCTGCCTCAGCCTCCTGAGTAGCTGGGATTACAGGCACGCGCCACTGTGCCCAGCTAATTTTTTGTATTAGTAGAGACGGGGTTTCACCATGTTGACCAAGATGGTCTCGATCTCTTGACCTCGTGATCCACCCGCCTCGGCCTCCCAAAGTGCTGGGATTACAGGCTTGAGCCACCGCGCCCGGCCTTTACTCATAATTTTTATATTTAGCAGTGTTCACCATAAACATTAATGTATATCCTTCTAGTATTTTTTTTACACTTACATAAGGAGTCTCCAAATATGTATGTATTAACTACATTTATACAATTATTGGCCATAAAATTTTTGTTACTCGTTTTAACATAGGTATTTCCTTACTTTATTTAATAGTGTTCTATAACATAATTTTAATATGCTGTACCATATATTTTATCACTTTGTTATAATATATTAGATTTTATACTTGATTCGTCTTGAAATTTTCAGTATTTTAAACAGGGGTGTAAGCTTTCTCTACAGATCTTTGTTTTTGTTGCTGTTATTTTCTTATGATAAATTTCTAGATGTGGAAGGTCAGTGACTATGTCCTTGGAAAAGGCTTTTGATAATACTTTCAAATTACTCTCCAGAAATGTTGTGCTTGCCATCCAGGAAGGCTATTGCCAGCATTAACAGACATGTTTATTTCATGAAGCTCTCAGCACTACTGGTATTATTGGTTAAAAAATGCAATTTGAGAGATGTTTTTCATTTCTTATTGTTATAGAAAGATTTAAAAAAAATTAATGGGTTTGATTCTTGTCTATGACATACATTAGCAAAAATACTTATTTTTCATTCTGAGTAGTTGTTCATTTTGCATATTGTGGATATTTTTTTAAAGGAGAGTAGTTTCAAGCTTTATGACAGATTAATGTACATTTTTGTGGTTCCTTCTCGTCTCGCTATTCTCTTCCCTTCCTCCTTCCTTCCTTCCTTTTCTTCCTATATTCCTTCCTTGGAGTGAGGGGAAGGCTATCCTCATGCCAAAATATGTAAGCATTTATTCTTAGTCTTTTATGGCATGATTTTTGCCCATTTAGGTGGAAATTTAATATAGCTGGAATTTGTTTTGCTATATTGTGTGAAGCAGGGATATGGTCTTTGTCATTGTTGATCTTCCATTTCAGTCCACTTATTGAATGAGTCATTATTTTCCCTCTGATTTGAAATGTCATATTTTTCATTGATGAAATTGTAGCATTTTAATATGAGTTTGTTTCCAGGCATTCTACTCTCTTCTACAACTTCCATTATTGTGCTTTCAGAACACAGTTTATTATTTGGTAATTCAAGTCCATTTTTTTCCCATAATTTTTTTGTTTATTTCTGTTGATAAAGTTTTTAGATAAGATAGTTCTTTTAATTGCACTAAACTTATACATAACTTTGGGTAAAGTTGATATCTCTGTGATACTGAGTCTTACCATTCAAGAACATAATATTTCTCCCCATTTATTAAGACATTCTTTTGTATGTTTTAGGAAAGTTTTCTAGTTTTCTTGATACAGATCCTAAGTTTGTTAGACAGTTTTGAATTTTGTTGTCTTTGTGAACAGTGTTTTATCATTCACTTCCTTTTGGAATTTTAGGTAGTCACATTATCCTTAAATTATATTATCTTTCTGTTAGTTTTAATTGTATATATATTTCTACTCTTATTTTATTAGCTAGAATTTTCAGAAACGCTAAATTGTAGTGTGATAGCCAGTATTCATGTTTCTTGTTTCTGATTCAGTAAAACTGCTTTTTTTTTCACCATGAATTAAAGCAGTGGCTACTGATATAAAATAGATATTATTTTTCTTGTTATTTCTACACCTAGTTTACTGTTTTTTCTTCTTAACAAGGAATGGATATTAAATTTTATTAAATTCATTTTTGATACTTCCTGAGGTGATCATATAACCTTCCCCATTATCACTAGATATAATTTAGTAACAGATTTTTTAAGGGTAACTTTCCATATTTTAAAACACACATACTTGATGATAATACATTTTTAATTTTAGTAGTATTCTAAGTTTCAGCCAGCTGCTATGGATGTATTTTAGTATTGATTTCTTTTGTATATGCTAATTTAATCAAGTTTTTAATGTCAAGGTAATGCTGGTTTTGTGAGATTAAATGATTAATTTTTTTCTTGTTTTTAAGAATAGCTCATGTAATATGTCAATTAAGCTTTCTCTGGAATGTTTTTTGAAAGAAATAAGTTGGTTATGATATTCTGTGTGTCTGGTTTTTTTGAGACAATTTTCACAGCATTTTCAGTGGCTGTTGATTTTTTCATATTTTCCTTCTTTAATAATTCTTGGTAGTTTATGTTAGTAAGAACATCATTCATTTTATTCTTATTTTAACATTTATCTGAAAAGGTTCAAAATGTATTTTCAGAATATCTCTTCCATATATTTGGCTATGCTCTTCATCTCTTTCCTAAGGTTGTAGATTTGTACTTTCTCCCTTCTTCATATTTTTTGTGTTGCCAGAAGTTTGTCTCTTAAATAGATTTTTTTCTGTAAAATCAATTTTTAGCTTTATTTTCCCATTTCAGTCTTTTCTTGCTCTCTTTCAGTGTTTCTGACTTATTCATTCCTTCATCTGTTTTACTTTTTTCTACTTTTAATTATGAAATAGATAATATGCAAACAAAAATGTATATGTACAATTTAATAATCATATTGGGTGTACTTGCCACATAGTTTTTAAAAAGGACATCTTTCTAGTCCTTTCTGTGTCCCCTTCTCAGTGTATGCCCTCCTTCTCTCCAAGAGGTTAACTCTTCTTCTGAATTTCTGCTTAATTATTTTCTTGACTTTTAAAATTAATTTTACAGGCCGAGCATGGTGGTTCATGTCTGTAATCCTAGCACTTTGGGAGGCCGAGATGGGTAGATTGCCTGAGCTCAGAAGTTCAAGACCAGTCTGGGCAACACGGTGAAACCCTGTCTCTACTAAAAAAATACAGAAAATTAGCCAGGAGTGGGAGAGTGCACCTGTAGTCCCAGCTATTTGGGAGGCTGAGACAGGAGAATGGCTTGAACCTGGGAGGTGAAAGTTGCAGTGAGCTGAGATTGTGCCATTGCACTCCAGTCTGGGCAACAGAGCGAGACTCTGTCTCCAAAAATAAAAACAAAAAATAAAAAATAATTTTACATTATATATGTATGCATCCCTAAAATATATGTTGTTTGATTTTTTCTGGCGTTGAAATTTATGAAATTGGAAACAAATTATATGAGTTCTTCTATATCTTGCTTTTTTACTCGACATTGTGCTTTTAAGATTTATCCATGTTAATATCACTATCAGAATATACAAATGTATATTAAAATGTATAAATACACAAAATATTAAAAATATATAATATGTAGTATACAGATACAAAAATTACAGTATATAATATATAAATAAAAGGTGGATGGAAATGTATGGAATTCACTTATACATTCCATTTTCCTTTTGGGATTATTTCAGTTTCTTGTTTTGTTTTCATGCTTTGATATTACAGACAGGGCTGCTATGGATTTTTTTTGTAGCTCCTTCCTGGTATATCCATGCCAAAGATTATTGAAGATATATACTTAGCTGTGGAATTCCTGAGTCCTAGTGTATATTCCGCTTTACTAGATTATAACAAATTCACCAAATTATTTCCAAAACATCTATTCTTTTCAGTCTTAATTTGTTTTTAATTTTCTAGCTAGTTGAATTGAGTGCTTCACTTATTTATTTTCATGTTTGATGTTTCAAAATTAAAAGAGAAACTACAGAAGTTTCATTAAGATGTCTTCTAATTGATAGGTATTTTTCTAAGTACAATGTACTTTGAGTTGCTAATTTTCTTTTTTACTGAAGAATTATATGGAAGGGTATTTTTAAATTGCTGTATGATCAAATTAATATATTTTTTTGTTGCTTATAACTTCAAGTTTTTATGCATTATGACCAGAGATTATGACATGTATATAAAACTCCTTTTTTCAATGTTATTGACTTTTTTGTGACCTAATGTGTGGCCAATATTTTGATGTTTGAGAAAAATGCAAAGCCTCTGGAGAGTGCAAAAGTTGATATTTATTTTATATAAATAAATATATATCAATCATTAAGATATATACCTACTAAATACAGCTTATTAAGTACTGTATCAGGTAAATTCTGTAGATCTTTATTGGCTTTGCCATAAGATGAGAGTTAGTCTGAAGTCTTAGGTTCTCCTTCTAGATGTATTGGATAGGTTTCCATGCCAGTGGATATAGGTAGTATTAATTGCAAATATTGATGTGTTTGAAATTATTAATGACATCATATGTTATATTTTCTGTTGATCATTTTTTCTTTTCTTGGGATTATTTGTGCCGTTTTGTTTTTCTTTAAGTGTTTTGGTAGTTATATATATGCTTATTTTTGTAATGGCTATTCTTAAATCCTTTACAAGCATGTTTGAAGCTATTTTTTTCTACCAATGTCTGGAATTAAATAATTGTTACAACCCCATCTCTTGGACAAAACAAGCTCCTTAGACACTTTTTTATTTCTTCTCTACTAGTCCTCTTCCTGTGGTTTTGTATTGTGCCTACTTCCTTAGGCATTGTATCTTTAACATTTCCTCAAGTATAGAAGTTATAATAAACAATTATTTAGATTTAAATATAAATTTACTTATATCTTGACTTACAGTATGTTTTCATATATTCTGTTGTTTTCTTTTTCTTGGACTTCTGTTTCAAGATGCTGGAGTATTTCTTATAGTAGCTCTTTCAGAATGAAACTATGCATGGGCATTTTTCTGATTACTTAAACATATTTAATTATGTTGAATATATATATAATTATATGTTCAAGAAATGAACATATAATATAGTTACATAATTTGGAATAATATTTCTTTCTATAGAAATAAGTTTTTTTGATGACTTGTTGTAATCTATTCACAGATTTCTTAATGCTGACCTTCTGTATCTTGGAGTAAGTCATACTTGGTGATGATGCATTCTTTTTCTTTTAATGTTTAGCTAAATTCAACCAGTTTCATTGCCTTTTTTCCTTCCTGTCCTGGCCTCTTCATGTATCTTACTACTCTTCCCTTTATTTTTTTGTGCTTTGCGCATTCTGACCTTCCTATTTACCTTGGGTATATATGTTTCATCTTATGAAGTGTTGAAAATACTCTTCAGATTTGCCCTGAATACTTTCCCGCTGCTATACTTATTTTTTAATTTTTAATTGACAAATAATAATTGTGTTTATTATGGGGTACAGTAGGATGCCTTGATCTATATGTATATTATGGAAAGATTTCATCAAACTAATTATCATATCTGTTACCTCACTTATCATTTTTTGTGGTATGAACATTAAAGGTCTATCTTAGCAATTTTGGAATATATAATACATTATTATTAACTGTGGTCACAGTGCAGTGCTGTAGATCACTAAAATGTATACCTTCAGTCTAACTGAAGCTTTGTACCTGTTGATTAACCTCCATCCTTCCTCCATCAAGGGTTGTTATCCTCTGATAACTACCTTTCTCCTCTCTGTTTCTATGGGATCAACTTTTTTAGATTCCACATATAAGTAAGATCACATAGCATTTGTCTTTTGATGCCTGGCTTATTAGCATAATATTCTCCAGTTTCATCTATGTTGTTGCAAATGACAGAATTTTCCTTCATTTTAAAAGCTGTATAGTATTCCATTGTTTATGTGTATATGTGTATGTATTGAATAAATTGTCTTTGTTTTTGTCACTTCTGATTCCTGTTTCTATTTTCCTTGTATTTTTTCTTCCTTTATTTTATGCATTTATTTATTTATTGACAAAAGTATAAATATGCACTTTAATGAATTATAAAGTAAATAGCTGTTTTATTATCAAGTCTTCATCTTACAGAACACTGCCAGCACCCCAGAGCTCCTGTATACATGAAGTTTGTTCTTAATATTCTCTTCTTTGCTTCTACAAACCTGTTTGTAGAACTAATCTGAGGCTCTTATCTGTATTATTTTCTTCATTCTACTTTTCCTGTGCTTGTTTTATTTTTGTTAAAAAATTATTGACATGGTTGCTTAGTTCGTTAGATTTCAGCCTGGCATTGCCTCTAAATTAATTAAAACTATACATTTTAATTTAAGCATTCATTTAAGTATGTCCTACAAGTTTTAATATGTAATATTTTCCTGATTATTGAATTTAAAACACTTCTAATTTCCATTTTTGTTTAAAAGTATATTTCTTATTTTCTGTCATCTTTATTATTATTTCAATGAATTGTATCATTAAACAACATACTCTGATATTTATACTTTAAATTGTATAAGAATTGCATTATCACCTAGTATGGGGCTACTTTTTGTAAATGTTTTGTGTGTGCAGCTGTTAGGCACAGCGTTCTATGTGTTTTAGGTCAAGATTATTTATTTTATATTAATTGTATATTCAGATATTTAATCTTGCTGCTTTTTCGGTGTGATTGTTCTATCAGTTATTGAGAAGCGTGTGTGAAGATCTCTGTTCTGATTGTGGATATGTCTGTTTCTCTTTGTAATGTTGTCAGTGTTTACATTTTTTATTTTGATATAGTTTTGCCAATTTTTACGTTATATATTTTATGATGTTAAGATAAAATACATTTACAACTTTTCTATGTTCCTAGGAAATTGATCCTTTTACCATTATAAAAAATTCCCCTTTCTAATTCTAGTAAAACTTTTTGCTTTAAAGAATATCTGATATTAGTACAGCTACATCATATTCTTTCAATAATATTTGCAAGGCATTTCTTTTTATGTCATTTTATTTTCACCTTTTGTTTATGCATATGTTTTATATTTATTTTTGTAAATGGCATACAGTTAGGTTTAAAAAATTCTATCTGATAACCTTTATGTTTTAATTGGAATATTTAGACCATTTATATTTAATATAATTATGCATGTATTTGGGCTTAAAACTACCATTGCACTGTGTGATTTCTTTTTGTTCCACCTATTCTACTTTCCTCTTTCTCTACGTTCATGCCTTACTTTTTATTGACTAAGAACATTATTCCATTTTCTCTGTGTTATTTTTTCTTTTCTTTTAGTGGTTACTCTAGAAATTATCAATATATATGCTTGAGTTAATTTCTAATTTTTATTGGCATTTTGCACTATTCCCAGACAATTTAGAGACCTTCAAAATCTTTAATCCAGTTTATCCACATTTGTTTTAAGTGCTATTGTTTTTGAGTGTTTTATTTCTGTATATTTTAAGTCCCAGTGGACATTATTAGTCTTTTGACTTTCCTGTATTTTCCATTTTTTTGACTTTACTCTCCCGTCCCCACCTCAATCTCCAGCCTTCCACCTGAAATTATCTTCTAAAGAATACTCTTTTTTAAAATTACATTTAGTAAAATTTTTCTCATTTTTATTTGTTTAAAAAAAGCTTTATTTCATATTTAGTTTTGAAGGATATTTTTTCATTAAGTAAAGAATTTTGGACTGCAGTTATTTCCTTAGTGGATTGAAGGTGACATTCCATTGTCTTCTGTCTGTCATGGTGTTTGTTGGACTACTTGAATTTGTCAAATTGATATTTTCCATCAATTTAGGGGAGTACTCAGTCATTTTCTCTTCCTCCTTACTCTCCTTAGTTCTTCTGGTATTCCCTTTATATGCAGTTAATCTCCATCACTGTATCCTCTTTGTCTCCTAAGCATTTTTTCTCTTTCATTCTTACTTCAGTTTACATAATCCACTAATTTTTAAATCTAGTGTCTAGTTTGTCCTAAAACTCATTTTGTGAGGCCTTAATTTTGGGCATTATATTTTTTACTTCTAGAAATATGCTGTGCAATTTTTTTAGTTTTCTTTTCTTTTCTTTCTTTTTTTTTTTGAGATGGAGTCTCACTCTTTGACACCCAGGCTGGAGTGCAGTGGCATGATCTTGGCTCACTGCAGTCTCTGCCTCCTGGGTTCAGGTGATTCTCCCATGTTCAAGTGATTCTCCTGCCTCAGCCTCCCAAGAAGCTGAAATTACAGGCGTGTACCACCACACCTGGCTAATTTTTGTATTTTTTTTTTTTTTTGGTAGAGACAGGTTTTCACCACGTTGGCCAGGCTGATCTCGAACTCCAGACCTCAAATGATCCACCTACCTCAGCTTCCCACAGTGCTAGGAATACAGGTGTGATATACTGCACCTGCCCAGTTTTCATCTGTATGTTGAAATTATATTGTTATCTTTTAGTTCGTTGGACATAAGCGTTGTTATTTTAAGGTCTGTGTCTGACATTTCAACATCTGGAGTCCCTATAGGCCTGTGCTGTGGGGTATTTCTGCCAGTTCTCATTAGTGTTGTCTTCTTGTCACACGTGTCTGTTTGTTTTTGATTGTATACTTGGCATTGCATTTGGAAGAAATGTTTGTAGAACTGAGCTGAGGCCTAGCATGGTTTTACTTTCTATAGATTGGATTTTCATCTGCTTTTATCAGATAGTGGAGAAATACAGGATCATCTTAAACCACTTACAAAGATGGAGTTTTTTCTTGGGCATTTAGATGAATCAAAACTAGGAAATGGTCTTCATGAGTCTGGGTTACTTAACATTTACCCTTGTTCGTAGAGTGCAGCCCTTTAGGGTCCTAATGGGATTCCCAGTAGGCCCAACTTTTGTCATCTTTCAGCTGACTCTTCTGGTTTAGAAAATGTCTTCCAGTGGTTCCATTTCTGAATTAATTTCCTGGCTTTCTGTTTTCATCCAGATCTTGGCTGGGTAATTGTTTAATTTCTTCTCTTCCTCTATTTTACTTTTTTAAGAATGAAACAAAATGTTTAGTGTTGCATTGTATCTAATCTTTTCCCTAGTTTTTGTTGGCATAACAGGATTTTGTACTTTGCTTTTAGATTTAAAAGTATATGTCTTATTTTAAAAAATTAAAAATTAGTTTTTATACAGCTACATTGACAAGAATTAGACATCAAGTCTGAATTTTACTTTTATCTTTGTTTATCACAAATTATTTTATGGCACATCTGCCCCATTTTTGAATTTCTTGTTCTGATTCACTTTGTAGTCAGTGATGTAATTCTATTTTTTTTTGTGAACAGGAAAAATATATGGGTGATGTACTTTCTTGGCTTTTGCAGATCTGAAGGAAAACGTATTTTTTTCTTTTGTTTTTCTACCTCAGCAATATTTAGCTTGGCTGGTTGTTAAGATTTTGTTGTGCATTGTTTCTTTGAAAACCATGGTGTGGAGGAGAAGTCTGATGCTAACATGATTTAAAAATGAATAATTCCTTCTGGTTCTTGTAAGATTTCCTCTTTACCTTTTAAATACATAATTTTCAGAAGTATACATCCAGATATTTAGTTTTAATTAATATGACTCAGTACCTAATCTTTTATCTGTAGTAAAGTCCTTCAGAATTACTTTTATCTGTAGTAAAGTCCTTCGGAATTATAGCATTGATTATTTATTAACTCATGTTGCATGGCTTAATATGTTTTAGTTTTTCTGGATATACTTTTCATATTTCTGTCATTTTGCCTCTCATTTTTTCTTCATCCTTAATTCTCAGAGAATTGTTTCAACTAGTCTTTTAATTTACTCATCCAGTTTTCTGCAGTGACCATTGCTAACTCCATTTATTGTGCAAAGTAGTTTCATTTTTTTTTTTTGTAAAACCTGGCACTTTCTGATATAAATGATGCAGAAAAATTCATTTCATTTTATAGTTTTGTAGTTCTCTTATTCTTAAACCCTTATTTCCATTTCATGGGTGTGATATTCTCAGTATCATTAAGAGTACTTGTTGTATAGTTTATAAAGTCTGATTTTGTTTTTCGTACTAGGAAATGAGTAATCTGATTCTTCTTCAATTTGGTCTCTTTAATTTCATCTATGCAAATATCTTACTGTTATTATTTAGTTTTATTGTCTGTAAAAAGGCATGTTATTTGTCCAGTGTTGGATGTTGAGCTGAGATTCTACCCATAAAAGTATTGGTCTCCTGTTCAGATCTTTTAGGCCAGGGAGAAGGGAGCTGGGAGAAGTTTATACTTCTTATTGATGTGATGAGAAACTTTCATTGTCTGCTGAAGCTTCCTCCCTATGTTCATGGTGACAGCCTAATATCAGTGGGTGCAGGGTCCATTCTGTAACCTACTTGGCAGTCCTCACTAAGAGCCAGCCATAGAGTAACTTTTCTTTTATTTAGCCAACACTAAGGGATGATAATGGTACCCACCTTTTAGAGTTGGAGAATTAGTTGAGGCAATGCTTGTTAAACTGTAGTGTAACTTGGATATAGTGAGTGCTTAATAGATGCTGGCTTTCAGCTCACCTCCATTAACTCATGCTTTTGCTAACAGTGTTGTAGTCTTGCATTCTTTCGACCCATCCTCTCAATTACATAATGATGTAATAAATGACAGCTGATTAGAATGTGATCCTATTCCAGAATGCAGGTGTCCTTAAGCACTGAAATTCCTCCATTTGTTTCATTTACTTTTGAATTGTGGAGCTGCTGGCTCTGGGCATGGCTGTAGCCCATGGACTGGGGGATTGTGGTTGATGATCTGTGATGGGTATTTCAGGCCTGCTTGATGAAGGCTGTTTTATTTCATACTAGAAATTTTTCACTTTATTCAAAGGTAAAAGGGAGCCTTTGAATATTTTAAAGTAGGAGGCTGGTGGCCGGAACTGTGTTTTGATAGGTGTTTTATGTGATATAGCAACAGATAATTATGGATACTTATTCTATGCCCTTTTCTCTTTTAACTGTTTTATCTGCATTATCTCTTCTAATCCTAAAGCATCATTTACATATATGAAAACTGAAGCATTGAAAGACTGAAAAACTAAGTTACAAAGCTAGTACACTATGGAGGAGGCAGGATTTGAACCCAGGCAGCCTAATTACATGCTGTTATGCTGCATCTCATCCAGGAAGCCTTGAAACATCGTGCTGTTATCTGAGTGCTGTATCTCCCTATCTCCCCAAAATTCATATGTTCAAATCCAGCTCTCAAGGTGATGGTATTAGGAGGTAGGTCCACATAAATGGGATTAGTGCTTTATAGAGAGGCTTCAGGGAGCTTGATTACTTCTTGTGCCATGCGAGGACACAGCTAGAAACACTGTTTGGGAGGAAGGAGCCCTCACCAAATACTGAATCCACTGGGGCCTTGATCTTGGACTTCTCAGCCTCTAGAACTGTAATAAATTCCTACTTCTTACAAGTCAAACAGTATATGGTATTTTGTTATAGCAGCCTGAATGGTCTAGGACACATGGACACTGGTTAGTGCAGGTGAGAAACACTTGAGGCATTGATGTTGGGGATAATGATGAGTGGACCAAGTTCAGAAGATATTTATAAGCCAGATCTGATGGTCAGGGAATAGGGAGAGAGAGGGAATGGAGTTTAAGATGTTGTAAAGATCTCTAGTATATTCTGTTTCCCTTCATGGACCACAGTGTGGCTGTTTGACTTACTAAGAAAGACATGGCTATGAAGTCATCCAGCCTTGGGTTCAAACCCCAACTGTTTCTCTTGTTACCGGTGTGGCAATGGAGGAATGTGTTTTGCCTTTCAGAATCCTGGTGTTATCTTGTATGAACTGCGAAGAGTAGAAATCGTCTAACAAACAGAATTGATAGGAAGACTAAATGGGTTAATTCATGTTAAGAGCTCAGTATTCACACAAGCCTGCATCCATAAAGGTGCTCCAGTGATATTCCCAGTATGAGACAGGCCAGACTGTGACACTCCACAGTGAACATGGTACCACTTGGTGACTATTCAACCACAGCTCCTTTTCATACTTTTTAGCAAGAGATTGAGATTGTCCAGTGCCTGGCATATAGTAGGCACCCCGTGAATATTGGCAGAATGACTTCTCTGCCACGAGCTGGCATTTCAGTTGCATTCTCCAGCATCCTATGACTGCATGGACACATGCCTTTATATGGTGCATAAGTCTTGGCCACTTCCACTTTCTATGCCCTGTCTACCTTGTTCACTTTCTGAAAAGTCTTTGGGGATTCCTTGGGCACAAAAGAAATGATTAGAAACCAAATTATTTTCCATTAGGTGCTCACATTTTATGACCACCTGATGGCCCCTTATTTAGATAATTTCGTTTTCTGTAAATGAAGTTTAGTGGAGGAATCTGTGTGCAGTGAAAGCCTCATGCCAGAATAAATGGCTGCAGGTATTCTCACTATTGCATTAAATACCTATTAAAAGTAGTAACTGAAATGAAGCTCTCCTTCCCTGAGAAATGCAGCTTAGTAGATTTAGTGTCTCCAAAGTAAAATATGCTCAGAGAGTTCTTTGAAAAATTCCATGCAGAAATGCAGTTGGGGTATTTTTTGATGTGGTTTGGTAATTGGAGAATCAAAGGAAAAATCTGTCTATGTATTTGCTGTATAGTTGGGGAAAAGTTCTACTATGTTGAGGGCTGATGGTCTTCTGTCTGTCACTGCTGTTTGGGAGAGTTTGAGAGGCAGTGTGGTGTGTGTGTATGTGAGGAGTGTGCAAGTTCTGGGGCCACACTGATAAGTTCACAGCCCGGGTCTGCAGTGACCAGTGTCAGCATTGGCAAGCTTCTAACTTCTCTGTGCCTCAGTTTATTCATCTGCAAAATGGGGGCAATAATAGTACATATTTCTTAGGGCTGTTGTGAAAATTAAATGAACCAGTATATGTAAAAACCAGTGCCTGGTATACAGTCAGTGCTTACCCAATGTTTTGTTGTGACTTACACCTGCAAGGATTGTGTGGCCACCACTTCTTTCTTCCTTTTAAATGCTACTTTCCATTTTGTGATGTTGCTTTTCACACCTCTTTTTGGAGAGGCAGCTTTGCCTTGTTTTCTAGAGCTTAGAATTGGCAGTCAGATATAGGATCTATCTGGAGTCAGTTCCATGATTATTAGTTGTGTCATCTCAGACAATTTCTGCACCTCTTGGAACCTCAGTTTCTCCATTTGTAAAAGGAGTTAAATAAGAGTAGTCCCTGCCTCACTGGGCTGTATTGGGATTGGGTTATTATAAAAAACTTCTGATACTTATTACAGTCCTTTTCTCCCCTAGAAAGGTGATACTAAGTTTTATTTTCACGGCCAACATTGGAGATGTTATTAAATACATTGGAGAATGTATTACAATTTTTAGCCTTCAGTAAATTTTAGGTGAAAACTGCATTATCATTTCAAATGTGTTTTTCTTTGGTATTAGAGGTTTAATTTTTCTCTAGGTTTTATTGGCCATTTGAATGCCCTCCTTTGTGAACTTGCTCTGTTTTTTGTCATTAAAAGTTGTATTGAGAGACAATTCACATACTGTATAATTCATCCCTTTAAAATACGCAATTCTGTAGTTTTTACTGTATTCACAGAGTTGTATAGTCGTTACCACAATCAATTTTGGAAAAGTTGCCATCATTCCCCTTCTCCTTCAAAAAAACGATATCCATTTGTTGTCACTGTATGCCACTCCACCCTCCTCATCCCTTTCCCTCGAGCAACCTCTAGTCTACTTCCTATCTGTATGGATTTGCCTATTCTGGATGTTTCATGTAAATGGAATCATGCGATATGTGATCATACAACAGAAGAGTGGTTTCTTCTATTTAACATAATGTTTCCAAGTTTCAGCCATGCTGTAGCATGTATCAGTACTTCATTCCTTTTTTTTTTTTTTTTTTTGTAGAGGGGTATCTTGCAATGTTGCCCAGGCTGGTCTCAAGCTCCAGGGCTCAAGAGATCCTCCCACCTCAGCCTCCCAGGTAGCCAGAGCTACAGATACAGTACATACCACAGCACCTGTCTCTGTTTGTTTGTTTTGCTGAGTAATATTTCCTTGTATGGATTGATTTTATTTTGCTTATCCACTTACCAGTTGATGGACATTTGGATTGTTTTCACATTTTTATTGTTTCACATTTTGGATTGTTTTCACATTTTATCATGAATAATGCTGCTGTGAACATTTGTGTATAAGTTTTTGTGTGCAGATTGGCTTTCATTTCTCTTAGGTTTAAACCTAGAAACTACAGTCTTAGGTAACTCTGGTTTAACTCTTTGAGGAACTGCCAGACTGTTTTCCAGTGTACCTATTCTTTTTATTGGGGATAATAATTGCTTTTCTTATATATTTGTATGCTTTTTATGTTAGGAATTTCAGATCCTTGTCAAATCTACTCAAAATATTTAATCTCTTTGCTTTTAAATAATTGTTCTTAAAGTTTTTAGTCTTTCGTCATTTCTTCTATCACCTTTAAACTTTCAAGTGTTCTGCCATCCAGGGATTAAATAAACATTGTTTCAGTGTAGGATATGGACAAGCATGGATACCAAGAGGGCTTTAGGAAATCATGTATGCAAGATTTATTTAGTTTTTCTTTGTATAGAATCTGTATGAAATTAATTCAGGCATATTATATGAGGAACTAAATTCTTTCTATTCTACATTGCCAGTCAGTTGACCCAGACCTATTTATTTATTATTATTTACTTAACTTCTTTTCCCATGGATGGAGATGACCCCTACAGTATATATTAAATACCATTGACGCTGGTATCTCATGATGGTTTATTAACATATATGAGCATGTTTTTCAACTCTGTACTCTTTCCCATTGTCTGATCATTCTTGTTCCAGCAACATAGCCTTTATTATAAATATTTTAGTATTGATAATGATTGTCTCTTTTCATTGCTTTTATACTTGAAAAACTTTATTTCCTGTTTGTCCATTGGGATAGGGATTGGAATGGCATCAGTCCTAAAATTTGGTTTGGGGAGAGTGTGACACTGTATTCTTGGGTCTTCCTCCCTAGTATAAGACACATGGCTCAATTTTTCCAGATCTCTTTTTCTGTCTCTCAGAACAATTTTGCAGTTATCTTTATATAGGTCATGTATATTTCTTGTTAAGACAGTTCGTAAGTACTATCATCTGTTTGAGGCTACTGCGTAAAGAATGTATTAAAATCGTGTTTTATAAGAAGCTGTTGCTGAAATACAGGAAAATGATTTTTATATATTCATCTTATACCTAGCCGCTTGACTTTTTATTAAATGCTTATCTTTACCATGATTCTTTTGTCTTTTAACGTATTAAATCATACCATCTTTAAAGACTATTTTTTTCTCTTGTCTTTTTTGATATTTATAATCTCATTCCCTTTATTTCTCTTAATTTCTCCAGTGCTTTTCCTGGGTATCCTGTTTCATTTTCCATACCCCTCTTTCCCTCTCTACTCCCTTCCCTGTTTTGTCCTTCTCAGTTTTTAACTCCTTGACATACTATCTGTTAATTTTTCAAGCCTGCTTGTGGTCTCCCAGCAGAAAGTAAGTTTTCCAAGGAAAGGAATTTTTGTCTGTCTTCACTGCTGTATCTTTTGATATAGCAGCATGTAGCATTATGCTTCAAAAAACATTTGATGAGTGAATTATCTGCAGATTATTTTGGGACTCCAGATTGTACTTAATCTGAGCCAAGATTAATGACACCTTTAAAGTGGCTTGATGTTCCCTTCCTCTCTTAGTCTTCTTTGTTTTACCCCTTCTAATGAGAAGATTCCTTTTTTTTTTTGAGACAGAGTCTCACTCTGTTGCCCAGGCTGAAGTGCAGTGGCACAATCTCAGCTCATTGCAACCTCCTTCTCCCAGGTTCAAGTGATTCTCCCACCTCAGCCTCTCAAGTAGCTGGGATTACAGGTGCCTGCCACAATGCCTCCTTTTTTTTTTTTTGTCTTTTTAATAGAGACGGAGTTTCACCATGTTGGCCAGGCTGGTCTCTGACCTCGAGTGATCTGCCCACCTCGGCCTCCCAAAGAGCTGGGATTACAGGCGTGAGCCACTGCGGTTGGCCGGAATGAAAAGATTTTATTCTTTGTTGGAGATAATGGGGATAGTTTAGCTGTTGAGTAGCCACAGTTGATTCTTGTTACTTGTGGTTCTCATTACCTTTATTATGTTCTATAAAGTTGCGGTGGAACCCTGGGTTAGTAAATACTGAGCCATTGCTTCTGGCAGAAATACGGGGTTAGTTAGATTCCTGCTGGAGTGCAGTGGCAAGGTCTCAGCTCACTGCAGCGTCAACCTCCTGGACTCAAGTGATTCTCCCGCCTCAGCCTCCGAGAAGCTGGGACTGCAGTTGTAAGCCTCTGGTCACAATGTTTCTGTCAACTGTTTAATATATAACCTAATTCTATGGTGTGTTTCTCTTTAAAGACACATTATTTAATACATATTGTGGATCATTAATATTGAACTCATGGCCAGCAGTACCGTAGCTCATGCTTGAATGAGGCTCACTTATCTAACACACACATTCTCTCCTTAGGCACATGACAGCCTTCTTGCATTTAGGGACACCAGGCAGCAGAAAGGACACACCTCTGCCCTAGGAGAGCTCAAACAAGAGGGCAGAGAGTCTCCTTGTTTGACCTCAGCTGGGCACCTGCAGTCGATGACGCGAATTTTCCACTGCTCTGAGCATGTGCCCAAAGGACTGGACAAGCTCCGAAAGGATGATTTTGGGGTTACAAATACTTTGTAGAGAGTAGGTGAATTAGAAGGTACGAAATACATGAATGAGGGTCGAGTGTAGTTTTCTCTGTCATCACGGCAGCGTCTTTTCCAAGCAGTGGCATAACCTCTGCATCACGCTTTGGTCTGAAATGACTTGATACCCTCTGACACTTTGGCAGTTGTGAGTTCCTTCCGGGTTTTAGCTTTGCCCACTGTCGCTGTGCTGCTGTGCTGCTTGTATGGACTGTAGTCACATTCTGCTCCTTCCACATTTGGTTCGCTCCCGTTGAAGCCTGGCTCGCCTTTTTGCACAGTTGTTTGCTTTCTTAAATTCTTCTCTTCCTTGGGATGGTCTGCATTTGTGTGGTCAGGATTTCACTCTGGAACTCTTCTGAAGTTCATTTGGACTTTTCCTAGCCCTTCTAGACAATAGATGCAGCCTTTGTTTTTGTTTGTTTGTTTGTTTGTTTGTTGGAGACAGAGTCTTGCTTTGTTGCCAGGCGCCAGGCTGGAGTGCAGTGGCACTATCTCGGCTCACTGCAACCTCGGCCTCCCGGGTTCAAGTAATTCCCCTGCCGCAGCCTCCAGAGTAGCTGGGAATACAGGCACACGCCTCCACGCCCAGCTTATTTTTGTATTTTTAGTAGAGACGGAGTTTCACCAAGTTGGCCAGGATGGTCTTGATAGCTTCAGCTCGTGATCCGCCCTCCTTGGCCTCCCAAAATGCTGGGATTACAGGCGTGAGCCACCTTGCCCCTACACAGCCTTTGTTTTTGATTGATTGATTGAGACAGGTCTCACTTTGTTGCCCAGGCCAGAGTGCAGTGGTACGATCTCAGCTCACTGCAGTCTTGACTTCCTGGGCTCAAGTGATCCTCCTGCATCAGCTTCCTGAGTACCTGGGACTACAGTTGTGCACCACCGTGCTTGGCTAATTTTTGCATTTGTTGTAGAGACGGGGTTTTACCATGTAGCCCAGGCTGGTTTGGAACTTCTGGTCTCAAACAACCCTCCCGTCTTGGCGTCCCAAAATGCTGGGAGTTTTGTAAGCCACCATGCCTGGCCAGTCTTTGTTTTTTTTAAAAAAATTTTCTCCTTTGTTAAACTGAACATTCATACATTACTTTATGTCCAATACACTTAATAGGTAATGTTCAAATATCCAAAATAGCTTTCCAAGAATCTTTTTCTGTATTTATATTAACGTGTAATAGTTGGACATATTTTAATAGATGTAGATGTATCCTTTGAATCTCAAAATATTTTGAGTTTTCTAAAGTTAGGGCTTTTACATCTAAGTCACCTGGGGGCTCCTATAAAATCTGGTCTTCCTGGCCTCTCCCAGACCTATTGATTCAGCAATTGCAGAGGATGATGTGTTCAAAAGGCTCCGCAGGTGATTCTGATCTATGTGGGGGGAGTGGAGCTCATTTCGAGAGCTGTGGCAGGAATGCCAATAATTAATACGAGAAGTTTCAAGACCACCAGCATCACCACTCTTGTGGTACTTTTACTAGACATCAGGCTTTTCTTTAAGTTCTGTGTGTGTTTAAATCTTACAACAACCGTTTGATGAAAACACATACTTTGATCAACCCAAATTCACAGATGAGAAAACAGAAGCTCACAGTGGGGAATATTCCTTAGACTCACAGGTCTTAGGTGAAAAATTGGAACCCAGATGGCTGCCCGGTAACCACAGGTGGTTCCACCTAGAGCCACACCAGAATCTCTGGAGGGTTTGTTCAAACAGATTGCTGGGCTTCACCTGCTGAGTTTCTGATTCAGTAGGTCCTCCGTGGGGCCTAACAGTCTGCATTTCTGAGACAGTCCCAGGTGATGCTGACATCCTTGTACCCTCTCTCCTTTGTGGGACTGAGTGTATGGTTTTTTCTTCCCGATGAACAACCATCTAGATGCTAAAGTCTATGTGACATCATCCATTTGGTTCCCATGACCTTTACCGCCCAGTTATTAGTAATTTGGTTTTTTTGTTTTTGGTCACATTTGTGTGTTAAATCCACAGAAGCACCGGCTGCTAATGTTTCTTTTTCCCTTTTAAGAGAGAACTGAACGTCAGGGTGAGTGCAACCTTAAGCTTCTATGGTTTTGAGAATACGGCCCTGGATAACTGTTCACCTCTGAATATTCTTGCTCTAATTTCATCCCTCCTGCATTCTAGATGAACTGCCTCCTCTGGTAGTTAGTGATCTGTTTAGCTTATATGATTTTTATCCTCTCATCAATAATAGAAATAGGTGAGAAGATACCTGCAAGAAATACAAGGATTTTGACACTTAAATTTTTTTTTAAGTTTTAATTTTTGTTGGTACATAGTAGATGTATATATGTATGGGGTATATGAGATGTTTTGATGCTGGCATGCAATGTGTAATCATCACATGGTCAATGGGGTATCCGTTCTCTCAAACATTTATCCTTTGTGTTATAAACAATCCATTGACACTCTCAGTTATTTTAAAATGTACAATTAAGTTATTATTGAGTATAGTCGCCCTGTTGTGCTATCAAATAGTAGGTCTTATTCATTTATTCGATTTTTTTTTATATTCAGTAAGTATCCCCACCTCCCCTCCAACCTCCAACTACCCTTCGCAGCCTGTGATAACCATTCTTCTATTTTCCATTGACACTGTTTTTAATGAGCCAGAGACTGTGAACTTTCTCAAGTATGTAACAGGAGGCTTTCTCAGGGGCAGTTGCTGGTGCACTTAGTCTCCTGCCTAGCTGAGGGTGCCTTTCCTTGCACAGCAGATGAATGCGTTCCCAAGTTGGATAATATTGTCATGCATGAGAGCACCCTGCTAGTTTGAGGGAGTCCTATAGGAAACCATTTTATAAAGGGAATAGTGATACCCAATTTATAAATCTAAATTTCTGCCATTTCCTTAAAATGAATATGCCTTCAGACCGGGGTTCTAATGTCTGAAAAGTTTTTTTTAAAATATATGTATTTTATTGCATTTTAGGTTTTGGGGTACATGTGAAGAACATGCAGGATTGTTGCATAGGTACACACATGGCAATGTGGTTTGCTGCCTTCCTCCCCATCACCTATATCTGGCATTTCTCCCCATGTTACCTCTCTCCAACTCCCCACCCGCTGCTGTCCCTCCCCTAGTTCCCCCCTACAGATCTCAGTGTGTCTGAAAAGTTTTTATGCCTTTACAGTTAATTTACCCTAAGGCAGTAATTTCTAGTAACTGTAGTCATTTCAAAATAGTCTGAGTCAGTTTTCCTAGAATTTAGGACAAGATCTCAAAAAAAAAAAAAAAAAAAAGTTCAAGATATTTTCCCATGTTTCAGGGAATCTTAGAATTCCCCTGGTAGTTTCCTAGTCGTAGGGAATCTTTTACATGTGTGGTTAGCTTTGAAGTGGTTTGTGCAGTAGCTGAATTTGTTGTTATTATGCACTTGGGTGTTGACTTTTTCTCAATGCAGTTCTTCCTTGGGCACTTGCATCTTTATGGTTATACATTTGCTTCCAGGTATCATTTCACAATCCTGAGTGTGGTTTCTTTTGCAGCCTCTGAGAAGCCACAGAAATCGCGAACTTTATCTAGAACGAAAAAGAACCATTTTTTACCTAGGTGTAAAAATGGTTCAAAAAGAACCATTTGATTATTGCGCTCATAGCCATCATCATGAAACTTTTCCTGTGCAGTGATGTAGTGTGTTGTTTTAAAATGGGATAATATTTATCTGGCATATTGGTCATGACTCATCAACAGTTAAAATCATTTTGTTTCCTGAGAATACACATTTGAGTCCAGTTCATATTAAAGGGCTTGACAAAAAAATCACATTGCTTAGGAGTAAACGTTCTGTGCACATTTCACAATTTTTAAAATATTAACATTTTTTAAAATTCCAAGTGGAATCTCCACTCAGTGTGGAAAATGTGAATCATTCAGAAGGGACAAATATACCCCAAACAGAAATTATCCATCCATCATCACTCAGAGACACTAACATATATCATACATAGGTTAACATATCAAATTATATATATATGACTTGTAGATATTACATTTATATCCAGGTATGTACATATGGGGTCATATGTCTTAGTATGCTGTAACATGTTTTATTCATTTAGCAATTATTCAAACATTTTCCTGGGTCAAACATTTTTCTACACCAAAATTCTTAGTGTCTGGTTAGTATTTTCTTATATCATGATACCCAGTAATGGTACTATAATATCAGAAAGTAAGTTACTGTGATTTCCTTAACCAGCCTTTGGAATTTTAGAATATTTCTGGTTTTTTGATATTACTGGAAGTGCGGCAGCAAACTTCTGTATTTGTGTTGATACACTTGTATGGTTATTAACTTATATTAAAGTCCTAGGAAAAGAGTTTCTGTATCCAGTGGTGTACACATTTGGGATTTTTGGTTTTTACTTCTAGATTACCTCCACAACCCCTTGCAAAACCACCTCAAGATTTACACCTAGGTATTTTATACTTTTGTTTATTATTGTAGTTATTATTATTTCTGTATGTAAGTTCTCTGGAATTTATTTTGGTGTAAAGAAAGGGGTAAAAGAAGTTCTCTTCTAACTGTGTAACCAGTTGTCTCACACTGGTTATTGACTAATCCATTTACTCCCCATTTATATGAAATCTCAGATTTACCAGCAATTAAGGTCATTGATCTATTAATATTTCTGGACTTTTGATTTTTTTCTGTTATTTAGTATTTTACTTTTCCTTAGATACCATACTTCTTTATTGGAACCTTCCTTTTATTCTTATGTTTCAAAATTTTGTTGACTGTACTCGCCCAGTTATCTTACATATGAATTTATGGAGTCAATTTTTAAGTAAAATAAAATCTTCGTAGCTGGAATTAGAATGGCATTTATTTTGAAAGAATAGACTTATTTTTAATAGGCCAGTTGGCTTATCTCTCTAATTTACATAGGTCTAATTAGGTCCTCCAGTAATTTGTTTGTTTGCTTTGTGTGGATTTTACATATCGTTACATTTTTCCTTAGGTATTTTGTTCTGTTCCATTTTGCTTTTGTTACTGTGAATACGCCTTTCCCTGTTACATATAAAATGTCAAATAAATATATAGATATTAAATACTTATCAAAATGCCAAATATTTGATATAAAATAGCGAATACTTGTGGAAATATATATGTGTGTGTATATGTGTATATATATATATGTATATGTGTATTTTTTTTCAAACAGAGTCTTGCTCTGTCACCCAGGCTGGAGTGTAGTGGCATGATCAAACTTACTGCAACCTTGAACTCTTGGGCTCGAGCAATGCTCTCCTCTCAGCCTCCTGAGTAACTAGGACTACACACAACTAATTTTTAAATTTTTTGTAAAGACAAGGTCTTGCTATCTTGCCCAGGCTGGTCTTGAACTCTTAGGCTTAAGCAGTCCTCCTGCCTCGGCCTCCCAAATAAATTTTTTGTTTGCTAATTTTATAGGGTAAACTATTGGTTATTGATTGAATACTTATTTTGTAACCTGCCATGTTTGTGACTTCTAACTTTTAGTTTTTAAAATATGCTCTTGTGTTACTTGAAATTTTAACTTCAATTATATCTTAAGCAAACAGTGGTCATTGTCTCTGTCTGTCCTGCTAGTTGAAGCTCTTATTTCTTTTACTTGCTTTGTTTGGTTGGCTAGCGTTTTTTTACCAGTGTTACATATTAACTGTGATGGGAGTCTTATCCATGGTTTTCATGGGAATGCCATCCGTAAGTATGATGTCGGCTGTTAGTTTGAGACTAGGAATGTTCTTTTGGTCCTAGTTGACTGTTTTTTAAAAATAGGAAATGACTTATCAGATGCCTTTGAAAAATTAAGATAATTCGATTTTTTTTCACTAATTCATATGATGATTATGCTAATTTATCAACTTGTTTTCTGTGACCAATCTCTGCTGATAGAAGTGTATTTTTTTTGTTACACTAGTGAATTTAAAAAATATTTAACTTTTTAAAATGAATATTCCTAATGACATTGGACTGTGGCTTTAGTGTATAGTGTGCATTGTCAGGTTTTTCTGTCAAGGTCGTTAAATGTCATAAAGTGAGTGGAAAAATGTTACTTTTTTACTGTTGTCTGAAACATTTTCTCATGCTTCAGAGATCATTCTTAGCAGCCTTTTCAAATTCACATACAGCTTTTGGTTAATTTGATGTTCTTAACTTTTATTGTCAGTTGTGTTCATTTGTATTTATCCAGAAAATTCCCTGTTTCACTGAGGATTTTCAAATGTACTGTTCTAAAATAATTTCCCTTCGTTTTTGAATTACTGCCTTTTAAAAAACATTCTTTTATTCTTGTTAACAAATTACCTTGGTAAATATTCTTTATTGAGTGTATTTGTGTTTTCTCATTTTCTTTAAATAGACTAGACAGAGGGTTTATGGATGGTAGATTTTGTTTAGGGCAGTGTTTTTCAGAGAATTGAGTTGGACTTGGACCATTATTTGGTTTTTAATGAATAAATTTCTGCTTTTAGCTGTGTTAATGCTCCATTTCTGTTTTTCTTAGTTTTTTATTTTGTTGTTCTCTTTTTAACTTTTTGAGTTGGACCACTGGTGCATTTAGTTTTATCCTGTCTTATTTAATAATAGCATCATTTCATACTTTTCTCATGATTATGGTTTTGTTTGGCCATATTGCTATTAAAAATTATTATGTGTATTATTGTCATTGTTGCTATTTTCTAACTAATTTGTAATTCCATTTCTTTACCCCTTGACCCAGTAGTTATTTAAGACCTTATTTCCTAAATGGCTAAGTGTATAATAGACTTTATTTTAGAGCAGTTTCAAGTTTACAGAAGAATTCAGCAGAAAATACAGAGTTCCCTGTATTTCCTCCCCCTGCTTCCACAGTCTCCACTGTTTTAACATCTTTATTGGTGTTGTACGTTTGATGAAATTGTAGAAACCAATGTTGATACATTCTCATCCATAATTTAAGTTAGGGTCCACGTTTTGCTTTGTATAGTACTGTTGGTTTGTCAGATGTTGTTTGTGATTTCTTTATAACTCTGTGATGAGCATTTTGCATTTTTCCCTATCTCAGATACTTAGGATAAGTATCTCAAATGCTTACTTAGGATAAGTTTCTAGAAACAAAATTAGCGGGTCAAAGGGTAGGGCTATTTTCTAGGCTTTTATAGAGTTGGCCAGATTATTTATTGGCCATGTTTGCCATCAAGGAAGTTGTGCCATTTTTTGCCTGTGTGTGTTCAGAGTTGTTCTGCACAGGTTGCCAGGTCTCTCTGCAGAAAAACTTAAGTGCTGAGTATGGGCTCTGGTTCTCCACTGATTTCTCTTCTTCCTGAGGGTGGACTTTTAGGTGTGGGAGCAAGGAAGCCCTTTCTATTCACCTTACATGGATTCAAGATGTCCAGACTCCTCGGCAAATTAAAGGCTAAGATTCAGATTTTCTCCATTCTCCAAATGCAGTCTCTTAGAGTCCCTACTGCCACTTAGGAGAAATTGACATTTGCTGAGTAACCAGGAAGGACATGTCACATATTTTGCTATCTTAAAATATGTCTGTGCATTAAATAGAATGTGGATGAGGAAACCAAGGCTCTGAGAGGGGAAGTGAGGGCTGAAGCCTGAGGTCAGCAGCTGGTTGAGGATTTAAACACAAGTCTGTTTGATTCCCAAGCACCTGCTTTTTCCATTCAGCTGAAGGGCAGGCTGTGTTGGTGGGTGATTGCCCAAGTTCCAGAACTGATATCCCATTGATATTTCCCCTGGTAAGTCATGGGGGCTTCTCACTGAAACAGCAAATGTTCGCCTTCCCATCTGATACTCTGCTCTCTTCCCTGATATAGGAGGCTCCCCTGGGAGCCCTTTGATTCCCCAGTTTATTAATTTTTTAGAAGGAAAGAGGGCCAAACCCCATCACACTCCTTTTGCAACTCTAAAAGCTCAGCCTAATAACTTATTCAGCTCATGCTCGATGCCAGGTGTGCTGTGTGTATTTCCTCATGGAATTCTCCCTGATGTGGAGCTAGTACTGTCTCATTTTACTGATAAGGGAAATACGGCTTAGAACAGCTAAGCAACTTCTCCAGAGTCACAGCACTGACAAGCTGTGGAGCCAGGAGGGTGGACACTAGACTGTTGTCATCTACAGTATTCTCGGCCACGTGAGAGAGCACACTTTATGGAGCATAATGGGTGTGATGGTTCTTGGATTCTGGCATATTTTCTAAACTTCATAAAGTTCTTCTACAGAAATTCCTGTTTTGTAATAGCAACATCTCCTAATTTCTGATACTGGGGTGGCTTTTGCTCGTGGCTTAATCTGTGTTTATTCTAAATCCTAGATTCTTATTCACCCAGCCCCCAGAAATTAATATATTCTGAATATCTCTCTTTGGGCTGTGTTCACCTGTTGGTTGCAGCTCCTCTTCCCAGGTGAACCATGATATATTCACCTCCTTTGCTGGTGTATCACTGGTTGGCAAGGATTGATTAGTTTATCTCTCTAACCAAGCATCTTAGTCCCCTTCCCTGTGAACAGTGGTGGCTCTTAGGCATACATTGGAAAGTAGGATTGTATTGAGCTTGTAAAATAGGGATAAAATTTACACTTCTTTCAAAGGATTATTGTGAGGATTAAATATGGTGATGCATAGAATTCTCTCAGCACAGTGCCTTAGGTATGGTAAGGCATGCTTCCATCATACTGTAGCTTATGCTTCTGTGTCTCCTGCATCTGTTCTTCTCATAAACTTGGTTATTTACCCTGGCTTTTGACTTATGTGTATTGGAAACAAATCCTTTGTAAGAAGTATTATAAATATCTTTTCACAATCTGTGTCTTTTTTATTCTTTTAATTGTATCTTTTGATAAGCAGAACTTTTTAATTAATGAACTCAAGTTTATCAGTCTTTTCCTTTATGTTCAGTACTTTTTGGAGTCCTGGTTTAAGAAAACATTTTCTATCTGAAGGTCATGAAGGTGCTTCAACATGTTACCTTCTGGAATATTTATTGTTTTATATATTGTGTTTAGATAGGTAATGGATCTGAAATTGATTTTTTTTTATATACATGGTGTGAGGTAGGGGTCAAGATTAATTTTTTTTTTTAAGTTGGGAATTTACCATTTTTTGGAAAGGCCTTTCTTTCGTTACTAAATTGTCCTCTTTCTAATAAATGATTGACCATCTATGTGTGTTTCTGTTTATTTGATTTATTAAAGATAAATGTAAATTAGAATTTTTCCACTTGTCAGACCTTAGAAAACTTTGACTGCATTACACCATTTTTTCCTTTTGTGTTAATGTTTTCATGCATTTTAATTCTTCATTGATTTTGAAGACCACATGTCATTATTATTAATTGTTTAGCACAACAAGTGTTCATTAAGATTAACTCACATCTTCTTTCTGTGGCCCCTCATCCTTTCTTGCATTTCAGCTCCCAATGTGGGATAGATTTTCTTCTTCCTAAGGAATTCTCTCTGGTTCTGTTGGTTACATTTGTGTGCTGCACTGGCTTCTGAGAGTTGATTGTGCACATCTTGTTCCATCTCTACATTCAGTGATGTCACACTGGCAGCTGAAATCAGCCACAATGGGAGTATTTACACAACAGCAATCAGCAAACACTGACAGAGCTCTCCCACTTCGTTAAACATTTATCAGCACATGACGGTTGGTGGCAAATTGATTCACTTGGGTATTCATTTTATAAGGATATTTCCATAGGGCGAATAATTCTCAGTGGCATTTTTTTTTTAAAATTTTAGCTCTTCTGTTGGTTTTATTGGACCCAGCTGTCAGTTTTATTGTTGTTCCCTCCTCCCTTTTTTAAAGATAATGTGACTTTTTAAATCTGGGTACTTTTGAGAATTTATCTTTGTCTTTGCTTTTATGAGGTTTTACTATGGTGTTTCTAGGTACCATTTTATTTATTCTGCTTGGAATTTTTGTGACTTGATAATCTTTTAGGGAGATTCTTGGTAATTATTTTTTTTTCACAGAGTGCTTTTCCTCTGTTCTTTCTACATTCCTCTAATGAGACACCAGTCACACAGATACAGAGTTTTCCACCAGTTCTCCATGCGCTTATGTTCTTTTTCGTATTTCTATCCAAGTTTTCTCCTTGTTTCTGTGTGAATGTTGTCTTCTAACTTACCATTCATTTTCCTAATTCTATTTGTGTTGTATATGCTGTTAAACTTATTTATTGAGTTCTTAATTTCAGTTACTCTGTTGTTTTTTGCTTTTAGATTAGTTTTGCTTTGCTAAAATTCTCCACATGGTCATGTCATCTATTACACAGTTATTTTAAAGAATATGTTTGATAATTCTAGTTTTTATGTCATCTGTGAGTTTATTTTGACACTTGTTCCTGCTTCTTGGTGTGCCTGGAAATTTTTGGTTGAATTTCAGGCCATGGAGGTTATGTCCTTCTTACAAAGAGTATTCACTTGCCTGTCCTCCCAACAGGCAAAGCAGAGGCAGATCGCTTCAATTCTGTCAGAGACGGAAGCCAGTTTTCAGTCTTGGTAAGGTTCAGCTATCTCTGATTATCCCTCTCTTCCTAAGTGAAAGACTTGAGAATTTACTTTTTCCTGGCCAGGTCCTGAGTTTTAAAATTCATTTCCTCAGCACCTTGAACCTTCTGAAAGGTAAGCTCATCTCTCCCTGTCCTGCTTATTTCTGCTCAACACTTTAGCCTTTTATCCTTCTTCGATTAAGAATCATCAAGCAATTTGAAGGGAAAACAGGTGCACAGTGTCTTATTTCTCTTGTTACCTTCTGTCCTAGCTTTCAGACCCTCAAATCTTGATTGCCTTGGTAGGCTTCTGCTACAGTTTTTGTCTTTTCGGCTCTGTAAGACAGTTGAAAGCTCTCCTTAGCTGCCATGTACTGCTTGGCTTTCTATTTGAGTTTCTGCCAGGGTTTTCAGCATCTACCCCTATACCACTTAAGAGCTGGCAAATGTCCCAAGGGAGAAGACCAGAATGCTGAGTGTCAGGTTACCTCCATGAAGTTCTTCCTCCACGTTTTTGGCACTTCAGGTCCTGGCTGCCAAGGCAGCTCTTGCATGTCTTAGAACAGATGAAGTATCTTACCAGCTTTTCTCCTTTTCTTGGCAGGGACATTGGTTTCCTAAAAGTTGCTCAGTTTTGGCCAGAAGTGGGGATTTAAAGTTTTCGGTTTTGTTTTCCTGCATTATTTGTGTTTATTTTAGAATCTGAGTTTGGCAAGTAGCAAAATAGATTAGATTCCTATATTTTTCTATAATCTAAAATCAATTGACCAGCTTTTACATTATCTTTTGAAAGTTTGAAATAATTTATTAATAGAATCATTTGGACATAGCATTCTCTCTCCCTTCATAGTTGTTCTTCGGTGACTTTTTCTAATTTCTGATTATTAGCTTAGTCCCCCACATAATTTTTGTGGGGGCGTTTTAATGCAATCATTAATTTCTTCTGTTATTTGCTAAGTTTATTTGTTGTGGAGAATATATAATATTTTAAGGTCTCTTTGTGCTTATTGCTTCTTTTTCATAGTTAACGTTTTTAAGTTTTGTATTTCTCCTTCTCTGGGTTTGTTTTTTTAATCGGTCCTTTTACAGAACTGATGTTTTTATTTTTAAAATTCAGTCTACTGTTTTTATTTTTTATTTCTCTCAATTATTTTGTGCTTTAAAATTAATCCTTTTATCCTGCTTGGAATGGGAGGATTTTTTGGGTTTGTTTTTAGCTTTCTGTACTTTATACTTTACATATTTTTCTTTTTAAATTAAAAAAAATTTTTTCATATAAGGCTGTTTTTCCCCCTGAGCTCAGCTTTGACTGAATTCTATAAGTTTTGGTATGTATTGGAGTTGTTGCCATTTTTTTATAGGTAGCTGATAATTTGAGCTACCTTCCTTAGCCAAGAGTTAGTTATTGGAATGTTTCGATACTTTATTTTTTTGCTAAGATTAATAATTTACCTAATCTTTTACCTGTTGATTTTGCTTTTTCATGGTTTTCTAGACAGACTAAATAGGGGGTTAATTTCTGGGTTTTGGTATTTATTGAGTATTTCTGGTGGACTTGTTAAAATTTTTTTGGTAAATATTCCAGGCACACTTGAAAAGATCAAGGTTTGCATTTGTTATTGTGAAAAGTTATGACTACTATAGGCAAGTCACCAACTGTTTTACACATTTTCAATAAGTTTTATATGTTTTCAGCAATTTTAAAAACGATTAATTGCCCTAAATAAGACACTGCTAGGAACTCAGTAGTGTTCTGTTATTTCTTTTTAAATCATAAAATAAGACTACCAGAGGAAATTTGGAAACTAAAAGTATAAATAATAAAAAACACAAGAATCACTCATAATCATCCCGATTCTTAACATTTTGGTCAAGTTTTTTTAGCTCTATTTTGCTATATATTTTATTTAGGTGCAGTTAGAACCACAGTTTATATGTAGTTTATAGCTTAAGCCTTAACCTTATATTTTGACTATATTTCTATCCTCAATGTTCTTAATGGTAAAATTCAACCATGTACGAAGAGAATGTAAAATTAGCCCCGTCTATGACTTTTCTCTTTTTGATGGATTCAGTTATATCAAGGTGAGCTAACTTGGTATTCATGCCCAAACTGGGTCCCTTTGAGATCTCAGGATAGAACTGGGGGTAAGAAGAATGAGAGACAAGGACAACTCAAGGACAGGGATCAACTCTTAAGCTGGGGGTAGAGATGAGAATGAGATTGTTGGTGGTGATGGTTGTGGTGTTGGGCCAGATGGTGGTTAAGGGGTGCTGGTAATAATGCATTGGGATGTTTTTCAGTTATCTTATCTATTCTTCCCAAGAATTCTTCAGAAACATTTCTTATTAACTATGTCTTCCATTTGTGCAAACCAAGGCTCTGAGGGTTGAGTGAATAGCTCTAGATCACCCACCTGAGTTTTTTTTTTTTCCAAAGAATGTGAATTTAATGCAACTTTTATTAATGTTTCCCTCTTAATTTACATTTTTTAAATACTTTGACTTCTGGAATACATGTGCAGAACGTGCAGGTTTGTTACATAGGTGTACACATGCCATGGCAGTTTGCTGCACGCCTCAACCTGTCATCTACATTAGGTATTTCTTCTAATGCTATCACTCCCCTAGTCCCCCACCCCACTACAGCCCCCAGTGTTTGATGTTCCCCTCCCTGTGTCCAAGTGTTCTCATTGTTCATCTCCCACTTATGAGTGAGTGAGTGGTTTTCTGTTCCTGTGTTAGTTTGCTGAGAATGATGGTTTCCAGCTTCATCCATGTCCTGTAAAGGACATGAACTCATCTTTTTTATGGCTGCATAGTATTCCATGCTGTCTCTGTGCTACACTTTCTTTGTCCAGTCTATCACTGATGGGTGTTTGAGTTGGTTCCAAGTCTTTGGTATTGTGAATAGTGCTACAATAAACATACATATGCATGTGTCTTTACAGCAGAATGATTTATATTCCTTTTGGTTTATACCCAGTAATGGGATTGCTAAACTAATGGTATTTCTGGTTCTAGATCCTTGAGGAATCACCACACTGTCTTCCACAATGGTTGAACTAATTTATACTCCCACCAACAGCGTAAAAGCATTCCTGTTTCTCCACGTCCTCTCCAGCATCTGTTGTTTCCTGACTTTTAAATGATTGCCATACTGACTGGCATGAGATCGTATCTCATTGCACCACCTGAGTTTTAAAAGGCAGACCCAGGGTACAGACCTAGGCCTCTGGCTCCTAAGCCTATACTTTTTTCTTTTATTATTATTATTATTTTTTAATCTTTGCAGAATTACCTGTGAGTGTGAACTGGCTTCATGGTTGAACTGGTGTTTTCTGTGTAACGTGCTGGTCATGAGGGTGGAGGCTGAAGTCAGAGTTCACTGTGCCCTGGTTTTGAAGAGCTCATGGTTTAGTGGAGAAAATGAGCAAATAGAGAATGGATTCAAGAATCCTACCTGAGAATTCAGGAAAGATTTTGTGATACTGATGTCTAATTAGTCTTCATATGTGAGTAAGGGCTTCTAGGTGGGCAGAGGTAGAAAGGGTTCCAATCAGAAGGACCAGAGGAAGCCATAAATAGGTGTGTACAGGAAACAGAGATGAGACTTGGCAGGGTGTACGTGGCTGCAAGGCAAAGAAACTAGGGCATCTACTCAGTGGTTCTAGAGTGGTCTGTAAGGGTAGCTTTTGGTTGTGGCTGTGACTCTTTTGTCTGGCATGTGCTTCTCTGGCCTCAGAAGTTGGGAGGGGGACAAAGCCCAATCCTGATGCTAGAAGGGACACTCCAGAGGGCAAACTGCCACCCCATTCCCACCAGCAACTACCCACCGCCACTACTACTATTCATAACAGCATCGGTATCGACAATCCCCAGCATTTATTAAGCATGTAATAGGTCCAGGCCTTGTGTCTAGCCCTTTGCATGTGATATCTTCTTAAATCCATTCCCCAACCCTATGAAGTATAGGTATTATTTTCTCCTTTTAATAATGAGAAATCTGAGGCTTGGAGAGGTTAAATACATACCCCAGGCCTCACTGCTGAGAAACTGCCAAGCTGCGATTTGAACCCAGACTCTTCAGATGCTAGACGCTGAGATCCTCGTTATGAGGTGGTTCATGCAAATAAGAAACATGGATGGGTGATGGGCCTTTCCCTAATTTTCTTGAAATATGTAGCTGTTCCATCTTTTGTTTTATTTTGTTTTGCTGCTTTTCTTTTGAGTACAGAGAGATGTTTCTATGACATAAGATAACTGATGGCACACAGGTGATGACAAACAGCAGTCAACCCTCAGCTCTGAGGACTCAATAGGGAGTAGTGGGGATTGTGGCAAACCCAGGAGAGGTAGTGGCTGTTGAAGTCCAGCCAGTTGTCACTATATTGGAATATGGTCCCAGAGCTGCTAATACGCAGTTTTATTAATTTTTTGTAAAGAGAAGCTGGGAATCTGGACTTTAAGGGAAGTCTACAAGTTGTTAAAGTCTGCTCAGTTTTTTAAACAACCCTCAGCCGACAGTAATGGGTTGTGATGAAAGCATAGTGTCCTAGTGAGTGTAAGTTGGGCCATATTGCCAGAGAACCTCCTGCAGTCCTGCCGGTGTCCCTCCCCCTGCCTCACACCCTCACACCTACAGAGGGGTCTTCTAAGCTACCTGGTGATGGTCTTTCCTGGCATGTCTCGTTGTTAAGGGAAGATCCTGCCTGGGCTGTGTGAGCCAGGAACTCTTCCCAGTCTGTCTTGGGCACTTGGCTTCCTTTGCCCTACATTCTTGGGGTTACTTTTCCTGTCTTCAGCACTGATTTAGAACAGTCAGAAGATTCCAGAATACTTGAGTGGATGCAAGGAAAATTGCTTAGAATTCACACTTTAGAAATCTGGCTGTAAGAAGAGAACAAGAGGTCACTACTGGAGTCGGTGCCAAATGGAACATTTTGAGCTTGTCTAAAGAAGCCTTTTTCTTCCCACAGCACAGTTCACGACTGAATTCGTAGCACTTGGGATTATAAAGTCAAATCTCCCCGGGTCAGCAGGATTGGATAATTCGATGTCAGTTTATTATGCTGTCAGCCTGTGCTTCTGCTCAGACAGAGGTGGATTTTGGTCCCCTGTCATTTGCGGATTGTCATAGGGATGGGGAGTAATAGCCCCTATTTTCACGCAGGTACAGCCCAGTATTCTGTGCAGGGTACCTGTGGTAACCCAGGGGAGAAGGAAGGTCTCGGGTACGGAGCTAATGTTCGGAGGTTTGTTTCCTTTCCAATCAGTCTTTGCATTCCAAGGACTTGTGTGTGGATAACACAGACACAGGTGCGAGCGCTGCCTTGTGCCTGCAGCAGGCTTGCTGATTGACAGTCGGAGGGGGTATCCTGATAGTCGCAGGGCTGTGTAGTCAGGAGGTGGCCACGTGTTACTTGTTCTAGGTGAACCAGTGGTGTCATTGGTACCCCCTGCCCTTCCCTGTCTTCTGTGGCAGGAGGGACAATGTAAATGGAAGGTGGCTGGAGTTCCTTCCAAGCTGCCCTGGTCATGGGTAGGATTGAACTGACTTCAAATTTCTTTGGAGGCATCAGAGAGCAATGCTACCATTGTGGTGTTTTGCTACCAAAACCCAGATTGATAACTTGTACACTGTCATCTCTTTGTGACAATAGTAATAACAACAGTAATTATAACAGCTGACATTTATGCACTGTGTTCCTACAGTATGCAGCAAACACCTGAATTATTTTAATCCTCACGCCAACTCCTTGAAGGAGGTACTGTTTTTATATTCCTTTTAGGGATGAGGAATTGAAGGCACAGAAAGGTCTGGTGGCTTTCTCAAGGCCACACAGCTAGCACATGTTGGGCTGGGATTATGTACTCTGGACATTCTTGATTCCAGTCCACTGGACTGCTTGTTGCCCTGGGTATTTGAGTATTTACGGGTTTCTTTTGGCTCCTGGTTGCAGGGTCACTGGCTGTCATAGGGATTGGTGATGCTCAGGTGACACAAAAGAGGTTGGCTGGTGTCATGGACAGAACATTGGATTTGGAGTTAGAAGGTCTCAGTTAAACCCTCAGACTCCTGCATTCTAGCTGTCGGAACCTTGAGCAGATTGCTTGAACCTCTCACCTTGATTGCTTTGTTGAACTGGCAGGGAGCTAGCAACACCTGCCCCCAGGGTAGGGCAGTGGTTTTGCAGATGAAAGTGTTGTGAATGCTCTTCCTAGGTGGAGGGCCTCTAGCTCCATGGTTTCATCATCCTGTATCTGTCACTCATCCTGTAGGTCAGGGATTTTGCTCATTTGTGGCCCCATAGAGATGCCTAGGTTTGTGTTTGCAGAGGCATCCCAGGCGTAGGGGAGACAGGCGGCTCAGTGGCACTGGTTCCTACTGCTAGGCTTGCAAAGCTCAATGCAGAAGGGCTGTGGGTGGGTATGGAAGACTGTCCCCTTCCTTCTCCTAAGGGACGTACTGCCAGCTGTCACAGAGATAACATTGTTCTGTTCTCTTGTCAACTGGAAGAGAGCTTGACCAGAAAGTCTCTCTGCTGTGTTGACCCATGAAATTAAAATCTTAGTTTAGTGGAGACACCTACATGGCCTTTGATTGTAGGTCTTGCAAAGCTGGAATAATACCTATCACTTCGGCAAGTTGCTTAGCTTCTTAGAGCCTCAGTTTCTTCTTCTGTTTATTGAGGGTAATGACATTTTCTTGGGAGGTTGTTGGGAGGATTAAATAAAATGATGGAAATAAAGTACCTTCTATAGGGTGCTCCTGCATGCTAATTTCTTTTTTTCCCCATTTTGGTCATCACCTTGTTGCTTTCTCAGGCCAGGAATTCTGAACAGGGCTTCCTGCAGAAAGGATATCTTCATGGTGTCAATGTGAAGCTGGTGTTAAAGGAGACAGCATGTGAAGGGGAAGGGAATCTCTGACTGCTTTCCAAAGCTGTGCTGTGGTTAAAAGGGTTGCTCAGAGAATGGGGAGGTGAAAATAAAGGCAAAGAGGAGCAGGCCTAGGGTGCAGGATGTCATCAGTACACATGTGCTAGCCACACCCAGAGTTTGTTCCCCAGGGCTCCCACCTTTTATGCTTCTCTGGACTTAGAATCACACTGATTTGGTCTGAATCTTTTGCTGCTTCTGTGTAGATTTGATGAGTTGCTCTAACTTCTCTGTGCCTCAGTTTCTTTATTTTCCAAACAGGAATAATGATACCTAATTCCTGGCGGTTTGAACGTATTAAATGGATGAATAAATCAGTGAGTGAGTGTCAGGTATCTGTATGACACACTCCAGTAGGGAGGTTCCCTTTTCCCTTTGGAGAAGCAGCAGAAGAGGCAGGAGGAATAGTACAGCCCCACCACCACCGCAGCCACTAACTCTGATTTCTTTACCACTTACCGGGGGCCAAGCCTGTGTTCAGGCACTTTATCAACACCGTTTCTTCTGGTCACCAGGATGTTACTTTCAGTTCTTACTTAGCTTCATACTTAATTGATTTTGAAGGGATTAAATAAAAAAATACTAAAACAATTTGAATATAATATGTATTATAGAAAATCTTGCTCTACTGAAATGAAACAGGCAAAAAAAAAAACAAACAAAATTATCTTGCTTGGATTAAGATGACAACAAAGAGTTAACATAGAGCTCACAATGTCTGGGGTTTCTGGGGGCTAATGCCTATCCTTTTCACTGAGATGTAAGTGAGACCTGTAGCTACACGAGGTTTAAGAAACATCTTTCCTGACCCATTCCTTTTTATTTTTATTTTTATTTTTATTTTTCGAGACGGAGTCTTGCTTTGTTGCCCAGGCTGGAGTGCAGCGATGCGATCTTGGCTCACTGCAACCTCCACCATCCGGGTTCAAGCAGTTCTCCTGCCTCAGCTTCCCGAGTAGCTGGTTTTATAGGCATGTACCACCACACCTAGCTAATTTTTTGTATTTTTAGTAGAGACGGGGTTTCACCCTTGGCCAGGCTGGTCTCGAACTCTTGATCTCGTGATCCACCCTTCTCAGCCTCCCAAAGTGCTGGGATTATAGGTGTGAGTCATCGTGCCTGGCCTCTCCTGACCCATTCTAAATCTTCTTATCTTGTCCTCACGTTTACACCGTTCCTGTTAATGTTCTTTATCCCATACACTCCAGACCACGTTGAGGTGCTGCTGCGTCTGTTGGAGCTGATGAATCAGTGCAGACAACTGTTGGGCTTTTTGTCTGTGGTTCCTTGAGACTCAGACTTCAAATAAAGACTTTCACACTTTGTGACTTCTTTTGAATTCTCTCTATTTTATGAAATGAAGAGATTTTAGAACTTAGGAAGATGACACCTTCTGGTTTGAGGGCTGCCTCACAATGTCCATGCTTACCATTTAAGGTTTTACTTCTGAGAGCAGAAGTATTAGGTTTTGCTGTTTGTTTCCTGTTTTATTAAGGGCTTAACATGGAAGCTGGAGGTTTGCCTACCCTGAAGTTGATGTTCAATACATGTAAGTGGAAACAAAAATGATTCCCAAAGTAAGGTTTTGTGATTTAGACCATCAGTCAGTCTGTCTGTCGGTCCATCCATCCATCCATCTACCTATCCATCCACCCACCTACCCATCTACCGTCTTACCCATCCATACATTTATTCATCCGTGCACTCGCCTACCCATTCATCTACCCATTCATCCACCCATCCACATACCTATACTTCATCCAGTGATCCATCCATCCATCCATTCTCCATTTATCCTCCACCCATCTACCCACTCACCCATTCATATATCCACTTATTCATCCTCTCACCCACCCAATGTTTCATCCATGCATCTGTCTATTCATCAGTCCATCCACGTACCCATCCATCCATCCATCCATCCATCTACTTACCCACTCACTTAAATATATACCCTTTCACCCATCCATACATCTGTTTATCCATGTACTCACCTACCCATTCATCTACCCATCTACCTATCTATGATCTGTCCATTCTCCATCCATCCTCTACCCATCTACCCTCTCACCTGTTTATATATCCACTAATCTGCTAACCCACCCACTCTTTCATTCATCCATCTGTTCGTTCGTTCGTCCATCCATCCATCCTCCATTCATCCTTCACCCATTTACCCACTCACCCATTTATATATCCACTCATTCATCCGATAAGCCATCCACCCTCACATTCATCCATCTGTCCATTCATCAGACCATCTGTCTGTCTGTTAGTCTGTCCGTCTGTCCGTCCTTCTGTCCATCCACCCACCCATTAATTCTGTCAAGTGAATGTTCTAGAACCTGTTTAATCAATGCATATTGTTGGACATTAGGTACTGTTAAAGTTTTTGCTATTGATATTGATGCTTCTTTAGTGACCTCTTAGTGGTTAAGAGGCTGGGCTAGGTAGTCACACTGCCTGGGTTTGAATTCTAACTCCACCCCATATTGTGTGACCTTGGATGATTCTTGATCTCTCTATACCTCAGTTTTCTCATCTGTAAAAGTAGAGATTACATCAGGATCTTTATCTTATACACAATCCATTTGAAGCATAGAACTGTGTTAAAATACACAATCCATTTGAAGCATAGAACTGTGCTTAATAAGTGCACATGGTTCCCATAACATATGGTGATGTTGAAACCTTGCACATAGTTCTGGTTATTTCCTTAGGCTGTTTTCTGAAAGTGGAATTACTAACCAAAAGATATTTCAAAGGTTTTTCATGGGCGTTGCCAATTTGCCCTTCAGGAATGTTGTAAATTAGTCCAGCATTAACAGCTCCCCCAGATGAGAATGCCCATTTTACCTGAACATCTGCCAGTGCTGGGCAGTTATTTAATTTTTGCCAAGTTTGAGAAAATTGTTAATTCGTTGTTTTATTTTTCAATACTTTTATGAATGGTGATTTTAAATATCTTTTATTTGTTTACTGGTCATTTCATGTTTCCCCCCACAAACTTCTTTTTCCTGACCTTTTCTATTAATATGTTTGCCTGTTTCTTAGAGCATATAATTCATTTCAATATTAAAAAAACCACTTATGCTGAAAATATTTTCCCTATAATGTTTAATATCTAGATTATGATATTCTTTGATATATGAACATTTAAAATATTTATATAATAAAAGCTTTTACATTTTTCTGTAAGTTTAGAAAGACCTTGTCTAACTCTAAATCACAAGCGTGTGTGTGCATTTTTTTTACATGTAATTCTTGAGTTAAACTGGATTCATGTTGGTTAATGATGTAAGGTAGGCAATTTATAATTTTCCTTTAGTTAATCAGTTATCCAAATTCCACTTTATTGAATCTAGAATCTAAAATGCCATTTTATCATACATAAAAATTTATACACACACATATTGTGCAGTACATGTAATATATGTATATAGGTATGTGTCTGGGCTTTTTATGCAATCCGGTTTTTTGTCTGTGCTTTGTTACTACCTTATTGTAGCTTTATTTTTTAATAATTGGCGGTACAAGTCTTGAATTCTTTTTTTGTTTGTTTCAGAAATTTCTGGGCTATTCCTGTTTGTTATTTACTTAAAATAAACTTGTCAAGTTTACAAAATCCAGATGGGGTTTTGATTGAAATTGCTTTAAGTTGAAAAAATTAACATGTTTATAGTAATGATACTTCCCATCCACAAATATAGAAGTGTCTCCATTTGGTGAAATCTTTTTTTTTTTAAACGTATCACAGTTAAGTTTTGTGGATTTCTTCATTTAATCCTGCACATTTCTTGTTAAATATATTTGTAGGCATTTTCTATTTTTGTTGCCTTTATAAATAGAATTTTTTCCTACTATATTTTCTCACTGGTTATTGCTGATTGTTGATTAGATCTTTATTTGGTAACTACACATCTTTCTGAATTTTTAAACTCATTCTAAAGTTTTTCAATTCATTTTCTTTGGCTACGATAATATATGATTATGTATGCAAATCATATTTTAAAGATTCTTTTGTGTAGATTACTTATCATTTTTGTTTCCTGCCTTATTGCATTGGCTAGAAGTGCTAAACTGATATTAAAAAAATGGTTTTGGATGTCAGGGTTGAAGTTTTAATGGTGAAATTTTATGTACTACAGAACTGGGATGGGTGGGTGGTCATAGTTTTACTTTTGGATTAGCCTTCTAAATACTTCTCAAATACATATGTCTGTTCATATGTCTGGCTGTTTCTGTACTCACTTCACAACCTCCACCACTGTAGAAGTGAAAATAAAGAATGAGAATGTATATCTGTAGGATCGTGGGCTACGCGATGGAAGTTGTAGTGGGGAACACAAGTGGCAGATTCCAGCCACCTGGTTTTTGGCACATCTTCCTGGCTGTGCTGGTTCCACAGACTGCGCAGGTTTAACACAGAACACTGAACCCACGAACGTGTCCTTGAGGTTCTTATTCCTGCCTAATTTAGTCAGCCTCTTTTTCTGACTTAGAGACCTGTAAGTAGCTCTTCTGTCTTCTGTAATTTCTCTCTGCACCTGTCCCCTTCTCTGGCACCCATCACCCCCACAGCCACATGGGGAAGACCCTAGCAAAGGCAGTGACCTTGCCCCCAGGTCGTTTCATCCTGGACTTCAACATACATGACTCAGCTTTGTGCTCCACAGACTTGAGCTGCTCTGTTGGGATAGCCGAGATGAGCATTTCAGGTAATTGGGCTGTAATTGGCCTGCGTGGGGACAGCAGGTCCCCAGTGGGCGGCTTCTGTCTCTGGGGAGTTTCCCTGAATGGCAGGGAGTGAGGCGGTCACCTCTCTGTCTGTGTGAGAGCAGAGCTCCTATGACTCACTCTGGCTCCCACCTCCCACATCCCACCCCCAAGCTCTGAGCTGGTGCTTCTTGTTCTATGGGCTGGTGTGGGTGATGGTGTGAATGGCAGAGCAGGATGATGCCAGCACACTCCTGGGAGGCAGTGCTGGGGTGTCTCTGGTGTGCTAGGTGCTGTCCTGGGACTGCGGGTACCCAGCTGCTCTGTGGATCTGCCCTGCTGGGGATTAGTTCCTGATCTCTTGTCCTATGACACCTTCTACAAATTTCTTCCTCCTTCTCCCTGACGTTTCTTTAGCTCTTGCATCTTCCCATTCTTTTCTTTTTTAGATTGTGATAAAATACATATAACATAAAATTTACTGTCTTAATCTTTCTTTCTTTCTTTCTTTTTTTTTTTTTAGTTAGAGTTTTGCTCTTGTCATCCAGGCTGGAATGCAGTGGTGCAACCTCAGCTCACTGCAATGTCTGCCTTCGGGTTCAAGTGACTGTCCTACCTCAACGTCATTAATAGCTAGGATTACAGGCACCCGCCACCACGCCTGGCTAATTTTTGTACTTTTAGTAGAGACAGGATTTCGCCATGTTGGCCAGGCTGGTCTCAAACTTCTGACCTCCGATGATCCGCCCGCCTTGGCCTCCTGAGTGCTGGGATTATAGATGTGAGGTGAGCCACCACACCCGGCCTTGATCATTTTTAAGTATACATGTCAGAGGTATAAAGTACATTCACATTGATTTGCAGCCATCACCGCTGTCCATCCAGAGAACTCTTTTCATCTTGCAAAACTGAATCTCTGTCGTCATTAAACACTAACTCCACATTCTCACCTACCCCCCAGTCCCTGTCAACCACCATTCTACTTTCTGTCTCTATGAAATAGAATGCTCTAGGGACCTCAGATAAGTGGAAGTATACAGTTTGTGTGTGTGTGTATGTGTGTGTGTGACTGGCTTATTTCTTGCAGCATAATGTCCTCAAGGTTCATCCATATTGTAGTGTATGTCAGAATTTAATTCCTTTTAAAGGCCGACTATACTCCATTCTGTGTATCTACCATGTTTTGTTTATGCATTCATCCATCAATGCAAAAGCGGGCTGCTTCCACCTTTTGGCTATTGTGAAATATTCCTCTGATCTATTATAGCTGATGATAGTAGTGGTCAAAGCACGTAGCACTTTTTACAAAGTTGTTCCTATAAATTTTCACGAGAATTAGAAATTTGCCACTATTCTCCATTTTATAGATGAGGAAACTGAAGCTTTGCAAAGTTAAATTTGCCCAAAGTTACCTTTAAAAAATAGCTTTACTGAGATACGTTCATATACTGTATGACTCACCGGTTTAAAGTGTACAAGTCGGTGATTTTTAATGTATTTACAGAGTTGTGTGTCATCACCACGGTTAGTTGTAGCACCTTTTTATTACCTGAAAAAGAAACGCTATACCCTTTAGCTGTCACCCCCCAATCCTTGCCCTGGCAACCACAAATTTACTTTCTATTCCCACAGATTTGCCTGTTCTGGACTTTGATATGAATAGACTTGCACAATGTGTGGTCTTTTGTGTATGGCTTTTTTCACTTAGCATAATATTTTTTAGTTCTCCAAGTTGTAGCATGTAGCATCAGTACTCATTTCTTTTTATTTCCTAAAATTCTTAAAAAAAAAAAAAAATAGAGATGAGGTCTCATTGTGTTGCTCAGTCTTGTCTTGAACTCCTGGACTCAAGTGCTTCGGCCTCCCAAAGTGCTGGGGTTACAGGTGTGAGCTACTGTGCCCAGCCTTATTTTCTGAGATTAGTTTTTGAACTCGGACATCTGAGTCCAGAGTCCCATTGTTCAGCCACATTGCTGTCCCATGTCCTCCTTTAAACATTATATACAAGTTCATGTTTGATATCTTCCCAGCTTCCCCTCACATCAGGAGACCGGGGTTCCGCTTTGTACCTCTCTTGCTCACTGTCATGTGGCACGTAAGGGCTTCGTAAATTAAAAATTAGTAACTTGAAAATATGTGCTTAGTCTGTCGAATGCTGTGTGTTGGACAGTCTTGCAAACTAAATGCATGCAAGGAGTCGTGTTAGTATTCTATGCATGATGGTTATGTGTCATGTTTTGCCATTAGAAATGAGAACAGACAAATGAGAAAATGTTCATTAAAGGGCTCTGAAACAGTGTGTATTATAAATGGATTGACGGTGGGGATGTGTCACCATTTGCAATTAGATTCAGGAGCTGATGAACAGCTCATGAGACAGAGATTTGCACACAGTGGCCCTTGGCCTGTGGCCAGCTGTGACAGGTAGGGTTCCACAGTCTCAAGGTCACGCGCCTATGTCATGAAAGGCTGTTTACTGAGGACAAACTGGGAAAGGTGACCCTTAGTCCAGAGGACACAGCCACCTGGGGTGAGGAATAATTACCTGCTTGAGGCCCCTGAGCTACTAATTACCGACCCAAGTCTGTGATTCCAAAGTCCCTGCCTTGCCCTGCTCTCTCTAGCCTTGGGTGTGGACAAGCTGTATTGGAGGCTAGTCAGGGACCAAAACATTCTCTGAAAGTAGGAGGTGACTGTAGCTCTCAGACTGCAGGTTTCTTTTAGAGAGGCTATGCAAATGGAAGGGGTGGCCTGAAAAGCAGTGTCGTGGCTTCAGAGTACTCTGTAGAGAGTCCAGTAATTATTGCTATGTGGTCCCTGTGAAAAAATGTGTATGCACAAAAATTCCCACTGCTCTTCTAGACTAGACACCAGAGCTCTAGTTGGAGACTGAGGGCCATGTCCTGGGGTTCTGGGCTGCCTCTGAGAATTCCCTTCCTTCCCTCCAGCCAGGTCACTGGAGCCTTATAATATCAAACATGGGGATGGTCATAATCACTCACACTCAGTGAGGGCCCATACTGTGCTAGGGACGTAACCGTTTGCATGAATTAGCTTATTAATTTTTGACAATGTGATTATTATTAACCTCATTTTACAGATGAGGAGACTGATGCATAGAGAAGGGGAAATCTTGCAAAACTCTGTAAGGATGTCACTCAGACTGTACTTTTTCTCAGAAAAAATTTTAAATAATATATGTAAAGACTTACTGTAATATAGAGTAGAGACAATATAAATTTTCTTTGTGGCCGACTGGGAAATACAGTAGCTTGGGTGTCATCTATACTCTTGGTTACCATGTTTCTTGCTTTTGTTTCATCTCCCCCTTGTTGGTAGACAGAGGTAAGCAAGAGGCATGGCTGGAAGAAACAAACAAAGTGTCAAGGAAGAAGATTAGGTTGGGAGATAAATATGGCTTTCGTGATGATTTGACGCAGGGCACCTTCATGGAATTGATGAAGGAAACAGAGGAGGAAGCTCAGTGCCCAGGGATCACTGGGAAGCCTTGAATTGAGGGGCATCAACAGCATCATTGTAGCCTGGGAGGAACAAGGATTGTTAGTCATTGGACCGTATCGTGGTGGCAGGTCCATTATGACTTCCCAGGTTTAAATTGAAGACACTGTAGCACCAGGTTATAAAATGAGAAACCACTTCTTGACAGAATGTGTGATAGCATGTGGCACTGGTTCATTCAACGCCTCCGTTTCCTAGAATACATTATACCTTCCTAAGCTCAAGCAGGTAGGTCTGTGCTACGAGGGCCCAATACAGTGTCTTTCACATACTGGGTGCTTATGCAATAAACCCCCTCAGATGAATGAGTTCAAGCCCCATGCCTTTAGGCAGACTCCCTAGGAGAAGAGCTTTCCCTTAGCTCCCTTCCCAAACCTGCTTGCCTATTCTGAGTTTCTCTCCCATTGCTTTCCACCCAGATGTCCTCTAATTACAGCTGCTCTAGATCCATACCATGTCTGGTTTCCAAGTCTGCCATCACCCTCAATGCATTGGTCTTTAGCGTTCTTGTCCTCATGACTCATGGACCTGTCTTAAGTGTATCAGCCTCATGCCTATGGAAAGTGTTCCTCAAAAACTTCATGGTACAGACACAAAGATGATTATGACCCTGAAGTCCTACTCCCTGTAGCCTGGCTACCATGGTTCTAACTTGAAATCTCCTTGCCTTCCCCCTGCCCGCAACCAGGAATATGCAACAAGACTAACATATTGGCCAGATAAAGTGTCAGGGTAACTCTATTGTAATATGGAGCTTTGCACGATAGGATTTCCTAATAAAGTCCATCAGAAGATAACTGTTGTGAAATGCCCACCCAGGTCGCTAAATGAAGTGTGGGGTCTTGGTATTATTAAATTCATTGACGGCAACTTTTCATAGACTTGCCAATCTGTTACCTTAATTCCTGGCAATGATTAGTTAGCAAAGCCAATTTCCCATTCAGAACAATTTCTGAGAGGCCTTGTACGTCTTGCTGTCAGGAATAAACTTAATCCTACTGGGGAGGCATTGCAGAGTTTTAAGAGGGGAATACGACAATACAATTTATATTTTAGAAAGCTCAGCCTGGCTTCTGAGTGGAGATGGGAAGGAGGAAGGAGATTGAAGGCAGAAAGTTAGTTGGGAGCCATTGCAATAGTTCTGGTTAAAGGCAATCACTGAGTATGTGATCTGTTAGCAGAGCTTCTAACATCTTGACAGTTGTATCACTGCATTACTTTATCTTTAGAGCACCTAAGGGCAGTTTCCTTTGTGGTGACAACTGCTTTACTTGCGTTTACTGAGAAAGCACTTGAGAAAAGGCACATCCAAGATTCTTCATTTCCTCTTGCTCAGATAGGCATTTCTCCATCTTGGCATAGTGGTGATGTCCCCAGGGTAATGGGACTTAAGACTGTAGCTTCCTCCTCCTGTGTATGAAGAGAGGACACAGATGTCTACAAGGAAGCTACCATAAACCTGTCCTTGGAGAATGTCCAGAATTTTCAGTGTTTTTGGAATGTTGGAGTAGGACAATGCCATTGCAAAGCCCAAATGGCATTATGAAAGTATTCACAGTGCTTGTACAAGACATAGAAAATGATTTCCACCTCATTCCATCCCTGCCCACTCCCTAGCCTGCTGCAATGATGGCCCCTTTGAGATTCTTGGGTAACACAGCAGAGATCTGCAGTAGTACTTAAGAGCTTTTTTTGACCACTGATTTTGTGAATCCAACTTCTTTGTCTCCTCTTAACTCTGTACTTCTCCGAGGGAACTGCCTCAGCCTCTGCCACAAGAGACATCAGTTGTTTAGGGTTATGAGGTAGAAATGGCTGTAGGAAGAATGTTAGCAGGAGAGATAGGCTACATTGGCTTGTTACTATAATTGTCACCCTTTTCTGTAGATCTTTGAGTCTGTTTTGGTCAGTGGCTTTATCACATCTTTTGACACACTACGTAGATCATGATACTTCACAACACAATTCAAAATAATTAAAAAATAATAGGGGTGTGTGTGTGTGTGTGTGTGTGTGTGTGTGTGTATTTCATTCATCAACATTCCCAACTTGACGCTTTTTAGAGAGGGTTATAACCAATCCAAAGAAAATGTGCAGACCTTAAGAGAGGTTACTGTTGTTTTTGATAACAAATGGAATAAAATGAAGTTCTTACACCACTGTCTGCCAATTCAAAGTCATCTTCACATCTCACCTAATGCCTGGATTCTTAGGCTTCCTTCTAAATGTTTTCATACGTTAATCTACTTAGTTATTTCAGGTATTTTAAAATTGTATTCATTCTTTGGTAGGTAAAACTTGTTCATGGTACAAAATTCAAAAGGAGCAAAGGAGTAAATAGGGAAAGTAGTTTCCTTCAGACATCTCCCAGTCATGACTGGAGTTAGTTACCAGTTTCATGAACTTCTTTCCAAAGATATTCCATGCATATTCAAGCTTATATGTTTATAGAGAAACTTTTTTTTGTTGTTTGTTTGGGACACTTGTGTTTTTTTCTGTATTGTAACCTATGGTGATTAGAAGGCCCTTGCCAAGATGATGATTAAAAGGGCCTCCAAACTTGAGTGTAACTTTTCATGCAAGAGACATACCATATTTCGCTGAACCCAAGATACTGTCAATAAGAAGCGCCACTAAGACAGAAAACTATGCAGCCAATTAAACGATGATACTCCCTCAATTGTAGAATGTATCCTGATTTCAGAGATATCAAAATGTGAAAAAGTGCTTTCAGCATCAGCAAAATGTGGTACTTCATGCTCTCATTATTCAGTGCCATTCACACACTGTCATCATTATGGATTTCGTCAATAAAAATGATGACTCTCATAATTTGCATTATGCCTATTTAATTCTGGAGAGAAAAGTGGCTGTGAATACAGAGCCTTGTACTGTTCTTGGCCAAAAATTTTCTATCCTGTTCCAATCTGGGCTGACTTTCCTCAAGGTCTAGTGCATTTTTGTCACCCTGGATTCCCTTCGCCTTCAGGTTGGGGGTCCTTTACCTTTTTTTTTTAAACTGTGCTGCATCTCATGTGTTGGGTTCCATGTATGCCCTTTGTTGATTTATACTCATGTTATGGTGGAGCACATCCTCAAGTAGATTCTTGTGAAAGTTAGATGGAAAGTTAATTTTTTTGAGATTTTGCATTTCTGAAAAGTCTTCATTCTACTTTCCTATCTGATTGGTGATTTGGCTAAGTATCGAATTCTAGGTTGAGAATAATTTTTGTTAAGATTTTAAAAGATTACTTCTAGTGTTCAGTGTTCCTATTGAGAAATCTGAACCCATTTTGATTCCTGGTTCTTTGGTTGTAAAACCTTATTTTCCTCTACAGAAGATTCCAGAATCTTATCTTTGAAATCCCGTTCTGAATTTTTATAGGGATGTATGCTGGGTTAGGTCTATTTTTGGTCATTGGGGCCTCTATGAATCTGGAAACATATACTGTTTGTTGTGTGAATTTTCTAGAATTATTTTATTGTATTCCTCCTTTTTAGTTTTTCTGTTCTCATATTCTGGAACTTCTGTTATTCAGATGTTGGATTTCTTGGTCCTCTAAATTTCTTATATTTCCTCTCCTGTATTCCTTCTGATTGTGTTAGTTATTTTATGTTTCAGAAGACTTCCTCAACTTCATCTTCTACCCCTTATGCTTTTGCTCTGATGTTTTAGTTTTCAAGAACTTTATTTTTTGTTTCATTCTGTTCTTATTTTGCATATCAAATATCTTCTCTTGTCTCTTGGAGGATACTTATTTAATAGCTTTATTGAGGTATAATTGATGTACAAGAATTTGTACATATTTAGAGTGTAATATTTAATAAGCTTTGACATATTTTTACCTGTGAAATTGTCACCTCTGTCAGTCTAATAAACATATCTATCATTTCCAGATGTTTTCTCTTGCCTCCTTGTAATCTATCTACTCTTTCTACTGCTTCCCATCTCATTCCACTGATCTGTTTTCTGCCAGTGCAGATTAGTTTGCATTTTCACAATTTTATATAAATGCAGTCATACAATGTGTATTTCCTTTTGTCTGGCTCATCCATGTTCTTGTATATATCAGTAATTCATTCTTTTTCATTTCTAGGTAATAGCTCATTGCATAGATATACCACAGTGTATTTATCTCTCACTTATTGCTGGGTATGTGCCTTGTTTTCACTTTTTAGTGATTACAAATAAAGCTGCAATGAACATTCATGCACAAGTCTTTGTAAGGATGTATGTTTGTATTTCTTTTGCGTAAATGCATAAGTGTGGGATGGGGGTATCATATAGTAGATACATGTTTAAGTTTTTGAGAAACTGCCGAACTATTTTCCAAAGTGGTAATTCTACATTCCCACTAGCAACAGATGAGAGTTCCAGTTTCCCCACATTTAACACTTAGTTTGGTAAGTATTATTAATTTTGTCCATTTTTATAGGTGTATAGTGGTAACTCATTGTGGTTTTATTTGCATTTCTTTAATGTCTACTGATGTTCAGAACTTTTTATGTGCTTATTTGCCATCTGTATACCTTCTTAGATGGAATATTTGCTCAAATCTTTTGCTCATTTAAAAAACTGAGTTGTTTTCTTAGGGAGTTTTATGAGCTGTTTACTCTGGATACAAGTTTTTATCAGATACATATTTTTTTCCTCAGTCACTGACTTGTACTTTTTTTAATGGCTTTTAAAAAAAGTAAAATAACAGAAGTTTTAACTTTGATCAAGTCCTCTTTATCAGTATTTTTTTTTTCCTTTATGGATGGTGCTTTTGGTGTCCTAGCTAAGAAACCTTCACCTGGGCCAAGGTCCCAAGGATTTTCTTCTAGAAGTCTTAGAATTTTAGGTTTTTTGTTTAAATCTATGATCCATTTTGAGTTAATTTCTGAATATGGTGTGAGGAATGGACTGGAGTTTGTTGTTGTTTCATGTGGATATGCAGTTGTTCCATTGCCATTTGTTGAGAGGACTGTACTTTCTGTGCTAACCTGCTCTTGCTTCTTTGTCAAAATCAGTTGTCAATATATGTATGGGTCTAATTCTGGACTCTTTATTTCATTGGTTTATTTGTTTATTTCTACACAAATATCACACTGTTTTGATTACCTTAGAATAGTCTTGAAATCAGGTTCTGTTATTGTTGTTGTTTTAGATTCCTTTCATTTCTATACAAGTTTTAGAATCAGCTTATCAATTTTTACAAAAAAACTTGCTGGAATTTTGATTGGAATTGTGTTAATTCCACAGACTGGTTTGGAGAATTGAAGTCATAAAAATATTCTTGTGACCTGGGAACATGGTCTTCTTATTTATATAGGTCTTTAAAATTTTTTCTCAAAAATGTTTTGTAGTTTTCAATGTATAAGTCTTGCATATTTTTTTATCAGATTGAACCTTATTTCATATGTTTCAATGAATTTTTTAAAAATTTCAATTTCTGATTATTGCTATCATATAGAAATATGATTGATTTTTGTATACTAACTTTCTGTCATGCAGCCCTACTAAACCTATATATTACTTTTAGTAGCTTTTTTAAAGGACTTGACCCAGTTATCTCCATAGACAAATATATCTTCTGAGAATAAAATCAATTTTGCTTCTAGTTTCCAACGTGGATGCCATTTGTTTCTTTTTCTTGCCCGATTGCCCTGGATAGAACCTCAGTACATACTGAAAAGAAGTGATAAGAAAGACATCCTTGTGTCATTCCTGATGTATCTTTCACCATTAAATGTGAGTGATGCTGGCACAGGTTATTTTGGAGTTGCATTTCAAGTTGAGGGAATTCCCTTCAGTTACTAGTTTGCTGAAATTAAAAAAATCAAGAATGGATGTTGGGACTTCATGAGGCTTTTTTTGTATCTGTTGAGTTGGTTATATGATTTTCTTTGTTTTGTTAATATGGCAGATTGCACTGATTTTTTTTGAATGTTAAACCAACCTTGCATTCTGGAGATAAATGCCACTTGGTCAGGATGTGGATGTATATTCCTTTTTTTAATATTGTTAAACTTGATTATATTTTTTAAATTTGTTTGTAGAAATTTTGCATTTATTTGTATGATAGACATTTGTAGTTAGTATTCTTACAATATCTTGGGTTTTTGGTGGCAATATAATGTTGCTGTCATAGAATGAATTGGGAAATATTATTATGTTCTCTTCTGTTTTCTAGAAGAGTTTGTGTAGATTTTTTTTTTTTTTTTGTAAATGATGTAATTCACCAATGAGGTTCTTCTTGTGGAAAGATTTTTAAAATACAAATTCAATTTCTTTAATAAATTAGGGCTGTTCAGGTTATCTCTTTAGGCTCTTGAGTGAGCCCTGTCTTTGTGTCACTCTAGAAATTTATTCATTTCATGTAAGTTGTCAAATTTATTGGCCAATAGCATAGTTTCCCCTCATGCTTCTTTTAATATTTTGAAAATCTGTAGTAATGTTACTTCCCTTGTTCCCAATACTAATTGGCATCTCTCTTTTTTTTCCCTGTTGATTTTTCTCATCGAAGCAGCTTTTGGTTTCATTGATTTTTAAAATCATGTAATGTTTTCCATTTTATTAATTTGTCTTCTGATCCTCATTATTTCTTTTCTTCTGCCTCTTTGGGTTCATTTTTTTCCTTTTAAAAAAAAGTTTCTTAAGGTAGAATATGAGGTAATTGATTTGAGACCTTACTTCTTTACGAATATAGGCTTTACCAACATCCCACAAATTTGATACATAGTGTTTTCACTTTACTCTTGCTTAAAATACTTGCTAATTTCCTTCTGAAGTATATTGCTTTGTTTCCAAATATTTAGGGATTTTCCAGAGATCTTTCTGTCATAAATTTCTAATTTAATTGTATTTTGGTCCGAGAAATACTTTGTGTGACATCAGTCCTCTTAACTGTATTGAGACTTATTCTATGGTTTAGACCAGGGGTCCCCAACCCTGGGCTGTGGACTGGTACTGGTCCGTGACCTGTTAGGACCTGGGCTGCACAGCAGGAGGTGCATGGCAGGCACGTGATCATTACCACCTGAGCTCTGCCTCCTGTCAGATCAGAGGCAGCATTAGACTCATAGGATTGCAAACCCTGTTGTGAACTGCACATGCAAGGGATCTAGGTTGTGTGCTCCTTATGAGAATCTAACTAATGCCTGATGATCTGAGGTGAAAGTTTCATCCTGAAGCCTTCCCCCTACCACCCCACCTCCCATTGGCCCCAGTCTGTGGAAGAATTGTCTTCCATGAAACTGGTCCCTGATGCCAAAAAATGCTGGGGATCAGTAGTCTAGGCTATGGGCGATATTGACAAATATTTTGTATGGACTTAAAAAAGTCCGTTCTGCTCTGCTTGTGTAGAGTACACTGTAAGTGTCAGCTAGGTCAGTTTGGTTAACAGTAGTGTTCAGATTTTTCTATATCTTGATTTTTTTCTTATATACTTATTTTTCTGGGTACATGTTCCATTATTTTGTAAGAAAATTATATTTAAGCCTTTTACAATAACTGTGGATCCATCTCCTACTTCTGTCAGTTTTTGCTTTTGGTATTCTGAAGCTCTGTTATTAGGTGCATAAACGTTAAATTTATGTCCTCTTGATGCATTGGGCTTTTTATTATTATAAAATGACCTTTTAGAAGTTATTTTTGTGAGAGAGCAGATTCTTGGTTAAGAGTTTTTTCTTTTAGCACATTGAATATGTTGCCCTACTGCCTTCTGGCCTCCACTGTTTCTGTTGACAACTCAGCTATTAATATTCTTGTAATTCCCCTGTATGTGATAAGTTGTTTTCTCTGCTGCTTAAAAGATTTTCCCTTTGGCCGGGCGCGGTGGCTCAAGCCTGTAATCCCAGCACTTTGGGAGGCCGAGGCGGGTGGATCACGAGGTCAAGAGATCGAGACCATCCTGGTCAACATGGTGAAACCCCGTCTCTACTAATACAAAAAATTAGCTGGGCATGGTGGCGTGTGCCTGTAATCCCAGCTACTCAGGAGGCTGAGGCAGGAGAATTGCCTGAACCCAGGAGGCGGAGGTTGCGGTGAGCCGAGATCGCGCCATTGCACTCCAGCCTGGGTATCAAGAGCGAAACTCCGTCTCAAAAAAAAAAAAAAAGATTTTCCCTTTATCTTTGGCTTTCAACATTTGACTATGATGTGTCTGGTTGTGGACATCTTTGCATTTGTTTCACTTGGACTTTATTGAGATTTTTGAATGCATAAATTAGTGTTTCTTGTCAAAGATGTATTCAGCCGTTATTTATTTTAATATTTACTCTTTCCTTTTTTTCCCTCTCCTCCTTTTTGTGCTTCCATTATGCAATATTGATGGGCTTAATGGTGTCCCACATTTCTCTAAGGCTCAGTTCATTAAAAAAATTTTTTTTTTCTCAGTTCTTCAGATGTATGTAATCTTTACTGACTTACCTTCAAGTTCATTGATTCTTTCTTCTACCAACTCAAATCAGTTGAATCTATTGTTAAGCCTGATAGGATTTTTTTCATTTTGGTGATTGTACTTTTCAACTCCTAGATATCCATTTGTTTTTTAAATTTCCCTCTCTTTATTGATGTTTTCTATTTGATGTATCCTAGTCATCATACTTTCCTTTAATTCTTTAAACAGTTTTCCTTAAGTTCTTTGAACATATTGATAGCAGCTGTTTTGAAGTCTTTGCTAAGTTCAACATCTGGGTTCCCTCAAAGACAATTTATATTGCTTGCTTTTCACCCCTGTGTATTTATCATACCTTCATTTTCTTCTCATGTGTCTCAATTTTTGGTTGAAAACTGGGCATTTTAGATAATATATTGTAGCAAGCCTGGATACTGATTTGCTCCCTCAACCCTAGCCAGAGATTGTTGTTTTTGTTTGGTCATTTATTTATTTGTTTAATGACTAGGTTGAATGAATTCAGTAGTCTTATTTTCCCTGCAGTGTGCAGTTTCTGATGTACCTGCTCAGCATTTTCACCTTGTTGTTATCCTTCAGTCTGGTTTCCTAGGGATTCCCCCTTTGTCAGCATAAGCCACTTACTGGTCAAATTTTGTGCTTATCATATACACCATGGAATATTATGCAGCCATCAAAAACGATGAGTTCGCATCCTTTGTAGGGACATGGATGAACCTGGAAACCATCATTCTCAGCAAACTGACACAAGAACACAAAATCAAACACCGCATGTTCTCACTCATAGGCGGGTGTTGAACAGTGAGAACACATGGACACAGGGAGGGGAGCACTACACACTGGGATCTGTTGGGGGGAAATAGGGGAGGGACAGTGGGGGATGGGGAGTTGGGGAGAGAGAGCATGGGGAGAGATGCCACATACAGGTGAAGGGGAGGAAGGCAGCGGGTCACACTGCCACGCGTGCACCTATGCAACAATCTTGCATATTCTTCACATGTACCCCAAAACCTAAAATGCAATAAAAAAAATTTTGTGCTTATGCCCCTTTATCTAGTTAGATTTTGATGCTTTATCATTAGATTTTTGTTTGTCTTGGAGACTAGGGTCATGTGGTTTATTGTTCAGTCAGTTGATGAGAAATTGTTCTCCAACCCATTGAACTGATATGGTCTCCACTCTTTGCTGATGGATTCTGATTGGGGAATACTTTCAGGTTTGCTGTACATCTGGCTCTGAGCAATCATGATTGTGTCCAACCTAATGCATATGCCCAGGCTTCTGGCTTCTTGGGGATAAGAATGATCCTAGGAGAGCCTTCCTTATGGTCTCTTTCCTTGTTCTCTCTGTTAAGCCTCTGACTGCCGCTTCATATGTTAACTTGTTTCATGGAGCTACCAGTTCTCTCTTAACTGGTTAGCCACCAACATCTCCTTTGTTTTCAGCAGTGTCCTTGAGTATGATCTTACCTGTGTCCTGTTCTAAATAAACTTGATTTCCTAAGGCATAGCTCTAGGCTTGCCAGTTTTTATGGCCTCTTTCCCTTTGGGCAGAACTTCTATACCACTGTACTCAGGCTGGGGTTGGGAACAGAAGCTCACAATACCAGAAGTGGCACTTCCGCTCTAGGCATGTGCACTGGGGAAAGGATGGTAGTCTCTAGTGTTCTCAACTTGCCCCCAGTGCATGTAACCTCTACTCTATAAGCAGTTTGGGTTGGGGGATGATTGAAGCCCCAGTATTCTGTTCCCCTATCAAGCTTACAGTAGAGCCCTTGTCCTACAAATGGAAGCTGGGCTGGGGAAAGGAATCCCTAATCTCTCACCTGTGCCCATGCATCTATAACGTGGAGCTGCAGAGGGAGAGGATGAGGGGCTCTGGTGGTTTTGCCTCCCTCCTGTAGTGGAACTAGAGCCCTAAACTGAGAGCTAGGGGAAGAGATAATTCCTTTGTCTTGACTGTACTGCCTGTAGTAGTGATTCTTGCTGTTACCACTGAGATGCAGATTCATAGTAAGTATTGTTTAGTAGATAGATATTGTAGATATTATTTAGTAGTAGTTATTGTTATTTTTTTTAAAGTGGTAAGTATTAGTAGATTTTTTTCTTTCTTTTTGAGATAGTCTTGCTCTGTTGCCTAGGCTGGAATGCAGTGGCACAATCACGGCTCACTGCAGCCTCCACCTCCTGGACTCAAGCAATTCTCCAACCTCAGCCTCCTGGGTAGTTGGGACTACAGGCACGTGACATCATGCCCAGCTAATTTTTAAATTTTTTATAGAGACACCATCTATTTATGTGCCCGGGTTGGTCTCAAACTCCTGGACTCAAGTGATCCTCCTGCCTTAGCCTCCCAAAGCATTAAGATTATAGTCATAAGCCCATGGGCCACCATGCTTGGCTGTTTTTTTTTAATTATTATTTTTTGTTGTTGTTGTTATTGATACTTCCTTACTTTCTGGCACTGCAGGATGCTCCAGGCTCATTTTGTATATTCCATGTTTCAACCCTAGAGTCAAACAGTTTTGTAAGAAACCCTTGCTCCTTTTATTGGAGAATGATACTAGAACCAAGATCTGAATGCTATGTATTATTAATCTTTTTCTTTGTGTTTAGGCTAACAAATAGTTGCATTTTAATGGGGAAAGATGCCTTAACTGGTCTTTGGTTCAGTAAAGACATATTGAATGTCAAACTTTGTACTTGGGAATTTTCAGTTACTTAAAACTTGCTTTAAATAGAACTTCAGTTTTAAAATACATAGCAATTAGAAATTCCTTCATAATTCAATGTTATTTTAATAAAATGTTATAGTAAATTGGAGTTGGATTATACAGTTATTGTTTGTTGTGCTAAAATCAGTCTCTTTGTTTTATGAAGTCTTTCATTTCGTTGCTGGTTTTAAAAACAAATGCTTCTTATCAGGAGAAAACCTATGGATGAATGTTGATTTGAGTTACAAAATGTTCCTCAAATCCCTTTGCAACACATGTGGAAAATTTCAAACATACACAGAAATAGAAAGAATCTTATGCTGAACTCCCATGAACCCATCATCCCGCTTCAACCATTTGAACTCATGAGCAATCTTATTTCATCAAACCTGACATTGTTTTCTGGATTAGCAAATTATTTTTGAACTTAAAATAGATGTCGCTGCTTTTTTGTGACTCAGACATACATAATGAAGGAAGCTTAAATAAATTCTAAGGAACAATTAACAGTTGGCCTTTTTAAGAGCAGGTGAGTGACTAATTGTCACCCCACTTCAGAAGATGAAAGCTTCATGCCCCAATGTCTTAGAAGCTGTGGGTTGAGTGGCACCAAGAGTGTTTGTAACAAATGATAATTTGAAAAAAAATGGGAATTCCCTCATCCGGGTTGTAGAATTCGGATTCTACTCTTCTTGAATAGCAGGGAGCGTGCTTGTCGCTGAAGCGCGTTGCTCACACTGCGGTTGGCTGGCTTTCAGGAGCAAAATATGCCAAGTGTATGTTCCATTCATTCTGGGTTAGGATTCCTCAGGTCAGTTGAACAGACTTTCTTGTGAACTGCTGGAACTTCTGCATTTATCTTAGGCCACAGCAACTGAGAACCTTAATGGCATAGTTCTTGGATATGAAAGTAAGAATTTGAAGTGTGTGGACTGAGATTCATAGACCGTAGGATGAGATTTGTAGACTCAGTTATTCAGTGAATGTTTCCTGAGCACTTACTGTGGGCCAGGTGCTATGCTGGGGACATTGCAGTGAATAGGACAGACATAGAGCCAGCTACGTGGGACTTGCCATCTAAGGGTAGAAGTAGATCGTCACCATGAATCCCACAGATCGCTAATTACTGTTTTGGTAAGCGTTGTAAAGGAACAGAAAAGAATGCTCAAATATAAGGGTCTCCAATTTTATCTAAAGTGTCAGGGAAGATGCTCCAAGGAAGTGACATTAAACTAGGACTGAAGGATTGAATAGATGTTGGTGAGGTAAAGAGTATGTGTGTGTGTGTGTGTGTGTGTGTGTGTGGTGTGTGTTGCACAGGTGTATGGGAATTGGGAATGTTCCAGTGAAAGGGACCAGTGCCCCCCAAGTCTCTACAGTGGGAACGAACTGAACAAGTCCTCAGAACCAATAGAAGGTGGCTTAACTGAAGTGCAGTACAGGAGTGGGGCAGGCAGGTAACATCTAGACCATGTTTAACTCTGTGGGCTGTGCTCAGAAGCCTGGATTTCATTCTTAGCTCAGTGGGAAACTATCAAAGTGTTTGAGGATAGGGCCTTACAGAGTTGACTTTACAGTTTAAAAGATTCCCCTGGCCATGCTATGAAGAGCACATTGGCCATGGGTCAAGACTTTCAACAAGAAGACCATGTGGGAAGCTGCCACAAAGGTCTGGATGGGAGGTTTGGTGACTTGGTGTTGCAGAGAAGTGAGTGGATTTGAGACGTAATTCACAGAGTGGTAGTGTCGTGGCTTTCAGACTTTCTTGACTGTGGGAGATGGAAAGAAATCTATGTTGTATCATGGGCCTAGTACATGTGTCTATATGTATGTGAAACAAAGCTTTCATAAAACAATACTACAGGCCAGGTGCACTGATGTAGTTCATGCGAGGTCATGAAGTGCGACGTGTGTCGTGTGTGTTATGTGCTTGAGGTGGGTGGAGAGGGTTATGGGACTTCATGAGCCATGACAAAGAGTCAGGATCTTCGTGCTGCAGGGAGTGGAATAGCTCCAGAGTTTCACAGATTAGTTCTTTAAGAGAGAGAACCTTAATGGCATAGAAAAAAGAGCCACCTGTTAGCAACGCTGTGACAGACATAATTTCTCTAGGTCTCCTCCTGCTCCATTTCTTCCTCCTCCTCTTCCCATCTTCCTCTTTCTCTTCTCCTTTCTTTCCTCTTCCTCTGTATCTTCCTCCTCTTCCTCTTTCTTTTGTTTTTTATCTCCTCTTTCTCATTCTTCTCCTTTCTCTTCTTTTCTCTTCTTCCTTCTTCTCCTTGTCTTTTCCTCCTTCTCTTCCTCTTCCTTCTCTTTCTCTTCGCTGCCTTTCTCTTCCTGCTCCCCTCTTCTTTCTCTTCTTCCTTCTTCCTTCCTGTTTCTCTCCCTCCTTTCTCCTTTTCCACTCTTCCTCCTCCTCCACCCCCACCTCTCTTTGTCTTCTTCTCCTTCTCCCTTCCTCTTCCTCCTTTTTCTCCTTCTCCTGTTTCTTCTTCTTCATCAGGAGTTGGCAAACTTTTTCTGCCAAGGCCAGAGAGTATATAATATTTTCAACTTTTTGGGCCATTTGGTCTCTGTTGCCACTACTCAGTTCTGCGGTTTTGAAAGTAGCCATAGACAGTATGTAAAATGAATGGTACAGCTGTGTTATCAATAAAACTTTCTTTACTGAAACAGCTGGTTAGCCGGATGCAGCTCGTAGGCTATGGTTTATGACCTCGTCCTAAGGAACAGGGGGACTATCTTGTGTGATCAGTATCTCATTGAGATAAGACCAGTGTGCTGGGGCATGGGGTCTGTCTCACCTGAGCTGTGGTGGCTCTTGGGTGAGGCTGACACTTGGAGAGTTTGCATTTTGGGAGCCTGGAGTTCAGAAGCCAGAATTAGGGTTCTTAATTAGAAACATCCCGTCTCCCAGCCTCAGATTCAGGCACAGACAGAAAGCAAACTGTAAATTGAATGTTCATCTCAGCTCCTCAGTGCTGTGAAGCCGAAGCTGGACTTGATGCCAAACTAGAGATCACTTCATACAGCCCTTCTGGGTGCAGCTCCCTGTGGAGGAGCCACGCATAGGTGAATGCAGCCTTTGTGTTGGGAGGAAAACTCCTGAGAGGAGATGCCTTGAGATGGCTTCTTGGGGCTGCTTTTCCTCTCTCCCAGAATTCCTAGGCTAGACCACACACCTAAGTGTGCTTGAAAGCAAATGGCTAGCCCAGGCAGGTGCCTGCAGTGGTACACATGCACAGGGACTGTAGAGGAGAGAGAGAAAGCGCTCTGCCGAGCTTGGCAGTTCAGAGGCTTTACACTGCAGCAGAAAAGGGTCATGGCCCCACAGCCCCTCTGTGTCTTCTCCTTCTGCTTTGCTCGTGGAAATCCTCCTTACCCTCTAAGGACCAAGTCCCGAGTCTTCTCCTCTATAGGGACTGAATCCTACAATCAAGAATAATTTTCCCTCTTGTGAGCTCAACCTTTTGTATGTTAGAAGCTTAGGGCACCAGGTATGCTTTTGAGGAGGGTATTAGTCTGCCTCCAGGCATGGACTGTAAAATCTAAGGATGCATGGACCATCCTTGAATTCCAGCTCCTAGCCCTGTACAAAGAAGGAAGTATCTTGGAGAGTCAGTGTGGTGTTTTGAAAAGGCCCTGATGTTCGGATGTCTGCCAGTCTTCCTCTGTAACCCTGGGCAACTTTGATATTTTGCATCCTTAGTTTTCTTATCTGTAAAATGGGCCTAGGAAAACCAGGTATGGGTATGTTCTGACAATTACAGATAACGATATACATGCAGCTTGTGTGCCCATTCCATTGTTAATGACTGCTGTTGTTGGCTCGATAAGGTATCTCATCAGGAGGAGCTGGGAAGTGTTTGGGAGATCAGGGTGAGTTCCCTGGGTAAATTCTCAGGACTCAGCACTGTGTTTGCTTTCAATGACTCTAAAACACTATGGATTATAAGATACTCTGTTATTTTATGTACCTCTGAAAAATAAAATCACCTAGCGAGCTTTCACATGTCTCGGTGCCCAGCCCTGCTCCAGACCAATGACATGAGTAATTTGGGGTGTGGACATTAGTTTTTTTCATTCACTTATTCATTCATTTTATCCATTTTCTTCTTTTTTTAAAATTAGTATTTAAAAACATCTTTAGGTGATTCTATTTTGCAGCCAAGATTGAACCACTGAACTTTTAAAAGAAACACCTTGTCTATTATATGACTCTGCTTCCTTATCACTGGGAATTGTTATTTTAATTTGTCTGTAGAGCCCTTTTAAACATTCTCTCAGCTTCTGAGGGGTCCATAACAATTTCCTCCTCAAAGAAGGGTCTCTCCTTAGAATACTGTAACAGCTAACAGACACCAGAACTGGGTAGTGGCCAGGACCTCTTCCTTGCTGTGCCTGGGATACAGTCCCTGAATTTGCAGCCCAGCAAGTTCAGTGAGTTGGGGGAGAGGTGGACAGGGCAAAGGAGCTGCAGGGACTGCATGTTACCGGGACAAGGGTGGAGGTGGGGATCACGGGGGAGGGGACAGAGCAGCCGTCTTCCATCTTCGCTGTGGTCGTTGCTCAGCTTCAGTCCTGGAGAAGCTGAAGGGTGGCCACGCCGGGCCATTGTTAGGCATGCTTGATTTCAATCCTGATTACAGAGATGATAAAATGGGAAACCGTGTATCTTTTAGAATCAGTAGAATATGGTGGATCATGTGCTAGATGGTAAATCTGCTTAGAAGAAAGTGGTTGCCAGCAGCTCGGCTTTGCAAAAGATGACTGGGTTCATGGGGACAAGGCAGAACAGAGAGCTCAAGAATAGTTTGAAGGCTCATGATCGCCACTCTCCAAATAGTCACTGATTGAAGGACTTCCCCATCCGACACCATTTTGCTGCCCAAACCTGCTCATGCCTTGGAAAAGAAGCTTGTGAATCAGGGATGACGTTGAATCCAGGCACCAGCGTGTGTTTGCTACCTGATTTCAGGCAAACCCTTTGGTTTTTCTGAGGCTCAGTTTTCTTAGCTATCAAATGGGAATGAGTCACCACCTCAGGGAACTGTTGTGAGGATTAAATAAATTACTGCAAGTAAAATATCTAACATGTGAACACAGCGAACAACTAGCAAATGGCAGTGATTGGTTTCTTAGTGTCCTTAGTCTGTCACCGGTTGTTCTTAGTAGCACTGGGATTTTTTGTACTTCTTGTTTTGGCCAAGAACCGGGGGCATTGAGAAGGAAGCCCGTGACTGCCTGGGAGGAGCTGACATTTTCCTGGGGTCTTGGCAGAAATGTGTTTATTGCACTTAAGGTCTCTCCAGGATGAGCTCATTATTTTCTCTCTGTAGCCACTTCCTTATAATGAAATGATGTGGGTTCTCTTTGGTTATTTTAGTCTATTCCCTTATTTAAGATAAGTTACCCCACTTGTGACTCTAAAGAAAGCCTTTCAGCAACCACACATGCTCAATTTCTGAAGCGGACGGCTCTCAGGGTTTATTTTTAAACCAGAAACAAAATTACAAGTGGTAGCAGGATTCCCTGGCCAGCCCACTGAAATCTTCAGTCACTAATGCTGCTGAATGATAGTAATATTGACTGGCATTATCAGCTGCTGCCTACACTCATTTATACATAGGTCCAAGAGGAAAATGCACCCTGAATCCCAGGAAGAAATGCCGGGGACATGTTCTCCTAGCAGCAACATGTTTCAGAAGCCACTTTGAAAGGATTGATGGGGGCAGATACTCCTGAGCAAAATACCCTCAACTTTTAAAGCGTTGTCAGCAGAGAACAATGTTCCTTGCTCTTGTAGAAGAGCATACCCTCATTTCTAGAGTACTTCCTGTTGGGGTCAAATGACACTTGTGACCAGGTTTGTCGGAGGCATTTGTGAGCATAGGTTGTTTTTGCACTGCCTGGTCCATTGGACACTACTTGGACCACGTGGTGACTGTTCACAGTCATGGCAGGAATTGGCATCAGATCTGCATGACAAAACCCAGTGCTGAGTTTCTGTCTCTTTGCTTCCTTGATGTTACGGAGTTTAGAGTGCCGATGATTGTTGGTGCTTTCTGGGATCCATCGTGGAATCCAGGCATGTCCATAAAGAGGGAAGTCGTGAGGGGAACTGGGAGAAGGGCCCTCTGAGCGAGCGTTCCCCTCCTGGGTCTGCGTGGATATTGTGCGGTTTCAGGGCCCAAGAGATGGCTGAAATCCTTACGTTACCACTTACATTCTTTACTTGCTTGTTTCTGCCTAAATTTTGTTTTCTTGACCACTAATGGCCAGTGGCTTTACAGTGTCAAGGCATGGGAGTGGGGACACGGTTGGGAAATGACCCAGCCACAGGGAACATCAATGATGCATTTGAATCCCTTTCCGGATGATCAGGGTTTGGGTACAGAGATGCCAGGGGACAGCCAGGGTGGGACAGCATGTAACCAAGGCAGGTCCCAGCAGTGTCTCCGGTACCTGCTTGGGCTGATTGTATTGTCATCATCCCTGCACAGACAGACACAGGCTGTGAACAAGGTGCTTCCTGTCCTCATGACTACATAGCGTGAAGCTTGGTGGCGACGGCCTCCCTGTTTCCTGTCACTGTGTCTGGTTCACAGGAGAGAGGCAAGGCATAGGGGTTCAGAACTGGAGTCCTGAGTGGCCTTATCTTCTCCCCCAGGCAGCTTGAGGTACAGGTACTTGTTTGTCTTAATGTTGAGTTGTTGGCTAGTCCGCATGTTGTAGAAGCAGAAACTGCCGGCAGAGCTGCAAATTATCTAGTGATTCTAAAAATTTAGTGCACACAGATGACGAGGGGTCTTGTTAAAATGAAGCCCTGTCCCTCCATGATGATGCAGAAAATGAAAATGATGAGGATCATGATGATTCTGGCTTGTGTCAAGCCCCTACCCTGTGCTGAGTGCAGTTACTTAATACAGCAATTTGTGAGCCGTTCACGTTCCTAATCCCGTTTACAAATGGGGAAACGGAGGCACTGAACACTTAGAGGACTCACGCAAGACCCACGCAGATTCCTGCTCCTAGCCTCTTTCAGCACATATGGGGCAGGGCCTGGGAATTTTCAGTTTTACAGGTGCTTCTGGGGATCCTCAGACTCTGGTTTCAGAAACATTGCCTTTGCATCCACGGGGTTCAGGGACTGTGTCAGTCTTGCTCAGTACTCTCTAGAGCTTAGCATTGGCCAGGCACATAACAGGTGTTCGATACTTGCTGAAGGAATGAATGAGTACTGTTCTCTTCCAAGGAGTCCCTTGGTAATCTTAGGAGCTGCTGCCCAATTCTCTGGGAGCATTAAGTCGTTAAGTCCAGAATTCATGCCCTAATTCTGACAACTTTAGACTTACTGCCAAGAACAATTCTATCTGGTTTCCTGGTTCTGCTCCCTGGATCCCTGCATTGTTCCCTTGCCTCCTGAGTGGCCTCGCTGCATCTCTAGACCCCAGGCCCTCCCCTGCTCTGGTCAGTACCTCTTCTAGGGACTGGGATTCTGTCTCTTACAAAGGTGTGACTGCTGGGCAGGCTTTCCAGATGCTGCCCTCTGGCCCATTGTTCTGGGTTCTCCATCCCATGATCCACGTGTCTGTTGGGACACCACCTACCATCTGCTGCTGTAGCCTTGGGTGTCAGGTTACACTTGCCAGACAAGCATGTCTCCTTCAGCTGCATTCTTTTCCCTTAGTGGCCAGTTCTAGCTCCTGAGCCTGGCTGCCATCCAGCCTGCCTTGTCATGGAGAGGTAAGTCATCTCAGTTTTAATACGGCCAGGTGATGCAGCTCTTAGGCATCAGAGTGGGTGGGCTTGGGTTCAACTTCTGGCCCTTAGGGTGAGCACTTTAATTCCCATAGCCTCAGTTTCCACACCTGTAAATCAGGTATGATGGTCCTAACCTCTCCTTGAGTGGGCTGATGTGAGGATTACATGGGATTGTACACATAAGGTGCTTAGTGTCATGGCAGCCATGACACTAAGATAATAGTTCAGTTTTAACTGTGATGTGACAGTTTGCCATTCATCTTTAAACAAGTCATGAATTTTAAGATGATTTTGACAATGAAGATTTTACATTAATATTTTAATTTAGCCCTTCAATTTTGGGCTGAGACAAAACAAAGGTCACTTCTCACTCCCTGTGCAGCCTGGTATAGCAGAAAGAGCATGGACTTGGGAGACAGTCTTGGGTTTTGTTCTAAGTTTGGTCATGTGGCCTTAGGACTCTAATTTAATCTTTCTGAACCTCAGTTGCCACATCTGTAAAGTGGAGATAGTAGCCCCTCATGGGTTTGTCAGGATGATTTAGTAACTGCTTGAGAAAGCACCCAGCATGAGACAGACGGCAGATGCATATTGCATGTGCCTCACAGCATCCTTGACCTTGCAAATGGAGAAACTTATTAGAAACAGAGCTGCCTGCTCAATGTGCCCCGCTTTTGCTTCCACAAACCACGTGGGATAACTGTTGTAGGAACTTTGTCGCTTTTTGCATGCCAGGGAATTTCTCACATATGATGGAGAGTCCTCCTGGCTTCAGTATTTGCTTTGTACACATGTAATTAATTAATCATTTATTTTAATTATTTATTTACTGTCTCCCTTTTACATATCCTGGCCAACTTCCCAAGGACAGGGGCCTTGTCTGTCCACCTCACTGCTCCATGTCCCTAGAAGATCTCATGAATACTTGCTACCTCCTAGATAGTGGAGGAGACTGGAGAAGGTGTCTGGTTCAGTCTCCAGTTTGCCACAGGAGTTTTCTCTTCACGGTTCCTAAAGAGGTAAAGCAGCCTTCTTTACCCTAGTGGAGTCGGGAACAGCACTGGGGGCTCTCAGTTGCCCCAGCTCAGGTCACCTCTGTCTCCATCAGCCTTCCCTGGTGGCAGTGGCTGTGTTCAGTGTGTTGTCTTTGAAGTTTCTTACTCCATTGCAACCAGGATATCCAGCCTCCTCTAGCCCCATTGCTGTCTTTTTATAAGAATAATAATGATATAGGAAAGAGAACTGGTGATATTTAAGATCATTATAGAGGACACACAAGGCAGTCTAGGACTTTTGGTAGCTCCTGAACATGAAGCTGCTGGACCTAAGGTTGAATGGTGAGAATGGCTAGTCACCACACTCTGTCAGCAGGGCTGTCTCTCTCCATCTATCCATCTGTCTACCTGTCCATCTATCCATCTGTCTAATCCATCCATTTATCCATGTATCCATCCATCCATTTGTCAACCCAATCATTCACCCATCCATTTATCCATTTAATCATCCATCCAACCCTCCCTCCCTCCCTCCCTCCCTCTATCCATCCCTTGAATCATCCATTCATCTAATCATCTCTCCACTCATCCATCCATCCATCATCTATCCATTCATCTGTCTGTCCATCTATCAGTCATCCATCTATCCATCCAATCATGCATCCATCATCCATCCATATATCCATACATACCTACTTATATCATCTATCCATTCATCCATCTATACAGCCATTCATTCAATCACCCATTGATTATCATCCATCTGGTCATCTATTTATCCATCCATCAGTATATCCATTCATTCACCATCCATCCATCCATCCACTTATCCACCCCCCCACCCATCTACTTATTCATCTACCCAGTAATCCAGTATTTCAGGAGCTGTGGTAAGTCTTGGCATATAGTGTGAGCAAAACCAGACATGTATCCTGCTCTTGTGATACACACTAATGAAGTAGTCCCACTAAAGAATGTATAATTATGATGCAATAAGTACTTTGAAGGAAAGAGCATTTAATGAGGGAATCTTAGTGTGGGGAGCCACAGAGGAGGCTTCTGTTTGATGAAATGATATCTGAGCTAAGAATAAGGAGTAAACAGTCACTGAATTCCTTTTATGTACCAGGCCTTGTTAGTTATTTTTACCTGATTTGCAAGGGCTAACTTTTCATCCTTATAATGATCCCATGAAGCAGGAATGATTATCATCCCCATGAGGAACTGAGGCATAAAGAGATTTAGACCTCTGCCCAAGGGCATAACCACAGGTCAGCCTCAGAGCTGGGTTTTGGGCTTAATAAATCTGGCTTAGAATCTACTTATTCCATCTAGGGATGGGTAGGAGTTAGAGGAAGAGGATGGGGAATGAAAGGACTTTCCGGGGTGCAAGGGCCAGGCACTGAGGTGAGGTTTGGAGGCATGGATGATTCCATAGAGTGGCTGCAGGGTAGAAAGGAGGAGATGGAAGGCGAAGGGGCAAGGGGTGCAGGTGTTACAGACCATATGAAGGGTTTTACGTCTTCTCAGTTGAACAGTGGAGAGTTTTAAACAGGGAGAGGGAGTGGGGGACACAATCAGATTTTTATTATGGAAAAAAATTTCTCTGGAGGCAATGTGAGAGTGGAGGGAAGGGAGGCCAGAGTGGTGCAGGGATTTTCCTTTGGAGGCTGCTGTGAGAGCTGGTGTCCTACAGCAGTGGCAGTGCCGCCGGAGAACTGTGAATGTCTGTAAATGTCTTGGAAGGAGAGTCAGGAGGTAAAATTGCAAATCTTGGATCTTGGGAGGTAAGGATGAGGGCCCTCTGGTTGTCAGAATGGCTGCTCCCCTGGGATGACTGGATTAGTTGGGGTACTGATGGTGGTTATGGCCTTCCACAACCCTCAATCGTTGTCCACTATGGTGGGATCATGACTCCGGGTCCCATAAAGATTCCTGTATCCTTGGGCTAATCCCAAGGACATAGGACTAGAGTGTGTGTTGTGGGGCCCATGTCAGGGCCTGAGCCAGACAGACACAGCATTTCTTCCTCTTTGCTGCTCTGACCCACACAGCCATAGTTAGATCCGTGGCTTGGGTCCTAGTTCTGCTTGTGTACTGTCATGCAGTTATGCTTACTTTGCTCTTATTGCAGGTTGCTCCTCCAGGTGAGTAAGGCACGTCCACTCATGTGCATGAGCTTAATTACCCTGTCACTGTCTGCTGACGTTTCTGTTTGGGGATTCTGTCTCTGATCCTGGGTGACTCCATGACTCTGGGCATGGTTCTGAGGCTCTGACTACATCCTACTTGTGGGGATGGATGGAAACATCGTATCGATCCTGCTTGTAGAAATCTGCTTGGCCATTAAAGGAGCTTTGTACATGCTCACCTTTCATGTGATCTCTAAAAATGGAGCTTTTACTGAAACGCATTGGTAGCTTATTTTTGGGTAATTTATCCTGTCACTGAGCAATCTTGGGAGCCTTGGAATTAGTTGGATTGAGCATAGAATGTGGAGATATTTCTTGTCAGGGTTCCAGGATGGCATTGATACAAGGTATGTGGGATTTTATGGGCCAGGACCGTTGGGGGAAGCAGAGAGAGTTAGGGTCAGGGATAGGGTCTCTGGCTTTATCGAGGTAACCAGAACTTGTGGCAAATTCAGGGAAGTCTTATATATTGCAGGAGACACAACAACAGATATATCAACAGTGGATAACCAGCCAGATGGGCAACAGCTTCCTGATCAATTTTTAAATTTCTATTTTTCCCTTTTTAGTTGGCATATAATAATTGTACATATTTATGGGATATAGAGTGATATTTCCATGTGTGTATACACTGTATACCAATCAAATCAGAGTAATTAATTAGCACGTCCTTACCTCAAACATTTATCATTTCTTTATGTTGGAAACATTCAAAATCTTCTTTTAGCTATTTTTTCTTGATTTATTGGTGTTAGGTAGTAAGACCCTAAAAAGTATCTGATGGTACAGGAGGAAAGGGCCCCCACCCTGCAGTTTAGGGGATACCAGGATGGAAGCTTAGTATCAAGGCTCAAGTAAGGGATGTGGGTTTTGGGCCTGGGACAATGCTTCAGTTCCAGTATTCCAATTTATGTTTGAATATATAAATATTCCAAACCACCTATAAATTAGTGGTGTAAAAAAATGTTTCATGCTCACGGGTTTTGAGGGTCAGGAATTTAGACAGGGAATGTGGGAATGGCTTATTTCTTCTCCACAATGTTCAGCACCTCTGCTGGGAAGACCTGAAGGCTGGTGGCTGACTCATCTGGAAGCACGTTCATTCTTGCATCTGCTCTTTGATGCTGGCTCTTGGCTGGGACCTGAGCTGTGTTGTTAGCTGGGTTGCCTGCATGTGGTCTCTCCATGAGGGCTTGCTTGGGCTTCCTCACAGTATGGCTCCTGAGTTCCAAGAACAGGCATCCCCGGAGAGCAGAGTAGAAATGAATGGCAGTTTTATGATATAACCATAGAAGTCACATAGGGTTACTTCCCTATGGCCACGACAGTCTTAAAGGTCCACCAGGTTTAAGGGGAGGGGGAATAGATCCTGCCAGTTGATGGGAAGGCAAGCAAGGCACTTTGTTAGAAGACAGGAGATCTTAATGTGTTCATCCGTGCAGTATACCCACACCCAGCCATAGGATGGTAGAGAAGATTATGTCAAGGTCCTGGTCATCCCCAGATGACTGAGGAATCTTTGATTAGAGCTCATCAAAGGTTCAGAGGGACCTTTTGTGCTCTGGAATAAGCTTTAATATCCCAGTGGAACATCCTGAATGGTAACCTGTGGCTGTGGTAACAATGCATCTGAAAGGCCATTTGATTTAATTAAAAATGCTATCAGTCTTCTGGATGTGTGTCTACAAATGGCATGTGACAATCTGATAGAGTCTCTTGAATGATTGCAGACTTCTTCCCCCAGTGCACTGTTCTCATCCAGCTACACATTTCTCTGTGCATCTATCTTTCCAGCCACCTAACACTTAGTAAATGCCTGCAGTATGGCAGACATTGCATGGGGCATTATGAGCAGGAGGAGAGGTAGAAAAAGCCATAGCCCGCAGCACATCATGGGCCATACCCTCAAAGAACGCAGTCTCTAAAGGGATATTCTTGTATGAGTAAGCACAGCTGCTGAGGACCTTGGAACAGCTCTTCTCTGCAGCCAAACATGAGCCACAACCTGGACTTGGAGTGCGTTTGACTTTGGACATCTATGTGGCTCTCCTCCTTCCTCTTGTCCCTTCTGTTGGGCACTAGCAGGAAGTCCACATTTGCTCTCAAGGAGGCTGGTGCTCCTTTGGACTGGGTTTTACTAAGATTGCAACATCCAGGGGATATAAAATTCAGAGCCAGTCATGCATCCTGCATACATCAGAGGAAAGGAAGTAGATATGTCTGATGGCAATTGGGACACAATCCTTTTTGTTGACTGCATTTTCTTTGAGCCATCCATTTCCCATTCATCCCAGAGCTGTGCACTGTAGCTCAGGGCTGTGTTATCCATAGGCACCTTTTGGGGGCCACTGTGGTTTGGTTTTCCTTTCCAAGCACCCTGTAGAGACCTACGGAGTCCTCCTTCCTTCTACCTCCAGCACCTACCTTCTCCCATGCAGTGGAAGAAGATGCCACTGCCCCATCCTCCTGTGGGGTTTGTGCTCGTTTTTGCCTCATTCATGTCTGAGAGTGTTCAGTTTCTTGCTGTGGTGGGGAGGAAACAAGGAGACGTGAGGCCCCGCCGACATGGAGAGCAGCCAGGGAGCAGCTATGTCGTGACACTGACGAATGGACCAGGAGAGACTTGGAAGGGCACACAGAGGACAGACACCAGGCAGTGCTAATTTGCACTGGAGGTTTCATACTTGGTCTCCAGGAGATCAAGTGGCTCTGTTTCAGGGACTCTTTGGACATTATTTTAAACCATACCCAAATTTAATTGCATTCAATTAAATCACAATGAGCAATGGTTTGGGGAGATACATATATATATATATACAGATATATACAGATAAATGTGAAGGGACAAATTTTGGAACTTGCTCTCCCTCTTACCCTCCAGCCTCAGGCTTATCCCCCTATACTTATGGCTTCGATGGTGTGCGTCGGTCAGGTGAGGTGGCCTTCTCCCCTGTTGGTGATAATGGATAGTTCAAGGTCCCGTTGAGGTCTCAGTTCCACAGTGCCATACTGAGTGTGGTCAGCCAGGGCGCTATGCGTTTGCTGGGGACATCAGACAAGGGCACACGATTGGGAGTACAGGTGGCAGCAGTGTCTCTTGAAATGCTAAGCTTCAGGTTTACTGAGTATTTATAAAGGCCCTCTTAGGGCCAGGTGTGTTGCTTTTTAAAACATTTCATCCTTAGAACAACCATTGAAGAGAGATTGTTATTCCTACATTTCTGAAGAGGAAAGGGAGGCTCAGAGAGGTAGAGGAATTTGCTGTGGGTCACACAGCATGTAGCTAAGTTAAAAACCAAGTGCTGTCAGGATCCAGACCTTGAGCTCTCCCACCCTGCATCCTGCGAGCTCAGAGAAAGAGAAAGCTTTTTCCTATGGGAAATGTCAACTCTTTTATTAACTTCAAGTGTCTGTAAAAATGGGACTGTCTGTTAAGCGCTCAGAGCAGTCCCACCTTTGCCTCCTCTGAGGTGTGCACGCAGCCCTCCATGAGCTCTCAACCTGTGGTTCTCTGCCTGGGAGACTGCGCTGACTTGGAGCTAAAGATACGCACTTCATATTGTTCACAGAATCTATTGGGCGGTTGATTTTGTTAATGTGAAAATGCCCCACTTCTAGTTGGCCATCTGCTTTGTCCAGAAAGTTGTCTTCCTGGTAACAGCCCTGCTTGAAACAAATCCTCCCACCTGGTTTTCACCCAGTAACACAGCCTGCTTGCAACCACTGTCCAATTTGCCAATTTGCCAGTCGCATAGCACAACCTTTACTTTCCATTGGTATGTTTTGTCCTACATGTCTGTGAGTTGCAAAGGGACTATTGTTTCCATATTTACAGCAAGCAGCAGGGCTGCAAATTAGTTTTAGTGACAAACTGAAGATTACCAGCTGTAGTTCAGGATTCAGATTTGTACTGTTACAAAAATATGTATTCATGAAACTAAAATTTCAAATTACTTCCTTCACATCTTGAAATAAATACTGTGCTGGGTAGATGATATGCAGTGAAGAACTATTTCTGATTTTTAACAAAACTGAAAATTAGCATATTCAAAACACTTCTTGGTGACTTAGCTCTTAAAAAAATTTAAACACAGTTTTGTGTGCGTGTGTGTCTGTGTGTGTGTTTGTGTGTCAGCAGTATTATAACATTAAGGAATTTTTTCAAGATGTACAATAGATTACCTTCAATCCTATCCTGACAATACAACTCAAGCTGTTATTGTCCTTCCATTCTTTGTTTTCATACTATTAACCTGTTTACACACATTTTTGTTTTCTATTCACTAACATGTATACTCATTTACTATTTGGTTACAGTCTTTTCAATTATAATGACACATCTACATCAGTGTCACAATGAACATTTTAGTGCACACATCTTATTTCTGTTTTCTTATGGAATTATGTCCTTAGAGTAAATTCTCTCAAATTACTTGGTTCAAAGATATGGACATAACTTGGTAAATATTGTTATACGACTGCTGGAAGGGTTGTACCAATTTATAGTACTGTGTATTTCCTTTAAAAATTAAATAAGCCATGGAAGAACATTTAGCAGTAAGTTCTGCTATAATGTGACCTGAGCGCTCTTAAAAATCAGCCTGCTGTCCATAATCACGTAATAAAAAAACAGAGCTTATGGAAAAAGGAGGATTGGGGTACAAAACTCAAAAATGTCAGTGGCTCCATGACAAAAGGGATGGCAGTACAGTTTTGCACTTGCAAGATGGTTAAGAAATCCATAATGACTACAATAAATGTGGCACTTTACCTTGAAAAAGACTGAAAGTTGGCTTGCGGAAGTAGATATAAGGGCTCGTAATTGTGGGGTTGTGAAATAGGGTTGTCTGAAAGTTGTGGATAGGTGTCGTCCGGAACACACTCACTTGGTGAATTAGGGCAGCTGGTGGGTGTTTGAGGCGTGTGTGTGTGTATGTGTGTGTGTCTTGTGTATTCCTCCATGGCTTAGTTCAACTAGATGCAGCTTTCTGCATTCGTCTAAGTGCTTCTCGTGAATGAAATTGTGCACAAACAAACACAAAATTTGCATTGTGCTCAAATTATTCCCTAATATATAAATTGTGTTGGAACAAATTTGTATTTTCAAAACAGGAGAAGGCAGTCCTGCTCGTGCTTTTCTATTTGTATTTCTTCTTGTCTGACTGGCGCCTTACGCTTCTGTTCAATTTGCAAACAGGCGCTGTGTTGCCAGAAGAACATTTTTATTTGCGGAATGTAGATAGGTAATTGTCTCATGTTGCTTTATAATAAGCAATTTTTTATATCTTTCAATATTTTCTATGAGGATTGCAGCAACTTTATAATAAAGATTTCATCATTACCAGATTCCTGTCTGCTCTTTCTCCGTGCTTTGGAACTGGGAAAAACTTGAACTACAGATTGAGCTTCTAGTACTTTCTACATATCAGTAAAAAAACAAAAAACAAAAAAAAACAAAAAAAACCCTCCTTATTTATTTGTTCATTTTTAAAAGGAAGTGTGACTACCAGCTGGTATTTATTGATTGCCTGTTGGGTGTGGTGACACCCTTTGCAGCTGGGTGGGACAGGTTAAGGTTTGTCTTTGACAGAAATCCTTTCTGAGCCTCATCCTCAAAATGGAATGGGATTTACTTCCTTATAGGGAGGGCTGTGGCTGTACCAAGATGTATTAGTTCATTCTTATGCTGCTAATAGAGATACCGGAGACTGGGTAATTTATAAAAGACAGCGGTTTGATGGCCTCACAGTTCCACATGGCTGGGGAGGCCTCACAATTACGGCGGAAGGCAAGGAGGAGCAAAGGGACATCTTACATGGTGGCAGGCAGGAGAGTATGTGCAGGGGAGCTCACCTTTATAAAACCATCAGATCTCTTGAGACTTACTATCACAGGAAGAGTATGGGAAAACCCTGCCACCATGATTCAATTATCTCCACCTGGCCCTGCCCTAGACATGTGGGGATTACTGCAATTCAAGGTGAGATTTGGGTGGGGACACAGCCAAGCCATATCACTAGATAATGGACGTGACCTCTCCACTTCCTGTAAAGTAAATGTAAGTTTCCTCCTATCCTTCCATTCCAGTGCTGGGTTTTTTCCATAGACCTAACAACCTCCACAACCTGTGGGGAATGAAGGGTGAAAGGGCATCATCTTTGAGGAGTCTGATCCTCTGAGCCCTTCTGGTAGGAAAAGCATCCTGCCTTTCTTTCTGGATAAACCCCTGAGGAGTTTGATCCTCTGAGCCCTTCTAGTAGAAGAAGCATCCTGCCATTCTTTCTGGATAAACTTAAGGTGATCTAGCCTCAGTAACCCAATACCCTACTGCAGAGAAAACAAAAACAAAAACAAAAAAACTTCGGGTTTAAGAGGCATCAACAGTCTTTTACTGGAATTTTCCTAGTGTACAGTGATGGAACACTGTGCCCTTGTGTTACAGGCCCCTTGAAGCTCCAACACTTGACCTGAGCCAGGGTTCAGATAAACTCTGTTCCCTTAGCTTATGAGGCTGCCTCTCTGGATGCTGGACTTGGCCACACTTTTAGGAACAGACATGGATTCTTTTAAAAACTAGGAAGGGATTATGACTTAAGCATTGGATCTGAACACTTAGAAAGACACCACCAAAGCATTGGAATTTGGTGACGCCATCCTGAACAAGCTGTGTGTTCTGACCCATCTGATGCTGCGTTCCCAACTGGGGCATTTACAGTCATTGAACCAGAAGAAACCCTCTGGAAGGATATATTAACAAGGATGGTCTTGTTCAAGGTTTTTCACATTTATTTTATTTTATTTTATTTTTTTTGAGATGAGATCTCACTCTGTTGTCTACGCTAGAGTGCAGTGCGATGATCATAGCTTACCGTAGCCTTGATCTCCAAGGCTCAAATGATCCTCTTGAGTTAGCCTCCCTGGTATAGGACAGACACACACCACCCCCAGGCTGAGTTAATTTTTTTTTTTGTAGAGATGGGGGAGTCTCACTGTGTTGCCCAGGCAGGGCTTGAACTCCTAGTCTCAAGCAGTCCTCTCCTCTTGGCCTCCCAAAGTGCTGAGATTACTGAGATGAGCCACTCTGCCCAGCTCACACTTATTTTTATTGTCCAAAATTTTCTTTTTTTTTTCTTTTCCTTTTTTTTTTACCATGAAATGCAATCCCAGGCATAACCATAATGGCCATACCCAATCATAGGGGGCAGGCTCTTGGTGCAGGGAGTTGGATGTGGGGTGTTCACTGCACCCCTGTGCTCTGAAGCAACTTCCTGTGATGCCTCCATCAATTTGTAGGGCTTCCCAGAACATGGGTAGAAAATGTCTGCATCCATTCAAGACTTTATATTTTATGGGCAGGCAGACAAGTCTGTAGGTATGATCGACCTGAGTTTCTTGGCCAAGTAACTGAAGAGCCAGGTTTTCCAACACCTACCCCTGTTCTCATGAATGAAACTGGCCTCTCTTGTGCCTTCCCGTGATGAAGATTTTCCACTGTGCACTCTTACCTTGAAGACTGGGAGCCAGCAGCCCCAAACCTGCCTCTCCTTTTGTTTCTACCTCTTTGTCTTCCATGTTCCAGGTGGTCCCTGGACTCAGCCTCCTCCTTCTTGGTGTTTCCTATACACTTGTGGAGCATTTCTGGCACCTTTGCTAATCACTTTTGTGCAGGAGGAGGGGATGGTTTCTCCTGGGGCTGCCCCTAGCGGCTTGGCTGGTAACTCAGTGATAATTGTTCACCAGAAGCCAGCGTCAGTCGTGAATTCCTCCCAAACATCAACTTATTTGATACCTGCAACGTGCAAAAATGTGATCATCATTCCCAGTCTTCAGATGGGAGAAGTGGGGCTCAGAGAGGCAAAAACAGTTTGATCATGGTTTTATAGGGTAGAGGCCTAGTTTCATGAACTGGTTTATCTTGTTCCAGAGCTTGAGCCCTTCACCACCAGTGTTGAGCAGAGGGTCCAGCATTGGCCTCCTGTTTTTGGGCTCACGTTGTGTGAGGGTGGAGAGCAACTCATTTTTCACAACTTTTGAAGTTCTTGAGAGGTAACTGGCCTGCAGCCAAGGGGCAGCTAATGGGTGTAACTGATTTCTTTTTCTTAAAATGTTTTGCAGAATTTTTAGTAGGTTTTGATGTTGGCATGTATTCACTTGGCAGCTAGGGGTTAGGTGTTATTTTGAGGGAAAGATGCAGAGTAGAGAAAAATGAGCACTTTTCCATGAGTCTTCCACAGTGGATGCTAAGTTCAGTGGGAACATGGACCACGTCTTTGATGTTCAGATCACACCCCTCTAGTGTCTTGCCTTGTCCAGCATGTGGTAGACGGTCAATATGCTTTTCTCCCCTAGTAAATAAATGGGATAACTTGAAGGAAGATTTTGTGATGTTTATGGATGAAAAAAGGAGATAAACCATGGAGTGGAGAAATTAGAATGTGGCAGTTGGCAAACTATGGTCACAGGCCAAATCTGGCCCCCTGTTTGTTTTTATAAACAAAGTTTTATTGGAACACAGCCACATTTGTTTGTGTATTGTCTGTGGCTGTGTTTACATGACAAGGGCAGAGTTGAGTAGTTGCAACAGAGACTGTATGGCCTTCAAAGCCTAATATATTTACTGTCCGGGCCTTCACAAAAACATTTACTGACCATTGGATAATAATAATGCCAGTTCTACGGAAAGAAATATGGAAAGTATTACAAAGGCCTGCAAAAGCTCTTTGTTGGAATAGGAAGAACAGATTCTGCCAGGGGACCTGGATATGTTCCCTCACTTTGTCTTCTACAGCTGGCCTAAAGCTTCTAGAACGTTCCTGAAAGCAGATGGGCTCCCCAGAAGGAAGCAGTGGTTTCTTGCAGAGGCCTTGGCAAGTGGAGGGGTTCTTGGGGTCAGTAAGTTTGTGTCTTGATGACATTAGGACCTTATGATCGGCCCACAGTTCTTCAGAAGTGGCCTTTGGCAAGAGCGAAGACAGGAATCTCCCTGCCTGTTTTCCCAGCCACCTGGCCCTCAGGCATGGTCTTACCTGTGGAAGACTGCAAAGGCAGAACCGGCCTAAAGGAGAGGTTAGCAGCCGTCTTGCTAGGAGAAACCGATGCCACCTCTTGTCCTGGGTGTTTGGTGCTCCCTTCTGTCCTGGTGGGCATTCGGATCCTGACTCTGCATCTCAGAGGGATGGCTGAGCCAAGGAAGCATTTCCTGAAGTCAGTGTAGACGAAGCACTGGTAAGCTGTTGGGTTGATTCACACAGAGCATCTGCCCACAAGGGACTTGCCTAGTGAGGTCCTAGCTCCTAGCTGGACCGTAAGCATGTTAAGCCTGGACCAGGGGAGCCCATACCTTGGCCAACTCCTCTACCTCCCATACTCCTGGGTGACTTATTTTGCTCTTAGGATTAGGATGAGATCAGGGTTCTCAACTTGCCATAGAGACCCAGCAAGGTGTGTTTTCTTCTTCCCTGTTAGTCTTATCTCTCAACGTGCCCTGCTCCCTCCTGGCTTCAGCCATGTGGCCTTTCTCTGTTCCTCACGCTGACTACTGACCACACTCCTCCTTGGTTCAGAGCAGTTTGCACATTCCATTCCCTCTCACTGGAACTCCCTTCTCCCTGAGTTCCTCTTGCACGCCCTGTTCCAGTCCGTGGCAGCTCTTCCTTCCATGCTGAGTGTCACTTCCTCCAGGGACCTTCCCTGACTTCCAAGACCAGGTTGGTTACCTTGTACACACCAGTGGCGAGCATTGTTCCTTTTATTTAGAGCACTTATCTCAGTTTGCCATTAATGTTGGTTGGTGACATTATGTATGACCGTGTGCTTCATGGGCATGAGGGCCACATTTGTTTTTATCCACCATTGTACCTCTGGTGTCTACTGCAGTGCCTAGCATGTGATGAGCACTTGTTAAGTATTTGTTGAGTGGATGATCAAGTGTCATCTTTGGTCTTGGTTCTGAGAGAGTGCTGTGGCTGCCTGGAGTGTTCTATCGAAAAGCACAAGAAGAATATCAGTTTGCCAAGTACTTCTGTGTCAATTCTGTGCTGAGCATTTTGGGTTGATCTGGGGTGATGAGGAGTGTGTGTTGTGTTGATTAGCAGTGTCTGGCTTGGAAGAGGGAAGGGTGAGAAGGGAAAGAAGGGAGTTGGTTAATGAGCTTTCAGAGAGCACTATCTGATACGCCTCACTGACCTCCTAGGACAAACATTTTGCTCACCTCAGGTATTGGAGTTTTTGCTGGTCACCTTCACCTTCCAGTCTTCCAGCAACATGCACAGTTCCGCTATTCTATAACTCAGTTGTTGCCCTGTGTGTACTTTGGAATTGAGTATGAGGTGTGGTAATGGGCACACCCACCCCGTGCAGCTGGGCAAGAGAAGAGAGGGGGCTGCTCTGCTTCCCTGGATTCGAAGTTTGATGCTAAGGTGGCTCCACAGGTGAGGCTTGTTATCCAAGGGCATGCAAGTCAGGTGTGGTCTGGAATCAGCCGCTAAGAGGGCAGGACCCTGCAGTAGAGGTCTTGGTAGCAGGCAGGACTCAGAGGAGCCTGTACCCAGGAATAGCCATGGAGTAGACCCTGACCACCAGGTGCGGTTCTGGGAGGAGTGGGTCACTTGTCCCTCTCCTTAAGCCAGAATATGATGCCTGGTAACCAGATGGTCACTGGAGTACCCCACAGGGAGGCCCTGTGGCCTGAGCCATCGCAGGGTGATGGGCAAAGTAGCTGGGTCGTCCATAGACTCATGGGCACCAGGTTTGGTCTAGTGCACATTAGAAGAAGTCCAGGGACCACTGAGGAAGGTTGGCAGCTATAGTCTAATCCTGAATCTGGGGATAAGCCTGAGTTTACGTGTTCATTCATCCAGCATTCACTGTACCTCTACCACGTGGCAAACCGTGGGGTTCACAGTCGAAAGGAAGACAGAGCCTCTGCAATCAAGGAGGCCAAAGTCTAGCTGGGGAGGTAAATCAGTCTTTAAAATATAATGCTATTCACTTATATTTATCTGTTCATAAAAGGAAACTTTGTAAATATAAGAATATAAAGAAGATAATTAACACTAATCCTACTCCCTGGAGATAACATATTTAACGTCCCCGCCTCTCTTTTTGCCGAGGTGTGTGTGTATATGCATATTCTACGTGGTTGAGATCATTATATTAAATGGGGTTTCATATTTTTGTTAACATTTCCTTCTTTTTGCCTAGGGTGGTGTGTGTACATATATATTCCACATGATTGAGCTAATCTTCTAATAAACTTTTATATCAAGGTATATCAGTTGTGGACTTAGTGGCTTAAAACAGTGACAGCTTGTTATTTCTCAGGATTCTGTGGGAGAGCTCTGTTGATTTCATCTGGGCTCATTCGTGCAGCTGGGATGGAAAGTCCAAGATGGCCTCACTCACATTTCTGGTGTGCAGTGCTGACTTTTGGCTGTGGCATTTTGTGTCTACTCATCCTCCAGTAGGCCATGCTAGCTTCCTAATATTGTGGCCTTACCTGTCCACAGGGTCTTACTCTGTCACCCAGGCTGGAATGCAGTGGTACGATCGTAGCCCACCACAGCCTCGCCTTCCTGGGCTCAAGCGATCCTCCAGCAGCCTCCTGAGTAGCTGGGACTACGGGCATAAGCCACCACACCCAGCTAATTTTTAAATTTTCTGTAGAGATGGGGTGTCACTGCCCAGGCTGGCCTCAAATTCCTGGCCTTAAGCAATTCTCTTGCCTTGGTCTCCCAGAGTGTTGGATTATAGACGTGAGCCCTGTGCCCAGCCCTGTGTGTTTTCCTAATAATATTCCTGAGATCTTTATATATTTCTTGATTGTTTTTTACTATTTTACTTCATGCCATTTAACTTTTTCCATTTTATATACTTTTTTTCTTTATTTCTTCTGAAAAATGGGATAAATGTGCAGAACCTGCTTTTTCTGAATAAAATATTATTTTGAACATGGGATATCTTTCAACAAAAAATGAGACGGCTGTCTACCTCCTTTTAAGTTTTTATAGGGTGTGTGTGTATGTGTGTGTGTGTGTGTGTTTAGGCTTTCTGACTCTTGGAAATAATTTTCAAAACTCTGATTCCTCCACTGTGAAATGGGGGTTTCTCACTCCACATTCCTATATAATTGCCCCAGTGCCACTTATGCAATAATTCTGCTGTTTGGCAGAATTTTGATGCTACTTTGTTTCAGATTTTATCTCCTAGTGTACTAAGGTGTGTTTTCAGGCTTACTTTCTTGCTCAGTTGATTTATTTTCCTGTCCTAATGCTACACTCACAAGGATAGTGGCTTTGTATTATATTTTATTATGTAATTGTGGAAGTGCCTTCTCATTATTCTTCTTTTTCAAAAATCACTTGGCTATATTTGTTTAATTCCCCCAGAGGTACTCGAGAACCATTTTGTGAAGTTCTGAAAATGGACTCATTGGGACTTGAATTGTAACTGCATTATATTTATCGATCAGTTTGTTGCAAACCAAAGCTCTAATATATTAAGACTTCTCATCCACAAACACGGTGCATAGAGCTCCATTCATTTAAGCCCTTTAAAATATCTCAGTAGAATTTTGTGGTTTATCTTCTTGTAGTTTTCCGGTATTTCTCGTGGAAGTTAACATTTGCAATTCAGTGTTTTTTGGTTGCTTTTTGTAATGTGCTCTCATTTTTTCTCCGTGATATGCTCTAGTTGGTCATTTTAAAATATAGAAACTGTATTAAGAAATATTTTTATTGATTTAAAAATAGTATAGATACTATCTAAATAATGTTCATTAAAAAAAAGCTGTATGGAAGAATTTGAATAGAAATCAAAGACTTTTTGTGGCCTCTTCCCCTGCATCCACCCCCTGCCTTAGAGCAAACTATTGTTAATAATTAGGCAATAGCCATAGAAAAGTAACAGTGAATTATTCCAGACTTTATATATTGGCACATGCATATGGTACCATAAATGGGATTATACTGTACATTAAGACCTATAGCTCTGTCTTAATCTATCTAACTGTTCTACTTTGATAGACTCCCTCTTTATTTCTTTTTTCCCTTTAGAATTGGTTATACCATCAGTATGGATATTCAGAAATATTTGGCTGGTTCAAGGGTTTGTGCAGAGTTTTCCCGAGTGGCTTAACACCGCAAGGGTTTATTTCTCACTTGTGCTGCTTGTCCGACAGTGTTTGGTGGGATGTTCTGCCCAGCTGGTCCCTTAGAGACCCAGGCTGCAGCTGAAGGCTTAACTCTTTCTTAGCTGCACCATGTTGGAACTCATGGACTGGCTCTGTTGCTTTGGTAGGGAAGAGAAAAAATTGGAAATTAAACCTTTCTGTTTAGAGGTGACACATTTCTACTGTTTCGTGCCTACTGGTGAGGCAATGATGTGACCCTGTGTACTGTGTATGGGAGGAGGAGGAGAGAAGGTTGTACATTTTAATTTGCATAGATACCTGCTAAATTACCTTGCCTAAGGGGTATATCCATTTACATATGCTAAGAACATTTGTAGCTATTCATATCCTCACATCCTTGCCAACATAGGATATGAGCAACCTTTTACAATTTTGCTGATCTTTCTCACTGTTTGAATTTTCATTTCCCTGATATGCAATGAGCTTGCCTCTCTTTTTAATATGGTGATGTCCATTTTTATGTATTTGAATTTCTATTTCTTATTCTGCTTCTTTGCCCATTTTTACTTCTTTTTCTTAATTGACTTTGAAGTTCCTTATATATTTTGGATGTTTCTGTTTTGTTGCAAATGTGACTATTTTCTCAGTGTGTTGTTTGTCATTTAATTTTATTTTTGGTGTCTTTTATGAAATGAAAAATTTTAATTTTAATTTAGTGAAATTTGTCACTCTTTATGGCCATTAGATTTTTGTTTCCGTGACCTTCTCCACTGTAAGTCTTAAAACACATTTTTTATATTTGATATGTGCTTAGGTTTTTGTTTAACTTTCTAATTTATCTGAAATTTTGCAGAGGCGCTCTTACGCCTCCAACTTTGTTCTTTTTCAAAATTGTTTTGGTTATTCTAGTTCTTTTGCTTTTCCATATAAATTTCAACTTTTTAAGAAAAGTTTTTAATTGACACATAATAATTGTACATATTTATGGGGTATAGTATGATATTTCAATACATATAGATAATGTGTAACAATCAAATCAGGGTAATTAGCATATCCATCCCTACAAACATTTATCATTTTTTTGTGTTGGGAATGGTAAAAGTCCTGTTTTCTAGCTATTTGAAAATGTACAATAAACTTTCGTTAACTATAGTCACCTTACAGTGCTGTAGAACATAGAACTTACTCCTTCTGTTTAGCTGTACCTTTGTATTTGTTAACTAACCTCTCCCTATCCAATGTCCGTGCTATTCTTCACAGCCTGTGGTAGCTACTTTTCTACTCTCTCCTTCTATGAGATCAACTTTTTTAGCTTCCACATATGAGTGAGGACTTGTGGTATTTCTGTTTCTATGCCTGACTTACTTCACTTAACACAGTGTCCAGCAGGTTCATGCACATTGCCACAAACGGTAGGAGCTCCTTTTTTGTGGCTAAACAGTATATTGCATTGTATATAAATATGTCTGCCATATTTTCTTTATCCATTCATTTGTTGATGGACACAGGTTGATTCCGTATCTTGACTATTATGAATAGTGCTGCAGTAAACATGAGAGAACAGGTATATCGTAGACATACTGATTTTCTTTACTTTGGATATATACCCGGCAGTGGGTTATCAAATCATATGATATTCAATTTTTAGTTTTTTGATGAACCTCCTTACTGTTTTCCATAATGTCTTTACTAATTTACGTTTCCACCAACAGTTTATAAAGTTCTGTTTTCTCCACATCCTTGCCAGCATTTGTTAGTTCTTGTCTTCTTGATAATAGCCATTCTAACTGGGGTGAGAGATTATCTCATTGTGGTTTTGATTTGCATTTAGCTGATAAGTAGTGATGCTGGCATTTTTTCATATTGTTTTAGTTCACTCTCACAATGCTATAAAGAAATACCGGAGACTGCATAACTTAGAAAGAAAAGGGGTTTAGTTGGTTCATGGTTCTGCTGGCTGTACAGGAAGCAGAGTGGCTTCTGCTTGTGGAGAGGCCTCAGGAAACATACAGTCATGGCAGAAGGTGAAGGGGAAGCAGACACATCTTACATGGCAGGAGCAGAAGTAAGAGAGAGGAGGAGAGATGGTACACACTTGTAAACAGCCAGATCTTGTGAGAACTCACTATACAGTACCAAGGGAGGATGGTGGTTTATTCATGAGAACTGTGCCCCGATGATCCAATCACCTCCCACCAGGCCCCACCTCTAACACTGGGGATTATAATTCAGCATGAGATTTAAGCAGGGACACAGATCCAAACCATATCGTATAAGCATATCATATATGCTGATTGGCCATTGGTATATTTTCTTTTGAGAAATGTCTTTTCAAATTATTTGCCCATTTTTTAATTGAGCTATTTGGCTTTTTTGCTCTTGTGTTGGTAGAGTTCCTTGTATGTCCTGGATATTAATCCCTTGTCAGATGAATAGTTTGCAAATATTTTGTCCCATTCTGTAGGTTATTTGTTTATTCTGTTCATTATTTTCTTTGCTGTATCTACAGAAGCTTTTTAGTTTGACATAGTCTCATTGGTCTGTTTTTGCTTTTGTTGCCTGTGCTTTTGAGGGCTTATCTGTGAAATCTTTACCTAGATGAATGTCCTAAAGCATTTTTCCTATTTTTTTTTTCTTTTAGTTACATAGTGTTGGGTCATGCATTTAAGTCTTTAATCCACTTTGAGTTGATTTTTGTATAGGGTGAGATACAGTGGTTTAGTTTCATTGTTTTGCATGTGGATATCCAGATTTCCTGGCACTATTAAAGAGGCTGTGCTTCACTCAGTGCATGTTTTTGGGGCCTTTGTTGGAAAACAGTAGGCTGTAAACATGTAGATTTATTTCTGCGTTCTCTATTCTGTTCCATAGGTCTATATGTCTTTTTTTATGCCACTACTATGCTGTTTTGGTTACTATAGATTGGTAGTGTATCTTGAATTCAGGCGGTGTGATGCCTCCAGCATTGGTTCTTTTGCTCAGGATGACTTTGACTATTTGGAATCTTTTGTGGTTCCATATGAATTTTAGGAGATTTTTTTCTATTTCTGTGCAGAATGTCATTGGTACTTTGATAGGGATTACGTTGACTCTGCAGATCACTTTGGCTAGTATGACCATTTTAACAATATTAATTCTTCTAATTCATGAACATGGGATGTACTTCCATTTTTTAAAATCACTTCTTTAATTTTTTCCACCAGTGTTTTATAGTTTTCATTGTAGAGATCTTTTATCTCATTGGTTAAATTTATTCCTAGGTATTTTATTTTTTTTGTAGCTATTGTAAATGGGATTTCTTTCTTGATTTCTTTTTCAGCTGGTTTGTTACTGTTGTATAGAAATGTGACTCTTTTGTTCATTTTGTAGCCTGCAACTTTACTGAATTCATCAATTCTAGGAATTTTTTGGTGGAATCTTTAGATTTTTCTATATATAAGACCATGTATTCTGCATATGAGGATCATTTGACTTCCTCATTTCCAGTTTGGATGCGCCTTATTTCTTTCTCTTGTCTTATTTCCCTGGCTAGGACTTTGCAGTAATACGTTGAGTAAGAATGGTGAAAGTGTGCATCCTTGTCTTGTTCCAGTTCTTAGAAATCTTTTCCTCATGCAATGTGACATTGGCTGTGGGTTTGTCAGATATGGCCTTTATCATATTGAGGCACATTCCTTCTATACCTGATTTGTTGAGAGTTTTTATCACGAGGAGATGTTGAATTTTATTAAATGCTTGTTCTGTATCCATTGGGATGATTTTATGATTTTTGTCTTTCATTCTTAATGTGATGTGTTACATTTATTTACTTATGTATGTTGAGCCATATGTAAATCACTGGGATAAATCCCACTTGATTATGGTGTATTTTCTTTTTGATGTATGGTTGAATTAGTTTGCTAGGATTTTTTGCAGCTACATTCATCAGGGACATTGGCCTGTAGTTTTCTTTTCTTTGCTGTGTCCTTGTTTGGTTTTGGTGTCAAGATAACACTGGCCTCATAGAATGAGTTTGGAAGAATTCCCTCCTCTTCAGTTTATTTATTTATTAACTTATTTATTTTTTATTTTTTAAATTGTATTTCAGATTCCGGGATACACGTGCAGCTCATGCAAGATTGTTGCATAGGTATATTCGTGGCAAGGTGGTTTGCTGCCACCATCCCCCCATCACCTATACCTGACATTTCTCCCCACGTTATCCCTCCCCATCTTCCCTGTTGCTGTCCTTTCCCTAGATCCCTGCCCAACGGACCTGAGTGTGTGATGCTCCATCACTCCGTGGTTCAGGCTGGAGCATAGTGGCTATTCACAGATGTGATCATAGGGCACTGCAGCCTTGAACTTAAGGCCTCAAGTGATTCTCTCACTTCAGCCTCCAGAGAAGCTGGGTTTCTCAGTGCATGCCACCATGCCTGGCTCCTCCTCTTCATATTTTTGGAAGACTTTGAGAAGAATTAGTGTTAGAGTCCTTCTTTAAAAGTTTGGTAGAATTCAGCAGTAAATCCATCCTGTTCTGGGCTTTTCTTTCTTGGGAGGCTTTTTTGTTACTCTTCAATCTGGTTACTTGTTATTGGTCTGTTCAGGTTTTCTATTTCTATTTTCTATGTCCTATTTAAACTTGGTAGGCTGTATGTGTCCAGGAATGTATTCATTTTGTCTAGGCTTTCCAATTTGTTGGCATATAGTTGTATGTAATTGTCTCCAAGGATCCTTTTTATTTCTGTAATATCAGTTATAATGTCTTCTTTTTTGTTTTTGATTTTATTTATTTGTGTCTTCTCTATTTTTACTTAGTCTACTACTGGCTTGTTGATTTTATATTTTAAAAAACCGTATTATTGGAAGAATCTGGAAACCATCATTCTCAGCAAACTGACACAAGAATAGAAAATCAAACACCACATGTTCTCACTCATAGGCGTGTGTTGAACAGTGAGAACACATGGACACAGGAAGGGAGCATCACACACTGGGGTCTGTTGCAGGGGGCTGGGGGAGGGACAGTGGGGATAGGGAGGTTGGGGAGGGATAACACGAGGAGAAATGCCAGATACAGGTGATGGGGGATGGAGGTAGCAAACCACCTTGCTGTGTAAATACCTATGCAACAACCCTGCATTATCTACACGTGTACCCCACAACCTAAAGTACAATAAAAAAAAAAAAGGACTATGAAAAAAGAAAAGAAACCATATTATTGACCATTTACATTTTTTAGTCTCTATTTCTGCTTTCATCTTTATTTCTTTTTTTCTATTAATTTTGAGTTTGGTGTCTTCTTTTCTAGTTCCTTGAGATGTCTCATTAGGTCATTTGAAATCTTTCTACTTTTTTGATATAGATGCTTATTGCTATTAACTTCTTAGTACTGCTTTTCTATATCCTATAGATATGTTGTGTTTCCGTTTTAATTTGTTTCATAAAATTTTTAAATTCTCATCTTAATTTCTTCATTGACCCATTGGTAGTTAAGGAACCTATTGCTGAATTTCGATTTATTTGTACAGTTTCAGAGTTTTTCTTGTTATTGGTTTCTAGTTTTATTTAATTGTGATCAGGAAAGATAATTTCAATTTTTAAAAAATTTGTAGAGATGTCTTTTGTGGCATAATGTATGGTCCATCCTGGAGAATGTTTCATGTGCTAATGAGAAGAATGTACATTCTGCAGCTGTTGATTGAAACATTATATAAATGTCTGGTAGGTTCATTGGATCTCTAGTGCAGGTTCCAGTGTTTGCTGATTTTCTGTCTACATGATCTGTCCAATGCTGAGAGTGATATGTTGAAGATCTCAACTATTATGGTATTGAGGTCTGTTCCTCCTTTTAGATCTAATAATATTGGCTTTCAATATCTTGGTGTTTCTGTGTTGGGTACATACATATGTACAACTGTAATCTCCTTTTGCTGAAATGATCCCTTTTTCAGCAATGATCGTTATATAATGACCTTCTTTATTGCTTTTTACATTTTTTTATCATTGTTGTTTAGACAGAGTCTCACACTGTCACCTGAGCTGGAGTGCAGTGGCGCAATCTTGGCTCACTGCAACCTCCACCTCCCGGGTTGAAGCAATTCTCCTGCCTCAGCCTCCCTAGTAGCTGGCATTACAGGCACTCACCGCCACGCCCGGCTACTTTTTTTGTATTTTTAGTAGAGACAGGGTTTCACTATGTTGACCAGGCTGGTCTCAAAGCCCTGACCTTGTGATCTGCCCACCTCGGCATCCCAAAGTGCTGGGATTACAGGTGTGAGCCATAGTGCCTGGCTCTTTTTACACTTTTTAAACTTAAGGTCTATTTCATCTGGTATAAATATAAACATTCCTTCTCATTTTTGGTTTCTGTTTGTGTAGTATATCTTTTTCCATCTATTCACTTTCAATCTGTGTGTGCCTTTACAAGTGAAGTGAATTTCTTATAGGCAGCAAGTAGTTGGGTATTGTTTTTATTTCATTCAGCCATTCCATATCTTTTAACTGGAGAATTTAATCCATTTACATTCACTATTATTATTGATAGGTGAGGACTTACTCCTGTCATTTGCTTTGTGATTGTTTTGTATAGCCTTTGTTTCTTTCTTCCTCTTTTATTATTTATCTTTGGTTTTGTTGTTTTCTATAGTGATAAGTGTTGACAACTTTTTTTTTGAAATGTGTCAGAGTAAATATTTGTGAGCTGAACAAATATTTACAATATTACAAATAGTTACACAAAAGTGAGCTGTGTGACAACAACTCACTTTTACGGGTGTATTGTGAATGCAGCCACAGATATTATGTAGATGTATGGGCATAGGTGTGCCCAGTAAAGCTTTACTTCCAAAAACAAACATCTGGCCAGATTTGGCCCACAGGCCATAATTTACTAACTACTGATTAATTCACCTGTTTGTATCAGACAGACTCTTGGATATATATTCCTTGGGTTATAATTCTTTGGGATATATATTCTTTGGGGTACTCTTATCAGGATCATGTTGCTTAATTTTGTTTTGTTACTCAGATTGTTCTTGTTTTGGCCATTGGGAGCTCTTTCATTTGGCTCTTTTTATACACCCTCATCATCGCGGGTTTATTTATTTATTTGTAGCACTTTTTTACCTTTTGGCACTATAAGATCTTCTGGGGTCATCTTGTATGTTTTCTGTCCCAGCCCTAGAATTAGGCATTTCCCTAGAGAGACCTAGTTTCTTTCCTTGGAGAGTGATATTTAGAAACCATGTTCTATGTTGCTGGATGTGCTCATTGATGCTTGAGGTGTGACTGCTTCTTGGTCTTCTCTGAGGAAAGATGTAGGAAATATGTGTGTACACTAACCCCTGTATACATATATTTATATTAATATGTCCACGTTTATCTGTATGTGTAAATGTATTAAAATGAACATGAGTTTATATTGATGTCTCTGACTCCAGTTCATTATTCCAGGGTTTATTCAAATCTTGTCTGTTAGCTTATTTATAACTTTTTTTTTAATCAGCCAGTGAGAAACCTGGCTTTCATTACCTACAAATTATTTACATATTTGCTCAAACCTAGTGTATGTGTAAGTTTATTTTTTAATTATTTGAACCTCTGTGAAAAACACTTTTACCAACTAGAGCAGAAGTCCACAGTCCCTTGGTTGTGGACTGGTACCAGTCCGTGACCTGTTAGGAACCGGGCCACACAGCAGGAGGTGAGTGGCTGGCAAGGGAGCATTATCACCTGAGCTCCGCCTCCTGTCAGATCAGGCATTAGATTCTCATAGAAGTGGAAACCTGTTGTGAACTGCACATGCGAAGGATCTAGGTTGCACAGTTCTTATGAGAATCTAACTAATGCCTGATGATCTGAGGTGGAACAGTTTCATCCTAGAACCATTCTGCCCATTGTGGAAAAATTGTCTTCCGTGAAACTGGTTCTTGGTGCCCATAAGGTTGGGGACTGCTGAACTGCAGTATTTGTATACTTTGTCTTTATTTGGTCCAGTTAAAACATGGTTTTCTGAAGTTACTTGAGTCAGCTCCTTTTCTCCATCTTTTCTATTTAGGTTGTATCATACATCTGTAATACGGTGAGATTCATTTGTCACTGGCTGCATTTCATCTTGGGAGCTACTGACACCTTGGTTGAGTTTAAAAAAAAAGGTGCATACAGAAAAGGTCATTTTTTTGTGGTCTACAGCTCTGTGGTTTTTGACAAATGTACAGTCATGAATCCACACCCTCAGGACCACGCAGAACAGTTTCATCACCTAAAGATTGCCTTGTGTAGCTGATTTGTAATAATCCCCTCCTCTTATGGTCCCTGGCACCTGAATTTAGGATTCATTTATGTTGCTGTGCCAAATAATACTTTGTTCCTTTTAATTTCTGAGCGGTATTCTGTTACATGAATCAACTTCAATTTGTTTATCTGTTTCCTTGAAGAATATCATGAATCAACTTCAGTTTGTTTATCTGTTCCCATGAAGAATATCATGGTTGTTGCTAGGTTTTGAAATGATGAATAAAACCACTGTAAGTATTCATATACAGGACTTTCTTTTTTTTGTAAGTAATTTATTTGGTCTCATTTCTCCTTTCTTATTTAATGCTTTTTGGCTTTTATGCGTTAATACAATTTCATTTTTAAACTTGCTTTTGCAATATAGACCTTATTTCCATCTTCTCATTTGATTTGAGATTTATATTTCCTCTTTTTATTTCTTTATGTTTTGTGCATGTCTTCCAAACAACTTTGAGGCATAATTTATATATAATAACACACATTTTCAGTGTAAAAGTGACCTTTGGCAGATGTATACATCACCACGCAAATCCAGTTGCAGAACATTTCCATTCCCGCAGAGAGTTTCCTTATGGCCTTTGCAGTCACTCTCCCCACCAGCCCCACCCGCCACCCCCACACCCAGCAGCCACTGATCTGACTTGGATCACTATTGATGAGTTTGCCTGGCATGGAGTCTTCTGAGTCTGTCCCCTTCATTCAGCATAATGCTTGTGAGTTTATTCCAAATTGTTGTGTGTATCAGTAGTCCATTCCTTTTTGTTACTGAGCAGTACTTCTCTGCATAGATATGATACGGTTTATTGATTCTGTTAAAATACTTACATTTCTCCCATTTTTGTCTATGATGAGTTAAAGTGCTGTAATCATTGATAACATCATTTTATGGGCATATGTTCTTTCTTGAAAGTAATCGTTTTATCAGTAAGTACAAACGTGTTACTCTAGTGATAAAGGTAAACATCATACAGTTAAGTTTTCACTCCTCTTCATGTTTGAGCATTTCCTGTACTCATTATCTTAAGTTGGTATTTAAAAATCACATTATTATAGTTTTGCTTTCTATTTTCATATTATATATGCAAGTAATCTTTTGAGAATCGTTTAATATTTGCTTTCAATTTGTCATAATTACAGCAATTACTTAAGTCTTAACTCTAGATATCTATTTAGCATCATTTTGTAGCATTAATCCTAGTATGTATTTTTTTCTTTTTCTTTTATTATTATTATACTTTAAGTTCTGGGGTACATGTGCAGAGTGTGCAGGTTTGTTATATAGGTATACACGTACCATGGTGGTTTGCTACATCCATCACCCTGTCAGCTATATTAGGTATTTCTCCTAATGCTGTCCTTCCCCTATCCCCCTACTCCCTGCTATCCCTCCCCTAGCCCCCCACCCCCCGACAGGCCCCACTGTATGATGTTCCCCTCCCTGTGTCCTTGTGTTCTCATTGTTCATCACCCACTAATGAGTAAGAACATGCGGTGTTTGGTTTTCTGTTCTTGTGTTAGTTTGCTGAGAATGATGGTTTCCAGCTTTATCCATGTCCCTGCAAAGGACATGAACTCATCCTTTTTTATGGCTGCCTGGTATTCCATGGTGTATATGTGCCATATTTTCTTTATCCAGTCTATCATTGATGGGCATTTGGGTTGGTTCCAAGTCTTTGCTATTGTGCAGGGACCTTCTATGTATTCTTACTACACCTTCTCCAGTTTTAATTTAGGCTTAAAATTGTTCTCCAGTTTTAATTTAGGCTTAAAATTGTTCTCTGAAGTACCTGTTTGAGTCATTTTTTAAATAGGTAATTCATATTGTATCCCCTAAGACATGAGATATCTTCCTCCCTCCTTCTCATCGGAAGGACCACTTGGGTTATAGAATTGAGTTCACAACATTTATTGCTTCAATGGGTGTTCTGGAATTTAATGTTCTGAAGTTGGCCTGATTTTTGGATGAGGGAGATCTGGGGGATAAGGCAAATAGTTTAACTTTTTGAAATGGAGAAGCTTTGTGAGGGTAGAAATAAAGTTGATCTATTTTCAGACCTCCCTTCCCCATCACTGAAATCTTCTTTTGACCTGCAGGTTTAGAACATAGATTTATTCTATTATGCCTTGATTAGCGTTTCTGTCCTGTTTTGATTTTATTTTTCTCTTTGTTGGACTGAGATTGGTTGGCTCACTATTAACTCTCCTAGGTATGTATTCTCATTTTCCTTAGTGCTTTCTTTAAAATTTCTGTGTCCTTTCTACTACTCTCTTGGACAGCTTTTCGAGTATGTTGTCTACATCGCTGGTGTGATTTCCCGCATGTTGATTCTGTCCTTTCCTGGTTCCAAGGGAATTTTATTCCCTTGCTTGCATTTTCTCTTTGATTCCTTTGCATCCTTTCTTATGTAAATGAACCTTTTTTTCATTTCAGCTTCCTTCTCAACCTGTTGGTTTCATTTCATCATGTATCTTTTTTTCTCCTTTTAAAACATAGGTCATATTTTCTGTAGTATTGGAAGACACACCACAAATACAATTTAAAAATATAAAAATATATTTTATATTTAAAAATATAAAAATTAGGCCGGGCGCGGTGGCTCAAGCCTGTAATCCCAGCACTTTGGGAGGCCGAGGCGGGTGGATCACGAGGTCGAGAGATCGAGACCATCCTGGTCAACAATGTGAAACCCCGTCTCTATTAATACAAAAAAATTAGCTGGGCACGGTGGCGCGTGCCTGTAATCCCAGCTACTCAGGAGGCTGAGGCAGGAGAATTGCCTGAACCCAGGAGGCGGAGGTTGCGGTGAGCCGAGATCGCGCCATTGCACTCCAGCCCGGGTAACAAGAGCGAAACTCCGTCTCAAAAAAAAAAAAAATATAAAAATTATACACTGGTATAATTTTACTGAGAACGTTTTAGTTATGATCATGTTCTTATGTTGTAAACATTTTGATGACAATGTTGTGTGATGATGCTACTATTACTAATTTTGTTTGTGTGAGGTCTCTCTAGGCATAGGGTTTTCCAGCAGAGTGGGTGTAGAAATTCCTATTGGTCTCTCTCACCACATGGATGCCACAGAGTCCCCCAGTCAGACCCTTGCCCAAAATCTAGCTTGGTTTACATGGGTCTGTGCCAAACTTCTTGGTCTGACAGCCATTTCCCTTGTGTAGTTTTGCTGTGCCAGAGGGGAAAATCCTCCTGTTCTACTGCCTTCTTCTCTGACTAGATTATCTGAAGCAATCTCAGTCTTCTGGACTTTAAACAGCCCATGCCAAGTTGTTCGTAGAACTTGTCCTCTTTATCCTTCCCGAGGACTTCATACTCCGAGTTGTAACCGTGGGGTGCCTGTGCCCTTCCATCCCCAAGGGAGTTGTCTCAGGATGTTGAAAAGATGTAGAAAGAAAGGTCTTCAGGGATGTGGGGTGAGGTGCAGAGTCAGGGAATGAGCTGTTTCTGGCTGGGAATGGCTGCTCTGGTGTATGGATGGGGAGAGGCTGGAGGTGTGGATGTCTTCTTTCTCTGTTCTTTTTTTGGCCTTGCTTTTTGCTCCCAGAGACCAAAAAATACACTAGTAAACCCAAAATTTCTCAATCCAGTGCTATCTGTTGGGAAGATACCCCTTTAGCAGTCTGTAAAATCTTTTATTGTAATTCTGGGTTCCAGAGCGATTGTAATCTTATAGATTGTGTGGTTAGGTGGGAATCAGGGGTGGGGAATAGGACGGGTGATGAGTCTGTTTCCATTTGGACCAATGAAGAATTGAAGCAGAGGGAGAGGAGGCCCCGTGGAAGGCGTGGTAGCGGCTCTAGGTGAGGCAAATGCAGCAGGCTAATCCGAAGTGATGGAAAGTTGCTGCAGGACTTCAAGGAAATTGGCAGGAGTTGAGGGAAAGAGCCTGAAGCTGCAGATATGCTGCTGGCCTTGGGCTGGGCCCACTGCACAATGAGAGGTTTGTGTGTAAGTTGGTTGCCAGGGGCATGGGCTTTGGAGCCAAGATGCATTAGACCAATTCTTAGCTCTGCTGTGCTTACCTAAGTCCATAACTTTTGGGTGCCTTAGTTTTATCCTCAATATAAAGAAAAAATAAGAAAATAAAATTACCTACCTTGCTGGGTTATTTTGGAGAGTTAATGTGTAGGGATCAAGTACAGCAGTGGCTGGCCCTTAGTAATGCTGAATAAATGTTAGGTGGTGGTGGTGGTATTTTATCAGCCTGCCAGTGGAAAGGCTGAGGAGGAGTTGGTGGTCTCCCTTGCCTGGAAGGCCCCTCACTGCTCCAGTCCTTCTCATCTCACGGGCTGAATTTGCTCTCAGTTTCAATTGTTCTTTCTTGGAGGAATGTTGGTGACTGTTCTGTTTGAAATAGCTCCGTCCCCGCTGCCATTGTTTCTCACAGCACCATCCTCTTTGCCATCAGAATTCTGTGATCCCAGCTAGTGTAAGACTCTGTTCTGTTGCAGGTGGGGGGCAGGGGAATGCCGATGCAGTTATTACCAGTGCTAGGATGCCTCCTGGATGGCTTTTTTTTTTTTTTTTTTTTTGAAACAGAGTCTCACTCTGTCTCCTAGGCTGTATTGCACAATCTCAGCTCACTGTAACCTCTGGAGTAGCTGGGATTACAGGTATGCGCCACCATGCCCAGCTAATTTTTGTATTACTAGTAAAGATGGGGTTTCACCATGTTGTCTAGGCTGGTGTCGAACTCCAGACCTCAGGTAATTTGCCCACCTTGGTCTCCCAGAGTGCTGGGATTATAGGCGTGAGCCACCACGCCTGGCCCAAAGTACTTTTTGTAATTTGTCACTACATATTACGTTGTGCTCCTTTTTTTAAGGACTGTATCCCCCATTAGCCTGTGAGCCGTGATGGCGGTCTGTGAGGTTCTTATTGCACACTGGTGCCTGACTTATCAGTGATGGTTGAAGATTTACTGAATGCCTGACCTCCATGAAGCTGTTTTCTTCCTCAGTGTCCATTTCTCTTGTTGCTGGTTCATATGGTTGATGTTTTGCTTGGCCCTGCCCTGTTCTAATAGCTTCTCACTGGCAAGATGTGGCTAGGATCTTAGGCTGTTGGAGTCGGATGAACTAGGATTCAATCTTGGTTAACCACCTACTCACTGTGTGATCAAGGAAAAGTGACCCAGCTTCTCTGAGCCTCAGTTTCCTCCCCTGTCAAATGAGGAAAATGATGTCCAGCTGAAGGCTGGACATAAGATGAAATCTAACACCTTAAAGTGATGTACAGTGTTACTGGAACTATGCATGTACCAGTGAAGGTGATTGTCATTATTATTCATCATACTGAGACCGCCATCCAGGTGGCATCCTAGCACTCATAATTATTGCATCAGCATTTCCCTGCCCCCACCACCTGCAACAGAACAGAGTCTCACATTAGCAGGGAATCACAGAGAGTAATGTTAATCAGTGATTGAACTCTGAGGAATAGTTCAGCATCTCAGATTGCTTATTTTTGAGAAAAGAAGCTGGTGGGGGTGTGCACACAGGATTTTCTAATAGCATTCATGCATTCATTCATATGTGCAAATACAAGGGAAGAGAATGAATGACTGTTCCCAGTTGGAAGGATTGAGCTTCAGGTAAAGCATGTGGCCTGTACAAGTAGAGTGGGGGCTGTGCATCAGGAATCAGAGCCGCCAGGACCAGGGGGACCAGCTCTTTGTTTGTTTGTTTGTTTGGTGCGAGGAGTTAAGAGATAGTGGAGGAGGTTTGGGGGAGCTTAAGAAGAAAGGATTTCCCAGAGAGAATATTGCGATCATATGCAAGATCGAGTCCTAAATGACTTGGGCTTTTGTTATCAACAAAACAAATTAGAATTCAGGTTCTATCTGAGGCGCTTCTGAGAACAGGAAAAGAGGGACAGGAACCTACACAGAGATGTAAAGAAGATTAGGTCCTGAGAGAGGCCAGAGATCAAAGTATGCTGGGGACTTGCGAGGCAGCTTTCCCCAGAGTTTTTTGTGGTTATTCCAGTGTTTCAGGAAAAGCAGTGTTTTCTGAACCTGCAAAAACCGTTCTTTTTTTTTTTTTTGCCTCTTTAAATTTGGGGTGAAAAAATGTATATAAAAGCAGTTGTGTGAACTGAAGTTTCCTATGTGTCAGAGCCATCCATTCATCTTGTAGCGATACTTCTCCTGTATCTTAATCCCTTCAGATTTCCTTTATTTTTACCTGTTTTAGACCAGAGAGATTGGGTGACATGCCCAAGGTCATATGGATAGAAAGTGACAAATGTCTTCCTCCACACACCAGGCCATTAGAGATGGTCCTTTTAATACTGCTCATCACTGATATTGGGTTAAGTAGAAATTGTTGACAAGCCATCCAGTGGCTTTGTGGATGGGACCAGAAGTAGAAGAACTAGCCTTGATGTTTCCCATAAAGCTACCTATGACTCTGTGATTGAAACCTCCAGTAATTTGGAGGGAACAAAACTAAGCTCCACCTCCAGTGTGGCCCTAAATAGCCATCTTGACCCTGCATCCTTGCTAACCCTCAGCTTTTCAAGCAGCACAACCATGCATAGCTACCTTCCATACATGAAAGCACTTAGCTAAGTAGGTCTACTCTCTCTTGTTCCCAGGGAGGAGTTGACTGTTTTAAGGGGTAATATTCTGAAAGGTGAAGGAACATTCTGTCTTTAGATACCAACAAGGTTTGTGGTCACAGGAGGCTATGCAAGATTACTGTGGAACGCAAGCCTACATAGTTATATATTTCCCTCAGCAACCCCAAGAGATAGGTGCTGTTACTTAAGCCTTGCTCTGTGAGTCATCTGAGGCCCAAAGAGGTTCAGTAACTTGCTCAAGAACACATGATAAGAAGCATAGCAGGGGATTTAAAACAGATAGTTTTGTTCCAAAGCCCTGTTCTTAAATATTTTACTAATGCCATTTTGATAAGTGCTATCTATTCATCCATCCTTCCATCCATTTATGAACCCACCTCTGTCCCCACCTTTTCATCTATCCCACATTTGTCCTTCTGTCCATCTATTCATCCATCCATCCATCCATCCATCCATTTATCCGTCTAGTCACCCATACATCCTACCATCCATCCATCCATTTATCCATCTCTTCATCCATCCATCCATCCATCTACCCACCCATCCACCCATCCATCAATCCATCCATCTCTCTACCCATACACTCATCCGTTGTGTTGGCTATTTGTCTAACATGGTCCTCCAGTTCATCCTGGGGAAGAAATTTCTACATCCCTGGAGGTGAGCATATGTTTTCTAGAACTGGAGGCCTCCATGAGAATACGTCACATCACTTAGCTCCCAGGAAATACCTGGGTGCTGCTGCCATTCCTAAGTTGGTGTCCTCACAAATGCTGCTGTTTCAGGTAGTGCCTGGTTGCTTACTCTGTTTCCTCCCTCAGTAACCTGTAGAGAGTTTCTCCCTACAATGTTCTCAAAATGAGCAAAGCTGCAGGCTCTTCCAGAAATCCTTGCATTCTGAAACATTATTATAAACGGATACTCAGTAACCCCATTCGTTGACCCAAAAGTTGGATATTGGATTAGTTAGGAATGATTTTACTTTTTAAAAATGTTACAGAGTTTGTGTATTATGTCTAAAAAATTATCTAATAAATCTAAAAGAGGGGTTCACAGGGCATTTAATAAAGAAAAAAATGTGATAGACTTTAGGCCAATTTGAATGGAGATAAATAGATTAAGGGAACAATTTAAATCATGAAGAGGCAGTATTATAAAGAGGCAGTATGGTCTAGTTATTTGCATATTTATTAAGTGCAAAGCAAAGAAAGTGATTTAATTATTTCGCGTAACCTCTGTTGTACAAAAGCCATTGATGAGAGGATCCCACTTTTCAAAATTTTTTTACTTCTTAGGATTAAAATTCTAAACATACTAAAATTCAAACACGTAAATATAAACAGCCATATAAATTACCCTATATTCATTACCCGTCTTCAACAAGTATCAACAATGACTGTAGTCACCTTTGCTCACGTTTTTTCTTTTCGTAAGTTTCAGAGGCATATTCCTCCTCACTTGACTTAATTTTATTGAATCAAAATTCCATTCTAGAAAAGCATATTATATTAACATTGAAGTAGAATAAACTTGAATATAACTGCTTGCTTTTTCATTGAAATTTAGCATTTTGGGGGGTATAACATTGAGAATTTCCCACCTTCTTTTAACTGAAAAAATTTCAAATCTACAGCAAAGTTGAAAGAATCCTAAGTGAACCCTCACATGTCCTTCACTTAAAATCACCAGTTATTAGCATCAGGACTGGTACTTTTCAAGTGTATCTTTCCATGGGATCACATAAAGACAGGGGAGGTTTTCTTACCTTTGAAGACCTGTAGACAGTCGCTCATGGCTTTAGAGGCTGACACGTAAAGGTTCAGATCCCATGATGATCACCTCCTCACTGTGCATGGTAGGCGAGTTGCCTTATATTCAGTATCTTTATCTCTTAAATAGAAAAATAATAGTGGTGTACACCCATGGCAGCATGTGAGGTGCATAGTAGATACTCAACAAATGTTACCTATCTCTTTGCCTCCTAGCTGTGCCTCTGTGTTGCAGCTGGGGGAGCTGTGCGGGTAGAACTGGACATTTTCAATTCAAGTCCTTTTTGGTCACCGTGGAAGATTTTTGCAGTTAAGAGAGTTAGTATGACCTAGTGAGGAGAGGTTAGGTCTGAGGTGAGAATGGTTCCCTAGTTCTGCCCTTACCATTGAACTTGGTTAAGTTACTTGGTCTCCCTGAGCCCTAGTTCTCTGACTGTAAATTGGGGATAGAAAAAATACGTACCGCATTGGGTTGTTGTCCAGGAGAAAATGAGATGGGAGAGTCTGTGCCCAGCGTTTAGTACAGTGTCTGCCTCATAAGCACCCAATGAATGTTACTGATTACTGGTATTATTATAAGTAAAGATACATTGGCATAGTACCTCCCATATAATTGCTCAATAAATGTTACTTATTATAAATAAGGATGGTGAACACTCACGAAATTGGTCTTTAATAGCCTGCATCTATTTTGGTGCGATGAAAAGAATAAAGATCTCGTATGAAAGCTTGCAATGCAATTTCAAATAAGAGTAAGCCTGGATGGGTCAGACGCAGTGGCTCATGCCTGTAATCCCAGCACTTTGGGAGGCCCAGGCAGGTGGATTGTGAGGTCAGGAGTTTGAGACCAGTCTAGCCAATATGGTGAAACCTCGTCTCTTACTAAAAATACAAAAATCTTGGGCCGGGCGCGGTGGCTCACGCCTATAATCCCAGCACTTTGGGAGGCTGAGGCAGGTGGATCACGAGGTCAAGAGATCGAGACCATCCTGGTCAACATGGTGAAACCCCGTCTCTACTAAAAAAAAAAAAAACAAAAATTAGCTGGGCATGGTGGCGTGCACCTGTACAGCTACTCGGGAGGCTGAGGCAGGAGAATTGCTTGAACCCAGGAGGCAGAGGTTGCAGTGAGCTCAGATCGCGCCATTGCACTCCAGCCTGGGTAGCAAGAGCGGAACTCCATCTCAAAAAAATATATATATATAAAAATCAGCCAGGTGTGGTTGCAGGCGTCTGTAATCCCAGCTACTCAGGCGGCTGAGGCGGAAGAATTGTTTGAAACCAGAAGGCAGAGGTTGCAGTGAGCCAAGATCGCACCACTGCCTGAGTGAAAGAACGAAACTCCGTCTCAAAAGAAAACTAGTAAGCTTGGTTAGACATGTGGCTACCACCAGCTGGGCATGGCATCTAGAGGCATCATGGGAAAGGACTGCATGTGCCTTGGGTTCCATACAGTGATGTCATAAAATAAACCAGCCTTCTTGAACCCTCCTGCAAGTGTTGGCTTCTGGCATTGAATGGCTCACGGCTCACCCCATGGCTAGGATACATGCCTCTATTCCAAAGGCTTTATGCTGTTCTTGTTGCCTGGAACTGACTTTCTTCCTTCCTTCCTCTCTCTGTTTCTCTGTTTTCTGACCCTCTCATCTTGTATTGCAGGTCGAAAGGATTGTAGACAAGAGGAAGAACAAGAAAGGGAAATGGGAGTATCTTATCCGATGGAAAGGCTACGGGAGCACAGAGGACACATGGGAGCCGGAGCACCACCTCTTGCACTGTGAGGAGTTTATTGATGAGTTCAATGGGCTGCACGTGTCCAAGGACAAGCGGATCAAGTCAGGGAAGCAGTCCAGCACCTCCAAGCTTCTGCGTGACAGTCGAGGCCCCTCAGTTGAGAAACTCTCCCACAGACCTTCGGATCCTGGAAAGACCAAGGGGACCTCCCATAAACGGAAGCGAATTAACCCTCCCCTGGCCAAGCCAAAAAAAGGGTATTCGGGCAAACCTCCTGCAGGAGGTGACAGGGCCGCCAAGACGGTGTCTTACAGGACTACCCCCAGTGGTTTGCAAATAATGCCCCTGAAAAAGGCTCAGAACGGGATGGAAAATGGGGATGCCGGCTCTGAGAAGGATGAGGGGCACTTTGGAAATGGGTCCCATCAGCCCGGCTTGGATTTGAATGATCACGTTGGAGAGCAAGATGTGGGCGAATGTGACGTGAACCACACCACGCTGGCGGAGAATGGGCTCGGTTTGTAGCTTTTCTTTCTCTTGGGTTTGGCTCTAGCCGTGGTCAACAGGGAGCTCTGCCTGCAGCTTAGGGACATACATAAGACCCCCACCTCCATCCCCACCTTGTAGGTGGCCAGCAATTCCCCCTTTGTCCCTCTCACCTAGGGCCTTGTAGACTCAGTCATAGCCCCACATTGGTTACGGACCCTCATGCATGTGGGGAAGCTAAGCCTGTGATGCTCCAGCCAAAGTCTGGAATGGGTCCAAAGTTCCAGACTGTACTTCAAGACACCCAAGGCCATGGTAACCCCTCTAGACGCACTTCTCTGAGGGCAGCTCAAGTCCTCACCCCCAGGATCTGAGATGCATGTCCTCAGCAGGCCAGTGCCTCCCACAGCACGGTACAGAGCCCTTGCTTGCAGCCCCGTCATGCCCCCGGCAGTGTACCCCAGAAAGGTGGGGGCTAGGTTGGGGTCTGTGCTGTGTGCTCAGGCACAGCGTGGACTTGGAGTTGACCATGCCAGCGCCTGTGCTGGAGCCTCCTGCCCTTCTGCCGTCTGTAGGTTGGATGATTGGCCTTTATTAGGTCGTGTCTTAGCCTGTTCAGGCTGCTGTAACAAAACAGCTTAGAATGGGTAATTTATGAAAAATAGAAAACCAATTTCTCACAATTCTGGGGGCTAGAAGTCCATGACGAAGGCACCAGCAGATGCCACATCTGGTGAGGGCCTCTTCCTGTTAGCTGATGCCTTCTGTGTCCTCATGTGATAGAAGAGGCAAGGCAGCACTCATCAGCCTCTTTTATAAGGGCACTAATTCCATCCACAAGGACTGAGCTCTTATGACTTACTTACCTCCTAAAGGCTCCCCGCTCCCCGTTAATGCTATGATTGCATTGTGGGTTACGTTTCTTCATAAGAATTTTGGGGGAACATAAACATTCAGACCATAGCGGGTCCTAAATGCCGGGTTGACCTCATCCTGTGCTAATTCTTTTGGTTTGCACCTTCATACTGTAACACAGCCTGCGTATGTTGTATTAGGTTATGGAATTCCTCCTTTTTCCAAAGTCTGTACAGGTAAGAATAGGTAACAGGAGGTAATGACCGTGTAGTTCATGCTCCCAAGCCTGAGATTTCCTGCGTAGTCACATTGCTCCTTACCTGAGTCCTTCATGGCATCGGGTCTTTCAGGTTAGCTGCCTGTGCTAGTTATGTGCAGCCCCTCATTTCTCAGACACCTGCATGTCTACTTGGTGGCATTTGTCTCTTTGGCTGCCAGAGACCCGAGCCTTGGGATGTCTGGAAATCCTACAGGAGTGTGGACAACCAGTGCCCAACAACCAGGGCCATCAGATTCCCCGATGAAACCAGGGTGTGTGTGCAGACAGGGATGCTGGGATGCAGGGGAATGGTTAGAAGCGCTCACGGAAGGTTGGGTTGATGAGGCCGATGCCTATCAGTGTGACAATGGTAGATCTGGAGTCCAGAATGTGCAGAGCGGGCTTCCCTGGGAAAGCTTGCCATCTTTAGGGACTCCTGCTGAGAAATCTGAGCAATCTGCGTTGAGGCTCCTCTTCCTCCAGAGAGAGGAATTTCACCCAAACAGGATTTACTTAGCGTCTTTGCCCCAGACTGACTCATGTTTCCGTCTGGGGATCCCTGACGCTGACGTGACTGTGCCTGCGAACATAAGTAAAAGCTGTTTGTTTTAGAAATTCATCTCTCGGGGAGAAGTGGGCTCATGTAAATGGGGCTTGGCATAAACATCCGTGTTTGATGTTGCTGTGACGGCTGCCGGCGGTGGCGGAGTTCCCTGTCTCAGGAAGGGTGGCGTGGGGAGCTTTGGTGGCTTCTTGGGTGCAAGGGTACAGCTCTGGCATGGTTCCCTGCATTCTGGCTGTTAGCAGCCTCCTGCCCTGCTCAAAATGGGGCAACCCCAAGAGTAAAGCATGAGGGAGGAAGATCTGCTGACTAGCTGACAGTCTGCCACGTGGAGGAGAGAAGCCGGATTTGTTGAGAGGTCTGCATGAGGGTGTGCCTCTCGTGTTGTGCAGCCTTCTGTGGTGAGGCAGAGCTGCCAGCTCTGTGCTCTTCATCCCTGGGCTTTGCTGATGTCCCTGGTCCATGATCTGGTGATAAGGCATGGTAACCCACAAACAGGGAAAACAGGCGAGGGCCAACTTGTTGAGATCCATGATAGTCCTGTTAGCTGAAAATGCTGTTCTAGACCTTTCTCACTCGCTGATCTCTTATCTTCCTCATGTTTTCCTGATGTTGTATGTTCTCTACTCACGCTTCAGCTGATGCCGGCCTCTGTTTTGTCTGTTTCAAAAGGGCCCTTTTGCTTAATCACATCCCATAGCATTGGTGCCTGTGAGATCCTCCTGTAAGGTTAAGGCACTGGTTCTCGGATTCTGCGTGTATTAGATTACCTGGCAACTGGTGAGAGATGCAGATCACATGGAGTCTGACTTCCTAAGTCTGAGGTCCAGCCCAGAAGATGGACTTTTAGCAAACTTCCTGGGTGACTCTACTGCATTTTGAGGCAAGCTTTCTGGAAAATGTGTGTCGGGGGTGGGGCATTGAAATTTCACATCAAGTGTGAATTCAATTCAATACTGATTTTTTGATCACTTCCTAAGAGTTAGTCACCATGCTGGGTGCTCGAAGTAGAGTAATGAAGAAATAGGTATGGACTTTTCCCTCTGAAACTTGCCAGGAAATTGGAATGCCTGCCTCTGGTTCCATGTTGAGAAGGCGCCTAAGGCTGGCTCCATGGAATGAGTAACATATGTTAAATCTATGTGCATGCCTTCACCATACCTGCAATGGCATCTTCTGTGGTCGCTGGTGTGATAATTGTCCTAGTCACCATCAGCCTTTAGCATTCTAGTTAGAGCTAGCTTGTTAGCCAGGTCTGGGGGAACTGGGAAGAGGAACAGACTGAGAGTCCTTGCCTGAGAGAGAAGGAGAATGTTGAAGAGAGCAGTTTGAGGTTCTTGGACAAGACCCAAGACAGAGGGGATGTGGTTCCAGAACTTTTCAGCAATGGGCCAGAGGTGTAGTCCAGCAAAGCGTGTTTCCACGTGTTTTCAGCCAGAGGGAAGCTTTGCTGAAGCCAGTGTTCGGGCCCATGCGGCCCTGAATGTCCTCCTTCTATCCTCTTCCCTAACCTCACCTTCCCTGACCTGGATGGAAGAATCCAGTCTCCAGAGGCCCAAGGGTGAGCCCTGGGGATTTGCAGCTCAAAGGAGGACATCTTAGCCCAGCAGAAGGGGATGGGGGAATCCTGGCTACAGTTGGACAGCATTTGTTTTGGGGGTGGGCTGTTGCTTTTTATATGGCTTTAACTTCTCTTTGGTGAGTTAAGGTTCTGCATACAGAACAGCAACTTATGTAACATGTTACTCATTTACTGCTGACTTCCCTGATCTGCTGTGGAACAAATGCTAAATCGGGGCTCTGGCGGATGGTGTTTTGGTTTCAGACTGCGTTTCTTTCCCCAGCAACGTTTGTGGGGCATGTGCATCAGTTCTACACTGCTCTTGATTTTGGTTCTTCTCTGGCAATGAGTACTGGCTTTGTGGTCTGGGGCCCATCTGCCTCAGTATCCCTTGGAGAGCTTGTTAAAATGGGCTCTATCCCAATTGAATGAATCAGGATCTCAGGGGGCTGGGGGGTGGGTTTTGCACGTTAATGCTGAATTCTAACAGCCGCAGGTGTTTACAGGAGCTCCAGCAGATGTGTTCGGTTGTAATAGATGGTTCCTATATCCATTTGTTGGTAGATCCATCATTACTCCCTGGATTTGAAGATTGTGAGAAGGAATGTGATCTGGTCCTTCAAAGTTTGAAGACCTGACATAGTTTCTCTGCCTTGCTGCTGCACTTTCTACTAGGCATCTCTCTGTCTCTCTTTTTTCTAAAACACACCAGTTTCATCTGTACAGAAAAGCTGACGGGTTTGCTAACCCTTGCTGTGGTTCTGCCCTGGAGAACTGCTTAGCACTCTTGTCTAAATAGGCCGAAGCATCAGTGCTTTACAGATTCACATGAGCCTTTAACCAGTGAAACATCCCTAACTAGGAGCCGTCCTTTCTCTTTGAGCCCTAGAATAGCATTTAGACTGGCAGTATTCTCCAAATTCCAGTACGGTGATGAGCATCGCCGTTGATGCCAGTCTTGTGGCCCCGTGTCCACATTTCTCAAAGGACATTTGAGATCCTTTTCCTTGTGTCTTGGTGACTGTTGTCTGCCACACAGATGTTGCATCTCACACATTGCATGATTCAGTGTTTGCAGAATTATCTCTACCATTGAGCGAGTCATCCCACACAACACACACACACACACACACACACACACACACAACATTTGCCGTTTTCTCTCCATTGATCTTTTAAAATGATCTCAGCTTTCACTTCCAGAACGTTTGTTTGTCTCTTCCTACTCACTCTTTCAACATGATTATCGTTTTTCCCTTTATTGATCATAATAGAGAACTGTGCTTTAAAAGCACTTGGGAACTAAGCACAAGCATGGGAAACGCCCTGTGGCTTTTGAGAATCTAGGGCTCCCAAACGTGGACCCAGGATCAGAATCCCCTGGAGGGCATGTTAAAACACAGATGGCTCTGTCTGCCTTCAGCGTTCTGATTCAGTAGGTGTAGCCTGAGAATATGCATTTCCAGCAGAAGTTTCTAGATGCTGCTCTTGGTCCAGGGAGCCCGGTTTCAGAACTGCTACTGCTCTAGAGGAATAAGCTCCAGGATGGTTGGGATGAAAATGCAGATGGTGTTGTGCCTGCCAGGTGGTGGTTACTGAGGAAACTTGAAGTGCTTATGCTCTGCACCTGGAGCTGGCATTCAGAAGACTTTGTAAATGGAAAGTTTGCGAAATGAAGAGCTGTAAGGTTGAAAGTTTCAGAGTATAAGTACTTTCCTGAGATGAAGCCTTGGGGTTTCCAAAGTACCCTGTGTGATCCTCATGTGACAGTCCTGAGAGGTGGTTGTTCTACCCATTTTACAGAGGTGGAGACTGAGGTTACAAGTGCCCAGGTTGGGATTAGGAGAGAAACTCGGGCAATTTGACTACAAATGTAACTACTGAGCTGGCCTCTGTACTACCGCCCAGCTGGATTCCAGGCAGTAACATTTTCCTAAGCCCTGATTACTGACAAAAACATGTTCTGACTGGGGGTTGGGGGATCAGGAGTGCTTGGTGGCAGAGGATATACTTCTTTGACATCCTCATTGTTTTTTGATAGGAGGGTATGGTCCCTCTGAGCTTGAAATGCTGTGAGTAACTCCATGCCATTCAATTTGAAAACCTAAAGTCATCACTTCTCTAGTGAAATACAACTCAACAAAACAGCCTAAAGGAGGGCTAGAAAACCTGAATAGAGAAGTAACTATTAAAGAAATTGGTTCAGGAGTGGTGGCTCACTCTTGTAATCCCAACACTTTTGGGAGGCTGAGGTGGGTGGATAGCTTGAGCCCAGGTGTTCGGGATCAGCCTGGACAACATGGCGAAATCCTGTCTCTCCAAAAAAACACAAAAATTAGCCAGGTGTGGTGACGCATGCCCGTAGTCCCAGCTACCAAGGAAGCTGAGGTAGGAGGTTCACTTTCAGCCCAGGAGGTCGAGGCTGCAGTGAGCCGTGATTGTGCCACTGCACTCCAGCCTGACTGACAGAGCGAGACCTTGTCTCAATTAAAAGAAAAGAAAAGAAATTGAATGTGTTGTTAAAAAGTCCTCAGAAGAAGTAAGAAAGGAGGAGCACAAGGCCCAGATGGTTTTGTAGGCAAATCTAAACATTCTAGAATAGATCATCTGACCACACATTCTAGAGCAGATAACCCCTCCCTTACCCAAATGGTTACAGAGAAGAGGAAAGAGAGAAAGTACTCCCAGCTCCTGTGATGAGGTCGGTATGACCTGGATTTCCAAACAAGACAAAGAGAGGAGGAGAAAGACAAATTATAAGTCAGTCTCACTTCAGAATGCAGTAGTGAAAGTCCTGAATAACCCTTCTGGGTTTTTTATAGTTCCCTTGGTACTTCCTCAAAATTAAGAGTATTTCAGAAGCATCTCATTACTTGCCCTGAACTTGACCCCAGTTCATTACCTTTAGAATCACCACTGCTTCTCTGGGTGCCAAGCTTGTCTCAGAAGAGGCCCAGGGGAAGCTGGTTCAGGAAGGCTCTGAGTGTCACCAGCAGCGGCCCCAAACTATCTGGTGAATCACCGAGAGACCAGGAAGGGAGTTCCCTGGGCCAGCCTCTAGTCAACACAGGTATCCATGTAACCACTTCCCTGAGCCCAGCTGCTCTTCCTGACACACTTCAAGCACCCATCTCCAGGCCAACACACTTTCACTAATCTTTTCGATTTTTAAAAGCAGATGATTTTTCCAAATGAGTAACCACAAAGACTTAAGGCTTTTTTAATGTTTTGTCTTTCAAAGCAAACAAGGAACTTGTGCTAATGAACTAACTTCAAACTCTTTGATGTGGTGGTAAGACCCTGTCCAACTTGGCCACCGCCCTATGCACGTGGAAAGGGCCAGGCTGCGATGGGAAATCTGATGATTCAACCAGGAGCAACTTGACCCATGGCAGATCCAAGGGGAGAATCCATTCTCCCCACTTGGCTCTTATATTCTGGAGATTTGATTTTGGTGCCCAGAAGAGGCTGATGGAGTCTTGACCACTGTCAAGGTTTAGAAACCAAGTAATTGCTTTTCCTACCTGCTCAGATGTTCCTTTCCTCTTTCAATGCCTTAGGAAAGTCTTAGGCACTGTTTCCTCATGGCTATCCATCAGAAGACTTCCAAGAAGGGTGCAGTGGGGAGTGGAAGCAATCCCCCCAGCCCCAGGAGCAAGCAGTACAGGGTACAGTATTCATAGAGGGTTCCAAAACAATAATAAAAATTCACTTACTAATGTCGGTGAAAAGCCACTCTCCCCATTGAGGTGGACCCCAGGGCCTTCCTCCACCCTGACTGCTCACACAAGACAGCCAGTCTTCATGAATGGTGATGATAATGGTGGCGGCGGTGGTGGTAGTGGTAGCAGCAATGGTAACTAACATTTCTTGAGTTCCTGCTGCAGGCAAAACCTTGCTCTTTCTATTTGATCTACCTAGTGTGATTGAATTTCCTCAGTGGTTCTCTGACATAGCAGTTTAACAACATAGCAACATAACAAGGTTACCTGAGATTAACCTTGTTTATAGATGGGGAAACCGAGGCTCAGTAAGGGTAAGACATAGCACTGAGGGAAGGAATTAGGGTGGGCTGCTGGGTCCAGTGATGCTAAAGGTGTTGGAGGTCTGCGACCAGTTTTATAAAGAAAGAAAGGTACTTTAGGGATTCAGGTTCAAGCCAACAGACCTTTCCCAGGTACCATGGTCATTGTTCTGGCCAACACCCCTGGGCCTGCCTTTGAGGCATCTTCAATAGCATCAGAGATGCTGACTTGGCATTCCAGGGAGGTGGGACCTCTGGTCCTGATGATTTTCCTTAGGGCCTTAGATTAAAAGACACAGACATGCATGCATGTACATATGCATGCACATATTCATATCACACACACATGCACACATCACTCACATATACACACACACGTGCACATCTGTGTATCATAAAAGGAGCTCCCTCAGTTGTCAGAGTTTATTTCAATGCTAGAAGAAGTGGCAAAAAAAGGATAAAGGTCTTTATCAACTGATGAATGGATAAACAAAATGTAGTCTTTTCATACGACAGACTATTATTCAGTCATAAAGAGGAATGAAGAGCTGATACATGTGGCAACGTGGATGAACCTCAAAACAACATATGATATGATTCCATTTATATAAAACATCCAGAATAGGTGAATCTGTAGAGACAGAAAGTAGATTAGTGGTTTCCAGGGGCTGAGGGGAGGGAGGAGTGGGGAGTGACTGCTAATGGTTACGGCATTGCATTTCGGGCAATGAAAATGTTCTGGAATCAGATTACGGGGACAGTTGCACAACTCTGCACGTTACACTAAAAGTCACTGAATTGTGCACTTCATATGGTTGAATTTTATAGTATGTAAAATAAATCTCAGTAAAGCTGTTTTTGTTTAAAAAAATGGAGAAGAAAAAGAAGCTAGCAAGTAGGATGAAAAATAACAGCTACCGTTGCCCTACGGCTTGCCATGTCCAAGGGAGCCTTCTAAGTGCTCTCCAAGAAGCTGTGCATCGAATTTCCTCGACAGCTACTGCTTCTCACACTGGGAAATTGATGCTTAAAGAAGACACGTGCATTGCTTGAGTTTGTCCAAGTGTCACAGGAGGTGGAGCTGGAATGGAATCACAGTGCCCACTTCTGAACCCAGGCTCCCATGTGGGAAATTGAAGTGCTCTTAGTGAACACAGGGGCACCGTATTAGTTCCCTATGGCTGCTGTAACAAATTCCTACCAACTTGGTGGCTTAAAGCAACACCACCTTCTTCCCTTAGGGTTCTGGAGTCGGAAATCTAAAATGCGTGGGCAGGGCTGTGCTCCTTCTGGAGGCCCTGTGGGTGAATCCATTTCCTCGCCTTTTCCAGCTTCCAGTGGCTGCACATACTCCTTAGCTCGTGGCCTCTCATCTTTCTAACCTTTGCGTCCATGCTCACATCTTCTTCTCTGACCCCAAGCCTGCTGCCTTCCTTCTACAAGGACTCATGTGACTACACTGGGCACACCAAGACAAACCAGGATAATCTCCCATCTCAAAATCCTTAATCACATTCACAAAGTCCATTTTGCCATGTCAGGTACCATAGTCACAGGTACCAGGGATGAGGACATGAGATCTTTAGGGGTTTGCTGTCCATCCCACTACAGGCATTTAGGAGAATTTGGGGGGAAGAAAGGGTATCCAAATGGGTTTGTATTCTTTAATGGGCAAGAAACCAGATGGTAACAAGGAAATGTTAATTTTGTCATCTAGATTATTAAAATTATTTAAGCGCACATGCACATCTCTGCATTGTAAAGGGAACTACTTTAATTGTTAAAGTTTATTTCCATTCTGGAAGAAATAGCAAAATCCACACCGAGTAAATTATTGCATTTAAAGTGAAGTTCATTTAAGTGAAATAATTGTTTAAATGAAATCGTCTACTTGGTGTGCACTTCAGTACAACTGGCAAGTGTTGAAGTTGACTTAAATTCCCTTGTTGATTTTAGAGATGGGAGACAAGCAGCTACTTCTACAAGACACAGATCTAATCCTAGGATGCATTTCTATACGACACTTACTGCATGACAGTGTTTTATACAAGCCAGCGCGAGCCTTCCTGATACCCAGTGAGCTGCTGTTGATAATGACAGCAGCAGCAATGGCACCAACAACAGATACTGATTAAGCCCTTGCAATGAGTCAGGTGTTGGTGGGCTAAGGAAGTTACACTGAGCAACTCTTAATCCTGACAATTCTATGAAGTAGGTTGTCTTTTTATCCCCAGTTTACATATAAAGAAATGGAGGCTTTATGAAGTTAGTTAGGGAACTGGCCAGTAGCCTCCAGATGGTGATGTGGTGGAGCCAGAATTGTGACCCACCTTATTAATTAATTAATTTAAATTCCTGGGCCTTTATAAATGACTTTCTTACATCACCTTATGTTGTGACATCTGATTTTGTCAGTTGATCTTAATCATACACAGGGAAAAGCCTGTTCTCATCTGAGTGTCTCTGTGTTTAAAATATTTTATATGAAAACACTTGCATTTTGATTTTGCTGCTCAGTATAGCATATGTCTATTTCCATCTGTTTCCATATTGGGCAACTTTTCATATTGGAGTTTTAGTAGTGGCACTTATATTTTTTCAAAAGGATATACAGGTCAAATACTCCCAAGTCCAAAATCTGAAATGCTCCAAAATCCAGAACTAAATGCTCATTGGAGCATTCAATTATTAGATTAGTGATGCTTAACTAGTAAGTATAATACATATATTCCAAAATATGAAAAAAATCAGAAATCCAAAATACTTCTGATCCCACGCGTTTTGGATAAAGGATACCCAACCTGTACAATATTTGGCTTATGTAGTCAGTCTCTTGTTGGACATTTAGGTTAGGTCTAAACTTCTTTGGTTTTATTTCATTTTTTTCTGGATTTTTTTTCTAGACTCAGTTCCCACAGGCAGGATTATACTTCTAATTTTGCCATACCCTCCTCACCCCATCAAGAAAAAATATTTGATAACCAGTGAGGTGTAATTTTCCAGTTTTGCCATTGCCTTGCCAGATGTGTGTGTTTAACGTGAGCAAGAGGATGCTCAGTATCGTTCATTTGTATTTCTTTTTTTTTTTTTTTTTTTTTTTTTTTTTTTGGAGACGGAGTTTCGCTCTTGTTACCCAGGCTGGAGTGCAATGGCGCGATCTCGGCTCACCGCAACCTCCGCCTCCTGGGTTCAGGCAATTCTCCTGCCTCAGCCTGCTGAGTGACTGGGATTACAGATGCGTGCCACCATGACCAGCTAATTTTTTGTATTTTTAGTAGAGACGAGGTTTCACCATGTTGACCAGGATGGTCTCGATCTCTTGACCTCGTGCTCCACCCGCCTCGGCCTCCCAAAGTGCTGGGATTACAGGCTTGAGCCACCACGCCCGGCCCCCTGAGCTTTTCCTTTGCATGCTCAAGTACTCTGTGTAACTTCCTCTTTGTGGTTGGTCCACTCCTGTCTTTTGAGATTGGAGAGGATTCAGATACGCAGGGAAGAGGTGTGGTATGGCAAAGGAGAAGAGCCCAGAGCGTGTTTACAGGTTGGTGAGCAGATGCATTTAGGGCAGGGTGCCGTTGTGCTTAGGAAAAGATTTGAGTGACAGCTGAAAGGCAGGTTGGGGCCAGGTGCAGGAGGGGCCTGGGTGCCAGGGAAGCCCCTGTTGTACTTCTGGCAGCTGCTCTAATGCCGGTCATCCATGGAAGGACTGATCTGAAATTTTTGATGAACTGGCAGAAATATCACAATCTGGTTCTGGCCCCTATGTCAGCCACTCTGACCTTTCTCTGGCTTGTTTCAAGCTCTGTCCCACCCTCTTTAATCCCCACTGGCCAGCTCAATTGATAGACATTCTATCCTTTAAGGGCTGCCCCAGACTCCTCTCCAACCTGTACCCACCTGTCTGCTCCCTGGGGGGATATTGATAAAGAGCCCAGGGTGTGGGTGACTCCAGGGAAACATCAAAGAAAAGATATTTGGTAAGGGCTGGGACAGCAGAGGGAAGCCCCCATGAGGGTCAGGGATTCTATAGAGAAAAGTCAGAACCCTGGACTGATTAGAAGAGGAGAACCCAGGAGATGAAAAACAGGGGCAGCCTTCTTTAGATATTCATGTTATTCCAGGGGGTGGAATAACAGATGGTGAGGGAAGCCCCTGTGTACAGAGCCCCTTTTATGTTCTTCATGTGTAACCTGTGGTGTGGTGTTCCTGTGAGTGCCAGCCTCAAGGCCTCGATTTGCACTTTTTATATTGCAACATGACTTCTCCTTGACTTCTTTCATCCTGTCCCAGAAAGAAAATCAAGACCCTGGGACAAAATGAGCCAGGAAATAGTTTTGCGTGCCTCATGTCAGTAAAACGTTGCCGTCCACAGAGCCCTGGGGTTCTCTGAGGGCCTTCTGGTGAGGAGCCAGGTGGGTGGACTCCAGCGCTCTCTTTTCCATGTCAGCCACTGTGTCTGATTGTATTAGTCTATTCTCACGGTGCTAATAAAGACATACCCGAGACTGGGTAATTTATAAAAGAAAGAGGTTTAATTGATTCACAGTTCCACAGGGCTGTGCAGGCCTCAGGAAACTTACAATCGTGGCAGGAGGGGAAGGAAACACATCCTTCACGTGGTGACAGCAAGGAGAAGTGCTGAGCAAAAGGAGGAAAGCCCTTTATAAAACCATCATAACTCATGAGAACTCATTAGCACGAGAACAGCATGAGGGTAACCACCCCCATGATCCAATCACCTACCCCGGGTGCCTCCCACAACACATGGGGATTATGGGAACTACAATTCAAGATGAGATTTGGGTGGGGACACAGACAAACCATATCACTCTTGTTTTAGTTGTTTCACATGAGGGTTTGCCATATGCTTTTGTTGAGGGAAAAGAAGGCAGGAAATGAGAAGACCAAAAACATATTTCTGAATACTTCAGTTTAATAAATCTGCCCACCAGTGGCTTGAGCTACTTGATGAAGTTGGTGTGCCCCGTGTCATGGGATGTTTGGGTGGGCTTAGGTAGAGTTAGGCAGGGGAATTTCTGCATAGAGACAGGTGAGACCAGGTGGCCTCCCAGAACTGAGTCAGCTCCTCAGAGCATGTATCTGCCTGGGCAGGGTCACGGCCACTTCGAAGTCAAGCGCCCCTCATGATGTGCACTCACTCTCTTCATGGCTGAGCCATGTGTCAACATAGCCCGTATGTGCAGAAATATTCAGCTTATCTCTGGAGGCTCCTTGTCCAAGTTCTGATAGGTACACCGGGAGCTTTTGCAGTGATCATGCAGGGAGGGAGACTGCAGGCTCTGCTGTCAACAGGGACACCTTCCCGAGGCCACAAAGCCAGCCAGAGGACACGGCTCAGCTGTCATGCCCATGGACCCTCCTGCTTGGCCTCCCTGATGTCCTAGCTCCCACTTCAGGCATCTCCTGGCTGAGTGACACCCGGGTACTGAGCTCTGAGTGGCCTTGATGGCTCAACCCATGCAACTCTCTGCTTCCTGCTGCCCCAGCTCTGCCCCACTGCCCACTCCCTGCCCCCCACACCACCCCCAACATTTGCTTGGCTTGGCTTCTTGTCCTTACAAGACAGCAGTGAGGTGGAGGGGGAACGTCTAAAGGGCCACCTCAGATTTGGTTTTGGGGGCCTCCGTCCTGAGTCTTCCAGTGAAGGCAAAGCCACTTTCCATGGTCGGTGGGGCCTCCTGAGTCCTGGGCTGTGGGGCCCTGAGGTTCGGTACTGTTGTATCTGCTTCCCCTTTAGGGTACTTCGCTGGATGCTTCCTCTGCCCAGCCAGGCCAGTCACCTTGGCCTGTCCCCTGCCCATTACCTTCCAATGTGCAGAAATGTGGCACCCACTGTTGACTCTTCTCCTTTTCTTTTGCTTGTGTTATACTTTAAAAAAAATCTTTTACTGCCGTGTTACAGTGGTTTCAAGGAAGAGGAGACAACTGTGTCAGTGTATCTAGGTCCGTAAAGTGTTTTTATTTCTTTTCATTTTCCTCTCCTCTCTTTCTTTTTACTTTCTAAAGTTACAAATACATATGCAAATATATGAGTTGTAAGAAATTCAAATAATATGAAAAACATAAGCATTTTATTTTTATTTTAAAATTATTATTTAAGTTGGCGTCTCAACCTGTCATCCAGGCTGGAGTGCAGTGGCGCAGTCTCAGCTCACTGCAGCTTCTGCCTCCTGGGTTCAAGTGATTCTCCCACCTTAGCCTCCCAAGTAGCTGGGATTACAGGTGCCCACCACCACGCCAGGATAATTTTTGTATTTTTAGTAAAGACAGTGTTTTGCCATGTTGGCCAGGCTGGTCTTGGAACTCCTGGCCTTAAGGGAAATGCCTGCCTTCCAAAGTGCTGGGGAAAATAGAAGCTTTTAAAAAGTTAAAGTCTCCATATTCTCCCTTCCCAAATCACATTTAGAGGTGACTTCTGTTCATGTTTGCTCATGGATCTTTTGGGACTATTCTCTACATTTATATATATGTATATGTATTTATATATATTAAATATATGTAATTTATTACATACCAAATATCATATATGATATATATCACCTATTTAAATATTTGTTGAGTAATGAACAGGAATTATTCCATTTCTTTCTCTCTTCACGTACGTATGTATTGGTACGTATGAGTCTGTCTGTCTATCATCTGTCTGTGTATTCATTTATGCATTATTTATCTGTTATCCAAGGCCTTACCAAGTTGACATCTGAGTAGAGACTGAAGGTGGTGAGAACACCTTGTTATTAATTTCTCTTTCAACTTAAAACCCGTCTTGGAACTCTGTCTGAGTTAGGATGTGTGGAGTGGCCTCCCTGTTTCTGGCTGGATGGGATTTGTGGTGTGCAGGAACTTAACTGTTCCTCTCTGATGGCCATCTGGGCTGCCTACAAAAGGACCCGCTCCTGCCAAACCTGGCTGGGGCCAGTCTCTGTAGCGCTTTTCCAGGCCCTGTTGTTTTAATTTTAGTTTCTAAATGAGGATGAGCATCTTCTCCTGTTCCTGCCACTTGTGTCTCTCCCTGGGCGTTGCCTGGGTGCCGTCTTGCTGCAGAAGCAGTGGTGGTGACACAGGGGCATTCAGCCACATGACCTCAAACAGATGACCTAGCCTCTCTGGGCCAGAGTCTTCATTTATAAGATGCAGATATTCATACCTCGTGGGTTGGGGGTAAAGAATAAGTGAATTAGTTTATAGGAAGCCCTTAACATATTAGGTGGCTTGTGGTAGACATTTGATAAATGTTAGCCATTATTTCCATTTTTCCCCCTTTTTCTAACTGAGTCTTTATATCTCTCTTTTTTTTTTTTTTTTTAGATAACTTTACATGTGGTACACATATGTGAATCCTTTCTTATGTATGCTAACTAGTACTCATAAAATGGCTGCCATATACCAGGAACTGTTTAGACAAATAACTGCAATACCTCATACCGTGATAGAAACACGCAGAAGATACTGTGGGGCCATAGGTAAGGGCACCGAAGCCAGCTTAGGGGAAGGAATTATTGAGGGCTTCTTGGAGTAGGTGATGCATAAGCGGAATCTGATAAAACAAGCCAGAATGACTGAGGAAAAAGGCAGGGATGCCAGGAGGTGATGACAGCATGTACAAGGGCATACAGCTGAGGGACAGGTTCTGGGTGCCTGTCGACACATCACAAAGAATACAGCAATCCAACCAATTCTAGAGCATCCTGCACTGGCGGCTGAGCTCCAGGGAATTCCTCATGTGGTCAGGATTTTCCTAAGTGCCAGATGCATGGAAGCCCACCCCATCTCTCTGTGTTCTGCATATGGGGCTCCCTCTGCCCGAATGCCTCCCGTTGTCAGCCCACACATGAGTAGTAACCTCTACTCATCCTGCAGGTCTGGCGCAATCAGCGATTCCCCCATGGGAACCTTCGCTGACTGCCAGCATTTTTATTTTCACTCATGGAATGGTGTTTCTTGGTTGACAGCACTGACCTTGGTGTGTACTGGTCCCACTGATTATTTGAATAATCTCTTGCTCTCTCACTTGATCAGAAGCTCCACTAGGGGAGGGATAGTCTCTGTTTTTGCTCACAGCTATATCTCCAACACCTAACAATGCTGGGCCTTTAGCAGGTGCTTAAGAAATGAATGAGTGAGTGAATGAATAGATGAAAGAGAGGAGGCAAGAAGCCGGTTCTGCTTTAAGATGAGGGTCCTGAGGCCGGTTCCACTCACTGCAAACCCTTCTGACAAATGTCCAAGCTGCCCATCCCCTGTCCCAGTCTTGCCCTCTCTCCTCGAGTTGTCCTGGGTGCTGGTTTCACAGCCCCTGCTCGTGGTGACATATCGTGGAGAGCTCGTGTTTCATTCTTCACAGCAGCGACAGGATTCCCTTCACGTTGGCTCGTCTGGTGACTGTTGTTGCCATCTGCCATGATGGGCTACCTGCTATGCTCCTCTTACCTTCATAGTCATGAAGTCACAATGGACTTTTAATAAAGTGCCAGGCTCCCTCCCCCATCAAGGACAAAGTCACAGTGGATAATAAAGTGCTGAGCTCCCTCCCCTATCAAGGACATTGTGAGTCCTTTTCAGCAGAGTATGTCTCATTTGGGCTGCCGTCTCTGTATTTTGTGCCAGTTCTTTGCTATGAGAAAGCAAGTGCCCAACTCATGCAATTTATGACCTGCCTTGATGGTAACATAGGACATGAAATTGGTGGACTTCTTAATAAAAGTGACAGTTTCGGGAAGGGTTGTAAGATTTCACCCTTAAAATTGGTCTCACTTTGCAGGTAGCGTAGAGCGGAAGAAACTGGAAAGAGCAGGCACGGGCTTTGGAGACAGGTTCCGAGTGTTCAAATACAAATGCTGCCTCTTGGTGAGCATCTCCAGGCCGGTCTTAGCAGCTTTTGAGCCTCAGTTTTCACCTCTGTAGTAGGTGAATCACAAGCCTGCCGGAAAGGACGAAGCTGTGGGTCCTGGCAGGCGGTTGGTGCCTCGTGAGTCTTCATTTCTCTTCTCCTTTGTCAGAACCCGCTTCACGTGGCGCTTCCTGCTTTGCTCAAGATTGTGCTTTTCTACCCCACCCTCAGCCTGCCCTGTCGCTTTCTCATTGATCCTAGGATACTAAGTTTTATTCTGTTGCGTGAGTCGGCAAGGCGAATTCAAGAAGGAAAGCCTCTGGGTGCCTGTTGCCACATCGCAAGGAATGGGTCACAGGACAGTGAGCTCTGTCACTTTTGTGACTTCTCCTTGGAAGTTAGAGCCCTGAGTTTTCCGCCTGCCATCTTGGTGACAGTGCCACCGAGTTGGAGGTTCTGCCTCCCAGTTTGTTCTTTCTTCTGTTCTGCTGTGGAACTCTGGGAGCTTCTCCCACCTTCAGCCCCTTTCCCGATTCCCTTCCACTTCACCACCCTGGCAGAAAGAGGATCTGTCCTGAGTTCCTGGAGCTTTAACAAGACATCTCCATCTCTGGCTTGGCTTCCACCAGCAACTCCTTGTATTATTAGATTGGTGCAAAAGTAATTGTGGTTTTTGCTTTTTTTTTTTTTCAATGGCAAAAACCTCATTTATTTTTGCACCAACCTAATACTTGTGATGGTGAATGAGAAACAACTGGCAACGAGATCTGTTGAGCTGCTGTGTGTGCCAGGCATGGCATTGGGTGCTGAGGATACAGCCCAGCTTATATTCCCGTGGGAAGAACTGAGGAAAGAGCCAAATATTACAGTGAACTGGGAGCAGATATGGGAGTGCCCTGCATGTACATGGATTCCACCAAAACAAGATTATAGACACAGCTTCCACCTGAAGGATGCATAGAGGTTGGTCAGGCAAAGGGGAGGGGAAGAGTGTTCTGGACAATAGGAACTATGTTTTAATTGAGAAGATTTGTAGAAAGTATGTAACATCTATTTTGAGCATCGTCAATAAATGCCATTTGTGATATTTATTAAATGACTGCTGTGAGCCAGCATTGTATAGCTAGAAGCAGGTCCCACCATGCCTCGTTCTGGGGGTATGATGAATAAGACAAGACAATCATGGTTTAGGAAAGAAAACAGATAAATAGGGAAATAACAAAGTGACAATCTCCATACTGTGTCAAAATAGCCAACATTTACTGAGCCCTTGCCAAGCCAAGCCCTCTTGGAAGCACTGGCAGTAACCCAGTTAATCCTAGTGGGGAGGTTCATTACCCTTCCCATTTCACAGGTATGAAAACTGAGGTGTATGCAGGTGTGATAGCTTGCCTACAGTCTATCAGTTGGTAGGTGGCTGTTCCAGGATTCAGATCTAGTTGTCCTGGCTTGAGACCTAGATTCTTAAATGCTGCTTTTCTGCTTCTTTAGAGACAGGGCTATCTGGGAGGCCAGAAGAGGGCTGTGTCATATTTGGAAAACTTTTTAAAATTTTATGGCCTTTTAAGATCATTTTCTCCTTTACAATTCTATTAAAGAGACATTCATTTTGCACTCACTATGTGGTGGGGATTAAGGCTGTGGAGATGACCAGCCCTGTATTCCAAAGAACTCTAGGCTTATTAAGCTGATTAAGGGATCAGCTGGTCCCCAGTGACCTGCTGCAAAGCTGAGCATGTGAACTCAGGAAGGCCCAGGCCACGGGAGCCCTAGGGATGGGCTGTTCCCGGCACTTGGGGAAGAAGAGACAGCTGTCTGGAAGAGAAGCATTCTAAGTGGCCCTGGAGGATTAGATGTGTGAAGATGGTCGGAAGCAACATTCCTGGCCAAGGGGACAGCGGAAGTAATGGCTCAGAGGCTGGAAAACTCAGTTTCTGAGAATCTCAGACAGTCCTGGAAATTAAGGTGTTTAAGGGGCAAGAGTGGGAGCTAACGCCAGAAAACAGGATGAGGCCAGAAGGTGGAGGCATGGGAGCTTTTGAGCAGAGGAGTTGCAAGAAAAGGTGATAAAAATGAATATTAAAGGAAGTTTATACCTTGATACCCTATAGAATGTTTTGCCACGTACCGGGATCCTGGCATAATAGAACTTTTGGAGTCAGCATGGACTTGGAGGGTTTTCATGCAGGAGACGTGAGCTGATCTGTAGAAAAAGTTCCTTTTAATCAGGTTATTTTTGCATTTTGAATTCATGCTTTACACTGCTGTTTAAAACATTTAGTTGTGGTGCGGTGACTCACGCCTGTAATCCCAGCACTTTGGGAGGCCGAGGTGGGTGGATTGCCTGAGCTCAGGAGTTTGGGACCAGCCTGGGCAACATGGTGAAACCCCATCTCTACTAGAAATACAAAAGTTCGCTGGGCATGGTAGCGGTTACCTGTAATCCTACCTACTCAGGAGGCTGAGGCAGGAGAATCACGTTCGCAGGACATGGAGGTTGCAGTGAGCCAAGATCACACCATTACACTCCAGCCTGGGTGACAAGAGTGAAACTCCATCTCAAAAAAAAAAATTTTAAACATCTGACAATTAACATCATAAGATGTGTCTAATCACCACATCCAGCACTTCTAAGTAATCTGAAAACCTAAACTTTCTTAAAATTCAAAAGTGTGTGGATTTTATCGGGCATAATTATAACATGCCAGATGATGGGTAACTGTGGCTAAGATTTTTTTTCTTGAATGCACCTGTGAATTTGAGCTCTGCTGTTGCATTCAGGCCGTGAGAGCAAGGATTCTGTAGGTAGGGAGACGGTGACTGGCTGTGAGATTCTGATACACCTGCAGAGTTCAGGGTGCACTTTGGCCTCACATCTCTAAGCATGCGTAGAGGAGTGATCGGAGGGGTTTTCCAACGCCAGCCCTTCTCCTCCCCCTCTTTAAAGATTCTAACCTGCCTGCCCCCACTGTTTTTTTCTTCTTTGAGACGGAGTCTCACTCTGTTGCCCAGGCTGGAGTGCTGTGGCAGGATCTTGACTCACTGCAACCTCCACCTCCTGGGTTCAAGTGTTTCTCTGGCCTTAGCCTCCCAAGTAGCCAGGAATACAGGCGTGTACCACCCACCTGGCTGATTTTTGTATTTTTAGTAGAGATTGGGTTTCACCATGTTGGCCAGGCTGGTCTGGAACTCCTGACCTCAGGTGATCTGCCTGCCTCAAGTGTTAGGATGACAGGCATGAGCCACCATGCTCGGCCCCCCTGCCCTACTCTTACTGAACCTAACTGCTGTCCTGAACTGCTGCCTCTGATGGCAGTGCATTATTTCCTTCTGATGTGTTGCCACAAAACCAGATCTTGACACTTTAACTTTGCACCATGGTACTGCTCTCCTCACATGCCCAGAACACTTCCCAACGCTTGACAGATCTTTTGCGAGTCAACCACAGCCCAGGAAACAGGGCTTATGCATAAGAACTTTCACTTTCTCTTCTTAGAACTGCAGCTGGAAAACCTTCACCCTGCAGTCCGCTTTTGGTTTCACTCAACTGTGGAACTGATGAGTCTTCTCTCTTTTTTTAGCTCTTCCCTACACCCCACTCCCTGACACCATTAACGACTGGAAGTGCTCAAGCTTGAACTACCCCTGGGTTGGTGTGTTCTCTCTATTAATTGTATCCACCTCCCAACATGTAAGAGTTATTGGAACACTGGGGAGGATGGACTGAAAGGAAAGTTCTTTGTAGTTGTGTCTTTTAGGGGGGCTAGAAGGAGACCCAACACCACAATTTCTTTGTCCTACCTTCCAACCTCCTACTTTTTTTTCCCCTATGTGTTTTTTTTTTCTTTTTTGAGATGGAGTCTCACTCTGTCACCAGGCTGGAGTGCAGTGGCGCAATCTCAGCTCACTGCAACCTCCACCTCCCAGGTTCAAGCAATTCTCCTGCCTCAGCCTCCTGAGTAGCTGGGATGACAGTCACGTGCCACCACGCCCAGCTAATTAGTAGAGACGAGGTTTCACCATGTCGGCCAGGATGGTCTCCATCTCCTGACCTTATGAGTTGGAGGGATTACAGGCATGAGCTACTGCGCCCGCCTCAGCCTCCCAAAGTGCTAGGATTACAGGCATGAGCCACAGCACCCAGCCCCTTGTGTCTTTTGATCAAGAAGTTTGATCATCAGAACTTCTATAGGCCCTCCATTATAAGTCTAGTGTTTATTCATTTATTCACTCATTCATTTATTCAACAAAGAATGACTCGTGCCCTTCTTTGTGCTGGACCCCCACCGGTTCTGAATGTATACAAATAACTGAAAGAGCCCTTGCCTTTAAGAATCCGTCTGGGGTTGAGCAGGGAGCCAGAGATTTGAGAAAAGCCTTGTCGAGATCTGGAAGGTATGCGTGCTAATTTTCTACAGTATGATTCCCTTCACTGTCTAGTACAGTAGCCACCAGCCACAGATGGTTAGATTTATATTTCAATTAGTTAAAATTAAACAGAAAATTAAAATTTCAATAGCCTTATGTGGATTCCAGCTACTGTATTAGACATCGCAGACATTGAACTTTTTCATCATTGCAGATTGTCTGAATCAGACTGTAAGCTCCTTGAAGGCAGATCCATGTCTGCCTCTGCCCATCAGTGTACCCTAGGTGCCAAGCATCTGGTGAACACTCAGTAAGTATGTACTGAATGACCATGGGAGAGGATAATAAGGAGTGTAAAAGAAGAATGTACAAACAACCAGAAGAGAGGTACACCACTGTGGAAGAGTGTCCAGAAGAGGTATCCCTCAAGTTCCATCAAAAAGGAGGGAGGAAGGGTGCTTGCGCCAGAAGGGAGAATGATTGTGGTCTCACTAACTTCTTTCTGTGTTCTGATGTCTCAAGCCACACAAGGTGTTACTATTTTCTTTGCAAGGGAAGGAAAATTCATAGCACTCATGCTGTGTTCTCTCCTTGGGCATCTTTGAGAGGTGAGATCTCACTCAGAGGGCCAGATGTGATATAAATACGAGTTAGTCATCTAGGTGTGAGATCAACTGGATTGCAGAAAACAAATGTTTTCATGCATGAGGCCAATACAAAGTTTTGCAAGCGTGTCTGACACACGGAGGCTTCATGATCTGTGAGTGAGGTGAATATGAAATGCACCATTAGGAATGTTAGTAAGAATTTGCTGTGGGGTATGTTGTGATTGCAGGAGTGAGTTCCCCTGCCTGATTGTTTGCTTATCCAGTCATTAGGGGAACACCTGGTTAAGCAGGTGCTGTCTTCTAGGCACTGTGCTCTGTGCTGTAGACACAAAGGTGAATACATCTCAGGCTTATCCCTCAAGAGGCCACAGTCTGGTCGGGACTTCAGGCAGGTGTATGGTTGATGATAACATAATGAAATGAGCTCTGCTTGGTAAAACATCACATGATGCAAGAATCAGGTGTAGCGTCCACATTTTCTTTTCTCCTTTAGCAAAGTCTGGGCTCTGAATAAGAAAAGCAGAACATCCATCAGAGCCAGCACCACGAGGAGGGCCAGAGACCAGGGTTAGTTTCAGTGTCTTAATGCTTGAATCGAGCATCAAGCTTGGTCAAGATGCTGCAGTTTGACCTCATCCTGGCAGATTCCAGTGGCATGGTCTTGGGTTTTGGTTTTCTCATCCATAAAATGGGGATACAAACAGTGTCCTGTAGGGTAGTGATGAGGATGGAATGAAACAACCTATGTGAATCCCATAGTAGGCACTCAGCAGCTTGTGAGTATTGCACAGTTGTGAGATTGGATTCTAGGGAAGATAACAAAGTGACACTGAGAGTCTCTATTTCAGACTGTTCTGGGGGCAGGTATAGATCACTTCTACTCCAGCTGCCCATGATAATCCAGGAACCTCCCTATTTATTTTTTAAAGATGTAACAATTGTATTTACTATTATAATTAAATAAAATTTACAAAAAAGCCAAGCTGATACATAGGCAAGGGATTCTTTTTTTTTTTTTTGTCTTTTTATTTTATTTTACTTTAGGTGCATACTATATCTGATATTTCTCCCCATGTTATCCCTCCCCACCCTCCCCTCCCTCCTCACCCCCCACGGTCTCTCCCCTACCTGCTCCAACTGCCCCTAGTGTGTGATGCTCCTCTCCCTGAGTCCATGTGTTCTCATTGTTCAACACTCACCTATGAGTGAGAACATGTAGTGTTTTGCTTTCTGTTCTTGTGTCAGTTTGCTGAGAATGATGGTTTCCAGATTTATCCAAGTCCCTACAATGGAAATGAACTCATCATTTTTTATGGCTGCATAGTATTCCATGGTGTATATGTACCACATTTTCTTTGTCCAGTCTATCATCGATGGGCATTTGGGTTGATTCCAGGTCTTTGCTGTGATAAACAGTGCCACAGTGAACATACATGTGCATGTGTCTTTATAACAGAATGATTTATAATCCTTTGGGTATATACCCAGTAATGGGATTGCTGGGTCAAATGGAATTTCTATTTCTAGATCCTTGAGAAATCACCACACTGTCTTCCACAATGGTTGAACTAATTTACACTCCCACCAACTGTGTAATGGTGTTCCTATTTCTCCACATCCTCTCCAGCAACTGTTGTCTCCAGATTTTTTAATGATCGCCATTCTAACTGGCATGAGATGGTATCTCAATGTGGTTTTGAGTTAGATTTCTCTAAGACCAGTGAAGATGAGCATTTTTTCTTATGTTTGTTGGCCTCATGTATGTCTTCTTTTGACAAGTGTCTGTTCATATCCTTTGCCCACTTTTGAATGGGGTTGTTTGTTTTTTTCTTGTATATCTGTTTTAGTTCTTTGTAGATTCTGGATATTAGCCCTTTGTCAGATGGGTAGATTGCAAAAATTTTTTCCCGTTCTGTTGGTTGCTGGTTCGCTCTAATGATGGTTTCTTTTGCTGTACAGAAGCTCTGAATTTTAATTAGATCCCATTTGTCTATCTTGAGCCTCCCTAGTTTCTAAGGATGGCTGTGTTGAATGAGGAACCATAATGGCTAATGCATCCCTCAACTGGGGATAGCATCCTTTGGTCATCTGTCTAAACTTTTCTTCCCTTCCTCCCTGCCTGAAGGGAATGCAGTGCTCTTTTGTACCTGGGGTTGGAAATGTTCTTGGTGGATAACCTGGGCATGGTTCCTGCACCCTGCCAGGAGTGGCTGTGTTTCCTGAAAACTGATTTGCATGGTAGAGGTGTCCTGCAGTTTGTCCCTGTCTATCTCATGCTCTGTGGCCTCACCCCAACCCCAGCCCTCCACTTTCTGCCGTCTCAGACAGCTTACCCCTAGCTCAGGGGCAGCTGCTCCTGTATCTTTTGATGACAAGTTTCTGTCTTTCCTTCTGTATCTTGCAAACTGCAGTGATTCCCTGACACCTTTTGTTGCTGCATGTTGACCACCGTGCACCATTTCTTGATGCCCCTGGGATCCTTCTGTCATTTCTCTATTGATTGGGTGGATTTTCTTCCTGTCTTAGCTGAGTTGAGGTCCCTCTTTCTGTCTCAGAGTTTCTCCTCAGGAAATCTTAAACCCACCTTTGTTATTTTATTTAGTGTGATCATCTCTATCTTTTAATATGAGTTTTATCTGTTCAGAGAATAATGTAATTATTGAGATATTTGAATTATTTCTATTTTAGGTAGCATTTTCTTTTTATCCATTCTTGTCCTCTGTTCCCTCTCTCATTCCTGTTTTCCAACTTTTTAATGCTTTTCATTAGACTGATACATGTTATACATTCCTTCTCCTTGGGCTGACTCAGTAGCTAGCTATAGGTTGTATTTTCAAATTTTAGCACACATACTAAAGTATGATCTTTTGGTAACAAATATGATGTCCTCTTACTGAATATAGCAAGATGCCTGCCTCTGCTTGAGTTTCAGTTGTCATTAAATATGTCTCTTCCACATCTTACTGTTGTTTTATACACCCAACATTATTAAACATTGATTATTATTTTCAGTCAGTAATTACATTTACTAAAATTTAAAAAATCTACTTTGTTTTCTTAACCCATGTCTTCCTTTGAATTAAATTTTTGATTTGCTAAGTTTCTCTTAATTTTCTTTTAGAGAGTCTGTGGTAGATAAATGTTCTTAGTGTTAGAGTACCTGAAAATGCCCATTTATGTAGTCCTCTAAAGGCTTCTTTAGCTGGGTATAAAATTGGTTGACAGTTGTTTTCTCTCAGCATTTTAATGAATAGTAGCTCATTTCTTGTAAGCCTCTATTATTGCTGTATTCAGTCTACCATTCCTTTTTGACGTATGATTTTTCTGTCTATACTATATTTTAAGAACTCTTTACCCATGAAATTCTACAGTTTCTTATTAATATTATATGTCTGTTTATCCTGCTTGGTACTTAGAGTGCTCTTTCAAACTGGGAAGATTTTCTTTTTGAGTTCTACAAAATATTCAGCTATTCAGCTATTGTCTCTTTGAGTCTTCTTTTTTTAGAGTTATCCCTTATACAGAACTTTGACTGTTACTTGCAGGGTATTTATGTTTAAAATATATTTAACTTTTTAGTTTGAAATAATTTCAAACTTACAGAAAACTATGAAGGACCCATTTTCTGATTAACCAGTTTTTTTTAACATTGTCTCTCTTTCTGTGTATGTATGTATATGTACATGTATATATATATATATATATAGAGAGAGAGAGAGAGAGAGAGAGAGAGAGACAGACATAATATATATGCATTACTATATAAACTATATACAAATTATTATTCTTTTTCTGAACCATCTGAATGTAGACTGTATGCCTCCTTATCCCTTAATATCTAGTGTGGATATTTTTCAAAAGGATGTTCTTTTAAGTAAACAAAATATAGTAAAGAAGTGCAAGAAATTTTGCATTGATCTAATTTTAGTCCATATTCAGTTTTTTTGCTGTTACCCCAATAGTGTCTTTTAGATATTTATTTCTTCCAATATAGAATCCAGTCTAGAATTCCATGATGCCTTCAGTTGCATCTCTGTAGTTTATTTTAATCTGGAACAGTTCTTCAGTCTACCATTGTCTTTAACGATGCTGACATTTTTCAAGAATACAAGCCAGTTATTTTACTGAGTTTGTCTAATTTGTCTTCAAGACTAGATTTAGGGTATGTACTGAACTACTTGATATGATGCTATTCCTTCTCTCTTATCCATCCCATCTCTCTGTGTGTCCATCTGTCCATCCATCCATCCATCCATCCCCTCTATCATGAGTACTAATTCCAGGAATCTTATTTTATGTGACTGTTTATAATCCATTACTGCTATTATTTATTTTAATATTGAAAACATCCAAGATTTGGCCAGTGGGAGCCCCTTCAAGCTGCCTTATTGTATGCCCTTTTGGAACGCCTGACTACTCTTTTGACCACTTTCTACTCCTAGGTACAGTAAGATTTTCTAGCCCAATGTATATACCTTACATGCCCAAGCACTAGAAGCAGCCATTTATCTAGGAGCCCTGCTTTATTTTAGTGGGATTGTTATTCAGAAACCAATATGTGGGATCTGGGTTGCTCATTGCTATTTGGGTTTCATTTTTTCTAAGCCCTTTTAGCTGGCAGAGGTCAGAAATATATATAATTTTTAAAATCATGAATTCGTATCAATACCTGTGATTCATTCTAACCTCACTGGATTCTTTCTTGCCTCTCTGCATCCCATCCATATTGGTGTGTCTTCTTCCATACAAAGAAGACATTTTTATGTTTCTCTTCCATAGAGAGAATCCTATTTCTCCAGAATATCATATATTTACTCATTTTCTAAATCCTGCACTACTCATAAAATCTTAGAATTGCTTCATTCTTACCACAGTGAAAAGCAAACCCACTAAGAAGAGTTCAAGGTTTATCTGTTGTATAGTCATAATATTGTATCCAAAATTATTTGTATCGGTTCTTCCCCTCTCCCCTTTTGATGTGGTTAGTGGTTATGTTATTCCTTTGAAAGACGATTAGGTTTATATCCTTCTCTTTTCATTTAGTTTATTTCCACCCACCCATCTGTATTGATTTTATTTTATATCTTAGCATGTTTTAACATACCTCAGAAAATTAAAACAAAAAGCTATCCTCAAAGAAGGGTCACTTTTTCCCATCCCGTTTACTCCATTTTCCCTGACAACCACTTGTGATAATTAATTTTTTTGTTATGTGGTTTGTTCTGCTTGCGATTTTTTTTTTCTTTGTGGAAAAATAAGTAAATTTATGTTATTTTCCCATTTTTTTTTATGTTAAAGGTAAAGTACTTTTGCACCTTTCTTCTCTTTATTGGACTGCCTATTGTGGAAATCACTCCATATTCATAGAGATAGAGCTCTTGCTTTTTTAGAGCAGCATAGTATTCTATTTTGTGGATGTATTGTAGTTTATTTCATGAATCTATGTTTGCATAGGTAGTTTTCAATATTTTGCAGCTATGAATCATGCTGCAATAATCTTATGCATATATAGTTTTGAACCATTGGAGGTTCAGTTTTCCTGTTCAATTTCTAGAAGTGGGATCCTGGGGTTCGTGAGAGTAAGTGTATAAACAGTGTTGTCAGATATTGCTAAATTCCTTTCCATAGCAGTTGTACCTTTCTGTATCTCACACACAATGAAGAGAATGCCTGACTCCCCACATTCTCTGTAGCAGAGTGTATTGTCAGGGTCTTGCGTTTTTGCCAAGCATAAGATGCATAAGAAATGGTATTTCAGTGTAGCTTTATTTTTCTTTGTTATGAGTTTTAATGTGCAGTATTCTTTTGGGTGGATTTGGAGCCAATTCTTCTATTTAAGGTCCATTTTTATGTAATGCTTGTGGGTAGTTAGTCCTGTCTTTTGCCCATTTCTTTCCTGAAGGACTTTTTGGTCTTCTTATCTTTAGTGTTTAAAAGTTCTTTACAATTGGGGCTATTAGCCTTTTATCTGTGATACACAACTGTTTTTCCCGATTTGTCATTTGCTTTTTAATTAGTTCCTTATCCTATTCACTGTCTTTGTTTCCTTTCTGTCTGCTTTTGTTTGAAAATTTCTTGTTTATTTTAAATGAATGTTTTTCTCGCATCTGAGCATTTGAAATGTTCCTATTTTAAAGTCCTTGTCAGATTGTTTCATGATACTCATTTAATTTTATTTGGGGTAATTCATGTTTTGAGTGTTGATTTTGCTGGCTTGTTTTCTAAGCCTGGGTTCTCTGCATGTTTTGGAATTTTGGTGTGTAGGCTCATTTCAAGAGGGAAATTTCTGTTTTGTTTTCCTTTCTCCCTCCCTCCCTCTCTAATAGTTTTGTGTTCACCCCCACCTGGTCCTGAGATCCTAATAAAGCCTTAGCGGTGGATATCACATCCCTTTGTTATTGTTTTCCTGCCTTCATGGGGTGGGGGCAGCTCACTCCATCTCCTGGCTTCCAGTTCTGAGCCTGGACTCCCCCTCCCATCTTTCAGGGAAGACTTTTAGTCCTTTTGCCTTTGAAGAGTCTGAGTCTTCCCTCCTGCTCCCTCCACCCCACTGACTGCTTTGTGTCAGTGTTCTGCTTCTCATACACAGAGACGATTATCTCGTTTGTGAGCCCAGCTTCATGTTATTGACTTTCTCCTTTTGTATTTTATCTGTCGCTTCTGTGTGTTTGGAACGGGGCACAGTGTCAGCACGTGAGTTTATGGAGCCTTCTTAATGGGAAATAATCCTTTGTACTCTAAAGGAGAGAATGTTGGCAGTCTAGAGGGGGAATAGAAGGAAGGAAACTAGCATAATGGGGGCTTTCCTATTTTCCAGAAATGAAGCATGCACCATTTCCTTAACTTCTCAGTGATCCTTCCATTTCACATGCAAGGCAGTGTGGGCACAGAACAGGTGAGCAAGTTGCCCAGACCTGCAGCCCGTGAGGGGGATGTGGAATCTGAATGTAAGCAGTCCTCTGACTGGGCGTCACCCTGACTGCTGGGCTCAGCAGGTGGTTAGTCCCCTCTGTGCCTGGAATGGCTAATCTTTGGCCTAGGCCTGGGTGTGGAGTTGGGAGTAGGAGAAACATGATTAGGAATACTCACCGATTAGTTCCTCCTTTTTCAATGCCTTGTTGTCCTCCAGGTGACATTAGAGAAGTGCCTGCAGTATGCTGGGTACTTGTTGACCCCATGTCCGTTGTTTAATTGACTGAGTTCAAAACAACCCTGAAAAGTGGGTACTTTTAGCCCCTACCTTTTAAATTACTAAGTAAGATTGAATCTAATCTCTCATATTTTGTGGGAACAAGGAGACCAATGCTCAAAAGTTCATGTGCCTTCCATGCTTCTCCCGTTAGCAAATGCAGGGCTGGGTTTCCATGTCCTCTGACTGCAGAGCCCTAAGCACCCACAGTTCTAGCATGTGCTTTTCTTCACAGTATTTTCCCTGCCAGCTTGTTGCAGTTTCTCAGGAGGCACGATGCCCCTGAAGGAGAGAGGCCTCGAGGACTGCTCGGTGAGAGGGCAGAGTCTGAGGTGCTCCGAAGGCACCATCCTCTGTGTCTCCTGGAGGGAGGGCCTGTTTCAGCCACCCACATCCAGAACTGCACACAATACGAATCCAGCACTCATAGAGGCTCTGATCCCTGCTTGGCTTGCAGGTGTTGCATCTTTCTAAGTTTATCGGAGAGACGAACCCAGCGTCCTAGCAGAGGGTAGGAGGGTCTTTTTGCCTCTGATAGTTTTATAGCTTATTTGGTGAGATGGTCCCAGGACCCTTGTCTCTTCGGGTGGTGTGCTAATGGAAAGACTATGAGATTTGAAGTTATAAACCCCTCCCATCCCTGCATCACTCTTTGTCACATCACCCTACTGTTTAACAATCCAATTTTTTTAGATATTAGTTACTTGTTAGCTTTTCATCTCCCCCACGCACAGCTAGCTCCATGAGGGCACAGACCCTACTTCTCTCCTTTTTTTTTTATTCCCATCACCTGGTAGATGCCTACCCCATAGGAGGTGGCACGTAACTAGATTTTGAATGATTGAATAAAGTGAGAGATGGGTGGCTCCAGTTGTGGCTCTTGCATTTAAAATCTCTGTGACTCCAACAAGGTACTCCCTTTTCCTTATCCGTGAAATGGACTAACTAGAATGGCAGATTCATAAGACTGTTCAGTCATTGACACCCAGCCTTAGAGCTGCTCCAAACAGGTAACCCTCAAATCCTTCTTATGATGACAGTTGTTCATAAGCACTTTGACTCGGCTGGGAGGCAGGAGGGTTTTATTCCATCCTGGCCTGGCTCTGGAAGGCACAGATGTCCCCAGGCTCAGGGCGTCTGGTGAGAGCCTGCGTTCACCGAGAGCAGCTCCCGTGGGGTGAAGCCTCCATAAACGGGACCTTGGCCTGGATCTGCCTCGGCCGCTGTAGAGACTGTGACCGTTCCATCTGATTAGGAAGCCCTTCTGAGTTGCTGAGGGTTTGAGATGAACCCTGAAGAAACAACTCCCTCTACACAGCCGTTTAATTAGACACTCGCATTTACTTTCCGAAGTTCACCGAATCATTTTACCTGGTGTCGGGAGCTCCATCTTGATGTCTGACAAAGCCTAAGTGCTTTGGGTGAGGGATTAGTACAAAATCAGGGTTTCATGGAAGCCGTGGGTGGCACAGGCCCACCTCCGTGCCAGGCAGCTCTGATGTCTGGAGCATAACCTCATGTGTAGGAGGGTCCAGTGGAGCATTTGCTGGTCCCTGCCTTAGGCCTGGTCCTTGAGATCCCGAGATTCCCAAGTGCCAGTTATGAGCCTGAGCCCACGCGGAGGTGGACCTGAGGCTCTGTATGTGGAGGGGCAATTCCTGTGGGCCTCTAGGTGTCATGGGTGTTATGCAGTGCCAGGCCGTGAGCGTGCCAGGCCTTGCCTTCAGACACTATGTTATTAAAGAGGCAGGACTCACACACCATACATTACAAGAATGATGTTGTCTTAAGCTGGGCACGATGATTATAAAGCAAATAGGAGCCACCATTTATTCCTGGTTTACTGTGTGCTGGTTCTTTAAATGTTAACTTTCTTGATCCCCATATCCTGCTTGCTGATGATCAGAACACGGAGCCTGTGCAGGCTGTGTACACATGGTATTCTTCTTTAGGAGGGGCATAGGGCAGGTTGGCCTCTGGGGCCTGCCTTCTGATTGGGTTCCAGAGTCTCAGCCTCTGCAGTGACTTTTTCCCATCCCGGCCCAACAGAGTGCTGAGCACATAGTCAGTGCCCGTTTGTGTCTCCTCGTACCCTTCTTCCCCAAATCACTGCAGCTGAGCAGAGTCGTCGTGAGATGTGGCTCCATCCTGCATGGGGTGGTCAGTCACCCCATCCACAGAAATGGTGACAGTTGAGGAGATATTCCGACTTCCATCGGCATGCCAGCTTGTGGCAGCACCGTGCTTGAGGAAGAAGGCTCACGCTTGACACCACAGTGGCTCCTGGGGGTGGAGGGATTCCTGGGTTGTCTGGATCCCGGCTCTCAAGGCCTGGACCCTGGAGCAGGCTGATTTTTCACCATCTTCCCGTGATACCGGTATACACACAAGTGTCAAAACCATGGCTCAAAGTTTGCGAGCCTGCTTGCATGTCTCAGTCACCTGGGCAGCGTTGTTGTTTCAATGAACTTAATTTCTCAAACATATTCTTTAAGATAACAGCTTAAAGAGTGCAATTGGATTGTTTGTAACTCGAAGAATACATGCTTGAGGGGATGGAGACCCCATTCTCCATGATATCCTTATTTCACATCGCATGCCTGTATCAGGACGTCTCATGTACCCCATACATATATACACCTGCTGTGTACTCACAAAAATAAAAAAAAATAAGACAAATAACAAAATGTTCTTTAAAATAAATGTCACTATATATATATATATATATATATATATATATATTTATTTATTTATTTATTTTTGAGATGGAGTCTTGCTCTGTCTCCCAGGCTGTAGTACAGTGGCATAATCTTGGCTCACTACAACCCCCGCCTCCCAGGTTCAAGCGATTCTCCCATCTCCACCTCCTGAGTAGCTGGAATTACAGGTGCATGCCACCATGCCTGGCTAATTTTTGTATTTTTAGTAGAGATGGTGTTTTGCCATGTTGGCCAGGTTAGTCTAGAACTCCTAACCTCAGGTGATTTGCCTGCTTCGGCCTCCCAAAGTGGTGGGATTACAGGTGTGAGCCACCACGCCTGGCCAAAATAAATGTCACTTTTAAAACAGTTTTAGATTCACAGAAAAATTGGAGCACAAACAGCGTGAGTTTCTATATAGCCCACTCCTAGTTTCTCCTACTAACATCTTACATTAGTATGATTTTTTTGTAAAAACTGGTGAACCATATTCAAGTGTTATTATGAACTGAAGTTCATGCTTTATTCAGATTTCCCTAGTTTTTACCTAGTGTATGTTCCAGAGTCCCATTCAGGGAATATTCAGGGAGTATTATATTTAATTATCATGTCTCCTTAGACCCTCTGGGCTGACGTTTTTTCACGTTTTCCTTCTTTTTGATGGTCATAAGAAGAGTTTTGAGGAGGGCAGCTCGGTCTTTTGTAGAATGTCCCTCAGTGGCGATTTGTTTGATGTTTTTCTCATGATTAGAGTGGGGTTGTGAGTGTTGGGGAGGAGGGACCCCAGAGTGTAACAATTCTGATACTGCTATACTTGTATACTGGAATTGTATGATTAAGGAAATGGATTGCAGATGGTGGGACTTCGGTTTTCACTGTGGGAGCTGGAGTTTACAGATAAGCAAAGGGAGAAGGCTAGAATAATCCATGTGACCAGGGGTTAAAGTTGTAAACACCAATATGAACTCATTTTCAGTTTGATACAGATAAAGATGATTGCATACAGAAATATCTATACGTAAGTGTACATACATAGGTCAGTATACCCATGTGTATTCCCATGCTCTCGGCCCAGAATCAAAGACATCCTAACAGCAAAGGACATATCTGGGGCACAGATACTAGTTTCTATCATGATTCTCAACAAAAGGACCTAGGAAACTGTGGAGCATGGCTGACTCTATAAGTTTACGAGTGCCAGAACAGAAGAAAGTGCTCAAACAAAACAGAACCACAACGAAAATCTGCCACAATGATGGGGGTGTGTCAAAAGGATACATGAGCCAACTGAAAGAGCTGTTAATGGCCAAAGATGGAACAATTTAAGCAACAAAATATATTAGTCTTGGATTATATCTGAGAATATATAACTATCCATGAGTCCACACTGCTTTAAATAAATAATTGAATAAATGTAGAAGAGACAAATCTTCCATGGAGAATTCCTGAGAGTTTATGTAAATATTCCAACCTCAAAGCAATGGAATATAACTTCCTATTCCTGAGTGAGGGCTATGCACAGTGACTTTCATTCCAAGGGCACAGGGTGGAAACGGGGAGGTGAAGTAACTGTACAGTGGAGAAACCTGACAGGCATACATCAGGCAGGTGATCACAGTCAACATCAACAGTGACAGGTCACGTTCACGGTCTTTATGAACTATAGACCCGAGAGGATGCGATGAGAATGGCACTCAGGTAATGTGATTCCTGCAGTTTTGTTCTTTTTGCTTAGGATAGCTTTGGCTATTCTGGGTCTTTCACGGTTCCATATACATTTTGTCTTTTTCTATTTCTGTGAAGAATATCATTGGTATTTTGATAGGGATTACATTGAATCTATAGATTACTTTGGATACTATGAACATTTTGACAATATTGATTGTTTCAATCTATGAAAATGGAAAATCTTTACATTTTTGGTATCCTATTCAATTTATTTTGTCAGTGTTTTATAGTTTATATTGTAGAGATCTTTAACTTCATTGCTTAATTCCCAGGTATTTAATTTTATTTGTGGGTATTGTAAATGAGATAACTTTTTTGATTTCTTTTTCAGATTGTTTACTGTTGGCATATAGAAATGCTATTGATTTTTATATGTTGGTCTTCTATCCTGCAACTTCACTGAAATTATTGATTCTAATAGTTTTTTTGGTGTGGAGTCTTTAGTTTTTCCAAATATAAGATCATATCATCTGCAAACAAGAATAATTTGACTTGTTCTTTTCCACTTTGGAAGCCCTTTATTTCTTTCTGTTGTCCAATTACTCTAGCAAGGACTTTCAGTACTGTGTTGAATAGCAGCGGTGAAAATGGACATCCTTGTTGTGCTCTGGATCTTAGAGGAAAGGCTTTCAGTTTTTCCACGTTCAGTAGGATACTTGCTGTGGGTCTGTCAGACATGGCTTTTGTTATGTTGAGGTGTATTCCTTCTATACCAGTTTTTGAGGGTTTTTATCATGAAGGGAAGTTGAATTATATCAAATAGTTTCTCAGCATCAGTTGAAATAATGATATGTTTTTTGTCCATCATTCTGTTGATATAATGTATCACTTTGATTGATTTGTATATGTTGAACCATGCTTGCATCTCAAGGATAAATCCCACTTGGTCCTGATCTTTTTGATGTATTGTTGAATTAAGTTTGCTAGTATTTTGTTGTGAATTTTTGTATCAGTATTCATGAGGGATACTGGCCAGTTTTTCAGTAGTTTTCTTTCTTTGATTTTTTTTTTCTTTCTGATTTTGGTATCAGAGTAATACGGACCTTGTAGAATGAGATTGGAAGGATTTCCTCCTTCTCTATTTTTTAGAATAGTTTGAGTAGTATTGGTATTAGTTCTTTAAATGTTTGGCAGAATTCAGCAGTGAAGCCATTGGGTCCCGGAATTTTCTTTACTGGGAGAGTTTTATTATGGGCTGCAGTATCACTACTTGTTATTGACATGTTCAGGTTTTGGGTTTCTTCATAGTTCAATCTTAGTAGGTTGTTTATGTCTTGGAATTTGTCTATGTCCTCTAGATTTTCCAGTTTATTCCAAATAATTGCTCATGGTAGCCACTGATGATCCTTTGAATTTCTGCAGTATCAGTTTAAAAGTCTCCATTTTCATCTCTGATTTTATTAATTTGGATCTTCTGTCTTTTTTTCTTACTCTGGCCAAAGGTTTGTCAATTTTAACTTTTCGAAAAACCAACTTTTTGATTTATTTATCTTTCATATTGTTTTCTTTGTTTCAATTTTATTTGTTTCTGCTCTGATCTTTATTATTTCTTTTCAGCTACTAATTTTGGGTTTGGTTTGCTCTTGCTTTTCTAGTTCTTTAAGATGCATTGTTAGGTTGTTTATTTGAAGTTTGTCTTCTTTTTTGATGTAGGCACTTAAAGCTATACAATCTCCTCTTAGTACTGCTTTTGCTGTGTCCTGTAGGTTTTGGTATGTTGTGCTTCCGTTATCATTTGTTTCAAGACATTTTTTGATTTCTTCCTTAACTTCTTCAGGAGCTTGTTGTTTAATTTCCATATATTTGTATAGTTTCCAAGATTCCTGTTACTGATTTCTAGTTTTCTTCTATTGTGGTTAGAGAAGGAGATGCTTGATATTTCCATTTTTTAATGTGTTAAGACTTGTTTTGTGACCTAAAATGTAGTTTATGCTAGAGAATGATCCACGTGCTAAGGAAAAGAATTCTGCAGCCATTGGATGAGATATTTTATAAATATTAGGTCCATTTGGCCTATGGTGCAGATTAAGTCCAATCTTGCATTGTTGGTTTTCTGTCTGGAAGATCTGTTCAGTACTGAAAGTGGAGTCTTCAAGTCTCCAGCTCTTATTGTATTGGGGTCTATCTCTTAGCTCTAATAATATTTGCTTTATATATCTGGGTGATCCAGTGTTGGGTGCATATTTAGAATTGTTAAATCCTCTTGCTGAATTGACCCCTTTATCATCATATAGTGACTCTCTTTGTCTCTTCTTATAGTTTTAGTCATGAAGTGTATTTTGTCTGACATCAGTATTACTGCTGCTCGTTTTTGATATCCATTGGCAAGAAATGTCTTTTTCCATTTTTGTTTTTTCTTTTTTTTTTAGTCTATTTGTCTTTAAGGGTGATGTGTATTTCTTGTAGGCAGCAGATCATTGGGTCTTGTTTTTTAATTCATTCAGCCACTCTGGCTTTTAATTAAAGAGTTTAGTATATTCACATTTGGTGTTATTATTGATAAGTAAAGACTTACTCCTGCCATTTTGTTATTTGTTTTCTGGTTATTTTGTGCCCATTTTTTCCTTCTTTCTTTCCTTCCTGTCTTCCTTTTAGTGAAGATGATTTTGTCTGGTGATATGATTTGGTTTGTTGTGCTTTTTTGTGTATTTATTATGTATGTTTTGGCTTGAGATTACCATGAATGATAAGATTTAGCTCTATGTCTCCACCCAAACCACATTTTGAATTGTACTTTCATAGTTCCCATGTGTTGTGGGAGGGACCTGGTGGGAGATAATTTGATCATGGGGACGGTTTCCCCCATACAGTTCTCATGGTAGTGAATAAGTCTCATGAGACCTGATGGTTATATCAGGGGTTTCTGCTTTTGCATTTTTCTCATTTTTTCTTGCCACTGCCATGTAAGAAGTACCTTTCACCTCCTGCCATGATTCTGAGGCCTCCCCAGCCATGTGGAACTATTAAGTCCAATTAAACCTCTTTTTTCCCCCGAGTCTACCCAGTGTCTTTGTCAGCAGTGTGAAATTGGTACAAGTAGAGTGGGGCACTGCTGAAAAGATACCTGAAAATGTGGAAGTGACTTTGGAACTGGGTAAGTGGCAGAGGTTGGAACAGTTTGGAGGGCTCAGAAGAAGACAAGAAAATGTGGGAAACTTTGGAACTTCCTAGAGACTTGTTGAATGTATTTGATCAAAAGCGTGATGGTGATATGGATAATAAAGTCCAGGCTGGGGTGGTCTTAGATGGAGATGAGGGACTTGTTGGGAACTGGAGCAAAGGTGACACTTGTTATGTTTAGCAAAGGGACTGATGGCATTTTGCCCCTGCCTTAGAGATTTGTGGAACTTTGAACTTTAGAGAGATGATTTAGGGTATCTGGTGAAAGAAATTTCTAAGCAGCAAAGCATTCAAGAGGTGACCTGGGTGCTGTTAAAGCGTTCAGTTTTAAAAGGGAAACAGCATAAACATTTGGAAAGTTTGCAGCCTGACAGTATCATAGACAAGAAAACTCATTTTTTTTTTGAGGAGAGATTGAAGCCAGATGCAGAAATTTGTGTAAGTAACAAGGAGCAAAATGTTAATCCCCAAGACAGTGGGGAAAATGTCTGCAGGGTATGTCAGAGGACTTCACAGCAGCCCCTTCCATCATAGGCCCAGAGACCTAGGATCTCCTTGCTGTGTACAGCCTAGGGATTGGTGTCCTATGTCCCAGCTGCTCCTGCCGTGGCTGAAAGGGGCAAGCATACAGCTGGGCCATGGCTTCAGAGTTGCAAGCCTCAAGCCTTGGCAGCTTCCATGTGGTGTTGAGCCTGTGAGTGCACAGAAGTCAAGAATTAGAGTTTGGGAACCTGTACCTAGATTTCAGAAGATGTATGGAAATGCCTGGATGCCCATGCAGAAGTTTGCTGCAGGGGCAGGGTGCTCATGGAGAACCTCTGCTAGGGCAGTGCAGAAGGGAAATGTGGATGTGGAGACCCACACAGAGCCCCTACTGGGGCATTGCCTAATAGAGCTGTGAGCAAAGGGCCACCATCCTCCAGACCCCAGAATGGTAGATCCACTGAGAGCATGCACTGTGCACCTGGAAAAGTCACAGACACTCAGTGCCAGCCTGTGAAAGCAGCCAGAAGGGAGGCTGAACCCAGCAAAGCCATAGGTGCAAAGCTGCCCGAGACAGTAGGAACCAACCTCTTCCATCAGCGTGATATGGATGTGAGACCTGATGTCAAAGGAGATCATTTGGAGCTTTAAAATTTGACTGCCCCGCTGGGTTTTGGACTTGCATGGATTGGTCCTATAACCCTTTGGTTTTGGCCAATTTCTCCCATTTGGAATGGCTGTATTTATCCAATACCTGTATCCCCATTGTATATAGGAAGTAACTAGCTTGCTTTTGAATTTACAGGCTCATAGATGGAAGGGACTTGCCTTGTCTCAGGTGACTTTGGACTATGGACTTTCGGGTTAATGGTGAAATGAGTTAAGACTTTGGGGGACTGTTTGGAAGGTACGATTGGTTTTGAAATGTAAGGACATGAGATTTGGAGGCACCAGGGGTGGAATTATATGGTTCGGCTCTGTATCCCCACTCACATCTCATCTTGAATTGTACTCCGTAATTCCCATGTATTGTGGGAGGGACCCAGTAGGAGATAATTTGATCATGGGGGCAGTTTCCCCCATACTGTTCTCATGGTAGTAAGTCTCATGAGATCTAATGGGTTTATCAAGGATTTCCACTTTTGCATCTTCCTCATTTTCTCTTGCCACCACCATGTAAGAAGTGCGTTTTTGCCTCCCACCCTGATTCTGAGGCCTCCCCAGCCATGTGGAATTGTAAGTCCTATGAAACCTCTTTTTCTTCCCAGTCTACCTGATGTCTTTATCAGCAGCGTGAAAACGGATTAATACAATGAGGTTTGCAAATAATATCTTGTATCTCATTATTTTAAGCTTATAGCAACACTATTTGTATAAAGAAACAATAAGAAATTAATAAATATATATGTATTATTGAGATGGGATCTTGCTCTGTTGCCCAGGCTGGAGTGCAATAGTGATATCTTGGCTTACTGCAACCTCCACCTCCTGGTTCAAGCAATTCTCCCTCCTCAGCCTCCCAAGTAGCTGGGATTACAGGGGGACACCACCACACCCGGCTAACTTTTGCATTTTTAGTAGAGATGGGGTTTCACCATGTTGGCCAATCTGGTCATGAACTGACCTCAGGTGATCCACCTACCTCGGCCTCCCAAAGTGCTGGGATTACAGGTGTGAGCCCTCGCACCTGGCCACTAATAAATATGTTATATCTTGACTTCATTCCCTGCTTTTTAACTTGTTGTTTCTATTTATATATTATTGTACTATGTCTTAAAGTTATTTTTGATTGGTTCATTGTTTAGTCTTTCTACTTGATAAGAGTAGTTTTAATCCCACAGTTACAGTGTTACTCTGTTTTTTTTTTCTGTGAACTTTCTATTGCCAGCGGGTTTTATACCTTCAGATGATTTCTTATTGCTCATTAACATTGTTTTCTTTCTGACTGAAGTACTTCCTTAAGGCTTTCTTATAGGAGAGATCCAGTGTTGATGAAATTTCTCAGCTTTTGTTTGTCTGGGAAAGTCTTTATTCCTCCTTCATGTTTGAAGGATATTTTCACCAGCTATACTATCCTAGGGTAGAGAATTTTTTTTTTTCCTTCAGCACTTTAAATATGCTGTGCCACTCTCTCCTGGCCTGTAAAGTTTCCACTGAAAAGTCTGCTGCCAGATGTATTAAAGCTCTATTTTATGTTATTTGTTTCTTTTTTCTTGCTTCTTTTAGGATTTTTTCTTTATCTTTGAGCTTTGCGAGTTTGCTTATTAAATGCCTTGAGATAGCCTTATTTGGGTTAAATCTGTTTGGTATTCTGTAACGTTCTTGTACTTGGATATTGATACCTTTTTCTAGGCTTGAGAAGTTCTCTGTTGTTATCCCTTTGAATAAACTTTCCACCCCTATCTTTTTCTCTACCTCCTCTTTAAGGCCAGGAACTCTTAGATTTGCCCTTCTGAGGCTGTTTTCTAGATCCTGTAGGGATGCTTCATTGTTTCTTATTTTTTTTTCTTTTGTCTCCTCGGACTGTGTATTTTCAAATAGCCTGTCTTCAAGCTCATTAATTCTTTCTGTGCTTGTTCAGTTCTGCTATTCAGAGTCTGATGCATTCTTCAGTATGCCAGTTACATTTTTTAGCTACAGAATTTCTTCGTGCTTCTTTTTAATTATTTCAGTCTCTTTGTTAAGTTTATCTGATAGAAGTCTGAGTTCCTTCTCTGTGTTATTTTGAATTTCTTTGAGTTTCCTCAAAACAACTATTTTGAATGCTCTCCCTGAAAGGTCACATATATCTCCCTTTCTCCAAGATGAGTCCCTGTTGCCTTATTTGGTTCATTTAGGGAGGTTGTGTTTTCCTGGATGGTCTTGATTCTTGTAGATGCTTGTTTATGTCTGGGAAATGAAGAGTTAGGTATTTATCTCTTCCCATAGCCACCATAGATGGGAGTGTGCTGAGTCGCACCTGAAGCCAGCAAGTCTCATAGTCTTTTTCCCAAGGGCCTTGATGTGGTACCTGTGTATTGCTGCTGGTTATTCAGGGCCCAAGGGCTTTTCAGACAGCAGGTGATGAATCCTTTCAAGATGGGATCCTTCCCTTGAAGGCAACAGTTTCCCTTCTGGCCCAGCCTGTGTTCAGAAATATCATCTGGGAGCTAGAGCCTGGAAAGGGGGCCTCAGGACTCTGACCAGTACCCTGCCCTGACTGAGCTGTTAGCCAAAATGCAAGACAAAGTCCTCCCCGCTCTTCTCTCTCCTCTCCTCACGTGGAAAGGAGGGATTTCTTTTGGAGACTTGAGTTGTGCAGTCTGGCTTTAGAAGAGCAGTGATACCAGCACTCCCTTAGCCACCCCAGCTGGTGCCTCAGTGGGTTGTGTGCCCCCTGAGTCTACTGACTCTGGGCCCAGTTCAGGACTAGGATTGGCCTAGGAGTTCTAGCCCTTGTGGCCTAGACTGCCTTTCAGGTTTATTTAGGGCCCCAGAGTACCTTATCCCATGGAGGCAAGGCTTGCAAGAACTCAAGTTCTGACCGCTGGGATATCTGTGATTCTCTTCTGTCTAGGGCTGGTTTAAATGCTCCCTCCATGGGTGGGCATCACCTGAGTTTGGTATGGTTTTGCTTTCTGCTATAACAGGGCAGCAGCGAGTTCAGTGCCTCGCAAATGCTATACTCTCGCTTTCCACAGTGCACAAACATGCTTTCCATACCACACTACTGCTGCAGGGGGATGGGGGAAGGGTGACGTTGGTGATTCAAGACTGATTTTTCTTACCTCTTTGGTGCTTCTTTAGGCAATGTAGAGTTAAAACCAGGTACTGTGAATGCTCACCTGATTTTTTGTTCTTATGAAGCTATTTTTGTGTATGTAGATAGTTGTTAACTTGATGTCCTTGCAGCGGGGAGGGGACAATCCGTGGAGCCTTGTATTCGCCATCTTGCTGCATTCCCTCATAACTAATTTTTTATTGCCGAATAATATTCCACATTATGGATGTACCACAGTTTGTTCATCCCTTCACTTATTAAAGGACATAATGGTTGCTTCCAATTTTTGGTACTTTGAATAAAGCTGCAGTTTTTTTGTGTTTTGTTTTGTGACTCTAAGATTTCAAATCACTGGGGTGAATACCTCAGAATGGTGGTTGCTGGTTGATGTGGTAAGACTATGTTTAGCTTTTTAAGAAGAGACAAAACTGTCTGTCAAAGTGGCTGTGCCATTTGATATGCCCACCAGCAGTGAATGAGCATTCCTGTCACTCAGCATCCTCACCAGCTGTTGGTGTTGTTGGGTTTCTGGATGTTAGCTACTCTGATGTGTGGGCAGTGGTACCTCCCGACTTTAATTTCCTTCCTTTAGTTCTCTAATGAGAAATGACGATGAATGTCTTTTCAGAATGCTTGTCATCTGTATAACTTCTCTGTTGAGGTGTCTCTTCAGATCTTTTGCCCATTTAAAAGTTATTGAAATTATTTTGTTTAAATTGTGTTCTTTGTAACCTCCAATTTAATAATTTTTTATTTCACGGATCATGTTTTTAGTGTTGTTTCTAAAAATTGATTGTGAGTCCAAGTTCCCTCGGGTTTCTCCTGTGTTATCCTCTGAGAGCTTTATAATTCTGCATTTTACATTTAGGTCTATGATTCATACTGACTTTTTTTTGAAAAGTATAAGGCTTGTATCTGGGTTCTTTTTTTAATCTTTTCAAGTGGATATCCATTTGTTCCAATACTATTTCTTGAGAAAGGCTATCATTTATCCATTGAATTACCTTTATTTATTTGCCGAAGATAACTTCAGTATATTGCTGTGGATTTATTTCTGGGTCATCTATTATATACCACTGATGCACATGTCTATTCTTTCCCCAACACCACACTGTGTTGATTACTTTAGCTTTATAGTAAGTTTTGGAATTGGGTGGTAGAGTCCTTCAACTGGATTCTTACTCATCAGTATTATTCCTGTCTTTTGCTTTCCCAAATAAAGTTTAGAATCAGTTTTGTAGTATCTACAAAATAGCTTGCTGGGATTTGAATTGGGATTAGATTGAGTCTATAGATCACCTTGGGAAGAAATGACATATTAAAAATGCCGAGTCTTGGCCAATTGTGGTGGCACACACCTGCGATCCCAGCACTTTGGTAGGCTGAGGTGGGAGAATTGCTTAGGGTTAGGAATTTGAGAACAGCCTAGGCAACATAGGGAGACTCTGTCTCTATAAAAAATAATAAAATTAGCCAGGTGTGTTAGCACATGCCTGTAGTCCCAGCTACTCGGGAGGCTGAGGAGGGAATATAGTTTGAGCCTGGGAGGTTGAGGCTGCAGGGCGGTTGAGGCTGCAGTGAGCTGTGATAGCACCACTGCAATCCATTTACTTAGATTTTCTTTGTTTCATCAGAGTTTTATAATTTTTCACATATGAATCCTGTACATATTTTGTTAGATTTATATCTAAGTATTTCATATTTTGGATGCTGTCATAAACAATATTTTTTAAAGTTTTAAAATTTACATATAATAGTTGTACATATTTTTGGAATACATGTGATAGATAACTGCATACTGTGTGTAACGATCAAATCAGGGTAATTGGGATATCCATCACCTCAAACATTTGCCTTTTCTTTGTTTTGGGAACATTCCAGTTCTTCTCTTCTAGCTACTTTGAAATATACAATAAACTATTGTTAAGTATGATTTCTCTGTTATGCTACTGAATACTAAAAAAAAAAAAAAACCATTAAGTTCCAGTTGCTCATTGCTGGTATGTGCAAAAGTAACTGACTTTTGTCTGTTAACCTTGTATCCTGTGACCTTGCAGTACTTGCTTATTAGTTAAGCAGTAGTTGTTTTTCTTTCTTATTTTTTATTATTATACTTTAAGTTCTGGGGTACATGTGCAGAACGTGCACGTTTGTTACACAGGTATACGCGTGCCAGGGTGGTTTGCTGCACCCATCACTCCGTCATCTGCATTAGGTATTTCTCTTAATGCTATCTCTCCCCTATTCCCCTACCTTCTGCTATCCCTCCCCTAGCCCCCACCTCCCGACAGGCCCCTGTGTGTGATGTTACTCTCCCTCTCTTCATGTGTTCTCACTGTTTAACACCCACTTATGAGAGAAAATGTGGTGTTTGGTTTTCTGTCCTTGTGTCAGTTTGCTGAGAATGATGGTTTCCAGCTTCATCCATGTCCCTGCAAAGGACATGAACTCATCCTTTTTATGGCTGCATAGTAGTCCATGGTGTCTATGTGCCACATTTTCTTTTTCCAGTCTATCACTGATGGGCATTTGGGTTGGTTCCAAGTCTTTGCTATTGTGAACAGTGCCACAATTAACATACGTGTGCATGTGTCTTGTAATACAGTGATTTATAATCCTTTGGGTATATACCCAGTAATGGGATTGCTGGGTCAAATGGTATTTCTATTTCTAGATCCTTGAAGAATTGCCACACTGTCTTCCACAGTGGTTGAACTAATTTATACTCCCTCCAACAGTGTAAAAGTATTCCTATTTCTCCACATCCTCTTCAGCATCTGTTGTCTCCTTATTTTTTAATGATTGCCATTCTGCCTGGCATGAGCTGGTATCTCATTGCACCACCTGAGTTTTAAAAGGCAGACCCAGGGTACAGACCTTCCTAAGCCTGTACTTTTTTCTTTTATTATTATTGTTATTTTTTAATCTTCCCAGAATTACCTGTGAGTGTCAACTGGCTTCATGGTTGAACTGGTGTTTTCTGTGTAACGTGCTGGTCACTAGGGTGGAGGCTGAAATCACAGAGTTCACTGTGCCCTGGTTTTGAAGAGATCATGGTTTAGTGGAGAAAATGAGCAAATAGTGAATGGATTCAAGAATCCTACCTGAGAATTCAGGAAAGGTTTTGTGATACTGATGTCTAATTAGTCTTCATATGTGAGTAAGGGCTTCCAGGTGGGCAGAGGTAGAAAGGGTTCCAATCAGAAGGACCAGAGGAAGCCATAAATAGGTGTGTACAGGAAACAGAGATGAGACTTGGCAGGGTGTACGTGGCTGCAAGGCAAAGAAACTAGGGCATCTACTCAGTGGTTCTAGAGTGGTCTGTAAGGGTAGCTTTTGGTTGTGGCTGTGACTCTTTTGTCTGGCATGTGCTTCTCTGGCCTCAGAAGTTGGGAGGGGGACAAAGCCCAATCCTGATGCTAGAAGGGACACTCCAGAGGGCAAACTGCCACCCCATTCCCACCAGCAACTACCCACCGCCACTACTACTATTCATGACAACATCAGTATTGACAATCCCCAGCATTTATTAAGCATGTAATAGGTCCAGGCCTTGTGTCTAGCCCATTGTATGTGATATCTTCTTTTTTTTTTTTTTTTTTTTTTTTTGAGACAGAGTCTCACTCTGTCACCAGGTGCCAGGCTGGAGAGCAGTGGCACAATCTTGGCTCACTGCAACCTCCACCTACTGGGTTCAAGCAGTTCTCCTGACTCAGCCTTCTGAGTAGCTGGGACTACAGGTGCACGCCACCACGCCCAGCTAATTTTTGTATTTTTAGTAGAGACGATGTTTCACCACGTTGGCCAGGATGGTCTCAATCTCTTAACCTCGTGATCCACCCACCTTGGCCTCCCAAAGTGCTGGGATTACAGGCATGAGCCACCACGCCCAGCTCGATATCTTCTTAAATCCATTCCCCAACCCTATATAGTATAGGTATTGTTTTTTCCTTTTAATAATAAGAAATCTGAGGCTTGGAGAGGTTAAACACATACCCCAGGCCTCACTGCTCAGAAACTGCCAGGCTGCGATTTGAACCCAGACTCTTCAGATGGTAGATGCTGAGATCCTCACTGTGAGGTGATTCATGCAAATAAGGAACATGGATGGGTGATGGGCCTTTCCCTAATTTTCTTGAAACATGTAGCCTTTCTATCTTTTGTTTTATTTTGTTTTGCTGCTTTTCTTTTGAGTACAGAGAGATATTTCTATGCCATGAGATAACTGATGGCACACAGGTGATGACAAACAGCAGTCAACCCTCAGCTCTGAGGACTCAACAGGGAGTAGTGGGGATTGTGGCAAACCCAGGAGAGGTAGTGGCTGTTGAAGTCCAGCCAGTTGTCACCGTATTGGAATATGGTCCCAGAGCTGCTAATACGCAGTTTTATTATTTTTTTGTAAAGAGAAGCTGGGAATCTGGACTTTAAGGGAAGTCTACAAGTTGTTAAAGTCTGCTCAGTTTTTTAAACAACCCTCAGCCAACAGTAATGGGTTGTGATGAAAGCATAGTGTCCTAGTGAGTGTATGTTGTGCCATATTGCCAGAGAACCTCCTGCAGTCCTGCCGGTGTCCCTCCCCCTGCCTCACACCCTCACACCTACGGAGGGGTCTTCTAAGCTACCTGGTGGTGTTCTTTCCTGGCATGTCTCGTTGTTAAGGGAAGATCCTGCCTGGGCTGTGTGAGCCAGGAACTCTTCCCAGTCTGTCTTGGGCACTTGGCTTCCTTTGCCCTACATTCTTGGGGTTACTTTTCCTGTCTTCAGCACTGATTTAGAACAGCCAGAAGATTCCAGAACACTTGAGTGGATGCAAGGAAAATTGCTTAGAATATCTTCCAAGAAATTTCATCTAAGTTATGAAATAATGGGTGGAGCCATTTTTCTTAGTATTTCTTTACTATCCTTTTAATGTCTATAAGATCACTAGTGACAGCCCCTCTTTCATTTCTGATACTGGTAATTTGTGTCTTCCTTCTCTCTTGCTCTCTTGCTCTTTTTTTTTTTGGATGGAGGTGGTTGGAAAGTGTTTTCAAAATACACATTTGAGCCTCTTCCTGGACCTGCTTCCGATGGAGGTTTAGGGTTGTTGGCTTGGCCTTTCTTTCTTTAGAACATCCCAGAGTTCCTGATGAATCCTGTGTGAGGCTGGAGACTGGGAACCATTATACATCTGGATCATTCTATTACTAGTTTTCAGACCTTTTCATCGGGGCGCTTTCAGGCCGTTTGTGAATGCTAATATGTAAAACAGAAAAATGCAAAGTCATTGTAATTGATTTGGGAGAGGAAGAGAGAGACCTAATGACATTGCCTGCTTGGTACTCACCTCTGTCATCTCAAGACAGCCCCCAACGAAGCACTAGGGGGTCCCAGAGCCCCATCTCTGTTTCTCATATTAAATAAAATCATGCCTGTGATGTGCTTACCACATAGTATGGGTTGGATAAAGGTTAGCTGCTGGTCTTGCTCTTATTGATGATTCCCTATCATTCACAGACATCCACCAGTGGAGTGGGCTGCCTCTCAGGGTGGTCAGTGCATTCCCTGTGGCCAAGGAATCTGAACAGAATCTGATGTGTGGGAGAAAAGAGCAGAGGACTGCACCTTCACAAAGAGCCCTATAGGCCCTCTTCTGAATTTGGAAATGTAGGAATTCCGCCTGTCTCTTTATCTTCCCTCGTCCTAGAATAGAGGGTGGCACAGGGGAGGAGGTGGTGTGTCCCAGCCACATACAAGCCCTTCTGTTGAAAATTCCAATGTCCTCTGAGCACATCCTTCTACGATTGTGGCCGTGTCAGTTTCTTACATTGTTTATCTGGTTTTGGAAGGCTCTGCTCTGACCAACGGGGGATTGAACCTGCACAGTTCGGTGAAGAGGAAGCTGGAAGCAGAGAAGGACTACGTCTTTGACAAGAGGCTCAGGTACAGCGTCCGCCAGAATGAAAGCAACTGTCGGTTTCGAGACATCGTCGTGCGGAAGGAAGAAGGGTTCACGCACATCCTGCTGTCCAGTCAGACCTCGGATAACAACGCCCTGACACCTGAGGTAAGGGGTGGCAGCCAGAGGGAAGGGCGGGCTGGGCAGTGGCTCCTTCTCACTCTGAATGGGACAGTGGCATTCTCCTTCCTTCATCAGGGAGCTGAGGACGGTAACCAGGATGCATAAAAACCTGACTGCAGGATGCAAGTTGCTCATCATTTTACGTACATTATTCCATTTGATCTTTATGACCATGTAATGATACCATCTCATCTTATAGGTGAACACCATGGGGCAGAGGGATTCACTCAACTAATCGTGGGCACAGACTTAGCCAAGGGGCAGACCCAGAATCCAAGCGTCACATCTTGGGCTCTTCTAGCTAAACTTTGTCATCAGCATGTCATACTGGTTTGCTGCAGATATAATTCACTCAGTTAATACATCTCACTCAGTTTATAATATATATGTTACTACATATTATATATAACTGAGACAGATTGATTTCACATACCATAAATTTTACTCTTTTAAAATGTACAATTCAGTGATTTTTAGTATATTCACAAAGTTGTACAAGCATCATCCCTATCGAATTCCAGAACATCTTCGTCACCTCAAGGAGAAACCTCACCCACATGAAATAGTAACTTCCATTCTCCTTTCCCCCACGCCGGTGGAAACCATTCATCTGCTTTCTGTCTGTCTCTATAGATTTGCCTATTCTGGACAGTTTGTGTAAATGGAAACACGCAGTATGTAGCCCTTTGTGTCTGGCTTCTTTCACTTAGCATATTTTCAAGTTTCATCCATCTTGTAGCTTGTATCCATACTTCATTCCTGTTTATGGCTAAATAATATTCCATTGTATGAACAGACTGTATTTTGTCGATCAGCTTTTCTGTTTGTTGGACACTTGGGTTGTTTCATGGATAATATTTCTACATGTGTTACATACTGGTTTTCATGTGAACGTACATTTTCAGTTTTCTTGGATATGTTTCTAATTTCCAATATAATTTTTTCGAATCTGTTTCAGTTCTTAGAATTGCTGGGTCATATTACTAACTGAATTCTTTGAGGAACCGGAAAACTGTTTTCCACGGTGGCTCCCCTGTTGTACAGTCTGACCAGTAGTATGTGAGGGTTGTCGTTTCTCTGTACACTCGCTGACTCTTGTTACTGTCTGTCTTTTTTATTGTAGCAATACGTGGCTTCGGTTTGCATTTCCCTAGTGACGAATCATGTTGAGTGTCTTTTCATGGGTGTGTTGGTCATTTTTCTCTCTTCTTCCTATTCAAATCCTTTGCCTATTTTTAAAATTAGGTCACTTTTCTTTCTATTGTTGAGTTTTAAGCATTCTTTATATACGCTAGGTAGTAAGCCCTTTTCAGATATATGACTTGAAAATATGTTCTCCCAGTCTCAGAGTCTGATGTTTTACTTTTTTGATAGTGCCCTATGACAGATTTTTAAATTTTGATGAAGTCTATTTTACTGCCTTTTCTACATTACTTTTTAAATATTAATCTTGCTTCTGTATCTTAGGTGAATAAAATAGGGAAGCAATGAATACTTAATGCAGTGAGGTTGACAACATCCTTCAAAATACAGGGTACATGTGGGGAGCAGGGAAGAGATACTTGATGGCACAAAGGTGGGAAGATGCCCCTCTAAGCAGCCTTCTCCTACCAGATGCCTGGGGTAGGGCAGTAGAGGTACATGGTGACAACAGTGACAGCCAGTGAGCAGGGGCTCTTGGTTCCTTGTATTTCCTCTTCATCTTGTGTCTTCTCATCACCTCCCTTCTGAGGTAGCGTTGTTATGATCCATATTGAATAGATGAGAAAAATTTAGGCTCATTGTATAGATGAGAAAATAAACAATCCATCTGGGCTAGGGTCTCGCAGCTTAACCAAGTAGGTGCCAGGAGGGCAGGGGTTCTACTCTACTTGCCCTCCCTCTTATCTCTTCTGTTCATCCCAGTGCCAGGCCCACTGAAGACATTGAAGTCTGAGACCCCTTTTTCTGTCCTTGCAATATCCTGGACTCTCTTTTTCATAATAGCAATGGGAGGTCAATGAGAAGGGTATGCTTTGGGCGATGAAGTCAAGGGATGACCACTCACTCACATTGGGATGATAGAATGGCTTGGTATTGCCCAGTGTATCCCGTACCATCAGGGAGGCACAGAAAGTGGGGTGGTGGGAAGAAAGTGCTGTGTTCTTGAACTTGTGATTACATGTCTTAATATTGTGGTTGAAATAGACCCTGGTTCTTTTATGGGGTTGTGGGCACGGCCATCTGGAATGATTGACATATGGTGAGGGAAGCACTGTGGCTGAAGTCTTGGGATTGTGGGGTGGTGGTTGTATGCTGCCCATTCTCTGAGCATGGTGTTTTGGGGGCCTCTCCCTCCTCGATCTGTGACAGAAGCATCCCTGGAGTTCTCTGCCCTGTAGACCTCTGAGTAGGATTCAGAGAAGTTCAGAGCCTGCACTTTACCCTGAAAGCAGCTCTTCACATGTTTATACACCTGAAAACCTCATTATTTTAAGCTTATCTTGCTTAAAATAATGTGCCAGACCAGTTTTTCCTAGATTCTTTCTACTTTACTACTTTCTAAAGGCATGCTCTAAAAAGACACAGCATTTTCCTTCAACAAATTGAATGCATGTGGAGTATCCAGTTCATTCTCCCTTTGGAGGAGCCCTGGGTGGTAGCTGTTGCCCATTCATCATGGAAAACATGTTGTGCTCAGCTAATTTAAGGTGCACAGGTTCTCACCTCCTGAGCTGCGGGCTTAGTTAATTGGGGTTCCAGTGCTAATCAGTGTCGGTCGGTCACAGAACAGGAGGAAAACAGTCAAAGTCATTGATCTGGTATTTTCAGCTGTCTGAACGACTGAAGTGGATTGAGCATGTGGGTGACAGGCTGACTGGGTAAACCAGCCCCTAATGAAGGTCCTACTGAAGTGAAGAGGTGGCACGAGAGGAGAATACAGGTTTTAGTCTCACAGACCTGGGTTCCAGTCCTGCCTTCAGCTTACCATGATGTTACCTTGGGAAGTTACTTTGCTTCTCTGAGCTTCCTCATTTATAGAAATTTTACAGTATTTTACTGATGAGATTAGAGATAATGTATGCAAAGGGGCCCACAAAGTACCTGGTAGACAGGAGGTATCTAATAAATGTTCCTTTCATTGTTAACGTGAAGCAGAGGCCATTTAATGTTCACCGGCAGACCTTGCTTTGTCTGTGAATGGAAGAACCAGAAGGCGACAACATTCATGGCCATAATAATTAAATTGCTTTTCCTAGTTGTATAGTTGACATTGGTTGGGTTGGCCTCACGGGTAGAAATCCATCATACATTACTGGATGCATTAAGTAGATGCTGAAGCTAGTGGGTTTGCTGTAATATTACTCCTATCTGGGATACAGCAGAGAACCGGGAGATGAACAGAAATGCCCCTTAAGGAAAGAGTCAGTGAAACAGATTGCACAAAGTCTCCTTGATTAAAAGCTTATCAACTTCCCCACTGGGAGAAGACTCTAGGCCTTCCTTTAGTGCCCTCGGCCTCCGCCCAGATTCTACCACCACTCCCACAAATGCAGCAGACATGCAGGAGTCCTCTTTCACATCCTTCTTGTCATGCCCCCATGTCCAGACCTGTCCGAAGGCCAGTTCACCTTTATTCTTGAATAGCTCTTTAATATGTTTACTTCTGTTTCCACCAAAATCATTACAGTCCACTACTAGACTGTTTTGTCTGGACTACTGTAATTTAGCCTTCTCATAAGTCTGCCTCCTTTCATGCTTCCTGCCCTGTAATCCATTCTGCATAAGGCAGGGAGAATGATCCTCCAGAAACGTAGCTCTGGCCAAGTCACCCCTTTATATGCCCACCCGCCCCACAACCGAATGTGGTGATGGCTCCTGATTACCCTAGCTGAGAGAACCCTCAGTGTGGTGCACTCCTAACCTAATCGTGCAGCCCACCTCACATACCTCTCCTCCTGTACCCCAGTCACCTGGCTTGCTTTCTTGCCCACACCTGCTTCAGGGCCTTTATACATGCCCCCCTCTTTCTTTCTCTTTGCTTCATTCACCCTTGCTCTTCCTTCAAGGCTCAGCTCAGCCATCACTTCCCCAAGGCTTATCACAGTTGTTAGTCTACATATGTTTGTGTAGTAACTTGTTAAATGTCTGATATCCTACCCCTCCTCTGTTAGACTATAAACTTCTTGAGAAGGTAAAGACTGCCATGGTAAGTATACTATTTTAGCTCTTAAGAGATTGTATTAGTTATCTGTAACTGTGTAGCAGGTTGTTCTAAACCTAGCATTTTGAGACAGCAGACATTTATTGTCTCGTAATTGCCACGGGTCAGGAATCTGGGCATGGCTCAGCTGGATGCTTCCAGCTCAGGGTCTCTCACAAGGCTGCTGTCAAGTGGAAGCTGGGGCTGCAGTCTCACATGAAGGCTCGACTGGAGGAGAATTCACTTCCAAGCTCACCCATGTGGTTGTTGGTTGCATCTGTTTCCTACCATGTGAGCCGCTTCTAAGGGCTACTCATGACGAGGTAGCTTTCTTCCCCAAGAGCAAGAATTCCAAGGAAGATAGCAAGAGAGGATGGTCCTTTTGTCACCTAATCTCCTCCTGAAGGTGACATGCCATCATTTTGGCATCTTCTGTTGAAGCCAGCCACTAAGTCCAGTCTTCTCTTGAAGGTAGGGGGTTACAGAAGGATGTGAATACCAGGAGTTTAAATCACATAGAAGGCAAGATGCAGTAAGAAGGTGCACATTCTACAAGGGAGTTTGTCAAAAGCATCAGAAGGATTTAAAGCATTCAGGGTTTTGGGAGAAGGGAGAGTGTGTATCTAGTCTGGGGTTTGGGGAGGTCTCCCTAGAAGGTGGTTGCATTTGAGATGGGCCTGGTGTGACTGGATTTCAGCAGGTACAGATGAAGTATACAGAGAGGGATCCTGGTTGATTCTTCTTTTACATCATATTCTAATGAACTTGGTTATCTGGCTATAAATGCCAGATCCGAAGCTAGAAGTCGTAGAGCAGGAGTCTGTTCCCTCCAGCAGATGACTAATAGCATGTGCAAGTGGCAACTAGGAAGTGCATAATGAGGGCAATGAATTTAAAGGACAGATTTAGGACTTCAAAATGCATAGCAGTCTGGGACTACTTGTTATAGAATCACATCCCGGAAGCCTCTAAGAGGAATTGATTTGTTATAGGCCAGCAGGTGACCATTGAGAAGTAGTTATATGCATACAGTATATTCTGTTTAAGAAGGAAAGAGAATGTAGACTAATTTTAGAACATTTATTATTTTATTTATAACGAACCAGTTACATTATAAAATTTGGGGTCTTTCAAGAAGGTCGAACCTTAGCCATCTGTCCAAATTGAATGACCAACACCAAAAAGGAGAGAAAAGAGATATAAACTAGATACAACTTTTTTTTAATGAAGAAAAGTATAGTTTGTACTTCTTTTGTATCAATAAAATGCAAATTTATTTTCAATTTAATTCATAAATGAGATGGCTGTTTTGTTTCATCTTTTTTTTTTTTTTTCTTAACAAATTGACAAGTAAGTAAGTATGGCCTTAGCCAGAGAGGCTACTCCCTGAGTCATCTATAGAATTTCAGTTCATCTCTTTACAGCAGGGTTTCTTTATTTGCCTCTCAGAGAAATAGAGTTCATGTATAGGTGAGCGTATATCTATTTCTGGAGGCAGGTGGATTAAAGGACCCACAAGATAGCGACCTGTGAGCTTTTTTGATGTCCACAGTGAATATCTGTTGCTTATACTCAGATAGGCTGGAATGTCCTTATTCTTTCCTTCCTTCCAGCAGGGCACAGGCCTGGAGATTTTCACTTTAGATTGAAATATAGCCCTGTTTTTTCCACTAAAATCCATCCATTTAAAAAAATCATCCGACAGTATGAAGTAGTAGAAAGTAAAGGATTGTTAGCATGAGATTTAAATCATGGTTCTACCTCTTACTGCCGGTGTGACCTTGGACATCGTACCACACCTCTCTGAGTCTTCATGGTGTCACTTGCAATTTCGACATACCATCCCCTACCTTACCCGATTTTTGTTTGAAAGAAAATATTGTATGGAAATTACCTGGTGCAATTCCTGGCCCTACTAGGTGCTTCACAAATGGGAGTTCCTTTAAAAGTTTAACCTTAAAAAACAATATTCTCCTAGTATCCCACTAACTTCCATAAGCTGTAATTATGCCTGCGGAGTCTTTAATAATGATTCTTTAGAGGTTTGCTCACTTACCTCCTCCTCTGTTAGACTCTAAGCTTCACCCAGGCACATACCTTGCCTTGTTTTCTGTCACTATGTACTTTCTGCTGTTGTTTTAGCAATCGAGTGATTGGGTATTCTTTATTTTATCTTCCTCCCCATTCATTGTAATTCATGTATTTTTAAGAAGTTATCCCTAAATTATATACACATAACAAAGGCTAAGTGTAATTACCTTCACCTCTTCTGCATATAACCTTGAGATATTCTAGCTCTAGTCCTTCCTCCTCTCATCCTCTACAATATTATTGCCGGTTACTACAGTTCTACCCCGTACCAACCTCTGCCTTCAAATTAATCAATGTAAGTATTATGATCTTTAGAGTAAGTTCTTATATTGATTTAACAGCATATTCACCAATTTCCTTCCCTTTTTTCAGGAGAGTCGGAGTTTCACCATGTTGCCCAGGCTGGCTTTGAACTCCTGAACTCAGGCAATCTGCCTGCCTCAGCCTCCCAAAGTGCCAGGATTACAGGCATGAGCCACCAACGTCTTTACTGGTTATTATTTCTTGCACACCAGTTTTTCTTTCTGAATATAGTTTATTTTTCTTGAATTACATTCCTTTTTAGATCTTATAGTGAGGGTCTAGAAATGGTAAACATTCTTTTACTGAAAATGCCTTATTTTACCCTTCCTTTTAAGTCAATTTAGCTGAGTGAAGAATTTGTTGACAGTTGTTTTCCTCAGTACCTTGAGAATTGTATTCTGCTACCTTCTGGAATGTATTTATGCTATGTAGAATTCGCCTCCGGTCAAATATTTACCCTCTGTAGATAAGTTTTCTTTTTCCTCTGGATGTGTTTAAGGTTTTACTTTGTCTTTGATGTTCCGAAGTTTAAATATGGTATGTCTATCCATGCATGTATTGTTATTTCTATTGCTTAGCTTTTTGTTGTAGTTCTTATATTTTACGATTCAAGTCTGTGGTAGATAGATGCCCTCTCCCCAAGATACTCATTTCCAAATCCCCAGAACCTTGACTCTGCTAGGTTCCATGGCCAGGGGGGAATTAAGGTTTCAGATATTCAATTAAGGCTGCCAGTTAACTAACCTTAAAATAAAGAGTATTCTAAACTACCTGGATGTATGATGTATGTAGATGAGAGAAGCAGAAGAATCTGTCAGAATGACACAGGGAAAGTGGGGAGACCCAGCTAGCCATTATTGCCTTTGATGGTGGAGGAAGGGGCCATGAACCAAAGAATGTGGGTGGCCTCTACAATCTAGAAAAGGCAAGAAAGTGATTCTCTTTTAGAGCCGCCACAAAGGAATGCAGCCTTAATGACAGCTTGATTTTAGCCCAGTAAACCTGCATCAGACTTCTGACCTACAGGACTGTAAGATAATAAGTTTGTGTTATTTTAAGCTACCAAATTTATAGTAATTTTTAAGCAGGCATAGGAAACTAGTGCGTCCTTCATCAATTCTGTTAAATTTTCATCCTTTGTCTCTTCAGATATTGACTCTCTCCTCTTCTGTGTGATCTCCTGATAGAATCCCTACAGCACCTATTTTAAATTTTATTATTCTTGTCTTTAATCTCTGTTATATTTTCCATCTGTGTTTTTCTGTGCTACATTTTGGTCAGTTACTTCAGGTCTTTTGGTTAATTTATTCTCCCTTTAGAGCCACCTAATCTGCTGCTGATCTCAGAAGATGTCCATGAGTTCGTTTTTCATTTCCAGAAGTTTCTTTCTCACCTCAAATCTATTTTTCCCATACTCTCCTGTTCTTTCCTTATTGTTCATGTCTCTTTTCCTCTCTGTGATTATTTCACACATCCTTATTTTGCAGTCCCTTTTGGATTCTTCTATTACTTGAAGTCATGTTACATACTCTTCTCATTTGCTGAGTATGCCAACTTGTATTTCCTCAAGTGTTTTGTAATTTTTGAATGTGAGCTCATCTTCATCTAGGATTTTTTTCCTGTATAATTTCCATGCAGTCTGGGTTGCAGTTTCTCTCCAGAGTACTTTTACATTTATTTCCATCAGATACCTCAGGGATATTACTAGCCTATGTCCAGTTTCTGTGTTAATTTTTTTATCTTGTGGATTCTTCCCCATGCAGGTGTGGTAACTCAGAACTTCAAATCCACATACAGGGCAGGCTTGGAGTTTTAGCTTATCATGGGAGAGTTTTCTTACAGCAAAAATAAATTATTTTTTGGAGTGCCTTGTCCTAACTGTGGTATGGAAAACAGGTAGCAGAAGGACTAGAGGGGCTGAGCTTGTTCGTGGTAAAGCCGGATCCATCATAGGCTTCCTGTCTCCAAAGCCTGCACCCTTTGAGCCTGGCCACACTGCCATGAGTCCTTGTGAAAACCAGGCACCCAAGAGACAATGTGTAGTCAAGATGCATAGTGTCCACTGCAAGGTTGTGATTGGAAGGAGTCAGGGAGTGTGCAGGGCTGTGGGGGGTTGGTTCAGCCAGTACCGAGACTTTGAGAGTCTAGATGATGCTTGGGCCTCAGAACGCAGCATGTGTGTGGCAGGAGCTCAGCTTCAGACCCTGGCTCCATCCTAAAATCCACAGTCTGAGAGGGGAGAAGGGTCTGCTTTCCCTTGAGCACCACGAAGTTCATTTCCTGCTGCTCCCGTAGCCAGACTACTATCATGTAGAGGTCTTCAGATGAAAAGCCCTGAGCTTTGGGAGGCAGCCTAGCCTGCAGTGAAGGACCTGGGCCCCAAAGCCTGACTTCCCAAGTCCTAGTCTAGCTCCACCCTATACTTGCAAACTTCACAAAGTCCCTGTGCTTCGATTCTGTCATTCATAAAATGGGGCTTGAACAAGTGACGACCTCATAAGGCTAAGTGAGTTCACATCATAAAGCAGCACTTCTCAAACAATAACATGTGTATGAATTCCCTGCAGGTCCCATGAAAATGCAGTGACTCATTCTGTCGATCTGGGCTGGTGCCCAAGACTCTGCCCATCTAGCCAGCTCCTGAGAATGTGTAGCTGCTGGTCTGAGGACCACACTTTGAGTAGTGAGGGTTGAAAGCCCTTGGGGCAGAGCCTGACCTGTTCTGTAGGGTCAGTATATAAAAGGGGACTTCTGGGTGTGGCACGGTGGCTCATGCCTGTAATTCCAGCACTTTGGGAGGCCAAGGCAGGCGGATCACGAGGTCAAGAGATCGATACCATGTTGAAACCCCGTCTCTACTAAAAAATACAAAAATTAGCTGGGCATGGTGGCATGCACCTGTAGTCCCATCTACTCGGGAGGCTGAGGCAGGAGAATCGCTTGAACCCAGGAGGAGGAGGTTGCAGTGAGCCGAGATCATGCCATTGCACTCCAGCCTGACGCCTGGTGACACAGCGAGACTCTGTCTCAAAAAAATAAAATAAAATAAAAGGGGACCTCTTGCAGGGTATGTGCCATGCCCTGCACTAAGCAGTCTGTTTGCATCTTGTTTGTTGGTTAGTTTAATCTGAGGTACCTCTGAATTTTACAGATAGGGAGACCAGGAGAGGCTAATGATTTCACCCCAGATCACCTAAGACACTGTGGGGTAGAAGTGGAGCTTGTGTCCAACTCTAGCCCCACAGTCCCATTGGGGACCTTCTAGAACCCCCTGTAGGTCTGGGCTGGGGCCCTAGACGCTGCATTTCTGGCCACCTCCTGAGTGATGTGAGGCTGCTGTTCTGAGGACCACACTTTGAGCAGCAAAGTTTCAAAGTGCCTGGGGCGGACAGAGCCTGTCCCGTCTCAGCAGGAAACTGAGCCGGCCGGTCTGGTAGCGCGGGCTCTACCACTTACTGACATGTTGCCTTATGAAAGTCACTTTCTCCCTGAGACTCAGTTTCCCTTTCTATTATTACCTCCCTTTCTAGGAGGTAATAATAATGCCCACCTCACAAGGGGTTGAGGGTGCAAGTACTCAGGGGCAAGTGCTCTGTAACCTCCAGGTTCATCGAAAGATAGTTCTTCATATGATGAGGAGCTGAGCAGCCCAGCTGCATGCCTTTGAAGAACGTAAACACAGCCTTCACGGGGTGCAAGCTTTTTGGTGGCAAATTCTCCAGTCTTCTAAATGGTTTTCATAGAGGCCTTGTAAAAGCTTCTAGGTGTCTGAGCAAGCAGCCTGCCTCATTTTCTTCTGAAGTTGAGGAAAAGGGCTATGAGGGAGTTTCTATGTGATAAAACAAGCAGATATGGAGTGTCCACCATACCGCAGGCACTGTGCTAGGCTCTGAGGATACAGTGGGGAATAAGAGAGATGCCATTCCCGTCTTTATTAAAATCACAGTTGAGCAAGTGTGGACAAATAAAAGGCAGGAAACGAGTGGTAGGTAAGATAGGTAAATGTATGAAACATGAAGAAAACTAGTGGGGGTGCTGGGCAAGGGGAGTGGAGAGAGGATAATGGGGTGGGTCATAGAAGGACTTTCAGAATCAAGGATCCTGGGCAACATCACAAGGGGCAGGGAGATTGGCACAAGCAAAGGTAATTAGGTGAATATGGGCTCGGCACAGGCAAGACGTTCAAAGAAGCCTGCAGGGTCGTAACTGGGAGCTCTGGGCTCTCCTAGCTGCCCCACCCCTACCTGTTCCTCCCTGGCCTGGCTGCTTGCTCTGGAGCTGACTGCCCTCCTTCTCCATGAATGGGAGGCCGTGGCCAGACAGCGGGAGTTTGCAGTGTCAAAGCACATAGACTAGGCATTGTGCGCGCCAGACCAAGGCTCACATCCACCCGTAACACTTACCAGTTGTGTGGCCTTGGACTAGAGCCCTGACCTCTCGAGGCATCTGTTCCCTGGTCTCTGGAGGGAAGTAAGAACAGTGCCTGCCCACTCACTGGTGCTGGGGAGGCTGGAACCCAGCTAGCAGGGTACCTGGCCTGCAGTACATGTTCACTGCTGAGGTGGCGCTTGTTGGTCTTACCACTCACCAAGGGCACCTGTGTCTGTCTCCTGCCCTGCACCTGCTCCAGACAAGGTCATAGAGTCCTAAAAATCCCAGGGCATACATGCAGGAGATACCCGCAGGAGATGAGGGGAACTTGCCCCATGATGGCAGGGTAGCCAACACAGTTCTTCCATGTCAAATGGCACCTTTAGTGGCATGAAGAGGAGGAACAAAATGCCTTTTATCCAGAATTCATCCTACCTCCCAGGAATGTGAAATGTGAGCCTGCAGGTGGCCAGAGCATAACCTTTCCTTTCTTTTCTTTCCTTTTTTTTTTTTTTTTTTTTGAGATGGAGTCTTGCTCTGTTGCCCAGGCTGGAGTACAGTGGCATGATCTCGGCTCCCTGCAACCTCCGCCTCCTGGGTTCAAATAATTCTCTACCTCAGCCTCCTGAGTAGCTGGGATTACAGGTGCCCACCACCACGCCTGGCTAATTTTTGTATTTTTAGGAGAGATGGGGTTTTACCATCTTGGCCAGGCTGGTCTTGAACTCCTGACCTCATGATCCAACTGCCTCAGCCTCCCAAAGTGCTGGGATTACAGGTGTGAGCCACCATGCCTGGCCATAACCTTTCCTTTCATTTATTCTTCACTGTAGGCCTTGAGAGTGGATACACCCTCTAGATGAGGACATTGAGGATAAATAATCAGCATGGCTCAGGTCCCATAGCTAGTGAGTTGCAGAGCCAGAATTTGGACCAGGGGCCTGGAACTCCAGTGGGACATTAAACCCAGGTCTGTATCTGATTCCAGAGCCCACATGCATGTGCTACCTGCAAGCCATGTGGGGTATTAGCTGAATGAAAGATGAGCAAGGATGTATAATAATTAAATTGAGTCATCTGGAGATGACTTACATCCCTCACTTGGGCCGTGCACAGACTTTTTCCACATCTTATAAAGGGCTAAATAAGCAAATGCCAGAACAAGATTTGCAGAGATTTACCAGGGATTGAGCGACTTCAGGCCAGGCTTCCAGATCTGCAGCCACTGACCACGCTGCCTCCTTATTAGCACTCTTCTGCCTGCTCTGGGGATGGTGCTGGAGGGCTTTGGTTAGATAAGTGCTTTTCTCCTTCCTCTGGACTCATGCTTGTATTCAGCGGAGGCTCCCTGCACAGGCGAGAAGCAGATTTGTTGGCCTCTACCCTCAGGGGATCAGCCCTCTGGCTGTCTTGTGGTCCGAAAGCCCCAGGCTTACAGGATAGACTCTTAACATCCCTGCAAATTCATCTCTGCCTGCAGATCATGAAAGAAGTCCGGCGGGCGCTCTGCAACGCAGCCACGGATGACAGCAAACTGCTTCTCCTCAGCGCAGTGGGGAGCGTGTTCTGCAGCGGCCTGGATTATTCCTACCTAATTGGCCGGTTGTCCAGTGACCGGCGGAAGGAGAGCACTCGGATTGCAGAAGCCATCAGGTGAGCTCTGCTCCTTCCTGTTCCCACACCTTGGGGTCCTGCGTAGGATGACCAAGTAAAAGTACAGGCTGCTCAGTTACATTTGAATTTCAAACAACCAGGAATTTTATTTTTAGCATAAGTACATCCTGTGCGATACTTGAGACCTGCTTGCATTTTTAAAATGTTGGTTATTTATCTGAAATTCAGATTTCAATTGGGCATCCTATATTTTTATCTGTAACCTTAGTCTTGCCAAAATTAGGGATGCTTTGCCCCTCTAGGCTAGATCCTGCTTTCATTCTTTTGATCAAAAAGATTTTATTTGCTCTCAAGGCCTGAGTCTGGTAGTAGCCATGTGTCACGCACACTGTTTCCGCCCCCTGCGTGATGGGGAGGTTGTCTGGTTGTTTCTGGGGCCCAGCACTGCCGTGGCTTAGCAATGGGCAAGTTGACGGAGGGGTTCCCTTGGCAGCTGTGTGTTTGCAGACTCAGTGAGGTACAGAGTATTTCCCCCTGTCTTAACGCCCCTAGGCAAAAGTTGGGATCCTGGAGGTGACATCCAGTCCCAACAATGAATACCCTTTTGGGACACTAAAGGGGAGTTATTTCCCCACTCTTTAACAGTATATCAAAAGCAAGTGAGTGTGATTTCTAGACACTACGGCTGTTTAGCTGGTTTACAGCTGTCACCCAGTGTTCACCTGGACGGGGCTGCTGTATCTTGCTTAAGAATCAGACAAGTCACAATTCAGGAATGCCCCTGGTCACATGAGGAGGAACATTTATTCCACATGGTGTCACGGTGCTTCAGGCCACAAGTCAGGGATTTTCTGGGGCCTCCAATCTCCATGACTCTGTCGAAATGCCACACAGAGGGAGGCCGAGTCCCACGAGGCTACAGGGGGCTGTGAGGGGTTGCATTGTTTCCAAGAGGTAACGCTGGGATGCTCTTGTGTGTGGAATTCTGAGTCCCTCTTCAGGGTGAAGAATCCACTGGGGCCCCTGCTCCAAAACACCCGTGTGTTTCCTGCTGCAGAATTCTTGCCAGAAGAGACACGACGAGCCTGAGCACTGTTAGGTGGAAAGGCGTTGTGGTTATGGGATGCTCAGGCTTCCTGGCTGTGCTCACATGGTTTGTGCTTTGCCTGGTCCCAGCTATGCCCTCTTGCTACTGCCTTTCCATGTGTCAAAGGGACCGCAGGATTTCCGGCGTGCTTCTCTCCTCATGCATGAGGCCACCAAAGCCCACCCAGAGAACTGGGTGTCCATTTTTGTGACCCATGAAGCCTCCATTCATGGTCTTTATCTGCTTTATAAATTTCAGTGGAGGCATTAGCGGGATTTCCCAGGGAAACCTGCCTGACACAGCCCCTCATCTCCACTGCATGCATACACAGCTCAGTAGCGTGCAAACCCCTTGTAGTGAGTTGAAGTATGACCCCCAAAAGATATGTCCATGTTCCAATTCCTGGAACCTGTGAAGGTGACCTTATTTGGGAAAAGGCCCTTTGCAGATCTAAGTTCAGAGTCCTGGGGTGAGATCATCCCGGATTTGGAGTGGGCTCCAGATGAAGAGAGAACTGACTTCATAAGAGGGGACACAGACAGAGGAGAAGGTGATGTGACAGAAAAGGGAGAGCTTAGAGTCTTGCAGCCTCAAGCCAGGGAGCTCCAAGGATGGCCAGCCGCTGCCGGAAACTGAGAGCGAGGCCTGGTGCAGCTTCTCCCTCAGAACCACCGGGAGGAACCAGCCCGGCCAACACCCTGATTTTGGACTTGTGGTCTCCAGAACTATGACAGAATATATTTTGATTGTTTAAGCCCCCTAGTTTGCAGTGACTGTTCCCTGGGAAACTAATACAGACTGGAAGGAATCGTTAGCAGCTCAAAGAGCCCCAGCTTTTCAGGCTCTCATCTTAGGCAAGGGCCCATCCTGACCTCTGCCCAGCATCTTCAATGGCCGCTCCTTCTGGTGGGCACCTGTTCACTTCTGCTGGGGGGTCTATTAACAGACGATCCCTGACAGCTACAGGCAAGGTGCGACTCCCCCGTCAGTCCTGGAATGACACTGATGAGGCTTGTCGCAGTGTGGGGTGGGGGTAGGGGTCATTCCTGCATGTAGGAATAAGGATCGCAGCTGGGTCACCATGGGGTTGGAAGTTGAAGAGAAACAGGGTACCCAGGGGGTCAGGACTCATAATGGATTTTCCCAGAGCCCCCACTGAATGATTCCTTCCCATGGCTTTGCATGCCCAGTCTCTCTGGTGACGGCAGCGTCTCCCTGGCCTGTCCCTGCCTTTTTGTCTTAGATGTATCAAAGCTGAGGGGCAAAACGTTTTCTCCTGTCCCCATGGCCTCTACCTGTTGGGGTCTGCAGGGTGATGTCACTGCACCTCCAGACACTTGAGAACCAAATTCATGGAGAAAGAGGTTTCAGAGGCAGGCAGGGTTGAAAGCTTCACCTCTAGGAAGCTGTAGGAGGACATGGCTGGGGCCTGGGGCCCAGACTGGTTTCTGACTTTCCCAGCTGAGTAGTCCAGGGGGCCCTGAAGCAGAGATCCCAAATAAGATGAGAGACTGAACGCTTTAACCTACCTCTGGGGGAACATGGCCAGTGGAATTCGGACTTTTACCATCTCAGCAGGCAAGTGAGCTCCCCTTAGGCAGAGCACAGGGTGAGATGGTGGACGCAGGAAGAATTCTTCTCAATGCTTCAAAGGGAGCAGAAGTTGCCAGTTCATGAGCTAGCAGGGATGGGGGACTGGGAATGGAGATGTCCCCTGCACCATTGGTCCCCAGCCCCGACAGCACAGGGAGACCTGAGAGGGCATTTCCAAGACCCAGATGCTTGGCACCACCCCCAGGGGACCCCGAGTTATTTAGGCTGGGGTGGAGCCAGCGCATCTTTGGATGTGAATCTTCCTTGGTGGTTCTCAGGTGCAGCCAGGGTTGAGAACACGCGCCTTGTGCTAACGAGATTTCTGCGCCACTGATTGAGAGCACTGAGAGAAACACAAAATTCTTATTTGTATGCAAGAGAGAAAAGGTGGTTATTAAGGAGATGAGGGTGAAGAAGGAGGTGATACAGGCATGGGAAGAATGAGAACCACAGGCAAAGATGGATGGAGGTGCAGAAGATATGGCCGTGTAGAGACAAATACCCCCCAGAGTTAGAAAGAGACTGTGGTTCGCCCGTCAGCGCCAAACTTTTTTGAGGCATCTCCAGCTCTCCCAGCTTTGGAGTGTTCCTTTGGAGGCCACACTCTGGAGTTGGTCAGCGAAGCATTCTGCAGAGGACATTTAGTGGATTTCCAGAGGAGCGTCCTGAGGGAAGAGCCCTGTCGTTGAAAGGAGTTTGATTCCTGCTACACGTTCTGTGCCCGCTCCTGTGGATTTTCTAGGTGAATTGGCATACTTACAAGAAGTCTCTTATGAAAGAACTTCCTTCAGAATCTAGCAGGGCAGAAACATTTTTTTGCCCCCATCTCTTCTCTTGGAACACACTTTTGGTAGGGCTGACCAGGCGTGCTGCATGGCCTTGGCACCCCGTGAGTGGTACTCTCACCCCCTCCTCATCCTTACCTAAAGAAAACTTGTACACATGTGACCGGGACTGGTGACTGGGACTCATCCCTCTGCAAATGTTTGATGAATGAACAAGCAGATCTGGGGCGAGCTCAGGTGATTTGTTCAGAAGCCTCCCTCCAGGATCCATCCCGAAGAGAGGCTGCCTCCTCTGAACTCGTTGTAGGTGACAAGGTGGCTTGTTCAAGTGTGGAATTCAGGAAAGCAGTGTGGGCTAGCAGCTGCTCACGTGGCACCTGGAAGCAGGCTGCCTGGGCCCACACCTGCCTCTACACTTGTTGGTGGTGCAGCCTTGGGCACATCACTGATCTCTCTGAGCCTATTAGCTCACCCAGGAAATGAGAACAATCAAAGCGATGGTACTGGCCTCCCTGGTGGATTCGTAGGATGAAGAATAAAAAGATACTCCATGTGAAACACTTGGGCTATTCCTGGCACATAATACATACTTGGACTTACTATTACGGTTGTTGTCACTATGGCTGGCGCTTCCAGCCATGATTTCTAGCTAAGCTGATTCTAAGACAAGGGAGTGGGTGCCTTGGACCAAGGAGTGGGTTAGAGACTAAGGAGTGGCCTGCTGGGGACCTCTCTGGGGGCCCCAGGATGGCAGTCACCGTTCAGTCCTGTGCGGGCTAATTTGGATCTGACCTTTGGCTGGGGGAGGGTTCTCCTCCGTGGCTCTGGTCAAAGGGAGCGGGTAACTGGATCTCAAGACAAATGCTGATTGCTCTGGGGGAAATTGAAACATTCCCGTGAGCAGAATTTGGCTTCTGGGTCTCCTGTAGCCTAGGAGAATGGATCACAGACCAATCTGAGAATCGAATGAAGGCAGTGTCCACCCTCCCCGGCAGGTGCACTACCCACAGTAATAGCAGCACGGCTCGAGCGCTCTCTGCGTGTCAGCCCTGGGCTAGTGCTTTGCATGGACCCTCTCCTTCCATTCTTATTCCACTCCTTACGTGGCATAAGGTCACTGATTTTCCCATTTTACAAAGGGAGAAAATGAGGCTCTAGAGACCAGGCAACTTGTCCAAGGTCTCACCATTAGTTAGAAGCAGAATTGAGTCTTCTCTCCGAGTTTTTCAGATTCTGAAGTTCTGACTCCTTCTGCCACATCTGTGCAGCCCAGCAGCTTTGTCAGGCAGAAGCCACAGGGCTCGGGTAGAGCAGAGGAAGCTGCGTGGGCCAGGTCAGCCTGATGGCCTTGGACGTGGGGGAAGGTGGCATACAGTCTTCCCCACGCAGCCCCGCCGCCATCGCACCAGGATCAGATATCTGAGCTGCAGGGCCTGTAATGCAATATCCTGTTTGCTGTTGGTTCCCTGTGATAGAGATCTACAGCCCGAGGTGAGAGAAAGAGGATGGGGGTGGCCTTCATTAAATGTCAGGTGACATTTTCACATCTAGGAAATGAAGTGCGAGGCAGGTTGGATGAAGCAGGAGGGGCTGGGGTGGAGTGTCAGAGCTCTGTATGCCTGGTCCCCTTTTCCCTGTGTCCCTGATTCCCCTGTATGGATCTCAGGCTGGAAATCACAGAGTGAAAGGCTCTGGGGTCCTGTAGAGGAAAACTCTGGAAAGTCATGAGGACTGAAGTCTATTCCTGAAGGATGTCATGTGGTGGATGGAGCCGAGGTGGTGACAGTATCAGAGAAGCTTACAGGAAACCCACGACAGGGAGGCTGTCTTGACAGGCATGGAGCCCCTTTTGTTGAAAACATCCAGCAAAGGCGGAATGATGCATCCTTGGACTGTTACGGAGGGAATTCTGCACCGAGTGGAAGATATGGCTCCATGAGTCCTAAAGTCCTTCCCACCTCTGAGATCTAAGATTCTGGAATTGTATAAGGTCCCTCAGGAATGGGATGTTTGACAAAAATCACCCAAACCCCCTGGGATTGTACAAAGAAGTTCATATCCCCTGCAGACTGCAAATTGCTTTCAGTGAAAAGCGCTTGCAAAAACTGGTGACCTAAGCTAAAACCTAACCATTGGGTTAGGAAGTGAATGATGCCAGGAGATGGGCCTCTGGAATACCAAGCATCCCAAGTCATGGAGTCAGGACTCCCTCTCTGAAATAGTGCCTTTTGGGGGCCAGGAGGGACTGAGAGGTAATACCACCATCTCAAGCAGTGTGATGCCTCAAGCCTGAGTCAGAGGTGCATACTTTCATGATGACTTACATAGATTGTAAGATACCTCCTACCCCAGCAGAACATTAAGCAGGCTTCTCACAGTTGAATCTGATCCCAGTACATCACTGTGATAACCACAGTGGAAGAGTTGGGGGAAGGAACAGTATTGATTGAGAAGGGATAAATCAGCCGGGCAATTGTATTAGTTAAGTATTAGCTGTTGTAACAAATAAACCTCATAGATAGAAATGTACTTCTCACATACATAAACCTAAAAGAGGTGTCACCATCAGCCCACAGCTGTTTTCCCAATGGTGACTCTGACTTCTTCCATCTTGTGGCTCAGCAAATGTCTACCAAGACCACCATGCTCATCAAGATGAATGAGCTTGGAGGACAGCATGGTGGGAGGTTTGGTGGGCACCTGCATGTGGTACCTGTGGGTTTTTGCTTGCATTCTGTTTGGCCAGCACTTGCGGACTTGGCCACATCCACATGCATTCGGGGCTGGGAAATGTGGTCAGCCAGTAGACCCAGGAAGAATACGAAAAATAGATTTGGCAAAGAGCTGGTTCGTCATTGCCTCACCTGTACAGTCTTTGCTCTTGTTCTGGCAGACTCATGTATTTGTTCAACAGCTATTTACTGAGTGCTAATTCCAATACTGATGGAAGCCAGGCAGTGCCCCGGGCAGACCTCTGGGTGTCCCTAAGGAGCTAAAGGGAAAGAAGAATCTAAAAACAAGCAAATAATTAGTTAAGGTGATTGCAAATTGTGACATTGGTGTATTCTAAGAACTCTCAGAGGCCTGTGTGGCTTGTGCACTATGAGCAGGGGCAAGAGTGATGTGAGGGAAGCCTGGAGAGGTAAACTGAGGCAGGCGAGGGTCAGACCAAGGTTATGGGCATTTGAATTTTAGTCTTGTGAGTTCTTCTAGTTTCTAATCTCTCTGAGAGTAATGAAGGATACAGACTTTACTAGACATCTTGGACCTTTCCTCCATGTCCAGATGAATATTAAAACTTTATGGATCTTACATAGCCACTAGGAAAAGGCAAAAAGCCCTCTGAGGCAAAGGAAACAGAGGTCATTGCTGATAGCTTTGCTTAATTAGTAAAGATACCTTGCTCAGTGCAGAAGGGCAGGGTGAGAAAATACTTCCCAGTCTTCTAGCCATGATTCCAGTTCCTGCCTACAGGTAGTCTAGTTTTAGTCAGAGCCATGCTAACACGTCGACTGCCATCAGCATTTTAGAACCACTCTTGATGAGTCTGGCATCCCTGCAGGTAATTCAGAATCAGACCATCCTAGGTCTGATTTTTGAAAGAAATTTTAAATGTCATCAATCCCAAAAGGTACCCACCATTGAAGCATGATGTCCCTCTACGGCACCACCCAACATAATCATCCAGCTGAAATGCAAATACCTCCAGGAGTGAGAAATTTGTCCCCGACAAAGCCACTCCATTCACCTTTGGCTGGAGATGTTAGAACATTCTTTCTCTCTTTGAGTTGAAATATGCCTCCCTGTTACACCTGCCGTTTGGTTCTGATTCTGCACCTTAACATTCAGGTTAAGTTCCTCAGGATATATACAAATTCTGTCAATATCCAGGGTGTCCGTATAACTTACTGTCTAAGCCATGGCTTTTGAGAGTGGAAGCAGGTGGTAACTGGGTGCAGTTCTGGGACACGGGGCATGAACTGGGGCAATCTGAGCAAACCAGGGCATGCAGCGACCCTGGCGGTATACCTCAGAAGACCTGACAGCTGGTGGTTCTGTGTTGAGGCAGTGAGACCCTTGCCTGGCACCTCTCACCTCTGACGACCTGAGGGTGCATCATAGCACCTGGGAGAGTCAGAGATTCTGGTGGGGCTTGGCAAGCTGTGCTCACCTGTTCAAGAGGGTCTTCTCTCTCTCCCAGGGACTTTGTGAAGGCCTTTATCCAGTTCAAGAAGCCTATCGTGGTGGCCATCAACGGGCCAGCCCTGGGCCTGGGTGCCTCCATCCTGCCTCTCTGCGACATCGTGTGGGCCAGTGAGAAGGCCTGGTTCCAGACGCCCTACGCCACCATCCGCCTCACGCCTGCTGGCTGCTCCTCCTACACCTTCCCCCAGATCCTGGGCGTGGCACTGGTAAGCCTCCTGTGATACCTGGATTCGGGCCCCAGCAGGATCCTGCCTCTGCCTTGAGTTTAGGGTATGGCTCTTCATGGGGCTAGAAACCTGAGGGTGTTGTCAGCCTGAGGATCAGCCGGGCTGCCTCAGATCCTCCACACCGTCGGTGCCGGATGGAGTAGCCTGGCTTGAGAAGATGGCGATGAGGCCAGTGTATGGACCGTGCACTCTGCATGCTGTCTCAATTATTCCTCATGCCAGCCTCCTGCAGGTATCTTAGGGTCAGCTGGGTGCCGTAACAAGGTTTCAGTGGCTTGAACAACAAAACTTTCCTTCTTACCCTTGCATGGCCCAGCATAGGTGTAGGAGCCACCCACGCTGTCTGGGGACCCAGGTGCCCCCATCCAGTAGATGTGCCCTCACTTCTGGCCAGTGGGAGAGAAGGGGTAGCCAGAAGCATCGTGCAGGAGGGCTTCACAGGCCAGGCCTGCAGGGGCATCTTCACCTCCACTCATGTGCCATTGGCCATGTTTCAGCCTCTGGCCATATGCGCCTGCAAGGGAGGCCGGAAGACGTAGCCCAGCGCATGTCCAGCAACAAGGGGGAAAGGATTCAGTGAACACAGAACAGTCTCCACCCCGTGTGGAAACAGATGAATTTCCATCTTACAGATGGAACGTTAAGCTTGGAGAAGTTAGCCGTGTCACCAGGTGCGGCAGACAGAGCTGCTGTGCAATGGAGGCAGCAGAGCCCACTGTAAGCTGTGGTCAGATTCTGCACCAACACGCAGAAGTGAGTCGGGACAGGGGAGAGCAGTGATGACAGCCAGCACGTAGGAAGCACTTGCTGTGTGCTGGGCTGGGCTGTCAACGCAGTCCACAGCCCTGGGAGGCAGGACAGCTGTGATCCCCATTTTGTGGATGTGGAGACTGAGACTAGAGAGGCTTGGTGAGTTGTCTAAAGGCATGCAGTGGTAATCCCAGTTGTGGGATTTCAGCACCAACAGGCTGGTTCCACTGTCTGTGCTCTGAACACAGCCTGTTATTAAATAGGTCCCACAGCTGAGGGGTGAGTCTGAGATTAGCTGTCAGGACCAGGGAGGGGTTCAGAACGTGTAGCTGGTCCGTGTAGGCATTGGAGGCACCATGCTGCTGAGTCTGGGCTTCCTTTGATGGGCTCCTCCCTTGTGGACTCTTCAGAATTCTCTGCTGTTCAGAGTAACCACGAACTCTGAACTGAGTTCTGATGGGCTAATCCTTGTTTCATAAGCATGGGTCCAAGCTGGATCTCAGAAGGTTCTCAGAGTCCCCTCTAACCAGTCATCTTCCTTTTTCCCTCCCTTTCTTCAAATGCTGCAAATCTACCAAGTGCCAGGCTCTCTGCACCCACCAGGAGTCCGGGGTGAACAAAAACCCCTGATCCTCAGATCTGTTCCCCAGCTCAGTGTCTTGAAAGGAGGTCCCACCTTGTTCAGAGAGGACCCCTTTGAAGAGGTGGCATTTGAATGGACGCAAGAATTCCAGGCAGAGGATGCATGAAGGTGGGGACGGAGTGGGGAGTGGGCCTGGCAGGCCCTGGGTTGAGAGTGGTCAGGTCAGTGGGGCCTGATGAGGACAATGGGGAGAGGGCAAGGGACAAGGCCATGGCAGTGTATATGGCTGGCCCGTGCGAGCCTGCACGCCGGGGAGGGTGCTGGGCTTTCTGTGTTATGCCCACCTCAGCAGGGTCTGCCAGGGGTCCACTGGGGCATCTGCCAGCAGACTCTGTAGGTCACAGGAGACCCCACAAAACTGTCAGAGAAGCACATCCTAGGTGACGGAGTCAAACCCTGTAACCCCAGAGGAAAGGCTGAGTGCTGCCTCCCGGGCCCTGCAGAGTTGCTTCTTCCAGCCGATGGTGGCCCCACGGCTATTGTGAATTGTTCCTTCTTAGGGAGAGACTCCGGGATTTCTTTTGATGTCTTGACTTTATCGGAGGGTGAACACCCCGCCTTTGACATCACTCTCGTGCTGCACATTCTCAGGACTGTGACTGTTGCATCCGGGAACGCACCTGTGGAAGGGCGGGGCTTTTTACATTGGATTTCTTCCCCGTCTTCCTTCGCAGTTCCATCTCCTGTTGTTTTCATCCGAGGGCCTGCAAGCCCATTTTTCTCATCTCTCAAGTCCTGCTTTTGTTTCAATAGTTAGGCTGATATGCAGTGTCCTTTTTCCTTCCTTAGTATTCCTCCTTGTTCCATTTTGAAAATGACATCACCAATCATAACAAAAACAGCAAATCACATACCAGTACCCCTTCTGCACATACCAGGCCGTGTTCTAAGCACCCCTCAGTTAATCTTGCCACTGTGCTCGGAGCTTGGTGCTGTCATTATGCTTCTTGGATGGCAGAGAAAATTGAGGCTTTGTGACGTTAAGTGACTTGCCCTGAGTCACACATCAGTGACTAAACTGTTTATGTTCTTGTTTTCTTAGCTCTAGAGGGGGTTGTTTGTTAATTTTGTGGGTCTTCACCAGGGTCACCCTACCTCTATCCAAGAATCCCCTTCCTCTCTGAGTCCTTATGTTTCTAGATAATACTCCTAAGTTCTCTTGAAAGGACACTGCAGAGTGTGGTATCTGAGGGGTGGCCAGGAGCCTTTCTGTACGAATGGAGGCCTCACCTTGTACCTCGCACCTGCCAGGGGACAGCTGCCAGTGGATCTGAATCCAGGTTCACTGGAGCAGATATGGCCAGTTGCCACTTCTCCCAGTGACCTTCTACTGAGCTCGTTTGACTGAGGTGTTCCTCAGAAAGCATCATGGCCTTTGTTTGTGTTCAAATCTATAACCAAGCAAGCATATGCTAAGGCTTATTGTCAACATAAAAGATTGTCCTCTGGCGTGGAAGATTGTCCTCTGGGTCATCATGACCCATCAGTGACAACCAGGACTAAGCAGGGGATCTTATGTGTAGCTCTGGAGGTCTGAGAGTGCCTGGCATTTTAACACCAACCCAAGAGGAGCTAGCACATAGAGGCAGGAGGAGAGAGTGTGGGGAAGCAGGTGGGTGGCAGATATGGAAGGCGTTGTCCGCTGTGCAGACTCTTATCACCTGATGTGACCATTACGCCCTAATTATCAGTCACTGTCTGTAAGTTGCAGCTTATTACTACCACGTTCTCTATCTGTGCCTAGGACCTCATCTGTGTAGCTCCTCTCAGACCTTATATGACAGCTGCAAATTTCAAAGCAAAAGGAAGTTCTCTGGGGAATGTGGTACAGAGATAGCCCAGGTCACCAGCACCCAGGGAAGGCTGGTCTCTGCCCTTCATGACTGGGCAGTGCCCTTGGTCAGCCCTGAGCCACTGAGAGAGATGCACCTCTCTGCCTTGGTATTCCTGTGTTATTCAGGACCTTTTTAGCTGCCAGTGATGGAAATGCTTTAACTAGTTTAATTTTTTACAAAGGAGCTTAATGGTTCTCCCAGCTGGAAAGTCCGGAAGTGGCAGTTCCCTTGGGGAGATAGGGCCCAGGAATGCAAGTGCCATCAGGTCTCTCTCTTTCTGCTTTTCTTCATCTTTCTCTCTCTCATTCTTCCCCCATTTCTCCTTTCCTTGTGGCCCCACCTCTCCACAGGCAGGACACAGCCGTGGATGGTCCTGGGGCTCGCTGATGTTAGCCTGGGGCTCGCTGTGACTTGCCCGGAGTCGTGTGTCTGTGACTAAACTGTTGATGTTCTTGTTTTCTTAGGTCTAGAGGGGGTTGTTGGTTAATTTTTTGGGTCTTCACCAGGGACACCCTATTCTACCTAGAATGGTCTGATTCTGAATTACCTGCAGAATTACCGCAATCAGAGATGAAGAAAGACTCCTCTACCACACCTGCAGCTGGAAACCCCACTTGAGCTTTATTATCTAGGGGGAGCATCTCTTTATCCCTGGGCTGTTGTGGGCTGGGTACATTTCAGTGCCAGTGATATCATCACGGCTGGGTCATGGGCTCTGAAATGTACCCAGCCCACAACCCATGCCCATGTGTCTGCCACCAGAAATGGGGAGGGGTGTGAGGCATGCAGAGTCGCAGTCAATACACACGTCCTTTGGGGAATTTAACGAAAGCTCAGAAAAATACACATGGACACGAACATTTCCATGAAATTTCCAAATCTCGTGTGACCCCAAAATAAATAAAATAAGGATCTGGAAGACAAGATGCTTCCCAGAACGGGGATGGTTGCAGGTGGCAAGCCCTGGACCCACTGAGGGACATGGGTGGACTTCCAGGCCCTCAGTCTTCGCCTGCCTTTGCTTTTTCAGGCCAATGAGATGCTGTTCTGCGGGCGGAAGCTCACCGCCCAGGAGGCCTGCAGCAGGGGGCTGGTGTCGCAGGTCTTCTGGCCCACCACATTCAGCCAGGAGGTCATGCTGCGGGTCAAGGAGATGGCAGCCTGTAGCGCCGTGGTGAGTTCCCACGCCTGCCCCGTGTTTGTCCTTATGATAGACCCATTGTACAGATGAGGACAGCAAGGCTCAGAGGGCTTCATTGACTTGCCAGCAGTCACAGAGGGAATAAGCAAAAGACCCTTTGCAGTTTAACAAATGCCTTTTCTCGGTATTGACAGCTTCATTCTGAGGGAGACAGTCAGCATTATTACATATTCTCCATCATCTCTGGGCAGAGAAACCTCACAGGAGAGATGGATACTCTGGGGTAGAGTCACTGCTTTCAAAGTAAGTCCTAAACACCCGCAAAAGCACGAAACATCTATAGCTTTCAAAGAAACGAGAAGCAAAGGCAAATAAGAACAAAAAGTATTGAACCCATCCAGAGATGACTAGAGAAAGCTGTACACGCCGGGCCTTTATTTCATTTCTTTTCTCTACCGACTGCCGGCACATTTAAATGTCACTGTTTGAAGATGCACTGAAAAATACATAAACAAATAACACCTCCGCAGAGGCACTGGTTTTTAATTAAGTGTTCATTTTATCTCATAACTGTGACTCGGAGCACAGCAGGGGAATATCCTGTGGGAAGGTGGAGACGAGGCCACTCCTGCAGCCCCGGGGCTGGTTCCGGAGCTCAGAGAAGCGTTTTGGGAGATTGAGACTTTAGGACTCTCTCCGTGCTTGAGAAACAGGGAGCTGCTGGGTGCATTTTTGGGGCAAGACTTTTGCCCCTCCCTTCTTTCTCTCCCTCTGCCTGTGTTCGCACCCGGCTGTCCTGCTTCTCCTGCTGGGCCTCATCCCCATATATTGGCACCTACTGTGTTTAAGCCCTGCCCCTGGCAAGCTGAACAGTGCCGTTGGGGTGATGGTGATGGTGGGGGGCGGGGGGGTCTCCACCTTGTTAGTGAGCACTCACATGGGCCACGGGCGTTGCTGATCTCTTCACATGGACTCTCTCTTAAGCTTGCTAATGACTGGGGTGACCGACTTGCCCCACCTTGTCTGGGACTCTCCTGGTTTTAGGACTGAAAAGCCTGCAATCCCAGGAAACCCCATTGTATTAGTGCATTCTCACACTGCTGATAAAGGCATACCCGAGACGGGGTGATTTATAAAGAAAAGGAGGTTTAATAGACTCACAGTTCCACGTGGCTGGGGAGTCTTCACATCATGGAGCTTTGGATTCTAAACCTGTAACATGGGGATAAAAAGACTACTTACTTTCAGGGTTATCATGAGAAGTAAATGAGAGAATTCAGGAAAAGTAATTCTCTTAGATTCTGTTGGTCAGTGGTGATCATAGTGGCATTATTATAGTTACGATTACAAATGTTACTACAGTCATTATTGCTATGATTAGTATTACTATCACTACTATGATGTTTTACTCACTACTATGATTATTACTATTGTTACTATGATTATTGCTCATTACTGTGATTATTGCCCACTGCTATGACTATTACTATAATTACCGTGATTATTACTCATTTCCATGCTTATTACTCTTGTTATGATTATTGCTCATTGCTATGATTATTATTACAATTGTTACTATGATTGTTGATCATTACTGTGACTATTAGTGTGATTATTGCTCATTGCTGTGATTATTATTTCTATTACTGCGGGTAGTGCTCACTATTATGATTATTATTACTCATTACTATGATGATGGATTACTGCCATCATCATAGTAGTGAGTAATAATCATAGTATGGTAGTAATCATCATAGTAATAACGCTGTAGGAATAAGACTGTAAATAAATATGTCTGTGTATATATATTATATACACAGACATGTATTATATATACAGACATAATGTGTATATGTTATATATAATATATACACACATAATACATGTATATTATAATGTATATACATACATATATACATATGTGTTTATATGTGTATAATATATAATTATATATACCTAATGCTATAGTGATGAATAATCATAGATCATTTATGATCATTTATCATAGCTGTTGACAGCAGCTACTACATTTATAACCATGATTACTGTGATCATTATTACTCATTACTACAATTATTACTATGTGTGATGGTGATTATTTATTCCTGTGATTGTTACTCCTCACTGTAATTATTATGATGGTGGTAGCTGTACTATTACTTGTCACCACCATGATTAGTAGCACTGTAGCCTGGACACGGGGCATTGCTCTTGGGGTGGGATGTATGGATACTGTGACACCATTTTTTCATTTCATTGTCTTACTCTGTGTTCTCATTGATCCTTGAGTTATTGCTGACAGATCATGAAAATGAATCACGGGGAGGTTAAAGCAGTGTCTCCTACATTTTTTCATGATGCCTATAGAAAAGGACTCTGTGTTCATGTCACCCTTGGGTAACAGGCAAGGCTCTAGTGCTCTGGGGTGATCTGGGCCTCACTGAGCCATCCCAGGGCCTCAGGGCTCCATGTCTGCACACATCTGGGATCCATTCATGGCCATGCTAGAAACATGGGACTGGGAAGGCCCAGGCTGAAGGACGTAGTCTTCGTTGGCTTCGAATATGGGAGGTTGACCAGTGCTCCATGGGCCAGGTACCTAGTTCTGGAGCAGAGTCACCAGTGCCCAGCTAACCAGGCCTCTCTATCTCCCTCCAGGTGTTAGAGGAGTCCAAATGCCTCGTGCGAAGCTTCCTGAAATCGGTGCTGGAAGACGTGAACGAGAAGGAATGCCTCATGCTCAAGCAGCTCTGGAGCTCCTCCAAAGGCCTGGATTCCCTCTTCAGCTACCTGCAGGACAAAATTTACGAAGTCTGAGGGGTCCTAGTTCATGGGCCCCCAACTTCCAACTCTGCCCTGTGTTTCGGAAACCGGAGCACAGCGTCTGCCCCGGCCAAGGAGTTTGTCGAGGTGTCTCTTTATGCCTAGGGTTGTGTCCATTTCCTCGTGTCCTTTGGTTGCTCCTCATTGGTTTGATTTTGTGTAATGGGTGGAAAACGCAGCATACTTGGCCTCCCCCACATCCCTGCCCTACCTGGACAGAGAGCTCTCCAGGGCTGTGTCTTCCCAGGGCTCCGCCAAGCACTGCTGTCCTTTCCCCACTTGCTGAAATGCACCATCACGGTCCAGGAAGGGGAAGACCACTTTCCCATCCTTCTGACTCAGGCTGTGTCTAGACAGTGCCTCTGACCTGGAGACTTGACCGTCAAGGCTCTCTCTGGTTGTATTTAGATCGGGTGTCAGAGGACGACCTATCTTAGGGAATTTCCAGACTAATGAGCAAAACGATGTGCACACCTGGCTTCAGTCTCCCTCCAGTGCAAATCTGTGTGACTCTTAGGGCTTGGTCTTAAAACCCAGTTGAGTGATTTACAAACCCAGATATTGTACATTTAGAAATGTTTTGTTAAATATATATTTTTAAAACAATGTAAGTGGAAATTCTGATAATTTATGTGTATTATATGTAAAGCTAGTTTTGCAAAAACAAACTACTAGGGAAATGTTTTTTCTTTCCTTGGACTTATTTTATTTATTTATTTTTGTTTATATATTGTGATGTCTGTTGTTCACACAGATGCTATTTTCATACTGCCCTGGACCAAATCCCACACGAGGTTCATGCCGTTGGGTGCGTTCTAGCAACGAACCATGTAGAAATAAAGTTCAGAGAGATGAAAACAGAAGGATTTCTGTGGACAGAAGGAATAGCGCTGCACCTCTGTGTGTAAAACGGCTCTCAGCTGTAATAATATAATACTAGTTCCTTAGGTTTGTCCTTAGGAAACGTCTTGGGAGAGTCTTCTCTTCCCTCTGCTGTCTTTAAGGAGATAAAGAACCCTCTCAGCCTGAATGATCCTGAAACAGACCCAAGCCCTAATTGTGTGATGTCGGGAAGGGGTGGGGATAGGCCCTACCTGGAAATAGTGTGTTGTCTATCTAGAGTAAGACTTTTTTCTTCGGGGCAAATGACCGAAGTTGGATTCCGCAGTCTTTTGCTTCCGTGTGATCAGTGATTTCTGGTATTGGCCCCCCAGGGGGTTGGGGAAGAGTTCCCCCTCTGCTGAGCTGTCTGGAGGTCTGACTCTTTTCCCCCAGAAGCTGAAATGACCCATCTTTTTTTCTAGTTTTTTATACACATAAGGAGCAATGACCAGGGATGAGACCTCCTTGCTCCAGCGCCCCTGGGCTGCAAGGGGCTTCCAGCAGCTGTGTTAGACCATCAGACTCAAGTCCCTGGATAAGCTACAGAAAAGGAAGGGTTTGGGGTTGTGGTTTTGGGTGGTGAGGAGAAAAATGTAAACCTCAAGTTGAGAGCAGACAAATGGAAGGGGAGTGTTCTGCATGAGGTTTAAATACATGGTCAAGCAGCCAGAGAAATTTAGATTCTCAGATTCTCAGGATGGAGGGATTTTTTCCCATTTCCCTCACAGCCCATGAGTATTCCTAGAGGCCCTTGGCCCTCCGCTTCTTCCCCTTTCCTGTTGGGTACCAGCCTTTCTTGGCCTTTCTTTGGAGAGAGTGGAATAAGCCAGCAAGAGGTGGGCACAGGTGGTGGAGGTGAAGCGGGCTCAAAAGAGAGTCCTGGTGACAGTTCTCTTAACTCTCTATGGTCCTTCAACTTCTCCTCCAGGCAACTGGGTGCACTGGGCAGGGCAGCTGCAATATATTCGTGGTCCTGAGCTCTGAGTTTCAAAGAACAGGTTGATTGTCTACACTAGATCTAGAGACATGGTTTTTAAGCAGTGACCCTCAAGTTTATCTGTACTACTGGTCCTTCTGATGACTTTGGTTCTCTCCCTGCAAAGCCTTTCTCCATTAAGAGTTTGTGAGGGTCAGGAAGGAGGGGAAACCTCTCCTTCAAGCAGAGGAGGATGGAATTGAAGTCCTTTGCACCCTCCTTTTTGTCCATGTAGGATCCTATAAAGACTGCAGACCTGCCCTGCAGGGAGTTACTATAGGGAAACACATGCTTTTCCCCAATGCCTGTTGTCGCAGCTCTACCTGGATTCCCCTTGTCTCCAAGCTCTACCTTGTTTCCTTTGAGAAAGCAAATGTGAACTTGCCAAAACACTTAGTTGAACCCGATTCTTGTATGTTGTGGCAGATAGTGTTTTCATACTGCTAAATTCTTGTTCGAAAGAGCCTCCTCATTTCTGTTGAGCTTCTGACTGGGTGCAGTTATATTCAACATCTGTTGAAGTGGGGTCAGGATTCTTCTTGAAAATGGAAGGGGATGTTTAGAAATTCCTTTAGATCAGTGTCCACCTTTGTTGCCTGCTTGAAAGAACCAGAAACTTTCAGGTTTGGATGAGTTATCAAATCCAAACTTCTGAACATTTCAAGGATCTCTGATGATTAAGGCAGGAATATGAAACCATTCCTAAGGTGGAATTCATGCTGTTAATTCCTAGCTCCTGGGTATAACGGGGTGGTGAAAGTCTGTATTTTGGTTGTTTGCATACAGTCAGTGCCACCAATTGGGTGAAAGTGGGTGCAATCTGTTTGCTGCAGGGTAGACTGAATTTTTCACTTTTTGGGTAGTTGTTTTGACAATGTGTAGGTGAATGCCAGGTAACTTACAGCAAATCGATCTGGGATGGAAAAGACAAGACCTCTGGTTGTGTCAGGGTTTATCCTAATAGCTTTCCTGAGATAGGGCTCAGACTTGCGTTTTTGATCTTCCACCCTAGGGCCCCCTCTCTATCTAAGGGATCATTTCTCCCCTCTCTCCAGCATTTTCTCCTACCTTCTCCCGTAAGTCACTCCCAAGAGCCTGGGCGGGTCTTTAAGGAATTGCAGCTCATCTTGGCAGCCCCGTCCTGCAATTAACTTTAGGTTTGGAAGAATAGCTGTGGGTGGGCAATTGAGGGCATTTCTTTAGTCAAGGGCCTTTTTAGCAGTCCACTGCGTCCCATCCTGTTAGCCATGCAGTGGAACTCTCCTTCCCTCTCTGCTCCAACCCCAGTGATGGCTCACTCCTAGCATCTCATGGGACCATCTGAGTTAACAGCCTTGTCCCAAGAGGACTTTGTGCAGAACATTTGTTGAGGTGGTCAGACCTCAGCACCATCTGGAAGGCACAGCCTAATGCTGATGTACTTATGTGCCCCTTCCAGCATAGAAGTAATGTCTGTCGGTAACAGCCATCAAAGTTACTGTCTAAGAATGACATTGGATAGCTGTGAGAAAGTAGTTGAGAATTGACTTAAAATATTATTCTTGTTTGGTATAGATTAAACTAGGAAATGTTCTCTCTGAAGCATGAAAATGTTTTTCCCATGTGAAGTTTAGTATAAGGATGGAAAAATAGTAATCACAATAGACTTTGAACAATGCAACTGTATCTCTGAATATCCACATTTAAAAACAGCCTTCACTGAATGCTGAATTGCATTTCCCATTATTGTTGGTTTAAAAAATTTCGTAAACTTTTTTTTTAATTTCGAATTTAGTCACATCCATGAAATTTTCCAATCTAGTTTCTGTGGAAATTTTTTAACAGAGAGAAACAAATAGAAACATCTTCAAATCCTCCTAAGTGACTATTTAAATTGCAGAGTTGCTTATCATCTGTTTTTCTGTATTCAGACACTTAGGTCTGTTGTATATATTAGTCTAGACACTCTCACTAATATACACAGTATTTAAGAAATGAGATTTCTTAAGTATTTTATTTTATTCTCTGTAAATGGTTTTGTATAATCTTTAAAATCTACACTTTGTAGATATTTAAGGGACACATTTGGGGTTGTCTTGCATGTATATTTTTGTTGTAGATAAGTGTTGCTTAGTTATTTCTGCAAATTTTGTTTGAAATGCTTACAGACTTTAATACAGTATATATTTTCAAAATATAAACTTTTATATTTCTGTGATAAGTTAGGATATGCGTTTTAGGCAATATTTTTCATTAATATCACTTGTTCTTTCGAAAAATAGCATTCTGGTTTGGTGCCAATTTTTTTCATTAGAATATAATGCTCTTATTTTGTTGGAGAGCAGGTTAATCTTTTTTCGAAGTAATTAAGTTTGAAGTATAATTTCAAAATGTATTGAATTTGTGAATAAGCCTTACCATTAGGATCAGTAAAATTTTCAACTTTGCAACTACATAAGTAGTTTAAGATCTCCCCATAAATTCTCACTGTGTGGCAGTTGATGGAGTTTGTGAACAGAGCCTTAAGCTTGTTGCAAAAAAAAAAAAATGGTAATACGGGTTGTTTCCTCCATGCAGTGTAAGCCATGCGGACGGACTGAATGCAGTCTGTAATTCATGGCTAATCTGAAGAGTTTGATTGAGATGATGGCGGCAGGGACCAGATAGGCACCTTGGTGATTGTCTTTGGCCATAAGAATGGACCAAGGACAGGTTTTCCAGAGCCACCTTCATACTGTAAACATGGTTTAGACACGGTCATAGGGAAGGCTGCTGGTCCATCATTTGTTCCGAACAAATGACATTTCCTGCTCCTGACCCTGGCAGTTGACCCCAGATTCCTTGTAGATGACTTGGAAACGTCCATTCTGGGTAAGGTCAGCACTCCTTGAGAGATGTTAACAAAGTTTACCTATGAGTCTTACTGTGTAGACAATCTGAAGTTGATTTTAGTTACACAATCAGCATTCCCATGTGTCCTCAGTGTCTTATCAATGAACTATGTGTATCAAGCCATACTAAACTGGAGTTTAGCAGGACAAAGGCAAACGAGATGTAGAATATAACGTATCAGCTGAATCTGTCTACCCAGGGCTGTTTTTATAGAATGTAAATCCTGGAGCTCCTTGACAGTGTGTCTACTGTGTTTGGGGTTTAATAAAACCAACTAGAATTTAGACTTAAAAAAGAAATTATGTTTCCTTTTGGTTGTCCACACTTCGGTAGTTCAGGGCGATCCTATGGCTAAAATCAAGTTATTTGATTCATCTCTGGTACGTGTTTATAAAGTCAGCCTATCAGCCATTAAGATGGAGATTTGCTTTAAATTTTTGCAGCGTGTGTGGCAGTCAGAAAAACCCGTATCTAGTTTTCAGCTTCGGTTCTGGCATTTTTATGGCTTAACCTTATCTCATTGATCCAACATCTAGCCTGATGCTGGAACTCTCAAAGTTGACTCTTAGAGGTTTGGAGAGTGTAGAGTTTCCCATCTAGTGTTTAATTTGTCCCTGTGCCATTAGTCTCGGCTTGAAGTCATTTGCCAATGTCGATGTTGACAGGATTGTGACAATATTGCCTTTCATAAAACCGAGGACCAAAGAATTCCATTATTGTAACAAAGCCTGAGTTTCATAGATTGTGGGCACATCTAGACAGATATGTATATGCTTGATGGTGCAGAGAAACTGCTCACTTCACCAACCTCATGCTCCCCCTGGCTGTCCATACAGAGGGATTCGTTGTCATATTGAGAAGGCTCTGAAAGATGAGTTTCTAATTGAAGCTCACTATCTCAGGTTGGTGTTTCTGCTGTGTAGTCCCAAGCCTGTATCCGTATCATAAAAGTAGAGGTCCGGCATTCCTCCAGGTTATCTGGCCAGTGTAGACTGTTCCATCTGAATATGAACCTTCAGGGTAAGAATTTTTCAGACGTGTCTATACTGAACAATAGGATCCTGCACTTGCCAAATGTCTGCCTCCTCATTCTTCATTGACCCATTCTAATTCCTGTTAGGTATGGGAAGAATTGTTTCAGTTCACTTTCCATTCTCATTCATGATGAAGTCATCGATCCATTGACCAGTCGAGAAACGATGGATGCTGAAGATGTGGTATTCTATTGGTAAGGCTTATTACCAAACTTCTGATAATGAAGCAGGCTACCAAAAACGTATCCAGCTCACCCTAGGAGTGTTTGGATTTGATCATGGATGTAGCACACACCAAAATCCACCAAGACCTTTGCAAAATTAGGCTACTTGTTTTATTTTGCCAGTTTATCATGGGAGAGTCTTTATCTAGTTCTGAATATTTGTAAGTCTGAGTACTTCATAGAATTATAAAGCAGGTACAGCTGACCCCTTCTCACCATGTTGTAAATATTTACTGAGACTGGGTGCAGTACTAAGGGATAATAATCTTCCGATTTATCAAATGCTGACTGTCTAGAGCAAATTGTACACTCTCTTTGTGAATGGTCCTGTAACGTGTATGAACACATTTCTGGGTGCCTTAGAAGTTGTATTTTTCATGTGTGCTAATATGCAGTATTTATACATTGTGAGAAGCTGCTTTGAATAAAAAGGTTGAGACTTCATCTGCATTTGCTTGTGTTCCCCCTTTTGCAGGCTGCACATAAAGTTCACGAGTATGTACTGTGGTTTCTGAACAGAGAAGTTTTTGGGGCCTTCTAGGGGTTGAGACATCTGATATTTCTAGGTTGCACCTGAATTTGGTGCCTGTGCTCCCTAGAGACTACCCAGATCAGTTATTCAGGAGGGCAGTCGTTAGGTGGGGGCAACAGCTTGATGCCAGAGGACCCCAGAACTGGGTGGGGGCACAGAAGTGATTTTTCAGAGGACTGATATGAGCATTTACCCATTCCCTGATATGCCCAGAATGGTTCCTTATACCAGGGCTCCCTCCTCAACTAGAGATAAACCTCTGTGGAGCTCAAGCTTGGACAATCCCAGCTGCCATGCATGGCTAACAATGATATTTGTCACTATGGACTTACACAAAGTTCTTTCACATACATGCTCTCATTGCTTTGATCATCACAACATGATTCTTAGAAGTGTCACCCTGGTGAGAACTCCAGGTTTCTAAGGCCTGGCCTTAGAAACATTGGGAGAGCTGCAGAAAAGACTGACTGAAAGTCTTTCAGGGATTTGTGATATTATGGGATTCTTGAAAAAGGATTAACACAAGGTCATCTTTCCTTCCATCCATCCATCCTATCCATCTATCTGTCTGTCCCTCATCCAACCATTCATTGATCCATCCATCCACCCATCTGTTAATCTACCTATCCTGTTTGTTTGTCTGTCATCCAACCATCCATGCATCTGCCATTCTTTCATCCATCCATCCTATCTATTAATCCATCTGTTCATCATTCATCCATCTATCCATCATTCTTTTGTTCATCTCTCCACCATTCTTCCATCAATCCTGTCTTCACCTGTCTGTTCATCCAACCATCTGTCCATCTGCCTCCCTCCTATCTACCCATCTTATCCATCTGTCCATCATCTAACCATCCACCCATCCATCCATCATTCTTCTGTTTATCCATTGTCCCATTCATTCATCCATCCATCCATCCTATCTGTTCATCTGTCCATTATCTGACTGTCCATCCTATCTGTTCATCTGTCCATCCTCAACCATCTGTCTGCCATCCTTTTATTCATCCATTGTCCAACCCATATCCATGCATCCATCTCCCTGTTCATTCACCCATCCATTCATCCATCTGTCCTGGCTATTTTCCATCATCCAACCATTGGTACATCTGCCATCCATCCATCCATCCATCCATCCATCCATTCTAACCATCCATCATCATTCTATTCCTCCATCTGTCCACCCATTCTTCTATCCATCCTGCCTATTCACCTCTCTGTTCATCCAACCATCTAGCCATCTTCCATCCTCCCATCCACCCATCCTATCCATCTGTCCATCATCCAACTATCCATCTGTCATTCTTCTGTTTATCCATTGTCCCATTCATTCATTGATCCATCCATCCTGTCTGTTCATCTGTCCATCATCAACCTTCTGTCTGCCATCCTTTTATTCATCCATTGTCCAACCTATATCCATATGTCCTTCTACCTGTTCACCCATCAATTCATACATCTATCCTGGCTATTTTTCCATTATCCATTCATTCATGTGTCTGCCATCCTTCCAGCCAGCCATCCATCCTACCCATTCATCTATCCATCATCTGTCCATCATGCTTCTATTCCTCCTCTGTCCACCCATTCTTCCATCTATCCTGTCTATTCACCTATCATCCAACCATCTATCTGCAATCCTTCCATCCATCCATCCTATCCATCCATCTGTCCATCATCTAATCATCCATCCATCCATTACTCTTCTATTCGTCCATTTGTCCATCCATCCATCCTATCTGTTCATCTGTCCATAATCCAACCATCCATCTGTCCTTCCATCCATCCATCCATCCTATTTGTCCATCTGCACATCATCCATCCATCTGTCATCCTTTTACTCATCCATCCATCCATCTGTTATCCTTCCATGCGTCCATTATCTTTCCATCCATCTATCCATCCATCCATCCATCCATTTGTTTATCCATTATTCCATCCATCCAGGGGTTAATGGGGCCCCTGCTCTGTCTCAGGAGCTGCACAGATACTGGGTAATCATGAGATTATTTAGCCACAGTCATACAGGAACTTGGAGTCTAGTAATGTGAGAAAGGTGGGTAATCTGCCATGATTCTTGACATGTCTACAGTACAGTGCTGGAGAGGACATCTTACGCAATCATGAACACTCTCTAGAAGATAATGCCACATCTTTTTAGGGGAAGACAGTCCCAGGCCACTTCTTTGCCATGCCTCACCACATGTGGCTCATGGGAAACACTCGTGCATCCTCTGCCCAAACTGATGCAAGGGATGCAAGCTCCTTCCTGCACAGCAGCAGCTGCCTCACTAGCGGAGTAGGAAGTCAGCCTCAGTCTCTTGTTCATTGAATTTCTCAAGCCTGAGTCAGACACCAATCCACTACGTCCGCCAAGTTTTGAGAGGTATGTATAAGGCCCCATTCTTCAACGTGAGATGAAGGTGGAGGCCTCTTCTTTTGCTTTCTGGGTGCGTGTGTGTGTAATATTGGGCGGCCCAGTTCTCTCTAATGGAATCCTCTTAAACCCTTCTTAATAAATGTAAGATACACAAATTACATCTAGAAATTATCCAGGCATTAGCAAGTGGTGATCTCAATATGTTGGCATTCTCCATATAAGAGAAACACTGTAGGGCTTTGTGGGCTGTGACAAGGACATGAGATTTCACTCCAAGTGAGATGGGAGACCCTGGAGGGTGCAGGGAGGAGTGCCTGTGCTGACTTGTGCTTTAACAAATTTCCTCCATGAATAGGCAAAAGCCAGTGAGGGCAGGAGCAAAGTCAGTATCATGAGACTCTTGCAATTGTCCATCTGCACCTCGACAAAGGCTTGAGTTTAATCAGAGACGGGGTGGTTGAGGTGGTGAGAAGGAGCAAAATCCTGAGTCTAAGGCAGACAAAGCTTTGTAGGTAGATGAACTATGGAGTCAGGGAGAGGGGTCAAGGGTGAGCCTGGGACTTGGAGCCTGAGCAGCTGCAAAACTATTATTGCCCATAACTGAGTCAGAAATGGCTCAGATTTCTGGGAGCGGGTCTGTGTGAGTGCCAGGAGCCCAGATGAGACCTGGTGATGATTTGACTCTGTGTCCCAACCCAAATCTCACTTTGAATTGTAATTCCCAATGTTTGGGAGGGACCTGGTAGGAGGTGATTGGATTGTGGGGTGGTTTTCCCTATGCTATTCTCGTGATAGTGAGTTCTCATGAGATCTGATTGTTTAAAAGTGGGTGGCACGTCCCCCGCTGCTCGCTCGCTCTCCTGCCACCTTGTGAAGAAGGTGCTGCTTCCCTTTCACCTCCTGCCATGATGGTCAATTTCCTGAGGCCTCTCAGTCATGCTTCCTCTTAAGCCTGCAAAACTGTGACTCAATTAAACCTCTTTTCTTCATAAATTACCCAGTCTCAGGTAGTTCTTTATAGCAGTGTGTGGGCAGAATAATACACCTGGTTATCGTAGGTGCCAGGTGTCTGGCTTTGCTCAGCCTTTGAGGATAACAACTGTGCCTGCCTCTAGGGACTTTTTGAAGGATTAACAGAGTTACACACACCTGTATATATGTCTGTGTGTCTGTACATTTGTGAAAATATATATGTATATAAAGTTTAAGTATATAAATGGCATTGAAATATAAAATTGTATGATATAGAAAAGTTATTGGTGTATAGTAATTTTTAATGATTAAATGAAATTTGCATATGAGATTTATATATAAATGAGTGTATGTGGTATTTAGAACAGTTGCTTACATATAGTCACTAATGACTAAATGAACTTTTCACATGTGTGTATATATATATGCAAGATATTTTACATGTCATGTAAATTAGATTACATGTCATTACACAATTATTAGTACAGTTGTTTGCATATAGTCATGATTTAATGACAGTGTGATTTTTGTATATGTGTGTTTTAGGTATATTAGATTTATATAAATATATGAAAGATATATATTTACATGAGATTTTATATATATCTACATGAGATTTTATCTATATATAAAATACTTAGAAGAGTTTTGGACACATTGTCACTCTTTAGTGATTCAGCTTTATATATATGATGACATTACATGTATATAATATTTATTTTAAAATATGAGATTGTATAAATGCATGCATGCATATACAAACACACACATATGTGCATATCTTTAGGACAGTTCCTGGCATGATGTCGTCACTTAACCAATAGTGACCATATTAATACTTAGGCTGGCAAATGCCATGGGCAGGGCTAGGGCATGCCAGTCAGTGAACCCAGCACAGGTGTCCTTCTCTGAACACGTGCAGGCCTGGGCACAGCCAAAGTGGGAGCCAGGAGAAAGCTGGTCGTGATGTGGTAAAGCCCCTGTGGTTTCCCAGAGAAGGATTTGCAAGCAAGGTCTTTGCTGGTAGCCAAGCGGAGCATTGTCCTCCTAGAGAAACTCCCTGATTAAGAGGCCATGGCATGCCCCTCCTCTTCTTTGGTCTTCTGTGTCATCTGTATGTGGGGCTCCCACTGCCTCTCTCAGAGTTGGTGAGCAGATTGAATGAGTGTGTATGAAACTTGCTGTACTTCCCCCAGGGATTCCATAAAGCAGCCCCATTAAAAGCTCTTGCATTTGGAGATTTCCAGTGATGTTTCTACTTCTCCATCATTCACATCCTTTCCTGGAAACAAATGTGGTGGCATTGGACCAGGGAGGGACCAGGAGTGTGCCTAAGCTGGGCACAAAGCCAAGTCCAGAAGTTGGCATACAAGATCAGACGACGTGACCAGGGCACTGATCTGGAATGCCTGGCCAAGAGCCTGAACCTAGAACCCAGCAGCAGAATGGACAGTAGTCTCAAGAGCTACCATGGGGAGGTTCAAGATGAGGGCAGGAGGGATATCCTGGGTCCTTGTATAGGGCAGCTGCTGTCTTGCCCAAGGATGGGAAGGGGACTGTCCTGGGTACCCAGTGAGTGGGAAGCACCAGTGTGTGCATGACCCATGATTATTTCTCCACCAGGACTGTTAGTTGGTAGCAAATCTGGGGAGATTTTGGTGAGAGAAGTGGCCACAGAGAGCCAAGGCAAGAATGTCAGAGATTCTTAGGTTTTAGTAGAAAGAGCATAGTTTGAAGCCAGATGGCCTTGCGTTTAAATCTCTGATTTGGTTTTGATGAATGACACAGTCTTGATTACGGTCACTTTAAGGAATCTGTACAATGGGTGCAATAATACCTGCTACAGGTTATTGTAAAGCTTATGTGAGCCAAGTGTAGAAAATGCCTGGAAGAGGGGCTGGCTCATAGTAAGTGTCCCCTAAGTGTTAATTCCCTGACATTGACCTTCTCTCTTTTCCCTAAAAGCAATGAAAACCTGGCTGAAGACTGGGGCAGGAGGGTTGAGAGTGGACTTGGAGGCAGAGAGAGTCTCTGAGACTTTTTCACTGGGAACTGACATCCAAGCTGGTGTAATTCAAGAAGTGCCAGGAGACCCCACCCACTCAGGAAATCCCCACCAGCCAGATGGTGACTTGTGGGCTGTAACTTAATAACCTCCTGGATTAAGAGCCTTAACAATGATTGTAGCTGTAGGATGGTTGGAGGGTTTGTAGATTTAGCCACTGTGTGCAGAGAAGCACACACAAATAGAGCTCTCAGGGACACGCTCGTCGGGCCAGGTAGAGAAGGCTGGTTTTTGCAGTTTTCCTGCTGTTAACGGAGCGTGAGCCTTGGGCTTTGTCGGGACAGATGGCAGGTGCGTGCACCGTCTCAAGGTGACAGAGGACCTGATGGGCTCCATCGTCACAGCACACACTGTGTCCCAGCGTGCCACCTGTGCAGCCACCCTTATTTACACTTTCACTTCCAAAAAGAGACACATGACCTGCTCTCACACCATTTGGATGGTAACAAGCAGTTACTAGCAAAGAGGAGAAAATTCAGACCTTGTGGGCCAATCTTTGGTGGAATAGATCTGTGGTTGATAATGTCTTTTTCTTAGCTTGCGGTTGTGTCTTGAAGATTATATCTACTCTTAGCCACATTTCCTGTTTGATTGTGGAGTCTTGGAGTCTCTCTTCTCCTCTGCCTAGTGTCTTGTGTCATTCATCGTATTATCCTCCTGGTGACAGTCTGGTGGAGCTGGGAGAATTTGGCATTTGGAATCAAATAGACCCGGGTGCGAATTCTGCCTCCACTACTGTGCGATGTATTGTGATGCCATAGTCTCTTGGCTTCAGATTTCTTGTCTAGATTTCTGTTGTTATTTTGTTGTTGTTTTAAGGATCGTATCTCACCCTAAATGTACTTAATGTATTTAATAGTATGCAGACATACTATTAAATAATGTGCCCTTATTTCAGGTTAGTTCCTCATTTATAAGGTATTTTTTATGCCCAATCTCTCTTTTTATTTATTATTATTATTATTTTTTATTATACTTTAAGTTCTGGGATAAATGTGTGGAACGTGCAGGTTTGTTACTTAAGTATACATGTGCCATGGTGGCTTCCTGCACCCAACAACCCATCCTCTACATTATTTCTCCTAATGCTAACCCTCCCCTAAGCCCCGCAAAATCCCCTGACAGACCCCAGTATGTGATGTTCCCTGCCCTGTGTCCATGTGTTCTCATTATGAGTGAGAACATGTGGTGTTTGGTTTTCTGTTTCTGTGTTAGTTTGCTGAGAATAATGGTTTTCAGCTTCATCCATGTCCCTGCAAAGGACATGGACTCATCCTTTTTTATGGCTGCATAGTATTTCATAGTGTATATGTGCCACATTTTCTTATTTATTTATTTTTGAGACAGGGTCTTCTCTGTTGCTCAGGTTGGAGTGCAGTGGTGCAATCTCAAATCACTGCAACTTCTACTTCCCAGGCTCAAGCAAGCCTACCATCTCAGCCTCCTGAATATCTGGGACTACAGGTATGTGCAATTTTGCTTGGCTAATTTTTTAATTTTGTGTAGAGACGAGGTCTCACTGTTGTGCCCAGGCTCCCAGTCTCTTTTAGTTCCTCCATTTGATAGGAGAGAAAAGTGAGGCTCAAAGAGATGAAGTGACTTGCCCAAGGACACAGTGGGAAACAGGGGAGCAGGAACTCTATTATTTATATTTTTGTTTGTTTTAAAATTTTTAATTCTGAAATAATTTTATATTTCTAAAAAGTTACAAAAATAATTCCACATACCCTTCACCAAAATCCCCTAAATGCTGACATCTTAGGGACCCCCAGAAATGTCCAGAAAACCCTTTGAGAATTGCTGCCCCACACCATGCATCACCTAAGAGGATGGGGTTGCACACACCACTTTTTGGGTTGCAGTGGTTAGTGCTATAATCCTAGACTGGTGGACTGGCAGTTAGGTAGTAATGGTGTGTAGACTAGGCTTTTGACTCAAAAGAAACTCATAGATCTGGCTATTCCTGGTCCAAGATTCATTCGCAAATAGTAAGAGAATCTGTGAGCTGGAAGAGTGCTGATGATAAAAGACAAAGTATAAGGCATCTCAAAATTATCATCATGAATACAAGACATTGAGCAATGGTAAAGTACTTATCTGATCATATTTCCCCCAATTTTTAGATGAAATAGGAGACCTCAGGCCGGGCGTGTGGCTCACGTTTGTAATCCTAGCACTTTGGGAGGCCGAGGCGGGCAGATCATGAGGTTTGAGACCAGCATGACCAACATGGTGAAACCCCATCTCTACTAAAAATACAAAATTAGCCAGGCATGGTGCTACACATCTGTAATACCAGCTGCTCAGGAGGATGAGGCAGGAGAATCACTTGAATCCAGGAGGTGGAGGTTGGAGTGAGCCAAGATCTAGCCACTGCACTCCAGCCTGGGTGACAGAGTGAGGCTACATCTCAAAAAAAAAAAAAAAAAAGTAATAGGAGAACCCCAGATAAGTGATTTGCCACTGTCACACTTGTGTTGATGAAAAGAGTCAAGCTCTGTAAAATATTTGAAAAGATTTATTCTGAGCCAAATATGAGTGACCCATGGCCTGTGACACAGCCCTCAGGAGATCCTGAGAATATGTGCCCAAGGTAGTTGGGCTAAAACTTGGTTTTATACGTTTTAGGAAGACATAAGATGTTAATTAACACATGTAAAATGCACATCGTTTTGGTCCAGAATGGTGGAACAACTGGAAGTGAAAGTGAAGTGTGAGGGGGTGGGGGTGGGGGTGGGGTAGTTCCAGGCTATAGGTAGATCAAAGATTTTCTCATTGGCAGTTGATGGAAAGAGTTAAGTTACTGTCTAAAGACTTAGAATTGATAGGAATGTCTGAGTTAAATAAGGGATTGTGGAGACCAAGCTTTTATCATGCAGTTGAAGCCTCCAGGTAGGAGGCTTCAGAGAGAATGGATGTATATGTTTCTTATCATACTTAAAGAGTCTTTTATATCAGTCTTAATGTCTGTGTTGATGTGAATGCTGGTTAGCTGGGCCTGAATTCCAAAGAGAGGAGCATGTCCAACTCCTTCTTCCCATCATGGTCTGCACTAGTTTTTCAGGCTGACTTTAGAATGCCCTTGGCCAAAAGGAGGGGTCCATTCAGATGGCTGAGGGGCTTAGAATTTACTTTTGGTTTACATAGGGTATACAGCAGAGATGGGCACGAGGCAGCAGGTGGGGAAACTTTCTGCCTAGGTACAGCTTGGTTCCATTCCTTTGCAGTCTCTGGTCCAGTCTTTGTTGGTGTGGCTACTCAGGAAATAATGAGATAAATGTGCAATCTGTCGCTCTAGCAGGATTCAGTTTAGGGGTTTTTCTATGGCATTCCCTATAGACAATTTTGAAAAATACCCAGAAACAGCTCCATGCCAGGAAAGGAAATGCCAAAACCAGCCTGATTAAGACTGAAACTCCAGATGTCATCAAATTTCCAAACGTGCATTTCTTGGTGCGTGACAAGCAGTAGCCTGGGTGCTGACTCACCGGGCTGGGAGCCAAGTGGCCGGGGTTGTGTCCCACAAGAATGGTTCATCAGCTGGTCACCATTGTGCCACTGCTCTGTTGGCTCCTCTCCGGGCCACACAGTCCTCACTGTTTCCGAAGGTCCACGGTGAGGCCCGCGCTTCTTCATTTGAAACACACGCAGGCCACGCACGTCTGTCTCTGGAGCTCTTGGTTGACAAATCAGCATCTCATCCTCTATGCAATAAGCCCATAGGGCTGGGACACAGAGTTGAAGGGGTGAAATTCCGTGTCTGACCTTCCATGAACCCTTTACCTTCCTATTGCTAAAACATCATTGAATTTTTGTCTTTCTCTCAGGCTCCTACGTCCAGTTAATGACCGAGTCCTTTGAAACCTGCCTCCTCAACATTGTTCTTGCCTATCTCTTGCTCTCATTCCTACCACGGTGGGATCTTTCATTTTATCTCCTGGTTCTCTCTCCTAGCTGGTCACCTACCCTCCGGTCTAATCCAGCATTTCCTAAACTTTACCTTTTTGATTTTTCCCATGTCTCTCTCCCATCTATAGTATTCAGCCTCACACATATGTTTGTTTATATTGAACTCATTTATTATATAAAATCTAATATTGTACTGTCTATATAAATACTTGTAAAACACATACACATAGATTTTCTAAGAACTTAGCTATTAAAGTAATCCGGTACACAACGTAAAGATGTAAAATACAGTGAAATATCGCTGTTGGTGCATGGGTCACTCTTTGGAAAACTCAAAACCCATTCTTTGCAGCCGGAGTGGTCTTTCTATTTATTTTAAAATGTTTTGTTATTAAATTTTTTTAAATTTCAGTGGCTTTAGGGGTACAACTGGGTTTTGGTGACATGGATGAATTATACAGTAGTACAGTCTGGGCTTTTGGTGTACTCATCTCCTGAGTAGTGTGAGGAGTACTCAGGTACACATCACACTACTACATTGTACCCAAAAGGGAATTTATTTTATGATTCACCCCCTCCACCCTTCCACCTTCTGAGTCTCTAATGTGATTATACCACTTCACATGCTTTTGTGTACCCCTAGCTCAGCTCCCACTTATAACGGAGAACATGCAGTATTTGGTTTTTTATTCCTGAGTTACTTCACTTAGGATAATGGCCTCCAGTCCCATCGAAGTTGCTGTAAAAGACATTATTTCACTCTTATTTTTATGACTGAGTAATTTTCCATAGTATGTGTGTGTGTGTGTACACCATGTTTGTATGATATATATATATACACACACACGTACATGTATATATATGTATACCCATGCCATATTTTCTTTATCCACTCATTGGTTAATGGACATTTAAATTGATTCCCTATCTTTGCTATTGTGCATAGTGCTGCAATAAACATGTGAGTGCAGTGCAGATATCTTTTTTATATAATGATTTATTTGATGCCATCCTGGGCTCCAACAATCCCAGTAGTGGGATTGCTGGATCAAATAGCAGATCTACTTTTAGTTCTTTGAGAAATCCAGGAGTGGTCTTTTTAAAATGCAAATTCAAATACATTACTCGATGGATTAAAGTCCTTCAAAGGCTTTGTACCAGATTCAGTTTAAACAGCATCCTGTATCTGAGCACCTGCCTTGCTTTCTAGCTGGGGCAGCCCCAGCGCATCTTGTACTGTTCCCTATTTCGTAACCAGGTTGTTGCTGCCTCTACTGCTGCTCCAAATCACAGTTCTGTTAGGGTCTCCTCCCGCCTTGAGCCTGCATGACACACTTTTCTCCTGCCCACGGGCTTCCTTGTCTTCAGATGTGAGATACTGCATGATCCACCTGGTGTTCCCACCTGCCAAGTGCTTACACATCAGAAGCGCGGGAGTTAAACCATCTATGGGGCAAATGTTGACAAATGCCTATGGAAGCCTGGTATGAAGTCCCATCTTCCCTCCCTTAGATGGATGTTTCAGAGATGCCATCTTTCTCACATTCTCTGCAAAGACACCTGGTAAAGCCAAGGAGATTACCTTGTCACCAAGTCATGGCCAGTTGGCTAATGACTTCCTTCTATTAGCTCCAAGTACCTCCCCTACCTACTCCCCCTTTCCCTCACTTCTACTTCGCAGGGATTGCACCCCATGATAAGCTTTACCCTTGAGCTCAGTTTCCTAGGGAAACATGGGCTAAAAGATGTTCTCATTCTGAGGTCTTCATAGACCTCATCTCTTCCCATGATGCCATTCCTTCTCCTCCCTGCACCTGATGTTCTAAATTCTACAATCTACTCTTGGTTTCCCTTTGTTCACACTGTATCCTTGACTTCAAAACCTTTGTCTTGCTCATTCTGGCTGATTAATACCTATTCTTCTATCAAGACTTCACTCAGGGATCACCCCCCTCCCCAACTGCCAGCAGCCTCCCCCGAACCTTCTCTCAGTCTCCAGAACTGGATGATCAATTCTCCACATGTAATTGATTCCTCTCCTTCGCCTTGTTGTATTCTTCCAGAGTTCTCTGATAGTAGTTCCACTAAGTGCTTCGTTGGATGTACTTATTCTCTAGAACTGTGAGAAATGATTTCAGTTGCTAATAGGCTACCTGATTTATGGTATTTTGTTATAGCAGTCTGGACGAACAGAGATACCCATATAAATTACATGCTCAAATGTAAGTTCCACAAGGGAAGAGATTTTTTGTATTTTGCCTGTCTTTGTGTGCATTTTTTTGATAAATGAATATCTGACCCTTTCAGCTAGGCTTTGTGCATTCCTTGAAGACAGGACTATGTTTTGCATATCACAGTGTCTCCAACTGCCATCCTAGGGCCATCGTAGGGTGAACAGAGGAGAAGCTCAGTACATATTTGATGAATGCATGAACGAAAGTTAGTCTAAATCATTGAGCATGTATTGAACAATCATCATGAGCAGAGATGCACCCCTCGTGCTAACCATTAATGGTTATGATCTCCCACCAGAGATCATTAATACACAAAGTTTCTGACACAAAGCAGCCAGAGGCTGTGGATGAGTCATTTCAAAACCAACCCAGTACTGAGGAGACAACAGCAAGCTTTGAGCTGCTGCATGGCTGGCCAGCAGCTTGATCTTCTGAGTTTGAGTCCCAGCTGGGAAGTATAAACTATGGTGTTCACCCTGGGAGTCAGAAATGTCTGAGCCTGTCTAGAGGATGACAGGGTGGCCTCATGGGTATTCTTTGCCCAGGGCTCCTGGGAAATAATCATTCTGAAGGAACATTGAATCCAGGCCAACAAACTTGCTCCAACAAAAAAGGTCCATGTCTGGGGAACGCACATCCCCACTGAACTCCCCTTAGAGCAAGGTAGCTATGATAAAACCTGAGCACAGAACCAAAAAGCTGCTTCATATCAAAACTTGGTGAGGTGCTGCAGGCACAGAGCTGTGGTATTTTGTAACCAGGGAAACAGGATATAACCTGAATGGGGATAGATACTTGCCCAGCTGGGGTGGTTGTTGGAGCCCAGGATGGCATCAAGCTAGAGGACATAGTGCAGGGCAACGGGGCTTTGGGAACAGCAGTGGATGCTCCCACAGAGAGATGGCACTGGAGCTGGCGAGCAGGAATATATGGCAGGCTTCAGGGAATACCCAAGAGAAGCTTGTTCTTGAGCTCATGTATGATGCTCCCTGATAGCGTATCATGGGGATGATGGGAAGATTAAGTCAGAGAAGAAAAGCTTTGGTATTGGCATTGCTGTCTTATATTTTTATTGTGTCAAATGAACCTTCGTTCTGACATACATATTAACCATTGATAATTGATTTAATTGTACAATTTATGTAATGCCCTTAACCCAATGTCTGTACATAGTAAGTGCTCAATTGCTTTTAGCTATTGTTATTATTATTAATGAAGGTGATGGTACTAACAAAATAGCAGAGGAGTTTAAAAAAGGGCTGGATGCCACTCAGTTATTTAGGGGTATCTTTGTTCGTCTAGACTGCTGTAACAAAATACCATAAACTGGGTAGCAACTGAAATCCATTTCTCACAGTTCTAGAGGCCGGGAAGTCCAAGATCAAGGCACCAGTAGATGTGATATCTGGCAAGAGCCTACTTTCTCAGATGGCACCTTCTCACTGTGTCCTCACATGGTAGAAGGAGCAGGGAGCCCTCTCAGGCCTGTTTTATAACAGCACTGATTCCATTCATGAGGAATTTGCCCTCATAACCTAATCAACTCCTAAGGGCCCCATCTCCTGACACCATCAGCTTGGCAGTTAGGTTTCAACATATGGCTTTTAGTGGAGTACCAAAATTCAGACCACAGCACCAGGGGCAGGGATAGAGAAATGCCTTTTGATTATAATTGCTCTAACCCCTGTTTTTATCTCTGGACTAATAATAGGGCCTGGGATCACATGGGTAATGTTTAGATACGTGTGTTGAAGTTATTTAAAAAGAAGGTGAGAGAGACTCAGAATACAGACTTTTGATTCTAGTTTCCATCTATGTTCTACCCACATGGCTTGGGTGTTGCCATATGCCCCTGGGCTAGGCACTCTTGCCTTGCCATTGAACTTAATCCTCATGGAATTTTTCTGGGGCATAATTTTTCCCTGTGAAAGATAGGGAAACTGAGGCTTGGGAACTAGAAGATACCTAATAAGTCTTGCTCTCCTGTGAAATATAGGGAAACTGAGGGTTGGGGACTGGAAGATACCTGATAAGTCTTGCTCTCCTGTTGTAAGAGATGATGAAATGAAGACTCATCTGGGTAATATCTCTTGCCCAAGGTTGTGCTTACCTTATAGAGATATAGGAAGCTTAAGAGGCTAGTCTAAGATCTTAGGCTGGTGAGAACCAGCAGCCAGTGCCAACATTTGAAGCTCCTCTGACTTCAAACAGTTTTCTACCCCACGGTCATGTCTTAGGCATGAGAAAGGCCTGGAGTGTCCTGGCCCCCACTGTGATGGGAACAAAAGGGAGGCAAAGTTAGTTTGGATCTGACCTCCCATCTATGTCCCTGGCTTTCAGAAGAACATCCCAGTTCAGCCAAGGGGAAAGACACTCAGTGAGCTGGAGAACTGGTTTGGCCAAACGTTCTAAATTTAGAAGGGGACTTGGATGCACCCTCAGTGGCTTTTGACTCGAGCCCAAAGTCGAAGCCTGTTGGTGTTTTTCCTCTTTGGTTTTCCTGCGGGGCAGGAAAGCTGCTCTCTCTCAGGTTCCTAAGGACTCAGTCACTGGCGCCAGGTTTATAAATACCCTCTCCCTTGCTTGGCAGCTCTGACCCCAGCAGATCGTTGTTGATTTCAGGATACCTTGTGGAGTCTCTGCACTCTATTGCACCAGGGTGATAACCTGGGGAGGGTCTGTGGCAGGGGTGTGTCATGACCCTGAAGAGCTCATACCTCACTGTGGCCTTGCCAGGCAGTGCAAAACCGTGTGGGGAAATAACACACTCCTTTGTCCCCACTCAGGTAAAGGGTTTTGGAGGTTAGCACTGTATGTCATTAAAGGGGAAGACATAGGTCATCAAGGGAGTGCTCGTGGGGTGCTCTGTGCTGGGCCTGTGAAAAACGATTCAATACTTGCTGATAACGTGAGCTGATATTGACTGTGCCTGGGTGCCAGCTCCATGTGAGGCTTTTCCATGGATTGCTGTATTGATGAACCCATGTGCTTCCATAGAATCCCTACACGAATTCTGGGAAAGAAATGGTTCTATTTTATGGGTGAGGCACCGAAGCCGTGAGAAGTGGAGTTGTCCCAACCACACAGCTAGTGCATGCAGGCATCAACACTTTCTCTTTCCACCATGCCATGTTGAGAGTGCATATTGTGTCTAACTTGCGGTGCACTGGCCAACTAAGCAACTTGACAAGTTTTGAAGTTGTGTAGACTGGCATTCAAATCACAGCACTGCCACTTGTTCCTGAGAACCTGGGCAAATTCTCTAAACTTATCCAAGCCTCAGTTTTCTTATCTGTCAAATGGAAATGAGGTAGAGTCAATGTGAAGACTAATTGAGATTAAGTAAGACATGAATTTAAGAAACAGTATGCCCTGAATAAGTAGTAGTGAATAATAATAATAAAGCTAACATGTATTCACTCCTTCATGTGTCAGGCTATGCTGTGCATTAAATAGTTTTATTTAATGATCTTCACCATCTTAGGTAGACATGCTTTTATTAATCTTATTTTTCAAAAGAGAAATCTGAGGGTTAAAGAGGCTAAGTGACTTGCCCATGACCTCATAGCTAATAGTGGTGGAATGTGGATTTGAATGCAGAAAGAGTGACTCCAAGTCCCTGTTCTTGTCTCATTGATTGTGCCTTTATCATCAACACTATCATTGTTCATCATTAGCTTCATCATTGTCTGTCATAATCACCATCACTATCGTCATCACCATTACCATTGCTATTATCACCATCATCATCACTACTGTTATCCTCATCACCATCATCACCATCACTGTAGTCATCACCATCTTCATCACTATCATCACCACTACTGTAGTCATCATCACCACCACATTAGTCATCACTATCATCAAATCATCACCATCTTCATCGCACCATTATCATCACCGTCATCAACATCACTGTCACTATAGTCATCACTATCTTCATCACCACCATCACCATTATAGTCATCACCATCATCACCATCACTATAATCATCACCATCTTCATCACCATCATCACCATCATCACTATCACTATAGTCATCACCGTCTTCATCACTATCATCACCACTACTATAGTCATCATCACCACCACATTAGTCATCACTATCATCAAATCATTACCATCTTCATCACTATCATCACCATCATCACCATCACTATAATCATCACCATCTTCATCACCATCATCACCATCACTATAGTCATCACCATCTTCATCACCATCACTATAGTCATCACCATCTTCATCACTATCATCACCACTACTATAGTCATCATCACCACCACATTAGTCATCACTATCATCAAATCATTACCATCTTCATCACTATCATCACCATCATCACCATCACTATAGTCATCACCATCTTCATCACTATCATCACCATCATCACCATCACTATAATCATCACCATCTTCATCACCATCATCACCATCACTATAGTCATCACCATCTTCATCACCATCACTATAGTCATCACCATTTCATCACTATCATCACCATCATCACCATCACTATAATCATCACCATCTTCATCACCATCATCACCATCACTATAGTCATCACCATCTTCATCACCATCACTATAGTCATCACCGTCTTCATCACTATCATCACCATCATCACCATCACTATAATCATCACCATCTTCATCACCATCATCACCATCACTATAATCATCACCATCTTCATCACCATCATCACCATCATCACTATCACTATAGTCATCACCATCTTCATCACCATCACTATAGTCATCACCATCTTCATCACTATCATCACCACTACTATAGTCATCATCACCACCACATTAGTCATCACTATCATCAAATCATCACCATCTTCATCACACCATTATCATCACCATCATCACCATCATTAGAGTCATCACCATCTTCATCACCATCACTGTAGTCATCACCATCTTCATCATCACCATAGTCATCACCACCTTCATCACCATTATTATCACCATCATCACCATCACTATAGTCATCACCATCATCACCACCACTATAGACTTCACTATCTTCATCACACTCATCATCACCACTATAGTCATCACCATCACCATCATCTCCATCATCACCATCTTCATCATTACTACCATCATCTTTATCACCATCATCACCACCACCATCACTACTGTCATTATTGCCATGATCACCATCTTCATCATCACTACCACCACCCCCAACACTGTCATCATCATCACTGGTATCATTATTTGATTGTTGATGTTCTTTAACTTGCCCTATTAACCCAGGACCTCCCCCAGGGTAGGGATGGTCCCCATACCTGGCTTGGGCTTGGCTCACGATTAGGGTCTCAACGTATGTCTGTGGGTGGGCTGAATGACCTGTGACTGACTGGAAACAAGAAAGGGGGATCCTCTGTGAGGCTTCCTCACCCCTTAGCCCAGAGAAATGCAGAGCTGGTTGACCTGAAGGAATCATTGAGAAGGACATGGTTAGCAAAAAGCCCACAGACTGAGTCCTACGTTTTCTCTGCAGTATCTAATGTGGGAGCCGCTAGCCACATGTGACTTTAAATACATAAATTCCATTGATTAACATTCAATGAAATTGAACACCCTGTTTTGAAGTTGTACTAGCTCACGTCTGTGTCTAGTGGCCACTACATTGAATAGTGTGAATATAGAACATCTGCATTGTCCAAAAGTTCTATGGGACAGTGCTGTTCTAGGAGGTCCTGATTTTAGTCCCATTGTGCCTGCTGAGTACACTCAATCTTTTCAGACCAAGAGTCTGGTCTGGGGCTTGGGACATATGCTCACATGATGTGGCCAACAGTCACTGGCAGGATGGAGAAAGAAGGCAGAGAGAAGCCCCAGTGGGCCCAACGGTTTTAGCTCCATCTTGCACAGGCACGCTGGGCCTGAGGTGAAGTGGATAAAGGCGTCAGCACTGAATCAGGGCTCAGAGCCGCCATTTCCCACCTGTGCAACTGTAACCGGTTTCACAAACCTCCCTGGGCCTCAATTTTCCCAGTTGTGAGATGGGTGTCATATGACTTCACAGGGATTTCTGGGAAAATTGGATGAGCTGTGTTAAAGTACCTTCACAGAACAGATGGTAAAGATGTGTTAATTCTCCTCCCTTCATATGGGAAGAAGCCTCGGCATGTGTGTTGTGTGGGGGTGATCCCAGCCCCTGCCCTACCTCCAACAGGCCCACAGCCAGAGGGGCCCTGTGAGCTGCAGTGGAGTCCCCCTGCAGCTCTGGGTGTCCCTTCACTGAGCAGCAGACAAAGGCAGGGAGGCCCACATGGCTGGAGGGGCTGTCGTCAGCCTGTGGTGGCCAGTCTTGTTGCCTTTGGAGGATTGGCACCCAGCTCACCATTTCAGCTGGCAATTATCTGAACAGAAGTGCTCTAATTGCCTGAGGATCGGGTTTCCTCTGGGGGTCATTTTTTTTCAAGTCTCCTGTTGTTGTTTATTTATACTCATCCCAATAAAAAGCATGTGCTCAGCTGCATAGAGTGTTAATGACAGGAGGGTCGCTCCAGACAGCGCCTGGGGAGGCATCTGCAAATGCATCCCCCAGAGGTTCCTCATCTGCTAGATCTGTCTGGCAAGGCCCTAGTGGGTTTTAGGGGTGTGTGTGTGTGTGTGTGTGTGTGCATGTGCATGAGTGAGTGTGTGTGTATGTGTGTACTGACAAATGGGCGTTTGTTGCTTCTCGAAGTTCACGCTTGTAATTACACAAGTGCCTCCTCCAAGGAAATTTCTTTCTTCATGTCTGGCCACCAGACTGGGTCTCCGCCAGCTCGGACTTCCTGCACCCCATGCGGGGCCTCTGTGGCTTTCAACTTGATTCTTGGTGTGCTAAGACCCAAGGGAGTCCTACCTGGCTCTCCCCGCTCAGGGGAGTGAATGCAGTTAATGAGGAAGCCATACATAGGTGTAGCACTTCATGGTGAACAAGGTGCTTTCTTATCGGTCATCCTTATGATAAGGATATCAAATAAGTTATCTTTGTTCAACACTGACTCTGTGCCAGCCACTATACAGCCTGCATTCCTTCTTTCATTCATTCATGCAAGCATGCCTTCCTTCATCCAAACTGATAAATGTTGAGTACTGATAAATACGCCATAGCCCAGCCATCATTTGAGTGATGCGACAGTGAGAAACAATTGCCCTACTCCCCCCATCAACCGCACAATGGTAGGCAAAGAAATGAATAAATGAATAAGATAATTTCTGTTGCTGATAAATGGTGGAGATGAAGTAAAGCAGCAGAACGTGATAGAGATTTCTGAGAAGAGAGGGACTTTTTAAACATGCAGATGTCGTCAGAGAAGACCTCAGACCAAGCCCTTAAGGACAAATGACAAGAAAATTCCTGAAAGGGAAACAGCCAAGAAAATGCCTACAAGTGGCAACATGGTTGAATTGCTCAAGGAACAGAAAGGCATCCAGGGTGTCTAGAGCCTAGAGAAGTGGGGGCAAGAGGGGCACGTCGGAGGGAGGGTGTACTCAGAGAGACCAGGAACTCGACTTTTTCAGCCATGATGAAGAGTTGGAATTTTGTTCTAAGGACAATGGAAGCCATTGGAAGGTTTTCTGTGTCAAAGCGATGTGATCTGACATAAGCTTTTACAAAGCCCACATTGTCTACTGTGCAGAAAATGGAGTCATGAACCAAGAGATACCCTAGAGAGACCAGTTAAGAGGCTGAGACAGTGAGGAGGTAGGTGATTTTCCCATTGCTGCTGTAACAAGCTTACCACAAATCTCATGTGGCTTAAAAAAGCATGCATTGATTATCCCATGGTTTTGTAGGTCAGAAATCTGACATGGGTCTCACTGGGTTAAAATCCAGTTGTCGGCAGCACTGTGTTCTTTCTAGAAGCTCCAGGGGAGAATCCATTCCTTGCCTTCCCCAGCTTCTAGAGGCCACCTGCAGATGCAGCTGTGGGTTCTCACCCATCTTGAAAAACAGAAGTATAGCATTTTCGAATCTCCCGCCTCCTGTCTCTCTCTCTCCTTCATCATCACCTCTCCACTTACTCTGACCCTCCTGCCTCCCTCTCTTAAGGACCCCTCTGATTACATTGGGCTTGACATAGTTTGGATCTGTGTTCCTGCCTAAATCCCATATTGACATGTGGTTCCCAGTGTTGGAGGTGGGGCCTGGCAGGAGGTGACTGGATCACAGGGGTGGATTTCTCATGAATGGGGACAGGACCATCCCCCTTGGTACTGTCCTCTCGATAGTAAGTGAATTCTCATGAGATCTGGTCATTAAAAATGGGGAGCATCTCTCCCTGGCGCTCTTGTTCCTGCTTTTACCATTTCAGTGATTTGCCTTCCACCATGAATAGAAGCTTCCAGAAGCCTCCCCAGAAGGAGATGCTGCCATGCTTCCTGCAGAACCATAAGCCAGTTACACCTCTTTTCTTATAAATGACCCAGTCTCAGGTGTTTCTTTATAGCAGTGCAGGAATGGACTAACCCCGGGCTCATCTAGACAACCAGGATACTCTCCCCATCTCAAGGTCCTTAGCTTAATCACATCTCGAAAGTCCCTTTTGCCAGGTGAGGTCACCTAGTTACAGGTTTTGGGGATTTGGGATAGTGGGCACCTGTGGGGCCTGTGATTCTGCCGATCCCAGGAAATGAGCCACAATGGAGGCTTGGATGGTGCCAGTGGGACTGGAGGGCGGTAAGTGCATTAGGGATTTATTTTGAGGCAGAACCAAAAGACTTGCTGATGGACGGTGTGGGGCTGTTAGGGAAAGCCCAGAATCAAGAGGGTGCCCTTTACTGGGATGGGGAGAGAGGGCAGGGCTTGAGTGGAGAGGAGAGGCTGATCAAGGGGTTTTGTGTGATGATTATTTTGAGTTGCCCCCTGGACAGTTGAGGGGAAATGTCCGGCAGGCAGCTGGATGGATGAGCCTGGAGTCAAGGGCAGAAGCTGGGCTAGTGATGCGAGTGTGGGGGTCTCCAGCCCAGAGGCAGGATGTGGCCACGGGACAGGGTGAAAGCATCCATGACGTCAGGAGGAGCAGAAGGTCATGGGTCAAAGAGGTCAAAGAGGAGAAGCCAGCAAAAGTAGACACCATCTGACCTCGCCACCCAATGCCTGGACACTTCTCTCAGCAATTCGTTTCAACATCTGCACCTGGGAATAGAGAGGGCCCCCACCTTGAGAGTGCTCACTCTATGCCAAGAACAGTGCTTAATTCCTTACCTATGTTATTGCATTTCAGATCTCCTTTCTCCCCTTCCTTCTTCCCCCTTTAGGGGAAGGGTGGGAGTGGTGGTGTGGGACTGAGCAGGGAGGGTGGAGTGGTGGGGTGGGCTTGAGTGTGGAGGGTGGGAGTGGTGGGGATGGGCTTGAGTGTGGAGGGTGGGAGAGGTGGGGTGGGCTTGAGTGTGGAGGGTGGGAGAGGTGGGGTGGGCTTGAGTGGGGAAGGTGGGGGTGAGGCCAAGTGGGGAGGGCGGGAAAGGTGGGCAGGATTCCAGCCAAGGTGGGAACTTTGTCTTTTTATTGGGATCAAAGAGAATGCATGAAGGGTGTGGACAAGGACTGCAGGGCTGCAGGTGGAAAGTCCATGCAGTGGGAAAATGCAGCCGCCAGGTCCAGGGTGCATTTCACAGAGGTCAGGCTGGAGGTAGTGGTGTGGACCGGAAGAAAGGTCAGGAACTGGAATCACGGTGTTAGTGGTTCAGAAAAGTCGTGCAATGCTAGAGGCTGAGTCATTTGGCTTTGTTCACACATCAGCAAGCTCAAACCCAGTTCAGTTGTGTTGCAAAGCCAATATGCTAAGTCACCATAATTTAACAGCAGGTTTCCCCTCAAGGTATCATGACATTATTTTTGTGGTCTCAACCAACCAGCATTTGTCAAAGGCAGAGGGAGAGAGACAATGGAAGGAAGGAAGGAAAAAAGGAAGGAAGGAAAGGAGGAAGGAAAGGAAGGAGGGAAGGAAGGAAATAGAATAGAAGCACAGTTTATTGCACGTGGTGAAGGGAAGGGCTGCTGCATATGTTTGTGTTTCTATGCTGTATGCTTATCTGCAGATGGATGTACCAGGCTGTGATATGAAACCTATTTTTACGGCTGGTTGTGGCTCCTCTGAGCTGCTATTGGGTTTGACCTCCGCCCCTTCTCACGCTGATTCTGGGTCCTTCAAAATGAGTCATAGAGAATCATTCCCCACCCCACTCTGCTGTACACCTCATGGTTTCTGATAATACAGCATTGTGAAATCGGGGGAAGGCTGGCAGGGGGGCCCAGTCCAGTCTGTGACCTGAGCCACCACGTCAGGGTGTCCAGGGTGAGGGGAAGGTGGTGTGAATCCCCAGTAATGCAGGTCCTTCCCAGGCCAGGTCCCTGGTACCCAGGGGCTGCCCGAGGTCTGCTGCTGCTCTATCCAGAGCTGCTCCCCTCAGCGATGACTCAGGGTCCCTGTGGCCCCAGCATCATCCCTCCATCCCTGGCTGGAAGGCAGGAGCAGAGTTGCAGAGCTGAGAGGCCTTTAATTTGTTTGATGTAAGACTTCGCTGCGAGACGAAGGGCTTTGCCTGTGAGGTCTGGCTTAGCCTGTCCTCTGAGAAAGAGCAAACAGACCTTACTGGAAGGAACCTGGAGAACAGGAGAAGAGGAGAGCCTGCTGCTGTGTGCCCTCCCAGCAGCAGGTATAAAGACAAGGGTCTTCTAAGTCCCCTAGAATCCCAGCTGTGTAATTTAAGGTGGGTTCATCTCTTGGAGCCTCAGTTTCCTCATTTGCAGGTGTCTGTCATTCTCCTTCATAGCCATTGTCACTCTTGCCATGATATCAAAAATGCTTACATTTCAGATACATCGGGTTGTAAGGAAGGTCAAGACCCTCTCTTTCTTATCACCTCTGTATCAACTCCCTTCTACCTCGCCTCCCTCCACCTGGAGCCTGTTCTGGCTGGTGAAATGTAGCCAGAGGTTCCTGGAAAGGCTTTCCATCTCAAGTAAAGTCTGGCTCAGAGAAAACCACTGGTCTCTTTCCTTTCTTCCTGTAGACATGAACATGGGGCAGGAAGAACATGGGAAAGACAAGGACCAGGCTCTCAGAAGGAGCTGGTGTGGCTGGAGCTGTGAGAGCTGGAGGAGGTGAGAAGGGTGGGAGAGGAGGTGAGGGGGGAGGGGGAGGTCGTGGAGGAGGTGAGAAGGGTGGGAGAGGTGGGGGTGTGGTTGAGGGGGGAGGGTGGGAGTGGTGGTGTGTGCTTTAGAGATACAGCAGCCACTTTGGGACCATGGCGATGTTTGAAAGAGACGAAGAACAGAATGACAGAAGCACATTGGTGACATCATGACATACAGCAGACTCTATGCCCACCTTTCGATTTTTCATCTATGTAAACACTGAAATCTGGTCTTTTACTTGTAGGTAAATACAATTTCTGACTTACATAATGATGTATGCATCAGAAGCCTCTCCTTGTGTGTATTAGTTCAGCAGACAGTTATGAAGTCCCTACAATGTGCTAGTGGAACTTTGAAGATGAATCCAATTTGGATCCTGAAAAGTCTCAAAGCCTAATATAGGAGGTAAGAAATGTAGAATCCACATAACGATGGGGTCTTCCCCGCCCCTGAAGATCTAGTTACGAGTAGCTGCAATTCCTATGAATTCCAAGGTGGTTTTACCACCTCCAGTTCACATTTAGATCTGACTTATGGTTTCTGTTAGGAAGTTCCCATCTCTAAATCTCATCTCTATTCCTTTATTTCTGCCAGCCTGGATCCAAATGTGAAACTTATCTTCTTTTATTAACCAATCAACCACCTCCTGCCAAAAACAAAAAACAAGAAACTCTGCTTACGCAAGACCTTTGTTTGTACAGCAGACTTGGCTAAAGGTTTGGGCGGACATGCCCCCAAAATTAAAAAACGGAAATTGAACACTTCTCTCCTTCAAAGTGACTTGGTCTGTCTCTTCTACAGGGACTCCCCCTTATCTCTGCTCTTCTTGCACTTTGACCACCTTACTTACTCCCATGGCATGCTACATCCTTGAATATATATGCCCGTGACACATGTGGTAGTGAAGATTGGTTGAGAGTTCTGAAGGCAGATGGCCCAGATGTCAATCACACAGTTTCTCTGTGGCTCGATTTCTTATCTGCAAAAAGGGAGCTAACTATGGGGTCCCTTCTAGCTCACTCAGTAGTTCACTCCATCTTACCTCACTCCTTTTTTTTCCCCTAAAAACCAACTTTGCATTGTTTGTCAAACATTGTCTGCTCCAATAGTGACTCCATCACCCCCAACCCCAACAAACCCACCTCACAGAGTGGGGAGAGGATTGAGCAGGCAGTCGCTGGCATAGGCGCCACAGGCCCTACGGCACTGAATATCATTCATATTCTGGTTCTGTATTCTGTGTCGCCTACTGCCCCAAGACAAGTTCATTTAAAACAACAGAGCTTCTATCTCAGGTGGAAAACCCGTCACCACTGGGCATTGTCTTCCAGTGATTCTGAGCAGAAATAACGAAGAACGTGTGTCTTCATTGTGACTCAGCGAGCAAAGACATGGAGTCATAAAAAAGTGAGAGATTTGGGGCTACTGACAAATTTGGCCCACTGATTCCATTCCCCTAGACCAACAGAGGTCCATCAAATTGAATCATTCTTACGCCAAATTTAATGGTACTCCAGTGCCCATTGCATTCATTTTTGTTGACGGAAGCCTCTTTCTCTGTGAACTTGAACTTGAGGGGTCTGGCTACCCCTATGAAACCTCTTTGTTGCGATGAAATCATGTAACATAAAATTCAGCCCTTTAATGTGTACAATTCAGTGGTTTTGGTATATTTACAATGTCCATCACCACAATCACCATCACCACAACCACAATCTAATTACAGAATATTTTTATTTCCTTAAACAGCAGCCGCTCCCCATTCCCCCGTCTGTAGCCCATGGCAATCCCTAATTTACGTTTTGTCTCTGTGGCCAGTCAGCGACTTCTGGTACCAATCTCTCCAGTCTGTGAGCTGTGAACTCCCTTTTTAGCAGATTTGGCCCTGACACCTGCCGTCTACCTTTGTTCCTGGATACGAAGATGGAATCTTCCCTGAAAACCAACTTTGCATTGTTTGCCTAACATTTGAACCTCCTTCCTATATCTGTGTAACTGCTCAGTGTATGACCCGTGGTAGGAGGAGGCAGTGGCTGTCTTTCTCTATTAAGGCTCAAAAAGATAGACTCATGCTTTTCCAGACTCCGTTGCAGTGAGTCCTTAGATGGGTGTGCTACGCTCAAGCTCAACCAATGACTATGAATCCGGGGCCAGTGGCCTGAAAAGTCAGGGGCCGTAGAGAATTTTTGCTGGCAGCATGGTGGTAGCAGTAATAATGTCAAAGGCCTGCCAGAAGCAGGGCTGTGGGCCCATGGCACTGGGACAAGGCTCAGTGGCACTGATGTCTGCATTGGACTGGCTGGTGCTGATTCTGGTCATCTCTTAGACTCCCTTGCTCCTGGCCACTGTTTAAGCTGATCCCCGCAGCCTCCTCGGCTATCAACTGAGCTAGATCCTATCTATAAAATAGATTTCATTTCAGTTAAAGTCATCCAGAGTTGGTTTCCATGCTTCCAGTCAAGGACCCTGCCTGGAAGAAGTATTTTATGAGTAGAGTCTTAACCAGAATCGGTCACAGAGTTTTGCTCCAGAATACAGCAATTGACAGGGTACCACATTTTGAAGCTTGAACTCCCTCTCCCATACTCTTCCTTATTCCTGTTGCAGTGCTGAGCTAGCCTCTTCTTCTGGGGCCATCTCCTTAGCATCAGGTGAACAAAGACAGAGATGGAGACTTAAGATCAAAGGCATTGAGTGCCTGACCAGGGGTCCCTCTGTGAGGGAGGAGAACAAGCCCCTCCTCTCTTTCTCTGAATCTTCTTGTTTAGAAACTGAGTTTCTGGGTCAGGTGTGGTGGCTCATTCCTATAATCCCAGCACTTTGGTAGGCCGAGGTGGGTGGATCACCTGAGGTCAGGAGATTGAGACCAGCCTGGCCAACATGGTGAAACCCCATCTTAACTAAAAATACAAAAAGCAGCTGAGCATGGTAGTAAGCGCCTGTAATTCCAGCTACTCAGGAGGCTGAGGCAGGAGAATTGCTTGAATTTGGGAGGTGGAGGTTGCAGTGAGTTGAGATTGTGCCACTGCACTCCAGCCCGGGTGACAGGAACAAAACTGCATGTCAAAAAAAAAAAAAAAAAAAAAAGGAAAAGAAAAGAAAAAGAAACTGAGTTTCTGGCTGCTTGTTATGGGTTGAATCATGTTCCCCCAAAACACATACTGAAGTCCTACCCCCAGTATCTAAGAATGTGACCTCATTTAGAAATGGGGTGGTGCAGATGTAATTAGTTAGGATGAGGTCACATTGGAATAGGGTGGGCCTTATTTAATCCAGTAGGACTGGTGTCCTGATAAGACGAGGGAGGATGATACAAACACAGACACACATGGAGAATGCTGTGTGACCATAAGGGCAGAGGCTGGAGTGGTGCCGCTAGAAGCCCAGGACTGGCAGCCACCACCAGAGCTAGAAAGATACAAGGAGGGATTTTAGCCTCAGGAACTACGAGAAGCATTTATATTGTTTTAAGCTACCCAGTTTGCAGTAAAACTAAGGGAAACCAAAACATCTTTTGAATCCAAACCCTGGCCATCTCTCTGCTTAACAGGACAACCTTAGGAGCAGACAGACGGGGTTTGAGTCTCAGCTGTGTTACCACCTGCTGCATGGCTTCAGAGTTAAGCTAATCACCTCCTTGGCGATTCTGTTTCGTCATCTGCAAATCGAAGATGAACATAGCTCCTTCAAAGACTGTTAAACATTTAGAGGAGTGTGTGGCACATAAATGACAATTATTAATATGGAAGAACTGCTTCCTGTCAGTATCTGGCCCCACGGTTGTTTCCTATTGAGGGAAACAAGTCTAAAGCTTGCTCTTAGAATACAGATCGATGCCACCGATTATTCAGATACAACGAATTTTCTTTCTTTTTTTCTTTAAAGAAAAGAGATAATTCCGTGTTTGCTGTTTTTTCTTCCTATTTTTAACATCTTTCTGCACTTTTAGTTTATGGTGCAGGAAGTCCTCTTTTCCAGGATAAGTGGGTGCTAGGTCCTTTACGTGGGGTGCCCACTGTCGCCCAAGGACAGAGCCTCCTCCAGCCAGCCAGGGTAGGATGGAGAGGGTGCAGGTGCTGCCCAGGCCAGTAATCTGGCTGCTGATCTGGGGACGTTCAGAGCAACCGGTGTCTTTAATATCCGCTCTTCACAGTTTCATCTCCACTCGCGATGGCTGTGCTGATTGTAGTGCAATAAAGCTAGAGTTTTGGGGGGAGAAGGCTGTTCCTGGTTATTTCATTTAGAAGCCACTGTAATACTCTTCAGGGAGAGATAAGAATGATTTAAGTAATTCAGGACTCCAGGAGTCCAGGACGTTTATGGTTCCTTCTAACCCTGGGGAATTTTATGATTGGAGGCTTGTGGCCACAGAGTAAAGCCACCTGCTGTTGATATGAGGAACAGATTTAACAGGTGTAAGCACCTATTGGTGCCACGTGATTATACACAGCTGTCCCTATTTACCTCGCAACAACCTTTAGGGCACGTGGGGCCAGGTTCGCTAGAAGTAGACCCCGTATAAACATTCCTGTGACCGGACGCGGTGGCTCATGCCTGTAATCTCAGCACTTTGGGAGGCTGAAGCGGGAGAATCACCTGAGGTCAGGAGTTTGAGACCAGCCTGGAAAACATGGTAAAAACCTGTCTTTACTGAAAATACAAAAATTAGCCGGGCATGGTGGCTTGTGTCTGTAATCCCAGCTACTCTGTAGGCTGAGGCAAGAGAATCACTTTAACTTGGGAGGCGGAGGTCGCAGTAAGCCGAGATTGCACCACTGCACTTCAGCCTGTCTTAAAAAAAAAAAAAAAAATCCTGTGTATGTGACTTATCAAGTAAGAACTCCCAGGGGAAACTGGCAGAGGAGAAGGGGAGGGGGTGGAGAAGGAAAGAAGCCCAAAAGAGCGTGATTTCAGGCTGTGACCTTTGAAGGGGAGCTTGAGTTTGCTCCTGCAGGGAACCCTGGAGGGTACAGTGCCCCTCCCCTGGATGCCAGAAAGCTGGCGTTCCATATCCCTGCACCCACCGGTCACTGGCTGTGGGCCTTGAGGCTCAGAATAAATAAGCTCCCAGGCACCTGTGGTCCATCTGTGCCTGTAAAAGGCTTTAGTAACCCAAGGGCAGGTGGATGCAAAAGTACCCAAGGCCAGCAGATGAACAGTGAGCAGGAATAAACAGAACACAAGGACATCTGGGTGGAAGCCACCAGTGCCTGCACATGGAACTATGAAGATTACCATTTTTCAGAGTAAGCAAATGTGGGAAGTAGGAAATTTCCTTTTTAAAGTTTCCATTCTTGTTAAAGAGTAAGTGTACTAGTAGCTCTGTTAAGCCCTGTCCTATGTAGCTGTTACGCATACCATGCTTACAGGCACGTAGTACATTCTGTGTCCTTGTAGTTTAACCAAGATATCTGTGCTGGATGTGCTTACAGGCATGTCCCAGCTCTCCATTGCTTTTTTTTTTTTTTAACCTGTCTAGAAAAGTTTCAAGTTGTTAGCCAGTCGAGTTTTAGTTTAGATTGTGAGTTCTAGCTCTAGCCAAAGGAGATCAGACATAGCAGTAAGGACAGCCCCAAATGCATAAGGGATACATTTGTGTGTTTTCCTTTGTTCATTTTACTCTCATGGCACGATGGCTAGCGAGGGTACCCTTCCTGCAGTCCAGGAAGTAAAAATTGTGTTGCTAAAAAATCCTTTGTCTCAGTGCTAATTTTTCTTTGCAGCACCAAGCATCTATTTCCAAGAGAAAAAGAGGCTCGCAGTGTGAAATAACACTCTCTGGAAAGGTGAGTGGCCAGCCAGGTCTGGATTTGAACCTGTGATTCCAGAGTGTTTCTTCTTTCCACTGAGATTGCTGGATTGCTGGTGTCTGGGGCCCAGTGGCTGAAAGCATTGACTTCTCGTGTTTCTTTTTCCTGTTAAAAGTATTTCTGTTACAGTTTTCTTGCCTAAAAAAGCAATAAATAGCAATAAGAACAAGTGATTTACTTCTCACACATAATATGGACAAATCTCACTAGAATTCTGATGATTGAAAAAGCCGGACGCAGAGAGAGAGAAAAAAAATAATCTCTGGTGATAAAAGTCAGGGTCTTGGTGACTCTCTGGGTGGGCATTACGGACTGAAAGGGAGCCCCAAATGTACCTCTTGGGAGCTGGTCATGTGTAGGGTCTTGATTTGGGTTCACAAATAGGTTCAGTTTGTTAAAATTACTCAAGCTATGTACTTAAGGGATGTGTGGTTTCTATATGCATGTCATGCCTCGATAAAAATGCAAATTGAAGAAGTAAGTGAAAAGGTAGAAAGGGAGAAAATAAAATTGGGCATCAGCCCATTCACTCAGAACTCACTATGATTAGCCAGGCATGATGGTGGGTGCCTGTAATTCCAGCTACTTGGGAGGCTGAGGTGGGAGGATCACTTGAACCCGGGAGACGGCGGTTGCAGAGAGTTGAGATCGTGCATTGCACTCACTTCGGCCTGGGTGATAGAGCGAGACTCTGTACCCTCTCCTGCCCCCCAAGCTTAATGTTGTCTTGATGTATATCTTGTAAAATGTTCTCATGTGTGCACACACACACAAACGTACCCGCAAACACATGTGAGGGAGTTTCTGGTTGTGTTGGGGTGATTATCCTAACTTTGAGGGTAGACCATCTTGTCTTCTGTACAGACATGAATAGGAAGTAAACTGGTGTTACTGGTCTGGGAAGAGCTGGGAAGAGACAGGTTCGAGAGACCCCAGATGTCCCAAGGATCTGGAGGTGGAACTTCCGGCAATGAGTGCTTTCATTTAAAGCATGTGTCCCTATTTGCATCCCCACCACTGGTGATGTGGATTGTGGCTGTCTTCACAATTATTTACTCCTTTATTCAAAGACATTTGCTGAGCGCAGATTGTGTAGATACTGAACAATGCACAGGGTCTGGGGAGATGGATCATGAGAAGTAAGACTTAGTTTCTGACCTCAAGAGGCTTTGAGTCAGTGTGGCTCTGAGCAAGATACTGCTCTCACAGGAACCTCATTTTCCTTATCAGGAAAATGGGATTAATAAGGCCTGCTAGGGTAGGTAATTTTGAAATCATATGGGGTGACATTAATAAGGAACCTAGAACAAAGCATGGACCCCATCACTCTACAAAGCGTGGACCCCATTGCTCTACAAAGCGTGGACCCCAACGCTCTACAAAGCGTGGACCCCTTCGCTCTACAAAGCGTGGACCCCTTCGCTCTACAAAGCGTGGACCCCAACGCTCTACAAAGCGTGGACCCCATCACTCTACAAAGCATTGCACACATGCTGTAGGAACCTGATTTGAGCCAAGTGTGTTCACATTGGGATCCAGGCACATCTAGCCAATGGGTAAACTGGCTCTATCAGAAATATGTTTGCATGGATGTTTAGGAGCTCCCAAGAAACAACTCAAAATAAATTAAGCTGAGATTTGAAAGGGTGTTTTTAATTTGAGTTCTTTTAAGTATCTACTTGGTGCTGGTTAGATCTGGGAAGGGTTTGGAACACTGTCCAGGTATATTGAGTGCTAGGAGACTATTCATTAAATAAAATTTGTGGGTCTTGGTGGGAGAAAATGCAGGGAGAAGATAGATTCTTGTTTGTAAGTCACTTGCAGATGTGAAGAGAGATGGAAACCCACACACCAAACTGATTTTGCAGGAGGTGACTGTGGTGGCAATTTTGGACACCTCCAAAGACAGAATGAAGTCATCAGACTTGACTAGTGGAGTGAAGCTGGAAGGGTCTAGGGTGGCCTGACAGTATTAAAACTTTCAAAAGGCCAGCCCAGTTCTGGCTTGAACCACTGCAAATCCAGAATTTGTATTGCTTAGCTCAATGCTTTCCTAAGTCTGCTTGTATAGCCCTGGGGTTCCATGAGACTCCGGTGAGGACCACTGTGTGTAAGTGTGGGGTGGGAAAGGGCAGGATGACAGAATAGCATCGAAGAGGAGCCCTGTCCTGCTTCATGGAGAGTAGCTTTGCTTGCCTTTGATCAAGGTTCTGTGTGAGCTAAGGCAAGGTTTGAAAAACCTCTTGCCTAGAGTGTGCCCTCCTTTGGGGTCCTTCTGTCCCCATAGTGCTTTCTCTCTTCTTTCCATCATAAATTCCTTTTCTGTCTTTATAATCCAGCTCAGGTGTCTCTGCCCTCATTTAGTTTTTCTTCAACACCAAGCATGCCAGCAGTCCTTTTTCTGTATTTCCACTGCCCCCACCCATACTTCCTTTGCTGCTATTAACTTACTGTATTGAGCATGTACGTGTCTGCATGCCTATTTCCATTATCACACTAGGAGCTCCTTTAGGCAGACACGACATCACCTGCCTCTGTTCATAAGCATAAAGTGTGCCAGGCATAAAGTAATTATGGTTAAATGTTTGCAGAATGGGATGCCACCAGGTTAATGGTTCTCTGATTAAGAAGCACACCTTCTTTCCTTTAGAGCCTTAGATGGAGCCAGCATTTTTATTAATTCAAGATTTCATAAAGGGTTAATAATATCTCTTTGCCTCTCCTGGAAATTGCCAGGTTTGGTGAGAACAGGTAAACATGTCTGATGACAACCCCTTTCCTGTCCCCCTGCCCTCATTGATGGTGTTGTGCTCTAAAATTTTTTTTCTTGGAAAAACTAGACATTTACTTTTCTCCACTTGCCCTGAGATATGCTCAAATACCGAACTCAAAGGTTCAGAGCTGGTGAACAACTTGAAGTTCATATTGAGTAAAAGCTCTGGCTGCTGGCACCATCTGGGGCATTGCAGTCTGATGATGCTGGCACCAGTTCTTTCCCCAGAGACCTGGGACTTGCTGATACAGGCCTCCCATTTACGCTCCACAAAGGGTGCAGCTGTGAGGGCTGGAGCCTATTCTGAGAAGCTGGGCCTTCTGCCCTCTTGGAATTGATCAGGAGGCTCTAGATATTTCCTTGAGGCTGTTCAAGAAGCAGAAAGTTGTGCAGGAGCAGATACAGAAGGAGGCCTGTGAGAGTCAACGACCTGCCTTGATTCATTTTGCAATGTGAATTGAGAACTTCAAGTTTCGAAGCTGCTAATGAATTGGTCAGGATCCTGTCTCGAGTATTCTTAGGGGATTTAGCTGACTGTCTACTTCAAAGGCGCTCATTACCTTTGTGGACGTTTTTACAACCAATGTGATCCAGGGAGCAGCGTTTCTCAAGTAGGAAAACAGGATGGGAATAAACATTGGCTGTTTAACCATCAGACACTGGGCACCCATCATGTGCTAGATTTTTCTGCCAGGTACTGGGGTAAGAATAAGGCAATGCAGAAGCTTAATGGACTGTCAAAAGCATGACCAATTCAACTTCTCTTGATTGTTGAGTCAATGTAGTTGGTTGGTACAGACCAGAAAATCAGTCTGATGGATTGAACTGGCCAACCAATCCAGACTAAATAGAAAGGCTGCTTAGATGTTTAGGCAGAATGGGGCCAGGGGAAGAAGGAATGGTTCAAACTGGTTACAAGTATAGACAGGGAGAGGGGGATAAAGCATAGAAAAAACTAGTTTTACATGTAGACATAATGGGATAAGGTGTAATCTTGGTGAACACACAAAACAGTAGATGTATTCTTGATGGGAGAATTCATATTTTTGGCAATTCCAGATAAAAGGATGTTCCATGAATGGAATGGTGATTTGAAATCCTGTTGCTCTAGATGGATAGTATATTGCTGGAGATCTGAGGGGCTTTGATGAAAAGATTAGGAGTAAATTCTCCGTCAGGTGAACCCCGTAAGATATTGTTAAATATCAAAATTATGATATTGATTGTATTCAAAGTGATAACATAACTGCCACCATGGTCATCTCTCAGTTACTGGTTCTTCAGATAGTATTGACGATGATGATGATGATGATAGCAACAATTGTTGAACAGCTACAAAATGTCAGGGGCTTTCTGTGATTTTGTTTTGCTTTTGTAACAACCTGCAATGCAGGATTTACAGCCGGTATTTTACAGGTAAGGATTCTGAGATCAGAGATGTTAATTTCTTTGCCAAATATCTGGTGAATATACAGTGTAAGGGAGTGGCTACCAGTATGTTCTGGAGTCAAGTATTGGGGTTTGGATGCCTCCTTTGACGTTTAAGAGCTTGATTGACCTTGGATAATCTGTGAAACTTCTCTATGCTTTGGTGTTCTTATCTGTAAAATGAGACTGTTGTGAGGATTTAATGTGCCTGTCGCATAGTAAATGATCAACAAATGTTAGCTGTTGCCACTGCTTTTCTTCTTCTTGTTATTTTTATTATTGATGGCAGTGCTGTGAGCCAAAGACAGACCTGTCTGGCGACAGAGCAGTGTCCCTTCTTCTGTACCACACTTGCCTCTGGAAACAAGGGGAGAATAGGAAGTCAGGCTATTCCATACTGTCCTTTATCCCTTTTTTCTAGCATATGGATCTCCACCACTCCAGACGCTCTTGTACCCATGGAATGCTGCTTCGGATGTGCATCCATCCAGAGTCCAGGTGACTCATTCTCTTTCTAGTCAATGACAGAGGCAGAGGCTACTCACCAGGTGGAAGTAAACTAACGTCCCTGCTTCCCAGTGACAGTGACACCTTAATGCCTCTCTGTTCCCCAGAGCTCCACCTCCTGACAGGCCCATCACTGCCCTGTCCTCCTGTCTGGCCATGTTGGAAGCTAGGGAGGGAGTGACCATGACCCCATTGCTCAGGGCCTCTGATTAATACTCACTTTCTGAGCTGGCTCTGCTTTCTCCACTGGTCTTGCATTAAAGCAGCCAGGGGCTACCCAAATATAGCCCAAAAGTGTTAGTTAAAATCTTTTTGGTTTCAAGCAACAGAAACCCACTCTGGTAGTGTACATAAAATGGAAGACTTATTTTAAGACCTCATAGAATCCAAGTGCCAAAATGCAGCTGAGGACTCAGAAAACTGCAGGGAGCCCCTGGAATGAACACTGTACCTCTCGTTCTGTGTTACAATGCATGTCTGCAGCATTCTTTTCTTCTCAGAACTGGCTTTCTCTGCTACTCCCATGTAGAACACATGGCTACCCCTGACACCTGTGTTTTTGTGCATAGATCGAGCCACATGAAAAATTTCTCTCTGTTTTCCAAATCTAAACACTAAGGAAACATCTCTCATTGGCCTCAACTGGACCACGTCTTTACTACTGACCAACCCGATGAAATTGCATTTGGATATTAAACATCAATATGAATTCTAGTTGGGAATGTGGAAATGCTAACCAACTGACAAGGAAAGGGATTACACAGAATTGTGTACCTAACAGGATCACCACTCCATAAACCTATTAATATTTACAATTAAAGATGAGAAGAGTCCACAGTGAGATGCATTAAATGGCTTGTATTGGGTAAACTTGTATTTTGCCGCTATTGCTATCATTAACAACGGTAATGGGAATCCATGCTGTCCTGTATAGTTCAGAAATCAAGGCCGCTGTGGGTAGACATTCTTCACGTTTGTAGACAGGAAAACTGAGGTTCAAAGTTTTTGGCCTTGCTAATGCGTCATAGAGTCAGACTCCAGCTCTCATGCTCTCTCACCTCTATCATATTGTGTGTCAAATTGCAAAGCTGACCAAACAGAGAAGATTTTAAGATCAATTCTGCATGTGGCAGGAGTGTTTCAGGCTGGTGACATCTGTACAGGGAGTCCCGGAACTATATATGCTGAAGGGAAGTACGGAGTGGAGGTTTCCTGGGGTAGGAAGCCAGGAGGAAGTAAGAAGATTCAGTGTTCTCTTCTGTGGGTTCAAGGAATGGCTGGCTGCCTGGCTAACCCTTGAAGTCAAATCTTGCATAAGAAACATACCAGAGAAGAGTTACTAACCTTAAGTAGTCCAGACTGTTCTGGGAATACCTGAGTTTCCTTTATTAGAGATGCTTTTGTATTATGGGAGCCTCCTAGCCCCATGATTCTCAGGATTTGAGAGACCAACTTATCTTTTCTAAGGCCCCCATTAAAGATGTTATACCTCTCAGAAGGCTCTCTTATGCCCCACATATAATCCATGTTTTCTTGCCTTTTTGTTTGTTTGTTTTGAGATGGAGTTTTGCTCTTTTGTCCAGGCTGGAGTGCTGTGGCACAATCTCGGCTCACTGCAACCTCTGCCTCCTGGGTTCAAGTGATTCTCCTGCCTTGGCCTCCTGAGTAGCTGGGATTATAGGCACCCACCACCATGCCTAGCTAATTTTTGTATTTTTAGTAGAGATGGGGTTTCACCATGTTGGCCAGGCCGATAATTCCTGAACTCAGGTGATCCACCTGCCTTAGCCTCCCAAAGTGCTGGGATTATAGGTGTGAGCCACTGCGCCCAGCCTTTCTTGTCTTTCTGTCAACAAAGAATGTAAGACCAAATATTGGTTGAATGAATATCTATAGGCAATTCACCTACACATGCGATAGTTTCCATTTGAAGGACATTCTTTTCTACCAACAAAAGAGTGAAGATATTTTGCCCCATATCAAACAGAAATTGGGGATAATTGTAATTTTTCAAAGACTAAGAAGGGAGACAAAGTATCCAGCCTTACTCTACAGCAATTTTGGCTTTAGAAGAGAAGAGGTAATGTAAAAGTAAAAGGGTCTGCAGGAGGCACCGCTCTAGAGAACTAGGTGGGTTCCCACCCATCCTCCACTGGGATAGTCCAGCTGTTCAGAGATGAAGATTTGGGAGCTCATAATGCTAATGATGTGTAAATTCATTTTCAGCTATTAAACTGGCCTTTCCAGGTTCATTATCATTAATATTTATGGTTGGAATATGTTCCTCCAGAGACTCTGCAAATAGCTCTTCTATTGTTCAGGTAAAATTTATAGCAAGTTAGACTAAGAGGGAGCGCTACATGAGCCCAGGCTTGCACTTCCCATAGGAATTGAAAGCTTTACTGATGGTTTTGGATGGGTGTGAATCTTCAGTCTATAGGTCCAGCCATCTTTTAGATATAGGTCATTAACTATGCTTTTATGAATCCAAGAGGGAATATAAAGTTATACGTGCCAGAAGGCAGAGAGTTGGGGTGCAAATTTCCCGAGATCACATCCTCCTTCATTGTAACTGGCTCTGGCAAATTCTTCCTTTTGCTGCCACAGTCTGCCCCAACAAAGCATCACAGTTTCCTCTGGATGCAAAGGTACAGGCAGGACTGTACAGCGACTACTGTGAGTTTCCTGCCCAGTGGGGTGGAAGTGTGTTCCTCGCCTGAAGAGCCCACATAGAGCTCTGGCACTTGCAGCAGTACCATCTGCACCTGCCAGAGATTTCACACTGCTATGTTGCAAATAGGGCTTGAAATTTCTGGCTGGGTCAGGAGGAAGGAAGTGGCTTTACCACTCAGCCATGCATCTGATGACGAGCTCTGGGTGCGCAGGAAACTATGGGAAGAAAACAGATTTGGGTATAAGAATCAAACATTACCTCTGGTACACTTTAAAACAATGAGCTATTCTGGGCCTCCTCAAAACAATTTTTGGGGATGGTATGGAGGGGTCTCACAAGGGTATGAGCCCCTGAAAATGTCGTAAGTGCCAGTTCCATAGGCAAAGCCAGAGCAATGCAAGTTCACATACCTGATGTCTTAAAGACACCTGACAGCAGGCTCAGGTGAAATCCTCCCCTGTAAAACCAAAGGGTCAGAGAGATGATCTGTAGGGTTCTTTCCAAGTCTGAAAGTTTGCGACTCGAAAAAGAACGGATTTCCCTTCATTAGATACTTCCTGGTCATTTGGATTCTAGCAAGATCTTGTTTATGTTGGAAATTGTTAGCAGATGCTGAAGCTGTCCAGGGCTGAGTGAGTACTATGGTACTCAGGCTTCACTGGGCTCAAGGAAGAGGTTGTGATGAAGGCAGTCACTCACCTGTGATGAAGACCTGCCCTGCAGCTTCATTTCCTGTCATTACAGACTGTGTCTGGGCCTAGTCAGGAGGAGCTTATAGGAAACGGGGGCAGGCAGCACTAGGGTCTCTAGGGAGAGCAAGTACAAATTGGATATCACCTAGAGGTCGAGAAATGGAGAATAAGTTTCAAAGAACAGCTAAAAAATGAAAGAGACATCACAACAAAGTGCAATGTGTGACCCTTGACAGGCTCTTAGATTAAAAAAAAAACCATAAAGAACATTACTGGGACCATATGATTGCATATGATGTGATATTATTGCATTAATATTAACTTTCTTAAGTATGAAATTGGTGTGGTGGTTATGTAAGAGGATGCTTTAATTTTGGAGAAATATCTGGTATTATAGTATCTGCAACTTTTATATGCTTTGTGTGTGTGCACATCTGTATCTATTTATATGTAGTATATACTTAGATGAAGCAAATATCATAAAACATTAATGGTTGGTGAATGTAGGTGAAGTTTGTATGGGTGTTCCTTGTGCTATTCTTTCTAATCTTCCCTAAGTCTGAAGTCTTTTAAAATAAAAAGTATGGGAAAATGGCCCCAAAGTCAGCTATGTGCCATAGCATAGCTTCTCTATCCTACAATCCTTCTGGGTTTATTCATCCCACAGGTTAAGGCAGACACACTCCTGATACACTTTAAGCTCATGCCTTATTTGCTGTCTTCTCTCTGAAGACAGAGTCAGCAACCTCCTTATAATTGTGTGACTTGATGATGTGAGGAATCTCAGGGTTGTCCCTAAAACTCATGTCTGTGTCTTGGGCTACTCCTCCTCACCACCCAAGTAAGAGCCATTTTTGAGTGATGGCAACAATGTAGGCAAAAGCAAACGTGTTGAATATTCACTGTGTGCCAGGTGTTTTATCTGCATCAGCTCACCTAATTCTCATCAACAAACCTGGGTTTGGTTCTCTTATCACTCTGTTTTACAAATGAGACTATGAGGCTCCTACTGCTGACAAGCAGCAGAGCCAGAATTTGAAGATTCCAGGGCCAGTGACCCCAAAACCTTCATTCCTGACCACAATTGAGCATGTCTTGGCCTGCAGCTGCATTGCAACTACCTGGAGAACTTTTGCAAAATGTACATGTGCAGGCTTTGCTCCCAGGAGTACTGAGTTACGCAGTGGGGCTCAGACATCTGTTGCATGCATAGCTTTGGCTGTTTGGCTTTAGACTCCCTTGTCGCTCTCAGCCTTGGGTGAGGTTTATCCATGGCCTGTCTCCTCTCCCATCACCACTCGAGAGAGTAAGTCCCTTTCACCTTAGGGATTTGGTGTGGCTCTTCCTTTCTGCTGATACCACCATCTGTCTGGGTAGGCTATGACAGCCTCACAGGGTGCAAGTGGGGGCCAGTGATGTGGCTGAACTAATAAATTTACCAGGCATCATTCTCACACTTGGCTTGTTGGGGAGCTGTGGCGGGAACTCAGGTGAAAGTGCCTGTGGACCCCTGAATTGGTCAGTCTGTGGCTCCTGACAGTCTTCTGGGGAAGGAAGACAGAGGTGCAAGGAGGAGCAGTCTTCAGCTGTATCTGTAATGTTTCATTGCTTATTTTTTGGATGAATCTCAAGAGAATTATGTGGAGGGAAAAAGTCAATCCCTAAAGGTTATGTACTGTATTATTCCACTTACCATTTTTTTGTTTTTGTTTTTGTTTTTTTTTGAGACGAAGTCTCACTCTGTTGCTCAGGCTGGACTGAAGTGGTGTAATCTGAGCTCACTGCAACCTCCACCTCCCATGTTCAAGTGATTCTCCTACCTCAGCCTCCCAAGTAGCTGGGATTACAGGCAAGCACTACCACACCTGGCTAATTTTTGTATTTTTAGTAGAGACGGGGTTTCACCATGTTGGCCAGGCTGGTCTCTAACTCCTGACCTCAGGTGATTTGCTTGCCTTGGCCTCCCAAAATGTTGGGATTACAGGCGGGAGCCACCATGCCCGGCCTACATACCATTTTTGATATTAAAAAATTATATAAATGGAGGACAGCTTAGTGACTGTCAGGGGTCAAGGGTTGCAAAGGGGTGCTACCAAAGGGCATCTGAGGAATCCTGCCAGGGATGGAAATATTCTATATCTTGATTGGGTCGCTGTCAATTTCCTGGTTGTGATACTGTCTGGAAGATGTTGCCACAGGGGAAACTGTATAAAGGACACACAGAATCACTATATTATTTCTGGAATTTTCACATGAAACTTCAGTTATCTCAAAATGCAAAGTTTAGTTGGAAGAAAAGAGGATATAAAACAAATGTGGCAAAATATGAACATCAAAATATTAACATCTCTGTTGTATGGGTTTGGGGTGCATGGAAATCTGTTAGATATGTTACATTATTTTCATGATTTTCTGAATGTTTGCAACATCCAGTAAAAATCAAAGCTTCTGGAGTTATCTACTCAGCCTTCTATGTATGAAACCTTGCCTAAGACTCATTCCTGGTCCCCTCAGACTGGTGTGCTAGAAGCAGTAGTCAGAGGGATGGAAGAGCTGCTTAGGTTGGCACTGACCCCAGTGGGAACCATGATTCTGACTCCCTACCATCCTTACTTAACCTGGGAAACCATCGAATACAGAGTATTGGGCTTTCTATTCTCCTCATAGCTCCTATAATGCTGTACTGAATCTCCTCGGCATATCTCAGAAACGGGTGAAATTCTACTTTTGTACTTGATGACAGCTACGTCTAGACTAAAAGAAGTATCACAAGGAGCCCTGTCTTACTAGAATCCTTGGTTTTGTGTATTATAAGACAATAGAGACATATATAACACAATTCATTTATTGTAACACTAAAGTACAACTTCACAATATCATCAAAAGGGACTAAACGAGATATGCAGAATAGTTTAAATGTAGAAACAGAAAAGAATGTTTCAAGGGTCAGTTAGATTGAAATCGAATTTTAATAATCATTAGAGAGCCAAGTGTTTCCAACCCAGTGTCAATTGGACAACCTTGGCCATCGCAGGTCTATTCACATGGATTCTGAATGACGATCAGAAGATATTCCTTATCTATGGAGAGATGGACAAAAATCAATTCACCCTTAATTTAAATTTAATCAAGGAATATTTCAAGTAGTCTGCTTTTCTCTTCAAAACATCACATGGACCTTGTGCAGACAGATGGTTTTCCACCCTGGCTGCACGTGAGGGTGGAAAGGCTCACCCTGTTGAGCCTTTAGAAAATACCCATTTCCTAGGGCCCAGTCTCACAGATTCTGATTTCATTGGTTTGGGGTGGAGTCCCAGGAATGGAAACATTTTTAAAAAGTCCTCCAAGTGATTTACTGTGTAGCCAGGGTGAGGACACTGGTGTAGAAAAAGCTTTATTTAGTTTATAGGCGATTCTGATTTGATGGATGTGCTATAGAGAAGTTGGTTCTAGACTAGATTTAGTAGCATAGGTCCCTTTTTACAGTCATTTTGTAACATTGTAAGCATAATTCCTTCAGGAAAAGAAGTGTTTCTGTAGCTGCTGTCTTCTGGTATACCTGGGGGATGTACTTTCCTCACAGGGAGGGTTTAAGAACCTGCAGGCCTTAGGTTCACTGCCAACTTTATCTCCAGGACAGGAAACATTTCTCCTGCTCCACAAACAGTCTGTATGCTAAGTTTGCTGAAAATGAGACCTACATTTTCTAAACTTTTTGATTAATAATAAATGCAAGTGGGCAAAATTCAACCTGTTCAAAGGTGGTCATGGGTCACATTAATTGCTAATTTCATATAATTTTTAGGTTGGGATTTTTACATTTAAACATCATTTTGTGATGGAATATTATGTTTCATATTGTATACTAAAATCTATACTCCCCATTCATAGAAACAAGGCTTTTATCTAGTAAAGCAGAAAGATAATTTAACTAGGAAATGAAATGCCAAATTACCTGGAGCTACCATGATTTCATGTTTCTTTGATCTGATCCTAAGAAAAGTCAGGTCGTTCTGAGGATCAATATCGCGAACTGTGCTCTTGGCTTTCATGGTCAGCTGGTGAAGGAGGCCTGCATATTGAACGGTTGTTGAGTTGTCCAAGGTTGTTCGGATGGGAATACCTATTAGGAGATTTAATTTTGGTTAATTTCTTTTCTGATTAGAAAAGTAACATGTACATTGTGGAAGCACTATAAAACATTGATAATTGTAAACAGGAAGAAAAAGTGATGGCTTATTACTCTCTGGTAACAATTTTAGTTTATTTCCTTCCAATCTTTTTGTCTCTGTATAGATTTTTAAGTATAGTTGTGTGAAACTGGACTTACAAATCTGACTGCTGCTTTTTTCTTCATTTAAATTATAACATACAAATTGCCCTTGTTGATAATGTTGTCAACATTATTTTTAGTAACTGCATACTTTACTATTTTATGGACATATAATCAATCTCTTATTGTTTGGTCATTTGGTACCTTATTTTTTTTTATAGCTAATGGAGTGATGATGAACATTTTTGTGCATATATCTTTCAGAAGCTGTTAACTATTTCAGTACCAAGTTAATATATTTTTATATGAAATGCATTCCCCTGAGCATCATGTCTATAGTGAGTCTGCTTTGAAGTGTTTGATTTATGACATGGATCTTCCCTGAGACCAGAACCAAAAACAGGTATCACTGCACATGCTAGAGGGTACATCAAAAGGGACTCCTTGCACAGTGTTTTGCAAATCTTAAATTGTATGTTAGAAAATGTGGTAATAAGGATACTATGGTTTTGCTGTGCATTCCCTGGTTTTCACTCATTTTTGGTTTAAACATTATTAAATTTGGCTGCTTGTGTGCTCTATTGTTCTGTTACTTGAGTTTAAAACAGAAGCTATTACCTGGAAAATTCTAGCCAGAAGAATATGCAAGTGTATTTCAATTCAGTTGAAATCAATCTAGCTCAACTTGGATCACCCAGCATTAATGCCTATTATGTACCAGGCACTGTGGTAGGTATTTTACATATATTGTATCTAATCAGAGACAGCCTTCATATTATTTCGAGAACTACCAGATAGCCAGGGAATTCCAGGGATTGGATTTGCAAATGTGCCTTTATTTTAGGAGGACACATGAAGGTGAATTTGGGATTGCTGTCAAATTCCTTAGGTATCCGTATTAAGGGCACTTAAGAAATGAGACTAATGGGATTCCTGGTGTGCTTCAGAGAATGTAGCTCCAGAAACTATGAAACAAGACGAGTGCTTTCAAGACTAGAAGGGTGTTACGAACTTAGGATTTTACCAGGTTTTCATAAAAATCTTGAAGACCATTCATTTTGACTTTGAAATGACTGATTTCTCTTTCTTTTAAGATAACTGCTATGTTCAGAATGTTTTGCTACACAGTATGAGGAGAATATTTACAGGAAAACCTATTCAATAATGAAAGTATCATAAAAACCTTGCTAATCTTTGTATTGTGATTTGTTGGCCACTTTTTCCCTAGAAGGCAGTCAGCTGTCTTGCATACCTGAAGGTCACAAAGCATGGATCTTTAACAAGCAAGATATGGAAATGCAGCAAGCATGCAACCTTTGAAGGGAACTTTTTGACGAGCAGTTTTATTTTACATCCTAAGTACTGACTACCTACTAAGGGTGTATTCCTCAGTAGCCAAACGAGACATACAACCAGAATAAATTATTTGAAATGTAGATGACAGGATTATGAATCAGATGCTCAGGTCTATTTAGTTAGTCTGTTCATGATCCAAGTCAATAAATAAAACAGCTAGCTGTTTTGAATAATGAGTGTGTGCGGTGGAAACACATGGAGTTTTTCAGATCCACCATACACACTTGAAAAGAATCCATCAACAAATGTTTATTGAACTCTTGCTTGGCACCATGTGAGGTAATTACAAAGTAATTTATTAAGAAGTAATTTTAGTATATGGCATAAAATTTACCCACTTCACTTCTGAGAAACAACCACTGGTTTCTTAGGAGCCTTCCTGACACTCTAGGTCCACTCAAGAATGAAGGTGTTTGTATTCTTCATTTTAATGATACCATTCTCTATTCTGTACCTTGATTTTTAAATTTAATACTCTTTGGAAATTGATTCAGTACATGTAAGTCACTCATATTAGTGACCGAATAACAGTCTGTTGAACGGATGTTTTGTAATACATTTAACGTGTCCTACGGATGAGCATTTAAGCTGTTCCCAGTCTTTGACTTTTGTAAACAAGATTACAGAATATGTCCTTGGTCATCTCATTTCACATTTGTATATGCAGGATAAATTCCTAAAGTGAAGCTCCTAGAACAAAGAGCATGTGCATTCTAAAATCTGGTGGGACTACTTTACAATATGACTCTCCGTGATCCTAGTAAGCCGGCACCTATTATTTCAGTTTGTCATCTTCAACTGCACATTTGTGCTTTGGTTGACAGACTGTACTTCAAAACAAAAGGAAGTGGCTGGATGGCTGTTACAATCTAATGAAACTCAAATGAGAGATTGTTAGAAATGTCAAGAATAGTTAAAATTAAGAGCCTGTAGAAATCAGACTTATGTACATGAGAAAATATGACACATCTGACTGCCTGGGGGACAAATATACATATTTGCCCATATCTAATTCAATGATCAGTGTTGCAATGTTGTAAACAATGAATGGTTTTATAAAAGAGAAACCAACGCTAACAAAAAATCTGCTCTAATCACAACCTGTAGCATTGGGCTAAATTGGGAAGCCTACTTTACGGTCATCAGTAGGATGTTTCAATAGCAGTGAAACAGAAGGACTATATTTAACATGGCCTATGATGACGTCTAAATGAGTAAGCATGGTAGAAGTCCAACCTAACCACAAATATAATCTGAAAATGTTAAAATGATTTGCCTAGAATTAGTAGACCAAAACCGCTAGTAGAAAAGAAGAATACATAAAACACCATCTTAGCTAAATATTTTGGTATTACATTTCATGGGGCTTCCCAAAGCTCCAAAGCTGCAAAGCTGCACTGTAATAAATGATGCTTTCATCTAAAATTGAGTAGGTTGTTGAAATTGAGTATTTTATTACATTCTGGTCACACAGCTTACACCATATGCTGTTAATAAACATCCTTGTCATACACTCTGGTTATTAATAATCCAACCATAAAAATAAGCCCCTCATTTATATTTTAGGGAAAAAAGGTTAATTTGGCTTTCAGGTAAAAAGTAAAAACTCTTAAGTACCCTGAAACCTTGAAAAGTGTCCTGAATCCTAATACAAACTTATTCTAGTAGAGGTTAACTACAAGTTAATGGGTATGGAAAATAGTATTTTGTTGCCTTCGGACAAGAGAAGTGTTAATTGAGGAACCTCAGGAAAATAAAGTGAAAATCACTTTTCATATCACTACTCAGGGTGCTCACTATAACATATCCCTACTCTTCCTTCCCTATTTATTTGAAATGTTTGTGTGCACCTGGCCATAGATAGGCTCGGAAGGCGCTGGTGACCGCTTTGTTCTGTTTTTGTCATCTAATATTGTGAGTAGTTTCCCGTTATAGTAAGTACCCTTCAACGCTTTAAACAGAGTAATGTTCATCAAGTAAATATTACATACTTTAAAAATTCCTCTGCTGTTAGGATATATTTACTTATTTGTTGTGTTTATTTACTGCTATTATATATTGATGCCTCAGTGAGTATCCTCATACCTAAATATTTTCTTCATCATTGTTTAGGATAAATTGCTAGGAGTAAAACTGTAGATCAAAGGGGTGAATATTTTTCAGACATTGATGCATATCACCAGAATTACCTGCTTTAGCTCTTCCAAAGAATCATATTAGATGAGTGGTTCTGGGTATCACAGGTGAATGCACCTTTACAGGGTTGAAAAGTGTCCCCCCATTCTCCCCAAATCCCCAAATTCAAGTCCAGTAAAACCTCAGAAGGTGACCTTATTTGGAAACGGGGTCTTTGCAGATGTAATCCGTTAAGATGAGGTCACACTGGATTCGGGTAGACCCTAATCCAATAACTGGGATTCTTATAGTAAAACAGACAAAGATATACAAGGAGGAGAATGCCATGTGATGATGGAGGTGGAGATTGGAGTGACGTGTCTATAGGCCAGGGAACACTAAAGATTGACAACTACCAGAAACTAGGAAGAGGCAAGGAATGATCTTCCCTTAGTCTGCTGAGAGCATGAGCCTGCGGACATCTTGATTTCAGTTTCTAACCTCCAGAACTGAAAGAGAATATGTTTCTGTTGTTTTAAGTTGCCAGTTTCCTTTAGCAGCCAAAGGAAACTAACACAGCACCTCTATGAAATCACGCAGATGGCTCATCTTCAGAGCAGTGGCAGAGTGTATGCAAATACCTGGATATATTATCAACACAACCAGATCCACGTACTAGGGCTGGAACGCTTCCTGGAAATATTCTGCTTCATTTTTGACTTACCTGTAAGGCACATCTTAAATCCTCTTTTCCCCCTCATTAATCAAGCTAGATAAATTTATTATGTTCTATTATCTCTCTTACTCATTTGGCCTTGAGTTACTTTTATTTTAGAAAACAAAACAAATGTTTTATCTGTATAAATGAATTGAATTTATATTCTATTTAATTACTATTCTATTAAGTATTGGGTATTATGCCAAGCATTCGACAATTATTGCCTCATTTAATTATGAAAACCACTAGAAAAGTAGGTTATTGTCCATTCTTAGTGGTAAGGAATCGTAGTTCAGAATTTAAGCAGACTTTTGGTTGGTAGTTGCTCAATATTTACTGATGGATTTTTCAAAGCGCTGAGATGGTAATATGCCAATTCCATGGTTGCACCACAAATTATGTAAAGTAGCTACTCTTATTTTAACTAATGCTCTGGAATTTCTGTTACCTCTTGCCCTTACACATGCCTGAATTAGCAATGAAACCAGCAGGAACTCTTAAGAGGTTGCCACCATAACGATATAATTAATTCTCAAAGATTTTTAAGTAAAATATGTTCAAGGAACAAGTTTCATTTAAAATAAGGACTGAAATTCTGTAAGGTTCATAACGTTGAAACAAAACTACCAGCAAGGATATTCTATCTTCTATACGATTTTATTGGTACTTCTGAAATGTTGGAAGAGAATTACCAACGCTTTAAAAAGTAAACAACGTATAGTGCTTCTTAGGAGTATATAAACATTTTTAGACATGTCTTATTCATATTTATGACCCTAGATCTTAGCAGAGTGTTTGGCATATAACAGATACTCAATAGATGTTTGGTAAGTGAATGCCAGAGGTAAAATATATAAGTATATTTTTGATGTCAAATTTGAAGATGTTTGTCTTAAGGATTAATACAGCAAACAGGTTCCTGGTTGGCTTCTGCATGTCAAGAAGACAGCCTGTGATATATTTACCTTCTGCATTTACAACCACAGTTCCAATAACCCCTTTATGGCTCTGGATCCTCTTTAAGGTTTCCTCCACCTCTGCCTGAAAGAGACCAGAAAGATAATTAACCAAAAGGGCTCTTGTGGTAAATCCAACCCTAAGGAGAATAATGTTTAGAAAGATACCTACTCCCCTATCTCCTTAACCTAAGGTGCCAGGTGTGATAATCTCAGATTTTTGAAAGACAGCTTTGAAACTGTCAAGTCCCACATACATAGCTGTATAAGACCTCCTGCATACAATCCTGACAAATCTGTTGGCTTGAACCCTTGTAGAGACAGAGAACTTACAGCTTCACAGGAATTCACTCAATTTTTATGTTTCCATTTGTTAGAAAAGTCATTCTTTACATTGCATGGAAATTTGTCTCAGATTATCTTTCATTCATTGACCCCTTTGTATTCACATGAAAATTCCTTTTCTACATTATAGTGCTTTAAATATTTATAGAGCTATATCATGGCCTCCCTCTGTCTAAAAGTAGTCCTTATTGAGAAATCTTATTTTCATTAATGTGACCTAATCAGGAGTTCAGATGATTAAATTTAGAGGATATTCTATAAAAACAACATATTCCAGGATTCTAGGATTCCTTTGATAACTATAGCTTGCATCTCAGTGCAAGCTGAATGTTCAACCATGAATAATTATTCTGGAATCTATTATTGTGTTTTAAACTCATTCTGAACCTTATGTGTGGACTGTATTTTATGTTTTCTTCCCCTCTAGAAAAGTCAAAGTCAAGAACAATCTTTTCCAAATCTATAAATTCTTCATGACTGAGCAATCACTGGATATTCTGAATTCAAACAGTATTCTGCAAATTCTCTTGATGAGAGTTTGCTATAGTCTTTTCCTCAATATTACACAGGTGAACATTATGTTACTTCAAGACAGCTTTCCTCTGCACGTGATATGGGCATGAGCACTCATTTCCTCTATCATAGCCAATGTTTCCTTAACTTTAGGCATTTGTGTACTAGATTCATGATTTTTGCCATTATGAGTGCCACGTATATTATTTATCTAGGTGTTCTTTAAATTATCTCCCTGCTAAAAGCTTTAATAAATGCATTTTAAGAGGAAACCATACATCACTACCACAAATGGAAACCTGATGTTATTCATCATAAACAGAAATAACTGTAAAACAAAATAAACAAAACGGAGAGACAGTATATCATTAAATTCTACTGCAATGAAAGCTCGGAGCCTGAGGCCTCCTCTTAGGATGAAAAAATTGAAATTACCAAATGACAGTGGTATTAAGAATCTAATAGTAACAGAAATTTTCTCCTGTATGTAGTCTGAAGGTTGAACAAAGTGTAAGAGGAATAATTTTCTCAAGATATGATTCACTCTTATTTAGCATTTCTGGGCCATCCTATGTAGCAAAGAATGTTTGCATCCCACTTTGAGAAACAGCACTAAACCGTAAGAGGTGAACAGGGGATCAGTAACTTTCTGCATTTTGGGCAACGTTTAAGACAATGTCCACAGTTTCTTACAGCCACTGTGTCCTCATTTATCTTTCTCTCTGTTGCTTATCTTCCAAACTTCTGTTTTTTCTCTCCCTGGCCTATTTCTCCACCCAGCTGTTTCTCTTCTCAGGATTTCTGAGTCCTCCTAGTATAATTTCTTAATCCCCATCTCATTCCTCTCTTAATGCCCTTTGCTTTCCACAGTTTCTACTTCTCTCTTCTTACCTTTTTTTTTTTGGGGCGGGGGAGGGAGTCTCCCATCCCTTCTTTCCTTTTTCATTATTTATCTTTCTTCTTTTTCAGTATCTTCCTTTTTCACCCTTCCATTCCCTTGCTCTTCCTTTCCCATCTCCTCCTTGTTTCTAAGGGTATCTGATTCTGTTCTCCATCTCTGCCTCCTGCCCCCTCTTTAGAAACTTTCCTGGCTACCCGGATTTCTCACTCCCCCAAGCATTTTTCATCCTCTGGATGTCTCTCTTCCTTTTCTCAACACCACCCCTCCCCATGTACCAGCCCCGCGAAATCAACTCCCAAGACAGCTTCCACTCATCTAGACATCTTTCCCCTTTCCAAAGTCTCCCTCTCGCCCTTCCAAGAAGATCCTGGAGCCACCAGCCTCTACAGCGGCCCCGGGACCACCCGTGTCCGGGTGGGCCCCAGGAGCCGGGAAGCGAAGGTCTTTGCCGGTCGGCGTCCTTAGAGCGGCGGGGCGTGGACGGAGACCCCAGATTTACCATCGCGCAGGCTGAGAAACTCTGGGTTCAGGCCGGCGCCACAGCCTCCCGGGATGTCAACAACGCTACCAGCCGTTGCTAGGAGACAAAGGAGGAAGTGACCCCCGGAAGCTTAGGGGCCGCGCCTGCGCGCTTGCGGGTCGACGCTTCCGCCCTGACCGTGGTCCTGATGCCTCCAGGCCGCCGTAGGTGAAGGTTCACGGAAGCGGCCAGCAGGCGCTCACCTGAGGTTCGCCCAAGTCTGTGGCGGTGGGGCCCGGGACGGAAGATGGGAGTGGGTCGGGCTCCTGGCCTGTGTTCGTCCATTTATTCATTCCTTGAGGGACGAATTAATGTAATAGCCACTCATTCGTTCAAGAACTGCTTATTCACCACCCACCAGGTGCCAGGGAGACGGACAAAATGCACCAATCGAAGCAGTAATGTCCACGTGTGGTACTTGCCTTGGAGCAAGTGAACAGGTGACAGGGCCATCTGACTTCGGGATTGGGCTGCTCTAGGGGTTTGGTGATAATCTCAGCTGCCTGTGACTGTCCATTAGTACTGCCATGTGCAGGGCCGATAATGTTCGCTCATCTCCCAATAGTTTTTATATTGAAGAAAAATATATCACAACATCAAATAGTACAACTTTATGTACTTATAAAAATATTAATTTATATCTGTCTAGTCCCAGATCAGTAGAGTAAGCAACGTTTCACATTTTGTGTTCTCACCTAGTTAATAGCACCCACTTCCTGTTCTCAACTCTGTTGAAGTGTTGCTACTTGGCAGTATTTCTGTTGCTTGTCAGTATCCATTAGGATCTGTATTTTTACCATTTTAAAAATCAACAGTTCTGAGTTACTAAAAAATTGCGAGTGGTTCTAAAGAATTCCAGAGGTTACTGGAATTCTTTTGCCGTAGAAGAGCATTCCACTAGGTGTTTAAGGAACTGATGGAGGAAACACAGTAAGGATCAGTTAGGGGTGGTCAGAAGTAACTTGGTCTTTTGAATGACATTGATGATATCCTTATAGCCTGGGAGTAAAAGAGCCACTATGAAGAAGCACAGCAGGAAAATTTTATGGCCGGAGTCGTGTTATGACTCCCTGAGGTTAGAGGGGGGCAAATACTGATTACAAAATACAAGCTGTAAGTTGGGAATGCGTCTTCATAGGGACTATGTCTTCATAGGGACTATGCGATAACAACCTCTTGTAATACCAATTCTGTTTGTGCATCTGTTTCCAGAAAGTAGTCTCACACTCAACGAGGCATGCATCGTGCTAGGAAAGTCAACTGGATTCTGAATGGGCCATGTTAGGGATGCCCTGGGACAGTTTTGACCTCTTTGGTGGTTTTGGCTTCGATGATCCATTTCAGCTTCAAATCTGTCACTTTATAAGTACAGAAACACTCTGAGAAGCTGTAGTTCTGCTCTAATTTTTCTTGAGGCATGGCTGATTCTGATCACTGTAATTCTCTCCTTTTTTTTTTTCCCTCCAAGACATTTGTATGTCTCAGAAAGCCAGTTCACTATGAATAGCCAAAGAATCCCACCTGACACTCAATACCTGGTACTCCAACTAACATGATTTGGAAAGGACTGCTAGAGCTGTAGGGAAGGAGTCTGAGTCTGGCATGTGCATGTGTGTGTGCATGTGTGTATTTGTGTGTGTATGCATGCATGTGTGTACATATCTGGCTCTTACCTGATTGACTGTATCTCCCATTTTGCAGTAAAACAAATATAGGTCTTTACAGAAATATTGACTGAGTTGAATGAAGACTGATTCTTGGGCTTTCTACGTGTTTCTGATCAATGAGATTCCTACTTTTTTGTGTAGCCATTTGTTTTTCTTACAGAAATCAGTGACAGTTCACCATGTCTGATATGTCAATCAGCTTTAATGAAGGAACCAACTGCATATGCATGGAGTGTGAATTTCCTCCTTTCTGGAGTCAGGGTGTCAAGCTCATTCAATAGCTGACAGCTGTAATTAGAGCAAAGAACGATTCTAGCATAAAACGCACTGACAGGAGAACCCAACTGCTGAAAAAGAAATAAGAAGTAGCCAAACTGACTTTCAACCAACAGTCAAGTTTGACTCTGTGCACAGGAAATCAATGAGGAGAACTGAAGCCATTTTCCCCCTATCAGTTTTTCACTTCTAATTATTCTTTGGAGGTAGCTTCGTTTAATTTTTATGCCTTTTTTGGATCTATAATGAATGTCCAGAGCTGTGCATTATAAAGTGTCTTTGTAATATCTGACATGTTTCCCACTCGATCCTCAATATACGTGAATTCCCCTTTTATCCTCTTCTCCTTCTCCCATCCCATTAGACTTTCCTTTGATTCACAGTAAGTGCTAAATAACTTTGAACTCAAGTGAAAATATTAATAAATAATACTTTTTGCAATTACTCGGACTTTACCCCAAAAGTGATACATGCTGAAACCAAGTCCACTGTTTTTCACATATAATTTTGTTAGAAAGAGATGATTTTCTTCTGGGTGTCTCTCTTTCTCTTTGATAATTTGCTTCTGCTTTCTGGTTAGCTTGAAGAAATCCAGATAACGTAATGATCTTGAGTTATTTTCTTAGCATTTTCCATACCACCCCACATAGCTATTTTTGGCATTCCTGCCAGTTGGCAAATATTATGAACTGGGCGATGGAATAAATTTTGGGTCCATTTTCTCCTAAGATAAGGCATTGTCACTTAACAGAGCTTCTCCTAATATTCTAGTTGTTTCCCTCTAGAAAATAGACTACATTCTTCTAAAATGTCTACAGGCTAGGCGTGGTGGATTACATCTGTAATCCCAGTATTTTGGGAGCTGAGGCAGGATGATTGCTTAAGGCCAGGAGTTTGGGACCAGCCTGGGTAACAAAGCAAGACATCATTTCTACTAGAAATTAAAAAAAAAAAAAAAAGGCATGGTGTTATATGCCTGTAGTCCCAGGTACTTGGGAGGCTGAGGGAAGGGGATCACTTGAGCCTGGGAATTTGAGGTTGCAATGAGCTACAATCACACCAGTCTCTCCAGCCTGGGTGACAGAGTGAGACTTGTCTCAAATAAAAAAAATAGTATAATAAAATATAATAAGATAAAATACCTTTTAATACTAGGGCATAAGTAGAAGATGCCAGTGATATCAATAAGTATTTTCTATAACCGACCCAATGTCATAGAAGTGCAGTATTATAGATTTAAAGTTTCAGAAAATCAATCATTTTCTTCTTATTAGGACAAAGGCACCCTCTAGGGTGATTCCTTTCAGGACCTAAAAGTAATAGAAGTATTTGCTTTCCATAAGGGAATCTTCCCTGTTGGAATTAAATGGTTTCCTAGAGCACAGGATTTGGAGTTGTGTGCAGGTGGGGTTGACATTTCTAGGCATATTTCCTTGTATAAATAAACAGAGCATCAGCTTCTTCATTTGTAAGGTCAGAAAGATAGTATCTACCTTAGAAGGCTGAGATGTGAGGTTTAAATATTATGTGGGTAAAATGTCTGGCTCATACCAGGTGACCAATGTGGATCCTTTGACCTTGTTTCTTTCTTCTGTCTTTTCCTTTCTTTGGTCCATCTTTTTTCTTCCTTCCATTCCTTCCTTCTTCTCTCCCTCCTTCTCATCTTTCCTCTAACCTTTCTTCCACACTTCCTTCCCCTATTTTCTTCTTGTCTCCCTTCTTCACTGTCCTCTTAACTTCTCTTTCTTTTTACCCTCCCTAGGAAAAATCTCCATAATTCATATTGTTGATGTTCTCGCTAAAGAACATCTTTCCCTTTCTTTTTGTATACAACCTGTTACTAATTTAGAAACTTCATCTATTTCATCTCCCTCTAATCCCATTTCAACACAATTCCCATTTTATACTTCTGCCTCCAGCAAGCAGTTCCCATCTCTGTGTACTGCATGTAATAGGTATTCTCAGTATCTTATGGTTGAGGGTAAACTGTAAATATTTCCTGGTCTATTAACTTTGCTTACAGAAGAAGAAAGGAAGGGCTGAGGGGAGCAATAAAATTTCATGCACTTTATATCCCTCTTCTTTTCTTGCATAATCCAGTCCTGAGGTCTCTGATCTATTTAGTTTCAAAATCACTTTGATTGGTAAGTGCAACGCATGAAAAAGTAAGGTGCACAAAACAAATATACCGTGGGTGAGTCACCATGAAGTGAACACCTAAACCCCCAAACCAGGTCAAAATAAATAGGACACTATTCACACCCCAGAATCTTGTACTTGGCCAGTCCCAGTCATTACTCCCATTCTCCCCACAAAGTTAGTTATCTGACTTCTAACAGTATAAATTAGTTTTCCCTCATTTAAAATTATGTAAGTGGAATTACCTGGTATGTCATCTTTTGTTGTGGGCACAGTTTTACTCAGCATTATGTGTATGGTAGTCGTCTATGTTGTGTGCAGTTGTGATTTCTTCATTTTTATTGCTGTGCAGTACTCACTTGTCAGAAAACACAACAGTTTATTTATGTACTTTTGCTGCCAACAGATATTTTGGTTGTTTCTAGGTTTTGACTATCACTGCCATGGCATTCTTTCATGTGTCATTTGGTACACATAGGCATGCATTTGTTTTGGGTATGTGTGTATATATATATATATATATTTATAAAGTAAGAAAGATAGTATCTACCTTAGAAGGTTGAGATGTGAGGATTAAGTATTATGTGGGCAAAATAATATTTACCCACATAATATTTGGCTCATACCAGGTGACCAGTGTGGATCATTTGACCATGTTTCTTTCTTCTGTCTTTTCCTTTCTTTGATCCATCTTTCTTCTTCCTTCAATTCCTTCCTTATTCTCTCCCTCCTTCTCAACTTACCTCTAACTTCACCCTCATATATATACCCTCAGCCTCCTTCCTGCTCCCTACCCTCCTCCCTGCCCCCATATATATGTGGGAGTGGAATTCCCGGGTTATAAGAGTATAATCCATTATCAGATGTTGTCAAACTATTTTTCACTGTGGTTGTGCCAGTGTACCAATGTACCCAGCAGTGTAGTGCAAGGTAATTTCTTATGTTCTGCAGCCTTGCCCATAGTTAATATTGTCATGCTTTTAGATTTTAGCTATTTCGGAATGTGTAAAGTGGTGTCTCCTGTGGTTTTAATTTGCATCTCCTTGATTACTGACGAGATTGAACACTTTTTCCCCTCACATACTTATTGACTTGTTTTTGGGGGGATTGTGTGTGTGTGTGCATGTGTGCACATGTGTGTGCCCTGTGGTGCAAGATTTTTGATAGTTATATGTATATGTCTACTTTTACATAGATACCTACAGCTCCATCTATATATATCTATTACAAATCTCTTCTACTCTGTGGCTCACATTTTATTCTCTTAATTGTGCCTTAATTGTCTCTGAATTGTGGATACCTCTGTGGACACTTGGTGTGTAGCAGAAGTGGCACTGCAGACCAGTGGGGGAAATGTGGTTTTTTTCAGTACATATCACTATGTCAATTTGATATCTATGAGAAAATAAATGAAACATCTTACGACCTTGGGCTAGGGAAAGCTTTCTTAAACAAGACCCCAAAGTGCTAATCCCATAAAAGAAAATAATATTGATTACTAGAATACATAACAACTAAGAAATTAGAGGGTAACTTTGTCCTAATAAGAAAATGATTGATTTTCTGAAACTTTATAATACTGCACTTCTATGACATTGAGTCAGCTATGGGAGATGCTTATTGCTATCACCGACATCCTCCAATTATGCCTTAAAAATTACCCAATCTTAGATATTCCTTTATAGCAACACAAGCCAGACTAATACAGGAACCTTATTCTCTGATCAGAGAGGCTTTGGTTTCAAGAGTGTGTGGCAAACTTCACTGTTGTTTTCTGTGTTTTCTTACCACTGGACCTTAACACAGATACAGAGTGTGGCAGAGTTGGATAAAGTCTCAGCATTCTGGCCAGAGGACTAACAAGGAAAGCCCTAGGGAATTTGAAAGTATCAGGGGGTTCACAGAGAAGGAACTGCTCAGGAAGACAACCCCATGAAGTTGTTTTTGGACTCCTTGACTTACCCCTGACTGAGCATATGTACTTCTGATCCCAGACTATATACCAAAGACTTTGAGAACAGAACTGTGGTATTGACCACTGCGCAGGTCCCAGACTGCTGACTGGGTAGAATAAACATGGATCAGATCCAAATAATTCTTCAAATTCTTGGAAAGTGGAACCTGCATTGAAATCATAAGCCACAGAAGGCTGGTCAGAGCTTGGAGCCAGAACCAAATTGGATTGACTTCTGGCAAAAACAAAAATACCAACCAACATTCTCTATGGGACTTAAATAAAACTCAGCATTTCATTACCTAATATTCAAAGTTTTCAATATACAACCCCAAATCACTTGACATACAAAAGTCCAGAAAATAACTTAAGGAAATCAATAGACTCTCTTGTAATATGAGATGACACAGATTTTAGAGTTATCTGACAAAAACTTTAAAATAACTATAATAATCAATGTAGTCCAGGAAGTAAGGACAAACAAATGAAAACGTAGAAAATCTCGGTAGGAAATATATGATGTAAATATATGATGTAAAGAAGGAGCAAATGGAAGTTTTAGAACTGACAAAATAACAAAAACCTCACTGGGTGAGCTAAACATCAGACTGGAGATGTTAGAGGAAAGAGTCAACGAACTTGAAAATGGATCAAAAGAAACTATCCAATATGAGCAAAAGAGAGGAAAAACAAAGCCTCAAGGAACTCTACAAAAATCTCCAGAATCTAAGATTTGTAATCAGTGTCTTAGAGGGAGAAGAGAAAGAGTGCAGTGCAGAAAAAAATATCTGAATAAGCAATAGTTAAATTTGAATAAGTAATAGTTAAATTTTAAAAATATATTTTAAAAGATACCTATAGATTCAAGAAACTCAATCTCAAAGAGGATAAACAAAAGTGAATTTATATCCAAATATTTCATAATCAAAATGCTAAAATCTGAAGGTAAAGTTCGAAAGCAGAGAAAAATGAAGCATTATTTATAGATAAATAATTTTGGTTTATAGAGGAATGATTCCTGATCATAAATCTTGGAGGGGAACTATCTGTTTAAAGAGCTTAGAGAAAATATTGTCAACCCAGTTTTCTATATTCAGCAAAAATACCCTTCAGTAATAAAGGGAGAAATAAAGATTTTTTAGGTGAAGGAAAATTTAGTGCTGGCAAACATGCACTAAAAAAACATTAAATGAAGTTCTTAAGACACAAGTGAAATGATATGAGATGGAGACATACAACATCAGAAAGGAAGGAAGAAGAAACTAAAAATATCTGGGTAAATATAATAGACTAGGGGTCAGCAAACTGTAGTCCACATGCCAAATTTAGCTCACCATCTATTTTGATTAATATAATTTTATTGAAACACAATTACGCTCATTTGGTTATGTATTGTCTTTAGCTGTTTTCACTCTATAAGCACAGAGCTGAATAATTGTGACAGACACTGTATAGTCTGCAAAGCCTAAAATATTTATTATCTGGCCCTCAGCAGAAAAAGTTTGCTGAATCTTCTAATAGACTGTTATTTGCTTGAATTCTTTAAAATATGTTTGTTGGTTGAAAACAAAGATATAGCATTGTTTGGGGTTTTGAAAGTATGTAAATGTAATATGTAAGATAACTACAAAGTAAAGGGAGGGTAAAGAGACCAATCTGAGGGTAAGTTTCCTACATTTCAATTGAAGTGGTCAAGTATCGGTTTTAAGTAGACTGTGAAAAATGAGCTATGTGATATCTTGAGTAACCAATAAGAAAAATTACAGACAGATATAGTACAAAGGCAAAATAAATTATCATATGAAAAATGGTTTAGGCAACCCAAAAGGGAAAAGGGCAAACAGTAGGATGGTGAATAGATGAAACAAGCAAATCCTGATACATCAATAATTACACTACATATACATCACATAAGCAGACCCATTAAAAGATAGAGATTGTCAGAATGAATTCAGAAACCAGAAATGATCAGTGATTTCTCTTTCCATAAAGATAAAATAGACATGCTTCTCCATATTCTTTCCCCTAATTATAACTAATAACCCTGAACATTTTATATACAAACAGAAGAGATTGAGATAACCAGACAGATTGGCTAGGGATCTTGGGACCAAAGGAAAGACATGCTATAAGTTATTTGAGTTTTCTTTTTTCTTTTTTTTTTTTTTTGAGACGGAGTTTCGCTCTTGTTACCCAGGCTGGAGTGCAATGGCGCGATCTCGGCTCACCGCAACCTCCGCCTCCTGGGTTCAGGCAATTCTCCTGCCTCAGCTTCCTGAGTAGCTGGGATTACAGGCACGCGCCACCATGCCCAGCTAATTTTTTTGTATTAGTAGAGACGGGGTTTCACAATGTTGACCAGGATGGTCTCGATCTCTTGACCTCGTGATCCACCCGCCTCGGCCTCCCAAAGTGCTGGGATTACAGGCTTGAGCCACCGCGCCCGGCCTGAGTTTTCTTTTTTGTCCCATATATCCTAGACTAGGATATTTTGCACAAGGAGCTGGCAGCCCAGAAATGTCAATAGGCACAGAAATTTTTTAAAAGTCCCAACAAAAGCCTATCTTTTCTAACCAAAGGGTCAGCAAATGCCCAGCCTAAAAAGACGGAAACTCTCAGAAAACAACCACTCTACTCCAGTCAAAAACACCAGGAAAAAAACCATCAAAGCCCAAGAGGAGAACATAGATTTCCACTCTCATATTGCCATAATTCCCTCCATCCTCCGTCATAGTATTGCTAGAGAAGAATGAGTAGGAAGTTGGGACTTTCATCCCTGCTAGGTGTCAATTAGTTGCCCTCTGCCCCCAGCAGCTTCTGTAAAGATAATGTGGGAACCCAGTCTGCCACCTGTATCACACCCTAGCCTATCAACAATTACATTAAGCATAAATAGTGTAAATACACCAATACAAAGAGATCATCAGAGAGCATTGGAACAAACATGACTCAACTATGTATTATCTACAAGAAACTCAATTAAAAAATATAATAATATTGGCAGGTAGAAAATAAGATGGAAAAATATTGTGTAAACATTAATCCAAAGAAAGTGAATGACTACGTAAATATCAGATAAATAGACTTCAGAGCAAAGAAAATTACCAGAGACAGAACCATTATGCAATGATAAGATGGTCAATCCACCAAGAAGACGCAGCAAACCTAAAAATTAAAATGTATGCACAAAACGATAGAGCTGCAAAATATTTAAAGCAAAAAGTGATAGAATTGAAAGAAGAAACAGACACTTCCTCAATGATAGTGGAAGAATTAAACATCCTTCTCTCAACAAGTGATGGGAAAACCTGACAGAAAAACCACTAAGGACAGAGAACTTAACAATATCATCAACCAACAGAATGTAATTGACATTTATGGAACACTCCCACCAACCTCAGTAGAAGACGTATTGTTTTCAGGTGCCCAGAGAACATAAACAACAAGATAGACCACATCCTGGACTGTGAGACAAACCTTAACAAATTTAAAAGAATGGAAATTATACAGAGTGTGTTCACTGACTATAGGGGATTCAAGATAGAAATCAATAACAGAAAGATAATGGGAATGTCTGTGAACACCTGGAAACTAACCAACACATTTCTAAATAATTCTGGTTTAAACAGGAGGTCTCGAGAACTTTTTAAAATACAATGAACTGAGAGAAAATGAAATAAGATATATCAAATTTGTGGAACCCAGCTAAAGCAGTTATGAGAGGGAAAATTATAGCACTACATGCTTACATTAGAAAAAATGGAAAGTCTTAAATGCATAATCTGAACTTTCACTTCAAGAAACTTGGAAAAGGAGAGCAAAATAAATTAAATTCATATTTTAAAATTCCTTGTATTAGGGATAGATGTATACATAAAGGGGAGTTTATTACGGAGTATTGGCTCACATGATCCCAAGTTGAGGTCCCATGATAGGCCATCTGCAAGCTAGGAGCAAGGAAGCCAGTCAGAATCCCAAAGGTGAAGAACTGGAGTCTGATGTTCGAGGGCAGGAAGCATCTATCATGGGAGAAAGATGTAGTCGAGAAGACTAAACCAGTCTTGTCTTTCCATATCCTTCTGCCTGCTTTTATTCTGGCTGCGCTGGCAGCCGATTAAATTGTGTCCGCCGATTAAATTGTGTCTGCCCAGATTGAGCATGGGTCTGCCTTTCCCAGCCCACTGGCTCAAATGTTAATCTCCTTTGGCAACACCCTCACAAACATACCCAGGGACAATATTTTGCATCCTTCAATCCAATCAAGTTGACACTCAGTATTAACAAGTCCACCCCTTGTTAACTTGACCCCATACACATCTCCTAAAATCATACATGATCTTCACATAAAGACAGTGATAAGGTCACAATTATGCCTAACATAATACAGGTTTCCTTTGTACAACCAGAAAGGCACCAATCCCCAGCCCAAATGCTAATACATAAAGGTAACAACACTTAAATGCTGATATGAAGTCAATAAATCTTATGTCACGTGATAAAGGAAAAATAAAGGAAATAAAACGAAGGTATTTTCTTAGTACAAGTGTATACATGCACAAACTTGTTCTTTTGTTTTTTTTTGAGACAGAGTCTCACTCCATCACCAGGCATCAGGCTGGAATGCAGTGGTGCGACCTCGGCTCACTGCAACCTCCGCCTCCTGGGTTTAAGTGAGTCTCCTGCCTCAGCCTCCCGAGTAGCTGGGACTACAGGCACGCGCCACCACACCCAGCTAATATTTTTGTATTTTTAGTAGAGACGGGGTTTCACCATGTTGGCCAGGATGGTCTCTATCTCTTGACCTCGTGATCCGCCCGCCTCGGCCTCCCAAAGTGCTGGGATTACAGGCATGAACCACCACGCCCGGCCTGTTCTTAACAAAATAAGGAGGACTCGCTTGTGACAGTACGGTCCTGGTTTCTGCAAATGGATACATGGTCATAGCTGGTATTGGTGATTAACAGACCAAAACATTCCTCTAAAGAAATCTCCACTGGGTACTCAATAGAGAATTCCACCAAATATTTGAAGAGGAATTAACATCTTTTTTTGCACAATCTCTTTCAGAAAATAGAGGAAGGGGGAAAACTTCCCAATTCATTTCATGATTTTATAAAGTCAGCATTTACCCTGGTCTTCAAACCAGCTAAAGACAGTACATACACTGAAAAAGAGAAGAGGAGAAGAGAAGTATGATGGGAGAGTTCTGAGACTTGGCACCAAAAATACAATTCATTAAAGAAAAAATTAATGTTAGACTTTATCAAAGTTAAAACTTTTGCTCTTCAAGAGACCATTTTAAGCGAATAATAGACTACAGACTGGGAGCAAATATTTGCACATTTGTCTAAGGACTACTCTCTGGTTTTTCTCTCAATTGTTGAGAGAGGGATGTTGAATTCTTCAGCTACCATTGAGAAAGTGTCTGTTTCTTCTTTAAATTCTGTCAGTTTTTGCTTTAAATATTTTGTAGCTCTATCATTTTGTGCATACACTGCAGTTTTATTATGTGTGGTTTTCTTTGTATTTACTGCTTGGTGTTTGTTGTGTCTCTTGAAAAATGTGACGTGATGTCTTTTGTCTGAGAAAATTCTTATGCTGTGTTTTGCCAGTTTCCAGTAATTAAAAACATGCTTTTATGGATGAATAAAGGCTGTAGGTCTTTTCTAAGGGAATTGGCTGAGACATGTTTACTTTCCATGTTCTGCTTGTATCTTTTCATTTACACAGTTGTAAGTATTAAAGCAAAACAGCAACTGTGTATGCCATTTCCCCTGTATTTCACACTAAATGATCGCTACCTGGTTCTCATGCTCGGGATTCACTGATTATCATTTAATATATGCTGGACCAATTTTGCTGTAAGTTTTACCTCCTAATTAAACATTTGTCAGGGTGGAGGCAGTGAGACGTTCTCCTCCGACCTTTGAAATCTAAGGACATTGGATGGTGGGTAATATGGCAGTCTGATGCTTTTCCATAAACACGAATATCTTACTTTTTATTTCCTGGGCATAGTTTTCCAAGCACTTCCACGTACTCTGTCTCACGTGCCCTTATAATGTCCCTTTGAATTTGTCGAGCATGGCTCCATTTTGCAGATGTTGTGTCCGAGGCAAAGAAACCAAATGATGGAGTAAGGATCCAGAGGGGTAAATCTCATTTCACCCCATTCTGGAACTTTCCCTAGGATACTTCTGCTTCTGTCTTGGAGTGCCTATTTTATATCCTCCAAGTTATCTAAATGGTTCTATGCTATTCTAGTTCCAAAATATAGTCTGTCATGGACACAAGAAGTGGCCCAGCAAGAGACAAGACTGAGCTTCTTTATCCTCCTTCTGTGCTGTTCTGTCAACTGCATACAAGAGAGAAGAGGACATTGTTATCTGATTGGCAAAAGGAAGGAGTTGCATCTCCTTCCCAGGGAGGATGCTGCCTTGTAATGTCACAACAGACGTTCCAGCATGGTCCCTTTTATAAATCTGTTTGGTTGACTTCTTCTCTTGCAGCAGACTCAGAAATTGGGATGAATTGTCTGTGAATCCTATAAGGAGGCTGGAGGTGGTGAAGAGAATGCCAAATGGCGTTTCCATAAGCCTTGACCATCAGGATACAGCTTACCTTGTTCAATCTTGATCGTGTCTTCTGACCACTTTGGGTAGTAGAAGAACAAGGTAAGAGTGGGAGCAAAATGGTGGGTGCTGAGGCACATGCTTGGAGGGCAAATACTTGGAGACTGTGAATAGAACATTAGAGTCCCTGCTAAGATAAAGCAGACTTACATGGTACAGTCATTCCTTCAAGAATATTGATGGAGTTTTCAAGGCAGAACCGTGGAGGTGCAGGGAATACGACCATAAATCAGATAAAAATATCCCTTGCTTGCAGGGTGCCTACAGCATTGTTGGTGGGGTGGGGCAGGGGTACAGTTAATAACAGTTGCAAAACCGCACACCAAGTTTCTCAATAGGAGAAGTAGAGGTTGCAAATGGTGCACATCGAAGGTCATCCTAACCCAGTGTGATTGGGTCGTAGAAGGAATTCTGGACTAGTGCTATCTAAGCTGAGCCCCAAAGGAGACTTGGACACTAGTTAGGGGAGTAGATGTGGGGGTGGAACAGAGGGAAAAGCAGGTGCAAGAAAAGCATGATGTTTCAAAACTAAAGTTACTGCAGTGTGATGTGATTTCAGCTACGACTTTAGTATACAGGATGGGGAAAAAACTTCTCTAGGCAAAACCTAGAATTAAACTGTGCTCAAGTGCATGACCTGAAATTCATAGCATCTGCATAAATGGACCTCCTGCCTTCCGTTTACTAATGTGCTCAGGTAGGAACCCCGACCGCTATAGAGGCAAGAAAGTACAGGTTAATGCAGACTTTTGTATTTAATGCATTGAGTAGCAAAATGTGACTCAGCCCTCCTCACTGAGGCAGACATCGCCCTCAAGTGGAAATGAGGATGAGTGGTCCTTTCGGGCCTAGTCACTAGCCCCAACTTGTATATGCAGTAAATATGCATTTTTTTCCATTTCCCTGTGAAACTGTAGTCAGCTGATAGTCAGCAAAGTCTGCTGAAATTCTGAAACCAAATAATGTAAGGAGTGTTTTCATTTCTATGAAGAACTGACTTGTTTTATTATCTAAATTTTAATCCAAGTGAGTTTCCAGGTTGAGAAAAATTATAAAAGACAACAGAAAAGAGGATGAGAAATAATAAAAAAGGAAAATGTTTTGTCATTTCTCTTTCCACCTCGAGAACATTAGTTTAGCTTTGGCTAGTGGAAGGGAATTAGTAAGTGAATCTGCCGATTTAAACAATGTTAACAGTGGAAAGTTGATTTCTTCTCAACTTCTCTACCTACACATTGGGCAGTAGCTCAGGAACATAACTTTGACATGCTACTAAGTGTGCATTCGGCCTGGGCGCTCATGTGTTTGGGATCAAGACAGAATAAGGAGGTGTGTGTTAGAGAGAAGATGCCTGTGTCTTACGTCGTAATGTCCCAGGACCTGGGCTGCTTTCGTGTTTGCCCAGTTTCATCTCGTATGCTAGGAGGAAAATTGGTGTCTTCTGCCAAAATGCGTTGTGATTTTGAGGTTATTCAATTTCATTTAGCTATTTTATAAATATTTCAAGATTTAAGAATATGCTCAGTGGAATTAAAATGCTTTCGGTGACACAAGATGCTGAAATAGGTAGCTACTCTTTGTCTCTAAGTAAGAAGGCAAGTTTGGGGAAATGACCTGTGTTACTCCTCACAGTCCCCTAGGTGGTGCTGCTGTGACACCTATTGGCTAGACAGTTTTTTTTTTTTTTAGCACTTAACTATCAAACCAAATATTTAACTTATTAAATGTCTTATACTTATGGTTAATTGCTAATACTATTGATAATTTATACCATCTCATTTACATTAGATTCTCCTAATAATGAGCCTATATTTATAAATTACACAACACAATTTTAAGGATTGGAATAAATGTAGTTCTCTGGTTATTATTTAATAGAGTCAAAAACTTTTATATGTGGCTGAATTTTTCCACATGCATTAAAAGTAACTATATAATTAGCTCTCCCTTACCTCTGCTTGCATTGGGTAAAATGGTACTTTGAACACAGTAGGAGCCAAATTAATGTTTATCAAAGGACTTAATTCTTTTCTGAGTTTCCCTTTCTACTATTCATTGAAGATGAGATAATTACTGGATTAAGTTTTTTAAAACCCTAGTCAGACATTGCTGCTTATCTTGGCTAGTAAAAAGAAAGGGAGGCCATTTTTTCTTTATTTTTGAACGTGGCCTGAAGAATACTTATAAAATCACCTTATTTTAAAAGCAAATTGGGTTTTGAGGTTGGTTCCATTGAAATGCAAGAATGGTATGAAAAAGTGTGTTTGGTAATTGCTCAAATCTTAATCAAGATTTTATTAAAATCAATATTTGATATGCTGCTCAATTTAATTAAATTAAACCACAGAGAAATAAGGAATAAATGAGCTTGAAAATCATAAATGAGCTTGGAAATCAATCACAGGATAAAGTATGTTTCTTTTCGTTCGTTTAATGCAGGAAATGTTGGGTTAAGCAATTGCTGACCATGAGAGAAACAAACAAAATCACCGCTTTGGTTTATGCAACATGAGCCCACTCTTCGTGCCAGGCCTGTTCTAAACACAGTCTACGTGTGTCTTAATTAATTTTGAAGCAAAATCCTGTGAGGTCGGTCTCCTCCATTTACAATTCAGGACCAAGTGTGAGCCAGGATGGCCGTTCCAAGTCATTCCATTGATAAATGGCAGACTTAGTTGTAAATATAATGACCAAGCCTTTCCTACTACCTCAAATTGTTCACGAACAGGAGGAAAAAGCACAGTTTATGATTAAGTTTAGAGAAGGGCATTGGTGGTAATTTTCTTCCCCCAAAAAAGTGTAGCTTTATAGGTAAGTAGTTAGAGGGGGCAGGGGGCCGAAATTAAAAAACATGACAGTTGACTTAGAAGCTCGAAGTCCCAAAAACTGCAAAAAAGCAGGATGGGGGGAGGTGTTATTTTTCTGGATAGACATAGAATATAGTTATTTGCCATATATTTATGCTTATTGAGAGCGGCAGAGGTTTATGGCTTCAGTAACAAAGTGTTTTAATTGGGATTAGCTAATGAAAAAGTGGTGGAACTGGCAAGGGAGAAGGTAGGAAAATGTGATTTGAGTTGAGGTGTTTCTTCTCATGGGATGCTAACAAAAGGATTAGTGTTATGCACCAGGGCAAGAATCATACTTTTAATTAGGCCTTCAGAGTTTGTGCCTGCATTCTTGGTTCTAAGGAGTCTTAGTCACCCAAAGAATCAACTCTAGGAAACTAGCAAAATTCTTGTTAAATACCACTGGCAGTGAGAATGAAATGGCAGCTTCCTAAAAAAAAAATCTCCCTCATTTGTATTCATTCTTTGTGTGGTGGGATGGAAATTAAAAATCAACAACAATCACAACCACACAACTGTGCAGCTTCCCTACTCCAGGCTGAGAAGAATTTGTTTTCAAGCCATACTGCTTTCTAAACTTTGGTCATTCATCTTTCACATTTACAATTTTTACTATGTCCCTGTACCTCTTGTATTACTTAACATTTTCATTAAAAATGGCTCATTAAAAAAATTAAGTACATTTTTTTTAGAAAAAATACGTAAGTGGGAAACTAGAATCACTTGCCCTGAGAAGGGTATTTGTGAAAAGAAAGAATGAAATCAAAACAGGGTTGTTGAGTTTTAACTTCAGGAAAGTGTCCAGAGGTCTTAAAGACATACTTTCACCACACTGAGACTTCTTTTGTGATCATAACTGAGTGATAAAAAAAAGACTTGAAAGGGAATAGTTGTCTCATTATGTGATCAGTTTTTATCCAAAAAAGTATCTATGTACCACCTAAGATTATGTTTTCTAATCAAAGCTTCATCCTCCAAGCATGTCTTTGTCTGCTAGTCATTGATATCTCTTACCCCTCACCTTTTTAACTCTCCAACTTCCCCCCAATGATATTTAAACCTTGCTTTCTTTCTATCTAATTCCATTTACCTTATATCTAAACATTTAGAGAATCCTGTTAAGATTGGAGTTGGGGGTAGATTACAAAATGAGTTTCTGTTGTTGGTTAACACAACTTTTCTTAATATATGCTGTTTGAGATCATGTTTTCTCTAATAAGATAGGATACATTTCCACATTTCCAACTGTGATAAAAGTATCTTTTCTTTCTTTCTTTTTTTTTTTTTTTTTTTTGAGACAGAGTCTTAATCTGTTGCTCAGGCTGGAGTGCAGTGGTGTGATCTTGGCTCACTGTGACCTCTGCCTCCTGGGTTCAAGCAATTCTCCTGCCTCAGCCTCCTGAATAGCTGGGATTACAGGTATGCGCCACCATGACCAGCTAATTTTTATATTTTTAGTAGAGATGGAGTTTCCCCTTGTTGGTCAGGCTGGTCTCGAACTCCTGATCTCGTGATCCTCCCACCTCTGTCTCCCAAAGTGCTGGGATTACAGGTGGGAGCCACTGTGTCCCTGCCACCCTTACCCTTCTTAAGGCAACAACTGCTGGCTGTCATCCTGTTTTATATATTCTTCCAGAGGTAGTTTGTGTATGTGCAAGTCTATTAGAATCTATACTACTCTCCTTACATTTCTTTATTTTATTTTATTTGGGCTCAGCGGTACATGTGCATGTCCTGCATTCGCAGGATTGTTGCATAGGTACATACATGCCATGGTGGTTTGCTGTCTCCATCCCCCACCCTGCCCCTGTTGCCTACATCAGGCATTTCTCCTGGTGTTATCCCTCCCCATTCTCCCTGCCACCCTGCTGTCCCCTCATCCCCTCCACCTCCCCAACTGGCCCTGTGAGTGTTGTTCCCTTCCCTGTGCCCAGGTGTTCTCATTGTTCATAACCCACCTATGAGTGAAAATGTGGTGTTTGGTTTTCTATTCTTGTGTCACTTTGCTGAGAATGATGGTTTCTAGGTTCATCCATGTCTCTACAAAGGACACGAACTCATTGTTTTTTATGGCTGCATAGTATTCCATGGTGTACATGTGCCACATTTTTTTTTGTCTGGTCTATCATTGATGGGCATTTGGGTTGGTTCCAAGTCTTTGCTATTGTACACAGTGCTGCAATGAACATATGTGTGCATATGTCTTTATGATAGAATGATTTATAATCCTTTGGGTATATACCCAGTAATGGGATTGCTGGGTCCAATGGAATTAATTTCTATTTCTAGATCCTTGAGGAATCACCACACTGTCTTCCATAATGGTTGAACTAATTTACACTCCCACCAACAGTGTAAAAGTGTTCCTTTTTCTCCACATCCTCTCCAGCATCTCTTGTCTCCAGATTTTTTAGTGATTGCCATTCTAACTGGCTTGAGATGGACTCTCCTTAAATTTCACACACAGAAGCGCACTCTACATGTCATGCTACACTTCATTTTTTTTAAACACAACAATTTTTTAGTATATAGTTTTATATTAGTATATGGAGTCATAGTCTTTTGTTTTGAATACTGTATAGAGGTACTCTGTGCATGTACTCAATTCTTCTTTGATGAACACTTGATTATTACTCTTTCCTCTACAAACAATGCTGGAATATCCTTGTTTAATTATCTTTGGGCTTATAATGATTATTAAGAAATAAATACATCTAATGCTGAACAGTACTCACTCAAATGGATGGAATTCTAATTATTAGAATTGGAGAGGACAGACAGTCACATTTCTTTCATGAGTTCTTGTTTTCTTTTCCTTTTTTTCACCTGCAATATCAATTCGTATTTCTTGTGGCGCCCTGCACATTACCAAGCATCCTGATTTGCACATGAAGTTGCAGGCTCTGAGTTATGCTTGTTAACGTTTGTCTAATACTATTAATTCTTCTCACCATGATCACATTTGAAATTAGTTGTATAGTTTGGTGCTTAATTCCTATCTCTATTAGTGAATGAAAAGCTTCATGAGGCTGGAAAGGGACTATGGCTGTCTGTCTTGGGCACTGCTGTGTCTCTGTCACCTAGTGCGCATTGGATACACTGTAGTTCTTCAGTAAATATTCACAGATGAAGGAATGAAAAACACACACATTAAATTTAGTTTGCTTGCTTGTTATGGACAGAATTTATCTCCCCATCCCTGAACCCATACGTTGAAGCTCAAACCCCCAGTGTGACTAAATTTGGAGAGGTTTAAGGAGATAATAAAGGTTAAATGAGATCATGTGAGTGGGGCTTTAATCCTATAGGACTGGTGTCCTTATAAAAAGGGGAAGAGTTACCAGAGATCTCTCTTGCTCCACCACATGCGGACACAGTCAGTAGGTGACCATATACAGGCTGAGAAGAGAGGCCTTGCAAGAAACCAACTTGTCAGCACCTTGATCTTGAACTTCTACCCTCTGGAACTATGAGAAAATACATTTCTGTTGTTTAAGCTACCCAATCTCTGGTATTCTACTTTAGCAGCACTAGCAGATGAATACACTACTAAATACCCCAAAAGGCTAACTTAGGTATTAAGCAACTAAATGGATAAAATGCACAAGTAGAAAAAAATACAAGCAGAAAAAAAAAGCTCTCATCTTGTACCCGCTGGGCATTGCTCATTGACTAAGGTTATTGTGGAGTTTAAGTGGACTTTGTGTTCTTTATATTTTTTTCCCACATTTGTTCCTGTATTTCTGGTGACAGAGATGCTGGCATCTAACCTATCCTCACAGTGAAGCTTCGTTGTATATGACACTTTTAATACCAGGCCTCTAACTTCTTAATTCAGAACAACTGCTGGAAATATGGGGTCCATTCTTTGTTTTTTTTAATTTCTATTTGAAGTTCGGGGTACATGTGTAGGATGTGCAGGTTTGTTATGTAGGTAAATATATGTCATGGGGGTTGGTTGTATGGATTATTTCGTCACCCTGGTAATAAGCCTTATATCCATTAGTTGTTTTTCCTGCTTCTCTCCCTCCTCCCAGCCTCCATCCTCTGACAGGTCCCAGTGTGTGTTGTTTCCCTGTATGTGGGGGACCACTCTTAGTATGGAAAGTTGACAATACAATCTTTTTGTAGATAGGGAATTTTATTTTGAGTGGGATGTGCTGGATTGTTGTCTTTCTCCTGATTTTGTTGGTGGTTTTAGCATTTGGCATGAATGGCTCTCCTTCTAGCTGTTTGTCCATGGTGAGGAGAGACCTTTATTGATTGACAAGTCTTCTGATAGTAATATGGCAATATCCTGACTTCCTCTAGTTCATTCTTCATGTATTCATTCATTCATTTGTCAGCTTTCTTAAGATATGCTCATAAGGTGCCTCATTCTTATAACTGCTGGAGATACGGTGATGATGACACAGATTTTATCTTCAAGAAGCGCATACAAAGTGGGAAAAAGATGTGACTGCAGATAAAGAGCATGTAAGGACTGTCTACATAGGGCATTTGCTTAAGTGCTGAAGGGCCTAGAAGAGAGAGTGACCACTGTCCATAGTTCTTTGTGAATTGCATTCATATATAGCACCTGGTTTGATACTCAGAACACCCAGTTGGTTGCTTTTCCGTGGTTTTTTAAAGTACGGTAAGCCCAGTGCCCCAGTTGCCAGCAAGTTCTAGTTCATCATGATGTAGGCTTCTGTGAGTAGGAAAAAACACACCACCATCAAGAAGCAAGCAGCTTGCTTGTGTTTCAGAGGAACCACCTGTGGAAGAATGTCTCCTTGTATTAAAACTGGTATTGCCATGTTCCATTCTAGAATGTCCAAATTCCACCCTTCTGAAGATGTTTAGTTCAAGAGTTTCTAAGTTCATATTAAGTTTCTATGTCTATACTTAGTAGGGTGAAGTTGGTGGTGTATGGATTTTTTTCTCTTACAACATTTTTTGTCCTTTATCTATACATCTTTTCCCTAAATATTCAGCAAGATTTGAAGTTGTTAAAAAATCCTAAACCTCTCTGATTGTAGGAAAGATAACTGGAATATTATTTTAAGAGCAAATACACACACATTCCTAATGTTGCTTGAATGGGAACTATGAAGAAGAAGAAAAAAAAAAAGGAAAAAAACCCATGAGAGTTGGGGGTTGCTATTTCTAACCCAGTTGGAATTGGGAAGTACCAGGAGTCCCACAGGAAATCTTATCTCACTGGAAGACGATCGTGGTCTCATGGCCAAAAAATGGGTATTCATTTTTGTGTAAATAAAACTTGCAGACCCACAGAGGGCTGGGCTACTTGCGGCTTAGCCTGCCATTTATTATCATTCACAAGGTGGTGTTAGATGCTCAGCTTTAAAAAGAACTGACTTTTCAGCAGTATTTTTACCCTTGAGAGTATATATAGAGAGCTCTGTGTTGTATATTAATCAGCTTTCACGACTTGCTTTGAATGGTATTCGAAATGTGTCTAGAAGAGTAGTGAATGAACTATGCCCAAAGTGTGCTCTATTATTTATTACTCAGGTGCCTTTCCATCTGAGACATAGGCTGAAATTAAAGGCACCAAGTACCTGTCTTTACTAACTCAGTTTTCTTCCAGTTTCTGCTCCCTGCGTACCCACCCCACATTCAAATGATTCCAGGATTTGATACCTCGTAAGAGGCAGTTTTTAATGAAAATTGTATTTGAATATCTGTATTTAAAAATGCTCCATTCCTTCTGTGGATGTACAGATCTCAGAGCACACCATGCTTTGCAAGCACTTAGCAAACATGCTTGGAAGCTGTTCCTGCTAGAACCGTTTCTCTCCCTTTTCTCAGATGGGAGACTCATACTTATCCTACAAAACCTAGTTCAAATGTCACTTCCTCATCTGCCCTCCCTGACTGTCCCAGGCAGTTAGTTGACTAACTGTGCCCCCATCATCTTTTCCATATGCCTTTATCACATGCATTCTCAATGCAGGTAATAGTGCCCCCAAGGGGCACAAACTGGTTATTTGGGGAGGGGGACAAAAAGATTATTTTTATGTATAAAATATAGCTATACATAACACATAAACATATACACAGTATATAAAATTTCATGGCAGGAAGAGATTAGGAAAAGATATCTAAAATGGCTCATCAGGTGGTAATAATGAACAAAGGTTGGGAAATACCTGCTTTATCATATTTGCCTCTTGTATGGCAGTCATCACCGTGTGTTAGACTGTATATCTTTTACCAGTTAGAAAACTGTGGTTTTAAAGCCCCAGCCCCTAGCACTGTAGTTGGGATGTATATTAGCATTCACTAGTTATTAATATTTACTTGAAGGAGATGATGATTGAGATACTTATTTCCAAGCATGATTGTTTCGCACCAGAAACTCCTCCAAAAATCATTTTTGATGTCAGTGGCCAGGATCTAACTCCAGAAATTCTGCCTCAGTGGATTTGGAGTAGGGACTGGGACTGTGTATTTTTCATCACTACTCAGGTGATGGGATTTGGAAACTTTTGCTCCAGCCCAATAATTTTTTTCTTTTCTTTTGAAAATGTCTCCATTTATAAAAACCAAAATCAAAACAGGTGTTAATATTCATGTGTTGGTATTTCCTGTGCTGGTCAGACCACAGAACATTGGTTTCCATTCAGGACACCATTTTCTAAAGGAACATCAGCAGCCTTAGGCATTTCCGGAAAAGCTCAATGACATGAGCTTCTCCGGTGAGAATTTTAGACCAGAGGATTATGGGAATGTGGCAAGCAGCATGGTCTGGCTTAACCCCGGGATGGCCCTGGGGAGGGTTTCTTTTGCTAACCTTCTGGACAAAGTGGACAGATATGAAAGGTGAGGTTGTTTTGTGATTGAACGAGTGTCTAGGGGCTGGTTAATGGAAGCATGAGAGGGTGATTTCCACTGGCAAGACCTGAATTCTTTCTTTACTCCTGTCCTTGAAAAAACAAAATCATTTTAGTGATTTGAATGGCTGTGTGGGAGACACATTTATTAAATCTATGGATTACATGTTCCGAAGAGGAACAGCAAGGAGGAATAACAAATGCATAGGATGACATTTCTTTAATAACTACTCAGTAGGTTAGATGAGAGGTTCTCAACCCCTTTAGACCAACACCTTCTTTATATCAAATATTTTCAAGTGCCTATTGTGAACTGAATGTCTTATTATTGTGAACTGAATGTCTCAGCCACCTATACATGTAATTTCCAAACATTAATGTAAAACCCTGAATGTGATATAAAGGAGAAATAAAAGACATTAAAAATAATATCATACAGGAAGTATAATGACACACATCAGTTCTGCCACAACACTTGTTTTGGAAACGCAAATTAGTTACAACATGACTGATATAGGAGGGAACAAATAAACATTTCTGTGTGCTTATGCATGATTTCTTCCATGAGAAACACGAGGTGAACACAGGAAACTGTGCAGCTGAGCCCACTTGCATACAACTCAAACATCTTCCAGCGACCTCAGTTCTTTGCATGTCATGAGCTGTACCCATCTATGGCCGGTGTTGTTAACACCCTCTCTTTTCAGACAACTCTCCTTTCCACTGTTACTGTGGAGGGTAACTCAGAAGCTACACCTTTCCATTGCTCATAGGTACACAAGCAAACTTTCGGTCTTTTTCAAGGTAAAGTACCATGTGTATTGTAGTACTTATGTATTTCTTAACCATTTAACGTCTGTAAAACTGTGCAACCGTTTTTATTTGCTTCTTTTTATTTGTTTCTTTAAACCGTTTTTGAGTGTTATGCCTCTAATTTCGTTTTCCCCATAAACTCTCTGTTTTTTATTGCATGATTTTGCATAGGGAAGTGATTTTTAGGAATGCATATATTATATGATATCAGAACTGATTGTACTTAGATGCTTGCCTCTGATATAATGAATTAGTTTGGATTTAAGAGAAGACAATATTCGATTGAATATTATCAACGCTTTTCCTTTATATTTGGCTTTTTGAAATAAGAATTTAACAGGTATATTATTAGTGGCAAAAACCGCAGTTACTTTTGCACCAACCTAACAGTACCTATGCATAGAATTATCTTAGTGGAGGAGCTCAAATGTAGATCAAAGCAGTTGAGCCACTCCGGTGACTCAAATACCAGTAGTGCCACTGTTGTAAAATGTGATTTTCTAAATGATGAATAACTTCTGAAGTTCTGAGCAAAGCAAAGAATATCTTTCCCTGGATTTACACAGCAGCCGCTTTCCTGGAGAATTCTTTTACATTAGCCCCATGCAAAAAATACCTGTATTTATAAGTAAAATGAAATCAGATTGTGGTCAGTTTTATATACAGGTATAGTCATAAATATATATTGGCATGTGGGAATGGAAAGTAAGGCAGTTCTCTTATCCAAGCCCCTGCTCACTAAATGCCAGTGTCCCTTCCCTCTTAGGTGACAATCCAAACTGCCCCCACAAATTCCCAGCATGTCCTCTGCTGAACCATTGTCCCATAGCAATGGACTTATAAGCTATAATGAGGATTAACATACATTTCTTCACTTAAGAAAATAACTGCAGAAAACAGAATGGAGAGAATGATTTAGCACAAGAAAGGCTAAGAAGAGTTCAGAGACTTTTGTGGATAGTAAATCAAGTATTAGTAAATAGTTTTGAGAGATCTAATGCCTCAGGCTGATTGGAAGACATACAATAACTGGATCAGTGCTGTCTAATAGAAATACGATGTGAATACATATGTAATATTAAATTTTCTAGTAAGAGAATTAAAAAAGATAAGAAACAGGCAAAATTGGCTTGAATATATTTTATTTAAAACCACATATACAAAATATCATCCTTTTAAGATGTAATCAGTATAAAAAGTGTATTAATCAGATCCTTTATATTCTTTTTTTTTTTTTTTAACACTGAGTCTTTCAAAATCTGGGAGTATTTTGCACTTGCAGTATGGCTCACATTTCAAGTGCTCAAGGGTTCTATCTTGCTCTTGGGCAAGTCTTATTTGGTTATCACAGCACTTAAATTCTTTGCTTTCTAGGATGCTGCTGAGGCTGAGTTGAGAAGTCCCAACTCAAACTGTCTCAAACAATGATAACATTTGTTTTCATACAGAAATTAAAATTAGAGTACGCTTTAGAACTGGTTGGTTCAGCGATTCATGGTATTATCAAGGACGCAGTTACCTTACATGTTTCCATCCTGATTTTCCCAATGCAGGGTCTGCTTCTCTCAGGGTTATAAGGTGGTGGCCAGTGGCAAGATGGCAGCTCATGCTTCCTTGTTTGTGTCCATGAGGAAGGATGAAGACATCTTTCCCTAAAATATGAAATATCCATTCTTTCTTTCAGTCATATTGGGCGAAAATGCCATGTCTTGACTGAATTTCACAAATCATCTGGGTCAGTATATTGGATCCCTTCTCGTGATTGATGCAAGCATGGCTTTGGCTGGGCATTTTCTCTTCATTTGCTTACCATGAGACACACCGTTTCTTGTCTCATACTTGCTTTCTTTACTCAGTTACTCTATCTTTCTGTCCCTGGAAGTTTTTTGAGTTTGTGGCTGTCTCTTAAACACAGGTTCTATTCATTGTTGATGGAGCCATACATGCAACCTTGCACTTAATTTTGATATGAGATATAATTTTGTGTGGATATAAGAGAATGAGAGGAAGTTTAAAAGAGAGAGCTAAACTAAAAAGGGAATTGATATCATGTCGTATGAGGAATGTTGAAGGGAATGGCCCTGTAAACCTATGAGAAGTGGAAGGCTCTTGGGTGGGAATAGAATACTCTTATCTTATTGATGAGGTTATGTCTATTTGTAGCAGTTCTGTTCTTCCATCAAATTAGCAGCTTCAGCCGGGTGCCATGGCTCATGCCTGTAATCTCAGCACTTTGGGAGGTCCAGGTGGGCAAATCATTTGTGGTCAGGAGTTCAAGACCAGCTTCGTGAACATGGTGAAACTCCTCTCTACTAAAAATACAAAAATTAGCTGGGTGTGGTGGCAAGCACCTGTAATTCCAGTTACTCAGGAGGCTGAGGCAGGAAAATTGCTGAACCTGGGAGTTGGAGCTGGGAGGTGGAGGTTGCAGTGAGCTGAGATGTTGCCACTACACTCCAGCCTGGACAACAGAGCAAGACTGTGTCTCAAAAAAAAAAAAAAAAAATTATGTGTCTCTAATTTGTTCTGGATCTGGAAGCCAGATAATTAAACGTGTTAGAATAACATGGACTATAAGAACAAATGGGCTGTGAGTGAGAGGCTGAGGTGCTGTCCTATGACTAAAGTATTTACATATTAATTCATGAACTGGGTTACCCTTTCCCCACCTCTCTCAACTCATCCCTTTTTGGTATATATATTTGCGGCCCTAAGCTTAGTTCTGGGTTGCCTTGTAACATACCATCTTGTTTCTGTCTCAAGACCTTTTCATTTTCTCTTCCCTCTGTCTAGAGTGCTGAATAACAAGAAAGGTCATCAAAGACATGATGAAATATTTTTAGATAATTTTAAGGCAAGCCTCAAAAATGTCTCTCTTACTCACATCCTGTTGGCCATATGGTTCTAATCTAACTCCATGGGAATCTGGGAAATGTAGTTTTCTGTGTACTCCAAAAGAAGAAACACATAGCACCACCTCTGCCATGTGATCCTTGGCTGCCAGTCTCACAGGGGTTCATTTTTGACCATGGCCAATAGAGTTCAAGACAGCCTCTTCCTTGAAGGAATAGTTCTCCATCTCCAAGTTTCAGCCCCACCCACACAACACTATAGCCACCCGCGTGAAGGGAATATGTTTAGAAATGGAGATAAATCAACTAGCTGATGCATCTTCACCCTTTGACCTGGAAGACTTGTGTTCATTTCCGTGGAGCATCCTTAACCTCTTATTCCTCTACTCGTAACCCCTGCGGAATCCATACACTAACAGTTCTTTGGGCAATTCACGACCAATTAAATAGCCAATTTATAGTAGGAAGTCCTTCGAAGTCAAAGGGAGTGTAGGCCATTACTATTTTATAGAAGGAAATTCAGGACAGAGGGATGAACTATTCCTCAACCCCAGAGCAGTTATAATAGTTACCATTGGCCATGTGCTCACTGTGAGCTATACCTTGTGTGAACATACTCCACAAATTACAATTCCTACAACAAACATCTGAGGGACCATTCTTATTTGCATTCTACAGATGAATACATTGAGACCTCCAAAGGTCAAGTGACATTCTGAAGTCACGTGATAGTGAATGGTGGCATGTAATTCAAACCCAGTCGTCTGAGTCCAGAGCCAGTATGTTACACTCTAATGACTCTGGACTCTGATGTTAAATTCAGAAAACTGAGATTGTCCTGCTCCTCAAACTATGATTGATGTCATCCTGTGAAACAAAGAGCAAGTTTGGTGTCATCCTATGAAACAAAGAGCAAGTTTGGGAATCCTGCCTAGTGACCCGGTGGAAATGAACAGTGTCACATATCCTAATCACACACAACAGAGACACACATGTACATATATAATCTCAAATACTCTAAAGTCAGGTGTGCCATTGGGCAGTACACGTGGCACTAGCAATTGAGCGTTAAGCTGTCTCTACAAGGTATAAATAAGAATGTGGAAAGAAAGAAGTTTGCTAGAGACAGAATGCCAGCTGTAATTTCAAGAAAATGTTGATTGCATGTTTTAGGAACTATTCCGCAAAGCCTTGCTCCATTACAGATTTTCCTTGTAAGGTAGCATGAAAAAAAGAGAGAGACATTTTTTATTTTTATTTGGTGTTTATTGTTTCTTCGTCAGCAGCTGTGCCGATGTGGTGTTGATTATGCAGAGAAGAATTATTTTGATTATTGACAGTTGGCATTCTTCTCATAATTTGGAGTTCTTCATCTCAGAATTATTTCCTCACCTCCTCTCCTGTCTGCACATGAATAAAAATTTAAAAGCACTTGCCAGGATCCTTACCCAAGGCAGCTGTTAGGAGGAATGTAGTTGAAAGTTCAGATGCAATTCTATGTTAACCTCTCCCTGCCGTTTGTTCCTTTCTCTGAGCCTGACTTCAGAGCAATAGAGCTATGTGGTTCATCACGAGTGTCTGGAAGGCCTCTCCCTAAGGAAGAAGCGGTGCTCTGTGTTGTGGCTTCATCCCTCTGCAATCTTACCTGCCTGCTGTGTTCCCCTCTCTCCCAGCAGCGTTCATTCAGTAATGTACTTCAATGGGTTACCCGTCAGGGTTGCCTCACACGAAGAGTCTGTGCTGCTTGCTGTATTTTTTCCTTAGCAAAAAAGACTGCTTAGAAAAACAAAAGTGATCTGTAGATCCCCTTTCAGGTGATTTTCTTTTACCTTTTTTCTTTTGTTTTCTTTGCCTTTTGAGACAGGGTCTTACTCTGTCGCCCAGGCTGGAGTGTAGTGGCACAGCCACAGCTCACTGCAGCCTCGAACTTCTGGGCTCAAGCAGTCCTTTAGGGGATTTTTCAAGTGGTGTATGTGACCGATTTCCTTGGCTTCCTGTCTTCCATCTCCTTGATCTACCTCTGTTTTGGCTTCAGGTGAGACACACTTCAAATGATAGAATCCGACCTCAAGCTTTCTGTCCTGGGGAGTTAATACCCCTGGGGCTAGCCCCCAACAAAGCGGGGATGGAAGCTACTGGAAAACTACCCAGCTTTTCCTCCTTTACCTACTGCTTAGAGATTCCAGAAGAATCAAACCCTGGTGTCTGCAGCAGTGAGCCTGTATATTTCCTTCTATTGGCTTTTCATGCGTCCCTGGATCATCTCCCAAACAAGCAAAACATGCATCTAAGTCCTTGTCTTAGGCTCTGCTTCTGAGGAGACACAAAACAGTAAAAAAAAAATTTCCCCCTACTTAATTTGCTTTTATTTCTCCTTTCCCAGATCTTACTTATTTCTCTTGTTTTAGAGTAAGTCTGAATATATATTCTTTTGGCCGGGAGCAGTGGTTCACACCTGTAATCCCAGCACTTTGGGAGGCTAAGGCGGGTGGATCACCTGAGGTCAGGAGTTTGAGAGCAGCCTGGCCAACATGGTGAAACCCCGTCTCTACTAAAAATAAAGAAAATAGCCGGGCGTGGTGGTGCACGCCTCTAATTCCAGCTACTCAGGGGGCTGAGGCAGGAGAATCACTTGAACCCAGGAGGCAGAGGTTGCACTGAGCCTAGATCACGCCACTGTGTTCCAGCCTGGCTGACAGAGTGAGACTTCGTCTTAAAAAAAAAAGAAAATGTATCTTTAAAAAAGTAGAAGTAATACAGGTACATTGACTGTAAACATTTATACATACATATATATATATATTCTATATTAAAGACTAAAATAAGTAATGAATATATTTGTTTTTAACATGAAAGTCACCTGTTTGTAGAGACAGTACATCATGGGTAGGACTCCAGCGTGGGTCAGACAGACCTGGGAGGGACGAGTGACTCCGTGGTATTCTAGGCTTGTGAACTTGGGACATTTATTCACCCTCCCTAGGCCTTAGTTCCGTCCCCTGTGAGATAGAGGAAGCATTGTCATGGGATTGCGATGCATATTAATTGACAGCATTTATGTGGCATGCTAGCCTGGTGCTGAGCATTTAGCAAGCACTTAGCGCATTTCAGTGATTTATATAAAAAACAAAAGTCTCCGGTAAAGCACACATATTCCCCTACTCTCTGTGGGAGGAGGAGGGGTAGAAAAACCACTGAGTCTGCTGCGTATCCTTCTAGAATTTTTCTGTGCATTCTTTACAAATGCATATGTGTATGTTGCTTCACATAGTTTACTTTCTCTTTTATGAATGTGGGACCATAGCATACATAATCTTCTGCAAGTTGATGTTTGTCTTAAATAACACATTGTGAACATTCTCCTGGATCAGAATATGTGCATTTATTGCATTAAAAAATGGCTGCATGGTCTTCCTCTGCATGAATGAATCCACTTGTAATGGTTAATTGTATGTGTCAACTAAATTGGGCCATAGGGTTTGACATTTGGATGCTTCTGGGAGGGAGTTTTTGGATGAGTTTGATATTTAAATTGATAAACTGATTAAAGCAGATTGCCCCAGTGTGGGTGGGCCTCATCCAATCAGTTGCAGGCCTGAATAGAACAAAAGGCTGAGAAAATGTCCTTCTGCCTGATTGCATGAAGCAGGGACATCAGTGTTTTCCTGTCTTTGACTTGAATGGAAACCTGGGCTCTTGAACTGAAACACTGGGTTTTGAGCCTGCTGGCATTTGGACTGGAACTACACTATCAGCTCCTGATTTTAGGCCTTTGGATCGGGAGTAGAACTAAACCATTGCCTCTCTTGGTTCTCTAGTGTGAAAACTGCAGATCTTGGGACTTGTCAGCTTCTCTAAGTGCACAAACCAGTTCCTTATAATAAATACTTCCCACCTTATATGCACACATACACAGACACACGCTATATGTGTGTGTGTGTATATATATATATATATGCATATTGTATCTCTACAAATATACATATGTACCTATATATATTTTGTGCACACATATATACACACAATATATATTGATTTTATCGGTTCTGCTTCTCTGATGAACTCTGATTAATACACCACTGCTTTATCATTGTCCCCTGTTAGTGTACATCTAGGTTGTCTCCAAGCTTTCAGCATTTCTGATAATATCAACAACATTTTGTACATCTCTCTTTTGACCTCTGGGATGAACCTGGAGGTCTGGGATGAATTCATTTAAAAATGCAATTCTGGACTTTTCCTCCTTCATGCTACTTGCCTGGACTGTCCTCATGGGAGTACACATCCAAACTTCCCATTTCCGGAAGTTTTTCTGTTGTCTTTAAATGGCACTTGCTTAGCGGCCAAGCACACAGCTTCTGTCACCACTGTTTCTGTAGCTTTGCCTTTGGTTTAAACTCTGAAATATTACTTAAACTTTTACAAATTTATGCCCTTTTCTCCCAGATTAGTTCACTAGGTCTCTGCAAATACAATGCTCTGCTTCTCTGCATTTTAATCTAGACCAGTGGTCTTCATTCAAGGTTACCAGCATGAGTTCTGCTAGAAGACTGGGCTGGGGTCTTCAGCTGGTGGTAATGTTGCCTCCCAGGGACATTTAGCAATATCTGGAGACATTTTTGATTGTTACCACTGGGAGTGCTCAGTGTCTAGTGGGTGGAGGCCAAAGATGCTGCAAAACACCCTACAATGCACAGAACAGAATTATCATTGAGAATAATTATTCTTACTAATAAAAGAACTATCATTATAGAACTGTGGGTTTATTCTTTCAATCCTGTTAATTTTTTTCAGCTTTACTGAGGTATAATTGAGAAATAAAAATTGTACATATTCAAGTTTTCTTTTTTTCAAAAGTACTCTCTGATCCCAAGCGTCATTAGTGTTGAGGTTGCGGAACCCTGATCTAGAATACAAAAAGCAGGTTTATTAAACTGTGTTCTAGAGGGTTCTAGGGCACTGTTGGGGCTGCTACAGGCAGGTGGGCATGTGGAGTTTGGGTCTTTTGGTAGAGAGAAATCCTACGATAGCCACCCAAGATTCCCATCCCCTGGCTATTCGATCGAACACTGATCTAGTTAGTACTATGAAGGGAATTTGCAGATGTAATTCAAGTCCAAGTCAGGTGATGTTAAGATGCAGACATTATGAACATGGCCCTGCCCCACTCAGGGGAACACTTTGAAAACAGAGAGTTTTCTTTGGCTGGTAGTGGAAGAGGAAGTCAGAGACATTAGCAACATGAGAAGGACTTGACACGCCATTGCTGCTTTGGAGTTTGAGGATGCGTTGTGAGAAGGAAGGTGGGCAGTTTCTAGGAGCAGAGAGCCCCACATACTGACAGCCAGCAAGGAAATGGGGGACCCCAGTCTAATAATCACAAGGTACTGAATTCTGCCTACATCTAGAGCAAGCATGGAAGGGGACGCTTCTCCAGAACCTCCAGATAAATGCCCAGCCTGGCCAACAACTTGATTTTGGCTTTTGAGACCCAAAGCCGAGACTCCATCCAAGTCCCTCTGGGATTCTGACTTACAGAACTGTGAGCTAGTAAATGGGTGTTGGTTTAAGCTGTTAAATTAGTGTACGCTTTATATAGACAACAGTAAACTAATATGGAGCCCAATCCCTGGTTTATCCATAGAAGCTCCTTTTTTTTAAAAAAAATTATCTGTTTCATATATTGGGTTAAAAAATGGGGCCGTTTTTGCTTATTAAAAATTTGATTAGTAATTAGCTGAGCTTATTCTTGAGAGGAGATGGTGTAACATGCATGGTACTTAACCACTGAGCTTTTGGCGTTAGACAGAGGTAGGTTTAGACTCTATCTTGCCACATACTATTATGTTACTCTTCTGTGAGTCTCAGTTTTCCCATCTGTAAAATGGGCAAAAACTCCCTGTCCCATAGAGTTGTGATCAGGACTGAATCATACAATTGATGTAAAATGCTCAGTTTCAACCTTGGCTTATGTAAAATGCTCACTAAATGCAACATATTCATGTGAATCAAGGTTACCAGCATGAGCTCTGCTGGAAGACTGGGCTAAATAATAGAATGACTAACAGAGATGCTGGAGTTTAATGTCTTACAAAGATATTCTGAACATCTTGCTTTTGGTCATGGCCCTCTGTCTTTCAAAGGTTGAATGAATGACTATGAAACGTTGCTGGCTTATTGGGAAATGAAGTAAATATTCCAAAAATGATGACATATATCTTAAGGAATTTTCTCACCATCTGCATTTCCTTCTTTTCCTTCACAGACATTGTTAATCCTTTTTGATATGCTGGTAGTTTTCAAAAATCGTCTATGATGAATTAAAAGTCCACAGGACTTCAGGACTGAAATATTAAGCATTTCATTTGTGCCTGGTCCCATTTCTAGAGATGTAATGTTGGGTTACAACAGTAGTGTTGAGGTTGCAAAACCCTGATCTAGAGTACAAAAAGCAGGTTTATTAAACTGCTTTCCTCACACCAATTCTATGAAGTAGATACTGCCATTCATGTTACACAGATAAGAGAGGGTAAGTAACTCATGAAATGTAACACATAATAATTGTCATGGCCAAGATTTAAACTGAGGTGGTCTGACTCCTGGCCCAGTGACCTTAAACCATTGTGCAGTAATATCATGGAGAAGGATGTTTTGGGAAGGCATTGTGCTGAGAACAGCTAGTGTGAGAGGAATTCTGGCCATTGTAGCAAGGAGGAGGGGTTTGAGTGGTCAAATGGTGATTGAACCCACTCCAAAGCTCTTCTTCATGGAGAAGCCTATTTTCCAGGAAGTCCAAGACAAGCAGCAGGAGGTACCCTATTGCCCCCAAGCAATCCAGCTGGAAGACCCAAGACACGGTCCCAGCCCTGCCACTTACCAACTGCATAGATATGGGCAAGACATTAAACCCCTCTGGACATTAGAAACTTCATCTGAAAGGCCGGGCATGGTGGCTCATGCCTGTTATCCCAGCACTGGAAGGCTGAGGTGGGCAGATCACTTGAGCTCAGTTCAGGAGTTCAAGACCAGCTTGGGTAACATGGTCAAACCCCGTATCTGCAAAAAATACAAAAAAATTAGCCAGGCATGGGGGTGCACACCTATAGTCCCAACTGCTTGGGAGGCTAAGGTGGGAGGATTGCTTGAGCCCAGGAGATCAAGGCTGCAGTGAGCTGAGATCATGTCACTGCACTCTAGCCTGGGTAACAGAGTGAAACCCTGTCTCAAAAAAAAAAAAAAAAAAAAAAAAAAAAGAGAAACTTCATCTGAAAAATGGGAATAATCAGATCTTCCCAGCCTCTTTCACAGACTTACTGTATCACACAGTAATGCATGCCGACATGCTTCAGAACACACAAAATACACACGTGTTGTAATAATCACATGAACATAATTCCATCAGCTGAAATTCTGGACTCTGGGTTTTATCTGGTCTTTAGCATACTCCTTTGATTAAATTTGGACTTTACTGTCTTCTGTGGATCTTGAGAAGGGTAAACTCAAGGCTGGGGGAGCTTGTAAGATGTCTGTGACCCTGTCATGGAGACTCTTTGACTCTTGTAATCCACCAGGGACCTTCCTGTTCCCACTAGCACCTTTAAATAGACTGGCCTGCTTGGACTCCATCTCCCCTTTTGGTTTCCAGGCTTACAGACTACCATTTAAGGACATGGTCTCCAAGGATGTCATGGTGATGCAGGATAACGTCCCTCACAGGAGGATGACAATCCTGGCTCTAAAACTGACCCCAGAAGAGCTCTTGGAAGAGTGTTCTTTGGAACTGTTTGTGTCTCCTCTGAAGATAGTAGACAACTATGAGTCAAATTTACATGCTTTCTTTGCAAAATCCCAGTCCTTCAAAATAGTGTTTCTGAAGTTTGTAGACAGATTAACCAGAGCCAAAACTCTGCATGCGATTTTACTTCAAAATCATTTGTCCTGTAGATGTCTCATATCAAGCATTAGGAAGAGGCATGAGCATGACTTATCCAAGGAAGAGATAACTTAAAAGGGAACCATGTATAGTGCAGGATTTTCCAGCTCCTCTCCCACCTGGAAATGAAAGGAGAAGATTCCTAGTGCTGGATATTCTGAACAGAGGGTCTTCAGGATCGAGGGGACTCCTCCTCTATTTTGATCTGGAAAACCCAGCCTGAGCTCTCAGGGACCAGTTATTCAAACCCCTCCTTATTCCAGTGAATTTCACAAGTATAAAGAAATGATAACACATTGAAACAAATCAGATTTCAGGCATCTGTTCTATTTCATTCTCCTCTTTTCCATTTTCTTATCCTACATTCCATTCTATGCCATTCTGTGCAATTATATTTTATTACTAGCCATTCTATTTGATGTCATCTCATTCCATTTGAACTTCTGACCTTTTATTCTATATTATTGGGGCTCATTCCATTCCATTTTGCAGTCATGAAAATTTATTTATACTAATTTTGTAGCGTAAATACGTCCATATTTTGCCCGGGATATACCCATACCAAAAATCATTGTTCATCTGAAATTCAAACTTAACTGGGCATCCTATATTATATCTGGCGGTTGTACCTAGAATAGCCTTAATTCTGGACCTGCAGTCTGTGTAGTAATTCCAGAACTGGGAAGCTGACCTTAGCCTTATGCAGACTCGCAGTAAACACTACAATGTGCCTGAATTGTTTTTCACACGTTACTTGCACTTGACAGGCAACCAAGCCTAAAACTAGAGTACTGTGAAGAGTCAAAACAGAAGTTGGGGAGATAGAGGAGGTACAGGGAGGTCTTCAAACTGATTTGACTGAATGGTAAAAGCAAAATTAATGAGAAAAAAATCAAATCCACTAATCAGTAGGGTTGAAATTAGTTGTGCTGTGTAGGGTCAGAACCTGTCTTTATTTAAATTTTTAATATTTTGTTCATCATGGATGTTTTGCACTAACTTTTACTTTAATTGCATGAATAGCCTGGGAAACAGGCAAAACCTTGTCTCTAAAAAACAAACACCAAAAATAGCTGGGTGAAATGGTGCATGCCTATATGCCCCTACTCAGGAGGCTGAGCTGGGAGGATCACTTGAGCCCAGGAGGCATAGGTTGTGTTGTGAGTGGGGATTACCACTGTGCTGGATGACAGAAAGAGACCCTGTCTCAAAAAAATTGCATTAAGTGTTGCTTATCTTGATTATTGAGTTTTTTTGTGTCTCCTTATATTTTGCATCCTAGTCCTAGTTATGCTTGCTGCATTTAACAGAATGTAGATTCTGCCGGGGAGTGGGTGGTAATACCCACTGGTGTGTGTCCTTTGGAGAGCATTATTATCTGAGTGACATACCTCTTGTTGGAACATTCTATGTTAGATCCTTCCTTGTTGAAGTCTCTGAAAGTTTCTTTAACCTTAGTCATCACCTTGTCTAATTGTATCTGTTGGCATCTTTCTAACAATCCCATCTCTGTCCATTGTGACTACTGTGTACTTCCTGACTTCACTTTCCCTTATGTGTACCGCAAGGAGAAAAATAGTTCCTACCTCACAGAGTTATTTTATTTTTAATTTTTAATTTTTTTAGTAGATATGGGGTTTCACCATATTGGCCAGGCTGGTCTCAAACTCCTGACCTCAAGTGACTCCCCTGCCTCTGCACTCTAACATGCTGAGATTACAGGCATGAGCCACTGCTCGCAGCCATATGAAGTTATTGTAATGATTTAATGGGATTCCTACCCAAAGCAAATAATCCTCATATGTGGTAAATGGGAAACAACTAATAAATGTTATAATAGTAATAATTAACATTTGTGTAATTTGATGCTCCAAGCAACTGTGTGATATGGACAAAGGTTTACCCTCATTTCACAGATGAGAAAGTAGGGTACAGAGCAGGAGAGTAGTTCGTGCAACGTAACTCAACTAGTAGATTGGGGGTAGAAGCCAAACTTTGTGAGTCCAAGTCCGGTTCCCATTCCAACATCGCACACTAGAATCATTAGCAGCATTAAAGACCAAATGTGGAGAGGTGGAAGCTTCTAGAAGGTTCTGTAACCTACGAGAACATTCTTCTTCCTGGCCCCACACTGGATTATTATATGCAGAATTATTCTAATTGTCTTAGATTTGTAGCATATCACTATGCCAGTAGCTTTTGATTGAGCTTTCAGACTTGATGTGTGTGTTTAAAGATCTCATGTCAACTTCCACTAAGCATTAACTTAATGAATTTATTAAGCATTGGGTGTAGATTATAATCATGGTGAAAAAATTCTCACATTGCTGCACTTTAGAAACAATACATTTTTCTGTAGGGAAAAAAGTGATTGAAATTTATTGAGACCCCACCTTTAAATAAAATTTGGGGAGAGGATCAGTGGTACTCATCAGAATCTTCCAGTTAGCAAGAGATCACTTCCTGGAAGGTGTATGGTTATATCTAAAGTGCTTGGCGGATTTACTTAGAAAACATTAGTATCAGCAATGAGCTAAGGAAAATTCAAGGGTTAAAGCCTTGTTTTACTTTGTAGTGATTTATTAGGCTATATTTATTAACAGTGCAAATCCCACAGTAAATTAACGTAAATTACACTCTATATTTGAAAACTGGAAGCCACCAACTATCCAAAAAGGCTGTATAGTGAATAAAGGCAGTATCTGCTCTCAGATTTATTTCCCAACCATCCCTCTTTAATGTTGGCTGTGATGTGTTCCTTGACATCTTTTTGTTTGTTTTTCCTCTAAGAGTCGGTTATCCTGGGAATAAAATATGTTCGTGAGAGGCAGTCTAGTGGCATGCTTTAGGTTGTGGGCTTTATAACGACTGAGTTTGATTGTCAACTCTACTATTTCCAGCTATATAAGCTTGGGCATATTCCTTAGGCACTTAGAGTCTAAGCACTTGGATAACAGTGGTATCTCCTTCATGATGTTCTTAAAAAATTAAATGAGATAATGCATGTAAAGTGCTTAGGGCCATGCCTCACCAATATTAAGTGGTCAATAAATGCTAGTTGTTAGTTGGGAAATAGGGATAATGTAAACCTCTTAAGGATATTTTGAGGATTCATTGAGATGCTTATAAAGCATTTAGGTCACTACCTGACCCGCAGTCAGCCCTACTCAATCAGTGTTCATCATTGACATGTTTGTTTTGTTTTTACATGTTATCTGTAAAATGTAGATAATGTAATTAATTTAGAACTTAGTATAGTTCTAAAGACTAATTGAGATAATGTGTGTGAAGTATTTGGCTCTGTGCCTGTCATAAAGTAAGAACCAAATTAATGTTAATCTCCTTAAGGACAAGAAATACGTTTTTATATAATTTTTCCCCCAGCTCCCTGGTTCAGTGCTTGACACATAGAAAGTATCCAATAAATATTTAGTAAATAATCGAATGAATAGCTGTATTATTAATTATATTCTCTTCTATTGCAAATGAAATAGGAGATCTTGGAAAAAAGTCCTGTTCTCCTTTAGAATCTGTTGACCCCCTAGAAAATGGATAATAAAATAAACCTGAGAAGACAGGATGTTCCCAAACTCTTAGATCATCATCAAAATCTCCTGCATTAGAAAGGTCTTCATGGTTCACAAAGAAGTTTCACATCCATTATGTCATTCAGCATAAAAAAAAAAAAAAAAAAAACAGGTGAGAAATATCTTTAGGGTCAGCCTGGACATGGAGCTCAGTCTCTTACAAGTGATTTAAAGCCCACTCTGTCTTGTTGCAGATATTGCTTATAGAAAACTTCAGGCACAGAAATGCTACCCAGCTTGATTTAGCTTAAAGAAACCTTTTGTGACCTTATAAACAAACATGGTCCAGCGGGAACACAAGTGGAATTTCAGAATTTGGAAGATGAGCTGAGAGAATTTACTCAGAAATGGGACATATTACAACAATCTCTACCAAAGGAGCAAAAACAATAAAGAGATTGACTCAGAAGAGAACAAAAAGGCCAATGCCACTTACTGGCGAGCAGTGAGTGCCTTACTCATTATAACTGTTGACTGTGTAACAACAATGTTTGGGAACATTGCAATCCCCAGAGTGGGCTTATAATGATGCTCATCTACTCATATGGATGGAAGGCCTTACATAAACTCTTGATTGCTTATGGAAAGAGCTTCTTATCCTTAAAGTATGCTCTCAAAATGAGCCTGGTCAAGGCTGATAATAGACATTTTTATGAATATAAATACCAGCTTTTAAATATCTGTCCTCTGATATAATGCCATGTGTTCATGCATATGTTGGGTGAATGTATTTTGACTGTATCTCCAGAGTGAGTGGGTTATGCCAGTTGATTAACTAAGTGAGTTATAAAAAGACAGAGACAAGGGCTGTATTGGTCAAAGTCCCAGCAAGGAACTAATGGTCCAAATGGAGGTTCATATGGTTCAAGGGCAGGGAGTTTATTGAGTGAGATGTGGGAAATGGACAAGGGATAATGAGTGAAGTCCCTAGAGATGAGCAATGATAAGAAGCTGTTTCGGTGCCTCAGTGTATGTAGCATTATAGGAACACAGGGATAACTGGAAATGTGGGAGAGGAGCATCTGGAAGGACCTGTGATCGTGGAGAGACACAGATATTCTCAGAGATATGGTGAAACAGGGAAGAAACACCCTGGCCTGTCTCTTCACCCACTTTTTGATCTCCTACAGGTAACTCTCATTGTTCAAACCCAACTGGCTGCCAGCAGGCAAGGTGATACGGTTTGGCTGTGTCCCCACCCAAATCTCATCTTGAATTCTAGTTCTCATAATCCCTATATGTCATGGGAGGGACCAGGTAGAGATAATTGAATCATGGGGATGGGAGTTCCCCCATCCTGTTCCTATGACAGTGAGTTAGTTCTCATGAGATCTGATGGTTTTATAAGGGGCTTCCCCCTCTCACTGGACACTCATTCTTCTTCCTGCTTCTGTGTGAAGAAAGACGTGTTTGCTTTCCCTTCCACCATGGTTGTAAGTTTCCTGAGACCTCCCCAGCCCTGTGGAACTGTAAGTCAATTAAACTTCTTTTTTTATATAAATTACCCAGTCTTGGGCAATTCTTTATAGCAGCATAAGAATGGACTAATGCACAAGGGAACATGGGAAATGTGTGCTGGGGCATCCAGGGCATAGAACAGGGCAGAAAAGGTTGAGGATACATACAGGTGGGGGAAGAACAAGGACTACGCAATTTGCACAGACTTCTGCCCTGAGGCTTTACCGATAATCTCACTTCTTTGTTCTTTGCTTGTATCACCCTGTGGGTATGATGTTTTTCTTCTTGTCTCCTGATGTCCTGGGAGCTCTTTGAGGGTAAGAATGCTATCTTATTTTTACTTGGATACTCAGCCTGGCACCTAAGGAATGTGTCAGGATATTAAACAAATGACAGGATAACCTGGGACATCAATTCATTTGAGTTCATGAAGAAGCTAAGCAGGGCTCAGCGAACTTTTTCTGTAAAAACCTAGGTAGCAAATATTTCAGTCTTTGCAGGCTATACCATCTTCATTATAACCTCTCAACTCTGCCTTTGCAGAGTAAAAGCAACCATAGACAAAATGTAAATGATTGAATGTTTCTGTGTGCCAATAAAACTTTTATTTACAACATAGACTGTGGGCCAAATCCTTAGGTCATAGTTTGCTGACCCCTGGACAAAACTCTCAAGACTATCAGCAAATGGTTTTTGTGTTGAGTCCGTCGTAAGCATAGTCTTCTAGCTGTAGACACCACCATAAGCAGTGATGTCTTCATTAAATCTTTTTGGTGAGGATCTGCCTCCATGTGATTTCTACCCTAGGTGTGACATAAGTTGAAGAAAATGTCCCAAATCAGGCTTAGTATACGCCAGGGTAAACTTTGGTGGAGACCTTTAACACATCTGAAATGAGAACATAAATAATTCAATGTTGTGCATAAATGATTCAAGCCAATCCCAGTAGTACATGTGCACATGCACAAGTGTGTGTGTTGTGTTGTTTGTCTTGAGTGAAAGGGCAACATGAGAATTATATGTAGACCAGATGGGCGCAGCCCGAAGGTATGCAATCTGTCTCTCAGTTAAGCCAGCAGACTTTGAAGTGCATGTGAGCCCTGGTCAAAACTTTAGACGATTTCAGATAGGAGCAGGATGAGGGGCTGTCTTGTTTGTGGAAATAAGCAAAGCCTGCCTGAATGAAGACAAACAGAGGCCATATATTCAGAACTTGCTGTAGAAAGGAGTCAGCTGCTATTATTTACAGTTGGCAGAGACTCAAAGGCAGACAGAGAAGTGGGAAAGCTTTATAGTAAAAAAAATAAAAGTGAAAGCTTTGGTGTAGCCTGATTGGAGGCTGTGGTGTGGGGAAGCTGGACGCGGCTGACTAAAGGCAAGGCATCCTATATGATTGATTTGGGGAACATATTTAGCTTTCTTTGATTGGTTCTGAGTTGGAAGCAGAACCAAAAATTAAGGAAGCTTTGTGTTACTGACCAAGATTTTGTTTTGGGTTGACTGCTGCAGAGGTTGGGGTTTGGCTTCCTGGGATGCTGCAGAGGTTGTGAATCAGAGTTCTGTTGTCATGTATGGTCTGGTCATTGTCTGTTTGTATGTTCATTTTTTCACGTTATACAGGTTACTGCTGACTTTTCTGGCTCTGCCACCTCCTGGTTGATGTTAAAACAGAAAGAGCATCTTTGGGTCTCCATCAATTAACACAGACCATGGTGACCTTTCCTAGTCCAGGCTTCTATGCATGCAGCCATGCTAGTGAGGAGAGCAGGTGACTCAAAATGAATCTTTAGCTACCTGATTGTCACAACACTCAATGTCACCAGGAGAAGTTACGTCCCAATTCTCTGTAAAACTCAGCCTTAAGTCAACCCTTTTATATAAATCTCAAATTATCCCCTTAATAACTGATATGGCTGTGTCCTCAACCAAATCTCATCTTGAATAGTATCTCCCATAATTCCCATTGTTGTGGGAGGGACTGGTGGGAGATAATTGAATCGTGGTGGTGGTTTCCCCCATACTGTTTTAGTGGGAGTCTCATGAGATCTGATGGTTTTACAAGGGGAAACCCCTTTCACTTGGTTCTCACTCTTCTCTTGTCTGCCACCATGTAAGATATGCCTTTCACCTTCCTCCATGATTGCGAGGCCTCCCCAGTCATGTGGAGCTCTAAGTCTATTAAACCTCTTTCTTTTGTAAATCGCCCAGTCTCCAGGTATGTCTTTATCAGCAGCATGAAAATGGACTGTATCAATGACCTCATCCTTAGCATCCTTTAATCCCCTTTCACATCCTTTCCAGGTCACCTTGTGAGGTGGACCAACCCAGATTACATGTGGGTTCTTCTCTGGTTTGTTTCTGTTTATTTTCCTTGCTTATAATTTTTCTCATTATAGTTTTATCATCATAAGGGGCAGCCTGAAGCCAGGATGCCCCATTGTGGAGTGCACCCGATGAACACAGGGATACCATCCAGGCTGAACCAGATGTAGGCAGGTTCCTTCTGTGTTTCAAATTTTTATCTCAGGAGTTATTAAAAGATTGCAGACCTTTTCACAGGTCTGTCTGTTTTCTCTTCTTGCTTCAGTTCTTCTTCTCTGCAGTGTTTATCTTTCTTTCCTCAACATTAAGCTGGACTGTGAAGTCTGTCATAAATTTGCCAAATTACTGGATCCCTTTCTCTTCTTCTAAAATAAAATATATAACCCTCTGAATTTTATTTCTATCAGTGCTTCTCTCTCAGTGGACACTACATTCTTGCCTGTGAAGCACATAAGCCCTGCAGGCAGTTCATTTTGTGTGTGTGTACATTTGCTCACCTGAGTAAAGTGATACAATTCTTTTTTATTAGACTTGCAGATCCCTGGAGCAGAAAGGGACCTCTGAGGTCAGGGAGGCAAATATTCTCCAAATGTGGTGCATAGTCTGCTGGGAGTATGCAAGATGATGTTAGTCAGGGATTTAAAATAGTTCTAGTTGTTTTGTATTTACTTAAATCTTATTAGTAAAAATATATAATGGGTACATTAAACTTCATGAGTTCATAAATACTACAGTCTAGGATGAGGCTGAAGCAGATGGTGCCTTGGAAACCGATTGTACTCAGTACATATGAATTAGAAGTGTTGCCAGGTAACACCCGGATATGACAGCTGTCATGAAAATAAGATCTGCTTCAGTGTCCTCAGTGTGACACATGAGGAAACTGAGGCTCTGGAAATGGAAAAGGTTTTTCCAAGACATCAGCTCTACACAAGCAGGACTAGGGTTATATCATCACTGCCAAAATTCCAGTGTTCTTTTATTTAGTTTTCAAAGATCTCTTCTTGGCAAGTGTGAGTTCAGCTCAAGAATGGATACCATGATCAAGCCCTCAGAAGGCCTCTTCAGGATGAATTTTCAGAAGCACAAGAAATTGGACAAAAGCCTGTTCTAACTACATGGCGAATTACCTGAAAAAGTTTCATTGTCAAAGACAAAAACTAGTCATTTACTCTATAGAACAACTGAAACTTCGCTGGATAACAAGGTAAATGAATGCATTGCACTGTTCACCAAACTGGAGGCCTACAAGCTGCTGGTTGCTCCCAGTAATGGGAGATTTGGAAGGCAGTTAATGGGTTAGTATAGTTTTTATTGTAAAAGCAAACTAAATTAAACTGATAGTTTTAATTAAATTTGAATTGGCTGTGATTTTACTCAGTTTTAAAGGCCACTTGAGACTCTAGCGTTGCACTTAAAATCTAGTGTTGTAATTAGTGACATCTACATTTATTATAATGGTTACTGCACTTTATTGAATTTATTCAGGAGTAAATAAAAGCTCAGCATCTAAAGAGCTTGTATTCCTGGATAGGTTGGCTTTGGAAGCCTGTTTTGTCTCTGTTAGAATATCAGGTGATGCTGATCTTGAAACAGGAAGTGTATGGTTTACCCATCTAGTCACGGGCTTGGATCTTGGGCTACCTCAAGGCTAAGTCATCTCCAAACATTGTAATTATGCTTTTGCTGTGATCTTTGTCCGGAAAATACAAATTTGGTGCATGTTAAGTATGCCCCACTACTCCAGTACCTCTGGATTTCAAGGTCCATGTAATGGACTGAATGTTTATGTTTCCTCCAAAGTCGTATGTTGGAACCCTACCTCCCAATGGGATGTTGGAACCTTAACTCCCAATGGAATATTGGAACCCTACCTCCCAGTGAGATGTTGGAACCCTGCCTCCCAGTGGGGTGGTATTAGGAGGAAAGGCCTTTGGGAGGTGACTGGGTTTAGATGAAGTCATGAGGCAGAACTCCTGTAATGGGATTAGTGTCTTTATAAGAAGAGAAAGAGACTAGAGCTAGCTGTCTGCCATGAGAGGATACAGCAAAGTGTCAATCTGCAAGCCAAGAAGAGGGCCTGCTCCAGGAACCCAGTTCACTAATCCTGAACTTCCCAGTCTTCAGAACTGTGAGAAATAAATTTCTGTTGTCTAAGCCACCTAGCATTTTTTTGTTATAACTTCTCAAACTAGAATAGTCCACCAGAAGTCTAGATTTGGAGACAGTCATGTAACGATTTATTTGATCTGGAAATCTGAAGAGCTGCATGCGTGGTAGTCCCAGAAATTGTTTACAAGGGAAGCTGCTGGCTTCCTGGAAGGGCAGTGTCTTGGTGGCTCCATTTTTATCAGTTCCAGGCAAAATTAGAATCTGAAAAAATGGTTCTCATCACTTTGGTGTGTGTAGCATCATCTGAGAGAGAGGCTTATTAAGAAGAATGTTCAGGACCTCATTTTTGGAAATTCTGGTTTAGTAAGTAGATGGTAGGAAAAAAACAAATTAACTGTTTTTTCCTATTATACTCTCACTCTCAACACAGAAAAGTTCTGACATGAGATGTTTTGTGTTTCTCCTTCTTTTTTTTTTTTGAGTAGCTGGGATTACAGGCATGCGCCACCATGCCCAGCTAATTTTTTGTATTTTTAGTAGAGATGGCGTTTCACCATGTTGACCAGGATGGTCTCGATCTCTTGACCTTGTGATCCACCCGCCCCGGCCTCCCGAAGTGCTGGGATTACAGGCGTGAGCCACCGCGCCCGGCCCATGTTTTTTTTTCTTCTATACATCAATTCAATTCTCCAGCAGACATCAACTGAATGTTCTACAATTCAGTTTAATTTGGGCACTCTTTACCTGGAGTTTGAGTCAGATACCCCAGGTTAAAGGCTGAGTCCCACAAAACTGTCCCTACTTCAGGGCCTCTTCAGCTTCTGATCAACTGGCTGTCAATCTGGGGTTCCCTTGATTCTCTTTTCAGGTTTGATTATTTGTTAGAGTGGCTCACAGAACTCAGGAAAGTGCTTTGCTTACATTTACTGATTTATTACAAAGCATCTAGATGAAAGAGATGCTATAGGGCAAGGTATGTGGCAAGGGGTACAGAACTTTAATGCCCTCTCCTGGAATGCCACCCTCCTATCACCACGATGCATTCAGCAGCCTAGGATCTCTGAAGCCTGTAGCTTGGGGATTTTTATGGAGGTTTCATCACCTAGGCGAGATTACTTGTTAACTCATTCTCCAGCCTCTCTCCTCCTCCTCCAGGAAGATGGAGGAAGAGGCTGGAAGCTCTGAGTCTGTAATCATGGCTTGGTCTTTCTGGTGACCATTCCCTACCCAGACACTCACCAAGAGTCACCTTATTAGAACCAAAGACTCTCCTATCACTGAGGAATTTCCAAGGGATTTAGGCATTCTGTGTTAGAAACCAAGTCAAAGACTGAATATCAGAACAAAAGATTCTCTACACCCTGATTGCTCAGAAAATCACAGGGCTTTAGGAACCAGGGGCAGAGACCTGTGCTAGGAACCAGGGGTAGAGACCAAATATGTATTCTGTATTATATCACCATATCATAGTAAGTGCAGAGGCAAAACCTCTTTTTGCAAAACTCTAGTCTGAAGCATTAATTCACTCCAGTGGAATCCACAAAAAAATCATCTGAGAAACAGGAATAGGAGTACCTTCTCAAAACAGGTATAGGAATACCTTCTCAGCGGGTTGCTATATTCTATACTTTGTCGGGAGGTCCATATTAGGACAGTCTATTAAAAATTATTTGATAAGAATGAGATTAAAGCAGAAACTATATTTTAATCACACACGAATAAATACTTATAAAAATAATACAGAATATATAACATAAAAAATGATTGACACTTAGGCCATTTAATCCCCCTTCCCAGAGGCAGTGGTTCACTGTCTGGTATGTTATTCGTCTGGATCTTTGCCTTTTTGTTTATAAGCACAGATACTTCCCTAGTAGATTTTCCCTCATTTTGTTCTGAGTTCTGAGGGATTTCTTCTACTTTGTCTTTTTATGGTCTTGGGTTATTCTTTTGATGTAACATCTCATTCTTATTTTATGGACATAAATACTTTCCCATGTCTTTAAAATAGTGTTTAGTTGTTTTCCCCCTTTTTGGGAGTATTATCTCTGGTTTTCTTTGTTATCACATTTCTTGCTTACCTGATCTTTCTCTGGCAAGATGTAGGCATTTCTCAAATGCTTGTTGATTCTCACTCATTCATATGTAAGAACAAGACAATAGGAAAGCTTAGGGATGGTTGATAAATGAATGTCTAAGTAGGGACAGTGGGCTACAATCTGGACATTTTGCTTTGGGTTCTCTCCTGCCAGCATGCAGAGTGCTTTCCTCAGGAATGTCCACATTTACACTCCCCCTAGCTGCCTCGACTTTCTCCATTTATTCAATTTCTATATAAGAAGACTCCTTGTTGCTCTTGTGTTTTTCTTGCAGTTGTTTTTGTTGCAGGCAAACACCTGCTTTTAGGACATTCTGAACATGCAGGGAGGGGAGCTGACTACTCTGTAGGCAGAACTTCAATTGACTCCACTTTCCTCTTTCCTGTTTTCATTTCCATCCTGGTGTTTAGGATTCCAAACCTCACTGGAATTTTCTTCTTTTAAGATTGAATGGTCAAAACTCAGAATTTTTCAAGAGTGACACATGTACTTACTAAAACTAAAAGAAGTTGAGGCCGGGCACGGTGGCTCATGCCTGGCACTTTGGGAGGCCGAGGCAGGTGGATCACGAGGTCAAGAGATCAAGACTATCCTGGTCAACATGGTGAAATCCCGTCTCTACTAAAAATACAAAAAATTAGCTGGGCACGGTGGCGCGTGCCTGTAATCCCAGCTACTCAGGAGGCTGAGGCAGGAGAATTGCCTGAACCCAGGAGGCGGATGTTGCAGTGAGCCGAGATCGCGCCATTGCACTCCAGCCTGGGTAACAAGAGCAAAACTCCGTCTCAAAAAAAAAAAAACCAAAAAAAAGTAGTTGAATGTTAACAAACAACAAATACCAGGAAAACAAACCTGGTGTGAAAAGTCAAAAGTTCCTCCTCAAAGTTTCCCTTTTTATTAAAGAATAAATAATAAGTGTTAGAAATAGTAGTTTCTTTTAAAAACTAACTTCCTTCAAGCTTTCTTGCTTTTTACTAATGACTTTTTGTTAAGCCCTATGTAGATGTTAAATATAGTAAGGAAATAAGTACATTCTATGTCCTTGTACTTTAACCAGTTATTTGTTCTGGCCTATAGCCTGCTCAGACATGTCCGAACATGCCCAGGCATTTCCCAGCATATAGCTTATGCCTCCTCCTTATTTGTAAATGTTATTTTTCTGCTAGTTTCCCATAAACAACCCCCTTTCTTTCTTTGTTCTCCATTGAATGTTTACCTATTTAGAAAAGTTTTAAGTTTTGAGCCAATTGGGATCAGTCTAGATTGTGCAGTCCAGCTCCAGCCAATGGAGATAGGACACAACAGTAAGGACCAAATGCATCAGGGATAAAACCTCTGCTTTTCATTGTTCGGTGCTGCTCTTATGACAGTCGGACTTCTGTGAAGCACCCTTTCTGCACAAAGTAAAATTGCCTTGCTGAGAAAATTCTTTGTCTGAGTGCTAGTTCTTTTTGGCACCGAGGGACAAGCATTTGCTTCTAAAACTGGCTACTTCAGTAGTGACCAAGACTTGGGACACTGCCACATGATTCAGAGAGATTTCAGGTTTGAATCTGTGTCTGTAAGGAAGAGTGAGCTTTGATTAAAGCTGACACAAATCTGAATCATTTCCATCTGAGTCCTTTAATTCAAACCTATTTTCTTGGAAACTGTGGAACCTCGGATTACTTATTAAGAATCAACAAAATAATCAAATAGCGATGAAAAGTCCCAAACTCGAACATGAACACAGAAGGAAAAAGTTAGATGTAATTTCTTTTAAATCAATACAAATCCAATTACTCTTACTCTTATTGTCAATATAGATCTGTGGAGCATTGAACACCAATTTCTGAATTCCACCATTTTGTTCACAAAAGCTATAATATTAAAAAAATTAGATCTTGGTAGGGCCTTATGGATTAATTGGAACACACTCCTAATTGCATAGAGAGGGAAATGAAGCAAACCATATTGGGAAGTGGTTAAAAATTTGGGCTTTGGGCCAGGCACGGTGGCCCACATCTGTAATCCCAGCACTTTGGGAGGCCAAGGTGGTGGATCACCTAAGGTCAGGAGTTTGCGACCAGCCTAATCAACACGGTGAAGCTCCATCTCTACTAAAAAAATAAAAATAAAAATAAAAAATTAGCCAGGCCTGGTGGCACATACCTGTAATCCCAGCTACTCAGGAGGCTGAGGCAGGAGAATCACTTGAACTCAGGAGGCAGAGGTTGCTGTGAGCTCAGATCCTGCCACTGTACTCCAGCCTGGGTGACAGAGTGAGACTCCATCTCAAAAAAAAAAAAAAAAAAATAGTTGGGGCTAAATTTAGGTAGATCTGGGTTCTCATCTGCTTTGGTCTGAAGGTGGCACCATTCCTTCTGCTCAGAGTCTACTGGTCAGAACTGATCACATGACCCTGTCCTAACTGTAGGACAGTTTGGAGAACCTGGGGCTGTATATAGACTATCTGGCGAACATGAGCTCTTTTTGCAAAATCACTACCATAATTATCAGATTCAAAGAGATGAATACCTTTTGTTTAGGTTTACAGTAACTTTTGTTTAGGTCTACAGTTATTGGTGAAATTAGGACTAGAAGCAAGGTAAGAAGTCTGAGCCACAGCTGAAGGCTCTGTCAGTAAAAACCTTTCGGTTTACATGTGGTGGAACAGGTTTCCAGAGACAGAGCAAGCTTTTCAAGATGTGGGATGAATTTAAGAGAAAACTGCATCTTGCTCTTTGTGCTCTTTTTACTTAACCATCCTGCCTCTTTCTCCTCTCCTGGAGATTTCTGTACTAACATTTCACAATTATTTCTGTGATGTTTTTCCTCCCAAATTACTGAATTGTTTATTATCACCTAGAAAGAATAAGTCTTTCAGTGAAATGTATGAGCATGTAAATTTTATGATAATGAGAAACATTTCCTCCTAAAACTAGGATTGAGCATCTGGAAACATAAAACACACATTAAAATGACTGAAGAGACCCCCTCCCCCAGTCAAAGCAATTAAAGTTTGTTTGCAAAGATTTGTGTTAAGATCAGGAAATGCTTCTTTAAGTTCTGTAATGGTGAAGTCTTGTCGTAATGACAGATGGGTCTTCTAACAGGCAAATGCCATTGATACTTCACTGTGGAAGTTCATTCTAGAACTATGATTGTGAACTATTAGGTATCCATAAAATTAAGTGAAATAGGAAGGCACTATCTCTAAACTGGGTTGGACTTCCATTTTGGTGGACTTAAAATGGTTGCACATTCTTTGACACATTTCCCACTGAGAGGTGGGGCCCCTTTGAGGGGATTAGCCCCATAGCTTCTTTGACCAACAAAATAAGGTAGAAATGACATTGTGGTAGTTTCCAGGCCCAGGCTTAGGTAACTTCCATTTCTTGTCTTTCAAAATAGTTATTCTCGGAACCTTAAGCCTTCAGGTTGACAGGCTCAAGAGTATGTGGAGAGAGAGGGTTTTGGCTATGTTCAGTTTTCCACTCATTCCCACCAAAGCACCAGATGTGCCAGGGAAGAAGTCTTGGAAGTAAATCTCTCCATCCTGGTTGCCCTACCTAAGTCCAGAGGATCAGAGACAAACTGCCTGGCTATGCTGTTTCTGAATTCCTAGACAAAACTGTGAGCACAATAAAATGATTGTTTAAGCTGGGACCTGCTGAGGTACTTTGTTACACAGCAATTGGTAACTGGAACACCTATCCTTTATGGTTCCTACCTGGTTATGAAGGCAAGCTCTGGAAACAGACTGCTTCATTTTGAATCTCACCTCCATGACTTAGAGTTCATGTGTCCTCAGCCAGATTGCTTAAAACTTCTCTGCTTCAGTCTCTTCCTCTATAAAATTAGGATACTGAGATTTACCTCATAAGATAATTGTGAGGACTAAGCACAATTACTGTAAAGTTCTTAGAATATAACTCAGTAAATATTAAGTAGGTTTTTTTCTGAGGGCCCACTGTGTACCAGGTACTATGATAGGTTCTAGGGGTTTGTTTGAAAAAAATAGGCAATAGCTCCCCCTTCTCCCCACCCATCTTGCAATTTACTTTCTAGTTAAATGTTATTATTATTTATACATTTAAAATAAACAGGTAAGTAAAATCCGGAACTCACGGAATCCAGAGTCTTTCTACATCCATAGACTTCAATGTACATCATCAAATGTGTGTGTGTGTGTGTTTTTATCACATTTCTGAACAGCCCCACTTTTTTTATGTGAATAATCTTTGATTGTAGTGATTACGGTGATTTATGGTGACAACCAAGAATAGGCTTCAGAAAGAAAGCAGCTGTGTAGCTATGGCCAATTTGAACTTCTTGAGTCAGTATCTTGACTTGTAAAATGGACAATTCTACTGAAAGAAATTGAAGGTCTTACCCACTCCATCCAAGGAATTGACAAGAGATCCCCAAGAAGGTTGCATAGAGTGAGGTAAGAGCCCATTTTCTGTTGATGAAAGTGAGGGGTTTAGAGCCCTGGGGTTGGCATTTTCTAAACTTCAGATTTGTACCTGTGGCCTGATATGGACAAGTGCAGTTTCAGGGGCAACAGGCAAGTGTATTTAAAATGTGACTTAGAGAAGATAAGGCAAGTGGCTGCCATGTTGCCGAGTTATTTGTATGTAGAAGACAGTGTTCCCACCAGTGGGAGGCTTCTCCGTCACTCTCACACTCACACATCCAGCAAACATCACCCTCTCTCCATCTCTTTTTCAAACCCACATTTCTTTTCTACCATGACAGCTACTCTGATTGACTGTGGTCACTGACACCTCTGCTTGGAGCTTCATGAAGTGGTATTCTCATTCTTCATGCACTTATCCATGAATATTTACTATACAGCTGTCGAGTGCTGCAAATACACAGGGGACAGTAATGTACCAAGAGAGGCTTAGTTGTAACAACAGAGGTTTTTCCAGGATTATGTAAGAGCTTGAGAAAGAGACTCTTCACACAGACGAGGAAGCTCTGGACAGGGTTCAAGGACAACTATTGTTTCTGTCTCTCTAGTAACCCTTTCTTCTCTCTGCCGATAGCCTCTTTGTTGTGAGGAATAAACCTGCATATTCTGAGTAGGACTGACTCACAAACCCCTGGGAAGAACAGAAGGCATGTGACCCTACAAACAAGTGTCTCCCCTGGGAATTTTATGACATAACCATTGGCAGAGACTCATTTAGCCAAGGTTGCTAATGGGATGGAATGTAAATTTGGGGTGATAAAGTCTTTCTCCAGACTTTATCATCTGGAGAAAGTCTACCTATGAATGGAACACATACTAGAAAAGATGGAGAGACATGCCCGAGTCAACCTAAGGTCATTAAAATTTTGTTGCAAAGGTTTATGTCAAAATAAAAATACATACCCTTAAATTTTAGGATGTATTTTAATAGTGTGTTAGTGTAATAGTATAACAGACTAGTGTTCTGAGAACACTGTCTTAAACTGCTGGGGCATCTGCCTGAGAATGAAACCAAAGAACAGGAAAGCAGACCTAGAAGAGGGAGGGAAAGGACGTCCTAAAAATAGCATTCAAGCTTCTGGATCCAACCATGTCTGCTGTTGGTTGTTAGTCCTGGTACCTCTTGTTACATGATCCAGCGAATGGCTCCTCATGCCCTTCTCTCCCCATACTTTTCCTCCTTTTTTGCTTAGGGTGGTTTTAAGTAGATTTCCATTGTCTGCAAGTACAGAAAGGTTTCTGGAGTATATAGCATTTCAGCTGCATCTTTAAGGATGAATAGGAAGTTCTTAGGTGAAACAGGGATGGAACTAAGGTGAGTTAGACTTTTCGGGCAGAAGGAACATATAAACAGCTTATGGAGAAAGATTCTAAAAAGAATATTTATTTAAAATAATTATACAAGGGGCATTTCTATGGGCTCAGGCTTCTCACTTAGAAAAATACAGTTGGCTCGCTATAGCCATGGGTTCCACATCTGTGGATTCAAACAACTGAGGATCAAAAATAGTAGGGGAAAAAGAATGATTGTATCTGTACAGAATATATGTGGAATTTTTGTTCTCGTCATTGTCCCCAAACAATACAGTATAGCAGTAATTTATATAGCACTGACCATGCATTAGGTATAAGTAATCTAGATATGATTTAAAGTATACAGGAGGATGTGCACAAGTTATATGCAAATACTATGCTATTTTATATCAGGAACTTGAGTAGCTGTAGAGTCTGGTATCCATGGCAGGGTCCTGGAACCAATCCCCTAAGGATACTGAGGGATGACTGTACAGCTATAGGGTGACCAAAATTCATTTGTAAACAGTACCCACAAGACCGTGGCCTTTGAGTGAAATCTGTAAAGAAATAATGAATTGGGAAAACACTAGCTCATGATGGAGACTCAGTCACCTTCTACTTCTATGAAGTTCTAAGTGTGGTAGTCACAGGAGCGGTGACAGAAATAATACCTTTAACAAGAACTTCAATTAATCTATTGGGGCACACTCACAGAAGTTAGGAAAAATCAATCATGTTTACTTTATGCCTTATTTGTTTAGAATGGCTGATAAATAAGCTTTTACTGTCTAATTGCTCATGAATAATGGAACTATTTTTAGCTGATCCCTGCCATTTTACAAAAAAAACCCCAAAAAACAAAAAACCCAAATACTAATTGGTTTTTTAACCAATACTAATACTAAATTTAATGCACCTGATAATTAAAATGACTCCTTTACATGGCTTGATCAGTGATGACTAAAGCCAATAAGCAATTTGAATACATCATTCTCCTTCCTTCAAGTGAACGCTTTTCTCCTCTTCCCTCCTACTGTCTTGATTTATCCATCCTTTAATGTTCATTTCCAATTCTACTTGCTCCAAATAGTTGCTTCTGAATACTACAGTGGAATCAATCCCCAGAATATATTCTCTTCTGAATACATGCCTGAGTTTACCAAATACCCTAGGTACTAACTGTTGGCTCTTTATGAAATTAACTTGAATTACAGCTTGAGTTGGGTTCAAGATCTACTTGGATGCAGTGTGTGGGTCTCGGGGAGTTTAATCCCCATGTCTCATCTTTTGATTGAAGATCAGATTCTGTATATAACTTCATAGGAATCTCACCAATATACTTCAGCTCTTTTTGAAAGATGTCTCCAGGTATTGTAGTTGCATGAGATGTTAATAAGTAATATGCAAAAATGGCTTCATGAGGAAATACAAATATGTTTGTGGGAAATTCTACATTCAATCGGTCTCTGCAGGTCTTATTAGAGCCTTTGATATACTTTTATTTCTTTCTGAAAGAAAGATATGGTACAAAGCACTTCACATGTTATCTACTGGCCAATTTCTTGTAAGAATATTAAACTCCTTGGTTTTCTAGGGAAAAATGTGTTTTTCTTCTGTCTTTGCTCACTAAGTGACTTCTAGAAATGTCTTTCCTTTGTAGATACCCATTTCACTTGGGAGGCAGAGTATCTCAGGCATCTAATTTTACATTATGAAATAATCTCGACCCAAGTGACCATGCAGGTCTGCTGTGATCTTCCAGTTCTTGATCTTTCTTTAAGATGTGTCAGCAATTAACATTGAAGGAATTTATTTCACTAAGTGGTGTATGTTACAACTTCATCTACTAGAAAGTTCCTTTTTTCCTCCCAAATCTTAGTCCAAAAGGAGGACAACTATTTTTTCCTGCTGAATGTTTCCAGTCATATTTGAATATAAAAATAGTTATTAAATATATAATTCACCACACCTACCCCTACTTCCGTGTAAGCTAAGAGTTGTGCTCATTTTAAGGTGATTTCATGAAAAGTGATTTCTCTCCCTGTATTTAGAGATGCCTTGAAAGACTGTTCATATCCTCTTTCAACCTTAGAACTGGAAGCTCTGGGAGTCATGATGTAGAAAGACTTTGAACTTTGGAGCAAACCCAACTTGAATTTGAATACCTGTTTTGTTTCTTACTAATCTCATGGGTTTGGGAAAGCCTTTTACCTTTCTGAATCTCATTCTCTTAATCTACAAGATTAGAATGTTAGTACTGTGAATATAAAAATAGAGCTGAATCTCCAAGCAAATAATTTATTTTGGAATAATATATGAGAAGTAGAATTGCAATTTGGGGGTACGTAAACCAGGGCAGCCCCTAGATGTGTTTGAAGAACAAAGGGAAAGGCTGGGGTTTTATTAGGGGAAAAGAAGAAGGTTATGCGAATTATTTTGAAAGGAAGTTCATTGGTGGCTTACAGGAGCAGGCAGGTTCTGACTGGTGAGTGGTAGCAGTTACTAGGTAAAACTTGAAATCATAAAGTTGTAGCTGGCTATTGTGGTTTTGGACTGGGCTGGTGAGATAATTCCTGGAGGAGGTGTTTGTGACCTGAATGTTTTTTCCCTATGGCTCCCAGACGCTATGTTAGTTGGGTGGGACCAAAATGAGTCCATTTTGCATAATCAATTTTCACAGCACCCACCCACCTCATCATAAAGTTGTGGTCTTCCTAGCTGAGCTCTCATCTTTGCAAGCTGAAATACAGGATGATTGATGGTTTGGCTGTGTGTCCCCACCCAAATCTCAGGTTCAATTGTAATCCCCACATGTTGGGGACGGGACCTGGTGGGAGGTGACTGGACACATGGAGGTGGTTTACCCCATGCTCTTCTCTTGAGACTGAGTGAGTTCTCATGAGATCTCATGGTTTAAAAGTGTGTGGCAGTTCCCCATTCTCTCTCTCTCTCTCTCTCTCTCTCTCTCTCTCTCTCTCTCTCTCTCTCTCTGTCTGTCTCTCTCCCCCCGCCGTGTCTCTCTCCCTCTCTCTCTGGCCACCATGTAAAACGTGCCTTGTTTCTCCTTTGCTTTGCCTTCTTCATGATTGTAAGTTTCCTGAGGCCTCCCCCAGCCATGTGGAACTGTGAGTCAATTACACCTATATTCTTTATATATTACCCAGTTTTAGGTAGTTCTTTATAGCAGTGTGAAAATGAACTAATACAATGATCCAGTGCCAAATTGTTACCCCGAGTCCATCTGTTGCCTACATTGTTTGAAATTGTGCTTCCTTCTGCAGACTAAACTTTTTTCCATACCATCGTGCCCTCTCTGTTCAATTCAGTACACAGACCTTTTTTGGCTCTCTCATTGCCAGTCTTCCTGTACACATGATGTCCACAAGCTGTAGATATCATGTAGATATTTCAGAATCTCTCAGGTCAATCACAGCCTGAGATAAAATCTTTTGATTATTTTGTTGAAATGAGTTAATACTGTCTGAAGCTGGGTCATATATTCTTTTCTAAGATGCACTTTGGAACAGCCTGAACTACAAAAAATTGAAATGTATTTTCTTAATCTTTATTGAAAGCATCACAGATTCCTAATCTGATCCTTTTTTATTGTTTTGAGAAATTTATTATAGCTTTTCATTATGAAAAAATTCAAAGATACAAAATAGAGATAATATAATGAAGTCTCACCTACCCAGTACCCAGTCTCAACAATGGCCAATTTATAAGCAGTCTTGTTTCATTTAGATCTTCTACTTCTTCCTCGCCATTAAATTATTTTGGGACAAATCTGAGATGTCTCATCATTTCATCTATGACTATTTCAATATGTACATTTATAAATGATAAAGGCATCTTGTAGACATATAACTACAATGCAAATATCAGAACTAAAGGTTAAAGAGTTTATAATCTGTCAATTATTTTGAATGGTGAAAAAGACAAAAAATTGTGTAGGAGTTGAGGTTCATTACTGGGCCTCTGTGGACTGATAAAATAATGACTTGAAAGCCTTGAACAATTTATGATCTTGATCTTCACCTCTATCTGCAGATTAGAAGTATCTGGAAAATTCTAAATTATGAAAAGAAAAGAAGTAAAGTCTATGGAGGGACCACGTAGTATTTTCGAACCTGTGGATGGCGGATGTGGTTTGCCCCCACCCAGCAAAGTTTATAGGGAACTGAACATTTTTGGAGACATATTTACTGGGTTCCCCTGAGCTGCAATTATTATTATTATTATTATTATTTTTTTTAAAAACTAACCCTTGCTCTGTTGCTCAGGCTGGGGTTCAGTGGCATGGTCACAGCTCACTGAAGCCTTGACCTTCTTGACTCAAGCGATCCTCCTGTCTCAGCCTCCTGAGTAGCTGGGACCACAGGCACGCACCCACCATACCTGGCTAATTTTATTTATATTTTATGGAGATGGGTGTCCCACTATGTTGCCCAGGCTGGTTTTTAACTCCTGGGTTCCAGCAGTCTGCTGGCCTTGGCCTCACAGAGTGCTGGGACTACAGGTGTAAGCTACTGCACCTGGCCTGAGCTGCAATTTTTGACCCTCTTGCCAATGTTAGTAATCACTGTATCATTGATAGAAGGTGATTTTTTTCTGTTTTACAATCGATAGCATTTGCTGCGGTATGGATTTTAGACTCAAATGAGAGAACCAGTATGTTTATGATATTATTATTCCTCTCAGGAACTGGCAACATGTTAAAAAGGAAGCTCTTTAAAATATGTCCTAAGTGTACTACTGAGGACCAGTAATTATACCCAAGTGGCAACATTTCCTATCAAAACATGGCAGAATTTCTCTTTTTAGAAAAGTGCCAAGTTAATTAGCACCTTATAGGACCTTGTTATGGCTCAGAATGACTTTACATCTGTTGATAATCATTATAAGTGTGACACAAGGAAATTGAGCTTCACTTTCTGTTACATAATGTAAATTGACAGTCAGTGAATGCTGCTCAATAGCTTCATGTCATTAATAAAGTTGTTTCTTAAGCTTATAACAAATATCAAGTTCTCACTAGGTTAAGAAAATAGACTCAACATGTGACAGTTTTGAGACGTGACATTGCCCAGGGCATATCTGTTTTGCTTTCGGGATTTGTAGGCTGCTGATAGAGATCATATGGGCACTGATCTCTGTTTGAGGTCAAGAAGGTTCTAGAAGCACATCCTATAGGGCAGGACAAAGAGCCCTCCAGCCACTGCTCTCCCAGGTTGTCTTTAGCTATTGACAGGGGGTGAGGGAAGGGTTCTGTTCTGCTCGAAAGGACTTCTGCCTGGGAAGTGTGGGGATGCATCTGGGGTCTCACCATGCGGTGGGAAGGAAGGAGTGCTTTGTGAACAAAGCCACAGGCTGGCCTCCTCCTGTGCATCCACAGCTTTTCATAATTGGGTCCTGGGATCCTCTCTGATAAGAACATTTTGAGAGACACTCCTGGGTCCGGCGTCCCAGCAGAGCAGCACAGGCGGGGACAGAACATACAATGCTGAAACAGCATGAACCTCATCCCTGCTCTTAGCACCAGCCCAGGCAACTGGTACAAACTCACAGTCAGCCTGCATGGCCAGCTCTGTGCTGCCTTGGAAGGGCGCTTTCTCTCTTTCTCTTCCCACAATATTGTCCTAATCCTCAATGTTTTGTGGAGCCATTGACCTCTCTTGAACCCTCATTTAATTATGATGGGATGTATGATTTTTCCTTTTGTACATCCTATTATAGGTAAATGAGGAAAGGTTTTCCACCTCTTCCAGGTGGGGTTCAGTTGTGCTCAGAGTTAGTACGAAACAAAAATTGACAACCAAATAAAAATTGCAAAAAAATCAACAACAAAAACATAGAGAAGGCAAGGGCTTTAGGGTAGCAGCAAGGATCCTAACAGCAAAGATTTGAGTTGGATAGAACAGAAAGATTGTCAGGATTTGCAGGCCTTTCAGGGGACTCAGACATGGAGACTGAAGGAGTCTTAGGGAAAGGATCTGACATCAGGAGGACTGGACCTGCAGAGTGGGTGTCTGAGCCCAGACCACTCCATTTTTGGAGAGTGGGGATTGGAGCACCTGCCGTGGTGGATGGGGGTTCCCAATGGAGATGCTGGGGACAGAAAGCCTTAGGGAGGCAACAAGTAAACCTGTAAGAGGCCAGCAAGGGGCTGACTCTGGCAGCCCAAGGAAAGGGACAGGAGCTGGCGATTCTCAGGTAGGCAGCCCGAGGGGGTCCTGGACACTGATTATGATGGAAGCAAATGTGTCCACGGCTTGGTCATAAGGTGGGAAGAGTAAGTCAGTCTCAAAGTAGGTGTAAGGTGTGGCTACTAAGTGATCAAACGGTAGAAAATGGACTCTAAATCTAGCTTGTTTTGTGTTCTCAAATAAGAAATTGCATAGTTTGAACCATGGACTCCATCTCTTGACCTCGTGATCCACCCACCTCGGCCTCCCAAAGTGCTGGGATTACAGGTGTGAGCCACTGCGCCCTGCCCGGGAGTTACAATTCAAGATGAGATCTGGGTGGAAACATAGACAAACCATACCAGATGGGTATTTCATAAGCTCATCAGTGGCTTTCTGACACAGCATATTCTGAGCCACTGTCAAGCAGAGGCTGGACCACCTAAGGGTGAGGTGCAACTCACCCTATTTTTTTCTTAGTAATTAAATACATGGTAATGATAGAAAACCAGAAACTTTGGATGATAAAAATAAAGAAAGTATAAACAAAATCCCCCTCAAATTTCTAGTATATAGAGATAAATCACTTTGTAATTTGATATAGGTTCTTTCTCTCCCTCCTCCTTTCTTCTTCCCTCTCTCATTTCCTCTCATTGGGTTTATGTGAAAAAAATATATATATAAATATTATAGCATATACTACATTTCATTTTGTATCACAATTTTCATCCTTAATATTGGAGACACCTTTTTACGTATCTGCACATTATTTTTGATGGCTGAATAGTATTCCTTGTATTAGTGTGTTCAGTCTTCATTGTCTAACAATTGACATGATGCTCTAATATTTTCTTTTGCTCAGGAAAGCAGGACATTGGGGGATTATATTCCCTGAGCTGTACCTCTATTGGTGAACCTCTGAAGTCTACTGGGGAAGAAATGAGGAAGGCTTCCAGAGACATAGACTCTTGGAGTGGGAAGGAAATGTGGTTGAGGTTTTGGAAAATTTTGATCTAGTTTCATTTTGTGTCATTTATAACCACCACCTCACCCTTAGGTGGTCCAGCCTCTGCTTGACAGTGGCTCGGAATATGCTGTGTCAGAAAGCCACTGATGAGCTTATGAAATACCCATCTGGTATGGTTTGTCTATGTTTCCACCCAGATCTCATCTTGAATTGTAACTCCCGGGCCAGGCGCGGTGGCTCACACCTGTAATCCCAGCACTTTGGGAGGCCGAGGTGGGTGGATCACGAGGTCAAGAGATCGAGACCATCCTGGTCAACATGGTGAAATCCCATCTCTACTAAAAATACAAAAAATTAGCTGGGCACAGTGGCATGTGCCTATAATCCCAGCTACTCAGGAGGCTGAGGCAGGAGAATTGCCTGAACCCAGGAGGCGGAGGTTGCGGTGAGCCGAGATCGCGCCATTGCACTCCAGCCTGGGTAACAAGAGCGAAACTCCGTCTCAAAAAAAAAAAAAAAAAAAAAAGAATTGTAACTCCCATAATTCCCGTGCATCATGGGAGGCACTGGGTGGCAGGTAATTAAATCATGGGGATGGTTACCCCCATGCCACTGTTTTTGTCATAGTGAGTGAGTTGCACAAGATCTGATGGTTTTATCAAAGGCAGTTCCTCTGTACACACTCTTGCCTTCCACTACGTAAGACATGCCTTTGTTCTTTGCTTTCTGCCATGAATATGAGGCCTCCTCCGCCATGCTGAACTGTGAGTCAATTAAGCCTCTTCCCTTTGTAAATTACCCAGTCTTGGGTATGTCTTTATTAGCAGCATGAGAACGGATTAATACACCATCATAAAATATGTTTCTATGGAATTATCCAGAATCTGCTTTAGAATATGAGATCTAGAGTCTGTTAGACTGAGTCTACCATCCTAGACAAATGTCCTAACCTTTTGTCTAGTCATTTGTCCTAGACAAATGTCCTAACCTTTCAGGCCCTCAGTTTTCCACATCTGTAAAATTGATATCATAAAAGACTGTGCCTCAGATAGTTGCTAGGTGTATGAAGTAAGATAAGGCATGTGGAGCCTGTGAGAGAGCTCAATAAAAGCCATGATCACCGTAACAGCTGTATCTTATCATAACACAGCATATATTTGGCCCCTGCTATGTGACAGCCCTGTGGCACATAAAGGTGTTGCCTGTGTCATGGCCCCTATCTCATTCTACTCTTGTTGACCCTAATTCTCTTGTTCTTCAGAGAATAGCACTTCATGTCCTTCACTCCACCCAGCTCTCTCCCTCCATTTTTACCCATTTTGAATGGTCTTAAGCTCTTCTCTTCATCTTCTCCATCCCAGCTTCAGTTCCCCAAAGACCTACTTCAGTGATCTGAGGTCCAGTGGGTTCCCCATTGAGTATACAGGGGTCTTCCCTTCCTAGAGCCTCTATTCCATTTCATCCTCAGGAGACATAGGTGGAAGAACATCTCTGTGCAGATGAATTCTGTTTAAAAAGAGGCAAATGTGCTTTGCCTACTTTTTGATGGGGTTTTTCTTGTAAATTTGTTTTAGTTCTTTGTAGATTCTAGATATTAGCCCTTTTTCAGATGGGTAGCAAAAAAAGACACTTATGCGGCCAACAAACATATGAAAAAATGCTCATCACTGTTCATTAGAGAAATGCAAATCAAAACCACATTGAGATACCATCTCACACCAGTTAGAATGGCAATCATTAAAAAATCTGGAGACAAGAGATACTGGAGAGGATGTGGAGAAATAGAAACACCTTTACACTGTTGGTGGGAGTGAAAATTGGTGCAACCATTGTGGAAGACAGTGTGGCGATTCCTCAAGGATCTAGAAATAAGAATACCATTTGACCCAGCAATGTCATTACTGGGTATATACCCAAAGGATTATAAATCATTGTATTATAAGGACACATGCACATGTATGTTCATTGTGGCACTGTTTACAATAGCAAAGACTTGGAACCAACCCAAATGTTCATCAAGGATAGACTGGATAAAGAAAATGTGACACATAGATACAATGGAATACTATGCAGCCATAAAAAGGATGAGTTCATGTCCTTTGCAGGGACATGGATGAACCTGGAAACTTATCATTCTCAGCAAACTGACACAAGAACAGAAAACCAAACACTGCATGTTCTCACTCATAAGTGGGTATTGAACAGTGTGAACACATGTACACAGGGAGGGGAACATCACACACTGGGGTCTGTTGTGGGATGAGGGGCTAGGGGAGTGATAGCAGGAGGTGGGGAGGTTAGGGAGGGATAACATTAGGAGAAATACCTAATGTAGGTGAAGCGGGGATGGAGGCAGCAAACCACTATGGCATGTGTATACTTATGTAACAGTCCTGCAAGATCTGCACATGTACCCCAGAAGTTAAAGTATATAAAAAATGTATAAAACTGCAAAAAAGATAAGCAAATGTGAAGCATAAGGTGTTTTGATGTTCAGTATCATTTGCTTCCAGCTTCCCTCTTAAGGACAGATTTTGATGAAATTATCAGTACAAGAACATTCTGAAAATGGAAGTTACACACTGAACTTCTTGAGGAAGGAGACTGTACTGTATTCTTTTTTTGTCTCTCTAGTTCATGGAAGGCACTATTATATTTACTGTGTATCAAGCTCTTACTAGGTGCCAGCTGCCATACAAAGTACCTTAAATGCACTCTAAATCTTCCAACAAGCCCAAGAAGGAAGTTAATTTACCATTACCGCTTGAACTTCTGGGGAAACTTGGAACTCAGAGAGATTACGCAAAATACCCAAAGCCACACAGTTGTTAAGTTTTGGGATTTTAGCAGGCCAATAAATAAGGATGTTTTCCTGTTGTCACAAATTCAAAATCAATTGATAGATATAGGAGTCAAACAGATAAAGACTAAAATATTGCCTTTAGTATTATAACGCTGGCTGGAAAATGTGGTCGTAGATTGATGGCCGGGGGCCTTGTTGATAACAACTTCTTCTTTCTTTTTTTCTCATGAGTTAAGATTTTATGATAGGCCAACCAAGGTACAAAAGAAAGTTAGAGACTGAAGAGCAGTTGACTGCCGCAGATTGATTTGGGTAAGGGGTGGGGCATAGGGCTGGGAAAGAGAGGGGTCGGCTTTGGAGAGAAAAGGATATGAATTCTCAGGGCTTATTTTCCTTAAGTAGATTGGCTTTACCTAATCGCCAAGCATGGACCAATGAGCCCCCACACTCTGAGCTCATTCCTTTATGGGCAGCACAAGAGGCTGAGAGCTTCATTCACAGAAGATTCTTTGCTGGCAGACATAATTTCAGGGAAAGGAGGGCCCTCTGCCAATCTTCCATGCAGACTTGAACCCAGATCTCTTTGACTTCAGGGTGTTCGTATTTTTCAAAAGACTTCTCTGTTTCTCGATGGTTTGTTTACTGAATGACTTTGATTTCCTCTTTAGAATATGTTAGAAGTGAAATTACAAAAAAAAAACCAAAACAACAGTTTTCTTTGGAGACTTTTTCGTGCATCAGGCCTTTTTTTTTTTTTTTTTTTTTTTTGAGACAGAGTCTGGCACTGTCTCCTGGGCTGGAGTGCAGTGGTGCGATCTCTGCTCACTGCAAACTCCATCTCCCGGGATCAAGCAATTGTCCTGCCTCAGCCTCCTGAGCAACTGGGATTACAGGCGCCCGCCACCATGCCGGGCTAATTTTTTGTATTTTTAGTAGAGACGGAGTTTCACTATGTTGGTCAGGCTGGTCTCCAACTCCCGACTAAAGGTGATCCACCCGCCTTGGCCTCCTAAAGTGCTGGGAGTACAGGTGTGAGCCATCGTGCCCAGCCTCATGCATCAGGACTTTTAAGAAAATTTAAATACATAGTATATCTTTGCTTGGCAGAATTTCTGCTCTCCACACAATGTGTAACTCTGCCAGCAACCCAATCTGTTTTGACAATGCATGTGACTGGAGCCATTTGCTAAAAACTAAGTAATCAACAAGGTTAACAGACTTCCTAGGTTTTCCTCTTCTGACCAGCCATCTTGTCCAGCCTGCTTCCTTTCTCTCATTGGAATAGATCTGAGAGAATGGTGTCTCATCTCTAATTAAATTCTCATCTTTGTCCAGCTATTTCAAAGGGCAACTGTCTGAAACCTTTGAACTTTATTTGTAATACAAAACTTCAATTAGATAAAGGACAATAATTAGCAGATCTTTTATCTTTGGGTATAATTAAATCTTTAAGAAGGGACATTTTAATCAATGAAATGTAATGACAAGTTCATAAATTAATTAATCCCACCAATGGAGGCTTGGCAGTAATCAATGGATCTTTAAAGAGGGCCAGAGTGAGGGGACATAGCTGTGGGAATAGAGATGCTCAGTTCAGTTTGGTGTAAAGATTCTCATTTATTAAGGATTAGCTGGCTCAAAAGATGATCTATTTATTTAAGGGAAAATCATGTAAAATATTAACTTTTAATGGGAGGGAAAGCCTTCTTCTTGTAAGTTTTTGCTTTTGAAACTTTCTTGTTAGAGCTCTTAACTCAGATTAGAGCTGCCAATGTATATTCATACCCTCCTGGAACTGCTTGCCAATGTACTGATTGGATGGCTAGACTGAATTAGAGAGAAAACAAAACTGAAGTTGACCACCAGTAGATGTTCCAAGTGCTTTTGTCTAAAACAGGAGTCAGCAAACTTTGGTCTGCTTGCCAAATCTGGCTCATTACCTGTTTCTGTAAATAAAGTTTTATTGGAACACAGCCACACCCATTTATTTCTGTGTTGTCAATCATCATGTCGTATTTCAAAGGCAGAGTCAAATAAGTACCTAGAGAGACTATGTGATCCACAGAGGCTCAAATACATACTGTCTGATCCGGTTTATAGAAAAGATTTGTCAGTCCCTGCTCTAAAACATTGAGGAGTTTGGTAAAATTTAAATTCAGTATAGCACTACATAGATGGTGTTTATTGTAAGATTGTGAGCTAAATACTTAAAGTATGAAGTTCTGTGGCTGTAGTGGCCTCCTAATCAGGTTCCTGGTATTCATGTTTGCCCCATCTATCCGGGCAAAAAGCAAGGGAAGAGTGATTTGGATAGAGGTGGAGTGGGGAAAACTGGAACAGGCAGAGGCCCTGTGGCAGAAGGGCATGCAGCTCATTAAAGAGGTGGATGACAGGTCCCAGCAGCTTAGAGAGCAGAGTGAGAGGGACAGTCTGTGTGTAGAGGCCAGAGGTTCAGCAGATCATCTAGGGCCTGAAATCCGATTGTATTAGTTTCACTGCATATATCCTACTACTTCTCTTCTCAATTTGCAACCCTTCGAGAACTTCACATCTCTCTAGGATAAAATTCCAAAGCTTAGCTGGGAGCCAGAGAAGCTTCTTTGGGGAAGGGGAGGGAGTTTTGAAGGTTGGAGAGTGATGGGACAGAGGAGCTTAGAGATGGAGGAGCTGGTAGAGTTTGCAGGGATCCCTCCTGTGTCTGCCTCTGTCTTCACATGGCTTCTCCTCTGTCTGTGTCAAATCTCCCTTTCCTTTTTCTTCAAAGAACACCAATCATTGGATGGAGGGCCCATCTTAAATGCAGAATGATTTCCTACTGAGATCCTTAATTATATCTGCAGAGACCCTTATTTCCAAATAAGATCCCATTCATAGACAAGGTTTAGGATATGGACATACATTTTTGGGAGAAGTAATTCAACCCTTCACCAAAGAGAGGATACATGATCTGCTTTTTAATTTAAGACCAATGCATGCTTTCTTGGGGCAAAAGATTGGACCAAAAACGGACAAATATGGAACCAGGGGACTCAGCTGAGAGGCCATTGTGACCTTCCAGATACGAAATGACAAAGACTGCTTCAACACGGTGGCTGTGTGGCAGGTAGGGGTTGGGGTAGGGAGGAGTCACTGCTTAGTTGGGATCTATCTATGGCCTAGAACAAAGTAACCAAAGTGAATCTTTTGCAAGCTTGGGTGATTTTTTTTTTATATTCCCCGACCTTCTTTGAAAGGGTGTCCAAAGAGAAGGGCTCAGAAGATCAAGGAGATACTAGTTTAGGGAAGGATTAGGCCCAGCACATGGAAGATGCTTGATACATGCTCAACATAGCTGGTAGAATAAATGCAAGCAGGGGAATTATTCAGCAGAGTTCTTATCTGGCTGTGTTTGCTTTGGGGCAAGGTTGCAGGTCTCCCTTTTCCAAGATGTTTTGAAAAATAATAATACTCATTTGAATGGGGCTTAGAGTTCCTTGGCAGAAAGACATTGAACTCTTGCAAATATTACTGTTATTTCTGGAGCCAAATTTAGCAAGGACGGCTCTGCCTTTAATTACTGGTTGATGCTGAGTTGTACAGGCAAATGATTACATGCGCAATTAGTTGTTCCCACAAGTAGCCAATTATGGGAATGATTATTTAAGAAAATTGTGGCTCCTGCTAAAGGGACTTTACATTGTAGCCTCAAAATACATTTCTGTATAAAAATTCCTTTATTGCATGTATTATTATTTTTTCCTATCTCCTGGGCTGCAAGAGAAACAGCCCTTGTGGCCTCATTTGTGGGGAGAGAGAACTAGAAAACCGGGCCTTTGGGGTACTGTGAGCCTTGACAAAGGGTAGGGTTTGGAGTTGGAAGCTCTCCTAGGACTAGTCTCACTCCAGAGACCATATCTTAACCCCAAAGATGGACTCTGGAAAAAAGCTAAGGACTCTAGATGGTTGATAAGGGAATCACTTGGAGGCATGTAGAGACCTACAACTCAGCCATACGTCACTGTTAACTCAATCTTTGCTTGTGCCCATCAACACGGTTTTCTCTGCCTCTTGGTAACCACACTTCTTACCTAGACCACCTCTCCCCACTGAGCATTGCCGACCTTTCCATGCAGCCAGGTTGGCATGAAGTCATAAGCTTGCATAAACAGAAGTGTAGTAGACATTGCCTGGTCTCTCTGACTCATTTCAGAGATAGTATAACTGAGACCCAGAGAAGCAAAGAACTCAGGCTGTGGTCCAGCTGAACTGTGACGTTGCTTGCCTGTCTCCAAAGCCCTGGCTCTTTGCACAATGTCATGCTGGTTGCTGAGGGCACCAGCTTTGGGACAGTACAACCATCAGCGTTTTGTGACTGCTACCATCTAGGGGCCTGATGTCTTCCTCTATGTCTGATACACGCTAGGAACCATGCTGAGATAGAGTTGGGAGGAACTCCAGAGAACCTTCTAGTTTAGACCTCTTTTTTTATCCAAGTGGAATTTGGAAATATATTTACCTGACATTACTCTTTCCCTTTGAACGTTTCTTATGACATAGACCTTAAAACCACCAAGATTCAGCCTGACCTCACTCAAGTAGGAGACACCATAAATTCAAATGTCATTGTTTGGGTTGGTCCATATCTACCCTGTTTCCTGCCCCCAAATATAAAGCATGCTTTTGTGTTATTGTGTTAACTAGTATTGATCAATAGGTTATTTTTTTCTTGTATTCACAGTGTCATCTACTATTCTACCTTAATGTGTTATATTACATAACTGACCTCAATTGCTCAATACTCTGCACTAGTATTTTATATTCACATCCTTACCAAGGACTCATGATGGGCGAAATGTACTTTCCGGTGCCTTGAATTTGGGTTTGGCAATGTGATTTGCTTTGCCTGAAGGTTTGCTGGCATAAGTACTATGAGCAGAGCCTTGGACAATGCTTGCACATTTGGGCATGCCCTTTTGTGATCCAGCAAACCAGCAGGAAAAGAACATGCCAAAGGCAGTTGCTGGGCCTTCATCCCTGAGCCTCAGAGGAGGCTTGTAGAACACACCCACTCCCTAGAATAAAAAAAACCTGTGGATTAGACTTGGACTAACTCTGCAGCCTGGCTCCCACAGCCTGGAGTGTAGCCCAGCCCAGATGAGTTGAAGCTGACTTGTGTATCTGTGAAAATAAGAATAGGCCTGGTGCAGTGGCTCATGCCTGTAATCCCAGCAGTTTGGGAGGTCAAGGAGGGTGGATCGCCTGAATCGGGAGTTCGAGACCAGCCTGACCAACAAGGCGAAACCCTGTCTCTACTAAAAATACAAAAATTAACTAGGCATGGTGGCATGCACCTGTAATCCCAGCTACTTGGGAGGCTGATGCAGGAGAATTGCTTGAACCTGGGAGTTGGAGGTTGCAGTGAGCCGAGATCGTGCCTCTGCAGTCCAGCCTGGGGAGCAGAGTGAGACCCTGTCTTAAAAAAAAAAAAAAAGAAAGAAAGAAAAGAAGAATAAATGATTGCTTTTTTAAGCCACTGAGTGCTAGGTTGGTTTGTTATGTAGCATTATTTTGGCAATAGCTGACTAATGTATTCCATATTGCATTTTGATTAACATTGAAGGAGATTAACATTTAGACGACGTCTAAAAGAGAATAGGAGTGGGAATTAACAACATAGATGGGGTGGGCAACGTTTGAAAAAAATGTATCAAGTATATTTGGAACTAGGCAGTCAAAATGCTATGGATCTACAATATACTCAATTTTAAGATATTCTAGCGGTTTTCCCCGAAAGTAAATTTAAGACAATATTTTTGAAAATAATGGCCTTATGGAATAAACCAAGGAGCGCATGGACCAGAATTTTCCAACCTGTTTGAGACTGTATAATATATGGACTGTATCCTTAGTCACCCCATTCCTCGTCCATCCTCTGAGCATCCAGAATGAAGGAATGGATGGATAATTGGGATGTGGCCATTCATTCATGTTAGTAGTCTCATTGCAAATATCTCTCTGCACAAGAAAAGTACTCTTTGTGCTGTTTTGGGAGAGTAAAAATATAATAGGTAGTTAAAATCCAGCTGTCATTTGTTTTTCTCAGAATGAAAGAAACAGCAACATTTTATACTTCTCAGCTGGCCATCCGATAAATAACTCACATCTGGCAAGATTCTACAGCTTTTCTGTGCTACCTTTCAAAGGCCATCTAGTGACCTTTGCCAAGTAAGGTGAACGTGACACATGGCTCCACTAACTGCTCTCATTGGCTGCGTAGGGTTCTATGCCTTTTTGGGAATTATGGGGTCAACTTCTGAAAAGATAGGCTCTTCTCTTCATGAGAATGAAAATGCAGTTTGTTCTCTGAGGACTATAGTTCAAGCCTTCCTTTTTCTATGACATGAACACCTTTTGGTTTTGGAAATGATGGAATTGAAATACGTGGTTTCTTTCTCTCTAGTTGTTTTACTGGTTCTCTGTGTTGTGAGTGATGAAAGCACACTTTGTGGTGGCTGAAAGGTCCTGGGGATTGTAGGCTGAACTGAGCTCCAGGGTGGGTGCTATGACAAAACACAGAAAATGACCATCGATTTTTTTTTCCCTTCTGGAACCAAGAAACTTAGATTTTAAGTGAGAACAAAATTCCTGTACGACTTCGAGATGAACTAGAAAACCACTGGCTTCGGAGTCCAGGTCTTTACTCTGCCACTAGCTTCCTGAATAACCATGGCCAAGTTGTTTACCTCCTAGAGGATTCAGTTTCCTCCTCTGTATAATGAGAACAATGATCTCTCCTCAGCAAGACTGGACTCCAAGTCTGAACTATGTGAATAGAAAGCTCTCTATACGTTTTTATTTTTTGAGACAGAGTCTCACACTGTCACCCAGGCTGGAGTGCAGTGATGTGATGTTGGCTCACTGCAACCTCTGCTGCCTGGGTTCAAGTGATTCTCATGCCTCAGCCTCTTGAACAGCTAGGGTTACAGGCATGCACCACCATGCCTGGCTAATGTTTATATTTTTAGTAGAGATGAGGTTTCACCATATTGGCCAGGCTGGTCTTGAACTCCTGACCTTAAGTTACCCACCTTTCTCAGCCTCCCAAAGAGCTAGGGTTACAGGCTTGAGCCATTGCACCACGCTGAGATTTTTTGTTTCTTTTTCTCCCTCTATCACCTGGCTGGAGTACGGTGGTGCAGTCACAGCTTACTTCAGCCTGAAACTCCTGGGCTCAGGTGATCCCCCTGCCCCAGTCTCCCCAGGAGCTGGGACTACAGGCATGCATCACCACATCCACCTCACTTAAAAAAAATTTTTTCTTGTAGAGTCAGGATCTTGCTATGTTGCCCAGGCTGGTCTTGAGTTCCTGGCCCTAGGCCAGCCTCATGCCTTGGCCTCCTAAAATGCTGGGATCACAGGTGTGAGCCAGCACAGCCCACCAGTAAAATGTTTGTGTTGACTGGAAGGCCTCTGAGGCTGCTGCTTTGAACCTGAGCTTCCTCTTCTGTAAAGTGGATTAATTATATTTCTAACTCATGAAAATTCAAGGGAGATGAAATGAGCTAGTTAATTAAATGAGGATTCAAACAGAATAATAGTCCCCCAAAGATGTTCCTATCTTAATCTCCAGAACCTATGAAAATGTTAGCTTACATAACAGAGGGGAATAAAGAGTTCAGGGGGAATTAAGGTTGCTAATCAGCTGACCCATCCAAGTGGGTCCAATGTAAGAGGTACGAGATTATCCTGGACCATCCAAGTGGGTCCAGTGTGAGAGATAGGAGATTACTCTGGACCATCCAGATGGGTTCAATGTAATAAGGGTCTTTATAAGTGGAAGAAGGAATGGAAAGAGAAAGTCTGAGAGATCTCAGTGTGTGAGGTCTTGGCTCAATGTTGCGGGGTTTAAAGATGGATGAAGGGTCATGAGAAGGAATGCTGGTAACTTCTAGAATTGAAAAGGCAAGGCAGTGATTCTCAGAGTTTCCAGAGGGAATGCAGCCCTGCCCATACCTTGATTTTATCCTGGTAAGATCCATTTTGGATTTCTGATGTGTGGAACTGTAAGATAATACATGTGTGTTGTTTTCAGCCACCATAATTAGAAAACTAATATGCCTTGTCAGTGCTCAGGGAGCATTGTCATTATTGCAGTGACCAATGCAGTCCCTTTTATAACTAAAAGTGATTTTTATACTAATAGTCTCATCAAGTTTTAAATTAGTTTCCACTGGCCAGATGTATTTTCAAGTGACTGTTTTGAAGGATAATGCATAGATGATATTGTTTCTGAGATAATATTGCTTCTGAGAATTTCTTCTTATGGTTTACCCAATAAAGTAATTGAGTTATAACCATTCCCTTGTCAAAGCTGTAGATACTTCTTCATCATTTTTTGGTATTTTATATACTGCAGAGGAAAAGTCTGCCTTTATTTTTGTTTCATCAAAGTTGCTTTTTTGCCATTTGGATATTTATAGAACTTGTCTTTAATTTTTGTTATTGAAACATTTGCTAAGGTCAGTCTGATTGAAGATCTTTTCATGGATGTTACTTGGAGTTCAGACAGAGATCTTACCGGCATCATCCGTTTCTATTTCCAATCCCCACCGGCCAAGTAAACTCTGTGACTTACATAACGTCTTTCACCCCAGTTGTTCTTGTTGCTTTTTCAGGGAAGCCTAATTCCTGGTTGTTGTCTTGAATTTGTCATCTAGCTCCAGTTTTGACTTTTGAGGTGGAAATGAAATAATTGATCTGAACAGTCCCTGCTTTCAGGGACACATGCATCATTTCTAGTTTGTGGAGACTACACCTGTAGAAAACCATGAATCACCTCTAGACCTTCTGGCACTTACGTCCCGTGATGTTGTTTTCTGTATCTCAAAACATCCAGCCAACAGTGGGAGGTGAGCCTGGTCTGGGAGAGCCTCCTTGGATGTCATAAACAGCAGCGTGGACACAACAGAAAGAAGTTATTTTGGTTTGCTTTTTGGTATAGACTTTGCTTTTTTGAACAGTGGGGGCCCCTAGTGAGAGAAGAATATTCTTTCCACACTCACAAGAGAAGCTTTGCACTGTTTCGGCCAGCATGGAACACCTTTCAAATGTGTTTTTCCTCTTCTATTCCTTTAGTCTTGGAAATTTATCAGAGTTATTGTCACTTGGTTGACTTCATTTTGCAGGATTTAAAATTTTCATGTTTTCTCCATAAATATTTTGGTGGGAAATTGGGAGAAGCTGGATCAAGGTTTCCCAGGAAGATATTCTTAGGAGCACTGATCATGTTTGTTACCTGAATGAGGCATTATTCCAAATGCAATACATTTGGAATTGGAGTTATCATTTCAATTTTAAAACTGAAGTACCCCAAATTCAGAGAACTAAAACAAGTTGCCTAGACTCGTAGAGCAAATAATATGGCCCAGCTGGGGTTTGAACCCAAGTATTTTTGACTCCTAGATCTTTTCTTTGCTCCACAGTGTAAATTTTTTTTTTTTCATGGAATGAAGCCTTTGGCCTTGTCTCACCTTCATGAATAAACATATGAGCATTGAGAGTGAAGTACGAAACGGCATTTGCTGCTGCTTTGAGGCACCATGAGCATTATTCATACTTGCTGATGCCTCCCATTAACTCATCAATCAGTTTTTTCAAACAGCTATCCCCTGTCATATCCATAGTGTAAAATTCAATTGAAATTCTACTTATAGATATATACCTAGCAGATAAACACCCATATATGTGTCAAAAGGCATCTACAAAATATTCACAGCAGCACTAATGGTAATAACCCTGCAGTGGAAACAAGCCAAATGCCATGAGCAATAGAATGGATAAACAAATCGTCCTGTATTTATATAATGGAATACCATGCAGGAATGAAAATGAACTACCACAATAGGAAACAACATGGAAATATCTCGCATGGTATTGAGTGATAAAACCAGACCAGTAAGATTCCACTTATATCATTTTTTTTTTGAGACAGAGTTTCACTCTTGTTGCCCAGGCTAGAGTGCACTGGTGAGATCTCAGCTCACAGCAGCCTCCGCCTCCCGGGTTCAAGCGATTCTCCTGCCCCAGTCTCCCGAGTAGCTGGGATTACAGGCTTGTGCCACCATGCTTGGCTAATTTTTTATTTTTTAAGTAGAGATGGGGTTTCACCATGTTGGCCAGGCTGGTCTTAAACTCCTGATCTCAGTTGATCTGCCCCTCTCAGCCTCCCCAAATGCTGGGATTATAGGCGAGAGCCACTGTATCTGGCCTATTTATATCTTTTTTTTTTTTTAAGACAGTCTTGCTCTATCACCCAGGCTGTTGGGCAGTGGCACGATCTCAGCTCACAGCAGCCTCCGCCTTTCGGGTTCAAGTGATTCTCCTGCCTCAGCCCTCTGAGTAGCTGCGATTGCAGGTGCACACCACCACACTCAGCTAGTTTTGTATTTTTTTAGTAGAGACGGGGTTTCACCATATTGGCCAGGCTGGTCTCAATCTCCTGATCTCAGGTGATCCTCCTGCCTCGGCCTCCCAAAGTGCTGGGATTGCAGGCATGAGCCACTGTTCCCGGCCCTATATTACTTTTTTAAAAAGAAGCAAAACTAACCCATGCAATTACTTTTGTAGAAAGGAACCACAATAGCAATTGCTTTTGTAGAAAGGAAGGACAATAACAGAGATAGCACAGAGGTGGCTTCTTGGTGTTAATGTTCTGTATCTTGAATTGGGTGTTTTTATACATAGGTGTTCCCTTGTGATTTGTGTACTCTTCTGTTTCTATATTAAACCTCAATAAAAAGTTTACAGAAAAGGAGATAAAAATCCAAGAGACTCATTTAAATTTTTATTTGACTTTCAGCAACATTGAACTTTATTAAACACCCATTTGTTTTTCTTTAATGCGGCTCTTCATTTGGTTTCCCCCGTGCCATTCTCATCTTCCTCCGTGGTCACTATTGTTGTCTCTTGCTGAGTCCTCTCCCTCCACCTATATTTTTAAAACTCTTTATTTTGACTTACAAGAAAGTTGGAAAAGGTTTGCAAGGGAATCCTGTCTACCCTTCATCTATCTTCCTGGAATGTTAACATTCTACATAGCCATAGTATAATTTTCAAAACCAGGAAATTAGAATTGATACTCTACTAATAACTGATAGGCAGATCTTATTCAGATTTCTCCAGTTCACTCGTGTTTTGCCTGGTCCCGCATTCATTCCAAGATTCCACACTACATTTAGTCATGTCGCCGTCGTATTCTCCAGTCTGGGACAATTCTTCCATCTTTCTATGTATTTCATGACTTTGACAGACTTGAAGAGCACCCACAAGGAAAGTCCAGCCCTCTGAAAAAGTCACGTGTGCCAGAGAGCTTTGTAAACTGTGAGGCGCTACACAAAGCGAAGCTCCTATTATACTCTTCCCATTTCTGCACATTTATGCCAGGTTATCACATCTGCTTATGAAATCCCTCCCTCATGAATCTTTAGTGATGTAGGAAGGAGGCCCGTTCTTAGATTTGGAAGACAGATTCCCAGGCAGTGTTGTCTTGAGGTAGGTTGCAAAAGAGGCTAAAATCCTGGAAATAGTACACATGTGCCCTTGGCACAGTTCTTTGGAGGGCCAGAGTGGTGAAATGTCCTGGTTATTCATGAATTTAACAGGCATGAATTTACTGATGGGCTTGTATGAGCTGGCCCAGGGATGTGTAGCCTAGCGTGTTAATACACTCAGGCTGCCATGATAAAATACCATAGACCGGGTGGCTTAAACAGCAGAAATTTTTCTCACAGTTCTGGAAGTCCAAGATCAAGGTCCAGCATGGCCAGTTTTTGGTGAAGGCATTCTTTTGTCTTCGCATGGTAGAAAGAGAAATCGTTCTGGTAACTTCTTATAAGGGTGCTAACCCCATCGCGTGGGCACCGCCACCACGGGCTCTTCTAAAGCAAGTAGTTCCCAAAGGCCCCATCTCAAAATGCCATCAGTTGGGGATTAGGGCTTCAACATACAAATTTTGGGAGACACAGTTTAGCCAGCACACGTGTGGGCTGGGTATCTCATCACCTGGGGAACTTGCTCAAGTACCGGTTCTCACACCGACCGAGATTCTGACTCGATATGTCTAGGGTGGGGTCAGAGGTTTTTGTATTTCTATATACAGGCTGTGTCTATCCAGTGTAGATGGTTTCTGGATCACCATGTAAGAAGCTCTAGAAGTAACTTAAGGGCACAAGACTCGAGTTAGACAGGCTTGTGTTTTAATTTTGGCTCTCATCCTAGCTACTTGGGTGACCTAGCCTGGGGTACACTGCATTGGCTCCGAGGGACTTAGTTTGTTCATCTGAGAAATGGAGATAGTACTAGCACCTTACCTCCTCTGGGGTTGCTATGAGGGTTAATTTTAAGCAACTGTTTAATTATTCATTATTATTAGTTCATTAATTATTAATTAGTCATGAATGCATGCAAAGTGCCTGGCAAATCTTAAGTGCTTTTTATTTGCAGCCATTGTCACCAACATCCAGAATATAATCTCATGACCTCTATCTTGGTCTTCTTTACACCCGAAAGGACCTGTGCTTGGGTCAAGGACAGGTCTCTCAATGTCAAGTAAGGAATGCTTTGCTGTCCCCAGGAGCGCCTACATTTGGTGGCGATGACTCTCACCACACTGTCATTTCTCTCTCCCTTAGCTACAGATCAGACAAAATGGGACCGGGCCAGGTTTTGCCTTCCATGCTGTCCATAAAGGCAAGGTTGACTTCTGTTTTCCAAATTTCGATTTTCTTTTCGGGTTAAGGTTCACTTCATACCCGTCTGAGACAATGGATGGGAATTGTAGCTCATCTCTCCTGGGGCCACCAGATGGCGCTGTTTCCTTTGTCATGGCCCGGGGTGCTCCCGCATCCCTGCAGTTTCAGGGCCCAGGTGTCCCGCTGTCACAGCCAGGTCTCCCTGACAGGCAGAGGGCTCTGTCACATCGCGGAGTCCCCATCTTTGGGATGAGGGTAGGACAGCAGTTTCTCAGTAGTAACCTAATGCCCCAGCGGAGCATAATCAGGGTTGACCCGAGGAAAGATTTTCCTTCCTTCTAAACAGCCGAGCTGTCCTTCGCACCCAGTTCGGTCTGTTTTTGGAGAACTGTGCCCTGTGGTGCACAGAAGTCAAACGACTGAGGCTTGGGCTTTGGTTGACTTTCATTTCTCTCTCTTATTTAAATGCCCCCATTAGTGCTTTCTGATAGATGAACTCACAACCATTACCCTCCATAACATGAATGCAAAACCTTTTCCCCATGATATTTGAAGTGCAAAGAGAATGGCGTGAGAGCAGAGAGAAGCTGCAGGCAGCATCCTCTGATTCCTTATACAGAAAGGATGCCAGGTGGGCAATCACCCTTAGCCACCTCCGAGGTAATTCCCCACCTACTTACCTGATGCTGACAGCTGCAGGGAGCACGCCTTCTGAACCATTCACTGCCCGGGCCTGCACCGTTAGAACCCCTCACGGCCCAGGGCCTGTGCCTTTTGAACCACTCACTTCTCAGTGCTGTTTTTGTCCACCTTTGCTCGTGGTGTATGGACTGGGACTATTTGTTCAGAATCCCTAAGTTGGGTCTTCATCTCTTCTCTACTGCACTGACTGTGTGCATTTTTGTGCAGGTGTCACCTGTAATATTGTTATGCTAACAATAGTTACCACAAAGTTAGGCATCAGGCTGGGCACTGTGGCTCACGTCAGTAATGCCAGCACTTTGGGAGGTTGAGGTAGGAGGATCACTTGAGCCCAGGAGTTTAAGACCAACCTGGGCAACATGGTGAAATCCCATCTCTACAAAAAATAGAAAAATTAGACAGGTGTGGTGGCGTGCGCCTGTAGCCCCAGTTGCTTGGGAGGCTGAGGTAGGAGGATTGCTTCAGACCAGGAGGTCGAGGCTCCAGTGAGGTGTGATTGTGCCACTGCACTCTAGCCTGGGTAACAGAGAGAGACTCTGTCTTAAAACAATAACAAACAAACAAACAAACCCCATTCTTCATCAGCTGGTGTGGGTTTGAGACCTGGCCTCATCATTTATTTCCTCTGTGTTCTGATTAAGTGACTGTATCACTCTGACCTCAAGTTGCCCGGTCCATAAAATGGTAATAATAACTATATGTTAGATTGTTGTGAAATATAAATGAGGTAATATAGGTGAGGCACTAGGAACGATGTCTGGCGTACTTAATAGAAAATTTTATTATATGACTTAGCTTTGTCAAATGGTTCCCAGAAGAGAGCAACTCAAGGAAGGGATGGAGGAAGAAGAGACAAGAGGTCTAAGTGGCACCCTTGGAATGGATCTCGAGATCCATCAAGATAATTGACACTATTTTGAGTAAAGTAATTATGTTGAGCTTCATGAGGGCATCTGGACTGGAACCATGAGGCTGGGGCAGCCAGCCACCCAATCTCATTTTAGATACTGCTGGCGAGCAATACGAGTTGATTCTATAATGAAAAGACTAGCTTTAAGGCATATGTGTGTATGAGTGTGTGTGTGCAAGTATGAATATGTGTGTTTTTCTTTCTCCTTCTCACCCACATGCTCTGTTCTTGGCATTCATAATTACTCATCATCCTCCATTGGGCTTCCCTGCCTCTCCTCCATGCTGTTCTGTCTGCCACATCATCTCTCTTCTCTCCCAGGATCATCTGTCTTTCTCCCAGTTTCCAAGGCCCAGCTCCAACACAGCCCTGTCCTGAGGTCTTTCCCAAGCTCCCAGGTTCCTTGCTGTCTTCTCTGTGTGCCTTTAGCCAGCCCTACACCCCGTGTCCTCCAAGAGCAAGTGCCTTCTTGAATTTTGTCCCCTGGGTGCTGTTATCCTAGTCCTGGCTCAAATGCACTTAGAGGATTTTAGGATTAAATTATGTGGTAGCAGAAATAATACCACTAAGTATAATGCATTTTTAATAAAAAGCAAAAAACAAAACACCCAAACCTGACAGGCTCAGTTCTTTTGCACCTCTTTCTTTGTCTAATCTAGATTCCCATGCCCTTTTTTTGGGATGGGAAAGGGGCATTTATTGTAATCTATTTACAATCCATCCTTCCAGATTTTTCACTATTGCGTTGTTGTGTGTGCACGTGTCTGTTTATCCTTGGATCTCTAGCATGCTTCACATACCCTGACAACAACGTGATTGGATGATGCTGAGTGTTCTGTGTCCTTATCGGTCTTACCCAATAGGTTACAAGCTGTTAAAGGTCACTGACTGCATTTTATTATTCTTTTTATCTCTAGGACCCAACACTGAGACAGGCACACAAAGTGTGTTTCTGTAGGTAGCGGCCTAGAAAACAAGTGTGCTTGAGTGTGCACACATGGGTGTGACATGGGAAGAAACAGAACATCACAGAGGAAGGTTTAATTGGAGTGTAACTTCCCCTTATTGGCTGAAATTCCCAGAAGACGTCTTGGATCTCTGCAGAAGCTGCAAGAAAGGGCAAGGTTGGAGCGAGCAGCTGAGCAGAACATTGAGTTAAGTGCAGGCACTGATCCTTGAAAGGCCTGGCTCATCCAGGGAGAGAGGGCGACTCAGGGTGCAGGATGTGCATCTGCAAAACCTCCCGGCTGGAGCTGTGCGTTAAGATTTGCTTGGTCATTAAGATTCAAGGGGAGAAGCAGAGTCTCCCTGCCTGGCAGGTGCCTGTTGAGAACAGGCTGTGCCAGAGCAGGTCTGGACTCTGTGAAGGACTTATGAGCTACATCTCAAAACCTCGCAGGGAACGTGGTGCAACGGGGCTTTTGTTATTAGAGGTGTATTTTATTGCCTGAGTTTGGAAGGCTGTTTGCAGATGGAAATGTGTTGTCCGCGATCTTCCCCACAGGTGGAGCAGGTCTTCTGTATTTCTAGCCTGTCTCCTTCCCTATTAATCATTCTGATTCGCTCATCCTGTGCAGATGTCATGGGCCTCTCTATTTGAAGACTTTATCGGTATTTATCTTGTAGCTTTTAATAAATCATTTGCTGATGGTGTGTGATCCACGGTGTTTTACATGAGTAAATGCCACCCTGGCCTCACCTTGCTGCATTTCTGTGACATGTCAGCATGACTTCTGTTCCGTCTCCCTCCCTGAAACTGGAACTAGAAAAAGCAGGTGAAATTGGCTGTCTCAAAAGTCTTGTTTTGGAACAAAGGGGAGCTTCACTTAATCTAATTATCTATAGTCATTATTTTATCCGAGGATACACGTTAAAGCAGAAATGTTTGCTGCAATAGACTAGGACAGACCATGGAAAGGAAATTTGCTCTTCAGTGAGGGATGGACTTTGATCTGTCTCCAACCCTCTTAAGTCTTTCTGGTTTACAGTACGTCCTAAACCAGGGTGTAACAAACTCTTCTGGGGCCGCCAGCCTGCCTCCTGCATTGTAAATAAATCTTTATCAGAGCAGAACCACAGCCACTTGCTCACGTATTGTCTGTGGTTGCTTTTCCAACTGTAATAGCAGAGTTGAGTAGTTGTGACCCTCTGGCCTGCAAAGCTTAAAATAGTTATCATCTGCCCTTTTACAGAAAACTTGTGTGGGCCCCTGTTCTAGACATTTCACAGTTACCATCAGTGGGTGACGGTGCTCTGTCTCTACCCCAGGAGTTCTCCAACGTGTGCTGCAATTCTGGAGAAGAGTGTTGGGAACAGTAGTACCTGTGCCCACGTCTACATGTACACGTATGTGTATACGTGTTTGTGATGTATAGGTGTGTGCCTGGGTGCAAGGGGAAAACGGTGAAGGCTGTACACCACGCATGTGGACAGCAGCCATGTGGGTGGCAGGATTCTGTGTTGCCTTTCTCATTATGAGTGTATATTTTGGAGTTTTTCTGAAATTACTGTCTATTTTGTATACAGCAGCAATGACAACAACAACAATGACACAATTCTTCCTTCTTGTGTTGCCAGATTTTCCCTGCATGGTTGGTGATGGTAGAGTTATGTTCCCATAATGAAATTGAGCAGGGGAAGTGTTCTTTGTAGTTGGGAACTTAAGAAGCATTTGTTGATACCTGATCACATGATTTCTGCTCCCCTAACACAAGGAGAATGAGCAATTACAGTTGTCTTTTTGGCATTAACTTTGAAATAAAACAAATGAATTTATATATGTCCATATACACATCTACCTGCGTATGTACACGTATATATTTCCCCTTTCCTGTGCACCGTTTTTCTAGTTTTTCTTTATTTATTATAATTTTGGTAGCCTACAGATGCCAGTTGTAAGTCAATGGCTTTGGAAAAAATAAGAAAAGGTTTACAAAATAGTTTTTGGAGAGCGTGCATTCCTTCATAAGTCAGCAGCTACAGAAGGCAAAGACCAGGTTAGCTTGCTCCTGAGAGACTTGCTCCTGGGAATTCTTTGGAAACCAGAGAAGGCTGTTTCTTGCTGCATGAACACTCCATCAGGCACAGCTGAAAATGCAAATCTAACCACCTTTCCATGTTTTCGTCCTTTCTTTCTCAGACGCAAGCTTTGAAGGATCAAGGTCACGAGGATCAGCCAGAATATGGGCTCGTTCCTGCCTCCCAAGTCAGCCTAGTTGGGTGCAGATATGTGTCATGTGGTTCTGAAAGTAGGTGCCTGAGTGCTGCCCTGGGACACTTGTACATTTAGGTGTGGACAAGAATACTGCTCGTGTTAGTCTGTTTTCACATTGCTGTAAAGAACTACTTGAGATGGGGTAATTTATAAAGGAAAGGGGTTTAATTGGCTCACAGTTCTGCCTGGCTGGGGAGGCCTCAGGAAACTTATAATCATGGTGGAAGGTGAAGGGGAAGCAAGGGGGGAGAGAGAGAGAGAGAGAGAGAGAGAGAGAGAGAGAGACAGAGAGAGAGACAGAGAGAGAGAGAGAGAATGAGAATGAAGGAGGAAGTGTCTCGCTTTCAAACCATCAGATCTGGTGAGAACTCACTCTGTATCATGAGAACAGCACGGGGGAATCTGCCCCCATGAGCCAATCACCTCCCACCAAGTACCTTCCTTGATAGGTGGGGATTATAATTTGAGGTGAGATTTGGGTGGAGACACAGAGACAAACCCTGTCACTGCTGAAACTTCTTAATCTTTATTCAGTTTATTCTCAGACTTGGGTTGTGAGACCCCAAAGGGATTCCTGACTTCACAGCTACAGGTTCTGCCAAATGGTGGGGCTGGGTGTGCAGAGGAGCTTGCTTTGATTCAGAATCTGCTTTACTAAACCATTGGGGTCTGTGAGGGTCCTGAGATGAGGTGCATCTCTCTCTCGGTGCAGATGAAGAGGTACGTTTGACAATTCTGCATCCTAGGGCATCATGCCACAGCAGGGAGACTGCACCTGGCAGAGGCCCTGGTTTAACAGACAGACCAGCAGGAATCAGAGCTAGGGTGTCCTCTCTGTATGCATTCTGCAAGAGTTGAAGAGGATCAGAATAATGTATGTAGAAGGTTTTAAACAATGCAAATGATGCCCTTTTAGATTGATTAGTTCATTTTCTAGTAGATTCCCCTATGTTTGAGCACCCTTTTTATGCCAGCTGTAGTGGTAGAAGGGACATTTTTATCCCTGACCACTTCCTAACCCCACGTTTGGGCCTTTAGGTTTATTCTGTTCCCCGACACTTCTGTCAAATAATTCCTTTTCCTCTACTTGAGGCTGCCATCCCTTCTCTGACTTTATTTCTAATTATCATTCAAAACCAGGTGCTAGGTTTGTGCATCTCATCTTTGTCTTCCAGGAATCCTCCTTAAAGCCACGTGTTCTGGGGTCAAAGCCAGATGCCAGTTGTATGTCAATAGCTTTGGAAACCTTGAAAAAGTATTTTTTGGAGAGCATGCATTCATTCATAAGTCAGCAGCTATAGAAAGTACAGGCTAGGTTTGCTTGCTCCTGGGAATTCCCTGGAGACCAGACAAGGACCCTAATCCTCTGTTCCTTGCTGCACGAACACTGAGACAGGTATAACTGAAAATGGAAATTATGGTTTCCCTCTATGGCGTGCTCTCAGGTTCCTCTCTATGCCCCACCAGAGTTCTGGACTGTAATGACAGTCTTTTCACAGAAACTCTGTGCCAGGAAGAGGAAGGAGAATGAGAAAGAAAAAGAAAGAACAACTTGTGGTCACCATACATTAGACTCTTTGCATACATTTTTCCCCATGTAACCAACAAAAAGCCTATGATGAAGTCCTTATTTCTCTATTTTACCGATGAGGAAAGTCGTAGTGATGTAAAACCATTTAGTCCAGAGCGATTCGGGGTACGGCTGAGGTTAGAACCATCTCTACCTGACTTCCAGGCTCATGGCCTTCCTATTAGGTCACATTTTTTTCTGTTGGTTAACAGAGGGAGGGAGGCTGCAGAATAATTCAGGAGGAAACAGGCACATGAAGACATGCCAGTGTGATATGATCATGTGTCATGCTAGGAGGATGTGCTGGAAACGGTGTTGGTTACGTAGAAGTGTTCCGCTCTTCCCGGCGGGGCCTTGAGTAGGGGGCGTAGTGCTCAGAGGTGAGGAAGAGCAGGAAAACCTTCAAAGAAGGAGAAATGCAAATGTGGAGGAATTGCTTGTACTTTTAATTTCCAATTGAAAATGAAAAAACAGAGTGTATTTTGTTATTTTTTTTTCACCTGGAAATTTACTGAGAAGTAAAAATAGTCTCGGTGTCTTCTGATTCCAGATCCTGAATTTCAGAGGCAGGGAGAATGTTCCCTTGTGTTGGCAGTGGGGATGGTGACAGACCCAGATATTGGTGTGGGTTCCGAGGCTCTAATAAAGATTTGTTCCCTGGTTTTCCTGCCAGGGCTGATATGCTTCCATTTCCCAATTGAAAACATACTTAATTGCGACAGGCTTTTGGCAGAGACAAGGTATTTGCCAGGTTCAAATCATCACACTGGAAGCAGAAGAGTCAATATTCCAGTTTAAAGAATTGAGCTCAACCTCTCTTGGAAGAGCCCTCCCTGGTCCTCCACCCACCTTTCCCAGAGGACTTGATTCTCTCAACCGGAATAGTCATCTCTTTATCACACCAGGGCGCTTGTGAGGCCATTATGTGGGATTTCTGGAATGAAGTTCTTATTGGAAGCAGCAGCTTTCTCCCCTATCCTCCCCCTCTAGGAACCTGCGGAATGTGATTTTCCATTTGAGAATCTAATCTGCATTTGGCTGGAGTGTTTCTCTTTATTGGGGACTGTATTCTGCAGGTCTCCATTCAGCTTCCTTAAGAAAGCCCATTGCTTCTGTTGTTTTGGCTGTGTGGATGGTCAGAGTTGTGAATTGAGCTGATTATCTGAAAAATGTAGGCTCCGAAGCTTTCAGCTCTGTGTGTCTAGAAAACTGAGCTGATGATAAAGTGTTTGAGCTAGGGGCTTGCAACCGCTTTAATCAACCCTCGTCATGTTACAGATGGGGATACTGAGGCTCCGAGGGAGGTAGGTACTTAATCGGCATCTCACAGAAAATAGCTAGCCGATTCTATATTAGAAGCATGGTCTCTATCTCACAGTGTGTTCCTAGCCCCTTCCTTTCTCCATGGGTCCTTGTATCACTCTTGCAAACCTTTTCCCTTCAGGTCTGTCTGACTTGGTGAGTGGGACTCCAGGGTACAGTATTCTGGGGGATTTTGTCCTTTTCTGGCTAAGTTTTGTGACAGGGAGAAGCATGGAAAGAAACAAACTAAGCCAGACTCCATGTTCCAGGTACATCGCAAGAGGGTGCATGAAAGAGCCTGGAGTTTGGACCAGGGAAGACTTGGGCATGGGCAACCACCTGGCCACCCAGGACTGTAAGGCTAGGGTCAAGTCACTTCCATTTTCTGATTTCTTGGTTTTCTTATCAGTACCTTCCTGGTGGGAGAGTTTAAGGCATAAATGAGAGATTCTGGGAAATGTTGGCACCATTGTGCTTGCTCCATACATGTTGGCTGCCTCCCTTCCAATTTTGAGATTCCTGAAGCCTTGGGAGTATAGTAATGAAACTGCCTTTGCAAAAATTATGGCAGTAAGAGCAATCTGACATGGCAGACTCTGTCTTGCTTCTAGCCTCACAAGCTAACTGCTTTTGCCCACTCCTAGGCATGGGCCAACCTATGGGAGAAATTTAGTTTATAATTTAACCTTAAGACAAGGATGACAATAGCTTTTCCCAAAACTACCCCCGTCTTGTTTGTGGACCCTCTTTTCTAAAACCAATGGAAAGCCACAAGATTAGAACTATGGGAGGGGCCTGAATTCTGCTAAGACATGTGCGTAGTTAAACGACAGCTATTCATTGCTTCCTACTTGTTGACTGCTCAGGTGTTACGTGGCTGGTGGTCACAAGGTCTGTAACTTCCGTAATTGCCTCTACAGATAACATTGCTATTGTAAAACCTAAGACTGATGCTTGAGACATTTTTCAGACCTTGCGTTCTGGTAGAAAAAGCAATGTCATCCTGACCAGTGACCCCTACCCAGTAACTGAGTCAGTGCACAAAGACAGCTCTGACACTCCTATGATTCCATCCTCAACCAATCAGAAGCACCCACTGCCTACCCTCCTGCCCACCAAATTATCCTAGCCTCTGAGCTCTTGGGGAGGTGGATCTGAGAGATGTCTCTCAACCTGTTGCTCAACTACCTTGTAACAGTTAAACTCTTTCTGGACTGTAACACCATTATCTCAGTGAATTGGCTTTATCCGTGTGGCAGGCAAGAACCCATTGGGTGGTTACAATAAGGCAGAGGAAAAGGGGAAAGGGGACGTATGTTGAGCATCTACTCTGTGCTAGGTTGAATGCTTTTGGATTCATCTTTTAATTAACCCGGGGGTGTTCTTCAGAGGATAAGGAAGGAGTGGTAAAATCTTTCTCTAATAGATCTTATGTTTGGCTAATCATGAGTCCATGAGAATGTTAAAGGAGGTCTTGAAGTTAGTCCAAATTATATATTCCAATCCAAACCAAGTCCAAGACAGTGAAGAGGAAAGACTGGCTGCTCAATTGGCTGACTCATCCCTCCACTGGAGCTTGGAGAGACTTGGGTTTCCCTGTGTGCTTTAACTCCTCTGCTCGTGTCCACCTGCTCCCAAATTCAGCTCAGCCTTTGTCATGGGTTGCCAGTCAGGTACTGGTTGGCTGTTGGGTGGGCAAGGTGGGAGAAGTGTGTCACAATTAGCTTCCTCTTAGCACACTTGGCGTAAGTGCTTGTGTTCAAAGAACTTTTCTCTCTCTTTCAACCTTGAGCTGCAGTGCCAAAGACTGTGACGGGGGAGGGAAGGGAGAGAAAACAAAACTCGTGGTCTGTAGTCCATGTCCCTCCATGAGGTCTGTACTCCACGAGACGTCATTTAAAACCCATGAGAGGGATTTATAGATGAGGAAAGTGAGATTCAGTGAGCTTATCCAACTTAAGGCCACATGGATAGCAGAGTTGAATTTTGAATATATATATATTTTTACTTCTGATTTTAAAGGCTGCATCTTTGTCTTAGCAACTCAGCCTTAGCTTTGGATTTCCATAGACCGGTGTTTGAATGTCATCATGTCATTTGGAGCAAGCTGAGTTTGTATTTGGAAAATTGAATCCAGTAAGAAGGCCTGTGTGCTTTACAGCTTTGTTAGTTTTCTTGGGCTACTATAACGAACTACCACAGAGTAGGTGGTATAAACAACAGGAATATATTTTCTTGTGTTCCTGGAGGCTGGAAAGTCCAAGATGAAGGTTTTGGCAGAGTTCAGTTTCTCGTGAGGACTTTCTTCCTGGCTTACAGACAGCCACCTTCTTGCTGCTTCCTCACATGGCAATGAGAGAGCCCCGGTGTCTCTTTCCCTTTCGTAGGGCACCACTTCTATAGGAGCAGGTTTCCCCCTTATGACCTCACTTACCTTTTTTTGTTTTTCTGAGACAGAGTTTTGCTCTTGTCACCCAGGCTGCAATACAATGGTATACTCTCGGCTCACTGCAGCCACTGCCTCCTGAGTTCAAGAAATTCTTCTGCTTGAGCCTCCTGAGTAGTTGAGGTTACAGACGCCAGCCATCACAACCAGCTAAATTTTGTATTTTTAGTAGAGACGGGGTTTCACCACTTTGGCCAGGCTGGTCTCGAACTCCTGACCTCAGGTGATCTGACTGCCTCAGCCTCCCAAAGTGCTGGGATTACAGGTGTGAGCCACTGTGCCCTGCTGACCTCATTTAACTTTAATTACTTATTTAAAGGCTCTATCTCCAATACAGACACGTGGGGGTCAGGGCTTCAACATATGAATTTTAGGGGTACAGAAACATTTACTCCATACAATCTTAATGTTGTGGGATCAGAGAATTACACATGATGTTATAGATTCTGATCACAGCCTTAAGGGTTATGAAGTCCAGCTACAACACAGGGATGGCAGGGAGAGAGAGTTGGTGAAAGCATTTTCAGAAAGAGCAAGTCTTATCCGAGTCATTTCTGCCCTGATTTTGTTTTACCATAGGGAAGCACAGATCCAGTTTCTTGCTGCATTCACTTCTGGCTCTGTTTTTATTTTCCTGACTTCCTTTTGCAAATTCTAAGTAGAGGAGTTAGCACTGGTTTGGAATATGCTAAATGCATGTGCATGTTGCCTATTATTTTTCTATCTTGTTCTGATGCAGTTATCAGTGCAGTTAAACAAATATTTCCATATCTCCCCCAGTCCCATTCTAGGAGCAAGGTAGCTAGCATTTCTAGCCCACCATGAGTTATGTGTGGTTCTGTAACTTGCTCTGGCCAATGAAATGGGAATGGAATTGACACACATCATTGCAGGTAGAAGCTTTATGAGCCAGTGCATGATTCAGCCACCTAACTTTTCCCTCAGTCATTACAACCAGCAAAGCTCCAAAAGGTCCTGCCGGAAGAACAGAGTCCCCAGCCATAGACATGTAGCATGAGCAGGAAATAGATCTTACTGTTTCAGGCCACTGAGACTCTGGGCTGGTTTGTTATCGCAGCATAATCTAGCTTACCCTGGATGTTCTTTGCTGCAGACCCAACATTTCCTCCTGTCTACACCACGGGCCTCAAATCATTCAGCGCCTGGGGATTATTTGCGGCATGATTTTTCAGAGTCATCCTAATAAGACTATCTACCAGGTATTGAGAACTCCTCATTTATAAGAGGTGGGCTTTGGGCTTTGACTTCCATTATCTCCTTTAAGGGATAGGATGACTTTGTGAAGAAGGTGCTGCTCTTCCACTTTGCATAAGAGGATACTAAGAATCTTAGTAATGAAAGTGTGTTGCAATAAGAGGCACAGAAAGGAAGTAAGTTAGGTCTCAAACTCATATTCTTTCAACTCAAAAGGTCATAGGATTCTCATGATGGTACACTACTTCTTTTTTCTTCTCAGGTGTGTGCTGGTGCTCAGACCTCTGCATCAGGGCTTGAGCTATCAGCTAATCAAAGACTGTCAATCATCTAGTCCAAGCGTTGGCAAACTATGGCCTTTGGCCCAAATCTGACCTGCTGCCTGCATTTATAAATAAAGTTTTATTGGCACATAGCCATTCATTTCCCTGTCATTTATGGCCGCTTTCATGCTCCATCAGAGGAGTTGAACAGTGGCAGCAGAGACTATTTGGCCCACAAAACCTAAGGTATTTGCTATCTGACCCTTTGCAGAAAAGGTTTGCTGACTCCTGATCTACACTATGCTGTATTTGAAAAATTATGAAACTGAGACTCAAAAGAAGTGCACCTGTATTAAAATAGAGAATTAGTTTCATGCAAAGCTATGGATGATGAACCATTAGGTTTAAAAAAATCTTTAGAGTTTATATGAATAATCATTCTAAAATTACATAATTTTAACTTATTTTTCTCTGCGTGAATAAAGTAACAGTATTTGCACTTTTCCCAAAAAAGTTAATATATCATTTTTTAATAATCCTAATAGATATTAAAAAAATCCACTTCTGAATTGGTTTGCAATGAATTCTACTAATATTAGTTGGGACCATATGCCATTTATGGCTTCATCCCTATTTCAGTTCATTTGTCCCTATATCATGAGCTTTTCCCATGTCATTAACATTTTTCATAAATGTAATTACTCATGGTTGCATAACATTCTGGTCTATAAAAATGCCATAATTTATATAATCATTATAATATTTTTAGATTTTTGTTTTCCATTATACTGAATCTTTATACATAAATCTGTCCACATTTCTATATTTTTTTCTTGGCATAGATTCCTAGAAATAGAATTCATGGCCAAAGAATAGAATGTTTTAATGGTCTTGATTCATTTTATAAATTTCTTTTCAAAAGGATTGTCTAATTTATATCTGCCTTGAGAATGAGGATGTTTGTCTTACTATACTCTCTGAAGTATATTGTTATATTCTAAGTCTTTCCTATGACAATATGTAAATATTTTATTTTTGTTTTAGTGAGCATTTATCGCCATTCAAGGTGCATTTTTTTCATATGAGACTATTTGCATTTTATTTTATGAAAAGTCTCCATTCTAATTATGTGCCCTTTTGTTGAGAATTCAAAGTACTGTTAGAACTTCCCTTGATCCACTTATTAAGTAGTTTTGAAGATCAGTCCTACTATTTTCATTTGTTAATTTTTTTTTGAGATGGAGTCTTGCTCTCTCACCCAGGCTGGAGTGCAGTGGCATGATCCTGGCTCACTACAACCTCTGCCTCTTGGGTTCAGGTGATTCTCTTGCCTCAACCTCCCGAGTAACTGGGATTACAGGCATACACCACCACACCTGGCAAATTTTTGTGTTTTTTGTGGAGACAGGGTTTCACCATGTTGGCTAGGCTGCTTTCAAACTGCTGACGTCAGGTGATCTGCCCACCTCAGCCTCCCAAAGTGCTGAGCATAAGCCCCTGAGCTCTGCCTGGTAATGTTTTAAAATTGGGTTGAAATGGCCCTTTCTGACCGTAACCCTCAACTCCATCCCATCCTCTTCCTTCACCCTCCTATAGGTGTGATTTTGCCATCCTAATGATCTGATTTTCTCATCTTAATCCTGCTCTCTCTGGCTACTAAGTTCCTATGAGCACTGTGTACATGGATGTTATCACTTAACCATGACCCCATGTGTAGCCACTTCAACATGACCTTTGACAGTCTTATTACCTTGATCTTTCATTGCTTCCATCTGGCCAATCTCAAATCTCCAATAAACCCAACTTATGTTTTACCTGTCAGAACACTTCCAGAAAGAGTCCTGAAAATGCAGACATTCAGTGCACTTATTTGACACACTCTTTGCGCGTCTACTATGTGTCAGGCACCATTCCAAGTGTTTGGTTTATGCCTATAAAAAAGACCACTACCCTTGTAGAGCTTGCATTCTATGGAGAGATTCAGTAATCAGGAAACATAATAAATCAGTTCATTAATTTTAAGTGCTGTAAAAAAAGAAAAAGCAAAGAAAAAGTAGAGGCAAAGATATTGGAACAGTGCTTGCAGTATTCCGTGGCCCAGTCAGGTTAGCTTTAAGTGAAAAGGTGAAGTTTGAACAAAGACTTAAGGCTGATAAGGGCAATAGCTGTGTGATATCTAGAGGAAAAGCATTTCAGACAAAGAAAATAGCCCCATGCTGGCCTTAAGGTGGGGTATATCTGTTGTGTCCAAGGGGCAGCAAGGAAGCCAGTGGCTAGAGTGCAGTAATGGTGAGGAAAGATGATGGAAGAAAAAGGCCAAGAGGTTAAGAGTCTAGAGCATGTAAGTTTATTCCAAAAAGTGTGAATTTTGCTCTGAGTGAAGCAGGAGGGGTGAGGGCGATCACAGCGTCTTGGACAGGGGAATGGCTTGATTCAAGTCGGGTTTTAAAAGGACCACTCAGGTTGCTATAGTGAGGAGATTCTGTAGAGGCACACAGAAGTTGCACAACTATTGAAGTACTGGTGTGGAGGAGAGGGTAGCTTGGCTCAGGGTGGTGGTTCAGCAGTGAAAGTGGAGAGATGTGATCAGATTGTAGATAACGTTTTGAAGGTATAGCCAACGGGATCTGCTGCTGCAATGGATATAAGTTCTCAGAGAAAGGGAGAAATCAAGAATGACTCCAAGGTTTTTGACATGAGCAACTGGTCGGATGAGGCTGTCATCAGCTGAGATGGAGAGGATTATGGGGTTAAAGTTTGGGAGTTGCTTCTGGACACATTGTATGTGAGATGTCTAGTTCGGGTTTTAGGCATGGATGTTGAGAAAGCAGTGTAGGGTGGTTTCAAGAGGAAGGTCTGAGCTAGAAATTTAAGTTGGGAGGAGACCAGGATAGATAGCATTTAAAGACATGAGAGCATATAAGATCCTAAGGGACTGACTGGAGCTAGAGAATGACCAGCTCTTCCACAAATTACTGTGCTCCGATATCAGTTGGATTCTCTGTGTGCAGACTACTAATTTTTTGGCTGTTCCTCGGTTTGTTATCTCTGTGCTGTTTAATATGAGTTCTGACTCCTGCCAAGAGTTACAGGGAAGATTATATGATGCTGCATGCTCTGTATCTTTCTGAAGCTTGTATATAATTTTAGAAACTCAGAAAGAAATGTTTATTTTAAAATTAATTTTATAGAATAGCATGCAAATCCATTTTTTAAAATAAAAGACAATCTTTTGAAGAAAATGTATGCTTTTTCTAGGATTTCTCTAACCTTCTCTAAGTTGGTCAATGCTTGCAGGTTAGGAGTACTAAAGTGGAACATTCGGGACCTGACCTCATTCATTCCCCAAGACGGAAGAAAGCCCTGGGTTAACAGTTTTCATTTTTCATCTCACTTGACTTGGGAACTTTTGATTGTTTCTCAGTCAACTCTTTCTCCCTTATGACACTTCTAACATGACATAGACTCTGAAAGAATATTCCAAGGAAAGGATTAACATGGCATGGGCCATGGCAGTACCCTTATAATAAATGCGTGGTTCCCTATGGTGACAGTGCTCCTTGGGTGTGTGCTTTTGGGATTCATTTGTTAAAAATACGGTTTTAGGACTTCATAGTTACATTTAATATAACTCGATTTATCTTTGCAATTTTCACAATTGTATATGCATTACAATTTTAGCCTCTCATATAGAATACCCATCAGCAAAAGAGGGCAGAAACCAAGGGATCCAGTAAATAATGTATCCCACTTAGAAGAGTAATGAGGAGAAGTCCTGTGATGTAGCTGGGTTATGTTACTACCACACCATTTGCTTAGAATGGAAACAGAAGGATGAAAGGTTCCAGTAGAGAGATATTCTGGGGAGAAAGACTTTGATACATTTTTGAGATGCTAGAAATACTTAAGGATTTGATAAAGACAAATAGTTGGAGGAGAATAGAAAGGCAATTTAAAACTCCATGAAAAACAAAAAGCTATACAGGCCGAGCAGTTATTATTATGCTCTACTTAGCTTGATTAATCACTCTCACAGAGGAAGCCTTGTTTTTAATCATACAGCCAGGCCCTTTTAGAGCAAAGTGTGTTCTCAGGGTAAAAACCAACATTTTCGAGCATCCATTGTGTGTCAGTGCCTTCTTGAACATGATCACCTTTTATAAAATACTTAAAGCTTCCCTCTATGATAACTATTTTCCATTTTACAGTGGCAAAATGGAACTATTTTTCGTTTTATAGTGGTAACAGCTCAGATAGAGAGACAATTAAGAAACTGGACCCAAATTGTGCAGCCACTTAATAGCACATCTGGATTCAAACCCATTCTGCATGCTTCAAAAGCCCGTATTTTCTTCTACCCATGCTGTGCTCTTTCCCAAGGTTTGGACGGAACAGTTACAGAAATGACTGTCAACCACTTAAACTCTTAGGAATAATCAGCATTTTAATCATAAATATTGATTAACAATGATATAAATAGAAACCAAAGCTACCCCAAATTAAAGCACAATTCACAACCCTAGCTGATATATATAAATTAATGATTAGCCAATTATTCTACCATAGTAATACTGAAGATAGCATTTCATATTGAAGATAGTCATTTGGCAATGACTGGAGGAGGACTCCTGGCACCTAGTGGATGGAGACCAGGGATGCTGTCAAACATCGTGCAATGCACAGACAGCCCCCACCCCCGCACAAAAAAACTGTCTAGCCCAGAGTGTCAGTAACGCTGAGGTCAGTAAGTCCTCCCCTAAATAAAGAGTATATGGAGAGAAAGGCGACAAATGGGATTTGATTAACATGTAAACTCTTTATTCTTTTTTTTCTTCCAAAAGATAACTGAATTTTTTGAGTGAATATTTGCTTTCTGACCTTATGTAATGGTGTTTTGATATGAAAACTAGCTATTTATAATAATTTGGATAAATTAACTATCTACTCATCTCCTAAAATTAATTATAAAGTGTGTTGGCAAGAGGTCTGTGTATCCTCAGCGTGTGGTAGGTTGTGTATACATATAGGCTGTTAGTGTGTGTGTGTGTGCATATGTGTGTGCTCTTGCTGGTTTTGATGGAAAATATAACTTGGGTTTTGGGAAAAGATGCCCTCCTACTGCTTCCAACCTTAAGCCTTCACTTCTTCCCATTAAGATTTCCCTTGCAACTTGGCCTCTTTTAAACTCCCATCTTGTGCATTCTCTCTTCTAATCTAATACCTCTGCGTACATATCTAAACATGATCAGTGACAGTTTTCGCTGCGGGGTGAGGCTTTTACTGACAAGGCCAGTGAGCGCTGATTTGAGACCAGCCATTGTGAGTGACTTCAGCTGTCTCTTCAAGTGACATCCAGCTACTTGAGAAAGGAGTGATGACGAAAGTTCTTTGGACAGAAAACTTTCGCTGACAAGAAGGTGACAGGTCCTTGCACAGCTGGTCTCTGATATGCCTCGGAAGGGGCCCACGGAGTGACTAATTTGAGCTTTGCAGTAGCTGAGAGGAAGTGCAGGGCCCATGCATGCTGAGGGCTTGGAGGCGTCTGTAAGACAGGCTGGCAGTGGACACAGGCTGGAGAAACCCATTGTTGATGGGCAAAGGCCAGGAAAATTAGTTTGTTTAGAACATGAGAACATTGGACATGTTCATGGTGAGTGGATATTTTGCCTGTCCAGAATCCATTCTTGTCCTGGTAATGGTACCTTGTTTTTTTCTTTAGCAAGTCACCCCATCTCTCTTCTCATTTGGTTGGGACCATCCCTGGCTTCCTGGTTCCAGGGATCAGTGAATAAACCCTATCCCTTTCATCACAGCCATTGGTTAAGGAAGGGGCAGATTACCTAAAACAACTCAATAAGACTAAACTATGACTTTTGCCACAATTATTGGGTGCCTTCTCTTCCTGCAGTCCCCAAGCTGTGGCTGTAAATGTGGAATTTCTAGTAACCACGGTGTGAAAAAGTTAGAAAGTGAACCAACTGGGAGAGAAATATATAGGTAAGAAATGGAGAGAAGAGACTTCCTAGTTCTAATGAAATTATTGAAGCCTCTAATCAGCTATGTTTGAAGACTCATCTTCCTAGACTTTCCATTACACCAACGAATACATTCTTGTTTTCCCTATAGCTGATTTAAGTAGATTTTACAACACAATAATTCCTGATCAATACAAGCAGCTCCATTTTTGAGTGCCTGCTATGTGCTAGAAACTGTATATCCATTAGGCCATTTACCCTCACAACAGCCTTGTAAGGTAGGCACATCTCGTGTCCCCATTTAGGTATGAGAAAATCTCACACTTGGGGAGATTAGGTAATAATACCCGAGGGCAGGCAGTCACTAAGGGTGGCACTATAAAGCAAGTTCTATCTTATAAACATTGCAGGTCCATTTTCTGTGGAAAGAAGGTGAAGCATTATGGATTTTGAAGTCAGACTGCCTGGATTTGAATCATTTTCTTAACACGTCTTAGCTATGTGCCAGTTTTAGGAAAATAACTTACCTGTACCTAGACTTCCTCGTCTGCACAATGGAGATTGTAAATAATTTGCCTATCTCGGGATAGTTGTGAAGATGTGAGGTAATGCATATAAAGTATTCAAAACAATGCCTGAAACCCAATAAACCCTCAACACACATTAGCTATCATTATTTTCTGTGTCCAGGCAAGAACAAGGGTGGCTATTTTGGGGTCAGGACCTATCAGGCTGTGGTCACTTAGAAAAGGGCACACCAAGATCCCTGAACATTTGTGCTGGTTGACTAGATCTAAAATTAACTATCCTATTGATACGGGTGTTTTAACTATGTAACACATCATGTTTCATTTATTCATTTGTTCCATAAGTGTTTATGGAGTGACTACTCAATGCCAGATGTGGAGTTGGATCCAGACACGAATAGATCAGAGCCTTCCCTGCAGGAAGGGAAGAAATTAAAGCACAAATAATATTGATAGAATAGGGAAAGTGTTGTGTATTGTAAGAGAGATGAAGTAAAATACTCCCTCCCTCGGAAGAGGGAGAGGGCTTTAAAAAGAAGGACAAAATGGATGGTTTTAGGAAACAGATGTTGAGCAGGCGAGATTTCCATGTGTGCAGTTAGAGTGTTATAAGAAAGAGAAAAGCGTGAGCCAAGCCACCAGGAAGTATGAGTCATCCTTCTATGTCTTCTTCCAAGGGCAAGGGGGTTGTATAAAACTCACTGCTCCGATACCATGAGCAGGCTCTGTATTGGTAGCAATAACTCTAGTAACCGGGTCATAGTGATGTGCTGAAGGATTAGGTAATAATTAAAGTTCACTTAGAGTTTACTGCATTGAATGGTCTGTTCATCAGCTCATCAAGATATGGGAACAAAGCCCATCTAAGCTAGTTTGGCCTGATATAAAGGAACACAAAGCTGGCTATATGTACTGATTTCTTTTATTGATATCCCTTTAATGTGTATGGGGGTGTTACATTCTAACCTTCTCTGGTGTGCCCATATAAAGGGCCTTGCCTTTTCTTTCACAATAGGATTAGACAGTTGTCTTGGCTCTTTCACATATATTTTTTTCCTAGCATTATTCACTCTTCCTAGAGATGTAAGACTGTCTCTGTCCATTCATCCTCCATTCTCACTATTTTCCCTCCTACCGCTGAGGACCCATCATTTCCTCTTCCTGGACTAGAGCATCCTTTCTGTTTCCATGGTGAAGCCGGTATGTTCTCCATGGTGTGAGTATACAAAGATGAATAAGGTTGATGGTAGCCTCTGAGGAGCTTTTTGTCTAGTAGAAGAGACATACATGCAACAATTAAATACAACACAGTGTCAACAGTGGCTACGCTGGATCCATGTCCAGGGTCCATATCTAGGATGGAGGAGGGAGTAATTGATCCTATTGGTAGGACATAGAAAATAATCAGAGAAAGTTTCACAGAAGATAATATTTCAGCTGGATTTTGAAGAATGAATAGTATTTCATGAGGCCAAAAAAAAAGGATTAAGAACATTCTGCATTGTCCAATACAGTAGCACTAGACATCTGTGACTACTGAAGTAGTCACTTAAGATGTGGCTAGCAATCTGAGTTGAGATGTGCTGTAAGTGTAAAATACACACTGGATTTTGAAGACTTAGTGCCAGAAAAAGGAAAATAAAGTGTCTCCTTAACACTTTTATGATTGAGTCTATGTTGAAATGCTAATATTTTGGGTATGTTAGGTTAACTAAAATATATTATTAAAGTTGATTTTTTTGATGTGACATGCAAAATTACATGTGTCTTTTCTATTTGTGGCTCATTTCAGTTATGTTTCTCTTGGTCAGCCCTGCTCTAGGCAAAAGAAACAGTATAAAAAGGGACAGGGGCAGGGAAAGCATGAACGAGTGGAGGTAACTGGCTGACTCTATTGGAATGTGAAGGCTTCAAATGTGCGGAGCGTGGGGGTGGTCAGGAATTGTGGCTGAAAGGTTGGTGCAGATCACGTCATCCAAAGACACTTGGGTGATTCCCTGACAGCACTGGGGAGCCACTGAAGAGTTTAAGTGTGGGGGCAGCACAGGTGGGTTTGTGTCACTCATCTTCCGGGGGCCTGTTGGAGGAGATGGGAGAAGGCATGTTGATAGAAGACACTGGGATGGTCATTGTCCAGGGTGGTCTATTCATTTCCCGTGGCTGCTATAAGAAATTGCCACAAACTTGGTAGCTTAGCAAACCATGGAAATTTATTTTCTTAGGGTTCTGGTGCCCAGAAGTTCAAAATCATAGTGTCAACAGGGCCGTGGTCTCCCTGGAGGTGCTAGAGGAGATTCCTTCTTTGCCCCTCCCAGCTCCTGGTGGCTCCAGGCATTCGTTGGCTTGAGGTTACATCAGTTCAAGCTCTGCCTCTGTCTTTACATGGCCTTCTCCCTGTGTGGCTGTAAGTCTAAAGTCTCTGCCTTTCTCTTATAAGGACACTTGGCATTGGATTTAAGGACAACCCTACATCCAAGATGATCTCATCATCAGTTCCTTAACTTAATTAGCAACATCTGTAAAGGCTCTTTCTCCAAATAAGGATACCACATTCACAATTTCTGGGCTTGGATGTATTTTTCTGGGCATGACTATTTAACCCACTACAGCAGGTGATAAGAGTCTAAAGAGGCCAGGCATGGTGGCTCACACCTGTAATCCCAGCACTTTGGGAGGCTGGGGAGAGAGGATCACTTGAGGCCAGGAGTCTGAGACCAGCCTGGGCAACATAGTGAGACCCCATTTGTACAAAACAGAAAGAGGCTAAAGAAAGGATAGTGAGGATGGCGATGAGAGGATATATTCAAACAGTATTTAGATGATAATTGAGATTTATGCATGCAATGATACAAATGTCTGATATTTGCCTCAAAAAAAAAACCAAACAAAAGTGGGGAGAGTGTGGTTGGGGTGATGTAAATGGAGTAAGATTTCCCTGAGTCAACAAATTATTGAAGCTGGTGGGTAATATGAATGTCATGATGCTATCCTCTTTACTTCTCTATGAGTTTGAAATTTTCTAAAATAAAAACATGTCAAAAAGAAGATAATTGAGAATACATCATTTCCTTAGGTTAACGACTCACTAATTCAATTTCTATTTTGGTTAAGTGCTCACGTTGTGCCTGGCATTTGCAGAAATCCTTGCTGATAAATTGTGGAGTGGCCACACATTTGTTTGTTTGTTTGTTTGTTTGTTTGTTTGTTTTTCAGGGGTGTGACAGCCTTATATCACCTGACAAATAGGCCAAAAAATTTACTTTGTGCGCAGGCACACATGTTGTGACAAGATTTTGTCACGGGATAAACGCGCTTTTATCACAGGCAGGTGGGAAATTCATGTCACCTTGTCCAAACCCAGAGCAGTCAAAACCTACGACTAGCCAGGATCTTGTTAGAGGAACCAGTTTGTTTTCCTTAATCATCCTGATGTCACTTACAAGAAGGCATGAGCGAGAGGGATCCCCTCTTGACTCCATAAACTAACTGTCACAGGGAAAGATGAGCCTATTTAACTGAGGGAAAATGCTGAAGTAGTTTAATTGTCTTGCCTCGATGGCAGACGGTTGTTAGCAGAGTGGAGGACGGAATGCAGAACCCAATGAAATATTAAATGCAGACAAAAATGTGTGGGTGAATGTGATTCTGTAGTTTAATCTGTGTGCTTTTTTTTTTTTTTTCCAAATCGATTCTAGTTTCGTTGCAAAGTGTGGTATAAAAATGATGTCAGAGGAATGGTTTGCTGGGTTATTTAAAAGCTCGCATATACCATTTACAAGGTATGTTGTTGATGGTTAAAAATGACGTATCTATTATTCATGTGGTCCCCCCTCCCCCCACATAGAAGAGGCCGCTTGAAAAATGAAATGTAGATGGAAAAAAAAGGAAAAGTAATGGAGTTTGCAATGTAAACCTGTGCTTAAATGTGTCTGGGGCCATTTCAGGAGCTCAATATTGCAATTTTCCTATGAGGCACAACCAGCTCAGGGACATCGGAATCTGAGCTAAGCACCACCTAATGAAGTTTTCTTGCACCATCCAATCATTTGTCTTAGTTTCTTTGCTATTATCTTCACTTTTGGTCTGCATTTTTCCGACTGAAGCGGTTAGGAGCATGCACCCTGGGCTCAAACGTCCGTGATGCCACTTGCTAAGCTTGAAGCCTGAGTCTAGCTGCTTAGCCCTTCTAAAGACCAGTTTCCCCTTCTTTCAAGTGAACACAATAACGTTTCACTGTTCCAAAAAGTTGTTGAGAGTTAAATGATGTAAGGCATGTGACACCCTCAGCACCAGGTTTGCCCTGTATGAGTCACTCCATGTTAATTATTAGTTTGAGAATAAAGATTTACTGGGCTTCAAAAACAGTGAGAGAAAAAAATGAAATATACCTGCTAACGTGTGGTTTGGAGACTTGCAGCAGCTGCACCAGCTTGTGAGAATCTCAGGCTCCACCCTGGATCTGCTGGAAGTACATTCACATTTAAACCCAATGCCCAGGTAATCCGTATGTACAGTAATGATAAGAAGCACTGGACACACTCCTGTTATAGCACATTGCAAGGAGTCTGTAAGGGAGAGTTTCTCTGTTGCCTTGGAGTTAAACACACCAGTGCTAAGGATCCCACCCATTCAGAGAGTGGTCAGTAGTTGGTTGTGACGCTTTTGTGGATCCCAACCCTGCTCCAGCTTTCTGAGGGTTTGCAGAACTGGCTCACCCCTCATCCCAATTAGAAGCCTGGGGATGGGGGTTAATGTGGGAACTTATCAGTGTTGGGAGTTGTTGACTTCAAGTGCAGTGGATTTTAAAATTTTTCTCTCCTCTTCCTCTAAGTCATGTAAGGGAATAACTTCATGGACATCTCCTTTGAAGACTGGGGATGCTTTAAAGAATAAAAAATAGGCATGTCATACCTCATTGGATGGTAGCTGAATTGGCAACCTTCAGGCCCAGCCTGGTGGTGCCGTTTGAACTGAGGCATGGTGTATTGGTACATTCTTGGGAGAGGTTGGCACTTAGGGACTAGGAGCTGATGTTTCTCCCATAGGGATTTCTGAAGTCAGGATGTGCCTGGGAACAGAACTGGGAGACTACCCCACCCTAGGTTTTTGTGACCCTCAGGGAGCACAGGAAAGGGACCTCAGTGCTTCAGCTTCAATCATTGAGCAATCTGATCTCTATCTGAGCCTCAGGTACACAGATGCTCTCTTTAGCCACAGCTAAGAAACCCAGCTGGAACCAGAGTTGTGCAAGGGCTGGGAGCCATGGCCTGTATCTGGGACCTTTCTTCTGATCTGGTAATTGAGGGGCACAGCTCAACTAGCCCAGCCCCCTCTTGTGGCTTTCAGCAGGATATGGAGTGACATGAGTTGAGGTATCTGCAGTTCTGAGATGTAAATAAATCCACAGAGATAAATCTCAACAGTGGAGGTGCAATTCCCCTTCATCAGTGCTTCTTGGAGGCTTTGAACAGCAGCAGTTTGAGAGGGCTGTTTGAGTCCTTTGCACTGAGCTGGATTTTCAGGCTCTTGGCATATTGTAGGTGGCTGCATGAGATTAGACCAGCTGGGGATGGGGCCCAGCCAAAGATGGAGCTTGGGTTGAAAGCCTTGGATTCAGGTGTTGACATTGAGCGAGAGTGGAATAATCCCAGAGGTAAGAAGAGATTGGTTATTTTGGGAAATACTCTCAGGCTTATTATCCTTTTTTGTTGTTGTTTCTTTTTCTGTTTGTGAAGGGTAATCCTGGTTCCCTTTTTAAGAACCTGGAGCCGTGTCTTCCAAGTAGGTGACTGGGACATGGCAACACTTAATTTTGTTTCTTTGGTAGCAGATTGACATGACGGAATGGTTTTTACTTCACTTGAAAACTCTTCCTTCCTTAGAAGGCGCCATAGAGTGGTCAACGGTGATTCCCAAGGGAACAACAGAGCCACAGTTTGGTCCCCCGCAAAGGGATGTAGCAGTGGGATTAATGTTGCCTCTGAGTTCATCCCACATATACTTAAAGGTGAACTGTCTAGAAAAAGAAAATTTTTCAAATGAAATATACTTTTTGCCAGCACCATAATGCTTCTTGCTTTGGGTGGGGATTCCCTTTTTCTTCGCGCATCAGGGCTTAATCTGTTGCTGCCTTTCCTTGTCTGATTTCATTAACTTGAGCTTGTGTTCATCTTGTGGCAGCTTAATAACCTTTATTTGTGGAGTCCCTCAAAGAAAGCTGTGGTTATAAATCCCACGTCACAGAAATGGTGTTATAAATGCCAATCTGTGTCACTGCATAATATTTATTGTTTTAATTAAGGAAAATGGATAATGACATTTATTTGGTCACAAGTTAGTTGTTAATGGCAATGAATGACAAAAAAATTACTAATTTTTGAGCAAATCTCAGAATGTTTTCAATGATGATTCTGTTGTGCTTTCAATGTGAGTTGGACACGTTTTTGGAAGCCAGTGCTTTTATTTGGTGAGACACTCTTCTCATACAGAAAAGCACCAGCTTACTGAGAGGGACAGTCAGAGCTACCTGGTGAATTCAGTTAACCTTGATTTTAGCTCTCTTTGGCTTTCTGATATAATTATGTGTGTGTGTGTATGTGTGTGTGTGTGCGTGTGTGTGTGTGTGACTTTCAAAGCAGAACAAATACAGTTTCAAGAGTCAGGAATGTGTGCTAGGATTTTTACTCATATTTAAGGCATTCTCACTGTAGTACCCATTCACATTGGGGAATAAGTAAACTGTTTGTAATAGTCCAAAGGCTGGGCACTTACAGGGTGTTTAAATCTATGTTACTTCATTTAATGCTCAGATTACCACCACGAGGAACATACTTTTATAGCTCTATCCATTGATTTATTCGTTCAGTCAACATACATCATTGGGAATTAGTTGTTTTAGGAAAGAGTTAATGGAAGAGGGAAACAGACTGTTGTTTACGAACTTGTGAAAAGTGCCACAGCCTGTAAATGGTATTGCTGGCAGATGATCCAATCATTTGTATGACTCCGAAGCCTGTGATCTTATCAGTAGATAAGATCTGAGACGGCAGATCTTTCCTTCTGAAACCATTCTTCTAGTGATGGAAATTTGACCACAACAGTGGAGGAGTCACGGAGCTCTGTGGCACAGAGGAATTTGTTGCTGCCAGGTTAATTTTTCTTTGTCAGAATATCTATAAAATTCCGTTTCCTAGGGATTTCACTCTGTTGGTTTTTGTTTGACTTGTTTCAGGAGTGAAAGTCTAAAATATAACGCTGAAAAACTGAAGGCAGATTTTTTTTTTAAATTACAAAAATTGTTAACTTGTACGCAGTCATAATGAATGTGGATGTATGTTTTACTTAAAATGGGAAATATTAAAATTAAGATAATATTTAATTTTTATTTTAAAATTAAAATTAAAATATTAAAATACAAGGAATATGTTGTTTTTACTACAGTGTGTTTGTAATTATTCTATCCCTTGAGTCCAATGACAATAGGAACAATTTTATTCTATAGAGAGATACAGTCCACATTTATAAGGTGGGCTTAAAGATGAGGGCATATGAGGGAAGAGAGATAAATATTTACTGAGTGTGTACTTTGCATTAGCTGTTATGCTAGAAAGTTGCATGCATTTAATCTTCTAACATATGTACTATTATTTTCCCATCTTACAAATGGGAAAATTTAAGCTTAAACTCATTTGGCTATGCATCACAAGCTGCTAAGCCGATTGCACACAATTGATGCATATTCCTAGGAAGCCCCTGATCGTGGGTCACTCGCTGCCTGATCTTTAAAAAAATATTGAGAGATAACATATACATATCAAAATGTATCTTAAAGGTCTGGTTCGATGAGTTTTGACAAATGCGTACATCCGTGTAACATCCCAATCTATATATAAAACATTAACATCACTCTAGACAGTTCTGCGGTACACTTCCAGTCAATCTACATCATCCAAAGGCACCCACTTTCTTGACTAGTTTTCTCTCATTCTAGGACTTCCTATAAATGGAATCATATAGCGTATACCTTTTTGTTTATGGTTTCTTTTATTTAGTATATTGCTTTTTAGATTAATCTATTTTGCCATGTATCGATCGTTTCTTCCTTTTTATTGTTGATGATATTACATTGCATGGATATGCTACCCTGTGTTTATTAGTTCACGTATTACTGGATATTTAATTTGTTTCCAGTTTTTGGTGAGTATGAATATAGCTATTATGAGCATTCTTTTACAACTCTCTGTGGAGACATTTTTTTTTCTCTTGGGTGAATAGCTAGGATTAGAATTGTTGGGTCAAAGTGTAGGGGTACGTTTATAAGAAACTACCAAACTGTTTACCAAAGTGGTTAGTAGCATTTTATGCTCTCATCAGTAGTGTGTGAGAATTCTGTTTGCATCAATACTTTCCAAAATTTGCAGCTGACAGCAGTTTTTTTTTTCTTTTCTTTCTTTCTTCTTCTTCTTCTTCTTTTTTTTTTTTAAAGAGACAGAGTCTTGCTCCATGGCTCAGGCTGAAATGCAGTGGTGCAGTCATAGCTCACTGCAGCCTCAAACACCTGGGCTCAAGCGATCTTCCCACTTCAGCCTCCTGAGTAGCTGTGACTACAGTGGTGTGTGCCATCATGCCTGGATAATTTGTTAATTTTTTAGTAGAGATAGAGCCTCACTGTGTGACCTAGTCTTATTTTATTTTCTAACATACATTTTGAAGCTATAAATTTGCCTCTATGCACTGCTTTAGGTGCATCTCAAAAGTTTTCATACATTGTGTTTTGCAGTATCATTCAGGTAAAAATATTTTCTCATTTCCTTTGTAATTTTTTTCTTTGAATCATGGTTTATTTTGAAACGTATATTTTTTAAAGTATTTGGGCATTTTCTAGTTATCTTTAAAATTTGATTTCTAGTTTAATCCCACTGTCTCAAACTGGCTTTTTCCATTTTCCTCATGATACTTTATCATAGTCTTCAGGACTTATGGCCTTACAATTGATTGTCATACTAAAGAATTCTTCAGTAAGCATCTTTGTGTGTATAGTATGTGTGTGTGTGTACCTTTTTTTCATTGTTTGCTTAAGACATATTACCATAAGTGAAATTCGAGATTTAAAGGTGTGTAATTTTTAAAAAACTTTTTATGCACGTTGCCAAGTTGTTTGCTTGTGTGGTGTGATCTGATGTGCAGGGATGTTTCTGCCCTAAATATAGTCCCTCTGAGGTGCCTGGAAGTGCTTTAGCCATGTTGCCTCCTTTTAGGATGAAAGATTTAGTGTTGTTTTACAATGCAAATACTTTTGAATCAGTGATGTGGCCTATGACTCTAGTGTAAATTCATCTCATTGACATTGCTTGGCTTCTGACACTAAGCTGTGATTGCTGGTGTGCAAGGACTCTAGTGAGGAGAGATGGAGTTAGCAGAGACATGAGAAATTTAAATAATAATTTTTGTCAAGCAGTCTCCATTTACATAGGAGGGCTTCTAACAGGAAGAAGCCTGAATAGGAGCATCAGGTTTGGGGGCTAGAGGCAGCTAAAGGCTGGTGCACAGGACCTGGGACCTAGGGGCAGGACAGAGAATGCTCTCAAAAGAGAGAGATGGAAAGAAAGTGAATATGTCATTGATGAGTAATGTTTTTCTTGAAAATTTGCCCCAGGTTATCTACATATTTAAAAGTATATACAAACTCAAAAGAATGAATGTCAGCCTATTAGAACTGTTTGGTGTTTCTTGAATTGAACTAAGATGGTGGACACATTTCCAAGTTGCATGAATTCTTTGGTGATTGACTTGTAGGTTATAGAATTTGAGTAAGAGAACATCCAGTTTAGGGGTTGGGTGACTCAGATACATGATTAGGAAAGCTGTGCCCCACCCCAGCCATGGTCAGCAGTATAACTCAATTCTAAACTATCTTGGAAGGTACGGATAGAGTTGCAGATACACTTTCTATCTCTTCTCTCAAGATGACCTAAAAGTCTAGGAGTTTGCCTTGCACATCAGCAGCCAACTAACTGTGATGCCTGAGCAACCTCCTGAAGCAGCCTGTTGTTGGAGGGAGAGTTATGTGGTGGGGGAGAGTTATTCTTCCTCTCTCACAGGTTCTCGCCAGATAGATATCCTCCCGTAGTTTGTCTTTCAGTTGCTTTTGTCAGATTCTTCATCATTAGCTGAATGAACATTCCAGCTCTTCCCCATACCATCCAATTCTTTCTTACACATGCCCCATTTTCTTCTTGTGTTATTATCAGATAAGGAGTGTTTGCGGTAGACACAAAGACTGAGAAAATCAGAGTTTGGTGTATATTTTCTTTCTGCTTTCAGGATTGGTAGTTCATATGCTTTATTGACTTCCTGTCTCCTACCTTGACTGTTATTGGAGACATCATTATCATCTATATCATCATCAACATAATCTTAATAACCATCATTATGATCATGATGGTTAATATATATTGAGGGCTTACTCTGTACCCAGGGATATTATAAGCACTTAATATATATTATCTAATTTAATACTCAAAAGAGTTCTTAGGGTTTGCAGATATTACTGTGGGTTAAGATACTTGCTCAGGGTCCCACTTTAGATGCACATCCTTGGTTGAATTTGGTGGTGAAGATCGAGTAGGTCTTGTTTTGCTCCTGATGTGTGTGACATCTAAAGTTGCTAAATTTCTCAGAAACTAAATCATCTCAATAAACATGGGGAAGAGAGAGTTTGAAAATTTTGTTATTTTTCTGTTGCCTTTGATAAATCTATAGGTATTAATCTTGTTCTTTTGGCTCATATTTCATTTTTAATAAAAATTTATCTTTAATTTCTGTGGGTACATAGTAAGTATATATATTCACAGGGTACATGAGATGTTTTGATACAAACACACAATGCATAATAATCACATCGTGGAGAATGAGGTATTCATCCCCTCAAGCCTTTATCCTTTGTGTTACAAACAATCCAGTTATACTCATATTTATTTTAAAATATACAATTAAGTTATTATTGACGATAGTCACCCTGTTGTGCTATCATATACTAGGTCTTATTCATTCTTTCACTATTCTTTTGTACACATTAAACATACCCACCTCTCTGCCCTGCTCCCCACCCCCGACTCTACAGCCTCTGGTAACCATCTTTCTACTCTCTGTGTCCATGAGTTCAATTGTTTTGATTTTTAGATCCCACAAATAAGTGAGAACATGCAATGTTTGTCTTTCTGTGTCTGACTTATTTCACTTAATATAATGACCTCTAGTTCCATGTGTGTTGTTAAAAAATGATAGGATCTCATTCTTTTTATGGCTAAATAGTACTCCATTGTGTGCATGTACCACATTTTCTTTATCCATTCATCTGTTGATGGACACTTGCTTCCAAATTGTGGCTACTGTGAAGAGCACTGCAACAAACATGGGTGTGCAGGTATCTGTTCAGTACATTGGTTTCCTTTCTTTTGGGTATATACACAGCAGTATGATTGCTGGATGTGCTTCATTTTTTTTTCCTTAAATGATAAACATGCAAAATGACTATTAATCTTTACAATGTTCCTTTGATTCTACTCCAACTTTATTTTCAATGGTATAGATGCTTCTAAGCATGTTTATATGCATGCAAGTATGCTTCTAAGAGTAATACCATAAATCATTCTTATTAAATTCAAGTTCATCTTCAGACCAGCTCTATGATCTTCAGCAGAAATTTTCTTGCCAAAGACTTTTACAATAGCCTGGACTATATTACAGTCATGTTTTACAGATTTGTAGCTCTCTTTCATGATGAAATTTTAGACTAAAAAGAGCAGGTCGGAGATGAAAAGAGAAAAGAGAGGTAAGGTGGCAGAGCTGCAGAAGAAAGCTTTGTAAGGTAGCCTCTGGACAAAAAAAGTAGAAACTAAAGAGAAGTATGCTTTGGGTTTTCAACGTCTGAACATGGGGAGAGGCTTAAACTTGAGGGGAGTGATGGAACCTGGAGTAGGAAGGGAGGAGTTGTGTTTACATGGCTAACTTGGATCTTGAGATATTTGGATCAGAGGAGAGGCTGGGCAGGTTAATCATTTTCCCATCTCAAGCATCTATACCACTCCAATGGGACCAGAGATGGGGGACTGATACTGATGGTAAAATATTTCTTTGTCTGCTAAACTAACTTTCAATCCTTGGGCACATCCTGCTCTGTGTTTTGGTTCTACTTCTTTACTCCTTGGTCTCTTTGAAGTTAAAGAGAAAAGAAAAAAGCATAGGGCTGGGATAGTCTAGCTGGTTCAGAGAAACCATGTCTTATTTGGACACAATGTCCAAGATTCTACCATAATGTTTTCATGTTGTAATGTAGCCCACTTTTCCTGGCAATTTCCCCCTTTTTAGTGTCTTAATTTTTAAATTGTCAGCACTCTGGTAGGCCAAGGTGGGAGGATCACGAGGTCAAGAGATTGAGACCATCCTTGCCAACATGGTGAAACCCCGTCTCTACTAACAATACAAAAATCAGCTGGGCATGGTGGTGCGTGCCTGTAGTCCCAGCTACTTGGGAGGCTGAGGCAGGAGAATCACTTAAACCCGGGAGGCAGAGGTTGCAGTGAGCTGAGATTGCACCACTGCACTCCAGCCTGGCACCTGGCACGGAGCAAGACTCTGTCTCAAAAAAAAAAAAAAAAAAAAAATCAGTGACTGGGTCAGTTATATTGTGCTATGGACTGAATGTTTATTTGCTCCCCAAATTCATATACCGTCATGAATGTGACAGTATTTGGAGATGAGGCCTTTGGGAAGTATTAATGATTAGGGCATGAGGGTGAAGCCCTCATGATGAGGTTAGTGTTCTTAAAAGAAGAGACAGGAGAGATCTTGCTTCCTCTCTCCCATATGAGAATTCAACTAGAAGATAGCTATCTGCAAACCAGGAAGATAGTCCTCACCAGAAACCAAATGGATCAACATTTTGACTTTGGACCTCCTAGCTTCCAGGACTGTGAGAAATCAATGTTCGTTCCTAAGCTACTCTCTCTATGGTAACTTGTTAGAGCAGCCTGAATTGACTAAGACACATTGTTATGACTAAAAGTTTTGAAGTCTTTGCAGGAACAAAAACGCCTTTTAAATTAATTAAGGACCAATTGAGAATAACATAACATCATGGAAATAGTGCAGTCTTTGGAGTTGTACAGAGCTGGGATTGTATTCCACTTCTGACACTCACTTAGAAATTAGGTGACTTTGGGAAAATAGCTTAATTTCTTTGAATATCAGTTTTCTGATAAAAATGGGAATATTGCTACTGAAAGATGTAAGCCTATAAAGTATGTGAACTTTTTAACACAGAGATCATAAGCTACATGATAAAATGATAAGCAGCTATTACTCATGTTCATCAGAATACCAGCATTTTGTCTGACAATGCCAAGTGTTGGGGAGGATGTGGAACTGTCATACATTGCTGATTAGAACTGTCATACATTGCTGATGAGATGAAAAAATTGGTGCAACCACTTTGGAAAACTGTTTGGCAGTATCTACTAAAACTCAACATCTGCATACTCTATATCCAGCAATTCCACCCCAGGTATATACCCAACATAACTGCACATATATGTGACCCCAATTTGCATGTACAAGAGTGTTCATGGAAACACTATTCATATTAATCAGAACTGCAACACAACTGAAATGTCTGTCAACAGTAGAATAGAGAGATAAAGTGTGGTGTATTTTATAGCGAAATACTATCTGACAATGAGAAAAATGAACTATGGCTGCACATAGCAATATCGGTGAATCTACCAAGCATAACATTCAGTGAACCAAGCCAGGCATAGAGGAAAACATACAGTATAGTTCTATGTATGTAAAGCTCAAAGAGAAGCAAAACGAATCTATGTGTTAGAAGTCAGAAGAGTGATTGCCTTTGAGGAGGAAGGGACTGATAACTAGGGGGTAACAAGTAGGTCCTGGTGGGGAGCAGGCAGTGGGCTGGTCATATTCTATGTGTTCCTGACTTTGTTTTCAATCTAGTAGCAAAAGTGTGGGAACTTTGTGAAAATTTCTGAAGATGGATTTGCGATTTGTGCACTTTTCTGAGTTTTTTTTTTTTTTTGTGTGTGTGTGTGCTTTAATAAAAAGTGTTTACTTAAAAATACAGCTGTTATCACTTCTTCCTGTTAGTTGTCTCTAGAGAGGTCACTTTAATTCTCTTGCCTTTGTAACCCCTGCTCCAGTTGGAGCCACTTGCTGCAAAGGCAAATCCCAGGGCTCTAGAACTCCTCTGTTGTCAGCTTTCTGCCCGCCCCCAGGGGTAATCTTAGAGATAGCACTGTAAAATCGGACTTGACTCTCTTTCATGACAAATTCTTCCCTGAGTGGGGAGGAAACAGCAGCCCTGCCCCTCAGGCGTGGGGCACTGCCAACCCCTGAGAGCTCTTGGTTGATTAAACTCTACATCTTGCAGAGCTTGCAAAGTCCAGGATACTCTTTAGATCTAAGGTGCTGGAGGGAGGCCCTGATGGAAATGCTCACATTCTGAACCAAGCAATTAAAGGGTTTTTAGACTATGTGCTTGAGCACAAGTTTATCCATAGTTGCTGGTATAAACTACACTAATGCCTAGGGAAGCACCTTGCTCTTAAAAAGGAGATTAGTTAGCTTTGAAGGAAAGAGATTCATTTGCAGCACTAAGTCAAGTCACTAAGTTGGTGGAAGCTTCTAGGACCTTGATCTCCTCTGTTCCCTCAGGGATCTGTGTTCTCCAAGCAAAAAATGTTAGGCACCTGGTATGTACCAGACTTGGCATGATGCTTACACATATGTTATCCTAAATTTGATTCCCAGGATAGCTCAGTGATAAGGATAGCATTATTTCATCCCCCAGATGAGGAAGTTGGATCTCAGAGAACTTAAATAAGTTGCTCATAGACATGTGACTATTAAGCAACTCAGAAATAGCTAAATTTTAGATACACCTATTTGATGACCACAGTTGAGTGTCACCAAGTCAGCCAGTACAATGGATTTCATACTTGAAGAACTGAGGAAATTGATGCCAAGATTATATTAGAGAAGGTCAGGGAAAAATCTCTAGATGAGGAGAGCCAAGCAAACTAGAAATGATCAAACCGAGAGAAGATAGCATCAACACCTACACCATCAAGCCTCGTAATTTTTTTTGTTCTTATTCCATTTTATTGTGATTTCATGGATCAGTGATTGTCTTGGGTGCCTGGCCAGGTTGCAAGCTTCCCAGAGTGAGCAATTTTTGCACAGCATCTGGCTAGTATTGTGCACATAATGACCTTCAGTGTGCATTTGACAGTCAGATTTAGTCATTACCACATTTCAAGGGCCATAGAAAAATGCCATGGATTTGCCCCTATGTCATTCTCTGTGACCTCTCATATGCCTAGTAATGGAAACCTTCAGGACACGGTGGGTTTTCTTTTGTCAAACTGGTGGGTAACTGACATTGCCACTCTGTCCATTCATTGCTTCCATTACCGCTCATGAGTTAACTCATTCCTTGAAAGCCTATTGATTAAAGATCAATCACAACAGTGGCCCAAGTGACTAGACTTGCAATGCCACATTTTAGGGCTCTCTGCCAACTCCTTGGGCAGTTCTGCTTGCCCAATTAAACACCTTGCATCACCCTGACTGCATTTGCAATGGCGCCTCTCTTCCATTCACCTGTTATTGAGCATTAAAGGCAAACTCAATTTTATGCAGATAAATAGAGTTTAGTGGTAATGTGCCTTATGACCTTTCAAGTGACAAGATGACATTAATTTTTAGGGATTCTACCTTCTCAGGCTGTCACTCTGAGCATGTAACTTGATGAGAAAGGAGGTTTCTGCATTTTTGAGGACGTACTTACAGTTTAACATGCTGTTTCAAATGTAAGGAGGCTCTCTCTTTAATTTTTTTTTTTCACCAGCTTGACAGTTTTTCAAACATATTCACTGTCAGCCCTAACAACCTGTCAACAAATGCCATTATGTGAACATTGCCAAGACTCACTTGAGGACTGTGGAGAGTGACAGACATGCCACCCGGATGCATTTCTCAAAAACCCAGGGCTGAAACTTTTGAAAGACACTCTAGCCCTTCCAAGGAAAAAATGAACAGTCAGATCTCCAGAAAAAAAAAAAAAACGTACACTTGTCATATCAGATATCTGTTTCTTTCCCGGATAAATTAAGGTGTATGTGAAAGAATAAAACATACAGGGGACAATAGCTGCCGAGATCCGAGGCCGTGCCGTGTCTCCACTGTTATCTGCGAATCCAAGAAAGGAACAGAAAGCCATTTTTTTCTTCCACTAGAGAATTTAAGGGGAGGCTACCTTCATTTTTAGGTTGAATATTTCTAGGGGATAGAAGTGAAGACAGAGTAGTGTAGATAAAGCAAAGTGAAGCCAACCATGAGCCTCAGACATATAAAAATGAGAACTTGTCCTAATATTGGTACAGGGCATATCTTGGTGGGTAACTATGGGGAGATGTGGTGGGGATAGTACCAGGAACCTTGAATGTGGAGCTGGAGAAGCTGGATTTGAATCCAGCTCTGCTATTGAAGCACCATTTGGCCTGGAACACTAATTTAACTTCTCCTGCCTCTGATTCCTTATTTGTGCACTGGGAATGACAATGCCTACCCCAAGTGCTGTAGTGAGGATTAAATAAATGGGCCTTGGCTCAAAAAAATGTAGCTGAAATCTGAAACTTAAAGTGACTTGGCAAGAAAATGTCCTTGAACCCCTCCCCCACCTGCTCACAAGAGTATTCCGTCTTACTTTTGGATGGAATTTAGCTCTTCATTTGTAAATGAAGTTTCTTACCCAAATTCAACTTGAGTGAAATGTTTTATGTTTTGGGTGGTATTTCAAACCAAAGGCAACCCTACCTCACAACAGTGGTGGGCAAGGTGGAGAAAGAACAGACATGACAGAAGGAGCTGACCTGGACTGCAGTTATGCACAGACTCCTGTCCACATGACATCCATTGTTACTTTGATGTATCCAGGAGGCTGAGGCTGTGAGGTGGTTGATGTTTGGCCAATTTTCTCCTTTTTATTTTACACTTTAGAGCTTATGAAGAATCCTCCGCCATGGAGGAGACCTGACAAAGATTGTCTCCTTGATCAAACTCTGTTCCAGCTCCTCTGAACTTTTCAACTAGGCCTAACTTTTGGGCTTCGGTGGTTTTCCCTGCATTGTCCAATTTTATCAAGAATCCTGCATGGTCAGTTTACCCAGAACTCCCCACCCTCCATCTAGTCACCTTCAGTAACTAGTTGTGTTTCTCATCCCTCCCCCTCCCCCAGGTGACCTCCCATCACCCTGGCCTATCTTCAGCAAGAATCCTGTGAGGTCAGTTTAGCCAAAATCCCCCTTTACTCCTGATGTTTCCTTTCAGGAACTTTTCATCTGCTGACCTCCACCTTGCTCCTTGTAAATCCTCACTTGCTCATGCTGTACTCAGCATTGAGCCCGAACAGATCCACAAAAGGGACAAAGAAACCGTTTCCCATAGCACTCTCCAAGAAGAATGAGAGTTTGCCTTCAAGTCTTGGGTGTCTTCTCCTAAGAAAGCTTAGAAAGGGGATATTTAGACAGAATTAGGGTGAGGCCTCCTGGGGGCCTAGCCTAAGAAGTAGAGTCTGGACATTTCAGTGATGAGTATACCTGTATCTTTTCTTCTGTATATTGCGTTTATAGCCATCTCTTTGTTTTGAGATATATCTGAAATTCCTTTGTATTCTTTGAATATCTCATATTTTTCTCTTAGGATTGGGGTATTTTTAAAGAGTTGGAACGTATTTCCTCCCTTATGTTTGCTATTTGGACTTTATGTGTTGGTGATGGTTGACTTGTGATTCAGAGGGAAGTCCTTGATGTTCCCAGGAGGTATTGATCCAGCTGGACATTGCGAATGCTGATTGCTGGTACTCATCAAAGGTCTTCAATATCCCCTAAGAAAGCCCCAAAGGACAAATACCTTCTGAACTGACTGGGGGTAAAATGCATATCTGTAGGTTTATAAACCCCTTCTTTCCTGAAAATATGCTACTTACAATCAAGTATGGGGAGTTGTGGTGGTGGTGTAAGGAAAAACAGAAAAGGGCTGGGAGGATGTGGTTATGATGGCCGTGGATGTATCCTACATAAAGGTTTGTGAGAACGTTGACCTTGCTGCTTGTTTATCAGATATGACAGATGCTGTCCTATTTAATACACAGCTCAATCTCTCAGAGCTTCCATATCTGCCAGCTGTGAAATAGGGATAATGTCAGCTTTAGAGCCTTTGGGGAGATGAACTGAGACTGCGTGTGAAGGAAAACTCTATGATTACTTGCAGGGTCTGATTTAGGTGGTAGCAACTGTGGCCCTGACAATTTGTACCGTAATAGTTTTAGAAGCCAATTGACATAAGAACAAAGTTAGTACCTGTTCTGCAAACATGATGAAGTTGCTAATAATTGAGATGATGATGATGATAATGAAAATAATAATAATACTAACCTTGGTTAATTTTTAGACTATTTGCTTTGTACAGTGTACTTTGTATGTAGAATATTATTTAGCTTTCCAATAAAATCCATTGTAATTGAGTTAATTATATACTCCTATTATGCCTTTTCTAAAGATGAGTAAGCTAGGGTTTAATTGGAATTAATTTTCTCAAGGTGAAACAACTACCAAATGGAAGAGCTAGTCCTACTTTTGTCCAAGTCCAGGACTACAGACCAGTTTCCAAGATATATAATTTTCACAAAGTCTAAAACTCAGGTTCCTAGATTCCTTTATGCAGCTGTGGGTTTTTTTGAATTTAAACTTCCCCTGTTCTTTCTTTGCTATTGTGCCCTTGGGAGCAGAGGCTTCACCTTGATTTTGGCTGTAACTCCCATTAACTCTAATGGGTGTGCGGCACATCTCCCCCAGCATGTCAAGATGAGATTATTTCCCATCCAATTGTTTTAATGTTGTGAGTGTTGAGTGAGTCTACAAACATTTAACCTTTGGTTTCATTATAAGGCTTAGAGCAGACAGAGTGTGGGGAGAAAATAAACCAGGTCACAGATGCCAAGAAAAAGATGCATTAGAGATGGCTTTATGAAAGCACAGTGTACAGGATAATAGAAAAATAATTACAAGTGCATTTGAGAAGTGGAGAGATCTTTCTGCCTTAACTTGGAATGTTAGGTGAATATTACCAGAATGCAGAATGTAAAATGCTAGGAGAATAAAGAAAAACATAGTGCATGTTATCTAAATTTGCAATAGAATTACCCTGTTTATTTTTTCATTATTTAAAAAATGTAATATTTGTGATTTTGTAGAGTGCATCAGTGTCTCATATACATAATTTTTAAATTTCACTTATTTTATGATCCTCATAATAATCTTGTGTAGTTTGAAAGTTCAAGGGCATGGGCTGGGTGCAGTGGCTCATGCCTGCAATCACAGAACTTTAGGAGGCTGAGGCAGGTGGATCACCTGAGGTCAGGAGTTTGAGAGCAGCCTGGCCAAACATGGTGAAACCCCCGTCTTCACTAAAAATAAAAAAATTAGCCTTGTGTGGTAGCGCATGCCTGTAGTCCCAGCTACTTGGGGGTCTGAGGCAGGAGAATCACTGGAATCTACAAGCAGAGGTTGCAGTGAGCCAAGATTGCACCATTGCCCTCCAGCTTGAGTGACAGAGCAAGAGCTTGTCTAAAAAAAAAAAAAAAAAAAGTTAGTTCAAGGGCCTGGTCTTTGGATGCTTTTGCTTTGAATCCCACTCACGTTGCTTGTAAGTTTGTGACCCAGAGAAAGATAAGTGATCTCTCTGATAATAATGACCTATACATTTCTCATGGGATTATTGGAGGCTATACATATACATCCTACAATATTTCTATATACATGGGGAATGCGCAAGAGGAGAATGTGGAGGCTGTGGGTATATGATGGGGCTTGGTAATCCTTGTGAATGATACCAATCTTTATCTCACGGGCAGCAGGACAACACTGAAAGCTTTAAACCAGTAATTTGCATGGTCAGACTGACGTAGCAAATGTTTTCCAAGCTCAACAGAACCAGGGAACGTCCATCTCAGCTTCCTGTGTCAAAAACAGCAATTTCAAGTACTAGGGGTCATAATGGTTTCTACCATAAAGTTTCCTGTGTTGAGAGAGGAAGGACAATGAGCTGCACATGGTGCAGGGTTTAATTTCTGCATGAGAAGTTAAACTGCTGCTTAGAAACGGGCCCTCCCAGAACAAAATCATTAACAAGAACATTCATGTGTCCATCTGAAACCTTGATAGATAAACCTTTTGCTAACAGGCTCAGACACCAGCTCTGAAGGTTTTACAGGCATTACCATGACCCTCCCATGGGCTGCCAGTTCCACATTAAGCCTGATGAACAGCCACCAGATGGTGATTACCACCAATCCCGAACTTATCATTAGGTTGACCCCATTGCATTTACCCAAAATTAGGGAGAGGAAAGCTGAATGCCCCTTGAACGTAGGCAAACACAGGGTAAATAAAAGAGCAAATGTGTTCTAATTTGTATCTTACACTCCAGATATAGGGAAAGTTGACTTTATGACCTTCCCTCTCCTAATAATTTCCTTAGATTCCTTTGCATTTACTTCCGGATTTGAAATTTTTAAACTGAAGAGAAATGGTGTTTACTAAGCACTGCGTTTGTGTCAAAATCTAAGTAGAGCTTCACAGTGGCAGTGCACATTGAATATTCTTGGAAATAAATGTACATATTTATATACTAAATATGTTATACATATGTGTATACATATATGATGGCTTCTGCTCTCAAAACAGTCCCATTCCAGTGCAGAAGCCAGAGTGATGGACACAAGTAAAGAAACGTTCTTAGAACAAGGAATAAACTGCTCTGGGGAGACATCAGATGTTATTTATCAGGACAGGTGATGGGGGCATTTAGAAGGTGTTCATTTCTTTGAAAACCTAAAGGGCCTCTTTGGACTGAAGCTGAAGAATCCCATCCAGGCAGATTATTATACCTATTAACTAGGTCCGAGAATGTGCCTATTCCCTAGAGAATGTATCATGCGGGAGTGGAACTCATCCTGAACTCATGGATGTAGTCCAAGAACAAAGCTGGGGAAAGGACTGGTGAGAGTAGCTGCTTATGGCCTCATGCAGGTATTTGCAGACCAGTTCTAGGATTCAGGGGAGACAAAAGAGGGCTACAAGAAAAAAATATCTAGTTAAATAAAAGTGCTAAGTTTGCAGTAAGAACTCAGAAAGCCAACCAGCCTGTCTTTGGGACTTAGTGACTGAGGGCACCTCAGGAGCATGATTTCCCATGGGAGCAGAACAGAGCTTGCCACCAAAATGTGCAGAGTGGCCGGAATAGCACCAGCCACCAGGAGCTAGGAGATTGGACAGATGCCACATGACTATGTGCACAGAAATGTTCTGAGAAACAGCCTGATGCAGGAAAGAGTGGTTTGAGACTGGCTTTCCGGAGACATTGGCAGTGGATTCAGAAAATCACATTTCTCAAGCTATTTATTCCCTGTATAACCCATGAAAATGAATCAAAGAAAAAATGTGAACATTTCCTCAACTGTCTCAATGACCAAGCTTTCGAATTAAAGCAACAATGGGACATATTCCATCTTTGTAATATGGGTACTTGGTATCTGTGGAAGTTGCTAGACAGCAAGTTTTCCTGCTAACACCAGAGTTTCAGCCAAGCAGGGTGCATCTGGGTCATCAGGTTTCCACAGAAGGAGTTTCGGGGAGCCATTGACCTTATTTCCGTATGCGCTAACCCTCACTGATTCACAATCCTAGGTCAAAGAGAGCATTTGGATGTGTCTTCTTACTGCTCTCTTCAGAGCTAGAGCAAAACAATCCCTATCATCTGATGTAACTACAACTGGAGCTTGAGAGATAGGGGTGAGTTGAGGCCAGAATCTGAGCCCCAGCTCTGCTGTTCGTTACTAGGGTGACCATGGGCAAGCCACTTTCCCAATTTGAAATTCCTTAAAGAAGGAGCTTGAACTAGATGATTCATAATAGCACTTACAGGTCAAATATTTACTTTATTCTGTTTTATTCTAAGTTGAGCGTGGGTAGAGACAGATAAAATTTTTAGTCTCCTCTCTGTGGACCTGTTTCCTGGTGTCTGTTTTATTGCTGACACATATTCCACTTGTGGCCAGCAATTGTGTCCAAGTCTCATTCTGTCTTAAATCACACCATTTTGAGCTTATAATTATTTTTAAGTTTTTATTATTTGTATTTTTATAGCTCTGAGGGGTCCATGTGTAGGGTTGTTACATAGATATATTGCATAAGTGGGAGGTTTGGGTTTTTAGTGTGCTCCTCCCCCAAATAGGGAACATTGTAACCAAGAGATAATTTTTCAGCCCTCAGGCCCATCTTATCCTCCCACTTTTGGAGTCCCCAGTGTTTTTTTTTTTCCCTCTGTATGTTCACATGTACCCATTGTTTATGAGCTTATAATTTATAAAGTTTATCCTGTTCCTGTGGCATAATTTTCCCCAAGGATCTAAGCCTTCCCAAACTTTAATCCTTCCTTCCCATGTGTTGATAATGTCTCTTGACTTTAGATCATTTCTAAATACAAAGAGAATATTATGAAATTTATTTAATTTATCAAATTTGTGTGATAAAATATTAAACATCCATGAAAATATTATCAACAATAATATCACATACTATCAAATTCCCCTCTTCAAGTCATCAATGCAGATGTGAATTGGAATGAATTTTAGTTTTAATTATTTAATTCATGCCAAGCCATGAGTAACAAGTTAGATTAGTTATCCAAGGGCAAGTTGGCAATATGTATCTCTGTTCTGTGAGGAAAGTTAATCTAGAACTAGAAACAAGAAAGGTATCTAAAGAGGTTAATGAAAAGTTAACTATCCTTTACATTATATCAACTTCAGATATGTTCACCCTACAGGCTTCTCAGACACACACATTCAGTAAAATTTCATTGCACACATGTGAAGTTGACTTCATTAGGTGGGATGTGCAAGTATACATGCAGCTTACTCGGTCAAGTTCAAGTGTACATGCAGATTACTCAGTCAAGTTCAAGTCATCTGTTCAGCCATTCTTCCTGGGAAGAAAGGCAGCTTCTCTCTGTCCATTAGGGACAGTCTAAAACTTCTGTGTTTGTCTACATGGAAGGAGATAGAGCTACTTTTGAAAACAAGAAAGATCAAGTTGAGGACTGAGCGAAAGCATTTCCTCAACATTTATTAGGCACAGAAAGCATAGGCAGTGGTGGCCTGGGCTCTGGGGTTGCACTGTGGAACCGTCACCCTGAGCTTGGCCTCTTGGTGCTTACCCAGACCGTCTCATGCAAGACATACAAGTTTTCCTGCTAGCAACAGAGTTTTATCCAAGCAGGGTGCATCTGGGTTGGCAGGTTTCCATGGAAGGAATTTTGGGGAGCCATTGGGTGATCAGAGTGGGGAGGACTCGATAATATGAAATCATGGCATGGGGCTCAGCTCTCCTATCTTCTCCCTTCTTCTGATGCCTTTGAGTTAATGGATAGCAGTGCTGAGTTCTCAGGAGTATTTTCTAGAACCTTCCTTTCTTACCTATATACATAGAGAAGAACATAGCCCTCCCCTTCTCTTTATGTGTTAGGGAGCTCACAAAACAGATGGAAAATCTATGCCTTGCAAAGAGTAAGATATTTCAGATAGTCTCTGAAAGAAAGTTGCCTTTGTCTTTTGAGTTTTCTGCTTCATGCTATCTTTGGGGTTTCCCTTCATTCTGAAGCTGACAGGAAAGTACCCAATCCTTGGGGTTCAGCTTGCTAGACTCATCTGTTATCCTAAAGGGGACTTACTCCCCTGGCATTTCTAGACCAATGTCCCTAAATATCCAAGTCATTCCAGGAATGAGCAATGTTGGAATGGGTGAAGGAAATGTGAAGATAAATGAAGGAAGTCTTATTTTTGTCTTAGATATCTAAGACACAGGAATGTATCTTATGTAATGCTAGAGTAAAGCTATGGTGAAGTAACTTCAGCAAGATGTACCATGTTGAGAATTGATTCTAGGACTCCCTACATCCCATAGAATCATGTGGGCCTATGCCACAAATTTAATAATCCGGTTGGGTGTCTATTTATTTGTATATATAGATATCTCCAAGGACAGCATTCTTTCTTCTCCTGAGATTGGTTTTCCTCCAGTTTAAAGACCATTTATTGAGCAATTATTTTTATTTTTATTATATATATATATATGATTGTGTTTTAAGTTTTGGGGTACATTTGAAGAACATGCAAAATTGTTGCATAGGTGCATACATGACAGTGTGGTTTGCTGCCTTTCTCCCCATATTGAACAATTATGCTTACCAATTTTGCTTTTACACCTCCTTGGTGATGGTTGTGTTCATTTTTTATGGATGAAGAAAAAAACTCAGACAGAGTAAATGATTTGCTCGAGGTCACACTGCCAGAATTCAAATTCTGGTTTGCTCATTCTAGATTCTGACCTACTTCGTCATTTAGCTAAGGATGGCTCCATATTCTGTCTTATTGTTGATCTTTCTTTTGTTTTATTACTGACTGCTGGGTGACTCTTCCAATCAATTAGCAAAGTAACCTTGTGGTTCTTTGGAACCTGTAATATTTCTGAGGCAGATGGGACTTGGGTAGAAAAACCACACAGTCATCCCTCTGAGATTTCCTTATCCATTTATGACATAGTTATTGACGAAGCACCTATTCTATATCCTACAATGTGCTGGAGGCTGGAGATACAGCACTAAATAAGGCTGCATGACACCCTCTCAGGGTGCTTACATTCTAAGGGAAAGCACATTGTAAGTAAACAGATGGTTAAGCAGAGCAGGTAATTGTGATCACGTGCTAAGGGCTTTGAATAAAAAGGAGAACTGAGGAAGAAATTCAGTGTGACTGAGAACTTTGTTAAATGGGGTGAACAGAGAGAAGTGACATTCAAGCCAAGACCTGGGGAAGGAGCGACTGCTAGCTATGGATCAATGTGGTGGAAACTATTCCAGTCTTCAGAAAGAACACTAGAAAGGCCCAAAAGTCAACACTTTTGTCCAGAGGAGTTTTGTTCTATTAGCAAGACCTGACAAGGGGGTCCAGGCAGGTAGTATGTGCAGTGCATCCCACCTAATGAAGTTCCCCGGGAGTGCAGTCGCCTGCTGACCAGCAAAACTTCTAGAAGGGATGATTATTGCAAACCACAAGATTTATGCTCATAGAGGGGTGGTGAAACTGGCCAATGCCAACAATTCTGCCTGTGTCTGGATCCATTGAAAGCTTAGGTCAGCCCCAGAGCACAGAGGCCTCTCCCCATCTGCCTGGGGTGGTGGCAGGCAGCACGAGTCCATCGTTCTGCTGCACTGCTGGCAATAAATTACAACTGGTTATTGCTAAATTCTGGCATTTGCTTCTTGGAGAAAAATAATTAACACTGGCAGGAGTTTGATTGCATTAATTCACAGAAAGAAACACCCAAATGATAAATCCATAGTGGGAGAACTGCCCATATGTTACAGATTGGCTTAACATGGTTGAGGTATTAAATAAAAGAAGTCTGGGAAACAAAAACCTTTATCAGCTTTATTAGCATTGAACTCTGTGGCTTCCACTGGGGCTGACACACTTAATTAAAGATGCTCTGGCCTAATTAGGTTGCACATCAAATATACAAATACGAGCTTTTAAAAAAACTGACTGATTGGAGTTTGGACTCCCTCTGGCATGCATGTTTCCTTCATCCCAATACCGTAAATTTCTCGAGTGAGACATGGACACCGTGTTAAGACTGTTAAGACTGCCCCACCCAGTCTGGAAGGAGTAGTAGGCATGATGTTTCTTTGTGCCAAATTTCTTTGTCAACTTCAATGAAGTCAAGGCAGCAAGCTAATCTCCAGTGGAAGCTGGAGATAGCTTGCTGCGCTGCCTTTACTGAAGCTTCCACTGGAGATTAGCTTGCTGCCTTGCCTTCGCTGAAGTTGACAAAGGCTGCTCAGCTCTGTGCAGGTACAACTTGAGAGGTGGAGGGAGCAAACCCTCAACCAGCAGCAGATGAAAGTCAGGAGACAAAGGCCTCAGGCTCCCCACCTATGGGTGTTAAATACTGAAGTCTATTCTAACTGGTTCCAAAGAGGATCTCTAGGGGGCACAAGTCCCAGTGGGCCACAATTTATTAGCTTTTCTCTATCCCCTGTCTCATTTTCTCACTTCCTCATTTATGCTTTCTGGGATCATCTCCCATATATGGTGCATCCATGTCTTTGTCTCGGGGGCTGCTCTCAGAAGAACTCAACCCAAGGCAGTTGTACATTTGAATGACATCTTCCTGTTTACTGGAGGTGGAAAAGGAGATCAGTACATCTGTCCTCAGGGACTGCTGACCGGATAGGATGTTCTACGACTCACTGATGCTCCACCTTCAGGCATGTTCCTTCCTTGCACAGTTTTCCATAGGTTGTGTGTATCATTCTGTACCATCGGAGCGTAGGCAGTGTAAACACTGCTCCCGGGTGTTGGCTCTGGAGACATACCTGTGTGACTTTCAGAAGAGCTTATCTCTCTGTGCCTTACTGTTCTCATTTGTAGAATTAAGGCAATAATGGGCTACACCTCAGAAGGTTGTGGAAAATGGATTGAGAGATGCATGAAAAGCACTCCAAGTTCCTGACCTATAGTATAAGCTTAATAAAAATCTTGTCTCCTATATCTGATTGATTTAGATTTAAGATTTGGACTGAAGACTTGAAAGTCAGAAATCTTGACACTAATACCATAGAATATAGACACATGTGTCTTCCAGGAATTCTTGAAGAAATAGAGCAGGGGTTCTCCAAGAGTGGTTCCTGGGCCAGCAGCATCAGCAACATCTCTGGGAACTTGTTAGAAGTGTGAATTCTTGGGCCACACCCCAGACCACTGGAATCAGAACCACTGGAGGGTTCTGTGTTTTAACAAATCTTCTAGTGGATTCAGATAAAAGCTGAAGTTTGAGAATGATTAGCCTAAAATATTTCTCTTGCCCTCATCCTTTTCATCATAGATAATCATCTCCAATGGATGGAAAAGTTGTGATTAAAGATTCTAAGGCTTTATAGTAAGAATAAGTTTTGGGCCAAGGTGAAAAGTAAACATAGGAAAACCCTTGGGAATATCTCTACATTCATCTAGGAAAAAGAAAAAGGAAAGTAAATTAAGTCACTATTAGTGGCATTTTGCACATGGTTCTTTCAAGGAAACCATACAGTGAAGCAAACACAGTGTTTGCCTTGGGATATTCTCATTGGTGGAAATCTCAAGGTATGAAGACACACCTCCTTCTGTCAAAGAGTTTGCAACCCGGCTTGAAGATTAGGCTAAAGCACAAATGGGATGATGGTTTAGACAAGGGAGAACAAACCAACCCTAGGAGGCATCTGTTTTCTTTGTGAAGAAATATCACATGGTTAATCCAAGTGGAGCTGGCTTTCTCCTTCTGCAAATGAGAAAGCATATGAGGGAGGGGCATACAAAAGACGGAAGAGGCCAGGTGCAGTGGCTCATTCCAGTTATCCCAGCACTTTGGAGGCTAAGGCAGGTGGATCACTTGAGGCCAGGACAGGAGTTTGAGACCAGCCTGGTCAACACGGTGAAACCCCGTCTCTACTAAAAAAAAAAGAAAAAATTAGCCAGGTGTGATGGGCACAACTGCAATCTCAGCCACTCAGAAGGCTGAGGTAGGAGAATTGGTTGAACCCAGGAAGCAGAGGTTGCAGTGAGCCGAGATGGAGCTGCTGCACTCCAGCCTGAGTGACGACAGAGCAAGACTCTGTCTCAAGACAAAAAACAAAACAAAAAAATGAAAGAAGGGAGAGCCCTGCAAGTGTGTGTGATTCTGAAGGACATAGGGAGCTCCTTTTGGTGTTATTCTAAGAATCATAAGCTCTGGGGTGTATTTTATATGTCTTCAATCAGGATGTTGAGAGGTCGATCAAATGATGGGGAATAAGAGCTAAAGGGCTGAGTGGAGGCTGAGTGAGGAGATGGTCTGAGAATGCAAATCAGAAAGGGGAGGGTGCAGAGAGAGGCATGGATGGGAGATGTCAGGGAGTCTGCTGTGAAGTTTATTCCCTACACAAGGGTATGGCCCTGGGGGAGCTGAGTTATGTGTACCCACTGTGATGGCTACTGGTGTGGTTCATTCATTCAGTGGACAATTACGTGTCAGTTTCCGTGCCAGAAAACAGAAATACAGGTATGAATGAAAAGTTATTGCTTCCATCAATGATGTTAAAATTAAAGTGTTCTGTCCCCCTAAAATCTGAAAAACAGTTACCAGTTGCCAATTGCCAGAAAACCAGTGATTTCAGAGACCTTCATGGCTAAGGTGAACATATACCCTGGTTTGTCTTAGACACCACCGTTTACTCTCAGTGTCCAGTGGACCTCCCTTTTATTCTCAAAATGATCCCATGCTATTTACCTCCAAATTTAGTTTATAATAGGCTGGTGCCTAGGCATTTTTGTATGCTTGATTTTTTTAGTAGTTAGGAAATTTTGTAGAGCTTTATTAAGATACCCTCGAAAGGCAGAGAGAAAATGCCAGGTCTGATGGATTACAAGTGATTTGGTGTTAAATGAGCTAGAGCAGCTTCTCTAGCACCCCAGGCCTTGCCATTTTCTCCTGCATTGTACTGACCCACTGCCTGTGAGTGTGCATGTGTGTGTGTGTGCATGTGTGTGCACATGCATGCATGTGTGTGTGCATGTATGTGCATGTGGATGCATGTGTGTGTGAGGGTGTGGGATTCCGAAAGTCCTGGAGATCTCATTTTGGTCCTGACTGAGCTTGAAAGGAAAATACATGGTGCCACTTCTGATCTCTGAGTCACCTGTCTGAGGGCATTGGTTTCAGCAGAGGCTGTGGCAAGGTGAGTACTGACATGGCTTTTAAACTGATGATCCTATTTCCAGCCTGACCCAAAAAGATTTCTAGATTCATAGACTGTCCATAAGTGGCTCTGGCATCACCAGAAAGAGTAAATAGACCTGTGATAAAGTATTGATCTCTTTTCTTTCTTTTAATTTTTTTGGTGTCACATACTTAGTTTTTTTCTTAGAAGCTACTGGCTATGAGATCCTGAGAAGGTCATCACAGCTCTATGCCAGCCATTCATCTATCCATCATCCATCCGTCCATCCATCCATCCATCCATCCATTATACATTCATCTATCCACCCATCTATTTATATCGTCTATTTTCCATTCATTCACCCATCTATCTTTATCATTCATTCACCCATCCATATTACTTAGTCATCCAGCCATTCAACACATATTTGTTGAGCATTTATGGTGGCCCAAAGTATGGTCCCCACCCTTAATAACAAATAGTTCAGTAGAAGATGTATGAAGTACACAGAAAACTATAGTTCAGACTGACCTGTTTAGGACAGAGGGTGCTATTGGAGTCCACAGAGGCAGCATCCAATCCAGTTCTGTGGTAGAGCTGTCAGAAAGTCTTCCTAGTGGAAGAAACCCTGAGCTGAACCTTGAAGGAAAATAATAATGATAATCCAGGTGAAGAAGGGAAGGACAGGCATTGCAGAGAGAGGCCACTGCATGTGCAAAGGTTGGAGACCAGTGGGAACATGGCATGCTTGGGATGACGAAGGCATGCAAACAAGTAGGGAGAGGGTGAAGCTAGGGCTGAAGGTAGGGAGGCAGGCAGTAAACAGATCATTCAGGGGCTTGCACACCTTGCTAAGGAACTTGCATTTTGTCCTCAAGACTTGGAACCAGTGAGCCAGTGAAGAACTTTCAGCGGGGTTGTGATCTGAATTGAATTTTAGAACTAGAAATAGAACATCTGGTGGCATTTCATATTGGAGTTTATATTAGCAAACATTTTTGTTTACTTTTCATTAATGATCCTTCAAAGATTTCAGAAGTGCATTATACTCACCACAGCCAAGAAAACGAGGTAAAGATTTTTAAAGCAAATACCCTCCTCCATCCTCACTTGCTTCTTACCACCAATACCCAAGACAAATTGATATCAACTTCCAAGTGCGTGCATTTCAATATCTTTTGCCATCTCAGTCAAGCCTAGACACACACATAAACCTGTGTAATAGGCTTTTACTGTTTGTTTGAAAAAGTGGAATCATACTATGAATGCTATTTGGCAACTTTTTTTCATACTAACAATATGTCAGATGTAAGTCTCCTTATCCATAGACTTAGCTCTCAATCATTCACTTCATTGGCTACATAATATTTCATAAAGGTATAAAAATAATTTACACTCAACCATTTCTTTCTTAAACATTTAGCTTTTTTTTTTGTCATTACAAACAAAGCTTCCCTAACTATTCCTTACAAACAGCCTTGTGTGCTCTTATTATCCTCTAATTATCAAATAGGAGGTTGCTGGTCAAAATATATGTGCATATTTTAAGGTTAATTGGTTCTGGCAAATTACTGTTCTAAGTGGTTGAGTCAATGCCTACTCTCCTGCAATATATGAGAACTCCTGACAACTCAGTCTCCACAGTGTCAGCCACCTGCTCCCAAGGAGTTTCCTATCTGATGTCTCACTTGGGCCCCTCCCCAGATCACCGGACACTGAATTTCATTTGGACAAGACCCTAGGCGCGATTCATGTGCACATTAAAGTTTTGAAGCATTGGCCTTCTGTTGTGGGTCTCAGCCTGACCTGCACGTTAGAATCACCTGAGGAAATGTTCAACCTTCTATGTCCAAGCCATACCTGAAGACCCACTCCATAGAAATCTCTGGGAATTAAGCCCAAGTGAAAAGAAAAATCTCTAGAGTTAATTCATTAGGTTAACTATAATGTGTATCCAGAAGTGAGAAGCACCTGTGTAGTAGGGGGAAAATGATAGTCGTAATATGGTGGATTATCAAAGCCAGAGGCAAGGGTCCAGGACTGCCAGGAAAGGAGTAACTACTTTCCTAGGGAAGTTGAGGATGTCATTGCAGAAGTGGTAATGTTTGGATTGAGTCTTAAAGAAGATGCAGCCAGGCCAGGCATGTGGCTTACATGTATAACCCCAGCACTTTGGGAGGCCAGGGTGGGCAGAACATGAGGTCAAAGAGATCAAGACCATCCTGACCAACATGGTGAAACCCTGTCTCTACTAAAAAAAAAAATACAAAAATTAGCTGGGTACGGTGGCACATGCCTCTAGTCCCAGCTACTCGGGAGGCTGAGGCAGGAGAATCACTTGAACCTGGGAGGTGGAGGTTGCAGTGAGCTGAGATTGTACCATTGCACTCCAGCCTGGAGACCGAGTGAGACTTCATCTCAAAAAAGAAAGGAGGCATGAGAAGGTATGTTGGCGAGAGAAAGACTAGAATGGATGATACATGGAATATTATGCAGCCATCAAAAACGATGAGTTTGCGTCCTTTGTAGGGACATGGATGAACCTGGAAATCATCATTCTCAGCAAACTGACACAAGAACACAAAATCCAACACTGCATGTTCTCACTCATAGGCAGGTGTTGAACAATGAGAACACATGGACACAGGGAGGGGAGCACTACACACTGGGGTCTGTTGGGGGGAAATAGGGGAGGGACAGCAGAGGGTGGGGAGTTGGGGAGAGATAGCATGGGGAGAAATGCCAGATATAGGTGAAGGGGAGGAAGGCAGCAAATCACACTGCCACAGATGCACCTTTGCAACAATCTTGCATGCTCTTCACATGTACCCCAAAACCTAAAATGCAATAATAAAAAAAAAAGAATGGATGGTGATGGGCTTGTGTCTCCCACACCGAGATGCTCCTGCCTATGATTTTTGGGTGTGTCATTAGGATGGCATAGCATAGGCATGGGGGTTGAGAGTCACCGCCTATTAGTCAGGCCAGGATTCACTTTCCCTAAAGAGCAGTTGGTTGCCTTTTGGACAATAATTGGGCCATTCTTTCCTTTGATTTCTTTGCTATTTCTCACCCTGGCTCCAATATTGCTCTGCACCAATTCTTAACTAGTTGGAAGATTTTCTTTCTCTTAGAGGTGGTTTACCTCTACTCCAGCTTGGCTGATCACCTGTGATGATGAACCAACCTACTAATAAAAGTAATGGGGATGTGAACAAATAACTGTGAAACCTTGAGACATCCCTTATGACATGATATAGACTTCTCAAATAGATCTGGTTTATCTAGGTGAAGTGTTGTTTTAATTGGAAGCACAGGTAAAAAAGATTGGAATCAGTATTTATTGGTTGATTTGTTGGTTGGCTTATTTTAAATTGATACATTATGATCAACATATTATTTTGATCCAAGCAGAACTAACTAAGAAAAAGATTTGGCCCTATGTAAACCTTCTTAGAAATAAGTGTGTTCTGGGGGTTTGTTTACCAACTAGGATGACAACTGCAGTTAAGGCAACTTCTGTACCTATCTCTGCCTTGTGAAATGCCCAGTCCTGCCATAGCTTCCAGGTAGCTTCCTGTGGTGTTCAGTATAGGATTATTGAATAGATGAGAAATTGCCAAGGAATTGCATCTGGAGAGAATATGTAAGTGACTAATTTATAATAACATCATAATCTTTGGACATTGAAACCAGAATGCCTTTGAAAATTTGTTCCAGTGTTTTGTTCAGTAAATACAATCAAATGAAAGACTATTTTATTTTAAAAAATGTTTATTCATTAAAAAAACTATATATGTATGTGTGTAATAGATACATACCCATAATATTCCAATTCTAACTATGCAGATAACCCCTACTGAGGTATCTGAAAGTAATTTATGTGCTTACTTGAAAATTTTGAGCAATTCAGAAAGACACAAGGTAAAACTAAAAAACTTCTCCAAACCCCAGTTTCTCTGCAGCAGCTTGACCATTCTACTGTGTATCCTTTGAAGAAAATGTTCTATATATGTGTTATATGTGTAATATATATACACACACTAACTGTATGTGTGTACATGTACGTACACACATACAGTTAGTATATATATATGGTTAATATATTTATATACATTTATAATCAATTCTTCAACTTGCTCTTTCATTAATAATATATCTTGAGTATCTTCCTATATCAACATATATGGTTCTACTTCATTTAAAAAAAAAATCATTTTTCAATGGAAGTACAATTTGTATAGAACAACACACAATCATTTGAAATGTACTTTTTGATGATGCTTGACAAATACATGTACTCGTGTATTTACTAACATCACAATATAGTACATGTCCATCAGCCTAAAATATTCCCTAATGCCCTAGTTATATTCCTTGATCTGTCTGGAAGTCTCCATTTTCTGATATTAATATGGTCACCCAATTTTCTTAATATTAGTGTTTGAATGGCATTTCTTTTCCTTTCCTTTAATTTTTAACTGACTTGCATCTTTACATTTAAAGTGTTTAATATAGATAGTCTATTCTTGGAGCTTGCCTTTTATAAAACTTAATTTTTTTCATTTAATGGAGTCTATAGACCATTTACATATAACAGAATTTTTCAAATGCGTTTGAATTTACCCAGTTGAACCTTATTTGTTTTCTATTTAAAGAATCTATTCTTTTTTCCTCTTTATACTTAAAAACTTAATTGAATAATTTTTAGTTTTCTATTTTATTTTCACTATTGAGTGATTAGCTATAGCCCTGTTACATTTTCTTAGTGATTTCTCTAGGATTCATAGTGATCTGTGTCTTCAAATAATATTTTAATACTTTATGAATAATGCTTGTCATACACTTCCATTTCCTTCCTATGTCTTTTGTGCTTTTGTCATATATTTTGTTTCTCTATGTTATACATTTCACAAAACATTGTTATTGTTTTTGTTTAAACAGGTAATAGTTTTAGAAGAAATTAGTGAAGAAAGAAAGTTTTTTTCATATTTACCAACATATTACTCATTTCTGGTTCTCTTCATTCTTTTATGTAGGTCCAGATTTCCAACCACTACCATTCTCTTTAGCATGAGGAGCTTCATTTAAGATTTCTTGTATTGTAGGTCTGCTGTTGATTTCTGTTTTTTTTTTTCTGAAAATGTATATTTTATTTTACCTTTAATAATATTTCTGTTGTATATATACTTCTAGACTGCATTTAAAAAAACAATTTAAAATGTTGTTCTGTTGTATTCTGGCTTGCTTGTTGTTATGTTTGTTTCCTGTATAATGTGTCTTTCTTTTACTTTCTGCTTTTAAGAGTTTTCTCTGTATCACCTGTTTTCAGCAATTTGATTATATATACATGTGTATATATAATTTTTATTTTTCTATTTTATTTATTTAATTTATTTCATGGTTTTTCTTTGTTTTTATTCTGTCTTGGATTAATTGAGCTTCTTAGATTCATGAGTTTACAGTTTTAATTAAATGTGAAGCATATTCAGCGTTATTTAAAATATATATATATTTTACCTTTCTCCCTCTTTCTGGGATTCTAATTATATTTGTGCTAGAAACTTCATATTCTCTAAAGAGTCAGTGAAGCTCTGATTTTTTTTCAGTTTTTTCTTTTCTCTGTGCATCATTTGGATGGTTTCCACTTTTATATCTTCTGGCTCATTGATATTTTCTTTCATCTATTCTACTATTAAGCCCATCCCCTGACTTTTTCATTTTGGATAATTTATCAATAGTTAAAAATATATATATGTATACACACACACACACACACACACACACACATTTATATATACATATATATATTATTGTCTCTTACAGGTTTTTCTTTAAATTTTAGAGATTATTTATAAAAGCTCTCTTAGTCTTTACTGATAGCATCATCTCTGTCGTTCCTGAGTATGGTTCTATTGTCTGATTTCCTGCTTATAAGTCACAATATACTGCTTCTCCACATGTCTAGTAATTTTTATTAGATTCTTGGCATTGTGATGATATGTGGTTGGGTGTTTAGATTTTGTTGTTTCTCTTTGAGAAACATTGAAGTTTGTTTTGGCAGACATTACTGGTAGGTTAACCTGGTCTTTTCTGAGCTGCTTTGAACCCTTCTACTTTAAGTGCAAGATAGCCTTTACTCTAAGGCTAATTTACCTCCATTTCTAAGACAGAGCCCTTTTATGGTCTCTACTGGATGCTCCAAGTTCTGAATGGGGTCTTTCCATTTGACTGATCAGAATTTTATGATCTCCTACTGCAATAGGAGCTCTATGAATGGTTCAACGTATAGCTTCCTAGCTTCTTTTATCCATGCATAGCTATTTTTTCAGAAACAGAGTCAAATGTACCCCTCTGTAGAGTTCTGGAGTGATTTATTTACATAGCTCCCTCCCCTCTTGTACTCTGCCTTGGAAATTCACCTCTCTCCATCTTCCTGGACTTGAATCTTTATCCTTTCAACCCTAGTGCCAGTATGCTTTGCTTCAGTTTCCCTGTCCTATACCATAGTTTGGAAAGTGCCTCGAGGCACAAACCTAGGGTAATTGTGATGCTTACCTCACTTATTTTCTGTCTCTCTCAGGGTTTAAAGTCCTGTGATACTTGTTCAATGTCTGAAAACACTCATTTCCTCTATTGTATTTCCTTTCCTAGTTGTTTATGGCAGTATAGAAAGTCTAGTACTAGTTATTTCAATATGGGTAGAAGTAGAAATTAACCTCATTAATTCAATTGAAAATATGCAGTTAGACATTTTGTATACTAACTTATGCCATAAGAAACTGAGCCTATCCAAGTAAGTCTGGGGAATATCCCTGTTCTTTCGATTGAGAAAATCAGAAAAGGTTGATATTTAGGGCTTCTCAAGAGCCTCTCCCTCTTCTTCCTCAGGTAGACTTAATTTCATTGAGTTATCAGTCATATTTAGTTGGACCCATGACCACCCCTTTCCTCAAATACTTGCTTTCTAGTCATGAAACACAAAATGCTGAAAGCAGTTATAAGACCCAAATCTGGAGAAGGGAATTCTGAGGAGGACTTCAATTGGAAGCATTTCATGTCAGGGTAGAGAACAAAGTATTAAAGAAGTCCTGGTTTTGCCTAGGGGAAAATGCTGGAAAGTGTTTCCTAGGACTTGAATAATCTGTGGATTCTACTAAAAAATCCATGGCTCATTTTTTATGTGCTGTTCATCTCTATTTGTTTTTAGTTTACCTGTTGCTACAGGTGGCAAACATGTGTCTGGTGTTTTAGGAAAATCTGACAGTGCATGTATTTACTTCAATGTGAAGAGGACAGAGAAGCTAAGGCTGGGGTGTCCCAGAACTGTGTTATGTGTAGGTTTTCTTGAAGGATGTTCTTTCCTTTGCCCAAGACTCGACCAAGTCAATCATGAGAAATGGATGGTTCAACAACCACACACTCCAGTGTCCTAGCTTCCAATGTAAGTTCTTGGCCAAATTGAGAGTCAAGAATATCGGTCTTCTTTCTGATTCATCTTGTCTTTTTTTAACAACCTGTTGTAGTAAAGTTGTTCTTCATTAACTTACATGAACCTTGGCAGCCTAAGAGTACTATGAAGATGTTTAACCAGACCTGTCCTTTCAGGCCCATCTGAAGACTTTTCTGACCTCACTCTACCCACATTCAAAATTGAACTGTCCATTGTTTTAATTTCTCAGGGCTCTGAGAGCTGACAATGATAAATAGGTGATCTTCTATCTAATTGTTTATTTAATGTCAGTATCATCTATTAGTTTGGAAACTCAGACTATGTGGGATATGTGGGATATTGTTCATCACTGTAGCACCACTGCTCAGTGTAGGACTTAGCACATAGTGAGAAGCCAGGAACCATTTGTTGTTTGAATAAGGGAATAAAAAGATATTCTCAGCTGTTCTTCAGTCTTATATTAAGACCTCACTTGAACTTAGTAGACGTGGGGTCAAATGCCAGCTCATTAGCTTGGGGATTTTTTAAATAGTGGTTTTACTTCCCAGGATGTGTCAAATATGAATATTCAGTTCTCATGCTTGTTGCTGTTGCTCTGAGTTTAGAAATGAAAACTTGTCTAATAGAAGGCTAGTTATTGATAGGGATTTTCTCTGTGTTTAGTAGAAACTGGTGAAATTTTTATTCTTTAAGAACTCTATATTAGTCTCCCAAAAAAATTAATCATGATATGGTGTGTTCTAAAGTGCTGTAAGTCTAGAATCAGTCAATGTCTAGATTTATGTTCTGGCTCAGTCACAAAGATCCACATCTTTGCAATTTACCTGACCTCTTTGAGAATGTTTTTCCTTTATTTGTAAAATGGGGCTAACATTATCTCTTACTTCATGGAGTTGCAATGAAAATGGGTTAGTAGAATCTGTAGAGAATTTACAAGCTCTCTAAGTGCATAGTAGGTGCTCACTTAGTGGCAATTACTACTATAATGGCTAATCTCAAATGCATCCATCGATATAGAGAGCCATGTGGTGATTCAGTATTAGCGATGGGGATATTAAAATGGTTTAGAATGCAGAAATGACATATAGATTTCTTATTGTGTTTTTATTCTTATTGAATGATAGTAGCTGCCTATAGATTTGTGCTGAGAGGAACTCTGAGCCTGCTTGTAGGCTCAGAGAAAAGGATGTCACGATGGATTAGCAATGACTGCCCTGTTTTTAATGGCCATTCACATTGCATACCCCAGTGATCTCTGACTCTTCTTAGTGAAACTGCTTTGGCTGTCCAATGTGGAGTAAAAGATGAGGCAGCCAGAAATTTAATGGAAAAATAATAGGAAGGGGGATTTGGGCAGGTCTCCTGTAGGAGATGGTATGGCCCATTCCATCTTCATTGTGTCTCCCCCATGAAGTTTCACCAGGGTGGCTAAACTCCTCCACAACTGGGGAGATGGTCACATCCAATCAGTGTGTTTAATGATCCCCTCTCTGTGCCCTCTGTTTGCCTCTAATGTGGACTCTGAATCTGTTTGCTCAAAGTTTCAAGGCTCATTAGGCAGGCCAAGTGTGACTTTCCCTAAAGAGCAATTGGTTGCTTTTTGGACAATGGTCAGGGAACCTTTGCCTTTGATTTCTTTGATACTTTTCACCCTGGCTCCAAGAATCACTCTTCACTGGTTCTTAACTAATTGGAGGATTTTCTTTCTGTCAGAGTCGGTTGACATTTAAGCCAGCCTTATTGATGACCTGCAATTATTAACCAACATACTAACAAAACAGCAATGGGGAATGTGAACAAATAACTTGAGTCCATCTGTGGAAAGGACCCCAAAATAGAATGATTTTCATAGGCTTTTCCCAATGAGAAGAAGGGAAAGAATGCACCCAGAAATGCTTGGAAAATTAAGGATTATCATGGAAATGCTTACTATTTTGTTGTTTTTCTTATAGGGATGTAAAAAAAACCTCCGGATATCTTTAACCATGGCAAGCTTCTTAAATTTTAGGTCTTGGCTTAAACATTACCTATTCAGAGATGCCTTTCCTGACCACCCTATCAAAAGTAGCCCTCTCTACCTGTTCATTCTTTCTCATTCTACCTGTGTTTTATTCCTATAGCACCTATCAGTTGCTGAAGTAATTATTTATAGATGTGTGTAGTGTTTCATTGCCTATTTCGTTTCCTCCACTTTAAGATCCATGAAGGGGGCCATGTCTGTCTGATTCACCATTCTATCCCCAATAGCTGACATATGAATTGCACATAAGAGGTGCTCAATAAACAATTGTTGAATGACTGTTTGATATAAAATGTGATACAGCAACAGCATTAGTGTGAGACTGAAGTAAGTGCAGCTATGAGTTTGTATCCTGGTTTCATCTCTCACTAGTTGTGTATATTAGGAAAGTTACCTAACCACCAATGAATCAAAGGAGGAAAATGGAGGAAGACAGATGAATGTAAGTCATTGTGCACTGTGACTGTAACAAGATAAGTCCTTTGCAAACATTAGCTATTATGATAATGATTGGACATTAATTAATTTCCTTACTCATTTAACATAATTTACTGAGTGTCTCCCAGATACTGCCAGGGAGATTTTCTTTAGGAGGAAACTGAACAGCCCACAAATGGCGTAGCTTCTCTTCTGTTTCTTGTGGCCTCTTTTCATTCCACCCTTCTTACTCCTATTCTGGATGCAATATCAGCAACTTTAGACTTTTGTCCCAATGCATAGTGGTCTCCTAATTCCTTCTTCTCCAAGTAAGAGCTACTGGATCCGAAAGATAAACGAATGGCAGTAGAAGACAAATCACAGTCAGTACTGAGAAAATATGACCCTGTTATCCAGGGGACTATGGGCTGAAAGTTCAGGTGTGGAGGTGAGTGAAGGAAGGCCATATGACTAAGAACATGCTAAACTAAGATTGAGATCCAGGTCAAAGACTCATTGAATGCTTGGTGTTTGCCAGGTACTCTGTGCTTTGACTCTCTTACTTTTTGTTAATATTTTGAAGTTTCCATCCTCGGATAATGCATGCAACCTTCTTCTGTAATTAAGTAGATGCCAATCTTCTCTGCTACTTCAAGTCCTGCTTTCTTGCTTGTCCCAGATTGCATCCCCCATATCTCAGATGTAGTCAACTTGTGCCTTCCTTGAATTCCCTCAGCATTTTATTTCCACCTCTCTAGTGGTAACTGGTAATTTATGGGACTTAAACTCTCAGCTCCCTGCTGAAATTAAACAGAGAGTTGGAGAGAGAGGAGCTGGCAGCTGTGCCAAATTCAGAAAGAGGGAAGGACAAGAATGAGGTTTCTATAATTCCAGCAATTTCATTCTCCAACCTAATTTTATGAATTTACCTGAAGTTTGTATGATTGTCTTATGATAAACAAATTGACAAGAGATTGATTGTGGAAATGTCCTGGGCATGAGGGTGAGAATGCTTGCTTTCAGTGCTCAGAGTCTTCCCTGGGGCTTTGTGCTCCCTGAAACTTGCTACTATGTCCATATGCCCCTTTCAACAAATGGAACTATTCCTAACTCAGCATACTCCGTCCTGTAACTGGACTCGTTCAATTTTTTTTTTTTTTATTTTGAGACAGAATCTCACTCTGTCGCCCAGGCTGGAGAGCAGTGGTGCAATGTCGGCTCACTGCAATCTCCGTCTCCTGAGTTCAAGCAATTCTCCTGCCTCAGCCTCCCGAGTAGCTGGGACTACAGGTGCATGCCAACATGCCCGGCTAATTTTTGTATTTTTAGTAGAGACAGGGTTTCACCATGTTGGTCAGGCTTGTCCCAAACTCCTGAACTCAGGCGATCCACCTGCCTCGGCCTCCAAAGTGCTGGGTTTACAGGTGTGAGCCACTGCGGCCAGCCTCATTCTTGACATGCTCCTCTTCTTCATCCTACAGGTCCAAACAATCTCGAAGCCCCACAGATTCAGCCTCCTAGGTGTCCCTCAGGCTGGTTCCCTCACCTCTGTCCCCACCAGCACTCCTAGAATCCCATCACCTCCATGCCTGCATCATCTTCCACATCTCATCTTCACTTTCATTGGCCCTCCACACTGTCCTGGAGTGTTTGCCCCAGAATGCCGCTTGAGGATTAAGTCCAGTCGTGAACTTCTTTTACGTCTTTGACATGAACTGTTGCTCTCCAGGCCTGTCCCCCACAGATGAGTCAAGCATTTCATTTGTGTTCTCATCTTGCCTTTCTGGCTGATCCAGATTCTTCTAGTTTGGGGTCTGGTTCCCAACTATGGATGCCCTTCTGTCTTTTCTCCTTCTCTGCCACAGGTATGAACAGTTCATACAGGACTCCAGCAATAATAGGCTTTTCCTGAAAATTCTCTTAAGAGGCAGCTTTCTATCTGGTCTGCCTCTCCAATATAGCAGAAAGACAGTGTGCAAGACAGCTTATTACTAATGCCCTTTGGGCTGAGTTGTAGTTGAGAAAGACCAAAGGAGGCTCTTTCTTGGGCCCTGGTTTTAGACAAGCTGGAGAATATTCTTCAGCAGAAACATGGGATGAAGCATATGTGTCCTCTGGCAAGAATGCTAGATGAAGACACAACAAGAGGGTTCTTCTCCAGGGGCAGTAGTCCCGAGCACAGGACTGTCAGAGCACGTACCCAAGGGGGTTGATCTTCTCCCCTAGAATAAAGGAAAAACAGCCTAGCAATGCATCTCTAATTACAGATTTCTGGAAGTTCACTGACACTCTTCTAGGCAACTGAAAAATTCTCCCACAAATCTATGATCACCTTACCACCTGGACAAACTCATCAAACTCATTGAGAAGTTCTCCCTTCCAGACTCGACCATCTTCCCCCATGTCCTATGAGGCTGTTATTATTTTCCCTGTTTTAAAAATGACAAATCTGAGAGAAGGGAGAGTTAGAAAAAAATGTTCAAAATGATTTCCATTAGCACCAGAGCCAAGCTTTGAAGCTTAGTCTGTGTGGCTATAACACATGATTTCTTTCTATTCTCTAACCCTGATTCCAAAATATAAAATGAAAACATTTAATTAATCACTTAAAACAGCATGTGAGTATGACGTTTAAGTAACTTTCCTAGTTTCTTCTCGCTGGGATGTTTACAAAGAACATTTTCAACTTTTCAGGAGGAATTCAGGCAAGTGTGGGAGACATTGACCCCATTCATACACCAACACAGTGTGCCAGGATCTGTTTCCAGTGGGGAGGGAGTGAGCAAGGGAGAAGAATTCAGAGGAGAGGCAGCCACTGAAAGAACCCTGAAAAGTGGTCTTAATTTTTTTTTTTTGAGTTATAAAACAAGACACGCTCATTGTTTGCATTTTAAATAAAACAAAGGGATAAAAAATAACACTCTACTTATTGTCATGTTAAAATATTTAGGGCATCTATTATTTGTCTGCTCAAGCCCTCATCCTCACTTTCACCCTATCCCTTAGGAAACTGAGTCTTTATTTTTCCTGGTAACTTCTTTTCTTGCTCTAACTTATGATTTCCGTAGAAACTTCTGTTGTGTTCCATGTCCTAATACTCCCACTCTCAGGTCCCAAATGATAGATCCAGGAGGAGCTCCTGACCCAAAATAGGTTAATTACAGACACTCCCTGGGATTTTTAAACTGAGGCCAGAAAGAGCAGCTGTCTTTCTTCAGGTGCAGAAAGTATGAGATAAACAAAAACATTTGAAATACTCAATACTCAGAGGTCTTCAAGTTGATAGAAGTCAATTTCTAATGATCAGGAATAAATACACCTGCCTAGGTTTCATCCTGAGCTGTATGAGTTGCACAAGTCGTTTCACTTCTCTGTGCCTCAGTTTCTTCATCCATAAGACGGTATTATTCAGAGGCACTTTTTGAAGTAACAATACCGAATGTTGGAGGGACCACTCATACACTACTGACAGATGTGTATTTTGGCAATTTGACAGCCTCTAATAATGTGAAAGATGGACAAGCCTTGCCCATAACTAACTCTACTTCTCTAAGGTATGTGCTGCAGTGAAATCAGGAAATTCAATTAGTTAATAAATGCAAAGTGCTTGGATTCTTGATATGCACACCATGAGCACCATCTGTGTTCACTGCTGCTAGTAGTATCAGCAGCAGCAATAGCAGCTGAACTTGTGGGATTAGAGTAGCCTTATTTTGTGCGGAAAGCCACAGACACTAGCATTGGTGAGAGAGTCTAAGTGGCGGTCCAGTTTCTTGGTTCAAATTCATTTCTAAGATCTGCTCCAAATCTATCCTACTCAGGGTTTGGTCTTTCAATCTTTCCTTGGGTTCTGTGAGTCAGTGCATTCTCTTTTTGTCTAATCTGGCTGAGTTGCGTTTCTTAAACTTGCCACTAATAGTCCAATGACTAAATTTATTAAGCATTTAGCATGTTTAATATGAATGAGTTCACCATAAAAGTAATCAACAAATACTCCTGATGGTTAATTAGAAATACCAAAGTTTAACATTTTGACATTTCGCTTTGGATTTTTATTTTTGTAATTATTATTACATAAAATACGGTAGATATCATTGAAGCCTCCTTCATACCCCTTCACTGGCCCCACCTATTTCCCTTCCCACCTCCTCAGAGAAAACGAACGTCTTGGCGAGTATTCTTCACTTCCATAATTGTATACACTGACTTCATAGGCATGTATGAATAGATACCATATAGTATAAAATTCATTAGTGGTATATTATGTAGTGCTATCCTGAAACTTGCTTTTACAAATCAATATGCATGTAAATTAAGTTATTTCATTTTAGGTATTAAATTTTTCAGTATTTCAATATGACATGTTTTATGTTTTCCTCTCCTGATGAACATGTATGTGTTTTATTTATCTGTGTATCTATTTATTTTCATCTCACAAAACTTTAATATGCTTGTGAATTTCTTCTTGTGTATGTGTGTGAGCATTTCACTGCAGCACATACCTTAGAGATGTAGAGCTGCTGATTGGCAAGGCTTGTGCATCTTTAGTATTATTAGATGCCGTCAAATTGTTGAAACACATATTCATCAGTATTACATGAGTGGTCCCTCCAACATTCCATCAATCGAAATGATCATGTGGTTTTTGTCTTCATTCTGTTCATATGATGTATCACATAGATTGATTTGTGTATGTTGAACCATCCTTGCATCCCAGGGATAAATCCCACTTGATCATGATGAATTATCTTTTTAATATGTTGAATTTGGTTTGCTAGTATTTTGTTGAGGATTTTTGCATCAATATTCATTAGTGATATTGGCTGGTAGTTTTCTTTCTTCTTTTTCTTTTTTTTTTTTTTTGTTGTGTCTTTGGTTTTGCTATTTGGGTAATACTGGCCTCATATAATAAGTTTGGAAGTATTGCCTCCTCCTCTATTTTTCAGAATAGTTTGAGTATGATTGATACTGGTTTTTCTTTAAATGTTTGGTAGAATTCAGCAGTGAAGTCATAGTGTCCTGGGCTTTTCTATGCTAGGAGGCTTTTTCTTCTGGATTCTATTTGATTACTTGTTGTCCATCTGCTCAGGTGTGAGATTTCTGCATGTTTTAATCTTGGTAGGTTTTATATGTCTATGAATTTATTCATTTCTTCTAGATTTTCTAACCTATTGGCATATAGGTGCTCATAGTAGCTATTAATGATCCTCTGAATTTCTGAGGCATCAGTTGTAATGTCTCCTTTTTCATCTCTGACTTTGTTCATTTGGGTCTTCTCTCTTTTTTTCTTTGTTCTGGTTAAAGGTTTGTCCATTTTGTTTTTCAAAAAAACAACTTTTTGTTTTGTTGATCTTTTATATTTTCTTTGTGTCAGTTTCATTTATTTCTGCTCTGATGTTTATTTTTATTTTCTTCTAATAATTTTGTGTTTGGTTGGCTCTTGCTTTTCTAGTTCTTTGAGATGCATCATTAGGTTATTTATTTACAGTTTTTCTTCTTTTTTGATAATAGATGCTTATAGATATAAACTTCCCTGTTAGTACAGCTTTCGCTGTATCCCATAAGTTTGGTATATTGTGTTTCCATTATCATTTGTTTCAAGAAATTTTCTGTTTCCTTCTTAATGTCTTCATTGATCCACTGCTCATTCAAGAGCATATTGTTTAATTTCCATATGTTTGTATAGTTTCCAGAATTCCTCTTGTTGATTTCTAGTTTTATTCCATTGTGGTTAGAAAAGATGCTTGATATTATTTCAATACTTTTTGGATGTTTTAAGACTTGTTTTGTGACCTAACATGTGGTCTGTCCTTGAGAATAATCCATGTGCAGAGGAGAAGAATGTACATTCTGAAGCTGTTGGATTTAATGTGCTATAAATATCTAATAGGTCCATTGGGTCTATAGTGAAGATTAAGTCCTATGTTTCTTTGTATATTTTGTGTCTGGAAGATCTATCCAATGGGTGTTGAAATCTTCAGCTATTATCACATCATATCTCTCTTTACCTGTAATAATATTTACTTTATATATCTGACTGCTCCGGCATTGAGTGCATATATGTTAACTACTGCCAAGCTACTGCTGATGTTTGCTTAAGACCCCAAAGCTCTTCTGTTAAGTCATGGTGGATGCTGCCAGGCTTGGGACTCACCCTGCAGGGCAGTGGGCTCCTTTTTAGCCAAGGGCAGGTCCAGAAATGCTGTCCAAAAGCCAAGTCCTGGAGTTGGGGACCTCAGAAGGCTGCTTGGTGCTCTGCCCGACTATGGCCAAGTTGATACCTGATTTTTAGTTCTTATGAAGGTGGTGTGTATGTGTGTAGATATTAATAATTGTTAAATTTGGTGTTCCTGTGTGTGTGTGTGGCAGGGTGTTATTGGTGGAGGCTTCTATTCAGCTGTCTTGTTCTGTCTAACTTCTCAATCTGATTGGTGCTTTTGTGAGAAATAATTCCATATTACTGAATCATAGATACATTCTCTTATATTTCTTTCTTGTTAAAGTTTTGATTTTCATTTTTATGTTTTATACATTTATTTAATCTAGAATTAATTTTTCTGTGGTTTAAAGTTAGAAATTAATTTTACTTTCTATATGAAAATCATTTGTGGTAGCACATTTAATACATAGTTCATAGTTTCCTCATATATTGGTAATGTCAGTCCTTTTGAAATCAAGTGTCCCTGTGACTGTTTCTTGATTCTTCATTCCATGTCATTCTATCTCACCCCACTCAACCCTAGCTGATTTCATGCCATTCCACTCCATTTCTATTCTATTCCACTCCACTTCTATTGTATTCCACTCCACTTCTTCCAATCATTCTACTTCCATTCCATTCCGTTCCGTTCTGTTCCATTCCATTCCATTCCATTTCCTTTTCCATTTATTCTACTTCCATTCTGTTCTGTTCCATTCCGCTCCGTTCCATTCCGTTCCATTCAGTTCCATTGCATTTCCATTCCATTCCGTTCTGTTCAGTTCCGTTCCATTCCATTCCATTCATTCTACTTCCATTCCATTCCGTTCCATTCCATTTCTGTTTCCTTTTCCATTTCCATTTCCATTCATTGTACTTCATTCCATTCCATTCTATTCCATTCATTCTACTTCCATTCCATTCCGTTCCATTCCATTTCTGTTTCCTTTTCCATTTCCATTTCCATTCATTGTACTTCATTCCATTCCATTCTATTCCATTCATTCTACTTCCATTCCATTCCGTTCCATTCCATTTCTGTTTCCTTTTCCATTTCCATTTCCATTCATTCTACTTCATTCCGTTCCGTTCCATTCCATTCCATTCCATTTCCATTCACTCCACTCCACTCCACTCCACTCCACTCCACTCCACTCCATTCATTCCTCTTTGGCTACCTATTCCTGGGTCATTCTTAGTTGCTATCGGTTAAGCATTATATCTTATGGGAATGCACTTATGGTGATTTTAAAATGTATCTGTAAATTCTTTGACATTTTTCTCATAAAAATGTCTAACTCCCTACCCCTTGACTCTGGGAAATCTTCAGAGACGATTTCTAACTAATAGAATGTGGTGAAGGTGATGTTGTGTGTCTTTCAAAGCTAAATCATAAAATGTGATACAGCTTCTGCCTGGCTCTCTGTGGCTACTTTTGGAAACAAGCCACCATGCTGTAAGGAAGCCAGGCAGTCACGTGGAGGGACCAGGTATATATGTTGCAGCTTACAGCTCCTCTGCAGTCCCAGCCAATAGTCAATATCAACCACTGTCCAGGTGAGTAAATGATCTGTTAGGTGATTCCAGCCCTGAGCAGCATTTCCAGCTTCTCTTTGCTTCTTGGAGTAGAGATTAGAGATTTCCACCCAGAACCGTCCAAATTGTTCGTTTGTTTGTTTTTTGAGATGTTCTGTTGCCCAGGCTGGAGTGCAATGGCACAATCTTGGCTCACTGCAGCCTCCACCTCCCAGTTTCAAACGATTCTTTTGCCTCAGCCTACTGAGAAGCTGAGGTTACAGGCATCCACCACCACACCCTGCTATTTTTTGTATATATATATATATTTTTAAGTAGAGACAGGGTTTCATCATATTGGCCAGAATGGGCTGGAACTCCTGATTTACGAACAAAATAAATAATTGTTGTTTTAAGCAATTTAGGGTTGAGGTAGTTTGTTTCATAGCAATATGTGTTGAAACAGTTTTCTCTTCTTATTCTTTTTTATCATTGTCTTCGCTATTTTTTTTTGAGCAGTGTCTGCCTCTGTTGCCCAGTCTGGAGTGCAGTGGCATGGTGTCTGCTCACTGCCATTCCACCTCCCAGGTTCAAGCAATTTTTCTGTGTCAGCCACCCAAGTAGCTGGGACTATATGTGTGTGCCACCACACCCAGCTATTTTGGTGTTTGTGTATTTTTGGTAGAAATGGGGTTTTACCATGTTGACCAGTCTGGTCTCAAACTCCTGGTCTCAAGCTATCCTCCCGCCTCAGCCTCACAAAGTGCTGGGATTACAGGTGAGAGCCACTGTACCTGGCCTGTGTTTGCCATTCTTGAATCTTTCTCCCTTGGTATAAATTTTAGGACCTGTTTGCCAGCTTGCATGAAAAATTCTGTTGAGATTTTAATGGTAACTCTATTACAATTACCTATTAATTTGGAGGTACTTAAATTCTTAGTGTTATTTTCTCCTTTCTAAATGTAACATATCTTTCCCTTTATAAATATTAGTGTCTTTCAATGATTTTTACTATATTTTTTCACATTTTAATATTCACAAGTCTTCCACATTTTAATAATTTCATCCCTTGATAACAGTAAAGTATCTTGAACTTTTTCTGTAATATTTTCTAATTGGTTAGTGCTGGTTTGTAGCAATGTTATTTATATATTTTTATTTTGAACCTGTATTCAGGAATTTTTCTAAATTATCCTTTTAGATCTAATAATTTTTCTTTCCTATATGAATTTTAGAAAATTATGTAATTTGTATAATTACAAATAATTATATTTTAAATTATTTTATGTATATAATTATTATAAGTAATTATAATTACAATTTGTAGAAGCAATTTATAGTCCTTTATTTTTATTTCTGGGACAATGGAATAAAAGTGATTATAGGACATTGTTTTTTTGTTTTTTGTTTTTGTGAATTTTTTTTTTCTTTTTTTTAAAATTGTACTTTAGGTTCTGGGGTATATGTGCAGATCATGAAGGATTGTTGCATAGGTACATACATGCCTATGTGGTTTTCTGCCAACTATATCTGGCATTTCTGCCCATGTTATCCCTCCTGAACCTCCCCACCCACCGCTGTCCCTCCCCTAGCCTCCCCCAGCAGACCCCAGTGTGTGAAGTTCCCTGTGTCCATGTGTTCTCATTGTTCAACACCTGCCTATGAGTGAGAACATGCGGTGTTTGATTTTCTGTTCTTGTGTCAGTTTGCTGAGAATCATGGTGTTTTTTTTTTTGACTTTGAAAACAATGTTTCTAATATTTCACAGTTGATAAATTTTATCATGGGTTTTTAGAAACCATTTTGTATCAAGTTTAAAAATTTCCTTCTATTCCTGGTTCTCTAACATTTTCTGTCATAAACGGATATAAAATTTGTAAAATATTTTCCCTGTGTCATTCGAAATGATTATTTACTAGTATCGCACCATGCTTGCATTTCTAGAATAAATATCTGCTTGATAATATTGTTTTCTGCTACATAAGGCCATGAAATTCTTCGGCGAACTAAAAGTGTATTTATAATATCTGAGTTAGACAGAATTTCAATAGCATTTGATGAATCAATCACCAGTGACTTGATTATTCTTTTTGATTCCCCCTTTAAATCTAAATCTTATAGATGGCATTGAGTACTTCTATCAGGAGGTACATAAGGTCTCCTTGTATCTTTTTTAGTGATGTTAAAATTGGTATTGGTCAGATTTAATTGGCTACTGATAATCACTGGCCAGAGCCATCATTTCACTGTTTCAAAGTGGTTTCTACCTCTATTTTTTTCAACTTGCAATTTTTCAAAAAAATTTTTCTTCTTCTTCTGTTTTTCCCACTTATCCTCCTTGCTTTTCTACATTTAAATTTGCCCTGAAGTAGAATCTATTTAGGAAAGGGAGGCAAATGCTTGATCATTTCTTCCTCTTTATTTTTCAATTTCCAAATAAAGAGTTACTTCCCTAGCATTCTCCAGAGGTCATCGGTATTTTAAAAAATATTATAAATATTTTTCGTGGACTTTTAACATGATCTGTATGTTTCAATCAATGGCAAGAGAGGATTCTTTTTATGTTCAAATTGTCCTGTCTTGGCCAGTGGAAGTTCCTTCACTTGGCTCCTGAGACTCTTGCTGTAACCCAGGAGTCTTGGCATCTCTCACTTACCTGCTTGTTCCAGGCTTATCTTGCACATTTTCTGTGCTCTGTCTGGAACCAGATATTTCTCCAAAAAGCAGGTGCTTTCTACTAGTGAGAAAAGGTACTTTGAGGCCAGAGTGTCGGCACTGGGATGCTCTTTGTGTTGGGTTATCATTGCGCACAGGTGTTTTCAGTTGACAACTGTTGGAAAAACATATTTTTAAGAAAAAATACATTATAAATTGATGCCAACAATATAAATGCTCAAAATAAAGATTTGTTTGACCTTAGGATATATTCATTTGGAATTCATTGTCAAATTATTGTCTTTTAAAGACCCTTGAAATAATTGATTAAGACTCAGTCTCCACTTGTCACCCAGGCTGGAGTGCAATGGCACTATCTCCACTCACTGCAACCTCTGCCTCCCAGGTTCAAGTGATTCTCCTGCCTCAGACTCCTGGGTAGCTGGGGCTACAGGCACATGCCACCATGGCTGGCCAATTTTAGCATTTTCTATAGAGACATGGATTCACCATGTTGGCCAGACTCATCTTGAACTCCTGACTTCAGGTGATCTTCCTGCCTTGGCCTCCCAAAGTGCTGGGATTGCAGGCATGAGCCACTGCACCAGGCTGAAATAATTTACTTCTGATGATATTACATTTTATAGTTATATTTATTTGTTTCACTTAGTTTTTAATTTTAAAGTACTTTGTCTCATTCTGATTTAAATCTTGATACAATTTGGTTAAACATTTGCTTGTTATCAAAGGCATAGCCAAAAAGCAAAATATATTCAAGAGTCTAGCCTAGCCTTTCACACTACCACTATATGTACCTATGTTTTTGCTGTTGTAAACAAATACACACACACATTGTCTCTCACCAGTTTCCTAAATAAAAGGTGATATACTACACATGCTTTCTGCCACTTGCATTTTTAAAATTAATAATATTTTCCGATAATTACTTGTAGCAGTATCAGATATAATTTTATTCCTTTTTATAGCTGCATAATATTCCACTTGAAATGAGGTACCATAGTTTATGTAATTAACACAGATGGACATTCGCATTTTTTTCTAGTCTTTTACTATTACAAATAGAGCTTCAGTAACTATTTTGTTCATATCATGTTATTTTTTCCAGTGTGTCTTTGGAATTACTAAGTAAAAGGCATATATAACTTTGCTAGACATTTAAATATTTCTCACCGTAGGAGTTGTACAGTTGAAATATATACCAATAAGTTTTAAGGTCCCTGTTTTTACCTCACCAGTACAGTCTATATGTATGTTTGTATAATATGTTAAATACACCTATGCATATTTAATAATTATATATGTGTGCAATATCTCTAGGGGTGTGTGTGTGTATATATATATATATGTGTGTGTGTGTGTGTGTATATATATATATGTATTTCAAACTTTTGGGAATTTTCTTTTCCAAAATAGTAGGTGCGAAGTTATGTTTAGCTGTAGTTTTACTTTTCATTTTTTTTTATTAGCAAGGATGAATGACGTTTTACACATTTAAGAACCATTGTGGGTTTTTTTTCCTGTGAACTGTTGTATCTCTTCTTCCTTTTCCTATAGAATTGTTGGGCTTTTCTTTATTTACAGGAGTATTTTTTTTTTTAACATATTTGGATTATTAACTTTGTGGTGATATAGGTTGCGAATATTTTCCCTTGCTTGTCATTTGCTTTTTAGTTTGTTTATGCCGATTTTGCTATTTTAAAAAAATTACCTCTGGTCTTTAAGTTGTCCCCTCATCATTCTGCCATTCTAGCCTTATGAATGGAAACCATTTCATTTCCTTCTGACCTCAGCAATTATGATCACCAGCAAGGGAATATTTTTAAAGTGATGAGTATAGAAAAGGCAGAGAAGGGCTCATTTTTATCAAGGAACGGAAGAGCTCATTTTAATCAAGGAGCTGTGCATTGGGCCTAGGATCTTCAGGTCCAGTAAGAAACCTACTTTCTCATGAACATCTGGGGCTCTGGAGAATCCATGTTGGACATTCAGCATCAGAGGAGGCCCAGGACATCTTATTGGGTGGAAATCCCAAACATCTGCATGGTGGCCCACTTTTTCACCTTGCCTTTGCACTTATTGCTGTATCTTATCACCACATATGAGCTGTTCAGGGCAGCCAATGGGTTTTCCACTTCACAGATGAGGACAATTTACTAAACCGCTTGCTAAATGTTACGCTGTGGCTGAGGCAGTCTCCAGCTCGTGGCTTCTGGCATCCAGGGCACCAGTTTTCTCTGTTACCTCCCTCCTGCTCTGAACTGCCTGCAGGGAAAGTGAAGATTAAACAAAGTGAGTGGTTTCTGCAGAGCTTCCTACCCATGGAGTAAGTTTTCCAGAGGCTTAAAATAAAACTAATGCAAAGACCAAGTTCAAATTGAGATTAGCACAGATAAGAAAGCAAAACGCTCATTTGAAAGAATTTTTTTTTAATGTCATGGTTAGAAGAGGAAGTGGGAAAGGCTGCTCAGCTGTGGCCTAACAGTATTTGCAGTGTTCCCTCCTGGAGCTTTTCCTTAAACTGCAGCCGATCACACTGATATGGCAAGTAAGATGGGGTTGCAGTGTGGTCTAGGCTCTTGGTGTTTTAAAAAATAAGTCACTTAAATTGAAGTTTAGGGAGAATTGGGCCTGCCTCTGCTCTGTTTTTTGATTCTTCCCTTTCAGCTCAGGGCGGAATAAAGATGAGTAGGCAGCTCCTGGGAAACAGAATTCTCTGCCTTGGGAGGAAGGTGAGCAGGGTGCTCGTGTCCCAGAAAACCCCCCTGGCTGGCCAGCTCCTCCTCTTAGAACAAACACCATTCCCAAGCCCTTCATTAAACCCCCTTTGTTCTAAGCTCTCTGGCTGTTTCAGGCTTTATCCCTGCAGAACAAGTGACAAAACGAAATGAAGCAAACTTAACTCTGTGTCCAGCGTACTCGTATACAGTAGGTACTGGGGACAAGAGTGATAAAATTCAGTGAAACTGACCTGTAAGCATTTATTCTTAAATTGCTAGTTTAACTAACTTCTTCCCTAAAAACTCTGCCTTTGCCTCCATAGATAGTTGAGTTGAAGACACCATTTTATGTGCCCTTTTTCATTTATTTTATGATGTTCTTAAAATGTTTATCTCAATAGCTTTTGGAACTGAAAACAAAATCTCTGATTCTTTTTCTCTTTCACAGCCCCACCCCTGGGAGATATTTTCAGCTTTCTGATTTATTTTCCTTTTAATAAAATATTGAATGCCATTTTCCCTAATTATTTCTTATTGAATGTACTCCTTAAGTCCCCTTTTTTCAAATAAAAAGTATAAAACCGACCATGTAATACAACAATGGTTCTATCACTACTGATAATTATACATTTTGTTCTCATTGTAATTGCCCTGGTTTGAACTGTGCTTATTTTAGCAGAAAGCGTTCATTATTTTATCAACAACTGGCAGACCCCGCTGGTATTTACTGACTTTTCTTTAACCAAAACAAGGATTATAGCTCCTATCCATGGCTCAGCTGCTAAATCTTTGCTAAGAAATTTGGGAACCCCTTTTGAATGAAACACTGTACAAAGCTTTAAGCACTCTTTGCAACCGAGTTGTATTAAATGATAGACAAAAAAAGCCCTCTGAAGAATTGGTGCTTAATTACAACTTAATTAGCATAATTATGCATGCTAATAGCATCTCAAATGAATAGCAGTTGTCAGGAGGTTGGGACCATCTGTAAGAATGTCGGATTAATACATCATTTTTTATTTCTAACAACGCTGTAACTCTTTCCCTGAAAGTGATTTTCATTAATCAAGTTCATTTTTATTATATAGAAAATTTGGCATTTTTCATTATGGGCCATTATCTGTTTCCCCATGCAGCCCTAATACAATACTAATGAGCCCCCGTGTGGCTGGCCCACATTGACAATGGTGGTACAGGTGTATTATTATAATTGTTACAAACAGCACATTGTACCTCTGGAGTAGCGGAGTTCTAATCTCTGGGCACCTGCGTTTCCACTTGGTGCCTCCCTAGGGCCTAGTACAATTTTCAGAGCTTTATGAAAAACATACATGTTTGTGGTTACAAAGAAGCTATTTAAAGAGAAAGTGGCCCGTGATTACCTGCAGTGCAGAATGCTGTTTTGCTGAGAATCCCTTTTGTGGAAACAGAAAGCTCTGGGAGCCAGGAGGAGGTCTGTGCCTCCACCAAGCCCTGCTCTGGGCAGGAAGGAGGCCGTGGCTGCGAGGCCTGGGCCTCCTCTGCAGAATGTCCCCACAGGTGAGTGGATCCACGCAGCATCACTCTTTGCTAAGCATGGTCATAAAAATCGCAGGGGGGTCGCGTATCTTCATGGTTCTTAGCTCCAAGAAACAGCACAAATGGCAATCTCGAAATTCACATCTGGATCTACACCCACATGTTACAGCAGGCCCCGTCGATGTCTGGAAAGTCTGTCTTGTCTCTGAGCTGCCTTTTGCTCTTAACTTTGGCTTCAGATTTGTTTTGAGGGTTTAATCCATGCTTCCCTCGCCAAACAAAACAAAACAAAAACCCTCTGCTCACTCTCTCCCCGATAACACATCCCTATGGGCTCTTTTTATTTTGTTATTTTCAGAGGAGCCTCATCTGTTCCTGGATTTTCACCCCAGACTGCAGCCCAGAACTGATGCCTGGGACTCCCTGTGAGGGGTAGGAGGGGTCTTTAGCTCTTTTTACCCATTTCCAAACTCCTCCGCATCCTGTAAATGCAAAACAAAATTGCTGCAGCTTTCTTCCAAACCTCAGTTCCGGAAGAGTAGAAACAAGCCACTGGCCTTGTAACCCCAGCTCCGTGGTCCAGCAGTGAATAAAGAGCCCTCCCTCTTTAGCATCTCAAGCCGCCGGCAGGTTAGGGTTGGGGGCTGTTGGAGGCCAGCGATGTGTGTTTATACCTTGCACCTGCAGGTGGGAAGAGGGGTATGTGGAAGGAAGGGTCTCCTGACCTTGCCGGGGTCAGAGAGGATAGGGAAGGATGTCAATGTCTACCTCTCTCAGAATCTACACTGAAGGTGAGTCTATGAGACACCGTGCCAACCCCACCATGACGGTGTGAAACCTGCAGCAGCCTGCAGACTGGAGACCTGCATGGGCCATTCTTTTTATTTTATTTTATTTTATTTATTTTTTTTTTTTATTGCATTTTAGGTTTTGGGGTACATGTGAAAAACATGCAAGGTTGTTGCATAGGTGCATACGTGGCAGTGTGATTTGCTGCCTCCCTCCCCTTCACCTATATCTGGCATTTCTCCCCATGCTATCCCTCCCCAACTCCCCACCCCCCCCGCTGTCCCCCCTCCCCCACAACAGACCCCCGTGTATAGTGCTCCCCTCCCTGTGTCCATGTGTTCTCCTTGTTCAACACCCACCTATGAGTGAGAACATGTGGTGTTTGATTTTGTGTTCTTGTGTCAGTTTGCTGAGAATGATGGTTTCCAGGTTCATCCATGTCCCTACAAAGGACGCGAACTCATCGTTTTTGATGGCTGCATAATATTCCATGGTGTATATGTGCCACATTTTTCCTGTCCAGTCTATCATTGAAGGGCATTTGGGTTGGTTCCAGGTCTTTGCTATTGTAAACTGTGCTGCAATGAACATTCGTGTGCATGTGTCCTTATAGTAGAACGATTTATAATCCTTTGGATATATGCCCAGTAATGGGATTGCTGGGTCAAATGGAATTTCTATTTCTAGGTCCTTGAGGAATCGCCACACTGTTTTCCACAGTGGTTGAACTAATTTACACTCCCATCAACAGTGTAAAAGTGTTCCTATTTCTCCACATCCTCTCCAGCATCTGTTTTCTCCAGATTTTTTAATGATCGCCATTCTAACTGGCGTGAGATGGTATCTCAATGTAGTTTTGATTTGCATTTCTCTAATGACCAGTGATGATGAGCATTTTTTCATATGTTTGTTGGCCTCATGTATGTCTTCTTTTGAAAAGTATCTGTTCATATCCTTCGCTCATTTTTGAATGGGCTTGTTTGTTTTTTTCTTGTAAATCTTTTATAGCTCATTGTAAATTCTGGATATCAGCCCTTTGTCAGACGGGTAGGCTGCAAAGATTTTTTCCCATTGTGTTGGTTGCCGATTCACTCTATTGACTGTTTCTTTTGCCATGCAGAAGCTGTGGAGTTTGATTAGGTCCCATTTGTCTATTTTGGCTTTTGTTGCCAATGCTTTTGGTGTTTTGGTCATAAAGTCCTTGCCTACGCCTATGTCCTGAATGGTTTTGCCTAGGTTTCCTTCCAGTGTTTTTATGGTGTTACGTCTTATGTTTAAGTCTTTAATCCATCTGGAGTCAGTTTTGTGTAAGGTGTCAGGAAGGGGTCAAGTTTCTGCTTTCTGCATATGGCTAGCCAGTTTTCCCAACACCACTTATTGAACAGGGAATCCTTTCCCCATTGCTTGTTTTTTTCAGGTTTGTCAAAGATCGGGTGGTTGTAGATATGTTGTGTCACCTCTGACGCCTCTGTTCTGTTCCATTGGTCTATATCTCTGTTTTGGTGCCAGTACCATGCTGTTTTGATTACTGTAGCCTTGTATTGGTTCCATATGAAGTTTAAGGTGGTTTTTTCCAGTTCTGTGAGGAAGGTCATTGGTAGCTTGATGGGGATAGCGTTGAATCTGTAAATTGCTTTGGGCAGTATGGCCATTTTCATGATATTAATTCTTCCTGACCATGAACATGGAATGTTTCTCCATCTGTTTATGTCCTCTCTTATTTCGTTGAGCAGTGATTTGTAGTTCTCCTTGAAGAGGTCCTTTACGTTCCTTGTTAGTTGTATTCCTAGATATTTTATTCTCTTTGTAGCAATTGTGAATGGCAGTTCGTTCTTGATTTGGCTCTCTTTAAGTCTGTTATTGGTGTATAGGAATGCTTGTGATTTTTGCACATTGATTTTGTATCCTGAGACTTTGCTGAAGTTGCTTATTAGTTTCAGGAGATTTTGGGCTGAGGTGATGGGGTCTTCTAGATATACAATCATGTCGTCTGCAAATAGAGACAATTTGACTTCCTCCTTTCCTAATCGAATACCCTTTATTTCTTTTTCTTGCCTGATTGCTCTGGCTAGAACTTCCAGTACTATATTGAATAGGAGTGGTGAGAGAGGGCATCCTTGTCTAGTGCCAGATTTCAAAGGGAATGCTTCCAGTTTTTGCCCATTCAGTATGATATTGGCTGTCGGTTTGTCATAAATGGCTTTTATTATTTTGAGATAAGTTCCGTCGATACCTAGTTTATTGAGAGTTTTTAGCATAAAGGGCTGCTGAATTTTATCGAAGGCCTTCTCTGCATCAATTGAGATAATCATGTGGTTTTTGTTTTTGGTTCTGTTTATGTGGTGAATTACATGTATAGACTTGCGTATATTGAACCAGCCTTGCATCCCCGGGATGAATCCTACATGATCATGGTGGATAAGCTTTTTGATGTGCTGTTGTAATCGGCTTGCCAGTATTTTATTGAAGATTTTTGCATCTATGTTCATCATGGATATTGGCCTGTAGTTTTCTTTTTTTGTTGAGTCCCTGCCGGGTTTTGGTATTAGGATGATGTTGGTCTCATAAAATGATTTGGGAAGGATTCCCTCTTTTTGGATTATTTGGAATAGTTTCAGTAGGAATGGTACCAGCTCCTCTTTGTATGTCTGGTAGAATTCGGCTGTGAACCCTTCTGGGCCTGGGCTTTTTTTGGGTGGTAGGCTCTTAATTGCTGCCTCGACTTCAGACCTTGTTATTGGTCTATTCAGGGTTTCGACTTCTTCCTGGTTTAGGCATGGGAGGAGGCTACTGTCCAGGAATTTATCCATTTCTTCCAGGTTTTCTAATTTATGTGCATAGAGTTGTTTGTAATAATCTCTGATGATGGTTTGAATTTCTGTGGCATCTGTGGTGATATCCCCTTTATCATTTTTTATTGCATCTATTTGGTTATTCTCTCTTTTCTTTTTTATTAGTCTGGCTAGTGGTCTATTTTGTTGATCTTTTCAAAAAACCAGCTCCTGGATTTATTGATTTTTTGTAGGGTTTTTCGTGTCTCTATCTCCTGGGCCATTCTTAATGAAAACAATTACTTAGCATTTATCTGAAATTCACATTTATCTGGGCATCTCCTAACTATTTATTTAAACTTGCTATGTGTGACAACCGTACTCTGGAGCTAGACTGCCTGGCCTAGAATCCTGGCCCTGCCCTTATGAGCTGTGTGACTCTGAGTAACTTACTAAACTTCTCTGAACCTTTTCTATTCTCTAAAATGAAGTCAGTGCTATCTCCTTTGGAAGGTGGTTGTGAGCATTAAATGATTTTAAAAAGGTCACACACCTAGCACAATATCCAGCCATAAGCACTCACAAAACAGTATCTATTAATATCGTCTCCCGGGAACTCAGAGCGTGCTGGTGACCTCTGTTTCATCGCCCAGCGTATTGTGTTTGGGATCCCCTGCCTGCCTGTATTTCTGTCACGTCAGACATTGAAAATCGCTGAAACCAAAAAGGTTTTACCAGCCCTTGAGATTGGCTGATGTTTTCCAAGTCCTATGAACATATGTAAAGCGCCACTTGCAGTTTAAATGTAAAACAAGAAGGCAGATGTAGCCAGTGTGCCCAGCAGGAGAAGAGGACTTTGCAGAGCAATGGTGCTGAGCACCCACCAGCTTTGAGAACCAAGGGGTGCCCAAGCCCTTTAATTATTAGCGGGGAGAGATCTTCCACACACCGCTTGTGGCCTCATTGACAGATGGAGTTATTCATGGTCCCTGCCTCACTGGGCTGCTGGCAAGACCACGTGAGACAGGTGTGGATTGCTCAGTACTGTGCCTGCAGTGTGGACAGACTCCCAGCCCTGGGGGAAATAGCCATGCACTCTGGAGCTCTAGCCTGGATGGCTACTGTGTCCCCACTGCACACTGACATACAAATTGTGCGACTTTAAACACATTACTTTCTCTCTCTAGGTTGGTTTCCTCCTCTGTAAATGTGGCTCATGGTAGTCTTGTACCACTGGATACAAGATGTACTATTGTGTGCAAATCTCTTAGGACAATGCCCACCCTGTTGTGGTTTTCATTGCTATGGTTCCTTATCTTCTGCAAGCTCGCCATTTCCTTGGAGGAGGAGGCCCCAGGCTGCTTGCGACCATGAATTCCTGGCCAGGGCATCTGTAGGAGAGCTTCCTGCTCTTTCTCCTGGCTTACAGTGAGCTGCCGCTGGGAGATGCACTCCATCCATCTGTGACAGCTCCACTCAGCCTGGAACAAAAGAGCAGCAGCAGTCCCCGGGCAGCTTTGCTGGGGGTAATGTGGGGATCTTTAGGAGGTCATGGGCAGTCTGTTCTAGTTGTTTATGGAATGGCCTGCTTTGTGGTCAGGTGTGCATCTGCACACACTCACACACACAAACACAAACAAACACACACGTGCGGCATGGACACTGCTCTGTGAGGGCCCAGTCTGCTCTTCACCCCTTCAGCAAAAGCAGTGTCACCTTGAAGAATATGGGCATGACCTAAAAGGAAGACTCTCCCACCCCACTCAAGGAAGAAGAGATCTTGAATGTTCCTATTAAAAGGGTTGAGAGTACAACTAATTGAAAAAAAAAAACATGAGCCCCTTGTTAATTGCCTGCTGTTCACACCATCCACCATTCAGGCATCATGAATTCTTCTAGCAAGCATTTAATGACAGTCCCTTTTCTCTGAAAACTGGTGCATGGAGTGGGGCTCAGAGGGGACTGGGGGTTTGGTCCTCAGTGGAGTTTGGTCCTCAGAGGAAACACACATACCTGAATGACATGGAGCAGGAGGGAAGGGTCGAGGGGCTGGAGGAAGCTGGGAAAAGCAGCCGGCCGAGGGGGTTACTGAGATGGACAGTTGCTTTTGGTTTTGCACAGAGGGACTGTGATTACTGGGCTGCCCTGAAACCTTGTCCTTGATTTTAAACTGCACACGTCCTCCAAGCCAGCATGTCTGCTCCTGGAAATGTATCCTTCAGACCTGTACACGACACTGTTTGTTCAGCACAGATTTTTAGAAACAAAAGACTGGGAACAGCCAGGATGTTCATAAATAAGAGAAAGGTAAATAAATGATTGTATATTTGAACCATGGGACATTTTGAAGTTTTGAAAAAAAAGAATAAAGTGGATCCCCTGTGAAAATGAAGAAGAAAGCAGATCTCTATACAGTGGGAAGAAAAGATCTCAAAGATTTTTGTTGAGTGAAAAATACCACAGGCAATATAATGAGTATGGAATATTCCCTTTGGTGGGAAAAAAATGAAGATATAGGAAATACAGTTAACAGTGCTCACATTTGAGGATGGGGCCTGGGGTTTGGAGGTGTGATGGAGTAATGCATCTCTATTGCATACTCTATTGATATGTTTTTTAATTCCCCATCTGTGTGTATCAATTTTTCAACTGAAGGGAAAGAAGAACAGCAAAAGAAATCCCTCCTCCACATTGTGGCATAGCAAAGGTGTCCATGGCTCGTGGCCAGGTTGGGGGTGTCGGGATGCATATTCGCAGCCCTACAGCCTGAAAGAATCCTTCCACGCCTCTTCGGGAAGATGATATAATTTGTCAAATCCCATAGCTGGTAGAACCACCTCACGGCTAATTTTCCAACATCATTTTGTCTCATAGGAAAAGTTGACTAAGAGCTTCATTTCAGTGAAATTTGCATCTCTTTGCCTTGTTACTAGAACCCAATTGAGGTAAAATAAAACAAACTGGATTTCTTAAAAGGGCCATATCAGTTAGAACCAAGAAGCATCTCTTTTGAAGATTCCCTAATCAGAAGAATGAGCACATTACAAACAGCTGTCATGAATAAGAATCCTTCATTTTGCTGTGACCCTGTGAGCCTGGATGCAGTGAGCACTGAATTTGTTCTTTTCAATTGTTAGAAGAAAACTGAACAAAGACTCAGGAGCCCTGGGCTCCTGTCCCAGCTTGGGCAATGTGTTTGCAATTTAGCATGGGTCACCTTCCCTCTTGGGCCTCAGTTTCCTCATTTGTGAAGGGGAGGGTTACTCAGCACTCCCAGGACCTATCAGGTCTGATATATCATCGTTTTATAAAACTAAATGAAGGCACAGTGAAGCGTTGGAGGAGAAAATTCCCCAGCCATGGTTAACAAGATGGTGCTGCTGGCTATGTCTGCCTGAGTAGACCATTTTTTGAGGGGAGATCGTAAATGTTAGAATCATTTCAACAACACTGAATTTGAACAGCTCTTGAAGGTTTTCCAGCTCCTCAATGTTTTTGTTCTCCTCTACAGCCCAACCCCACCCTGGCGTTTCCACCCAGGTGGCTTCAGTTGCTCCAGAGTCCCATCCTCTAAGTCCTCCTAGTTATATCCATTCAATACTGGTTCTAAGTCCTGCAGAGAATCACTGACCTTCTCTGGAGTAAGCAGCCTCTTTCTACTTTTCTTATAAGGCTCTTCGGCTTCTGCTGCCAGGGCTGGCTTCTAAGGAATGGGATTTTCTAGTTCCAGAGCCCAAAAGTTTTCTAGTTGGTGTTTTCCTACTTTATATCATATTACTTTAAAAAAAAAAAAAAAAAAGGAAGAAAGAAAAAAATTCTTTAAAGTGCTTAGAGAAGGCAGTGGTGGGGATGGGGGAGTGGCAGTGCTATTCATTAGAATTCCTATAGAGTAATCAAGTCTCTTCATTCCAAAGAGTGTTATTGCCTAGGAATTAATATTAGATCTGATTTTGAAATAAGCCTAATGATGATGACTTTTGGGGGGGCCTATATTTTTTGCTGTATTTGCATAAAACCCTTAACTTGGCACATGGAAGTTAAAAATATAAATTCTACCCTTAAAATCATAGTCATACCCTTCTTGTTAGCTTATTATCAGGCAGAAAAGGTCATTGTACACAGGGACCACAATTAGGCTAACTTAATGTCATTTCAAATGTTGCTTTAAATATTAAATAGCTATCCAGGCACAGATGTAGATATTTTCAGAAGGCCTTGGGTTCGTCAGCATAGGAGAGCTTGGAAGCACGGACTCCCTGGAGCCTTAGAGGTTTTCCTGAGAGGCTGGCCCTGGATGCAGTGAGGTGGACATCTTGGCATATGAATATTTTTTGTAGACCTTTCATGTCTTCTAAGCTACAGCATCCCCTCTGATAGTTTCTGCATCCCTGTCACTATTCACACGATGAAGTTGGCAACACACACACAATATGATATACCCTATATTTGTTATCTATTGCTGTGTAACAAATCACTCAAAGATGGGAACAAATTTTGATCTCAGCTTCCATGGGTCTGGACTTTGGGAGTGGCTTAACTAAGTGGTTCTGTTTTAGAATCTCTCTTGACTCTCATTTTTCTCCCTTTTTCTATGCACACAATTTTCTCTCTGCTCATAGTGCTTTCCCTGGTCTTCCTTTATCAAGTGGTAAGCTCCTATTCATCTCACAAAACCCTGATTAAATAATCCATCTCCTTTTTAAAAAATCTCCCTTGCTCTCCCTGGCAATTAAGTTCTACCTCTAGAGTCCCATGACATTTGGACATCCCTCTATTAAGATGATATCTGATGATTTTTTAATGTGTATGCATGGTTGCCAAACCTGTGAGGACCTATATGGTAGCCAGTAGCCCCATGTGGCTATTTAAATATAAGTTGAAATTAATTAAAATAATAAATTCACTTCCTCAGTCACACTAACCACAATTCAAGTACTTAGTGTTCACACATGGCTGGTGGCTACTGTGAACCAGCAGTTTGGGGAGGGTCAGGCCAGCTCTGGACACCAGACACTCCTTTCTAGCCCTAAACTGCTGCGGAGGCTAGAAATGAGTGGGAAAGTTTCTGGAATAACTTTCGACTCCTTCACTTTGCATATTGTTCATTTAAACTTTTGACTTAGAGTGAGCCAGAAAAAAAAATGCTGTATTCTGTTTAAACAGAGTGAAGTTTGTCCACTGGTGAGGATTCCAAATATAACATTGCTTTTATCTCATCCAGATCTCCTGTGGACCACGTTTTAATGTGTCAATTAAGTATTTAAGTAACGAGTATGGCGTGTCCCGGGGAGATAAACACTTGTTGAGATAGAATGGAAAGGACAAACAGCTAAAGCTGTCAAACTCTGTGCTTGGCAATACTCTTGCCTGGCCACTGCTTTGGAAGGCTTTGAACCTTTAATTGGCCTCTAACAGCAGATTGACAACAAACTAGATTTCCATCAACGTACCTCTGATTTGCCAGTATTTTGAGCAATAAATTGCTAGCTAATAAATTTCTCATAGCTTCCTTTGTAAATGCCAGCGAAAGCCCTAAACATTCCATGTAGATTTAATTACACATTTAGTGTTTCTGTAATTTTGAATTAATTACATGCCAAACAGATTTATGTTCTATGTACTTAATAAACCTCCGTAAGTGCCCTTTTAGCAATCAATTGGTATTTAGGACCTGGTTTGCTTTTTAAAAATAATGGTTCACATCTCTGGGTCTTGTTGCTCCTTCCATATGTTTGGGTGTTGATAGAATTAGAGGCACCAGATGTTGGTACTGAAATGAAAACAGAATGGCTGTTGGATAGTGGGGTTTGGGGTATGGGGTGAGGAAGGGGAATGAGATCATATTTGGATGCCAGAAAGCCAGATCATCAACTTAATCAGCAGGTTGAAGTTTCGGCATTTGTCTGGGATCATGGTGTGGTGGGAGCAGATGGTGCACTTTGGCAGCAGAGACAGGTCTCAAGAGAGGGACAACGTCTTTCCTATTTCCAAGTGGTCACTAGGGAAATTTTTTTGTTTCTGAAGGTAACCATCAGGTAACTGAAGGCAGGTTGTTGTATTCTTCCGCGGGGCAATCTTCTTTCCAAGCTCCTTGGGAATCTTATTAAATTTATGGGGTTGCCCAACACTGTTAAATTTTTATGAGTCTTGTCTTGATGCATTTTCATGAAAGCCCTCTGGAATGGGCACATAAGCTGGGGGGATGTTTTACAGATGAGGAAACTGAGATCCAGAGAAGCCAAGTCACTTGCTCGGTGAGGAAAGGGTGGAGTTGGGATTCAGAAGGGGCCAGATGGGCCTTGCTCACTTTGTCGTGAAGCGTTTGTTCCTATGAACAGAATACCAGATGTTTGTCATTCTTAATTACATTTTTATCTGATGCTGTTTTTTTTAACCCCTTGTATTAGTCTGCTTGGGCTGCTATAACAAGCTACCAGAGACTGCGTGGCTAACAACACACATTGATTCTTTCATTTTGGGGGGTAGCAGTTCGAGGGTAGGAGGCCAGCATGGGCAGACTTTTGGTGAAAGCCCTTTGGCTGGTTTGCAGACAGCCAGTACCTTCTTGCTCTGTCTGCTTATGGCAGAGCAGGAGCAAGTGAGCTCTCTGGTGTCTTCTTGTAAGGGCACTTGTCCCATCCCAGAGACCACCTGCATGACTGTGGCTAAACCTAATTAACTCCCAAAGGCTTCCTTTCCAAATGCCATCACTTTGGGGATTAGGGCTTTGGCATATGAATTGGGGCAGGAGGTAGGGGCATGGTTCAGTCCACAACGCTCCTGAACTGGCTAATGAAACTCAAGTTGAGGGGAGAAACCAGAATCTTTCTGGTTTGCATGACCATCACACTAGCAAGCATTGCCGTATGTACTGTGGAGCCACCTCTCAGTATGAAAACAGCCACCTCATTTCATAAAAGCCTGCAGAAGAGCTGCTCTTTTGGAGCACAACTAGAAGAGGCAGCCCAGTCCTCTGTGTGTGAAGATACAAGTTGAGTGACCAGAGAATGGAGGCAGATTGGGGTGATGAGGAAAGGGCATCTGTGAAATGAAAAAGCAGCTCCTTGGAGTAAGACTGGAATTTTACATGCAACTGAGTCACGTCAGTTCCCCCTCTTCAGGGCCAGCATCTCATTTCCCTTGTCGTCAAGAGGTCATGAGGCTGGTTCACTGGTGTGGGATAAGGGTCACTGCGCTGTCACCAGGATGTTCTTCCTAGATTTGGGTGAATGTCGTGCAGGCAGATTGTATCCACCTGAGCTCCATTCTCTACCTCCTGCAGAAAAATGCATGCAATCAACTCCTCTCCCAGCCATCTTTACTATTACTGATGGCAACTTTAAAATGGGGCTATGTGAAATAAAAGGAGAAACTTGCCATTTTTATCTGTATTTTCTCTTTATCTGAAGACGTAGCCAGGCCTATGAAATTAAGCAGTAACATGGCAGGCAGCCGTCATTATTGCTAGATAATTGACTGCGTATCCTGAATGAAACAAGGGTGGTTACAGAAGAATAAAGTCAATCATCATTTATTAATGGTGGTTACAGAGCATAGCAGAGCAATTTATAAATTGAACAGTTTTCTATTTATATTTTTTAAGGCACAAGGCAGGGTATATGGGATAAAGGATGTGACATTTAGCTGGTGATGCTGTGCTCATGATTTTGAGATTTTTTAAAAAATGAGTTCTTTATTAGGTTGACTTTATAATGCACCTTTATTGTGCACCTTGTTCCTTTGAGTGAAAGCTGCTAAATATGCTAGTTATCTCCAATCTGATTTGGGTGAGTGGATATAGTGACTATTAGTGTCTTTACGTGGGCCATATGGTGCATTTTATCCACACATATATGTGTGTCTTTAAACATCAGAAGAGTACATGTTCAAATACATAAAAAGAGATGTAAGAAATAACTGGAGGAAGACCAGAGCAGTGTCAGCTAAGCTCATGAGATGTTTTAATCACAACGTGGGTCATTTTAACTCGTCCTGAACTGAAAAGTAAGGAAAAATATTATTGACATCAGTAATCTGTCGGTACTCTTATCAGAGGATGGTTTTAGGCGTTGCTAATTTTTGAATACATTTAAAAGTTTTTTTCTGTTTTTGATTTTTGTGGGTACATAGTGGGTGTATTAGTCCATTTTCATACTGTTATAAAAGATGCTACCTGAGACTGGGAAATTTATAAATAAAAGAGGTTGAATTGACTCACAGTTCTGCATGGCTGGGGAGGCCTCAGGAAACTTACAATGATGGCAGAAGGGAAAGGAGAAGCAAGCACCTTCTTCACAAGGTGGCAGGAGAGAGAGAGAGAGCGAGAGAGAGAGCGAGAGAAAGAGAGAGTGAGCAAGAAGATGGAACTGCCAAACACTTTGAAACCATAAGTTCTCATGAGACCTCACTCATTATCACAAAAACGGCATGGGGCAACTATCCCCATGATCCATTCACCTCCCACCAGGTCCCTTCTCTGACACATGGAGATTACAATTCGAGATGAGATTTGGGTGGGCACACAGAGTCAAACCGTCTCAGTAGGTGTATATATTTATGAGATGCATGAGATGGTTGGATGTAGGCATGCAGTGTGAAATCACATCATGGAGAATAGGGTATCATTACCCTCAAGCTTTTAATCTTTGAGTTACAAACAGTCAAATTAGACTCTTCAGTTATTTAAAAATGTACAGTTAAGTTATTATTGACTGTAGTCACCCCGTTGTGCTATCAAATAGCAGGTCTTGTTTATTGTTTCTATTTTTTGAATGTATTTTTACCTTTAAGTTGGAGGTTTAACTTCATGCCATCAGTTAGCTACCATCATGTAATTTATGGGAGGCCAAGTGAATTTAATAAATTACTTATTTGCAGATTAAAAGGTTTCCTAACACTTAAGATTACTGAATGGACTAAGAACCATTTGCGAGTATGAACACTCCGTTTTTTTTTCCGTTTGTCCTATTGGCACACACTTGCACAGTTGTGGGAGGTTCTGTTTCACCCATGACTTCATAGCACTTGAGACCTTTGATCGTTTGCATTCCAAGTCACATTTTTACCTATAAGGTTCCTCACTAACCGATCCAGAAGTAAAGATGACCTCTGTGGGTAGCGTACTTTTCCCTGTTTTGCTTGTGTTGTTTTGTTTTTACCACCACGTGGCTTAGCTAGTTCTCATTACATCTGCTCTGCTCTATGGAACTGCCTGAACGACACAGAGCTAGACTCACAGTGTCTCCTCTCGCCCCCCTTGAGTCGTTCTTCACAGCTACTTGCAGGCAGTACAAACCATTTTGCTATTTCACTTCTTTCCCCAAATACTCTTTATTTGCCTGATATTTGGGTCCCAGGAATGCTCGGTGTTTTATGCAGATGTTGCCTTGTGCATGATAAATAAAATGGATGACTGCACAGCTGGATTCCTGCAGATCCTCTGCTCAGAGACCATGCCCTCCCATCAGCTCCTCCTCTCTGCTATGAAATCAGCAATGAGCCCTTCCCTTTCTGTGTTTCCATTAATTTTTCCTTCAGCACATCTGATTTCGATTGCAGAGTCTCTGGGTAGAGCCCTGATTAGCTTTTCTCTTGGAGTCAGTCCTCTTGTTGCTTACAAAACGAGTGCAAATCATGAAAACGATCCTAAACCAAACCCACTAGCGGGAAATGGTGTGGGGGAGGCGAATATTGTGGTGGGGTGATACATATTTGAAAACTCGCTGAGTTGGATGCTGTTTGCCAGAGATTCTGCATAAACAGTGGTGATTGTCAGGACGTATCTTCCTTGCAGTATTTCTGCTGGGAACTATTGGGCAGGCCATATCTGGAAGATTCCTTCTCTTTCAAAAAAAAAGGAAAAAGAAAAAAAAAGACAAGAACGCATCATCTCTCCCTGCAGCATCCTACTTCTAGCTTCTCCTGCCCACTCAGCATAGACTTGGAATTTTGGCCCCAATCAAACCTTTTGTGTCTTTTTACACAATGGCTGGGCCCCTCTGAGGAGGGATGGGATGAGAGACAATTTTATGCATTGTGTCAGTGTTCCATGATTGGGTCAAGAGTACATCCCTTAGAATAAGAAAAACAGCTTATGGATGAGAACAAAACCATCATTTCAAATCCCCACACAGTCACCCCCACCCACCGTGGTTGGAGTTGACATTTGGAAGCGCCCAGTCTTGGGAAGGAGCACAGTGCTGAACGTGCACTCTGCTAACATCCCGGGTTGGAGGGAAACAGATCTCACCACCAGCTCTTCTCTGTTCCAGCTAAACTTCCTGCATTGGTCATAAATATTTAAAGCTACAGTCAACAAAGTTTACAGATGGGGAAGTAAGGAAACCCAATCCTGCCTGCAATGCCTTCTGTGTCCCAGGTTCTGCCTGGTCTATCCTTCAGAATAAGGTCAGTGGCTCATGGCTGAGGAGGAACAGAGGCAAGCCTTCAGAACAGGTCCTTATTCCTAAGGAAAGCTGCTAGCCCCCGTCAGGTGCACAAACCTTTCGTTTTACTGTTCTGACTGCTGAGAGAGGGGCGTGTAATAGATCCTCAGATGGAAAGATTTGGAAGCAGTTATTTTACATCCATGCTTTGGAAATCTTGGGTCCACAAGCTTATTTTGAGCAGCTGGGCTCTGCCCAGCTCTGTGCAGGAATTTGGGGATGTGAAACTCAAAAGGCACAAGCCCTCCCCTCCAATAACTCACTTTCACAGTACAAGGTGGTATATGCTCCAACACAGGGCACTGGAGGCTTATCAAGATGTGCACAAAGTGCTATGGGGGCTTAAAAGACTGATTCATTCATCCAACCAACCAGGAGAAGCAGCTACTATATGCAATTGGGCTGGGCTCTATGGGTGGGTGTCAAACGTGAGGAAAAAAGACAGACTCCTGCCTTCATAGGGCTAATAAAAAGTAGGGGTGGTGTTGAGAGAAATAAGCCTTCATCTAGGGAGCTACCTTTGTTGGATCTTGAAGGAGGTTTTCAGATAAAAAAGTGGATGGTGATTGAAGAGAGGACATTCCTGGCAGAGGGAAGTCAAGAGCAAAGGTGTGCAAGTGGCCAGCATGACTGAAGTGGGTAGAAATGTCACGAGTTTCCCCAGGCACATGGGTACCCAATAGGCAAGAACCTTGTAGACCAAAGAAAACACTTTGGATCTCATGCAAGCTGGTGATTGTCCAGGACTGTGTTTACTCAAAGATCAGGACATCTTCTCCTAATTTTTTAACCCAGAGGAAGCCCCTTTTTCTAATTCTCACAAACACCCTGTATGTTACTCACTATATTATGAAAACACTGGGCTCTGCTGCATCCTAACACAGAAGACAGAACTTACTGGGGTGAGGAAGGAAGTTGGCTCTGCTCTTGCCTTGCCTATGGAACTGACGCTACCTTAGCCAGTTGTCTAGATGGGTAGTGGCAAGGGGTCTTCTGGGACAAGGGCTACCCTCTGAATTCTGCGAGAACAAGACCAAGAAATTAAAGTTGCATAAGTCCTACCTCTGGGGTAAAAAAAAAAATGGATGCAATTGCAAGTTAGTAGATTGTAGATATCATCTTGTTGAATAATATGGGTGAGAGGCAGGCTTTATCATGTGAGAGTATATGCTGATTTGGAAGGTCCAACTCTAGTGAGATGGGTGGCTCACTTTCACAGATAAAATTGTCCTCTGAATATAGGGATGAGCCTGAGACTTAATTTAAAAAATCTTCTTTATTCAACTCCAATGAGACTATACTGGAATAGCATAATACACATTTTTATAACATATGAAAATGGTTTTGAAGATAATATTTTTTCTGCTCTTTATCCTTTTCTTGTTTGAAAAACCTATAGTCTAAGTACATTATAGTTTACACAGCATTCTCGTAAGTGTATTCTTCCTAAGAACTTCTTTTTTAACATTTTATTTTAGAGATGGAGTCTCACTATGTTGCCCAGGCTGGTCTTGAACTCCTGGCTTCAAGCAATTCCTTTTGTCTCCCAAGGTGCTGGGATCACAGGTAAGAGCCACTGCGCCTGGGCCCAGGAACTTCTTAAAGATCGGGGTGGAGATTCGTATGCCCGTCGCATGGGTGAGAAAACTCAAAGTCAGAAATATCCCATGACATACTGTGGCATGTGATTGATTCTGTGTCTGTTTTGGCTACCCTGGGACCTCAGAAGGCAGGGGGTCTGTAAGAGGCCATTAGGGATGTGAACCCTGATCTCAAATCCTAATCCAATATTTCACTGGGTACCTCGCCCACAGCTTTTGGTGCTGATTGGGCTTCATTCCACTGCTGAGATGCTGTGGCTTCCAGAAACACATTTGTACACTGGGGAAAGCATGTGACTCCGGTCCCCAAAAGAGTGACTGACTCTGCAGCGGCCCTGGCTCCTGAAGGTGATCACCTGGCAGTAGAGGAGTGTATTGCTGTGATTTAGTTTTATTCTCTGAAGTCACCTACAGTAACTCAGTATAGCCTGAAAGGGGCTCCTTGAGACTTTGTAAATTGGCTTTTTCATTCTGGTGTATGTAACATTCATCCCAAATGTGAACACCTGGTCCTCCAGCCATGGAAAGAGAACTCTGAAATAATTATTTCTCTTCTTGGTCACATTTGCTCTAGATTTGTTTTTGAGCCCTTCCCAACTCATTGCCTTATTTCTTACTCTCACCCAATGTTCCAGTTCCCCATTCACCTTTCTGAAATGCCGTTCCTATAGACCGTCGTGCAGACACTGGGCTGCTGATGGTTCGGCTATATTTGGAAACTCAAGAAGATGAGTTGTCGGCAGTTGAAGTCGATCCTACAGGACCTGAGACCCGAAGTTGAGTCAATATACACGCTCATTCCATTTCTAACTGTCACTTTCAGGTGTGCTGTACCTAGGCCCATAATGAAGAAACAGAATGGAAGTCACCTCCTTCCTGAGACAGGGTCAAAGGGTGCAGTCTCTAAGGTTTCCATCAATCCTGAGTGTGTTATTCTGTCTCCTCTCACCTCTGCCCACAGGTATATAGTTCTTAGCTGGGTACAAAGTTCTAGAAGCTGTTTCAAAGTTGGGTCACCCTTCGATTCCCATTACCAGTCTGGACCTAAAGTGGAACTTTTTGTATTAGAGTTGTGGGACTTTGGTGTATGTAGATCCTTCATGAGTGGCTTAGCGCCATCCTCTTGGTGATGAGTGAGAGTTCACATGAGATCTGGTTGTTTAAAAGTGGGTGGACCTCCCTCTTTCTCTCTTTTGCCTCTGCTCTTACCGTGTGATATGCCAGCTCCTCCTTGGCCTTCCACCATGACTATAAGCTACCTGAGCTTATAGCAAAATAGCTCCAAAGCAAAATTATTTCTCTTTACTTGGGAATCATAAACTCCCAACCTCTCCTGGGCCCATTCTACTAGAATGGAGATAGCTCCCTGAACCTCTGATGGATCAAAGCACCTGGGTGTGGGAGGACGAGGCAAGGGAAGCAGTCTATGCCTTACAGTGATTCCTTGGAAAATGAGATGTGGTTCCCAAGATGACAGCCTCTCAGGCCTGGCTTATTTAAAGTCATATGAGTGATGCTGCCTAAAAGCTCTATGCATAGGAGACCACATTCTAGGACTAAGGCCCACTTCCTAGACACCATACTTCCTTGGGCCATAACCACAGCTAATTGCAAATCTAATGCTAAGGGGAAAATATTCAGACTCTCTTTGGAGTTGTCTTTTATTCTGTTTCTTCAAAATGATTGCCCAAGTTATGGGCAAGTTAGGAAGAACGTATAGCTCGGCAGGCTCTGGTGTCAGAGTGACTGGGTTTCAGTTGTAGTTGTGTGACCTTAGGCTTGTGATTTCATCTGTCCATGCCTTAGTTTTGTCTTTCTGCACAATGGAGAATATCAACAGTACCCACTTGTAATGGGCTGAAAATGGTCCCCCAAAGATATCTATGTTCATTCCCTGGAACTTGCAAATGTTGGCTTATTCAGAAAAACTCTTTGCAGATGTGATTAAGTTAGGAATCTTGAGATGGAGAGATTATCCTGGATTATCAGGTGGGCTGTGAATGGCATCACAGGGGTCCTTATGTGAGGGAGGCAGAGGAAAAGAATGTAAAGATGAAGATAAAATACAGAGAAATTTGAAGATATTAGCTTTGGAGATTGGAGTGATACAGCCACAAGCCAAGGAATGCCAGCAGCCACCAGAAACCGAAAGAGGCATGGAAAAGATTTTCCCTGCAGCTTCCAGAAGGAACTAGCCCTGCCAGCATTCTGATTTCAGCCCAGTGAAACTGATTTTGGACTTACGGGCTGTAGAAGAATACATTGCTCTTGCTCGAAGCTACCATGTCTGTGACAATTTGTTATAGCAGCCACATGAACCTAATACATACCTTCAGAATCTTATTGACAGAATTTAATAAAATAATGCATGTAAAACATTTTTGTATAGTCCTTGTCATTATGTCATTATATAATAAGCCCTCAGTAAATATCAGCTATTATTATTTTGAAACTAAAAGGAAGACTTGCATAGGACAATGGAAACTAAAGCGGGGGTGGGCAAAGAGTAGGCGTCAAGCCCTGACTGGGTCACTGCCACTGGAAAGCTGAGCTTTTGTTTTCTCCTTTAACGAAAGAGGCCGAGTAAGCCCTGCCCTGCTCACCTCCCTCAGTTATGAGGATCAAATGAGTTAATGAATGTGAAAGCGCCTTGCACGTCACCCGCGTAAACTGTTAAGCTGTGGTTACAAAGGCCGGGACCAAACTGAAGCAACATCATAGCGGGCTGGGTGGGAGCTTTGTTCCTTTGGCGCTATGAGGTGAGATCATCTCTTTCAGCTTTTGTTCCTGCCTTTCTGAGCTCATTTGCTGGTTTTTCCCCTAATCCCAGCCCCTTCAGCCCCAAGTGGAGCCTCTGATGACAAAGGTTCAATGGTCCGGGTCAGCCGTGTGAGCCTTCCCTGGGGCATATTTCTTCTTATTTCCGTTTTTAAGAGGCACAAACAAAAATAAAAACAAAAACAAAAATGCACTCATCTTAAAAATGATTTATAATGCCCATGGTAGAGATTAGGTCAATGGATTCCAATTTAACTTTCAGAAAGGTTTGAGATGTTTCCAATGTATTTTTTTTTTTTTTTTTTTTTTTTTGGCCAGAGACCCATGAGATCCAGCATCAGGGTGTCAACTTAGATGAGAACAAGTCAACCCTTGTTAAATGCTTGAAAGTGGTGAATTCATCTGTAAAGATATCCAGCCTCCCAGGAAATGTGCTATTTTAGCCTGGGTTTGCAAAGGAAAACACACAGGAGGAAAATGGGCCATTTCTGCCCATGATTTGCTTTCATCATTGCTGGTGTTTCCTCTACTCTGTAATCCCCAAGATGGTCAAAGGTGTGCGCTGTGAAGACATCTCGTTGCCAGAGGACTTGGGATATTCCACCAGTTCATTTATTCTGATCTACTTGCCCACTGGAAAATAGAGGGCCTCATTCATCAGGATTTATTCATTGAAAAAATATGTGTTGAAAACCCACTGCATTCCAGGCACTGTGTCAGGCACTGGGGAGACAATGATGAATCTGACGTATGTGGGGATCTGAAGTTTACAGCCTTGGGGGCTGACAGTCTTGACCAAACAGCAACAGGACACTGTGAGACTGCCATGGTGCAGAAGGGATGCCTGGTGCTGGGAGCACCTCCAGCGGTCAGGAGGTTTCTCTGTGGCAGCATGATGGAGCCAGGCCTGAGGGATGAGTAGGGATCGACTGAACCAAAAGGAGAAGGAAACACACTAGATCCAGAGAGAGCAGTGTGTGCAGAGGCCCGAGCGTGGGAAACATCGTGATGTGTGAGAAGAACCAAGAGGAAGCCAGTGGGATGGAAAGCAGAGGAAAGGAAAGCTTAGATGAGGCCGAAGGAGTCATTGCAGAGACCAAGATGGCAGCCTTGCTGGCCATCTCAGAGCACACACCACTTGGGGAAGAAACAGCTACCTTCGCAGTCCTACTCTCCTGGAGATACGTTATATGTGCCTCCTCTCAGCTTGTCTGATTTCCATGCTGATCTTGACTGAGCATAGAGCCCTTAGAAGGTTGAACCTCAAAGGCTGGTGATCTTTAACTCAGGCTTATTCTAGGTCTCCTTTTCGCCTCCTTCAGAAATAGGGGTTTGTCTCTATGTCCTTTCAGGACTTGGCTTCTGTTCTGAACCAGGATATCTTGCCCTGGTCTTGAACTTCTGTCTCTAGTTTCTTCATTCATTCAACAATGAATGTGTGTGTGTGTGTGTGTGTGTGTGTGTGTATTAAGACATATATAAAAGAAAATATGTATAATGTAATGTATAATATATACATATATTTGTATATTTTGAGACGAGTATTGCTTGTTACCCAGGCTGGAATGCAGTGGCATGATCTTGGATCACTGCATCGCGGCAACCTCTGCCTCCTACATTCAGGTGATTCTCATGCCTCAGCCTTCCAACTAGCCAGGATTATAGGCATATACCACCACAACGGGCTAATTTTTGTATTTTTAGTAGAGACAGGTTTTTGCCATGTTAGCCAGGCTGGTCTCGAACTCCTGACTTCAAGTGATCTACCTGCCTTGGCCTCCCAAAGTGCTGGGATTACAGGTGTGAACCACCGTTCCTGGGCTTCATTCAACACATATTTATCTAGCCCTTATCACATGGCAGCACTGGTCTAGGCCTTGGCAGTGCTTTGCTGAGCAGAAGAAGGCCTGCTACCAGCTCTCATGAAGCTGAAGTCCTGTGCTGGGGAGAGGGCTATTGGTCTTTACAATTAGATATCACTTTCCCCATTGTCCAAACCTCCTGCTATCATCCTCCATGGATCCCCACCTTCCCTTATCACAGGAGCTTGGAGATGGGTCAGACTCTAGTCCATTTGCAATGGACAGCACAGTCTTCCCTGTAATAGACCTGAGTTAGCTCCCAGCTCTGTTCTCTTGCTTCTTGGCTTCCTAGCCACAACTTAAGGCTGGAGCTGAGATATTACAAGTATCTTGCTGACATCCACCACCCTGCACTGTGATTCCAGGTGTTCAGAAAAGCTGCCTTCATTGTTATTTTCCTCTGGGCACATGTCCCTGCTTATCATCGGCAAGTCTTCTGAAGGCAGCATAAGTACCTCCCAACAGTGGCTTATTCCCACTCGCCAGCAGTTAATGAACTGTTGCTGAGGATGGTTAATGCCCTGTGAAATCAGTCATTAATTGTAGAAACAACTGATTTCAGAGAGATTGAGGCAATTACTAAAGCCGTTTATGATGGCAGTGGCATAACAAAACACACTGCCATGCTGCCCATTCATCATAAGGAGCAAAGCCAGCTCCATGACTTTGAAGTTTTTCCCTAAAAGGGAATGGTCATGGCTGCTGAGCTCCATCATCCCCTACAGCCACACTCCTAAAACCCTGGCTACCTACACTAGAAGTCAGCAACAACGGTGCTCCTTGGGGGAAAAGAAGTTCACCTGCTAATGCCTGGCAGAAGGAGGCAGCATCGGATAATGGATGAAGCTGTTCTCGGGTGGTGGCTGTTCCTGGTTCTGGTGGCTTCTAAACGGCAGTCCGGGGAGCTGCTGAGGGTCAGTGGGGTTTCTCCAGGTGGTCTCTGAGCTGGCTTCTGAAAGTGATGATTCTGAGACGTTCTCTTTATTTGTTTTGTTTCTGGGGAGAATTTAAAATAAGCTGGCCCGTTTGTTAGTAGTGCATCTAAAACACGTTTATTCATTTGCTGTAAAATGCAAGTTTGCCTCCTGACAGCTCAGAAGTCAATCGTGTTAATAGAAACCAATAATAGTCTCTCTCTGAGCTACCTCTATCAAGACAGGGAGGATTTTCAGATTCCCATCCTCCAGTCTCCCAGCTGTTTCTGGAGCCCTAGGGAGTGTTTTGTATAAACGCTTGAAGAAGTCCTCAAAGGCCCTGATCCTGTTGCCCTTGACATCCTCAGCCAGGGTGGTGTGTAGGAATGCCCACCCCCTTAGTGACCCTGCATTGACAGCCCCTGCTTCAGCATGAGGCACTATCGCCCGTAACATGCAGAGAGAATGGAGACCATGGAAGGTTTCTTAACAGGCAGAATTGCAGAACTATTATTGTCATTTTGCAAAAATCACCTAGGCCACAATTGGGTAAAGACGCCAGGTGTGTACTCATAGCAGGCTGGTTTATAATACTGAAATACTGGAATTGTCCTACATGATCAATCACGTAGGGTTAGAAAAGTACATTTCGGCACATCAATATGGTGTAACATTGTGCAGCATTTAATATAATTGTTCAAATCTATGCTTACTGACAGAAAATAATGCCCATAGTATCTTACTGAGTGGAAAAAAGTAAGCAACCATAGGTGCATGATCTCATTTTATTGGAAATGCACACACATGTGGGTATGTGCATGTGAAAGGGTCTCTGTTGATAAACTAATATGTTAACAGTGGTTATTCTGGGAGATAGAAGATGACTTTGAAATTCCTCCCTGTGCTTTTGGATACTGTCCGAATTTATTGCAATGATCATATCTTGATTTTATAATAAGAAAAAACCTTTCTGTTAACATTTAATTGAAACCTGTTCTATTTTATTCATTGTAATAAAATGATACCCTATCGGGATTTCCTAAAGCTCTTTATGTTACTTGCCTTTATTTGCCAAATTAATATCAAATACTATTAGGAAAAAGCAATCTTAAATTTAGAAAATTATGAAATCTCCAAATAATTTTACAGATTAAGTTGTAAAAGTGAAAAATAAATGACCTTCAATTTCTTACCGATTATATTATAAATCAAAACTAAAGACTGGTTGGGCAACATCAAAGCAAGTAGGCTTGGGGGTTGGGGGCATATGCTGACTTGAAGCAAGGATATAGGGGAGTGCTACAGCCCTACAAATAAAATATTTGTGCAGGGATGCTGGGTGCCGATGATGGATAAGGGTCTGTGGGCCACAGGAGTGATTCTTCACCACACGAGTCTGAGAATTTGTGATGACTGAATTTTTCACTCTGCCATTAATTTTGAGTCTTGTTGAATTTGCACATAATTCCAGATCCAGCCATGTCTTTCCTTGGTAATCTTCCATCCTGTCTCTAAATGTTGGAGGACTTCTGCTTGGCCCTTTTGCTGATAATTAGCTGTAACAGATACCCAAGGAAATGATCATTTCCAAGTCTCCTTAAATGAGCTCTTTCTCTTGTGAAACATCATTGCATACACACCTAATGTTAAAATACCGCAGCACAGTTGAGATTTCACTGAGTGGTGTTTTCAGATTCCAGTGCAAGGAGTTGTTTCTTTAACAAAATGGGATGCAAAGTGCATAACCTGAAACTAAATAAAGACTGTGAATCAAGTTTTTATCTAACTTATGAAGCAGCTGCAGGAAGAGAGCAGAAATTATTTAAAGGACATTTGCAAAAAAAGCTTCAACACAGTAAACACCAGTATCGCCCTATTAATGGTTGAACAAAAAGAGTATTCCATAAATCATATTTTTTTCTATTAAAGAAAAAGCCTGCATATTATCACAAGTTTTCTAACTTTAAGCAGATAGGTTATGAGTAGAATAATAAAGTGAAATCAATGCAAGACATATTCTAGTGGGAAATAGAGGTACTCCTACTAAGAATGATGCAAGACCCAGGTCAACAAAACCAAACCAAACCAGGCAACTCCCAAATTCTTCCTTTAGATTGTATCTCTTTACCAAGGATGAAGACAATCTGATCTTTATTATCTGCCCTAGTGCAGTTTTAAAATCAGTTCCTTCATTGCTTCATGTATCTATATTTTGTTTCTCAAGCAAGATTTCAGTCTGTTCAGGGCAGGGGCCATCTGCTCTGCTTGTCTTGTATTTCCAACCACTTTTGTTGTCAGGAGAGCTGAAGGCATAGCAGGTGCCTCACAATTATTGATTCACTGGGCAAGAAGGAGTCTGAATCAGAAAAGAATAGCTTTAGTATGACTTGCTAATTCCATTTGGTTGATAATAGCTTCTTAAAGCCTCTAGTCAAGAAAGATTCTGAAGGTGAATTTGGGCTGAACAGAGAGAATGTTGTGGTCGATGGATGATGTCTGCCAAGGGCACAAGAGTGGTGGTCCTGGTGCTGTGTTCAGTCCCTGTCCCTGAATCAAGCCAGCCCTGGAGCCACCACACTTCTGGACTCTGTTATATTAGATAGACACATCTCATGATTTAATGCACTATTAATACGTTTTTCTTACCTGTAGTTAAAAGCTTCCTATATTATAGAATCTCCTATTCACCAATCCCAAAACTTCAACAGAATTTTTTTTGACTCAGGAATTATAATTTTATTTGTACAAATGAATTAGAATAGTTTAATGAAAAGCCACATACAATATATGATTAGAAAAAATTCTCAAATATTCTTGTCCTTACCTAGTTGAGTAACTTCTGCCTAAGTTTCCTTAAAACCCTTCAAACCTCTGTTTTCTAATTTGTAAAAATGGAACAACATATATTTCACAGAATGATGGTTAAAATTTAAGATAACTGAAGCACACAGGCACTGAACACAGCTGGCATGCAGGTGACTTATAGAAGCTGCATCACCCACATCAGGATTCTTTCTTTCTCTTGACCTCACTGAGGAGGTCCAATCTTGACCACTTGGTAAAAACATTTGTAAGGCCCGTCGGACACGCCCACACCCCCTCCCTCTGCGGGAGCTCGGACACACCCACCCCCTCACACAGCCTAGCCCTCCCTTAAAGAACTCCGCCAAAATGCAAAAGAAGTCTTGTAAATCTACCCAATAGCATTCGAGTCTTAGCTACCCAATAACAGTCGAGTCTTGTAAATCTACCCCATAGCAGCCAAGTCTTGTAAATCTACCCAATAGCATTCAAACCCTGCCTACCTGCCAATAGCAAGCTTGCCTGCTCCCTATAAAACCCCACGTCTGAGAGGAGTCCATGCGACTTCTCCGGCCCCTCCTGTTGGACTGAAGAACCTTGCCTGGGAGCTGAATAAATTTGCATTGGATCTTCTTGTGCTGGCCTCAGTTTCTTCGTTTTAAATTCGACAAGAACCCAAGGACCCTTACAACATTGACTGTGAGGCCGGGTGCAGTGGCTCACACCTGTAATCCAGCACTTTGGGATGCTCAGGCAGGTGGATCACTTGAGGTCAGGAGTTCGAGACCAGCCTGGCCAAAATGGTGAAACCCCATTTCTATTAAAAATGCAAAAATTAACTGGGTGTGGTGGCATGCACCTGTAATGCCAACTACTTGAGTGGCAGAGGCAGGAGATTCACTTGAACCCCGAGGCTGAGGCTGCAGTGAGCCAAGATCACGCCACTGCACTCCAGCCTGGATGACAGAACAAGACTCTGTCTCAAAAACAAACAAGCAAGCAAGCAAGCAAACAAACAAACACATTCACTGTGTCTCATCACTGGAGCTCAGTCCCAGCATCTCTTCACAGAGAGCTTGAGAAGTCCTGGAGTGAGAGTTCTCACCGTCTTTCCTTTTGGACTGATGGATTTCTTTGCAAAATTGCCTGGTGATTCTGGCATCATATCCCTCTAGGTCTGGTATACCTAAAAGGCAATCTAATCAGGAAAATAAATTCAATGCAAACTAATATACAATTTGGAAACCTTCTGAGAGTAGATGCATTTTACACTTTGGAAGATTTTTGTCTTATTTTATTACAGTACTGTGTCTTCTGATAAATTAAAGGGAGATGAGTTGTTTCTGAGCCAAATAAACCCTTACAGTGAAATTAAAATTTAAATCCTTTCTGTGTTTGCTCTGTCAGACCGATGGGGCTTTGTCAGAAGGGACTTGAGCTGTGTGACTCTGTTGTATATTTTTATTTTTTTTCTTGGTCTAAGAGGCCCTTATTGACTATTTTTGTAATTTTATTAGTCTGTTACTAGGATGTTGTTCTCCAATATAAAGGAAAAGGCAGAAGCTGTAGGAAGAATGATTTAAACTTCACGAATTGATTCAACAGCAAATAGAATTTCATAATAACTAAGAGAATGGGTTTGAAATGCAGCTAGATTTGGGTGTTAATCCTTTCCTTGCCGCTTAACAGCTAGGTTACCTTGGGCAAATTGTCTACCTCTTTAAGCCTCTGTTTCCACATCTGTAAAATGGAGATGATGCTTGTAATGTTTAAACATGACTTTGTAAAAAACCTCCCAACATTTAGTGGCTTAAAACAAAAATCACTTAAAAAAATTCTCAGGCGTCTGTGTGTCAGATGACCTGGTCTGCTCTTAGCCAGGAGACTCTGCAGATCTTGGCTGGACTCCCCCATGTGACTGCAGGCTGTGGAGAGGCAGCTGCTCCATGTGCCCCTCATCCTCCTGGAGCAGCAGGCTAGCTGAAGCATGCCCCTCTCATAGCGATGGCAGAGGGGCAAGAGCATGAGCCCAAGCAACCAAGCATCGAAGCATTTTGTCAATCCTGCTGACATTTCACTGGCCAAAGTAAGCTACGTGGCCCACCCCACAATCAAGGGGCAAAGAATTATGCTTTTGCCATGGGGCTGGTTGCTGAGGTAGTAAACAATCACCAATCCTTTACCAGGTAAATACCAGGCTCATAAGGTTGTTGTTAGGATTGAATGAAATAACACACTAAAGTATTTTGCAGAGTTACTGGAGCTTCCTGAGTGCTAAAACAGGACACATATTAATTCTACCTACCATCGCTGCCACAAGAAGGTATATACATGCTCCTAGTTAGTACAAGTAATGACTTCAGGTAAAAAGGCCATTGTCAAAGCATAAAACAATCTATAAATATGGTGGTTTAAAATATCTCTACAAAATTTCTTGTCCATTCAGAAAGTGGGGTCTAATTTCTTCCTTTGGAGCAAGGATTAGATTTAGTGACTCTTTATGGGAACCAGTAGAAAAATAAGTGGAAGTGCAATGCCAGAGATTAGGTCCATGTAACTAAGGTCCAGTTTTGGTCAATGGAACATGAGGCACATTTCCTGGGAGGGTTTCTGGAAAACCTTTGGTTTTCCTAATAAAAATTAAAAAGATGCAGTTGGTATCAACCCTGTGCCAATTCTTGCCTTTGAGGTAGACATTGCTTAAAGCTACAGGTGTCATTTTGTGACCAGAGGGTAGGGTCAAGAGAATTACAGAGGTGCTTGTGTTGACATGATTACATAAAATCAACACTACCTACTTCCAGATTTATTTTTACATGAAAAAATTCATCAGGGTTGGCCAGGTTTTCTGTTGCTTACACCTAAAAACATTCTAAACAAATGTAGAATGTGAGTGGAACAGACTGAATAATGACCCTCACAGATGCTTATCATCCTCACACCCAGAACCACCAGGTGGACACTAAAGGTCAGAAAAGGTGAGGAAACGATTCTTCCCCGGAACCTCCAGAGGTAACCAGCCCTGTCCACACCTGGGTGCTTCACCAGAGTGAGGTGGGGAACACTGATATGATCTGGGCGAGGTCAGCAAAGGCTTTCCTGAGGGAGGCAGGAAAAGGTGAGCCGGTGATAGCCTGATAAAGAGCAAGGAGGGAAAGAACCAAAAAACATGTATTTGATGCTTCTTATTGGCCACTCACTATGTATGCCAATCAGTGAATTCTCACAATTATCTTATGAAGAAGATGGCATTGTTACTTCCATTTTGCACGTGAGGAGAATGAGGTGGCTTCTCCTCTCTTCCTGGTCTCCTCCTTCTTCTTCCCTCCTCTTTTTTCCCTCTTCTGTTCTCTCTTCCTCTTCTCTTTCTCTCTCCCTCTTTCTCTTTCTCCTCCCTCTCTTCCTCCTTCTCCTTCTCTCCCTTCTTCTCCTTCTCCCTCCTCCATTCTTCCTTCTCTTCCTCCCCATCTCTTTTCCCTGTCCCCCACCCTTACCCTCTTCTTTCTCCTCCTCTTCTTTGTTCCTCCTCAGCTTCTCCTTTTCCTTTTCCTCCTCCTCCTCTTCTCTTTCTCCTCCTCTTCCTCTTCTCCTCCTCCTCTTCTTCTTCTCCTCCTTCTTATTCCTCTTGTTCCTCCTCTTCCTCTTCATCTTCCTCCTCTTCCTCTCCTTATGGTAATTAGAGAGGAAAACCTTGTGCCATTAACCTCCATCCACCTGACACCTACTAGGTACCTGATGCATGTTGACTTACACATCATATGGGAGTTTGCAATGAGCTCTGTAAAAGTTTGTGCTCATGCACACACACCCCCTCACCTCCGCATACACACACGTGATTCGAGGACTTGGACACTTTTTGCTTCTGAAAAAAGTGACCGCAGTCTTTTGCTTCAGTCAAATGCTTCAGTAGAGAAAAACATTTCTCTTTTGTGCCATCGTTTGCTCAAAGGCAGATGCAGAGTGTTCGTTGAAACGCTTCCTCTCCCCTGATTATCTTGTACAGAGCTCTCCGTTTGGAAATAGTTGCAGGTTTCCTTGTCATTCTCTGGCTCTGGTTTACAGAAAAATGGATCATTTGTTGAGGCAAACTTCAAAGGCAGAGAGAGCTCTCACTTAGAAATGGTTCCGTCTTTTAATTCAGATGTAATCCTATTAGAGACACAGCTTTCAGGGCTGGGGAATCCTTGCAGGATTCTTTGATCAAGGGAGCACTTTTGAGTTCAGTGGTTCAGCTGTCCTCCCCCTAAAAATAAAGGGGACCCATTTACTATCTGGAAATGTCGATTTCTGTCATTTCCAGTGAAAGAAGCATATACCTGTACCTGTGTTTGAGTTCAGGGGAAAAAGAGGGAACGGGAATAGGGTCGTGGTGTATTTCCAACATGTGGCAATGCAATCCCTGCTCATATGCCAATAACTTCAGGTATTGTTGAATCACATCTGAAGGCATTTGACACCTGCTCATTCATTAGCCATCTTAGAACTATCTTTCTGATTCTATGAGATGAGAGTTTCATTTTGGTCTTTTATGCTTCTTGAACTCTTGTCAACTCTTCTGTTTGACAGAGAGATTTAGTCAGTCTTCACCTAAGACTGAAAAGCCCTCTGCTCTGCCAGCCTCCACCTTCCTCATTCCCCGCATCCCTGCTCATCCTGCTTCTCTCTCCTTGTCCCCCTCGCTCTTTTGCTGCCACTGCTCCTTGCTGTTTGTTACACAAAGAGCACATTCTTACCTTGGAAACTCAGCATAGTTCATGCCCTTGATCCTGGAGTGTTCTTCCACCAGAAAGAAGGATTGAGACATGAGGCTCAATCCCTCACCTCCCTCTAATCTTTAATCCAATACTGCCTTTTTTGTGAGGGTGGCTGTGTCCATCCTATTTAAGAAAGTACCACCCCCTGCCCCTCCTCTCCAACATTCTCTCTCTTCTTGCTCTGCTTTATTTTGGAGCACTTTTCACCATCCAGAATATTACACATTTACTCATTTATTGGATGTCTCCTCCAGGAGAATATAAGCTTCTTAAATTCAAGGGTTTTCGTCAGTTTGGCTCACTGCCGTATTCCCAGAACTTGAAGAACAGTGCCTGGCAAACAGAAGATGCACGCGAAAAATTTTGTTGAATGGATGAATGAAAGAGTTGTTTTTTGACTTCGGCAAGTGAGAACATTAAGTTAGAGTTTAGTAACACTCCTGTGTTCCATTGTGGCTATTGTTACCTGTGCCTTTTATTTTAGACAAGTGACATAAACATCTGAACCCACAATTTCTGGTCTGAAATTCCTTTAAAAGTCCACATTCTGATTCCCCAACAATCTGTTGTAGCTGCGTAGCTCATGGCATTATTTAACATGCTCTTGGGATCGTTCACAGTCCAGATGAAATACGGATTTCATTGTGTTTTGAAATGCATATTTTGAGGCCTTATATCAATATAGGATTTTCAGTTTTTAAAATGAGTTTTTCATGTACAGTCCACATTTTTCATGATTTGGGGAATAAAATTTGTTGACAAGAGAGCTGTGTGCTTTTTATTTCTGGCTTGCCTCAAATGTAACCAACAGATTCACCAATAAAATTCAGATTTGAACTGTACCCCAAGCACCATCTTGGAAGTTGGAGTTCAGCAAGGCGCTTGACTAAGATCTGGCATGTGAGGCGTGGGCAGACACTCAGGGAATTGATTTTGAATAAACACCAGTGTCAAAAAAATGAAGAATGGTGGAAAAATCCCTAGGAAGGCAAGATATCTGAGGCCTGAATTTGAGAATGGTTTGGAGGAAGAAGGTTGTAATTCTAATGAAACAAATTCTCAGATGCGGCTGAACTGTCCACACCCAACTATGTGCAGCTACCCAGTTAATTCATTATGCAACACATTAATTGAGCTGCTACTATGTGCTAGGCATGTGCTGAGTGCCAGGCTCCCAGTGATGGAGAAACAGATAAGGTTCCTACCTTCCTAGAGCCCAACTTTTAGAGGGTCAGATGAAAAACTCACCAACACACGCAAGTAATCATTTGTAACCCCTACAAACTGGGATAAGATCATCGAAGGAAAAGTTCAGAGGAGTCAGTAGAGATTAACACGTGTGAAGAACTGTGACTTAGCTTGGAGGTGAGGACCTCCAGGAGGCAAGGTCAAAGTCCCACCAGGCCACATTGTCCCTTCCCCTTCTCATTCCCCCAGCATCCATTCATGTCTCTCTTCTACCAGCAGTTCATTTCTATCCTTCAGTTACTCATTTTATTTCCTAAGCCAGTGGTTTCTCAGCCTTTTTAACATCCAGGGGAGTTTCTGAGATTCTCCCATTTTCCCCACTAAGTAATTCCCTAGAGCCATCTGGCTCCAGTGCCAGCTTCTGCCTCCCCTCTGTCTTTATTTCCTGTCGTTCCAGGTCCTGCCACACTGGACCGCAGTGATTGGCTCACCTGTTCATCTCCTCTACCTGCCTAGAAGCCCTTTGAGGGTGTCATTTCTACTTTCTCGGCATGCAGCACATGGCCATTGCTTATGAAAAACTAAATGAATGATAACAGCTACCATGTATATGTGCATACAATGTGCCTGACGGTGTTCTGTTAGTTACACAACTTGTTGGAACCACTCAAATTCCTCAGGAGTTAGTGTTATTACCCCTACTTTATGGAGAGGAAACTGAGACACAAAGAGATTAAGCCATACAAACACGTAGCTGGAAGTGGCAGAATCAGGCAGCCCAACCCCAGACTCTCCAGACCGTCAACCACCATGCCCTCAATGAATGAACGAATGAATGAGTGACTGAATGAATGAATAATTTTTGTGTTATCTCATCCCATTTTATTTTTAAATATTAATAGGTATTATGATGGGGAAGCCCTGAAAATGGCAGAAAGCTTTGCACTCTACTCGTTCAAACCCTGTTTTTCACTCATCCTTGGTTTTTGAAGGTTTCATTACAAACTCCTGGAGATGGTCGCAGGGCAATGTTTTGCAGGTGAGAATTCCTAGTAAATCCCTCCCTTTCTACTTCTTCCAGCCCCAACGCAACTGTTCTCCTCAGGCAGAGTGTTAAATTGCTGGTATCCGCAGCTGGTTCTACCATCAGATTGAGAAGATATGGGAACCAGTCATAGTTTACCAAAGCCAATGCAGAGAGGCATCTCTGTGGGTCTTTCCTGCCGTCCTAAAGTGTCCCAAATAGCCTTCTCTTTCCCCTCATGCCATGTAAATAAGATAAAGTTGTCATTTACTTAATACCTGCTGTATGCCACGTACTGCACAGGTGACATCGCTTACCTCAAAGGGCACCTTCCCCAGAAGGGTGGATGCTCCACCCCTAGACGTCTCCTCGCCCATTGGTTTTCACACGTGGCTCCTATTAAGATCATCTGGAGAACCTGGGACACAGACTGAGTCCCAGGTCCTGTTCTGTTTCAAGGACCCTGGGCCTCTGTTCTTTAGCAGCTCCCCAGGTGGTTCTGCCACATATTTAAGTCTCAGACCTTCTGCGCTAAGGCAGTGGTCTTCATAGTTTAGGGCACATTAGAATCACCTGGTGAAGCCTTGCCCTGCGGAGCATCTGCTGTCCAGGTGATCTGAGTTGAGAATCACACCTTGGCCTCTATCCCCATACCTGCGGAGTGCCCTGGTCACGGGAAGATGGTAAGCTAGCTGCTTGCCCTTCCTTCTCAGCTTTTCAGGCGGCAATGGGAAGACTTGGAGGCACCCAACATCCAGGGAACAAAAACTTGGGAACAGAGGCTTTCGTGCAGGTAGGAGGTCTTTGCCTTTCATTTTGATTGCAGTGTGTTTTTGTTCCGGGTGGCTTGAGGTTGAGTTTGTTGTTTGAAACCCAGATTAATAGAGCTCACTAAGACCTTTATAACCCAACACAAGATTTCTTTTCTGTGCCTGTTGTGGGGTTGGAGGTACGGTGAGTGAAGACTGTTTCTGTGTTACATTTTCCTAAGCTCATTCACACTCAGCCTCTCCTCTGATTCTAAGTTCAGTGAGAGTGGAGCGGCCCTTTTTACAAAAGAGGAGATTGAGGCACAAGAGAGAGGAGGTGAAGTGGCCTGCTCAGGGTCGCAAGGTTGTGTGAGTTATGTGAGTGATGTGGCTGGGGAAATAACCAACGATGTCTGATTCCTAGGAGGTCTGAAGTAGGGCAGCAGGTGTGGCTTGGGCAAAATCTGCAAAAACTGTACCTAAGAAGGCACTCACAGACTGCCGCTTCTACAGCAAACCATGGTGACGCTAGTTAGACTTAGGATTCTGGTGATAAATTGGCATTAATGAAATCTCAATATCTACCCATAAAAAGAAAAACAAAAAATCCATAACAGGCCCGGTTGGGTCATTAGATCTTAATAGAAATAATACAAATTCCCGGCAGAGCACATCACTGAAGTGAGTGAGCCTGGCCCAGCCTATCCTTATCTGTAGCATCTCGATATTCTTACCGTGCGTGTGTATGTTGGATTGAGGTAACAGTAGCAACGATCAGGGAGGCAAGACTATAAGCTAATGATAGAGCACTTTCCCTGAAGGACTGAAGTAGTGAACTTGGACAAATTATTGAAACACTCTAGACTTCTGTTTCTAATCTGAAAAATGGAAACAACCATTCTTTCTTGGTAGGTTGCTGGAAAGAGGTCGTGATACCTCATTGTTCTCACTTGCATTCCCCTGGTTTCTAGGTGGCTTGGATACCTGTTAAATGTAGATGGATATCTGTAATTCTTTGATACACTGCCTGTTTATCTGCTTAGTCCAGTCTTCTTTTGAGCTGTTGACCTATGTTTTATTTATTATTTTATTTATGTACTTATTTTTAACTTTTTTAAAATTTTTTGATACAGAGTCTCACCCTGTCACCCAGGCTAGAGTGCAATGGTGCGATCTCAGCTCACTGCAACCTCTGCCTCCTGGGTTCAAGTGATTCACCTGCCTCAGTCCCCTAAGTAGCTGGGACTACAGGTGTGCGCCACCATGCCTGGCTCATTTTTATATTTTTAGTAGTGATGGGGCTTCACCATGTTGCCCAGACTGGTCTCGAACTCCTGACCTCAAGTGATCCACCCACCTCCGTCTTTCAAAGTGCTGGGATTACAGGTGTGAGCCACCGTGCCCGGCCTGACCTATGTTTTAAGAATATCACTCTTTTTCTCACAGATAGGCTTATATTGTCTTCCTGTCTCCCTTTCTTTTAGACAACTATATTGAGGTATAATTTACATACCACAAAATTCAACCATTATAAATATACAATTCAGGGATTTTTTTGAGGGTAAGTTTATTGAGTTGTGCATCCATCATCACAATGCAGTTTTAGACCTTTTCCACCCACCCAGAAATTTCCCTCGTGCCCATTTTCAGTTTATCCAGGCTCCCACCTCTAGCTCTAGGCAGCCAGTGATCTCTTTCTGTCTCTATTTGCCTTCTCTTGGCATGTCATATGAAATAGAATCAGATAACACGTAATCTTCTCTGTCTGGCTTCTTCCACTTAGCATCTTGGTTCTTAGGTTCCTCTATGTTGTAGCATGTATTTAGTATCAGGACTGCTGTTCTTTTCACTGTTGAATAGTATTCCAGTGTCGGGATATACCACCCTGTGTTCTCTCCAGTCCTCATTGTGCATGTGAGCAGATTGAGCCAGGAATACACTGTCCCCAATCATGACTGTAACCTCAGACAGGTAAAACAAGGGGCCCTCGTCACCCCCATGATCATTATCTCTACTGATAACACCACCAGGCCTGGGCTTTGCTCCTTTAACTGTGGAGAGAAGCTGCCAGTCTACCTCCCATCGAGAAGAGCCTCTGCCAGTCTAACTGTTAGAGGGGCAGTAATCCAGTGATGATGGTGGTGGTGATGGTGATGATAGTGGTAGTTCTGCTGCTGCTGGTGATGGTGGCAGTGGTGGTCATGGTCCTGCTGCTGCTGCTGGTAGTGGTGGTACTGCTGATGACGGTACTGGTGGTGCTGCTGGTGGTAATGGTGGTGGGGATGATCGTGGTGAATTCTGCAGTCCTACCCTTCTTATCTAAAGTCCAGCAGTTTTACAGGTACGCATGCTTCTCGGATAGCTGTATGCCTTTGGTGATTTCCGGAGGACTGAAATGATTGGCTTTGTCAATTTTGTCCGGCTACGGAATTGCTCTTGGGGAAATGATTTGCTGATCTCCTTGTTCAGCGATACCTGGAAGGCTCATCCTACCTCACAATCTTTTGATTGCTTTTTAACTTAGCTAGGGGTTCTATTGTCGTATAATGATTTTGATTTTGACATGTGTGTCAGTATCTCTGTTTTAGCATCTATTTTTGTCTTTTTCAGGAAGAATATCTTAAGATTATTAACATATTCTCTTATACTTTCTTCTACTATTTTACAGCTTTGTGGCTTATAATTAGAGACTCCTGTATCATGTGCAATTGCTTCTTAAAAGGGTCGTACACATGTGTTATTCCACCAAAAAAGTATCCAAATTATTTTAAGCATACTTAGCCAGTGTTGAAATTCATGTATATTTCCTCACCGTTAAAACAGATTATTTCATTATTGGTTTATTTCTATAGTTTTATGCATTCATGCTATTTGTCAAATACTTATTTTTATAAGTATTTGTAATTTTTATATGTGGCAGTTGTTGAGCCCTTGATTCTCATTATTTCCTGCAAATATTTCACCAACATGCTGTTTGACTATTGATTGAACAACTATATTTTATTGTAATAGCATTACAAAATGATTTTACAAAAACAGTAAAATAAAAGCAAAATTAAAAACATTAAGAGTGTGTTTTTTTTTTTTCTTGTGGAGAAAGAGCCTTACTATGTTGCCCAGGCTGGTCTTGAACTCCTGGCCTCAAGTGATCCTCCAATTTCCACCTTAGTATTTGTGTTTTTCCTAGTTGGTGTACACCTTTACACAGAAAGATCACCTGACAAATATTTTTTCCAACTGTTGTATAATAAACCTGTATATCACTTAATCCCCAATGTAATTTTAATGATGAAAAAGTATCCTATTACTTGGATATGTTGTACTTTAGTTCACTTCTTTCAGTTGATCCTTAGGCTCTTTGCAGTGTTTTACTGTTATATATTACATTCTAAAAAACCTGTAGCTAAATTGTTATAGATGGCTCATTTTTTCCTAGTATGCTTTGCCAGAGAACATGCTGATTTCTTAAGCTTTTGATATGGGTTGACAAATTGGCCTCCAGAAATCTTAATATAAACTACATTCTCACTAGTGATATATAAGATAATACTTGCTGTCCTTTATCCTAGGACAGCAAGTATTATCATTTTAAGAAAATGTCTGCAAATTTGGAAGGCAAAACTGTATCTTTTCAGACAAGATGGGGTGCATTCAAGGTGATATGGCTGTAGACTACAACTGCATCCTTTTAATGTGTTTAGCATACCTTCTCAAATATATATATTTTTTATAAAAAGTATATCAATATATGTATATGTGTGTACATATATAAATGTGTGTTTGTACATATGTGCATCTTTTTAAAATGGCCATTTGATACTAATGAGGTTGGACATTTTTTTCAGATTAAGCAGTTATGTTTCTGCTTTCATGAATTGCCTCATCATGTCACTTGCCTACTTTGCAAATTACAAGTTTTGATCCGTTTATTATTTACTTATGAGTTCTTCATATATGTTTACGTTACAGATAGAAGACCATGATGTTTTATAGTGTGCTTTTCTCAACTTAGACTATGTCATCAATATAATTCCATACCAATAATATAATCTTTATATCAATATCAAGAAGATACTTCTTCCCATTATCCTCTCCCTAACCGTGATAGATTGACTGCAAAAATCAGTGGGAAAAGTTCCCAATTCTTCACCTTCCTTGTGTCTGTGCCCTTTGCAATATGGCTTTGCAGCTTCTCCCATAGGAGATGGAGTCCAGCATCTGTGCTGGCTCTGACACTTGCTTCGCCAATGGCATGGGTGGAGTGACAATGGTCGCGTGAGGGTTTGTGTGCTTCTGCTGTCTCTTGGAAACCTGCAACCATCATGTAAACAAGCATGGGGTGCAGGATGCTGATAGACATTTGGCCCTATTACCCGATGGCCTTAGAGGATGACAAGCCAGCTGCCAGACTGGTCAGTGAGGTTGTCCATGACTACCAGGCCCAAATGAACTGCCGGCTGACCACAGATACATGAGCCAGTCTGGCCAAGGAGATCAGCTGGGGCTGCCCAGATTCACAGAGCCATTCAGGCATCCCATGGAGCCATCAGTCAGAATACACTGTGATTTAAACTACTAAGTTTTGTATTATTTGTTATGTAGTCATGGATATATATATATAACATATATATATATAATATATGTATGTGTGTATATATATGTGTGTGTGTGTATACATATATGTATGTGAATATATATATATATTTTAAGAAGGTAATGTAGTGCAGAATCTGGATTTTATTTTTATTCTGCATGTGACTGTAAGTTTTGTATGTATTATAACTTTCCATGGTTATTTTCATATTATTGTATTTGTACTTTATCATCATAGAGAAGTTTTTAATATTCACCACCAACCATTTTATACACTGTGCTAATGTTTGAGTTGTTTGTTTTGATTTCTCTCTTGTCCTGGTATTCTGCATATTGAGGGAAAAAAGTCATGACACAGTGCTATTTAAAAATGTGTCTGTTGTAGTCACCACTTAGTTTCACTTGAATCATAATTTGTACAAAGTGGAAGAGAGGTGTTTTCTGTTGGTTTGTTTCATTTATTTCATAACTTCATGAGAATATAAACTGTGTTTTATATTGGTTGAGACTATTATAACAAGTTCAGTACATTTATGGTTTTTATGTTTGAGTAAATTAAAATTCAGTTTCCTAAAACAAAAGTACAATGAGCAAATAAAAATTCCCCGTTATAAAGTTATTGTCTCAATTTTAAAATTATATAACAAATAACTAAACGTAATGTAGATCTGACATTAGAACTTCACATAAACAAACTAGCCAGAATTCAATTTTTGAAAGATTAAAAACATGCTGACAAAAAAGAAATTTAACTACACTGGCTAATATTTTTATTCTTAGTAGGTTTAAAGGCATCCAGGTCTGCCCTATCTTACACCCTTATTTACAGTATATATGCAGTATAAATAATTTATATGTAATAATGTTTTGCTCATGGCATTATATTCTCACAGCTTTGTATCAATAATCAAAATTTGATAATCTCTCAAAAGTTACCTATGAGTTTATGCTTTAAATCTGATTTTAATCACAGTGGAATTAGGACTAGAGAGTTTTTGGTTTTCCATTTTACTAATATTTTAGTAACTTTCTCCCCTAAAATCTAAAATGCATGTTACAATTTATGTGTCACTTCGTATCTATCACTGAATCATTTTCAGATGTGCATATTCAGCTGGGTATAATTTTCATAGGGCAGTCACTTTTTTTCCCCCTTTAAAAGACCATTAACATGGACATTATTCAGTTTTCTTCTGGCACGTATTGTTGGAAGGCCAGCATACGTTCTCTTCTTTTATAGGTAATCTGAGTTTTCTGCCTGAATACTCTTAATAGTCTTCTGTATTTGAATTTAAAAAAAAAACAAACAATAACAATAAAACAGGTTTTGTGTAGGTGTTACTTCTTGTGTTAATGTTGCCTGCCTTTCCACTTGCAGAATAAATTACTCAGCTTCATTGTAGCTCCCATTTTATTTTTGTTTCATTTGTTTTGGTTTCCTGTAATCCCAATTATCCATATGTTGGAGCTGGAACTTTGCCATGTGTTTTTCTTACCTATGAACTTCCCTCTCAACATTTATTTATTTTATTTTATTTTAACTTGGTGTTCTAGGAAAAGCATATTGAGGTTGTTGTCCACATTTTTTTGTTTTGTGTCAATTTTAGTTCACCATTTTAAATGCTATTTTATTTTTAATCATGGGGTTGTGTTTTGTTTCAATTTTTCCTTACTTACGTTGGGAACCACTATAACTCTCCAGATTGTCTTACCTACATATCTTGTTTCAGTTCCCCATACTAGAAACAGACCCAACCAAGGGCCCAACACCTGTATAGGGGAGGGCAGGCAGCCAGTAAGAGGTGAGGTATTAAGCCAACTGCTACAGTGGGCAACTCAAGCTAAATCCTGAAAGGAAACCTTGTGAAGTGGTATAAACACAAGCTCCAAATTTTCTCATTTAAGGTGTGAGGAAACTGGGACATTTGTATCGTATAACTGCCAATCACTGGTTAAGGATTGTCTGCAGGGGGATGTTAATTTTCCTGGCACCTCCAGTTTACCATGACCATGGGCAAATGGTGTTCTGGTGGCCTAGAGGCAGATCTACGAAACTCATGCAGGTGTTGGCCCTCATAAATCAGGCTGGTGTGCCCAAAAGTTGTAAGAAGGGATTATGGGAATAATGTAAGTTTTGGCTACATCAGATAAAAAGAAAATCAATAAAACTGGATGCCTTCCTGAAAAAGCTATGATAGCCAGGATGAATAGTGATCGAGGAACAGAGGTTTTGCACTATGAAGACTGGATTTAAATTCAATTTATTTCTCCCACTTCTTGTGTCTGTTTAACATTTCTAAGACCTCTATTTTCCTAAGTGTAAATTAGGTATAATAGTAGGGTAGCTTTAAGAATCAAATATGATAGTGCTTGGTATCTAATAAGGGCTTTCAGACATAAGCTTTTAAAAAATATTCAGCTATGAATTTACCTTTGAGTGCCTCACTGGCCATATCCCTTAATTTTATGATGTAGTGTTTTTTGTAATGTTCTACATAATGTGGTGTGTTTGTATCCTGTCTCACTTAGAGTCAATTTAAAGAGCTGTCTAGGTGGCAGATCCCTAAAAGAAAAAAATATCTGAAACAACAAGAACCTGCACTTGTTTTGTGTCCTGGTATTTGAAAGTGCTTTTTTTGTTGAATTTAAATCCTTTTCTATTCCTAAGTAACTGAGCTTCCATAGACAAAGAAAATTATGCTAAGAGAGGTTAAGCAATCTACCCAGGATCACACAGGAGGAAGTAACTGCGTTAGAACTAGGACCCAGGTCCCTCTGACTACTGCATCAGTGCCTTACCAGAGTCTCACGCTCCCTTTGTGTTTGAGACAGAATAATGGCCTCCACAGGTGTTCATGTCCTAATCCCCTGAACCAGTGAATGTGTTATCTTATATGGCAAAACAGACTTTGCAGATGGGATCAAAGATCTTGAGGTGGGAACATTATCTTGGATTATCTGCGATGTAATAATGAAGGTCTTTATAAAAGGGAGGCAGGAGGGTCAGAGTCAGAAAAGGAGTTGGGTGGCCTGGTGTGGTGGCTCACGCCTGTAATCCCAGCACTTTGGGAGACTAAAGTGGGCAGATCACTTGAGGTCAGGAGTTCGAGACCAGCCTGGCCAAAGTGGTGAAACCCCGTCTCTAGTAAAAATACAAAAATTAGCCAGGTGTGGTAGCATACACCTGTAATCCCAGGTACTCAGGAAGCTGAGGGAGGAGAATCGCTTGAACCTGGGAGGTGGAGGTTGCAGGGAACCTAGATCGCGTCACTACATTCCAGCCTGGGTGAATGAGCGAGACTCTGTCCCCCAAAAAAAAAAAAAAAAAAAAAAAAAGAGGAGTTGGGCAATGGAAGCAGGTGTGCATGAGAGAGAGGCCAGAGAAAAGATTTAAAGATGCTATGCTATGCTACTAGCTTTGAAGTGGAGACAGGTGGGGCATGAGTCAATGAATGTGCGCGGCCTTCTAGGAGCTAGAAAATATAACAAATTTTCCCAAGAGCTTTCAGAAGGAATGCAGTCCCATCATCATCTTTATTTCATCCCCATAAGACCCATTTCAGACTTCTGACCTCCAGAACTGTAAGATAAAAAATGTATGTTGTTTTTAAATCACGAAGTTTTTGGTACTTTGCTACATCAGCTATAGGAAACTGATATGCTTTGTAATGGTTAACAGATTTACACACCTGTGTGTGTGCTTTAGGCATGTAAAAACTGTTTATTCATTTTTCATGCAAGGAATAGTACTTAGGAGGACTTGAAGAGATGAAGAAAGTTTCTTTTTCTGAAAATCTCAGAGTCTACCTGTGAAACTTCACATAAGTAGGAGGCTTTGTCTGTGGGTTAAAATGGAGGCCAGCTTAGGTTCTCCCAGGGTGCAGAGTCAGAATTCAGATGAGTTTTCCTGATCAAGATGCAACTGGAGAAGAGTCTTTCAGAATGACTATTTCCTAGGAAGAAATGAGCAAAGATTACCCTGGGCAAAGGGAACCACATATGCAGTGACATCAGAGAAGTACCTGATGGGTCAGAAAGTGGAGGGAGTCGCCTTACATGTGGGGGTGATGACAGCAATGACAGCTGTGGCTTGGTATCTGGTTTTCCTTAATGCCCCCAATGTCTCGCAACAATGGCTAACTCTGCGATTGCTCAACGTGGCATCATGGCCTTGCCTTGGGTGCTCCGGGCTCTGGGTCCTCTCTGCAGGGAAAGGGATGCAAATCAGCATCTGCCTGGAGTTTGCCTGCCTGTAGAGGTGCCATCGAACTGCTGATTCTTAAGTACCAAATGTCAATAAAAATAATCAAAGGAAACCAGCAGCCCATAAACAATATTAACTCCAGGACTGATAGGAGGCGAGGGGCTGGAGAATATTGGAGCAACACACATATTTGAATACTTGGACACAGCCCCAGTGCAAAATGTGCTTTCTGTATAAGGCACAGATGCTGATCAGATAATCAAGATGGTAATAGTTTAATTTTATATTTTGCGAGGAAGACCATGTTCTTTCCCGCTTTCAAAATGCATCTCATCATTGGAGACGTGTCTTCTCTCCAGAGTTTAGATCCTGGGCCTTGTAGAGTTTCCCAGGTGAGCTCTAGACCTCACATTTGGTCTCGGTCTGGGCATCCTCATACCCTCAATTCTGTTACTCTTTGATGCAATAACTCAGTTTCCCTTCTACCCGGTCCCTGGCAATACAATCCAAATAGCACACCCTTTGACCTCCAGCTCCTGTATAAGATCTGAACTGATATGTTCTAAACTGTATAATGGAACAAGGGACCATCAATATTATGAAAACAATGATAACAATGATTCAGGTACTGACATAGCATGCTTGGTACTTAGCGTTCCTGACCTAGTTTAATTAACCAAGTTAACTAGTAGTGGCTTCCAACTCTCCCCTTCATTTTGTGCTGTGTGGACAGGACCTAACATCCAAAGTCCAGGTAAACTGGAAGATCTAGGCTTACGTATTCCCTGGTGTTTGAGTGAATTATCTCACTTCATTGTTTATATTTTATATAGATAGCATGTCCTGTATGCCAGGCATTCTTGTAAGCACTTAAAGATATTAACTTGTTTAATCTTCATAACAACCTAACATGGCAGGCACTGTTATCCTGGTTTTAGTGATGAAAAAACCGAGGTGCAGGGAGGTTAATAAATCCCCGAAGGTTCCATAGTTCCTACGTGGCAGAGCTGGGATTCAAACACACAGGGTTTGGCTCTGCCCCAAGGCTGCCTCTTTGGGACTGAGAAGATGTCATTCTGTGGCATCTCCCTGCCTGCTCCCCTCTGCACTGGGTTGGATTGGAAGCCGCATCTCTCATACCCCAGGGTTTTCTGGTGGCTCTGAAGCCAGTTGCAGCCCCAGGCCAGCCTGGCCCCCTGCTCTCTCAGAGAGTTGGATTCTGTTTGCTTGCCTGTTCTTGGCCTTTGCAGCATTGTGAGGCCAGGAGTGAGGAGGAGAAAATGGCTCTCCCCACCCTGTTCCTCTTGACTTGCCAATAGCCACTAGGCCCAGAGCCAGCCACCCTGTGGGAAGATCTCCAGCTCCCTGGGCCTGCTGCCACCGCAGATGTGTCCTGCCCCCAGCAGCAGAACGAGGCCCTTTCTTGGAAACTGACCAGGAGATGCCAATGGAGGAAAAGATTAAACCTCCTTCTCTGTCTACCCTGACGGTCACCTACTCCCCCCCAACCACAATCCCAGAGTGTAGGGTAGTTGTGCCCATGTTCTTCTAATGGCTTCTTTGAAGTCCCATCATAATCTCTGGGGCCTAAAGAATGTGATAATCTCTTAGAGTTTGGCAGATAGGAGCCATTCTCTAATATTCCAGATGAGGTCCCTGTAACACACATCTGCAGGACTGTCCTCCCCACCTGTGACTTGGTAAAGGCAGGTCGGGTCCCTCTCATTGAGTCCATGCCACATGCAAAGGGATTTGGTATTTTGAGCTTAGGATGGCACCTGGGCCATTCTCTTTTGTTGTTCATTCAGTCAACAGACACAGATGGACCAGGCCCTGGGTAAAGCACAGGATATCCAGACACCAACAAACCACAGTTCCTGCCTCATGCAGCTCACAATGTCCTGAGGGAAGCAGGTAAACACACAGTTAGGTGGAGGAATGCGAAAAGCTTTGATGATAGGGAACAAAATGGGACAGACAGGGTTGACTACTCCAGGGTGGACAAGAAGGTCTTTCAGGAACTGAGACTTGTGCTGGGTCCTAAGAAATGGGTGGGCGTTAACTGAGCACAGAAGAGGAGGAACCTATGTTAAGGTACCAGGAACTATGTATGCAAATGTATGAACAGGGTAGAAAATATTCCTGAGTGTTGCCCAATGCAACAATTGAGACTTGTCATGTCTCATGAATATTTTTTTTTGAGGAGGTGATGTCTGGTGCCACAGCAGCCACCTCGTGATGGTGAGGCTATTCACCTAGGATTAGAGTCAACACATTTATGCTGTTTGGTGGAATATTAAATATCCTTAGGATTTAAGTTGTGCTTTTGTTTTAGTTACTTTCAGATCAAAAAGTATTAACTGATACAGCTATGATACGAAATAGAGTGTTTACAAGCAAAGAAAGACATACAGTGTTGTTTTGTGCAGTTCGTTGTATCAGATAGATGTGTGTGTGCACATGCACAAATTTGCCTCTGAATTTTTCTATTACACACTCCAATTGTGTCCCATTTTATCAGTCTAAATAAATATCAGTCCAAACGGAGGGACAGATGCATATACATCTCCACCCCATGCCACCTCCCCAGACACAAACCTCGTAAACGGTCACCAAAACAAACCACACTCACGCACTTGTTCACAAGGAGGATGCCAGCTCTCTTTACACTCACCTCACGGCTTTGGAAAATTCTTAAAGTTCATCATTACTTATAAAGTTAATACTTATAATGAAAAGGTTTCTCTTTGATGTGGGAGTGCTTTCGAAGCCTTGGTGACCTATATTGCCAATGTACTCTGTATACGAGGTGAGGCAGGGACCGGCTGGGGAATTACCCATGTTTAATGAACACTAAAATTAGAATTTGACTGAAATCCACAGAAATGGCTCGACAGCAAGTTCGAGATGCCCCTGGGGAGCTGTGGGCAGCTCAAATTTACCCACAGGCGTTTTTGAAAATGTTTTTTTTTTTTTTTTTGAATCAGCACAGTTGGCTCTTTTGAGCCCAGAATGCTGCTTGCACTCAAAGGCCTCTCTCCCCTCCCCCGCCCCCAGCCCCCTGCCCCTGACGCTTTGGGGACAGCCAGGCACCTCTGCGGGCCTTTGTCCTGTTGATCATGCCCGGGTGAGCACAGCGCATGAAGCCTGGGCTGTTTGGTTTTGCCTGTTGCTGGTGATCACACTCCTCACAGGAAGCTCCAGGGAACATCCCGGCATCAGGAGTGTGTTTGCTGTTGACTGAAAAAAAACCCTAGATATCCTCTTCTTCAGTGGTCCCCCCAAAAGGGATTCGGGTGCATTTTGATAGTCTAAGAAGCCCAAGAGAAATTTGACATTTTACTGACCAATAAGGAAAGAGAGGCCTGAGTGTATAATAAGCTTAGCTTAGGGACCGTTTCTCTAACCCAGGAAACATAAAGATAAATAACTTTAAAAAGTGATGATGAGGGACAAGTATGGGGTCCAGCTTTAGCACAGCTGTCTCATCTCACAGAGGCCCAAGGAGGGGAAGCAGCCAGGAATCAGGGCAGAACCCAATTTAGAAGGCCAAGCTCTCAATTCCTGGGCCAGTGTGCTTTCTGCTGGGGCCCTCGCTTCAGCGCGTGCACGAGTGCTATATTAGGTGCATTTGATTTATTGGGAAATATATTTATATACTTGTGCAATTGTGAAACTTTGTTGTAGTTTTAAGTTATAAAAGCATTTATAAAAATGCTTGTTTTAACAACAGAAAAAGAAAAACTATATAAAAGTGTAAGTAATCACTTTCAATCCTTCTTCATTCCCTGCCCACTAGGGAACTGATGTTAACATTTTGATATATGATATTCTGTAGCTTTTTATATTCTTACATAAACATACAAATATATACACATGGGCTAGAGGCATATTTGTCTACTTATTTTTACTAAAATCTTATACTCTTTCTCCAGCATTTTCCTTTTTCATTTAATAGTACATCAAAAGTATGTTTCTGTGTATGTATGTATACATCATCTAATTCTTAATAGTGCCATAATATTCTATAATACAGATTTACCAAAATGTAGTCATCATTTCTTATCGATCCACTTACTTTTTCAAAATATATCTTCATAAACGTTTCTCAGGGCCAGTCCTATGCTGGTCTGGTGTTTCTCAAACTTGACAGAAGAATCACCTGAGGCTCAGGTTCCTGGGTCCCACTCCTAGCAATTTTGATGCAGTAGGTTTAGGCAGGGCCTAGGAATATGCATTTCTAAAGCTCCCAGCTGTGGTGATGCTGCTGGGCTGAAACTTAGGGTTTCAGTCACTCTTCCCTAGTCCATACTCAGTTAGCTCCTGGTGCGATGGGTGAATCTGCCTCTTAGGTCACCGGCTTTTACCACAACCACCCAGTTCACCCTCTGATCTCTTCATGGTACAGCTGGAATGCTGTTTTGGAAACAGAGCTGGCTGAACTTACCACTGCTGTCTGCTGAAAACTCTTCAGTGTGATCTCACTGTGCATGGGATGGCCTACCTGGCCCCTGCCCATTCTCTCCCTTCTCCTCTCAAGGATTTCCCTCCTTGGCTGTCTCCTACAAAGTCCTTCTTAAGGTCTCTCCTACTTGCCATGCTCCCTGCAGCCCCAGGGCCTTTGCACATGCGGCTTCTGCTTCCTGTAGTGTCTTTTCTCCTGTCCTCTCTTATCACAGTGCCTTGCCCTTAGCAGCCACTCAGAAAGTAACTGTGGAATGAATGATGGAACGAACAAGCAGACGTAACCATCTTTATGGACTCTGCAGTCTCTAAAATGCTTTGATGGACTTTTTGGGGAGTCAAAGTGTGCAAACCCCACCTACTTGGTTTGTTCCTCTTCTCTAAGGTCCAGTTGAAACCACCCGTGTGTTTCAGGAGCCAAGCAGAATGGCGCTACTCTGAGCTGCTCTCCAAGGTGGAATATCAATCATTTCCAGATACAAAGTCATCAACAGTGCCTTGTGCTCCATGTTGCCTGTCCTTGAATGCAGACTACAGGGAGACCTTTGCTGGCCACAACTGGAGAGCACTGGTCCAGATGGGCTGAGCCACAGCCACTGGAGAAACTGCCCCTCCGCATGTCTTGTTTAGCATCAACAGCCTCCCTTCCTGTGCTTTTCACTTATCTCTCTGCTCTGTTTGTCTCAAACACATCTCTTAAGGCTCCTTGGCAACCCTTTTTTGCCTTCTGGACGTTAAAACCTGCCAAAACTGGGTAAATGGGAAATAGTGTCCGTGCACAACCAAACCAGAAGTTATTTAAAACGTTCAAATGATTCAGTGTGATTCCTATCCTAATAAGCTGGGACCTAACCTTCAGAGTTCAGCTTAAGAAAAAATCCTCAGGGAAATCGCTTATGATAATCAAAACCACTTTAGGTCTCTTTCCACCTTATATGCCCTTAAAGAACGTCTGTGTTTATTTAATGTCTTTCTCCTCCGCTGGGTGTTCAGCTATTTTAGGGAAGAAATCATGATGATGATTTTTTTAGTTTGTCTGTTTTCTTACTCTCTGTATCTTCAGTGCTTTGAACAGTGCCTAGCACATAGTAGATGCTCATTAAACACATGCTGAATGCCTGCAGGAATGAATGAATGAGTGAATAACCTACCCATCCCTCTTTTTCCACTCTCCTTTCTTGTTTTTATTTATTTTTTTTATTTTTGAGATAGAGTCTTGCTCTGTCTCCCAGGTTGGAATGCGATGGTGTGATCTCGGCTTACTGCAGCCTCCGCCTCCTGGGTTCAAGTGATTCTCCTGCCTCAGCCTCTGAGTAGCTGGGACTACAGTGTGTGCCACCATGCTCGGCTAGTTTTTTGTATTTTTAGTAGAGACTGGGTTTCAGCATGTTGGCCAGGCTGGTCTCAAACTCCTGACCTCAGATTATCCACTGGCCTCGGCCTTGCAAAGTGCTGGGATTACAGGCCTGAGCCCAGCCTGCACTCTCCTTTCTTCTCAGCTCTTCACATGGACTTTAGGTTCCAGATACACAAAGTCAAATTCCCTAGCTAGTACCAAGCTCTTTCAAACCTCTGTGTCCTCTCATGGAATTCTTTGTCCTCCTAGAATTTCATCTCCTTTCTCCTTTCCCTTTTCCAGCCTGGAAAACACCTCCCCATCTGCTAAGGCCTAGAGCCATTTTCACAGGCTTCACCGTGGCTTTGCAGGTGCACACAGGTAGGGCTGATCTCCCCCTGTGTCGAATATGGCTCCTAACAGCTGCAAGAGCCACACTAGACTTGAATTACAGTCATCTCCCACTTACCGTCAATAATTTATTCCCAAACCTCACACGTTGTGCCTGAAAACGTTAACTTTGAACTCGTCACTAGTTATTTCAGATGGGAAAAATTACATGGCATTAATCAGTAGCCCTCAGCCCTTAACACATTTCTTAAACCGTAACTAAGACAAGGTAAAATACCTATATATGGAACAAGCGATCATGTTAGAATATAAAATGTTTAAACCTTTGCTTGCAAAATGTCAAACAGTTAATGCGGATCTTAGGAATCAGCCACTTCTCTGCAGGGGATGCTCAGTGCATGCCTTAGCACCGGCCGTGCTTGGAGACACAAGTTCTGTTTTTGACCCTCACCCTTCAAATATCTACGTGTCATTCTGAGGTTCTGCTGATTGTATGTGGAAGGGCATGCAATTCTTTATTTTCACATTGACTTAAAAACTATACTGCACTGAGTATTGGGGAGATAAATATATGTTTTCCTTTATATTCGTGGGTGGAGTGATGTTATATCGGGAAATATTTGCATCCTATGAAGCTTCAGTGTTAAAAACCAAAGGTGTTCAGTTAGAAAAATGTTAACAGGGGAAGTGTTCTCTCTGAAAAAAAAAAAAAAAAAAAAAAACCTGCATATTTTCCTAAATCCAGGCAATCAATAGCACCACCTGGAGAACTTTCTCTTGCAAATGGTTCATAGGCTTCTCGACCAGAGATTCAGATTCAGGAGGAGTGCGGATCTGTGGATGGGGCTCTGGAATAGATTTCCACCTGTTTCATATGAACAACCAGGTTGAAAGTCACTGGTTGCGCTTATGTATGATTTCTGCCAACTAGCTCATGAGCTTTTCGATGACAGGCATTCTTTGGTTTCTTTGTGACCATGTGCCTGGGGTGAAGTAGTGGTGTCACTGAAGGGAATAGTAATGATGCCATGCATACAGCAGGCCTGCCCAAGTGCTTATCCAGGAGTGTTTGTGTGGGGCCAGGCTTTTTTTTTTTTTTTTTTAAATGGAGTCTTGCTCTGTCGCCAGGCTGGAGTGCAGTAGCACAATCTCGGCACACTGCAACCTCCGCCTCCTGGGGTCAAGCAAGTCTTCTGCCTCAGCCTCCCGAGTAGCTGGTGGTACAGGCCTGCACCACCATGCCTAACTGATTTTCATATTTTTAGTAGAGACGGGTTTAACCATGTTGGTCAGGATGGTCTTCATCTTTTGACCTCATGATCCACCTGCCTTGGCCTCGGGAAGTGCTTGGATCATGGGCATGAGCCACCGCGCCCGGCCCTGGGCCAGGCTTTTTTGCGGACTGTCTTTGCTGTGTCTGCTGCAGGGCCTTGCCTATAAGGACTCATTTAAAGGTATTTCCTGATGAGGAATCTGGAATTGTGTTTTTTGCAAAGCGTTCTCTTTCCCTCCACCTTTCCTGAGTCAGGCAGGTTTTGTGGTTTTGCAAGAATGAGAGTTTCTCACAGCATCTGAGAGCACTGAGTGAAGCCTGATCCTCGTTAAAATCATTATTGTCATCTAAGTTCTCATGGCTTTCTGTCCACCCCAGGGCCAGGTCAAATGGCCCCTTCCTAAGCTCTCACCTCCAGTAACGCTTCCTGCCCTTGACCTTGGTGTCCTGGCCTGCATTGCACTTTGCCTCTCCAGCAAATCCAGGGTTGCCTCTGGGGCTCTCAGGTTTCATTTTATTTTCACTAAAATCCTTCTGGGGCTTCTATTTTTATCCTTGTATTTGAGGTGTCGAGGCCATTTAAGATGATGCCTTTGCTACGGTCGTAGCTCTCCTCTCAGGGACAGAGACTGCTGTCCCCCTGCGGCCACCTTGTGGCATTTACCTGCACACACAGGGGTGAACCCTCTTCTATTTCTCCTCCTCTTCCTGCCACACACACAACGATGCAGGCACAAAGTTTTTCAAGCAGTTAAGAGGGAAAAAAGTTGATTGGTATGGTTTGTATAGTGGATTTGCGTAGTTTGTGTAGTTGATTTGCGTAGTTGTCTGTTTTCTCCATTGGTCACTTTTTCCTTTTATCCATAGCTCTTTTTAGCGATCACCATTTTCTGTTTAATGTTGATAATTCAGTCTTTTCCCTGCAATGTTCTGTAACTGCAGTAGGACTTTTGAATTCTTTGAGATCAGGAGTTTGTCTCATCTATCTCTGCAACACTCAGGGCATGTGGCCTCCAGGAGAGCTTGGTGAATGCTTGCTAAATAAAATGTTATCCTCCGGAACTCTGAAGACAGCTAATTGATAAAAAAAAAAAAAACAAAAAAAAACTAAAATGCAATGGTTTGTTTTTAAAATGTCTCAGTGTTCCCTGTTTACAACTACATATAAACAACCTGAGCGGCACAGTTTATTCTCAGGTCCAGAAGAGAGGTTGTTGAATGTGTCATGACCCTGCCCAGCCTATCTCCATGGTGACGTCCCCTCACTTTGCCTTCCCTTCTGAGAAACGGCATTGCTCATCTGAATGGAAACCTGATGACAGAGGAGGAGAGCGCTCTGGGCAGTGATCCCATTCTCTAGTGCCGATTGGGCTAAATCAACACTGAACAGTCACCTACATCTGTGTCTGCAACCCAATCTTCTTCTTTTTCATAACAACCCTTTCCACCCTGGGCTTCAGCACTTCCTCCTGCCTGAAACATTATTTCCCTATCCTTTTTGCATTATTAAGATCTGCTAATTCCTCAGATCTCAGCTTTGAAGTCACTTCGTCCAAGAAGCCTATCCTGACTTCCCTGCCTCTTAGGCCAGCAGGAGGGACACCTTCTCTGTTGCAATGGCATCATTCTTCCCCTTCCTCAGAGTGTTGTTATTCTGTTTAGCAATTTTCTAGTGTGGTAGACGTAGAGCTGCATAGCCCAAATCCTCCTTCAAGGAAGAACGAGATTCTCAGCTGCCGGAAGTGTAAATAGGACACCATGGGCTTCTTCCTGGTGTCCCTCAGCTGCAGGGTCGTAGCTCTCCTCTCAGGGACAGAGACTGGGTGTCCCTCCACCAGGACAGCCCACTTCTAGTGCCTGAGCAAGGTGGGGTGTAAAAACCACCATTCCCACCTGGTTCAAGCTAACTCTGACAGGTAAGCTTGCCCTAGAGCCCCACAGCAGGTGGGCTGAGGCTTTGTGAAGCCTGCGTCACAGCCTAGCTTCTCCCTCTGCCCAGTCGCGCTCCTTCCCTTTCTTTCACAGGGGCTGAACCCTAATAAGCATCTTGCACATCAAATTCCATCTCGGTATTTGTTTCTAGGAAACCCTATTGATGACAACTAGTTAGTTCTCTACCTGACTCTGTGAGAGCCCAGAAGACGCTCATTCACTATTGCAGCCCCCGGGCACTGATACAGCAGAAAGCAAGTATCTGTTGATGGATCCATTGAATGAATGAATGAATTTGGATGACTTCAAAACAGGTTCCCATGCTAGTTCCACCCCGCACCCCAACCTTGGGCAGACCAGATGCCCCTCTCTGTCCATCATCCTCATAACGTGAGCCCTGTCAATCTCTCTCCCAGTGGAGAACTGCATGTTAATTGTATCTTTTCCCCTTTGTTCTCCATCCTTCCTTGTCCCTGGGAGAGCTGGGCAGAGGTACTGAGCAGCCAAGGACAGACAACCCCTTTTATTCCTTTTGACGGCCTCAGGGAAGTTTGATGGGGATATTTCCATAATCGATGAGGGAGCCCTGTCACCCCAAACATGGAGTCTTTAAAGAGAATAGGTTTATGCAAATTAGATATTGATGGAGTAATGATTAATTGGCCCTGAGCCTTTGTTAATATGCAATTGTAGTAACAGAGATACATTTATAATTATTTCAGTTAATTGTTCAAACAAGCACTCAGGACTTAATTGCACAGAGTAATTGAAGAGTCTTGGTATTAGGATTATTTCTTTCCAGAGAAAAATCAGAGTTATTTAACTAGTTGGATTCCTGTGCTGGTGTGGGTAGGTGAAGTCTGGGTCTTCAAAGTCTACTTTAGATCTACAAATGAGAAGGTACAGTCACATCTTCTCATATCTTGTATTATTAAAGATGTTAGGAATATAGGCTTTGAATTTGGACAGATAAGGGTTCCAATTTTGTCACTTCAATACCTGTGTGACTTGGGGAAAGTTATTTAGCTTCTCTGAGCCACAGTTTCCTAATCTGTAAAATGAGAAAAATAATACTTATACAGTGGTGGGGAAAATAAATGAAGCAGTCCATGGTATATGGTAAACAGTCCTAATGAGAACTGGTGCAATGATCTTTATCATCACTGCCTCACAGAGGCTAGATTGGTGGACAGGAGTACATGGGCATCAAACACCTATGATCTCATGCATGAGAAGCATGTGATGGAGGAAGGGCATAAACGGCTTTGAATAGAGAGTTTATTTAAATACACAGAAATCGGAGAGATGAGAGGCACATGTGCAGGCTCTGCTACCAAACTGCAAAAGGTGATGACGGGGCATTGCAGGGTAGCTGGTTTGACTTCCCACCTTAAGGTGACCCAATTCTGAATGATATTGCAAGTTCCAGTTTTCTCTTATTTATCTTTGTTCAAATTCCAAAATCTCACTCTCTCACTCTCTCTCTCTCACGTGCACACTCACACACCCCGTTACCGATATTGACATGGGGAGAAGGAAAGTGGTTGTGTCTGGTAAGGGGGCAGTTCTTTCCAATGGTTCTTGAGTTTCTCTCTGGCCTTTCTGAAAGTAGACAATTTCCAGCCATGGCTGGTAAGACGCTGCAGGATGAGCTGGTGAAGGTGGAGAAAGGTGTTAGCAGCATCTGAATTTCAGGCTCAGAGAGAAGAAAGAGAACATATTGTGGTTTCAAAGCATGGTCTCTGGTGCCAGGCAAATGTAATCGCAATCCAGGTTTGCTTCTTTTAAGTCTATAATCTGGAACAGAGTATCTAAGCTGCCCCTGACTCAGTTTCTCCACTGAACTCTGAGTTCAGAACTCATAGATAATAATAGATTGGACGTTGTAGAGTTGCAGTAAGGTGTAAATGAGGCCAGTAAGTAAAGCATTTAGCACAGTGCCTGGGCACCTGAGTACTCAACAGATACATGGTGATGGAGACTGAGCACTATGGGGGGCTCTGGCAGCCTTTCAGGCAGTTGCACAAGTGCTACCGAAGGGATCATCCATTCATTCCCACATGACCCCATAAGCCTCAACCATCAGCAAAGATACCCAGTGAGAAAAATGACCGGGCTGGGTGTAGGATGTGTGTTTTCCTGATCCCTCGTCAGGTTGGCCACTTTTCCTGGAGGACGGCAGGTGGTTCTTTTGGCTGGGACCCTCCCCTCAGCAGGACTGATTATGCTGCCTTTTTTTTTTTTTGTCACCTTCAGCTAAAAGAACAGAAGGAGGCTGGGCACAGGGACATTCTCTTCATGGTAGGCAGGCCACCAGGAACGCTAGCTTATTGTTTAGGTAACAGATGCTATTGGATGAATAATTCTTATGGAGTGAGTGAGTGAGACCTCTCAACCCTGTTGACATGGGTCTCAGTGAAGAAAAATGGCAAGAGTGTCTGGGAAAAGCTGTAGCCCTTCACAGGGTCATCTCGTTCAGTCTCCCCATCAGCTTACGAGGTGAGTTCCCATTTTACAGACAAGCAGGTGAGGCACAGAGTGGCAAAGTGTGTGCCATATGTTTTTATGGGGCAACATTTTTCCATTTCCTGGTGCACAGGGGCGGCCCTTTTCTTGAAATATTCTACAACCTACTCAATAAGACTTAGAGAATTTTGCCATCAAAGCTCCTTTGAAGACTTCTGTCCCTTTTATTCTGGTAATCTTGGTGATAAGGTGGGATGTATGCAAAGCCTTCTGGAAGCCATTCCGGGCAGTGGAAACTCCCAGTCAATTGATTCTGCTACCGTAGTGTGGACATGAGTGCCTGCCTGTGAAGGAGGGGTTGAATTCATGGCCAGGCTTCTCCTTACCTAGCTGTTTATTTTTTCTGGTTATTGGTTCCTTCATCTTAAAGGTGATCACAATGGAACCTATGTCTCATCAGGATCTTTCTTTCCCTGCCACTTCTATCATCCTGTGGTCCCTGTTAGATTCAGTGCTGCCAGGCAGCACTGAGGAAGCCAGATGCATCATTACACTTCTGAAACCACCACCCTGACCATGTTGCTGCCAGCCACACCCTCAGATTCCACTTGGGGTGCCACCCCCTCTGGCTTTACCCCATCCTGTAACAGGGAGTCCGGCCCAAATTCATTTCCCCTCGGCATTTGCTTCCCATACCTGCGGTCTGTCCCTCTCTGATTGCTCCTCGGGATTTCTGGAGCAGGGAATTTAAGAGCCTTTATATCTCTGCAGTTCTCAACCTGTTCTTATTTATTTTACTCTCTTCCCACCTAAACAAGATGGGACCAGGAAGCAAAGGATTGCTTCTTATGCCAGATTCAATCCAGGCATTTCATAGGCAGCAGCGATTTTCAGCATCACTCCCTACCCCACCCCAAGGGATTGACTGTCATGTCATCCGTTACATAGATTCATTATCAAAGCAAAATTTCAATTGCGGAGCTAATCCTTGGGGACAAGGTGTGTAGTGCTGGTATGTGTGTCTCTGGGGCTGGGGGGTTAATGTGATATATTATTTGCAGCTCTGGTTTGAAGAAGACAAACGTTCTCAACTTAAACCAGCTAATATGGTTGGATGTTTGTCCTTGCTCGAATCTCAGGTTGAATTGTAATCCCCAGTGTTGGAGGTGGGGCCTGGTTGGAAGTGTTTAGGTCACAGGGATGGATCTCACATAACTTGGTGCTGTCCTCATGATAGTAAGTGAGTTTTTGCAAGATCTGGTTGTTTAAAGGTGTGTGGCACCTACCGTTACTCTCTCTCTTATTCCTGCCCTGGCCATGTCACGTGTCTGCCCCTGCTTCAGCTTCTGCCATGAGTAAAAGCTTCCTGATGTCTCCCCAGAAGTCAAGCAGATCCTGGCACCATGATTCCTCTATAGCCTACAGAACCATGAGCCAATTAAACCTCTTTTCTGTATAAGTTACCTTGCCTTAGGTACTTCTTGTAGCAACGTAAGAATGGCCTAATACACAAACTTAAACCCAAAAGAGAGTTTATTAGCTAACAGGACAGAAAAGTCCAGGGGTTACGATTTCAGGCATGGCTGGATCCAGAGACTTGAACAAATGGTGTCAAGACCTTCTTCCTTCTGCTCTGCTTCCCTTGATCTCAGCCCGTTTCTCATAAAGGAAGGATGGCTGCTAGTAGCATCTTTCCAGTTCTCTGCTACCTCAGAGCATCACCACATTGTTTTTCTCTATGGTTCCGAAAACATTTTAAGGTCTAGATTGAATCTCATTGATTCTGCGTGGGTCACATGCTGCTTGGAAAGGCCTGTGGTACAGGTCTGCCCAGAAGTCACATGTGAAGCCCGCTCTGGCCAAAACCACCTGGAGACAGAGAATATAGTTAGGCCACATGGTCATAACCAACAAACTCATTTTTTAATTTTTTTGGAAAGGACTTTCCAATAATTTTTTGCTCCATGTACTTTGAGGCTCTGTTATTAAGCATATATATATTTATGATTCTTATGTCTTCTTGATGAATTAATCCTTTTATTTTGTTAAGAAATGCTCCCTATCTCTGGAAATATTATTTGTCTACTTTGTCTGAAATCACGGTAGTTGCAACAGCTTTCTTCTGCTCATTCTGATTGTCTGGGGTATCTTTTTACATCTCTTCCATTTCACCCTATCTATATCTGTATATTTAAAGCTCATCTCTTAGAGACAGCACAGGTTTGGGCCTTGACATTTTGGATCCACTCTGAGCATATCATTTGTGGTACATTTCTTCCTGGATAGACTGTAAGCTCTCAGAACGTATGTGTCAGATCTTTCCTGTGTGGGGCAACCTTAGAGGCCCAGAGCCTTGTATTGCCCATAGCGTGGGTCTGATCTTACAAGCTTTGGGAGGCAGTGCTGACGGAAACTGTCTGGAGTAAGGCAGATCTTCAAAGTGGAAAATGAATGAAGGGTTAGAGAATTAGAAGGCTGTGGGGACGTGAATGCTAAATTTTAGGATGAGTGAGACAGGGGGCCAGGGAAGACTGGGCTGGATCCTGACCAGGACTAGAACCTAGAAACATAAATGAGAAAGGGCGAAGTTGTCTATAACAGGCAGAACTGATGAGGGACGGAAATAGGTGCCCCAAAGAATAAAACGGATGTGTTTTAGGAGCAGGATGAAGATACAGGCAACGCAGAAGAGTGCCTGGATGATGCTAGCATACTTCTTGAGGTCCAGAATTGGCTGCCCCTTCTCCAGCCAAATGCATGAAAATGCACTCCCCCACAGTTTCAGCACCTGGAGTATAGTCCTCAATAGCAGGTGCATAGTAAATCTTTGTTGAATTAAATGGAAATGTTTAAGGAGCCATTTCCTTAGCCAGGGCTTTCTTTGCTGTCAAGAAAGAATTTATGTAACGTAACAAGACCTAGACTTCGGCAAACGAGATTCTCCTTCTCTCGGCTGGTCTGTGGTCGTGATTTAAAATGCTGATATTTGCTGTCCAATGTTGGGAAATAGGTTCTTGGTGGGGAAGGAGTGTAGCTTAAAGGTTTGGGAAGCAGATAATTTAAAGAAGCTCTGAAAATACATTTGGTTTTTCACTCTGCTTCCCCCACATACTTCCAGATCTTTGAAGTATACACTTAGTTCTTGAAGGTCATAAATCGCTAAGAATAATGAGTCATTTTTGTTGCAAATACAATGACTTTTTGCACCAGCACAATCAACTCCAGATCATCACTATGTAAGAGGCAGGAAGTATTCATGGAACTTGTGCAGCATCTGGTGCAAGTTTTCTTTCTGTCTGTCTTTCTTTTTTTTTTTTTTGAGACGGAGTTTTGCTCTTGTCACCCAGGCTGGAGTGCAATGGTGTGATCTTGGCTCACTGTATCCTCTGCCTCCCGAGTTCATGCAATTCTCCTGCCTCAGCCTCTGGAGTAGCTGGGCTACAGGTGTGTGCCATGATGCCCGGCTAATTTTTGTATGTTTAGTAGAGATGGGGTTTTGCCATGTTGGCCAGGCTGGTCTTGAACTCCTGACTTCAGGTGAGCCACCCATCTCGGCTTCCCAAAGTGTTGGGATTACAGGTGTGAGCCACTGCATCCAGCCAAGTTTTTTTTTTTTTTTTCTTTTCACTGCTGTGTTGTCAGTTGCAAGCGTCATTTTCAATCTAACTTGTATGTTCTATGAGAATCTGAGTGCCCAGGACCAACAGTTAGTGATCAGAAGAAGCTGGTATCTGGTCATCGGTTTATGGTGTGTCTTTTCTCCTCCTATTTCATTACCAATGGCACAACATTTCTTTCTGTGAACAGAAGAGACACCTTTCTTTTGCAGCCACTCAGAGCTAAGAAGGAGCATCCCCACTAGGCTTTAATGATCACTTGGTTCTTAACAAGACAGCTACAGTGGCTAGAATGAGCCCTGTGATTCAGGGATGTAAGAATGAGAGATGTTTTAATGCTAGTGGAGGAGTGCTGTGTGGCTGCTCAGAATTCATTACCGTCCAGCGAACATCCCCAGATCTGACTGCTGTGGAGCCAGACCCTCCTGCCAGGAGGTGGCTGCAAACCAGCTCCTATTTCTACAGCCGGGACTAGGGAGTGGCAGAGGGGAAGGAAGCCCCCTTAGGTACTGGTTTGGTCCCATGTATCTGTCAACATGGGGCAGTGTGGCAAAGTACTCAGGGAGCTGTTAAATTCCTCTAGATCTCTGGTACTTGGTTACAGCAAGGGACAAGATCCACCAGCCAATCCCCAAGTTGTAACCTTCCTTAATGGTTTCATGAGCCGGACATTCGAATTCCTCCAGGTATAGTTACGGGAAAAGTAGGTTCTGTCTGCTTAATTACATAGGATTCTCTGCTAATACAAAATGACTCCTTTTGGAGAGGTGATGTGAATGATGAAACAAAGGTCTGAAGATGCCAAACACTTAGGCAAATTGAAGACTTCATTTTCCCTCCTATCAGTAAGTGCTAAAGGTAACAATGGAGAAAGACATTTCCATTTAATTCATCTTGAATATCATAATGTAGATTCAAGACATAATCTCATTCTGAGCACAGTGGTATGTTTCTGTTCAGTTTTACATCAAAGCCTCTTTCAGAAGGCATTTTTCTTCTTATAGTGCTACTTTCCCAGATATTACTCCTGCATATTTTAAATGACTAGGCAAAACAAAAATATTAATAGCTTTAAAAATGGAAAATCTGTGACCTCACTATGTAACTCAATGACTTCATTTGTATCTACATACAGAACTTACACAGATAAAGCAATACTAAACCTACTCTTTTGTACTTTATTTTCACTTTGACATTTTCTCTTGTGGTACTATGAAGTCATTTTAATAATTCCCCAATATTGTATTCTGTTGCTTTACAAATATTTATTAAAATTTTCCCCAAATAATGAGCATTTATGTTTTTTTTCAAAGATTAGCTTTTGGAGAAAATCTTCATTGAATAAATGCCTGTATATAATTTTATTTTTTGTATGTTTTTGTTAAATTAGATCCTCAGATAAAATAAGAGAAGAATCACCACCATGAGGAATAGGACTATTTTCATGAATCTTGTTATAGTAATTCCCAAAGTGGTTGTGTCAATTTAGAATGAATGAATGAATAAATGAATGTAGCGCTCACTGAAAACTCATGAGGATTTGGTGTTACAATTTGTAAAGTTTAGGTTTCAGAGAGTATCTCACTCTTGCTCAGTTTTCCATATATTTAGTTTCTCTCCAAGCTTTTGATCTTCTTTCTAGTAAAAGAGAACTGGCTGTTTCCAAGCTAATCAAATACAGTGTTTCCTTGGCTTTCAAGCATACACAATCATTTCTCTAAGTGCTAAGATTTCCTGTAGCTTTTCCTCCCATGAGCCAAATGCAGAAAAGGAAGGAACAAGTTTATCTAGCAACACAATGATGCCAGTCTCTCTAAAACCCAGAGTTATCATTCCTTAAATGGAAAAAAAAATTATACCTGTTTCTTTTCTCACAATTGAGACTGACCCCAACTCTGTTGTCTTCTAATAATCTAGTAGAAAGTTTTCAGTCTTTATGTAAGCAGACCTCCTCAGCAGCACTTGACTCTGGCTTGCTCTCTCACTGAAACCACATCTTAGGTTGGGGCCTGTGGCCTCTTTTCTTCCTGTTTCCACCCACTTGTCGTGCTGTTCTTCAGGGTCCTTTATTGCCTCTGTCTCTTATTCACCTGGCCACTGAACGTGAAATGCCCGTGGCTCCAAGTCTGGGGTCCTTTTCTCTTCTGCTCTGCTCCCTGGACAGCTCCATCCCCACCTAAGACTTTCATTGCCGTCTATGTGCCCCGACTCATGAATTTAAATCTTCATCCCAAATCTCTGAGTGCCAGACACGTGAAGTGGAGTGTGAGCCAAGTATATCCATTTGACTGTTTTGAGTACAATCTGGCTGATTCTAATGTGAGTTTCCTATGCTTGCCATCTTCCCAAACCTAGTCCTCTTTTGGAAATCTGCATCCCAGCACAGGGCACCTCTGTTTTTTCATTTGGGAAGATCAGGAACCAAGTAGCATCTGTGATGCCTCTTCTCGTACCTGCCCATGTCTGTTTCATATTAAGTCCTGTTGACTTACCGTCTAAACACCTCTCACCTTTGTTCACTTCTTACTACCTGCTTAGCTGCTTTTTGAATACACACAAGCCTGTCTTCTTGTATCTGCACAGCCTCTCTTCTCATTTGCAGTCATATGCATGTCTGCAAATGACCACCAAAGTGCTGAGTATGTTGATTTTGGGGTTAGAAATACATTGGTGAGTAGGGAAATTTGCAAATATGGAATCTGTGGGTAATGAGGATCAACTGTATTTGTTTAATGTATAAATGTGATAAACGATTAAAACAGCCACCAATTATTCCTATTCTCCCAACACAGCCTTTGGTAGTGACATCCCGTACTGATTCTGAGCTGGCCTCAAGACTTGCTCCGGCCAAGGGGACAGCAGCAAACCTAAAGCAAGCAGAGTCCTAGAAACTGCTCATGCAGTGAGGTCATCCTCTTGGTGTTTTCTAGAGCCCTGAGGCAACACCGTGTGAGAGAACCCAGGCGTGCCTGATACATGTAGACACGCGGCCAAATGCATGCCCATCCTGCTGCCCCATCTGACATTGAGCCAACTTCTAGACATATGCACGAGCCACCCTAGACCACCCATCCCAGATGAGCTGGCCTGGGTTACGAGACCCACCATCAACCCACAGAACCAAGAGAAATAAAAAATATGTTGAATGAACTCCTCTAACCTACTAAGTTTGTGATGATTGTCACCCATCAATAGACAACTTGCTTCTTGCTAATTACTTAGCTGGAAACTGTGGCAATCTAGGAAGGACAGAAGTGTATGCAAGTGTGTTGGTTGGGTTATGGAACTAGTTTAAGGCCCTACGTTTAATCAACCAAGACATCTTAACTTATTAAGTAGAGTCCTGACCTTCTCCACTTCTGAACAAAGAGGAGAAAGTGAAGCAAAGTGGATAAAGGAGGAAATGATGCTAGCTGGCTTGGAAGAATACGAATTTCTCTGGTGGATATACAGGCCACGATCACTCCATATGGAGTTCTGAGTCAAGCATAAAAATGAGACATAGAATGGTGCTTTCTTCCACTCTTTGTTTTTTAACATCTGCTCATCCGTAGACTGACAAATCTCCTTCTACAGCAGGCTGCTTGCTGACACCTTTGCCTCTGATGTTCATAGTCTTCACATTTAGATTTCTTAATGCCATGCTTAAAAGTACTTTCAAAATCCCCAAATATCATTTATCTCAGGCAGCAGAACATCTTCAGGAGAAAGAAATCTTTGCCTCCAAAATCAGAGTAGCAATTAAGCACAGAGGTCTATGGGGGTAAAAGTAAATTGAATTGGAAACGGGATATACGGCAAACTTTTCAAAAAACCAAGAACTAGTCATTCAGTAAACAAAATTATTTTTTAAAGCAAGCCCTTTCAAATGCTTCCAGTTTATTTTTTTAATGCTTCAGTGACTAAAAATGGCAAAAACATTTTATTTATGTAAAAAGAAATCATTTGTATGCAAAGTTGCAGCTGCTTCTTATAGGTATACAAATGAATAAAAGCCTGGGAACATGCTGGGTTTTTTCTCTCTTTTTTTAATGAAAATCTTGATGTGCTGTTCAGAGCTGACTTGAGAATCGTTCATTCAGTGGTATCTTGGAGTTTCAACTGGATTGACGATAAGAAGTGAAATACTAAGAAGACGTCCATATCCTGGTTGTATCTCATTAGATGCAGTTGGTTGCCTCTTGTGCTTTTAAGAATTGTGACTCTTTTGATGAAGCTACAAAATTATGATGATAATGATAATAATTAGTAAATTTCTAATAAATTATTGTTTAATATTATTCACGGTAACTTTCCCATACCTCTCAACTCCATTTTAAAAATAACCACCTTTTTCCTTACCTAATGTTCAAAAATACAAAATCATTACTTGAAAATTGCTAAGAGAAGATACCAGAAAACAGTCTTCATTAACTTGTTTTTGATGACTCAGGAAAACACAAAAGAAATTTATTGTGTGTACTGTAGACAGGAATGATACTTTTATAAAAAAGAGCAAGTAAACACTTATTTTTTTAGGGCCCTATCCAGCCCTGTTTGTTTTTGTTTGAAACCAATAAGGCCAACTCTGAAGGCAGCCTTGGAGAAGCTTAAAGACCTTATGTTGGCTTGAGAACTAGATAGAGTCATGGTTAGAATCTTATCTCTGGGCACCTTTCCTGAGGAAGGATGGTCTGGATCGAGTGGGCTCAAGAGCGGGTTGGAAAAGGTATTTTCACTGTGATCTGATAAAGAGGAAGTCAAACTATTGCTGTTTGCTGATGACATGATCATATACTTAGAAAACCCTAAAGACTCATCCCGAAAGCTCCTAGAACTGGTAAATGAATTCAGCAAAGTTTCAGAATGCAAAAATCAATGTACACAAATCAGTAGCTATGCTACACATGAACAGCAACCAAGAGGAGAGTCAAATCAAGAACTCCACACTTTTACAATAGCGGCACATAAAGTAAAATAAAATGAAATACTTAGGAATATACCTAATCAAGAAGGTGAAAGACCTCTACAAGGAAAACTACAAAACACTGCTGAAAAAAATGATAGATGACAAGAACAAATGGAAACACATCCCATGCTCATGGATAGGTAGAATCAACATTGTGAAAATGACCATACAGCCAAATGCAATCTACAAATTCAATGCAATTCCTATCAAAATACCACTGTCATTCTTCACAAAGTGAGAAAAAAACCTCTAAAATTTATCTGCAACCCAAAAACAGCCCACATAGCTAAAGCAGGGCTAAGCAAAAAGAACAAATTTGGAAGCATCACAGTCTTAGGCCTTTCTTACCTAGGGGGGTGGTGCTCCCCAGGAGACATTTAACAGTGCCTGAAGACATTTTTAATTGTCATAACTGGGGAAGGTGTTGTTGGCATCCCAGAGGCCAGGAATGATGATAAATCTGACAATGCCCAGAACAACCCTCACTAATCATCACAAATTATTTGGTTCCCAAACTGTAGTTTAGTGAGAGTGTGTTTGGAATTGCTACAAAGGCTCTCACGTTTAGAAAAGATGGACATGCCGGTGATGTTTGTGAAGCGGAGCCTGGGTATAGGCACATCCCCAGGGCGATTTGTCAGTGAGGAAACAGAATCACAGAGAAAGTCAGAAGAACTGAGGTTAGAACTCGGGTCCTCAAACAAGAGCAAGTGACATGGAACTAAACTCTTAGTTCTTGTATGTGGTTCCCACAGGACGAACCCTTGAGTTTTTTGCAACGGGCATGGCTCCAGCGAAGACTTCCAAGGGATAAGTGGGGACATGGCTAAGAGAAGATACCAGAAAATAGTCTTCAGTTAACTTGTTTTTGATGACTCAGGAAAACACAAAAGAAATTTATTGTGTGTACTGCAGACAGGAATGAATGATACTTTTATAAAAAAGAGCAAATAATCACTTATTATTTTAGGGCTCCACCCAGCCTTGTTTATTTTTGTTTGAAGCCAATAAGGCCAACTCTGGAGGCAGCCTTGGTGGAGCTTAAAGACCAGATATTGGCTTGAGAACTAGAGTCGCGGTGAGAACCTTATCTCTGGGCGCCTGCCCTGAGGAGGGATGGTCTGGGTAGAGTGGGCCTATACAGTGGTGAAAGGATTAGGACTCAGAGCGACAACATTCCAGTTGAAATCCTCCTGTGGTATGACCTTGTCTCTGTTGCTAACCTCTTCGAATCAGTTTCTTGATTAAATGAGAGCATCCGCATTATCTCTTAGGTTCTCTCCTTTTGCAAATTCTAAGGGTCTTTATAAGTGCATTAATTTTCTGCTTTGTCAGGAAAGGATTTCAGGTGGATGGTCCTCTTATGTGCATTTCCTTGCTCCAGAATTTCTCAGCATCTAAGAAGAGTTTCCAAATTGTTTCCAACAAATGCTTCCTGAAGAATTTTTTTCATTACGTTTTCTCAGACATACTGAGAGAGACGGGAGTGTTAGCTCATCTCACAGTGAGCAAACTGATAACCAGAATACAAGGTCACAGAGATTCTGAGTGGTTGAGATGCCCATCCCCACATGGGCTCTTCCAAGCAGGATGCATTCAATGGTCCTCACTGAACTACCAGGGAAGCAGAAGCATTAGATCATCATTTGTTGCCCCACATACACCTGTACTGGACAATTGCTGCAAAACATCGTTGGCACTACACATGTTCATGTTAGGGAATGGTGAGTCTGAGAGTGAATTCCCCAAAGCTGGAAAGTTAAGTGGACCATTTGGAGTTAGGCAATATTATCACAGTGTCCCTTGCACAATGGCACTGACTCAGATAAGTGAGCACAGGAGCTTTGTTTGCAGGCTGTTTGCAGAGGATGTCGTCAGAGGGACTCCTCCTCAGGATGTCCAGCTGGCTTCTTAGCTGAGTGTGTGTCAAGGGGAGCATTTGACTGCTGCCTGCAGCCTTCAGACCAGATGCCAGGATGTGCAGAGACAGTGATGGAGGCGGCCTTGGTGGGCCATGACAGCCCCCTAATTCAGTGGTACAGAATTACAGTGTGGCCGCAAAGCACTCAGCCTATTCAGGCCTGGAAACGGGATGTAGAAAGGACTGGAGCTGGTCTTGGGACCTTTGGCTTCCTGGAAATGATTTCTCACATTCCAGCTAAACTGGCTGAAATGAAGGCTGAGAGCCTTTCCAATGACAAGGATGGGGATTTCTTTCATGCCTACAGCAAGTTTTTTTGTTCCTTTTGCCCTGGTCTGCCCAGCAGTTGTGCCTCTGAGTTGGCATATGTGGCTCTCTAATGGGCTGTTTCCTCCAGGGCAAGGACTTTATATTTGTCTTTATTTTATCAACAGCTGAGACAGTGCCTGGCAGGTATTAGGCATCTCAGACTTGAAGTAACAGATGGGATGATTCCCTCTGTTACAGCAGACATTCAGTAAGCCTCACCCTGTATCAGACATTGTTCTAAATACTTTGCATGGAGTCATTCATTCAATTCTTAGAGCAGCCCAGGGAAGTATGAAGTTTGTTATCAGCAGCTTACAGATGAGGCAACTGAAGCCCTGAAAGGTTAAGAGACCTGTCCAGGGTGTTGTAGCCAGGATTCGTACCCAGAGCTCCTGAAAGATAACTAGCACCTTGTAAGGAGTTCTATGTTTCCTTAGCTCCTGGGAAGTCATAATGTCTAACCTCCCCCTGGCTGCCTCAATCTTCTCCCCCAGCCCCAAGTCCCATTCTCAACTCCATTTCATGACAATTGGAGAACTTGATGACTCCTTCAGATCCTGACCCATCCCCAGCTGGAAGAGCTTGCTCTTATTGTATAGACCATGGAGGAAAGTGAGGAGGGTGCAGGTATATGCTCCTCCCTCTGATACACCTGCCTCCACACCTTTCCCAGAATTTCCTCCTCCACTTTTGATCTTCCTCAACACTAGACACCCCCCTGCCCTCAAGACCTTCAGTCATCTATAACGTCCTCACTTTTTGCAATTGAAACCTCTCTCAACAAATCTTTCAGCAGCTGATCACATACAAGTCATTCCCATCTCCCAAATAAACAGACAACAAGCCGGACACCTCCTTTGCTTTTCCTGCCTGCTCCTGCATTCACTCTGTCTCTGGCATCCCCATTAGAAGCCAGACTTCCAAAGAATGGCCTCACTCACTTTCTCTACTGACTCCCTCCCATCCGTTCCATGCCCCACTGCAGGAGTTCCTTTCTCTACTTTTCACTTATTTGCTTATCGATAAGCAAATAAGGCTGGTCTCCTTTTACTGGAATATGAGCTCCATGGTTAGGCATTTGTCTTACTCCCCACCACCCTGTCTTCAGTGCCTAGAACAGTACAGACACTTAGCAAATAAATTTTGAAATAAATATATCATGGGCAATATTTAATTAAATTGCCTAAGTCAGGAGTACCCATCTGATATCTGGTTTCCACTTGGGATCCAAAAGTGATCTTCTCCAGGACTCTGGGAAACTGTAGCACCTGGATTTTCCAGTTCTGCAGAACAGCCCCACTTTGTGCCTTTTCCTTCTTTAAAGTCACCTACACATGTGACATATGGCATTGCCTAAGCTCTTAGACCCAGTCATCATTCAAGGATTCACCAAGGTAGTGGAAGGGTCTGGAAACAACGGCTGTGTCTTTTGCCAGTGTCAGCTTTGTGTCCACTGAGTTTCACTCTGGGGAAAACCAGCTGTGAACCAGCCTTGGGAATTCAAGGGGTCATGGGTTAAATTGTGTCCCCTCCCAAAGATATGTTCAAGTCCTAATGCCTGGCACCTGTGAATGTGACCTTATTTGGAAATGGGGTGCGGGGGGCAGTTCTTGCAGAGCAAAAGAACTTAAGAGGAGATGATGCTGGATTAGGGTGAGTCCTGATTCAATGACTGTGTCCTCATAAGAAGAGGGACTATTATGCAGCCATAAAAAAGGATGAGTTCATGTCCTTTGTAGGGACATGGATGAATCTGGAAACCATCATTATCAGCAAACTGACACAAGAACAGGAAACCAAACACCACGTGTTCTCACTAATAGGCGGGTGTTGAACAGTGAGAACACATGGACATAGGAAGGGGAACATTACACACTGGGGTTGGTGTGGGGGGTGGGGCGCTAAGGGAGGGACAGCAGGGAATGGGGAGGCTGGGAGGGATAATAAGGGAAGAAATGCCAGTTACAAGTGACAGGGGGATGGAGAAGGCAAACCACCTTGCCAAGTATGTACTTATGCAATAATCCTGCATGATCAGCACATGTGCCCCAGAACCTAAAGTACAATTAAAAGAGGGAAATGTGGGTGCAGAGACACAGTGTCAGACAGGAAGAATGTGGTGTGATGACAGAGGCAGAGATCCGAATGATGTCAAGAGGCCGAGGAGCACCCAGGATCGCTGGCCACCCCGAGAAGCTGGGTGTACCTGGAGCAGATTCTTTTCTGGAGCCCTCAGGGGGAGCATGGCCTTGTCAATGCCTTCCTTTTGGACTTTTGGCCTCCAGACTGTGAGAGAACACGTTTTTTTGTGGTTTCAGGCCACTCAGTGTGTGCCACTTTTCTTACGGCTGCTCTAGTAAACTAACACATGAGGCAAGCAGTCTCAGAGTGTTCCTGTCCCTTCAGCCAGTCCTTGCAGCTCAGGAAATTCGTGACTGAAATAAATCCAGGCACAAACTGGCCAGCTCAGCACTGCCAGACAAAGGATGTCAGGGCAGTGAGGCGGCTAATTCTTCACTCCCGCAGAACGGGATGTGACAGGAGGTGGCTCCGGGAGCTACGGGCCTGAGCCCTGTAGGACAGATGTGGGGCCCCCTGGTCCAGGCACTCTGAGATGCCCAGAACCCAGGAAACTAGAAGTGGGGACCTGAGCCAGCTTCCAGACTAGACAAAACCCCCTGGAAATCATAAGCTGACTCGAGAGATGGCCCCAAAGTGAAACAGAACATCCAAGTTCTTTGCTCCAGCCAAGACTAGGAAGCCGGCGGTAGCATTTCCTCACTTTGTGTGATAGACTCTTGAAGCCTCTTTGTGCCCTTTTGAAGGAGAGCCTACTTCTAATGACTTACTGAATATTCATCTTTTTCATTTAACTTTTTTTTATTTTATTGCATTTTAGGTTTTGAGGTACATGTGAAGAACATGCAAGATTGTTGCATAGGTACACACATGGCAGTGTGGCAGTGTGATTTGCTGCCTTCCTCACCTTCACCTATATCTGGCATTTCTCCCCATGCTGTCTCTCCCCAACTCCCCACCCCCTGCTGTCCCTCCCCTATTTCCCCCCAACAGATCCCAGTATGTGATGCTCCCCTCCCTGTGTCCATGTGTTCTCATCATTCAACACCCGCCTATGAGTGAGAACATGCAGTGTTTGATTTTCTGTTCTTGTGTCAGTTTGCTGAGAATGATGGTTTCCAGGTTCATCCATGTCCCTACAAAGGACGTGAACTCATCGTTTTTGATGGCTGCATAATATTCCATGGTGTATATGTGCCACATTTTCCCTGTCCAGTCTATCATCGATGGGCATTTGGGTTGGTTCCAGGTCTTTGCTATTGTAAACTATGCTTTAAGTTTTATGATGAAAAAGACTGTTTCTCTCTTTTCCACTACTGTATACTCGGCACCCACTGTACAGTAAGTGCTGCAGAATACGTAATTGGATTGACTCAATCAGAAGTGTTCATTTACAAGCATATATCCTTAGGTAATTTTAAAAGGAGTCTAGCTCTTGTTTATAAATGTGCTTGCCTTAGTACATTAAAGAAAATTTTAAGGAGTCCTTAGGCGCTAAAAAATGTAGGGAGAAAGTAACCTAAAAACAAAACTCAAAACCCGTACAGCTCTACAGTACACAGAGTAAACTGTAATGTAAACTGTGGATTTTGGTGGATAGTTATATGTTAACGGTGATTCATCAGTTGTAGCAAATGTACCACACTAGTGCAAGGTGGTAGTAATGAGGGAAGTTCAGGAGGAGGAGGACATGGAGCAGATGCGAACTCCCTCACTGTGCTCTCTGTTCGGTTCCTAAACACAAAATTGCTCTAAAAAATAAAGTCTATTAATTAAAAAAAATCTAAACACACCAAAGAAAATCTAATTTTTCTTGTTTTCTGAAGACCTGCACTTCGTTTCCAGGATTAATATCAAGACTTCCCCCACATACCCCTCAGAGCCCCCCAGATACTCGAGTTTATGGCAGCTTGGTTAGAGAGGGGTTATTTGGGATGACTTTGTTTGCTCCATTTCATGTACGATTTGACAACTTCTGTGACACAAATTTTTTGCTGTATTCACTCCATAGGTTCGTTTTTATATGCAGAGGCCCAAGTACCAAAGTCCAGATGAAATTAATCACAAATTATACAATCAGTGCCCCACACGTTCATCATTTCTGGCACTCATTCCTTCCACTTTGATGGTGAAGACAAAGACAATACCTGCTGTAGAATTTCAAGATCTTCTTGAAACAGCCTTTTAAAGCCTTTGTATCCAGCTACTTAAATCTTTATTTCAACTGGAAAGTGATGTTCTAGGCAATACCATGGTCTATATTTTAATTCTTATCTTGGGCTTTTGGGAGAAATCTCAAAACTTAGTCTGGCAAACATAAGCTGATTAATATGTCGTTTGTGGCATCACAGTATTCACAGGTACCTGCTTCCTAAAAGTCCATCTGGGAGGAAGCTGTGAATGTAAGCAATGCGGTCTGTTTCTTCTGGGGTCGCTTTTAGATTTTTGAGATGGAAAATCAGGTAATGAGTCAAATGCTGAAGAACTAACCAATTAATGATAGAAATTCATTAAAATATTATATATTTATTGTGCATTTGTTAATTTTTTCTGTAATTCTGTTTGTTTTTGCTTTGTCTTTGAGGCTATATTATCAGGTATATGCTAGTGTAAGGCAGATGCAAGGATAACATTCCTTGAATCATGTCCTAAAACTCTTTATCATTAATGTTTTTTGTTATATTACAGTCTGATACATTTTGTCTGACATTAATATTACACTGCTTACTTTTAGCTAATATTAGGTGAACATGACAATATGTAAATTCCCTTTGCTTTTGATAATTCTGGTCTTTTTTTTTGAGACAGAGTTTCACTCTGTTGCCAGGCTGCAGTGCAGTGGTGTGATCTTGGCTCACTGCAACCCCTGACTCCCTGGTTCAAACAATTCTGCCTCAGCCTCCTGAGTAGCTGGGATTGCAGGCATGTGCCACTACGTCCAGCTAATTTTTATTTTTTTAGTGGAGACAGGGTTTCACTATGTTGGCCAGGATGGTCTCAATCTCTTGACCTGGTTATCCGCCTGCCTCGGCCTCCCAAAGTGCTGGGATTACAGGCGTGAGCCACCGCGCCTGGCCATATCTGTCTTTTTTAACTAGTAAAGGTTTATTTACTCTTATTATGATTACCAGTACATTTCAATTTATATATGCTATCTTACTTTGTTGCTGTTATTTACCATAATTGTTCCTTGTTATTTTCTACCAATTCTCTTTCACTAGAACTGGCTGAGTTTTCTTCTTTCCTTTTTCCATCCTACTAATTTGGAAATTAGTACTGTATTTGAACTATATTGTTACTCTATTGGATGTTAACACTCCATTATGTTGGTTTTTGCACTTAACTGTTAACATGCTGTGATGGTAAATTTTATGTGTCAACTTGTTGCACTAAGGGAGGCCCATAAAGCTGGAAAAAGAAGGTTAGAAAGGCTGGGTTGTGGAAGGACTTGGTGACGAAAGTGAAACTGGACTGTATAGAAACATAACAAAAGAGAAAGTGGGGAGGATGGAGGGAACTGCTTTGGGAGGAGGTGTATTAGAAAAAAGGCCAAAACGCTTTGGAGAACGTTGGAGGTGAGAACTCAGAGAGGATAAAAAGTCAGAAGTTTCTGGTCAATGCTAGATGTCCTTCAAGGAAAAGGAGTAAAGGCTAGGATTCCTCCAGGTCATTTGTTGGTTCTTTAATTGTTGGCTTTTTTCTTTTTAAACATGATACTTCTCTGGGACCGAAAGGCACATATTGTACCTTCAGGACCCCTTGGGGGTATGTGAGACCTTGGGCAATAATTGTGTCTATATAACAAATTTGATTATAAAATGTATTATAGAATTCATGGGTGCATATGAGGTATAGCAATTTACTGATGAGTAGGTAGAGCGATGGGCAGAGAACATAAATTGGTTTATTGTCCAATCCGTGCATTTGCAGAGTTCAGGCACCATTAATTCCGGAAAGCACCTCTTTGTGTTCTTTATTATCCAATATGCCATTCCTGGCTAATTTCATAAATTTCATATCTTTTATCATGAGCAAAAGGTAGCAACACTGCTTTTACTTGCAATGTGATGGCTTTTTGTAACCTATTTATATTGAAACAACACAGTTCGTCTTGCTCTGCAAATCCCAGCGCCGTTTATTTAATGCTGGTTCTGTCATTATTCATGAGCCGCGTCATGCTTCATGCTGCCTTTAAATACTGGTTTCTGGTGATTTTTTCAAAGGTGTGCTTCATTGATGATGACGAGAAATGCAGTCCTATCAAGAGGATGCAGGAGAATAGGAACCATGATTTGTTTTCTGGTCATACTAAATCTACCATTTAGAATTTTATTGTTTCAACATAGGACATGTAGACATGTCAACATATGAACTTTTATTTTTTATTTTTATTTTTATTGCATTTTAGGTTTTGGGGTACATGTGAAGAACACGCAAGATTGTTGCATAGGTACATACATGGCAGTGTGATTTGCTGCCTTCCTCCCCTTCACCTATATCTGGCATTTCTCCCCATGCTATCTCTCCCCAACTCCCCCCCGCCATCCCTCCCCTATTTCCCCCCAACAGACCCCAGTGTGTAGTGCTCCCCTCCCTGTGTCCATGTGTTCTCGTTGTTCAACACCCACCTATGAGTGAGAACATGCGGTGTTTGATTTTGTATTCTTGTGTCAGTTTGCTGAGAATGAACTTTTGAGGCTATAATCACAGTGCTCCAAGCATGTGACCTCTTTTGATGATGGCAGCTTGCCTTCCACACAGTGGGAAGCACAAGGTAGGATGTCAGGGGCCCATGGATAGAGAAAGAAAAGTAATCTGTTTGTGCAAAGAGTGTCTTCTTCTCATCCACCATGACATTAACATAAGAGAGCAGGACATCAACGCATGAACAGAGGCAAGAGAGGATGTTGATTAAAAGGCCATCTGACATTGTGGAATCCTCAGAGGAGATAGGCATGGTCAAACCCACTCTCCATGGAGTCTGCAAAGGAGAGAGTAGCCCCCTTGGGTATCAGCAGCAGACTAGAAAGAACACAGAATAAAGGACATCTGCCACCACCCAGTTGACCTTGGGTGTTACATCCTGCAGGTGGCACTGCTGTCAGAAGATGGCGAAAGCCAACACAGGTGCCCACCCAACAGGCGCAAGGATTGACAATGATATGTCAACAGCCAAAGCCCCAAACTCAAGAGTGTGTCTGACATGAGTAATAGTCGTCCTAAACTCCACCTGGCAGCACCATTTCAGTGGTGCAATCCCACATAATTCCATGAAGTAATTCCCATGCCAGTCAATGGGAGCCTCCTGCTTGCTGGGTCATTCTCCTGGAACTGGGGCTTGGCCAGGGGGCCCAGGATGACCCTATAGGCATTGTCTTAGAGCTTCTTGGGGCATCTGCTCAGCTTCATTCCTTTACACCCACACATGGGATAAAGGGACGAAGAGTGCCCCAGATGGAAGAAATGGAGACCGAATTCTGTTTTAAAGAAGATACTCCAAAGTATGGGGCCTCTCTGTGAAGTTCCACTGGCTTCAGCCTGGGGTTATGCATGCTGCCTGTCTTCAATAAGATTCTACATGCAAGTTGTTATGGTGCCCTCTTCCCTTTGACTTGATCCAGGCTTCTGTGCTCGACCATCTTTCTTTTCCCCAAATATGCCATCCTGTTTTATGCCCCTGCATTGTAAATATGACAAGTGATTTTTCTTCTTCCAGAAAAGCTTTTCCCCTCTTCCTCTTTTGGTAGATACCTTTTTATTCCTCAACATCTGGCATATGTATTACCTCCTTCATGAAATCTTCTAAAACCTTTCCGTCTGCCCCTTCTGAAATTTCATGATGTGGAAACAGAACATCTGTTCTTTCACTTATCCAGCCAAGGAAAACTTTTTGTTGAGCACCTATTCTGTGCCAAACACTGTTCCAGGCATGTGGCAACAACAGTGAACAAAACGGACCTCACAGAGCCAAGCAGCCTCCCTCTACACTCTATATATTGCTATTTCTACTTATCCTGTTGTATTGAAGTAATCTGTCAGCAAACTTTTTCTGTAAAGGGCCAGATAGTCAATATCATAGACTTTGCAGGACATATGCTCTCTGTTCCAACTACTTAGCTCTGCTGTTGTAGCACAAAAGCAGCCATAGGTAATATGCAAACAAATGCACGTATGTTCTAATAAAACTTTATTTACAAAAATAGATGTGAGCTGGATTTTCCCCACTAGCCCTAGTTTGCTGACCTCTGCAATAGAATATAAGCTCCATGGGAACAGCTCTTTTTAATTCTTTTTTTTTTTTTTCACTTCTGTATCCTTAGCGCTTAGAACAGTGCCTTGTACATCGAAGGTCCTTGGTATGGATTTGCTGAACAAGAGAAGTGAGTGGATATCGTCCATGAAACTGCAAGTTCCTGAAAGGTAGGGCCTTATGCACATGGTGATCAGCTTGGAGAATGTGTTAGGTGAATGCGTGTTGAGTAGATGGATAAATGATTGGAAAACCTCCTGCCTGTGCCCTTTCTCCTATGCCTCTGGTGGCTGAGGGCAGCAACTGGGAAGGTCCAGGCCAGCCTGATTATCCTGTCCTGGTTGCAGCTGCCTCCTCGGCAGCTCCTCTGATGAGGAACCAGCATCAGAACTGCAGGCATTCTTGCCCACCCTGGCGCCTGCCCTCAACTCTCTCAGCCACAGCCTGCTGCAGTCTTGTAAGGCAGCGGAAATGGCCATTAAAGTTAAACATGACTAACTGTCAGAGGAAAGTAGTGACAACAGGAGCCCCCGCTGCCACCATCAAGCCATCTGTCAACACTGGCCTGTTGGGTTTCCCACGGCGTGCCTTTCTAAGTGAGGGTCAGTGGATTGGCTCATACAGGCAGGGCTCTGGCATTTGGCGGGGTCTGTCAGCTGAAATGCAGCGGTGAAGCTGTTGTTCTTGGGAAATTTGGGCATGACAAGTGTAGGCAGATAAAGACAAGAGGAGGAAGAGAGGGTGGGGGTGCTGGGCTGGGGGACAGGAGGGTGTAGCTGGCCAGAGGGGCCCTCGGCTGCTGGGGCCTCACAGAGAAAGGAAGCAGCTCTTCTTCTGTTTCATGTCAACTTTGCTGTCATTGGATAGTGGGTAAGATTTTAAACAGATAAACGCCCCTTTGGGAAGCTGGAATGCCTTGGCAGACAATTTTAGGCCTTGATCTGATTGATAAATCCTTTGTGACAAGAGGGGATGAGAGAGGCCCCTGGTTTGGTACATATAAATAGGAAATTAGCTGGCAAAGTTGTCAAAGATAATTAACTTTCCGATTCTGCGGGTCTATTCAGGTTGACATCCTGAAATTATTTAGAAATGCACATGTCAATGCTCTGACAGAATTTGGGGCTGATTAGATAAACAGATTTGGAGATGCTTGATTGTAAAATGATGTAAGCGCTTAGCTGGTGTTTCATCGCGGCGTGCTTCTGTGAGCTGCAGTGGATGTTGCAGGGAGAAGGGTTTTGTTATGGGGGGTGGAGATAGGAAGATTGAATTGCATGTGCAATGCACAACACATTTGCTTTCTTCCTTCTTTTACTCTTAATGAGTTGAGAAATTCTGAACCCTGAATGTAAGTGCAGTTAACCTTGGATTCAACCTCAGGACTCTCCCTCAAGTCTCAATCTCCAGTAGGAAGGGAAGCATTCTGAGGGACTCAGAGGCAGATGCCTTCTTCTCTCTGTCCAGCCCAGTTTTGTTGAGGGCAGTGCAGTGTGCAAAGTCCCTGAGAGCCGCCGCTGTTCTTGATTCGTAATCACTTTGGGTAAATCCCCAGGCCCGGTGCTCTTTTAAGAGGGGAGAAAGCCGCCTTTGGCATTTCCGTCTTGTTACTAGGAATTGTCTCTTTAAAAAGGAGATCAGTTTAGAGCCAGACTCTTCCAATGAAGAAACACCCTTTCTCCAGGGTAGACAACAAGGGATGAAAACCCACACTGACTGAGTCCTAGAGGCCACTGTGGACACTGCGTTGTGTGATTTGCTAATTTTAATCTCCATAGTTTTCATGCGAGGTACGCGTTTCTCATTTGGCTAATGAGAAAACAGATACTTAGTTTAAATGAGCTGGTGGAGGTAACCCAGCTATTTAAGAGGAGAAATTTAATAGGCAAGTCCTTGCCTTCAAACTGCTCCTAGTCTAGTAAGAGACTCCTCCATCATCTGAAGTTGATGTCAAAGGAACATCTTTGCTGTAGGTGTTAAAAATAAAGTTAACTAACATATTAAGAGCATGATCAGCCTCAAACCCTTTCTTCAGTAAGGGGGTTAGGGGCTTTTAATACTGCAGAGCCATGTCCTAAATGAGATCCTTTGTTGATTTCCGTTTCTGGGGCTGTTTGCTGGGATCTTCCAGGACTAGCCATAGAGCATAAGGAAACTGAATACAAGGTTCAGAGGCAAATTTCCTTGAACTCAGGTTTAATTGCCTCCCCTTTCCCCCAGTTCCTAACATTTTATTCTATTTCACACGACCACAGACTCTTGGATAAAAGGGAGTTTGGAAGTTACCTAGTCTAGGGGTAACTCATGACCCATGGGCTGAATCCATCCGGCTGTTTTTGAGTGGCCCACACATGAGAATGTTTTGATATTTTTAAATGGATGGGAAAAATCAAATGAAAAAAAATTTCATGACATGTGAAAACTATATAACATTCAAATTTGAATGTTCATAAAGTTTTATTGGAACACAGCTTTGCTCGTAAATACATGTACCCCTACGACTGCTTTTGTGCTGCTGTTGCAGAGCTGCAGAGCTGTGACACACACTATGGCCTTCAACGCTGAAGATACTTACTCTCTGGTCCTTCACAGAAAACATTTGCTGACTCCTGGTTTAATTCTGTGTTTCCGCAAGAGCTTATTGAGCTTGGATGGTAACAAACACTGGGAAAAACTCTCTCAACAGGCACTATCTAATTTATGCCATCAACGACGACTCAAAGTGGGTGCTATTAGCTATTGTTTTAAACAGGTGAGGAAACTGAGATTCAGAGGTTCAGGAAGCTGGCTGGCTAACTGCTGAGCCAGGATTCATAATCCAGCCTGCCTGATTTCATACACAAATCACATGCTGAAATCACAGTGTGATCACTGTGTTTCTATTTTACTGTGTTCCATGTTACCTGGATGTGGCTTTTCTGGGCTAGTTGCTCAGGATACAATAGTGATTACCATTATGATGGAAAGAATAGCACCACCAAAGGTGTTTATAATCCCCAGAACCTGTGAATATGCTCCCTCAATGGCAAAAGGGACTTTGTAGACATCATTAAGGGCTTTTTTTTTTTTTTTTTTTGACAGAGTCTGCTCTGTCCCCCAGGCTGGAGTGTAGTGGCACAACCTCAGCTCACTGTAACCATGGCCTCCTGGGTTCCAGAGATTCTCCTGCCTCAGCCTCCAAGTAGCTGGGATTACAGGCACATACTACCATGCCTGGTTCATTTTTGTGTTTTTAGTAGAGATGGGGGTTTACTGTGTTGGCCAGGCTGGTCTGTAACTCCTGACCTCAAGTGATCTTCCTGCCTCAACCTCCCAAAGTGCTGGGATTATAGGCATGAGTCACCGCACCTGGCCTAAGGGTCTTGAAATGAGAAGATGATTCTGGATTTTTCAGGTGGACCCAATAATAGGGTCCTTCTAAGAGGGAGGAAAGAAGTTGAAAAGAGAAAGAGATGGAATGATGGAAGCAGATATTGGAGTGATATGGGGCCACAAGCCAAGTAATGTGCTTGGCCTCTAGAAACTGGAAAAGGCAAGAAAACTGATTTTTCTCCAGCCTCTAGAACTACAAGAGAATATATTAGCAACAAGATTTGTGATAATATGTTCTATAGCAGTCATTTGAAATGAATACACCAGTCCTTGCCTTCAGACTGCTCATAGTGTAGTAAGAGCCTCATCCATCACCTGAAGTAGATTTCAGAGGAAAATCTTTGCTGTAAGTGTTAAAAATAAAGTTAAGCAATATATTAAGAGCAGGATCAGCTTCCAACCCCTTCCTAAATAAGGGGTTTGGGGCTTGTAATACTGCAAAGCCATTCCAGTTTCTGGAGCTGGATGCTGGCATCTTCTAGGACCAGCCACAGACCATAAAGAAACTGAATACAAAGAGGCAGATTTCCTCCCGAGTTGTGCTCCAGCTTTCACAACTTGCATCATACATCTTGGGTTGAACTCAGGTTTCCTGGCACGTAGCACGCAGCTGACCTCGCACTCTGCAGTGAGTTTGCTTCTCCTGGTTAGTGAGGAGCTGGACTTTTGCAAAAGGGAAATCACAGTCTTGCCTGAGTTTTATTAGTATTCTGACCATTTGCAAATTAATTTGGAAGGCAATATAATTTACCTCTTGTATAGAATTCACTTTTGATTACTGCCATGCCACTGAAGTGCCAGATTTCCCGAAAGCTCTTATTATGAGGAATTAAGATACCTTTCTCCCTCATCCAAATAAAATAAACTTATGGCTGTGGGATGCAATCGAATTAAAAAAGTATCATTTAATCCAGGGAACGTAATTATTTGAATGAAACTGGAGAGGAGAAACTCAATCTAGGGTTTGAATGTTGACATGAGATTTTGAAGACTATTTTCACTCATCACTGACTTTTAATAGCTCTTTGTAGAGAATAATTTGCAGTATAAACCTTGTTTATATGAGATTGGTTATTTCAAAATCATGTTGAATCCCAAGCAAAAGTCATTCCCCAGACCACTGTTGGGGGCTGGGGGAGTGCCAACGTGTTGGAGCAGCTATTCTAGGAGTAGTATTTAACCACATATTGCTATGAATCTTTTTCTTTAATGGTAAACAGAATGGTTTTATTTTCTTGGGTCATGCTTTATTTAAGATGTCACTTGAGAAGACAGCAGAAAAGTTAGCTGCTGTGTGTGTACCATGTATTCCTCTGTGTATCCTTTATGGTTTATGGACTTGAGAAAATGACCCTAATTTTCAGTGGCTGGAATGTATGTTTTGAACTTTGCTGAAACAGTTAACGTTGCTGTCATGTATCCCCTTGGAAGGTAGCACTTCGGTGTACAACCTGCCTGGTTTCCAACTTTCAGCCTCTGCTATTCTTTGAGTGCTTTCTCTGGCTGCCGGAGCCCAGTCGGCCTGCATTTCGGAGCAAGATTGGAATGTATAGTAGGACTTAGTAGCCCTCAAACAAGAACTTATGTGAATTGGTGGATCGAAACAGACATATCTCTCTTGGAGTGGGAGTAGGGAGTGTGTGTAACCACAAGCCTTTTCTTCTGTTCTCCTAGTATATTCTAGCAAGAGTCCCAGTTTGCCCAGGATGGTGACTCACTGGAATATTCACCTTTTCCCCGGTTTCCTTCTCTTCCTCATCTCATTCTGCTACTTCTTGCTGGATTTTCCTAAGCTACCTCCCAAGTAAACCACTTTCATCCATATCCTTGTTCTGCTGTCCTTTTGGGGAAAACAGAATCAAAACAATCACTTTACAAGTTTGTTTGCTTACTTATTTATTAAATATTTGTTGGGAGCCTGTTCTGGGCCAGTGGCAGAGAACTAGGTAAGATTCCTGCCTGCAGAAACATACATCCTGGTGAGCAGGCAGACGTTAAACCAGCAAACAGACATGCAAAGGACAGGTTTGGGTTGAACCTGTGTGCCCTACTGGAAATAAACAGGGTAGTGGGAGGAGTGAGAAGAGAATATTTATACTGAGCAGCCATGGAGTATCCCACTGTGAGCTGGTGACCTTTGAGCTCAGGCTGGAGAATGAGAAGGAGCCAGACATACAAAATCTACAGGAACATTGAAATGTTAAAATATATATAAAGGAGGACATCACATTTAGAGTGTTGAGTACATGGGGGATGATGGGGATTTGATATGGGAATCACGATAGGAAAGGGAAGCAGGCTCTGAATTATCCAGTATCTTATGAACTGTGTGAAAACTTTATATTTTAAGAGGAAACAACAACTCATGTTAAAATCCTTCTGGAGAAACCAGACTATTTGCAAGTGAATTTAACCATCTGAAATTATTGTATGTTATATTAATAGTTATTAGACTAATTATCTGTAGCTATTAAACTAAGTCATCATTGCTGATAATGTCTTTATTCATATAGATATATGATACATATAGATATAATAATACATATAGATTTAAAAGGGAAGGAAGTATTATTTTCTGGGAACTTTCTTAAGGCTACCTATTTGGCAACTTGCTTTCTGCCTGGTAACATCGCACTTGAATACTTTCAGCAACCTGTAAAACCAGAGTAGTTAAAAGGGAAGTTCAAGGAGTTTGGGGTTACTTACTGCCTTAGTCTGCTTGTGTTGCTGTAAAGGAATTCCTAAGGTGGGATAACTTATGAAGAAAAAGGTTTATTTGGCTTACAATTCTGATGTCTGGCAAAGTTCAAGTGAAGATTGGTATCTTCATTTGGTGAGGGCTTCAGGCTGCTTCCACTCATGGTAAAAGGCAGAGGGGAGATGCTTTGTGCAGAAGTCACATGGCGAGAGGGGAGGGCCAGTGGTAGAGCCTGGAGGTTCCAGGCTCTTTTTAACAGCCAGCTCTCATGGGAACCAGGAAAGGGAAAACTCACTTATTCCCATAAGGATGACACCAAGCCATTCATGAGAGATCCATACCCATAACCCAAACACCTTCTCCACCTCCAACCCCAGTATTCGAGGTGAAGTAGTTCTCACCTCCAACATTGGGGATTGTATTAGTCTGTTCTCACACTGCTAATAAAGACATACCAGAGACTGGGTGATTTATAAAGGAAAGAGGTTTAATGAACTCCCAGTTCCCCATGGCTGGCAAGGCTTCACAATCATGACATCTTACATGGCAGCAGGCAAGAAGCATGTGCAGGGGAACTGCCCTTTATAAAGCAATCGGATCTCATGAGGCTCATTCACTGTCATGAGAATAGTATGGGAAAGACCACCCCCATGATTCAGTTACCTCCCACTGCATCCTTCCCATGACACATGGGGATTATTGGAGCTATAATTCAAGATGGGATTTGGGTGGGGACACAGCCAAACCATATCAGGGATCAAATTTCAACATGAGATTTAGAGGGAACCCACATCCAAACTATGGATGGCACTTACCTAAAGCTAAGAGGGTTAGAAGAAGTTAAGTTGGGATTTGAACCTAGATCTGTCTCCTGAATGAGTGATCTTCCAATGATTAAACCTCATTCTCATTGCTGTCTTTGCTTTGTTCAAAACACTGTTTAAAAGCTTTAATAAGCAGTCAGTTACCAATAAGGATACTCATCTGAGATCATGATTTGGTAAAGAAAATGAGAATCATGTTGTTATCCTAATTGCTATGTAACTGACAGGTTTCCTGTTCAATAAAAATGTTAACACATTTTGATTCTACCTTGTTAAGCTTAGAGTCAGGTGGTTTCTTTACTTCTATTTGTTACGTTTAGAAGACTCAGTACCTCGGGTGTGTGTGAGTGGGTGGGGTACCCTGAAGATACTGTAGTTGACTGCACTTGGCATGTTTCTAGGGAAAGACCAAAAAAGCTGGAGAAATGCTGCCTACTATTAAAATGAAAAGTTTTCCTTAGCTGGCTTATACCTGTAGGATTTGTTTAATTAGAAGAAGATTTGCCTATCAACTGTGGATGGTTAAAGTGGTTTAATAATCTCTTAACAACTCTTATTTTTTGCCAATAGAGAGAGGAAAGAGGTGTGAATGTAAACAGGATATTTTTGTTACTCTCTAATACCCTCTACTATTGATAAGCAATTTAGTCCTTTTTTTAAGCTTGTTTGAATAAACAAACGGCTGTACACTCCCAAAGAAAGTCTTTGGCTGTGGTGCTGAGGTGTAGTGTGGAGTAGTAGGGGTGGCAGTAGGGTCCACTAAAGTCTGGGATACTTGCTGGATGGATTAATATGAGTGATTCTGTTTGAATTCACTTTAAATTTAATATCAATAATGTTAATTTCATTAGCCGAGTTAAATCAACTCAGCTGATTATAATATTTTCATTGGCATGGTCAATTAACACATTCATTAAAGAAATTATTGAGCACTTAACATGTCCCAAGCACAGAGGATGTAGCTATGAACACATTGTAGATGACTCCTTTTCCAGTGCAGTTTCAGGACAAAGGGAATTTCACACAAATCCCCACACATCAGGTATTCACTGTGTTACGATGATGCTAAAACACAGGGAACTGATAGAGACTAGGGCATAGGGTGGGCAAGTCTTTAGCGGGGGCAGCGGGTAGCAGCTGGAATCTGAGTGTTGAGGCTGACACCATGTGAAGATGTGGGAGAAGGCTACTCAGAAAAGGAAAATAGCAGATACAAAAGTCCTGGCATGAAGAAACTTTGCGTATTTAGAGAACAAAAATACAGCCACATGACTGAAGTCAAGGAACCAAGCGGGAGAGAGGCTGAAGGAGGTGCTGGTGAGGTAGGGAGGGTGAGGATTTTATACTAACTTGTGTTGCGAAACCATTTTCATTAGGCACAATTACATTATTTGGTATTCATGTTTAAGATGGTTATGGTTCTTTTTGGGAGCAAGACCAGAACCAACTACATCAGTCAAGGAGCTACGGCAGCTGCCAAGGGGAAAAGCACTGAGGACTGGCATCGGGCAGTGGGGAACATGGAGGGAAAAGTGGATGGATTTGTGAGAGGCTTTGCAGATACCAACAGGACTTGCTGCTGAGTCAGATGGCAGGAGGGAATGAGAGGGAACAAGGGCGGCTTTGGCAGATGGGTCAGAACAACAGTGTGGGTGGCGATAGCATTTCCAGGGAGGAAGATCACTGAGGGAGAAGCTGGTTTAAACAACAAATCAAGAGTTTTGTTTTGGCCTTTGGCTTTAGAATCACAATTGGGGAAGTCATGAAGGGAGTTCTGTATGTCATTCTAGACGAGTCGCAATTTTATTCTAGATGTTTAAAGTTCAAAATTAAAACCTCAGGCTAGTTAAAATGACTCTATAGCCTCACAATGTTCAAACCCTCCCACGAGTAATAATAATGTTTGTTCTTTGAGTCTTCAAAGAAAAAAATCCATATTTTTCTCTTATACATAAAATGAATTTTTACATAATTCTTAAACCTTGAAATACATGGTGTGTGTATTGGGTAGAGGGGGGAGTGTATGTATGAAAGAAAGATAAAAATCCTTCATTTCTGTATTTTTTTTCCAGGTATTTGGCACTCATATTAACTTTGTAAGACTCAGAGCAAATCTATAAATTTGGTACTTGTATCATTATAATTAAGTTTGGCTTTACATGAAAAATATACTCTCCTACAGTGGTTTAAACACATAAAGTTTTATTCTTGCAAATAAAACAAGTCAGAGGTAGGCAATTTGAAGTTGAAAAGGCAGCTTCCTAAAATCCTTAGGGATGGACATAGGCTCTATCTCTCTTGCTGCTCTGCAATTTTTAGCATGCAACCTCATGGTGCAATATGGCTGCCCAAGCTCTAGCCGTTATATATGTGTTCCAGGCCATGAGAAATTAGAAGTAAAAGGGCCTACTACTTCTTAGAGGTCGTTTTTGGAAGTTAATTATTACATTTCAGCTTAAAGCTAACTGTTACATGGCTACACTTAGCTACAAGGAAGGGTAGGAAAATGTCTGTTAGCAAAGCGACATTTACTATACAAAAAAGAGAAGAAATATTAGCAAGCATCTAGTAGCCTTGCCATAGTCCTAGTATCCCTATTTTACTTGTCCCAGATCATGTAGCTTGAAACAGAACGGCGAGGCTGAGACTTAAATTTTATTATTCTCTTACTTTTGTCTTTCCTATTCTCAGCTTTTCTATTATCTTCAAAGTTGAGAAAATGGCTAGTTTTTCTCAAACATCCCCTCAGAGCTGTTTATTTTCCCATTTTGAGTGCTGGGATCATTCTCCGAGCTCTGCAGAGTGCTCTGGGTAGCAGAAGAAAGAGAGGGAGCTTTATGCCACTGATTTCCAGCTTGCAATTCAGTCTTCCCCAGTTTCCATAAATCAGCAGGTTTTCAGGAGACTATAAGAAGAGTTCCCTCTGATTTTTACACCTGATTCACTCTAAAATTTGCCCAGGGGCTTCTGCTTATTTTCCCAAAAGGCTGAGGCTGCTGAAACCCACTGCTATGTCAGGGGAGAAGAATTTACCTATTTAGAAGTAACTGGTGATTCTGGGAAACAGCATTGTAACTTTCAATATACATTTATAATATGATTCGGTAGAATGTTTTTGCACGTGTCCTGAGACCCTTGCAGAGAAACTCTGATGACGTCTGAGCTGCCAGTGAAGGCTTCGTTTTAGAGGTGAACACTTAGCATCTGGACCTCAGCTGTTTCATCGGCATGGATGTGTGGCTTTGTGAGGTCCCACAGTGGTGACTTTTCTCACTCTGCAGGAGTAATTTACCTCCCTCCCCTGTGAAGGTCATATCCACTTGATCACGTGGCTCAGTGTCAGTGCCTGTGCTATATGGGGTCATATGTCAATGTGAAGACAGAATATGGCTGACCTCGCAACAGAGGCACTAATTAGCTTGGTATTGGGGAAGCTACTTGCTGTGTCCTGAATATTCCCCCTGCATCGCCAAATTCATTTGTTGAAATTTTGACCATCAGGGTGATGGTATTAGGAGGTGGGGCCTTTTGAAAGGGGATTAGATCATAAGGTTGGAGCCCTCATAAATGGAATTGATGCTTTTATTATAAAGACCCAAGGGAGCTCATTCATTGCTTCCACTATGTCAGACACAGTTAGAAGATGGCTGTGTATGAACCAGAAAACACGTGCTCACCAGACACCAAATCTGTCAGCGCCTTCATTCTAGACTTACTAGCCTCCATAACTGTGAGAAATCAATCTCTGTTCACAAGCCACCCAGTCTACAGTATTTTGTTATAGCCACTTGAATGGATGAAGACACCGCTTCAGGTCTCAGGGTCTCAGATTTCCTCACCTCTGGGAGGTCCTCTTAGCCATCTGGGGCTCACTGTGTTCCTGAACTGGGGGAGAGGGGATTGTAAGGGGTGTGCTAGATGATCTCAAGTGTTTGATCTCGTGGCTGAGGGTTTTCAGTATATTGATGAAAAGAGTGAAACTCTGTAAAATATTTTAAAGACTTTTATTCTGAGCCAAAATGAGTGATCATGGCCTGGGGTACAGTTGCAGGAATTCTTGAGAAAGTGTGTCCAAGGAGGTTGGGTTACAGTTTGCTTTTGTACATTTTAGAGACACAGAAGTTATAAGCAAAGGCATACATCAATACATGTAAGGTATACATTGGTTTGACCTGGAAAGGTGGGACATTTTTCAGGAGAGGAGGAGACTTACAGGTCATAGGTAGATTAAAAAATGTTCTGAATTGGAAATTGGTGGAAAGAGTTAGAGTGTATCTAATGACTTCAAGTAAATGCTTGAGTTAAGATAAGGGGGATTGTGGAAGCCGAGGTTCTAGTTAGGTACATGAAACCTCCAGGTAGCAGCCTTGGAAAGAAGATGGGAAATGTCTTTTTTTAGACTTTAAAAGCATCAGACTCTAGTCTCTCCTAGATCCAGGAAAAACCTAGATGCATTAATGGAGATTCTCTACAGATGTAAAATTTCCCCCACAGAAGATGGCTTTGCAGGGCCATTTCAAAATATGTCAAATACATATATTTTAGGGTGAAATATTTTGATTTCCTTCAGGGTCTGCTTTCTGCCATGTGATATTATATCAGAGTAAAGGTGGAATTTGGTAACTTGTTGCCAAAGAGTTTGTTTTTTCAGTCTTATGATCTCTATTTTAATGTTCATGCTGGTCAGTTGTCCCTGAAAGGGAGGGAATATGACCAGGTTTCTCTGACTTCCCTTCCCATTGTGGTCCAGAATTCAATTTCTCAGGTTTCTCTTGGTTCGAAGGGGGCCTGTTCAGTCAGTGGGGGAGGCTTAGGTTTTTATTTTTGGTTTACAAGTAGAAGTCCATTAAGAGAGACCCCTTTGATCAAACACCTTCTTATGTATGTTGTACCAGACAGGTGCTTTGCCTGCAAGGTCTCTGCCATCCACTCAGCAGCCTGATGACATAGACGCTGTCATATGTGTTTTACTGCTGAGGAAATTAAGGCTGAGAGAGACAAAGAGTTGGCTCATATTCTGTATCTCATAAGTTGTGGATTCTGGATTGGAACTCAGAGCTATGGCACTGATATGTAGGCCTTCTCTTAGTAAAGTGAATTCACGACACGTGTATTCAAGATAAACTAAGTTTGAAAACATAGCTGCGCTTGGCACATATAGGTTGAATCAAATGAAATGGCTAATACCTGACTGTATTTGTGCTACAAAAGTGTTGATTCCAAATGGTTCAACCCGGTAGATAAGATAATAACTTGCCAGCTTATTTTGCTCAGCTCGTGGCTGGGCAAATAAAGTTACTAAAGGACTCCTTTGTGCTAATATTCTACAATATTAAATTCTAGGTCAAATGGGCATAGTGTCCTCATTTAAAACAAGTAGGCGTTACAAATAGGTTTGGTCCTTACTCCTTGGTAAACATCTATCATCTGTTCTTTCTGCACCCAGCCATGAACTACTCTCTTACCAGAATAGGAAGAGTACTGTTTAAGTGATGGGCCTTTCGTGTAACTTACATAGTTGTATTAAAAACAAACAAACAAAACCTCTGTTGCTACAATTACAAGCATAAAAAGATATACCCAAAGGAGTTTATTGCAGCAAGAGTCACAGTAGGGATGTGATCTCTCAACCAATACAGGAAAAATGTGATGAGACTATCCTGGGATTACATTCACGATTCTAAAGTGGAGTTGAGTATTGATTTATTTTCTCTTTGTTGCTTCACATTTCTACAGGCTTTCTAATTTTCCTGTGTATTCTATTACTTTATACAAAAAGAAAAGTACAGTCTCCAAAAATGAAACAAAACTCTTCCAAATTTAACTTAACTATAATAGCACAAAAAATATTCATGTGAAAAGGAAGTCTTCTGTCTTTAAAGAGGAAGGAGTTTGACTTACTGAGAGAGAAGGTGAGTGGATCTACAAAAAGAGTGGAGATAGTTGGAAAAAGAAGGACAAGGAAAGGCATGGAACTCAGTGGTCATGAGGTGGAAGGCAAAAGAAAAGGAAGACAACAGTTACAGGGTGTAGATCTCTCACTGCAATGTCACCTGCTCCCTGAGCCTCCACGCTAACCTAGGGTCCCTTGGTACATGCTCATACAGGATCACCCTATAAACTCAGCCTGTTTAACCAGGACTTCCTGGTTTTAGCCTTGATTAGTTCACTTCCTGGGAACCCAACTAGTAAGGTTAGCCACCTAACTCATAGTAACCCCTCCTTTTTCCCTGTACTGAGCACAAAGGTGTCACAATGTTATATTCATAACAGTTTAATGCACAACTCTTCTATTGTATCAGTTTTCATATATGTCTCCTCCCCTGTTAGGTTAGAAGTTCCACTAGGGCTATAAACTATACCAGTGACTAGCAATGGGTAGTGGGTAGTGGGTGCTCAGCTATTTATTAAATGAAGGAATTCACTGGCTAGACCAGGCAGACTAGGCTGAGCATGTGTGCAAAGACAGAGATGGAGGAGAGAGCCTGGTATACACTAAAATAGAGGACCATCCAGCATGGTCAGTGAAGGGTTGGAATGCTGGGTGATCACATCCAGAAGAATAAGCTGCCCCATTAGCACTTGGTGGGGGTGGTCATTAAACCCTTTGGCTGTTTGCTGAAATCTACCAACGTGCTTCGCAGAAATGTACATTGGCACATCATTTTGCTTATAGATTTAGATAGTATAGAGCAGGCTGCTAGTCAAATCCAACTAGTGGCATGCTTTTCATGAATAAAGTTTTATTGGAAGACAGCCACAGCCATTCATTTGCACATTACCTATGGCTGCTTTCTCACACGAGGGCAGAATTCAGTAGCTGTGATAGGGACTGTGTGATGGCCTCCAAAGCTGCAAATTTTTACTCTCTGGCCCCTTACAGAAAACATTTGCCAGCCTCCAGCTAGAGATCACTAAGGTCCTGGGCGTGCCTAGACTCAGGTTAAATCCCTGCTGGAGAGGTGAGAGAGCCAGTGAAGGATTTTAAGGATGACAATAAAGTGGTCAGTCCACTTTAGGAAACAGGTCCCTGGCTGCAGTGTGGTGATGTGAGATTGGCCGTGGGGAAAGCTTTGTGGCCATTGTCCAGGGAGGGATGCCAGAGGTTGAAGGAGGGCAAGGGGATGAGGAGGGGGACACCCATTTTCAGGTGTCTGCCTTTCTGACCCTGCTCTGCTTCTTAATCTGCTCAACTCTGCTCTGATAGAAATGCAAAGCAAAGAAGCCCCCAGCTGCTATAGGCTTCACTTGACCGCATGCTGCTGGGTTCCACACAGATACTGTCAAAATCAGCCCTTCGAAAGCTCATCGTCGGCAATGTCCAGAGCTCTAATCAGGGGAATTCATTCATACACTTCTGCTCTGTGTAGTGCTGCCTTTAAAAGATCGAAACCCAAAAAATGAAAAAAAAAAAAAAATCTGAAATCCTGTGTGGTTCACAGAGCAAGTCAAAGAGCAAGAGTTTGTTGTCGGCATTCAAAACAATCGGTGCCTTTGAAATGTGAAGTCTTGACAATTCCATGTCAGGACAAAATCAGGATGCAGTGAGATCTAGCTTCTCAACCTCTTGGTCAATTCCCCAGCTGTTGCCTACAATGCTAAGAGGTAGCAAGAAGTAGAGAAAACAACATGCACCCTCAGATCTGTTTCACCCAGGGAGTCTCCCTCTTCCTGCTCACAATGTCAGGGTACAGTGGGAACATGTGGAGACAAAATATTGGATGTGAGTGCTCATCTCAACCCTTACCCTTAATTTTGTTCCTTTGCTTAGAAGAGTTTGTGCTATTATTTGTTGTGTTAGTTCATTCTCACACTGCTAGTAAGGACATACCTGACACTGGGTAATTTATAAAAGAAAGGTGTTAAATTAACTCACAGTTCCACATGTCTGGGGAGTTCTCACAATCATGGCGGAAGAGCAAGGGACTTACATGATGGCAGGCAAGAGAGAGCTTGTGCAAGGGAATTCCCCTTTTTAAAACCATCAGATCTCCTGAGACTTACTCACTATCATGAGAACAGCATGGAAAAGACCTGCCCCCCGTGATTTAGTTACCTGCCACCGGGTCCCGCCCATGACACATGGGAATTGTGGGAGCTACAATGCGAGATGAGATTTGGGTGGGGACACAGCCAAGCCATATCATTTGTCATAAACAGGGCCCTAAAGGAATGGTTTGGGCCAGTGCTGAGGAATTGCAGTGTCTAAGAACATTCTCGGGGATGATAACAGACAGAAAGAACTGTGAGGGAAATTGTACCGAGATGTGGTGGAGAGGGGCTGAGAAGCAGAACTGAGGGTAAGCGTGTGTGAGCAGGCAGGGGCTGATAGATATCAGCAAACAGAATGGACAAACAGGCTGGGCGTGGTGGCTCATGCCTGTAATCCCAGAACTTTGGGAGGCTGAGGCAGGTGGATCACCTGAGGTCAGGAGTTCGAAACCAGCCTAGCCAACATGGTGAAACCCTGTCTCTATTTAAAAAAAAATACAAAAATTAGCCAGGTGTGGTGGCACATGCCTGTAGTCTCAGCAACTCAGGAGGCTGAGGCAGGAGAGTTGCTTGAACCCGGGAGGTAGAGATTGCAGTAAGCTGAGATTGCACCACAGTACTCCAATCTAGGCAACAGAGCAGGACTCCATCTAAGAAAACAAAACAAACAAGAATGGACAAGCAAATGGAGACTGGGGTGCAGATGGCTGGTGTGGCACATGTGCACTATCTTCCCAATTCCACAACCCTCATTAATTCTGTGGTGATCTTCAGCACAGATGCAGTCTCAGAATCCTTCTAAACACAGCCAATCTAGGCAGCCAACACCATCAGGTAGAGCTGCTTTATAAGATGAAACTGATTTGATATCCCCACACTAGAGAGTCCAGCTAGTCCAAGAGAATGGTCCTGAGCAGTTGCAGTGCATTCTGGCAGGGAGGACTAAGGAGTGAAGGTGTGGACGGGGTTTGGGTTTAGCAGATTCTGGGACCGAAGGGAATGCACAAAAATGGCATGAAGGTGAGTCTGTGGCTAATCAAGGTGAGGGCAGACTGGAAGGAATGCTGATTTGCTGAGTGGGATAATTGGAAGTAAATGAAGTTGCTGTGCTAAGTTCAAGGGCACTTAGACCGACCTCCCAGTATTGGGAAGGAAGGGACATTGTTGATGAAACAGCAGTTCCGAAATTGGAACCCTCATACATTTCTGTTGAGAATGTAAAATGGTGCAGCTACTATGGAAAATAGGTGAGAATTTCTCAACAAGTTAAACAAGTTGAGTTACCAGGTGGCCCAGCAATTCCATGCTTAGGTCTGTATCAAGAAGGATGGAAAACAGGGACTCAAACGATAAAATGTACATACATGTTTATAGAGGCACTATTCACAGTAGCCAAAAGGAGAAAACAACCCAAATGTCCATCATTGGATGAGTGGGTAAACAAGCTGTGGGCCAGGTGCAGTGGCTCATGCCTATAATCCCAGCACTTTGGGAGGCCAAGGCAGGTGGATGACTTGAGGTCAGACGTTCGAGACCAGCCTGGCCAACATGGCAAATCCCCATCTCTACTAAAAACACACAAATTAGCTGGGGATGGTGACATGTGCCTGTAGTCTCAGCTACTCTGGAAACTGAGGCAGATGAATCACTTGAACCCAGGAGAAGGAGGTTGCAGTGAGCCTAGACTGTACCACTGGGTGACAGAGTGAGACTCCATCTCAGAAAAAGCACAAAGGAAAACAAAAACAAAAGCAAAAAACCAAAATATTGTGGCCTGTCCCCACTAGGATGCATAATTTAATCATCAAAGGAATGATAAATTTCTACATGCTGCAGTGTGGATGAACCTCAAAAACCTGCTGAGTGAAAGAAGTCAGCCACAAGGACCACATATAAGTCTACGGATACAGAATAACCAGAATAGGTAAATCCATAGAGTCAGAAATCAGACTGGTGGGTGCCAGGAGATAGACAGAATGAAAAATGAGAACAGACTGCTTCATAGGTAGGGAGTTTTGCTCTGGAATGATAAAAATGCTTTGGAGCTAGATGGAGGTGGTGGCTGCATAACATTGTGACTGGACTAAGTGCCACTGAGTTGTTCATTTAAAATGGTTAATTTTATGTCATGTGACTTGCATCTCAAGAAATTATCCCAAAGAAGCAGCAGGAGGATGAGAAAGGGAGAAAGAAGAGGAGGGCGTGGTACTTGAACGTCTACAATTGTTGTGGAAAGCCAAGCACCTAGGATTATCCAAACAGCCACATGAACTGTGTCTTCTACAAAGGAGACTATTTTAATTCTTCCCTTTGTTTTCTGTGTCTCCTGCTCCCACATGCATTGGCTCATCCCCTAAATCTCTTGAATGCATCATTTCCTTTATTAGCTGCTACCACTTTTCTCTAGGACCTTCATATAGACTTGGAAGTTCCCTTTTACCTGACACACACTGCTCCCCAATTCCAACCCATCCTCCGCCCTACTGCCAGAGAAATCTCCATAAAGTACTTCTTGCAAGTGTCGTGCTGTCTTGCTCCAAGTCATTCCTGGCCCCTACTGGAGCCAGATGGAGAGTTCTAGCTCCCGAGCCTGGTGTGATAAACTGAAGAGGACCCTGGCCTTATGGTTGGATGCTTCAGCACATCTGGACACTGGTGTGCCATTCTGGCCAACTCCTGGCTGTGTTTATTAACACAGACTTGGTTTTGTTTTTCCTTTGTTTGGTTTTTCATTTTGTAGCTTGCTGAAAATGACAGTCTGTCGTGGAGCTTAGCGGCAATCAAATGAGAATACATGTGGCCGACAGCTATTGAGCATTTGTCCTGGCGGACCCTGTACAAAAACATCATTTGAATTTTCTCAGTAAGAGAAGGTGGCATGAAAACTAAGGCTGTATGTATAGATGCATCATCATCGTCATCGTCATTGTCATCATCATCATCACTTTTCAAAATCCCCTTCAATGTGGCACAATGCTTTGACTCACTGATTCTATTCACCACTCTGGAACATGCCCTATGCACGATGGCCTCCACACCATTGTCTAGTCTGTCCCTTCTGCCTTGTGTTCCCTTCCTTTTCCTAGAGTCAGGCTACTTGTAAGATAATAGCACCATCTTCCAGGGGAGGAGGACCCCTGCTTTGGGAGGACTGAGTTCATTTCCCCCAAAATGTCTCATGCTCCAGATACACCTTCAATACCTAAGACAACGTTGGGTAGTCGAGTGAGGCAGAGATCCTCATGTCTTCCCTGACTCTTCCCTGTCTGCTGAAATGCCAACAGAAATTCACAGCCACACACACAGCCGTGGATCCTGGAGCTGGCCCAAGAGACTGTATATCCTAGTTTGCTAAATTTTACTCTTGCAGGTATTTGCATTTCCATGTCCTAGAAAGCCCTTAACCCCTGGGCACAGTGCCAGGCTTGGGTGGGGATACCCTGTCTGATGGAGGCCACATGCCTGCCTGTCTTTATCATGGCTGATCCAGGGTCTTGACTCCCTGCCTTGGGGTGACCCTGCTTCTTGCATGTGGTCAGGGACTTGGTTGCTGCTGAACGATGTTTGCCTTTCCTTTGGTAATTCAGGTCATTTCCAGGAGGCCTGATGAGGGATAAGGTCCCTAAGGATGCAGGAATCTAACAATTGATTCTTTGGTGATTACTTGACAAATAATGCAACTTGCTGAATATCTAAGCAAAAACAAAGTCTTTCTCTCCCTCTTTCGCTTCTGCCCCATTCTGTTAGTCTAATTCCACACTTTACTGTGGCTAAAGGGAGCATGTAAACCCAAGCCTTAGCTTGAGTGCTGTGAGCAGTGTTTGGCTTCTTCATTCCTTGAGTAAATGTTTATTCAGCACACAGTCTGGGCCAGGGATTGTGCTAGATATTTTAGGATGCAAGGTGAAGCAGGTGGACATGGCCACCACCTCCCCACCGCTGAAAGCTTGCCACATTGTAGCAATGCCAAATAAGAAAGTATCATCACAGTGTTGGGAGTGCAATGGTAGAAACTGGAGGGTACCACAGGGATGTGAAACAGAGGTGTCTCCCTGGCGAGGGGTGGTTTGGGAAGGCTTCCTGTAGGACTCGAAGAATGAGCCATGGGAGAGTATTTCAGTCCACTGTGACAGCATGTGTGAGAGCTCAGAGGCAAGAGGGGTTGTGACACATTTAAGGAAGTAAAAAGAGGTCAGTGTGGCTGGGAGGATGGAGAGCTCTACTGGGTTAGAAGTGGTGAGCAGGGAGGAGCAAAGTGCAAAATGAAACTGGAAGAGCAGCTGGGCCTGAGATCCAAAGTGCTTTCCTGACCCCAGGGACCTGGAGAGAGTTCTTTTCTATGCTGGATTACTGGTAGTGCTGGCACCACAGAGTCCTTGTGAATTCTAGCTCCTCTGACACTTACCAGCTAGTAGCTCAGCTAAACTCCAGTGTCCCTATCTATAAAGAGGTGTACTTGGCCTGGCCACACAGGAAGATGGGAGGCTGGTGGAGGTGGACTATGGGCTTACTGCTCCTGTGTAATGGAGGCTCGCCTTGGAGAGAGCGATGCTCTGGTTGCTACCTAGATCTGGACCTTGATATCACCCTGGGCCTCAGAGAGCAGCCACCAAGCCTGGAAGGCCAGCCAGTGAGCAGTCAGGATGAGCACTGAGTGCGCGAAGCCACAGACAGAACACCTGTAGTGTTTTTCCTACTCTGTCTGGTGTTTGGTGAACAGGACCTGGGCGACAGGCAGACATAGGCCCCGTTCTTTATTCTGTTGTCTGTGCATTTTGTTCATCCATTGCCTTGCTGCATCATGGCTTGTTTGCTATGTGCAAGATGGAATTCTAAGCATCAGCGAGATACACAGTTGTGGGGAGCCAGTCAGATATTGTCGTGCCCTCAGAGACCTCAGCATCTAATCAGGAAGACAGAAATTAAAGAACTACACAGATAATGCTCACAGTTGTCAGAGGTATTAGAAATGTCTAGTAAAGCGCTAACTGGATATTTTACTATGCATGTTTATGGTGTAAGTCTGGGTTCTACTGACTTCCAGATGGAAAAGTCCCTGGACCCTTCTGCACCTCAGTTTCTTCATCTGCAAAATATGAAGGTTAAGGCTAAACTATGGGATCAATGGTGGTTTTAAACTTGGTTGCATCAGAATCACCTGGGGAGATCTTAAACATCCCAGTGTGAGGGTTGTACTTATACCAGTTCAATCAGAATTTCTAGGGGTGGGTCCTGGACACTAGAATTATCTTAAATATTCCTGGGGGACTCCAGTAGGCAGCCAAGTTTGGGAACCAGCCCTCTACAGTGCTTCTCACACTTTAATGTGTCTGGGAATCACCTGGTGTTTTGGTAAAATGCGGATCATGATCCATGAGCTCTGTGCTAGGGGTGGAGAGTTTACAGTGCCAACAAGACCATGAGTGTCGGTTTTCAGCTGGGGAGACGTTTGTCTTTGATGATGCTTGCAGATATTTTTAATTGTCACAACTGGTGGGTGGGGGAGCTCCTTGCCTCCAGTGGGTAGAGGTCATGGATGCTTCTAAACATCCTCTGATGCACAGCACAGCCCGCACCATAAAGAATTTTTTGGCCCCAAATGTCAGTAATGCCAAGGTTGAGGAACCCCTTTTCAGGGTAAAGCTGATGCTGCTGGCCCATGGGTGACATTCTGAGTAGCAGTGGAATCCCCACCTCTAGTTTAGCCATAATTATTCTGGACAGAATGATCCATGTGAAACAGAACTTGTCAGAAAATGAGCTGACAAAATTAGCAGAGATCATTAAAAAAATTCCTTACTGGAATTTTGGTGGAAGATAAAGGGAATTTTACCAGTCCTACATCATAGGCATTAAAGGCGTGGCCATTTGAATGTGTGTAAGGATGGAGCATTCAGAAAGCCAAACGAGAACCTCCCCATTGCCACTGGGTTTAAGCAGCAAAGGCAAATCAACTGAAGAAGGCAAATGCATGCATTATTAACAAGCCCGGGTGGGAAAAGTGTAGTGCAAGCCTTTTTAACACTGTTGGAAATCAGGATAAGGAAAAATGGGCAGAGACTTAATTGTTTCATTGACTTTTGCTGAGGAAACACAGAGTCATCAAATATACACACAGAGGGCAGAGGAAGAATTCACGTGCAACACTTTCTTTTTTTTTAAGATTAATTTGTAATTTATGGCTCTAATGACCTGCCTGGTGAAAAAATTAAGGTCTGGACATAGGATTCATAACACAGTCACCCCTGAATAGCTCTCCTAAGCTTTCCTTCCACCCCACATCCCCTGCTTGACTTCAAACCCCCATAACTTTCCATCCAGATGAATGCAGTGAGCTCCCAGTTGGTTTTCCTCTGTGTACTCCATCAGGACATTCCCGGCAGGGTGCAGTGGCTCACGCTTGTAATCCCAGCACTTTGGGAGGCTGAGATGGGTGGATCACCTGAGGTCAGGAGTTCGAGACCAGCCTGGCCAACATGGCAAAACCCCGTCTCTACTAAAAATATAAAAAATTAGCTAGGTTTGGTGACGTGCGCCTGTCATCCCAGCTACTCTGGAGGCTGAGGCATGAGAATCGCTTGAACCTGGGAGGTGGAGATTGTGGTGAACCAAAATTGCAACACTGCACACCAGCTGGGGCGACAGAGTAAGACTCTGTCAAAAAAGCAAAACAAAACAAAACAAAACAAAACCCATAGTGTGGCCAAAGGGAGAGTTCTCGAAATAAGATCTGATCCCCCCTGCCTGGGGAAAACCATCCAGTGGCTCCTCAGTGCTCTCAGTGTAAAGGCCGAACCCTTATCATGGAGCACCATGACGTTTGGTTATATGTCTCTCATTGCCTCTTCCATCTTTCCCTCTGTCCTCTCTGCCTTACCTTACCTCATTATTATTATAATTAATTATACTCATCCAGTAGATGCCAGGCTGTTTCTCTCACCACCATGCCTTTTCATTTGTGGTTTCTTCTCCCCTCCACCTGTGTTAGCAATACGTTCTCATCCAGCAAAACCTACCTTTAGTCTCATTTCCTCTTTGAAGCCTTCGTTGATACCTTCGTCATGTCCAAAGAGTACAGATGCTTGCTTCTCCTCTGGGCTTCCAAGGGGACTTTGACTTGTGTCTGTTACAACAATACTGTTAAACATCCCTTTCAGCAGGAGGGCAAAGATCCTCTTATTGTACCCCCAGCACCAAGGACAGTGACTAGCAGATTGCAGGAGCTCAGGAGTTGTTTGATGAGTGAATATACGAGCCCCAGTGCATTTTCCTATTCCTGAAGGGTTCCCAGTTTGGGATATCACAGAATTCTGTGCCTCAATAAGCACAGAAACAGGATCCATTGATGTGGATCCTTGCCTTCAAGAGACTAAGGGTTGAAAAATGGAGATGGAAAAGTAAACAGATAAATTAGCATGAAGGTGGATAGTTACTTTGATAATAATAGTGATGGTCACTATATTTATAGAGATTCTATGAAGTAACAGACAGTGAACAGATTGTGGCCTACATTTGTTTAGGCCAAACTATTCCCTTATGAGGGAAGTGGGATGATCCCTGTTTTGTAGTTAAGGAATCTCAGGTTCACAGGGGTTAAATTTTTTGGCCTGCAGTTACACAGTAAGCACAGAACTAAGACCTGAAGTCAGGCGTTGACTCGCAAGCCTTAAGACTTACCAGTAAAATCCCAGTTCTCTGGGATTGAGCTGTGGGCATAGGCAGGAAGAGAGGAAGCAAGGGTTAGGGTGGCCTTCTGGAGGAGGTGGAACCTGAGTTATCTTTTGAGCAGTAAGAAGGGATTAGACAGAGGCCGTGGGGTGAGGGGCACTAGACTCCAGGTAGCTTCTCTTCTCTCCTACTAGGTCCCCTACTTCCTTGTCGCTGTTCTCTGAATTGGCCTTGGTTCTGAGGACTGTCTCAGAGTGGCTCCTTAAGACTTACTTTGTGTGTCTCCCAGAAGAATCTGGGGAAAAATGGTGACTCCCCAAAGATGTCCATGGCCTCATCTCTGAAACCTGTGAATATATTACCTTACATGGCAAAGGAGACTTTTCATATGTGATTAAATTAAGGATCTTAGATAGGGGATTATCCAGATGGTTGCTCTTATAAGGGTCTTTGTTGGAGGAAGGCAGGAGGGTCAGGTAAACGAAGAAAAAGGAGATGGGATGATGGAACCAGAGGTTGGAATGACTAACTTTGAAGATAGAGGAATAGAGTCATGAGCCGAGGAATACGACTGTCCTCTAGAAGCTGGAGAAAGTAAGAAAACAATTTTTTTCCCCCTGAAACCTGAAGGAATACAGCTCTGTGGACACTGTGACTTTAACCTTCTAAGACTCACTTTCAGAGTTCTGACTTGCAGAACTGTAAAGAATAAATTTGTGTGGTTTGAAGCCATGAAGTTTGTGGTCATTTGTTAAGCAGCAAGAGGAAACTGACACACCCTGACTGCCTTCCAGTCCATGGGGAAGGAAAGGACAGGGATGCTGATATAATAGGCACCTCCTAGGCTGCTTCTCAGAGAAAACTCCAGCAGGGCCTTGCTGCCATTTCCTGGCTGTCTCCCCCAGAAGAAAAAGGGGGCTGCACCCCATGTCTGGGGGCTGGAATGGTGGTAATGAGTTTGCATCTCTGCCCTAAGTGGAGTTCTTACTCTGCATCCATCAGATGATAATGAGGTAGAACTACATGTGCTGTCATAAACTGGGGTTTAAGCTGTTAAATGATACTGTCAAATGATAGCAGCAAAACAAAAATCAGCATACCTGGTATAATCCATCTTTTTGTTTTATATATATATACACACATATATATATACACACACATATATATACATATATCCATTTATATATAATGCATAATTTATATATATAATATATAATTAATGTATAATATATAGTAGAATGTTTTGTTATATATATAAACAAAAAATTGAACATATGTGTATGTGTGTATATACACACACACACACACACACACACACACACACACTCTATATATGTCATCCCATATTCATCTATCTATCTACCTCATGCATGCTGAAAATAATTTGGGGAAAACTATCAAAATCCAAAATCTTGACTGTGATTATAGAGAATTTTACTGTCAGCATCATAAATGTCTGCACTGCTTTCATCTTTACAGGAAGTATACTCTTTTTGAAATACAAACATAGATGAATAGAATAACTGAGATCTCAGTAGACCCTCCTCATAAGCCCTTACAAGCAGAGGTAAAATCCTTGTCTTTACTGGGGTCAGTGAAGCTTCTTAGGTCTCCACAGTCCCTATCCACAGTCCCTAGATCGATGGTCCTCTAAGTGTGGCTCATGGACCTCAGGGAGTCCCCAGGGGACTTTAAGGGAGTCTTTGAGGTCAAAACTACTTTCTTAATAATAGTAAGTCTGGTCATGGTGGCTCACACCTGTAATCTCAGCACTTTGGGAGGTCAAGACGGGTGGATCATGAGGTCAGGAGATCGAGACCACCCTGACTAACATAGTGAAAGCCCATCTCTACTAAAAATACAAAAAAAAAAAAAAAATTATCCAGGTGTAGTGGCATGCACCTGTAGTCCCAGCTGTTTGGGAGGCTGAGAAGGAGGATCACTTGAACCCGGGAAGTGGAGGTTGCAGGGACCCGAGATCACACCACTGAACTCCAGCCTGGGTGACAGAGTGAGACTCCATCTCAGTAATAATAATTATTATAATTCTAATAATCAGATGTTATTTGCCTAGTTGACAGTTGCCCCAGTGGTGCAAAGGAAGTGATGAATAAAATGTTGGTGCCTTAGTAGCAATCAAAGTGACAGCATCCAGTGGTATAAGTTGTCATTACGTTTTTCACTACTGGGTGCTTACAGTAAAAAAGAAAACAAACAAATGGACAAAGCCAGTTTATGTTAAGATTGCCCTTGATAAATCAGTAAAAAGGATTAATTTCATTAAATCTCAACTCCTGAGTTCATATCTTTTAATATTTTCTGTGGTAAATCAGAAATACAAGGAAAGCACTTCTATTACATAGCAAAGTACAAAGAAACCCACTTGTGTGACTGAGTTGTGAGCTGAACTAGCCCCCCGTTTTGTCTCATGGAATGCCATTGTTGCTTGGAAGAGCAATGGACCAATTATGATTATTCAGACTTGGGGTTTTGGTGGACATTTCCTTGCAAATGAGTAAAGTGAGCCTGTCATTTCAAGGAGAACAGCTGACAGTGTCTTTTGCCAATGCTGCAAGTCAGGCTTTCAAGCGAAAAACTTGTATCTGCAACTGTGAGCTTGATGGCTTCCCAATATTTGAATACTTTCAGGATGAGATTGGTGGGATTAACAAATGTGTTTTAAAAAATATTTTATGGATGAAATGTAAAAATATTGGAGAAAAGTACCTGCGTAAGCAGGGAATCCATATAATCTAAATGACCAGTGCATCATGTATAGGTAAAAGATCCAACAATATGCAGGCTGGACCAACGAATTTTTATTAAATAGAATACAGAAATTTTCACTGATATGATTTCAAACTCTACATTGCAACTAATCTTTAAAAGAATACCCCTTGTTGAGTTTTGGTGTAGTATCAAAAAACGCTACCTGCAAATATCTGAAATGGCTATTAAAATATATATATATTTTTTCTACATGATATCTATGTGAGATTAAACTTTCTTTGTATATTTCAACCCAGATAATAAATTATAAAAGATTAAATGCAGGAGCAGATGTGAGAATCTAGCTGTTTTCTATTAAGTCAGACATTCAGGGATTTGAAAAAAAAGTTAGACAATGCCAGTCATCTTGCTGAATTATTTTTTGTTTTGGCAACTCTGGTTATTTTTTAATAAATTTACATTGTTTATGCCAATGTGTAATGGATTTATGGTTATTTTAAGTGCATTGATAAATAAGCATTTAAAATTGTATTGGTTTGAATTTCTAAAATGTAAATATTGACATAACTCACATAAGCAAAAGCTCTCTGGGGACCTAGATAGGTTATAAGTGTGTAATGCATCCTAAAACCAAAAGTTTCAGAACTGTCATGCTAAACTTTCACCACTGTTACCTTTTCTTTTTTTTTATTTTACTTTTCTTCTTCTTTTTTTTTGAGATGGAGTTTTGCTCTTGTTGCTGAGGCTGGAGTGCAGTGGCTCAATCTCAGCTTACTGCAACCTCCGCCTCCCAGGTTCAAGCAATTCTCCTGCCTCAGCTTCCTGAGTAGCTGGGACTACAGGCATGCACCACCACGCCCAGCTAATTTTTTTGCATTTTTAGTGGAGATAGGGTTTCTCCATATTGGTCACGCTGCTCTCAAACTCCCAACCTCAGGTGATCTGCCCATCTTGGCCTCCCAAATTGCTGGGATTACAGACATGAGCTACTGTGCCTGGCCCATACCTTTTTAAACTCACCTGTGCTTAGAGAGATATCCTACTCTTGGTTTTTCCTATGAATGTGCATCATCCCTGAGAGTGTTGTTTTTCAGAGAATGATTGTATTAAAATATTAGTTAAAGTTTTGCAGGGCTAAGGACTTTGGGATTTTGGAAGCTGAATGACTCGCATCATGGAAAGCCATGCTGTGAAAAATAATATGAGCTCGTGGGAATTGAATGTCCACTGAGACTTGCCCTTGGATGTTGTTGATCTTTCGCCTGAATTCATAAACCTGGAACTGTCAACCTTTCATTATGCAGGAGACAGGCTGGGCCACATGTGTGTTGTCTGCATGGGCGTTCTACCATCCATGACAGGTAGATCAGATTTATGGACCAATTCTTCAGACAGAGTTGCCTTTTCTTTCTTCTTTCCCAGAGATGGCCCACTGGTCACCATAAAGACCTAAACTGATTGATAGCCAATGAGAACATCAGCCCTTACACACTCCTGCCCTCCCCTGCCACCAGAGCTGCAGGCATTATCAGGCTTCATCTAGCCTCTTCATGGGGTAAGTTGTGATAGCCTGGACCAGATGGACTCCCCCAGGTTTGGCTAAAACAACTTTCTCCCCTGAGCATCTGAAGCCCTCATGCTTACATGCACCCATCTGTTCCTCTTGAAACTGTGTCTCAGTCATTGAGTTTGGGATGATCTGGAATTTTCATTACAAATGAAATATCTCTGCCTCATTTCCTCTGACACCCAGTTCCCAATTTCACAGGTGATGGTTTGCTGGAAAGACAGACTTAAACATGATGCTAGCATTTTGGAGTTCTATGTCAGATTGTGGCACCTAAATTCTGCCACCCTCCCTATTATTCTCTGGTTTCCTGAGTTAAGGGATCTGTATAAAAAGGGGCAAAAACTGAATGGAAAACAACACAGAAAGACTTGGGTAGAAATTAAATTACCATGAAATGCATGACTTTTATAATAAGCAGAGATTAGGCCGGGGGCTTTAGGAAGCTACCTGCTTCTCCTTCCTGAATCTCTGCCTGTTTTGTCTTTAAACTAGAGGGAGGAGTATTATAATTGTAATTCCAGAAAGAGCCAAATGAAATGCACCAACCAGTGCTGAAGTTAAATGAAGAGAATAGCTAGACACAGTACTCTCAGATGCTGTACTGGAGCAAACAGGTCTTTGCAAACCTACCCCCAAAGGCGGAGGGAGCTGAGAGGCCAAAGAAAGACACCAAGAATCAAATTTCTCAGAGGGAAACTATTTAATGGGGACTTGCATACAAAAGTGATGTCTCAGGTGGCTGTGAGAAGGTAGATTCCAACAACCACTTTCCAGAAAGCATCCTTTATATAGCAAGCTTTTAGAGTAAAGACATGTGCAGCTGGTCACGTCTTTGGACTTTGTTACTGAAGCTCAGGACCACTGGGGAGTTAAGAAAGGCATCTTTATGTGGGGCGATAATCTAGGCTGCGTGCACTGTTTAAAGACCTTGGTACATACAGAACATCTTGGTATTCAGGACTCAAACATTGGCCATCATGATGGTTTCAGTTTAAGTTGGCACCACTCTTGCCGTGCAGCAGGCTACTTTTCTCCAGAGACTGACAAGGACTTGTCTTGGGCAACCCATTCCTGGATGGTCCAGGTTACTTGGTCCATAACTGGGGAAGGGAGAAGGTGAAATGGAGATGGGAAGGCCAATCTATTCTCCTCCCACATGGGAAACAGTGCTTTGTCTCAGCAGGGGCTTGACGAAGAAGTAAAAATGGGTCCTTTCTGGGCAGGGTTTTCTCAGTGTCAGCGCTATTGAATTTTGGGTTGGATAATTATTTGTTGTGGGAAGCTGTGCTGTATATTGTAGTATGTTTAGAAGCAGCCCTGACTCACGGGATTCCAGTAGAACGATCCCCCACCCCCAAGGTAAGAAAACCCACAGTGTCTCCAGACATTACCAAATATCACCTGGGACAAAATCCCCCCAATTGAGAAGACCTCTTCTAGGGTCAGTGTGCGAGTGGGGCTCTGGTTCTTGCCTGTGAGACCCAGGCACTGGTGGCACGCAGCCCTGTGAATGTCTTTCTCTCTGAACAACTAGCTTAGAAGGTCATCCCTTCGAAGGGAAGAGCTTGGGAAAGGAGTGAGCAGAAGGTTTGATCCACGTGACCGCCATAGAAATAAAGATGGCACAACTCCCCCAACCCTTCTTTGCAAAGAAAAGTAGAAATTTAACCTCCATCAACCACAGTCTCCATAAGGGAGAAGAAAATGCACTTGGTAGAAATTGCAGAGTTCAGTGCTGTCGGGTGTGGTTTATCCGTTGCTAGCCCAGGTACTTTTCATCCGTCAGGACTCAGCTTCCTAGCCAGCTTCCTTCCCTTTAACATTTGGTCAAAGATCATCTTGTATTTTCCAGTAATTTTAACAGACCTTCTTGTGTCTTCTGTTTGTACCCAAAAGAAGTAAGGTTGCCATGTAGGTAATACTTTCTACCATCAGGTACAGGCAAGATGTTTATTGGTTTACATGCTTTCTACTTCCTGGTTTTGCACTGTGGGGTCAAGGATAAGGGCTAAACTGTGGAATAATCTCAACACATGTCAGTTTCCCTATACCGTAAGACGAGGAACTTAAGGAGGCCAAAGGAGATTGGCAAGAAGGAAGCACAGTGTTGCATTAAGAGCTGTTGGAGATTCATCGAACAGTGAAGACTCGTGGCCCCTTCGCCTCCATTTATCAACTGTGTGACCTTCGACATGTCAGTTTACTACTTTGAACCTCAGTTTTTTAGTCTTTAAAATGCAAACATAATAAGACGTGTATTAGAAAGTTTTCATGTAGATTAAACGAAGAACATATATGATAAGGACTGAGCGAGGAAGGAACTCAGAAAGGTGACACCCAAATTTCCTGGGGCTGAGTCTGGGTGCAGGGAGGAGACGGGAATGGGGATGTGATATGGAGAGATGGGTCCTCAGAATATCTTGGTTGCTGTGAAACTTCAGGGAGAAGTAGAAATATCTAAAGGTAATTTTTGAAAAGGAAGTTATATTGTTATATAAATCTGTTTCACTTCTTTAAAAATATCTAAGTCATAGTTAGTTAGGCATTGAAGCTTTCAAAGTCAGATTTGTACTTCCTTCCAATGGCAAACTTGATGAAGAGATCTGTGAGGAAACCCACTCATGTCTTTAGGGGTTTTGTATAAAAAGTGGCTATAACACCCCCCTTAACTTATCAAAAAACACTGTTTCTTCCATTCCTGTCTGATAGGGTCCTGTGTAGAGTCTCTGTGTCCTCTTTCTATGATTTTCCAAGTGTTCAGAGATGTTGGGAAAGCTGGTCAGGAATGAGTGAGTGGGAGGCTGGATAAAGTTTGGGATGCCTTTTTTTTTTTTTTGAGACAGAGTCTTGCTCTGTCGCCAGGCGCCAGGCTGGGGTGCAGTGGCACAATCTCGGCTCACTGCAACCTCTGCCTCTCAGGTTCAAGCAATTCTCCTGCCTCAGCCTCCTGAGTAGCTGGGACTACAGGCGCACGCCACCACACTCAGCTAATTTTTTTGTATTTTTAGTAGAGACGGGGTTTCATCATGTTGGCCAGGATGGTCTCGATCACTTGACCTCGTGATCTGCCCACCTTGGCCTCCCAAAGGACTGGGAATACAGACGTGAGCCACTTCGCCAGGCAAGGATAAAGTTTGGGATGCATTTTTTAAATGAGAAACAAGCTTTCTGCTCTTTGACCTAGGCAAGAAGAAGTCAGGGATGAACTAGATCAAGAAGGCATGATTCTATCGCTAAGAAACGTATTTATGTATTTACTACGACAGCTGTAGTGTGGAGCAACTCTACAAGTTGCAAAACAGACTTTGCTAAAGGTGCATTACAGTTACTTCTGAGGCAGTATCATAAAATTATTCATTATGAAAGTATTCAAAGCTGAACTTCCTAGAATGAAACCTTCCCAATGAATGTGTGGCAGTAATTGGGAGGGGGGTATTTTGTCCCCCACATCTTTCCCAGCTCCCGGGAGAGATTTGGGCAAGCAGCCACATGCACGTGGCCCCAAAAGAGACCCTACTGCCTAATAGAGCAGCCTGGTATATGGGAGGGAGTCTGGGTATTTTGGAGTCAGACTAGCTCCAGCACATTACTTGCTTTTTAAAATAACTTTATAGAGATACTACTCACATAAGATAAAATTTAGCATTTTAAAAAAGTGACCTTTTTTTTTAAGAAAGGTTTTAGGTTTACGGCAAAATTATGCAGAAGCATAAGGATTTGCCACATACCTCCTGCATTCACACAAGCACTGCCTGCCCCAGCATCAACATCCCCAACCAAAGTGGTACCTTTGTTACAATCGGTGAGCCTACATTGACACATCCCAATCACCTGGGGCTCATGGTTTACATTAGTGCTCACGGCCACGCATCCTGTGGATGTGGACAAATGTATATGAGATCTATCCCCCACTGCAGTATCAAATGGAATATGTCCACTGCCTAAAACACTCTGTACTCAGATTTCTCATTTCAAAGTACACCATTCAGTGATTTTTAAATAGCATAGTCACATGGGAGTACAACCATCACCACTGTCTAATTCCAGAACATTTTTATCACCCCAAAGAGAAATTCCTTATCCCTTCACAGCCTCTCCCCATTCTCTCTTCCCCTAGCTTCTGGCAACCACTAATCTGCTTTATATTTCTGTGGTCTGTCTATTCTGGACATTTCATTAAATGGAATCATACAATATATTGCTTTTTGTGGCTGGATTATCTCAGTATGATGTTTTCAAGATTCATCCATGCTGGGGCATGCGTCAAGTTTTTTTTTTTAATTATTTTTATAATCAAATACTATTTCATTGTATGAATAGAGTACATTTTATTTATTCATTTGTTGATGAGAATTTGTTTTTTTTTTAAATTTTTTGGTGATTATGCATAGTGCTGCTATGAACATTCATGCAAAGGTTTTTGTGGAGAAATATGTTTTCAAATTTCTTGGATCTGTGCCTAGGAGTAGAATTGCTGGGTCATATGGTAACTAACTCTATATTTAACAACTTCAAGAACTGCCAAACTCTTATCTGAAGTGGCTGCACCATTTTACAATTCCTCTAGCAATGTGTCAGTGTTCCAGTGTCTCCATATCCTTGCCAACAGTTGTTATTGTTAGTTTTTTTGATTCATCCATTTATTTTTTCATTTGAGGTAGAAGGCTCAGTGGAACCCAGGAATTTGAGGTTGCAGTGAGGTATGATTGCACCACTGCACTTCAGCCTGGATGGCAGAGCAAGATCCTGTCTCTAAAAAACCAAACCAAACCAAACCAAACGTTAAATTATTGAGTACCTATGTGTGCTAAGAACTGGGGTATAACAGTAAGCAAAGTTATACAAGGAGCTTACAATATTATGGCACAAACAGTAGTCAAACAATAATAGAAATAAAAATAAACATGCAATTCTGAGAATTACAAGGTGATGGGTGCGTAGTACCAAAAGATTACATACCAGGGAGACTTGATTGCCCAGTGGTTCAGAGAAGGTTTCCCTGAGTACTGATGACCAGTCATCATCAGCTGAGAAGTGCAGGCTGAATGAGAGTTAAGGAGATATTCACAAGCAATACTTTTAACATATCTGTGTCTCACTTCTTCCTTTGTACCATCGAGTTAGCCAGACCCAGATAACAGTGGCTTTGGGTACTCAGTGAAAGCATTTGTTAGGCACAGGTTAGATTGCTCAACGTTGCTCTGGTTTTCAGCTGTAACCTTCTACCCTTCCTCACCACAAGAGAGGGTCTCAGACAAATGGTATTAATGGCGATGATGCCCATGACGATGACGATGACAGTGATGATTATGATGATGTTGGATGCTGATGTTCGCTGTGATTTAGGGGACACCTTCTATGTGCGAGGTACTGTTGCTCAGTAACTTATGGCATCTTATTCATTGTTTACAATGACATTGCAATGGAAGAAGATCAGCATGAGATTAGAAAGGAAGAGAAAATTAAAAGGAAAATGAGGGGAGAGTCACTGGGTTTATGTATGAAGGAATTGGGCTTATGGTTGAGGAAATGATTCCAAAGCAAATTTCTAATTTCTGAAATAGGTACTTGTTTTCAAAAAATAGATTTGTGATTTGTAATTCTATTTTTACTTAGAAATGTACTTTATCTCTTGAATATGGAATGCAATTTCTTTTATTTCAAATTAAACTAAGCCATTTAGCTTAATCACATATAACAAACCTCCCAGTATAAGGGCCCTGATCCCAAATCTTGCTGCACATTAGTTTCTAGCCCAGGTAATAAATGGATACCTGGAGCAAATCCAAAAAGGGAAACCACTTTAATTAGGCTTGGAAGTGTCTCCAGTCAGCTCTAGAATAGCTGTCACTGGATTTATGGTGTACATTCTAAACTGTAACTCTTTGCATATCCAGCTGAAGCAAGAAAGCTCCAGAGAAATCGAGTATAATTTATTCAAACCTAAATATTTATCTCCCCAAATAAGCGTCCCTAGAAAATATGGCCAAGATAGATGGAAGGAAAGTCGGTCTCACCTTAGCTAAGCCTGTCAGTCTTTATCATTGTTTCCATTTAATTGCAAGGGTTCTAGAAGAATTAATTCAACAAAACCTTTCTTGGAATGTTTCCATAAGTATAGACTCACTCTCCCCCCATATCTGTCACATAACAGTTACATTCACTGTGACATTTATGTCCCAATGACAGTGACTTGGGGCTTTACCCCAGTAGGAGCTGGCACTGAGGTAAGGAGAGGTCATGATTTGTTGAATATCACTGTAATTTCCGTACCAAGATTCAAACCTAGGTCAGCTTAACTATAGTATTTTGAGCCCAAGGAACTTACTAAAATATATACATATTTTAATCAATATGTACATATGTATACATGTATATATGTAATGTAGGATTCTTTTGAATCAGTAGCTGTTTTAAAGTTCAGTCACCTGTTAATTTCTGTTGGATTCCTTGTCCTTATTTTCCCAGCCATAAAACATGAGTGTGACACATGGCAAACAGATATGCAGGCAGCATGACACAGTGGAAAGGCATGAGGTTTGGAGTTGGAAAAGCAAGACTAGAGCCTGACTTTCTGCTTGTTGAGTGCCTTGACTTTGGGCTTGACCACTCTGATCCTCAGTCTCCTCTGGGGAGAAATGATTAACACATCTGGGTAGAGAGCTATGGTGAAGAAGAAGGGAGAAAATTCTCCTAGAAACGTAAATTTAGAAATGTAGATTTTAAATTGTCATCCACCTTACTTACTACTTTTAAAATCAAAATAATATGATTAAGTCTGGCAAGAGAAGTCAGCAAAGTCTTCCCTGAGAGTTAATTGGAGATGCCGTGTAGGCTGGCAAGTAACAATGACACTTACCCTTGAGTATTCATCAGCTGGTCCCTTTCTTCTTACATGAATGGTGTAGTAATTGCAAAGAAGGTGGAGCCTCAGGTTTACAATTTTTAGTATATCCATGATGTTCTAGCCACTGTGCCAGATGCTTTGAGAATATCACATTATTTAATCCCCACAGAAAATCTATTTGATTGGTAATACGATAATCTTCACTTTACAGCTGGAAACTGAACACAGATTGATTCAACTTGCTTAAGTCAGCCGAGCTAAATAATGATTTCCCTTGATCACAACTTTGTCCTTTCTTTTGCATTTCCTTGTTATCATTAAAGTGAGTTGCCAGTGGAAGTAGTATCTTTTTCTCCTGGGTGTTTGTCATGTAATTTTAATCTGACTGACTGTAAGAGGGTATGGTAGGCAGAAAAATGCCCCCCAGCCCCCACCCACCAAAAGATGCCCATGTTCTAATCCCAGGACCTGTGAATATGTTATCTGACCCAGAAAAAGAGACTTTGCAGATGTAATTAAGGCAAGGGTTGGGGAGATCACTTTGGATTTGTGAATGAGACCCATGTAATCACAAGGGTCCTCAGAAAAGCCAGAGAAGGAGATGTGAGAACCAACCAAACATTGGCAAACATTGGAGCGATGTATTCTGCAGATGGAGCCAGAGGCCAGAGCCAAGGATGCCTGGGAACTCCAGGATCTGGAAAAGGCACGGAAATGGAATCTACCCCAGTGCATCCAGAAGGAACCCAGTCCTGCTGACAATGCAGTTTTAGTCCAGAGGAATCCATTTTGGAATTCTGACCTCAAGAGCTGTAAGGCATTGGGTTTTAAGCAACTAAACGTGTGTTGGTTTAAGCCACTATGTAAGTCTTTTGTTACAGCAGCAGTAGGAAATTAACATGGCGAGGGGGTGGTCAGATCAAATGATTTCTCATGGCAAACAAACCACTATCATAAACATTCAAATAAGTATAGCACTACTGTGGAATATGGAGAGAGACTTAGAGTTGCGTAATGGGTTGTGAAGCCAACCTGCAAAGTCAAGGCCACACAACTAGGCTAAGACTTCCAGTACTATGTTTAATACGAGTGGTGAGAGTGGGCATTGTTATCTTGTTCCAGTTCTCAATGGGGAATGCTTCCAGTTTTTGCCCATACAGTATGATGTTGGCTGTTTCTTGAGTGTTTTTATCATGAAAGGATATTGAATTTTGTTGAAAGCTTTTGCTGTGTCTATGGAGATGATCATATGGTTTTTGTTTTTAATTGTGTTTATCTGGTCAATCATGTTTATTGATTTTTGTATGATGAGTCAACCTTGCATTCCAGGAATGAAGACTGCTTGATGATGTTGAATTAACTTTTTGATGTGCTTCTGGTTTCAGTTTGCTAGTATCTTGTTGAGGATTTTTGCATCTATGTTCATCTGTGATATTGGCCTATCTTTTTCTTTTTTGGTTTTGTAAGGTCACAGAAGTAGAAAGTTCAGCTGCTGGAATCCACAGTGAGGTCTTCCTGACTGTGTCCACCCTTCTTCGTAAGTGTGGCCAGCATAGTGGCTCACTCAAGGTCACACAGCTGGTTATCAGCAGAGCTGGGCTGAAATGCAGTTCTCATTCTCCATATACATTTTCTCAAAAGCAAATAAAGAGAGCTGGATGTGAACACAGACTCATCATAAAAGCAAATAAAGAGAGCTGGATGTGAACACAGACTCATCATAAAAGCAAATAAAGAGACCTAGATGTGAACACAGACTCATCACAGGATGGTAATGCCCAGCCTGGTCCTCCTGCCTCCTCCACATGGCTTAATTATGAAAGTGCCTGAGTGAGGTGCTCATTCATCACTCATGACTTGCTGCCCACACTCACTGTGATGAATTGGCATATGATGGAACTCAAAGTGAAATAATCACTAATAAAGTAGTTAATGTTGGCTGAATGTTCCAAGACTGCACTTTGATTCCTTGTCACCACCAGCCATCATTGATGAAGAGTCCCTGATAGAGGAATCACTTTCTCTGTAAGCAAGGACTGCGGTTACTCATGGTTCAAGTATACCCACAGAACATCACATCCTCCCTCGTGCTGAAATTGGGACACAGCTGGATGACAAAATTGTGATTTTGGGAAAGAGAAATAAAGTAAATGCGGTGACTACCCATTGTATGTGTGGAATTACACTCAGTACTTCCGGACGACTGACTTTTCACAATGGTATTATGAGGTGTCACGATTCCTCTTTCTCAAATATGGAAACCGAGGCACAAATCCAGTAGGTGACAGGACTAGAAGCAATGTTTGGAAGCTTAGACGTCTATGTGGAGTAAGTAAGGGAAAATACAAAGTTCCAGTTAATACGCTTGGATAACCAAAAAGCGTTTACTCTCCCCTGTTGCCACATGTGAACCAATCCCATTATTGGTCCCTACATAACATGTAGTTTATTTTGAGCTTATCTAAATCTGGTTGTGTGATGCTCAGTGATATTGAGGGTTGATGGAAACTATACTTGCATGGAATTCAAAGATTTAAATCATAGTAGAGCTAATCATTTTTTAAGCTTGTGTAAATTACTCCCTCTCTCTGAACTTTCTGACCTATTGAAGCAGTACAGTATATGTTTTGAAGACAGGCAAATCTAAGTTAAAATTCTATTTTAGCCTCGTGTTAACTGTGGCCTTAAGCAAGTCAGTTAAACTCTTCCTAAAAGTGCTTTATCAGAAAAATGTAGACAATAATATGCAGCTTGTGGGGCTCTTTAAAGAACTGTAAATAATAAGTAACATACATCCAGAAAAGAAGTTAGCACATGGTGGTTCCCAGTAAGAGGCAGCTCTACCATGAAGAATATTTGACCAAGTAATCTTTAGATACCCTTCTGGTCTATAATTTTGCATTTTCAAAACCTTTAACTACTGTTTCTGGGAAACTTACCACATACTAGGCACTATGTCAAGGATTATACTTGCATTATCTCATTAAATCTTTACAGTTTTAGGAGGTAGATGCTATCAAAATTCATGTAAATATAGACTCCTGTGCACAGAGATGAAAAATAAACTCCCCTGGTCACAAAAATAATGTGATGGAGTCAAGATCTGACTAAATATGACTGACTCCGGAGCCCCTACTCTTGAAGTTAAGCCTTCATTAATAATATGTGTCCATATATTTTATCGCTTTTGTAGAACAGGCTGGATGTAGATTTCCTCTTTTTCCCCTAACACAGGTAGGCAAACCTGTGATGTTCTGAGCCCTTGTGGGTCCCTTGATGGCACTGAGAAAAGTAAAACCCAAAGCAAATTATACTAATAGTTTGATTCAAAAGTTATGTTATAACTGAGATAAATTCTCAATGCTGTGAAGAGAGAGACTCAGATGTGTGATGGTCTGTGTTCTCAGTGAGTGAAGGAGCGGCTTCTGAAGGCAGATAGGACTCTGCTTCTCTGGAAACCTACTAGGAAAATCGAGATGTTCAGGCTGTCAGCCCAGGGTTTGCTCCCTTCCCCTGTTCTGTAGGTTAGGCAGTTGGTCAAGAAGGTGGATTGCTGAATCCTGTGACTATCTATCTCCAACTCACTTCCCAGAAAATTCACATTTACTGAGCTTTTATAATCTTCCATTCAGACTGCTACAAACAAGAATGCAAGGAAGAAAATAAGGTCCTTATGCTTAAAAAAAAGTCCTGATTTGTAGCATTTATCAGTTTTTGTGGTGTAAATACTCACACCAAGGTCAACTTCAAGCTACACACGTGATGACAGGGATCACAGAGTTGGGAAGAGTTGCATGCGATTGGCTCTGGTGAGCCAGTGCAAGCTGACTCCAGCGCCACACCCGTCCTCCTACTGGGTTTTTAAATGTGTTCTTTGCTGGTGATATGTTTTGACTGTGTCCCCACCCAACTCTCATCTTGAATTGTAGCTCCCATAATTCCCACATGTCATGGGAGAGACTTGGTGGGGGGTAATTGGGTTATGGTAGGGGGTCTTTCCTGTTCTTGTGGTAGTGAATAAGTCTCCCAAGATCAGATGGTTTTATACCTGGCAGTTCCCATGCACAAGCTCTTTTTCCCTGCCACTCTGTAAGACTTCCCTTTGCTCTTCTTTTGTCTTCCACCATGATTGTGAGGCCTCCCCATCCACGTAGAACTGTGAGTCCATTAAACCTCTTTCCTTTATAAATTACCCAGTCTTGGGTATGTCTTTATTTGCAGCATAAGAACTGACGAATACAGCGGGGATGCACACCTCCCCTTTGCCTAGTTAATGCCCATTCTTCACTCACGTCTTCATATCGCCACTCAAATGTGACTTCCTCAGAAGCTTTCAGTGGACCCTGTCCCACATGAGATACCTTCTGAGATCTTGGGAGCCCTTTCCAACTTCTTCCATTGTTTCAAGCGATATTAGGAAGCACCTTCAGAGAGAAATTTTGGCTATGACTACCCATGAATGTCCCCAAGCAGGTGCCAGAGATCAGTGTGAGTGCACACAACCTTGAAGCAAGGATTTGAGATGAAACTGTTCTGTAAAACAGTGCAGAAGAAAACTTCTGCATGAAGTCAAATCCAGTCTTTCCCTAAAACAACTAAAACGTGTCAGACCTGCTGACACGTGTATCACATAATACTGAAATCTCCCACCCCGTATATTTATTGTTGAACGCTGAAATGCTAATACTCTTTTTTAAGCTACTTCATGTTCTAACTTCCAGTGGCATTTTAGGTGTTTTGGGCCAGAGTAAAGACATTGATTTAGCTGCGGGCATTGGAAATATTATAGCAGCACCCTTTTCTTCTCTCTAGAGGTTGCTGAGCTGATTAGGGTAAAATAAGAAATGAACCCTCAGCCTTGAACAAAATCAGGACAAAATTAAATGTTTGAACTTTTAAGGAGTTCGTCCAACTCCTCCCCTGTTGGTTGTACTTGCCTCTGCCATCTGCTTCTAATCCCCACTTGTGGCCAGCTTGGGGGAACATCCCGCTAGCAGCCAGCCTTGCCTGGAGTATTTCTGGCCTCACTCAAAATAGGAAGAGCCCCAGGTCTCTTGAGATTCTCCTCTCCAGAGATTTCCCATCTGATTCTGCAGTCCTGAGAGAGGAGCATTTGCAAACCTTGCTGTCCAGTGGCTGAACTTCTGCCTGATGATCACACTAAAGAAAGCCATCGGCTGTTAAGAAGTTCGCATGTTCAACATTGCTGAGGAAATCAATACTTCTTATGATCTTCCCTGACATCAAATGGCTTTCTGGTGCCTCCTTTTGGGTCCAGGTGGCCTTTATTCAACAGGCTTAACCAGGGACAATTTGACTGAACTCTCCTGTGCAAGCTGAGTGAAGGGAAGCACGGTTATGAAAAACGGCCCCTGTCTTCTCCAACTTTACCACCACTGCTGCTGACATTCACAGAGCTCCCACAGTGAACTGGGGTCACAAAACTCACAAGGACTTACGTGTTCATGCTTTTCACTTCACGGCTGGGAATCTGAGGATTCAGAGAGGTTAGGAAAATTGTCTAGGATGGAACTGCAAATTCAGTGAACACAGGTCAGAGTTGAGACTCAGTTCAAACAGTGGTCTGATGATGAGCCTAGAACTCTACCAAAATCCCACCTCTCAGAAATGGTTGGATTGAGGCCATTTCATTCAAGAAGGAGTAAGTTATTGATAAGCAGATCGCATAGAGGCTGTATGTCCTTGCTGTCACTAAGTCACCCTCAAGAAACATTGTTGGATGCTCTCTTCCTCTTGTAGACAGACAGAGAAGCCACAGCCACATCAGACATGTCTGGAGACCTCCAGCCCAGACTTGTTCAGGGTCAGTGGCAGATGTGGTTTTTAACCCACAGCCACATTTCTTGCCCCCACCCCCACCTCATGAGGACATAATTGGTTCTTCCTCCTATTTCTCTGGAAAGAGCCAAACCACACGGTAGGTAGGTCACATATAAACAGTGAAAAAATGTTTTTAAAAACTTTATTCCCACTGCACATAGGCATGCCTTGAACTTAACAACAGGGAATATTTGGGTCTTTCATGACTAATTTCAGCAGGTTTTACTTTTCCACAGTTAATAGTGCTATGTCCAAGGCCTTTTGTCTTCTCTCCCTACATAGGTGGGGACTTGTCACCTGCTGCTGGTACAGGGCAGAGGCCATGAAGGTGGAATTTCCTAAACACAGTTCCAATGGCAGATTCTGCCTTAAGGTTGCCTTTGCTGTTTGCACTGAATAAACCATGCTCAGGGTGCTGAGTGGATTTTGCATTTAGCATTTTATAGCACGGACAATTCATTGTTGGTGAGGGAAGCTGGCCTACTGGAACCTGTAAGGAACCGGAGGGGGAGGGGGAGGGGGCCAGGTCAGTATCTGGTTCACTCAGGAATTGGATGGCCTCAAAATTGGCCCAAGAAAGTCCAGCCAAGTAGATCAGAGTGCTCTGTCCAAATGATGGGAAAAATATAGGGTGACTCTGGCCTAGTAAATTGAATCTGGAAGGTGCTAGGTGGATTTCCACGATAGATAGGGTGGGCATATACATCAGGAGACCTGACTACATAAAAAAAGAGGATGGATACAGTTATGGGAAGGAAATGACAACTGGTCATGTTTACTTTGTGCTATGTCTTTTACATATCTTATTTTGTTTAATAAATAAGCATCCAGTAGTTCTGGGTTCTACCTCTGTACATCCCAAATATGTCTCTTCTAAAATGATTGGTCAGGCAGAATCACCTGCTCTATTCTCTTAGGTGAGGGGGACTTTGGCTCAATCCCACTCACCTAGACCCCATAGAATGAGTTTCCTGCACCACGGAAGTGTCCAGTTACCAGAAGCAAAGAGAACTGGGAAGGGAGCAGCTTAAACCAACAGGTGCACAGTTCCATAACTGAGTTCCAAGTGCTCTCTGATACTGATGCTGGGTGGTTTATTTCTGCACTGAGGGTAGGATGAGTCTCTTGAAGAGAGAGGGCCTCAGGAGTTCCAGTTTCAAAGATCTAGGGAAGACTGAAACGAACCACAAAGCAGCATGTTTTAATCGAATTACTGACTAATTCCTGGTGGGCGTGGTAGTATGTGCTCGTAGTCTCAGCTACTGGGATCACTTGAGCCCAGGAGTTCAAGTCCAGCGTGGGTAACATAGGGAGATGTCAACTTTAAAATAGAGGTTAATTCCCTAGTTCTTAAGAGAGAAATAAAAGGTAGATCTTTCCGTCAAACTGAATGAGACACAAGGACTCACCTGCTAGGTATGAATAAGACAAAAACAAGATGGAAAAGGAATGGAGGATCATAGTCTTGGGAAGAACAGGGGTGACCATCTCTCCATCCCAGGTGCATTGACAGAGAAGAGAGGTACAGCTGCCTTAACCCAGTATTCTGAGAGCCTTTGCAGAAGGCAGGTTCACCTTCAGCTGGTTAGGAGTAGGGGCTGTGGTTTCCAACAGGCAGTGGCACAGGTGCAATGGCAGTGGCACAGGTGAGACTGTCCTGAAGCCCCTAACTCCAGGAAGAGAGGTGGATCAAGGCCCAGCTGCTGTGCTGTCAAGCCATCATAGTGGTTGTATCCAGGCCACTCTTCTTGAAGGCAGCTTCTAGCCAATGACAGAGCATGGAAGGCCTGGTCCAGAGAGATACGAGATTCCCTCAACAGGTGTCTTTGGTTTGAGGACTCCCCAGTGATCCTGCTGAGCTTTCCTTAGACTGGACAGTGGTCTAGGACATTTGTCTTTGCACGTGTTGTTCTTCTAGTGAATTCCTGGTAAACCCCTGTGTGTTTGAACATGAGTTTCCTATAGATACTAAACTTAGTGGCTTAAAACAACACAAATTTATTCTCTTACAGTTCTGGAGGTCAGGACCCCAAAATGGGTCTAAAATCAAGGTGTTAGCTATGCTTCTTCTGGGGGCTCTAGGGGAGAATCTCTTTCTCTGCCTTTTTCAGTCTCTGGAGGCTGCCTACATTCCTTGGCTACTGGTCCCTTCTTCATCTTGAAAGCCAGTAGCACAGCATCTTCAACTCTTTATCTCTGATGCTGACTCTCCTGTCTTCCTCTTATAAGGTCCCTTGTGCTTGCATTGGGCCCACCCAGAATGCCAGGTTAATCTCCCCATCTCAGTATCCTTAATCACATCAAAGTCCCTTTTGCCAAGCAGGGCTGTTCTTAGATTCTGGGACTAGGTGGTGGGCATCGTTGGGGACTTTTATTCTGTCTACCACAATCTGTTGAAGTCTTATCCAGGAAGCAGGTATTCTGTGACAATTCTATTACCCCTGAGTCAAAAGCAACCACTCATTCCTATGAACACATAATTTTAGTTGAAGCCTATGGTGTCCTGTTGTTTAATACATCACACTTCTCTGTCTCTATTTTCTTATCTATGTCCCCTGAACTAGACGGAATCCAGGATAATTACTCATCTCTGTGGCCCCCACACCAAACACAGAATCTGTCACAGTTTAGGTCTCAGTAAGTATCCAGCCAAACTGAAGAATACACTTTGCTATGTGTATATTGCATTTTGGAGACTTCCAATATGGCGTAATCTACTAAAAGATAAGTGTCTAATATGTAATAGCAATCAGACAGAAGCCTGTGAAATGGGTAGAAATCTGGGTAGACATCACAATCCAGTCTAACTTAAAATGCTGAGCAGAAGCATCAAGACAAGTGTATGCTCTCCAACATAGTGACCTGGGGACAGTAGCATCTATGGAGTTTCTGGAACATAAAGTTAAAGCAGGGGCAGAGCTTAAAGATGAGGCTGGAGGGAAACGATAAAAATTGATGCTGACCCTTCTGCATTCTACTAAAAAGCTGGAACTTTGCAGGCAACAGGGAATCATGGATTTCTAAGTGGAATGATGTGATCAGGCTCATACTTTCTGAGGGAAGACTGTGCAGGGCGAAGGAGGAGGCAGTGCACTGATGGGAGGGAAACAGGGATGGTTCATGAGGAATGTTCATATTCTGAATTAATGCAGCGAGAACTAGAATGGACAGGGAGGACTCCTGAGACACTGGGTTTAATGAGGGAGGACTATGCCAATTTTTGCTCATCATTTTACTCCAGGGTCTATAAATGGTCATCCAGTCTCTTTTAGTCTCTCTAGACTGATAGATAGATGCATAGAGAGGTGTCTGCTCTCTCTCTCTCCATATATGTGTGTGTGTGTGTATCTGCACATATATACACACACGTGTACACATATATGTGTGTATATATGCATATATATGTGTGTGTATATATGCACATGCACACATATATACATATATACACACATATGTGTACGTATGTGTGTATATGTGTATATATACACACATATACACATGCACACACATGTGTATGTGTATATACAAACACATAGACATATATATATACACACACACGTATATATGTGTGTGTGTATATATATGCACACGTGTGTGTGTGCAAGGAAGCCACCCCACCTCCGAAACACACACACACACACACACACACACACATACTTACTCTAAGTCAGTTATCTGACAGTTGAAGCATACTCAGATACTCAGTTAAGGCTATCTGGTTAAGACTAACTTCACAGCAAGTTCCCCTCCTCTAGGAAAGGAATATAATTTTACATAATTATAATTTTGCTACAATTGGGAAAATATGAATAGCACAATTGACCAAATATATTCTTCATCTCTGAGCCATAGCTATGATATATCAATATTTCCAGAAAAGAAAGAAACCATCATTTATGGAGCACCTACTGTGTGCCAGGTAGAGTTGAGTACTCTTTTGATCCATTTATATATATATATATATATTTATATGTATATGTATGCTTTTTCAGCATATATATGCTGAATAAGTGACAGAGTATTTTAAGTGTTTTTCCAGTGTTAAAAAAGGGTTGATGGAACTCAGTGATTGGGACATATAAAAATAAATATTCTATTATTATTGTCCCTTCCTCTAGGAAGGGATCTTTTTGTGAAGTTAATCTTAGATATCCTTAACTGAGTATACTCTGGCTATGAGATAACTGACTCAGAGTGTGCATGTGTGTGTGTGTATGTATGTATGTATGTGTGTATGTGTGTGTGTATGTGTTGGAGGTGGGGGGCTGTCTTTGCCTCATGATTTTCAGGCATTTAGCCTTCTGTGCTCCCTTCCTTTGGCCTTTGAGGTGCCTCTCCCTTGGCCCCTCCCTGCCTCTGTGCATCTCTCTTGGCTAATTCTTGGCTACTCAGGTTTCTGGTCCTAGCTTACCACAAAGGGCAGCAGGCACAACATTCCTTCTTCAGCCCACTCAGGGATTCTTCGATGTTGCCTCATTTCCATACTCCCAGCATTTGCCAGCAAATTCATTTGGACTCATTTTTAATAAGCTCCTGGGCACTTGGTTCAGACATTATATTTCACTTGATTTGTGTTTGAGAGAGGAAGAAAAACCACCAACAAACAAAAATGATGGCCCTATATAAAATGACAAATATTTATTGGACTTTTCAGAACACACTGAATACTTTCAAAGACCTCTTGGTAAATATTAAATTAAAAACTGTCTGAGCATTAAACAACCTGGGAAATCAACCACTCTTGGTACATAGAGCTCAAATTTCCCCATTGGTACATATGGGTTTAGACCATTTGGCCACAACTGTCTTTATAAACAGAGGGAAAAGGGCAGTGAAACATTGCCAGCATCTCAATGATTCTTCCTTGTGGGCCAATTAAAAAAAAAACTCCCACCCACCATGTTCTTTCTTCCCTTTTGCTTCAGTATGTGAGTGGCCTCTATAATTCAATAGTTTTAGAAAAATTGATCCATAAATATATTTTTAAATCCATAATTTTGCCACAGTTGGGAGAATATGAATAGCATAATTGACCAAATATATTCTTCATCTCTGAGTCATGCCCATGATATGTCAATATTTCCAGAAAAGAAAGAAACTAACATTTATCCAGCACCTACTGTATGCCAGGTAGTATGCTAAATGCTTTTCGGATCCCTTTTCATTTAATCTTCATGGTAACCCTGAGCAGAAGTTTTATCTCTGTCTTACAGATTAGAGAAAGGCAGCCAAGAAGAGCTAAATAACTTGTTCATACTTACACAAGAAGCAGAAGAAGGAGAATTCATAGTTTCAGACTGATGCCTACCTGATATTTTTTGTTTTGAGGAGGGGGCTGTCTTTTCAAGACTAGTACCAACAGGTTAGAATCAGCTTTGTGAGTCACCCCGGCCCTGTTCAGTTCTGGGTAAATCTAGCTTAGTGGTTAGGAAGTTAGACTCTGTACCCAGAAGACTCGAGTGTGTAGTTTTGCACCTGTCTGTTACCAGCCATGTGATATCAAGCAAGTAACTTAATATTCCAACCTCACTTTACTAAAATAGAAGATGGAGTTTTTCATAGTAATTATGTGAACAGAGAGTTGTTTTAAGGATTACAGAACATAACGTTTAGAAAGAAAAGAGTAGATACTTTCTCTGTAGTAACTATTCAATAAATATCAAGTATTTATTCTTCTTGAGTGAGTTACTTCCTAGAAACTCTGCTATTTCATTTGTAAACTGGGGAGATTTCATAATCAAAATCAAATTTTAATTGGAGAGATTAAAGGAACTACTTTACCAATCTTAGGGCTCATTAAGGGTTCAATTAAATGGTAGTATATATTAAATAGCTTTGTAAAGTATAAAAGGTATCATTCAATTCCCCTCCTTCTTTCTCTCCTTACCTATTAACATTTATTGTTACATGTCTGTACAGTTTCTGTTGGGTTTTCCTTCCCACCTCTTCCCTTCCCTCCCCTTCCTCTTCCCCTTTCTACATTTCCCTCCCCTTCCCTCCCCTCCCCTCTCCTTTCTTCACCTCCCGTCTTTAATTCATTTTTGTATAGAATAAATTCAGTGTGATATTGTAGGTATAGGGATGAAAGCAAGTTCCCTGTTCTGAAGGCATTTACAGTTACAGGTGTGAATGGGAAGTAAATGATTATTGGCATGGTTTGCCTCTGTCCCCACCCAAATCTCATCTCGAATTGTAATCCCCGTAATCCCCATATGTCATGGAAGAGGCCCAGTGGGGGTTGATTGAATCGTGAGTGTGGTTTCCCTCATGCTGTTCTCGTGATAGTGAGTGAGTTCTCACGAGATTTGATGGTTTTATAAGCACCCAGCATTTCTGCTGCTGGGACTCATTCTCTCTCCAGCCGCCCAGTGAAGAGGTACCTTCCGCCATGATAGTAAGTTTCTTGAGGCCTCCCCAGCCATGTGGAACTGTGAGCCAATTAAACCTCTTTTCTGTATAAATTACCCAGTTTGGGTCCATGAGAATGGATCAATACCGTCATTAATGGGAAGCCTGGAAAGAAGCACCAAACTTAGGCCAGGAAGGGATCTTGGGATAGTGGGAACACCAAGGCATTGGAGTCAGGCAGCCTTGAGCTAAATCCTGTCCACCCTCCCAGCAGCCTGCCAGCCCTGCCGAGACTTTTCTTGAGCCTGCTTTTACTCATGTGCATGAGGATCGGTTACAGGAGTAAATGCAGTGACCAGTGTCAGACACCTCAGTCTGTGGCTGAATCACTAATAAACATTCCCTCACTCTCCTCCTGGTCTGCATAGCGTCACCTCAGACACCCTACAATCCGGTTAAATGAAATCAAAGTTGCCTTGCACTTTCTCGTCGGTAGCCACACTTGCAGTTTTTGTAATCTTTCAGGAATTACTGTCTTATCACTGAATTTCACGGGCATGTTTTTGGTCTTTCACAGTTAAGTGTGATGTTTGCTTGTGATTTAAGATGGTGTTTCCTAGGCCTGTTGTAACTAGTATCACAAACTGGGTGGCTTAAAGCCATGGAGATTTATTTTCTCACAGTACTGGAGGAGGCCAGAAATTAGAAATCAAGGTGTCTGCAGGGTTGGAGCCCTCTGGGGGCTCAGAGGGATGAACTCTCCCAGGCCTCTCTCCCAGCTTCTGGTGGTGGCTAGCAACCCTTGGCATTCCTCGTCCTGCAGATGTCTCACTTAAATCTCTCTCCCCATCATCACATTGCCATCCATTATTGTCTCTTAAGAAGGATGCGCTCAGGCCGGGCGCAGTGGCTCAGGCCTGTAATCCCAGCATTTTGGGAGGCTGAGAAGGGTGGATCACAAAGTCAGGAGATCCAGACCATCCTGGCCAACATGGTGAAACCCCCTCTCTACAAAAAAAATACAAAAATTAGCTGGGCATCATGGCATGTGCCTGTAATCCCAGCTACTCAGGAGACTGAGGCAGGAGAATGGCTTGAACCTGGGAAGGGGAGGTTGCAGTGAGCCAACCTGCACTCCACACTGTTGACAGAGTGAGATTCGGTCTCAAAAAAAAAGGAAGGGTGCTCTCATTGGATATGGGGCTCACCTTATCCCAGTGTGATCTTATGTCCATCCTTACCTTACTTACACCTGCAAAGAATGTATTTCCTAAAGTCCTTTAAAAAAAAAAAAGGGAAAAGAAAACAAAAGGAAAAGGCATAAGTGTAAAACAAAATGGTAAAAAAAGAAAAAGAAAAAAGATTAAAATAAATAAATAAAATTTTAAAAAAATTTAAAAGAGACCCTATTTCCAAATAAGGTTGTATTCTGAGATTCCAGGTGGACAGAAACTTTTGCAGAAGCACTATGTAACATAGTGAAGATGGATACTATTTATGTTGTTAAGAAAGCATTTAAATAAAATGCTCTTAGCATTTGGTGCTTAATATTATTAAATATCTTTTTGGCTTCTTTGAGGTAAAAAATATTTCCTTTTATTTGACAGATTGAAGAGGATCACTCTATAAATTGTCTCCCTAATTATAACTCATACTTTTATTATGGTATAAATTTTCCTTAGTATGAAGTGTTCTTTAAAAACACAGTAAGACAGCCTGGCACCTGGTGACGGAGCGAGACTCTGTATCAAAAAAAAAAAAAAAAAAAAACACAAAAAAAAACACAGTGAGATTATGTTCAAAAAATATTATTTAGAATTTTTAAAGCTATGTTCTTAAATGAGAGTGAATTGCAATTTGTCTTTAGGAAAATTTTCAATGCTGTTACAGAGTCACATCAACTTCTTAAAACAAATTGGAAAATTGTGTTTCCTTTTTATATGTTTTAGATAAAGATAGACATTGTGCAAGTAGTTATTACTTGCCTGTGAATCTGTTGAACCCAGGGCCATTTTATGTAAGTGACTGCATGAAACTTTAAAAAATATTCTATTCAAATAAATAGTTATTGATCTAGGCAGATAGATCAATTTTAATAGCCTACTAGAAAATGTTTTAACATTTCACAGTAATTTTTCAAATTAATAAGTAGAATTTCCTAGACTATTCTGTTCTAAAAACGCTGCCTTGCTCCTTGTATATACATTGTACTTTTGTGTTCTCTTTCCCTTTCACCCCATTTTTGGGGGGATTACTTGACTTCCTAGAGTCCATTTTATTTTCTGCCCTGTCACATAAAGGTATTAGTTATTCCATACATTGATTAGTTGTGTGCTTTTTCTGTTTCTTTTATTGTTACCTGCATTTTTCCCTTCACCATGCCTTCACCATGATTTTCATAAGCTTTATTTTGCAACTTAAGAGAAAAAAGGTAACAAACACACACACATACACATACATACATGACATATATATATAATATACCTATATATAATATTTTAAGTTATTTTTTTTTGAGACAGAGTTTCGCTCTTGTTGCCCATGCTGGAGTGCAATGGCGCAATCCTGGCTCACTGAGACATCCACCTCCCAGGTTTAAGCAATTTTCCTGTCTGAGCCCAAGTAGCTAGGATTACAGACATGAGCCACCGCTCGCGGCTAATTTTGTATTTTTAGTAGAGATGCTATTTCACCATGTTGGTCAAGGCTGGTCTCAAACTCGACCTCAGGTGATCCTCCCACCTCAGCCTCACAAAGTGCTGGGATTACAGGCATGAGCCACTGCTCCTGGCCTAGAAACATTTTATATACCTAATATTTAAACACACTTCATATACATGCGTGTAAGTATATGAAATATTTAAAGCTTTAAACTTGCATCTGGCTACAGCATTTAATACATATACTGGCATTTTATATTGTATGATGCCTATATATTTGTAAGTATATTTGCAAATTTTGATTTTGGCCTTTTTCTGACCCATGAGATATTTAAACGTGTACTTCCCAAAATGATTGCAAGTTTTGTTTAATCTTTTGCTCTACACTTCTAATCTCATTGCTTTTTAAAAAATTAAACTATGGTATTTTCAGAACTTGTATTTTTGGAATTTTATTTAAATAATCAATTTTTGTAGGTATGCCAGGGACATTTTTTTAAAAAAGGTATTCTCTGTAAGACACAAAATTATTATATACCTTTTAAATCACTCTTACATATTAATTAAAATGTTCTATATCTTAAGTAAATGTTTATCTCCCTGAATTTTCAAAGAGCATTAGTTTATATTGTTTTATTTGGCTAGCTCTTTAGTGAATCATTAGTTAGAGAGTAAGTTGCTTAGTCTCCTTAATTTGTTTCTAGGAGGCATTTCTGGCTACAGACAATACTATCAGTGGTGAATTCATATCACCCGGATACTTTGGTTACTTTCTACTTCTATTTCTAATGACTTTGATTTTCCATATTTTGAGTCTATTACTTTGTCCATAGAGCTGCATGACTATTATATATTAAATTTTGATAATTCCATTGCCTATCCACAATGAGGCTGTTGCCTCCGCTCTTTAATGCATTTTATTTTTAATTCTACTTTGTCAATCAGGCATTAAATTTCATCTCGCTTTGCCTCCTTTGTGATATCAGCATTCTATCCTGGAGGTTTCATCCACTAACATTTGCCCAACCCCTCATGCTCAGTGTTTGAAACTTTCTAACAGAGCAATGATTGAAGGCAGGACGACACTCAATGGTAGTTTCCATATTGTACAAGATGGACGATTCATCCCCTTCTACGTTTTTCTGAAGAAGCTCTTAGTGAGAAAAGGGAATCCCAATGCCTGCTCTTCTCAAAGTTGGTCTCTCATGCCCTGGTTCTTGGGTCTGTCTGCATGGGACTGCAGTGCTATGAGGTGTACACAACCCAAAATAAAATGACTATAGGACACATGCAGAATGCGTTGGTAACATCTGTTTCCAAGCTGGCCCTGGTGGCCAAATGTGATTTCTTTAGAACTCAACATATTTGGGAAAACTTTTCTTAGAAAAAAGAAATAATAAATTATTCCACCTCACCACTTATTCATCCATCAAACTTTTATTGAGAATCTTACATGGATCTATGAGGAATCCAGCCCTAAATATAGAACAGTCGATAAGACAGATCTGGCCCATGCCCTCCCTCTTGGGATGGATAGCCCATCCCACTAGAAGATAAAACAGGAGAACTGAAGTTATAGGCCATCTGTTTTCTAGAAGAACACTCCTGATGGGGAGAGGAAGTGGAAATGGACTGCTCCGATTCCCTCACATCTTGGAGAAGACAGTACGAAGGGATGATTTTTGTGATGAGGAACTGCTGGAGAGGAAAGTGATGTGACAGAAAGTGTCATAGCCTTGGGCTAAGAGAAAATCAGCAATTAGCCAGAGAGAGACCTGCCCCACCCCCCTAACAAAAAAAGTTGAAGATGGAAAAAAAAAGTTCCTTAATTTTTATATATATGCAAGGAAAGGGGAAGCTGTAGGGAGTGACGTCCCTTGCCCTGGGTACAAATAAGACTACAGTCCATTGACACATCCTGGCAGACTGAATTGAGAGCACTGGGAAAGTCCTGAGGTTACATTTTTCTTTTTGAAGAATGCTGCCAAATTGCTAATTTGGACTCACGTTCTTTTTCTGCAACATAGCTTTCTCTGACCTCGAAGGAGCCTGAGTGTAGGCAGCTGAGTGTCTTAATGTCTGAGAATTGCCAACTCTGCTCCTGCTCCTGTAAACTCTCGGGTGGGCTGGTCCATAGGGTTAAATGGCTCATTGCAATTCAGCAAAGTGGGTTTTATGTGCAATTAATGTTTGTTAATTTGGTTAAATGTCAAAGTATACATTTTTTTTGGGGAAAAAAAGAGTTCCTGCAATACAACCTCCACCCCCAGCCCCTTTAAATATCGAAGGGTGAGATGTTATTCTCAAACAAATGCAGAGGCCATCATCTTCAGTGTCTGCTTGAAATTGAATGGACAGTACCTTAGTTTAATGTCTCTCTTGGGAGAAGAGACAATAATTTGTCAGCACATCTGAGTTTAGAATCAAAATTAAGGGGATAGTGAAATTGCCTTTACTACCTGGCCCCTGAAGAAGAAAGAAGGGCTTTGACTCAACTACTGCACCCCTTGTTTGAGTCCCCATCTTTTTTTCCTAATATTTTACCATTTCCCCTTTACGCATTGTGTGCACGCTCGGCTTTTTGCTGTTTTGTTTCTTCTGCTCTTGGATGTGTCCATATCTATATATTCTGGTTCTGTTTGTTTAGGTGCTAAAGGTTCAGAGATTATTGCTGCATCCTCTTTATAATGACCATTTCTTATTACATAAAGTTTATGTACTTAATGTAAAATATACGCTTAATATAAAATATACATAGTAAATATACGCCATGGTAAAAAATAGGAACAAGCTAAACCGCTTGATTCTTCAGTCTTGACACATATCTGCTACTAAACTGAATAATGGTTGTCTTTTCCAAATTCATAGGGAAAAAGTAGATTTAGGAGTCTCCGTCTTAGAATTTCTCCAGCATCTTGTTTTTTTCTTTAGGAGTTTGATCTCTGCTACAGCTCTGGGCTGGTCAAACTGTGTTTCATCCATGCACCTGGTAGAGCTTAGGTGTGGATGTCCTAGACATTTTTAATTCCATATCTTGTCCTCTTTTAAGAAAATAATTCTCTTTGTACTACTCCCCTCTCTTGCATTTCTGTGGTATAGTGCTATGGTTAAGTTCTGTCTGCCTCATTCACTGCCTGCTCTCCCTGCTGGATGGAGGAGGTTAGGTGAATTATTTCTAAGCCACAGCCATTTATTCCCTCTTCCTTCTGTTCCATCAGTTACCTTGCACACATCATGCCCTTCTTTCTCTTAACCCAAGAACGGAAAGACTTCTGGGGCCATGTATAGTTTTAGTTTTAGTTTGCTCCTTAGGGACGAGAGATACAGTCTATCCTGATGGCTCTTCCAGGCCATGACGGATTCTGAAAAGCCAACTGATCATAAAATAAGCCACATATATTTTCCTGACATGTTCTCTCTTCAGTTCATTATTAGAAATCTATGACAGTGGCTTCTTGGTGATTGTGAGCAGGGCCAGCTATATGGGTATGTGGCTTACCCGGTTGCACAGGACCCCATGCTTAGGACGGTCTCACACTGAGTTTAATGTTCTATTGCCACTATCCTAAAAATCCTTAATAATGTGTGACTATGAGCTTCCATGTTTTTTATTTAGTTTTGCCCTGGGTCCCACAAATAATGGAGCTGGTCCTGATTCTTTGGATAGGATTCTGACCAATCCTCTTTGCACGTCATTAGCCTAGCAAATGTACTTGGCTAATAAATGGGAGTTTCCATCCTCCTCATCTTGGGAGGGTCAGGGACACGTATGTACCTCCCTGGCCCTTGGGAGAACATATTAATATTCCCCAGGGTTCAAAGGTAAGAGTTGAGTTCAACAAGGATTTAACATAACATGCCAAAGAGTTTACAATTACATTGGGTGGTGAGCTGATTCACTGATAACAATGTTTTTATGAATGGAAAGGAGCGAGGTCCAAGGCACTTGGAAAGTCATTCAAAACTTTGCAGTAATGACCTGTGAATTTCATCCAGAGAATGTATCATTGCTACTCAGGGGACATGCTATGTCCAGAAAGTAGACAATGGTAAGCCAAGAGAAGAATATTTGTCTTTCGTTTTTCCTGTATCTCTGTCCCAAACTTTAGTCGAATCTCCATTGGCTACAGGAAACAAACATGCAGCAACCTCCTCCTCAGCTAGGCATTCAAAACAAAATGTGTTTTTCTATGGACATCTCTAACTTCAGGGACCGGGGAGGACACTTTGCCACAATTGGAGAACCTAAGTTATACATTCTCTGGGAAATGTGGTCAACTTGGAAATATGGCCAGTTGGACTTACAGTTAAGCATGGGCAGATAGGTTAGTAGAGAGAAAAAACAAACTGGCTTTTCATCTTAGACCAATAATCCACAATCTCTCTCTCTATGACTCTGTCTTTGATTTTCTTTTGTGTGTGATGAGATTTTAATTGGGCTGATAAAGGAAAGAGGGGAAATGATCTCCCTCCAGCAGAATGCACCACTGTAGTATTTCTAGTTTGTGGGTAGAACTCTGGGCAGAGTTGTGTTTGTTTATTTATACTTTTTGCTTTTGTTCAGTTTTTGACTCGGTGGAAGAGAAACTCCTTTTAAAGCATACCACATTGGTCTAGACTCTCTGTCTATCCTACCAAGGGTAATATTGTGGAAAGAGCCTTGGGGATGAAGTTGGGAAGTCAGGATTCAAGTCCCAGCTCTGCAAGTAGCTGCCAACCTTTCTGCATCTCATTTTCACCATCCTCAAGAAGAGCTGGGGTAAAGTTTATGGATCCCATGGTGGTTGTGATGGCCATAGGATAGTCTGTGAAAACTCCCTAACCTAGTGTCTAGCACACAACAGCTGTTCAAATTGCGGTTAGTTGAACCAGAGCAGAGGTATAGCTCTGGTTGGTGTTCTGATTGTTATTAAATGTCCTTTTAGTAGGAAACTATGTTTGATCAAATTCATCTTGATTTGCCTAGTCATCCTCCCTGTGAATTTTCTAAGAGATACTTGTGAAAAGAATTGTGAGAATGAAACCCCAAACTAACATAATTAGTATTTGCACCTAAACCTCAATGTAAGGAAATGTGGTAAGATGGAGCATGCAGAAATCCATTTTATTAATGCGGTTAGGCTTAAACATGTTCTGAAACAATGTAACACACTCTCTAATACTAGCAGAATGTCAACGGAGAGCAAGAAAAAAAAAAAAAAACCTCCTTGCCCCAACCTGAGGTGGAGTAGCATTTTTTTTTTTTGTCTTTTTGTTTTTTTCCTTTTTGTGGAGAACGGGGTCTCACTATATTGCCCAGGCAGGTCTCGAACTCCTGGGCTCAAGCTATCCTCCCGCCTCTGCCTCCCTAAGAGCTGGGATTACAGGCGTGAGCCACAGTGCCCGGCCGGAGTAGCATTTTTAAGACTAGTTGACAAATGGATAGGGCAAGACGGCACCAGCCAGCCTTCAGTATGGGACTTAGCCTTGTCATACTTGAAAGACAGAGGACAGAGAAAGAGAGGGAGAGGCAGAGTTAGAAGAGGAAGAAAGGCCGGGCATGGTGGCTCATGCCTACAATCCCAGAACTTTGGGAGGCAAAGGTGGCAGGATCGCTTGAGCCCAGGAGATTGAGACCAGCCTGGGCAACATAGGGAGACCTCATCTCTTTTCGAAAAAAAATTACTTTTTAAAAAGGAGGAAACATGTACATATGTGGAACACTCAAGTACATAGTGACCCCGAAAACAAACAAAAAGGGCTAAGTTAAATATTGGTTCAGATTCTGGCAAATCCACAGCAAAGCTTTTCCCTGGAGGAAAGAGACATTTCAAAGAGCAGGGTTGGAAGAAATTTACCTTCATCCTAATGGCATTCCAGAGGCTACTCCTTGAGATTTGATTTGGTGTCTCTCAAGGGAAACTTAGATGTTTATCTTCGTGGAAGATTCTCTTATACACTATACTCGTTGGGGGTCTTTCTTTTCCCTCCTGAATAGAATAGAAAAGGGGCACATTGAGGCCTTCATGGAATTCCAAACTCAGATTTCAAAAAGAAAATTACGTTTGTTCGTGTAATAAATAAGGATGCATTTGGACCTGGCACACACTAGGCAGGGCTGTAGAAGATATACAATACAATTAGCCCTTGCTAGGGTTGCCTGCCAACAGTGAGGCAAGATTTATGTGTTTGCTTTTTCCATAAGTACAATTTTATTTGATAAGTGCAGTCTAAAGATATAAAGAATTAATCCAGGGTCTGCATTGTGGGATATTTCCTCTGTAATATTAAAATAAATATTACCCTTCTATCCAATTACATGAAATTATGTTAATAATATCTTCTTTGTTGTTGTTGTCTGCCTGTTTCATCTTTGTAGCCAAAGAGTTTATTAAAAGCAGTGACTGGCTTCCTTTCAGAAAGAGGTAGACTTTTTTTTTTTATCATCCTAGTCAGAAGAGCACAATTATTTCTTTTTAAAAGAAACACTCCCGACTGGCATGGAGGGTCTGGTGTCTCCCAGGACTGGCTTTCATGACACAGCCTTTGTTCTAAACTTCCATGACTGATAGCCCGCCCTTATGGCAAACCTGAACTTTTAGAAATAGCAAAGTCATACTCTGCTTTGAATGGGTGTGTGGGGTTGAGGTGGACCTTTGATCAATGTAAAGGTTTCAGTCCACACCAACTACTGGGAATAAGCATTGCAGAGTGAGGGGGCAAAGTTTAGCGATGAGTTATTTTCTCTAAAGTCCAGCGTTACACCCAGACATTAATTGTCTTTACTGGAGGCCGCTTATTAAGAATTTATTCTAGACCAGGGACGGCGTATACAGTCTCTGCCAAGAAACATAGTGCCTGGAAGAGAAAGCAACAAATGAGCTAAAAATTAAAGTGCTCAGAGGATTCAGATAGAGATAATATGGTCTCCTCATTCACACAGACATACATAGCAAACGCACACTTGCCAATTGCTTGATTTCAGTCAGAGCTACTGACAGTGCGGTCCTTTGTTCAGTGCCTGTCTGTGAACTGCTGGCTATTGGTCCATGGTAAGAAAAGCACAGAAATTGAGAGCAGACATTTAGAAACTTTTCGAACAATTTGACATTGACATCTTATATCTGTGAAATCTAATAATAAAAAACTAGGGCTGGGCATGGTGGCTCATGCCTGTAATCCCAGCAGTTTGGGAGGCTGAGGCAGGCAGATCACCTGAGGTCAGAAGTTGGAGACCAGCCTAGCCAACATGGTGAAACCCCATCTCTACTAAAAAAAAGAAAATGCAAAAATTAACTGGGTGTGGTATCGAGCACCTGTAGTCCCAGTTACTTGGGAGGCTGAGGCGTGAGAATTGCTTAAACCCGGGAGGTGGAGGTTGCAGTGAGCTGAGATCATGCCACTGCACCCCAGCTTGGGTGACAGGGTGAAACTCCGTCTCAGAAAAAAAAAAAAAAGGAAAAAAAGAAAAGCTGGGCTTGCATCTTCCATTTTATTCTTTTAGTCACCAGATTCTAGTAATTAATTAGTATTAATTGGAAATACAATGAACTGAAAAAAAAAGGAAAAGAAAATTGGGTTTTTCTTCAGATGATTCGAGAAGCACAAGTCCTGATAGATACTTGGTCTCCTTTATCTCAGTATTCACAGAGCCCATGAAAAAAACTTAAAACATTGCAAAACCACAGTACATCCTGGTTAACTTGACATGAGCTTTGAACATCACTCCAAAGCCTGCTCTAACCCCTAGCTTCTGCATTGGGGAGAAGAAGAGTGAAAAGAGGATTTAATGCAGCATCTTGCATTATTTATATATATGTGTATACGGAGCCTTCACAAAAGTCTTTTGAGGAAGCGTAATTAGAACCATTTTACAGATAAACATCCAAGGACACACAGCCTGCACAGCTCAAAAAGGGCAGAGCCAGGTTTCAAAGGCAGGTTTCCATCCGAAGGCAGGTTTTTCTCTTTCTGGACTCCCCTTGCTGAGCTGAGGCTTTCAGAGAGCAAGTATGTGTGGCCGCCATACTTCACGCGTGGAGTGCAGCCCCTTGCTGGCACTGTCTTGGTGATTCCCACAGAAGCCCTCCGAGTGTATCTAGCTCTTCTCCAGATGATGAATCTAAGTCATGGAGAGGTTAAATGGTTGAAGAAAAACCAAGCCAAGCAGGATCTGACATCAGTTCTGTCCAGTGAGAGGAACTATGGCTTAGCAGTTTGTTTCTAAGGTTTTAAAGTTGAATAAACTGTGTCCATTTCCACCAAGTGTATGGGATGGTGTGGCTGTTATGTACAGCTGTGCAGGCTGTGCACCACACAACGTCAAGGGTCACCATGTACATTGTCGTTCAGGTAATGGAGCTTGTGTATGGTGCAACCTATTTGGCTGAATCAATAGGCCCAGCTGGGAAAGGCTACCGAGCCTGAAACTTGCTGTTCAAAATTGTCCCAAATGCTCCGGCCCCAGATGCACTCTTTGGAAAGCACGGAGCTCTGCCCTGCTCAGAGCAGAGAGAATGCCTCTATACACCCCATGTTGCCCTATTGTCCTGCCCTGGGCGCAGGTCACTGATCAGAAACAAAGCGAGATGAGCTTGTGATACACCCTTTGTTAGACCTTTAATCTCTGGCTCACTATGCTTTTATAAAATGTGAAAGTAGATTATGGGCTGTGAACCACTATAGAACCCCATTAGGTAATGATTGAAATGTAACAAATGCTGCCAATGGTAATAAAGGAAGAATGAGGTCATAGGAAAACTTACTCACGTTTCAGCTACTTGTTGCAAAAGGTCTATATTCCCTGAGAAAAACAAAACAAGCATTTGTTCTTATTGAAAACTCTGTTGCTCTCTCTTAGCAAGACAGTATAGAAACAGCGCTCTATAAATGCTAACAAGTGAAGGAAGGGAGGAAGAAATAAAGAGGCAAAGTGATTGAATAAACGAGGTTTCAGGGATAGCAAAACTGGGAGCTTGCTGTCTGTCTGTCATATTTTCGGAGTGGGAGGTAGCTGTTAATGTGCGATGGTGCCTCTTTGCATGTAAATTACGTGTCATGGAAACCATTGTTGATTGTGCCCACCAGTGTGCCAGTCATCGTGTTTCATGTAATGCTATTTCATTCAATTCCTGTTCAACCTCAAATGTCGTAACTCTGGTCTTCATTTTACAGGTTAAGTAACTTGGCTTTAGGTTCACACATGTAAGTGACAAATATAAGATTTGAACACAGACCTCCATGACTCCAGAAACTACACCTTTCTGTCATATCAGTTAAGCCAAGCAATACTTTGGGGCATAAGTGTCTCTATGCCCCAGACTTACATAGAGATACTTAAACTTCCTTTTTTTTTTGAATCGTGGGCTTTTCGGGGGATTGGGGTTTTCTCCTTGTATCTGTGTTTAGCTTCTTATCTTTCCTGAGATAGCCTCATCTCCACATACTTGGGAGGTTCTTGGCTCCAGGATGGGGAACAGAAAGCAGAATTATCGGTGGGTTTTGTGAGGCAGCTGACTCAGGTCCAGGTTTTGTTCCAGCATCAAAGTATTGCTGCTGCCTGTAGAGTCTTATTCTTTGATTCAAGGGCTGAGTTGGCTGAGAAGAGCTGTTGATAGATCAACGTATGCAAGTTAGAAGATTAAAATGAGACCTGTCTTAGAAACAAAGAAAAGGGAAGGAAGGAAGGGAAGGAGGGAGGGAGGCAGGGAAAGATAGTAAGAGGAAACCTTCCTGAGTTTATCACTGAATTATTGGCTTCATCTTTTCCTTCAAAGATCAATGGTAGAAAATACTTGGGACAATTAAGATTCAGGGTAATACAATAAGAGAAGGAAAATCATTCTCGCCCTATGATTTGATGCCATTGGATACCGAGGTGGGGTCGCCAATAGATGTCTTGTGATGTGGTTACTTTTATTTCAAACTTTTGGAAGTCCAGGGAATGCATTTAGAGAGGGAAGTGGCTGTGGAGAGGAGAGGAGGTGGGCAGGGTATGCAGGTCAAGGGGAGAGGAGACTTGTCGAGTGTCAGCTTCGTTCAGTCTCGCAACCTGTCAGCTAAGTGCCACGGCTTCTGCCAAAGCCTGGAGCTTTCCCGGTGCCTCACATGTCACCTCTAATCTGACTTTATGTTTCTGGGGGATGGCAAGTTAGGCCCCTCCCCCTATTCTCTTGCTTCTACACAGGATACTGAGTCATCAGTATCTATCCCTTTCACTGCCACGGTGGTGGGGTGAGGGCAGACCTCCTGGCCTCTGTGGCCACACAGCATAGAGGGCCCCATGCTGAGTCCACAAAGGGGGCAGCTTGACAGTCATGCAGAGTGCCCCTCCTCCCTGCACCACTGAAAGAACACAAGGCCCTGGGTTTGCAATGTTTTCAGAGGTGTTTATTTACCCAACAGTAAATAATTTTAGGATTTTAAAACAATCAAAAGAAAGTAGCCTGTTATGGTGAGCAGGTCTCTTACTCACTGATGCCACGTTTACCCAGTGTTGTCAGAGAGCCTCGAAAACTCAGATCTCTCAATTTCCCATGCTCAGTGTGGGCAGGGGATTTGAACATATTGGCATTATGATTCATTTTCTCAGACTGCGTTTTAAATATGTCTCTTAGAGTTTTGTAATGTTTAGCCACATGTTTAGCCAGTGTCGTCTGGGATTTTGACGGTGTACTCTTAATCTTGAGTTCTTCCTAAGGACTGCAGAGCAGCACGTAATCATGCTCCGTATTCAAGGCTCATGTTGTTTTCCACTTGGCTTCTGCAAAGTCCACGTCTGTTTCTGGCTTGGTGGGTAGATTCAGATTCGCAGGTTATCATCAGAACCATCCCTTTTTCCTCTAACCGAGAAGTTGGGGCAAAACAAAGACAACCTCCTGGTTGTCTGGGGTGAAATTCTGTCTCCAAATAACTCAGGGTGTCTGAGGTCTTCCTAACTCTTGGGTTTCAGCCCTTGGGAAACTTCCTGAAAAAATCTGCTGGTGCTGTGCATTTGCTAAAGCCACTAACAGTGTTTATAAGCTCGTTAGAAACTTTAAAAATCACATGGGATCTGTTTCCCAGGGGATTAGGGTCATGTCCTCTTCTTTGATTTGATGGCCTTGTTCCTAAGCACAACAGGGTGTGTTTGGCATGGCAGGTAAGACATGAGTACAAATGCTATGCTGTTCCTCCCATAGAGAGGCGATTCTAGTCCCTAGTTCTTGGACATGAGTGGCCTTAGTGACTTGCTTAACCAGCCAATAGGAGGCCACAGAAATGTTGTTCAGGGGCATCTGTGGTCAGATCATGAAAAGTCTTCCAGCCTCAGCCCAGACCTCTTAGAAAGCTCATCCTAGGAACGTTCCTTCTTTGAACCAGGTGGCCGAGTGCCGAGGAGAAACCAATTGTTGATGGTCTGTTTAATGGCCCCAAATGAACTCCAAGTCAGCTGGCAGCATCCACAGTAAGCCTTCCTGGCCCAGGCTTGTGAGCAGAAATCCTGCCTTGAAAGTGACCCTCCAGTATCTGCTGTCCACCAGCCATCACTCCCTATCAGAGATGAACCACTCAGCTAAAGCCATCCTGAATTCTTCACCTACGAAATTGTGAACAAAACAAAATGACCTTTTATTTAAAACCATTGAGTTTGGAGGTAGCTTGGTATGATACATAACTGGAATACTTGGTAAACACAAATATTAGTTCTTAGGATCCAAGACTGTAAGAGTCAACATATTTCATCGCAGGAAGAAAGATGCAGAGGACCCTAGTCTTCCATCTTGGGTTCACTATTTCTGTGTCACCTGGTCTTCACAATACTTCTCATTTCTTACTGTCCAGCAGTTCAATTAATTAATTTCTCAATTTAGTGTTTTACCTGAATATTGTATTCCAGCTTCAAAATGGCTTTAAAAAATGCAGAAGCAGAGATATTTTAGGCCTTGGGTAGTCATCACTGGACAGTAGTACTTGCTGGGTATTAGACAAATCCATGTTATTACTAGCACAGTGAGATGAATGAAGTGGTTCTAGCCTTGAAGAGTTCCAGACTGTTCTGAAAGGGAATATGGATTCATTCTCATGTATCTAGTACAATCATCTTACAGCAGCTTCCTGTAGTCTAGTGTTGAGAAGAATTCTGAAGCTAACACTGGGCTCTGTGGAAAAGAATATTATCGGTGATTAGTGATGACTGCCATATATGTTAGTAGAAGTCAGTGCTTCAGCTTGAGGCCTGTATGTCTTGAGGCCAGGGAATCCCAATGACTATTGACTCTGTTGCAAACCTTAGATGCCTGTTGAGCTGCTGAACTCACAAAGAGGGTCATCACCCTTGGAGAGCTTCTGAGAAAATTTCAGTAAATTATAGCTGTGAGTCTTGGGAGCAAAGCCCAGTGAGTATTTGACTTACCCATATAAATATATTTGGCAATCTAAATCAGTGAGACTGGGGAATATATGCACTCTTTCAATGAGAAAAACTGTGAACTATGATACTCATAATGGCATTTTATACTAGAATGTAACCAAACACACACACACACACACACACACACACACACGTGGTAGAGTAGCATAGTATAATACATATTGGACATGAAATGAGAGACCTAGTGTATTGGTTTGCTAGAGCTGAAATAATAAAATGTCACAAACTGGTACTGGCTAGATGACAGAAATTTATTTCTCACAGTTCTGGAGGCTGGAAGTCAATCATCAAAGTGCCAGCAGGGTTGATTTCTTCTGAGGCCTGTCTCCTTGGTTTGTAGATGGTTATCTCTCATGTCCTCACGTGGTCTTCTCTTGGTGTGTGTTGGTATCCTAATCTCCTCTTTTTATAAGGACATCAGTAATATTAGTTTAGGGTCCATTTATATAATCTCATGTGCCTTAATTATTTCTTCAAGATCTGATCTCAAAATATAATCAATTGTATGCTGAGGTACTGAGGATTAACACTTCAACACATAAATTTTGCAGGGAATGTAATTCAGCTTATAATACTTGGGTCTGAATTCTGACTTTCCTACTTCTTGATCATATGATGACATGTAAGTTATTTAACCTTACCCAGCCTCAATTTTCTTTTTTGCAAAAGCAGAATTAAAAACAATACTTAGCTCATAGGGTTGATGGGGCTGGGGCAGGGCAGGGAGAAGATGTAAAACCACCATGCATATAAAAGTGCCCTATATGCATCAGGGTGAACAAATAACTACCCCTCATTTTCATCTCTGGATAATAGCTCCCTCCAGGTTGGGTGACATTAATAACCAATGTTTGTAGAGTTAATTAGAGATTAAAATGATTTTTTGCAGCTATAACTCATTTAATAATATTAAAAGTTGTGTAATGATTTCATAATTATTATTAGTGCCATCATCACACTAATTTGACAAATAGAAAAATATATGTTCATTTTCTCTTTCATTTAGAGGCACAGACAGGCCCATTGATGCCAAGTGTCTCATCACTGGCAACTGTTTTCATGACGTCAGGCACATTCTGCCATTCATTCTCAGCTATAGATCCTGAAAGGCTGAACAGGTTTCATAATCAGGAATCAAATAGGGTAGACAAATAGATCATCAACTTTTAGTTGAAGGCCAAGAGCTTATAAGGTTTGGCATGCTTTTTTCATCTTGCTTTCTCACTGTAAAATGAATTGTGTAGAAAATCCAAAATGTCTTTAGGTGTGTGCTGTGTCTTCTAGTTTCAGAATTTGATCTGGTGACTTCTCATGAAACCTTCTTGTAGAAGTGCCTTTGGATATGAAGAAAGACCTTATCAAAAGTCCAAAACTGTTGTCTTGAGAAGGTCAATAAGAAAGAAAACAACTTCTCATCAACTGGGAACCAAGTCAATGTTTCGCCGTTTATTTTCACCCTTAGATGGAGGATCGGAGAGCTAAAAAAGTCCAAGAGTCACCATGAGTCTGTAGTACATAGCACTTGACATGTCAGAGAAGAGACCTTCCTTTGTTTTAGGGCTAAAGAGACCTCTGCTTTGAAAATAACTTTAAGGGAAAATTAGTTACAGATCACTAACTAGGGCATGTGGAACATTTGAACATGTCACAAACTCATCATCACATAAAGTATGAATGCCAACATCTCAGGTGAAGTTCTGGTGGATTGGGCATGGGTCAGGTGCTTTATATACATAATAATCCTTAGTCCACCCACAAATCAATGAGAAAAGGAAAAGAAACCAATATAGAAGTTGGCATGTGTATTCTTAATATTGGCTCTGGAGTCAGCCTGATTTAGGAGCTCATCATGGCTCTTTGATCAACATGTGATTGAGGCCAAGTAAACTAAGTTCTCTGAGTGTCAGTTTCTTCACCTGTAATTAGGGGTGATGTAAATGGAGTGTTTCCCAAATTTTATTATCAGTAATGAAAAACTAATCTTCACTGCTATCATCACCATTAACTTTATCACCATCACTATCACCATCATCATCGTCAGCTTCATCACCATCACAATCACCATTGTCATCAACTTCTTCACCATCAATATCATCTTCATCACCATCAACTTCATCACAATCACTATCAGCGTCATCACCATCAACTTCATCATCACTATCACCATCATCACCATCACATTCATCACCATCACTATCACCATCATCACCATCAACTTCATCACCATCACTATCACCAGCATCACCATCACCTTCATCACCATCACCATCACCATCATCACCATCACATTCATCACCATTACTCTCACCATCATCACCATCAACTTCATCACGATTACTATCACCATCATCACCATCACCTTCATCACCATTACTATCACCATCATCACCATCACCTTCATCACCATCACTATCACCATCATCACCATCACATTCATCACCATCACTCTCACCATCATCACCATCAACTTCATCACCATTACTATCACCATCATCACCATCACCTTCATCACCATCACTATCACCAGCATCACCATCACCTTCATCACCATCACTATCACCATCATCACCATCACCTTCATCACCATCACTATCACCAGCATCACCATCACCTTCATCACCATCACTATCACCAGCATCACCATCACCTTCATCACCATCACTATCACCAGCATCACCATCACCTTCATCACCATTACTATCACCATCATCACATCAACTTCATCATCATCACTATCACCCTCAACTTCATCGCCATCAATATCACCATCCTCAGCATCAACTTCATCAGCATCACTATCATCCTCCTCCTCCTCTTCACCACCATAAAACCTGATCCTTCCTATTTTCAAGAAGGCTCAGTGTTTTTTGGCTTGCCCTGGAATGGGAAATGTTTTAAGTTTTGCTAATACCCTGCTTTATATAACTTGTTGTTTCGTAGAGAAAACTTTACTCCCTTTTCAACTACTTTCCAATCTTTCTAATTATCTGAAGGAGAATGTCACCATTTGGTGGTAGTAGAACTTTAATGCCACTCCAACACTTGCTCACAAAGGGAAAGCAGGCCTCAGGCTCAGAACATTAGATAGAAAATGGTGTATAACTAGAATTTAACAATGTGGCTTATATTATAATTGCTTTACATTTGCTTTTTATTTATAGCAACTGGTAATAGTTTTACACTTTAGGTGGTGATTAAAGTTTCTTATACAATGTAATTAAGGGAAAGGGTAAAATAATGAGTAGGTTAAAAAAGCAATAAGCAACAAATAGTACAGCATACACGTGAATATGACACAAATGGTGATGGTGGCACATGAATATGTATCAACTGCCCCAAATTAATCTCAGCTTTAGGCTCAAATGTGTAATACTTTTCTATCTCCATTTCTTCTATTCCTAAAAAGTCTGCTACATTATTCAGTGTGTCAGAATCACCCAGGAGAAGCTAATAAACATGCAGATTCCTGGCCCTGACGCAGTGGTGTCCTGGAACCACCTTTTACCAGCTCAGAAGAGCTTATTGCGCACATCTCTTTCCTACTTTGTTCAGTGACGTCAAATTCGTGGCTTGAAATTGGTCATGATAGGAGTACTAGTACTAGGAAATCTGAAAATTCCCCAATCAGGGATATTTATGTATTTTTCCAGGGAGCTGGCTGCTAAGTATTTATCATCACACTACTGTCCCTGCCCAAAACCTACTCAGTCAGAAACTCTAGGAAAAGTGCCACAAATATCTACTCTTATTAAACTTCCACACAGGTGACTCGGCAGCCCATTCTCCGTTTTGTAACCACTGCCCTTATGGTCTCAGAAACTCTCAGAACCTGCAACTTTTGCTTTTCCTTAGCTGCACTCCCACTTCCCCCAGCCTCCATGCCGGCGAAAGTTCAACTATCAGGCGGGAAAATGCTGCCAAGGCTTCTGCACCCAATGAAGCAGAAAGACACTGGGCAGAGATGGAGGAAACTCTCATTTAAACACAAATAGCTGAAATAATTGCTGAGCAAATCTAGAAAATGACTGGCTAAGTGAATTGCTTTTTTGTGTAAAGTTTTTTTGAGTTTGACCCTGGGGAGTGGGGTGAGGAGTAACTCTTCCAGAAGCCCAGTCCTACACAGCTGAATCCCTGGCTGTGCCTCCCCTGAGTTACAGGCATTTCCTAGGCTTCAGGTTAGCACTGCCTCTGCCTTCGGGGCAGCTGAGCTCCTGTGGAGGCTCTGGAAGGATGGGAGGAACTACCGCAAGACACTAAATTAGCAGTCTGGAGGTCTGGGGTTGCTGTCGTGTTGGCTTCTCAAAGTCATGTTGTATCATGTTTGGTATGAAATTCACATGAGCCCACAGCCTATGAAATGGTGCTCTCCTTTTGCAAACAAAAGACTAGGGGCATCACTACCCATCACTGAGTATCTAATGTGTGTTGGTTATTGTGCTGTGATTTTATTGAAAACAAAATAATAGCAACTTACCATAGAAAGAGCGTGCAAGGAATTATTTCAAGCCTCCTTTTATACAGTAACTTATTTAAAAGGCACAACAGTCCTATGAGGTACAAATTCTTTTTCTCCATTAAAGAACAGATTTAGGTCGCTTGCTCAAGGTCACAGAGATGGGACTCCAGTGCTGCCAACCTACTCCAGGGTCAGAACTCTCCACCACAGCAGTTTCAACTGCCTCTCACATCTGGGCATCGTTATTTCCTTTTAAAATTCCTGTGACCTGGGAAAGGACTGTGGTTGTACTGCCAAGGAACGTGAGAGTCAAAGGAATTAAGAGACTTGCCCAAAATCACACAGGAAATGAAGGGAAGAACTGGAAGAAAATAAAGGGCTGCAGTAGGAATAGCAGCATAAGGATGGGACCACTTTGTATGCCAATGGCTGCTCACATCTGCAGGGCACGGAATCTTCAGGATCCCCAAACTTTATACCAGAAAAGTCAGCTAGAAACTGATGGTTAAAGAAACTCTCCTCAGTCAATTTCTAGCTTTTAGTCTCTGGCAGTTCGTTCAATCTAAGACTTAGTCCTCTCTCGGCCAGAGCCATAAAATAGCCTTATAATATTAGATCAAGATACTGATAGTTGTGAACATTTAATAAACTAGCATGTATAACTGCCCCCCCACAACCCCAGCAAAATTCCTAACCAAGCAGGAAAAACAATTTTTGGTTGTTGTTATTGTTTCAACTCAAAGCTGGATGTTTTTGTGGGTTTGTTATCTAGGCGATTTACAGGAAAATCCCTCAAAGCCTGGAGACTGCCTGTCCCCAAGGTTAGTCCTGAGATAAGCCCTAAAACCAATCAGAGATATCTTTCTGGCTGGCATCCCACAGACAAACATTAACTTGAGAGAAGGGTTGATTGACACGAAGTAGGGATGGCCTGGCTCTCTGGAGTGGCTGGCTGGATCCCAGCAAAAGTCAGGCCAGGCCTTCTGGGTTGGTGGGGAGGGACATGTGGGGTTGGTTTTACCTCCCTAGAGGAACTCACTTATTTGTCACCACCTGCTCGGACCTTGGGGTTGACCCCCTAGCCCTTCACACGGTGAAAATTGCAATGTGGAGCCTACCGGGGAACAGTTTGATCTCAGGGCAGTCACCTCAGACCGAAAGTAAACTCCCCTTTCCTGTCTGTTGATCAGAAGTCAAAATGAAGGCTGCCTTGTCTCCTGCCAGACTAAGCAGACATACTGGTTTCAATTTTTGATCCTAGAATGTCAGCAGTTGCTCAGATGTAATGCAAGAAGCTGCCTGGGGCTGCTTTTCATTCTTATTTATGATTTTAAATACTTTAGAATATGTAAGTGCACACACACACACACACACACACACACACACAAAATACCTAGTGATTAGGATAATTTAGAAAAGACTAGTAAACTAAAGCAAGAAAAAAATATTTAAACCATTAATCTTGTCTTCCATCAGTGTAAGGTATAGCTTGATAGTCTTAATTCAACTCCAGTTCTCTTTATAAAATAATAGAACAACTGCTTATAAAGTGATGGAATAAATGAACAATCATGAAATTCTAGGTGGGAAGACAGTCTCAATTTTATTGCTTCAAAAATCCACATGGTTGAAAATTTTGGACAGTTGCCTTGAATTTTGAAAAGGAAAAAGCTGTTCTTGACCTCTGCTTTATAAAGGCTTCAGGCCGATGTGGAATATTCATGGTCCTTGTCCTCCTCTGGTACCCAAAGGCATGTTATAAGCTAGAATCTGAAAGGAAGGGGATAAGGAGTATTTAAAAGCCTTTTTCAAATTGTATTTCTTTCTGGAAATCAACAACCATGAGGGCAAAGGTGTATTTCGATGTGCTGGGCTCAAAACAAGGCTTTTCCCACTCATAAATCTATTCCTCAGGCTTCCTGATCTGCAAAGAGAGAGGAAGAAATAAGGGAATGCATGAGCAAGAAAGCCCCCATGTGTTGTTTATAGGGCAGGCCAGGAAGAGTTACCAGAAAGGGATCCTGATCCACACCCCAAGAGAGGTTCTTGGATCTCATACAAGAAAGAATTGGAAGCAAATCCATAAAGTGAAATCAAGTTTTTAGAGAAGTAAAGAAACAAAAGAATTGCTACTCCATAGGCAGAGCAGCAGCTGCTTGTTGACTGTTTTTATGGTTATTTCTTGATTACGTGCTAAGCAAGGGATTATTAATGAGTTTTCTGGGAAAGGGGTGGGCAATTCAAAAATGGAGGGGTCCTCCCTATTTTAGACTATATAGGGTAACTTTCAGACATTTCCATGGCATCTGTAAACTGTCATGGCGCTGGTGGGAAAGTCTCTTAGCATGCTAATGATTATGGTTAGCATATAATGAGCGGTGAGGATGGTCAGATGTTACTTTCATTGCCTTCTTGGTTTTGGTGGGATTTGGCCAGCTCCTTTACTGCATACTGTTTTATCAGCAAGGTCTTTGTGACCTGTATTTTGTGCAAACCTCCTGTCTTATCCTGTGACTTAGAATGCCTGACCTCCTGGGAGTGCAGCCCAGTGGGTCCCAGCCTTATTGGACCCAGCGTCTATTCAAGATGGAGTTGCTCTGGTTCAAACACCTCTGACAAAACTATCCTTTGATCAACATAATCCAAGATCTAGTCTTCATTGTTGCAAGCTCAGAACATCGCAAGCTTATCACTAATTGCAGACTAAGAGGCTCATGTTGGCACAACTACCCAATTTCTGGCCCTTGAATGGTTGCAGGGGAAGGCAAATTGCCATCAGAGGATTGCTTGTTGAGTGTGCTACAAGAACAAAGCAGGTCGAGTCATTGTAGCAGCTTGTGCCTCCAAGCTTAGCCTCCTGTCTCCACTGTGAGGAGAAAGTGGCCAAGAAGTCTGGCTTTTGAAGACAGCCCATGGCTAGACACTGTCTTTCCCATCTTTGATGTTTACTGTGGGGCTGGATTTGGAGGCAGTAGACCGGTGTAAGTCACTGCTTTTTCTTGGCTCAGTTTCAGTACCTGTAAAGTGGGAGTGATGTACCATTTACATGTCCTGGCTAATGTAAACCATCTGCCATGTTAAATTGATGTTATCAAGAATATTCTCTTTATTTTTTACTTTTTGGTGTATTTATGTGATGGCTATGTAATCTATTAGTTGGCTTTAATTGTACCCTGCTTAGATCAGGCGCCATTCATTCAGTCCCTTGAAAATAACCTTCACTTAACATTTAGTTGAAGTACCTTTAGTGCTTGTCCGTAATCTGCCCATGTCTTCCTTAATTAATTCTCAATCATAAAACCTGCTCAGACTTTCCAGAGCTTTAGGTGATCCAGGTGAGGAGGTAAAGAGATCTGACGTCTTTGGGAGAGTCAAGATTTTGGGTACCTAGAGACTGGATTTACCTTGTAATCGTCACTCCTGCCATCCATTTTTAGCAGGCACCATGCTTTCCTTCAGCCTCCTTTTGTGGGAGAAAAAGCACACAAATCTGAGACAATAATTGGAGGGGTACTGCCACTCAGACACAACAGTATATGATAAAAATTGGAACATAATCTTATGCATTTCTTAGGTTGCATATTGTTTATAAGAAAGTATTCATGACCAGGCATGGTGGCTCATGCCTGTAATCCTAGCACTTTTGGGAGGCCGAGGTGGGTGGATTGCCTGAACTCAGGAGCTCAGGAGTTCGAAACCAGCCTAGGCAACACGTGGAACCCATCTCTACTAAAAATACAAACAAATTAGCCCGGCGTGGCAGCATGCGCCTGTAGTCCCAGATACTCGGGATGCTGAGGCAGGAGAATTGCTTGAACCCATGAGGCAGAGGTTGCAGTGAGCCGAGATTGTGCCACTGCACGCTAGCCTAGGTGACACAGTGAGACTCCATTTCCAAAAAATAAAAAGAAAGTATTCATTAGAAGGCATTTCAGTGATAAGGAATTAATCAGGAAGGAAACTACTTTTCAGGCAAACAGAAACACTTTAGAATATTTTTTTTTTTAATTAACCTCAATTGACATCTAGGGATTTGATGGTTATCTTAAAGAAAGCTGGTTTAAAACCCAGCCATTTGTATGTAAAGTTTCCCCATTAGTCAAACTAATTGCTTGGGAACTTGCCTACTAATCTCCCATTTTCTTCTTGTCTGAAACTCCCTTTAGGGTCCCCAGAGGGATTTAGGTTCTCCTCTGGTATACAAAAGTTAGATCAATTGATTTTTTTTTTTTTTTTTTTTTTTTTGAGAGGGAGTTTCACTCTTGCTGCCCAGGCTGGAGTGCAGTGGCACGATCTCGGCTCACCGCAACCTCCGCCTCCTGGGTTCAAGCAATTCTCCTGCCTCAGCCTCCCGAGTAGCTAGGACTACAGGCGCGTGCCACCATGCCCAGCTAATTTTTGTATTTTTAGTAGAGACGGGGTTTCACCATGTTGACCAGGATGGTCTTGATTTCTTGACCTCGTGATCCATCTGCCTCGGCCTCCCAAAGTGCTGGGATTATAGGTGTGAGCCACCACGCCCGGCTGATATTTTCGAAGCAGAGTGCCAATCTTGGCTGTGGAGAGTATGGTTTGAAAGTCTGTTTTCAATGTGCTTTCCATTTATGTTTCAAGACAGCATATTACAAAGTGAAGGACCTTTCCTTATCTCTGGAGGTGCCCTCTCCACTTGAGTGTGGTACCTACACAAAGCATTAAATAATACTAGAACATATCATAAGTCAATGATTTTCTTGTCAATTATCTTTCTACATTTCTGAATATGTCTAGGAGAAATGATGAGTGAGATACCACTATATAGTGTTAATCTCTTTCCAGGGTTGCCAAATTTAGCAAATAAAAATGAAGGACATGTAGTAAAATTCGCATTTCAGATAAACAGTAAATACACGTCTGGTATAAGTGTGTCCCAAATAGTGCATAGGGCATATTTATATGTCACAAGTACCTGCTATTTATGTGAAGTTCAAATTTAACTAGACATTTTGTATTTTATCAGGGAATACTCCTTTCTGATTTCTATTAACATCTCCTTTTAAGCGGAGATTGAGCAGACTTCAGGCTTAGAAGCTATTGCCAGCAATGATATCAAATTAAAATTTAATAATAAAGTTTTATTTTTATGCTATTTGTTTTTACAGGTAACTTTTAATTCAGGGAAAATTATACCTGTTAATGTATTTAGTGTAGTGCATTTCAAAATAAAGTTAATTTTAAAAGAATTTAAGTTAAACATTAAAAAGTGAATGGATTTTAAAAAGTGTTAATATAGGATGAATTTGAATGTGGCTAAAAATTACTGATGATGGGACATACTTCTTTACTTTTGCTGTGAATAGGCTTATGTTGTATATAACTCTAGGATAAAATATAGTACTTGGAGCTTTGAAAAATTCCTTTGATTCCCTATAGATTTTTAAAATTTAGGGAGGGAGAAGAACCTTAAAGTACCGTGTATTTTTTGGTTGACTCAGGCACGACCCAATCACATTTTTAGCTGGCATGGTTGCATGTGTCTATAGTCCCAGCTACTCAGGAGGCTGAGGCTCAAGTGTGAGCTCAAGTGTGAGCCCAGAAGTTGAGACTGCAGTGAGTTATGATCATGCCAATGCATTTCAGTGTGGGCAACAGAGTGAGACCGTTTCTCAAAACGAACAAGCAAACAAATCCTCACATTTTTGTTCAGACTGTTTTTCATTAGGAATTCTCTTTTTTGCTTATGTAATACTTATGCTTTCTCTGTTAGTAATACTTAATGCTTTCTTCCCAAGTTTTCTATGTTTAATTGTTCTCAAAGTCAGGGCCCTGAATGGTGCTGGGAGCATGTTAGAAATGCAAATTCTCAGGCCCCACCTTAGACCAGCAATGTCTGTTTAGACAAGGCCTTCATGTGATACTGATGCAACTTAAAGTTTGTGATGAGTGACAGCTTAGATAAAGAAAACGTGGTACATATACACCATGGAATACCATGAAGCTATAAAAAGAACAAGATTATGTCCTTGGTGGCAACGTGGATGGAGCTGAAGGCCACTATCTTTAGCAAACTAATGCAAGAACAGAAAACCAAATGCCTCATGTTCTCTTTTATATGTGGGAGCTGAATAATGAGAGCACATAGAAGACAAGGATGGGAATGATAGACGCTGTAGCCTACCAGAGGGTGAAAGCCTGGGGGAGGAAGGAGAGAAGCAGAAAAAACAACTAGGTTTAGCACCTAGGTGAGGAAATACTCTACAACAAACTCCCGTGACATGAGTTACCTGTATAACAAACCTGCACATGTGCCCATGAACCTAAAATAAAAGTGAAGAAAAAATAGATTGTGATCCACTGTTGTCATTCATACATAAAGGCATAGCTACAAAGTAACATCTCTTTTGCAGCATTTCCTGCTTCTTTTAGCTAGAAATGTTCTCTTTCTTATCTGAATTGCCACGACAGTTCATTTGAGTTCCTTTAGAGTATTTATTATTCTTTGTGGACATGGCAGTTATTTGCAGGCAGTATTGACTCTTCTGTTTCACTGTGAGCTCCCTAAGAAGAGAAATCCTCTCTCTCTCCCTCTCTCTCTCTCTATAGCTATATTTATAAATTTATGTATACATAAATAAATTATATGTGCAAATAAATATATATACATTTATAAATGTATATATACACAAATTTTTTATATATAATTATAAATGTATCTAATTTACATATAAAAATATGTACAATTATAAATGGTATTACATGTAAAATTTATATATATAACATTAATAAGTATAGATTATATAAATTGAACTTGTCAAATAAATATCAGAACTTTTTCTCACAAAGGATTTTTAAAAATTAATGAGAGAGCTTATTCATGTGAATCATTAAGGGAAAAAAATCACTACATTCTTATTCATCTTAAGCAAAAGATACAAAAAAGGCAGGATGCAGAAGAAATGTGAATAACCATAAACAAAAATATGCAGCCTCACGGATACATAAATTAAGACAATAAAGAAGCATGTTATCTATAAAATTAACAAAAATTTAAAAATAGTATTGTTTAGATTTGGCAAGAATGCACAAAAATAAACATTAATGTAAGCTCTGAAGAGGAGTTTAAGTTATAGCTGTATCTATCCCATAAAGAATCAATATGGAAAGTAATTTGGAAGAATAATGTGGAGAACCTAAGTAAAGTTCATACTCTTTGACATAGTAATTTTTCATCTTAGGGGAAAAGTCAGAAATGCATGTAACTATTTATATACAAATATGTTCAATGCAACTTTATTTATAAATAGTAAAAATGTGCGAATGGAATGCATGCCAAAAATGGTTAAATAAATTATGTTGAATAGAAATGACAGAACATTTGTAGCCATAAAAAACAATGTTTTCAAAAGATACTGAATGTCATGGAAAATTTTCTTCTGATAATGTTAAGTGAGAATAGAGAGGAAGATAAACATTTGTATATATGGAATCATTAGAATACTGTTAAAATATGTGTGTGTCCAGAAGAGGCTAAATAGATAGGTTGATGACATTAGCTCTGAAAGTCCTGTTACTACAAGGTGCTGGATCCCTTTATTCTCTCTTAGACTTGTGATTTTGTTCTTCATTCTTCCCCTCTATTTTCTAAATTTTCTACAATGAGCATATAGAACTTTTACTTGTTTTTGTTGAAAAGTACAGAACTCTACTTCTGGGCATGGTGGAGTAACTCATGCTGAACGTGCCTTGCTATCATCAGTAAATAAAAATCAATGAAATACATAAGATAACTTTCTAGTTATTGGGGAGCAGTCAGCACAGGGCTGTGATCCTTTTAGAAAGGAATATTCTCTTTTATTTTCTCTTTAGAGATGAAGTCTCAGTCTGTCACAGTCATAGATCCCTGTAGCCTTGAATCCTCCCATCTCAGCCTCGTGAGTAGACAGGACTATAGGTGTGTATCACTAGGCCTGACTAATAAAAACAAAACAAAACCAACAACAACAACAACAACAGAAAAATTATTTAAAGAAGTAATAGCTGAAAATTTCCAAATTTGATGAAAATTGTTAACCTATGAATTCAAGAAGCTTAGTGAACACAAACCCAGATTCATTAAAACAAAAGGCACCTATGCATATCATAATGAAATTGTTGAAAACTAAAGATAAAGAGAAAATCTTAGAAGCATCCAGAGAAAAATAACATTACACACGGGGGAAAGGATACGAATGGTCTCTGATTCCTAATTGGAAACAATAGCATCTAGAAGACAGTAAAATAGGGGCATTTTTAAAGTGTGTAAAGAAAAAAATCAACCTAGAATTTTATATTTAGCAAAAATATTTTTTAAAATTGAGAGTGACATAACATTTTTAGTTAAAGTAGCGCTCAGCTAATTCTTCACCAAAAGATCTATACTTTGACAAATGCTGAAGAAAGTTCTTTAAGCTAATAAAAAAATCATACCAAATGAAAACTCAGATCTTTAGGAAAACAGATCAATAAAAATTATAAATATATGGATAAACATGATTAAAATTTAAACGAATAGGTAAAAAGTATATTTTTAAACTGTTCTTTTTAAAAAGATAATTGATTATTTAAAGACAAAATAAAAACACGTATTGGGGGAACTATGTAAGTATATATTAGTATATATATAGAGTATATATATGTGTGTATATATATTAGTGTGTGTATATAGTACACATATACCTATACCTCAAAGAAAGGAAGGAGATAAATAGAATTATATTTTTTGCAAAGATTTTATGTTCTATATAAAGTGATAACTCTAAATATAGTGTGATTATTTAAGGACTCATAATCTTTAGAAGAACCTCCAAATATATTAGAGAAGTATAGCACAAAATTTAGTGGAGCCAATAAAAGGGAATATTTAAAAAAATAAAAAATAAAAACTTATCCCAAAAGGAGGCAGGTAGACTAAGGGAGGGATAAAAATAGATGAGTCAAATAACAAGATGTATCGTTAAGTCTAAATTGAATATAAATGGTCTAAAGAGTCTAAAATAAAAAATAGTGATTGTTAAACTCATTTTTTTAAGTGGCAACAAGAATCCACATATATGTATGAGACATAAATATGAAGAAAGAGGTAAGTTGAAAATAATAGTGTAGAAAATGATACACCATAAAAACATTAAGCCCAAGGAAATTCTCATTGCTATACTACTACCATATTAAATAGGTATCAGTTTCAGGAACGTTATCAGAATTATAGATAGACAATTCATAATAATAGTGTCACCTCATTAGAAGGAAATAACAATTCTAAAATTGTATGAAACCAATAACAGTGCTTCAAAATACACATAGAAAATAAGTGACAAAGCAAAACAAGGAACAGAAAACCCACAATCCTAGTTGAGAATGTTAGCATATTTCTTAGAGTAATTCACAGGACAATAGATAATTTGTAAATCAGTAAGGATATGGAAGATTATAACAAGGTTATTATAAACCTAATTTACCTTGCCGTTGATAGACTACTATAACAACAAAATACACATTGTTTTAAAGTGCACGCGGAAGTTCACCAAAATAGACCATATAATGGTCTCAAATAAACTACATCTCAATAAAACACAAAAGACTCAATTTTAGTATGAGCTCTGATAACAAAGGAATTAAATTAGAAATAACAATAAGCTATTTAAAAGATAAAAAATTCAGAAATTGAGCATCACATTTTTACATAACAAAATTCAATTAAGGATAACAAAATAAGTTATAAAATATTTTGATCTGATTCATAAAAATACAATGTATTTATATTTGTGAGTTGTGGCTAGAGCATGCTTGATGGACATTTATAGCTTTATGTGTTTATATTGGAAAAGGAAAAAAAAGATGTAAAACTCAGTGATCTCATTTGCCACCTAAAAAAGCTAGAAAGAGAAGATAAAATTAAACTCAAATTCAATAAAAGGAAGGAAATAATGAAGACCAGAGCAGAAATTAATGCTAAAAAGACAAAAATGGAGAAAACTAACACAGTCAAAAGTCACTTCTAGGACGAGTGATTGAGGAAAATAGAAACCATAAATCCGAAATATTGAGAATGAAAGAGGATGACAAAAGGAATATTATGAACATTATTACTATAAATTTTATGTAATTTTCATAAAAAATTAGAAAATCTGAGTAGCTAGATATCTGACCCGTAAAGAATGCTTCAGGTATGAATGGACTCATTGGTGCCTTTTATCAGATATTTAAGGAAGGAGTAAAATCAATCTTACACAAAATTCAGAAAATAATGATGGAGGGAGAATTTACAATTCATTTTTTAAAGGCCAGCCTAACTCTGAAAGAAAAATCCCATAAAGATATTTTAAGAAAATATTATAAAGTAATATTACTCATGAATAGAAAAACGTATCTTTAAAACATGAGCAAATCAAGTCCAATAATACATAAAAAGGATGATGTACAATGACCAAGTGAATTTTATTTCAGGAATGTAAGATTTGTTTAAATTTTATTAATATGTCTATCAATGTCTGTAACCACATTAATAACATAAAGGAAAGAGCACTTATGATCAACTCAAAAATTTTAAAAAGAATGCATTTGGTAAAATACAGCAATAATTTATAACAATTCATAATAAAAACATAACAAACTATAATAAAAAAAATTCCTCAATTTGTTTAACAGTGTTTGTGAAAAGCCTACAGAATCAATACTTCCCCTCTAAGATCAAGTACAAGGCAAGGACGAGTGCTCTTACCAGTTTTATTCAATATTATGCTAGAAGTCCTAACCAGTGCAATAAGGTAAGAGATAAATAAAAGAAATATTAAAAGATTGGAAAGGAAAAAGTAAAACTATCATATTTTCAGACAGCATGATTCTTTACACAAAAATCCTAATGCATCTATAAGACAATTAATAGAGTTAATAAGTGAATTTATTAAATTTGCAGGAAACAATGTCAACATACAAAAATCAATGAGATTTCTATGTACTAGCAATGAACAACTGAAAAATAAAAAATAAAATTTGCAGTGATACCAAAAACATTTAGAAATACCTTTAAGAAAAATATAACACCTGTATACTAAAAACTATATAAAAAATATTTCTGAGAGAAATTGATAAAGCCCTAAATAAATACAGAGATATAAAGAGATATACCGTATTCTTAGGTCAGTCAACTTAGTATAGTCAAGATGTCCATTCTCCCCAAATTGATTTCCAGATTTAACACAATCTCAAATTAAAATCTCAACAGGCTTTAGAAATTTAGAAATTGACAAATCAATTTTAAAATCTATCTGGGAATGTAAAGGACTGATAATAGCTAAAACAATCTCAAAAACAAAGAAAAAAGGTAAAGGTCTTTAACCATCTTATTTCAAGTCATACCATAAGGTTACAATAATAAACATAGTATGGTATTGATATAAATGATAGACAGCTGGACAAATGGAAGAAAATAATGTGTAGAAATGGGTTCCCATATATTTGATTGGTTAGATTTTCTGGAGCATCAGAATAGGCATATAGAAAAACATCTTGACACCTCCCCCTCACACCATTGGCAAAAATTAATTTGAGATGGATCATAGACTTAAATGTAAAACCTGAAACTTTCTAGAGTGAAACATAGGAGTATATCTTCATACCTTTGAGATAGGAAAATGACTTTTTTGAGGGCGAAGGAGAAGTTATGAAGACTAGCACCAAGTTAAATATATCTGTCTGAAATTATTTCAATTGGGATTCTAATTTTGTCATTCATGTGATGCATGTAGTGCTTTTTTTAATTAAAAAAACCTAAAAATCGAAACGAACAAAAAACACAAGGAAACTTTTAAAAGGTAGCAGAAAGAATTCCTGCTTTGCAGCCAGGAATATGTGGGTTCAAATACGGACTCCCCTTTTAGCCACTTAATAATGAGCAAGTCACTTAATCTCAGTGCTTCACAGGATTATTTTGACAATTAAGCAGAATAATGCACATAAAATGGCTCTCACATAAGGAACTGCCTGGCAGATAATGAGTGCTCAAATATTAGTTCCTTTCCTCACCTTCTTTACCTGGGACCAAATGTTGCCATCCCCAGGCTGATGAATAAATTAGGCAGTTAAGGGCACTGTTTCTGGAATTAGGCTCTTTGGGTTGATGTCCTATATGGGGCAAGTTTTATTTAGTTTTTCTGTGCTTCAGTTTCCTTGTGTGTAATATACTGAATTAACTCACAAGGCAGTTGTGACAAATTGGATAATCTATAATGTGTTTAGCGCAGTGGCAGAGCATACGGTCAGTACTGAGGAGATGTTAGCTACCATTATGTGACATGACCATCTTTAGATGTTCAATAGCACCCCACCCTGATTGTGGGGTAGAGGAAATATGTTCTTTGGACCTCAGAGAGCTGTCTGGGTCATGGAGATGTTTCACCTATTCAGCACCACACTTTCTGTGTTATCAATTCCATTAAGAACTTGGAGTACATGCCTCATAGAACCCAGAATGACAAGGTCATTTTACTTAGTCCAAGTGACAGCTGAATTATGCTCATTTCTCATGTCCTCCTTTGTGGGTCAGGATAAATTACACTTTATTCTATGCTGTTATCTTCATGGGGTCAGTCTGTGACATAGCCTCTTAAAGTCACGTGGTATTGAAATATTAAGACAAGTAACAGCTATGAGGAAGGTCCACTATCGAACCAGAGGCTGGGTGTTTTCAGTCTTCCTCCTTGACCATACAGAGAGGGAAAACGATGTGTAGATATTCCTTGTTTACATCTATGTAATGATGCATTTGCTAGCTTTAAAGATAGAAATGTGAACAGATACCTTATCTCTGAGTGGGGCTTTGTATAAACAAAAAGAGACTCATTGGATATCAAAAAATGAAAGCAAAATTTAGTTATACCCCAACCAGCCAGAAAGAAGTAAAGAAAGGGCTCCTAGCTCAGTAAGAAGTTACAATTCTCAGTGATCTAGGCAGGAGAATGAGGACATTTCTAGTCAAGGTGGGTGTGTGCATTCTGGCAGCCTCTGGGTCTCTGAAAAGTGCTGGGTTCTCCTTGTCTGTTCTACAGAGGATCATCCATTCAGCCAGTGGTATCCAGTAGACATAGCCGTGATGGCATGGCTCAGAGAGAGGGTGTGAAGGTGCTTTATTTGATGGCATGGACTTATGCAGTCATAGCTTTCATGGAGAGGGGCTGAACGTTCATAGATCAGTCCATAAAAGTATTAAGTAATCTACTTATGGTTTCTGATTATCCCTCTTAAAGCCCATTACATATGTGATTCAGACCTAATGTTTGGATCTGGTAACATGCCTGAGTGTAGTAGATGTTCAACAATTAGGCTTTCCTTTTAACTTTTTCAGCAGGACATGATACTACCCCAGAGAATGTACTTTCTGTGATTCTTCCTATTCTGTTACCAGGAAAATAATTAACCAGTAAGGCCTCAAGGAAGAAGTTGGCATAAAAATTATGAGGTTTTCAGTGGCCTATAGAACAAGTTAGACACTCACTCTTCTTAGTTAGGAGTCCTTTGTTTATAAGCAACTGAAATCAGCTTGAACTAAAAGAACTTGGAAGGGGTGCATAGTATTATAAGGCTAGGGAATATTTAATGGTTCTCAAGGGTCGGGAAGGAGTCACCATCAGGCTCAGACTTGAACCTGACATGTCATCAGGGTTTTCTCCATCTCTTGTCTTTGCTCCTCTCCTTGTATTTAGTCTTTCCCTCTTTCTTTCTGTAGTCCGACTTTCTTTACCAGATCACAGCTGAAAATGCCCATCCATTTGTCTGCTGTGATAATCAGGCAGCCTGAAGCTGGGGTCTATTCCTGTCTGTTCTGTATTTCCAGGAAAGAAATCTTTGGGTCACATACCACCTGTGTTCTAATCGATGTCAGCCAGGGGCCCAGTGTTATTGCCAGATGGATAGGGGGTATGAAGTAGGATAGGCCCCAGAAGAGTATGTAGCCCAATTGATGGCTATTCCATCAACAATGCTAATGGTTCAGATGGTCCTCCCCTTCTCTGGGAAAGCCATAAAGGGTTGAAAAAGGACCCAAGTCTTGCAAAAAAGCATCAAGGATTACACTTTCATAAGAGCCTAATGAAATAAGCAACTGAATTAAGGGACTTAAGGCTTGGTTTTGTGGCCTGGACAGTTCATGCCTGGTATCAGAATATCCTGTCAATTAGTTCCATAAACTGTGCCCTCCTCTTCACTGCCATGGCTATCACCCTCTTTAAAGTTGTCATCCTCTCCTACCTCAACTACTCAGTGGCCAAACTATTTAGTCTCCCTGCCTTATGGACTCCTTGGTCCCCCTCTAGACCGTTTCCTGTAATGCTGTCATTAGGGTTCTAAAATTCAAACCTGGCCATGCTGCCTTCCTTCTTGAACATATTAGTGTCTCCAGTAGTCTTAAGAAGTCCACAGGCCCTGTTCTGTTATTTAAGATGCCAACCAAAGGTTTTGGCCTCACTTCTTGTGAAGCTCTTCGTCATCGTGAACATCACCTAGAAGGTGTGTCCTGCGTTCGTTCAACCCAGCTGGCAGGAAAGACAATGGAGTCATATCCTATCCCTGTGTTTAAGTCTCTGCTCTACTGATAACTAGCTCTGTGGGAGTGGGCAAGGCACTCACCCTTGCAGGCTTTAGTTTCCTCCTAAAAAATTAAAATAAAACCCACACATAAGTTTGTGGGAAGAACAAAATGAAATAATCCATATAAAGTGCTTAAAATGATTTCTGGAATGCAGTAAGTATGCAGTAAATACTACCTGTCATCATCATCAACATCTTCATCACCATTATCACAGTCATCATCACCATCACTATCACCACCATCAATAAGACTGTTATGATAAAACAAGCCGCCATTTTGATTTCTTGACCTCAAACTCCCTTAAATTCCCGATTTTTCTATCTCACCCACTTCTCTGAAGCCAAGTGGAACACAGCCCTTGCATAAATGGCCAAAAGGCAGATGGGAACTTGAAAATAACAAACCATATGCTGCTTTACTAATTAGCTTTTAACCGCACCTCCTGCAGAGGCACCTAAAAGGTAAGAATATGGTCCTCTTGGAAATAATGTCTTATTTTTTTTCCCAGAGGAGGAGGGACATTCCAGGCCTTGGCCTTGGGCAGCCCACACAGTATTCCAAAGGCAGAGGGCATGAGCCTGAGACAGCTGCCACCAGGTTTCTGAACGGGATTTTGGGCTGCAGCCCCCAGCTTGGCCCTAGTGACCTGCCACTGGGAAGGGATGTGGCAACCTCATAATTCATTACTAGTTGGAAATAGAACATCGTTGAAGAGATAAGGGCAACAATGGCTTTCTCTCCAGTGATAAATTACTAACAGTCGCATTATTTTCCCTTATTTATATATGGGTCTCTTTATTGAATTTAGTTGGAGATAAATAAACGATCTGCCAAGTGTCTGGTTAATATTACTTCTCAGGGGCTCGTTTTAGGCCCAACTAGACTCCTGCTGATAACATCTGTAAGCTTTTCAGGAGGGAGAGACATAACATTTGTTTCTGACAAGAACCCTCTGTTTGCCTTATCTGTTTCATTTGAGAGGCCAGCGACCCCTCGCTTCTTTGGCTAAAATGAACTCTTTCCAGCCAAGGAGGAGTTCTTGAACTTGACTCTCGCCGCACAATGTGACTAGGTGCCCCAGCTGCAAATCTGAGGACCTCTGTCATGCACAGCCAGACTTACTACTTCCTGTTGGTCTTCAGGAGACAGTGAGAGACAGGGAGCTGAATTTCTCCCCTTAACATACATTAATACAAAAATTGAGTTTTCTATTCTGAATATTCCTGCCTGGTCTAAATGGAGTGTCCTTTTCTTTTCATCACAGGGTTTAAATTTTTTTTTTTTTTTAATGCAAAGAGATGTTGATACACACTGATTTAGAAGCATGTAACTGGTTTACAGCAATGAAGGTGAACCTTAAGCCATCATTTTAAAAAATAACACCAAGCTTCCACTAGCCTGCTGCCATAGAGCTGTAAACTCAGAGACTGTTTTTATTTTTTAGATCCGCCTTTCTAATGCTCTGGCTCTTGATGTCCTGTATTGAAGGCATATTTCTACCTGTGTCTGATAGTCCACAAAAGCATTAAATAACCCACTTCGTAGGCCATGTTAGAGGTAACAGTCTCTGGAAACCTTCCTCTGATCTTAGATCTGTGTTTCCAAATATCTGATTGCTCTGTGCAGGGCCTCAGGATGTTGGCACACCTCACGCAGCATTGCTGCGTTTACTTGGGTCTTTCTTATTCCAGGCAGCAAGTTCCTGGGGGACATATCCTCATGTTTTCTCTGTACCTTCAGGGTTCAATAGAGAGTTTGGCATCAAGTAGGTGCTTACTGATATCTCTAGTTCATGTTTCTTTATTATAAAGTCTAATAGGATAGTATTTCTTTCCCTTGAGTGCTGGTCTCAGTTTGTTTCTTTCTTTCTCTGGTATTATTTATTATTTGAGAAACTTCTGTCTCTGGTATTGGTTATTATTTGAGAGATATATCTCTCCTCCACCAAACTGTAAGCTCTGTGAGAGCGGAAGCTGTGTCTTTATGTATACATGGTTTCCCTTAATGTCTAGCACAGTGCTTGGCACTTAGGTGGCACTCCATATATGTTTACCAGCTGAATGTATGAAAGGCATTAGGGCTTTGGGGTCAAGGCTTGTGTGTGTGGAGGAATGTCACAGTGCTACATAGACCATAGACCACACATCTGAATCACGCCTGATTCAAAGTGCAGCTCCAACACAGCCCTTGGGTATAGTGGATGGCCCTTAACTTCTCTGTGTATGAGCGAGCCTCAGGAAGAGGTTCTATGCCTAGGTGACTCACAGATGAGTGGTCTGTGCTACATAAATGAGAGAGTTGGCTGGAAAGAAGCCGCTGTGTTTCTTTGGCAACAAGGCATGTCTCTGGCCCCTTTAGTTCTGCTCATTCCTCTGATGGAGGTCTTCCTTGAACTTTCCTTCTTCTGACCGTCTTGGATCCCTCCTCATCTTGTCCTACATGGCTCATTCATATTCTCTCTCTTTCTGTCTCTCTCTCTCTCTTGGATCCCTCCTCATCTTGTCCTACATATTCTCTCTCTTTCTGTCTCTCTCTCTCTCTCTCTCTCTCTCACCTTTTCTGCCCTTGCTTTTCTCCTCTGGGTGAACCAGGTTCCCAATTTCCAGGTGGGATTGGAGAAACCAGGAAAATTCCTTGAAATCAAAGGGGAGGAACTTGGGAGTCTGACAACTGTCGATGAATTAACAGGGTCTATGTCTTCCCACCCACTAGCATGCTGAATTTTGTCCACACCTTTCTGCACGCGCTGCAGTGGTGCACCTTCACTGAAATGCCTCCAGCCCACTGTGGGCACACTCCCTGCCTTACTCTGAAATCCCTGAAGGTGCTCTAGCTAATGAGCTGACTTGGCTAAAATTCAGCTTAGGCTCTGAAATCAGTTCGAGTTACAATTATTCTCTTCTTTATGGTGGCATTTATGTAACCCAAACATTTTATTTGTTTAAAGAGGCAGATGTGAAAAAAAAATGCCTTCTCACTCTACCAACTGGCCAAGTTTTGTCAGAGAGAACCTGGAATTATCAGGCCAAACACTGGCATTAGAAAGCAGAGAAAGCTCTTCTCTGTCTGTATATTTCACACACACGTGCCCACCCACACATGCACTCAAGGTGCATAAATCTAAAGTGATCAAAAGTAGACGTAATCTCTATTCTCCAGGTACTTAAAATCTACTAGAAGAAACAGACAATAAGCATTTAGCCCCCAGAATAATTTCAGCTATGTGTTCTGAAATGGAAGCATGTGGTTTCGTTGGATTCACAGAAGGTGTCCCTGTGAAACTGGTACATTAGCTGTGATCTAAAGAATGAGTAGGAATTTGCTAGATAGGGAGTGGCACCCAGGCAGAGGGAACAGCATGTGCAAAGACCCTGTGGTTTAAGGAAGCTGTGTCCATTGGCATAGACTCTTAGGTGAGGCAGGGGGCCACTCTGCCTCTGCTCACCAGAGCCTAGAGCCACCAATCAACTGTGAAGTCCTGGTCTTTCCAAATGGAATTCTGTCCAACCCCAACATCAACTTTTTTTCTTCTTATTTAAATTACTCCTAGATGAGTGCCGAAAGTAGAATGGTTTGCTTGAACACCGTGGTGTTCCATCACTGCATCATGAATAAGGTGATATCACTGAATCTTGGGAAATGAGAATTAACATCAGGCTGGAGGGAATCATAGTCCTTATTCCAGCTCTACTGACCACATAAGTCTGTTTTCAGCACTTCAGTTGTGCATGGTTTTCAGAGAGGCAAAAATATTTTGTGTTAACAGTTTTCTTTGTGGCTTTGACTGAAGAGTCAGCTGCACTTCTTTACTTGCAGAGTTGCTTTTTCCCCTTCGAAAATGAGAGTGAAGGAAATGCAGTGTATATTTCATGATAGAAACACAGCTCAAACTAACTTAAAGAAAATAAAGGAATTTATTGGATCTCGTAAGTGAGAAATCAGGGTGCCAGATAAAGGGGCCCAGTCTCTGTCAACAGAATTTTCTCTTTCTCCTTTCTTCTGTTTTGATGTGATATCTCTGCTTTCTCATACATAATTAGAGCTCCTTTCAGGAAATCCAGGAAGATGGCCATAGACAGCTTAAGCCAGTATTTTTTTTTTTTACGGTTCAGAATTCCAGAGGAGTAGGCTGCTCCTCTCCTAATGTCCGTAGTTTGAGTCCCAGAGCACTCTGAATCCAGCCCTCTTTGGGTCACATGTCTACTTCGGAATGAAAGTACAGTGACCAGAATAGTAGAATTCTCCTATTGACTTGTCTAGGGCAGGAGAATGAGCTACTGTAATTGATTTCCACATTGATGTTTCATGAAGTTGGAGCAGGAGTTGAGGAGAAATTGTCTCCCCAAAGGAAATGTACAGTCCTCTTATTGGAATAAGGAGAAAGAAGGTTAAAAAAAAAACAAACAGATGTAATCCAGACCCGCATATTCTTTTTTTTTTTTTTTTTTTTTTTAAATGAACTCTCACTCTGTCATCCATGCTGGAGTGCAGTGGTGCGATCTCGACTCACTGTAACCTCCACCTCCTGGGTTCAAGCAATTCTCCTGCCTCAGCCTCCCAAGTAGCTGGAACTACAGGTGCATGCCACCATGCCCAGATAATTTTTGTATTTTTAGTAGAAACAGTGTTTCACCATGTTGGCCAAGATGGTCTTGATCTCTTGACCTCATGATCCACCTACTTTGGCCTCTCAAAGTGCTTGGATTACAGGCGTGAGCCACTGCACCCGGCACTCTCCATTTTTTAATAGCATTAAGATGCTCCTGGTCACCCAATTTAGATTCACTGAGTCACTTTCAAGTCACTGGCTCATCACCTCCACATTTTATCTTGTTCGTTCTAACTTCAGAATCTCTCCATTTGCCCTGACTGCCAGATCCACTTTCATTTCCAGGCAGATGTGGCTCTCAGAGCCTCTAGCCTGTGGGCAGGTTCCTGCTTCTTCCTTCAGTGGATATTTGTTGATGACTTCTCATATCAGGTGTTGGGTATGCAGAAATTGATAAATCTGACAAGGACCCTCACTGGGGGAGTTTACATTCTAACATAGGAGGCAGGTGTGAAATAAATATATGAGTAAATACACAGGCACTTGTCATTATCGGTGATGGTAAACATCACTGAGGAAAAGGAGAGGGTAAAACCAGAAGTTTATAACTGATACATACAAATAGATGAATCCTACAGGCATTAACATTGAGTGAAGGAAGCCAAACACAAAAGAATGCTTACTATATGATACTACTAGTGTGAAGTTCAGAAACAGCCCAAAGTGCTCTGTAGTGATAGAGGCCAGTATAGTAGCTTCATTTAGGACAGGTATAAGCTGGGAAGAGGAACAAGAATCTTTCTGAGATCCTGGAAATTTTCTATATTTTTATAGGAGTAGTGGTTTCAGATAGACAGATAAGTAGATAGGTAGACAGAGAGATGATAGACAGATAGATAGCATCTACTCATAGCTTAATAGCACCATAGAGTCAAGCATCCATACCTACATTTGAACAGACGGCACCCAGGGAAGGCCAGTGATAAACTGAACCAAGTTCTCCTCCACCACAGTGGACAGCAATGGTATTATTGCATGAGCTGAGCTGTTTCTACATCTTCCAGACTCATACTCTCCCCGTTCTCTGACGCAGTGGACAGCAATGGTATTATTGCATGAGCTGAGCTGTTTCTACATCTTCCAGACTCATACTCTCCCCGTTCTCTACCGCAGTGGACAGCAATGGTATTATTGCATGATCTGAGCTGTTTCTACATCTTCCAGGCTCATACTCTCCCCCTTCTCTACCGCAGTGGACAGCAATGGTATTATTGCATGAGCTGAGCTGTTTCCACATCTTCCAGGCTCATACTCTCCCCCTTCTCTACCGCAGTGGACAGCAATGGTATTATTGCATGAGCTGAGCTGTTTCTACATCTTCCAGGCTCATACTCTCCCCCTTCTCTACCGCAGTGGACAGCAATGGTATTATTGCATGAGCTGAGCTGTTTCTACATCTTCCAGGCTCATACTCTCCCCCTTCTCTACCGCAGTGGACAGCAATGGTATTATTGCATGAGCTGAGCTGTTTCTACATCTTCCAGGCTCATATTCTCCCCGTTCTCCACCACAGTGGACAGCAATGGTATTATTGCATGAGCTGAGCTGTTTCCACATCTTCCAGGCTCATACTCTCCCCCTTGTTTGTTCTGACCCAGATCACAAGTAGTTTTGCTTTTCTTAAGAAAAATCCAGGTTATTTCCACCTCACTGTTCCTTCTTTTTGTAACACCCCTTTTCTGATCTGTGTATAATTCTCTCTGCTACCACTTTCAGATCTCAAGTAGTTGATATTCAGAGTCATCTTCCTTGACATCCTATAAAAGTTACATCCCCATACCCCCAATTCTAGCATCCTACCTAATGCTGTGTTTTTATTTATTTATGTTATTTGTTTAACTCTATTTGATTGCAAGTCCCATAAAGACAGAGATTTCGTTTAATTTGATTTTATCACCAGAGACCAGGAGAGTGCTAAGCAATAGCAGATACTTTACATATGTTTGTAGACTGGATTAATGAATAAAAGGATTTAAACCAATGTGTAATATGATTATAGTTACATTTACAAAAATAAATATATCTACTTTTTGTTGGGAGTAATTGTGAATATTTATACCATTATTAATCTACAGCAGTCTACCCTCTGGCCAAAATGATATCCATTTATCCCATAAGCAAATTACACCCAACTCCTTTAAAAACTATTTAAACTATTAAAAGCTATTTAAATCATCCAATTACAGCATTGAGCTCAAAGTCAAGCATGTCATGTTCTGAATCTTGTTCAGACAAATGAGGCATTTGGGGTGTGGCTCCTTGACTGAGGGTCTTCCTGATCCAGATAAATGTCACTAAAATGACTAGCTGTATGCTTACCTCACACTCAATAGTTAATAATGAGGCAGGCACATCTGGTAAGAGCAACAGATAACACTATTCAAAATGGGGAAGAAATGGAAGCACATAGCAGGCACTGGTAGGTAGTGATTCTGAAATCCAGCCAGGTACCTGCTCCTCCTAGCTCTTCCTGCTCTAGGGACTGAGAATTATTTTTGCGTGGGGTCTCTTTATACTTTCGCTTCTTTTTTAAAAAATATTATATATTATTTTAGAGAAAGGATCTTGTTATGTTGACCAACCTGGTCTTGAGCTCTTGGCCTTAAGGGATCATTCTGCCTCAGCCTCCTGAGTAGCTGAGACTGTAGATGTAAGCTGCCTTGCTAGCTCTTTATACTTTCTAGGAGTGGTTCCATAGTCCACTGTTCCCCTTTAATTCTGGGTTCTTAGCTATATCCTCTGAAAACTTTATTTTTGCCTTAATAAGTATCCTACTACAGCTTAGCAGCTTTCTCAGAGTACCTTGGTTCTATGGGAGGATCCAGAGACCTCTTTATATTTTCTACTGTCTTAATCTTTTTTAGTCCAAGCTGCCAATGTTGTCACTAATCTAACATTTTTAAAACTTTGTGGGTTTCCTAAAACCCAATTTGGTTTACTCTAAACACAAAAATTGCATCCTTAATTCTTTTTTGATATAAATTATATCTGTTTTGGGCAACATGTGGGTCTGCTGTGTGATAGCATGTTAAATTATTAAAATCTTTTTTTTTTCTAGTAGAGCAGATCAAAACTTACAAACTTAATCTTTCAAAGGTCTTAACTCAGAATCTTACAATCAGAAGTTTGACTTGATCTTAGATCCAGGGCTTATTTCCTGAAATATAGAGTTGTTTTTACTGGTGCAGAGACTGGGAATGAATGGCAGTTTTATTTTATTTGTTTAACTCATTAAGTTGTTGGTCTTCTGTATTTTCTTCTAATTCTGCTTGAAAACTAAATAATTCCTTTCTCCTCCTCCTCTTCTTCTTCTTTCTTCTTCTTTCCTCCTCCTCCTCCCTCTCCTCATCCTCCCTCCTCCTCCTTCCTCCTCTTCTTACTCCTTCCTCCTCCTCCTCTTCTTCCTCCTCTTCTTCTTCCTCCTCCTCTTCTTCTTCCTCCTCCTCTTCTTCCTCCTCCTCCTCTTCTTCTTCCTTCTTTCTCCTTCTCCTTCTCTTTCTCCTTCTCCTTCTCCTCTTCCTCCTCCTCCTCTTCTTCCTCCTTCTTTTTCTTCCTTAATTGGTACTTTCAAACTTCTGTTTTGAGATTCCTTTAGCGAGGTCTATGAGTTCATTAGGTATAATTTCTGTCTTTCAAGTTACTATACATGAATTTTTGCTAATGTCTCTATCACAACATAACATACTCACCTTTCTCTTAGCCTCCAGCATGTTCCCCCTTTTCCCCCAGTCTCTGCTTACTAACTGGTCCCAAAGCTAATGCCACATGTTTTAAATTTTGTTGTGGGTACATTCCCCTTCTGGTATCAATTTCTGTTTCAGTTATTTATATCTACATAGCAAATAACACAAAACTTTATGGTTTAAAACAATAATTTATTGTGTTTTTTAAGATTCTCTATGTTGGCTTGGCTCAGTTGGGTGGTTCTTCTCCTGCTGTGACCTGGGATTAGTTATGTGGATGCAGTCAGCCAGCAGCATGTTGGGCACTAGAGCATCTCAGATGGTTCTAATCACAGGTCTGAGTCCTTGGAGGTGACTGTCAAACCATTGGCTGGGTTCCTGTCTTCATGCTGTTTCTTATTGTTCAGTTGTCTAACCCTGGCTTTCATATGTTGTGGCTAGAGCATTTGATGAGAGCAAAACCAGAAACTGCAAGGCCTTCATTTTCTCAGCTTGCTTTACCAAAGACCTATCCTTAAAAGCCACACGGTGTTACTTACACCACACTCAAAGCATGTTCACAAAGCCAGTTCAGATTCAGGGGCAGGAAAATAGTCTCTAACTCTTGATACAAGGGGCAACAAAATCACATTGCAAAGAATTATGGACAAAAGGAGGTGTGATTCATCCAGAGCTCATAGTGTACTTCACTACTAGCTTAAATGGAAGGAACAGATTATAGTGTCAGAGTAGAAGCAAAGAAAGCTGGGAGTACTTTGCTTATTTTTGATTCAAGAGATGCTGATACTTGAGCCAGGATAAAGAAGTGGATAGATTAAAAATATTTATATCTAAATATCTTCAATGTCTGTCTTCTACAGTTCATATTTCCCGTAACTAGGAACATTAGTCTTTTAAAGTCAAACTGGGAACATGATGTATCTTTAACCCTGTCCCTTGAATGAGTTTTTAATTCTTCAGGTTAAATTTTTTATGCTTCTTTCTGAAATTTAATTCTCTGGATACAATGTGCCTTTAGCTTACCTTTCCCTATGAATCCTATGAATAAAATCACTCTAGACCGTTTTTTTGTGAGTCAGGGAACATGGGACACTCCCTATTTCTCCATCTTTCTTTCTGTATGTTTATACTCTTCTGTGGACTAGCATACTGTATTAGTCCATTTTCATACTGTTATGAAGAAATACCCAAGACTGGGAAATTAAAAAGAAAAAGAAGTTTCATGGACTCACAGTTCGGCATGGCTGGGGAGGCCTCGAAATCATGGTGGAAGGCAAAGGAGGAGTAAAGACCCATCTTAACTGGTGGCAGGCCAGAGAGCATGTGCAGAAGAACTGCCCTTTATAAAGCCACCAGATCTCATGAGACTTATTCACTGTCATGAGAACAGCATGGGAAAGACCTGCCACTATGATTCAGTTACCTCCCACAGGGTCATTCTCACGACTCGTGTGGATTCTGGGAGCTACAATTCAAGATGTGATTTGGGTGGGGACACAGCCAAACCATGTCACATATGCTCTTTGGAATTTTGAAGCCATGATCATCTTTTAATGCCCTCTTAATAATCACCTCCTCTAGAAAATTTTCCCAGAGCCCCACAGTTAAATCACCTCTTTAACTTTTGGGGGTGATGAACTAAACACCATTTAGTTTATCCCAGCATGAACTACTTTCCAGATCTATATACAGTATTGTCTTAATCAGTGCAGACTACTATAACAAAATACCACAGACTGATGGCTTAAAGGATATATGTATTTTTTTCTCTCTCAGTTCTGAGGGCTGGAAATTCAACATTAAGTCACCAGCAGATCAGCAGTTTCAGTGTCTAGTGAGAGCTTTCTTCTTGGCTTACACATGGCTGTCTTTCCTTCTCGCTGTATCTTCGAAGGCAAAGAGAGAGTGAGATAGAGACACAGAGAGAGAGAGAGTGCAAGAGAAGAACGGGGTGTCGGGGGGGAGATAGGGGTGAGATCATCGCTCTAATTACTTCCCTAAGCTCTTACTCCTTCACTTTGGGGATTTAGGCTTCAGTGTATCACTTTTGAGGATACAGAGACACTCAGTCCATAGAAGTTGTTTCAACTAGAGAATGAGTTTCTTGAGGACAGTTTCTTGTTTCCACTTTATACTTCTTAGCTCAGAGTCTGGGACACAGTGAATGCTAATGTATCTATGGGAAATGAATTTTCATAGTTTTCCCATAGATATCCTTTTCCCCTTTTATTGCCAGCTCCTTTGAAAGAACTACTTATTATGGAAAATTTCAAAGTACACAAAAGTTGTGAGAATAGTTTGACGAACCATGTATTCATCATCCATTTTCAAAAATCTTGGCTATCCTTTTAAAAGCAAGCCTCCTCTTCTGTAGACAAAGCCTTTGGCAGTGAGGGGCATGAAGGCACCATTCTGTATCCTCAATTAATTCAAATCAAGTTTGGGCACAGTTTTCTCCCCCAGAATAACATCAATAGAACTCCCAGTGAAAGAATATCTTCCTAAGGCAATTCTGAAGACAAAAAAGCAATATAAGAACACACTTCCCAATAATGTGAAGATCTATGACTGTACTAAATAAAAATGTTCCCTTAATGTACTGTAAAAAATAAAGATGTTTGGCTAGATTTATCAGCCTGCTCTAGGAGCAGAATTAAGTTTCCATGATACATTTTTTCTACTTATTTAAAAACACCTGAATTGTTATATAGCTAGTCAGACAACCGCTTCATTACATAAATATAATACATGTCTGCTCTGAAGATGTACTGTTTAAAGAAAGCTTCTGTTTTCTCAGGCCTGTTGGATAACTTGTAAATAAGGATTTCTAAGGATGCAGATATGGGTACAAATTGTTCCAAGTTAAAACTGGTTATACATTGCTAAAGGTTTTTTAATAGATTAATAAGACTCTAAAGATATTTAATGTCCTAGAGGTCCTAACTGTATTCCTACAAAATGAAATTAAAGTTAGTTCTTAGAATTTGCAGTTACACAGCTTGGAAATAGAATGGCAAAGCAAACTGGGGAAAGAAATCTTTATTCTCCATGGAATGGGTCACCCCAGGAGATTTGTAGTCAGTGGTAACCAGTGTTACATGCATATTGACATGTCATCATACGGAATCACTTGAAGTTCATGGCCTAGAATTCCAACAAACAGTACTTGAGGAAATATTTTCGTCATGTCTTTGCTCCTTATGTGAACTGTTCACTAGTGCTGCCTGCAGGCAATTCACAGGCCATGCAATGATTAAAAACAATCCGAAACAGATTGCTAAAACAGTGTCCTGGTGGCTGCCAACACTCTGGAGAGAGAAGATGAGGGAACAAGGGGCAAGGTTAGAGAGGGCTCATGAGAGGCTACAATGTTGTGAGGGCAAAAACAAGAATGGATGGGGTTTCATCACTTCTTAGAGCCAGCTATAAATTCCATATATGATGGATCCAGGAGACTTGGAATAAAATGAACCAAGTAGCCTCTGACTTCTTCCCATGAGGCTTCCACAGACCTGGATTGGTGGAGTATTAATTTGTTGGATTTTTAAATTTTATTCTCTCTTTGAGTGTGAGCCAAAGAGGGAGCAGGAATATCACATTTCACTGGGAAAATCACTCCAATCTCACCTTAGCAGTTCTGCCTCAACCAGTAATCCTGCTTATGAACGTAGCATGGTATAGATTGCTCATGAGCCTTCATCAACAAGTAACTGATTTATTTAAGTCTAAGTAATGGTTGGTAACTCTCTGCTGGCCCTCTCTCCAAGTTCTCAGTCCTACCTGATGAGGGCTGACATACTCATATAATGAACTGATCCTCCTCTTTTCTTCCATCCACAGCAAACACTACTGCTTCCAATTAAAATCTGCATGATTTATGAAAACCTCCAAGCTTATCTGCCTTAATTCATCCCTGTCCTGGTGACACAATACTATTAAATTTCTTCCTTAAAATGTAGTACTTCATTCCCTGAAATGCTATGGGTAGTTATGCAGTAAGACAGTTGGAAAAAAGAGTAGTACAGAGAAAGTCTTAAATAGTAATAGTTACCTGCTGATGATTGGGCAGGACCATGGACCTAAGTATGCACTGGGCACTTTAGGTAAGGAGTTTATTCATTATCTCATTACATTTATATAACTCTTAGGAGAATACTCTTTCTACTTTATACATTTGGTACCGAGACATGGAGGAACATAACTTCTAAGGTCACATAGTGGTGGCAGAGCAAGGACAAGAAAGTTACTGGCATGTAATTGACAGACGGTCATGTTACCATCACTGTTACTCGTGAAGTCTGCACAATTCTAGGTATGTGCAGAAGTATGACTGGGGTTTCTAAAATCATTCTTAGTATTTCAAACATAAATCACACAAGTATTTACCTACAAAAAAGTAGCACAGTGTAACAAAGCATAATATGCTAATTTTTTTTGTTTGGATTGGAGTTTTATTACCTCGGAGCAGTAATATTTATTATTAATGCTGATCAGAATACCAGTCAGGAAAAGGAAGTCTTTACTTCATCAGTGGCAGTTAGATCTTCAAACAAGCAAGCAAACAAGCAAACAGAAGTTTAGAACGTGAATTTATTCAAAGTATCTAGAAAATAAGAAAACAAGAAATATCACTAGCAAGTCTTTACATATCAGTAATTACCTTTAATGTAAATGGATTAAACTCTAGTCAAAAGATAGAGTGGCCAAATGGTTTTTTTTTTTTTTAAAGACCTAGCTATATGCTGCCTACAAGAGACTCACTTTACCTATAGGGAAACACACAGACTGAAAGAGAAGGGAGGAAAAAGATATTCTGTGTAAAGAAAAAATGAAAGAAAGCGGTAGTAGCCATGCTTACATCAGAAAAAAAATAGAATGTGGGTTCATTGAGCAAAATAATAACAGTGTGTTTTTATAGTGAAGAGAATATTGCTTCAAATAGATGGGATAGATATACTGGTAAAAATAAAGAATATATTCCAGAGATACATGCAAACATATCTATATGAGTGATTTGGCCTACATGCTGCCTTTTTTTGTTTCTCCCCAGAATTCTGGATAAATATCCAGATGAAGTGAGTAACGTTGAGTAACAAAGCTTACTTCGTTACTAAATTGAGGAACAATGCTTGAATATTAACAGGTCTCATAGTTATTATTTTTTTGTAATCATCTGAAAACCATGAGTTTTAGGCTGGACCTCAATAAAGAGTGGGAATTGCATTGAAAGAATGGAGCAAATACATATTTCCATTCAGAGGAGCATCTACATATTACAGCAACCATCATCATACTCAGTTATTCATCATACTCAAGTAGCAAGTGTGTGTTGGATCAGGCACTAAACTAGATGCCAGGGTGTAGAAATGAAAAAGTCAAGTTCCCGTATTTAAGGAGCTTGAGTCTAATAAAGAAGGCAGATGCATCAATAAAACAGATTTTATGGAGAAACTAAGGCTACTCAGCAAAGTGTGACATAAAAGAGTAACATTTTCTTATCTATCAAAACTGAGTAAATCCTTTGAATCCCTTCTTGAAGGATCAGTGACTGGGAGTTTGTCAGGTGGGAAAGGAAACAAAGAGGAATTCGGTCATTGCTGCAAGACATCACATTGAATATAGGCATTCAGTGAATTCAGCTCTGTTTTCAAATTGTTTATCATTAAATAAGTATTCTCTAATAGGGTAACTGAAGAACGTGGAAGTTAAGTCTTGTGGTTTTGAGGAATGTGTTTTCTTTCTCGGTCCACAAGGGGGCGTAGTTTCAAGGGCAAGAACTTCCCTGCACCATGCCCCCTCCCCTCTCTCTCTATCGGGGATTAGAGGTCTTTGTTTTAATTTTCGCCCATGGGAAGAATCAAAAAGTCAATCACACCAGCCGAAGTCCAAAGGAACTTCTTTCATTGGCCAGGGGACTTGGAGAGGGAGGGAATTCCTCCCAGGTTAAAAGTCCTTGTCCTCTCATCTGGGTGGATTTCCCCTCTGGGGTCTGCTTCCACACACTCTCTGTGGAAGCTTTCTCTCTTCTTCTTTTTCTCTTTCTCTACCTAGATAAATACTCTTCTACAAAAACCTTTTGGGACTGGTATTTACTTTATGAGCACACCCGCCATGGTCCCGTCTCCCATTCTTGAGAGAGTGAGAGACCAAGAGCCTGGAGCCCACCCAGGAGCGAGCTGAGCACTCCCCTGCACCCCAAAACCCGCCAACAGTTTAATACACTGAACTTCTTGAAGCCAAAACCCTTGTCTTATTTTTGCAACCCCAGGAGAGCCGCTTGCATATAGTAGCTGCTCAGCAAATGATTTTTGAACTCGTGGTGGTCCCTTCTGTCCAGAATATGTAGTACAATGATTGGAACTAGAACTTTTTGAAATGTATTGATAATTCAGAACTAAGAGAGCGATGTAACAGAACTGAGTATGTTTGTGGAAAATGGGCATGGATAGGCAGTGGTGATAGTGTTTATGTAGCCACCCGTTATTTACTCGTTATGCCTCAACTAAAGAATGAACGTTCAGGCTAGAGGTTGGTTGGTTGTAAAGAGCAGGCACAAGAATGAGCTGTGGAGTAGTGTCCCGTTAAATAAGACTCTCAAGAACAAGATAAATAGACCTGGATTTAGCTGGCATGGGTCTTTGAGAGAGCTCAGGTGGAACAACAGAAAACAGTTTTTGTTTTGACTTGACATTAATTCTGCATAAATTCATTATGCCTTAATGATATTTCACTGTTCATACTCAACGTAAATCAGTCTCTTCAACCTCTTCTTACAGTGGTTTCTCACTAAGCATTGCATTCAGCAAAACCCAAACCACAGAAGTGCCTGATGGCTTTTCTACTTCAGCACGCATTCTTCTTAGAATCATGCAAAGCCGTGTATGAAGATAAACTTATGACATGAACAAGTTCTGCATATACTGTCATAATACCCCAGGCACAGCTTTTCTAAATACAGACAGGTCTTTAGGGGCATTAAAAACACTGAAACGATTAGTACCTTTCCCCAGCGTGAGCTGGAGCATCACTCTGAAGTGAAGCCAGGGAGCGTACTTAAGTTTTTGCCTCATTAAAATAACTAATGTTTATGTGAAGATGCGGAGGTTAATTGCACCTTCTCAGAAAACCATGCCCATGCATCTACAATCAAGAGAGTTTCGACCAGTAACAAAACACCACCTTGACGTCTGAGGAATTGTAAGCTTACGTTTCAAACTTGTGCCTCCCTAGAATTTTCTGGAGCTGACTTTGTTACTAAATTGAGGAACAATGCTTAAATATTAGGAGGTCTAATAGTTGTTATTATTTTTTTGTAATCATCTGAAGACCATCTCAACCCAGGATTTTGGCTCATGGTGTTCATTTTCTCTTCCTTCTACCATCCTACATCCTCGTGATTCTTTACGTCTCATCTTCTGGAAGCCTTTCCTCATGCATCTTTTGAACTCCTTTAGCATTGAGATAACCTGTGAAGCTGCTTTTGAATGAGAACCATCCTCACTATCTGGTTTCAACATGTCTATACAACCTGCATCCTCAACTAAACCAGAGGCCCCCTATAGCCAAAGGTACATCTTCTCCATCTTGTATATCCTTCATCTTTCCCATCCCAGAGCAGAACATGGGACAGGCCCTCAACAGGAGCCAGTGGCGATCCAGATCCATGCACAATAATTTAAAAGTGTAGCTACTCAAAGGAAATAAGTATATATTGAGTGTTTAGTGTATGCTAGGTTTTGGGTCAGGGTCTTTACATGCATTATTAATTTTTATTTCCTCTCCAACCCTAAAAGGTAGTACTTATATTGTAGAAATCGGAAAAAACTCAGGGAGTGGTAAAAGTGGAAGGACGGCATCCGGATAGGTCAGCCTCACACCAAGGCTATGTCACTTTCCTCAGTCCTTTGCTATCTTTTATCCCAGCCCGGGGCTATTTGGGATCCTGATTACAGCAGATATACTACAGAGAAAGTAAATTTCAGGGATAAAATTTTAAATAAGTCTGTGCTCAGTACTTGCCACCACTGCACATGAGAGGTATTGATATGAAACCCAGGAAGCAAAGCAGGAGTAACAAATTATAGGCCCCATTATAGAAGGTACAGTCAGTAATTATTATGGGCTCCATTGTAAGTGAGATACTCAACTCTCATGGCTGCTTTACCCACAGCCACTTCTTCCAGTTAAATATGATCAAGGAGGAAAAAGAACCCGCGGAGGGGAGTTGTGGGCTGAGAAGGATTTGTTTTTTTGTGTTCTCAGTCATTGACTCCTGGGGCTTTAATTGGCTTTTTGTTGCCAGCACACTCTGAAGAAATAATTTTTTATGACCCCTGAGAGTTCTGGCAGTCATTGCTTTTTCAAACATCAATTTGAATATTCAAGCATTCACTTAAACATGAGTTGAGGGAGATTGGCCTTTGCCTGTGATTCTGAACACGTGTGCCACCTCCTGTCTTCCTGCTTTGCCCAGTGGCTGTGCCTTCTTCTCATGATGCCCTTCCTTTCACCCCATTTGCCAAGGGAAGAGCCATCCTTTCTTAATATGCTGCTCAAACATTTCTTTCTCTGTGAAAACGTCCCTGAGTGCTCCCACACTCCTGCCAAGTGTAGAGTGGTCCTTCTACCACTAAGGTCCTAACTTGGGGTTTGTTTCAGTATCTGTCTTTTTCAGTGTGTTCTTTACTGAAACATGAACATGTCCACTCTGGTCAATCTAATTATTTGAGGAGGCACTGCTGCATGGTGGTTAAGACTGTTTGATTCTTAATTCAGACTCAGCTTACTTATTAATAGAAAGGGATAATATCCATCTCTCGGATTGCTGGGAGAGTTAAATGAGATGGATAGAGAGTTAAATGATGCTGGTCAAATGCTTGGTACATGCCTTTGAGTGATGTTAGCTATTAGAACTGTTGTTCATTTAACCACCCCAGATCCCCGTTGGCCCCCTACTCTGTACAAAGAGTTGAACATTGTCTGATGTGACTAGGAGATTACAGGTTACTACCCAAAGGAGAATGGTCTCTGTCCACTGTGCATGTTCACAGCTCTGTGCTGAGCAAACACCATTTGCTGTGCTTAGCAGGCCTTGTCCCAGCCTCTTTGAAGTGTTCTGTTCCTCACTGCAGAGGTTGGGCTGAGTTGTACCTTCTCGAGTCCCCTGAGCCATCTAGACCAAAGGATTTCAGGCTCTGAATTTCTATATCATTTATCTGGGATTATTAACTGTCCTGTTGTATCCTTTCTCACTAGTTTGCTTCTTAAAGCATTTGTCATGGATGAAGCTGGAAGCCATCATTCTCAGAAAACTAACACAGGAACAGAAAACCAAACACTGCATGTTCTCACTCGTAAGTGGGAGTTGAACAATGAGAACACATGGACACAAGGAAGGGAACATCACACACTGGGGCCTGTGAAGGGCTGGGGGGCAAGGAAAGGGAGAGCATTAGGACAAACACCTAATGCATGCAGGGCTTAAAACCTAGATGACGGGCTGATAAATGTAGCAAACCACCAGGGCACATGTGTACCTATGTAACAAACCACGTGTCCTGCATGTGTGTCCGAGAACTTAAAGCTGGAAAAAAGAAAAGCATCTATATTTCATCTCAGACTCATGACGAGGAGCCTGCAGGTGGGGATTATGCAGGATTCTCCTCTGCCTTCTCAGAGCTTGAAGAAGTTGTCCCACAAAATCCTAGGGACTTGGTCATTGTAGATTCCAGGCTATTCTTTCGGTTAATATTTTTGTTGTCACCTATCCTAGGGACTGAGTGCATATGTGAGCAGATAGACAAGACCCGTCCACTCCCTTGGGTTTCCTGCTGTGTAAGTTACAGTCAAATAAGCAGGTCAACACATAAATGAAGGTGATAGTTTGAGATGGTGTTGAGTGCTGCAGAGAAAATACAGTGGAGTGATCCGTTAGAGCATGTCTGGGGTGGCAGCCTGCATTCGGTCTCTCTTTCCATGACTCAGCAGTCAAATGCAGTGTTTCCTAAGGAGTGCTCTGCTGAACATCCACTGGACTAGATGCTCAACTAAGGAAAAATGAGGAGCCCTACTGAAAACACAGTTGGAAGATACTTCCTGCATATTTGTGTCCTGTTGGAGTGACACAATTTATATTAATATGTGAAAGACATTGATATTTACTGCAGTAAACAAATTTTTATTTTGCTTAAGTTGGCATTTCCCAAACTTCTTTCATCATAGAGTTTATTTGTATATCTTTTACTTTTAGTACTCATTAACATTGCATGAAACCCATGTCTGTGGAATAAACTTTGGAATATACTGATTGTATCAAATGATATTCAGACTTAGCAAAACTCTTCCCTACATAGCTGACAAATAAGATGGTTTACATGTTATTGCCAACTCGTAAATTTTAGGCAAAACAGAAAGAATTGCACCGAATGAGCGAATAAAGAGCTTATTTATTTAATTCAATTTAACTGCTCAAATATCCTAAATTTTTGGATATTTGAGGTGGCTCACACCTGTAATCCCAGAACTTTGAGAGGCCAAGGCAGGCAGATTACGAGGTCAAGAGATTGAGACCATCCTGGCCAACATGGTGAAATCCCGTCTCTAATAAAAAAAATAGAAAAATTAGCTGGGTGTGGTGGCGCGGGCCTGTAGTCCTAGGTACTCGGGAGGCTGAGGCAGGAGAATTGCTTGAACCTGGGAGGCGGAGGTTTCAGTGAGCCGAGATCACACTACCGCATTCCAGCCTGGGTGACAAGAGCAAGATTCCATCTCAAAAACAAAAACAAAAAACAAAACAAAAAACACAAAAAACCTATGTTCAAGGCGCTGGAAATAGAGAACAAACAGTCTCTTCCGTCATGGAGCCGTTGGCGTGTCCTGCTGGATGGTCCCAACAGCTTCCTCACTGGCCTTGCCCTGTGATTTCTCCTTCACAGAGCAGCCAGGGCAATCCTTGAAAAGCTCAGGCAGATCATAGAGCTGCCTTTTTGGGTTTCCCCAGTGCTTCTTTATCTCATATAGGACGAACACCAAAAATATTTACAGTGGTCTGTAGCTGCACTGTCCTGAACTGCAGCCACTAGCCACATGTGGCTTTTTAAATTAAAATGATTTAATATTGAAGAAAAGGAAAAATTTATTTCCTTAATTGCTCGAGCCACATTTCACCCGCCCTATAGTCACATGTGGTTAGTAGCTACCACCGTGTGCACGCCGACATTGATCAATTTCATCCTTGCAGAAAGTTCTATTATTTACAGAATGCCCTATAAAATCCTATCCCATTGCTGGTGTTATCTCATTTTCTGTGGCTCTTGCCCTTTAATCTCTCTGCTCCAACCACAGTGCCCTCTGTGGATTCCTCAGACACTCTAGTCACAGTCCCACCCATCGGTTCCCCTTTTCCTCTCTCTGGGATGCTCCTTCCCTTTTGGCCACTGGGCTCACTTCCTCCCCTCTTGCAGTTTTCTCCAATGTAGGCTTCTAAAGGATGTCCTCATGGATACCCTTGCTGAAATTGCAATGCCCGTTTCTGATCCTAACATGCTCTTTCTTAATTGTTTTCTATAGTGCTTCTCGTCATCTGACATACATACCCTTTACACATATTTATGGTTTGTATGTTCCATGACATTAGAAATTTTGGCCTGTTTTGCTCACTACTGTATCCAAGTACCTAGAATAGTGTCTGAGACATAGTAGGTGCTCAATACACATATTTGAATGAATGAGGGAGCTTTACGGAGAAAGACAAGCACAATAGCAACATCAACAGATACAGATTTATTATAGTATTAGGTGGGGATAAATGCCATGGAGAAAAAACAAAAACATAGCTGTGTATGGAAAGAGGTTTTTAATCTCCATTTTTAATAGAGAAATGAATGCTCAGTAAAGTTAAATAAACTATCCCTGCTCGTATTCACAATTATCCAACCGGGATGTGAACCTACGTCCAGTGTTATACTGGGTAATGTTTAACTCCTGGTTCCCTGAAGAAAGAATGAAGCACTGGTTTGTAGTGTCTGCAGATTTCCGTGGCATAAATACCTCCACCACGGCTGATTTCAAGCTGTCAGCATGATGCCATGGACTGCAGAGCTGGGAAGAGATGCTCACAGTTTTCTCTCATTGGCTGGTGCAGGCTGGCTCTGGCCCATCACTGCACCTGACCTTGAAGACCAAGCCCATCCTAGGGTACCATGTGGCCACTGCTGGAAAGAGCTGGACTCTAAACAGTCTGCTCTTCCTGGGGACCAGGTGGCCACTACAACTTGGAATCCTTGTGTGTCACTGGTACCTCTGTCCTTCCAAACCAATTGGGTTTACATTCATCCTGTTTGGATTATAGCATTTTTCTCCTAAGAGGATCATGTTTATTGGACTTGACAGAAAAAGTTCCTCTCATAGGAGCTTCCCAGCTTGCTTTTAAAGTGGCTGCCTGGATGACACAGGTAATCCTCTTGAACCTTTGGGGCCTAGGTGGACTACTTTCTAATTGATAATTCCATGTTTCTGTAATAAGTGGTCTCCTTAATAATAGCCTGCCACGTCATGTGCGGTGACTGCTAATTTAGGTTTGCAGGCTTCCTGGATATAATGAGCTCTAATAAGCCCAAGACTTGTCAGAAACTCAGGAAAGCCCATTTCCCTCCTTGAAGCAATGATTTCCCTCCATCCCTGGACACAGTTGGGCATATTCTTAAAAATATTAATAAGTTTGACTGGGATGTTCAACCTTTTCCAAATAAAACGTAAAGTCCTGGTTTCATTAAGCCAAGCTATTAAGTTAAGAAAGTGTTTTTAATTATCTGAGCATTTCAGGGAGCTCATAAAACATTTAAGGACCTCACAGGGGTGATGCTGAAGCCCTTTCAGAGTGAATTAGAGCTTTGACTCGCAGAGCTGACTGGGGGAGGGCCCGGGGCCCATGGCTGCAGATTCCACTTGGCCCAGGGAATCTACTTGAGCAGTAAAGAAAAAGCTGCAGGTCTTGTTCTTCGGGAGGGTGTGTCTGTGTCGAAACTGCAGAGGAAAGCCAGATGAAGTTCTCCGAGAAAAATTAAAAAACAAAATAATAAAACACTCCAGTTTTCTAGCCCCTCCTGCTGGGTGCTGAGGTTTGGAACGATAGCTGTGACTTATTGAGGAGTCTCTTGTGTGCTAAGCATTCTGTTTTTATGACCTCATACCATCCTTATAACAGTTATTCCCCCATTTGATAGGCAAGAGAACAGTATGAAAGTTACCTCAATGGAACAACTAGTGAAGCTACATCTCGGGAAGAGACCCAGTTCTGTCTGACCCAACGCCCGCATACCTTATGCTGATGAGTGGGTTGTGGCTCACACTGTAGTGCCATTCATTAATAATAGTTACAGTTATAATAGAATTATGATGAAATAATAGATATCATCTTAGTGTTTCCAGTGAGCCAGGGTTAATGCTGTGTGCTCTATACGAGTTTGTCTAATTTAGCTCTCCTAACAACTCTCAGAAATTATTCTCCTGTATATCACAGATGACGGAATTGAGTCATAGAGATAGGTCAGGTCACCTCTAGTGAGGCTGCCCAGCGGAGGCTGGATGTGGGTTTGTTGCAGGACTGTCCGAGTCTCCAGTCCACGCTCTCATTCTCACCCCACAGCCTCATTGCCTGAGCCTGTCTTGTCAGGTAACCACTCTGTATGTTGTCAGGTGAGTATTAGTTGCCTGTGTGCAAGCACAGCATGGGAAAAGGTTTTTTTTCTTTGTAACCCAGGCCTACGTGTCCTTCCCACTCTCTTTTTCCGCTCTTGTTCTTTGGTCACTCCACTTAATTCAACTGTCTCCAAATACGCCCCGTGTTAATTGGATTAAGAAACCATTTTTTTAATTATAAAATTAGAATAAAAAACATTTTCCAGTCAGGCACGGTGGCTTCTGCCAGTAATCCCAGCACTTTGGGAGGCCGAGGCTGGTGGATCTCCTGACATCAGGAATTCGAGACCAGCCTGGCCAACATGATGAAACCCGGTCTCTACTAAAACTACAAAAAATATCCAGGCGTGATTGTGGGTGCCTGCAATCCCAGCTACTCGGGAGGCTGGGGCAGGAGAATTGCTTGAACCCAGGAGGCGGAGGTTGCAGTAAGCTGAGATTGCACCACTGCACTCCAGCCTGGGCAGCAGGAGCAAAACTCTGTGTAAAAAAACCCCCAAAACAAAAACAAAAAACATGTTTTCCTTGAAATTGCACTTTTCTAACTGGCATGACAGAAAGGTTTGTTGGCACATTGATGCTTTTGGCCATGGGGTATCCAGGTCCTGGCATCGTTAGTCCAACTCAATTTGTATACCCCTCTGTGCCACTCAAATCTCACCATATGCAAACGTCATATTGGTTAATTATCAAATATGTATGTGTTTAAAGAATAGACACATGTACACGTATGTTCACTACGGCATTGTTTACAATAGCAAAGATCTGGGACCAACCCAAATGCCCACCAGTAATAGACTGGACAAAGAAAATGTGGCACATATACACCATGGAATTCTATGGAGCCATAAAAAACGATGAGTTCGTGTCCTTTGTAGGGACATGGGTGAATCTGGAAACCATCATTCTCAGCAAACTGACACAAGAACAGAAAACCAAACACTGCATGTTCTCACTCCTAGGCAGGTGTTGAACAATGAGAACACGTGGGCATAGGGAGAGGACATCACACACTGGAGTAGGTTGGGGGGTGGGGGGCTAGGGGATGGACAGTGGAAGGCAGGGAGACTGGGGAGGGAAAACACTGGGAGAAATGCCCAATGTAGGTGATGGCGGGATGGAGCCTGCGAACCACCATGGCATGTGTGTACCTATGCAACAACCCTGTGGGATGTGCACATGTGCCCCAGAGCTTAAAGTACAGTAAAAAAATATATATATCTGGTAGAATCTACTTTGTACCCACCAGACAGAAAAGAAAAAACAATCTGTTGGTAGGAGTGTGGATACCAGGCTCTTGTGAGTGAGAATGTCACTCGAAACCCTCATGAAGGGCACTTTAGCAACATTTATTACAAATTGCAAATACATAAAATTTAAACAAATGTTTATTTTCTTGGATTTTTCTTCTAGCTATACCTGCTTTCAATGAAATGTGTATTATTTAAAGTAGAAAAAAAAAGGATGTACCTATCACTTTGGGAACAGTTTATACAATGGAATATTATACAACTTTAAAAACACATTAATTTGTGTACTGAAGTAAAACGATCTCTAAGCTATACTGTTAAATAAAAAGAGGAAACAAGGGACAGACCTGTGTGCATATGATGCTACCCTTTCTGTAAAGCCAGGAAGAAGAGAAGGTATGCATGAATAGGTAGTTGAATATGCTTTAAATATCTCTTCAGGTATATGGAGGCAGGGATAGGGTATGGGGAGGAGAAATGGGTGGCTCCAGGCAGAGTGGGATGGATAATTTATTCTGTGTGGACGTTTAGACTTTGGATTTATGAATACTGTGAATGTATTGCCTGTGCAGAAATTACATGAAAAATAAATGACAGCCAGAGGGTGAAATTGCAGAGTGTGTGAAAAATATTCCAGATTAAAGGTGTAATGTGTGCAAAAAGAGTGTGATATTTTCAGGGAACATGGAAACACTCAGCACTGAAGCAGAGAGAAGAAGTTGGCCAGAACATGCCTTTTAGGGCTTTTTGATGATTTCTGGGTAATTATGTTGAAAGTAATTGAATGGTTCTGAGCAGGTAAGGGTTCCTCGGTCAGAGTTTGGAAGATTCTCTCTGGCTATGAAGGGCTGCTTGTAGAGAGATCAGAAGCTGTTGCCTTTGTCTAGGTGAGAGCCCAGTCAAGAGGCTGTTCCATCTGGGCTGAAGTGGACATGATGATGAAGTGTTAAGATGTTCCAGAGAAATGTTTGGATGGCTGATGGCAAACTGATTGGACTTAGGGAGGGATTGGCTAAAGAGTTGAAGGAGATGGAGATAGTGAAAATTTTGTCCAGAGACTGATTTGCCTAAATTTTGGAAGACCCATAGAATGGAACACTATGCGGCTGTGAAAATGAGGCATCAGTCTGTGTTTTGAAATGGAACCATCTCTAAGGAGTATTAAGTAAAATGAAGGAAGCAAGGTAAAATTCTCTGTGTGTGTTGTGCTACTTTTTATACAAAACCAGGGAGAAGATAATATATTTTCTATCTTTTATATGATATCTTATACATATATAATATTTATGTATATGTTTACGTAATATGTATATATAACCCACCAAGTGAGGTTCAAAGGCGTTGGAGGAGATACTCAGCTATCATGGTTTGTTTCCTGAGTGACTGAACCTTGTTGAAACCTGAGCCCCACATTACATGTTGTAGTTACCATTTGCATCTTATACATGTTATATATATACATAATATACATATATACACATACATATTATATAATGTATATTATACACATACAATGTATATTATATAATGCATATTATAATGTATAATATATAATATACATTGTATGTGTATAATATACATATATGTATACTATGTGTATATATGTGTATATTACACATGTATCTCATATATATGCATAAATACATATGTAAATTATATAAATACGTATTCTATATGTATATTATATATAATACATATGTAATAAGATATCTATGTATATTATGTACATGCATATATATCATAATATTATATATGTATAAGATATACTCATATACATAATATACATATATGGTATCTTATGTTATTTTATCTTATTTTTATATAATATAAAAAATTTTTTTTATGTTCTCACTTATGCTTTAAAAGTTACTTATAAAGTATATGGACAACAGGCATGTGGGGCCATTTCCTGAGAGAGAGTAGGGACCAGGCTTGGGTAGGGAGAACTTTAGTTTAGTCTTAGGCATACTGAGTCTAAAGTGCCCTTGGTACATCACAGGGGAGACAGTAAGAAGGTGATAGAGGTAGAATTCTGGAATTCAGAGAAGAAATCTCACCTGGAGATCCATGGTAAGAAGACATGCATATGCAGATGGGAAATTGTGGGTGCGTACAGGATCAGAATTTCTTGGGACAAAAATAATAATTACACTCTTTTCCCAGAGATGTGAAGACAGTCCAGTAATTTACAGGCCAGCACCATTCACAGAATAGGAACTTCTTGGATGTCTGTCTAATCAGTTACAGGAGCGCAGTCCGCAGCTCTCCTGTGGGTTACCTGCCCTCTTGTCATCTCTGTTCTTCCCAGCTCACCTACCTAGCTGGTGTTGTTCCTCCCCACCGCTTCCCTGAGTCTTTCTTAAGACGGCCCACATAGTCTCTTACCGTGGCAATATTATTTCTGAAGCTTAGAGGTGAGCTGGTAATACTTCCCTCTGTTTGGATATTTCCCAGCCCAACAAGCAGCAGCGTTCTCTGGGAATAATTGATATTACAGAAAACACAGGGCTGGATGCCAGCTTCCCATTCTCTAAACATTTAATAATGATTCAACCTTTTCAGTTTCATCAAAGCCAAGCTTGGAAACTTCCTCACCCACCCACTGTTAACAAAGAGCAGGGTACCTGCTTTAGCATCCCTGCTTTAGGGGTTTCCAGGGAATGGTTGGGGCCTCTGGCTGGGTCACAGCAGTCAGGTGACCCCTGGGTACCTTGGTGCTCACGCAGGCCTCAGGTTTGGCAAATTGGGTGAACCCTTCCCCTTACAGGGGGTCAGCTAGACCATGTTGGCTTAAGCAACTAGAGGTTGGCACACACTTCTTTGTTGTTGTTGTTGTTTAAGCTTTTGTGACTGGGAAAAAGAAGCACAAGAGAGGCCAGATTGGGTGGCAGAAGCAAGGTGGGGAAATCTATCTAGTGTCAAGGTCACTAGAGAGGGTTAGTGAGAGAGAGAGAAAGGGAGGTAGGCAGAGGAATCTGGGGAGGTGAGACAGAGTAAGAAACGAAGAGAGTACAGAAGACAGACAAATAACACAAGAGAAAGAGGAGAGGGAGTGAGAGACAAAGGTAGAGTCAGAGGGAAGGAGGTTTGTTTCATGAGTGACTGAACCTTGTTGAATCTGGAGTCCCACATCATATGTTGTTGTTATCATTTGCAGTAACAGTAGTGATAGCCGTCGTCATTATTGTCATTGAATTAGAATTTGCTTCTGTCCAGAGCTTTACAGACTCTCTGAAGCCACTATCCAAGGTAGGCTTGATCACTGCTGCTGAGAATTTAATAGCTCAGAAAATGATGCTCTGAGAAGTTAAGTCACTTTTAGAAAGTCATGCATCTTGTCAGGAACAGAGCCTCTGAGATCATTAACAATCTCACTTTGGGTATTAACATTCCACTTGTCTTTCTTTCCTGTGACATGAATGTATTTATTTAGAGGCAAAACAGACATAGAGGAAAATAAAATGACAGAGGTTTCATGTCACCCCATCCTTTTAAACACAAATATTCACTTTGCAAACATTTTCAACACCATCCTACATCTGGAAAATGTATGCTGGAGAACAGGGAGGGCAGAGAAAGAAGTGAGATAGGAGGGGAGAGAGGAAAAATGTCTCAGATGACATTAGCTTTGGAGGTGTTTACACGATAATCCTATCGGAGAGTGGCCAGGTCTAACAAGCTGTCTGCATGTCATATGACAGAAGGTGAGATCAGAGGTACACACCTGACCTGCAGCGGGACAATCAGGTTTCCTTTCATTGAGTATTTGAAATTTGGAATGAGAGATCTAGAGCCTGGAATTTGGAACTGGGGAGAAATTTGGAATTTGGGGAGATATGCTAAATGGACATCTTTTCCAAAGGACTAAAGAACATATGGGCCCATGGCAAAGATGGAAACAACAGAAAATAATGAAGTCCCGAGATTCAATTGTGACACAAATCAGAACATTCTTGGATCATTCCTCAGTCACATGAGTCAATGTGTGCCTTATTTTTGGTTTATGTTGGTTTACGTTTGGTTTTTGTCTTTTGCAACTAAAAACATCCAGACACGTGCACCTTTAATTACTTACTTCTTTGATAGTTTAAATTAGTTCAATTTGTTTTTTTACTACTCATATTCATGCAAGCTTTAATTTACAGAGTTTTCCTTCACAGACAGTAAGAAGCAAAATTGACCCTAAAAATGTTCTTAATAGCCTCTGGAGATAATTTCTTGACTCAAAGCAGTTTCCAAGTGACGTTCTGTTTATTACCAAAATATGAGCATACTTAATTGCAAGGTCTATTTCTTTGACTTTTTTTCTTTACCTGAGTCATACCTAAAGCCCACTCAGCCTTAGCAAGAAATTCAAATGCAAAGTGGGTTTCTGTGAAAAAGAAATTAGGTATTCTCTGAAGGGAATCATCTTCTACTTGGTGGTTTATAGCAGTTAGCTATTGCATAACAAACAACCCCACACCCAATGGTTTCAAGTGATAAGCATTTATTTAGCTTTGCACATGCAGATGGGTAGTCATTTCCACTGGGCTGAACTGGGCTTGGTAGAGCTCATCCATTTCTCTGTGGGTAGATAGGTGTGGGTTGGTTAGGCAGATTTGCTGATCTTAATTGGACTCTTTTACTTGTTCTGGACTCCACTTCATGTGTCTTCTCATCCTTCAGTGGGCAAATCCAGGCTTGTTCAGGCTCTTGCTGAAGACAAAGGAACAAGAGAGAGGAAATGGAAATGTTTCTTTAGGCTTCTGCTTGTATTGAGTTTGCTTCTTTCCTATATGTTGAAGCAAGTTATGCAGCCAAGCCCAGAGTTTATACGGGTAGACACCATCAAAGTGCATAGATATGTGAGTGTCTTCTGTTGTCTTTGGTGAACAATATATAAAGTCCCAGAAGGTGACAGACTCCACTCGCTGTGTTGGCAAATACTAATTGCTGACACAGGATACTGAGAATCTAGAATGTTCCAAGGGGGTGGGAGGTTTTGGGTAATGGGGATGGGGAGTGAATGTTTCAGCCCTTATTTATGAAGGAATTTGGAACTGCCTGTATTACTATTTTTTTGAAAGTATTTCACATAGAGAACTATTCTTTCAGCCTTTTACAATGGACTCCAATCCTTTTCAGGGCCAGGATCCTTTTCTTGTCTTTTCAGGGCAGAAGATCCTCAAAGAACTTGCAGTTAGGAAAGTTCAAGATCAAAAATAAGGACTGAGGCAGGAATAAACACAATATGCTATGAGAGTCCAGAGGTGGGGCACTTAGCCCAAGCAGGCAGACCATTTAGAGAAATCTATTTTAAATTGATTGTTTTATTTGCTGGATTTTATATTGACATGTTTTGCTTTGTTCTCAGTGTGTTCTGGGACTGCAGCCTATTCATTTATTATTAAGAGAACGGTAATTATTTCCAGGAGCTCCTGAGAATACACTTTGCTTCCCCTTTGCCTGTTCTCTGCTGAATCTAGTATAACCTTCATATCTCTGAGGACATCTGTGGCAGGAGATGACAGCCCCCCAGTGCTGGGGGTATATGCCAAAGACCCTGCTCTGGAAGGAGGGCTTGCAGACCACTGCTTCTCAAACTTTAATGAAAATAGGGTCCCCTGGGATCTTGCCAAAGTACAGAATCTGATTCAGAAGCTCTGGGATGAGGTCTAAGATTTTTTTTTTTACTAATAAACTCCCAAGTGATGCTGATGCTGCTGGTCTGTGAAGCACATTTGGAGTAGCAAAATCATAGAGGATCAGATTCACAAGCTCTGGGATGAGGGCTGAGATTTTTTTTTTTTTTTTACTAATAAACTCCCAGGTGATGCTGATGTTGCTGGTCTGTGAACCACATTTGGAGTAGCAAAATCATAGAAGATCAGCTGCACCTTCTGCATTGTTGAATATTGTAGCACGGCTGACCAGAAGCTCACCCAGATCTCATTTGTCTATCTTGCTGGACCGTAGACTCGGTGGAGATAGCACTCGTTTCTTGCCTACAACTATATTTCCAGTGTCAGGCACATAAAAAAATCTCAACAAATATTTGCCAGATAGATTCTTCCTACCTCCTCCATTCCCTTGGAGATTTGCCTAATCCTGATGTTCCTTCAGCTTGATGCTCCAAGTGCGTCCCGGACTTGTGTCTATCCCATGGGCTGCAGTATAGACCCCCCTCATCTAATTCAAGACAGCCCGGATGTCCAGAGGTGGACCATGTGTCTTGCAACCCTATCCTAGAATTGTATCAACCTCATCCTAATGCTTGTGCCCCTGTCTGATGTGAGGTCCTCCTTCCATTGACCACTGGACTGCTCCCTATCTCGTGCCCATGGTCCAGACCAGCTGGATATTGATCCTAGAGTTCCTTACATCCTCTTGGACTCAATGATTGACACTGCTGACCTTCTAGCTTGGCTAATTTTTTCAACACTTCTTAACCACTTTCAGCTTCCTGCTTAGATACTTCCTGCTTGGGAATCCCAGCAAAGCTGCATAATTGCAGCTGAGCTAGGCCCATGATGACATGAAGGACCAACACTGCATTATAAGATCATCACCAGTCTCTTAGCTGGAGTTTCCTCCCAGAAACTTCACATTCTCTCCTTAGAATGCATTTTTTTTTTTTGTAAACCCAAAGGCAATTAGCCATTATGCAGTTTAGTCTCAGCTTCCTCAACTGCAAAATGGGAATGGTTGTACCTCCCTCGTGGTGTTTCAATTAAGATTAAATTGTAATAGAATAGAAATAAACTACCTGGCTCAGCATCTGACACATGGAAAAATGCTTCATAAAGGATTATTGTGTTTATTCTTACTTCTAAGGGTGAATCCTAAAGTTCAGGGAAGGACTCCTGTTAATCCAGGCCCATATCTCTAACAACGCTCAGAAGGTTGGATCCATTAGGGAACAAAGTATAAATAGCTAAAACATAAGGCTTACTCCCCTCAAGGTGGCCCCAGTGATGAGAGTAAGTGGACAGTGAATCTTACCAAAAGGGCAGCTATTACATGTTTCCACTCCTAAGACTTCCCTGGACTTCTTTCTCTTCTAGAATGCCTTTCCATTCTCCATCCTGCAGGTATAGCTTGTACATATGTATACCCATCCGACATTTGTCTAGAACTGGTTTCACCCTGGTGTTTCTATTTTGTAAGTAGTCTGGTTCATCTTGAATTTTATTCCTGTTTTCTGAGTTTTCCCAACATTGTAGAATATGGTAATTTCATTTAGTTAGTCAACAAGTATTTAGTGACCAACTCCTATATGCCAGATACTAGCCTAGAAGAGGACACATTTAAGGATGCAGCTCTGAACAAGCCAGAGAGGAGTCATCTGTCCTTACAGAGCTTAAATGTATTTTGCAAAAATGATACTAGATTTTTCACTTTGTGAGAAATCAAAATAGTGACGAGAACGAGTTCCAGTCTAGTAGAGAACCCAGAGGGAATGCATATGCAGTAGGTATTTATTAACCGACTGACTGACCCAGTGAGTACATAGCTGTGAGAGATACAAGGAAAAGATCCGGAAGGAGAGATAGGGTGGATTGATCTGGGGCCATTACACAATTCTTACTGGGAACCAGATACTCACTAGATGGTGTAATGACCATGCATTGACCATGTGCTAGGTACTATAACTGGAAAGACAAAAACTGTAGTTAACCAGACAATTTCTTGCCTTCATCAGGCTTAATATCCAGATAAACATTCTCTGTCAGCTTTCTCTGTATCCAAATGAGCTCAGAGCCTCTTACCATCTCATTTCAGATACTGCATGGGTCCATACTGATCACAAGTTTCATTGAACATATTTTAGAGCGTAAGTACATTTTAGATGCCTTTCTGAAATGACTGAGTATACCAATGAAGAACTGACTATTCAAACTTTTAAAATCCTAAATCATAAAATCCATTTTTCCAACTTAGCAGATAAATGAACAACCAGCATAATTTCAAGTTAACTTCAACTGACATAATGTTGCCTTTTCCATCTTGGCCTGTATTTAATTACATGAAGTCAGCGTTTCTCATCCTCAGCACTATTGACATTTGGGGATGGATAATTCTTTGTTGTGGGAGGCTGGTCTGTGCATTGTAGGATGTTCAGCAGCATCCTCACTTCTACCTACTAGATATCAATGGTATTTCCCCCACCCACTGTGACTACCAAAAATGTCTCCAGATATTATAGACATCCCCTGGGGAACAGCTCATCCCATAGCAGAGAAACATGTGTATCTGTGCTTTTCAACAATGAGAAGGTTTTTCTGAATTATACCTGATCTGGTATTGAGTACGCACTCTTCCACATGCACACTGTGTCATGTTGGACAGGTCTGTCTTGAGAGTCAGCTCCTTGTCTGAACAAAGTGGGTGATGAAGTCTATGAGTCGAAGATGTGTGAGTTGTAAAAGATGACAGTGTAAAGTACCTGAACAGTGGAGAGCTCGTCTTTCTCTTCAGACAGCAGAAGTGAACACTGCCCAAAATGCAGTGTGCTTGGAAAATGCGTGTGCTGCAGGTCTAGTGGCTATATTGCTGAGAAAGAACTAACCTCGAGGTAGCTCAAGAAGTCCCTTACGGAACATCAGTGATATGGAGCAACACTTGAAAGCGCAAGCTTTGGAGGAACACAGACTAGATTTGACTCCTGGATCCACCATCTTCCTGCAAAGATCTTGGGCAAGTTGTGTAACCTCTCTGCCTCAGTTTCCTTAGGCAACAAGTGATGATAATAACAGTACTCATTTCATAGAGTTATGGTGCTGAGAGGATTAAATGAGATCATGAATGTGAAGCACTTAGCACCATGCCTGCCGTCCATAGTCAAGTTTACTTAATCACTATTAGTTGTTGTTGCTATTACTGTCTCTGCTATTTCACTCATGGTTATGTCCCTTGGGGGGACTTCAAAGCAGATCGTGGCCTCTTTCCAGGCGTTTCCTCTCCTGCCAGAGTAGCTCAGTCAACAGCTTCCCTAATGAGCTCAGGACTTCATCTGCAGGACCCTTTGTTTTCCTAGTAACTCTGTCAACATTGTTTCTTTCCTGCGTCAACATTATACCAATTACATATTTACCAGCCTGCGTGGTGCCCAAGACTATCAATTACTGCAATGGAGTAAACGATATTCACTGTTAAAACAGGGTAAATTCCTATTTCCTTTATACAATGGAAGAAGCTGTTCTAGGCTGTTAAGTAAATAACTATAAATAACACTCTATAGAATGCTTTACATATGCTTTATCATACTGAACTGCAACACTCTGAAGTAGCTGTTATGGCTGGGTAAATTTATGTGTGTCTTTATACACTACCCAAAATACATATTTACACGTACTTAAAGTCCTATACTAAATAGTCTCTATAGCAACCAGAAAAACACAAAAGCCTTATTAAGCATGCTTTGTAGTATTTTTAGGAGTTTAATCATTAAGAGCAAGCTCATAGGCCATGTAGACACCAGGGAACATGAAGAAAGAAAGTCTTTATAGGAACAAAAGAATGAGGCTGGCTTTGAACCTGGTGGGAGAGAATTTTATTTTTTTAAACTAATAATCACCAAGGACCTTCTCTTTAGAAGGCAGTGCTATTTGGGGCACATCAGACACAATTTTGGAATTACAATCTGGTTTCTCAACTGAGAAGGGAGATTCTTCAATTAATACATTCCAGCCAAAGATCACTTTCAAATTTTCCTCTTTAGTCACAGTAAGAAAAGATTTCCTTGTCATTCAGAAATGAAGTAATACATGATGTCTGTGTTGAAACTGAATCATACCACTCTTTGAAGGGAAATTCTAGAGGTTTCGTTGGGGTGGAGCCATATCTCATCCTTTGATTGTTGTATTTTTCCAGATAGTCTGTGGTATGCTGCAGTAATAATTAACCTAGAAATACCAGTGACTCAACATTGCCAAAATTGCTTTCTTGTTCGTATATTATGTCAGTGCCAGTTGGCGAAGTTTCTGCTCCATGCAGTTCCTCAGGGACCCTAGAGAACCCCATCCTCTTGTGACATCACGACTTCAACACTTGCTTTCCAGGGTTCTGAAGCACGGAAGAGAGAAATGAATGGGTGGCTTGGTGGCCCGGAAGCAGCACAGCTCATTTTCCTTCACATCCCACTGGCCAAAACTCATGTCATATGCTCCAATCCATCTTCAAAAAAGACAGGAAGGATAGGGGAGCCATGTAGACTATTCAGGGAGCACTGAACATCTTTGGGACAAATATTACTTACACATCAGAACTGTGCCAGATGCTTTAAATTACTCCATTTTATATTTAAAACAACGTTGTAACATGAAATCTCTCCATTCACTGATGGAGAAATAGACTTGAGAGTTTTTATTTATTTATTTTTTTTATTTTTTATTTTTATTTTTTATTGAGTTTTAAGTGACATGTTTAATGTCACCCAAGAAGAGTAGGAAGGATAAATTTGACATTGAGCTCATATAAGGTGAACATAAGTTACTCTGTGACTTAGCAGTTTCACTCTTAGGTACTTTTTCAAAACTCATGCACATGTTCACCTAAAGGCACGTTCATATTCATAGAATGCTCATAGAAGACCTCTTTGTAATAGCCCTAAAGTGGAAACACTTCAATATCTACCAACAATGGAATAGATAAATTGATTGTGACATATTAACCCAATGGAATACTATACAATACTGAGAATGAATTGTGGCTATATAAACACGGATGCATCTCACAAATATTGAGTAAGAGTCCAGCCACAAAATAGTTCATGTCATATGATTCTACACTTTAAGTTTCAAAGGAAGCAAAATTAATGTAGGGTGATGGGGGTCAGGATAATTGTTACCTTGAGGCTTGGTAGAGACTAAGGTTACATGTGCAGAACTCCTGTGTTTATTGTAATGTTCATTTATATGGGTGTGGTTGGTGCAAAAGTAATTGGATTTTTGCCATTGAAAGTAATAGCAGTTACAAAAACCGCGATTACTTTTGCACCAACCTAATAGTTCTATGGGTGTGTTCAGTTTGAGAAGACTCATTGAACTGCACACTTACAATTTGGGATATTCCTTCATAATGTTAGACTTCAGTAAAAAAGTCTACTTGAAAAAATGAACTTGCAAAAGCATGAATTATAGACTCAGATCAAACTGATTGCAGGGCCATTTTTCACCACATGATATTCATCTCTTCCCCAGCCAGACTGAAGCAAAATTCCTCCTCAGCCTTAACCAGTCCAGTTGTTTCCCACTTCATTAACACAATCCATCTATTAAGATGTTTTTGTAGAAACACAGTTCAGGTAGAAATTTTCAGCAAATTTGAGAGAAATGTCAAAGTCAACTACCATTCATACTAATACTGATTTTGGTGAGATAGTTCTGTTTCCTGAAATCAGATGTAAACTGGAGGTCTGAAGAAGATTCGGGGAAATACATGGACTCCCCTTTTTCCTGAGGTTGGAGGAATGAACGTGGTCAAGTTAGAGGAGAGAGAATAAACCTACATTAAAACAAATCCCAAATCAAGACTCATAATACGGACTAGGGAGGGCAATGTTTCCATCCGTTTCATTTGGAGCCATAATAAAACTCCAAAGTCATTGTTCCCCTTCCAGCAACAATGAATTACAGCTCAAAGATTAATCCCATTGGTTTTTTTTTTTTTTCTGCCTTTTCCCTATCTACTGACACACCCACCACCAAAACCAGCAATTTAGTGTGGAGCTTTGACTGCCAGCATACAATACTGTCTTAAGGAAGGCATTAGTGATAATCCCTTAAGCTGTTGTATAAGCACCTCCTAGTTGGCAGCAGAAGGCTAAACACAAAATTGCAAGATGAGCTTGAATTTAATTTTGCAGCTTTCATCTGTCATCATGTTATGGCAGTTTGGTGTTCTGGGCTTTAAGCAGCCACACGGCAGGAGAAGGGCTTCTACTCCTAATGGAAAGAGCTTCTCTCCCACCTGCCCCTATCTGGAAGCCATGCTTGTGAGATCCTGGTTTTTAAAGACCTTCATCTTTGTCTTTAAAGATCTGTTGTATTCTTAATCAATTGCACTGTTTTTAGATCATGCGTCCTTGTAAGACAGTGCAGTTCAATTCAACAAATAATTAATGAGTAGCCACTGTGTGCCAAGCACTAGGTATTTAGATAAACTCTGCCTGGCAGAAGAAACTATAGATACTATCAATTATTTTGCATCATAATGACTGTTAATATAAAAGTTTACTTGGAAGGCCATAAAAGTTTATGGTTCTATATGAGCTGGGTTTTGATGGATGGATAAGAGATTTCCTGAAAATGCAGGTGGAACCTAAAAATATAGGTGCACAGAAAACTGGAAAAAGAACAGAATGTGATGAGCACTGGGGATAAGAAGTCGATAGCAGCCATATCCTGATAGTCCTTGTATATCATGCTATTATCATCATCATTATTATTGTTAAACTTTCTTCTCTTATTGGCAAAGAATAGCTATTCAATAACCTTTCAAAGAAGAGTAAAATGATAAGATTTTATTTTAGAAAGAGCATCTTGGCTACTAAAGAGTCTAATAATGATATGTGTATTTTAGAAAGGGGATGTCAGAAATATAAGGAGAGCTGGAAGGAGACTGCTGGAGGAGTGCAGGTGTAAGACATCGGAGGCAGGGCCAGGTGCAGTGTGGCTCACGCCTGCAATCCCAGCACTTTGGGAGGCTGAGGTGGGTGGATCAGTTGAGGCCAGGAGTTCCAGACCAGCCTGGCCAATATGGCGAAACCCTGTCTCTACTAAAAATAAAAAATTAGCTGGGCGTGGTGGCATGTTCTTTGGTCCCAGCTACTCGGGAGGCTGAGACATGAGAATTGCTTGAACCCAAGAGGTGGAGGTTGCATTGAGCTAATATCATGCTGCTGCACTTCAGCCTGGGTGACAGAGTGAGACTGTCTTAAAAAAAAAAAAAAAAGAAAAAGAAAAGAAAAAAGAAAAAGAAAAGGAAAGGAAAAAAAAGAACCTGGAAGCTGTTTCAGAACTCCTTCCTGGGGCGCCTTCTATGTGTTCAGAAAGCATTCACTGATAAATTCTATTGAGATGTGGCTCAGACTATGAGAAGATCTATATGAGCTGGGTGAGGAGAGATATGTTTTATTTGTACTAGAACAAGATGAGCGAGGGAGTAAAGAAGAAGGGGGAAGGGAGTGGAGGATACCTATGTAAAACATGATTTTTTTTTTCCTTTGAGCAGTAACCTCAAATCTTCAATCCAAGCCTACACATATCCTGTGGTTCAGGGAGTATACAGCAGTATTTTTTTGTGGTGTGGCAGACCACAGCCAAAGCAGGCTGTAAGGATAGCAGGACACAGTGAGCCGTGGGAATGTGCAGAGAACTTTCTGAGGACTTGGGAGCCCAAGGTTGCTAGGGTTGGCTTCATGTCATGGGGCTGAACAAGAGTGAGTTGACAGTGAATTGGACAAAGGCTTATCTTCTCAACAGAGTGATATCACCCCAAGGGTAGCAAAATTTGGTTCTTAAGGGGTGATAACGAGTTTAGCTTTTAAGTATGTAAAGCACAGCTCTACACACAGTGCATAACCAGATATACAGTGTTTATCTGTGACATTAAAATTTCATTGGAAGAGATTAGAAAAAATGTGTTAAAAGGCATTTTAGGAAGATGATAAGGTTGAGAATCACTGGAAAAAGGGAATGTCAGTGGAGATAAATAAAAAGTGGATTGGAGAGACTTTTTTAAAAAGGAGAGAGAGAAAGAGGAAGAAGATTCAGATGTAAAGGGTACTTCTAAGGTTCTGGTTTAGAGTTTTGGGGACATTAATTGAGATTTAGACTGAAGAGCAGATTTGAGGTGAGTGGGTTGTAGATTATTCAAATTAATTTGTGATCAACATAAGATGGTTACCTTCATTAAAAATAATAAATCAAATTATTAATTATGATAAATAATGGTATCTAATCTAATCTATATTTAAACTGAAAATCTCTCACATGCTGGACCATGCTATGTCATTTACCTAGAGAGCGAAATTGTGTCTTACTTTCTTCTGTGAATATCTTTTGTGTCATGGACACAATCTGCCACTTACATTATTTCATTAGCCTCAAAACTGCAGAACAAGATGACATAATGATGCGCTTGGTTTCTCAAGCCCACTCTCAAGTGTGGGATTTATATGATCCCTAAGGCAGAGGATAGATGCTTTCTGGGCACCTCTCTTTTCTCTGCAGCCCTTGGATGTGTGAGCCCAGGAACAGCATAACTTACCTCTATGGGTTTCTTGTACATTTAACTGACATCCCAACTGCTTCAGCTACCCATACAGTTTCTGCAGTGAAATCCAAGACCACATTGCCTTCCAGGGATAATGATCTTCATCACTTTTTAGTCGCACTGTTGATCTGGTGGGAGTTTCTTATGGTTCAGGGATGTGGTGCAAAAGGTACGGAAGAGAGCACTCAAAGGGGACTGAGAACCATTCTTTAACACGAAGAGATAGGAAAGGTCACGGGGTGTAGAAGATGAATAGATGCATAGGAGAAGGGAATTCATCCTCTACTGTGTTTGGGAAATTGGCCAGGACCTGATGTTTTAGTCAGGAGTTTCAGTTTAAGGAGCACCAGTGCAGTCAGTGGAAATCCAGATTACTGATCCCAGAAGGGAGAGACTTGGCTGCTCAATCTTAAGGGAATTAAAGATGTGTTGAAGCCAGGAAGAAACCTCAATGGGAGGACTCCCCAAGTGTATAAACACCCTTAGAAAGTCATGCAAACAGATAGTCAGGATTTTGGCAGGGTAGGAGGAAAACTGTTTGACAGCATCATTAGCCAACGAATATGAAATTGTGGCTTGTTGTTAATTAAATGCATGACTCTAGCTCACTGGTACTGAGATGCCAGAGTTCCTGATGCATATTTTAGATAGTCCTGAGAATGCTGAGAAATGGTGGCAAGATGAGACAGTCAGTTGAAACAGCAGTACGTTGTGGAACTTAAGGAAATTTGAACTTGTACAGATATAATGGGGAACCACCTGACTTTCCTGGTGGTTTTTAGTTGTCCTCAGCATCTGAGAGAGGCAGGGAAGAAGGGGAGGGGAATAAAATACCAAAGGCTGATGAAAACATCTCCAGAACAAAAGACTTTCCTCCAGTCACTAAATCCTTTTTTCAGCATTTCCTTCCCATACCAACCCCATGCTCTGCTCTGCTGGGCCTATCTCATCACTTTTAAATAGAAGTAGAATTTGTTTTCTACCACAGAGACTTGCAGAGGTTAAGTGGAGTCACACATACCAAATGGCCAGCACGGGGTCTGTGCACAGTCAGTCAAAGATCCCAGTTTCCTTTCTTTCCTCTCATTTATGCACATTAACTATAATCTTCATCCTCTTCTTCCTCCTCCTTCTCTTCGTTCTTTTCACCTTTTAAGGGACAATCAAGGTGTTTTAAACTATTGAGGGTTGTTGTGAAGGGGGCCTATTCTCTGTGTACCTTGTTCACGCATTTATTTATTCAGCATGTTTTTACTGCACACCTGTTTTGTTCTAGGCACTATGCATGGCTCTGGGCATGCCCTGGTGAACAGAGAGGTTGTACTTTCTGCCCTTGTGAAGCTTCTGATCCGGAGGGAGAAGTAGACAAGTAAATTTAAAGAAATGCCAATGAATGCTGCAAGTGAGATTAAATAGTCTGCTACATGAGCAAATACGGGAATAGCCACCAAGCTTTGAAGAATATCACGTCCTGGAGATAATGGCCTCTAGGATAAAGCATGAACAGTTCTGTGAAGGCATGTTGAATACTCCTTATATACCAGGCACTGTGCTAGGCTTTGGAAATATAAAGATGGATATATTATGGTCTGAATGCTCATGTAGAGGGTAGCTTTTCTGTTTTCTTTTGTTTTCTTTTTTGAGACAAGGTTTCACTCTGTCACCCAAGCTGTAATGGAGTGGTGCAATCCCAGCTCACTGCAGCCTCCACCTCCTGTGCTCAAGCAATCCTCCCACCTCAGCCTTCTGAGTAGCTGGGACCACAGGCATGCACCACTATGCCTGGCTAATTTTTTTTGTATTTTTTGTAGAGACAAGGTTTCACCATGTTACCCAGTCTGGTCTCGAACTCCTGAGCAGAAGCGAGCTGCCTGCCTCAGCCTACCAAAGTGCTGGGATTACCACGCCCAGCAGAGAGTAGTTTTGACAAGCAGTAAATATAATGGGTTATTTCAGTAGATTGATTAATTTCAGTAGGGTGTTTTTGAACCAGCTTGGTAGAGATGACATCTAAGTTAATTCTGGACAAACGAGTAGCAGTTAGGGTCTTGAAAAAGTGAATCTATTCTTTGAGAAGATTCGAAAAAAGGAAAAAAGAAAAAGTGAATCTATGATGGATGCTTTGTATTTAGTGTCATTGGCACACATAGCTTGAAGCCGGAGGCAGCAGAATCTGGAAAACCCTCAATATGGCAATTACAGCAAGCCATGGTCATTTTGATGAGTCACTGATTAGTGGTGGCGACTGGATCATACTGTGGTTGATAAGGATCACCCTAATACCAGTGTGGAGAGAGCATGGAATTTGACATCCAAATTAGCATGACCGCTATACTAGTGGTACCTACAAGCCTTGTGCTTTCCTCCCTCCCTCCTTCTGTCTTCTGGGCTGTTAGAAACATGAAATCTAAACCCAGAGAAGGACCACTTGGAAGCAAACAACCTGTTATCTTGCACTTCCCCTGTAGACACACAGCCTTGGTGTGGTTTTATACAGCTGCATTTAGAGCTGATGATAGAATCATTGTTTTTTTTTTTAGCCCTCCCATGACACAAACCAAGAAAAAAATCATAATAAAATTTTACAAGTTAGCTGCCACCAAGAATAAACAAGAGAGCACTATAAGAAATGAATCAGAGGCTCTAACTGAATCTTCTCTCAGGACAATAACTCTAATGCAAAGCCAGGGTCTGAGGAGGTCGCCATAGAAAACTCTCCTGGGGCATTTCTGAGGAGAAAGGAAATATTCTCCACCTGTCATCTTCACTTCATGTCCTAATATGTCTGTCGACGTGCAGAGAAAACATCATCTGTGGTCTCTGCTCTGAATCAAGGTTTGGATAACCAGGGCCATTAAGGTGTCCCCAAGGATCACAGAATTAACCCTCTGTGAACACAGGGAAACTGCTGCTACTAAAGCACCCGAGGAAAGCTGCCTGATTCTAATCGTGGCTGAGCCAAAGTGTCACTTGCCATTAGGTTCAATTGGCAATATATTTTTTTCTTTTTAAATTACAATATTACCTTTAAATTGTGTATAGGAGCTCATGACTGCTGTCCATCGCAGGTAATCGGGAGTGATTTCATTTTACCCAGGGACAATCTGCCTCTTCTGGAGTCTTTGTTCATTAAGCCTCTGTCTCTCTCAGGTCTGTTTAAGTATCTGTGAGAAATACACTCTGTAGCAGACGTTGCATGTTTGCTTTTAGAGTCACCTCCTTTGTTGGTGGATGATTCTTTGGAGCTGGATTCTCCTGGAGCCTCTCACATGTAGAAGACGAATGTGCATTCAGCGCATCCTCCGTGCGGTCTCTTGGATACAGATGACAGAATTGGGCTGACCCCATGACCTCTCCAAAAAATCACTTGAAAAAAAAATTAAATTTCCAATCATGTTTTGTTGCTTTCAATTGAAGCAACTTTAGTATAACTCTTATAGACCAAGTCACAACCTTACTTACCCATTATTCATTCATTCATGCATTTATTAATTCATTTTACATACTTATTGTATGTCTCTTGTGTGCCAGACATTAAACCTGGCATTAGGTACAATGGTGTATTCGGAGCTTATAATGTTGTGGTGAATAGACAAAATTAAACAGGTGATTCTATCACACTGTGATAAGGCTATGATGTGGAGAGAGCAGGAGGTCCAGTCTAGGGACATTGGCTACAGTCTTGAGGCCACAGGCAAGTCTTCTCAGAGACTTTTACATCTAAACAGAGACCTGACGGTCGAGGGGAGTTCCACCGGTTGAAGAGCTTATGCAAGCATCTAGAGGTGAGAGGGAAGTTTAGGGAGACTGAGAATGGAAAGTGTGTATGCATGTATGAAGAAAGCAGAGTGGTGATCAGTTTATCCAGCAAGCATGGACATAGAGAAAGATGGCCCATATCTCAAAAGCTTTGCGAGCCCTATAAATGAATGAAGACTTTATCCTGAGGGCTAAGGAGAAGAGAGGAGAGATACGATCAGATATGCATTTTGGAAAGGTCGCTGTGGACATTTTACTCATACTGGGTGATTGGTCTTCTGGGGAGCTGATGTATTTGCAAGCCTGACAGGACCTCAGATAAAATAAACATTTTCCCAGGAACGACCTCTAACCAGCTGCATCTTTTAATTTTAAACGTTTCCTCCAAAAACACTGTCCATGCTCTATTTATTCCAATTCTGCAAGTACTGAAATGGGGTCACAGTAAGAACACATCTAAAGAGGGTCATAGCCAAGAGTTGAAGGCATGACAACAGCATTATTACCCATGGCCCTAGACCCTAGCCAGAGGTCATTGGTAAGCAGAGGAAGCTGTAGACTTTGTTGCCACAAAAAGTAATCTAAACGGCTGCAGTTTTGTCAAGTCCTTTTGCTTTAATGAGAGAAAAAGTTGAAACACTTGAGCTATGGGTTGTGACATTTCTGACATCAGGCAGAGTCATGTTAGAGAGATGACTGGACGGGGAGTCTCTTAAGATGTGGGTTCGAAGTCCATTTCTGTCACTTAATAACTTAGACAACTTACAAGACTTTATAGTCTCATTTTTTTCCCCATCTAAATGTTAGCATACCTCCTATTTCAAAGATGTTGTGGAAATTAAATGGCATATGCATAGCATATTGTAGATATTTATTGAATGAACAGAAATGAGATATTGGAGAAACCTTGGACTCTATTTCTAGACTTTAGTCTTCTCATCTGTACATTGAACATGTTGGGTTAGAGTCTTTCAAATTCTCTCCAGCTCAAATATTCTGGTTTCTTGATGGTCTATTTGGGACATCAAATAGATGAAAATTTGGTTTAGTACCTGATAAAGTTTAAGGACAAGATATAAAAAAATATTTCTGATAAAAAACATTCTAGTTACTCTCTGGCACCACTAAAATTGCTCTTATTCCCAAAGCCAGGTGATTAGAAGAATGCTTATTTGCTGTTGTTGTTGACTTTATTTGACTGCCTAGTGAAGAATTGGTCTCATAGGATGAGACTGACAGCAAATTTCCTGTAAGACCACTTTGCCCTGTAGAAAAAAAATAATTGATTTATCCTTTTATGTCATCTCATGAAGTACTATTGATGTTCATGCTAAAAACTCCTTGTTTCTTCCTGAGTAAGGACTCAAAAGAAGACGGTTCTGAGCTCAGAAAATCTGATATTGACTGATGGAGTGAGTGTTTTAGATGTTTGCTGACATCTGAAAGGTGATTTGATTTAGAATTTAAGCACCTCTGAGAGTTATGCCCTCTGTATAGTGCCTTTGATGTGTACACATTTCTTCCTTGCCATATTTAAAGAATTCATTCTCTCTTAGTAGGTAGACATTGCCGTTACTCAGAATTTAATGCTTCTGCTGATTGACCTTTATTTACTGTGAAGATGTAGCTAAAAATAGACATGTGTTCTAAAGATATGAGAATACAAAGTTTGGGGACTAGACATTTCATCTGTTTAGGAATGACTAAAATATACCCCAATCACAATTTAAATATCTCTTTGCCGTAGCTATTATATTCTGTATTGCTGGGGCTGGGTGTCTGTTGTTTGATACATTATCAGTACTTTTCTTTTTTGGTACTTCAGAGAAGGCAGATTGTTAATGTTGATCACATAGGACCATCTGGAGGCCTATCCTAAAACATAACCCTCAAACTTTAGGAAGCATAGCTGCAAAATAGCTACTTAGGAGAGCAAAAATCTCAGCTTCAACCTCATTTTCTCTGGCAGTCTAAGATGACCCCTTTGAAAATTGCTTCCCTAGTATGCAGTCCTATGGCATACACTTTATTATCATCACTTCTTTATGTCCATCTCTTAGCACATGCTTTACTTTCCCAGGGGACAGGAAGCCTAGCTTGTTCACCTCTACTTTCCATTGTCTAATACATAGTAGGTGCACAAAATGATTATCTGCTTAAGGATAACTATCGATTCATTTTGCATTTTAATCATCTGTCTCACTCACTAGAATGCAAGTTCCATGAAATAGAGACTTTATATTTTTCGAATACGTTGTTAGAAGAGTGCTGGTTATCAGCTGGTGCACAGTAGTTAGTGAATGAATAAATAAATGAATACACATTAACAAAAACAACCAATTTGAAAAGGCAGAAGGTGATCGGACTGATTACTTAATACTTAGGCCCTTAGACTCCACTACCCGGAATAAATAAATTACGCTAAAACTGGCTGTTTAAATTAGGCCATGTAGCAGTGTGCCTTGGCTGGCGCCTGTATTCCCAGCTACTCAGGAGGCTGAGGAGAGAGAATACCTTGAGCCCGGGAGTTCAAGACCAGCCTGAGCAACACAGCCATACCCTGATTGTAGCAAAACAAAACAAGAACAAAAACACACCTGGTATGGTGGTGCCTGCCTGAGGCCCAGCTACTCAGAAGGCTGAGGCAATAGGATTTCTTGAGCCCAGGAGTTTAAGTCCAGCCTGGGCAGTATAGTGAGACCCATGTCTCAATAAATAAATAAATTAGTCCATCCACCTCTTTATTCTGAATCATCAATATTAGTCTATTTACCTCTTTTTTTTTTCTTTAATTTGAGACAGAGTCTCGCTCTGTCATCCAGGCTGGAGTGCAATGGCTCTATTAGGCTCATTGCAACCTGTACCTCTAGGGGTCAAGCGATTCTCCAGCCTCAGCTGCCCAATTAGCTGGGATTACAGGCACCTGCCACCATGCCTGGATAATTTTTGTATTTTTAGTAGAGGTAGGGTTTCACCATGTTGGCCAGGCTGGTCTTGAACTCCCACCTTCAGGTGATCTGCCCACCTCAGCCTCCCAAAGTGCTGGGATTACAGGCATGAGCGACCATGTCCAGCCTAGTCTATCTACCTCTTTATTCTGATTCATCAATCCACTTTGTCTGTATAGGGATATTTTAAGAATTCTGGCACTAAAATAATTTATATATCTGTTTTTCTTTTCAAAAAAGGTAGCAATATTGAAGTATAATTGACATAAAATAAACTGCATAGATTTGAAATGTACCATTTGATATGTTTTGATATGTGTATACCGTGGGGAAACCGTCACACAATCAAGATAATGAACATGTCCGTTACTCTACATGTTGCCTGTGTCCTTTGCAGCCACTCCTTCCCACTAGACCCCCACTGGTCTGCTTTCTGTCACTATTTATTAGTTTGCATTTCCTAGAATTTTTATGGAAGTGGGATTATAAGGTATGTACTCACATTTGTTTCGCTTCTTTCACTTACCCTCATTATTTTGAGATTAATCCATGTTGTAGTGTGTATCAAGAGTTTATTCTTGCTTTGTTGAGAAATATCTCATTGTATGAATATAGCTGTTTGTTTAACCATTTACCCATTGATGGATATTTGAGTAGTTTCCAGTTTGGGGCTATTACAAATAAGACTTCTGCAGACATTCACATAAAAGACTTCGTATGGACAAATATTTTCATTTCTCTTGGGCAAATATCTAGGAAAGGAATTGTTGGACCATATGGTAGTTAGATGTTTAACTTTTTAAGAGACCACTAAGCTGCTTTACAAAGTAGTCGTACCATTGTACATTTCCGCCAGCAGTGTGTGGGACTCCTAGCTTTTTCACATCTTTTCCAACACTTGATGTGATCAGTCATCTTAGTTTCAGTCAAGCAAACAGATATGTACAGGTATCTTCTCGTAGTTTTAATCGTCATTTCCCTAATGACCAATGATGTTGGGTGCCTTCTGTGTGCTTATTTCCCACCCATGTATCTTTTTATTTATTGGGTTTTGTTACTATTGACTTTCAAGAGTTCTTTATATATTTTGGATACAAGTTTTTTTTTTTTCCCCTGGCATATGATTTGTTTATATTTTCTCTCAGATTATGGCTTGTCTTTTCATTCTCCTAAAAGTGTCTTTTGATGAGTAGACATTTAAAATTTTTATGAAGTCCTTTTTATCAGTTCGTTTATTTCTGAATACTCTTGGAGGAATGTGTAAGAAATCTTTGCATAACCCAATGTCAAAAAGGTTTTCTCCTAGAAGATTTTTAGTTTTAGCTTTTAATTCAGGGCTATATGTCTCTCCCCTTCTCTGAGTCTAAGACTTCACTGGAAGTCACAGCCAATGTGATAAGACAGATAAAATAAATGAAATATAAAAAATTTAATAAATCCAGGGCTATATTGTTCAAGGTATAAAGTTAATATTTTCAGATATGGGTATCCCATTGTTCTGGCACCATTTATTATAAACCCTGTCCTTTGCCCAGTTAATTGACTTTGCATGTTGTAAAAAATCAGTTGCTTGTATCGATTATTGGCGTTTTATTGTAAGTCTTAAAATCTGGGAGTGTTAGCTTTCCAGCCTTATTCTTTTAAAAAGTTCTATTGGCTAATTTAGCTCCTTTGCGTTAGAATAAAATTGTTCAGTCTCTATTAAAGAAACCACACTGGAATTTTGATTTGAGAGAACTGACATCTTAATTGTATTGAGGCTTCTGACCCATGAACACAATATAGTGTATCTTTCCATTTATTTAGGTCTTTAATTTGTCCAGTGATGTTTTACGCATGTCAGGGTACACGTCTTTTAATCTTTGTCAGATTTATTCATACATATTTTATACTTTTTAACTATATTTTTAAAATTTCAATTTTCAGGGTTATTTTTTTCCCAGCTCTATTAAGGTCTAATTGACAAATAAAATTACACATATTTATAGTAATGTTTGGATATATGTATGCATTTGTGAACTGATTAAATCAGCTAATTCACATGTCCATCATCTCACTTCCCTATTTTTGGTGGTGAGACAATTGAAAATTGACTTTCTTAGCAATTTTAAGTATACAGCATGTTATTATTAACTATAGTAGCCATGTTGTACAATAGAGCTTTAGCACTTGTTCCTGCTGTTGAACTGATAATGTGTACACTTTAACCAACATCTCCTCATCCTCCCACTTTTAGCCCCCAATCCCAGGCAACCATCATTCTACTATACTCTGCTTCTATGAATTTGACTTCTTAAGATTCCATATATAGGTGAGATCATGCAGCATTTGTCTTTTGTGCCTGGCTTATTTCACTATGCATTATATCCTCCAGGTTCATCCATGTTGTTGCAAATTACAGGAGTTTCTTTTTCTTTTTCTTTTTTTTTAGGTTGGATTATATTCCGTTGTACATATATACCATATTTTCTTCATTCATCAGTTAACAGACATTTATGTTAATTCTATATTACAGCTATTGTGAATAATGCTGCTATAAACACGAGAATATAGACATATCTTTGAGAAACTGATTTCATTTCTTTTGGATATATACCCAGAGTGGAATGTGGGATTGCTAGATCATGGGGTAATTCTATTTTAATTTGAATTAGTAACATGTAATGTATGAAGAATCTCCATACTGTTTTTCATAATGGCTGCACTAATGAACATTTTCACCAATAGCATATAGGGATTTCATTTTCTCCACATCCTCACCAACACTTATTTTTTTGTCTTTTTGATAATAGCTATTATTTTTGAAAATAGTTATTCTATTCTTTTTGAGAACAGCTACTTTTTGTCTTTTTGATAATAGCTATTTCCCTGATGATAAGCCATAATGAGCATATTTTAATATACCTGTTAAACATTTGCATCTTATTTTTTGGTAAATGTCTATTCAGATCCTTTGCATCTTTTTAAAATTGAGTTGATTACTTACTATTGAGTTGTTTGACTTTCTTATGAATTTTGAATATTAGCCCCTTATCAGATACATGGTTTACAAATATTTTCTCCCATTCTGTTGGTTTTCTGTTCACTTAGTTGATTGTTGCCTTTGCTTTGCAGAAGCTGTGTAGTTGATATAATCCTATTTGTCTATTTTTACTTACATTGTCTGTGCTTTTGGGGTAAAAAAAAAAAATGCCCAGTGACTCACACCTGTAATCCCAGCACTTTGGGAGGCTGAGGCAGACGAATCACAAGGTCAGGAGATCAAGACCATCCTGGCCAACATGGTGAAACTCTGTCTCTACTAAAAATACAAAAAAATTAGCTGGGCATGGTGGCGCACACCTGTAGTCCCAGCTACTCAGGAGGCTGAGACAGGAGAATTGCTTGAACCTGGGAGGCGGAGGTTGCAGTGAGCCAAGGTCGTGCCACTGCACTCCAGCCTGGTGCCTGGTGATGGAGTGAGACTCTGTCTCAATAGCAACAACAACAACAAATTGCCCAAACCAATATCAAGAAGCCTTTCACCTATGTTTTCTTCTAAAAGTTTTACAGCTTAAGTTTTATGTGTTTTTCATTCATTTTGAATTGGATTTTGTATAAGGCACAAAATAGTGTCAAATTTCAATCTTCTGCATGTTGATCTATTTTCCCAACACTGTTTATTAAAGAGACTGTCCTTTCCCCATAGTATGTTCTTGGAAACTTTGTCAAAGATCAATTAACTGTAAATATGTGGATTTATTTTTGGGCTTTCTATTTTGTTCCATTGGTCTACATGTCTGTTTTTATTACCAGTATCATACTGTTTTGATTAGTATAGCTTTTCAGTATATTTTGAAATCAGGGATTGCATTGAAGCTGTGGATTGCTTTAGGGCACTTCAACAATATTAATTCTTCAAATCCATGAACATAGGCTATTCTTCCACTTGTTTGTGTCTTGTTCAGTTTCTTTCATTGGCGTTTTATAGTTTTTAGCATATAGATCTTTCACCTCGTTGATTAAATTTATCTCTAAATATTCTATTTTCGATTCTATCATAAATGGTATTTTCTTGATTTGTTTTCCAGATAATTCATTGTTAGTATATAGAAATGATCATTTTTGTAGATTAAATTTATATTCTGCAACTTTACCAAATTTGTTTATTAGTTCCAACATTTTTTGGTGGAGTCTTTATAACCATGTCATCTGCAAATAATAGCAATTTCACTTCTTCTTTGCAATTTGGATGTGCTTTTATTTCTTTTTCTTGCCTAATTGCTCTGGCAAAGACTTCCAACAATATATTGAATAGACATTGGGAGAGTAGGCATCTTTGTTCTTGATCTTAGAAGAAAAGCTCTCAGCTTTTTCTCCAATGAGTATGATGACAGCTGTGGGCTTATTGCATATGACCTTTATTGTGTTGAAGGTATGTTCCTTCTATAATTAATCTGTTGATAATTTTTTGTATATCAATCAGTCATTTAACATTATGGCAAGAAATATATACAGTGTCCCATGGTAAACTGCAGTGTTTCAAAATGATAGAAGATAATAAATGTGTAATTCAGTTGTGGCGGAGAGAACAAATCACATTTTCCTCACATCTTAGTGCAGAAGACAAACTTGATCTACAGTAATACTTCAATGCCACATGCTAAGTTAAAAGTGTTAAAAAAAAAAACACTCTACACCTATTTTTTTCTTTAAATACATGTATGCCATGTATAGCCTGCTTCACAAAAAGGTTAAAGTAATTAAAAAGGGAAAAATGAGGCCATTATTTTTTCACAGATCTCATTGGCAGGTTAACATGGCTCAATATATTTACTGTATATATTTACTTTAAATATATATTGTTTAAAATTGTGTAATAATTATCAGAAAAACTTCAACCCATATACCCATACATCCACTAGCAATAATATCTAAGATGATTAGTAATCAACACAGAAAGTTGAGATGAGAGAAAAGAGGAAGTTTGTTTTTGTTGTTTTGTTTTCCTTTTTTGCTTCTGCTTTAAAAATAGGCTTCTGAGGACTGTGAATTACTATCGTTAAAATAACGATGATGGAGATTCCATGTACTGAAAAGCATTTCCGGGAAGAAAAAAAATAGCACAAGAACTGAATCAACAAAGGAAACATGAGAAGCACAAAGAAAACCTAGGACATTTCCCTTTTTGTTTTAAACTGGAAAATCCTAACTCCTTGAAGGAATATAATGATACTCTGACTCAAGAGAGAAGCTAAAAAAGCACAAGTCACAAAGATCAAGTTCAAAACACTTATGAGAATGGCAAACATTTGTAAGCCTCTCTAACTCTAGAAAACTAGCTAGTGATGATGCAGAAGTGACTCTCTCATTCTTCAAGACGGAGGTGAGTGTGTTTACAAAACCCCCTCTGCTATCAACTTGGCATCCTCCTGGCAACCGTCCCTATCAGTAAGACATTACAGTCACAGGAGGAACTTTCTTTTTCCCTGTGTTTAAACAATTCTAATGCCTCCAACATATTTAGGATAACTAAGTCCAAACAAGAGCTTAAGCAGAATTATAAACCTTTAAAATCTTGATAACATTTTTGTGGGCTCTGAAAATAATCAAAAGTGCTAGTTTAGCTAGCTTCAAAAGACCTTTCTTTCCCTTTTACCTTCATTATGCAAATTTCCCTTTCATTTTCTTCTCACACACTACTAGCCCAGCCTCCCCAAAAAAGGAAAAAGAAAAACAAGTAAGAAAAGAATGGAATAAAAGAAAAATAAAAAAGGCAGCAAATAAAAGGAACAAAGACACAGGATAAAGAAAAGAGATCACAGATTTAAGAAAAAAATATTCAATTCAGCAAATTCACCAAAAAAATGTGAATGTCTCCTAAAGTGATTAAACTCAGAAATGATGTGCATATTTCCAGTTTACACGCTTTGACCAAAAACAGCATGATTCTTGCTTCTATTTTCATAAGTGATTTTGCCCACATATCAACCCACTTTAGTTGTTAAACAGCAAAACTTTTAATGAAAAATCATTCGTTTTAACCAGGATCACACCAGAAAACTGAAGGTATCTTTTTTACCTTTTTCTTAAAAAAATCGAAAACAAAAACAAATAAGCCAAAACAGATTAACAGCAAAGAGTTCTAAAAAATTTACATTTCTCTTACAAACTGTCATTCACAGAACAATAGTTCTTAAGTCTGTTAAATCTTGGCATTAAGAGAGAAACTTGATGAAGAGTTGCACTTGGAATATTGTGAAAAAAAATTTTTTTTGTCTAATCTCCCCTGTTGTTTTGCCAACAGTAATTTAAATTTGCATGGAACATCCCCATAGTTGAAGTGTAAGCAATGTGTAGGAAGGAATATATGATAAGATGATGCATCACGTATGCATTACATGTAGGACCTTCACAACTTCATGCAGTCAGAAACATGCATGAAGAGGAGGAGAGGACGGCCCAGGATCGCCATCCAGGTGCCTTGAGAACAGAGAATGCGGAAGTGGCACTGTTGATATTTAGTTGGTGGGTACTGTTGGTGACCCTGAGCGATGAAAATGAACATTCTGCCACTTTCTATCCCGGCGGTGCCACACACAAGTCTCTTCTGACTACATTGTCTTTGGCAATCCACTGCCATCCATGTACTGTGTCAGCCTAATACATGCTGTGCAGGCAGCATCGTCCCCTACCAGATGTACATGAGGGTTTAGAATAATAGTGTGGATTGGTTTATTGCTTTGGGGCAAAGCATTTTCAAAGTAGAATTGGTGAAAATCCATCCCTTCCACTAACTTACCCAAAGCTTCAGGTTCAAAAGCGGTAAGGCCTGGGTCACAGACTTTTCTGTAGGCTTCGAAGTCTCCGTTGTTGATAGCTTCGATCAGTTGTTCAGTGACTTTGGTAATCTCTTGCTTTCGTGCTTTCACATCTTCATCCTCAATTGTTGTATTTGAACTCTCAGTTGACTCCTTTACTCCATCTGGTTTCTTCAACAAACTCTTGGCTACCGAGAAATTCCTTGTAACCACCATAGTTGTCAAGATGGGACCCTTTAGTTTTCTTCTAGCATTAAATTTCTTAAAGCAGTCTATAGTCTCCTGCCGGTGCATCATGGAAGCAACAGTAGAATGCTGCCAGATCCATGGGTGTTTGAGTGCCTCTGAGGCTGTGATACGTTTGGCAGGGTTGACAGTAAGCATTTTATTGATGAGGTCTTTGGCTTTAGGTGTCACCATATCCCATTCCGGTGATGGAAAATCATAAGCTCCAGCCTTGATCTGCTGATGGAGCCTGTGTTGATAAAAAAATTCTTTCTTGCTTCTGCTTTCACCATGTGTAGTGCCTGTTTCCACTTTCCTTCCTGCCATGAGTAAAAGCTCCCTGAGGTCTCCCCAGAAGCAAATGCTGCCATACTTCTTGTGCCAAAGTTATTGGAGGAGAACTGTTTGAAGACATAGTGGCAAGAAAATACTAGAGTGAAGCTGTAGTATTTTCCTCCCAGAAGGGTGGACACCCCACCAGTAGAATATAGAGAATGACACCACATGCCCACATATCCACTGGTTTTCCAGAAGGATCTTTATGTAAAACTTCTGGAGAAAGATATCCAGATGTGCCAGCAAAACAAAACCACACCTGCTGGTCACCTTGAACTTCTGTGGCTAAGCCAAAGTCTGCCAATTTCATAACTGCTCCCTTGGATTTGCTAGCTAAAAGCAAATTCTCAGGCTTCAGGTCCTGATGGACCATGCTCATCTGATGGCAGTGTAGCACAGCCTCCAGGATCTGCTGAATGCAATGATTTCAGGTCCCTGTGAACTGTGCCATTTAGGTGACAATGATTTACACTTTCTAGAATCTGCTGTATACAGTGAGTGGCATCAGCTTCACTGTAGTATTTTCTTTCCACCATGTCTTCAAACAGTTCACCTCCAGTAACTTTGGCATAAGAAGTATGGCAGCATTTGCTTTTGGGGAGACCTCAGGGAGCTTTTATTCATGGCAGGAAGGAAAGTGGAAACAGGCAGTACACATGGTGAAAGCAGGAGCAAGAGAGAATTTTTTTATCATGAAATAATGTTAAACTTTGTCCAGTGATTTTCCTGCATCTATTGAGATGATCGTATGGTTTTTATACTTCAGTCTGTTAATGTGACATATCACATTTCTTGATTTGTGTATGTTGAACCATTCTGACATCCTCGGAGCAAATTCCACTTGATCATGGTGTCTGATCCCTTAAGGTGCTGTTGAATTTATTTACTAGTATTTTGTGGACGATTTTTGCTACCTTTGTAAAATAAATGTGGAAGTGTTCGTGCTATCTAATTTTTGGAAGAGTTTGAGAAGGCTTGGCATTAATCTTATATAAATGTTTGGTAAAATTCACTGGTGACGTCATCAGGCCTTGGGATTTTCTGTGTTGGGAGTTTTTGATTACCAGTTTAATCTCTTTGCCCATTATTGGTATGATGAGATTTTTAATTTCTTACTATTTTAGTAGGTTGTATGTTTCTAAGAATTCAGTTGTTTATTGATGGTATATAGAAATGCAATTGACTTTTGTACATTAATTTGTGTCCTGCAACTTTATTAATCTCACTTTTAGTTGCAGCGCTTTTTTTTGTGAATTTCACCAGACTTACTATGTAGAAGATCATGTCATTGTCATCAATATCATATTAGTAAAGATATTTTTAACAGTTTATTTTCAGCTGGATGACATTTGTGTCTTTTGCTTTCCTTATTGCATTGGCAGCAATATCTAGTACAGCATTGAATTCAAGTGGTCAGAGTAGATATCTTTTCTTATCAAATGGAGAAAAATGTAGCCTTTTGCCAGTGAGTGTGATATTATAGACTTCTCATGCATACTCTTGCTCTGCAGGTCGAAGAACCTGGGGCATTTTGTTTCCCATCTTTTTTGGATCACTGTCCTTCATTGACTAATATCCAGTGTCTTGCCAACCATTGTTTTATATGTCTGTTCTTTGGTTGTTTTAGGAAGGAGGATAAATCAGGTATTTTTTACTACACCTTGCCTGGAAATGGAAGTTCCTACATCTACTCTAAATATATTTTTAAATAAAAATAGAAGATTTTAAACTCTTATAGCACTTACATGATTGATTAGTTTATTTTACTATGTAGAGAAAATTTTGTTCCTCATAAAAAACAACATGAAGGCACATATATGGTTGATATTACAATCTTGGACTGAATGATTGATTGGCTCATTCAACAGCTATTTATTATATGCCTACTATGTAACAGTGCCAGGCAGACTTCCAGGCTCTGGAGATTTGTCTCTAGACAAAGAAGGCAGCTTTCTGCTAGAGTGGAGCTTTCACTCTGGTGCAGGAGAGAGTAGATTATTACACAAGTAAACACATAGGTAAGATAATTGCAGATAGTGAAGACCATTTTGAATCTAGCTTTGTTTGAGAGAGAATGACTGGCAAAAAGAAATACTTTAAAACAGTCATCTGAGGAGTCCTCTATGAAGAGCTGACATTTGATCTGAGACGTAAGTGATGAGAAAGAACCAGTTGCCCCAAGTTTTGGGAGAAGAACATTCTACACATCAAAATAGATAATGACCAAAAGGACTTAAGCTGGATAAAGGATTTAAAGACAGAAATACTCCCCTCACAAACAAAGGGTAAGAGCCTAATGAGAAGGGACTTCACATTAATATCAGAACCATGCTATAGATTATTTATAACATTATTCTCAGGGGAATCATGAAGAAAACATTTTCATAGGGCTTTACAGGTTGTTCAGGCAGGCATTACTCTGCCATCAGAGCCACACTGGTTGTAAAGGAGCTTCAAAATAGCCCTAGATTTAGGTGTGTGCAGTAGTATGCTAGGGCTGGATTGGGCAGGCTCTCCAGAGCCAACTGTGGACAACTTTTCTTAACTCACATTCAATGTTGTCACCTTCATAGCTTGAAATCAACCATGGTGGGAGAATTTACACCACAAAAATGGCAAATTTTACAAATCATGGGATTTTCTCCTCAGAAATCTCATTGTTAAACATTTATTAGCATACCACTTTATATAACCCCATTTATGAGCACAATACTACGTAATCAACACTCTATATAATATGAATATATATTCATATATTCATATAGCTCGTAGTCCATAGCCTCTAAAAGTAAGTAGCAACATACTATTATTTATATCTAACAAAGAAGAAAGTTATGCTAATTATAATTTTGAGATTCCATGGATGGATGTAACAACTTACTTTCAACTATGCTAAAAATGTGAAAACCTGAACTTTAGAATTGAATAAATACAGCTTGCTTAAGATCATTATGTAGAAAATGCTGTATAGTTTATTTTATTGTGTGCATTCGTCATTCAAATAAAATGCCTAGCTCTCATTACAAATCCAAAATTTTTAAGAAAATCACCATCAATACAGTTTTGAGAGTTTAACAAAAATATTTGAACTTAGTAAGTCCAATTCATAATAAAAGTCAAGATTTTGGGACCTTATGTGGACAAATTAAAAACAGCTTCCCTTTTACTTACTATCACATGGCACTTGCTGCTTTTTATTGGTGTATTATTTAGTTACCTGTTTTTCCCAAATAGACACTAGCACGCTTGAGGGTAGAATTCCTGTGTGTCTTATTATTCTTTATATTTTGTGTTGAGATAGTTGTCCAGCTCATTGTAAGTGATCACGAAATGTCAAGTGAAAAAAAAATCAATGTATTTATCTGTTTATCATCTATGTTTATCTATCTATCTATCTATCTATCTATCTATCTATCTATCTATCTATCTATCTATCTATCAATCATGACTCCTAACCAAGGCATATTCATGTTTGGGTATACCATTTCACACACAGATGGTAGCATGAAGATTCTACTTTTACAGATCTTTCACTATGACTTATCAATCAGGTACATTGTTCAGTAACCTCTTTTCTCTGGACAGTCTCACCAAAGAGTCCAGCACATAGTGCTGATCATGTAGCCCATTTGGTAGGTAAGATATTTCTGACAAGTTAGTTGAGTATAAACTTAATTAAAACCTGATTGTATTGACTGCATCACTGGCCTGCTGTGATGGCATTTGGACAGTCTGACATGAGTAGATTTGCCCTTCCTTGCTCTTAAGGACTGGATGCAGGTGAAAGTGTCCAGTGAGCCTTTGTATCCCCAGCTGCCTAACAAGCTATGAGAAAGAAAATCTCAGGGTAGCTCTTCTCAGGCACTCTGGTTCAATAGAAAAGAAACTGACCATTACTACCAGGTACCAGCCAAGCACATCACTATGAATAGATCCATTTGGACAAGGTGGCTTCATTCTTTTTCTTTTTCTTTTTCTAGAAGCTGAAAATATCCCCTGATAGCTTAACAGAAAAGAATAAATTGTCCTCATGTATTTACACAGAGGAGAAGATTTTCCTCATTGTACTTGCAATTTCGTCTTGTGTGATGACCTCCATTTTCATAATCCTTCATGGAGTATCATGATTTAAAAAGCTTTCTCTCCCTGCTGTTTCTGTTAAAAGGTTTTCTGGTGCAATTCCTGGAAAGTCAAATTCTGCATTTAAATGTTGTATTTTCGCAGATATAATATAAAAGAGGCCATACTTTTGCGTGGTTTTCTTCCTGGGAGAGTAGCAAGCAATTCCACCCTTCTGCATATATTGTTAACCAAGCTATAAGAGTGTACAGCAGCTTTAATAGCAAAGCAATTGTGATTACATCTTGCTCGTAATTACATTTATTTGCTCACATATGTCCAAAAAGGCAAGCATTAGTCAGACTCTATGGGTATGTGTTTGTGCAAGGAAAATCATCCAGTGGGTTGACAGTGAAGAAAATAGCTTTTAGCTTCTTAGGTCTCTCCCATCACAGACACTCCCAAAGACTATCAGAGCTTACTTAGTTTTTGCTTCCATGCTTCTAAAATCGATTGCATTTTCAAAGCAGGGTGTGATTTATTATGGGTGATGGATTTGCATCAAAATAAACAAAATATTAGCAGGTGCATATAACAAGATACATGTCTGCGTTCCCAGAGAAGAGAGTTAAGAAATACCATGGTTGAAAGCAACTTTAGAAAGGCAGCTGTCCCATCCGAGGAAAGGATGTTTGCTGCTTCTCAGGGAATGTAGAGGAAAATAAGAGAGTTAGGCATGTGAAAGAATTTTAGATCTGCATTTTTGAACTATCCCTAAGGAAATGGGACAGTGATGGAAATAGCATTGGCTTTTTGTGAGGTGGATGGGTTTGGGTCCTGGCTGTGTCATATATAACTCAAAAGAGTTTGGAGAAATTACTTTACTCTTCTGTGCCTTCATTTTCATTCTTTCTTTTCTTTCTTCTTCTTCTTCTTTTTTTTTTTTTTTTGAGATGGAGGTTTGCTTTTGTCGCCCAGGCTGGGGTGCAATGGTACCATCTTGGCTCACTGCAATCTCCGCCTCCTGGGTTCAAGCAATTCTCCTGCCTCAGCCTCCCAAGTAGCTGGAATTATAGGCATGTGCCACTGTGCCCACCTAATTTTGTATTTTTAGTGGAGATGGAGTCACCATGTTGGCCAGGCTGGTCTGGAATTCCTGACCTCAGGTGATCTACCTGCCTTGGTCTCCCAAAGTGCTAGAATTACAGACGTGAACAACTGTGCCCAGCCTGTGCCTTCAGTTTCTTATTACTAGAATGGAGGTAGCAATGCCAAGCTTATTAGGCTGTTTTAAAATGTTCTACTCATGAGATTATACAAACTCCTTGCAAGCAGCCACTGAAACTGGGCTGCTGTGGTATCCTCAGAACTTGGCATAGTTCCTAGAATATCTTACTCAATGAGTATTTCTCTTTAAGTATGTGAACATAAATTGCTTGTTAGGCACACGTCTCAGACCATTGCATTGTATTATTTTCCTGTTGGTGCTGTAATAAATGACCACAAACTTCGTTATGTAAAAAACAAAAATGTCTTCATTCTGGAGGTCACAAATCCTAAAATTAAGGTATTTTCAGAGCTGTAATCTTCCAGAGGTTCCAGGAGAGAATCACTTTTTTTTTTTTTTTTTGCCTTTTCCAGCTTTTAGAAGCCATCTGCACTCCTTGACTCATGACCCTCTCTTTCATCTTCAAAGCCAGAAGCAGAGCATCTTCAAACCTCCCTCTAACACTTATTCTCCTGTCTCCCTGTTGTGAGGATCCTTGTGATTACATCGAATACGCTCAATAATCTGGGGAATCTCCCCATTCCAAGATCCTTAACATAATCACACTGCAAAGCTCCCCATTTTGGCACATAAAGTAGCATATTCACAGGTTCTTGGAATTAGAATGTTGGCATCTTTAGAGCGTCATTATGTCTACCCCAAGTATCTACTGTGGCGTAAAACGTTTCTGTTTATTATTATCATTTCATTTCATTGCCTGTTGAAAGCTCCTATTGAAGACTTTCCTAAGAAGTAATGGGCCAAACTTGTAGATTCCCTTTTCATTTCCGTGGCAATGGTCCAAGGATGCCAGACACCAATCATGACCCTTCAGGGCTAATTGACAGTGATTACTTGCATTTGAGTTAGGAAGGCCTTTTGTTGGGTTGAAGAAGATTTCAGCAACTAACAGAGGCACGGACCTCCATGAATATTTGTGGATTAAATGAGTAAATGAATATTCAAAAGGTAACAGCCTACCTTCTAGGGTCATTTATGAAGACAAGAAACGCCTGGTAGAAAATTCTTTGTAATTGACAAAAGAGCAACATAGTAAGCATATACTTCCAGGGTTTTATGTATTTTTTAAAATGTGATGGTGGTTCCTATGCCTTTCTTTCCTTGGGCTGAAATATTTTTAAGCACAGTGGTTGAGTTCTTAGGGGCTAAAGCTTATTGGTACCCACCAAATACTTGTGAAATAGAATTGAATTATGTAAATCATCAAATAATTAATGGAAAAGCCAAGATCTCATATAAAATTTAGGCTGGAAATAGGTTAAAGGGTCACTGAATTCAGTCTTTCAGCTAGTACCTAGAGTTTTTCTGGCCGTGCAGCTTAACCTTAAGATGATAAGCAACTTCGGCAAAGTCTCAGGATACAAAATCAACGTGCAAAAATCACAAGCATTCCTATACACCAATGACAGACAAACAGAGAGCTAAATCATGAGTGAATTCCCATTCACAATTGCTAGAAAGAGAATAAAATACCTAGGAATACCACTAACAAGGGACGTGAAGGACCTCTTTAAGGAGAACTACAAACTACTGCTCAAGGAAATAAGAGAGGACACAAACAGATGGAAAAACATTTCATGCTCATGGTTAGGAAGAATCAATATTGTGAAAATGGCTCTACTATCCAAAGTAATTTATAGATTCAATGCTATCCCCATCAAGCTACCAATGACCTTCTTCACAGAACTGGAAAAAAACATCTTAAACTTCATATGGAACCCAAAAAGAGCCCACATAGCCAAGACAATCCTAAGCAAAAAGAAAAAATCTGGAGGCATCATACTACCTGACTTCAAACTATACCTCAAGGCTACAGTAATTAAAACAGCATGGTACTGATACCAAAACAGAGATGTAGACCAATGGAACAGAAGAGAGGCCTCAGAAGTAACACCACACATCTACAACCATCTGATCTTTGACAAACCTGACAAAAACAAGCAATGGACAGAGGATTCCCTGTTTAATAAATGGTGCTGGGAAAACTGGCCAGCCACGTGCAGAAAGCTGAAACTGGACCCCTTCCTGACACCTTATACAAAAATTAACTCCATATAGATTAAATATTTAAAAATAAGACCTAACCCCATAAAAAACCCTAGAAGAAAACCTAGGCAATATCATTCAGGACATAGGCATAGGCAAGGACTTCATGACTAAAACACCAAAAGCATTGACAACAAAGCCAAAATAGACAAATGGGATCTAGTTAAACTCTGGAGCTTCTGCACAGCAAAAGAAACAATCATTAGAGTGAACCAGCAATCAACAGACTGGGAGAAATTTTTTGCAAGCTATCCAACTGACAAAGGGCTAATACCCAGAATCTACAAAGAACTAAAACAAGTATACAAGAAAAAAACAAACAACTCTGTCAAAAAGTGGGTGAAAGATACGAACAGACACTTTTCAAAAGAAGACATTTATGCGGCCAACAAACATATGACAAAATGCTCATCATCACAGATCATGAGAGAAATGCAAATCAAAACTGCATTGAGATGCCATCTTACACCAGTTAGAATGGCAATCATTAAAAAATTAGGAGAGAACAGATTCTGGAGAGGATGTGGAGAAATAGAAATGCTTTTACACTGTTGGTGGAGTGTAAATTAGTGCAACCATTGTGGAAGACTGTCTGGTGATTCCTCTAGGATCTAGAGATAGAAATACCATTTGACCCAGCAATCCCATTACTGGGTATGTACCCAAAGGATTATAAATCAATCTATTACAAAGACACATACACATGTAGGTTCATTGTGGCACTGTTTGCAATAGTGAAGACTTGGAACCACCCCAAATGCCCATCACAGATAGACTGGATAAAGAAAATGTGGCACAAAAAAACATGGAATACTACGCAGCCATAAAAAAGGATGACTTCATGTCCTTTGCAGGGACATGGATGAATCTGGAAACCATCATTCTCAGCAAACTGACACAAGAACAGAAAACCAAACACTACACGTTCTCACTCATAAGTGGGTAAGTGGGTGTTGAACAATGAGAACACATGGACACAGGGTGGGGAATATCACACACCAGGGTCTGTTGGTGGGTGGGGGGCTAAGGGAGAGATAGCAGGGTGTAGAGAGATTGGGGAGGGATAACATTAGGAGAATACCTAATGTAGGCGACAGGAGGATGCAGGCAGCAAACCACCATGGCATGTGTATACCTATGTAGAAATCCTGCAATATCTACACATGTACCCCAAAACTTAAAGTAAAATAAAAATTAATCTATTAAATTTCCTCTCTGATGATACTGGAATAAATGAGGTTTCTATATTTGGCAAATTTGGTGGGAAGTTCTTTATTACACTCAACCAACTATGATCTCTCTATACTGTCTATCCATCTAGGTCTGGTGTTCTCTGTCTCATGTATTACCTCCCCGTGGGCCTGGGTTCCTTTTCTTTGTACTCTTATATATCTCACATCTCTCCTGTAGCCTCTATCATGTCAGATCTCAAGGGGCAAGTTTTGCATTTCTACCACTAGACCGTAAATTTCTTAAAGGCAGGTTTGTTTTGTCTTTGAATTCTCAGAGCTGAGCAGAGTACAGGATCTGTAGCACAGGCAGAGTCCACTTTGGTCGAATGAGTGCCACAGGTAATTAAATATAATGGAACAAGCCCAGGACATTCAGTAAAGAGGATTGGGTTTGAGGTTTGACCATGCCACTTTTGAACTGTGTGAATTGGGCAAGGCAGTTATCCCCTCCCAATCGTAGATTCCTGTGATTTTATGGCAACCACCTGGGGTTGTTTTGAGGATTAAATGCGTAAATTACGGAAATGTATTATGCAAATGGAAGGGTTGTCTCAGTGTCCTTGAAGCTACATAGAATAGATCTAATCCTTTTCTATTTGGCAGTCCTTCAAATATTCAGAGGAAGAGATCTCACACTCCATATCCCAAGCTGACTATACATATATATATGTATAATAACTGTGAGGTGTCTGGAATTAGAGTTCTGAGTTTCGAATATCTACTCTGCTACTTATTAGCTCTGTGAACTTGAAAAAGGTATTTAACTTCTTTATGCCTCAGTTTCCCCATCTGTAAAAAGTAGAATAAAAGTAACACCTGTTCCAACAAGACAACGTGAGGACTGGATAAGATATTGCATGTCAAAGCTTAGGACGGTGCCGGCACATAGCAATCAATCAATTATCATTATTGCACTTATTCTTTTCCCTCAGCCTTCATGTTCTTAGTTTCTTCTCCAATTCTATGAACGTTTGTTTTCAGTCATCATTCTTTAAGGATAGCAAATTATTTTTAATCTTGTAAATATTTCAACCACAATTGATGTCTAATGTCTGCCTTGCACTTTGGGTTGGGAAGGATTCTGAGGTTCTGTATAGGTTCAACAGGAAAGAATATGAAAATAGATTAGTGATATTTTCCAGTGATGGAGAAACAGTGACACTCATGTCCCAAATATGCTGCTCTCATTTTTTTTTGCAATTCTATGTAAACTGAGATGATATTCTTTCTTTTTAAAATTGCCTATGGCAGACCATAAGCCAAGCTAAATTTCCTAAAGGTTGGTTTCAAGAACATGAGAGGTAAGAAGTACTTGACTTGTGGCCCCGTCTTCCTGTTAAACGCCAAGCACTCTTTTAAGTGTTGTTTCTCCAGTGCTCTTTTAGGTATTGTTCATACAGAGGAGAACAGATTTACATGGGGCAAGAGGGAATTAACCAAAGAAATACGTTGGAAGGTAATTGCAAAGAGTGATAAGAACCAAGTGAAAACCAGAATGAGAGACTTGGACAGTGTCTGGGGAGCAGGGAAGGGATGTGCAGTTTAGATTGAACAGTCAGGAAGGACTTCTTGAGTAGAGACATTTGCTGCTGATTTGAGCAGGAAGGATTCAGTTTTGTACTGGCTGCTGTAACAAATATCGTAAACATGATGGCTTAAGACAACACTTATAGTTCTGCTGGTCAGACGTAGGTCTCACTAGGTCCAAATCCAAATGTTCTCAGGGCAATGATTTTTTTTATGGTGTCTCCAGGGGAGAATTCATTTTCTTGCCTGTTTGAGCTTCTGGCGATCACCCACAGTCCTTGGCTTGTGGCCCCTTCCTCCATGCTTAAACCCAGCAATGGTGGGTCTAGTCCATCTCACATCTATCTTGACCCTTCCGCCTCTCATGTTAACTTTTAAGGAGTCTTATTACTAACTACATTTAGCCCACTTGAATAAACCAAGCTAATCTCCTTATCTTCAGGTCTTTACCTCACTTTCTCTCATTCATATTTGCAAAGTCTCTTTTTCTATGTGAAAAGTCTCTTTCTATATATTATTTCATAGATTCTCATGGCAACCCTATGACGAGGCAGCATTATTCTCTTCCTTCTACCTGATGAGAAAATGGTAGCTCAGAGGCTAAGCTATGTCCCTGAGATCACATAACTAATACCTAGTGAAGGTAAAATATGAATCTAAACACTATTGGGTATTTTTTTTCAGGTTTGGGGGATCAGGACATGGACATCTTTGGGGACCATTATTCTGTGCACCACACAGTTATAAGGGCATATGGGGCAGAGTTCACCATGTAAAGGCACCAGGAAGAGCAAGGGCTCTTGGCACGTTGAAAAGAAAGAAAGAAGACTAATGTTTCAGTAGCTTTGTAAGCAAAGAGGGTAGCAAAAGAAGTCATGTTGGTTACCGTTTACTGAGGATTACAAACACTACAAGTGTCTTTCACTTGGTAAGCACTTTTTATACATTATTTCATAGCTTCTCATGGCAACCCTATGACAAAGGCGGTATTATTCTCTTCCTTCTACCTGATGCGAAAATGGTAGCTCAGAGGCTAAGCTATGTCCCTGGGATCACAGAACTAATATCTGCTGTGGGTAAAATATGAATCCAGACACTCTCTGGGTGTCTTTTCTTGACCACGATACTTTTCTGCTCCCAATGCCTGTAATGCCTGTGTTTGGAAGTAGATCTCAGTGTAAACTTGCAGGGGGTAGTCCCTGGTTATTGGTGAGCCTGGCTCCTTCCTTAACTTCTGTGTTAAATGTGCTTTGAAAACTTTCTCACTGGTTTCGAGCTCCAGGCAGGGACATTTTCCTGAGAAACAACAATATATTGAGAAAGAAAAAAGTAGCTGCTAACAGCTAAGAGCTGATCTAACTGTAAAAAGCTTTGTAATTTTGGGAATTGGCCTGACCCTCACAGCAGCCCTGGTGTTCTACTGCCCATGAAAACTCCAGTGTCACATAGGGTACTCTGTGACCATGACAGAGTCAGGCAAAAACAAGACCACTCTGTAATCATGTCTCAGCACAAAGCATGAGTGTTGTTCAGAAATACAACATAAAGTACCAACCATCAAAATGCCAACCATCCCCTTTCCTAGATAATGTGGTGACTGCAGCTTCCTTACCAATCAGAGCTGAAGCCTCACAGTGGTCTGCCCTCCCTATAGGTCAGTGTGCTAAGATACACAATCACAGAATTGCCTCCACTTACTCACAGTACCCAGTCTAGAACAAACTTTCACTTCCTTGAATCTACTTCAAAAGCACCTCACACAAGCCCGAATCCTGCAAGTCCTTTCTAGCACCTTGTTACTGAGATGACCCATGGCTCCCTTTGGTGTGGTTTTCTCAAATTCCAACAAGCCAACAAACCCAACTTTGTTTTACAGTTGTGTTTCTGGGTGTCTGGCTGATGGGTATTGTCAATCAAGAAACACAAATGCATGTAACAGCACCCACATCCCTAATATTCTTCTCTGTGCTGTTGGGGGCTCTTACGGGTTGGGTGAGGTCCTGTTGTGAAAAAGGCACAGAATGCAATTTGGTGACAAACTGCAAGAAACAGAGTGCTCAGAGTACAGGAGGATAAGCAGGGAGACAGAATTTAAGATTCAGTTCCGGGTCTACATGTGTGACTTCAGGCAAGTTGTTGTTTAATCTCTTTCAGCCTCTGTTTAATCATCTTTAAAATTAGCATAAAGATATATCAATTTACAGAAATGTGAAAATTAAATGAGGTAATCCATGGGAAGACCTTAACACAAAGCCTGCCACACAGTAAGTGTTAAGATAAATGCTGGCTGTTTATTACAAATACTTACTGTGAGAAAAAAAAATGAGATTTGCTAGAGATGGCATAATCAGGAGTGCCCAGCTGGAGACAGAAGGGCTTAAGAAGAGGTGAGTAAAGAATAGGGACGCCAATACAAAGCGAGGAGGCACTGCAGGCTCCCAGAACAGCATTGGAAGTCCTCAGTGATTGAAAGAGGCAGAGAGGCATTCCTCTGAACCGTTCTCTAGCCAAGTCACTGGGACCTTTCACCCTTTCTACGAGGATGACCAGTTCATTAGATTATGTTTCAAACTTTATTGTAATAGTTAAGCAAATGAGTCCTTCGAAAAGGAAAAGTGTCCTAAATAATGAGTGATTATCTTGGGCTGAAGTGGTTTAGTGAAAACACACAAAAAAATGCAACATGGTTTGGGCCTGTGAAACAACTGGATTCACATCTTGGCTTGTCTTGCTTTATAACATCATGCAACTCACTTTCCATTCCTGCACCTTCCAGAGTTCTCTGGCAAAAAGCAATGGATACCTACAGTTCAATATTTTTGAATTTTTGAAGGAGGCAGTTTAGCGTATTGGATATATAAAAGTATCTATGTTATTCATGGTGGTGATGGTGGCGATAATGATGGTAGTGCTGGTGATGATGATGGTGATGGTGCTGGTTCTGGTGTTGGTGATGATGGTGATGGTGATAGTGGTAGTGGTGGGTTGGTGATGGGGATGGTAGTGGTGGGTTGGTGATGGGGATGGTAGTGGTGGGTTGGTGATGGGGATGGTAGTGGTGGGTTGGTGATGGGGATGGTAGTGGTGGGTTGGTGATGGGGATGGTAGTGGTGGTGGTATCTCTGGTGGTAATGATGGTGTTGATGATGGTGATGATGATAGAGTTGGTGAGGATGGGGTTGGTGTGGATGGTGATGCTGGGGTGGTGACAGTGATGATGATAGTCTTAGTCCTGGGGGTGATGACTGTGATGGTGGTGATGATGGTGATAATTTTCTTCATTCACTGAAAGTTGTCAAGTTGATCATTTTCTTTTCTTTAAACTTCATCTTCAACTAACCTGTGTTAACCACACATATCATAGATGGAGGCGGCAAGAAAGAAAAGGAGGTCTGCAATTAAAAGAGGTAGCAAGGGCTGGAGCCTCAGTTCTTCCTTTTAGATTTTTATTCTTTTTGAATTTTTTGTTTTTAGTTATTATGAGTACATATTATGAGTATGTATTTAAGGGGTACATGATACTATTTTTGGCATTTCTATCAGTATCTTCTGGTCCTGAGACCCAAGCTCAGACCATGTTTCCTACCTTCTTAGAGGCACTCTGCTATCTCTGAGTGGAGCATTTTCTTATTTTTAAATCTTTTAAAAGCGTCATTATAACTTCATTAGCTCTACTTTCCCACTTCCTTCCCCCTATCCCCAGGCTGCACGTCAAGTGTTCCAGGGAGATGGCCCCTTCTTTTACTGTGGAAAAAACCAAGACGAAACCCATTCTCGCAGCACCTGAAATTGCAATGTCAACTTCAGCATGAGATGAACCAGAATTCCTAGCGAATCACAATGCTTATGAGTGGTAAACCTTGACTTTATTCATGCAATGCCCAAGCAAGCCACATGCTGCGATCTGTCCTCTAACTTCTTTCCTCCTCCAGAATATAATAAATTAAACATAGTATGAAATGCAAAAAGGTTACATTGAGACACATACTATTTGAAGGTTTAATTCATTTTTCTAGTGTATAAGACACAAGGCTATTAAATTTTTAAAGCAGTGATCTCCTAAACTCTCTACTTTATGAGGGCTTTCTTCATAAAGATAAATGGTTTCCTTGCCAAATCAAATGCAGATTTGAAACAAATTAAGTTAATGTTCAGTGGTACAAGGTAGAATGGATGGGGGAGCTGTTTTATTTTGCATTGTAATAATGATACACACCTAAATCAATAGCTGTGGAGAAAAGGCAATAATATCACGTAACTGCAGGAAATGAAATATAGTGGCTGGGTGGGGGGAACAGGCTGCAAAAAGAAAGAGTTTGTATTGGAATAATGACATTTCATTAAACAGGGAAGGAGTGGTATTGAAGAGAAGTCCATAGCAGTAAATTCGGTTTCTTATAATAACACTTGAGATGAGTTAAAGTTGGCTGGGTATTGTGATAAAGGATAATGCTGCCGTCCTTTTGTGCATTGTGCTATAATTTTATGTTTAAAGAAAACCCGAGATATTAAAGAGGCAGCACATGTTTTCTCAGTGTGTCCTTATTCTCCTAATATTTTGCTTAATTTGGTACGAGATCTTATAATCTGTCTGAAAGCCGCTGCTTGAATAAGGAAGGAAGTCCTAGGTTTAAAAATGTGCATTTGAATGAAGACCAATAGGGATTCCTATTCTTTTTAAAAATTTTTTTGTTATTGTTGGAGGGGCAAGACAAAACAAAAGGATTTGCTCTTAATAAAAGAGGCTTTTTCGACAGTTATCAGAGAGAGATTCATTCTCAGACTTGGTATTTTTCAATATATACCTATCTATCTATATTCTATAGAATATCTACATAACAGATATTATAGGAAGTCCGAACACAGCGGCCTTCACAGGTGTGGGGGCCTGACTCAGGGATGTCACTGTCTGAAAATCACTTTGATTAAACTTTCTTCTCAAGCTGCTTCTAAAAGTGATTGCACAAGAAGAGAAGAGAATGGTTCCAAACGTTCTCTTTCTCTAGGCACAGCCCCAAATGGTCACAGCTTGTTTGAAATCAGCCTTCGGGTACTGAAAGCTGGAGAGGGTCACCTGTATGTTTGTTTCTCTCTGGACCTCTTTCTCTTCTCTTTGTGGGAAGGAACAGAAGTACTTTTTCAGTCTGGCACCTGCATGCCCCCTTCCAACCCCCAAAGCTGGGCCTACAGGGGTGCTTGTGGGAAAAGCAGGGAACTAGAGGGACCACCTCTTCTAGGAAGCCTTCTCTGCCCTCTCCAGTTGGGTTGGGTGAACTGTTAGACACCATTTATAGTGCTGCTTTGAAGTGGGAAGACAGTACTATGCGTTTTCCTATATCATCCCAAATGGTGGGACGTGTGATGCCTGTGAAATGGGAAGCAGATACCACAGAGGTTAAACTTAGGGGACCTAGAAGACTAACCACTCAAGGACAAAACAGTGTCTGTGACCTTCAGTAGCTCGGCAATCTTGGGAAATTCCCTTAAACTCTGTTCCTCAGTCTTCTCCTCTGTAAAATAGTCCCTCCGGGATGTTGTAAGGTTTAGGTGAGAAAATACACGGAAAGAATTAGCACAAAGTCCAGAAAGCAGACTATCTGACAGCTGTTATTGGCATGGGTATCATTACCTTCATTATTAAGAACCCTATGAATCACGATTCTCCCCCATTTACATGTGAGGAACTTGAAGCTCAGCAGAGCAAACAGCACATAGAGGCACTCAGCAACTTCTTTCCTCCTCTTTATCCCAAACTTCCTTCCTTCTCTTTATCCCATTCTCCAGTGTGATCACAATGCTGTGGGATACTTTTATGTGCAAAAGAGATCTCTCCCACAGATTGATGACTAAAAAGGGCTGCACTCTGGAATAGGAAAGGAGTGTCAGGTTTGCTTGTTGGATGCATAAATCTGTAAATAATGCCTCAAGTGTCTCCACCCAGACAGGTGCCACCATGCTTCTGGGTATCTCGGCCTCTGAAAGTAAGCCCATTTACCAAATGCTGTTTTAATGACTAGAAAGCACTACACAAACTTTAATAAAAGAACTCTGAGTAGACAACTGAAGATACGAAGTAAACAGCGCATTTAATCACCCCCTGAGCACACAGCTCCTGGGATGAAGCTGCATGGTTATTCTGATCCTATATAAGTCACTCTTTACTCTCCTGGTTCTAGAGGACCGCTCAAAGCCTCCATCCATAAAAAGACTGGCAGGAGTCATGAGGAGCCTAGAGTGGGCACACAGTAGACGTCTCAGATCAGAAAATGCAGAAGAGGCTGTTCAGCCCAGATCCTGGGCTTGAGTCAGGCATGGGTGCCCAGTTCCTAAATCAGGCTCAGCACAGGAAAGCCTTGGAGGGCTTGTGGCTTCCAGGCACCAGTCTGTGTGCATGCCACATCTATGGGAACGTGCCTGTCTTTGCCAATTCTGCAGTAGCATACATGTGGCTAGAGAGGGTGTAAGTATGGTGCATTGTCCCCAGGTACCGTGGACCCTCGATCTCCTGCTGGCTTGATTGGAAGAAAAGACTTTTTTTTTTTCAGATGGAGTCTCACTGTTGCTGCCCAGGCTAGAATGCAGTGGCATGATCTCGGCTCACTGCAACCTCCGCCTCCCAGGTTGAAGTGACTCTCCTGAGAAGCTAGACCTACAGGCACGTGCCACCACAGGCCTGTATGCCCAGCTTTAGTAGACACCATGTCTCTACTAAAAATACAAAATTTTTAGTACTTTGTATTTTTAGTAGCGACAGGGTGTCTCCATGTTGGTCAGGCTGATCTCGAATTCTCGACCTCAGGTGATCTGCCCACCTCGGCCTCCCAAAGTGCTGGAATTACAGGCATGATCCACCGTGCCCGGCCAAAAAGACTTTTTCATTTCATCTGGATATGATGCAGCCTGGGCTTGTGCTGGGCGAGGAGGATTTTCTTAACTCTCTTAGCCTCCATGCCTGCCCAACCAAAGCCTTGTCTCCTTAGCCTACCTGTGTCTGTTGCCATGTGTATTTGAGTGGTTCAGCATGTGGACTGTAGTCCCCTGCCTGGTTCCTATCAAAAAGGATGGGAGAGTGTTGTCTTTGTTTGGCAGAATTTAAAATAATGTTCCTTATCTTTTTTTTTTTTCAAACAGCATGACTCTTTTCAGTTTATTGCATGAAGGAGTTACACTAGTCCAAGTTAAAGCGGACCCCAAATGGTTACATTATACAAGCTGTGAGGTTTTTAAACTTGTGACAAGGGACAGAAGGGAAATTCTACTCATTGCAAGGAAATCCTCACTTAAGCTTCAGTGAGCCACAAAGCACTTAAAACCCATGAACCTTCAGCTGATCGTCCTTAGCCAGTCCAGTCTCTACGAGGAACTGGCATATGTTCTTGCGTTGGTCACCCTGTAGCTGAATTACTTCTCTATATTCTGGATGCTCAATTACAGTACCATTGCTGAGCCGCCGCGGAGGACTCAGCAGCCTCCCCGTTGAGCCCCCTCGCTTCCCGACATTCCGTCCCCGCTGCCCGCCTTCTCCCGCCGCCGCCGCCCCCTTCCGCAGGCCGTTTCCACCGGGGAAAAGGAATCCTATCGTATGTCCGCTGTCCAGAACCTCCACTCTTTCGACGCCTTTGCTGATGCAAGTAAGGGTGATGACCTGCTTCCTGCTGGCACTAAGGATTATGTCCATATAAGAATTCAACAGAGAAACGGCAGGAAGTCCCTTACTACTGTCCAAGGGATCGCTGATGATTACGATAAAAAGAAACCAGTGAAGGCGTTTAAGAAGTTTGCCTTATCTTTTTTCTTAACACTTTTCCTAAAATTTTAATGAGGAGAATGTCATAATCATACAAAAATAGTTAAAATGACTTTATGCAAAACTAGCATCTATTCTCAAGTTTTCTGGGTAGTGGAAAAGTCAAGGACTTTGGGACCCAAAGACACTGAGTGTGGATCTTGATTCAGCAAATTATTATCCTCTCAGTGTACTCATTAGTGAAATAGACATTCAGAATACCTACCATGTGAAGCTTTCGTGAGAATTAGAAATAAATAATGGGAATGACGTGGTCCGCATCATCCTCACTGTGTAGGCATCCTTGTGGCTGTCGTTTCTGCTGTTTTTATTAAGAGGGAGCTCTTTCTATTACAGTGATTTCTGTTCTTCGAGGAATATATAATCCCAGAACGTTTGCAGTTTAGCTCTTCTCTTGAATCAGTAAAATTTCTTAAACATGTGCTAGACTCTGGCCTGAACAGGGCCTGACAGTAGTCTCTGTGCTTGTCATGGAGGAATTCATAATCTTAAATTACATAACTAGAAATCATAATCCGGCCAGGCGCGGTGGCTCAAGCCTGTAATCCCAGCACTTTGAGAGGCCGAGGCGGGTGGATCACGAGGTCAAGAGATCGAGACCATCCTGGTCAACATGGTGAAACCCCGTCTCTACTAATACAAAAAATTAGCTGGGCATGGTGGCGCGTGCCTGTAATCCCAGCTACTCAGGAGGCTGAGGCAAGAGAATTGCCTGAACCCAGGAGGCGGAGGTTGCAGTGAGCTGAGATCGCACTTTTGCACTCCAGCCTGGGTAACAAGAGCGAAACTCCGTCTCCCAAAAAAAAAAAAAGAAATCATAATCGGTATGTCAGCTAAAGAACAAAGCTGAACTCATCAGACAGAGATTCTCACTTCCAAAGAAACAGAGTACATTTCCCCTGGGGTTTGGATGGTCTGACTGGGCACTGTATTAGTTTCCCATGACTGCTGTCACAAATTACCACACATTTTGTGGCTTAAAATGACACAAATGTATCTTTCAGTTCTAGAAGTCAGAAGCCCAAATCAGGTCTCACTGGGGTGAAACCAAGGTGTCTGTAGGACTGTGTTCCTTCTGAAGCCTCTAGAGAGGAATACGCTTCCTTGCCTTGTCCGACGTCTAGAGGCTGCCTGCATTCCTCAGCTCATGGTTTCTGCCTCCAACTTCAAAGCCAGCATTGGTTGCTTTCCAACACTCCGTCCCTCTCACAATAACTCTCCTGTCCCTTTCATTCTTTCTCTATCATCACTTGTGATTGTATCGGGATGACTCAGCTAATCCAGGATATCTTTAGTTCAATCGCATCTGCAAAGTCTTCTTCTTGGGTAGGCAAGGTAACTCTTTCACAGGTTCCAGGGATTAGGATGTATGCTCTTTTGGGGGCCATTATTCTGCCTTCCCATGTGCCATGGGGCAGACAACATCGCCCACAAAGAACCATGAGTGGAGTTTTGCAGAAGTAGGGTGATCCACTGAAGGCTTCAGTAAGTGGAAGTTTCTCAAAAAATTTGTCGGAAAACATGGAGAAATTTTTTTCCAGTTTGGCTTATTATTGCAGTTTTTATGAAAAGACATTTTTACTTTAGGTAGGAGATGATCACCATGATGCTAACTGCCTTTCATTGAATATCCTCAATGAGTCACTCATTTTGCCAAGTGCCTGACCACGTAAGCTCACTTTATCTTAGTAGTAACCCAGCAAAGCATTATCTCCATCCTATTCAAGGACCTATAGCTATTATATTGTGCAGCTGAGATTTCAATCTGAGTGTGTCTGGCTTGGAAGTCCAGATTCTTTTCAATAAGGCGCACAAGTTCCTGAGAAAGGATTCTTAACTTTTCCCCTGAACTGGGCTCCTGGTCAGAAGTCTTTTTCTCAGCCAGATGTGGACAGATGTAAAACCAGGGGCAGAAAGGTCTTTTTAACTTGAACATCAGCTTGGTGGGGAGGTCAAGGCTGGCAAGAGCTCAGAGACACGGACTTTCTTCTCACTGCCCTTCAGGATGCAAGCCCATGGCCAGGAAAAGATTTCCCCTCCAGCCCGACATCAAAAGGTTCCGGTCAGGGCTCCCGGGGCCAGGATGCTGTTAGCGTGGGATATTAACCAAACACACTTCACCCCTGTGTTTGTCAGTGGTGGTTGTGTTTTTGATGCAGCTTCATTCTTTGGACTTAATTAAAACCCAGCTCCCTCTTTTATTCAATTTATGAGGCCTTGCCTGCAGGATTAAGCGATTACAAACAAAAAGCCCCATTTGTGAAACACTCCTAAACTCAAGCTGTTACGCTGCTTACTTGTACTCCATTAAATTAATAAGGAATGAATTGGCTGATCCATTATGAATAAAGCAGTGGGGAGTCTTTGCCCCGTTCATACTTTCCTCTCCCTCCTTGGAGAACATTTGTGTAAAATGATTAGGTTCCTATTCATTCAATTGGAATTCTCTAAAAGTAGAATGCATAAATTACTCTAAAGACACAGAGTTTATCTTAAACATTAACTATGAAGGGTGAATTAATAAGACTATTATAAAACCATTAGCATTCAGTGTGTTTACCTACAATTGCAGCATACCTAAACTAAATTCAACCCACAGTTGCCATTTGTGTTGGGAGATCAACCTAGTTTATTTTAGCTCGCAGTTCATTTGTATTCGTAACATACCCTTGAAGATTCCATTTATCTATCAGCATTTTTTTGGGGGGTTCTTTTATTTGGAAACTTAACTTCTGTTATTCCCCAATTCAGCCGTGCATCTCTATTTGGCAGTAATTACACCCACGTTTCCAAATATTGGTTGTTAACTCTACAAGGTAGGGATCAAGAACTCTCAGGACGCATGTTAAGCTCCAGAGAAGTCAATTATTTAAGGACTATGGGGTCACAAGCAATTGGGGAGGGGAGGTATTCAAAGATTTTTAGTTGACCACGGGCACAGGCTGTTTAGAGAGGGTAATATGGCTGTGTACAAGTTAAATGTCACATTGATTCAGGGTGTTCTAACTTGGGCCCTCTTGAAGCACTTTGGGCTGGATTTTTCTTTGTGGTGGGTGCTGTCGTGTGAATTGTACGATGTTTGGCAACATCCTTGGTCCTGCTCACCAGATGCTGGTTGCAATACCTCTCCGCCACCCCCATCCCAAGTTGTGACAACCAAAATGTTCCAAATATTGTCAAGTATCCTCTAGAGATGGGCAGGGGTGGTGATGGGGGGCAAAACAGCCCCTAGTTGAGAACCACTGCCTTAATCTGTTTCAAGAAGTGAGGGGTCATTTAATTTCTCTTCAGGACTTGGTTTTCTGTTTGTAAAAATGAAGAAAGATGGTCTCTAAAGGATTCTTAAAACTCTTCAAATACAGGATGACATAAACCTGCTCAATGACATTTGCTTCTCTGTCCTTCAGCTGGTGGGGACACAACAGCTGAAAAAGATGAATCATTCTGTTCTTTAAACTCAGTCTCCTCTCTTTGCCTCTATCCTGTCCCCTGGTAACACATGGGTTTCCCATTGTAGCATTGAGTAGTAAAATTGAAACCATCAACAGAGGACCTTCCCTCCTGCATCTGCAGCCACACACTCTGACTTCCTCCTGTGAGTGACGTGACACCAAGTCTGCCTGATTCTCAATTCTTTATTGTCACCCAAATGAACTTCGGCCAGAGATGCTTTGCAATAGGGGTGGAGTTGCTGCATTTTCTCTGCTAGAATTTGCAGCACACGTGTGTGTGTGTGTGTGTGTGTTCCCACAAATGTCTGAAACGTCTAAGTGATTCCTGTGTAGACGTCTCACAGCCATCAGGAGAGAACTCAGATGCCTGAAAATCAAGCTGTCTCAGATTTGGAATGGCAAGTTTCTCTCCCTTTTACAATGACAAAACCCACGCTGCCAATGCAGTAACATTTTCCAGTTCCCATTCCCATACCCTACGGGACTTCAGAATCAGGTAGACATGGTTCTAAGTCCCACTAGCAGGAAGAATGGGGGGTACTTGGGTACAGGTGCAAATAGGAGGTCAATTTAAAGCATGTGGGAATTCCCTTCTGAAACCTTCTGTTTTCCTGCTTCTGACTGGACTGGAAATTTCATCTGTTACCAGGGAATGCTCTCCTTGTTTTGGGTACAGAGGTTCAGATGAGGTAATGAGCCAAATGACATGTATTTAGAGAGAGGTGAGAGTTGCTATAGCCCTGATTGCCTGAAACCCAAGTCATTGACTCTCGACTTCAGCATACGGCTTTCTAACTATTCTCCAATTCCTAAAGTCATTGTAACCCATCAAAAACCAACTGTTCACCGTCAGAATGGAGCACTGGTTAATTAAATGAATTTTAAAATAATCTTTATACCTGTAATTTGGAAGTCTTGCTTTGCTTTTTTTTTTCTTTTTACATTATTTTGCTCTTTAGTTTGTATTATTTTAAATAGTATAGGCACCACTTTTACCATTGGCTGTTTTTTATATTTTCTTTTTAATTTATTTCCTTCTCTTTAAGTCAACTACTATCATGCCCTGCACATCATCCGAGTTTTTAGAAGAACGGGGAAGGAAACCAGGTAGATGATAGTCAGCAACGTGGATCATTCACCGCTGGCTAATTGGTAAAATGTAGGAGTTGGCATCATTTGGTACAGAATAATGTGTACATGTCAGCTGCATGTCTGTGCAAAGGGACTTTACAATCAGGGAGGACAGGTTCAGACTCAAGTGTAACATATTTCTAGTTGCATACACTTAGGCCAGTTACTGAAAATTAGTCTCAGCTTCCTCGTCTGTCTAAAAAATTTATAATCTGTGTCCCTCTGTGCCACAGTGAGGATAAAGTGAGGCAGGATTGTCATTAGAGCATTTACTAAGGTGGCCGGTCCTTGCACACCCTCTCCACATAGAAGTAAAGTCAGGGAGACTGTCTCCTCCACGAGGCCCCTAAACTTTTTATCCTCAGCCTAGTGGGAAGGATTAACAAATTCTTTCTTGAAAGAACCCACGTGTACATATGGAATTGGCAAAAGTCTGACTCTTTGGCCCAATTCCAACCAAAACTAATCATCAGAAACTTCATGCAGATTTACGATTACTTTTTCTATAACAGAGTTAGGCCCAAGCTGCTGAGACAGAATTAAAAAGGGGCTGCTGCAAGTGGCGAGGGCTCAGGTCTTTACAATGGAACATTTTCCAACAGGGCACCTTGTGGGGACACCCTGAGTCCAGGTTGGCTGGAAATTAATGTCAAATGTGAACGTAGCCTTCCTCCTCTTCCCCAAGATTGTTGTGATGGGCTCTTACAACTGAGCTGTAGGCTTTCAAGTAATGCTAATAAAGAGAGGCACACAGGATCTTCTCCATATAGTGTGTTTAATTTGAGACATAATTTAATTTTATGATGGCTGATTTATCTCAATTAAGTCAGATGTGTACACAGAGGTGTTTCTCATCCTGGGTGAAGTGGAAACTGCATTGAGCTCCGAGCTTAAGTTTCCCAGACCTCGCCTTGCCCCATCCTCGCCATGTGACATGTGCTGAGCCATCTCCCTTCTCTGAAGGCCTGTCTACCTTTTCTAAAATGCTTGGTGAGGGTCAGCATGGAGGATGTCAGCTGCAGGCAGCCTGCAGAAATAGTTTGCTAAACACCGGCTAGACACTTGTCAAGAAATGTTAAATGTATTACCAATATTAAAACACTGGCAAAGTTGGCATTAAAAATGTTGGGTTTTGGCTGGGCGTGGTGGCTCACGCTTGTAATCCCAGCACTTTGGGAGGCTGAGGTGGGCGGATCATGAGGCCAAGAGATCGAGACCAGCCTGGTCAACATGGTGAAACCCTGTCGCTACTAAAAATACAAAAATTAGCTGGGTGTGGTGGCATGCGCCTATGGTCCCAGCTACTCGGGAGGCTCAGGCAGAAGAATCGCTTGAACCCAGGAGCTAGAGGTTGCAGTGAGCCGAGATTGTGCCACTGCACTCCAGCCTGGCGACAGAGCAAGACTCCATCTCAAAAAAAAAAAAAAAAAAAAACGTGGAGTTTTGATGTCCTGTCTTAGAACCAGGGGATCTGGAAACAAGACATCCACATTCCAAAATGGCAGCAGCTGGCTAGAACTGGCAGGCACTTGCTGCATTCTGCTTGGTCCTGTGCTGGCTTGTCAGTTGCCTCTGTCCCCACCACTCCCTATTGCGATATCTGGCCCTCCGTCATTCATTCACATCTTTTCTGGTTCCTGTGTTATAGTTTCAAATCCCTGTAGTGCAAACACCGTTCTACAATGACTTAGCATACTGAGGATCCAGAAAATCTGGAATTACCTGTGTGAAAATACCCTTGCTGTTAAACATTAAGAGGGAGAAGAAAATCTATTATGTTTCTATGAACAAGCTTAAGATGGCTTTGATTCCCTGTATTCGAGGAGTATCTTGTACCAGGCTGCTGTGTGAAGGGTGCTTGCTGGCATTCGCTGGAGAGGGGCGATAGTGCACTCAATGGTTAGCACGAACTTGGTAGAAGAGGAAACAGAAAATACACAAGCAAAGAGACAAATGAGTGTGAGTGAATTAAAACCGGAGACAATTCCAGAGTGACAAAAGGACACAGATGGAGAAAAAGAACCCTTTAGGAGGAAGCTCCTGTGGGCCAGGGGGTTGTTATTTAAGCTGACATCTGGAGATGTGGAAGCCAGGCAAAGGTCAGTGTGACTGGATATCCGGGGGTGAGAAAAAAGGGGAAGCAGAGGGGAAGCTGGCCAGGTAGGCAACAGCTATGTCTGCAGAGATGTGGATGATACAGCTGGGAGTCCAGGTTGGTTTTCAAAACTTTAAAAAAAAAAAAAAAATAGATGGCACCGTGAATGGATACCCACTTCTATAGTCATCAGGGAATCTCTGCTTTGAGAACCCACGGAGACTTAAACTGATACGTAAAAGACCCCTGCGGGCAGGCACAGTGACTCACACCTGTAATCCCAGCACTTTGGGAGGCCAAGGTGGGTGGATCACCTGAGGTTGGGAGTTTGAGACCAGCCTGACCAACATGGAGAAACCCTGTCTCTACCAAAAATACAAAATTAGCCAGGCATGATAGCACATGCCTGTAATCCCAGCTACTCAGGAGACTAGGGCAGGAGAATCTCTTGAACCTGGGAGACGGAGGTTGCGGTGAGCCGTATTGTGCCATTGCACTCCAGCCTGGGCAACAAGAGAGAAACTCAGTCTCAAAAAAAAAAAAAAAAACGAAAGAAAGAAAAAGAAAAAGACCCCTGTCTGCCTCTCTTCCTCCTTTCCAATGTTCTGACCTTCTTCTGTGCCCTCCTGGCCTTCTGCATGGCTCCTCTCCCCAAATTGTGAGTGCCCCAGTGGCTTGAGGTCACCAAGAACCTCATTTGCAGATGGAGGGTTCTTTTCTTGCAGAGATTGTGATTGAATAATTCAAGAAAAGAAAACTTGAACTTGCTGGAAATGTTCTACAAGGCCAGCTGCAGAGCCATATGAGTAAAAAACTTTTATTAAAATATTTTACATGTATTTATGTATATAAATTTCACAGATCATAACTCTGTAGGCCGAGTGATTTCACAGACATAACTCCTTGGGAACAGTGCCCAGGTCAAGAAAGAGAATGAGGACAACACTCCAGGTACATCCTCTCACCATCTTCCGCTCACCCTCACCACTTAACGCTAGTTCCTCTTTTTTTTTTTTTTGAGGGAGTCTCAGTCTGTCACCCAGGCTGGAGTGATCTCAGCCCGCTGCAACCTCTACCTCCTGGGTTCAAGTGATTCTCCTGCCTCAGCCTCCTGAGTAGCTAGGATTACAGGCATGTGCCACCATGCTTGGCTAATTTTTGTATTTTTAGTAGAAATGGGGTTTCACATTGTTGGCCAGGCTGTTCTCAAACTCCTGACCTCAAGTGATCCACCCATCTCGGCCTCCCAAGGTGCTGGGATTATAGGCATGAACCACTGCCACTGTCTGGCCTACTAACCCCAATTTTTACCCCATATATTACACGGTTTCCCCCGTGTTTGAAATTTACATAAATGGAATTGTACAGTATGTACTGGCTTCTTTTGATGGACATTATACTGGTGAGATCCAGTTATATTGTTCCTTCTAGTTGTACTTTGTTCATTGTCTTTGCCCTAATGTATTCTATCATGTGAATATAGCATAGTGTAAGTGTATCATTTTCACTGTAGGTTAACATTTGGGTTAGTTCCATATGGAGTTATGGTTGGTGCTGCAATGGGCGTTCTGTGCGTGTCTCTTCATATACACATGTGCTTTTCTGTTATATGCCCGTGCATCATATTATGCTTTAACTGGTCCTGCCAAACAGTTTTCTATCCTTAAATCTTTTACTAACTTTAAAAAAAAAGTTTTGTAGATATGGGGTCTTACCACATTGCCCAGCCTGGCCTCAAATTCCTGGCCTCAAGCAATCCTTCAGCCTCAGCCTCCCAAAGCACTGGGATTATAGGTGTGAACCACCTTATCCTGCCTCATCCACTTTTAACAGATGCAAATATAAAGGCTCAGAGAGGCATAGTCAGTACCTCAAGGTCACACAGCCAGCCATCAGCAGAGTCAGAATATGAACTCGAATTTATCTGGCTCTGCTTCCCATGTTCTCTCTACCACATAGTGAGCCACAGATGATTTGTGAGCTGTGTGGCTGCTGCTTTCCCGAGGCACCACTCAGATGCCACCTTTCTCCCCAACTTTTTCCTGACCTAGCCACGAAGAGGTAACTGCTCATGCTCTGTGCTCCCCAGTCACTTTCCGGGTGACTCAACTTGGGGAAGTTGTGTTTATTTGTCAGTAAGATAGGGTATGAAAATGGAGACCTCAAGGTTAGGTATGAAGATTAAATGCACTCACTTTAAGTAAGTGCAGCATCTACACGGGATCTGATACATAGCTTAGGCTCTCAACTGAAGAGATGGATGGATGGGTCGATAAATGAGGCATAGCTGTTTCCACATATTCATCGTATTTCCATGGAATGATGTTTAAACACAGTTGGGGTATATGCACGTGTATATATGTATGCTTGTCCCTGATAGATGTACAGTTATAGCTACAGCTTCTCCAATAGATCACCTTGTACTTGACAGAGCTCAAATAACCTTTCTCTTTTTGGGGTCTTGCTTTCCTCCTCTGTCACTGAGAGAAGCAAGTAGATTGAAATTCAGCAAACATCTGATGAGCCCCTACTCTTTGCCAGGAACCTTCAGAAGCTGTATGCCCTTTAACCTGTTTATTTCCAAAAAGCACACCTCAGGGATTTTGTGCCCAATTTACAGATAAGGAAAGTGAGGCTCCGAGAGGTAAAGGAACTGTCCCAAAGTCACCAGCTTATGAGCAGCTGAGTGTTGTTAAGACTAGCTGTTGTGTCACATTCCAAGAGCAGTAGGGTTCTCTTCCTTCCTGCACCATGGTGTTTCCCTACAGGGTTTTGCGGGGCTTTGTGACTCTTTCAGGGCTCTCTGTATCCCTGGCTAAGGAGAGTTTTGCAGAGACCTGGTCAGTACTTGAGAGAAGTGGTTTGGAGCCAACCTACAGTGAGGAAATAAGATAAAGCTGCAGGGGACTCTGGAGCACAGGGAAGCCAGAGGTGCTGTCAGCAAATGAAATGTCATACAACCATGTGTCCTGTGTGTGGGTGGCTGCACCCAGAGGGGCCTGGCTCAGCCCCTGTCTCCATTTCTTACTGTTACGCTTAAATAATGTCCTCCCCAAATTAATGTTTACCCAGATTTTCAAAATGTAACCTTATTTGGAAAGAGGGCCTTTGCAGACGTAGTCAGTTAAGAATCTCAAGATGAAGGTGCGCTCTGAATTCGATGGCTGGCATGTAAGGAGGGAGGCAGAGATAGGGTGATGCACCCACAAGCCAAGGAATGCGGAGGAGTGCCAACAGCCACGGGAGATAAGGCATGATTTCTTCTTTAGTGTCCCAGAAGGAACCAACCCTGCCCACACCTTGATTTGGGACTTCTGGCCCCAGAACTGAGAAAGAATAAGTTTCTGTTACTTTAAGCTACCCCATTTGTGATGATTTGTTACAGCAGACACAAGAAACTCACATACTTCCTGACTATGCCCTCTGGGAGAAACCACTAAGCTCTCTGAGCCTGGGTGTCAATGCATGGAAAATTTGCCCAATGAATGGGAAAGACCTTGTAGGGGTCCTGAAGATGATAAATAAAGCATGCAGAGAACCTACACATGGTTATTACTTTTATGATCCTACTGTCCCTCCTGAGAGGACCCTCTCTGGAACCTGTGAATATGCAGCCCTCTCAGTCAAAGCTTTCAAAGGGAATGCACATCAGCCCAAGTTATGTGTTCCTGGGATTTCAAGGTGGCTTCTTGACTCAGCACACCCTGTTGCTTTTAGTTGCAAGTACACACTGTCAAAGTCTCATATCCCCCTTAGAACCATAAACGCTCTAATAGCAGTAACGGGCAGCCTCGATCATGGCTAAACTTGATTATATTCCACATAAAAATATAAAAGCTCATTTGAGCCTGGGCTCCCTCTGGGCCCATTGCCTGCACTTTTATTGAAAAGCCCACATTCCTGACTCTGTGAGCACTAATGTAAGAGCCCAGGGAGCCCACATCCAACAGACCACTGTGACGTGCCAAGGCAGCCCCGGGAGCTGGGCTCTACTGGAAATCTCTGCCTCTGCTGTGGTCTGTGACTCAGAGCTCACACTTAATTCCCTGGTAACTCCTAGATGCTCGGAGCTCCTCGTATGTGTTGGCCATGCCTCTTACTTCGTTTCTTCCCGAGAGAATCGAAGGCCATGGAATCAGGGAGCTGCTCTGTTTCCTCCCCTGCTACATTCTCAAGGCCCAGCTCAGTGTCAGGTGCAGGAATGGACCGACCTCAGAGGACACGGATCCCTCCCCTCCCTACCACATGTCTGGTCTCTCAGTCCTGCTGCATTCTCCCCTGCCCACTCTGAGTCTTGATTTTTAGCCCCATGCCACAACTCGAGATCCAGCCACAATTCACCTCCGTCCACCCTTCCGTGGTCCATACCATTCACCTCCTGATTTTCACTCATGCCTGTCCCATTGCTGGGAACTTTGTCCTGTTCTTCACTAACGCCTGCACGTTCCATAGGTCTCAGCACAGATACCACTTTTATTACTAGATGCCGTCTGGTGCCAAAGTTGGACAGGGTTCTTTCTCCTATGGCCCAGCTGTGCCTCCCGAATCACCCAGGCCCACGAGCACCTCCTCACTTGCTGACTTCTCTGGACACTTCTCTAGACTTTAAGCACCAAGGGGTCCTGGACAAGGCCTTCTTCTTCCTTCTGTGCCAAGCAGTGGCAGAGTGTCTGACTCATGGTAGTCCTTGATAAGTATCAAGTATCGAGATCCATCCACAAGTATTGCAGGGATGAATTGACAAATTGCAGAGAGTATTGCGGGGATGAACTGACAAATTGCAGAGAGGAGAACCGGTCTCCACAGAGGCAGACACAAAGGGGAAGGAAGGAGGGGAGAGAGACAGAATGCTCTGTCAGTATGATGATAAATACAGTAAAATGGGATTCTGTGAGCATTGTCTCATTTAATCCTGGCAACAACCACATGAGAAGGCTAATATTCTCTCCCTCTCTTTTCTTTTTTCTCCCTCCCCTCTCCCCTCCCCTTTTCCTTTTCTCACTCTGTCGCCCAGCCTGGAGTGCAGTGGCATGATCTCTGCTCACTGCAACCTCTGCCTCCTGGGTTCAAGCGATTCTCCTGCCTTAGCCTCCTGAGTAGCTGGGATTACAGGCATGAACCACCATGTCCAGCTAATTTTTGTATTTTTAGTAGCGATGGGGTTTCACTGTGTTGGCCAGGCTGATCTTGAACCCCTGACCTCAAAGGATCCACCTACCTTGGCCTCGCAAAGTACTAGGATTGCAGCACTAGGAGCCACTGCACCGGGCCCCCTCTCTTTTCTTTTACACATAAAGAAAAGGTGGTCAGAGAAGTTAACTTGGTCAGTGCCAGAAACACTGGAAGTGAGCAGGGCCAAGATTTTCATCTAGATTTGTTAGACTCTAGATCCACGTTCACAGCAAGATCAGAATATGAGAAACGTAAGGAACCAAGTCCTAGGAAATATTTCTAGAAAGTGTGACTATTGAGAAAGCACAGACCTAGGGATCAGCATTCCCTGCCGCCAGCACCTGGGTGGGCCTGGGACAAATTCCATGCTCTGGGCCCCAGATTCCTCAGCGAGAATGAAGGGGCTAGAGACATCAGGGCATTGGATTTGGTGATTTTTTTTTTTTTTTTTTTTTTTTTTTTGGTGAGTCAGAGTCTCACTCTTTATCCAGGCTAGAGTGCAGTGGTGCGATCTCGGCTCACTGCAATCTCTGACTCCCTGGTTCAGGTGATTCTCCTGCCTCAGCCTCCCAACTAGCTGGGATTACAGACATGAGCCACCACCCCAGCTAATTTTTGTATTTCTAGTAGAGACAGGGTTTCACCATGTTGACCAGGGTGGTTTCCATTTCCTGATCTTGTGATCTGCCCGCCCCAGCCTCCCAAAATGCTGGTATTACAGGCGTGAGCCACCACGCCTGACCAGATTTGGTTATTTTAATGCCCACTCAGCTCCAAAACATTCTTGAATGATGCATGATTTATGGAAAACATATATGTTGAAATTTACTGATGGTGGAACAGCTGTCAGCATGAGATTTTTGTTGTATGCCTTAAAAAACCAGATTATACAGAAATATGCATGTGTGTGTGTTTCTGTGTATATGAACCCATGATCTGAAAAATGGCCACTGTAGCTTGTGGAAACTTATTAATGTCTGCTGTTCTACCCAACATCCTCAGAGAAAAAAAAAAAGAAAACTTTTGAAAGTGCTTCTCTGGGGTCAGACCAAATACTGTGGCCACTATCAAGGTGTTTGTCTAGATTTGCCTGGATTCCTGTTCAAGTGACATATCTCTTCTAATTCAAGGATATGATCAGTTCAATGTGTGAGTTAGCAGTCAGAACTGGCAACAGTGATGCTGAACAAGCCTGGTGAAATGGAAAGAGAAGGCAGGCCAGAGCCCAGTCGGACACATTCATAAAGCTCACAAAGAGGACAGGCTAGTTAGGGCCTGTAGTCCCACCTCTCTTTATAGTTGGTGTAAGAAGAGTGAAAATCATAGGTCCCAAAATGTATGGGCTACATGGTTGCTTAGTAAGCTGTGAGTATGTGGTTTCTTCTGCAAGGTGGTTTCTTTCTGATAAAGAGATTGTATTGTAGTGTTTGTTCATTTATTGAATACACACACACACACACACACACACACACACACATGCTAGATACCATACTTGGCAATGATAATTAGTCCTTGCTCTTGTGAGATTTATCATAAGGTTGGGAAATGTGGTTTGCAGAACAATGATCCTTCAAAGTGTCCAAATCCTAATCCCCAGTAGTTGTAAAGATATTTCCTTACACGACAAAAATAAATTTTCAGATGTGAAGGATTTTGAGATGAGGAGCTTAGCCGGGATTACGCAGGTGGACACAGTGTTATCACAAGGGTCTTTGATGAAAGAGGTGGGCAGAGGGTCAGGAGGCTTTGAATATGGAGAAGGGGCTGCAAGCCAAAGAAGGCAGGTGGTTTGTAGAAGCCGGAAGGTGTAAGCAAATGAGTTCTCACTCCAGAAGTCCTCCAGAAGGAGCACAGTCCTGCGGGTCCATTTCAGATGCCTCACTTCCAGAACTGTAGGAAAATAAACTTGCATTATTTTAAGCCACTAAGTTTGTGATAGCTTGTTATGCGGCAATCAGAAACTAATAGAGGGAGAAAGGCTTTAATCGGAAAATGAGATTAAATACATAATTTTACAGTGTGGTTCTGGAGGGACAGGGAGAACAGGATGATATGAGCAGGTCCAGCAGAGATCATAGAAACCAATGGGTGGAGAAGGCTTCCCTGAAGGAGAGGATACTCATGTGTGGGCTAAGGTATATGCAGCAGAAAATTCCACGTAGAGTATATTCTGAGTGAAGGCCCCAAGCAGGAAAGGAACACAGCATGGTTTAGAAAGTGGAGGGATGCCAGAGGGCCTGGTGCACAGAGGGTGAGATGGAGATGGCGCAGACTAATCCTGGATTTCCATGGAAGATGGATCACGCAGCCTTTGCAAGCTGGCTTAGAGACTTGAGTTCTTAACTGAAGAGAAATGGGAATATTTTGAATACTGTTGCATTGTAGTGAGACTTGGTCAGATTTATACTTTGGAACTGTGCCATCCAGTTCAGTAGCCATTAGCTATGTGTGGCTCTGTACCTTTAAATGACTAAAAACTTGGTAATTTAAAATGTCAGCTGTTCAGTCCCACTGGCTGCATCTCAAGCACTCAATAAGCACATGCGGTTCGTGGCTACCACATAGGATAGTGTAAAAGACTCCTGCACTGCAGAAAGTAGAGTGGACGGTGCTGCTTTAGAAGAAGCACCTGACTGCAGGGTGGAGTGTCCACCAGAGGATTATAGGAAGGGATGTGGGAGAGCATCTGGGAAGGAGCTTCTCAGTATTCCATGCAGGTCGATGCTGGTTCAGCCGAAGATGGTGACAGTGGGTATGCACCTAAGTGGATGGATTTGAAATCGGTTTAGCAGGGGGCCATGGATTTTGTTTCTCAGATATTGGCAAGTTGAAGCCTGCTTGGGGCCTTCATTGAAAGTGTTACCTAAAAGGATTTGTTTAAGTTCTCAGAGCCTCTCTTTTCTCACCTGTGAATGGAAATAATTCCTATTTCAAAAACAATATGGTAATGTAAAATCCCTGGAATAATGGGTGTTCAATAAAGGGCACATCCCATATGTTTTATACACTTCTAACTTAAAGTGGTCTTCTGTATACTGTTAAGGGGAGGGAGGTGACCCAGGTGGGAAGCAGTCCCCCACACCCTGGTGGGTGCACGGGGGCTTGAAAATGCATTTGGATAGCTATTTCCTAGCAAGTCACTGTGGAATTATAAACAGCTGTCGACCAGGTGGGACCTTGCTTTCCAAAGCAGAGATCGATCAGAGTGGCTCCCACTCAGCCGGACACGCCCTTGACTTTGGTGTGAAGGTCATGGGGAAGAGTACAGAGGGAAGGAGCCACATGCGGAAAACGAGCAATTCTGTTCCCACCATGACGGCAGGGTGCCCAAATGGAGCTATTTTGTAGTCAGAATGCCACGTAGGACCACACTAGGAGAGCGAGCTTGGGGGAGGCAAGGAGAAGAACGTGCCATCCGTGTAGAGATGATAATTGAATCCATGGGAGGTCGACTGGGGCTCATTTCACAGGGAGCCGCACAAAAGTACACGGCTCGCTCAAAGACAATGCAGGCCTTCACAGAGAACCGCTAAGGGGAGTGCATTTCTATATTAAGGGCACAACACACTCTAAGTGAGACACACTGTTATGCCTCTTCTTCCCAGCCACAGCCTGGAAATAGCCATAAAAGAAATGAAGTATATTTGCCTTGTTAACACAGTTTGTATTACATATTCATAAACCATTTTGTGAAACTGCAAGGGAAAGATTCAATTGTCTTGGAAGCTGATAATGGCCAAACAGCCACACAGAAAGCAGGAAGCATGTTATGGAATTAGCTGCACAATGAATGAAATGTAACGCCTGTAATAAACCCATTCAGATATAAATTATGGCAGGGTAGATGCAATGTTTGTTAAGCAATAAAGCTTGCCACCCTACATGGGAAATTGAATGAGATTTATCATAAAATATGGTGGAGAATATGCTAAGAATCTGGCTCCTCAAACTGGGCTTAATCAAAACAATCTAGAGAGCAGTTTTCCAGGAACAGGAAACCAAAAGAAAACGATCACTGTGGGTCCTAAGGGCATTTTGACATTGTGACCCTAAATACCCTTGCACTAAAGAAATTCCACAGAGGATATTTGCATTTTGAAAAAGTTTTGTTTTGATTTTTCCTTGGAGAATTACCAGAATGTCTTGAGCTCTGGAAATACAAAATTTGACCAATAATTGGCTTCCTGGTTAGATTGGGATGTAATTCAAGGACAGGGAACGTGTCCAAGTGACACTGGGCTCTTGCTTTCCCTTGGAAATCGTTGAGCTTGATTCCCAGTGAGGCAACTGGGTCTCAGAATGTGCTGTGAGATGTTTGACTGGGTCCCAGAAGGATGTGTGGCTTATTTTCTCAGAAGACCTCCTTGAATCTTCCACACAAACTGCTAAATGAATAGAAGGGTACTTGGTGTATTATCTCTCGTAGCTGGGAGCTTGACTTTATCTCAGACTCCACTTTCTGGGAAAAATAAAATGGAATCAAATAAAATAAAACAAGAATTAACCCAGCATGATACAGGCTTTCTGGTATTGTTACTTGAAAAGAACTGCAAATATTTTATGGCTTTACAAGTTGAAGTCAATGTTTTTAGTGTATTGAGAACAATGAAAAATACGTTAGGAATGTATTAGAGTCCCAGAGTTGGATTAAGACTGTTCGAAAGCCAAAAGGAATTTTCTGCCTGCTAATAACATTACCCTGCAATCTAATGAAATAATCTCCCTAAAGCCAGGTTTGTGGAATAAGCTGATTTCCCATTTGTGGTTAAAAATAAAACAAACAAATGTCCTCTTTGGTCAACTTGCCACTCAGTCCATATACTGTTAAACTATGCTTTGGAAATGGCAAAACTGTACGACTTAATGGGTCATTTATGACATTTTAGAAATACAGATTACACTGACCGGCAGTGAAGTAACCAGAGAATTTAAATTGGCAACAAACTCCAACACATGGAGTTGTTACTGATAAATTCAGCTGCGTCGTCTTCAGCGTCTTCACAGACGGTGTGTGTGTGTACATACCCATGCATGTGTACATGCATATGTATGTGTATATGTAAGAATCCACTAGAAAAGCTAGGCAATAACAAAAAGATTGGAAAACAGAAATATGTAAGTTTCTACATTTTTGTATGTGTTAGAGATGAGGTCTCGCTGTGTTGCCCAGGCTGGAGTGCAGTGGCTATTCACAGGCAAGATCAATGTGTTCTACAGCCTCAAACTCCACTCCTCGAGTGATCCTCCCACCTCAGCCTCCCTAGTAGCTCATACCACAGCATCCAGCTCAAGATTCTAAAACATTAACAAACAAACTTAAATCTCTACTTCCCTCTCCTCAACGAAACTCATTCTCCTTACTCCTTTTCCTAGTTAAGATGAAGTAATTGCCAAGTCTTTGGAAAGATGCCGTAGTAACAGAGTACTGAAATAAAACAAAGACAGACGTGTCCCTCAGTATCTGGTTCAGGAGCACAGCACCGACGACCCGCCTTTAAATGCCTACTTAGTTCTCACTTGCTATCGCCTCATTTACTTCTCAGGAATATCTCTGAAGAGCAGGAATCACTGTAGCCATTTTCTAGATTAGGGCATAGAGGAAGCTCATGTATCATTAAGAGAGAAACAAACAAACAGCAAAAACTGAAATGACTTTCAGCTGCAAGAAGCAGACACCTGAACTTAAAGTGATAAAACACATGGGGGGTTAACTTGTCCTTAGTCTAGTTGAAGCCTTTCAGAACTTTCGGAATAGAGTATGCTGGTAAATGTCTCACCCTTTTTCTCTTTCCTCACCACCATCCTGTAGACTTTTCAGGATGAAAAAAGGTGAAGGACAAGAGAATGAATAGCCACACCGCAGAGATCGTCCCTTTATGTCACCAAAACCAAAGCTTCCCCAGAAGTCTATCCTGCGGACTTTTCCACATTTGCTTCATTGATCAGAAGTTGCTTCTTGGCCACCTGCAGCTGAGAAGTGGCCAGAGAGAAGGGACTTAGGAAGGGGTCATGGCAGCCAACCTGCAGTACCTGACACACTCAGAAATTTTTAAATATTTGCACAAGTGTGTATCTTTTAAAAGAAGAACAGAGGCCTATAGACTTAGCATTCAAAGCTGGTATTCTTTTCATTAAGCCTAGCTATCTGCATTGCTATATCAGTATTTCTTTTTCTTTTGGCTCAAAATTATACCTATTAATTATATCTTTGTTAAAGCGAAGAAGTTTCAGCAACTAATATTATGCATGAGTGAAATGTAAGGTTGAATTTGCCCAATTGGTACTTTATATATATAATAGAAATCCTACTGAAATAGATAGGAATTGAACGTAGCTACCCACTGAAGATTTCCAAGGCCTGGTTTATGATTCTGAATTAGTTTAATCAATTTGGGTAATTTAGCATAACTTCTGAGCCATTTGGTTTTTATGGCGAGACTAGGTAAGGCAGCTGTTATGCCTGCTTTTTAGAGCCTTCTAAGCACAAGGGGCTCTACTTCCAGTTGAAAACCCTAATGTGTATTATATTTCTCTCTGAAATGAGCATTATATAATCCTCACTCTAATGTACATTACAGATTGGTTAACCAGGATAATAGTGGTTGTTTAACTAGTGTTACCAGCCATTTTCCCTCACCTGGAAGAGAATCAGAATTTGAACAGAAAGTTTCAGAGTCCAAGGGAAAAAAAGAATACAATTTCCCTTTAAAAATATATATATATTTTTTGACAGAGTTTCACTCTTGTTGCCCAGGCTGGAGTGCAGCAGCGCAATCTCGGCTCACCACAAGTTCCACATCCGGGTTCAAATGATTCTCCTACCTCAGCCTCCCAAGTAGCTGGAATTATAGGCATGTGCCACCACGCCCACCTAATTTTGTAATTTTAGTAGAGACGAGGTTTCTCCATGTTGGTCAGGTTGATCTCGAACTCCCTACCTCAGGTGATCCACCCGCCTCAGCCTCCCAAAGTGCTGGGATTACAGGCGTGAGCCACTGCACCTGGCCCTAAAAATCTCTTCTATATCAACCCACCTGCACCTAGACTATGGGTACAGCCAGTTCAGGGTGAGCACCACTCAACATACATGATTCAAGGTGGCCATATTCCACAGCACAGCCTCTTCCATGCAACATGTATGTAAGAGGAAACTTGGAGAAAAATAGCTGGAAAAAAAAAAGCGTGCTATAGGCTACACATGCCTCTAATGTGACGTTTACCTCTAAGACACTCTTCAGGGAAATGGAGGAAGCAAAGGTTATGGCCCACACTTAGATCACCAACACTTCATTCAAAGCCCAGGGTCTCTGGTTAGTAGAATTGGGTTGAGGTAGAAACTCTCTCAAAGTTTCAGTGATCTATTACGTTTCTGTGTGATAAACCACCATAAAATTTAGTGACTTAAGACAACACCCATGCACTGGCCTGCAGTTCTGTAGTTTCAGCAAGGTTGGGTGGAGGTGGCTTGTCTCTATTCCAGGTGACGTTGCTGTCATGTGACTAATTTATGTGGGTGCTCTGCTGTGGGGAATGTGTGGGGGTGGCTCGTTCTCTCTCTGTCTCTGCATGGTCTCCCACTCAGGTGTCTAGTCTGAGCTTTACATGACAGCTAGATCCCCAGATAATGGCTGTAGAAGCTTCCAGGACTCTTAAGAACCATATTTCAGAATTCACACATGACTCTGCGACTTTGCCTTGGTCACAGCAAGCACAGGCCCACCTAGATTTCAGAGATGGGGAAACATCCTCCAACTCTATGCAAACAGTGGCACATTCTCACAGGGATGGCAGGGATGGTTGGTGGCCATCTGTGCAGACAACTTATACACCCAGCGTTATCTCTGAAGACCATCGATTACCTTGAGGAGTCATCTTGCTTTCCCAGGAACCTATGCATCCCCCACGTGAAGCAGTAGTGTGTGAAGAGAGTTTCAGAGATTCTTCATCTCACTCTTCACTTCATTACTGTCATATCTTGATCAAGTAGCTTAATGCCTTTAAGCTTCAGTGTTAGCATCAGTCAAATAAAGACAGCATCAGTGCTCTCCCCATAGGCTGCGTGAAGTATCTTACAGAGTTAATCCATATTAAACCATCAAGGGTGGTGCCTTCAGAGAGTTGGGGCTCAATAACCTTGAGTCACACTTCCCTCTTCTCTACCCTGAAAGCTTCTGAGGGTGAGACTGATGTCTTTATTTTTGTACTCAGGCGGGGAGGGGGGAAAGATTAGACTGTTGCAGGCACTGAGCAACTATGTGATAAATGATTGAATGATGAACCAGGCCTTTTCTTTAATTATGCCCATCTGAAGGCAGAGATTTAGTTATAAAAAATATCAGAATGGGGCAGCATATGTTTTATGTGCCATTGCCATGAGCACTTACCCATTCATTCATTCAGCAAATATGAGCACCTGTGATGAGTTTGGCAGTCCGTTTGGTTCTGGAGATAACATTGTAAATAAGCTATGTACAGTCCCCATTCTTATGGTCTTTATATTCTAGTGAGAGGAGGAAAAAAGGTAAACTGAGCACATAAGATACTGTTAGATAGTAAAATGTGCGTTATGAAGGAAATAGTTGTATGATAGAGCGCCTTGTGGAACCAGGAGTGGGATGGAGTGCAGCTTGGGTTGGCAAATCAGCTCCTGAAAAGTTGGAACTTCAGCAGAGGTCTAAAGAAGAGAAAATGTCAATCACTGACAGCTCTGTTCGAGAAAGAGAGAGGAGCAAGGACAATGGCTTGTGGTGGAAATGAATGTAGTGGGTTTGAAAAATATGAAGAAACCCTAAGTCCCTGGTTCATGCTGAACAAAAAAGAGGAAAGATAGGCCAGGGCTGAATGGTGTGGCCTCTTTAACGGAAATTTTGCTCCGAGTGCAGTGGAATACAGTGGAAGGGATTTAAGCATGGCAGTTGAAAATAGCTTTCCTTGTTTGGATTTCATCCTTGGATTGTTTTATTGCTGACGGATGGACCTCCAACACAGCCATCGTCTCACATCCATGGACATTGGGAAATTCTGTTCTTGGGAGGTATGTGTGAGTGAGAGGATGCAGTGGTGGTGGTGGTGTCAGGCTGTTGGAGAGGATCCTTTCCCATCAATGTTGGAAATATATTGATCTCCCAGAGCAAAATCCAGACTGTCCAGATTCTTTCTGCATCGAGAATGAAATGATGATATTGCATGACAACAGCAGCCACTATTTCACTCTGACTCTGTGCCAGGCACGTCTAGAGCTTTACAAACATTGTGTGGTTGATTTTCACAGAATCCCGAGAGATCGGTGCTGTTGGTATCTTCCTTTTACAGATGAGCACACTGAGACTCTGCGGGGTGAAGTGCCAGCCTGAGGCTCACCAGCCGGGGGGGATTTGAATTGAATGCCTGGACCTTCTCTCTCCAGCACATTTCACAATTCTTCTCATCTGCACCTCCTCCCAAGAAACCTCCCCAGACAGCACAGATAGATGGGGAAAGAAACTCGGTGCTAAGTTACAAGATGTTCTCTAGAACTTGCGGAAATCATAGGGTGGGAGAACTGTGCTGGTTTTCCAACAATGATCCTAATGAGCAATTTAGCGATGAGCGGTGCACATGTGTTGGGGGCTGAAGCACAGTCTGCCTTCGGCACACATTTGTATCATTGTTTGGTGTCTGTATACAACTCGAGATTTCCAAAATGCTACCCGAGGAAGTGGATGAATGGCATTCCTCCAATTTTATAGATTCGGGGCTGAGGCAAGCTAAATGTTGGCCTCAAGTCACACAGAAAGATGATGGAAGCTTCAGAGGCCCAAATGGAGAAGTAGTATCCCAGGCCGTTCTGTCCAAATGTTAAGTGACTTGACTTTCACCTGCGGTCAGTATCTCCAGGATAGGTTTGGTAGGTCATGCTTCATCAATCACTTCTTTCATTTATTCAACAAACATTAAATGCCTCCCCGGTCTCAGACACTCTGTTACATGACGTAGGACAAGGATGCATCAGGCAAGGTCCCAGCCCTCGAAAAGCTGTCTACTGTTACGACTTGGACCTCTCCCTCAATTTCAGTGTGGTTAAAGATGTGGTCTCTGACCTAAGACTGCCTGGGTTCAAACCCTGGCTCAGTGTGACCTTGGACTAGGGCTTTAATTTTTCTGCCCTCCAGTTTCTTCATTTATAAAGCTGTGAGATTAATAGTACATACTAGTACATAAATAAAAGAACTATCATGGAAATAAAATGATACAGTGCAGTGTTTCTGTAGTTCTTTGATGATAAGCATTACCCAGGTCACTTCTTAAGAATACTGCTTCCTGGGGCACTCCCTTGGAAATTCTGATTCTGTGGCTTTGGGGTCCAAGACCTTGTGATTTGTTTTTGGTTTTGCTTTTTTTTTTAACCGATATTCCAGATGATAGTTTTCACCATGATAATCTGGAAAACACTAATATAATTAGTGTTATATAATGGAAAGCAGTGATTCTCAACCTTGGCTGCACAGTGAAGTGACTTTAAAGATACAGATGCCTGAGTTACACTTAAAAAAATCTGTTTCAATAGATTGGGGTACAGACTGGGAGGTTTAGGGGCTTCCCAGGTATTTGTAATGTGTAGCCACATTTGAGAACACCTGATAGAAAATATTTAGCACAGTGCCTGGCATAAGCAGTGTGTAATAAATACATCATCATTATTACCATCTTCTTTATTGCCCCACAAGCAGATAAGAAACAGGCAATTAGGAAGAAAATTAAGAGAGTCAACACACTTTTAAGGATGATGACAAGGGCATCGTAAAGTTCTGTGGCATTTAGATTCTTTCACGGTCTCCTAACCGTAAACATTTTTGTTTCTTCCCTTCTTGGTTAAAGCTCTGTCAGGTGCAAGGTCATATTTTTCTGTTTCCATTTTTATATATTCTCTCAAAGATTCACCCAATGCCTCATAACATAATAGTAGGTACCACATAATGATTAGTATGTAGCTTAAGTAAAATAAATGCATTTGTAGAGCGATATCAAGAACAGAATACTGCAGGAATGATGAGGAGAAAGATAATTTCAGACCGTAAGAATGAATATGTAAGTAAGAAGAATATGTAAGTTGATACTTGAAGAGTGGTTTGAATTTTGTTGAGTGGAGTGAGGGTATTTTGGTAGGAGAAATGGTTTGAGCCAGTTTGGAGAAGATGCCGTTAAGTACGTACAAAGAAAAAGGGACAATCAAATTTGACTGGGGTGTTGGATATAGGAAATATCACAAGGAGATCTGAACTGAAAGGGCAGGTGGAAGAGGCACAGGGAAACTGAGGCACAGAGTAATTGAGTCACTTGCCCAAGGCATACTGTGGTTGGTCTGGAATTGGAAGCATGGCTCAGGCATCTCCCACAGCCCACAACCTGAAGCTGGTAAACCCTACTGTCTCCCCATGTCTTGAAATGTAGGGGTTTAATGAAACATTCCTGAACAGAAGCCTAAGAGCCTCAGACTGACTTTGCAGAATAATCTTCTTGGCAACGGTGAGGAGGAAAGACTACAGAGACCTAGAAATCAAGAGATCGGTTTTTGCCAAAGTCTTTCCTTCTTACATAGTGTGAGTGACATACATACTTACCACAGACACACAAAACCAGTGCTGAGGTCAGTATACAAAGTGCATAAACACATCGTGCCTTTTAGTTCCCTGGATGGAGGTGGGCCACAGATTTGTATCCTAGTGGTTTGGCAACTTACACAAAGAAAGGCATAAAGAAAAACAGAATCGTCATTCTGGGGATGTCCTGCCCTCACTGTTACTGACATCAGAGAGCAAATCCCTGCTCAGGTTCTGAAAGTGAGGGACCCTTGCCAAATGCTGAAAGTTGCTCTCGGGTTGAAAACAGCAGAGTCCATAGTACAGCTTCCTGAATGGCCCTTAACAAAAGGGGTCTTGCCGACGTGGAGGGCTCGATTTTAGTGCTGAAGTATCTGCTGTGTGGTTCTGGCCACTCAAACTTAATATTTTTAAAGCATTTTCGTTTATATATGACTATACCTAAACATATAATTTTTATAAACTTTTTTATAAAACCATACTTTTGCTTCCCAAAAGGAATGGTTGCCTTTTTAACGTTGACTAAATGATCAGTTCCTATTATATTCCATTTTATTTCTAGTGTTGGAAATCTAAGGCTGGGCTTTTCAATATGTATATTGTAATTTCCTACTGTCATATCTTAAGCATGTATAATGAAATGTCAATAGCTGCTGTGGTATATTAATAGGAATCTTCCTAATGGTATGTTAAATAGGACAGTAGCAGCCCAGCTTTGCTCCCTTGATGGTTGTAAGCGGCTTTATGCATTCTTTATACCTTGTTTGTATGCGTAGGTCCTGTGTTTAAAGTTGCCTAAAGTTCATCTAGCCGTGATCCCTTTTTCTTCCCTTTTCACCACCTCCTAATCATAAGATGTTGCAAATTCAGTGTATACGATGTCACCACCGTCCTGGTTGTACGACAGCAGTATCAGGGAGGCAAAGAGGGATGGAAAAGCAGTAGGTGAACAGTAATTAAGCACCTGCTCTGTGTCGGGCACTTTCCACTTTAACTATTTGAATGAGACAACACATGAAATGAGATGCACAAGTCTCCCAGAATAACAAGGAGGGTGAGGTTTATAGAAGCCAAACAGCATGTCCACATTTACACAGTTAATAAGTGTCAAAGAAAAATTCGATTCCAATTCTGACTGCAGTGCCTAGGTTCTGTCCATGAAAATAGACATTCCCAAGGATAAAACTGAAAACATAGATGCAGCAGGTTTCAATTCCAGGTAAGATGATGTATGCACATTCCATCCTGTCTCTTCTATTGAAGGAAGCTATTAAAGCTCAATAAAATACTTAGAGAAGCTATTTGAAGGCTCTGAAGGTAAATAGTAGCATAGTAGATTGGGAAGCAGACCAGAATTCAAAGTACCATTGATCCAGTGGTGAGTTTGCTATCTTATTTCGTCCTCTTTCCTACAGCCTGGACTCGAGGCAGCTCAAAACACAAAAGCGGGCATCCATGAATACAGAAAGAACTCACAACCATTTAGCTCTTCCTTAAGCAACAGGAAAGGGGACTTACAATGCTTAAAGACAGAGGGGGAAATCCCTCACTTTGGAAAATTCCTTTGCTCCCTTGAGCCCCAGCACCCAGCCAGTCATTACATGGTGGTGGCAGTGCAGCGTCATGATGGCAATGGAGATATGCAAGCTACCAAAACTCTGGTGGAGATGAACCTTCCTCTAATTGATTCCAAGTGTGTGGCAGATCCTCATGGCTTTTTCCCTCCTCTATCTTCCCACCGGTTGTTTGCGGATGTAGGTACAGTTATAAGAAACCTGCAGCAGAGTGATGAAATTAAAGCCCCAGCTCTCCGGTGGGTAACCAAAAAAGGGAGCCTTGGAATGGCAGGAAGTACTGGGGAGGGAGGAACTTAAGAAAATACAGTAAAACCCTTATGTTTATGTATGAACTCCCGGGCTGACTGTACCACTGAGCATGTCTGTTTCTAATCACCCAGAGCATACTAAAGACTTGAAGAATTGAACTAAGGGAGAGACCACCGCCCAAGTCTCAGACAGCTCACTGGGTGGGGCACAGGCAGGACAAATCCAAATAGCACCATAGTCTTTGACACAGGATTGAACTTGAAACTACAACTAACAAATGTTTGGGGAAACTTTGCAGCCTGACCCAGTAGGGTTGATTGCCTGGTACAACAAAAATGTTGATGTTTACTATACAATTTGAACGAGATCCTATGTTCCCTAGCTTAATATTTAAAAATTCCAAGATTATAATTCAACACTACATGGCTTTCAAAGAACCAGAAAAAATATCCATTTGAATGGGAAGACATAAAAGCCAATGACCAGATGACACAGGTATCTGATAAAAACTTTAAAACAGCTCTTATTAAATTATCCAAGAAGTAAAGATATATACTTTTAAAAGTACTTAAAATGTCTTTTTTTTTTGAGACGGAGTTTTGCTCTTGTTACCCAGGTTGGAGTGCAATGGCGCAATCTCGGCTCACCGCAACCTCTGCCTCCTGGGTTCAGGCAATTCTCCTGCCTCAGCCTCCCGAGTAGCTGGGATTACAGGCATGCGCCACCATGCCCGGCTAATTTTTTGTATTTTTAGTAGAGACGGGGTTTCACCATGTTGACCAGGATGGTCTCGATCTCTTGACCCCGTGATCCACCCGCCTCGGCCTCCCAAAGTGCTGGGATTACAGGTGTGAGCCACCGCGCCCGGCCTAAAATGTCTTTAATGATGGTCTTTACTATCTGTATTTGTCAGGATTCTCTAGGGGAACAGGACAAACAATATATACAAATAAAGAGAAGGATATTTTTTTCTTTTAATTTTTACTTTTAGTTTTAGGGATACATGTGTACGATGTGTAAGTTTGTTACATAGGTAAACGTGTGCCGTGGTGATCTGCTGCATCTATCAACTCATCACCTAGGTATTAAGTCCAGCAGACTTTAGCTATTTTTCCTAATGCCCTCCCTCCCCCACCCCACTCACAATGTGTATTGTTCTTCTCCCTGTGTCCATGTGTTCTCTTTGCTCAGTTACCACTTACAATTGAGAACCCATGGTTTTCGGTTTTCTATTCCTGTGTTAGTTTGCTGAGGATAATGGCTTCCAGCTTCATCCATATCCTTGCAAAGGACATGATCTCATTCCTTTTTATGAATGCATAGTATTCCATGGTGTGGATGTACCACATTTTTTTTATCCAGTCTATCATTGATGGACAAGAGAGGAATTTTATTATGAGAAATTGGCTCACATGGTTGTGGAGGCTGAAATGTTGCAAGATCTGTAGTCCAAAGTCCTGAAAACCAAGAAAACCAATTGTGCAAGTTTCAGTCCAGGTCCAAAAGCAGCATCCCAGTGCAAGACCATCAGGCAGAGGGAGAAAATTCTTCCTTATCTGCCTTTGTCTATGCAGGTCTCCAGTGAATTGGATGAAGCTCACCCATACAATCTGCTTACTCAGTGTACCAGTTCTTATGTTAATCTCATCCAATTTTAGTACTGCTGTTAAAAATTTTTATGGAAGTCCTAGCCAGTATTGTAGGGCAAGCAAAAGAAATAAAATATATACAGATTAGAAAGAAAGAATTCCTGTTTACAGAATACACAATTGGATTTGTAGAAAATCCCAGGGACTCTATGAAAAACAGCAACAAAAATATAAACTCTTGGTACTAACAAGTTTGTTTAGAAAAATCACAGAATGCAAAGTTACTATACAACTCATTGTATTTCTATATACTAGCAGTGACAAACTTACATCAAAATTTAAAAACAAAACTAATACAATCTACAATAGCTCAAAAGGATGTGATATCTATATATAAATTTGAAAGTCATATGCAAGATCTGTATTCTGGAAACTATAAAGTGACCATAAAAGCAGACCTATATAAATAGAAAAGTATACCATGATCATGGATAGGAAGATTCAACATAGTGAAATATCAGCTCTCTCAAATTGATTTATAGGTTTAACACACTTCCAGTTTACATCTCAGAAGATTTTTTTTTGTAGATAAAAACAAATTGATTCTAAAATCTATAGAGGAGGGAAAGGAAGTGAAACAACTACAACAGTTTTGTAAAAGAAAAGTAAAGTTAGAAAAATCACTCTACCTAATTGTAAGAGTTACTATATAAATCTACAGTAATAGAGACAGTGGTTTATTAGCTACAGGAGAGACACATAGATCAAATGGAACAAAAGAGTTCAGAAATAGACCCACACAAATATGGCCTTTTGATATTTGAAAGAGTTATAATGGCACTTCAATGAAGAAAGGATGTTTTTTATAATAAATGTTATTATAAAATTGGGTATATTAATAAAAGAACATGAACTTAAACTTCACACCCTACATAGAATTAGCTCAAATTGTATTATAGATCTAAAAGTAGAATGGAAAAATTAAAACTCTTAGAAAAAAATTTTAGAATTTTAGAAAATATTTGTCACCAGGAGACAGGAAAAGAGTTCTTAGACAAGATATCAAAAGCATAATTTATTAAAGAAAGAACATTTATAATTGAGCTCCATCACAATTAAAACTATTTGTTCTGTGAAAGACAAGGCTATAAAAATGAAAAGATTGAGGCATGGTGGCTCATGTCTGCAATCCCAGCACATGGAATGCCAAGGTGGAAGGATTGCTTAAGCCCAAGAGTCCGAGACCAGCTTGGGCAATGTAATGAGACCCTGACAGTATAAAAAAAGCAATTAGTTGGGCATGGTTGTATGTGCCTGTAGTCCCAGCTATGCAGGAGGCTGAAGTGGGAGAACCACTTGAGCCCATGAAGTTTAGGCTGCAGTGAGCCGTGACTGTGCCACTGCACTGCAGCCTGGGTAATAGAACAAGACCCTGTCTCAAATAATGAGTCAATCAATCAATAAAGTAAATATATGAGTGCATGTATACATGTATCTTTTCTGATATAATTATTTTTTATCTTCAGGCAAATATTAAATCATGTCTTTTACAGTCACATAGATGTAACTGGAGGCTGTTATCTTAAGTGAAATAACTCAGAAACGGAAAGACAAATACTGCATATTCTCTAAAGTGATGTGTACACATGGACATAGAGTGTCGAATGATAGACATTAGAGACCCTGAAGGGTGAGGTGGGAGTGGAAGGTAGGGTGAATGATGAGCAATTACTTAATGGGTACAATATATGTTATCTGGGTGATAGAGTAAAAGCTCATATTCACCAGTATGCAATATATCCATGTAACAAAATTGCTCTTGTACCTCATAAACTTATACAAAGACTAAAAAGAAAAAAATGATAAGTGACATACTAGGAGAAAATATTTGGAAATCACATGTACAACAAAGGTCTTATATACAGAATATATAAAGAAATCTCAAAACTCAACAGCAATAAAGCAAAAACCTAACTTTGAAAAATGAGCAAAAATCTTGAATAGATACTTCACTGAAAAGGATATACAGAAGGCAAATTAGCACATGAAAAGATGTTTCCTCATCAGCAGTTAGGGAAATGCAAATAAAACCATGATGAGATACCACTACATGCTTATTATAGTGGCAAAAAAATACTGATGCTATCAAGTGATGATGAGAATGTGGAGCAGCTGGAACTCAAATATGTTGTTGGTGGGAATCTCAAATGGTGCAACCACTCTGGAAAAAAATTTGGTAGTATTCCATAAAGTTAAATGCACACATACCATATGATCTAGCAATCTCACTTCTGGGTATTTACCCTAGAGAAATGAAAACTTATGCTTTCACATAAAAACCTGCACATGAATATTTATCACAGCTCTCTTCGTAATTGCTAAAAATGGGAAACAAACCAAATGTCCTTCATGGATGAATGGTAAACAAAACAGGGTGCATCTATCCAGTGCAGTACTTTCAGGAATCAAATGGAATAAACTGTTGATGCACACAACTTGGATGGATCCAAGACATTACACTGGGTAAAATATGCCAGCTTCGAAAGGTTTTGTTATATTCCGTTTACATGACATTCTTGAAAAGACCAAACTATAGTGACAGAGAATGAATCAGTGATTATCAAGTATTAGGGATGGGAGGAGAGGGTGCTACAAAGAGATGTCACAAGGGTTTTTTTGGGAGGTTGATGGAGCTGTTCTGATTGTGACAGTAGTTACACGAATGGATGCTTGTGATAAAATTTATAGAACTGCACACACACAAAGCCAGTTTTACTGAGTGTGAATCTAAAACTAATTGAAAATATTAAGTATAGCAATCATTTCTTATTAAACTTTTATTTTTAATTACAAATGTGTTTCCCAAATAAATTCTCATTGCAAAAATATGAGAGTATTAAAAATGCAGATAAGTCCTGTGTCACCTAGATTAAAACTGTCAGTCTCTCTTTGCCAAGGGTAATCCCTCTTATCAACTATTGTATGTTCTTATAAAGTGGCAATGATTTATAAAGTCTGAAATTTTATCTCAAATGCCCAAGTCTTGAATTATAAAATAAATGAAGTTAAATAAGAAAAAGTACCCCAAGCATTTAAATACGTTGAAAAGACTAATGCAAAGTGAATGATAATGCCAGTGTTATAACACAAACACGTGTCTACTTTTATCGAACTTACTTTTTATTGTTATTATTTTCTATTATTGTCTACCACATTCACACATACCCCAGCTCTTTGAGTGTTGTTTTACTGTTTGTTTTATATGACTTATTTTGTTCCTTTAAAGCCTTCCCATCTAAACTCTCCTCTATCAATCATGGACTATCACAAAATCAATCTTAGGGCAGATGTTAAGAACAGACATGTAACAGATGCAGAATTACAATGGAAACAAATCACTCTCTTTTGATCTGCTAGTCGCTTACACCGTCTCTTCGCTTTCGTGACTTGAACATTCTCCACCCCATCTTTTGCCTTGTGTTTCCAACTAAATGCGCTGAGTTCCCATGTTTCTGGTTTTAAATTTTAGGTCCATTTCCCCGGTTCTGACAGTCTCTCCTGTTTTAGTGTGGGGTCATTCCAGCTTGAACTGGTCATGGCATCTCTGTTTGGTACAAGATCATCTGCTAATGTAAAAGCAATTCTTGGACTCAGGGTCAAGTCTCAGGCATAGTCAGTCTTTTTTCTTGTCTTACATTTCCACATTCTGTATACTCCCCTCTTTGATCAATCAATCATAGATGATATCTGCATGCTGCCACTAACTGGACCGTATTTTAATCACATTAGTTAGTCCAATTGTCAAGTGGCAAAAATTAGATTAGTAACTTGAATAGTTGAGCTGATAGGGTTGTCTCATGCCGGTGGTTGTAATGGTTCAGTGATTGTAACTGGATCACATTGAATATTTGGGATCCAATCCATGGAATGGAAATTGACCTAGAGCAGTCAGTCTGGTTTTTTGGTGAAATCCAGACTTAGTTGTTTTTTATAAGCGTCATCTTTTTCAACAGAATCACAAAGCCACCTTCAATTATCATTTGTTGTCATTTGTGTCTTGATTTACATGAATCTTCTTTGACAAACTCTGTCATACAATAGCCTTCGTCATATCCACAGACATGATGATAACATACTATGTGATTATAAGTAATATTTTTTTCCAGTCCCCCAAATTCCTGTGACATTCATTATATTGCTTTTCATAACAAAATGACAACCCAAACAGAGGCAACCTTTGCAGATGGATCTGGGAAGAGATAAGCCTCCTTTACATTGTAACCCCCACAAAAAGAGACATTTTGCCTGTCCGATCTACTGCTACATTTCCTAGCACCAGACAAGCAAACCACCACGGCACACGTTTACCTATGTGACAAGCATGCACATCCTGCCCTCGTATCCCCAGAACTAAAAGTAAAAATTAAGATTAAAAAAAATCCTTCTCTTTATCTGTATATATCATTTGCCCTGTTTCTCTAGAGAATCCTGACAAATACAGACAGTAAAGACCATCATTAAAGACATTTTAAGTATTTTAGAAAGTATACATCTTTACTTCTTGGATATTTTAATAAAATATCCAAGCACCTATCTGATATACTGCTGTCTATTTCCTAGCACCTGTCCGATCTGCTGCCTCATTTCCTAATACCAACGCCTTATTGGTTCTTTGAAGCTCAGATCAAACCTCTCTGCTGAGTGGGAGCCTGTTTTTTTCTCAACATCCACAGCTGGAGATATTCCTGGCACTCAATTAGTATCTGTTATATACCCGGCCCTCCATTAGTGTCTGTTAAATGAATGAATGACTGTAAAAGTGAATTTGGGACAATCAGGTATTTAGCTAGGTGAAGGCTAAGGGAAATTTGACCCTTGTTTTACTTTTACAGGGCAGGACAAGTTAGCAGTACTAGCTTGCTGTCCTGAATGTAAACCCAGCTACCTGGCGTCAGCTCTTTGCTCAAATGGCTTCAAAGGGACTTTGTTGCCAGTTAAAGGTAGTGAGAGACTCTCCAAGGCAGGAGTTCAAAACTGCAGCACTCTCAGAATGTATCCTGTTCCCAGATCACATATGGAAAGGCAAAAAGTGTGAAGAACAGTTATGCATAAGGTGTCAGGCTGTGTGCTGCACCTTTTACTTGTGTGATCTTTAAAAAATAAATTCCCACAGTAATTCTGAGATGTTCGTGTGATTCTATCTCTATTCTATAGGTGGCGAAAATAAGGCTCAGAGTCAGGGCCATCGCAAGCCTAGATAGTGACTTTGTGCAAATGAGACCATGGTAAACACGGTGTTGTGACTTGGTGACTGGGGACATAGGCAAGATTTCAGCCTTCGCTTGGCCCCTCAGGTGGACAAGTTTTTTGCAGTGAGCAACCTGTACAACTGTACATGGTTATCTTGTTTAGAAAAATGAAGAAACTTACCCAAGGTCACAAATTATAACAAGGTTTAACTGACTCTGAATTTCACATTCTTTCTGTTTTGACAAACTACCTAATGGTAAATTGATACAATTCATGCTGTCCTAACACTGAGAGTATTTAGTGATATGAACTCTTAAGACTTTTAAAGATTGGATGTAAGAAAATACACCAGATTTTTCCAAATTCAGCTCTGATTGCCTCCAACTGAGAGCTTCTTTATTTTTGCATATTATGGTCAACTTTAAGTTCAACTTAAGCTCCAAAACCATGCACCCCACCCTCACCTTCCCACCTCCCTACCTCTCCATCTCCCAACTTCTGAAGCCAAGTTCACGATTCTCTTCCTTTGTGTCACAGATAGGGCCCTGAATGTTGGCAATGGCATCAGTGAAAGTCACAACATTAGGAGAATTGAAAGAAACTGATTTTCTTTCAGTAGCTCAAATAGCCAGCACTTTCCAAAAATATCTGCAGCTTTGTCTAATGCAGATTTATAAGTTGACTCCTAATAAAGCTTTATTTCCCCCAAGTCGTGGTGTTTAAAATTCACGTGATGTAATGCCATTAACTAATGTTGCAATTTATTTCTATTTAGGGCTGTATGCAGGGGAAACATAGAAGAATAGCTTAAGGGGAGTGATTCAGAATGATATTAAGTGTGAATCAAAGCACGGTAAAGTAATAATGAGCTGGGTTTTCTGACCCAGGTTGGAGGTGAATTTTCCCTGAGTCTTGCCCACCTCCTTATTAACTGGTGACACTGTATCCCTCTGACCAGCCCGTCTATTTCTGCCTCACTGGGATCTGCGTGCATGATTCAGTACTTGTGCCTTCAGGATTTCTGGTTAAAGGGGTATATAGCCGGAGGGAATACCATGCATCTATGGGATTAATAAATGGGCAAGTGTCTGGCAAACATGCTGGTACGACACACATCTAAGGAATATACATCCAACATAATTGTGGACATATGTTCACTGAAAGACACGCGGTAAAATGTTCACGGGGCAGTTTTTGCAATAGCTCAAATAAGAAAACTCCACAAGTGCCCACCAATGGTAGAAAGTGCCTCGCTTGTCTCTCATTCTTGATATTCACTGGTTGTAGCTGATTCCAAACTCTAACAGCCAAGCCCTATCCCCGTCCCTGCTTCCCTAGGGTGCCCGTAGGTGCTTCCCGCATTGCCCCACGTGGCTCATGAGTGTCAGGGAGCCCGCTGACTTTCTGAGCCTCTGGTCAACTGGCTAAGCTGCCGGAGTCAACTCTGATTGTACACAAAGTAGCTGAGACTTTTCTACTCCAAGCCCATGGGAATACAAGGAAGGAGAAACATCTTGCTTTGAGACTATTGTGTTAAATGAGATGATACAAGTGAAGTCTTTGGAATAAAGTAACTACTTGATACTATCTTAGTTATTGCTTTTATAAGCTTTTAAAAGAGAAGAATGCATATACTTAAAAACAACTTCTACTTCTTGATATTTCCTTAAAGTTCAAAGGAAAATCTGTTCCCTTCCTGTCTTCAATGGCTCCTAATGCTTATAGAATACATTTCTTAGGAAGTCATTTCAAGCCCAACGAGATTTGCTGCCTATGGGTTTTTTTCTTTTTTTTTTCTAGATGAGTAATTGGCAAGCTATGACCTGGGGGCCGAATATGGGTCCCCACCTGGTTTTGTAAACAAAAAGAAAGAAATGTTACTGGAATCCAGCAACAGTGCCCATTGGTGGACATATGGCCTGTGGCTGCTTTTGCACTTCAGCAGCAGCGAAGTGGTTGTGACAGAGGCTTGTGTCCCCCCACAAGCCTTACAATATTTATTATCTGGTTCTTTATAGGAAATGTTTGCTGACCCTCTCTAGCCTCATCTTCTTTCACCTCAAAGATGGTTTGCTCCAGCCCTGCTGGGTCAGTGATTCCCTCCTGCCTCCAGCTCTCCCCTCCCCCTCCTTCCACCTGGAGTGCCCTTTCCTCTGCGCCTTTTCTTCAACGCCTTATTCATTCTTCAAAGCTCAGATCAAATCTCTCTGCTAAGTGGAAGGCTGTTTTTTCCAAGTCCACCGCAGAAGATCCTTTTAACCTGTAAACGCGATTCATGCATTTCTTAAATTATAAGCCATATTGCTTTGCGGTTTTCCAGAAAACATCTGAAAATATCTGTTATCCCTGCTGGATACCCTCTCTACTTTGAGAGAGGCAAGAGTAGGTCTGGTTCGTAGAACATAGATACAGGCCCACGTTTGCTGCACTAAAATGCCAGCTAAGGTCATTTTCCTGCCCTTTCTCATCTGCTCTCTTTACCCCAGCCTAACTAGGGTGACTGTCCCATTTGCCTGGGATGGAAGAGTTTCCTGGAGTGTAGGACATCCAATCCCAAATCAAACACAAAAACCAAGCAAGTTGGAATTAGGTGGTCTTGCTAAATATAACCTTCCCCAGATGATCTACTTAGCAAGCCCAGGAGGAGTTCTCAAAGCTAACCAGTCCTCCAATACCTCTGCGAGCTGGCTGAGTCTTTGGAGGCTAAATCCCCTGACATCTCCCCTCACCTAGTTATTTTAAGTTAGAACAAAATAATTAAAGACCTCAAAGACCAATTATTTGTAAAGGGGCTTCTCTTCTTATCTATCACATAACTTGTTTCCCACTCCTCGCTCATCTTTTTTTTTTATTAATTGGAACCAAAAGCAAAATAATAATCGTGTTTCAGATGAAAAGAGATGAGGCAAAACAGATGCAAGAAAGGATAATGCGAATTATCTTGGGCATCGATTGGGATTTCACAAACAACAGGCTTCTAATAAACTGCAGTGAAGGAGTGGAGTGAGCCTGGGATTCCTGCGTACAAAGCAGCTGATGACCGGTGGGAATGGCAGCTCACCTCTGGTGCTAGTTCCCCTTTGTAGGTTACAGGGCTGGGGTGGTTTGACGGTTTGTGCTCAAGTCTTTAGGGTGAGTGCCACAGTTTTGCAATACACTGACATGCAGTTCATTTCTGACTCAGTAAGCCTTATGATCCAGAGCAAACCCCTTAAGTCTTGGGCCTCAGACCAGCCTCACAGAGCTCAAGGATGAGACAAATTAGCATTGGAAAATGTATAGGGATGGCATGGAATGGACATTGATTTCTTAGAATCTAATATAAGACCAATCCCATTGCAAGCAACTGTTCTCATTCTACTGTGGATATAACATCCGTGTCTTTCTTGCCCTTAGCCAGGCAAAGTTAGAAATCAACATTGTTACACGCCGCTTCGTGACAACTCTCTAGGTTATTGGAGGCCTTCTTATTGAGACAGATGTTTGCTTTGCACCCAGCATGTGCCAGGCCATCAGTCCATTTAACTCAACCCCTATTGCGTGTTGCTATTCCAGAGATTTCAAGTTCTACGGTGAAAAACCAGGGATGTTCATCTGGTTTAAAATTCAGTACCCATTCTATAATGCTGTTTGGATGAAGAGTCCCCGGAATTAGTTGAATTAAGGGTGACACTACAGCACATGTTTTTGTGTTCTCTCTGGGGTGTGCAGGCAGCCTGGGTGGATTGGCAAGACACAGGCACTCCAGGGATGTCCCCTCTGGGAACATGCGGCGCGAGTTTTAACCCAGGCAGCCTGAAGCAGAGCCAGTGGAACGCTCAGACTGTCTCCTCTAGCCCTGCCCGCTGTGACCTCCTCCCACACGAGGACCAGACTTTGCCTGATACGGAGCAAGTTGTACTGGGGAAAAATGCAATCTTGGATTGATCGCGTTTGGATGTTTCTGTGGTCCTTTTCCCCACTTGATCTTCTGGCTTTCCTTTGTTTGATGGGTCTCCTGGGAAAAAGAGAGTTGTTCAGTGAGTTCTGGATAAAGTCTGAGTCCCTGTCCCACTTTACTCAGCATGAGGAGGCCAAATTTTTCTTATTAGGCCCGTAAGTAAAAAATGAAAACCACCAAGAGCTTGGCCAGTGTCGTTGTGTCTAAGACACATAGCACATCCCAAATTTCAGCAATGAGTTTTACTGTGGGCAGCTGCATCTTTAAACCACGTCACGCCTTTTGTTTAAGTGATGAGCAAACCCCTGAAGTTCTCTTGAAAATCGTGATCAGATGGCAGTGGTCACCAATATAATGGCTCCCACTATCTTTAGGGTTGGCCCTTATCTGTTTTTGGAGGTATCTGGGGATTTCTCTGCTATGTCACGACCATGCATGTTTGGATATAGTCTAAAAGGCAGCATGGTAGTTTCCTCTTGGGTCCTGAACATGGCAGTTATTTTGGGTCAGAGACAACAGAGTATGGGAATGGGAAAGTGTGACCCAGTTTGGGATTACCCTCAACTCCATGTGAAAGACCCCTGCCAAAGTATCTCCAGTCTCAGGCGGAGGCAGGACTGGCTTCAGGGGCGTCTGTGTGATCTGTGTAGCTGCATGGGACTTCATGCTGAAAGCCCCCAACCTGTGCTTTAAGACCGTTTTCACTATCTTGAAATTCTTAGTAATTTTCGAAGAGGCCCTGCATTTTTATTTTGCACTGGGTCTCACAAACTAGGTAGCTAGTCCTAAATGGAGGAGAAAAATAATTTCTTTCAAATTTTGTATTGCTAGGTGACCTGTTCATAAAGAGAATCAGGAATAAACACGCTGATGGGGAAAGATTGGAGTTAATATCCCAGCAGATCATTTAATATTTCCTTGTTTATCGAACTCTTTCCGAACATCTGCTTTTGAGCCAGACGTTTTCATATGCACTGAAGACATAAAACTCCCGCAACTGTGAGAAACACGGCTTTGCCCCACATACCAGCTGTAGGGAACTTTCAATGTATTTAATTGATCTGAGTCTCTGTTTTCATATCTGTAAAATGGGAAGAATAAGGTCCATCTCACAAGGTTGTTGTAAGGATTAAATAAGAATATGGACAGAAAGTGTGAAGCTTACAGTTTAGCAGCTTGCAAATGTCCAATCACCATACTCCTCCTCATCATCTTCATGTTTATTATTGTATAATAATGCATGGATAATAGACTTATGAGACAGTGAGAAGTCCTCATCCTACCTGGTGAAAAGGGGTTGAGAGGATCTTGGGGAGGATATCTCCTTTGAATTGAATCCTAAAGAATGATGAAGTGTTAGCTCGTTGGGTGGTATTTATTTCTGAATGTTTTGAAGGATTTCCCCACAATGGTCTAACTATGGAGGGTCTAGGTATGGATTTTCCACTGGATTGGAAAAATTCGGGGATATTCACCTGGTAGCAATCAGAGGAACTACGTATATCCTTTGATTATGATGGTATCCCTATGCAGAGAGTGCTGGGTATCAGTAGAATTCACTCCTTAAGTTCTCAAGCTCGACTGAGACCATCCTATACAGTCTTCCCTATGGAAAGAGAATGGACATTAGCTGCAGGCCTTATTCACACATTGCTTTTGTGATGTGATTGTCATTAACATGTGGTGGTCAAGTGTCTTCATTCATGGCACTGGGCACTGTAGATGGGAAGAGTGTGTTCAAATACGACATCATCAGGGGCCCCTTAATGTTAGGAAGTAATGGGAGCCCCCGTAGCCTGCTAATTCAGGCCTGGACATCCACCACTCATTGTTTCCCTTGAAATTTAAGCCCTGAGTAAAAGCAAATGCTCTGATTTCTGTCTTATCTTAGGGGTGAATCTTGGAGCACATTAACACTCTGTTTGTTCATTTGTTTCAGAATCTAAGAGTGTGGATTTGTGGGAAAGACTGTGAAAACAGTGAGCTCACAGGAGGTGGGAAAGAAGGAGTAGAAAGATACCGAAAAACGACATAAATTAGGAAGTCTGTCGGGGGGTCAGATGCTGGGTTCAGAATACCATGTCTTTATAACAGTTTGATAGCCTTGCTTTCTGCTCCTGTTTCTTTTCTCTCTTACCTTCCCTTTCTGTCTCCCTCCTTCCCCTCCCTTTCTTACTCTCGTTTTCCCTTCTTTCCTTTTACTTATTAATTCAGAGGTACATCGCATACCTCTGTGTGCCTGTAATGACTTTGCAGTGTGTGAGCTAGGTCAAGCTAAACTCCGTCTCCCTGAGTTCTTTCTTTGTATGTTTTTGGTTAGGGTAGGCCACAGGGGAGATTCTAGGGCTATGTGGAGGGTGAGAGGCAAGCATCTGCCACTTTGTAGCTCACACACATTATCGCTGACCTGCTGACTCACCTCTATGGCATAAAGCAGCACCTGGGCCTGCCATTACTGTATCTCATCCCTGGCCTCCTTCAGCTTCTCCAACTCCTAGGCCAGGAATGTGTTTAACTCTATAACAGAGGGTCCTAGCTATTGAGTCCCTGTCCTGGAAGTCTGATTATCAGTTTTACTCAGGGTTTAAGTTTTAAGGGAAAGGTTGAGTGGTGGATGTCCGGGCCTGGGTTAGCAGTTTATGGGGGCTCCCATTATGTCCTTACACTAAGGGGTCCCTGATGATGCCATCTTTGAGCACACTCTTACCATCTACAGTGCCCAATGCCAAGAATGAAGACACTTGGCCACCACATGCTAATGACAATCACATCATAAAAGCAACGTGTGAATAAGATCTGCAGCTAATGTCCATTCTCTTTCCACAGAGAAGACTGTTCAGAATGTTCTAGACATGTGTAAAAACCATGGCCAAAGGAAAAAGCACAGGTAGATATTTCTGGGGACATACCCAGAGAGAGGAAGAGGTGATTGGGTAGAGCCAGCTCTATAGATTCTCAAAGCACCGGCTTGGTCTCTGAGTGATTTGTGAAGGCTCAGGAAAGGTGACCTAGTGCAGGACTTTGTACCACCATTTCAAGATGTCCCCAACAGACTCAGTGACCTGCTGACCTTCCTGTAGCCCAGAAAATCAACTTTCAGTAGAAAATAGCAGATTCCTTCCATGGAGTTTACACATCAGTCTAATGCCTCTGGCTTCTTAGAAAACTCACTAACAAATCTAAGTCTTGTAATATGGAACAATGGTCATTCCTGGGACTTCTCAAAGAGCTAGAAGACAACAACATAAATGATGAGTAGGACAAGTTTTAGAAGACAAGGGAGCAGTGTTGCAGCATGGTCAAGACCAGGACTCTGCAAAAGAAGGTCGCCTGATATCTGAGGCTTGAATTTTAGGGCTGGATGTTCATGAGCTGGTTGAGTTCATATCCTCTTCCTTGACTCATGAACATCCAGCAATAAAAATTCAAGTCTCAGATATCAAGAGACCCTCTGCTTTCAGAAATCCTCCACTGATGGATGCACCTTGACTACAGTGACTTCTAGCTCCCTGTTCAGGGCATCAGGCAACAGGAGTGACTGGATTGGTAGAAACTAGATTTTCACTTGAAGTTGTAAAAGTCACACTCCCTAATGAGAAACAACGTGGGTACTAGCTCAGCCGTGATCCAGGAAAGCAGCCCAGTTGGTAACACCCTTGTAAAAGAGACTGATAAATAAATAAGCAAGCGTCCAGCTTTTCTCCTCTTCGGCAAATGAGATGAAACAGCTGGCCTTGGAAAGAGGCCCTGTGCTTTGTTAACTGGAAACAGATTAGCAAACTCAATCAGCTGACTGGTTTTCCAGTCTGCGGCCTTCCAACATTTGAAAAAGGGAGTTTTTGTTGAACGTCTCTCTGGCAAGGGCCAGGCAGCGAATGACACTAGCCTGGCCTGAATGTTTCATGCTGGTGGGTAAAAATACTTTAACTTTCCTATGGGTCTTTGACAAAAACCTCAGGGAATTCTACTGAGTGCATGTTGTCAGTATTTTAATCAGCTTCAGCTGTCAAAACTCTTGTAACCCGCCTCTTCTATTTAAAATGTGTCTTCTAGGCATAAAATAATTAAAGGTGCAGGGCCATACAGTAGGCTCAGAGCCATTGCAATGTGACAAAACCCAATGGATAAAAGGTCTTATTTCAGGAAGTTTTAAATATAAATTTTGTTTTGTCAGAAGGCTGCAGGGCACACATTTTCTATACTGTCAAGCTTGATAGTAACAATATTTATATTTCAAATAAAAAGATTAAATTGCAGTCTTATGTGTTTCTGGTTTTCATCAATTTTTTTTTACTAGTTTATCATAGTGGTGCATCTCGATATGTCATCATACTTTTTTTTGCTGACAATACTTTTATTTTATTGAAATATTATGTCTTTTACTGTCAATCCCAGGGTTAAAATAACGAAGGCAGACAGCGCAGCCACTCGCGTTTGGGTGTTTTACAAACAAACGTCTTGCTTTACACCTTGTTGAAGATTTTGTGAATGCAAAACAACAAAACGAAAACGAAGGAGTAAACATGCTCAGACCCATGTGTTTAGTGGGTGTTTGAGAAAGCTTTGAGCTTTTCACTTGGGTCATTCGTGTGCTTTTTCATCCCAGCGTAGGAAAACAAGGCACAGGCAAAGCCAGCGGAGCCCGGGGAGTGAGCTTTTTGCCTGTGAATGGCTGTGCTGGCCGCCTGTGTCAGAGCTTGTTAGCTGCTGCAACTCAGCGTTTGCAAATGGGACCAGGCAGCCAGGGGAGTGTTCTGAGCCACAGGAGCAGAGGACTTTCTGAGTTTCTGGGCTGGCACAGCGTCAACTCTTCAATGTCATGCTTGACAGAGCAGTTTTGGGGCAATGTGAAGAGTGAATGTCTCTCACACCTGTTGGAATGAAGCTGGGCTGTGGCTGGGGCTCTGGGCCTGCTCATTTTGAAATGAAGGGAGAATGCCTGCTACAGTTAGTGGCTTCTCTTTCAGAGTGATTGCTTCCTCTGCTTCCCACGTACTGAGGGAAAGTCACCTGGTTAATCAGAACTCTTCTCTCCACCGCTAAGTTTATAAAGTGTGACCTTTTCAAGTCAGCTAGCCCCAAAGGGAGTACCCTCATCTGCGGTGGCAAAGTATATATGAGCAGTAATATCTCCCTCCATGCCCATGGCAGACATCACCAATAAATTTCAGCACTAACATTCAAACAGATGCACCCTCAGAATCCCCTTCATCATAATTTCCTAGGCAGCCATAACCAAGCAGAGTGGACAGGTCATCTTTGCCTTGCTAGCTCTTTCTGCAGGAGATATGGGTACTTGGCCAGGGATATCTAGCAGGCTCATGCCAAGCAATACTTGTTTTAATGGTGCAGTTTATTGCCCCCAGATAAATCACATTTTAACAATACTTTAATTCACATTCTGATCTCATTCATGTAGTCTCCATTTTGCAAGAGAGAAAAACCAAGACTCAAAGAACTTAAATAACTTGTCTGAAGGCATACAGTCACCAGGTGACACAACCTGGACTTGAACCTAGGACTCCTAATTCAGCATCCTGATCAAGAGATTTTGAGCATTTTAGTATTCAAAAAGTAGTATTTGGTAAAGAGGCAACTATGTAAAGCAGCTAGGAAAGTCCATGGGAAAATACTGCTGATCCCCATTTACCATGCTTCATGCTAGTTCCTTCCAAAATCAGGAAGCACCCCTAGAAAGTTTAGCTGCAGTTACAGTTTTTTATGAAGAGAAGGATGAAGTCTTTGTCAGGAACAACATGGTACTTAAAGAAGCACTGGCCGGGCGTGGTGGCTCACATCTGTAATCCCGGCACTTTGGGAGGCTGAGGTGGGCAGATCACGAGATCAAGAGATCGAGACCATCCTGGTCAACATGGTGAAACCGTGTCTCTACTAAAAATCCAAGAATTAGGTTGGCATGGCAGCGTGTGCTTGTAGTCTCAGCTACTTGGGAGGCTGAGTCAAGAGAATCACCTGAATCCGGGATGCGGAGGTTGCAGTGAGCTGTGATTGCGCCACTGCATTCCAGTGGTTGATAGAAGAAGCTTTGTCTCAAAAAAATAAAGAAATAAAAATAAAGAAGCACCTTTGCCATCTCATTTCTGTCCTCTTGTCTTGGGAGCTCCAAATGAAGTCAAATATTTTTCAGGTTGTTGGTTTGGGCTCCTCTTCCCGCTACACACCCATAATGACAGTATTTTCAAAATGTATCTATCAGTTAAAAAGTAGCAGCAACCTTATACTAAAATGGTAGGTAACATTTATGAACAGTTTCTCAGAAGCCAGACATATTGCTCAGGGTTTGGGATGTATTATTGTTTGTGCCTCATAACCAGCGCTTCATAGGGACTACACTTACTTTCATTCAAAAGTGAGACTCTTAACAGCCAATAGTGTGTGCCCAGGTCTATCCAGGTAGTTGTGGGAAGCAGGTGAGAGTCTGTGCGATGCTGAAGTTCCTGCTGTCCACTACTGCATTATATGTTTTACTACAGTGCCTCGTATTTAAGATGAAGCTCATGTTTTACATTTTGCTTATGAAGAAACTGAGATATAGAGATATTAAGAAAATCAGCAAAGATTACATAGCTGGGAAGTCAGTGGGCAGGGCTGGGCTGAAACATGGACAGATACCGGATGGTGGTGGGGGGTGGAGTATGGAATAGAGAAGGAAGAATGAACCACTGAACGTGTGTGGATGGAAGGAAGCAGGCCTATGTCCTGTTCTGGAGTGGAAACTCATGATCAAGTAGGAAGGACCTAGGCCACAGAAATACTTGGTATTTTTAAATGTTATTTTACCTATATTTAGACTGTCAGCACATCTGGAGAACGGAAAGTCACTTGAGACAGGATACCATATGAGGACAGTGGTAAGAGTCTTTTGCCATGCTGACCAGAAAGTCCACCCCTCCAGGTTTGTGAATGTTGTACTCCTACTCCCAAAAGCCAATTTACCTTGGAAATTAATGCTGGATGTTGCTAAATACTTCCCTGAGGGACATAGAATGTTCGGGAGCACAATGATCGTTCTTCCCTGGAGATTGCTCTTTGTATTTTATCTCCAGCATTCCCCTGATACATGCAGCCCCTAAAAGAGCCAAGGGAAAATAAAATAGTGGGGGAAAAAATGATAGGAGAATGTATTAACAAAAGCCTGATCCAGGAACCCTTTATATAACAGTGTCTATGCAATAATGTCATGTGGAAGGAATTCAGGTATGAGTGAAATAGACAAGACAACACAGAAAAGGTATGCAGAAAAACAGAGGGAGAAGCAAAGGGACCTATTCTGGTTATCTTATTGGATTAAAACAAAACTGTTGTATTATGCCTTACAATCTTCCAGATTGTCTAGGGCTAAACTGGAAGATTCTTCCGCTGATCTCACTTGGGACTTTACATGCAGCACTAGTCAGAGGGAGTCTTGGGATAGAATTGTCAAGAAGGCTTCACTTACGTGTCTAGCACCTCAGCAAGGAGCCTCCCTATGTGGCCTCTCCATGTGTTCTCTCCATCACTGTAGAGAAGCTTCTCACATGGTGACTTACGGCTCTCAAAAGTACAAAAGTGAAAGCTTCCAGCAGTCATTTCTGCTGCTTTCTATTAGTGAAAGTGAATGCAGGAGCAGCCTAGAGGCAATATGAGAGGCAGCCACACCAGGGCATGAATACTAGGAAGGTGAAGTTTACTGGAGGCTGTCCATGGAGTCTATCTGTTCATTGCGGGACCTTTTTGCTCTTCAGCTAAAACCCATATTCTTTATCATAACTATCAAGGCTTCTTACAATCCAGCCTCAATCTTCCCAGGGTCAAACTACTATGCTCTTTTAATACATACAATTTTGTCTATAAAGCACTCATTTTACAAAATGTCCTCATTGTTCCTTGCCCCATGTAATCACCTAGTTATCCTGGAAAAGCCAGTTCTATGGTCCTTACTTTCTGCCTCTAGCAGAATCAAAATGAATTATTTCATCACCTAGGCTCTTATAAAACCATTTCGGAAGTGAGGAGAAGATGGAAAAGAAGGAGGAAATGGATAAAGAGACATTTGTATGAATCGTGGGCAAGAGGGCAGGTCTGATGGCTTGAACTAACAATCAGATGAACATAGAGTTAAGAAATCTGAAAGTATTTTTTTAAAAATGTGTACACCCAAGCACACACAAACACACACACACTGAAGTTAAAATGATACATGCTTGGACTCAGACATTACTCTTGTAGAAGGCTTTTTTTCTCCATGTCTAAAGGACATAGACTACCTGAAGACCTATTGATAATGTCACTCCATTTAAACTTTTATTGCTATAGCATTTCTCAGAATGCAAACCCTGTCGGCTGTGTGCATATCCCATGCCAGCCTGCACATGGCAAAGGAAACTAAGGTATTGGCTAAATCTGAGTCATTCACTCAAGGAGGCATGTTGGATGCCTGTCTCCTTTTATCTTTATGTCTTAAGGTATTTAGTAGCAAAGATAAGATTAAACAAAAGGAAAGGAGGGTGAAGTAGAAAGATGCAGAGGGGTCTTATGGAAGCCAGGCATACAAGGGATGGGAGCCAGGGCTGGAATATTGCCAGTGGAAGCAAAGAAATCACCCCTTCCTGCAATCACATCAGCTTTTGAGTTTAATTCTCTGCAGGTCTCTCTCTGCTGTCTTCTTTCTCTGCCTCACTGTATGTGGTACGAACATGACTAGGCCATAGCAAACTACATTCTCAATGTCCACAACTTAAGACCCAGAATGCTTATGTCCCAATTTTGTTTTCCTAAGCAGGGAAAGAGCTTAGTAGTCCAGCTGACTACGTAGTTAGCTGGACTACTAAGTGACAAGTGACCCATGTGGCAAGTGAAAATTTTTGGTGCAAATGTACATGACCACTGTAGGAGGGACTAGGGACTTCACTTGCTACCATGTGGTTTTGGAGGTCTCTTCATGGATCTTAGAAGGGAGATCTCAGATAAAAGGCTGTGGGGTGGATGGGAAAAGATCCAAAAATGCATACTAAACTTTACAATTATTTTTGGTAGATGAGAAAACACAACGCAGAGACTTTATGTTTGGAGAAATAGGCTCTTTGGCACACTTTGCATTGAGCGTGAAGACTGTCTTAGTAGGCTACAACCCAGAATCTAATTCAGCACCACTTCTGCACGGTTTTCTTATTGTTCTCAAACACAATTTTTGTTTCATCATAGAGAAAACTATCATTATGACACAAACCACAGCCCATTGACTTTAGGGTTGACAGATCAATTGAATGCCTGGTATGTAACATTAAAAATGGCACTCCCCAAAACTCCTGGAGGGGACATTGCTAACCTCTGGTGTTTCATAACCTGAAATGCATAAGGATAGAAGTCTGTAGAAAAAATTTTTAAGAAGCAATTTTCAAATAGGTGATTAATAGACCTGAAATTACTGGCAAAGGAGAGTTTAGTTATCAAAAGCCAGAACAGTCATTCTTGAGCTTAAGCAATAATGTGTCATAGGGTGGATTCCCACATTTTCTTTATTTAGGAAAATATAAAAGAGCCCATCATAGTTCACCTCAAACCATCGAATGACTTTTAAGGCTTCATTGAGAAACTTAAATCGTGTATTTTGTGAAAGATAGAAAGCCAAAGTCAACAACAAAATAAAACAATGTGAAATCAGTATTCTAACTGTATAAAATCATAGAGTAGGGATTTATTATGTGGCTCTATTCTAAATTTCAAAAAAATAAAGATATGAGAGGATTCACTGAAGCACAGAGAAAACAAGACCGCTTCAAAAGCTGTAACCAAACTCCTTAAAAAGCACAAAGAGATCTAACAGGTCTCTAGAAACAATATAGATGATCTCTAGTCATCTCCTATAGGAGAATTGGCTTACATATTTATTTAATTGCTGGTCATGCTTAAATCAGTTTCCCAGGACTTGTCAAAATTGGAAAACATTCTGAGATATATGCTTCTGGAATAAAAGCAAAATTAAAATGACATAGTTCAAGGCAAAAGCTGACAGTCTGCATGGTCCTAAAGTCATACTTAAAGGAGGAATTGATTTTTCTATTAGGGGCTCTCAGTTCTAGAAAGAACAATGCCCACAATGTGGAAAGTTACCATAGAGAAGATTCAGGTTTTGTTTTGCTTTTTGAAATGGAGTCTTGCTCTGTCCCCTAGGCTGGAGTGCAGTGGTGCAATCTTGGCTCACTGTAATCTCCGCCTCCCAGGTTCTAGTCATTCTTGTGCCTCAGCCTCCCAAGTAGCTGGGATGACAGGCACCCACCACTATGCCTGGCTACTTTTTATATTCTTAATAGAGATGAGATTTCACCATGTTGGCCAGGCTGGTCTCGAACTCCTGACCTCAGGTAATGTGCCTACCTTGGCCTGCCAAAGTGCTGGGATTACAGGTGTGAGCCATGGCGCCCAGCCACATTCAGTTTTTTTGGGGGAAAGAAAATCAGCAAGAAAGAATGATGTGGAGAACAATATGCTCATACTGAATACTACCATGAGCTGTTATTGACAATACCAGCAAATTAACCAGGGGGGTTGGCTGGTTTGATGATAAGGAAGCTGTCACTTTCTCTGCTGAGATTGATATGCCTGATGACGTTGGTATAATTGATGTCTGTTCAGTGATACCCAGCTCTGTCCCAGAATCTGTGCAAAAATGTCTGATAGTTGCATCCAACTTAAAAGTGAAATAGTAGGAAGGAGAGTGTCCAGATGGTCACAGATGTTCCCAGATAAAAAAAGAATTTTTAAAAAATTATTAAAAGCTATTTAACAGATGCCATATTCAACAAAAGAATGGTTCATTGTGCATGCATTGATTTTGGAGAAATATCTGGGCTGTGTGAGCTGAAGTGGGAGCAGGGGCTCTCAATACCCTAAGAGTAATTTTCCCTAGCCCTGACTTAAGTTTTTGTGTGGTCAATAACGTTTCTACCAGGTAAAGCATGCCTTTCTTCGGGAATATCTGGGATCATTTGTTCCACAAGAATGACAGTCTCTTCTTTTAGCTTCCATCATGAAGTCTCCTCAAAGGAGGCTGAGCACCCCAGGGGTCAGTCTTTGCCCATACCGAAGTCTGCAAGGTCCTGATTCCTCGTCTAAAATCAAAGGTAAATATGGCAAGTGATAAACATGTCGAGTTGCACCAGAAAACAATTCAGTATGCACTGTCTCTAGTAGATGTATGAACGAAAGGCCACAGAATGGCAAAGGGGAGAGTGATTGATTGCACAGCAGTCAGGAGCGCAGCATACAGGAGTTCTATTTAGGACAGAGGTCAGCATACTAAGGCCCGTGAGCCGAATCTGACCTGCCACCTGTTTTTTTTGTTGTTGTTGTTGTTTTAAAAAAAAAAAGAGAGAGAGAAAGTTTTGTTAAAACAGAGCCATGCTCCTTCCTTTATGTATTGTCTATGACTGCTTTTGCATTACAGTGGCAGAAGTGAGTAGTCATGACAGAGACTGAATGGCCCATGAAGATGAAAATATTTACTATCTGGCCCTCTACAGAAAAAAATGTGCTGATGCGTGGTTTAAGAACTCACTTTAGAGTCTCTCTTCTGTCAGGGAGACCTTCTTTCTTCACGCAACCCATAGTGACTCCCATATCATCTCACCCATGAATTCATTTACTTACTCATCTTTCGATGAATATTTATTAAGTTTCTTCTTGTTTTTCTCCAGTACATTATTATTATTTATTTTGGCACTTGCAATGGTGAATAAAAGTTAGTCTTTTGTCAAAAGACTTGAAGCACAGGGAGTAAAGTATTTTGTATGCAGTGGATTTGGCTTCATTATCATTGCTTTTGTGGCAAAAGTAGTGAATATTAATAACATAGTATTAATAATAGTTATTATTTACTGAGCTCCGGCTATACATGACAAACTCAGTGGAAACTATTTGACTTCCATCATCTCGTTTATTCCGAACCCCGAGACTATGAGGTAGGCATTATCCCCATTATACAGATGAGGACACTGAGGCTTATAAGTATCATGACATTTGTCCAAGGTCACGTAATGAGAAAGTGATAGATTGCTAAATGAAACCCAGATTTACTGAAAGCAAAGTTCATGCTTTCACAATGGTCAGATGTGTGTCTGGGCTTTGTAAGGTTTCTTGCCGACTTAAATGAGGAAATGGAGACTGGAGTAAGGAAATTAAAAGCCAATTTATTCAGCTCCCAGGCGAGGTTCTATGGTCCTGGAAAGGGGCCAAAGAAGTCACGCTTCTCTTCTTGGGGCATGGGGTTTCATAGGGAGTGGAGGTAGCTGATCGGCTGCAGGGGAAACAAAGTGGAGGTAGTTTCATTGGTTATGAAGGGACTGGGCATGGACAAGATGAACAAAGCGGAGGGATTTTCATTGGTTATGAAGGGACTGGGCATGGACGAGATGAACAAAGTGGTGGTAGTTTCATTGGTTATGAAGGGACTGGGCATGGACAAGATGAACAAAGCGGAGGTAGTTTCATTGGTTATGAAAGGACTGGGCACGGACGAGGTGAGCCACCATTGGCAGCCAAACTGGGCTACTGGCAAATGGGCTGGTTGAGGACATATGGGGCAAGCTGCCATAGGGCAGATCTTTGGCGGGATTTTTCAAAATTTTGGCGGGTGCATAGTTTGCTGATGAGTGCAGGACTGAGATTGGAATGCGGAAATGGGTGTGGGGAGCCCGCGTGGAGAGGGCAGATGCTGAGTAATGTGCTGAGAATGGTGACGTAGTTTTCAGGCATGGAGAGAGAAGGGTGTGTCCATTTGGCTCCCAGTGAGGCAACCGGCCTTACAAGCTTCAGTTTCACTCAATATATATTTTCTCTGTGCCTGATCTTCCCTTGACCTAGCTAGGGACAGTGAACACAGAGGAATGATCATTATCTCTAAGAACGATGTGCTTTGGTGGTGGTGGGGGGGGGGGGGCAGACGATGGAGGGGGAGGCAGCGGGTTCTTGATTCTAACCTAAATGAAGCATTGCCCTGGCTTCAGGCTTAGAGAGGCTGTGCCTAAGTTCCATCTCCTGAATAACAAGCCCTTGCAAATAGCAACGCTCAGAGGACGTTCAGCATTCCGTAATCTGTTGCTACAACTCCCAAATATTTGTCTTTATCACAAGGAAGAACACTGAGAAAATGAAATCTAATGACTTATATTTCTTGAATAAAGAACATAAGCCCATTTGCTTCCACGTCACATTCCTTTACTCATTACTTTCTTTTAGAAAATTAAATTAGGGGATCCTGTAAGTATTTAGTGTGTGCTTAATTATTGGTAAATTTTGTTATTATTATACAATCCCTCACTCAGAGTGCTGACACTTCATAGCCTCTCCCAGTCCTACAGGAAAGCACCTGAATTTTGATTCTGATTCCTTTGGATTCTAAGGGCACAGAAGCTGCTTAAACAGTGGATAGGGTTTATGTGACAAAGCAGTTTTAAACCCAAAAAGGCCCCATCAGCCCCACGAGGCAGATGCCTCTTAAATCAATCTCTGTGGAGTTGGATGGCAGGGTCTGTTACATCACTGTCAGCTTTCTTCCATCCATAAGAGGAGGAAACCTCCCCAACTCCCATACCTCTGAGATCTCGTCTTTCAGAAGAAAGGGACTTAAGAGAGAATGGACGGACCCTGCATCCAGGAGACAATGAAAGTCTCTAACAGAGAAGCCAGTCTCTCGTGGACATTGTTGGCAGACCATTCAATGCTACAACATACCCCTCCTAATAGAAACTCATGTTATTCCATTTTTAAATTTACATTTTATGTTTCTCATCTTCTTAGGTAGCCCGTATGCCTCCAACCACAGCATCAAAGGTGGGCTTGATTTGGTCCTAAGGAAATTATCTCCCAACCAGTGATTGTTTCATAAAAGGCATGTGACTCCATCATGCCACTGGGATACAAGTCACAATTTGTAGGGGAGGCTTCTTCCCTCTTCTAGAAATTTCTGTAGTTACACTTTCCAACAAGGTAACCCCTAGACACAGATGGCTACTGAGCACTTGGAATGTGGTGAATCTAAATTGACATCAGCTCTTCAACAATTAGTATGAAAAAGGATTGTAAAATACTTCTTTTTTTTTTTTATTTTACTATCGATCACATACTGAAATGCTGGCATTTTTACATATGTTGGGTTAAAGAAAATAGAATTTAGTAAATTTAATTTCACCAGTTCTTTTTTTATGTTTTAAAATGTGAGTACTAGAAAATGTATAGTGATATCTGAGACTCCCATTCTTTTTCTACCAACAGAACTGTTTTTGAGTGCGCCTCTCATCTGAATATTGTATGCAGAGAGAGGCCAGGGCCTGCTGTGGCCATCCTGCTGTCAGACTAAAGCCAGCACAGGGAGGAGGACAGAGTGAGGAAGCAGAGCCAGAATCTGAGGTCCAGAGGACCTCTGCACTTCCAGTTATGCGACCCAGTCAGCCTCCTTAGTATTCAAGCACGTTTCCAGTAGGGCTTTCTCTTACCTGCTTTTAAAGCATTGATACTTGTACGTGGCCTAGAGGCCTTATTTCCTGAGAGCTTAGGGAAGTGGGTGCACTGAGGTATTGGTTTTTAGATTACAATGGGGAAGAGAAAGGCTGGCACCTCCCAAGTCTTATGGCCAAGCTCCATAGGAGCCAGGCAATTAGCTAATGCATTCTGCCTCTTGGAGACAAGATACAAAGGTGCTTCTCAGACCACCAAACAATCAGTGATGCCCCAGAGCTGAGAGTCCCCATTGAGAATAAACTCCTGCAAGGGCACTGTGGCACAAACAGAGCACAAGCTTTGTGGCCTCAGCACCCCCTTCACCCACACTTGGAGAAAAAACGAGGCTTAGTCAACCTGAACAGGGGGAACAAGTGGGCTGGTGGCCTCCTTTACCTTTGCTCCTCCCTGGCAACCCACCCCTCTGCACACCATTCCCTGTCCTGGAAGGCAGGATTCATCAATAAAATCCTTGCTGTCTGGCTCTCAGTTGGGTTCAACCACGGAAGCATCGGTAGGGAGATGAGGAAAACAGAGAAGTGTGTGATTGTGGTGTTTATTCCTCTGGGTCCCTCCCTGCGGGTCAACAGAAGTGGCTGCGTCCCTCACTTACAATCACGGCAATCTATTAGGTGGTTCTCTCCCTCCAGGTGTCCTACAACCCCTCCCCACTTCCCTTGTTCCTTCAGGTCTAATGATAGAGTAATGGTGCCTCCTTGGTGCTAAACCCTGTGGTTCACTTAGACCATGATCATACCTTCATCAGTACTCTGTTTATCAAGCTTTCTTCCACTGTTCCAAGTTGATTATGATTGGAACATTGGAAGATGATGATGGTCTCTTTTAGTCTCCTATGACTTTCGTTTGAGCAGGTTATATTACAAGGTCACCAAGGTCTCAGAATGCCAGATTCCAAAATGAAGGCCGTCCTCTGAGCAGACAGTAGGAAAGTGACTAGTGGACTAGGACAGGAAGATGAAGGTAGCTGGAACAAGCCACATGGGGTAAAAGAGGGCAGAGGGACCCGTCCCACTGACAGTGACTTGATTTTGGACCTATCAACGTGGGGAGCCGGGGAGTCAGGTTGCAACGTCCCAATCTTCACTCTTGTCTTGTGACCTGTGACATCTATATGCAAATATCAGTCAATTTGGGATCCGTAGGCTACTGCCTAGAGTTTCTAGGACCTTGTTCCAGAGATCTTAAACGTACAGTGAGTTCATATTGAATGAGATTCCTGGAAATGCCACAAAGGACCGAGCTGTAATAGGGAGGACATGTTGACTGTACAGGATTCAGGTAGCTATAATAAGTGATGATATGATGGTCTGATTCAGCCCAGAGCAAAACTGGAAGTTTGATTTTAAGCTTGGTGCAATGTGCATGTAGCCTGTGCGTGTAGCCGGAGCTACTTGGGAGGTGGAGGCAGGAGGATTGCTTGAGCCCAGTAGTTCAGGTCTGTAGTACACTGTAATTGCACCTGTGAATCATAAGCACTGCACTCCAGCCTGGGCCACAGAGTGAGATTCCACCTCCAAAAATCAAAAAGAAAACGTCTGATTTTAGCATCCTTACCTCTCTCTCTCAACTCCACTGTGTTTCCTTCATGCTCATGAACTTCCACCTCTTCTTTCTTTTACCTCTTAAGCTTCCCCATCCTTGATGTCCATTGACACAATATTTTTCAAACATTAGTCATTCCTTTATATGCCACTTTAAGATTTTTGCCAAATAATCATAAGCAATATGTATTTCTTTAATATAGTCTTTAAACTGACTTGCTTTTTTTTTTTTAACTTTATGTTACTTAAATGCCTTGTGCTAAGCAAAGATAGGTATGAAATCACAGATTTAATAAGAGTTATAGTTAAACTGTTTTTTAATATACATACAGATACGTAATGTACATAGGAATGATAAGAAGAAAATTTGTGTACCAATTTAATTATTCCAGGTATCCCTTGATTGCTGGGTGCCCCAGCTCAAGTTATCAGAAAGACTCAGGGCAGCCCTCTTCAGCAGATCTCCATGTGGTGATGGCAATGTTTGTATCTGTGCCGTCCAATACAGCAGCCACTAGCCACATGTAACCATTCACACCAGAAATGTAGGAAATGCAACCGTGAAACTAGATGTTTTTAATGTAATTTTAATTAACATAAATTTAAATGTCAATAGCCACGTTATGAGAACAATGATATTGGCAAGCACGGCTCTGGAGAATCTGCATTTAAAAACAAATCATAATAGAAAAAAAGTAACGAACCTTGGGCCAGATACTGTATTACTTCATGAGTGTTTTCATAGATTTCTTTTCTTACTTGTTCTTAAGAACCTTGTGAGAGAAGCATTACCTCATTCTGGTGGTAGGCAGAAGTAAAAGATGGGAGGAATTTCCAGTGGGTCCTTAAATAAAAAACAATGAAGGCATTCTGTTATTTACACACACACACAGAGAGGGAGAGCTGTAAGTGAGCAAATTGTCATCCCATCCCAACTACATTCAAGATTTAAAAGGTTGACATTTCCTTTTTCCTTCTCTCTTTTTTTAAACACGCAGCCCTCCTTATTAACCAGATATCTTTATTCTCTAAATATTTACCACCCAAACAAAATTTACAGTTTAATTTGCTGTATAAAATCATTTATTGACTGATAAACCTCATTACTAAGCTCCAGCACAACCCCCTGTACTCCCGACAGTTTTAATTCTTGTAACAGCAGGCTACTGCGAGAGAAAAACAATCCTGTCAAATTAACGACGGGGGTCTAAATTATTCAAATACACTAAATCCATGCAGAACCGTTCCCCCGCTCATAATTTTTCTTTGGGAGCCAACAATTAACCGGCAATATTCTAACTTAAACAATGACGGCCATTCTAAAGGAATTCTGGGAAAAGGGAATGTTCCACCTTCCCAAATGTTCTTCTGCGCCTGAGGGCGTACAAAGGATGACCTCTGAAGGAGTCCCTGTTGAAAGAGAAGCTTTTCTCTGCCCAAACATCTCACCTCTTCAGAGCATATGTCCTCTGTGTCTTTCTTTCCTGACACCTAGGTCAGAGACTACATTTTGGATATTAGGGTGTGTGTGTCTACGAGTGTCTAGCCTCTATAGCAGGTGTGTGTCAGCCTGCAATTAGTTAATTGCAGATGCACCTTTCTGCCTGTGGGGGAAAAAGTGCCTCCAGTTTTCTACCTGCAAATGCAACCAAACTAATTACTGAGCTGCTGATTCAGAAGACTGGCCCACCTAATTGAGCCTACAAAATAGAAAAAGAAGAAATCTCAAAATGATCTGAGGCTCAGAACACATGGCAGAGAGCCCTTTCACATTTAAAAAGCATCTCACATTTATAAAGAAAATCTTTCCCACCATGTTGGGTCTCAGTCACAATCTGGACACGGAAAGACCTTGGGTGTTGGTGGGCATCGTTTGTTGATGTAATTCCCCATGGTTTGCGGCTCCCTAACAGCAATGGATCCCTAAGCATGACACCTAATGTAAGAGTTCTTGAGTAAAACAAGAATTAGGATGTTGAGCTTGACAGTTCATGCATGCATGCATGCATTCATTTTTTCATCAAATATTTATTGAGTGTCAACTATCTGCCAAGCACATGGCACCTAGCATCATGGTGCTAAATGTGGAAAGAGAAGTGAAGGAATGACACTTCACAAAGGGCTTAGCCTTTTACATGAGGGTTGATCAGAATGTTTGAACCAGAACAACCTCCAAGGTTTGTTAAAAATAAAGATGAATTAGACTCACCTTAGACAGATTGAGTCGAAATCTCTGGGTGGAACCCAGGAATCTTCATTCTAACAAGAACCCCTGGGTGATTCTTAGCACTTCAAAGCAGGGGAGTCTCTCCTCCTATCAGAGAGCATCAAGCAACAATGGCCATAATAGAAATGCTGCTATCAATGGAACACACAAGATACCTGGCAAATATTGGTACGGGAGGCACTGGGCGCCATATGCAGGGTCCTCACTTAGATCCGGTCTAGAGGCACATATATACCATAGAATACTAGGAAGCCATAAAAAAGGATAAGTTCATGTCCTTTTCAGGGACATGGATGAAGCTGGAAACCATCATTCTCAACAAACTGACACAAGAACAGAAAACCAAACACTACTTATGTTCTGTCTCATAAGTAGGAGTTGAACAATGAGAACACATGGACTCAGGGAGGGGAATATTACACAGTGGAGCCTGTCAGAGGGTGAGGGCTAGGGGAGGGATAGCATTAGGAGAAATATCTGATGTAGATGATGGGGTGATGAATGCAGCCAACGACCGTGGCAAAAAAAAAAAAAGAGTTAGGGGTGGTGCAGCCTAAGCCAGGCCTGTGTGCACAACTCCCAGGGGTGCCTTTCTCACTGTGAACAATGGCAGCCCTCCCCAGGGTGTTCATGGGGGGCCTTGTTTTTCTGTTATTATTTGTTCATAATTTTGTTTTCTTAAACATTTTATTTTACAGTCGTTTTAGATTTGTGAAAAAGTTGCAAGGAAAGTACAGATGAAGAGTCCGTACCTTGCACCCGTTTCCCGTTTTTGACACTTTGCATTAATGTGGCTGTTTGTCACCACTGATGAAACAATACTGATACATGATGATTCACTGATCTCTCTACTCTCCTTGGATTTTCTTTTTTTTTTTTTTTTTTGAGACGGAGTTTCGCTCTTGTTACCCAGGCTGGAGTGCAATGGCGCGATCTCGGCTCACCGCAACCTCCGCCTCCTGGGTTCAGGCAATTCTCCTGCCTCAGCCTCCTGAGTAACTGGGATTACAGGCACGCGCCACCATGTCCAGCTAATTTTTTGTATTTTTAGTAGAGACGGGGTTTCACCATGTTGACCAGGATGGTCTCTATCTCTTGACCTCGTGATCCACCCGCCTCGGCCTCCCAAAGTGCTGGGATTACAGGCGTGAGCCACCGCGCCCGGCTCCTTGGATTTTCTTAGTTCTTAGTCTCCTTTTCCCACTCAGGATCCAACATTACATTTAGTCATCGTGTCTCCTTTGGCTCCTCTTGGCTGTGACAGCTTCTCTGACTTTCTTTGTTTTCGATGACATTGACATTAAGGAGTAATGGCCAGTTATTTTGTAGAATGGCCCTTGACTGGGGTTTCGGCCGGTGTTTTTCTCATGATTGGACTGGGGCTGTGGGTTTTTGGAAGGAAGAACACAGGCACAGTCATTTCTATAACATCCATTCACTTCAAAGATATGTAGTAGCAACATGACTTATTTTGTTTTACTTTTATTGTTGTATAATAGTTGTATATATTTTTGGGAATATATGTGATAATATTTTGATACCTGTATACAATGCACAATGATCAAATCAAGGTTAATTGGGATATCTTTCACCTCAAATATTTATCTTTTTGTGTATGTGTTGACAGCATTACAGATATTTTCTAGTTATTTTGAGATAGACAATAAATTATTGTTAACTATAATTTTCTAATGGTACCATCAAATATGAAAATTTATTTCTTATCAGTGTATTTTTGTACTTTTTTTTTTTTTTGAGACAGAATCTCACTCCGTCACCAGGCACCAGGCTGGAGAGCAGTGGCGCGACCTCAGCTCACTGCAACCTCCGCCTCCCAGGTTCAAGCAATTCTCCTGCTTCAGCCTCCCGAGTAGCTGGGACTACAGGCACATGCCACCATGCCCAGCTAATTTTTTTGTATTTTTAGTAGAGACGGGGTTTCACCATGTTGGCCAGGATGGTCTTGATCTCTTGACCTTGTGATCCACCCACTTCGGCCTCCCAAAGTACTGAGATTACAGGCGTGAGCCACTGCGCCCATTTTTGTACTCTTTAACCAACTTCTCTTCATCCTCTTTCCCCTCTTCCTTCCCGGTTTCTGATAATCACCATTCTACTCGCTGCTTCTATGCTATTTTTTTTTTAGCTCCCATATAAGAGTGAGAACATGTGATATTTGTCCTTCCTTCCCTGACTTATTTCACTTAACATAATGACCTCCAGTTCCATCCATGTTGCTGCAAAATGACAAGATTTCATCCTTTTTTATGGTTAAATAATATGCCATAGTGTATATGTGCCTTTTCCTTTATTCATTCATTCATTGATGGGCACTTAGGTTGCTTCATGTCTTTGCTATTGTAAATATTGCTGCAGTAAACGTGTCAATTTGCGTCTCTAAATCCCACCACGCAAGAGAGCACAGGATGCCATAGTGTCTCAGGATATAGATCTTTCATCGAGACTGGGAAATGTGGGAAACCTGAAAGGAGGCAGCTTTTTAGCTGAGTCCTGAAGAATTGATGAATTCTTTTAATATGCATGTATTGAGTGTCCTAGTACAGGATGAGCATTAAGAACATAATGCAGAAAAAAAAAAAACAAAACAAGGCCAGTGGTCTCGCAGAGACCCAAGTTAAAGTGAGGGGTTCGGGCATTTAGTAACATAAGTGGTGGTTAATCAGGTGGGGACATTGTGTTTCAGTCCTGAGATTTTGCCTGCAAAGGTTTCCTTCGGTTCTCACATCTCTGCATCCGTCAAGCCCCTCTGGGAGGATGCTCTGTAAAGATTTCAAAGCCCTTGGCTTACCTGGAGTTGTGTGCTGATTTGTGTACATGGAGCACAGTGGAGAGGGGAGGGGACGTGAGTGCCATGTGGGACAACATCCATTTGATCCTTTTATATGTAAATGTGACTTTAAATAATATTTTGTAATGACCTGCATTTCTGTTAAGAAATATCTCCTGATGATTTATCTTTCTGCAATTACGGCAGCCTAGTGATCTTGTTAATTAATGCCAAGGAGGGTATTTTAGCACCTCGTTAAAGATTTTCCCTTTCAGGACACCAATGCTCTCATACACAGCCAGGGGCAGAGAAAGCCATTTTCTTGTGGGTGGAAACTTATCTTTTGATCCCCTACTTCTTCCTTTTCCTCCCCTTCTTCTTAATATAATACTTTTTTCCCTTGTTTTGTGCCTCCTCTTCCTTCTCCTCATCCTGAGTTCTCTTCTCCTCTCCTTTTTCTTTATTCTAAAACAGTTGCCTCTTGTTCTGAAACATTGTTTCAAATATATCAACTATCATCAGTGTATTTCATTCTCCTGGAAAGATTGTTTTATTTTACTGTTTAGTTCCGTGTGTTCTATTCAACAAATTTTGTTTGAGAGTCTTCTGCATTCTGAGTTCCCTTATAGACATCATGAAACAATAGTCAACCAGAGTCATGCTTTGCTGCTAAGACTCTTAATTTTGTCCCATAAAAAACGAGGAGTTCACATCCTTCGTAGGGACATGGATGAACCTGGAAAACATCATTCTCAGCAAACTGACACAAGAACACAAAATCAAACACCACATGTTCTCACTCATAGGCGGGTGTTGAACAAGGAGAACACATGGACACAGGGAGGGGAGCACTATACACGGGGGTCTGTTGGGGGGAGGGGGGATAGCGAGGGGGTGGGGAGTTGGGGAGGGATAGCATGGGGAGAAATGCCAGATATAGGTGAAGGGGAGGGAGGCAGCAAATCATACTGCCACGTATGCACCTATGCAACAACCTTGCATGTTTTTCACATGTACCCCAAAACCTAAAATGCAATTAAAAAAAAATAAATAAAATAACAGGAGACGATCCATGATGGCCGAATAGGAGTGCAGTTCCCAGTGAGAACGCATTTCGAAACGAGTTTTTACTGCCCACAGACCAGGATATTCCTAGGCAGAAAAGCACCACGAGTCTCCAGTATGGCTATTTCAGCTGGCGCAGCGGGTGGCCACACAAAAACTCATACAAATCTGGGCGAGCATTTCAGTTGGCACCTGGAATGCCTGGGAGACAGAGTTGCCATTCAGCTAAAAAAAAAGAGGGGGCTGAAACAGGGAGCCAGGTGATCTGGCTCAGCAGGTCCCACCCCCACAAAAACTAGCAATCTGAAACGCTCTGGATTGAGAGTTTCACAGCAAGCACAGCTGGACCCAGGACAGTCCAGCTCCTTTATGGACAAGCAATTGCTGAGAGATTTTATCACCACCAGGCCTGTCTTACAAGAGCTCCTGAAAGAAGCACTAAACATAGAAAGGAACAACCAGTACCAGCCACTCCAGAAACATACCAAATGGTAAAGAGCATCAACACAATGAAGAAACTGCATCAACTAATGGGCAGAACAACCAGCTAGCATCAAAATGGCAGGATCAAATTCACACATAACAATATTGACCTTAAATGTAAATGGGGTAAATGCTCCAATCAAAAAACACAGAGTGGCAAATTAGATAGAAAGTCAAAACCCATCAGTGTGCTGTATCCAGGAAACCCATCTCACATACAATGACACACATAGGCTCAAAATAAAGGGATGGAGGAAGATTTACCAAGCCAAGGAGAGCAAAAAAAAGCAAGAGTTGCAATCCTAGTCTCTGATAAAATAGACTTTAAACCAACAAAGATCAAAAGAGACAAAGGAGGGCATCACATAACGGTAAAAGGATCAATGCAACAAGAAGAGCTAATGATCCTAAATATATACGCACACAATACAGGAGCATCCAGATACATAAAGCAAATTCTTAACTACCTACAAAGAGACTTAGATTGCCACATAATAACAGTGGGAGACTTTAACACTCCACTGTCAATATTAGACAGATCAACGAGATAGAAAATTAACAAGGATATCCAGGACTTGAACTCAGATCTGGACCAAGCAAACCTAATAGACATTTACAGAACTCTCCACCCCAAATCCACAGAATATACATTCTTCTGAGCACCACATCACACCTAGTCTAAAATTGACCACATAATTGGAAGTAAATCAATCCTCAGCAAATGCAAAAGAATGGAAATCATAACAAACGTCTCTCAGACCACAATGTGATCAAATTAGTACTCAGGATTAAGAAACTAACTCAGAACTGGACAACTTAATGGAAACTGAACAACTGGCTCTTGAATGTTGACTGGATAAACAATGTTATGAAGGCAGAAATAAAGATGTTCTTCAAAACCAACAAGAACAAAGACACAATGTACCAGAATCTCTGGGACACATTTAAAGCAGTGCCTAGAGGAAAATTTATAGCAATAAATGCTCACATGAGAAGCAAGGAAAATTCTAAAATCTACACCTTCTTATCAAAATTGAAAGAGCTAAAGGAGCAAGATCAAAAAAACCTCAAAGGCTAGCAGAAGACAAGAAATAACTAAGATCAGAGCAGAACTGAAGGAAATAGAGACACAAAAAATCCTTTAAAAAATTAATAAATCCAGGACTGGTTTTTTGAAAAGATCAAGAAAATAGACCACTAGCCAGATTAATAAAAAAGAAAAGAGAGAAGAATCAAATAGATGCAATACAAAACGGTAAAGGGGATATCACCACTGATTCAACAGAAATACAAACTACAATCAGAGATTACTACAAACAACTCTATGCACATAAACTAGTAAACCTGGAAGAAATTGATAATTCCTGGACACTTGCACCCTCCCAGGCCTAAACCAGGAAGAAGTCAAAACCCTGAATAGACCAATAAGAAGGGCTGAAGTTGAGGCAGCAATTAATAGCCTACGAATCAAAAAGAGCCCAGGTCCAGATAGGTTCCCATCTGAATTCTACCAGACATACAAAGAGGAGCTAGTACCACTCCTTCTGAGACTATTCTGAACAATTCAAAAAGAGGGACTCCTTCCCAAATCCTTTTATGAGACCAACATCATCCTGATACCAAAACCCGACAGAGACTCAAAATGAAAAGGAAACTTCAGGCCAATATCCATGATGAACATAGATAGAAAATCTTCAATAAAATACTAGTAAACCGATTGCAATAGCACATGAAAAAGCTTCCATCCGTCACGATCAAGTAGGCTTCATCCTAGGGATGCAAGGCTGGTTCAACATACACAGGTCTGTAAACGTAATTCACCACATAAACGGAATCAAAGACAAAAAATACATGATTATCTCAATAGTTGCAGAGAAGGCCTTCGACAAAATTCAACAGCTCTTTATGCTAAAAACTCTCAATAAACTAGGTATCGATGGAACGTATCTCAAAATAATAAAAGCTACTTATGACAAACCCACAGCCAATATCATACTGAATGAGCAAAACCTGGAAGCATTCCCTTTGAAATCTGGCACTAGACAAGGATGCCCTCTCTCACCAATCCTATTCAATAGAGTATTGGAAGTTCTAGCCAGAGCAATTAGTCAAGGAAAAGAAATAAAGGGTATTCAATTAAGAAAGGAGGAAGTCAAATTGTCTCTATTTGCAGTTGACCTGATTGTATATTTAGAAGACCTCATCGTCTCAGCCCAAAATCTCCTGAAACTGATAAGCAACTTCAGCAAAGTCTCAGGATACAAAATCAATGTGCAAAAATCACAAGCATTCCTATACACCAATAACAGACTTAAAGAGAGCCAAATCAAGAACGAACTGCCATTCACAATTGCTACAAAGAGAATAAAATACCTAGGAATACAACTAACAAAGGATGTAAAGGACCTCTTCAAGGAGAACTACAAACCACTGCTCCAGGAAATAAGAGAGGACACAAAGAGATGGAGAAACATTCCATACTCATGGTTAGGAAGAATCAATATCATGAAAATGGCTATACTGTCCAAGGTAATTTATAGATTCAACGCTATCCCATCAAGCTACCTATGACCCTCTTCACAGAACAGGAAAAAAACCACCTTAAACTTCATATGGAACCAAAAAAGAGCCCACATAGCCAAGTGACATCCAAGCAAAAAGAACAAAGCTGGAGATATCATGCTACCTGACTTCAAACTATACAACAAGGCTACAGTAATCAAAACAGCATGGTACTGGTATGAACACAGAGATATAGACCAATGGAACAGAACAGAGGCCTTGGAGGCAATGCCACACATCTACAACCATCTGATCTTTGACAAGCCTGACAAAAACAAGCAATGGGGAAAGGATTCCCTGTTTAATAAATGGTGTTGAGAAAGCTGGCTAGCCATATGCAGAAAGCAGAAACTGGACCCCTTCCTGACACCTTACACTAAAATTAACTCCAAATGGATTAAATATTTAAACATAAGACCTAACACCATAGAACCCTAAAAGAAAACCTAGGCAAAACCATTCAGGACATAGGCATAGGCAATGACTTCATGACTAAAATACAAAAAGCACTGGCAACAAAAGCCAAAATAGACAAATGGGATCTAATGAAACTCCAGAGCTTTTGCAGAGCAAAAGAAACAATCATTAGAGTGAACTGGCTACCAACAGAATGGGAAAAAGTTTTTGCAATCTACCCATCCGACAAAGGGCTAATATCCAGAATCTACAAAGAACTAAAACAGATTTGCAAGAAATAAACAAGCCCATTTGAAAATGGGCAAAGGATATGAACAGACACTTTACAAAAGAAGACATATATGAAAAATACTCATCATCACTGGTCATTAGAGAAATGCAAATCAAAACTACATTGAGATACCATCTCATGCCAGTTAGAATGGCGATCATTAAAAAGTCAGGAGACTTTTTAACTGATGCTGGAGAGGATGTGGAGAAACAGAATGGGAAAAAAATTTTGCAATCTACCCATCTGACAAAGGGCTAATATCCAGAATCTACAAAGAACTAAAACAGATTTACAAGAAAAAAACAAACCCATTCAAAAGTGGGCAAAGGATGTGAACAGACACTTTTCAAAAGAAGACATTTATGAGGCCAGGAAACATATGAAAAAATGCTCATCATCACTGGTCATTAGTGAAATGCAAACCAAAACCACATTGAGATACCATCTCACACCAGTTAGAATGGCAATCATTAAAAAATCTGGAGACAACAGATACTGGAGAGGATCTGGAGAATTAGAAACACTTTTATACTGTTGGTGGGAGTGTAAATTAGTTCAACCATTGTGAAAGACAGTTTGGCAATTCCTCAAGTACCTAGAAATAGAAATTCCATTTGACCCAGCAATCCCATTACTGGGTATATATGCAAAGGATTATAAATCGTTCTGTTATAAAGACATATGTACACCTATGTTCATTGCGGCACTGTTTACAATAGCAAAGACCTGGAACCAACCCAAATGCCCATCGATGATAGACTGGACAGGGAAAATGTGGCACATATACACCATGGAATACTATGCAGCCATAAAAAAAACTATGAGTTTGTGTCCTTTGTAGGGACATGAATGAATCTGGAAGCCATCAGTCTCAGCAAACTGACACAAGAACAGAAAATCAAACACTGCATGTTCTCACTCATAGGTAGGTGTTGAACAATGAGAACACATGGACACTGGGAGGGAAGCATCACACACTGGGGTCTGTTGGTGGGGATTAGGGGAGGGACAATGAGGGGGTTGGGAGTTGGGGAAGCATAAAGTGGGTAGAAATGCCAGATATAGGTGATGGGGATGGAGGCAGCAAACCACATTGCCATGTATGTACCTATGGAACAATCCTGTACATTCTGCACATGTACCCCAGAACCTAAAGTGCAATTATATATATATATATATGAAAAGAATGAATACAAAAGAAAAAAAATGAATGAATGAATGAATGAGGGATTCTGTGGTCCAGTAAATGTTTTTAATGTTTTATGTCCTATCCCTGCAGATTGTCAAATTCTGGCCTAAAGGCCAGATCCAGACCCCTGCTTGTTTTTATAAATAAAATCTTATTGGAACACAGCTGCACCTCTTCATTTACATATCATTTGTGTCTGCTTTTCTGATGCAGTGGCAGGGTTGAGTAGTTGCAACAAAGGCCATTTGGTCTGCAAAGCCTGAAATATTTACCCTCTGGCCCTTTACAGAAAAAGTTCACTGACCCTGCTGTATCCCATCTTTGGAGATTCTGGATGCCCATTATGTATTTAAAGAGTGAAACATTCTGCAGTCAGGACACTTGTTTAATTCTTTTCCACCCATTTCCCCTCCCCCATATTTGATCATAGAATCCTCTTTCAATTCATCTTCTTATACATTGACTTGGGAACATTTTTCCTGGAGGTAATGTTCAGCCTTCAAAATTCTCTTCTCTGCCTGATTTTAATTTGGTTTTCTCATCTTCCTGGCTTTCTGTCTTCTGGCTTGATTTGCAGTAGAGCCAAGTGTTTTACCCCCAGACAATCCAAACCCGAACCCTACCCACTGTTCCTTAGCCTCTGTGGAAATATCTTTCTGTTCAGGCATGAAAGCGGGGATTCTCCTTGGCTCCTATCAGACACCATTTATCTTTCCAGGAGCAGTGATGTCCAGAGCCCCGGTTACCATGAGTGGGAAAGCAGGTTAGACTGGTTTTCTGTTTTTGAGTTTCCGCTATTGTCTCATCTGACTCATCTGAAGGAAAACTCATTTTTGTTATGATTCATTTTTCTGAGCATTTTTTGAAGCCAAGAGTAAACTGGGATGACCTTGAGGATCGGCCAGCCTTAAAGAAAGAGGACATAGTAGTGCTGAGAAGTCCCAGAAGGCATAGATTTTCCCTGAGTTTCAGAGTGAACCTGGGAGAGCTATGAAAGGGGAGATACTCTTCCTTATCCTGGAAAACAGGGAGGTGGTTTGGGGAGACATAAAACAAACAAATAAAAAACCACTAGGATTAGAATTTAGTGCTTGGAGAGTAGGGGAAAAGTAGAAATAGGTTCCCATGTCACTTTCCAGTTCTTCTTATGAATGAGGCTTGAAGGAAATGCTGGGTATCATGTGGGAGGTGGAGGCGGATATCTTTCACCAGGGTTAGTGAGGATGTAGTCAATAAGCAGATGTCAGCCACAGAAAGAAGAGGAAGGTGTTGTCAGAGCCAGGCCAATAACTATAGGTCTAAGGAATCAGCCTGAAGTCGAGGGCCAATGCACAAAGCCCCCTGTAAGTGTGGCAGGCAGAATTGTAAGAGAATGTTTTCCCCCCAAGTCTGGAAGATTTCCTGCTCTAATCTCCAGGAATATAAATATGCTGGATATTACTCTCATGATTTTGTTGCATTACATGACAAAATAGATTTTGCAGATGTAATTAAGGTTACCAATTCTTTGACCTTAAGATAGGAAGATGAGTAGTTTTATCCAGTTGGTGGCAGGAGAGGAAGTAAGAAAGATTTGACTCACAAGAAGGATTTGGTGCACTGCTGCTGGATTTGACAATGGAGGGACTAGAGCACAGCCTCCGGAGCCAAGGGCGGTTTCCACTGATGCTAGCAAAGAAATGGAGACCTCCATTCTATATCACAAGGAACTAAACTCTACCAAACCTAAATGCGCCTGGAAACATGCTCTTCCCCAGAACCTTCAGATGGGCGTCCAGCCTGGCAAAGTCCAAAACATTTACCATCAGACTGTTTAAAAAAGTGTTTGTTGGGCCGGGCGCCGTGGCTCACGCCTGTAATCCCAGCACTTTGGGAGGCCGAGGCGGGTGGATCACGAGGTCAAGAGATCGAGACCATCCTGGTCAACATGGTGAAACCCCGTCTCTACTAAAAATACAAAAAATTAGCTGGGCATGGTGGTGCGTGCCTGTAATCCCAGCTATTCAGGAGGCTGAGGCAGGAGAATTGCCTGAACCCAGGAGGCGGAGGTTGCGGTGAGCCGAGATCGTGCCATTGCACTCCAGCCTGGGTAACAAAAGCGAAACTCCGTCTCAAAAAAAAAAAGCGTTTGTTGACTTCTGATTCAGTCCATTTTGGGGACTTTTGCTGTAGTTCAGATCTGGCCAGAAGTTATTTTTCCTAGATCACCTACAAATAAATGCAGAGTGAGTATATAAATCTAGATTTCTGTAATTTCAGAGTTAGAAGGGCTCCTGGAAACACTTTGGAAATATTGCAGTAAAGAAAAGAGAGGAGCCCAGGAGCATGAATAAGGGAGAAACCATGAACGGAAGGGCGTGGAATAGAAGTTGTCCATGGGACAGATTAGGAGAGACTATGTATGCCAAAGCCAATTTGGAGGAATAGTCAAAGAACACCTGGACGGGAGGATGCAGATAAGCTGTGAGCTGAGATGGGCAGACCAACCAAGGATTAGAAGTGGAGTGACGATGTACATATCAAAAGTGCAAAAAGCACATAAAGAGCAACCCCCTCTGGGAAAACCCAATGTAAACTAAGATCTGAAATATGAATCCTAGCAGCATGAGAGTAAGTGGGTGGGGTGCTGGAGGGATGGCGGGCTACCAAGTGTTACAGACCTGGAGAATAGTGGATACAAAGCCCCAAGGCAAGACATGGCATGCAGTGATTAAGAAACAAAAACTCAATGTGGATCATTCAGTCTGAACATTTTTTGAATCTCACCTCACTCCAGGTGAGACAACTCCCTCTGGTCATCCCCAAGCTAAACTTGTAGCTGAGACTCGTCAGCTACATGGATTTGTTTGAGCAAAAGTCTTCCACATATGGGAAGAAGATACTAGCTCATTGTTCTGGTTTGTGAGTTAAAAAATAAAATAGGTCCGAGTGCAATGGCTCATGCCTGTAATACCAGCATTTTGGGAGGCTGATGTGGGCAGATCACAAGGTCAGGAGTTTGGGACCAGCCTGGCCAACTTGATAAAACCCCGTCTCTACTAAAATACAAAAATTAGCCAGGCATGGTACAATCCTGTAATCCCAGCTACTCAGGAAGCTGAGGCAGGAGAATCATTTGAACCTGGAGGCAGAGGTTGCAGTGAGCCGAGATTATGCCACTGCACTCCAGCCTGAATGACAAAGTGAAAAAAAAAAAAAAAAAAAGAAACAACAAAACAAAAATTCCTGATATTAATTATCTGAAGCTACCTGATTCTGCTGTGAGCTATATTATTTTTGCCTATAATTCAGCAAAAATAATATAGCTTTTTTAGATTAAGGGAATATATTGAAAATAATATCAAATTCATTTTAGTTAAACCACATTCATCAGTGTTGTATTGATGGATCTTAGAATATATAAATAGAATAATAGTGACTAATGAGTGAAGATATTATCTTTTTCTGATAAGTTTGGTTAGACAGATTTAAACGTAAAATAACTAAAGGTCTTAAATTCACTCTTTAGCTCTTAAAGAGATCCAGCGATTGATATAAATAAGAAACAAACAGAGAAGCTTTCTTTTTGGTGCTATTTGCTGATCTTTTACTCTTCATGTAATATCACTGAGTCTCATTGTTAGTATCCTAGCACTCTACTTCTAGATTAAGGAATTATTCTAAAACTTATATTCAGTAGTTTTTTGAAATTTTACTGCATATTCTAATTTGAACAGAAACCTAAGACTAGAGTTTTGTTTATTACGATGATTCCCCTATAGCAGGAATAAAAATGAAATTTAAATGCAATTTTCTTCCAAAAGCTATGCTACTTCTTCACGCAGACGTTCACCGAGTTCACTAAAAAGTCAAAAGCGAGCCTGCTATAGGAGCCTATGGCTAAGTCTGACATGTCCTGGACAATTCTCCAATGGAACAGAGAGAGGACTCCAAGGATAAAATATGAACTGTTTTCCTGAAAGTTTAATTTCCATGACTTGATTTCATAAAAAGCAATTTTCATTATGGCTTTTAGTTTGCTCATAATTGAAAGGAAAAATTCTCCCCCTGAGAGATTCTCCCTAGATAGCTGTCTTTGACAGTGATATGTCTCCCTCTTGGCCAGAAGCCACATAAATGGGTCCCCCTCATGTTAGATCATTAATTGTTCTTCATCAGGTCTACATGCACTAAGCTGAGAATCTAGGCAATTATGCAAATAAGTCAAGCAAAAACCAATGCATGTGCTCCAGTGAGCCACAATTCTCATTGACAGTAGCTTTGACTTGACTTGTCCAGATAATTGCTTCAAGTTCTCTATGACCCTACTGCAAAATGTGTGAGTTCCTTGAAAGAGTGTGTGACTTTTTTTTGGACAATGCCACCATCTTCTTAAATGGAAGGGGTGTGGGGAGGGATGGATAATGATGGCCTTTGTTTAAAACAAACACAACTTCTGTTAGTTTGGGATCCCCAAGAAGCTGACCCTGAGACAAGACTTCAAATAAACATGCACATGGTTTATCCAGGAGGCAATCCCAGAAAACATGAATGGATAGAGGGCTGGGAAAGTGAGATAGCAAATTACCTCTGTAAGTAAGAGCTTACTCCTACTGAGGAACTCTGAGAACCAGTGTAGAACTCTGCTTAGAGTTCCCACCTGACAGAGATACACAGACACCCAGCAGTCATTCTTGAGTGCTTTATCTGGGGGCATTAACACTTTAGCACTTGGGGCAGAATGGGCTCCAACCTACAGAGAAAGCCCTTAGGCAAAGAGATGCAAATGCTGGCCTGAGAAGTTTGGCTGGCAGGCCCTACAATGATAAATCCCAAAGCCATATTTATAGGGTGCCAACTTTACCCCCAGACTTCTTCAAGCCAAAAATCCTCAATTTTGGGGACCCCTGGTCTGAATCAATTTTTCTTCCATTCTATGCTTTCAGAACAAAGATAGATGTTTGGAGATGAACTTGAAGGGTTGTGATTCTCCTGGAGAAGGCAGACATGAACAGAACTTTGTAATCTATTTGCAAAGCTAGTGTTATTTGAGATACTCTGCTTAGTCGCCAAAATGACATATGAGTCTAGTGACTCCTCCTGGGAAATGAACTTTAAAATGCTACCTATTCTTACTCTCAGATACCATTTTTTTGTTTTGAATATTAAAGCTGAAAGATCCCAATGCACCTGGTCTTTGATTTGTATGTCTTTCAACAGCTTTTGGCTCAAGGTAATATAATTCTGACTAGACTATTTTCTTTGGGAGGCTACATGTGTAACCAGGCCAAGCCAAATCAGCAAGTATTTATGTAGCACTTAATATGTATCATGATTACAGAAGGTAAATACTTCTAAACCACTTGCTGTGTTGTCTGTTCTAAGACAACCATTTTCCCCCTCATTTTCTGTGGTATTATTGGCAAATAAAGCTGGAAAAGAAATGAAAAGAGAGCTAACAATGGCATTGTGGGATGGAAAACATAATTTCTTTCTCAGCATTTTGGTTCACATCATATTCTTAGAAAGCTCAAATACGTAGAATTCAGGAATTTTCACTAAAATATTTACCACAGAATTCTTTATTATTTCAATTCCAAGTTCTTTTAGGAATACTCTAGGATATTAGATTCATTCCAATTTCATGTTGTACAGAAATGTAGGGTAATCTTTTGTCTCTGAGGTCTACATATATACACAAACACCCAGAAAATAGTTTTTAAGGAAGTAGCCCTTGCATGTCATCCTCATTAGCTTGAAAATAATTTCTCTCATCCTTGATCCCTTTCTATAATGCTTTGTGCTCTGAGAGCCTCCCTTGCCTCCCCTGAACGAGTGAGTTGTGTTTCTGATTCCCTTTGCCAATCTCTATTGTATATGTCTATTTTATGCCCAGAATGATAAATTCCTCAGAGTAGGGACAGTGTCTTATTCATTATAAAATTCTCCTCCTTTCCCTCCTCATCCTCCTCTTCCTCCCCTTGCTCTCCGTCCTCCCCGCTCCCCCTTCTCCTTTCCCTCCTTCTCCTCTTTCTCCTTCTCCTTTTCCTTCGCCTTCTATTTCTGATAGATTCTTGCTCTGTTGCCCAGACCGGAGTGCAGTGATGCAATCTCAACTCACCATGACCTCTGCCTCCTGGATTCAAGCAATTCTCCCAGGTAGCTTCAGCCTCCCAAGTAGCTAAAATTACAGATGTGTGCCACCATGCCTGGCTAATTTTTTGTATTTTTTGTAGAGACAGTTTTTTGCCGTGTTGGCCAGGCTCGTCCCAAATTTCTGGCCTCAAGTGATCCATCCACCTCAGCCTCCCAAAGTGTGGGATTACAGGTATGACCTACTGCACCTGGCCTTGTTATTATAAAATTCTTCTTTTGCTTAAGACAGAGACTAGACATAATGTATGATCACAAATACTTGCCGAGTTGACCTAAAGAAAAGCTTTATTCTGATAAAGGGTATCCCACAAAAAACAAACAAACAATCCACACCAAATATTATTCTTAGAGGTGAAATATTTAAAGCTCTACATTGAGATTGAGAATAAAATACGAATGTTCCCTATTATTACTTCTATGTAATGTTGCATGCAGGTCTCACTCAGTTTCAATAAGTGAAGGAACACAAATTTTAAAAATGCAACGATGAGAAATAAAGGAATGTAACCATTGTTAGCAGACATTCACAGTATTGAAAAGTAGAAATCTAAAAGCACCTACAAATAAAATATAAGAACTAAGAGCTCAGTTTATCAAGTTTACGAAATACAAAGTCAATATGCAAAAATCACTTGTATATCCATATGCAAACTGTAAATAACTAGAAAATAAAATTAAGACAATATGGCATTAACAATATCATAACACATATTAAATTGTTAGAAATAGCCTAATGAAAGATGTGTAAGACTTCTACAAAGAAAACTATAGAATATAATTGAAATACATTAAAGCAGACTTAATAAATGGAGGCATATAGCAATATGTTGATTATTTTCAAATGTATCTATATGTTCAATAAAATCTTTAACAATTGATAGGTTTCTATACTTGAATAAATGAACAAATGTCTTCTAAAATTTGTGTAGAATTTTCAAGGGCTAAGAGTAGCCAAGACAACCCTAAAGAAGAAGAAAAAAGGTGGTAGACATATACTATCAAATATCAAGACTCATTTTAAAGCTACAGTAAATTAGACAGTGTAGTATTGAAGCAAGGATAGAATAATAAAGTGATGCAAAGAAAAGAGCGTGTCTTAGTTCATCTTGTGTTGCTACGAAGGCATACCTAAGGCTGAGTAATTTATAAAGAAAGTAGGTTTATCTAGCTCATGGATCTGTAGGCTGTACAGGAAGCATGGCACCAGTGTCTACTTCTGGTGAGGGCCTCAGGAAGCTTCCAATCACGGTGGGAGGGGAAGGGGAGTGAGAATATACAGATCACATGGTGACAGAGAAGCAAGAGACAGCACGGGGAGGGGTGCTACACCCTTTTAAAAAACCAGATCTCCCTCTAAGTAATAGTGCAAGAACTCACACTTTACCACAAGAACGGCACCAAGCTGTTCATGACGGACCCTGCCCCCATGATCCAAACACCTCCCACCAGGCCCACTTCCAACACTGGGAATTAAATTCCAACAGGAGATTTAGAAGGGACAAATATCCAAACTATTATGAGGGAGTGCAGAAACATACACGTCATTCACTTTATGGCATAGATGACTGGAGAGAATTGGGAAAAAATGGGCCTTGCAATAAATGATGCCAAGTCAATTATATTAATTTTGTCCACATGGACAAAAACTAAATGTTTATCTCAAAGCAAACACAAAAATTAATTCCACATGTAGATCTAAATGTAAAATACTAAAATGTTTAGGAGTTAATGCAAGAGAGAATCTTGATGAACTTAGGGTTAAAAAAATATTCCTTAAGCTAGACTTAAAAAGCACTAACCCTAAAGGGCAAGATTATAAACTGCCTAATATTAAAATTAAGGACTTCTGTGTATGTCTTAAAATATCCATTAAAAGAATGAAAAGATAAACTATAAGATAGCCATTATATTTGCAATCATCTAACAAAGGGTTTATATCACACACACACACACAAATCAATAATAAAAAGAAAAGCAATATAAAAATAAGTGATATTTAAATGGTTATAAGCAAAGTAATAGTTAACATGGAAAACAATAACAAGCATTCTCCAGGCTGCAGTTACTAAAACATTCATGCATTGCTGGTGGGAGCAAAAATCGAAGCCACCACTGGAACATTTTCAACTTTTACCAAAGTTTACATACACATACTCTGTAACCCAGAAGTTTCACTCCTGCTATATACATGCAACAAAAATGCATTTGTATGTACACCAGAAGCCTCACAAGTAAGAGTGTTTATAGAAGCATTATTTTTAATAGCCAAAAACTGAGAGCAAGCCAAGTTTCCCTCAGTGATAGAATGAATAAATAAACCTTGTGTTAATATAGTGAAATTCTATGTAGCAAAAAATGTATTGTGGATACATTTCACAAACATAATGTTGAGTAAATAAAGCCAGATGCAAAAGAACATATATGATATGATTCCATGTATATGGTATTCAAAAGTAATCAAACGTTATTTATGCCATCAGTAGTTGAAATAATCATTACCTTTGGCTGACTGGATAAGGTCATAAGGAGAGTTTCAGTTTGTCAATGATGTATTTCTGATCTGGATGGTGGTTACATGGGTGTGTTCAGTGCGTAAAAATTCACTAGGTTGTATAGTTACAATTTGTATACTTTTCATTCTTCTTGTTATATATTTTTAAAGTATGGTAGCAAGTGTGAACCTCATTGGATTTGTGCAATGATTTTCAAAAGTATGACATTTTGCCTGGATTGCTCTTCCCCTAGCTATCCTCTTGGCTAGTGTGGCATTTGCAGCCCATGTCTGAAAGTGGTCTTGTGCTTGCCAAGTTTTTTTTTTTTTTTTTTTTTTTTTAATACAGAGGGTAAAAAGAGTACAGAGTGACTGGACAGGAAATTGGAGAGTTAACAGAAAGCCAGTTCATATAAGACCTTTTAGGCTTTTCTAGTTATCTATTATTCTATAACAAATCACCCCCAAATTTTATGGCTAAAAACAACAATCTTTATTTCTCTAGCAAACCTACAGTTTGGGCAGTGCTCAGCAAGGATGGTTCATTGCTGCTGCACGTGGCATCAGCTGGGGCAGCTTGATGCCAGGGTTGGAGAATGTGCTCTTTTATACAACTGGTAAGGTGGTGTTGGCTGTTGGCTGGGAGCTCAAAGGCTGTAAGCTTCTCCTTAGGCAGCTTGAACTTTCTCATATTGTGGTGACTGGGTTCCAAGAGAAAGTGTCCCAAGAGATCTAGGCAGAAGTACTTGGCATTTTTATGATCTAGACTTTCAAGTCACATAGTGCCACTTCTACCATACTCCATTGATCAAGGCAGTCACAGACTCATATGTAGTTTCAAGAGGTTGGAGCATAGACTTCTCTTTATGGGAAGGTAAGAACATAGACTTCTCTTTATGGGGAAGTAAGAAGAGAATATTGGATAGGTCATGCTATTTTGGCAACCGTAGAAAATAAAATCTGCCATATAGGCCATGGAAAGGTGTTTAATATTTCTCTTCCCTTACAGGGTTTTGAGCAGAGAAGTGACATGACCTGAGACTTAAGATATATTTTGCCTTATTATTTTACCTTATATTTTTGTATAGTCTTTGATACCTCAGAAAAAACTTTGTCCTGAAACATATGGGTAATTACATGTAGGATTGTGACCCTATAGAAGTCAAATGCCCAGCATATTATAGAAGGTTGCCAAATACTAGATCCCTTAATACTCTAACCTGATCATATCCAAATGCTAGGTCTGGGCAAACCTAAGAGCTGTGGGCAAATTTGCAAGGTCCTCAGCAGTTTTGTAAACAGGCATCTGCATGAATGAGGGAAGAGGGTAGAGGAGACCAGTTTCCTTAGGCTGGGGTGCTGGTTTCCTGGGTAAAGACCCTTGCTGCCCAGAGAAACAACACAGAGGCAATATCTGTTGGAATGTGTCTTGACTCTTATGGTAGAGCAAATCTGCTATTTATTTGGAGAGCTTTCCCAGTTCTTACACAGAGGCAGAAAAGTTTTGGATGAGGTGAGTGGAGAGAGATAGTGTGCCTTCTTTCTATCTTGGGCCTTAGAGATTTGAGCAATAGATCTGCTCAAATCCATGAAGGTAAGGTAGATAAGTAGGTCACAAGATGAGAGAAGAGAGAAGCCCAGGGAAAGACTCAGAAAACTGGATGAAATGATCTTTAGGTTACTTTTAAAGGACAATATAGCATCATGGAAAAATAGTGGGTTTAGCCATCAAAGAGTACTGTATTTGAATCCTACTCACTTTACCCGCTAGTTGTGTGACCAAGGGCATGTAATGAAACTGCATTTTAGTCAATCTCTTAAAAAATCAAAGATAATAATAGCCAGCAAAGAGCATTTTGAGGATTAGATCTGATAACATATGCAATACCCTTAGTACAGTTTATAGTAAACATTCCCAAAATGCTAGGGCCCTTCCTCTCTCTAAATTGCCTATATTTATTCCTTCTTTTTTATTCTCTGGGTTGGTTGCCATAGTTAAGATTTCATATACTTGACCAGTACTCCTGAATACTTTTTTCTAGAAATAACATATCAAGTCCAGAAAAGAAGACTCACTGAAGTTCTAACATTTTTTTTCATGGAATTAAACAAACTTGGGAAGTAGGTTGAGTTGTTTACTATGAATGGGAAGGATAGTGGAGCGAAGAAAAATGAATTCAACATTTTCTTTGACTTGTAACAGCTGTAGCATTTATTTAATTTTAAAAACAAAAATAAAACTCTAAAGAGGAAGTAGATGGACTGAATCCACAGAAAGTTAAATAACAGGGACAGACACAGTGGCTAACGCCTATAATCCCAGCACTTTGGGAGACTGAGGCGGGTGGATCACGAGGTCAAAAAATTGAGACTGTCCTGGCCAACATGGTGGAACCTCATCTCTACTAAAAATACAAAAATGAGCCGGGTGTGGTGGCACATGCCTGTAGTCCCAGCTACTTGGGAGGCTGAGGTGGGAGAATTGCTTGAACCTAGGAGGTGGAGGTTACAAGGAGTCGAGATCGTGCCACTGTACTCCAACCTGGGAGACAGAGCAAGACTCCATCTCAAAAGAAAAAAGAGAGAAAGTTAAATAATAATTTAGTGGATTGCTGATAAAACAGAATTTAGAGATCTTTCCTAAATCTAATAATGCCCTATACCTAAGTATATTTTGGAGCCAGTGTGGTAATCACCACTGTCATTGTCAAGAAGCACTTGTCATGTTTTTTAATGTCCACGAAATGTGGCTGGGAATGAGGCACAAGTTGCTGCCATCTTGTTGCTCTAGAGGGATGATACTGATGGAATCAGGTTATAAAGGAAGACCACAGTAGTTGGCTAGAGCCAGTTCTTCCCAGCTCATGAGAATAGATTGTGTGCATTTTGTCCTAACTTCCTGTTCACTATCATGGGTCACCCTTGTAGCTTGAAATCAGAAATCATAAGCCATGCTGGGAATATTTACATCACGGAAATTGGCAAAGCCACAAGTCTGTCCTTGCTTACTCTCCAAGGCTAGCACACGCCTGGATTGACAAGTCAGGAAATAAAACATTTAAGCAGCTTCATTAAAAGGTAAAGAAGGTAAAGAAACTGTATTACACACAAAGATTTGGTCTTATTTTAAATAGACAAATAAAATGTATGTACTTGAGGCTAGAGAAAACTTTTAATTTAGAACTTCTATTTTGAGTTCAAAATGAGTGGAATGAAAACCATCTAATTTAATTAAAAAGAACTTCATTCTGTTTGAATTCAGTGAAAGGGGGATTTTTAAAGAATTGATTTTTGTTTTAAAGTTCAATAAAATTTTATTAATTTAATTAGTTCCTATCAATTTTTAAATAAGCTGTGGCTTAGATTAAATTTGCTCACCCTCTCTCTCTCTCTTTCTTTTAAGCCAATCTCCTCTGAGCATATTAATGGATCTGGTCTTACAATTTTGCAGATGGAACACCATGGTGCTTTTAAATCAAGTGCAAGTTTGGGGCCAGGATTTTGAAGTATTGTTTCCATTAGGGTGGTGAATGGGAATGCAACCTATGAACCGGGAAAAAAAGAATTTGGCTAGAAGCAGGAAGGGGATTCTCTTTATGGCAGCTGTTAATTTAAGCCAATTGCACTGGGCATTGTGTTCCGGAAGTTGATTTAAGAGCCGGAGCAGGTGTCAGACACGCAGGATAGTCTGACTCTGCGTTCCAGGTGTGGGGGCATGGGGTGAGCTGGGGGAAGGAGGTGCATCATGCAGCACAATCGGAAGAGGGTCACCTTAGAAGATGAGGGACCTACTAGAGGAGCCCTGATGAGTTCAAAGATCTTATCAGGGCACATTAGTAAATTTAGAGGAACAAGTAAAGAGAATCAGTAAACAGGTTAACAAGAATGGAATTACATTCTGAGCCATGAGAATCCAAGTGTGATAAAACGTTTTTCCAAATGTTTTCTTCAACATTTTGCCCTCACATGATGCTTTCTAAAAACAGGGATTTGCAATCAAATATTTTCACAATTGAGGGGCATACTCTAGCTACTCTTGGAAATACACAATGGACATTGGTGTATGTAAAGCTTTGACGAGTATTAGAGTTAATAAGGCAATTTATCTTTGCTTAACCAACTCCTTTGAGCACAGAATAATTTTTGGCATCACAATCTCCACATTCATGTTCTGCAGAGGATCAGTTTAAGACACGGTATAGTGGGAAGAGCTTGGACTTGGAATACAAATACTCCCAGGCCCACATTTTAGCTTCTGCCACGTTATAAGCAGAGTGAGTTTAGGAAAGTCGCCTCTGTGAGCCTCAATTTTTTTAGCCATTAAACCAGGAGAAAATAATACCTTAGCTTGCAGGAAAATCTGGAGATAAGGTCTATAAAGAAACCAGCACAGCGCCAGGCACATAACAGATGTTCAATGCAGGGTGGCCTTGGACCCTCCCCGTGCAGAGGCAGGTGAGAATTCAAAAGAGAGATTTGCCTCACAGGGAAACTGTTGAAATCAAGAAGTGGCAGAGAAGTTTGCAGAATCCAATAACCTGTCATCTCCTCTTGATACTCCTGCTTTCTTGGGGCAAACTCAGGGAGATCACTTCATTTTGAGCCTCATTTTCCTCAAGACAAACTGTTTGTCAGTGACAGGAGTTGAAGGGCTCATTAAATAAAATTTGGGGCAGGTAATGTAGGCAAAATGTGCACACAGGGTCAGCCTTCTGAGTTTGTTATGAGCAATATCTATTGTTGAGCTTGTTTTCTTTTTCAAGCCATCTGTAAGAAAAGAGTTGTATCTCCTAGAGGGCTCCAGGATCGGAAATGAGAGGATTAAATGAGATGATGTTTATAAAAACTTCAGCCTAGACGAGATACAGTGTCTCACGCTTGTAATCTCAGCACTTTTGGAGGCTAAGGTGGGTGGATCACCTGAGGTCAGGAGTTCGAGACCAGCCTGACCAACATGGTGAAACCCCTTCTCTACCAAAAATACAAAAAATTAGCTGGGCATGGTGGCATGTGCCTGTAATCCCAGCTACTCAGGAGGCTGAGGCAGGAGAATTCCTTGAACCCGGGAGGCGAAAATTGCAGTGAGCCAAGATCGTGCCATTGCACTTCAGCCTGGTCAACAATAGCAAAACTCTGTCAGAAACAAAAAATGAAAAACAAAACAACAACAAATAATACCTCAGCATAAACAACAGCGCTCTGGAGAGAAGAGAAAGGCCCTTTGCATTGTGAGAATATCCAGACTTTGCATGGTTTTCCTTTGCAGCTTTTCTCCAGGGGTGGAGATTGCCTGGGGGTTTGTGGGGTGGAGTGATCAAGGGATTAGCATCCAGGCAGTCTTTTCCCAGCTCTTCAGTCATTTTTAACACAGCCCTAAATTGGCTGAGTCATGAGTAGAGGATTGGTTCGGATATTCATTTCTTACATATTTGCCCTGTAGTTTACTCACGCCAGGCATTTTGAGTTACTGGGAGTATTGAGAGGAAGAAGGTGCAGCCGCCTTCTGTGTCAACAGCTCCTGGCTGGGGTGGGGGAACAGATGTACATGCTAACTGATCATTAAACCACAAAGCCATGAATGCTGGGATAATCCATGAAAAGTGCTTAGAATACTGTCTGAGCACATGATGAGGGCTCAATACATCTTGATTACTATTATGATCAATATAATTATTATTATTAAACACACAGGTTGCAATGGGAACATCAGGATGGGTGGGTGGATTGGGGACGGCTCATTTTGCCTGGAAGCTCAGAGAAAACTTCACAGAGAGAAGGCGATATTTGAGTCTTGAAAAGATGAGAATGTGGCCAGTTCAGGAGAGGGAAAGTGCATCCCGATGGTCAAATAAATATGTAGAAAAGCTTTGGTATGACTATCTGAGCCACACCGAGATGTCTGCAGGTGTTTTAGCAAGGCTATGACATGAAAGGGGTGTGTGTGTGTGTGTGTGTGTGTGTGTGTGTGTGTGTGTATGTATGTTAGTGGCTAAAGACAAAAATCAAAAGACGAGTGAATAAAAATCAGTTTGAGAAAGTGTTGGCTCTTCTCGCTGAGAGGTTTGGAATTAAGTCTGATTGCAATAGGAACATGGCCCATTTATAAAAAGACATACATTAAAATAATAAAACGATCTCTGATCAGTTGATTCCAATCCAAGAAGTCTATTCTTTTTTCATTAAGGGGTCTATCCTTATATGGCAGAATTGTTATATCAAAATGTTAGACAAAATCTCAATAGAGGGAAATTGTGGAGTAAACATTGATACAGCTCTGTAATACAATTATGTAATTATTAAGTTTGTTATTAAAGAACAGTATTAAGTAGCTTGGGAAAACTAAACAATGTGTCATGAACTGAAAAACATATAGAAATAAAACTGGCTATCAGAGGAATCTCAATTTTATTACAAACTGTATTTGACCAGAAGACTAGAAGGCAATATTCTGAAAGGTTAGAGTCAGTATCTGTGGGTGGAGGGATCATGGAAAATTTTTATTTTCTTTTTTTGTATTTATTCCAATCAGGGAGAAGAGGGGGAAGCAATCCTGTGCCCCAGTAGAGAAACCAGGTAATCAGCCTACAGATTACAGGCTCCCCAGACCTTTCTGGTCTGTGCCATGCCTCTGTGAGCTAAAAGGCAAGGTTGGGTGTGGTTTTGAGTGTTTCAATACCCCACAGTTGCAGACAGTAACCATAAAGCAGACCCGTCTCTAACAAGGGCTGCAAGAATTCTCACGTGGGAGAGATCCAGGTGGCCATGGTGAATGGGAGGGCTTCCTGTAGGAGGTGGCATTTTGGCTAGTCTTAAAGTGTGGGAAGGTTTAGATGGAAAGGAGGGAGAAAACTTAACCTGCAACCACTGTTTTGTCTAACTCTTTAAAAGGATTTTTTTTTTTTTTGAGATGAGGTCTCGACCTGTTGCCCAAGCTGGAGTACAGTGGCCCAGTCTCCACTCACTGCAACTTCTGCCTCCCCATTTCAAGCAATTCTCCTGCCTCAGCCTCCCAAGTAGCTGGGACTACAGGTGCCCACCACCTCGCCCAGCTGATTTTTTGTATTTTTAGAAGAGACAAGGTTTCACCATGTTGGTCAGGCTGGTCTCGAACTCATGACCTCAGGTGATCCACCCACCTCGGCCTCCCAAAGCGCTGGGATTACAGGCGTGAGCCACCGCGCATGGCCTAATGAGGATTTTAACTCTCACATGCCAATGCCTCTTTTGGAAAGGGTGCTAGAATGAGCCAGTCGCCTGGTTGAGAACATGTTTATAATCATAGAAGCAATTACAGTAGCTACCACTTGGTGATCACTTGCTAAGCACTTTACCTACTTTTCCTCATCAGTGTTCACAGGAGCCCTGTTGCAATTTGCCCTTTACAGATTGGAAAACTGAGGCTTTGAACTATCATCTAAGATTAACAAACAGATAAATGCTAGAGGTAGGAATGGAATCTGGGTCAGTCTAGCTTCAGAGCCCATGAGTGCAACCAGTGGACACTGTCCGTTGCGAGAGTTTCTCATTTGTAACCAACGTCAGTCACTTAACCAGGTATCATCGCATCTATCCTCATCATAACTGGTGAGAAAATCAGGACTGAAAATATGATCTCTGTTTCCTGAATGAGGGCAGTGAGGTTCTGAGATCCATTTATTCACTCGTCAACTCTTCGAATGTTTGTTGTAGGAGTACAGTGGGCAATGCCGCATTCGGTGATGAGGATGGCAGTACGTACGGTCCTCTTAAAATAGAACCTGTTAATGTGTCCCTAAAGCTCGATGACATGTTAATGGGACTAGTGTCCTTAGTGCTGGCCTGAGTGCCATGTTCTGTGTTCCCCTTGGCCATTAGTGTGGGAGCCTTGTCATCTATTAAGGAAAGCTCTCTACATGCTGTGTGTCCTTGGACAGATCCCTTCCTCCTCTGAGCCTCCTCGTCTGACTAAAGAACAATAAAGCTTCATTCGATGATTTCCAAAGTCTTTCCAGTTTTCGGATATAATTCTGCATCCCACCTTAGAAAAATACGGTTCCTTATAACACAGAGAGGAAGAATAAATCACACAAATGAAACACCGAGTGAGAAAAGTGATGTCACATGTAATATTCAATTCGTATTCAGTTCAAAAACAGGCAAAACTATCCTAAGGAGTTAGACATCAACGTCCTGGTTACCCTTGGAGGGGAGGGTAACAGGAAGAAAGAGGGATGCTCCTTGGAGGGCCAGATGTGCTCTGGGTTTGGATGCGGGTACTGTTTCTGCCCGTATATTCACTTTGATGTTTTGTCAACCTGTATTCTTGCCAGTTTGGGCTGTTCTATTGATGTCGTTAAAAGTATCTTCATAAAATAAATGCAAACAGCATCTAAAGAGAGTGTTAGGGTAGGAAGTGTTTCTGGTGGCATCAGAAAGGTCAGGAGCTCCTGAATTACTTTGCAAACAGGGCGAATCAACTCCCTTCTCTGAGCTGTGGGAGGTCACTCAGGGCAACAGCCTCCTTTTGCAGATGAATGCCAGAAGGCCCACGCCATCGGCGCTGGCTGGCTTTCCCCACTTCTGAGCTTCCATGGGCAGAGGACAGGCTGTGCCTGCAGCTTATACCTCGGAGCCTGGAGGCCTTGGAAGGAGCACATTATCCTGAGTATTCAACAGGTGGCAGTCTTTGCTCAGCATCAAGATGCTTCGGGTCTGCAGGGGCTGCTTGTGTAAGGCAGCATTCCCCAGGACGCTAATCTCGAGGAGAAATGTTTCTCCATTTCCCGGAGTGGGGGGTCTTATCCAAGCGGTCCCAATGCAAATATTCCTGCTCCTGCCATTTTATTTAGGGTTCTCAGTTCTTCCAGGAGCAGCCTGGGACAGGAGGCTCCCCGAGCCCCACTCTGTGGAGGAGTTTCCCCCAGTCCTTGAGCCTGCCTCAGCTGGGGGTGATGGGCCTCACTCAGGGTCTCCTTCCTTGGCTATGGGTTGGGGGTCTATCTTTGAAAACAAGAGAGAGAGAATTTTCTGGGAACCTGGGTGAATGCTCCAACAGAGAAGGGAGTATGAATACTTCATTAAGGTGGCTTGCGTTATTACACAACATTACAAAACCAAGTGTGTTGGTAGGAATCTGAGAAGCACATTTAAATGGGTAAAAATAGCGAGAAAAGAGGCCCAGAGTCGGGACAGACTCAGGGAAGGTCCTTGCAGGGCCAGGAAGGCAGAGACCAGCCCTTTAGGGTCCGCCACCAGTAGCCTTCATCACCCTCTGCCTTACCCCAAGCGCATTCCAAGGTGAGGGTGCACTGAGTATTGGCAGGACAGGAGTGACATTCAGCAGTTTATAAACTTCTATCCTCAAACTGGGTAGTTCTGGAGGATGGGGAACTCTCAGGCAATACTTTCTTGGTCTTGAGGGACCAAGAGGGCTGGAAGAGGCTTAGAACTCAGAGCTACTCCAGGAGGCTGCCCTAGAGTCTCAGATGTCTGAGTTAAGTGATGTTCGAGGCTGGAAAAATATGCTGAGACCTGTTTGTTAGGGTTGTCATGAGGATGGGGTATGCCACGGGGTTCAACGCCTCCCTCTGATTGATGGACAAGAATGCACAAAGACCTCTTTGTTTAAAGCGTTGAGTATTTTCTTCTCTGTATCTCATCTCATCATGTCTTCTCCTATAACACAAACCTAATTCTGTGGCGTTAATAAAAAGAATAATCTAAAAACATGCGTCGAACTATTATGGGATCAGGTACTCTGGTAACTTTGCACCTTTTTTTTTTTGAGACGGAGTCTTGTTCTGTTACCAGGCTGGAGCGCAGTGGCACAGTCTCGGCTCACTTTAAGTCTCGCCTCCTGGGTTCAAGTGATCCTTCCGCCTCAGTCTCCTGAGTAGTTGGGACTACAGGCGCATGCTACCACGCCTGGTAATTTTTGTATTTTTAGTAGAGACGGGGTTGCACCATATTGGCCAGGATGGTCTTAATCTCTTGACCTTGTGATCCACCCACCTTGGCCTCCCAAAGTGCTGAGATTACATGTATGAGCCACCGCGCCTGGCCACTTTGCACTTTTTATGTTTAATTTTTCATAAAGCACTGTAGTAAGAACTATTATTATCCCCATTTTACAGATTAGAACATTAAGGCTTAGAGAGGTTAAATAAGTTGCCTAAAGTCACGCTCCTAGTCGATGTCAAAAAGGAATTGAAATCTAGGCTTGTTTGAATCCAGAGCCCACACACTCTATCTATCTTGGTTGGAGAATGTGCCAAAAGCTTCCCTGAATTTTCCAAATCCCTGGTAATCCTAGGGAGGTGCTGGGGAGGGGAATTCATGGAAGAAGCCAAAGAGTAAAGACACGAGAACAAGAGAAAACCTGGACCATTTATAAAGTATGTCTCTTGTTCTGAGCACTTGGGAAAGCAGCTTTACTGTGCAGAGCCTCTGTTTTCTCTAGTTGCTGTGAAAATGAATTGAAGAAGTATTCCTGAACCTGCCTAGCTAGATCTGATTATCTTACAGGGTTGGTTCCTTCTTCCCAGGAAGAGTTTCTTCAGGGAGACTGTATCCGATGACTCTAAACCAGAGTTGGGTGTTCTCTCCCTGCATCTTGAACTCCCATCTCAATACTTAATTACATTGTTTAATTATTTATATATCCCTCTACAGTTGAGAGCTTCATGTGGCGGAAAATGTGTCTACCTGGTTCACTATGGAATCCCAAAGTACTAGCAGAGAGCCTAAAATGTTAGAGTACTCAGTAAATATCTGTGGAGGAGTGGGTGGATGGATGAAGAGGTGAATGAATGGGTGGACTGATGGATGGGTAAACGTATGGATGGAAAGATGGATAAAATGGAAGGATAGGTTAATGAATGGGTGGATGAATGGATGAGGAGATGGGGGATGGATAGATGGATGGGTAGATTAGTGGATAGAGAAATGAATGGATGGATGGACTGACAGGTGAGTAAATGGATGGGTGGAAGTATGGCTAAAATGGATTGATAGATAAATAGAAGGATGGATAGATGGTTGGATAGATGAATGGGTAGAGAAGTGAATGGATGGATGGATGAATGGTTAGATGAGTGGATGAAATAGATTGATCACTGGATATATAAGATGGTCAGCTTAAGTATCTTCATTTATAACATTCTATCTCACATGTATACACACTGGTGTTTTGTGGAATGTTGTCCTGTTTACTATTAACTCCTTGAGTTTTATCATCCTGGGATAGGCAGAAGCAATACCCAAGGCTCTCTCTATCTAAGCAGATAAGAGCACTGTCCAGCCCAAACCCACAAACGAAAGCATTTTCTAGATGTTTTTCTTCACATACTTATAGGAAAAAAAATCTCATTGACAAGAGTGGATGCCAAACTCAATCACTCATTGCAATGACTGCCTTCCACTCAGGAAGAGGGGCTGCTGACTTCTGGAATCTTAGATTTTTTACAGTGTTGATAGGAAAGAGAGGAACTGATAGCCAGTGATAACCAGGCTGTTAATTGCTCTGCTTATCAGAAGATGGTCTTTCATTGCCATGTGTATGTGGGGAGCTGGTGGTTCAAAAGGCAAAGCTGTGTGTGTGAGCAATGAGCCTGTGGCTTGACAGTGACAGAATCCTAGGGGAGAGGCCAGGGTTCAGGGAGGAATGAGGGAGGTCAGGGCCAGTGGAATACTCTGAGTATAATCTATTCTTATCAACGGCACGTTTCCCCAACACACATACTCCATGTACTTAAACTTATAACCTTGGGAAGCACAGTAGTAGCTTAAATCTGCTGGCTGTAAGCAGATTCTAGTGTTCTTGGTACAGCTTAACCAGAGATAAATCCTCGTGGGTCTCAAAGCCCTGGGTGTCCTCGCCTTTGTGTCCACTCACTCCCCTGGTCACACTCTTCCCCTTCTGTTTTTGTCACTCAGAAGCTCTCTTCATGCCCATACTATTCCCCCTTCTAATTGAATTCTCAAAGTAGAATCAGATCTATGCAGAGCCCTGAAGGTATCATGATTGAGAAGGCTCTCAGTTATGCCTACTATTGGAATTATACCTGTGATCTGGAGCTCCTGTTTTTATTTTGACAAAGAAATGGAATTCAGAAAAAAGAATAACAGACTCCCCAGCAAAGGAGAGTATGGGGATGACCTCTCAAGAACTAATGCAATTATTTCCTTCAAGGAAGGAGATATAGGAATATAAGAAATGAATGAAATGAAGGTAAGGAGAGTAAAAAAGAATAGGAGGAAGGAATAGTGAAAGGAAAAAGGAAAGAAGAGACAAGAATATAGTGTTTACTAAATATCTGCTCAAATTAAGGACAAAGCCACACGTTTTGTAGATTTTTCTCTGATACCCACAGAAATAGCCAAACAGATAAGTGACTTACACTTAGCAGACAAAGAAACTGAAGCCCAGCAAAGTTAATTAACATGCATGAGTCAAATAGCAACTGGAATTGAAGCTGAATAAATCTGGCTCCAAGACATTCTCTTGTAGATTGCCTTTTTTTTCTCTCATGCCTCCTAGGATTACATGGGTCAAGCATAGCTTTGTCAGGTTTCAGTGATCAGCAGGAGAGAACCTACTCATTAGACAGAAACTAAGACCTCTATACTAGGCCAACTCCTCATTCTCAAACTCAGAAGCTGTAATTGCCAGACCTTAAAACCTGCTGAGGGGAGACTGGGTCCCACTAAAGGGAATGTCCAGAATTTCATGGTTGTTTGAGGCAAGAGTTGGGAGTAGAAATGTAGTTTTTTGAGTCTCAGTGTGTTTGCTTTTGGTACTTGTTGAGGCCTCCATGTAGTCAATTTCATTATTGCACATAAAGTTACGATTAAGAGGGAAATAACATATGAAGATCAGATGGAGGATATGAGGCTACAAATCCCTGACATCTACCTCTACATAGCTAATCTGTGAAATGGGATTATCATGGTATCATGTGTACACAGCGGTCCTCATCCTCGTCCTTTCAGTCTATTAGTAAGATGTTTTGAAGGCATTACTAGAAAGCATTCAGTAGATGTAAACTATATGACCCTGGAAAGGAATTCACATGCCTGCTACATTAATCATCATCAAGGTTGCTCAATAGGGCTGATAAGGATTCCAGGGAAATAAGCTAATAAGACATAAGGGTAAGGGATCTGAAGTCAGCATACTTGATTCTGTGCTCAAGCTTTGACTAAACTTCCAGGTTATTCATTTTCTCAACTTTAAAACAAATGAAGATGATAAGAATGAGCTTTCCTATGGCCATTCTCTGCCTAATACTTCATGTCCCATAACAGCAGCTCTGAGCAAGTATTTTGCCCCCTTGGAGTTTTTTGGTGGCCTCCTTTGATGTTCCCTGCTGTTCTTGGGTTAAACTCTAAAGTCCTTGGGGTGATCTGTGGGGCCCCTTCTTCTCTATGCCCTGGCTATCTTTCAGCCCCAGTTGTTATTGCTTTCCCCCTTCTCCCCTCAGGTTTGTCATGCTGCTTCATGGGCAGGGCCACTGTGCCTGAATCCCCACCCCTGGTCCTTTTCCTCCTTAGTGTTTTCTTTCTCTCTGATCTTAGCTCTGCTACAATATTTTTCAGGAAAGTAGCTCTTGACCCATTTAAGCATCTCAAGTCTTCTGTTATATGTCTTCTTTACCACATAACTCTTGGAATCACTTTATTATGTTGCTGTGGATTTGTGAATTATCCTTAAAAAAAAAGAACATAACAATAAACTCCATAAGGTTTGAGATCATATTGTTTTTATGTTGTTCATTTTGTCTCTACTGATAACCTGTGACAGTCAGACATTTGCTGAATGAATGAATGAATGAATGGACAGGTGGAGGGAGGGATTAAGGGAGATATGGAGGAATGTAGAGAAAGAGGGAGGACAGAGGGAGGGAGGGAAAGACAGAGACATGGAGGGAGGAATGATCCCCAGATGGGAGCTGATTTTTCTCCGAGATGACACTTAAAGTCAGTTACAAATGGGTAGACCAGTCAGATGTGACCCTGTTCCTTTATGTGAGATAAATAAAGATGTGATATAACTCCTTTGAATTTCTTCAAATTCCCTGAGACTAAATCCTCATGGAAGCTACCCTAGGGTGCTTGAAGCCCTGAAGGGGAGGTTCCATTCTCTCTGAGCTCTGGCAACTGGGCTCTGGACATTATTTATTACTAGAGAACTGCCAGCATGTAAGATGCCCATCCCCCACACATTTATTACATACTTTTTTGATCAAACTGTAAACCAACAAGAGAGTGCTTAGCAATCATTAACAGCTGTTCTTGGAAGAGGACTAGATCATATAATTGTGCATTTTACAGCGTTCACCCTGGCCACTGACTGTTCCACCTCTGTGGCCACGCATGTCCTCTGTAGCTGGATGTATCACGAACAAGCCTCCTGGCTAAAATCAGGAAGGGAAGAAGCAAGAAGAGGGGGAGAAAGATCCGAAAACCAATTTACTTCCTATGAAGTTGCTGAGCAGCTTGAGGCCACTGCATTTCAGTTTGCTGCTAAGTGAATATGTAACTACTTTATATATTTCAACAAAATTAAACTTAAACCTACAGAATTAGGTTTATTAATTTCTGTCAGGGCTCAATGGGGGAATAAGAATGGCCATTCATTATGGACACACAATTACTGGAGACAAAAATGAAGCCCAGCACTATTAAGTATAATAAAAACGTTGAACACTGAGGAAATTTTCATTAAATATAATCTACTCTTTATATTACTACACTTAATCCTTGCTGTCTCTGCCTCTGTTTTTCTCCAATCTATTTAATTTTATTACTTAACTTTTTATAAATGTTTCTTAATATAATTATGATTAAATATTTGGGAGGAGAGAAGAACGTTAGTCTCTTAAAAAAGAAGAAGAAAGCTCTTTTCATGATTTTTCTTCACTCCTATGGTGGTGAAAAATGATTTTTTTTGAAAAAAGTAAGTGCTAAGTGGGATTTTATTATTGGGGCAAGGCCGGAACATGAGAGAAGGGAAGGCAATAAATAAAAAAAAAGAAGCAGTGATCAGCAATTGTAGTAGAGCTCTTAATATCACACACTTAAATAAAAGTCCATTGCCTTACTAAAAGTGGCTGTGAATATTTGCATGGCTAAAGCATGTAATTAAAAGATGGGCCTAGCTAAGGTTATTGCTTGCACTACATGGAAACGTTTGTGATCCAAGCATTTATTTTTTTTAAGCCAGGATAGGTTCCCCTGCTAGTAGCTTCCTCTCTCTCTCTCTCTCTCTCTTTTTTTTTTTTTGAGAATGAACCCTCAATTCTGCTCTCTAGAGGAAGAAAGTGGAGAGCTAAATATTAAGATGTTATGGTGTCTCAGGCAAACTCTCCAAACTTTTAAAAACAGACGGAAAGTTGGTCACGTGTCCATGGGCAGAGGTATAGTGGGACATTAAATGGGAAATGGTACAAATTTATTTGATTTGCCAAAAGGTAGTCACTGTGCTTTCAAGTTTCTCAGTGGACATATTATATACCATGGTCTTATGTATTTTTTTGATATATAATAATTGCACGTATTTATGAGGTGCATGTGATATTTTGATTCATGCATACAATGCATTTTTTAAACACAGCTCAGTTAGGAAGTAGCCATTATATAAGCATGGGATTTAGGGATATTGAAATGAAATAGTGACTCACGCTTATGCCAATTAATGGCTGGTGTAATGACTATGTTCAGAACAGAGGGATCTTGGTCTCATGGCCATTCACCTGAGGAGTCCAGTTCTTGGCATCACGTGTTCAGTTTTAAAAGTTGTCTCTTTTTCACATTTTCAAGCTATGCAAGAAGAAAAATCAAGCTTTTACTATTAGTTTCTCTACCATATGCCTTGAACCCTATCCTCCCAATATGCTTATTCTGTACTTCTACGAAGCCTGGTACTTGATATTTGCATTGTTATGACTGTGTAAACTTTATTCATAGTTGAGTCATGTGATACATGGTATGATGACCCTTTTTAAAAAATGTATATATTTGTTTCTTTGGAAGCCAATAGTTTTTGTTGCCATTGTTGTTCTTACTACGTTTTGTATAGTTCTTGAAATGTACTTATTCTTCCCCTGATCCTGCCTGCCATTTGTGTAAACCTCAAAACTAGGATATTTTGTCAATGCTATCTTCTTCAAAATGGCTCTCTTGAGCCTTCCCACCTGCTCCAATCTGGATTGGAGGCTCATAGCTGTGCTTTGGGAATCTCCCGTCACCACCATATCGGGTGCCCTTCCCTCTCTTGTGCTGTCCTTTATTCCTGAGTCCCATGCTCTCCTCTTGATCCACCCTTCCTCCATAATGTTTTGTAGCACATATCTTCTAGTAACTTCCAGAGGAGAAATGCATGAGAATTAAAATGTTGAGAACCTGCTCTATTAGAGAAGCCTCCCCTCACGGCACCATCTGAGTAATCTTCCCGGTTTCTCCCTGGGCCATCATCTTATTTTAGTCCTCTACCGAATCTTCACTTGCGCTGACAATATTCTTATTTATTTATTTGCTTACTTTGTCTCTTGGCTTCCCCATAAGAAAGTAAGGTCATGAGTGCCAGGACCTTGTCTTTTTGGCTCACTGCTGAGCCCCAGTGCTGAGAACAGTAACAGATCCACTAGATCAATCATGAATGTTTGTTGAATAAAGGAATTGATGAGCTTATTAGCTTGCTTGCACACATGAATCTACACAGAGAAAGAGGTGTTGGAGGAGTTTTGGCCCTCATTCGATGTAGCCATCTTTGGGCAGAGGACATGTGGTTCTCCGTATGAATTCTCCATATGAACAAGAACATATATCAGCCTTTCAAAATGAAATCAATAGCAGCCTTCTGCGGTGCCACCTACTCCTGGTCCCTCCAGCAAGGGCTTTCTTTTCAGCCTAAGATGCGAAACACCTGAACTTCAGGTCCTCCCTGGAGCTCTCTGTCTTGTGGGATTTGCTTTTGTTCTCCAAAACAATGTGAAGGAATGCTTGATTCTCATCTTGCGTAGCTGGAAGCAAGTAAAAAATAACACTTAAAATTGAATGTGTGGTGGCAAAACTTGAGCTGAGACAAATTCCAGAGAGGCGTGCTAAGAGATGTCCTCCCTAAAGATTCAGTATGCTACACTGGTACTCTGCAAACTGTTTTGAATATGCGAGCGCATGGTATGTGTGTGTAAGCATAAGCAGACATTGTGTGTGTATATATACATACATGTGTGTGTGCTTATAAATTACATTTACATTATTACAGTAATATAGCCATTATAAAATGTGAAAAATAGAATTTAAGAATAGCAGAAATGAAAATAACTTAAAGTGGAAATGTTGATATTTTCTTTGTTTACTGTATTGAATCATTATGTGTATACCCTATGGAAATCCTGATTTAGATTAGTATGTACCAAACTTCAATGTGCTGGGGAAGCACCTGGAGGGCTGCTTAAAAATTTAGATTTTAGCCAGGCATAGTGGCTCATGCCTATAATCCCAGCACTTTGGGCAGCCGAGGTGGGTGGATCACCTGAAGTCAGGAGTTCAAGACCAGTCTGGTCAACAATGTGAAACCCTGACTCTACTAAAACTACAAAAATTAGCCAGCGTGCACCTGTAATCTCAACTACTCAGGAGGCTGAGGCAAGAGAATTGCTTGAACCCGGGAGGCAGAGGTTGCAATGAGCCCAGATCGTACCACTGCACTCCAGCCTGGGTGATAAAAATGAGACTGTCTCAAAAAAAAAAAAAAACCAATTAGATTTCTGCGGTCTTTTCAGGGAGTGGCTCACTAGGATGTGTGCATCTGCATTTTCCCACCTTCGAATACTGACACTCTGAGTATTGCCTATTTGGGAAGATCCAAGCAAGTCAACATACTGAGATTATGTTAGCTCAGCTTCTGGTTGAACTGCCTTCATTAACACATTAAAAAAATAGCAGGCTTTCAGATTTGATGAGAAAGAGTATCAGTTAACAGCAGCTACAAAAGATCGCAGATCTTTGATTACTGCAACTTTCATTAAAGAACTATTGTCCATCTCTCCCATGGTGGCTGTGGATGCTCCTTAAATTATACAATCTTCAAATTTCATGTGAAGGGTTATTATTTTAAAAAACGGTCCAGTGGTACCAACAGCTACCTATTTTGAATCCTGTATTTTGCATCTGATTCAGTGCTCATCACTTTTCTTTGGCACTCACAAGAAAGACCATCACAAAGTAGGTCGCATTATCCCATTATCCCCAATTCACAGATGTAGAAACTGAGGCCTGAAGTCACTGCTGCCACTAAACAATGAAAAGTAAAACAGAAACAAACAAAAAAAGCTTGGTTCCGGACTTGCAAGGTGAAGATGTGAAAACCTAGAGACCTTCGGAACTTGCCTAAGATCTCAGAACTGGTGAGTGGTTGAGTTGGATGTTAGCTGGCGGCCTCCTGACCCAAGCTCCATGTTCTTGGTAGAAGGCTGAGACTTCACTCCCTGACACCCCTCAACCGATGGTTGGCTCTGAGCTAACTGGGACAGGCAGAGCTGTTTAATCAGTTCCTCTGTTTTCCTTCAGTTACATCCCCAGTCAGCTGCTCAGGTTTATAAGCTTCCTGTGATAAGTAGTGAGCAACACACAAGAGAAATTAAAATGATCACAATTCATCATGTCCAGTACACCCCAAAGTGAACAGGAGCCTGAAGTTCTGCTCCAGTGGTTCAATGATGCCACATTCTCCTGGAAAAGACTCCCACATACTCAGCCTCACTGATAGGTTGCCACTCAGCCCGTACCACACACCCTTCTTGCTGGGCTGGGCCTCCTCCCTCTGTCCATATGTTTGGCATCAGTTATGCAAAACAGGCAGATGCCAAGCAACATTCTCTCTTTTCACCCTGATGTTTTGGCATTGTCTACACCTGGCCTCTGGGGGCATTTTGATGGATGTACTTTTCTCGCTATCACAGTAATATTAACCTTGTTTAATAATCTATTAACACAGAGGATAAAGATCTTGTTAACATTCACATGCTTTCTTTGCCACTGAAATAACACTATATTTTTGTACACTTTAAAGGCTGATTTTTTTTTTTTTTAATGACAAGAGTTGATAGATGTGGTGGAAAGGTACTGGCAGAGAGACAGGAGGTCACCTGGTTCAGATCCCAGCCTGCTGTTTACTGATGTGACCTTGGTGAGGTCACCCAGCCTCTCTGAGCCTCTGTTTTTTCATTTGTAAAATGGAGCCTTTGAATCTACATTGCATTGCTATTTTGAAGTTTCAAGAAAACGTATATAATGTGTCTAACTTGGGACACAATAGGCACTAATATATATTCATTCTTTTCAAAATCCTTATACCCCCATGGGTTTGCATGGAATTGAAATTAAGCCCATCAATGAGTACCCACTTTATGATGCTCGATTTTGGCTTCTGAGCGTCCTCCCCCAGAGACAGAAGCCATTCTGTCTACCATGATGGCTCTGCCTCTTCATCAATTCAACCAACATTTGGTGGAGAAAAAGAAGCCCAGTGGACAAAGCTATGGTGGATCTTCTGAAATCATTATAATGACCCGGAAGCAGCTGAGTGACTCGCAGAGTCCAGCTACAAATGTATTTGCAGCCAGCTGTCAAGAAAAGGAAGAGAAGGGAGGAAAAGGTCTTAGTCCCCTTCACAGTGCACATCCTGCCTACCTCTTACGGACTACTCACTGGTGTGCTAGAGGGGCCAGCCAGTTGTTTTAGAAACTTCACTATGCATAAGTATCACTGGGGATCCTGTGAAAATGTAGCCTGAATATTGCAAATGCAGATTCATTGAGTAGGCCTGGAATGGGGCCCAAGACTCTGCATTTCTATCGAGCTTCCAGAGCCTGCTGCTGCTGGTCCCTACACCACTCTTTGAGTGGCAGGAACTCTGCATTTTGGATCTATCATTTAGTTGGCACAGATGCTCTTAAAATTCTTCGCTGCTCTGTCTATTAATCCCTCACCCCTTCTGCCACGGAGAGTTACATTCCCCAGTATTTCCTTTTCTCTTTCTTGGCCTTGTGATTCTTTAAAGTCCCCTTGTTTTTCTTGGTTATTCCTTCATTCTCTTTCTTAGACTCTAAGTGACAGCAAACAATGTCATGTTCAATCTCTCAAGGAGGAGTTTGCATCTGGAGATGGGGAAATAATTAAAAGCAAACAAGTAGACAACACTGCAAATCCATGGAACGGAGTTCCAAGAGGGGAGGTTAGGATGCTAAATACTAGTTAAAAGAGGGAGGTTTTCTTTTCAGTAAATGTCACATGTCTGAGATTCAGATAGAAAGTTTAAAATTTCTGACATTGCTAGGAAATTTGGAAACATGTTGCTAAGATGCTGCACAGATCTACTGAGATTCTTACTTTCATTGCTACTGAATGGACTACTTGAGAGAAAAAAATATATATCAATGTCCACTGCCGTCTACTCCTCTCCATCAAATTCAGAGGGTCTGAGGTGGGATTCAGACGTATATATTTTTTAAAGCCACTGCAATGGAGAATAATGAGGATTTGGGGGCTGGGGTGCAGTTTGGTTGGGAGGAAAAATCTCTTGCTTATCTGGCAGAGAAACATACAAATGTGTTTCTAGAGGGATTCAAAACTAATATCTTCCTGTTGAAAAAAAAAAGCATCTCTTACATGATTATTTTCTCAAATATATTCTTCAACACAGAAATATTCATTTCTCTCCTGGATTAATTGCAGCCCCGTTGCTGATGGTTTTTGCATTAAATTCAGCTGCTGCTCGCTGTGGGTAAAGGCATTCTGATGGGGAACGCGCACAGAGGGGCAGCTGCAATTCGTGGGGAAATTATTACCATTTCAGATGTCACTCAGCCTGATGTGTGATTAAGGGGAACGTGAGGCATCTCCTGTCTCGGCAGTGGGCTGATACAAAAGCGGAAATCTGTTCTCCCAGACTGGCGCACTGCATTGTCATAACCAATGCCTGTCACCCCGAAAGCTTCCTTCCCCAACACGCTCAGAAGCCTGAAGCATTTAGCTTCAATTACAAATGTCACTTGTCATTTCTGGGATGCTGACTACATTAATAAACCTTTTCTTCCCCCTTTTTGTAGAATTTAATTAAAGTGTCTTGTGGATAAATAACATTTATCTGTTTTCCTTCATTCCCATGTTGTGTACACGAAACGGCATGAAAGGAGAAACGCCTGAACTTTCCAGTTCCTGGAGTGGGCAGATGCAGCGTTTCATTAAGTGCTCCAGAGGCTCTGCAACATCTTAAGGGATTTTTGCTTAACTTGTTACACAGAACCGTGCAACCAGCAGCCTCCTTGTGCACATGGGGACACAGGGAACCCTTGTGAGGGACAGAAGCAGGTCTGCAGAAAGAATAGACCCTTATGGAGGGAGTGGAGCAGGCTGGGCTCACGTCGGAAGAGAGCATGTGGCTGAGTAAGGCAGGAACCAAAGGTGACTGGTGGAGGGGTGTTTTCTTGCAGGGTTGGAGTGTCCTGTGCTGACATGGCAAATCTGTGGTTCTAATCAAGGTGGTCCTAGAGCCAATGGCTTTTACCAGCCTTTAAAGTGTACAAAAAGATAGTGTTATTTCGGTCAAGAAAGCTTGTGAATGTTAACAAGATCTTTATCATGGCAAGATAGGGGCTCTAGGTTCAGACAGAACTTGGATTGAGTCCCAGCTCTGTCCTGGAGCACCCTGGTTCACGAGTGATGACCGTGGTCCTCATTCTTCCATAGGATGATGAGGATTCAGTGAAGTAACACCTGGGTACGAAGAAGTTAATAATGTTGCTTGTTAGTATTGCTCAGGGTGACAGCTCTGAAGCAAAGTTTAGGATGCCCACTGCTGGGCCAGGTCTCAACTCTTTAGTTGCTGGATTGCCTATCTGGCAGAAGCCATATGAACAGAGGGGTGGGACACAGGGAGCACTTTCATCTACATAGAAGTGCTTAAGTATTTTAGCAACTGGAACAACTGTGTTGGTCCTAACAGGCTGAGTATCAGCTTTGGTACTGTGGATTGTTAGCTGAGTGACCTAGTTTGTGCAAGTCCTCTGCTCAGACTGAATAAGATACTTCTACAGAGAGGCATATAACCCCGTGGGCTCATGGCATAATCTTAGATCCACCCAGAGGTTCCTGATGAGACCCTCTGGATGAGTCACACATGCTAAGCCTTCTGTATACTAAGCACCAGTTTACACACAAAGTGACAAAAGTAGGCAGAAAATGCCATAGCCCCCAGTGAGCTCAAGGTCAAGTAAGAGACAGGTAAGAAAACAGGGAATTGCAAGATGGAACATCCAAATAAATCAGAAGCATACACATGATGGAGGTGTGGATTCTGCCAGTGGGACTTAGAGACAGCTTCAGAGACAGTTGAGCTTTTTGAAAAAAAAAAATAATAATAATTAAATTTAGTTACACCAGAGTTTTAAAAATTAGAAGTATAGAGATAGATCTAAAGACCCCCCAGGACCATTGTAGCTCATTACCCAACCCCATAGGTAACACAGTTATTAGTGTGATGTGAATCTTTAAGTCTGTTTTTTTAGAAAATTGTAATGGTATGTCGTGTGTGTGTGTGTGTGTGTGTTTGCATGTGTGTCAATGTTTACATAAATCGTATCATTATTGTATCTATCAGCATTGAACTTGCATTTTCTTTCTCACCAATATGACCAAAGGCTCTCCAGTTGAGTACATAATAAATTGCCTGTCTTCTCATCCCGTGAAGAGTAGTTCATTGACAGTGGGTCCATAATTTGTATAGCTTCTCCTGTTGATGACATTTATATAATTTTGATTGTTCATGATATAAACAGCACTACAGTAAACATCTTGCTCCTATCTTCTTGTAAATGAGTACAATTATTCAATGCGTGATATATAAGAATATGCATTTGTTGAGTCATTAAGTATACAACACCGTCCCTCCTTACCTCCACTCCAAGTAGCTGTTTATATACCTATCTTTTCACCAGTTGAGTGTAGTTCCATATCCTTGCCAACACATGGTATTATCATTTTCCTCCTGTCTCATAGGTCAAAAAATTTAATGATATTTCGATAGGATGTGTGTGTCTCACATTTTAATTGGTCTTCTCCTGAGTGCCTTTTATATTTCTTTGGGTTTAGATTTAGAAGATGATTAAGACTCTAGTAGGCAGATAGGTTGCCAGGTAGAGAAAGCAATCAAGGCAAAAGTAACAAGCGCTTTCAGAGGTCTGCAGGTTTGGGGAATGTGTTGTGGCTGAAATGTTGGGTACGGAGGGAGAAGGGAGTGGTGAAACCAGCATTGTAGGGTTCTGGGCCACGCTAAGGGATCTGCCTCCCATCCTATTGTCAAAGAAGACTGATCTGGCACACAGGTTTTAGAGGTTCAAGATGAAGTTTGCATCTCAGAAACATGCCTTGGCCACCTTGCAGAAGAAAGACTGAATACAAAGCAGTAGCAGAGAGGACAGAGAGACTCAGGACTTATTTCTAAGGTGGAAGTGACAGGGTTTGATAGGCATTTGAGGTATAGAGTTTGAAAATGATGGATGTACTGGACACGTCTTATGCTACTCCTCAGATCTCCTTTTCTTTCATCTTCCGGCTGGATGCAGACATCCACGTAGAAAGGTGCTACATGAACCAGCAGTATCAGCATCGTTTGGGAACTTGTTAAAAATGCAAATTTGTAGCCCTACCCCACATCGACTGAATTGAAATTTCTGGCAGTGGGTCACCTCCAGGTGACTATTTTGCACACTTAAATTTAAGAAACATGAAAGTCCAAGAATCTATCCAAGTTTCCACATGAGAGGAGTCTGAATCCCTGAGTCACCATCTGGAGGAGAGCCATTCAGGACAGCCAGCTAAACAGGATCTCTTGCATAAAATCCAGAAAAAATAAAAAGTGGTTACCTGGTTAAGTCATAGAGATGTCTTCTATTTGTTAAAGAAGTTAGACTGTTCTACAATGACCAATACACAGTTCATTTAAACAAAGGTCCAGATTTCTGCTCAATGGTTCTCCTAGCAGACATTTTTAAATCCCCTCTCTGGGAGGAGAATAGTTCATAATCAATGGCCAGATTTGTATCTTCCACAGGAGAGTAAAACTAGGACTTATGTTTTCAGTCTCCTGTGGAGTGAGGAGAGGACCAGGACCAATTCCACTGACTCAGTAAAGGTCTTGAGTGCTGAAGGAATACTTTTAAGGACGATTCTTTTTCCTAGCTTGGGTCTGACACTCCACATGCAGAAGTGGCCCGAGTGATTCCTCCATTGGGAGAAAGACCTAGAGAGTAAAAACAGGGAAAAAATATTTCTTCTCAAATTCCTCCTTCTTCTCCATCACCTTTATCACCTTTAATCTCAGTTCTCCCCTGAAGAACAAACACCTACATCATAGCTTGCTTTGCGCTGAGTATCCTATATTCCTCTATCTAGAAGGATAAAAGAAAAATGATGGCAAACTGTTTTCACTTTATGTGCTTGCATCACAGTGTTCCTAGCGTCTCTGTAGATCACTGGGTTGAGAAGGATTCTGAAGCTCTGTTGTAACACGGTGGATGATAAGGTTAGACTTTGTGTCTCCACCCAACTCACATTATTGAATTATGAACCCCGGGTATTGAGGGAGAGACCTGGTGGAAGGTGATTGGATCATTGGGGGGTAGTTTCTCTCATGGCGTTCTCATGATAGTGAGGGAATTCTCATGAGATCTGATGGTTTTAAAGATGGTAGTTTTTCCTGTGCTCACACATGCTCTCTCACCTGCCACCATGTAGGACGTGCCTGCTTCCCCTTCTGCCATGATTGTGTTTCCTGAGACCTCCCCAGTCATGTGGAACTATGAGTCAATTAAACCTCTTTTCTTGATAAATTACACAGTCTCAGGCAGTTCCTTATAGTGGTGTAAAAACAGGCTAATACAGGGAGAGAAAATGCCAGTCATTGAATTGTCATCACAACATTCTCTAACCCTGTGCTAAGAACGCCTTACTTGTCCTTTCCACGAACCTTCTTCCCTGACTCTGCACACTTCTTTTTTATTTTTATTTTTCTTGAGGCAGAGTCTTGCTCTGTCACCAGGCTGGAGTGCAGTGACACGATCTTGGCTCACTGAAACCTCCACTCCCTGGGTTCAAGCGATTCTCCTTCCTCAGCCTCCCAAGTAGCTGGGACTACAGGTGCGTGCCACCATGCCCTGAAAACTTTTGTATTTTTAGTAAAGACGGGGTTTCACCATGTTGGCCCGGATAGTCTCAATCTCCTGACTTTGTGATCTGCCTCCCTCGGCCTCCCAAGTGCTGGGATTACAGGGGCGAGCCACCGCACCTGGTCTACTCTACCCAATTTCTGCTCTGCCTACAGAATGAAAATTCACCCAGGGGTCTTGGGATTTCCTCTGTGGATCCTTCAGGGTTGAATCCAGGAGCCTCTATCTCCTGTACGAATTTCTTATTGGACTCTCAGAAGGTCTGTGACTTGGAAAGAACTGATACCTTCTTTGTTGTGCCTTCTTTGCTCCTAAAGCAGTAGTTCCGGGTTGAAGAGCATCTTTGGATATTGACTCTGGAATAGGCATGTGCAGTGAGGCCACTCAACCCAATGCCTCTATTCCAGGAGCCGGTCAACCATAGCCTGTTGCCCAAATGTGGCCTCCCACCTGTTACTGTACAGCTCACAAACTAAGAATGGTTTGTACATTTAAAAAGATAAAAGAATAATGAAAAGAACATCTGGTGACACATGAAAAGTATTTAGTGATACATGTAATGAAAATTACATAAAATTCCAATTTCAGTGTCCGTAAATACATTTTACGCACGCACAGCCATGCCTCCTTGTTTATGTGTCTGTGGCAGCGTTTCTGTTACAGTGGTAGGGTTGGCCAGTTGAAATGAAGACTGGGTTGACCTGCAAAATCTGAAATGTTTCATATCTGACGTTTTGCAGAAAACATTTGTCGATCTCTGCTCTATGAAGTTGGGAAACTAAAGGCTTATGGGAACCCTTTCCCATGCTGTCGAACAGATTTCCTGGATTGACATGTCCTTGGTGTGGCTACTTATTAAATTATTGGGCAGGATAGGGCGGTTTTGAGGGTTTTCCAATTTGAAAACCGGGTTTTGGGCGGGGTGGAGAGTTGCTCAGATGTCTAACCTGAAGCTCACACACGTGTGAAAGTGCACTTTTTGTCAGTGCTGGATTTCACCTTGGGGAGAAGAGCCGACGGAAGCTTTAACGGAGCGGCCTCTGCTTTTGCAGGTGCCATGCTTTTTAATTAGGGTGTGGGTTGATGAGGCCCAACTCCATCTCAGAGCCATCATGGGAAGGGGGTGGAATCCATCAGACGTCAAACAAATGGCTTTGGGTGAGAGCATCTTACAACCGGCACATACATTATTGCCGGGCTCACCATTCCCAACAGGAGCTCAGAAAATCAAGATCCGATTCCGAATGGCATTTCCAGCCATCCCTGGAAATGGGGGGAAATCAGTTTTATTTATTAATTCCATCTTGCTGGCTACCAATTTGGTGCGAACAGTTATGTTTTGCAGCGTGTAACCACCTTGCAACTCGCAGAGTTAATTTAATGAAATGAGTAGTCTTGTGATGACCTGAAGGGGGAAAACACATTAATCTGGAAACTATCAAAGCCGTCTGACATGTATTATTGTAGGACTCAGAAAAAATAAACAGTTTATGTAGAAGATTAAGTGGCAGTGTGGATTTGCTTTTGACATATCTTGTCTCCAAATCTAAGTTGGGAATTTATTATCACGCCATCATGTCACAGCTATCTCATTTATATGATAACACATCTGTAATGTTTTACAAGTGCAGCACTACTTGTTCGAAATGGGGCTTTTTTAAGTCCTAAATTATAGTACCTGGAGAGGCATGCATAATTATAGTGCGTGTTAGCAAATGAGAGGGTGCATTTTCCACCCGCACTCAGCATTAATCGTCAGCACAGTGGGTGCAATAAAATCATAATTGCTTCTTCCAAACTTCTCATCTGAGCTGCACAGGTTGAAGGCGGTGGTTTGGTGGGGAGATGCCAAACATCGTGGTGGGTGGAGGCTTCACTCTCCTCTTTCCAGAGAGTCCCTGGATTGTGTGTCTGGAATTGGCTGCCAGTTCAGACTGAGAGCCAGACCCCACTGGAGCTACAAATTCAGGTTCCCTCATCTTAACAATACTCTCAAATCAGCACATGAGAAAACAGTACAGAATGGTGATTTTGGTTCCTGTTTTCTGGATGCAGGTTTGGATTCCAGCTCTGCTCTTCAGTTTTAGGCAAATTATCTCCTTATCTGAATAGCTGTTTTCTCATCTGCAAATGAAAGATGGCAGCTCCTAGCTCAAAGTGTTCTTAAAGCAATTGACAATGCTTACAAAGCACAAAATATACCCGCAATAAGCGGTCGATGTTATTACAACTCTCCCTCTGAAACATCATTGTCTAAGCTTGCGCTGTCCAATAGGGCATCACTGGCAACATTTGGCTAGAGAGCACTTGAAACGTGGACAGTCCCAGTTGAAAAGGGCTGTAAATACAAAATACCTACTGAGATTTGAGGGTTTAGTATAGGAAGAGAATGTAAACTATCTCAATAATTTTTTCTGTTGATTACATTTTGAAGCAATAGTATTTTGGCAATATTGGCTTAATTATATTAAAATAAACGTTACCTATTTCTACTTTAATTTTTTATTTGTGGCCACTAAAACATTTGAAATCATGTAAAAAGCTCACATTTTATTTTTATCAGATAGTGCTGGTCTAAACAAATGAACGCTGGCCAAAACACTATGTGAGTTTATGTTTAGAGTCGCAATTCACATTTCTTGGTATTATTAATATCATCATGTATTTATTCTTAAACTTACTTTGGAAAAAATATTGCAGATACACATTTGTAGGGAAAATAGAGAAGAGCTAAGGAATGCTGTGAGCCACCTAATTTAAATCCTAGCTCCCTGGTAGCTAAGGCAATGAAAGAAGTACGTGGATCATATGGATGTCTTTTTAGAAGGCGTAGGATTCATTTGGAAAGCACAGCTTTCTCCTAGCACTGAATTCTTGACAGGCTATTTTCTGGTGCAATACTGAAATTGCATGTCCACTTTTACCTTTTCATCCTCTCCAAACAAGGCTTTTATGAAGTCAGAATGCTGTGAGTCATGCAAACTCAGTGATGATAATTATACCTCCCTTTGTTTATGCAAAGTACCGTATTTGATCCTCGAAGCAGCCCTCTAGGATGGGCAGTGCAAGGACTATTGTTCCTTTCTTATGTCTGACAAACCTGAAGATGGGGAGGATGTCAGTGACTTGCTCAAGTATTTGCAGCCAGTAAGTAGTAAGGCCAAGACTCAAACCCTCATTGCACAGTGGAAACTCCCTGTGCTTTTGGCTATCTTGTACACTTTAGCGTGAAAGACACTCAAGAGAGAAAGCAGACAGCATCAGGCCCCTTGCCAATAAAGGGGACACGTAGGCAAATGGGAGGCTGATAGCTCCCCAGATGAAATTCTGTTTAACCAAATAGAAGAAATAGATGCTTATACACATATTCCACAATTTTACTGACTGTGACACACCTAAATTAAAATATTTTCTATCTTGGCCTCCAGGGGTGACTGGTCTTAGAGCACATTCCTTGCTTACCTCTAAGAGCAGTTCCCCTGGAAACAACGCATATGTAAATCACCTGGGACCTTGTTACAATGCAGATTTTCAGTGAGAGGACTTGGGAGGGCCTGGGTGCCATCATTTTCCCAGCTCCCAGGTAATGCCTAGCCTCTTGATCTGAGGTTTGAGTGGTGAGGTCTACTATGTTTGTTCTCTGCTTTTTTCCCAAATGGCATCAACCACAGATTTTTTTTTTGAGATGGAGTCTTGCTCTGTTGCCTAAGCTGTAGTACAGTGGTACGATCTTGGCTCATGGCATCCTCTGCCACCTGGGTTCAAGTGATTCCCCTACTCAGCCTCCTGAGTAGCTGGGACTACAGACCACCATGCCCGGCTAATTTTTTTGTGTTTTAGTAGAGACGGGGTTTCACCATGTTGGCCAGGATGGTCTCGATCTCTTGACCTTGTGATCTGCCCGCCTTGGCCTCCCAGAGTGCTGGGAGTACAGGCGTAAGCCACTGCAGCTGGCCATCCACAGACTTTTATACAAACAGAAGAGTACTGATTCTCAAACTTGGCTATAAATGAAAACCTCCCTGGGCTTCTAATGAACACTGATGCCTGAGACCTTCCCTAGACCAATTAAATCACAGTGTCTGGAAGTGGGGCTCTGAGGTTGATAAATTTTCACCTCTCCCCAGGTATTCTAATCTGCATCTGTGCTAAAAGCTTTACGTTTGAGACCAATGGGATCATACAGCTTATTTTCCTGTGCCTAGAAATAACCTGAGAATATCATCATTCATTCTTAGATTCAACTATTAAGAGCCAATGGTGTGCAAGGCACTAGGTGTGGCGTGCAAGGTCCTGGCCTTCTTCTCAGTATGTATTTTCTAGTGGGTTAAATTGCTGCCGTAGAGGTCTCTGAGAAGAGCAACAGGACCATCTTAAATAGTAAGCACCTTGCGGTAAATACAATGGAAATGGGATAGTGTCACTGGTGGAGGTTCATGGTGGGGGTTTAGATAAAGTAGCCAACTTTTAGGGAGAGCTGAGAGAAAAGAGAATCGTCCCATTAAAAAAAAGGGAGGGCCGGGCGCAGTGGCTCAAGCCTGTAATCCCAGCACTTTGGGAGGCCGAGGCGGGTGGATCACGAGGTCAAGAGATCGAGACCATCCTGGTCAACATGGTGAAACCCCGTCTCTACTAATACAGAAACATTAGCTGGGCATGGTGGCGCGTGCCTGTAATCCCAGCTACTCAGGAGGCTGAGGCAGGAGAATTGCCTGAACCCAGGAGACGGAGGTTGCGGTGAGCCGAGATAGCGCCATTGCACTCCAGCCTGGGTAACAAGAGCGTAACTCCGTCTCAAAAAAAAAAACACAAAAAAAAAACAAAAAAAAAAAGGGAGAAGGAGATTTTGGTAGAAGGAAGCCCCAAGCTCACAGGTGGAGCCAGCTACCAAGAAACCAAAGTTGGGAACTCAGCTGTTTTCTACCTAGGACAGCTTTTAGAAACATTGGTAGAGAATTGTAAAAATCTAGATTCCCATGTTGCACCTTCATTTTAGTTCACTGGAATTTACAGAGGGGGGCCTGGATCTTGTCATGGAGGTGTTAAAAGCCGCTTGGGTGATTCTGATTCTGCCCCTAGACGAAGGAGCCCCAGTGTAGACACTGAAAAGCACAAACTTGAGCCAGAAATCAAAGGTGTGTTGGCAGCCCTTGCCTTCAATAAGCCAACAGCTCAACCATCTTCTCCAAACTACAGACACAGTAGTCTAAACAGCCTCCAGAATTCCCATATCACTTCCTTTCTTTTCCTTTTCAATAAACAGCTGGTGAGTATGACATTAATTTAACTGTAATGACTGCTTTTAATTTTCATTTTAAATCTATACGCTTACTATATATTGGGTTGCTGGCTGGTGCCAACTGCCCTGGCCACATGTCTGGTTTTCATTTTGTCTCTGAGTTCCTTTAGGGTAGTCGTCTTCAGAGGCCTGGTTTAATGCATAACCCTAATTGCAATGTGGAATTAAGTTGGTGCTGACTGTAGCATTTTCAGTTTCAAAATCAAGAAAAGTATCTCCTAGGAGGGGGAAAGAAAGGTCTCTCGGGGTTCCACTCCCTCACCAAGGCCTTATCTTTGTACATTTTTTTACATTCAACATTTTTTAAATTGAGTGCATAATATTGCTCTAAAATAGCCGTTTAGATTATGTGGTCAGCCTGCTGGCTTATATATGTCTCTTCTCGGTTTCAAAATGTCCCCTTCTCCTCCTCGTACTCTGACACGGGCCTGGTTTCCCATTAAAAATGCTGGCAGCCTGAAAGTGAGGATAGAAATGCAGGCTGCACTCCTTCTCCCAAGTTATGCTCTGTGCTGAGTCCTTCCTGGAACCCTCACAGTCTTGGAGGGAAGCTAAGTTGTCAGCTGATAATCATTTCCAACAATTGTTGGCCGGAGATTCGCTATGAAAAGGATTAAATCTCATATTTTCACATTAAATGTATAAGAAAAAAGAAGGATTTTTCTCCAAGATGGTAAATACCTTCCAGTGAACCAGGATGGGGCCATGAGGTTGAAAATTTGCCCGTGTTCTATTCTAGTTCATGGAAAAATCTGGATAAAAAGTTGAGCAGTGGATGGAAAATAAGCTAAGCTGGACTTGGTTATGTGGAGTGGGGAGGGGAAGGACAAACCAGAGGCAGTCCCCGTGCCCAGCCCTCTGCTAGATGCCTAATCCTCACTGCATAAATATTTGCTGAAAGAAAGTCAGTCATTAACATAGATAAGTTGATTTTCTTTCAAAATAGTTTCTTTGTATTGGCTCCCTCTTCAATTTGTTTCTTCATGCATGGGTGCTATTTATTGAGTAGCTGCTGTCCTGGGTTTTGGGGACCACAGGAGCCCCTGCAGACAGCACATGAACAAGGCAGCCCGGTCCACACCCCTTGTGAGCCTCCCAGTGTAGCAATAAAGAAGGAAGAAGCTGGGCCCAGTGGTTCACGGCTGTAATGATCCCAGCACTTTCGGAGGCCAAGGCAAGCAAATCATGAGGTCAGAAGTTCCAGACTAGCCTGACCAGCATGGTGAAACCCCGTCTCTACTAAAAATACCAAAAATTAGCTGACAATTGTGGTGCACACCTGTAATTCCAGCTACTTGGGAGGCTGAGGCAGGAGAATTGCTTGAACTTGGGATGTGGAGGTTGCAGTGAGCCAAGATTGCACCACTGCACTCCAGCCTGGGTGACAGAGTGTGACTCCATCTAAAAAAAAAAAAAAAAAAGAAGGAAGATAACATTCAATGAGCAGTACGTGTCATGAGTGATTTTGTAAGGAGTGAGTGATGCTGTGGGCACCAGCAGGTGCCTGACCCGAACTGAAAGGAACAGAAAGGCTGACAGTTACTAAGAGGACTTTGAGTCTGAGACCCCAAGGGTGAGTGAGACTTGATCTTTATTCAGGGACCCTTTGTTTCTCACTGGACCTTCAGATGCAGCCACCTAGCTATTTTTCTGCCAGTCTAGCGTGATTCTCCCTACGCTGTGGCCATCATTGCTTTATATTAAGTTCATCCCTGGTTGCCCCACCTGACAGACTTCTTTTGCAGGCTGTGCTGTGCCCCTGAGGATGTTAGGGATGTGCACTGGCCGGCAGGGTCACATGTTACAACTCCATCACTCCCAGGCACTCTGCAGCTCCTGTTTTCTCAGGACTTCCTGCTCCTTCCAAGTTCCCCCAGTGCCTCCCTGAATGCCTTTGCATGAAGACTTTTCCTCCTAGTCTCAGCAGCTCATCCTAGGCCTCCCAGTTCCTCTCCTATCTAGTTTCCAGTATTACGACTCCATCCTATTGCACCATCCTCTTTTCTTCCATTCCTTCTTGTCATTTTTCCCCAATATTCTCCCCAGGACCCCCTGTCCTTTCTAGTTCTCTTAGTTGCTCCCATATGCCCTAGCCTCCCGTGACTTCTCAGAGCCTGTCAATGTTATGTAACTGCTTATTAAAAATGAAAGTGTTATGTGCACATAAAAATGGGTAAACTGTAAAGCAAAGTATGAGTTAAGGTTGTTTTTATAGTTGTTGTGTTACATTGATGAATGCCAGAAACCAACTTGAGCCTTTTAGGCAAAACGCAGTGTATTTATTTGAAGGATCAGGGTTACCTCCTGATACCCAATGAAGGCTTGAGTAAGTTTGGACTTTATATTTTAGGCAATGGGAAAACCACTGAAGATTTATAAGCAAAATGGTGTGATCAGATGCGGGCTTAGAAAGACTGTCTGGCTTCCTTGTGAGGATGGGTTAGGAGGCACCAGATGAGAGGAAGGAGGGGATTAGGAGCCTTTTGTCCAAGTGACAGAGTGATAGAGACCTGAGCTATGGCATTTACAGTGGCACCAGGGGCAGGTGGATTCAAGACAGACTGAAGAAGTCTTGGATGAGAGATGAGAGGAGGGGGAAGGGGGATAGTCTGAAGGACACCATGGATTCTGGCTTGGACCACACAGGGTGGATGATGGATCATGGATAGAAATAGCGGGTTTTTAGAGAAAAATGATGAGTATTGTATTCTTTGACACACAATGAGCTTTTGAGACCTAGAAACTAGAGAGGAAAGAATCCTTCAAGTCACTGGACATCTTATAATAAGGATGTCAGTTGTCAGAGAGGATTGTCCCTATGAAGTCAAACTCAAAACTCCTTTGTTAACCTTGTGTGGCCAGCCATGTAGTATCTGCCATGAAAGACACCAAAGACGAAGGGGCCCATTCCCTGCCAAAACCATCAGAAATGGTTAACCAGCACAGCCTTGACTTGGCATCCTGCTTGGTACATGAGTTGAAGGTTGGTGTAAGATCATCATATGGATAACTCCGTACTGGTGCAGTTGAGATCATTGAAGATGACCTTGAGTCTATTACAGTTCCTTTTCATGTAGACCCATAGAGGAAATGTCTTCCTGACCTCAGTACCAGGAAATTCTGTGCTTTTGCTAATTTGGTGTATCTCATGAGCAATGCAAACTTTATAACTGAAGATGGATGCTTGCCTTGAAAGCTAGCTACCTCTGAATCACATTTGCACTCCACTTCTAGAATTTGCATAGGATGATAGAATTCACAGTTTCTACGCTAATACTACCCTGATCTTATTTCTCTACTCTTATTTTCTCATTTTAACCAATTCCTTTATTTTAGTTTTTGTGTGTTTTATTCATTTTTCAAACCATCTCAAGTCCACCAGGCAATAAAAGAAATGAGGGAGGAAGGACATTTCTTTACTGTTAAGAAGAACTTTTAGTCTAGGCTACAGGCAAATTTAGTGTAAGTAAAATAATTTGAAACAATAAAAAGCAACTTAAAATGGGACAGTGTAATCAGAGTTTAAAGAAATAAGAAATTGGTTGGGGGGAATGCATAGCCTAAAAGTAGGGTTTGAATTGTGGGATGACTCTAAATAGTTGAGTTTTTTAAAAAGAAAGCAAAAAGCAGAGCTGGAGAAAGTCCTTTGAGTTTCTTCAAATCCTGGACCTCTGACACCCAGCCAGTGCCAATATTAGCTAAAGAGGCTTGGCCCCTATTCAGCCTGATCAAAAATGAATTAAGTGGATGCTTATAAACGGGTTTAAAGGAGGACACACACACCATACACATGGACACATACACATCCCACACGTAAAAATAATAATTATAAGCTTTTAATAAAGCTAATTTAGTGATAACAACTTTACATAGTTAGAGTTGTTTATGCCAAGATCTAACAGTAGCTGATGTGGGATTTAAGCCATTAACCACGAAGCCAAGTGGTGTGTTCACTTGCTATCTCAGGCGGCTCCACTCCTCCACTTCCACCACACCCACCTAACAACTCCAACCAGTTGCTTTGCCTTTGGCTTGATCCAGGCTTGGCTCAGGTGAACCCCCATTGCTGGGGCCTGACCTGCATTGCTAAGCATCACTCCACAGTCTTTCACTATTCACTGGGTTGGGTTTTTTACTTGTCTGTAAAGGGAATATTGAACACCTACCATGAACATTCAGGTAGTTAGGGTCCAGATTTTACTTTTCTCATTTCCTTCACTGTGCTGAATCTTAATCCATTGTATTTCATTGAATTCACCACAACCTACAATTGCACAGGTACAGAGATACACTATTTGAAGGCTTGGGATTTAGTCCAATGGATCTGTGTCCCAAATCCAGCTTCCTTATTTGCTAATTATGTGATCCAAGGCAAGCTCACTTCAAGCTTCTGAGTTCAGTGTTTTCATATGTAAAAGAATATGAATGTTATGAATAGCTGCATTATAGTATTATGATGAAGATTTGATGTCACGGTGAATACAGTTGAAGTTCTGTGACGGTGCCTGTTACATAGGAGGTCCTCAATTAATCACAGCAAATGTTTCTCTATTATGCACCAGATACTGCTGCTCAACAACTTCTATGGGGTGTTTTTTATTATTACTTTTATTAGAATCTTCCCCTGAGTAAGTTCCAAGAGGAATGTCCCAAGGGAATAGTAATCACTCAATAAATGCATGTTAAGTGAATGACCAGTTTTATTTAATGCTCAGAAGAACTCCAATAAATTTAGTACTATGAGTATCATGAGTATCCTCATTTGTCTGGTGGGGAAACCGAGGCACAGACAGTCCAACAGCTTGCACAATACTGTGGATGGCTGGACAATGTCAGCCTAAGGATTTAAGTGAAGGCCTCCTGGAGCCTCCAGCCTTACCCACTACAGTCTAGCAGCTCTGTAAATATTTTTATGGCAGAATAAGCAATCCCAATGACCTTCTCCAGTTTTCTTTCCTACTCTGCCAAATGCTGGCATTCACACTGGCCCTGGGAGAAGTCTTTCTGCAGGACTAGCCATCAGTAAGACAGTGAGTGCCTGGACTTAGAGCCTGTGGACGTATGCTGGGGACGTAAAACAGCACACGCTGCATGAAGTCCTAAAAATGATTCATTTGACACCAAAGCCACGCAGACGGGGAAGCTGTGAGCCTCTTGGCGGGCCCCGGCTTGCTTCTGCAAAGTTGTTTGTGAGAGGGTGTCTGGCCTCCATCCATGACATGTTCAATGGAGGCTCCATGCCAAGGCTAGAAAGGGGGAGAAAAAAGCCTCTTCCTGACATTATGGTCTTGCACCCTTTGGGCTTTGTAAGAGGCCGAGTAGATGGAAGGGCTGAAAAATGCAGGCTGGGGAGGGTGGGGGCAGAGGCGGGAAAGAAGAAAATAAAATAGAGATGGTGTAGGCTTGTGATATCCCTGCTGCCACTTTCTCTCTGTGCTCAGGTCCCTGGCAATCTGGTTTTTGGGTTTTTTTTTCTCTCTCTCTTTTTTTCTCTTTCTTGCCTTGTCTGTCCATCTTTATTTTTTCTTGCCTGTTTATTCTTTCCTTTTTGTCTTTCTTTTTCTCTTTCTTACCTGTTTGTTTTTTACTTTTAGTCTTTCTTTTTCTCTTTCTTGCCTTCATTCTCTTTTTAAAAGTGATTTTCCTGTCTTCTTCTCTCTCACTGTCTCCTTCTCTGCTGGTCTGTTTTTGTCTTTCTCTCTGTGTCTCTTTCTCTGCCTCTCTTTTTCGCCACGTCTCCTTTCCTCTTTTTAATTTTTGTTTTCCTTTGAAAAATTCAGAACTTTTCTCAAAGTCCTTGCAGTCTAGGGCCGGGTGCGGTGGCTCACGCCTGTAATCCCAGCACTTTGGGAGGCCGAGGTGGGTGGATCACGAGGTCAAGAGATCGAGACCATCCTGGTCAACACGGTGAAACCCCGTCTCTACTAAAAATACAAAAATTAGCCAGGCTTGGTGGCGCGTGCCTGTAATCCCAGCTACTGAGGAGGCTGAGGCAGGAGAATTGCCTGAACCCAGGAGGCGGAGGTTGCGGTGAGCCGAGATCACGCCATTGCACTCCAGCCTGGGTAACAAGAGCGAAACTCCGTCTCAAAAAAAAAAAAAAAGAAAAAAGAAAAATAGCAAGACATGTACCAAAGAGACCAAGGCCCCTGTAGCACTGCAGATTCCAACAAGAAGAGCTGTTTGATGACCCTGCCCTGCAGTTGGCTGGAGTCGTCACCTGAGCTTTGCTGTTTATTCTTTGTAAGAGTTTGCACATTTAACTTGTTTTGACTTACACTTTCCTTTATGTCTTTTCATGATCCCTTTTCCTTTTGGTAACTGCATTCTAGGTTCATGAAAACCAAGTGAGACCAAGTCCTTTACCACCATTCTCTTCCCGAACCTAGCAGACATTAGGTGTAACTTTTTCAATTGTATGTCCTGGCCAACCGGTTCTACTCTGAGATGCAGAGACAAGAATACAGGGGGGAAGTCTCTCTGAATACACCATTCATTCACTCACTTATTCCCTCCACAAATACGGATTGAGCTCATACCCTCTTCCAGGCATCATTCTAGAGATGAGAGATACAGCAGTGAACAAGGCACACAAACCCTTGCTCTCACAGCTTCCTCTGCTCTTAGAAAAGAAGCTAAGTCTGCATGTGATGGCGAAGAGACAGACTGGACAGCTGGAAAAAAAAAACCTCCTATTTCACTGAGATTCAAATAGCAAAAGACCATGAGGCTTTTGGTCTGAATGAACGACTTTGAGAAATGTAGTTTGCTATAAGTAAGGGTAATTGCCTCTATGTTTGCAAAAACAGCATTGTCTTACTTCTCCCTATCTGCAGCCAAGCTCTGTTTTCTGTGGCTTTCTAGAAGGGGGGTCCTGTGTTCTCTTAGTAGCATTAAGAAATGATGCTCCCTAATCAGCCAACTGACATTGACTGAGGTCAGCTGAGTTCTTGGTTCCATGTGGCATGCCTGGGATGCACCTTTCCGAGCTCTCTTTTGTTTTTTGAGACAGAGTTTCACTCTGTCCCCCGGCTGGAGTGCAGTGGTGTGATTTTGGCTCACTGCAAACTCCGCCTCCCGGGTTCAAGTGATTCTCCTGCCTCAGCCTCCTGAGTAGCTGGGATTACAGGTACCCACCACCACACCTAGCTAATTTATGTATTTTTGGTAGAGACAGGGTTCCACCATGTTTGCCAGGCTAGTCTTGAACTCCTGACCTCAGTTGATCCACCCGCCTTGGCCTCCCAAAGTGCTACGATTACAGGAGTGAGCCACTGTGCCGGCCCCTTCCCAGATCTTATAGTCACCATATAAAAGTGACACTTTAGTTCATTTTACAGATGAAGAAACTGAGGCTCACAGTTGGAGCCCTTCTTACTGCATTCTCACATTCAGAAGCTTCTAGGGAATGCCCGGTCTTGCTTCATTTTTCTTAAAAACCCTTGGCAATCTGGCCTTTCTACCTTCTTCTGAGAACAGGATATTCTGCAGTACTTGAACACAGTGAGCCAAGTGGTGCACAGAATATAAAACCTGGAGTGAAATGCTTTCAGGGTCCCTCAGCTGCAGCGGGCCCGTGCAGACTAGAGTCCATCTGTCCTGGGCAGCTTCTGACGAAGGCTGAGAGGCAAGTGGTAGAAGCCAACTGTGAATGCCTGGCAGATCTTTCCTTGATTAAATTAAGACAGTCCTGTTATTTAAGGCCTACGTAGAAAGGTGCTGTTTGGATAGCACATGGAAAAAAAGCAGCATTTAGGATAATGATGATCTGTTTTAGTATCTAAAACCAAGTTATACATTTATCTTTTCATCAGTTGTTTATTGAATACCTACCCTGTGTTGGGATCTGAAGATTCCATGAGAAACAGCTATGACCTACCTTCATCGAGCTTACAGTCTAGCCTGGCAGGTCAGGGTGATTCTTCCAGCATAGGAGCTGTCAGAGCAAGTACATTTGGAGGTGCAAGTTATCCACTGAGAAGTGCTGAAATAGCCTGAATTAAAGCTTGAATCTGGGCTGCCGAAAAGAGCCTTTGGCTCAGCACCACATTATTCTAACACTTGGGGTAAATGATGCACCATACCAAAGAGCCCTATCCAGTTGAAGAACCATCTTATACTATTGTGTAACCCAGTCATAGTTAATGTCTCCCAGTAGGCTAAAAAGATGAGTGGATTACCAAGCCTTAATTATGTCAAAAGAAGGTAGGATATTGCAGTGCCTGGTAAGTTTTTCCTTTGGGGAGACAACACACACTGGGGCCTGTCAGAGGGGTGGGAAGAGGGAAAGCACAGGATAAATAGCTGATGGATGCTGGGCTTTAATACCTAGGCAATGGCTTGATAGGTGCAGCAAACCACCATGGCACACACTTACTGTGTAACAAACCTGCACATGTATTCCAGAACTTAAAATTAAATTAAAAAACAAAAAAAGTAAATACATAAATAAATAAACTTTATTATTATTAAATAAATAATAAAGTTTGACAAACTTTATAATAATATTAAATTTATAATATAATAAATAATAAACTATTATAAAATTAATAAATATTTATCATTACAAAATGTATTTTATTTATAATAGATAAATAAATGGGGACTCAAGGGGAAAGGATGGGAAGTGGGTGAGGGATAAAATACTACAAATTGGGTATAGTGTATACCGCTCAGGTGATGAGTGCACCAAAATCTCACAAATCACCACTAAAGAACTTAACTCATGTAAACAAACACCACCTGTTCTCCAATAACCTATGGAAGTAAAAACAAATAATTAAACAAATGTGTTTTGAAGTGTGGGTGATATTAAATGAGCTAAGATAGGTAACGGGAACCATATAGATAAGCATGGGATTGGAAGTATTCACCTAGTACATGGAGACAGGAATAAAAATTAGGATCAAACTGTGAATAGCCCTAAACGATCTTTAAAAAAGTTTATAGAAGGAAAAATAGGGTTAGAGAAAATAAAGGTAGACTACTGTGTGACTAGGATATATTCAGTTGGGAGTGAGAAGATTGGAGGTAGGCTGGTTCAGTGATGCCACATTGTCATCAAAGACTCAGTCTTTTTTCACGTCTCTGCTCTGCCATCCATATATGATTGGCTTTTCCTTCAGATTTTTACCTTATGGTTACAAGATGGCTGCCATAGCTCTGGGCATCACCTCACCTTTTCCAAAGGCAGAAAAGGGGATAAGAAAAAATAGCCTAATTTTATCAGGAAGACCAAAGCTTCCCTTGAAGTTCCCCAGGAGACTTTATTAGATCCTACTGGCAAGAATTAGAACCTATGGCCACCCTGGGCTACAAGAGAAAGCTAGTTTTTGATAAAGGATAATCAGATTATGTTCTGGGCTTCCATGACTCACAGTTTGTCTCCTGGAATTGGGTACATTTCTGCTTAAGAAAATAAATAGGCGAAGTTCTGTTAGCAAAAGAAAAGGAGAAATGGCTCTTTAGTAGGCATCTAACCCAAAGTATCAGTCATAGATACAACACTACATGTACAGAACTAGGTTTTATTTTTATAGTATATGAAATATATGTACATGTGTATTATGTATCATATATAATATTAGGGCCAGGTGCAGTGGCTCATGCCTGTAATTCCAGCACTTTGGGAGGCTGAGGCAGGTAGATCGCTTGGGGTCAGGAGTTCAGGACCAGCCTGGGTAATATGGTGAAACTCCATCTCTACAGAAAACACACAAATTAACTAGGTATGGTGGTGCATGCCTGTGGTCCCAGCTACTCAGGAGGCTGAGGCTGGAGGATTGCTTGAGACAGGGAGGCAGCAGTTGCAGTGAGCCAAGATCATACCACTGCACTCCAGCCTGGGCAACAGAGTGAGACTATCTCAAAAAATATATATGTTAGTAGTACATATACAGTATATATGTGTTTAGAGAGAGGGAAAAGAGAATGAGAAAGAAAGAAGCCAACCATTTAGATTTCCTAATTTTTATCAGGCATATATATTTTATTCTATGATAAAGGTTAGGAATGAGAAGTAATGCTTAACTGTTGAGAATACATTAAAGTGATGGTTAAGACAGTGATGTTCATTTTCTCAGTTTTTATAATTTTCTATTATAAGTCTTTGTCTTTTATCATTTAAATTTAATTTTCGGGAAGAACACAAGGGGTAGTCACAGGCGTGATAGGAGCTGTTGGAAGTGAAGAAGAGGGAACTCAGGCTGATTTCCCATGCTTTGTGAAAAGGGACTGATCTTAATATGAGGAAAATAAGCACCTAAAATAAGATGAGGTGGTAAAAACAGAAGAGTACAGAGGTATGGAGAGATGTCATGGAAGTGGAAACTTCTGTTTCAAATGATGTGCAGTGTACAAAATCTATATAAAATACCATTCTGAGGGGCACTGGGTATGTGACCCAGTGAGATGCTTGATATGGAATCTTCAGCCACTACAAAGACGACATACAGTCTTGTGAAGAGAGGTCTAATGGCAGAAGTAGAGTGAGCTTAAGTAATCTTTGTTTTCTTTCTTTCTTGCAGGTGTAGGGAACATGTGGAATCAGTATCTATTTTGAACTCATTAATCTTACAAAAAGAATTCATTCCAGATTTTTTTCCCATTTCTTACTAGCAGTATGACATTGGGAACCTTACTTAACCTCACTGTATGACAGCTCCCTATCTGTAAAGTGGGGGTAATGATAATACCATCTTGTAAGGTCAGTGAGGTTCAAGTAAGTGAGTTAATTCCTGTGAAGTGCATAGAACAGTGTCTGGCAGTTAGCCGCCCCTTAGTAAATGTTGCTGCTGTTGCCGATGTTAATAACTGCACTTTTCCTTAAAAATAAGATTTAATTTTTGTGCTTTATTTGCATATCACAAATTGTTTAGCAAAATCTTAAGGACATAACAGCAATTCAATAAAAATGTATTAATTGTTTCAGTGCTCTACTATTTCTACAGTTTTCAACTACAAAACTCACCATGCTGCATGCCTTCTTAATACTTTTCAATTGTTTTTAAGAGATAAAGCAAGGTGTGAAACATCTTCTAGAATTACTCCTTACATCCCCAACGTTATTCTTCTCATCATCTCTCAATTATGTAACTTAGCAATGCTGGTCTTAAAAATAGCCAAGCCCACCATATTGTTTGTGCATGTTTCGGGCGTTAACCTCTGCTGACTTGGTTTCCTCTGCCTGAAACATATTTCCACCCCCGTTATACATTTGTTAAACTCCTATTCATTCTTCAAAACCTTTCTTAGACATCATCTCCTCTAGGATATCTCTCTGGGATGCCATTTCTTGCCCCATAGTGTAATATTTAGAGGTTATTTTCTATCTGTACTCTGTATTTATGTCTATTGCTGATTTTGTTATTGTTTTGTAACTTGGGATATGTTCTTGTCTCCCCTGTTTTATAATTTGTATTTTTAAATTTTATTTAAGGCTCAGAAATACACATGCAGGTTTTTATATATGTCACAGGAGTTTGGTGTACAGATTATTTTATCACCCAGACAGTAAGCATAGTACTTGACAGGTAGTTTTCTGACCCTCTCCTTCCTCCAACCCGCTGCCTTCAAGTGGGCCCTGGTGTCTATTTTTCCCTTCTTTGTGTCCATGTTTACTCAATGTTTAGCTCCCACTTACAAGTGAAAACATGTGATATTTGGTTTTCTGTCCCTGTGTTAGTTCGCTGAGGATAATAGCCTCTAGCTCCTTCCATGTTGTTGCAAAAGATATGATCTCATTCCTTTTTAAGGCTGCATAATATATGCCCATGGTGTATGTGTATCACATTTTCTTTATCCAGTCCATTGATAAGTATTTAGGTTGATTCTGTCTTGGCTTTTGAGAACAGTGCTGTGATGAACATATAAATGTATGTGTCTTGATGGTAGAATGATTTATATCCTTTGGGTGTCTATCCAATGATGGGAACACTGGATCACATGGTAATTCTCTTTTAAGTTCTTTGAGAAATAGCCACACTGCTTTCCACAATGGCCGAACTAATTTACATTCCCAGAAGCAATGTGTGAGCCTTCTCTTTTCTCTGCAACCTCACCAGCATCTGTTATTTTTTGCCTTTTTAATAATAGCCGTTCTGACTGGTATACAGTGGTATCTCATGGTAGTTTTTGTTTGCATTTCTCTAATGATCAGTGGGGTTGTTGGTCTCCACTTTTAAACTACATTGAGGGTGAGAAGAGAGTGTCCTATGCACCATGCTTCTGGCTGCAAAGTTTAGCTTTAGGTATGTCAATAAATGCCTATTAGTTTGTTGAACTGAATCTTTTGCTCAGCAGAGACCCCTTACATCTGTAAACTACTGTTACCATAAAAACAGCTATTTCTGTTAAACTCTATAGTTGCAAGAGAGTCTCACTTGCTAATGATAAAGTAATTCTCTTTACAGATGCTCAATGATTCTTCTAGGTTTGGTTCACACAGCTTACCAACTGTGTTCTGCCTCATTCTTGTTCCTTCTGGGTTCAAATGCGCAGGAAGCCCATATTTGTCACTGAGTTATTGCTAACAAATAAAACAGCAACAAGGCTGTTTCACAACCCACAGGGATTGACTGCTCAGAAGAGAGCAATCCTCCTGTCCTGATACGGGTATGTTCATGCCACTGTTTTCCAGCTGTGGTCCCATCAGACAAAGATGGTTCAATGAGAGTAAAGCCTTCAGCTTACTTCCCTGTTTCTGGCACCACAGCCGATGTCTTGTTGGTTGGTACCAAGCTATGCTCCTAGCAACTGGACTGGGTGAAGCTTTATGTTACTTGAAGGTGGTGATAGCAGACACATCCAAAGAGAGGACCAAAGCTTGCTACCAAAACAAATACCCCATTGTCTTCTTATCCAGGGGCTCACCAACAGATGATACAGAAAGTCAAGAGCAAGAAATTCCATTAACAGGTCAGAAAATGGACTGCATGTTGGTTCAAGACCAAGCCTATTAAAAAAAGTGTTAATTTCTCTTAGGTTCTTATGGGTTGCTATATCTAATGGTGGGAAAGGTCATGTGGGAGAAAATGCAGAGAGTTGGGAGAGACACTGTCCCATGGCACAGCCATCTCTGATTGCCTGGTCTGATGGGAAGAGAGAATTTCTACTGCCACTGACTCATTCCAAAGCTGCCTTGCGGTTTTCTTTGCAGTGGTTCTTTCAGCACCAGCCTCCGTGTGTTCCCTTGATGACATTAGCAGTCCTTAAGGGTTCTGTAGAGAGGGGATTAAACAGCATTTAGTTCTTTGTCCATTCTCCTATTCTAATGAAATGAGTTATTTGAAAGAATTATTTCAGCCTATGTAAATCAGTCAATGTGAGAAGATAAGGTTGGTGGGGGCAGGCAGAGTTGAGCTGGGCGATAAAAATAGAGTTTTATCTCCATTTGGACTGATTTTGAAAAGGTTTTTAACCATTGCAACTGAATCCTTTTCAGAACCCTCTCTCTCTTTCTCTTTTTTCTTTACCCGAGTTGCTATGAGAACATGAATCATCTCTTTAGCACAATGACAGCAAGTGTAGCATTTAGGAGCGGACCCTGATTTTTCACTGTTTGTTCTTTGCTCTCAACAAGATAAGCTGTTGTTATTTCTTTCTTCTTGAACAAGCACACCATGATTGCCGAAGTGGTAAGAATAATTGGACCAAATAGTCATGCGATTAATGCAAACAGAGGGAATTCATCTGTTTCGAGTACAGTAAATGCACTTCTGAAGACGCAGAGAGCTTGCTTTCTCTGTTTATTCTTGGGCTGCAGAACAAATGTTGCTGAGTTCACTGCCACAGATTCCTGTGTTTCCTCCGTGGGGTGGAGACCTTAAATGAACTGAGTTAAGAAAGAAATCAGCCCTATCTTGGGAGAGGGTGGGCCAGACAGGGGGAGTCCAGGGGAATTGCAGGGGAGAAGGTTGCTGTGCCCCAGGCGACACCCTCTTCTCTACCCTCTTCACTGGGGACACAAGGACTCTTGCTTTCTCAAGGATATTTTTCAATTAGAAGGCGATGTGGCCAATTGAAATGGAAGGGGAATTAGCATTAGTTAGAGTCCTCAAAGTGCTCAGTGTTGATGCCATTTGGATACTGAAGATACGAGGTGGATTTCATTATCCCCACTAGACAGACGAGGAAACTGAGGTTGAGAAGTAAGTCTCCCAGACTCACAACACTGGCATGTTGAAGTGCTGGGGTTTGAATCCAGGTCGTTCTGGTTCAGTGTTGTGGGGACAGCACAGGGCACGGGTTCTGTAGTTGCTTAGAATCCTGACCGTCTTGTAACTGAGTGACCTTGAGCAAGGGACTTTGCTTCTTAGCACCTCATTTTTGCCATCTGAAAGACAAAACAAAACAAACAACTTGAGTTGATGACAGTACTTATCTGATAGGTCTGTTGTAGGGATTAAATGAGTTATTAAATGAAAATAATGTAGAATTGTGCCTGGCAGATTGAACACCCATAATACCTGCCGGCCTGGACACGGATTCCTCAAAGTAATCAATGGTGTTTTCTACTACACCCACGGACCTTCTGCATCACGCCTGGGGTTCTCTGCAACAGCTCCCTAACACACTGCTTTGCATGCAATTGCTCTGAAACACCTTTATCAGATTAATTACCCCCACATTCTTAAAATTCCATTTTTTCACATCACTTGATAACTTTGGAGGCTCCCCATTGCCTGTGGGATAAAAACTTGAACGTTCATCCATAGACTGGCTATACCCTGCTTATCCTGATAACTTCCTGTTGACCTCAACACCTGTCCTCCACCCACCCCACCAATGGCACCCAACTCACCCTCTCCCATTTCAGCAGCAGGTTTCAATCCTGGGTACTTCCCAAGTGTCCCACCCCACCTTTATGTTCTCCCAGAAACATCCTTTACAACATGAACTTACAGAGATCGTGGCCCTCTCCCTAGCTCCCGGAGCCTATACAATTAATATTTGCTATTCTCTGACCTGTGCCACCTCATGAATGCTTGATTCTTTTAAAGACAGCTGTTGGGGAGGAGATGAAGTTTATCAACCCCTGTTCTTGCCTGTTGACTTCTCCTTTACCGTGATGTGTGGTGATTACTGGGATTCCAGGAGGCTGCGGGACTTGGAACGTTTCTGCAGCAAGACAAGTCTGAGTCTTGAAGGACAAGATAAAGTTAGACATCTAGAAAAGTAGAAGGAAGAAATTCTAGATGGAGGGAGAAGCATGTGCAAAGTTTTGGAGGCATGCAAATCCCTCCTGATGCTGAAGTCTGAATGTAAACAGATGATAGAGAGAGGCAAGGTGATGCTGACAGTTCTCAGTGAACAGGGATCACAAGGATGATTATCCTTCTCAGCTTCCAGCCCTTTCCCCATCCCTTTACCCTTCTCCACTCCTCTGGAATGCACCTTTAGCCCTGAGCTTGGTTCTTCTTTCAGTTTGATGAACAGTTGTGCTATTTTGCTTCATTGTTTGCTTGTGGTAGTCACCGAAGAGAATTAAGATTAAATCCTGTTAAATAAATGAAGCGCCTTGCACAGACTGTGGCCAAGAGAGCCTCACCAACTTGTTTTGTGTATGAAGCGGGGAATCCGCTAGATGTTGTTTCACCGTAAGTTGGTATTCCATCCTGGGTTGGAGAACACGTTCTGCCCTCCTACTAAAAGTCCTATAAAATCCAGTTTCTCCTGTGAGATTGCCGAAGTACAAGGCAAGGGGAAAATCACTCGCACAGTGTTGGAGTCTTTCCAAGAGCCAGAGGTGTAGACACCGTTATCCAAGTGAGCTGCAGAACAGCCCTACAAAGGTGCCAGCTTCCTCATCCAATAAATGAGAATGAGGAAGCTAAAAAAAAATAAGAGGGTGTTCACAGTTCCATGAATCTCGTGAGCACCGTGAACAACAGATGTCCCCTGGGCCCTGTCCTGTACGCTTGAATGTACGGTAGCCTGTCCTTCAACTGCTGGCACCTGCATTTCTTTGCCCAAGAACATTTTTCTGGAGAACAGAGCCCATTGTCTCCATTTCCAGGTGACATCCTCAACCAGCGCCTGGAGGGAAGCCCCCTTTGCCTCTAACAGCAGCGAACTCCAAGGGACCCTCTTCTACACAGGCTCCCAGAGTCCCCATGTGGAGTTACCTACAGCTCCTGCCATGACCATTCTCTTGAAACTTATTTTTACTTTTTAATTTACTGCCTTCCCTTCCTCGTCTTGCCGCTTCACTCTGTGACCAGGTCTTCTCAAAATTACCCCCTAACAAATTGCACTGAAATCCTTGTCTCAGGATCTGACTCTGATGTTTGAATGTAGATCTATTTGGCCCTGAAATCTACAGCCCCTTCACATTGTAGGGCCATGCTGCGGAGATAGCTCATGAAGAATTTCCCTGGGACAGAATAACAGTGAAATGGTGGAACCCACTAGATTGGAAATGACAGATGGGTTCTGTTTCAGGGGTCTTCTATGATTGATTGGTGGGAGGGCCACTCAGAAACTAGTTGCAGGATGAATCTGAGCCCATATCCAAACAGATGGGAATGAACAGCCTGACAGTGTGGTGGTATCTGCTGCATGAGGAAATTGGTCTTCCTGGACCTTGCGCTTATCCTCCAAGTGTTCGTGTTTTTGGCCTTTTCTGTGTCAGCTTGCAAATAGGAGGTTAAGGCCACGTATGTGGCGCTGTATGTGCTTTCATGTTGAAAAGCCAGAGTAAGTACAAACAAAGCAGAGAGAATACAGAATTGACCATCGGCTCCGAAACCTTGAGCTGCAAAGCTGATTAGAGCACTGTTTGGACAAGTCACTTTTTCCTTTCAGGTCTCCTTTTAGTGATGAGGATATTAAGAGCAACTGCCTCATGTTTGCTAAAGATCTCTTCCCGGCCAGCATGTCATCTATCAGTCTAAGACTTCAAGATGTTAGCCTCTTGCAGTGTGAAATGTCTTTTTCTAGTCAAGAGGTTAGTTCTCACGCTAGTAGATATTTGTGTGTGTGTGTGTGTGTGTGTGTGTGTGTTTGTCTGTGTGAGATCTACTTTCTAGCCTCTGCTTTTGGTTAGTATATCTCAATTTCAGAGGAGCCAATTTCTCCCCTCCTCTCTGTTCATGTGCCTTAGTTCCAGGAATGATTCTGTCCTCTGATTTCAACCTGGAAAATTAGCTCATTGCATTCCTAAGTCTCAATGACTGATTTTGTGATGAGAATGGGACCCAAATTATAGAAAATGAGGCCCTTATCAGGTCTCCTGGGAAATGGATATGAACCTGGAATAAAAAAAATTCCATCTGGACCCGCTCCACATTGCCTCACTCAGGGATCAACACAGGTGAAAGAAAGTTAAGGAAACTGACAAAGAAAAATTTAGTCTGGGAGCCACTGAGTAATTCCCCTGGTCAAGCCAGTCCTGAAGCTAACCCTTTCCTGGGACTTTCCATTTAAGTAAGCCCTACTAATCCATTTTTGTTTAAATTAGTTTGGGTTGAGCCTATATTGTCTTTTAAACAAACAAAAATCTACCTAATTTACAATGCAAAAATTGTACGAATTATGTCCACTATTTTATGCCCACATGGAGCCTTATAATCCAGTGGACTTCCCTTTGGCCCACTCAGCAAATAGGAAAAATGGGCTCCTAAACCTAGAGGGTGGAGATGGAAACTCCCCCCAGCACCCTTCACCTCACCCCACCCACAAATCCCTACCCATCCCTGCCCATGACTGTGCTCCTCCCTGCCCCAAACAGAGAGAAAGTGGATTTAAATGACTTTTATATCTCAAGCAGTAGATGTTTATTATGGCCATACAGTAATTTCCCAGAGACTCCAGCCAGGCACGAAGCCTTTGTGTTCTGAATTTACCAATCAGTGGCAATTTGCTAAAATAATCATCTTCATGTTTGCTGTTAATAATCTTGCTTCAGGCTGTTCCAACCAAATGGTTGGTCACTTTCAGTAATGGCCAATTTCTCAGAGATTATTGCTAAAATGATTAGGCACATCATGATTTCCCAGGGCACATGCTTCGGTGTTGATTCATTAGAAAACAAAAAGGCTTCTAGACTCCTTTGGAAAGCAGGGGATGCTTATCTGAAAAGATATGCCATCACTCCTCTTATTTTTTTTTCCTTAGCTAAGTCCTGGGTTTCCTTTTCTCCTGCTGCTTGTTGGTTCATTATCTTGTTAGTAGACAGGATGCATTTTTTGTTTGCTGTAAGCTCATCATTGTAGCGGACAGACCTGGAAACATTTTACAGCCAATTAGATGAATCAATGAGTCCCTTTTTAGAAAACATCCCTTCCTGAAGTCCTTGTATGAACCAGGCACTAGCCCAGAAATTTTGCACAATACCTCACTTAATTCTCATAGCAAAGTCCTAGTCTCCAGTTTGCACAAGAGGAGAATGTATTAATCTCAGAGAGGTTAATTGACTTGTTGCATGTCATACCGTTAACAAATGCATAACCTGCATTTGAATCCAAGACTCAGTTTTCTTTCTCCTGCACCAGGAAGTCTGCCTTTGTCATTCAACTCTACTCACCTAGGTCCCTGCTTGTACCAAGGCCAAACATGGCACCTAGGAGCCCAGCCCCAGGTGGAGGCAGGTTAGGACACTGGCAAGCAGAGCATGGGAAACCACAGCAGCAGTAATCCTGATTTTCTTGTGGCTGCCTTGTTCCCACCCAATGCCAGCGTGTCTGCTGCAAACCTAGGCTTTCAGCCCCAGCTCCTGCAGCTGGAGAAAAAGAATAAGGCGAGAGACAGAGAAAAAGACTTTTTAGGGAGAGCATTCTCGGCAAAACTTGATCTGAAACATGCTCTTATTTACCAAAATAGAGAGAAGACAGCATCTTCTCATTGCAGTTGTAGTAGGCATTCTGTGGAAAGGATCCCCAGACCCTTAGATGAGTGGTGGGACAAAGTCACACCTTGATTCTTCATTTGGCATTGCATAAATGCATGCAGGAAGAAATTGGGACAGAAATGCAAAGTCATCAGGTAGACAATAAGCAAAGGTGGAGAAAGACGTTGTCTGCTGTTTAAAGACTGAACAGCAGCTGGGGCAAAGCTGGCAATTCTCTGCAATTAGAATACTGCTTCTGTCACCCAGGAAGTAGCCATTTGAATGTGGATCAACATGAACACTAGGAAAAAATAGTTGCATGACACAGAAGCCGTATGATGAAAGGGAAGAAGAGCCACCTGGAGTGAGGCAGACATGCCTCCAGCCACACCTGGCAAATGTGTCATCACAAATTAGCATGAAGGCTTTGGTAACTAATAGCAGAGCCACATTGCAATTTTCCAGGTATCATATCGTTTACATTATATCTTTAATTATTTAATTTTTTCTAACAAAGCTACTATATTTGCTTCAAAACAAGTACAGGAACCTTTCTTAACTTGGTCATGCTTGTCCATCAAAAATTAACAACAAATGTCAACCTTACTAGTAAAAAGACAGAGGCATTTCAATTGAAATTTGTAGGTTAGGGTGATCTTAACTAGCTTGACATATTAATATTAATATTAATACCTAGGTTTAATCTTAGTAAATTGTACATGTTTCATTTCATGGGGTGGTCCAATTGTTCAACTTTGATTGCTTAGGAGAGATTAATACTGCTCACAGCTCATTGGCAGAATGAGTCACATGGTTCTGACATAACTGCAAGGAGTTGAAAGGTAATCTTCTGTGCCCAGGAAGGAGAAGAGAAGTGAATACAGGTAAACAGAAATGTGTCACTTCTGGAACAAGGCAACTGAAAGCCAGGATGTAATTTTCATTGCTCTGTTCCTCTGCTGAGATGACGTCGGAACCATGTGTTTCAGATGGTTTAACTCCAAGATGGTGGAATTTCTGTTAGCCTGGATCCCTGAGTGATCATATGGAGCAGGATTGTCTATTGATCTAGACCAGGGAATCTTCATGAAGATTTTTGAAAATTGAGGATTAATTTGTTACTGTTGCACAACCTAGCCTCTTCTGACTAAAACAGATGATTCTTACTATTTCAAATAATCTTTTCAGGTATTGCAAAGGAGCCACACCTGAAACCAAGAGGCCTCCTGGTACATGCAGCCCCTGTCCCAGTGGCCGTTTGACAGATCATGAAACATGTATTCTAATAGGGAGACATTGAAACAGAGATGTTTCGAGGTAGTAGCTGTTTGCAACTGCCTAGGACTTAAAGCATGGAAAGAAGAAAAAAGTGCCACAATAGTTGCCTGTGCTCCAGAATGAAAAATAAAATTAGTTATGAAAGCAAAAGAGAAACCGGCTAAGGTTTGAGGGAACAGACGTGGAGAAAGGCGTGTTGGATAGCTCTACTTCCTTGATGATGTGCTAGATGACTACTATTTAAAGCTCTCATTTAGACCCTTCTCTTTTTCTGCTAAGAGTCTTTCAAAGTGGGCTGAAATAGTAGGTGTATACCAAGGCAGAAAAGAAACGAAAACCTCAAAATGTTATAAGCAGGTGATGACTAGGAAATATGTTCAAGGAGTGTTCCCCAGGTGGAATTTGCAGGGTACCTGATACAGAATTGCTTACTGAATCAAACTGAAGGACCGGGACTGAGAAAGTTTCCTATAAACCAGCTTCACAGTAATACCATATCCACTAAAGTTTGAAAGCAACTGGTTTAATTTTTTCCCTCTGGCTAACATGTTATGTATTGGCTACTGCATCTGTCCTATCTCTAGAATAGTTATTGAAAGGCAGTTTTCTACTCCCCGCTTTTCAACTTATGATAACTATTAAATGAAACCAAGACAAATGATTCTCACTTCAAGAAAAGGTATTCTTCAAGTAGATGAGGCTAACCTCAGACGTGCTGGTTTGGGACATATCTCCCCCTGTCCCTGTTTATGTAGCCAGGTAAGCCAGATATGTAGTCTAGACCACGTTTTCACAGATGTTTGGATGAGAACAAGGGTGAGTCACTGGCAGTGGCTGGCAATGCTACATGGGGTTTGCATGCATCAAGATTCACTGCCTCTTTCTCCCTCAACCTGCTTCCAGATCTCAGGCTAAACTTTGATTTAGGCTCTCCAACCACAGAGAAAGCCGAGATTCCATTACCTCTTCTGTCCTTTGTGGAAGGTAGTACCTTCAGTCATCACCTGAGACCTGCCAGAAACTTTGAGACTTGGTCTGAAATGATGTCTGCAGCCAGGATTTGTGTCCGAATTAGAAGCATCTCTGAGTATTGTAGAACTTGCCAAGTGAATCACCACAATTTGTGCCATAATAGTCTTTCAAAAATTAGTAAACGTAGCACTATTTTCCAAGAGATGCAAAACCTTTTCAGATTTTGTTTATCTCCCGGCAGATTGACAAAACTGACCTAAATGAAGTGATTCCAAACTACAAAGCCTGAACAAATTTCAAGGATTACAGTTAGGTAAAGAAGCTTTCTCAAACATTCTCCTGTTTGTTCACTGAGCTAATCCATTGAAATGAGCAGAGATGAGCCTGGGCAGAGATGAACTCGATTTTACAGAGGAGCAAACTCAGGTTTAAAGGGAACAAGTGGTTTGCCAGAAGTCAAATATCCTACAGTGAGCAGCAGATTAATCATCTCAGTTCTGATCATCTGATTCCAAATACAGTCCTTTTGCTCGTGGAAAGGTGAAGAGACTCACATTTGAATCCTGGCTCCCTCACTTAATGGTTAGCTGAATCTGGAACATTAACCTCTCTGGGTTCTTGACTTGTTCTCTTGTGTAATGACTATTACATCTTTTTCACAAGGTAAGTGGGATTGCTTTTTAGAGTACCCAGCATAGTAGACATTGAATATGTCTAAGCACCTTTCTTCTCATTCATTCATATTTACTTATCACATATGTACTGGACATTTAATATGTTCCAGGAACTATATGAGATCTGGGGGATGGAGAAATTAACAGAATATGCATAGTCCCTGCCCTTAGTGAACTTACTGTGTATTCTCCCACTACCATTTAAGTAAGGTAACAGAAAGCCCTGTATCATCTTGCTCCTGAACTTCACTGCAAGCTCATCCAGGGCCACATTTTCCCACCTCTCCCTCTGTACTCTGGTCTCCTTTCTGTTTCTGGAACATACCAATCTCATTTTTACCTCAGGGACATCACCACTGTTGGTTTCCCTTCTCTTCTTGTTCAAGTCCCAGATTAAATAGCCCCATCTCCCATATTTACTCTTAGAGTGTCCCCTTGTTTTCTTTCTGAGCACTTGTCAAAATTTACAATTACCCATTGGTCTATTTGTATCCTTGTATGATTTTTGTCTCACACCAAGCTATGAATTTCACAAGGTGCATATTTATCCATGGCCTAGCACATGACCTGACACACATTATAAACTCAGTGGAAGTGGAAAACAGATGTATGATCACTAAATAAATAAATATACCCACAAACAAGTCTGAAAATAAATTGTTGAAATTGTATTTATGTATACCACAAATAGTAGCTAAGAATATATCCTAGATTGTTCTTTGACAAAATTAAATACACGAGAGTAATTCATTCATTCACTTATTTAATTGAAATTCTGATGGCATGTAGTCTAAGGAACTTTAAATCCAGACTAGTAGATACTATGCACACGTGCTTCTACTTCCCCTTAACTTTCCCATGCAGACATTACTAATCAACTGTAGCACTTTTCCCCCTGTTGAGTGGGGAAGCAGTTTTCTCAATACAGCACTTCTAGTAGACACTATCAGTTGATTGCAGTGGGCCTGTAAAACCCTTCACCTCAAGCCTCAGAGACCACTGTTATCTCCAGTACCTCCTGCTAAGCATTTTTTTTTTTTTTTTGAGACAGAGTCTTGCTCTGTTGCCAGGAGCCATACTGGAGTGCAGTGGTGCAATCTCAGCTCTCTGCAATCTCTGCCTCCTGGGTTCAAGCAGTTCTCCTGCCTCAGCCTCCCGAGGAGCTGGGACTACAGGCACATGCCACGATGCCCAGCTAATTTTTTTATTTTTTAGTAGAGATGGGATTTCACCATGTTGGCCAGGATGGTCTCGTGCTTAGCCCACTCTCAACCTTTAGAGTGGCCAAGCTGTCTTGGCCCACCAAGCTTTCTCAGCCATGAAAGCACCTCTAGTGTGTCAATGAATCTTAATTACTAGAACGTACAGCATGGTGATGAAGTTACTAGGATAGAGACAATGCAGGCTTCTAAAACTGGTTTCTATCTCCTTTCTCCATTCACATTTATTTCCAAGCATGCCAGTAAGAGATGAGAGATTTCTCTCTCACTTTCTTTGGAAATTGAGAAACAAAAGTCCTTTATTTATAAATCCAAGATCCTACCTTCAACTTCTGACTGTAACAGCTCCACTTCACTTCCCACCATAACACAGAGAGAGGCTTTGGAGATTTCTGTCCTCAGAATTGTGCTAAACCAACATCTTCCTTTTCAGTGCATTCAGCACCCAGATTCTTTTATTGGAGATTTCTCTGCTCCAAATATCCCAGCTTGTCTCCTTCATGCAACTTCCCAGCTGACTGCAAATCAGTGATTTCTCATGTTTCATGAAACTTAAATTTCCCTGAAACCTCTTCTTCTTCTAACTACCAGCCTAATCATTCCTTCCTCTGAGCAATGGTTTTCAACTGAAATTGATTTTTTTTCCCTCTGGGGACAATTGACAGTATCTGGGGACATTTTTGTTTGTGACAACTAGGGACAAAGGGTAGGGGTGCTGCTGGCATCAGCAGGCAGTGATTATGGAAACTGCTAGCTATCCACACTGCATAGGACAGCTACCCAGTAAAGAATTGTCTGGCTTCCAAGGTCAACGCTGCTGAGGTTGTAAAAAACCTTATTCTAGAGTAATACCGAAGTCCCTCTTGACATGTTAAGGTCTCCCTAGAAATCTTACCAGCATTGGCAAACTCCATAAAGTGACCATGAGTCACTTAATAAAAGGGCAGACCAAATGACAACATCCCAGGTCTATTTCTTTTTCTTTTTCTTTTCTTTCTTTTTTTTTTTTTTTGAGACAGAGTCTCCCTCTGTCACCAGGTGCCAGGCTGGAGTGCAGTGGCGCGACCTCGGCTCACTGCAACCTCCGCCTCCCGGGTTTCAAGCAGTTCTCCTGCCTCAGCCTCCCGAGTAGCTGGGACTACAGGCGTGTGCCACCACGCCCAGCTAATTTTTCTGTATTTTTAGTAGAGACGGGGTTTCACCATGTTGGCTAGGATGGTCTCGATCTCTTGACCTCGTGATCCGCCTGCCTTGGCCTCCCAAAGTGCTGGGATTACAGGTGTGAGCCACCGTGCCCGGCCCCTCAAGTCTATTTCTTTTCAGTTCTCTGGCTCCAGCAAGTACTGGGGTAATCAGATGACATGAACATGAGTCTGTTGAACATGCCTCCATTTTTTTTCATCTGTGTAGGTGTGACAGCAGTACTTCAGAAGAGGCAATGTGAGAAGTAAATAAGAAAGTGTAGATACTTAACAAGTATGCTATCTTCCCACAGTCAGGGCTGAATAAATGGGAGCTGTTGTCCTCTTTCTCATCATCACTATTATTCTCTCCCTAAAATAGCGGTCTTTGACCTCGGGTCTCTGTGCAAGGCTGTTGCCTCTTCCCTCTTCTTGACTTTCTGTCATTGCTTTGGGAACCACTGCTATCTGTTTTTGATAGCTTTTACCAACTTCAAACATGGTGGGGGGGGAGGAGAGTAAATTTAATTTCCTGTAGTTATTTGTTTACCCCGTGAATACCTTTGGCCCACCTTCAAGCTTGCATCTGAGAATTTTATTTCTAAACCATGAGTCACTTAGCAAAAGGGCAGACCAAATGCAACACCCAGAACTGTTGACAATGACAAGCCATGTAGCAAAACAGCAGATCAAATGCAATACCCCAAGACTACTGACAACAACAGGCCATGTTCAGGCTCAGGGCTCTTTGAGTACATGGCTGCTGTCCCAGCATGGGCAGCCGTTAGTACTGGAGAAATTGTATTATCTTCTACTCATGGGACATGAACAAAATTTTAGAGGAGTCCACATTTTTTCATCAGACACATGTTGTGGACACGTGGGGGTCAGAACCATTTTAAAAACTTTTTATTTTATGCAAATTCAGCAGATACATATTGCTGGCACCTCAGATTGATTTTCTTTCTCTCTCTCTGTTCTTCTTCTTTTTTCGACACAGTCTTGCTCTGTCGCTCAGGCTAGAGTACAGTGACATGATCTTAGCTCACTGCAACCACCATCTCCCAGGTTCAAGTGATTCTCCTGCCTCAGGCTCCCGAGTAGCTGGGATTACAGGCACCTACCACCACACCTGGCTAGTTTTTGTAGTTTTAGTAGAGATGGGGTTTTGTTATGTTGGCCAGGCTGGTCTCAAACTCCTGACTACAGGTGATTCACCTGCCTCGGCCTCCCAAAGTGCTAGGATTACAGGTGTGAACTACCACACCTGACCTCAAATTGATTTTCAAAAATTCTTTATTGAAATATAGCAAATATATAGAAAATATTCAGAAAAGTGCATAAATCATAAGTGCATAGCTCAAAGACTTTAAACCAAAAGAATATAAGCATGTGACCCACAACCCAGGTCAGAATATAGACAATTATTAACTCTCTAGAAGCTCCCTTGTGTCTCTGTTCAGTGACTACTGCCCTTTTATCCCCAGTGGTAACCACACCCTGATTTCTACTATTATATATTAGTGTTGCCTGTTTTTGAAATTTATGTAACTGTTATTATATGGATCTGCTCTTTTCTATTTGCTTGGAATTTTTTTTGTTTTTAATATTTGAAATTCAACCATGCTAACATATTTCCCACTATTGTATTACTTTGTTTAAAAGTATATACCATAGTATAATTATCTATTCTGTTTTTGATGGACATTTGGATTTTTTCCAGGCTTAACCATTGTGTGATGATCTCATGAACGCTCTCATCATTGTCTTTCAGTACATACATTTCTTTGGGGCTTATGTGCAGGAGTAAAATTGCTCCATCATAGAGGTTACATGCATTTGGCTTCAGGAGATACTGCCAGTTTTCCAAAGTGATTGTACCATGTTATTCTCCCCCAAAACAGTGCAGATGAATTTTCATGGCTTCACATCTTTACAGATACTTGGTAATGTCTATTACATCTTGTTTTATATTAACCATTTCTGTTGGCATGTGGTGATACATCATTGTGGTGCCATTTGCAGATCACTAATGGAGTTGAGTATTCTTCACATGCATATTATCCATTTGATTATCCTTTTTTGTAAAGTGCCTGTTCAGGCATTTTGCCCATTTTTTATATTGAATTGCCAGCCTTTATTGATTTAAAGAGTTTTATTGTATATTCTGGATAAGGGATCTATGATGGATATACATCTATCACCTGTCTACCCATCTATCATGATCATTCTCTCCTGTTTCATATATCTGTCTTTATATATTCTACTAATAAATTCCATGGCTTATCTTTTGTCTAAGTTGTGTTTGTAGATACACAGACATTCTTTATTAAGGAAGGCCTGTTTGTCAATTATTTTCCCTAAGGCTAACGATGCTTTTGTCCAGTTTAATATTTTCCTATGTTAAGGTCATGAAGATATGGTCTTTTGTTATATTGTAGAAACCTAACTGTTTTATAATAATTTTCATGTTTTTTGACTACCCAAATGGAGCTGATATTTCTATATAGTATAAAATAAGAATCAAACTTCCACTTTTTAAATTAATCGATCCAACATCGTATATCAAAGAAAACATATATTGGACAAAATATATCCCCCATCACACTGTAGTGCCACTTGTATCATTTAAATCAAGTGACCATTATTGTACGTATGTTGAATTTTCTGGACTGTTTCTGAAATTTATCCTATATTTTATTGATCTATTTATTATTATATCAAAAGCTATACTGTTTTAATCATCATACCATTATAATATGCCTTGATAACTGGTAGTTTAAGTTTTCCAACTTTGTCCTTCAGGATTGTCCTGGCTATTCTGAGCTCTTTGCTTTTCCATATCAATTACAGACTCAGTTTGTCAATTTCCACAAACACTTGTTGAGATTTTATTGAATCTATAGATCAATTTGAAGAGAATCAATATCTTGGTGTTATGTTTTTATAATTTTACTTTCTACCTTTAATGGCTACTTACATTATATATATACTTCTTCTAAGCAGCATCAAATATTTTCCCAGTTTGACAATCTTTGTATTTTAATTTGGAGACTTGAATATTTATTCTATGTATATTTAATGTAATTATTGACATGTAAATATATTAAATATATTAATTTAATGTAATTACTGACATGTAAATATATTAAATACATATGTGAGTTTTAATTTTCCCTTCTATTGATTTTTTATTCTTCCCACTTGTTTATGATTTTTTAAAGTCTTAAAATATACAATAATATTGTCTGCAAACAGAGACAGTTTTACTTCTTCCCTTCCTATCCGAATGATTTTTATTTCTTTTCTTGACTGATATCCCTAATTAGAACTTTCAGTACAATGTTGAATAGAAGTGGCAACAGTGGACATCCTTGTCTTCTTCTTGAACTCAGGAACAAAACTCTTTGTTTTTAAGTATGATGTTAGTTGTGGGGTTTTCATAGATTGCCTTTATTACATTCAGAAAATTCTTTCTGTTCTTAGTTTGTTGAGTGTTTTTATCATGCATAGCTGTTGACTTTTGTCGAATGCTTTTTCTGCATCAATTGAGATGATCATGTGTTTGTTTCCCTCTTATTCTGTTAATATGATGTGTTACATTGATTGGTTTTGTATGTTGAACCACCCTTTCAAAATCTTGGAATAATTCCTACTTGGTCATGGTTTGTAATCCTTTTAATATGCTGGTGGATTTAATTCACTGGCATTTTATTGAGTTCTCTTTACCTTCAGCTTTTAGCAGTTTTACTGAGATGTGCCTAGATGTGTTTTTATTTGTATTTGTCTTTCTTGAATTTGTGGGGATATTCTGGTTTCCAATTTTTGTTTTTCTTAAATATTGTGACTTTAAACTTTCCATCAGTTTTGGAAAGTTCTTAGCTATTTTCTATTCAAATATTTCTTCTGAACCTTTCTCTTTCTCCTTTTTGCTCCTTTTTTTCCTCTTTCTGCACCTTCCTCTTTCTCCCTTCCATTTTTATCTGCAATTACGTGTGTGGTAGACCTAGTCCCCATGCCTTATATATTTTTCATTATTATTATTATTTTTTTTGAGTCAGGGTCTCAGTCTATCACCCAGGCTTGAGTGCAGTGGCGTGATCTTGGCTCACTGCAACCTCTGCCTCTCAAGCTCAAGTGATCATCCTGCCTCAGCTTCCCAAGTAGCTGGGCTACAGGCACGAGCCACCATGTCCGGTTAGTTTTGTAATTTTTGTAGAGGCTGGGTTTTGTCACATTGCCCAGGCTGGTCTCGAACTCTTGAGCTCAAAGTGATCCACTCACCTCGGCCTCCCAAGGTACAGAATTACAGGTGTGAGCCACAATGCATGGCCTATTTTTCATTCTTTATTCCTTCTATATTTCAGTTTAGAGAGTTTCTGCTAACTTCCAGTTTTTCCCAGTTGCTCTCTTCCTCTACATCTAAACTACTGTAAACTCACCCACTGAGTTCTTAATGTATTTTTTAGTCTTAAAATTTCCATTTTTTCATATGTTTCAATTCTGCTACAAAATCTTCTATTTTCTGTTATTTTAGAATCTGTGTCTGACTTCAGTGTTTGCCTCATCTGTTCTGTTTCTTTTGTCAGCCTTTTTGTTGTTGTTGTTTAGTCCTGTGTCTTATTAGCCCTGGTCACTTTTTATGGAGCACTGAGCATGGACATTGATATGAAAAATTATGGAAGGCCTCAGCGGGATATGGTGGCTCATGCCTATAATCCCAGCATTTTGGGAGGCCAAGGTGGATGGATCACTTGAGGTCAGGAGTTTGGGACCAACCTGGCCAACACAGAGAAACCCTGTCTCTGCTAAAAATACAAAAATTAGTCAGACATGTTGGCACACATCTGCAATCTCAGCTACTCAGGAGATTGAGGCAGGAGAATCATTTGAACCTGGGAGGCAGAGTTTGCGGTAAGCCGAGATTGTACTACTGCACTCCAGCCTAAGTGACAGAGCAAGATTCTGTCTCGAAAAAAAAAAAAAAAAAGAAAAAGAAAAGAAAAATTATAGAAGGCCTAGATGAGCCTTCAGCTTCCAGCAAGCAGTTAGAGGAGAAATGGGCTGTTTCAAGCCTGGAATTCAGCCTTGTAAAGATCTGGTTTGCTTCCTCTTTGCTCTCCATTTAGAGTGTCCTGACGGTAAGCCTGGTGAGCTTACCTCATCTCCACCTCTTTGTTGGAAGCTAACCTCCAAATTTCACCACCTCAGGACCATGAGTCACCTGCAAACTCTGTCTCTTCAGCCTGCTGTCTGCAATTCCTTCTGAGCCTCTCCTGGCCTAGAGAGCTTATGAATTGGCGAACACATCCTGCAAATACATAGCTCAGACTGTTAGACATTTATCTCTCTATTTCCCTTTGAAGATTTTAGCCTCTCCAGTCTTGACTATTTAGAAGTTTAAACTTTATTTTCTTGCTTTTCTACCCCGTAAGACTGTCAGAAACTCAGCTCACCCTCTTGGTTTCCTAAGATCTATCACTGCTTGTCTTCTCACTCATTCTGCCCAGGATTCTTACAAATTGGTGAAATGCCCCAAAGGAAAATGCTATGCAGAGTGCTGTGCTTGCTTCAGTGAAATTTCTTGTTTGTAGATCTTAGCCCTTGTTTTTTCGGATACCTTGATGTCTCTTTCATTGTGTTTAGGATTTCTGGTCATTTTCAGTGAGAGGTTTGTTTACCATAGGCTAGTTTGCCATTACTACAAGCAGAGCTTCCCCAGAGCTGCTCTAGATTCTGCATCCATAAGTGTGAGAGGAAATGGGCCTCTTTTTGACCGCAGAGAGTGCTTGAGAAAGCTTCCTTCACTTCTACCTGTGAGGGGACCCATCCTCAGCTCCATGTTGTATCTTAACTTCTTGTCAGTCTTCCTACCTCTCTGTTTTTCAATAAAGACGTTTGCCTTGGCTGGGCGTGGTGGCTTATGCCTATAATCCCAACACTTCTAGAGGCCAAAGCAGGAAGGTCACTTGAACCCCGAAGTGTGAGACCAACCTAGGCAACATAGTGAATAAAGATGGAAAAAAATTAGCCAGGTATGGTGGTGTGTGTGTGGAGTCCCAACCACTTTCGAGGTTGAGGCAGGAGAATCCCTTGAGCCTGAGAAGTCGAGGGTACAGTGAGCCGAGATCACACCACCAACTCTCCTGCCTGGGCAACAGAGTAAGACCCTTTCTCAAAAACAAACAAACAAAGAAACAAAAAACTCTCACCTTTTGGGTGAAAATATCAATGTTACACTGAAAGTATATGTTAACACTATCTGGCTATGTTTTAAAATGTAAGTTCTTATGTTTTAGAAAGTAATCCTAAAATATACAGAGATTAAATAATGAGTACCTGAAATTTGCTTTAAAATAATTCAATGGAGGTTCTCTTCTATGTCAGAGTGTTTAAATATGTTCTTAATTTTAACAACAGGCAAGTAAAAAAAAGTCACAACCATGAAAAAAATACTGTCACTTGCTGCAGAATAAAAATCAGAATTTCTAAGCAATTATACGAAAATCCATCTACATCCCTCTCACCCTGTGGTCATGCCATGCTCTCAGTCCTTTACAAATGTGGTACCTTTGTTTATCATCATTTCCATTGTAACATCCTTTATAAAAAGTTGGCACCAGTGTCTTTATTATTGTTAGACCATGATTGCCACAAGAGGCTGAAGGAGAATGCTGTTGGAGGCCTAGCAGAGCCCTTTAGGGAAGTTTTCTAAACTGCACATTCCCTATAGGCACAAGAAGGCATCTTCCAAACTTCCCATCATGTTATAAAACCACCGCCATCAAAATCAAGACCAACCTTGACTGTGCTGTGTGCAAAGCCTCCTGCCAGATGCTTTACCCGGGTTATCTCTGTAAACCCTCACAGCAGTCCTGTGACAATTATTACATAGTATTCGTTTTCAAAGTTGGGAAACACGTTTAGAAAGCCTAAATAGCTAGAAGCAAGAGAACATTTACCAACCAGCTAAACCGGGGTTTCAACCTCAGGTGTCTGACACGAGAGTCTCATAATTAAGTGGTTCTCAAACTTGAACGTGCCTCAGCCTCACCTGGAGGGCTTGTTAAAACACATGCTGCTGAAGCTTACTTCCAGAGTTTCTGATTGAGTAGGCTTGGGGCGGGGCCCAAGAATTTGCATTTTAATAAATTCTCAGGTGCTGCTGATGCTGTGTGTACCGGGACTTCACTCTGAGAAATATTGTACTAGGGTATACTGTACTTGGGTCAATGGTCATATGATTTGTTGGCCTCAGATATGCAAGAAAACTTGGTGGTTTCTTCTTGGCCTGGTGTAGTCAGGAATTCTGCTGTGTTAATGCTGGAAAAAATGACCCATGAGTTTGGGTTTGTTCACTCAGGACATGGGTTCACTCCGCTAATTGTCATGACAGGAGACTGCCCGTTTCCTGGGCCTGGAATGCACTGAGTCGTTCCTGTTGACTGATAACAGGTGGCCAGCCCCACCTTGCAGCAACACATCAGATGGGACCTGTTTAGGAGCCATTTGGATGATACAGTTTTTAGGACTTGCAGCTGCAATGTTGAATCCATTAGGCCCCAGTATTAGTTCATGCTGGCGTTGTTAGAAATAAAAATGCGAGACAGGGTAATTTATAAAGTAAAGAGGTTTCACTGGCTCGTGGTTTCATAGGCTGCACAGGAAGCATGGCATCATCTGCTTCTGGGGAAGTCTCAGGGAGATTTTACTCATGGTGGAAGGCAAAGCAGGAGCAGGTGTCTTATGTGGCAGGAGCATGACTCAGATAGAGGGGAAGTGCCACACACTTTTAAACAGCCAGACTTCCTGAGAACTCACTCAGTATGCAGTACCAAGGGGGAATGGTGCTAAACCATTCAGAAGAACTCCACCACCATGCTCCAGTCATGTCCCACCTGCCACATCTCCATCACTGGGGATTACAATTCTGCACAAGATTTGGATGGGCACACAGACCATAGCAGCCCCTATCTGCAAAGACCTCGAGTGCAGCCGCAGTAAACTTGTGAATCATTGCTCATTTCCTAATTCTACCTGCTGTTTCAATTTACTTTTCCCTCTTATTCCCCTACTTGCAAAGCTCCTACTGCCCGAATCTGTTCTTCCTTCCCAGGGCATTGTCGTCAAGACTCTTACAAGCTAGTTAGAAATGTTTGCACTCAGCAAGGCCTTTTTGTTTTCAAAAGGGTGAATTAGATCATGGTGATAGAGAGGTTTAGCGGCTATGGGGCCCTACTGCTTAGCAGTTAAGAACCTGCCTGCCTTCTAATCCAGCTCACTGGAGCTGCGTGGTCTGATAGGAGTTTTTTAACTTGGTGCTTCCACTTTCCTCATTACAAAATAAGATAACAAAATTACAATATTTCTGAGTTATTTGGGGTGTTAAATGACTTATTACATGCAAAAATCTTAACAAGGTGTCTGGCACAGAATAAGCACTAAATAAGCTGCCACTGGCGAGAGTTCCTTCTCATATACGTGAAGATCGGATGTTTTGGGGAAAATGTGGAGAAAGGACATTTGGACTGGATCTTGAAGTGATCTGGCTTATGATCAGTATGATCAATGTTTGGGGTTTTGGTAAGAATAGTCTTTGTGGATGGAATGAGACAAAAAGAGAAAAATAGCCACGGGATGGGGGCAGGAGAAGGGTGAGATCTCTGGCAAGGAGACCATCTCTTGCCTATCCTGTGAGCCTCTTCTCTTCTACCCACCATGAATCCTGGGCTAGAAATAGGAGAACATCTCGCCATTCGTAGGAGACCAGACCTTTTCGTTACATCGTGCCTGGGCTTCCTCCCTCCACACTTTGGGGCACTTTCCCAGACTAACTGGCAAGATCACCTCTTCTTTATGCACCATGCATAAAAGAACCCTCTGTGTTATAGTGATAATGAATTATGTGTGTGATAGAGGGTCTTGTCTCCTGGTTGAACTGATTTTGTCGATGTTTGTGATGGAGCCATGTCCACGTCTACGTTCTCCATGCTTGACTCATGGTGGGGATTCTGTGATTGTTGTCCGAATGTCTAAATGGACAATGGATGGATAAACAAAGAGTTAAGTGAATACAATATTTTTCCCACTGAAGATTAGTCCAAAGCACAGTGAAAGCAGTGTAATATAGAGCCGTGTTCCTCAGCAGGTGGCGCGTGGATCAGTAGCATCTTCCTCACCTGGGAGATTGCTGGAAATGCAGGCTCCCAGGTCTCACCCTGGACCTGCTGAATCAGAATCTGCATTTTAACAGGGTCCCTGGGTGATTCATGTGCACATTACAGTTTGAAAAGAACTGTCTAGTGGTTAAGAGAGAAAGCTCTGGAGACCGAGTTTCAATTCCGGGTCTGTATCTTACCCAGCTGTGTGTACTTTTTCCCTCAGGACCTTAGTTTACACATCTGTCAAATGGGCATAATGAGAGTAGCTCTTTCACTGTCTTGTTGTGATGATTTAATGTGTTAACATGTGTAAAATTCCTTGCACAGTGCTTGGCAAATGCAAGCATTCAGTGCTCAAAAAATAGTAGCAGTTGTTATTATTATCCATATCCTTCTGACTGCCGGTGAGACCATGGAGAAAGAAAGGAAAACTCACTGAAGATCTAAATAGACACTGTGCGCTGTGTTTCCTCTCCACACCCGGTAGCTGGATGGTGGGGGCCGGCTGGCCTCTGGGCTGCCCCTTCCTGCATAGGGCCCCCTCAGTGGGGCACTACTGACGTGAGCAGCGTGGCCCTTCTCTCTGCTGCCATGCCACAAGCCCAGAGCTTCCTGGAGCTGAGGACATCAGCTAGACAGAGAGAACCACCCTTTCCCTGGCGCTGAGTCATGCTATCTCTATTCAGACAGGGATCAGGGCAGGTGGGAAACTCTACAGCCTGGCGGAGATGCCCCAGGCGAGGGATTGGGTGACTCATACTGGGACATGAATCACACTTATTACATAAGGACAGATCAAGAGTATTCAAATGCCACACAAGCCTGAATCTGTCCCCACAGACTGCGGGGTTGGGGGGGCTGTCAGGAAGGAGACTTGCCCAGAGACAGGTCCTGGATTCTCATAAGCAAGTTGGCTCCACTTCTCCCGGGTTGCTTCTTTCACACGTGCCCAAAGACAATATTATCATTATTGATGTGGTTATAATTTGAAACAGACAGATAAATAGCTTCTTAGGACTACAGAAAACCTGTGGGTAACTTATTTTAACTTTTAGAAATACAGATTAATTAGCACCCAAACATTGGAGATATGAAAAAGCAGTAACTTCTTTTTAAGAGCTGTGTAAAAAAACGTGAAGTGAGATCAAAAAGCAATTCGGTAGAGGAAATACATTTATTTAACAAACAAGGGATAAAACTTTTGCACTGACGAAATTAATAGCATTCTTCCTTCAACATATGCATACTCCAGGATTGTGCAGGTAGACAGGGATGGATACCCACAGCTGATGAGTGTGGCAGAAATCAATGGAAGCTTTCTCGTGAAATTGTCATTAAGAGATTTGTGACACTGGACCTTCTAGGTTTAAGCTAAAGACACAATCTGACATAACAAAGGTAGTTATGAAGAAAGAGATGTTTTCTAAATTATTACTTATAATAAAGGAATACAGAAAACACTCTTCAAATCCAACTTTGCAATTCAGTTTCATCTATAAATGGTGAAGATACTGGGCGTTCCGCTATTGAAAAAGCTTTTGAAGTCCTCAATACTATAGAAGATGCTAGTGCTAAAATGCTGGGTTAAGTGATGAAGCAGAAAACAAGATTTTTTTAGAGCTTTAGGGTCAAAGTTACGTTAACTACAACAAAAGGCCTCTCTACTCGGGAAAAAAATCCAACTGTGAAATACTGGAATCAAACATAAAAATATTACCAGTAGTTAAGAGAATTCAATAAACATTTTCCATCTTGATTAAATTTTCAAAACTTTCTGTCATTAACATGTTTTTATAACATAAACACGTGTGTCTATACAAATTTATTGTAAATAATAAATATACGTACCTATTTAGAACATATATGAATAGTGTAAAAGTGATACATAATATATAACATATATTTTGATACAATGAATACTAGTAATGTAGTATAATATAATATATAGTAAACTGTAAGATTAAACCTGAAGGATGGAGACTCTGTACCCAGTGTTTTATATTCATATACCATATTCTTCTTATGTGGAAATGGTGACCAGAATACAAAGGTTAGCTAATTCATAACTTTAGTCTGGTGTACTTTAGAAGAAACATTAGATGGGTGTGGATTACGTGCTATATTAATCCCATGGATATTTCTGTGTAGACAATTCTGATTAATTTCCTTATCGCTGATCTAGGCAGGCAACATCTTTTACCTGTGGTAGTTATGGGCCTTTCGACCTCAGTAGATAAATCAGATGGCAATAGAACTGGTGCACACTCCCTTTCATCCTCTCCCCACCCTTTCAATAAATGTAAATTTACTGGGGTTTTCCGGGCCATGGAAGGTACATATCATAACCAAAGAACAAATCCATTTGCCTTTTCAACCCAAACAGCACTGTGGAACTCCAAACCTTTCTGAATGCCAACAGGGCTGTGGCCCATGCCCAAAGATATAAAAGGAGGGTGTCTCACTTCCCATGCAATCTTCAGAAATCCATTTTCTGTCAAATAGTGGCTCCAAATAGAAGGAAGTGGCCAGAACCAAATACTCACATTCTGATACATCAATCCGGATAATCCTCTGGTCCTGCTAAGCTACGAGGAGAGGACTTCTAAAAACACACTCCAGCTATCATGAGACACGATGTTCTTTCCAAGCCCTGATCTACCATGCACACAATTGCCACATTCATTTTCCAAGGACCCATCTCTTCTCCTGTTGATCCCTAACCAGGGATTGCAAACTAAAGCCATTGGGCCAAATGCAGTCAGTTGCCTGCTTGCTCTCTTTCTTTCCTTCTTTCCTTCCTTCCTCCCTCCCTCCCTCCCTCCCTTCTTCCTTTCCTTCTTTCTTTCCTTCCTTCCTTACTTCCTCCCTCCCTCCCTCTCTTCCTTCCTTCCTTCTTTCCTTTCTTCCCTCCCTCCCTCCCTCCCTTCCTTCTTTTTGTTTTGAGATAGAGTCTCACTCTGTTGCCAGGCTGGAGTGTAGTGATGCAATCCCGGCTCACTGCAACCTCCATCTCCCAGGTTCAAGCGATTCTTCTGCCTCAGCCTCCCGAGTAGCTACGACTACAGGTGTGCGCCACCACATCCAGCTAATTTTTGTATTTTTAATAGAGACGAAGTTTCACCATGTTGGCCAGGATGGTCTCGATCTCTTGACCTCGCTATCCACCTGCCTTGGCCTCCCAAAGTGCTGGGATCACAGGCCTCCCAAAGTGCTGGGATCACAGGCGTTAGCAATCATGCCCGGCCAACGTGCTTGCTTTTACTTTTGGCCCTTTCTTAATGGCCCTTGATCTAAGAGTGGCATTCATTTATTTATTGCTAACCAAATGGTTTGAAATGCATGTATAAATATATACTTACTAGCATTGAGGCTGCCTTTTGGCCTTGATTTTGCCCAAAATATTTACTCTCTGGACCTTAAAAGAAGCCTGTCCTGAAGACATTTGTTGTAACCACCCTAACCCAAGCTACTATTTCCTGGATGCAGCACTGCACAGCTCCTTACTGATACTCCTGTTCCATGCTGCCCCCTCCCCACATTTTTTTTTTTTTGTACAAGCAGCCAGAAAACCCATCTGAGCATGATTTTCCTTTACTTGGAGGCTTCCTATGGCTTCTCCTTCTTAAATAAAATGTAAACTCCCTACCTTTTCCTTCAAGCCTGAAGCCCCTGCCTACCTCTGCCTTCATCACCAACAACTCTCCCATTGACTGGGTTCCAGCCTCCTGACTAACCTTCTGTTCTTTTTCACACTGAGCCTTTAGAGATGGCCCTAGAATATATGCTTCATGAGGGCAGGGACTCAGTGTTGGGGATGTCATCATGTTATTCAGGATGGTGTCTGGCACACAACAGACATATGTTTCTGTACCATGGAATAGACATGTCATTTACCAAAGAACAAATCCACTTGCGTTCTCAACCCAAACACCGTTGTGGAACTCCAAGCCTTCCTGAATGTCAACAGGGCTGTGTTTATATAGATAAATATCATATGTGCCAATTTTGTTACTTACTGCATTTGGCTGCTGCTGCTTCTGCTTCTGCTGCTGCTGCTGCTTCTCCTTCTCCTTCTCCTCCTTCTCCTTCTGCTTCTCCTTCTGCTTCTCCTTCTCCTTCTCCTTCTCCTTCTCCTCCTCCTTCTGCTTCTCCTCCTTCTCCTTCTGCTTCTCCTTCTCCTTCTCCTTCTCCTCCTCCTCCTGCTTCTCCTTCTCCTTCTCCTTCTCCTCCTTCTCCTTCTGCTTCTCCTTCTCCTTCTCCTTCTCCTCCTCCTTCTGCTTCTCCTTCTCCTTCTCCTTCTCCTCCTCCTTCTGCTTCTGCTTCTGCTTCTCCTTCTCCTTCTCCTCCTCCTTCTGCTTCTCCTTCTCCTTCTCCTTCTCCTTGTCCTCCTTCTCCTTCTCCTTCTGCTTCTACTTCTCCTTCTCCTTCTCCTCCTCCTCCTCCTTCTGCTTCTCCTTCTCCTTCTCCTTCTCCTTCTCCTTCTCCTTCTTCTCCTTCTCCTTCTCCATCTCCTTCTCCTTCTCCTCCTCCTTCTCCTTTTCTTTTTTCTTTTTTTGAGACAGAGTCTCACTCTGTCGCCAGGCTGGAGTGCAGTGACATGATTTTGGCTCACTGCAACCTCTGCCTCCCGAATTCAAGTGATTTTCCTGCATTAGCCTCTTGAGTAGCTGGCACTACAGGTTCATACCATGACACCCAGCTAATTTTTTGTATTTTTAGTAGAAACGGGGTTTCACTGTGTTAGCCAGGATGGTTTCCATCTCCTGACCTTGTTATCTGCCTGCCTCAGCCTCCCAATGTGCTGGGATTACAGGCATGAGCCACCACACCCGGCCTTGCTTCTTTATCAGTCTGTAAAATGTTGAAAAAAAATAAATTCTGCCTCCCAGCATTGCTATGAAGATTCAAAGTCACTTATTTTTGCAATACATAGACATTAAAATTGACATTAGAACTCAGGTCTTTCTGATACTGTGCTGCATCAACCTTTCTTCATTTAAACCTTAGACCTTCCTCTGCTACACGACCTAGGGACAAGTCCCTGTGTCTGTGAACACATGGCTTCCTCCTAGAGGAAATATCTTTGTCTCTGTGTCAGAGTGGGTCTGTTTACATACTCTCATCCAGGCAGCCTTGTGGTATTAAATAACTCAAATTCAAATTTGTCTGTAATCTTCCAAAGCCAGTGTCTGGTTTGGCACTAGAGAGCCTTGTTTTTATGCTGTAACTACTCCCTAGAAGAGGAATTCTAACACCTTTTGTCCATCCTCTCCCCTGCCCAACTGTGGGGCATGAGGCCACCTCTCTGGCCAGACATCTGGGTTCCTGCTGCTTTTTGCTGTGTTCACATGGCTCCTTGGCTACACTAGGTTCTTTGATTATTGGTTGGAATAGGCGGTTCCAGGGAGGGAGAGGAGGAGGGAGACAAGGATTTGGTACACAGTTGCAGCCTTTCCATTTATGGGATCAGGGCTTTTAATTCAGTTTCCATCTTCAACCATGGTCTTTCCTAAACTTTTATCATGTTAGTGCTTCCCTTGTGATTTTTAGTTTATTGGTCCTACTCCTAAACATTTACTTAATATTTTCCTTTAAATCATCTCACTTTTTGACTTATTTAATATGCAAGTCTGTGCACACCAGGCCAAACTCCTTGGCAGGGGTCAGAAGGCCCCTCACTGTCTGCCCGGCTCCCATCTCAGTCCCTGTCTTGCCACTCCCTCTGTCACTAGATGTTTCACTTAACTGATCATCAGAGTGGCTAACTGTGGCATTGCTCAAGTGCTTAGGCTTGTGTACCCCTCATTTTGGTGAACCCCCTCCCAACACACACACACCTTCCCCAGAATGAGGAATGCTACCCTAGAGAAGTGAAATAATCAGCCAAGGTCTCACAGAGGGAGCAGGGCAGAGCAGAGGTGGAAGTTCTGCTGTTGTTCCCAGGTACCACACCCTCACCTGAAGTGACCTTTCTCCCTCTAGGTCAGGATCTTTCAGATAGAAGTCCAGGAAAAAGCACAGATTTGATGCTTTTGCTTCTTTTCTAAACATCGCTCAGTGGATGACTTGTGAGTGGAAGGGGCCATATCGAAGCTTGTTACCTGTGTCATGGAATCCAATGCCTAAAGCATTATTTTGTTGACCAGGGGAGAAAAAACAGGTTTTTAAAGAGTTCCTTTTTTCATGAAGAGATAAAGAAGAGTAGGAATATATTGGTCTGCTTCCAAATCACAATAAATAAAGGGTCCCACTTGTTTATTTTTTTAACCCGGTGCAAACTCTCCTTTATCCAAGGCATTTGCTTTGCTTCTTTCATTTTCCCCTTGAGGCCGGCTCCCGGGGCCACAGAATGAAAAGGGTCTGAAAAAGCACGCCACCAGTAAGCCAGCATGCCATTCAGTATCTTTTCTTACACAACAGTTATTTGTAAACTAATCAATAAACTTTTCTCATTTTGTTAGCTCCTTTAGAACTCTTAGCAGCCGCCTGCTGAACCATGAAGAAACTTAAAATAGCGATGATCTCCCCTTGACGCGGCCGCCTCTTTCCCCCCATAGAACCCACGAGCCAATCTGTGGTGTTTATACTCGAGGCCATATGAAGCTAATCTGTATGGAAATAAAGGATGGAAATATTCAGATTGAGTTTTACTAAGTGAACCTGAGGTTTTTCTGTTCAGCAAAATAGGCCAGGTAAATGCGTTTCTGATACAGAATAAATCACTGGTTTGAAGACCTATATTTCCCATTTGCCATTTTGCTTAGAAGCAATTCACAGCTCTCTGCATGGATTGTGAAAAGCACCATCCTCTTCCCCCAGGGTAGTTCCTGGAGCAAAACTTATGTTCCTATTAGAGTTTGGGGGTCCCGTTCTCCCAACCTGAGGCTGCAGGTGTTCAGGACTTCACAGAAGGCCACAGAAGAGAGAAGAAAGGAAAAGATTCAGAGATGTGTTCATAGGGCAATTTACAAGCCAGGCCCAGAGTCCTTACTCAGGAAATAAGACACACACACTGGCTCTGGGTAACAGAAGATTGTCACACAGTGTTGTCAATGCAAAGATTGAGACAGGTAAGGAGTTGCCATAGGAGAACATAAGAGGGGAGCCCACCAGCAGTGCATGTGTTCAGGCCCACCCATTTGAAGCACTTGGTTCTAGTCTAGGTCTTTTAATTAATTCATTCATTCACTTAGTCATTAGTTCAACAATATCTGTTGAATGTAGGTGCCTTTTTAGAAGTTCAGCAATGAACAAAAAAGACATGTTCTCTTCTCTCATGAAGTACATAGTTTTAGTGTATATTATTGTTATTATTATTTGCGACAAGGTCTTACTATGCTGCCCAGGCTGGAGTTCAGTGGCATGGTCAGGATCCACTGCAGCCTTGACCTTCCAGACTCAAGTGATCCTCCGGCCTCAGCTCCCCAAGTGCCTGGGACTAAAGGCATGCACCACCATATCTGGTTAATTTTTTTTTGAATTTTTAGTAGAGGTGAGGTCTTGCTGTGTTACCCAGGCTGGTCTCAAATTCCTGGCCTTAAGTGATCCTCTTGCTTCAGCCTCCCAAAGTTCTGGGATTACAGATGTGAGCCACCTGGCCAGTTTTAGTGTATCTCAAAGCATGAGCTGCAATATGAGAAAAAGGAAAGAGGAGGAAAGGATAGGAAGGTCATTCCAGGCCCAGGGAGTGGCAGGAGCAAATGCATGGAGATAAGACGTAGCCCAATGTCTTCTAGAACTGCACTGCATTCATTATTGCTTCGTTGTGATCTTTCAGGTTGGAAGTGGGGAGAAATGATAACGGCAGGTCTTTAGCTTGTCCAGCAAGCAGTATAAAAAAAGTAGTGCCTTCTTTTTATGGTTCTCCCGTAAGCTTTATTTTTATATCTCCAGCATAGAAATAAATAAATTTTAGAACTCTTAGAGGAAATATTCCTCAGAAAGCTCTTGATTTCTTTGTCATGGACTTCTTTCAGACTACCTGGAGCCATACTTAATGCCTTCAGATGGAGGTGCAGATTGCAAAGCTGTGGGCAGGTGCTGATCCGGACTGTGGAAAAGACCATGACCAAGGCCAGCCCTGTGTGGTCGGGGGGGTCGCAGATTTGGTGGCAGAGCTTGGAGAAGGGTAGCCTGGTACATGTAGTACATTTAGGGCACCCAGATGAAGGGGAAGCATCTCTACATGCTCTGGTTTGCAAAGCCTGAGGAAAAACAAATAACAGCCATGGACAGTCCTTACTGAAATACCAGAGTTTATCCAGGAGTGAAAAAAGCTCCTGATAACTGATGCTTGATTGTATGTTGAACCATAGGACAGACATTGATCATTTTAGCTCTGGAGGACTGCAGTTTTGTAGGTTTTCACCACTCTGTTGCAGGTACAGTATGGGACGCTTTATCCTTTTCATCTCACAAAATCTCACATTACCTATTTGAGCTAAAAAGTCCTTATTCCATAGCTGGAGAAATCAGAGCTCAACAAGGTGATGTAAATTGCCCAAAGCCACATAACCAGAGGAACCAGGACTCAGACTTAAATCTGTTCATTGTCAAAGCCTGACCACGGATTGAGGCTCAGGGGCCTCTATTTTCTCTGTGTTGGAGCCTATAGGGCCCTTAAGAGCCCTGTGGTCTGGGTGGGTCCAGTCTTCTCTTTTCTACTCTGCATATCATCTTCCCTGGACTCTGAAACCAGCCTGATCCTGGGTGTCTTTGTGCCCTGATTGTCTGGAACTTCATGGAGCTGGAGGACAAGACATAGCCTTCTGTGGGACACTGGGCTTCTGATGAGGTGGAGGCTGGACAGGTTCTGGAAGTGTTTCCTGATGACTCAGTCTCTGCAGGGGTTTCTCATCCTGACCGTCTTGGCACTCACCTCCCCCAACCTCATCACAGACCCTGTTTTGTAAAGAATTCTTCAGGTCTGAATTATTAATGCCAAAGCTTAGGTAGTTACCAGCCCTTCTTTGAATCCTCTGCCATGAGAGGAGGTTTATAGCAATCAGAATGGGCAAAGTTATGCTATAAAACCAAACATTCCCACAACTCAGTGGCTTGACATAATGTAAATATTGCTCTCTTTCCCTCCCCATGCTACATCTCCAGCAAGGGTCTACAGGGGGTCTCTGTTCATCAGGGCCACACAAGGCCCTAGGCCAAAGGGGGCTTTTTCTCAGTATATGTTTTTACAATCACCGCAGCATAGGAAGTAATATGGTTTGGCTCTGTCACACCTCGAATCTCATCTTGAATTGTAGCTCCCATAATTCCCACGTGTTGTGGGAAGGACCCAGTGGGAGGTAATTGATTCATGGGGGTGGGTCTTTCCCATGCTAGTCTCATGATAGTGAATAAGTCTCACATGATCTGATAGTTTTATGTAAGGGATTTCCCCTGCACAAACTCTATTGCCTGCTGGCATGTAAGACATGCATTTGCTCCTTCTTCACCTTCTGCCATGATTGTGAGACCTCCCCAGCCATGTGGAACTGTGAGTCCATTAAACCTCTTTTCCTTTATTAATTACCCAGTTCTTGCAAATTTCTCATCGGCCAAAGCAAGTCACATGTCCAAAGCTATCTTCAAAGGGAGTGGAGAAATATAACTTTCCCATGTGTCTAGAAGACAGAGCACAAGAAATATTTAGGGAGAGCACGAATGATGTCCACAGCCACTCAGAATAGTGTGGAGGAAAATGAGCTCATCTCTTGGCCATTAGACATGGCTCTTCCAAGCACATAGCTTGGTGAAAGGCTGACTCAGTAGGAGAAGAGGCTAAACCAAGCAAGCTCTAATGTTCCACAAAATCATGAGGGCACATTTGAGTGCACTTCCATCACTGAATGTTGTTATTGTATTAAGAGGCTAGAACCAAGTGAGCAAGAAGAATTTCCTTGCTAGGATGTCGCCATATTGCTAAGGCAACTTTTCCCTTGGTCTTCCATCTCAAGCAGGACTGACTCCAAAGAGTAGCCCTCCTTGAATAATTAATAATAAAACTGAGATGTCACATCTAAATAGTCTTCCTATATGAAAGTCAATTTTATAGGGAAACATGTCCATATACCATTCCAGAACTTTTCTCTGAGTTATACAAGCCAGATCAGCATTGGAAATCTTTCTTTAGACAGACATTAGTCACTGGGATGAGTTGCATGCTATAAACTGATAGCCCTTAATGTTCATGTCAAATAAATCTATTTATACACAGTTTATATGTCTATATATAATAGAAGGCATCAGTGAGTGCTTCCAAATGCTGATGTGTCTGATGTGAGTATAGGCAGCTTATATGCAATGCCCAGAGACAAGAAGAGCAAGCTACTGATTTAGTTTGTATTGCGACATTGCATGGTTCTACCCCCTCCCCCATCTCTTTAAACACCATCTAAATCTGAAGGAGGAAAAGGTAGTGAATAAAGAAATTGAATAAAATGTTTATGGCCACACAAGCTGATATTTCTTGTGTGTCCTTTCTTATTTAAACCAAATGATTGTATTTAATATGAATTCAAGAAAGTCAAAGTGTTGAGAAGATTCTCACTGTAATTATTTTTTACCAATATTATCAATCCTTTATTCAACAAATGTTTATTCAGTGCATACCATGTGCTGAACAGTGAAGAAGACAGGCCAGGTCCTTAATGTCATGGAAATTATGTTCTAGTGAGATACAGACAGTGAGTAAGTAGACAAATATTTATATAATAAAATTTCAGGTAATAAAGAGTCCTTTAAAGAAAAACAAAGCAAGGAATGAGGATGGTGAGTGACAGGTTGGTTTTAGGTGTCGGTAGTTGGGGATGCTTCCCTACAGAGGTAATATTTGGGTTAAGAAATGAACTAAAGTGATTGAATGAGTCATTGGAAGGTTTTGAGGCAGATAATTTCAGTCGGAGGAAGCTGGAAATTCACGGATGTCTTAATTTTTGCTTTGAGCAACTGAGTATATGGCAGAGCTATTTACTAAAAGGGGAAGAAATGAGTTTGAGGTGAGAAATCACAAATTCTATTTTGCATCTCTAACATTTGAGATGCTTACTTGGCATCTGAGTGAAGATATCAAATATGTAGATGAACATATGAGTCTGGAGTTTTAGACATCAAAGCTAGATATATCAAGATATAAGTTTGGAAATCATCAGCAATGAGATGGTATTTAAAGCTTAGAAACCATATGAGGTCACTAAGAGAATTTGTTGTAAATATGGAAGAAAAGAGGACTAAGGTCAAAATCTTTGGATGAAACAACATTGAAGTCTGAGAAAAAACAAAAGAATTCGACTGGCCAGAAAGAAGGGAGGAAAACCAGGCAAGTATTGTGATTAAAAAGATAAGATCATAAAAGGTTGCAATAAGAAGTCACCTAACTACGTGTACCACATGACCCTGAGAATTCAAAGACAATGCAGCCTAAGCTGTGGGCATTGAACTTATGAAGGTGATCAGAAAATGTAACAAGAGATTTCTTCGTTGAGCAGTAGAAAGGAAATTTGGAAGTACGCCGAGGGATTCTGGAATGACATTCTGATGTGTTCCTCCAGAAAAAGGTGGTAAAGAAATGGGAGGAGCTACTAGGAAAAGTTTTGAAATCAAGGGCAAGTTTCTTTGTTTCATTGTAGATGGAAGACCTTTTAGCATGTTTGAATGTTGGTGGGAATGACTCAATATGTTGCTGATGCAGGGCGGAGAGCAGTAACTACAGGGGTAAAATCCTTGGAAGGATGATAGAGGGTGGGTTTAGGTAGCAGCAGGGATGTTGGAGCCATCATATAGGAAAGAAGGGAAGATTGAATCCATGTGTAGAGATGAAGGTAGAAAAGAGAAAATGTTCTTCTGATTATTTCTATTTTCTGAATAGAGTAATTATCCTGTTCATCTATTGAGAATGAGCATTGACTATTTGAGAGATGAGAAGAAATTGTCAACATTCATCTGGATCAGTGGGAGGAGGTATTGACTGGGGACTGTGTTAGCTGTTTAGGTAGTGCTGGAGGCCCACTTAAGACATGTGGTCATAAATCTTAAGTGAGGCCAATAAACATGGTTGTAAATTTTTCTCTAGCCACATTCTGATGCTCAGGTATGGGCATGAAGCAAGAAGAGAAATGAGCTTAAACGGGGATGAGATTTATAATAGCAGTGACAGAGGGAGAGGAAGCTGAGGTTAGGAGAGGGAATTCCTGTAAGGATGAACCATGGAATCCAAACTGAAGTAAAGGGGTTGATAGCATATGAGCCTGAGACTGGAGTCTCTATAGGGGCATAAGCACTGCCTGTGTTGGTGTGTAGATTAGAGAACATGATCTTCCCGTGGCCAGAAAACATCTGATGTTTGACACCTAGATATTGGAAGTGGTGTGGCTATTGATAATATACAAGGTTAGAGTACATCTTTGGAGGAGGATAGCTGAAGTGTGCTGGAGGAAAATCACTAAAATATCATGATCTAGGAGAAGAAAATACAACAAGAAAACATTGATATATAATTTTTAGACACTGACTACTAAAAAAAATTAAAAAGGGAAGTGGGAATGAATTCCCAACTTGAATAACTTGGTAAAGTGAACCAGTGAATCCCACTCAAATGCAGTGACCCACTTTTGATCAGTTTTGAGGTCTGCCTGTGCAGTTTTTTTTGATAATGAGGTGTTAAAATTTGACATGTGACTTTTTATTTTACAAAAAAAAAAAAAGAAAAACAGATTTACAGTTAATCTTTATGATAGTCTCACAGGGTCTGGCTCACGTTGCCCATTTATTCTTGAATGTGAGAAAGGAGACAGATTTAGAATAGGGTGGAAAATACTGCAGATTCCACAGCTTCTCATGATGATAATGCAAATGGCAATGAGTGACCTTAAACTGAGGTGCCATTAATAGTTGTGGTGATTGTGACTTTTTGTGGTATTTTGTACTTCCCATGCAATTCAGAGAGGTTTCATGAACATCTGGACACTACCATGCACACATGTTAGTCATGTGAATGACATCCAACAAGAGTGTTTATGGAAAATACAGGGAAGGATGTTGTAGATTTCTACTCTGGTAGACAACGTGTCCACTTGTTACAGGACTGACCCCAGTGAATCACACCTCCTCAAACACATGCTCCTTTGCTATGCGACTTTGCTACTCCTTCCATCAAGAAATAGAGTTCTTTCCCCATACTTTGAATTGAGCTGAGGTTGTGACTTTTTTTGACTAAGAAAATGTGGCAAGACTGACGTGGTGTGACTTCTGAGTCACGGCCTTAAGAGACCTTGTAGTTTTTGCTCTTGCTTTCCTGGATCATGGCTGCCTCCACCCGGAGGTGCAGGCTAGTCTTTTGAAAGATTAAGTCACTAGCAGACTGCCATGGTACAAACATTCCTACTGGAGATCAGCAGAAGAGTCACCCTGCCGAACTCAGCCCCAATTGCCAACTCATGGAATTGTGAGCTAATGAGTTGACTGTTGTTTCACTAAGTTTTTGGGTGATTGAATATACAGCACAAAGACAAAGGGAGGAGAAGTAATGTCTATTGAGAATCTACTTTGTGTTGAGCAATCCCTGAGGACATTATCTTGATTTTGCTTGATTACATCTTCCTTAGGAGGTATAAGTTTCTTCACAGTGAGAAAACTGAAGGTCAAAAAAGTTCAGTAACTGACCCAGAGTCACACATTTCTGAGTAATAGAGCGAAGATTAAAACCTAGAGTGTGTCTATGTGCCCAAATCTCACTCTTTGAGTGTCAGTTTCCTAATTTAAACTCACTTACAAAACATCTTTGTATGTTGTGGCAGATCTTTATACAAATGAATGTATTATTTATTTAATAATATGTTCTTTAAACTGGCTCACTTGAATAAGTAACTAATCAAACAAATATATTTAAGGCAGAAACATTGCTTTGACTAATAGCCATGTCTAATATTTATTGTATCCTTTCCCTGGGGTAAGTGCTCTCCTAATTGCTATGCATTAATTAATTCATTTAATCCTCACAAAAACTCTATGAGGTTGGAGCTATAATCATCATGGTACTCATTTTACAGATGAGAAAATAAAGCATGGAAAATTAAATAGTTGCTCAATGTCACCAGAGAAGTGGTTGGCTATAAGCTGTGTGGTTCCAGCACCTGCACACTTAGCCCCTATGCCAGAGGTTTTTAACCAGGGGCAGTCTTGCCAGGGAACATTTGGCAATTTCTAAAGACATCTGGGATTGTCCTGACTGGGGAATGTGTTACTGGCATCTAGTGGGTAAGAACCAGGAACGCTACCAATTATCTTACACAATGCACAGGACAGCTCCCTACCACAAAGAATGATCCAGCCCAAATGTCAACAGTGCCGAGGTTAGGAAATCCTCTTCTAGGCCATTCTCCCTTTATAAATGGTAAACAGAAACAAGTAAATAGAAACTCAGCCAAAACCAAACAATGTTAAAGAATCTTTCTAAAACCATTGCTTGCCCATTATATAAACCTTGGACCTCTCTTTGTGTTGAAAAGAGATTTGCAAACATTAGAGAGCTAGTAAAGACAAGTACCCAATGGAGGCTTTTTCCTTGGTGTAATCAGAGGATAATAAAAGACTTAGAATGAAAATTAAATCCTCCTGTATGATTCTAAGTTTCTTACGCCATGCCTGGGTCCCTACCAAATCAACCCTCAGTCCACTGGCACACATCCCATCCTTTGGGACATGAGGCACTATATCCACTACATAGTGGCTAGTGGTCCAAATCCAGCCCACCACCTGTTTTGCAAATAAAGTTTCATTGGAACATACTCACACTCACACCTGCTCATTGATACACTGTCTATGGCCGCTTTTGTACTGTAGCCACTGAGTTGTGTGGTGACAGCAGAGATCATATGGCCTGCAGAGCCTACAGTATTTCCTTTCTGGCCCTTTATAGAAAGTCTTTGCCAACCCCTGCCTAGAACTGTGCCTGGTACACAGTTGGTACTCAGTAAATATTTGCTGAATGATTAAAGCTTTTGAAGACACCACTTTGAGCTGAAACCCTCTTTCTACCTTGCCCTTTCCTCCATTCCCCCAACAGTCTCTTTCTTACCCCATCCCTCACCCATTTATTTATTTGTTTATTTATTTGTGCATTTTCACTTTGTTCAACACAGTGACAGCTGCATTCTTAAAACAAACACTTGTCGGCTATGTCTTTGATCACTGTAGGCTGCTCAGTTGTAGGGCTCAGAGATATAAATGGATCTGCTTGAGAGGGGATGGTGATGGATCACCGTCTTCTTGGGAGCCTGAGCAGTTCCCTTTCTCCCTGTGGCTGTTGGCATTCACCACGCTTTCTCAGCTCCAGCACTAAGGGATATATAATAGACACGGGAGGGCCCATAAAAGTAACATCTGAAACTGCGACAGAGCTGAGTATTGATTTATTCATTACTATAAATTTTTTGTCATTACTATGCAATTGCTCTATCTCAGGAAGAATTGATAGATGTGGTTGGAACCTGCAACCTACTGTGCAAAACTTTTTCCCCCTTCTGTAATTTCCTGTAACTCTTCTAAAGAATCATTATTCCTTATTACATAGCTCTGGCGTGCCACCTATTTAGATAAATGCATGAACAAGTGTGCAGTAAATATTCATAGTGGCCCATGTGTCAACGATATATGTCACTAATTAGATAATTTAGTGGTTCACATAAATAAATAAGAAAATAGAAGAACACCCAGGAAAATAGTGAAATAAAACACAGACTCCTCGTAGGGTCTGGGCATATACCACAGCTTTTCAGGCTCATAGTATCATTTTGCATGCTGGCAGCCTATCAGAAGGTCACAGAAGGGCTGAAAGAGGCTGCTTACAGATGGGAAAACAAACAGCGACATGTTAGAATGTGAAGGAGACGGATTCACTTTGTCAACGTGCATGACAAGTCCATGACATCCGTTTGGGCCTTCTCAGCAAGCCACACACTTGTTACCTAAGCAAGTCCACCAGCAAGGGCTCTCAGGAGACACATGGGCCTTTCTGTCTATTCCACCCTCTTTGTTTTGTTGAATCTGCTGTTATACTATTGTATTGATGCAAAGGTAACTGGGCTCAGAATTTATAGATGATGGATTCGAGTTCCGACTGATGCAAAGTGGGAAAATTCCTTATTTAACTTGGGCCTTAATGTTCTTATCTGCAGAATGGGAATGGTCATCGTTTTTATAATAATGACAATGGTAATGCTAATAAAGCTCAGATGAGGCAGCAGACATAGAAGGCCTTTGTGGAGTCAAAAGTCTAAACAGACATAAAAAGAGTTGTAGATTTCTTAAAAAATTTTAAATCACGGAATGTGATAGTAAGCATATAAAGCAACTATTTAGAGAATCAAGAAATTAGAAGCTACTATTTAGTGGGTTCCTCCTTTATTTTCCGAGCTAGGCTTTTCCTATGTGTTGTCCACTAGGATGCATCCAAGTGAGAAGGCTGTTTTTCACATTTTACCGATAGAGAAACTGAGGATTAGAGACATTCGGCGTAACTTGCCCGAGGCCAAGTGAGATGCTGGAATAACTCCTACCTCTCTCTGGCTTTATCCCCCGTACTTCCCGTGCTGCTAACACATGCTGTGTTGCTTCTAGGTTACAGTTTAAAGGACTTACCCTGTTTTTTAAGAAATAAAAAGATTTCAATTTGAGTTGTCTAAAAAAGTTGACGGTATCGACCAAACTCACAGAGCGATCCTCCTCAACCGGCACTGGTTATATGAACAAGTCAGAGTCCTGTTCCCATAAATGCAGTTATCCCAAACTCGGTCAGTTTGATTAAGGGTCTCTGTGGTGACCTCATCAAGTGGTGTTAAACAAAAATAATTGGATCTACTGAGTCCTCAGATCTGACTGATTAGCTCCTAATGCATGAATCTGGCCTTAGCCCTTTCTAGTGGTGTGTTAGAATGTGAGGGAGTTGGATTCACTTTGTCAGACAGCCAAAGCTATGTCTTCTAGACATGGTTAAACTAGTCAGGGTCCCCTCTGGTATGTTAATTTCTCAAATGTAGATAAGATAAATTCTACACATGGCCATTAAGCAGTCATATAAAAAGTTAACTTATTCATACCTGGGTTTACCTAGTTATAATTAAGAGCACTAGTTAATTTATTTAACAAATAGTTTACATTTGACAGTGTCAGTAGCAAGGGAAAACACTAGGGATGCAATGATGAATAAGATTAAGATGATTGTACCTATCACTGGAGCTCTGGTAAAAAAGCCCCTGCTCTTAACTGTTGAACAATAAAAATATGGATGAATGGATGGAGAAAATATAGATGTGTGAGTAGGTGGATGGATAAATGAATTGATGGATGGATGAATAGATGAATAAATGAAATTGCCTTAATTACCTAAACACCTTTTCCGGCTTTTCGTTGTTGTTGTTGTTCAGGGGAAGGCCCAAATCCATTGATTAATATCCTCTATGACTAACTTTGGTACTAGAATGAATCTATTTATGTTCCAAATATATACTCCTATTGCCTAATTTCTTCCTTTTTATTGATAGCTGAAGCTCTGGACTTGTCTCTTGTCTAGGTTTTGTCTCTTAAGTCAAGTCTTTCCCAACTATCACTTTGATTGCATTCTGCATGGACTTGAATCAGGGTTAAACTCTGTCTCTCTTCAAGACTCCCTGGGATTCACCCAGTACTGAATTCAGTGCCTATAGGAGTGAAATTTGACACAGTGGATAACCGAATAGATGCTAATCAATGGAACATTGCTGGGTGGATAGAAAAATGGGCAACCATGTCTTTCATCCTTGTTCCTCCAATATTAACAGCAGTGCTTGGCTCACAATAAGTGATTATAGGTTGAGTGAATAGGTGGTTAGACGATTGAGTAAAAAAGTGATTAGGTGACTGAATACAGAAATGGTGGGTGATGAGTAGATGATGAATGGATAGATGCCCCTGTGCATGAATGAAAGGATAAATTACTGGGTGGGTTATTGAATCAGTGGGTGGCTAAATGGGGGAGATGTTAAGTGGTGAATGATGAAAAGGGAGCATATGAGTGGATTTCTGCATCGATAATCCAATGAATGGACAGGCGAATATATGGAAGTATAGCTGCCTGGATAAGGCTTGGGAGGATGTAAGCATAAGTGAATGAATGTGTGAATAAAGGAATGGATGGTGGGATGAATATTTGGATTGCAGCCCTAAAGCCTGTTGAGTGCTGGAAGAGCACAGGCTGGAGACGTAAACTCTGCCCTGATTATGGCCAAAGTAAACAATCTTCTTGGTTTAGGGAAATGATGCTGCTGATTTTGGGAAGATTAAGGGCATCGTACACAAGGGCATGGAAAGTCTGACTTGCTGGCCAGAAGAGTGATAATGACTGGTGGTTTCCAAGCACTGTTTATAAAACAACCAGAAAGGCAATGAGTGTGTTTCTTGGGTTCCTTCAGGCCACAGTGAGGGGGGATGTAACCTCAGCAGGGACAGCCTTATGCAAAAGGCTAGCCAGCACAGTCTGCATGACTGCCTTGGGGTTACAGACCTGCTACTGACCAGATAGGCTTGTTTATTTTCATTCTCTCTCTCTCTCTCTCTCTCTCTCTCCCCCCCCATCTCCTCTATCTCCTCTCTCCCTCCCTCCCTCCCTTCTTTCTTTCCTTGTTTCCTTCCTTTCCTCCCTCCCTCTTTCCCTCCCTTCCTTTCTTCCTTCCTTCTTTCCTTCCCTCCTTTTCTCTTCCTTCCTTTCTGCTCTTCCATTTTTTCTCTCATTACCAGGCAGGGATAACCTAGGTTCAGAAAACAAGGGCTTTTGAGAACTGACCCACGCTTTGCTTTGAAATTTGGAGCTTCACTTGGGAGGCTGGTTCAGGCCTCATGTTAAGCTGGCTGGAGGATTCCCCTCTTTCAGGATCACCACCTACCTCTTAGTAGATAGATCCTACCACTACTCCCTAAGAGGTAGGTAGTGATCCTAAGAGGGGGGTCATCCTGGAGGGGCTGCATTTCTCATCTGGTGAGAGCCTTCTTGATAGTGAGACTATGCAAAGTCCTGAGACAGTGTGGGGTATCACATGGCAAAGGGACCGAGTGTGCTAGCTCAGGTCTCTCTTCCTCTTCTTATAAAACCACCAGTTGTACTCCCAGGATAACCCATTAATCCATTAACCTACCAATCCATTAATCCGTGAATGGATCAATTGATTCATGAGGGCCAAGCCCTCATGACCTGATCATCTCTTAGAGTTAGGGTTAGGGATATACATGTATATGTATATGTATATATCTGTGTGCATATATATATGTAATATTCTGATTAACTGAGATGATCTGTGATATAGTGGAATAAGCAAGGGGCTTGGAGCCAACCTGACGTTATTGTCTAGTGACTTGGAAAGTTTCCTACACTCCCAAAGTTTTCTTTATCTGCTGAAAAAAATGAAGCATGAATATGGTTTTAAAAACACCTGCTTCATGTCATTATTGTAAGACTTAAAAGAGATAATGTGAAAAAATTAGTACCTGACTGGCACGTACTAGGCGTCTTATTTAAGTTAGTAATTCTTATTCTTTTTGGTTAATTGTTTAATTCCTCTTCCATAGTTAGGGTACACCAAAGCAAGTAAGACCTGGGCATGGGTTAAATATCAAGTGGGCTTATTCACCTAGTCTGTTGAAGTCTTTTCTCTTGGGTTGCAAAGGAGAAAACTCATTCATTTGGTCAGACAGCCTAGCTCCACTGGTTAACCCCAGACTGTGTTTGATCCCTTCTCCCACAGGTTGACTTTCCAAGGCAGGAGGGAGGGGCAATCAGTATTAGTTGGCATTTTTTCTGTGTTACTGCAGGAATTGATATTTATCCAATTTCATTGAGCTCCATGAGATAGCAGACTATTTATTTACTATCGCTTAGAACATCTGAGCCCAGCAAGGCCAGGGTCTTTCCAGGTCCTGGGATGAGATTAGTCCTGTTAGATATGCTCTGACTATACCATGAGCTTATCCTCTGTCTTAGACTGCTTTCTGTTTCTTATAACACAATATCTGAAACTGGGTAATTTATAAAGAAAGGGAAATTCTTTCTTACAGTTATGGAAGATGAGAAGTTCCAGGTGGAAGGGCTGCATCTGGGAGATTCTTCTTGCTAGTGGGACTCTCTGCAGAGTCCTGAGATGGTGCAGGGGATCATCTGGTGAAGGAAGTGAGTGTGCTAGCTCAAGTGTCTCTTCCTCTTCTTATAAAACCACCAGTCCCACTCCTATGATAATCCATACATCCATTAACCTATGAATCCATGAATGAATCAGTCTCTTCATGAAGGCCAAACCCTAATGAGCCAATCATCTCTTAAAGGCCTCACCTTTCTATACCGCCACCTTGGGGATTAAGTTTTCGACTCATGAAATTGGGGGGATACATTCAAACCACAGCACCCTCTCATGATACTCTTATGTTGTATCATGATTGCTTGTATAATGTCTTTTTTTCTTCAGTAGACAATAAGATATATAGGGACAGAGGTTGTGTTCACTTATTACTCTTGGATCCCAGCAACACACACGGTAGAAAGTTCAAATAAAATATTTGTTAAAAACTGAATAGCTAAACTTTGGTCTTTTTCACAGCATCAAAAGAAAGATTTTGTGCACCATTGAATCCTCAGCTGCTAATACAAAGTCTGGAAGCAGAGGAGGATTTAGTCAGGGTTATTTGAATGTAAGCAACAGAAATGAACTCTGCTGAACTTTGCACATAATAAGGGATGTGTTGAAGGGTATTGGGTACCTCACAGATTACAGGGTCAGGCCACCGAGACTTGGAAAGGGTAGTAGCCAAAAGTGAAAAAGCAATCTCTTTAGCAAAAAGCACTGGATGCGATTTAGCTGCAATTGCCTTTTGAGGAGCTGGTTCTGCTCGGGGTTTCAGTTTCTGAAAGTAAAAGTGGGATTGGCCCAAGTTTTAGCAGTAGAAGGGGAATGGATATCGGCCAAATAAGCAAACGGAGGTGCAGAGTGATGAGCAAGGAGGTAATGTGGGGACGTTTCTCACCCCCTCCCCAAGTGAGTAGACTCCTGCATCATTGCTCAGAAGTGTTAAAAACCATTTACCCCATCATCCTCCCTGTTTCCAGAGATTTCAGAGAATTGGAAAAGTGTCTGCGTCAGACTGGGAAGGCCACAGAACAAAGTAAGTCTTTTCTGGCCCGAACATAGCATGGCATATGTGGAAAACCCAAGCTCTGCTGGAATCCTGTTACACTATATGAAGAGCCAGAGCCTAAATTATGGGTACTCTGAGGACAGAATTTCAGACTTTGCTCTGGCTTTTGTCAGCTTAAGACTCTTAAGGTAGTTTACACAAAGATTTGTATGTCTGAATTTTTCCCTGGCAGGTTCTCAGTATAACCTAGATAAAACAAACCCCAAATATTTGTGGTTAGCAACAATAAAGAATTTTCAAGTTGCCTGACATCTTCTATCCATGTAGATCACCATCTAGGATCAATATTCAGTTCTGAGACAAAGGGAGAGAGAAGGACGGTGGGAAATTTTTCCGTGGTTTGAGCACCATCCAAGTTTAAACTTATTTTCTAACACCCTCTCTTCTCTCTCTCTGTCACACACACACCCACACACACCCCACACACTTTTTTTTAACCTCCAAAGGGCTCTTTCAGAGCTATGCAACAGAAGTGCTGGTATCTCACTTTAATGCCAATCACCAAACAAAGCATCACCCAAAAAACCATTGTTTGCCAACATTGCAGAAAAGAGAAGGAGCATTTAAAAGCGAACTTTTTCACAGTCTTTCCTTTAAAATCTCCTGATCCTGGGTTATACCCTTTGCTTCCATGACAATCTGCTCTCAACTTCCAAAGTTAAGCAGAAGAACTATTCCACGTTGGTAAACAGAAGACGGTTTACATAAAAAATACAGATTTCCTTTAAGCACTTCGCTTAAGACTTTAGTAAGTTGTATTTACATTATTATTGTTTATGTTCCCAGAAGTCGGCGGGAGGATGGCCTCGTTGCAGTTTATGTGGTTTCATGATTCACACTTGATGAGGCAGCTATCGCACAGGGCGGGGACGAGGAGCGAGGCAGAGTCAGGAAAGCACAAAGGAGATTAGAGCGAGCTTGCTTGTGGGATCCACGGCCCTCACGTAATGGTGCAGCCAAGGACCCGGGGGTTTCTGAGTCAGTCTCTCAAATTCCCAGACGTGTTTATCAGTTTTGAGTTTCAAAACTGGCCCACCCAGAATAAAATAAAACCCTTCTGCACCTGATGTGTTGTACGTGGCCTGTGCTTCGGGGAATTCTCTTGAGATGGAGGTTTCTTCCCCAGCTGTCAGCTTGACAATGCACTCAGTGAAAGCTGCTTGTCTCCAGGGTCCCAAGCACACCTCTCAGGACCTGCTCCTCCAGCCCTGCAATGGCGCACATCCAGCTGCCTTCCCCTGGACGGCGTTGGTGGGGAAGGGAAGTCCAATTGCCAGGACCAGAGGTTTTCTGGCCTTAAATTTCAGTGGGCAATCTCCATGAGCCGTGTCCTGTTGTGTGTTCAGCTCAGAATGACATTATTGTTTAATATTTCAGAGCCAAGTTTTCAAGACTGAATGAGACAAAATAATAAGGAAGGCATGTTCTCTTTTGCGAGGCATTGGGACAGAAGAGATAACAGCCTGCATTCTGGAGACATTCAGATCTTTTCTGTTTGTTCCCCAGATTCTTTGTTGTTTGTTTCGTTTTTAAGACTGGCTCTGCTACTTATTAGCTCCATGGCTTTGGGCAAATTTCTTAACCAATTTGTGCCTTAATTTACTCATCTGTCATTGGGAGATACTCTGTACCTCATAGGCTTCTGAGAAGATTAGATGAGATAATGAGTATAATGCACTTGGCATAGTACCTAATAAATAATAAGCTCCTAGTACCTGAATACCTGGTAGCAAGACTTAAAACATATTTTTATTGTATAAAGGCAGCAAGCAGGAAAGCAGAAGAGCAGACAGAGTGGAATGGAGGTTAGTCAGGAGGAATTGCCTGGGCCATGTTTTAGAGTCCATGGAGGCGTGTGTGTGTGTGTGTGTGTGTGCTGTTAATGGTTTTGGTGTGGAAAGCTAGGGGTGTTTAAAAAAACTTCAAGTTGCTTCTCCCCTGGGAGTAGGATGCAGCTTGTATTCCATTTGAGTGTAAGTCTAATGGAATTATGTCTAATGGAGTTAGGGACTCTTGGTCCTCTGAGATTTCACAGCACCATATTTTACCAGTTCTTCTGGGCACCACATGTCCTGGACACTTGCGAGTTTAACTTACAAGCCTCCTTTGATAGAAGCTCAGCTCAGATTTGGTCACTAAGGAATGAGTATTTAGGGACAGTATCTGTTATCAACATCTGCTAAGTTGGACCACCACATCGAAACTCCTAAGCTAACCCATTCATTTCTGTATTCCTTTATAAAAACAATTATTTATTGAGTGCTGCACGTTGTGCCAGGGTCTATGCTCAGTAGTAGGTATATAATGGGGAGCAAAAGATGTCAGTCTTTATTATTATTATTTTATTGTACTTTAGATTCTGGGGTACATGTGCAGATCATACAGGATTGTTGCATAGGTACACACATGGCAATGTGGTTTGCTGCTTCCATCCCCCTGTCACCTACATCTGGCATTTCTCCCCATGTTATCCCTCCCTGACCTCCCAACCCTGCCCCACTGTCCCTCCCTTGGTCCCCTCAACAGACCCCAGTGTGTGATGCTCCCCTCCCTGGGTCCATGTGTTCTCATTGTTCAACACCCACCTATGAGTGAGAATATGCTGTGTTTGATTTTCTGTTCTTGTGTCAGTTTGCTGAGAATTATGGTTTCCAAATTCACCCATGTCCCCCTACACAAACTCATCATTGTTTATGGCTGCATAGTATTCCATGGTGTGTATGTGTCACATTTTCCTTATCCAGTCTATCGTCGATGGGCATTTGGGTTCGTTCCAGGTCTTTGTGATTGTAACCAGTGCTGCTATGAACATACATGTGCATGTGTCTTTATAATAGAATGATTTATAATCCTTTGGATATATACCCAGTAATGGGACTGCTGGGTCAAATGGAATTTCTATTTCTAGGTCCTTGAGGAATCGCCACACTGTCTTCCACAATGGTTGAACTAGTTTACACTCCCACCAACAGTGTAAAAGTGTTCCTGTTTCTCCACATCCTCTCCAGTATTTGTTGTCTCCAGATTTTTTAATGATCACTATTCTGACTGGCATGAGGTGGTATCTCAATGTGGTTTTGATTTGCATTTCTCTAATAATCAGTGATGATGAGCATTTTTTCATATGTTTGTTGGCCTCATATATGTCTTCTTTTGAAAAGTGTCTGTTCATATCCTTTGCCCACTTTTGGATGGGTTTGTTTGTATTTTTCTTGTAAATCTGTTTTAGTTCTTTGTAAATTCTGGATATTAGCCCTTTGTCAGATGGATAGATTGCAAAAATTTTTTCCCATTCTGTTGATTGCGGGTTCACTCTAATGATTGTTTCTTTTGCTGTACGGAAGCTGTGGAGTTTAATTAGATCCCATTTGTCTATTTTGGCTTTTGTTGCCAATGCTTTTGGTGTTTTAGTCATGAAGTCCTTGCCTATGCCTATGTCCTGAATGGTTTTGCTTAGGTTTTCTTCTAGGGTTTTTATGGTGTTAGATATTATGTTTAAGTCTTTAATCCATCTGGAGTTAATTTTAGTGTAAGGTGTCAGGAAGGGGTCCAGTTTCTGCTTTCTGCACATGGCTAGCCAGTTTTCCCAACACCATTTATTAAACAGGGAATCCTTTGTCCATTGCTTGTTTTTGTCAGGTTTGTCAAAGATCAGACAGTTGTAGATGTGTGGTGTTGCCTCCAGGGCCTCTGTTCTGTTCCACTGGTCTATATCTCTCTTTGGGTACCAGTACTATGCTGTTTTGATTACTGTAGTCTTGTAGTATAGTTTGAAATCAGGTAGCATGATGCCTCCAGCTTTGTTCTTTTTGCTTAGGATTGTCTTGACTATGTGGGCTCTCTTTTGGTTCCATATGAAGTTTAAGGTGGTTTTTTTCTTGTTCTGTGAAGAAGGTCATTGGTAGCTTGATGGGGATAGCATTGAATCTATAAATTACTTTAGGCAGTATGGCCATTTTCACAATATTGATTCTTCCTAACCGTGAGCATGGAATGTTTCTCCATCTGTTTGTGTCCTCTCTTATTTTCTTGAGCAGTAGTTTATAGTTCTCCTTGAAGGGGTCCTTTACATCCTTTGTTAGTTGTATTCCTAGGTATTTTATTCTCTTTATAGCAATTGTGAATGGGAGTTTGCTCATGATTTGGCTGTCTGTTAGTCTGTTATTGGTGTATAGAAATGCTTGTGATTTCTGCACATTGATTTTGTATCCTGAGACTTTGCTGAGGTTGCTAATCAGTTTAGGGAGATTTTGGGCTGAAGTGATAGGGTCGTCTAAATATACAATCATGTTGTCTGCAAATAGAGACAATTTGACTTCCTCTTTTCCTAATTGAATACCCGTTATTTTTTTTTTTTTTCTTGACTAATTTCTCTGGCTAGAACTTCTAATACTATATGGAATAGGAGTGGTGAGAGAGGGCATCCTTGTCTAGTGCCAGATTTCAAAGGGAATGCTTCCAGTTTTTGCCCATTCAGTATGATATTGGCTGTAGTTTGTCGTAAATAGGTTTTATTGTTTTGAGATATGTTCCTTCGATACCTAGTTTATTGAGAGTTTTTAGCATAAAGGGCTGCTGAATTTTGTCAAAGGCCTTCTCTACATCTATTGAGATAATCATGTGGTTTTTGTGTTTGGTTCTGTTTATGTGGTGGATTACATTTATAGATTTGTGTATATTGAACCAGCCTTGCATCTCCAGAATGAAGCCTACTTGATCGTGATGGATAAGCTTTTTGATGTGCTGTTGCAATCGGTTTGCCAGTATTTTATTGAAGATTTTTGTATCTATGTTCATCATGGATATTGGCCTGAAGTTTCCCTTTTTTGTTGAGTCTCTGTCGGGTTTTGGTATGAGGATGATGTTGGTCTCATAAAAGGATTTGGGAAGGATTCCCTCTTTTTGTATTGCTTGGAATAGTTTCAGAAGGAGTGGTACCAGCTCCTCTTTGTATGACTGGAAGAATTCTGCTGCAAACCCATCTGGACCTGGGCTTTTTTTGGTTGGTAGGCTATTAATTGCTGCATCAACTTCAGCCCTTGTTATTGGTCTATTCAAGGTTTCAACTTCTACCTGGTTTAGGCTTGGGAGGGTGCAAGTGTCCAGGAATTTATCTATTTCTTCCCAGTTTACTGGTTTATGTGCATAGAGTTGTTTGTAGTAATCTATGATTGTAGTTTGTATTTCTGTGGAATCAGTGGTGATATCCCCTTTATGGTTTTTTATTGCATCTATTTGATTCTTCTCCCTTTTTTATTAATCTGGCTAGCAGTCTGTCTATTTTGTTGATCTTTTCAAAAAACCAGCTCCTGGATTTATTGATTTTTTGAAGGGTTTTTTGTGTCTCTATCTCCTTCAGTTCTGCTCTGATCTTAGTTATTTCTTGTCTTCTGCTAGCTTTTGAGTTTTTTGATCTTGCTCCTCTAGCTCTTTCAATTTTCATGATAAGGTGTTGATTTTAGATCTTTCCTCACTTCTCTGGTGGCTATAAATTTTCCTCTAGACACTGCTTTAAATGTGTCCCAGAGATTCTGTTACATTGTGCCTTCGTTTTTGTTGCTTTAAAAGAACATCTTTATTTCTGCCTTCATTTCATTGTTCATCCAGTTGACATTCAGGAGCCAGTTGTTCAGTTTCCATGAAGCTGTGCAGTTCTGAGTTAGTTTCTTAATTCTGAGTTCTAATTTGGTTGCCCTGTGGTCTGAGAGACTGTTATGATTTCCATTCTTTTGCATTTGCTGAGGAGTGATTTACTTTCAATTATGTGGTCAATTTTAGAATAGGTGTGATGTGATGCTGAGAAGAATGTATATTCTGTGGATTTGGGGTGGAGATTTCTGTAGATGTCTATTAGGTCCACTTAGTCCAGATCTGAGTTTAAGTCCTGGATATCCTTGTTAATTTTCTGTCTCGATGATCTAATATTGACAGTGGAGTGTTAAAGTATCCCACTATTATTATGTGGGAGTCTAAGTCTCTTTGTAGGTAGTTAAGAACTTGCTTTATGTACCTGGGTGCTCCTGTATTGGGTGCATATATATTTAGGATCCTTACCTCTTCTTGTTGCATTGATCCTTTTACCATTATGTAATGTCCTTCTTTGTCTCTTTTGATCTTTGTTAGTTTAAATTCCATTTTATCAGAGACTAGAATTGCAACTCTTGCTTTTTTTTGCTCTCCATTTGCTTGATAAATCTTCCTCCATCCCTTTATTTGAGCCTATGTGTGTCCTTGCACGTGAGATAGTCTCCTGAATACAGCATACCAATGGGTATTGACTTTTTATCCAATTTGCCAGTCTGTGTCTTTTGATTGGGGCATTTAGCCCATTTACATTTAAGGTTAATATTATTATGTGTGAATTTGATCCTGCCATTTTGATGCTAGCTGGATGTTTTGCCCATTAGTTGACACATTTTTTTCATTGTGTCAATGGTCTTTACCATTTGGTACATTTTTGGAGTGGCTGGTACTGGTTGTTCCTTACCTTGTTTAGTGCTTCTTTCAGGAGCTCTTGTAAGACAGGCCTAGTGGTGATGAAATCTCTCAGCAATTGCTTGTCCATGAAGGATTTTCTTTCTCCTTCACTTATGAAGCTTAGTTTGGCTGCATCTGAAATTCTAGGTTGAAAGTTCTTTTCTTTAAGGATGTTGAATATTGGCCCCCACTCTCTTCTGGCTTGTAGGGTTTCTGCCAAGAGATCCGCTGTGAGTCTGATGGGCTTCCCTTTGTGGGTAACCCAACCTTTCTCGCTGGCTGCCCTTAGCATTTTTTTCCCTTCATTTCAACCCTGGTGAATCTGACGATTATGTGCCTTGGGGTTGCTCTACTTGAGGAATATCTTTGTGGTGTTCTTTGTATTTCCTGGACTTGAATGGTGGCCTGGCTTGCTAGGTTGGGGAATTTCTCCTGGATAATATCCAGAGGAGTGTTTTCCCGCTTGGATTCATTCTCTCCATCACATTCAAGTACACCTATCAAACGTAGATTAGGTCTTTTCACATAATCCTATATTTCTTGGAGGCTTTATTCATTTCTTTTCACTCTTTTTTCTCTGTTCTTGCCTTCTTGTTTTATTTCATTGAGTTGATCTTCGATCTCTGATATGCTTTCTTTTGCTTGGTCGATTTGACTATTTAAACTTGTGTATGCTTCGCAACATTCTTGTGCTGTGTTTTTCTGCTCCATCAAGTCATTTATATTCTTCTCTAAGCTGTTTATTCTAGTTAGCATCTCATCTAACCTTTTTTCTAGGTTCTTAGTTTCTTTGCATTGGGTTAGCACATGTTCTTTTAGCTCTGAGAAGTTTGTTATTACCTACCTTCTGAAGCCTGTTTCTGTCAATTCATCAGATTCATTCTCCATCCATCTTTGATCCCTAGCTGGTGAGGAGTTGTGATCCTTTGGAGGAGGAGAGGCGTTCTGGTTTTTGGTGTTTTCATCCTTTTTGTGCTGGTTTCTTCCCATCTTAGGGGCTTTATCTACCTGTGGTCTTTGCAGTTGGTGACTTTTGAATGGGGTCTCTGAGTGGACGTCCTTTTTGTTGATGATGAAGTTATTTCCGTTTCTTAGTTTTCATTCTAACTGTCAGGCCCCTCTGCTGCAGGACTGCTGGAGGTCCACTCCAGACCCTGCTTGCCTGGGGATCACCTGCAGGGGCTGCAGAACAGTAAGGGTTGCTGCCAGTTTCTTCTTCTGTTATCTTTGTCACAGAAGGGTACCTGCCATATGTTGGCCTCAGCTCTCCTTTATGAGGTGTCTCTTTGGGTATATGGGGGTCAGGGAGCTGCTTGAGGAGACAGTCTGTCCCTTATAGGAGCTCAAGTGCTGTGCTGGGAGCTCCATTGTTCCATGCAGAGCTGCTGAGCAGATACTTTTAAGTCTGCTGCAGCAGAACTCATAACCACCTCTTTTCCCAGGTGCTCTGTCCTAGGAAGGTCAGATTTATTTATAAGTTCCTCACATACTGCTGCCTTTTTTCATAGATGGCCTGCCCCTCATGGAGTAGTCTAGTCAGAGTCTGCCAGCAGAGGCGTTGCTGAGCTACCATGGGCTCCACCCAGCTGCTGTGTGAACTACCTCAGTAGTGGTGGTCACCCTTCCCCCCACTGAGCTGGACCATCCTGGGTCTAGCTGTGCTTGCTGTGAAACTCTCCATCCAGAGTGTTTCAGATTGCTTGTTTTGTGGTGGTGGTACCCACTGAGCCAGATCATCTGGCTCCCTGTCTCTGAATGGGCAGCTCTGTCTCCCAGGTGTTCTAGGCACCAGTTGAAGTGGCCACCAGATGTGTGAGTTTCTGTGCACCAACCCAGCACTGGTTGAAACTGCCATGCTGAAAACTTGTGGTGCTTTTCGGCTTGGGAATCTCCTGGTCTGTGGGCAGTTAAAATTTGTTTGGAAATGCGGTGGGCGCTCACCCTCTGCGTTGTTCTTGCTGAGAACTACACTCCGGAACCGTTCCTGTTCGGCCATCTTGGATCCTCCCCCGAAGTCTTTATTAATATAGACTCTAGTGAGGCTTTAGCCTCCATACCTCCCGTGCCACTAATACATACTGTGTTGCTTCTAGGTTAAAGTTTAAAGGACTTATGCTGCTTTTTAAGAAACAAAAATATTTCAATTTGAGTTGTCTAAAGAAGTTGACTGTATCAACCAGACTCACAGAGTGAATCCTCTTCATCCAGCACTGGTTATATGAACAATCGAGAGTCCTGTTCCCAAAAATGTGGTTATGCCAAACATGGTCAGTTTGATTAAGGGTCTCTGTGGTGACCTCATCAAGTGGTATTAAACAAAAATAATTGGATCTACTGAATCCTGAGATCATAAACCGTGTATAATCACAATGTGAACACAAATTATCAATGGCTGTAAGTGCTGTGAATGAAAGGTGCAAATTTCTATGAAAGCAGAAAGGAGAATGTCTAGGAATCTTGAGTGAGGATTGTCAGGAAGGTTCCCCTAAGGGGTTAATAGCTGAACTGAAAAATAAGGAGGAATTGGCAAAGCTAAGTGAACAGAGAGATCTTGTAATGTGTTCTGATAATCTCCTGTTCCATAACAAATCACCCCAAAAACTTGGTGGCTCCCATCAATAATTTATGATGGTCTTTGTCCTTTGGGTAGTGTTTGTATGTAGTTTCCATGTAGTTACTGGGATTGCAGAGACATGGAGACTTGGCTGGACTCGACAGCCCATTTGGCTTCCTCACATAACTGGCAGTGGATCCTGGCTGGGGGCTGGGAGCTCAGCTGGGCCTGTCCCATGGAGCACCTCCCCAAGGCCTCCTCATGAAGCTTGGACTTCCCACAGCATGGCGGCTTGGATTCAAAGCCTCCCATGCATGTGTTCTGAGGGCCCCACACAGAAGCTGCAGGACTTTTTATGACCCAGCCTCAGCAGTCCCGGAATATCCCCTCTACACCATTCCAATCATCAAGTGATTTGCCAAACCAGCCCAGATTCCAGAAAAATGAAGAAATAAACCATACTTCCCAGCTGGGGAAAGGCAGAGACATGCAGGGAGGGAGGACATCATTGGCAGCTGCCTTGGAAGTGAGCTACTGTGTGCGGCTTTTGCTCTCTCTATTCCTTTTATTTGGGATGTTCCTCCCCAAAATACTCATACAACCTGTGCCATTTAAATCTTAGTTTAGAATAGCTCTTCATTTCAAAATGTCTTCTCCTCTAAATATCCTCTTCAAAGTGTATTTCACCGACCTTTGTAGGCAGTTGTTCTCTGCCTCATAACTCTGTTTCATTATTTTTATAACACTTATCACTCCAAAATTATCCCTTTACTGGATTACTTTCTTGCTGTCAGTCTTTCCATGACTGAACCCCCCCTCACACACACACACAACATAAGCCTCATGAGGTCACATCCTTGCTCATAAACGCATCCCCTAGAAATGTGCCCAACATTAAGTGGGCACTGCATATTTATCCAGGGAAATTAGAGTACTCTGGGCAAGAAAAGAAATGGCACACATGAAGATGTATTGTGAAATGCTACAAGTGTAGCTTATTTTCTGGTATGCAAACACTCCAGTTTGAATCTGTCTGATGTATAGTCCAAATAGTTTATTTCATAGATGCATGAAGTTCACTGAATTTGGGCTATTTCTCACTCTTCCCAAAACTAACTGAAAGAACAACACACAACAGCGCAAAGCATAAACAACTAAGGGGCAAACTGGCTATACTAAGAGAGACAATCTTGCGCTTTTCCATGTAGGAACCAGAATATTAATTCATTTGTTTCTTACATCTTTATGAGGTTGATATTTTGATTTTTTTTATATCAGATGACAGCTGGAGCATAGGGAATTTTCTCAAGGGTCTCCAGTCTAATATTGGTAGATACTGGGTTCAAATATAGATCTGTTCTACCTCAGAGCCCTGCAGAGTTTTGCATAATAGCCTAAGGTTGAAGAAGAAAATCAGGGAAGATTAAATGTCCAAACTGAAACCCAGAATAATATAATTTCCCTGTGGCGTTGAATCAACTTGCGGAGACCTATGATAACTGAGTTGGCCCCAGATGACAAGAGGTCGCCTCTGATTATAAGGCAGGGATCTGATTCCTGCCTCAATTACAGCTGAATAACTACTAGTTAGGAATCATGAAAGGGCCAACATTAGGGCAGTGGAGATGAGGAAAGATCTGCCAGTTGCTGGAGACGTAGGCAAAGGCAGTCAGAGTAGGGACATTTCCTCAAGCCCAAACCAAAGCCATTAGAACATGATGTTGTTGATCAGAGGAGAGGGGAGGGGGCTCTGGCTGGGGAGATCGTTGGCAACCCATCTGGTTTAATTTGGAGACACATGAGGAGGCTTCTCTTCTGAGATTTTTGAAAAACAACCTCAGTATATCTCTTGCAGACCTTCAAGGCAATGGTAGAGGCAAAGGAAGGATTTACCTAAAGCTGGTTGCCATCATTTCCAATGGAGTGCTGTCTCTTGGTGAATAGAAGTGTGTGTGTTAAGTCTCACTGGGAACGTTGTGGCTCTCTCTTTATGCTCTGCAGCCCCAGGGGCTCTCTGCCCTAAACCCATGTGAACCATGATTATTTTAATATCCTCCTGTGCTTGAATGGTCTTCTCACTTGATATCTTAGTCTGTGTTTCGAGCTGTTTTCCTCTTATTCTTTGCTTCACATGGGAAACACTTAAATACGTTTTTTAAAGGATATATAACTATAAAAACTTTCTTTAAGTCAGACCATCTGTGTTGGCGGAAACTTTAGGCTTTTGTCTGGGAAGTGGAATTTCTTTTTCTTGTTTTCTCCAGTTCTTTAGGAAGTCCATGGAAAAATAACAACAAAAATCTCTAAGTAATAATCTTTTAAGAGCTTCTAGGCCGGGCGCGGTGGCTCAAGCCTGTAATCCCAGCACTTTGGGAGGCCGAGGCGGGTGGATCACGAGGTCGAGAGATCGAGACCATCCTGGTCAACATTGTGAAACCCCGTCTCTATTAATACAAAAAAATTAGCTGGACACGGTGGTGCGTGCCTGTAATCCCAGCTACTCAGGAGGCTGAGGCAGGAGAATTGCCTGAACCCAGGAGGCGGAGGTTGCGGTGAGCCGAGATCGCGCCATTGCACTCCAGCCTGGGTAACAAGAGCGAGACTCCGTCTCAAAAAAAAAAAAAAAAAAAAAAAAGAGCTTCTAAAGGAGATCTGGAAATAAGAGAAAATAAGATGCCTAAGTGACATTTCAAGAAAAAAGTTGAATAATCTGTCTTTTCTCTGAGGGGATGTACAAATAAAGAGCTCACTTAATTACCAAAGAGTTTGTGTTGGACTTGAAGAACCAATGGTGCATGTTACTCATTTCTTACCTGGGATGTATGTACTAGAGCCAAGGCCAGCTTCCCAGAAGAAATATTAGATAGTCTTGGAAGTTGAGAAGAAGGATGGTTGGTGGAAGTGGAGAATGATTCAGTCAGTGGAGCCCAGCACAGCATTAAAATTGATGTTCTTGGCCTCCGTGTTAAAACCTTCTGCCCACCAAGGTAACTGTGACCTCAGATGACCCTACGCCTCTCAGAAGAAACTCAGAACCCTCAACCCCAGTTCTTGCCCATCCCAGATCCTTCCCTGGCTCATTGGTGCTATCTTTTTTCATACCTGGACTCACACTGTCAGTGGCAAATGGGTCAACTAAAAACAAAGTGAGGGGGTAACAGGAGCCTCCCCTCCCTGGTAAACATGTCCATGTTTGATGAAACTCTGACTGCTGCTCTAGTCTTCATAGTGATATTATTGAGCCCAGGCATGGAATGGGATGGAGGGATGTGATGCCTGTTTCCAGAATTTTACATAAACTTCTTCAGTCAAGTGAAATTCCCTAATATAATGTTTTAAAAACACTCAGAAAGCCTGAGCCTTGGACCAAGGGGGAATTGGATGTCATCTAGACTGGTCAGAAAGAGATTCAAAAATAGGTAGTCAATGAAGGCTGTCTCTTCTACTCGCCTGAATTAAGTCTGTTTCTATAATTGGCCCAGTAACAGGTACTCACTTAGGAAGTCAGGAAGTCAGGTCCCCTGGTCCTGGGAAAGTCTGCGTCTACCACTGATTTATTGTGTCCCTGGGGAAAGTCACCTGCCCTCTCTGAGCCCATGATCTCAGATGTAATGAGATGAGTGGTTTTTAAGCCATGCCCCTTTGAGCTCCAGTTATTCTTCAGAGAGGTTCCAGGTTGTAAATGGAAAGTGTGAAGTGATCCGCTCACTGCCACCAGATCACTTGTTTTCACAGAGTGGGAGTCTGCATAAGATTTAATTTATTAAAAGAGTTATGTTGTATAGTCAAGAAAAGCTTGGTAATCCTCAGGTTAGTGATTTCACAACTCTAATGTGCACACAAATAGCCCAGAGGTCCTGTGAACATGCAGATTCAGATCCCACAGACTTGAAATCGGGCCCAAGAACCTGCATTTTAATAAGCCTTCTGTAGCAAAGTCCTAGACTACTAAACTAGGGTCTTTCTTTTAAAATGCGTTGGCTCGGGTTTCTACTTTTATGGCAAAGGGACCAATGAGAATACTAAATCCCCCAGAGCTTGAGAAGTGAACTGTATTAGGATCTTTTTATTGGGGTGGGAGGTACTGACTACTGGGGTCCAGGAGGCAAAAAAATGCAAAACTTTCTTTAGCAGGTCAGCTTTGAGAGCAGAGAAGAAAGGCCTACCTTAGGACTCAGGATGGAAAGTAATTTTGCTGGGCCTCATAGGGGCAAGATAAATGAACTTACCATGGCCACTCTTCATGGGCTTCTCCACCCACTTCCCTCCTCCAGTGCTGGTGGCAGCAGTGGTTACATTGCCCTAGTTCTAGCAGAACAGGATTGAGTTCCAGCTCCTGCAGTGAGACGAAGTGCAATCAGGATGGGAATGTTGGGATAACAGGCGGTGGCCACATGCTCTTCGGCCCCTGCAATGGAGGCACTTGATTGATGTGCCTGAGTGTTGGTGGTAACAGTGAGAACAACGGTTGTGCCGTGGAAGGATCACTATCTAGGAAAAGCTGTGACATCCTCAGGGCTCAATAGATCCCACCCAAGATCTCTCTCCAGTGCAGGCGCTAAAGAACTGGCAGAACGGCCTTTCTCAAATGGATTTGCTCCTTGGTCAGTGATGGATGGGTCTATGAAAAACGGAGAAAGTACAGAAAAGGGTGTGATGAGAGATCAAAGTTATGTTATTGGATTACTAAAGAGAATGAACTTCGTTTCATATCCCAAGTTTACAGGACATTTCGGTTTCATTATTAGACCTTATCTTGCCACTCTTTTAATCTGTCTCAGTGGTTTCAAACTAAAAATGATTCAGATGCTGATGGTCCACAGGACACTCTTTCAAAACTTGGGACTGGGGTTAATAACCAGAATATATAAAAAGCTAAAATAATAGAAAAAACAATCTAATTAAAAATGGTCAAAAGATCTGAACAAATGTTTTTCAAATAAGACATACAAGTGATCAACAGGTATATGAAAAAAATGCTTAATATCACTAAGATCAGAAAAATGCAAGTCAAAACTACAGTGCAATCTCACTTCATCACAGTTAAAATGGCTTTTATTAAAAAGACAGGGACTAGCAGACATTGGTGAGGACATGGAGAAAAAGGAACCCTCATACACTATTGGTGGGAATGTAAATTAGTACAGCCAGTAGGAAGAACAGTATGGAGGTATTCTAGAAAACTAAAAATAGAACATATGATCTAGCAATTCCACTACTGGGTATGAATCCAAAAGAAAGGAAATTAATAAATGAAAAAGATATCTGCACTCCCATGCTTACCGCAGCCCTATTCACAATAGGCAAAATATGGAATCAACTTAAATTCCCATCAGTGGATGAATGAATCAAGAAAATGTGGTATCTATACACAATGAAATATTATTCAGCCATAAACGGAGTGAAATCCTGTCGTTTGTAGCAACGTGGATGTCATTGGAGGTTGTTATGTTAAGTGAAATAAATCAAGTACAGAAAGACAAACATCACCTGTTCTCACTCATATGTGGGAGCAATAAAAGTAGGTCTCCTGAAGACAGACAGTAGATTGGTGGTTACCAGAGGCCAGGAAGGGTGGGAGTGGGGGATAAAAAGAGGTTGATTAATGGATATAAATATACAGTTAGATTGAAGAAATAAAATCACTGATACAGTGATCAGTAGGGTGACTATTGTTAACATTTCAAAAGAGCTAGAAGAAAATAATTCAGAATGGGACAATCTAAGATGCAACCATTGAACTGTATCATCACATACGGCTGCCACATGACAAATCCAGGATCAAAGAGAGAAAATAAAAATAATCAGAGGGAGAGAAGATAAAGACGTAGAAGACAGCTCAACCTCAGGACCAGAGACTGAAGGAGAAAGGCAAGTAAGCAAGAACTTCCCTGACGAGACTGAGCAGAGAATTCCACTTCATGTTTAAAGCTTTGATTTCCTGCTTTCCTTTGCAGGCTGATGCTGAATCAGGTTATAATCAACTTTAAAAAGCAAACTTTCATTACTAAAAATATCAGAGCAAAAGAGCCACGAAGGTTTTGTGAGAACTTGAAGAGATCCCTGGAGGTTATACAAGAGAAAGAAACAACTCAGATAAAAGAGACTGTAGCAGAGTGTGTGTGTGTGTGTGTGTGTGTGTGTGTGTGTGTGTGCATAAAAGAGAAGGGGAAAGGGAGAGATTAGAAAAGAGAATAAAAAGGAATCTCATTTTCCATAATTTGTTTTAAAATGTTAACTTAAACTATGGACAAACCACTGTGATATTATACCCATTTTATAGAAGAGAAATTGAGGCTGCCGATATAACAGCCATGATCGCTGCTCTTATGGGGCTCATGGTCCATGGAAGTCTTGGTACTCACAATGTGGCCCATGGATCAGCCAGCCTTTTTAGGAGCTTGTCAGAAGTGTGGAGTTTAAGGCCCCCACCCTAAAACCACTTGAATTAGCATGTTCTTTTAAAGCTGGTCTCCAGGCCACTTGGGTGCCTGTTAAAACTTGAGAAGATGGCCAGACGTGGTGGCTCACACCTGTCACCCCAACACTTTGGGGGGCCAAGGTGGGTGGATCATTTGAGCTCAGAAATTCAAGAACAGCCTGGTCAACGTGCTGAAACCCCATCTCTGCTAAAAATACAAAAATTAGCTGGGTGTTCTGTCTCACGCCTGTAATCTCAGCTACTCTGGAAGCTGAGGCAGGAGAATCACTCGAACCTGGGAGGTGGAGGTTGCAGTGAGCTGAGATCAAGCCACTGTACTCCAGCCTGGGTGACAGAGCAATATTCCATCTCAAAAAAAAAAAAAAAAAAGGATGCATATAGCACAAATGCAAGGCCAACAGAGAAGAAAGAGGAAACATGAGCGCTGGCAGCCCAGGCAGTGGATGGGCTGCATGAGAGAAATGAGTGACCTGGGTATGTTCTGGGAAAGCTAGTGGTTTCATAAACAAGAGCAGGAGAGGAAAAGTGGAGAGAGAAATACCTGAGGCTGGGCCAGATGGCTTGGGTGAGTTTGCAGCCCTGCCTCTTAGGAGCTGCGAGACTTCACTGAGCCTCAGTTTCCTCATCTATAAAAAGGGAATAACATTAGCATGTATTTCATAAACTTGTTGCGAAAGATTGAGTCAAGATACGTAAAGTTCTTAGAGTCCTGGGGCACAGCAAGCCCTAAGTAAGTTTGGCTGTTGTTACTGTCCTAATTATCCCTAGAGCAAGGTGGCTCTGAGGACATCCTGGGTGGGACACACTGCCCCCTGGAGGAATGAGTATTTGGAGTAGAAACTAGGCAGTTGACCATGAAAACAAATTGCCCACCCAGGCACTTTCTAAATTGTCCTAGAAAATGAGCTTAAGTATCACCTTTTAAAACCATCCCTTTATTTATTTTTACATTTTTATTAGCATGAATAATGTTTTTTAAATTACATAATCATAGATAATAATAGTACTGATAACAGCTAGTGTTTATCTAACATCCGTGACACGCCAGATACTGTGCAAAACCTTTTACAAGCATTTAATTTAATTCTCAACTTAATTCTCTCAAAATCTCTGTGAAGTGTTGAATAATTATATCCCATTTTTACAAATGAGAAATGAAGACCAGCAGGCAGATAAGAAGTATGGCTATGATGATAAGTCTACCTGGTGGAGGCCTGGGGAGGATGTGACAGGGACGTCTTGTGCGTAGCCCTCCTGACATTTCTCTCCACTCCAGCTCATATGCCCACCTTTCCCCGCTCAGTTTGACCTCGTGTTAGGCAGAATCCCAATGACAGCCCCCTAAGATTCTCATCCCCTGGTTATTAAAAAAAAAAAAAAAAACCCTTATCTACATGCTACCTTGAAGGGATTTTGCAGATGCAATTAGGTGATGTTAACACATGGAGAGAAAGTGCAGGTGGACCTGACTCAGTCAGATGAGCCCTTTAAAAGCAGACCATTTCCTCCAACTGGAGGCAGAAGGGAAGTCAGTAAGATTTAAAGTACAAGGATGGCTGGACCAGCCATCACTGGCTTTGAAGGTGAAAAAGGCCATGTTGTGAGGACCAAAGAGAAGTCCCTAGAAGCTGAAAGCGGCCCCGGCTGACAGCCGCGAGGAAAACTGACACTTCAGTTCTTGCCACTGCAAATAACTGGATTTGACCAAGGACCAAAATGAATTTGGAAGCAAATTCCTCCCCAGTGCCTGGAGATAATAGCCCAACCCAGCCAATACCTTGACTTTGGCTTTTAAGACACTAAGCTGAGAATCTGGCCAAGGCCTCCTGCACTTCTGATCCGTGGATATTGTAAGATAGTAAATGAGCGTCCTTTAAAGTAAATGAGTGTCCTTGAAAACCGCCAAGTTTGTGGTAATTTGTTCCATAGCAATAGAAGATAAAGACAATCCCCATTCAGGTCACATTTCAGTATAAAGTAAGTTGTCAGTCAGTGTCCCTATAGGTTCTTGGAAACTGCGACTTTCAGTGAAACAACACGTAGCAGGTATTGGAATAACATCGTTTTATTCAACTTTCTTTATAATGTTAATGAGAACAAAATTGGTTTCACTATATATGATTTCCCTCTGTATCTTTTTTTGTTGGATCAAGGGACATTGTTTGACTTTTTCTCAAAGAAAGAAACGTAAAAATTGATCCAAATATGTTTCCTGAAGGAAAGAATGGATGAGGTGTAGAGGTTTCTGCTTTTGATCACAGATTCTGGCATCAGGCTTCCCAGATTCCAAGTCCAACTTCCTCCCCTAAGATTTGTTTGGCCTTCAGTCTTTTTATCAGTCACTCTGGGCCTCAGTGTCTTCCTTCATAAAATTGGGATAATAACAGGGTTGTTGGGAGAATCCAGTGAGGTAAGACTTGAAGCATTTGATTCACTGCTCAGCACATAGAGATCACCCAGTGAGCGGTATCTGTACGTGTGATCTTAACCTGGGTGGGTTCATGAATGAATAAACTCCAGCGAGAAGGAGCTGAGACATCATCACCATTAACGCCGCTCTCAGGTTTTGAAACTCAGGCCGTGTGTTGTACTAGGTCAAATCACAGGCATTTCTGGATCTGTGAACCTGATGGATGATTCCCACGCTATACCCTGGGACATGGAGCCAGATCCTAAAGGAAATGTTTGGATAACCCAAATAGTGAGTCCACTTGGAAACCAGGAGAGCCACGTGGCTCAGCCTGGGATGCTCCGGCAAATGTTGGGATCACTGCCAGTTCAGCCATCCAAAATGCTGACTCAGGGAGTAGATTCCTCAGAAAGGGTCCCCTAAATAATAGGACTGTCGATTCAATCAAAACCATTGAGTTGGTAGCCCCAGGTAGACAAAGCCAGATTTTAGCAGTAGCCTCATTCACAACAACTGTTCATTCCAGGCCTTGCCAAGGAGCCAAAGGTAGAAAACAGCAAAGTATGCTCCTGTTTTAATTGAGTGGGTATTACTGCTTGCTTCTTTTTTTTTTTTAAAGGTCACTTAGCTTGGGGTATCATGTTTATGGCCTTTCGTTGTTGTTGTTCAGTTCTGTCATGACTTTTCTGGAGGAAAAAAAATGTAAAAAGAAAGTAGTTTTGTCACACCAAAAAAAGACAGATACTGAAGGTAAAATAGCACCCTGGCACACAAGGGCAACTGGATCTTTTAATTAGAGCTGGATGCAACCTGACATCATAAAATCTGCCATATAGGGAAAGAAGGAGGGTTCCGTCCACACCCAGACAATGACTGCGGTCTCTCCCTGCAACTTAACCACCAATTTTGACAACTCAGCTCGTTTCGCTGCAACTGTCTGTTACTTACAAGGCTATCTTGTAAGTGTGATGTCTACCTTTATTCCCCCGTATGCCTAACCCTCTCATTTTAACAAGTTGGGAAATATCATGGCTCACCGCGGAGGAGGAAACTGGAATATTTGTAAATAACTGGTGAATGCAAAGATCCATTTCAACTGAGGGAAAGAAAAAAAAAGAATGCAGAATACCGCGTGGTCCCTGTAATGGGTGGACATTCAGAGTTTGGTTCACAGAGGAAGGAACAAAAGCCGAGAGGGCTGGCCAGAACAATGGACCATCACAGATGCTGGGTTATGTAACTGGGTTATTTGAATTCACAATTGTGAAGGCAACAATTGTAGAAGAAGGCCTGTCCTCCTGCTCCGTGGTGGGAGGGAAGCAGGCTCCTGTGCCTCTACCCAGCTGCCCCGGGAGCGGGCTCTGTGCCTCCTGGTGATGCTGACAGCTGGCATTCAGGAGAGAAAGACTGGATTACTCCTGACACCGCAAAGGTGTTCAGCAACTCTGTGTTGAGCTGCGCTTTTAAATGCTTTTAATAATTTTTTTGAAAAAGACAGTGAGCCAGTTAAATACCTTTCCCCCTATAGCAATCGGCCATTTGAAAAGGACCAGATTGTTTCCGTTCAGTGCAAGCTCCTTGAGCTCAAATGGCATCTCTGGGTATACACTGGGACTAAAATTCACGTGTTCCATGCGCAACTGGGTCAGGGAATGTGGACATGAATGTGTGGAAAAGGAGCAGGAGGGACCAGTCTGGGAAGACTTCTCAGGAGAGGCGAGCTGTAAAGATAGCTCAACCAAGATCATGGAAGGACACCACAGACAATGCTGAAGGTCACTTTCCATTCTTGGGTGGTGTCTTGCACAGAGCACCTGATTAACTCAGGCTTGGGCAGCGAAAGGACAGCATTTCCCTTGCCTGCCTTCCCAGTACTGAGCTGGCCATATGCAAGCCCTGAACTGCAGCCACACCCAAGTAGCTCATCCCAGAATTGGCACGTGCTGTTCCCTGAGTCACTCATCCCGTGACTATCCAACCCCTCAATTCCAGCTAGAACCTCACTCCTGCCGTAAAGCCATCCTCAGGCACTTTCTTCACCCTCCCACCCTCACTGGGTAACACACCCTTTTCCTTGGGTGCCAATAAACTCCATGAGTTTAACTCCTATAAACACCTACCCTGCCATCATGAGCAATTTATGACTCTGCTTCCCTCACTAGCGTATGCCATGCTGTATGGCAGAGGCCAAGTCTTTTCACTTTTCTATCTTCAATGTTACCACAAAAGGTACTCTTATACTGTTTAGGTAATAAGGGACTTTCTCCTGAACCCAGCGTAGTTGTAAGGAAGTTTTAGAATTTGTAAGCTAATTTGCAGAGACAGGCTGAGTTTTCTTTTATTCTTTGTCATTGTGGCTGTTTTGTTGCTGATACGTGTTTCAGCTTGGCATGTAGACAGAAGCTGGGCTCTCATTTTTCAGCAATCCCACCTGTCTGGGCAACTTGTCAGTCTATTGGACCAGGCAATTTGCACTTCCTATTGGCTGCCAGCTCCAGGAGGATGAGCTTTCCAGGCAAGAAGGGGCACTGGAACAAATAGCTCAGAGGCTTGCTCTCTCACTGGTATCCATAGGTGGAAATACATGGATGATGATGATGATGATAGTAACTTGAATGCTTGAATGGACATTCTGGAGTCCTAAGCACTTTCCGTGTTTTTTCATGTGAAAACCTCAGAACAAACACAAAAGATAGGCGTGGTTGATAGTCTTTTTTTTTTTTTTTTTTTTTTTTGAGACAAAGTCTTGCTCTGTGGGCAGGCATGCAGTAGCGTGATCTCTGCTCACTGCAACCTCCTCCTCCCGGGTTCAAGCAATTCTCCTGTCTCAGCCTCCCAAGTAGCTGGGACTATAGGCACACACCACCACGCCTAGGTAATTTTTATATTTTTAATAGAGACAGGGTTTCACCACGTTGGCCAGGATGGTCTCGATCTCTTGACCTCGTGATCCACCCACCTCAGCCTCCCAAAGCCTTGGGATTACAGGTGTGAGCCACCGCGCCCAGCCGATACTCTTATTTAATGGTGTGACATGACTTGCCCCCAACCACACAGTTTAGGAGAGAGAGGACTGGAGTCTAGCAGCTGCAGTTGGGAGCCCATACATATTCCTCAGCACTGCTTCCTGCAGCTTCACGTGTGTAAGCGTGTCTGTGTTGTAAGGGAGCGAGTACAGAATCACCACTGAGATAAAAGTAAGCCAATTCAGAGGGTCATTTATTGCCGGCGACCACAGAGGACTCGTGTCTCTCTAACCCGTGGCCCCGGAAACCACCTCCTGGGCAGGGGTGAGGGTGAGGGGCTTTGGACATTCCAAGAGCTAGTGGACTTTGAACATTCTGTAAACCACCTCCTGGGCGGGGGTGAGGGTGAGGGGCTTCGGACATTCCGATTGTTACTTATGTGGTTCACAAAAGTCAAGATAAGCGTTAGTTTACACATTGCCTGGGTAGGGTGGAAATTACAGACCTTGGTTACTTATTACAAGTCACAGGGGCCAAGATGGCATGGGTTTGGACTGCTTGCCTGTCACATCAGGGTTACAGAGAGCAGCTTCAACAGAAAGCTGAGGTATGGTTGAGGTGTGCAGTTTTATGGGGCTTTTACCATGTCACATCTACACTTATGTTTAGGTGCACACATGTGGATGAACACGTAGAGTTGAGTGTATGATGCGTGCTTATGTGCATATGGACAGGTGTGTGCTAGGGTGTATCTGATTTGGCCCATCCACATCAGAATGTCTGTGTATGTATCTTCTTTTCTCAACTAGGAAAAAAAAATCAGAATTTGAATAGGGTTGATATTAACATGATGAAAATTTCCCCCAGGTGGCAGGTGTTCCCCACCTCTGGTTTCCTGGCCTCTTTGTCCACTTCAGAACAAGAACAAATTAAGTAGAGTCTCCATTTCTTTGGGTGGGGATCCTGGCCTTACCCCAAGCAGAGCTGCAGAGAGAGCTTGCTGATTATGGGAGGTGAACTTCCACTAGTGCAGACTTGCTCTTCAGTCACAAATTTACATTTAAATGCACCCTGTCATTTTAAATCTCAGGCACTTGGCACAATCGCCTCCCAAGAAGCAGACTCTGTAGCATCTGTTTCAAGCTAGGTAGCACCCAGGCTGCAGCAAGCCCAGTAAGTACAGACTCCAGGGCCCAGAGGCACACAAGGGCGTGGAAGGAGCAGTTTGGGGATATATGCAAATTTTGCTCTCAGGGGTAACTCAAATGCATCCTGAGGATAGTGCCAAGGGGCATTTTGTGTTACCGGCCATGGACGGAGTCCCTTGAGACAGGAATTCTCCAGGTTGGAGGTGGGACTGCAGAGTGGCTTGTTCAATCCTATTAGAGGTGAGAATGCATTGAAGGCTGCTGACAAGGCAGAGGAGCTGCTGTTTGTCTTATGAAAACAATCAGTTGACAGTTCAAGAGAGGAGCAAGCTTCCTTGACTTTCCTATCACGCTCCCACGTCCCTGAGTTACGGCAGAGATACCTGGCTGGTTCCATTTGTTTTTCTTTATTGTCAGAAAGTAAACTGTTTACTCCCAGGATTCATTTTGTTTTGTTTGCTTTATTTCATTGCACATAATTCTGCTTTATTCCGATTTTCAGGTTAAAGATGGCTAACAGTGCCCCCAGTGACACTAGTGAATAGGTATTTGCTACACTTCTGTTTCTACCCTTTGGACCTACTTGAAACCTCTTGTTTGTATCTGTTTAAGAGCTTCATATGTTTCAAAAGTCCTTATCTGACTTAAAAGTGCACAACCTTTCATAGCACTGAGCACTCCAAAAGAAGTTTCAAATGTTTGCTGTGGGTTCAGAGCCATGAAAAGCTTGATTGTTTTACCTAAGAACGCTCTCACCTCAGGGCGTGGCAACATGCTAGGGACCACTGAGTAAGCAGAGTGGGGAGGGTTAAGGACCGCAATATGATGGGCAAAAACATCCAGAAAAGTTTCCACTCATAAACTCCAGTGGACTGCAGAATGATATGAAATAAACATTCATGATGGAGGATCAGTTCACAGTGCAGAGGGCCAGAAACAAGGTATGAACCTTGGGCATGGAAAATAGTAGAAGAAATGAAAAGAATCATTATTGGTCTTTGAAATTCTGAAACACTGCTTTTCCATTATAGGAAACCTGGAGGTAAAACAACCAGGCTGTGTAAGGAAGGGATTTTTAAAGTATCTGTATTTGCATCACAAATATAGTTCACAGTTACTCAGCTCTTCTTCCAGTCTTTTTTCTATTCATCTGATAATGTTAGGTCTAGAGTTGAAGGAGGGTTATGATCCTTGGCTGGCCACATGATGAGTAGCAGACGGGCCCACAGCATTCCTCATAAGTATGGGGAATGCATAGAAACAATGCCCTTCCTCACCTCTACTATGGCTTGCTTGATTTTAACTCATACTCCATGGAGACTAAAATGCCTTAAAGCCTGTGAATGCCAATCTTAAGAAAAGTAGGTGTTACGTGTTGAATTATGACCCTCCCCAAAAAAGGATGTGCTGAAATCCTAAGCCCTGGTACCTCAAAATGTGATCTTCTTTGGAAATAGGGTCTTTAATCAAGTTAAGATGAGGTCATTAGGGTGGGCTCTATTTCAATATGTCTGGTGACCTTATAAAAAGGGAAAATTTGAAAAGACGCATAAAAAAGGTAAGGTGACGTGAAGATGGCTGTGTGATGATGGAAGCAGAAATCGAACTGTTACAGCTGCAACCCAGGGAACCCCACGGCTCCTGGCTAGCACCAGATTTAGGAAGAATCAAGGCAGGATGCCGCCCAGAGCCTCAGAGGAGCTTGGCCCCGCTGACACCTTGATTTCCAACTTCTGGCCTTCAGAACTATTAGAAAATATATTTCTGTTGTTTAAAGCCACCCAATTGTGGTGCTCTGTGACAGCAGCTCTAGGAAGCCAGTACAATGAAATTTCCATTTCTGTCCATGTGTGAGCATTGGGCATTTTTCTTCATTAGTTTTTCTTGGTTTGGTTTTTGGTAGAGAGACCTGAGGACGCAGACATAAAAGTTTGAGATTCATGATGAAAGAAGGCCTAGAGCTCAACAGTCAAAGCGTGTGAGCGCAGCTTCTGTGACACAGACTAACCGCTGTGTGTTTGCTCTACCTTTCCTCTTCCTGGGCACATGAAGGACCTATTTCCTGGACTACCTTAGCCTGAAGTTGGTGACGGTGACAATGGCCTGCTGCCAGGCCTGGACCTTTGAAATCTCCATTATAATTTCTCTTCTGCTGCAGTGACCTTGGAGTCCATGCATTCTATTTGGCATAGAAAAAAGACCTAGGTAAAGCTTCCAGTTTCCGCAAAGATTTGTGTGCATGAGAAACACACCTTGTGTTAAGCTGAGATGTTGGGCTTAATCTGTGACTTTGAGAATCCTATCCTATTCTATTACCTGACCAGTAATTGCTCCCAAATGATTTAAGAGGAGATATCCAGGGATCTGAGAACACAGTGTCATTGTCAACTGCAGGCAGATCTTTTAAAAGAAGTTCATACTCTGAGACCTGTCTCCTCCTTCCACACATATCCTTGCAGGTTAGTAATACCATTGCTTACACTCCCCAGAAAAGGAAGATGTTATAGCCATGTGCTTCAAAGAAACACATGTTAATAAGAAAAGGTAGGTTTAGGTGGGGTGTCTTAAGGAGGGAGACATCGTAAAACATATGTGTTTAAAATGTTCTCCTTTAAAGCTGTGGTTTTTCACTCTTGCCCATGCGCTGTTCACTGTACCCAGAACTAATAAATCATAAATCACAATTTCTGGGTTGGAGCCTAGGCATATGTAATGTTTGACTACCCTAAAGTGATTCTAGTGGTCAGCCAAGTTGAAAAACCTTCCTCTGGAGAAGAGTTGATCCAACAAGTTGACTGTCTTAATAAGTTGTGTTTCTTTTAAGCACATTGCTATAATTTCTTCCTTTTCTGACTATCATAGGCAATGGTATTATTAAAGTATGTTCCCAAGTCCTTAAGGGTGTAGCAATGTCAACCTGCACTATCTGGGGAACAAAACATGGAAACCCTGATCACAGGCAATGCTTCAATGCCCTAAGGACAATTCCTACCATCTCAGGGATGCCACTGGTAGACAGGCTTCTAGAATTTTCTAATGCTTATCACATCTTCACAAAATGGCCATGAGGTAATGAACATTCTCTACCTTTTTTAGAGATGGAATCTGAGTCTCAGGGAGATGAAATACCTTGCCCAAGATCACACAGTTAGTAAGAGCTAAAGTTTGCACTTGAACCTCAGTCTCAGTCTGTCTGAAGATGAAGCCTACTGAGGAGAGGGTAGTCCCATTGCTCTATGGGCATAATTCTGATGGTGAACATCTGCATTGTGTTACAAACACAAAATTGTGTTAAAAATTTTCGACTTAGGAGCCCATGATATTAATCACAATTAGATTTCTTCACACAACTATTCTGAGAATTGTGGTGTGAAGGCTAGCCTGTTAATTGCATGGTTCCAGTGTTTTCATACTCAATAAGAAAAGAGAAGGTAAGTTTTGGTTGCAGGCTTATTAAAAGACTAACCTCCTGAAACATACTTTTAGCGCACAAACCAACCTTCACCACCCTCCCAAATAGACTCTCTGACAATCCTAAATAGGCTTTGATGCCCTGGCCTACTTGCCTTTGAAAATGCCATTTCCTCAGCCCCGACACCCCTCACTGATGCTTTTCCCTTGAACAATTCTTACTTTCCTTGTAGGATTCTAGGTGTTAAGTTCTATAGGCAGATGGTGGTTCCTCTTTCTGCTCCCATGGCTGACAGTCTTCTCCAGGATGACCCCTTTCACTCTGTGACCCAGAAGTCAACTGACCCAACATCACTCACACAGGAGAATTCGTTTCCATAGGGCTGAGACTATGCCACACTCACCTTGATGTCCCAGGATCTGGATTCAAGAACAATGTTGGGCATAGATCAGGCCTGTGATTTAGAAAAAAATAAATAAATGATGAATCAATGGAAAGTTTGCTTTTCCGAAGTAGGCCAAGGGATTCCATGAGCCAAAGAATCCTTGCTCTTCCTCTGATTGTATTAAAAATAAAAACAGCAGTGAGATGTGTTGGTCCATTTGCTGTTAGCCTGTGGTTCATTTTATCACGGGGAAGTCGTTTGAGCTTGGAGCTGGAGCCCCTGCTGTTGGCAACATGTCCTCTGCCCCATTAAGAGGATTCCCCCCACCCCCCGTAATTACAGGGTAAATGACTTGTTAAATCCAGAGCCCTCACAATACATCTCCTGACATGCAGTTCATATTCCTTGGGCGGTTTATCGCACTTTCGAGTAGTACATATTTTATAGAGAAGGGAGTGTTCTCCAATTAATAGTAATTGTGATCGAAGCAGTAATGCTCGTCTGAAGCCTGAACCCACAAGAGGAGAGACTGGAAGGCCCATGTTAATTGCCACAAAGAGCTATGTCTATCTGCGGTGGTATATAAATAATAAATTAGAGGAAGGGGGGATGCTGCAGCTGTGATGGTCTTCCAGGAGGTGCGGATATTTATGTAGTGCTGATTGCTAAAAATCTTCTCCGAGTAATTATTAGTAAAAGTGGAATGTCTACATTTGTAAGGGAATTTTAATTAAAGGGAAGGTGACTCTCATTATGGGGAAGAAGTAGTGTTTAGGGATTTACATGTAGGTCCAGAACTAAAGCATCGGGGCCTGATTGGCTCTTTCTGCTACTGCTTGGACAACAGCAGGAAGCCCAATTCCTCTGGGTTCAATTTCCCCTGGTCTTTAAACCAGGGGAAATATAGCAGTTATAAGTGCATGAAGTTTCATTGAATAAACAAGCCCTATAGTCTGAAGGCTTTTTATCTGATTCGACTCAGGATTGCCTGACACAGCCGGTCCATATTTCTACCCTTTTGAGCTCTGGTGTCTTCAGGTGTAACACTTGCATGCTGCCGTGTTCAGGTTGACTTTCAACGCAGTAAAGGAGACCAGGTATGCAAAAGGACGTGGTACCACTTCTGGTATGTCTCGGACTTTGAAAAATATCATGAGAACAACTTCTGTCTATTGCTTCAGTGTTTCTTGGTGTAACTAATTTGGCTCTCACGAAAGAAGTAAAGCATTTTTCTGTGTACTCTCAGTTTCCACACTGAGTATGGTGACTCTTCACATTTTATTAAGTAATTTGCAGGGAGATGTATAGAGTGTTTTAAGGAGCTGATACAGGCCATGCTAATATTGCACATCTTTGGTATGAAATTCCAAATATCTCATGGAACCTTATGCTGACCATCAAATGCCTTCCGTTAAGGATCCGTGGCCTAGAGGGCTGGACTAAGGAGCTTTCCAGAGCCATGTGAAGAACTGGAGAAGCAAATAGTCCCATGTGACTTATGATGATGCCTTGGTATTATGGGCAGGCTCCCTTTCCCGCCGCAGGAAGGCAAGTTAATTTCAGACTCAGCCCAGCCCTTTTGCTACATGCCAAAGAGGAAACTCATATTCCGGACATGCATCCACCCACAGATGGTCAGGGATTCTCATCTGGCCTGTGGGAAACACTGTTCGCTCTTGTCCTCCCACTATCCCAAATACACATGGACACAGACAATCAAGATATAACAACATTTAAGGGAAACTGGCCTTTAGATGGGAGGGACAAAATTTAAACAGAAGAGGTAATGTGCAGGGAAATAGACTTCATCGAGAAAACAGATAAGCTTATCTACGATTCCTTGAGTGATTCAGTGGAATATCCTAACATTAATACAAAGACAACTCTGCTGTTAAAAATTTGAGTTATGGCCAGGCCTGGTGGCTCATGCCTGTAATCCCAGCACTTTGGGAGGCCAAGGTGGGGGAATCACCTGAGATTGGGAGTTCAAGACCAGCCTGACCAACATGGAGAAACCCTGTCTCTACTAAAAATACAAAATTAGCCAGGCGTGGTGGTGCATGCCTCTAATCCCAGCTACTCAGAAGACTGAGGCAGGAGAATCACTTGAACTTGGGAGACGGAGGTTGCGGTGAGCCAAGATCACACCATTGTACTCCAGCATGGGCAACAAGAGTGAAACTCCATGTCAAAAATAAATAAATAATAAATAAAAAGAAAAAAATAAAAAATTTGAATTCTTAGAAGTAAAAGCTTTAGGGGCCGGGTATGGTGGCTTACACCTGTAATCCCAGCACTTTGGAAGGCCAAGGCGGGCGGACCACTTGAGGTCAGGAGTTCGAGATCAGCCTAGGCAACATGGTAAAACCTTGTCTCTACTAAAAATACAAAAAAATTTAGCCAGGCATGATGGTGGGCAGCTGTAATCCCAGCTATTCTGGAAGCTGAGGCAGAACCCACTTGAACCCAGGAGGTAGAGGTCGCAGTGAGCGGAGATCGCACTACTGCACTCCAGCCTGGGCCACAGAGCAAGACTCTCTCTCAAAAATAAATAAATAAATAAAAATTTAAAAAAGAAATAAAAGCTTTAGGTAGTTAAGAGAATGTCTGGCAGGAAAAAAAACTCACAGATTCAGTTAGGAAACTAGAACGGGAGATGGCAAACTTACTCGGAGGACTGGAAAACAGACATGCCCAGCTCTGCGAGCCTTACCGTCTCTGTCACAGTTAATCTGCTCTGCCCTTGGTGACAGTGGCCACAGACAACACATAAAGGAATATGTACAGCTGTGTTCCCATAAAATTCTGTTTATACCGATGCTGGAATTGCATGTCACTTCCATATGTCACAAAATATTATTCTCCTCTTGATTGTTTTTTTCTAACCATTAAAAAGTATTAAAGCCTTTACTAGCTCTTTTTTTTTTTGAGATAGAATCTCCCTCCGTTGACCAGGCTAGAGTGCAGTGGCATGATCTCGGCTCTCTGCAACCTCTGCTTCCCGGGTTCAAGTGATTCTCCTGCCTCAGGCTCCTGAGTAGCAGGGACTACAGGCATCTGCCACCATGCCTGGCTAATTTTTGTATTTTTAGTAGAGAACGGGTTTCACCATGGTCAGGATGGTCTCTATCTTCTGACCTCGTGACCTGCCCGCCTTGACCTCCCAAAGTGCTGGGGTTATAGGCGTGAGCCACCGCGCCCGGCCTACTAGCTCATTGATACATTTCTAGTTGTATAAAAATGGATGGTAGGCTGAGTTGAACCCGCAGGCCTCAGTTCATTGACCCCTTACGTAAAACACGGAGCTGAGTTGTTTTAAAAAATTCTGTCTGAAACATATAAAGATGTGAACAGTGTGAGAGAAGAGGTAAGAAAAACAGAAGCTGGAATTAGCCAAGCTTTTCTTATCACCGAAATTAAAAATGCATACCGCTCCATATTTTAGTTCATTCATTCTTTCACAACTGCCCTAATAAACTGGAAAATGAGGAGCATGAACATTTGATTCCCTACTGTGTGTTAACAGATAAGTTATTTTTTATATCTCACTTTCCTATAAGGTAAGCATTATTTAAGTTTTACCGATGAGGAATCTGATACAGCGTGTATAAAATAACTCAGCTTAGAACCGTAGCATTGAAAGAACCACAGCTAGCAGCTGGATCCGGGTCTGTAGCCTTCAAAGCCTGTTCTCGTCCTCCTACACAATGGAGGAGTTTTAAACATTTTTGACCCAGTCCTGGGTTCAGTTACTTTATATATTTTATCTCATTTAATATCCCAATGTAATTGAGAAAAGCAGAGATTAGCAAGAAAGTTTAATCCATACAACTGGTAAATTGCAGAGCCAGGAATCAGCATTAACAATCTAAATTTACAATGGCCCGGCCCGGTGGCTCATGCCTATAATCTCAGCACTTTGGGAGGCCAAGCCGGGTAGATCACTGAGGCCAGGAATTGGAGACCAAACTGGCCAACATGGTGAAACCTCGTCTCTACTAAAAATGCAAAAATTAGCTGGTTGTGGTGGCATGCGCCTGTGATTCCAGCTGCTTGGGAGATTGAGGCAAGAGATTGTTTGAACCTGGGAGTGGGAGGTTGCCATGAGCCAAGCACTCCAGCCTGAAAACAGAGCAAGAATCCACCTCAAAATAAATAAATAAATAAATTTACAAAGACAGAAGCCAACCCGTGACCATGAACCTAGAAAAGTTAGTAACTTAATTACCTAGGTGGTTTTTCATCCTATAGAAATTTAACTTGCAAAGCCCTGTAAATGTCAACATGTTTGGACACGTCCCCTTGGCTGCCCAATATCATTCTCAGAGTGTTGCTTGTATCTTTTTCACAATGACCACATGATGGTAATTATTACTACAATCCTAATTTTGCACATAGGAAAGCAAGGCTCAGAGGTTAAGTGACTCAGCCCTCTAGAAGTAGGTTGTATTTATTTATTTTCTTGTTTATCATTGTCTGTCTCCTTTAGGATGTATGCTTCATAGGGAAGGGTCACTACTACATTTCCCAAAGTTAAAAAAGCATCTGGTGCATAAGTAGATAATTAAAGTATTTGTAAAGTAGCTGAATAGACAAAGGGATGAATGAATGAGTGGATGAGTGAGTGAACTTGCCCACCGTTTCATAGTGAGTAAGTATCAGAGCAGAGATGGCTAAGTGTCCTCCCCTCATCAACAATACACATATCTGAGAAATTTAAACAAAAGCCTAAAGAATCACTGACTGTGAAAACAGTGCACCAGTTTAGAAAACCCAATTTCCACTCTCGCGATCATGTCTGATCTGTAAAGCCAAGCACTGACACCCGTGATCAAGACACAGCAGTGGTGTTCTGTAAACCACATCATGGCTTTTTAATGTATGTTAAGCAAAGTAACTCATATAAGAAAAGCTTCATAAATATTAGCTGCTGTAAGGATTAGTATGAAGGTACACAATGTGATTTGTGGGAGTGTAGAAGAAGAAAGACTTATAAAGTTGTCTGCACACAGTTATGTGGGAATGTGTTTGCTTTCAGAGGGGAAAGAAAGAAGAAAGAAAGGAAGAGAGGGAGGGAGGAAGGAAAAGAGAAAGGGACACAGGGAGGGAGGAAGGAGAGAAAAAAGAAAGGGAGAAAGGGGAAATGGAAGGAGGAAAGGAAGGAGGGGAGGAAGGAGAGGAGGAAAGGAAGAAGAAAGGAAAGAAGGAAGGAAGGAAGGAAAAAGGAAGGAAGGGAAAAAGGAAAGAAGAAAGAATTGTTGATTTGGATAGGTGGATAGATAAGCTAATAAAATATGGAAGTAGCCAGAGAAATTTCTAGTTTCTGAGACACTTCATCATGCTACTCTTCAGCAAGGCTATATACTTATAAAATTTGTATAAACTTGTATTGAAGTTAGAAGAGTCTGGAAAACTTGTAGAGGGAGCTCATGAAATGCCTTGGGGAGAAGAAATGGATGTCACATGTGAAAGATAATTTATTTGGTCGCATCAGAGACCAGAGTTTGTTGCAGCCACTCAAACTACCTTTGTTCAGCAGACCCATTCTGTGATTGCTCTGTGGTCCTGCCCAGGATTTCTGCCATTCACTGAACTTGATGGCAGAGTCAGCAGGCAGACTGGCACAGTAAAGGGGAGACCTGGCAGCTGATGAGCCTTTGAACTGTGTCCCTTATAGGAGGGCTGAACCAATCTGTGATGGAACTGATGCTAATTTCTCAGACAACATGGCAGCACGCATGATCACATGCACACACTCACTCACACATATTCATATAAAAACTCAAGTATACATACCTTCACATGCATAGCCACACATCCTCGCATACACAGACTCATACACACACCCAATCCACACTCTCACAGACACATTCACACATAGAACTTCTCACGTGTGCATGCTTTTACCTACATTCATACACACTCATGCAGATACTCAGATATGCATATTCTAACTGCATACTCATATGCACACTCCCGTATAGTATCATACACACATGAATGTACACACACACATGTACACACACAGTGACACGTGCACATTCATATACATAGTCACCATATTCACATGCAGATATTCACATGCACCATATTCATACATGCAAATACGTGTGCACAATCTCACATATATAGTCATAATACACACATGCATTCATAAATGCAAATGCTCACATCTGCACAATGTCACATGCATGTCACAATGCAAACATTCACTCACATGCATTCATACATGAAAATACGTCTGCACACTCTTACCCACACATGCACATTCTTATGCAGTCCTACCCAGACACACTCACACAGACTTGAACACGCTCAAATGTGTTCATCTGCACTTATGTATCCTTAAATCTCAGAAACCATTTTACCGTCCTCTACAGAGTCCATAGAAAATGCTCCATAAACACACAGCACCCATCTCTCACAGAAAAATCCTCTTGGCTGAAGCAGTATTCTGGCTATGTCAGCCTACCTGCCTAGTTTAGGCTGCCTCCCTGCTGCCAGAAAAATCTTGAAGGACCAGGTTGGGCAAATTCACGGAAAAGCTAGAAAGAGTTGGGGGAAGGGCCCTCTAACTGGTCAATAGCATTGCCATTTATGCAGCAGCTATTTATCCCCCGCCTTTGTATTATTCAGAAATCCATACATTGTGTTTGCCTTTTGTGTTCAGCTTCCAACAAGCCTTCCTTTGTCCCTGTTCACAAAGGCCAATGAACTCTGTGTGGCAAATAAGTTTCAGGGCTGGCTGGACATTATGACTAATTGTGATGCAGTCTATATCCTTGAGACTGTAAACTGATATCAGAAGACAATAGCAGAGAGGGAGCCCATTGAGTGGAGAGAGTCCCCTAGTAACCTCCGGGGGCCGAGATGGGCAACAAGGAGGCTATTGAGGGTGGCAACTCCAGCACACAGCCTGGCGCAGCAGAGCGGGCAGCAGGGCCACATGGCTCAGCTCGAATGCTGCTTTGTTTGCCCAACAGTGAAAACGGGTGTGTTAGAATTAGTTCTGTTTATTTCTTTCCATCTTTATGGAAGTGTTATTGACAAGTAAAAATTGAATCTTTGCAAGGCAAATAACAGACTGATATGATATACGTGTATATATTGTGTAATAATGTCCACCATCGAATTAATGAACACATCCATCACCACCCATTTTACCATTGTGTGTGTGTGTGTGTGTGTGTGTGTGTGTGTGTGTGTGTGTGTAGGGTGAGGACACTTAAAATCTGCTCTCTTATCCCATTTCAAGTAACCAATAGAGTATTGTTGGCTATAGTCACCATGCTGTACGTAAGAGCCACAGAAGTGATTCATCTTATAGCTAAGTTTGTGCCCTTAAACCGACATTGCCCCATTTTTCCCACCCTAGGATTAGTTCTGTGTAGGTTCCTCAGGAACTTGGAGAAGACAAAGACAAGACAAAATAAGACACAGAAAAAATGACTTTCCCAGACCCCTCCCCAGCCACATGCATAACCTAGGCCTGTTCACTGTAGCTTGTTTATTTTTTCTTTCTTTCTTTCTTTCTTTTTTTTTTTTTTTGAGAAAGAGTCTCACTCTGTCACCTAGGCTGGAGTACAGTGGTGTGATCTCAGATCACTGCAACCTTCACCTCTGGGGTTCAAACGATTCTCCTTCCTCAGCCTCTCGAGTAGCTGGGGTTACAGGTATGCGTCACCATGCACAGGCAATTTTTTTGTATTTTAGTAGAGACGGGGTTTCACCATGTTGGCCAGACTGGTCTCGAACTCCTGACCTCAAGTGATCCGCCCGCCTCGGCCACCCAAAGTGCTGGGATTACAGGTACGAACCACTGCACCTGGCCCCACTGTGGCTTCTTGATGCAGTGCCAGGAAGTCATGCTAAATCATCATGAATATTAAAAAGCCACGGAGGAGCTACCTGATCAATGCACATCTCACTTAACTAAAAAAGAAATCACTTCCACCGGGCCTCTCTCTGCCCTGGCAATGAGGGCATGGGCTGTCTAGGGGCTCCTGTCCACCTAAGATGAGAATGGTTATCACATCTGCCCAAATCCCCAGAGCTAAATTCCCATGGGAGAGCTGCTCATTATTCCAGCAGCAAATAACTTACTTATTCACTCAACAGATATTTACTGCATGCTTTCTGAACGCCAAGGGCAAGGCACCAGAGGAAGAGTAGTGAGTGAGGCAGGTTAAGGCCCTGCCAGTTATTTTTTATTTTTTAATTTAAATAGTAGCATTTATTTGCACTGTTATTTTCATTTTGGAAAAAATTAAGTAGACATGAAAATGACCTTTTTTGTTTCTGTTTCCAAACATCACTGAACAACTAATGTTGGCATATAGAATTCAGTTGGTCAGTATTAGAGAAAGCCTGGATTTCTGAATGCAAAGCAAATGTTAGATTATATTCATTTTGATGCTATTTCCAATTGAAATGGGTCACTAAGAAAATGATTATTGTCATATCTTTATTTCTGTATAAAATGCACTATTTCATTTTTCCATCCATAATTACTCATTAGATTCTTGTCTATCTTCTTATTCACATTACTACTCAGAATACGGAGAATGGAATAGAACTCAATTTCTTTTCCTACCTATTTTTCCACTGAAGGGCAAGAAGGTTAAAAGGTCATAGATGTCTGAATGTGAGAAAATGTCAGAGACTGCTGTATTTAAAGTACCTTCCTTACACGAAGCGAGGTTGCCAAGCTGAAGTCTTTCTCCCACAAAACACCAAAACATTATCGCGATTCTAAAAGTATATCCAACAGATACCTTCAATGGTCTCACCAGTTACAAAATGATAATTGCACATTTTAAAGATCAGCTTATAATCTTCCCCTATAAAAGATGTGATTTCCCTGCTGTCTCAGAGTGGGCATTCCACTAGGAGAGAGATGATGCACCCCAGGACAGGTGACTACAGGTACATAGAAAAATAAAAGCCTGTGAAGGGGTTGAGAGTGACAAGGGGAATGACCTAGTTCATCTGGAGCTCCTGGGAGCTCCCAGCAGAAATGACTTTGAACTGAGACCCCAAGGATGAGAAGCACTACTATGCAGGCAACTGTCTGGGGAGAGCGTTAGGAGTGGAGGACCCTGAGCAGGTTGTGAGGTTGACTGCTCTAGGGCGGAGAGAAGGCCAAGGAGGCTGCAGTGTGCTGACAATGAGGAGAATAGTAGGAGGTGAGCCAGTAGAGGTGGGGGGCGGCTAAGTCAGGTGAGGGGTCAGTATCTCCCTGCACTCTAATGGACAGGTATGTCCAATAATTATTCTAGTTCCATTATGTAGTGCTTATGATCTGTGTGGTCAAGGATGAGCTGTTTACTCCCTCAGCTCTATTGTACTTGTCTCTAAAATGGGTAAATGATACTAACTTTCTACTTGGGTTAATGACTGAAGTCCATAAAGGGACTAGCAGAGTTTCTGGCATAAGCCCAACATGAAGCACATACACCATCACGTAATCATCAGAGCTGCCGTGGTTGATGGCAAAGGATGGCAACAGTGTTATGTGGCTCACATCTTCCTGTCAAGCCAGGCAACATGTTAGATAGAACAGAAATCCACAGGGTTAAGATGACCTTCTTAGGTCTCCAGCAGAGTCCATTGCTGTGAATAACGAGGCATGAAGTGAACAAAGGAGGTGTATTGGTCTGTTCTGGCATTGCTATTAAGAAATACCTGAGACTGGGTAGTTTATAAAGAAAAGAGGTTTAATCAGCTCACAGTTCCACAGGCTGTACAGGAAGCACGGCAGCATCTGCTACTGGTGAGGTCTTAGGGAGCTTTTACTCATGGCGGAAGGCAGAGCAGGAGCATGTGTCTTATTTATATGACAGAAGCAGGACCGAGAGAGAGACGCGGGGAGAAGTTCTACACCCTTTTAAACAACCAGATCTCATGAGAACTCTCTCACCATCATGAGAACGCACCAAAGGGATTGGGCTACACCATTCATGAAGGATCTACTCCCATGATCCAATCACCCCCGACAAGGCCCCACCTCCGATGTTGGAGATTACAGTTGAATGGGAGATCTGGGTGACGACACAGACCCAAACCGTATGAGAAGGTCACAGATGAATGGGAACAGTAGACAAAATGTTGGCAATTTTAATAAAATCTGATGGAGGGGTGCTAGGTGCTGGGGAGCGCCAAGGAAGGCACCAACCCAGTCAGAAGGAACATTCCTGGGAGCAGGTCACAGTTGGCTGCAGCAGGCCAATTCTAATGGGTGTCAACCAGGCAGAGCAGAGAGCAGAGAGAGGTCTCTGCTCTGCCTGGTTCACACCCACTAGAATTTCCCTCCTGCAGCCAACGGTGCTCACAGAGTGCAGGCTCCATGTGCATTATGTTCAAGGGCAAAAAGACCTGCGCACTCTTGGTGCTCCCATGAGCTTCTTGGCAACATGGTCAGCTGGAATCTGAAAAACAGAGAGGGCTGGTGACAAGAAATAGGGCAGAAGAGATCCCAACTACAAAGCCCATCTGCGAAGCCAGAATGCACATGAAAGAAACCTCTTGCCTATCACAGAGTTCAGTTATAAGAAATAACAAACTTCCCTTTTTGCTAAAGCCAGTTGGGATTAGAATTTGTGTCGTTTACCACTTAAAGGATTCTTACGCATTCCAGGAAAAGCAGGAGGCTTTGCAGAGCAGGACAACAAGCACCCCAAACTCAAGTGCAACTCACTTAGGGCTCTAGAGCTCTTAGCCGATGTCTAAAGAATCATCAACCAGCTAATCCAATTTTCAAAAATTCATTACACAGAATAATGAGTTAAATAAATGGGCACAGTTTTATGGCATTTAAAAATTACATCACATATCTCTCTCCCGAATTACTGTGTTTTGCACTGGTCTCTAGAGCTTCGAATCCAGCTATAATCTGGTTATAGAATCATAGCTGGGCAGTGGAAGAACAATTGGAAAATAAGAGTGATGTAGGGTTTTAGGATTTTTGGTCTGAGCAATGGGGTGGTGGTTAGTGCCATTAACATAGAAGAAGGAAATTGGCAGAGGAAGAGTTTGGAACGTGGGGAGGTGAATGAAGAGTTCTGGTTTCGATACATTATGTTTGAGATTCCTAGGAAGAAGTTGAGGGAGATGTTACATTGACGAATCTGGAACACAAAGAAAAAGACAGAGTTGGAGCTATAACTGAGAGGAGCAACAGTATATAGATGGCATTTAAAAGCTGGAGTGCTTTTGGAAGAAGTGAGCAGTCAACTATGTCAAACGAAGCTGAGCCATTGACCACTGACTAAAAGAAATCCTCATAATTGACCACTTCTCGTGGCAAGATGTAGGTCTCTGGTGACCTCAATAAGAGCTGTGTAGGTGGCATATGAAAAAGGAAGTTGAGGAGTAGGAGAGCATGGGTTTTTATGACCCTGTAGTATTTTTCATGTCAGAATGGCAGAGAAATTGGGCTCTAGCTGAAGGGCGACTGGGAGGCCTTTTATCATTGAGTTTGAGACGGGTCTTAAATGAATGAATGAATCTCTGCCTAGATGGATGAATGAGCCAAGCATTCAAGCCTTAGGTAAAAGCACAAAGATAACTTCCTGATGATGTGCCCCCCAGACAAACAATTCTCTGGCTTCGTGGACTCCACACAATGAATTGTTTGGCATTGGCTTATCAAAGAGACCTTTCATTTCTCAAATGCCCTCATGGAAAAACAGACATAATTTTTTTTTTTCAGGATTGAGGATATTTCCAGGTGTTTCCTGGATGGTCCAGGTGGACTTATGAAAGTACTTCCCAGGGAGGCTTGGTACTTTCCTTGTTGGTCAGGCTAGGTCCTGAGAAATTCTGTTGCAGGGATGAGGCACAAGGCTCCAGTTTTGAGTCTACCAAAACATACAGTGGCTCACTGAGATAACTTTTAGAAGAAAAAACAAATTTGGTGTCAATGTTATTTCCAACAATCCTTAATTTTTTTTCCATATTTTCCTTTTGCTTAAAAGAAAATAGAAAAGAAAAAGAAACCCAAGAAATAACAGCATGCAACAACATGTCTATTTATTGAATTAGCCTAAAGCAAACAACATCAAATCAGGTGGCCTATCCTACCATCTATTATTTTTGTGGGTTCTAAGATTTTTACTCCTCTGTGTCTGAATAATGTTCTTGGAAAGCTGCCTCATCAATAAACCACTCTGGTGAAGTTTCACAGGCATAGAATAATGAATAACAATTAGGGACATTTAAAAAGTAATATTTTTTTCCTGCAATTTGAAAATTGATTTATGAATTTGAGGAGCCTCCAATTTCATCAAATAAGTGGTTTCTTCAATTGAGTTCTTTTGCCAGTCTTAAAAAAAAGCCCCCCTAAAAGCTGGCAAACTAGTGAACTTTTCTTGCCAGTTTATTGATTTTGATAGAAAAGAAACTTTTGACATTTAACATTTGCTTATGTGTACGAGGGAAGTCCAGAGTCATTCTCACCTAGATAATTACTACATGGAAACCATTTATGCAGCAGTTTGGGACCATCAACAGTTCTCCAAGACTATTTTCCTAAGGAATGTGGTCAAATATTCTAGTAAGTATAATCTTGAAAATTTATAAAAGAAGGTATCTAAAGCCAAAGAAAGATCTGGGAAGAGAAGAAAAATGAAAAAAAACGGAGGGTACAGTGCTCATTTAGAAAATTACTAGGAAGAGATAAAGAGACAGAGAGAGTGAGAGAGAGGGGGGGGAGAGAGAGAGAGAGAGAGAGAGAGAGAGCGCGCGAGAGAGAGATATTTGGCTTCTCAGATTCTTTCCGAAACTGAGCCAAACACCACCTCTGAAAGAGTTCCTTGATAATTCTGACCAATTTGTATCAATTATTCAGTACACAAGTCCTGTGATCTTATAGCTTGGAAAGGTAATTCATCTAAGATGTATTTATTGACCATTTACAATGCTCCAAGAACTAAAATGTGCTCTAAGGACAAAGAAGTAGATAGGATATTTTACCGCTTCATAAAATTCTCAATTTAGGCCAGGCACAGTGGCTCACACCTGTAGTCCCAACATTTTGGGAAACCGAGACGGGTGGATCATTTGAGACCAGGAGTTTGAGACCAGCCTCCCTGGCCAACGTGGCTAAACCCCTTCTCTACTAAAACTACAAAAATTAGCCAGCTGTGGCGGCCAGTGCCTATAATCCTAGCTACTCAGGAGGCTGAGGCAGGAGAATCGCTTGAACCAAGGTGGCAGAGGTTGCAGAGAGCTGAGCACATGCCACTGCACTCCAGCCTGGGTGACAGAGCAAGACTCTGTAAAAAAAAGAAAATCCTCAACTTAGTCTCTAGAATAATAGAATAGTCAAGCAAAAAAAAAAAAAAAGAAGTGAAAACAGGTAAGCATCTGACCCTTCTATTTCCCACTTGTTACTATGACGCAGAGATAATTATTTTCAGTAGGATCACCTGTAATAAACACAGAGAATATTGTTTTCTTTTACTTTGGGTTTCTTCCCTTATATATCCACATAATGCTTCTTAATTGGCTTCATTCTTGAATCAATGATGTTGAAACACACAGTCCACGGGACAGCTCATGCATTTTATGGAGAACAGCAACTGCCAAGCAGCAAATCCCAAATCTGGGCTAATCGCTGGTTCTTCAGTGTATTGAGCTGTCACCTAGAGTCACTGGTTCTATTTAGCTGTATGTGGCAAGGAAAGCCATAGGGTTGATCATCATGCATCAGGCAAGATCATAACTAAAATAGCATCCAAACGCTCTCTGAGGGCTGTTTTCTCAGAGAGATGCAAACTATTTCAACATCACAAAGTCAATCACGTTCTTTGGAATTCTGTACATTTACATTCATCTCCTGAGTTAATTCTTAGAGAATCGTCATTTCAATTTGCATCATCGTATTAACCATTTTAGATCTTTATGTTGAGTTCCACCCTTGGTCAGCTATACAGATATCGATATTAGAATATATGTCCTCAACAACTCCTCCTGTATATTCTGCAAACGTTTGAAATTAAGAAACTCCAGGAATTAGCGTGTCTAGCACCTGGAGTCAGGTAGACAAAGGATCCACCCCTCGAGCCAGGGATTTACGACTGTGGTCACACATGAAAGTGCCTGGATTATGGACTACATTAGTCTGAGGTGAGGTGGGTCTCTGTGATTTTTACATGTTTCCTAGGTGATTCTAACACAGTGGATCTCTGCTCTTCTAGACTAGTATCTGATGTAGTCAATGTGCAGTATAAAGGCTGCATATTGGGATATTTAAAACAGGCCAGGTTGTATTGGCCCCTAGTAGTTGGACCCAAGCATCAGATTTTAAAAATTCTGTCAGTGATTCTGATGTATCATCAAAAATGGAGAAAAAGTGCCCTAACCCTGCTACTTATTAGCTGTATCATCTTGGTGAGTGGTTTAACCTATTTAGCTCAGTCTACTAATCTCTAAATTGGGGATAATGGCCATTCCTGTTTCACAAAATGTGGTAGGGATTATATGAAATAATTTATGTGAAGTACTTCACAGTGGTTAGCACATAACAAATGCTTGATAAATAAAACGGTCATTGATTTATTGTTATTGATCAGTTCAGCTGCCATATCAAAATACCACAGACTAAGTGACCTGAAGAACAGTCATTGTTTTGCTCACAGTCCTGGAGGTTGGAAGTCTAAGATCAGGTGTTAACAGGGTCGGGTCCCTCTGAGGGCTCTCTTCCTAGCGTGCAGATGGTCACTTTCTTGCTGTGTCCTCACAGTGTGGGGAGACAGAGAGAGGTATTCTTTTTGTTTCTCTTCTTATTAAGGCCACAGTTTGATGAGATTAGTCCAGCCTTTGTGAACCCATTTAACCTTAATTATCTCTTAAAGGCCATGTCTCCAGATATAGTCACATAGGAGGTTAGGGCTTTCACATATGAATTTTGGTAGGATACAATTCACCCCATCGAAATTATTATTAGTATCTACTCCCAAAGCTCTACTGTTAGGGTGATTATCTGGGTTTGCGCAGCATGGTTCTGGTTTTGGCATTTAAAATCCAGTGTCCCGGGAAACTCCTGTTGCTTTCCATACTGAATCCATTCACCCAAAGATCCAAGCTAAAATCCTTAGCCAGCCTAGAGTCTTCCTTGCCATCTATCTTTTGCCATCTGATCAATTATCAAATCCAAGCAATTCTATTGTTTATAAAATAGATTTGTTTTGCATCCATATCTCCATTCTTACTGTTGCTTCCACTGGTCATTTTCTCATTATCTCAAATCTCTACCATTACAGAATCCTCTAAATTAGTTTCCCCTCACCATGAGGCAAACTTGAGCCTGAGTCAGAATCTCCTGAGGACTTGTTAAAACACTGATGGCTGCTTGTGTGGTCCCTCCTGTTTTCTGATGGGGAAGGTCTGGGGTGGTGCCTGTGAATTTGCATTTCTAACAGTCCATCCTGATGCTTTGGGGCCCTGAAATTTTGGGCTCAGTGGCTGGTGGTTTTCACTCTGCACGTCCAGAGCCATTGGGGAGATGGAGCCTGCTGGAGATTCCAGAAGCATGTGGGTCATGCAGCAATGACACATTCCCATCCAGGGTCCTTTTGTGGACGGCAGAGCTCCACATCAGCAGGAAAGGCCTGGCACCAGGCTAGCTTATTGTCAAGTGACCTGCTCAGCTGTGAACTCTTTTTATCCTATCCTAGTTCCTGTTCACAACAGTTACTCCTAATATAAAATGCTGAGTCATTCACTCTTAACACACAGTTAGGTTGGGACATCCTGACTTATGATTTGGGCTGCAGCATTACCCATCGTGCTCAAGACCTTGGCATGCTCGAGACTCTTCACCAACCCCAAGGTAAAGTGAATGTCTCCAAACAACTGGGAAATTGTACCTCCTAAAAATCTTTACCTGATATTAACATATTTATTCACACTGGATCAGTTCTGGATTCTCTTTATTCATTTGTCCATTCATTCATTTGTTCAGTGAGTATTTATTGTGCCTGCTATGTGTCAGGCACGAGGAATACAGTGATGAGGAAATTCAGAACCTCTTCCAAATTCCATGAGGGTTCGAGTCTAGGGAAATTCCTCCATGTTTGAAATTTGAACAGAAACTCAACTGTCCTGATTCTGTTATTTTCGAATATGTGTGAGGCAGAGCATCTTCCCTTGTGCTCATCAGCCTCCACACGAACGATCTGACAAACTCCTGAAGTTTCCACCTGCTGCCGTGTTCTTAAGATATGGACACACATGCTCTCACACGCACACATCTTTCGTTGCACGTATTCACCATTATTTCTTTGGTGAAGCTTTCATCTGTTAATTATATTAGTTATTGTCACTGGCTACCAAACTGCTCCAACACTTCTCAGCTGAAAACAGCACACACTGTTATCTCACAGTTTCTTTGCAGTAGAAATCTGGGTTCGTTTTACTGACTAGCAACCACTGTTCAATAGTTAATTCTACCACAGTCTTTATATATTTTAGTCACATATGTAGGTATAGATAGGATCTTCTGAATTTCTAGAAGAAATAAAGCAAATAAGCCAAGCCCCTGGAAAGAATTGGTTACGCCATGGGAAAGGTGGCGTACCTGTGAGAAGACAGGTGTTCAGTCTATTACATGAGATGTTAGCCTGTATCATTACTTCTTTGAAAACTCAAGGTTTGCCACTGGAATCTCCTTATATTAGATGGACCTTAAGATTTCTTTCTAAGAGGGAAGTATGAAAATCAGCTGTAATTAACTTATGTGTTGCAATTGTGTGAGAGCTGGCTCATGGACATGGTGGCTCTCAAGCTGTCCTGATGAATCAGCAAACCGTTGAATGACTCAGCACATCTCTCATAATGAGCTCAGAGATATCCACTTTCCAAGTAAAAAGCTTGTCTCAGTTGCTATTCTCTCATAATATATGGGAGCCAGACTGTGAGGCCAATAATTGGGCCAGAAAATGAGAGTCCAAAATTCTTAAATATTTATCTGCCACCGTATTCTAACACCGGTAAATGTGAAATTTAAAGCACCCAGGCCCAATGTGGGCATTAAGGCATGGAACTGAGTTTATAGAATGCAGGAATGGCATACAAAGCAGGGTTATTAGTGGCTTACTTAGCGTGATACTATCAACTGGTGAACACTTCCCAAGATCCATTCCCCCTGATAAGAACTTATCAATGCACATATTGATTGGGGATTTATCTGTGCCATCTGTGGCTCTGGAAACTAATGATTTGGGCCTGTGTTTCCTCCAAAGGTGAAATACTGAGAAGCCCCATGTGGATGTGTAGGAAGCTCACATTGATAACTTCTTGTACTCAGGCCAGTATTGCAAAATGTTTTGTAGGGTATTTTCTGGGCTGCCAGCCTGGACAGAGAATGTTCAGGGACTGCACGTCCCAGAATCAGAAAAGATGATCTCTTAGCCCAGAGAGTCACATGGTCCTGATAGTTGAAAGAATTCCACAAAAGGTGGAGCCCACAACTTCATCACCAAAAGAGCACAAAATGTGAATATTTAGCCACACGTTTTTGGCTAAAAGGCTGTTTATGACCTGAGAAAGTTTCTCGGTCAGTCATCCAGACTGGGAGGCTCTACCTAGAACCTTCTGCAAGAACTGTTTCAATGCCCCACACAAACATTTCATGAGCTGAATTGTTAAGGGCCCTTTGAATGACTGTGTGAGGCGCCACAAACATGAGGTTAAAGAGAATGGAAACTAACAGTGAATTATGATGTTTAACAAAGATCTCAGCCCTGTCGAAGCACCACGAGAGGATGAGATGGGAAAATGTAAACTTAGCACAGATGGCTGCATGTGCAAACATTCCAGGGTACAACTTGGAATTTCTGAGATAGAGTCAAGGTAGTGAAATAAGGAATAAGTAAATGCTAACATTAATAACATTAATACTGAAAAGTCACACAATTTATTGAGAACTTATTATGGGATCAGGCCTTGGGCTAGCTTCTTTATGTATGTATTATGTATCCAAACTGGCATTATGCCAGAAAAATATTAGTCTCCACAATATAAAGGTAAGCAAATTAAGTCTTGGAGAGGTTACGAAACTTTCTCCAGATTAAGCACCTGTAAGTAGTGAGTAGTCAAGTACAACTCAGTTGTATTTGACACCAAAGGTCAGATTCAAGAACATCACTGAGCCATGGAATATTTTGGAAACAATAGTGTTATTTCATTCAGTGAGTGTAAATAGGAATTCCTGGGCATGATTTTTGTCAGAGATTTACTAGCTTCTTGCTTGAATATTCCAAGAATGGGATAGGGTGCTTCTTCTCAAGGTAGCCCAATTTACTGTAGGATGGAAGAAAATACTTGGAAGTTCTTATTTTAATCCAGATAGATTGATAGATAGATAGAAAGATAAATAGATAGAGATATGGTTTGGCTGTGTCCCCACCGAAATCTCACCTTGAACTATTGTTCCCATAATCCCCATGTGTCATGGGAGGGACCCAGTGGGAGGTAATAGAATCATGGGGGCAGTTACCTCCATGCTGTTCTCGTGATAGTGAGTGAGTTCTCAAGAGATCTGATGGTTTTATAAGGGGGTTTTCTCCTCCTTCACTCTCTACTTCTCTTGCCTGCTTCCACGTAAGATATGCCGTTGCTTCTCCTTTGCCTTCCATCATGATTGTGAGGCCTCTCCAGCCATGTGGAACTGCAAGTCTGTTAAACCTCTTTCCTTTATAAATTACTCAGTCTTGCATATGTCTTCATTAGCAGTGTGAGAACAGACTAAGATAGAAAGATAGATAGATAGATAGATAGATAAGTATCCTGCAGTGACCATTGGACATATCTGTTGAAGTTTTAAAAAATGCATATATTCATGCCTTAAGAAGTCCAGATATCTGTTCTGTGGAAATTGCACCTGAAGGGATTTTGAGGCATATCCCAGCTTAAGACCTTCTTTATTCCAATGGGTTGGCAATAAAGCAGCCAACAGCCAAATCCGTTTTTTTTTTTTCCCAAATCTGTTGTTGCAAATAAAGTCTTATTGGATACTAGCCATGCCTACTTATTTATGTATTATCCATGGTTTCTTTCAAACTACAGTGGGAAGTGTTGAGTAGTCCTGACAGACACTGTCTGGCCCACAAAACCAAAAATACTTACTGCTTGGCCCTTTACAGAACAAACTTGCTGCCCTCTGTTCTAAAGCACTAGTGTTTATAAAACAAACAATCAAAAACCACTTGGAGATGTTATTCCAAATGCAGATTTTGGGGTCCCATCCACATCAACTGACAATACATTGGGGGAGAGCTTTCCATGCGTTTGGAGGAGAACATCAGAGATTCTAAGGCAGGAAAGAGTGTGGCTTATTCACTGGCCAGAAAGGTGCTCAGTGGTGCTTGAGCAAAGAGAACAAGGGCAGGACAGTAGAGTTGGGTGTATCACACAGGACCTGGTGAGCTTGGAAGATGTCTGAACTCTATTCCACCTATTGAAACAAGTGAAGGGGTTCAAAGTAAGGGACGTAATATGAACACATTCATGTTCTAATAGGATGACACCAGCTACTGAAGGGAGAACAGATTGGGGAGGGGTAGGAAAGGACACAGATGACCCATGAAGACCTGTCTATACCCTAGTTCAATAACAAAGATCATTTGGACTAGGCTTCCCCATGCCATATATCTTGTCAAAAAGTTCAACTGGATTTCATGGAAAGAATGAAGAAATATGAGCTCTTGGCTGTAAAGAAAATCTTATAAGAAAGAGGTGAAATTGAGAAGGGCCTTAAAATGTGGCTGAAATGCAGATACCCAAGAAAAATCAAGTGTTTTCTTTGTGTCTTACTACATTCTAATTTGGGAAGTGGTCTAAAAAACACGGTAAATAGGCAATAATTCTTTATAAAAACTCTTGAATGGCTATTTCCTTTTCTTAGCAAAATAACCGACATGGTAACAACATTACACCTCTTCCATCATTCAGCATTCTTTCTCCAGCCCATTGACTTTGGCTTTAAAACTATGCCATTTTGAGTGTTTTACATTAATTCATTTCCAATAATAATTACCAATGGAATATTTACTTTGCTTGCTAACATTTATAGTTCCTCTGATGGGCTAATATTTGTTATTCTTTATTTAAAACCTATTATTAGGAAGTGCCTGCTTGAAACTTTTGAGTATTTTGTTTTATTCTAAAGCATGTTGCACTGCATACTATGGATGATGGGTGTGTGCATTTGAGATGTGAATATACATGTATATATGTGATGGGAGACAAGATTTGTTTCTGATAAAACTCATAGGAATACTCATCTCTAGTCAACACCATCTACTTGACCCAAATAAATTATGATAGTAAATGCAATTGCTGACCCTTCAGGATTTAGTTCTTTGTGTTGGAATATGGGGACATTTTTTCCCGGGGAAAAGGTGGATTGACAAGTGACTCTTATTTTATTGTTCTCTCTTCTTCCCCATTATCTGTGATAAGCAGCATCACTTTGAATGGTTTAATCACATACTTTAAGTGGATTTCCAAGCAGGAGGCATTAATACCTTGTGGAAAAAATACATAGTCTGTGACATCATGAGCCCCATGAGGAATGCATGTCAAGGCGGAGGAGAGATATCCTACAGGATGCTTTATCAGTGTGTCACACTTACAAAGTTTAGAAAAAGCTCCGTATTCAAGGCACAGAACCCAAGGGGTATTCCACACAGGAGAAAGGAATTAAAGACGGGACAGAGAATGAGGCTGGTCCGTGGATGCTGCTGACCTGGATGGACTCTGGGGCTCCTGGCTGAACATGCTCCCTGCTTTGGGATGGGTGGAGGCTGCTCAAAACCCCTCTTGGCAGCCATGGTGAGAAAGGAAAGGAAGGTTGAGGAAGGCCATGTGGGAAGGTGCTCATTCCCTGTGAGAAAACGGTGACTGGAAACAGCTTTCGTCCTGGCCAAAGGATGCACCAAAAGACATTGAGCAAGTGTCATAATTGTGGCCAGGAAACATCTGGCTGGATCAGGAAATGAAAGGAATTTTAGCGTAGGTACATCTGTGGTGACAGTGGGGTGGGGTCCAGTAGTATAAAGACATTTTAACTTTGGGGGGAGGACATATAAGTGAAAAAGTCAGAAATGAAAAATGCCTAATAACCTGTGTTCTTTATAAAAAAGTAGTAAACACTTTTATTTTTTATCTTATTTATTTAGCTTGGATAGGGTTTACACCAAGTATATTATGAATGCTGAGATAGAAGACTACAGAGAATGTATTTCCAGGGAAAGGCCAAAGAAAAAAGCCAACCAGCATCTTCTGGAAGAGATATCTCAAACTTAGTTTTTCTGCAAAACTATTATCAGAGCCCTCTTGGGAAATGGCAGATTAGATGCCTAATTAACATATGGCCCTGTAGTTATACTTGATGGCTACTCTCCAGTAGGAAAGAAAACATCTTCTTCAAAATATTTTAAAGATTGCTGAGTCAGATAAGAGACCTTAAAAAAGGATTAAACAATTCAAAGTCCAAGACGCAAAATGGAGATTAGGGGTGGATGATTTGGATGCTTTCAAGTACATAGGAAACAGCAGGAGATATCAGGAAGGCATCAGAGCAATTTAATAAGTCAGGAGCCAGAAGACCCCATTTGGGGAGCTTTGTATCTCCTACTAATTTGATTTATCCCTGGCTATACTTCTCCCCACTCCTCATCCCTCCAAAAATACCTCCAACTGCATTAGGCTTTATGCATTCATTTAGGGGTAGCTTAGGGGTAGGGGAGAAAAAAATGAAGAAGGAATACAAGAAGATAATCAAGAAAAATGGTTTTTGTTTGTTTGTTTTTTGTTCGTTTGTTTTTTGAGGTAGGATCTCACTGTGTTGCCCAGGTTGGAGTCCAGTGATGCAATCACAGCTTACTGTAACCTCAAACACCTGGGCTCAAGTCATCCTCGCACCTCAGCCTCCCGAGTAGCTGGGTCTACGGGTGCATGCCACCATGGCCAGCTAATTTTAAAAAATGCTTCGTAGACACGGTGCCTTGTGGTTGCCCAGGCTGGTCTTGAACTCCTGGGCTCAAGCAATTAATTGTCTCATCTGGGCCTCCCAAAGTGCTGGGGTTATAGGTGTGAGCTACTGCACCCGGCCAAGAGAAAGTTTTAAATGTGTAGAAACAGAAATGTGTTACTAGCTTGCATTTTATTTTAAAGGTTTCAACTTTGGATTTTGCTCAGGCTTGAGGTCAGACAAGTCCAGAAAGTAAACCATTAGGGTGAGAACAGCCCCACCACCAGGGAGTCATGGAAGTGAAATGGGTGAGTGATATTCAGCCTCTCAAGTGGAATTAGAAGAGGAGACATTTGAGATGGCAGCATTTTCAACTCGGAGCTCTGGGCCAGGTGTCACAAGGCCTGGCATCAGCACCTGCAGGAATTCGGCTTTGCTTTTCTGAGAGGGCGGGTGGTGTTGGAGGTGTAAGTACAGTTCAGCCAGGACTGAGAACTCCCCTTTAAATCATGGACTCCTTGAGAACAGGGTCTCCGTGTTTAACCTAAATCTTGATAATTTCACGAGTTAATTCACTGGCTGAAAGACAAGGCGTGCTCAGTCCGTATTAGTTGAACCGAGTGTCCCTGGGTGTCCCTGAGTGTACCTTGCACACAGGTCGATAAATCCTTTCATGAGGACATCTGGGGAATCAACTCGAAGGGGAAGAGCCTGGACCTGTTGCTGACTTCTCTTTGCCTTAGTTTCCTCTTTGGTAAAATGAAAATAACATGGCCAGGCGCAATGACTGATGCCTGTAACCCCAGAACTTTGGGAGGCCAAGGAGGGAGGATCTCTTGAGTGCAGGAGTTTAAGACCAGCCTGGACAACATAGGGAGACACTGTCTCTACAAAGAATACAAAAATTAGCCTAGTGTCGTGGCAAATGCCTGTAGTCCCAGCTACTTGGGAGCCTGAAATAGAAGGATTGTTTGAGCCCTGGAGGTGGAGGCTGCAGTGAGCCAAGATTATACCAGTTCACTGTAGCTTGGGAGACAGAGCATGACTCTGCCCCAAAAAACAAGAGGGGGGGGGGGGGAGAGAGAGAGAGAGAGAGAGAGAGAGAGAGGAAGGAGGGAGGGAAGGAAGGAAGGGAGAGAAAGAATGAGAGAGAGAAACAAAGAGGAAGAAAGGAAGGAAAAAAAGAAAGAAAAAGAAAAGGAGGGAGGGAGGGAAAGGGAGAGAAAGAGAGAGAAGGAGGGGAAAAGGGAAAGGAAAAAAGAAGGAAAGGAAGGAAGGGAAAAAAGAGAAAGAGAATGAGAAAGAAAAAGAAAGAAAGAGAAATAAAAGAAAGAAAGGAAAAGAAAAGAAGATAAAAACGGCTAGCTACATGGTAAGACTCTCTTGAGAAATAAGACGGTGGTAAGGTCTGACCTGGGTAAGACAACAGGCAAGGACGGCTCGCTTAGCCTCTTTGTAAAGTCTCCCTCAGTTCAGGAAGGATCTGCTAGGAAAAGCTGAAGGGTTTTCTGATGCAGAATCAGCTTGATTTGTGTGAGAACAGCCAAACGTGAAGTATTGGGTGAGATCCAAATTGTCCACAGTTAAATCCATCTGTCTCCAAGCACCAAGGCTGCATCCTGTTGGGGGTAAGGTGGCCTGGGGGGCTGGAGAGGATGTTGGGGGTGGAGGGACAGGTGCCAAGGAGGCCATAATTCTATCAAAGGGTTGATGGAATAGAATGGGGCCTGAGGGCATGAAGCCAATAGTGGGTCTCTCTCAGAACATTGGCGGCCACACTGTCTGCTGCTAGTCCGGGATGTTCCTCCTGCTTCTCCTCACTGAACCCTGGGGTCCTCCTTTGTGTTGTTGTTATTTGTTGGTTGGCTGGTTGATTGGCTTGTGAAACAGGACATGGGGAAATCTGGCTAAGGTAGGGCTCTGAGAGTGTTTGAACTGGCCTGCCTGTTTAGGGCATTAAAATCTTAGTCAGACCAACCAGCCAGCACTGCCCAGTCTGGGGCTCCTTTAAAAGCCAGTGGTTAGCCACCCAGGCTTTGGAATCAGGCTGCTGGGGTTAACATTTCTGCCCCTGTACTACTAGGTGGAGTGCGCAGCCATGCCCAGTCATGACCAGTTTCGAGGGGCCAGTGATGGGACACGTTTCTATTAATCAAGCGTAGCCCAGTGTCCCGTTCTGTCTTTTTCCTCTGAGGCAGGCTCTGAAGTTTCACAGTGGATTTGAATCCTGGCTTCTACACTTACTGGCTGATTGACCTTGGAAGACAAAATCCCTTAATCTCTCTAGGTCTCAGTTTTCTCATAGGAAACTAATATTACCTGTTACAGGATTAAACAAGATAAAGTGTGTAAAACACCTAGCAGGGTTTCTGTCACATGATAAACTTTCAGGAAATGCTAGATGTAACCATTGTTTCCCTAGCCAGGAACATCTTCCCCAAGGTATACACATGGCTTGATAACTCACTTCCTTGAAGGCTTTGCTCAAAATCCTGAAAGGTGCTTTTTATGAGTGAAGTCGTCCATGATCATTTATAAAACACTGAATTTCATGTCTTCCCCAGCACTAGTTTGCTCTTTCCTCCACCTTATTTTTCTTTATATGATTTCTACAATCTCAGACTAATTCACCTGTCTGTTCATCTATTCATTCACCCACCCATTCATCCATCCCTGCCCATCCATCCTTCCATCCATCTCCATCCATCTTGCTGTCTAGCTGTCCGTCCTTCCATCCATCATTCATCTAGCTAGCTATATCTATCTTGTCTGTATCTTCTCTCTAGAACATAAACTGAAACAAGGGAGGCCTGTTCATCTGCTTTTTTCCCCCTCTGCTATATCCACAGCACTTAGTAGATACTCAGTAAATATTGAATGGCTTAATGCATAGTATTATTATTTAAGTTGGAGTTTTGTGATGTAAGACTTAGTTCAGAGTTGTTAAATTCACCCGGTGAAATAGTTTAGATATTTATCCCCCTATAAATCTCATGTTGAAATGTGACCCCCAATGTTGAAGGTGGAACCCAGTGACAGCTCTTTAGGTCAAGCCCTCACGGATGGTGTGGTGCCCTCTCCAGGGTAATCAGTGAGTTCTAGCCTTAATAGTTCCTGTGAGAGGAGGTTGTTTAAAAAAGTCTGGTATCTATCTAGCCCCCTCACTTGCCATGAGATGTGCCTGCTCCTTTCATCTCCCACCATAATTTTAAGCTCCCTGAGGCCTCACCAGAAGCACATGCTGGCACCATACTTCTTGCAGAGTCTGCAGAACCATGAGGCCAAATAAACCTCTTTTCTTTATAAATTACCCAGCCTCAGGCATTACTTTATATCAATGAAAAATGAATGAACATACATGCTAACCTGAGAGCTAGCTGTCATAACTTCCGATTATTAATGTCCATATTCTTAGGGTAATCATACAGATGTTCTGCATTGGGTTGGTGGGACAGTTGATGCAGTGGGGTGCCATGAGACCCACATTCAGGACCAAGGCATTCAGGCATTTATTCCTCCAGCTGCCCTTGACTGATAAGAGCTATTTTGTTCAAAGTCATGTCTTCTTCCTAAGGGCAGGTCACATTTGATGACTGGTAAATGCGGTGGTATAAAAGGTATAAAAGCCTAACCCACTTGTTCCACTTCAGGATAACCCAGGGAAAACCCTTCCCGAAGGGAAAACCCAGACCCCTGAGAAGCTGGCTTTTACTACTGCATCACTGCCCAGCTTCTCTCTCTTCCTAGTCCTGTTTCCTTTACACCTATATAGGAGTTGATTCTGAAAGCTTTCTTTAACAAAGATTCTGCATGAAAATCCCCATCTCAGAATCTGCTTCCTATTTACCTACTCTAGTGACTTTATTTGTGTCTTGTATTACTATTTGTGGGAGCTTCTTATTCTTTGTGTATGTAACTGTCCAAATTTGACATCACATAGAGGTCCCTTCATATGACTTCTCAAAGACGGTGCCTCTTCCCAAGAGGCACACAGTATTTCAACATTCGTCACCTGAGTGAGATTAGCTTATCTCACTCATCCAGTGAATAAACAGTGAATGTTTGCTGTGTCCCTGACACTGTGCTAGACACCCTAAATTGAAATGTTAGATCTGTCTCTGGGATCTCCATCACAATCATCATTTTGGTGTGACTGGAAGGATCATATGTCAATCCTTTCCCTGGATTGGCAAGAGTCACTTGTGAACTATGATCCAAGTTTTAAAAGTATGTTTCCATAAAACAAAATAATCTATTCCATACTGTTTCCTGTATAACCATCTTTAGATAAGCTCAGAAATGTGATTCTTTGTAAATATTCACATATATCATTTAACTTAGAACTACGTTGGGTCATTCTGTGAATATTTTTCTTTCTTTTTGTTTGTCTAATGTGTTTTAAAGATTTGCCCATGTTCATTCATACAAGTCTCCCTTATTCTTTTTAAGACTAAGTAATAAGATTGCCACATTTTCAGTCATTCATCAACCCACTTAATTGTCTGTCCAAGATTATTTATCAAGCACTTGCAAAGTGAGAATGCCTTCTCAGCTCTAAACAAGACCAATGATGTGTGTATCTTCAAGGAGATAAGATTCTAGTGGGAAAATCAGAAAATAAACCAGAATGTAAAGAGAATGAAGTGAGACCTTTGCAGAGGGGAGAAGTTGTTGTGAAAAAAATGAATCAGAATGATGGATAGTGTGGGAAAGAGGCTGAACAAAAACTAAAAACACCAATTAAAAAGAAAAAATCAGCTGATCAGAGAAAGTCTCTCTCAAGAGGTAACGTGAAAGCTGAGTTGAGAGAAATGGAGAAAGTCAGAAATGGGAAAACCATACTGATAATCATTTTAAGCAGACCCAATGACCCAATGCTTGGATAACCATGACTTCTTCAATGATGAGATTAACGCCAGCATGCTGTGGTCCCAAGGGAGCATATATCTGTCTCCTGAGGAGGCTCAGTCTACAATACCACTTAGCCTCTGACAGAAATATAGGATTGCCTATCTCTGAGGCATACATTTTGAAATTCATTCAAAATCCATTATTTACTCAAAAATATTTATTGAGCATTGACCATGCCTAGGATTGTAGGCAAAACTGGCATAATGCCTGTCCTCACTGAGCTTATGGCTCATAGAGGAGACAGAAACTCTCATTAAAAATAACTTAATTAGCAAAAAATAGACACACGACAACCAGAAACCAATTTGAGCATTGCATTTTGCAGGTGGTAAAGTCCAGCTCCTCCACAGACTGTGTTTCCCACTAAGGCAGTGCATGGTTGTGCTCCAGGTAAAAAAACAAATAATGTTATCTGCAGGAACTCATTGGCCTTTGAATTTTAATCATGTGCCTAATTCTCATTAATCACCCTTACACATAATTTGTTACGTGTTGTCTCGGGAAGTTCCCATTCGTTTGGTACCATGGCAGCATCCTAAGCCAAGTGTTTTCCTTTCCTGCTTCTCTGAGTCTGTTCTAAAATGTCACTTCTCTGAAGATGCCCATGATCACTTGGTATTCAGAAATTCTCACTTAACTCAGCAGGTTCCTCAGCTGTCTGTCCAGTGCATAGGATCTTCTTGCAATTTCTATTTTAATATTGGCTCTTATTTTAGAGCTTTTAAACTTCTCCAATGAAAAGGTTTAGCAATGTATCTCTCTTCCACTTTTCCCCAATTCCATTGTCCTTTATGGACATCCTTTTTTGGGATGGCATCATGGTGTCCGGTGCTGTAACCTGCCTAGGTAGTAACAGACAAGTTTATTAAATAGAGACAGCAGATAGGGTGGAAAGAGTGGGTCTTGGGTGTCAAGGTGTGCTGAGTTTCAAATCAGCTCTGACATTGACCAGACGTGTGGCCTTGGGCAAAGTACATACGTTATCTGAGCCTCATTTTCCTGGTTTGCAAATGGGCCTCAGCGCCAGGAGTGAGGTGAGGTGAGTGCTACATTCACTTCAGGTGCAAGATCTAAGAGGGTGCCAAAAATCTTAGTGATCAAAATAAATAATATTTTAATGCAGTATTTAATAAAATTCAAACAATTTATTTTTTATTTTTTGCATGGTGGGTGTAAAAACAATCCACCATGATCAAAACATCAAAATTAAAAAAAAAAAAAAAAGGGCAGGATCCTAAGGGACCAGGATTAGGGTGAATCAAGAGAGTCCAAGTTATGCAAATGTGAGGCTCCCCTTCACTTTTATATGGGAAGCTAGTATCCCACTCACTTTACCCTAGTACCGGCCCCCACGAGCCTACTGACATTGCATGATAAATCTGTTATAAAAATACGTTTTGACAATCTAGGTAAAGAATACCACAGAGTGACTTGTACCCATGTAAGATAGTTCTCGCTCCTGACTTCACATCTATGCCGTCTGCCTCCATCACATGATGCTAAATGTGCATAAACCAAGGTGAGCTTTCTACTCATTGAGTGTCTACCCATGCTACATACAATGCATCAACTCCTCTCTGCCCTACAACATTGGCCTAGTCTACTGAGAGATGCTTCTAAGTGCTTTTCTTTCATATGGCTCTCTCTCCCTCCCTTTCTCAATACAATGTTGGCAGCACATTTATTTACTCTCTGCAACAAAAACACTGCAGTCCTCAGCTGGGACACTCTCTGGCTCCATGACACTTATCCAGATATTGTCTAGATCTATGACTTGAAACTCTTCCCATCAGCATCCCTCCTTCGCATAAGTGAGCATCATGCACACTCATCACCTCCCATCCTGTGCCAAGTTCTTGCTTTTTGTGGGCAATTTCAGATCCATCGGCTGTTTGGGCAAGGGGCCTAATATGAAATCCTAAGTATCTTCTTGGCACCGATTCCCTACTTAGTGCTGTCGCCAACCTCTTCCTCCCTGACATTGTCCCCTATATTCACTAGTGTAGAAGATGAGGGTTTTCTAAGCTTCCAAAGGTCCTCTCATGCGCCTTCATGGTTTCACAACAACTTCAAACCCACAGAACGCTTCCTATAGTATCTCTCCTACTTATTGCTGAGAAGGTGGGAACACTAGGCCAACATGGTGGTATCTGAAGGAGGGCTATCTGTAAAAGACAATGTTAGTAACGGAGACGGGGAAAGCAGAAGAGAAATTGAAAGTTTAACTCTTTTTAGTGGAAAAGCTCAAAGTTATAACCAAGAGCAAATGTTAAAATCCTAATTGAAGGATGACCCTATGCATTAGACAGACAGAGGAAGAACTCGTTGAGTTTAATGAGAATTTTTGAATACCATATAGTCATTAACATCTTCAGAGACGCCAGTTTTTTTCCCCTAGAACACACTCAGGGAGTAGGCAAATAAAGTGCTCTGTTTATGATACTGCTATGGTAGAAATGGGGAATTTCCAGAGACAACATCTAATAAATGATGGGTAAGGGTGATTAAGGGAAATTAGAATGTGGTTCAAATAGAGTCAGAGACCAATGAGCTCCTGCAGATGACTTATTTATGTTTAGTTAGATCCTGGCTGTTGACACAGAACTTGGTTTTCCTTTTGCACACTGATGAACATCTTCTGAATTATGTAGCTTAATTAAGATTGTCTAGAATCATTCCATCATGGCTTCCTCAGAGTTCCGCATAAGGAGTATACAAGCTGGAACAGAAGGACAGCGGGGGAAGATCATATAATTCAGAGTAAGACCCACCTGATTCCAATTCTGGCTTCTCTTAGTGAGATGACTTCATGCAAACCCCTTTGAACTCTGGAGCTTCAGAGTTTGAATGTGTCAATATCTCTTCCATCACTCAGGTTCTATTAAATAAACTCCATGTGAGACTTCTGTGTTAACCTTAAAGACTGCAGAAATTTGTTGATTTAAACAACAAATCTGAATTGAGAATCTGTAATGACATAGACTCAGCTCCTTCCCTCAAGTGATTCAAGACTAGCAGAAAAGACAGACAAGCAAACATTAAAAAGAGGAAGAGGAGCATATGAGTAAAGGCATATACAAAACCCCAAGGAAGCTCATGGGAACTGTCTGGGAGGTGGGTGGAACAAAAGAGTGCTTCCCAGAGAAGGTACCACTTGAGTGGGTTAGCGATTTGCGGTGGACAGAAGAGAATGAAGGATGTGGATTTAAATGCATTTTTTTTCCTGTTGCCACCAATGGCATAAACCCGTTGCAACCTCTTGACAACCTTCAATCTTAATCATTTACCATTCCTCTGTGTTGGTTTTTGATTATCCATTTGGTTTTACCCAACATGGCTTTCTTTCTCAAGTAAGAGTACCTTGGAAAGCATCACACATCTCAAAGGGTTTGCATTAAGCAGAGCCAAGAGAGAGAAGAGATTCTGAGAGCTACAAATGGAAGATGGTCCTGCAATATCCAGGTTCAGGAACAGGGACAAGCCCTTTTCTGGGGACATCACAGATAACAATGGCTGTTTTCTGTCGTACAGCTTGGAGACAAATATCTCTGAGATGAAACTCTGTTCTTCAGATCCTAGAGCTCATTTCTCTAGCCACCATGCTAGCTAAGTAGGACAATGATGTGTCTCCCTTATTAGTGATCCTTAACTCCAGCTGACAATAGTGTCACATTTTAAAGATATGTGCTGCTTCTGTGATGCCATGTATTGGTGTTCATGTCTATAGTTCTACTAGATTAGAAGCTTCCTGAGGCCGGCTATGCAGACTGTATCATTAGTGGCCAGCTTATACCACAAATCATGATCTACTTGCATCACAGTTGTCTAGGTTTCATCTTATCAATGCTGATTTATGGATCTTGCCTTAGACCTACTGTATGAATCAGTGTTCTCCAGAGATTTATATGCCTAAGTGGGGATTTATGATGAGGAATTGGCTCACCCAATTACAGGGGCTGAAAAGTCACATAAAATTAACCATCATACTGAATTAGAATCTCCAGGAGTTGGAGGAGCCTGGAAACTTCATTTTAATAGAGTTCCTAAGTCATTCTTAGCTTAATCAAGAGAACCACTATGACAGGGACTCCACCATGTAGGACACAGAGGTAGCTGATAAAATGAGGCCCGTCTTCTATTTTCAGAACTCTAGGGTGATTGGGAGGACCCATCAGACACAGGCAGGCAAAGTGAGAGAATGAGTCCTTGGATGGAACACAGAGCTCACAGGAAATGAGACAGGAACTGTCCATGCAGACTTAGGATACCAGTGAGCCAGGTAGGAACCTGGACACTGTTGGTTGAATCAAATCAGCTGTCTTAACAGATACCTATTAGTATATGCCAGTGAGAAACTCAGTACCTTATGCCTGGCTAGTACATTTTGACAGAATTGAGACTTTAACTGGCCCATTAAAACAGCCCTCAGAATTCAGCCTCCTTTATCATATTCTTTGTGTTTGGTACTCTGTGTAATTCAACAATTCTCATATTAGTCATTGTGAAGGAAAATGCCTACTGTTGGGGGGCTACATAAAACAATGTTTTGAGCAGCTTCAGTATAAGTCGTTTGGGGATGTGGAAGGATTGGACAATACCACCATTCCAGAGAAGATCACCTGGACACAGTGGACGTGTGTGTGTGTGTGTGTGTGTGTGTGTGTGTGCACGTGTGCATGTGTGCTGGGGTGGTGTGCTTGTATGCATGTGTGAATGTGTATGTATGTGTATGTGTATGCATGTGCTGTATCCATATCCATTTTCTAGGGCTGCACCTACTAAAGGCAAACCCCTCTTCTCACTCTGACACCCTTGTCTCCAAGGCATTCTGGGACATTAGTGACAGCTGAGTATGACAGAAAGTCAAGGACTCTGCTGTGTGAAAGTGCTACGAGTTTGGTTACTCAAGCATCACAGACTGGTTTTGAATCTAGGTGCAGCATTGATTTCTGCAACCTTGTATAAGTTGTGAGAAGAATAAATTTAGCACCAACCTCAAAGGGTAAAGAGGATCAAATGAGAACATTTATTTATGTAAAGAACTGGTTAGCTGCAACGCCAATAAACGTTAGGTGCATTGTTCTCCAGAAGGGCTCAGTTGTTTTGAGTTAGCCCCAGCATGTCTTCCTAACAAGCCCTTCTAAACACGTCAGTTTTGTCTTGGAATGCTCAAGAGTCTCCCTGTGTTAGTTAAGAGAGAGAGTGGGTCAGAGTGAATCAAAATCCTGGTTGCTTATCCCAACAAAAGTTCGTTTATTATTTCTCATGCGAAGTCCATTGTGGGACCAGCAACTCTCTATAAGAGCTTTCCTCCCTGTGGTTACTTGCTCTTCATGGTTTTATCTTCTCAATTGGAGGTTCTTTAGCTCTTTAGGGCAGAGAGATACAGATAGAGATAGATAGATAGAGAGGGGGATAGGGATAGGGATAGGGATAGGAGGGATAGGGATAGGGATAGGGAGGGAGATGTTCAGGTCCATTTCTTGTCAATTTCAGCCTGAGAGTGACATTTATCACACTTGCCCACTGCCTGTTGGCCAACATTGGTAACAGGGTTGCCCCTAAATCCAAGAATGCAGAAATGAGGAGTGAATGGATGAGAAGTGATCACTTCTCTGTCTGCCGTACTCTTCTTTTCCACCAGAAACAATACAAAATCTCTCTGCAACACTATGGCTTCTCTATCACCCTCTCTCTTCCATCTTTTCTTCCACCATATTCCACCTTCTGTTTTAAAAGATTGGTAATTCCCCAGGCAGGTCATGGACTATCACAATTCTATATCTTTGCCATGATCCTCCTTCTACCCAAAGGCCATCTCTCTGCTTGTTGCCCTGACAACCTCCTATGACTGCCTTAAGTCTCAATTCTTTAGAGGGGTCTCCTTTAGACATGATACACTTTAGCAAAAAGAGATAAAGGAGACCCCATCATTTTTATACAACAACTCCACCATTATTTTTCACACCCACAGGTTGTGTTTAAGCCCAAACTCTTCATCATCATTAGTTCCAAGCCATACTTCACAGTGACCTTAATAAAAATTTAAAGACCATATAACATACATTATCCAGTAGGTGTGTTAATTAGTCTTCGATATGACATCATCTCTGCTCCTGGGATTTTTTATAGCTGTCGTATATCTTGAGAGAGAGAAGACTTAGCCATTCTCTACATAACTACATAAAATTCTGTTTAGTTGGTGAGGCACAACAAAGGAAATAGATCCTCTGAAACATCACTATGCATTTATGAAAGAAAAATAAGTGTAGAAAATAATTTAGAGGATATATTTTTAATGAATATGGAAACTTTAAATTCTTAATTTTTAACACTTAAAATTGACTTGTAATCAACTTCCATCACGTTACATTATATTATTTTAGAAGAATTTAGTATTTTATAGTCTTTCTAGGATTTACACATAAACACATGCATATAATATTGTCACCTTTTGCCTTTAGCTCATTATGCCAGGCCTCAGAAAAAGTCTGTCAATCTTTCTGGTGTTCATTTGGCACATGTATTTGGGAACATAGCCAAATGCTTTAGTCCTCAGCATTTTGGAACTTGCTGATCATTTTATCGCTTTGCCTTAATTTTTTTTTTTTTTTTTTTTTTTGAGACAGACAGTCTCACTCTATCACTCATGCTGGAGTGCAGTGGTGTGATCTTGGCTCACTGCACCCTCCGCCTCCCAGGTTCAAGTGATCCTCCCACCTCAGCCTCCCGAATAGTGGGAATTATGGGTGTCCACCACCATGCCCAGCTAATTTTTATATTTTTAGTAGAGATGGGGTTTCACCATGTTGGCCAGGCTGGTCTTGAACTCTTGGCCTCAAGTGATCCACCCATCTGGCCCTCCCAGAGTGCTAGGATTACAGGCGTGAGCCACTGCACCCAGCCTATCTCTTTAAACTCACATTGAATTGTATTGGACATAAGGCAATACCACTGAGAAGAGATTCAGAATATTTTCTGAAAAATCACTCAATTGTTATTTCTGGTAGCACAAATAGTGTCATTAGGGATGTGTGCTTTTCACAATCAAAAATTTAATGTGTATTGTGTCCAAAATGTAGGGTGATTTAAAATAAAAAGATATATCATTTTTCATCTGGTTCTTATCAGTATGACTTGTTTTTCTGTTTTCATTGTGGGTTCCTCAAGGCAAAGATAAAAATGTCTTTATTCTGTTGGTGTGAACCTTCTTGTAGCACCTTGAGTATATTAAATGTAATGATTTCCTGAGGGCATGTGGATAATTTAACCAACAAAATAAATATAGTCCTCCTACTTTCCACTGAGAATTTTAACATATGGTCCTCATTATCCCAAGAGGTGATACAAACAGAACCTCTAATTATATTCGAAAGGGTTTAGAAGAATGTGTGGAAGCCAGAGAATGCCATATACTCTCCTTGGGGTTCCCGTAAGCAGCAAGGAGCATGAATGTGGCATCTTTGCTGAGTCCCCACTAGATTGCAAATTTCTTAATGGCAAAGAACCTGACAATTGGCATTCACTTATTCATTCCAAACATTTACAGAGTGCAGACTATGTGCCCAGCAGTGATTTAAGTAAGTAAATGGCTAACTAACATTTCTCTTTCTAAGAATCTCTTCAAAGAAGTTTCCTCTATGGTAGAGAAGACCATGGCCTGCTTGTACCTCCTCCTACCTTTAGAGACAATAGGACAAAATAGAAGGCAGGGAGCTGCCTGGGATGTGGACAGAGGTCATGCTCATGAATCAGAAATCCAGGTAGTGGCCCAGGAGGAAATGATTCTCACAAGTAGCACCCTGCTTTAGCTCATCAGACTATCCATCTATAAATATTATTCAGAATGCATTTCCACCAAACTGACATTGTTGACTGACCCAACAAAAAGACATAAGCAGGTGTCAAGGTGACTTTATGTCTGCATGCCAGTACCAGCGTCCTCCAGCATATAAGATTCCTTAGTCATATAATGTCTTTGTGGTAAGATGAAGATGTATACAATGACTTTTATGAAAAATGGCCAGCCATGGGGCTCAAAATACCAGGAAGTCGGCTTGTTAAACTTGGTTTTAAAGTTCCAAGGAAAATACATTTATATACGCTATGCAACTATCGCCAGGGAAGGAATTTAGTGCACTTCCTGTTGATGGGGGGAAATTTGCCAAGCAGTGGAAATAAGGCTCTAGAACTTGTTAATGAATTATTGTTATTGATTAGTGTACAAAAAGGTTTAGATTCGAAGACTAGTAGAGAAGCCCCAAAAGGTAGAAAGCCCACAATAATTAGTTTGAACAGTTTTCGTTGTTTGCATTTTAGGAATCAGATCAATAAAGCAACATTAATAATTAAAGACCAGGATAAATATACCAACTCCAGATTAGAGCTTTAAGCATTAAATTGCTGGTGCCAAAGGCTTTTTTTATTTTTTTTTTGTAGGTCCTAATCTTCCCAGATATACTGGAGGGCTATAGTGTGACTCCTTAAGCTGTGAATTTGGTGAGAAATATGAGGTTCTTCTACATGGAAGCTGTTGAGAGGTCCCAGAGCAGGCATCTGGCACTGTAGTAACAGGAAGGGATAGGTATGGCTCAACTAAAATATCTGCAATCTCTCTTTTGTCCTTTTTCAGGTTTAGTTTAGTGGCCCACAAAACTATGGAGAAGAGTAGAACTTTCTGCTTATCAGAGGCTAGCTCGAGTTCTGCCACAAAAGGTCAAAGCTTAGAAGAGAAGAAGGAAAGGCATGATTAAGATTTGACTAGGAAAGTTGTGCTGGAGTGCACATTCTGTGGGGTATTGGATAAACACTCAGGATGCATTGAAAGGCAAATTCTGAAGAGGACAACTCATGACCGGTCAGGAGGGAATTAGGAAGTGGTGCCTAACATTAGGAAAGTATTAATATTACAACTTCCCTAAGGCTGGGGAAAAGGAGAATTGGAGCCTCAAACATGCCCTTAATGAGTGCTTGGTCCAAGAAGATGTGCACCAATTTCAGCTCACCAGACAGCTGCATCCCATGAGGGAAGGGGACAGTGGTTTCATCAGCTTGGTGTGCCTAGGGACATTCTCTGGCATCAAGAGCCAATCTTGTCTGAATCCACATTTCCTGTGCAGTTTTCTGGCTGGATTTCCTGAGGGGCTCTTCCCATCGGGAAGGAAGCTGACTATGTCCACACTGGTCTGGTCTGAAGCCAGGTACATCTCATACTTAAAAATAAAAGACACACCCACACCCACCACTACTTCATGTCCTTCCCGTTCTTTCTGGCTCTTGTTTTGTTGTCTCTCCCATTGTCTTTTTTTTCTATTTGCAATACATAGTCTATTAATCCACTTATGTCCACTACTATATTCATGTCCCAGTTACTCAGAGACATCTCTACAATGTTGATGCCTTTATATCCCTCATTCTTCTCTTTTATCTCCTTTTAGTTACTGGTCCCTAATTTTGCTATCATGCCTGTACTCATAATTTTCTAACTGTGCACTCCATTAGACTTGACCACAGCTAGGTCTATTGGTGTGGTTTCCTTATAAAGACTCATGGAATCTTCAAGTCGAAGATGTTTTGGAGATCATCTATACTAATGTCTCCTAAAAGTTGTTTCACCACACATCCTTCCCCTGGCCTCAGCATGAAATGTATCTTGCAGAAGCTTTTCATTTTGCTATTGGAAATTGTGCATATTAACATCTCCTAATGGAGAGTCTCAAAGGAAAAGATTCTGTGACCTGGTTTAGCTTAACTTAATGTTTCCCAAAATTCCTTGACCAGGGAATTAGCCTCTTCATTTTTATAACTGTTAATATCCTGTAGCAGTACTTTGAGCAACACTCTGGGAAATGAGGACTTAATCCGACACCCTTGTTTGATGAAGACATCTACTCTTCAAATTGTTTTAAAATAATTTTAACTTTCATGTTACATTCAGGGGTACATGTGCAGGTTTCTTACCTGGGTAAATTGTGTGATGCTGAAGTTTGGGATAAGAAGGATTCTGTCACCCAGGTAGTGAGCATAGTACCCAACTGTTAGTTTTTCAACCCTGGTCTTCCTCCCCTCCTCCTCCTTTTAGTAGTCCCCAGTGTCTGTTGTTTCCGTCTTTAGGTCCGTGGTACCCAACGTTTACCTCCCACTTATAAGTGAGAACATGTGACATTTGATATTCTGTTCCTGCGTTAATTTGCATAGTATAATAGTCTCCAGCTGCCCCCAGTTTGCTGCATAGGACGTTATTTCATTCTTTTCTATGGCTGTGTAATATTCCATGGTGTATGTGTACCGTATTTTCTTTATCCAGTTCACCATTGATGGGCACCTAGATTTATTCCAGACCTTTGTTACTGTGAATAGTGCAGAGATGAACATACAAGTGGATGTGTCTTTGTGGCAGAATGATTTATTTTCTTTTGGATATATTCCCAGTTGCTGAATGGTAGTTCTGTTTTATGTTATTTGAGAAATCTCCAAATTGCTTTCCACAGTGGCTGAACTAATTTATATTTCCATCAACAGTGTATGGGTATTGCCTTTTCTTGCACCCTCTCCAGTATCTGTTTTTTTTCTCACTTTTTAACAAAAGCCATTCTATCTGGTGTGAAATGGTATCCCGTTGTGGCTTTGATTTGCATTTTTCTAGTGATTAGAGATATTGAGCATTTTTTAAATATGTTTTTTGGCCACCTGTAGATCTTCTGAGACATATGTATTCATGTCTTCTGCCCACTTTTTAATGTGGTTTTTGCTTGTTTTTGGGGTATTGAATTGTCTACGTTTCTTATAGATTTTATACATTAGACTTCTTGTCTGATGCATAGTCCAAGAACATTTTATACCATTCTGTAGGTTGTCTTTTTACTCTGCTGATAGTTTCTTTTGGTGGGCAGAAAGTTTTTAGTTTAATTAGGTCTCACTTGTCAGTTTCTGTTTTTGTTGCAATTGCTCTTGAGGACTTAGTTATAAATTCTTTCCCACAGCCAGTATCCAGTATGGTGTTTCCTACATTATTTTCTAGGATTCTTATAGTTTGAGGTCTTACAGTTATATCTTTAATCTATCTTGAGTTGATTTTTATATATGGTAAAATGTAGGGGTCCAGTTTTATTCTTCTGCATGTAGCTAGCCAGCTAACCCCAAACCATTTAGTGAATATGAAGTCCTTTCTCCACTGCTCATTTTTGTCAACTTTGTCAAAGATCAGATGGCTGTAAGTGTGTGGCTTCATTTCTGGGCTCTGTAACTGATAGGTCATCATCCGTATCGAATTCCCATTTGCTGCTTCCAGTGATGCAGAGCTCACTATCTTTCAAGGCAGATTTGTTCCATTGCTAGGAATAATTATTACAATATTGTGCCTCTGATTCTTTCAACCTGTTCTGTTTTGTATCATCCTTTCCTAAGTCTTATCCATGAACATTGTTCTACCCATTTTTAGCACATTCATACACTCCCCAAAATTTAAAAGGCAAGCAGGGTTTTCTATCCACCCCTCTTTCTGAAATTTTCTGAGTTCAAACATAGGAATTTACTCATTTATGTCAGATTTTCAGATCTTGAGAAATTAATTTTGACTGCACTCATTGAACTGATCAACAAGGGAAGCCCCTTCCTCTATATGTCACCCTTTCTAATTTTATTTGCATAAATATTCAAGCTCATTTGAAAAACATTTCAGGCTGCTAGTACGTCTATTAAATTATGCCACCTTCCAACTTATATACCTGATGTTAAATGTTTGGTTTAAAAAGTATTATCTTTATTTATTTTTCTCCTAGCCTTAATATAATTATCTATTAGAAAAAACATCTAATACTATGCTTTAAAAATTATGTGTGGCTGGGTTCAGTGGCTCATGCCTGTAATTCCAGCACTTTGGAGGCTGAAGTGGATGGATCAACTAAGGACAGGGGTTCAAGACCAGCCTGGCCAACATGGCAAAACCCCGTCTCTACTAAAAATACAAAAATTAGCCGAGCTTGGTGGTGGGCACCTGTAATCCCAGCTACTTGGACGGCTGAGTCAGGGAGAATCGCTTGAATCCAGGAGGTGAAGGTTGCAGTGAGCCAAGGTTACTCCATTATACTCCAGCCTGGGTGACAGAGCAAGACTCTATCTCAAAAAAGAAAAAAAGTACGTGCAAGGAATCCACCTTACTCTTATAAAATCTCTCATTTAAGTGTTTATTTCTAGGAGCCTTCACATTAGACTGAACCCTACTTCATAAATGTTTAGTTCATCCCTACATTTCCTCCTTTTTTCTCAGTCTTCTTTTCTTGGTACTGATCTGGCCCTGAGGTTTTCAGTTCTGAAAACACCACAGGTTACACCCGGACTGTGATAATTGGCATGTAATCAGGGTGTTGATTGACTGTCAACATGGGCCAGCCACTGAGCTAAGATTTTTATGTGTTGTCTTATTTTCTTGTAATAAAAGGATAATATTTTAAAGATAAGAAAACTCAGCATTATAGAGGCTAGGCATATTCATCTGGGGTCACCCAGTGCTTAAAAGCCAGGTCAGGATTGAACTAATATGATTCTATTGTGAAAAACTTAGCATCTGCTGAATAATGTTTTAGTTGTTAAGAATCTAACCGCAGTTTTCTATGACTTAAGGTTTTATTTGGAGACTTAATTCTATCTATAACAGACCCTTTCCCTACTCTTCTTTCTTCCTTTCTTCTTTGTCTCTTCTTTCTTTTCCCTTTCTCCTTTCCTTCCTTTCTTTTTCTATGTATCTGTCATCTCTCTCTCTCTCTCTCTTTTCTGCTACCCCTCTCTTCCTTAATTTCTCATCTTTTCTTTTATACTCATATTCTTTTTACTCAATTCTCTCCTTTTGTCCTTTCTCAACTACAAATCGAAATCTCTTCCAGCATGGAGAAGTCATGGTTTATGGGGAAAGAGACTCAGAACTGGACTACAGGAGACTTGGGTTCTTGTCTCAGCAATGCTGATTAACTCCTTCTCCTGCATTCTTAACTCCCTCACCATCTTCCTAGAAGGAATTCAACAGACCAGGAGCATTTCCTCTGTGTCAGGCACTGGTAATACAAGAAAATTAAAACATGGCTGCTGTGTGTTGAGCTGTATGATTTGGCTAGTTCTGTGCCAATCACTTTACATATTTTATTTACTTATTTATTTTATTTATCTATTTTAGTAACAATTAAAGCAGATAAAGTATTTTATTCCCTCTTAACAGAGAAAACAAACCTTGGTCATAGAGGCTCGATGTTCACATTTAGAAAATGATAGAGCCGAAAATCTAACCAAGTGCAGTGTTCCAAATTCCCAGGCTGTGAACCATCACACCAATGCAAATTCTACAAATACATGGTGTATCAAGAGATGTTATGAGATAAAAAAGTTTCTGTAATCAACTAAGTTTGGGACAATATGGGTTAAATACAATGGCTCGCATTGGTGGTAAGCAAGCATTTCATTATTCCAAACAAGGAACATAGGCTTCTCCTTTGGTACTCTTCCTACGGCACTGTACTACCTCGTTGGTAGTTTCCAGAAGAAAACTCAAAAACATATTTGAACTTAAAAACCTACCCATATTTAAGACTGTGCAGGGCCAAAAGACATTGTTAAGAATGTGTATTTATGCTGAATGACATCACAAATGTTAATGTCATGCATCCATATTTCTTCTAAGGATAATTCATAACCAAAGGCGGAGGCATGCTTCAGTGGTGACGACAGCGGAACAAACCTTTACAACCAATTGCTGCCTTTTTAGTAATTAACATGCTCCATATAGATTGAAAGGTCATTTCTTATCCCCTTTCTCTGACAGCCTTTAATATTTACCAAATAGTGTTGCATTGTTGGAAATGTCACGGGCTCTGCAGCACAAGGGGGGATTCCACACGGTGATTCATGATGACTTACTTCATTAAGAAAATTACCACTCGTTTATTTGGATGCTGTATGTCTTCTGCTCTCAAAGAATTCTCTTTGATTAGAAAAGTGAATTATGTTGACTTGTTTCTGTATTGTAGGTGGCCTCTAATTAAAATAAAAAGATAATGTGTCTCAGCCTTAAGGATGTATTTCTTTTTCCATGATCTTTAGAAGTTTCAAGACAAAAGTTGTGATGGCAAATGAGAAGCAATTCTGAGTTGAAATCACTTTCCTTTTTCCAGTAACTCGCATCTCATTATGTGAAGTCTCTGTTAATGCAGTTTTTCTGTCTGGAGACCTGGGAGACAGCCCTAACGCCTGCTTCTCTTTATTCCCATCTCCCAGCTCATCGCCAGGTTCTGCCTATCTTCCCTTCTAAACTTTATTTAACGCTGTCCATTCTTTCCATCTCCATGACTTCTAATCTAACCTCTGTCAATATCACTGCCTTAGTAGTCTCCCAAATGGGTTCCTTTCTTCCAGACTACCCTTCATTGCACTAGGTCCCTTGGCTAGAGTAGTGTTTTTATAAACTATAGTGAAAGGCTAAGTGTTTTTTTTACCCAATGCATTGTGGACCAACATTCTTGTAAAATGAAAAAAGAAAATATATATATATATATGTGTGTGTGTATATGTATATTTATAGCTTGGATATACATATATATAGCATATATATGCTATATATATAAATATATATATAAACATAATTATAGACATAAATATATATATTTAAATATATATATGTGTGCTTGAATATTACAGTAGTTTCAAATGCTAAGAAAGTTTCTGAATGCTTATGCTTAAATTCTATACCCATCTAATTACCTGATCACAAACTTGGCAGTCTGGGGCTGCTCAGAGACCCACACTTTGAGTGTTTCTGAGCTAGAGAGATTTTTTTTTTTGAGACAGAGTCTTGCTCTGTTGCCAGGCTGGAGTGCAGTGGCATGATTTCGACTCACTGCAACCTTTACCTCTCGGTTCAAGAGATTCCCCTGCCTCAGCCTCCCGAGTAGCCAGGACTACAGACATGCACCATCATGCCGGGTTAATTTTTTGCATTTTAGTAGAGACAGGGTTTCACCATGTTGGCCAGGTTGGTTTTGATCTCCTGACCTCGTGATCCACCTGCTTTGGCCTCCCAAAGTGCTGGGATTACAGGTGTGAGCCGCCGTGCCCAGCTGAGATTTTTAAAATATGTAAATCACATCATGATAATCCTTAATGCTGATTTCTATTAAAATACACAGTAGAATACTTAGCACCACCTTCGTGGCCCACCCTGACCAGGCCTTTGCTATCTCAGCAGCTGTTCCCTCTTAATCTGTCCTCCAGGCCTGCTGCCATCATCCACGTTGACTTTTTTTTATTTTCAAGTCTTCAAATTGCTCAGTGTCTGTGCACCTACCTTCTCCCCTGCCTGGAATGCTTTCCCTTTTCCCTCCTCCCCTGCACCTCTCAGCCTGGCTGTCTCCTATCTTCAGGTGTCACCTTAAATGTACCTTATTCAAACAGGTGCCGCCTTATTTCCTCCCAACATCACCGTAAATCGTTAAGTTTCTTTGGTAGATTTAAGATGGATAAAAGGGGCATTCATGTCCTTTGCCTTGAGCCTGGGCAGGTTCTGTGGCTGCTTGTCCAAGAGGATACTGCGGAAGGGAGACTGTGCCAGTTTCCAAACTTGGCCTTTAATTTTGACAGCTTGCATTTGCTGTCTGTTGGAATGGGAACTTGGGGAAGACATCCAAATTAGAAAAAGTTTAACTTTCAACTACCACGCTGTAGGGAAGCCCAAGCTAGCCACATGGAGGACTCCATGCAGAGAAGGATGCCCAACCAGTTCACGCACCACACATATGAGTGAAAAAGCCTTCAGGTGACTCCAATCTTAGCTACTGTCTGACAGCATTCATAGGAAGGACCATAAAGGGGAGCTGCCCAGCTAAGCCCATGTACCCCAGACCCGTAAGAGGTAATGACTGATTGTTTTAAGACAATGCAGTTTGTTTGTTGTAGAGCATTAGATAAGTGGAAGAGTTTCCCTTCTGTGTATTCTGATGACATCCTATTACTTTTCCTTTATGGAATACACATGGTGAACATCGATATCCGTTTTTCTTGGTTTGGGTTTCTCAGAAGCAGAAACTGAGACAAGCATTTCATTGCAGGTGGCTCCTAAGTCAAGTGGATAACATTTCTTACCTTAAGTATATATCTGCTTTTCTCTTCCCAATAAATATTCTAGTGCAAAGCTGCCATAATATTCAAAGCACAGAACAGTTTGGAATTGTATTTTCCTTGTTTCTCTCATTATCCAAGGAAGTGATCCCAGGAAGTGCTGTGAGCAAAACAAGGGTGGTTCCTCTGGGAATCATTGAGGCTCCATCCCCCTGGGACCTGCGAGGCACTGTGGAATACGCCTCAGAACTGTCCCACTGCCCGAGGGGGAACACAAGAAAGCTTGGGTGTTAATTCGCCAACTTTCATTCATCCTTGGTTGAGGGTCACTTCTGAAATGTTAATTCTTGGACACTTCAGCCTGGTCACATTTCTGAGAATGGAGGGCTGGGCACATTTCTGAGAATGGAGAGTTGCCCTCACTAGAGAGATTCAGGAAGCTGTATCCACATGTTCAGACAATGGTGGGTGACCTCTGGGTGAAAGGCAGGGATGTGGCAACTCTGGAGTTCTATGGAGCAAGGGACAGGTCTATCTCATTCTTGCTTTATATATAGTGCCTGGTGCCTGCCAGGCATGAAATGCATATTTGTTGAATGCATAAAGAAATGAAAAAGACATCTCATTTCATAAAGACTGTAGCTACAATCTGTACCCCAGCAGGCTCGAATTACAGTTTTAGGTTTTGTTGTTGCCCTTCGGAAGTCCCCTCCCCTCTCTGGGACTTAGTTCTCTGCATTATGTGATGAAGAAGTTGGAGCTGGTGATTTTCACGAGCCCTTCAGCTACAATATCCTATGACTTAGGAGTAGAATCTACATAGTCTCATTAGGCCCACAGATGATATTCTAAGCTGAAGAAATTAGTTGTTTTTGTTTTTTTTAACTGAGAAATGAAATGAGTATTTTAGCAAGAAAGTGCAATTAATGGAATCATGAGAATTACATTAAGATCTTAGGTTGTTTTAAAAAGGAAGGCTAATTATTGCATAAACTGGGCTACATGTACACAATGGAATTATTTAGCAGCCATTAAAATTCAAGTTTATGAAGAACATTTTATAATATTGTAATATAGGAATGTTATATGTATAAAACGTGTGTACACTCACATTCATGCATTTAGATGTATCTAGAAGATAAAAAGGAACATCTGAGCTATTATTTTAGGTTAGTGGGATAATAGGTGATTTTTATTCTCAGATTTAAACTTATTTACACCTTCTAAATGGTGAACAACAGACATGCATTATTTTTATGATCCAAATATATTTAACAAATGTGCACATAAATGTATTTAAAAGGTGCAAAGAAAAGACAAGGAAATGCAATCAAGGAAGCATTACCCTTGCTTGAAGCTTACTTGCTTGCTCAGAGGAAAGGTCTGGCACTCTCCTTACAAAGCCATTCAAAGTATTAAAAGAGTGAAAAGTGCTGCCTACGATACAACTTTAGGTGCATATTCAAGGACTGTCATGAGACCCGTATCTCTGCTGAATTCTTTTATCCTCTGTATCTATATCTATAACATGGGTATAACAATACTGAATTCACCTAATGGCCATAAATATGAAATAATGTAGTTATTAAAATGCTGGTATGCTTAAAGACAAGTAAGTTTTCATGAAAGATAATGAGAAACAAAACCTAGGAAACTATTAGTAAAGTGCTTTATACAAAATAGAGTTTCAAAGGCAGGGGAATGACAGCCTTGCTTTATTCTACCAAAGTCTGGGTCCTGGATGAAATGGTGGGTGCTCTAGTTTCAGGGGAGAACAGTGGTGCTGAGGGCCTTGATTTGAACTTAGAGAAGAGGGAGTTGAGGGGGAGCAATTTGATCACTGTTTTCACACATTTTCAAGATAGTCATGTGAATAAAGGAGCAGTCTTACTTTATGGTTTCTTAGACTGTGTTATGGGCTGAATTGGGCCCTTCTTCAAAAACAAAAACTTGTGTGTTAACATTTCAACCCATAATACATCCTAATGTAACTATATTCAGAAATAAGACCCTTAAATAACTGATTAGGTTAAAATGAGGCCCTCAGGGTGGGCTCTAATCTAATGTGGCTGCGTCCTTGTAAGAAGTGGGAGAGATTTCAGGAGCACACAGCACAGAGGGATGACCTTGTGAAGAGGCAGCAAGGGGGTGGCCATCTGCAAGCCCAGGAGAGCGGCCTCAGAGGAAACCAGCCCTGCAGACATGTTGATCTTGAACTTCCAGCCTCCAAAGCTGTGAGAAAGTAAATTTCTGTTGTTTAAGCCACCCAGTTTATGGTTTTTGGTTGTGACAGCCAAAGGAAATTAATGTAGATAGTATTAATTAATTGAGTGATCCATTGGTTCATATATTCAACATGTACATGGGCCAACATGTATATAGGCTTACAGAGATAAAGCACAGTACAGGTGTGTCTCAGTCAGCTCAAGTGGTTATTCCAAAATGCCGGAGACTGAGTGGTTTGAACAACCCATTAACCCGTTATTTATTTATTATAGTTCTGGAGGCTGGAAAGTCTGAGGTTAAGGTGACCCCAGATTCTGTTCATGGTGAGGGCCCCATTCTGTCTCCTTGTGTGCTTATGTGGCCTTTCCTCTGTGAATGAGTGTGGAGAAAGCAATTTCTTTCCCTTCCTTTTATCAGGGCACCACTAATCTCTTTGTGAGAGTCACACCCCTCTAACCTAATCTAAACCTATTTACCTCCCAAAGTCTTCAATTCCAAATACCATCACATTGCAGGTTAGAGTTTCAACATAATTTGGGGAACATAAGCATTTAGTCCATAACAGGGTGCTAGAACCTAATTTGTGTAGATAAAAGCCAAAGGAGGACAGATTTTTGATTCTGCATAAAGAGGCAATACAGACTCAGAGTAATCTGAGAGTGGCTGCCCAAGACAGCTAGCCTATCATTGAATAGACATCTTCTTTCGGATCCTAATTCAGCTGTTCCCCACTGGTCTGGAAATGGCCAAGGAAAATAGGAGGTGTGCTCCCAACATTGCAGTGATGAGTTGGTAGCAGATAGTATTTGCCAAAAATGATCATAGTAGTCCCACATGCTTTTCTTACAATGTAATGCTGACACCTTCATCTACAATTGAGATCTATGTTTCTTCCTCTTGAATTTGGGTAAGACTAGAGATTCCTGGAGAGCCAGTCTGCTCCAGCCTCCCTCTGTTCAAGTCTTTGCAGCTCAGGCCCCAGATGTGAGAGCCAGAAAACCTTCCAGGTGATCCCAATCCTAGTCACCATTTAACTTCAAATGCATGAAGATACATTGAGCTGGAACTGCACAGCCACTCCTGAATTTCTGACCCACAGAGACTCTGAGAGATAATCAGTAAATATTGTGGTTTTAAGCAACCAAGTTTTGGGGTGATTTTTTTCCACTGCAATAAATAACTAATCAGATTTAAAGAACGGGGAAGGCATAAACTGATATATCACTAAGCTGCTTTTAATTCCAAGTCTGTACCTGTGTCATCATCATTCATTACCACTAATATAATATGATTAAAGGTTTCTCCATGGACAAGCAAGGTTCAGGGAGGAAGCCAGAGGGCTTGGGCTTGATATAGCCACCCTCTCACTTTTGATGCTGTGTAAATGATGACTTATGCATGTATGGTGTGTTTTTCATTCCAGTTTGCCCTGTGTAAACACATTTCTCCAGCCTTGTTATTAACAATGGCCAAGTGAAATTAATCAGTGGAAAGAGCACCAGCTCTTTAATTGATGATTGTGAATGCGGAGTTGGGATAAGGTCCTGTGAAAGCACAGAGCTGCATTACTTATACATTTTTCCTCTGACATTTTTTCCTGCCACTAATTCTCAAAAGCAGATATAGGGTCTATTTAAGGCCATGCAGAAACATCTCTAAAGGAGGTGAACATAGACAACAGTCTCCTGAATGGGATCTTTTCTTCCAAACCACCCTTCATCCCACTAAGCCCCTTAGCTACAGTAGGGTTATTGGAATTTTAAAAATTGTTTTCCTCATTCCATTAACTACTTTTTGAATTGAATTACCAAATTTGCTGAGTATTTTGGCACAACATAGAAATTAATTTGTAATATCACCTGTAATTATCCATTTTCAACCTCAATAACAGATTTAATAGTAAGAATATAGAATATTATACTGCTTCTGTCTAAACAGAAGAATCTGAGGCAAATATAATCTATATCTACCATGAACAAATATCTATGTTCTACATGAGAAAGCAACCTCAGGGAGGATGTCTCCCCTTAGACTTCTTTATCGTTCAAGTGCCTGGCATCGTTCCTGACAAATCATATGTGCAAATAAATGCTTGAATAATAAATATGTAGTAAATGCTGGAGTAAATATGACATGGAAAAGAGTGTAGACATTTGTGCATTTGTTTAGGGAGGTGGTGTGTGTGTGTGTGTGTGTGTGTGTGCATGTATCTCCCATCATGTGGCAAACATGGTGCTAGCCACCAAAGATGCAAAGATACAAAAAGGCACCTGTGATCTTTACCCTCACAAAACTTAGATTCTAATTGAAAAGATGATCATTAATTGAATAAATAAAAAATGGTGCATGTGTCGAGTACGTAGAACAACCAGAAACCTATTCTATGACTAAAAAATATATTAGAACAACCGTACTTGACAACAAATTTGGTATACTTTAGTAAAGCTCCACTCTTGGACATATACTTTACTAAAATGTGTACATATATTCACCAAAAGACACTTAATAGCATGTTCCTAGCAGCACCATTTGTCATAATTCCAAAATGGTAATGACATAAAATACACATTGAAATTAGAATAAATTTTAAAGTTGTGGTATATTTCCATGATCAAATACTGAGCAGCAATAAAAAGAAGTGACCTACAGCTATACAGAACAATATTATGAATCTAATCAACGTAACATCAAGTCAAAGTACACACTATATAATCCCACTTACATGAAGTGCAAAACTGAGAAACTTAATCTGTGCTATTCAAAATAAGATTGTGGTGACTGTGGCTGTCTCATATCTCAACTGCAAATGGGCATGTGCTGGGGGCTGTGGGTGCTGCCTGTGTCCTGATTTTTGATCTAAGAGCTGTACCAGGAATGTACTCATTTTGCTGTACATTTGTTTGTATGCATCTTATACAGTATTGTAGAAAGATAAAATGGCTGAAGGCTCTCTATTGGCTGCAAGTTTAATCCTAAAGTCTTGTGAATGAAAATATGACTCTTTATGGTTGAGTGATGATCTACTCTTTTCACCTTATTTTCTTCCCCCACCTGCCAATCTTTGCCCGACAGAAACCGCCTCATTTCTCAAGCATGTCTTCCTCTTTTCCATCTTCTTGATTCTATAAATGTGGTTTTCTTGTCTGACATACTCTGTTACTCTTCTGCATCATAAATGTCGCTTCTCATTGGATACCCAGGCTCAGCTGTGATGTTATATTTAGTAAAAGGTCATCCCAAATTGCTCTATCCACCCCTATAATCCACCTCATGTGTTGTTCAGTTTATCTGTTGTATTTCTAATCATGATTTATTTAAAGTTATCCCTTTACATGTTTTGTTGCCTACAGGCTGAGCGACTTCAGGAAAGGAAATATTTCTTAGACTTGATCTTCCAAGTGCCTGGCATAGTTCCTGACATACCATATGTGCTAATAAATGCTTGAATAATGAATGCATGAGAGGATGCTGGAATGAATATGACTTGGAATACAGGCATAACTAGATTGTCAAATAAAAGGAAACTGGGGAACCCCAATTTGTAGAAACAGTGAAACTATCAACTCAGATGATTATCCCAAGCAGGATATGAGACAGTTAAAGCCTTCCAAAGAAGTGATGTCACCAGGCAGAATTATTGATGCAGGTGGGAAAGCTGGATAAAGGAAAGTTAGAGCGCATGCACGCGCACGTACACACATGCATGCACTTGCGCGTGCGTGCGCGCGCACACACACACACAGACACACACACCCCACACACAGACTTCCAAGCAAATGAATGCTAAAGGCAGTTTCCACACAACAGAAAAATACAGTTGTCTCCCTTATGGCTTATCCATGCATCTAATTCATGTACCCATTCACTCGCTAATGCATTCATCCACAGCTCTTTATTCAGAAGTGATTACGTGCTAGGTATCATTCTTGGTGCTAGACGTTACAGGTGACTCAGTCACTGCCTATAAAGAGAAGAAAAACATGCAAACATGTTATTAAGTTGATCCAAACTTGATTATTGAGAACCAGGAAATGTCTAGCATTGCATCTACTCTTGATGTCTTTGGGATCATCACTTTGTTTATATGAACCATTTCTAAATACTCCTCAAATCACTTGAACTATTTATCAGCTACCACATTTTCCTTGTACGTATTCCATAGGCAATGCATCATGTTTTCCTTTTGGAAGCTAATAATTAGAGAGAGAGAGAGAGAGAGGAAGAATAAGAATGAGAAGGAGGAGGAGGAGGAGGAGGAGATGTTTAGTAAATTTTATTCTAAGAATTTAAAATACACACTTTATAATTTTCCCAATAAAATGTTTCTAACTTTCCACTGGAAAACACTGAGAACACTGAGAGGCTTGGTGAAGCATTATCTCTGCTTGGTTGATAAACAGGTCACCAGCAAAAAAGGGTTATAGTGATAAAGTGTCATCTATTTTGTATCCTAATGTCTCTTAAAAGGTTGCTTCACCACTTTGAGGATCTCTTTCAAAAAATATTTAAATATACTGAAAACCAGAACTCGATAAGTAAACCTCAACTTACTTTCTTTTCCACTTTTCTAGGTGTTAATCACAACTATTCCAGTCGGTAAATGACCCCAGGGAGAATGGATTACTGCCTCTCGTGTGCTCTTACCTTATATATTTATCACTATATACCAACCTCTGTCTATATATCTGTGCAGAAGTATATATATCACTGCCCTTAGTAATTTGGTTGTGTACCTATATCTTGCCTTTGACTTTAAACTTCTGGAGTGAAGGTTAAAGATTCCAGATCTTTAATCTTTGCATCATTAACCTTGGGTTCAATGAATGGTACATTTTGGAGATGTGTTTGTGGAATAAACTGAATCGAATGAGTGTCTTATCTTTGGCTGTTTTCCAAATTATTTCTCCAAAGACACACATTTGAAATAGTCTGCTTAATGCTTGGCCTTGATTTTCTTTCTATCAAATACTTAGATTCCAAATAGATTTGCAATGATTGTTAAAGCACTGGGTTGGTAAACATCTCCACAGAGGTTCTAGACATTGATGTTTTAATTGTGTGTGGAAAGATACACTATCATATGCAGACACATTTCCCCAAACAGAGAACAAGAGGATATGTGTGATGTCATCCCTCTGGGAATCCCACTGCCCAGTAAAGTAGGAAATCTGCCTTTGAAAGTTGGCACGGCTGTGGGATGCTCAGCTGTCACTTTCTTCTCACATTTATTCTGAATGAGCACAATCCATCCATCAGTGCTTAAAGAGTTTTCCAACAGTACATTGACCTTGAATGCGGCACATTGATTTTCAGTAACGCACCGCAAATAGGGTCGTTACTGAGTCACCCAACAGTGAATGTGATTGGGAACAGATTCCTGAAATTCCGATAGGGTGCCAGCTGCCTCGGATGATGGATCAGCCTACTGTAAGCCATCAATCTTTGCCGGGGTCTTGAAAATGGTGACACCTGTATGAAATTTATCATTATGTACAACACCAGGTAAAACATGAGACCGTAACCAGGCTTTTCTGCAACAGTGCGGCCTCTTGGCTGAACGGTCTGCTTTGTTTGCAGCAGTATTTATTTACCGAAATGCTTTCCGGAGAAGGACCCACTTGGTGAGGGTGACAAGGATGTAAGCACTATAGGGAATTACATCTGCAGCAAGGATTGAGCGATAGATAAAAAGCTGATGGCTTAAGCTGTTAGAGGTTAACGCCAGATCAATTAAGGTGATTGTTTCCTAGATTGCTTTGGACAAATGTACACACACAAAGGGGGACATGAGCACAACCAGAAGGGAAAAACAAAGAGAAATTAACTGATGTTAGACTCCAAATCAAACTGGAAAATGATTTTGTGTTCTTGTGAAATGCTGAATTATCTTAATGAGCAGCTTCTTTTCCAAGTGAAGCATCTAGGTCCCTTTTTCACTTGAGTGTAAGAAACCTTAGTATACACAAAGAGGTTTATCAAGGACTGGATAATAGTAGGTGCCATGTAATTTTGCAATAATGTGGTTTTTGGAATGTGTGTCCTTTTTTCGAGAAATGATAGTGTGTTTCATAACTAATAATAATCGTCACTTGTAGAGTATCTGCTAGGTGCCAGTTGCCACTCCAGGGACATTACAAGTCCTGTATTAACTTCCTAATAACCCCAGCATGTAGATTTGACTTTATTGCCACTTTACAGATGAGGAAACCGAGGATCAGATATCTTGAAGAAGTTGCTCAGGCTTATATCGTTATCACTGACAGAATGAAGATTGGAAATCTGGTTTTTGATCTTTGAGTTCATCTCCTCCATACTTTCCCCTATGGTTCACTCTTGCTTGCTGAGCATGAGAAGTTAAGTCATGGGCATTTAGATATATTACCTGGTTCTAATATTGCCCACTTTAAAATAAGCAAGTTAGAGCAGATTGCACCTTGATCCCTTGTTCAAACAGGTTAACAGATATTACTGGGCATGTACAGTTTGCAAAGGTGCTCCTTTGAGAGATGCCAAGCTCATGATTATACTTCCCTAATTATAAGCTTTTTGCAAGAGGGAAAGTGTTTGGAGGGGTCTGAGTCTTATAATTGATGTTTGTGAATGCATGCCCCAACCCACCATCTCTCCTTGTTGCAGACAATCCAGTGTTGGACGTACGTGATCCTCCCTCCCAGTCTCAGGGGTTGATATCCAGCCAGGCAGCACCTATAGTAATGATAGGCAAGGGCCACCATGGGTCAAAACTAAGCCCACACTACTTATAGCAAGATTTGGAAAATGCTTACCTCACTTCTTTTGATAAATAAGCCCTGCATTGTTGAGGAACTCAATGTTTGCAGCCCGAGTGAGCCGCCTGGTGAGATTCTGCTTGCTCTTAAAAGTCTTCTCTGTCTGACTTACTTTTTGGATCAGGCACAAAGATCTGGCTCCAAAATGTTGCTTCATTCATTAATTCATCTCAATCCCCACTTCCTTCCCAAATTCAAGTTTGAGTCTCAGAGAGTCTGACATGCCTCTGGGCTATAAGGCTTTTGTAAAAGTGATGTCTTCTTTGTCTTTTTTATTTTGAACATCATGTATGAAGTTTTGGAAATACAAGACCTTCCATGCATGCTCTTTAAATAACAAAAATATGTTAACAGAGAGACTCATCATGGTTCAGAATATTCTTCCACCTCACAGAGGCTGTGAACCACATAGGATAATGTTGCTGAAGCACATGGCCCTTCTGTGAGGGTGGCATGGGGAGAAGGAACTGTCCTGGGATTTATAGGCTCATAGTGGAAAAATGTAGCTGCTATAATGTTCCATGTCTATGTCTTAGATACAGTAGAAATTTTACAACAATCCATTAAAAAGCATAATTATTCATTAAATTAGTGGATGCATGAGCACCTCTTAAATGAATATATAGCCACAGAGTGAATGAATACTGCAAATAACTAAATATTTGTCAAATAAGTGGATGGATATCTATTCATTGAATGACTTTAGACACAATTTGGCTGTATTAAGTTTCCCACAGTGCTAGGAATTCGAGCTGAACTGATACAGTGGACAACTTTGAATCTAAACTTGTCAATGCATTGTGTTCGAACTGTCTGAATATCTAAACTCCCTAAGTACACAGTTGATGGAACTGACTACACAGAAATCTGTTCTCAAAATTCCAAAAACTTCCCCATAATTCTAGTTTCTGTGTCTAAAGATAAACCTCCCACTCATTTTTGCTATTCATTTTCTCATTTTTGAATGACCAGAAAAATGGTATCCTGGGTGGTGGGCATACTGTGTATGTTCAAGGAATGAATGGGGCTTCATAAACATCTATTCCAAGTGCTATCAGTATTCATAAAGGAAACCCAATACATGACAAATGTGATTAGAAACGACTGTCAAATAATGACAAATCAGTTCTAATAAAAACAGACACAATCTTAACAATTACTTGAAATGCAGGTATTTATCAGATGAGGAAAGATTTTAAATGACCATATTGCATTAAAGAAATCGAACTGATGGAATTTTAAATATGCAGCTTGGCCATTTCACTTTGTTCACGCCTTCCCCCTCACCAGGCTCCTTGCAGAGAAATGGGGTGGGAGTGAATTTAAACAAAGAGTGTTCTAATGTGCCCTGAAGTATTCACATTTTTTACCAATGTTATCTCCAGAGTTCAACTCTGCAGAAAAATGAGACCACAGTCTGGAGGAGAGTGGGCCAGATGACAGCCTCTCAGACTCCAGTTGTGAGAAACAATGGAGAGACACACACACACACAGCTGAATACACTCTGCGTGGGTGGGAGGTGCGACCGGGCCCCTTGGTAACTGTCCTCAAAGGGGCACTTATTATTAATGGAAACATCCAGATAGATTGACCTATGGAAAAATAGCTAACCAATAGGACATCGATTATTAAAAATTCTTCTCTTTCTCTCACTACCAGTGCGCTCATTGTCTTTCTCTATTTTGGGGACTTTAAACAAATCCTGTGACTCTAGCCACAAGACACCAGAATATCGAATGAAAAGCTAGCCCACTGTTAACTTCCGGTAGAAGTGGTGATCATATTTTTCAAACACCATCACTAGTAACAATAATAATAATGACCCTGATAATGATCAGGACATTTAGTCTTTTCTTTTGCCTCCATGATTTTAGTTCATTAATATAAACATTCTTTAAAAGTTCTAGAAAAATTAAATGAATTGCTATCATTCGACATTTAGTCATTGCTGTCCCAATGCCAGGTCTTGAGCTAAACATTGTATAGGTTTTATGGGGCCTGAAGATCAAATGTTTTGAGGACTCTTTTCAGGAAAAATCATAAAAAAGAATTAGGTATGAAAGTAAATATTTGTTGAGAATGAGAAGTTACAAACAAGCTGTAAATACTACAAACATTTCCAGAGTCTTGGAAAGAGCCTCTGTAATGGAAAGGCCTCAAGGCTTAAGCTTCATTGGGTTCAGTGAGGTGAGCCTGCTTCTCACATCGTTTGGGATTGTGTTATCTAACCCTCTTCACTAGCCTATAAACTAGGTGCAAGAATTTTGGTATACTGTAGAGTAAGAGGCTATGCCTCAAACAGGTTAAATCACTGAAGACCTCAGATTACAGGGCCAGGATTTGAACCGAGCCTTAAGACCAAAGATCACACACACACACACACACACACACACACACACACACACACACACACACACACTCTTCCCTCACAGTGAATCCTGCATTCTAAATGACTCCTCTAAATGAAGAGATAAACTTCTCATACCATGAGTCAGAGTAGGAGTTTCTGGACTTGGGTACACAGGGTCAATATCCTAACAGTTATCAGCTTCAGTTAAGATTGAGGAAGAAAAGAAAGGAGAGGGGGAATAAAGAGAGGAGGGAGGAAGGAAGGGTGGAAAATCATGCCAACACCCATTTTTTGATTATTAGCCTGTGCTTGGTCACGGTGTCATAAAGCGAGTCCCTGATGAGATACCTTTATCTACTTAAAGGGAGGACCACATGGTAGGACGTCTCAATGGCTGAGGACCGGCTATTGTCTCTGTGTTCTCCATGAGAGCAAGGCGAGCTTCGGAATGAAGAAAGCTTCATCTTGTTCAACATGACTGCTCTGGCATGAATTATATTCTTTCTAAATCTGCACTGAAAAAAAAAGATTCTTTTAACTGAATGCGGGAACGTGTGCATCCTCCAGTATATTTGGCCTTTATATTCTTCATATGGAGAATAATTGCCATAGAGTTAAGAATAGGCAGGAAAGGCTTTTTTTGTTTTGTTTTGTTTTTATTCTTTTCCAGAGACAAACAGAGTATGTCTGTTCAGTTGCTGGAGGAGTGGGGTTGGAGGGTAAAGAGGACCCAGGCAACAAAGATTCTAAGTGAATAAAAGACACCTTGTTATCCACTGTCTTTGATCTGTTTGTCAGTTTCAATCCAGTCTGCGGTCATCCAAGTGGCAGCAAACAGCTACCTGGGAATGTCACTGCATAGATTAGCTCAGGTGTGAACATGCTCTTTCAGGGGGATGTAGGGAGGATAAATGACTGAGGCCAAGGTCAGCAGACAAGCTGCCCAGCTGACTGGATGCTTTGTGTGAGCTTCCTGTTTACCCTGGAGCCCCATGTCCAGTCATTGTCCTTCCACACTGGGTGGACTTCCCATCTTTCTGCACAAGAATTTGGAAAAAGAGAAAAATCAGAAACACATTGTCCAAGCCAAGGTGACTGGAAGCAGCATGGAGGTTTAGAAAGAGCATGAGCCTGGAGATCAGAGAGCACTAGTGTGAGTTCTCAGGCAGGGCCTTGGGATGGTCATTTCAGTTCTGTAAGGCGTTATTGACTCATCCACCAGATGAAAATGATAGAAACATCTACGTCACAAAATGGCTAAACGAAAAATACATGCAAAATGTCTAGCACAATGCTTGGTTCTTACTAAGCATTAAAAAAAAAAAAACCCTAATAGATACTAGTAGTCATATTACTAGTAGAGTTGTGGGTCATTGTCATGGGAAGAGGAGGAGGAGAAGTTGCAGGCTGGTGGTGGTGGTCATTATAGTATTAGCAGTAATAGTATCAAGAGGAAGAATTGTGGCAGGGTGGTGGTGATGGTAGTCATAGCAGTAACATCAGTAGGACTTAAAATAGAGTGGTGGTAATGTAGTTGCTATTAATAGCGGTAATAATGGTAGCTCTAATACTATGGTGGTGTTAGGTATAGTAATAACAGTAGTAGGGGGAGAAGTTATTCCAAGATGATGGGGGTAGTTGTAGGAGGAGATGGAAGATGGGTAGGTGGGGGTGGTAGTTGTAATATTAGTATTAATGGTAGCTAGTAAGAGGAACAGGAGGAGTTGTAATCGGATGGCGTCGATGGCAGTTATTGCAGCACAAGAAGAACAAGCTGGGTTTTTAATAGAGTGGCAATGGTGGCACTTGTAGTAGAAAGAAGAAGAGAAGAAGGAGGAAGAGGGCTTTAGTAGAGTGATGATGGTAGTCATTGTAGTATTCATAGGGGCAGAAATAAAAATAGGAAATTTTACATTGTAATAGTAGGCAAGGTGCAATGGCTTATGCTTGAAGCCCCAGCACTCAGGGAGGCCAAGTGGGTGGATGGCTTGAGTCCCGGAGTTGGAGACCAGCCTGGACAAGATGGCGAAACTCCGCCTCTACTAAAAATACAAAACTCAGTGGGGCATGATGGCGCACGTCTGTAGTCCCAGCTGCTCTGGGGGCTGAGGTGGGAGACTCACTTGAGCTTGGGAGGTCGAGGCTGCAGTGAGCCCTGATGGTGGCACTGCACTCCAGCCTAGGTGATAGAGTGAGCTGTCTCAAAATAGATAGATAGATAGATAGATAGATAGATAGATAGATAGATAGATAGATAGATAAGAAATGGTAATAGTATCATACTAATAGTAACAGTAATGATAACAGTCACAATACTATAGATAGGGAGAGTAAGACTAGCTTTGATAAGTGTGCTTCCCGTCTTCTTGAGCCCACGCTCTCAAGATTCCCAGGATGGGTCGAGTAGTGATTACTGTATGCTGGTTAGTTTTGAAAACTTTCTAATGTTACAAAATTACAACACACACACATGCATACACGCACACACACATACACAGACAAGCTTCCCCTACAAAAACTAAATAATTTCAGAGCTTCTAGGAGATGATCCTGGAGTCTACCCCATGGGGAGCAGTGAGTTTTCTGAGGGATACATACGGGGCACACACCTGAGTGATGATGAATGCCCTGGTCTGTTCATTACCCTTGGCAGTAGTGAAAAGCTTAATCAAAGGGAAAGAAACGAGGGATTGGCATCAATTTTGTCCCTACCCACTATCATACCAGACATTGCCACTTGCCTCATTTACTCCTCTGCAGAATGCCAAGAGAGAAGACGTTTATTCACAGAACAAAGGCTCAGGATGTGTGGAAACTTGGCCAAGCTCACACAGCTGGTACAAGGAGAGCTGGGATTCCAGTCCAGGGTGATCCTTTCACCAGGGGCCTGCCCAGATTCCTGCAGCCCTCAATTCTCCCTCTTCTGAGGTCTGTGTTGGGTTACTGAGCACAGAAATCTTAGTACTTAAGGTTTTCTTGCTAACTCATGAGTATTAATTTGTCCTCATCTAGACTATAAACGTCTCAGGAGGAACCAGAGAATTATCTTTGTATTATACATGATATCCTTTAAAAAACAAAGAACTTTCTTGCTTAACTATGATGTGCTGGCAGTTGCCCTCAAGACGAAGTTATTTGTATAAATAACCAGAGGAAAATTGAACCAATGCCTGGACATATTTCTTCTTGAAAGAAAACAGACATTGATGTGAAATAGAGGTGGATTTAGATCCAGCCCCAACCCTTATTTTTTTGAGAAATAAGAGAACAGCAAATCACGTTGCTTCCCTGAATCTCAGTGTCCACATCTCTAAAGCAACCACCTTTCTCTGCAGATGCTTGGAAATAATCTAGTGAGACATGCAACTTGATGCCTAGCAATTGACATGCATGAGAGTAGCTATAGGCAGAGGAGGTACTGAAGCCCTGACTCAGTCACTTACTAGTTATACGAGCTTGGGTAGGCTATTAGCTACTCATTGCCTCAGTTGTTTGCATCTGTAAAATAGAATGATAAGGAGTTCACAGAAGAAAACCTTTTTGAATGAATACGCAGAGTACTCAGGTCTGTCTGATACACAGTCGATGTTCCGTAACTTCTAGGAATTAGCATCAGTTATTTTTCATAATGATATAAGATGCAATGAGTACATGAGGTAGAAAAATGTGCTTTACAGAGAAAGAAACATTGAGATTGGCCTTGAAACACAGGCTGTTTTCTGAACGGCCACGCATTCCAGGCAAAGGAAATGATATAGGCATGGCAGTGGGGAAGGGTGTGGCCTTCCTAGAGAATTGGGAATGAATTTATGGATAACATCTCATGTCCACGTTACACCTCTGGGATGCTGGGAGAAGATGAGAGAAGCAGAAGTTGAAAGCTGCTTTCCTGGTGCATCTGGGATGACCAACCTCCAATTCTGACATTGGCAACATTTGTACATTTATATTCGACTTACCCTCCGTGTATTTTACTCTGCACACTGTGTACTGATTTGTCACTTTTTTGGGGTAAGATTATGTCTCTGAGTAAGCTGATTAGTGTTAGACTGATTGTTTTAAAATAACTCGAGCGGCATCTGAATTTATTTACATACATGATATTGCCTTCTATAAACACAGCTGTATGCAGAAAGAAAATTCAACGGTATTTTAGGAAGTTAAGCCAACAGTTTAGCTGTAATAAAGGCAGCTTTCTCATTCTGGTTTCTCTTTATTTTCTCTTTCTGGACTAAGTTTTTCTGCAAGGGCTGGGCCTAAATGATTCTGCCCAGAAAAGTCCCAGGGAATGGGAGAGCTGACGCTCTGCTGGCCACGGGGAATATCTGTCAGGAGGAGGCACAGTGCGTCTCTTAGGGAGGTGACCTCTCCTGGCAGCAATTCCAGGAAGCGAGGCCATGCTGACTTTCAGGCCAACATGGAAACAGTCATGAGTCTTAGGGCTGTTTCATCATACTTCTGTGTAGGGCAAGGCTTTTCTGATTTTGTTGGTTCCACATGTATTTATAGAACAACATTCTGTGTTGCCAGCCTCTGGATATTCAGTAATAAACAAGAAAGATGCAGACCCTGCCCTCATGAACCTTACAGTCTACAGCTAGAGTCAGGTGACTGGTAAGAGGTACAAAAATGACTATGTAAATGCTATCATGATGAATGCAATCAAGTATTAGGTTGGTGCAAAAGAAATTGTGGTTTTTGCAATTAAAAGTGTAATTGCGAAAAACTCACTTGCTTTTGCATCACCCCAATACAAGGACATGCAATGGGCCATGTCTTCAGAGCAGGGAGCAAGTGATAAAATAACATTGCTCTGCAGAACTGGCATTTACACTGAGAACTAAGGGATGAATGTGGATTGACTAGGTGAAGAGGCGAGGAAAGACTGTTAGCTTGAAGGGATGAACTTGGTGCATTTCAAGGAGGAGAAATAAATTCCATTTGACCCAGCAATCCCATTACTGGGTATATATCCAAAGGACTATAAATCGTTCCACTATAAGGACACATGCACACGAATGTTCATTGCAGCACAGTTTACAATAGCAAAGACCTGGAACCAGCCCAAATGCCCATCGATGATAGACTGGATAGGGAAAATGTGGCACATATACACCATGGAATACTATGCAGCCATCAAAAACGATGAGTTCGCGTCCTTTGTAGGGACATGGATGAACCTGGAAACCATCATTCTCAGCAAACTGACACAAGAACAGAAAATCAAACACCACATGTTCTCACTCTTAGGCAGGTGTTGAACAATGAGAACACATGGACACAGGGAGGGGAGCATCACACACTGGGGTCTGTTGTGGGGAAACAGGGGAGGGACAATGGGGTTGGGGAGTTGGGGAGAGATAGCATGGGGAGAAATGCCAGATATAGGTGAAGGGGAGGAAGGCAGCAAATCACACTGCCATGTGTGTACCTATGCAACAATCTTGCATGCTCTTCACATGTACCCCAAAACCTAAAATGCAATAAAAAAAAAAGGAGAGAGAGGTCAGTGTAGCTGAGTAGAAGAGAGTGCAGCGAGGGTGCAGAGAAAATCAGACGCCAGAACAATTAGGCAGGTGTGGGCCATTCTGTGGATTTTCAGTTTATCCTCTGAACAGTGGGAATCCTTCAGTGGGCTTAAAGCGTGGAGTGACACGGTTGGATTTGTGTTTCAAAATGACCAGGAGAGAATGGATTGATAGGAGACATGACAAGGGCTACTGCAGAGGTGTAGGTAAGTGGGGAGGGTGATGAAGATGTGGGTAGAGGTGGTAGAGACAGAAATGAGCAGTCAGGTTGAGATCGAAGTTGGGGATTTGATCAATGCGGCTCACGTTTGACTGGACGTGCAGAAAGGGAAGTATCAGGTCCAATTACCCTTTTGTTTGTTTTTGGCATGAGTAACATTAGTGGGAGTGACACCACTCAAGGAAACAGGGGGAAGATAGAAAGAACCAGGCTAGGGGTAGAATGTAAAAATTAAGAGCGTTTTTTGGCTTACATAAAATGTATGATGATTATAAACTGACAGAAATTGGGAGAAGGCAGAGGTGTATAGGTCTGAACATCCAAGAGGGACTCTGGGTGGATATTTTGTTGGAAAGGGAGAAACTAAGCATGTAAAACCATGAGAGTGGATGAGATTATGGAGAAAAAGAGGACGAGGGTAGCAGGAGAAGTTTATGAAGACGTGAGTTCCCTGAAATCATCCCTGCCGATTCAAGACGTCGCAGGCAATTCCAAGTTCTGTCTGGGGAACAGGTGTCTGAAACAAGTTTTGTGTATCGTAGGATGGGACTCAGAGATGTAAGGTGTGCACGCAAAACATGGCACCAATTCCAACAAGAGGATTTACACCATTTGATTTGCCCTCCCGATGTGTCACGATGCAGGGAAACGTCAGCTCTAAATCCACAGAGGATTTGTGTCAGCACTCAGTTGTGGCACGCTTTTGAAGTCCAGCACAGGAGGGAATTATTAGGCTCTGGTGCTAGATCAATTTCTCTTAGAATGTTGACTGCAACACATTCTTCTTTTGATTATTTAAACTCTTGTTATTTTTCAGTCCATTGCTACGAAGTCTTCTAAGTAAAATAGAAGAGCTTCCTAGTGCCCAATAAGAGAAAGAAAATACAAGAAGGAAAATGTTAGTAAGAGATTTATTTTGCTCTAAAAATGCCTCCATGTGGAAGTTATCTTGGTGGAATTGCTTAAAAAATTTTATTGGCTAATATTAAGAGGCAGTTTAGTGGAAGCCAGAATGGTCCCTGATCCCAGCTCTGTCATTGACTAACTGTGTTACCTGGCACAACTCACTTACCTTCTCTGTGCCTCCTAATCAAACATTTCTATTAATAGTCCTAATATATAGAAGCACTTCCTTGGTGATAGCTCTCATCATTTTCATATCAGTTTTAGGAGCCTAGACCTGAGAAGGAAACCTCTAGTTTGTCCAGAATCAGTTACTGATTACTGCAGTGGCCCCAGGCAACCACATATCTTGAACCATATTTTCCTAGAACAGATAGAGTTTATTTTATTCAAAGCCCCCACAGAGACCATTCCTCTTGTTAAAGTAAAATGGAAGCTATAAAATATGAGAGAAAAAAGCCTTTTATGCACAAACGTATTTATCACAGCATTATCACAGCACAATGCATAAAGTTGCTTTGTGTACATGTGAGTTAGTATATGTACAAATGTACTTGATATGTGCAAACATGTTATTTTTGCTAAAAAATGTGTAATTGGGGGTGGAAAAGAAACACTAAATGTACGTTGTCTATTTCTGTAATTATTGAATGCTATGGAGTAGTGAGATTTATTTTTTCTTTATATAAAAAAGAAATATATAAAAAGTATAAATATATAAAGAAGATTATTCTAAAAATACAAATTGTCTTTGACACAGAACTTGTTTTAGAATCGTCTTTATTGAGGTAAAATACATATATGTAATAATAGAATATCTATATAATAGAATTCATAAATTCTGAGAATATAAGTGATGAGTCTTGATGAAGGTATACATCATGTAGCCGTCTTTATAATAGGGCATTTCCACTACCCCGTGTCCTCTTTTTCTCCCTCATACCCTTTGCGGTTTATTGCCTCTTCCCATCTTGCCCTGGAAAAACACTGAATTACTTTCCATGACATTAATTTTGTTGTGTCTAGAATTTTGTATAAACAGATCCTACTGCATGTCATCTTTGAGTCTCACTACCTTCACCTAACATAATACTTTGGAGATTCACGTATGCTATTGAATTTATCAATAATGTGTTCCCTCTTATTGCTGAGTAATATTCTGTTGTGCAAATATATCACAATCTATTCACCAGTAGACAATTGTGTGAGTTGTTTCTAGTTATGGGCCAGATTGAATAAAACTTCTATGAGATCTACTCGATTTACTAGTCTGTAAGCAGTACTAGTCTTTGCATAAACCTAAATTTTCATTTAACTCTGATAAATACCTAGGAATGGGATTTCTGGGTTACATACTAAATGTATTATGTTGGTGCAAAAGGAATTGCAGTTTCGCCATTAAAAAATGTATATTCCAATAGTTCCACATTTTCATTAGTATTGGTATTACATGACTTTTAACATTTTGGCCATTTTAATGATTGTTTAGTTGTATCTTCTTGTGGTTTTAGTTTGTGTTTTCCTAGTAACTAATGATGTGAGTATGTTTTCATGCACATATTTGCCATTTGTATCTCTCTTCTTTGGGAGAAGTGTCTTCTCACACGTTTTCCTAGTTTTTGAAGAATTTTTATTATTCCTATTGTTTAGTGGTAAGATTTATTTTGATGTTCTGGTTGTGATTCCTTTGTCAGGTATTTGTTTTACAAGTATATTCTCCTAGCCTTAGTAGTTTTCGTGAACAGAAAAATTTTAACTATGAAAAAGTTTAGTGTATTAACTATTTTTCTTTTACACTTCATGATTAGTACTTTTAATTACAAATTAAATGTCTTTAGTAGACATGGGACTATCTTGGTTGTCTACTTTTTCTTGAAGAAGCTGGTTGTTTGTATCTTTCTAGAGATGTGTCTATTTTAACTATGTTATCAAATGTATTTAAATGAAGTTCATAATATTCTCTTACCCTTTTAATGTTTAAAATATCTGTTATTTTAACACTTTATATTAATAATTTGGGTCTTCTCTTCCTCTTTCTGCCTCCCCTTCCCTTGCTCTCTTTTATGTGCACGCACATAGCCATTCATGTGGGGTGTGTGTGTGCGTGTTCAGTCTGGCTAAAGATTTATCAATTGTATAGATTTTTTTTTTCAAGAACCTGCTCTTGTTTCTTTAATTTTCTTTCTTGGTTTTGGGTTTTCTGCTTTATTGATTATTGCTCTTTTCTTTATAATTTCCTTGCTTCAGAATCTTATTTAAAATTTGCTCTTCTAAGTTCCTAAGGAGGAAAGTAAGGTCACTTAGTTGAGAACTTTTGTTTTTCTAATGTGAGCAATTAATGATACAATTTTCCCTCTAAGTGCTATTTGAGCTACATCTGACAGATTTGGATACATTATGTTTCTACATTGTCTTATTATTCCATCTTTGATTCGTAAATTATTTAATAAATTGCAGTTTAATTTTCAAACTTAAGGATTTTCCATATAGTCTGCTGTTATTGTTAATTAATTTTATTGTAGTCAAATAAAACATTTCACATGACTAAAATTGCCTTAAATTTATTAAATCTTGTTTTATGGCCCAGATATAATTTATCTTGGCAAGTATTTCATATGCCCTGAAAAAGAAGGTATATAATGCTGTTGATGGGTAGAATGTTCTATAAATGTCAAGGAAGTCCAGTTGGTGGATAGGGTTGTTTCTGTGTTCTACATTCTTACTGATTAGGTATTTTGAGATGTGATTAATGTTCAAATCAATAGACTTTGAGTAAGCAAATTACTCTCTATATTGTGGATAAGCTTCATCCAATCCGTTGAAGGCTTTAAGGCAAAAGACTGAGGTACCACAATGAAGAAGTAACTGCCTCCGCACTGCCTTTAGATTCAATATTGCATCATCATTTCTTCTTGTGTCTCCAGCCTGCCCTCTGCACTGCAGATTTTGGACTTACCAGCTTCCATAATCACATGAGCCAATTCCTTAAAGCAAATCAATCTCTGTTTCTGTGCCTCTCTCTGCCTCGCTCTCTCTCTCTCTCTATATATATATATGCATATATACACATTATATAGAGACACACTCTCTTATATATGCACATACACGTGTATATATACATATATGTACACGTGTGTGTGTTTATATCCTGTTGGTTCTGTTTCTCTGCAGAACTCTGACTAATACATTGAGTTTTGCTTTTTTAAATACCATGTGACAATCTTCGATGTTTAATTGGAGTGTTTAGGCCATTTACATCTAATGTAGTTACTGATATGGTTGAGTTTTACTCTGTCATCTTGCTATTTGTTTTATGTTTATTCCTTCTTTGTTTCTTCATTATGTTTTCTGCCTTCTGTTGAACTAATTGAGTATTTTAACATTCTATTTCTATTACGACATATTGTTCTACCTCTTTATCTTCCTTTCTAGAAATTGTTGTATTTTATATATATATAGTATTATAGTCTATACATATGTTATATATAAATATATATCTATGAAGTATAATACTACATACATATATGTATGGAGTGGTGTAATATTTAAGGATAGGGTGTAACATTATATGTAAAATACTATATATGGTGTATATTGTATATAAAATACTATATATATGCATATATCTACTGTGTAATACTATATATGGGTACTATATATAAAATACTACACCCTACCATCAAATATTATACTGCTTCAGGAATAAGACCTTTACAACTATAAAAATTTTTTCCCACTGAATGTTGTGCTATTTTTGTAATATACCTTATTTGTATAAATCTAGTAAAGCCCTCAATATAGTTGTTATTTTGCTTTGAATAGTCAATTATTTTTAAAATGAGAAGACACTTATTTTTACATTTAATATCTCATAGTCTCCATTAATTTGTGTAAATCAAAATTTTTATCTCCTGTTATTTTATATTTCATAATTTCTGACAAAAAGACTAATATATCTTATATCTTTCTTCTTCTGTATATAATGTGTCATGTTTCTTTGGATACTTTTAAGGTTCTATTCTATTTCTAGATTTCAGCTATTTGATACTGATATACCTTGGTGTGGCTTTCTTTGGGCTATTTTGCTTGCGATTTATTAAACGTGTATGTGTGGGCTTATGGTTTTCATCAAATTTGTAGAATTTTCAAATAGTATTTTTTTTCTGTTTCCTTCATCTTTTTCCTGGACTTCAGTTATTTGTATATTAGATTACTTTGTATTTTATTACAGATTACTTGTCTACTGTTCATTTTTTCCATGTGTTTTCTTATTTGTTTACTTTCTATTGCTATATCTGTAAGTTCATTAAGTTTTTCTTCTTTAGTGTCTATTTTATTAATCTTATTTAATATATGTTTTTTCATTTCAGATATGGTAATTTTCATTTCTGGAAGTTCTTGTTTTATGTAATATTCAGTTTCTCTATTCATCTTACTCATATTTTCCTTACCTTCTTGAAATGTGGAACCTTTAATAGTAATTGTTTTATAATAACTGTTATTTCTAAGTCTGCCTCAATTGATTGATTTCTTCCTGGTTACAGGTTGTATTTCCTGTTTCTTTGTAAGTGTGGAAATGTTGTATTAAGTGTAGAATATTGTAATACATTGTTAATTATAATACATTGTCGTGGCTCTCAGTTATTTAGAATTAGTTTGATACTTTTAAAGCTTACTTTTAAACTCTATTATGCAGATTACTATTTAGTCTGGGGCTAAATTCACCCCACTGCTAAGGCAATGTCTTTCTGAGGATTCTACTTAATTCCTTGTGTTTTAACAAGATCTTTTCCCACTGCCGGGTAGAAAGACAAACTTTCAGTTCTGCGTGAGCTCCAGGAATTTTTCTGCCTACTTCTCTCCTGGGTCGAATCCTCTCACTCACGTACAAATTAATACTCAGCCAAAGATTCAAGGGCACCTTATGCAGATTTCTTGAGCTCTTTGTCCAACTACCTCCCTTGCCATCTTACTCTGTCCCACAAATTCTAACCACCTTGGCTTTCCTGAACTCCGACCTCTGTCTTTCTGCAACTCAGAAGCCTGAGCTGGGTCTGCTTAGGTTCTCCATCTCTGTTCTCAGTCCTGGTAACTGAACCCAGGCAGGACTCTGTTAAAATTATGGAGTTAACATTATTCTTACCTTTTTTCAGGAATCATAACCCTATAGGGCCTGTGGTTAATAAGGGTCTAAAAACTATTGACAATACATATGAAAAAATTATAGAAATTTATAGATAGTAAAAAATTTATTAGAAAGTGATTAGAAAACTTTATATATGTTTTTATATAATTAAATAATTTTTAAATATTTTTTCTAACCTTTTAAGTTGAGAGGCTACATCTGGTCCCTGTTATTTCACGTAAGTCAGAAATGGAAATCTGCAGTTATTATCTATTTCAGTGTTTTTCTGACAACTAATATTTTATACCATAAATTGTGTACATCTTCCAAAAATATGGAATACGTGTTAGTCGTGAAGGCAGGGTATACGTGCGTGTGCACTTTATTGTTACTGTGCCAGCTACACGAAGGCTTAGTATGAAAAGTTACTGCAGGTCCTACCTGTGGTTGTCTTTAGATGCTAAAACTATGCAGCGTATGTTTCTTTCTTTCTTTTACGGTATTTTTCTAATATTTTATAATGGAAATGTAAAAATTATTTTTATGTAGGAAAAACAAACTTTACTTAAAATCATTAAGGCTATTGAATAATTTACATGGAGGAAGTAATTCCAAGTAGAAAGCTCTTATCTATAATAGAACTATGTTTACATGAATTAATGAATATATGGATCATCCTTTCATGTAACCAATCCTAGACTTTGCAGTTTCTCCCATACTTTATCTCTGAAGTGTGTTTGGAAGATACATTTATAGAAAAATATATTTTAACACTTTATTTCTGAAATATATTTGAAAAATGCATTTATAAAAAATTTATTTAAAAACTACAGATACAATAAAATATAAAATGATTAAAATGGAGGTAAAAGTTCAATATACAGGAAGTGAAATGGTTGGGAAATATATGGGTTGAGAGGAGAACAGTGGGAGGGCCATGGAAAGGAAGCAGTGTAATTTTAGCAGAAAACCTAGACTAAGGGAAGCTTTGGAGATTGATGACAAAACTCCTCTGTGAGGTTACTAGTACCCAAAACAAAGAAACAGTAAGATTTGGAGCCCTCAGAATAAATCAAAGGTTTTATCATCTGGGGATGCTTTATTTTCAAATTTTATTTTCTCTAACTCTAACTTCTAAAGTAGTATTTTTATATCAACTAGATCAAAGAAACACTCAGCATATAGAATTGTTGTGCTCAGCTCTTTAAGAACAAAAGAAAAGAATGCCAGGCATAGACCCTTTCCTTAATGAAACTGAGTTCCAAGAGAGCAGGAGCATGCGCAGTTACGCCTGGACAGGTTTCAGATTAAAACAAGACAGTGTGTGATTGACCTAAAAGTCAAAAAGCACGCAAGATCCCAGTTTAAAGTAGCCCTTTGTCTCTTAATGAACAAGGGAGTGTGGATAAGCACAGGAGGAGAATGAGGCATTCTAGGAAAAATGCAAAACACAGGAAAGCAGAGAGGCAGCTGAGGACGTTGCAAATGGCCTGGGAGGGTCAGATGATCGGCGAGGGCTCCTGAGTATCATGATGGGGGATGCACTGACCATTGATAGCAGATGACAAGCCCTTGGCTCAAATCCTACCTCTGCTAACTTAAAACAAAAACTGAAGAAATGCCACACCTATTACCTTGAGGTTTTAATAGGGCCACATGAAGTTTCAGCTTTTAAGAGATGCTAGGTAGCAGGCTCTGCTGTGTGTAGTACAGTTTTTTCTTCCATTTATTGATGTAATCAGGCGTTCTTGGCCAGCAGAGGTAAGACCGAAAGTCTTAAGCTATTTAGAATTAGCTGGATTTCTTTAAGCTGGATTTCTTGACTCCATACCTGCAATTGGCTAGTATAGAAAGTGTATCTTGTCCGTGGCAGCAAACAGGAGTTTGCATTTGTGGAAAGAGCTACAAAGGGACCTGGATGATGAGGTTTCTGGTCTGGGCTTTATAGAGTTTGAGGGCCTTTGGATAGAAGACTGAGGCATGAAACAGGCATGTTGCTGGTGTGTGTGTGTGTGTGTGTGTGTGTGTGTGTGTGAGAGAGAGAGAAAGAGAGAGAGAGACTGCGGTTGTTGAGACCCTGGGGAGAAGCAAGCTGCTATAGGACTGAATAAGAGAAAGGATGAAGTTCCTTGGATGAGTTGTGACACAACCTTCAGCCCTCACCCTTTGTTTCAGCAAGGATCCAGTCAGGAAAATACAGATACATATTAGGTGTTTTAGCTAAACAATTCAGTAAAAGAACTTGATTGCACAATTCCTGGAAGATTTAAAAGGCAAAAAAAGACAACGCTGAGAGCACACCTCAGTAATAGCTCCAGGATGCAGCTTCCAGCTCTAGGGTGATGTTAGGTATATCAGAATTCAGAAGCTCAGTGGAGAGGCCTGGTAGGGCGAAGGCTCACACCTCGGAGTTGCCGCCCTACTTGTGGATCGTGACAGGGTCCTCTTGGAGCTGAGACTCAGAGGTCTGAGAAAAGGGTCTTGCCTGTTGGTGTTCGCACCTCACAGAGGTACAAGTACACTGGTCCCTAGAGGTCCCAGGCTGGAGCCTGGAGCCAACAGCTGCTTCGAGGAGGAAGTATCATTGCTGAGGTGAAGTGAGGCTGGGAGGACCAGAAGCCAAGAGAAGGCGGCAAATCCCTTCTCCTTCCATTGCCCTGCAATCTGCCTCTAGCCCTGCCTATCAGCATAACCTAACATGGAGCCAGCTACGAACCCGGAATGTGGGGTGGGGAGCCCCAGCCCCAGCCTCACAAATCCTGCATAGAAGCTGGACTTGTGAGTGAGCCACAGGGACTTCACAACTGAATTCCTATCAGGACTTGATGAAGGCTGGCACAGGCCGGGCACCAGGCGGTGGTTCATGCCTGTAATTCCAGCACTTTGCGAGGCCAAGGTGGGCAGATGACTTGAGGTCAGAAGTTCAAGACCAGCCTGGCCAACATGGTGAAAGCCCATCTCTACTAAAAATACAAAAATTAGCCAGGCATGGTGGCACACAACTTTAGTCTCAGCTACTTGGGAGGCTGAGGCAAGAAAATCCCCTGAACCTGGGGAGTGGGGGTTGCAGAGAGCTGAGATTGTGCCACAGCATTCCAGACTGGGTGACAGAGTGAGGCTCCATCTCAAAAAAATAAAAATAAAATAAAAGGCTGCACAGATGCTCACTGGGGATGCTCAGTAGCTGCATGAGAACAGAAGGCAACAGGCATGTTTTGAGGAATGACTGTAGGCTACATAAAAACATTCCCCCTTTTTGTTTTTCACTTTATCTTATCCTTACAATAACCCAAGGTGAGTATTACTATTCCCATTTTACAAGTGGAGGATTTGAAACTCAGAGAGGTCACGTAACTTTCTAAGGGTCCCAAAGCTAGTAAAAGGGAAAGGCAGGAAATAAACTCAGAACGTGGTGATTTCAGTACTTCCATTTTGTCTAAAAGGCAACGTCTCTCCTGCCTCTTTGGTCCTCCTCCCTGAGTTACGCATGGCTCACACAATAACATCTTCCTCACTAAACATAAGTTCCGTGAGGTCAGGACTCACTCAAAGCTTGATGTGGTCACTGGCTGCTATGTCACTGGTCACTATGCCAATGACCACATCAAGGTGGTCGCATAGGTACATGGGCATTCAGTAAAAACTCATTGAATAATCAAATACATGTTGAAGTTCATTTAGGCTTCTTTATGTATATTATATGGAAGGATATCCAGATATATGATTTAATACCCAGACATAATGTGTGATACATGTGTATGTCTAAAACATATTTTGGCACTGCGAAGAGAAAAGCATTTGAAGTCAGAAGGGTTTCCTGCTAAGAGACATCGTGTAGCTTTCCAATGAGGCAAAAGTGAATGCATATTTGATCTTTGAATTAACTATCCCATTAAACTATGGTTGCTTTTTCCCCTTCACCCTACCCCGTCCCCATCCCACCCCCTACCCCAAGCTTAGCCTATCATTAGCTGCTATCTGGAATCGACAGTAGAGTAATTTGAACCCTGGTTCCCAAGGGCCTATTCTTTTACTTCCTGCTGTAGGAATACGGTGTGTATTGATTAGATATCAGACTGTAATGGGCTTCCAATCTCTCTGCCTTAAGATATATGATGGAGATGACAGGAAACAGATACCCTGTTACTACTTGTAAATAGTCTGGTTGAACAAAATGGTTGGTAACCACTTCGGTGCCGCTCACTTTTTTGCCACCAGGAAGGAGCTACTTTTTTCATCACTCTTTCTAGTATGACTTCTTGGAAAGGGAAGGCAGAGAATTTTCTTTTGGGGCCAGACTGAATGTCCAACATGGTCATCTCCTTCAGAAACTATTCAGGGAGAAGGATTTCCCTTCAGCGTTCATCCTTGCATGGAGACTTGTTCACAGACTGCTTGGAAACACAACCCAGAGCATCTGCAGCCCACTCCCACCTGGGTGACTGATATAAGAGAATGGGGCTTGGAGGCTGAGTAGAGGTAGGAGCAGACTTCCTCCCTTTCTGAGCAAGACCTGGGGCAAGTCACTTGTAGAAGCCTCAGTTTCCACATCTGTAAAATGGGAAAGTAATCTTGTTCACAGCACTGCTGTCAGGACTGAGTAAAACAACACACTTCGAGTAGCTAAGATAGTGCCTGGGGCTGGGTTTTCTTTCCTTTCCTCACTTTTACCCCATCTACCGAAACTGATTCCCTCTGCTGAATTCTGACAGTTCTTCAGTCTGTGGAAGAGGCAGGTACGCATGGAGCGTCCCCTTGTGTGGCAACATTCCAACCTCAAATAGCACATAATGGTGGCGTTTCTAAGGCAGATGAACTGAAGCTCCCAAGCTGAAATAAACTTCCTCTGGAACTGAGCAAATGCTGGTTCTGTGTTGCTGATGGCACCCTGGCTCACACACTAATGACTCAGCAATTTGAAGTTGGCCTGGGTTTGTTTTGTGGGTTTTGCCCTCTTCCTGGATGAGGCTTGGGATATTTGTTTGAGTTGGAAGGACCCTGGCTCACAGCTTAATAATGCAAAGTTAAATATGAAGTTGACCGATGACATCCTTTGCCTCCTGGTGGCCTGGCAGACGCCAAGGTGAAGGTTTACATGCCTCCCTTGTTGCTATGGGCTTGATTTTGCACAGATGGGAGTATCTTCTGTTAAGTCTTCAATTTCCTTCCCTTTTCTTAGCAGCAAAGATGACTCAAAAGCAAGCTGAATGGTGGTGGTTCAAGAAGCATTTCAAAGGAAGATTATAAACTTTTAAGGGGGAATAAACTGTGAGTTTATACATTTTTAATTACACCGGGCTTGAAGCTCATATTCATTTATTACCAGAGATATCGGCCACTTATCTGCCACTTCTCTAATCTTTGCCCTGAAAACAGACATGACCCTGGTCAAGTAAGATAAATGCAGAATTAAAAATGGCTACCTTCTGGGAATTGATTGGAAAAGAGTAGGACAGCCAGCCAGGGCTCAAGTGAATCCTGGACTCTTTCCCAATCTCCTGCAGCTACTGCTTCCATGGGTGAAGGCAAAATGAAGTGGACCTAACCTCTGTCTTTGCTAACGTTTCCTCATTTCTCATTCTTCCTCTGCCCCCATTAGAAGGAGGGGATCAATAAAGCTAGCTTTGAGAGAGGAAGGAACCGATCTTCATGCTGGTATCAAATGCCGTATCTCTGCCGTGTAGAGAAGGGCCAGTGTGCTGTAAGTGACCTAATTGCACATCCCCAAAAACACCGAATTCATATTATTGGCTTCATCAGCATTGTCCCTCCTAGAGGTTGCTCTTAAGTAGCTCAGGAGAGGATTGAAGGATTGTTACCTTCAATACAGAGGGTTCTGGTCAAGGACGAAGCAGAGACACACATAATGATGGTCGCCGTGTATCGAATGCTTTCTTTGTACCAGAGCCTCTGCTATGTTCCTGATGTCCAATATCTCATTTCATTCTTGTGATGATCCTTTTAAGATGGTCTGATTATTCCTGTTCTACAGATGACGGTAACTGAGACTCAGAGAAATTAGGAAACTTACTACCATTGGTACAGCTGGTAGTTGCCAAAGAAGGTTTTACACACAGGTCTGTCTGGCAGACCACCCTGCCCCCACCCTGCAAAAATAAAGACAGCCTCTCATTTCCCATCGTGTTAAGTTATTAACAGCAAAATAAAAAAGAAGTTACGAAGAGGTTATTTAATCTAGCCCTGCATTTTTTAGATTCACAAACAAGTCCTCATAGGGACAGTGACTTGCCCAAGGTCACATGGCAGTGCCATGACTATGTCCTCTGATTTTGGATGTCACCCCCATGCCCTTGGCAAAGATACAACATACTTATCCTCTACCCCAGATCCTCTGCCCCACATGCCAGCAGGAAATACATCAGTTCTCAATAACATGGCTCGGTGGGGGCCAGAAAAATGGGGAGACAGAGGGTGGACATAGTAAAAGTAAATGTAATGGGTTACTTTATTCATTACAAACATTTATTGAGCACCTAAAATAATATACAAAGCACAGTTAAGGTAACAGGTTTCTGCTATGAAAAACAGGTATATTAAAGGTTTGCCTGTGTGTGTGTGTGTGTGTGCGCGCGTGTGTGTGTGGTGTTTCTGGGTTTCTTTTCTTACAGGTATACTAAAGGTTTGCCTATGTGTGTGTGTGTATGTGTCTCTGTGTGTGTGTGTGTGTGTGTGTGTGTGTGGTGTTTGTGGGTTTCTTTTCTTACAGGTATACTAAAGGTTTGCCTGTGTGTGTGTGTGTGTGTGTGTGTGTGTGTGTGGTGTTTGTGGGTTTCTTTTCTTACAGGTATACTAAAGGTTTGCCTGTGTGTGTGTGTGTATGTGTCTGTGTGTGTGTGTGTGTGTGGTGTTGGTGGGTTTCTTTTCTTACAGGTATACTAAAGGTTTGCCTGTGTGTGTGTGTGTGTGTGTGTGTGTGTGTGTGTGGTGTTTGTCAGTTTCTTTTCTTTCTCTCCAGTAGCTATACCAAAGACAAATTTGATCTTATAAGTAAAAGGAGGTAGAAATGAGGTAAAAATGATATTAAAGTAACAAAAACTGTGACAATGTGTAGACGTGCTTTACAAATTAAGCCACCAAAATGTTTGTTTTATAACTAAGCATGATCACCTACTATATATATATATATATATATGTATGTTACAGTATTGAGGTAATTGTTTGGGATTCACTAATTGTAGAAGTAAATGAAAACAAACTAAAATTAAAACACCTCTAGATTGGATGCTCTTACTTAGGAGTGAAATGCTGAGTATTTTAAAAAGAAGGAATAATGACACCATCATTTGCTGAGTGCCTACTCCGGGCCAGGCATTCCATAGACATGACTTCATTTAATCCTCGCAAAACTCTTGCAAGGTATTATTATCTCTATTTTACAGGTGAGAAAACTAAAGAGTAATGACATCTCACTAAGAGCTGCAGCCAGACAACAGAAATGGTCAGATTCACTGCAGAACTGACAGTGTTTGAAATACACCTCTCCATCTACTCACAAGAGGAGAGTCTTATGATCATGATAAAATCATCATACTAAAAATAAGAATTCACACATATTGAGCATTTGCAATGTATCATGTACGGTGCTGAGCCAATGCCAGGCATTATTCTAGTTGATTCTCACAACAGCTGCATGAGGGAAGTACTATTATCAGCTCCATTTTACAGATGCAAAAACAGAAGCACAGAGAGGTTAGGTCACCTGCCCAGGATCACACAGCTAGTATATGATAAAACCAGGATTCAGATCCAATAAGTGCAATTCTAGTTCTGTGCGCTTACCTGTTACACTGCTTTGTCGTTACAGCAAGAGCAAATAACAGTTCAGCATGAGTAAGAGAACAATGAAATTGAGAATTCTAGAAATATCGAAGTATCACTGCAGATATGGTTTAACTGGGAAGCAATTGCCCCAGATTGCATTTTCACTTAAGAATTGGGTGCATTTTTGTGCCCATTGACATGCATTATATTATTTCCTTCTCTAAGACTTTGAGCACACTGAGCGAAAAGCTCTTATTTTTACACAGTGATGAATAAGGAGCTTTTTGTTTTCCTTAATGTGTATCTTGCTTATCAAAACTCCTCCCAGTGATCCTGCGGGTGAAGAACCCATGTTCACCATTCCCTACAGTAAACATATGTAGACTTTCTGTGTAGCTACACCTCGAATTTCTTTTATTCAGGCTGCAAACTGTTGAGTTGCTTCTCCCCATTCATCTCCCCTCACGGTGTCCTAGGGGCTTCCAGAATGCTCTCTGAATTCCCGATTCCATTTCACCCTTTATGCTTCAAGGAATAGGAATATTTTGCTATAGGAATATTGGGCCTTTTCCTTTGCTGCTCAGTTTGCCTGGCTCATAAATAATTCCCCAGGTCACCTGTAGCCAAGACAAGCATCCTCTGCTCATAAAGGCCAACAATCAGTTCACAGAAATATCATTACTACCCCAATGATGAGGCTCACCCAGTACATGGAAGGCCAGATGTGAAAACGGAGTATTTAAGTTGCTGCCTGATGCCAGGCACTTTACATTCATAAACTCACGTAATCATCATAAAAACCCTGGCTGGGTACTGTGGCTCACGCCTGTAATCCCAGCACTTTGGGAGGCTGAGGTGGGCCGATCACGAGGTCAGGGGATTGAGACCATCCTGGCCAACATGGTGAAACCCTGTCTCTACTAAAAATACAAAAATTAGCTGAATGTGGTGGCGCGTGCCTGTAATCCCAGCTACTCAGGAGGCTGAGGCAGGAGAATCACTTGAAGCTGGGAGGCAGAGGTTGTGAGCTGAGATCACACTCCAGCCTGGTGAGAGAGTAAGACTCTGTCTCCAAAAACGAAACAAAACAAAACAAAAATAACCCTGAGAAATTGGCATTACTGTTCCCATTTTGTAGATGAAGAAACTGAGGCTCCTGGTATGCCAAAGGTTATAAAATGAGTTTAATATGAACAATTATCACTCGTATTTATTAGGCTTGTGCTATGTAGCCTCCTCCACTGCTCTTAGGCATCAGTGCATTTTGTTCCACAGCAACTTTATGGGGTAAACATGAGCATTATCCCTCTTGTACAGTTGAGAAAACTGTAGTGCAGAGATATTAAACAACTTTTTCGAAGTCCAGCAACTGGGAAGTGGCTTGAAACTAGAGGACATGATTTTTGAACTTGCACTCTTCAGACAGAATGAATGGCTACCAATTTCTTAACAAATCAAAGAGTAAGGTTCTGTGACCTCCATTTTCGATGTATAAATGGATGAGAATAGCTTTGGGCGATTGCTAGTCTTGGGATTTAGGGCCAGACGGTATTAACTGGAGGATTGGTTCTACTGCTTCCAGCAAGATGATCTCAGGCCAGACACCTCTGGGCTTCATGACACCTGCTTCCCAGGCAAAGCTAAGGAGCAAGTGGAGAATGTAGGGAAAGACACCACATCAGTAGGAACTAAAATTGAGATCCATTATGCTGGTAGTAGCATGGAAAGAAACAATGAAACTCTCCTTCAAAAGAGGAGTTGGGACCCAAATTTAAGGTGTCCATTTACAGTTTCTAACCAAAACGGCTGTTTTCCTTTTAGAAAACAAACACACAAACAAAACAGAAACAATAACATTTAACAACAATCCAGGAAATTGCTTCTGTTTTCTTTTTTTCATTTCATTTCCCTTATTTACTTGATTTAAAAGAAAATATGCAGCCAATACAGAAATATGTAAATACAAGAAGACGGTTCCTGCAGGAGGGGCTTTCAATGGGTACATATTACATGTAATTCTCCTGCACTTGCTTTTCCCATCCATAGCGCATCATGAACGTTCTCTCATGTTAGGGTACTTGGATCTACCCCCATTCTTCTTAAAAGCCACAGTGATCCTATTATGTGAAGGTTCTCTTGCTTGCTTTTTTCATTCCCCTATTGATAGACCTACAGCTTGTTTCCTGCAATCTATAGTTATTACAGCAGCAAAAAGCATGTCTGTTGTGCTTACATGTATATTCTCGGACAATCAGTTTTGATTTAAACTGAATAAAACATCAACTTCTAATTTGACTTATAAGAAAAATAATGGAGAGATTTAGATCAGAGTCCAATTTCTGCATGCAAAAGGGAAGGTGTAGGGCATTTCACCAGACCCTAAATCTTACCTCCTGCAAAGGACACCTGCACTACCCTTCTGTGTCCCCCTACTCCTTTCTCGAGTCCCTCCCAAACACACCATCCTAAAACCCCTGCTTTTTATCTCACTACACCCCCAAGGAGATGGTCAGATCATTACTGTTGTCTTCAGAACCAGCTCTTTTGATTTGGTTTGCAGTTTTATTCACAGTAAAAACTGATCTATGACAAAATAATAAGGAGAAGAATAAGCATGATTCATTGACTTCTTTTGCTGTAGGTGTCACGGCAAGGGGTCTATGGCAATGGCTTGGTATGTAGGTCAGGCATTAACCACACATATTGAGTGAGGTCACTCTGGTTGAAGTGAAATTTACAGAAAAGAAGTATCCCCTTTGTCAGTGTGTGCAATGCCAAAAGGTGCTCAGAAAAGAATCTTTATCTCCTCGATGAAACGAAACGTGAAAACCATTTGCTTCGAGCATGTCAAAGATCCTTGCTCTATTTCCCCTACTTTAAAGAAGAGCGATTAGAACATTTGTCTCAGTCCTCCAGCACTAATTATTAGATTCCGAAGCTCTTCTTAGGGTGAACGGGATCTGAGAGTGAATGTCTTAGATCAATTCCTTCTATTTCTGGTGTTAAGCCTCAACTTGTCAGATTGCTTGTGACTCCTTGGGCATTTCGGCATCAATATAAGTACGGCTTTGAGCTCCCAGAATCAGCCTGGCATTAACATTAAGAATATATTTGGATTCGTATGCTTATTTATCTTTTTGGTTCCTTTCCCACCTCAGCAGCCGGCCTCACGCTATCCGGGAACTGACAATTCTTTTTGAAAAACTAAGCAAATCTTTCAAAACAGTTTTCAAGTCTTGTAGCAGCACGTTTGTGCTGTTACAGCTAAAGAGCTGTCAGGCCTCCAGCGTGCACCTTGATTTCAGCTCAGCAAATGGAGCAAAATATCCATTTTGCGCATGAAATTGCCTGTGTTCTGCGTGGGAATCTATGCTTTTCAGCACCCTCTGCACTTAGCAGGCTCTGCTTGGCTTTTCCTCGAGTTGGAAAATTGGGTCTTGAAGAATAGGCTCCTTCTTGCCTGATGCTGGAAAAGCCATCCCTGAGGAAACAGAATTCTAAGTGAGAACCATGAATTCTCACTTAGAACGTTTTTCTTCAAAAAAAAAAAAAAAAAATATTTTGTGTGTGTGATAGAGCCCACAGCTGGCGGAGGTATGATCTAATGTTCACGGACATCCAATATTCTTAAAAAGTCAAAATTGCTGAGAACCCTGATGGCGTGAACATATTTCATGCAAACAAATGAACAAACCAACAGCAAGAATAACAATCAAAGTAGTCCTTTATGTGCAATTTGGAATAGTATCAAGAGCATTAAAACCCTTTAATTTCCCTTATTGGGATCAATCCTGAGGAAATAACCCTAGATCCACATTCCCACTCACACACAAAGTTAGTCATCACAGCATTATTGAAAAGGGTGAAAAACAATAACAGGAGAAAAAGGTGTCTGTCTAACAATAGGAAAGTAGTTAGGTCAATGGTGGTACATTAACAAGACGGAATGCTTTGTAGCTATTGGCATGAGTTTATAAAAGGGGTTTACAAAAAAAGTTAGGGCTGATTTCTTAAAGTAGGTTTTATGAAAATAAAAAACACATAGAAGAGTGTACAAATCATGCACTCATAGAAGCAGTACCTAGATAAAAATAAAAAAAAAAAAAAATTCTCAGCTCTCCAGAAGCCCTCCTGGGCCTCATTCTGGTCATTACTCCACCCAGGGAAGCCACTTCTAACACCTTAGATCAGGTGTATATTTTTGAACTTTATAAATGGAGTCACATCTAGGGTAGTCTCTTGTCCCTGGCTTCTTTCAGTGAACACTTTGTTTTAAAGAGTCATCCAGGCTATTGTGCGGAGTTTCAGTTTCCGCATTGCCAATCTACTGTGTGAATATATTACAGTTAATTATCCATTCTGCTGTTGATGAACATTTGAATAGTTTCCAGTATTGTCCATAATGTGTAGTGCTGCTGATTGTGCTTCTCTAGGCTTTTGATGTTCAGGTGTGCACACTTCTTTTGGGTACACACCTAGAAGCAGAGCTGCTGGATTATTGGATATGTACATATTCTGCATTAGCAGAGGCTACCAAATCGTTTTCCATAGGATTATACCAATTTTTACTCCTATTTGCCGTGATGACTGCCCCATTTTCTCCAAAATTTGCCAACTCAATTTTGTGTCCATTTTTTTTTTTATTTGGAAACTGTGTAGCTAAATGTCGAATACAAGTATAACCATGAATTTATGTGTATGTATATATATACATATATATATATATACATAAAAATATTTCTAGAAAGAAATATTTCAATTTGTTGAAAGTCGGTAGTTTTGTGTGGTTGATAAAATCCTGTACTCATTGAAATTTTCTATCATTTTTCCCCTAATATTTCCTCATCCTCTATGAGAAGGAAGTATTAATTTTATAACCCTTACTTTTTTTTTTAACCAGGCATTAGGTGAAGCTAGGACATTTAGAGTAGGGCTTTAGATAGGTATGTGACCACCTTCCTGTACAATGAGCATTTTCAAATGCTACTGGTTCTGGAAGAAGTTGTTATTTTCACTGGACATTTCCATGGGCTAACTTATCAATTTATCCATGTAACCATTCATCCATCTACCTACTCATCCACCCATTGCTTTACTCATGCATTCAGTAAATATTTATTAAACACCTACTCTGGTCCAGACATTTTGTTGGGGAGAGAGGAGTCATGAAGAGATTCTTTGGAGCACTTATATTGCATAGTTTTGTAATCAGGCATCAGTAATATAAGAATATTGAGGATACACTGATGTAAGTATAGTATAAATAACAAGTATTTTTTGAGAATTCATGGCTTACTTGGCAATGAGCTAAGAGAGTCACATGTAGACAATCATTTAAATCACAGTCACCTTATAGAACAGAGGTAGAAGCTAAAGCTTAGAGAGATTAGAAAAGTAGCCTGAGGTTACAGAGCTAGGCTGGGATTCAGACTGAGATCTACAGAATGCCAGGCCCCACTCTCCTCTTCACCTCTTTGGCCCTGCTGCCTTCTACCCAGAAGGGGCACTTCGGGAGAAGGGAGCACAAAGGAAGTGACATTGATGAGGAATCAGAAGATAGGCTTATAGATTCAGTCTTAAAAGATGCAAAGGAATTTGTTAGGCAGAAGAAAAAAAGGATAGTTTAGGAAACTTGAACATGGGGAAGCAAGAAGAATTTCAGCTCTGAATGGAGAGAGGTATGAAGTGAGAGATGAAACAGAGAAAGGGAGTGGGAGGAACTTGAAACTCACCAAAGGGAGAGACTTTGAATACTCCCTGTGTAGTCCCCAATTCGGGACCAGTCCAGGGCTGGCCTAGGCTAGTGCCTCTGAGTGATCTTCCCCTCCCTCACATGATGGGTAAACTAGTCTTTCCTTAATGTGCCCACAGATTTTGTCTGCACTCTCATTATGACATTGATATCTTTTATAGCTGTACTATTCAATAGGATGACCACCAGCCACGCAAGGCTTTTTTTTTTTTTTTTTTTTTTTTTTGACAGAGTCTCTCTCTGTCACCCAGGCTGGAATGCATTGGCATGATCTCTCTGCCTCCCAGGTTCAAGCAATTCTTGTGTCTCAGCCTTCCAAGTAGCTGGCATTGCAGGCATGCTCCACTACGCCTGGCTGATTTTTTTTGTATTTTAGTAGAGACAGGGTTTCACAATGTTGGCCAGGCTGGTCCTGAACTCCTGGCCTCAAGCAATCCAGTCATCTTAGCCTCCCAAAGTGCTGAGATAACAGGCATTAGCCACCGTGCCCAGCCACACGTGGCTATTTAAAGTGAAATAAAATTAAAGTGCAGTTCCTCTGTTGCCCTAGTCACATTTCAAGTGCTCCATAATCAGGTGTGGCCAGTGGCTCCCATATTGCACAGTGTGAATATAAAACATTTCTTATGTTGCAGAACATCCTTTGAAGGATGCTCCTTTCTAGCCTGTCTCCTGTGCATGGAAAATCACTTGAGGACAGAAGCCATGCTTGAAGGATGCCCTTAATGCCTTGTATGGAACGTGGCAAGGACAAGATGTTCAGTGGCTATTAAGTCAGTAACTTTAGGACTGGAAGAGAACTTTGATCCCATACCCTCATTCAATAGGAAGACTGAGGCTGACACAGTTACTAATAGTGTGTCCTTGACCAAGTAACTTTATACTTAGTGCTTCTCCAGTTTTAAGGTGTGTGTGGATTACCTGGGGTTTTCAATAATGGTACAGATTGTGATCCAGTAGTCCTGGAGTAGAGCATAGATTTTTCATTTCTGAGAAGCTCTCAAGTAATGTGGATGTTTTTTGTTTGTCAACCACACTTAAAGGTAGCAAACCTTTATAATAAGGGGAAAAGACAAAAATAAAACACTAAAGGACAAATCTGGAAAGTCTGGCTGTTGATATGGAGATTTTCCTGGGATATGAATTCATTTTGTGAACACAAGAACACATTTAAGCAACTTATTCATCTATTCCTTTAAGGACACTAAGACATCTCATTTATATTACCTTTTAGAAGATGAAAAAATCAGAGAGAATGTTTAGGATACAGGTGTGAAAAATGTCACCCCTCTATTCCCTGCCAATACCTTCATCATAACCACAATGAAAAGTTACCACCACCACTAACAAAAGCTTAAACTCAAGGAATAATCAATTATGTTCCATTTAGCTAGAGAAATCTTAAAACTAATAGATAAACACACATTTGAAACATGAGTCAGAAAAGAAGCAAAGAGGTCAATGTGATTTTAAGCAACTTCAGGAAGAGAGGTACAGAAGCAACACACTTTTCCCAGGAAGAAAAATCCCTTTACAAGTCTCTTCCTTTTGCAGGTATCGCCTTCAAAACCACATTTGACATAGGTCTAATTTCCTTGCTCAATACCATCATTATTAAATAGCCACAAATCACAAGTAACATGTTTATCATTTCAACACTTCTTCCAAGTTCAGGTTTGAATTATGGATTGTGAAAACATAGATGCTGTTGCTTGGGATGGGGGAAGGAAAATTCTATCAGTGTTCTAGAAAATGAATTTATAATACCATTTGAAAGACAGATTACAAGTGCTCTGAGGTTTTAACTCTTTAAGACCATTTCTCATGTCTGAAACAAGTATGTTTAATTATGCTGCTAACAGCTCTCCTTAATGCTAGAGAGCTGGAGAGAAACACACAGACATTCTCTAGAAAAGGAATAGACATACAGCTCAGGGGGCTGGTTTTGTGGCCAAACTGCAGCAATTTCGTTATTCTGTCTCTTCCCAAATTCAGTGGACCATGGAGGAGTTTGTAGAATGTGCCTTATGAATCAAGTAGACAGATGATGAAATCTGGCTACTGCCTCTTTGTAGCCATTTAATTTTGGCCAAGTCACTTGTTAATATTTTGTGAGCCTTGGCCATATGGGTGATAGTAATACCTAGTTGTTGGATTATAGGAAATATTAAATTAAAATCATGTATATAAAGTGCCAGACACATGGTAACAATTGTTTTAATTGAGGTAGTAATATTCATAATGGTGTTTGGCCTTCATCCCAGGAAAAAGAATTTGTGGGACAGGACATGAGAGTTTTCAAGGACACGGAGAATCAATTCATCCCCTAATCTGCAAAGATGCCCTCTTTTCTATCTCCAAAGGACTCTGTGAAAATGCATACCAGATGTGGCTATAACAATAATGATTTTCGGAGTAGGAGTGATGGTGTGAAGAACAGGGGAGGATGGTGGATATATAAGCCCATTGAACATTATGGTTTATATGTTGCTTATATTAATTAATTTGAGTTAATGTTATTGCATCCCAATATGTACCAGGCAATGTGGTAAACGCTCTCCATGCATCACCTCACTCACTCTTCACAGCAGCCCTGGGAGGTCAGTACTACTATTTTCTATCTAGTACAAGGTTTTTCAACTTCCACGCTATTGCTATTTAGGGCTGGAGGGCTCTTTGCCTGGTATTGTCCTGAGCATTGTAGGATGCTTAGCACCATTTCTTCCCTGCCTCTACTAGCTGTCAATAGCCAACATCTGCAGACCACCCAATAATGTCTGCAGACATTGTCAAGTGTCCTGCTGCAGGGGAACAAGAACCCCTGGTTGAGAAGAATGAAATGAAGTTTAGTGATGTCCCAAGATCATCCAGCCAGCAAGTGTTGTACCAGAATTAGACACAAGGAAGTAAAATTCCATACCCTTAAATACTAAAGCTCTGTTGTCTCCTAGGCTCAGAATAGAAAGTGAAGCTATGTTTCTTGGGTTGGGGTAGAGGGCGTGGCCTTTAGAGCAAAAATTCTGCTGTGAGTAATGAAGATAAAAAGTCATCCAACAATGTGGCCTCATCCAATGTTTCTAGGTATGCATCTACCCCTTAGAAGCCCTGATTCCAACAAGGCTGTCTAGTTACAAATTACTTGAAAATGATTCCTTGGGATTGTTATCTTTCTCAGCCAGCTATTGAGCATTCAGGAGAAATCTGACATTTGACTCTAAATGATTATCTCCTCCTTATTAACAAGACTTGGAAATAGACATCTTTTCGCTCTAAAAACAAAATAAAACAGAAACAAATGTACTTTCAAAGGTGGAGATTTGCCTTCACGGAGGACAATATCATAGGTTCAAAAGGAAAATTAAATAGAACATTTTGATTATGCTCAAATATTTGTTCTATATCCCAAGGAGACCAGTTTCACTTAAATTGGTGATTTCTGAATGATTTGTTAAAATTCAGTCCCTCTTGTCTTTCGAGTCTCATATCTGTAGTTTAGCTGTGCCTATCACAGGTACCTGAGGAAGCCCCTATTATATCATTGCCTATTGCTTTAATAACAAGACTTTCTCATATATGCCTTCCAGTCACAAAGTACATTCATGTTCACCTTAACTAACGTTACCACAGCTGTAGGTAAGATGTGACAACTATCCCGATTTTTACATATGTGGAAACTGAGGCCCAGGGAGTTTGATATGCATCAGTCAACACCTGGCAGATACTGAGCTCCAATTCAGGTCCTATAATTCCAAAAGTGTGGATGAGGGATGGGTGCCTGGTCAGGAGTTGGCATCAGGAAAGAGGTGAGTCTGTCTTTGGGGGTCAACTCCATGTGAGTTTTCCTTTGGGCCTCCAGAGGAACCTTGGAAATGTGCCAGCTAGTGACGACCAAGGTGTTGTGCTTCACAGGCAGTCAGGCCTGGATGTAGCCCAGGGACTTGTGAATGTGTGTCTGTCTTCAATGCCATATACCCTTAGGGGAAAGCAAACACAAGTGTGTCTACACGGGCATGTACACAGTACATTAATAATGCCGGTACTCAAACTTTACAGAGGGCAACAGTCAGAATTGGAGCAAAGGGACTGACCCCAGGAAGAGTCCCCAGTGAGCCTGAGTTGTCTTTAATTATTTAATTATTGTTCAATATGGAGTGCCCACTTCCATAATCACCCATCCCCACCTGTATGCATCTCAAAATGTTCACTCAATTTGCCCATCCCAATAGTACTTCTTCTTGACTACTCTCCAGCTCAACGTTCGTTTCCATCTTTCCTGCCTCAAACTTTTCTTGTCCAGAGTTCATGAGCCTCTGCTCCAGAAACACCAGCAGAATATGAAACCACCAGGTCAGTGATGGAGAATATGTTTTTCTGACGTGTCCACAGCCCCCAGCTGAGTCCTGGCACATAAGAGGCTGGAGGAGTTAAAACTCAGAGACTGAATCAGAACATCAACTGTGGAATCCAAGGCCTGCCACTCACTGGCCCTGTGGCTTTGAGTGAGCCACTGAAGCTGTCTGTGGTAGGTAGAAGAATGATCCCCGAAAGATGTCCAAATCCTAATCCCCAGGACCTGTGATTATGTTACCTTACTTGGCAAGAGGGAATTCTGATGGCAGATTGAATTAAAGTTGCTGCTCTGCTGACCTTAGCATAGAAAGACTATCCTGGGTTATCTAGGTGAGGCCATTATAATCACAAGCATATTTAAAATTGGAAATAAGAGACAGAAAAGAAATCTGTCTTGTCATGCTGTCATGTGAGAAAATTGACCCACTGATGCTAGCTTGGAAGATGGAGGTAAGGGTCATGAGTCCAGAAATGCAGGTGACGTACAGAAGCCCAAAAAATCAAGAAAACGTTTCTTCCCTAGAGCCTCCAGAAGGAATGCAGCCCTGCTGATACCTCACTGCTAGCCCAGGCAGATTCCTGTTGGACTTCTGGCCACCAGAATTGAATGTTAATAAATTTGTGTTGTTTGAAACCACCAAGTGTGATAATTTGCTGTAGCAGGAATAGGAAACTAATATACTTTCTATGCCTCAATTTTTCCATCTGTGAAATGGTGACAATAATAGCACTTGTAAAGAATATTGCTGTAACTATTCACAATAGCAAACACATGGGATTAACCCAAATGCCCATCAATGATAGATTGGATAAAGAAAATGTTGCACATGTACACCATGAAATACTATGCAGTCATAAAAAGGAATGAGATCATGCCCTTTGCAGTGACATGGATGAAGCTGGAAGCCATTATCCTCAGAAAACTAACACAGGAACAGAAAACCAAACACTGCATGTTCTCACTTATAAGTGGGGCATGGTAGTGGGTGCCTGTAATCCCAGCTACTCGGGAGGCTGAGGCAGGACAACTGCTTGAACCTGGGAGGCAGAGGTTGTATAAGCCAAGATGGCACCACTGCACTCCTGCCTGGGCAACAAGAGTGAAACTCCATCTCAACAAACAAACAAACAAACAAACAAATAAACACCAAAAAAAAAACCCACAAAAAAATAAGTGGGAACTAAACAATGAAAACACATGGACACAGGAAGGGAAACAACACACACTGTGGCCTGTCAGGGGAGGGTGCAGAGAGCATCATAAAAAATAGCTAATGTGTGCTGAGCTTAATACCTAGGTGATGGGTTGATAGGTACAGCAAACCACTATGGAACATGTTTGCCTAGGTAACAAACCACGTCCTGCACGTGTACCCTGGAACTTAAAATACAATAAAATTTAAAAAAGAATGCTGCTGTAAAAAATAAATAAAACAGTACATGGAAAGTTCATGGAAGAGAACCTGGCTAAGATAGAGAACACTGGTGTTTATTAAATGTACAACCAATGCCTTGAATGAAAGGATGGATGAATGAATGAACCAAGATATTTGAAGCAAGAAGCACAAAAAGGGGTGAGGACATTTCAATGAAGGATCAAATCTTTGCTAACTTCAGATTGAGTGCTTTGACAGTTAGCTCCTGGCCGTTTGCTATTCTCTGCAATAGGTGAAAGAACGTGGTAGCCAGTCCTTTCCTTGATTTTGCCCTTGGTTTTCCCTATGATGTTTTGAACAGGTTTGCCATTATTCTCTGGGCTTCCACTCTGATCCTCTTGACAGACAGGTGGTTTCAACTCCCTGGAATCTCTTGACCAATAAATAATAAAACTTAATGAAACATTAAACAATTTAAAAACAAGCACTCTGTAATGCTGTGGCAATGGCTGGTGGGATCTTCCTGTCACATTGACGAAATGTGGAATGATGGAGGTGGGGTCTCTGTGCTGTTCCCTAGATTTCCTTTGCTTTCACATCATTCCTATTTGCCTGTGAAAAACAATCCACCCTGAAGAAACCTTGTCTCCATTAAGATGTTTTTTTCCTTTTTTTTTTTTCTTGTTGGCGGTTCCCCCGTCTCAGGCCATCAAGCCTCTAACCTCCAACAGAACAGCCTGCTCTGTCTTCTCTCCCCAGCATTTTCTAAATATTCGCATTCTTCAGATGCCAGCTCCTTCCTTATTTTCTCAATTCTGTATTTGTTTATCCTCAAAAGCTCCTTTGTAGCAGCCCACATGGATCTGGGAAAATGTGGAGGCCAACCCTCTTCCCTCAGGCAGGCGGGTGGGCGGGCCAGAGCCCACCAAGAGTTCCATTTTTCACTCTCCACCTCTGGGGCACTTTCCGAGAACGGAAGCAGCTACAAGGTCCTGTTGGGCCAGGGAGCTGACAGAGCCCTTCCAAGGCAAACCATTTCCCTGAGGATCTGGGTCCTGGTGGGTGCAGGTTCTGTGGAACTGGGGAGATTGTTAAACCGGTAGCTCCCAGTTTTGTAAGTAGAAGCTCTGCATTTTGACCTGACCCCACTCAACCTTAGGGTTCAGGGTGTTTGAAAACCGAGGATCATTCCAAGACAGGACGCACTAAGCATGAACTATGCCCATGAAGTCTACAGTACTCATCCACAGATTAGAAGGTAACTAGAAAGCTTACTACCTTCCCTGCAGCCCCAACTTGGCCTTTGCTCGGGGCTTGGAAACTCGGTGGAAGGAAGCCGGAAGAGCTAGAAAGTAGCAGGCAGTGGACTGAATGTGCCTCCTAAGGCCAGCCCAGGGAAAAGGAGAAGAGAAAGAGGAGGAAAAGGTGTTTCCTTTGTCAACAAGAAGGAATTTTCCATCTCTTCAGCATGGGCTACAACAGGACTTACTTAAGTCCCAGAGTAGGCTGGGGTAGGGGCTCACACCTGTAATCCTAGCACTTTGGGTGGCCGAGGAGGGACGATCACTCCAGCATGGGAGTTTAAAACCAGTCTGGACAAAATACTAAGATCTTGTGTCTACAGAAAAATTTTTTTAACTTAGCAGGGTGTGGTCGTTCACACCTGTAGTCTCTGCTACTTGTGAGTCTGAGGAGGGAGGATCACATAAGCCCAGGAGTTTCAGGCTGCATTGAGCTAGGATTGTACCACTGCACTCCAGCCTGGGCAACAGAGTGAGACTCTCATTTATTAAGAACCAAAAACGTCCCAGAGTTGGATTTAGAATCATTTCTCTTTTGAGGGGTGGGGGATGAGTCATCTTCCTATTTCATATTCTTTAACATTCCCCCACTGCCTTTAGAAGCTGAGACGTCTTTGCAGAGCTCAGTGGTATCTGCTGTATCCATTTCTTCTACACAATTGTCAGTCAGTTGTTCTAAACTATTAATGGGTCCCTCTAAACTCTTCATGCCTTTGAGACTTTGTGCCTTTATAAAAACTCTGCCTGTGACGCTGTCCTCCTTTTCCTACCCAGATAATTCTTATTCGCCCTTAAAACTCAATGAAGCTGACTTCCCCAGCTTGGCTAGAGGGCCATTCCCTGTATTCTCATGGTGGAACTGGAGGGTGCTGGGTTTGCTGGGTACATATAAGGTTACAGGATTCACAAATGTTAATTGTCTCCAGCATTTTGCATATGATAACCCATGTATTCCCTTTCACTACTCTGTAGTAAGTAATATTATAAAACCCATTTTATAGATTAGGAACCTAAGTCCAGAGAGCTTAAGGAACTTGCCCAAAGTTGCAAAGCAGGTAAAAGGCAGAGCTAGTATATGGCCTTTAGCAGCCCACCTGTAGTATGAAGAGTGTGAACTCTGTAGACAGCCAGAAGGGGATTGTAATTCCACTAGATTCTCACCAGCTGTGTGACCTTAGGTTACTCAACTTATCTAAACTTTAGGTGCCACATTTTAAAAATGGGATTATAAAGAGTATCTATTAATACATGAAGAGGTCATAGTGGTGATGATGGTTAAAAATATAATGTATTCTAAGCACCTGGAGTGGAGGAGTCCCTCAGTTAAGACTTGACAACAATAATGTTATTACTACTAACAATAATTAGTATTCTCCCTTCACAACTCTCATGTCACTAGACCTAATCATCTCCTTCGTCCCCACACAGGACAGGAACTGTGTTGTTTTAACCGCTTATGCAGTGCCTAATACAGAGTTTGGCAGATATTTGGAGTTCCATAACTGTTTAGGAATAAATGACTGTTTCAAATCTAACATACTTAGCACACGAGGCACTTCTTGAGTGTTCAATTTATATTAATCATAACATTATTATTATTTACTTGGATGGTTTAATGTAGATACACCTCTGATGGGAAAAAGGGATATTCTATTTTTATCATATTTAATGAAGGCAGTCACACCTTCTAGTTGATTCAGAAGAAATACTGCAAATTTTGCTGCCATGTCCACCAAAGAGCAACAGCATGGCTCATCCTTGTGTCATTCAATTAATTAAGATGTCTTATTTTGTTGTTCAAAACAGTGGTGGGGGCTGTGAAAATGTCAAATGGGGTAACAGTCAAAACAGTCCAATCATTTACCCTGCAATGAGAATCACTAACCACAGGGCCAGGGTCAATATTAGGGCGAGTTACATATCAATTGGAAGTCATCGGGGCCAGGGTCAATATTAGGGCAAGTTACATATCAATTGGGAGTTATTAGTCTCTGTCCTTCCTAGTTCTGGGAGAGCAGATTGGCCCTCAGCCCACTCATATGAGTGGGGAGACAGTGGCATGGACTCTGACCGTGAAAAACAAGACACTAGAAGGTTTATGCTCCCAGAGCTTAAAGGTCAAACCACGATGTGGTTACAATGTCTGCGCTTTCCGGATACGCTGTCCACAGGGATGAGCAAAGTCCAGCTTGCAGGAAGGCCTGTGCTCAAATAACAACAGAGGCTTCAGGCACTCTTCCTGGTCTTCCAGTAGGGCTCTGGAAATGGCAGAGCAAAGTGTTTAGGGGCCCAGTAGGGCTGGTGGAATGAGGGGAAGGTTGTCACTCCCAGCACTAACCCCAATCGCTACTGTTTGCAGAACACACACTGTGTACTGGACACTGTATGAGGCCTTTTATAAGTGACATCACTTAACCTTCACAGATGTCCCCAGAAGGGGTATGAGTGGATTCTTTCTATAATGATACAAACAAGGAAGCTGAAAAGTTGGAGTGCCCAAGCTGAGCAACTTGTGGGCTGCAGAGCTTTCCACCCTAATGCTGATTGCCTTTGAGCTCAGCCGTTAGATGGATACGGGGAGCTGCTTAGTTCAAACTCATCTTCTCCTTTCTCTGCTCAGACTGTGATTTTGTCCAGAACAGCAAGGTGCTCACTGCCCTGGGAAATGCTCACTCTCCCAGAATTCCTTGCAGCTGGGGTAGCCATGGTACAAGATTGTCAGTGAAGTTTAAGGAAACCCTGTTGGGACAGGGCATGTGCTGTTAAACACACACTTCCCTGGAAGAAGTGGGACAGGTTCAGCCCATCTATTCCTTTTCCTTTGTCTGCCTGGAATGCAGCCCTTAAGCCTGGAGTGGCAGAAGCCCTTTGTTTAGAGCCAAGCTCTGTTGCCCAGGCGGGAGTGCAGTGGTAACGTCCTAGCTCACTGCAGCCTTGAACTCCTAGGCTCATGTGATCCTCCCACCTCAGCTTCCCAGCAGCTGGGACTAGAGGGGCTTGTCACCACACCAGGACAATGCTTTTAATTTTTTTATAGAGACAGGGTTTCTCTATGTTGCCCAGGCTGGTCCTGAACTCCTGGCCTCAAGTGATTCTCCCACCCTGGCTGGGATTACAGGTGTGAGCCACCACACCCGGCGGCAGAAGGCTCTTCACGCCCATAAGGGAAAGGCAAGAAAACCTTACAGACCTCAGAACTGAGATCCTGGAGTGGCTGGAGCAAGGTAAGGTATACCACTAGACCTTAGGGTTTTTATTGCTACAGCAAAAGCAGCCACCAGCTAAGCAGGCAGCCCATTTGCGTCCTACGCTTTGTCCTGCTCTTCAAGTGGACTCAGGGTGTACCTTGCAAGCTACATCTCAAGGTGTTCCAGTCCATGTCTTTGGGGAGGAGGAAAAAATAAGATATCAAACAAATATAAAATGAAGAAAGGTGTAATCTCTAACCAGCTGGAACTTGGCCTCAGTAACAAGCTCTTCAAGACTTGTTCTACCGTCCAATTATTCTCTCTTGAGCTGGGGAAACTGGTTTTGCTCGGAATGGCCAGCTTCCACTGCTGGGCCGGTTTTAGCAGTCAGCTCCGACCCTCTAATTGCACTTATCATGTACTAATTAGCATTTAATAAGCAGCAACTGTGCATCTATTCCTGAAACAATAAAGAGACCTCATCCCCACTTCAAAGATGAAGAAACTCAGATTAGGACGTTAGCAGCAACAAGAATAAAGGGCCACACATGCCTAATCAGAGTTAATGGCACAGTTAGAACCCAGGGCTTCCCAATCTGGAATCTGGTTGGGGGCAAGGAGGCTTCATAATTAGCTACCACGATTCCTCCTGGAGTCACTCACGAGGGTGGAATAATTAACACAGGCACGATTCCTTTCAACAGGTGCCAAGACCTAGGTATCTAGATGCACATTACGAGGCCTGGAACGCTCTTTCTCCAGGTGAGTTCTTGGGGCTGTGAAACTGCAGTGTTGGGTGGGGACCCCCCAACCCCGGCCTTGCTGTAGGATAACTGACTTTGGCAGGCGTGAGTGGGACCGTGTGGTTTGGACACACTTTCAGAGTGTGCACGAGGCCTGTGCCAGGGATTTGGTGAGCAGTAGGCTGTGTTTTACAATCTTATCCTTGCTCTGACACTCTCAGCTGGGACTTGATGCCTCTGTCTGGGGATTAGTGAGGCCAGCGGTCCTCAAAGTGGGGTTCCCTGGGCTGGCAGCATCACCTGAGAACTTGCTGAACATAAAACCCCCAGGCCTTAGCCCAGATACAATGAATCAGAGACTTTACCGGGAGGCCCCCCACCCCCCGGGAATCTGATAGACACTCGAGCTTGAGAAGCACTGGCCTAAACCTAAAACAGGAAGGAGATTTCTTCCCAACATCAGCAGGGAGTGGTGAGTGGAAAGAGGAAAACTCGGGCCCCCTCTCTCAGATCTGCCCTTCTAGAGCAAAGACCTCCCCTGGGCTGCTCATTTAGTCTCTCACCGTCTCACGGAGCTGCTCGTGCTTGGGGACCACCCTACAAAGAACAGCGTTCTTATCTGGATGTGACATCTCTCCCACCTTTGTCCTCACTGTTAACCTCTACAGAATGTTCCTCCTCTTGCAGGAAGCCTTCCCAGAGCTCCACCAGCTCATAATTGCTGGTAGAGATGTGAACTTCTGTTAAAATTACTTGTTACGTGTCATTCTTTCCCTAAACTATGCCATCCATGAGGACAGGCCTCAGATGTTAGCATACAGTAGTTTGTACGTAGTTTGTACACAGTATTTCTTCCATGACATTCAGCCACTCAGTGTTTTCCAACTTCTAACATAAATTCAGTAAATATTTTTGTGTGTTAATTTGAAGAACTCACCCAGTGTTAAATTTTCTTATATATATCTTCTTTTTTATTTCATTTTATTTTGAAACAGAGTCTTGCTCTGTTGCCCAGGCTGGAGTGCAGTGGTGTGATCTCAGCTCACTGTAACCTCCGCCTCCCGGGTTCAAGCGATTCTCCTGTCTCAGCCTCCCCAGTAGCTGGTATTACAGGTGTGCGCCATTACACCTGGCTAATTTTTGTATTTTTAGTAGAGATGGGGTTTCACTATGTTGGTCAGGCTGATCTTGAACTCCTGACTTCAGGTGACCCAACCGCCTCACCCTCCGCAAGTGCTGGGATTACAGGCGTGAGCCACTGTGCCAGGCCTACCCTTTATTTTTATCCCTCCCATTTTGGTTATGTAGAGAGGGGATTTTTAATTTTCTCCTCATTTTCCCCAATAGAAGTGTGTCTTCACTTAACAATCTGATTCCCTTTACCATGTATAACAAGGTTTTGCTGAACTTTTAGACCCAGTGTTGTTCCATCATTTTTCCAAACATCTATTTGCCAGATGTGAGTAGAAAAATGCTAGAGAAAAATTTTAAATCACAAATAGATTAAGTTTTTCTGATATCTATAACATGGGTTGGGATACAGATTTCAAATAATCAAGAGGATCCATACCTATTAGAGATGGTTTGTCAGTACTATTCAGAGACCACTACCCTGGGTGAGTCCCTATGCAGCATGGAGGTCAGAAAAGGGCCAAAGTGTGTGTTGAGATGTCTGGAAAGACTTGAAGAAAGGCAGTCGGGAGGCCAAGAAACTGTCTCCTTAGGGTTGAACGTTAGAAACTGTCACTTCATTTACTGATCACCTACTCATCACTGGGGATGAAATTAACACGGGCCCTGCCTGTTGGAATCTCAGGGTTTGGTTAGGGAAATGGATAACCGAAACCTGCAGTCCTATCCCATTTGGTAGATGCAGAGGGAAATACAGAGGCTTCAGGAACATTCGCACCACCCACAGTGGTGAAGGCAACGCTTCCTGGAGAAAAGTGACTTCTGAATAAGTATCTGAAATTTGCGTAGGAGTCAGCAGTGAAGAGAAGGAGTACAAAGGGGCCTGGTACATGTTCCATGGGAAAATCCACGAGTTGAGCAAGACTCAGAGGCTCGAGAAAGAAGTTTCCTTTAAGCAGGTCTTGTTGTGTGAGTTGCAAAGCTGCAGCCCTCTCAGGAAATGGTTCTCCAATTTGAGATCTATTAGAATCCACTGAAGGGTGTGTTAAGACTCAGATTGTCGGGCCCTCCTGCAGAGTTTCTAATTCTGTGGCTCTGAGGTGGGGCTGACAATCTACATTTCTAACTAGTTTCCAGCTGCTGCTGCTGCTGCTGGTGATCTGGAAAGCACACTTGGAGAATCTCTGGTCTAAGGGAAGGAAAAATTCCCAAATATACAGGCTCATATTGTCTTTAATGCAAACCTGAGCCCCATGAAGGGGTCTACTCTTATTCTGATTTTACAGATGAAAAATATAGTCAGTGAAGTTGAATCAGTAACCCAGATCCCAAAGGTAGCAGATGTTGAAACTGGTATTATTCATCTTCTTTGAATTGGTCCAAGCTACTTCCCAACTACCTCTGTGTCTCAGGCCAGCAATAGAAAAGGGGAGTGGCTGCAAATTAAGACAGCAGACTGTCCTGCAGCTATTTGATAAGTGATATTTCAGAGTGACTTGGGGGGTGGGGGACGCAGAGGGACTTATAGCCACCTGCTCCTGCCTCATCCTTTTTTTCCTTGGAAGGGACTGAAGCCTGGGGAGAATTTACTTGTGGTCGGCCGAGGAAGTGAATCCTGCAATCTGCACACATCGTTTCAGAGAAGATCACTAAGACAAATGTTGAGTCAACAACACGGTAAAAGCTGATTATCAGCTATTTAATCTCTATTAAAGATTTTGCAAACAATTTGAGTTCCTTGAAGGAAGAGTAAACTCACCTCTTTGGTTTTTTTTTTTTTGAGTGTTCATCAGTGACATTTATGAATATTTATTTTGTGCTGAGCTCTGTGATTCATACCCCAGACAGACATGGTTGGACACCTTACAGAATCAAACTAAATAAGTGGTCATAACAGAGCACCCGAATAGCAGGCAACAGCTAGCCCACATAGGTCCTTGGAAGACTCGGAAACAAGTTGCAAAATGATGCCCTTTCTGAAAAGAACTATTAGATGTCACTGTTTAATATGGTAGCCACTAGCCACTGGTGACTAGCTAAATTTAAATTAATTAAAATGGATTAAATGTAAAATCGGGTTCCTCAGGCATACTAGCCACATTTGAAATATTCAGAAGCCACCTGTGAGCAGTGCTACTGAATTGGACGTTGCAGATTAGCTTAGACAAACAGACACTGTTTTCTATTCGTTGCCCTTGTTCTTATTTTTTTTCTCTCTTTTTCCACCTTCTCTCTTTTTTTTATACTTTAAGTTCTGGAGTACATGTGCAGATTGTGCAGGTTTGTTACAAAGGTATATACATGCCACGGTGGTTTGCTGCATCCATCCCCCCATCACCCATATTAGGTATTTCTCCTAATGTTATCCCTCCCCAATACCCCACCCCCTGCTATTCCTCCCCTAGCCCGCCACCCCCCAACAGGCCCTGGTGTGTGATGTTCCCCTCCCTGTGTCCATGTGTTCTCATTGTTCAGCACCCACTTACGAATGAGAACATGCAGTGTTTGGTTTTCTGTTCTTGTGTTGGTTTGCTGAGGATGATGGTTTCCAGTTTCATCCATGTCCCTGCAAGGGACATGAACTCATCCTTTTTTATTGCTGCATAGTATTCCATGGTATATATGTGCCACATTTTCTTTATCCAGTCTATCATTGATGGGCATTTGGGTTGGTTCCAAGTCTTTGCTAATATAAACAGTGCTGCAGTAAACATATGTGTGCATGTGTCTTTATAATAGGACAATTTATAATCCTTTGGGTATATACCCAGTAATGAGATTGCTGGGTCAAATGGTATTTCTATTTCTAGATCCTTGAGGAGTCGCCACACTGTCTTCCCCAATGGTTGAATTAATTTATACTCCCAACAACAGTGTAAAAGCGTTCTTATTTCTCCCCATCCTCTCCAGCATCTGTTGTCTCCTGATTGTTTAATGATCGGCATTCTAACTAGCATGAGATGGTATCTCAATGTGGTTTTGATCTGCACTTCTCTAATGACCAGTTGATGTTGAGCATTTTTTTAATATGTTTGTTGGCTGCATAAATGTCTTCTTTTGAAAAGTGTCTGTTCATATCCTTTGCCCACTTTTTGATAGGTTTGTTTGTTTTTTTCTTGTAAATTTGTTTTAGTTCTTTATAGATTCTGGATCTTAACCCTTTGTCAGATGGGTAGCTTACAAAAATTTTTTCCCTTTCTGTTGGTTGCCAGTTCACTGTAATGATTGTTTCTTTTCCTGTGCAGAAGCTCTTAAGTTTAATTAGATCCCGTTTGTCTATTTTGGTTTTTGTTGTCATTGCTTTTGGTGTTTTAGTCATGAAGTCCTTGCCTATGCCTATGTCCTGAATGGTATTCCCATGTAGTTTAATTAGATCCCATTTGTCTATTTTGGTTTTTGTTGTCATTGCTTTTGGTGTTTTAGTCATGAAGTCCTTGCCTATGCCTATGTCCTGAATGGTATTCCCATGTTTTATTCTAGGGTGTTTATGGTATTAGGGCTTATGTTTAGATCTTTAATCCATCTGGAGTTAATTTTTGTATAAGGTATAAGGAAGGGATCCAGTTTCTGCTTTCTGCACATGGCTACCCAGTTTTCCTAACATCATTTATTAAACAGGGAATCCTTTCTCCTTTGCTAGTTTTTGTCCGGTTTGTCAAAGATCAGACGGTTGTAGATGTGTGGTGTTACTTCAGAGGCCCTTGTTCTGCTCCATTGCTCTACATCTCTGTTTTGGTACCAGTACCATGCTGTTTTCATTACTGTAGCCTTGTAATGTAGTTTGAAGTCAGGTAGCATGATGCCCCCATCTTTTTTCTTTTTACTTAAGATTATTTTGGCTATGTGGGCTCTGTTTTGGTTCCATATGAAGTTTAAGGTGTTTTTTTCCAGTTCTGTGAAGAAGATCAGTGGTAACTTGATGGGGATAGCATTGAATCTTTAAATTACTTTAGACAATATGGCCATTTTCACAATATTGATTCTTCCTAATCATGAGCATGGAATGTTTTCCCATCTGTTTGTGTCCTCTCTCATTTCCTTCAGCAGTGGTTTGTAGTTCTCCTTGAAGAGGTCCTTCATGTCTCTTGTTAGTTGTATTCCTAGGTATTTTATTCTCTTTGTAGCAATTGTAAATGGGAGTTCACTGATGATTTGACTCTCTGTTAGTCTGTTATTGGTGTGTAGGAATGCTTGTGATTTTTGCACATTGAGTTTGTATCCTGAGACTTTGCTGAAGTTGCTTATCATCTCACTTCTTTGTTATATGCACTGAACAATTATGCACGCGCGCACACACACACACACACACACACATATACACATTGAGTGCAGCGTTAAATGTGTCTACTAGATGACAATGTATTTCTAGATGGCCGCACAGAAATAAGATTCAACATGTATAAATTTGTGCATATGGAGGGTTCTGTGTCTTAGCTGATCTTACAGCAAGAAACACACACACAAGGAGACATACTAAGGAGTTACTAAGAGGTGCTAACCTTTGTTAAGCATTTTCCAGTGCTCCAGAACTTGCAGAAATCAAGGCCTTCTCTTATTTAATACTCACTGCCAGCCTCCAAGGGAAGTGCTACGTTATCTTCCTCTTGCAGATGAGGAAACGGAGGCCTGAAGGAGCAAAACAAGGGCTGATGCTTGCAGAGCTGACATTTAAACCCGGATTTGTGAAACGAGATGGAGAGAGTCTCATTCTTTACTTTCCATCCTTGTGAACCTCTAGAATTGCAAACCATTTATTCCAAAGTAAAAAAATATAAGACTAAAATAAGAAAACGCATGTTCATTGAACTTTGTACATTAGGTCCTTACCCACTGGGATCCACTACCAGCCTCAACATTCTGCCAGCCCCACCCTGCATAGTATCAGTATAGCAGGAAGTGCCCATGGTGCTCGGCACTTCTAGACTTGAGGGTGGTGTCTGAGACATGGACGATAGGTGATGGCTATGGGAGGTGGGGTACAAAAGCTTTTGGAGATGCTGCTGAAGTTCCTGTGGCCACCCAGACACAGAGCCCTCCTCACTCCTCAGCCCTCTATAGGAGCTTGTCAGTGAAACTCCTGCTGTCACAAGGAGCAAGTCCAGCTCAGGGAGATGGGAGGGGGAACTTGGGGAGGGCATAGCCCTTGATATGTGGTTATACAACTCTCTGTGGTCACTGATGGGGCACATTCAAGGTGGACAGTGTCAGCTGATGACAGGAGAATGCATAGATTTCAGTGTTCTCTGAAGACCACCTAGAACATAAAGTCCATTGCATTCCACTGGTGTTTCCTGAGCACCTACTTTATACCTGGCATTGGACTCATTAGTGGAGCTTGAGTTCTAGCCTCAAGGGCTGACTCAGCAGAGACAGGATTGCCTCCTGGTCGTGAGCCTGGGCCCTCGTCCAGGAGAGCCTCGTTTTGAAACTTGCTCCACTGCTCAGTAGCTCTGTGACTTTAGGCAGGTGAGTGAATCTCTGTGTCTCTGTTTCCCCATCTGAAATAAGGGGACTCAAAGAGAACCCACTTCCTATTGTTGTTCTGAGGGCTAGATGAGCTCATATTTGAAAAGCATCGTACCCGACACATAATATGCCATCAACAAATACTGGCTGCCTGTATGATTGTTACTTGTAGGCATTGTAACTCCAGTTTCTCTCTCTACTGTTTAGTGGCCTTGAGTTGACTTGACAAATTCTTTTTTTCTTCCTCTAAGCATCAGGCCCTTCATCTCTAAAACAGAAAGAGTAGATATGTAAACTAGTTCAGAGGTTCTTAAACGTTCCTGATTTTGGTTGTGGAGTCTTGTTCAAACAAAATCATCATGGCAATGCCTGAAAGTGGAGTTTTTATGGCTGTTTTACATAAAGTCTTGCACTTTATTCATAGCCTCAAACTTTTTTGAGACTCTTAGAGCCTTAGTTTCCTCTTCTGAAAATGAGACCATTCGTAGAACTGACCTCATGGAGTTGCTGCAATGAGAAAATACATGGTGCATGTAAAGTGTTTAGCTCCTACGAGATGTCTTGTTTATCCTGCCTGCCACCATGTCTTGTATTTGGGGAGAACTTCTCACCCACTGCTGTGGCCCCAGAGGTTCCACCGTGGAAACAGGTCCTTGCGGGCCACCTCAGAAAAACACTGGATAGATGCTAACACCCCTCTGCCTCTACTGGTGCAAGCATCATGACTGATAATCGGGCTCCCAGCAAGCAGATGTAAAGCATGTGCTTAGAAGTACTCAGAGCTCTTGTCAGACAGTTAGGCTCAGTGAAGGCTACAGATCAATGGGCTTTTCAATATGCCAATATGTTTCTACTCACAATCTAGCCTACTAGTGTGAATATTAGCAGTAGCATGATGGTGGTGCATTTGGGGAATAAGCTGGGGCAGAGGACACAGAATCTCTACCGGGTTCTTTAAACAAGCATTCTTAAAATGTAGAGATCTTTCTCCTGCTCCAGAAAGTTAGATTTATTGAGCTGAGTCAAATAACTGTACATCCTGATGGCACCGTTGCAATCATTGATCAGCTCTGAAGCTCTCCTGCACGTTGCATTGCCATTTCAATAAAGAGCGTGTTCTCAGAAATCGGTGTGATCTGGTAATGGCCTATGGGCTGGGTCCTGCCCACTGGAGAGAGAGGCATTCTAGAAGATAGGCAACCAGTGGGCGAGAGACACTTGAGCACCCAGGATGGTTTCTAGCTGAGCTGCTCTCAGCTAGTGTGTATCTGGCTAAGTGAGCCAGACTCTGCGGTGAAATATCCCAGAGGATGCTTCTCAATACTCAGCACGAGAAGGGAAGGGGAAAAGAAGAGCTTGGTCATGATCGTTTGGTTTTAAAATCGAGAACATTAAATTTTCAGTACCAATTTGGATTTGGTAAACATGGTGCAGTCTTTGCCCATTGCTTGATGTATGTTGCACACTTCTACTTCATGCTTAATTGTGGGTATGTGGTACGTGCAGTGTGTGCTTGTCTATGTGTGTGGGGGTCTTTGTGTGCATCTTAGAGTACATCCAAATTAGGTGTGGGTTTCTTTGCAAAAAACATATCTTAGCACTTATAAAAGCAATAGTCCCGAGAATGAGGCCTGATTCACGGTCTAAGTACAGCAAAGGTTTCCTAAATTTGGTTTATGTTTTAAAATTAATTTTCTTATAAAACAACCACAAAGTAATTACAAATCTTTTTTTTAACATCTAGAGGAGTATTAAAAAAAAACAACAAAAACCTATCTGTTATTCTTTCCCATAGTCCAAACTTTCCCTAGAGGAAATTTCTGCTGACATTTTAGTGAATCCATACCTTTAGTGAATCCGTATATTTTCTGTACTCATACACATGGTTATTTATGTACTTTTAAATAAAGATAATCATATTATTTATACCGTTTTTCAATTTTGTTGATTCATTTAGTAATATTTGACTTGAATTTGGATCGAATTCCTATCAGATTTCAAGTTAAGAGTGAGGAAGTCATTATGAGCTTTTAGTGAAGTTGAAAACTAGGGAAATGGTCAATGTTGATGCTGTAAAGGGAAAGCAGAAATGAAAACTAAAAATATGAACCGAAACTGAGGAGGAGACAGGTCAGAGGAGCAGCAGCACTAGATCTGAGTGGAATGAGCAGGATTTGATGAATCTGTCATCAAATATAGGATGAGTTGCTTTTGGTGGGGGTCGACAAGAGAGACAATAATGGCCGTTCTGCAAGGGTCACCCCCAGTGAACCACCTCCTGGTTTTCACATACTTGTGGGATCACTTTTGAATGAAATCTGAGCTGGCCTGGCACTCATGTTAAGCTGTCAAATGCAGAGGAAGTGATATAATGTTGATTTCAGGCCCAGCCTTTAAGAGGACTGTCACTTTTGCTTCTTACTTAATGAAATGTTCACTCTTGGGAGGCCTGAGTCACCCTACAAGAAGTCTAGCTACTCATCTGGAAAGGCCACATAGAAAGGAACAGTCCTGAGATGGCAAGAACAGAATGAGAGCCATCACAGGGTTCCTGTTGCAGATGACTCCACCGCAGCCACCACTTGATGAGAGACCCTAAGTGAGACCAGCGTAAGAACCACCCGGCTAAGCCCAGTTAACCAACAAATCGAGAATAAAATGCTGTGTTTTTTTGTTTTAACAGATCTTCTTTTTGCAGTCATTTGTTGCACAGCAATAAAGGACTAAACACGTAGGTAGTGGCTGGAGTACGTATTCTTTTCAAACATGTTTACAACAAGCGTGATACATTCTCAGGCAATAAAGAAATCTGTAAGAATGGCCACTACAATGTAAGGCTCTTGCACATGGGTTTCAAAAGTGGTCAGCTCCATGATCAACATGTTAAGTTTTTAGCTGAATTTGGTTTTGGAATTCCTTTGATAGAATAGAAAGAGGAAGACTACAATTTTATCCCTGGCCAGCACCTATTCTAAACAAGAATAGAATAGAATTATAAACAAGAAACAAGCCTACATCTTCTTAAATGGCGGCATAAGCTATAGGGAGACAGATGAACAGACCTCGATCTAGGGGTGTTTGTTAATTATATAGCAAAAAGTGAAAAATAAAACAGAAGACCAAAAGAAAAGCATCAAGACAATCTAGAACGATTCTGTATTCTGAAAGATAAAACGATTTGTAAGCAAATCACTTGTCTCACTCCCTAGGACATCGGTTGGCATAATTAGTTAATTCTTGGAAAGAGTTATGTGTGTCTTCTTTATTAATTGACATTTTCCTTTAACAAGGAACATAAGGACCAGGAAAAAGTGTCATCACCAGAGAGTAATGGGTTTTCTTTTGAGAAGCCCATGTGTTTAATGAGGATAGTATCTTTCATCCTGCAGCATTCCAAAGGTATTTAGAAACTTTATGGGGCTTGAAATGGAGCCACCTCTGGCATGAAACCCGGGAACACCTCTCGCCATTTGAGGACAGGATGTGCAGATGCCAACCGAAACTACCCAGAGCACATAATTACCAGTTGGAATTATCAATTACCAACTGGAATGGGTCCAGGGCGCAGGCTCAACTCCTGTGACAAACATCAAGGGCTATTTAAAGACCACACATAGTTTGATATCTTTGCTTTGGCTTCATCACCATCTGGGACCCCAGAGAAGGGTATATATTAAATAGATTAAGTCTTCCCTGGTGGCCAGTGTTGGATTTGCACTCACAGAAAAAGAGACCTCAGAGTTAGGCCCGTGAACCACATTTGACCCTGCTGCCCACCTGGTCTGGGGATATGAGCGGCAAGCTTTGAAGAACAGAGGATGCTGAAAGCTCTGATGTGGTCTGTTCTATCTGCTCCCGTCTGGGAAGCCACAGTGTAAACCAGCCAGGTGCCTGGAATACTCTAGTAAAAATATGCAAAGACATAGGGGTGCTGAGAGATGAATGGAACAACTTGAGAGACAGTCCAAACATGAGCTGGGGCACATGCCTGACTCACACGCATGGCTGGCATGTGACCGTGCCTCTGAATGTGATCTGGACGGCACATGTGTTGGGATCTGTTTGTGAGTTCATACTGGCCATACACATATGATTTTGAGTTTGTTTGCTTGTTTGCCTTTCAGTGTTATTTATTTATTCAACAAATAGCTACTGCCAGACAGCAGTACAAAGCAGAGCAAACTAAATAAGGCTCAGTCCTCCAGAGCTTAAAGTCAAGTAATGGGCAAGAGAGGGAATCAGATAATTCTAATTCCATGTGATAGCAGTGTAAAGCAGTTAGTTGCAAATGAGTTTTCTAGTATGAATGCTCATGTCCAGCACAGTGTATGTAAGAGTGCATGACTATGTTATAGTGCATTTGGTAAATCACAGAAGTGTGCCAAGTGGTTCCAGCAAATTTTGGCCATTGGAACACTGTTTGGTGATGCTAGGGTCATAAATGGAGCCTGAGAGATGTGGTTGGAAGGTGGGAGGTAGAGGTACGAACAGGATACTGAAATCTAAAATCTCACGCCACAGTTACTCCACCCCCATCCCTCTCCATGAATAAATTGACACAGACTGGATTTCAAGTTTAGTATACAGGGAACAGTGTGATTGTTACTGGGAATAATGTTGTGGTCTATAAAGAGATCTAGTGTTTTGTGTGTGTGAGTGTGTGTGTGTGTGTGTGTGTGTTTTTCCTTGTCTTACCTTCGAATGACTTTCTGGGTTACAAGGTAAGTTGACACCCTCTGAAAACCTGGAAACATAAGGATTCTGCAGTTAGTTGCTGCTAGATTGAGGAACTTTATTCTGATTTGGGTTAAGTAAATCATGTGCAGAAAGAAGAAAAAAGAAGAAGGAAAGAGTAATGCACATTTGTTTCCTGCCAACTGCTTTTAGGCATTGATCTAAGCAGTTTTGTATATGTTGTCTCTTAAGCCTAAAAACCTTCCCAAGGGAGGTGTTATGACATCCATTTGCAAAGAGGCTGAGGATCAGGTGAAGTATCTGAAATCCTGTGCATTTTTATTTCCAGCTTTCTTCTTCTCTCCACCATTGACTAGGTGCTCATTACCTGGATTCTTGTCATAATCTCTGAAGTTCAGAGACTTTCTCAGTTGGAGCCCCTTATTTGAACCGCTTAATACAGAACATGATTTGAATAATGACTTTTCCCAATGCTTCCAAGGATGGAACATAACTAGAACCATTCTCAGTGTAGAAAAGAGAAATTCATCCAATAATTAGAATTCTTCTAGAATTCTAGATGCAGAAGACAGAAGTTTGTTCATTGCATGCAGTGGATGCCTCGGAGCCACTTCTCCTCTTTTATAAAACTCCACCTCTTCCAGAGGCTTCTCAAATGAGGTTCCTGAGCGCTGCTGGATACAAGCCTATCCCCTTCTGAAAAGTCTCCTTTTGACTTTCATTGGCTTCCCTTGATCATGTGGGTCTCTTGCTAATGCCCCCACCTCAGAGCCACCTTCCTGAAGTAGATCTTCTATTCCCATTAGTCTCTGCATCCTAGTTATTTTCTCTCTAGTAATTATTACAAATAATATGTACAGTATTTATTTGTTTGATTATTTGTAATTGATCCCCTCTCATTGGTAGGTAAATTCCACAAAGGGCAGAGGCTTATCTTTCTTGTTTACCACTGGATTGCCAGCATTTATATCACGAGTGGATAGTATGTTATCAGTAAATTTCAGTGGGGTTAACTAAGTATCAATCAATCATAGGATACATCAAGTCCCAGTTAGAACATTGCATATATAAAATAAAATAGTTATGCATAACCCTCCTCCTCCTACACACACACACGCACACGCACATCAGAAACATTTGTGTCTTGATATTTCTCTCCTTTTCATTAACTTCTTGAACTTAGTATGCCATGAAACTGTTCTTCCCAACCAGCAGAATCATCAAATATTCAGCCCAGTTTATCTTTGCCTGCTCAGATCTTGTTAGCCTGAAGTCCTCCGTATAGTCTTTTGGGAAGAACAGGGATCTCCTGGATGAATGGCAGGAAGCCTCCAGCTCAGGGTGGGAAGTGATGGAGAAGGATGGGGCGGAAAAGGAAATAGGCCCCCCTCAAGCCACTGAAAGAATGATGGCTGCATCTCCTAGGTATTGACAACATCTGCTTGGCTTAGAGTTGGTCACAGTCAGTCTGTGTCTTCAGCAGGAGGAGCTCACTGGCACTTTTGAGAACAGCACACACTAGCAGTTATGCAGGGAACAGACTGTTGGGACAGAGTGAATTTCCAGGCAGCTGGCCTGCCCAGACCTGCAGCTCCCACCCTGCGTTCAGGCACGCATGTGTGGCAGCCCCACTGTGATAAATTGGAACGTTCTCAGCCTTGTGAAATCAGGGAAGTTTTCCATCGGCCTTCATCTTGCAGCAATTCCATTTCATTTTTATTTGTCAGATTTTGGGTTTGCTCTGATTTCAGTCAGTGCTAAAATGAGTATTAGCATGCTCCTTTGTGAATACCTAAAAAAATTAAAATGTCTACAGAAGGTATATATTTATTCATGCACAATACACATATATCTCTATATTGCTTCTCCCAGTGAAGCTATAGTGATATCCTACCAATAGCTAATGTTTTTGAAAGCTGTGGCTGACACCACGCAAAGTGGATTATGGAGCAAGATAGCTAGATTTAGCAAACAAGAATAAAAGACATGACTTAAGTATAAGTAGCATGTCCTATAATGCTTCATGGTACATATTTATGTAAGCTAAACAATATGTTGTTGTTGTTGTTTTTTAGCCCGCAATTCATATTTATCTTGGAATTTTCTACTTTACCAGGTGACCTTATTTGTGGATGTGTCAGTTTCCTAAATGTACTATAAACAAAATTACCACAAACTGGGAGGCTTTATACAATCAACCAGAAAAAATGTATTCTCTGCAGTTCTGGAGAATACAAGCCTGAAATCAAGGTGTCAGCAGGGCCATGTGTGCCCTCTGAGAGTCCGTAGCATCCTTCTTTCCTGTTTCCTCCTAGCTCCTGGTGGTAGCCAGAAGTCTTGAATATCCTGTTCCTTGCAGTGGCTTCACTCCGATCGCTATCTCCATCATCACATGGTGTTCTCACTGTGTGCCTGTCTCTCGTTCTCTTCTCTTCTTCCAGTAAGAACATCATTCATATTGGATGAAGGGTCCACCCAACCTCAGTTTGACCTCATCTTGACTAATTACATCTGCATCAACTCTATTTTCAAATAAGGCCTTTAACTCTGAGATACTAGCGACTAGGACTTCACCATATCTTTTCGGGGGATACAGTTTATCCCATAGCATGTTGGATATCTTGTTTCATTTTTTTTCATAAGATAACTTGATTCTGGTTCACTATGAGAAAACTGAGTCCAATGTGTAGTAAATAACTTGTCCAAGGTTGCACCCCTGTAAGAGAGAATCGTGAGCATGGAACCCAGGCAGGACAGTCAAGGAGCCTGCACTGGTGCTCCTGACTGCACAGAGTCCCAAGATAGGTGAAAAGTACCCAGCTCAAGGGATAAGCTCTCAGGGCCATGGTCTCTGCTTAGAACAGTCTCCATGGGGCATGGCCATGGGCCAGTCCTGACCCTCTTTGGCTCTGGGTCCTGTTATCTAAAATAAAAAGGTTTATGTAGAGCTGTGCTATCCTATAGGGGACCATCAGCCACACTGGCAATGGAAAGGTAGCTAGATGGAGTGGAGATAGCTTCAGTATCAAACACATACCAGAGTTTGAAGACTTCATCCAAAACAAAAAAATATGGAAAAAGAGCTCACTAAGAATTATTTAATATTGTTTACATGTTGAAATAATATTACTTTGGATATACTGGTTTAAGTAAAAATATTGCTAAAATTAATTCCATCTGTTTCTTTTTACTTTGTAGATTTCATATGAAATGTTTTTATTTCACTATTGTTATTATTTTTATTCATCTGTTTCCTTTTCTACTTTAAAAATATTTGATACATAGCCTGCACTAGCTTAGATCACTGAGCCTCAGACTTTTTTGTGTTTTTAAAAAACTGTCTGTTTAACTGTGGAACTTTCATTCAAGCACAACCCAAGATGTCCTCAATAAAAATGAGTTTTATTTATTTAGTCATTCATTTATTCAACAGGTGTTTATTGATCACATCCTAGACACCAGGTACTTTGCTATAAGTGGGGATTGAATGGTGAACAACAGAGATGACATATCTTCCCCACTCTTGAACATAGACCACAAAATGCACGCTCTAGGCAAAGTGTTGACCGTGTCAACCTATGACGATCTGACCAGCAGTGTGGTGTCTATGTCTACCTATTCTCCAGTTATTAAAATTAACTGATCTTTTTGATGGAGAAACAATGAATAGAAGCAGGTTGAACTTTGTCATGGTGTTGATGCATTTTCAATCTTTAACTTCAATATATAAAGCAAACAAAACTGAGTAGAGGAGAAGTTAGGAAAGAACACAAAAAAATTATAAACATTTATTCAAGAGTTGAGTAAGGCATAGTGTATTTTAACCCTAAACAATTGCCTCATTAGCAAACATGCATTCATTTGAATCTCTGAAATCCAATATTTATCTTTAAAAAATTATGTCATAAAGCATGCTTGACTTTATAAAATATTATTTTGAATGTAAATTTGTAATTTTGAATATATAACAATATAATTAGTCTAGTAAAATATATAAGAAATGACTGTATTGAAAATATTTATAAAGAACATTACAAATCATTTTAAGAAAAAAATCACCACTATCCTACCATCTTAATAGACTTATTTCTAGTTTTTCTTTTTTGCAAGTTACTTTTCATCTCTGTCTACGTGTGTATATTTACATATAGTAATTGTAGTACAAGTAGTATTTTGAGTTCTTTTATGTATATATCTTTCATCCATCTGTCTTCAGAGTCATAATAAATAACAAATCTCTGCTGACTCATCTGTACCTCAGGGAATTATCTGAACACCCTGACTTCCTTACTTGGTCAATATTCCCTTTCTAATCATGAAAGGATTGTTTCTATTTTCTTTTCAGCAGTGATCAGAGTCTCATTTTTACTGTTTTGTGTGTGATTCTTTGATTAATATCTGTTTATTCACTGAGACGGAAGTTCTTTAATGTATCATTTTTAGCTCTCCGTTATATCCTTATTCCATGGTAAGTGCTTATTAACCATTTCTTAAATACATGGTACACAATAGCTACATAATATCTCATCACACTGATGTTGCAATATTCTTGACATCATACCACTATGGCTGTACGCTAATTTGATTCAGATACATTTCCTGAATAAAACACAGTATTATCAACATCTTTATGCATTTAATGTTGTAAAAATGTGTTTCCTTAAAATAGAAATCACAAGGTCAATAATTATGAAAATTTTTATGGCCCTTGATGTATCTAATCATAGGATAGTCCAAAAGGGTTAGACCCATTTATAAACAAAGTGTGACTATCAAATGATGAAACTGTTTGAACTATTTATGATTATAAAGTAAATATATACATAGCATAATTAACTTAATAATATTAAAGATTATAAGGAAGAAGCTTCAGAACATCCATAAGCACCCTATTCAAAGATGATCAGCATTTATCATTTCTTCCAAGCTGTGTTTCAAATGTATGATGTATGCGTGTGAGTGTGTGTCTATATATATGAGAGAGAGAGACTGTGTGTGTGTGTGTGTGTGTGTGTGTGTGTGTCTACAGGTAGATCCCAATTTTGTCATTGCTGAACCATAATACCTTGCTCTTCTTCCTCCATCTGCCATTACATAGTAATAATTTTCAAATCTTCTAGCCACTTAATTTTCATGGTTGCCTGTAACTTTATTTTATAGATGACTCGTAATTTAAATGTCCTATGAGATTTAAAAATTGTTTTCAATTATTTCCTATTACATATACAGTAGCACTGATCATTTTTTTGTATATACGATTGATTCTTACTATTTGCAATGGCTGTGTTTTATCAAGTCATCCTAAACACTGAATTAGTGAATACTAAATTATTCTCTTAGGGGTAATTCAGGGTTATGTTCCTGCAAGCCTCTGATCATAACATTTTCATCAAGTGACCAATACATAACTTTACTTTATGTGTTTCTGGTTAGACAACTTACCGAGTTTATATTATCGATTCATTAATACTGAACTATGGGACGTTATTACTCTACCTCTTGCCCGAAGGAAGTTTCTCTAACATGGATATTTTCTTCCTAAGACACAACACAGCCATCCTGCACTTAGAGGCACCACACAGCACTTCAGTACTGTGCTTAAGGGCCATTTACAACAGTGACATTACCAGCAAAAAGCACAAAAATGTGGGGGGAAGTGGCAATACATTGACTGCACAAAGGACATTGTCTACAATATGAGAGCTGAAACAAGAAGGTAGAATGTAGCCTCGTGCCGTCTTAGATGGGAAGGTGCATCTTGGGTGACTCTTAATTTTTTGGCTGTTCCGTGTGCATTCACAGATGACCACACAAGTACCTTCAGTACTGATTTGGGGATTACAAATTTTAGCAAATAGGCAAATTTGCAAGTGCGAAATCTGTGACTAATGAGGATCTAGACTATATATCTTTGGGGATGTTGGATATTTCTATTCATGTCCTTGGGATACACATGAAGTCAAGTCTAACCCTAGCATTCCATTGAGAGGGTAGAAAGGGGAACTGTTTGATAGCCATCCATGCCTTACCTTAGAAAAGCAAGTGTTAGGGGTACCCTCTGCCATGAGTAGCTCAAAGTCCTCATGTGTCCACTTGTTTGAGCACTGAGATATGACCTGGATTCTAGTTTCAGATGGGCCACTTCCTATTAAAGTGACACTGAGCCAGTTTCTTCACCTTCCTGAGCCTCATGGTTTCCATCTTTAAATGAGTTAACTGTAAGACTCACCTCAAAGGATTGTTGCAAGGAAAACTGAGTAAATACAGGTAAAGCATGGGGCAGCGGCCCTTGTCAGAATTCAGCAAATCATAGTGAGAGCAGTAGAATGGTGTGTCTCGGAGGGCATTTCTCCTAGAGGCTGAATGTGTGCTAACCATTCAGGACAGCTCATGGGGATGTGTAATTAAGATTTTTATGTTAAACTCCACGGGCTTTCTACCACCTGAGAAAGGACAGGAATCCGTAATTATCATCTAAGGATAAAAGTCAGCCTCTTTATCAGTTGGCTTCGACCTTGAGGCCTTAGATATTAGCTCAAATTATGAAGTGATACATTCTTTCTTGTCCTCGACAAGAAGTTACCTAAAAAGTCAACTGAAAACCAGTCTTGTGATGCAGTGGGAAAAACACAAGACTTTGAGTGTTACTGACCCGCATTTGAGTTCCTAGTTTTTTCTCTTACTCTCTGTGTGACTTTTAGCCCAATCACACTATCCCTCTGAGAGTCAAGGTTTCCATCTGGAAAATGGACAAGAAAATATACAATTTTTATTTCTGTAATTTTTTTTTTTTTTTGAGACAGGGTCTCACTCTGTCAGCCAGGCTGGAATTCAGTGGTGCAATCCTAGTTAACTGCAGACTCTACCTCCTGGGCTCAAGTGATGTTCCTGCCTCTGCCTCCCAAGCAGCTATCACACCTACCTAATTTTTTATTTTTTGTAGAGACAGCAGTCTCACTATGTTTCCCAGGCTGGTCTGAAACTCCTGGGCTCAAGCAGTCATGCAGCCATAGTCTTCCGAAGTGCTGGGATTACAGGCATGGGTCACAGTGCCTAGCCTCAACAGTTTTATGTTTGATATGGATGTTTGTCAAGTTATTTTTGAAGGTTCTAGCCTGATGGCCAGCACCTTGTAGGTACCACGTAACTGCGGCTATTGTGAGATTGTGTGTATCACCTGTGTGTTACAAAAGTCACTCTTACTTTGTTTCTTGTATATATTTCTGTAGCTTTCCTGTGTATTAGTTCACATTTTCCATTTTGCTTTCTCTGTTTCGATCTCTCTCCTGACAGGAAAAAAAAAAAAAAGGAGCTAACTGTATCACAGGACAACATCTTTACTTAGAATTTGAACCTGCAGCAAGAAGCCAAATATATTGGTGTGTAAGACAAGGCATTGCACTAACTCTCACTTCTTTGAAATCTATTTCCAAAAATTCTGAGGGAGGTGAGACTCTCATAGAAAGGCAATAGAGAGATGACATAGAATTGTTATACAATGATGAGTGTTCTGGTGCCAAATGGGAATTTAATGAAAAGGAAAAAATATTCCTATCTCCTTTCTTCTCAAAACTGATGGAGCTGTTCAACATAATTACTACAGTTCCCCTCCCAGATAATCCTGTCCTCTGGGTACTCAATATTCAGTTCAATACTCTGAAGCTAGACTTAATTTTTTTCCTTAAAGAGAGAAGGGAAGAGCCTCTTGCTAGTTAATAATTTAATCATTCCAAATTTGAGTCAGATAAAACTACATATGTTTTTCAAATAATATATTTGTATATGTGTGTGTCTGTGTGCTTAGATACATACATGTGTACATATATGCACCTGCATACACACCCTTACCCAGAGAGACAGAGATTTGTCTGAGGGATGGTTAACTAGTTACTTTGATACTGGAGCTATTGATAATAAAGTGGTAGTTTTAATATTTGTGTGTGCAGTTTTTTTAAAGAGTGAGAGAATTGTATCAATGTCAATTTCTTGGTTGTTATATTATAGGACAGGTATGTAAGACTTCATGATGGGGAGAAGTGGGTAAAGGGTAAGGACCTCCCGTATTATTTCTTATAATTGTATATGAATATTCACTTTTTTCAAGATAACAGAGTTGCAAAAAGAGAGGGAGAGAGGAAAAAGGAGGACTTAGAAAGAGGGAGGGAGAGACAAAGAAAGAGACAGAGTCAGAGAGAGACACATGCACAGAGACAGGGAGATGCACAGAGATAGACACACACCGAAATAGAGATTGAGAGATGAAGAGAAATAATGAGAGCGAGATGGGGGAGAGCGAGATGGAGACAGACACACAGTGACAGAGACAGACACACAGAGAGAAAGAGAGGAGGAGAGAGATGGAGGTAGAGCCAGAGATTGACAGAGAAACATACAGAGGCTGAGAGACTGGGAGAAGAGGCACAGCCCCTCTGCCTTGGCAAGTCACACCCAGCCCATATTTGCTTACAGCGCTTGTGGCTCCCCTCACCTGGCTCACATCATCTCAACCTTCAGATCTGAGCTGCAGCCTCCTTCCTCCCAGCCGTTCTCCTGGGTCCTTCTGTCCTTCTGACCCTGCCCAACAACCTCACTCGCTTCTATCCACAGCCTCCTAAGGACACCTCCTCAGCACATTAGTGAGGACCTAATGTAGAGTTAGTACTCTACTACTTAAGGACCTACCTTAGGTCATTAAGTGTAGATTCATCCATCAATACCCACCTACCCTCCAGGGTCAGGCTCCTGAGACGGGGCCCATCCCCTTCCCTTCCCCCAAGACTTGGCCCAGCACTCAGCGCATAACGGGTATTTAGTAAAGGTTTCACACAAATGATAATTCTCCTATTGTTTAGTGATTTCATTCTTTAGTAAAAACGTTTGGAAAGCTCCCCTATCTCCTGGATAATTTCAAATTTGCATTGTTGCTGACTTTCCAGGAGTTGAGACAGTAGCATTTACTGTCTTTAATTCCTCGTGGCCTAAAGGAAGTGAAGGCAGAGTCCCAAACAGAGATGGCATCATAGGGCCACCCCACACTTTGGACCCGGGCCACCTGGCCGTTTGCATTCCTCCCTCACATGCCAACGCCATGTTCCCTCCCTGCGCCTGATTTGGTCCTTGCTCGTGCATGGGTTTCCTTGTGGCTCAGCTCCCCTGGCCTGGCAGGTTAGTACTCTATGACCGTTCTCCATCTGAATCATGCCCCCTCACCCTTAAGGTTCAGGTCTTCTGAGATCCTCAAGACCCAGGAACCAGGACCCAAGACTCAGGACCCAGAGTTCAGAATTCAGGACCCAGGACCCAGGACCCAGGACTCAGGAGCCAGGAGGCAGGACTCAGTACACAGAACTCAGAATTCAGGACCCAGGACCCAGCACCCAGGACTCAGTACCTAGAACTCAGAATTCAGGACCCAGAACCCAGGACCCAGGACCCAAGACTGAGGACCCAGGACTGAGGACCCAGGACCCAGGACCCAGGACTCAGGACCCAGGACCCAGGACCCAGGACCCGGGACTCAGGACTCAGGGCCCAGAACTCAGAATTCAGGACCCAGGACCCAGTACCCAGAACCCAGGACCCAAGACTCTGTTATTCACCCTCCTCTCTTAGGAGTCCATAATGCCCTGGACTTCTTGGTGATAATGATTGCAGGTGGGATTTCATCCTCCAGGTCTGTGACCTGCAGTGGGTGAGGGGTCCCGTGTGTCTCAGGCGCTGCTTATGGGTTCTGCAGCTAACGTGGTACTGACCTCAAGGAATAGATGTTGGAGCATGCTGGTGAAAGCATCAGCACTACTTCTCTAAGGCGGAGATGCAGGGCCCGGCTTGCCTGGTGCATCCTGCTGGCTCCTCTGCTTCCAGAAGCATCCCTTGATTTGTCACATGGTCTTGTGATCCTGAAATCCACCCACACCATGGTCACACTGGTGCTTTGTTCCTGCTGTTGCTCACATGCCTAGGCTCTCATCTACATAGGGGCCGAGAATACATTGTACAAACCTTTGTAATCCCAGCACCTGCAATGGTGTCTGACATGCAGAAGGTGGTCAGTAAATATATGCCAAGCAAACCCACCCTTGGGTGTCTTCTCTCATAGTTACGGCTGTGCATATCAACCTTTGTGGGTATGATTGAATTTATTCCTAGTGAAGGCAGAGTCCCAAACAGAGATGAATTCTGAGTGGTCTCAGGGATCCCGACTTGAGTGGGAGCTCTGTGGCTTGAGCATAGCAGTCTCCATGGATATCAGTGTATCAGACCCTCAGGAAGTCCAGATTCAAGACTCTTTGAGTCAATCGGTGTGACATGGACCTGGACCACCATGTGTTTCAAAAGATCCCCAAGTGGTTGGTTCTAAGGTGCACTCGTGGTGGAGAACACTGGCCCCAAGAACGAGCTAGAATTTACCATTAAGTAACCAAAATGAGCTAACTATTCCTTTGAAGAATTAGGCAAAAAGTCAGGCACCAGATATAATAGCACGAATACCAGGAGAGAGCAAGCAGGTTTGAAACAGAGATGCGGATACAGAATCTGAAGGAATTTCCCAGGCTCCAGGTGTCCTGGCAGGGCTCGTTAGAAAGTCTGTGGTCTGCTGCATCCATCCCATGGCATGCGTGTACCTATGTAATAATCCTGCATGATCTGCACAGGTACCCCAGAACTTAATTATAATAAAAATAAAAACTAAAAAAAAAAAGAAAATCTGTGGTTTAGCTATGCCAGGGAGAGGGTTGCAGCAAAGGGGTTCTGGGTCCTGGGCCCTGGATCCTGGGTCCTGAATTCTAAGTCCTGAGTCCTAGGTCTGGAGTCTAGGATCTGGGGTCCTGGGTCCTGGGTCCTGGGTCCTGGGTCCTGAATTCTGGGTCCTGGTTTCTGGGTCCTGGTTTCTGGGTCCTAGGTCCGGGGTCTAGGATCTGGGGTCCTGGGTCTGGGTCCTGGGTCCTGGGTCCTGAATTCTGAGTCCTGAGTCCTAGGTCCGGGGTCCTGGGTCCTGGGTCCTAAATTCTGAGTCCTGGGTCCTAGGTCTGGGTTCCTGGGTCCTGGGTCCGGGATCCTGGGTCCTGGATCCTGGCACCTGAATTCTGAGTCCGGGGTCCTGGGTCCTGGGTCCTAAATTCTGAGTCCTGGGTCCTAGGTCTGGGTTCCTGGGTCCTGGCACCTGAATTCTGAGTCCTGGGTCCTAGGTCCGGGGTACTGGGTCCTAAATTCTGAGTCCTGGGTCCTGGGTTCTGAATTCTGAGTCCTGGGTCCTGGGTCCTGAATTCTGAGTCCTGGGTCCTAGGTCTGGGTTTCTGGGTCCTGGGTCCTGAATTCTGAGTCCTGGATCCTAGGTCTGGGTTCCTGGGTCCTGGTTCCGGGGTCCTGGGTCCTGAATTCTGAGTCCTGGGTCCTAGGTCCAGGGTCCTGGGTCCTGGCACCTGAATTCTGAGTCCTGGGTCCTAGGTCCAGGGTCCTGGGTCCTGAATTCTGAGTCCTGGGTCCTGGGTCTGGGTTCCTGGGTCCTGGGTCCTGGGTCCTGAATTCTGAGTCCTGGGTCCTGGGTCCTGGGTCCTGAATTCTGAGTCCTGGGTCCTAGGTCTGGGTTCCGGGGTCCTGGGTCCTGAATTCTGAGTCCTGGGTCCTGGGTCTGGGACTGTGGGTCCTGAATTCTGAGTCCTGGGTCCTGGGTCCTGGGTCTGGGGTCTTGGGTCCTGAATTCTGAGTCCTGGGTCCTGAATTCTGAGTCCTGGGTCCTGGGTCTGGGGTCCTGGGTCCTGGGTCCTGAATTCTGAGTCCTGGGTCCTGGGTCCTGAATTCTGAGTCCTGGGTCCTGGGTCTGGGATCCTGGGTCCTGAATTCTGAGTCCTGGGTCCGGAATCCCTGGTCCTGAATTCTAAGTCCTGAGTCCTGTTTCCGGGATCTAGGATCTGGGGTCCTGGGTCCTAGGTCCAGGGTCCTGGGTCCTGACACCTGAATTCTGAGTCCTGGGTCCTAGGTTCAGGGTCCTGGGTCCTGAATTCTGAGTCCTGGGTCCTGGGTCTGGGGTCCTGGGTCCTGAATTCTGAGTCCTGGGTCTTGGGTCCTGAGTCCGGGGTCCTGGGTCCTGGGTCCTGGGTCCTGGGACCTGAATTCTGGGTCCTGAATTCTGGGTCCTGGGTCCTGGGTGCTGGGTGCTGGGTGCTGGGTCCTGGGTCCTGGGTCCTGGGTCCTGGGTCCTGAGTCCTGGGTCCTGGGTCCTGAGTTCTGAGTCCTGGGTTCTGGGTGCTGGATCCTGACCCCTGGGTCCTGTGCCAGGCTAGTATCTAGGCTCAGGAGAAGGGGCTGGTGAGGCTCTGAGAGAGAGGAGAGAAGGGCTGCTGCCTTCCATTGTATTCTAGGGGACAGGGTAAAGGGGTAAAAAGGCAGTAAAAGGAAAAGAGAAAAAAGAGAGGAATGAAAAAGAGAAAGGAAAGAGTTTTACAAGTTTGGAAAGCTAAAGGCTGCCAGTTGAATCAGGGTCAGGGGAGAGAGAGGCATTGGAGGAAGGGTGCTTATGGGCCGGGCCCTTTTCGCTTTTCTCTAGGCACCAAAAGCAAAGATCTCAGTTTCTTTTCAATTACTCTTGACTGCTGAACTAGGCTTTTTTTAAATGAGGCTTCTTGCCAACATGGTGCTATGCCGGCCGTTTGTGTGTGTGTGTGTGTGTGTGTGTGTGTGTATTTGTCTTGGTATATTTGTGTCTATGTCTGTATATGTCTTTGTGTGTCTGTGTGTCTTTGTGTGTGGTGTGTGTCTATGTATTTGTTTCATGCATGACTGTGTAGGTCCCCATGTGTGTCTGTGGGTGTGGTATGTATCTGTGTGTTTGAATGTGTGTGTTTGTATGCCTTTTTGTGTGTGTGTGTGTATTTGTCTTGGTATATTTGTGTCTATGTCTGTGTATGTCTTTGTGTGTCTGTGTGTCTTTGTGTGTGGTGTGTGTCTATGTATTTGTTTCATGCATGTCTCTGTAGGTCCCCATGTGTGTCTGTGTGGTATGTATCTGTGTGTTTGAATGTGTGTGTTTGTATGCCTTTTTGTGTGTGTCTGTGTCTGTGTATATTTGTATTTGTTGTCTTGGTGTATTTGTGTATATGTCTGTGTATGTCTTTGTGTGTCTGTGTGTGTGTCTTTGTGTGTGGTGCGTCTCTCTGTATTTGTGTCATGCATGTCTAGGTGCCCATGTATGTCTGTGTGTGGTACATGTCTGTGTGTTTGAATGTGTGTTTGTGTATGTGTTTGAGTGCATGTTTGTGTGCATTTGTGTGTATCTGTGTATATATCTCTGTGTGTGTTTCCGTCTGTGTGTGTATATCTCTTTGTGGGAGTATGTTTCTGTCTGTGTGTGTGTTTGTGTATCTGGGTATCTGTGTGCCTGTGTGTGTGTGTGTGTGTGTGTGTGTGTGTGTGTGTGTACCTAGGCAGTCAACGCAGGAGAGTGTGGGCAGGCTCGGTCTGGAGCCAGGCTGCTGAGACTCACATGCTGACTCTGGCGCTCCCGCCCTGTTACCTCACAAAGTTGCTCACACCTTTTGTGACTCAATTAACTCTGGTAAAATGGGGATCACTATAGTACCTGCCTCTTGGGATTGTGGTCCTTACGACACGCAGTATGCAGGCATGCCAGACACACAGGCAGTATTCAAACGTAGAAATCGTAGGCATATGGGTGTCCTCTCCAGGCAGCAACTCTGGGGCCAGGACACCTCTCTTCTCTTGTCCCTAATGTCTTTAAGATGTCCAATTTGCCTCTGTTTTCCCAGGGTTGAGTGGCTTCCTGGGATCAAAGACTATCTATGTTAAACGTGGAATCGTGCTGGGCAAATCACACAAGTTGACCACACTATTTGTCATCTTTTACCCCCATGGCAATTCCCAATCCCAATTCCATTCAAGGGTCTGTAGACAGCAAACACGCAATTATGACTGAGGCTGTAAGCCAAGAAATTGCCTGAGGGCTGGGATCATTGTTTAACTCTTCCTGGGGCGCTGTTGCTCCAGTGTGTTTGGGCAATCTGTTGCTTAATGCCTTCACAGAAATAGGCTCGGTTGGGTCCAGAGGGGAGGCTGGTAGCAGAAGAGAGGCAGGGATGGCAGGGCCTTGCAGGTGACTCAGCAGTGGGCGCGGGGTTTTGTCACGACAGGCCCCCTTTCCCTTGAATGCCCGTGCACCCATGACGTGCCCCACCTGGAACCATGAGTCAAGCAGGATGAGGCTCTTCTGGCAGTCGCTCAGTGCAGGGGCTGTGGGGGCCAGATCTGGTCCTCCCTGAGAACTTCCCAGTAGGAGGGGGTGGCTCCTCCCCGGGGCTGAAGCAAGACCTACAAAAGCCAGGCCAGGTCTGGGGAGAGGTTGTAGTTCTACCTGCTTCCCACTGGCCACCCATGGAGAAGCCAGAAGCTGAGTCACTAGAATGACAAGCCTCTGCCATTTCAAAGGAGGCATGAGCTAAAGGAGCTGCTCCCTGAACACAGCTTTTGGGGTGAACCTCCCAGTTTGAGTTATTTCCAAGCCAAAAATCTTCTAAGCAAAAATGTGATCAAGGAGGCTTCTGGGCTCAGCTCCCCAGGGCAAGAAAGAAATTATCGTTATAATGGTTTTTGTCAGTGCCACCATCCCCGTTATCTATCTCTCCTTCACCAAGCACCCACTGTATGCCAAGCTTTTTATACAATTTCTATCAGCCAACCTTTGAAATAGCTCTGGGAGATATTTCTTATTATCCACACAATAAAACTAAGACATTGGGTTCTAGATTCTAGACCTTGGACTCAGCCAGGGCTATGGTTGTCAAACTCGGGACTTTTAGCTTTTTCTGCACCTGCCCAAATCCTGCCTCTCAGGTCTAACCTAAAACCACATTTGACAGATGTTGAATCCTGGGTTGTGTTCAGGAAAAAAAAAATAGGGAGAGAATATAAAATTGGATTCAGAGGAAGTACGAATAGAAAAAAATCTAAACATGCAAATGTTGTCTTTGTAAAGAAATTATTTATGAATTCACAGTTCTCTTCCCTTGTTTCTGCCTCAATTTCCTTTTGTATTGATTTAGGGATCATCTTCAATGCAACCATCCATGTATTTCCCAGAACCCTTTGGGCTCACGGGTCTGTTAAGGGATCCCTGTATGCTCAGGGGAGGCATTTGCCAGATCACACTTCCCTTGCATGTCTTTGCGACACTGTCAGTTCAGTCTTGAGTTAATTCACCTGATTGCTCTCATTCAACATAGATCTGGTTACGTTGTTTATTTGTTCACAAAATTTGCTTTAGAAAATCTGGATTTATTATACTCACCCCTTGTTTCTGCTATATCGTTCGGGTCTCCTCTGCGCACATTTTCTGGAAGGGTCGGTGCTGTCTGGTGTCTGTGCCTTTCCCTGTACTAGGACGCCATGACACCCTTCTTCAGCTGGAAATCTCTTCTCCATCATTCAAGCCTTAGTTCCAACCTCACCTCCCTGAGTGAGGCTTCTCTCACTCCCCTTAACCCTGACTGCAGCTGCCACAGCAACTTAGAGTAACACAAACCCCACTCTCAGCATGCACATCTGCAAAAGTTTCTAAATAGAAATGAAGATTAGGGTTATCTGAGATGTTTCTTAAAAACGAAGATTCCCAGGGCCCATCTCCTAGGCGTTTTGATTCCATAAATCTTGTCTGGGGCAAACGAATCTGTGTTTTTAACACGTGCTCCGGGAGATTCCGATGTAGATGTTTCTTGGGCCATTCTTTTAAGAGACTGCACACTACTGTCATCACTTACTGTGTATATCTCTGTTCTCTGCCAACCTCCACCTACCTTTCATCCCTCAAAGGTCAAGAGTTGTCAGGAACAAGAACAGCATATTTTCATTTCTGAGGTGCTGGGACACCACAGATGTTCAATAAACCTGTGCTGACTGAACTTGTTAGGCAGTTGGTCCGTAACTACTTATTAAGCACCTACTATGTTCATGAACTTGTCCTAGGCACTGGGGAGAAGCAACAGAAAATGAAAAGGACAAAAATCCCTGCCCTACAGATCAAGCAATGGATGAGTGGATTATGAAGACTAGATTCAGAGTGTCTGACCTTTAACAACTGTGTATCGAAGGGTCATCATTTACCAGACATTAAGTATCTTCATGGACACTATATAATTAAACCCCACAATACATAAGAGATAAATAGTAGGAGAGAATGATTGCTGTCATTCATTTTAAGCAATGAGGAAACTGAAAATCAGAGAGGCTGTTACTGTTGGGCAATACACTGTTACTTGCTTATAGAGTCTGGATTTCAAGGCTGGGCTGTTCCGTTCCTAGCACTGAGTCCTTGGTTTCTTCTCCTGGATTCCATTGCTGCAGTGTCACACCCCAGAAGCCCAGGCCGATTCACCTGATACAGGAGATCTTTTCAGCAAAGCCTGGGCGGCTCAGCAGCTGAGTGAAGGCATTCATCTGGGATGGTATCCTCCCTAGCAAACTCACCTGTGACACTACCTGCACCGAGAGTCCACTGAGCCAGTAGGTTAAATGTACATCGTCACATCAATTCTTCATGAAAGGAAGCCTGTTTTCATTCCTCATGCTTTCATCAAGAGGGTTTAGAGCAGAGAAGGTTGAAACAGCTTTCTCTTGGTGCAAAAAATCTGAGATTAGTAGTAAACCTTGAAAATAGGAAAGCATCTGATTTGAGCTTTTCCATCAACAAGCCCAATAACTTGGAGGAAATTATTAACATACAAATAGACAGGCTTCCCATTAAAACAGCGGTCGCAAGTGTTTCTGGAAAAGACCTCTTCATGCAGAAAGCGATTACGACGGGAAATCGAGTCCAATTCGGGCCCATTTGCAGCAAGCTTGAAAAATCAAAATGTACCGACTCATAATCTTGTAGACAACCCTGTTGTTGGGGTGGGCGGGGGGAGGCCAGTTCTTTATTATTATTGCCATTATTATTTTACTTTTATAAAATCCAACTTTATAAGCTGCAAATCTTAACTGACTCACACCTCTGCTCAAAGGGTTGCAGCAAAGGGCAGACACGCATACTCATATCCTAGCAAAACAAAACAAAGTGAAACAGCCCGTGTGTCAATAAATCGGTTTTTAGAGGATTTCTAGAGGTTAATAGTGTTTCTAGCTGAGATGCCACTCAAACCAAGAAGTTCTAAATAAGTAGCTGTTTCCTTTGTGTGTTTGTACTCTCTGACAGTGAGGGGCTTCAGCCCTGGGTCCTTCATTATTTTAGGGGAGCTGGAATGTACTTACCCAGAAACTTTAAGACATAGTTGAGCCTAGAGATGAAAGGTAAGACCCAATAAAGGTGCAAGCTCCAGGTGAAGACAAAATTATTCCCAGGAAATGAGACATCGACCATCACCCGCAAAGTCTGCCTGCAGACCCCGACTCAACCTTGGGTGAATGAATGTGCTCTCACACCATTACGGTGATAGAAGTGGGCTAGGGACGGCCATTGTATGCTTTCAGAGGTCAAAATGTACCAATCGAGTGAATGAATGTGCTCTCACACCATTATGGTGATAGAAGTGGGCTAGGGATGGCCATTGTGTGCTTTCAGAGGTCAAAATGTACCAATCGAGTGAATGAATGTGCTTTCACACCATCACAGTGATAGAAGTAGGCTAGGGATGGCCATTGTGTGCTTTCAGAGGTCAAAATGTACCAATCGAGTGAATGAATGTGCTCTCACACCATCACAGTGATAGAAGTAGGCTAGGGATGGCCATTGTATGCTTTCAGAGGTCAAAATGTACCAATCGACCAAGACCCTCTGTCCATGCACACATTTATTTGGTCAAGATTTTACAACAGAGGTTCTAAGTTAACACATTTGTGGATAATGGACATGATCAAAAGGGTAGTTATATGAATGATAAAAGCTTTAGGTTCCTGGTCCAGAGTAAACACTATTAACAGGTAATTCCCCTTTAATCTCCCACTGAGGGGCTATCCAGCACAAAGCTTACATGAGTAAACAGAGTAGAGACAAAGGGATGTGGGGTAAACAGACCTAACTGGGAAAGCCTTGTCCCTGTCTTCTTCCTAACTTCAGGGACCTGCCACCTTTGTCCTGTCCCAATAAAGTCGTTAGGCCTTCCAAAAGGTTTGAGACTAATCTGTAACTTTTCCTGATATATCCTTAGTATTTTGCCAGCCACCCCAAGTAAATAACAACAAGGAAACATGAACGTTTTCCTTTCAAATGGCTGTGAAAGGGCAATGGGGAAAAAAGGTAGCAGATAGGGAGCTGCAGTGAGATGACGTATCACCCCAAAACCTTCATGAAGGCGCAGGAGGTTGGTGAAGTTGCTCATCACCTAGTTGGTGATGAGACCTTTTTCAAGGAGTGGATGGATTCCTATGTGGGGTGATTGGAATCCATGACCTGTGTCTTTCCTGTCATCACATTGCTCCTCTGTAACAACATGACAAACCACATGCGGACCTTACCTCTTTTCCAGCTAAGGATCCCTTTGAAGTGAGACATATCCAGACACAGAAAAAGTGGATAATGGGAATTTTGTATTGGTTTTTGTGGCTGTTGCTTAAATTACGCTTTGAAGGGAAGGCTAATCAGATACATGGAGAATCGTCAAGAACTAAAACAAACTGCAGTGAGGACAAAATTTTCCCAACGTGCCACCAAAGCCAGTTCTGAAAGTTGGTCCCTTGTGATGTGTTTCTGGTGTCAAGGAAGAGATAATGTCCTTAGCTTATATTTCAGTTGTTACCACCCTAAGTCCAGGGGGACTGTATTCCTTGGCTGTTTCTAGAAAGATAAAAACTGGACACATATTTCTGCAAGGCGGCATCGTTGACTACAGATACTTGAGCATCTGAGCAGTGGCAGATTGGAGTTTCTATTATTTATATTTCATATTAAATTTCCAGAAGGATTGTCAGCCGTTGTCTGGTTCTTTTTCCTCACTGTGATCTGGGTTTAGAACACACAAGGTCTGAGGAGGTCACTTCCCCTGAGGATCGTGCCCAGGAAAGGAGGATTTTGATGGAGGGATTGGCCATCAGAATCAGGTGACCTTGGACACTCCCTACTCTAAGCCAGGATTTTCAGACAGGTCTCACAAGAAGGGCCCCATTCATCTGAGAATAAAAGTTTTAGAGCTCATTCACGCATTCAAACATCTTTGAGTCTGTCCCATTCAACAAATACGTTTTGAGAATCTATTGGGCTGGGACAAAATTCCCACCCTTATGGAACTCAATTTCTAATGCAGGAAACTGACAAATGAGCTGCTAAGTACAGTTAAAGGTGTATTAAGTATAATGAAGAAATAAACATGGTGGTGGGATGGCCATATTAATAGGATTCGTTATAGAAAAAGCCACAAAGTGCAACAAATGACTTATTCCTCCTTGTCTCTTTTCTCTTCTTCATCCACTTCTTCACTTTCTTGCTTTCTTTCTTTTTATAAGGCAATATTCACTCCTTCATTCCTTTTTTGTTACATTATACTTTGAGTTCTGGGGTACATGTGCAGATCATGAAGGCTTATTACATAGGAATACATGTGCCATGTTGGTGGTTTGCTGCATCCATCACCCTGTCATCTACATTTGGTATTTCTCTTAATGCCATCTCTCCTCATTCCCCCCACCCCCTGCTATTCCTCCCCTAGCCCCCCACCCCCCAACACGCCCTGGTGTGTGATGTTCCCCTCCCTGTGTCCATGTGTTCTCATTGTTCAGCACCCACTTATGAGTAAGAACATGCAGTGTTCGGTTTTCTGATCTTGTGTCAGTTTGCCAAGAATGATGGTTTCCATTTTCATCCATGTTCCTGCAAAGGACGTGAACTCATCCTTTTTTATTGCTGCATAGTATTCCATGGTGTATATGTGCCACATTTTCTTTATCCAGTCTATCATTGATGGGCATTTAGGTTGGTTCCAAGTCTTTGCTATTGTAAACAGTGCCGCAGTAAACATATATGTGCATGTGTCTTTATAATAGGACAATTTATAATACTTTGGATATATACCCAGTAATGGGATTGCTGGGTCAAATGGTATTTCTATTTCTAGATCCTTGAGGAGTTGCCACACTGTCTTCCACAATGGTTGGGTTAATTTACACTCCAGCAGTGTAAAGCATTCATTTTTCTCCCCATCCTCTCCAGCATCTGTTGTCTCCTGATTTTTTAATGATCGCCATTCTAACTGGTGTGAGATGATATCTCAATGTAGTTTTGATATGCATTTCTCTAATGACCAGTGATGATGAGCTTTTTTTCATATGTTTGTTGGCCACATAAATGCCTTCTTTTGAAAAGTATCTGTTCATATCCTTTGCCCAGTTTTTGATGGGGTAGTTTGTTTTTTTCTTGTAAATTTGTTTAAGTTCTCTGTAGATTCAGGATACTTTTGTCAGATGGGTAGATTGCAAAAATATTTTCCCATTCTGTTGATTGCCAGTTCACTGTAATGGTTGTTTCTTTTGCTGTGCAGAGGCTCTTTAGTTTAATTGGATCCCCCTTGTCTATTTTGGCTTTTGTTGCCAATGCTTTTGGTGTTTTAGTCATGAAGTTCTTGCCTACGCCTATGTCCTGAATGGTATTGCCTAGGTTTTCTTCTAGAGTTTTTATGGTGTTAGGCCTCGTGCTTAAATCTTAAGTCCATCTGGAATTAATTTTTGTATAAGGTGTAAGGAAGGGATCCAGTTTCAGCTTTCTGCATATGTCTAGCCAGTTTTCCTGATAGCCTGTATTAAATAGGGAATCCTTTCCCCATTGCTTGTTTTTGTCAGGTTTGTCAAAGATCAGATGGTTGTAGTTGTGTGGCATTCTTTCTGAGGCCTCTGTTCTGTTTCATTAGTCTATATCTCTGTTTTGGTACCAGTACTATGCTGTTTTGATTACAGGAGACTTGTAATATAGTTTGAAATCAAGTAACGTGATGCCTCCAGTTTTGTTTTTTTTTTTTTTCCTTAGGATTGTCTTAGCTATGTGGTCTCTTTTTTGGTTCCATATGAAGTTTAAGGTGGTTTTTTCCACTTCTGTGAAGAAAGTCATTGGTAGCTTGATGGGGATAGCATTGAATCTATAAATTACTTTGGGCAGTATGGCCATTTTCACAATATTGATTCCTCTTAACCATGAGCATGGAATGTTTTTCCATCTGTTTGTGTCCTCTTTTACTTCCTTGAGCAGTGGTTTGTAGTTCTCCTTGAAGAGGTCCTTCACATCCCTTGTTAGCTGTATTCCCGGGTATTTTATTTGGCTGTCTGTCTGTTATTGGTGTATAGGATTTCTTGCTTCCTTTTAAGTGGTTTTACTGTCTGGGATTTGGAGCCTATTCTCTTCACAGCCTCTGTCTCTGCTGCTTACCCCAGAACAATACAGTTCAGTTCTGCAGACAAAAGAGTAAGACAGAGTGACCTCCTATACCCAGGCCCTGCCCTCAAGATGTTTACAGTCTGGAAGAGACAGACAAACATACCGTTAATTGGAGTAATGCAAAAGACAGCCTAAGCTTACTCAGTGCTACCTTGTGGCTTAGGAAATAAGTGAGTTGCTAAGGCCGAGCAGGCTGTGAAGGCTTTTCCCACAAAAGGAGTAAGTGAGAAAAGAGCATGCAGAAAAGCTCTGGTTATGTTAAATCCAGCATTTCCTATTTGGGCACACTGAGTCTCTCCCACTGGTAAGAATTCCTCGAGACTGGGATCTCCAGTGCATGAAGGTCATGTTCTTCTTTCTGAAAAAGAGTGACATCTACCAAGAGCTTGCTGTTACTGGTAAATTCTCAGGACCTAGAGGGTTCCTCGGCCCCTCAAGGTGCTCTCCTATGAGAACATGTTTAGTTTGCAAAGGTGGGGGGATTTTTAGCCGGTTAGTATCAGACATCAGAAAGAAGAATGAAAGAGGTCATGTTTTGATTCAGCTATGGGAATTTTTACATATAAAATGAGCTTAACTCATATTTGCAAGAGTGTATATTTTGGATTTACGTAAGGCAGAATTGCTCAAAATCACCTGAAGTCATCTCTTGGTCTTGACAACCCCATTGCTGAGAGAAGGAGAATTTTTAAGACAGGGGAAAACATGAGATTCATTCATCACATTAGTTACCACTGAGCCATTTCAAAAGATGTCTAGGAAACTAACACAGATATTCACAGTGTAGTCTCAGATCCACATCACAGTATCGGAGACATGAAGGTCCCGTTATTTCGAGTTTGTTTTCTCCATTTTGTATTTTGTGTTTTGTATCTTTTCCAAGTTTTCCAGAATGAACTGGTGGGCTGTTCTCCATTGTGTGTGTATGTGTGTAGAGAGAGAGAGAGAGAGAGAGTGAGAGAGAAAGAGAGAGCTCCATCACCCAGGCTGAAGTGCAGTGGTGCGATCTCAGCTCACTGCAAGCTCAACCTCTGCCGCCCGGGTTCAAGTGATTCTCTTTCCTCAGCCTCCTGAGTTGCTGAAATTACAGGCATCTGCCACCACACCTGGCTAATTTTTGTGCTTTTAGTAGAAACAGGGTTTTGCCATCTTGGCCAGGCTGGTCTCAAACTCCTGACCTTGAGACCGTGGCCTCCCAAAGTGCTAGGATTACAGGTGTGAGCCACCATGTCAGGCAACAATATTTTTTAAATAGTACTGCTGTTTGTGTGTTTTTGTTTGTTTTTAAACATTAAACCAATCTAAGATTCTTAAATAAAAAAAAGTATTCAATCAAGGACTTCATGTTCCCTTAAGGCTTGGAAATAGAGGCACAAAGCCTTTATTATCCACTATGCTAGCTTAGTACTTACTCTGCACCAGGCATTAACCTAAAAACTTTACAGGCTGTAGCTCAAATAAATCCTCAAACCACAGTTTTGAGGTAAGTAGGTGCCAGGACTGTCCCCATGTTACAGAAGAGGAAATCAAATTTTAAGAGATATTTCCGAGTTCATAAACCTTGTAAATGGTGAACCTAGATTCAGTTCCACATTGCTTGGCTGTCCCTCCACTGGTAACTATGAGCCACAAGCATTCTACTGCCAAGGCAGTTCTCCTGTCTCCTGTCTCCAACTCAGTGTAGTATGGTGAGACCCGAACATTGTCCTGTGTGTAACTGAGAAAAGTGCTCTGCTGTCTCCAACCTTATGCGAATTCAAGAGCTACGGCTTCCATGAAAGTTCCCAGATCTCCTTCCCGATCTTCAAGTTAGAAAGAGATCTTCAAGACAGATTACATGTATCCCTATTTTGGAAACAGATTCTCCAGCCCCCCTCAAGTCTTCAGACGACTGCAGCCTTAGCTGACAGCTTGACTGTATCTCCTGAATTCCTTACCCTCAGAAATTGTGTGAGATAATACATGTTTGTTGTTTTAAACTGCCATATTTGGAGTAATTTGTTATTGAGCAATTGATCACTAATACACCATCCTATTCCTGGTATCTGATACCACAGAGCTGAACCCCTGACAATGAAAGTGTCACTATTGGAATAAACTGGATTAAAAAATGCATGTAGGTTTAAGTCATAGCTCTCTGAATTTGTTCAGCCATGGTATGACTTTGTCAGGATGAGAGACTCAGTTCACACAGAATTATTTCCCCTTCCTCATTTATTTGTTCCCTATAGAAGAGAATGACTAATTATCTGAGTATGAAGTTTTAAAAACTGGGATTCAAGTCCTTTATTTGCTATTTATTAGATAGCTACTGGAATTCGATTTAACCTCTTTGAGATTAGATGCTTCAGTATCAAACAGGGAGGGTAATAGTACCTTGTGGGGTTGTACAATTCCGGGGGACACCTGGACTTCATAAGGGTTCACCTAGATAATCCACATCAAACATCTAATACAGGGACTGGCACCTATTAAGAACTCAAGTAATAGCACTATTATTATTATTATCAATAATAAAATTATCGAATTTCCTGATATCAGTCAATAGAAAGTTTCTGTAATTCCAAAGGCTGGTGTCATAACAGCTAAGTGTTCTAAAAATGTGTTTCATGCCTGGATTCCCTGCATCAGAATTACCTGAAGTGTTTATTAAAAATGCAAATTCCTAACACAAATCTCAGGCCTACTGAGTCAGAATCTTGGAGTGAGAGTTGGGGAGGGAGGAGTGGAAATCTGCAGCTTTTTTTTTTCCTAGGGGAGGGGGAAGGGAAGAGAGGGGAGGGGGAAAAGAGAAGAGAGAGAAGAGGAGAAAATCTGCAGCTTTTAACAAACTTTTCCAGCATTCTGACGCTCAGAAAAGCTCCAAGAACACTGTTGTAGAGGAAAGAAGATTCATCTTAAACTGAGCGATCCAGGGTTCAAGTTTGACCTCTGACATTTACTAGTGAAAATAAATCAACCTTTCTGATTCCCAGTTTCTCATCTGGGAAGAGGCAGCATAAATCTGCCTTTCCTAGCTCACAGAGCAATTATCAGTAACAGCCACTATACTAAAAACATTAACTGACTTCTGTGTAGTGTGTATGTAGTTGACAAAGTGATTATTCCTATTTTGTCTCATTGAAACTCATGACAGTCCTGTGAAGTCAGTCTTCCTCCCTGTTGAAGTTGAAAGCAGAGGTAGCTGAGGTTAGATTACTTAGTTCAGGTCACACCATGACAGCTGGTGCATAAAGCAAGGTCTTCCGATACAATTCAAGATGCATCTTTCATTCCCTAATGTGAACTAAAATGAAGGTGCTATGTCAGTATGCTATTGCCGTGGATTTCTTTAACCATGACTACTGCTTTGTTGCGTTACCTAGCCCAGAGGAAAGGGACCAAGGGAGGGATTGTGTTCTAATTGCCCAGATCACAATTATACATGTAAAGAGCAATAATTATTTTAAAACAAAAACTGTGAGGTCATTGAAAATGCATTTCTTTAGCAATGACATTAGAGAAAGTGTCAGTCTTTGTGCGTCACATAGTTCTAATTTGTGCACCGTGAAACTCACTCGCCTTAAATTATGAATCTGAGTAACTTTGTTCAGTTTTTCTGGGTCATTATGTTGTTTCTTCTTCATAGGATTATGCAAGGAAAAAACATTTGGAAAATTGTTTGTATCCCGTACATGCTCCATGAGTAAAGGAAAGAGCTTAAAATGGATACTTTATATTTCTATCAATAAAATATTCTGCTACTATACTATGTGAATTGGCTAGACAGGTTTTCACTGAGTTTGGAAGGGAAGAGTTTGGGATGGTTTTACTTAAACTATAGGATGTGGTGTACATGTGAAATAGATCTTTGGTGCTAAGGGTGGGGGATCCAAGAAATAATCACACCTCTTCCAGAGTAGCTAAACTGAAGACCAAGGAGAAGACTTTGTGGCCAGGAAAAAGCATCCATATGTATTCAATGCATTAAGCAGAGGAAACAAACTGCTTCTGAACATGAATACAACCCTGATAGATAGATAGATACCGGACTTTCCATGCTGATTTGAGATCCAGTTGATTCTCACATGGTAACTCCAGGTTGATAGTTCTAGGATGAGGTCTGTGCTTAAGCTGTCTTAGGCCGAATTCTCGCAGGAGTAGACCTAGAGACAAGGATTTGAGTGCACATGGCTTACTTGGGATGTGTTCTCCGATGTGCTGGTGGGGAGACGGGCAAGTTTAATGGGGAAGGAAGCAAGCAAGCTGTGTTAGGATGCATGCATGACAGTGGAGGTTTTTTATGTGAGCATTTGGGGCTTAGTCCTACTGAGATCTCTGTGACTCTGGGTTGAACACACTTCAGAGTTACCCACCCAGGGAGCAAGGAAGCTGGAGGGCATTTATCTACCAACTCCCATGTATCATGGATGGTCCCAGGATGTTAAGACACTGGCACTCCTGACATGCCTTGAAGTGGTCTGATAAGACTCTTGGGTGGAGAATCAGGAACTCTTGCAGTTAAATGATCTTAGTTTGGCTAGCTGAAGAGTTTCTTGTAACCCAGAAGACTGTGTCATGGGTAAGTTTTTATGGGATAAGAACTAAATTTAATTTGCTTAACTTGAATGACAGTATCATTATTAGAGTAATGATATTTACACTAGTAATGCAGCAATAGCCATTTATTGAGTGCCTGCCATATGATAGTTACCGTAGTAGGTCCATTACATATCTCATTTAAACCACACAATCATCTCCTGCCCAGAGGCGTTATAATTCACATTTAACTGATGGGGAGTGGGAGATTTGGAAAGCTTCAATAAGAGGCCTAGGGTCACACAGATGGCAAAGAAAGCCAGAATGTGACCCTAGGACTTTGAGCGCAGGATACATCGTCTCCGCTTAGAGGTAGCACATATCGATTGGTTTAATAGATAAACTGAATATGCATAAAGAGTTATTTTTAACTTTTGACACTTCAAGATGGTATCTTTGTTGACTTACATCTGTCTTGACTGTTTTCCAAACCTCACTTCTCACCTGCTTGTTTAACCTTCCTAGAAGGCTGAAGTGTGTTCTGTAATAAAATGTAGATACTTTTAGTCCTAGATGAACATGTTTGTACCTTCTGTGTGTAGATAAGGCCTCAGGAAATCGACACTGGGGAATCTAGGGCAGGTCACAGAGGCTCAGATACTCTTTTATGGACTCAGTATTCAAACACAGTCCCCCCACTCTCTACGGCACCTTCCTTCCTTCAAGTTAAGTGAATGTGCTCCATTTAGCTTTATATAATATCTAGATTTTTTTTTCTGTGCTGGTTCACAACAAAGATTATCAGAATTTAAGAGAAATACGTTGGCTTTCCAATAAGGTTTGAACTACGCAGATGTTGCTGGGATAGAATTTAAGAGATAAGCTGTTTCCTACCACAGGAAGCTTCTGCTAGTCATAGTGGGTTCATAGCTGAAAGATAAAAGTTAAAAAAAAAAAAAGGTTTGAAATGCTATGAAACTCTTTTCCTAATGCCATCAAGCTGAAACTCCTAGGTAACCCGGTCATAGGAAGAAGGGTTCTCCAGGGTGATTCAGCTTTTAATCTCTAGGACTTTCAGCCCCTAGCATGCTGTGTTTATCGACTTGAAGACAAGAAAATCTGAGTTTGGAATAGTAAAGATTCGTCATGCAGTAAACTGCATAACCACTTCTGTGTACATTCTCCCCACCCCCAACTGCACTCCCAAGATCCAAGAGGGAAACCAAGGCCATTTTTCCCGAAATGGACCAATGTCTGAAATATTGGCTTCTATTTCTGAATAACTCACTTTGGAGCTTGTTTGTCCAACTCTGTAGTTCAATTAATTTCACCCTTCAGGGATTTGTAGGCATGTTGACAGGTCCATGGCAGAAATGGAGTTTTATTGGAAAGGGTGTTTGTTGGGAAAGCAAAGGGCTCGGGGGCTAATTTGGTAATAGGGTGTGGAGACTTTCTTCCTAGGTCATTGGTTCAAATCTAGAACCTGCTTGGCAGTGATTGGAAATCATTACCATTTGACGGCTGCCTGACAGGTAGCCAGTCATGTCTTGGTCCCCTGTCCCACAGCTGCTTCTAGGCAAAACAGCCACAGTGACAGGAGGAACACCAACCATTACATGGAAACACAGGAGCTGAATTACCAAGTTTCTCCCTTTACAACTTGTTAATTAACTGGTTAATTGCTTTATCAGTTTAACAGATAATGGCCCACCCAAAGATTCCAATGCCTACCTCTTAACAGGGTGAAATCTGACTAAAACCAGAGGAAAAAAAACTAGAACATAATGAGAAATGAAGAACAACAGAAAAAAAATGCTACAAAGCTTTCTGTCAATCAGGGACTTATAGCTGAGCTAGAACGTCTATATGTTTATATTACAAAAGCCAGAAATCTTAGAAGGCCAGAACTGGTACCAGGAAAACATCCAGAGACAAACCCCAAATAGAGTGACTGCATGGAAAAAATCGGCATATTTCTATCCAAAAGGTCCTTGAGAGACTTACAAGGCTAAGAGTCACGTAGGGCCCATTATGGGAAGGTTGGCGCCATATTAATTTCGGCATAGCCATTCTCAGCTGCAACCAAATCGCTGGATCAGATCTCCACAGGAGTCCATTCCTAATGCAAGCTGGGCCAGATAATGAGAACTCGATTCTAAGCAGGGGAATTTCCTTATGTCAATGGGCTTAAGCCAAAACCTTTAAAATTATTTTAATGTCATTTTTCTCTTTAATGGGACATTAACTACTAGGAAAATTATAGGCATTAAAAAGGTTTCTTTGGACTCCCCCCTCCCCTTCCTGCTTCTGTAATTGCCTTTTAGGGAATGGAACTTTTAATTTATTCTGAATGTTTTACTCTGATATGAGAAACTTGACCTAAGCTTCATATTCTGAAATGGGTTTCTCATATTTCCCTCTAAAAAACACTCAAGACAATCACTAGCTTGAGCTCAACATGTGTTTTTTTCCACTTATACTATAAACCCCTGGAGTTTCAGAGAGGTTACAAGATTTATCCAACACGGGTGTTGGCTAAAGAGAATAGTGTGCTGTAGCCACTTAGAAATAAATATATGAAGCCAGGAAACTGGTTATTTTGCAGAAAGCACCAGAACCTGGCCATCTAAAGGAGGCTGATGCCCTTCAAAGTACACCTGTGAGAGACAGTGTGTTGGTTTCAGCGTGGGCTACTGCCTTAGGTTTTGTTGCAGTGATATCATGAAGAACCCTCCAAATCTGAGTGGTTTACAAACACATCAGCTTTGCATGTTGGCTGTGGCTCAGCCAGCCTCAGCCAGGATGCCTCTTATTTTAGGTCCCAGGCTACAGAGGCAGCATCTGACTGGGGAGTGTTCTTCCCATCAGACTGGGCAGGATGAAGAAGGGTGAGCAGAAACACATGGAGCCTCTAACAGACTTGGCTTGAACTAGCACTTGATCGTGTCTGATCACATCCCATTGGCCAAATGGGACGCATGGCCAAGCCCAGAGTGCAATGGTGGGTCAGGGGGAGAGAGAATATTTGCTGAACATTAATACAGTCCACCGCAGTCGCATGATTTAAAGCCCTTTGCAAAAGAGTGATACTCTTTCATGACTTCGCACGTGTACTAACAACTCTAGTGCTAACGTTCATGGAGCACCTTTCTGCTTATTATAGGAATGTGCTGATCACCGTACATGTCCATTATACCACATTCTCCTCTCAACAGACCTCCAAGGGAGGAACTTACCCCACGTTTGACTGAGGACCAATGACAGCCTTGTGCAGCAAAACCCTGCACTTCAGCCCTAAGACCTACACAGAAGACCTGGGGTTGAAGCCCTTGTGTTCTAGACCCAAGCCTGCCTTCTTCTGCAGTCCCTGGCTCTGGGCTGAACTGGGGCACTGGGAGGAGGGTAGCATTCCCCACTTATAGATGGGACAGTTGGCTGGGACCTTCCAACCAAGATAGTCGTCACTGTCACTCAAAGAAAGAAGAATCTGTTTTGGAAATAATTGGAGGATGTTTGGCTATTACTGGAAGCTAAAGTGGCTGATAAAATTTGGTAATATCACTTTAGGTCTGAAGTGAGATGTGACTATAAATTATTGAGGCTGACTTTATGTGCCTTGGTACGTGCTTTAGGAGAAAATTCTGAAGCAGTGTCCCCATCCAGTCATCATCCTCTGCATGGAATCGAAACTGGGAATACCTTTACTGTTGTGGCTCATGCATTATTGTATAGAAAGGAATGAGTATGCCACTCCAATGTAAGAATTCCAAAGGGACACTCATTAATATTTTACATGTATTTGACAACTTTTAAGCATCCAGTATACACTGCACTATGCACAGGACATTAAAAACAGAAGATGGTCTGTTTTTAGAAACAGAGATGGTGTCGGCCCTCTTGGAGCTTACAGTTTATAGGTAAAGATAGACCTTTGCTAGATAAGCACATTGCTGGTCTATGACTACAAACTGGGTACATAATTTTTTATTAATACATGAAAGAGAGGGTCACAGTTCCAGGAGGGCACATAACCAAGATGAGGAAGACTTCCACAAGAAGTGGCAGAAATCTAAAAAAGGAGAGGGTCCCACATAGGTGGAATGTGCATGTGTGTGTGCACGTGCATACACTGTTTCTGTGACTACACCTGCATGTGTTCATGAGTGCATGTTCTGTGCATGCATGTGTGTCTATGGAATGAGAGACAGGGAGCATTCTAGACTGAAGAAACAGGATGTGCCTAGACCTTGGGTGGGATGGAAGGAGGGCACCGTTGCCATCCAGCAGGGCTTATGTCAAGGGCTCATGCCTTCAGTTTCCTCTTCGGCTAGGACTCTCCTGAACCCTCTGGTATGCAGCTGCCTCTGAAGGAGGCCAATTGCCTGTAACCCTCCTTAACCTACAACCAAGTTCAAAAAGAAAAGATGTCGCCCCTGGTAAGATAGTCCTTAGTATCTGCCGCAGTCCATATTTTGCAAAGGGAGACACTCTTCAGCTATGATAAATTAAATTCCCACCACCTTACAAATGACTGAGGTGTGGCTAAGGAACAGGACCCTTACACATTAGAAACTGCAGTAACAGGACCAGTAGTTTGCCATTAGCTGGTGGGGTCAGTCCTTTGCTTAGGGCATCCAATGCATGTTGCCAAACCCTCACTATGCTCCAGAAGCATGGGAGAGAAAAATGGCACATGCAGCCCTTTCTTCCTTTAAGGAATTTCCGCCTGCTGGAGAAAGCATACCCACAAGCATGCCATTGCAATACAGTACCCTGAGATATGCTCCAAGAGTTGTGGACAACACTAAGAAGAGACCCCTTACTCACTTTATGGACTTGGATGTCAGAGATAGCTTCTTGGAAGAGTTGAGGGTTCAGAAAACTTATGGGCAATTACTCATAATTCACCAAGCAGTGCAGAGGCACCAGTAGCTCTGTCAGAAAGAATAGTAAGTGCAAAATCATGGTAACATACAATAAATAAATGAATATACCACACACACACACACACACACACATGCGCGGGTATTAACACATTAGAAAACACATATGTCACAATATAAATTAGAGCATTTAGCCTGCAGATCCACATTTCACCTGGAAAACGTTTGTGGATTATGAAGCCTCCTGTTGCTCAATCTGCAGCCTTACTGCTTTATGTTTTCCTTGCTAAAAAGCAACTGTGCTTTCTGCTTCCAAACTCATCTCATAAGGCCTCCCTAAAGTGCCACTAGAACTGTTGCCCAAACCCTTGTCTAAATGTTGCATATCTTAGAATCATGGTTGCGTGCATGGTTGATTTTGGTGTTATCGGCATGGTTACTGTTTTTTTTTTTTTTTTTCCTGGAATGCACTGTCCCTGAGCCCTAGAGGACTTCTGCACAGCACATAGCACCAAGAGGTGCAATGGGCCAAATGATAGGATTTCTTACCTCCAACTCTCAGTTAAAAGCCATCTGCACCAAGAAGTCTTCATCCAGCCAGGAGTCACCTTTTTTCTCCTTTGATTGGCCGTGGGAGGACCTCCTTCATTGTATGTCTGTCTTATGTACATATGTAATCTCTCCTACTAGACTGGGGGATCATGGTGTGGGGGGGGTCTTATTTAATCCATTTGGGCCATAGTATAGGGTGGCAATTACAGGTACAGCTTCAAAGCTCTGCCATATTTCTGCTACCTGACTGCGGGCCAGTAGTCATACATGCCAAGCCCTGTGTTCTTCCTTTCAGCATGACAGGTTATCAAAAAATATCTATTGAGCATCTACCACGTGGCCACTCTTGGGTGCCAGAGGCTAGGAAAAAACACATAGACCCGGAATGGCTGATTAGAGAGAGAAAGAAAAACAGAGAGAGACAAAGTAGAAGTAAATAGTATTTGGAACAGTAAAAGGAATATAACTGAGGATATATTGCGCATTTTGAAATCATGAGAGAGTAAAAGAACCATTTTAATAATAATACATTTTAAAATGTAGATGAAATAGACAAATTCTTAGGGAAAAAAACAAGTTCCAAAGTTTTTTAATAAGAAAAATTTCTGAAACTTTCAATACAAAACTGAAAATTTCTAGGGAACTTGTAACATTAATAATTGCATATATATATATATGTATATATTTTTAATTTTGAATATATATATTGAATATATATAATTTTTGTCATATATTCTGATCGAATATATGTAACATATTTATATTCTGATTGAATATAACATTTTGATTCAATCACAATGTAGATATAGCCCATTTTATCAGATGATATATATATCTCTGTATATAAATTTTATATATAAAAGTATATCTAAGTTTCTATATTCTCTCTATGTTTGCACATATATGTATATATATATATATATACAGGTATACAGGTATATATATGTGTGTATATACACACCCACACATACATATATATATACACACACACATATTGGTGTATATATAGTCAAGATATTCAAGTAAAATTTATGGTTTAATCTTACCTATGAACAAAAACACAAAAAAATCCAGAGTAACACCTAGAAAATCAAGCCTATTGATGTCTTACCCCTCTAAAAAATGATAGTAACAACAGCAACAACAACAATATATCCTAGTCAAATAGAATTTATCATAGGAAAGTAAAATTAGTTTAATAATGAGGGTAAAATATCTATCAGTACTATTAATTACATTAGCAGATTACAGGAGAAAACTTATAATCATCTTGATTGGGTTGGAAAAGAAAATAAAACCTCAAATCATGATCTATTTTTAAAAATCAGTAAAGTTAAAACAAGACAAAAAGAATGAACAATTCTTATAATCTAAGGACAGAAAAATTTTCCTATGCTAATAATGAGTATCTGTCCAAAACCTAGAGCAAACATCTTTTCTTGACAGTGAAACTGTGTTAGGGTTGCATTAAAATCAGGATTGTGATAAGGATACTATTTCACTTTTTGGTTGACATTTTCCTAGAGGTGCTAACATACTCTATAGGACATGAAAAACAAATGAAAGATATAACACAGGGAAACAAAGATAGAAAACTGTAATTTTTTTGCAGATGAATGGGTTGTTGACAAGTAAAAATCCAAGTGACACGAGGCAATTTACTGTAATACAATTAATAAGAGTTCAAACATGTTACAGTCTGTAACTTCAAAAATGGAGAATGCTTCTATATACAAATAGGTAACAATCAGAATGTGTACATTTAAGATATTCTATTCTTATTAGCAAAAATACAGTGCAATAAAATAAAATTTAGGCTACCTGGGAATAAAAAAATAATACAAAGATATAATAGATATGTGTCAAAGTAGATAAAATATTATTGAAGGATATAAAACAAACTCTAAATTAATGGAGTGATATATCAAGCCCATGGTCAAAAGACATTGTACCTTTTAGGACAGTAATTCCCTCCAATTGTTCTACAAACATAATAAAAATTGAACAAAATAAAGAGCTTGTCACAGGAATAGACACTTTTTTTTCCCTAAAACTTATTTGGAAAAGTAAAGTGCTGAAGAGGCATTTTACATCATGTGAAAAGGTCAGATGATTCAGTAGAAAGCATTAGGGCACAGGCTCTCCAAATGGGGAAGAGGATTAAGTTTGACTGTTGTGTCACTCAGTATTCAATAATGAATTTCAGTTGGATTAAATATCTCCATTTGAAAAGCAAACTTTAACTTTTCTTAAAAATTGAAGTTTCCATCCTGGCCAACATGGTGAAACCCCATCTCTACTAAAAATACAAAAGTTGGCTGGATGTGGTGGCGTATGCCTGTAATCCCAGCTACTTAGGAGGCTGAGGCAGGAGAATCGCTTGAACCAGGAAGTCAGAGGTTGCAGTGAGCCGAGATCGCACCAGTACACTCCAGCCTGCACTCTGCCACTGCACTCTAGGGGAGACTCTCTCAAAAAAAAAAAAAGAAAGAAAGAAATTAAAGTCTAACTTATGGCTTTGGCATGGAAGAAGATTTCTTAAATAAAATGTAATGAGTAAAATCCTTAAATGCAATTTTTAAAATGTGAGACTAAACAAAATATTAATTAAATAGCTACAAAATGTGATGAGTCCAAGATGGCCAACTAGAAGGAGGGCACTTGGAGGCTCCCATCAAAAAAAACATAATAAGCATGTGAATCCTTCACCAGCAACCAAGGTATCCAGGTTCTCTTATCAAAATTGACTAGAAGGCTGGCATGACCCACGGAGAAAAGGAAGAACAGCAGCGACCTGAGAGTCACTCAGGGCAGGGGAACTCTCTTCCCCTGAGCCAAGGGAGGCGGTGAGTGAGCGTGCTATCCAGCCTGGGAAACTGTGCTTTTTTTTTTCACAGAACTGTGCAACCCATAGATTGGGAGATCCCTCTCATGAACCCACACCACCGGGTCCTAGTGTCCCAGCCCTGGAAGGTGCAAATTTTTACAGCCTCTCAGCTGGAATCTGCTTAAGCATACTGAACTCTGTGGGGAGGGGTGACCAGCACTGGCTGCGGTGGTTCCCTTCAGTCTAAGCCATTTGAGCTCCTTGTGGGAGGGGAAACAGCCAATGCTGGGACTCACTAAGCTTCCTGGTCAGGGGAAGGGCAGCACCCATTTCTGTAGCTCCAGGCTGTGCTTTTCCCCTGCTGGAACCAGGCAGGCTGGATGGCTTCCTCCCAAGTCTTGTCCCCACAGCCCAAAATACTGGCTGTGGCAGTCTGTGGCCAGAGAGTCTCTTCAGGCCTAACCCTGACTCATCTTTCCTCATTGGATAGGGCTTCAGGGACTCCAATAACTCCAGCCAGAGGCTCAGGAACAGAATTCGGATCTCCCTGGGCCTGAGCCTCTAGGGGAAGGGGTGGCTGTGGTCTCTGTGGACCAGCAGACTTAGCCTCTCCCTCTCCTCCTGATAGTTCTGAGGAATCCAGGCAGCCCAGTTGAGTAAATTTTCCCCCAGCAAAGCACACCCCTCCACCAAGGGACAAAGAATCTCTGGTACATGGCTAAAGCAGTGTTAAGAGGGAAATTTATAGCATGAAATGCCCACATCAGAAAGCTAGAAAGATCTCAAATTGATGCCCTAACATCACAATTAAAGGAGCTAGAGAGGCAAGAGCAACCTAATCCAAAAGCTAGAAGACAAGAAATAACTAAGATCAGAGGACAATTGAAGGAGATAGAGACACAGAAAACCCTACAAAAAAATCAATGAATCCAGGAACTTGTTTTTTTGTGTGAAAAAAATTAACAAAATAGACTGTCAGCTAGACTATTAAAGAAGAGAGTGAAGAATCAAATAGACACAACAAAAAATGATAACGGAGATACCACCACTGACCCTACAGAAATACAAACTACCATCAGAGAATACTATAAATACCTCTATGCAATAAACTAGAGAATCCAGAAGAAATGGATAAATTCCTGGATGCATACACCATACCAAGACTAAACCAGGAAGAAGTTGAATCCCTGAATAGACCAATAACAAGCTCTGAAATTGAGGCAGTATTTAATAGCCTACCAACTAAAAAAAAAAAAAAAAAAAAAAAAGCCCAGGATCAGATGGATTTGCAGCTGAATTCTAACAGAAATACAAAGAGGAGCTGATACCATTCCTTCTGAAACTATTCCAAATAATTGAAAAGGAAGAATTCCTCCCTAACTCATTTTATGAAGCCAGCATCATCCTGATACCAAAACTGGGAAGAGCCACAACAGAAAAAGAAAACTTAAGGCCAATATCCCTGATGAACGTTGATGTAAAAATCCTGATTAAAATATTGGCAAACCAAACCAAGCAGAACATCAAAAAGCTTATCTACCACAATCAAGTCGGCTTCATTCCAGGAATGCAAGGCTGGTTGAGCATACACAAATCAATAAATGTAACCCATCACATAAACAGAGCCAAAGACAAAAACTACATGATTATCTCGATAGATGCAGAAAAGGCCTTTGATAAAATTCAACATCGCTTCATGTTAAAAACTCTCAATAAACTGGGTATTGATGGAACATATCTCAAATCATAAGAGCTGTTTATGACAAACCCATAGCCAATATCATATTGAATAGGCAAAAGCTGGAGGCATTCCCTTTGAAAAGTGGCACAAGACAAGGAAGCCCTTTCTCTCCACTCCTATTCAACATAGTCTTGAAAGTTCTGGTCAGGGCAATCAGGCAAGAGAAAGAAATAAAGGGTATGCAAATAGGAAGAGAGGAAGTCAAGTTGTCTTTGTTTGCAGATGACATGATTTTATATTTAGAAAACCCCATCATCTCAGCCCAAAAACTTCTTGAAGTGATAACTTCGGCAAAGCCTCAGGATACAAAATCAGTGTGCAAATATCACAAGTATTTATACCAACAATAGGCAAGCAGAGAGCCAAATCATGAACGAACTGCCATTCACAATTGCTACAAAGAGAATAAAATACCTAGGAATACAGCTAACAAGGGATGTGAAAGACCTCTTCAAGGAGAACTATGAACCACTGCTCAAAGAAATAAGAGATGACACAAACAAATGGAAAAACATTACCTGCTTATGGCTAGGTAGAAATAATGTTGTGAAAATGGCCATACTGCCCAAAGTAATTTACAGATTCAATGCTATTTCCATCAAACTACCATTGACATTCTTCACAGAATTAGAACAAAAACTATTTTAAATTTCATATGGAATCAAAGAAGACCCCATATAGCCAAGAGAAACCTAATGAAAAAGAACAAAACTGGAGGCATCATGCTACCTGATTTCTAACTATACCACAATGTGACAGTAATCAAAACAGCATAGTACTGGTACCAAAACAGACATATAGACCAATGGAGAAGAACAGACATCTCAGAAATAGCACCACACATCTACAACTATCTGATCTTTGATAAACCTGAGAAAACCAGCAAAGGGGAAAGGATCTCCTATTCAGTAAATGGTGCTGCAAAAACTGGCTAGCCATATGTGGAAAACTGAGACTGGACCCCTTTCTTATGCCTTACCATAAAAACACTAGATGAAAACCTAGGCAGTACCATTGGGAACATAGGCATGGGCAAAGACTTCATGACAAAAATGCCAAAAGCAATTGCAACAAAAGCAAAAATTGACAAATGGGATCTAATTAAACCAAAGAACTTCTGCCCAGCAAAGGAAACTATCATCAGCATGAGCAGGCAAGCTACAGAATGGGAGAAAAGTTTTGCAATCTACCCATCTGACAAAGGCCTAATATCCAGAATTTACAGGGAACTTAAATATTATTTACAAGAAAATAACAACCCCATAAAAAGGTGGGTAAAAGATATGAACAGGCATTTCTCAAAAGAAGACATTTATGTGGCCAAAAACATATGAAAAAATGCTCAACATCACTGATCATCAGAGAAATGCAAATCAAAGTCACAATGAGATGCCATCTCATGCCTGTTAGAATGATGATTATTAAAAAGTCAGGAAAAAATAGATGCTGGCAAGGCTGTGGAGAAATAGGGATGCTTTTCCACTGTTGGTGGGAATGAAAATTAGTTCACCCATTGTGGAAGACAGTGTGGTGATTCCTCATGGATCTAGAACCAGAAACACCATTTGACCCAGCAATCCCATTAGAGGGTATATACCCAAAGAAATAGAAATAATTCTACTATAAAGACACATGTACATGTATATTTATTGTAGCACTGTTTACAACCGTAAAGACCTGGAACCAACCCAAATGCCCATCAAGGATAGACTAGATAAAGAATATGTGGTACATACACACCATGGAATACTATGCAGCCATAAAAAAGAATGAGACTATGTCCTTTTCAGGGACATGGATGAAGTTGGAAGCCATCATCCTCAGCAAACTAACACAGGAATAGAAACCAAATGCCACATGTTCTCACTCATAAGTGGGAGTTGAACATTGAGAACATATGGACACAGAGAGGGGAACAGCACACACCAGGGCCTGTTGGGAGATGGGGGGTGAGGGGAGGAAACTTAGAGGCCGGGTCTGTAGATGCAGTGAACCACCTTGACATATGGATAACTATGTAACCTGCACGCTCTGCACAGCTATCCTGTTTTTTAGGAAGAAATAAAACTCTACAAACTAGATAAATACTATTTTATATTGTATCCAAATATACAAGTAATTCTCACATATTAATACATGAAAGACATAGCAAACACTGGGGGGAGGAAGAGGGGATAGTTCAATGATAAAGGAAACTCAAAGAGGAGAAAACCCAAACATTGGACACAAACATTCCCATCCTTTTCCTTGCTGCCTTACAGTGTCTTCTAGGACTTACATTACACTCTGGGGTCTGTCTCTAGACTCTCCACTGTTTCTGTGGTCTACTGCTGCTGTCTGCCACTTCCTCACAATGTTTGGATACTCTAAACCTGTGCTGTCTGGTAATGGGTCACTCCATGGGTCACTATCGCATGTACCTATTTAAATTCAATTAAAGTAAAAATTAACTTCTTCAGTCACTCTAGCTATGTTTCAAGTGCTTAGTAGACACGTGACCCACGGCTACCATATTGGAGAAGCACAGCTGGAGAGTATCTTTGTGATTGTAGAAAGCTCTATTAGACAGCACTGCCTACATTTACAAGTCTTATGTCATTATAATTGAGAAAGTCTCCTTTCTTTCTCCTCTTTAAAATTGCCTGGGCTACTTACTTTTCCAAGTAAAGTTTACAATAAGTAATCAGGGAAATGTAAATTAAAACAACAATAATATTTCACTCTATGGCAACAAAAATGAATGCATTATATGCATCAAAATAGAGAGATCTACACATAATGTGAATGCGTGAGAAGAGCAAGTTGCAGAGTTGTCTGTGTGTGTGTGTGTGTGTGTTTGTAGGTGTAGTGCCATGGCACAATTTAGGCGAATCTTATAAACACGTCAAAAAACCATTCTATTTATTGTTCATGGATCATAATAATAATATATATTAAGCATTTATTTTTTTCCAGGCTCTGCTCCAGACACTTTAAATGTATCAACGTTTGATGATTGCACATAGAATTGATTTACTATCCTCTTTCTTATTTGACTGAGACAGAGCAAAGTTAAGCAACTTCTTCCTGGTTACTCAGCTGGTTGGTGCAGAGTTGGAGCTCATAGCCAGGCTGGCTTCCAAGTCTGTGCTCATAATCACCGTGCCATCCTGGAGTGAGACCAAACGACACCAGGCATGTATAGGGATGTTTCTAGAGATGTAGAAAATATAATAGAAATGGCCTTTGGGGCATTACCTTCTATATAATATGTTTCAGAGAGAGAAAGAGAGAGAGGGGGATCAGGGAGAGAGAGAGAATGGGAGATCCAAATAAAAGATAGGAGGAAATGTTAACACCGATCAGATCGGATTGGCCAGCACGTGGGGATCTATCGCTTTCTGTTTGAGTAAAACATGAATGCTTTATAAATTAATCAATTAAAAAACAGTGAGTGGCATAGGGTTTCTGGGACTTGCTTTCGATCTGCGATTTGCTAACTAGCCTTCTGTGTTTCCAAGAGTCACCCGTCCCGCTTTGCAGAGTGAGATGTGGAAGTTGAAGGGTTTTTGTGGGGTGGCTGAGAGGGACACAGAACCAGGCGACTCGAGAGGCTGCAGGCGAGGTGGTTGGATATGCCAGCGGGAAGAAGCAGCAGCTGCAGGAGAAGTGGGGCCATGGACGTTTGCAAGAGACTTCCAGAAACCCTGTGGTGTTGGGTGTAGCCCTCTCTTCCATTTCCCCAGGAAAGCTTCAGTCAAAGCTACACTACTTTCCATTTCTTCAGCGGTCAGGTTGTGGTTTTCTTCTGTCAGGTAGAGAAAAGTTGAGACTGACCTCAGAGGGACCACGGCCTGGACAGCTGCCCCAGTGAGTGCAGCCATGCTCAGGGTCTGTATCCACATAAAATAACTCTTCTGGGTGCCTAGCAGGCCCCTGCTGTGGCATCACTGCATCCCGCGGAGGTCTCTTCTTACCCGAGGCTTTCTGTCATCTGATGAGCTGGGTGCTCAGGCTTCGTGCCCATGGACCTCGCTTCAGTGGCTGCCAGGTACCTCCCTGCACCAGCGTCATGGCCGAGAGGCTCTTTGGCTGTCGCCCTGATGCCCGCTCACATGTGGGGCTTCTTGTACAATTGCTGTCCTGGGAGCAGACAGGTGGGAGTGGCAAGGTGGGGCCCACATGGGCAGGGCTGGGGCAGCTTAACTGTGTGAATGGCAGACACCCATCAGACTTCCAGGGGGTGGGGAGCTGGGCTTCTACAGGACCAGTGAGAAGGTGGGAAGGCAGGATAAGGTGGTGGTGAAAGGGCCTTTGGAGGGAGGTGCATGCTGCATTGTCTTCTCGCTGTGAGCAAAGGACCCAGCCCTAGCCTGCTGATTTATGGCGTCTCTTCTGTGAGCTCATGAGTGATTTTGGAGCAGGTTCGTAAGACACAAACATTCTGCAAAGGCACATTCTAGCTCTGGTTCTGCCACAGCCTCTCCTGGAAGCAAAAGGAGGTTTCCCATTCCTGGGGTCTGGTTGGGCTGCACCCCCCTGCACAGCAACAGCAGGCCTCATGCTGCTTGGCAGGAGCCAGAGGTGGAGCTGCGTGGCTCGGCTTCCACACGTGCTGACACGCTATTTACAAGGCGAGAAGCTCTGGAGGAAAAGAATATAATGTTGTTTTTTAGGATATTTTGCAATTACATTAAGCCCTGTGAGCCTCGCTGAGGAATGCAGCACTGTGAAAGCTTCCAGACCTTACTGGGCAGGGATTTGGGGCCAGCTGAGAGATGATACCACCTGTCACCATTCATTCTTTCTTCTGCCTGGGCCACCTGCTCCGGGATACCTCTGCACCCAAGCTCGAAGGTTTGTCTCATATTTCAGTGCCTGTGCAAGAGGCAGGATCAGCTAACCTATAGAACACGGCGTCTGGGTCAGAGGAAACTTGGTGAAGACTTGTCTTAGTTCAGGTCCTTGGTCCTTACCTTTTCTAAGCTTCAATCTATTTATCAGAATGGAAACCTTCCCTGCCTTGATGAGTTCCTAAACCTGGAAATAAAAGTATTTTCATGTAACTAGTCCTCCTCATCAAATCTGTTGAGGACAATCAATGACGTTAGTTAATTTCCAGTTCTTATGATAGTCCACATATTGCAGTGAACCATGAATTGTTCATGTCAGTTTGTTTTATGTAGTTAAGATTAATGAAAGTATTGTAGATATGGACATGTGTTTTTAAAATCACTTTTATCCAAAAATATATAAAGAAAGAAATGAATTACACACACACACACACACACACACACACACACACACACACACATATATCTGGTAGTACTGTGGCAAAATAGATAGGCTCTAGACAGACAGAACAGAACTGGGTGCTACTGGTCTCTCTGACATATCTTGACTTTGTGATCTTGAGCAAGTTAATTAACCTCTCTGAATCTGCTTTTGTTTAATTTGGAGACAGTATGCACAGTGGTTAAGGGCTTTGACTCTGGAAGTAGATGATCTGGGTCTGAACCTCAGATCCATTACACACTCACCTATTTGTGCCTCAGTTTCCCCAGCTATAAAACAAAAACGAGACTAGTACTTACCCCATAGAGATGCTATGAGGATCAAATGAGCTAATGAAAAGTCACATCATATAAAGGGCTTAAATGGCTGCCCAACACATGGTTATTAAAATGACTGCAAAATGAGAAGAATAATGGAATGTACTTGAGAGGGTTGTGGTGAAGATGAGATGGGATAATGCATGTGAAGCACAATAGCTCAGAGCCTCACACCCAGGTGCTGACTACAACGGGAGCTGTTGTGGCTGTTATTTTTCCTTCGGGGCAGGAAGCAGAGAGGTTGGACTGTGCACAGGTCAGGCTGCACATTCCCATGGTGCCCTGAGATCCATTCACAATTCCACAGCACCAGGATCTAGGGGCATGGGGGGAGGGTGCCAGTGTCCTGGGAGAAGGGTCCAGAAAAGACCAGGCTCTGGCACAGAGAGAAGCTGCAGAGGCGGCAGACAGCAGCCACCTGGGAGTCTGTGCTTATGCTGCACCCAGCGCAGGGCCATTTTGCTGATCTCCCTCCTGCTGATAAATGTTCTAACCAGAGCTCTTTGATCCACTGCCAGGCCTTGGGCAATGGAGGTAAGGTGTGTCTGGATTCATGCGAGGCCCTTGGGGAGGGCCTGTCGATCCTGACAGCCATGCCCGGCGCTGGGCCAAGAGAGAATGTCCTAGAAGGGTGGGGATGGGTTGGGCTACCTGGGCCCTCACACCTCAGGAAGGCAAAAGACATAGATTGCAGGCAGCCAGGTGCTGTCAGTTCTGGTGCTTACACCCTCCACGGTGGCCACATGAGCCTGCACCACGAGTGGGAGGAGCAGCATTCCAGAAGTTGATAATGATGTACCTGCGTAGGTCCCCATGATCACCTAGTGCAAGCCTCCCATTGCCAGGATAAGAAAACTGAGGCCAAAGAGGTCAGAAAATTTTCCCAAAGTCCACATTAAGGGAGGATAGGCCTTTTGGTCGCTTTATAGCTTCATTTCTCAACCTTGGCACTGCTGCTATTTGGGGCTGGATAATTCTTCATGGTGAGGTCTGTCTTATGCATTGCAGGATATTGAGCAGCCTCCCTGGCCTGAACCCAGTAGATGCCAAAAACACTTGGCAAACAAAAATGGGGTGACAAACAGAAATGTCTCCGGGCCTGGCCCAACGTCTCCTGGGGGCAAACTCAGCCCCAGCTGAAAACCAGTCTGTGGGTGAATTGTATGCTAGAGCAACATTAATTGAGGTCCAACTATGTCCTAAGGGTCTATGCGAGCCACTCGTATGTGTTATGTTGTTTAACATTAACAGCCATCTAAGGAATACTATTTCTAGTTTCATTTCTACCTATGCAGCTTCTCTCTGCACAGATGCAGAAACTGTGCCTGCCAGGGAGTAATGATCCAACCGAGGGCACTTGGCTACAGGTTGCAGAGTTGGACTGAAGAATGGCTGACATAGCCGCAGTGGCTCATGCCTGTAATCACCACATTTTAGGAGGCCAATGCAGCAGGGTCGCTTGAATCCATGAGTTCAAGACCAACCTGAGCAACATGGCAAGACCCCATCTCTATAAAAAAACACAATAATTAGCAGGGCATGGTGGCACATGCCTGTAGTCCCAGCTGCTTGGGAGGCTGGGGTAGAAGGATCCTTTGTAGACTTTATTGTTTCCTGGGGGTTGGCAGTGGAGGGAGGCGTTAGTTCTGTTCTTCTTTCTCTCAATACCTTTACAATGTCCCTGCTTCAAAAGAGAGCCCAGACTGTGCCTGCTACCCCAAGTCCTGAGTCAGAATTCAAAGGCAAGTATGGTAGGGTGATGAGAGAGAAAGGACTTAGGCAGCAGGAGGGCTGTGATTGGTGCAAGGGGCTGGCAGGAAGAGTTTGGGTCTGGAGACACCGGCTGCTGAGTCATAGCTCTAGCTCTGTCAATTCCTGTGTGACTTTGTGCAAGTTACATGTGATTGTTGGAGCTTCCGTTTCATTTGCTAAATAATTGGGATCATAATACACACACTGTAGAGTTGTTAGGATGTCACGAGAGAATGCACAAGAAGTAAGTACTCCTGAATTGAGCTATTGCCTACCTCAAAGGATTGCTGGAGAAATAGAAAAGGGATATCAAGAAACACAGCCAAGATGCTTCATCAAAGGTAATTATTATTGTTACCAATACCCTTTGAAATGGGTTATTCATTTTCTGAAAGCCACTCAAAGATTCTGTTCCTATCGCAGAAGAATTGGATAAATGACTTCTTTGATAAACTAGCTTTTCACCTGGGGGATCTGGTTTGCTGATCCTACCCAGATTAAAACGACTGAAAATCAATTTGATTTGACATCTGTGGAGAAAACGAAATGCATGTACTAACTGTCAAGCAACACAGTTCCCCAGTGCTGATACAGAGCAAAACACAGAAAGGGTCCTGCTGTCTGGGATCTTGCTGCCTGGTCACCTGTCACGACTGATAAAAGCAGACCTCCTTCCTGTTTCACCAATGCCCCATGGTCTCCTGGGGAACCAGCAAATGCCCACCAAAGCCCAGGCACTGAGGTTCTGTCCTGTTTCTCTGCTTCTGGAACCTGGCCTTGGAGACTCACCCCAGATCTGCAAACTCTTTCAAAAGTGTTCTGGCCAGGCGCAGTGGCTCAAGCCTGTAATCCCAGCACTTTGGGAGGCCAAGGTGGGTGGACCACGAGGTCAAGAGTTCGAGACGAGCGTCACCAACACGGTGAAACCCCATCTCTACTAAAAGTACAAAAATTAGCCGGGCAAGGTGGTATGCACCTGTAATCCCAGCTACTCAGGAGGCTGAGGCAGAAGAATTGTTTGAACCTGGGAGGCGGAGGTTGCAGTGAGCCAAGATCGCACCACTGTACTCCAGCCTGCGTGACAGAGCAAGACTCCATCTCAAAAGAAAAAAAAAGTATTCTTTGCTCCTGTATAGCAGCCATAGCAACCACTAAAAAGGCAGAACTGACTGGGATCTGAGAGCTGCAGCTGCAAGAAAGATGAAGGAAGGTGAAACGAAAGAAAGGAAATTCCGCCACTTGTTCTGAGCCACAAGAATAGGTGACTCCAGCCCCTGCCCCTTCTTGGCCTCACCGCCAGCAAACCCCCATTTCTGGATTCCCGTATTCTTCCAGGTCTCAAATGTTCCATGCATGTCCAACTGCCAAACTCCTGAAATGATACATCCTCTGAAGGAACAAGGCATAGATCAGGCCACTGTAGGCCTCCTGTGACCCCAGCCCTGTCCTCCTCAAGCCTCAGTTTCCATGTTTGCCAAGTGGGGAGAATAAACCTGCATTAACACTGCCTGCCTCATGGTGCTACTGTAAGAATCCAGTGGCAGGTTGAAGCCAAAAGGACTTCCTAAGCTGGGTGTACCTGCAAGTGGGAGCTGGGGAGTATGGGCCATGTTCTAGAGCACTGTGAATGTGCTCCTTGTAAGAGTAGAGACACTACCCGTGGACTTCATTTTCACTGTCATTTTTCCATGTTTTCTGATTTTGTCCTATTTGCCACAAGAGAGGGATTGGATTTTCACTGGGTCAACCCTACAGAGGGCTGTTCACCCTGAGTTTTTGGCATAAGTAACCTATGACCCAAATGAGGAATGTGGGTGCTCAGAAGTCCTCCTTATGGATTTATTTTGAACTAGCTGCTAAGAATAATCATTAATCATCATGAAATAAGTAAACTGTGGGATGCCTCCCGTGCAGCCTGCCATATGGAGTAGCCCTGTTAGAAGCAGCATCTTCTCAAAGCAATACCTGCCCCCGGAGGAAGACATCTGCCATTTGCCTTTTTTGTTTGTTTTATTCTCTCCTCTCTCTCTCTTATCTTCATCTACCATCAGCTTCTTTCCTAACCAGTAAGTCACATGGACCATCTACTATTCTTTCAGTTTGAGCTATTCTGCTTATTTTTTTAAGTACAAGCTACCTGGAATTCCTATATACTCCTTAGCCTATGTTTTAAGCCAGATCCTTCTAAGCATGCCCTCCAAGTTTGGTGAATATCCATTCACCCAGTTTTATTAACACACAAAAAGAAGATGGTTGTTTAATTTACAGGGATATGTATTATAACTATCTGTCTCCACCCTAGAGAAAATGCTGTCCTAGACAGCCCTGGACAGGTCACTTAACTGGGTTCCAAGAAAGTGCTAGTTACTTGTCATTTATTGAGAATGGCCTTTGTGTAAAGAGAAATGACAGCATGCCAGGCATTGTGCTAACATCTTACTTAATCATCAGCACCTCCTCCAACAGTTAGGTACTGTTAAGATCCCATTTTACAGATGAGGAAAATGAGAGTAGGAGGGATGAGAAAAGTTGCTCAGAACCACAAGCTCGCATGTAAGAACCAGGGTGCAAATCAAGGCCTTCAAACCACTTTCCAGGGATCAACTGAGTAAGTCACAGTGCTCTCCTACAGGTCTGTGGGGTAGGCGCTGGTGTTGTCCTTATTGTCCTTTAGCTCACAGAAGAGGGGGTGAGCTCAGAGAGGCTTGGGTGTGGTGAGTTGAGTAATGAGAGATGAAAGATGCTCTTGAATCTCAGCACACGGGAGGCCTCCAGGAGCTCCCACGATCCAACCTCTCAGAAACTGAAGAACACTCTGTGTTTGATCATGCATAACATTGTTTCATTGATTGCTTTTTTTCCCCATCACAATATTCCACCTTCAGGAAGTGCCTTTCATCTTGGAGCTCCAAAACAGGAGTAAACACTGTAATTAATTGTAATGACTGTTGTGTTTTTGATAGTTACCTGCTATAATGTCCATTTGACAGATGAAGGGGCTAGAGGCTTTGGGTCAGAGGATGATATGCTAAATGTGGAGATCCAAGACAGAAGCCAGCCAAGTCCCTCTCACCCTGGAGAACAAGAGCCCTGGGAGCCCCATAGAAAGGCTTGATACGTCATAGAACAAGAAGTGCCGTAGGTGTCTACAGCCTGTCTCCTCCTCCCTTCAGGAAGGGCTCAGGATTCTTCCTGGATGGAGAAAGAGTCACTTTTCATGGTATTTTAAAACAAGTATAATTTGTCCATTCCACTATAAAACAAAAGGAGGTTCAAGAGTCAAGATGCTACTGCAGTGTGTACCAACCTCAGTTTGCTCATGATTCATGATAAATTCTAAATCACAAGCAGCTCTTATACTCTGTGTGTGTGTGTGTGTGTCCGTGTGTGTGTGTGTGTGTGTGTGTGTGTGTGTGTGTGTATCCAGGGAGAGGTAGAATAGGTTGAAGTTTGGGACAAGAATGAAGAGAAACTTTCTCCTACTTCCAACTCTAAAAGAGCAAGCTCCCCACTGCAACCCTGTGAGTTAAACAAGAGACACAAAGGATTTGTCCAAAGTCATTATTGGTAGATGGCAGAGCCGGGATTTGAACCAAAGGGCTTCTTCTAAAACTTCCACACTGTGAGCAAACGAGAAAGGGAGGAATCCTGGCTGAGTAGCCATTTGGGGGGAAGTTGGAAAGTGGAAACTCAAACTTTGGGGAGAAAAAAAAGCACTCAGCAAAAATAAACAAGGTGTCTTCCTTGGAGTAAACTAATAAGAATATTTTAATAATCGGAAGGTTTGTCATGAGAGTAGATTTGTGGTCTCTGACCCCTCTTCTAGTGAACCCCTACGTATGTACTCTAGAAAAACTCTTATTCACATTCATTGAAAAACATGTACAAGAATGTCATATAGTTGTGTTAGGTTACTGCAAACATAATGGCAGTTTTTGCTGTTACTTTCAACGACAAAATCTGCCGTTATGTTTGGACCAAGCTGGTATTTGTAAACAAAGAAATCCACAAAAACCAGGCAACTAGAAATGACCCCAGTATCTATCAACAGGCAATTGAATAAATGTGATAGAACAGCACCTAGTAGGGAGAATAAATGAACTACATACAAGTACATGCACGAACATGAACGAAACCTAGAAATCTAACACAGAGAGGAAAAATCAAGTGATGCTAGGTAAAATAAAATATGGTAACATTTTTACCAAGTTAAAAACAAGCCGCACGCATCCACCTAAAGTTCAGAGATATCTACCTGAGACAAACAACTTTAAAGAAAAACAAGAGAATGGTAAACATAAAATTCAAGATAGTTTAACTTGATGAGGCAAAGAGAAAGAGCTTGGGAAAGAAGATCCACCGATACAGGTTTATGGTTCTTGAGACATTGTTTTCCAGGTTGTTTATATTCAGTTTCATGACTTACACATGGATTACATATATAATTGTGTATGTCTCAAAATACATATTTCAAGAGAGAAGCTCCCTAGAACAAATGGCCCAAAGGCAAACTGTTTTATTCAGTGAAAATAGATAAACGTGAACTCAAGAAAAGTACAAGGAATATGATGTATTTGTGGGGAGTGCTGTTAGGGGGCCACGGGGAGGTTGGGAAGAGGAGAAATGGGAAAAAAAGTAGAGAATAATTATGTGGCTCTTGATTTTATTTCTCCTTTCTCCATAAGATACTCTCAATTGCTGATGATCTGTTCTTACACCCTGTAAAATATTTGGTTAAGGATCCCTGGAAAAAGGAGAAAATATAGACCCACCCTCCCCAGGACATAAGGCTTGTCCACTATCAGGCTGATAAATGCACAGGCTGGAGGGAGAAGTAAGCTTGGAAGAGGAAACCCCAGGGTCTCATTTCTACTCGAAGAGTGTGACCAGGTAGGGGTATTCATGCCTTCAAATAAATGGGGCATCTAGTGATAAAATATATGTGAGATCAAGTTGTAAGCTATAAAATGTTATGCTTATATAAAGGTCACGGTGACTTTCACTAGACCCAGGATCTAAATTTGCGTGCTTCTGCAGATAAAGCCCCTTACCCTTAGTTTGCCGAGTCTATTTTCCATTTCGTACAAGTCCCATTTTGCCGTAGTTAGACATATCTTTTTAGTTTTGGAAATCAGAGTTTGAAAGAGATAGAAATAATCCTCCCCAAACATTATGACTGAAGCTGTATCGCAAAATCTTATAATGAAACTTGAAAAGAAAACTGTCTAGATATCACACAGATCTATTGGTGAATATCTTTAAACGCTTATGTTTTGATTGTAGCCTTAATGTGATTTTGAATTTTTACATGAATTACACACCTAGTAAAGAACGCTTTAATAAGTAATAATAGTAATAATGGCAGTATTGTTTGGTAATGTTAAGAATGTGCCACACACATACTGAGGAACTCCCAATATGACACGCTATTTATTTTCAAAGCACTATTTCGAGGTCACTATCATGACCCATTTGCCAGTGGGGATTGACAAGAGCAGAAAGTTAAATCAACTTGCCCAAGAACACTCGACATTTAGAAAGTGGCTAAGCTGAGATTTCAACCTCAGTGGATCTGCAGATGAAGTCACTCACATTATAGGCAGGTCCTGATATGTAATTTCCAAAGATTTAACAGCCAGGAGAATGTGCCAGCCAAGCTGAGAATAATCCTATTTTATGAAGGACTTCAATTTATTTAACACATTCACCTACTCGGAGCAATGGATAAGCATTTGGGAACAGCCAGCCTTCAGCTCCAGCTCTCATAAGGGAGGGCCGTGAAGCCAGCGGTGGAAGGAAAAAGCGAATCCATCCTGATTCCAATTGCCAAGCCACACAGCTCCATCCAGAAATCTAGAGTTGCTACTATTGGCACGGGGCATTCAGAAGCTGATGGGGCCTTAAAGAGAGTGGATCTCACATCCGTGCATCCATGGCCTTCCCTCAGCAAGTCCTCTGTGCTGCCTTTGAGCTTATTTCCAGGGCTAGTGCTGAGGGACATGTACCGGTGCCCCTCCAAACCAGGCTTGGGCTAAGACACTGACCACACCACTTTGCACTGGGTCCACAGCATGCAGCCTTGGAATCTGGGACTTCTATTAGGCACCTCATTATGGGGAAGCTGCAACTGGAGAGGAGAAGATGTTGCCAAGGTCAAGCAGCCCTCAGGAGGCCAGACACAGAGTGGGAGGGCATCTGTCTGCTCCAAAGCTCATGACCTTTGTAATACCACATGCAGTCCCTACAAGGCAAGGGTTCTAAACTGGGGGAAACTGGGTTCTCAAACCAAGGACAGTTTTGGTCATCATAACTCAGGTGGGCAGTGCTCCTGAGTTTGTAGAGGCCAGAGATGCTGCTCCACATCCTTCAACATATAGGTCAGGCCCCGGCCCCAACACACACACACACATGCACACACACACACCCACAAAGAACTATCCTGCCCCAAAGTTCCAGAGTGCCAAGGTTGAGAAAGCTTGGCTAAGCTGGTGTTAAAGAAACAGAAATGGGAGAGCACCAAAAAGAGGCCTGGTAATAGCAACTCGCCTGCATTCTACGGACCCAGGCACTGGCCAAACTGACCCTTAATAAGTCTCTGTCATCCTCTATGCAGGATTGTTTGAAATGCCCAGAGGCAGCCGAGAATACCATTCTTCTCACCTTAAATCTCTCTCACAAGAGCTGTACAGCTTTGAAGAACTGCCAAAGATAGGGAGGTAGAGGTTGGGGGGTGAAGATGGGAGTGGAAGGGATTATTATCATTATTATTCTAGATATACAGAGTAATTAGGGACAGAGCAACACTGAGAATACCAGGTTAAATCTCTAGGGCAACACTCTACTTCCCAAGAATCTCATCTCAGTGTCCAGAGGCAACAGGGAAACGTGTCTGTGAAGGGTTAAGTGTGTATCTTTTCTTGCTGGCGTGTCTCCCAGGCTAAATGAAGGCTGTTTCATCTCATATGGATATGAAAGACAAAGTGTGCAGATTGAAAACATCTGTACACCGAGTGAATGGGCCACACGTCCGCAGTGCCATGCCGGGGTTTAGCTAGATCAGTGCCCTTTTCGTTTGACTTTGGAAGAACAACACACATAAATACAGTAAGCTCCGTTTAAACAAAGAACCCTGATCAATAGGGGTTTGTATAGCTCACGACCTTCAACCATAAACAGAAATTTGAGGTAAAAATCCACAAATCCCAGATCAATTACCAGATTATTTACCCTCTTGCACCGCTAATGTTCCAATCTGCCTTGCATATTAAATAGCTGGGGAGGAAAAGGATTTATGTGGCAGCGAATGGGGAAGGCTGCTTGGATTTATTAGCCGTGAGAATCAAAGCGTGTGCCATATGTTTTCTATATAAACACGGCCGGGGTGATTGCGCACATCGGCTAAGATGAATTTTAAATTCCAAGACTTTTCAGCCAATTTTACCAGTAGCTTTAATAATCTTTTTCTATTTTTTGAAGGGGCGTTAACTGTCTGCCACAACACTGTTGCTGCCCTGCGGTTTGCCGTAAACAAAAGTACATGTTTTTCAGGGCTCTTGGAGGGGCATCGGGAGATAGAGGTTTCAGTCGTTGTTATGCTCCTCAGTAGCTGAGAATCTTTGAGAAAAGCCCTGCCCTGTGTTGCTCTGGACTCAGTTTCCTGGGTATAAAGTGTTACTCTGGACTCAGTTTCCTGGGTGTAAACTGGGGCTTTTACACCATAGCTCCGTACCTGGGGTTACACGCTAGCGCTGTACCTGGGGCAAGTTGTATCGTCTTTTGAAGCCTCTGTTTTCTCATCTGTGAAGTGGAAAAAAAGCAGCATTTTTTACCTGCTGGAATTGTGACTAGAAGTAAGCAAGATGCAACATATCAATGCATAGCTCACATCTGGGCTACAGGAGGCGCGCTCAACAGGCAGGAGCTACTGTTGTTCTCGTCACCATTGTGATCCGTGTTCCTTCTCCTCTGAGGTCCTGAATTTCAGCATATTCGTGATGCTTTGGAATGGGCCCTCTGAGTCAAGAGCTTGGGGGAGCGGCTGATGAAGGAATGGAGGACTGTTAGGGAGACGAGTATATAGTGCCATTAGAGAGAGAGAGAGCTAGAGAGAGAGGGAGAATTATTTTTATCAAGTCACCCTGAGGACCCCAGCAAGGAAAGGCCATGGGAGCCTTCAGACTACTCCATGTCCCCTCCTACCTACCCAGAGAGATATTTTGGCTTGGATAGTTGAACATCAGAACCTATAGATCTACTCCCTGAAAAGGAATAGCTTGGGCTCTCTGCCCATTACAACCCTCTGTGGATGTTGGCATCAGCAAACACAATCTCCACCCCATCCACTACATTAGAAGTCCCTCTGAGAGCTGGGGACCATGGGCATCTCATTCATGTCTGATCTCCAGTCCTTAGCTCCACATAGGATCCAGAGTACATCTCAGTTTACATTTGTCAGACAAATGGGTTCTCTGGGCTGCCCAGGAATGTCTCCTTTCTCTATTCTGGACTGTAGACTCCAGCCTTCTCCTTATTCTTGGACTTCATCATCAGTCCCCTACTCTGGCCTCCCAAGGCAATCATGGAGAAAATGCTAGGATTTATCCTATTCTCCTCTGTTTCTCTTCCATACTCCCGTAATCATAGGAATGAAAGAGGAGGCAATCTGTGCCCAGCCGTGTTGAGAGCTTGACATATATAGACTCATAAATTCACATAACAACACATTTTTTCCCCATTTTACAAATAGAGGGAGTGAGTGTTAGGGAGATTATTCATAGGCTGCAAAGAGGCTGATAGGAATCCACACAAGGTCTGCTTGACTCAACTCTTAGGCCTGTGGTTCTCAAGCTTGGACAGCATCAGAATCACTTGGAGGGCTTTCTAGTACAGTTTCCTGGGTCCTATTTCAGAATTCCTGATTCAGTGGGTCTAGGGCAAGGCCTGAGAATGTACAGTTCCAACAAGTTAGGTGGTGATGCTTCCGCTGCTGCTGCCCAGGGATGACTCTTTGAGAAACATTAAAACCATCGTCCAATGGGAGACAAGTTCAATCATTGACTATTATTTTTTCCTTCTTGCATTTTGAAAGAACAACTTACTCTGGAATCATGTTCCACAATTCATCCTCAAGTATGACACTAAACGTGAAATTCTTATTTACCAAGTGTTGTGAAACTTCTTCAGAATCAAGGACGGGAGGGTGAAGAAATTTCTTCTAACTTAACTAAGAGGTCTAATTATAGCAGAGGTTGGCTGTTTCTTTAAAAGAAATGCAGTTTCTTGAGTTGTAATTATTCTACATATTATAAAATGTGGAAAGTTATGGGTTGGGGGGAGGAGGACTAGAGGCTTGCATTCCTTAGTAATGAAGTACAGAAGTAGTAAAAGCCCAAGTTAGAGTATTTTTTCCAAAGTTTTACTCAATAAATATCCTGTCTCCAAAGTATCACAGATTCCAAATTAGCAGTTTGTGGATTCACGAAATCCATTCATTTCTCCATTCATGCATCCCACAAACATTTATTGAAGCCTCCATCCCATGCCAGGCATCTGCTGGGTGCCTGGCCAGGGGAGGGACATGGAGAGTAGACAGTTCTGGGATGTTGATGTTAAGAGAAATAAGATACAGACCATATCCTCGAAGAGCTCACAGGACAGTGGAAGATAAGAGTCATGAAGCAGATGTGTGTGACTGTGCATGTGAGTGGAAAGTTGGATAAGAGGTTTCCAGACAAAGGCAATAGTGTATATTGGTGGAAGCTCTCGTGGACTTGGTTGGTGCTACATCAGGATCCCCTGTTCCAGGCCATTGCATTCATCCCCCAGTTGCTGTGCTGACTGCTAAGGGCTCCATATTACCCTCTTCTTGGCCAGCTAGAGTCACTTGCCAAGGAGGTCACAGCATGCCCCTGCCCAGAAGGTAGCCCATTGACTGACTGTTTAAAACAGGACTACTTCAGAATAGGAGTCCTCTCCCACCTGGACCAATTATTTGGTGCAATTCTTACTTCATACCTTTTGCTAGGATTGAGCTAGAACTCGACTACGGCAGAAGCCACGTCCTTGCTTAGCACCTGCTCTGACCTCTTCTTCTCCATAGCATCTTTCCTACTGAAAGCACATCCTCAATATATCATGTACCTCAACCTAGCTCAAGCTCTGCTTCCACAAAGGAGATGTAGTGGCTAACTGCATGGCCTCTGGAGCCACATACCTGCTTTTGTCAGCCCACAAACATTTCTAAGTGTCCAACACTTGCTAGTTGTAGGAGTCTGGGTAAGTCACCCAACCTGGACTAGAATTACCAATAGGAACCCAGTAGAAAAGATGTGAGTATTTACCAATAGGTACAGCAGGTAGATGCCCCATTCCCCACCTTTTCTTTGCTCCATCCCTTTTTTTAAATTAAAAAAATTTCTTTATTAATTTTTGAGATGGAATCTCACTCTGTTGTCCAGGGGCTGGAGTGCAGTGGTGTGATCTCAGCTCACTGCAACTTCTGCCTCCTGGATTCAAGTGATTCTCTTGCCTCAGCCTCCCAAGTAGCTGGGACAACAGGCACAAGCCACTACACCTGGCTAATTTTTTGTATTTTTAGTAGTGATGGGGGTTTCACCATGTTATCCAGGATGGTCTCCATCTCCTGACCTCGTGATCTACCTGCCTTGGCTTCCATGCCCAGCCTCCATCCCTTTTAAGGAGCACCATTGTGTGTATGAATGTGTGTGTATGTACACACACACACTTATGCACACACACTAGCCAAAATAAGAAACAACAGAATCAACCAAGTGGCTTAAGGACCTGCCACATGGATACCCTCTCCTTAAAGCCTTTAAAGTTAGACTCTGCAGGGCATCCTGAATCTCATCTAGTATTTTGTAACTCTCTGACATGTCCATCCTGGCCTTCAATCAATGTACGCTTGGATAGGACTCTAAGACCCATCTGTGTCAGTTTAAATGCTTTTAGAAACAAGTAGTAAAAACAAACTAGCTTAAGCAATAGGGTAGGACATTTTTTTGGTGTCACACATATTGTCCAGAACTAGGGCAGATTCCAGGACTAGATGATTCAGTGGTCAATGATGTCAACATTGCCGGGACCTTTTTCCATTTTTCTACTTTGCTATCACCAGTGTTGGTGTGCGTTACACGTACAACGTGACAATGGGGAGCACTGAACTTCTGTGCTCCCACTTGCAAGCTACAGTCCTTTCTTTTCATCTTTATGACCTATCCTAGGTCGTGTGTCCACCCTGAACCAGTAACAATCCCCAGGAAAATGCCATGCTCTGCTCAGATTAATCAAACCAAGACTTGCCCCTAGAGCTGGGGTGGACAGAAGACAATACAGCAGCTTGGCCAAGGAGCCAGAACACTGGGACTCAAATCCTGCCTGTGACACTTACCAGCTATATGGCTTAGGACATATCATTGATTTGTCTGTTCCTCGGCTTCCTTATCTGTATGATAGATATAGCAAGATGCCCACTTCGCAGGGTTATTCTGAGGATTAAATTAGTTAATAGATGCCAGGCACTCTGAACAGTACTTGGCATGCACAAATGTTAGCTGTCATGTTATTGTGTTGTGTCTGAACAAAACTGGGTGCCGACACAGCAGCCACGTTGCTGGGTATACACCCAAAGGATTATAAATCACTCTGCTATAAAAACACATACACAATAGCAAAGACTTGGAACCAACCCAAATGCCCATCAATGATAGACTGGATAAAGAAAATGTGGCACATAGACACCATGGAATACTACGCAATCATAAAAAAAAGAATGAGTTCATGTTCTTTGCAGGGACATGGATGAAGCTGGAAACCATTATCCCGGCAAACTAACAGGAACAGAAAACCAAATACCGCATGCTCACACTCATATGTGGGAGTTGAACAATGAGGACACAGTCAGGGGAACGTCACGTAACAGGGCCTGTTGGGAGGTGGGGGGCAAGTGGAGGGAGAGCATTAGGACAAATACCTAATGCCTGTGGAGCTTAAAAAGTAGATGATGGGTTGATGGGTGCAGCAAACTACCATGGCACATGTGTACCTATGTAACAAGCCTGCATGTTCAGCACATGTATCCCAGAACTTAAAATAATAATAATAATAAAACAGAGTGCCGTTAGGAAAGACAGGGAAGCACGTGTTAGCTTGGTGACTGGCAGTGTCTGCTGTGTTATCTCCTGTTCAGCTCAGCATTCTGAGTCGAAACATCCTGACCATGTGGATAAGGTTTAAAAACCACTTTGTTTCTGAGATGGTTCTTGGCATTCAAGCATTTGGAAATTGTAGCTTTCAGCCCTATTCTCTGTAATATTATCTCTCACCTGAGCTCCACCTGTAGCCCATCATTACATTTCTTTTGAGTTTGGGTGGGGGTGTCAGCTCCAGGAGACACTACCTCATAACAGGGGGCTGGGACCAACCTGTCTGCTCCTCTCTCAGAGCTGCACCACCATGAAGAGGGTGTCCTGGGTGCGCCCGGTTTGGTTTCAGAATCAATGAGAAGACAGACTGAGCTAATCATATGGTGCCATTACAGGCCCTGAAGACCGAAACCCTTTCACTTTGGAGCTACAGAGGCAGGAGTAAGCATCAGGCTGCCCCAAAAGGATTTTAGAGACAAGAAAAGTCAGCACTGATTAATTATGGAGATAAAAGTATCAAGAGATGGTAGAAGTACCTCCTGGTGAGGCTGTTTGTAATGCCCAGTTCACTTCACTGTCCACAGTAACCCTCAAGCTGGGGAACTGTGCACAGGGATGCTAGAATGGGTTTCGGATGGTTGCTGAATTCCTTATTGATATGCATGTGTATGTGTACCTAGGTCTCTGGACTTGGTAGTAGAAACGGCTTTGGCTTCCAAGGGACTTTCAAATTTGGATGTCCAAAAAAGTTCGAAAGCTACTGTACTGGAGTGCTCGCCCCATATCAGGAAATTAACCACTTCATTTCTCTGTTCATTTATAGAGGACATCTCACCTTCAACAGGGATACGTTAGCAAGTTACATCTCTCAGGTCCAGTAATCCACCAATCAGAACTCAAGGAAGCTTGTTGCTAGGCACCAGCATGGGTCTATGTTTTGCATAAGGGTGAATATTAGTGAGACACCTGATTTATGTGGCCACTCAGAGTCCCATTTCTCACTCAGCAAGGCTCAGAATTCCACCCGCAAATCAACTGGAATAGCTACTCAGGTGTGGCCTGGGCATCAGCGTCCATTACCAGTTCACATCCAGATAAACACAGAGATGGATAGTGCATATTTAGGACATTTTTTAGTAATTTGGCACAGTAATTGTATATCTGCCTGATGTAACAGTTTTTAAATGGGGCTTGTATTTTGTACATCTTGTATATTTCATTTATTCTAATTATTTTGGTTGTGTTTTATAAAATTATTATTAGTCTAAAATGCATTTTTTTTTGACTAGTCTTTATATAGTTTGGGAAGGATTAACGCAAGGAATCATCACCAGCTTCCTGCCCTGAGCTAAGGGCACAGCATGGCTCTGTCCTGGTACCTCTGGTACCCACTCCCACATCTGTTGGGCTGCTGAGTTGGGGAGACAGGGGATAGATGAGCCTGATGCAGAAACACAAATGTGAAATTTCTTTAAAGGCTCCTGTTAACTTGAAAAGTCATAGAACTTGCACCTCTTTCTAAAATATATCAACTTTCATTTTAATATAAAAATCAAGTCTTTTTTTCATTTGTTTATTTTCCTTTAAGATGTCAGATAAAATTTTAATTCCAAGAAGATGCACAAAGAGTTGTTAGTTAGTTGGTTAGTTAGTTGGTTTTGCCCTGTGGCTTTGTGTGCCTTTAGAAACACCATTATACACCCCTGGGCAATAGCAGTATTTGTTATTTTGTGAAGCAGCTTTGCAGAAGATATACAACAGCATTTAGATCTCAATTTCAGATTTAAAAGTAACTTATACTCTTACAATATAGTAGTCAGTATAGCTTTAATATATAAGAGCAAACGCTTATATAGCGTTTATTATGTGCTAAGGAATGTTATAGGCGCCTCTTCTACATCAGCTCATATAATCCTGAAAGCACTCCTTTGAGACAGGTGCTATTAATATTATTGCCATTTTATAGATGCAATACTGATGCACAGGGATGCTAACTCTCTTGCCCAAGGTCACACAGCTAGTAAGTAGGTGGGAGAGCTCAGATTTCCACCCAGGCAGCCTGGGTCCAGTTCATGCTTAGACACTGGACTGAACTTGCCACAGCCTTCCAAATGGAGCAATCTCAGAGGCTGCGTCAACTCAGTCAACTACTAGCTGCGTGAAGATAATGCATTTGACTGAGGACCAAAGACTTATAGGGAAGCGGCAGTTACACACAGTTCTATGACAGATTCTGCTTGGATTAAATTGATTGGGTTCTGAAAATGCAAAATAACTTCTAATGCACATTTTGCTCCGTATTCTGCTACCTATTTGATAGTCTCAGGTTGAGTTGAAGTGGAGAAGAATTGTGTTTGGGACTGTCCAGTTCAAGGCCCCCTGCCTAGAGCAATTTGCTGGAAAATTTGGGGCAATGTTATAGCCACAAGTAGACCCCATCAATTCCACTAAATTTTTTGGCCATGCCTTGTTTAGTCATGGCTGTGAAGATTCAGCTTTTGTGAATTATCCACACGCCAGCCCACATCAGCATTCGATTTGGTGTTTCAAGCATCCCATTTGGTTTTGAAATTAGTTGAAGAGGATGCTATTTAGGGGCCATGTGAAAAAATATATAATCTGTCTCGTGCTTATGAAAAAAAAAATTGCTGTGTTCTGATTAACTGCACGTGACGCTGAGATATATCCCTGTGAAAATGACCTCCATTTGCAGGCTGATGTTGATTTGCAGGCTGTGGAATTAAATTCCACCTCATTGGTTTTATGTTTCTCTCATCGTTTGTCCATTCATTCACCAAATATTTATTGAGCACCAACTATAGCCAGACCCAATGCTAGGTGCTTGTGTGGAAGAAGAGGAGGAGAATATTCACTGATGAGTAAGACATGGTCTCTGCCCTTGAGAAGCTCATGGTTTTGTTAGAAAGAGAGATATATACACATATAATGACAGTGAAGGATATGTGCAAATCCCAGGCCAACACCTATCACAGGTCCCAAATTAATTCATTGTCAAATAGCTTGGTTACTTTGGTTAAGAAAAATCCAGTTAACACTGCCTGCAATTAGTAACTGAACTGTTATTTATTATTTATCTACAGTGAAAATGGAAATAATCAGTTGACTGACTTCAGGATGTTGAGTACAAGTGATAACATTTGTCTGCTTGATATACTCATGTCAGAAAGGAAGCCAACAAGCAAAGACCAGGAAGCATTTCTCTAATGCACCTGCATTAATCCCAGTTTTTGTTATTCCATTTATCCCTGACTTCACAAAATGCTTCTATATCTATAACAGAATTGCCTTGTGGCTACAACCTCTGAAGATAGGCATTATCATCTAGGGAGAAGTTAAGTGACTTGCCTAAGGCCATCCAGCTAGTTGATGGTAGAAGAGAGTCCTTGAACCACATCTTCTTATTCCAAGAACTGTGTCCTGTCTGGTTCATCGTGCTGCCCTAATTAGTTATTGAACACCTATTGTACATTCAGTATTAGACTCACTGTATGATTGGACAGCATAATTTTAATATCCAGATGCTGGGTCGTCTAGGTCACCTGGCCAGTCATTTTATGAATGTAGGTTAAGAAGCCATTCTATACTCAAGACAGGAATGGCCTGTTGTATTAGCACTTGCGATGAACCCATGAAGGAAAAACAGAAGCTTCCAGAGCTAACTCTCTGTGGTCCACTCAGAGAGCTTCCTTGCTCTCCTGGCCTCACAACTTTAATGTTTTCCTTCATTTATTAACCCAAATGATTCTCTGGAACCACTGGGGATGGTCAAACAAAACAGAAAAGCAACACAAACTATTTTTTCCCCTTTTTTGTTATAGGTTTTGACTTAAATGGAAAACTCAACTCAGCTTTTTGAAAGTCAAAGTGGCCTTTGTGTTTGGAAATTAACTTTTTACATCCCCCAGGGGTAGTTATTACTCGCTGGATACTTTTAGGAATTTAAGTATGATCAATTAATTGATGGTAAAAATTATATTATGTAAATGCAAATTCAGAACTGAATTTGGTGTTCACATGGCCTGAAAACATTTTAAAAGGTCAGGTTAGGCCTGAGGAAATTGGAAGTTTTAGTTCCTGCTATTAAAAAAAAAAAAAAAAGAAGAAGAAAAGAAAGAAAGAAATGAGTTTGCAACAAACTCAGTAATGAAGACCAGAACTTTTTTTTCTTTTCTTTTTGACAATGTTATCACAATCTGTTATCACAATCTAACTGTACCATAGAAACTCCAATGCAAAGGAATCAGGCGAGCTTTTGTTCAACGCTTTTTGTTAGAAATCCTACTCTACAAGCCTTATCAAGTTTATAAAGCTCATAAACACTGGAACCCCAAACAACTTCAGAAGATAGAAAGACAAAACCAGAGAGAGAGAGAAAAATAGAAAAGAATGGTGATAAAATGAAATTGAAGAGGGTTACACAAAAGACTCCAGAGCCATTAATTTTTATAGCTGATGCAGCTACTAATATTTTATGAGGTTTGGAAATATGAGTATAAAAAACACCCTAATATCTGCCTGTGTTCTCTTTCTGTTGTTTTGATACAAAGATAAGTCCATCGTATTTGTACCTTGAACATGGCCTTATTACAGTTAAATACTCTCATGGTAGAAAACATTCTGTTCACTGGAATTTTTCCAAGTCAGTGTTTTCATTTTTGTTCAGTTTGATTTTCCACCTTTTCGAATAGAAATTCATGGACTCCTTTATGTGTCATTTCTTTCCCTTGTTCCTTTTTTTCTTTCCTTCTTTTAACTTATCAGAGCTTATTTCCAGTTAAGTCGCAGCAGGGTTTATGTTTACTAGCTTTCCGGGACTGTGCTGAGTGCGATGTCTCCATTTAAATGTAGATTTTGGCTTTACACTGGGGAGGTAGGTGAGAGCCTTTCCGCTGCAGCATTAACATCAAGGTGAAAATATGAGCTCAGAATGGATGCTGTGTTTCCATAAGTAAAGCTGTGTAAGTCCAGTTTGAGTATTCTAAGGCATTTATTCACAAGTTGCCTTGTACCCCACAGGGGCAAACTTTGTACAAGTCAGATCTATATATTTATTGAGGCCACAACACAGAACTTTAGGTCAAGGAAATAAATTGCCGAAGGGTAGCCCAGAAACTATTACAGACACTGATCCAGATGTAGTGGGGAGCTCTACTCATGACCTTTGAAATTAATGATAAATAGGACTAGGAGGGTATATTTAATAACTGTTCACATCTCTTTTCTTTGTTCAGGAGTCATTTGCACTCTGAAGAAATGACATACAAAATATATACTCTAAATAAAGCTTAATCAAAGCAGAACCTTAAATCACAGCCCCCACCCCCTACACTTTTTTTTTTTTTTTTTTTTTTTGCTTAACCATGGTAAATATCTATGAAGTTCATTTTGAAGACAAAAAATAATAATATTTTGCCCTCTCTCTTTTGCCTCATTTTATTGATAGGCCATTAAAGAGGGCAGGGAGAGGATTTAAGTATCCATATTTACATCTAGATAACTTAATATAGGGTTTTTTCCTCAGCTATTCATGGGCCAACCCTACTCCCAAATGACATGGATATGGAGCTTTTAGCACCATCCAAATAACTCAATGAAGAAAAGTACGTAACTTTGTTCAGAGTTCTTCCAAAAACCACCATTGAGCCTATAAGTAAAGTTGTTCTAGTAAAAGCATATATCCTGATTGGGTTTATCAAAACATGGTGCCCTCCTTCTCCTAATGCCCCAAGTAGAACCTTAATCATCCCATAAAGAAACATTTTCTACCCTAAATTATAAAGGATATTAGTCCACTACCATGGCCCAAACCATGTGGTCTAAAGCACTGTGTGTCTGGGCTATTTAACACCTCTGAACTCCAGTTTGTTTGTTTCTAAGTTGAGAATAATAATAGTACTTATACCATGAGCTATGTAAATGACATTATTCTTCAGAATAATGTCATTTAATGCAGGAAAGGGGTTGAGAACAGTGTCTGGTACAAACAAACACTCAATAAATATTGGAAATCCACTCACACATACACATGGATATGTGTAGATACAGAATTCTCTCTTGAAGACTTCAGGAGCCAGAGAGAAAGGAGTGTCTCTAACTAAAGTCAAGTATCATTTACTCTTCTGGAAATCTGGATTACAGGGGTGGGGAAGAACTTGATAAGTAAATGGTAGGAAAGTAAGGTCAAAAGCAGCAGACCCTGGAAGAAACCGGGGAGGAAGAAGACAGAAGATTTTAAAGAGGGCCCCCAGGTGCCTGACTTAGCTCACAGGCTCCGGGATCTCCAGAGAAATTCAGGGCTGAAAAAATGAAGATGCCCTTACCACTTTGACAGCCCGACCAAGGATGCCATCCTTTGCACCTCATCTGGTCTAAATACTAAGTTTACAAATGCATGTTGCTCAGCATCATGTGTTATAGATGCTTTATGTTTATTCAAGAACTCAGTTTCCAGACATGCGGTTCACCGCAATAGACAGCTGTTGATACTCTGATCCCATGAGCATTATAATATGTTTTAAAATTGCGACACTTTGAAAACCAGATGTTCTACATAAACTGTAAGCAGGGGGAAGAAAGAGAAAAAAAAAAAAGAAAGGGGAGAGGGAAAAGAGGATAGGCAGATCTGTCATTTGGCAAAACACCGGAGCTCCTCAAGCTCATAGGAAATTCACAGCAAGACTAAAGTGAGCCCCATAAAGCTTGTTCTGGGGTTTCTTCTGCAGAAAAGATTAAAGGAAAATTGTTTTAACAGAAAGAAAGCTCCATCCTCAGGAAAGGCAAGCAAGGGAACTGCAGCTAAAGGGAAGGTCAGCCCCTGGCTCCGCTGTGATTCTGAGGTTCTTGGCTCCAGCTGTTTTCCAGGATACGTGGGATATGCACTGACTATTTCACTGGTTCCTAATCTCTTCCGAGGTCCTATGTGTATTGCTCAATTTTACAAACAGCCTCCACTTCTCTCCCAAGAGTTCCTTTTGGGTGGAACAGCTTGTAGGATGCATTGTGGTAGTCGTGTGATTATGAGGGGGTCCTCTGGCCTTAGACTACCTGGGCTCAAATCCTGGCTCCACCTCTTACTGAGCACCCATGGGTATATTACTTCATCTAAGTCTCCGTGTCTCTCTTCATAAAGTGGGACCAGGATGGCACCTCCGTAATAAGGAAGCAAAAGCATTTAGCATAGCACTTGATGAACTCTAAACATTTCATGCATTCTAGTTACTTTATGTGTAAGACCTTTTCCCCAATTCAAACTACTTAAGACTAGCTTGCTTTGAGAAGAGTTTGGCATCTTTACTTCTCCCCTGGAATAATTGTATAATTTCGGGTGTCCTCAAGTTAGTCCTGGAAATCACTAGTCTACCTAATTGGAAATGACCAGTTTGGAGAGTAGTGGAATGATGGCATGCGGTAATGGAAAGGCGGCACCATCAGACAGATCTGGGTCCCCACCCGGGATCTGCACTTTGCAAGCTGTGTGGCCTTTTCCAACAGCCTCAGCTGGTCAGGCACTGACTTTCCACCTGAATTCTTAGGAATACCTTTCCATCTCAGAGAGGATGTAAAATTAAAACGAGCCAATTCAGGTTAAGTATCTGGCATACAGTAGGCACTCAATCAGTTTTATTTCTCTTATTCCATTATCTGTATGGCTCCTGAAAATGTGTTTTTGTATATTTATCAAATAGCTTCTGCCCAAGTACAGAGTTTATCAAATTATATTTCTATTTGCTCATATACTCCTCTGCTAAAAAAATCAACCAATCAATAATACATTTTTGCAAACAAAAATAATTATTAAATTATTAAAAATAATTATTATTTTTACAAACAAAAATAATAACGAAGCAAAAACACCTGAGCAAAACAAAACAAAAGTTATAATGGGTATACTCTGAACCCTGCTTACCTCTCCAATCCAATCTCATGATTCCACCCATCCTAACCTCTGACCCAGCCACCCTGAAACCAGTCACCTCCTTCAGAACATCTCCATCTCCCTCACCCTTGGCCTTTGCATTTCCTGTCACATTTTGGCCTCATAGCCTTTTGACTGTTCTTGTCTCAGCTTACTCAGTTTAGACTTCAGTTCTAGAAAGCTTTCTCTAATATTTGTTCCATTCCTTTATGTTCTCTTGATACTTAGTGCTTACCCTCATCCCAGCATAGAGTTCACTGTATTATCTTTTCCCATGTAATTGTCTCTCTTATTGGACTATAAAACCTTTGAATGCGGGGATGTTGTTCTGTTCGCCATGTTACCTTAGCATCCAGTGCAATTCTCTTCCTAGGGAATTAAATAAATGCTTGGTGAAGGTATAAATACCTAAGTGCACAGATTGAGGATTGGATGAATGGGTGGGTGGGTGAATTAATGATAAGGGAGGGTATGGATGGGTAGATGGATGATTGGATAGATAAATAGATGGATGGATGAGTGGATGGATGAATGGATGGATAGATAGGTAGGTGGATGCATGGATGGATGGGTGGGTGGATGGATGGATGGATGGATGGATGAGTGGATGGGTGAGTAGATGGATAGATGGGTGAGTGGATAGATGAATTGATGGATAGATGGGTATATAGATGCATGAATGAATCACTTAGGCCTGGAAAAGTGGGTCTCTGACGTCAGCTACATTTTCTGTAGTTTAGTTGTAAGGTCTGCCAGCTGAATGTGGTCAGGTAATAACAATGATAGTGAATTGACTATGTGATCAAATCTTTCTTGATGGTAGATGGACTTTATCTTTTTGGTAAGTTCTGAAGTCCTCTGTGTGGCCTACTTGGCTGTCACAGGTCAGCTCTGCTTACTTCTCCAGCCTCCTTTCTCACACTGGCTGTCTTTTTCTCTGTGCTGCAAGCTGGCCACTGTTATCTCTGCTCCTCTCCATCTGCGAGGTCTCCCTGACTACCATCTCTTAGCCACATCCTTCTTCCACTTTCTCCTGCCTGACTCCTACTCATCCTTTTGGGCTGAGCTTCAGTGTTACTCCTTTAAGTGAGATTTTCCTGGCCTACAACCACGTTTACCCGAAGTCCCCAAACTGGCTCAGGGCTCTCTGTTGTTTGTGCTTGCACCAGCTTGTCATATTCGACATAGCACTTGCCACAATTCTAATTATGTGGGAATTGGTGTGATTACTGGTTTAATGTCTGCCTCCTCAACTGCACTGTGAACTTGAAGAACCAAGTTGTTACTATTCACTGCTGTAACACCAGGGCATTTCAGGGCCTGGCAGAGTATATACTTAAGAAATAACACTTGTTATTGAAATTAATATTTTGGGAGTAGGGGCCCATGCATTCCACAATATTGTTTTTAAAATGCAGAATTGGTAATAGCTGGTATGAATTAATATAAATGTACCAGTTGTTTATAGCACATGTCCATCTGGTCAGTCAAATGTGATTGCTTAGTCATGGGGATGGGGAATACATGAAATATGAAATCTCAGATTTCGTATTAATTCAAAGAGGTCCACAATAGATGTCCACCTTGGAAAAATGAAGTGAAGAGCCACCACTCTGGAGTCTGAGAAGAGCCCATATTATCAAAGATTGTTGACAACTCTCAGGGCCCCTGTCCACAGTCCCAGGCAACATCGAGGTTTGCGTTTTCCATCTGTGCCAGCTTTGCCCTGACACAAGCGTCCTTCACAGCTGTATGTTACACACAAAGAATATTCTGGGTCACTTGAAGTCATCGATGATTCATGCCTGTGGAACGAGTCTGTCACCAAGAAAGACACACATGGAACAGAGCAATGTGCATAACAGATTCCCTCCTTCAGGGAAGAAACTCTCCAAAAACATCTGGGGGAGAAACAGACCTTAGTGGTCCACAGGATGGAGGATGTGAACATCAGCCTCCTGACACCCTGGAAGAGGAGAGGTGAACCAAGCAGTTAGCTCCTTTTAGAATAGGAGTATGCAACCCCACGATGACTAGATACCTAATCACATACGTCACAGGAAAGGGTCAATGACAGTAAGGCAGCAGGTATTGTTTACTATGTGCCAGACACTGTGCTCAGTGTTTGCCAGACATTCTTTGTTCACTGTTTACTTAAATCCTTACAACCACCCAGTGAAGGTGGGTACTGTTATTATCTCCCTTTGTGTAGGATCAAACAGAACCTGCCTTCTTTTAATAATGGGGAAATGGAAGCATGATAAGATTAAAGGTCTTGCCAAAGGCTACACAGCTAGTAAGTAAGTAGCAAGACATAATTTGAATCCATTTCTGTGCAATACTAAAACCTATGATCTTTCTTCTGTCTGCTGTTATGTCTTGACATAGTTTCTGAAACTCAGAGAAAAAGGAAAGCTTTCTGGCAACTCAGCAAAGGCAATTATGAACAAACCCAGACTGTGCTTGGTAAATATGTATGTCTGGCTGGAGTGGACTGTGAGTGTTGGGGAGGAGAGTCAAGCAGGTTAGAAAAGGCTGACTTGGTCATGGAGCATCTCAGTTCTTAGAGATGGGTTCTAGCTTCCATCCTCTTTGCAACACGGATCCCTTGACCCATTCTGAGCAGCAGCATAGTTTGTTAAGAATTATTTTTTGGAGTGGATTGTTGGAAGAGGATGGAGGCAGGGAAGCCAGCCAGAAGGCTATGCAGTGACTTACTTGGGGAGCCCCAGACTCATCTTGTTATCCTTTCACAGAGAACCCCCCGTAATTGCCCAAGACATTGGCAGCAACTCCTAACTAAGACATTCAGGGCCATCTCCCTCTTTAGCATCTTCTAATGTCTCTCCCACTGCTTGACACTTTAGACCCCTGATCTTCTAGGTGCTCTGATTGGCTACACCCCTGCCCAACTCAAGAGCTTCATACATGCTGCCCCCTTTCCTCTAAAATAGTCTCAAGGTTCTTTAGAGGACCAGCTCTTATGTGTCTTATGAATCCTTCTAGCTGCAACATAAGCTCTGCTTCCTCTGTGGGTGTCATTCTGACCCTTCCCTTCTGGTTGGCCACCTTCTATGTGTACCTACAATATCTTGACTTTTGTTTTACCTGATTTATCATCACTGTATTAGTTAATAAAATAAGTATGCAGTTACCTCATTAACCTCGCTCCACCCCACCACTCTCTCTCTCTCTTTCTCGGAGCTTTATGATGTCAAGGATGGTATCTCTCTTTTTCATTGTCATGCTGTCTCTGCTTAGCACAACATTTGTTCAAAGAATGGCTGAATGTGGTGAAGATCAGGATGCTTAACCTGAAATTGTGGAGTGGGAAGAAGTGGATTTTGATTGGGAAGAAGTGGGTTTTGATCAGGATGAGTGAAAAGAAGAAGGGTATTGAGTCTGGGCTTGAAGCATAGCCTCTTGTTCCACAGCCAGCTATGGCCAGCTGCCAATCTCAGCAGCAGGAAGTGGAGACTCTGATTGGCAATTAATTGACCCACTAAACTAGCCAACTATATGAAACGGAGACAGAAGCATCCATGGCACGTGACTAGCAGAAGACACCGCCAGTCACAATTGCGGCCACATCTATGTGCTTTTTGGTTTCTTGTCTATCTTGACTGACATAGCAAGCCACGTCAATAGCTCCATTTTTTTGTGTGGTAGAAACAGGCATATGTATGTTAATAATATGAAATGCCCAAAATGTCTCTTCCCAAATGTCCAAATGAAGAGGCACTTTCACATCCAATGGAGAAAAACAACATTTCTTGAGTTGTTGCATGATAAAAAAAAAAATACATATCTGTCTGTTACCTTTGTGTCCAAATGGTAATATGACTGGCTATAATGTCAGTTGTCACATTTTCTTTTCCTGAGGGTATTTTACACATTGTACCACTGTCTTCTAGTATTGAATTATCACTGACATAAAGTCTGAAACCAGTCTAAATTTTTTTCCTTATAGGTGACTTAACTGGATTGTCATGAGATTCTCCCTTTTTCTTGGCAACTCGAGAACTCTGCCAAGATATGTCTTAGTATTGGTTAATTTCTACCAGTTTCTCCTGGAGCACATTATGCTCTCTCCTAAATTATATCTTTGAATTTTTTTTCTATTTTATTTACATTGTTGGATCCTTGCTTTAGGCATACAGTTGTGTTATGTTTAATCTTTGTGGTCTTTCAGAGTCATTAATTAATTTCTAATCGCTTTTAAATATTTAAAACTGTAAATTCATAAGTTATATTTTAGGAAAACATTCTTGATACATATCATTAAATATGTCTTCTAAATTTTTCTCATTTCTTTAGATATATCAGCTATACATACACTTAACATACATCAGTTACATCAAATATGCTTGTATTACATTATTCCATTGCTATCATTTTATGTTGAATCCCTTTTAATTTTTGCCATTTACTATTATTTTATCTTATTTATTTATTTATTTTGAGGCAGAGTCTTGCTCTGTCACTCAGGCTCGAGTGCAGTGGTGAAATCTAGGCCTGGCTAATTTTTTTTTTGGTATAATGTATTTAGTAGAGATGGGGTTTCATCATGTTGGCAATGCTGGTCTCAAACTCCTGGCCTCGAGTGATCTGCCCACCTCAGCCTCCCAAAGTGCTGGGATTGCAGGTGTAAACCACCATGCCCTGACTGTTATTATTTAATTTTAATCACTTGTCTCAAGTCAGTCTTTCTGTTCTTAATTACTCGTCAGCAATTCTTCCTTTAGTGGCTTACAAATCAGTGTCCAAAGGTATTGACTTCTGTGGAGGCATTTTCTTCTTCTCAGCTTTTCTGTGTTTGGCCATCTCATTTCTCATCTGTTTCTACTATTTTGTCATTTATGTCTCAAGCCTTTATAGGTCTGTTTTGAGGTCATTCTTTGCTTAACCTCTTGGAACAGTTGACTAAGTGTGCATAGTTACTAATGCCTCGTTCCCTTGAGACAACCTTCTCACTGGATCACATTGCTTAAGAACATTCTAACATAAGGTGCAGTTGTCTTGATTTGCTGCTCTGGGAATGGGGAATTTGCAGGATTTGGATAGAAATAAGATGCTCATGGCATAATCAGGCCTGTCATTGGCCAAGATATGTACTGGAGCCTTCCCGAATGGGTATGCCTTAACCAGCAGCATTTTAGGGAATGGAACTTTAAATTCATTCTGAATGTTGTTAGAAATGCAGATTTTCGGGTCTTGCCCCAACCCCTCAGACCCACAGTATCCAAATTTGCATTTTAACAAGATCACCAGGTGATTTGGGTGCACATTTGGGTCCGTGGAACCCTGTCCTAGGATACTACCACAGCAATGATACTGCTTCAGAGATCATCCTCTCCTTCCTAATGTCTTTAAAAAATGGTTTTTACCTACACTCTGTGAAGAATGTCTTAGAAAGACCACTCTCAGCTGAGAGAGAAGGCTCGTGACTGTATTTGAAGCTCCAGAGTTTGTTGATATTTTTCAAAGTGTGAACTCTTGTCAGCTGAGATTTACTGCCTATTTGAAGGGGAGAATGGCTGCCTGAGTGAACATGCTGATCAATAATTCAAATTAAGAAATCCCATTTTTAACACTCACACTACACTAAAAAGATAGCAGGGCCCACGTTGTAATTATTACAAACTTCAGCTGTTAGAGATTCCACTCTGATTCCTGTGTCCAAGAAAAGAGAAAGATGAGAAAAACCACTCTGCTTCTCTTAAGAGATTGTGGTACTTTAAGACATGACCAATGGTTGGTATTATCCCTGCAGAAATCTTTCACTGTGGGCTGTATCCTATTTTTAAAAAGTATGTACTGGATCTCCTTTAATGAAGATGGAGGCACTGTGTTGAGAGTAGAATATGAAGCTCACAAACACAAGAGAATGTTTCCTGAAGATCCAAATATATCTAACATCCTAAATGTGGTTTTGAGGCACTCAAGTCTCTTGGGCTATGATTTGTTTTCTGAGAGGACAGTTCAAGAGAACGCGGTTTTGCCGGGCACCATGAGAAATGTGAGTTACATAAAAGAAAGCGCTTCCTCACAGCATGAGGCAGAAATCAATGAGAGGATTGTCTATGAGAGCCTCAGCTTCAGGAATGTCTTTATACGCCTAATGGATGGCCAGGTGGATCAGAAGAATATTCTCACTGGAGGAGAGGTATTTACCAATTTTTCTGAATTGTAGCTATGTGACGAAACCAAAATATTTTCTAATTTTTTTTTTTAAAAAAAACAGCATAAATCTGTGGTTCAGTACTTGTAGCACAAAATACAGAGTGTTGATTCCACTGACTTCAATACCCTTTTCAGTGGAAGTGGAGAAATTGTCCATGAAAGCAGAATACCCTGTAGTATCTTAAAGTTCACTGCTTCCAACCTTCCAATTTTTCTTTCTTGATTCACACTAGATCCTCATACTAGATTAGGGTCCATGTGGTGTTTACAGTCTTAAAAGTGAGATAATATAAAAATAGGAACATTATATAATTGAGGATCTAGTATGCTTCAATCCAATTAAAATGAAATTGGACCATCCTCTAGGATGGTCCTCTGATCAATTAAAAAGAAATCGGACTGAAGGTTGGGAACCATCCTAGCTCCTCAATTACACAATGTTCCCATTTTTATATCACCTCACCTTTAAAAATGTAGGCACTACTTGCATCAAAACATTTAATTCTCTTAAGGGACTCGGAGGCAGACGCTGTTATTATCCTGTTTTATGGACAAGATAAAAATGAGGCTCAGAGAAACTAAGTCACTTCCCCAAGATAACTTGCCTCAGCTTCTGAAAGTCGGAACTTGAACTCAAGCGATTTAACTTCAGATTCAGTGCTTTTAGTCGCTACATGAAGCTGTCCCTCAGCTAACAGTATTGAGTGCCAAGTGCGGTCCTACGTTTTCACATGTCCTGCGTGGATAAGAATAGAATATACAGGTGCCAAGAAGATCTAGAGTGGAGCTGGAGGAAAAGTCTTGAGAATAGGCCTTGAAGAAAGTTAGGAGCCCAGATAGGCATAAAAAGTAGAAAGCACCATTATCCAAGATCTTGTCATAATAGTAGTTAGACGTAGTTAGATACTACACACATGCTGGCCATATTCCTGTGCTGTATATCATGAGGAATGCTTTTGTCTGCAAGTAACAGAACACTTGATTCCAGAGGTACACACAAATGAAGATTTAGTGTTTCCTTGTTGCATGACATCCAGTGGTAGGTAGTAGCCGGCATTAGTCTAATATATTGGTTCTCAACCAGGGATAATCACCTCATCCCCATGGGACATTTGGCAATGTCTGAATGCATTTTTGGTTATCACAAATGGGGGATACATGTTTTTCTTGTTGCTGAATGTTACTGGCATCTAGTGGGTAAAGTTCAGGGATGCTGCTAAACATTCCACAATTAACAGGACAGGTCTCCAGAATAAGAATCATCTGGCCCAAATGTTAGCAGTGCTAAGGCTGAGAAATCTGGATCCAGTAGTGAATCCCTGCAGAAATCTTCTGCAGGGCCATCTCTCTGCATTTCTCTTGGCCTTTGCCTCATGACCTCAAATGGACTGCTGAATCACATCCTCCTTCCAGACCAGAAGATAATGGGTGGGAGAAAAGGTGCTTGCCATATCTTTGTCTTCTCCATTTTTCAGAAGAAAAATAAGTGGCTTCTCAGAACCATGAGAAGACTCCACTTCTACATCATGGCCAAAACCAGGTCCCTAATAGAGAATTTAGGATAGACAATGTTCTGCATAGGATCTTGCTGTCCCAAACAAACTTGGGGTCTCTTAGCAAGGAAGAAAAGTCCTGAGCTTCCCACAATTAGTGTGTGCCATATCAGGCCAGTGTGTTAACTGCTAGTCTTCATGACTGCAGATGGCTCTTTTTCCGGTCAGTCATGCAGAAGCCATACAAAGTACGTGACCACACCCACTTTAATGGTGTTAAAGCAGGCTCCTAAGTCTGCCAGCCTCTATACTTAAAGGGCTACCCCTATCTCCCCAAAGAAAATGTTTTTAAAGCATCTTTTCCCATTGATAAATCATCTGGGCAGAGACAGATTGAATTATTTATCTGGACTCTGAATATCAGGATGGTTTATTCTCAATGCGGCTGTGGTCCAATTTTAGAAAATGTGTTTGTGGAGCAATAAATAACAATATTACTCCCAGCCTCCTTTTATTGCTGTTTAAGTCGTTCATTCAACAAATATGTAGTGGGCTCTGATCATGAGGAATGGGCCTGAGTACAAATTATAGATATGATAAAACTTCTAGAGTATAAGCTTTTTGAGAGCAGGAATTGTATTTTCCTAATATCCATCATGATATCCCTAGAGCCTAGCACACCAAATGGCTCACGGTCAGATTGAAATACATTTATTAAATGAATGAATGCATGCAGCATTATCTTCATAGAGATTATATGCTAGTTGAGGTTGGTGGTAGATACAGAAAGTTCAAGTTATAATGATGTACTTCATAGGAGGAATCAGATCCTCTAGGATGGTCCCCTGATTGAGTTCTGGAGGAATCAAAAAAGATTTTCAGAAGGGAAGTCTATGTGAGCTGAAAAACAAATATGGAGGAGAGTAAACGTCGGTAGATCTGTGTTATACCTTCTGCTTGCCCACACCCCCGGAGTACTTCTTCTCTTATCCATATTGCGTTAATATTTTAAGAACATATGTATAATTTCATTTTAAAAGATAAACAATTTATTATAAGATTTAAACATTTCCTTCAAGTTCTACCAACTTGTGAGCCTATGATTCAGGTTCAATAATTCTGGCTTGAATAAATATCAAAATATGCTTCTTTTGGAGGTTTTACTCTGTACCAGAGACAGAAGGAAAAAGAAATGGTCAATATTCAGACTACCCTCAGAGTATTTTACAGAGGCTGCCTCTGTGGGTAGATCAGAGGAGCTTCTTGCTGCCAGCAAATGTGCTTCCATTTCTTCCACTTCCCGCCCTCCCACCTCACCCTTTTCAACCTCCACATTCTGGCATGACATTGTCCAGGAAGCTGCAACCTTCTTACTGACAGCTGAAGGTGGGAGACAGCCTAGATTTCTTACACAAAGCTCCCTCCCGGGGATGCTTTTATGACGTCCATGGTTGGGGCAGCCTCCATGATGCTTCTGTGGAGGAGGGAATCATAATTCTCTCCAGATTAAGAAGTAACATGCCGGTGTGAGGAAGTCTCCATTGCCAGGGATGAATTCACCAAGTGAATGACTCATGACTCAGATCCAGCCTGGTCACTTCACAAAGTTCTTTCTTGACCATGTGGCCTAGAGAAGAACTGCTGTCACTCTCCACCCCCCGCATATGCTTCTATCAGCACACTGATGAGACTGTGGCACTGGGGTTTGTCCTGTTCATCCTTTGCTCCTATTTGTGAGCTCTTTTATTCATATGTTTATTCAACCAATGTTTATTGAGCACCAGCGATGTGTTTGGTGGACGTGACGTGGAACGAGACAAACCCAGGAGTCCCTGTCCTGATGGAGGTGATATGCAGGAAGGTAAGACAGTGAATAAAATACTTGATTGTACTAAGGGGCAATTAGAAACAGGGGGGCACACTTGGATGATAATGTGCTCTAGGGACACTTAACAATAGGTCTGGCATATGTACCAATTCAGGGTAGGCTCTGCAAGAAATATGTGAGCCGAGGACAGAAAAATCGCAACAAAGGCTGTCTTATTATTTGTCTTGTGTCTCTAGAGCCTAGTAGGGTGCCTGGAACAAAAAAATATATGTGTATTAACAGGACGAAATAAATGGCTGTCCTGAAGAGGTGTCTTCTGGATCCTGCTCCAGAAAGTGAAGCTGAGAACTTCCCCATTCCCTCTTCTGCAGCTAGAGGCCTCCTCATTCACCTTACTGTCATGCATACCATTCCCCACCCTCTGCAGTGATGATATTTTGCAATCACAAAGTGGATCGTGTCCCCCCTGCACAAATCTCCCTGTACTTCCCCAAGGCAGGTAGGGAAAGCCACCTCTGTTGAGTTCTCTATTTCCATGACATAGATCTTCTTGTGGATTCTGGAATTCTTCACGCATTCTTTCTACTGCAGCTTTGAACATGCTGTTCTCCTCGCCCTGTGCCTTTTTCAATTTTCCTCACCCGGTGAACACCCTTGCATTCTTTCAGAGCCCAAACATGGAATTCCTTTTGATTATGCTTTTCCCAACTCACTTTGTCATAGGGAGGATCCCTGAGGATGGAGTCATGACTGTTCACGAGCCTGGCTTCTCCACTACGCAGTGGGAGCCTTCCTCAAGGATGCAGGCGTTATTTTATTAACCTTTGTTTTCCCAGCACTGTCTAAAAGACTGTAGGGACTCAATTAATATTTCTAAAATAAATTGGGCCTCTTCACTGCCTTCCAGGAATATTCACTATAAGACACAAAATAGTAGCCTTTTAGTTTTCTAAAAGTGATAGCTACCATTACAGGCAAATCTTATAGTTATTTATTAGATGCAGAAAATGGTTTTTATGTGCAGCATTTGGCTTTTGTTTATACTTTATATGCTGTACTTCAGAATGGGTAATCAGTGTGGCAGTGCCCATGCCAAGGTTTCTTGCCTAGAGATCTCCCAGGTGTCTTTGAAGATCACCAAGGCAAACACATTTCAAGAGCACCTGATAGACAGTTCCCCTTCACCCCTCAAAAAAGCATCTGTAGTAGAAAGCTCTTGCCAAAGGCTTTATTCTCCAACATTCTGCTAGCTAGAAAACTGAAGAAGGGGCAGTTGGATTGCCCTTCTGAGTGACTTTCCCAAGAAGAGGGCTGTAAGTCCACAGAAATAATCCAGCAAGCCCCAACCTCACTCTTGAGCCAGTTTGAGACAGCTCTAGGGAAAAGATCCCCAGAGAATGCATCCATTAATTTGGATATTTTCTTTATTGGTTATCAGGAAATGATATGCAGTATATATGGACTGTAGTGATCAGTGGATATGCAGTATATATGGACTGTGATCGCTGTGCAAGGTCAATTTATCATCACCATTTACGCCTTCAGTGGAAGGATACTGTCACTGCGGAGCCCAAAGGTCTAATGAACTTAAACTTTACAATAGCTACAGGAAATGTTAGCGGTGTCATTTCAGAATACGCTATCCCATTCATCAAGTTAATACCAGGGTTCTATGGACAGGATGTTCAGGGGCTGATACAGCTTTTGAAGCACGTAGTGACTCAACAGAAATAACTTTGATAATTTATATAATTGACCACGTATGACACGTATTTGCCTGAAGTTCCCAGCAAGGTAGCAAATAAGTTGTTCTTATTTCTGATTTAAAACGCACTCCAGCTACATCAAAGAGTTATTTGCAGACAGAGCTCTTACTTATTTCAAGTGGCAATTCAGAATGTTTTCAAAATGTTTTCCAATGAAATTGGAAACAAATAAATAATTATTATTTGATGCTAAAGTCACTTTTTTTTTTCTTATTTTTAGACAAGAGGCTTAGGAAAACTTGAGAACATTGGTGAATTGGGATTAGGAAGACGGGACACGTTCTCTCACTAGTGTTGGGTCTTAGTCATTTTTAATGCCCCAGATCTTGGGACCATCATCCATAAAATGAAAACATCAGATTGAAGGGTCTCACTTCCACTCTATGTTATATGATTATATTTCAAAAGATAAAAAGTTACAAGTTGAATGACACAACTTCCGTCCACACCATGCTTTCATCCTTGTGAGGAAGGCTGGATAAAAGTCCAGCCTAGTTAACTCAACCTAGAGCTCTCTCACCACTATAAGAAAGAGTAAGAAATGTCTATTCAGAACTTTTGCCCATTTTTTAGACATAGGATAATTAGGTTTTTTTCCTATAGAGTTGTTTGAGCTCCTTATATATTCTAGTTATTAACCCCTTGTCAGACGGGGAGTTTGCAAATATTTTCTCCCATTCTGTGGGTTATCTCTTTACTGTTGGTTGTTTGCTTTGAGGGGATGTCATGCTCTATGAAGTGATTATTTCACGTTGCATGCCTGTGTCAAAACATCTCCACAAATACATATACCTACTAGGTACCTGTACAAATTTAAAAAAATTAAAACAAGGAGCTTCTAAGAAAGGAGTGAGAGGTGCAGGAGATGAAGAGGGATAAGAGCTATCTCTAGTTTGAAAGCACTAGGCTGGGGCTAGAAGGCTTGAATTTGAGTTTTGGTATCCGCTTAAATCTTTTTATGAGCTTTGGTTGTTTCATCTATCAAGGAATCAATCACCTTCATCCTCATTGTCTTGGGATGGGGGAGGTGCTATGAGCTTTAAATGATGTAACAGACCCAAGAGAGCTAAACCAAAAATGATTATCAGTTGTACACATTAAACGTTGTAACACTTATTAAGCTACAAGCTCCAGTGACTATGCCAGAGTTTACCACTGTGGGTTTTCTTTTTGGTAGATATTTACTGAATGAAATAATAAACATATTTATTCCAAAATCCAGTCACTATTGGGTGAAGAAGACTATCGGTTGTGGGTGGGGATGAGTTTTCCTGAGGATGGTGAGGAGGAAGACTGGATGTAAGAGTCAATCCACATGCTGGGGTGGCAGCATGTGGTGATTTGGGGAGTGTAGTTCTTCAATCTCCCAGAACGGTAATTCATCCAAAGCTACCGCCAATAAACATCCTAGCTATGTAAAACCAGTGTTCTTGCTATGCAAGCACTGCTTCCTGGCTTTTCTAATGCTTCTACAATAATTGCTCCACCACTCCTGAGCTGCTCCTGCAAAATTCTAAAGCTGCCAGTCCCCAAAGGGTAATAGTTCCCTTTTCTGTTACTCAGTGATGGATCAAGGAGGCTGTCGTGAAATCTTCCCGGTCTTCTTTCAAGAAAGTATATACTGGAGGCCCCCTAGGATCTGAACTGAAGAAGCTCTGTGATAAGAAACAGAAGGGTAAGGAACCCCTCATTTACCTTTAGGGTTCAAGTCACGACTCTAAGGGCCTTCCCTTGACTAAAGCAGTACTTTTGCTTTATGCTGGGTTGCCTGTAGCATTCATTTTGTGGCTATTGTCCTAGATACGGGGAGGACTTATTTTGAGTCTAAGGAAGGAAGTGGCATCACTCAGATACCACCAGAGCAAAACTCCTCTTTCATAAAAGACTCGGGCATTCCCTGTGAGGGCTCCCTCTGGACTGTGAGCCTGTGTGAGGAGAGACCCCTCTTCCTCATCATGGTGAAGACCCAAAATAAAAGCCAAAGAAGAGGAAATAACCGTGGGCCATATTCAGAGTGGAGTATAGCAAACAAGCTGCCCTTGCCCAGAACACTACACAGTCCAAAGATGAACGTTATATTATATCTTTCTAGAACTTTAGTTGAAAACTGCACATTTTGCTATTGAAAGACTAATTACATGGTGACCGAAAGGCATTTCTGTGAGTATTTCTTTGAGATCTGATCCAATCCAGGATAAGAAATGAAATAGTATTTATCACCATCATGTTCACATGAGAGTACTTGCTTTGAGTACTTGGTGCAAGCCAGGCCATTATAGGGAGTTTACTGGCCTTTTCAATGAGCCTTGCAACAATCTTGAAAAGTAGATATTACCACCATTTTACAGATGAGAAAACTGAGGCTCATTTTGAAACATGGTTTCTCAGCCTTAGCATGACTCATATTCTGGGCTGGTTAGTTCTTCGTGTTGGAAGCTGTGCTGTTCATTGCAGGATGTTTAGCAGCAGTCTTGGCCTCCATCCAAGACTCTAGGAATGAGTTTCTACTTTTGCTGTTGATGTAAACATCAACCATTTTGTAAAAAAATTACACTTTAATAAAGCTATTAAAGAAAGAAGCAAACAAACAAACAAAAAAGTCACTAACCAGGTAGCACTCCTGATCTTTGTCAGACAAGAAGGGTTGAGTCTAAATTGTGTTGAAAAATGTAGCAATCACTATTAGATAATTAACTCAGTGACCTTTTTTTAAAATAAATTTTGAGCCAAATTTTGCCTTATTATGTTAGTCTCTTGCTAAGATTTATACACTTAAACACTTAAATAGAATCTCAAACACTAGAGTGAGCATTTTCATCAAATTCCAAGAATTCATGCAGTCTGATTCTGCTGGTGATAATGTTAATAATATATCTTTTAAGAGTTCCAAGCATGAATTATTTGCAACAGAAGTTTGATGGTAATAGCACGCATTATACATTAGTTCTTAAAGCTGAATAATGCAAGGCTTGTGCAGTATGGGTCGATAGAATTTGGATTTCTTCACATCATTTTCCCTTTGCTCTTTCACTAAGCAGACAGTCCTTCTGTGAGGTCAGTCCCCTGCTGTGACAGCAGGCAAGCTTCCTTACCTTGTGCGATGCAAAAGAAACAGCGATGCACCCTCATTTCAAGATCGTGCCTTCTGTGTCCCAGACACCATCCCCAGAGCTCCAGAGAACAGTTAGTAATTAATTAATGAGAGTTGGTTTTCCATACATGTTGGAACATGTGCTCTGATTGCTGCATGGGCAGGAAGAGTTGAAGTGGAAAAGAGGGTGTCAGATAACACTCCCTTTGCCTAAAGAAAAGCGAAGCGAAACTATACCAGGATAATAAGGTTGAGAGGCTGATAGTCACTTCTGTAGTTCCCCCAAATGATCATCTCTTTCCCGCCCTTTATTTTTTACATATTTTCTCCCCTTCTTTGTCCACCTCTGCCTTATCTTACTCTCCACCTACATTAATATATTAATATACATTTCCCTTGGGCTTCCAACAGTTTTTTGTTTGTTTGTTTTTGACTGCTAAGTGCCTAGTACCTGGAATAGTACCCAATATATAGTAAGTCCTCAGTAAATACTTTGTAATGACCTGAATATATTTATCTGGGACAGGATAAAACGCCTGTGAGTTGATATATTATGTCTCCACTTCTGCAGGAGCATAATGATGGGATCCATTTCCCCAAAGAAAAATTGGAGTGGTTCAATTAGATATTGCTGTCTCCTCTGGGCAAGGCCCTACACCAGGTCATCCTATCGGCCACTGGCTTGTCCATAGCTTGGCCAACTTGGGATCAGGGGCCCTGCCCTTGTGTAATCATCTGTGTTCTAATGGGTGGCATGAAGGGCATCAAATGGCACCTTCTGCATAAGGACCAACCTTGGGGCATGGCCATACAGACATGACAGGCATTCGGATATTCTGGGAACCTTTTCAGAACTCCAACAAATATGTGTAAATCACCTGTTTTGTGCTAAGCACTGTGCTAGTTGCTACATAGATCAATAGAATAAAAAGAGTGATTTAAAAATGTCTCCTAGGCAAGAAGAGAGGATCAGATACACAAGGCAACTTATGAGAGTGACACATATGTTCATTGTCTTGATTTTGGTCATGGTTCCATGCATGTATACAAAGGTCAAAACTGACACAAATTGTACCCTTTAAATGTATTCAGTTTGTTGTACATCAATGATATCTTAGTACAACTGTTTAAAAATGAAGTAAAAAAGATGCCTTCCAAAATGTTGAGACCATTGTTTGCTGGGATGAATGCTTTCATACCTCTTCCATTCCACAGTGTTTGTTTGAATGTTGGAAGAGAAGGACCTTGGTCTGAAGTAATTATAACTCATGGAAGGAATGGGCCAAGTCAAACAGATGCTCTTTAATAAGGAACAATGTGAAACTTCTTTTATTTGTGACTGAAAAGCTAATGACACAAGTATGGGATTGGAGAAAAAATGTCTAAATACAGAAAAATACATAGAAGAGAGGGAGGCTGTTTAATTGACAGTAAATTCAACAGTGCATTCTGCCAGAAAAGAAAAAAAAAGTCAGATTTTAGGATGTATTATCTAGAAGAAAGAAGGAGATCATTTTGTTCTTTTGAATTCTGTATTCAGCTGGAAGATTACTTGTTTCTGGTGGATTATGGATTAATAGGGACATTTGGGTAGGATTTTTAGAGGAGATGAACCAGGATGGTAAAAAAAAAATATTTAAGATAATGTAGCATGAGGAATGGTTGAAGGAACTAAGAATGTCTAAACCAGAGAGTGCCTTCAAGGATCTGCCAACTCCTGGGAGAAGAATACTTGGCAGGTGCCAGGCACTCCGTGAACCATACTTCACATGGCTTAAATCATTAACTCTGCAAAACAAGCCTGTGAGGGAATGTGGGCTCAGTGTAGTCATCAAATATTTCTGGCTCTTTACCTTCTGGGTCATGGCAAGATTGCACTTTAAAATCAGGCATTCTTTGGCCAAGGACATGGGAGTGCAAATGATAGGTACAATTTCTGGTTGGAGTGCCTATCAATACAGAGTCTCCTTCAGCGGGATGACTGAGTGAAGGTAACAGAGGTCAGGTCCTTACCCTAGACAAACTGACATAAGATTTTTCTTCTTGATCACTTTGCAAGCCAGGGATCCCTTGCCAGTAATACCCAACCTGGGCCTCACTCAGCCACTCTGGTGTGCCCCCTCTTGCCTGTGTTATAACTTGTACCCACATTCAGTGGTTCCTGCACTCTTGTACCATGCCCAAGAAGAATGAGGATATGCTGGACATTGAAGGGTGAAGAAGGCAGAGAAGAATTTTATTGAGCAATGAAAACAGCTTTCAGTGGAGAGGGCATATGGTACACATGGTCCCCCTGACCAAAGATGGGAAAGTGTCCCTGTGTGGCTGGATTCAGAGATTTTTATGGACTCAGAATGGGGGGTGCATGCTGATTGGTTTGTGATTATGGAAAAAAAAGTTTAAATGGGCATGACAGTATAGAAAACCAATTAAGAAAGGGTAAGTATATATGAAATAGGTGAAGGGCAGGAACCAATCAGAGAAAAGCACACCAAACAGGAAGACAAGTTCTCAATCCAGTTTGAGGATTTAATTTGTAGTTTGGCTTTCAGGCTTTAAACTGTCTTCAGCTTGGAGATGGGGTTTCACCAGTGACCTGCCCTATCTGCCTAGGCATTTGGCGGCCTCCTGCTGTTGTCAAAACTACAAAGATGAGGTGTTATTTAAACTGGTCAACTACTGAGAGTTTCGATTGTCTGTTACTGCAGCAAAACAAAGCTCACCATGATTGATAACTGATGGTCACGTATATCTTCACATGTTTAGTGAGAAAGTAACTTGCCTAAAACCCTACATTTGTTATCCTGCATTTGTTTTTATTTTATTTTACTTTAGGTGTATATTATATCCAGCATTTCTCCCCATGTTATCCCTCCCTGCCCTCCCCTCCCTCCACACCTCCTGCTGTCCCTCCCCTACCCGCCCTCCCCAACTGCCCCCAGTGTGTGATGCTCCTCTCCTTGAGTCCACATGTTCTCACTGCATTTGTTAATGCTGGGTGGGTTCGATGGCTTGGCAGGTGACACTTCAGTGATCACAACCAAGTAGGATTTAACAAGAGGATTCGATCACTTGCAAAAAGTGAGGAGAACACTGCAGATAGTTCCCAAAACAGCAGCTTCCCTACAAAAGTGAAAACAGGGCTTTTATTCAGCAGGTTAATCAAGTCATGGTATGCAGAGGTAGCGTGAAAGCAGCATGCAGGCTGTGGTGGATCAGGCTTCTACACACATTGCCTGAATAGAAAATGGTGAATAAACTTCTCTCTGAGCAGCGTTTTTAGTGTGGCAATGAGGATAGTTGGCCAAAATTCATCTCCAGCTCTGGATCCAACCAGTTTTTTAGTTTTCCAAGGCTAAGCTGCTTCTTGGAAGTTTCTGAAACAATAAGAACTCAGGATGTAACAGTTACAGACTATTTTACACAGCGCCTTCCCAGAATCCTGGGGACCTTGGGTTACACATTCAGTCTGTGATGAGAATTCTCATGAGTCAAACTCCAATCTTCATTCACTTCATCGAAGGCTTCATTTAATCAGTAGTCCTGAGGGCAGAAGAAGGAGTAAAACCGGAAGTTAGAAGAGGCCCAATTTTTGGTTCAATGTTAAGAGATCACTTTCTTACAACTGCAGTTATCTGCAGTAGAAAAGGCTGCTTCAAGGTCTGTATCTTTCCATCTCTGGATGTGTTGAAGTAGAAGCTTTTTAGCTTCTTTTCCTGGATGTGGTGGTGAAAATCCAAGCATTGATAAGGTGTTTGGGCTGAAAGACTTGTTAGTTTCTTTCCAGCCCTGATATCCTAGGAGACTGTACCTTTTAAGTGGGAGAGATACCCAGAGGGCATTTCATAAACAGGTGCTGACTGCAATAAAACATTCTCAGCCAGAGTGGAAAGAAAGGCAGTTCATTGCAGCATCTAAGGAACTGGTAAATTGAATCAATGCTGATATCTCACATACCCTACATAAGTTCAACAGAACCTAGCTGAGTCCTCAAATATTCATTCCAGGGAATGATTTGTCTGCTCTAAGTAGTGATGCATAGCTTTGGGTCCATCTTTATGCTGTAAGATCTCCCACAAGCAAAGTACATTTCTTTCTGTTTTTCTCCCTGACCCCCACCATACTGCCCCTCCTCATACCGAGTTAATAAATGCCAGTGTTTTGTTGTGACAGGCAATTCTCTCTGCATTTTAGATTCCATCTTCCTTTGGTGGGATACTAAGACCCATGCTCCCCCAGACTAAAACTCTCAGCTACATAAATCATAGAGCAAGGGGATTTTTATGCAAAATAAAGCACTTTCCATGCTTTTTCCCTTGCAATGATTACGTGATTTTCCCCTGAAACTGAACAATATGTGTTTCATAAATAGATCTCTTTCTCTGTAAGCAAACCTTGGAAATGGATTATTTGTTTGGTTTGCATTTTGTCTCCCAGTGTTGCAGCAACCAGAAGCCAGTTCTCATAAACACACCACAAAAAGGAGGGATGAGAATGGCTACAAATCATCAAGGAGCCTGTCCTTTACTTAGGGACTTGCTCTCTCTGAGTGGCATATTGCTTATTAGAACTTGGATCATGAGACAGTCAGAGAGTGTTGAAAAGGGTCCGTTTCTAATCCCAGGGCTGAGGGGTAGTTCTCAAATTATCGGTGAGAAAAAAAAAGTAGGAAAAAATATGTACTTTAACATCTGAAAGTTCATAGCATTTCTAAGCAGATGTTTATGTTTAATAACCTCATGTCACTTTTGAAAAGAATAAGAAAGCTTGATATTTGAGAGGTGTTACCATTCTCTTCAGAGGGTACCAAACTGTAGTGCGGCTGTGGTGTTCTTCACATGGTAGCATGTGTTAGGTACACAGTGTGTTGAACAAAAAGACGATAGGGAGCCTTTTGAAAGAAAGGATACATTTAATATTATAGTTGCAGGGGGTGTTCGATAGCAAAATACTTCTAAAAGGTATTTATTCTCCATTTCAGAGAACACCTGGGGTGCAGAAGGCCCTTCCCACTGTCAGAAATGGAGAGGCAGATTACATCTCCTGGCTCTCTGACTTAGTGTGGCCAACGGCCATGTGAGAGCCAGGGCTCCATGCCCAACTTCTCTAAAGAGACTAAGTCATTTGAATCCCAGGACAAAGGAACCTCATCAGAGTGGACACAGCCCAGCAGGGAAATCCTGACATCACACAAAACAGAGACAACCTCACTGTTCTGGAATGTGAGGGGTTTAGAGGATAGCAGAATTGAAATGTGCCTTTGTACCTTACCTAAATCTGAACTAAGCCCATGAATTTTTAAGTATCACTGAGAATATGGTAAATAATCTCATCACCTGCAGTATGCGAAACATTTGATATGAATTACAGGTTGGTTCATTTCAAAGGAACCACTTTGTCTCAGGAAGGTAATTAGCTTCATGACTTCCGACTCTGGAGCTCTGAATGTCAGACCTCCTGAACCGAAGTTGCACTTCTCCTACATGTTACCTGTAAGATGACTTTGCAACAAAATGCTTCTCTGAACCTCAGTTTACTCATCTGTTAAATGGAATAAGAAAGGATGATTGTTAGAATTTAAACAATTCTTACCTGATAATATACACATTATCATCACACCACCAGCACTCTCATCATTGCAAAAGTAGATTTCCTAAATATTTCTACTGGTCATCCTTTGCTATTATAGCGACACTAAGTTGAGAACCCATACACATTTAAAATTACAAAAATTCTAGGCATGGGACTAAAAAGCACCCAATGTGTAAAGCTTGAATTCTCCAGTTCTCTACATGCAAATGCATTAGCCTGTGTTTTGACATGGATGTTAACTTTAATGCCTGTGATTGGGTGAAAGAGCAGAAAAAAGGGCCACCGAAGTACATGGCATGTCCAGTCTCTGGCTCATAGCATGGTTAACATGGCTTTGCCTTTCCATCAACTCATAGCCGAGTCCCTTGGGCTGGACAAGCCTTTGAGAATATAGAGAGGGATTCTAGGATCAAGAAATGCTGTCTGGTTGTTCTTGATAAAGGGTCTCTTGGAATGAGGCCCAGCTCTACTATGCTATCTGAACTCTCCTAATTCTTTGTGCCATACTTCAGCTTCCCTGGCCATAGCATTCAGGTTTCTTTCCCTTCACTTCCTGGACTACAAGCTTTTAGGAGCAGCTGAAGGGTCTAGATATCTTTCTCATCCCCAGTGTACAGAACACTAGCAATGTATGTGCATGAGCATCAATCATTAGGTGCCTATTGAATGAATGAATAATGAAACACTGCCTTTCCCTATTGTTGAACACAGAAAACCATATTATATGTGTTGATTTGATTATGTCTTTTTAGGCAGCACCTATATGCTGGTTTTACTTGGTGTCATATCCTCAGGCTGAACACAGTGCCTGCCCCATGCTGGATGCCTAATAAATGTTTGTGTTGTGAATGAATGAAGGAGTGAATAAATGAGTAAACCGTGGAGTGGCTCAGTAAATATTTAATGTTCTAGGCTAAATAAAACATTTGCCATCTGATGACTTGGGTAACTTGGGGTATATGCATCAGCTCATTAAGTATGTGGCAAAGAATCAGTCATTAAGCTTGTCTTGTTATAAAATACGATTTGAGGGCTGCAGTAAACCCAGAATTAGGCACGCATGGAATAAAACTTTGGTTGTAGGCTTTCTGTGGCAATTCCATTCATCTAAGTTCCATCCTGACTTGAAGGTCCCTTTTTAAAGCCTGGTGCGGTTTTTTGGGGGTTGTTTGTTGTATTTTTTCATTCCCCATCTCAGGGGCAGACCTGTAAATGCCAGTATACTTTTTCCATAAACTCTTTCTCACAAAAAGATAAAAATAAAGCATGAAGGGGCATGTGATTCATTTCATAGACATAATTCGGGCTTTATTTTATAAAGCAGAGAGTGTACCAGGGGCTTATCAAACATAAATGTCAGGACATCCCCAAGTGTCAGCAGGGATGTGAGAGGAACTGTCATACATTACTGCTAAGAATACCAAATGGTAAAACTACCTTGGAAATCTGTTTGTAGTTTCTATTAAAATGAACCTCACACCTGCACTATTACCCAGCAGTTCTATTCATAGGAATATATACCCTTAAAACATGGATGCATATGTCCAAAAATACATATATAAGAAGGTTTATAAGTGACTTACTTATCTTAGTCAAAACATAAATAGATGTAGTCTCTCCATTCAGTGGAATACCATATAGCAGTGAAAAAGAACAAACTACTGGCACAACAGTACTGTCCATGTATAATGTAGTCTGGAAGAATCCTATGGATATTTTGTTGAGTTAAAGAAAGCAGCCAAAAACAGTATATATATGTAATTCTTTGTTATATATATAACATTCAGAGACAGGCAAAACAAATCTATGACGATGGACTATTTGAATAGTGGTAGAGAGAGGAGTACAATTGTGGAGGGAGGCATATGGTAGCCCTCTGGAGAGTGGAAATGTTTTCTATCTTGCTCTCAGGGTTGTGTACATGGGTAACCTGTCTCATTAAGTGGTATACTTAAGGTTAGCATACTTTGTGTATACCTCACTATAGGTATATTACTCCTCATTTTTAAAAAAATTAAATAATGGCGCCTGGACATGGTGGCTCACACCTGTAATCCCAGCACTTTGGGAGGCTGATGCAGGTAAACTGCTTGAGGTCAGGAGTTCGAGATCAGCCTGGCCAACATGGTGAAACTTCAGCTACTCCGAAGGCTGGGGCAAGAGAATCGCTTGAACCAGGGAGGTGGAGGTTGCAGTGAGTGGAAATTGCGCCACTGCACTCCAACCTGGGTGACATAGTGAGACCCTGTCTCAAAAAACAAATTAAATAAATAAATAATGGCAACAAATGTCAGGATTCTCTTGCTATACCAAAATTGCTTAATGTATTTATTCATAACTGCAATCTTCTTTGTTCTAACAAATGGCCTTAGTTAGATTTCCTAAGTGTTAGATTAATAAAATCCATTCAACTATTCTGATGTTTGTAACATGGATCTGTTACTGCATATTCTGCGTCTAGCTTAGAGCCAGGACCATGTGAGCTGGGTTGGGATTCTGGCTTTGCTTTGTATTATCTACGGGACCTTGGGCATATCACCTTACCCTGTTCAAGTCTCAGTACATTTATCTAGGAAGTGGGAGTAATATCAGTATAATCTCATAGGGATGAAATGAGAAAATATATGTGAAAGTGGTCAGGTCAGTGCTTGGCACAGAATAAAGGTTGCCTAGCCATGGTATCGGGAGAATTAGGAGCAGTGTTTGTGCTAGCATAAAGAGCAATTGCAAAGGTAGTAACAATTACTACAGTCACATTGACCTGTCCAGACCATAGGCTAGATAGCTGTGCTTTGAGCTACAGGGGTCACAGTGAGGGGAATGTGAGTGCTGGTAGTTCTGATGATATTGTGGCCATATCACATCAGAATGGAAACCTCCATTCTGGCTGGGAAAAGAGGGAATGTGGCCTGTAAGACATTTGCTCCTGGACCTAGAACAGCCCATACTTAAGGTAGGGCATTTATCCATGTTCCTGGTGTCACCAGACCCCAAAATAAAGCCAGATGTGCCATACCCCTGCCTGCACCCTAGCTTGTGGTTCAGTGGGCAGATGGATCACATAATTCTCTATAATGATTCCTCCCCAGTGTCTGCCACAGGACAGTGTGTGATTACTGTGCAAAAAAGGAAACCAGGGGTTAAACCATGGTGGAACCCATGTCTGGTTAGATCATTTACGTTCGTAATTACTTTCCATCACCACAATGGAGTGTGTCTGGTTGTTCATTATGGGAAAAGTGATTTGCTGTGGTGTCCGCATGGAGAAGGCCGTGTGACTCATAGGTCGGGGCCCAGCTCAGGGAATGCAGCGTGGCCAAGTCCTGGATAGGGCTGATTCAGCCTGAGATGTTGCCACTCTTCCTGACAAAGCTTTAACACGCAGAGGTAAGAAAGGCATGCACTCAGTTTGCACATAAAAGATATATGGATGACTCTCTCAGTAAGTTGCACCCTTGTCAATAGCAATGGAAGCAGCCATTTGTGTAGTGCTCATTACATGCTAAGCACTTATGTGCAGTGTGGCATGATGACCTCACATCTATTCTGTCTGTCTATATACAATTCATCCCCACTTTAAAGATGATGAAATGGAGGATTATAGGAATGAAGTCAAGCTTGTAGCTAACAGAGCCAGATGTCAAACTCTGTAATGCAGGATTGTCAAGTAGGAGCTTCCCAAGAGGAACTTGGCTGACTCTTTGAGAGTCTAAACTTCCATTGGCTCTGACTAGGCTTTATACTGAGGCTCTCCTTAAGGACAATCAGAGTGCTCTACTCAAAGGACATGTATCTGTATTGGGTCAGTTATCCTTGTCCTATATACCAGCTCTCAATTTCCATCTGAAATATTACATTTATTTGGGCAGGGTTGTAAGTTCATGTTGGTTTCTGGATTTTTCCAAGCAAGTTGACTACATGAAGAAAAATCTTCAGGAAAACTTGGATTCAGAGTAACTCAGCTTTTACAGGTTAAGTCTCACATGCATTTTTAGATTCCTAGAAAATCCTAAGTTGAAAAGAAGAGATATGAAGACTTACGTTGGCTCCACCAAAACGCAAACTCACATCTCAATGCGCTAAAGTACGATGATGGTTTGACACTAAGATAGTATCCAAAAGCATCGATGACAGAGCCCAATAAATAAAAGTAGCTGCAATTGGCTATTATGCCTAGTATACAAGATGTGTTCAGTGAAGTATAGTAATTGTTTGTCATTCTCTAAAAGATAGATATTAGCTTTTATCTTCTGCAGGTGAGCCAAGAGCCTTCTTAAAATAATTCAGCTTCCAGACACGACTCTAACCCCCAAGAGAGTCCCACACACCATTTTGCATGGAGGTCAGATTCCACCTTTGCCCATGGGCAGCAAGATCTCCTGGACCAAGTTGAAACCCACTTCTTCTACAGAATCATGGGGGCCATGTGTCTTCCAACTGGAAGATAGAATCAAGCTCTTATTAATGATATGGAAGACTGGAGGAAAAAAACAAATGCACGAGCATTTGTGTAAATTGAACTTGGTCCTAACCTGTGATGGAATTTATTTCTTCCCATCCATTCTGGGGCTGCTAGGAGCCACTGTGGCTGGCTGATGCAAGGGGATGCCCCGCAAAGCTATCTCCAGGGGCCTCAGACACGCACTCACATAAACAACTTGCATGCAGAGGGTGCTATGGTGGCCTGAGATTGTAGCAACTGTGCATTGAGAGACACTAGAAGTCGAAAAAATTGCAGGCAGGGGTATGTTGCAGTCACATCACCCAGATTCACATCTGCTTAGAATATTTTTAGCTCAACACATTTTTTGTCACTGAAACAGAGCAGAAGCTGTCACATACAATTGAAGATAGGGCCAGGCTTGACTCTGTTTCCTATTTTTCAGCAGCTAAAGGCCCACACTTCAGAACTCATTTGGGTGATTATAAGAAAGATGAAGTCACGACGAATTTCATCTTCATGAAGGTCTGCCATGCCTTGTAAGTGATTTGATATTTACATAGAGCAGACTTGGAAAATAATGAACTCCCGGGAAATACATGGACACACCTTCCTAAGTCACAGAGAAGAAAATGCTAATTGCAAGGAAAAAACCAAAGTAATATGTCCACCAGGTTGCTCTTGGAAGCCCAAGCCTAGCTACCTTTCATGGAAAGAGGGTTCTGTTAGCAAATAATGGATGCATATCATAGCATCATTGTAGAGATCCCCAAACTACATCAGCAAACAGAAGGCTCTGAAGTCCAGCAGATATAAAACCTTCATGGCAGGATCTTACAAGTCTGCTTGTGAAAACATTTTTTTTGTTCAAGGAACACCTATTACCTGGAATGACTTCTAGGAATGCTCACCAACAAAATGGCTTGTGTTGTTGCAGAGGTCCAGAAAAAGTTTTCTCCCAATCTGCAAGTCCTCAGAGATGCCTCCCAAACAAAATTCCTGCTGAGTAGATTCTACCTGGCAATAGTTCACACTGATTTTCAGAGAAAGAGCTGAGAGGCTGGAGTTAGATCACCCACCCAAGAAATAAAAGAGATCCCACTTCTGGGTATATCACAAAGGAATTGAAATCAGTATACCAAAGAGATATCTGCACATTAAAGTTCATTGCAGCATTATTCACATTAGCTAAGATATGGAATCAAACTAAATGTCTATGAACAAATAAATGGATTTTTAAAATGTGGTCTTTATAAACAATGGAACACTATCAGCCTTTTAGAAATAGTAAATTCTGTAATTTGCAATAACATGGATGAACTTGGAGGATGGATATCATGCTAAGTGAAATAAGCTAGGTAAAGAAAGACAAATACGGCATGATCCCACTTGTATGTGGAATCTAAGAAACTTGATTTCAAAGAAGCAGAAAATAGACTGTTGGTGACCAGAGACTGGGGAGGGGTGTGGGTGAGGAAAAAAGAGATGTTGATCAAAGGGTACAAAGTTTCATTTAGATTGGAGAAATAAGCTTTAGTGATCTACTGCACAGAATGGAGACTATAACTTTTAAAAATGCATTGTGTATTGCAAAATTGCTAAAAGGACAGATTTTCAATGTTTTACTACAAAAAATACATATGTGAGGTGCCAGACTTGGTAATGAGCCTCATTTAATCATTTCACAAGGTAGGCATACCAAAATATCTTATCATACCTTATAAATAGATACAATTATTATTTGTAAATTAAAATACACTTTAAAAATAAATGAATGTTTAAAATATAAAAGAGAAGGGCCGGACTTTCTCATGATTGCCAATTCAAGTTCCTATCTCAGAAAGGAAGTCAAAACTCCAGGTAAGAGGCCAGCTGCGACCTTCAGAAAGTTCTAAGCAGGGCCTTGGTCACTGACCTTGGTTCTAAAGTGGGAAGAATAAATTTCTAAGTCCTTTTTCCCTTCTTAACTGCAGTGCGACCTCAAACAACTTCCTTAACCTCCTAAACCCTCCCCATCCTGACCTTTAAAATGAGAAAAATACAGTAATACCAACAACATCTTCTTGTTTGATTCTCATGTGGATAAAAGGAGGCAACAGATGGAAAGCTCTGAGCCTGTTATCAGCATCCATCCAGTACACAGTGGCTGTTAGGACAATTGGCCATTTGTGTTCCTCTCCAGCTTTCCCATAGCAAGCTGCACCAAAACCCTTTAAATGGAAAAACTTCATTATTTTTTTCCAGGGCAATTCAGAAGGTGGCAGCCAGACTGAAGGGAAGAGGGACTACAAGATGTGGAGTTGGTGGTGGTGGCCCTGGTGAGGAAAGGAACATGGCCAAGAGGTCGGGATTTGTTCTTGATCAAGAAGGAAGAACCTAGAACCAGCCCAGAGACTTCACAGCTACAAAGAAAAAAAGGGTTAGGGGGTGCCGTGGCTCACACTTGTAATCCTAGCACTTTGGGAGGCCCAGGCGGCAGATCACGAGGTCAGGAGTTCGAGACCAGTGTGACCAACATGGTGAAACCCATCTGTACCGAAAATACAAAAATTAGCCAGGCGTGGTGGCACATGTCTGTAATCCCAGCTACTCAGGAGGCTGAGGCAGGAGAATCGCTTGAACCGGGAGGTAGAGGTTGCAGTGAGCCGAGATTGCGCCACTGCACTCCAACCTGGGTGACAGAATGAGACTCCATCTCAAATAAAAAAAAAAAGGATGTGATTATTGCCAAAACCAACTTGTAAAACATCACCATGAAATGCCACCAAGCTACCTACGAGATACTGGGCATACCTTCAGGGGAAGGAAGAAGCAGCTGTGCAACTTTTGATTGCTTCATTTTTCTCTTGCATTTCTAGTTCAGGATTGGTTTTTGGTTTTTTGTTGTTATTGCTGTTTTGCATTCCAAAAAAAATAAGAAATAAAAAAAATCACTATCATCTGGGCCTACAGGTTTTTCAAGGATATGTAATCTGTTCATTACTTACACTAATAGGGCCTGGGCATGCAAGCCTGAAGAAAAGGAGTACTCACCCCTGCTCAGAATCCATGAGGGGTGTTTGGATGGGCACTGCAGGGTGAGTCGGGGCTTCACTTGTGTGTGAGTTTTCCAGGTTGCTGTAACAAATGATGAGAAACTGGGTGCCTTAAAACAAGAGTTGGAATTGAGGTGTCAGCAGCCTGTGCTCCCGCTAAAGCCTCCAGGGGAGAATCCGTCCCAGCCTCCTCTAGCTTCTGGCTCTCCTGGCCTCCTTCAACTCCAGGCAGCATCACTCCAATCCCTGCCTCTGTCTAGGCATGGCCTTCCTGCTTCCTGTGTCCCTCTGTGCCTCTCCTTTCCTTGCAAGAACACTTTGAATGGATGTAGAGCCTACTCTATTCCAGTAAGCTCTCACTTTGACATCCTAAACATCTTATACCTGAAAAGATCCTCTTTTCAAATAAAATCATACTCTGAGTTTCCAGGTGGATATGAATTTTGGGGGAATGGTAGTCAACCCAGTGCAGCTTGGAGCCTGAGATAGGAGTTACTGATGGGGCTTGTGGGGACCCTAAGGAGAGGGCCGAATGGGGATTGGTCACCAAGCTAGGAAAAAAGAAATATTAAAATAATAAATAACAAGAGGAACAACCTTGGGCCTTGCCTTGGGCTGTCTCCAGATATTATTATCTCACTCAATCCTTACAACACATATATAGGGTGATTGCTATTGTTACCCCTGTTTTGCAGAGGAGGAAGCTGACATTTGTCAATGCTGTGGGACTTGCCCACATTCATAGACTGAGTCAGTGGCAGGGTGGCAGAGTCAGCATCTGAGTGCAGGTCCGTGTGTCTTGGATCTGAAAAGCTCTGGTTCTGAAACTTTATAGGGGATAGTAGCTGTGCACTGTGGTTCTTTGGGCCCTGTTGAGATTAATGCAGAAGACCAACACTAAGTCTTTAATAAACATTTGGCAGACTGAATAAGATAAGTAAGGTCATCCTTTACCTAGAAATCATTTTCTTTACAACTTTAAAATTACCTTGATTTTTTATTTTTTCCACCACCTCCAACAAATATTCTTTCTACCTTTTTCATAGGTCTGGTTAAAAAAAAAAAAAAAAAAATAGAAAATTTCCAGAACATTCTCTTAATTTGGGAGGAGCCCTTGAAAGCCTGTGTGAGTAGAACCATGACAACAAATAAACAAGCAAATATGCTGTGTTGGGGACCGGCCATCTGAGTTCTAGGCCTGCGGCTGTCACTGAGGTGCAATGTGAATTCTTCCCATCCCTGGGTCTCCATGTGCTTGGTTGAACACTCCTCTAAGCTCAGGCTTAAAGAAGAGACTTCCTGAGTCTGAGTCAACTCCTACTTGCTCTCACTCTCCACAAATCCTTGCCATGGTATCTCCACTAGGAAGCAAACTGTTCACCAGGAAATGAAAAGTGGCCCCAAATTCTGTCTGGCCCCATTGGCCACAGGTCTCTACGTTCCTGGGAGCTTTACCTTTTCAGTGTTTGCTTTTCTCTTCTCTGAAGAAATCACTGGACCCAAAGAAATTCGTGACTACTGACATGGAATCTCGCTTTATAATGGGATATTGACTTTCTCTGTGTTTCAGATGGTTCCAGGACAGTGTGATTATTCCCCATCCTCACCCTGCTCTTCTCTGTTCAGGCTTTAGCCAGACCGGAAAAAGAGGCAGGACCCAGATGTGGAGGTGATGCTTCTAGTCCACCAGTCAGAGATTGGTGTCAGGTTTCTGAGCTACTCTAAGAGAACAGCACCATATTCATTTCTGGGCCAACCTAAACACATGCTGATGGCTGAAAGAGCTTCTTCTTGCAAGTGTGGCATTTTGTCTAGTCTCTGGAGTAGATTTTCTATTTTATTTTTCATTGAAAAATAACTGGTGTGCCATATCCTCTCACCATCTCCTGAGGATTTGTTTCCCCTCAGTCATTAGCATTGGGTGGGTAGATGGTTCATTCTGTATACAGAATTGTCCTGGGTACCCTAGAAGTAGAATAACTCATTGAGGTGAGGGCAGCCTGCAAAGGTGAAGTGAGAAACGGGTCAGTACAGTTGCTTTTGCAATGTGCCTCACCACCTTCACAGGCTGGGCACATTGGGAAGGCAGGAACTGGGTGTACCAAGCCTGAGAAAGATCTCTGGAGCGTCTGATGCCCATTATTTCTTGACATTTCCATAGATAATGAAATGGGATAAAGGAAGATTGCAGAAGTGGCTAAGCCTTCTCAACAGCCTTTTGCCTTGAGTATTGTTTGCTTTTTTGTGGATTGAAGCACAAGGTGCCTCATGTAAGTGTGGCTGGAACTCTTTGATCTAGAGAATGCATTTAGAGAACACAATCTGTACTACCAATAACATAGTCATGGACTCATAATCCATTCACTGATGTACTGATCCACTTATGCAGAATATTTTTTGAGCATCTGCTACATAGCTGCATAGCACATGGGCTATGTATATGGGATCATTATATAAATCAGGGGTCCACAAATATTTCTTGTAAAGGTGCAGAGAGTATTTTAGACTTTGTTGGCCATAAGATTTTTGTTGCAACTACTGAACTTTGCCATTATAGTATGAAAACAGCTGTAGACGATATGTGAGTGAATAAGGGTGACTGTGTTGCAATAAAACTTCATTTATAAATGCACATAGTTAAGTGGATGTGGCCATGGCAACCTCTGGTACAGAAGAGTAAGATAGAGCTTTTATTAATTGAGAGAGATATACTTTCTTTTCATTGTTTGTTGTATGCCTAAGTAGGATAAGCAGGGAGAAGAGGTAGGAGACAATGGGAGAAAACTGAGGCTGTTTCCCCAAAGACGAAATATGTAGCTGAGCTTTGAAGGATGAATAGGAGTTCATCAGGCTAAGGAGATAAAAACACAAAGGACAGAATATGTGAGAGTCCAAATGTGTGAGAGAGTATGACCTCTTCTGGGAATGGGAACAAAACTCTTCATACACTTTGAAAAATGATAGAAAAGGAAGAGAAAACACAAATGCATTTCTATAATGATTATTGCAAAGTCTTGATTTTGCCTATTGGATCAAAAAAGATAGAGCAGCCCCAAATTCAGGAGCAGAAACCTGGAATCTAGGTACCAGAGCAACAATCTCAGTATTGATATTTATAATGATAATTTAATGGATGTTTAAGTATTTGCCAGGTATTATACTAAGGTTTTAATTCATTTTCTTATTGAATTCATTCAAGAACACTATGGAAATAGTATTATCAGACCCATTTTACAAATAAGGAAATTGAAGTACACATTGATTAAGCTATTTGTAAAAATTTGCATAGATTTTTAATGGTGGGAGTGGAATTTGAATCCACATGTGAGTGATTTTAAAGCTCATGCCCTTAAGCACTAGATCAGTTGTTCTCAAACTTAAATATGCATAATAATAACTTGGGGGATTTGTTATAACATAGGTTTCCAGCCTCAGGATTTGGAATCACTGATACAGACTGGAGCCTGAGAATGTTCATTTTAGCAAGGAAGGTGGTCTTGGTGTGATTCTTGAGAATTACACTCTGTACAGAAATTTACACTGCATCCTAAGCTCACACCCCAAGTAGGGTGTAGCTGTCTTAGTTTGTGCACAGAAAGTCTCTCATGCCAAGAAAACTGGGATAGCTGGTCTCCCCACAGGCCTCACTGGAGCCTACACAAACCACTTTTAGCACAATGCCTGGCACATGTTGGACCCTTGAAAAATGTTTGGAGAATGAGTATAGGAAGGAAGGAATACAGCTCCCAGTGGAAGCCTAGGGTTGACTGACTTGGCGTCCCTTCAGCAAGAGATTTGAGGAAAACTTCAAGGACTAACTCAGAGGGACAGCTTTGCCTGCTGCCCTGAGGAGTTGGTCATAGCCCTGGAAAAAGTGATGCCTCATCATGTTCCCATTCATGCTGACGTGTGCAGGCGACGCTTGTCCTTAATGCAAAAAGAAAGGAGAAGAAGGCAGGAGTAAATCTCTTCTGTCATGATTACTCTCCCTGCCTTTCCACTGTCCTTTCCCTAAACACTCAACCCTTCCTCTTCTGCAGAGAGACCTGTCTAGTGAGCAGTGGGAGTTGAGGGAGGGACCCTGGTGTTGGGAGACTGAATTCTGTTCACGTTCTGCCTCTGACCTATTGGTGCTTCTTCTTGGCAAATCAGTGAACCTGTTGGGACCTGATAAATGACAGCGAAAATCTATGGGGATTGAGCCCCTTTCTTGACTGTCTCACAAGGTTGGCCTGTGGTAAGTGCATGTGGACAGGACTGTGCTAAATCAGCAAGGTTCAGATAATAAAATGCAGTTCTCTGAAACTTCATCCATTCATCATTCCCCTACACGATGGGTGGCTTGAAGGCCCTGGTCAGAGCTAAGGCTGGCACCAGGTTTTTGGAATCTTACCGGTTCAGAACTTTTGGTCCTTGAGGAAGAACAGCATGTAACAGATAATCACATACACCAGGATACATAATTATAATCATTATGTCATGATGTGTGCTATAAAAAAAAAAAGAAGAGTTTCATCAGACCACATAATATGGGGACCTGACCCAGTCTTGAGGGTTATGGAAGATTTCCCTGAGAAAATAACATGTAGGGTGAGGTCACAGGTTGAGTTGGAGTTAGCTAGGTGAAGAAAAGGTGGAATGGCATTCTAAAACCAAGAAACAGCAGGTGCAAACACATTGTTACAAAGGACAGTGAAGTTTTTCAATCCATGAAATTTTTTTCTCCTTCTCCTCTTGCTCCCTCTCTCCCTCCTTGTCTTTTTCTCTCCTTCTCCTACATCTCATTCTAACATCTTTGTTGTTTTACTTCTCGTGTGATTACTATACATTCATCTGCTTGCCACTGGTGTTGTTAAGCAGATATTACCACTGGATCCCCAATTTGCATAAAGGCTGTGGTGGACTTTCCTTCCAAATTTCCACCTCTAAGCATGCCCCAATATAAACACTGGCATTCAGTGATGTGAAAGAAAATACAAGGCCACAGAAAACTCCACTGAGCTTTGCATTACATTGCAAATCACTCAAAAACACAATTTCTGGAACTGACCTTGCACCAGTTTTTGAGATGTCTTGGGCTCCTGGTGGATCCTGAGGTCTTCAGGTGGGCAAGGTAGCCACAGTTGAGTTGCTTCAGCTTGCAGATGTGGTAAAGAGCTTGGAAGACATTTCCCCAGGAGTAGGAACAAGTGGCATCCTTCCAGGAGAAACAGAACTCTTTTCACATCATTCGCTCTGATCTGTGCTACATTAAAATAAACCTTCAGTGTCAGCTTCTGGTGCGAACCTTAGGACTCTTCTAAATGTATCGTCTTCACAAAGACATTTTCAGTGTTAATCAACGGAGCGTCATGGATTTGATGCTCTGGTATTGGAGCACAGGTTTTGCAGTTATTTATTTACTGAGAGGGAAACAGAACAGAGGTTCCATTTGCCACTCCTGAATTTATTGTCAGTCCTTTTGTGTGGTGTAAAATTGTTAGTCGTCTTCAACAGCTCTCAGAAATAAGCATTCCAAATATATTCGCCTACTGTACAAAGATGTGCTGATGCCACTCCTTGCAATTTTGCCAGAGAGGATGGGAAATAGTATATGTAACTGGTAGAAAATGAATCTTGGGAAGAAAACAAAAACCTGGGACTTTTGCAAAGTCTATGAAAGAGCAGGAATTGCAAAGGTGCTTCCTGGCACAGCCTACTTAAAAATGCACAGGTTAATCAGTAGAGGCATAAAGGAGGGGAAAAGGAGCATTCCCATATCGACACAGTGGGAAAGGGCAAGAGGATGAACTTTCTGTATGAGATGGTACCAACCAATGGTCAATCAATGGGCCTACCGGTTCTTCCATCAACATCCACTACTTGGCAACTCATACCCTTCTCTCCTCTCTGCCAAAATAAAGGAAAATGCTCTGACATTGGCTAGAGAAGTGGAATTGTGTAAACTCAAGCAATCTGGAAGTCCCCAAACCTTTCTGCCCATGGGAGAAACTTCCCGAAAACAAACAGGAAATGGAGCATGGATTTGCAACTATTTCACTACCCCAGTCAAAGGTGTGCTGGAGCAGGAGTGCCCCAGGTCACGGGAGCTGATTGGGCAGATCTCTTCCCAACTCAGTGTTCAGTAACTTCTTAATGGCAGTGTGAACTTGGCCATGATAGGAGTATTTACACCCAGGTAATTGGCAATTGCTACCAATCAGGACTAAGCTCATTTATCATCATACTTCTGCTTAACATCTATAGTTATCTACTTCCTACCCCGATATTTTACATCTATTTATTCATTTAATTCATATATATTGAGCCCTTATTATGAGCCAGCAATATAGAGTGGGAAATCCCGTCCCCATTTATACATTTAAAAACTGAAGTTCAGAGAAGTGAGCTGAGTTGTCCAGAAACACTTAGTGCCAGCCCTTTGCCAGGCACTATGAATACAGGATGAAAGAGACAGATTAGGTCCCTGCCTACATGGAGTTTAGATACCATCTGCTTTAAAATCCACATTTATTATATACTTATTCATTTATTTTTCATGTTTAAGAAATGGCATTAAGACATGTAAAACTGCCCAGTGGAACGTCCGATCAGTTGAAAAAAACAATGTAGTCACAATGAACTGAAGTCCTGTACCAAAAAGAAAATCATTTTATATGTCACTGTGGGTGTTGAAGATGTCTTACTGTGTGACTCATTTTCCTTCATATTGCCAGTCACAAAAAAGAGTCATAGATAAGCTCTCAGGGAAGAATTCCAAGCTCCCATTTTATACATATGAAATGGGAGTGGTTACACCTTTAAGAAGTGGGGGCCAGGTGCAGTGGCTCATGCCTGTAATCCCAGCACTTTGGGAGGCCGAGGCAGGGGGATCACAAGGTCAAGAGTTTGAGACCAGCCTGACCAATGGTGAAACCCCATCTCTACTAAAAATACAAAAATTAGGCAGGTGTGGTGGCACGTGCCTATGGTCCCAGCTATTTGGGAGGCTGAGGCAAGAGAATCGATTGAACCTGGGAAGTGGAGGTTGCATTGAGCCGAGATCACCCCATTTTACTCCAGCCTGGGCGACAGAGTGAGACTCTGCCTCAAAAAGAAGAGAAAAGAAAAGAAGTGGGGGCCGGGCGCGGTGGCTCAAGCCTGTAATCCCAGCACTTTGGGAGGCCGAGGCGGGTGGATCCCGAGGTCAAGAGATCTAGACCATCCTGGTCAACATGGTGAAACCCCGTCTCTACTAATACAAAAAATTAGCTGGGCACGGTGGCGCGTGCCTGTAATCCCAGCTACTCAGGAGGCTGAGGCAGGAGAATTGCCTGAACCCAGGAGGCGGAGGTTGCGGTGAGCCGAGATCGCGCCATTGCACTCCAGCCTGGGTAACAAGAGCGAAACTCCGTCTCAAAAAAAAAAAAAAAAAAAAAAAAAAGAAGTGGGATAGGAGGAGTCAAGGTCACCTCTTCAGGTAGTGGAATAAGAATAGTGATTGACACCAGATGCCTCCAAAATGAGGATACATATTCCCAGGTTCTTTGTAAATAAAAAAATGCTTTATAATGCCACCCCTGATTGCCATAATTATTAGTGGCTGGCATTGTTGTGACTACCACATAGAAGCATAGGATCTTCTAATACCAAACCTGATCCTGAGCTTAGCTTTCTAGAAGGAAGAACCAATGTTAAGTCTTTAGGTGTTACTGCCTCCATAGCAGCCCTCGATAGAGTTTCCCAGGGTGGTGGGGAGGAGGTAGGGGAGAAGGGGGGTTAGAAAGCCAGGATTTTCTGCGAGCCAATGCTCTGCAGTGTCTGAGATGATAAGCAGACGGAGATTCCATTAGCTCCACTGATCCAGCACTGGGCTTTAGCCAACAGCAGACCCATCATGAGACCCCGGGCCAAAGATGAGCAACAGCTGCTGAAAACCGAGGCTTCTCTCCCCATCCACACAGTAAACCACTCTTCCTAGAGAAACACGATGTTCTCGTTTCAAGTTATTTATTTATTTTTACAAAGAAAGCCATGCGAGGCATTAACGTTGTGCTGAAGCTGGTTGTGTTCAGAAACTCTACAAATGATAACAAATGTTTTTATTTTATTTCATTTTATTTTCCGAGCCATACGGATGTGCCAGCTCAGTGCATCACTGCTTGTTTATGCCAGAGCAGCTGTCGGCACCCTGATAATGCTATATAGCGTTGCTGAAGTGCAGATTGCCAAACCAATGCAAATCATCTCACAAGTTGAAAAAAAAAAGGAAATAAAAATAAAACCCCACTTCAAAAAAGATTTCAACTGTAAACTTCTGCAGGAATGAGGGCCGGGTAGGGGGGTGTAGAATTCTATAAGTAGTCTTAAAATTCAGTATTGTTTTAACCAGGATAAAGTGTGACTCGTCTGTTTAATCACAACTAGTAGTTGACCTTTACGGAGGTACAATTTATGTTTCATGGCCAAGTGCAACTTAGTGTTTTCTTTTTTTAATTATAACACTGTGATTCAGAAGTCAGCCGCAAGAACAGAGTTTGGAAACTTGATTCCCTATAGGTTTTAGGCACTTTTTATGTATTTATTTGTTTTGACCATGAAAAAATAACCACTCATGATAGGGGTAAACAGCCAAAGACACACGTCTTGGCCTGGTGTCCTAGAATCACCCAAGACCTTTATTAAAGTCAGTTCACATGTCCAGCCCCTGCGTCCTACATAGACGAGAGTAAGTCAAGCAGAGGATCACACTACAAAGAAAATTCCTCCAGCTGGAAGGAAGTGAGCTCTGAAGGAACAAGTAGAATGTTTTGCTTCTGTTTGGCCTCTGTGAGCCAAAACTCTACCTGCTGGAACTTCCTTTACTGTCAGTATTTCATGCTGCAGACAGCTAAGAGGGGACTAGAAAGGATGAGGAAGAGAAGTCATAGGCACAGCTCTCCAATGCAGGAGGCACTATGCATGATCTCCTCCGATCCCTGACTTCAGCAAGGTGGGCAACATCTTGCCTATTCTACAGATGCAGGAATGGAGGCCTGGAGTGGAGAAGTCACTTGTCTAGGGTTATTGTGAGTTGAACTGTATCACCAAAATGTGTGTTGAAGTCCTAACCATTAGTACCTGGGAATGTGCCCTTATTTGGGAATAGGGTCTTCACAGATATAATCATGATCCAAGTTAAGATAAGATTGTACTGGAATAAGGTGGGTCCTTGACCCAATGTGACTGGTGTCTTTATAAGACAAGGAAGAGAGACGCACACACAGAGGCAAATGTCACGTAAAGCTACAGCCATGCACAGAAAGAATAGGAGGTATGGACACACAGTGTGAACACCGTGTGACAGTGGAGGCAGAGATTGGAACAATGCATCTATAAGCCAAGGAAAGCCAAGGATTGTTGGCAACCACCAGAAGCTAAGAGAAAGGCATGAAACAGACCCTCTTCTAGAGTCCTCAGTGAGAGTATGGCCCTGCCGGCACCTTGATTTCAGACTTCAGCCTCTAAGCTGTGAGAGAATAAATTCCTGCTGCTTTAAGCCACCTCATTTGTAGCTTTTGTTATGGCAGCCCTAGGAGATTAATATAAAGGTTAATATGCTTCAGAGAATTTACAGTGGCCAGATATCTTTTACTCACAATGAGAAAGAGAAACACTCTTGGCTGGGAGCAATGGCTCACACCTGTAATCTTAACACTTTAGGACGCTGAGGTGGGAGAACCACTAGAGCCCAGGAGTTCAAGACCAGTCTGGGCAGCATAGTGAGACCCAGTCTCTGCAATTTGTTTTTTTAATTAGCTGAGCATGGTGACACACCCCTATAGTCCCAGCTACTCAGGAGGCTGAGGCAGAAGGATACCTTGAGCCTAGGACTTTGAGGCTACAGTGAGCTGTGATCCCGCCACTGCACTCCAGCCTGAATGACAGAGTGTGACCCTGTCTTAAATAAACAAAGAGAGATAGAGAGAAGCAATTTCTATGCAGTAATTTTGGTGCATTTCAAAGAATTTCCAAGATAAAGGAGAAATCTATATAACAGGGAATGGGAGAATTGGGGGACATTCTCTATAGCTGTATTCATGACTTAGCATTGAGTGCCTTCCCCATGCCATGCATCTTACCAGCTATTGAGGATTCAGAACTGAGTCCATGGGCCCTGCCTTGGAGAGCTTAGGGTTCGGTCTATAATGCTGGGCAGTACTGAAATGCCAATGATGGATTTTTACGACGCAGTGAGGCACTAGAGGCATTTTCACCAGAGAACTGGCCTTTGCATTAGATTTAAAAGGATGAACAAGATAGTACATGACAGAGAAGGCATAGAAAATTGCCAAGCAGATGGAACTCTTTGTGCAAAGGCCTAAAAGCAGAAGGTTTCCAGTAAAAAAAATAATAATAATAACAAAATTACAGAATTCCCAGCTTAGTTGGAATTTCAGATAAATAATAAGTACTTTTTTTCAGTATAAGTATGTGTTATACAATAATTGGGACATTACTTATATTAAAACATTATTTCTTGTTTATCTGAAATTCAAATTTAATTTGACATCCTATATTTTCTCTGGCAATTGAAGCATGAACAGGAGAATTGTGTCCAGATAACCAGTAAGTGTTCCGTATAACGGGGGGAAAAATCTGGGCAAAGGGCTGGCAGGAAAAGAATCTGAAACAGTCAGAAGAGACCAGGTCTCGAAAGGGTTTACATGCCGTGTCATGGCAGTGGAGAGAGACAGCATTGTGGTTAAGAGCCTGAACTCTGGTGCCAGAATGCTTGGGTTTGAACATCACCTTCACATCATGCTGTAAACTGAATCCTCAGTTTGCCCATCTGAAAATGAGTGATAAAATAGCATGCAATCCAGAGCGTTGCTGTGGTGAGTAAATGAGTGGGTACCCAGTAAGCATTCAGCCATGTTAACTGTGATTGTTGGCACTGGATGCACACTGATGTATAAAAGCAAGAAAGAAATGCTGCTATCCAAATCCAGATGCCATCAGAAATTGATAGACAGATATTGACAGCATATGCTGTGTACTTGGGATACAAATGTTTATGATGAATTCCTTGCTCTCCAGAGGTATGAGTGTGTTTGGATACAAATTACCTAGAATGTCAACTATGACAATAGGCTCAATTCTTTTTAAAGTACTTGTTACCAGCTATTATTTTTTGGGCACTTCCAATGTACTGTCTCCACAGTCAAATGCAATGGAGTCTATCATATCTGACACGCTCTTTACAAAATTATCTGGTTTAATTCTCATAAAAATTCAGTGATGTTGGCATCATTATCCCCAATTTATGGAAGAGCTATCCAAAAATGAAGATGGAATTGTAACAATGGGAACTTCGTGGCCGGTCATGGTGGCTCACGCCTGTAATCCCATCACTTTGTGAGGCCAAGGTGGGAGGGTCACGAGGTCAGGAGATCGAGACCATTTTCGCTAACATGGTGAAATCCCGTCTCTACTAAAAATACAAAAATTAGCCTGGCATGATGGCACATGCCTGTAGTCCCAGCTACTTGGGAGGCTGAGGCAGGAGAATTGCTTGAACCTGGGAGGCAGAAGTTGCAGTGGGCCGAGATCGAGCCACTGCACTCCAGCCTGGGTGACAGAGCGAGACTCCGTCTCAAAAACAAACAAAAAAACAATAGGAGCTGCTTGGATACCAAACATCAAACGTCAGTGCAGGCAGGAGCTGAAGATATCTTCTTGATAGAAGAGGGGATGTTTAAGGCAGTATTTGATGGGTATGTGGAATTAGAACAGGTGACAGGAAGGGTGGGGATTGAAGAACAACTGCAAGTGAAGATCCTTGGCAGTGATGCACACATTGGGTTGGTGAGGCAGCATCGAGAAGAAAGGTTAATTTGTGCGGAAGCCATATGTTAGCAAAGAGAAGCCTGGCGTCTTTGCAGGAGGGCCTCCAGTGGCACGGTGAGTGGCTTTCTGTGGCTCTAGTGATCTGCTGCAGGTTTTGCAGAGAGGACAGACAGACAGGATGCTCAGCTGGTTTTGAATGACAATCTGGAAAGAGAGCGGGAACCAGAAAAGTCAACCTCTGTGCCCAGACTCATCCCTGGGCAATTTCTTGCTCAGTTGATTGACTTCTCTGGAACCAGTCTAGCCAGTTTGGGTGCTCTGGATTCACTAGCAGTGAGCCAAACATGGGGGTATCTGAGGCTTGTTGCCTTCCTCTCAAGGGAGATGACATAATCCAAGCACCAGCATGGGTCATTTTGATAATGTGCTGCCTCGTCTCATTTGGCAGGAAAAGTCCTACCAAGGAGAAACTGCACCTTAGTCCAGGGGACCACCAAGTAATGGGTTTAAGGAATGAAGAACCACTTTGCTCACGTGAGAAATATGTGGGTCTCTTCAAAGGCAACACGGTTTTAGAGGAGGAGAGCATTGTTTGAAATCCTAACATTTACTTAGCAAATAAGGTTCACTTCTCATTGCATGTTGCAGTTCAGATTTTTTCCTTGGTTTAAGACTTAAACCAATTAGTGTCAACACATAAATCTCCATGCTTTTCCAACATGTTTATTGAGTGTCTGTTTTGTGCTAATTTATTATCAGTTTTATGTCAGGCAGTATGTTTGACTTTTACAGATTCTTTGAACATTAGTACATTAGTACTAATCCTTAATGGCACCAAGTATTAACCTTATTTCACAGACAAGAAAACTAAGGTTCAGAGAAGTTAAGGGACTCATCCATGGTTAACTAATAAGTGACTGATAAGTGACAGAGCACAGACCTTGAATACAGGTCTCTTGACCCTAACCCTTACCTTTTCAATCACTTTTTATCTTTCCAAAGGATTAAAAGACAAATAATGTTCTTTATTTTCTAGATGACGAAATAACAGATCCATGGCCTGATATTTTATTGGCTCAGAGAGAGAAAAACCCCTCTCAAAATATCCTGCTCTTCTAAACTCTATCAGCTTACAGATTCTTCCTGATACATTCCTATTACCAAACACACAACACCCATACACAAACACATACACAGACAGCTGAAGCTATGACAGTATCTTTAATTTTAAAAGGGGTCCCAGAAACAGCTAGAAATCAAAGATGCCAATCTTTTAACAAAATCGTGGCAATGAATTTTCAGGTAGTGAAGTTAACAGGTGTCTCTTACTCTACATAGTAATTTCTTCACTAGAAGTTGCATATAAATTGATTCTTGCCTAATTCAATGTGATTTATAATAAACTTTAATTGAAATTAGTTCTGCAGTATCTTGGTTTACAAGATGAATAATCATTTTGTAATCTGTGCATTTACAAATTGTGATTCCTTTAAACTATGTTGTGGGAAAGCTGTGACTGTCTGCTAGAGAAGTTGATCATTTGTTTACTTTTTCCTCTTCTTGGAAACAACTCTAACTTAAGATTGGTAAACCTCAAAACATTAAGAGATGTAAGTCTTCTAAGTCTCTATGAGGCACTTAATATAAACTCTTTTTAAAATTTTACCTGTAGTTAGGTATAGACATTCCAAGTTCTTGGGTCTCAGTGCTTCCATCTAAAAAACTAGATTAAATATTCTTTTCATTAACTTATATTTCTGTCAAATGCTGTCACATCTCCCAGGCTCTCTGATCAGAGTTTCTGGATACAGAAGTATAGCATAGCCTAGAAATGATGAAGAGACTCCTTCTTTTCACACACTTGAAAAATGATAAATTCTAACTAGGAAAGAGAAACGGTAATAAACAGATTACTGGAGCCACCTGCTTTGCAGAATTTTTATTATTCAGATCAGAATGTCCAGCCATATGGAATTTACTCATTAGAGTCCTTACTGAAGACTTCAGCTGTACCCTGAGAGGGGCAAAGAGTCCACGAAAATAGCAGCCGTTAAAAGATCATCTCCCTTCATGATAAAAGCTCTCATCAAATCAGGTGCAACAGCAATACCTCTCAATATAATAAAGGCCATATATGACAAGCCACACCTAGTATCACATTCAACGGTGCAAAGCTAGAAGCTTTTCCCCTCTAAGATTAGGACAAGACAAGGATGCCCACTGTCACCACTGCTATTCAATGTAGTTCTGGAAATCCTAGCCAGAACAGTTAGGCAGAGAAAGAAATAAAAGGCATTCAAATTAGAAAGAAAGAAGTACAATTGTCTCTGTCTGCAGAGGAGCAATAATTTGGGGATGGTGGTGCTAATGGTGATGATGGTGGTAATGCTGATGATGGCAGTAGTGGTCAAGGTGATTGTGATGTTGGTAGTAATAGTAGTTGTGGCAATGATAATGGTGATGGTGCTGGTGATAGTGATAATGGTGGTGGTAATGATGACGGCAGTAGTGGTGGTGGTGATGGTGCTGGTGGCAGTAATAGTTGTGGCAATGATGGTGGTGATGGTGGTTATGGTGATGGTGGTTGTAATAGGTGTGGCAATGATGGTGACGAGCATGACAGTGGTTGTGGTAGTGATGGTGCTAGTAATGATGGTGATGGCAGTAGTGTTGGTGATGATAGTGATGCTGGTAGAAATAGTAGTTGTGGCAATGATAATAGTGAGCATGATGGTGGTTGCAGTGGTGATGGTGATGGCCATTGTGGTGGTGATAATGGTAGCAGTAGTGGTTGTGACAATGATGCTGGTGATGATAATAGTGGTGGTGATGGTGATGGTGGTAGTAATAGTTACAGTAATGATGCTGGTGATGATAATAGTGGTGGTGATGGTGATGGTGGTAGTAATAGTTACAGTAATGATGGTGGTGATGATAATAGTGGTGGTGATGGTGATGGTGGTAGTAATAGTTACAGTAATTATGGTGGTGATGGTGGTGATGGTGATGGTGGTAGTAATAGTTACAGTAATGATGGTGGTGATGATAATAGTGGTGGTGATGGTGATGGTGGTAGTAATAGTTACAGTAATTATGGTGGTGATGATAAGAGTGGTGATGGTGGTGATGGTGATGGTGGTAGTAATAGTTACAGTAATGATGGTGGTGATGATAAGAGTGGTGATGGTGGTGATGGTGATGGTGGTAGTAATAGCTACAGTAATGATGGTGGTGATGATAGTGGTGGTGGTGGTGATGGTGATGGTGGTAGTAATAGCTACAGCAATGATGGTGATAATAGTGGTGGTTATGGTGATGGTGGTAGTAATAGTTACAGTAATTATGGTGGTGATAATGGTGGTGATGGTGGTGATGGTGACGGTGGTAGTAATAGTTACAGTAATTATGGTGGTGATAATGGTGGTGATGGTGGTGATGGTGATGGTGGTAGTAATAGTTACAGTAATTATGGTGGTGATGATAATAGTGGTGATGGTGGTGATGGTGATGGTGGTAGTAATAGTTACAGTAATGATGGTGGTGATGATAATAGTGGTGATGGTGGTGATGGTGATGGTGGTAGTAATAGTTACAGTAATTATGGTGGTGATGGTGGTGATGGTGATGGTGGTAGTAATAGTTACAGTAATTATGGTGGTGATGGTGGTGATGGTGATGGTGGTAGTAATAGTTACAGTAATTATGGTGGTGATGGTGGTGATGGTGATGGTGGTAGTAATAGTTACAGTAATTATGGTGGTGATAATGGTGGTGATGGTGGTGATGGTGACGGTGGTAGTAATAGTTACAGTAATTATGGTGGTGATAATGGTGGTGATGGTGGTGATGGTGATGGTGGTAGTAATAGTTACAGTAATGATGGTGGTGATGATAATAGTGGTGGTGATGGTGATGGTGGTAGTAATAGTTACAGTAATTATGGTGGTGATGGTGGTGATGGTGATGGTGGTAGTAATAGTTACAGTAATTATGGTGGTGATGGTGGTGATGGTGATGGTGGTAGTAATAGTTACAGTAATTATGGTGGTGATGGTGGTGATGGTGATGGTGGTAGTAATAGTTACAGTAATTATGGTGGTGATGGTGGTGATGGTGATGGTGGTAGTAATAGTTACAGTAATGATGGTGGTGATGATAATAGTGGTGATGGTGGTGATGGTGATGGTGGTAGTAATAGTTACAGTAATGATGGTGGTGATGGTGGTGATGGTGATGGTGGTAGTAATAGTTACAGTAATTATGGTGGTGATGGTGGTGATGGTGATGGTGGTAGTAATAGTTACAGTAATTATGGTGGTGATGGTGGTGATGGTGATGGTGGTAGTAATAGTTACAGTAATTATGGTGGTGATGGTGGTGATGGTGATGGTGGTAGTAATAGTTACAGTAATGATGGTGGTGATGATAATAGTGGTGATGGTGGTGATGGTGATGGTGGTAGTAATAGTTACAGTAATGATGGTGGTGATGATAAGAGTGGTGATGGTGGTGATGGTGATGGTGGTAGTAATAGTTACAGTAATGATGGTGGTGATGATAATGGTGGTGGTGGTGGTGATGGTGGTAGTTATGGTAGTGGTGGAGGAAATGGTGTAGAAACTGTTACTGTGATAGCTTTGGAACTAATACATACTCTCATTCACTGCCTTTGATTCAGCTTCCACTCTCCCAACACTCAACCTCTAACCAGCATCATTCTCTTGGTGTCTCCATACAACTACTTGCCTGATATAAGTCTATCTTATCAACTCCCTGTCTCTCTATTCCTCTTTTCAAATATAATTCTCTAACCACAGGCCTGTCTCATCTGCTCCCACTGAATCAAAATACTTTATTAGTGCCCCTGTATTTCTGCCATGTTCACTAGTTTTTCTTCTCCTTTTACTCTTTTGGAATGACTTCATTTCTTCTGCCACCTTTTATTTACTTTCAGACCTGTCTTCTATGGATATCATCATATTGAAGGAGTCCTCCCCTTCAAACTGGTCTCCAAAATTATTTGGCTAAATGGTGTTTCTTTGGAATAAGTCCTAAAATGGTGAAATGTTGTCTGTTTCTGAAACTTAATGTCTATCTTAAAGGCCTTATGCACTTCTAAAAGCTCCCCTCTCCAGTTCCAGGAGGCATCTAAACTAGCTTAGTCCACCTGTCCTGATGTTGTGCTAAGTAACTATTACTGCATTACACATTCGCCTTCATGCTTCCTTTTCTAAAGAAATAGCTGAACCAATTGGAGGATCCTAGCTCCTCCACTACATGCAAAATGCCCTTTCCGCTGTTTTCTATTAATTGAAGTTCCGTCTTGAGTCTCTCTTACGTCATGAGTTCATACCAATACTCTGTGAATTGGTTTAGCATATGCAGTTGTTAACAGTCTATGCTGCACTGTGACCTTGCACATAGCAGATTCTCCTCATTCACAAATCGCTTTTTAAAATGCCTGTTGGAATGAGAAGTCATTGGGTGACTGAATGAGCAAACACTGATTCAGTGCTATAGACCTAGCACAGTGGTCAGCATCTATTGGGCACTCAATATTTGTTGACTGACTGAATGAATGAAAATTAGGAACTCAGAAAGAATGAGAAGAATATTCCAACCATTCTCCTTGAGATGATCAGAAAAATTGTCACAAAGGAGGTGAGGTGATTTTCTTTTGGTGGCTAGAATTTAGATTGACAAAGATGAAATGGCTAAGGTGAATGGGTCCCTAGGAAGAACAAATAGGATAGGAGGGTGGAGGTCAGAAGCAAGTCTGATCTCTTTCCATGAGAATATTTCCAAATGTAATCTCCTTCTCCTCCTCTTTCTTTTGCTTCTTGGATAATGGCTCTTTTCACTTTTTTTTCTTTTATGTTTTTATTTATGATTTTTTTTAACTTTTATTTTGGGTTGAGGAATGTATGTGCAGGCTTGTTATGCAGGTAAATTGCTGATGGCGGGGTTTGGTGTAGATATTATGTTGTCACCAAGGAAATAAACATAGTACCCAACAGGTAGTTTTTTAATCTTCACCCTCCTCCCACCCTCCACCCTCAAGTAGAGGATGGTGTCTGTTCCCTTCTTAGTGTCCATGTGTACTCAATGTGTAACACCCACTTTTAAGTGAGTATGTGAAGAATCCAGTTGTCTGTTCCTTTGTTAGTTTGTTTAGGATAATGGCCTCCAGTTCACCCATTTTACTGCAAAGGACATAATCTTGTTCTTTTTATGGCTGCATAGTATTTCATGGCATATACGTGCCACATTTTCTTTATCCTCTAATCAAATCATGCCAAGGCCACTGACTCCTAGAAGGTACCTGGAGTGAGTGAGGTGGCTCTAGCCATTCCCCCGTGGTTTTTCACAATCCACCAGGACTCAGCCCTCACTTGCCTGGCCACATACACAGTGGTCCTGAGTGTCCACTGTCAGTGTTTTATATGCCCACAGTCTCTGGCCCCATCAGAATGGTGACAAAAACCTCCACTGCTGGTTCCAGGCAGTAGCCCCTTTTTGGTTCCTATCACATAGCTAAGCTCCTGAAGAACATGGAGCCCCTGTCAGAGAACACTTCCCTTCACAGGCTGAGGGAGCAGAAGTTGGGGAGCAGATGTACTCATCACTCCGCAAGCAACAAGGAAAGAGCTTTGCTGTCTGTTCAGACTGAACACACCCAACTCATACTGTCACATTACAAGTTTATCTCTCCAACTAGATGTACATTCCTTAGAAGCAAGGACTGTGTTTTATTCAACTCTGTACTCCCACAATGCCTAACACGTGGTTTGAAAACAGTAAATATTTATAAGAACAAATTAGTGAAAGCTTATCCCTTAAGCTGGCCTGAAATGAATCATTGTCAATGGTGCTTAGGATAATATGGTATTTGAGATTACAAGCTTTGGAGTCAGAGGGACCACGGTTATGTCCTGATTCTGACCCTGTTGAATGACCTTGACCTTGACAAGTGATGAAAATTTTAAGTGTCAGCTGCCTCATCCACACGGTAAACACACCAGAACCTACCTCACAGGGTTTGATAAGGATTAGATAAGACAAAATACTTAAAATGCCAAATAGCACCTAACATATATCAAATGTTTAGTAAATATGGCCCACAGTTATTCCTTAAGTTAAAGCTTAAATATATAGAGTATAATCCAGAAACACCCATAGTAAGGGCCATTCTTCCCTTATTCAGCTTCACAAAGATGCTGAAGATCAAGGCGATCTAAGGCGACAGACCCAGCAAAAGTGGAGGTTCCGAATGATGATCTTGAGACCTCTCAGAGAAGCAGAGGTGCCAGCAAAGGTAAAGTACATGCAGACCAAGCCTGGAAAAAAAAGAAAACTAGGCCCCTCTTAAATTACCTTTACCCAGCATTAATCACAATGGATGCAGCATAAGGTCTATTTTTACACGAACACTAGAGGTCATAGCCAGTGGACATTTTGAATGTTTTTTCTGTACTTCTCAAATTACTGAGGACTCAAAGTGGAAAAGATGACCTGTTGGTTTGCTGACTGGATATTTTAGGCAAAGTCATGGGGCACTGACTTTTGTCTTCTCCGGACAAAGTAAGGTGATGCTTTGTCCACCACCTGGCCAATTTTGTTGTTACTGACAGTGGATCCTAATAACACGGTCAGCAAAGTAGGCAGGGGGGCTCCTGTATGATCTCCTTTGGCTCCTGGATTTCCTATACAGGCTGTCTCCATTGATCAGATATAATCAAATAATGGCTGAAATTCAGCTTCTCTATGGGCCCTATAGGCCATTTCTTTATGACAAGACCAAATTGGCCATAGCGCATTCAATTTGTTTTAATGGCCAACACAGATGCAATTAAGCGGATTGACTGTGCAGCGATCCAAATTGTCCATTAAGAAGGTGGCCAAAATAACTGGACCAAAAGCATGTATCCCCCATCCACTTATTTTGGGATGTCTAGACTTGGTCGCACCTTTAATTTTCTTAAAACCCCTGTTAACTAGCTCTGTTTAATGTTGATGCTACAGCGTTCTTGAGAATGAAATGAAGCAGATTTGAAAAATAAAGAGAGATTTTTAGGATGATTCTAAACCTTCTGATCTGAGTGAAGTAATAGGAAGTAAGCACCTCATTCGAGCTCTGAAGATTTACAAGGATATGAGAAATTAAATGCATTGGTGCAGATTGCTACTAATACTCATTTTATGAGGAGGGATTTATCTTCTCACATTAGCAGCCCCCAAGGTTGTGATCTATCTCTATAATATGTACCTGCATTTGAACAATTGACAATTGACTTCATCTGTTCCGACTTTGCTAATTCAATCTGTGAAGAATAACTACTCTTGCAGGAATTTTAGAGATGAAAAACGCATCCATTATATTATTGAATACAATTGATCTTGGAGTACCTGTGTATGGTTAGATATATGCATTTGATTCCTTTGTACAACTATCAGACAGTCTATATAGGAAGTCCCATTTATTAGGGAGAGGCAGAATATGTCTGCAAAGACATTTTCAACTAGAAATTTAGCAGTACAGTTAAATATAAACTAAATACAGTTTAGTTTAGGACCAGTTACTGCTAAAAGAAATAGGCAAAAAATAAAAATAAAAATAAAATAAAATCAATCTGATCTATGTTGAACTTTCATGTTTAGAGTCCCTGTTTTCCATTTCAGTGGGCATTTTTCTTATTTTATTTTATTTTATTTTTTTAATTGCATTTTAGGTTTTGGGGTACATGTGAAGAACATGCAAGATTGTTGCATAGGTACACACATGGCAGCGCGATTTGCTGCCTTCCTCCCCTTCACCTATATCTGGGATTTCTCCCCATGCTATCTCTCCCCAACTCCCCACCCCGCACTGTTCCTCCCCTATTTACCCCCAACAGACCCCAGTGTGTGATGCTCCCCTCCCTGTGTCCATGTGTTCTCATTGTTCAACACCTGCCTATTAGTGAGAACATGTGGTATTTGATTTTCTGTTCTGTGTCAGTTTGCTGAGAATGATGGCATTTTTCTTTTATATATGTGTCATCCATAGTCATGGGTAAAATCAAAAAAGAGAGACATCAAAATAGAGTAACTAGCAAATAAATGAATACATCTTAGCTGCCTTCCAAGCAATATATTTCTCCCATCATTTGCTAAAATGACTGGTTATCTTAAATCAATACTGTGTTTTTTGACTTCGAAAATACATTTTCACTACAGCCTCATTTTATTCTCCAGGACTTCTTCCAAGTCAGGTGTGGCCATCCCCATTTCATTGATGAGGGAAGCACAGCAAAACTGAGCTGCTTATGAAGGTTGCATGGTAATTAGTGGCAAATGGAAGAACTAGGGCTGCTGCCTCAGAGTCCTGGTCCGCCTTCTGAGAAGGCAAGGAATGCTCTGCAGTCACACTGACTGTGTAGGCCCAATTTTCTTATTTGTTTATTTATTTAATACTTGAAGTTCTGGGGTACATGTGCAGAGCCTGCAGGTTTGTTACATAGGTATACGCATGCCATGGTGGTTTGCTACACCCCACCAACCCATCATCTACATTATGTACTTCTAATGCTGTCCCTCTTTTAGCCCCCAACAGGCCCTGATATCTGATGCTCCCCTCCCTGTGTCCATGTGTTCTCATTGCTTAACTCTCACTTATGAGTGAGAACATGTGGTGTTTGATTTTCTGTTCTTGTGTCAGTTTGCTGAGAATGATGGTTTCCAGCTTCATCCATGTCCTGCAAAGGACATAAACTCATCGTTTTTTATGGCTGCATAGTATTCCATAGTGTATATGTGCCACATTTTCTTTATCCAGTCTATCTTTGATGGGTATTTGCGTCGGTTCCAAGTCTTTGCTCTCTTGTAGACTCACAGGAGGATGGCTCATCTCAACCATATCATCCCCAGTGTCTCAATTCTCTTGATCCCAAGCAATTTTCTCAGAGGCAATATGGTGTCACAGTTATAAGTGAAGCATCTGGATTTGAATCCACCCTTCATGAGCCAGATCTCATATCTTCATTTTCCTTGGACATAAACTAAAGATAACAATAGCACCTACCTCTTAGTGTTGTTCCATATTATCTCCTGACTGGGTTTGTAAATTCTCTCCTGTTGACCAGAGTATACTGATTGGGCCACTGTTAATACCTAACATTCAGTAAATATTTGTTAAATAAATAAATGAGAAACAAACAAGATGAAAAATGTCAACTCCCTGTCATATAGTCATAAATATGCTATAAATGTTCACTATTAGTAATAAAAGTATTTGTAATAGATTATATCAGAAAGAAGGAGGTTTAGTTTCTTCATCTCTAAAATGGGCTAAATAATATTGCTCTTTTAGAGTTGACAGAACTATTTTAGAAACTTTCATGCAGGGTGCCTGACACGGTATTTACTCTTAGTGCTGCTGAGCTGTTATTATTATAGCATAGCATTTAAAAGCTTTGGGATCCCTCTAAGATTTTGCATATGTGAAGAAAGTGACAAAGGCTATTAGTCATTGGGCAAAATCAAAAGAGAGTCATCAAAATAGAGTAGCTAGTGAATAAGTACATATATCTCAACTGCCTTCCAAGCAATGTATTTCTCCCACCATTTGCTAAAATTAATAGTATCTTAAATTGATACTATATATTTTTTTGACTTTCAAAATACATTTTCACTGCTGTCTCATTTTATTCTCCAGGACTTCTAAGTGTCCACCATATACCAGACATTTTATGTACAACACGATAACTAGCCTCTGTGGAAAATACCTGTATTTCTGTTTTGCAGGTTACGAAGCTGAGGCTCAGCCCTGTACAGGGTCATGGCTGGTGGGACTTGGGTGCCATTGAGCTTTTCTCCGAAGTCTTTCTTTTTTTTTTTTAACTATGTGTCCCTCAGCTAGTTCTCATGCCCTTCCCCACGCTGAAGCATATTCTTCTCTAGGAATTTAATGCAGAGGCGAACTTTGGGAGCAGACACCATGTGAGGCTATTATAGCTGCTCCCCCATTGGTTTGAGGGTAAGGCAAGGACTAGCATCAAATATCTGACATACAGCAGGGGCACAGTAAGTACCTGCTGGATGATTTATAAATTCCTCCTCATCTGGAGAGAAGGTCAGAGGTGTAGAAGTCTCAGCTTCCTCAGCTGTCTTGGGTCTCAGGCAAACCCCAGAGGCACCATGAGAACTCAAGACCACAGTGGATCTCTGTCATGCTATTGCTACTGCAAACACTTTTCAGGACATATCTCACATTTTCTCTCAATTTAGAGATGGAGATGTGTTTAGCAGCCCTAGGTTAATACCTCCCTTTCTGCCCTACCCCATAGCTCCCTTGTAGCCCGTTCAGCAGCCCCCACTAGTCCCCATCTGTAACACATGGCAAATTTAATGATACTTGGGAAACATGAACCATCTCCTCAACTCTTCTCTTTTTTTTATGGTGACACAATTAGCCAGATGACGAAGCTTTTTAAAATGAAAGAAAACACTAAAAAATATTGATTTTCTACAGAGCCATAATATTAAATGTATCATTCCAAACTGAAGTGGGGACTAATTTAGAAGCGATGCATAAATCTAAAACTATCTGAGTATGGCGACATTTTTTATAAACCTAACAAAAAATTATATATATGGAAGCTTGTGTATCATTAAATTACTTGGTTTGGATTTCCACTAATAAAATATAAGGACTTGTTACTATATTAGGTAAGTCACTCCTATTATTAATTTGTTAGATAAATGGCTTCTCTATCTTGGAACTTTAAATGAAATGGAATTCACTAATCCTAATTGCTTTGCCTTCTACTGGAATTTTTTCCCATTAGTTCAGCATGCTTTTTTTTTTTCTTCTCCTTTCCACTTAAAGAGGGAGAGTCTTCTTCAACTTAAAGCCTTAGGGTATACTTCGTGGGTTTATTAATTACCAGGTATTCATTAAAAGGGGTTAATTAAGCAATAACTTTGTCTTGACTGCAGTATACAAATAATAAAAGGCTTGACTTCACCTGCTGATTAAAAACCTAGTGACCATGCCTTCATGTTCCTCCCTGTGGTTGGGTGAAATAAAAATCTGACCAGTTCTGGTCATGGGTTGCAACGCCACTCAGGAGGACAGTTAAAACCAGTTTGTATTTACAACTCAAGCTACCTTGAGATTATCCAGAAAGAGAAAGGACTTCTGATTCTCCAGGTTTCCGAGGAGAAATCTTGTCCCTAGCTTCTTTGCTAATAATCACCATTTTTATTCTGCAGTGTGTTTTTCAGCAACAGAAGGTGAAGGATGATTTTCTTTCCCGTCTCTGGGGAGTTTCATAAAATTTAAACAAGTCAACATAATAACCTCATGGGGGTGGTAGGTAGTTTACACACCAATCTTGGAAATTTTTGAGATCCTTTCAAGTTCAAGGTACATCTAAGGTTCATGCCCAGTGGTTGCAATTCTCCAAATCAAACTAGTGACAGAGGCGTATCATACTGGCAAGGAAGATGGGCTCTTTGAAGACTGATCAACAACTCATCAAAGAAGGGAAGAAGGAGATGAGTGTTCCCTCAGGAGATTTCACAAATTTTGGTTTTAGGAGGGAATAAAATAAAGCAGCTTTAAAGTCATGGTCTTGGGATGTGCTAGGATGTTCTTCTGAGAAGAGAAGGAAAAAGAGGACAGTTCATGAAAAACCCATTCAACAGATGCTTCTGATTCATGGCCAACCCTACCCCAAAATTATGTGGTGATAGGAAAAAAATAGGAAACTGCATCCTTGGGTCCCCAGTCTCATCCTTTCCTACTCCTCCCTTTTCTAGAATAACTCAAAAGGACGGTACTTTATCCGGGAGGACATACAGCATACAGTAGGGTGTTCACAAACATGGATATGGAATGATTTGCAATTGGATTTGAGCCACACTTCTGCCATTTCTTAACTGAGTGACCTTGGGCTGGTTATTAAGTTATCTGAGACTCACACACACATACAATCCCATTCTTTCTACATAATAATTTGGTAAGATAGATATTTCCCTAATTTCCATATAACTGATGAGGAAATGGAAGAATAGAGAAGTTAAGTGGATGATCCAATGCCACTCAGCTATCTCAAAGGTTGTTATAAGATCAAATAAGATGCATGTCAAATCTTTGGCACAGGACTGGTCCTACTAAGCACCTCATAAATGGCAGAGGTTGCTATCATTATTACATCACTCTCGTGGGCATATAATACTTGCAAGGAAGATGGGCTCTTAGCCATCTTTTTCTTAGCTAAATACACTCTAAAAGAAACAGATACATACAGGGTGACCATACTTTCTTTTTCTTAAAATGTAACATAAATCTATTAAGTTTTTTGCACATAATTTTGACCTTGCAATACACACATACACACACACACACACACACACACACACACAAAACTAAACTTGCTCATAACTTCGTAGTCTATAAAATTTGCAAAGCATTATTTTTAATGGCAAAAACTGCAATTACTTTTACACCAACCTAATATCAAAAATGCATAGAGAATCCTTTTTCTGTATAGGAAGACATACATATGTAAGGCCACATAAAACTATCGCACTACACACCCTCAAGAAAGGACATCATTGTACTTACACTGGAGAACAGAAATCCATATGCTATAGTGACTCTCTTCCAAAGAGTACACACTAGCAGGAGGAGACAAGAGTTAGTGTACAGTGGGAAAAATCTGGGAAACAATACTTTAGCCAGGTAATCAAGGTCATCGTCTACAATTCCAAGTCATGTTGATAGTATGTGCACTGGATGTGGTGTGATGAGAAGGGCACTTTACCTCTGGGATCTGTCCCTCAAGAACTCTTAAACCCAGTCCAGTCGTGAGAAAGCCATCAGAAAAAATTTCGACGGTAGGGCATTTTAAAAATAACTATTATTTCTCAAAACTGTCAATGTCATCAAAACCGAGGAAAGTCTGAGAACCTGTCCCAGCTCACAGTTGTCTAAGGAGATACAGCAACTAACTGGAATGTAGAATCCTGGATTGGATCCTGGAATAGAGAAAGGATGTTAGGAAAAAAATAAAAAACATGGAAATCTGAATAATTTAGGGACTTAATAGTAATGTATCGATATTAGTTTGCTGATTGATTGTAACAGACGTGCCCTACTAATATAAGATGTTAATGATGAAAACTGCAGGCAGGCAGGAAAGGGGTAATATGGAAACTCATGACTATCTGCCCAATTTTTCTGTAAATCTAAAACTGTTCTTAGTTTATTCATAAAAAGTATAAAAATAAATCTTAAATAAACGTTAAGAATGCATATAGCAACCAGAGGCCTGCCTTACTGACCAAATGCCAAGCTCTCACTACCATGAGTAGGTTGAAGGGGGGCCCCAGCCAGGGAAATGTTCAGCAGGAGAGTTCTTTTGCATGTTCACTCCCTGAGACTGGAACCCATCTGGCCAGTAGGAGCATCTGTAACCTAAGGGTACCTTTGATATTGGAAGTCACCAGAGCAAATCTAGGTTTCTTCAGAAGAAGGGGGTCCTTTAAGGACAAGGCTGGGGCTATAGTGAATCCATGGCTTCTAAAATCAAGTCTGTGTCTTTTGGTCACACCTCCCTACTCCACTCCTAAGTAAGTTGGAGAAGCTGAGAAAAGAGGCAACACTGACTTATGGATTGAAGTATCCTAAAAATATTTATTTAGTGGTTACCCTGTGCCAGGCTCTGTTCAGAGCAAGTGCCTGGCTTCAGGGAGCTTAAAGTCTCCTGAAGAAGAACAGGGAGGTGGCCCAATTACAAGGTAACATGAAAGTTCTGCCTTATAAAAGACCCCAAGACAATGATCTGTGAAGGGCAGGAAGAGCATTATAAATCCCCATGCAAACTAAACGCAAGGGTCAAGAAGGTCAGTATTTACATATGAGGTCGAGTGGTGCACAGACCTGGAGTCTCTCCCATGAGCTTGCAGCCTTCTTATTAGTTGCTTTGTCTCGTCCTACTGGGAAAAAGGAAAGCCTGAATTCAGCATTTAGGAGAACAAAAGAGAAGCAGTGTCACCCAGAGACTACAAATGTTTTTCTTAAGCAACCACAAGGGACAGGCTGTTTGGTGAGTACACTCACCAGATGGCTGGGGCTCGTCAGCTGCTTCCAATCAAATCTTGCACCACTGAGTTGGTGCATCCCACACACTCAGCACATTTCTGCTGAGTGGTGGTGGGGTGGGGGGAACACCCTATTTTCTCCATACCTAGAAAGTGTGCTCTTGGGGTTTGCAGGGCAGAATCCAAAATTAACGAGAAAGTATCAGAAGAAGGCAAGGGGAAACTGAAGACGGCACCCTGTTCTGGGCCATGTGTTTGATTTTAAGTTTATGGCTTCGGAGTAAAGGCAAGGAGAGAAACTGGTTCTTCAAGTCTGTGTGGGCAAAGAGAAGCAGGAAAGGGTTGGAAGATGAGATGGAGGGAGCTGGCTGGGAAGAGATGAATAGGAAAGAGGAAACAAAAAAGAAATTAGAACGTCTAAAGATAGTTTGCAAAGATCACAAGGTGTGAAAGCTCAATTTATGATGATTAATATTATTTTGTAAATTAGAACTTATTTTCAGATATGGAGAAAATCAAAGGCTGAATTTACTCATTTATATATAAATACGAATGTTGTACACATGAATACATGTTCCTATGTGTGTATATAAATATACATACATACACATATATACACATATGTATAAAATAGGAATTTTGGAAAATATACCTTAGTGGAAATTTAAAAATATATATTCAATACCCTACCTCCTTAAACTCCAGAATGTTTCCTTTTAAAGAAATGAGTGTTAGAACAAATGTTTCATGAAGGGGTTTCAGTGAGGAATGAGATGCAGTCCTAATGGTATGGTTGAATACGATGCTGTTTGATTTTAACACCTCCCTGTTCAGACATCCACAATAAAATATAGCTCCTGAGTTTAACCAGCAACCTAGATAGCACACTGGGCTTTGGACCACAGAACTCCAACAAAGATTCCAGGAAAAACAAGTGTGTTTTTGAAATGCTAAGTTTATGAATATTGATGAATGCTGAGTGTATGACAGGATATATTGTTTGCTAGGAAGAATGATGTCAAGGAACACCTGACACCCCCACCGTTGAAATGGAAAACCGTTTTGGGCATTCCAAAGTGGCAGGACAATGTATAAATATCATATACACCAGTTAAAATAACTCTTTGAGGTATCTGACCCTGCCCCCGTAGCTCGTTGGTGGAGAATACCTTTTGGTTTGTCCGTTATCAGTGGTAAGTGGGTAACAGCTGCCTACTTGGTATATTTCTGAGTTATAAGAAAATACAGAACACCTGTTTGTTAATAATAATCACCTGTGCAGAGAGACTAACTAGGTGGCTCAGAATCAGCTCAGAGCTTTTAGCCTGGACTGCTGTCAGTCCAAAAGACTGCTGGCCCTCTGGATAGGCCCACTTTGCTGTTCTGTCTCAGTGTCTACCTCTCATTGCTTTCAGTGCTCCTGGGTCAGGGTCTCCCGGCCGAGCTGGTACTCAGTCAAGTGGGCATTCGAAAAACCGCCTGTAACAGATCCTTCCTATCTATCTGTCTCCTTCTCAATCTGAATGATGAGTTTCTCAGCTCTTTCCTAGACACAACATCTTTTGGGTCACTGGGACGATGCTTGCTGAATTGGACAACACTAAATAGTGCATAGGCTCTATGAAATGCCGCCTCCAACAGACCCTCCCTCTCAATCTGTCTCCTTTGCAATCCTAATGAGTTTTTCAGCTTTTTCCTAGAAAAAGAACATCTTTTCAGGCACTGGGATGATGCTTGCTGAATTGGACACCCCTAAATAGTACATAGGCTCTAAATCACAGGGAATTGGAAAAACATCCCAGTTTGCTGAGGACATTCAGTGTCATGTAGCAATCCACACCTTGCTATGGCCTGGGGCCACCAGACTTGCTCATACCTGCTTATCATTCCAAGACACAGAGCAGGTAGTTCTGTCCCTGTAAGACATATACATAAAAGAAAATGCAAGACTCTGCCTGGCACAGAACACATGCCCTGTCCTAAGCTATTCCAGACAGCAGGGGTGGGTGGAAGCGGCTTTATTGGAATTATAAAAGGTTTAGTTTTTGCCTTGTTCTACTTCCCCTGTACTAAGTCACTAGAATTTAAAAACCTTGCCCAGCAATCGCTTATAAATGCAAATAAAAATTATCACTTAGGTTACATATTTCCTGCCCTCTGCTTCTTCTTGGAGGGTAAATTAAAACCCTCCAAGAATCAATTTCCTAATTTAAAAATGGGGATCCCAGGACAGTGAGAGTTTGACAGAGATCCAAGTCTTGTAAGACACCTGAAGGCACTGGGGTAACCAGTGCTCCCCTTTCCTGTTCTCCTTTCATGCTGTGCAACCTGAATCTAGCTACTCTTTTCTTGAAAAAACCAGTTTGGCAGCTTAGAAAATTGCTAATGGGCTCATTTGGAGGCTGGCAATGGAGAAAATTAAATCACTTGCCTCTGAAGAAAAACCAGGAACTCAGGAATTATCTGGCAAATGTGGGCTTGATTTGGAAAAGTGCTTTGTATTTTTCACATTTGCCCAGTATAAAAGCACCCTCAGACAAGATTTGAGCCCGGGACATGCTAAGGTTGAAACTGTCTTAGTACAGCCAGGTGCAGTGACTCAAACCAAGTAACCCCAGCACTTTGGGAGGCCAAGGCAGGCGGATCACCTGAGGTCAGGAGCTGGAGACCAGATTGGCTAACATGGGGAAACCCCATTTCTACTGAAAATACAAAAATTAGCCGGGTGTGGTGGCAGGCTCCCGTAATCCCAGCTACTTGTGAGACTGAAGCAGGAGAATCGCTTGAACCCAGGAGGTGGAGGTTGCAGTGAGCTGAGACGGTGCCATTGCACTCCAGCCTAGGCAACAAGAGTAAAACTCTGTCTCAAAAAAGAGAGAAGTCGTCTTAGTATGAACTGGACACTTAATATGAACTGAAATATGAATATTGGAATATCAAACCAAAGAAGAGTGGGGACGAAGCGGGGAAGAAAAGTGCTAGTCTTTCCTGTACTCAGGATGGAATGCTGCCTTCCAAATCTGAAAATTGCTAATGAGTTCCTTTGGAGTATGGCAATGGAGAAAATCAAATCACATGCACCTGAAGAAAAACCAGGCGCTTAGGCGTTATCTGGCAAACGTGGGCTTGATTCGGAAAAGTGCTTTGACCAGTATAAAAGCACCAACAGACATGCTTTGAGCTTCTCCTTGCCCAGGGATGGCTGGAATCCATGTACTTTTACCGCCGATGGTTTGATGGTTAGAGATCCGTCCCTAAAACTTGGTCAGTAAGCTATAATTTTCCTTTCTAAGATTGCGCCATTGTAAAGAGATTTTGCTTGTTTGTTTGTTGTTTGTTTTAATTCTGATGAGACACTAAAAATAGCGTGGTACTCGTTGACAAGGGTTGCTAAGTGTTTCTAAACCAGGATTTCAATGGATTTTGCTGCCATTATATGTGAGCTTTCTCTGAGAAAGAATAAGTATGATGAAAAGGGCCAGGATGCAAATATACTATCCTGTTTGTTTTATTTTAATTCAGTCAAGACTTTCCTCAGTCATGTAAGCCAGACAAAAGCATTTTAAATATTACAAGATCCCGGGTGTCTATATTCATCACTGGTTTCCTAGCCCTTCACTAAAGTGATTCATAGTATATAATAGATGACCAATAAATATAGACTGGAAGGATAAAGGGATGACTGCATGAGAGTATGATAGAATGAATGCTAAGTGGTTTTATGGTTCCGGCTAGTTCGTTCTTTCTCTCTTTAACTCATCACTCAAAACTCTATTTCCTAGAAAAACGCACAAATTATGACAGGTGAGCCTGGTTGTAGGCGATATCTAGGCTGGCTCTGGCTTCTCTCCACAAACTTTTCTTAAATAACTTGTCAGAGTGCTTGCTCCTGTTTGGTACAGAGCGTGTAAGTTGGAGGAGTGTTTCCAAACTCCTCCGATCAGAACTGTCACCTGGGATGCTTAGTAAACAGCTTCTCAAGTTCCTCCTATGGATTGCAACTTCAGTTGAACATTAGATTCAACTGGGGAGCTTTTAAAACTCCTGATGACCAAGCTGTCTTTCAGACCAACTCCATCAGAAATTCAGGGTGTGGGATTCAGACATCAGGAGTTTTAAAACTCCCAAGGTGATTTCCATGTGCAGCCCAGTGTGACTACCATCGTAGAGATGGTGAATCAGCAGATCTGCTTTGAGACCTCAGATTGTGCAACAAACCCCAAGTAATATTTGCCAGTTTCACCTAGAACCAAACGGTCTAATCAATGAAGTCATTTGCTAATAATTGTTTTTGTTTTTTCCTGAAAGACCAAGCAAATCATTAGACTTAAATTTTGGCTAGACTGAGATTTTTAGTCGACATCAAATAAACTTTAAGTTGGTCTGCAATTTCAAAGGGAAGTAACACATCATCACCATCAAGCCCCAAAAAACTTCAGACAAAACTGAATCAAGAGCAATTAATGACCCAAAGTTACGTTAAAGATGACCGTAATAGTCAACTTCTGTTTGGCAAGACGAGACTCATTTCTTTAATCTATACTGTCATTAAAATGAGCTACCATGGCACCATGATAATTTGAATGGTTTAATGTTGCTATTTAGGAATGAATAACAACTGATTTTACATCTTGGTGAATCCATTAACAAGTTGAAGGATAGTGTGCAAGTTATTCCATGACTTTGTGCCTCCTTTTCCTCAACTGTTTAATAGAAATAATACTGCCTACATTCTCTCAATATTATCCAGAAGATTCTATTAGATGATACAAAACAGGCACAAACAGCAAGCACTAATACATACTGGTAACCTTCCCTTGTGACCCCATGTGGTTATTTATTAAGTCAGTAACCTCTCTTCACAGGAACTGATAATGTAATGTTTTATGGTATTATTCTGTTAATACAGAAATAAAAGCAAGAAAGAGCCCTGGGTCAGAAGTCAGGCAAAGTGGATTCTAACCTACGTATCACTACCACCTAGCTGTGTAACCTGTAGTAACTTAGCCTACTTCTCAGGGCCTCCGTTTCCTTCAACACCAAATAAAATGCTCCAAAATTTGGAGATAGTTTCAAAGCCATCTCAGGGTCCCTTACAACCACCACAGTGTAAGAGTCTCTTTTTTGGTAAAATAAGTGTCAGGAAACACTCGGGCTTTCTTAAGTATTTCAGATTTTCATGCCATTGGTGATTTACTGATCATTTCATCTGTTAACTCAGAGAATAAGATTGGCACAATCCAGAGAATTAAAAACTAGGCCTATCTGTGCTAGAAAAGAAGATTCGGATTTCAGGGTAACACAGATGCAAGAATATGTGGCTTTTCTGCCAGGCCCAGTGGAAGTGTATTCAGGACTTGTCCCCTCCAGGGACAGCCAGTATCATACCAACCTCACTCGTAGTCCAGTGTTTACAGGCACTCAAAACCTCCTAAGTATGTATTTCATAAAAGCAGGGCCTGTCCAAATCCCCTGTAATGTCTCCAAAGGGAAAGGAGAGTCAGTAATCAGGGCTGTATCTGTTGTAAATTCTCCAAACCTGGATTCTCTGAGTTCTCACACGCACGTGTGCATGCACACACACATAAACACAGCCATAAATATATACACTCCCATTTAATAGACTGGGGATTCAAATTACAGTTACAGTGTCATAAAACTGACTATCTGCAGGGTGTGTACAGAAGTCGAAGTGTGTGTGTGAGATGGGTGGGGGCAGCCAGCTTACAACCTTCCTCCTTTCCTTGAGGTCTACATTCTCAAAGTAAGATTCCTCTGGGACATTTAAATAAACTGCATTCATAGGGGCAGCTACATAATTTGCAAGCCCAGTGCAAAATGAAAACACGGGGTCTCTTCTTCAAAATGTATTAAGAATTTCAAAACGGCAACAGCAGAGCAGTAAACCAAGTGTAAGATCTTCTCAGTACAGGGTCTGTGCATGTGGGCCGGTTACACACCCACAAAGCCAGAGAGGTTTGAGGATAACACAGAGAGTCTGGGATAGATTTTTGCAATATGCACCATTTCTTTAGAAAAGTTCAACCTTTGCTCATAAAGGCTCTAATCTGAGTCTACTGAATGAATTGACCACAAATTAACAGGAGAAAAGCTGTAACAAATCAATTTAATCATGGTTTTATGTGACATGGGAGCTCTCAAAATGAAGACCCAAAGACTCAGGGTAAATTATCTATTTTTATACTTACGTTTGACAAAGCATGGATAGCCAGGTAGAAATAGGATTAGACAAGGAAGAATCTGATCTAATAGCAAGAGACTGAGGCAGAAAACCCAGCACCTCCTGCCTTTTCGAATTCTTCTTGGCTTCTCTAATGTAGCATTTCTTCCTCTCCAGTATGGGGCAGGACCTACATTCAAAAAAGGTAGGTCAGATAATTTCTTCATGGTCGGTTCTGAAATGTGCTTGCAGAGGTACCTGGTGTCGTGAAAACCGAGTGTCTTGGGAATCAGACTGGCGTGGGTTTGAATCCTGTCGAACCGCGTACTAACAAAACTTCTCGGACACTTCCACTCACCATTTTGAACTTCAACTTCCCATCTATTAAATGGAGACAGGGCAACCCATTCTCTGAATTACAATTAATTTCAGGATTAAATGCAGTAAGGCATAGAAAACAAAAGTCGAGGTCAAAGCCCGGTACATAGTAAGTGTTCCAAATTGCCCTTCCTTTTGGGCACAGATCTTGCAGATCCGTTCAAACAAAAACACTATATATAAAAAGTGAAGCTATTGTAATTGGGGACCGAGAGAGTTGCGAAAATCTGACAAATGGTTTTCAATCTGTCTGGTTCTTTTGCCTCTAATGAGACTTCCCCCTTGGGTGGGAAGGGATGACCTTCTGAAAAGGCCCTCCTTCCGCGTCAGAATTTGGGAACTAAAACATGCATCAGCTGGGAATGGTTACAAGTTGCAAAGGGAAAGTGGGAGGGTAAAAAAGAAAAGTTAGCGCTAGGGTGTGAAGAGTCCCCTGGTTTGTTTTCCTGGCTGGGACAGTGAACGTGTCCGCAGCCAAGTTTCTGGAGCGGGGCCCGCGGCTCCGCGGCTCCCATTGGTCCGGCCACGACTGTTGCTAGGCGGGTGGACCAATGGCGCGCGAGGGGCGTCTGGGCTCCTCCCCTTCTGGGCCGCGGCTGGAGCCCGGAAAGCCTTAGCCTCCGCGTCTCTCCTCGCGGCTTTTTCTCTTCTGTTTTTTTTTTAAAGGCCGGGCGGGGCTGGGGGCGCGGCGCCCCAAGCTCGGGCCGGTGGAAGGGTCACGTGTTAGGCTCTTCTCACCTGTCTCTCGCTCCTGTTGCCCTCCAGCGTTGTGCAGCCTGGAGGAACAGGGCGGGACACGCGGGGGTTTGTTTTTTTCCCTGATGTAAATGTGTATTTTGTGTTTTAATAACTTTATCAACTTGGTGAACTCTCGTGAGAGCACCCGCTGCCTGTCTTGCCTCTGTTCTCCCTCCCAGTCTCTAACCGGCCTCTGGGTCACCTCTAAGAGCTGAGCCCCGCAGCCCCTGAACACACACACACACACACACACACACACACACACACACACACACACACACACACACACACACACTGAGCTACCTCCAACGCTGGAGCCCCCAGCCCTTACACATACACACAAACATTGGACCACCTGCAACACTTGCACCCCCCAGCTCCACACAGACACACACACATACACACACACACACGTACGCTGATGCGAGAGCATTTAGCATAGTTCCCTTGCTGCAAAGCAGGACCTCACTTTAGAAAATGCAAATTGCTCGGGAGAAGAGAACTGAGATACTTGCAGACCCAGGTACTTCGGATTAATAAAAATATTAATATTTCCGAGGACTTACTCTGTACCAGATACTGTGTTAAACAGTTGCCATCCTTCATCCTAATTAGAGCTTGGTGTACCCCTGGGTAAACAGAGGCACTGAGCAGGGGAGGCAGAAGCAGAACTGGAACTTGTCTGTGTAGCCTTGGAGCTCCTGGTTCTCCCCACTTCCTGGTGTGGTTGCCCGGCTGTACAATTGCCCATGTGATTATGGCCCCCATCTGGGGATAGGTCTCAGTAGAACTCATGTCACCAGGGCTATGCCAGCCACATGCAGTCCTATGCATAACTACCAATTCTCAGAATGAGCGTGTTTATCACCCTAGGCCCATCCTGCCCCATCACTGTATTTCACGCTTGAGTCTTAAGTGGATCTTCCTCAAGAACCCAGGAATGAATAGAAAAGACATATATCTTTGGGGAACATCTTTATTTATTTATTTGAGACAGAGTGTTGTTCTTTTTGCCCAGGCTGGAGTGCAGTGGCATGATCTCAGCTTACTGCCACCTCTGCTTCCCAGGTTCAAGCAATTCTCCTGCCTCAGCCTCCCAAGTAGTTGGGATTACAGGCACCTGCCACCATGCCTGGCTAATTTTTGCATTTTTAGTAGAGATGAGGTTTCACCATGTTGGCCAGACTGGTCTCGAACCTCAGGTGATCCACCCACCTTGGCCTCCCAAAGTGCTGGGATTACAGGCGTGAGTCACTGCACCTGGCATGGGGACCATCTTATCTTCATCCTGCGACACACATCCACCTCAGCAGCCTCCCCTTCACTAATGTGGGAATTACAACTCAGAGAGGAAAAGTGATTGGATCGAGGCTACTCTGATCAAAGCTGATTACTTCCCACATCTGTTAGACAGTAGAGCCGCTTCTCTGCCTGGTGAAGCAAGCCTGTGAAAGCTTTACTCTAACAAGTGACTGCAGACTTCGTGTAAACTCAGCTGCACACTGGAAGTCCCTGTATTCTCATTTTATGAAGAATTATCCAGTTGAGCATATTTAACAAACTGTGTGTGTGTGTTTTTTTTTCTTACATAGTTTCCTTTTTTCTTTTTTCCAAGGTGCCTCCTTGTATGGCTTCATCATTGTGGTGGTCAGTATGGCATGCAGATTATCCCTCTTTCCGGGTGAGAACATGGAGACACAGAGACACATGTAGCCCAGTCACATAACAACGCAGTGGGCAGACCCAGTCCCGGAGCACAGATTTCCCCTTTCTCTCCCCGCACCTTAGCTAGCTTCTCTGCTCTCCATCAATGCCTAATGACTTAGAAGTTACTCATTTACAACAAAATGTTGCTTTTTCAGAATGTAAAAATTCTGAATTTCTGAAATTTTTACATTCTGAAAAATGTAAAAATTGGGACTGCACAAGCCAAAAAAAAAGAAATGAGAAATGAAATACTTTCTGTTTTTTGTTTGGAAACTGCCTGGGAAGTGGCCTGCCAGCGAGGAGCAGGATTAGCCGGTGAAGAAGCCCCTGCTGACTTGACTTTTCTACTTAGCAGACGCCTGTCTGCCACCCTTGCCCTTGCTCTGAGGCTGGCACTTGAGGGAAAGCTGTCTGTATTCACTGTGCTGTTGTCTAACAGGCTCAGCAGAAAGGCCCCAGCTAGCTTCCTTCTTCCCTTCCCAGCAGGAGATGACCTAGGCATGCTCACCTCCTACCCTAACAGACAGCACCTAAGAGATGGTTCTCTTTTGGTAACTTAAAGGATATGCTTTTGAACGTCCACACAAGACAGTATTGCCCAGCAAGTGAGAGGTTTTTGGCTCCACCCATCCCCAGAGAATCACTTGGTCCCAGAGAGATAGTACTGTCTCCTTTTCTTAAATCCCCCTCGTTTAAAAAGCATAACCAGAACCCTGCTTATAATCTTTCACCATAAAGTTTATTTTCTAACTTTTCCTGAAAATGTATGGAAAAGAAAAATCGGGATTGGAGCAAAGCAGATTATTGTGTTTGCAGAGGCTGATGCAATTGCTGGCTGTTTTCTCTGGGCTCCCACTGTAACTTTTTAGGCAGCCCTGAATTTTAAAGATGGTTTGCAAAGCAGCTTTCTTCCTGAACACTGTCCTAAATCCCTCTAGTTGTATCCCTCCACACCCTCTCTTTGTCCGGCTTTGCCCAGTGCAGTGAGATGCCTGCCTATCCATGCAATGTTTGGTCTCTTCTGCGTTCAGTTTTCTTCTCAGCCAACAGCTTCACAAGCATTCTTTCTCCTTTCTGCAAGTATTTCTGTGGAGTGTGTTCTGCCTCTCTGCTAGACGCTGGGATATAGGGAGCCAACACAGAGGGGGCTTACAGTTAAGTGGGAGTAATATTACCCAAACCTTCACAAACCCTCACTTAACACTACTACAAAGATGTATATTTATGACACAGTGGTAGCGTATGCTAAAGGGACTTAAACCCAATTAGAGCAATCAAGACAAGGCTTCATAGAGGAACAGACATGTGAGGTCTCTTAGACAGAGGATAGAGGCTGGAGATGAGCGTGGATAGAAGAACTAACGCAGGCAGATGTCCTCTGCTAGGCTTGGCAGCTGCCCTGAGAACAGTTAACAGAGCCTGTTCAGGCCAATCCACTTTCCATGGAGGGGAAATTACTTTTTATGGAGACTGGTAAAAATTAGCTTCTCTAAGAACACTGGTGTTTCCCTTGAGACAAGAAATTGGGACCATATGTTTAGGCCTGGTCTTGCTAGGTGGGTGTACGGCTCACCAAAGGGATAAAATCAACACATTTTTCACTGCTTCCATAATCAGGGAGTGGGAACGCTGGAGTCCTACTGATTTTTGCCTTGGCTCAGGGTAGCTTGTATTATTGAGAAATGTTAAACTTCCAGTGCCCCTGTGCTGAAAGAGTTCAGATTCAAATTTAACCAAGATTTATTAAGTGCTGACTAGGAACCTGGTTATTTCCTATGTATTACCCCTTGGAAGCCTCACAACAATTCTGGGAGATAGAAATTATCAACCCCTTTTCACAGGTGCGAAAACCAAGGACTAGAAAAAGCCCCGGATCCCGATTCCAAGTATTTGTCTATGGATGCACAGTAGGATAAAGTCTTCTTTGACAGCCCAGCAAATGAACGTTTTATTTCACAGGCTTACAAAATGTCAGGTTTGGACAGCAGTTCATACATACATTTTTTTTTTTCAATTATATGCCAGTGTTTGATCTTTAGCACCCTTGACATGTCCAGCCTCAAGTTGAATCTCTCTTCTCTTAGGAAATTCACTTTGCTTTTGATGAAGCCAGTTTGACTTTCAGATCTTTGATTGTTCCAAAAAGCTTTTAGCCTCAAGAATACAGCTGGCTTAAACAGAAATCACAACCATTTTAGGAAAGATTTGGAGATGATGTTGAAGCAAAGGCAATGGGCATAAACAGAATCGGGGGTACCAGCAGTAGAGCTCATTACTCGGTGATTATGCAAATTCTGCAAATAAAGGAAGAACTCAGAATATCTTCATAAACACCATAGTCCAAGTGTTGAACCCCTGAGGGCTAGGTGCATCTCTTCTTGACCCTCCAATCTCTCCTGCATTCTCAGGATACTAAATTGCAGTCTTAAGTCATTGAATTGACCATTCTTCCCGATGGTCTAATAGTGAAAATCCTTCTAGACTTAATACTGCCAAATTGCTGCTCTGAGGTTTACCTTTACACACTTCTGTGCCTGGGTTGGAGCAGAAAGGGCCGTGAAGTTGACATATTCGGAGCCAGTCATGAGCCAAACCAAGAGTCGGTTTCCTAACTCCACAGGCAACCTACGTTCTGCTTCATGTCACTTCTCTAGTGGGGTGCTACCTTGGTAGACACCAGTTGGTTTGCGTCTGTCTTCAGTATCAATCACAGCTGTCCTCGCCACCATTGCCAAGTAAAACCTCTCTTAATTCATCCATCCATCCAACAAATATTTACTGAGCTCCCACTATGTGCAATTGTGAGTGAGAGTGAAGTGAAAAAGCAGCCCTGTCTCCACTTTGATGACATGTGCAGTTTAATGGAGGAAAAAAGATAATATTTAAAGGACCAGTAATGAAATGCCAAAATCCAGTGATGATGCATAATCACATTTTCCCTTCAAAAATTTATCTTTCGTTCCCGAGAATGGAATGGAAGACAGAGAAGCAGACGTTACTCTCAGTCCATTGCTAACAGTGCTAACATTTTATGATCTTTATTAATGATTTTCAAGTGCCTATCCTGCTGTGAGATTATTGTGTTTGTTGACTTGTTTACCAGTTGATGATCTTCCTTTATTTCGTTAGAATGAAAGTTCCATGGGAGGAGGAGCTTTCTCTAGCTTACTCACCTCTGAAGCTCCAGCCCCTATCAGAATGCTTGGAACCAAGTGAGAACATCATCAGACTTTTTGAGCTAACATGTGACTTTTTCCTTAAACCTCACTGAGGCAGGAGTGCTAGAAGCACCTCAACATCCAAGTAAGCATGAGTTTCAGCAGGCAGCTTTCCCGACCGGTACCTATCCAGAGCTGCCTTCTGCCGATTTCTGTGTCATTCCAAGAGCTCTAGTTTGCTCCTTAGCAAGTCTTTGAGGATTTGGAGAGAAGACTATTTTTTGTTTTAAGAATTTAATTACTGGTTAACTATTAAATCGAAGTTCAGAGGTAGTTTCTTGAGTTTGCAACTGAAAACCTTTTTTTCTACGTTCTCTCCCTGGACGTCCACCCATCTCTTCCCAGAAATCGGTGCCTAACATAAAACCCATGTACTTGGCAGCTGGTCATGGAAGCACGTGAATAATATCCCAACCCAATCAAGGAAGAGAGAAATGGAAAACTTCATCCCCAGGTGGCTTTATAGGAACCAAAAAAAAAAAAAAACAAAAAAAAAAAACGAGGAGATGCTGACATTGTCTAGTGCTGATAACATTTTCCTCTTTTAAAACAATCATTATGTTTGTGCTTGCAGCATGCTTTGTAATCACTTCTGATCACCATTTTCTACATCAGCACAGCATTTTATCCATTTTGAGGAAGCTGCAGTTGGGGTCAAGAGTGAGTGAGGGCCTTCTCCTTGAGACAGAACAAACAGCTCCAACCCTGGAATGGACCCACAGCCACAGAAGTCTCTGCTGTCCCTGCTTCTCTCCGAGGGTTAAACCTCCCACGTGATCAGGCACAAAGGGGAACATCCACTTTCTCAGCAGGTTTTGCACACAAAGAAAGAAGCAACATCTCCAGGAAGTCGTTGTCAGGGCTGGAAGCGGGGGCTATGCTCAGAGCCCAACATCCACCCTGTCTCTGCAGAGTGGCACTGGCAATTAGGGATGTTGTCTGTCATCCCCAAATCCCAGACTAGAAGGGGGGCCGTTCAATGTCACTGGAGGAGACAGAAGATGGATGGTGTGGGGAGGTTCCTCTGCCTATCGATGCAGACACACCCGTCTCTCTGTCTCATTGCTTACATCACCTTCAATTTGACCAGATGGACATCATGGGAGGATTTTCGTCTGGAGCAGAGTTCTTAAGACACTAGCAAAAAGAGCTGGCTCTTGGGAGACATGAGGATGGGGCCATTAGAAGTTGGGAACTGGGGCCATTAGGAAGTAGCCAGGCTGTGTGGATGCACAGGGGGATTTCTGCTCGATAATGGGAAATGTGAACACAGGTTAGTGCTGTGATTACAGCATCCTGGAGGGGGGCCCTGAGAGGCGAGGAATAGATTAGACTCACTAAAGCAAAGCATGGGGGAAGGGACGAAGGTTGCCCCTCCACAGGGGTGCCTTTCCCGAGCATCACACTGGAAAGTAGCATGGAAGTATCCTTGGACTTGGGACAACTGGACCAGATTGTGTCAGTCAAGTGAAAGCCCAGAACAGAATTCTTTAGAGAGCTTAATAAAGGATCTGCTAGCTCTGTCGTGGCAAGATCACCAATTACGGAGTTTTCACCCTGTTTCTGGGGGCCAGTTTGGCAATATACATCAAGAGCCTGGGGGAACAGACTCAAAAACAGATCTGTTCCGACAGAATTTTTAGATATACACATAAAGATTTATATGTAAGAAAGTACATCTGTGGGATATTTATGTGGGTGAAAAAATGAGAAATAATCTAAATGTCCAGCAACAGAGGAAATGACTTAATCAATTGCAGTGGCTTCCTACAATGGTACTTAGCAAACCTTTAAATATAAAATCATGTTATCAAAGCAAAGTTAATGACATGGCAGAATGATTATGACATGCTAAGTAAAAAATGCAGGTTACCTTATGAAAGCGAATTGGATATAATCCCAATTTAATACAGAGAGAAGAAATCCGAAAGGAAATAGGCCAAACTATTAACAGTGGTTATCTCTATGTAGTAGAACTAGGGGTAATATTTTTAAATAGTGTTCAATGTTTTCCAAAGAATCTGCGTATTAATATGGATTGATACCTATGTTTATGTACCTAATAGATGTATTACATACGTGTTAGTTTTTCTCCCCTCCTTGTCTTTCTTACCCTGCTTATTCCTGTCCACACCAATGTTCACCACTTGACACATTACATATTTAGTGGTTTATTTGCTTTGTTTCACTGTTTGCTCTTTTTATCATAGAAATTAAATATTCTTAAAATATTTCAAAAGAATAATTATAATTTCACAGGAGGATAAGCTTTCTCCATTTTTATAAGCATGATAAAAGACCAGGATAGAGGATGTATTAAGCTTATCCTTTGTCATGGGGGCTGGTCAATGTTACCTGTCAATTTCAGTTCCCAATGGGGAAGAGGGGGAAAAGACTACCCCAGCAGTAGAGAGAGCATCAATGACCCCAGAGTAGAGGCCCTGAACCCTGGGATTTCACTAACAAAAAAGACTAAGTCCTTAGGTTATAAATTCCCAGCATAAGACAAGTAGGTACCAAGGGCTGATTGTGGCAATGTGAATTTAGTTAATTCATCCATAATGTCTAAGTTCTCCCCTGAATTACTGCTGCTCCAGTCACACTCGACCCATGACACATTTTGCTTGAAGACAGGAGTTTAGATGTTGCATAGTATACGGAAAAGGGTCAAATATATGTATTGATTTAGAATCCTGATTTCAGTACTTCTTAGCCATTTGACCTCACTGTAGGTATTTAAACTGCTGTCCTAATCCCCAGCTCCCTTGCCTGAAAAGTAACACTAATCTCCCTCAGTTATTTTCAGTATGAAATGAGACTATAGATAAAAAGTTCTCACATAGGGCTGGGTATATGGTCTGCCCCCAAATTCATCCTGGCCATTGTTCTGAAAGTCTAGTTTTCTAAGAATGAACCGAATCAGTAATAGCTTCGTACAACAAATATCACTCTCCGCATTGGATTCGTCATGGTTTAATGATAATCTCATTGCAGATTGTAAAAATCAGGACATAAAGGGGGCTTTAAGCAGGGAACTCCTCTATTTCAGTGTGGTGTGCAGACCACCAACATCCCAGCTCCCATCAGGGCTTGTTAAAATAGAGCACAGGTTATCAATGAGGAGTTCCTGGCCTCACTGGACTGCTGAGTCACAAGGTCTAAGGGTGAAACCAGAGAATCTACACTTTCCGAGGGTCACCAGGTCTTTCTTAGGCACAGTAGAATTTGAGAGCCACCACAACTAATGTTGCCAAGAATAAGTAGAGGTGCTCTGGGCCTTTTTTAGGTCAAGGCATGAACTTTGCATCATTTCTCTTCTTCCAACCCAGAATTCTTTTCGTTAGGGTGATATCTAAGAGCGACTTGGCGGAAAGAATACAGTCATTTTCCATGTAGTATTTGAGATCCTTCCAAATACTCCTGTTCAGTGGCAAAACTGTGACATGCTAAGCCTGGCCTTGCAGGGCTGCAGTTAGCCATACAGTAGTCCCGGAAGTCCAGCATTCAACATGGGTTCATACAGGCTGTGCTTTGCTTTTAAGATTTGTACAAATAGTCTCACTGAAATTGGAATCAAAGAAAGAAAAAATTTGTCCTCATTTTCATACCTCCCCACAAAGTAATCTTTTTCTCTATTTCACCATATTTCTTCCTTCCAGGCCTTGAATACTTAAGTTTTATAAATTCATAATCATTACATTGATATGCTTCTGAGATACGGGTCTTTTAATTTCATGATCAATATCCTTTCCGCTTTCCCTTTTCTGCTGTTCCTCCCACACTATAGAATTTCCTTGTAATAATTAATTCTTAACCTTTATGAGACTTTGCAGTTCTCAAAGCGTTTTCATGCCCATTATCTTATTAACAGAATAATTTATTTAGATGATAGCTTTGTTCTTTCTCATGAAAAGTATCTCAACAAAGTGCTTAGAAGCATGAGCTCTGGAACCAGAGATCCAAGTTTAATTTCTGCCACTTAATAGCTGAGTGAATTCAGACAAGTAATGCAGGCTCCCAGAACCTGTTTCTCTTGTCTATACCATGTAGGTAGATAATCGCAGTACCCACCCATAGTGTAGCTGTGAAACGAGATAATCACTTGTAAAATGCTTAGCGTGATGCCCAGCATAGAGCAAGGGTTTTATTAATGTCAATTATTATTGTCATTATCATTGTTATTAAACATATTAGATAAAGGTTTTTAATGACTGTAGGAAGTAAGAGGAAACTAACTTCATTTGACCTGTTCTGACCCCCAAATCTAGCTTCTACCCATCGAGTTTTCAGCCCAGAGTACAGGAAAGAGAGGACAAAATTTTACGCTATGCCCACCCCTGATTGTTTGTCTAATGGAGAGGTTATGATTCCGTATTGAATAAGTAACAGCTTCACCTGGGACAGAGATAACTTTTGAGTTTTTACACCAGGCTTGGCTATATCTGGTTAAAATTAAACCCAAATTTTTCATAGCTTAGAAATGTTTGAAACCTACTTCTCATGGTTCACATGGTTCTTTTTGGACTGGGTACGGGAATGAGGAGAGGGGGTTCTTACTGCCAAATTTCTCATGGGGAAGCGTGTTCTTGCAGGCCCCAGCAAACTTGCTTGGTTCCAGGAGTTCAGGCCCAGGTAAGCTTTGGACAAACACCTGAGGCTCTGGGAAGCTTAATTGAGATGAGCCTGAACTTAAATGTTTTATGAGGTACGCCCATTGCTAATTTTTCTGGCCAAGTTTGAGTCTGTCTCACTCCTGCTAGCACCTGAGAAACTCAAGTCTTCACCATGAAGCCTTGATTGATTTCAACTTACTGTTTCTTTGTGCACGGTAGACCGTGCGTGTGTGTGTGTGTGTGTGTGTGTGTGTGTGTTTCTGGCAGCCAGCGCGATCGCACTGAGACCTGCAGCCTCCAATCTTTTCAACCTGGAGTCATTACTGCCTTTGTGCAACTTGTCTTGAAGTTCAAGAAAAGCCAGGCCTCACCTTTTCTTTAGCCAAGTCCTCAAGAACAAGATTCAAATATAACAAGTCTGGTGAACAAGGGAACATGTAATCCAAGCATCTTACCAAGCTTCCATGTGAATTGGGAGCGAAACAGCCTGTTTTATGAGAGAAGAAGAAAATACCCCAGCTGGATGAAGCTCACGGGGTGATCTGAGAGAGAAGCCAGGGACTGTACTGAGACTTGCCATCTCTTCTTGGTGTCAACAAGTGTCTTCCCACCAAAGTTCAGAATTTTCTGGGAAACTTTTTCTCAGCTACCTCCAACCTTCAGACTGTATATCCCTCAGTTGTTTGTTGTTCATATCAATAATCATTCATACATGTGTCAACAATATTATTAGAAGACTCCCACCCAGAAAGTTTGAGGGGGACAATCCCTATGGGTCAGTGCAATTTTCAGAATGTTTTTCGGGTCAGCAGGAAACAAAGTGAAAAGGCACGAGCCGATTAGATAAGAGCACACTGACGTTTCAGTCCTACCTTTGTATTGCTGTTTGGAATGTTCTAGATCAGTTATGTTCCAGTCAGAAAGAAGAATCAAAGCCTAGGAGCTCAATGGCAGACATTCAGTATGGCAAACCACATTGTAAGGTACATAGACATTAAAGTGCGTGAGGAAGCAACCCATGGATTTGCAGCAGCTAGAGTCTCCTGGGACTGAGGAGACAGACAGATGTGGCTTTCTCAAACTTGAAAGCCAGAGCTGTGTGGTAGCAGCTTGGTTGATAGAAGCTTTCTGGGTGGAGCTGGAGTTCTGGAGGAAAGACGAGCATTTGTCAGAGATGATGATCAGAGCATAACAAGAAAAAGGAAAATTATCCTGGCTACTCCCTTTCTCTCACCTTCCTACTCCAACCAGCGCTTCCCATTGGCTAAAGCCAATCAGGAGCCAGTTCCCAAAGGAATTGGGGAAATACAGTTTTCAGGATTCAGTATTCCCAAGGAATAGGTCTAAAAATAGTCAGTATACAGCCAGTACACACATATGACCTATGCCATTGCATGTAATGGTTATAGTTGTTACTTAAGAACAAAGTACATTTTCAAGTGCATTTAGTACATGTTGTCTCTATATGACTAACTTCACGTGTTGTGGTAGATGCTTTATTCTCATACTGTCGATATTTAGTGCATACAGTAAAGTCTCCATCAATGTTTCTGACTGAAGAAAGAAAGAACACCAAGTCTATGAGGAGCACAGTTTTAGCTCTAAGGAGAGACAGCAGGAACGTAGGTGGTGAGTGGACTCCTGGGCTGATGGAAGGATTCTGTGAGATGTTAGATTTTATATGCCTTGTAAGTGTAAGGCCCAGGCAAACGCACACATTGTCAGTTCTCTTTGAACCGTGCGTGCCAGTAAAACAATCCAGTATCTTTTTTTTTTTTCAGGGTGATGTTGACACATGTCAAATACATTAACATTCCTATTGAAATGACTCATTTGCAGGGAACAGTCAGCTCAGAAAGATAGGGGAAGAGTGAGAAAAGCATTCTATAGTTGTTGGAGATTTTATGAGCAGCACGTCTTTTATTTTAAAGACAGCAATCATGGTATTACTGTTATCATATCATTATTTTACATCATCACAGTGGTTGTTGCTATAATTTGTATGTTGCATTAACTGCACCGACTTAAAAGTCCAAATGAGGTCACCAAGGTAGAGACCGAATATGAATGACAGCCCCTCACCTGCTGAGCTGCTCTAGCTCCCCAGGCTTGATGGGCTCTCTCTCTTCCTTAGTGTGTTGGGAGTCGTGGTGCCCTAAACCTTCTCCGGCATCTGTGTGGCTCCTGCCCCGTCCTCCTTTCTCTTGCGCTCTGCGGAAACCTCTGCTCACCCTCCTCAGGTGGGTGCTCATCCCGTGAGGCTGGACTCTGGGGTGAGGTTTTGGGGAGCTGCCCTCCCTTCCCTTCAAAGCCTCCTCTGCGTAAAGTTAGAACTTTGCCGTCGATGTTGCTTGGTTGCATTTGATTTTGTTTTTAGGAATATTTGACTGTATCCGGGGTTGTAAATGAAAGGAAACAAGAACCTATCAGTTTTTGCGGCTGAGTGAGCCTGTTTAGAACACCCCCGTCCCAGGCCTAGACCCTTCCTCATGAGGTCTTTAGAGAGCTGCCTCACTATGTTCATTCTAAGCTTCTCCATGCAGGGAGAGCGGTTTCTCTCTCTATTCAACGATCTCAAGCACGTCTTAGTCCCAGAGTCCATGCCTACCCACCATGGGATGCAGAGGGAGGGAACTGTGCTTCCTGCATCATGTTTAAGACCAACTTTCTATCTCTATCCTAGTATTGACCTCAATCTGTGATGACAGACAGTGGGGTTTCCATTGTCTTCAAGAGAACACATGTCCTCCCTTATCGTCCACACCTGCCACCAACACACACACACATGCATATGATGCTAAATAGGTGATAAGAATGCAGTTGTCTGACATCCAGGCAATTCTCCAAGCCTGAGCCGCTGAATGTTCAAGAACTCTGCCCACAGGTTATCAACACAATGGTTTAGGGTGGTCTTCGCCCAGGATGGTCTACTTTCTGTTTTTCACCATGCCTTTTCAAGATGACAGGAGCATTCATCAGCCATCTTCCACCTTGTACATAATAACAGAAACACACTAATACCACCAAGGACAAGCCCTAGTTCACAGGCACAGTGCCAATGGAATCTCAGTGGAAAAAAAATTTCCACTTCTCTTCCGCCACAAAATATTGATAATGAAAACAGAGCTATGGCTCAGCCAAACATTCTATTTTAAGTTACAAAACTTCTTCTAAAAATGTGTATTTAGTTTCATGGCTCCTTACAGGGTTTCCCCAAGGACCCTGGGCAATGCTTGCTTTCTATGTGCACCACTGAAGGGCCCATCCAGGTAATTTTTCTCAGACAAGAAAATAGGGTACTATGTCTCCAAGGGGATAGTCATGTTTTTAGCAGAAAACTGCTTGCAGATCTGAAATGATAGGACTTCTAGCTTTGACAAGACCTAGGCAAGGCCTTCAAAGGCAGTTTTCATGCTGACACGTACGAACCACTGTTGCTCAAGTCTGGCATCTTCAACAAGTGGTTACCCTGTTCTGTAGTGACCCACTGTGGCCATAGGCCCTTGTCTTCACTTCATTCACCCATCTCGTTTCTCCACCTCCCCCTCATATGTACACACAACTACAAGGCCTCTGCAGGTGTGATCTAATTTAGGCCAGCTGCCTTCCCTGTGTTTGTCGAGGTAGACATCCCCCAGGAAAGTGCCACATCAACTTGCCTGTGTGAGAAGTCCACCTGCAAATCAGCTTCTCAAGCCTGGCACATTCTCTCTTGTGACATGTGATATGGCTTTCCTACTTAAATGTGTCGGGTTTTTCTTTATGTTATTCGTGATGATTTTCTGTATATAGCATCATCAATATCTGTGCCATCTCTCCTACCAAGAGGTCACAGGACCTTCCCTTGAACTTCAGTTTTAGCTACCTGGAGAATAACTGTCCGTTTCTTAGAAACCTTTGTCACCCGCACGCTTAAATCTATGTGTGCCATAAAGCTTACAATTGAAGAAAACCCATTGCAAAGAAATCCTGCAAATGTTGTGATATTGTTTGACTATCTTCACGTGATGTAACAATGGACAGGGTTTTTTAAAAACGTGTTTGTGGTAGAAAGCAAAAGGAGGGGGCATTTTTGGAAACTGATTCTCCTTGCGACCAGCTCTTCTTCCATGCGACGAAGTCTGTTTTGCTCCCGTCTTGTTTTCCTGACTTCCCTCATTTCAAAGCCTCATCGCTTTTCACATTACCACACTGCCTGCCACTCAGTGGAGCAGGTTTTGGATAGCCACGTTTTAGTTCTGTGATGCATCACTCAAAGCAAAGTTGAGGATTCTGCAGTTTACCCGGAAAAATAGCCAGGGAAAAACAGCCTCAAACTAATTAACCTATTTCATTCTTAATTTGCCCGCCTGCCTGCTTTCCTCCCTCCCTTCCTGCCTGCCTTCCTCTCTTCCTTCCTTTCTTTCTTTTTTCCTTTCACCCTCATTTTCTTTCTCCCTTCTTCCCTTTCTTCCTTCTTTATTCCTTTTTTTTGCTTTATTTTATCAGTGTTGGTAATTTACCTGGGCATCTCTTAACCCCTATCAAAACATAATTTGCTATCATCTTTTACCTAAGCACATGAAAATTAATCTTCTCACAGAAGTGGAGACATCTGTGATTCATTTCCTGAGCTTCTCTGGCTGCTGTCAAATTTCTTTCACTTCATCTCTGTCCTTACCAGCCTGAGCCTAGTCTAGGGGAAACCTTCTAAATCACCTCCACAAACCTTTTCTCTTTTTTCCTGTGAACCCAAAACATCAAAGGCCTTTCTAGGTAGAATGGCCATTTTCCCCAGCGTATGCCTGTGGTCCTTAAATGATTATTTCAAACGTGCCCTTTAACTCTCAAAAGTGTCCTGATTTTCTGATAAATTATGCGGCCACTCAGTTCCTAAGAGATCTCTCAACTTGGCTTAGATCCCAATTTCATGGCTTGGGGCAGGCAAGCTGAAGCCCTCCCTGGGATTTCCCAGAAATCCATGCGTTCCTGAGGTTCACTCCTGCTTGCTTCTCTGTGCCTCCCTGAATTTTCTGTTTTTCTCTCCTGTCAACCTGGATACAAAATTCAGCTTTCATTGCATGACTCAAAGTCTCCACTAATTAAATCTTATAAGCCTTTTGATATACTTTATTTAAATTTGGGGAAAGTGCTGGGAATAGCCACGTTGTAGTTTCTAAGTCCCTCCCAGCTGATCTTTCTGATTCTTTCCCACCTCCTGGGCATCAACCTCCCTATATCTCCTCCTCCTTGGCTCAGGAGCAATAAACACATTCCTCTCTACCCCCTACAGAGCCTTGCTGTTCATGTCAAGGCCCCTTGAGGCCTCAGCTCATATCCCAAGTACTTGCCAAGAAACTTTTCTAAATAACTTGTTCTTGCTGAAGAAAGCCTGGTGAATACATTTTTTCATCATGTAATTGAATCGAACTACCTAACTACATTTGATTTCATTATACTTACCTTGGCTGTAAGTGGCATGTGGACAAAAGGAGACTTTGGCAGAAAATCTAGGAGAAAAGAAGTGATGAAAGCATGAAAGAAATAAAAAGCATGGGACAGGAAAAAGGAGAAAAGAGGGAAAGAGAAGGGAGGAAAGGAAAGAGAAAAGGAGGGAGGAAGGGAGGGAGAGACAGAGGGAAGGAAGGAAGAAGAGACCTTTGGTTTCACAGTTTAAGGTATTATTCTCCTGAACAGTGATTTTAAAACTTCTCTGTGAGTAGGTGTTCCTGGGAGTGTTGGTTGAAAGTTTAGATTTACAGAGTCTCACACTCAAAGACCTTGACCTGGTAAGATGGACAAAAAACATGCTTTGAAAACTCTTCTAGAACGCGCCTAAGCTTAAGGCAGATAGCAAGGTTACGTAAAACTAAACACAGCTAAATCAGAGAGGATCACAATTATTTTTCCTGTCACCAATTTATTTGAACTCTACAGAGATCTTTCTGTCAGTCTTGATATCTCCTTTTAGCCTGAGAATATGAAGTCATCTTGAGTGGCAAAGGTATAGAACACAAACATTAAAATTTCAAGGTTCTTTTCAAATCTGACTTTAGTTTAAACAATATACATGTTATTAGCCTCATCCAATACCTTTGTAAACAGACACAAAGCCAGATCATCCAGGAGAGCGCTGGCCAAATTACTGGGTTGTTTGCTGAGCTTCTTTGAAAGAGCGTGTCAGGAAAATATTAATGAAATAGTACATGGAAAGTACCTAGTATTTTGCCTGAAATCAAGTGTTACCATATTGGAAAGGACAATGATTTTTCTGATGGAGATGCAGAATGACAAGCTTCTCAGTACATGATGTCCAATGTATTTAAACTATATCCTGAAAGAGGAGTGTCCCTGGTCTAAGTGGGTGACACTGACAAATCTAATGTTAGCTGGTTTTGAAGCAGCCGTCACAAAGGCTATACATGACCCTTGCTCTACTTTCATTCCTTCTTCAGTTCTCATCCAAGCAGTTGTCCCCTGTTCCTTCATGCACACACCATCTCTGGCTTCCTCACTCCTTCATTGCAGAGCTACATACAACAGGGCAGACCACACAGGTGATCAGAGCTCACCGGTCATATCCTAGGAACAGAAGATCACACCTGTGAAATTCAAAGAGCTAACACGTGGGCATCAGAATAAGACTGAGAAAAGAAACCCCACAGTGAAGAGGCTGTATGAAGTTAGTCCAGTGCACATTGTACATGTCTTGAAAAACCTTCCTGAAATGAACACTTCCTGGTCTGCCATCTTGCTGTCTGATTCTCACCATACCCCCAATTCCATGTCTGGCTCAAAAACTCTGCTTTCTTAGTTTTCCCATCTTGGGTTTCTACTTAGAGCTGGCTTCTGTGCTATATTCTTCTACCTGTCTGCCCATAAAGGGGGAAAATCTGTACCCCTCAGCCAGAGAACTAAGTTCTCTTTTCAGGAAAATCCAAAGACCCCCAATAGCATTGTGTAAAGTCTTCCGTTGATGTGCTTTCATCTCCACACCTCCCTCAAGGCTCTTACAGTTTGGTCAGGTTCATTATCCAGGAAGTAGAAAGCCTCGTAAGACCTCCCACAGGGTCCCTAAGCAAATCCCCTCTCTGTTGTCACAAGTATCGGAGATCACCAACTCTCACCATTTTAAGATAATAAAGTCAGGTGTTGTTCTTCACGCAAAAGAGAAGTTGAATGTCTCATCTGGTGCCAAGCAGTGACTTTGTGTGAGATCAGATCTGGATGAACAACAGTTCCGTAAAGGACCTGAACAAAGGTCAGTGCTCTCTGTATTGACTCCTAGTCTCCTGGTACTAAAAACAAGTTTGAGCAGGATCTGTTTCACAGGACCTTGCTCACTCAGAGGCCACTGGGCAGATGACTTCATCTTCCATGTAGATATTAAATTTCAAAATCCCTAAGCAATCATATGGGAATACTTATTTTCAGTCTCAGAATTCATTGCACATACATTCATAATCCCAAGTAGAAAGTTTTTTAAAAAAATGCTTTTTGGTGTGAACTGTGCTTGGTATGTTTTGAGCCCTATCTGATTCACAAGAATTACTTAAAATAGATGAATGCAAAATGATGTACCCTCCAGAGGGATTTTTATCCTGGCTTGCTGCATAGCTGGTTGGTAAATGGGACTTGACTTGCTTTAGCGTTTTTGGGGTCAGATTGAGAGGGTTCAGAATATACCTGTCCTCATAATATGGGCCTTCCCCTTGACCAGGGATGTGAAAAAATACACCGACAGCCTCCATCATAATGCTTAACTTGCCTTGGGATCTTTCCCTCAATACTGGGGGTAGTCTAACGTGACATATCTGCAATTAAAGGGTGATGTCAGTTGACACCATGCCATAGAGACCAGTTAAACATTGTTCCTTAAAAAATAAGAGCAGGATTCAATCCTAAAAAACCTTGGTAGTAGTCCAGAGACTGAGTCATTTGGCTTCCTCGGAGCGTCTCAGCTAGCTGGAACACGTCGAGAAGCACAGGCTCCCTTCACACCGTGGAAGCAGGAAAGCAAGAAGTAGGAAAATGTAATTTCAAAATAACATACTGTTCTAGGTATCTACCATTTCCCTCACAGTTCAGGTCTAATCTTATTCGTGGGTATTAACCCCTGGCACAGCAGTTCACCACCTCTGCTGGGTGGGAAAAGTGAACAGCTGCACTTGGATATTCTTTCCATATTCAACAGAATGTTAGGTGCTTGCATTTTTTCTCTTCTTTGCTTCTTGCAAAAGAGCCGGGAATTGAAAGATTAAATCTACTTCAATTTATGGGCACCTCCCATTTTGATGGGAATACTTGGAATGTACTATATACTTGTAAAATAAATGACTTAATGGAAACTTAAAAATGTACCCAAGTGACTCTGTGCTCATATTTGCTGGACAGAAATTTCATGCAAAAATAAAGATATCTAGGGCAGAAGAGAGACACTATGGCTACCCCTCCAGAGGGAGAATGCAGTTAACTTTCTGGAGGGTTTTTTTATGGCTAATGTAGCAAATTACCAAAACCTTGGTGGCTTCAAACAACAGATTTATCATCTTACAGTTCTGGAGGTTAAAAGTTTGACATGGGTGTCACTAAAATCAAAGTGTCAGCAGGACTTCATTCCTTTGAAGACTCTCAGGAGAACCTATTTCTTGCCTTTTTCAGCTTCTAAAGGCTACCTGGATTCCTGGGCTCATGGCCCCTCCTCCATCTTCAAAACCAGCAACAGTGGGTTGAGTCTTTCTCACGTCATGTCTCTATATGCTCCTCTTTTGCCCTCTCCTCCACTTTTAAAACCCTTTGTCATTAGATTAGACCTGCCTGGACAATCCAGGTTAATCTTCCTATTTTAAACTGAGTTGATTAACAACTTTAATTTTATCTGCCGTCTCAATTATTTGCCAAGGAAAGTAACGTAGTCACAGGTTCTGCAGATTAGGTTATGAACATCTTGGATACAGGGCACCATTCTGCCTACTGCAATTTCTAACTTATCCTATGAAGTAAATCATGCCAAGTGAGTTCCCAATGCAGAGTTCTTTTCCATCTGTTTTTCTACAAAGGAAAAACAACTGAAATTGGCTTCATACAGCAATTACATGAATACACTTCAAGTTGTAAATGTACAGTAGAAGGAGAAAGGTGTTTTCTGATCATGCATTTCAGTTAAGAGCCGAAGAGTCTTAACTAAAAATTTGCTGAAAATACTGCTATAAACAATGACTATTAAAGTTAAATAGTCATCAGGTTAAGTAAAATTCAATTTAACTTAAATATTTATTAGGAGTGAAAGCCAACATAAATGTTGAAAACTCAAATCCCTATTTCTCAACTGTCTCCTCATTTTCCCACAATGTATTTCTGGCTCTTTGGAGGTAATTTCCTAGGTTTTATTAACCTGTGACAGAAGGAGTTTATAGCTGAATCCATGCCAGAGAAAAACTCATTTGCAACCCTATGTCACAGCATCCAGGGCCAAAGGGATTGAAAGGAAAAAAAAAAACAAACATGAACTCAGAAAACCTTGTTGCCTGGAAGCTGCAACAGGGTTAGGAAAAGAGGGCCACCCCAAGAAATGTAGGTGACCTGATCCATTAGCAACATGGCAGCTTTGCTTGCTAAAAATTTCCAAACGACATTATACATTTAAAAAATTAAGGGACTAATATGCCTAGCACAGTTTTAGCTACTGAGAATACAGTCGTGCTCTGAACAGAGAAAGCCAGGTGTCTCCTTTTATGGGATTTATATTCTTGCAGAGGGTGTTAGACAACAGAAATGTAAATGCTGAAAATGATAAAAACTATTTAATTGTGACTTTAATGGCCAGGTCTCTCTTTCTTTTGTCTGTCTGTCTTTCACTCTCTGACACACACACACACACACACACACACACACACACACCCCCCTAAAGCCATGGCCCAAATTGAATAATTAAGGAGAATTTACAGGACTATTTATAAAGGTGTGAGTAGGTTCAGAGTGAACAAAGGAAGCATGGTGCAGTACCCTAGAACTAGCAATTGCAGGGAGCTGTTACCAGACCCAGGCTTGAAGAAACGACCACCTGATTCAAGCTCAACCTTCAGAAGCATCATGTCCCTAATCCATGGTAGCCCAGCAAGACGGGCACTGGGGACATCAATATTGTGATTCATACCCCTGCTGCCTGATTGTCCTCCCTCAGCTAAATCCAGCTGGAAGCCTGAGATTCAGGAAACCCACTACTCTAGTCCATAAGGATCAGCTTACCTGGGCACAGAATAGAGTGGGGAAAGGTGGATACTGTCTAGCTAGATGAGCGAACCCAAACCTTCCAGCATTCACTGCTAGGTGGAGATGCACTGGAGTAACAAAATGGGGTTGGTTGGGTATGGGATGGTGCACCAAGATTATTTTAGGCAGAGTCCAAGAAAGATTTCTTTTAGAGGGTGACATTTGAGCTGTATCCACAAAACAAGAGGCCACCAGTGTACAACAGTATGGGCAAAAAGGACCAAGTGCAAGTGCAAAGGACCTAAGGGAGGAATGAATCTGGTGTGCTGGGAAGAGAAAGAAGCTCACTGTGGGTGTAACCCAGTCAGACAGGAAGCAAATTGTAAGAGATGAAGCAAAAGAGATAGGTGGCAGCTGTGTCGGAAAAGCCGTGTCTTGGGTTAGGTTTCCCCACAAGAAAACCTGCAAGATGAAGGTTTGAGTTCAGACAGCTATTTGGGAAGGCACAATAAGGGGAGTGGGAAGTAAGAGGGAGGGAAAGATTCCAGTTAAGGGTGTGTTACTGACCTGGCTACCATGTGGGATTCAGTCCTACAGGGGCTGTCCATGGGGCTGTACAGAGCTTCTTCTGGAGAAAAGTGGGCTTCTTACTTTTCCACCCATCTTAGGCTCCCTGAGGGATGCTGTCTAGGGGATGTCACTTTCTGGCTGTTCTGAAGAAGGCACAATCCCTAGGTGAGGAGTGGCAGGTGTTTACAGTGGGATGCTGTTGAGCAGGTGTGATCGGGAAGGGTAAGTGCTGGATGACAAGGGTGGGGAGCCCTCAGAGTCTGCTCAATGTCTGAAAGTCATTTGGACTTTTTCTAAGTGTGATGGAAAGTCATCAGAGGTGATGAATTATTCACATTTGCTCTCTAACTGGGCTGAGTCATTAGGAGAATAGGGGTGTGAATGGGTTACTTTTATTATTATTGAGATATAACTCACCATAAAATGTATATTTAAAGTCCACAATTCAGTGTATTTTAGTATATTCACAGAATTATGTAACCATCATCACTATTTAATTGCAGTACGTTTTCATCGCCTCCAAAGAAACCCCATACCCATTAAGCCATTTTTGTTTTTTTTTTGAGATGGAGTCTTGCAGTGTTACCCAGGCTGAGTGCAGTGGCACTATCTCGGCTCACTGCAACCTCCACCTGCTGGGTTCAAGCGTTTCACCTACCTCAGCCTCCCGAGTAGCTAGGATTACAGGTGTCTGCCACCACGTTGGGCTAATTTTCTGTATTTTTAGTAGAAACAGGGTTTCACTGTGTTGGCCAGGCTGCTCTCGAACTCCTGACCTTCTGATCTGCCCACTTCGGCCTCTGAAAGTGCTGGGATTACAGGCCTGAGGCACTGTGCCCAGCCCATTAAACCGTACTTAAATGGTGGTATGGGGAAGATGGTTTAGGATGGTCTCAGTGTCTATAAAGGAAATATTGGGATACAGAAAAGAGTATTGGCTCCTGAGTCTAACATTCCTGGCTTTGATTACTATACCTCTTTCCAGCTGTGTATCTATGGCGTGTTGCTTCCTTTCCTGACTTCAATGTTCTTATCTATAGAATGGAGGTAGTGGTGTCTCAGTCTTAAAGTTTTTCTGACAATTGCAAGCTCTCTTGTGAATAAAAGAGTGACTGACCCATAGTCAGCTCTGATGCATTTTAGATACTATAATCATCACATGTTATATAAAAATGTGGGTTGGGGATGTTTGCTTTGGATAGGAAAGACAGTCCCACGAGAGTGTAAAGTCCTGTGTTTGGGAAGAACGCAAGAGTTAGAAACAAAAGAGTAATAACAAGTCAGAAGGCAAGTTTTGGTGAGTTGAGGCAGGAAGCAAAGCTTCCTGAGAAGGGCTGGTTTGGGTTGCTGTTTGGAGTGCTGTCTTCCAGTTAAGCAGCTGAAAGACAAACAGAGAGAGATGGAGAGAAATACAGAGACCAAGTGACAGACAGCAGCAACTCGAGGCAATACAGAACTTTCACACCTGAGACCAGAAATGGCTGGTGACCTGTGGAAGATGACCAAGCTCCGTCACAGACCTGGCGAGTTCAGCCAAAGTGCTCTGTCCAGGGTGATGGGGAGATGGACTGATATTAGGAAGAGATATGAGGTTACTAAGGGAGCCAGGCTGAGGCAGGGTGTGACTCAGGAAGGAGTGGGACTCAGTGCCTGGACTGTGTATCCATCTTTATATATTCAATGCTAACCATGAAGTGTGTAGTTAATAAAACGTTTTTGAACTAAATAGAAGATGGTACCTGACATGGAGATACTCATGGTCCAATGAGAAGAAAGATGGGAGGATAACATGAAAACACGCAAAGCAAGCTGATGAATCTAAAAGCAGCGTAAGAGTCAACCAAGGCCAGGTGCACTGGTGATGCCATTTGCCTCCCCTCCCCCACAGTTCCTGCTTTGTCATGTATTGAGAAACCAGAACTTGTGAAAGTCTCCTTTCCAATTCAAGGAAGAGTCAATAACTCATCTTCTCACATCAGGGAAGATGATATGGGAAGATGAGTTATTATTTCAACTTATTGTATAAATTGTGATACATTATTTTTGTTATTCTATAAATTGTGATAAATTTCATATAACATAAAATTTACCATTTCAGTTTAAAATGTACAATGTAGAGATTTTTAACATGTTTACGATGTTATGCAATCATCACCACTAATTTCAGAACATTTCCCTCACTCTAAAATGAAATTACTTATTTCCCAATTACTTCCTCCCCATTATCCACTGGCAACTGCTATACTACTTCATGTTTCCATGGATTTGTCTGTTCTAGACACTTAGTATTTGGCCTTATGTGTTTGGCTTCTTTTATTTACTAGGATGCTTTTGAAGTTCATCCATGTTGTAGTATGTATTAGTGCTTCATTCATTTTTATCACTGGATAATCCATTGTATGGATATTCTACATTTTGTTTACCCATTCATTGATTGGTAGACAGTTGGGATTTTTTATTCTATGTGTTTGATATTATGAATAATTCTGCCATGGCATGTGTCTATTAGTGTTACATGGATATATGTTTTTATTTCTTTTGGATATATATTTAGGTGTGGTATTGCTTAGTCATATGGTAACCTTGTGTTTAGATTTTCACGAAGTGACAAAATTTTCCACAGTGGCTACAATATTTTACATTCCTCTCAACAATGCATGAGGGCTCCAATTTCTCCACATCCTCACCAATACTTGTATTTCTCTCTTTTTAATTATAGCCATCCTAGTGGATGTATACTGATACCACATTATGGTGTTCATTTGCGTTTCCCTGATGATTAATAATGTTAACCATTTTTAGGTGCATTTTAGCCATTGGTATACTTTCTTTAAATAAATTTCTACTCAAGTCCGAGTCTGTTGTATGTATTTTAATCCGATCATTATTTTATTGTTGAGTTGTAAGTGTTATAGATTCTGGATTCTAGACCCTTATGAGATACATGGTTTGCAAATATGTTTATTTCCTTCCATCTGTGGGTTATCTTTTTTACTTTCTTGATACTGTCCTTTGATACACAAAATTTTTAATTTTGTTAAAGTACAATTTATACATTTTTTTTCTTTTGTTGTTTGTACTTTTGGTGTCATATTTAAGAAACCATAAAATAATCCAAGGTCTTAAAGATTTATATCTATGTCTCCTTCTAAGAATAATATGACTTCAGTTCTTATATTTAAGTCTTTGATCCATTTTCAGGTTTTTGTATATGGTGTGAGTTAAAGGGTTCAAATTTATTCTTTTGTTTGTGGATGTCAAGTTGTTCCAGTACCATTTGTTGAAAAGACTATTCTTTCCCCATTTTGTGATTTCATTTACCTGGTTGAAAACCAATTGACCAAAAAAAAAAAACAAAAAACAAAACAGAAAACCAATTAACCATGGATATTTCGGTTTGTTCCTGGATTCTCAGTTCTATTCTGTTTATCTATATGTCTGTCTTTGTGCTAGTACCACAAAGTTTGATTAATGTAGCTTTGTATTATGTGTTAATATTGAAAGTGTGAGTTCTTCAACTTTGTTATTTTTTAATAGACTTTGGTTATTCAGGGTTCCTTGCATTTCCATATGAATTTTAGGATCAGCCAGCACATTCGTGCAAAAAAAAAAAAAAAAAAAAAAAAAAACAGTTATAGTTTTGATAGTTGTGCTAAATCTATAGATTAATTGGGGACTAATGTCATTTTAACAATATTTTCTAGTTTTCCAGTTCACAAATATGAGATGTGTTTTTATTTATTTAGGTCATCTTTGACTTTCAAAAATGTGTTGTAGTTTTCAGTGCATAAGTCTTGTACTTTCTTGGTTAAATTTATTTCCAAGTGTTTTACTCTTTTTGATGCTATTGTAAACAAAATTATTTTCTTAATTTTATTTGTGTATTGTTCATTGCTGATGTACAGAAGTAGAACTGATTTTTGTTTATTAATCTTGTATCCTACAACTTTCCTAAACTTGTTTATTAGCTCTAATAGTATTTTTAAATAGATTCTTCAGGATTTTCTCTATATGAAATCCTGTCTTCTGCCAATAGAGATAGTTTTGCTTCTCATTTCAATCTGGGTGCTTTTTCCTTTTTTTACCTAACTGCTTTGACTAGAACTTCCAGTATAATATTGAATAGAAGTGGAAAGAACAGAAGCTCTTACCCTATTTCTTATAAATAAAATGTCCAGTCTTTCAGTGTTAAGTATTACATTAGTTGAGGTTTTATTTAAATAGAAACTCTTTATCAGGTTGCGGAAGTTCCCTCCTATTTTTAGTTTATTGTGTGCTTTCAACATGAAAGGTGATGAATCTTAGACATCTGATTCTTTTTCTGTATCTATTGATATGATGCTGTGGCTTTCTCTCCCTTTATTCTATAAATGTAATATATTACATCAATTGATTTTTAACCAACCTTGCATTCCTAGGATAAATTCCAGTTGGTAATGATGTATAATTCTTTAAATAGGCTGCCGGATTTGGTTGGCTTGTATTTTGTTGGGGATTTTTGCACTAGTGTTTACAAGGAATATTGATCTATAATTTTCTTCTATTGTGATGTCTTTGTCTGACTTTGACATCAAGGTAATACTGGTCTCAGAATAAATTGAGAAGTGTTTCCTCCTTTTCTATTTTTTGTAAGGTTTGAGAAGAATTGATGTTATATGTTTTTAAATGTTTGGTAAATTTTACCATAAAGCCACATGATCCTCAACTTTTTGTTTTTAGAAACGTTTGTTGGATTGTTGGTTGGTTTTAATTATTGACTCAATATATTTACTTGTTATAGGTCTCTTCAGATTTTATATTTCTTCTTTAGTCAGTTTTGATAGTTTGCAAGTTTCTATAAATTTGTTTTATCCAGGTTATCTAATTTGTTGGTATATAACTGTTAATAATACTCTCTTCTAATTCTTTTTTATTTCTGTAAGGTTGGTAATGACATCCCCACTTTCAATTATTATTTTAGTCATTTGAGTCTTCTCTTTTTTCTTGGCTAGTCCAGCTCAAAGTATGCCAATTTTGTTGATCTTTTCAAAGAACGAACTTTTGGTGTCATTGATCAGGGTTTATTTTTGAAGGGAGGTTTTTACTTTGTAATATCTGCTTGCAATTTGAGGGAGATTATACTGGTTTCTGCAGTCACAGATATATGGTTCTCTAAGGTGCAGTGTTTAAAAAGTGTTATCTCTGTATTTGATGAATGGAGTAATACATCTATTGACTTACATAGAAAATTCTCCCCCTTTTGGTTAAATGATGTTGGCCACATTCTGACAAATGAAGCCTTGAGCAGGTAATAAGGAGAACTCATTGTTAAGGACACCAAAATGTGTTACAGTCATTTTAGTGCTTATATTTTCTGCTAAAAACAAGTTAAAACATATAAATCTCCAAATGTAAACAATTCCTTTATGTTGTCATTTTTTCTCAAATTCTTCCTCAGTATTTTATTCTCTATGTATAGCACCCCCAACTTCATTTTTTTTTTTTTTTTTTTTTTTTTTTTTTTACAGAAGGCCCTTTTCATCTTAGCCCACAAATCCATAGAAGTCTCCCTTTGGGAGGTAAAACCAGAAAAGAAATCCTGACATCCTGACTTACAGCTACATTGCTTTCTCTTTTCCAGAACTGAAACTTTACACAGCCTGCCCCTCTGCCTCATGACCTGATCTCTATCTAGCAAATTCTTACCCATCTTCTTTCATCTTTCATAATAGAGAAGGGTCAAGAATGCTGGACTTGTTTTTGCCAGAAGAATCGTTATGAAGAGCATAAAGCAGGTGGACCTTGATCTGCTAATTACAGAAAAGCACAGACATGGTCTTGTGCATGAGGCATGTCAGTCATGTGTGAAGGATGGTCTGGGCAAAGGGTCAGTGGCAGGAAAAGCTGAATTGAGAACAAGACATCACAGGATAGCTAAGATCTGAATGTAAAGTCTAAAATTAGCTTCATCTCCCTGCCAGATATACATGCATGGGTGCATGAACATGTGCACACGTACAAGGACACATACAGACCTACAAAGGTCTTCCTTTCATACAAAAACATATGAGTACCTGTGATCTGAAACCACTTTCTTTTACATTTGTCTTCAGAGGAAATGGAAATGAAAGCAGAATGGAAGGACGTGAGGCCCTCATCCTTGGAGATTCTACGGAGTCTCCACAGACATTCCTTGAAGAAATCAGGTATGTTTGATGCTAATACTGAGCCTGGTGTTTAGCAAAAGTGAGTCCTACATTTTGTGAGTTGGATACTCACAAAAACATACACACCTAAGTGTGTATGTTAAATTGTCTACATAGACAGCCAGCAGCAATTCCTCCCATTCCTGTACACTCATGCCACTACTTCTATCAAGAAAAGTTGTCTCCTTCCCTTGAATCAAAGCTGTTGCTGTGATTGTTTTGACCAACAGAGTGCAACAGAAGTGATACTGTGTCTTGGGAAGCCTGAAAGTTTCCACATTTGCCTTTTGGAATCCAAGTCTCATTGAAAGAAGCTTGAGATAGACTACTAAAACAAAATGAGAAACAATGTGAAAAGAAACAATTCATTTGCTTATTTTTATAAGGGCTTAGGTGGCTTGACTTCTTAAAAACATGGCTTTCAATTTGAAATAAAAGTAAAATAGTTGTGTTTGTTAAGTGCTAGATAGGGGCGCAACTGCACACTGCCCTGTGAAGTAATGTCTGCATAGCCTACACACAGCTTCTGGAGATAGGCTTTCAAGACTTGGTTAGAGATGCCCTCAAATGTGTATTTGTTTTCAGGATGATGAACGTGATGTTTCTTAGGGAAGCAAAAAGTCAGGACTTGGGTCACATGTTCATCTCTTCTAGTCTTGAATACTTACTTGTATCGAGAACTCATCAACTTCCAAGACAGACGTTCTGTGTAGAACATACTGTATAGAACTATGTAGAACCACTCAAATGGGGAGTGAAGTTCCGACAGAATTCCAGCAGAGCCACAAAATCAGTCCATGTCTCATACACGTTCCATTCTCCATTCACACTAATCACTCCAAAGGAGAATTAAGGTACTAGGCAAAACTCATCAACTTTCTGAAGTCTCCTGGGTAAATGTCAACTGACTGTGAAATATGGACCCTAGTGAAAGAGAGAATGGGGCTCTCCAGAGTCTAACTCATTCCAGCGAAGAAGGATGGGAATGTTGAGGAGGATCCAGGTTCATTGACTTTTTTATCCAGGTTTATTCTATTTCATATTCATCCATTTGCTCATTGCATAAACATATATCTGTTATTGATCAGGTGGAGGCATTGGGAAATGTCTTTAAATACGTTAATGCTCATCTTCAAAAACCTCTACAGAGTAAGTATTTTCATCCCCTTTACAGTCAGATTCAGAGAATAACTTTCCAGTAGTCACCCCTTTCGCCATGGCCAGAGCCAAAAATCTTGCAAGGTCTTTATATTTCAAAGATTATGTTGACTATATTATTGTGTTACCAAAACTTACATGAAATTGAAACATCTAGTTTCACCTGTATTATAATTTGCTTAGTTTTTAAAAATTTACTCACTCCTTATAAATAAATTTATTTTAAGAAACTGCCTAGTTAGCAAGAGAAAAGTCATCATTGTTTAAATATTGTAGCAATATTACTGACCACAAATGGAAAGGAACAATTAAAATAAAGGTGAATTGTTGAGTTTTGGTTAGATAAGAGGCATTTTCAAGGGCTTGAGCCTAAAGTTTGCTCTCCCTGTTATAAAGGAAAACTTGCAAGTGGAACCCAGAGGTCTTAGAAACATACTGACACACGGCTGAGATGTTTTTTCCCCGTTATTTAAATGAGAAAGAATAAAAGAGAATTCAAAGGGCAATGAGTTCTGAACAGGCATTAGTGACCTTTTTGTGGTGCACCATCTAAAAGCACCCCTGTATCACTGTCGGGCAACTGCACCTGTGTATGGCGTTTCTTCTCCTATGAGTTATTTAAACAGTCTTGAAGAGAGACAAAATCCAGACAAATGCCATGCAGTATGAAAAGTATAGTGTCATCATGATCTCCAAACCTTTTTGACCGTGAACCCTCGTAATAAATTTTTGAGCCTATACTCTATACATACATTTATAGTACCACTTTTTAAAGTTATATATGTGCAATGGCATGTTAGTATTTTATGCATCTTGTAAAGCATACAAAACTATACATTTTTAAAAGTATATAAATTTTTTTCCGAATTACTCAAAAGAAGGTCCTGAGTTATCCCATCTGGGAGACTATGGGTTAAGATGGAAAGTTCAGGGAGCACAAAAAGAAGGCACCCAGCTCACCCAGGACAATGAAATGGAACTTCAGACAAGACTTTCTGGAGCAGGGTTCACATGAAATGATTCTGGCATCAGCAAGGTAGAGAATTCAGGACAGAAGGGGCCAACCCCAGTGGGCATCCATACACATTACACAGGCTGCAAATGAGGGAGTGGAGAAATGAAATGGGAGAAAGTGGGGAGGAAAGAAAGCAGAATCTGCTCCTGAAGAGCTTTTCAAACTGAGCTGAGCCAAGGGGCAATGGGGAACCACTGAAGCGTTTCAGCAGGGAGCAATCCAAGCTCCAGAATAGTCTTCCTCCATTCTCATAAATGCACACATGGGTGGACAAAGCCACCCTCACCCTCATGCAAACAAGGAGAAGAACTGCCTGCCCACCAAACGATTCACTTCACAGCAGTCATTTGTGCAGTCATTCGTCACATATTTATTAAGTGCCTACCGTGTACCATTTGTAATGGGTAGTCAGAAGCAAACAAAACATCATAGAGGGGGTGATAGATAAAAAGCAAGTGAAAAATCAAATTCATTCATAATCAAATTGCAGAAAGAAATAATGTGGCTATGAGAGAATTGGAATGGCAATTGGCATTTGAGAAAGCAGTATCCTGAGGTAGGCTTGTCAAGGAAGGTCTCTGGGTAGGAGACAGGCAAACCAAGATGTGAGTGAATTAAAATAAGCAGTCTGTACAGGCGTTGAGGAGGAGTTGTCCAGGGTCTAGGAATGTTTTAGATGTAGAGACTGTGTGAATATACAAAATCTTTGCGTAGTGGAGGAAACCCACAAAGAAGCCTGAAAAGCTGAATTAGAGTGAGGGAGGATGAGAACGCAGATGGTATTTTTTTTAAGATGAGCAGACACTTGATGCTGAGGAATCCATGGGAAGAAAATGAAGGTGTTTGACAGGGAGGAGTGAGTCTCACATTACATTTTGACTTCTTAAAAATTTTTTCAAGAGATGAGGTCTTGCTGTGTGGCCCAGGCTAATCTTGAACTTCTGGGCTCTAGGGATTCTCCTGCGTTAACCTCCCTAGCAGCTGGGACAACGTGTGCACCAACACTGTGCCCAGCTCACATTAAATTTTGAATAGATACATCTGGCTGCTGGGATGCCTGGTGTGTTTGTCCTTGGTCTCCTTCAAGGGAGCTTACTTGGCCAAGGGTGGAAGTGATAAGGAGACGGGTAGATATTTGAGTAAAATATCTACAGAACCTGATGACTGTAAGGGTGGGAAGAGTAGAATTTAGGAAAAGATGCAGAACCCAAGCACACGATGTCCAGAGAGCCCAACTGCATAAAACAGGGAGAGCCTCAGCCTCCAGACAGCATGGGGGCAGGACTGTCTCATGTCACAGCAACAGTGTGCCTCACTGCTTCTGGAAGGAGAGAAATCTCTTGGAGGATTTGGGGTGTCCTCACGTCCAAAATCAAAGGTTGGCTGCTTACATTTTTCTGTGTCTCCAAAAACTTACGCATGCTTGATGCTGCTTTTCTAAACAACATTGAACTATTAAAAATTCTAATGAGATCTGGAAATGTGGTATTGATCAGGGGTATTTTCTTTCTTCATCACTGGGCTCTGGAGCGACTCAGAGAGAGCTCAGTGCAGGCACGAATTATCTTTTCCATCAACATCATTGCCAATAAGGAAGCCACATCTGCAGCACCACTCACAAAGCAGTTTGGGGGACCTCCTGGGAAAGGGGTAGGGTGAACTCCAATTGATTACTCAGGACAGACCCCCCTTTGGTAGGAACTGTCCTCAGGAAGCTGATCTTCAGCCTGATGTAGCCCCAGTATTTGCTTTTTCCTTTGTTTTCTTCTTCTTCTTCTTGCTTCTCCCATTGATCCTAAGTGAATAGCAGTGCTTTGAGCTCTCAGGAAAAAAGGAACTGGCATGTATTAAGCAAAAAAGCATTAGGTACAACTAAGTCCCCAGGTTAGTGGCTTTACATGTCTTACACAGCAGAGCTTCCATGTGGGAAGTATTACCCCATGTTACCAACAGGAAAAAAGTCTGGAGATGTCAAGAGGGGTATCCAAGGGTCTCATGGCTAACAAGTGGTAAGGCCAACAAGACCATGGATAATAAAATCAACAGTGTACATTTTGATAGCTTTGCCATGTGCTAAACAACGGTTTATGTGGTTCACACACACTGACCTAGACAATCCTCACCAAGTCCTCAGGATGAGGCAGTAAGGAGAAAAGACCCATGGCACCCCTATGAGGAAGGTGGTCCTATTATCCCCATAGCCTGAGAACACCCAGGTAATAAGAGCTGGGATTTGATCTCAGCCATTCTGGGCGCACTCTCTGCCCTAGATTTGCTCAAATGTGTACCCTTTTGATTGTACGACTTTGCACACAGAGTCACTTAGAAGACAGTAATTCTAAACCCTTTACGAGGACCTTTGGTGGGAATCAGGAATGAGAGATAATTAAAGAAACACTTTCTATAATGAATGTCACATGGTCCCAACTGCCTGGGTTTGCATGTGTTTGCATATGTCATCCATATGTATACATTTCAAGGGACAGATAGCATGAAGTCCTGGAGGCTTTTCATGTTCTTATGTGTGAACTAGAACACATGGTTGAAGCTTTCTCTCCTCGGTTCCCTCACTGTTAAAATGAGGCTAATTTCTTCTACATGAGCTACATCCATGGAAGTGTTTTATAACATCTAGCGCATAGAGGCATTCAGCAGATGTTGGTCCCTTTCCCACTTCTGAGGAATTAGTGTGTGAAGAAAAGAAAGGTGGAAGAGAAAGAAATGGACACATAGAGGTTTTCTTTGTGTTCAAAATAAAAACACGTCCTGAAGACACAATTCCTAAAGGGGATTTCAAAATGGAGATATAAGAGAACCCAGAGGAATCGGGCAACGTGTGTGAGAAGAACAACTAGAATAGCACAAGAAATATTACAGTGAAAGAATCTCCTATTATTCAGATAGTAGGAAAAAGGGCCTGGCCTGCCAATTTTTTTTTTTCAATCTGCGTATTGCCTCACCCAGACACAATGCAGGCCACCCACCCACAAGTATGATAGGCTGTCAGGCTAAAGAGAATCCCTTCTGTGGGGGGGATGAGTTGGACACCCAGACTGTTACCTATTGACTTATTCAGAGTAGAGATAAACAGAGACATAGAAAGACAATGTCCCCACCCTCCACTGGGGAAGGCTGACCACTGAGCAGCAGAGACAAGAGAAAGGTAAAAAACCTAAGTATAACGTGGGGAAGAAGATACTGCAGAACAAGAAACCAGGAGGGGAGAGTGTGGAGGGAAAAGACTTGGAGGTGAGGGAAATGAATGAGGTGTGCAGGATTCAGAATTCAGGGTGGCTTTGCAGGGATAAGAGTTTTTGGGCAAAAAAGTGTTAAGGAGTTATTGAAAAAATATGGGATAGAATTGTAAATTCTCAAGAGTCTTCCCTTTAAGGCAAAATGAAGCGGTAGGGAGCAGGGAATTTTGTGATGTCCATGATTGCTGACCAATGTAGGATGGCCTCAGGGTAAGGACTTTGTGTCATTTGCCTCATGGCCCCTGCTGTCCAGCACGATGTGGACACTGAGTTGGGGCTCAGTTAGTGTTGAATGAATCAGTGCCTATGGCAGAGGGGAGTCATCTTGATCCATGGCTCCTGCTATCCTGCACCATGAATACAGGGAGCCCAGAATCTCAGCAGCAAGGTGAGGGTGGAGGTGGTTGGGTGGGGGAGACAGAAACCCCCTAGTAGCCAGTGGTGTGTGCTGGCACGACAAGCCCTTTATCGCTTTGCATGCCCACAGGCACCCATTCAGCTGAGGGGGGAAGGTGTGTGCTCTGCACTAGGGCAGAAGAAAGGAGGGGAGGTAGCAGTGGTGGGACGGTCTCTCTCCAAGAGGGCTGAACCTGCCCAGAACTCTCTCAGTCTCATGCTGAACCAGACTATGTGGTTTTCCATCCCCTCTCCCTCCCACAAATAGATCCTTTGGTTGGTCTGTCTTTTGGTTTTCTCAGAGTCAGCTTGGACTCCTAGTGGTCTGTTTGGGGTCACCAAGATGTTAGTCTAACACTATCAAAGACTAGAGTCAGAGATGAAGGACCCATACTGAGTCCTCACTCTGTACGAGACACTGTGCTTAGGGATATACATGTCTTCTCCAGTCTTCAAAATAATCAGAAAAGATGTTGTGTATGTCCATGATGAATTGCATGAAGATCAGAGAAGATTCACAACTTGCTCAAGACAACCTCGCTAATAAATTTGGTCTTTCTGGGTCTTAAATCTCCTCCTATAAAGCCACGTGGACAGGCCCTTTTGATATTAGTTGTTTGGGCGGTGATAGGGTGGTAATGTAGGAATGAGGAAGGTGACAATAATCATTTCCATTACTTTATCATGATAATCCTGACATAATTGTAGATAAGAAATCTGAGACTCAGAGGTTAAATCATTTGCCCAAGATCACAGAGTTGGTAGATGAATCCTTAAAATGCTCCAGAAAACTATTTAGAATGCACCACACTGCTAATACACAGACATAAAGAGAGATTGAAGAGTGGAGGGTGAAGGGTTGAGGTTTAATAAAAAGCACACATTTTCCTCCTACATGCAACATGTGGCACTCAGACAAATTACTACTTTTTATGCAAACCAGTAGATATGTTAGATACGCTGTATGGCCTTACTGCAGCCGTTTTTGGGGGGCTGTTTCCAGGCCTATTTATCTTATTCCACCAACTTGGGAGCTCATCTTAGAGGGTAGGAAGGGGCTGAACAAGTCTAACCAGAGAACCAGCTTGGAGAGGAGCCGCTGGTAGCAGAAGGTATATCTCAGCCATTTAATGTCAGTTTTCATTTCTTATTGATCTATTTTATTTTCCTTTTATAGAAGAGGAGCACCCCTGCTTCTAGCTCATCAGTGGACTTTTAAAGGTTTCCTATTGATCTGTGAAACTCTTGTCTCAGTTTGCATTATCCCTTTCAGAGACACACTTTGCTTTGGGGTCATGTTCTGTATTTAGCTTGCCTTCCCAATATGGCTTCTTTTCTGGGAGCAAAGAGCAGACCTCTCAGGCCCAAGCTTACAGATTGATCTGATGTCGTAATGCTGCTGACACCTGTTTTGGGGCTCCAGGAAGTCTTCAATTCTGAGAAGCAATGGGGAATGTTGGCAGAGGGGTGAGGGTGTAGCAAGGACTCGATGGCTTCATTCCAAAGAGATAAAGTAAGGTTGAAAACAAGAACTTCCATTTAGTGAGCATTTTTTTCTTGCCCCAACCTCACAGCAGCCATGGGAGGAGAAGTTATATTGATGTAGAAACTGAGGCAGAGACAAATGTAGTTGTTTGTGCAGACATACTCAGCTTTAAATCGTTTTACCAGTAATTACCTGCATGTTGAAATAATTCGGCAAAGACTTCACAGAGCTTGTCTATGAAATCCTTGTCTCTAAGATGAGAATTACGACAGAACATTCTAGGGGTGCTATAAGATTCCCATCAGGTAGTATATCTGAGGCCATTTTTAGAGTGTCCAGCACAAAGGGCATACCCAGTGGATACTTGACAAATGAGAAGATGCGTTCTTAAACCCAATATAAAATTCATTTGTCTCCTCGACCCCTGTCATTGAAGAGAAATCCATTATTCTTTCTAAAACTAACACTTCCCATGAAGTGTAGCTTCCAGATGATTTAAAAAAAATTTTTCTGAAAATAGCTAGTCTAGTGCCTGGCATATAGTAGGTGCTCGATACACGTTGGCTGTTTCATTTATTCGTCCACCCTGGCTCCTGAGAAACTGTACGACTTCTGTCTCCGACATCTTCAAATTTCCTTATCCTTTACCTTCAGACACAATCCTCCTCTCTAACACTCTTTTTTTCTCTTTCCAACTTGTTTTCTAGGTTTGGGGGATACAAGCACAGGTTGATTACATGAGTAAATTGCATGTTTCAAGGGTTTGGCACATAGATTATATTGTCACCCATGTAATGAGCATAGTACTCAACAGATAGTTTTTTGATGCTCATCCACCTCAGTATCCGTTGTTCGCTTCTTTGTGTCCGTGTGTACTCAGTGTTTAGCTCCTACTTACAAGTGAGAACATGTGGCATTTAATTTCTATTCCTGCGTTAATTGACAAACACTCCTTATTAACCTCTCTCCAGTTTTTTTTCCGGCTGTACTCCTTGAACTTCATCAGCACAAGCTTTCCTCCTTGCAGCTCACTCTTCTTCTCAGCTTGTAGGAATTGCCTCTGACTTCTCCTAAGCTCCTATTTCTTCAAGGTTCTATTGACCTTTTCATTTCTTGGCATTCAGATTTGTCTTTCTCAGCCTCTCTCAGGGTTTTTATAATGTTCGTTATCCCCTCTTCCTTGACAAAGTGCTGTCCTCTCCTGGTTTCTGGGTCATTTCACTAGTTCATTCATTTATTCACTCACTCCACTATTTCTGTGTGCTTTTGTGTGCTGTACGAGGCACAAGAATTAGACATGGCGACTATTCAAGGAGCTTTGAGATAAGATGGTGTACTCTGGGCTTTCTTCTCTCTTCTCCCCTTACCTGCTATCCAATCCTGAAGGATCCTTTCAGCCTCCCTACAGATGTCATCTTCTCTACAAAGACACCCTGACTATCCTTAGACTGGGACAGTTGTTTCTTTTTGTGTTTATTGTTTCCATTCATTCAGCCTACTTCAATCACTGCCTATATCCCTTGGATTTAAATTCTCTGGTTTTGCCCCCGGCTCACACTGTGCGTTCCTTAGGGTATGGAATAGGCAAGGCTTGGTGAGTGTCTCCTGAGTTGAATGGAATATTGGCAGTAACTCCTCCCTTTCTCCCTTGCTTAATCCATTTTGTTCTGTCCCATAAATGGAGACATGCCTTGAGAAGTTTAATCTTTTCCCTTTATGCTCTTTCAGGTGGCTTGATCATTATAAAACAAGCTGGAAAAGATATACTCTGTTTATTTCATTAGGGTCTTCAGTTATTATCTTGTACACGACCATACAAATAGAAACCTGCCATTCTTTCTCACCTGGGCCCTCAGTACGTCCTTTAACCAGGAACCTCCTTCACTCCAGTCAGTTATCTCTTGCATTCATTTCTCAAGGCTGCTATTACAAATGACCACAAACTGGGTGACTTAGAACAGCAGAAGTTTATTCCCAGTAGCACCAGAGGATGAAAGTCTGAAATCAAGGTGTTGGCAGGGCCATCCTCCCTCCAAAGATTCTAGGAAAGAATCCGTTCCATGCGACTCTCCTAGCAGCTGGTAGTGGCCAGAAATCTTTGGCGTTCCTTGGCTTGTAGCCATATCGCTCCAATATCTTTCCTTCTTACCTCTGTCTGTGTCTGTATCTTCACAAAGACATTAGTCATTGGATTTATGGATTTATGACCCACTCTAAATCATTATGATCTCATCTTTATTTCATTACATCTGCCAAGACCCTATTTACACTTAATCTCACATTCTGAGGTTCTGGGAGGATGGGAATTTTGGGAAGAGTCTATTCAGTGTCCATTCTTCAATCCATCTTGCTACTGAAATTCGATTCCCCAGTCACTGCCTGATCGTACCCTTCCAGGCCTCAGAAACATAAAAACAACTTTAAATGTCCTCACTTCCTTGACCACCGTAAGCTGCCTAAGCAGTCTGTTTTCCAATTATAGTTCACGTTAATTTTATTAACTACTTAGAAAAATTATAACCCTGATAAACTATGAACTCCATGGGATAGAAGTCCAATCTGCCTTCTTTATTTCCATTTCCAAGCACGGTGCACAGCTCGTGTGTAGGTGTTCAATTGCTATCCCTTGAATGAAGACACAGTGAGTTGAGCCTCAGTTTTGAGTCCTCTAGCTGACTTTGAAGACTCCTCCATTACCTGTCACCACACCATCTGCTCCCGTCAGCATTTGCTGAGCAAAAATTAGGTGCTCTCAATAAATACTTGTTGGTTGATTGATCAATCCATCAACCAGGTTTCCTGCTCTGAAGCATTTTTAATCTGGGTCTCCGGGGGGGTGAGGTAAGGGGCATAAGAGGGGTAAAAGATGGGCAGTAGAGACATTTGATCAGCACTCCCACCTTAGACCTTCTGGGCCCTGCCCAAGGTTTCAATTTGCCTGAGAATCCACTTCTAGTCCTTCAAGGAGATAAAAACAATGACCTTTGGAGCTATGGAATGTGGGGTCCAGGTCATGGACATGAAGATTCCTATGAAGAATATGTTCTGAATTAAGATTCACATTTCTCTGCAGAGGAAGTTGGAGAAAGGCAGGGTGCCGAGTTGGAGAGATCCTGGTAACCTGTATTCTCACCTGAGTCACCAGTGGGTCTATGTCAGTGAAGAAAGTTTGTGAAAGTTAGGCTGCATGGCCACACAACGTCTAACACACCCCACCTTGGTGTGACTTGCACCTGGGTATTTAAAAAAGGAGGTTCTAAGACTCTGGATGAGAGTGCCCCTAGAATGAAGGTGAAACTACTGGAAGCAGCTGTTTCTGATGTAGCTAATGATTCTGTCGGTTGGCTCCTGCAGAAAATGTTAAATGTCTATCTAGGCTGCTAACAAAAAACAGAACAGAGGAGAGGTTGGGATACCAGTCACTTTACTGTGAAATTTGATCATAGGCCATCACAGTTGTTACCCACAGCTAAGTCAACTCCCCTCCCCACCTTTACCCCAAGCTGATGTGCCATGAAGCAATGAAGTTGAGACATCCAGTAAGTCGAAAGGCATGTGAATCTACTGTGTTATTTTTCCGTGTTGGTTTTTCTTTTCTAAGTGTCCTAAGTCACCCATCCTCTCAGCACTTATTTTTTTCAGGGATTACAGAACTAAAGATGGCTTTATTTTGTTTCAGTTCCCTTGTATCCATTTCAATAGAATCTCTAATACCACTCATTTTCAGATTTTGTGTGCTTAATAGATTGGGAATATGAGGTCATGTGTCCAAAAAGATAATTATCATTCTGGGTAATGATTGAATGGTTTCATTGTCCTCAAAATATATGGCAGGCAAAAAGGACTTTTGTTACGGCATTACCTGATGTGTGTGTGATTCCCGAAGCTTCACATGACTCAATTTGCCATTCTAGAATAACAAAAAGTTAACTTTGCTACAAGGAAAGTGGAATTTTAATAGCAGATACATCTGTATTATCAGAAAATGCAAGCTATTCAAAAGTCCTATTAAGTACTAGTCCATCAGATCCTGGTGAGTGAGAGTTTATCACATGTGCTTATTAGTTACGGAAATTTATTAATTTCCTAAATTCTCATCACTTGGAGCTTGGAGGGATGAGCAGCACCCCCATGGCTTTCTGCAGTAAAAACATTGGTTAACAACACTTCTTTCACCACCTCCTTTAATTCCTGAAGCCATAGAGGGCCCCAGCTTTGTCCTCTCCCAGTAGAATGTGGATGTGAACTGAGGTCATCATTCCCACAACTCTTTGAATCCCAAAAGGATTGACACAAAGGACTCTGGGAAAAAAAGTTGAGCTTCAGCCAAAAGCAGGAAATATAGGCAATGCCAAGAACTAGGTGTGTAGATTAAATGATGACAAGCAACCTACAACTTTCCTCTTCATTATTTCAACTCATCAAGAGTTGATTGCTGCTGAGCTCAACATGGGCGTCCAAGAGTGGCCCCACTTAGAGGTCTGCCTCATCTGTGTGGCTGTGTAGCATCCATGGGGCTCCAGACTCGCCACTGCTCCTGACCGAACCACAGCCGCACCCAAGACAATAGGGCACTGTGGACGGGGTTTATGTTGCCATCTCTGGCCAAGCATATTTCATTCTCTATTCTCCTCCTATCTCTTCCTCAACATCCCCTCCATCTCTCATCACCAATGTGTCAGTGTAGCATTAATAGTTCAATAATAATCAAAGATGAGACCAATCAGCCAAAAGACCGGATGCAGAGACTCACATGTTTGAATATGAGTCTCACTGCATCACTTACTAGGTGAGTGATCCTTGGTAAGTGACTGAAAACCCACCCCTGCACCACCAAGCTTAAATGTCCTCCAATAGAAAATAGGTAACAATACCACCTGACGCAAGCTGAGATTAAAAATGTACCACATGCCATATTCCAGGGGCAGGGTGGGAAAATAGTCTTTGCTGCTTGAACTTTTGAACCAGGTACCCTCATTGCAATGATAATCTGAAATAAAATTGATGAAGCACTTTCTGCATTATCCAGATGACTCTTTATATTTAAAGAACTGGGCTGGATGTGGTGGCTCATGCCTATAATCCCAGCACTTTGGGAGGCCAAGGCAGGCAGATCATGCGATGAGGAGATTGAGACCATCCTGGTCAACATGGTGAAACCCTCTCTACTAAGATACAAAAATTAGCCCGGCATCGTGATGTGTTCCTATAGTCCCAGCTACTCAGGAGGCTGAGGCAGGAGAATTGCTTGAACCTGGGAGGCAGAGGTTGCAGTGAGCTCAGATCACACCACTGGACTCCAGCCTGGTGTCAGAGCAAGATTCTGTCTCCAAATAAAAAAGCTGCCATTGCACTTTAATGCCAATGATTGCAAACCAAGTTTGCACTATCTAATACTAATTTGATTGGCTCTACTAGTAAAAAAGAATAAAAGGGAAATTAAAATGATGCACTGCTGTCAAATCAATGCCAGTGACTTCATGGTGCCTAGTATTAATGGGGAGCAATTGTGAGACACTTGAGTCATCACAGCATGTGTAGGCATGGTCAACTGTACCTGTACAGCAGCATTGAATACTGCTTTTGTGTAGTAAGTTTTGAATCAGTTTCATCAAAATTATATCACCTGTTGCATTTAATTAACTATGGTTTTGTTTACATTTAATTTATCATTAATTTATTTTGTAGGATATTAACAGCAATAAGCATTGGGTGGCAAAACAGAATTTTTCTTTCCAAATATTTTTTAAAATCATACTAAAAAGAATATTTTGGTCAGATTTTGTCTGTACTGTAAAGGGATTCTGTGCATAACTAAATTGGAGAAGTATTCCAATAACGTACATGAAATTCTACATAGTAAATAACCCATAGAAGATACATAAGAAGTGCTGAGTTTTATTTTTGGGTGTGTGTGTAATGGTGGTGTATGTTCAGCATGGTGGAGGATAGGAAGAATAAAAGAATAATTAATAGTCATAAATCTGTCTATTCATCACTTTTTATCTGCACCTAGTAATAGACTAAGGAAATTGCTTAGATTACCTTTCTAATCTTCATAACTATTTGAAAGCACGGGATATTCTCCACTATATTACATTGCCTTCCTGCCTTCAAGGATCTGACAGTCTACTCAGAAAAGGACTCATGCGTAGAAACCATTCATCTGGGGCTACGAATGTCAAATGCTGAAAGAAAGGTGTATATGAGCTCTAAGAAGAGAGGGATCTGTCAGGGTGGTTTTCTGGAAGGTTTCATGAATTGAGGGTCAGATATGGATTGACAGCATTGCAGGAATGTTCCATCTGTCCCACCAGACTCATTGTTCTGCACCCTCCTCTGGAACCCCAGGAAGCAGCTTTCATAGATGATAACAGTAGCTTCTCTTGCCACCTGCCTGGCTTCCCTTTGGGCTCTGCCAAAGGGATGCCATCTTCTTCTTTTACAGAAACTTGAAAAAAAGATTTCTCCTTCCAGAGGTCATTTTCTTCTGGAAGTCTCTGAGTTTCATGGTCAGCTCACTAGTGGGACTGGCAGTCTAGAATGGAGGGCCCCGTGATGGTTCCAGAGCAGTTTCAGAGTGATTTGCATGGTCATGCTTTGCATACATTTAACCTCTCAATTGCATGCCATGAAGAGGTGTATCCACTGGTGTTCCCTTAGGAAATGCAGCTTTATCATGACTGTGTAATGTGGGCACGTAAGATAGCTACCTGCCAACATCCGAAAGTTGGGTGAAATCAATCACAGGAGAAGCCAAAACCTTGGCAAAAGCATGAATAAGACACAGGAGGGTGGAAAGACAGAGGTCTGGCTATTTATTCCTTGGTATCCCCCTTCTTGACAAGTTGGCTATTCTCTCTACTGAAAGCCAGAAGCTGGGTGGGAATGTACTTCCTCAACCCCCATCCATGCCACTGTTTCTTGTTTATTCTTCAAGTCCTGCCCTCACCTCAGTTAAGTATCTCTTTAGTGGCTTGGCATGGTAGCTCACACCTGTAATCCCAGCACTTTGAAAGGCCAAGGTGGGCAGATCACGAGGCCAAGAGATTGAGACCATCCTGCGCAACATAGTGAAACCCCCCCTCTACTAAAAATACAAAAATTGGTGTATCGGTGGTGTGTGGTGTGGTGGTCCGTGCCTGTAGTCCCAGCTACTCGGGAGGCTGAGGCAGGAGAATCAATTGAATCCATGAGGCAGAGGTTGTGGTGAGCCGAGATCATGCCACTGCACTCTAGCCTGGCTACAGAGTGAGACTCAGTCTCATAAATAAATAAATAAATAAATACCCCATTAGTAAACTCGCCTTCCATTACCCAGTTTTCATATGCATGTTTTCCTCTAGCCACTGCCTGATACACGAAGGGATGGGGTGATGGGGACCCCATACCAGGGATCTCAGGTGGGTGGTGGATGGCGGCTCAGCTAGGCAGGTGCAAGATATGTTAAGGTGCAACGAATGGTGAACACCGAATAAAAATAATAATTATGAGTATTAGCATTTGCAAGCCTGCTTCTACCTGACCAGAAACTAGGATCTTTAGCTCCATAATTTAGAATCCCTGTGACACCATAGCATTACCATTTCCATTTTCCGTGGGAGGAAACAGAATCCCTGTTTAAGCCTAAGGCAGTTCAGCTGTTAAATGGCATGGTGAAAATTCAACTGAGGGTCTATCTAATTCTCTCTCTGGATGCTCATTGAGACTTCTGTCAACCTCTCGGTGGCAGAAACAGTCTGAGGAGAATAAGACAGATACTGGGCCAAGTACCCTAGTAAGTATCCGAGTATCTGTTGAGGGGACTCAAAAGGAAGAAAAGATCTTATTCCACCTACCCTTAGATCAAGAGGGTCCTCTCTCAGGCCACCCCTTAGAGAAAGGGCTAGTGGAGCATCTCTTTTGTACAAGGGACTTCCTCGAGCTCCTTTAAACTGCAGAAAGCACCCTACCATGTTAACTGGAACGCCCTTGCTAAGTGCAGCCAGAATCAGACTTTAGAAACACTCTGGGCTTCTCTGAGTTCATAGCTGTCCATCTTGCACCTGGCTGGCCTGCACGCCTCCGGAACCTGAAGTCTGGCCAGCAGCAGTATCTGAGCTGGGGCCCACCTGCTCCTTGGAGAGCTGAAGTCTCCAGAATGAGCATGCCTTAATGTGATTTCCTTGTGGTTAGGATGCTGAAAAGGCCTAGTGTGGCTCTAGGAGAAAATCATGGCATCAGTCATGCAGACCTGGCAAAGAATATGCTGGAAAACCTGACCATGTGACAAGCTTGAAGAGAAGGAAATAACTTTCTGTATCAATACAATTTATTGTCTTTTCAAAGGTTTTCTTTACATGTTTGTTATTAGATTTCTGGGAAAGATAGTACAGTTTAGTGAAGGGGGTGAAAAACACAGTCTGCCATCTTGAGTTTAGCCTAGGAGTTTTTGTCTGTATTTCTGTATAAATATGTATACACATTTTTATTGTAAAAGTGTAGGTCCTGTTTACTTAACATGCGGTCCATGGACGGATAGCCCTGACATCACCTGAGAATGCATTAGAAATGTGTAACATTGGGCTGACCCCAGATTTACCAAATCAGAATCTGCATTTTAGCAAGATCTCCGGGTGGTGGAAGGACACAGAGATTATAAAGCTGAGCAGTGTCCAAAGGTGTGAAGGTACCGTGAATAATTTCATTAATCTCCTTTTAGCTCAGAAAATTATCGTTTGTCTAAATTTTCATGATCACATGCTATAATATAGTGAAAAATGCTACAAAATAGCCTTTTGCATTCAACTTCATACAAATAGTAATGACGGTGATCACCATTATTACTGTGATTGATTGAGTGCTAATTACATGCACTGTGATGAAGGCTTTGCAAGAATTATCTCATCTCATCCTTACGACGGCCTCCTACAAAGGAGCTATGTCTCATTTAGAAGTGATGTTACAGAGGCATGTTTTAAATAAAGTATTTCAAATAATTATGATATTTTAAATATTGATACTACTTTGACTGATGATAATGGCGATGGCACGTATTGGACACATGCTACAGAGACAGTAATAACTGCTTTATGTTCATTTCCTAAATCTGAACTTCAGAGGCCGAAGAGGCAAGTGTTATTACTAACCCTCTTAAAAATCGGGGTAAACAAGCTCAGAGATTAAAAATCTTGTCCAAGGTCACATCTCAAGATCACTGCAGAATCCCCATCTGGATGCAGGCTTGCCTGGTTACACCGCTCGCAGTCATCAGGGTGCCTGAAGAGGAATGTGGCATTTTGCTTTCAGTTCTTCAGTGCATCCTTGGGGCCTCACCTCTCTGTCATTGTTGAGCGCCTAGGCAGCCCATTCTTCTCCCAAATCCTTTGGGTGGGAATAGAGAAGGGGATTCATGACAGTGCCTCCTCGGGGGGATGGGCTTAGAGGACAGAGGATTTGTTCCTAATCACATATCTACACAGCAGAGCTGCAGGCATCAGAATCCTCAGACATTCAGACTGGCCAGCCGCGTGGCAACCATCCCAGGACTTTGCAGGGAACAATGGGCACTGAACTGCAGGTGACCCGACCTGCTAATCGCTCCCTGATTACCAGCTAATCAGTGCCTTGTTTGGGACACTGAATCCCAATTCCCTTTGGACTGGGCTGGGCCTTGGCAGGCAGTCACCTGGTTAATGTGGCAGGGGCGAGGCAGGCGGTCATATGCTCCAGTGCACGGAGTGGCCAAAGGCCGCCTTTGGGGAAATGGTTGCAGAGTCTGTCTCTCCCTCTGGTCCTGGGCAACCACAGCATTTGCCAACAGCCTGGAAGTGAATCGAGGTGGAGACATAAAGGCTGATGCCTCCTTCCTGAAGCCTGTGGAAAAAACAAGTTTGATCTGTAAAGGCACAGATAAAACAAAAGTGTTCTTTTTATAGAATTCCTCAAAAGAAGGTATTACATGGAAGGGTGAATTAGCCACCAGCAAGACCCCCATAGCCACCACCTCCATAACCAGTATCGTTACCACCTCATCACTCTTATCACTTCCACTGTCACCATAACCACCCCACCCTCATCACCACCACCACCTCTACCACTACCATCAACATTACCATCATAACTACCACCAACAATGCTTTCACCCCACCCCCACCCTCACCACCACCACCACCACCACCGCCACCACTACCATCACCACCAACAATGCTTCTACTTCCACCCCCACCCTCACCACCACCACCACCTCCACCACCGCCACCACTACCATCACCACCAACAATGCTTCTACTTCCACCCCCACCACCACCTCCACCACTACCACCACCACCACCACCACCACCACCACCTCCACCACTACCACCACCACTACCATCATCACCAACAATGCTTCTACTTCCACCCTCACCTTCACCACCACCACCACCTCCACCACTACCACCACCACCAACAATGCTTTCACCCCACCCCCACCCTCACCACCACCACCACCACCTCCACGACTACCACCACCACCAACAATGCTTTCACCCCACCCCCACACTCACCACCACCACCACCACCACCACCTCCACCACTACCACCACCACTACCATCAACACCAACAATGCTTCTACTTCCACCCCCACCCTCACCACCACCACCACCACCACCACCTCCACCACTACCACCACCACCAACAATGCTTTCACCCCACCACCACCACCACCACCACTACCATCAACCCACCAACAATGCTTCTACTTCCACCCCCACCCTCACCACCACCACCACCACCACCACCTCCACCACTACCACCACCAACAACAATGCTTTCACCCCACCCCCACACTCACCACCACCACCACCTCCACCACTACCACCACCACCACCTCCACCACTACCACCACCACCAACAATGCTTTCACCCCACCTCCACCCTCACCACCACCACCACCACCACCACCACTACCACCACCACTACCATCAACACCAACAATGCTTCTACTTCCACCCCCACCCTCACCACCACCACCACCACCACCACCTCCACCACTACCACCACCAGTACCATCAACACCAACAATGCTTCTACTTCCACCCCCACCCTCACCACCACCACCACCTCCACCACTACCACCACCAACAACAAATGCTTTCACCCCACCCCCACCCTCACCACCACCACCACCACCACCACCTCTGTTACTACGAACACCATCATTACCACACCACTACCACCACAGTCACCACCCCCTCCCCCACCGTCACCTCCACCACCATTACCATCACCATTACCATCACCACCACCCCACCCCCACCTCCACCATCACCACCACCACCGTCATCATGCCCTCTCAACACCAGTGCTGCCGCCACCAACTCCATCACCACCACCACCACCTTCACCACCCCTACTTCTGTCCCTGCTGCCGTACCACTACCACCACCATAGCTGTTATTATTGTGATAGCTACCACTCCTAACACTGCTGTCACTGCTACAACCATTACTACCACGATTATCTCTTTTATCACCACCCGCACCACCCCACCAGCACTACTTCTACCACCACTAACACCATCACACCACTACCATCACCACCACCAATGCTTCTACTTCCACCCCCACCCTCACTACCACCACCACCATCACCACCACCACCACCTCCACCACTACCACCACCACTACCATCACCACCACCAATGCTTCTACTTCCACCCCCACCCTCACCACCACCACCACCTCCACCACTACCACCACCACCACCACCACCTCCACCACTACCACCACCACTACCATCACCACCACCAATGCTTCTACTTCCACCCCCACCCTCACCACCACCACCACCTCCACCACCACCACCACCTCCACCACTACCACCACCACTACCATCACCACCACCAATGCTTCTACTTCCACCCCCACCCTCACCACCACCACCACCTCCACCACTACCACCACCACTACCATCACCACCACCACCACCACCTCCACCACCACCACCATCACCACCAACAATGCTTCTACTTCCACCCCCACCCTCACCACCACTATGCCAGCCCCACCATCACAACCACCACCACCTCCACCACCACCACCACCACCACCACCACCATCACCACTTTTGCCATTACCATCTCCACCCCCCACCCCCCCACCATCATCACTGCCACCGTCATCACCATGCCCTCTCAACACCACTGCCGCCACCACCATCTCCATCACCACCACCTCTGTTACTACGAACACCATCATTACCACACCACTACCACCACAGTCACCACCCCCTCCCCCACCGTCACCTCCACCACCACCACCACCACCATTACCATCACCACCACCCCACCCCCACCTCCACCATCACCACCACCACCGTCATCATGCCCTCTCAACACCAGTGCTGCCACCACCAACTCCATCACCACCACCACCACCTTCACCACCCCTACTTCTGTCCCTGCTGCCGTACCACTACCACCACCATAGCTGTTATTATTGTGATAGCTACCACTCCTAACACTGCTGTCACTGCTACAACCATTACTACCACAATTATCACTTTTATCACCACCCGCACCACCCCACCAGCACTACTTCTACCACCACTAACACCATCACACTACTACCAGGTCCACCACCTTCAATTACTTATTACCATCACCACCACCAAGAACAATGGAAGCAACACCATCACTGCTGTCACCACCACCACAACACCACCACCACAGCTGTCATGGCTACCTCACGTTGCCATATCCTACGAAAGCAGTTTAGAGTAGTGTTTTTAAAACACTGATCTGACAGCCACACAAACTTAGGATCTATTCCAGGCAGTACTAGTTGTTTGAGTTTAAATAATTAACCTTTGAAACTTAAATTCCCCTAAATTAAAAAAAAATAGACACAGTAATAGAATCGGCTCCCAGGGATGTGGTTCACATGGAATATTTATCACAATGCTTGGCCCATAACTCAATGAAAGTTCACTACCTTTACTATCATTATTTCCACCCCAACTCCTTTTTAATACACAGCTGCTCCTCTGGCATTTTTGCTTGGAAATGGGTTGAGGAAAGGACAATTTATCCCTTTACTCCTAAATCTCATGGGACCTTCTAGGCTGCCTTACATCCCTTAGAAGCAGGGCCCTGGTGAGGGCAGTATGGGCTGAAGAAAGTTCCAGATTTGGACTCAGCTGTCTGGGTTTGAATCCAGATCTGCATTTTAAAAACTGTCTGACCTTTGGAGTATCTCTGTCCTCCCAGAGACTTCCTCTTCTAAAAAATGGGGAATGATAATCTTTTCCTTGAAGGATTTGGGCACTATCCCATGAGATAAGATAGAGAACAGCCCCAGCGGATCATGGACACAGCGTAGGTACTCAGCGCGTGGAGTTGCCTTTCATTTGCTGATATTTCAGTTTTGAGTAAATAATTATCAGGAAGTGGACAATGTATGAACTGCACTAGGGAAACTTCTACTGGGAAATAAAATCCAGTCTTTCTCTCTCCCATGCTGAGCTGAGCCCGACACTCTGACCAGTTCTCCGGGTGTACTGCACAGGTCTAATAAAAGGCACCTTTGCCCGGTTGCTTCAGTTCTAGGAAGCTGTTCAATGTTTGACTATATTTCTCCATCCTCATTTGAAAACAGTTCATCAGGTTAGTTCGGTTGAATTATCGCTCCTTAGGAGTTTTCCAAACCCTGGATTTCCTTTAGAGAGAGCTGGATTCTGTTCCATTCTTGGAATTCAGCTCCTTGCCCCTCTCTGTGACCCTTGATCACAAATGCAATAAAAATATCCTGCTGTCTCCTGCACTAGGAGAGGACTCCCTGGCCTCCTGCTTAGAGATGGAATCTCATATCTTGTGATTTTTATAGCAAGAATGTTAGACAAGCTTTCTGTTTTCCTTCTTCATTTCTGTAGTTTAGTCACTGACATTTTGAGCTGACATTAGCAATAATGGATACTCCTAAAAGTATGTGTATGGTAAGAAAAAGAACGGGGAAAATAATCTCATTCTATCCAATCGCATTTGGCTCCGCCATACCCTGTATGATATATGAAGTGTTACTCAGTAGACTGTGTAACACTTTCAGCACAATTCTATGCATGACCACTTAGGACAGACTACATACAGGGAGTCAAGGGACAGGGAGACAGTGGTGAGTTCTGAACCCACATAAACAAATGCCTTAGAATTAACTTTAGCAAATGCAGCACCTGGCTGGGGCAATTCTTGAGTCTCCTGAGGAACATCAGAACAGGTAGAATGTTAGCCAGAGATGTAGTGTTGCATGCTCAGTTTTCTTTCTTGTAAAAGTCTAGATTCTGCTACCAAGTGAGAAAGGAAGGATGCAGGAAGGAAAATTTATTGGCAGATAGTCCATGAAGTCTATTTCGAATAGTTTCAAATTTCACCCCCATCTCTACAGTCTTGAGTCTTCTGTCAGGATGAACTGACCCCTCTAATTCTTCACCTACCTGTGGGTAGAATCTAAAGTCGTCTTTGTGCCAACTGCCACATCAAGGGTTTTATTGCCATTTAATTCTCCCAGCAACCCTGATTGCTTGCCTTTTATTATTTTTTCACCCAGTACTGCATTTTTTAAAATCTTCACGCACTTCTAATTCATGTTTCCAGATAACTGTTTCTAACTGCTGTGTGGTATCCCATAAAGGTCATCTCTTCAATTTTCTTCCCCATTTCCTCAGCTAAGGACCCCCTGGTTGCCTCTCTGGCCCAGCAATCACAGGTCGTGGCTGCATAAAATCCTCTTAGATTCCCTCTTCTGTACCCAAGTGAGGATTCTTTGGGATATTCTAAAAGGGGAACTACTAATTCGAATGTACATAGATGCTCAGTTTTTGTGAGCTTATTCTTTAGATTGACTTCTATAATCCTAAGAGTTGGACATGAAGAGTCATGTGTTCTCACATTTTAGACTTGGCATTATCTCCCATGTTTAGCAATCTGATGTGTATAAAGGTATATCTCATTGGATTTCATTTGCTTTTCCCTGATTTTGAGCTTTGTATCATTATGTGAACCAGTGGAGTTTTACCTCTATGATTTATCTGTCATATTCTTTGCCTCGGTTTATTTTTGCTTGTTTGTTTTTTTAATTATTATTATTATTTTTTGAGACAGAGTCTTGCTGTGTCACCCAGGCTGGAGTGCAATGGCACAATCTTGGCTCACTGCAACCTCTGCCTCCCAAGTTCAAGTGATTCTCCTGCCCCAGACTCCTGAGTAGCTGGGATTATAGGCATGTGCCATCATGCCAAGCTAACTTTTGTATTTTTAGTAGAGACAGGTTTTAACCATATTGGCCAGGGTGGACTGAAACTCCTGAACTCAGGTGATTCATCCTCCTCAGCCTCTTAAAGTGCTGGGATTCCAGGCATGAACCACTGTGCCTGGCCCTTTTTAAAAATTATTATTACTAATTTATAAGAGACAGGAGTTTGTTCTGTTGCCCAGGCTGCAGTGGATTAGTGTGATCCTAGTTCACTGTAGCCTTGAACTCCTGGGCTCAAGTGATCCTCTCACCTCAGCCTCCTCAAGTAGCTTGGACTACAGGTGTATCCACTACACCTGGCTAATCTTTTTACTTTTATTTCTGTAGAGACTGGATCTCACTCTGTTGCTCAGGCTGATCTTGACCTACTGACCTCAAGTAATCCTCCCACCTGGGCCTCCAGTAGTGCTAGGATTACAGATAGGAGCTGTCATACCTAGCCCTTTCTGATGAATTTTACAATCCTTTTTTTAACTTACAGGTTACCCTCATAAATCCTGTATTGATTCTTAGTCAGTTGTAAATGTTGCAGATCTTGTGTTTCAGTTTTTAACTTCATTTTTACTGTCTTTCATCAAAAAGAAATCCTCAGCTGTTGTGTCATCAAACGCATCAATGTTTTTTGCCTTATATTTGGTCATTTTAGGTCTTCTTTAGAAAGTTTCTTCCCATCTCTAAGTTGTGAAAACACTCTTCTAAATTTTCTTCCATTAACCATATAAGTTTTCCTCTCATATTTGATACCATATGCATGTGGAGTCTACCTTTGTGTACTATAGAAATATAGATGTTATTGCTTTCCATATGGTAAGCCAGTTTCTCGGTACCATCTACTAAATAATCCAACCATTCCCAATTATTTTTAAGCCATGTTAAACATATTTCAAGTCCTCATGTATAAATAGGCCTGTCTCCTAGGCCTCTGTTCTATTCACTGGTCTCTGTTCCCAAGCCAGAACCGGACCGATTTTATGATGACAGTTTTGCAGGAGGTCAGTATTTTGTAGGGTACGCCCCTCCTCCACGTTCCTCTTCTTCGCAGTTGACCTAGCTCTCTGGGGAAACTTTACTCTTCTGTATCCACTTTGCCATTAATTTTTTTCTGTATTCTACAACAATAAATTTTTAAAAATACATGCAGCTGGAGTTTTTATAGCAATTGCATTGGGTTTGCTTTTCATCCTTTAAATTAAACAAGATGTTTTTCTTCAGGTGTTGTTCAGGTGTAAGCCGAGTCTTGGAGACGTGCTCTCATTTCACGTTTTGAGTCAAGGGTAAAGGGTGAACTGCAGGGGCACCGGCTCTTTTCTCCTGATCAGCACTGTGTCAGGGTGTCCAGAGAAGCCTTAGATTTGGTGCTTGCTTGGGGTAGTTCTGTTAACGCCTGTTCCCTTCTTGAGTCATGACTCTGCTCAGGAAACTGTGCCTCAGGGCTCAGATTTCCCCCCATTTAAACTTGTGGCTTCTTGGCCTGGAGCTTGTTCCCTTCCCAAAATGTTTGTTAGTGCGGTGGCTTTTTATGGCAGTTTATGGAAAAATTAAGGGGCGGGGGAGATGACTGTATTCTGCAAACCAGCCCGTCTTTAACCTTCGTTTACTGGAATTCGAGTCCTCTGCATACCTTGTTAGCAGAAAAAAAAAACTTCAAATATATTTTTTTTCCATCCAAGCTCACAACTGGAATGTTCTTTACCTCTTAACTCAGGCCAGGACAAATGTGGCCCAGGCTCAGAAAAACAACCTCTTAGTTAAAAGGGTTGTACGGCAGCCTTTGCACAACATTTAAGACTGCAGTTATCTACATGTGGATCTGGAGGGCCCTGGCCTGTGAGAATCAGAGGACAGAGGCCACTTCATCCTGCAGAGTTGCTCAGGCAGACCGTGTAGGTGAACTCACCCCTCAGTCCCTGAGCCTCTTTCCAGCTTTAAAATCATTCCTGCGAAACTATTGGATTAGAAAGGAGCCCTCCAGAAGGTGGCAGTTTCTCTGCGTTTGGAAAAGGGGGCCAGGAGAATTAAGATAAAACCTTGTCTCATATAAAGGGTGGGAAGTCAGAGATATTAGCTGTGGTACTAGCAGAGGAAGAAAGGCCAAAACAAGGTCTTCCAGACATGTCATGTTTTTCTTAGAACTAGGGCCTATATTACACACAAATTTGAGATTATCTCCGACATTTATCTAAAATTATCTGTGGTTTTCAAATGAAAAACATTTAGGGGTGGATCAGATAAGAAGAAGGCCTATTTATAATAAACTTGCCATGGGGAGGAAAATGGAAGAGGAAAAGCAAGAGTGAGAACAAGAACGAGAGCGAGCGAGCGAGAGAGAGAACGAGAGAGAGATGCTTTAAAATGATACTGAACATTCTTGCGGCACCATAAGCCATAACTCTGACTCTCTTTTCCTGCCTTTTCTGAATAACAGAAAAGAGAGGAGAACTTTTATCCTGATCATCTGTCTGCTGTCGTTTCTTAGAGAAAATTCTGTTCCCAAGTGGAATGCTGAGTTTCCATCTCACTCTAGATAGAGCCAGAATTGGGTTACAATTGTTCTGAACCACTGAGTGTGGCACAAGTCAAATGTTTGTTCCTAGAGTTTGAGTTATTCGTCAGTGATGTCTGGCTCTGAAATGGTTATTTATAGATTGGAACGACCTGGAGCGGGCAGCAGAGTTAGAAATGAGGAAAAGGACAGAATCTAGCTGAAGAGGCTCTGGAAGATACCATTTGATGTCTGAGTGCTTGAACTTGCAAAGAAAGCATATGAGTACACACTAGCATTTGAGCTGTTCATTTTAAAGAGAATAAAGAATATACTGCTATTGTCATTTTACAGATGAGGAAATTGAGACTCAACAGGACTACCTGGCTAGAAAGAAAATGAGACAGAATTTCAAGCAGGCCTGAGCTTAGAATCTACTTTTTTTTTTTTTTTTTTGGAGATGGGGTCTTACTTTGTCACCCAGGCTGGAGTGCAGTGGTATTAGGTTGGTGCAAAAGTAATTTCAGTTTTTGCCATTTAAAAATGGGGCCTGAAACTGCGATTAGTTTTGTACCAACCTAATGCAATTACTAGAGCTCACTTAAGCCTTGATCTCCTGGGCTGGGCTCAAGTGATTTTCCCACCTCAGCCTCCCAAGTGGCTGGGACTACAGGCACGCACCACCCTGCCCAGCTAGCCTGTGTGTGTGTGTGTGTGTGTGTGTGTGTGTGTGTGTGTGTGTAGATTTGCCATGTTGCCCAGGCTGGTCCTGAACTCTTGAGCTCAAGCTATCCTCCTGCTATAGCCTCTCAAAGTTCTGCGATTACTAGCATAAGCCACTGCACCCGACCCAGAACATACACTCCTAACTGCCACACCAATTGACTGCTATTCAGCCATTTTTATTTCTATTGCAGTTAGCATAGTTTCACTCTGCACACAGTATGTATAGATAATGATTCCAGGGAAAAGACAGTCAGATTTAGGGATGTGTGTGTTGAGGGCGGGAAGTATTCATAGGAGAAACTCTTGAGAGCCACCATCTATGGAGCACACAGTCATTGACAGCTGCTGCATGCTACTGCAGGTAATCTTAATAAGATTATTTATGTGATTGCATGGGTGTTACTGCATGTAATCTTCCTTGTGTTATTGCCTATAACAAGTCATCTATTTCCATGTAGTCTTCATAACTGTGTACAAAAGGCCATTTTAGAGATGGAAAACTGAGGCTGAGAAGGGGTAATTGTCCTACTAGCCAGAGATTTAGCCAGGGTTTGGACTGGAAGTGGAAGGCAGAGGACCACTTACTTTTCACTACACCATAAATGCTCCTCACCGCTGAGGCGTGTCAAATATCAGATATCTCCAGGAACCTCAGGCTGTGTCTCAACTGTTTTTGCTTTTTTCCCTCTTAGACACATGTTGGCAAAGAACAAACGATCCCAAACACCAAACAGCAAAGTCAGAAACATTTAACCCGCATATTTCTAGACTTTCTGGCAGAGACCAATCTCTTGTGTCACCTTTGTTCCTGGCTAGAAAGAAATGGCATGAAAAGACAGTTTTTATCACCTCTTTGAGCTCTAAACCATGTTTCCTGTGCACTTAGCAGATCTTAATAGAAACCAAGCAGTTGTTTTAGGCATCTATACTCTTAATGCCCTAAGTCAAGTGCCCAGGTGGTTAAGAAAACTGCAGCAAGAGAAACATTTTACAAATATCTCAACGCAAGATGAAGTGACCATCGCTAATTCAAAGAAGCAGGCGTATTTGTTAAAGGTTGAAAAGAGGTGAATCTGACAAGATTCCAACTCAAGACCACTTTTGCACAAATACAGTCATTCCTCTAGCAAGGTTGTGTTTATCTGGTCATTAAAAAAAATTAAAACGACTTTTACTTTCGGCTGTCTGAATAAGAACTGTTTTTCCAGCTGTGCAGTCTAAGGAGGATACAACAGGCCTGGTTTGGTTATATTTTTTCCAGAATAGGAGGAAAGTTTCCTATACAACTCTGCTTGGGCTAAGCTGCATACTGAGCAGCTTATTTATACTGTTTTATCACACACCTGTTTGGATATGGGCTGTGTTCTGGTATTTAAACATACCATTTCTTGCCAATTGCTTTATCTTCAGAGTCCTGTGGTTTTGCGCTGCAAATGTTTCTTATTAACTGAGAAACACCAATTGCTCCATGAACATTATTAGCAAGGACTAAGATAACTTAATTGTTACTTACTTCAAACATGTTATCACTGAAGAATTATATCCAAGAAATCTATTCAAAATAAGGTAGAGGCCATTTCACTATACTTAAGGGGGAAAAAAGAGTAAGAAAAGCTTTTTGGAATATAATCCTTTAATAAAGCATTTAAAAAAAAAAAAAAGCCCCCTGCTTATTTTGAGCTAGTATATTGCAATGGAAGGAAAACACTGCCATTCTACTCTGTGATGGGCTATTTTACCCACTAGAAAGTTCTCTGATACACAGGTGGCAGCCTGAGAATTTGGACAAAAGCTCTGACTCCACTCACATGACCTGCTCTGAATCACTTAAACTCTGGCTACTTCTCTTACTCTATCAGTAAAATGTGGGTCATAATAGCTATCCAGTAATTAGATCATTCAAGTCAACCCATAGATATTAAATAGCTGTGATGGGATAAAACTTGGTCTTGGCCCTGGGGTACAGAGATGAATGAGACAAAGTCTTTATATTGAGAGAAATTCACAGTTTGTAATCCTGCACATAGTAGGCCTCTATTCTATGTTAGGGGAATCTGAATATATATGTGTAGATTCATTAATAGGTAACTATAAAGTCAAAACAGAACTTGTAGAGTTGAATCCTACCTTTATGTGAAGAGGTTGGTTTTATCATGCAGCTAAAAAGCTGACTAAAATACTAGCTTAACAAACTCCATTAGTTAGCTATAGCTGTGTAAAAAACTGTCCCCAAAGTGTGATAGTTTTTTAAAAAATAGGCACTTAACTGCCCACAATTTCTGTAAGTCAGAGCCCACATGTGGTTCGGCTGCGTGCCTCTGCCTTAAGGTCTCCATAGAGCTGCCATCTGTTTGCTGTCCAGGGCTGCAGTCTCATCTGAAGGCTCAACTAAACGGAGATCTTCTTCCAAGCACAATCAAAGAGCTGTTGGCATTATTCAGTCCTTTGTGGAGGCTGCTGTACTGAGTACCTTAGCTCCTGGCTGGCTGTTGGCTAGAGGGCATTCCCTCAGTTTCTTGACATGTGTGCCTCTCCATAGGGTCGTATATAAAGAGGCAGCTAGTTTCCCTGAGTAGGAGGGAGTAGCAAAAAAGAAGCTAGGTTCTCTGTGTAACCTAATTTTAGAAGTGACATGTCATCACTTTTTTGATCGTCTATGTACCAGAAGAGAGCCAATAGATCCAATAACCCACAGTCATGGGGAGTGGATTACACAAAGTCAGGACTATTACAAGGCAGTGATATCTGGGGCCATCTTAGCAGCTGCCTACTCTGCAAGTGGAAGCTACAGTGGGTAAAGACCCATCAGCAGCCTCAACCCTATCTCAGTATAATGGGGTTTCTTCCATAGGGTCTCTGCTTTCTGACACAGCAAGGCAGCCCTCTCCACATCTGCATGAGAAACTTGTTTCACTTGCAGGGCAAATCTGCTGGGATGCAACCACAATGACCTCTCCTGAAACCATTTCATGGAGGTATCTCCAAAGAGGAGCCATCTCTGCACCTAGCAGCTCCCATCATATCCTGAGATGATGGTATGGGGATAACACAGCCCCTGGGCTGTGGTCCTGGGGGTCATCTTCTTCTCCTCTCCCTTCAGCATGGATCTCTTTTATCTTTTGAAGCCTCAGTTGTGAAATAGAAATACTGGACAACTCTTACTTCATGTAGTTGTGAGGATTACATAACATAAGCAGTTAACATAAGTGCATATTGAGTCTTTCAGGTTGCAGGTCCCCTGTACTCTAAAACTCACCCCTGCTTTCTGGATTTTACAATGTCACAAAGAAGACAAATAATCACTGCTTGATAGCATAATTATGAGACAAATAATCATAAGGCAGAAATATGAGCATGGATTATATGGGCCAATCAGAATGGATGTTGGCTGTAACCTCAGATCAGGGATCTGGAAGTCCACTGTGGTGCCAGACAATCCACTTTTAGTTGCTTGATTTTGGAGTAATGGGGAGTGGGCAAAAGGTAATGTTCTGGAGAGGGCCAGTGTGGCCAGGGCTCGACACTGGGGGCTCAGAGTAGTAATAAATCATTGACAGTTACAAAAGTATTATCTTCAATGTTTTAACTGGTAAGCATACAGTGAGGTGCACAGTTTTACTGTCTGCCATCAGCTCTGAGAATGGGCATGGTGGGAATAGAGGGTGAAATGACCTCACTTGCTTAGAGGTTGTGAGAACACCTTCTCTGACAGAGACTATAGTATAAAACAGGAAGATAAGTAGAGGTTGTGAAGGGGAAAAGAAGCGAGAAAAGCATTTTATCACAAGAGAACTGCCTGTGCAGACATCCTGAGACTAGAGAAGGCATGACATATTCAGAGATCCGAGAACCATATGGGGACACTAAACTAGGGAGAACAAGAGACAGACTGCGGCCACTCTAAGTCACGGGAAGGATTTGGACTTTTACAGGCTAGAAAGAAAAGAAGCCACTGAAGGGATGTAAGTAAAGGCATGATGGTATCAGCTTTTCATTCTAAGAGATCATTCCAGCTAAAGATCCCAGCACATAAACAGCGTAAGAATTATTATTCCATGTTTCCTAGTTAGTTAAAGAACACATGGGGTCAGGTACAGTGACTCACACCTGTAGTCCCAGCACTTTGGGAGGCTGAGGTGGGTGGATCACGAGGACAGGCGTTCAAGACCAGCCTTGCAAACATGGTTGAAGCCCTGACTCCAGTGAAAATATATAAATTAGCCGGGCATGGTAATCCCAGCTACTCGGGAGGTTGAGACAGGAGAATTGCTTGAACTGGGAAAGTGGAAGTTGCAATGAGCCGAGATTGTGCCATTGCACTCCCATCTAGGCAACAAGAGGAAGACTCTGTCTCAAAAAAAAAAAAAAAAAAAAAAAAAAAAATGCACTCTGGCTGCCTGCCCTCTTGGGTAACACAAACAAAGCCCCTGGACCTTTGGATTCAACCTACCAAAGTCTGGGTCCAAGTATCCAGAATTAGTCAGGCAGCACAAATAATAGAAATCATATACCCAGTCCCTGCTGCCCTGGTTTGAGTAATATTTTAAAGATATTACCACAAATCTTAACATTATTTAGAGGACTAAAAACTTGATTGTGTATAGTAAATCTTGACATAACTTCAATGAAGACAGGAAACACCCTAGCATTACTTGAAGACCAATATGCCAGTCATGTTACTTACAATATTCCTTTAATGTTTACAGTATCTTCTTGAGGGTAGAGTTATCATACATACTTCTCAAATGATTAAAAAAATAAGGCTCAGAAAGACTGTAGAATCCCAAATACTACAGGAGTGAATGGATGTTTATTTCAAAACTCATTTTCCCACTGGGAGTAGTCTTCTCGGATGACATTGGTGTACAGTGCATTTTCTCTCAGCCTTGGTACCATTCACATGGAGGGCTGGATACCTCTTTGTTTTGTGAGGAGCTATTTTGCAGATTGTAGGATGTTTAGCAGCTTCCCTGGCCTCTACTCACTAATTCCAGGAGCATTACCCTCCAGAGGTGACAACCAAAAATATCTCCAGGTGCCACCAGTTGTCCCATGGGAAGAAAAGTCAAGCCCTAGTTGAAAACCACTGGTATAAAATTAGTCCTCCAATAAGGTGTTTAACTAGAGATGGCTAATGATGGTGCATTTCACTGTGTTTTTTCATTGGCTGAATCAGGTCACATGGCTAGAACAAACATAAATGGAGTAGGGAAATACAGTCTTCCCATAGAAGGGAACTGTAGGCTCCTGTATCCTATATGATAACAGGCAAGGATACATTATCCTCTTACAATACATATAATGGGAAGCAATAGTAAAATGACTAATTTCAGGTGTTATTTGTACTATGAGGGAGAATAGTGCGCTATGCAAATGATATCAGAGGGAAACAGACTAAACCAGATGATCAGAGGCATCTCCAAAGAAGGGAGTTTTAAACTGAGAGCCATAGGTATACAAGCCATTGTTAACCAGGCAAAGGACAACTCTGCATAAAGGGAGTATTTCTGGCAGAGGGAAAGGCATGTTTGTGGGAAGATGTAAGTACCTTTGATGATTTCTCCAAAAAACTTAGTGGTCTCAACCCAAAGCTCTGAGTTCCATCAATGAAAATGAACACAACTATCCGTAGTGGTGTTATTTACTCAATATTAACTGTGTGCCAGGTACTGTGACATAAATAATACGTTGCAATCTTGGCCACAAGATACTCAGAGTCTAGTTAGTTGGGCAGAAAATACACCATTAAATTGTCAACTAGTAGGATATATCAGAGGAATGCAGCAGGAAGTGGGTATGTTTGGAGTTTGGAGACTGGCTAGAGATCCGTATCCTGGGGAGGTAGAGGAGATAGAGCTTTAGTCTAACTTGAAGCTTGGTGTATTCATTTGTTCTCACACTGCTAGTAAAGACATACCAGAGACTGGGTCATCTATAAAGGAAAGAGGTTTAATTGATTCACAGTTCAGCATGGCTGGGGAGGCCTCAGGAAATTTATAATCATGGTAGAAAAGGAAGCAAGTAAGTCCTTCTTCACCTGGGAGCAGGAAGAATTGCAGAGAGAAAGGCGGAAAAGCCTTCAGATAGAAAACCATCAGATGTCATGAGAACTCACTCACTGTCACGAGAACTGCAAAGAGTAACTGCCTCCATGATTAAATTACCTCCCACTGGGTCCCTCCCATGACACCTGGGAATTATGGGAGCTACAAGTCAAGATGAGATTTGGGTGGGGACACAGGCAAACCTTATCAATCAGGTAAAGATTAAAAGAAGGGAAAGATGACAGCATTTCTGATGTGAAAGGTAGCAAAAGCAAAGATGAGGGAATTGGGCAGGAAGGAGATGTGTGAAGTGAAGAAATGAATCTATGAAGGGGGAGAAAAAAATTGAATGAGAAGACCACTGCCAGGTATAGGCTTTAAATGCCAGTCTAAATTTCAGGGTTGAAGCTGACGGGTGACAGTCAATGAAGAAGGAAGGAGGGAGACTTACAAAGTAAAAACAGTGTGTTCTAGGACCTGGCTCTCAAAGTGACATCCACGAACCACTAGCTTCAGCATGTGAGTCTGCCGAATCTCAGGTGACCCTGCAGAGCAATGGATAAGGAATCTCATTTTTATGGGACTTCTAGGTTAATTCTAGTATATGTCACAGTTTGAGAAACACAGCACTCAGAGATCAATTTGAATGAATTAAAATAAGATAAGATGGCAGGCAGGGTGGCAAATGAAGTGTCTTCTGCAAGCTTTTAGCATGAACTTCGAAGGATCTTGTTTATGAGTAACCAGAGACAGAAGAAGAGACGGTGGTGTGGATACAGAATTGAAAAGGCCTGATACCTGCACAAGTAGAGTAGATACTGCATAGACAACACAGAGAGTGGCCAACTGGAAGAAGAAGGAAGAACGCTGGCACCATGATGGACACAGGAAAGTCAAGGACAGGATGGGGCAGGGGGCAGCTGATACGTGGAGACAGAGTAAGAAAAGACAGGACATGGTGGCTCACGTCTGAAACGCCAGGACTTTGGGAGGCCAAGGCGGGCAGATTATGAGGTCAGGAGATCGAGACCATCTTGGCCAACATGATGAAACTCCATCTCTACTAAAATATAAAAAGTCAGCAGGGCATAGTGATGTGCACCTGTAGTTCCAGCTATTCGGGAGGCTGAGGCAGGGGAATCGCTTGAACCCGGGAGGCGGAGGTTGCATTGAGCTGAGATCACATCACTGCACTCCTGTCTGGCAACAGAGTGAGACTCCATCTCAAAAACAAAAATGAAAGCAAAAACAAAACAAAAAAGAAAGAAAGGAAAAAGAATTGGCCTTTTAGATACATTGCATAGGAATTTCCAGGACAGCCTAACCACGGAGGTCTTCAAATGGCGTTATGGAAGATCCTATGAAGGGAAGAGCAGCATGCATTCCCCATGAAGGAAGGACAATTCTTTGTGTCTCCTCTCTATTTTCAGTTCTTACAGCAGTATCTGGCATAGAACTGGCAACTTAAAAAAAGGGTTAATCAACCAGGAAGAAATGGGTAGAGTAATGCACAGACCACCTGCCTGCAGGTACCCCTGGGAGCTTGTTATAAATGCAGTCTCCAGGACCTACCCAAGCCCTACTGCTCCCCACTCTTTCAGGGTAGACCTTGAAATAGGAACATTAACAAGCTAAGAGATTCTGAGATTTTGTCAAATTTGAGGCTTTCAGTTATAAAGACAGAAATCAAAGCAAAGGAGGACTCAAGATACAAAAGTTTGGACAACGTCCACCACTAGGAGAAAGAAGCATGCAATTAAGAAAGAGGAGTGAAGTGAAAGCAAAAGTAGCTAAAAATGAGCACAATCCATTCGGATCCTCTCAGCACTCAGTATCTCACTTTCTCTGTATTCCATTCATAGTTGTATTGGTCTACTTCTTGGGGTAATAAGCTCCGTAAGTTTGCTACCTGGCAGAGAAAGCCTTATTTAATTTTCTTTTGAGTACCAAATGGAATCTACCTTTATGAAGTAAGTTTGACACACATTGATGAAACTCCTAGTGTGTGCAACTTGCACTGAGGTCCAGAGGTATAACAATTAATAAGATGCAGTCCCTGCCGTGGAAGCACCCATTGCCTACGTGAAAGACTCACGGTAACAGCAACAGCATCAACATCAGCAGTCCATGTGCTGAGAAGTGGTCAAAAGGTGGATGGTGTGAAGGTAACCAGAGCATCGCAGAGGAGTGGAGTAAGCCTCCTCAGCAACCCAGGAAGGCTTCTTGGAAGTGGTGGCACATGAAGAATAAAGAGGAATTTGCTAAACAAAGAAGATAGGTAGAGAGAAGGGTTTGGGAGAGAAAACTGGCATCTGATCCCTGTGGTCTATATGGGCATTTGCCCATGGTTACTGGGCATGATGAACGTGGACAGGCAGATGAGGATTGAGAAGAGGACTTAGGATTGTGGGTAGAGCTCGGCAGACTCTGCCTGTCGAGAGCCATCATGGTGGCACACCGGCTGGGCTGAGAAGAGAGCTGCCCCTTCCTCCCATGCTGCCAGGGCCTCCAGCCCAGTGCCTTGGAGGGCAGAGCCTGGAGAGAGGGAGTGAGCAAAGCCAAGTCCCGGCACCCCCGCCCTGTGACTCACTCTTGGCCTTTTGAGCTCTAGCCTTTGCCGAGAAGCCCGGAGGTGCTCGGGGAAGCTGCTGGGAAGTGAGGCCTGGGCTGGGCCAGGGCCACCTCTGCCCTCCCTTTCCGTCCGACACGGAGGCTGGGGCAGACAGTAGACAAGCGCTCCTGGGGCTCTAAGATGACATCAATTGCAGGAGAAAGCAAGGGATATGCATGCCAGCTGAGGCTGACCGAGGGCTGAGGAGTCAACTGTTATCAGATGGGGAAACTGAGTCTTAGTGAAGGAACAGAGTTACCATACAGTGAGATCTGAGCCAAGTTTGCAATCATTCCCAGACCTCCCGATGTGTATGCAGTGTTGCGTAGTGTCTCCTTTTGTCAAATAAGAATAAATGAGGCTGACATAAGAATTCAGGCTTCAAGGTATTCTGGTTGACTGAATGGTTTACCCCAGAGGCTGGTAAACTGTGTCTCACAGGCCAAATCTAGACATGACCATCTATGTATTGTCCATAGCTGCTTTCATGTTGCTTCGCCCAGTTGAGTCTTTGCAACAGAGCCTATACGGTCCACAAAGCCTAAAGTGTTTACTATCTGGCCCTTTAGAGAGAAAAAAAGTGTTAACCCCTTGACTAACCCAGTGCTTCTCAGATTTCAGCATGCCTGAGAATCTGCTAGGGACCTGATATGAAATAGTTGGTACATTCAAAGGAGGACCTAGGAAACTGAAGGTAATAAGAGTCTTAGGGATTTTGATGTAGATAACTCAAGACCACACTTTCAGAAATGTTGCCCTATCCTTGGCTCAGAGGAGACGGTGCTGACTCTAGGAACATCCTGGGCTTTTGGGACCAGGTCTGCAGTTCAGCCTACACCAGGTGAAATGTGCAGACTTCTTTACAGAGGTCCAGAGCTCCTCAAGCTTCCACAGAGAAAAGTCCCAGGAGGCCTCTGCAGGGTTACTGACTTGGAAGGCAGAGTCCTGGCCACAGAGGAATACCCTCTCCTACCAGCTGTGTGGGTCTGGTGGAGGCATTTTCTCTCGGGGTTTTAGCATTCTCATCTGGAAAATGAACCACTCTAATCCTGTTTATTCAATGTCTTTCTGTCCTACGATTGCAGATCTTTTTGTGTGTGTGTGTGTGTGTGTGTGTGTGTGTGTGAGAGAGAGACAGAGTCTCACTCTGTCACCCGGGCTGGAGTGCAGTGGTGTGATCTCAGCTCACTGTAACCTCCACCTCCTGGGTTCAAGCGATTCTCCTGCCTCAGCCTCCCGAGTAGCTGGGAGTACACGTGTGTGCCACCACACCTGGCTAATTTTTGTACTTTTAGTAGAGATGGAGTTTCACCATGTTGGCCAGGCTGGTCTCAAACTCCTGATCTCAAGTGACCCACTTGGCTCGGCCTCCCAGAGTGGTGGGATTACAGGCCTGAGCCACAGTGCCCGGTCTGGTTGCTGATCTATTATAACAAATGATACGCTAATACCAGTGGCACTGACATCCCCATAACGTTGGCAGAATACCAGGAAGTAACAATGTGGCTCGACATCTGCTTTCTCATTCCCAGTCTCAATGGCCAACAGAGTTCATGAAAAGAGACCAAATAGAAGGCTGGGGGAAAGGGGAAAGTTGTTGAGAAAAAAATGAATACCCTTTACTGCCAACGAGCATTTATTCACATAATTAACCATTAGACAATCGTCTTTTGTTGAGGACATATGATAAGCGTTGTGAGTACAAAGAATTATTATTGGCTCTGCACTGAGGGGCTTATACTCCTGAAGACCCATGATCATTTTGGCATTTACAATACCCATGGCTTTAATTTGGCTCAGTGGTTACAGAGAAAGAGAGGAATATTAATGTTTTGTGTTAATTTGAAACACTTAAATGTGTTCAATGTTATTTGTATTAGCTACAAATATTTGTAATAACTTACCACACACCCAACCATAGAGGACTGGTGTTTAACTAAATGGAAAACTTTCAAACCATACAACAGTATGCAGCTGTCAAAAACTGCATCTACAGCAAAGTCTCTCAAGATTGATGCTGTACTGACATTGGGAACTAGAGCATTCTTTGTGGTGGGCAATGCCCTGTGTGCTATGGGATGTTCAAGCAGCATCCCTGGTCTTGACCCACTAGACGTCAGAAGCAAAATCCCTACCCCCTACCCCCAATTAGTTGTCACTAATTGTGACAATCAAAAATGTCTCTACACATTGTCCAGTGTCCCCTGGGGGATAAAATTGCCCCTTGTAGAGACTTACTGGTCTGCAGAAAATTTTGAATCATCCTAGAAATTACATACACTATTATAGGCAAGGAAAACCAACAAAAAAAGAAAACTGAGCAGAGTGTGTGCTCTTCTCTGTAGAAAATAATAGTAGAAGGAGGATGAGGAAAGAGCAAAGAAAGGAAAGTAAGAAGGATAGGAAAAAAAGAAAAACATAGTGACACAGAAAGGACTGAAAGGAAATAGCCCAAAAGCCTAAAAATAGCTGCTTTTCAGTGGTGAGATGATAATCACTTAGATGTTTCTATAAACGTTCTGAACATTCTACAATAACTGCATATGATTTCGATAAACAGGAAGAACATGTAAAGGAAACAATTTAAAATACTGAGAACTTGCACAAAGACAGACATTATTTGTGATTTATTTAGGTGTTATTTACATTAGCTACAAAAATTGGTAATAACTTCTACATCCAACAATAGAGGACTGGTGTTTAAATAAAAGCTTTCAACCCATAGAATAATATGCAGCTGTCAAAAATTACATCTACAGTGAGAGCTCTCAACGTTGTCATTTTATTGACACTGGGAACTAGATATTGCTTTGTGGTGGAGGCAGCCTTGGGTACCTAAGTTAAAATCCTGAAAGCATGCACAAAGGTAGACATTATTTCTGATTTATTTAGTTGTTATTTATATTAGCTGCAAAAATTTATAACTTACACATCCAAAAAAAATGTAAAATGAATTACTCAAATCCTGTTTATTCAGATCTCTTTGGACTTCATGTTTCTGGAAATTACGTCTTTTGCGCATCTATCCTGGGCATGCTGTTATGGGCCTGTGTCTGAAATGTGGAATCCCACCAGTGGGTAGGACATCTTAGTGGTTCTATTTGCAGGGGAGTTGCCCCCATCCTCAACTTACAGTGGGTTTGAATGAAGTCACATTGGTCTTGACAATCACATAAATTTAACATTGATATAAACTTTTTCTCTTTCATTCCAATTGACATATGATACAGGCCCTCAGACCTTGCTAGAATTTGCCCCACTAATTTCTGAGAGGCTTCAGGGGATGTCCTGTGGGATGTCAAGTTGTCCTTGGGACTCTGCCTAAACATTTGTTGATGATCTTTGTCAGAAAGACACTGGAACATGGCACCTAACCCACAGTATAGCTGCCTATTCATGCTGATGTCTGCACCAATGCTGCCGCCTCCAAGCTGCTCCTGAGGCAGTTAAGCCCCGAGATGCTATACTGCTTTATGTCCCAAAGCTCTCATGCTTCACTGCCTGGGCCAGCTGGTAGAAAAAACAAAACAAAACAAAACTCTGATTCCGACTCTACCATCTCCTTCCATAACTCTTGAGCTCTATATCAGAAACTGACAAGCTTTGTTTTTACTCTAAAGGGCCATATATTTCTGTCTGTGTCTACTGCGTGGTTTCTGTTGCAGTTACTTAACTATGCCATTATAGCAAGAAAGCTAGCACGGGGAATACATACAAAAATGGGCATGAGTGTTCCAATAAAACTTGACTTGTAAGCTGGGCACAGTGGCGCATGCCTGTATTCCCAGCTATTCAGCAGATTGAGGTGGGAGGATTCCTTGAGTCCAGAAATGAAAGAACAGCTTGGGCAACATAGTGAGATCCTGTCTCAAAAGAATACGAGACAAAACAATTCCCAGACTTTGAAACTTGAATTTCATAGAGTCATTTTCTGTCATGAAATTTTATTCTTTTTAAAAATTTCTAATCATTTAAAAACACAAAAGCAATGATTCACTCATAGTTCAAAGTTTTTAAGTGTTAAGTGTCAGGCTAGATTTGACCTAGGGGGGCATAGTATAGTTGCCCCTCCTCTGGTACAAGCTCCACATGTTCTCACTCATAGGCGGGTGTTGAACAGTGAGATCACATGGACACCGGGAGAGGAACATCACATACAGGGGTATGTTGCGGGGTGAGGGACTAGGGGAGGGACAGTGAGGGGCAGGGAGGCTGGGGAGGGATAACACTGGGGGAAATGGCTGATATAGGTGATAGAGAGCAAACTACCATGGCCTGTGTATACCTACGCAACAGTCCCGCAAGATCTGCACATGTATCCCAGAGCTTCAAGTACAATAAAAAAAAAAAATAGCCTAAGTTAGTCTTAGTCTTAAGAGGTCTGGAGATTATTTTTTCTCTCTTTTCAGGTTTTGATGATTGATATTTAAAGTAAAAATATTGAAATATAGAAATAAAACACTTGATTAAAAAAAGAAGAAAATGAGTATTTTCTACATTTTCTTCTTCTTTTTTTTTAATATATGGAGCACAATGTAGCCATATAAAGGAATGAAATCAGATCCTTGGCAGCAACATGGTTGCAGCTAAAGGCCATTATCCGAAGCAAATTAATACAGGAACAGAAAAATAAATACTTCATATTGTCGCTTATAGGTGGGGGCTAAACACTGGATATTCATGGACGTAGAGATAAGAATGATGGACACTGGGGGCCACTAGAGGAGGGAGGAAGGGAGGGCACAAGGATTGAAAAACTCACTATTGAGTCCTATGCTCACTACCTGGGTGATGAAATCAGTCGTATCCTAACCTTGGCATCATGCAGTATAACCAGATAACGAACCTGCACATGGATACTCTGAATCTCGAAAATAGTTGAAATTATCTTTTTAAAAAAGGAAGAAAAAAACATTTCTCAGTTAGAAGATGCAAAGAACAGCTCCTTGCTGTTTTCAAAATGCAGACATCATTTAAATGTTCATTTGAGGAAATGAAATTCATGTTCTATAGAAAGCAATATTGTCTTTGGACCGACAAAGCTAGACGTTAATCGGAGACATGGAGCCTAAGCTTTGGTGGAGTTGCCCAAGGTGCTCTCCATCATGGCCATCTCTGTTACAAAAATAACCAATCAAAATGTATCACGTTTTACTTAAGTCTGTCTGTTCAGGAAGTTATGTTTGAGACAAAAGATTCAAAAGCAGCTTGGAAATGAAACTTTGATTTCAAAGCAATTAGTATGTATCACTCTCTGGCTATGTGTCAAGTACTTCCCTGGGCATCTTTGCATAGAATACTGTATTTAACACACAGGATAGCACAACAAAGATATTATCATTCCTACTTCATGGGCAAAGAGAAGGAGGCTCAGAAAGTAACTCGTACCAAGCAAGGTAGCAGATGGGAGAGTTTAGGAGTTTTGGAAATGGACAATGTTGATTTTCTTCCAATCCTGGGTCCCTTTCTCATGGCCTTTGTGAGCCTAGAGAAGCCATTTAGTCCCTTTAGTCCAAAAATCTTCATTTGTTAGACAGACAACAATAATACCAACCTTCTAGCATTGCTGGGAGGATGAACAAGGCAACCTTGTATAGTCCTGGGAAGAAGAAGTGAGTTCTGTTTCTAAATATTCTTCTGACTTACACCTACACCAGGAACAGATTCAGGATCCCAACCTTGCCTTCTCAATTCCAAGTCCAGTGGACTTTGCATTGGGTAAAATGAGGAGTACATACTCTGTAGCACTTTTCTAGGAGAAAATTTTCTCACCCGGGTAAAAAAGAAGATTATTCAAGTACCTTCTGGAAGTGATAATACCTTTAATTTTTCTTGCCCTTAAACATTTTATTTAGACATTGAATAATCTCACAGATTTAAGGGTAGGAATCAACTAGATCTTTTTTGCTCTCTCTTTCATGACTTCTTCCGTGAGACCCAGATTTTTCACAATGAGTTAAGATAATGACAGCTACTGGATTGGTTGGTTTGCTTGATTGATTGACACAGGGCCTCACTCTGTCACCCAGGCTGGAGTTCAGTGGTGCAGTCATGGCTCACTGCAGCCTCAACCTCCCAGGATCAAGGGATCCTCCTGCCTCAGCCTCCATAGTAGGTGGGACTATAGGTGGTCACAATCATACCTTGCCATTTTTTTATTTTTTAGAGACAGGGTCTCACTGTGTTGCTCAGGTTGTCTCGAACTCCTGGGCTCAACTGATCATGATCCATGCACCCTTGGCTTCCCAAAGTGCTGGGATTACAGGCATGACGCGCTGTGCCCAGTGATACCTACTTGTAAATATTTTTGCTGCTCTCTGAAGCCCAGTGCTTGAGGAGCTCTGACTTAGCACGCTGTCTGGCTCTTGGCAGTTGCTCAGTAAAGAGTCTCTGTTCATACAAGGACCAAAGAATAAAGAGTGCATCAAGGAAAGTGGTGAAGGATATTTTCCCCAAATAATTATTTACTGAGCAGTTCCACTCATAAATCCTTAAACAGATGACTATTGTGATTCTACTTATCTAGCACCCCCTACATGACATGAAAAGATGTAAAACACAGTGAGACCCTGCATTATATAAATAACCCACACTCTGAGGCTTCAGCCCACAGGTTATTTTAGGTTTCATTCTGCAGGTACTTGCCATCCAGGATCAGGTACACTGAAAACCATTGTCCCTTCATCATGAGGCTGGAAGGTGTCATAGAGACAAGCCTGTCACAGTCAATATTAAATTGTCTGTTCACTCAAGCCTGGAGTACATTCTGAGGATATGCTACGTATCACCAGCCAAGGACAGCCAAACTCGACCCACCCTGGCCCCCCTACCAGAATCAGAAGATTCACATTTTTTCAGTTGGAATGGCCCAAGGCCTCTGGACCATTGCATAGACTGAGTTTCCAACCCTGAATTTCTCCTTTTGACTCCAGTACTATATTGGGAACATTATCTTCTAGAAAGCAAATAAAAAGAAGGCCCCTTGACTCCTAAGGGCCATTTCCGAATGCACGTGCATGGCTCCAAGAGCAATGGAAAACAGCTGTGGAAGTCCAGCTGCTGCTCTGAGTGGTAAGAGGGAAGCCGCCAGGCTTGCGTGGGCTCCCTTTGGTAGCCACGTATCTCGAGTGGCTTTTGTTTTTGAATGACAAGATAGTGCATGTGCTTCTCATTTTTTCTTAATTGCATGTCATCTGCAGCCCCAGCAGAAGCCCTGGCAATCTAAACTCTAAAGTACAGCTCAGGGCACCCAGAAGTTGAGCAGTGTTAGGAAGATTGCCAAAGGATCTTTGTGGGTTTCTCATAAATATTGCAGGGCACAGATGACGCTGAAATAAGGAAAACGGATAATCCAAACTACCCGTGATAGAACAACAACAAAAAAATCGATTAAGATTCCAGAAAAAAATTTAATCACACAGTTAGATTTTATTTTTTAAAAGTATAAAAGGAAATGTCTTCTTCATTTCTTAGAACAAAAATGATTGCAAGCAAGATATAGACGAAACTGAAAACGTTTTGCTTACTTTGCCAGCTATTGGTGAGAAAGAAAGGAAAGAAAGTAATCGAGAAGAAAGAAAGACAGAAAGAGAAAGAAGGGAAGGAAAAAGAGATGATGGAAGAGAAAAAGAAAAAGGAAGGAAGGAGGCTGTGAGAGAGGGAGGTGGAAAAGAGAAAACTAGACAGGAAGAAAGGAGGGAGAGAGGGAAGAAGTGAAGCTGCCTTCTTTATTAGGTAGAGGAGGCCCAATAATTACGGACTATGATACTTTTAGGGTTCCACATAAATCTTTTAACTTTATTTTTCTTTAAAATCAGAATTAAAAAGTGAATATAATAACAAATATGTAGTATTGAATCCTGCCTGCATCATATTTATCCTTATACCAAGGCAGTCATAAAATACAGTTTAATTTATTTAATGGAAAAAGTGGCCCATTAGTCTAGAGTGCCCGGAGCCTACAAAAGTCATAACACCGTCTTTGGAAAGAGGAAAGGGGAGGGGAGAAGAGAGGAGGGAACTGGGGACAACAAAGGAAGAAAGATAGAAGGGAAATACGGTAAGATTGTGAGATTTTGTGCTTGGTAATGATGATTGCTTAAAGATTCTTCCAGTGGTAGCTTCTAAATGGTTATCCAGTTAGAGAACCTGGTTTAGAGACTTGGATGCAATTACTTAAAAGTTGTATTTTAACTTTCTGGTGATCATTAATGCACTGGGGAAAGATTTACAAAGGCAGTAAGTTACTGTAACTTAGCCCATGTTTTCTGGTCTGTCTTGTAACACATTTGTGGCTTTAGATTACTTAAACACTTTTAAGTCGTATTTATGATCTTTAAACTTGAGGGAAACTAAGGACAAAGGAAAATCTTCACTCTCAGAGGAACAGGCTTCCTTTTTGTAGTGTTGTAAATTACTGGGTCCTATGCTGCTTTTCCTGAGTAAGGGACGGTTGCTAGTTAAGGAACTTATAAAAACGCTGGCATTCCTGGGCATCTCTCATCCTTTAATATTTTTTTTTTAAGCATAAAAATTTATTTTACATACCGAAGCCTTCATAAGGAAACAAAACCTCAAAGAGGCAGTAAGAGTTGAATACTTATATACGGAATTGGACAAAGAGTAGTGAAGGATGAAAATGTGGTAAGACAAAGAGGCTGAGGCTAGGGCAGAAAACGGTGGAACAAGAGGAAGATAAGAGAGATGTTTTGGGTGTTCGTCCCCTCTCAATCTCATGTTAAAATGTGATCCTCAGTGTTGGAAGAGGAGCCTGGGTGTTTGGGTCATGGGGGCAGATCCCCCCATTAATGGTTTGGCGCTGTCCTAGTGGTAGTGAGTTCTCAATCAGTTTGTGGCAGAGCTCGTTGTTTAAAAGAGCCTGGACCCTCCTCCTCTCTCTCTTGCTTGTTCTCACCATGTGATACACAGACAGACTCTCCCTTTTACTTCCGCCACAGTTGTAAGTTTCCTGAGATCTCACCAGAAACAGATGCTGGCACCGGGTTGCTTATACAGCCTCAAGAACAGTAAGCCGAATAAACCATTTTCTTTACAAATTACCCAGCCTCGGGTATTACTTTATAGCAATACAAATGGACTTTTTAAATTTTCATTTTCAAAATCCTTAGTCCAAGTAGTCACTACCAAGTCTGGCCTCCCCTCTTCCACTGGCAGAGGGGGCCCCGTGAATTCTTTGTAAAACTGTTTCTCTGGGGTCCATCTAAACCTTTACAGACTGAATGCAGAAAAGAAGAATTTACTATAAGAATGTGTTCTTCTGAGTTGGACTAGAGTACAAAATATTACCATGAAACAGTTGAACCATTTCATTCATAGGCAAATATTTAGGTAAGTTGCTCTGTGCCTCAGTTTCCCCATTTGAAAATGTGATAAGCAGCACCTTCTATGCAAAATTATTGTCAGGATTGAAATTAAATTATGTGTATAATGCACGTAGCACATGCTTGACAAGTTTTGGGTGCCAATTAAATGATGGCTATTATCTTTACTACAGTTATTTAATTGTCATTTTTTGTCAGTTATTAAAGAGATGATATTTATTGTTCAAAAATTAAAAGTATTGAAAAGTATAAAGAATCAAAAAGAAAATCACCGATAATCGCTTGACCTAGCAGCAATTAATTTGACATTTTGGCATATCCCTATCCCACTCATATGTTGGACAGCATTTTAGATACAAACTATTGAAACTAATAGGAGGGTTTCATACAAAAATCAATTGTGTTCTTATTTACCTGACATCACATAAATACAAAATGTATTTATTAAATCAGGTGTGATTTATAATGGCAACCCAAATAATAAATACTTAGAGAAAAAAACTAACAAAAATGTACACTTTTCGTAGAGAATAGAAAATGTTACCTTACATCATAAAAGAAAATGTCAGTATCTGAAGATACAGATCATAGTTATAGGTGATCATATTATAAACTAACAATTCTTCCCAAATGAATCTATATTTAAATTCAAAGTAGTTCCTATAAAACCCCAACAAAAAAACTTGAAAAGATAATACTAAAATTTCATATGAGAGATAAAGAAAGCAGGAATAAAAAACATTTAGAATAAGTAGAAAAGAGTAAGGGATTTACCAAGTATCAAGTTTATTAGAAATCTTTAGGAATCGTGACATCACTATAAGGTGAAAATATAGACCAATGGAACTGAATAAGAAGCTCAAAACAGATCCAAGCATTTATGGAAATGTAATATAGAACATAATGGCCATAGAAATCAGTGAAGGGAAAGCTAACTACATAATCAATAGTCCTGATGCAGCTGGTTTTCCAAAACAAGATAAATAGAACCAATCACTTTGTCACTCCACACACAAAAAATTATTTCCAAATGGATTAAAACCTAAATGTGAAAAGCAAAACTAAAAATTTAGTCAAATATATAGAAGAGTAGTATCTTTATGTCTTGTAATAGATTTGTCAACCATTTCTCAAATGCATTATTATTTCTTTTTTAAAAAATTACTGATAACTTTGCCTTTATTAAAATGTGAAAATTCTAATGTGAAAATTGTTATAACACAATACTTTAAAACAAAGCCAAAAGGCCTCAGAGAAAATATTAGCAACACAGTATCAAAGGGTTGATATACAGAATATCTTACGATTAATTAAGAAATGCAAAGAAGGCAATAATAAAATGAGCAAAACCTATGAATGGGCAAGTCATAGAACAGAAAATCCAAAAGACCAATGAGTGGGTGAAAAGATGACCAATCTCATTAGTAATAGAGAAAATCCAAACAAGACACTAAGGTACTATTCCACACACATAAGATAGTTTCAAATTGAAAAGTCTAACAATACCAAGTATTGGCAAGCGTGTAGAACAAAGCAAATTCTCATACTTTGTTACTGGATGTGTAAATTTTTACAATCATATGGGAGAACAGTTTTGCAAAGTCTAGCAGAATTGAAGATAGGCATAGCTGAGACCCAGCAATTTTACTCCTAGGAATATGCCCTGGAGAAAGCCTCGTACATGTGTATGATGTGCTGCAGGTACTGGAATGTTGAGTGCTATAACCTAGGATGTTCATAATAGCCAAAAGTGGAAAGCCCTGCACATACCCATCAATAGGATAATAAATAAATGAATTACATATTTATGCAGTGAAATACTCCTCAGCAGATAAAATGAATCAACTAGAAATATATACATAAGAAAATTAATTAATCTGCCAAACATAGTATCACATAGGAAAAGAAAACCGCAAGAAGTTGTTGGTTACATAAAATTTCAAATACAAAACCTGTTTGTGTTCTGTTATGGGTATTTATGTATTTAGTAAAAGTATAAAATTATGAAGTAGATTATTAATCAGCAAATTCAGGGTAGTTACTTCTGGGAAGAGACTGAGAAGAGTGGAATGAGGGAAATTCGATGGATTTCAACTGTCTTTAATAATGCATCATTTAGGAAAAAATTGAATATGAATATGGCAAAGTAAAACACTTTAAGTTGAGTGATGAATACACTGGCTAAGTTATGTCATTCTCTGAATTTTTCTATATTCTTTAAAGATTTCATAATATGAAAAATATTTTTAAAGCTTACGACAAATACCTATTACAATTGCAGTTAAAGGAATTAAACCCCATTGTTCACAAACATGCCGAGTGAAAACCTCATTGGTAAAAATAAAATGAAATATAATAAATGTCTGGGAGAGGAGTAACTTCCCAGGGAGGAAACTGCTAAATGAAAAAGTTGAGTTTTTCTTCTTGACTGGCTGATACCCTGTGGAATTTTCTTGTATTAAGTGTCAAGCCATTTGCACTAGGTACCATGATGTGGAAAAACCTGAAACCAAAGGCATCTATGCATTCTGCATTTCACCCACCACCACTACCACCACCACCAAACACAAAACAAAAACATTTGGACCATGACTAGCAAAACAACATGCACCACATATGAGGTAAAAATGCAAAATGTACCGTGATGTGACCTATGCTTGCTCAGTGAGATCTGGCTCTGGACTTCCCTCAAGTCAAAACAAGGAAGAAAATATGGCCAATCCCAACGTGCAACATCCAACGTGCAAAATCAAAGGGCTTTTCAGAAGTACAAACATTTCAAGAGATTTTGCCCCAAAGAAAATTCTCTCTTGGAATGACAGAGATAAATAAACAATGAGAAGCAAAGCCATCTACCCAACAAAAAACTTAGACACTGAGCACTGAATCTGCTCCAGTCATACACACAACTTACTGTGTACACTGCATTAGCATGACTTCCCTATTCCATTGTCTTGTTAATGATTTCACTACTCACAGGGACTTTTGTCCAGGCATTGATGGTTCATTACCGGAACGTCACCATAGACCTAGCCATTCTTCCCAGGAAAGCATCAACAGACAACTGGTACCCTAAGAGCCTTTGAATCTTTATTGTTTCCCCAATCCTTTAGGTAGAAAGAGGACACAGAATCGGTGCTGATACCTGTTACTAGGAAATGAGTGTCTTCCACAATTTTAAATTAATATCAATAATTGGCATTCAGTGGGTCCTAAAGATTTTGCATTTATCTCAGTTAATCATTAAAACATCTGTAAATGCTTCATATTGGTATTTTTCCTATTTTACAGATAAGAAAACTCAGGCTCAGAGAGGGAAATAAAGTAACTGGTCCAATGTCAGATAGGCAGTATCTATCAGAATCAGGAGTTTAATTGGATCTGTGTGCCTTCAGTGTCTGAGTTCTATAATCAGTATGCTTTACTGTTTCTATTGGACAAAATCGAGTCCATACCACCAACAACCAGTTGGTTCTAGACTCAGTAAAAGGAAGAAGCATGGCCATTTCTCTATCTTGAAAATTAGTTCCATGAGATAGCTATTCTGAATCTGACCGTGTAGTTCTCTGGGGGTTTGTGACCAGCCAATGCCTCTTTCACACAGCCCCTTCTCTCCCACTCCATCCCAAGAAGAAATCATGGCCTTTGTGCTCCAAGCTCCTGGAGTCCCCTCCATGAAAGCAGTGCGGGGTCCACAGACCCAGCCCAGGGACCATTTGGCAGGCTGAGCCATGTGGTCGTGCGCCAGGGTTCACATAGGAGTGCAGAGTGATTTGCAATCAGTTGGGAGTGATTACACATTGTTTCTTTCTTTCTTTTTTTTTAAGAAAAAGGAAGAAAGAAAGAGAGAAAGAAAAAAAAGAAAAAGAAAAGAAAAAAAGAATGAAGAAGAGGAAGAAAAAGGAAGAGAAAGAGGGAGAGAGAACGGGAATATTGCTTTATTGCCCAGGCTAGAATGCAGTCTAAAAATGGGAATTGAAAACCTCTTTTATGCCAATAATTGTGCTTAACAATGGAGATAGGAAGGAATAAGGGAAGAAAATAACAAACAAGCAGCCAACCAATATTTCATTTAAACCTATGAAATGCTATGCAATTATTGAGGAGTAATTTACTTGCAATTATGTAGTCACTTTTGGAATAGGTGTGATATGGTACTGATAAGAATATATGTTTTGTGTATTTGAAGTGGAGAGTTCTATAAATGTTTATTAAGTTTACTTGTTCCGGGTCTGAATTCAAGTCCTGGATATCCTTGTTAATTTTCTATCTCGTTGATCAGTCTAATATTGACAATGTGATGTTACAGTCTCCCACTTTTATTATGTGGGAGGCTAAGTCTCTTTATAAGTCATTAAGAACTTGTCTTATGTATCTGGGTGCTCCTGTATTGGGTGCGTGTATACATAGGATCATTAGCTCTTCTTGTTGCATTGATCCTTTTACCATTATGTAATGTCCTTCTTTGCCTCTTTTGATCTTTGTTGCTTTAAGGTCTATTTTATCAGAGGTGAGAATTGCAACACCTGCTTTTTATTTATTTATGTTTGCTCTCCATTTGGTTGGTAAATCTTCCTCTGTCCCTTTGAGTGTTTGTGTAACGTTGCATGTGAGATGGGTCTGGATACAGCATACCGATGGGTTTTGGCTTTTTATCCAGTTAATAATATATATGAGTTTAATACTGCCATTTGATGCTAGCTGGATATATTTTTGGAAAGGCTGATACTGGTTGTTCGTTTATATGTGTAGTGCTTCTTTCAGAAGCTTCTGCAAAGCAGGCCTGGTAATGGTAAAATCTCTAAGTACTTGCTTGTTTGCAAACGATTTTATTTTTCCTTCACTTTTGAAGCTCAGTTTGGCTGGATATGAAATTCTGGGTTGAAAGTTCTTTTCTTTAAGGATGTTGAATATTGGCCCCCACTCTTTTCTGGCTTGTAGGGTTTCTGCTGAGAGGTCTGCTGTAAGTCTGATAGGCTTCCCTTTGTGGGTAACCTGACCTTTCTCTCTAGCTGCTCTTAGTATTTTCTCCTTCATTTCAACCCTAGTGAATCTGACGGTATGTGCCTTGGGGTTGGTCTTCTTGAGGAATATCTTTGTGGTGTTCTCTGTATTACCTGGAGTTGAATATTGTCCTGTCTTACTAGGTTGGGAAAGTTTTCCTGAATAATCTCCTGAAGAGTATTTTCCAACTTGGATTAATTCTCTTCGTCACATTCAGGTACACCTATCAAACGTAGATTAGGTCTTTTCACATAGTCCCATATTTCTTGGAGACTTTTCTCATTCTTTTTTATCCTTTTTTCTCCAATCTTGACTTCTCGTTTTATTTCGTTAAGTTGGTCTTCGAACTCTGATATCCTTTTTTCTGCTTGATCAATTCGACTGTTAAAACTTGTGCATTCTTCGCGAAGTTCTCGTGTTGTTTTTCAGCTCCATTAATTCACCTATATTCCTCTCCAAATTGTCTATTCTTGTTAGCATTTCGTCAAACCTTTTTTCAAGTTCTTAGTTTCTTTGCATTGGGTTAAAAAAAGTTCTTTTAATTCACAGAAGTTTCTTATCATCCACCTTCTGAAGTCTACTTCTGTTAATGGAATGCACTTGTTCTCCATCAGGGCTTGTTCCGTTGCTGATGAGGAACTGTGATCACCTGTAGAGGGAGAGGCATTCTCAGCCTTTTTACACTGGTTTCTTCCCATCATTGTAAATTTATCCACCTGTCGTCTTTGTGATTTCCAACTTTCAAATTAGGTTTCTGAGTGGACGTTGAACTTATTCCCAGCGCTGAAATCTGAGCAATCCACTGCGCCGGCCAAAACAGTGGTGTTAAGATTGATGATGCTTTTCTGCCCGGGAATCGGCCAAAAGGTGACCCAGTCCCGCTCACTCTGCACCAAGAACTACCGCGCTGAGGCACCAGCAAAACCGCCGCACCGGCCACAAGAGTCGCGCTAGCGACCCGTGGGGCTCCTCCGCTGGGAATCTCCTGGTCCATGAGCGACAAAAATTCATCTGAAAGTATGATGTCCTCTCATTCTCTGCACTTTCACTAGGAGCTACTATCCCGAGCTACTAGTGGTCACCCATCTTGGATCTCTCTCCTACGCATTGTTTCTCATCGATAGGCAGGAAGAAGCCCTGATGGGATAATGAGATACAGCTGATGGAAAATCACAGCTGACTGTCGCCAGTGAGTGAGCTCGCACAGCCCTGCAGTGCTGCAACCGAGTCCTCCACCTTGCAAAGGCCAGGAGAAAAATTTGCGGAATTTTAATACTAAGCCACCCCACAATGCCAAGGGAAATTGACTGGAGGGTCCACCAGTTGAGTTGCAGATAATTGGGTAAGAATAGGATACAGGGGATTCCTCTGGACAAACCACAAACCCTGCCAGGTTGGGGCTCCAAATAGCTTTCCTGCAAAGAGAGAGCAGCCCAGGCACAGGCAGCCCTTGGGAAAGGGCTAAAATTCAGGGTCTTAAAGGATGAGTCCCCTTTATCTTGCCTGGCCCCAGAAAAACCAAATGAGTTTCTTTGCCTCCGTGCATTACCTGTGCAGGGTTAGAGAGTGTCACGGAGTGTTTTCCTCACTGTGCTCAATGACAGAATCTGTTTAAGCTATGTTTCCATGGATCAGTTCACTAAGGGCCAACTTGAGCCCTGTTTACCGTTCTGTAGTCAAGGAAAAGACAGCTGTTTGCTTAAATTGAGGTCTCCTTCTTCCATGGCAGTCATTACTGGCTCCCCAGTTAGAGATCAGAGGCTTGAATTTCCCAAGCAGATGTGAGTTACTCAAGTCTTGACTATTCTTGCAAAGGCCATCCAGAACCCAGAGTGGTGTTCCTGAGGAAGGTACTATAGGACTAAATCTTAATAGTTGATTATCATCCCCCATGGATGTGCAGAGAGGTTCCTAATAAATGAACTTGCTAAGTGCACAGCTCTGGCTCAGACCTTTAACCTGGTTTTCTTACATAGCATTTCTATCTCCTACATTTAGGCTGCATTGCCTCTGAACAATTCATTGGACACATTCATAAGAAAGGAGGTGGAATTTGACCAATCAGTGTGCTTGGCTAGTGAGCGCCTAAATAAAAAAATAGTGCAGTAAGTTGAAATGAGTCAAACTTTTGGTTAACCCATTAAGTTTTGTTTGTTAACGACTTACAATGTTACTTTTTAAAATTAAAGGCTTTTTTATTTTGACAAAACTGTAGATTCACAAGCAGTTCTAAGAAATAATGCAAAGAGATCCCATATAGACTTTACCTCATTTGCCCCAATGGTAACATCTTGCAAAATTATAGGGTCAAATCACAACAAAGATATTGATGTTGATAAATTTATTGATTCTCAGATATTCCTTGTTTTGCTCATTTATTATATGAAATTTTATCTTATGGGTAGGTTCCAGCAGCCAGCACCATGGTCATGGTAGAGAAGAGTTCCATCAGCACAAGAATGCTTGACTGCCTTTTCTGAATTCTCCTTCCTGACTCATCCCTAACCCCTGCCAACCACTAATCTGCTTTCTATTTCTATAATTTTCTTACTTTAAGAATTCTTAATCAATGGAATTGTAGAGTATGTATTATTTCAGAATTGGCTCCTTTTTCACTTGGCATAATTATCTAGATTCATCCAAATCATTGCATGTATCCATAGCTCATACCTTTTTGTGGCTGAGTAGTACTCCATACTATGGATGTACCACAGATTGTTTAACCATTCACTTGTTGAAAGACATCTGGGTTACTTCTGGTTTGGGGCTATTTTGAATAACGTTGTTCTGAATTTTCATGTGTTAGGTTTTTGTGTAAACTTACATTTTCATTTTTCTGGGATAAATAACTCCAGAGAGTAATGGCTGGGTCATATGACAATTGCATAGTTAGTTGTATAAGACATTGCCAAACTGCTTTTCAGAGTGGCTGTGCCATGTGACATTCCCACCAGAAGTGTTTCGGTGATCCACTTTCTCTGCATGCTCACTAGCTTTTGGGGTATTGTCACTGTGTTTTAGCTTAGCCATTCTGACAGGTGTGTAGTGACATTTCACTGTGGTTTTCATTTGCACTTGCCAAAGAGCTAATGATGTTCAGCATCTTTTCATGTGTTTATTTGCCATCTGTACACACTCTTCAGTGAAATATTTATTCATATATTTTGTGAATCTTCAAATTGGATAGCTTGGCTTTTTTTACTGCTGACCCATCCCTCTTTTCTATTTATTGCTAGAGAAAGAAACTAAAAACCACGGCTTCAGGAAAACAAACAAACAAAAAAAAAACAGTAAAAGCCAAGACAAAACAAAATAGAACAACAACAACCACCACCACAAAATAAGACGTGTTAGACAAGCTTCCATGAGTTTACGTGTGTCCTCTCATTTAATGATCACAATCTTATGAGTTAATTTCTGTTTCCTTTCTTATGTTACTATAAGGAAAGAAACTTGGAGAAATTGTGTGCCCAGGGCCACAGAACAAGAAAGTTGTAGATATGGAAACCCAGGTATCCTGACGCTATAATTAGTCCTCCAAATGCCTGCATTATACTGTCTACCTGTGTATTGTTTAAATTATTTGACAACATGAAGTCATGTCTTTTGTAATCACACACAGAAAAATATTGCTTAAAATAACTTAATCTTGTAGAATAAGAGATACGTCCTCTCTTTGACTAGCTTAACTGCAATCTCAGTTTACCACTCGTGGGGTTGAGACTGTGGTCTGTGTACAGCCCATGAGAGTGTTCTCTTTAGGACTTTTTACCCACAAGCAGACTTCTAAAACTTCTTGAATATTCTAATGACTTACAGTCTTTAAAAAGAAATCTTTTTTAAAAAAATACAATTTTTGAAAAAGTGTTTTGGCTGGTATATAATAGCTCCTGAGAATTAAGTGGTCTCTACAATGTCTTCTCTATATTCCAAATAAACAAGTCAAATCCCGAAAGCTCTGTGGTGGGACCTGACCCAAACACTCTAGTCTTTATGGCCTAAAGTCACCTCCCCAGAATGCACTGAAAGATATACAGAAATAATTCTTTAAATATTTCTAGTCTAAGAAAAAAGCCTTTGTTTCTTTTTTTAAAAACTAACAAGCACCTAGAAAGGAAATAGTAAATAAACAAAAAAGTAAATAGTATATTAAAATGTACATTAATTAAAGTAAATAGGTATGGCCAGACACCATGGCTTATGCCTGTAATCCCAGCACTTTGGGAGGCTGAGGTGGGCAGATCACCTGAGCTCAGGAGTTCGAGACCAGCCTGGCCAACATGGTGAAACCCCATCTCTACTAAAAGTACAAAAAATTAGCTGGGCTTGGTGGCGGGCGCCTGTAATCCCAGCTACTCGAGAGGCTAAGGCAGGAGAATCACTTAAACCTGGGCGGTGGAGGCTGCAGTGAGTCGAGATAGCACCACTGCACTCCAGCCCGGGTGACAGAGCAAGACTCTGTCTCTAAATATATATATATATGTATATTCACTCAACAAAAAGCATCTCCAGTAACCCCAAATTCTGCAAATGCATGAAAGAAGGGGGGAGTGAGGGCTTGACATAAGTATTTCAGAGCTCTCCCTCAGTCTGTTTATTTCATACTTTTCTGATCCACTGATACCTCCCCAGATACTCAAACCTCTACAGAAACTAAACACTAAAAATTAAAAGAAAAATAAGAAATATTAAAAATAAAAAAACTGTAGCCAAACTATGGTTGCCATGAACAGGTGAGGATAGTTCCAACATGAATATTTGTTGATATTTTTGTTTTCATTAAGGCTGTTTGTTTTCTAAGGGCCGTTCATTCTACCCTGGAAATACTTCTTCCGTTACTAATATTTTCTGTTCTAATGACCATTAACTTAGTTGGGCTCATGTCACTCGTTTCCATCTGGATACTTATAACAATCTTCTCCCAACTCTAGTTTCTTTCTTCTTCAACCCATCTTACCCAGACCACCATATTAACTCACAAAACACAGATCAAAGACCTGCAGTGTCTCCCCGCCACCTGCTGAAGCAAGTACAAACTCTGCAATTTGGAATTCAAAGATACTGAAACAGTTATTTCCATCTAAGTTTCCCTACCTTTTCTCCCGCCTTCATTCTGTCCAACCTGGAGGGAGAACCATTTCCAAGCTGGCCTTGCCACCTCTGTGCCTTTCTTCAAGCTGAGCCTTTAGCCTGGGCTGTCCTGAGGGGACATGTGGCCATTCACTGCCTCCTTCAAAGCCATCAGAGCCCCTCGTCCGTATGATTTTCCTTTCCTCCTATCAGTCAAGATCTGGAACATTAGCTAATGGTAATCCTCAGTTTAGCATAGCTGCCTGCAAAGGTAAGCACTCTGAAAGCACTCTTAATCTAATCTGAACAATGATGTCAGCCAGGCAGTGTTGGGCAGGGAAATGTTTAACAACTGGTTCTTGAGGAAAGAGGGGAGACAGTACATGCATCTATTTGCATACATACATTTATTGTAACTTCTGTTGATCTAAAGGACACAAAGCCCTCTTACAAATAATAATGAAATATTCAGTACTCCTTTTTGTAAATTCTATATAGCCCCTTGATTCTTAAAGAATATTTCATTGTTTTTTGGTCAAATAATTATATCTATAGCCAAGCTATGGTTGCAATGAACAGGTGAAGATAATTCCAACATGAATATTTGTTGATGTTTTTGTTTACATTAGTAAGATGAAAGTGAAATGTGAAATGCCAGAACGTCATTTATTTATTAATGACATGAGTGAATTCTTTGCTAGGTTAGATAATAGCAATGATATACTAAAATAATATTTGCTAAAGTTGTTGTTATTTGAAATATTACATTCTTAATGTAATAGTGGCAGACCTGCACAATTTTATGGTTAATCTGCATCATTAACATCGTTTCTTACACTTGCTTAAGTCTAGAGAATCAAAATAGATTAAGTGCTGATTTGCCTATTTCCATGGTGTAAATATTTCTACTACAACTGATTTCGAGCTACTAACTTGATGTCACTGAACATGGAGGCATTAAAAGATGCACAGTAGCTCCCTATTACACAATACTTCTATTATATGGATAAAATAGATAGAAATAAACCAAAGAATATAGGTACATGTAAAATAATTCAAAAGTTTTGAGTCTTGGGGATTTATTACCTTTGTTTTAATGTGATTAATTGGATGATAAGTTTCTATAATTTAGTCCTTATTTATGACTGTGCTTAATAACTGGCCTGAAAATTTTCTGAAAATTAAATAATCAGCTCTCATATTCCAGCACAAACTAGTTCTAGCATCTCGCTGGAAGAAGAGATTATTAATGCCCTTTCTACTGATGAGAAAACAGTTCTCTAGTCCAAATGCAAATGTGTCGATTGAGTAAACCTATATGAATCAAAATTATTTTACCAGTGCTCCAGCAACCTGAGATTCTGGCTGTATTTGTCTTCTTCGTCTCTCTATCACTGAGCCCAGCACAGCAACTGGCTCAGCTGCAGACCTCAATCGATGCTTCCCTCCCTATTCAGCTGTTTATAAAGAAGGCTGACCTACAAACTTATTTTGGTGAGAGCATAGGAAAGATCTATTCTTGAGGAGTGAAACACAACTAGCTTCCTCCACTCCATACCGCAGGTCTGACCCAGCTCTATGACCTCAGCCAGCCACTGCACTCTAAGGCTCAAAATGGAAACCACGTGATACAAACAGAATAAGAGAATAATTACAAAAGGCTTTTTGTAAACTGTAGAGTGCTGCATTCTAGGGATTTGTTCTTTTAAAAGAAGAGAACCCATGGTGGACGTGGGCAGAAAGGTTTTCTCACTTCTGTATAGGTATCTATATCTCTTACTAAAAACTACCTTGACTCTGGACAAGATGGGAGAAGCCCTCCTGCCATAAGCAACTGTAACACTAGACAAAACATATGTGAAATAATTATCTCCAGGCACTATACAAGAAGCAATGCAGGATTTCATTGACTTTTCACCTGGACACAGTTTTTTTTGTACTGTAAACTAGGAAGAAGGAACTAGAATAGCACAATCCAGCCTAGCTGAGGAGACTGAGATGAGAGTTTGGGGTCATGATGTTGTTTTTATAATACGACATTACAAAATTATGTATAAATTAAATATTTATTCTGGATTTGAGATAGACCAATGTGTTTTAACATGACATAGTATGAAAAGTTTATTGATATGGTTTCAGATTCTGCATTGCTACTAATCTCACTAATGTTTTGATGACATAGTTGCTTTTCATAAAACATATTGTTTATGTTTATGATTAATGGGGTTTATTATTGCCATGTAAAATAACTTAATAAACATTTATAATTTTCAGTTTTATAATATTTTAAACATAGATAAATGCAATGCACTTGAAGGGTCACAAGACAAAAATATTTGACAAGGACTTCTCTAGAGTTAAGATTATTCTAGACCCCTAATAGAGTTTAAAAGAAGGCTTGAAAGGATTGCACTGATCTGAAAGTAATTTTACCCAATAGGACAAAATTCAACACTTTATTAAGCTTTTATTAAGAATGACTAGGAAATTCAGACGCTCAAAATTTAGTATCATACAACCCAACATCCAACCAAAAATTACTAGACATGTGAAGAATAGAAGTCTGTGGTCCATATCTGAGAGAAAATTCAGTCCATAGACACAGACCCCAAAATGACACAGATAACAAAATTAGCAAAAGAAGGATTTAAAAGGATCACCATAAATATGTTTGTCTTTAGGATTCTCCAGAGAAACAGAACCAATAGCATAGAGATTTATTATGATGGATTAGCTCCCATGATTAGGAAGGCTGAGAAGCCCCACAGTCTGTCATCTTCAAGCTGGAACCCCATTAAAGCTGATGATCTAGTTTCAGTCCAGACTTGAAGGCCTGAGAACCAGGGGAACCAGGAGTGTAAGTCCCAGCCAGAGTCCAAAGGCTGAAGAACCAGGAGCTCCAGTGTCCAAGGGCAGAAGATGATGGATGTCTCAGCTCAAGAAGAGAGAACAGATTCACCCTTCCTTGACTTTCTATTCAGGCTCACAATAGATTGAGCAATGCCGAATTGTATTATGATGTCAATCTTCTTTATTCAGTTGACTGATTCAAATGCTAATATCTTCCAGAAATACACTGACAGACACGTACAGAAATGTTTTATCAGCCAACTGGGCATCTTTCAGCTGAATCAAATTGACATGGCCATGAGTGGTGGCTCATGCCTGTAATCTCAGCACTTTGGGAGGCCGAGACAGGCAGATCACTTGAGGCCAGGAGTTCAAGACCAGCCTGGCCAACATGGTGAAACCCCATCTTTACTAAAAATACAAAAAAATTAGCTGGGTGTGATGGCATGCACCTGTAGTCCCAGCTACTCAGGAGGCTGAGGTAAGAGAATCACTTGCATCTGGGAGGCAGAGCTTGCATTGAGCAGAGATCACACCACTGCATTCTAGCCTGGGCAACGGAGTGAGACTCCATCTCAAAAAAAAATTTGACACATAAAATTAGCAATTGCAATGTTCGTGAATATAATAATGTGGAAGAAACATAAGGAACCTCAAGAAAGAAGTAGGCCAGATGCCATGGCTCACACAGAGCACTTTGGGAGACTGAGGTGGGCGAATTGCTTGAGCCCAGGAGTTCAAAACCAACCTGGGCAATATGGTGAAACCTCATCTCTACAAAAAAAAAAAAAAAAAAAAAAAAAAAACATTAGCCAGGCATGGTGGTGTGCACCTGTGACCTGTGATTCCAGCTACTTGGGAGGCTGAAGCAGGGTCATCTGAACCAGGAGGTCAAGTCTGTGGTGAGCTGAGATCATGATGCAGGGGTTTTCTGTACATATTGTTTGTCACCCAGGTAATAAGAGTAGAACCCAAACAAGCATAGTTGTCTGATCCTCACTCACCTCCCACCCTCCAACCTCAAGTAGAGCTGGTGACTGTTATTCCCATCTTTACGTCCATGTGTACCCAGTATTTATCTCCCACTTATAAGTGAGAACATGCAGTATTTGGTTTCTGTTTCTGCTTTAGTTCACATAACAGAAAGGCCTCCAGCTCCATCCATGGTGCTGCGAAAGACATTATCTCATTTGTGTATATGGCAGCATAGTATAGGAGAAAATTTATAGCTTTAACAAAAAAGAAAGATTTAAAAGTATGGACCTAAATTTCCACTATAAGAAACTAGAAAAAAAATTGCAAATTGTATCTAAAGTATGCAGAAAATAGGCCATTATAGAAAGAGTGGAAATAAATGAAAAAGAAAACAGATATCAGAGAAAAATTGAGGAAACAAAAGATTGGTTCCATGAAAATATTAATAAAATTCATAAACCCTTAATTACACTAGCCAAGAAAAAGAGGAATCGTTTGCTAACAATATAAACAATGAAAACACTACAAACACTACCAACATTAAAAAGATAATAAAGGAGTATTGTAAAGAGCTTTCTACCAATATTAAGATCTATTTCTTAAAATACACAAATTATTAAAACTGATAGAAGAAATAAAAGTTTCACATATTCCACATCTATAAAAGAATTTTAATTCATTGACACCTTATCACAAAAGAAAATTCGGGCTCAAATGGCTTCCCAGGTCAATTTTATTAGGCTTGTAAGGAAGAAATAATGCTACTCCTACACAAATTTTTTTCAGAAAACAGAGGAAAAAGGAACAATTTTTACCTCATTTTATGAATACAGCATAAACCTGATAGCAAAACCATACAAAGACATTACAAGAAAAAAACATCCTCATTAACATAGGTCAAAAAATAAAAACTTTTAATACGAGGAAATGAAACTTGGCAATATTTTGGCAAAAAAAGAGGATAATATATCCTGATCAAGTGGGTTTTGTTTTAAGAATGTAAGATAGGTTTAATACTTGAAAATACAACAATACACCACATTACCAGAATACAAGATAAGTTATATAATTATCTCAGTGAATGCACAGTTTGACAATGTTTAGAACCTGTTCATGATAAAATTCTTAGCATACTAGGAGTTTAAGGAAACAATCTCATAAAAGGAATCTATAGAAAACCTATAGCTAACATCATACTTAAGATAAAAGATTAAACACTTTTTCCCTAAGATCAGGAATCAGGTAAAGATGTCTTTCCTCATAAATTTTGTTCAACATTTTACTGGAGATCCGAGGCAGTGCAATAAGACAAGAAAAATAAAAGCCAGACATATTAGGAGGGAAGAGATAGAACTACCTTTATCAGCTGATGACATCATCACGTATGTAGAAAATCATAAAAAATGTAACAAAGTGCTACCAGAATGAATAAATAAATTTATTGAGATCACAGGATAAAGTCAATATAGAAAAATGAATTGTCTTACCATATGTTTACAGAAGTCAATCTTAAAGTAACATTTTTTTAAATGTTAAATAACATGCAAAAATATAAATAATATCAGAATAGAAAATATTGAGAAATACATTTATTTAAATATGTACTAGGCTTCTATGTTAAAAAACTACAAAGCTTTATAGAGAGAAGTAAAAATCTAAATAAATGAAGAGTAAATCATTTTTTGGATTGTAAAAATAGTTAGGATGCTAATTCTTTTAAAATTGTTTTCTAAATGCAGTTCAACCTCAATCCAAATTCTAGCTGGCACTTTTGTAGAAATTGACAATTGACTTTAAAATGTATGTGAAAATGCAAAATACTTTTTTAAAATTTTTTTCTTTTTTTTTTGAGACAGAGTCTTACTCCAACCCCCAAGCTGGCTGGAGTGGAGTGGCACCATCTCAGCTTGCTGCTACCTCCACCTCCCAGGTTCAAGCAGTTCTCCCGCCTCAGCCTCTCTAATAGGTGGGAATACAGGTGTATCCCACCACACACAGCTAATTTTTGTATTTTTAGTAGAGATGCGGTTTCACCATGTTGACCAGGGTGGTCTCGAGATCCTGATCTCAAATGATACACCTGTCTCAGCCTGCCAAAGTGCTGGGATTCCAAGCTTGATCCACCATGCCCCGCCACTAGAGACTTTAAATAGCCAAAACAATTTTGAGAAGGAAGAGATTCAAAACTGAAGGAATTATATTATTTGATTTTATGACAGTAGAAAGTAGAAAGGGTAATTACAATAGTGTGTCATGTTAGTGTAATGTTGGAAAAATATATCAATATAGCAAAATAAAAAATTCAGAAATAAACCCAGACTTAAATGGTTAATTGATTTTTCGACAATGGGACCAAAGCAATTTATTGGGGCAAGGAATGTATCTATATATAAAGAAAATGAAACTTGACTTACATTTCACACCATATACAAAAATTAATTTCAGATGGCCCATGGACCTCAACATAAAAGATAAAACTAAAAATCTTCTATACTGAAACTCAGAGAATTTTTTCACAACATTAAAGTGATCAAAAGTTTCTTTGGACACAAAAAGTACTAACCATAAAGGAAAAAAAACTTGGCAAAAATGAGCTTCATTAAAATTAAGCATACCTGCCTTTCAAAATGCAACAATATAAAATGAATATCAAGACATAAGCTTAGAGAAAATAGTCAAAAGACTGATACTTGGCGAGGCATGGTGGCTCATGCCTGTAATCCCAGCAGTTTGGGAGGCCTAGGTGGGCAGATCACCGGAGGTCAGGAGTTCAAGACCACCCTGGCCAATATGATGAAACCCTGTCTCTATGAAAAATATAAAAATTAATCGGGCATGGTGGTGGGTGCCTGTAATCCCAGCTACTCAGGAGGCTGAGGCAGGAGAATCGCTTGACTCCCAAGAGGCAGAGATTGCAGTGAGCTAAGATTGTGCCACTGCATTCTAGCCTGGGGAACAGGATGAGACGCTGTCACACACACACAGAAAAGACTGATACCCAAAAAATATAAACAACCCTTAAACCTCAATATTTGAAAGATAAATGGCTCAGTTTTTTTAATGAACAGAGAGCTCAAACCGGAGCTTAATTTAAAAAATACTCCAAGGTCAAAAGCACACAAAAAAGTGTTCAACGTTAGTCATCGGGAAAATATAAATAAAACCATGAGATAGTATCATGCACTGACTAGAATGGCTAAAACAAAAGAGATTGACAACACCGGATGATGTGGACCTGGATGGAGTGCAAAATGGTAGGATCAGTTGGAAACCAGTCCAGCAATATCATAAAAGTAAACATACACCTACACCATGACCCAGCAATACCACCCTTAGTGTGTACCCAAAAGAGATGAAAGTATATGTACATAAAAAGACTTGTACAAGAATATTTATAGACGCTTCACTAACAATAATAAATATTCAGAGTTCAGATGTCCATCAAAAGGAAATGAATAAACAATTAGTGACATATACATACAATGGAATGCCATGTAACAATAACATGTAACAAACTATGAAACACACTACACACGAATCCATAACATACAGAAGAAGCTAGATGTGAAGTAGTAGTCCTGTATGATTCCATTCAACTGAGGTTTTGAAATAGGCAAAAGCAATTTCTGATTAAAAAATGTATGGCTTAAGTCTCTTTTCTTCTTACCACCAAGAATGCCAGTGTAAAATCCATAAATATACAGACACACATAAACACACACACACGTGCGCGCGCCACAGCCTTCCGACAGATGATACCAAATGTGACTTAGACTTCTCCTTCACTGAGATGCAGAAATTTGATTTTTCCCCCCTGCTAGTACAGAATCCTATGTACTCAAGAATGCAAACTATAAATCAATACCCACAACTTAAAGGTGACATTCCAACAACTGTACATCCTGGAGCCTCTCAGGATCTCAGGATCATTTTGTTCCTGTCAAATATCTAACTTTTTAAATAATTTATGAGCATTTAACTCCACATCTTACAATTCCAGAATGAACTTTCTTCATTTTAGACGTGTATATTGTCATGCAAAGATCCAGTTATTTATTCATTAAATATTATTGAACACATACTATGTGCCAGGCACTATATTGTACAGTGTGGATGTAATGGTGGAAAAGACAGTGACAGTCACAACCTAGACCTGGAGTTTACGTGTGGAGGAAGAGAGAATAAACATCACCTTATGGGTTGTACCAATAATTGTTCTTTTTTGTTTTTGTTTTTGAAACAGGGTCTCACTCTGTCACTCAGGTTGTAGTACACTGGCCTGATCTCTGCTCACTACAACTTCTGCTTCTTGGGCTCAAGTGATTCTCCAGCCTCAGTCTCCCAAGTAGCTTGGACTATAGGTGCATGCCACCAATGCCCAGGTAATTTTTTAAATACATGGTTTTGCCATGCTGCCCAGGCTGGTCTTGAACTCCTGAGCTCAGAGAGATCAGCCTGCCTCAGCCTCTTAAAGTGCTGAGATTACAGGTGTGAGCCTGTGCCGGGCCTAATTGTTAAATTTTAATGGTAATCATTGTTCAAAATAAAAAGAATTGGACAGCATAGGCTTCTTCTGTGAACATGTACCAAGAAGGCGTGATCTTGTCTTGGATGAATGGAGTCAGAATAGAGATCAAAGAGTGCTTCCTGGAGGAAGAAGCTTTTGAGCTGGGCTTTGAATGGTGGATACAAATATACTATACTTGGAGGGTGCTAATATTTAAGATGCCATGAGAAAACTCATCACTGAGGAAAGCAGAGATACAGAGTGAGTCTGATGAAACTAGCAAGATCTGTAATAAGTCGGGTTATGTTAAGAATTTTCACTTGATCAGCAAATAAAATCAGTGGGGAAGCTTTTAAGGAATCTGCACTATGAAGGGATACGATCGTCTGGTTACAGTGTGTAGAACAGACTGGAAGGTATGGGTACAAGCAGTGGGGAGACCAGCTTGAAGACACTAATAATAAACAAGTGCCCCTATTAATTTCCAGTGAGAGATGCACTCTGAAGTCCACGGACTATCAAGATAGAGCTCATTTGGAACTTTGTCCTACTTTGAAGAATTAGCAAATACATGGCACTGCTTTGTGGATAAAAGACAGAAATCTAAGAGGTTTAGCAGAAAAAAGTTAAAGAAGAGTCAGAGGAAGAGGACGTAAGAATAAATAGACCCAAGAAGTTGGCCTCAGAAGACAAACACGTGGGATAAGATAGGTGCCAGTTTTTCTTTTTAATTTTGATTTAGATTTAGCGATTAATAAGAGCTCATTCTGCCTCAAAATCAAGTGCTTTACATTTATTACAGAACTGGAGGCTCAGAGAGGTATAGTATACCTTGTTCAAGGTTACAAAATCTGTAGGTGACAGAGACAAAACTTGAACCAGGGGCTTCCTGATGTCAAATGTTGACTCCTCACAGTACGTGATGTTCCTCTTTAATGGTTACCTCCTGCCCTGGTGGTCCATTACTCCAAGCCCATTATATTTGGAACAATTCTGAGTTCTTCTATACTTTGCCATGAATGCATAACCTTAGCCCTAATTGAGTCTTAGAAATTAAGTACGTCAATCCTCTAATTTTATAAAAGAATGATGTGAGATTAGGGACATGCTGGGTTCCACCCAAAGCCCATCAAACAAATATTGGCAACTGAGTTACAGAACCCATAGTCTTCCATTAAACCACACTATTCGTTCAGCTCAGCCACCCTCTTTATAGATTTGGGGATTCTGCAATCCTCAAATTACACTGTTTGTAAGTTGAGCCTGGGCTAGCTTGATGGAGAAGGGCAGTTCTCAAGCACCAGTCTGTAAATAGAGTGAACATCAAAATGACTTTGAGAAAAAAGGTCTAAGTCTAGACAATTATTTTGTCTTCTCCAATGGGAGGAGGAAATACTGCTTTCTATACGTATATAATGTTGAACACATTAGAACTTGTGGCTGTTCTCATTGTTTGACTATCCAGATTTCTTGGGGCAAAAGACCTTCTACTAATCCAAGAATGATTCTTTGGTTACCTACGACTTCAATGCAGGTAGAAAAACTTAATTTCACAAAGAGTATAATAATAACTTCCATTAGGTAGAACACTGCACTAGTTAATATTTCCAAAAGGGAACTTCGTATTGTTTATGCTTCAAATTGTACGTTGGTACCCAAAAGAAAGCACAAACTACCTAGAAGATATTTGATGATCTAGCCTTGTGTAATTAAATGCAATTAATTTGTAGCTATGCTGGATTCTGGAACTATTCGAATCTCTCAGCAGTTCTTAGCAAAGAAGCATCCATACCAATCCCAATGGGGAGAGAGCTTTTCTGGGTGAGAAGGGATGAAACACACTACACACGAATCCACAACATACAGAAGAAGCTAGATGTGAAGTAGTTTTGGCAGCAGCAAACTTGAAACTCAAGGGAGACGCTTCATGTTCCCAAAAGAAGTCTTGGGCTACCATATCTCTGGCAAACAAGGGTACTTTGGAAGTTCAGAGTCTATCAAAATGCCAAAACGCGATGATTTTAAGAGAATTCTCCTCTTTCAATAATCTCTGGGTGCACTTGGAAAGACATTTTACCTTCTATGCTGTAATTGAATTGATTTTGTATTTTTAAGATAAAGAACATTCAATTTTACAACCCTAAAAGGAAATGTCTACAGGCCGCTTTCTCTACTTTTATCCGAAACCTCTTCTCTTAGATGACGAGCAGATATTGTTTAGTTTCTGACCCACCAATATGTCTTCCCAACCTATGGAGAGACAGGAGGTGCTTCCTACTTCCTTCCTGTTTACCACTGTAACTTCTTCCCTGACCATATTCCCTGCTGTGGAAAAACTCAGAGTTGTGACTAGGAAGCAAAATCCCTGGAAATATATTTTTTTAAAATGCAGGGTAATGCAATGTGTGGAATTTGGATTAAGCTCTGAAATGTTTTTAATTCCATCTCCACTGTTCACTATTTGTGTGATATTAATCAAACTAAATAATTTCTCTGTACCTCAGTTTCTCCATGGAGATAAAATTCTTTCAGAGTTACCGTGATGATAAAGTGAGACCCCTACAATGTAGTAGGTATCTAGCATAATTCCTGGCAACAAGTTGAATCCCACGATTATTCCTTCCTTTAAAAAAAAAAAATTGAACCAGCCCCCATGTATCATTTCGTATACCCAGAATTGCTCATCTTATTTTAGATCAGACACTGTGAAAGTTTAAAAGGAAAGATAGGGAAGAAGTTTGAGATAGGCTTTGAGCAAAAACAAGAGACAACCAACAGTAACAGGGGATTTGCTATAATCATTTCTGGAGATCCTGGCTGTATTATGTGGGCTCTTCTTGCACAACAGCCAAACATGAATTTGACAGATGAAATGACTGTTTTGGTCTGCGGTAGGTCAGAGAACAACAGTAGACCAGAAGGCCATGAAGGGGATTTAAATTGGGTAAATCTGTCAACCTCTTCTGACAAGTTAAGTATAGTTGGCCTTGATAGAAACTGCCAACAGTAACTTCTGAATTTCCAATGTCCCCCACACCGGTGGACACCTGGGATGTTAATAGGCACTACTGTGTTTATTTTGGATGTGGAAATATGTGGAAACAGAATGAGATCTTCCTGAGATTCTTACACATAATTATTTCTTGAATTTCACTAAATTGAGGAGTAAGGTTTATTTTGGAGTCTGCAACCCTAGATAATGAGGTCATAGCCTCAATTTAAACCAGAGTCTGAAGCCAGACTTTTTTTTTAGCTTAGATGTAACACATTCAGAAAACACACACACACAGAGAGCATATAGTATATATTATGTATTTATTAGTGTGCGTATTTTGCTCTTATCTTCTTCCTCTGGATTCCACACATCCTCAAAACACCTATGATCAGTCACACGCCTCAACAGTGATAGATGTAGATGTGATCTCAGGGAGTGGTGGCTTTCTTTTGTTTGATGATGAGAATTGGGCTATCCCCACTCAACTCTGTGATACCAAGATGAAGAAAATCAATGCCAAAAACAGGAATGAAAAGCTCCCGTAATAAAACTGAAGAGGGAATACTACTATTAATAATCGTTAATCAATATTAATAATAATGATCATGATCATAATAATGACAGTAGTTCGGCTGCTTACTGAGTACATGCGAAGCACCGTGGTGATAGCTGGCAGACATTTTCTTGTGTCATTCTCATAATAATCCAATTATTGTCACCATTTTGCCCATGAGGATATTGAGAAGGTGGTCACATCACTGGAAAGTAATGGGGAGGGAACTGGAACTCCTGTCTGTAAAGTCTTTTACCAACCGCATGGGTTTAGGTTGAGGATAAACTGTGTGAGTTCCACACATAGTCACTCCCTCATTCGAGAGCTATTTATTGCATGTTGACCCCATCACTGGGGCTAGGATAGATGATGAGAACATGAAGATGAATTAGACTCGGTGGTTCCCCCAGCTCTGCAAATGAGGTGTCTGTGAGGAACAGCTGGCAGCTGGTGTGGTGTAGAAGCCATGAAATGTGGGGAGCTGTGTCTGAGGCAACCGAAGCAGTGAGCCAGGTTCCATCAGGGAGGATCTTATGACTGCAGCTATGGAAGTCTGCCTGGATCCTCTGTGCATATCAGGGGTTTAAGTCATGTTGAGGCAGAATTGGATGGATTCAAATTCTAGAACAGTATCTGACTCTAGATCATGAGTTAGCCTGGAAGGGTCCAAAATTGGAGACAGGAAGTCTATTTAGAGAAGCACTGAATGGTCCAGGCAACAGAGAATAAGGGCTTGAGTTGTGGCCACTATAACTGAGACTGAGTGAATTCATGAACTACTTATAAGGTTGAATCAGCAAGAATTGGGAATATTGGGAATTCGTTAGATATGAAGAGGGAAGGAGAGAGAGGACTGCAGTAACTCTTGTAATATGACTGTAGGTACATAAGATGGTCCTGAGACCATTCCATTGAAGAGCAGACTTTTAGAAGGATGGAGAAGTAGAGCTATTGAAGAGGAATATACTGTTTCTGTCTTCTAGCACCTTGATTTCCTGTCCACTCCTGGAGTCCCACTTCTTCACTGTTCCCTTGGAAGTCTAGAACTTCATGAATTAAAACAGAGGCTTTGCTCTCAACTCTTACGGTTGGTCATAATCCAGCTCCATAGCCAAACATGACCCTTATCCTCAGAGGAACCAGGGTTGTACAGTTAGACTTTGTCTCCCACAGCGCTACCTGCTTTTTTCCAGCTTCCAGGTGCTATGGTCTCTAGATAGCTGAGTCAGTATGGGAGGTTGCACCAAACACCTTCTTTTTAATAAGCTACCTTTTACCTGCATGTGTTGAGATTCTCCCTTGTTATTAATAATAATGTATGAAAGTTTCATTTGAAGTTTGCTTTACCACTGGCCTACCTGTAACAGACTGGCTTTTTGAGCTAACTCCTGATTAGCCTGGATAGAAGCTTTTTTGGCATGGTATTTTCATGGAAGTTTAAAGATTTAATAGTTCAAATCCCTGGTCTCTGTAAGTTCATGAGACCCTCAACATTTCAGTCCATGGAGTCTTTTCTGCTTACTCTCATGAATGAGAACTGGCTTGGTGGACACCTCCAACATGAAGACCAAAAATTCTAATAGAATATCCTTGCCCCCATTCCCTAACCCTGTAGCAACCCAGATAATTTTGTTAGACTTTCTGTGTGACTCCTTGTCTTTTGCTTTCCTCCTCCTCCTCAGAGGTGAGTCTACACTTTGCACAAAAAGAAAAAGCTACTAGGTTGTGTCCAGCAGCAGAAAATAGACCTTTAACATGAGCTGTGGGGAGCAAAAGTTAATGGACTGCACTCACTCAGAACAGCTACTCACTCTGTAGCTGCTAGAGCCTGCAGCTGCAGAATTTATAGAATCAAAACACACACACTGAGCTGCATTGTAGCACATACACAGCTATTCAGAAAGAAACTCAGGGAAACGGACAAGACAAGTGTGACTACCCAGCTCAGTGGTTCCAAAGGATCAGGATTTGCAAACTTCTGCAGCCCCCTCACAGCCTATGTTCTAGCCCCAGAGAACCACTCCAGCTCATACCCTGAAAATGCATGGATTTATTTTATTTCCAAGACTAGGCATGCACTTCTCCCTTTACTAGCTAACCCATCCTATCTTCTCATCTAAGTTTAAGAAGAATTTATTGGGATAATTATTCCCTGATACTTACAAGTTAGATTAGGTGTACCTGCCCAAGTTCCGAGTCTATGCGATACGGTCTGGCTCTGTGTCCCCACCCAAATCTCATCTTGAATTGTAATCCAAATTGAAATCCCCATGTATTAGGGGAGGAACCTCATGGGAGGTGATTAGGTCATGGGGGTGGTTCCCCTATGCTGTTCTCTCACCTGCCACCACGTGAAGAAGGATGTGTTTGCTTCCCCTTCCATCGTGATAGTAAGTTTCCTGAGGCCTCCCCAGCCAGGTGGAACTCTGAGTCAATTAAACCTCTTTCCTTTATAAATTACCCAGTCTTGGGTATTTCCTCATAGCAGTGTAAAAATGAACTAATACAATGTTTTAGTGCTTTCTTTCACTGTATTCCAATAATCATTTTATCTTTCTGTATGACTCAACTTTAAATTCAAGGGCTGTAACTTTCATCTCTGTATCACCAGCACTTTGTACATGTACCACATAAAGAAGGTAATGAAGGAATGGGAGAATGCCTCTACTCACCATTCTGTTGGCATGCAAACAGGAAGAGAATGTAACTTTCTTTCTGATAGGCCCACTCTGTTAGGTTTTTCTACTGGGGTGACTCCAGCCAGGACAGAGAAAGAAACCTAATCTAGCACTTCCCCATTCATGATGGGCTCTTCACTGTGCTTCAAAATATGACTCTTCCAGGGGCCTAGGAAAACATTGACCTCACAGAAGAACATAAAGCTCAGATTGGGCATTGTGAGGTATGCCTCAAAGAAGACCCAGGCATTCCTCCTTCAGATGCTGAGAGTGCTTTTCTGGCCAAGGCTTTGGTGTGAGAGCCTTGCCACCGCCCAGCACTGGAAAGAGACCAAATGTTCATCAACAGAAAAATACATAAACTGTGATATATTCATACAATGGCATATTACTCTCCAAAAAGGAATAAATTATACACATAAAACCACATTTGTGAATCTTAGAAATAATATATTGAGTGGAAGAATCAGGCAGCACAGAAGAACATAGTGTACAGTATCATGGTATAAAATTTTTGAATTTCATAGAAGACTTGCCTACAGTGATAGAAATCAATTCAGTGGTTGCTTTTGGGGTGGAGAACTGACTGGAAATTGGCATAAGGGAATGTTTTGTGGTGAGGGAAACATTCTGTGTCCTGGTTGGTAAATGAGGTTACACAAGTATATGTGTTTGTTGAAATTTGAGTCAACAGCACACTGAAGAGCATGTCATTGTGTGCAAATTATACCTCAAACTAAGAAAGCCATTGGGATGCTTTGTCTCTCAAGCCTCGCACAAAGAGAAGCATAGATTTTTAGGGCGGAAAGAAGCCTGAGTAAATCCTAAGGGCCCACTCATTGTATAGAAGAAGAAACTGAGTCCCCAGATGGAGAAGTGGCATGTTCAATATCGCACAGACATAGTAGCTGAGGCAGGACAAGAACACAAAGTCCTTAATGTGCAAGTAGGTTGGCGCCTCATCGAGTGACCCCTTAGAATGGAAATGCTGGAAATTATTATATTGGCACAAAAGTAATTGCTGTTTTTTCCATTAAAAGTAATGGCCAGAGCTGCTATTACTATTGCTACAATCCAATTCTTCACCCTTACAGTCCCCTTGCTTAGACATTATCAGTTAATTGTCCTAGCGTGCCCTGGTACCCACACCCACCATGCTGCATACCATCCCACGACTCCTTATGGTATTTCACCAGGTGGATGATTTCCTAACGTTTATTTTCATGAATACTAGGGCAGAGCTAATCTAACTAGAGTAAACTAGAGTTGTATTCTCTCAAGATATAGGAGCTCTAAATTAGAGGTCATCCGAGGGCCAAAACAGAGACCCAAAAAAGAAACTCAGTGACTCAGAAGAAAGATAGAGAAAACCCTGGTTGTCAGAAATCAGGAAAATGGTATCAGATACAGAAGCCAAAGCTGCTATCAAGACTGGCCAGAGGTCACTGAGTTGGGCAGGATATGGAGTGAGGAGAGGAATCCACCCATTCCCTCCTATCACCCTCGCAAACCAGGCTGGGCTACTTGCTCTATTCTAGACAGTCTCTCTCTTAACAGACTCAGGCTCCTCGTGATTACTTCCAATCCCACTGCTAGCTCGTTGCTCTTCACTTCAACCACATGTCACTTGGATACCACAGAGAGTAGCAGAAGGAGAGGATCAATGAGGTAAGATGTGGTCCCCAGGTCCATCACCTCTCACTAAGGTAGGAGAGGGATACTGTTTAACCATGACACTACTCTGAGACAAAACCTAGTTTTTACTCTTAAAAATATCAGTTGTGAATCATCCCCTGTGATTCCAGTTCCTTGCATGGCAGCTTAGGAGGGATGCTTTTGGGTGTTGCCTGATTTTGTTCTTTGGCTACTTCTTTTCAGACAATAAAGTACTTGGTACGGCACCCACCCCTATCTCTTTCACTAAGGACTCCTGTATGTCCACTTTTACTGAAGGGACAAGTTGTGGGAAGACAGGTCATAAGCTCCCAGTTTAAAGCTCTCTCTTGAAGAGAGGTAACCTGGCTATCAGCTGTACAAGACATTTTGTAAGCTTTAAAGGACCATCTCTTATACGATGCCAGTAGATGTTTTTTTAAAAAACGTATTAGTCAAGTAAAGAATGAGTGAATGTTTGCCTTCTGGAATCTGTGGCATTGCATCTCAGTGTATTCTAGGGAAGAAACCAACTGTGCTTTGGAAGCCAGTCAATCTGTTTTAGAGCACACGTTGCCATACTGTGTACTCTGTACTGTGTACATACATAGGCACACCGTGTAACTTCTCTGCGCCTCAGTTTGCTCATTTTCTATATGGAAAATAATAATACTGAACTTAAAGTAGGGGCTTGTAGCCTGGAGTCCATGGATCCTTAAGGCACCCGTAAAATTGATTGTTAATTGTCAATATATATGAATTTTTATGAGGGAAAGCGTTTTAGATTTCATCAGATTCTTAAACTAGGTCAGTAACATCTTTAAAAAAAGAGAGCGAGAAAAAGAAACCACTGTGGCCTTAGATATTTTTGTGAAGTTGGAGATAACGTATGTAAAGTGCCTGAAAAAGCTAGAATGCCGTGCAGCAGCTGCACAATCGTCTGGCTCGTGCAGCGAGCTTTCTCAGCTTCGGAATGGGTGATTCCAACTCTTAGGAGTCTGCAACCTTCAAAACATGCCTTTTCAGTGGCCATCTAGGTCATTCGAAGCAAATTCCTTATTCTCTTCTGGACCCAGTTTCTTGTCTATAACAAAAAAGTTGTACCTGGTGTTCACCCAGACCTTGCAGATGTTAACACTCAAACTCTGTGCTCCCCACCTTGGATGACAGGGATAAAATGCAAGTGAGCATCAGTGTATTTAGCTGTGTGTTTCACTTTCCAGAGGAGTTGAGGAGAGTGGCCTCTGCTTTTTACTTCTAAGAGAGCCTGAGTTGGTGACTGGACGTCAACTTCAGTGCAAAGAAATGTCTGGGAACAGGGTGAGGGGAGGGCATTCTCAGGATTGTGCCAAAAGCAGAGCAGACCAGCACCTTTGGGTTTCTCCACTGAAAAGAGGTGATACAGTCAAAATCCCAGGTTTTGGAGAAGCAAAGCAGTTCAAAGGGGCAGAATGCAGGGGGGGTCACCACTTCTCTTCTTCCAATCTCTCAATCAGCTGAAAAAGGAAACTGAGATAAACACGCACGTTCGGAGGGCAAACCACCAATTTGCATAGATGTGGGCAGGAAAGAGCCCCTTTGGCTCCCTTCCTCTTTGGCTTGCTTCCAAAAGCTCTTGAAGAGCTTCTCTCATGCAGACCCCTAAGTTAGGGTAGACTTTCGAACCCACCCTGCGGTTGACTTTTCAGGGAAAGAAGACAGGAGTCTGAAACACCCCTCCCGTGCATTTCACAGTTACGCCAAAGACCTGGTGTGGGCAGCTGGAGCAAATGGAGAAAACCCACTCATTCTTGGCTAGTTCTTAGATGAGTCCATTACCATGCCAGGCAGAATTTCTCACGAAAGGTGACTCTGGGTTATCCCGAGGAGTGAGTTCTCCATATGGGGCTTCAGTTAATTATCTGGTTCCTACATTAATCCACCTCAAATTTCACGATTCCCCAAAAAGAGTTGGAATGTTACCCATTGCTATGGTTTGAATATGATTGGTCCCCACCCAAAGTCATGTTGAAACGTGATACCCAAGATGGCGGTGTGGTGTCCAGTAGACAAAATTCATGGATGGCAGGAAGACCATAAGGAAATCAAAGTGATGAAAGGACCAGGATCTGATAATACTTACCAGGCTGGAATAATGGCAGCATCTCATTAAAATTGATGCAGTAATAGATACAAAACACTTCCACTTTGATTTAGAAAAAGAAACTAAAAACATGAAGTAGATTGGAGGAAAAAAAAAAGACTAAGCAAGAACATACATGAAAAAAGGAAAGGCAGCAGTGTCTGAGTCAGCAAGAATCGTCAACAGAAAGCAACGGTGATGTCTGGCCGATGAACAGGTTAATACAGATTTGAGACATGTTAACAGAAGTTGATGTTCCAGTGCAACAGAGGTCATCATCTTGTCTTCTTCCTCCATGATCAGTCCAGCCTTGAAGTCGGATCTAGTATGAGAAGAATTGCCAAACTGCCTCAATAGTGCATTCCGTGATAAGGACAGAATCGGAAGGAAATGAAGAAATAAATTTCTGAAATTTGGAAGCTTTCTATCTGCAATAGGTTAACAGTCCTACCATCAGAGGTCTCTAAGCATAAATTGAGTGACCAAGGCCAGACCTGGTGGTTCGCACCTAAAATTCCAGCACTTTGGGAGGCTAAGGTAGGAGGATCACTTGAGCCTAGGAGTTCAAGACCAGCCTGAGCAACATAGTGGGACCACATCTCTACAAAAAAAAAAAAAATAAAAGTTAGCCAGACATGGTGGCGAGCACCTGCAGTCATAGCTACTTGGGAGGCTGAGGCAGGAGGATCATGTGAGCCCAGAAGGTCAAGGCTGCAGTGAACCATGATCACACCACGTCACTCTAGCCTGGGCAACAGAGTGAGACCTTGTCTTAAATAAATAAACAACCACATTGAACAAAATATATTACAGGAGAAATGCCTAGATTAATTGTATATGAGAGATGCTGTATACTTCCAGGGTACTGTGATTCTTCACTCTTTCTGTGAACCTTAATGCTACGGACAAGTCAGAGTGTCCTACTAATGCCTTCCATTGTGTTAAGATGGTTTAATTGTTTATCAAACCAGGTGGTTTACTGGATGTCAAGCCTCCCTAGAGTTGTGCCAAGTTCTTTGCCATCCAGATAGTCAGAGGATTGAGGGGCCTACCCTACCCCACCCTAGAGAGATGCTGGACCTCAGCATGTAAGAAAACCTGGGCCCCTCCAGATTTACATGGCAAGGGAGTGGGAGCCGCCGCCCCACCTGCTGGTTTGGCTGCCTGAAGTGCCATCCCACACAGGCTTGATAGCTCCCTAGGATAGACTTTGGCCTGGGCCCCAAAGGTTGTCTGGTAGAGACACATATTGGGCACAGTCTGTGCCAGCCCACCAGGCCTCACAGCACTTCTCTGGCTCTGGTGTTTGCCATATCCTGTCTGCTAGATTGTGAGGTTCCCTAGGATAAATATAGATTAAAAGCCGACTTCCTCTGGGAAGCTGTCCAAAGCCAGGCCCTCCCCCACAACCCCAGACGTGAGCTTCTAGCTCCAAAATCCACAGTGTGGATTTTGACTTCTCTTTTAGTGGAAATCGCTTTCTAAGTTGAATTATAACTGTTTGCACATCCTTCTTATCTCTTGCCCTCTTACTGGTTCATTCTGTTCTCCTTTTAATTTTCTGCCCCCAGTAGCTGTGTGTTGTCAGTTTTTAAACCCATTTGTTCAGTCATCTACTGATTCATTCAAAAATATTAATTGAACACATATTCAGTACCCGTTCTCATTCAACTTGCTCAACAGTCTAATGGGTGAGGTAGATCGTAATCGAGTTGTGCTGAGGGAGGTGGATGATGTGCTGAGAGTACAGAATATCGGGATATGAGCCAAGCAGGCTAGGGAGGACTCCCCTGAGCAGAGGAAAAGAGTGAGTAGGAGAAAACTGGGCAAGCAGGGGAGAGGAGTGTGTTCCGGGAAAAAAGAATAGCACATGCAAAGATCCTGCGGTAGGGGAAGCCGCGGCACCTACTGGAACACGGAAGAGCAGCAGTGTGGCAGGGCAGGGAGGAGCAAGGGGGCAAGATAGGGCTGGAGAGAAAAGAAAGGATGAGTGATCAGTTGGATGACTAATTAAATGCATGATTCAATGAATCAATGAGTGAATGAGAATATTCCCTGCCTCTTCACTGGGAATTATGTAAGCCAAGAGAGTGGAGTACGAGTCACCTTTCTACCACCAGCTCCTCTATGATATGGGATTGATCAGCCCTTTCTGAGCCTCAGTGTGTTCATCTGCCATGATGATAGAGGAGGGTGTGGTCACTGCTGTGATGTCTTTTGCTACTGTTTACTGTGGATGCAGCTTGTAAGGTTTACTGTAGAGGTGCTGATGGAAGCTCTAAGCTTCTACCAGATTTCACAAAGGTGAATGCCGCCTGAGGCTGTGCTGGTCCCATAAATGCATCTAGCCAGCCCGGTGTTAAACAATGGGGTTGATGGGCTGCCTCACACCTGCCTTGCACAACACCCTGACAGGTAAGGTAGCGCATTCCCGATTCCCATTGGTCTGCACGCTGCCGGTCAGGGCATGGGTGCTCTGTGCAGTGACATGTCTACTAAAGAATCGTCTGAGAATGAACTCCTTCAGGCAAAGCAAATAAAAAGTACAGTAAATTAAATGTTAGAAGTCACAAATCACGTGAGTAGAAGGATCTGCTACCTTTGCATCTTAGGACAGAATGACCTTGGTCCCTGCCTGCGATGCGATCTTCGCAGAGGTCCTATCCAGACACGCGACTGACCCTCGAGACAGCCATGCATTCTGCCCTTTGTCTCCAAACACCGCTTTCTGACCCTTTCAGCCATCACCAAACAATTAGCAGTGCTCCTGGTGTGCCTCACCCTTTGCAAAGATCCCTTGGGAGAAAAGATTTGAACTTGGTCTTGCCCTCCAGGAGTTTTCAGTCCAGACAGGTGTCTGTCTACAATGGAATATAGCATGCCAATGTCCTGTAGAAGTTCACTCATTCATTCACTCAGTCAGCCAAAAAATAGATGCTGACAGCCTCCCTCACGCAAGGCACACACTGTTTTTGCTCTAAGAGGAGCTTATATTTCAGCTCCTGTTTATGTATACATGCGTTATATAAAGCATTAGATGGTAAGATGGAGAAAAACCCAGCAGAGAACGAGCGTGGGAAGAGCTGAGACGGAGGCCAGGCTATGATTTTGAATAGGATGGCCCAGGTAGCGTTTATTGATAAGGTGACCTGAGCCATCACAGGAAGCCAGGAAGCCTGTGGATGTGTCTGCGTCATGGGGAGCAAAGCGCTATGACCTTTTGTCCAAGGATCCGCAGGAGGCACGATGTCTCTTTCCTCCGCTGGTGTAGAAGGAACTAGAATAATGAGGGCTAAAGGTCTAGGATGCCAGGCTGGCTTTCCTCGGACCCGTGACCCCTTGATGTATTTGAATTAGGAAAGTCTCACAGCGTCTCAACCATTTCCTAACCCCCTACCTAATTACATGTAGGTCTAACTGCCTGTACCATAAATTAATATATTCCTGTGGTAGACAGACTAAAGATCTTCCAAAGATCTCCTCATCCTAAACTCCAGGACCTGTGAATATGTTATATTTATGGCAAAAAGAACTTTGGAAGTGTGATCAAGTTAAGGGTCTTTATGGGGCAATAATCCTCCATTATCTAGGTGGGCCAGGTATAATCACAGGGTCCACATAAGAGGGACACGGGAGGGTCAGAGTCTGAGGAGCAGCAGTAACGTCAGAGGCAGAGGTCAGTGCAGTGCAGGGCAACAAGCCAAGGAACTCAGGCAGCCTCTGGAAACTGGGAAAACAAAGGAACTGCAGCTTCTTCTCCCCTGCGGCTTCCAGAGCAAACACTGCCCTGCCAGCACCTTGATCTCAGCCCAGAGACCGATTTCCAACTTCTGACCGCCAGAATAGTGAGATAACACATTTGTGTTATTTTAAGCTGCTTAATTTGTGCTAATTTCTTACAGTAGCAAAAAGAAATTTAAACAATTACCAGACTATTTCGTTTGATAAAAACACACATAGCAGTTGATAGAACTCTGGGTCTCTTTACAGATGACAATTCATCATTCAATCCCCAAAAGCATGCATCAAGGCAGGTATTATTAGTTTCCTCATCTTATAGATGAAGTCATTTAAGCACAGAGAGTTTAAGCAATTTGGCTAAGGTCACACAGCTCTTAATGGCATGGCCAGGATGTGAGCCCAGGTTGTCTGACTCCAAGGGTAACGTGTGTCTGCTCCTGTTGATTTTCTTACATTGACCTTTGCGAGCTCAACAGGAGCCTTTCCTTTCTCAGGCCTGGACAATTGCCTGTGCTGTCTTCACAGGGGACTTCCTCACCCCATAGTGCTGGTGACTTACCACAGAAACTTTGTGTCCTTTAAAGAAACCAAGCATCACTAAATCAATATTGAAACAAATATTTGGTTTCCTTTTTTTTTTTTTTGAAATGGAGTCTCGCTCTCCCACCCAAGCTGGAGTACAGTGATGCAGTCTCGGCTCACTGCAACCTCCGCCTCCCAGGTTCAAGCAATTCTCCTGCCTCAGCCTCCCAAGTAGCTGGAACTGCAGGCACACAGCACCATACCCGGCTAATTTTCTGTATCTTTAGTAGAGATGGGGTTTCACTGTGTTCGCTAGGATGGTCTCAATCTCCTGACCTCGTGGGCCACCCGCCTCAGCCTCCCAAAGCGCTGGGATTAGAGGTGTGAGCCACCACACCTGGTCCTCTGGTTTCCATTTCTTGGGGAAAACACAAGTAAAGAGATCATCGAGTTTTATTTCTTTTTTTCAATTTTATAATGTAACCCAGTATTTTTATAGAGATATAGTTCACATACCCTTAAATTCACCCTTTTAAAATGTACAATTTAATGGTTTTAATATATTCCCAAGGTCAGGCAACCATCACCACCATCTAATTTCAGAGAATCTTCATCACACCCTAAAAAGATCATCCAATTTCAGAGAATCTTCATCACATCCTAAAAAGAAACCCTTTCCCCATTAAGTAGTAACTCTCCATGACCCCCTTCCCCCAGCCCCTGGAACCACGAATCTACTTTCTCTCTCTATGAATTTGCCTGTTCTGGCATTCCATATAAATGAAATTAGACAGAATGCTGCAGCCACATGAGGTCTTTCTGCTGTCCTAAGTGAGCCTGCCTAGTTGATATGCGAAGGTTGCAGGTTGTTAGGTTGTGCACCATGGCAAGTCTAATATTCATCATTTCTTCTTCCCATCTCCATTCTATTGTCAGTTTGCCATTATTTTGTGGCCCCCTTTGTGTGAGCATTTTTGTGAGCTGCTCCAAACCCTTTTCGGAATCGGGCAGTACGAGAATAAATAAAAACACAGATTCTCAAATCAACCAATCATGAAATCGAATCATACAAAATGTGGCTGTTATGTCTGGCTTATTTCATCTCGTATCATGTTTCTGAGGTTCTTCCATGCGGCAGCATTCATCAGCACATCATTCCTTTTTACAGCTGAGTAATATTCCATCATGGGCCACAACATAAATACGTTTATCCATTCACCATTTTGATTATTTCTACCTTTTGGCCATTGGGAATAATGCTTCTGTGAACATTTATGTGATCTGTTTTATTGTACCTAATTAGAAGGGATTCCAGACAGGATCCAGTGGCTTCCAGAGAGCTCTGCTGGCATAGAGGCCTGTGAGCAAGCTGCCCTTCTTACAGGCCAAATCTCTGCGGTGAGATGTCGACACCCCTTTGGAATGTACCCCAGGGTCCAAGAAAGAGCAGTGGGTTCATGTGCAGAGACTACATTGTTCTTTCATGAAGGGGAAGTGGGAGAAGATTCTCCGTCTATGAAACAAAGGGCTTCATGAAATGAACAAATTTAAACTTGCAGAGGGAACCACTCCATGGAGCCGACTCTGATGCTAACCTCTTTTACATGCTTGTTCTAGACGCTGGACCCACTGAAATGCATTATGCTACATTGATATATGGGGTATACAGTTTATATGGACTGCACACACTATGTTAAATGGAATATGTTAAATGGAATATGATATGTAATTATGACTTTGTTTTCAGCATTCACTTTGAATAGAATTTTAACATACCTCTTAGGAGAGGTTGGGGACAAGTAAAAACGGTTATGGCCAAAAGCTCCAGGAATCAAAGGCTTTGGGTACATGCTTTTGTCAAAAATTTTAAGAGCTATTAGAAGCATTAAAAATAACAATGAGAAGAAAGGACTTGTGTGACGTGGTGACCAAGAGCTCTTCCAAGTTCCTACCTCCACCAACCCTGACTTCTCCCGGCCTCTGCAGAGGCATGTACCCCATGCCTTAACGTGAAGGCACGAGTCCCAGGCTGTGATCTCACCTCCTTTGTCCAAACTCATCCCAACGAACATGTCACCCAGCAGCATTTCCAGTGACAGCAACACAATAGCGTGCCTTTCAGTAACACATGGAATAAATGTTATTTTCATTCCAAATGCAGTGGTGGGAATCAGAGGAACAATGGCCTTTTCCTGCCCGATGATGCAAGTTAAAAATATTGCCTGCTTCTTCACTGACTCCCATCTTAGCCCTGCACGTTTAAAAATACACCCGTCAGTGGCTCTGCATTTGAAAATGTATTTTGCATCTGATAATTAAGAAGCATTTAAAGGGCAAAATTAGAAAGCACAAAATTAGGCTGGCAGGCTTAATTAGCCCATTCTTTTTTCTAATGGGTGGAATTCGAGCGACCGTATGCTCAGGGGGCACAAAGACCCCTAATGGGGGTAGTGGAAATTCAGCCACGTCTCTGTAAACCCAGTCTCTCTGCCAGCCAGATCAGGGGGATTAACCGCACAACCAGAAATGTGAGGCACACGAAACAAGACGATTATACCCTCTTGTCCTTAATAAAACGACGTGAGTGCAACTACAGAGTAATCTATCAACAGATAAGAGAGGACCATGCATGTGGCCTCCCAGAGGCCTGATGTAATCATGGTGACATCATGAGTTTATATGTAAAGAGATGAACTCCGCAGCGTGACGTGATACCTTTTCCGGGGTAATTATCACTGGTATCTGCCTGCATGTGAAAACCCATCTCCTGCACCAGCTCTGACCTTGCTAAATGACCACTGACATGCCTTCCTATGCACACTGTAACTGTCCACTCCTCCCGAGGACCATAAGCTCTTCACGGAGGGATGCACTGAGCTGGCCAGGATGGGACGGGAAACTTCCAAGTGCCTTCCGAGGCTGTCCATCATGTTCTCTGAAATCTGATTCCGCATCCCTGATGATGATATCACAATGGCTGGCTGCGTGTAGCTCACCCTGTACCCAGCTGGGTGGATCTGTCCCCAGCATTCAAGGAGAAAGTTCCGCCTTTTCCAGTCGCCATGGTCCTTCGCAAGCCACAACAGGCCACGGGGAGCCGGGCTGAGGCGCCTTGATCCTAGGTATGAGTCACCCTCATGAATCAGCCGTGTCCCTACTATTTTTTTTTTCCAAGCTGTGGTTTTCTTTATAACAGACACTGTGTTGTTCATTTTGCAGCAGCCAGATCTAGAAGGCTTCTGCACGTTGGAAAAGGAGGCCTACTGTAATATGTCCACCAGACAGAACCTAGAAAGGTCCGCCCCTGCTGCAGGCCGCAAGGAATGTTCTGAAACAATCCGCGGCGCAGCTGCAGAGCTATGGAAGGGGTCTGAGCCCTGACTCTTAGTACCTGGGTGGTCTCTGGCAAGACACTGCACCTCTCTGAGGTGAAACCCCCAACTTGTAGAGTTGTAAAATTTCATTCATTGAAGAAAGTGGTTTTCAACTAGGAGCCATTATGTGCTGCCCCCCAAAAAAGGGACCATTTTGGCCATGTTTGGGGATGTATTTGTTTGTCACAAGTGCTTTCTTTGCCATTCTTTACGTGGCATTTGGCATTATAGAAAAGGCCGGTAAGTCTCTAAACAGTTGGTCAAATTCAGACATTCATTTTTGTTTCAAGATCTTTATACAAAATGTGTATGACCTCAAATTACATAGACCAGGATATAGGGAAAGGAGCAACTCAGCCCTGCTCTGCCACAGTCTCTATGTCAAGGTTATATTTTTTAACCAGGTTAATGTGTCTTCATGACAATGTTTAGCTATTTCTTTCCAAAGAGCCAAAACAGGAGAAATACAAGAGTAGGATGCTAGAAAAGATACACTATACTTCGGTTTCTCAAACTTAGTCATTGGAATTTTCCCAGTTCTGAGCAGAATTGCTTTACCCAGAGTCCAGTCTGATGATGAAATGGTGACCTCAACCAGGATTCCCGAGAGAGACAGAGAAAGAGGGAGAAACACTCAGGAGATACACACGAACAGGCAACCTGCGGATCCTGAGAAGGATGAGAAACCTGGGAAAGGTTTGGGTGGGAATCTCCCAGAGCGTCTTAACTCGTTGCAGAGGCACCTTCCCTCTACAGCAAACACAGCTCGCTTACCCCTTGTATCTGCAATACCCAAATCCACAGCAGACAGAACAAAGAGCATTGCATTTGTCAGGGAGGAAGAAAGAAAAAAATCCTGCAAAACCCCAGCATGGGATAAACAGAGCCCAGGCAATGCTGAAAGTTTCCCATATACCAGGTTCTTAGGGTGCTTGATTCACCATTAAAGGGGATACAGCTGTTATGGAGGAGGGGCAGCTTAGAAACTAGAAGGGGAGGCAAGGTGGAGCTTGAAGGAGGAGGAAGAGGACTGTTTGCAGACTAGACTATTTAATTGGCTTGGGAAGAATTCCCCTCATTTCTCCCTGCATAAAATAGTTGTCTATTTCAGATGGATTACTGCAAACTCCCAGATACAGCCCTTAAGTGCTGTTTACACAGTGAGCTAATTGCGGTAATGGATCCCACCCCTCGTTGTCCCTCAGCTTCAGGCCGGTTTCCCTCATGAGCTTCCATAGTAGCATCCCTATTTGTGGATCTTTCTCTCAGCCCCATACTAGGAGCCTGAGTGGGAAATATGTAATTATTCACTTTATGGCTATCGACGCCTCCAAAGCTGACTGGCTGTCACCACCCAGGGCTTTCAGGCAGCAGGGATGATGATCAAGCAGAGGGGGTCTGTCTGGAATCAGACTGACCTTCTTTCAGGACGAGGCCTGGGGCTCACCGTCACCAGAGCCTTGCCTGCAGATGTCCTGGGAGTTTGGGTCTGGGTTAACTTCACATTGTGGGACATGTCTTTCCATCATGGTGACTATTGTGTTGGTCCCTGGTGGTCTTGCTTTTTTCCTAAAAGTAGCAGGAATAATATCCCATGCTGTTCCTTTAAATAACTCCCTATACTGGTGAAATGCTCCTGTCACTGCAGTCGAGGTCAACCAGAGTCCCAGTGCGCATGCCCCGTGACCGTTAACCTCAGTGTATTCAGCTGGTGCTTGCTTCTTGATGACTCCCATTCAACAGATCTCACTTTTATTATGCCTTTATCCCATCAAGCCCCTATCTAGATCCTATTTTAATGCAAGAACCAGTTTCTCCTGAACCGAGACTTTGCCTCCTGTATTCATTTCGGATTGCTGCTATAAGTATTAACTTCAAATTTAGCAGCTCAAAACAACACAAATTCACGCTCTTACAATTCTGGAGGTTAGAATATCCATGTGGGTTTTACTGAGCTGAACTCAGGATGTTGGCAGGGCAGTGTACCTTCTGGAGGCTCTAGAAGCCACTATCTTACCTTTTTCTGTTTCTAGAATTTGCCTGTTAGCTCTTGGCCTCATCCTCCATCTTCACAGCCAGTCATAGTGGGTGAATCCTTTTCAAATCACATCACATGACTCTTGTGCCCTCCCTTATATTTTTAAGAACCCATGTGATTAGACGGGGCCTACCAGATAACCCAGGAGAAACCCTCTATTTTAAAGTTAGCTTATTAGCAACCTTCATCTCATCTGCTACCTTCATTCCCCTTGGCCACATAACCCCCCAAAGGATGTGGACATTTTGGGAGCCATTATTCTGACTGCCACAGTTTCTCTTTTGAGAAGGGTTCTTATCTCCTCCCCTCAATTTGGCAGTTGCACAAATGACTTCTCAGGTAACATGTTTTCTGAGATAATGTTGGATGTTGGGATTTCCTTTCTCTTTCTCTCTCTCTCACACACACACACCACACACACACACACACACATCATCATCATCATCATCATCATCCATTCCAGCCTCCCATGAGTGGACCAGAACTAGCACATAAGCTCCATGAAGACAGTTTTGAACTATATTCCAAGTGCTTAGAACAGCCCCTGGTATACTGCAAGTGCTCAATAAACATTTATTGAATAAATCAATTGATCAGAAGGATACGTTTCAGCCTAGGAATAGTGAGACAATATCATACGTGGGCCCCAGAGTCAGAAATGGGGTTGATTTCTTGCCCAGTTACTTAGCCATTCTATGCCTCTAAGGACGTCGCAGTGTCCGCATCTCAGGTGAGGATAAAGTTGCCTGTGTAATGTGGCTGCAGCATGTGAGGTGAGAGCCTGCTTAGCGGGACCCCGGGGTATGATAGCATTGCCCTTGCCCTAGTGGTTACCACCGTGGATAGGAAAAGAGACATGTAGGCAAGCAAGACTTTCACATGTTAGAGGTGCTTTGAGAAAAATGTGTTGAAAGACAAAGAAGGAAATGGCCGGTTCAAGGAGACGTCACAGATGTGTGGAGACTGGAGCCTAATTCTTAACAATGAGTCGGTGTCAAAAAGGTGGGAGAAAGCAAGAAGCATTCCAGGAGAGGAAGGGCATGAACAAGGGCCGAGAGGCATGGAGCCACCTCACCCATTCAAGGAGCTGCGGGCAATTTTATAGAATTAGAACCAAGGGAACGAGGGGTTGGAGGGTGACCTGGCAGGTGGTAAGGCTGCATTGGAGTGGCAGGAGGGCTTGTGACTGAGCAGGTCCTCTGTGCCCTGCTGAGGCGCTCCAGTAGCTTAAGATGGTGGTTGACAAGCTGGGTATGCCTCAAATCGGTAGCACCAACATGTGCATTCTTTCTGATTCTGTGCTCTTTCTCTCTCACTCATTCACACAAACTATCATGCGCATGAGGCACATACAGCAATTTTGCAACAAATACACACGCCTGGGACATGCACATCTATTGGATGCACATACAACCTGCCTACTAGGATGACAGATGCATTTGGGGCCCACATCTTGTATACATACACATTCATAGTCTGAACAGACACAGGAGGTATCCAGAAGCACGTAGATACAGGATATATATGTATGTGCCCCTAACAGATACATCACCACGTGGACAAGCATGCACACACACACAGGGCACACATGCAAGCATGCATAGTCAATGTACACGCTGACTGTGCACATACAGACACACACACCATCACAAAACACACACCAAGGATATTAAAGACACAGGCACATGAAGAAAGCACACTCTCACTGTCCATGTGTACACACAGGATACCAGTCATGCACACCTTCCCACATGCTTATTAAACATATTCACACTCCACACACACATACCGAACATATACTCACACCATTTACCTACACACACGCAGAGGGCACACACAACGGACCATGCCAAAGTGCACGTGTACACACACACACATCTTGACCGTGTGCCCACAGACTGACTCCTCATTTCTCTCCGGAATGTGTCTGGGTTCCAGGCAGGCACTTGTTTGGCCTGAGGGAGGCTGTGATTATTCTCCCAGCCGCAGCAGGCAGGGCAGCTCAGAGACCTGTTTTGGATGACACAGTTCCTATCTGCGTCCCTCCCGTGAGTTAGGGTGGTGCAGAAAAGGAGTGCCTTCGCCTCTCCTTGCACCAGGCTCCTAACTCCCTGCAACCCAGCTCCACTGAAGTCTCTGCAGCCTGTGACAATGGGATGTTATCCAGAAGCATTGCTGGGTCTTTTGCAAGAGTTCCCCATGTGAGACTCACTGCCTATCCTTATGCCTCCCTTCCAAACTCAGCTGGCGGGAGGCCAAGCCATCTCTGGGGTAGGGGGGCAGAGCCAAGCACTTGGCAGCTCTTAGCACTGTGAGGCCCTCATCAGCCGCTCTCCCAGGGGCCCTGTTTGGGTGCTGAGCCCAGCTAGCTCTCGAGCTCTGCAGAAAGGAGTCCCCCACAACATCTGCTTGGCCTATCTGGGGCTATTCAAGCACAACTTCCTCTTCTGCCTGTGCTCATCTAGGAATTGGGTTCCAATGAGCTGGAACCTGGAGCTTTCGCCTGAGGTTTTGACAAGTTGTTTCCTGGCAGCAGCCAAGATGGAGCTGTGACCTCCATCTGGGCTAATGAGTGGAAGACCCACCATGTGCCTACCACGTTGTCCCAGTTCATTGTCCTGCTCCAAGGTGCTAATAAACAAGGTTGCGCCTCATACTGGGTGCATAGCCTCCTCCTTGGAGACCATTTCATACCCTCAGTCAGAGTAAGCCTCAACAGATGCAGACCAAGCCCCTCATCCTTGCTAGAGAAGGAGAAAAATGGCGATATCAGCGCAGCGAGCTGTCAGAGGGATGGTAACAATGTAACTCAGATGTTCTCCATGGCCCCCACTCCTGGGAGATTTGGTTAAAATTAGTCCAAACCGTAATTCCACAGACTTGCAAGAATCCTGAGCTGTCCCCAGAATTGCTGTGAATTCCTCCATTTCCTCACATGTCTCTTAGCTTTGGAGCTCTCAGTGCACCTGCATGTGGCTTCAAATTTCACCCCCATCAAGCTGAACAAAAACCCATTACTTAAAAGAATTTCTAAAATAAACCCAGTTGTCTGAAACAGTTTGAGTTCAGTGACTTTACCGAAAGGTTCGTGATCACAGGAAGGGGTACATCACAGTGGCCTGGGGCTGGTCTTCTTGAGTCACATCATCTTCAGTCCCACACTCACCTCCCATCTTCCTCTTCCTTCCCTCTCGGGAGTAACTCCAAGTTCTGTCCCCCCTCTCCAGGGGCTTGCTCACATTCAGGACCAGGAAGATCAGTTCCCATCACCCACTCCCAAAGAGACCTTTTTGAAAATTGTCCTCTCCCAAGAGTGGGTGTCCGCTCTTAAGAAATTCTCATGACAGCTGCCGAGAAAATAAAATATCTTATAAAACATCACATTATAAAGCTGCATGTTCACCAGAGAAGTTTCTCAGACAAAAGTGAATAAACATAGAAAAGAGAGCTCTGGAAGTGAGAGTCCTTTCAATGTTAAGAAGATGCCTGGCTGGGCATGGTGGCTCATGTGTGTAATCCCAGCAATTTGGGAGGCCAAGGTGGGAGGATCACTTGAGGTCACAAGTTCAAAACCAGCCTGGTTAACATGGTGAAACCACCCCCCACCTACTAAAAATACAAAAATTAGCTGGGCATGGTGGTGGGTGCCTATAGTCCTAGCTACTCAGAAGGTGGAGGCAGGAGAATCACTTGAACCTGGGAGGCAGAGACTGCAGTGAGCCAAGATTGCACCACTGCACTCCAGCCTGGGCAACAGAGTGAGATTCCAACTTAAAAAAAAAAAAAAAAAAAAAAAAGAAGAAGAAGAAGAAGAAGATGCCTGGCTGCTAAATGAAGAATTAAATGAAGTGAGAATTCAGGAATTGGGTGTCAAGACTGACTCCTTTTACACAAGCGTTGGTGAGACAGCTGAAGTGAGAGTCAGAAGCTCACACCCCAGATGGGCCCCCAAGAAACTTCTCTCCAGCCAGAGTCTGACATCTTTGTTCTATGTTGACAACAAAGGCCTGAGCTCCAAAATCCACCCCCGCCACCCAAGTCAGTGTGGTTTCTCCAGGCCAAGAGGGGCGAAGACCCCGGCAGGCACAGGTTACAGGGCTCCTCTGAAGAGTTGACTAGCGGCCATTCATATGCAGGAGAGCTCCGTTTCAACAAAGTCTGTTTGTTTCCACCAAGAGCCTGGGGAGTCGGTGCCAAGACAGAATGACTCATTGGCTCCCAGGCCCTTGCCTTACTCTGGGAGACACTCAGGCAGTCCCTTCTCCCTGCAGAGCAGCAGGGCAACCTCCATCTGGCTCCAAGCCGATGTGGGTGCCACACAGTGAGCTTAGAAACTCAACATGGGGAAGGGTCCAAGTGTGAGCCTTTCAGCCTGCCCCTCATGCAGGATTCCTGTGTCCATGTGTGATGACTTCCTTCGAGGGTTCAAATATGATCAGTTTAAAAGTGAGTGTGATTCCCCTCCATGAGCGCACTCATCTGGAAATCTCTCAGTCATGGTCAAATTTGAATGCAAAACTGTGGACCCTAATACTCGCTGCAAAATATCCTTTGCAATTTTTTAGAAGCTTCCAGAAAAGCTTTATCCAGAAGAGAAATTTCTTTCTTCAGAGCAGTCAAAATTAGTGATTGACACAAGTTAACCTAACTCATCAGTGAAAAACTGGATACAAATCCAACTAGTTATCCTAACAGCTTCAAACTCCTAGTCTACTAAGATTATACTTGCTACTGACCTCACAGGATGGTTGTGAAGCGTAAATCAGGAGATCATGACTACAGAGACAGGCCAAAGCGAGGCTCTCAGTAACTTACAAATATTATCCGACTCCATCCTCTTCATCTCCATCACAGGTCTCCAGAAACTGCATGCATCTTTATGCCATTTTGAGGAATCTGAACCTGGAGAACTGAAGTGGTCTGAGTTCACATGGCTAATAAAAATAATACTAATGCCAGACACAGTTATCACAGCCTGTTATCCCAGCACTTTGAGAGGCCGAGGCAGGAGGATCACTTGAGGTCAGGAGTTCGTGACCAGCCTGGCTAATGTGGTGAAACCCTATCTCTACTAAAAATACAAAAATTAGCTGAATGTGGTGGCAGGTGCCTGTAATCCCAGCTACTCGGGAGGCTGAGGCAGGAGAATCGCTTGAACTCAGGAGGAAGAGATTGCAGTGTGCCAAGGTCATGCCACTGCACTCTAGCCTGGGTGACTGAACAAGACCCAGTCTCAAAAAAAATAAAAATAAAAATAAAAATTCAGCTGGGCACAGTGACTCACATCTGTAATTCCAGCACTTTGGGAGGCAGAGGCGGCCGGGTCACCTGAGATCATGAGTTCAACACCAGCCTGGCTAACATGGTGAAATCCTGCATCTACTAAAAATACAAAAATTAGCTGGGCGTGGCGGCAAACACCTGTAATCCCAGCTACTCGGGAGGCTGAGGCAGGAGAATCACTTAAACCTGGGAGGCGGAGGTTGCAGTGAGCCGAGATCATGCCATTGCAAACCAGCCTAAGGGACAGGAGTGAGACTTCATCTCAAAAAAAAAAAAAGACAGCAAATAAATAGAACAATAAGATAGCAAAAAGTGAACACCACTCAGTGACAAAGAGATACAAAAATGTTTTAGTGGCCAGTGGTTTAGAAGCACATGTATTAATTGGCAATGAATATGCTAATTATAAACAGTTCAGTAAAAACTGTTTCCACAGGTCCTTCAGCCCCCAGGCAGGGTACTTCCTAGACAGAAAAGTATAAATCTGTGAGTAATCTTGATTAGTTTTTTCTTATGTTTCCTCCCAGCAAAAGAGATGTCACTTAGTCATTCACCAAAGAAACATTCAGCACCTCCTTTGAGCCATGCACTCTGTTGGAGCTGGGAATAAAATCGGTGATGGAAAGAGACAGAACTTAGAATTTAAGACAGGGTTTATCAACCTCAGCACTGGTGATATTCCGGGTTGGGTTGTTCTCTATTGGAGGACACTGTTCTGGGCATTGACGAGATATTTATCAGCATCCCTGATCTCTAGCTACTGGATGCCAGTGGTGCACCCCAGGAGGTGACAACCAAAAATGTGTCCAGATTTTTGTCAAATGCCCCTGGGGAGCAAAATCACGCCAATTGAGAATGATGGCTGGAGAGGAGGAGAGTCATTAATCAAATGCTGACTGTTGTCAGCACAGAGAACTTGGAGGACCAGCCCCAAACCCAGTTTTCATGGTACAAATGATATCTAAATGGAAATAGCGGCCCTGGCAGAACTAGTCAGAAGAAGAAGTTTGGAAGGTGAGAGAGACGGGTCTTGGAAACACATCAGAGGAAACAGTGAGACCCAAGGCAAGGAGGGAAGTGTGATTCTGCTTTTGAGTCTGTGTTGTTGAACATACATATCCGTGCTGTGGATAAAGGCTAAAGGCAGCATTATTCAATGTGCATTTGGTTCAACACACAGAGAAATTATTTCAGGAGGTTCATACAGGCTCGAACTATGGGCCAAAGTTATAATGCACTAACAAAAGCAAATGCAAACTTCTACATTATGTGACCCCCAATAGCCAACCATTAAGGCATGGAACCCTTGGCGGAGAGGCAGAAGACTTTTAAAAGGCTTTGAGTGGAAACCAGTGGATCTGATGCTCATTCGTGCATGAGAAACCTTTGGAGGGCTTGTTAAAGCAGAGATGGTGGGTCTTAACCCCAGTGTTTGTGATTCAGGAGGTCTTGGGTGATGCTTTAGTTTTCAAAGATGTTAATGGCAACAAGGTCACATTAATAGAGATATGGTGCCTAGTCCAAGAAGGTGAGAACCTCAATGCCAAGAGACTACACTGGTGTGTCAGGAAGAAAGCTAGGCATCATCACGTTCTAAGGGATCCTTGGTGAACTGGAAGGTGTCTAGGGAAGAGTAAAAAACTGTGAGGCATTTGGCCTAGAAAAAAAGAAGTTATGGGAAGAATGTGGGAGCTGCTTTTAAATAGCTGAGGGACTGTAACTGTGAAAAATAGATTTGATTCCATTTTCCTTCTCCAAGGTTGACCACGGTCGTTCAAGATACGGACAGCCAGCAAGGGTAGGAGCGTCAGGGATAAAGCTTTGGGCTCAACATGAAGTATAATCTTGTAGCAATTGCAGCTTTAGTGCAGCACTATTCAATAGAAAAATAAGGTGAGATGAACATAACAGTTGTCTAGCAGCCATATTACAAAACGTAAAGAGAAACAGTGAAATTAATTTCAATACTGCATGTCATTTAACCTAATCCTTCCAAAATGATGCATCTTGGACGTGTGATTGATATTAAGCTTATTAATGAGGGTTTACATTCTCTCTTTTTTCTTTTTTTGTATTCAGTTCTAACCTAATGTGTGCCTTTCACCTTCAGCACACGAGCATCCAGACGAGCCTCCAGTCTTTCTGTGCTGTGTGGCAGTGGCTGCACGTAGCTTGCAACTCCCATATTAGGCAGTGAAGCTCTAGTGAATCAGCCATCGTGAAATAAACGATTCCTTATTCTAATCAGTTGCTCTGTCCTGTTACTGACTTTGGGATTTAAGGACGTTGGTATTACCTTTATATATTTCTCTTTTAAATTAAATTGACTATAGGTTTTATGTATATTCTGAGAATTGTATAACGTTTCACAGTATCTGGAAAAAACCCGGGGCACCCTAAATAGAGATGGTATCAGGTTCTTTGCTGTAAGTGACAGGAAACTCTATTCAACCTGGCTTAAGAACATAACAAAATAATTCATTGGTTCACATTCTGAAAAGTCCGACAGCAACACTGGCTTCTGTCTTGGCTCGGCTGTATCCAGACATATCAGTTGGGTTACCAGGATCTTCTGTGGCTCCAAAATTCTCTTAATTCTGTGTTTGCCTTCATTCTGTGGATCCCCCTGACATAGAAGCATGGGTACTGGACACTCCAGCCGTAAATCACCTGTACAGTGAGCATTCCCTGTAGAATAAGCTGCTTTTTTCAAATAGTTCCAAAGAGTCCTAGATTTGAGACTCATTGGCTTTAATTGGTAGTGCACTGATTATCCGTGAATCCAAGAGTTGTGGACTATGTATTTGGTCAGGGTTGAGTCACCTGTGCAGCCAGGATTCTAGGAGGTCAGACTCATGCAAACCTCAAAAATGGGGGAAGAGGGACGGGTGTCCTAGAAGGAAGGGAAGGGGTAATGAATATTCGCTCACCACAGATGGGCATTAATGACAGAGGACGGTGGGTCATTTCGTCCTGGATTATGACATTTGCCTTTTGAGGAGATCCAGTTTATCTTTACTGTGAAAGTACTGCTTGGAATTTTGTAGAAGAGGAACTCAATTAAAGGCACTAATCTTAGTAGTAAGGTCACACTGGTAGTCTTCCTTTGCTTTGGCAAATCTACTTGAAGAAGCCTCGTCCCATGTGTCTGAATATAGGTGACAGACTGAGATCAGAATGAGCCCCTGGAGTCTGAAAAATACATCTAAGTTTATGAAATTCTCAGGAAATATACAAGAGTGAAACTCGGGCCAACTGGGCTACAGTAGATTCTTTCCCTTCCTTCCCCCAAACAATGTTCTTTAAACCAAGACAGTGACTGATTTTGCACCAAAGAGCTGTAGGGTCAAAGATGTGAAAAGTCTGACAAGACTCAGAGTCTGACTTTTTCAGATCCCTGAACATCCAAAACACAAACAAGATGATGCATTTCATCCGCATACTTGCAGCCCTTGCTCACAGGCATTCTTTGTAACAGTTATCACTTCTTTCTGCTGTACCCACTAATTTCCTCCCATTGAGTTCAGGTTCCTCAAAGTTACCTACTGTCTCTGCTCACAGATACCTAAGTGGTTCTCTAATACATCTAACAATCTAGACAGGGTCATGGGCTGATGCTTGAAATCTTAATGTGTGCAACAAATTTAGAGAAAAACAGAGGATTCCAAAATTGACCAAGCCAAAGGATTTTTAGAGACAAGGTATCTTTTGTTATATAAAACTAAGATACTAAGTTTTCATCAGAAACAGCAGTGACCAAGAAATATTGGTTACAGTCAGGCTGGGCATGGTGGTTCATGCCTGTAATCCCAGCTCACCGCTGTAATCCCAGCAGTTTAGGAGGCCAAGGCGGGTGAATCACCTGAGGTCAGGAGTTCGAGACCAGCCTGGGCAACATGGCAAAACCCTGTCTCTACTAAAATTACAAAATTTAGCTGGGTGTGGCGGCGCACGCCTATAATCCCAGCTACTTGGGTAGACTGAAGCAGGAGAATCGCTTGAACCCAAGAGGTGGAGGTTGCAGTGAGCCTAGATCCCACCACTGCTCTCCATCCTGGGCAACAAGAGCAAAACTCTGTTTAAAAAAATAAAAAAGAAGAAAAAGAAAAGAAATGCTAGTTACAATCTGGCTGGCAGAGTTTCCCTGCAAGACTCCACTTCACTTGCTGAATTTGTGGGCTCCCATTCATCCCTCTGGAGCCCCCAAAACTTTGTTGGCTCTGCCTCTCAAAGATCTCCACTCACTGATTTGTTCAGCATTTCACCTCCTCTCTGCACAGACCTGAGGCTGTGGGGCAACGTAGCTTAATGGAGTTAGACCATCATGGACTCAAATCTCAGTTCTATCATGCTTTAACTCTGTATCTAGAAAGTTCTTAAGCTTGTCTGTGTGTCAGTTTCTTCATCCATAAAGAAAATACAAATCTTGTCTTGGGTTGTTTTTTAAAAAGATACAAACTAATATATGTAAATTACATGGGGCACAATGTTATGTTACTCAATAAACAGTAACATTGTAATTATTACCGCATTCTACTCTGGTTGCTTGTTTATAAGTCTGTGCTCCCCATTAGACTCTGAGCTCCTCTAGGGGAGGGAGTGTGTCTTACTAAATTTTATGTTTCAGTCCAGAGTGTTGAGAAATACATGTTTATTAAAATAATAACTTGAATAAATAAATGAATGCATACAGATGAAGACATAGTCCGCAGCGAATCTCTAGGGAACTGTGGTCCTACGATAATAATATTATGCCAAACCCTTTCATTTTCAGTTGAATATTGAGCACCATATTAGACTGAATTGCATGGAATGTGTCTGAAGAAGCATTGTCCATGGTCCGTGTGGGCGATTTCCCATGATTCAACCTCATTAAGAGCTACAAGTCTTGAGTTAATTTTCAATGTATTTCAGATATCACCACATGATTAATTGTATTAACTATCTGACTGGTCCACCTCCTTCCAACCACACTGAGCAAGCAGAAACTGAAAATCAAAATAACCGTGTTTGTAAACGGAAAATGCCTGCTTGTAACTCAAGCTGTAAGTACGGCAGCCCTGAAACCTCACAGTTGGCTCTCTGCAATTCAACCCCTTCCCCACACCCCGTTTCAGAACTAGAGAACCTGCCTTTGTATTTTCAACTTGAGAGCAGACGCATGCTCATCCCACACTATAATCCATCAAGTAGCATCATTCCAGGTGTGTTTAAACCTGAAAATTCAATTCAGGCAGTGGGCATGAAAAGCATCTCTCAGCCCAATTGACTCAGAGGCAGCCTGGCTGGGCCAACTCCCTTATAAAAAGTAGTCTCTTATTTGGATTCAAAAACTCCTTCAGTACATGATGTTAATCTCGTCCTAACCGTATTTTGTAAATACAAAGGCTGGTTCAACGGTCCCACTGAAACCGCATTTCCCAATAATGAGGAAAATGGCATTTACAGGAAGCTCTGAAACTTTCCTTCGGTAGCCTGCATTTTTGCTAAGTCCTGTATGAAACCTCCATGTGGGCATGACTAATGGATCCACCTAATTAAATTTTTACAGCATTCCAGGGCTGGAGTGTCAAATGTTTGCTTCCAGCTTGTATCCTTGTAACACTGTCAAGTAAGTCTCCCATCCCATCCCCCTCCCACACACACCTTTTTAAGGGGCTGTCGGCTGCATTCCACTGTCATACGAAATCAGAATTTGGTTGATCAGGATGAAGACGGATTGCCAAATAGTTTTGGTAAGCCAGCCTACCTTCACCTATTTAGAGAAGTTAAAAGAAGCAAAAAATGAACAAACAACAAAAAACACAAAGCAACAACCACAAAAAACCCTCTCCAGCCAGGGTGGTTTCTACATGAGAAGTTGAAAAGGTCATCTTTCATGGATAAGATCATCGCTCTTGTTTACAAATCCTTGCTGCAAAAGACCATAGTCTGCATTTGGCAAGATGGAATTTTAACTCTAAAAGCATTCTTGAATTCAGTGGATTCTATGATCTTCAGAAAAAAAGGGATTTGCCGAGTGTCATCTGTAATGCATGTTTTGTTGTTCTTTGTTATTTCATTGGTTTCAGAGAAAAGATATCCAATTAAAGCATTTGCTATCTCTTTACTGAAAGGTGAGGGTTTATCACAAAATGGGTAGGTAATTTGAGAATGTGTCTTGAGTTGTTCAGCAAAGAGAGGGAATAGAATCCAATTTTCACATCGAATGACTCTCAGACGCAGCCAGGTCACTGCCGGTTCCAGGCCACATGCTTCCCCACTGACTATCATGAAGCATGTTGGAGGCGCCTTCTTGAAGATAGAGGCTCAGAATGGACACGTGTCAGTCAGTCCCTGAACACTCTCTAAGCCAGAGATTCTCCAAGTGCCGTCCACATCATCTGCATCTGAACCACCTAGAGAGCTTGTTGAAATGCAGTTCCAAGTCATTTCAGTCTGATTCTCGAAGTGGAGACAGAGACTCCACAGGCTTGTCAAGGTGCTCCCAGGCAAGCTCCAGAATTTGGAGGTCCAATGCTCTGGGGTTGCTGGAAAGGTCACAGACAAATTCCACACCCACAATGGGGCTGAAGTTGCAAGTGACAAGAAAGTCATGGAGTAACTGAGGCCAGATGGAGACCCTTTCCAGGGAACCAGGTCACAGCCACAAGGAAATTGTTGTTTATATCCAGGCTTAAGGTCTCTGGACACACAGAGGCTCACCCCACCTTCAGAAGACCCCAGAGACAATTCTAATCCAAGGCCTGCAGGAATCAGTTGTAGTGGGGAACCTGCTTCTGATATCTGTCTTTTACTGTCTCCTCCCCTAACAGCCCCACCCCATACACACATACTCACAAATATACTTGGACAAACACTCAAATGAGTCCACATGCACAAACCTGCACCTACCTGCTTGACAACATACATGTTTGCAAACATATTTGTTGCCCACAGGGCAACACATGCCCTGTCTAACACAGAGATACTATACCTTGGCTCTTGCTGAGACAAACTGCCATTCCATCAAAAACATTTTATTTTTATTTCATCTTAGGAAAAATCACCAACCGTTAGCAATTTAGCAAATCATATCCCTCCAAGACCTCCATCCTAGTGTGAGAATCTCCTAACTATACAACCAACGAGTGACTAGAGTCAGGGTAAGAAATTGTCAGACATTTATGACACAACCAGCAGAATTCCTTGGAGACCATTTCTCCTGGCCCTGGTCCTGGGATGAGTCCAGCACCATATTGGACAAAGCGATAGTATATAAAATGGTCAACTAAGCAGGCTTTGAAACTGGGTAGCTTTATTTATTAAGAAATAAAAAATAAAAAAATAAAAAATGCTAAAAAAAAAAGAAAGAAAGAAAGAAATTGAGAACCTCTGGGCTCCAGGGACTTGCTCAAGTTGGTATACCTAGGAGGTGGTCTGGTTGGAGGAAGCTCAAACTTGACCCTTCTTTGTGACTTCAAGTCCAGGAACATTTTCCTACAATATGACAACCCATCTTAGCTCCAATTAGTCTTTCAGTCCAACGGGTGTGTCTAACCCAGTGGTTCTCAAAGTATGGCCCTTGGACCAGGAGCATCAGGGTCACCCAGCAGTCTGTTAGAAATGTAAGCTCTCTGTCATACCCTGGACCTGGTATATCTGAAAAAAAAAAAAAAAGAAAAAGAAATTGGGTAGCTCTACAATAAGTGTCTTCAGCTAGTATTGGCTGTGTGACCTAACTGAACCTCAAGGTCCTTTTCTATAAGCTAACATTTTATGAAGAAGTAAGACCATGTGGGAAAGCGCATAGCCTGAGGTGCTAGAGCATTCAGTAATAGGAGGTGATTGATACATGATTGGCCTGACGGAATGCCTGCCTGCCACAGACTTTAGATTCAGCAAATTCTCACTTTGAACCTAGATTCTTCCACCTACTGGCTGAAAAATTTTGTGCAAGTTTTTTAGTCTCTAAATATCAGGCCCCCCATCAGAATGAAAATGACACCACTACTTAACTCATAGAATTGTTAGGCGAATAGTCTATAAGAATTTATTTGAGGCACGGTGAATGCTGAGAGATGGCTGGCTTCTTCTCTTGCTCCAGCTTTTTCTCTAAAAAGGAGAATATCTTATGGAAAGAAAAGGGTGTTACTTTCCCTCTAGGGGAAAACACTAGGCCAGGAAAATGGACAAGGGCAGTGAATTTGTAACTGTTAGAGAAAGGTTCATCCCCAGTAACACAGGTCACCAAATGATCTTTCAGAGAAAGCCAATCTCTGTTTCTTTTGTTGCCTAGGCTGCAGGAGACCTCCCCTTGCCTGTTGTCAATCTTGGATCAAATAAGCTCCCCCAAAAAGGGAAGGAATTTTTCTCCTTGAGCTGGGAGCACTTCTTTTTGAAAGGTTTTTCTTTCTTGGGGAGGAAACCAACAGCCTTTTGAATTTGGTAAAATGGCTTCCATTGCACATGTTGAAGAAGGCAGATGAATTTTTAGACCTCATAAGGTTTATTACTTCTTTCCTTTGAGTTCTGTATCCTTGGGCAAGTGGCTAACCCTCTCTGAATCCCTGTTTCTTCATTTTATAAAACTAGGAGCTCTGTGGAGGTCTCTGAGTCCCTTCGGCCCACTTATTCCTGGGCACGCAGTCAGCATTGTCTCACTCTTTGCCCCCAGGTTTAACTCTGGCCTTGTCTTGGGTGGAGGACTTGTTAGCTGGACACCAATAGTAGCCAATTCCTCAAAAAGTTAAACAGAATGACCACAGGAGCCAGCCATTCCTCCTCTAGGTATATATCCAAAAGAACTGAAAACAGGTCTCCAAACAAATACTTGTACAAAAATATTTATGATACCACTACTTGCAAGAGCTGAAAAGTGAAATCAGTCCAAATGATCATCAACTACGAGTGGATAAATAAAATGTGGTCTATCCATACAATGGAATATTATTCAACATCTATCCATACAATGGAATATCTATCCATACAATGGAGTATTATTCAAATACGAAAAGGAACGAAACACAACAGGAAGACGAACCTCAAAAATGTTAAGCAAAGTCAAAGAAGCCAGACACAGAAGATCCTCTATGGCCGGGTGCGGTGGCTCACACCTATCTCAGCATTTTGAGAGGCCAAGGTGGTGGATCTCCTGAGGTTAGGAGTTCGAGACCAGCCTGGTCAACATGGTGAAACCCTGTCTCTACTAAAAAGACAAAAATTAGCCAGGCGTGGTGGCAGGCGCCTGTAATCCCAGCTATTCTGGAGGTTGAGGCAGGAGAATCGCTTGAACCTGGGAGAAGGAGGTTGCAGTGAGCCGAGATTGTGCCATTGCACTCCAGCCTGGGTGACAAGAGCAAAACTCCATTTCAAAAAAAAAAAAACAAAACAAAAATTCTATGTGTGATTCCATTTCTAAGAAACGTTCAGAACAGGTAAATCCACAAAGACAAAACGCAGATGAATGTTTGCCAGAGGAGACGGAGAAATGAGGAGTGACTGCTTAACGTACAAAGTGCATGAAGTTTCTTATGGGATGATGAAAATATTTTGGAAAACTAGAGGTGATGGTGGCCCAACATTGTGACTGTTCAAAATGCCACTGAAATAGTCACTTTTATCTTATGTTAATTTTACCTCAGTTTAAAAAGAAATCCCAAGTCAACGTGTAGGTGATTTTGATGCCCAAATGAAGAAAACCGGCCGTCAGTGATTGTCAAAGCACTGATTAAAAATTTGCACCTTGAGGGCAGGGCAGACCCCTGAATCTCTTTAATTAAGACAAAGAAGACAACAGCAGTGGGGAAAATAGCAGTTCAGCAGATAAACAGCAACCCAACAACACGAGCCGACGGCTTCCCAGGAATGGTCAGCTGTGCCGATTTTTCTAGAGTGAAGTTAACATGTTAAGTGTGCAAACACACTGTGGATCCCTTTGTTCCCCCTCTCCCCGACCCTCTCCGCCAGCTATCTTGGCTTGGCACGCATCCTATTTTCTGAGCGGCAGCTGTGCACAGTTGAATAGTAAATCAAACACCCTAAAAAACTGTTGTTTTAAAACAATGTCTCAGATTTCCCAGATATTTCATTTCTGTTTTTCTTCCCAACACCCCTTGCCTCAGACGGCACTGATAGGAAACGCATTCAGGTACCGAGTGTGCTGCTATCCTGTTCAGAGGGAGTTCATGAGTGAGTTAAGATGGTTTCAGAGGGCAGAATTTACAGGCAGAGTAAATTTCAGGCTGATGCTTTATGTAGTTAGAAAATGTATATATCGGAGTCTTGCTCTGTCGCCAGGCTAGAGTACAATGGCGTGATCTTGGCTCACTGCAACCTCTGCCTCTCGGGTTTAAGCGATTCTCCTGCCTCAGCTTCTCAAGTAGCTGGGACTACAGGCACGTGCCACCATGCCTGGCTAATCTTTTGTATTTTTCTTAGTAGAGAAGGGGTTTCACAGTGTTAGCCCAATCTCCTGACCTCGTGACCTGCCCGGCTCGGCCTCCCAAGTGCTGGGACTACAGGCGTGTGCCTCTGAGCCCGGTCTGGAAAATACGTTTTTAACAAATGCTCTAAGACAGGAAAGGTGGGGTTTTCTGAGAATACCAATCACCAAGGTAAGCCCCGAGTTTCCAAGGATACTGGCTTTTCACACTCCTGGTTCTGCAAACAACTGGGCAAAAGCCTTTGCCCACAGCTCCCAGAAGAGGTTGTATGGGATCCAAACTCACTGTCCAGAGTGGGGAGTTTTCCTATGGAAAGAGACAAATCATTGTGTTGAAGGTTTTTCTCAAAGGAATAGTTCCTGGTCTCCTGGCAAATCTCAAACGCGTGCACACGTAAACACACACTAACAAGCCTTGGTGTTATGGGTGTCCCAGCTCAGCCTCCGGTTCTTAAGTCAGACTTTCTCAATCTTGGCAATGCTGACATTTGAGCTTGATCATTCTTTGTTGGGGGTGACGGGGGTTGTTGTGGAATTTCACAAAGGTTAGATGACTCAACAAGGTCACAAGGCTATCAAGTCACAGAGCTGATCATATATTCACTCAGCAAACATTTCATGCCACTCCCTGTGTGTTGAGCATTGATCTAGGCACTACTAGCCAGCAAATATTTATGGAACAGCTACAAGGTGTCACTACTGTGGATACAGGAGACAAGAAAGTGTAGCTTCTCACTGTGGAGAGAACAGGAAGTAAATGTGCAAACCGGGGTTTCTTTCCCTCTACACTATTAATGTTTGGAATCTGATCATTCGTTGATTAAGAGGGCTGGCATGGGCACGGTAGGATGTGCATGGGCAGGAGGGGTGTTTGGCAGCATCCATGGCTTCCACTGAATTCTAGTAGCATCTCCCAGTCTAGATAACCAAAAGTGCCCCTGGGCATGGTGGCCTGTGCCTGTGATGTCAGCTACTTAAGAGGTTGAGGCAGGAGAACTGGTTGAACCCGGGAAGCTAAGGCTGCCGTGAGTCCTGATTACGCTGCTGAACTCCAGGCGGGATGATAGTTAGAGTGAGACCCTGTCTCAAAAAATTAAAAACAAAAAACCAAAGTGTTCCTGGACATTGTCAGATATGTTCCCTGGAGGGGCAAAATCACCCCTGATTAGGAACCATGGAAGTAAAGAGAACTTAAGAAAACAAACTTTAAATGGAATGGAGTTGTCTAGTAAGAGCAGGCTTTCTGTACAGAGATTTTATTCCAGAGATGAATATTCCAGAGAAGGAATATTCCAAGACAGGAGTTGCTTCTGGAAAGTAATCAAATCACCCCAGCTGAGAAGAAAGCAGTATTTTAATCCATAATTGGACTAGCCAATTTATCTGAAATTTCCTGATTTAATCACTCATTTATTGATCGTGTCCTCACAAGACGATAAAGTCCCATGCAACCAGGGACTTTGTGGACCTAGGTCACTGCTGTATTCCCAGAACATACAACAGTGCCAGACACAGAGTGCAGGACTTTGAATGATAGAATGGGTAAATCCTGATAACACCCTTCCTAGGAGACCACCATGAACTTCACTCCTTTTTCCTTTACTTTCTCTTATTTCTCCACCTTTGTCTTTCTGGCCTTTCTTCTCTTTCCATCCACACCAAAACATGCACACATTCTCAAGCACAAAGACAAATACATCAGTGCTCATGTTCGTACAAACAGACACACACATACCCACCAACACACTAGCAGGGAATTCAAAGTCAAGACTAAGCACATGTTCTTGACTCCATGTTCTGAGAAACGGAACCTATGCAAACCCAACAGGAGATCACCAGGACACAGATTGTTCCAGAAATACCAACGGGCCGGCCAGGGTCTTGGCATTTGTTGTGATTGGTCACAACTTGAGGGCTTGGTGCTCTCCCTGCAAGGTCACCAGAAATTCTGTGTCCAAACTAAGAAATCATGTCATGCTCTGCATTCAGAGTAATGCACATTTGCTGGGGAAAATAACATTCGAAGTTCACCCCCTCTACCTCCAAAAAGGAGCAACCACTCTGTGGCTATGGAGTGCATAGAAAGTGGTTCCCATCTCTTGGCAAGATTATTAAAGACTCGCTGAGCAGAGACGCCGTTTAGAAAACATAATCATTTATTTACACAGATAAATTTGATACTTGCTGCATAAACTTGACAGCTCTTTCTTAAACACTTTATGTGCTATACTACACCCAGAGGACTGTAACTGTGCCTTTAGATTGAGGAGAATGATTGGGAAATAGCAAACCAGACAAATAAATAAATTATATGTATTTATTTTTGTAACATGCTTTTCTAGACATGCCATAAGGCCTCTGTACAATAACATGTGTTTGGTAGCCTGAAATGAAAAGCAACCTCTTGGTCCGAAGGAATTGAACTCTTATTCATTTTCCTCCTGGGTGGAAGCAAACACCTGTCCATCTGCCATTCTTGGTGAGCAAAGTTCAGACCCAGCAGCCACCATGCTGAATCAAGCTGTCCATCCCTTTTTCCAAACTGCACACAGAGGAACTGTTAAAATTAGGAGGTGAAGCTGTAGAATTGCATGAATTCAGACCCCAAACCATATTTGGGTTTGAGAAGGTACCAGAACATCCACGGAAACTGCAACCTTCCTACGCAGAGGACCGAGTCTAGGATGGGAGAAGAATTTAGCCTTCTCTCAGTGCCAGCTCATCTCCTGTGATGAGAAGTATTTCAAGTCAGGCTGGCTGAGTTCAGCTGTCCCAGGGAAGTCGGATTTGTATAGTCTCCAAGGAACCCTTTCAATTTCCAGTTTCTTTTGCCCTTCTTATTCAGTATTTAGCATGGGTCGTGTTGTTCTAAACACTTTACATGACTGTAATCTCGCCCAAAATTTTAGGAGGTACTATTCTGTTATCGATGTTTTACAAATAAATAAGAGCTAGGGAGTTTTAGGCCCTAAGTGATGACAATGGAATTTGAACACAGGTCATCCTTTATCATAGCCAGCACTCTTTCAGCTACAGCTGTGTCTCTAAATGCATTTCACTTGCCACATAGGGCACTCCCGGTCTCTCAGTGACTTCCCTCATTGCCACTATAATAGGAAAAAGAATTAAATTCCATGCCAGCCCAGTCTGTTGGAAACAGAGGCCCAAATCATTGTGCCTAAGCAGCCAGGCACAGTGAGACAATAAAATTCCACGATTGATTAGCGATGTCTGCTATGGGTGCAGAAATAGCAATTAATGGCACGTACGCTACCTGTTTGCTGATGACTGCCCAATTTCCACTGCTAGCCAGAACTTTATCTTCTGTTCTCCAGAGGAAGATTTTCAACTACCTACTAGATGACTTCACCAGAATGTCCCCTGGGCATCTCAGACTCCTCAAAGCTAGGCTCTTCTCTCATGATTCCTAACCAGGTTTGACAAATAACTGTCCACACAAGTTCCTAAGCTACAAACCTGAGAACTGAGCTTAGCTCTTCCCTCTTCTTTATCCGATATGCCAATTGATCACACATCTCCTCCGTTCTACTTTTCAAACATTTTGAGAATCTGCTGTCTGTATCACATTCCTACTCCTTGGGTCTATGATAGGACCTCATCTCTAATATTACAGCAACCAACTAATGAGTAGTGCCCCTGCCTCCCAGCTTGCTCATCCGCTGCTCAGAATTCCTTCTCAAATGCTAATCTGGCTATATATTTCCCCTGCCCAAATACCTTTATGACTTCTTTATATTCCAAATTCTTCAGCTGATATGTAAAACTCCGTAGATATTCCTCATGCCCTCCATTGCCCACCCCATCATATGTTACCTGTGCTTTAAGAGCAGAAACCAGCTTACTCTATCATGCCATCATCATTCAAGTCTATGTGTCTTTGCACAAACTGTTTCTTCCCTCAGAATGCCTCCCACAATTTAGTGATGCTTTCTAGAGGTATCCATGCCCTTGGCAGGTATGATCCAACAGTGGCAGATTATATCCTCGGCTCTAAGAAGTACTGTCTGAAGAACCAAGTGTACCTATACAATGCCCATCTACAGAGGAGCTGGTCCTCATCCAGGCCTGTCCTTTCCTGAATCCCCTTGCAAAGCAGCAGCTGTTAGAATGAGATTCGCAGGCTATGCATTAGTAAACAGAAGGTACCCCTGGGGTGGGGTTTCCATGGAAGCTGGATGGTGAGAACCATATCTCTTGGCCACCCCTGACAATGTCAGTTCCATTCCAGACACCTCAGCTGGTGGATTTCTGCACCAGTTTATAGCTGCCATTGCATTTGGGCCACACCTTTTCAGGACATGCAGCTCATTGCCAGCCTCAGAGCCAGAGTCATGGTGTTTGGCTCTGATTCATGACTGTGAACTCCTCAAGGGCAGGGACAAGTCTGAGAAAACTTTATCCTCCCATCATAACTGATACAAGGCAGACATTCAAGAAATGGTTGTTAATGGATTAAATAGAGTGAATCAGAGAACAGATGAGTCAGTCTCAGCACCAACCCTTATTAGATGGGTGGTCTTGGTTTAATATTTTAACCTCTCTATGCCTCAACCGCAAAAATGGGGTAATAGTAATGCAATATATTCTTGCATTCTTCAGACACTGTTATCAATAGGTGGAGGATAGATGGATGGATGGCTGGATGGATGGATGGATGGATGGATGGATGAATGGATGGATAGATGGATGAATGAATGTTCGAATAAGCAGATAAATATTTATGTTAAAGATAAATAAGTTATTTGATGGGTTTATATTATCACATAATTAATTAAGAAAAATGTTCCTCCGTCACTGCCAAAAGCTACCATCCATTCAGATACTAAATAAAGTGACCCAAACTCAGGAAACAACCAAATAACTGTAACATTTGCATACCCAGGGGGATAACGAAGCCTTCCTCTGAGCACCCTTTTTAACAAACACCCTTTCCCAAGAAGAAAAGGGAAGAGACAGCAGGAAAGGGAAAAGGAACAGAGGGAAGAGGGTGGGAGGAGACAGCAGAAGAGGGGAGGAGGGGCAGAAGAGAAGGGAAGAGGAGAGAAAAGGAGAGAAAAGTACACGTGCGCAGAGAAATGCCTTAAAGCCCAGCCCTCCCATTAAGTGCTTGAGAGTGCTGTCACTTCAGTCTGACCATCTCCCCTCACCCCCAGCCTCCCTGGGAGCAGTCTACAGGCCGGAGGTTTTGCCTTGCAGAAGTTAGTGAAGATAAGATCTGGAGCTCCCAGCTACTCCGTTTATTTAATCTGTCATCTCAGTAGCACTCATAGGCAAGGGCAGCCCGATGTAGAGACGTCCAGGAGAAGGATGCTTCTCTTTACCTGTTAGAGGTCATGCTTCACCCATCTCAGATCACTCACCTGTGGCTAAAAGGCCTGGCCCACCTGAAAACCCAGACCCTACTGTTGAGGCGCTATATGGACCCCCAAAACTGCGGCCCCTCCCCAGCTCCGCTACATCAGCTGAGTAATCTCCCCGCGCATTCTGACACACAGCTGCAAGAGATGAAGACTGTACTGTTGATAGATGAAACTTTGGATAAGATTACATGGTTTTGAATATCTTGATGACATATTTGTCTAAAAAGTCTTTTAGAGGACAGCCTAATATAAATGCACGGAAATGTTTCTAATGACTAGCATTTGTCTACAGACTTCGTTGGAGAAATTAGCATTCATGTGTCTCAGGATGTCATTTGCATTTGTATGTGGGGACCAACTTTTGAATAATCATTTCTTCCAGCCCAGAAGAGTTAACTATTTACTCTGAATGCAGGCTGGTTTCCTTCTGAGGCAATCTGGTTGGATCTGTGGTATCCACAAATGGGTAATGATGTTTTAGCCACACAGCCCACTGCTCCAGGACCACTAGAATCCTCTAACTCATCCTTAGATATGACTTGCCTTAGCAAATATTTACTTGGCTCTCTTCTGGCATCATCCACCTGCCTGGTGTTATCACCTCCCCTGGCCCAGCCAACCTAAGGGCTTTCTACAAAGTCCGGACCCACTAGGTTGAAGTCTGAGGTCTATCTGGTTAAAAGTATACTCGGAATTCTCCTGAGAATAACATAGACGCCATTAAAACCCCATCGAAAGCAGCTAGTGTATGGTGGTAGCCTATATCCTATTTCCTGTGTGGTTTCTTAGAGCTCCACTGGCAGAAGTCCAGGGCAATTTTCCTGGTCCAATTTTGCATCACATAGAAGAAGAAGGAAATCTCCAGACAACATGGGGCAGAGCTAAGTTCTAATAAGGCTCTTGTGTGTGCTATGATGTCCTGGAAATGAATTAACCTCTCTAGGTGTCAGTTTTTCAGCTAAAACTTGAGGAGGTAATTCCACCCAACACCTAGAGTTTTGAAGGTGAAGGGTGATTGTGCATGTGGAATGCCAGGATTTGGCATGTAACAGACATGCCATAAATGTTATTTCCCTGCCCGACTCCTCAGCATTTCCTAGTATGCCATCAGCAACATGCCTGAGAGCGAGTTTGCAGATAGCAAAAAAAGGATATGCTGGTTTCAGGGTAAGATTCATTTGGGAGAGTTTTCGGAGGGCATTTTTATTGTTGGGTAGCTAGACAGCGCTGGGATTCCTTCGCTGTGTGAGTTCTGGGTCTTTGGTGAAACTCTCCTGTGCATCTTCACGCTCCAAGGTCTTGCCCCATGTCAGAAGTAACCCCTAGACTCTTCTGCCTAAGTGCTTTACTCTGCAGGGAGAAGGCTGAAGTTCAGGTGAGACCTACAGCATGGCAGGGCCCCAAGACCCGGTACCATGCTAGGAGTTGGCATTGGGTGAATGCTCAGTGAATGAATCGGTATGTGAACGTGGAATCCTGATAGCACCACACACCCTCTCAAAATGTGGAGCAGGAACACTGATGCTCTATATTTCAAGAGATAAGTATCAATAAGAAGAAGAATGGCAACAGCAACAATAATCATACATTTCCAGAGTCCACTCCAGGCCAGACTTTGAGCTGAGTGCTAGATGGTGCCATCTAATTGAAACACTACTGGCCCACAGCTGTCACCTCCCATTTCCCATCCCAACGGACACTTGGATGGGAAGAGGACGTTTGGAAGCCCTAGGATTGTCAGTCAAGGATGCCAACATCCAGAAATCTCCATCACTGTTCCTTTCTCTCAGCATACCCCGTCCCTGTCTTGCTTTGGAGCATGATACATTTCAGGTATTGCCCCCACTCTAATATCTTCCCTAAACTCCCAAATATGGAGAGAGAGAGGATTCTGTGCTTCCAAATGTGAGTCGATTAAGACTCCAAGAACTGGGAGATGAAAGATGGTCACCCTCCATGTAGTTAAAAATGGAAACAATATCAGACTCAAGTAAACAAAATCCAGTGAAGTTGAGCTTTTCCCACGATGATGAGTTTGATTTGTGTTTTAAGTTGCTGTCAACTGAGCTACTTGGAGTTGGGGGAAGGAGAGATGCTTTGCTGATATGCGAAGCCCAGATCTTTCTGCCTGTGATGCAACCTGGCACTGGTTCTGGGACGTCTGTGCTTCCCTCTATCACAGGCTACATCGTGACTCACACTGGGATCTCTGATTTGCTGGTGTCTGTCTGTCCACCTGTCAGACACCTCCTGGAGGGCAGAAAATGCTACGCAGAGTTGGACATGCAGATGGTGCCCAGTGAATGCCTGTGAGATCAGTTAACTCGCTCCTGTAGAACACCATCTCAATCTGCTGGTGTGTCCCACCCTGGAAACATCTCCTCATGACCTGGTCTCTTTCTCTCTCTCCCTCTGCCACCATGTTAGTATTGCAAATGATGCTATCTGGTGGCTTGTGTCTCCTGCCAGAGACAACGCCTTCTCCCAAAAAGTCCCACCCTTTTAATGTCTGTGAGGGCAAGTTGGGAGAGGCAAAGCTGATCCTCCTTGAAGCTTGGATTTTTTTTTTTTATCATTATACCTTGAGAATAGTTTTATGAACCTCTTGCTAAACCTGAAACTTGGTGTCAGAATTACCAGTGATCCTCTGAAAAATGGAGCCTGAAGTGTCTCCAGGAGCGTGCCTGACCACTCCTAACAACCCATTTCCCAAGCAGCAAAAACCAACAACTAGTCCTTAGGGTAGGAGCAGCTCTGGAGAAGGCACAGAAGCTTCTGACATCACTTTTCACTGGTATTGTGAAAGAAACAGATTAACCCTGTGGATGTGGCTCCCGTAACCTCTGTTTTGACTGAGCTGATTGGTCAATTAGGGCAAGTGGGTAAATGAATACACACATGTGTATCAACATGCATAATATATACATATGAAATTGATATGCATATATACTTTCTTCTCCCTCTTGTAGATGTTTTGTTTTAAACGTCTGCTAACTCTCTGCAAATCATGTGGTTCCTTGCTGCACTACCATGAAAGACTTGAATTAGTTTTTTTAAAAAAATGTATAAAAAGTGCCCCTTCTTTCAACCCAAGTCCCTCAGCGAAATGTATGTTCTTACAATTTCAAATATCATTTCTTGATGAAAAGAATACAGTGACAAAGCATAACAACCTGGAGGCCACTGAAGGAGAAATACAACATCGTGCATTTCTTTTGTCCTAGAGTGGAGACCTGGAGCTGGATAAGGAGGACGGCAGCCATCAGGGCCTCATTCAAAGGCAGAGCACCCATGGCAAACGGGCTTTGTCCTAAGCACAAGTCCCACTTTCAAGTGTTCTATGGAAGCTTCTAGAACGTTCACTGGTGAGGATATTGTAATGGCTTAAAGGACTGAGGGTGTGCTAACACCCTCTTTGCCCTCACTCAAATCTGTGTTGAGTGTCTTTTTCTTTGTCCCTATCTCCGGATCGATCCTCTGCCTTTCTCCACCCAGTGCTGTGCTCTGGGAGGCAGGTCTTTGTGCTCAGTGGGCTCTCCAGGCCCTCTGGCCGGGTTTCCATTTGGGTCAGGCCTATAAGAGACATTGGAAGGAGATCAGAAGCTAGGGTAGGGCTGCACTGTCAACTTAGCCAGCGTTCTCTTTCCCTCTCTCATTTTCTCTCTCACTTGTTCTCTCAATTCCTCTCATCCCATTTACCCTCTGAATTTTGAACTCCCTCCCTTTCCTTACCTTCCCCAGCCGCAGGAGGTGGTACAGGTGCCCTGAAAATGGTAGCCCCAGCAAATCTCACTTTCCCTTAGGTTTTTCTTATACTTGGGGCTTTGTAAACATGCCCACGATCAAAACTTTCCTCACATTACCCAGGTGGACTCCTTCCTGCCAGGACACAAATGATACAAAATGTGTCAACCAAATAGAATCACAAGGGAGTTGGTTCTCCTTGGGCACTCCAGAGGTCCAAATTGAGTGGACTCTCTTTGTCGTTCTTCATGTCTCTCCTTGGACCCAATGTACCGAAGAACATGAATTACCTTCACACTCTTCCTGGAAGAGACAAAGCCAGGGTCACAAAAACCTTATCAGGGCCTTGCTTCCCTCCCCACTGACCCACCTCCTTTGAACCCCTGCATCAAAGCTGAGCTGTGCAAAAGGGGGAACTGCTAGACTAAGACTCAGGAGGCCTGCAGGCAGAACCTGGGATAGCTCCTTTCCCGCTCTTTGAATCTGGGTCACACACATGCTTCCGCCTAGGGGTCATTGGTCAAGTCAAGCTGACAGCCCAAGCCTAGTTTCTCATCAGGCTGTCCAAGGATTTGAAGGATAGATGAAGACAATTTAAAATTTGTCATGCTCGTGCTCTTGTTTGATTGGCTTCCAGCCTCCTCAGCTAGGCTAGGAGTTCCTTAGGTCAGGAACCATGACTTGTGCCTAGTTCTCTCTATTCATCCACAGGATCTACCCCAGGTCCATGCATTTGGGAGTGTATGACGTAGGCAAAGGATTTCCACCCAAAAAAATTACTTTTCTAGATTCTACTATAGGTAGGAATAGCCAGGCAACTCAGTTCTCACCAATAAGATGTAAGCATTTCAATGCTACCATCAATTTCTGCTCTTTTAAAAAATTACTACCTGGAATGCAGACATGATGGCTGGAACATTAACAGCCACCCTGGGAAGGTAAAGTGACAAGCAAGAAGGAAAAGACATCAGAATTGCCGAGATGCTAGCTTTGATATTACTAAGCCACTGAACTAACACAAGCAGCCGACTGCCTCTACAGTTGTGTGTGTGTGTGCGCTTGTGTGTGAGAGAAAGAGAGAGAACTTTAACCTTTGTCTGAGCCACTGTTAATTGATTGTTGCTTGTAGCCATAGGTGTTCCTATCTGACACAGTGAATAAGATGTTAGAATAACTTCATCTTCCCCAACACTCCATTTGCTTTGTAAGTGGAAATCTGTGTACCATACACTGTTCTTTTAAGTGAGAGGCCTCCACTGAGAACCTGAGTTATCCCAGTCATGCCTAAGACCCATAACCCCTTCCCATCCTCAGCAACTCCTGGAGCTTCTTCAGAGCAGACGCCATGTTGGCATTTGTATCCCTAGATGCCCACATCACATTTTTCACACAACTGGCATTCAGTAAAAGACTGAGGCCTAAAGGAAAAAAAATAATAAGCTTCAGAAGTTCCAAAGAGAGTATTGGCAATAACTACCATTTATTGAGAGACAAATATATGTGAAACACTTTCTGATCATTTTTTCAGACACACTGTATCCCTAAAGAAGTTTTATTCCCATTTTGTAGAACCCTGGAGCTTTGTAAAACCCTAGTGCTTAGAGAAACAGGAATGTTCCAAACCAGGGACTGTGCAATCCAAAGCCAGGCGAGAGCAAGCATGGGGTATATAAGGAGAAAATGCAAGTCGCTCAGCTTTGCAAAAGAAAGCATACAAACTGGAGAGTTTATAGAATAATTTGGCCACAAATATGGCCAAATCACTCCACAGACTCATAATTTGGCCAAGATCTTGAGGCTTATGAATGACATAGGGCACATGTAAATCCGTCCCCAAACTCTGCTGGGATGTCTTCCCTGCTCAACCCTGTTTAGAAGCCAGTTTGCTTTTCTTGTTTCAGCATCTGAAGATGCCAGCAGACCCAGCCAGGTGTTGAACCTGCATTTAAGCTGACTGTGTTTAAACCTTCAAAGTATCTATTATTCAATCCATGAAGGGTTCAGAGGATGGTGGTTTGGAGCTATTGAGAAAGTGTCTCTTTCCACTCTCTAATTTGCATGCTGGATGTCTATTGAAAGTTGCTATGGTGATCCGTTTGGCCAGAAGTTTCCGCTGAATCATCCCAACACGTATATAAAAACATAAGTGTGGTTTGAGGACCTAGAGCCCAGCAGCCAGGGGAGATGTCTCCATTTTTCACTTGTGACTCACTCGTGGTCATGCGTAGGCCCAGCTGTGAGAAAGGTGAAACCTCTGCATCAGGTGTAGCTCCCAGGGGAGGTTCAGCCCAGCAGGACACAGGGAAATTACCCCTGGGGAATCTGAAGGCCCAAGAAGGAAATGGAAACCTGAACCTGGGCAGTGCCTTGGCCCATTGGGTCCTTCTGCAGATGCAGGTATTTTAAGTAAATGTCTCAGTGTGGAGACCCCAAAAGGAAAGTCTGCAATAAGCCCTTGTGTTCAGGTAGTTTATCTGGGAGCTGAACCAGGGAAGTAGAAGGGAAGGAGTGGTGATTCTGAGAGAGCAAGGAGGAAAAGCCAATAGAAGGATGTGCTGTTCAGGTGGCTGCTGTGGGCGGAGATCTGCTTTAGGGACAACATCTAGAGGAACTGGTGACAAAACACAGTGACTTGGAGCAGGCTGACCATAGTTCAAATCTTCTGTCTGCAAACTGCAGTGCCTAGAGGCCTTGCTGCAGGCCTTGGCAAGTCTTAGCCTTGACACTGACTTCTCTATGCGTAGAACTGGAGAAAAGAATACCTTGTAAGGCATAAAGGATGCACACAGTGGAGCCCAGTACAGAATCTAGTATAGCCTCACTCCATTTAGGTTTCTTTCTATTTCCTCTATGAAAGAAGTTCAGCTAAATAAGATCTGCTATTCTTGGCTGTGGACCAGGCACCATAGCTTAGGACTGAGTCCTTAATTTATATAACTAACGATTTAAGCAGGACTCCCAAAAGTTGCCCTTCATCTTCTCTTTTGAAGTGAACTGGATTTGGCATTTGTTGTTCTTTGACATATGTACTATGTAACTAGGCGAACATGCATATGGTTATCTTTACAGATAAACAAACGTAGATATGTATACAGAGTTGCCTAATTAGTCCCTTGTTTGCTACTTGGGAGACTTTTGGGGGATGCCCCTGGGTTTGAACAAGAATTCAGAGTTGTCAAGGGAAAAAATTCCAAGGCAGGCTGTTAAAATGCTGTTAAAAGAGAGACACCGTTTTTCAAATGGATGTAGATTTTTTAAAACTGTGCATCACATTACATTAGTGACAGTGTAGAAAACAGATGCAACTTTTCTAGGAAATAACTTTGTCCTATCAGATCCCTAAAATATTTATACCTTTTTGCCTAGCAACCCAAAGTTTTTATGTTTATCTTAGGGAAATGATCAGATATTCAACAGTCATGTACACGGATATGGATCAAAGCAGTCGGTATATTACTGAAAAATTGAAAAGGATCTTAATGACCCCAAATAAGCAAAATAATCCAATACATTGTGTTTATAATCACGTGATTAAATTTTATGTGGCCAATAAAGACATGCTTTCAAAGAGTATTCAGTGACTCAGAAAGGTATGGATTGGTATATTGTGAAGTGGAAAGTAGGATATTAAATCCTATATAGAAGTAGGATATAAAAAGTACATTCAATCTGATCCCAATTCTCTTAAAACTATTTTTAATTATACATTTGTATATTTGTGTAAATATGTTCGTATATGCATTCCAATAAATAACTTGAAGGAAAATGCTATTGGCAACCACTGTTTCCAAGTTATCATCACTCATATGTTTATTATCCTTTTTTTGTATTTTCTAAATTTTCTGTACAAAGCAAAAAGTACTGTCATAATCAGAAAAAGAAGAATACATTTGATTTATAAAAATGCCAAAGAAGGCAAATTATAGAATCCTGGTCATTTTTCATTAGCAAAATATTTATTCAAAATGCAGTTGGATCTGCCCCAAAAAGGTGAGGATAGCTGCAGTGTGGTTACAGGAAAACCCGCTTTGATGCATGGCCTCTGATCCCAAGGAAGGAACAGTGAGGAAGACAGCTGGGTGGATGTGGCAGGAGGGGATCTGTAATCGCCTTGAATGACAGCTGTCAAAAGACCGTGTGAAAAGTTGCTTAGTCTCCGGAAAACTCAGAGTGTGTGGTCCACTACAGTGCCTGCTGTCACTTCCTACCTTTGCAGGTACATCTTTGACTGTGCAGAGGGGCTGAAAACTACAATCTCCTAACCTGCTGACCTAAATATCATCTCTAAATTCTCTCCTTTGATGGCACCTCCATTCCCATACTCCCCCTCTCTTCTCTTGTGGCCCCAAGTATGTGTTCTCCAGCTGGGACCTTTCTCATGAACTCTAGTCCTGCATTCCCAAGAGATCATAGAACTTAGCTGACCAGGTGCCTTGTGAGTTATGGAGGGGACAGCAGGCTCTATCACCGTAACAGAACTCTCCTCTGTGGCCCAGATGCATTTCTTCTCCTGCCTTTGTTTTACATCAGTAAGAAAGTTTTTCTTGAGTCATGGATGATTTTGAGAGTTTGAGGGAGTTTGTGAGACCTTTACAATAGGAATGTGTACAAGATATCGCTTCATTTGGGGAGCCTGTGAAAACCCTAAGGGTTCTGACACGTCAAGTTAATCATCCTGCTTCAGATCAGCCTGCTTTCCACAGTAGCTGATAGAAACAGAGCACTTACTGCGTGCCAGGCATTGTGCGGGGTATAGTGAGCACATTATCTCATTAAACATTTGCAACAGCCGAGTTTTCAACAAAGAAGCCGAGGTCTAGGGAGAGTATGTAAATTTGTCCAAAATAACGCAATTGGTTTCCAGCAGGCTGAATCTGAGCCATCATCTAACTCAGACCACTGAAACTCTCAACCACCCTACTCGTAGCACCTGTTTGATGCACACTACCCCCACAACCATAGGTGTGCATTTAAGTGTTTACCAAGATCTCCAACTGCTCAGAAACTGGCCTAAAAAATACTTTTCTTCACACAACTGATTTCCAACCTAGGCTTCCAAGCAGAGATACCTCTGACTGCTAAATATTGATTCTCTTTCTTGGCCAAACAATATCATGATAATAGTTCCGGAAATTAACGTAGAAAAATGATTGAATAATGAGCTCACAATGCTTGCACCACCCTGGACTGAGCACATTTTTTAGGATTTCCTACTGGTTGTCCATATAAATAGGGTTGCACCTTCCTGAAAACTTTGAGATTTACTTGCAGCAAACTTTGAAATCTGAGCCAGCAGGGTTTCCACCCATAAAGCCTTCCACAGTGCTTTGGAGCTCGTCAAAAGGAAGGCTGAGGACCTCTGAAAGCCACCCACATGGCTGCTACCTGAGTACCTTCCCCCTACTTAGCATTACCATCAGTGGAAATGAAGGAAAACATTTTTATAAAAATCCCTTCTGTAAATTAGTCATGGGTTGTAAAGGAAATTGCCAACCGTGTTTTGATGTTGGGAAGACAAAATGAGTTTTAGACTTAAAAAAAAATTTTCAAAAACCCTGCGATTCCATCCCCATGTTGTTATAGGGAAATTACTTTGGTCATTCATTCATTCATTCATTCATTCATTTATTCATTCATTTGTCTTACCAGTTTGTCAGCTGCAATTCTGAGTGTTTAATGTGGGCTACAGATCATCAATGGTGCAAAGAATACAAGATGAATTTAGACATCATTCTGTCCTCAATAAACTCCCAGACCAAAGGGAGATAGAAATGCTCAAACAAGTAATTACAGCTCCGGACTGTCCCTGTGTGGACAGACATAAGTCAGGGAGGCGTGAGGGCAGGAAGGAAGCACATCCAGGTTGGCCTGAGAAGTCAGAGAAAGATTCGCAGAGGAAGTGAGCGTTGCGCTATGTCCTGAGGCCGTGGTGCAATGCGGTTCCAGAAGGACAAGTAGGAGGAACAATGTGAAGATGCGCACAAGTGAGAGAAAGAAGACCCACCCTGGGATCTGAAAGTATTCGAGGAGTCAAGAGCCATGTGCTGCAGAAGGGGAGCAGGGGTGTAGAGCCAGTGGAGGTACTGGTGGGACCTGACCGTGAGCCTCCCTCTGTGCATGTTAGAGGGTTTGGACTTGACCCTGAAGATGATGAGAGCTACAGCTTTTAAGAGGGGTTGAAACACAATCAGGTTTTACATTTTACAACAATTTTTGCTTTTTTTTTTTTTTTTTTGGACCATGAAAGCCACGGATGAGGGAAAATTTGGAGACAGATACTGGAAGGATCACACATGAGTTGAGAGGCAGTATCACCGGGTAAGAGACGAGAAAGAAGTCCATCACCTAAAAGGTGTGTGTGAACATCAAATAGACTTCAGAGGCAAAGCCCTGGGAGATTTAAAGATGTGAAGATGAGAACCATTCATTCATTCATTCATTCATTCTACCATATGACCAAATCATTCAGTACTTGCTATGTGCTAGGCATTGCACTAGGCACATGGGAAAAAATGGTGAGCAAGACAGAAATATCCCTCCCTACGGAGCTCACAGTCTCAGGGTGGAGACATCAACTGAGACAGCAAACATTTTCTGTAAAAACCAAATAGCAAATATTTTAAGCCTTATTTATCTTGCAGTCTTTGTTGCTGCTGCTGTTCCTCCTTTTTTCCTCCCTCTCCTCCTCCTTCTTCTAAAAACAACCCTTCAAGTACCAAAAAATATTCTTAGCTCTCAAGGCTGTACCAAAACGGGGTCAACAGTGCAAATAAGATTCAGGAAAATGATTCTGGGAGAAAGTAGAGAGAACGTGCAAAGTCCCTGGGACGGGAGCAAGCATGAGAGGCAGAAGAAGAAAACTAGCAAAGCTGGAACAGAGAGCCCCACGGGTGTGGCTCAAACAGATGCTGGAGCCCGAGTCAGGGACTGGATTTTAAATGTAAGAAGAAAAGTTACCAGAATGTGCATTCAAAATCTAACATCCGCCATTTTAAAATGCAGTCAGCTAAGGATACAGGGAAGAGAAAGCGAAAGGAAATAGGAAGTGAAAGAAACCGGGATGACTGGGAAAAAATAGGCAACAGAAAAGCAAGCAGAGAGATTAACGCTGAGTGGGAGAAGTGACCACCCTTCCCACTTTCTGGGGTACACTTAACGGCGATTCAAGAAGGTGATGTAATTAAATTGCTTACAGCGGTGGCGGTCATTTAGATGCTCTCTGATGGTCAACTATTAGAACAAATGCAGTGTACAATCCATAGCGGGTTCTAAATCGACTTTTGTGGAATGAGTGAGTGGAATGTGGAGCGAATGTATGAATGAATAAGCAAACAGAAAGAAAAAAAACATTCAGCAATGACAGTTCCTGCTTTGGAGTGTAGAGGAAATCATTGAGGGACATCTCCAACAGCGAGGGGCCATTCTGATATGAATTCCATCAATCCCCACAAACTGAGGATTCAATTAATACAGCTACCAAATAAGGTTTCAGCCTGCAGTGTCAGGGCACCGAGAGCGCGCCATCTGAGCCTGGCTTCTCTGCTCCGGAGTGCATCCAACACCGAGACCCCAGGCAATCTGCCTGGCAATTAGAGCCGAAAAAGCAAAATTCCGTTTCTAAGCATTTTCCCCCCTTGAGCTTCAAATTGTTCTTGGGATCTTTGTGTTTCTCCAACACAGGATCTGTGTGAAGCAGCCAGCGACCTTCCCACTGTGGGAGGAGACAAGAGGTGGACACCAGCATGAATCCTGACCGGAGGGAGTTTGGTGATTCTGCCCTTAAACGCTCCAGTGTTTAAAATCTTAACAGTCATCTGAATGTCATCGAACCATTATGTCAAGCAGCTCAAATACCTGCAAAATAACCCAGGTACCAAAGCAAAACAGAACTAAGGTGGACTCTGGAGTCTGATGGATGGATGCATGTCTGGAAAACTCACAAGCACCCCTGGACTCTAGACCCCCCTCCAAAGGGTTTTTATAACTTCCTGAAAATGCTTTAGCATTTGGTTTTAATTAAACATTTAATATGCATCATGCAAATTTATTGATTCTGCCAAGGAGGAAAGGATGAATCTTATACTTAGACATCTCCAGCTAAGATCACTCATATTTTCACAGCAGTTATTAATGGAGCCTCCAACCCCACCTCCTAAGTTCAAACAGCACTGCAAGAGCCGGGGAGCACCCTGGATCTGGAAAGTCACTGCAATTGTGTTCATTTCTGCTTCTCAGATTGAGTCCTAAGGCTGGTTGAAGAGAGGTACACGAGCTGCTGAAATGAACATGAAACACTTGAAAATGGACCCCATTTGTCATGGTCTCTTTCTGTTCCCCTTCCTGTTGCTCTGACTACTGTGAAGTTCTGATCCTGGGAAAGGATGCCCCAAGCAACCCAGAAAAATACTTTGAAGAAATGAATCCTTAAAGGGCAAGATCTTACTACCTGCCTGAGCCAGGATGGTTGAGAATCTCATTAAGTTCATATTAATCGACCAAAATTCTGGAAGAACAGGGAATCTGATAGACTAAATACTTTCATTAACTGCAAATTAATCATAAAACCCTTTCGGATTTTTAACTATATTGTTAAAATTCCTTCTAAATCAATATTGGTCTCATTTCCCCGCTTATGAAAGGGAAATCACACAAAAGTCTCTCTCTGGTGAGTAGGGACTGGAAAATACCCTTGGCTATTCTCAGCACCAGTATTCACTGAACAAGACAATAGCTGTAGACGGTGGTTCTCAACTGGGTGATTTTGTCCCCCAAGAACATTTGGCAATGTCTAAACACGCTTTTGGTCTTCACAACTTGTGGGGAGTGGTTGCTAGTCACAGGTAGAGACCAGAGATGCTGCTAAATACCCTACAATTCACAGAACAGCCCCCCACCACAAAGAACCACCCAGCCTTAATGCCAACAGTGCTAAGGTTTAGAAACCGCCATACAGAGGTAGAAGAGGGTCTGTACTATATTAGCTAATCATCTAGAACAAAGATTAAAAACGAAACAAACCTGCGATAGAAGAATCTGGTAGGGACTCTGCTATCAACCAGTTCAGTGACCTTGAGCTCCGTATACATTGAGCATATTGAATTAAATTTATTCACTCATTCATTTAACCAGCTTTTTTGAAAAATGCTGCGTTCCAGTCTAGGCAGAGGAAAGAAAATAACTGATATGTACAAAGGTTTAATGCAGGAAAGAGGCAATGTCCAAAGAAGACCAGAGTGACTGAAAAATAGTAAGGATGGAGGGCAAAGCAGAAGATCACCTTCTGGACCTTGTAGATCCTAGTGAGAAGCTGAACTTCTATTCCAGGTGTGATGAACGGTTTCGGACAGTGAGTCACATGACCCAGTTTATGTTTGAATACCAGTTTCCTAGACAGTACCATGCTCTCCCTATTCACCATATAGGCTCTGAAAGTGTCTGTTGGGTGGGAGACTCTGTTCCCTGTTTCTGTAGCAAGAAGACTTGACCAGAAGGAGAGGACAACACTGGAGGCAAAGAAAAAAATTCAAGAGGCCATTGCATGGTCTCCAGACAAAGACAGAAAAAACGGAAGACAGTCAAGCCATTTCTCAGATGATTAAATAGAGCTACCATGGGACCCAGCAATTCCACTCCCAGCTATACCCAAGAGGAATGGAAATACACTCCCATACAAAAGCTCATACGTGAATGTTCATAGCAGCCTCACTCAAAATAGTTCAAAATAAACAACCCAACTGTCCATCTACAGATAAATGGATAAACAAAATATGCTGCATGTATAAAATGGAATATTATTTGGTCACAAAAAGAAACGAAGTTCCCTTATAAGCTACAACATGAACAAACCTCAAAAACATGATCAACATAATAGTGAGTGAAAGAGACCAGTCACAAAGGACTGCATATTGTATGATTTCATTTATAGGAAAAATCCAGAACTGGCATATCTCTAGACACACAAATCAGATTGGTGGTTGTCCACAGCCAGGAGGAAGGTAAAGTGGGAGTAACTGCTAACCAGCAGGGGGATTTGGGTGGGGGGTGATAGGAATGCTCTGGGTTCCTAAGAGTTAGAATGCTCTTAGCTGCAAGTGTGGTGGTGGCTGCACAACCCTGCGAAGATGTTTTTTGAAAAACTGAATTGTATAGTATCTGAATTACATCTCAACGAAGTTATTTTTTGAAAAGGTGATACATGCACTAAGATAGGTGGGGATACACCCAGGGTGTGACCCACAGAGCTTAAAAACTGGTGGGATGGAAGAGGAGGGAGAGAGCAATGGGGACCACCTGTCTGGTTTCTCCATGATGCTTCTGTCCTTGCTCTTGACAATTCTGTGTGGTATCACCTGCCTGAATGATAATTTTTTCAAAATCTGTCTCTTTCTTCTATTTGAAGGGTAAGGGGGGAAAAAGCTTGTGGATGGCTTCCTTAGAGAAATCAAAAAACTTTCTTTTTGATGGCTTTTCACTCCAAATTGCCAGAAGACTGTGACCTTTAACCCCAGGGATGCTGTTGGAGCAAGCTCAGGTATACAAAGCATTGAATATTCGAAGGGTTTTGCACAGAAAGGATGAGTACATTTTAAGGTTGATGGCTTCCCCAGGCAGTAATTAATGCACAGAGACAGAATCTTGGTGTTTCCTTGATTTAGACACTTTTATTAGGTTTTTATACCTATACAAGTGTGACTTCTAGTAAAGTCAGTTGAAAACAAAAAGAACATTCTTTTGTGCAGATGAGAAATGAAGATGGAGGGGAAATGACCCAGGAACATGTAATTCATCAGCATTACATATCAAGTTTTCCTTGTGTCATTTTTTGGGGATGTGGCACTTTAATCTGGTTTAAATTATACTGACAAATAATGAACATGCTACTGTCCTCACAAGGGTTTTCAAGGCTGGAGCAGAAGTCGGCCTTCCTCATTGAATTCTGGGACAAGGAAATCTCCCCGCTGGCCTTAAGGGCCACCCAAGAAACACACTCTCTTATACTCACAACAGTAACTAATTTCCAAAGTAATTGACTACATGTTTGTATCCATTTATATACTTATTTGGGGATTTGAATGAATGGAAAATAAGATACTCTCCCTGTCTTCAAAGAGTTCACAGATGTATGCCAGATTTAAGACAAATAGGCAATGGTAAACTCTGTAAAGGAAGTATTCAAAGGGCAGCTTGGGAGGCATGAGTTCATTCAGAAGTAGGCACATTACAGAAGTGTCTCTGAAGAAATTATGTGAGTTAGAATGCTCTTAGCTGCAAGTAACAAAACAAAAACACAGAGCTTGCAAAATGAAGTTTTTATCTTACTCAGACCTCTGTAGATGAGGGGAGATTCCAGATTGGATGCTGGGGGCTGGATACTGTCTTCAAGGACCCATCAGTTCCTGTTATCCTGATGGGCCCTGTCCAGTAGATCATCTTCTGACCCTTGGGGTTCTATCAAACGGGTGCAAGGTGGCTGTTCCTGAATAGCAATGTGTACCATTAACTACCTTTATTGAGATGCCAGTGGCCTCTTATAGGATGCTCATATAAACTATCCATTGGGGCTACTAGAAAGTACAATCACTGACTTGGGTCGTTATTTCCTTTTCTTCCCTTCCAACATCATCTGAAGTCTGCACTAGAATTAAAGAACCTGAAGTTATTCTCTTGGGATTTCACAAGGCTTAGGTTAGCCCGAGAGTCAAGTGGTTTTGGTGGCTCTGGGCCCTGGACAGACCCCTCCACTGGCCCTGGCTTCCCATCAGGGGAGACAGAGAGGAGGTGAGTTTTGTTTTCCAAGCCTGCACCGCCGCCCTCGCACTGTGCAGTCATTTTGGCTCCTTGGCGTGGGAGGATGCTCACCGCACGCTGGTCTGAGCCACAGGCTCCTCACCCCACAACACTCCCCCGCAGCCCGCAGCCCTCTCGGTGACTGGACGCCTGGGGAGGCTTCATGCTTCAGGCTGAGCTTCGCAGATGGTTCTCCTTTCCAGGTCCTGGTTCTCCCATCTCCTTGGCAGGTGGCCCATCACAGTTGCCCAACAGTGGATCTGTGCTTTTTGTCTTCCTGCGCAAGCAAAGACGAGTGCCTTCATTGAAGTACTCAAAGCCATGGTCTCCCCTGCCATCCCGGAGCCCCTCCCAACTTTCTGGTTGCTGGCTGGAGACCACAGCTGGGCTTAGAGGCCCAGAGGAGCTAGCTGCCAAGCCATTCCATCTGAAATACCAGCTTGTGACCAGCAAAATGAACAAATTTAATACAGAAATCACCGAGAGAGAATAAATAGGGAACCCTGTGGACTATGTCATCTTCACGGAGCAACTTTTCCCATTACTCTCAGGCTTCAACCCAATTAGAACCTGGCTAATTAGTTTTGTGCACTGCACAACAGTTGGAGAAAAAGGTCACTTTGGTATATAATTTTCTTTCTCTTTCTAAGTCACAGAACTTCCTGCATGGAACAAACCTTAACTTCCAGTTCTCAGAAGCAAAACAAGCCAAGTCACACATTTCTATGAATTCTCTCAGTGAGCCAATGATTAGTAATAATGGCAGTAACTGTATCTATTTATTGAGAGCAGGTGCCTGACTCTTCACAGATCTCGCCTGTCATGGGGCTCCCACCCCTCAAGACGTGGGGAGCCTGTTTCACATATAAGTAATCTATGTCCCATTGAGGATAAGGAAGACAGGCCATGCACTCTCATAGAAGAATTTAGGCAGAGGTCAGGAATGTGGAGAGCTTGTCCTACCAACCCCATCAGAGCTTGGACAAGACTTTCTCTTTCTCAGTGGAGATCTCCAAGCACTTTATAAAATAATGAGTAGTTGTAACCATAAAATACATGTTGATGGATGATTTAATTGAAACTAAATATTTCTGCAACAAGAAAGATACTCTGGCAGGTGTGTTTGCCCTCCCCCCCACCACACACACACACACACACACACACACACACACACATCACTTAGTGGCTGCCATGTGCTAGGCACCCTGTGAGACATGGCCAACATGCTTGGTCATAAAAATGGCTTCAAATGATATGGGTAGAATTGCAGATTTTTAGGATGGAAGTTCAGTGTTCCTTTACATAGCCTAGATAAAAAGCGAGAAGCTTAGAGACTTGAAACAATTCTCCCCAAATCCTTCGAAGGTTAGATCCATTAGAGAGACTCATAATATCAGAGGGTTAATGAAGATAAGGCCTCGGCACTGACTCCCTTCACACAATAAGAACAGTCCAATCTGGCTGGGCACGGTGGCTCATACCTGCAATTCCAACACTTTGGGAGGGCGAGGCAGGCAGATCATGAGGTCAAGACATCAAGACCATCCTGGCCAATGTGGTGAAACTCCATCTTTACTAAAAGTACAAAAATTAGCTGGACGTGGTGGTGTGCACCTGTAGTCCCAGCTACTCGGGAGGCTGAGGCAGGAGAATGGCTTGAGCCTGAGGAGGAGGAGGTTGCAGTGAGCTGAAATCAGGTCACTACACTCCAGCCTGTCTCAAAATAAAAAATAAATAAAAATGAATAAAACAGCCCAATCCCTCAATATGTTAGCAGGAATTATTCCTCAACCCTATATGTTATGTAAAGATAAATGCACTTAACTCTAGCCTTAACTACTTCATCCTAGTGAACTTCAGAACACAGCTCATCACTCTGATCAGTTCTACTACTATTCCTCCTACCTATCTCAGTGCCCCTGCTCTCTGTGCCTAGGAGACAGCAGGAGGGGAACAATTTTAAGCACTGGCTTTATTTTCCCCTAAATCTTTGCTCCTCCCTTTCATTGGTTCAGTGTGCCTTCTCCCTTCTTGACTTCTGGTTCCAAAAGAACCCTGTCTAAAATCTGTATAGACAGGAATTTTGCAATAGGGACACTTTCAGTTATAACATATCCCTGTATTTGAAGAAACTGGGTGACCAGCCAGTCACATTTTATTTCTCATAGCTGGAGGAGATATGTACGGTGCAGAATGATGAGAGTCTTCTCAACATGGCACACTCTGTTTTTTTTTTTTTAATTGCATTTTAGGTTTTGGGGTACATGTGAAGAACATGCAAGATTGTTGCATAGGTACACACATGGCAGTGTGATTTGCTGCCTTCCTCCCCTTCATCTATACGGTTTTGCCTAGATTTTCTTCTAGGGTTTTTATGGTGTTAGGTCTTATGTTTAAGTCTTTAATTCATCTGGAGTTAATTTTAGTGTAAGGTGTCAGGAAGGGGTCTAGTTTCTGCTTTCTGCACATGGCTAGCCAGTTTTCCCACCACCATTTATTAAACAGGGAATCCTTTCCCCATTGCTTGTTTTTGTCAGGTTTGTCAAAGATCGAATGGTTGTAGATATGTTATGTTGCCTCCAAGGCCTCTGTTCTGTTCCATTGGTCTATATCTCTGTTTTGGTACCAGTACCATGCTGTTTTGATTACTGTAGCCTTGTAATATAGTTTGAAGTCCGGTAGTGTGATGCCTCCCACTTTGTTCTTTTTGCTTAGAATTGACTTGGCTATGCGGGCTCTCTTTTGGTTCCATATGAAGTTTAAGGTGGTTTTTTCCAGTTCTGTGAAGAAAGTCATTGGTAGCTTGATGGGGATAGCATTGAATCTGTAAATTACTTTGGGCAGTATGGCCATTTTCATGACATCGATTCTTCCTAACCATGAACATGGAGTGTTTCTCCATCTGTTTGTGTCCTCTCTTATTTCGTTGAGCAGTGATTTGTAGTTCTCCTTGAAGGTCCTTTACGTTCCTTGTTAGTTGTATTCCTAGGTATTTTATTCTCTTTGTAGCAATTGTGAATGTCAGTTCGTTCTTGATTTGGCTCTCTTTAAGTCTGTTATTGGTGTATAGGAATGCTTATGATTTTTGCACATTGATTTTGTATCCTGAGACTTTGCTAAAGTTGCTTATCAGTTTCAGGAGATTTTGGGCTGAGATGATGGGGTCTTCTAGGTATACAATCATGTCATCTGCAAATAGAGACAATTTGACTTCCTCCTTTCCTATTTGAATACCCTTTATTTATTTTTCTTGCCTGATTGCTCTGGCTAGAACTTCCAGTACTATATTGAATAGGAGTGGTGAGAGAGGGCATCCTTGTCTAGTGCCAGATTTCAAAGGGAATGCTTCCAGTTTTTGCCCATTGAGTATGATATTGGCTGTTGGTTTGTCATAAATAGCTTTTATTATTTTGAGATATGTTCCATCAATACCTAGCTTATTGAGGGTTTTTAGCATAAAGTGCTGTTGAATTTTGTCAAAGACCTTCTCTGCATCAATTGAGATAATCATGTGGTTTTTGTCTTTGGTTCTGTTTATGTTGTTTCAAGTGAGCACATGGATCCCCCAACTGGTTCAGGATACACCTTTAGACCTTGAATAGAGTATTCAATTCCATGCAAATCAGTTGGTTCTCATGGAACAACAGGGAGAGCAATGAGAATGAGAACATTGACCCAACTTCTATCTGTGAGATGTGTTCCAGCACTGTGAGACCTTGTGAAAGCTTAGTGATATGGTAGAGAGTAGAGGGTCATATCTACAACGACAGCTTAACTTTCGGTTCAGACATTCGTTTGTTTCTTACTAAATGCAGGAAGAAAATAACAAGTAATATTGGTTCTTTTTGTCACCAATAGACTATTCCATATATATTCTAACGGGTCCATGTGTGTAAGAGGCAAAAATATGTTAGTGTCTGGAAGATACTGCATAGAAGCTCAAAAAGCCACCTTTGTCTTAGTGTCCTTTGACATATTCTCTGAGATGACTAAAAAATGCTGTTGGACTATGTATGTAAAAATGGATGGATGGATGGATGGATGGATGGATGGATGGATGGATGGACATATGGAATGATATATGGATGAATTACAGGATTTTTAATTCCTTTATCCCCCAGACTGTTACAAAGCCTGACATATAATACACTTTCAATAAGTGAGGAACTGGCATGACACTTTGATATCTTAATAGTAGGTCAACTGGTCGCTGGCCTTTCGAGACCTGGGCTTGGAGGTAAATTCAGCATCATCTGACACATGTTGGTATTTGTTCATTCATCAAAACCTAGGGATTGTGATGTCTCATGTGTGGCTTCATGTGTCTCATGAGAGCATGACCATTACTTGGGGTCATTTGAAGAGTGTTGCTACTCTAAAACATTTTCTGAAAATTCTACCACTAGTAGGATGAAACTCAGGATTGGGGCTAAGAACCAATGAAAGAAAGCCTTCTTCCTTCCAAGTCTGTGGTGACATGGTCTAGAGAAGAAAAATCCTAACACTCTGAGCACCCAAACTGCTTGCTCAAGTCACTTTCTCCTGCACAACTGATATGTTCCCATGTCCTGAATCACCCGCCAGATACAAATGAGGCTGACCCCTGCCCAGGTGAAGCCTCATGCAGGAAAAGTGTGTGATGAATTCTTGAATTCCAAATGCATTAACTCTCAAAGTCCCCACATACATGGAAGGATGATATAAAAGGAACCACACTGAGACCACAAAATAAAAGTCTGGTGTTTGTGCCTCCTTGCACAGAAATATGTTCCCTCTGAGGATCGCATGAGTAGGTGGTTTTTAAAGGTAAGACAGAGCCATAGTTATCACCAGAATCTTCACAATCCTGTAGAGGAAAAAGGTCCTGTAACGTTATGTCTTCTTAGTGCTTTGTGCCTTGGAATGTTTTTTCTCTCGCTCTTGGCCAAAACTTTTCTAGAAAGTATCCTGAATTTCCTACTCTTTTTCTCTGCTAGAATTTGAATCGATTTCATAAGTACTTATAGGACCCCTAGGAACCAGGTGCTGGTTTGAGTTTGCCGGAGCCAAGACACAGAGATTAAACGTAAGACTCCTGCTTCAAAACACTTGCAGAATCATGAGAGAAATAGCTAAGTAAGAAGACAGTGACAAAAGGGTAGGACGGGGAAGCGTTGTGATGGAAATGCTGTGTATCTTGACTATGGAAGTGGTGATTGTGATCACAGGACTCTCACATGTGATAAGACTGCAAAGAATGAAATCACACACACACAAGCGCATGTCAAACTGGTGATATCTGTATAAGTTGGGCACATTATAACAATGTCAGCTTCCTGGTGGCGCTATTGTATTCTTGTTTCGCAAAATGTCAGTGCTGGGAGAGACTGGGCAAGGGTACAAAGGATCTGCCTGTATTATTCCTTACAACTGCGTGTGACTCTACAATTACCCCAAAATTTAAAAAATTAAAATACATATATAATTACAATGTACAATCACCAATGCCATACCAGTGGGCCCCGAGAGCAGAGTGGAGATACATCACCCCACTTAGATTAGAAAGGAGTAGTCAAAGAAGGGCTCTTAAGGAAGGAGAGGGGTCTCAGCTGTCAATGTGAGTCAGCTAGACTGAGAAGGTAGGAAGGAGGAAAGGATGCAGAAGGCTGGAGGCAGCCCAGACCCGCAGGCACTGTGGCTGGGTTGATAGGATGACCCTTGAGCCTGGTGAGAAGTGCAGTGTGGACCGTGTTCCTCCCGCTGCCCCAGCAAGCCAGTTCTTCCACCATTCTGCTGCTACCTCCTTGGGTTCAAGCCACTCATTTTAGACCTAAGAGAAGGCATGTTTTCATCTGCAACAGAACCCACTTCTGCCCCTCCCTTATCCAGGTCATTTGTTTGTTGAGGAAATCAGAACATTTGTCTTAGAGAAGTTCCCAAATTATCCATTAGGATTATGTATTCGTAATAGGGTCTGCATCATTCCTCTATCACCTACATTTCCTGTACGCTGGTAGTTTTATTATTATCATTACCATCATCATCATCACAATTACATTACTACCAAACCATCCCAATGTTACTGGAAATGTAAAACTGTGGGCAAAAGAGTGATAGCTTCTAGAAGTCTCGTTTCTCTTTCGAACAACTTTAAACCAAACTTTTCCTCCCATGACATAGAAAATGGACAGCAACCTCACACTGATGCCCAAGTTTAAAAAGACAGTCTAGTACAAAGAGTACGCACAGACTTGTGCAATGGCCAGGAAGAACCAGCACTGCGACTGCATTCAGCTCAGAGGGTTTTTGGAAACAGACCTTTCTGGCGGTAACTTCCAATAAAGTTGGTGGGTGTTACATTAATGACTAGACTCTTAGTCACTTCAAGGGAATGAAAATCAGATGACACCAGGATGGTGGAGGGAGGGGAGATATTAGCAATTCTGATTACAGATATGAATATAACTTCAGGGGCGTTTTATAATTGTTTTTATTCTTTGATGAAATACCTCACCCAATACTGGCCAAAAGATGGGAGGCTAGAGAGACACAAGGAAACCCAAGGTTATTTCCTAGCCTTAATGCCAGTGCCCTGAGAAGGCAGAAGAGAACATATGTTTTATCACCAAATACAACACGAAACGTTTACTTCTCAGCTTGCTCTGTGTGCTTTAACACTCACAAACAACCTGCAAACACACCGATGCATATGTGTATGGCCAACACCAATTTAGAGATGGTTACAGAAATTCCCAAAAAAGCAAGGGCATTTTTTAAAAAGGTTAAGGGCCAGCGGGCAGGGAGAGGGGGGGTAACAAGTTCCAAAGCTCTGTATCATCTGCATTTGCCGTCTCATTCCTATTCCACCTGTCTGTAAAACAAATGTGCTCAGAGCTGTTCCACCAGTGGAAAGGTTTTGGAAACAGTCCTTTCCAATAAAATCTGTCCAATAAGATAGTCTTAAGGACACGGTTTCAGCCTAACAGCTTTAAACACCCACCACCCCTGGAAACCAGAGAACTAGACATCTAGAAATTACAGTTCACCTGATTTTTCCTTGAACTTCCTCCTCTAAAGATTTGCTGTTCTTGTGAAACCAAAACAAACAAGAATGTCATATTGACGATGTTGCCATTGCCGAAGCAAGCTTCTTGGATCTAAGGATTCACACTGTGCACATAAAATGATTCACTTGGTCGGCTGGTCAACACTCACTCAACACCTCCTTGAGACACACTCACAACAGATGTCTTAGGGATAGATACAAAGATGGACCATTTACCAGTGCTTGCCATGATAGCATGTATGACATATGTTACTATATTATATAGTAATATACTGTATTAAATGATACTATACTATATCATAGTACATTATATCATATTATATTATATGCTACTTATCTATGTTATTACTTTTCTGTTTCTTGACTGGCTCCCTCCTACAATGCTTACTAAAGGAAAGTAGTTGTGTGTGCAAACTTTGCAGCCCTGGGTTTACATCTTGTACCACACCTGCCATGTGACCTTGGAAAAGCCCTCTTAGGCAGTACCTAAGGGGAAACTAAGGGTTACCTTAGGATCATCCTCTGTCAAGTGTAAATAACAGCAGCACATAGTATCTGATAGGGTTGCTGAGACAATCTGATGAGTTAAAACCTAGGGCAAGGAGCAGGTGAGTATCATGTCGGAGTGGCTACGAGTGATGCTGTCATTTCATGGTGGGTTCCTCAGTGTCGTCCTGGGTGACAACTTTTCCATCACACTCAGGCTCAGAGAATTCTCCAGGCCCCTGCCCCATGCCATATCTGAGTCCAAGTCTGAGCCAATCAGATATTTCATCTCTGTGTTATAGGGGTTGGCTCAGGGGTGGGCACATAAGCAGTCAAATGAACGAGACCCATGCAACCCAACTGTGAGTACCCCTGACTCCCGTGAACTCAGCAAAGGAGGATTAAAGGCTGGAACTACTACAGCTATCACAGTCTTATGCAGAGCCTTGGTCTGGAGTTCACACCGATGGAAGGAAGCCGGTTCCAGTGACACTGTATCACCCCCGACCCCAACTAGACCTTTGGGCCATATAAGCCAATGAGAACCCTTTTTGCTTAAGCAAATTCAGGTCAAAGTTTATTCACCTGCAACCCAAAGAGGGTGAACTGACATTCCATTACACAGATGAAGATAATGACACTCAAAAAGCACATCAAGAACTTTTCTAAGATCACACAGTCAGCAAGGTGATACTCTACCTGATGGATACATTGCAAGGCTCCCAAAGAGAGGTCTAGGAACAACCGTGGGGATCCAGGAATGCAAGGTAGAAGCTGAGGAGGGCTTCTGGAGCTTGGGGGCTTAGTATTAGTATCAACCTTTTACTAATAGATGCCAGACACTCTGCTCAGAGCTTCAGGTGCAACGCCATGTCACGCAGAAGCTGTGCCTTGAAGAACGGGCAGGACTTGGGCATGTGGAAATGAGGGCGGGCCTTGCATTCTTATCTGAAGCTTACAAAGTAGTGTCTGTGTGCCATGAAGCCCTGGGAAAGCAGGCGTGACTCAAAGCTGCACAAGGGCTCTCTCTAGCAGCAGCAGACAGTGCTGGGATAGGATGCCCCACTTACGCTCAGGCACTTACTCCGAAGCCTCCCTTCATCCAAAACCCATGCCAGCAAGATTTTACTCCAGCCCACTTCAGTTCCAGTGCTCACATATCTCAACCATGTTTTCCACTCAATTCCATCTAAGGAATATATGCTAATGAGGGAGCAAGATAAGCGTCTTGGTAATTGAAGAATGCGCCAATTGGACTAGTGAGAGGCGAAGGTAAGAAGTGCCGTGTTGTAACGTGGCTGCCAGTCACGCTGTGCCTTTCAAAGTCATGTTTTCTGGGACATTTGGCAGGACATTCTGTGTAGGTTCGAGCTTCAAAATAAAAAGAAGCGAGGAATCAGACAGTGTGGTTTTCAGTGAATAAATTTTTATTGAGCACTTACTGTATGCTGAGCTCTGTAGAGGCACAGGAGATGGAGAGATGAGAGGTGGCATTCCCTGGCTTTAAGAAGTTCACATGTGGGTAGGGAACGCGTGGGGCATGCTGAGCACTCAAACACAACTGGCAGAGATAGTGGGCACCTGGGCTAGTGGGCAAAGAGAACACAAGTAAGGCTTTTAAGAGGAAACCTGAGACCTAAAGAAGAGTCAAAATTAGCCAGGAAATAAAACAGAGGGCAGGGAACATGGAAAGAGGGGGCAAAATCCCCCAAAGACTTAGGGGAGACAGAGAGAAAGAGGCCAGGCTAAGAGGTAACTACAACTTTAAGGCAGGAACAGAACAGACAGAAGAGGGGAAACTATTATATTTCTCGAGTTCCTAGTATGCCCTGGGCCCCATACCGTGAAATGACGTGTATAGAGTGTGGGCAGAGTCGCTGGCACGTGTTAACAGAGCCTGCTCTATTGAGCGTTCACTCGGGGCAGGCACCATGCCAAATACTCGGTTTACATGCTCATCATGATCACAAAATCCCTGTCTACCTCTTACCCAGAAAAAGACGGGTTCAGAGAGGTCAGCTAACTTGCCCAAGGTCTTACACTTTGGGGCACAGCAGGATTCACATCCTCATTTTGGCAACAGGCACCTCCAGGGTATGTCTCTCTGCCCAGTGGTCCTCCTCACTGTGCTGCCACCAAAGGCTCCAAACAATATCCCTAAAACAATAGCATCCTCTGGTCTGGAGATGCAGGAGGGGTTGGCTGTGCCATTCTGACCCTGCCTTGCTGTATCTGTTGTTTTCACCTTGAAGATATTCCAACGTTACTACCATGACCCATCAATGCTCTATGACAGCCCAGCATGCCAGCTTCCGTCTGTCTGTGGGAGTCTGGTCCCTATTTATACCTACCCTGTATTCAGCCTCAAATGGCTAGGAACATTCCTTCCAGGCAAGCAGGTTTAACTTTTTCACACAGGTCAGTCCATTTGCAGCCTGAAAAATGAGTTGAAGGAAGAGAGTGAAGGGCTTTGCCGAGGTCAGAGGGTGAATCAGAGGGGGACTTGAGTGCTGACCTCAGATGCTGTGTCCAGTCTGGTCTCTTCTGCCACCCCAACTGCTTGTGCTCACACTGTGACAGCCACCAAGCCTAGTCCCTAATCAGCAGCTTTAGAGAGTCAACAGTCAGTGACGCTTCCCTGAAGGGTCCCCATCACTCCTTCCAATCCCTGAGGATCCCGGGCTGGGTCTGCTGAAACAGCCAGAGCTATGCGTTCTCAGGCAGGACACAGACAGCAGGTCATGAATCACTCATGGGCTGGTTCCCTTTCTCATTCCCAGATTTCTCTGAAAGGGGGTGAGGTGGGATCCTGGCCCAGGAGACTGCGAAAGCCTGTATATTTACATCATGGAGCTGACTAGGTGCGGCTCAAAGGTGGACACTCAAACTCTGAACTCTTCTGTTTAAGAAAATGCCTCTGACCCCCGACTTCAAAATTGGTGTCAGGAGATGGCAGGGAAGTTGGTGATCTAAACCAGAGATAAAACAGGGAGGAAAGAACTGATTTCAAACATGTTGTTACGCATACATACACAGAGCGCTTCTGCTCAGCTTTTCTAGGTTACATCTATTTTTTATTAGTCTCTGAGATCCCAGCTTTGGATAACTACTATGTATTTTGACAGGGCAAAGGTTGACAAGGACACAGGCAGGTGTGAAATGTGACACAATTATCGAGTAATCTGTCTTCTTCAACAGAGAGCTTTGCCTACACCATACAAAAGTGAAGTTATTTGAAAATGGATTAGAAAGGCATATGTATACTTCCAGATAGGGTCCTTTAGTTTAAAATGACTCCAATTACCAATTAGGCAGAGTCCATTTAAATGTCGATTAGGGGACTTGAATCAGGTGGGTCACTTTGTGTCATCATTGGGAGTTCGGAGGCAGTCTCCATTGAGATGCCACAGGGCTTTGTCCCTTGCAATGTCGTTATCAGTAATTCGGGAAGAGCAGGAAATTCAGAAAAGCTCCAACCATTTATGAGCTTCTCTGTGGCCCACACCACAGGAGACATTCCAGAGGCACAATCTCTAATCCTGACAATACCCAACTTGTAGATGTCAGACCTGGCTCTGTGAGGTTAAGTCATAAAAAGCACATCAATTTCATGTGCCACTGGCACTGAGCTGAAAAACAAATTAAAACTAGTTGATGGCAGATTCTAGATCCAAAGCGATTTAGACAAGCCCAGAACGGACTGAATCTAAAGACATGAAACTTATGGAGGATTGCTATGAATTTCTGTGCTTGAGTTCAAAAACAAGCACACAAATCTAGGATGGGGGGAATGTGAGAAAAAAAAAAAGCCTGGGCTTGAGTCCACTGTTCACGCATGATGAGTCACCACTGTTAGGTGTCTGCCGGAGAGGCTGGTGAAATTATGGGCTGTATTAGGAGCAGACAGACTGCAGCTTAAGGAGGCGGAGCACAGGTGCTCACCCTGGGATGAAAAGCTCCCACCTGGGTATCTGGGTTCCGTTCTGAAACTTGAACCCTTGGAGGGCAGAAGGAACCAGATGCACCCACCTGGGAGTTGGTAACCAGAAGGAGTGGGCACTTGAAACCGAAACTTGTGTGGAAAAGTTGAAGACATTGGCTATATTTTGAATGAAAAACAAAAAGCAGGGAAGGGGTGTCATATTGGCTCCCTCCAACTTCCCAAAGACTCTGTGGCACGGAAGCACTTATTATACATGGCCTCATGAGTCTATAAAATCAGGGTTAAGGGGCCGGGCATGGTGGCTTACCCTGTAATCCCTGCATTTTGGGAGGCCAAGGCGGGTGGATCACCTGAGGTTGGGGGTTTGAGACCAGCCTGACCAACATGGAGAAACCCCGTATCTACTAAAAATACAAAATTAGCCAGGTGTGGTGGCGCATGCCTGTAATCCCAGCTGCTTGGAAGGCTGAGGCAGGAGAACCACTTGAACCCGGGAGGCGGAGGTTGCAGTGAGTCGAGATGGTGCCATCGCACCCTAGCCTGGGATAAAAGAGGGAAACTCCATCTCAAAAAAAAAAAAAAAAAATTCAAGGCTAAGTTTTAGAAGGGAATATGAATTACGACTTCATGTTAAACAAGCTTTCCTGACAACCTCAAGAACTCTGGGAATATAGATGGACATAATGGGAGGTAAAATTGACATCACCCCATCATTAGGTGTGATAAGTACATACAGGTGGAGTCGTGTGGAGTTTTGTGGGCTCTGGGCACTTCGCGTCCGTGGACCTTTTGTTCTATTGAAAACTATTTTCAATTATATTTTACGACTGTGTTGGTATAACAGACGTAATCTATGCTGCACTCCATTCCCCTTTCACTTCTATTTTTAAAACTTTTTCATGTTTTGGAGGACCCTAAACAGTCTTGTGGGCCCCAAGAAATGTGTCTGTTGGGCCTTGTGGAGAAGTTGTCCCTGAATGCTGCCAGCTCATTAAACCAGATTCAAGCTCCCACACTGGTTACAAGGACGATATTAAGCTCAGATCACCAAACTTCCCCAGTCTGAGGTGCCATTAGGTGAATTCTGCCAAAGAGAGAAGTGCCCAAAATCTCTTTCTGAGATTGTTAAAGTGAATGTATTTTAAAGGGAGCACAAGGTAAAGAACTATGTACGTGTTTGATGCCATTCTGTAAAAACTATACCCATATACCCCAACTATTACAGATGGTAACCCTTGCGACCAGGGCTAAGGGACCGGGGTAGAGATGAGGGATAGCAGTTCTTTTATTGCATGTCCTCCTATTGCTGTCCTGTTCAAATGTTTATATTTAACAAGGAGCACGTATCACTGTTTTATAAAGTTATTAAATAAAAAATATTAGGTTTATAAATTTTACTCTAATTTTATTTTGGGTGGATGGGGAGGTTAGCCCAGTTTTCTATTCTTTTGTCAGACTAGGGACATTCCATCATGGTAGGGGATGCTGCTAGGGTGTCACATGGCATGTCTGGTGCTTTCAATGCGCAGAAAAACACATCAAAGAGATCAGCAACACCCATGATGCCACCAAGAACTAAGGTATAAAACAGGGCCATAAGGGATGCCTTTGCTCAGGGCCCTCAGCCAAACAAATTTAGAAACAGAAATTCAGAAGCCACCTGCATTGCCATACTCATCCTGGTAATCACAGGAGTCTCTGTGTTTGGTCTGGATTTTCTAAAACTCCATTTCTTTCCCAGGTCGAATGGCTGCTACATGCCTTTGGAACAGGAGCGATGAATCACCCCACGCCCAGGGCTAGGAAGGAGGGTCAGAGCTAGCATTACCACACTACCGCCAAGGAGCCTGTCCTCTGAGTTAGCATGCATAAAAGACGCAACCTGCAGAAAGATCGTCCCCACATCAGGTCCCTTTTTCTATTTCTGTTTTAGTTCTGAGTTCACCACAATAAAAATCTTTGAAGGGCTGAATGCTTTTGAGACAAATTCCCTCACCAGTATGGGCTGTGAATAGGATCAAAAAGGATGACTGTGGAAGAAGGATTCACAAAGGAGACCCTCACTGAAGGAAAAGAAAACTCGAAGGAGATACCTGTGCCCTGGAAAAGGAAAGTCGGGGGGAAAAAAAAAGAAACCCGGGAAATCTGTTGATTTAAAAGGACAAGAATGGGGAAAATAGGCCCCATGATGATTTTATAGCTCTGTCTATTGTCTAAAACCCAAAGAAGCCCTTTCACTCCCACGTTTGTGTGCGCATAAAATGATGTATTCAACACTTCCGATCTGTGAGGCTGTGTTGGAGGTCTTTGTCGGGTGAAGAAAGAGAAGAAGGCTGGTACACCTTCACAGAATTCTCATTGAAGAAAACATCTGATTTTTTTCCATCTGTTGTGCAAAACAAACGAGGATTTCATTAAGTGATGTGTATTGTTTTCCAAGGAAGAACCCTGTAGAGACAGAAACAAATAAGCAAATAAATGAAACAAACATAAGATAAGACCCCCAAATTCTTCCAGTGCTAATGTACTTGTTATCATGGTTCTCTGCAAAGGCAGAGATCACTAATTACAGATTTTTCCACAATTCACATTTCATGTCAAGATCACCCAATCCAAACAGTATATGAAAAGCCTGAGGCCTTCTCCTTCACGTTGCCCCCTACCCCGCCGTACATATATGGCCCCATCTAAATGACACCCTTGGAAAGAAACCTACACATCTCATTTGTCTGTATTTGGCTTCCTCCCTCGCCTCCCCGTAACCAAATGTGAGTTGTTCTGTAACTGCACTGGAAAATCAGAATTTATTGTACATATGTTTGTGTTCCACTTAATAAAAAAACCTATATTTTAAGATAAACTTTGTTAGTAATTCATGAGGTAAGTGACTGTTTATGCTAATCAGGCAGAAATATATTCTCAAGCATAATGCATTACATAAATTTGAATGCAAAATGTTCAATTATGAAGTAAATACAGGTAATGCAAATAATAAATTACCTCTAATAAAAATTATAAAAGATGTGTCTTGAAAGAGAGAGCGGCTTTAACTTACAACTGTGAATTGCTTAAAGAGAAAAGAATTAATAAATGCTGAATTACTCTGATGATTATTTAGCACATAATTCACCTATTCATAATGACTCCTAGTAATCAGACTGTTGTTTCACATCCTCCAATATGAGGCAAGACTATTTCCTCAGCAATTCTGCCCTTATCAGATTATCTCCTCTGATTCTATTAATTTTCTTCCATGAATCTGCTAACAGTGATTTGTGATTTACTTACCCTGCTAACTGAAGACTGCTAAAAGGATTTATCTAACACTAAACCTAAGAACCGTGTACGCCTTATCATCCAGTTACTCTGAAGAACTCTTTCTCAAATCAATTTAGTTGGTTTCAGAGTGAAATTTAGTGGGCACTAGTTAGTTCTGCCCCATAAAATCAGCTCCTAAACAATGAGTTCAGAGACTGTACCTGATGCATCCCGTTGTATTCACATTATGTATGTCTGATTCCTGCATGATATCTTTGAGTTGCTATCACTCACAATCAGGAAAAATATATTTCTTTAAGCTTTTAATCTCTGTAATTTGGACATGAACAGGGGTTTTGTTTTCCATTTTTGCATGAAGTTGTTATGCAGGTACTGATATAAGTCTACAATTGTGTTTCTGATGTTACTGTGTCACAATATTCTATGTGCTGCGACCCATGACCTCCTCCCCCTCAAAAATCTTCTATAAATATTCATTGCTTTCAGAAACTTTAATACTACTGGTCTGAATTGGTCAATAATGACAAATGCATGGTTTCTAAATTACTGTATATTGTTCTACAGAGATTACTAGAGTATATATAGCAAGGGGACGTTAAGCAGTAAGAAAACACAGTTCACATTGTATTTGGATTAGATTGGCTTGGATAGAAGTGAAACAAACAATGTCAGCAAAGAAGTCTAAAGAAACGTGGCCCACTGTAATTGTACAGAATCAAAAACCTGAATAGTACTAATTAAAATGAGAGAGCTCAATTGTTATAAAAGAAACGCTGCTAACAGAGAACTGTAAATGTTTAGACACCCCTGTGAATCACTAAATAATAATGTAAAAAGGAGAGAAATGAGAATTAAGTTACAAGCCTAAGAGCACTACTGCTACACATCTAAAAAATAATAATTCTGATCCTTTTTTTTTCCAAGAGAAAATGGGAGACTATAAAAGACCTTGCAATAAGAGAAATAAAAATACCATGGCTTGACAGCAGTGTACATAAATAAACCATAAAAATGTTCAGATAATAATATATTGAGCTGCCCAAACATGGGCATTTAATTTCTAGAAATGATATATAACAATGCAATAATTAGATACTCAGCCATCAATGTATATGGCATAGTCTTCATCATTAGCAAATTTTGTTTATAAAATATTATTTATTATTTATTATAATACTGTTTTCAGAGGCAATGATCATACCTTACAGCTTTTAACACAAATATGATGCAAAAGGATTAAAAATATATCCTAAACAAAAAATAAATTCTTTCTAAATATACATACATTCATATTTTACATGAAAAATATAAACTTCAGACATTTGTGACTACTGACTTTTAAGAAGACCTAGAAAACTATAGTTACGAACAATGTTAAATGACACAATACTTATGTAATTTAAACTGTGGATTTTCCTCTAAATACATAAACTGTAATCCCTTAACTTCATTACTAGGTAAAATATTGTTAAAGAGAAGGAAAGCAAGGGAATTCTGCTAGGTTGCATAAATATTGATACAATTTTCACTCTTTCTTCCCCAAACTGGTAACAGACATAGTTTATTCCACCAACAAAGTGCTCCTACAAAACCAAAACTACGCTTATAAACAACTTCTCTGCAGTCACGATGAAAAGAAAAAATACTTGTCTGAAAAATACCAACAGCGCTGCCCTTTTCAGATTACAATGTGCCTACATATCTTTTGGGGAGTCTCCTGGGTTTGCTGAAACTGAAGGCTACTATGATCAGAGAAATTCGCACAGGTCTAATCTGGTGCAAGGAGCAAGTTGGAGACACCTGAGGTTCTTGTTATAAATAGCGAAGTATGCTGCGGGGTGGGGAAGACCATTCTGAAGTGCAATGTTCAAGACGCTGGCTTAATATATGACTAAGTGTCAGAAGTCAGGTTTTCTGAGAATTACTTTTCAGATAAACAACTTTATAGCAGGGCACTTAATCTTACTTACTAGAGACATCTCATTTATCACTGAATTACAAGTAACTTTAATTCTATTGATATTGCCATAAAGCCCGTTGAAAATTCATCCTGGCACTTTTAAAGGGTTTGGGGCCCTGTTACTTGGGATCCTCTTGCAAAGGTCTCAGGCAGAAATTACACCCTGAAGGCGTCTGTGTCCCGGACCTCTTTGTCAACAATCAAGGAGAAGAGGAGGGGGAAAAAATGATCCCTGTATCTGCCAGCACTTTCTTCAGCCCCTTTCCTACAGGGTCGGGTTCTCCTACTTCAATCAAACTAACTTTCTGCGCCTCTTTCCTTCTCCTACATTGGGTAACCAGCTGCTTTTCACTTCATCGACAAAACTGGACACGGATCAATTTCAACTGACCTTTGCCGAAAGGTGGCGCTGTTGAGGCAAAAACCAACTCGCTCCAACAATAGTTTCCACTCTTCGATCCTTTTGCAGGCTTTTCAGAATATTTTTTTTAAGGCACCCTCCTAGCGTCTCCCCACTCTCATAAAGTAAAATAAATACGATTAACAGCACCAAATGCATTTCGCTAATTGAAGGAATCAACAGTCCCAACTTCCAAGTGGGCGGGCTGGTCTTCCAAAAGGCTGAGTCGGTTTCAGGAGCTTTCTCTCCAAATAAATCTCTGCTTCTTCGATTTGCCTATCGCTTTAAAATCTTAGAAACAGAATTGTTGGTTTCCTTCTTTCTCTTTTCTTTCTTTTTTCTTTTTTTTCATAAACTTTAACAGAATCGATCTGGAAAACAACTCGTTATTAGCATTTGCAACTGGGGGGTGGGGGGAGCAGCCTCCCCCACCCCACCCCCACTCTGGGTTTCCGGGCTAGTTCGAGAAACTGCGGTTTAAATTTTAACCCTTCGAGGGGAGCTGGTGAGGGCTGGGGTATTGTTTCTCCACCTTGCTCCCCTTCACGATCAAGTCCAAAATAATTAAAGGAAACGTAAAAGTGCAAAGGGCGCGCCTGACCCTGATAAACAGAGGTCAGATTTCGTAAGGGGATGGGTGACCGTGTGTGTGTGTGAAAGAGAGCGAGAGCGAGCGCGCAATAGAGTCTCAAAGGCCAAACTCCGGCCAGTTAGGAGCCGGAGGGCTGAGTCCCGCTGACCTGACTTGGGAGCTTCCCCGGACTTCTCGCGCAGAGGCGCTCGCTCCGACCAAGGGCAAGGGACGCCTGCGGGCAGCCAGTCCCCCCGTGAAGAATGGCCCCTCAACAACTTACTTTACCTTCTTTTAAAAAGAGTGATAACATGGGCTTTCCCTCTCCACGGACTCCCAGCCTTCCGGGCAGGCGCACGACCCGGCGGCGTCGCGCGCCAAGTCCCGACCCTGGCACCCCGGCGCATCCCTCCCTTCCCCGCCCCTTCCCTGCACGGGCGTCGGAGACCGGGACAAAGAGTTGGGACCAAGTTTGAGCGCCCGACAGGGCCAGGCTCAGAGAAGGAAGGTTCCCCGGCAGACACCTGGGTGCCAGAGGTGGCGCGAGGAGGAGAAGCAAGGAGGCGAATTCACAATCCTGGGGGTGGAGGGCAGGCAGGGGAGGGGAGTCAGGCCAATAACAGCAAAGTGAGCGCCCGGCGAGCTGGGGCTCCGGATGTCAGGCCTGCCTCGCGCTCCAAAAAAAAAAAAAAAGCAAACCGTTCCTTCCAGGTCCGCTCGGATTCCCGAAGCCCCTCTGGAAAAACTCCTTCCCCGATTACACCAAACTTTGCGTGGGGGCTCGTTACCTCCCGGGTAGGCAGCGGCGCAGGAAGGGTTAAGCCAGCCCGTCCCAGCTGACAGTCAGCTGATTGGGCCCTGATTGACAGCTCCGAAAAGTTTCCTTGTTTCTATACTATTATGCTAATCGCAGCCGCTCTCGCCGCCTCCCATTGGTCTGGAGTGCCAGTCAATTTCTCATTTGGCCCTGACGTCACGAGTGCTATAAAACTCCGCAATTGCTTTAAACTCTTCTTGCTGGATCAGAGGCTTTAAAATCTTTTTTCATCTTCTAGCTGTAGCTCGGGCTGCTCGTCGGCTTGGCCTCCCCCTCCCCCCTTTGCTCTCTGCCTCGTCTCTCCCCAGGACTTCGCTATTTTGCTTTTTTTCTTTAAAAAAAAAAAAAAAAGGCAAGAAAGAACTCAACTCCCCCCTCCCTCTCCTCCAGCCCGGCTGCACCTCTGCCTTGCACTTTGCACGGAGGGAGAGAGCGCGCGCGAGAGGGAGAGAGAGGAAAGAAAAAAAAAATAATAAAAGAGAGCCACGCAGAAGAGGAGGCGAGAAGCATGAAGTGTTAACTCCCCCGTGCCAAGGCTCGCGCCGCCCGGACTGCCGCCCGCCGCGCCTCCAGCCCCGAGCGGCCGCCGCGCGCGCCCCGCCTGCAGCCCGGGCCGGCAAGGCGAGCCCTTCCTTATGCAAAGCGCGCAGCGGAGCGGCGAGCGGGGGACGCCGCGCACCGGGCTGGGCTCCTCCGGCTTCGCCGCCGCTGCCGCCGCCACCGCCGCCGCCGCCGCCGCAGCCGCAGCCCGCGGAGGACCTTCCCGAGCCTGAAGTCGCCGGCTCGGCGCGCACGGAGGCGAGCGAGCGAGCGAGGAGGGGCCGGGGCGAGCGAGCGAGCACATTGGCGTGAGCAAGGGGAGGGAGGGCGGGCGCGGGGGGCGCGGGCAGGGCGGGGGGGTGTGAGCGCGCTCCGAGGTTTCGGGCCAGCCACCGCCGCGCGAGCTAGAAGCGCCCCAGCCCGGCAAGCTGGCTCACCCGCTGGCCACCCAGCACAGCCCGCTGGCCCCTCTCCTGCAGCCCATCTGGCGGAGCGGCGGCGGCGGCGGCGGCGGCGGCGGCGGCAGGAGAATGGCATCAGAACTGGCAATGAGCAACTCCGACCTGCCCACCAGTCCCTTGGCCATGGAATATGTTAATGACTTCGATCTGATGAAGTTTGAAGTGAAAAAGGAACCGGTGGAGACCGACCGCATCATCAGCCAGTGCGGCCGTCTCATCGCCGGGGGCTCGCTGTCCTCCACCCCCATGAGCACGCCGTGCAGCTCGGTGCCCCCTTCCCCCAGCTTCTCGGCGCCCAGCCCGGGCTCGGGCAGCGAGCAGAAGGCGCACCTGGAAGACTACTACTGGATGACCGGCTACCCGCAGCAGCTCAACCCCGAGGCGCTGGGCTTCAGCCCCGAGGACGCGGTCGAGGCGCTCATCAGCAACAGCCACCAGCTCCAGGGCGGCTTCGATGGCTACGCGCGCGGGGCGCAGCAGCTGGCCGCGGCGGCTGGGGCCGGCGCCGGCGCCTCCCTGGGCGGCAGCGGCGAGGAGATGGGTCCCGCCGCCGCTGTGGTGTCCGCCGTGATCGCCGCGGCAGCCGCGCAGAGCGGCGCGGGCCCGCACTACCACCACCACCACCACCACGCCGCCGGCCACCACCACCACCCGACGGCCGGCGCGCCGGGCGCCGCGGGCAGCGCGTCCGCCTCGGCCGGGGGCGCGGGGGGCGCGGGCGGCGGCGGCCCGGCCAGCGCTGGGGGCGGCGGCGGCGGCGGCGGAGGAGGAGGAGGCGGCGGGGGCGCGCCGGGGGCGGGGGGCCCCCTGCACCCGCACCACGCCGGCGGCGGCCTGCACTTCGACGACCGCTTCTCCGACGAGCAGCTGGTGACCATGTCGGTGCGCGAGCTGAACCGGCAGCTGCGCGGGGTCAGCAAGGAGGAGGTGATCCGGCTGAAGCAGAAGAGGCGGACCCTGAAAAACCGCGGCTATGCCCAGTCCTGCCGCTTCAAGAGGGTGCAGCAGAGACACGTCCTGGAGTCGGAGAAGAACCAGCTGCTGCAGCAAGTCGACCACCTCAAGCAGGAGATCTCCAGGCTGGTGCGCGAGAGGGACGCGTACAAGGAGAAATACGAGAAGTTGGTGAGCAGCGGCTTCCGAGAAAACGGCTCGAGCAGCGACAACCCGTCCTCTCCCGAGTTTTTCATGTGAGTCTGACACGCGACCCCAGCTAGCCACCCTGATAAGTGCTCCGCGGGGGTCCGGCTCGGGTGTGGGCTTGCTAGTTCCAGAGCCACGCTCGCCACCACCTCGCCCCCTCCCCGACCGAGTTTGGCCCTCTAACACACACACACACACACGCACGCACACACACACATATACATGCACGCACACACACACACACCTGCTCGAGTTTGTGGAGGCGGTGGCTGTTTTAAATTGGGGAGGGAATGGGTGTCTGGCTCATGGATTTCCAATCTGAAATTCTCCATAACTTGCTAGCTTTTTTTTTTTTACACCCCCCACCCCGGGACTTGCACAATGTTCAAAGATCTCAGCAGAGTTCTTCATGTGAAACGTTGCTCACCTTTGAAGCCTGCATCATTCACAACTTTTTTTTTTCCTTCTTCCCCTTCAGTTCATGAGCTGGTGTTCATTTTCTGTGTGTGTGTGTGTGTGTTTTATTTTGTTTGGATTTTTTTTTTTAATTTTACTTTTGGAGCTTGCTGTGTTGCCCACCTTTTTTCCAACCTCCACCCTCACTCCTCTCAACCCATCTCCTCCGAGAGAAAACAAAAAAAAACAAGGTTTTTTTTTTTCTTCTGAGTTCTTCATGTGAGATTGAGCTTGCAAAGGAAAAAAAATGTGAAATGTTATAGACTTGCAGCGTGCTGAGTTCCATCGGGGTTTTTTTTAGCATTGTTATGCTAAAATAGAGAAAAAAAATCCTCATGAACCTTCCACAGTCAAGCCTGCATCAACCTTCTGGGTGTGACTTGTGAGTTTTGGCCTTGTGATGCCAAATCTGAAAGTTTAGTCTGCCATTAAAAAAAACTCATTCTCATCTCATGCATTATTATGCTTGCTACTTTGTCTTAGCAACAATGAACTATAACAGTTTCAAAGACTTTATGGAAAAGAGACATTATATTAATAAAAAAAAAGCCTGCATGCTGGACATGTACGGTATAATTATTTTTTCCTTTTTTTTCTTTTGGCTTGGAAATGGACGTTCGAAGACTTATAGCATGGCATTCATACGTTTGTTTTATTGCCTCATGACTTTTTTGAGTTCAGAACAAAACAATGCAACCTTAGAGCTTTCTTCCCATGAAATTTTGCATCTGCTCCAAAACTGCTTTGAGTTACTCAGAACTTCAGCCTCCCAGTGCACTGAAGGCATTCCTTGTCAAAAATACCCGAACGGGTTACAAATTTAACCTGGCAAACACTGAAGAACTCTTAATGTTTTCTTTTTCATAAGAGCGACGCCCCACTTTGGGGACTAAAATTGTGCTATTGCCGAAAGCAGTCTAAAATTTATTTTTTAAAAAGAGAAACCTGCCCCATTATTTTTGGTTTGTTTTATTTTTTTGTTTTCTATTTTTTGGCTTTTGGTCATTGTCAAATGTGGAATGCTATGGGTTTCTAGTATATAATTTAATTCTAGTTTTTATAATCTGTTAGCCCAGTTAAAATGTATGCTACAGATAAAGGAATGTTATAGATAAATTTGAAAGAGTTAGGTCTGTTTAGCTGTAGATTTTTTAAAAGATTGATGCACTAAATTGTTTACTGTTGTGATGTTAAGGGGGGTAGAGTTTGCAAGGGGACTGTTTAAAAAAAAGTAGCTTATACAGCATGTGCTTGCAACTTACATATAAGTTGGGTATGTGTAGTCTTTGCTATACCACTGACTGTATTGAAAACCAAAGTATTAAAAGGGGAAACGCCCCTGTTTATATCTGTAGGGGTATTTTACATTCAAAAAATGTATGTTTTTTTTTTTTTTCAAAATTAAAGTATTTGGGACTGAATTGCACTAAGATATAACCTGCAAGCATATAATACAAAAAAATTTGCAAAACTGTTTAGAACGCTAATAAAATTTATGCAGTTATAAAAATGGCATTACTGCACAGTTTTAAGATGATGCAGATTTTTTTACAGTTGTATTGTGGTGCAGAACTGGATTTTCTGTAATTTAAAAAAAATCCACAGTTTTAAAGGCAATAATCAGTAAATGTTATTTTCAGGGACTGACATCCTGTCTTTAAAAAGAAATGAAAAGTAAATCTTACCACAATAAATATAAAAAAATCTTGTCAGTTACTTTTCTTTTACATATTTTGCTGTGCAAAATTGTTTTATATCTTGAGTTACTAACCACGCGTGATGTTCCTATGTGCTTTTCTTTCATTTTCAATTCTGGTTATATCAAGAAAAAGAATAATCTACAATAATAAACGGCATTTTTTTTTTTGATTCTGTACTCAGTTTCTTAGTGTACAGTTTAACTGGGCCCAACAACCTCATTAAAAGTGTAAAATGCATCCTTTTCTCCAGTAGAAGGATTCAGGGAGGAATAGGGAGGCAGTCATTCAGGGCGAAATTACAGGCTGTTTGTTGAGGTGTGAGGAGGCTGGCCCCATATAGGGATTAGCAATATTTAATATAGATGTAAATTATGACCTCATTTTTTTTTCTCCCCAAAGTTTTCAGTTTTCAAATGAGTTGAGCCATAATTACCCTTGGTGGGAAAAGCAAAACCAAACAGTGGAATAGGCTTCCTGAACGTGGCCCTACGCTTCTGATCAGGAGCAAACCCGTCCAAAGACAGAAGAGCCCGACAAACATGGCGCATGAGAGGTGGCTTGGGCACATATGCATTTAATGGTAAAGAGAAACAACACTTGCCTTTTCACTAAAGCTGATTATTTTTCCTCCTTCTCTTATACACCGTGATTTTCTTGTTAGCAAGGCCTGACAAGATTTAACATAAACACTTTAGACAAATCAAAGTTGTTTTGTTTTGCTTTTCTCTTTAACATCGAAGGTCATTTGTCTTAAATAGGAAAAAAGAAAATCCACCCCTTCTATATAGTTCCAAGTACATATCAGGTTTAAACTGTGTTAGCAAATCACATTTCACCGTGAATATTCAGTGGAGAACTTCTCTACTTAGATGAGCTGGTAATGATTTCTGATCATGTTATCCCCAGAAATAAAAGCAGAGAATAATACCTGTGTGGAATATAGGCTGTGCTTTGATTTACTGGTATTTACCCCAAAATTGGCTGTGTAAGGGGGCTGACTTAAAGATCACTTGAAAAGACTCAAACTACCTTCACTAGTAGGACTCCTAAGCATTGACCTATTTTTAAATGACACAAATTCATGAAACTAATGTTACAAATGCATGCAGTTTGCACTCTTAGTCAACTTCCCCTAGCACACTAATAGAACATTAGACAAAGCCAGCACTGTTTTGAAAATATAACCAAACACGGTGACTTTTGTTTTGTCTTTTTTTTTTTTCAGTTCTTAAGTGAAAAAAAAGATAATATTGCAACTCTGACCGAAAGCCTTATTTTCAAGAAAACAGGTTGTGTTTGGTGCTGCTAAGTTCTGGCCAGTTTATCATCTGGCCTTCCTGCCTATTTTTCATAGAACATGAAGGCAGTGTATACCCTTGACATTTTGACCTTCCTTTATGTACCAGTTTGGACAGGCTCCTGAATCCACACTTAATTTTGCTTAACAAAATTCTTAATAGTAAACCTTCCCTCATGTGATTGAAACCAGTGTTCTTGACTTCAGATATTTCTTTTTTTTTTCCCCGATCACAAGAGATACACAATCTCTCTCTGAAGAAGCAGAAATGGACAGAACGCTTTTACAAAAATCTCATCATCCAATGAAAGATTTTAGACAAACACCTTCTCAAAATAAGAGTGATATTCACGATGTAGTTATTGCAATTAAGATGAATGAGGCCTGGATTGGGAGAAAAATACACTTGTGCAGCAAGTAAGCATTTTGATAGGAATCTACGAGGCAGTTGAATATAATAAGCAGGTTTGGGCCCCCAAACTTTACAAAGTCAAGTACAGAGGTGCTGGCAAAAATGGGGTTTGAGTGGCTGGTTGTAAGTGAAGGTTGACTCCTAGTAAAAGGCATTTTTAGAAACAACGATTACTGAAAACTTTGAAGTATATTGGGAGTGGCACATGAATACATGTTTTTTGTTTTTTTTTTTTTTTACAAAGAGCTCCTAAATCCTGAATAAGTGCCGTTCATTACAAACAAGTCTCTAAATTAAAAAAAAAAAAAAAAAGAAGAAATCACATGAGGAAATTTAGCTTTCCCCTTTACGCTGCGTTTAAGTCTTTGTCTAAATAGTGTTAAAATTCCTTTCATTCCAATTACAGAACTGAGCCCACTCGCAAGTTGGAGCCATCAGTGGGATACGCCACATTTTGGAAGCCCCAGCAACGTGTACTTACCAGTGTGTTCACAAAATGAAATTTATGTGAGAGCTGTGCATTAAAAAAAAAAAAAAAAATCATTATTATTATTATGTGCAGTCATGGAGAACCACCTACCCCTGACTTCTGTTTAGTCTCCTTTTTAAATAAAAATTACTGTGTTAGAGAAGAAGGCTACGAAATGTATAACTTCCATAGTAATTAACTATGCCTCTTGTCTGGGGGTTTCATAGAGACCCGTAGAAAAGCACACTCCTGCTTTTCGATGTATGGTGTGCGCAAGTGGACAGGTGCAATGGTTTTCAACCTGCGATAGTAGTTTTAAAAATTCACTGAAATTACAAAGATATATATATGCATATATATATTGAAAAGTTTCCTGGAATGCAACAATTAGCATTTTAAAAGCATATACAGGCATGCACATTCCAAATAGTACTTGTTCATACTTCATTGTTTCTCTGGCAGATAATTTTACTAAGAAGAAAAATATATACTCAACTCCCCGTCCCTAAACAAATGCGTAGGCAGAGGCCTCAGTGGAGTTGAGCCCCCTGGTTTTCTCATAGGCTATAGACAGTGTTGCATTTATCAGTGATGTCAAACGTGATCATTTGTTAGACATAGCTGTAAATGAAAACAATGTGTCGCAAAATACAAAGTTAGTTAAATACACACCCCCTCGCCCGCCCCACCAACTCGCTGCCCTGTGGTATGAGTTTTTGCTCCCTTTTCTTTTCCGCTCTCAAGCACTCACAAAATCACCTCCTTTAAATTTCCCTGGCTTCTTGCATGTTTCCCTTTTCAAAAACCGTGTAATAATTTTTTACAATGTATCTGACACGTTAATATATTGACATTAAATAGGCAGAGGTTCTACTTTTGCCTGGCAGATAAATCTGCTATGGAGACATTTCCTCACTGTCTCAAAGCCTTAACCACCTGCTTGCCTTTCGACACAGACCCCTCCTATGGGAAACGCTGTTATCACTGAATGGCTGATGCTCGCGCTCTGATCTTTCCTCCCTTGTACCTTTACCCCAGGCATTTTTACTTAGTGACACCAATTCTAGATACTTCTGTTCCCGTTTGCCACATCACCGGTTTTCCTGCTAAAAGCAGTGGACGGAAGGCAACTCATGGTCACCCTCACAAACATGGCACACAGCTGTCTCGGTAGCTGCATTCCCAGCATGTCCTGGTCTAAATATCTAGTGTTGCCTATGACACTTTCAGCGGTTCCCAAGCACAGTAGCACAGTACATTGGGAGGCTTTTGCTGTTGAGGCCGTTGTTTTTGTTTAGGCCAAATTACTTCCGCATTCACATACTCTTGGCTTTATGAAATACACTCCTCCAGACTACTAGGCCAATCAATATATTTAAAAGTCTGATTGCCACATGAGTCCCACTCTCTCTCTCTTTTTGTTTTTTTCTTTTGCCTGCCGGTAGTTAAAAGACTGAGATAGGCTGGAAGACTAAATACACGAGTACATGAATGACAGCCTTCAGCCGTCTGATTTCTGTGCCAGTAAAACACACAACCAGCCTCTCCTTAGCGCTGCTAATATAAACATTCACTAAGAGGGGATAGGAAGTGAGACTTACCAGCTTCACTTTGCTGATTTGCAAGGTTCTCCACTACAATTCACTGTCATTTGATTTTTCAAAAATAATTTTGTCCCTTTCTTTCAGGAAATGTCTCAGTTCTTTTATTTTTAATTTTTTTTATTAGAGAAGTTTTATCTGCAGTGATAGGCTACAATTTTTACCTCCTCTGATTATTCCTCAGGTTGCTGAATGAATAATTTGGGGTCTGTGCCTTCCCTGTTGTTTGGGGGAAAATAAGAGAAACTTTGAAGTTTGTTTCACTCTTAGCCCATCCTGAATCTAAAAGAAGACATCCCAAGTCCAGGCAGGGCATACAGTAGTTATAAAGGAGGTGGTCCAGGTCCAGCCACCCTAATCAGGATTTGTTTGTTTTTAAGCATTTGCTTAAAAGCGGAGCAAGAGCCTTAACCCACCTTCCCATAACACTGCTTTTCTCGCTTTTGATATAAATCTTCAAAATTCAGACATCAAACAGCCCCAGAAAAGGGGAATTCTCTCCAGGCATTGCTCCGCCCCAGCTCCTAAACAAACCCAGCTCTGTCTAGAATTTTTTTCCCCAGCGGGGGTAGGGGACAGGGTGAGAGAATTTCAGTCTCCCAGGCTGTCTGATGATTGTTGGGGCATAAAGAAACACAGTCCTGCCACAAATTGGGAGCATCTTTACCCTTTAGAGAGGAACAAAACGAAACAAAACCAACAAATCAAATTGCTTTGCACGAAGGCGTAGCAAATACAATCTCGGGCGCCCTGTTCCCTGCACCATCTGTAGGAGGTGAGAAATGAGGGAAACAAGAAAAGGAGAACTTTAAAAGCAGGAGGCCCAGGAATAATCCCTGTTACCAGTCTAAATTTCACTTGCTCCATGGCTAATGTCAGACCCAGAGTGTGCATGTATGCCAGGAATAAACGGTTCGGCTGTCCATTTCTTTAAAATATGTTCATGTGTTTCCTTTTTGAGAACAATTTTAGGGACCAACCCCAAATAGACATATTTGAGGAAATCATTAATATCTTAACATTGGAGCATTTATAAATACATCAGTCTGTGATTTGATGGTGGTGACATTTTGGACCAACCAGACATGTTGTGCCAATGTTTAAACGGTCACGGCGATAGTTTTATGACATCATGACAGTTGTTTATTGTTTAAATTTGAAGGCCCTCTGTGTGTTTTCCATAAATCTGCCCAATCGAAAAAGGCCGAGATGGAAAGAGCAAACCAACACATAGAAATGAAATCTTTATATGAATTTCCATCAGAGTCGCACAGTTTCAAGAAACTCACAAAACACATTTTCCATGGCTATGATTGGAATGCACAGTTCCTTACACAAATCATAGCATCTCCTGGGCACCTCTTCTCTTGTTCAACACAATTCGTTTTCTTTTTCTTCCTTTTTATTAAATAAGTTTCCCCTATAATTAGAATTGTGGATTGCAAAATCACATTCCTCCCTTATGCAGAGATGCACCTTAGATCTTTAGTTGTAATTAGAAGGAGCATTGATTCAAGAAAGGAGGATGAAGGAGGGGTGTCAGCTGAGGTTTGGGAAAAAAGAGTGGAAGCAGAGGAAATAGCTTTCTGTATTTTCCCCTGCACTCCTCAACCTGCCGCTCACCTCGCAACCCAGGCCTGGGTGTGAACTGCAAATGGGTGAACTGCATTCTGAATTTCTCTATTCCAAATATTCTGATTACCAGCCTTGACCGTTTTCAAGCTAAGATTCCAAAGAACCATTTTTATAGTGTGGTTGGTTCTTTACATAAGGGAACGGGAGAAGCCATGAAACCTTATAGAACTGGGTCGGAAGAATGAAAATCAGTCTTCTTCCAGAATTCCCAAGAAGAATGGTTATAAAGGGAACATTGGCCTGAAAAATGGTTAGGAGTTCAGATTCCCTTTTTGCAGCCAATAGTTGCCCTGGTTCACCACATGACCTCATCCACTCCTGAGGCCTGTAGAAGTGGGTTTCTGGCCTTGTTGGAGGGATTCTGCAGAAGGAAAACAGGCCGAGGATCCCAGGACAACAGGCAATCCCAAAGAGGCCCAGAGAGCAGAGGACAGGAACCGCCTGCAGAGGCTAGGGGAGTACGGTCCAGACTGACAGAGGCCAACCTTGGCTTATGACCTCCAGTTGCCAGAGGTCAGCTGCAGGTCATTCTGAGGATCCCCCTAGAACCTCCCACCAGGAAGGATCTGTTTGCAGGGAGACTGACAAGCCACTGACAGGTCCTGAGCTCCCCAAAGAGTCCTAGAAACAACAGTAAGGTCCTTGGCACCAGGGTCTGCACCTGTCCCACCTGACTCCTGTCCAATCCTAGTGTCTTCTCCATCTTTTCCTCCCCTGGCTGGTCATCCAGGGCCATGAAAGAGCCTCAGAGGGCACTGTCCTCAGGCCAACAAGTGCTGGAAGCTAAAGTCTGGGACCCAATAAGTCACCTCTGCCCCAGTTTAAGTGCAGACACAGACAGAGATGGGGAGAAGGCCCGGGGAGCTTCGCCGGAAGTCTAGCTGGAATCTTTAAAGCTGGCCAGAGCTTTTGGTGCAATGGTCTTGAAGCCTGGAATGAAGGAGATGAAGGCAGACAGGATGCTGAGTTTGTCCCCTCTCCCAGTTTCTAACAACCCTCCCTCCACGCCCCCCGTCCCCTCCCCCTGTGGTCCCCAGACACAGAACACCTCAGCCCAGTCCTTTACGCACGGGTTCTGAGTGGCCCAGTGGCCCTGGGCATCACTGCCGGAGCCTGGTGGCTGCAGCTTCGTGGGGCTGGGTGTGCTCCCCACCCTCTGGGGTCTCCCGAGGGGCGTGCAGCAGGCGCGCTGGGACGGGAGCCCAGACAAAGGGGGCGGGTCCCGAAGATTGCCTGAGGCTACCGCGTCCCTCAGTCCTGGGCCAGGCCTGCAGTCCCAGACCCGCTGTGGAGCCCAGGGAGACCGGTGCGCCCAGACGCCAGCAACGCAGCGCCCCTCGGAGATTCCCACGATGCAGCCCGGCTCCCGGAGGCGCCAGTGACGGCCACACCCAGCGCGCCCCAGGGCCCCGTGACCACCCAAGCTCCCGCACCCCTGCAGGAGCTCGGGTGGTGTTGAAATTTGGTTTAAGAAGTCAAGAGGAATGCCCTGGCGCAAGCGAGCTCCGGGGATATCCAAACTCCCCGGTGCGCTGCTCTCCTGGGTGGGCGCCTGGAGGGAGGGAGCAAGACTCGGCCCCGCAAGGCTCCGCCCTTCGCCTTGAGTCCCCCTCACTCCACCCGATAGCGGCCCCAGGAACCCTCTGTAAATAAGATCATGGGCTCCAGATCATTTGATTTTTACCCTATTAGTTTTCCGGCCCATTTTCCAGATCTTTTTTTTTTTTCCCTCCTGCTTCGGTTAGAGACAGAGTAAGAGGGAAAAAGAGAAAGAAAGAGAGAAATCCAGATAGCATGTTTAAAAATCTTGATGGAAATCTCGATACGGTTTGGGGTTTCCGTGGTGTAGTTTAATGCACGTTATAAAACAAAGCCAGTCAAGCAAACTTTATGAGGATTGCTCCAACAGCGCCAGGATGAGTGTCCTGCCTGCATTCTTGGATTTCACGCCGTTCTAGACACATCACATACAGTAAATTAACATGGGGATTTAAAACCACTAATTTCAGAACGGATCGTTTCCATGCCGGGCCTTTTTCTTAGAGGGACCCTCTGTTTGTATGAATACTTAAGTTAGGCAAGTATCATTACACCTTAAAAAAAATAAATCTCCTTCTCTCTTAGGGAAGGATTTATTCATGCACAGATAAATATATTGAAACTAAAACAAATAGTATCTGAGATGCTTTTACACTGTCAGATTTTTTGTATAAATCCTTTTTTCATAGAAGGTGGAAAAATCATTCTAAGATTAAATCTGTTAAAAAGTGATGGTTGTGTCTCCATTTTCAGGCATTCACTCCAATGTATTTTTCATCTGCCTTTTAAAAAATTATTTATTTATTTATTCCTGGGACCCTTTAACACATTAGGAAGGGGGAAAGCTATTAAAAGATAAATCTGGCCCCGGTGCGGTGGGGGCCTGTATTACCAGCTGTGGGAGGCCGAGGCGGGCGGATCACCTGAGGTGGAGTTTGAGACCAGCTGGGCCAACGTGGTGAAACCCCGTGTCTAATAAAAATAAAAAAATTAGCCTGGCGTGGTAGCAGGTGTCTGTAATCCCAGCAACTCGGGATGCTGAGATGGGAGAATCGCTTAAACCTGGGAGGCGGAGGTTGCAGTGAGTTGAGGTTGCGCCGTTGCACTCAAGCCTGGGCAAAAGAGCAGGACTCCGTCTTAAAATTTGAGAAAGAAGAAAAAGATAAATTTGCAGTTCCCACTTTGTGAAATAAAAGTGATGCAAAAGGCAGAGTTCATCAGTCACCTCTGTCCTTTGGTAGGCATGCGCAGAACCTGGCCTGAAACTCCCGTCTTAGGGTAATCTTCTCATATAAAAGGTAAGCTCCCTTTGCCAGACTTTCTGTGACTCGGAGCGGTCTGGAGACACGCTGACAGTCTCCGTGCGACGTGTTTTCAGGTTGCGAACCCCATGTTAATTTGCTGCACTGTGCAGGTAATGAGCCCTTTTAAAATCTTCCCTGGAATATCAGTGCACGCTCCTATGCTATTTCAAGAACTCTTCGACTGTTAGGTAAACAGATCCGAGTGTAAAAGCTATGTGCTGGTAGACATCTGGCTTAGATTACTTCATTGCGTCCCTGCTCAAAAATCTTCTCTCTTACCCCCATGTGAGACCTCCTTTTCCCCCACCATCTTTCCCCAAGTAACTGGTGTGAAGGAAGGTAATGAGAACATAGAAACTGTGATGGCTTTTGGGCTCTATTCAGGGTGCAAACAGAATCTACCCCTCTCCCCACCTTTTGAAAGTAAATGCTTTGATAACAGGATGGGTTCCCCAGGTGGCCAGAGAGTAGAGGTCATCTTGAGGAAAATGACACCAATGATCTAAAAAGGACATCTACTTTATGAGATTTCAGGCAAGATGCCAAATATCGCATTTAATGAGGCCTGATTCTTTTTCTCCAAAAATAACGGAGACTATCAATGATACGGTCAGGAAGAGAAAGGGGGCATTTTGCAGAGACTACGTCCAATTATTGCTTTGTAATAATTTTCTAAAATTGAAAAACGCTTCACAAGTATATGATCTCATGTAAATATTCCTTGCCGAAGCTTAACATATGTTTGCAATGCCCCAGAGGAATTACAAAAATATTCTCCCCACAATCTCTTAAGCTTTTAAACTCTATTCACTTGCATTTCTAAAAAAATCTGTTGTTTGTAAAGATTAAAAAAAGTAATCCTATAGAGGAAGTTTTTTTTTTTTTTTTAAGATTAGTCATCTGAACTTCAAATGGAGGACAGTTGGTACAGATACACTTCCAGGTTTTATCATTTCAATCTGTTTCTTGTTTCTTTGCTATTATTTTTTGCATAGAAATTATATATTTGGCAAAAAAAAATGTATACTAATATGTAAAGAAGAGTAGTTTCTACCTTAAGATTTGAAAAGCATGTCTACATGAAATGCGAATGAACGCATATAATGTATTTGGGGTAGCTTTGACAGATACAAGAGTAAGAATTTATTTATCCGAGTGCTTTGGGCATAGTCTTACCATTTAGATAAAGGGCATTTGAAGGAATTAGAGGGTTACGGTGAATGAAAATGTAAGTAAAGAAAGATTATATGTTCCGTTACAGCAGCCTAGAGAATTCAGCAGGTGCATGAGCAAGCGTATTTGTTCACACCAATTGTAAGGTAATCCAAATAAAAGTGTAGGGGATTAAAGAAAAATAACTGAATATCCATGTTGGAAAAAGAATTAGATTGACTTACTAGTTTATCGCCGTTATTGTACACAGATTTTCTGTGACCATGTTGGTTTTTTTAAATTAGATTTTAAATATATTTTGACAGTCTGAACTTGTATAGTGTGACTAACTATAGGAAGAAATGACAGATCTGCTTTGTTATTAAACTGCTGTCTGGAAAATATTGGACTCTATACAGTAAATGATAATTATTTTGCCACTTACATTAGTACAGCTAATAGCAATAAGGGTATTTTTGAACCATAGAAAGCTAACTACTTTGAATTACTGTGCTTTGTTATTCACTGTGAAGCAAAAGGACTTTTTTTTTTTTAAAAGCAACCTCATTTTCATATCACCGTTCTAAGCACTCCCTGCTACTAATTTAAACAGGGAAGAAGTTAATAAATAAAGAGGCGGTATCTGAACGGTTCTATTTGTTAAAAGAACATTTGCAGTTAAGGTCAGTGGGGCCAGCAGAATAGACAGAGCAACAGACAAGGTCGGGGGAGATGGAAGAGAAGGAACCCTAGCACACGCCCACGGAACCTGGGCCAGGGTGGTTCTCCGAGAGGCAGGCAGCCTGGAACACTTGAGAGAAGCCCATCAGAAATGATTCGAATCCTCTCCTGCTATGAACCCAGAATTTCTTGGCTCCCTTTGTACTGAGGACAGCTTCAAAGCTGATCCAGGCTGCCAGCCAGTGGGTTATGGCTATCTCAGCCTCCCAGTGGGGGAGCAATAGTTCAGAGGGAGTGAACTTGTCTCGCAGGCCATTCCCTTCCACGTCAACCCCTCCTCGGGCTTGGCAGGGTTGAGGCCACCACACAAAAGCAAATGGAACAAAGTCACTTTCTTTTGGTGTAACTCAGCCATTCTGAAAGATAGTTAGGCTGCCTGTAGCATACTGTTCTTGAAACATTCTTCGTGGTTATTAATTACCCTTTGTTTATTTTAATATATTTACTAAATCAGGTACCCAAGGGAATCCTCTACATCAGTGATGTGAAAATATCCAGTTTCCTGAAGTCAAAGAGGTACATCTTGAATTTTGATTTGCATGTGCTTGAGTTTCTTCTTTTTTCTTTCTTTCTTTTTTTTTTTATGAAGGGGAAAGCAAGGAAGCAAACAAGGAATGCTGGTAATTCTTTAGGTTTGAGAAGTTCCTGTTTTAGTATTTGCATTTCACATGTCATGTAAATGGTGACACTAGGTGCCGAAGAGGAGTGATACATGCAATCTATGTGAGAAGCAACATGCATTTATATTTTTCTGTATTGATTTCATGACATACATGTGTTACGTCAAGTTACTTATCCAGTTTGAGTAGATCTCAGATCTTCAGCTTTATCTCATGTGAGTCTGTTGTCTCTCAAAGACCTACTTCTTCTACTTGAATGTCAGGAAATTTGGGAGAATCTGTGAAACTAGCATCCATTGCCCTTGGCCAGTTTTACCAGGGCCTCGTAAACATTTCAAATTTACAGTCACCTATAATTCACTCCATGCTCACCTTTGGACATTTTAGTGTAATTTCAAAGCACAGTATGTCCCCACTTCTACATCCAAATGTGACTATGGATTCCTTCCCCACTTCGAAACAAGGCAGAAGGGAAAGGAGGACATGGGTGGGAAGCCAAAATCTGACTTTCATCTATTAAAATAATGGAATTGAACTATTTAAATGGGTTTTCAATTACAAGTGTCCCAGCATGAATTTTATTATGAACCCTCTTCACTTGGTAAACTAGACCAACACTCTTATACCAATAATTACTTAGTGTCATCGTTTTATGTATTCTTATCACCTCTTATTGGCTAATGGAACATTTGATTTTTTTAGTTAAAAATTGTGCTTGCTGAGAAATTTGCATGAAACATATTTTTTGGTTTTTGAGGGAAACTGAGGGGGGCAAAAATCACACTTTGAAATTGCTGCTCTTTGCGAAGGTGGTGTGTTAAGGATCCGGTGAACTGATAGTGTTGGAAAAACATAGCCTCATTTTTTTCCGGCTATTTAAAACTAGTATCTGGTTACTTACTTCTCCACGGTGCTACCATGAGAGTCTTACTTTAAATAACTGTATTGTGAAGATTTTGCTATTTACTTTCTAGTCTTAGATGAAATTAACATTTTCTTTAATAGCTCCCATACATAGATTGAAACTCGGTGTATACCTTTGGGGTGAATTTGTGTGTCTGAGTGTGTGCACGCAGTACCAATGCTTTATTCCTTTATTGTCTCTGTCTTTACCATTATAATTTGAAAACCACCCTTTAAATATGCTGATCTAGGTCCACTGGCAGGTTTTGTGACGTTGAGACCATCCATTTTGAGCAAAGAGTTAACGAACTTTAAAGGCAAGGTTCACACTGGTCCTTACCCCCTGGTAATATTTCATATAAGGTTACTGGTGGGAAAGAAATGAAATTTCAGCTGTGAACATGATTGACAGGAGAGAGCAAGGAAGAGAAAGGCATTTGGTCAGATGGGGAATTTGGGGAAGAGGAGGACCATTCCTTGAAGTTACTCTGTGATATTAGATATTATAAGCTGATATATGAAAAGTTCAATACTTGGTACTCTTGGGAGAGTTACTTAGTTTATTTTCAGAACGTCACTTTGGTTAAGGGAATTCAGTCATGGAAGTCAAAAATGATGAACCACTAGCTTTTCTGCTCTCTGGCTAATTTCAACCATGTACAGCTTCATGGCTTATTTCTGACAATTTTCTAGGCTAGGGTATAAAAACTCAATCATAAGCTATTTGGGGAGTCATTTAATTATCTCTTATGTATTCTCAAAAGCATTCTAGATTATATTATGGTTCTTGGACATATTACAAAATACTCATCCCAAGTGGTATCTCAAAAAGATTAAAATCTCCATTTCGGTAGCATCCCTTGATCCTGATGAACACTTTTCATTAGGGCATGTTACAGCTTAACATATGCAAATCAATCAACAAGCATGCTGCGTCAAGACTGTGCCTTCTTCAAATAGGGCTTCTGACATGAACAGTAACATAGACAACAATCGAACGCTACTTGTATGCCTTTCACCCAGTTTGGCTCTTTGATGTACGTTTTTTCGTGTTACGGTCTTTGCCAGGGAAACACATGATGATGATGATGTTTTAACCTCCCGCTAAGGGTGGCTTTTGAATTTGCCTTTGAAGCTGTCTTCTATCTTGAGTTGTGACGAGGAGACAACACGATTAGCCATGGTTTGTACCAAAGTGGAAAGTAGGCCTTCAAAACATCTTCTTGCATCTTGTGTGCTGAAAGACTGATTGGAAGGTGGGGACGGACCTTAGCCTGCTCATGTCTATGCTCAGCCCCTCTCAGATGCTGCTGACATTGGCTAAGACCCATCCGGATAGGGCCGGGCGCGGTGGCTCACGCCTGTAATCCCAGCACTTTGGGAGGCTGAGGCGGGTGGATCACGAGGTCAAGAGATCGAGACCATCCTGGTCAACATGGTGAAACCCCGTCTCTACTAAAAACACAAAAAATTAGCTGGGCATGGTGACACGTGCCTGTAATCCCAGCTACTCAGGAGGCTGAGGCAGGAGAAAATTGCCTGAACCCAGGAGGCAGAGGTTGCAGTGAGCCGAGATCACGCCATTGCACTCCAGCCTGGATAACAAGAGCGAAACTCCTTCTCAAAAAAACAAAACAAACAAACAAAAAACAAAACAAAACAAAAAAGACCCATCTGGATGCAACCAAGCCTTACAGAGCTGCCTCGGGGGAGGGCAGGTGGGACGCTTACCTAGGGAAGAGGCCCATTTGTAGCTTTCCTGTCACCTGTGGGAGAAATTGATGGAACTGGTATAAACAGCACTTCCTGGGCTTTAAGTACCCATTGATTTTTTTTTTCCTAGTCTTACAATTGGTGGATGGAGTGGACATCTTTTACCCTGACTGTACCTAATCTGATGTCATGAATTCAAACAGTTGTCAGACATAAGGAAGGCTTTATGATTTTGCGAACCAGGGGAAAAACAAAGCAGAACAAAAACACTAGAAAGCACTCAGAAATCTTGTTTCTATTTTGCGTACCTGTCCTTCTGTGTTGCCTGTAATCATCCACAAATAAAATGCAAATGTGGTTTCCTGATGCTCAGTGTTGGTGTGGACGCCTTAGCACAACGTGTATAGCTATTTCTTTCAAACATAAAAGTAAAGAAGCCATAACCAAACTTCCCTTGCAGAACCCATGAATGTATTTTAAGAAATGGTGAACCACGTGGTCCCATACAAAAGACATGTGAAAACCAACACTGTGAGTTCTGATTTCTTGGTGCCTCTTTTTGAAAAATCCAGGTGGCTGGTTTTGACCCCCCGTCTTCTCCAAAGGCCCCTGAGGGATTCTCAGTACTCAGGTTTTAGAGTAAATCCTGCACCCCTAAGAAGGGAAGGGGAATGCTGTCTCGGCTGCAGATTTAGAGCAGAGACTAATCTATCCCAAATTCCACGTGTATGTCTCAAGCTAATGACATCAATATATCTGCTGGCACTGAGAAAATAAGGCTAAACAATTTCATTTGAAGCGTTTTATTATCTGGACTTACCCTAATTGTTTTGTTGTTGTTGTTATTGTTGTTTGTTTATTTGGATTATATTTCTCTGTAATCACGATGGCACCCCCTTCCCATACAGGCTGGCTAACGTTTTTCTTTCTGCCGGCACTGGCCCACTACTGAACCAATTTAGTCAATTAATTATGGCAGAGCATGTGCAGCGTAACTAGCCTAATCATGCCATATAAACTTGTATTATTTTCAGTCAACTCTGGGGTGCTATTGAACTTAAAGAAACGTTAAGCATTTAGCAAAAAAAGAAGGAATTTCTGCAAAAGTGCAGCACTCATTAATTAAAACAAAATGATGCTTCTGTAGATCTCTCGTTCTAAAAGCACACATTCAGTCACCTGTGAAAATCTCAGATTTACTGCCACCGTTCACAGATGCCAATGTTTAAACTCCCTTCACCTGCTGCTTGCTGAGTCTTTTATTTCCTCCATCCAAAAATTACTGTAAAGTTGTTTTGTGTCTGCAGTTTTTACTTCTGGCACCTAATGAAATTATCAGCGATAAATGAGCTAAAGCAGCAGGGATGAGTTTTGTGGGTTTGTTTTTGGTCTCCATTTTGCACTATTAGGAAAATGCTAGGACAATGGTAAGCAAGTGGGAAAATTCAGCACGCCTCTCTTCTCCGTATCTATAGGAAATATGGTAAATTTATTAGCACTTATAAAATTACAGATAGGAACTAATACCAAATGGAAGGACACAGTGTCAGGTGCTCAGTGGGAAAATCCAACCAGCTGAGAGATTTACAGGTATTGTCAATAGAGACAAGGTGGCTGCCGAGCACTGACCTCAGGTGTAAGCCTGCGGAATGACATTAACGCGTAATTAACAATCCAGGGGCGTATTGTATAACTTAATCATCTGTAGGGTGAGCATGGCCGACCAAAAAGAGAGACGAAGGGAGATTTTTGTTAGTAGGACTTTGTTTTCCAGTTTTCCCTCGGCAAGCATCATCTAATAATGTGGTTTTTTCACATGCAGCTAGTGACGATTCTTTTTAGTCCTCCTGGTCTATTGAAAAGCACAGTAAGTTCATTTGCTAGCAGGTAGGCAGTGGAGGTGAGAATTGAATTGATCTGAAAGGCTCCAAGAAATTGACCCTGAGGTCACTCTTCCTTTAAATTGGGTTCCACAGACAAAGTTTCTTTTCTTCTTCCCTGGCTCCTGCATGCTGCTGGCAGCAGAGTTGAGTTGGGGTTTGTAATTATTTAAAGGGATTCTAACACCAGGGTTGACTCCCCCTTCTGCAAAGTTAATCAAAATAGAGACCTTTTGTTACCGGTGGTAGTTAATTAAAGGCCTGAGTCTATACTGCTGTGGTGTGCCTCTGGCTTGTTTATATTTTAAAATGAGGTTCATTCCTGATGAACAGGAAATGGGGTAGAAAGCGAACATGAGGGGCTCTTACTGGGCTGAACATTTTGAATAGCAGAATGGAATTTTCTGTTTAACTTTCATTACTTCTTTTCCTCTTCTCTCTCTTTTTAATGGAGTGATTAGAATTCTTAAAAAAAAATCTTAAGGTGCTCACTATACATTTAATAGTGTTGAAATCAAGCACTGCATTTTAGAAGGCGTGTGAGTCTGCTCGAAGAGATGCTTGGCATCACTCTCTGGGCAGTAAGGGTAGCCAAGAGAGATCAGAAATTCCTTTACCCGTGTTGACCTATTTGACCCAAGCTAAGAACTGCTTTCTCATTCTTTGCTCTAGTGGGTAGCACATACTTGAAGTTCTGTCCCGATGCTCAAAGGCTGTTTTGTTTTTGGTATTGTTTTTCTCCAGACTTCTTCTTTTTTTAATTTTTCTTCTATTTTTTTTTCTCCTTTTAAAGCCTGGAACAGTTTCTCATGATTGCCTGGTAGAAAGAAAGTGGAAAGTACACAGGTTACCAAGTATGTTTGGAGGTTCGGAGGTTTGAGGCTGGGTCTGTCATAGCAGGGGAGGAGAGAGAATTTGTGATGGGGCCAGGATTTCTGTAAGCTGTGGAGCTGGGGCTGCCGGGCCACCCAGATCTGAGAGCTCCCAGCTGTTCTCCCTCCAAGCAGCATCTGGAGACTCATCAGACCTTCAAAGTCCTGTGGCATCCCATTCTTTCCCAGACGTACTGCCTCTGTGTATCCTCAGCATTCTAATCCAGTGGAACCACAGCATCAGAACTTTCAAAACTTCTGCTTTTCAGCCTGTCCCCAGCTTAGTGGTCAGTGATGAAGGTGTTCACTGATGTGTCCTAGGCACTCTAGTCAGCATGTGCAGTGTGGGGAACCTCATTATTTAGAATGTTACATCTGTTTGCTCTGATCTTTGATGACTTGGTAGCATCCTAACAAGACCCCGGTCTAAGGACAACAAAGGCTATGATCACGAAATAGCACATGACCAGTGTTGCAAACCATCCCCGCAGATCTGTGGCTATATAATACACCCAGTTCTCAAATCAGGCTGATAGGGTTAGAGTTGGAGTGTTTTGGTCCTGACCCTGGAAGGAAAATACAGGGTGTAACTTGGTTTCTGCCTGAGAGTGGGAGGTTTTACAGAGCTGTGGTGAAATGTCAGTCTGTCCTAGAGAGGGGGGACTATGAGGAAGGAATTATTTTTATTTGTTTTCCTCCTATTTTGTTTGAGAGGACTGATGTTAGTAATGAAAAAAGTGCCATTGCTCTTGTTAAGAAATTTTATTTTCCCAAGTATTCATGAGATGGCTGGGCTGCCTTGTGGTTCCTGCAGGATGTTTCTTTCTGTCTTTACTCAACGTGTTACAGTGCCTTTCAGAGTGTCCCATCCTCTTCAGCATCATTTCCTTCCACAACAATAATAATAATAAAAGGCACCTTCCCATGTTTGCCACGGTTAACCGATCACATTTTCACTTTAGGAAAGATGGGATCCTAGTGTGTGATTTCATTGTGAATTCATCAGGAGTTATTTGCAGAGCTATTCAGGATACAGTTATTCTGAGAATGTATCTTTTTACTATTTCTTTAAAATTTAATTGGGATCAGGCCACTGTGACTCAAGGGTTGTTTTTTTTTTCTTTTTCTTTTTTCTTTCTCTTTTGCTATTGCAAGCTGCAATAAAGTGACTTGTAATTTATAATCAAAGTTTGGTATTGGTAAACTAAACTGTAAAAACCGACTTTGGGGTTTTGCTCATAAAATAAATATTTGAAAAAATACAGCAATGAGGCTTGTCGGGGCAATGTCAGTACTTATATATCTGTGTATATAAATATATATGTGTTTTGTTTCACAGATTGTTAAAGCTATTCCTGAAAATCATTTTCTGAAACTGTGGCTTTTTCTGACATCCAAGTATAAGGATACATTGATGGGATATAAGCACATTTTCTTTAATGACCTTCTAATTTGTTGTTTAAACTCCATTCATAATTCACATTCCCTTATTTTTTCAGTTGTATTATTTTTGCACTAAAGACTCAGAGTATGTGCGGTAGAATTCTCTGTCTGTAAGCTATAGTGCTCCTTAGCTTGGAAGACTTTTTTTTTCTTTCTCCCTAACAAGGAAGCTCATTTAGAAAGAAATGTTTATGTGAAGTGCTTGTCAGTTGGCATTTTTACTGGTTTGCTAACCCAAAGGTAAAATATAAAGCCATGTCTTTTCCTGGCTGGCTTGTTGTTACTAGAAGGGTCCCTCCCTTGTTAGCTTGATAAATAATTTTACTAGGGGGACTCTGCTGTATTTTTATGCTTGTTGTCTATTTTCTGCTTGCTGCAAATAAATTTCTGTACTCAGAGGGCACTAAAACTCCAAACACATGGTATTTTCCCATTTTGCTGCTGGTCACCTGAAATATTTATTTCATGTAGTGTGTTTAATTAATTTTTTTAAAAGAAAAAGTAATTTGTGATTAATGGCAAGTTAAAATCATTTATCTATTTCTCAGGACCATTGGGTTTGAACTTGGAAGGATAGCTTTTTGAAAGGCTTTGTGTGTCAAAGCTTGTCTAATATTTGTCAAACGGAAGGCAAGTGCTATTTATTGGGGGAGTCTTGTAGTTTTCTCATTATATATTTCCATGTGTGTTTTCTTCAAATTTAAATACTAAGCTGTTAATATGAGACATGAATGGGACTATAGAATTCTATCTAGAAACAAAGCACTACACAATAAAATCTTCATATTTGAAAAATGATACATCGTGTGGAAGTAGGGAAGAAATTGATCATGAGTATCAGTGTAAATAAATTTCAGCATCTACCTGAGTCCTGAGCATTTAGTCTTTGGATTCATTCATACTGAAGAGAGCGTGGTGTGGCTCTTTGGGGCACAATGGGTCCCTGGTATAAAACTAAACAAATACACCCGAAACATGCCAATGAAATAAAATAAAAATCAATGTATTATATAAACTACAAATACAGTGCACATAGCACCTTATAGGTATACAATAAAATGCTTAACAAAGGAGTTTATAAATGCTGGTTAAAAAAAGTGATCATTTTAAATCAATGTCAGATTATCTTGTTAATTGAAATATATGCTTTTTAAAGCAGATACTCTACTTGTTATTTGCTATTTATTATAGGCTTATTAGCAATGCGTTATTTTCAGAAATTGGTAAGTATTTTTACAAAGGCGCCAAAGACATAAATTTGAAACCAGAATGCCAGTGTATGTAACCAATGTCAAGGGTATTGAAGAGACTGAATCAGAGGTTACCCAGAGCTGTTCAGTTTCAGCAAAGATCACCAAAATGAAGAGGAAAATGTAAAAAAAACAAAAAAACAAAAAAATGATGAATGTTTTAAAATACACATGGAGATCCACAGTCAAGATTCAGAGCATTTCGTTTTTGGGGCTTTGCACCATAATATTTAATCCCAACATTTTACTCTAGATAGACTTGTATTTTTCTCTAACTCTAAAACAGTGGACAGTATTACGAAAATCAGAAATTTTAAATATTTAAAGAAGAGTTAATATGTAGCATTTTTTCTGATCGCTTGAGGGCCGTACCAGTTTGTCAGGAGTTAGAGACAACGTCCGTGGAGCAGGAGACGGTGACGTTCCCTGCAGCCCTGCCTTTTGGAGGTCACCCAAAGCGTCCGTGGGCTGTGATGTCAACAGCTACCATGCACTGAGTGTCTCCTGGAAGCCAGAGCTATGCAGTCTTTGACCCTTACAATAAATAGAGATGCAGATATTTTAATTTCCTTTATACAGAGTAAGAGACTCAGGCACAAAGCAATTAAGGTATGAATTGACCCTTCACTACAGTCCTGCAGATACTTCTAGATAGACACTATCACGACCAGTGGGTTCCCTCACTCCTCCTCAGTTAAGCAGCCCCGTGTTTAACCTCAGCACATGTAGTGTGAGCCCAGGTGCCCTCTCCTTCTTTGTGATCTGTTTCTGAGTGGGGTTGACTGAGGCCCAGAAGAAAACGCATATAATGTGATTAGTATCAAGGCTGGAGCTCTGCCTGCTAGTGGTCTTGACCCAGGACCTCTCAAGCTCTGAAAGCAAATGATTCCATGGTTTGATATTTGTAGGTAATGAGTGGCTTTTTCTTTCTTTCTTTTTTTTTGAGACAAAGTCTCACTCTGTCACCCAGGCTAGAGTGTAGTGGCATGATCGCGGCTTACTGCAACCTCCGCCTCCAGGTTCAGGCAATTCTCCTGCCTCAGCCTTCTCAGTAGCTGGGATTACAAGCGTGCCCCACCACGCCCACTTACTTTTTAATTTTAATATTTAGTAGAGACGGGGTTTCACCGTATTGGTCAGGCTGGTCTCAAACTCCTGACCTTGTGATCCGCCTGCCTTGGCCTCCCAAAGTGTTGGGATGACAGGCGTAAGCCACTGCGCCCAGCCATGAGTGGCTTTTTTCTATTGGAAAAGAGTGTCCTTTTATGAGCATTTAAAAAACAATAGATGGCACAATACCTTAATGCCCTGTAATGTGTAATGTATCAGGTGAACTGTTGGCACTCAGGAAATTGCTGGATAGTGAAGATAAATCAGCATTAAATCACTCCAATAAAAGCCCCATTTAATAAAAAGTTATCAGCAGAATCTGTAGCAACACTAAAAAGGATACACAGTTTCTCTGTAAGAGAAACTCTGTAAGAGAAACTCTGTAAGATAGGAATAGCCCCTCAAAGGTGTGTGTAGAGGACTAAATATGATAATATATGTAAAGCACCTGGATTAAATATGATAATGTATGTAAAGCACCTGGCACAGGGTAAACACTCTGCCATGCTTGGCCTTGGACAATATTATATGGAATAAAAATTTGACCTTGACACCTTGCAAGTCTTGGTTTATTTTAGAATAACTTTGCCATTGTGATATTGGACGTTTTCCCTTGCACTTTAAAATAAATTTTTCAAGATTGGAAAACTAAGAAAAACATACAACTGTAGTTTATAGCTGCCCTCCTCTGAAAAAAATAAATAGCACTACTCCTGAAAAATAAATAAAGTTGTGCTTGGGGAGTTTTGTGGTCAAATAATTTAGGAAATTAAAGGTTAGAGAAAGTTAAACATTTAATCTTGCTATCATCCACCTCAGAGCCTTGATATGCTAATATGCATGATGACCTTCCGACGGGAAGGACCAACTCAGGAGGTATACGAGATCTTTCAAACTTCTACGAACGTGGAACAGTTTTTTAATCAACCGTCTCATGGAATTCATTGTATAGGGCACTTTTGAAAAATGGTTGCCTAAAGTATTGGTCCTTTTTTTTGTTAGTACCAAAAGACTCTTTTATTAATTTCCCCCCATGAAACCCGTTATCTGAAAAATTCATTTGTCATTCTGTATATTCATTTTATTAATGAGAAAAGCAAGAACACTGATATAATTCTATTGATGTATTATCAGTCAGAAGATAAGAAAACCTTATGAGGTAACCTATAGGTCTTTACAATGGGGTAGAGGTCGTTTTCCCATTAATAATGGAAATGGCCCCTGGGTGTCATTACTGCCTTCATAGGCTCCCTGTGGGATTTCAGGACCCCAGATTAGGCCTCTCTGCTCTTGTAGAAAACCCAGGATCCCTATCTTAATTGGCCCATACATTCGTGATGGACTGAGCCTTCCAAGGAAATCAGAGGTAGTATAAGAATGTGTTAATTTCCTAGGGTCTTGACCAGGGGTTCTTTGGATATAAAAACTATGCTTTCGGTTTTCTTTTCCTTTATTATAAGGATAAAGTTATCTATTAAGGGTATAAAATACAAGCTGGTTTGGGGGAAAATTTGGGGATAAAGATTCATTCTCTTTGTCCCATTTTCCTCCCTTTTCTCTTTTTGTACGTCTGCTTTGTTCTACCTCCACAAAGCAGGCAGGCCCTCTCTGCTTTGCACTACAAATTACTTCCATCATCACATCTGGGTCCCACGCTAAACATGCCCTTTCCTTTTAAACCCTCTGCAGAGGTTAGCTAGAGACTCTAACTCCAATTCTCAGAAAAGATAGCTGATTGGCTTCTCATGGTCAGGTGTCCGTCTCTTGTCCAATCAGCAGTGATTATGAGTGGGTCCTCATGGCCCCCTGCCTGCTTCATTAGATTTTCTGAGAATGGGGTTATGGGGAATTGTCGAGAGAAAGCTAATTGGCTCCTCTTGGTCAGGTGTCCATTTCTTGTCCAATCAGCAGCGGCTAAGAGTGAGTCCTCATGGCCCTCTGCCTGCTTGCTTCATTAGACTTTCTGAAAATAGGGTTTTGCAGAATTGTCAGAAGAGATAGCTGATTGGCTCCTCTTAGTCGGATGTATATCTCTTGTCCAATCAGCAGTGGCTAAGGGTGGGTCTTTATGGTCAGCTGTCTGCCTCATCAGATTTTCTAATAATGGGGTTATGGGATTGGGTAAGGCTTGGCCAATGACCAGTTCCCAATAGGGAAGAGGGAAACGTACTGAGACTCATCTGCACCCCTTTAGAAGAGAGGAATGAGTAGGATTGGGGCATAAAAGAGTCTCTGAATCTAGAGACTGAATTGTGGGGCTTTAGAAACATTGATGCTGTTGATGCTGTGCCTCAGACCAATTGAATCAAGAACCTTTAGGGGCCGGTGGGGTTCAGACATCAGTATTTTTAAAAAAGAAAATTCCCAGTGATTCTGATGTACAACTAGGATTGAGAATGCCTAGTAAAAGAACCCCAGGACACAGTTACCTACCGAAACCCAGAAAGGGAACAAGCTGCTGGTGAATTTCCCACATTTTATTGTGAGTTTTACAACTCAGCATTTCTGAAGTCCAGTTTAAAATGGAAAGGGATGAACAATTGCTTTGCATTTCCTCTGCCTCATCTGTCCTTCCTAGTTCTTCGTTAACATCAACACTGTGTTTTGTAAGCAAGACCAAGGCAGTCAGGTAAGGTACCTGGGGAAAGTGAGTTGGAGTTGGTGCCCGGAAGCCTCAAGTTTGAAGCCAGACTTGGCTGCTAAAGCAGCCATGTGACCTGAGTGGGTCACATTCACCCAATTGCCCTGCTGAATCTCACTCTTCTCTTTAGGAGAATGGATCAGGTGAGCTATGATCAGAGGTCTTCCACGGGTCTAACCGAATCAGTGAAGTGATCAGTTTATCCCAGAGCCAACACCTGAACCAAGAGCGAGATTTTCAGCTGTTAGAATGGTTCATTTTAACAGTGTTGACTGTGTTTTTAAAAACATTCTGCAGAGAAAAGACAATAATGTATTTATCAGGTCACAAGGATGGAGGTATTCCCAAATTATTTGCACAGACTTCTGAAGATACCAATGAGATATTAATATTATTTGTCCTCCTCATCAGCAGACACTTATTTAGTGTGATTGGGGTGAAAGTAGAAACGGGTCTGAGGGAAAATGGTGCTGGCTGGAATTAACCAAGATGCTTGATCACACACTGTCAGATTCGTTGATTCTCCACTAAAGCATAGTATTAAGTCCCACAAAAGTGGGCCTGCTCCAAAGGCACCCTTCATTCTGCCTTGTAAGACAATTACATTTTAAATTTCTCATCTCCTCTTGGACACTAAACTCCATAAGTGTGAAGTTCACTCCTCATTTATTCTTGTGTCCAACACAGGACTGTATCGGTGAGTAGCACATAGGAGCTGTCTCAGATCCTTTCCAGAATGCAGCAGGGTATACCTGAATAAGCAGTTAGGTGTACGAACAAGCAAACGAACGGATGATAAGAGCCTAGTAAAAGTTTGAAATGACGAAGATGACATCTTTGCAATCTGTCAGAATTAGAAGTTACTCTCTGAACTTTTTTTCTAGGTTTTCAAAAGACCCCTTTCCTGACATTTCCTTGTCACTTTTGCAGACCAAGTTTCCTTTCCTGGACAGCCTATTAAACGTAGTCTGCACTAGTGCTGTTTCTCAGTGTTCTTCTTTGGAGATCTATTGGAAAGTAGGTCTTTTTTTCTCTGGCTGATGTGTTGTCAAAGTTATTACACTTTAAATTATTTTAAGATTTCATTTTAACAAATATCTATTGTGTATTATCTATGCAGTAGAAAATGAACACAGTGCCGACGATACACAAACAAATAAGACACCATTCTTGCTTTCAAGATTTATTACTGATTAAGACAGTTTAAAACATAAATGCTGGTCCTGTTTGATAAATGCTCTCCAGAAGATAGGGGGAAGAAAGGGAGGGACATTTTTCAAACGTGGGTTTGTGAGGTGAACAGGAGGGGTGTAACCATTTAGAGTCCAAGAGGAGATGAGAGATTTTATACATGGTAAACACCATGTATAAAAGCAAAAGCTTAAAAAGTATCAAAAGTAACTGAGATTTTAATTTGGGATAAGGAAGATTTTCTTTAGCCTGATGTAAAACCCAAATGCTATAAAGCAAAGGCTTGGTAGGTTTGACTACATGAGCATTTAAAACTTATGCAGAGCAAGAAAACAAACAGTATCAAAAGACAAAGTGGGGAAAGTTGCAACCCACAAGACAGTCAAAAGCCTAGTTTCCTTAATTTAAATAGCTCTTAGAAATCCATAAGAAGACAAATGACCTAACAGGAAAATGTCCAGAGAAGAATGGACAGTTTTTTGGGGAAAAAAGTACATATGAATGGCCAATAACCTTATGAAACAATGTTCAACCTTCCTCACAACCAAATAATGATGATGCTTTCTTTTGGCTAAAACGTGCGTGGAATGATTGGCAGTCTCCATACACTGTTGTGAGCATTTAAATTGGGTAACCCCTTAGGCCGCTAATATTTATAACATCTTATAGCAAAGCATATTCACAGACATAATACCTTTTCATACACATTTCGTGTTTGGGGATTTCAGTTTAATACAGCACTTTGGATATAGCTGGAATAAACAGTGCGTTTATGTGTGTGAGTTGGGGAGGAAGGATAGCCTCGGAAACCGGCCAAAATGGGTAGATAGGGCGCAGATCAAGAAGAAATTGGAAGGTCAGGCCAAATAAGGCATAAAAACAGGAGGCTGAAACTCAAGAGAGGAATGAACTAAAGTGGCTAGTGCCCTGGCAGTTGCACGTTTCCCTCCTCTGAAGCCACTTCTGCCTAGAATTCATTTTTCAGATGTGAAACCTTCCAGGCAGCCCCCTCCTCTTGATCAACCTGAATTTGCTCTGAGCTCTCCACCAGATAAAACAGACTTACGTGTGTTAATTGAATTAAGGCCGGTATTGTTCATTGAGCTGTGGCAGCAGTTCCTCTGTTCCAGGCTTTTTCTGTATCATCTGCATTGTCACAGCCAAAAGTGTTGGAGGAAGAAAGGGAGGGGCATTTTTTCAAAGAACTACATGGGGATTTGGTCACGTGCCTGCCATTAACATCAATCGCAGATGCGGGGCAAAAATGCCTCACACGTTCCTCCATATACCTCTTTGAAAAACGGCCCCTCTGGTGTTGCTACCAGACTCTCCTCCACTGATACAGGATTTGGGGGCTTTGAAGTTGGTTGTGGAAATTTCACCGCTTTCTTTGACTCCAGCAAATTGCTCCAAAATGCTACAAATGTAAAAAAGACTAAGAAAGCTTTAGCAGCAGCTTAGAGGTGGAATCCCCTTAAGCCATTGACAGAAAAATGTGTTTCTTCTTTCAGTTTTTAATTTGTGAGTTACATCTTAAAATACAGCAATGCAGTCATAGTCTTTTCTTAGGAGAAGAAAAATGAAGAGCGAGTTGGGCAGGGATTGGCAAAGAAAGGGGGAGGTTTTGCACTTCTGATTTTTTGACCTCGTTGCATTTAAGGGAAGTCTTGGATGCAGGGGCAAAACTTCCTGCAAAGAAATTATGTAAAACATGTTTTGTTCAATGTGGTTGAAGAGCGTTTCCAACATGGGTCCAATTAGAACTCCTTTGTGAATCTGGATTTGACTGGATTGAGAGAAGCTGGTGACGCCAAGGCTGGAAACCTTTTAGACCTATCCTGCCTGAACAGAGTAGAGCAGAGTATAGGGATACTCGAACCCACTATGTTTGCCCAATAGGATGCAGTTTTTGGCATGCTTAAAATTTTGCATTAACAGGTTCCCATTTTATGGCAAAGTGACTTGGCTTTGGTGCATTTGTAAAAAAAAAATTTTCCAGGATACTTTCTTCTCGTAGTATGCTAACACAGCACCAGGTTAGGAAGAATTATGGAGTGCTAGAGAAATGACTGCTAGAACCTCCCTGGGCTTCAGTTACCACCTCCATAGATTTAGGGATTTGGTATGAATCACAGATTTTCAAACTTACTTCGTTTTGTTTCTGCAAAGGAGCCATTTTGGAAAATGAAAGTTTATCTGGATCACTGCGTAAAAGAGAAATTGGAAGCCGCTGAGGGTAGAGCTGATTCTCCAAGTTCTCAGTCTTTCCTCTCTCCCTGCCATCTCCCTGGGATTCTAGGTTCTATGCAGCCCGATTTGAACATCTATGGGAAATACTTAACTCTTTTAGCGACTGATTTCTCTCTAAGAAAATGTCAGTTCAGACAGTCCTGAATGTAGCAAAGGACTACTTTTTTTTTTTTTTTAACTGGAAATGTGAGGATTCCTCAGGGTAGAGCAAACTACACAGACATCAGTGCCAGACCTTTCTAGTTTTGTGACTTTGGGAAAGTCACTTCCTTTCTGTAGATGCCTGGTTCTCTTCCCATTCAGATGAGGATGCTAGAAGACCTGATGGAATTCTTGCACAGGTTAAATGAATGAGCCACGTGTCATCTGACAAGTGCCAATGCCAGCTGGCTGCTCTTTTCCTCCTTACGCTCAGCATTTAGCAGAGAAACTTGCACAGAACATATTCCCGGTAAACGTCTGCTGGATTGACTATCAGTAGTATGCTAGAGCCCATACCTATGTGCTCCGAAGAACCAGTTGTACTGTGTCTTCTCTATTCCACATCTAGGGACTTTACATTGGTAGCATGAAATTGGCCATAGTGGGAATGTTTGCAGAAGGGAATGCAAACGCTGTAAAATCAGAGCCCCTTTCCTCACCCCGACCCACCCAGAGAGCCAGTTGTTAAACATTTAGCAGCACGCCACTGCTTGAGATGCCCAGGTGAACAACTTGAACAGAGGAGTATCAAATGTATTTCTACTATTGCTAGTCTGGTGGTAAGCACAAACGAAGCTGAGAAGTGAGAGATAGCTGTGGGCTGGAGATGCCAAAGAAAGATCTTGGAAAATGGAGAGGTTATGGGTACCCAGCAAGAAGGGATAGGATACTCCAGGGCTATAAGGAATAGGATAGGAGGGAATATGGCCAGGTTAATAAGGGAATGGCTTTGGAATCTGAAAGGATTGGGAGAAGATAGGCAAACCAAGGGCTAAGGAGGGATGGGTGGATAACAGGACAATTTGGAACGCCAGGGCTGGAGGGAGGGGTTAGATTAGGGAGAGCCCAGAGGATGCTTAGGAAGTGTTAGAAAAGAAGGTAAATCTTATTTCCACCCACACCAGTGATCCTTTACCTTGCAGATATGTCCAAAAGGGTGAAAAGCATCAGCCTGTCTGTCTTAGTGGCTTTCTTAACCTTTTGAGCTGGTACAGAGTCTAACTAAATAGCTTCCAAAAATTTGAAGAAATTTAGATAAATCAATGGAAGAAAGATTTTTAAAAAAGGAACAGAGAGGAGCAGGGCTTTGGGTGCTGTGGTTTGAAGCTGACAGCAAAGGAACCCACCTCCTGGTCTTTGCTGCATCTGTCCAAGATTCCAGCTGACAGATCGTGGCGTCAACATCAAATTTAACTTGTACTTTGATGCCTGCCTCCCTAAGAGCTGGGGACAGCTCCCTCCAGGTGGATGGTTCTTAGTGTTGGTCACCCATGAGAATCATCTGAAAAGCTTTTCAAATCCCAATACCTATTCCCCAGCCCAGATTAATTAAATAACCCAGGGGTGGTACCCAGGCATCAGTATTTTTTTTTAAAGCTCTCTGGGTGACTGTACTGTGCAGCTAAGGCTAAGAAGCACTGCTCTAAGGCACGGGTGCTCAAACTTCAGTGAGCATCAGAATCACACATTGTGTGGCTTCACCCGGAGTTTCTGATTCAGGCAGTCTGAGGGTAGGGCCTGAGAATTACAGTTCTAACCAGTTCCCAGCCGATATTGGAACAAGGATCACATTGGAGCCCTTGAGAACCTCTGCTTTCAGTAACTAAAGCACGATTTGTAAAACAATCTGATAGAGGAGTTGTAGACCACATCCCTTCCCCAGCTCTGCAGCTCTCACTGAGAGAAACTCACCTGTTTAAAGCAGTGGGTCTCAAATGGAGGATGCCACTCCTCCAGAGACCTTTGGCAGTGTCTGGAGGCACTTTTGTTTGCCAAGACTCAAGGCAGGGGTGCCACTGGGCTCCAGTGAGGTTGAGATGAGGGATGAGGCTAGACATTCTACAATGCACAGGACAGACCCTCTCACAAAGCGTTATCCAACCCCAGATGTCAATCATGCTGGGACTGAGAAACTCTGGTTTAGTCTCTGAGCCTGTTTGGCTTCCTAGGTAAAGTTGGAATAGTGAGATCTTTCTTTCTAGATTGTTGCTAAGAATGAATGAGAGCCTACAATGACATCGCCTTAGGCAGGAAGTACTCAGTACATGGTAGAAGTTCTTAACCTCCTAGCTGATTTGTTTAGTGATGTCGACTTGCATGAGGGGGCCTGACCTCTGTGGATCTGTTCTTTTCATCTGTAAAATGGCCACAATATTAGGGCAAGTGCCCTGAAGAATGCTTATCAGGATTAAAGGAGATAATCTATGTACAGCCCCTAGAAATGCTCAGTCAACATGATCTATTGTTGCCATTTCTGTTAGATATTTACGCAGGCCTGGATTCTGAAGGTTGTCTTGAAGGGTCCAAAATGCTCACCTACTACTTCTCAGTTGGTAGGTCCATTAAACGGGTGGAAAGGCAGCGAATTTCTAGTTTCCAGGTTGCAAGGACTCAGGGTCAGCAGCAGAAATACAGCAACTATTTAGTATTACAGGCCAGATCCAAGACTCAAAAACCACATGACATCACCGGCAGTGCCCAGGTACATGTGGCCACTTCAAAACCAGATGCTTAATTTTTATCTACCTCAGTCCATGCCTGCTGTAATGAGAATTTGGCGAAGTGAAATGTTGAGAAGATAAAAGACCTTTCAGACTCCCCTATCATGAGGTGGACCTGTCTCAAGGTAATAATTAGAATGGCTCCCTTCAGGCCTTCCCATTTTCCAGATAGAATAGGAATTTGAACCCAGGGCTGTCTGACTTCAACACCTGGGCTCTTAACCAGCCTGTGGTTCACCTTGTGAGTTACAAAAGGAACTCAGCAGAAGACACCAGGGACCATTAGGGGCCATCCACAGACACCCATCCCTGCCAAACTTCCGTTTCAGAGCTTCCATCTCCTATCTGAACTACAGCTGCAGAGGTAAAATACCCTTTCTCTAATCTGCATGCAAAATGGATCTTAGTGACTGGATTTTATTGAGAAAGATACTCCTTCTTCCCCCACCCCCAACATTTGAAAACATATCGTCCTCTTTACTGTAGTTCATTTTGCTTTCCGAGGTGATTAATGAATTAAAGATGCAGTGTATTTATTCTTTTGCCTGATTACCATTCTGTAATAAATCTAAGCTCTGGAGTCTGTCGATACAAGAAGGCCAACCTGCCTCTTTGGAAAATAAAGATTTGTACATTAAGCTTAACTTCCAGCTCTCCAAAGCAGGAGAAAATTCACCTTTAGAGCCTTATAAAAATGAATAGGAAACTATAAGAGACATTGGCCGGCAGGTAGAAGATTCCCTTTCTGAGGACCAGAAGGTGCTTTGCACACATCTCCTTGGACATAGGAAAGCCTGTTGCCCTGTAGGTGGGATTTATTTATTGGAAATGCAGAGCACTGAGCTGCTCATGGAGGCAATGGTGAGCAGGGAGGAGGCGCCCAGCAGGGCCTTGTCCTAGCCCTGTGTGATCTTATCGTTCACTTAGAATGGTTATCTCTCTACAGCTGCACTCATCTCTGGTGGGATGGTGGTATTCAGAGCTTCATTTGACTAAGCATGTTGGAGTGAGGTTACTGGTTTTCTGTGTCACTCCCCAGCTGCAGGGGGAGTCCCTGGATGGTAGGAGCTGTGGTTTGCATAGCAGAACAGGAGCTCTTAGCACAGGGGCCAGGAGCCCTGCCATTGGAGTGAGACCCTTGTCCAGCCCCAACCTTGCCACTTACTGGCTATGTGCCCTTGGGCAAATTTTATCTGCTCATCTCTCCAGTGGGGCTTCCTGAGCCTCTTCCTAGGGTAACTTGGAGGTTGGCCTGACTGAGTCCAGTGGTGAGATGCTATGCCTCACTTTCTGAAGCCCTCACTCTATATAATTCTCATTATATTTGACCCATATCAGGACAGGAAAAACAAACAGACTAAACTAGTTTGCTAGTATCATGGTAATTTTTTTTTTACTTACTTTTTTTAAAAAAAGAAAAAGCAAAAAAATAAAACAAATGAAAACTCACTTCCCCTATGGCTTCTATAGGTCCGTTTCTCAGCTGATTTGACAGTATGTGGATGTATGTGTGCTTATGTGTAATCAGACTATCATAGTAATGAAAACTTAGATTGAATGAGTGACCCCTCTAGCTAATATTTACATTTTAATGTTAGGTATTCTTTCTTTATATGCATTTTATTCATCTCCAGACAGCCCAAAGATTACCTTCTAGGACTCTATAAAATGCCCTAAGAGGTATTTAGGATTCTATCCAAGTCCATTTTTCCGGAGAGAGGGTCCCTACATTCATCAGAGCCTCAAAAGCATCAGTAGCCAAAGAGGATTTGGAACTCAAAGCACAGGGTTCCAAAGGGCTTTTCCCTCCTGGTGAGAGTCCCAGCTCCATGGAATGGTGCAAGGAGTCAGGAACTGGAGGTTCCTTAGGGCCCTGAACATGTTACCAAGATGAAGGATTCAGGCCATGTAGTCTCTAGTTCAGGGTTCATCCACTAATTCAGGCTTGGGGCTGGGGGACATTACACTTCACTCTTGAACCTCAGCTTCTTCCCTCAAGACCCACACTTGTGGCATGGTCACGAGAGTCAGATGGCCACCAGGATGCAGTGTGAAAGGAGCACGTGTCCAGGATCAACCCTCCAGAGATGGTTGGTTTGGTTAGCAGTGAAAGGTGGACAAGACACTCCCATGGGCCCTTCCTTCCCAGAAGCACCACCACTCTCTCAGCTCAGCACGGATCTGATGGGCCATCAACAGGGAAGACTAGGGGTATTGCAGTACAATGCCAAGCCCCTGCTGTGAATCCCCCTTCCTAACCAGCCCAGGACCCTCTGACGATTCCCTCAGCTCTTACGGCCTTTCGTAACTATAGACTTATTTCGAGACTCAATGGATTAATCTCTCCCACCCTGGTCTCAAAGTGCCATAAAGTCAGAACCTTGTCTATTTTGATGCATGGACATTGTCTTTGTATCTGTCCTTGTATCCATAAAGACCAATTAAGTGTTGGCATTTTAAAAAAGGGAGATGCCGTTCTGGCTGCACATCAGAATCACCTGTGAGCTGGTTGGGCTTTGTTTGTTTTTGTTTGTTTTTAATACTCAAACCTAGGCCTAAGAGTCAGGAGGCTCAGAGTCATGCAGGGTCTATCACTGCAGGGGGAATTGTGCATGGCCCAGAGTCTTCCAGACTTCCAGTCCTTGTCCTGTCAGTTTCTAGCTGTGTGACTTGATGCAAGTGTCTGTACCTCTCTTAACTTCAGTTTCCTCATCTACCAAATGGGGGAAAATACTGCCTGCCTAGGAAGATTTCAGAATAGTGCTCTCAGTCTAGGGCTTTCAACATCCCCGGGCTTGCTAAGAATGTTACTCCATTCTTAGGCTGCTAATAAACACATACGTGGGACTGGGTAATTTATAAAGGAAAAAGGTTTAATTGACTCAGAGTTCAGCATGGCTGGGAGGCCTCAGGAAACTTACACTTACGGCAGAAGGGGAGGCAAACACATCCTTCATCACATGAAGGCAGGAAAGAGAAGTGCTGAACAAAGGGAAAAGACCACCTTACAACACCATCAGATGTCAAGAGAACTCACTCACTATCACAAGAACAGCATGGAGGTAACCACCCCCGCAGTCCAATCACCTTCCACCAGGTACCTCCAACAGCACCTGAAGATTGTGGGAACGACAGTTCAAGATGAGATTTGGGTGGGACACAGCCAAACTATATCACTGAGTGAAGGCAAGGGAAGGGAGAGTTGTGATGTCATACACCCAGGTCAGCAGACGTTTTCTGTAAATGGCAAGATAGTCAGTCATTTAAATTTCAAGGGCCACGTGATATCTGTTGCAACTGTTCAACTCTGCCATCGACGGTATGTAAATGAATGCCCCTGGCTGCGTTTCAATAAAGCTTTTTCTCTCCCTGCACAGAAACAGGTAATTGGGCCAGATGCAACCCCCGTGGGCCCAGCTTGCAGAGACAACATAGAGGAGTGTAACAGGGTGTTTTGGGTCTTTGGTAGCAGAAAAGTTGACTCGGAATGGTGTGCACACCCCTGGGACTTGTTAGCTCCTCTGAGAAGTCCAGGTGTAGGTGCTGTTGCAAGGCTGTTTGTTTCCATCGCTGAATGACGTCAGGGTCCGGACTCTTGCCCTCTCCCTGCTCCGCCATTCTCAAGCTTCAGATGTGAGACACGTGTTAAGGTTTGAGACACCATGTTTTTTATACCAGCCTACCCAAAACCAGAAGCAGAGAATGTACAGCCCTTTATTCCTTCCTAAGAGCAATGAATGTTTTACAGAAGTAGCTTCTCCACATAGTTAGTAGGCTGCAGTTGCCAGAGGTTCATTCCTCCATCAGTGGTTGCTGTTGCTTATGCATTTAACCATTACAGGCTTGGACTGGTCAAGGTTCACCCCACACATGCTCCACAGGGCTGGAGATCGGCCAGGTTTCCCTGGAACCACATTGTCTGGACAGACCTTAACAAAATCCTGACTTTCATTAACAAAGAAGATGGGTGGGTCAGACCACTGCAGGCTGCCACAGGGTGCTCCATGCCCCTAGGGTTGTCACATGGACAAAAGGTGGCACTGTGGGTGACAGTACTTTCTAAACAGTGGCGCTTCTTCAGGATGTGCCCAGTGGAAGTCTTCCTCCATCAGGGAGGTTATCAGGCTCTCAGATGTATTATGTCTAAGTAAACCAGGGTGCCCAGTTCATAGCTACTTCCCCCTTGCTTATCTCAGGGTTCCCATTTCACACTGTTGACTTTATTCAGCTGTGGACTGATTCCTCACTTTTCTTCCCCATAATTCTTTCCTTCTCCCCTGCAACCAGAAGAAGAAAGAAACTTCTAGGGAAAAAATGTAAAAAAGAAGTTTTCCAGCAAGGCAGGCACACTTCCTAGGACCAAGAAGTACTCCTTCCATCTTCTTCTGAAACAAAACCAAAAATAATTGCTAAGGTGAAGAGGACAGAGGCTGCCCTTCCAGGACTTTGTATTTAATTACGCAGTGAGAGCCACTTAGCAGAAATCCCCCAAGACCTCAGGGAGTGGCAGTGGCCATGCGGGAGGGAATCTGTTGAAAGCAGGGTTTGCTCCACTTGAAATGCATCCCACCTGCCTGAAGAGTTTGCCTTTGAAATACATGGAATTGTGGACTGGAATAAGAATACACTTCAAACCTAAGCTAATAGTTTGAGGCTGGCTTTTCCAACATCCAAAAATGATCATAGGTGGTCCTGTCCTGAGGAGTTCGAATGATCCTTTTTGGAAGGAAAATTTACAAGGAGTAGAAGGCTTTTTACTTCTTAACCAGAATTGCTAGGTGAGTGTAAGGAATCAGATATGAAAACTCCCCGAGAACGTCTCAGTGGTCACGGCGTGTGTATGTGTGTGTGTGCACGTGTGCACTAGCTAATTATTAAGACATCTATACCTGTCCAGTTCAAAATTTTAAATCTTAAATTTTCTAATAGCCTCATTTGAAAAAAGTAAAGAGAAACATCTAAAAGGATTTTTAATACTATTTTAAACACCATAAATCAAAAGTATCATGGTATCAATGCATACTTATTACAAAAAAATGTATTCCTGAGATATTTCACAAATTTTTTTTGGTGCCAAGTCTTTAAAATCTGATGTATGTCTCAAATTGGATGCTAAATGTTCAACAAGGTTAAAGTAAAATGGAGTCTGACCAAAACAATAAAGATATGCTTCACAGAAAGAAAATATTTTACACTGTTTCCATTTTTTAATTTACACATAAAGTAGTTAGAGTCAAATAAGAGTAATAATTCAGTTCCTGAGACACGTCGGCCACATTGCAAGTGTTCTGTAACCACACGTGGGCAGTGGGTGCTGCATTGGACGGTGCGCTAAGCTCTAGAGATTTTAGCTATTTGAGTGGTCTGGTTGAAAACCTTTACCTGCCAGTTTGAGATTTAGCTTTGGTGTCTGGAAAGTCTAGAGCTTTATGGGCACAGCCTTCAGCCCGTATGATAAATCTGTCTGAGCATAAGGTCCTCAGTCTGTTTCCATCGTATAAACACCGAGCACAAGTATAGATGTGGCACTGACTTGATATCTGCTGAATGGATGAACGGACAGGAGAAGGCACAAAGGAACCTCCTAACCCATAGACACATTTGAATTTGAAATTGAAGTCTGAAGGATTTTTGCGTTTTTTTAATTTTATTTGGATTTGATTTCGATCTGTAAAAGAAGGGAAATATCCACTCCATCTTCTGGACCTGGGGAGGGGGCTGAATCCAGACAGGCACGTATGATGGTCTTATAACCAGACACACTTCCTGGGTGGCATGATGTCTCCTTTCCATCTTCCCCTTGTTCTCCTAGGAGTGAGTACAGTGCTGCGTTGGGGCCCTGGACAACAGCTTTATGGTGAGTGGGTGGCCTTCTCCAAAGCATGGGAGATTAAGAAAGAAGGTTAGAGAGAGCTTGGCACTTGAGCCTTGAGTCCCAGGTCTACAGATATTGAGAAATTTGCCTTCTTAGGTCTGTGTTCGGGGACAAGGCTGTAAGACCACATGTGGTGTTAGTTGGCATCCACACTGTATATGATGTAAAGAAATGTTTTGTGCTCTGGTTAGACAATGGGCCTTTAAGCCTGCAAAATGTATTTTTCCCGGGAGTAATAACTGTATCTCTGACTCACAGTTCCTGAGCTAGTGAGGAAGTTTGCTTTATCATTTCCTCATCCTTCCATCCCTTTATTCATTCACCTGACACATCATCTATGAAGAAAGTAATGTGCAAGGCAGTGGGATGCTGGGACTGTTGATGGGAACAAAACATACCTTGTCCATGTCCACGTACTGCTTCACAATTCGTTGGACCAGGGGGGCTTTGAACAAGGAATTCTTTACAATTGTGCCAAGTACCATAAAGAGAGAGAATAGAATGGTGTGACTAGACGTGGTCTGAATGTTACATGTGATAGTTAAGTTGAATTTTTAGAGATGAGCAGGATTATGTCTTGAGAAGTTAGGGGAATAAGGACAGAAAGGGGGCATGTTTTCCAAATAGAGCAAGCAATGTGCTAGAAAGCTGAAGACCAAAAAGAGCTAATAGCTGACCAGTGTTTTTGGGCCTGGGGACATAAGTGGTTGTGAGCCTGGAGACAAATGTCTCATGTTCCACCGGAGACACCATCGTGTCCACTCTTGGCTTCCCTGTACCCAGCTGAGTGCCCTGAACACTTCAGGTACTCAACAAATATTTTCTGCATAAAGGAAGGCAAATAGTTACCCTTGGTTAGTCCTAGCTTTGGGGGTCGTTTGTGTCAAGCATCCCAATACACCATCATCTCTCTTCTCAATACGCTGGGTTTCCTTCTGAATTGTGTGGATAATTCTTCTAACTTTCTTTGGCTTTCAAGACCATTTTTGCTTCCTTTCCTCAAGACGTTGTAGGGGCAAATGGAGATTCCAGTTTTAAATCTGTTGAAAATATACCAGCAATAGGCAGATGAACAGGAGAAAAGCATACAGATTCTGTTAATGTGCACGGGGGCATCATGTCGAAGATAAGTGTGTGCCCACGAACCCCGTGTTACCCAGAAGCTTTCATCCACATTTCACAGGAGAAGTGGGGAGGGGAGTGGAGGTGACCTAGGGATTGTGAAAAGGTGAATGGGCTTTCAGAAAAATAGGCAGTAGCCTCTCTGGATGAGAAGCCAACTTCCAGTGACTTCTAGGTTCATTCCTATTGTGTGTTAATCTTCCCTGATAGATTAAAAAATTCCTCGGGAGGGTTTTCATAACAATGAGTTTCTTATGGAGAATCTGCATTTAGTTAGGTAAGGGAGATTCAGAAAGGAAAAAAAAAAAGACCCTCTGTGCATTTGCTGTTTCTCGAATGCCTTTAGCTTGAAATATTCAGCAAACCAATGCAGCATATTTTGGGCTCATAGTTCCTGGGATCCTTCAACACCTTCCACAATTGCACATAGTTGGAGAAAAACAAAATAGTTCAGGTTCTTTTTGTTCTCAGCTTACTTTTTGTTCATTTGTGTGTTTCCTTTTCAACACTGTATTTGTTCAACTTCGTTTGAAATGTCCAGGTGGAGGCCTGCACAGGCTTCCCGACTCTTCTCACTCATCTCAAATCCTTCTCATTTCATGATTTAACCAGTAATGTCTCCAAAATAATATGTGACATGGAATTTAATTCAAGAATACTGTTGGTTTCCAGGTATGCTGATGCACTCCTGTAGTCCCACCACTTTGGGAAGGTGAGGCAGGAGAATTGCTTGAGGCCAGAGTTTGAGATCAGCCTGGGCAAAGTAGGAAGACCCCATCTCTACAAAAATACTTCTAAAAATAATTATCCAGGCATGGGCCACGATGCTGTAGCCCCAGCTACTCAGGAGGCTGAAGCAGTAGGATTGCTTGAGCCCCAGAGGTTCACAGCTGCAGTGAGCCACGACTGTGTCACCGCACTCCAGCCTGGATGACAGAGCCAGATGCCATCTCATAAAAAGTGACATAGACATAGGAGAGAAATGCAACACAACACAGATCAAATAAAACCAAAGCAGCAGTGATATGGTAGGAGAACTTTCAAGCATCCGAGCTGTTTTATCCCATCTGCCTACCAGATAGGTAAACAATAAATTGATAGGATCAAGAGGAAGGAAAGAAAAATTAGAGTGAAATACAGCATTATCCGCATTTTTCATTTCTGTTGGCTTCTCCAATTTAAAAATGGAATCATGTTTAACATCTTAATTAGGGACAGTAATGCGCAGCAGTTTTTTTTTTTTTTTAATGAACATCTAGTAATTTACTCCTGAAGTAAATTATAGTCAATTTATCTGCAGTGACAAGTCAATAAAACAGTGGAAGCCTCAAGCTTTTCAATCACCTAATATTTGTTTCCTGGCTTTACTGGTAGAATAGAAGGCAGAGCAACAGGTAGGGATGTGTACCTCTTGGAACCTGCCACTTGCAGACTTGCCCTCTGGAAAACCCAGTTTAATCTTCACCAGTTGTCATGCCTTTAGAATTTACATAGAGATACACGTTGTTGAGGGCCATGAATGACTGGGGACTTTTCGTTCTTGCAATGTGGGTGATCAGGACGATTCAAGTGGTAAACCAGACTGCCATCTGCTTCTAACAGTGGTTCATTCTAATGAAGAGTGTTAAGGGTGTGCACAAACCATCAGTCGCCTGAATCCAAGGGGCCTCCACGGCTTTCTTCTTGATGGTGCAAGCTTGGTTACTAGCTAAGCCCGCCCAAGCCACGGCCAGTGTCCTCAGGCTCAACACTCATGTTCAGCAAGCTGTACTGTGGTTTCAGAAACGGCAATTAGATCAATGTCAACAGCTCCCAAACACAGTTACCAGGCGAGATTGAACAGACACACCCTAGGTAGGGGTTTTTGTGGTGTTTCTGTTGGTTCAGAAAAGAAGTGTGTGTGCCCAGCCAAGAATAAACAAATTCTGTGAATAATTTGACTTAAGAGAAAGGAAGCATGAGGGTTAGCCTGCGATCATCTCTCAAAGTCAAATACCTTCCCAAGAATCAGGAGCCCTTATTATAATCAAACAAGATAACTAGGCTGAAGATCCTAGAACCACAGGGAAAATCGTTCTTTTGTTTCGTCTTCCCCAGAAAGCCACTGGACTCTTGAACTTAACCCCAGCTGGATGGTAAGGCTTAGGAAGGCTTGGAGTATTTGCATCACTTATTGGTGTATCCTCAGGGCATCGGACTGAGTTCCAGCTTTGAATGAAAACCTTCATTCTGTGTTGCTTCCAGGGACACAGCTATCCTCATAATTCCCTCTCTTTGTGTTATGGAGTTGATCCCCAAAAAGTCTGATGCCAATCTTCCCTTCTCTCTTAAGTGAGAAAATAAACAATAATATAAATCAGTGCCATATTACTTTTTAATTTTAGCCCAAGGAAGTAGAGGACTCAACTATGATCATTTGAAATGACAAATCTGATCAATGTAATTAGCCAAAGCAAAGGATGTGTGACTTTAAGCCATGATACTTCTTTGACCTTGGGTTAATGGAACTGGCTGTTTTCCTTCCTTCCCTCCCTTTTTGTCTCCCGCCCTTCCTTCCTTCTTCCTCTTTTTAGTTCATAGTTTCCAATTCACTTTCTCAGCATGGCACAGTTCAAGCACAAGTGGACACATTTTCCTTTCACATTCTTGCTGGCCCTTTCCGACAATCCTCATGCTAATAAAATGGCCTCCCGCACACCAAAAAACCCAAGACCCAGTCTCTCCAGTTGTGAGATGCTTCAGCTGTGATGGTCTCCTGTTGGTTTGCTCAATTCAGTGCTCAGTTTCCAGGACAGGTGTCACATTCTGAAACCTGAGGGTGCACGAGAGAAAGCAATATGCTTCCTCTGAACCATTTCCATGGTGGCTGCATGAGACATTCACTGCTCTTCCCTGAAGCACCCATCAGGCCTTGGCTTAAATGTCACTTCCTGCAGGAATCCTTCTCTTGGAGTCCAATTAAGTTTTGAGCCATGGATTTAAGGACCTTTAGCATCCACATGTCTCCTTCATAACGCTCAAGTTACTGGGATGCATCTGTGTTACTCATCTTACGTCTTTGCCCATCAGAGAGCACTCAGCATACCGTAGGCATTTAACACATATGAGTTGAATAATTGAGAAATTGCACATGACCTTTGTCTTTGGGATATTAACTGTCATAACTGGAGGTTGATCATGTGTAGGTAGCTATGACATAGGCCATCTTGCTTAATCTTTGCAACACTCTGAGAGTTGGCTGCTGTGAGTATCTCTATTTAGCAGATAAGGAAGCTAGGTCAAGGACTATAACACACCCAAGACCAGGTAAGTAGTAAATGGCAGGGGTGCGGTACAAATCGTAGGCTAGAACAAATGCCCACAACCAAAGCAATCTTTTTGTGCTTTGTATTTGGACTGACTCTACTGGGGAATCTATTTCTTTTTGATCATGGCCAGGGTAGTTTTTGCTTCCCCTCTGCACCTGAGAGCCTGGAAAATTCTGTGGCAAGACTGTTGGCAAAGAGAAGCGCATTTTCTCCTCCTCCACCCTCAGACTGCTTATCTTGGCCATTGTCTAATTTTCTCCTCCAAAAACAGAAACTTCGGGAAATTACCTTGGCAAGAAAGTCTTTCTTAGCTCTCCCCCAGCAGCCCAAGTGTAGATGTAGCTGGCACCAGCAATGGAATTGAATTAAAAAAAAAAAAAATGGCCCTGTCTGAAGTCTGTTGAAAGGCGTGTTGGCTGAGAAGAGCTTGTACATGAGCCGTGAACTGTGGTGTGAGCCTGTAGTCACAGCTACTTAGGAGGATCGCTTGAGCCCAGGAGTTCAAGTGTAGCCTGGGCAACATAGCAAGGTGCTCTCGATTTTTTTTTTTTTTAAAAGCTTGTATATGTTGTGTGCATACAAGGATGGTAGAAACTCATAACAGAAATTGTCAGCGTAGCTAGCATTTATTGATCACATTTCTCAAGCCAAGTAGTAGTAAAATCTTTTCACATATGTTAAATCCTTGCAGTGACTCTATAGTGTGGTCATTACTGATTATCCCCATTTATCAGATGTATAAATTGAGGTATAGATAGATTATCTAACTTACCCAAGAGACTATCTAATTTACCCACATAGCTAAAATGTGAATCTAATGGGATTTAATTTAGAATGAAGAATAAAAGAGAGACATTATTAGGAGGCTTGCCAAGGATCTACGTTTCTTGCTCAACCTTTGTCCCCACAATTTGTGTTATTATATGTTCAATTTGGTTGCAAAATGTAACCAACAAATTCCTGGGTCCAATCCTTTTAAAGCTGAGGTCCTGTAATGTCTCAGCTTGCAGTTATAATTGTGGGTTCAGGCAGCAGTGACCAGGGACCATGGAAAGCAGAAACCCAACACAGCTCTCTATCTATACTCAACATGCTAAACCAGATCATGGCAAACCTTGTGACACTGAGGATGTGCCTTGAGGAGGGAGCTTGAGCTAAGTGGTAAAAGCTGGCTCAGAATCTACTGGGTATTCAAAGGGAGATGAAGACGTTTCAAAAAAGATGGAGTAGCCTGATTAAAGGCATGAGGAAGGAAGCTGTATCTGATATTATTGACTGGATGATATAATAAGCTTAGAGACAGTGGTATGCTGACATCAGCTTGTACTGTCTTGCACAATCAGATTGTCAAGTTTTCAGGAATTTTGCAAGCTGATTGTTAAACAGCCATTATTTAAAATTAAATTATATAAAATTACGGCTCAATATATTGTAAATAAAAGTACTAAACAAAATCATCACTTCCTAGTGATTTTACTATATTTTATTGTTTATGCCCTTGAAGCTATCTATATCTATGTTATCTGCTTGGTAGAAATACTGTTAACAGGTTCATACCCCTTATTCCAAATTCTTGAGAGCAGAAGTGTCTTGGATTTAGACATTATTTCCAGACTTTTCCAGAGTTTGGAATATTTGTATTATGCTTATTGATTGATTATCCATAATCTGAAAATCAGAAATCTGAAATGCTCCAATGAGCGTTTCCTTTGAGTATCATGTTGGTGCTTAAACACTTCCAGTTTGGGAACATTTTGGATTAGGGATACCCGACCCCTGTTAGTGTAGTATTAAAGGTATCTTTCCACTGTGCAGCTAATAATGTCACATAGGTGGCTTAAAGTCAGCTGTGGTGAGAGCATTTACAGCACAGAAAGTGGAAAATACTAAAAATCGGGGCTTTTTTTCCTGTTAAAGAGCTGGCTATTAAACAGTTACAGCACACCATGTCTCAGAGGTAAGAAGGGATCAGGTATCAAAAGATATTGAACGCATTCCTGACACTTGGAACTGTAGGCTATGGAGTATTGGTCCTCGTATTAGCTCAGGTTCCTGAAAAACCAGAGCTGGTGGCATGCATGAAGCAGTAGTTATTTACCGAGAAGTGCAATCCCAGGGCTGCCTGAGTTAGGGCTCAGAGAGATGAGGGAGAGGAGGATGGATGCAAATAGAAAGTGATGCAGTACCAAGCCGGCCGCTGCTTCACAGCTCATAGTACACACAGCTAGTTCATTTCCAGACAGGGCCTTAGTCAGTCTGCCAGAGGGAGGAGCAGAGAAGAAGTGTATCTGCCAGCTCCCTTCCATCCCATCTCCTCTCAATCAAAAGTTCTTCCCACCATACTGAACTCATCCACATTTCTGGGTTGTAGGCTCAGAGGAAGCCAGATTCTAGTCTGCCCTGCAGTGGGGCACTTCGTGTGAATCAGAAAGTAGTGGGAGGTACCAGGGCTCTGGTGGTAGAAACAGGAGAAATTGTGCAAGTCAGTTTCTGCCCCAGAGAGACTGGTGGACAGAGAGGCCATGAGAAAACCAGCATTCACACACGAAACCCGTACAGTTTTCACACTTTAGGGTACAAAAGTCCTGTTTGTGGGAGCTTACCCACAGGTCATTTTTCTGGGCTCATCTTGAGAATTCCGGGCCTTTAGAACTGAGGTTGGAGTCAGGGATTGCCCTTTCTCGTGAGCATCCCGGGTGACTGCAGTGGGGGTCTCTGGGCCACACCAGTAGAGACAAAGGGGGCCTCACTTGTTTGCACACATCCTCATCCACCTGTGTTGTCTTCCTGTCTTCTGTCTTGTTACATGATCTTTTCTGGAATTCCATTTAGATTCCTAGAATTCTGATCAATTACTCTCCATTTACAGCTTTTCCTACTGACCTTCAAGTTCCCTCAAGAGATTCTTTCTCTCTGTCTCAGCACCTCTGATGTAGCCCATGTTTTTCTACCTTTTTAATGAATGAGGATCTGGGAGATTAGGAAGAAAGACTCTAGAGACCAGCAGGCATGGATATGGAACCCTCATCCTGATCACTTGTCTTTCAGATCCTCAGTTTCTTCATCTGTAAAATAGGGACTTTGGTTCCTACCTCATGCGTTGTTGGGAGGATCTCATTAGGAAATACTTCTACTACAACTTGTGTAGTTGATGGCTCATAGTAAGTGAACAATACTTTAGCCATCATTCTTGTTTTGGAGTTTTTGTTTTTGATTTTGCGATGGAGTCTCACTCTCTTACCCAGCATGGAGTGCAGTGGCGTGATCTCAGCTCACGGCAACCTGTGACTCCCGGGTTCAAGCAATTTTCCCACCCCAGCCTCCCAGGTAGCTGAGATTACAGGTGCACACCACCACACCTGGCTAATTTTTGTATTTTTAGTAGAGATGGAGTTTCACCATGTTGGCCAGAGTGGTCTCGAACTCCTGACCTCAAGTGATCCACCCTCCTCGGCCTCCCAAAGTGCTGTGATTACTGGCATAAGCCACCACACCCAGCCCCGGTGGTTATTTAAGTAGTGGTCAAAGTGTTAAGAAATGAAGATCTATTCACTGGGTGAAAGAGATGTTTCTCTGTGTACCATGCTAGATGTCCTTTCAAGAAGACAGAGGAAAGAACACTGAGAATGTCCAGCCTTTCCTTGGGCTTTCTTTGAGTCTCTGGCATTGTTGGGAGCTGAGCTGGGACCTGGCAGCTTTCTGACCAGGCTGATTTCAGCTGGGCCAGCGCGCAGGCTCCGGGTGAGATGGCAGACTGTGTTGTGGAGATAATATGCTGAGGCATCTCTTTGACAAAGGTGCTTTCTGAGCACAAGCTGACTCCAAGCTGTCTGCCTGAGCCTCCCCCAGAAGGAGGCATCTGTAACAGGAGAGGCATAAGGTTCCAGGAGCCTCTGGGGCTGCCTCACACCAGCCCCTCCTCTGTGGGTCTCTGTCTCTGGGCCAGGGGTCCAGGAGACCTGGCTCCACTGGACGTCACTCAGCCAACTTCTGGGAATGCAGATTTCTCTGCTGTGATAGAGAGTCAGCAGTGGCCAAGGCCTTCCCTGGAGTTACTGTGCCTTGAGGAATGGCTGCCACCCTCAAAATAGACCCAGAGCTGTTGCGGAGGCAGAGCGTCGGCATGATAGCTGGCATTTTTTGCGTGCCTACTGTGTGCCAGGCATGTTTTCTTCTTCATTTAATCCTCTCAACTCTACCAAGTTGGGGATATGAATAACCCATTTTGCAGGGGAGGAAACTAAGGCCCCAAGATCGCACAGACTAAAAATGTAGACCCCAATTTACCTATATCCCAAACTTTCATGTTCCTTCAACTTTACCTGAGGGAAGTGTAAGGCCCTTGTCACAACTTCCTGCTATTGCCCCCACATTGAACTGATACGGCAAAGTGGTGTCTGGTAGACTGGGATTGCAGTGGCATCAGAACCATAGCCCTGGCCTCTCATGAGTCAGCATTTACCAAGCCTCAGCGGTGCACAAGCCTTGAAGATAAGGACTGTGAAGATAACCACAGGAGAAAAAAAAAGCCCACCACGGAAATCATCTGATGGTAGCAAATCCAGGAGTGGAGAACCCAGAACGGACTGTCCAGCAAGGCAGGCTGTCGTTAGTGAAGACAAATCGTAAGAGCCAAGATCCTGTCCTGAACCCAGAGGGGCCCAAGGGAGAGGGGACTGGTTATCTGAGGAACTGAGAAAAGTGTTACAAAAGAAATGAGACTTAAAATGCGACTTAGGAAAAGATAAATAATTCTCCCAGTAGCCAGAGATGGATAAATAGGTTTAAGAAGGGAAAAAGGTGGCTTACACCTTTGATTGTGGCACTTTGGAAGGCTGACATGGGAGGACTGCTTGAGACCAGGGGTTTAAGACCAGCTGGGGAAATACAGCAAGACCCCTGGCTCTAAAGAACAAACAATTAAGCTGGGTGTGGTGGTGTACACTGGTAGTCCAGCTACTGGGGAGGCTGGAGGATTGCTTGAGCCCAAGAGTTCGAGGCTGCCGTGAGCCATGATTGGCCAACTGCACTCCAGTCTGGGTGACAGAGCAAGAACCTGTCTGGGAAAAAAAAAAAGAGAGAGAAGAAAGAACAACAGGTGCCAAGGCTCAAAGGAACAGGGAGCAGGATGCTCTTCCCAAGAACAGCCAGCATTTCCCATGGTCCCGAGAGAAGGGTGCCACGCACAATGACTGCTTGGAGAGGGCGGGTAGGTCTCAGGGCGGTTGGGTCTCAGGTCTTTATACCAAGCTGAGTTTGTGTTTTATCCTCCAAACATTTTGAAGGAGTATCTTCCTTAGAATCTCCATGTATCAAAAAGACATCACAGCTGTGTCGAAGCAGGAGGCAGAATTACATAAGGCAAAGCCCGGCCCTCTAATGCTAGGAATTGGCAGAAATTTTCCATACAGGGCCAGAGAGCAAATGTTTCTGGATTTTCAGGCTTTCCTGTCTCTGTTGCAGCTGCTCAACTCTGCCATGATGGTGTGAAAGCGTCTGTAGATGTCAGGTCAATGAATGGGCACAGCATTTATTTATGGACACCAAATTTTGCACTTTCTCTAATCATCATGTGCCATTAAATATTATTCTTTTGACTGCAAAAAAAATAAAATTTAAAAATATTTTGAGTTTCTGGGCTGTATAAGAACACACAGTGGGGATTTGACCTAAGTGGTCCCTAAAAGACAGTTATACAATTCAAGGAGGTACAGCTTCAGGCAGGGAAATGAGGGATTTAATTTCTGCTTCCAAAGGTCCTGGAGACAGAAGGGAGACACGTGGAGACACGCCTTTCCCGCTTGTAATTGTTAGGGCCAGTTTGGGAATTTCATCAAAAAGGGGGAGAGTAGGACCCAAGCTTGGTTACGCCTGTATTGCCTCCAGATATTAACATAGGGCATGCACTTCTGCCATGAAAACAATTCAAGAAGGAAAGTGAAAGACTCCATATCAGAGAATGGCTATGGGGAGCCGCTTTCAAAACCACAAATGATGCCTCAGTGCCATTTGTTGTTTGGTTTCCTGACGGAGAGGAGCACTGATGCTGGGTGCTGTCTGACTCTTTAGGGAATCTGGTGGGAGATCCAGCAACTTTAAGGGTGTCCCTTCCTCGGGTGACCCATCTTTGAATGGCAGAGGTGTCGTCTTATGTAGAGCAGTTCCTGGAGGAAGGAGCGTGGGGTGAAGTCCTTGTCAATACTTCGTAGTTCCCAGTGTGCAGGTTCTGGAAAGATACTGTGCATAGTAGGTGTTTGCTGCTCCCCATGCTGGAGATCTCTGCTGTCTCTGGGGCCACGGGGGTCTCTAGAGGAACCATGGTCCCGGCTATGGTGGAAACAGTCTGCAGTGGCCCCATATGCAGTGGTTCTGGGGAAGAACTCAGTTTAGAGAGGTATTTCTTGAGCCATCTGTGCCAGTCTCCCTGGGGGTCCTCTGACTTCCTCTTCCCTTTACAGTAACTTGATAGGGAACCTACATACAGAAAGAATCTTCTATGTGTCTGAAATTTCAGAAGACTTTTCTTCTAGCCATAGCTCAGATGATACAAAATCCTACCCTACCCAAACTGGGCAAATTCTACTCAGCCGTAACAGGCAGGGAGATGGGCAAAGGCAGTGAGTGAGAAGTCGTGAGGCTCTCCTCTTCACAAGCATGACAGTGATCCTGTCTGCCAGGTGTGGCCTGTGGCCTTTGATTTCATTTTCTCTACTTTTTGCGTGATAATGCTCAGCTTGCTTCTGTTGTGGTCTAAAGAACGTCTGTTCCAGTGGGTCACATGGTGAGCTGTCTCAGTGTGAGATTTTTGCGGGTTTTGCCAACTGGAGGAGTCAGAGACCTGGGAGTGACACAGGGTCAGTTGACTACTGGCCCACTGGAAAACATGGTGGACCAAAAGTTGAGAGTGTCTGTCTGTCTGTCTTTCCCCCTCCCCCTCCCCCTCTCCCTTCTTTCCCTTTAAGCTTTATGCAGGGGTGTCCTCTTTCCTAACCTCCCTGAAGGTCTTCATTATCACCTCTCTTTCCCTCCTTTTCTCCCTACACACCATTTCTTTCATTCTAACGTTAAAGTTGATGTTGATAAATGGTTACCCATTCACCAAGCCAGGGTGTTTATTAAATACCAGGCAGAATACCGGGCTCTGCAGAAGCCCTGGGGGAACAAAAGGGCTCAGAGTTTCCAGGATTTGGAGAGAGAGCAGCATGAGCTTAAGGAGAAGCTAGTGTGGCTGGAATAGAGAGATGGAAGTGAAATATTTGTGACAGAAGGAAGCTTCTCCTGCCTCGGTTTATGCTGCCACCAAGGCTAGATAGATTGTCCTTGTGTAGGAACTCAGTTAATTGCTACTTAAACTCCTGGAATGGAATGATCTAGGAGGTCTGCTTTTCAGTCCTTTTTAGGGGTCCTTTTTGATCTCCTTGATTTACAGAATGATCACTTTATAAAGTGACATGAAAGAAATGGCATTCCATCCATAGATTCAGTCTGTAGGCTGATGGTTTTTAAACTCTCTGGGTTAGTAGAAGTCAGCACTGTTAGGAGGAGGAGACTCAGCTTCCCCTCCAGGGCGTTGTTTTAGATGCTGCAAGATGACCCACATTGGTGTCAGGCTTTGGACAGACAAAATGGAACCAAAAGGGGATCATTTTCAGGGGAGTGTCAATCCGAAAGGGAGGTTTCCACAATGGGGACGTGGCCAGTGTAACTGAAGCTGGACTTCCCTGGCCATGCCAAGGTCCAGGCAGAGAATCGATTCAGTTCAGTCCTTGCTGAAACCACACAAGTTCTTCACCTTGAATTTGACAATAATGACCTTCAGTTGTGGAGGAACGTAGAGCTCCAGCATGCCTTCACAGACAACATCTTATGGCTTTCTTAAAGGATAGTGACTATGTTCTAGAGTGGTCTACCCCAGCCTGGAGTGGAGCTGATGCTAGCTGTTCTGACCTTGTGTCATTTCCCCAGCTGGAAACAAGGCATTCTCTACAGCACTGACGTCACAGGGCTGTTCTGCTCAGTGAGCTGATACATCACTCAGCACTCTGCACTATGATGGGCACATCATGACTGCTCAGCAAATGCCACTGGATGCTCTTTCAGTTGTCCCTGTTTCTCGTCGCCATCATCCTTTGAGACAGATCACAGTAGCTACCTTCTTCCAAGTCCTGGGCTCGGCACTTTGCCTACATTATTTCATTTAATCCTTGCAACTACCCTTCAAAGGAGGTAATGACAGCCTTGTTTTACAGATGAAGAAACTAGGCTAGAAAAGTGTTTGTCTGGAATAAGGGGGAGAATAATGATGTCTTGTTTTGTCTCATCATCCCACAGGTGTGCACCAATAACTAGCTAGTGAATGTCCTTCTTATTTGTGTAGATATGTATGTAGAGGCTGAAGGAGCAAGGGCAAGGGATGTGCCCCCTCTGCCATGCTTCAGGTTACCTTCTGGTGTGTCTCTTACCCTCTCTGGGGCCCAGGGTCTTGTCCTATGTACTGTCTTGTCGTGAGTCCACAAGTATGCTGGGTAGGTATCTGGTGGGCAGGTATTCAATGGGCATTGCCACCTTGGGGAAGTTTGTAGGGAATCTCCAAAGAAGGGAGAAGGAACAGAGCTCCATGGATCCATCCGTAAAATAAAGCAAGGGTTGTTAGAACAATGCAAGACTCTTATCATTAATATCATGTATGCAGCCATGAACCAGTTAATGGTCCTCAGCGAAGTCACACTAGAATCCTTTCTTGTAGAATTGTTTTATAGTGCATCTTTTAAATCCATAGATTGAAGACCAACAAACCAATGTGTTTCTCCCACACATAAAGCTGTTTTTCCATTGTTATATCTTAAGCTTCTTTTCTCTCTGAATCTGAGATATGAGTAATTCATTGCACAATTGGACTTTATGGTCTGTTTATGCTGATTCCAATTACAGAAAAAATGACTACCTAAAGCTTTAAAAAAAAAACTAATGAAAAAACAGACATCAATCAAGTACATTTATGAATAAAGACTTTAAACATCTATACTTAGAAATATATATGATATTTAGAAATAGATCTGAAAAGACTTATGTAATGTGTTTTAATTAAATCTTGAAGAGAAATTGACCAATAAATCAAATCTTGCAAAGAAATTGACCAATAAATCAAATTTGGAAAGAAAGTGACAGATAAATCAAATCTAAAAAAGAAAACAACCACTATATCAAACCATGATACATTTATTAAAAGCAACTGATCTCAGTTTTTGTATGTGTATGTGAACCTGTTTCTTTGCTGAGCCCATGTATTAGAAATGTATTTAGGAAACAGCCTCCTTCTACCATTTAAACTATTCTTTCTAATTCACACACACACACACACACACACACACACACAGAGAGAGAGAGAGAGAGAAATGGAGATAGTTTGCAAATTAAAGCAGTGAGTTTGCTACAGAGGAGATAGAGGAGAAAAAAGGTAAATTGTAGATAAACATCCAGTATTGGATGTACTTTCATATGATGTCTAGGATTTATGCTATATGGTGGCTTATATATAAAGTATTCTTTTTTTTTTTTTTTTTTTTTGAGACGGAGTTTCACTCTTGTTACCCAGGCTGGAGTGCAATGGCGCGATCTCGGCTCACCGCAACCTCCGCCTCCTGGGTTCAAGCAATTCTCCTGCCTCAGCCTCCCGAGTAGCTGGGACTACAGGCGCGTGCCACCATGCCCAGCTAATTTTTTTATATTTTTAGTGGAGACGGGGTTTCACCTTGTTGACCAGGGTGGTCTCGATCTCTTGACCTTGTGATCCACCTGCCTCGGCCTCCCAAAGTGCTGGGATTATAGGCGTGAGCCACCGCGCCTGGCCCATAAAGTATTCTTATGACACAGCCTTTTAAGAACTTCAGATCTAAGGTACACCTGATGAATCTTAATCTTTCACAGTGAATCGGGTTATATCAATTCCAGAGGGAAATATTTTTTGCATCTATAAAGTAATACACAGGATATCTTTCAATTGCTTTACAACCAACTTATAGGAGTTTCCACAAAGGTTTTTCTTTTTTACTGTATTTTTCAGATCAAGTCACATGTGTCAGGGGTTGGGGGTGTGTGTGTGTATAAATTTGGATGCTTGTATAGATCTAGAATATAGGTTAAACATTCAAATGATCTTTTAATGAACTGTGTGTGTATGTGTGTGTGTGAACATGTGTTAGAGGTTTGGGGCATGTAGATATACGGATGTGTATGGGTACATGTGTGTATGTGTTTGTGTAGGCTAATGTGTATAGGAGTGTGTGTGTGTGCATGTGTAAGTACAGTAGTGTGTATGGGTGTGTGTGTAAGAGTGTGAGTGTGTGTAGGGGTGTATAGGGGTGTGCGTTTGTGTATCTGTTTGGAGCAGAGGATGTTTCCATATCACCAAGTCCATCCCTGCACCGTCTCTGTCATTGCCTCCCCCAACATTGCTAGATACATCTGAGTTCAGAAAGGAACTTTTCAAAGAAAAGGCTTCAAACTCGTATTCATGTCCTATGACCATGTCCAGCATCTCCCAACATAGACATGAATTAACACGACTTGTCATCACCCCCAAATTCACACTTTCAGTTGCCCAGTAGTATATCCTAATATGTGACTTAGAAAATGATGTTCACTGTATTTAGATTCCTCCTTGGTTCCCAATTCATAAATGTGTCATGTCAGTCCATCCTCCCACTGTCATTTTCAGTAATAATATTAGTAATTGGTCAGTTATTTGGTGAAGCTGTTTATGTGCCTTTTGCCTTTGGGCCACACATGTGCACACAAGGCAGGGGCTGTTATTTTTCCCATTTATATAGGAGGAAACTGAGGCAGAAAAAGAAAGCAAACTCCCTGTCTTACTCTTGACTAGACGATGTTGCATCTGATACCAGCAGTCAGGTAATAGATAGTTCAGAGCCAACTTCTTCCTTTTTCAAAGAATGAGTTAATCTGTCCTGATAATCCCATAATAATCTTACATGAAATAAAATAGGTGTCATTGTGGGAAGTTTCCATTAAGATGAATGCTTCTGCTTTATACATTGCAAACCATCTTATCACTCTCTACATTTTCAAAAATGTCAAAACTTCTCCCAGCCCAAGTCACCTGTTCCTAAAAGTGGCATAAATTAGGTTATATGATTGGAAAGCTTATTCCCTAAGACTAGTTGCAGGATGGAGTCTATAATATCCCACTCTGAAAAAATAATTACCTTATTGATTTTGATTTTCGTTTGGATTTCCAATCAATAATGTTTAAACTAAGGTGATGTGTTATTTTATAAGGTGGACATAGATCTTTGCTCACAATGATAGAACTTTTTTTCTTTTATCCAATAAAATCAAGTTTTAAGGCTCATCTCATCTCTTTAAACTTTTGATGATGTTGGTAACATTCATGCCACGTTTTGTTTATTTTTTCCAGTGTAGCAATATCTTTTGTTATTTATTTTTTAATGGACAAAAATGTGTATATTTATGGTTTACAGTATAATGTTTTAAAGTATGTTTGCACTGTGACATAGCTATTTAATTACATTAATTAAATCAATCAAATTAACATATGCATTATCCCACATGCTTATTTATTTATTTTTAGTAGTGAAAACACTTTAAATCTATTCTCTAAGCAAGTTTGAAGTATACACTGTTATTAACTATAGTAACCAGGTTGTACAATAGATCTCTTGGATTTATTCCTCCTATCTAACTGAAGTTTTATGTTCTTTGAACAACCTCTCCCCCACACCCCATCCCATGGCTTCTGGTAACCACCATGCTGTTCTCTGCTTCTAAGGGCATCCACATTTTAAAATAGCTTACATAGAAATGCTTTCAATTTAAGTATTGAGATCAAAGATAGACCAAAAAATAAGATGCTTCTTGGGGGGTTTGCAGTGATACTTATAAAAATTACTAGTAGATTTTGCAATGTCCACGATTTTCTTCTGAAATCACCCTTTTCCCCAGTGGCTTGTGAAAAACTAAAATTCTGCATGAGGGCCAGCTTCGTAGACATGCACTGTGTGCACTTGTACTCGTGCTCAAAAGGGCGCCACACTTGATTGCACATTCTGCTGTCCCCTGGACTCTCTGGCTACTTCTTGAACAATGAACCTTGCCTTGGCATTTTCCATGGGCCTCCTCCATTCTGTAGCATGTCCAGTTCTGCGTTCGCCACCTTTCACCCAGTGCACGTACACTGGGTATCTTCTCCAAGCTTGATGTGCAGGAAGTTGAGGTCCAAAACTGTGCCTTGTGTAATGAGTCTACTTTGTAATGCATGTTTGGCCCTTTGTCACTTTTTTTTTTCCCCTCCACATTATTTAAGGATAGAAGTTAAAACCACAGAGGGAAAGACTCAGAGACCATCTATTTAATATTCTGGGAGTTAAGAAGGAAAACAAGGGTGTTGAACAATGAGAACACATGGACACAGGGAGGGGAGCATCACACACTGGAGTCTGTAGCGGGGAAATAGGGGAGGGACAGCAGGGGGTGGGTGGGGAGTTGGGGAGAGATAGCATGGGGAGAAATGCCAGATATAGGTGATGGGGAGGAAGGCAGCAAATTACACTGCCACGTGTGTACCTATGCAACAATCTTGCATGTTCTTCACATGTACCCCAAAACCTAAAATGCAATTTAAAAAAAAAGAAGGAAAACAAACAACAGAAATGCATGCTGAGTGTCTTCTGGGAAGGTGGTGGAAGACACCACTTGAGAAAGCCACTGGTCCCTGACCCGAGATTGCTTGAGTTCCTACAGAACAACCTCAGGCCCTATGAGGCTCATCTCAGCCATGGCCAAACATGAAAGTCCTATCCAAAGATCAGTCTCTCCTCTTACTAGGTTATCACCTCTGTCTGTGATTTCAGTTTTGCCATTTTGGTGTAATGGTGATATAATAATATTAATACATCTACAAACATGAATGTAAGTAAGGTGCCACATCAATACAGAAAATAGTATTTTAGTATTTGGTTTGCCTGTTGACATTTACATATTTCTAGGAAAAAAATAATAGAATATCATTTAATGAAAATTTTGAAATCACTCAATCCTTCCATCTCTACATCAGTGGTGTCTAGTAAAACTTTCTCTGCTGATGGACTATTCTAGATCTGTGCTGTGCAGTGCAATAGCCATCTGCCATGTGTAATGACTGGGCACTGGAAATGAGGCTAGCATGTCAGAGGAACTGAAAGCTAAGTTGTATTTAATTTTAATTAATTTAAATCTGAATAGCCATATGGAGCTAGTTCCTACTGCATTGAACTCTAAATATTAATGGTTATGCCTCTGATTTTGGTGTATGTTCTTTGATTCTGTGTGCAAGCTTTTCCACCCCGACGGTTGACCATGTCATACCCCTTGTTGTGTGGCTTTTTTAAAACTTAAGTTTACAAATGTTTTCCCATTTTTAGTCTAACATTCGATGTTGGGGGTGTTTCTTGGTACTGTCTCGCTTGGGTATCCCCATTCAATGGTGGGGCCGTCTCTCTACCTTGGTACAAGAAAAGAGGGCATGTAAATTGTTCACCTGTAAATATTGCATTGACACTTGGCCACAGTTGAGGAGCACCATATTGTGAATTTAGACAAAGGAAAGTAACTTTGAGACAGCTCTTCTCTCCTGCCCATGAAGGCTACGGAAAGGTGGGACTGCCCGCCATCTTGAGAACATCCAGGCATTGGCTGAACATCCACTAGGTGTCCACCACATGCTGTTTGTGTAAGTGGCTGTTGTCATCCTGGCAGAAAGCCTCTACCGGAGGCACCATTCCCATTTTGTACATGAGCTAAGTGGGAAGAAGGCCCTTGAACAGGGTCATGGTGCCTGACTGGGATTGGTCCCCAGTTCTCCCCGGCTCCACATCCCATTCTGTTTCCACTCTTGCCTGTCTCCAAGATACTGGGGAATCGTCTGGACGGACCCAGGTAGCACGGACGGCACCTACCTTTGTCTGTTATCCTTGTAAAAACGCCTGAGAAGAATTTGCTTTTATTACTGTGTTGTCACTCTTCGTGATCTTACCACCTGAATAACTTTCTCTAATTAAATGCAAAGTTTAAAATGATGTGGTTCTGCCTTTAAAAGGCTAAACATTTACTGATTTTTATTGTTTATGTGATTGTGAAAGAGAGATGGAAAAAGAAAACACAATTGCGCGCACACACACGTGTGCATGCACACACACACGCACAATCCTGTTAGGTCACACAATGGGATAATTTCTTTCCTACTACAGGACAGATCTGCTAGCTTATGATATAAAAACCACCCAGAGTCTAAATTATGTGGAAACCAACCCCCTTGACATTTCTTTCTTAAAGTCTATCATGATCTACTCACCATGGTCACTCAAGGCCGGGGGCAATTCAGTGGATTGCTATGGGGTTGAGGTATGAGTCCCAAAGGGGAAGGAAGCTAACCCCTCCCAGTCCAGGAAACCCAGTTTGCCCATCAGTGCACGAGCCCCAGAAAGTCCAAGCTTGCAAGATTCTCCAGGCCAAGAACGGCTTTGCTAAGGTCATCAGATCTGGCCACTGAGCCCAGAGTGGAGAGTTCTGATTGGAGGGGAAGGAAGAGCAGTTCCCTCTTTCTTTCCCTGCTTCCTTTTGTTATCCAAGGGCCTCAGAGATGTCTGGGGGGTGGATAGGGGTAGTGTGATTTGAAACTCCACCGTAGACCATGACCCTGGGTCCACTGACCCCTGTTGCTTAGGAGACATCAACCTGGAAGCCGGCTTTGACTCTATCTAATCCAACAGGCACTTACTCACCACGTGGCATGATCCAAAAATAACATACACCAGGGGGGCCTTGGGGACACCAGGCCTAGCTAGCGAGAGGCCGCCGCAGGCCGAGAACCGCTTTCCTGTTTGCGTTCCTGTTCAGAGGCTCTGTGGAGATCGCTTGGCCTTCCCATTTCCTCCTCCTTCCAAAGTTCCTATTTGCTGCCCACTTGAGCTGCACAGGACTGGCTCCAGGAGCACCATGTCCCAGCGAGGATGGTCACCTGTGGCCAAATTCTCACTAGCAGGTGGAGGAAATTGTCCTCAAAGACTGCAGTGCTTGGAGTCAGGAGAATTGGGAAGAACCAGCTCAGCTTTTTATTCCAAAACCTATCTCATGCCTTGAGGAAACTGAGCAAACGTCACAATCTGAACCTGCTTTTTAATCATTTAAAATCCTAGTAGTGACCGGGCTTGGTGGCTCACGTCTGTGATCCCAGCACTTTGGGAGGCTGAGGAGGGTGGATCGTTTGAGGTCAGGCGTGCGAGACCAGTCTGGTCAACATGGTGAAACCCTGTCTCTACTAAAAATACAAAAATTAGCTGGGCATGTTGATGTGCACCTGTAATCCCAGGCATGGTGATGGGCACCTGTAATCAAGAGGCTGAGGCAGGAAAATCTTTTGAACCCAGAGACAGGTTGCAGTGAGCTGAGATCATACCACTGTGCTCCAGCCTGGGCAATAGAGTGAGACTCCATCTCAAAAACAACAAAAACAAAAAACACCCTAGTAGCTTAGCTGATAACAAGGGCCATGGTAGAGCTCTGTCTGAATTTCACCAGCTATATGAACTTGGCCAGATCACCTGTTGCCCTAAGCTTCTGTTTCCTCTTTCTGAAAAGGAGAAGAGCTTCTGTGTAGCAGCATTTTTTGTTTGTTTGTTTGCTGGTTGTGGAGGAAGCAGGTACTACTCTGCCTAGAGTCTTCACAGACACTGACGCAGGCTCCTTCAGCCCTGAGCACGACTGCCTCACTCAACAAGGGTTTGGGTTACGGCTACAAATATTTTCTGCACCAACAGGTGCATAGTCTGACAGTTGTGAGAGGACTTCTGGAGAGGATGAGACAGTATAATTCCAGCCCAGATGATTTCCCCTCTATCTGGACCGTGTGGTTGCTGTAAACGCATGAAGTTGCTTGGAGTACGATAGTAGCTGAAGAAGCGTCAGTAGTAACAGTAATGGTAAAATAGTGGTCGCTATAGCACTATGATGTTAGTATCGCAGTGGTCATGGCGGCAGCAGCACTGGTAGTAATGGTAGTAGTGATAGCGGTAATAGTGTTCGTAGTAGTAGTGGTCGTAACAGCAGTAGTAACAGTAGTAGTGTGGTGTAGTGCTAAAAATAGCAGTTGTAACAGTAGTAGTAGTGATAGTACTACGGGTAATAGCAATAGCAGTGGTGGTGATAGTAGTATTAGTGATAAAAGTAACAGTAGTAGCAGTAAGTAGTAATAGTTGGCTGGGTGCGGTGGCTCACGCCTGTAACCCCAGCACTTTGGCAGGCTGAGGCGGGCAGATCACGAGGTCAAGAGATCGATACCATCCTGGCCAACATGGTGAAACCCCATCTCTACTAAAAATACTAAAATAAGCAGGGTATGGTGGTGTGCACCTGCAGTGCCTGCTACTTGGGAGGCTGAGGCAGGAGAATCACTTGAACCCAGGAGGCGGAGGTTGCAGTGAGCCAAGATTGGACCATTGCACTCCAGCCTGGCAGCAGAGCAAGACTCCCTCTCAAAAAAAAAAAAAAAAAGTAATAGTTAACATAGATTGTAAACTGCAGATGCTGCTAAATTTTTTCACAGACCAACTTCTTTACTTCTCCCAAATAACCCTAAGATAGCTGTTTTCCCCTACATGTCACAGAAGAGGGTGAGTCTTGATGCCCATATTTGGATACAGAATTGTTTATTTCCAGCATGTGCCAGGAAAAATTCTATTGACATTGTCTACCTCATTAGAGCTTCACAAGGTCATCTGCCATCTCCCCGGCATGCTCTGGGAAGCAGACACCTTGCAAGGTGGTTTTGCTTCGCACAGAGGTTCCTAGCCAGTTGACCATGGCAACGAGCATGAAAACAAGCAGGGTGGGATGCTGATGGGAGTGGAAGCTCTTGTGATGGAGCCAGTCCTCTAGCTGGCTTCTTCTGAGCTAGCCAGTGAGTCTTTTTGTGTGTGGATGCCCTTGTCTTCAGAGTAACTGATCTCACTGGGAGGTGGAGTGGTTGAAGCATGGATATCAGGTTAGTTTGGTTCTCATGGCTCTGCCAGGAGCCAGTGACACTAGAGCTCAGGGTCTTCAGGGAAGCAGAGTTTCTGAGCTCGGATGCCCTAACTGCAATCTAGATGTGTCTGGAGATGGCCTCCCTGGGGGTTACAAGGAGGTTCTGTGTTCCATCCAGGTGGCCAGCTTTTGCTCAGAGTCTTCATCACCTAACCTGTCTGATGATCCCACCTCGTTCCTGTACAGCCTCTAATCCTCCACCTGCTTTGGTGCCTACACGTCCCTATGATGACCTCTTGGGGATCCTTTCAGCACTGATTTTACCGCTTCAGTCTCAATCCTTCCCTTTAGCAGGAACAGCTTACAAAGGAGACTCCTCCCAGCAGGGGGCTTCAGGAAAGACTCACTGGGCCATGTTTGCTATATATATATAATCTAATACAGTAAAGGATAAAGGAAAAGCTAAAAATCACTCATAATTTTATCTGAGAAAAAAATCACCATTTTTTCCTTGGAGAATGTTTTCGCGATAGTTTTTCAGTGCATACATGCTTTGGAGTGTTTGACATGATGTGATCACGTGATATTTAGAGATATGCATCTTGCATTTTTCCACCTAGCACTAGGCTATGTATAATTAACATTATCCAAAGTTGCAGAATACTATACTTTATGAATGAAACTATTTAATCTTCAAAGTATTATTGAATATTTAGATTATCTCCATTTTTCCTGTTATAGTTAACACTATATTGAATATCTATAAATTTTAGTCTGAATCTCTGATTATATCTTTATTGTAAATGTTAACTAAAGCAATTATTTGTTATAGTATAATTTAAAAACTTTTTTTTTTTTTTTGGTGTGATGGAATCTCGCTCTGTCGTACCAGCTGGAGTGCAGTGTTGAGATCTCAGCTCACTGCAACTTCCACTTCCCAGGTTCAAGCAATTTTCCTACCTCAGCTCCCTCTAGTAGCTGCGATTACAGGTGTGCGCCACCACACTTGGCTAATTTTTGAATTTTTAGTAGAGGCAGGATTTTACCATGTTGGCCAGGCTGGTCTTGAACTCCTGAACTCAGGTGATCTGCCCTCCTAGGCCTCCCAAAGTGCTGGGAATACAGACATGAGCCACCGCACCCAGCCTAATTTTAAAACTTAATGCATACAATCAGATAGCTTTCCAGAAAGATTGAATTAGTTTATACAACCACAAATACCACAGGAGATATCCAGTTTCACTGTAACTACCTTATTAGAATTATCCATTTTACAAAACTTTCTTTAATAGTCAAGCAAAATAGTATCTTATTGTTTCAACATCCTTGTGTTCATCTTTGTTTACTCTTGAACATTTTTCTGTATCTTTATTTACAGCCATTTTTGTTCCTCCTGTGAATTGTCTCCTTTTCCTTTTCTACCTCATCTTGTTTGTGTTACCCCAGGCATTTTCTCCCAGCAGCGTGTCTCTCCTGTATCAGTCCAATATTTGTGACAGAACTTCTTCCATGTTTATCTCTTGCCTTTTTATTATACTTATATTTTTACACCTATAATATTTAGTTTGTAAATAAAATGTATTCAAACTTAATATTCTTTCTTTGCTTCTGTGTTTGAAGAGATTCTCTCCATAAACATCAATTAATTTTCCCCATACTTTCTTCATTTTTATGGCTTTTATATCTGACATTTAAATCTTCAATGCATTTAGAATTTATCTGAATATTTCACATGAGATGCGGACTTAATTTTTTTCATAAATCACCAAATTTCTAACAGTATTGGTCAAAAAAGCCTTCCTTTCTCTACTGGTGTGTATATGCATCTTTTAGTGTGCTTTAATTTTAGACACACATGGAAATGTTTCATGTTTTACTTCATTGATGTATTTATTTGTTGATTATTATAATAGGACAGAACTCTTTCTGATAGTTTTATGACAAACTTATTATCTGCTCTAGTGATCATTCTTCTCATTCTTCTTTTTCAAAATTGTTTTTGAAATTAAAAGTAAAAGTAATGCCTTTTAATTCTTTTTTTTTTTTTTTTTTAAGAATAGATTTGACACTCTGCACTCTGCAGCCAGGCAGATAAAGACTCAAATTCTGACTGTTTAGATCATTAACTATAGGACAAAATTACTTTATCCACCCGAGGTTCAGTTTACGCATCTGTGAAATGGGATTAAATAGTATCCATGTCACAAGCATACCATGAGAACCTACATCAAGCCAGGAATTCAGGGCCTGAAATATAGAAGGTGCTCAATCAACGGCGACCGTCATTCTGCGGTTCAGAGGTTTCACATTCTATCCCTGACCTCGTCTGGTGGGTAAAAAAGATAACAGCTGTCTCACTGGCACCCAGGGCCCCTGGGTTTGAATTTTGCTGTTTTGACATTTCAAGGTGGTGGATCTCATGGCATCTGAAATATTTCTGGGAGCCATCTGTTCTCAAGTCCTTGTGCAGCAAACAGCAACCTGTTCCTAGTTGGAAAAGACTGATGGGTTAAACAGAGCTACAGAGAGAAATTCTAGCCAGAGTAAAATCCTCCTGTAGCCAGGTTTGGTCAGGAACGTAGGAATGAGTGTAGGCTTGAATGCTCAGCCCTATCAACTTAGAACTGTGTGGCTTTTAATGGGTCACTTTACCTTAATGCCCTCAGCTGTAAAATGAGCATTGCAATAGCACCTTCCTTTTGGAATTCTTGTGAGACATAAACATGATTGTAAACAGAAAATACTCATCAAAATGCCCTGTACTGCAAATACTCAGTGACTATTAGAGGCAAATGATGATGATGCTCTCATCAGTATCAATGTGTATTTGGATACACTCTTATTGCAACCTCGCAAAGGAAACCCAGAAACTTTGAGGTTAATACAGTGTATTCGAGTGTGACTCTGTGCTATCTCAAAGCAGATATGAGCTGAGAGTAGATTCACCAAATGACCCACTTTATCATTCAATAAAATGTGCTGATCTGGCAAGTTGAGTATGTAGTCTTCCCAGGATCTCTCAGATGTGCAGACATGGTGAGCTTCTGGGTACATGTGCAGGCATACACACAAACACATACACTGTACAGATGCCTGATGCATGCGTCTAAGCCCAGGGTATACATAAACGGTCCTTCTGCTGACACCATCATGAAATAGTCATCCCTCAGTATCTTTGAGGGACTTGGTTCCTGGACCCCTCCCATACCAAAATCCATGAATGCTCAAGTCTCTTACATAAAATGGTATACGGTTTGCATATAACTTACGCACATCTTCATGTGTACTTTAAATCATCTCTAGATTACTTATAATACCTAATACAATGTAAATGCTATGTAAATTAATGTTACTCTATATTATTTAGGGAATAATGACAAGGGAAAAAAGCTCTGTATGTGTTTAGTACAGATGCAATGTTTCTTTTTAAAAATTTTTCTCAATATTTTATTTTTTTCAAGACAGAGTATAGCTCTGTTGCCCAGGGTAGAGTGCTATGGTGCGATCTCAGCTCGCTGCCAACCTCCACCTCCTAGGTTCAAGTAATTCTCCTACCTCAGCCTCCCAAGTAGGTGGGGCTACAGGTGTGCACTACCACACTGGCTAATTTTTGTACTTTTGGTAGAGGCAGGATTTCACCATATTGACCAAGCTAGTCTCGAACTCCTGACCTCATGTGATCTGCCTGCCTCGGCCTCCCAAAGTTCTGGAATTACAGGCATGAGCCACCCTGACCAACCCTAATTTTTCTCAATATTTTCAATTCCCAGTTGGTTGGATCTGTGGAATGGGAGCCCACAAATACGAAAGGCTGACTGCATGTGCCTTCTGTTGCTCCTGTTGTTGACTGACAGAAATTGGCAGTGAATTCCATGCTCTAAAATTTCATGGACTCTGCCTGTGCCAAAGTTTTATAAAAAGTAGGTTGACTACCAGTGTTGGTAAGCACCGCCTCGTATCTACATCATGTTGAGTATAGCACTAGAATCATGAAGTCTCATAGCTAGAGAAAGGGCTTCTCTTTATGTCTGGGAAGTATTTATTGAGCACCTATTCTCTTCATAGTATGCAGAACCGAAGATGATTGAACATAATCTGATTCTATAAATACTGCCAACTGTAGGAGAAAAGAAAATAAGTGGGTGATGAATACTCAATGCTATCCTTGCCTTATGGCCCTATCACATAAGGATACAGCAGAGCTCCAGAAACAATGTGGCCGAGCGCAGTGGCTCACACCTGTAATCTCAGCACTTTGGGAGGACAAGGCGGGGAGGTCAGGAGTTCAAGACCAGTCTTACCAACATTGAGAAACCCTGTCTCTTAACTAGGCATGGTGGCGTGTGCCTGTAGTCCCAGCTACTCAGGAGGATGAAACAGGAGAATCACTTGAACCCAGGAGGCAGAAGTTGCAGTGAGCTGAGATCACACCACTGCATACTCCAGCCTGGGTGACAAGAGTGAAACTCCGTCTCAAAAAAAAAAAAAAAAAAAAAAAGGAAAAAGAAGCAATGCTTGATACTATCTTCAGTACTTTATGAATAATGTGTATTACAGACACTTGTGTGAAAAACAGTGTGAATATTTTCTAATATTTCCTTTCCTTCCTGGATCCAAAGATATTTTCACATACTTCTTGACCACACAGCATGGTACTGTAATTTGCCATGACCCATGAAACAAGCAGAAGTGACAAGTGTGATTTCTGGGTGGAAGCATTGAAAAGTTAGTACATGATTGCCCAAGCTCTCTTCCCCTGCTCTGGAAAACAAGGAAGCTACACGTTAAGATGATAGTAGCTTCCTTGTCAGAAAACGGAGGCGCCATCCACAGCCAGTCTCTGAATAACCCCACGGTGTGAAAAGCAATGTCTACATCTGTCCCTGGAGACGTGCAATAGAAATTTAGTATGAATAGGAAGTAAACCTCTGTTGGTTAAAGCCGCTGAGATTTGGGGGTTGTTTGTTAGAGTTTGTTAAAGTCACAGAGCTTCACCTTTCCTGGCTGATTCAAAATACAGAATTGATAAAATGGCTTTGTCCTAAGAAAGTCAAGGAAGGTTTCACCAAAGAGGGTCAAAATCTTTGAGCAGAATTTTGATGTAAAAGCAGAAGTTCCCCAAGAGCTGTGTATCTAATCCTTGCAGCGAGCTTATGAAGAAGGGGATATTTTTGTTGTTGTTATCATCATCGCCAACAAATGAGAAAATCACAATTGAAGCCGAGAAAGAACGGTCCAAAGAAGAACTTGGGATCAAATTTTGGATGTTTCTTTCCAAAGCTCCTTTGCTTTCTTCTAGTTCCAGGCCGTTCCAGTCAGTACTCTGAAGAGGGCGTGGCTGACAGCTGGTCACAGTTTTTGAGGTAGATGATATTGGCAGTATTCTGTAAACCACGGTTTTGGTGGGTAAAGGATATTGCGTGTAATTGATCAAAACTCACCTGTATGTGAGTGCTTAACTTTGGGGCATTGCGTTGCAGGAAAGCTTTCTGACACTATTTTTGAAGGGATACTTAAGTCTTTTAAATTCAGATACCCAGCTGGCCTAACTCCTGTGTTCCCAAGAATAAAATGACATAGTAAGCCAGTGAGGTAAAGGGAGACACACGGGGAGAAGAACAAGCGTGTGCATGACACCTAACTGTTTTTTGAAGTAACAGAAAAAAATAATAAATTACATTTGAGTTCTGTTTTCACTGAAAGGAGTAAACCAAATGCCCACTGTACTTCAAAGGTAAGGAATGAAGTCTCCTTGGATGTCCGCAAGCTGTACTTCTGAATAGCTGATGTTGGGCCAGTTACTTAGGCAAGTAGATTCTGATCTCTTTCCTCAAGGGATTGTAGTTGACAGTGGAAGCAGAGTCAAAGGGCTCTTGTAAGATTAACTTGTAGTATGGGGACAGTGAGGTCTTCAGGTGAGCGGAGGGGAGCATGAACACGAGGGCATGAGTTTCCCAGGCTTTCCTTGCCCTCTCTTGTCTCTGGGCGACCTGGATCTTGGCACGACCTTGCTTACTGCACTGACCTTAAGCAGTTATTGTTTTGATGGCAATGGAAGCGGGAGAATGTTATTTCCGAAGGAAGGACACCACTGGATAAGAAAATTCATCTCTCCACATCCTCACGAGCAGAGCTAGTCGGCTGGGAGGTGGCACAGAGGTCACTGGTATTGAAATAAAGGTGACGGGAAGTGAGGAATGGATCTCTGTTATTTCCCCCCAAGCAGACTTTCTCCTTCAGTTTCTGGAATTCTAACCTCCGGACAAAAGTTCGGGTTATGAACCAGATGGACAATGAGGGGATCTGAACAGATGTCAGACTTTCCATTTCCCCTCCTCTTCCTCTCTCTTTCTCCCTCTCTCTCAACCAGAGGACAAAAGTCAAATTCAGAGTAAGATTCCAGTGGCCGTGAATGACCATGCTGCCCTTCTTGTTGGGGTTTAGGGCAGCAAGCTGTAATATTAATATAAGGATTTTTTTTATAGTCCAGGAGTTTACCTTTCCATTTTTGACTCAGTTGTATATAATATAGAAAAGGAGTGGGGTAAGTGGAAACCTCTTCTGACCAACCCTTGGATCTGGAAAAGTGATATTTAAAGGCAGAGAAATACAAAACAGGTCTAAGACCACCCCTCTGCCCCCTTTAAAAAATATAAGCGTCTCTTACGTTGATAAAAAGAGTATTGCCCTTTAAGGCATAGATAAATCATTTCTTGGTTAAGATTCTGGATCCATGGCTACAGTCTAACTTTTATTTAAAGAGACCGTGAAGACATAGATAAATATAGAGAGAAAAGAGAGAAACTAAGACACTAAGTTATCCCGAAGGGCATTCCTGTATTAGTCATCGTATAAAAATTATATGTACCACAGAATATCTATTTTTAGAGGCCAGGAGGTTATGTGAAGCAGGTCAGATGTCGGCAAAGACCCACAGGCCAGCTCGCGGCAATGATACGGGATATTTGGATATTTGTTTTCTTTATTTTAACTGTGCAAAGCTGGCACTGACCGCATGGATATGTTGGCCACTTGGGGATGGCAAGACAAGGTCCATGTGCTCCCTGAAAGATATCTGAGGCACTCAGTGATTCTTTTGTGTTATTTTTATCCATCTTCTAGGCCTGGCACTACATAAACACACATGTATCTGCACGCATGTGCACACACACTCACACACAAGCCATTTATGATGCACATTTCATATCTTCACGCCTGACAGAGGCCCCCCCATTTCTCCTAATAATCTGATTAGAATACTTTATTCCAGCTGTTTCTTACCAGCTAAATGCTGTCTGAGTTTATAGAGGCCAGATGATTTGTGGCCACTCTCTGGAGTTGAGAACGGTCCATTTGGCTGCTGAGCGGTCGGCCATCTATCCAGTTGAATGAAATAAACTGCACTGAATGTGTAAGTTTCTTACTCACTGCATGTTTGTTTCCCTTTTTTATTCTTTTATGTAGGGAAACTCATCTAAGCTGCTTCTCTAGAACCAACTCTCCCATTTGCGTAAAAGATTTGTCTCCCAGTGGGTCCGGATGATGCTGCAGGACTTGGGAGGGGGGCTTCCTGTTTATCTCAACCCTCCTCCCTTGGCTCTTCTCAAACCAGAGTGGGGGCCGTGTTTCTTCCCCACACTCCATCCAAGGAGTTGGAGAACCACGTGCTACTGGTGTTGGTTTTCCAGACTTAGCAAATAAAATCTCAAGATGCCCAGGTCAATCTGAACTTGAGATAAATGACAAATATATTTTTAGTATAAGTCAATCCCATTCAATATAGGAGCCAATTTCTTATTGCTTATTGAAATTCAAACTGAACTGAGTATTATATATTGCTTCTGGCAGCTCTATGCTGGGGCACATTCCAAGGGGCGTTCCCACGGTCCCCAACCCATATACATCCCCCTTCAGACCACTGAGCACAGATAATAGGATAGGACATTGTGCCTCCTAGATCTCACTGGTGCCTGTTTTCTAATCTTTTGGAGCAGGAGTCCTCAACCCTCAGGCCACAGACCAGTACTAGTCTGTGGCCTCTCAGGCACCAGGTCACACAGCAGAGGGTGAGCGATGGGCAAGTGAGTGAAGCTTCGTGTGTGTTTACAGCCACTCTCCATCATTCATATTACTGCCTGAGCTCTGCCTTCTTTTATATCAGGGGTAGCATTAAGATTCTCATGGGAGTGCAAACCCTACTGTGAACTGTGTACACAAGGGATCTAGCTTATGTGCTCCTTATGAGAATCTAATGCCTGATGATCTGTCACTGTCTCCCAGCACCAGATGAGACCACCTAGTTGCAGGAAAACAAGCTCAGGGATCCCGTTGTTTCTATATTATGGTGAGTTGTATAATTATTTCATTATATATTACAATTTAATAACGATAAACTGCACGATAAATGTAATGTGTTTGAATCATCCAGAAACCATCCCCACCCCACTCCCAGTCTATGGAAAAATTGTCTTTTATGAAACTAGTATCTGGTGCCAGAAAGGTTGGGGACTGCTGCTTTCAAGAACTTATAAATTCCCAGCTTAGGAAATGCCTCCTGGGATTCTTTTTAGAGACAGGAGAGGCAGAGGATAGAGGCTATCTCATCTTCACTCAGCTGCCTTTCTTTTATTTAATTCTATGAAGTTAGGGAGACATGGACCCTGCCCCTTAGAAACACCTAGGCCAGGGTATGCTTATAAAAGCTCTAGCAATGAATTTAAATGTCTCATGTTGGTCCCTGCTTTTCATCTAGAATGTTAAATCTATGTGCGTTAACACCATTGACCCTTCAAGCACCTGGTGAGGCAGGATGGTTAGGAAATGAGAGCTTGGGGAATGGTGACATTACTCAAAAACTTACTGGTAGGCAAGTCTAGGGCAAGTCTCCTGGTTTTCTTTCCTTGGAGCCTCTCCCCACCCAGGGCCATCTCCCTAAAAGACACAGGATTTGGCTGGCTCAAGAGTCCTTTCTGGCTACAGAGAAATGGCTCATAGGGAATCAATTGCATTCCTTCCATCCATAGACCTGCTGTTTTACTATCTCCAGGATAACAGTTAAGCGAAGAAGTATCCATGACTGATTTTGAAAGGAGACAATAAACCACGATTGATCATTCATTTTGTTATAAAAGCCATCTATTAGAGAAAGTTTACAATATTCAGAAAAACATGAAGATAAAAATAATAAGCAGTCAGTCATACTTTAAATAATTAGATAAATTCCTCTTAACATTTTGGTCTTTATATTGTGTCTGTATTTTGAGCCACCAGAACATATGTTCATTCCTATTTATGTAAATGCCTAGAAACATAATTCATAAAATTAATAATGTCCTTAAATATTTTATGCTGATTTTTTATTTAGTGTGCTCCATACATATTCTCCAAAAGAATTTAAATTTTGTTTCCTAAATGGGATAAAAGTGCTTCCCAATATCTACATCTCTTTCCTTCAATTTATCAAGGTGCTCTGAATTTGTTTTCTTTCCCTTCTCTCTCTCTCTCCTTCCTTCCTTCCTTCCTTGTTTTTTTCTTTCTTTCTTTTAGAAGGAGTCTTGCTCTGTCACCCCAGCTGGAGTGCAGTGGCGCAATCTCGGTTCACTGCAACCTCTACCTCCCGGGTTTAAGCAGTTCTCCTGACTCAGCCCCTCAAGTAGCTGGGACTAGAAGAAACGTAAAGATAAACAGAACCTTAAAAGAAATTGTCATGGGATGTCTTCACAGTTGCTCACTCCAAAAATACATAGTGATGCTAATTCACATGTTTAGGCTTCACTTGGGGCTACTGGGGCGAGCTTATATTTGTTCTAGCCCTTTGATAGAAAAATGACTCTCCTGACACTTGATGAAGAAAACATACATCATCCTTTATTCAAAATTAAGTTAAAATAATATTTTGTTTTTGAGATGGAGTTTTGCTCTTGTTGCCCAGGCTGGACCACAGTGGTGTGATCTCAGCTCACTGCAACCTCTGCCTCCCAGATTCAAGCAATTCTCGTCCCTCAGTCTCCTGAGTAGCTGGGATTATAGGCGCATGCCACCACACCAGGCTAGTTTTTGTATTTTTAGTAGAGACAGGGTTTCACCACTTTGGCCTGGCTGGTTTTGAGCTCTTGACCTCAAGTGATCTGCCCGCCTCAGCCTCCCAAACTACTGGAATTACAGGTGTGAGCCACTGCACCTGGCCTAAAATGGCATTGATTGCAGGCTTCATATCCATGCTTTCAATTATGGATTCAGACATTTATTGAATGTCAAACACCTGCTGGCACTTATCCATGTATTGTTCCTCTTGACTCTTCCAAAACACCCTCTGAGATATTATTAAGGTTGGCATTGTTATTATTATTAATGCTCCTATTAAAAATATTTGGAAATAATTACAGACTCACAGGAAGTTACTAAAATAGTACATAGAGTTTGGAATATGCTTCACCCAACTTTCTCTATGGTAGATGTCTTCCTTTTATTTTTCTGCTTGTTTGTTTATTTATTAATACACAAGGAACTGAAACTCCGAATAGCTATGTAGTTTTCCAACTTCCAGCTAAAGAGGGGTGGAGACTGGGGTCAAACTGGGTCCATCTGACTCCAAAGTAATCTCCTTCCCCAGGCTTTTGGCACATGGGAAGGTGTAACTGATGAGTGAGAGACCAGCTGGAGTTTGGAATCTCTTCTTCTGGGACCAAGAGTTCCAGTCTGTCATTTCCCACATCCCAATCTGCCTCAGGAGGCCACTGATGTAGCAATGAGTCCTCCAGTAGTTGTATGCTCAGCTGGGAGAAGAGCTTGGGTCGGCTTACTCAGGTCATAGGTAAGAACAAAAGTAGGAGCTCCTGACAGCTCAGGTTCCTTTTGCTGGCACCAAGCTCCGTTCTTTACAAAGAACAGAGTGGAACTGGAAGAGGGCTTATAAATATGCAAATACAGGGAAATCTTGCACCGGGTCGTCAGCTGCCTAGATGGGACAAAAGGGAAGGTACAGTTACTGCAGGTAACCAGCTCCTAGAAATCTCCACATTTCTGAGACTCTCTGAGTAGTTAGTGATTGTAAATAAAGAAGCCAAAGACAGCCAACTTCCTTTTCACGGTTTGGGATTACTGTGTCAGAAATGCATATATAAGCATATGCATTCAATAATAGCACTAATATAGTAAGAAGCTTGCCACTGGCTTCTCTTGCCTTTTTTTTTCTCCCTCCCTTTGAATTGATATCTCTCAAAGCCTTAAGTCAAACTGTGTTTTATTAAGAGAATGGGTTATTTGAGATATAGTTGTGACATTCGCCAGGGCTGAGCCTCGCTGTCGTTCTGCCAAGATCCTTCATGCTGAATCTGGATTTCAGTACAGAGAGAGCCATGTTTTGCTCAGTTTTTCTTGGCTTGGATGATTCTGCTCAGTTCCTACCCAAGTGGCAGGGCTTTTTTGCCAAGAGCAGGATGATTTCCTGGCCCCTGGGACAGTGTCTGTTGATAGTGTGCGTGGTTCACAGAAGCTAGATGCATCCAGACCCATGAGCTTGGCCTTTTTCTTCATGAATGTGATTCTACAAAAATCATACCATTGCTACCAGGACTGCCATGAGAATGGACAAAGGGCTGCAGGCACTTTGGAATTGGACATGGCTGAGGAACTGAAGAGGGCAGAAGAAGCTCTTGGAATATGAGATCTCTGGCAACTTGAACTGAATCCTTAAATTCACTCCACGCTTTTTTTTCTTTTTGAGACAGAGTCATGTTCTGTCGCCAAGGCTGGAGTACAATGGCGTGATCGCAGCTCACTACAACCTCTGCCTCCCGGGTTCAAGATATTCTCCTGCCTCAGCCTCCCAAGTAGCTGGGATGACAGATGCACACCACCACACCTGGCTAAGTTTTTGTATTTTTGGTAGAGATGGGGTTTTGCCATGTTGGCCAGGCTAGGTTTAAACTCCTGGCTGCAAGTGATCTGCCCACCTCGGCCTCCCAAAGTGCTCGGATTACAGGTGTGAGCCACTGCGCCTGGCCACTCCATGCTTTAAAACCATCACACTCTTGTCTGTTGGTCTTGAACCAGCTTGTTGCTGGTGCCATCTTACAAAAACACCTTTCTCAGTAGCTCTTCCAGATTTCCTGACAATATTCACTTCTTCAAACTGTGGTGAGAATGTGTATACATTACCACCCTGCACCCTCACAAGCTTCCCTAAGAAGTGGCTTTAATGATTATAAGGTGATGGGACCCCACCCCTGCAGTCAGGGTGGAAGGACCCAGATCTCCTATTTTGTAAGGTCACCAAATGTTGGATAAGAAAAAGAACGTGGTAGTAATTTAGTCTCTTTCTTTTCTCTAGTGGAAATTTATCCTCTGGGCTTATAGGAAGAAAAATAGTGTTTTCTAGCTCTTCTGACTTGAGATGCCAGGAAGCTGAATGACTTTTGTTGTTGGGAGAGTTGATTGCTTTCTTTTTGAGGTTATTTAGATTCACTTAAGCAAGATAAGAAGGCAAGCTTAGAGCTACATTTGGAGACAATGAAGGAGATGAAACCCTATATCAAAGAAAACAGGCAGCAGTGATATTTTGTGGTCAATTGTAATTTGGGGAAAACTTTAGGGGATCAAGACCAATCTAGGACAGATCCAAAAATGTGGTCTGTCCCTGGAAATAGGCAAGTTCACTAAACCACAAATGACACACAGCTATTTCCAAATGAATGGAGCTCTAAAGCCAGGTTCTGCCACAGCCCTGGTGTACTGAAGTTAGTTTGTAGCAGCTCCCAAGAGCCCCCAGTCAAGTTTTCAGAAATTCTGTGAGTCATTATTAAAAAGAGCCATTATGAAAAATTAAATTATATAACCTTCAATCGAATCAATTCTGTTTAAAAATACATAATTAATGCCCCCAAATTCCCTCTTTCTATTTTTATTTATAAAAGTAGAAGATAGTTCTTTTACTACCTGCTACTGTTGTCTCTATCTTGTTAACATTTGCATGTACCCTAATATCCAATGTATTCCACGCATCCCTTCTGAACTCCACATTTGGTGACTTCAAAAGTAGCTTGAAATTGTCTGTGATTGGAGATTTACACCACGGAAATGGGCAAATGCTACAGATCGGTGTTCTTCCTTAACCTTTACCACAATTTTTTCTTTTTGCCCACTAAAGCCTGTTGTAAAACATTTAGCAGCTTACTGCTAACCTGTAAAGCCATCTCCTGATATTTAGAACCAGGTGCTAGACCTTCAGAGTCAGGGAGACACATCTATGCCTATCATCTAGGGAAGCTGTCCCCAGTCCCCAGCTGCTGACCTGTAAGGGACCAGGCTGGGCAGCAGGAAGTAAGCAGCAGCAAAGCTTCACCTTTGTATACAGCCACTCCCCATCACTTGCATTCCCGCCATAGCTCTGCCTCCCATCAGATCAGCAGCGGCATCAGATTCTTACAGGCGCGCGAACCCTATTGTGAACTGCGCATGCGAGGGATCTAGGTTGTGTTCTGCTTACGAGACTCTAACTAATGCCTGATAATTGGAGGTGGCATAGTTTCATCCTGAAATCCTGCCCCCAACATCCATCCTCGGAAAGTTGTCTTCCACAAAACCGGCCCCTGGTGCCAAAAAGGTTGGGGACCGCTGGTCTAGGGCCATTCCTTAGAACCTACAGTTACTGTGAATTTCTTCACATCTGAAACAAGAGGCAAGAACATTCATGGGGGTCCGTGGGAACTGAATGATGTTAATTCACATCATTTCACTTTATTCTTACTCGTAAACTAAGAGCCTTTCCTGCCGCTTATCGTCTGTCTTACAGAAGGCTGGCAGGTTAAAGTAAGGGAGCTGATGTCCTCACATCTCCAAGAATCTCCTATCAAGGGTTCTAGGACTTTGAATTATAGAGCAGGGATGTAAGAAACTGTCTATTTTCTCCTGAATTCTTGCCTCTTTCTTGGTACATAGCGCCCTTCATGAAACCTGAAGTTACTACTAGAAAGGACATCTGCCCCCGAATATAATGGTTTTGTGACAAATACATTAAATTTTTTCTAGACTGTCATTTGTAGATATAATTATTACAGAAAAAAAAGACAAAAAATCTTAGCAGACTTTAAACACCAAGTGTGTTTTTGTTTAAATGAAGGGAACTCAAATCTACATCACTAAAAACCATTAGCAATAAAAAGTAGCAGCCTACATTAAATGATTAATTTTTCCACTTGCAGAGGATCTTAAAGGTTTAACATGGCTTACTCCTGTTCTTCTCTCTCCTAGAATAATGTAGTTGTGGCTTATTTTGGTTGCCTTTCTAAATTGATCAAATTCCTGTCAATATTTGGGGAAAGAATTAGAAAAAAATTCAACATACTATGTCTTTGTTTAATCCTCTAGGAACAAGACCACTCTGTCCCCTCTGAGCGCATGGCTGTGGACAGAGTCGTGTTTTAATTTCTGTTGTCTTGCCAAGTCAGAATGGGATTCACTGTTCTCAAGGTCTCTGGACTATCACTTTACCCAAAACATCCATCCAGGCGTTGGGGGAGGCAGAGAAGCTCTGCATAGCTATTTATTTTAAGTGCCTGATTAAAATTTCATGAAAACAGGAAGTCAGGGGAAAAGAATAGATTGCAAGAGCGATGAAATCCGGGGCTTTGTAATTTTTAGCTCACAGGGAAAAAAAAAAAGCGTTAAATCGTAAGGAAGGTATATTTTCAGAATCGTGCTGTGGCCACTAATGGCGTATTTTGTCACTGGCTGGGGAGCTGGTGGACTAAGAATGGGTCCAATTTTTTAAATCTTATTACACAGTTTTGCTCTCATTTAGGAATTGTCACCTTAAAGTAACCTAATGCTGCTCTACTTAAAGCAAACCTCACGTGGCTATCTCTGTGTGTGTGTTGGCCACATTGTCTCCTATTTGAGCAGATATAAATGTTGTCCTGACACAGTTGAACAGCACAGAATCTGTCTGCCCCATAAGTTGATGTTGCCTAAGAACTTAATCTTATCTAATTCCCATATCCAATGGGATAAAGAATTTGGGGGAAAGAAAGTAATGACATATTTTATTGCTAGATGATAACGGAATGATTTCTATATTTGGTCAATGAAAAATAACGTGTTTCTCCATAGAAGTAGCTGTCGAGGAAAGCAAGAATTTTAAACGAAACAAAAGAAGAAACACACACTCGAACTACAAATTGTAATGCAGCTAAGTGCAGTGATGGAGGAACCTATGAAGGGTAAAACACTAAAACACTCTTGTTCTACTGCTGTTCCTAGAAACCTCAGAATCGCCGATGAATGTTGGTTGGATAGCCAACATTTGGGATCTCGTGCTGAGCTCCCATTTGGCTGACCAGACAGGAATAATTGCAACAGGCTAACGGCTAGATAAGTTTCATTTGCCAGTTGCAAATAAATACCCATCTACAAAACCCAGCCTCAAAGTCCAATCCCAGAGGAAGGCGTAATCCTTAAGAGAGCAGGTCAGCGTGGTGCAGGCAATCTGAGCAAGAAGGTATCGCATAGCCCCCAGCTAATGCAGCAAATTAACTCCCCCTGCGGAAGGGTTAAGTCGTTTAGATCTCTTTCCAGGCCTCCTGCTCTCCCATTGAAACTGACCTGAACAGGGATCAGAAGGTTTATCAAAGAGGAAAAGCAACCGGGGATGCTGATGGGCACAGTTGGATGCCAGCAAGTCCCTTCAAAAGCTCCTCAAATCCCCCAGGGCCTGAGTAGGCTTGAGTATCTGGGGAAATCCAGAAATCTCCAGGAGAGGTGTGTGTGTCTATTTATACTGGGTGGCTTGAGGTCATTTCATGCCGACGATCACAGGATCATGACAACTATATTATTCCAAGATAGTGGGGGAGAAAAGAAATAAGCCACAATAAACTTTTCAGATTCCCACTACATTGAAAGAGTGATCATCGAATGCAGGCTGTTATTGACCTAATAAATTCCTTTCCCTGGAACGGAGCCCGTCCATAGGCCTTTCGGGATGATGGCGTACGCGATTTTAGGGCTTACCCCTGGAAGGATGTGTGGCATTGCATGAGTCATTTTACCTCTCTGCACCTCAGCTTCACCTTCCGTGAAATGAAGCTTTTAACGTTTGCTAAACTCTCTACTCCTCACCTTTGTGACCGCTGTCTCCAAAATCGGCTTATCTCGCCTTGTAATTCTTGGTGTACCCATTTGACTTCTTGAGGCAGCCAGCATCTCTCATTCACCACTCCAGCTGTATCACTCAGCAAAGCATCTGGCCACAGTTGGTATTCAGCAGTAAATATTTTAGAATGAATGAACAAATGAATGAACCCATGCTTATAGATTGTTATGAAAATAGAAATAAGTAACATATGTGAAAGTTACTTTAAGACTTCTAGAGCTTCAACATAACCTCATTTCCTATACTGAAGTCTCGTCTGGTGCACAGAAAAGTCCTCTGTACTCTCCCTCTCTTCAGTGGGAGAAAAATCCACTCCATTCACCCTAGAGAACTAGGTAGAGAAGGATATGCCCTCCTTTGCTATGGTGGAGAATTCCTGTTAGAAAAGTCATGGCTGGAAGATGAGTCAAATAGATGCGCCTTTGGTTTTGCCACATGGAAATTCTTATGCTCTAATATCATAGCAATATCTGCTATCAAACACTATTGACTAATGGATCAGAAAAAGCTCAAGAAGGAAAAACAATTAGATGCCAGGAGAGAAATATCTTGAGGGTAGAATCTTTATGATGACTCCCATGCCAGTATCATGAAGTAAATCCTCAAAATTCTCTTTCCATGATTCTGCCTTGCTCCCTGTGCTGGGTAAGATTTTGAGGCAGAAAGACATCATGTCTCCTCTCCGGAATCTGAAATCTAAACATGATGCTCACAGGGATATGCCACCACTCTAAGTTTGCCAACTGCATGGTATTTATGAAACAAGTTTCTCCAAGGAGCTCTGAGCATTTAGAGCCTGAATCCAATTCAGCCTTACAACATTCGCGATACTACCTGACTTTTGCCCAAAGCCCCGGCAAGCAAGGCATCGTTGGATTGATCTCAATCCAGGAAGCCTCTTTTATTTAATCATGGGCTTCTCTGTACTCCCAGAGCACTTTCCTGGGACTGCATGCAACATTCTGGTTGATTGGCCTTCAGATGCATGAACTGTGCATGCATTTGTCTCCCTGGCTTGACTGTAAACTTCCAAAAATCAGAGACAAAATTAGGAAGTCTGTTGACATGCCTATCCTGTGTCAGCCACAGGATAGTCACTCTGTGTCTTTTGAACTGCATCAGTTTTTTTTTTTATTGATATTTATTCCTTCTACTTGTGTACACAACTGGAGAGGACACTGCAAACACAGCTCCTTTAGCAGCTCTGTTTGGGGCAGTGCTGCAGAAACAGGCCACCATTTGCAGGCTGGTTTCTCTTCTGTGTCATGGAGTCACCGAGGCACTGCCTTACATAGGTAGGAAGATGCATGTAAAAAGAGAAATGCGGCTTCTATCCCAGGGGAGTGGAGAGCTCAATGGACATCAAACAGCACTGCAACAGCGGAGGGTCCATTGTTTGGGCTGAAATGCCCTTGATCTCAACCCAGGTTCTGCCTCTAAGTAGCTGTATGTTCTTGAGCAAGGTGCTCGACCTCTCTGAACCTCATGTGCTTTCTTTCTTCACCCCAGGAAGCTGTCTCTATCCCGCTACACACCTCAGATTCTCTGCTCGTGTGCTTGCTGCACCCTGAGCCGACACACCTCTCTTTACAGTGGTTCCATTGTCTGGCAAGTGCCATTTTCCATGGCCGTTTCCTCGATGAGAAGTCAATCTCCTTGGAGGCAATGATTACATTTTATTTATCTTTATTACTACAGAGCCCAGCATTGTTTCTGGAAAATTAAGATGATGATCCTAATATCTATCACATGGGATTGTGAGATAGAGATATATTTATTAAAGTGCTTAGTATGGTGTCTTTCTCTCATAGAAAGCACATGTTATAATTTATTCAGCAACCATGTGAAATGAGCTATCCTATTGAAATCGATGGTATTACCCCATTTGATAGATGGGGAAACTGAGTCTCAGGGACAAAAGCAAGTGGGAGGTTCCTGCACTGGAAAGTCAGGGTTGCCTGATGCATGGACTTTGCTGGGGGTGAGTCTGCAGAGAGTGAGAGAATCTTTTCTCCTAAGAGACATTGACTAGGTAGAAGGGGAAGGCTCTTGTTCAGGGTGACTGGGAAACCACTGTTTGGAAGCCTTGAGCCCTAGAATTCCAGAGTTCTCCACAGGAAGAAGCCAGAGATCCTGTAGGAAACATGTCCTGAGGATGAATGGGGGGCTGAAAGCTGAGTACAGACTTTTCCCTTTCCTCATCTGCATTTGAGAGATCTTTATCTTTCCTTTTTAAAGATCAATGTGCTATATTTCTTTTTTCTGAAGGAACATCCATTAAACCAACAGTGGTTGAGCCTGAGGACAATTCCCCACCATGTCATTAGTCCCCTTGGGGTGCCATTAAGATCCAGTGATATTTTGTGATTCTGTTAACGAAAAGTAAATAGGGACAGTGTCTACTGTGGAGCTCGGGTTTCGAATCCCCAGTCACTGGAGCACAAGTGGTTCACCTCAACTGCCCGTGCTCCCTGCCCTCCTCGACAACGTCTAAGCACTTTCCATGTGTTCTTGCTTCATTCGTTATTTTACTGAATTGTCCAGGGAAGTGTAATACAGTGCTTAGGAAAAAATTCTAGCCAGGCTCCAGAATTACTAATGGAATGATCTTGGGTAAGCTACTTAACTCTCTGAGCCTCAGTTTATTCAGCTAAAATATGGTGATCGTGACACCTTCCTTCTAGGAGTGTGGTAGGAAGGAAGTAGGGTAAGCAGATGAAGCACTTAGCAGAGTCCCAGACACATGGTGAATACTCCTCCAATGCCAGGTATTCTTCGTCAGGAGCAATAACAACCTTCCCAGCAGCTGGGTGCCCTGGGTGTCCTGCTCTTGCTTTCAGGTACAGAAATACACTCCAGCAGGTAGATGAACATGGCCCAAGACCACCCACGCACAGGGTTGGGACAGAAACCGATCTGATTGGCCCCAAAGTCATTGCTCTTTTCCTTTACTCTAGCACTGCCAGGTACAGCATTTTCTTTCAAGTCAGCCACCATTTTGTTGTGGGGCAGCAAGTAAACAGTAAATAAGAGAAGCCATATTTATTTATTTTCGAGAAGCCATATTTATTTACTTATTTATTTATTTTTGAGAAGCCATATTTATTTATTTTTGAGAAGCCATATTTATTTCCTTATTTATTTTTGAGAAGCCATATTTATTTCCTTATTTATTTATTTTTGAGAAGCCATATTTGTTTATTTATTTATTTATTTTTGAGACGGAGTCTTGCTCTGTCACCAGGCTGGAGTGCAGTGGTGCGATCTTGGCTCACTGTAACCTCCAACTCCCTGGTTCAAGTGATTCTCCTGCCACAGCCTCCAGAGTAACCGGGATTACAGGCATATGCCACCATGCCCAACTAATTTTTTGTATTTCTTAGTAGAGATAGGGTTTCACCATGTTGGCCAGGATGGTCTCAATTTCCTGACCTCGTGATCCACCCGCCTCAACCTCCCAAAGTGCTGGGATTACAGGCATGAGCCACCGCTCCCGGCCAAGAAGCCGTATTTATTTATGTACTACTTTTGCAGATTTCAGAACCCCGAGGGACACACATACACACCTCATACACATACAAGCACGCACACACCACACGTGTGCGTGCACACATGGTGGGGGGGAGAGAGTGAGAGAGAGAGAGAGAGAGAGAGAGAGAGAGAGAGAGAGAGAGAGAGAGAGAGAGAGAGACAGACAGATTAGGGTGTTAGGGATGAGGTTAGGGACCACGGAGCCCTTTGTGTTCCCTGGGGCCGGCTCCCGGTGATGAGAAGAAGCTCAAGTTGCTGCAGAGGAGGTGGGAAATGTACATGGTAGGGAAGCTGGGCCAGCCACTGAAGGATCTCTTAGGCCACGGTGAGAATTTCACCATTTTACTTCATGGAAGTATTGAAGGGCTCAAATCAGGAGTGCCAGTTGATCTGAATTATAAAAGGTGGCCCCAGCTGCTTGGTAGAACTGGCATTGGAAGACAGGAGAAGTTGGCAGGAGGGGTGTCAGAACAAGAGTTAGCAGGTGCCTGCTGAATGGTTGAGCCATGCAGATTCAGAACTCAGAAGAGGCCCTACTCTTTGCAATACCTATGCAAACCTTTTGGCCCAAAGTGTGACAGCACATGCTTGGGGTATTTACTCAGTGCAGTTTCATCTCCCTATAGGCCTTCAGCATCCACTCCTGCCCAGTTCCACCTGCACAGACAGGGTTCCTTTCCAGAGGGAGAAGGACTTGCATTGAGAAAGATGTGCTGTCCCGGATGGAGGACACATGGCTGTGCTCGGAGGGCCAAGACAGGATCAGCGAGCAGTCGACAGGGTCCAGGGCACTACTTTCTTTCCCCACATGGTGACAGGTCATAGGACCACAGCTGGCTACCTGTGCTGTGAACACAGGGTTCAGAGGGAGCTCAGCATCACACCAGCCCATGAGTTAGGACAGGAAGTGCAAACCAGTGCAATTACAGCAGTGAAAACCACAGGCAGGATATTTGGGTATACGAGAGCAGTGTCGCCTGGCTTGGACTCCTGCCAGGCCACCTGGGCTACAGTCCCTTCTGGTCTCCAAGGGCCAGCGGATGGTTAGCGATGACAAGCGATAAGGAACTGGGTTTTGGATTGCAGCAGAAAGGGAGGGACAGAGAGTGGTAAGGGAGGCCAAGCATGCTGTTTTGTGCTCAAAGGAGGGAACTGAGGGCTCCTGAGAACAGCTCTCCCTGGAAATGTGGTCTGGGTTAGAGACTCCCCATAGCATCCTATTTAGACAAAGCAAGAGACTGACCCTAGATGCTCTCTCCATCATCGGCAGAGCTGATCTAACCTCTGGGAGTTGCGATTGCATGCCACGCCTTTCTTCACAGCTGGAATGCACTATTCCTCTTCTCATGGGGCTCCAATATCTTTGGATATCTCTGAGTACGTCACATGGTTGTTTTGGGTTTCATGAGTTCAGAGTAACAGCTCCACATATGGAGGCTTGGAAAAGTCACTGAACCTCTCTGGTTCTCCATGCACGAAGGAGAGGATCTCTGTCACAGAGATGTTATGAGGATCAGCCAAGATAATAGGCATAAAGAACTTTGGAAAGTGAAATATACCTGCAAGGTATTCGTGGTATTACTATTACACTAAGACATGTGGTAGGTATATGGCTCTTACACTCCTAGGAGCTTATGGTTCTTGTGTAAGTACCAGAATTACTAATGCTGGCTAAGACTTATAAAGCACTTATTATGCGCCAGGTACTGTTTTCTTTTCTTTTTTTATTGTACTTTAAGTTCTTGGGTCCATGTGCAGATCTAGCAGTATTGTTGCATTGGTACACACATGCCATGGTGGTTTGCTGTCTCCATCCCCCCATCACCTACATCAGGCATTTCTCCCATCAGGCATTTCTCCCATACATCTCCCCAACCTCCCTGCCTCCCGCTGTCCCTCCCCTAGCCCCCCACCCCCCAACAGGCCCCAGTGTGTGATGCTCCCCTCCCTATACCCACGTGTTCTCATTGTTCAACATCTGCCTATAAGTGAGAACATGTGGTGTTTGGTTTTCTGTTCTTGTGTCAGTTTACTGAGAATGATGGTTTCTGGATTCATCCATGTCGCTACTAAGGACACAAACTCATTGTTTTTTATGACTGCATAATATTCCATTGTGCATATGTGCCGCATTTTCCCTGTCTAGTCTATCACCGATGGGCATTTGGGTTGGTTCCAGGTCTTTGTTATTGTAAACTGTGCTGCAGTGAACATACCTGTGCATGTGTCTTTATAATAAAACGATTTATAATCCTCTGGGTATATACCCAGTAATGGGATTGCTGGGTCAAATGGAATTTCTATTTCTAGGTCCTTGAGGATTTGCCACTATCTTCCACAATAGTTGAACTAGTTTACACTCCCACCAACAGTGTAAGAGTGTTCCTATTTCTCCACATCCTCTCCAGCATCTGTTGTCTCCAGATTTTTTAATGATCGCCATTCTAACTGGCGTGAGGTGGTATCTCAATGTGGTTTTCATTTGCATTTCTCTAATGACCAGTGATGATGAGCATTTTTTCATATGTTTGTTGGCCTATAAATGTCTTCTTTTGAAAAGGCCAAGCACTGTTTTTAATGTTTTAAGTATATTAATTCTATCCTCACAATAACTTTACCATATAAAGTGTTATTATCACCATTTCACAGATGTGGGAACTGAGGCACAAAGGGACCAAGTAACTTTCCCAAAGTCAGGCTGCTGGTAGAGTTGGTGCTAGGATCGCATCCAAAGCAGCTGGCTGAGGAGCCAGTGTTTGCCTACCACCCCTCCACATGGCCTACTGAGTGAGAAGATCTACCGGTGGTTTTCAGGATTCCCCATGAGAGCTCTACAAGATGTATGTGTCTAGGTTCAGAGCTCGGGTTGTTAATGACTTCTCCAGCCAGCCAGGGGAGCTCACTGATGAGATACCCAGAGAAGGACACCAAAATTCCCTGGCAAGCCATCGAATGGCTTCCCAAGGAGCAGGCAAGATGTCCTTGCCAGTATCATGCACTGGCACTGGTTCTGGGGTCATGTTCCTCAGGTGACTCCTCAGGTCCCCCACTTTCTAGCAATGCGACATTGGGCAAATGATCTATCCTCTCAAGGTCTCTGCTTCTTCACCTGCCAAATGGGAGATATTGTGGGCTGTGTCATAGCACAGTTGAGAGAATGGAATAAACTGATGTCTGTAAGGCTTGATAGGATGCCTGGCATCAAGTGAGTCAAGGGCTCTACTTTCTTTCCCCTCATGGTGACACGTCATCCAACGATGTCTTGCTTGCTGGGGCTTTGGGAAAAAGTCATTTAATATTGTGAATGTTGTAAGGATGAATTGGATTAAGGCTCTACATGCTCGGAGCTCCTTGGAGGAACTTGTTTCATAAATACCATGCAGTAGGCTAACTCAGAGTGGTGGCATATTCCTGTGAGCATCTTGTTTAGATTTCAGACTCCAGAGAGGAGACATGATGTCTTTCTGCTTCAAAATCTTACCCAGCACAGGGAGCAAGGCAGAATGATGGAAAGAGAAGTTTCATGTATATGATTAACTAGTAGCATAACAAGGGGAACACACATGGTGGCTCTTGGTCCTTTGAGGAAAGTGGCTGCTATCGAGTTCCCAGACAACAGAAGCAGAGCTGTAGGTCTTGGCAAAAAGACCCTGGCCTTGGTCCACTGTTGTGGGTGTGTCTTCAGAACTCCAACTTTCTAGTTAAACACTAACTAGGCCAAGTGTGGTGGCTCACGCCTGTAATCCCAGCACTTTGGGAAGCCGAGACAGGGGGATCACTTGAGGTCAGGAGTTCAAGACCAGCCTGGCCAACATGGTGAAATCCTGTCTCTATTAAAAATTAGCTGGTCATGATGGTGGAAGCCTGTAATCCCTGTGACTCAGGAGGCTGAGGAAGGAGAATCGCTTGAACCCAGAAGACAGAGGTTGTAGTGAGCTAAGATCCTGACATTGCACTCCAGCCTGGGCAACAGGGCAAGACTCCATCTCAAAAAAAAAAAAAAAAAAAAAGGAACACTAAACACTAACTAAACAGTCCACTCAAAACTCCACACTGGAAAAGCGGCTTCAAGGCTTGGGGGTTAACTGGATTTGAAAGACTGGAATGATCACTTATTTGAACTCTATTTGTTGCTTAAATTATTTAGAATATATTTGCTGCCAGGATACTCTGAGTAAGCAGCCCAAGTTAAGAAAATAAATATGTGATTAAGTGAAACAGCACCATGACAAAGTGTGTGAGCAAGTCACCTGCATGTATGTCTGTCTCATTATTAGGCAATCATTTGTCTCCAGATGTTTTCCACATCAGTACTATCTGGTGCTGCTAGGCTGAAGCCAGGTGGGAATGGTTGGTCTACTGGGCTTTTTCCTCTAACAGAGGAAATCAGGCCCAGGTAGGCTCAGAGCCAAGGAACCAAGATTAGAACTCAGACCTCAGTGGTTATAGAATCTACAGTATAGACTAAAAGATAAATACCTGGCTGGTACCAGCTGATGCCAGATAGCTAAAACAGACAGCCAAGACAAAAGAGCAGTATTTTATGGCCCTGGAGAAAAAAATTAAGAAACTGGGGGTGCCATTCAGAGAATCCTAAAGGATTCAGTATGGAAGCTGCCTTAGAAAGCCTCTGGTTCAGAGGTTCTCGCCCTTTTCCTAGCCATGCAAAATTTTGTTTAAAGAATCTGTATGAAAAATCAACAACAATGCAATTGAAGGTCTAGCTGCTTTAAGATGAAGGAAAGGACTTGGCCATGAGACTTTAGCTGTCTCTTTCCTTGCTCTTGAGTAGATTCCACGGAACCTCCAGAGCTCCAGCGTACACAGTTTAGGAAACATCAGATAGTGGAGAAGGTCTTGGGAAATGATGCCAGGGTTTGAATCACTTTCCTTTCTTTCTTTCTTTGAGACAGAGTCTCGCTCTGCCGCCAGGCTGGAGTGCAGTAGCGCGATCTCAGCTCACTGCAACCTACCCCTCCCCGGTTCAAGCAATTCTCCTGCCTCAGCCTTCTGAGTAGCTGGGACTACAGGTGCGAGCCACCATGCCCAGCTAATTTTTGTATTTTTGGTAGAGACAGGGTTTCACCACATTGGCCAGGATGGTCTTGATCTCTTGATCCACCCGCCTTGGCCTCCCAGAGCACTGGGATTACAGGAGTGAGCCACCATGCCCAGCCTTGAATCACTTTTCTCATTTACCAAATGGTAATACTAAAATTGCCATCTTCATAGGCACATTTCATGAGCACATCACAGATGAGCTACTCCACAAAAAGGATTCAGCAGTATCTAGCACAGAGCAAACATTTGATAAACGTCAACTAAAATCATCGTGTATTATATTAATTATCACTTCATCTATTACTAGCTTTGGGATGTTAGGCATTCACTCAACATCTCTGAGCCTCGTTCACCCTCTCTATAGCCTGGGATAATAATACTTACTTTGCCTTGTTGAAAGGAAATTCTAAACAAAGAAGCTTTGCAAATCACTTATCATGGCACCCAGCAGTTTCCCCCTTCGCCATGGGAACTCGAGGTAAAGCTGATATTCCTTCCAGGCATCCTTAGAACAGAATAGGTGACAGCCCTCAGGTAGTATTTTAAAATTTCAGTCTTTGAGTAACATTGTAAAAAACTGGACCCTCCGTGGACACTCCTTCTCTGTGATGGGCCCAGCTTGGCCCTGTTTGATGGTCTTTCTTCTATGTGCTTCTCAGGGAAGGTCCCAGTGGCTCTGCCTCGCTAGCTTTCAGCTCCTGAATCGTGTAGAGGTGGGAGTAAGGGAGAATTGCTGGAAAGCTGGAAACACGGGATCGGGGCCCCTCGAGCCAGGAGCTTCATCTCTCTGGTCCTCACTTACCTGAGCTGAGGCACAGAAAAAAAAATGGCTTAATTTTTGTCCAAGTAACATGTGCATCGTGGGTTAGCAAGAGGGGCTGTGTGCATTTTAACTGTCACTCAGACTCCATGTGATGGAGGTTCTGTCTCAACCCATGTTTCTGTGATCACTGAGGCTGATGGAATGTGGTGAGAATTAAACACTGGCTCTTAGACCTTCTTCCCGGAGACAACACATGTGACTGCCACTCACTTCTCTGCCTGGCCAAGGCAGGTCTCACGTTCATGCCCAAGGGTAGCAAGGGCAGGAAGCACGGCCCAGCCTCTTGTCTGGGAGCAGGAGAACTGTAAATACAGATGCTTCTCAACTTAAAATGGGGCTACAGCCTGATAAACCATGTCCTGAAAATGTCATCAGTCAAAAATGCATTTAATACATCTAACCTACTGGACGTCCTAGCCTAGCCAAGCCTAGTTGAAATGTGCTGAGAACACTGACATTAGCTTACACTTGGGCAAAATCATCAAACACAAAGGCTGTTTTATAATTAAGTGTTGAATAACTCATGTAATTTATTGACTACTGTACTGAAGGTGAAAAGCAGAATGGTTATATGGGTGCTCAAAGTACAGTTTCTACTGAATGTGTGCCACTTTCACACCATTGTAAAGTCAAAAATTCCATAAGTGGAACCATCAAAAGTTGGGCGCCATCTGTATTTCGATGACCAGCAGTCATCGCCGGCATAGACAATGATCAGAGACTACTAGGAGTAAGGGTCAGCAGTGTTGAGGTCTAAGTGGATGACAGTGACAACAGTGACAAATGACAGGTGCCATTTACAGAGCACGGTGAACTCTGTGTCAGGACATCATGTTACCTGTGTCAACTCACTTGATCCTCACACATGGATGAGGTAGGCACTTTTTCTGTCCCCCCTTGACAAAGGTGTGAGCTGAGGCTTGAAGAGAGGAAGTCATTGACACGATGACTTCACAGCCAGGGCGAAGCATCTTTCCATGCTCACCTGAGCAGAGCAATGGTGGCAAATTAATGAAGGAGACATCAAGTCAGAGCTCAGAGAGAGAGAGTCCCAGGATCCTAGGGGAGAAGGAGAGGGCTTGCAAAGAGAAAAATACCTACTGCAACCATGAGTTCAATGGAGAGGAAGCCAAGAGAATTTACACTCAAACACACTTTTATCTGGCTTCCAAGCCCCTGTCAGTGAACCTCATTGGCCAAATCCAGCGAGCATCCAGAAGGCAATGGAGTCCCTCCCTGATTGATAAAGGCCGTCTATGGCAGCCTCCCAGGGTACAGAATTGGATAGAGAAGGATGGAGATTATGTCTGTAGGGGTAGATAGGGAATATCCAGAGGCGTTATACATCTTACTTCCAAACCCAGATTTTTCCGCCACCATAACCTAAATTTTCAGTCATTCTGCTGGAAGAAAATGGTGGTGCAGGTACTATACAGAGAAACACTTAGGAAAATCAAAGCTCTGGGTCCTAAGCTGATACAGTCTTCAGTTCTCAACTGACAAGGAGTTTGGAATGCCTCCCTTTGGAATCATGTGTATATACTATATTTGCACCCATCCTGTGAATACTTCCATATTATTTGTAGTCAAGCTCATCTTTACTAAGCTATTATTCATGAAACCATACCTGCAAACCACTCCCCAACCAAAAAACAAAAAACTAGCAATCCATTTTGGAAAGAATTCTGCTACACATTTGAATGATAGGTAGTGGGAAGTCTGACAAGCTGCACGTTCAAGGTCCCTTCCCAGCAACACTACTATGAATAGACAATGAGAACACATTTGCTTTTCTCCAACAAGCCGGAAGAGCTTATTTCCCCCGTGCAATGAAAAGTCCTATGAATTGGGCCAGATAGCTTGACTGTGATTTATCTGAAAACAACTGTTAAACATTTCAGAAATTAAACTTACTAAAATGTGGAGGAAGGGAGGTTACAGTAGACACTGAGAACAAATATTAAATGTTCCTCTTTTGTGGCGAGGGGCGCGGTGGGGGAAAGGCATTCTTTTTATTGATTCCATTCTTTGATTTGATGAGGATTTATTGTTGTGCTTTTTACTTGCATGGGAGATATTCAGTGCCGAAAAAACTGGCGTTTTCACATCCAGGAAAGTTTGCACGGGACACAGCCTGCCCCGTGGAAAAGACAGCCTGCACTGGGTTAAAAAAGCAATACTATTAGCTTGTCTAAATGGAACGTATCTGACACACCAGGTTTTAAGCTAAGTGCTTCTAATCATTTATTTCATTTATTCTCCACAACAAGCTCAGGAGCTCAATAAACTTATTGTTCCCATTTTGCAGATTAGAAAACTGAGGTACAGCGAGATTAAGTTAGTTGCCTGAGATCCCACAACTGGTAAAAGGGAAAACTGGAATTCATACCTCAAGCTGTTTGACTTCAGAAACGCCACTCACAACCAGTTTGCTAGATTCCCTCCTGTGTATTTTTCCTTCAATTGCACAGTAACTTCCCAAATGCTCGACTGTCTACTACCCTCCAGGAGCAGCTTAGGAAGTCAGCACATCTGTTATCTCAAATCCTCATGGCAACTCCGTAAGATGATTCTCTTTTCATTGTTCTCATGCTCCAGTTGGGGAACTTGACACTCTGCAAGGTTTTGTGACATGCTTTCGGCCACATAGCTAGTTAGCTGCAGAATTCAAAATCTTGTTTCCGTGGCTCTAAAACCTGTTCCATCTACTGTGACATGGTGCCTCTAAGCTACTGCTGAAGTGAACAGTCAGTATCCGGCTGCTGATGCCTGGAGCAAGGAGCTGTCGGCCAGGCTTTAGGGGTCTGGTCTATTCTTCACCCTGGTGAGGACCAGTGTGCGAGTGTGTGCTTGCACACTCCCCGTGCACACGTGCATTCATGCTCACAGCATTGCTGCTGGTGCTTACAGGTACATTTATGCACAGTGGGAAAAGGTGAAAGGCGCTCCCTCTGGGCAGACATAGCTCTGTGGTCACGTGACTTGAGGAGCAGTCAGCCCCTCTGTGTTACAGCTCAGCCTGTCTCATGCTTCTCGACGTCCGCAGCCCCCCGGATGGACGCGCGTGCCTGTAAAGGCGTAGAGCACGTGTGGAATGCCCTGGGCCCTGTGAGACCCAGCCTGGGAACACACCTCCATCCATCCTCATCCGTTGGAAGACTGAAGTCAATACCAGCAAACCCAGACTTTTTCCCTCCACAAAACCTGACTTGGGCACATCTGTTTCTTTATTATGTTTTTGCCATTATTTTCTTCACATTTGAATATGGATGATCTGGGAGCTATTAAACAGTTGTTTTCATAAACGGCACACCCTCACCTTGCTAGGATTCATAATGAGCTCCCCAACTGCCGGGCAGAAGAAGGTTTCTTCTCAGAAGAGAATCGGCTCAGAGGGTGAACTGGGAGTCCAAGTGGAGCGGCCATTTCTCCCCTAATAGGACACCTGGAGATGGGCCTGGATTCTGAAACCCAAGCTGTCTTTCCACCTCAAGAGCCCTTGATCACATCTGCTCCATGGAATATGGAACCCACTTCTGTGCTGGCCTAGGATTGGACCCCCAACACCTAAAGCTCATGTGCAGACGGACAAAGCTGGAAGGTTCATTTTCTTCAACCAGAGACCAGTACCCTGAGCTGGGTTGAAAATGGTCTGGAAATTGACTTCGTGAAGAAACGATTGAGAAGTTGAAAGGGACTCTGCCTTAAGATGAAGAGTCTGGGAGGCCCGGGGAACCGGTACTGAAGGGCAAGGCTTGCCTGTTTTTTGTGCCTCTAGCTTAGATCCAAGGGTAGAGGAGGAAAGATCTTTCAAGATAAAGACAGACATTGTCATTCAAAGAGCTGTGGGATTATGAAGCAGACTGTCTCGACAGGTAGTGAGTTCTCTATCACAGGGAATAATCAAAAAGAAGCCATCACAGGGAATATTGGAGAAGAAATTCATGTACTGAGTGACAGGTTGGAGAGATGACTTCTCAAGTCTGTCCCCCTGAGAAGTTGAATATATAACAGAGCCGCAGTCTGGCCAAGTGTGAATCTGTGGCTGCTCTTTTGCCGCAGCTAATCAAGGTGGCTTATGTTTACAGACCACAGCAGAGGCAAATATTTAGAACTTATGACCACGAGCTCTGAAGCTAGATGGAGCTGAATTCCAGTGTTGGTTCTAGGGTGAGCTAGTGTGGCTCTGGGCGCATTTATTGATTTTCTCTGAGCCTCAGTTTCATCTTCTGTAGGTTGGGACTTGCCTATCTCACAGGAAGTTTTGCAGACTCAATGGCCTGCTGAATGCCGAGCGCTGAGCACTCAATAAATGGCAGAGATCTATTGTACCTTATGTATGGCAGTAAGTGCCAGGATCGGACTGCTGGGAAGCCGATAAGATGCTTCTTGAGTGTGTAACACGGCACACATCTCTCTGCTGGCTCTAAATGCATTCTATGTCTTCCTTATTTTTGAAATTAAAATTTGTTAAATGCAGCAATGTTTTTACTGTCAATAAAGATGATAAAACTTTCCTGGGTAGTCTGGCCTTTTCAGAAATAAAGACCTGCATTTGTTACTATTTATATTCGTATTTTGGACTGTCACATAAGTCAACTCAGACCTTCTCTCTCTATTTCTCTCTCTCTCTTTCCGTCTTTCTCTCTCTCTCTTATATCACATGCACACAAATACTAGTATTTTTAAAAATATGTTCCCTTGGCTAAGAGAATGAGGTCTTGGGGGGATCTTTTCTTTTCTTCTTTATTTTTTTGAAACGCCTTTTCGGGGTTGGCATGACATTAATAAAAATAATAAAGGAGAAGGTTTGGAGGGAAAAGGTAAATAAGGCAATTCATACATCATCTGCAAGAGACACAGAAGTAAGGCAGAGAAAAATCACCACCCCGCGTTGTGCACGGGGAGATTCTCATGAGTCAGCTCGTTTGCTGCTTTCTGGCCTCCCAGCTGCCACTGCTGTGGGGTTGACTGTATCTACTAGGTGCAGGGGGCCAGTTTTGGAAACTGCTCATAATTATTTGGGCTTCTTTTCTGCAACTGGTGCTGATAGAGCCATCTCCTTACATATAGCAACTTAAAATTTAGAAGAATCCCTCTCTGTCTCAACCACACACATAGACACACACACTTGCACACACTTGGACAGTGGTGACCTTGGGGACTGCACCTGCATGCAGAAATGACCAGATACCCAATGCTTGGGGCCTAGCACAAAATGAGAATGTGGAGGCTCTTGTTCAAAATTATTAAAATTTCAAGACAGCCACAGCAGAGCATTCAGGGTGTATGGGACTTAATCAGTGCCATGTCCCCTTTGAGGGCACAGGTCACAGGCTCATGAAACTGTCCCTATTGTGTGCCTTTTTTTTTTTTTTTTTTTTTTAGACAGAGCATTGCTCTTGTTGTCCAGGGTGGAGTCCAGTGGCGTGATCTCTATTCACTGCAACCACCTCCTCACAGGTTCAAGCGATTCTCCTGCCTCAGCCTCCCAAGTAACTGGGATTACAGGCATGCGACACCATGCCCGGCTAATTTTGTACTTTTAGTAAGGAGACAGGGTTTCTCCATATTGGTCAGGCTGCTCTCGAGCTCCCGACCTCAGGTGATCCACCTGCCTCGGCCTCCTGAAGTGCTAGGATTACAGGTGTGAGCCACTGCGCCTGGCCTATTGTGTGCCTTTTTTAGGTCACAAGCCTTGTGGGTATGACAATAAGGAGACCCCAAGGTGGCTTTCTATTGTCCCTTTGATCAGCAGCTGCCTTAAAGGTGAATGCAAATGAAACAGAACCTTCCATTCTGGAACCCAAACTGTGCCTTCGCTCTGGAAGGCCTGGGAGGAAGCGGAGGCTGTTCTGAAGAGTGGGGAGATAGTCCCCAGCCTGCTGGGAGATACCACACCTCCAGGACCAGTTAGAGAACCTCATTAAAACCTCAGAATTAGCGTTACAATGAGAGGATTCCCGAGAAACAGTCTCTCTTCTAGTGGCCGCGTTTTTCGAATGTGAGCAATGAAGAAGCCAAGAGGAGGGAAGGTGTTCAGTAAAAATAGTTCATATTTATTGTGCTCTTTGCTGTGGGCTGACGTGCTTCTAAGCGCTACATGTGCATTTAACTCGCGGTCAATGCAGAGGATAAACACAGTTATTATACCCATTTTATGAAGGAAGAAACTGAGGCATAAAGTTCGATAGCTGTCTTGCAATTGCTGAGCTGGTAAATGGCAGAGCTTCTTACAAAGCTGATTGCAGAGACTTTGTTACTGTTCTGCCACATCCAAAGCGATTCAGGGGCGGTCCCTGGTTCCTGCGGCAAAGTTAGGATACCGTCCCCTGTCCTTCAGCTGTCAGTGCCATCCCCGGGGTTTTCCGCTGTTGCCTTTCAACCCAGGCGCTCCGTGAATTCAGGATGAAGATCTCTCTGCCAAGTGACTTCTCACCAGGAGACACAGAAGAGGCATTGATAAGACGAGGCTCATCAGAGCCTAAGAAACAAAGTAAGTTGGCTTCTTTTGTGGATGACAGTGGAGCGATATCAAAACCAGGCCTAAAAAAGCACACATCCCCAGAGAAATTGAGGGCTAGGCAATTCCGTGCCAGCCCTGGGCCCCCACTGTGGATGAATTACACACTCAGGCCAAGGTAACGCAGGCCTTGGCCAATATCCCCAGGTCTTTCCTGCCCTGGGCTGGCCCAGACCCAGCCCTCTCCAGCCAGGAATGGGAGGGTGGGTGGGAGGCAGGAGAGGGCCACATCAGAGCTGGTCTCTGAGCCCCAGCACGGCCTCGCGTTCCATCCAGCAGGGGCGCCGCTGCCAACACGCTTGCCAGCCAAGCTGTGTAAACATTTGAGCTCTTCTGGCACAAGCTGGCAGCAGAGGGGGAAGAGACAACGGCTCCTCGTCCCGGGACTGGATGTGGGGATGTGCCCTGCTTCTTGCGGCTTTCCTCCCTCACTTCGCTCGGCTGTCCGTCACAGCCACAGCCGGGAGGGTTTCTCCACTTCCCCTTTGCAAAGGGGAGTCCTATTTTTATTCTGCTTCTGCTTCGAACACCAAGGGTTTGCTCTTGTCACTACCACGCCTCGGAGATGGTTTCACCAAGGTAGCAAAAAAAGCCAAGTACCTTCAGCAATGCAACCCACATGTGTCCGGGGTGAAAGCCCCGAAGGGGACAAATAGAGACGTAGGTATCAAGGGTAAAGCGGTAGCTCTCATGAATTTTAGTTATTATTTTTTAATTGAGGTGAAATTCACTTAACATATAGTTATCTGGCTTAAAGTATACAACTCGTTGGCCTTTAGCACTTTCAGTGTCAGGCAGCCATCACCTCTTTCTAATTCCAAAACATTTCCCCCCTTCCAGAGGAAGCCTCATGCCCATCAGGAGTCACGCCCCATTCCCTCTCTCCCAGCCTTGGCAACCATCCATTACTTCCTGTCTCTATGGATTTTCCTCTTCTCGACTCTTCAGAGAAATGGAAACCTACAATACGTAGCCTTTCTGATGTGCCTTCTTTCACTTACCAGAACGTTTTTGAGGTCCATGCGAGGTTTTGGTTTGGGGACAAGATTTTCCTTTGTGTAGTCTGTGCTATATGTCATTTACTTCAAGTGAGTATAGGGTAGGAAAGTGGGCTCTAGTTCTGGCTGGAAAGGCACATTCGGCAGGGGGAGGTGAGGAGTCTTTGATGAAGAGCAGGTGCAAAGAATGTGTTGGAGAGGCACGCAGAGGCAGTACTGCTGTGCAGCACCCTGAGGCTGGCAACCGCAGGAGCTGTTACACTCTAGGCATGAAGGAGTGACCTACACCCAGGAGGAGAGAGGCCCATGGAGAAAGTGGAGACCCTGTAGGGAGGGAGGGAGTCAGGGAAATGAATACCTCATTTTACTCTGCTGCCCGCCTCCTGCGAGGACTCCCCATTGGCCAAGTCCAACAAGAAGCCAGAAGTCCTCAGAGGTGCTGAGCCAATCCAGACACTGTGGCAGCCTCCCTGGGTGAGGCAGATTTGCTCAAGGGAGGGCAGTGGATCTGGAAGGGCAGAAGTGTCCCCTGCACAGTGGCTCAGGGCTTGCTCTGAATGACTCCCCGCTCCATCCAAGGGCTGCTCCCATGCTGTGCCTTCTTCCTCCCCCATGGTGAAGACTCTGTTCTTCCAGCCTTTGTTACTGCTGCAAATCTGGTCCTTAAATCCATCTCTCCTGCTCTGCTCTGACCCACTGTCTTCTCATGCCGCAGGACTGGGGCTGTCACCAAATAGGCCCTTTCCTCCCACTTAAAAAGAATGGGATTTTCATGAAACGCAAGTCTAATTTTTTAAGGTAATGACAATGAGGTATTTTATATATGTTCATAATAGAAACATACAAACCTCAACAGAAGAAAATGCTTATGAATACTAAAGAAGATGAAGCGTTTGGCAGCTCTGACTGCAGGGACTTACATGCTTATCGGTTGACTTACAGAGATTTTCCAAACACATTTTTGAGTAGAAAAGCAAGGCACAGAGACGTAATTAAACATGTGGTTTACTTTTAAATAAAACTCTAGTGGTACATACAAACAGCAAAGGTCGACCGATAGGAAGAAAGATAGCTATTTTTATAGATTTAATTTATTAGAGCAGTCTTAGGTTTGCAAAAGGACTGAGTACAAAGTACCCAAGAGTTCCTCTTCACCCTTCTAAGTCTGATGTTGGGATTTCTTTGGTTCCAACCCTTCATTTATGTCCAATCCCACTGAAAATAAAATCCAAATTTCTTATCATGGCCTATAGGGCTCTTTCTGATCTGGCTGCTTCTCGGATCTCCTCCCCATCCCTCTTCTTCCCTCCCTCAGTGGCAGTGTCATTGGTTCCCTTGCTATTTCATCAGCCAGCGAGACCCTCAGCAGCTCAAACAGACCCATGCCCCTCCCTCTAGGTGCACCATGCCCACAGCACGAGTGTTGCCTCAACACAGTTCCATCCAGCCCCTCCCAGAAGGGTGAGCTGTGCCTCTGGGTCCCCATCCTGGCCTTCCTCTCTGTCCCCTCTGCTTGGTCCTCCACTTCACTATCCTCCTTTGTGTCTCCCGGCCCTTGCTGGTGTCAGGTCTTCCCTACATTCTCTCTGCTATGCATGATTCCAGTGTCCCATGCAGAAGAGCCTCACCGTTTACGGGTGCTGGGCTAGGGGTCTTCAGCTGCTGCTTTGTTTGTCAAAGATCCTAAGAGATATTGGTCATGGGAACAGACTCTGAGGTTGAGCTGCTGTCTGTTTAAACTCTGGGTCCGTCCCCCAGGAATTAAAAAATCATGGGCAAAGGTACCCAAGGTGTTGGACTTTGCTGAGTCTCAGTTTCCTTAGCATTAAAATGAGGCTACAGAAGGCACCCATTTCAGATGTATATCCTGAAAATGGAATGCTCAAGGAACGGACTTGGGATAGTACCTGGTTACAGAGTAAATATTCAGTCGATTTTACCTCTTTAGGCTCTTATTAATCCAACTCCAAGAAATTTTTCTTACTGCATTTTTCACTTTAGGGGATTGAATTATACTGCTAAGTAGGAGAGACATCCTTCCTTGTAGCCTAGGAAAAAAATGATGTCTTCCCCTCCCTCTTCTTTTCCTCCTTTTCTCCTTTCCCCTTCTCTTCTTTGGCTCCTTCTCTATCTCCCTCCCTCCCTCCCTCCTTTCCTTCCTTCTCTCCCTCCTTCCTTCCTTCCTTTTTTCCTTTCTCTTCCTCCTATCAATAGTTCTGTGTGTTGGGTGTGCAGATTTTGTCTGCCATGTCCCAAGTTCTCCCACATTCCGGTACCTGCCATGTGAATATCTCTTGCTTCTTTTCTCATGAGTGCATTTTCACCCCAGTTCCCTATCCCCATGGCCTCCTGGCCTCAGGCCTTCCAGCCCTGCAAGGGATAGTTTGGCCACAGGAATGCAAGACATAGACCCCAGTGGTCTCACTTTACTTGTCCTGATGGCCACCTTGGCAATACTTAACAGCCCTGATTTACCATCAGGCCCTGAGACCAGTCGCGGCTCCCTCAGTGATGCACCTCTCAGGACATGAGGTCTCCATTGTCTCCGGTCCCTGTGTCCTGGGAGTGGCTGTTTGTCTTAGTGCTATGGTGTGGACAGGAAGCAAGCGCTTCCGGACATACTGGTGATCAGAGGACTCTTCCCCTAGGAACAACGGGTCCCCTTTTCTGTGGCCTTTTTATAAGTTTTAATCTTCCTCCTTTGACAGACTTCCCCCCTCTCGCGTGACTGAAGGACGAGGACAAACCAGCCTCACAAAATGTGTGAAACCCTTCAAATTGTCACCTTGGAGTAGAAAAGCCCTTGCTACTTCGTTGCCCCCTTGTGCTGTAGAGGAGAACTGGGACGGAGAATGAAATCTGTAATCCAGATTTCCAGATTACACTTTGAATTGTGTTTTTTGGCTGGTTTTCAGAAAAGAAAAATGTCAGTACTTGACAAAGTTTTGTTAAGCAACAATACCTTCCACCTGTTTTCCTCCTACTTGGAATTTTTAGTTTAAGAATGAGTAAATAAAACAACTTACCTTGTAGGTAAAATGTGTGTTTGAAAACATAGCTGAAGACAGAGGTTCCCAGTCATCCTTAGGGTTTTGTTTTTCTAAAATGTAAAAAGAGCTATAAATACTTGAAGATGATCATACTCCAAGAGGGCAAATGTGACAACCCCAAAACAGAATTGGACACCCCTGAGAAACAATAATGACTCCACACTGTGTGCATGTGTGTGTGTAGGTATGTGTGTGAATGTGTGTGTTTACACAAGGCATTCATTCAAGTCATAGCCTTGTAGTCAGGGGAAAAGACATGAGGAAAAGGCATATTGTCCCCTCCAGCAAGAAAAATTCTCTACTTCAATTTTCATTTTATATCCATCTATCTATCATCTATCCATCCATCTATCATCCATCTGCCCATCAAACATAAATTCATCCATTCATTCATTTATCCATCCATTCATCTATCCATCCTCCATCTGTTTATCCATCCGTCCATTCATCCACCATTCCATTCATCCATCCATCCATCCACCCACCATTCCATTTATCTATCCATCCATCTATCCATCCATCCACCATTCCATTTATCCATCCATCCATCCACTCAAGTAAGAAGTATTGGGTAATTGTTCTGTGCCACACACTGTGTTACATGGGACTCTCATCTCATCTTCACAGTAATCCCAATAAGGTACTTGTTTTTTGTCTCCAAAATAAGAAAGCACAGGCTCAAAGAAGTTAGTAACTTGCCCAAGTTCTGCAGCTATAAGAAGTTGAACTGGAATTCATTGTGACTAGCTCCAAAGCCTGAGCCCCTTCTGTTATATTATGCTTATCTGAGTGATGGGGAGAGGTGGTGGGTGTCAAGTGGAGGCTGTTAGCTCTAAGGAACAAAAGGGGAGGGGAACTGATGACTCATTAGGCCTATTGGTTTGGTTCTCCTTCTTTCTAAAAGGGTTTCAAATATCTTGGCTTAAATATATGTAAACTCAGCCTACAGTATAACAGCAAAGTCAAGATGGCCCAAACAGAAGGTGAAAATTCACATTTGAACATTTAATTTTAGGTAATACCCTCTGGCAGGCAGTATTTAAAATAACATGAGTGGAAGAATTTATGCTTTCTTGAAAACTGTGAGGACGGGAGAAATTTGGGGATATTTACTGTGCTCCTGCAATGTAACAACTAACATGTTAGAGAAAGAAGTTACGGATTTAATAGTTTTATCTATTAATATTTGGCCTAATTCTATAAGTGGTTTATAGGATATAGTGACTACTCAATGCTTAAGAAATCACCAAAAAAGTAAAAATAAAATAATGATGGGGCCGGCCGCAGTGGTTCATTCCTGTAATCCCAGCACTTTGGGAGGCCGAGGCTGGCAGATCATGAGGTCAAGAGATCGAGACCATCCTGGCCAACATGGTGAAACCCCATCTCTACTAAAAATACAAAAATTAGCCAGGCATGGTGGCACATGCCTGTGATCCCAGCTACTCGGGAGGCTGAGGTGGAAGAATCGCTTGAACCCAGGAGGCAGAGGTTGCAGTGAGCCGAGATTGCGCCACTGCACTCCAGCCTGGCAACAGAGCAGGACTCCGTCTCAAAAAAAAAAAAAAAAAAGATGGAATTGCACATTATAAAAGGAGGTCAAGACTAGGGAGTAACTCTAAGGCAGAAGCATGGACCAAACAATTCAGTGCAGGTGCTCTGACTGGGCCACACAATTAGCTCTGAGCTTCCTGATGACCAAAGTAAAAAGGGAAGCAGATCAGCCATGTGATTTTTCTTGTCCAAGAAGAGAAAGCAAAGCAGTTCCTATGTAGGAAGGATGAACAGGAGTTCACACTCTGGAGAGCAAAGTGAGAGAATCCAGCCACAATGGAATCCACAAAAATGATCAAATGAAGGCAGCGTGGCCACTGATTTCAGTCCAGTAGGGAAATGTGTCTCAAAGGAAAGAGAAGAGATTTTAAACTGGGGATGGTAGTGGCTTAGGTTCTCAGTCTTTAAGAATTGCACGTACTTTAATTCTGTAGTAAACTGTTTTAATTACCAAAATTTTAATAAAACTCTTAGAAAACCTAAGTCCTTTTGAGTAAAAATTTTAACTCATCTAATGACGGTCGCTTTGTGGTTGTGGCAGGTGTATCAAGGGATTTAACTGCTTAGCATTGTTTCTGGAGCAGTGTAGACACTCAATAAAAACGTGTTGAGTGAGTGAATAAAATAGAAGCAAGGTGATTGTTGAGCAAAGAGAAACAAAGGACGAACTTAATGAAATCTTGGGTATTCTTCATTCAAATTCAGAAATAATTGATTTCTGATCTTGTGCCCAGCCGCTAAACTAAGCTGCCCTTCTTAACAACTTAATACCTTGAATTTGAAGCCCCAGGCTCTTCTGCAATGCCAGTACTTGAGAACGTTAGACACTTGACTTGTTTTTGCTTACTTTGACCCAATTCCTTTGATACAAGCAGGTAGCTTTTGAATCACCATTATTGAGGTATAATTATATATACTAAGATGTGGGCAGTTTCAGTGTACAGTTTGATGAATTTCGTGAGTGGATTACCACATGTAAATGCCATGTCAAAGAAGATAAAGAATATTTCCATCACCCTAGAGGGTTTCCTTAGATTATTTTTCTTTACAGTTAATCCCCTAGGACTCTCCACAGGCAACCCCTGATTGAGCTAATGAGTCTTTTTTATTCTTTTTTTTTTTTTTTTTTTGAGAAACAATGTCTGATTCTATTACCTAGGCTGGATTGCAGTGGTGTGATCTCAGCTCACTGCAACCTCCACCTCCTGGGCTCAAGCCAGCCTCTCACCTCAGCTTCCTGAGTAGTTGAGACTACAGGTACAGACCACCATGCCCAGCTAATTTTTGTATGTTTTGTAGAGACAGGGTTTAGCCATATTTCCCAGACTGGTCTTAAATTTGTGAGCTCAAGCCATCCACCCACCTTGGCCTCCCAAAGTGCTGGGATTACAGGTGTGACCCACTGTGCCTGGTCTGATGAGTCTTTAGTCTGCTTTTCATGTTGTTCTGAAAGTTAAGAGTGAGGTGAAACAGAAGCTTTAAAAGTTTTGAGGCTACTTGTTAAGTCTAATGCTCTTATTTTAGCCATGGGTAGACTGAGGCCAGCAGGCTTCTGCTTGGCTAGTCAATGGTGAGGCTGGTGGAAGTAGCCAGGCCTCAGGAGTCATGCTCTTTCCACTGTATGTACCTTTCTGAGGCCTTCTGGCTGTCACCAACAAGAGGCTCTTGAGAGGGTACTCAGCTAGGAGAAATAGATGACACATATTCATTGAAGTTAAAAGTCACAGTGGCGGTGAAAATTATTCTGAATTATCCTCAGAATTATTAAGAAAATGATACCCTTAAATAAATGTTTGAAAGAAATGAGTTTTGTTGGAAATAATACCTCACAGCCACTTCTCAGAAGTCCAAAGACTGAAGCAAATTAAGAGGTGCCCTTCAAGCAGTTGGGGGGAAAAACACAGAGTTCCTAATAAATATCTCACCAATCCAATTATAACATTCAAATCAAGGAGAGAAAATGCAGTATCAAATGTAATGGAAGTTTTCTTTCCCATTGAAAACACAGCCTGCTTCTCATTGTCCGGTGCCAAAGGGGATTTCAAAGTCAGCTTTTCTAGGTGAGGGGGAAAATGCCATGTAAATCAAAGTGAAATAATCAAATTTTTTCTGGTGGAAATAACTTAGTTGTTTGATGTAATTTTGACACTCAGCATAATTTCAGTGTCAACATTGAAGTTAGGGGATCGGGCTGTCTCTGTGAGATTTGTGTAATAAGAATTTACCAATCAGGAAAATTTAACATAGACTTTGAATGCAATGTGGCCTTCTGCATTTTGGTGTAAAATAAAGACTTCTGCTAGATTCACTGCCAATAGAAAGGCAGAAAAGACCTGTTGCCTGTTCTGGGGGGTTGACTGGTGTCCCCCCAGAATAATTTATGTCCCCGCAGAAGCCCAGAATATGAATTTATTTGGAAATAAGTTTGTTGCCGATGTAATTAACTAAAGTGAGGTTATACTGGATTAGGGTGGATCCTGAATCCAATGGCTGATTCTCTTAAAAGTGGGGGAGCGGCACTTTGGGAGGCCAAGGTGGGTGGATCACAAGGTCAGGAATTTGAGACCAGCCTGGCCAACATACTGAAACCTTGTCTCTACTAAAAATACAAAAACTTAGCCGGGTGTGGTGGCACCTGTAATCCCAGCTATTCGGGAGGCTGAGGCAGGAGAATCACTTGACCCTGGGAGGCGGAGGTTGCAGTGGGCTGAGATCATGTCATTGCATTCTAGTCTGGGCAGCAGTACAAGACTCCATCTAAAAAAAAGAAGAGAGTGAACACAAACAGAGACACGGAGAGAAAAGAAGGACGTGACAATCCTTCAAGGAGGCAGATGCTAGAACGTCGTAGACAGAAACCAAAGAACACCAAGGATTGCTGGCAACCACCAGAAGCCAGGACGAATGCTTGGGGCGGTTTCTCAGGGTCTCCAGAGGGAGTATGGTGACACGTTAATTTAGGACTTTTAGAACTGGGAAGGAGTACATTTCTCTTGATGTAATCCACCTGTTCCGGGCTTCCTTTATGGAAACCCTAGGCAACAAATGCACTAGTGTTAGGTGAGATCTTTTCTGCTTAGAGAAGCGAGAGCCAGCCCGTGATCAGGATACAGCAACACCAATATATACGGCAGTGAATTTTCCCTAATAGAGAAACTGGGCTTTCAGGATTTTGAGTCAGCGGTCAAGATTCTTCCTAGCACCCTTTGAGAAGGTCTATGTACATGTCTCATCCAGTGAGTGAGAGGCAGAAGCCTCCATGAGTCTCAAAGCTTCCAGCAGGAAGTCAGTCTGCTTCCCTACTGATGCTGTTTTTACTCTTCTAGTAAAAAACCACTATTGTGCTGACGCCATGTACCTTCCCAGAGACAAGTCCCAGAGCGCTTCCCAGGGAGCATGCTCTGAGCCCTAGAGAGATTAAATGGAGGGAACTTCGGGTACTTTTTCTACCTAGAGCTACCCAGCCTCTTGGCAAGATGGCTCATAATCTCTCCCCTGGTGTGAACAAACAGTGGCTTAGAGAGAAGAAGAAGTAGGATGGCTGGAGGCAGGGGAACTTCCATGACAAGCAACTACTGGGGTATGACACATGGTGTCTGTCCTTCTGCAGGCAGAGGTCTTGTGGAGGCTTCTGTCTAGGTCACCATAACCCAGAAGGCTGTTATGCAGACAGAGGTTTCTCTAACCCCAGAGGCGTATACCACCTAGCAGGCAGCAGCCTACTAGGAGAGGGCAGATGGGATTATTGCTCACTGTTCCTTATTCTCTCTCTAAGATTTAGCTTTTGCATTAAATTCTGGTGGCTGCTGTAACAAAATACTACAAACTGGGTGACCTAAACCAATAGTAATTTATTCTCTCAAAGTTCTAGAGGCCAGAAGTCTCAAGCTGAGGTGTCAGCAAGGTCGTGGATCTTCTGGAGGCTCTAGGCAAAGGTCCGGTCCTTGCCTCTTCCAGCTCTGCTGGCATTCCTTGGCTTGTTGCTGTATCTCTCTCTTCTGTGTTCTTGTCACCTTGTCTATGTGTCTGCCCTTAAATTCCCTCTGCCTCTTTCTTACAATAATACATGGGACTGCATTTATGGTCAGCCTGAATAATCCAGGACAAACTCCTCCAGATCTGTAACTAAATCACAAATTGTATCCGATAAGATTCTCATTTGTAGATTCTAGGGATTAGGACATGGACATGTGTTTTTGAAGAAGTGTCTTTGTCTTTTGAGGTTGCTAAAACAAAATACTGGGTAGCTTATAAACAACAGAAATTTATTTTTCACAGTTCTGGCGCTGGGAAGTCTATAATCAGGGTGCCAGCCTGTTTGGTGTCTGCTTAGGGACCACTTCCTAGTTCAAAGATGGTGCCTTCTAGCTGTGTCTTCATATGGTGGGAGGGACAAGGCAGCTTTTGGGGGCCTCTTTTTATAAAGGCACTATGCCCATTCATTGTCACCCTTCTCATGACCTAAACACCTCCCAAATCTCCACCTCTTGATAGCATCACATTGGTGATTAGATTTCAACCTGTGAATTCTAGGGGAATGTAAACATTCAGACCCTAGCAGGAAGCCACCCTTCCACCCACTGCAGCTTCTTTGCCATGTGCTTTTGCAGTGCCTCTCCCTGTGGTAGGTGGAGTTGTCATTGAGAGTTCGTACATCTCTGCTCACTCCTGCCACCACGCCATGAGATGACTGTGTCCCAGATGTTGGTATTGCAGATACTCCTTCATTCTGTGATGAGCATGAGACTCAAAAGGAGCAGACCCAACTTGACCTGCAGCTTGGAACACAGCTGGTGCAGCCCAGTCTCAAACAAGGGTGCTAGCAATAGATGCTTGCTATCATACTTCACAGAGATCTGGGGGATGGTTGTTACTGCAGCAAAGATGAATAACACAATGGAGACTGCAAGTTGGCTTCAATGACTCATACAATGACGACTGCAAGCAGGCTCTGAAATACTTCTGAGCCTTTGATTAATAATCCCCCTGAAATGTCTGTGCTACTTTGTCTATCTAGGGAGTGCTTCCTACTCTCCTCTCTGTAAAAAGTCTTAAAACATCCAGATGGAGATCCATAATTCCTTGCTACACATCTGTCTTGCCTGCTAGACTGTCCTAAGAGTCAAGGATGGTGCAGAAGTGTCTCTATATACTCCATGCCTAAGGAGCGGTTTTATGAATGGATGGATTCACAAATGCATAAGCAAATTACCAGAGTATTCTTAACTTCCAAGGGCTGTAAGAGAAAAAAGCAGCACTTGCATACTGGGCTAGGGTGGCATCGGGGTTATGTTATGTGCAAGGGCTTTGGAGACAAACTCATGGGTTTGAATCCCAGTTCTTCCACTCACCAGGCATGTGAACTGCAGTTAGGTGACTAACGTCTCTGTTTCCGTCCCTGTATGCAAAATGGGGGTACTAATAGCCTCCGCCTCAAGGGTCTGGTATAGAACTTGGCACAGTGTTAGTCACCAGGTAACCACAATCTAAGCCTGGAGCAGGCAAAGTGTAGCCCACAGGCCAGCGCTAGCCTGAAGCCTGTTTTCCCGTTGCCTACAAGCTAAGAATGACTTTTGCAAAATTGTTGAAAACAAATTTCTTATAAGGATATTACTTTATCACACATACAGATTATGTGAAATTCAAATTCTAGTGTCCATAAGTAAGGTGTTGGTGGAACCAGCCATCCCCACTTCTTGACATACTATGTATGGCTATTTCTCTGCTACAATGATCAGAGCTGAGAAGCCACAATGGAGACTACATGGCCCTTTACAAATAAAGTTTGCTGCCTCTTGATCTAAGTTGTTATAATCTATGGTTATACTTAGCAAACGTGCCCAAGTGCTGGAGCTAAGACACCAGCATTTCCTTTCCACCCAGCCACACCTCAGTAAGCCAGTTTAATGATGATTTCTGCGAAAGAGTCTTTCATCTGGGTGCAAGGACAGGAGGGAATGGAAAGTCACACTTTCTTCATCTCCTCTCCCTTTATTTTTATAATCTCTGTGCATATCTTGTTACTCTCAGAGTGATGCCTTCTGGTCTCTAGAACTGGGAGAGCTCAGAGGAGAGGTCATGCCAGAAGACTAGCAAAATACGTAAGTCAATACGAACCAAAAAAAAAACCAGATAGGTGAGCAAGGAATCGCAGGATTCAAGGGTGCCATGTTCACCACAGTCTGAGCTTTTTCTGATTTACTGGGAAAAATTCAGAGGCTTTCTTTTTTCTGCTTCCTTGTCTCTTCCAATTACTTCATTAACGTACTCAACAAATCATGAGCAAGCATTTATTTAGTGGTCATTATATGCCAAGGATTGTGCTGGTTGCTGGGGTTCAAGCAATGACCAGGATGAACCTGCAGGTCTAGACCTCACTAAATTCCTGGTCTTGGGGTCACTGCAGACCCAAGAGGCATGTGGGGTGAATGAGGTGTGTGGGGTGAATGAGATAAAGGCATCTCTTCCTGCTGGCAGAGTTTGTGGCATGGCAAATTTGAAAAGAGCTAGGTATAGGCCTAGTTTATTTCCTCGGTCAGTGACCACGTGCAGTGCACAGCCAGCACAACTGTGCATAGCAGCGCTGCTGGGTCTCATGGGAGGCATTCGCAGCTAAAAGGGGCAGAGAAAGCAGGCAGGCGGAGGGGTTGAGGAGAGTTGAGGGGCGTACTTGGCAGCATTTGATCCGTCCTTGTAAAAAAGGGTGCCTTCTAAGGGGAGACCAGCACCTACCTATAGCAGTGAAAACAGCCTTGCAGTAAGATTTTTTTCTTTTGTATTATTGTTTGTTTTAAATAGGAGCATTCAGAGGCAAGGAGAGATCAATTAATCTTTTGCAAATTTCTGAAACTTCCTTTGTAAAAGAGAGTGAGAATTTATGTGCCACCATTTAAGCTGTTTCAACACAGTCACTGGCACTGCATTTTGGTGGAGGCACTAAATGACTTAAGAGATTTGGGAGCTGGAGAAAAGATGCTTTTCTTATTATTATTATTCAGAAGCTTTTATTTGATCATATAAATCGTTACACTCACTTAAGTTTCTGCCTCAACCGAGACCAAGAATTACATCAACCAATATTCTCTGGCCCACTGCTACGGTGTAGAACCTTAAATTGTAACTTGCAAGGAAAAAAAAAATAATCGGAGGGATTTGTCATGATTGGATGATCAGATTCTAGAAAATCAAAACATACTTGACTACAGAGATGAATTTGCATCTTTGAACAACACTAGATGTCATGGGCAAGCTCTGCTTCTCTTTCCACTGGTGTGTTTATTTTCCTAGTCCCACTGTTTATTAAATGTGCTTGCATTTGAAGCATCTCTAGACCCTGCCATCTGCATTTTGAAGAGAAGAACTCCCTCATGTGAAGTCCCTCCTTTGAAAACTATGTCCATATGAAATTCTCAATTTATATAGATGAAGGCAGATATCCAAAGTATGTTATATAATACCACAGCAAGAAACTGCTCCGTTAATAAAACTCAGAGAGTTTCTAGTAGCAGCTGTGATAACAGAACCTGAGGCGTGTCATGCAGGGAGAGTAATAAAGTACAGTAAAAGAATTTAGGTTCTGTCTTTGAAACTCACTGTGTACAACGGTTTTAAGCCTGCTGATTTTGCTAGTCAATGTCAGAAAACCCCACCCTACTCAGAAATGATGACTGCTTAGAAGCCCTTTTTGAGTCTTATATTTGTTACAATACCATCTGGAATCTTCCCAAATGACTCTTTACCCAAATCCAGCCAAATTCTTCTCTAGAATTCCCTATTCTCTTTACTTGCTGTATTTTTTAAAAATTAAGACTTATTTCCATCTGTCATGACACATGGACTAGTTAGCTACTGCTGCATAACAAATACTCCTACACTTAGTGGCTTTCAAATAGCAACATTTTTATTTCATAATTTTTGTGTGTCAGGAACTTAGGCATGACTTAGCTAGATCCTCTAGCTCAGAATCTCTCACAAGGCTGCAGAAAAAAAATGGTGGCCAAGACTGTGGTTATCTCATGGCTCAACCATGGAAGGATTCAGGGGAAATTGACTGGAGTCATTTTAGGAACCGCCTATCAATCCATTTATTTTAATTAATTTTTGTGTGTTGTCTCCATTCCACTATAATAGAAACTCCATAAAGGCAGAGATATTTCTGATTTGTTCCTCCCTGTGTCCATGGTACCAGAACTAAACTTGACATGTGGCTGGTGCTCAAATATTTGTTGAATGAATGGACCAGTATAGAGATTGTTCCTGCTTCTTGCAGAAATCCCATGCATGTCTTAATTCCTTTTCTTCATCAGCACAAGGGAAGCTGGAGAATTTTGAGCATCAAAATTCTGAGATAGTATAAAAACTAGGAGAAAAGATTCATTTTTACAGTTGTGGCAGACAGAATAATATTCATGCCCTAATCTCTGGAACCTGTGAATATGTTACCTTACCTGGCAAAAAGAAACTGTGGCAAAAGAAGAAATATATGTGTTCTCTGACCCTGGTTTCTGGCATGAGAGCTTCTAAAACTCCCAGAATTTCCTGAGTGATAGAAGTAGGGTGAGCATCTTTATTTATGTTTTAAGACAGTTCTGTCACCTGGTCTGCAGTGCAGTGGTGTGACCAGGGATCACTGTAGCCTTGACTTCCTGGGCTCAGGTGATCCTCCTACCTCATCTTCCTGAGTAGCTGGTACTACAGGTACAAGCCACCATGCCCTTAAAAAAAATTTTTTTTTGAAGGGATGGGGTCTCACAACGTTGTCTAGGCTGGTCTCCAACTGTTGGTTTCAAGCAGTCCTCTCACCTTGGCCTCTCAAAGTGCTGTGATTACAGGCATGAGCCACTGAGTTCGGCCACATATTTCGCTATTCATAATAAACTCCATAGAACCATACCTGAGCTTATGCTAATGAGGTGAGTCTTGGAGAATGGAGGATGATTACGATGCGATTAGAGGGCTGAAACTTTCAGCCCTCTAACCTCCAGGGAGAGGACAGGAGCTAGAGTTTTGAGTTCAGTCACCTATGGCCAATGATTTAGCCAATTGTGCCTACCTAAGAGAGCCTCTATAAAAACTCTAAACTACCTGGTGTGGAGAACTTCTAGGTTGGTGAACATATCAGGGTGCTGGGAGGGTGACACACCTGGAGAGGAAATGGAAGCTCCATACCCCACTCACCACGCCTTTCCCTATGTACTGCTCCCATTTGGCTGTTTCTAAGTTGTGCCCTTTAGTGTAAGTAAATATTTCCCTGACTTTTGTGAGCCATTCAAGCAAATTATAGAACCCAAGGAGGGAGTCTTGGGAACCCCCAATTTATAACTAGTTTGTCAGATGGACCAGAGGTCCAGACTTATGACTGATAACTGAAATGGGACCAGTCTCATGGGACTGAGCCCTTCATCTGTGCGATCTTCATAACTCCAGGCAGCTGTCGGGACACGTGGTCAGCATCTGCTGAGAATGGGGGCATTGGTTAGTATGGGAAAACTCCCACACATTTGGTGCCAGAGTGTGGTGTGAGGACTATATAGAAAAATAGTGGGGGGTTTTCCCCCTAGGGACTGTGCAGACGTGATTGAGGTTATACAGCTTGAGGTGGGAGATTATCCTGGGATGGGGGTACACTTGGATCACATGAGTCCTTAAAAGTGGAGAACGTGTCCTGGGTGTGTTCCCAGAGATGGAAGGTGAGGAAGATTTGAGTCCCTGTGGCTGGTTCTGAGATATAGGAAGCTTTGTATAAGGAGAAGAAAGCCCTCTGGGAGCTGAGAGCCACTCCTGCTGACAGCCAGCCAGGAAACAGAGACCTCAGTCCTACCACTGCATGGAGCTAAATTCTGCCAACCCGGTGAATGAGCAAAACCCATTATTCCCCCAGCGCCTCCAGAAAGAAACACAGCTTGCCAGTCCCCCAGCGTTCATTTACTGAGAGTCATACTGGACTTCTGACCTCCAGAACTGTAATATAATAAATCTGTGTTGCTTTTCACCACAGAGTTCGTGGCCATTTGTTATGGCAGCAATGGAAAACCAGTACAACTGTGTTTACCAGCTCTGGATTCCTGGTTAGGCTGAACATGATAGAAAGCTTTGGAAATAGCAGTGGAGACATTTCCCACTTGCTGTCACCATGGAAATGACCCAGGGATCATAAATCCTGGGTTTTTTGGAAAGAGCCTAATTTTCAGGGAAATCCTGATGTAACCAGGGATTGTGGCCCTCAGGGCGGGGGGAAAAGAAACACTTCAATTTTGTGAATACACATCCACGGAGGATAGAGACTCAGGGGCAGCACTTCGCTCTTGATAAGGCTTTGGGGGAAGAAAAGGTCTTTCCTTGGAACTTGTCTTCTCAAGAAGTATTGATGTCTCCTTTCCAGGCCATCTCAAAGAAAATGTTGCCGTGAGAAATACTCATAAAGCAAGCTGAGGTGGCTGTCATTAGCTCCACCCTTTTACCAAATCTTTCGTCTTCTTAATGAAATAAAAGACCACAAATTAATGGATTTTTATTTTGTGAAAATCTACGTAACCAAGGCTGGGCACAGTGGCTCACGCCTGTAATCCCAGCACTTGGGAGGCCGAGGCAGGCAAATCACTTGAAATCAGGAGTTCAACACCAGCCTGGCCAACATGGTGAAACCAGTCTCTATTAAAAATACGAGAAGATTAGGTGGGCGTGGTGGCGCATGCCTGGAATCCCAATTACTCAGGAGGCTGAGGCAGGAGAATTGCTTGAACCCTTGAGATGGAGGTTGCAGTGAGCTGAGACTGTGCCACTGCACTGCAGTCTGGATGACAGAGTGAGACTCTGCTTCAACAAAGCACGGAAAGGAAGGAAAGGAAAAAGAAAAGGAAAGGAAGGGAAGGAGAGAGAGAGAGAAAAGAAAGAAAAGAAAGGAGAAGAAAGAGAAAGAAAAAGAAGAAAGAAAGAGAAAAAGAAAAAAGAAAGAAAAGGAAGAAAAAGAAAGGAAAAAAGAAGGAAGGAGGGAGGGAGGGAAGGAAGGAAGGAAGGAAGGAAGGAAGGAAGGAAGGCAGGAAGAGAAAGCAAGCAAGCATCCATGTATCCAGCACCTATGTTAAGATATGGATCAAAATCAGTTCTGCAGACGCCCTCCATACTCCTCCCAATCACTAACCTCCTAATAAGTTTCTGTGTGTGTCTTTTGGTGAAATGGTTACCTATGCATTTCTGTTGGGTTTGGATCTGGGACAGGGGGGTTGCTGAATCAAAAGCATCTTTTTTTTTCTTTTGCTAAATAGAGAGCAAAAGGGCTGGGATGAGGGTGAGCTGAATAATGTAAATTGTGCAAATAAAGGGTCAGATCCCGCCTGTCTTTAAAATTCTAGTACACTGCACATCATAGATTGTTTTGTATTTGTTTTGATTTTTTGTATTAATTATAGTGTTGAATTCGGTGCTCCCTTAAATCTTGCACCCAGAATGAATGCGTCACTCACCTCACCCTAATCCCAGCCCCAAGCGGGTCTAGTAAATGCCCCGCTGCCTGCATTCTTTATGTCTGGTCTGGGAGGTCCACCGGGGCTGTGTTGGCTTGAGCAGACCCTTAGGCACCTGGTCCTCAGTTCTCATGCCCATGCCTGCTCCGTCTCATGGGGGCACTTTGTTTTATTTCCAAGTAGGCTGTTTTTATCCACAGAGAACTTTGCAATATGGTCTTGGGGACTTGGGGGAAAATGTTTTGAGCTTGACTTTTAATTAATGAATGAATAGCTTGGACTGGGGTTTCTCAAGCCCTCATTGTCAGTTCCAGCTACGTAGAAAAGAAGAGGAAGAGGAGGCACGTTGTTTATGAAGGTCTGCTGGGCAGAGGGGCTGCACTCACAGCTGGAAGAGGTCCGAATTCTACTCACTAAAATCCCCCTTTCCTCCGTTTCTTTAAGAGGAAGAGATTCTCAATCATCCATTTCCTACCTCTCTAGCCAGCGCTATCCCAAGGCTGATAGGAGGAAACGTTTCAGGGCTTGGTTTATTGGGTTTAGGTAAGCAGATCTTCTCAAGAAAACTTGTTCATCAGTCAGCCTAATTTACTTGTCTGGAGCAGAACATTTTTTATTTTGTTACATGTTAGTTGCTGGGCATTCTGGGCATAGCAGCAGTGCATGCAAATCCAGGCTCATTTACCACCGGGAGGCAGGGGATACCCGGGCTTGGAAACCAAGGTTCCACCTGGGATGTCAGTGATTGATTTCGCTAAGGGGAAGTGGGGCAGTGGTGTGACAACTTCGGAACTGACTGGGACTCGGGACCGCGAAGCTGGCTCTCTGCCTGTTTCTTGTATTCTCTGAAGAAGAACCTGTACTAAGAATGCAATCAAACGCCACAGGGAAAGAGTTTTGTTTGCTGGTTTGTTTGGCAAGCCAAGGGTTCTGTCCACATCTAAGATCTGATTAATTTCATGAGGCAGCTACTACCTCCCAATCATTGTGTTCGCCTAACTGCCTGCTCAGGCTGGTGTTTGCCCCATTTGTAATATTAGTGACGTGCCTTTGAGTCAGGCCCTCACTGCTGTTTTCAGCCCTCAGGCCTGCGTTGAAAGCATATCTTCAGCTCCACAGGCTATCAGGCTGCTGGGTCTCAAGGACCCTGTCCCGCCTCGAACTGCTTACCCTCCCCCTCTCACCTTCCCTTTCCATTCCTATCCTTTCTGAATTCAGACTATGTGTGACATGTTTGCGTTTATTGATTCTCATCACCATTTTCTCTGATTCTTAACATGATGTCCCCAGCTTGCGCCTGTGGTTCCCTTGGTTGTCACGGTTTGGATGTCTCTTCTGACCATAACCCACCAAACGCCCTCAGCAAATCACCCTGCCTCTTCCTTCTCCATTCACTTCTGACATCACAGAGCCCATTTCTGGGGAACATGACAGCCCCGGAGCGGGACCTGGACAGTTAGAAATGTCACAACTGTGTCACATTCACTGCATCATTGTCACTGTGTGGTTCTCAGCACAGACCAAATATGTCATCTGTATTTCCTTTTTTTTTTTTTTTATGAGATGGAATCTCTCTCTGTTGCCCAGGATAGAGTGAAGTGGCGTGATCTCAGCTCATTGCAACCTCGCCTCCCAGGTTCAAGCGATTCTCCTGCCTCAGCCACCCATGTAGCTCTGACTAAAGGCGTGTGCCACCACGCCTGGCTAACTTTTTGTATTTTTAGTAGAGATAGGGTTTCACTGTGTTAGCCAGGATGGTCTTGAACTCCTGACCTCATGATCTGCCCGCCTCGACCTCTGAAAGTGCTGGGATTACAGGTCTGAGCCACCACGCCCAACCCATATCTGTATTTCTTAGTGCATGTAACTTTGAGAGTGAAAGTACTTTGTACCGCTTTCCAATATCTGTAACAGTCTGGCATACATTTTTCCAAGTCTTATAATGTATTTATTCATGTTTGTGTATGTGTATGTATGTGTGCATGCATATACATCTGTATTCATTTACCCATATATCTGAGGTATCTGTTGATGTCAGTACATATAGATCTGTCTCATTCATTTTTTAAAGGCTGCAGTGAGTTGCATTGTATGAGTGTATCATAATTTATTTATCTAATTAAAACCAGAGAATCTTAAAGCTCAGCTAGTGCTTTCAGGCAGAGGAATCCCCTCTCCAGCATCTCCACGGGATGCTAGCCCAGCCCACACAGGTCTTGGGTTTCCTTGGGTACAGAAAGTTTTGATGCATCTCAGTCTCTGGGGTGATGGTTTTATTTCTGCCTCATTTCAAAGGCTGGCTAGTCAGTCAAGACTAAGGGAGATTTCCAGCCGTGCCTATGTCCAGGATATTTTAAAGATGCACAACAGTTCAGGCAGATCACCTGCCGAATCACTGCCGCTTTGACATTAGGGTTCCCCGATGGGTCATCTTTGGCCCTTTTATCTTTTCACTCTATCTGCCTTTGATTTGAAATATAACTGCCTCCTGGACATCTCTAACTTGCCACACACTGGTGTAGACACTTGGATATACCTGTTCTAAACCGACTTGTCTTTCCTTATGAGATACTGGCTTTCATCCTTGTTGGCTTTTTCCATCTACCTTATGCTCTACCTCGCAAGCATTTGTAGAGTGCCTGCCCTCCTCTTCAGGTCTTCATCACTGCTCAGGTTCTGGCCACTGCCAGCCCCTGACCACTCTTGTCTCTTTCCATCCTGGCCAGAATCACTGTCAGAAAAGCTAAGCTGGCTGTGTTTCACACAGACACATTCTACCTGGTCCTCTGTCTCCTACCAGATAAAGCACAATGCCTTTAGTCAGAGCACAAAACTTTCCATACCCTGACGCTTTGCCTTCTCTTTCACCCTCATCTTCTGCCCTGCAAGGGAGTGTAACACTCATCCTCTCAGGCCATCTCTTTGGCCATGTTGTCTTTTCTCTCTGGATCTCCTCTGCACCTCTTCTTTAAGTCTGAGATGTTTCCTCCTCTAAGGAGCTTCTTCTGATCACTTACACTGAATGAGGTAGGTCTGTTCTCCAGTAGGGCAGTTCCTCCCTTTACTGTTGCCCTTCCCTCATGCAGTAATATTGTCCATCTGCTCGCTTTCTGAGAATCTCCCAGGGGCTCACCTCCTCTTACTCAGCTTTATATCCCCAGCTCTTATCACGGGAACTGATGCATAACACATATTCAGTACACAAAGGATGGATGGATAGATGGATGAGTAGATGAATGGATAAATAGATGAATGGATATGGATGAATAAATAGATGGATGGGTAAATAGATGGAGGGATGAATGACTAGATGGTGGATAAATAGATGGATGGGCAAATGGATGGATAGTTAGATGAATAGATGGGTAGATAAATGGATGTGTGGATGGATGGATGTGTGGGGATGAGTGGGTGATGGACAGATAAGTGGATGGGTGGGCAAATGGATAGATAGATAGATGAATAGATGGATGGATAATGGATGTGTCAATTGATAGATGGATGAGTGGGTTGGGTGGGTGGATGGATGAATGGATGGGTGGGCGAATGGATGGATAGATAGATGAATAGATGGATGGATAATGGATGTGTGGATAGATGGATGGATGTGTGGGATGGTTGGATGGGTGGGTGGATGGATGGATGAGTAGCTGAATGGTTAAGTGGATGGATAGATGGATAGATGGGTATAGAAATGAATAAATGATTCTGAATCATTGCCAGTGCTTCTCTAGTTTTAGGAATCAACAAATTAAGTCGAGTAGTTTGAGGCAGTTCTTCCCTCCCTTTGGCTTCATGGCATTATGTTCTCTGCCCTGGAAGGCCAACAGGACAGTAGCAAAGTCTGGAAGGAGAGGTGACCTGCCTTATCCTTGCCTAGGGCATGACACTAGAGGCTCCTTTCAGTCATTTCAGTTCTTCTTAATTAACTTTTTAATTGAGGTGATATTCAAGGGAATATTAATCCTAGTGATATGCTCCAGGAAGGCTGGTGAACGAAAGGTAGGAAGACTGCTTTGTGCACTGCATTCTCTAAGGGTGCCTCTGCCATAGCAAGACACAGGGTACATTAACTTATATATGGCTGAGATGCACTGTCCCCTTGAAAGCTGCCTAACGTGAAGACTGGCTCCTTCAGTCTCTCCAATAATGGTAATAATATTAATAATAAAATAATGCTAGCAACCTACAATGTAAGGAGCACAATCTGTGATCCAGATAGCATGTTTGACCTGTTCCTTGCTTTGTTAATGCCATTCTCAGGGTAAACCTGGCCGTTTGTGGAATGTAACATGACAGACTTCCATCTACACAGAAAGGTTATGAGGGCTCTAGAACTTGCCGAAGGTCACCAGCGTGCCAGGTGGCAGGACCAAGCTCCAGTCCCAGGCAGTCTCACCCCAGAGCCTTCCCTTCTAGCTGCACCTGGATGGTAAGGGGGTGAGAGAAGAGGACCTAACATTTCTGGACATGCAACACAAGGTGTTTTTCCCCTGCTGGTCTCCTAAAGTCCTCACAAGGTTTGATTTTCTTCATTAATTGGAGAAAAAGGCAGGTTCGCAAGGGGTAGCCTGGCTGGCAGGCCCATGACAGTTCCCAGACAGAGCCCAGCTCTCCCTCCGTGTGCTCTTCCCCTCCGCGTGCTCTTCTAAATGAGAATGGGCAGGATGAGTGATCCGTGGTGGCAGCACCAGGTGCGCCAATGTGTCACTCCAGGTCTCCAGGGACAGACTTTTTAAGTCTTGAGACTTCTACTTTTCGATTCTCAATGCAAATCCTTCTCCCACTGATTTGTAACCACATCCCTCTCGGATAAATGGATTGACAGGCTGTCTAATTTCCTTGTATCTTCTCGATCTGAGCATTGTGAGCACAGGGCCTTATCCCTGCGTGGAAAGATTCTCATTTAAAATGCAGGCTGGAAAGGTTCATCCATATGCAAAGATGAAAGCAGGGCTGTTTACTATCAAGAGCAAGGGGGAGGGATTCTTAGCCACCATGGAGATTCCCAACAACTTGGGGTTCTCCAGAGCCACCCAGGGTCCTTCCTGGGCAAGGATCTGGTCTCCGAAGTTGAGAAGCGTTAGGTCTGTGTAGACAGTGAGCCATATTTTCTTCTCTCTTCCCTTCACATTAACCTTTTGCATCTGGGGTAATAAAATAGGGTTTTTCCCCAAAGGGCGCATGAGAATTATTCATATCTTTGGAGGGGATCCAAATGCATAAGAGGGCTGTTGCTTTCTGTTCTTTTTCCTCATTTTAAAAAACATTTCATAATTGCCCCAAACCGAAAAAATGCCTTTTTTCCAGTCATTTCAGTTCTTTTACTTAATTTTTTGAGATTAAATAATACAGTGAAATGTGCAATTCTTAAGTGTATAACAGGTCCGTGAATTTTTATATGCACATATTATGCCCATATATCCACCACTCAGATCAAAATATAGAATATTCTCAGCACCCAAGAGGGCTCCCTCAGGCCGATTTCCAGTCGATGTCTCCCTAAAATAACCACCGCTCTGACTACTATCATCGTAGATTAGTATTGCCTGACGTTGAACTTGACTGGAGTCACGTGAAACTGGAGTCACATGGGATATATTTTTTGGTGCTGGTTCATCATTAGAGACAACGTTCTTAGCATTAAAAACTGGAGGTTCTATAACCAAGTGGCTCCTACTTACCTAAGTAAAAGGGCTTGATCAAAGCATATAAAACAATGTTTTGGGGGAGATGTCAATAGATGTTCTTTTCAAAAAGGAGCGGGACTCTAGGCCTCCCCAACCTCTCCCACCTCCACCACCAAGTGAAAACCACTGATTTACCCTCTACCATATCTGGGAAGCATATTTAAGATGGACTGCTTAGAATATGTTAACTAGTCTGCTCAAAATCCACCTTGTGGAAGGTGGAGGGAGACCTCCACATGCCAGGCCGTGGAGTATCTACGAGTATGATCTGCGATAAACTTTATTTCTAAGACATGTAGCTGTATCCTACCCAGGGTGAAAAGCAACAGGATTGATTTCTTTTAGGATAACTAATTATTCTTCTAAGTAATGTTCCAGAGGAAAGCTGGTGGTCAAATGAATTTGAGAACCATTTTATGCTGTCTCTCCACCTTGGGGATTCGTAATGCCAATTATTAATTAGCACATTGAAGGCACTGGTAAGTCCTGCTCTGAAGGTAGCTATGTAACTTGGGCTGCATGAGCAATAACCGAACACCACTGTCCACAGAACCCCTTATGCTGCAGAATCTTTTGTCTTACAGAACGTATTTCCCAGAACCTAGGGACCAAAAGCCAGGAGGGTATGAAATCAGTCTTTGGGTGAAAGACTTTTGTGTTTACGTTTTAGTTCTGAAAAACACATGGCTTGCATCTGTATTTGCTCAGATTGTCCTAACAGTTAAATAAATAAATAAATAAATAAATAAACAAACAAACAAACCAACCAGGGTGAATATCAGATCACTTTCAAAACTTTTTCCAAAGATGAGTGAAAATAACCATTTTTAAAAAGTTGGTGTTCTTTATTTTACATGAAGTTCTTTTTCTCATTCTGCAGCTACTAATTTGGAACTCCAGGGGAACCAGAAATGTTTCTCTTGCCTATCACTACACTTCCGCCTCTAAAAATCAAGGGAGATGAGCCCTAAATGGAACGAGGGGCTCCTGAGCTAGCAGGGAAGGTCATGGGTGAGCAGGGAAGCGATGGGTATCAGAGAGTCACACGAGACACTCTGTAATCAGGTTTATTATCTCTTGACCTTTTCTTTTCTCTGTGTTGTGTGTTGAAACAATCAATAAGTGCTTCCAAAATTCCTCCCATTATCCACAGTGGTCCAGATTTTTCATCTGCAAGATTCTTATAGAGTTCCATCAGTTAAAAATCTATCCCATTATTGGATGGATGCTTTATTAGTTTTTCAGCAGAAGTCGCTTCTGCTAATTTGCTAATTCATTCATATGCTCTCTGCCAGCCGCTGGCCGCCCATGGGCCATTTTCAGCTTACTTCTGTTTGGCAAGACACAGAGTCTGTGTGCTGCTTTTAGTTGTATTAAGTCCTTTGGAGAGAAGGAAGGTTCAGGAGGGACGCAACAGATCTTCCTGCTCAGAGAAGACACGTTGCAAATGTAATGGTGCTTTTAAATCACCTGATCTAAAAATTTTAAAGAAATTAAAAAAAAAAAACAACCTTTTCCTTATAAACTTTTGTTTTCTCAGATTGAGCTCAGCTTGTGCTCATGGGCTGAATACAACTAAATTCAATGTATAATCAGTGCACATTTGTAGGACTGTTGTTACGTTCTGGGCTTGCAGAGGGTTATCAGAATGATAAACCTCAGCTCTGGTGCTCAAGGAACATTCAGCCTATTTGGAGAGTCAGGGCATCTTTGTTAAAAAAAAAAAGAAAAAAAGTCATAAAATCACACAATGAATGGGTGACAGAGAAGGAAAGAGAAGTGCTTCCTGTGTGCCAATCTCTGTCCTGTGACTTTGAGTGTCTTAACATATTTACCCCTCAAACAACCCTATGAGGTAGGTATTGTTATTATTTCTATTTAAAGGTGAGAAAATGGAGACACAGAGAGGTCAAAACACTTGCCCAGAGTCACACAGTTAGTAGTGGGAAAGGTGGGGTTTGAACACAGGCTTTAAAGAGGAGCTCACTGTTCCTGGAGGAAACTGGCTTTTATCTGGTGCCTACTGTATACCACGCCTCATGCTAAATTATCTGACTTATTATCAGGTTAATTTTCATAAAAGTCTAATCAGGCAATCAGGTCAAGAAGCATGATGTCCATTTTTATAGATAATAAATTGAGGCTGGGGAAAGTTGAGCAGCTTGCCTGGGGCCACGGAACCTATAATGGCAGGTCCAAGGCACAAAGCCAGATCTACGTGATTCTAAATCCTGCTCAGCTGCACCATGCTCGATGCTGCTGGGAGGCCAGACCTTCAGGTCTTTTCTCTGATTAAATAGTTTTTAATTAAAATGCATTCACACACATGCGCACACACACATACACACGTGCACATACACACACGCACACCCACTTCCCCAGCTGCCAGCTGCTCCACTGGTTTTATCTGTGGAGTATCATCACCAAAGGGCCAGTATGAGCAGCTCCCAGCCTGGCCCTTCTTTGAGAACTGAGCCCAAAGCTGGACCAGCGAGGGGCATGATAACGCCACCTGGCCCAGGCTGCCACCTGGAATATGTCCTGGGCCTTTTCCAAGGGAAGCTGTCTCCTGCACCCCTTGTAAAAGTGATAGACCGACCCCTTCCCTCCCACCATAGCAGGGACCAAAGGCTATGGAAAGTGAACCTGGCTGACCCCTGGTAAGGACTCAGCTCTGTGATTGCCCAGCGGACGTGTCTGTGGCCAGAAAAGCTGAGTCACCTCTGAGGTCATCCGCAGCTATCCTGGCTCTGCTCCTTCTTTGGCCGCCATGATCTGGGTCCCTTGTGCCCTCTGGCTCCTGGGTGGGAAATAGTGGTCCATGAAGTCCGTGTTGGGAGGCATTGTTATAGAAGCCTAGTCACACAAGCTTTGTCATCACCAGTTAAGTAAGAAGCCAGAAGGGATTCACTTGGTTCTCAGGGAACTTGGATGGTGGCCTTGGCTCTGCGGTTTGTTTGATAGGTGGCTGTGGGCAGGTTCCTTAGCCCTGTATGAGACTCACTGTCTTCCAGATGGAAAAATGGTCCAACAGTAGACCCCATCAAGGGATGCTGGACCATGCAGTGAGAGAGCGAATGGGATGAAGCTGTCAACGGAAATGCTATCGCTAGTCTGACCCCTCACCCTCACTCCATCTAACACACTTTTTCCATCCCTACCACCACTGGTATTTGTCAAGATGGCCACTCTTCCAGGAGGGGTAACTCACATTCCTGCCTAGCCTCCCAGAAGCCAGCCAGAGAAGGGGACAGAAGGCAAAGATGATCACGCCACTCTGCCTGTCTAATAAGACCACCATCACATTGCTCATTTGATCACAGAACAGAGACCTTATTGTTTCTCAGGATCTGCAAGACCTTCCTGCTTGTCCAGCCCCAAAGCCTGCCTGGCTTCCCCTGTCTCTCTCTCTGCCTGCCATAGGCCCTGTGAGCTACACGATTTGAGCTACATGAGTCCTTAACCTCTCTCTTCTAACAGGATCGTTGCATCTGCTGCTACCTCTCCTAGAACAGACAAACATACTTATTTTCATTCTCAGTTGTTACTTCCTCAAAGGAGCCTCACGACCTGGTTACTTCTGCCCATTCTACCCTCTTTTAATTCTGTGCACCTCTTCCTCTTAGCACTTCACGTAAATTTAACCTTGCTACCCCCACAGGCGTGTCCAATCCATGCCAGTGTGGGCGATGGCTTTGCGCCTTCCCTTCACCTCCCTTCCTATCTTCCTTCCTCTCCTTTTGTTTTCGTTCCTTTCCTTGGCTGCCCTGTTCTATTCTGTCCCTTCCCTATCATAGTATCCCTGTTTACTCACACAGTGTTTGTTCACAGAGATCTTGATGCATATTTAATCATTAATGGAAGAAAGGAAGGAAGAAAGGAAGGAAGGAAGGAGGGAGGGGAGGAGAGGGGAGGAAAGGAAAAGGGAGGGGAGAATGCTGTATGCCCTACTGAGTCTGGCATCTGCTGTGAGAAGCTGACAGATTTCCCCCTCCTTGAACCCCTCATTGGGTGCCTGGTTAGAGGCAGCCCTGCCCAGTGGGGCACTGGGAGCCTGGTGATTACCTCCTGGGGCAGGGCCATGCTGTGAGCATGCTCTGTGCTTCACTGCTGCATGGAAATGAGCACAGAAAGTTTGATGATGTGTGGGAAGGGGCAGGTGGTGATGGAGGTGATGAACTCTTCATTCTGTGATGGACTGGAGACTTCCTCATCAGATTGTGCTCCTTCTTATCAAGCAGGAAGCTGGCAGGCTGTGTTTTAATCAATTGATAGCATCACTTGGCACCCAGCAGCCAGCTCAGGTTTTGTAAAAGACCAGGTCGCTGATTTGCCAATCTCTCCACCCTCGCAGAGGTTTCAGGTTGGGGCAGAAGGCGGCGGTAAGCCTTCTCCTGGAACATTGGAGACGTGCCAGAGCTTTGCACTCCACACTTCCCCAACAGAAGGAAATGAATCCCCAGATAGAGGGGAAAAAGAGAAGAAGGGAAGTGCCAAGAATGTTTTGAGGGAAATGAAACTGTCATATGACTGTGGTCTTCCCTTATTCGGAGGACAGGCTGTTAGAAACCAGGGTAGATGCTGCTCAAAACTGAAGTCAGTTTAGTCTCTTTAATAAGGATCTTGCCAATTTGTCCAACCCTCTGCAGTTACAAACACTTTTCACATCTCTTTTTCTTTTCATGGCCGCCCCCCACCCTCCGCAGTCCTCATCCCATGACCTGGGAGGTTTTGCCTTCATCATCCATCCTTTGTCTGCAGGCTCTCCCGATTCCAGGTTGACCTCCAGTCTTGTGCCTGAATAATCTCAAAGCCTGAGCAGTTCACACCTTCTTGGATGGTGTCCTGTCTTATGTGCTATTGAAGTGACACCTTCCTATAACTGTCTCCCCTACCCAGCTAGAGGCTTCTCAAGGTGGTCTTGTTCTCCATTCTAGTGCCAGGGCTAGCATCAGGTCTGGGATGCAGAAGGAACTCAGAGCATATTTATGAGTAAGTGAGTATATGGATGGATGGATGAATGGATAGATGGGTGGATGGCTGAATGGGTGGATAGATAAATTGGTGGATGAATGCATTGGTGGATGAATGGATGGATGGATGGATGGGCTGATGGATGGATGGATGGGTGAATGAATGGCTACCTGGGTTGATGGATGGGCGAATAGACTGATGAGTAGTTGAATGGATGAAAAGATAGTAGATGGATGGATGAATGTATGGATAGATGGGACTGTTAGGGGCAGGGAGAAGTAAAGTCTAGGGGGTGTAGGCAAATCTATAGAGACAGGAAGTAGATGAGTGGTGGCCTCAGGCTTGGAGGCAGAGAAATCACTATTCATGGGGTATGTGGTTTGCTCTTGGGGTGGTAAAAATGTTTTAAATTTGGAGTAGGGTGATGGTCACACAACTCTATAAATAACCTAAAGCCCATTAAACTTCACTTCAAATGGGTGGATTTTATATGTATACAAGTTGTATCTCAATAATGCTGTTAAAAAAGGAAGAAACAAACTGCTGTGGAGAGGGAACAAATAGTAAAGGAGTATGAGTTTCCGTCCTGGAGGGATTTGGATAGTAAGTGATTGAACAGGTGTGTACCGAGGCTCGGCATCACATGGGCTGACAGCCAGCAGGAACAGAACGCAGTTCTGTCCTCTGGAGCTTACGTTCTGGTGGGAAGGACTGATATGAAGTGAATAAACATACCAACTACAGGTTGTGATAAGAGTGATGGAGAAAAATAAAGTAGAGCAAGGGAGCACGGAGTTGGGGATGCCTTTTTTGATGGTGTCTCAGAGCAGAGACATGCACCAAGCACAGCTGCACCCCCATCTCACCGTCCACATCTCTGGCTTACACTTTTGAACAGGCCAGTCCCATGGTCTTATCCAAATAGATGTTGGGAAATGTCATCCAGCTGTTTTCCCAGAGGAAGGGAATGGGGTTTGATGCACACATCGTTGTCTATGCTACGCTCACCTTCCATGTCCATCTTTAGCTGAGTCACAGCCTTTGGTTCATGGTACTCTGACCCCACACCTCCGGGCCATCCCTATCCAATTCCAGCTCTGTCCCTGGCTCCTAAGATCCCATCTCAGATAGAGATACCCCTCCCCAACCCTTCTACGCTCTCCTCATAGCGAGAACTGATAAAACATCTGAATGCCAGATCCCGAATAGAACACATCACTTGGATGTTAGGAAGCCCAGCTGGAATGGTTTCTGGGCAGTTTTTCTCCTACATGCTGATGTCCACATGTCTGAGCTGAGGCTTAGAGGAAGACTCATCTACCTTCTTTGCTCCTTCTTCCCTTGCTCGTCTCAATCTGGGTCACACCAGTTTGTGCTTGGAATTGGCTTTTTTTATTTTAAAATCCAAACAAATTAAAAATGTATTTTGTAAAAGAATGAAAAAAATTGTCTTTCACTTCAGCTGAGAATTCTGCCTGCCCAGTTTCACCTGGAAAAGAATTGAAACTGACAGCATGTTACTAATTGGGGAATTTGAGCAGTCCCTTCTGTGTGGCATGGGTTTTCAACAGACTGCCTCCAATGAGTGGGTACTCACGAGTTTACTGTATCAGAAACAGAGGTTCGGAGAGGTGGTATCTCAGACAGACCAAGCAAAGCAGTCAAAGAGTATTTGGGGACAGGCCAAAGATTCTATGAATCTTACACCCTGGAGCTTAACCTAAGGGAGAAGTAGAATGGGTGTCCATGAAATCCTCCAATTGTAGAGATGCCAGGATCCTTTTTCACTAGCAGCTGATTTCCTAATCAGTTGACCACTGAAGACCTGCTGGAAGTAGTGTAGGACTGTGGGCACCTGAGCCATAAAGGCCTGGTTCCAGTCCCAGCCCTGTCACTAATTAACCCTGTGATTTGACCTAAGTGACAATTTATTTAAACACCAGTTTTCTCACCTTAACATAAGGTCAACAATGCCAACAAGATACAGAATTTAAGCACTGATACACAGTACGACCACAGATCTTAGCGCATAGTGGTCTCTTTCCTTCCTTTCTCTCCTGTGGGAAACATCAAATACTGCCTAGCATATAAGGTAGGATGTGTTTTCAAGTACTCAGTACTGTGGTCTGCAGAACTGGCCTGCTTCCCCTTCAGATACAGGCAAGTTGGCTTGGCTCAAGAGAGGGAGACAAAAGATTCCCACTGTCAGCAGGGAGTCAATCCCTTGCAGGTGCAGTTATTGAAGCTTGCAGTGACGGCCCCGCCGTGACAAATTCCATTCAAGTACAGAAGGAAAGAAATGAACTGGAGGGTCAAGGCAGGTCCTAAAACTGATGCTTAGTCAAACATTTGAAATTGATCATTCACTTGTTCATAAAACAAATATCCAGCAAAAAGCATGATTATGGGTTTTATGAAGCCTGCATGGAGATGGTACACTGCTACAGTGGCATGCAACACGGGTATGCTGTGATGGTACAAAGGTATGCTGGGGTGGTGCACAGGTGCACTAAGATGGGATACAGGTAGGATGCAGTGGTGCATGGGTGCACCAAAATGGTGTACAGATATGCTGGAGTAGTGTACAGGTGCACTAGAATATTATACAGGTGTGCTGGGGTTGTGCACAGGTGCACTAGAATATTATACAGGTATGCTGGAGTGGTGTACAGGTGCACTAGAGTGCTATACTGGTATGCTGGGATGGTGCACAGGTGCACTAGAATATTATACAGGTATGCTGGGGTTGTGCACAGGTGCACTAGAATATTATACAGGTATGCTGGGGTTGTGCACAGGTGCACTAGAATATTATACAGGTATGCTGGGGTGGTGCACAGGTGCACTAGAATATTATACAGGTATGCTGGGGTGGTGCACAGGTGCACTAGAATATTATACAGGTATGCTGGGGTTGTGCACAGGTGCACTAAGATGGCATACAGGTATTCTGTGGTGGTGCACAGGTGTGCTAGGTTGAGATACAGGTATGCTGGGGTGACACACAGGTATGGTAGGGCAGTGTACAGATGTGCTGGCATGGTACACGGGTACATCACGATATGCAGATATAGTAGGACAGGCTGCAGATATGCTGGGATGGTGCCCAAGTGGACTAGGATGACATCCAGGCATGCTGGATGATGCACAGGTACACTAGAATGAACCCTGGCGTGGTACCCGAAGATGCAGGGGTTTGCACTGGGATGGAATACAGGTACGCTAGGACAGAACACTGGAATGACACACAGGGACAGTACACAAGTGATTGTGTGGTATACAGGGGTGGTTCTCTGGGATGGTACAAGATTCTATAAAGAGTCAAAATAGACTGTCATAGGGGTCCCATTATAGCCACATCTAAGACCCATCCCCCTGCTAGTGACTGTGGCTGACGGCGTTGATTTGTTCCTTCTGTTGGAACCCAGTAGCCACGGATGAGTGTAGGCTTTGGAAACAAACTCCCTGGACTCCACTTCTGGTCCCACCACTCTTGGCCGTGTGACCTTGAGCAGTTCCCTGAGCTCCTGGAGACTCTGCCACATCTGTAAAACGAGAAAGTAGAAAACTTTCTTTGCAGCCCTATAAAGCATGAACATAGCAATGTGTGAGAAGCAAATCACAAGCCCTCGCTCAAGGCTGACTGTGACTGAGTATTGGCCATTGTAACCTGTAGCACAAGACGACGGAGAAGGCAGCTTGGAAATTTTGACAAAGTTTGACATTCAAGCGTCACTACTCAGTGGCCTGGAGGCCTTGGGCAAGGCTTTCTCTAAGCTTTAGTCTTCTTATTTATAAAAGAGAATTAAGAATGTCAAAAACGATGAGTTCGCGTCCTTTGTAGGGACATGGATGAACCTGGAAACCATCATTCTCAGCAAACTGACACAAGAACACAAAATCAAACATCGCATGTTCTCACTCATAGATGGGTGTTGAACAATGGGAACACATGGACACAGGGAGGGGAGCACTATACACTGGGATCTGTTGAGGGGGAGTCGGGGGGACAGCGAGGGGTGGGGGTTTGGGGAGAGAGAGCATGGGGAGAAATGCCACATATAGGTGAAGGGGAGGAAGGCAGCAAATCACACTGCCACGTATGCACCTATGCAACAATCTTGCATGTTTTTCACATGTACCCCAAAACCTAAAATGCAATTAAAAAAAAAAAAAAAGAATGTCCAGCTCTGAGTGTTTATTACCTTAAAGGTCGCTTAATTCTACAATGAATTTCAAGCAGCTTGCAAAATCTCACACAGTAAATAAGATACAAATACATGGATCATTCCGGTGAAGGGAAACCCAGGGTTGATTAAGGAAACAAAACCAGTTGTAGGAATATTAAGGGTCTAAGCTTTCATAAGGCAACTGTGACCATGTTTGCTGTGTGGTACAAACTCAATAAATATTTAATTCCTCTTCTCCTGTCAACACAGGTTTTGAAGGTGGTTTTCTCATGTTGGAAGAGAATATGAGGCAAATGATGTTTCTGACCCAAGACACCCAGGCTCATGAAGGCTGGGCTTTTTCACTCTGTGCAAAGCTGATCGGGCTGACCCTGTCCCACTGGGTGACTGAACAGCCACTTCAATTTCTCTGTTCAGCAAATCTGTGCCCATCCCCAAACCCATGCTCCAGGGTCCCGCTGCTCTTGAAGTGGCATCTTTTGGTCGCAAAGCATGACAGAGGCTCTTGTGGTCATTAAAATGATCCAGTGGCACCTTTTCCCCAGGAAGAGGAGTGTCATTGACAGCTTCAGCCATTGCCAAGTTCAAATTAACGTAATTACAGCAGTTCCCACTCTGGGTCCTTTCAACCGTTGCTTTGCTGGCGTCCTTGTTCCCTTCTTGCCCTGGAGTGTTCTGGGGACTTCTGTTGGCCTTGTCAGAAATGCCTGATGTCCTTCAGGTGGGACTCATCACCTGTGGCAGGTGTGGGTGGCACTTGACCTTCTGGAGCAAGATGCCCAGAAAAGACCTACAAGGTGGCCATGGATGGTAACGTGACTCTCTAAGGCCACTCTCCTCAGGCCTGCACACAGGAGCTCTTGTAGGAAATGACATTTTTTAAAAATGTCAGTGATGGAGACACCAAGGCACTGAGATGACAGGCTTCATTGCCTAAGGTTACCCAGGAAGTGGGTGACAGCAGCCTGCCATCATGTGACTCCAAGTCTCCTCACTCACTGTCATCTTGTCAGCCTTCTCACCACAGTTGGCTCTGTCCTCCCGCCTAACAGAAGTAGGCACTTTGAATACCCAGATGTTCCTTTTCACCCTCACAACTCTCTTAAGAGTGAATCCTCCTTTGCCTCTCATTTGGAAGATGAAAACTCTGAGGGTCAGAGAGGACACATAAATTTGCCAAGACCACAGTGCAAGAAATGAGTAGCACGGGGAGGCAAATCCAGGTCTATGTCCAGGATCTTAAATGATGCCCTTCACTCCTTCCAATGTCCATGCACACTTTATTTCATTGTTTCAACTTTCTATTGCAGAAAATTTTAAACATAAAGCATTGTATCAGTTGCCTATTGCTATGTAGCAAATCACCATCAGTTTAGCAGCTTACTTTTCTTTATCTCATAGTCTGTTATCCCACTGTCTTATCTCACTGATTACCTCAAAGTTTCAATGAGTCAGGAGCTTGGGCGTGACTTACCTGAGTTCGCTGGGTTCGAGGGTCTCACAAGGTTGCAATCAAGATGGTCTCATCTCAGGTCCCAGGTCTTTTTCTGAGCTCACGTGGTTATTAGCAGAACTCCCTTCCAGCTGAAGAACTCATGGAGGCATAATTCTTTGAGGCCAGCAAGAGACAGTTTCTGCTGCTTTGATTCTCAGAGCTCAGAAAAGTTGAAATTCTCTTCCAGGCCATCACCTGATTAGCTCAGGCCCACCTAGGATCATCTCCCTTTTGATTACCTCGAACTGATTAGGAACCTTGATGACATTTGAAAAAAATCCCTGCACCCTTTCTCTCTAGTGTAATATAATCACAGGAATAACATCCCATCATATTCACAGGGCCTGACCCCACTCAGGGAAAGAGATTTTACAAGAGCACAGGTCATGCAGGCGTCATGTTAGGATTCTGCCTGCAACAGGTGTAAGAAACCCTCATGGACTCATCACACAGCTTTGAGAATGGTTGTCATTCTGCCATTCTTGCGTCATTCCCCACCTCTACTTAGTCTTTACTCATTTTTACAGATTTTAAGGTGAAAGTTGTATACATTACAACGCACAGCTCTTAGCTGCCCAAGTTTGACAAAGAGATGCACCCCACATAACACTTAGAATATTGCCATCTTCCCCAGGAATTCTTTCTGTTCCTTCCTACTCAGACCCAGATAGACATACAGAGAGAGAGAGAGAGAGAGAGAGAGAGAGAGAGAGAGAGAGAGAGAGAGAGAGAGAGATAGTGTATGTACACAGACATTTGGAAATATATAAAGTGTACATGGACATTTGAAAGAGTGAAGTGCATTGTTTAAGATCCTGGTCATAGACTTAGATTTGCTTCCCAACTCTACTCATTTCTTGCACGTGTGTGTGTGTGTGTGTGTGTGTGTGTATCTGAGAATCAATAGTGTATGTATTTTTTCTTGATTTTTTTTTCCTAATTCTAGGAAGTACATAGGACCTTACCCGACAGAACCCTGGCAATTGGTAGGTGTTAGCTTCCTTCCAATTCTTCTAAATTCAAGTCCATGTTCATTGTGAGATACCACAAAGGCAAAGAGAAGGGACACCGCTGAGGGGCGCAAGCCCTGTAGAGGAGACTTCCAGAAACTCTTTGGTCAAGATGCCTGGTGAGGCCATGTGTGCACTGCCTTACTCTTGGCGATAGAGAGCATGAGCATCATCTGCTACCAGCACAGTCTACAGAGCATGGGTGGTGCTTCGAGCTCTGTTGGATTGATCGCCACGTTTCTAATTGCTAGAATGTGTATTTGAGGTAGAGGACGGTGACTCACATCCTTTGCTTTCAGATCTCTGCTCATACAGTGATGGCAACATGTTCCTGACATGGCTTAGAATGGGGGTGAGGAGGGATATTACCCTCAACTTTCTGACATTGGATGACTCCTTCATGCCTCCAAAGAGTAGGTCTAGGTCTTGCTTGTGCTCAGGGCTTTCCTCCTTCACCAGCAAAAGTAAATATATAACAAGAGGGAGTGTGCCATCTGGATGGGACAAAAAAAGAAAATGAGGAATCAGACAGACAGATTCCAATGTTGTGATTTGGACCCATTTATTTTAACGTCTGAGGCTCTCTCTGCGTGTCTCCTAGCCCAGCCTCATCAGGCTTTTATGGGGATCGAAAGCAAGCATGCTGTGCTTGGCAGACAGCACCTGAGCCCACATCATTCCCTTCCCTTTGCCTTGGATTTTAGCATCCGCCCTTGCTGGTTTGTCTGTCTGTCCAGCCAGCCAGGCACTTGCTCAGCCATGTCTTACCACTTAATACGTAGGAGGGATAGAATTATATGGATTCATCAAACATGATTTCTGCCCTTAGCATGGAAGATAGGCATTTTTATAAATAGTAATAATACAATCAGGCAAGGATGATTTCCCCCCAAAGAGGTAAATACAAAATGCATTAAGGTTTCCAGCAGAATCATTTTCTTCTGTGCCATCTAGAGAGCTTTGGAGGAGGGAGTAGTCCTTGAGCGTTAATTTAAAGACCACAAATAATTCTAGGCTATCCCCCCTCCTCCTCCTGTTCCTTCTCCTATTTCCTCATCATTGCTTCCTCTCCCCTGCCTCTTTCCTTCTAGGAGATTATCCATCTTCCTCTCTCCTGTTCCTCTGTCTTGTGCCCTCTCCCTTTCCTTATAGACTTGGGAATCCTCATCCGTACTAAATAAACTACCTTTGGTGATTCCTCCCCACTTGACCACTTTATAAACCAAAACCCCCAGTCCCCTGAGCCTCGAGACGTTATGAGAAGAATCCCACAAAGAGCAATACTGATGATTTCTCATTTAATTTTTCCAAAGATTTGATTTTTTTTTAATTTAAAACTCAAAAATGCCATTAAAACCATCACCCAGATCAGCTGTATCTTTAAGTGTAAAATCCATTTTAGTCGGCAGAGCTTGCGATACGGTTAAGTACTTATTTTTATTGTCTGTCTGAGCATGGTTTTTAACTGCAGGTGGAGAATAAATCAATAATGTCATAAAGACATGCTCACCCCGTGCCCTTTCCATAGCCTGCTCTGGAGTGCCCGAGCTCAGGAGAGAGGCTGAGGTCTGCACGCCCTGAATTGTGCGGGGGGTGGAGGCTGGTAGATGCGTCCTCTCTCCATGTTATTTTATATGACATTGTTTGGCAAAGGCTGTGCATTTTGCATGGTTTTCCCAAATCTTTGCAAAGTGCAACATCCACTGGTCATTTGCACCCATGAGTGGCTACGACTGTGTCCTTCCTGCTTCAAGAGGCCCAGCGGTTGCCCCATTCCTCTAGGACTGACCCTGAGTTGTTAAAAGGAGTGAAGTTCATGGAGCAATCCCTGTTACGTTAAATGTCTGGGTTGCCCCCATGGATTTTGGCATCTTGAGACAGTTCCTGCATTCATTCCTTTTGTGGGCATACAGACATCCGGGGCCTGCACAGAGAAATGAGGATTCCCTCCCCCTCCAAAGAGGATATGACTGCCATGGCTATTCCTCCCAGAATGTGTCTGGGCTGTCCCCACGCTGAACCAGGGGTGTGAACAACCAGATGAGCGTCGACACCATCAAAAAAGGCATCCCCAACTCCATGTCCCCTCACTGTGCTTTTCTTCATTCCCCTTATCACAACCTGTAGTGTGTTGTTTTATTTGCTTAGGGTCAGTCCTTCCCACTATAGGACAGAATTGTGTTCCTCACACTGGCGGATGCCCCGTACGGTACTGGGCCTTGGTACACATCCGTTCAATCACTGACTACCCAAATCTGTCCAGGACGGGAACTCACACTCTTTCACTGCTTGTTCCTTCTCCAAGCCTGGGTTTTTTCCCCCCTTTCTTTCTTTTCTAACAACATTATTGAGATACAGTTTACACACATACTATAAAATTCACCAATTTAGAGTTGTGAAGTTTAATGGACCTTAGTATATTTATAGAGCTGTGCAGCCATCACCCTACTCTAATTTTAGAACATTTTTACCACCCCAGAAGGAAACTCCATACCCATGAACACTCACTCCCCGTTTCTCCTCTGCCTCCAAGCCTTAGGCGACCACTCATCTACTTCCTGTTTCTATAAATTTGCTTACTGTGGACATTTTAAATAAATAGAATCATACAACATTGCCCTTTGTGTCTAGCTTTCTTCACTTGGCATAGGTTTTTGACGTTTTCCCATAATGTAGCTTGCATTCGTATTTTGTTCTTTTTCTTGTGGAATAGCATTCCATTACATGGGTATAACAGGTTGATGGACATTTGGGATAGTTCTACTTAATGTCTCTGTGAGTGAATTCACATAGAAGGCTTTGTGTAGACACGCATCTTCATTGCTCTTGGGTAGATTCGTGGGAGTGGAATTGCTGGGTCTCTAATGGCATTTTGTCAGTTTATCCCTGTAATATATTTATTCTTCTCTCCATTATCAGCCTTTGAGCTGCTTGAGGGTTGACTGGGGATTTGAATCATCTAAATATTTCTGTAAGATCGACCTAGATGCTTACATATGGCGGCTCCTTATAAACCATGCTAGAGCAAAGGAAAGAGAGAGAAAGAAAAGTCAGGCTGAAGCCACGGCCTGCTGCGTCAGGGGAGAAGCAAGGAAAAATTGCTGTGGGGCAGTGGGTTCTTTCCAAACTACCAAGTTACACTTGGTCTTATGTATAAGAGAGGAAGTGTGTCTGCACTTAGCAAGGCCATTTTCCCCAAAGTTGTCAGTGATTTTGCTCATATCACCTGTCACAAGCTTTTTTTTCTTCTAATAGTAATAGTTTATATTGTACCCATTATGGAAAATTTGATAATACAGATCAGTAAAGAAGAAAATGGATTACCTATACAGTGACATTCCTGACATGGCCACTTATCAGCTGTCCTAGGCAAACACTATCACATCATCAAACCTCAGGGTTTTTTCACTTTTTTGGGTTTTTTGTTTTTTTGCATTTCTGAGACAGTGTCTTGCACTGATGCCCAGGCTGGAGTGCAGTGGCATGATCTCAGCTCACTTCAACCTCTGCCTCCAGGGCTCAAGCCATCCTCCTACCTCAGCCGCCCTAGTATCTGGAACTATAGGTGTGCACCACCATGCCCAACTAATTTTTGTGGGTGTTTTTGTAGAGACAGGGGTTTGCCTGTCTCTACAAAAGACATGTTGCCCTGGCTGATCTTGAACTCCTGGGCTCAAGCAATCTGACTGGCTTGGCCTCCCAGAGTGCTGAGATTATAGGCGTGAGCCACTGTGCCCTGCCCAAACCTCAGTTTCTTACATCTGGAAAGTGTGAAAAAATGACAGGGAATGCTAAGAATTTAGAATCGAGCGTTCTATCTTCATGATGTGCTTAGATCTTTTGGATCTGTAAGATAAGGGGAAAGGAAAAGAGTAAGCAGATGGTTGGGCAGAGACGCTCTGCTGGAAAGGGCAGGAAGCTGTTCCTTCTGCCTCTCCATCCTACCCTGCAGGTATGCCTCCTCCCTCCACAGGCGTGAAAGTGGTCAGCAGGAAGGTAGGCCAGGTAGGAAAGTCCAGCAAATGTGGACCTAAAAGATGGCATGGGCCAGGCTCAGTGGTTCATGCCTATAATCCCAGCACTTTGGGAGGCCGAGGTGGGTGGATCATGAGGTCAAGAGATCCAGACCATCCTGGACAACATGGTGAAACCCCTTTTCTACTAAAAATGCAAAAATTAGCTGGGTGTGGTGCATGCCTCTGGTCCCAGCTACTCGGGAGGGTGAGGCATTAGAATCACTTGAACCCAGGAGGTAGAGGTCGCAGTAAGTGGGCATTGTGCCACTGCACTCCACCCTGGGCGACAGAGTGAGACTCCGTCTCAGAAAAAAAAAACCGAAAATGTGGCATGGACATGGCAATTCAGCACATATCTTTAAGAATGATTGTGATGACTACAGCGGGAGGTGATGTGATATGAATGTGATGGTGATGGTAGCTTTCGTTGCTACCTACTATCTTCCATGCATTATATAAGACACTTCATTCATTCTTTTCCAGTTAACTAAATAACTTGAGTGCCTCTCAGTGCGTTAGGTTCTTAGGATACAGAGATGAATGAGAGATAGTGACAAATAGCAGTGAAACACACAAGTTCTGGCATGAGCTAAACCTCTGTCATTCATTCATCCATTCACCCATCCATCCACCCATTCAACAGATTACAGAGGAAGTGCCTTCTGTGGGCCCAGCGTCATGTTGAACAATGGAACTCCGGCTGTCTTTCCTATTGTACATGAAGCCAGTTCTTTTTTTTTTTTTTTGAGACAGTCTTGCTCTGTCGCCAGGCACCATGCTAGAGTGCAGTGGCACGATCTTAGCTCACTGCAACCTCCGCCTCCCCGGGTTCAAGCAATTCTGCCTCAGCCTCCTGAGTAGCTGGGACTACAGGCACGTGCCACCATGCCCAGCTAATTTTTGTATTGTTTAGTAGAGAGGGGGTTTCACTATGTTGGCCAGGATGGTTTCGATCTCTTGACATTGTGATCCACCCGCCTTGGCCTCCCAAAGTGCTGGGATTAGAGGTGTGAGCCACCACGCCCGGCCAGAAGCCAATTCTTTAACCTCTTTAAGCCTCAGTTTTCTCAGCTGATAAATGGGAAGAATAATAACACTCAGTAGGTTCCACTGGGTTGCTATGATAATTAAATAAAATATGCTTAGTACAGTACCTGAGTGAATCAGTGTGGGCTACTGTTGTTTAGTAATAGTATTTTATTTGCATTGGAAGACATGGACCCTGCCCTCCAGGAACTCGTGGCGAGGACTGGTACACGGCCTTTTGCTTCCCTAACCCTTTCTCTGGCTGCAGTGGAGTGGGCAGCTCTTGCTGCTATGCCCCAGTTGCAGCCCTGGTTCCCTGGGCCCTCTGAGCTGAGCTCCCAGGGGGCTCAGTAACATGACCTGCCCTGGACCCACCCCCCAACTTTGCCAGGAAAAAGCGGATGGGCGTCCTCATTGGCAAGGATCCAAGCAGGGCAAGTGTTGGGGTTCAGAGGACAAAGGAAAGGGACATTTCAAGGAAGTTCCCACTTCCTCAGAACCAGAGTTCCTATCTCCCTCGCTCACATGATCTATTGGGACATTCTTCACGTTCCAAATGTAAGCACGTCCCGGAAAAATGCCAGTGCTGGTCTTGTGATGAAATGTCTTTCTTTACAAATTACTGACATGGCCTGAGAGCCTGGAGGATGGCGAGAGGAAGGAGCAGCCCCCACGTTTCTGAGCAAGGAAGAGATGATATGTTCCCATCTTTATTCACTTATCAAAACTTAAGATAACTTATGTCTGTAAGATGGGAACAAAATGTGTCCCTGTCATGAGGGGATTTATGAGTTTAAATGAGACCCTGTATATAAAAATACCTGACTCCGCAATGACTGTTTTTTAGGTTATAATTTATTTCATCTTCATATTATTCAATGATGTAGATAATTTTCTCATTTCCACTCACAGGAGAGGAAATTAAAATCGGAATGGTAACTTGCTTAAAGCCACCCAGGTAACAGGTGATAGAATTAGTCATCAAACAAGATCTGTCTGAATCCTGAGCTTATGTTTTTAACCACTCACCATTTATTTAGTATAAGAATTAGCAACCTTTTTCTGTAAAGGGACAGATATTAAATATTTTTGGCTTTGTGGTCCAGACTGTCTGTCGCAACCACTCAACTCTGCCACTGCGGCGTGAAAGCTGCCACACACACTGTAAATGAATGACCATGGCTGTGTTCCCATAAAACTTTATTTGCACAAATGGGCAGCGGGCTGGATGGGGCTTGCAGGGCTGCAGTTTGCAACCTCTGCTTTAGAGGAACACTTGATTTGGGAACTTGGGAATTTGGGACACGTGATTGGGTAAAGGGTGCCTAAGGAATGAATGCCTGCTAGCATAAGGACAGCCTGTAGCTTCTATAGAACATCTGCTTGTCAAACAACATCAGTCTTTATGCGGAAGATGGCTATTAAAAAGGAAGTGTGAGCCTGAGATTGATTGAAGGCAATCAAAGCGAGCAGGAGGATTAAGTACAAGAGATGGCCATTAGAAGGGTCTCCTCCGTGCAGCCTTCCTGACCAGGGACAAGAATAGCCTGGGTGATTTATAATGCTCCACGGAGCTTCTCTGACTTCTCTAGTTTCTTTTCTGCCCCCTGGATTATCTTGTCCTCAGCCACCCCCTTTCTCTACCCCAAAGGATTTGAACCTACCCAGTCATGGGGGCCACGTTACCACTGTCTGCACCTTCCTAGCCGGCTCTGACCGCCCCTCAATGCCAACACCCCCTGCCTGCCCAGGGTGAGCTGGGGCTGAGCAGGTTAAGGCCAGGTTTGCTGTGAGGCTGGAGCCTGCTGGGGCTGCTCCAGACCTGTTTCTGGGACAGCAGGTGCAGCCGTTCACTGACACCAAAATACATTCTTGAGGCAAGAGTAGACGGGCCAAACAAGAGCGGGTCTCCCACCCTCCGCGGACTTGGCTCCCTCCAAAGGACACATTTGCCGTGAGGACGCCCCAAGTGCTAATCCTCTCACCCAGGAGACCTAAGCAGGGTCAGCATTTTAGCTGAGGGCTGAATGCAGGCAGGGGCATCCCCCCAGTGCCGTCTGGCTGGCCCAGGGCAGCAGTAAATCACACAGGGGAAGGCATTTCTTGGACGCCTGGGTTGCTGGGGACTCCGTGGGTGTCATAAATCAGGAGCTCACCCCGTTTCACCTGTACCTTCTTGTGGGTATGTGCAGGACCCTCTGCAGCCCGGGAAGAGAAAATGGCGGAGAATAAATTCAGCCAGCCCAGGCACCAGTGTCTGCTGTCTCTTTGTCAACTTATTACCTGAGATTTATGCATGATGCAGCCAGGTCTGCTCCGTGACACATTCTAATTTAATTAAATTTCTGTTGGATTGATGTCTGATCAATCAATAATGTTAATGTTTTTGCAATTTGGAGATTAAAGCTTGGTCGAGCCATGGCCACCCCCCGTCCCCAGCATCATCCACTTACTTGAGAATATTCTTTGAGAGGAGGTTTGCCTGCCTGTATTCTTTCTCCCTCTCTCCCTTCCTCCCCTCCATATTTAAACATTTATTAAGCGCCTAGGACGTAGAGCTATAACAAGAAGGGAATAACACTTAGAGCAGTGATTCCTAAACATGAGCATACATCAGCATCACCTGCGGAGGCCTGTTAGGACACAGATCGCAGGGCCCCAGCCCCAGAGTTTCTGATTCATGAAGTCCAGGCTGGGGCCTGATAATGTGCATTTCTACCAAGGCCCAGATAATGTAGATGTTGCTGCTCCCAGGGACCCCCTGCTGAGAATCACTGACTTGGAGGTTAAGGGCAGACACTCTGGAATCACCTGGGTTCAGGTCTGACTTAGAAACTGTGTGGCTTCAGGCAAGTTACTCGATTTCTCTATGCCTCAGTTTCCTAAATCATAGGCTTGTTGCCTGCCATAAGGGAGATTCTTTAATGCCTGTGAAACACCCAGCAGAATGCCTTGTATACAACAGGCACTCAATCCATGCCATTGGAGAGCAAAGCAGCTGCATGCCTGCCCCCTTGCAGATTCCCATCTGGAAGGGTGTGAGGTGGTACACATGATGGTATAATCAAGGCAGTAAGAGGCTGTAATAGTGGCATTTTATGTAACTGGGGAGGTCAGAGAGGACCCCCTGATGAAATTGAGCTGGAATTTGAAGGAGGGAGGAACAAGTAACAAAGGAAGGATGAATCTGGGAGGCACCCTTGGAGGCCAATGTAATGGGTTTGATCAGCAGCCAAGGCCCAATGGAAAGACTAAAGAATGTTTTAAACAGTGGGGGCAACAAAATCTTACTCTAAAGTTGAAAAGATCTTTCCAGCTTCAGCTTAGGGGCATGGCTTGGAGGGGGAAGGAGTGAATGTGGGAACAGCAGAGACTGAATTAGCCAGGCCTCAAGCTCCAAGATTCTGTTCCCTTCTGGAAACCTGATTCCTCCCTAGTCCCCTCTTCCACCTTCCACATTGGTAAAAGCCACAGATCCGTGTCCATGTGGAGCACTGCAGCTATCAGTCTGGTGTCAGGGGCAGGGGAGAAGTTGTACATGAGTAATGATGGATTTAAAATACCCGGTAACTTTTGCATGAGATCATTATTCTCTATGGCATAAAAAGTACCACATTAGGTGGTCTTCTGAGATTCCAAAGCACTCAAAAGCATATAGTCTTCTCTTAAGGCTTTTGCTGTCAAACGTCACACCATTCTTTATGTGCTGAACGTTTGAAATCAGCACATGCATTCCAGAAACCTTTGCTGACCACCAGCTGTGTAGACAGCATCAGGCAGCAGAAGGTGCCAACCTGAGGAAGATCCAAACTTTCCCTCCAGGATCTCCTTTATTCGTGCAAGAGGCTGGATCTAATTCAGGATTCTTCTTATTATTTCATCCCAGGATCCCTACTCAAGATGCTTGAATATTTTCTTTGTCCTTTCAAAACAAAGACCTAACTAGTCTTACATGATGAAACATGAAGAACACCATTACTGAGAGTGAGGCAATTTCATGTTCAGGATGGCATTAATGGGCATCATTTAAACCCATGGGTCTTCTTCATTCACACGGATTTCAGAGCATGTCACCTGCCACGTGCCCCTCAGTTACCTGTGCTGAGGCAGGTGTGAGAAGGTGAGTCCAGGGGGAGTGAGGGCCAGAGGAATTCCAAACCTCATTGATCCAGGGAACATAACCCTGTGTTTCATCAGTGATTGTAGAAGCTCTAGGTAGTGGGGCTGGACTTGTCAGGAGATCCCTAAAAGCCAGAAGAGCTCTCCAGCCCTTTTACTTTATCTTCTTATCTTGAAATGCTCACTCTGGATAACAACTTCATTCATGTATTCACTCACTCACTCATTCATTCATTCATTCATCCTTTTACTCAACCATGAAGGAATTACAGAGGAATACAAGTTTGCCAAGCCCAGGAGATCTGCAAAAAGATTTAATATTTGCAAATAGATCCATCATAATCATAATAACAGTGATCATTAAGGCTGCTGACATATATTAAGCATTTTTCCCAAGGGAGGTGCTATATTTAGCTGTTTTCCTGCACCACTCCATTTATTCCTCACAATACCTTTTTGAGATAGACCCTACTTTAGCACCGTCTTTGCTGGAGAGGACATTGAAGGTCAGAGAGATTAAGTAATTTGGCCAAGGACACAAAGCTAGTGATGGCGAAGGTGAAACATACACACAGATCAGTCTGATTTTTAAAAATAATAAGTGTTTTCAAGTGTGTATTTTTTTCTTTTCTTTTCTCTTCTCTTCTCCTCTTTTCTTTTTCTTTCTTTTTTTTTTTTCTTTGGTGGTTTGTTTTTGAAACAGGGTCTCACTCTGCCACCCAGGCTGGAGTGCGGTGGCACAATCATGGGATCATGGATCACTGTAACGTCTGCCTCGGGGGCTCCAAAGATCCTCCTAGCTCAGCCTCCCGAGTAGCTGGGACTACAGGCACACATCAGCATACTTAGCTATTGTTTTATATTTTTAGTAGAGACAGTTCTTGCTATGTTGCCCAAGCTGGTCTCAAACTTCTGGGCTCAAGCAATCTCAGCTTCCCAAAGTGCTGGAATTACAGGCATGAACCACCACACCCAGCCCTCAAATATGTTTTTAAGACCTGTTCTGCCATCAGTTCTTCATCCAAGAGGTGATGAAAATACAGTTGAGCCCCTGTATCCATGGGTCCCAAATTGCCATTTTCTATAAAGGATTTGAACATCCATGGATTTTGGTATCGTCAAGGTTGATGGGAGTCATGGAACCAATTCCCCAGAAATACCCAAGGACAACTGTAATTAAAATGGTAAGCCCTCATAGAATGATTGCTCAGGACCTTCTCCCTGGTGGTTGTTGATCCAGTAACCAACATGTTTGAGATCTGGATGACTATCCACCTACAGATTCATCTAAACTCAATATACATTCAGCCACAGTTCTCATTGCTGAGATATTGTCACATTCCTTTGAGGTCCTTTCGTATCATCTCCTTGAGCTTCTAGTCTAGTGGCCCTTTTAAAAAGTCCTTGATCTTACTCAAGCTATGGTGGAAACCAAGTTCCATGCCTTTCTTTCTTGTCATATTCACCATCTGCTATAACCTGTTCTGGAATTTGCTGGAATCAGGGTCAGAGACGAATCTAATTTGGGAAATCGACCTTGACCCCTTCAGAAACCTTGAGCAACAGTCCCCTCTGACCCATGGTTAGCTTGTTTCCTACTGCCAGTTGTCATGATCTTCAGTTGTATCATTTGCCAGGTACCCTGAAGAGCTGAATTTATTTTGAGCAGAATTTCCAAAATGGTAGCCTTGGGCTGAGCCTACTCTGCAGACAAGTGTTCTTTGGGTCTGTACAGCATTTTGAAAACTTCTGAATTCCTTGCTGGCATTAAAAAATCTGGGCAGGTTAAACATGAAATCATGCAGGGTGTTGACCTATGTTGAAAAAAAAAATCACAGATTGGATTTTTTGGACACTCTTTGGACAGTCCATTATATGTTCTTGAACAACACTCTGTATGTCTTCAAGGCTAGTATGACAGACTAGAGTGAGCAGGAGCTGAGGTCCCCAGCTCCCTGCTCCCTTGGCCCTCTCGGTTAGCTCCACAGAGACAGATCTACACACACTTCATGCTTTTATTTACCTGTCTAGTCCTTGGAGTTGTCTGAGTCATTATCCCTGGTGTATGCAAAAGCCCTGTACTCCTTTTCCAAAATTAATATTTCAATTTGTTCTGCACAATGTGTGCTTGATTCTTTCCTGCCTTAAGACCTTGTTCCTCAAGGGAGAAGGTGGAAGCAAAATAAGAGTGGAGAACTTCTGCTTTCTTAGTGTCATCTGTTTGGGTTGCATCATCTGCTCCCGATCCCTTCCCTTTCCTTCTCCCTCCAAACATAGCTCAGAAAGCCCTTTTTATCGTCCTTTGTGGGTTTTTTGCAAGCCTCAGCTCTTTCCAGGGTTTTGTCTCCTAACGCTCTCCTTACAGAAGCAATGTCAGTTTGCATTTGTTTTAGGGTGGGATGGTGCATCAAAGAATGCCACACATGCAGAAAACAACTAAATTAGAAATAAGCCATGTTTCAAAGTTCGCAGTGGTATCTACTACATCAAGAAAAAAAAATCAGTACATATTTTAAATAAATGTTGTAAACAAACTTTTAAGAGATTTTTAAAAAGAGGCTTAAAGTTTTTGAGAAATGTATATATTTACACATCCAGTGCCAATCTGAGCGTCAAATGTGCCCAGCTGCCCCGACTTAAAACAGGTCCAGCAGAATTTGACTTGACCTAGAGACTGGAGGCCAAACTTAGTCCTAATCAGAATTTTACAAAATGCTCACTTCCAATTTCCAAAATGTACTCAGGACTAGTGAGTATATTTGCTGCGGTGGCTGGATCATATTGATGTCATCTGTAGCACGGGTTTGCCACAGTTCATATGAGAAATGGAATTTTAAAATCAAATTGTCATTGTATGTTAATGATATCTACTCCTGCTGTCTTAAAACAGGGCTGGAAGGGAAACTTTCAGGGCATCAGGTAAGTTGGCATTTAACAAGAGCAGCAAGAGTGATCTTATTAAAATGTAAATCAGGTCATGTCATTATGTGGTTTAAAACCATCCAGTACCTACCCTGGTGTGTGGGGGTGAAAGCCCAACCCCTACCATGGCCTTCATGGATCTGTATGATCTGGGCCTATCTCCAACCACTTCTGCTTTGCTGTTTTCTTTTCTTTTCTTTCTTTCTTTCTTTCTTTCTTTCTTTCTTTCTTTCTTTCTTTCTTTCTTTTTTTTTTTGAGACAGAGTCTTGCTCTTGTTGCTCAGGCAGGAGTGCAATGACACGCTTTCGACTCACTGCAACCTCTGCCTCCCGACTTCAAGCAATTCTCCGCCTCAGCCTCCCAAGTAGCTGGGATTACACGTGCCCACCACCATTCTAGCTATTTTTTTGTATTTTTTTTGTAATTTTCTTTTTAGTAGAGATGGGGTTTTACAATGTTGGTTAGGCTGGTCTCAAACTCTTGACTTCAGGTGATCCACCTGCCTTGGCCTCCCAAAGTGCTAAGATTACAGGTGTGAGCCACCCCACCCAGCCTGCTTTGCTCTCTTCTTTCCAGCTACATGACCCTGGTCTGTGTTCCATCAACAGACCAAGGTCATCTCCACCTCAGGCCTTTGCATTTGCTCATCCTTCTGCCTGGGCTTGGCTACCTTCCCCAGCTTTATGGGGCCACCATTCTTATTGCACTGGAGAGATTCCTACTGACTGAAATATTTACCTCCTAGAGTGGGCCTTCTCTGAGCACCCCAATGAAAACAGGCCCATCCTCTACCACTCTCTAATCCCTTATCCTGATTTATGCAACTTCATAATGCTAAGCAATACCCGAAAATACAGAATACAGACTTCTATTTGTTTGCTATCTATTTCCTCCATAAAATAGAAACTTTATCAAGGCAAATTATTGATTTGTCCTGTTTACTTCTACATCCCCAGCACCTAGCAAAGTGCCCGGCAGTTAGCAGGTGTTCAATACGTATGCGCAGCTATAGGTCCAGAGTCCAGACAGCATGGGTAATGAGAGGAAATGAAAGGCTAGCATGGCCCCAGTGGACGAAATTCCCTTTGTGGGGGACGTGTGTGTGTAGTACACATCTGTGTGTGTGTGTGTGTGTTTGTATACATGTGTGTGAACGTGTATGTTCGCATGTGTATGAATGTGTTTGTGTGCATGTTTGTGCACATGCATATGTGTATATTTCTGTGTGAACACCCTTGGCAAGAGGTGAGTCTAGAAAGGAAATTAGAAGCCAGACCAAGAGGGAATTATTAGGTGGGGTAAGAAGTTTAGAGCAATGGGGAGTACTCAGAGCAATGGGAAGTACTTCTAAACTCATTGGTGTCGTCATTCATATTGAAGACTCTGCAGGCAGATTGCTCCTGGTGTTCAAATCTTGTCTACTACCAACTGGTGGACTTCAGTAGGTTACTCATCCAGTTGAGTTCAGTAGGTTACTCATTCGTCACCTAAAAAAGGGGTCATAAAAGTGCCTCCCTCACAGAATTGGTAGGAAGAAATGAAATCGGTGCAGAGTATGTTCGCAGGATGCCTGGTGTAGCGTAAGGAATCAGAAAAGTTTAGCCATTGTGCCTATTGTTATCATTATCACTTTTCCAAAACTGAAGTAAGGCAGAGAATTTCATGGCGAGGAATTGCTGATGGGCCCAGATAGGTGGGAGGAGGTGGGGGAAACAGAGAGAGCCAGCAGCACTTTGGTGGTGCAGAAAGTGGAGGCTCCATTTGCAAGGCAGGCTCATGGAAGGAGTGGCAGGTGCCTTCTCATAAACTGGACCAACACATTGGGCTCCTGACCTGTTGTCCTCCAACCTCTTTGTAGACAGAGCTAGAAAACAATCCAAAAAATCATAGTAGGGCTGGTTTTGCTAAAAAGAAACCATAGGTCACCCAGTTCATGGAGAAAACTGGCACAGGAGGAAGGGATTCAGTTACCTAGGGATCCTCTCCATTTTCCTGGACTATTTTCAAACTAACCAAATGGGCACAAGTGGTGTCTTTCCTCTCTCCAAAGAGTAACCACATGGACATGAGTGCCCTCTCCCCTTTCTCCAAATAGTACCTATGGCAGAGATTTCTTTCTACTTAACAAACTAGTTCTTCCCTGGGCACATCACTAGGCAGCATTTCCCAGCATCCTCTGTAGTTAGATGCACCATGTGACTGTGCTTAAGCCAGCAGAAGAGAGGGAAGGCTACAAACAACCTTCCTGGCCTGGCACATGAGAACCTCCTAGGCATTCCTCCACGGTCTCTCTTTCCCATCTGCTGGCTGAGCTGACATGGCCCAAGGATGTGGAGGAGGATGGGGCCACCAGGTAAAGGAAACTGGGTTCCCAAGTACATGAGAGTTTAGTGTATTATGAAGGTAACATTTCAAATTAGGGGAGAAAAGAGAGCTTTTTAATACATATTGTTGGGACAATCGGTTATCCATTTTTTGTTTGTTGCCTATACCACTTTTATAGACAAAAATAAAAGTGAGATCTTTTACATCTCAGTTGAGGACCTTTCTAAGCATAAAGCCCAATGCTGGAAAAAGTAAAGAAATAGATCGATAAGGTCGGTTACAAAACACTGTAAAACTTCTACATTAAAAAATATATAAACTAAGTTCAAAATAAAAATAATAAACAGAAAATATTTGTAACACTTTTGAAAATGGAAGTGTTAGTATCCACAGAATACAAGGATCTGTTTGGGGGCAATAATAAAAAGAGAAAAAGTCATATTAAAATAGACAGAAAGCAGAATGAGCCCTCTTGGAGGTTAACCTGGTGAAAGGGATAAACATTTTAAATGCATATACCCATTGACCCAGCATATATGCTTCCTTGATTTTTAAGAATCTAATCTATCCAAGTGCTCACAGATACATGTATGAGAATGTTCTTTGTAATGTTGGTTAAAAGAATGAGAATAGACCAGGCACCGTGGCTGATGCCTGTAATCCCAGCGTGATAAGAGGCCAAGGTAGGCAGATCAGTTGAGTCCAGGAGTTCAAGACCAGCCTGGGCAACATGGCAAAACCCTGTGTCTACAAAAATTAGCCAGGTGTGGTGGTGCCCACCTGTAGTCCCAGCTACTCAGGAGGCTGAGGTGGGAGAATCACCTGAGCTGAGGAAGTCCAGGCTACAGTGAGCCATGATCACACCACTGTCCGGTAGCCTAGATGTTAGAATGAGACCCTGTCTTAAAAAAATAAAAAAGTGAGAATAAGCAAGAAGTTATTGAAATAAAGAGCAATGAGAAGTAACTTTTCCTTCTAGATATTAAAATGTATTGTAAAGCTTATGATAGGAAAGCAGTATGGTACTGATGGAGGACTAGATAATTGAACAAAAGAAACAGTCCAGAAACAGTACTTGGTACCTAATACGACTCACCCAGAGCATGTGGCCTCCACAAAGGCAGTGTTTTTGATGTTGAGATCATTGCAATCATCTCAGCCCCTAGAAGAAAGCCTGGCACATGGTAGGTAGAAAAAAGGACTGAAAGAATATAATGCCAAAATGGAATCGGGATGTCTTGTATCTTTTTTAAATTCTTCTACTTACGTATGTATGTCATTGTGGTAAAGAGGATGAACTTTTACGTCAGACAGAATTGTACTTGACCCCAGCTCTGCCTCTGATTGACGGCTCCTGGTCTTCTCACATAAATGTTTGAAAGAAGAATGGTACGTACCTTACTAAGTAATGGAGATAAATGAGATTGCATACATGAAGCACTTAGCTCAGTAAATGGTCACTGCTGTTTAAAATGTTCCACACATCATTTTCTTCTCAGGAAATCTGGGAAAGAAAAAATGTATATGTTTAAGTAACCAAAACAAATTAAAAGTAAATCTTTCCCTGTGTTTTCCTGCAGCTTGTTTAGCATCTCTGCAGAAATCTCTGAATAGTGAGACTTACTCAGGGAGAGACATATCTCAGTGACTCTAACCCTAGACAAGACCCAGGGAAGGAGAGGGCTACATCTCCCTTTTGACCTTTGGCAAATGAGAAGGATCACATTATACTTCATGATACCTTTTTAACCAACACACTAAGCATAACAACAAATAATCTAACAACAACAAAAAAAGGCCTATTATTTTTACCATTATTACCACTTTTTTATTTAAAAGGACAATTCATGCTTATTGTTGAAATCTGGAGAATACAGAAATGCAGAAAGTGGAGTTCATCTCTTCCACCTCAATGAACTTGTCATGATTGATATTTTGGTTCACGTAGTTAAGTCAATTGGCATCTGTTTTGCAGACTTGTTTTTCACCACGTTGTAAATATTTTCCTATACTGTTAAATAATCTAAAACATATAAAAATGCTCTTTCGTGAAATAACACTCTGTCTCTGAGGGCCACATGGGTTCTGTCATTGGCAAAGCAGTCTTCTGTTGGTAATAGTGAGGGACTGAAAACTCCACTTGTACTGATCCTTCCCAGCCCTGCCCAGAGAGACACATGCATCCTCAGGACTGACAGGAGGAAGGAACTCAGGTGTCCTAGGCTATCCAATATTATAGCTGAGAAGTTTTAGGGAGAGAAATGACATGGAACTCATGTGCTCTTTCTCTCTGCTACTTAGCCGAGTAGTCACACAGCAAAGACACACACACACACACACACACACACACACACACAATTATACATACCAAAATCTTAGTTGAAATCTTTGGATGGTGGGATGATGGACAGTTTTTATTTTCTTCTTCTTTTTTGATCAAACATATTGAAAAAATTTCGCTAACAAGCCATTAAAGGAAGGATAAGAAAGATTGTGAGTTTCTTTCCAACTCTAAAAATACACTGCAGTCAATATTTTGGGATTAGGAAATAATATGGCCTCTAGAGTACACCTGAGTCACCTTCTTTCTCGTACAGTGGGAGGCAGCTGTGGATAATGTTAGTCCTGATTTCCAATGGCGATGACATTTCAGGCCCTGATGAAAGATACTGTGACCTTCTTGGGGTGCCTTGATCACTCTGGGGTGCCTGTCCCATCACAAAATATTAAGCTTAATCCTCATTTGAGGAGGACAGAGTGTCGGTGTAAACTGATTCTGTGACAAACATGTGTCGCCTAGAGTCCCATCACCCCCGTCTCTTACTTCTGGGGGAAGTACATACGAATGTGTACATACGAATGTATACATACACATATATAATTTATTGGACGACTGGCTCATCGAGTATATTGGTTTTCATAGCTCCACTATTGTCAGCATATTTCAGATTGGATTTGCTGCTGACATGGTTGAATGCAAAAATACTGACATTTTTCAGTATTGCACTTGACACTTTTAGTATTATTATTAGTCGTTTCATTCCATGTTGTATCATTGTCCGAATGGGATCGTGCTCAAAAAAACCCAAGTGCTACTCAGTTCTGAGGAGGTGCCTGGCTTTGGGTGCTGCTCTTTTACATCTCCTATGGCGCTGGGAGGGGAGCCACATCAAACTATGGGGCAAATTGCAGGTGATACCTGTTGCACAGAAAATACCTGCAGAGCTCATTTGGAAATTATTTCAAGGGGATTTTTTTTTCTTGTAGAGAATGGTCCCTTTCAACCTTACCATAATGAAGAAGATGAATCAACATGTGTGATTCTGAGTAGAGTTTTTCTTCAATAGTAATGACTACCACCTCAATTAATCCTCACTGAATCCCTGCAAGGGTCCATTTACCCAAGTCCTTATACACACACCAAAGCAAACACGTAGGCTCCAAGGTCTATGTGTGTGCAGGTGTGTGTATGTGTGTAAAAGCATGGCTTTGTAGGAAGAAACAAACAAATATATTTAATGCTTCTATGCTACAAATGACCCACATGTATTTGCATATAAATAGGGTTGTTAAATATTCAAGGTTTAATTTTTAGCAAAATGTCCCCAAAAGAAAAGGAAACTCCAGGAATAGACCACTTCATTGAGAGGCAGAACTTGAGTTCTGTCCCTGTAAAGGGCTGTTTCTAGGGTGTGAAGAACTGGGTAGGCATACCCGGGTCGGGTTGCAGAAGACACTTGCTCAGCAATGGAGACTTCTGTCATCTGTTAGCTTAGAGTTGTAAAGAACAGCTTTCTCTAGTTGGGCCGACTTAATAGCTCATCCTTCTCCCATACCCTGAGCGTAGTTTAAAGTTGAGAGTTCTGGAGTAATCTGTGCTCATTCAGCAAACCAGTGGGGTCCTCCAGTGAACATTTCTTGAATGTAAAGGGATCCCACTGCATTATGTGGCTCCCTCAGGCCCTAATTCCCTGGACCTGTTGAGAAGGAGACACATGTACCTCTTACCACGTTGTTTACCAAAAAGAATGGGCATATTTCTATCCATAAAACACTGAAAGAAATGCTCTGATAATTTGTCCCTGGAGATAAATGGCCTTTTCCATAGCGACTTTAAATAGAGGGTATAATGGGAGTGAATGGAATGGGTTGAATAATTAGACTGTTCCCCATAATTCCTTTGGGGAAGTTTTCTGCACATGACACTTTCCAGGACTGTATATTGGCAGGCAGGCTCTGTGTGGTGTGGACACAGCTGTGCTCCATGCCAGGGCAGTAGGTAAGCAAATTGCAGATGGTGGAGACATGGACAGCATTTAACTCCCTCTTTTCCCTATAAAATTTGTCTCATTCACCAAAGGAATGTCCACATTAATTTGTTTTCATTTATTTTTTAATATTTATTTATCTGTTTATTTTGAGACAGTCTTGCTCTGTCACCCAGTCTGGAGTGCAGTGGCATGGTCTTGGCTCACTGCAACCTCCGTCCCCTGGGTTCAAGTGATTCTCCTGTCTCAGCCTCCCAATAGCTGAGATTACAGGAATATGCTACTACACTCAGCTAATTTTGGTATTTTTATCAGAGACCAGGTTTCACCATGTTGGCCAGGCTGGTCTCAAACTCCTGAACTCAGGTGATCCACCTGCCACAGCCTCCCAAAGTGTTGGGATTACAGGTGTGAGCCCCTGCACCCAGCCTTAATTTGTTTTTATTGCTAAAAATATGATACTTTTAGGGCTAATCTTTGCTCACTTTATTCAAAATCAGTTTTTTAATGTGGATATATCTGACACGTCTTGATTATGACAGGTGGGAATCAAAACCACTCCATTAAGATGGGAGAAAAAAACGCGTTATTTACTGGTAGGTTTGAAAGATGTCTTCTTGAGACATGTTGGCTGGAAGACTAGAGGCGCTTAAGATGTCTCATTCTTTCTATCTGTGTGCTTCTCAATCTCTAAAACTTAGATAATATAGCATCTACTATATATATCTGTACTAGTCTATTGGGTACAGTTTAGGGCAAGGGCCATGTTGCAGTTCATTTTTTATCCAGAGCACCTAATAATTCATGGCACAAAATAAGGAGCATCGTTTTTAAAGGGTCAATTTTCTTTTCTTATCCCAAAGAGAAACCCACTTAAGCCATTAACATATACTAAGCTTTCTTCTGAAATTAGCTTGGAATATACCATGGCTTCCCTTTGAGGATACTGATAATCTAGGTATGATTACGTAAGAAATGGTGGTGAGTTGACCTTTTAGAGGAATAGGTGACATGGGAAATGGACAAAGAGTGGTGAGAATTCTTTCAGATCATGGCTATGGGGGAAAGATGAGATGGTATTTTCCAGAAACGTTTTCATGAATGGGATTGGCCTCTCCAGGTCACCATGCTGAATCCACCAAGCTCAGAGGATCTGCTTATGGAGAGGGAGGTGTTTGAAAGAACAGGTGTGTAGGGATCTGGCCAGTCCTAAATTTATTCTGAAGCTTGGCTTTTGAATCCAAGAGCATTTTCCCTTATGGGAAATGGGCTGCATAATTCCTGTAATTAGTATGAAGAGATAGTTCTTTGATATTACATGAAGATTAATGAGTATACTGGGGGTTCTTCCTTTTCTTCTTCTAATGTCATTTATTCTCTATGCTACCAGTTTGTTTGGATGAAATGGTGTCTGAGACAAGTAATCAAGACCAACACTGGTAAACCCTGAGGGAGGCACAGCTGGTCTCAGACGTCTGGTAGTCTTTTCTTACTACAGAATTCCTTCAGCTCTGCAGGGGCATTCACCGTCCCTTCACCCTGATACCCCACCATTTATTTCTACACCTTCTCTGTCTTAGAGAACAATGGCACTGAGGGCTTACGGGCTTGTGCTCTGGGTCCAAATTGACATGAACTTCAGCCTCTCCGTGGTCAATGATTGCTGTCTTATCTTTAGCAATTGTTTAATCTCTCAGAGTCTCAATGTCTTCATCTCTAAAATGGGAACAAATAATAGAAATGAAATCTCAGGGTTCCTATAACAGTTAAATGAGATATGCATGGAACACTTTTCTCTGTTTAGGAGTTGGCCAGTTGTACCATCTCAGTACATTTTGGCTATCCTAATTATGGTGAATTATTATGACTTAATGCCATTATTATTATTATTTACATTATTATTATTGATGATAATCCAGTAAACTAATCTTTAGCGGCAAGGTAGGTGTTTAGTATTTTCAGTCTGGATTTGGTGTGTTTAATCCACATATATATCTGCTTCAGATGCCCAGACTTTAAGAAAGGAATACCTGTTTTGTTCTCAGGGCCTGTCAAAGCTGGTCTCCAATAAATATGGGCTGAATGAATGAAAGAAAATAGCAGAGATGTTCTATTGATGCCATTCCATTCACCCTCAAGACACCTACTTAATTCACTTGCAACCGACATATCCAGAAATCCTTCCTGCAAGAAAAAGTTTGGGATAAAGAATATAGCAAATTGATTATTTTCCTCTCCCCTAATCTCCTAATAAAACCAACCTTTCCCAGTTTCTTTTCTAGCTATTCTGTTTTTTATTACATAAAATGCTTAGGTGATTGCCAATAAGTAGTATATGAATACTTAATGAAGGTGAAATGAATTATAAATGGCATGGAGTTTATCTACATTGCTTCCTTGCTGATGGAAGAATGGTCCTTTATCTTCTATCATGATGTATAGGAGTCAGTAGGTGAGAAAGTATCCTGATTGATAAATTTAAAAATTGTTACCGAATGCCATCTTAGGTTACCCGGACCCCAGTATCATGTGGCAGAGAGGGAGGAGTCTGACCAGGAAGCATGGTGAATATGATACTGGCAGGGGAGAGATTGGATTGGTCCCTAAGGACACCATTACTGCTAGAGTAGAGACCTCAGAAGAGAGACAGATAAAAGCTTGGGTGGGAGTTATGGTTACCACTTACTCACTGTGATTGAGTACCAGTTAGGCGGAGGCCTGACAAGCGTTTCTAGTACTTTGATTTCAAGGAGAAGCTATTGGATGACATTACCTAGAGAAGGGACTTCTATATCATTTTTCCATCCCAAAGCCATCTGTCAACAGCTAGCTCCGTAAATACAGTGAACTCTCATTAGGAAAGGTAACAGATAAACCTCCACATCGCAAAGGCTTAATGCAAAATTTATTCCTTGCTCACGTAACAGGCAGCTCTCTTCGGAGTGGCTCTCCTCCAAGTGTTGATCCAGGGGCACAGGTCCTTTCATCTCATGGCTCTCTAGTCTTCGTTCTGTGGTTCCCAAGTGCACTCAGGAGGTAATCCCCCTTTCAGCCAACTGGAGGAGGTGTGAGCAGGGAGGGTTTCATGGACCAGGTCTGGAAGGAGAGTGCTTCCACTTTGCCCTCATCCCTTTGACGAGGGCTCAGTCACATGGCCATGCTGACTCCAGAGAAGCTGAGAAATGAAATCTGTGTCCCCAAATAGAAGCAATAGCAAGTCTGATGCATGGTCAAGTAAGAGCAGTGTCTGCCACATTTTTCAAATAGCCAGGAAAATACATGCCCTGAGAAAATGAGGAGGTAAATCTTACTGAAAAAAAAAGTCATCTTATAGAGTGTTTTCACACTCTTTTTTAAAAAAAGTCTTTTGGAGTATCGTGTTTGCACACACAGAGTGGAAATTCCAGTTATAAATTGTCTTAATTTCAAAGAATTTCCTTAGTAACAGTTTATCGGTTTTTTCATAAGATAGAATTTTCTTTAACTTGCATATGTAATTAAGGCACAAAATAAATAGTCGCATCATTATTAAAACTTTAGACAGCACAGCAATGGATGAAGAAGAAACGTAGAGTTGCTCGTAATTTAAGCGGTGTTAGTAGCTTGTTTTACATAGATCTAGTGTACTTTTTCTCCACATAAAATTATCTGTTCTCTCAGGGGTCAGCAATTTGTTTTCTGTAAAGGACAAAAGAATAAATATTTTAGGCTTTGCAGGCCACGCTGTCTCTATTGCAATCTCTCAGTTCCGTCATGCAATCAATGACCATGTGTAAACAAATGAATGTGGCTGAGTTCCAATAAAACTTTATTTACAAAAATAGGCGAGGGATGGGATCTGGCCCACAGGCCAACCTTTGCCGACTCCTGCAGAATGTGATGGATACAAAGTAATGCGTGCAGAGCACTAAGAGGCTGTGCACACATGTAGTGCTCAGTAAACATAAATTTGCTCTACTCAGCTTGAAATGAATACAGTTGTATGGCTTCTAAGCATTTAAAACTTTAAAGATACATGTTTGGTTAGGCATAGCAAAAGTCTGAAAGGAAAGACCTTGAACTCTGAAAGCAGCTTTAGAAGCCTTGGGGAAGGGGAATATTTTTACTTTTTACTTTATTTCCTCCTGTGTTGTTTGGGTTTTTTTTTTCCAATGAGCATATTTTACTATTGTCATAAAAAAAAGATATTTTAAATGTATATACTTCAAACTTTTTGCTGACTCAGAGAAGAATGTTTCATTTTAATCCCGAACATGTAACTCATTTGCATTTTTCAATAACGGGTTGCAGTTATGTTTCAGGATTGTAGTTTGAACCGCAAAGTAACATTGAAAGAGCTTAGGCACAGCCAGAAATGCTTCAAGGAAGGCAAGGCCACAACTTCCTCTTTAGAACAATTTAGCTGACAGAGACATTGGTAAAGGGGAAGGGGAGTGGTCTTTGAAGAGCCTGGGTTCCTTTGTGGTCTTGGGTCCCTTTGTATAGCCCTCTGCTCTCACCCCTTTACCATTGTGTTGTGATGCTATTAGCCTCCTGTGGACAGGCAGGGCACATCCGCTGGCAGACATAGGCACTTACAAATGCCTATCAAACAGCTACAAGCATTCTCTTACCCTTTTTCGAGTTTAGCACAATGCCTAGCATAGATTGAACAAATACGTGTTAGTTTTAATTGGATGGGCCCAGCAAACGGAAGGTGGTGGGTAGCATTTTCTTCGTGGGCAAAGTTGCCTTATTCCTTTCAGGTTTCTGGGGAGGTGGCTTACCCTGCTATAATTACAATAAAGAGACACATTTTATGAGACTTCAGAATTGTTGCTGTGCAGGTGAGATTACCTTGTGTTGGGTGATAGGATTAACCCAAATTAACCCTAGACATCATCCTGTGAACATTATCATGAAGAAAAGAGACCTCAGCGTCCATTGTCTGCTATGGTAATAAACAAATTTCATCAAGTTTCTCATTAATTTCTTGTGTGTTGCTTGGTACTTTTCCAAAATAGAAAAAAAAAAAAAAAGTAAAAATTTTAAATGTGGCTGCATTTTTTTTTCCTGTTTTCAGTTTTTATCAGCTCCTGGTTTCTCTCTTAATTTCTCCATAGACCACAATTCTGATTACTCTCCATCTACCCAGATGTCAGTCAAATTTCACACTTTCTTTGTAAAATAGGAATAAAACAGTCAGACAAGATAATAGCCTTAAAAAACTACATTTTCACAGGACAGCATTGTTTGGGCTTCAGGACAGTTGTAGAAATCACAATATCGTATCTTCTGTAGGAATTGAGCATGTTCGTAACTAGATTACTATCAGACCAGGGCCAGGGAAAGCCTTGTTATTATTTGAATCAGTTTACAGCAACTCATGAATTAGAAGCTCACACCCAAAGGAGTATTTTCAGCTTAATGGAAACAATTTGTCTAACACTTGGAATTCTTTCTGGGAGTCTACAGTGAAAGATAGACATTTCTTCAATGCAGGTACATTTTATGGTAGTCTGTTCATGCAAGTTAACATCCGTTAAAAAGTAGAGCCAATAAAAGCCAATTTGTGTCTAATAAGGAACACTGAAAATGACCTAAAAAAAAGCAATTTTATAAATTGTACTAAAGGTAAGTCTATGAGAATGCAAGTGGGTGTATTTGTTTTTAAGCAACACTTTACTGGTCCACTGTGGGTTTAACTCAGTGAGATGACACGATGATTTTAGGGGGAGAGCTGATGTAAGTGAAAAGTTACACTCTCAGCATTGCTTGTGTAATAATAAGGGAATACTATGGAAAGAGGAACATGTGTTTCCCTCAGATTTTTCAGAATTGTCTGAAAGACCAGCAATTGTTTCAGAGGCATCTATCGATTCCAAACTCTTCTGAAAGAAATTTCTGCCCATCTTAAGGGAAAGGATCAGAATGTCATAAAAAGTTGGAAGTCCATAAGCTCGCAGGGCCATTGCCGAAATTCTCTGGGGTGAGGAGTGGGAAAGGGGTTGAGATCTAATCTGGGTAAATCATAGCTTGATAGTGTCAGAAGTGAGGTTAGAATTCATCTAGTGAAACCACTGCTATTTTACATATGGAGAAACTGAATCCCAGCAAAAGAAAACAATTTCTGGGACATCACTCCATAGGCTGGTGGGAGATTCTTCCCTGGAGTCCACATTTTCCTCTGGCCTGCTGTAGGCTGGAGTTGTAACATTCTGCCTTACCCAGAGTAATTGCTTCATAAATGTTTGCTGCACACATGCAGAAAGAGGTAGTATTTTAATTTCTCTAGAATGAGGAAAGGCAGTAAGTAAAACTCAGAAAGGAGAGAAAACAAAATAACAAGCATACCTCAGAGATATTGCGGATTCTGTTCCAGACCACCCCAATAAAGCAAATATAGTAATAAAGTGAGTCACATGAGTTTTTTGGTTTTCTACTGCATATACAAGTTATGTTTATACTAGGGTTCCCCAACCTTTGGGCCACACACCAGTACAAGCGACCTATGGCCTGTTTGCCCAGCAGGAGGTGAGCAGTGGCGAGTGAAGGAAGCTTGATCTGTATTTACAGCCACTCCTCACCCCTTGCATTACTGCTGCCTCCTGTCAGATCAGTAGCACCATTAGATTCTCATAGGAGCATGAACCCTATTGCAAACTATGCCTGCCAGGAGTCTGGGCTGTGTGCTCCTTATGAGAATCCAATGCCTGATGATCTGTCCCTGTCTCCCATCAACCACAGATGGGACTGTCTAGTTGCAGGAAGACAGGCTCAGGGCTCCCACTGTTCTATGTTATGGTGAGTTGTGTAATTATTTCACTATATATTACAATGTAATTGTAATAGAAGTAACGTGCACAATACATTTAATGCACTTGAATAATCCCAAAACCATTCCCGCCTCCCCCTGCCAGGTGTGTGGGAAAATTGTCTTCCACAAAACCAGTCCCTGGTGCCAAACAGGTTGAGGAATGCTGGTTTATATTATTCTGTAGTATAAAGTGTGTAGTAGCATCGTGTTTTTAAAAAATGTGTATGCCAGTTGGGCACGGTGGCTCGTGCCTGTAATCTCAGCACTTTGGGAGGCCAAGGTGGGCAGATCGTCTGAGGTCCAGAGTTCAAGACCAGTCTGGGCAACATGATGACCTTGTCTTTTGTATTTTGTAAAATATAAAGAATTAGCTGGGCATGGTGGCAGGCACCTGTAATCCCAGCTACTTGGGAGGCTGAGGCAGGAGAATCACTTGAACTTGGGAGGTGGAGTTTGCAGGTGAGCCAAGATGGTGTCATTGCACTCCAGCCTGGGCAACAAGAGTGAAACTCTGTCTGAAAAAAAAAAAAAAAAAGTATATACCTTACTTTAAAATGTTTCATTGCTAAAAAATGCTAGCATTCATCTCATCTGAGCCTTCAGCAACTCAAATCTTTTTGCTGGTGGAGGGTCTTGCCTCTATGCTGATGGCTGCTGACTTATCATGGTGATGGTTGCTGAAGGCTGGAATGGCCGCAGCAATTTCTTACAATAAGACAATACTGAAGTTTGAGGCATTCATTGACTCTTCCTTTCATGAACAATTTCTCTGTGGCATTTGACACTGTCTGATAGCATTTTACCCACAGCAGAATTCTTTTCAAAATTGGAATCAATCCTCTCAAATGCTGCTGCTGCTTTATTAACTAAATGTATGGAATATTCTAAATTTTTGTTGTCATTTTAATAATGTTCATAGCATCAGGAGTAGATTCTATCTCAAGAAGCCACTTTCTCTTTTCATCCATAAGAAGCAACACCTCATTTGTTCAAGTTTTATTATGAGATTGCAGCAATTCAGTCATATCTTCTGGCTCCATTTCTTTTTTTGGGGGGCGGGTGGTGGGGGGACAGAGTCTCGCTCTGTTGCCAAGCTGGAGTCCAGTGATGGGATTTTGGCTCACTGCAACCTCTGCCTCCCAGGTTCAAGCAATTCTCCTGCCTCAGCCTCCCACAGGCTCCATTTCTAGTTCTAGTCCTCTTGCTAATTCCATCACATCTGCAGTTAAAGTCTGAAAGTCTTCAGTCAGTCATGAGAATTAGAACCAACTTCTTCCAAACTCCTATTCATGTTTATATTTTGATCTACCCTTATGAATTGCAAACGTTCCTTATGGCATCTAGAATGGTGAATCCTTTCCAGTAGGTTTTCAATTTACTTTGCCTAGATCCACCAGAGGAATCACTACCTATAGCAGTCTATAGCATTACAAAATGTATTTTTTAAACAATAAGACTTGAAAGTCAAAATTATTCCTTGTTCCATGGGCTGCAGACTGAAAGTCCTGTTAGCAGGCATGAAAACAACATTCATCTCCTTGTATATCTCCATCATAGCTCTTGGGTGACCAGGTGCATTACTTTAATGAGCAGTAATATTTTAAAAGGAATCTTCGTTTTTAAGCAGTAGGTCTTAACCATGGGCTTAAAATGTTCAGTAAACCATGTTGCAATCAGATGTGCTGTCATCCAGACATTGTTGCTTCACTTACAGCACCTAGGCAAAGTAGATTTAGCATCAATTTTTAAAGATCCTAGAGTATTCACAATAGTAAATGAGCATTGGCTTCAACTTAAAGTCACCAGCTCTATTGGCCCCTAAAAGTCTCTTTGTTGTCACTTTGTGTGTCTCCATGAAATATTTTTTGCTCGTGTGTGCAGTGAGCATACTGCCTACATCATTTTGAATACACCCAATTTATGATATTGAACATTTATCTATATTACCAAAAACTGTTGTGAAACCAATGTTGATTTCTTTTACTTTTTCTTCTGTTTTTGTTTTTGTTTTTTTTTTTTAATTTGTTTTGAGACAGCGTCTCACTCTGTTGCCCAGGCTGGAGTACAGTGGCACAATCATAGCTCACTGCAACCTCAAATTCCTGGGCTCTAGTGATCCTCTTGACTCACTTCCTGAGTAGCTGGGACTACAGGTGGTCACCACTGTGCTTGGCTAATTTTTTTTTAAGAGACAGGGTCTCATTATGCTGCCCAGGCTGGTATTGAACTTCTGCGATCAAGCGATCCTCCCACCTTGGCCTCCCAAAGCACTGAGATTGCAGGCAATGAGCCACTGCACCTCGCCTAATTTCTTAAATGTAGCTTTCAGAGGACTTGAGAAGTGCCTTCAGTCCCTTTAGTCTACAAAAGGGCTTTAGCTTGTGAAAAGCATTTCCAGACCTTTATCTTCTTAGTGATCATAACACTGTAAGTTAGACATGGGTGATTATGTAATTTATCACCCAAACAGGGTCACTTCTAGAGGTAAAAGGATGTTATTAATAGTCACACTAGGATCACAGGTGTAACTTGGGGGCTGTCCTAGGCACACAGAGACATAGACACCCCAGCTGGGCAAGGCAGGGACAATCTCAGGTTACTGAAGAAGAAGCACAGAGGACAAGTGGCTGCTCAGGGACACATATAAGTAACTGACGGTCCTCATCACAGAACCCAAGATTTCAGGTTCTAAGAAATCTAGCACTAGATTTTCCTAATCTTGTGCTCTACGAGCCATACCTAGTGCCTCTCCCAGAGGACCTGCACAGCTTAGCAAATATCCTAGAGAGACATTCCCCGTTGCACTGATGAAACTGAGATAAAATAACAGCTCCTTTCCTCCCTTCCTTCCCCTCCTCCCATCCCTGCTTTCCTTCTCTCTTCTTTTTCCCTCTCTCTGTCTCTCTTTTCTTTCTTTTGATTTCTCATTGACCCCTAAGCCAGGTTACTGACACTTTGCGAGAGGTCCTTGTCCAAAGAAGGGCTTGCTTTGTGTGATTAAGTCCCCTTTAACAAGAGTCAGTGTCTGATGTACTGTTTTTATTAAGGATGGTCTGCTCATAAGATGGTCGTGTATGCATGCATTAGTGTCTTATCAGGCTAAAAGCTGATCTGCAATAGCATCTATCATACACCACAATCAAAACATTTAGGAGTAATTATAATAATAAAAGTGCCTCCGGGAATTGGAATATTTCAAAACTACCTCCTGGATGAGACGGGGATAAGGAAGCGTCTGATGCGAAGTGATCCTTTGCTGTCAATCAGTCGACAAAGAGTATTCTGTACTCTTTCCTCTTTCCCCTCATCCCTCCCTGACTCCATGGAGGATATTCAGCTTTGAAATCCAGCAGGGATCTGTGAGTGGCCCTTGGCAGTGGAGTGCAGTGGACAAGGGGCGCCTGGGCATGGTGGGTTCGCACCTGAGCTCTGGACTTAGCCTTCTAAGGGTTTTGAATCCATCTGAGCCATCTACCTGCTCTGTGTCTTTGATATGCTACATCTCCTAAGCCTTGGTCTCTTTGTTTGTAAAAAGGATTCCGGTACAGAGTGAATGGATTAAACAAACAACCAGGGCTTCTCCCAGGAACTGATACATACAAACAGATCCGTATGTGTTTCGGTGTATTTTTTTATCGTCATTATTAATTTTTCTGAGAAACTGAGCTCCACTCTCACACACACAAATCAGGCTTTCTGTTCCTATCTGTTGGGTGTTCTTTTACAGATTTCCCCCAATGTTGATCCTCTTCAATGCATGTAACAGACGTGATTCATCAATGAAATCAATCTGGGATTTCCAATCAACTCTGAAACTACTTGCTTTGATAAGGGGAGACTACATGGGCCAGGCAATAATCTTCCAAAGTCTTTCAAACCAGCATTCTGTGGCTTCTCCATGGCGCCCTGCACCCAAGAAACAGTGCTATAGCTTCAGTGTCCAAGGGATGAGGCCTCTGTCTCAGTATTTCCTGTGATCCACTAAGCATGTTGATGTCTTCCTAAAATGGCCCGAATCGTCTCACAAAGATCATCTGACCTTGAGTAATACGACATGGTCTCCTACTCCATGTCTTAGCCACTTCGTCCCATCCTGTCTGATTTAATTCTCAGTTTGGCCCTTTAAGATGCGTTCAATTATTCCTCCACTTGGATGGAATATATTTCTCTTTTTTAAAATATAGGGAATCTGAGATTCAGTCAAAGAACTCACCCAAGGCTATATAATTCATAAGCAGAAACTCATGCTTTGGAATGTACCTGACTATAAAATCCATGCTGTTTTTTCCTTAATATCTTAATTTTTGTTATTAAAGTAATACGTATGCATTGTACGAGATTTTGAAAGTAGATTGAAAGCGTAAAGAAGAAACTCAGCATTGTCCATACTCCTAGACAAAATCAGTATTTTCATTTTGCTGTAAATCCTGTTGTTTTTACTATGGGGATCTATTTGCAGGTGTGTGTGTGTGTGTGTGTGTGTGTGTGTGTGTCGAAATGATAACAGAGGAATGTTACTATAATACATATTTTCACTTTGCTTTACCTATTTAATATTCTGTCATGCTTTTTCCCTATATAATTACTGATTAACTATCTTTCAAAATACAGTTTACAGGCTGTTTAACATTCCTTCATACACGCGTGTATTTGTGTGTGTACATATATAAATGTTCAATTAATTCTCTCCCTCATTAGACAATTTGGTTGTTTGGTTTTTCTCAATCAAAACTATCACATAGATAAAAATCTTTGTTAAAAAATCAGCAACAAGTGGCTTTACCATTTGCTGGATATATTCCACGTGTTTGTACCATGTTACCTGCCTCATTTAAATTAATCCTCCAGGCAACCCTGTGAGGTAGGTGTGATTATTATTGTTGTTTTACTGATGAGAAGCTGAGGCTTGAAGAAGTGAAATACATCATCCAGACAGATGTCAGTCACTTGTGACTGAGGATGTCAGATGGCCGGCTTGCACAGGGCCCACACCAGTCTCCGCATTTGTTTCTGATGTTATCTTGTTAGAATTTGTTCCTAGATGAAGACGGCTGGGTCCAAGAAGGTGTATCCCTCTTTAGTTTTTGAAGTTAATTACTAAACCGTCATAAGTCATATTCTCCCTCCAACAACGTGAGAAGCCCCTTGTCCCTCAGCACAGGCCACTGCCCTCGGGAAGCCCAAGTTTGAGCCATCCAGCCAGACTGTCCCCAGAGCCAGAAAGTTCCCCGGTCAGTGGGGCTGCCAGATAGGGCCTGGAGGCGATGGAGAGGTGACCATCTTCTGATTGGTCAACATGAAACGTGTATTTGTCAGGGGTTGTGGTGTAGTGGGAGATGAGACTTTTAAGTCTCTTCCCCAAAGAAGTCGATCATCACTGAAGTTGAAGAAAATGTCTCAGTTTAACAGTTTGCTCAGAAGGAAGCAAAGTGACAGCTTCTGGGTCATCTTGGATACCAAGGAGAGAGGCAGGAGACCATCCGTCAGTTTTGCTTCTTAACCCTGAGTGCCTGGCATTAGAATCACCTTTATTTGGAAAGTTTCTCCAGCAGAATGATCTTACACCTGTTACCTCCCTCTTGTGTGACCCCAACCCATTAGCCTCTGCCCTTAGTCCTTGCTCTGCATTTCTTCAAAGATAAGGACACACTCATTAACATTTCATCCACCCATATTGCTGGCTGGTATCTAAATGCCTCTGCAAATCAGTGTGGATTAAGTCTCCAGCTACTTCACTGTCTGATTTCCCATTACAGGCAGGACCAGATTCCCCTACATGTGTTGGGTGAGGTTTACCCTTTGGGGAATCAAGCTGTTTCCTCTGCCCTATTTGCGTCTCTCACACCTGCTTGTGTTTCCAAGGCCTCTCTTCAGCCACACTGGCTACTGGGAGATGGAATTCCTTATGTAAAAAATATTCAGCCAGCTGAGGTAGTTCACATCTGTAATCCCCATCTTTTGGGAAGCCAAGGTAGGGGGATCACTTGAACCCAGGAGTCTGAGGCTGCAGTGAGCCATGATTGTGCTGCACCGCTGTGCTCCAGCCTAGGCAACAGAGCAAAGACCATGTCTCTAAAATTAAAAAAAGAAATTTTCGGCCAGGTGAAGTGGCTCACATCTGTAATACCAGCACTTTGGGAGGCCAGTGTGGGAGGATCCCTTGAGCCCAGGAGTTTGACGCTGCAATGAGCCACGATTGTGCCACTACATGCCAACCTGGGCAACAGTGAGAGCTTGTCTCTAAAATCTAAAAAAAAGAATATTCTGTGGACCCAGCTCTTTATGTTGCTCTTTGAAAATCTTTGCTTAGTTCTTTTGGTTCCTTCCCCATTTATTTCAAGGATTATGTCATTGCCGATATCTTGGTCCCCTCTTTCTCTGCAAAACATCTTCAATTCCCTATATTAGATTCGTACCCTTGCATTAAGAGAATCCTACAAATCTGGTGGCTTAAAACAACAGAAATGTATTCTCTCATAATTCTGGAGGCTACAAGGCGGAACTCAAGGTGTGAGCAGGGTCACTCTCCCTGTGAATGGTCCGAGGGAGGGCCCATCCCATTCATCTGTCTCAGCTTCTGGGTCCTGCTGGTGTTCTTTGGCGCTCCTTGGCTGTGTCTGCCCTCCAAGCCCTGCCTATGGCCTTCACATGACCTTTTGCTCCATGCCTCTCTGTGTTCAAATCCCCATCTCCTTTCTCTTACAAAGACTGTCATCATTGTATTTAAGGCCCACGCTAAAGTCAGAATAATTTTGCCGCCAGATTCTTAACTAATTATACATGTGAAGACTCAACAAATAAGGCTACATTCTGGGGTTCCTAGTAGACATAAATTTAAATACAAATATTTAAGTCCCTGAACCTCCATAAAACGTCTTTCTTCTAGCTATGCAAGGGTATAACTGTCTTTCCTACTCTATCAGCAGACTATGGCTCCTCAACCAGTGCTGGCCCCTGCCTTTTTAGAATGGCTGTGAGTTTAGAGTACTTTTCACATTTTTAAATGGTTGAAGACAATAACAAAAAGTGTAATATTTTTTGATCTGTGAAAATACTATAAAATTCAAATTTTGGAATCTATGAAGTTTTATTAAAATACAGCCACCCAATTGATTCACCTGTTGTCTGTGACTACTTTTATACTTCAACAGCAGAGTTGAGTGGTTACCTTGGGAGATGCACAGTCTGCAAAATCAAACATATTTATTATCTGAGTCTTTACAGAAAAAGTTTACAATCCCTGCTCTATACCTTCTATTTCCCCGTTTTTAAGTGTGAAAGAGAGGAGCTTGGGAAAAACAGGTCCCCTGCACCTTCCCAGCATAGGGGAAATGTGTTGTAACATTTAGAAATTAGACATAAATGTCGAAAACACAAATCACTGGTTCAACTTGTGATGGGTAAGTCAGAAGCATTGCGTGTAATGGTGTAAGTAGCTCACTCTTTTGTTTTCAAGATGGGGCATGTATTAGTAATCTAGGGCTGGGGAAGATATTCTATTAATACATAGCATTCAGATAAGATATTTTACCCATGTATGGAGGCAGATTTTAATTAACTTCCTCCCAAATCGTGAGAGGGTGATAGGACATGGCAACTCCAAATCACTGCATAACAGCAATATGTCAGCAACAAGCATTTACCAAGAGCCACAGAGGACACAGCTTGGCTGGGAAGCGTGCACAGCTTTTTCCTTTGGGCCTCTTGTTCCTGTCTTTCCCGCTCCAGAAAACAGACCAAGAGGCAAGTGAGTAAACACGAGAGTAGCATGAGGTTAGTATCAGATCTGCTTTAATTTTTATGTTAGAAATAACAGCAGGCCGAGTGCGGTAGCTCACACCTGTAATCCCTGCACTTTGGGAGGCCGAGGTGGGCCGATCACCTGAGGTCAGGAGTTCAAGATCAGCCTGACCAACATGGTAAAACTCCGTCTCTACTAAAAATTCAAAAATTAGCGAGGTGTGGTGGTGGGTGCCTGTGGTTCTAGCTACTCAAGAGGCTGAGGCAGAATTGCTTGAACCCAGGAGGCAGAAGTTGCAGTGAGCCGAGATCCCACCAGTGCAAACTAGCCTGGGCAACAGAGCAAGACTCCATCTCAAAAATAAATAAATAAATAAATAAATACAGCAACTCATTCTAAAGTGTTCATATTTTACTCATCATCATCAGAGATTCGTTGAGGTTGTACTCCTGCACCTCTGTCAGGACATCCTGTGTACCTACTGTGTGCTGAGCACCACACCTGTACAAAGGTGATTCACACAGCCCTTCCGCTGGGGCTGCTCACCTTCTGGATCCGTGGATATGGTGTGCGCTTCAAGGCAGCGTGTGCTGGGGCCCAAGACCTTCGCAAAGCCAGGGCAGCAAGAGCCCTCTTTTCTGGCTTTGCTTCCTTATTGTTCTTAGAAACACGCCATCTATTGCTTCCTTCCTGCATCCAGGTGGTAGTGGTGCAACTCGAGGGAAAGGAGAACTTGAACCATGTCCAAAGGGAAGGAATGTCATAATTAGGGAAGTGGAAAATAGAACTGAGCCAAAGGAATCCGGTTCTGACTGTGCCTGTCTGTTCTCCAGACTGTAAATAGGGACCTCAGTGAAGTGCCTGTGGCCAGAAGACCTCTCCATCAAAACAAAACGAAGCAAAGCAAATCAACGACAGCAGCCACACAAGTCCCTGATGCAGGGGGTTAGGCCACATTTTATTTTCCATGTTTAATATATCACCCTTGGTCTCTTTGGCTGCCCCAGTGATCTGTCTCGGCTGTTTCCATCCCATGACGGCTGGGCATCTCCTATGCAGAATCCACGCGGGTGCTTCCGGCACGTTCTCTGTTGGCTTTGTCATCTGCTGTCCTCTCTCTTGTTGTGGTCTGTGTTACGTGGACCTCTTTCTAAGTGAGGGTCTATGGTTTTGCGTCTTTGCATCCGGGGCAGTGCAGGCTGTTTTTGCAGCAAGATACTGTTCCTTGGAACCTTTGTTTTCTTATCCAGAGCAAGAAGAGATTAATAAATTTTAAGTACCTACCCCATAGGATGATGGAGATGATGAAAGAGATGGATTTGTGTAGCACTGCTTGCACCAGGCTCAATGCATAGAGCTGTTTAATAAATGCTTATTCTTGATACATAAATGAACGGTGAATGAAGGCAAGGCAGGGCTGCAAAGTGAAGTGCCCTCGATTAGAATGTTCAAAGCCCAGACACTGTGATGTCCTCAGAGGTAGGGGACATGACAGTGTCTTCAGGATACAATGGACTTGGGGGGCGAACAGGCCTGAAGTCAAGCTTGATTCTGGCTCTTTTGATGTATTTATTAATCTTAGGATGCCTCAGTCACTCCCATGATGCGGACAATATTTAATTCTACCTACCTCCCTGGACAGTCCCAAGGATGAAAAGAGGTGTCTGTGAAGTGTGGCATGGCACACGCATGGAGTATGTGCTTGATAAATATCAGCGACTGTGATCATGATTGCTTTAGTTTTATTTTTTCCTAGCGCTTCTTTCTTTTTATTAGCATCTCAGTGCCTCTGGGACATGGCAGGGATCATCCGGGACTCAGGGACGGATGGAGGACTGTGCCAAGAGAAGGCAGCCTCTGCACGCCCGCGCTGTGCAGACTTAGGGAACTGATCCGCCCTCTCTGAGCTCCACCCCCTTCCCTCCTCTGTGAAATGGAAGAAACAATCCTGTCCTCGACGTTCTGGGGAAGATAAAGTGAGGAATGTCTGCAAGAGCCACTGACGCACAATAAGTCCCCGGCAAATGCCACTTCCCACTGCCCCGTTCCTTACATAATTCTCTGCAGCCTCCTCCAGGCTGTTATCTCCTTGGCAGTGAAGCCGGGCGCTGTCTCTTACCCACATGCCCCAGTTAATATTTCAAACGTCCTGAGTTTCTAATTGTGGCGAAGCCTAAGAGCCACCTAATCCACCCGTGTATTAACTGCTCTGCCTCCAAACGGGTGCCTCTGGTCCCAGGGCTGACACTGCTGAGTTAATAATGACTCGATTCATTCCTCACGCCAAGTGCAGGAACCACATAATCTGCAGGGCAGAAATAACTCCTGTAATTAGAAATGCCTGAGGGAACCCCCCACAAAGGGCCTTGTAGCTTGGCGTGTGGGAACCCCCTGCCCCCACTCTCTCCCCCCTGCCCCCCCAACGCCACGGGGCCTCTGCTGTTTTCTAAAGCCTGCTCAGACCTGGCGTCTCTAAGAGACAGGCTCTCCAAGGGATGGCATTCCAGCCCCTGAAATATGCTCAGTAGTAGCCCCGGCTTCCCGGTGCCCTGGGGCTGACTCCTGTCTCCGCAAACAGGCCTCCTAGAAGCCCAGGCCAGCAGCTCCCACAGAGGCGGAAACCTCCCACCTGGCCTGTGTCCCACTCTAGGTGAAAGGGGAAGGCTGCCACCTCTCAGCATGTGGGAACCCCCTTCCCAGCCAAGGAAGAAGTTTCTATTGTGAAGGGTGAAAAGGAAGTGCTAGGATTGAGCCCAGTGCCAGTCTACAGTTTAGTTCTCTTCGTGAACTTAGTGAACGTCGTGGCCAAAAGGGTTGTGCTCTGGAAGCTTGCAGAGAGTAACGCCAGGGTTCTCAGAGGCCAGTCCCCTCCATGGTGAAGCTGGATGATCCTGCATGAGCTCTCAGAGGTGTCCTTTCCTCAGCTGTCAAATGAGGGGCACACAGCCCTCCCTGGGGGATGATGTGGGGGGAATGTGCCCCTTGCTGGCTCTGGGTACCTCATCAGCCACATTTGTCTCCCTCCCTGTAAAGTGGAATGCCATGTCCCATCAGCCCAACTTTAAATGAAGTTTAGACATTCCTGATGCATTTCAAACAAGATATGTGGCTACATCCCACACCTGTACAATCTCAAACAGGCCACACAGTGGTTGTGCAGCCCGGGGTCCTCTTATACCTGTATACCTGTAATGTAGGTCTTAATGTTCCCATTTCATAGGTGGGATTGTTGAATCTTGAATGACAAGTAATTTGCAAGAAGCAGAGCTGGGATTTCAGCACAAGGCAAGATGACGGCAAAGTCTCCATTTGGTTTCCTTACGGCATATTCTCTTCCTTACTACTGTATGTAAAATATACCGAAGTACACACATACACGTGCATGCGCGCACACACACACACGCGCGCGCACACACACACACACACACACACACGGCTTTCTCCCATTTTAGTCTTTAATACATGCCTTGAGAGTGGCCAGGGAAGATGCTGAGGTTATTAACAGTGTGGGGGCCATATGACCATGTCATGCATATTCAAATCCCTTCAGCAAACAGCCCTACTTGTTACTCTAAAGTGCAGGATTTCTGAACAAATAGTCAGATCTCTCACTTTCAAAGGAGTGTCAGCCATTGACTAAACAGGCATCTTGGAAGACTTTACCCAAGACAATCAAAACCCTGCCTGCCCTAAGTGTTGCAGCACTGAGCCCATGTGTGCAGACTCTCCAGATGCTGAGCCCTGCGTGGCATGGCGGAGTCCTGGAGATGCCAAAGTGAAGACACAGCCCCTGTTTCCAAGAGGGCCTCAGGTTTTCTTAGGGGAAGATGGTCAGTGAAACCAACAAATATAAAGTGTGACATGTCGTAAGAGAAAGGTTAGCCCAAGGGTCTACCTTTTAAATGTCTTTGCAACTAACAAGCTCTTTAGAAGTGAACTCAATTTAGAGAAACCCAGAAAAGTGAGTTTTAGTCAAGTCTAGTGAATAAAAGGTGAAATAACCCTTTGGTGCAAAAATAAATTAATCAGCAGTGAGAAGAAAGCAAGAGAAACATTCTTGTGTAATTAGCAACCCAGATCCCAATGGGTCATCGACATTGTTATTTGAGAAGCATTAACGCACATGTTTGATGCATAGTAGATGTTTTGCAAATGTTGTTTGAAAGGACCTATATTAAAAATAAATTAATCTCAGACAGACGCAGTGCTCACACCTGTAATCCCAGCACTTTGGGAGGCTGAGGCGGGTGGATCACCTAAAGTCAGGAGTTCAAGACCAGTCTGGCCAACATGGTGAAACTCCTTCTCTACTAAAAATACAAAAATTAGCCAGGCATGGTGGTGGACAGCTTTAATCCCAGCTACTTGGAAGTTTGAGGCAGGAGAATTGCTTGAACCTGGGAGACAGACGTTGCAGTGAGCCGAGATTGTGCCACTGCACTCCAGTCTGGGTGACAGAGTGAGACTCTGTTTCAAATAAACAAATAATAAAAATAAATTAATCTCATTTCTTACAGACTTTGCTGCTCTTTTTATAAAGTGAGTCCTGGATTTCGCACGTGACCGGGTGAAGTTTTCCCCCACTCCATGCCTAGAATCACAGGGCTTTTGGGTTTTGCTTCCTACACCCTTCTTGCTAATGAATTTTCCAAAGGGCAGCTCCCTTCTCTTTGAATTGAAGGCCAGGCTTTCGTCATATGCTTTAGCGGACTCCTCTCTGAGTCCCTGGAGAAAAAGCCTTTGTGAAAGTGAAGCCTTTTTAGCTACAAAGTGTATAATCTACACTGACAAATAACCAAGGATATAGACAAGATAAACGCACATCTCTGAGTGAACTGGGGGAGACTGACTGGCTTCTCAGACCATCGGCTCCTGGCATGGGAATGTGAAAGATGAATTTGGTGAGAAAACAGAAATGCCCAAAGCAGCAAGCTAAAACTGCCACTGGCCAGCTATGTAACCCTGGGCAAACTGTTTCAGCTTTCTGAGCCTCATTTTCCCTAATGCAGATGAAAACAATAACATACCCCATGGCCTGGTTCTAAGGAGTGAGTGACCGAATGTACATGAAGTCTTGGGAACATAATACAAGCTCACTGAATAGCAGTTTTAAAGAAGTTTTCACTATTGATTGCCTCTATTTGACCACAGAAAGTGCCTCTTTTCCGAAATATAGGGCATTGGCCTTGAATCTGGGGAACATCAAGGCTTTCAATCCCCCATTGTAATTTACAAGAAGATTCCAAAGAAGAATCTGTGTATATATGTGCATGTGATATGTGCCAACACCTGGTTGTGAATACATGTGTATGTGTGCACACAGTCACAGGTGTGCTTGTGTGCATGTGTGTGTGTGTATGTGTGTACACCTGTGCATTTATGAATGGATGTGTGTCTGTGCCTAGATGTAGAAGTACTGTGCATATGTGTAAATGGAGCCCCAGCGTGACAAACTTCTTAAAGCAAGGTCTGCCAGTCTAGGACAGGACAGAGTCTTCATTGATGGGATGCGTCAACTCAGTTCACTTCTCCACACTCTGCTGGGACCCAGAAGTGATTGCTCCCATCAGATAAGCAGCCGGATCCGGGCCCAAGAGATCTCATCACCAGTTGCAGACCATTAACAAGTCATTCCCTCCCTGGTATCCATTCCGTCACTAATGAAGCATCCAGTACCTCGATATGGGTTTCTCCTTGGATTCTAATCCATGAAAGCTGAGCTCTGTGAACAGAGGAAGGAACTAAACTTTGAGGATATTCTATTCTTTACAACCCTTTAAAATGTAATATTTATATTGTTTCCTAGTCCATCAAATAATCTTTAATAGGAAATAAAATATGTATGAATGATTATGTTCTCTATTAAAACGATATATTATTTATTAAAATGGTATCTTATCTACTTTAATTATATATTATTTATTAAATATATATTGTGCATTAAAAATATATGTATTTTTTTATTGTTGTTGTTGAGACGGAGTCTCACCCTGTCTCCCAGGCTGGAGTGCAATGGCATGATCTCGGCTCACTGCAACCTCCGCCTGCCAAGTTCAAGCTATTCTCCTGCCTCAGCCTCCCAAGTAACTGGGATTACAAGTGTCTGCCACTATGCCCAGCTAATTTTTTGTATATTTAGTAGAGACAGGGTTTCATCATGTTGGCCAATCTTGTCTCGAACTCCTGACCTCATGATCCTCCCACCTCGGCCTCCCAAAGTGCTGGGATTATAGGCATGAACCACCGCATCTGGTGTATATGTATACTTTAACAACATAATCTGTAACGTTACATATAAATTTAAGGACTGTCTCTAATGAGCCAATGGGAGCACCCACATCGCAACAGACTGGAGCTGGCTTGTAGGAGCCCCTAAGAGCCGGTTGTTACATTTCCAGGTATTTTGCAAGCCTGTTGACTTCACGTTGGTAGCTTGAAATCAGCCACCGCAGGAGCATTTACACCTTAGAAATTGGCAAACTTTGCAAATTAAGGTTTCCCCTCTCGCCACGGCGAAGTAATCATTAAACATTTATAAGCATGTCACCATGTGTGTGTATGTGTAAGCTTTGCTGCACTTCAGATCAGTGCAGTCTTCTGGCCCTGACATTTCCTAGCTGTGGGATCTTGATCAAGTCACCCCATCTTGCATGGCCTAGTGTGCAGTTGCATGGATTGTTCCACTGCACAACTCAGGGAGTGACACTCATGTCAAAGCCTATTTGACTCTGGCCTTCCCCTAAGCAATGGGGAGAACTGTCACTACCACACAACCTTGCCCTGAGGATGGTAACAGACCATGGGCCACAAGCTCCACCTGCGGTGGGGCCGGGTAGAAGAAGAAAAGGGAAAGGTAGGGGCTGTGGCCTGTGTCCCATCTAAAGGAACAACTCTAGGTCATCATTGCTATGTAGGAGTTCAGGGGGACCAGTCATGCCAGATCTTTCTGATTTATGAAAAAGGAAGCAAAAATCTGGATTTTTAATAAAATGTAAAATTTCTCAATTTTTAAAACACCGTGAGCCTAACTCCCAGCCCTGAGTTTGATTTCCCACATGACTCCATCATCCAGGCAGCACATAGAAGGCACCAGGTATGCTCATGACAGTCGGTGAGTTGAGAACAGTGACAAGTTTGAGCATATCCTCTCGGCTTCACACAGTATGAGATTTTCGATCGTAGTCTGAAATTTATATCTTTCTCCTAAGTTCCTTAAGGGATTTAGATTTAGCTCTTATGTCCATTATTTTCAGATGACATGCTAAAAAAGCATCACTTCTGTTGTGGAAGTGGTCAGTAACTGACCAGCAAGAAGCTCAGAGCCACATTCTAAACAGCAAAAGCAGTTGAGCTATACAAATGTCATTCTGAGCACCCTGGTGGCCAAGGCAAAAAGATAATACAATCAGTTATGTAGTTTCCATTGCTCAGCAAGATGAAACTTCACTAACTCCATCCTCCCACTAATCTTCTCCTTTATTTTTTTTCTGGTCATACTGTTGTATATTTTTTTTATCATCCTATCTCACATTATGTATTTCCCTTAAGCTGCTTTGAATCCTTTGTGGGGAAAAAGGAGTATAAATAATGACAGTCACCCTCTGGCAATGAAAGATTTAAGATGCACAGCTTTCATAATTCAGGAACTATTGCAGAGGGACCATGATATGTGGGATTTTATAGCTTTACGGAGACCCAGATTTGAATCACATAATATGAATGTGCCGTGGGCTTCAGATATCTGAAGGAAGAACCATCTTACATGATGTATTAGTTTGCTAGGCTGGCATAAGAAAATATTTTAAACTGGGTAGCTTATATAATCGAAATGTATTATCTTATGCTTTTGGAGGCCAGCAGTCCAAGATCACTGTGCTGACAGAGTTGGTTCCTTCGGGGGACATGAGGGAGAGACTGTTCCAGGATGCCCTCCCAGCTTCTGGTAGTTTGCTGCCATCTTTGACATTCCTTGGCTTGTACATGTATCACCTGATCTCTGCCTCCACATTCACATGATGTTCCATGGTGTGTGTGTGTGTGTGTGTGTGCAATTTTCACTTTTTATGAGGACATCAGATTGGATTAGGAACCACTCTACTCCAGTAAGACCTCGTCTTAACTAATTACTTCCACAGTGATCCTAGGTCCTATTTCCAAATAAGGTCACACTGTGAAATACAGTGGTCCCCTCACTTATCTGCAGTTTTGTTTTCTACCATTTCAGTTGCTGTGGTCACAAAGTATTTTGAAAGAGAGAGAAACCACATTCCTATAACTTGTATTTAAGTATATTGTTGTAATTGTTCTATTTATAATGGATGGTGTTCATCTACCTCTGTGCCTAATTTGTAAATTAAATCTTATCATAGGTATGTATAGGACAAAACATAGTACCTGTATATATAGGGTGTATTAGTACATTCTCACATTGCTGTAAGGAAATACTCGAGACTGAGTAATTTATATAGAAAAGACTTTTAATTGACTCACAGATCCGTATGGCTAGGGAGGCCTCAGGAAACTTACAGTCATGGCAGAAGGTACCTCTTCACAGGGCGGCAGGAGAGAGAATGAGTGCCAGCAAGAGACATGCCAGATGCTTCTAAAACCATCAGATCTCGTGAGAAATCACTCGCCATCAAGCGAACAGCATGGAGGAAACCACCCCCATGGTCCAATTACCTCCACCTGGTCCCGCCCTTGACACCTGGGGATTATGGGGATTATAATTCAAGATGAGATTTCGGGTGGAGACACAGCCAAACCGTATCTCAGAGTTTGGAAATATCTGTAGTTTCAGGCATCCAGGGCAGATCTTGGAACATATTCCAGTGGATTTGGGGGAACTGAAAGCTTGATCTTTAACACAGAATATGAGGGAAAGGTGCAATTCAACTCACAACACTTGCTAAGGAAACAAAGTCCTGCTCAGCATCCACTTGCCATGTGGTTTCATGATTCCCTCTAAGGATCCCTTTCCACAAGAACTAGGACCAGAAAATCACATTTCTCTGTGCAGAAGAGTGCTGATCTTTTCAAATGGCCCTGCTAGTGATGCAGATGAAACATGGTGGAGGTTTACCAAAGTGGTGCCTTCAAGTCAGAAAACACAAGTTAGCATTCATCAGGGAGGACGGACTCAGTGATCACAGATTTAGGTAAATGTCTCCAATTATAACTTTCAAATGGTACTGGGAATAAAATCCTTCTTGGAATACAGAGAAACTGAGACCCAAAGAAATGAAATCATTTGCTTAAACTTACCAATGAGTAAAGCACCTGGGACTATTTAAATACGTAATAAGATGTACACTGTGTGTATATATGATACTAAGACCTATTTCAAGCCCACTATACTGATGAGAAAACTGAGGTGCTGAAAAGTTAAATAACTCGCTTAATGTTATTTGATTAGTATATGGATTAAGCGAAGTTCAAATCTAGGTTTCAGGCTTCATGGCCCTTACTCTGTCCTCAGCAGCCTGAGTATTAGAATTCAGGACGTGGGGCTCATCCCCACGCTGCCTTCCTTTAGTAGGTACCCAGCTTGCTGTGTATGGTTGGGTAGATTGTTCACTGCACAAAAATGCTTGGTTGAGGGATCAGGTGAGGATGGAAATGCAGCCTGCACATGAATCTCCAAGCTGTGTATCCTGATGTGGAGGCGGTGGTAGCTCTCTTTGCCCTGTTCTGTTTTAAAGAAAAGTGATCTGCAGGTCCCCAAGATGTCACACAAAGTGATGAACTATCCTCCTACATGGATTTCAGCCACGTTGTCCAGAGCTAGTCGAAAAGAGGGCAGTCTCCTCCCTGCCACCCTGTTCCCACCAAGAACCTCCCACTGCCCCAACCCAAGTTCATGGATACAATTAAAATGCAGAGTGTTATTTACTTTCCTAAAATGTTTGACAGCAGAGAGAAGGAAAGGGTGCTGAAGTCAAGAGCAGACGGCAAAACACGGAAAAGCTATGTGTGTAAGAGCTGGACAGGGTCTGGGGGCTGTGCTCGCCGTGACGGAGAAGGACTGGGCTTTCTGTATTGAAGCAGCACAAATCGGCGCCAGCTGCCGGCCTAGCTGGGAGCTCTTGACACAGAAGGCACCCTCTCCCCTGCCAGGCGTCCTCTCCCCCATGCCAGGCCTGGGCCTCTCATTTTCCCAATTCAGCAAACATTTCCTGCAAATGTGCTCTGTGCCTGCAGTGTGCCGGGCAGAGGGGCCAGCTGGAAGTGAGTTGCCCTAGGTGGGGAGAGGGAAATGGGCCAGGAATGAGGAGGCACCGGGGCTGAGAGCAGAAACAGTTCTGTGGAGTGACAGCCTAAATCAGGGAGTGTGTCTTTTGGAGAAAATTTCCAGTTGGGGTTTGTCAAAAGAGTCCGGGGTGTTGACACCTGCGGTGGCTGGTTGTCTTGACAGGAAGACCCTGCTCAGCCCGGCGGGGATGGTGCAGACACAGTCCTGCCCTGAGGACTTCAAGCTGGCTTTCTAAAGGGAACAGGCTCTACGTGCTCAATATAGCTGCAGCTTATTTCCTAGTAAATTATTCAGATGTTAATTGCATTGTAAACAAAGCGCTACCTTTCTTTCCTTTCCAATTATCGTCATAAAATGTGAGGATACGCGGAGGAGGGAGCAGGGAGTGGAGAGCTGAAGCGGGAGGCTGGGTTGAGGCTCCGGTTTTGCCTTCCAGAATGAAGGGGCCCCAGGCTGGATGCCTGGCCTGGAACCAGAGCGCGGCAGAAACTTTGGTCCCCAGCCCAGAACTCCAGGGTGGAAGATGTCGGTGGAATAGATGTCACGCAGCCTGTATTCCTCCCCTTTTTCCTCTCTTTGCCCCACCCCCTAGCCCCCAGAAAGCTGTTTAGATTCATCCAGCAAGAGCTACAAATTATGGCGACACCTTTCCTGGGGGGTTAGGCTGGAGGGAAAAGTATTTGAATGCTGCATAGACCACAGCACCAGGCAAGTGCAGAAATCGCAGGTCCAGTAAACTGTCTGGATAGGATTTCAGCACCAGAGCCAAGGGATCCAAGGGGGTCCTGTTTTTTTCCTTTTCCAGCAACTCCCTCTGATGCCTCTGTTCACTGGTGCATGGGATGGAGGCTTGCACCCCCTGGGGAAGAGCCCAGGAAACCAGGGACAAGGAGCTCAACTCTGCTGCTCACAGTGGGGTCTGAATTCTCTGTGCACAGCGAATCCATGTCAACTGTAAAGAGCCAGCCTGCCTCCCTCTCTCTGCAGCTTCCTTTGGAAATGACTGCAGTCCTAATTAAAAGCAAATTGCTTAATCTTGTGGCGTCAGGCGAGGGCGGCACAGCGCTCCTCAGAGGGGAGGTCCCCTGCCAAGGGACAGAAAACACTGCGCAGATGAAGCTGAGAGAGAAAGACGAGGCACACAAAAGAGCAGAAACTCTCCCTCCATCGGGTCCCTGCTTCGTGTCTGCAGCCCCAGCCTGTTCTTTCTCTGCCAGCAGGTAGCAGACCCACGGGCAGGGCGCGGTATTTGTATTGACTTATTACGGAATAATCTGAACTTGGCCAGAGATGGGCCAGTCTAGCGTGAGGCTCAGAGTTTCTTAATTCTGGGAAAAAAAACGTTCTGGAGTCAGTCCTCAAGGTAACCCTCCCACCGATGTGCCAAAACAAAGCTTGTAAAAGTCCCTGCTCCCAACGTAATTACCTCCAATCAGCGTTTAAAGACATCCGCATTGCTTACAGCACATCCTAGCCTCGTTGTTGCCCAAGGATGGACTTGCAGTGAACTATTCCCAGAGTGACTTATTCAGCCATTCGGTGGAGTCTCCGTTGCCCTGTCCATCACCAGAGATTTTCTAATTGCAGCTGTTCCATTGGCCTGTGGTAACCCCAAGGTTGGACCTCTCCCTTCCGTAATTTTTTTTTAATCTGAGACAGGGTCTCGCTTTCTCTCCTGACCTGATGTGCAGTGCTGCAATCTCTGCTCACTGCAGCCTCAACCTCCTGGGCTTAAACAAGCTTCCCACCTCAGCCTCCCAAGTAGCTGAAACTACAGGCACACACCACGCCTGGAGAATTTTTTTGTGTGTGTGCATTTTTTGTAGAGACAGGTTATCACTATATTGCTTAGACTGGTCTCAAACTCCTGACTTCCAGTGATTCACTTGCCTCAGCCTCCCAAAGTGCTGGGATTACAGGTGTTAGCCACTGCACCCCATGCCTTTCATCATCTTTAGGAAGAAGGAAGACTCTCTTTCTGTGTGTGTCTAAAGAAAATGCCACTTTGGGGACTCCAGTGGAGCAACAGGACACCACGTCCCATGCAACATTGTTCTTGACACAGCTGGGTGGTGAGCTGGGGGTCAGCTAGAAGTGGCTGCAGAAAAGGGATTTAACCATCAGCACATGCTTGCCACCCCCCAGGGCTGACACCTCAGAAGCTGGGCCCTTGCCTGGGATGCTCAGTGCCTTCTACAGGATTAGTGGGGAGACTGGGAACCCCCTAGGTCTTTGGATGCAGGTGGAGGAAGTGAGGGTAGCTGAAAGACATTCTATCTATTTCACTTAGAGCCCTGTTTTTTAAACATCAATAGAGCCTCTTGGAAGTTGCTTTACAACAGAAAAGCTTTGAGGCAAGTCAGAAGCTATGAGCCATCAAGGCTGTCCCGTCTTTGCTTACTCATTCGTTCACACTCCATTCATTTATTCATTTGATATCTATTAAGCATCCCCTAGGTTCCAGCCGTTGAAGGCTAAGTCCTGGAGGCACAGAGCTGGTTAACATCAGATTCCTTCCCACAAGGAGGCCGTCTGTGGTCTAATGGAAAGCCAGCTAGAGCAACGAGCAGGCAAATTACATCTAGGTGTCATGGAGGCTGGAATGAGGAATTCAGAGGGGAATACTGGGCCAGAAGGGGGCTAACAGGAAAGGCTTTTCAGTCAAGCAGATCCTTAAAGGAGAGGCAGAAAGTGGAAGAGGAGAAAATGGAGAGCTCTGAGAGGGCCATCAGGGTGAGCGAAGGAGCATTCCCTGCTGTGCACCATGAGAAAGAAGTGGCCTAACCAGAGAGAGCTGTACCCAGCTGTCAGTGCATGCCAGTTCTCCAAACATAGTCCCAAGCCGCTGAGCTGACATCACTACTCCAAATAAATACATAAGCAAATGAATGAGTAAATGAATAAGTAACAACAGAATTGTGTGCTTAAAGAACCGGGTAGACATCACTGATGAATGCGGCTGTTCAAGCCCTGTGGATGTAGCAGCATGTTTGAGGCAGCCCAGGACACACAGGTGGACAATCAAAGTGCACTTGGTGGCAGCCAAAGGAGATACCTCTAAGTGATCTGAACCAGGCTCTTTCTAAACACGGGCTCTGACTTGCCTCTGGATGATTGATCGTGGCATTTGTTCATTTTGCCTCCTCCTTGCATTTATTTTTCCTTTTCTAACACCACAGTGATAGTCGACATGTGTAAAAGTGTATCGTTTCCTAAGAGTTTCCTAGTCGTTATTATGTGTGGTCCTCACAACAAATTAGGAGTGGGAGCATCACTCTGGACATTTGGTGCAGCAGGGGAAATACAATTCAGTTTGGCTTGAGCAGGAAACAAGGTAATTTAATGACTCTTGCAAATCAGCAATCCAGATGTTGCTGGCTTCAGGTGTGGCTTGATTCAGACACATGAACAATGTCATCAGAATTGTTTTCCTGTGTCTCTCAGTCCTGCCTATTTTTTTATGTCAGCTTCATTGTAGGATTTTATTATATGCCCTATGTGTTGGCCCCAGCACTCCGGCTCACACCAGCCTTCCTGCTTACAGGCCCAGAGGGAAAAAGCACCCTTTGTCTGAACCTTCCATCTGAGTTTATGAATTCATGTTGCCTAAATTAACCTAAGTCATATGTCCTTCTCTGAATCTATCTCTGTGGCCGTGAGGATGGAACAATGGCTGAATAGCTAGGCTGGCTTAAGGGACTCACCAATGTTGGCTCAGGGAATTTGTGTTTTGGTTAGTCAGGCCGGGGTCACACCCTTGACTCTGTAGCTGGCTGCAGAGTTTCACCTGATACAGGTAAACTGAGCATGGGGTAGGGCTGGATCCCTTTTAGTAAGAAACTAACAGTATGAGGGAATAGAGGCTGAGCTGTGTAAGATAAGAAATACTCTTACATATTTATAACAGTTCTGTTAGCCACATTCAACAATGAACAAAAAAAGAAAAGTAAAAAGAAACAGGTAGATTTCATGATTATATTTGATCCGATATATCTAAGGTATTATCATCTTATGTAATCAACAGAAAAAAAACATGAAGCAGATATTTTACGTTGTTTCTTCCTACTAAGTCTTCCGGATCCAGCATGTATTTTCCACTTCAATGAAGATGTTAAAATTTTATCAGAGCTTCTTGATCGGTATGAAAGTGACATTAATACCCTGAAGACACAATAGTTAAGACCCAAACTGGGATTAGATACTTCACTATACTTACCCCTAAACTCTAATAGTTACGTCAACAAAACCATTCTCTAGAATACTACAAGTAAGAACTTAAGGAATTTGGCGGATGCTTTATACCCCTCTAGAGAAGCCTGGTCTATAATCGATAAACCCCTGTGCAGCTCGCCACCTCTTGCCCCCAGCCTATATACCCCCATCTTCAGCAAACCATAAAAAGATTTTAGAGTAAGCACAGGTATACACATAATATGTTAGGTCAAAGTGTAGTTCATGACATGGTAAATGTCATATTTACAGCTGAAAAAGAAGATTCACCTACCCAGGTTGTTCCAGGCAAGTTTAAAAGTTGGCCAATAACTGAATTGAGTATTGGTTTTTAAATTTAAATTAATTATGAAATTACGTAAAATAAAATATTCCATTCCTCAATGGCACTTGTTATGTTTCCAGTGCTCAATAGCCACGCTGGCTCATGGCTACTGCATGGAACAGCACAGGGCTAGAAGATGGGCAGTACCTAGAAATATCTAGAAGAATCTGGTAGTATCTAGAAATATATCAATGGTAGGAAGGGAACTGACCACAGTCCTCAGTTACACAGCAAGAACTCAGAAAGCACTTCACGTGGAGGGACTGACATGGATTCTCATCCTGCCTCTGTCATTTATTGGCTGTGTGATATAAAGCGGGTTATTTAGCCTTTCTCAGCCTTTGTTTCCTTGTTTGTTAAAAGAGTATAACAAGACCCATTCTGTAGCATCCCTGTAAGCAAGAGTACTCTCCTGAAATTCAGTAAATGCACAAAATCGTAGCTGCTGCTAATTAAGAGCCTCAATCTTAAGGCAACCTCTCTCCCAATGCCTGTCTTTACATTTCACATTCAGCAGAATATCTCTTCCGACTCAGAGACAAAGAAAAAATATAAAAAGATTGCAAAGTATGGACACATTTAAGTAATCACCTGGTCTTTAAGTTTCTCTCCTGGCGAATGAGTAGCAGCAGCTTTTTATCAAATCATCTAATTTATATTCAGGTTGATGGGGGAAGTCTTTACAAATGATTCTTCTACTGAACAGTGGGACAGGGGCTAATTTTTTTTTTTCCACTTACTCTGTACCTAGCACTGTGCTAGCTATATTCCTATCTAATGCAGCTCTTCCAATCCTGTGGGCTGCAGGTATTACTTTTCCAGTTTTACAGAGAAGAAACATTGCACACAGACTTTGTGCAGCATTCCCAGCTCATATGTGGTAGAATTGGGATGTAGCATCACAGATTTCACAACTACACCAAAATCAGGAGCAACATTAAGATTCTAAGTTGATGCTTCACATATGAATTAATGGTGTTGTTTGTTTTGTTTTTTGTTTTTGTTTGTTTGTTTTTTAGTGGTGGCAAATAGCTAATCCATTATTTGGGTATTAACTGATTTTCCTAGTAACTATGTTTCAAACTCAAGTGAGAACAGATGGAAGAACCTTGTTCAATTTTTCCAATCATTTCCCATCCCAAGACAGAGAAACCTCCTGCCCCAAAGACTGAGTTTGCTAGAGTTCCTAGGCCACAAATTGTGTCTTTTATTTCTGTGGATGTTTTGATCAAAACAATGTAGTAAGATCTTTTTTTACAGATGCCACACTCCAGATAGCATTAAGCCCATGGAAATTTCATTTTAAAAATAAAAGAAAGACATTATGGAGTGATAGGCAAAGATGTAGCCACAGGAACCTCCATCATAACATTGTCTATCAAATAGACAATCAAATAGATGGGAATGTCCCATGAGAAGAGATCATATAAATAGATAGGAAGACATTTGCACTATGGAATATTATAATATCATTAAATATATCAGAATGATCAATTTCATGAAAAGTATTCATCATCTTTGGGTATATGGGGAAAAGGCTACCATAAAAATTGTGTAGAGTGTGCTCCCGTGCTAGTAAAACAAATAAATCAACCTCTCTAAGCAAAGAGTATCTGTGTATACGGTCAAAGGTAAGCACTGTACTTTCTGGGTGGTGGCATGGGATGAGTACTTTGTATTTTCTCCTGTGTTCATCTATATTCTTCTTATTTTTTATAATGAAAATATGTGGATATCGGGACTTGGATAGGGGCACGTTATATTTTGCATCCATTCAACAAATTGGCTACAACGTGGAATGCTCTGGTTTTTGAAGCATGGGCATATCAGTAAAAGCAACAACAGCCATGCGAGTTTGTCATGCGGCAGGGTTTTTGTTGTTGTTTTTTAACACCATTTTTCCAGTAGTCTCCCGGCACCCTTGGAGGTCAGTAGGATCCAGCAGGCTACTCCAGCAGTTGCAGTAAACTCAGTGCTCGGGTCTCAGGACGCATTCAGGGGCCTTACAGAAACGTGGAAACATTTTAATTTCCTTTAAAATCAGAAAAAAGGCCGGGCACGGTGGCTTATGCCTGTAATCCCAGCACTTTGGGAGGCCAAGGTGGGTGGATCACGAGGTCAGGAGATTGAGACCATCCTGGCCAACATGGTGAAACCCCGTCTCTACTAAAAATACAAAAAAATTAGCCGGGCGTAGTGGCACACGCCTGTAGTTCCAGCTACTCAAGAGGCTGAGGCAGGAGAATTGCTTGAACCCAGGAGGCGGAGATTGCAGTGAGCTGAGATCGCGCCACTGCACTACATCCTGGGTGAAACTGAGAGACTCCGTCTCAAAAAAATAAAATAAAATCAGAAAAAAAAAATAAATATAATTCAGCCTTGATTATATCCATTTTTGTACCAATGCAATCATAAAATATAACTTCTAATTTTTTTTTTTAAATCAAGGAGGGGGATCACAAAGGTAAAAGTGCCTAGGCTCACAGAAACCATCATGCAACCCCGGAGAGGAGTGTTTTCATTTGATGGAGAAAGAAACCCAGACTTAGGCTACCAAACTTTCTCAAGCTGGCCGGTGGTATTGAATTCGAATTCGAATTCTAGTCTGTGGCCTCTACCACACCACCTTGTTTCTCCTTCTCAGCAGTAACTTCTGAATGCATGTCTTTTCAACATCTCATCGAAGTTTTATTATTATTTTATTTTCCTTCAGACAAACAGAGTGTTTGCAAAATCTTGCCCTTTCCTTCCACAACCAGCTCTTGCAGCCAGGTAATTTTGCATGAGCCCTGCCTTGACAACCATGGGGTCTGTGTAAACTATAAATACCTAGCAGCCCGTGTTGATGTCTTATCTGTACCTCTCAGCAGAGAAAGTGATAGTCTTAATGAGTGAAAGCCTATGACATAAGAAATGTCTTCATTTATTATTGTGCTGTAGCAGGTTAACAAATCTTAACCCTATTAGCACCCTCATGGTAGAAACAAATTATTTGTCTTTCCATTTTAGTACCAGACTCAAGAACCTGAAGATATGACTGTTTTTAAGCATCTATCTAAGAATTTAGTTTTTGATTGAATATGAATCACAAAATAGAAAGATGGAGGTTAGGTGAGTAAAAAGTAGGTCGGGAAATGGAAACTCAATACAGTTAAATTGCTGGTTCGCAGGAGCTCTTGCACTTTGATTGCTGGGTAGGTCATAATTCAGAAGTTGGTACACCTTAGCTATAGCAAATATTTTAGGTTTTACAGGACATGCTGTCTCTGTTGAAACTGCTTAGTTCTGCTATTATAGCACGAAAGCATAATATATATGTGTAGCCACTATGTGAACCAGTGAGTGTGACTGTATTCGAATAAAACTTTATTTACAAAAACATATGGTGGGCTGGAAATGGCCCACAGGCTGTAGTTCACCAACTCCTGGGGTAGGTCTTGCTGCCATTCACGATTCAGATAACTCCGTGGATGGAGCACATAAGCCATTGGGTTTGATTTGCTCAAACTCCTCACCATGGCCCTCACGGCCCTTATAGGAGGGGCTGACGACACATCACATCTTCCACACTTGGACACGCTGGCCTCCTAGCTGCTCTCCAGACAAGCCAAGTTCATCCCCACCTGCTCTCCTTTGTCCTCGCTGAGCCCTCTCCCTAGAACAGGTTCACCAGATTCAGCAAATAAAAATACAGGCCACCCAGTTACATTTGAATTTCAGATAAACAAGTAATAATTCTTGTAGTATAGGTACATCCTATGCAACATTTGGGATATGCTTATCCAAAAACACGTTGCTCAGGTGCACATTACACTTGACTGGATGCTCTGTATTTTACTTGGCAACCCTGCCTTAGAATCCCCTCGCTCTCGATCTTTACCTGGCTGGCTGCTTCTTGCCTTTCATTGCAGACACCACATCCTCAATGTTTCCTTTGCTGCCTACTCTGTTTGCTTGGTTTCTTCTTCCGGGCACTCTGTCACTCTAGCTGTCTTATTTTCTTCTTACCTGAAATTATCTTATTAGATTACCTGAGCAGTATCTGTCTTGCTATGAGAGCAGAGACCTTGCCTCTTTTATTCTTCCATATATGCTGAGTGTTCATAAGATTGACACGAAAGTAACTGTATTATTATTTTTAATGGCAAAAACTTAAATTGCTTTCATACCAACCTAATAGCAGGGACCCTGGAACATAATAGGTCTTGAAGAAATATTTGTTGGATGAGTGAATGAATGACTTTTAAATCATAGTCACCCAAAAGCTAAATGTGCCCCAAAGGGATGAGAATAAGAATAAAACTAGCAACTATGGAGCACCAAGTGTGTACCAGGGGCGGCCCAGCTGCTTACACTCTGTAAACCGCAGAAGCACATGGAGGAAGCCGTATCCTCAATTTAAAGATGAGGAGAAAGAGGCTCACTGAATCTCTAGGACCGACTCAAGGTCTCAGAGGCAGTAAATGGTCGAGGTGGGAATCAGGTTTGTCAGTTGGGGACCCAAGACTATGGAGTCCCCGGGACCCTAAAAAGAATCCATGACAATGAACTGTGTCCACACTTCCTTTGAATTTCGTTTTACTGGAGCACTAATAAAAAGAGAAGAAAACCTCTGGCCCACGTGGAAAGAAAAAGTCACGTCACTTTGGCGTCATTAACTAAATCACTTCTTTTCAAGCTAATTCTTCACAACTATGAAATATGCTGAATAAGATTCTTAGAATGAGTGGTTAGGAAAACAAAATAAAGCAGAGCAACACAAAATAACTCGTCAGCCCAGGCTTCATTTTTCTAGAATTCTCTGTCCTCGGTGTAGAATAAACTGGGACTCTACTTTATCATGCTCTCATTGATAATTCACTACTCAAGGCCAGGCACAGTGGCTCACATCTGTAATCCCAGCACTCCTGAGGCCAGGAGTTTGAGACCAGTCTGGTCAACATGGTGAAACCCTGTCTCTACTAAAAATACAAAAACTAGCCAGGTATGGTGGTGCATGCCTGTAATCCAGTTAACCGGGAGGCTGAGGCAGGAGAATGGCTGGAACCCAGGAGGTGGAGGCTGCAGTAAGCTGAGATTGTGACACTGTACTCCAGCCTGGGGGGCAGAGCAAGACTCTGTCTCAAAAAAAAAAAAAAAGGAATTCAACTACTGAAGAGGCTGAGACGGGAGTATACTTGAGCCCAGAAGCTCAAGATTCCAATGGCCAACAATTATGCCATCATACTCCAGCCTGGGTGACAGAGTCAGATGCTGTCTCAAAAATAAAAGCGCTTTTCTTCATTTGCTAACTGTCTTTCCCTTTTCTCTGGCCTGGTCTGGAATGCCTATCATCTCCCCTTTAGAGATTTCGGTCTTCCCATCTGTAAAAGCCAAAAGTAGAGGAAACAAATGCATATTACTAAGTGAAAGGAGGCAGTCTTCAAAGGCTACATAGTGCACGAGTCCAACGACATAACGTTCTGGAAAAGCCAAAACTACAGAGATAGTAAAAAGATCAGTGATTGCCAGGCGCTAGCAGGGAGGGAGGGATGAATCGGCAGAGCACAGAGGGTTTTCAGGGCAGGAACACAGCTCTGTGTGGTACTAGAATAGTGGATGCATATCTGTATACATCTGTCAGACCCATAGATTGCACAGCGCCGTCCCTTATCCACAAGGGAATACGTTCTGCAACCTGCATCGGATGCCTGAAACCGTGGACAATAACAAATGCAGCGTATATTATGTTTTCTTCTGTACGTACATACCTATGATAAAGTTTAATTTGCAAATTAGATGGAGTAAGAGATCAACAATAATAGCTAATAATAGAATAGGACAGTTGGCTGGGTGTGGTGGCTCAGCAAACTTTGGGAGGCTGAGGTGGGCGGATCACCAGGTCAAGAGATCGAGACAATCCTGGCCAGCATGTGTGAAACCCCATCTCTACTAAAATATAAAAATTAGCTGGGCATGGTGGCATGCACTTGTGGTCCCAACTACTCGGGAGGCTGAGGCAGGAGAATTCCTTCAACCCAGGAAGCAGAGGTTGCGGTGAGCCGAGATCACACCACTGCACTCCAGCCTGGCACCTGGTGACAGAGCGAGACTCTGCCTCAAAAATAAATTAATTAATTAATTAAATAAAATAGGACAGTTATAACAATATACTGTCAAAAAATTGTGTGAATGTGGCCTCTCCTTCTCTCTCTCTCAAAATATCTTTTTTGTTTGTTTGTTTTCTGTGGGTTTTTGTTTGTTTGTTTGTTTGTTTGTTTTGAGACAGAATCTTGCTCTTGTCAGCCAGGCTAGAGTGAAGTGTTGTGATCTCGGCTCACTGCAACCTCCGCTTTCCCAGGTACCAGCGATTCTTATGCCTCAGCCTCCCAAGTAGCTGGGATTACAGGTGCCTGCCACCACGCCCAACTAATTTTTGTATTTTTACTACAGACAATGGGGGTTTCTCCTTGTTGGCCAGGCTGGTTTTGAACTCCTGACCTCAAGTGATCTGCCTGCCTTGACCTCCCAAAATGCTAGGATTACAGGCATGAGCCACCATGCCCAGCCTCAAAATATCTTATTGTTCTACACTCACTTATTTGTGGGCCACGGTTCACCTTGGGTGATTGCAACCTTGGGAAGAGGCCTCGGATAAGGGGGAACTGCTGAACAACACCTGAGGTGAACCCTAATGAAACTTTGGGCGGTAATGACATGGCAATGTAGGTTCGTTCATGGTAACAGATGAACCACTCTGGTGCGAGATGTTGTCAGTGGGGAGGCCATGGTGGGGACGGGGGCAGGCGGGTCCTGAAAAAGCACTCCTTTTTTTTTGTTCAGTTTTGCTGTGAACCTAATTATAAAAAAATAAAAACCAAGAAGCCACGTCTTCTGATCTTGTTTGTTTGAGTGGGAAGGATGTGTCAGCACATGGCTGCTGCGTTCAGAAACGTGACCATGTTCACACATTTTTTTGTTTGCTGTTGCTGCCGCCTGAAGTGGGTGCCCTGTCCTTTGGTGGCCCCGTGCCCACAAAATCACATACATAGTGACACACACTTTGTTCGCCATCCGAGAACACTGATGCACATCTGAGGGATCAATCTTATTGATTTTCTTTTTTCCAAGTGCCTCTGTCAGAATGAACACAAAGTATTACTCTGTCTCCCAAATCCATAGGCGTGTTATTGGATTCCTGCAGTTTTATAGGTGCTAGGCACAGTTACTGTTGCATTATGTGTACTTGAAGAAGATGCAGGATAATTGTCAAATGGGTTAAAGAAAAAAAAAACATGTGTTACCCTCTGCAAAACTGTCTGAATTTGCCAGTTATACTCCAGGGCTCTCCATGAAAAGTGTGAGTGGAAAACGTTTTTTTTTCCGGGAGATTTAAAATGCTTTGGAGCATGAATGGCCAAAGAAAACAAAGACTGCAAAGTAAGGTTGACTACTGATGGACAGATAATGGCGATGCTGTGACATTGCCACCCTGGTGTCCCTAAAGCATCCTGCACTCGTGATTAGGTATATGAAGATGATTTCTTACTGATGCCAAGGTGAGCTCCGAATTGTGGCATCTGTCATGAAAATCTCCCTGGCTCCAGAAATTCATCTGAGTGGGGCTGTTCTCATTTTGTCTGTTTCTTCAAAGAGGAACGGGTCAGATCTTGTGTTTCCAGAACAGACATAGAAGGTAAGAGGTGGAGCCTAACATACACGAGAGTGTTTCCCGACTCAGTGCGGCTAAGCCTGGAAGTCTGAAACGGGCTCATCAATAACTCCCTGCCTTTTCACTGGCCTGGACACACTCAGGCCACTGAGGACAGAATCACTGATCTCCAAACCCAGGATGCTTCTTGCAGAAACTTCCACTTCCTCTTGTGTCCTGTTTTCTCAATCTCTGAGCATTTGTGCTGAGTCTAACGTAAGGAAAAGGTGAAATATTGTGACACCAAAGCCTGAAGCCTCGTTCCAAGGAAGTGTTGAGTTCTGTCATTTCCTTCCCTTCAGCCTCCTCAAATCCTCCCTCTATGGGAGGCTGCCGGGAGCCAAAACTGCTGTGTTTGGCCGGTGCTAATATTAAACTCCTGAGCGCCCCACAATTGCCCTTACCTCCCCAGCACACCTTCACCCTGGCAGAAACGTCCGTTCTCCGGAGGGGGGATATTAATTCTGAGTTTGGTCCACATTTAGACTGGTGCATTTCCTGTGCAAACGCTGCTGACATTTATGAAATCTAATTTAATAAATGTCTATGATATAGCACTTATTAACATACTGTAAAATGGCTCCAGAGTAGCCCATTTTAATCAAATAAATTGTTGCTGCTGGTAACACAGGCCGTTCTTTTATTATGGGCAAGGCAGCAGCCCCCAGCAGAGGAGCAGGGGCCGGAGTTTGTGTGGGGCCCCTGGTTGGGTCCCGCAGCTCCACCCAACGATGCGGTGAGGGGTCTGCGTCTCTCTGCATTTGCTCCTGATATGAGATAATGAAAAATTGCTTATCATATATCATCTCCATAAATCTTAGCGACAATAAGTCATAAAACCTCGTGTCCTTACATAGGGTAGCCGCCCCCCAGGGATCGTGTTGCCATATGCGAACAGCAGCTTCTGGGGAAGAAAAAAAAATCTGTTGCATAAGGAAAACTTCTAAAACTGCTTTCCATACCTAGAGTGAGCATGCCTCCTGCCCTTCCCCATCTCTCCTGTTTTTATTTTATTTTATTTTTTTTCCCTTTCCTTTGCCCCCTCACCATGGGGCTGCTTCCCTTTGTTCCAAATTACCATCGGAAGAATTCCCAGCGCACTAATTAGGAAATTTTGTGGTTTGCTAAATTCCCTTTCTGTCTGTCACAACAGAATGAGTGAATAATCACCCCCAGCCTCAATGTAGGACACAGGTATTCAGGCTTTGTGTGGCTGAACAGGCGCTCTTGTTTTCTCTGGGGCTGCTCCCAGCTGACCGCGAGGCCCCAGCCCGAAAACTGTCCCCAGCTAATGAGAAATGCCTATTTATTTTTCAAACGCAACTCGTTTTCATATCTATCAGCTAAATTAAAGGAAACACGAGAAGGTGGTCTCTCCAGCCCAGCCGGCCTGGAGCCTGTGTTCTCGACACACAATGAGAGGGAATCACCCGCTTCAGGCTGGCCATGAAAATAGGTCCCTGTTTTCTTCCTTAGGCCAGTTGCACACGTGAGGTGGAGAAAAGGGTCAAGGATTTTCTTTTTCTTTTTTAGTTCAACAATTTGATTATCTTTTGCCTCTTGGACAGGGCCAGACCCACACATAGGCCGGTCGTGGGGGGAAACTCTCCGGGGTGAAGCAGAGGACCCCTGCAATTTATCATTTCTAAGAATTCCCATTTCCAGGCGAAAACACGGATGCGTTATCGTGGAAAGTAATGTGTACCGCGTCGTGTGGAGCTCTCCAGCAGCATCTTATCTGGACCCAAGAGAGGACACTCCTTTCCTGAGATATTTTATCCAAAAGTCATAAACAAAACTAAGCTCCTGATATTTGGTCAACAAGAGAAAACACTCCGAAAGCCAGGCAGGAAGTTAGAGGCAGTGTGGGGAGGGGAGGGAAGACCGAAGAGCTCGAAGAAAGGGAAGTGTGCCAGGCAGGCGCGGTAGGGCTGACCCCCTCCCCCAAACCTCTGCTCCCTCCAGCCCGCCCTCCTTCGGTTGTCCATCCCCTGTGCCGTGATCCTGTGCAGAAAGCCCACTTTGAGGACCACCAGTCCCCCAGCCCATACTAACATCACGCATCCAAACAGCATGACTTGAACCTTTGGGTCACCCCTGGAAACCGGCTGGGAGAGGAAGAAGACAAATCCCCTCCACCCCCAAAATAGAACGGGATAGATAATGGCAGGAGCTCTTTTGATATTTGGCACCAAGTTGCAGACAGACTGACTTTGTGCTATTCTGATGCTAATTATTTTACCAAGTGATATTTGATTGTTTCTATAAAAGGTTTATGTCGGTGTAATTCACCACAGGCTTTTTAACGACCTCAAGATGCAAGCAAGAAATGCACCCAGAGTCCATTAAAGAATTAGGTTCTGTGAATGCCTGAGTCTGCTGGAAGGGGTCGGCTGCAGGCACCTCCTCAGCCTCATAGGAAAATGAGAATGGCGTGCCTCTGGCTTAATAATTTTTGGTAAAAGAAGGCATAAAAAAATATCCTTTCTGTCTGAGAGTTTGGCTTGTGGCGTGTCTTGGGAATTCTGGCATTCTGGAAACATCGTGTTTGCCTGGACTCCATGTTTCTAACTTGAATATAAAGCTGCTGTGCTGGTGTGCAAATAAGAATAATTATGATTGCTGTCACAGTCATCACTGTAATACTTCATGAGTCAAAAACAAGAGGCCATCTACGATCCTCCTAAAACAAAACTACGTAACGCTTCATTGCCTCTCCTTTATCCATGGACAAATAGCCAAAAAACAACAAAGTGACGTCCCCAACTTTCTACAGGGAGAGAGTAGCAGTGTGATTCAGGCTGTAGGATGCTCTCTGATCAGTACAATCTTCTAATCCCAATCCCATTTCTCAGCCTTGGTCAGAACTGGTGTTAAATTGACCATTCGGAGCTCTGCGCTCCCAGGAACAATATCTGAGTCACTTCTCACTTCTCTCGTTTCTATTTCTTCATCTATAAAACTGGAGTGGGGGAAGGGACACTCCTGCCTGGATATTTAAAACTTTCAGCTTTAAAAATATACAATTCTGTGAAAGTCACAATAAATGGCTGATCTTTTTTTTTTTTTTTTTTTGCAATTTAACCATAAACCACTTCCTTCTTTTTATTCTTGCAAATATAGTGTATCACTGTGAAGAGAAACAGAAGCAGCTATATTTCGAAGAACTTGTAAGAATAAAGCCTAGTTAGCATACCCGTCTCTGTGTCCCCAGCATGTTGACATGGAGCCTGTCACAGAGATGCTGCCCAATAACTCATGGCTAAATGAATGAATGGGATGACCTAATTCAGGTCCCTGAATCCCCAAGAACTCCATCAGACCACAGCAGAATCAGAGGCAGTTCTGCTGCTGCGGCTCAGCCATCTCCTGGTGGTGTCCATGTGTAACTATTAGCAGTGAACGATCGGCCGCTTCCATCCTGTGCTGCGGGTGGCAGCTCAGAGGCACACACAGCAGCTGCAGCCCCCGCCCCCTCAAGCTGGGCACATGCCCTCTGTCAGTGCTGCTGGTAGGAGACAGGTGCTGTGTTTGGGCACAAGCAGACACATAGCACTTTGCTGGAAGGAGGTAGAGAAGGCCTCACCCAAGAGGGATGCTTCGTAGGAAGTTCAGATTTTTATGGTGAGGGACATTCCAAGGACCATAATGTAATACACCAAGGGATGCAAGGGTATGGCCCCTGGAGAGGAGAGGGAAGACAGTAGTCACAGGGTTTGTGACTTGAGAGATGCCATTGCTTTATAGACAAGGAAACCAAGGCTCCAGGATGTTAAATAACTAACCCCAAAGGCACACAGTAGAAAGGGAGGGCCCAGGATTAAACCCAGGTGTAACTGACTCCACAGCTCTTGCCCTTTCTAATATGGCACAAGCAGAAAGAGTAGGTGGAGGCCTAGAAAGAGAGCAGAGCTGTCAGTGGCCCCAAGGTGACCATAGGACATAAGCTGCATTGTAACTGCAGAAGGAAAAGTGATCCGGGCTTTGAATGCTGACCACATTGAGCAAGGCAGCATCTAGGCCAGCCTCACTCACGACCTGAGCCATTCCTAGTTTAAGGGGACTTCTACCCCACCACAGCTCTATTCCTGGATAGCAGAGGGGTTTTTCGACAGCTGGAGTCCTGAGCCACACAGTAATTTTCCTTCCTTCCTGTAAGGTTTGTTCTCGCCGAGTTTAAGACGAAGAAACTGAGGCCAGCACAAGAAGATCCAATGTGAAGGATTTATTCAGGCTCCCGGACAAGGTTCTGCGGTCCAACAGAAGGGGCCGGAGAAGTCGCAGGGACTCCTCTCAGACATGGGTTTTTATAGGGAGTGGAATAGTTCGATTGGTTTGGGAGAGCAGGGTGTGGGCAAAGTAGAACTACTATTGGGTATGGTTACAGGACTTTGTTTGCATACAGGACGTGGCTGCTATTGGCTAGTAAGACTTGACTGCTATTGGTTATTAAGACTCAACTGCTATTGGTCAGTAAGACTTGACTGCTATTGGCTAGCAAGAGGCTAGGGTTACAAGACCTTGTTTGCATACTGGGCTCTTTAAGGGAAGGCCAGGCTGTGTGAGCAGGGGAGAAGGGAACATGCCCAAGCATGTCCGAGCTTGTCCGAGCTTGCCCGAGCTCATCTGGGCTTGTCCAAGCTTGTCTGAGCTTTTGGAAAAAAGAGGTGGGGGTGTGCGTCCGAGCTCCTGGCGAGGCAACCGACCTTACACTTCCTTCCTTCCTTCCTTGTCTCATTCCCTCCCTCCATTGCTCCCTCCATCTTCCTTCCTTCCTTCCTTCTTCCTTCCTTCCTTTTTCTTTCCTTCCTTCCTTCCCTCCCTTCCTTTTTCCTTCCTTTCTTCCCTCCCTTCTTCCCTCCCTCCCTTCCTTCCTTCCTTCTTTTTTCCTTCCTTTCTTTCTTCCTCCCTCCCTTCCTTCCTTTTCCTTCCTTCCTAGCTTGTTCTTTCCTTCTTTCCTTCCCTCCCTCCCTCCCTTCCTTCCTTCCTCCCTTCCGTCTCTAAAAATGTGTTGACTTGTATCCTGTGCCCAGCACTTTGCTATATGCTAATAAAGTAACAAAAGTCCTGCCCATGGAGACCTCAGTGTTTGGGTAAGCTTGTCCGTGCTTGAGGTCAATGTTAGAGCTTCTCTCAAAGATTTCTAGTTCTCCCTCCCTTCAGGACACACAGTCCTTTGAGGTGAAGCCTGGGCATGTGAATTGTTTTGTTCAATGAAATACAAAGGGAAATAAACATGTCACCTCTGGAGGGAAGCATTCAAGAGCTGATGCAGGATTTTCCATGGTCTCTCTTCCCCTGCCTCAGTGACTGGGGACATCCTATGACATGGAAATACCATACAATTTGAACAGTTTAGAAGGCTAAGACAACACATGAACTGGAGTCCTGGAGGAGTTCCCTGACCCTGCAGCAGATGTCATGTATGCATGCATCTTTAGGTTCTTGAGATTTGGAGGTTACTTTTTATGACATAGTCTGGCACAGTTTATCCTGATTAATAAACCTGCATTTTGATCTTGGCTTCCAACTGCATCTTTACCTGTGACTTGTCTTTTACCCAAACCATCTCTTTGAGACTTTGGTTTTCCTTCTAGCTTTTAAGCTCCTTGAGCATCGGTCCCTATCTTATTTACCTCCGTATCCCACTGATATAGTTTGGATATTTGTCCCCTCTAAATCTCATGTTGAAATGTGACCCCGAGTGTTGTTGGTGCGGCCTGGTGAGAGGTGTTTGGGTCATGGGGGCAGATCCCTCACGGATGGCTTTGTGCCTTCCTCACAGTAATGAGTGAGCTCTCACTCTATTAGTTCACATGCGATCTGACTGATTGTTAAAAACAACCTGGCATCTTCCCTTCTCTCTGGCTCCCTCTCTTGCCTTGTTACTTGCTGGCTCCCCTTGCCTTCCGCCATGAGCAAAAGATTCCTGAGGTCCTTGACTTCCTCCATGAGCAGATGCTGGCACCAAGCTTCTTGGACAGCTTGAGAACTGTGAACCAAATAAATCTCTTTTTTGAGACAGAGTCTCGCTCTGTCGCCAGGCTGGAGTGCAGTGGCACCATCTCAGCTCACTGCAGTCTCTGCCTCCTGGGTTCAAACAGTTCTCCCAAGTAGCTGGGATTACAGACACGTGTCATCACACCCAGCTAATGTATTTTTGGGAGAGACAGGGTTTCACCATGTTGGCCAGGATGGTCTTGATCTCCTGAACTCATGATCCACTCCCCTCGGCCTCCCAAAGTGCTGAGATTACAGGTGTGAGCCACTGCGCCTGGCCATAAATCTCTTTTCTTTGTGAATTGCCCAGCCTCAGGTACTCCTTTGTAGCAACACGAAATGAACTAAAACACTGTCACTCTTGGTTTAGTGTCTGGCACAGAACAAGAGCTCAGCCAGTGTTTGCTAAGCGGATAAGGAAGAGAATGTGTAGGTGAACGCCCTCAACCACAGAGCTGGTAAAGGCAGTGCTAGCCTAGGCAGTGACATAAAGGGTATAGAAAGGATGGATTTGTGAGCTCAGACAGCTGAGGGCATTTGTCCAGCTAGCGATGGGGCCAGGATCTGAACTCAGGTGTGTTGACCCCAAAGCTCATCCTCTTTCCATCCCATCATACCCACTGACTCCCCCTGGATCTGGCCTACTTTTGCTGATCTTTCTTCTCCAATGGGTGACATGTTATAATAATGTGCTTTACTCTCCCAAACTGCCCTTCCCCTGGCAGCGTGGGGATTGCCTCTTGAGAAAGATTGTTGACCGTATTACTACTAAGAGGGAAATTACCAATATGACCTGAGTATTTCCTGGGTTTCAGGCACCTGACTCCACAGTGGACATTATCTGTGTGTGAAATACATACGTTATTGACATGTTATTTTATTTAATGTTCGTAATAACTCTATGAAGTACATCTCATTTTTATCCCTGCTTAAAGAGAGAAAGCTGTAGCTCAGAGAGGTAAAGTAACTGGATCAAAATCACACAGCTCACAAGTAGCAGAGCGGGAACTGGAGCACAGATCTGACTCCATAATGGAAGCTCTTAACAACCATTTTATGTCACATCTTGTTGTGGGAAGTGTGTATGAGTTTATGAGAAAGAAAAAGAGAGAGAGAGGCTTCTTGGGGGCTGGCAGTGATAGAGGAATTTTTTTTTTTTCTCTACTTACTGTTTATCCAAGTTTGTCACTTGTGTTTTTACAGGAAGCTGTAAGGACTTCCTGCTTTAACTCTCACAGATGCTGACCCTGATAATCCCCTATTTACATACCCACTGGGCAAGGCAAAGCCCAAGCTGCTGACTCTTGTGGGATTTCAGGACAAGCACTGATGGATCACCTCCTCCCCTATTATCTCTAGTGCCACCTCCCAGAACTCACTGAGTGTGAATGGGGGAGGGTCGTCTTTCCTCTGTCCTTTAGCACAGCCATTAATCTCTGGACTAGGACCCTTTCATAAATGTTAACTTCCATTGATCTTAACAACGACTGCTCGGGCCTATCTACAGGAACTGTTATCCCCATTTTATAGCTGAGAAAACCAAGGCTCGGCTTGAAGCAGTGCTTCTAAACTGGGTGCAATGGCCGCAACGGGAGAGGGAGGTGCAGTGGCCAAGAGGGTGAAGGCCAAGAATGCTATTCGGTATCCTGCAATACACAGGACAGCCCCTACTACAAAGAGTCAAAGAGTGACCCAGTCCAAATGTCAGTAGTGCCCAGGTGGAGAAACTTTGATTTAGATATTTGATAGAACATTCAAGCCATAGGGCTGGGATCTTAGCCCATGCCTGCCAGGGAGGGCCGTGTACTACTCACATGGAGGAAAGAAAGACGTGAGGACCCTAAACCAACAGGGCCCTTTCCCAGCACCTCCATGTGGTGGCTTACGGCCACCTGCACGTATCTGGTATCACCAGGACCATCCCCTCTGGGGTGTCAGCTGGCGCCTTCTCTGAACACTGTATCTCACCTTTGTGAACTTGCGCTCTTGACACTAGCCTCCCTGAAGGCTCATCTGTGTCAGAGTACTATATGTAAAATTTTCAGTGCTGCCGAAGAAGTAGCAATCGAATATAAATTTCCTCAGAGAGGCAGTTTAGTTCTATAGAAGGATGTGGCTCACAGATGGAATATAGCAAGCACACACCTGGAGAAGGAAGGGGAAGAGATGCTTGTTCCTGACAGAGGTCACCCCTACTGCTGTCTTGTTCCCTTATTGGCTAGGGTTAGACCACATAGTCTAGTCTAATTCTGATTGGCTATTTTAAAGGGAGCAGGGGTACAAGCTGGAGTGGTGGGGTGGGTAGTTTGGCAGGTAGTTTGGTGGGAAGTTTTGACCAGGGGTCAAAGCAGGTGACCGGAATGAGTCAGGATAGAACAGGAGACGGGGTAACAGATGTGAACTACTAATTAGAACTGGTGGAGAAGGTTGTTTACTGAAACTACAAGGAAGTTAAACTTTAAAATGAAGAATTAAAGAATAAGAAAGCCGAACATACTGACATCCTGAGTCTTTGAAGAGAAACTTAGGGTTCACTATATCTAACGATATTGTATGTTTTGTTTCTAAATTACCCCTGATCACAGATTTGTGAAGGTTAAGGCCTGGCTCATTCATCAGAGACCGCCCTGATATATTTCACTCATTTAGAAAACACTCACTCTGTGCCTGGCCTGTAGTAGGTGCTCAGTCTGCACAAGGGAAGCAAGGTGTAGCACAAAGTGAGTCATTATCACGGTAGTCGTAACGACAGCAACTGCCACTGACACGGAGCTTTTGTACCATCCAGGCACCATCTCATCTCACCCTCTAGTGACCCTACTAGATGCATTATATTGAAGGGTGTGGGAGAAACGCAGAAGGGAGTGCAAAGGCTGCCTGGGTGATTGAGGAAGACAGCCTGAAGATCTGAGTAGAGATTTGGAGGAGGAATAGCTCTGTGGGTAAAGGCATAACATGCAGGAACAGCAGCAAGACGAAAAGCCCTGGGGGAGCCTGAATCATGGTGGGTCTAGAAAGTTGCACAAAATTTGCTGAGAATGATGGTTTCCAGCTTCATCCATGTTCCTGCAAAGGACATGAACGAGAACACATGGACACAGGGAAGGGAACATCACACACCGAGGCCTGTTGGGGGTTGGGAGAGCTAGGGGAGGAATAGCAGGGGGTGGGGTGATTGCGGAGGGATACCATTAGGAGAAATACCTACTGTAGATTACGGGGGCATGGTTGCAGCAAACCACCATGATACGTGTATACCTATGTAACAATCCTGCACAATCTGCACATGTACCACAGAACTTGAAGTATAATTAAAAAAAAAAAAAGAAAGTTGCGCAAAGTAATTCAGGAAATAAAGATAGTATTTGGAGTTGACCAGATGTCTGACGTCACACAGCTAAGTCTTGTAATGACTAGTAATTGAGATCATTCACCTCAATTTATAGGTAGCCTCCATCACTTAGGGCAAAAGTCTCCAGACTTAGATAAAAAGAAGCCCAAACAAACCCCTGCAGAGCTCTCATCTTCTGCCCTGTAAAAATTTGCAGGGCTTTCCCCAGTGTTCATTGTCATGCAGACTTCAGAGGCCTCTTTGAATACACTGAAGTTGGTTACACAAAATAAAAGGTGCAGAGGATGGATATGGGGCAGACAACTCAAGCGTTTATAATACAAGAATTAGAATTATTTAGATGATGTTCATGCCCAAGTCAATATGGATGTGACATAGAAAACCCAATTAATTAATCAAGGAGGTTCTTCATTGAGCACCTATCATGCTCTTGCATGCTGAGGGACAAAAAGCAATGAGAAAGGTGAGGTCCCAGCCACCAAGACTTTGAGGTCTTGTGAGAAACCTGCAAGGCAAACAAAACCAAGGACATGGTGGAAAGTCACCCAATAGAGACGCTGGAGCTGAAACCACTGTGGGAGAAGGGAGGGGTTGGTATGTAAAGGCAAGATCAAAGGAAGTCTCTGCAGAAGGGGGCACTCAGCCTGGTCTTGGAGCAAGGAAAGGTGGATGGAGCTATTGAGGGCATTTAAGGTCTCTAAGACCAGTGTCTAAGGAAAAGTCGAGGGATTCTAAATTCAGATCAGGTCCCAACTCCCTTGGACATCATGTAAGGTCCTTCATTGTCGAGTCTCCACGTCTATGCAAAGGGTTATCTCTGGCCTCTCTGCCTCCACTCAGGCCCAATTCACACTGGAACCCCAGCCCCTACAAGTCATCTGCCATCTATGGTGACATCATGGTTTCAAGCTTTTGTCCAGACGCTTTTCTTTCTCTGCAAGATGAACAACTCTTTAAGCTTCTATGAACAGCTCAAATGCTGCCTCCTCCAGGCTGCCTTCCTGCATTTGCTGTACTCTTTCCTATTTGTCTGCATCCCATGTCACAGCCATGCATGTTACTGGTTGACATGGCTGACTTTCTCAACAGAATGTGAGCAGCTCCTTTAGACCAGGGACCTGTCTGACTTTACATTTCCTTACACATCTGTACCTAGCACAGGGCACGATTCATACCGAAGATGCACTAATTATCTGTTGACCACATGGTGAGTTGAACTAGGAAATGATCTTCTGCAATGGGCTGATTTACTCAGAAACTCGCGGTGTGTTTGCAGTTGCTTAGTTCAATATGGTGAGCACTAAGAGCACGTGGCTATTTAACTCTGATAAAAGAAAAACTTCAGCCGAATTAAATGTGAAGGAGTTTAATTGAGCAATGAAGGATTCACAAATCTGATGGCTCCCAGAATCACAGCAGATTCACAGAGATTCCAGCGCAGCCACTTGGTGGAAGAAGATTTTTAGACAAAAAAAGGGGAAATGACGTACAGAAATCGGAAGTGAGGTACAGAACGGCTGGATTGGTTACAGCTCAGTGTTTGCCTTATCTGAACACAGTTTGAACACTCAGCAGTGGATGAGTTGTTGAAGTACAGCTGCTGGGATTGGCCAAGACTCAGCTGCTGTTACAGCACATTCTCCTAAGTTAGGTTTTCATCCTTGTCTACCTATTAAGCTAGGTCGCGATTTGTCCACAAGGACTCAAACACAGAAGTACGGAGTCCTTCTCGGGTCATATTTAGTTCACTTTAACAATTTTAAGTTACTGACAATAAAATAAAATTTTAAAATGTAGTTTGGGGGTCGTACTCATCACACTTCAAGGGTTCAGTCACTGCATTTGGCTCGTGGCTATGGGATTAGTGCGGATATAGAACATTTTCATTTTAGCAGGAAGTTCCATTGAACAGCACTGATCTGGCCTCTATAGCGTAGGGGACGGCCTTCTAAGTTTGTTCTCCTGTCTCTGTTCACACCCTCTTCTTCCTCCCCAAGTTTTGCTGCAGCCGACACTCTGGGCAATTGCGTGTCGCTGTTTATACAGTGCCAGGAGCTACAGACGGATTTGGTGAGCTGGCGTTTGCTGAGGGTTATCACTACTCTGTGTAAATCAAATCCCTCCTCCTGGGTGGGCTTCAGGCCTGCAGAGAGAGCCCAGCAGTTGTTGTGTTAAGACACGGGTACCCGTCATGGGAAACGCTGGAACCAAGCTACTGAGCAAGCTGAACTCAGCCCCAGTGAGCGATGCAAGGTTCACAAGCACCTGGCAGGCTCGGAAACACAGATGTCTCTCAGCCTTTGATTGAAAATGTCCTGAGTGTGCAGAATAAGGACAGAGCTATCTGGGAGTCTTCTTCTACAGATTTCTTGGAAAAGAAGAAAACAACAACTTCCTTTCCATATGACTGTTTGGGTCACTGATTCCGTGAAATGGCATTTGTTGAACCCAAGATCAGGAGATTTTGAACATTGTTATTTTTTTTCTCTTTAAAGTGGATCGCTATAATACAAGCCCCATTTAGAAAGTATCTAAAAAGAGTTTCTGTTCAGGTTGAGAGTGAGGAGGAGAATGTGGATACCTTTTATTTGCTCTTCCTTCCAATGCCATCCTGCTACACAGCTCCAGGCTCTGCTCACACTGTAGTCTACGTAACTTGCCCACCCACCCACCCTTACGGTAGGAGGCACACGCAATTTGAAAACTCTGGTCTATGTGCAATCCTAATTTTTTTAAAAAAAAGTAAAAAATACATACCTTACGATTGTAATAAAAATATTCTTTTTCCTATAACTCTTTTTAACGTGAGCACTGCTTCTTATATGACACCTCATCTGATTTCTCAACAAAGCTGGAATGAAGCCTTTGGATGCAGGGATTCCTCTTACACCTTTCTGTATCTTGAGCACCTAGTTTCGTTTCTGGAATGCAGTAGGTGTTTAATATGTTATTTGAGAGGGGAGAGAAGGAGAGAGGAAGAAATGGAGGGAAGGAGGGGGAAACAGAGTAAAGAAGTGAAAAAAGAAAAGGACGAAAGAATGAGAAAAGGAAGAAAGGAAGGAAGGAAAGAATGAAGGAAGGAAGAAGGTTTGTGATAGATCATTAGTTCCAGTTACAGAGAAAGAAACTGAAGTGCAGTGAATTTAAGCAACCTATTAAAACTCAATGAGATAATAAGTAGAAAAGGCACAATGTGGCTGGGTGTGGAGGCTCACTCCTGTAATCCCAGCACTTCGGGAGGCTGAGGCAGGCGGATCCCCTGAGGTCAGGAGTTCGAGACCAATCTGACCAACATGGTGGAACCCCGGCTCTACTAAAACTACAAAAATTAACCAGGCATGGAGGCATATGCCTGTAATCCCAGCTATTCAAGAGGCTGAGGAAGGAGAATCACTTGAACCCGAGAGGCGGAGGTTGCAGTGAGCTGTAATCGTGCCATTGCACTCCAGCCTTGGGAAAAGAGGGAAACTCTGTCACCAAAAAAAAAAAAGCCATATACGTGTAGTTAATTACTCATTCTCTTATGGCACCTGCCTCTTCATGTATAAAACAGTCATGAAGGTCTGTCTCCCTCTGAGAAGGAATTTCCTTTCCTAGGATCCTGGATCCTCATTCCTTGCCCTGAAATAACCCTCCCCTTTCCTTGTCTGTCAGCTGCAAATTGTAAGCCTGCATAAAGGATGCAAATTAAAAGTGCATCAACCAGCCCAGGAATTGAGACATTTGTGAAGCGAAGCCGCGAGCAACTGGGCTTCGTGGGGAGGCTTGACTGGATCTGTTTAAATTCAACTTGTGTCGGGACAGAAGGGTGCTCTTGTGCTTTTTCCATTTTTATAATGAAGCCGTATGTCTGGAAGTAGAGGAAAAAAAAAATCTCTGACATGGAGAAAAAGAAATGAGAGGTACGATGTGTTTCTGAGATTACCGGGGGGACTTCCTAACGCAGGCCGAGCTGCTGTTAATGGGTCATGCGATGGCCATGATGTTAGGAATAATTAAACCGTGAGTTCAGCTAAATCCCAATTGCAGGAACACGATGACAGGACTTCACCCCCACTGCAAAACACGCATGCAGAGAGAGAGGGAAAGAGGGAGGGAGGGACAGAAACTTTCAAAGGGCTTGTAACAGAACAAAGCAGAGTTTTTACTATCACAAAACCTTTATGGATCTCCATCCTTGAGGTGAAGTTATATCCTTTATAGTCACGTTTTGGTAGTTTCCTTAAATTATTGACGGCATTTCGTAGTGCCTGTGTGCTTGGAACAGAGCTAGCAAAGAGGCCTCTGTCCCCTGTCTGGAGGTGGGTTAATGACGGCATTCCTTGTGCAGCGCGTCCGGGACATCGAGGTTAATAAAACCCGTAGCTCTTCTTCATGGGTACCAGGGGATGGTTAATGTTCAGGATTGTGCAGGACCTCAGCTTAATGTTCCACATGAAGGATAGCGCTGCCAGACGACACCCTCCCTGGTGCCACCCTCGCATATTAGCACATGTTGGAAGTGGGCTGAGCAAATCGGGAGAAGTTAGGTGCTTCTCTTCCGGCTGGGTGTGACGGGCCAGCAGCCTGCTGTCCCGGCAGCTCCAGAGGTCTGCCTGTTCGGTTTGCTGAGAGCGTCAGACAGGGAGTTAGGAGAGTCTGTGCCCAATCCCTACTGGCCCTTGAATGTGGGGTGAGTCTCATCAGGTCCACTGGCCTTCTTTCTTCTCTGTCCCAGGAAGGGCAGGAAGCGGCTCTGCCCTTCTTGGGCACATGTACAGAAAGAGATCTGGAGCACCGTAAGGTAATGCATCTGTTTTATGGTTGAAAACACAGGCTTTGGGGTCATGGGAAGCTAGAGTCAAATCTCAACTCTGACACCTCTTATAGATAGAATGTTGACGCCCCACTCCCCACAAATCCATATGTTGAAATCCTAACCCCCAATGTGATGGTGTTTGGAGGAAGGACCTATGGGAGGTGATCAGATTATGAGGGTGGGGCCCTTCTGTATGGGATCTGTGGCCTTACAAAAGAGGCCCTGGGGAGGTCGCTCCTTCTGCCCTGTTAGAACACGGCTGGAAGGCACCGATTATGAACCTGAACCAGGAAGCCAGCCCAAATTCAATGTCACCAGACACCAAATCTGCCAGCTCCCTGATCTTAGACTTCCTAGCCTCTGGAACCCAGATAAATAAATTTCTGTTTGTTAATAAATAAGACGCCCAGTGTGTGATACCCTAGTATAGCAGCCCAAAGAGCCCAAGACACCATCTAAATCCTGTGCTCCTTGGGGAGTTGGACCACTCTGTCTTGATTTGGCTACTGCCTAAAACAGACCCTGAGACAGGATGTGAAGGCAAGTAATTGGCTTGGAAGGAGATCCTGGGAAGTAGTTGCAGGAGCGTAGGGAGAGCAGCAGGGAAGAGTCAGAGGCCATGGATGGGTCACTGTGGACAGCTGGAAGTAATCCCACTGGGGACCTCTTGGGGGCAACATAGAGCGTGAGCCTCAGAGTCTTCCCGCCTGAGGGTGAGGGAGCTGGGGTATTTATACACCAACCCTGGTCAGCCGTTGGCTGAGGGCTACTCTGTGGCTTCTGGCCTGCTATGCCCATGAGCAGAGTGGGCTTCTGCAGTCAAAGAAGCCGTGGGCGGGCAGAGAGATCCTGATGATGCTGGCCGTTGGAAGTGTGAACGGTGTGCATTGAAATGGAAAGGCCTGGGAGAAAATGAGATGGATGAGCGACAGAATCCGCTACTTAAAGTCCCAAGTTCTTCCTCTCCAAAATGAGGCGAGCACCTCCTACTTCTCTTTGCACTGTGTTGAGGACTGAATAAGATAATGCAAGAGCCCAATAACTATTAGTTATGATCATTGACAACCTCAAGGGTAGATCTTTTTACTACAGTTAAGGTCATAACTTAGATCTCTGTGAACATGTGAAGTCTTTCTACAGGACTTAAATGTTTTGCTGTTTGGAAAAATCAAGTTTACTGTGTGTCTTGCAGTGAGAGGAACTGAAGGGATAAATGGTGTGGGTCAAAGCCGTGCTTTCCTCCCTGGGACAAGAAAGCAGGGAGGAAGGAATGACTTCTGTGCCCCATGTTTAAATAGACAATGAAAGTTGTCCAGTGGCATTGTCTGCTCAGATGGTAAATTACTTCCTCAACTAATAGGAGTCTGTAGTACAGCCTGTTGTTTTCCAAGTTTCTGGGAGTCCTTCATTTGTATTTTGTTTGTTTGTTTGTTTTCTGGAGATGGAATCTCACTCTGTCACCCAGGCTGGAGTGCAATGGCGTGGTCTCAGCTCACTGCAACCTCCATCTCCCAGGTTCAAGCAATTCTCCTGCCTCAGCCTCACAAGTAGCTAGGACTACAGGCACATCCCATCACTCCCGGCTAATTTTTGAATTTTTAGTAGAGATGGTGTTTTACCATGTTGGCCAGGCTGGTCTCGAATTCCTGACCTCATGATCCACCCGCCTTGGCTTCCCAAAGTACTGGGATTACAGGCGTGAGCCACTGCGCCCGGCCCATTTCTTAGACCATTTGAGACTTTGTTTCTATGAGGTTGCAGATCAGTGAATTTCTTCACCCAGAGGATGAAGTGATGTCCCTGTGTAGGTCCCAGAACCTCTTGCTCAGACTTCATGAGAACACAGGGAGATATCCCAATGGGTAGTATCTCTGAATGGCCCCTGCATCCTTTGGCCTTTACTCCTTCCCCTGGGGTCCTAGGATAAATCCCTCAGAGTGCTGACGGTTCCCTAGAGGACATGGATTTACTGCCATACTGCTGCATCTGGGAGTAATTGAGACCTTTGAGTCCAGAGTGTCACCCACGCTGAAGAAGGAACAGAGAAGCAGGGAAGTGGGACTCACCATCTCATCATCCAGTGCCCAGTGGCACCTTTGCGGTTAAGTACAAACCAACAGAACCCGCAATCTGTAAACACCTCCTAAGTACATGTTGAAGGAGAGAATGAGGGAGTGAGTGAGTGAATTTGTAAGTGTCCAGGGAGAAGAGAGAGAGGAGAAGGAGGGGAGCCAGTTGTAATGAGGGAAAAGATGGGTTTGGAGATTGCTGCTTCGCAAGCTGCCACCCCTCAATGGTGCTGAAAACCGGGAAGCTGAGTTTACACGTCTGTGTAAATCTGAGATTTCCCTTTTTGGGTTTCACAAATTCAGTTTGTGACTGCTGTCATCCACTGGGAAGACGTCCCCGGTCTCACTCATAGTTAAGAAGAAATAGTGTTCAGGCTGCTAAAAAAAAAAAAAAAGTTTAAAAAAAAATCGAGAGATTGCAGCACTTTTCATTTCAATGTGCATCATTCACTGACTCTGCGGGACCCCACGCTGTAAGCAGAGTGCACATCTCAGGACACTTGTCAAGAATCAGTCCCTCCTCGGTGCAACCGTCCTCCAGCTCCTCAAGGGGAAAATGCTGTAAAAACAAACCCAGACACTAAAACGCATGTCAAGAGCTCCCACAAATCAGACATCTTCACTGGTACATTCTGATTAAAAATGGAAACAGATCAAGGTAGAAAGCATTTCGCAGTGTTTCTTCAAGTTTCAAATGTTCTTAGAAGTTTGCAGGGATGCATGGTCCACACTGCATGGACTGAAGTGAGTTTGTTTTCATTACTTTCCTACCTCCACCTTGCCCAAACTCTCAACTTTTACAGGAGAGAAGCACCATGGAAGGAAGACGTGCCTCTCACCCTCCCCAGGAGTCCCTGCCACAAAGAAAGACTCTCTGTGAAATCCGTCGGACCCTCAAAGTGCTGCCCCTGTGATGTCTATGGTGACAATTGGTTGCCAAGTCACACTCTTATGTACTGTTTTGTTCAGAAACATATATCAAGTGTTTTTCCTATGTTAGGACAATATCCCTGCCCTCAAGATTTCACCGTCTATATAGGAGATGAGGTAAATAATCTCAATACGATATGAGCCTTGCTAGACTCCAGAGGAGAAGAGGAACCCAACCAGCCTCGTGGATCAGACAACGCCCCTGGCAGAGCTTGAATGTGGGCTGCAGCCTAAAGAGTGGCATTAAGGGAGGCAAAGATGAGGGTGAGCACTGACCAGAGAGGGTGTTCCTGGCACTGGGCATGCACAGAGGCAGGGAAGTCAGAGAAGAGCCCTCACTCCACCGCCCTGGATGCTGGAGCTGTCCTGATGCTGAGAGCTTTCTGTGTTTGCGGCTGTCCTGGGCACGCTGAACTGTCTTTCTTCTCCAGCTGTTAGGTTGATATCCCAGATGACAGCATGTGATTTCTTCCCATACATTTGCTCAGCACACACTGAGCCCCAACCCCGCTCTAGAGCTTTCCTTAGCTACTGAAAATCGGGAGCTGAATGGGACAGAGTCCTTGCTTTGTGGGGGAATCACTTTAGGGGGAAATATGGATACACTAGGAAATGTAGTGCATTGAGCGAACATGTCACAAGCTGCTGATTGTTATGCAGCAGTGCCATGAGCCACTTACCGCAGTTACTCCCGGTTCACAGATAAGAGAGCTGACGTTCAGGTGAAGACCCCTACCACATCAAAGAGCTGAAATCCATTCTGAGAGAGGCAAGATTTCACCCAGGTCTGCTCAGCACTAGGGCCCGGCGACTCACCAGCCCAGAACAGGATCATCATGAGTAGGCAAGGAATCCCAAGGCTCCACACCCTCCACATGCGCCCGGCTCAGCCCCATTCGTGATCTCTGGGCTCATTTGAAGGATGTGGGTTGAGATGTCTCCCTCCCCGACTCCTTGGAACTCTTCCCATGGATGCCCAGGCATGGGCAGTTTCAGAAGTGAGAGCTTCCATGGACCAGGTGGAAGGCGTGTTCTAATCTAGCCTTATTGCCAAAGAATCCCTGTCCTTCTTGGTCTGGTGCCAGTCACGGGGCTCCAGAAACCTGCCCTGCTGAGCAGTTGGGCCCTTTGGCCTTTATCCAACCCCACCCCCGACACCTCCAACCTTTCCCCTGGAGCTGTGCTGGCCGACCTTGGCCTGGGTCTGGTCTCAGCCTGGGCGCCAGCCCTGCTCCTGGAGGCAGGCCAGTCCCCACCCAGCACCCCACCTCTCCCCTGTCACACCCACAGGCCCAGGGTTTTCCAGAAATGCGTCCTGTGGCCACCTGGACCTAGAGGTGTGAGAGGCCCCTGGGAGAATGCACAGCTTCTGAAAGGGTTAGATGTGAGCCTGAACTGTCTGACACAGAATTCAAAGAGCAGGGGCCTTACTCTTCCCCGTTTCCAGGCCAGTGGAATCTGTCTCCTTCTCTCTTTCTCTGTCTCTTTCTCACACACACCTAGGTTTAAACCCTGGGTAACAGCCTTTTTTGCCCATTGTTTCCATCTTTCAGACACTGTGTCAAGCAAAAGCTCGTCATCTTATTTAATCCTAGCTTCCTTCCTGAAGGTCTCATGAAGAGAGGACAGCCTCAACATGCTCCATTTTTTTTTTTTTTAAGATGGAGTCTTGATCTGTCACCAGGCTGGAGTGCAGTAATATAATCTCAGCTCGCTGCAACCTCTGCCTCCCTGACTCAAGTGATTCTCCTGCCCCAACCTCCCAAGTAGCTGGGACTACAGGTGTGCGCTACCATGCCCAGCTAATTTTTGCATTTTTAGTAGAGACAGGGTTTCACCATGTTGGCCAGGATGGTCTCTCTATCTCTTGACCTCGTGATCCACCTGCCTCAGGCTCCCAAAGTGCTGGGATTACAGGCATGAGCCTCCGCGCCAAACCCACATTCTGCATTTTATGGGTAGGTCAACAGAGGCTCAGAAAAATAAAGCAATTCTGCTAGTTTAAGTGGCTAGCCTCAGACAGAGGAATGACAGACAGGGAATGACAGAGTCTGAATTGGTTCTTCTGACTGCACAGTCCATATTTCTCGCCACTTAGTAACTGTGTGACTTTGGGCAGTTCATTTAACCTCTCTCAGCCTCAATGTCCTCATCTGTAAAATGGGGAAAATGATAACATCCCATTTTCGAGGGTTTTGTGAAGATTAAATGAGCTGACTGATGGCAGTGGCATGCGACAGGCCTAGAGCCAGGGGAGTCTCAGGAAGTAGCAGCCAACCACCATCAGTGACCCTGGCTAAACCCCTTCCTACTTGGGAACACCCATTTCGTCTCCCAGCTGCTGTCTCAGCAGATCTTGTCCTAGAATCTGTCTTCTCTTTCTTGTGTTATAGCCACTAATTGCTTTGCTTCCCTCCTGGGCTCCAGATTCTGCATGCCACACGACCCACAGATTTCATGATTGATGGTGATGATTACTAGTAGTATTATTATTTTGTGTGGTACATGCTAGAATGCCAGAGTGCTACCCTGACATTATTTCTCTTCCTAAAGTTCATGTGTACATTTCCACCAATTAATTTAATCTCCCAGACTGGCTTATTTTGTAGAAAGAGCAACAGTTTAAAGGGAGGGGCTCTCCCCGCTTTAGTGAAATATACGAAGTGCATCATCAGTAGACCCCAGTTTAAATGCCAGTTCTCCCACTTAGAGACTGTGGGACTCTGGGCAACTTACTTAACATCTCTGAGCTGCATTTCCTTTTTTGGAGTTGGCAACGGATGACCCTTCATAGGGTCTGGGAGAGAGTTCCATGAGAGAGTGGCAAGGCAGTGCCTGGTACCCAGTAGGTGTTCAACAAAAAATTAACTCAGAATCTGTTTGAAACAGACTTAACCACTACAGGTAGTTTGGGGAGTGAAAAAGGAAATCAACAAATGCACTTCGCTTAAATAAATCCACACCGTGGGAGAACAGGAAGCAGAGCAAGGGGGTCTCTGACCAGGAGTGAGGACCCAGAGGCACGCCGTGTCCCAGGCGAAGCAGGACCTCGGGAGATTGTGTAGGGCAAGGTCCAAGGCCCCAAGGGAGCTGACCTTACCACTTCCTGGTGAAATTCTTGAAAACAGCGCCAAGACTCCTTATCAGCGGACAGAGTCTGTGGCCCCAGGGCTGGACGCCTGTGTGTGTGTGAGCGTACTGTGTTTATCATGCCTCTCCCTGTGGCAGGCAGATCAGCGGCCCAGACTTTGGACACGACTGGGCTTGGAGCGGTAGCTCCTCCTTCCCTGAAAGATACCCCAGCCTGTTTCTCAGCATTCATTCCCAATAATAAAAGGTTGAAAGTCGACTGCTAGAGTTTCACAAACATGATGGTCAAGGCCAAGACACTGCTTGGGCGCCAGGACTCCTGGCTCCCGCCTCTGGTTACAGGGTCTCCATCAAATTGCATTGCAGGCGGAGATAACGTCTGACCTGTTTACTTTGCAGAGTGGTCTGGAATAGTCAGAGCCCTATCGCGAGATACCTAAACACAGGTTACCTCTTTTACCTCCAGGGAAACCTGTGAGGGAGGTATTCTTCTCCCCATGTTAGAGCCGAGGAGCCTGGGAGACAAGTGACATGATGCATGGCAAATAGCGCCCCAGAAGTATAAACTCCGACTTGTGTGTGTAGCACTTAACCGGGGCAGGCACTGCGCTGTGAGCATAGCATGGCATCGTTTGCTAAATCCTCCTAAGACCTTGTGGGCTTGGGATTCTCCTTACTCCGTGGGATGAAGAAGGACTCCTGTCCTGAGGGATGTTAAGGAATGGTCCAAAGTCACTCGGCTAGCGAAAGTTGTAATCAGAATTGGAAAATAAACAGTTGATCTCAGATCCTTTCCCCGCCACCCCAAACCACAAAGGGATGTTCTCTGGCCCAGGGCCTCCCGACTGTGGCTCTGCTGACATTTTGGGAGAAATCATTCTTTGTGGTGGGGTCTGCCCTGTGGATTGTAGGATGTTTCACCACCTCTCTGGCCTCTACCCACTAGATGCCAGTAGCAACCACCCTCTCCTGCAGCAACCAAAAATGTCTCTAGATATGGTCAGTTCTCCCCCGGAGGCAGAATAGCCCTGGTGAGAGCAGTGCTGTAGACCTGTGTCGGGTACCGCCGCTACTGTTCACAATTATGGTTTTAGTTGAAATGGTGGTCTTGGTTTTGATGTCTTTGCCAGTGTTAAGTTTATATTTGGGCAGGTACCAACTTAGGTGAGCTTCACCTGGGGTGGCTGTGTAATTTATTGTCCGACTAGGATCCTTTAGAGATGAAGAACTGAAACTATGAATAAGTAAGGACACAGGCATACGTTGGCACCATCATGGGCAAACTGGGACGAATGTTCACCCTGCTTTGGTAATCCCCTTCTACCTGATAGCCAGATAAGACAGCAGGTGCATCGCCGTACCTTCCTGTGCTACTGATGTCTTCGTCTTGTATGTTTCTTAGCTCAAGGGCTCTGGAAACTGTATCATTGGCTCTTTCTACCCTCTTCTATCCCTCAAAGAGAACTCTCCCTGGCTGGACCATATCAGAGACAAGCTGCTGGTTTTATAAAAATAGTTGAAAAATGGAAAGTAACCCAAGGAATGGGTGTCAGATTTCTTTGCTCTCTGGCGAGGCTGAAGCCACAATGTTAGGCCTCAGTATTATCACCTAAATTACCGGAACCTAAGCTCTACTTGGCAGTCACAGTTTGGGAATGCTTTTCCAGCTGACCCTGCTGAACCATCTTTAACTAACAAAGGGTGAGCAGTGCACCTTCCTTCCAAGATGTGTGATGATAACGATGTGATAATAATTGAGTACTTAATATATACTTCCCTTGTCAAGACAACTTTATAAAGAATTTTTTCACCTCCTCCTTACTATAGCCCGTATTGCTATCTTTATTCTCATTTGATAGATATGAAACCTGAGGTTCCAGGAAGACAAGAAACTTGGAAATATTCCTATAATTATTCAAGGCTAGAGTAGGAATTCAAGGGTAGGTGTGTCCATTGCAAAGCCCATGGAGTACTACATCTCCATGTCACAGAGATCTGACCAGGTCAGTGCTTGTGAGTCTACCGAGTGCCTGTTGTAGGCACAATGCTGAGCGCTGAGGACTTGAGAGGCGGATCAGTCTCTCCCAGCCCCTTCAGAGCCCCCAGTCCAGTAAGGGAGACAGACAGCATCACAGGCAATCAGAGTGGAACCAGGCACGTGTTCTTTCAGGGAATCATGGAGCTAGGATGTATTCCTTGAAACAAGCCTGCAATGGGGCAGAGGCTTGTCTGGCCCAGCTCAATACGGGAGAGCATCAGAACCTAGTCTTTGCATTGAGTAGGAGTTATGCAAAAAGTGAGAAAGGGAATGCCAGACAGAGGGGCCTAGCTGACAGGTTAGACTGATGTGGGAGACGTGCTATGCATTATGGGTGGAGGGTCAAGTCCAAGATAGGGACCCCAGAGGGCCTTGTGTCAATGTAGCATGTAACACACACACACACACACTCACAGAATTCAACCACAGGCCTGTGATGTTGATACTATCAGACTTCTGTCTCTAGGATGCTCCAACCTGGTTCCATGAGTCCTAGGAGGGAATATTATCTCCCTTCATCTTCTCATTCCTCTTCTGTAGCAGGCCGGATAACACTCCCATCACTGCCCCACATTCTAAAAGATATCTGTGCCCTAATCCCTGAAGAGTATGCAAATATGAATGGGGATATGCTATGTTAATGAATATGGTACAGGAAAATTCAGTAAATCAGTAAATTTAATTTCTATACCACAATTAATTAAATTGTGGATGGCATTAAGGTCACTAATCAGTTGATTTTGAGCTGGGGAGATTATCCTGGATTATCTTGGTGGGCCTAGTGTCATTATGAGTGTCCTTATAAGAAAGTGGCAGGAGGGTCAAAGAGAGAGGAGATGTGGCAGTTGATAGAAGCAGAGGTTGGAGTGATGCGATTTGAAGATGGAGCGAGGGGCCACAAGCCAAGGAACACAGGCAGCCTCCAGGAGTTAAAAAAGACAGGGAAACAGATTCCCCAGTAGAGCTTCCAGAAGGAATGCAGACCTGAAGACAACTTAATGTTAGCCTAGTGAGACCCATGTCGGACTTCCGATCTCCAGAACTGTGAGATAATAAATTTATGTTGTTTTTAGTGACTAAGCTCATGGTAATTTATTATAGCAGCAATAGAAACGTGATACATCTTTCTTTCCAGAATCAGGCCTGTTCATCACCTTGGTTAGGTAGGTTATAGAATCAGCAGCACCCTGGCTGGGATATGACCTGAGGTGCCTCAGTTTCTCCTAACTTCCTGGGGTCTTAAGGATGCCTTTCCTCACCTGGGAGGTGGGATCTACCTTTGGAGCCAGACTGGTCACAAGTAGAGAAATGCCCCTTATCAGTGCCCGCAGCCATGCCCCGCAGATCATTGATAACACAGGGTCCAGGAAGGGCAGGGAACTAGCAAACCCTAGATGTCAGGAATTCCAGGAGTTGGTCCATCATCTATGCAACCAGTCACTTACATCCAGCCAGTCATCATCACACACTTCTTTGCTTTTGTCAAAAAAAATTTTTAACGAAAACTATAATGTTAGAGGCAAGCAGCTGGGTTTTTATTATTCATACTGATTTCTAAAAAAGAACATTCTGGCTTTAATTAGAATGAAAAAAAATGAGCAGTGGAAATATTCAAATATCACACAACTTCATTATTTACACCATTGATTTTGACAGGCAGATAAACACAGAGTAAGACATGTGCTCCGCGCTATTTAAAGAACAAAGCAGCATTAATCTGCATTTAACTCTCCACACATTGATGAGATCCCGTGCTTTTTTCTTTTTTTTTTTTTCCCTTGGGCAAGATTCATGGGAAAGATTCAGCGCGTGTGGCCCCATGGTTGTGGAAGACACAGATTGCAAAAGGATCCAAATCAAAGCAATGATTAATTCAAACAGTAGGTTGTATTTAGTCTATGCTGTGTGCCAGGACATTCAGTAAATGTCTTCCATCCATTGGCTGGCTCACTTAATCCTGGCAGCTTACCTGGATAAGGTAGGCATTGTAGTCCCATTTTACAGATAAGTCAGCCGACTTCAGATAAGGTAATAAGTGACTTGTGCAGCCACAGGGTCACGGCGTGGCAGATATTCGTGCAAGGCCCACTGGCCTGGAGTGCCCAGGTGCATGACCACTGCAGAGTAGAGCTAGGGGCATGGCCTCCTAAAAACTGGTATTCTGGGTTGCTTGCAATGTGTGTTAAATACTTTATGCCAGTGGTTCCTAAACTCAGCTGCAGATTTGAATCACCCTAGGAGCTTAAAAAACCGGCTACCTGGATTGTACCCCAGAACTAATAAAGTAGAGTGTCTGGGCGTGGGAGGCAGGCGTCAGTGTGTTTAAAAATTCTCCAGTGACTCCAGTGTGCAACCAAGTTAAAGAACGATTGCTCTCTACTACGCATTCTCCCGCCAAAACCCTCCAAACCCCTCGTGAAGGAAGTACTATTATTGACCCATTTTAAAGATGAGGGACTTGAGCCTCAGAGAGGTCATGTGACACCCATCAAGTTGGGAATTGAATCGAACATTCTAGAACCCTCGTATATAACCACAAAGTGCCCTCCTAGTGGGATATTGTTAGTGGGTCAAAGAGGCTTTTTCCAGAAGAGTGCATTGTGCCTTGGGGACATATAAAAATTGAATCGAGCTTTTTCTTATCTGTGGTTTCCACTTCTTTGAACAACCATGAAAGCAAAACTCGTTTTGCTGTGAGCATCCCCTTTTTTCTTCTGGAGTGTTAATCCTCTAATTGCATCCACTTAAACCTACGTGATTTCTTTAAATGCTGCCGCGACCACAGGGCTTGATCCATGTGGAACTAGGGTATGTCTAGGAGGGCTTCTGCCTGCAAGCCTCCGGTAGTGTGACCTCCTGGCACCCTCACCCCTCACCTGTGTCTCAGGAGGCCTGTCCTGCAGGAAAAACACCCTTTTCTGCAGTGGCCCAGGTTCTCAGAGCTGTGCTTAAGATTCCCTATGCATAAGGGATTTGAGCCATTTCCTATTTTATTTTATTTTTATTTATGTATTTGTTTATTTATTGTGAGATGAAGTCTTGCTCTGTCATCAGGCTGGAGTGCAGTGGTGCAATCTCGGCTTATTGCAACCTCCTCCTCCTGGGTTCAAGCGATTCTCCTGCTGCAGCCTCCCAAGTAGCTGGGACTACAGATGTGTGCCACCACGCCCAGCTGATTTTTGTATTTTTAGTAAAGACGGGATTTCACCATGTTGGCCAGGATGGTCTCGATCTCTTGACCTTGTGATCCACCCTCCTCGGCCTCCCAAAGTACTAGGAATACAGGCATGAGCCACCGAGCCCAGCCTATTTCCTCTTAATCTGTTATACCTAAGTAGGAAAATGACCAGTATCTCCGAGACGCCATGACGCTGAGGAGGAAAAGCTTCCCGTTGGAAAGCTGGGACTGAGGCAATTCTTCAGTCTCCAAACACCACCAGGGGCATTTGCCAGCAGGTCCGATTTTCTTCTCGCTCTCTTCTGCCTTCCTGCCTCTCGTCTGTCTTGCCATCCTCACTGCCCTCTCCTGTTTTGTCCTCCCCAGGACACCTCTCCCTACCGTCGAAGTTTCCTCTCACTGCTGTAGTTAGTGACCGCAAACTCTGTTGGCAGCTTACAACACACATTTATTCTCTCGCAGTTTAGGGAAACAGAAGTCCAAAATCGAGGTGCGTTGGCAGAGCTGGTTGCGTTTTGGAGGCACTGCAGGAACTCCAGGAAAGAGATTCTGTTCCCTGACTGTCTCCTGGCTTAGACTGGCGGGTGGCGAGCCCTGGTGTTCCTTGGCTTATAGATGCAATGCTCCGACCTCTGCCTCCTGCCACGTGGCATTCCCACCCCTGAGTGTCTCCTTACCATGACTTCTGTGTTGGGATTAGGACCCGCCCTCGTCCGTTATGATCTCACTTGCCTCACTACAACTCCAAAGAGCCCATTTCCAAATCAGTTAATGTTCTGAGGTTCTTGTCGACATGAATCTGGAGAAAAGCCTCTTCAAGCTGGTACCCATGTCTTCCATCTTAGTAGACCTCTGCTGCCTCACTGTGGGATCTAAAACACACTTTGGATGGTGCCACCCACCTGGAGATAACCCTTTCTGTTGCCCTCAGAATACGATCCAGCTCCGTGGTTTGCCTCCAGGCTCTGGACAGGCACAGGCTCAGGCCTAAGCTGCCCCTTCAACCTCATCCCAAAACCCATGTCCCAGTGTCTACCCCTGGGGCCTCCATCCTGGGCTGTGATCACACCTCCACACCCTTGGTTTTGCTGTTCTCTCTGCCTGGGGTAGATTCCTGATCTAGAACAATTCCTGGCACAATATATATTCATTGGAGGAATGAATAAGTTTACTAAGCATTTAATAAGCATCTACTATATATTCAGCTCTGTGCTATATGTTCTGTGCTATAGAGCTGGCCTGGAGTCTGCATGCTCTTGACTGCTGTGGAGTACAGCCAGGGCCATGGCCTCCTGGGAGCTGATGCTCTGCTGCACTTACAATGCGTGTTCAATACTTTATGCCAGTGGGTCCCAAACTCAGCTGCAAATGAGAATCACACTGGAGCTTTGAAAACCTGCTGCCTGGGTTGTACCTGAGACCTAAGAAATTGGAGTTGGAGTGTCTGGGTATGGGAGGCAGGCGTCCGTGTGTCTTAAAGGTACCCCTGTGACTCCAGCGGGCAGCCAAGTTGGTGAATCTCTGCTCTCTATGCATTCTCCTGCCCAAATCCTCCAAACCCCTTGTGAAGAAAGTACTGTTATTGATCCATTTTAAAGATGAGGGACTGAGCCTCAGAGAGGTTGTAGGACACCCATCAAGTTGGGAAGACAGAGAAGAATACGTGCCCCATCTAGTTGGGAAAACAGATTGGTAAACAAATAATCAAAATGCAATGAGATACAGGCAGTACAAGATCTGTGAGCTGACTTCCTGGGAGGCCCAGGGGAGGCAGGAACCAATTTGGCCTGTGGGACAAGGAGGAAGTCGGGGGAAGCCTCCCAGCAGAAAACACTTTTAAACAGGCTCTGAAAGGAAGACTTCCAGTCTGACTCCTCGCTGCCAGGAATAGAGATCCAATCAAGTTACCGCAAGAAGGAAAGGAAGCTGTTTTCTGTCCCAGACTGAATCTAGACCTGGATGTGTCTGCAGCAGCTCTGAGCCAGGCCTTCTCCGTCACCAGCTGTGATGTCTCTTCTTCCCTCTGGACTCTTGCTTCATTTTGCTCTCCTTGCTGAGAAGTCCATGGGCAACCACACGGAGCATGATGGGGAAGAACGTGAGCTTTGGAAGAAAACACACGTGCTAAAGGGTTTGTTTCCTCTCCTGTGAAACAGGGTGCTTTGCAAAACCTTCAGTGTGTCTGAGAAGGGTAAAATGAGGCAATACATAGAATGTGCTTTGCACTGTACTGGGCACATGTGAATACTCAAAAGCATACAACTCGGCTACTATAATTAACTTCATCACCATCAACCACCTTCTTCTGTTTGTGCTTTTGCATCCCCAGAGGTTCGCTTGGCCCAGCATTCGTCAGCCCCTCCATAAACACCCCTTTTGACTTTAGATCCTGCCAACTGCTGACTCAGGCTTTGAATGTCCAAGTTTAGATGCCCAGAAAAGAGAGGAGCTGGCCGGCCAAGCGTCGATGTCTCAGGTCACAAGGTTGCCTCTGCATGGACCACCTTTCTGGAATCATCCTTGATCTTGATGTAGACCCCTAGGATGGAGAGAAGGAAGCTTTCTGCACCTAGGGGCTGGAGCCACTTAATTCCCCTAAAAGAGAGTGAGGAGGGCCAGGCACTGAAATAGGCCCAGCCCTGAGGTCTAATCAGGCAGAAGGTCCATCATGAAATGAAAGAGCAGATGGCAAAGCCCTGAGGTCTTCTGCATTATCCTCTCTTTAAAGAGACACTCAGGTATGAGGTCTTAAGTCAATCTAATGAGGCAGAGGGGGCTCAAGATCCCAACTCCTGCAACCTTTGCCCAGGAATCCTGTCACTCAGGAATGCTGGCCGGTCCTGGCTATTTGCCAGCCATGGAAATTAGCACCAGCCACTGGTCCCACCCTGCAGAAGAATAGCCAACCCTCCAAGAAATCCCTTTGGAATCAAGTCTGTAGGTACAGCCCAGGGACCGTGGAAGCCTTTGTCTATTCCCCCATCTGCAGACTCAGGCTGCCAACACATATTGGGAGTATAATGAGAAATAACGGAATCAAAATAATGTAAAGGAAATAGTGCTGAAGAGTATAATCAACATCCTCTCTGCATAGATTTCCTGCCAGGGAGACGGGAGCAAAGGGAATGTTTTACCCCTGGGGCCCAGACAGTGGGCCTGGAAAGGAGAAAAAAAAATAACTTCCTGGAAGAGAGTCTTTTAATTGTTCTGTTAAGAGCAGGAGGCAGGAGTGCCAAGGCCTGGAAGGAGTCCACCATGACGGGGGTGTCTCCATTTGCTCAGCTGTCGGGGAAGCAGAGAAACCCCCAGCCACAGGCCATGCGGCAGTGGATTCTCACAGGCATCTCTTGAGTTTGGCACCTAAGAGGTGTTCAAGCAACTTAGGGTTCTCACAGGCCAGAGGTGGGGCAGCTGTGGGACAGCTAGGTGGACCTGGGCTTGGTCCAGCTGGGCTACCTACTCAGCGTGGCGGTGTGGGGTGAGTTTCATGTTTGCTCTGTGTCTCACCTTCCTCCTATCAAATTTGAATCCACCTTCATTTGTAAAACCTCATCAGTAAACATCTTAGGCATTGCTTTGGCTGACTAATGGCTTAAATAAGATACTATATTAAATAAGATAATATATTATAGAATCTTGTAATAAAATTATAATTAAAATATTTAAGTAAATATAAATGAATAAAATTATATATAAATATATATAAATTAAAAATATTTAAGCAAAATTATAATGAACATAAGATAATGTATGGAAGCTTGGCCTATTACAGGTGGTTTTCCCTGTATTCATCTTCTCTCTTGTTTACTGGCTTTTGTTTCTCTCTCTCATCCCCCTCCCTGCCTCCCTCCTTCTCCCGCCACTCCCTTTCCTCCTCCTCCCCCTCCTCTTCTCTCCTCTCCTTTTCCTTCTTGTTTTCTCTTTCTCTTCCCTTCCCTTTGCTTCTCTGTCTCTCTCCCTCCCTCCCTCCTTCCGTCTCTCTTCTCTCCCCTCCTCCTTCTCCTGGAGCAAAGGGAATGTTTGTCCCCTTCCTTCTCTCTCTCTCTCTCTCTCCCTACTTCCTTCTCTCCTCCTCCTCCTCCTTTTTGCTCTTTCTCCTCTCCCCCTCCTTCTTTCATGTTCTTTCTTCTCTCTCCTCTTCCCTCCCTCTTTCCTTATCTCTCTCCCCCCCACTTCCCTCTCTCTTCTTCTCCTTTTTCCTTTCTTTTTCTTCTCCTTTTCCTCTCCTTCTTCCTCTCTCCTCCTTCTTTCTCTTTTCTTTCTCTCCTCCTCTCTCTCCTCCTCTCTTCTCTGTCCTCCTTCTCTTCATCCTTCTCTCTGTATCTCTCTTTCCTTACTCTCTCTCTCCCCTTCCTTCCCTCTCTCCTCTCCCTTTTCTCCTCCTCCTCCTCCTCCCCGCTCTTCTCCTTCTCCTCCTCTCTCTGTCCCTCCCTTTCTCCCGTGCCTCATTCCTGGGAACCGGGGACACATTTGCTTTGCCATGGCCCCCCGTAGCAGATGATCCGCTTTGGCAAGGACGACAGAAAGCCTGACGTAGCTGCTTTTCCATTGCGTTCTTCCACTCAGCCTTTACCAAGCCCCTACTGGAGGCGGATGCCCGCCTAGGTTTCAGCGCAGGGAGCTGACCTGGGGGGACCTGAGCTCATGCCCAGGGTGCCTCCATTTTACTCTCTGCTCTGCTGGTCTTCGTGGTCTAACCACAGATGTTTCTTCCAGTCTCCTATTTGAAAAGTCAGCCCCTCATTTTTACACCGTTTCCTGCCAACTCTTTATTATAATCTTAACTGTCACGAAATAAAGCCTTTCTACCTTAAGAGAAATGGGAAGCAGCACTCCTTGGGAGTCTATTGCGTCCCTGTGTTTGGGCCTCATATACCTCAGCTCTTTGCAAACAGCTAGAGAGAAAATCACCCCCCTAAAAAATCTAACATAATAAAAGAACCAAGTAATTGAACATTCTTCTAAATCATCTCCATTGCTTATTAATGCTGTAAGCATACTTGAGAGGCATGTCATTATGAATCCCATTGTATAGATGAGGGAACTGAGGTGCAGAGGTTGAAACATTTGCTCACAATCTGAGCCCTGGGTTTCAGGGCTAGGATTGGAACTCGAGTTGTCTGGCTCCAGATTCTGTGTTCTGAGCAATGTGCTGTGTTGATGGAACAAGATGCTTCCCTTCAGTTAGCCCACAGATAACAGCAAGTGGTGGAGAGGCAATGGTGGACCCTGGCGGTGTGATGGAAGCCAGAGCAGTCATCAGGAAAATACGCTTCTGTCCTGAAATAAATCCAGCGCTGGAGAGCTGAGAGACAGTAGCCCAGAAAGCCGCTGATAAGCATCTCAGGGCAAGCAGATGGCCTTTGAAAGACAGCATGGTCCAACCCCCAGGTGTGAGCAAACCCTTTCCCAGCAGAAAAGACCCCACCGCAGCATGCTCCAACTCCGAGCAGCCCTGTGGCCTGGTTATCAGATTATCATACAGAACAAGGACAATTAATTTCTCCACCCCATCTTATCTCTCAGATCTCACAAGCCATTTCTAAGCTTAGTTTCTGGTTCCCAGTTCCTGCGCCCTGGCAGCTCCATGGCAAGAGTTCAGAAATCTCGAATTCAGAGTGCTAAATGCACACTCCGAGGCTGAGTGCACCTCCAAGCCGGGTTTTTCATGATTGGTTTTCAGAGCAATCTGTTCCGTGATGTGTAATTGTTAGCAGTTGTAAAAAGATAACTCACGTTTTTAAAAGCTTAAAGCTTGCTCTGTGCAGATAAAAACTGTGACAAATTATGTTCTGAAAAATCATAAAAGTAGAGAGAGACATGTTAATAACCAAAGGTGGCGTTTCATTTAGAGGTCAGCCAGAGCTATTAAAGCGGTCAGGAATTTCAAGCTTTGGCAGGAGTGATTTGACCGTATCACTTATCTCCTCCAGCCCATGCCTAAGCATCTCTGTCTCGGTAAAAAATAAATAAATAAATAAATAAATAATCCACAGGCAGTAATATGGGAGGTCGGGATAACTGGAGAGAAAAGCAGTATTGCCAAAATAAACCCAGCTTTCAAGGAGAGTTGTTCCGATTCGCCAAGGCCGTTTGGAGTGCTTCATCTCCTACGATGTCACCCCCAGACTTGGGGATACAGTCACTCACACCATCACCAACACACAGGTTCAGGCACATACGCACAGACGCTCACACATGATGTGAAGATTTTTCTGGAAAAAGATAAGAAAAATGATCTAAGGATTAGGATTTGATGACAAACAGGACAGATAATTGTGGGAAGGGCCGTCCTGCTTTCCCAAAATTAAAAAAGAAAAACGTTGTACTCCTTTAGCCAAGACAGAAACAAACGTGCAAACCTAAAAGAAGACTCATCTTCAGCCAATGGGAGAGACTCCAGGGCTTTTGCAGCCCCACAGTGGTGAGGAAGGAGTTGAGTGGGGTCTGACCATTGGCTGTTTTGGAAATAGGAGGCTGGGAAGTGGTTGGCTGAGTCTGTTCAAATGTTTGCCACCCACCGCCCGCCCCACCCGCCGCACCCACAACCAGACAAATGTTACTGTCTCCAATGGGATCAATTTTCTGCAGTGAATTATTGTTTCTAGAATAGTTTCATATTTCACGCTCTGGAAACAAGTCATAAGGCTGTCCTTATAGGACACTAGTAAGACAGGTAACAAACCCAGTCTCAGTCATGGCACTTGGGAAAAGCATGAGCTGCAAGTCAAGCTAGCTGAATTCCAGTTTTATGATTACTTAGTTGAGTACTGCTGAGCAAGTCACTTCACTCCTCTGGGCCTCAGTTTTTTCACCTGTGAAATGGACATGAGAACATATATAAAAGATGCTTATACAGTGGTGCTAATGTAGACCCTGTATTCCCCCTGCTTTTTCTTCAAGATAGTCTAAATTCTCTTGTATATTTTTGTGTCTTACAGAGATCAGCAAATGTCAGTCATTTTTGAAATGACTTAATATTTTCAGGCCATTTTATTGGCTCTTATTTCTTGGGAAGAGATAAGGAAAAGCAAACAAAGGCTTGTGGAGAGAGAGAGAGCACTGCTCTTGATAAGCAGATGGCCCAGAGTTGCTTGTTTTTAATACAGTTAATACACACCCAAGAAAAAAGAAAAAGAAAATAGCAAAATGATCTCTGTGTGTTGAAGAAAGTATCCTGTGGGCTGCATATAGTGGCAGGAACATTTGCTCTAAGAATCCTCACTTGCAGACAATGTCCTATGGTAGGAAATCCATCTAAGAGCAGACATTCGGCTTATTAAACATCTACGTGATTTAGTTTTACTATATTGTAGAAATCTTAAGGGCCCAGAAATATGAACTTTCTACAAAGGTTATAAAACACCTGCTGTTTACCCACAGACCACACCAGCGCACATAACCCAGACAAATGGATGTAGCCAAGTTTTAATGCATTATAAATAAACATAACTATGCATCTATTTATTTTAATTCTTCATAGATCTTGCACACCACTTAAGCATTGAGAAAGGAGAAATAACTGAAACCAGGGGAGTGGACACTGTAAATTAGCACTGAGTCCAAAATGAACTCTAAAGAAAACTCAGTGGAAGGTTTGAGACAGGAATGTCACCACAGGTACAAGCTCACTGTGTTTTTCCCCATTCACAAAGAACTTATTCCTATCTATTATTTATTTATAACCTACTATGAACTCAGTTAACTATGCTGGGGAGTCATTGAATAAAACTTCTGCCCTCAATGAGTTTAATTAATAAAAAATTAGTTCATTGATTGGAATCCTCACATGATGAAGTTAGTCTTTTCTAATTCTTTAATTTTATTTTAAGTATATGGTGTTATTTAGGTTACCGGAATCACTTGAAAGTAGCACTTATTGGAAATGAAGCTCAGATATTCTCGATATAAACATTAGAACTGCAGTTTGTTCATCTTATGCTGTTTGAACATACTGCCCTCCTCTGAGGTCTAGGCAGATACAGGTGATCAGTAAGTACCCATTATCACATCCTTGTAATAAAGATTGTGCATGCACACACACAAACATGCACACAGCTTCAGAATGGAGAGCACTGGTCACCATTGCCTTACCCAACAAGCACTGACTATTCATGTAGAATGATGAACCAAACTTAGAGTAATACCAAGATGACACTAGTAATTCCCACTGGGAGTCATGCTTTGACCTGGTGCTTTTTTTCTCTTTTAGTAGTGGGTGTTGGGATCTTAAGGATGGATTCCCATCTAGCTAGTAAGGCTATAAATAGGTATCAGAAACAGAGCCTCCCTAGGCCCTTTGTGCATTGAAATGACTTTTTAATCTCTTAGACATGCTGATGGAGAGGGTTAAAAGAGCAGAGATGGGATGAGCAACCAAATGCAAATGCTTAGCAGCATCCAGGCCCTGGTCATGGAGAGCACCATTGTTCAATAGGGCGTAGAAAAAAGGGATTTCTACCACTGTGTGCTGCTGCTGACTTCTGAAAGGTTTAGTGGAGGGTTTGCTTACTTTAATGGAAGATAATAATAACAAAACCAAAAACACCAGGTGTGATGGTGTGACTTTTTTGAGCAGACACTTTTTCTGGGAAAGTGTATATTGGAAGCCTTGGGGTATAAATTGTTAAGCAACTCAATGGCTGAATATATAACCAACTCTAAAGCTAGGTGAGCTTTTATAGCAGTTAACGTAAGATTTCAAAGAAGTGCCTCAGTTTCCTCTTTAATACAATGTGGTTTATAATATCAACAAATTAGGCTCTTAGGATAGCATAATCATCTCTGTGGTTGAAACCCTGTCCTCTTTGGGTTCTGAAGATGGCTTGTGGCTTGTCCATTGGGTCTCACCCTGTCTCACCTTCTCAGAGGCATCCATGACCTCATCACTGAGTCTGTCCTGCTCATCATTTTGTTTCCTATCCCGATTTACAGTCTGTGATAAAATATCTTAGCTCTTATAAATAATACATGTGTATATAATCATATACGGGAGTCCCCATCCACCGGGTTATGGACTGATACTGGTTAATGGCCTGTTATGAACCAGGCTGCACAGCAGGAGGTGAGCTGTGGGTGGGTGAGCAAAGCTTCATCTGTGTTTACAACCACTCCCCATCACTCACATTTCTTCCTGAGCTCCGCCTCCTGTCAGATCAGCCACAGAATTAGATTCTCATAGGAGCATGAACCCTACTGTGAACTGCCCATGTGAGGGATCTCAGTTTCGTGCTCCTTATGACAATCTAATGCCTGATGATCTGTTAGTGTCTTCCATCACCCCGAGATGGAACCATCTAGTTGCAGGAAAACAAGTTCAAGCCTCCTACCAAGTCTACATTATGGCGAGTTGTATCATTGTTTTATTATGTATTACAGTGTAATAGTAACAGAGATAAAGTGCATGATAAATGTGATGCACTTGGGTCATCCCAAAACCATGCCCTCAATAACCCACAGAAAAACTGTCTTCCATGAAACTGGTCCCTGGTGCCTAAAAGGTTGTGGATTATACACCTATTTATCTACTTCATTATTTTCTTTCTTCTCCCCTTAAGCTCTAAGCTCTGAGGACAGCCTCATATATTCCATCCCTCAGAGTCTAAGAAAGTGCCAGGTACCTAGCAGGTGATCAGGAAACAGCTATTAAGTAATTTTTTTTTTTTTTGAGACAGAGTCTCGCTCCGTTGTCCAGCCTGGAGTACAGTGGCACGATCTTGGCTCATTACAACCTCCAACCTCTGGACACATGTTCAAGCAATTCTCCTGCCTCAACATCTCTAGTAGCTGGGATTACGGGCATGTGCTACTACACCCAGCTAATGTTTGTATTTTTAGTAGAGACAGGGTTTTTCACCATGTTGCCAGGCTGGTCTTGAACTCCTGACTGTCAGTGATCCACCTGTCTCAGCCTCCCAAAGTGCTGGGATTACAGGCATGAGCAACCACACCTGGCCAGAAAACAGCCATTAAGTAAATTAAACTTTTAAAAACCAAATTAAGAACACAATGTGTAAAGTGTAATCTTATTATTCAATGCCACAAGTAGACACTTGCTTGCTTATGTTAAAAGGAAAGGTTTTGACTTTTAAATTTCACTTTGAACCTTTCCTCATTTTTTTTCTTACATAGAGAACAGGCAGAGTTTAAAATGGAAAAAAAAAGTAGCGTAATTTTATGCATAAAAAATGAAGTGAATTTTAAACCCTCACTCGGGCAAAGACAAAATTCATATTAGAATTGGCAGTCTGCTAATCACTATTCTCAGTGTAATCCAATGAGAAACTCTGTTCCCTTTATAAGTTAAATTGATTCATACATATTGGCAAGTTAGCTATTTCCCTCAAAGGGAGCTGAATTTATTTGGGCTGTATATTAATATCTTATTATCCTTTTTATGAACAGGTGACATGATCATTATTTCATCTCAGTATGTTTATTGGTATAAATCATTTTAAATAAAGATATTGAAAAAAAATCCACATATGTCTAGCAATCTCTCTAGGCAGGTTCATGCAAAAGTCTCCAACCTATGGTTATAGCTATATTCTCTGAAGACCTTTCCTGATCCTGTCTCCAAGGTGTGCTCCCAGCAATCCACAGCCAGACCACGTTGTTTAAATATGGCCTTAGTGTCTTCTTCAAATATTTCCTCTGCCCTGGTGCATAAGATGCAATTTGCCTTAGAATTTTGGTTGCACGAGCTACCGTCATTGACAAACAACTCGTCAACTCCGGGAAGACAGTATTTGTGTAACTCCTGAATCTTCACTTCTCCAAGGTGAGCATTCTCACTTTATGGTGTGATCTTGGCTCACTGCAACCTCTGCCTCCTGGGCTCAAGAGACTCTTCTGCTTCAGGCTCCTGAGTAGCTGGGATTACAGGTGTCCACCACCACCCCTAGCTAATTTGTTGTATTTTTAGTAGAGATGGGGTTTCACCATGTTGGCCAGGCTGGTCTCGAACTTTTGACCTCAGGTGATCCAACCGACTCAGCCTCCCAAAGTGGTGAGATTACAGGAATAGCCACCACCCCCGGCCATCACTTTTTTCAAAGAATGCTTAAATAGAATACTTTCCTGACTCCCTTCCTCTTCTAGGCATCCTCATCTCAATTGTACAACCCAGGAGGAGCCCCCCTCACCCTTGATCTGAACCTAAACTGGGTGAAGATTTGGTAACATCATACGTCGTTTTGCTGTCTTATGCTCACGGCCAACCCATACCCTTGGGACTTTTTCACAAGTGGCTTTTCAGGAGGGACTTTCTATATCTTATTCTTTTGAGGGAAAAAGTTTGCAGTCGAATACAGGACTTGACAAATGTATTAAATAGATTTCATCTTGATGACTAGTTCATTCTTTTAAACCATCTTTTTGAATTCTGATAGCCTCCTCACTTTTCTCATACCAACTGTAGGCTTAGTGAGCACATCTGTAAGTCCTTTGAGAGCATCAAAATAATGATACTTACAGGGTGCTGTGATACCTACAGCAACTTCTCTTGAAATCAAAAAATAATAAAAATAATGCAGGATGCCTCCTTGAAAAAGGTTAAGTAGCTGCGAGTCTGCTGATAATTGAGGCATGGCATCCCGTGCCTTCTTGAGATTGAAGCATACTTGTACCTGCATACCTGCATTTTCCTGAGATACCAGATTTCTCCTTTGCCTTTTCAAAACCAACTCGGTGAGAATCCATTCTTAAATTGTGCCAATATAAAGTTTACCATCATATACATTCTGAAACCTGTTCTTCATTTTTTTTAAACCAAGACATTTACAAATCTGCTTTTCTTTCTTTATTTCCTTCCTGATTTCTTGAATTTTCCCCTGTGAATGTTTTCATGATGCCAGGATACCATTTATCTGGATAAGAAGGTGAACCATCTGAACAATCATTTGAACTGGTTAGATTGTTTCTTCATGTCTTGTCCTCACCCTGCCCCCACTCCAATTCAGGGTTTCAATTGCAGTGTAAGTACCCCTTCCAGTCTGAATATTTCTTTCTGGTTCAAGACTAAAGAAAATGCCAGTATCGCCAATGGTTCAGATGTCTCTGGTGGTTTACATTTTGTCAAATGTACCACAGAAATGATCTATTCAGTCATTATCTGTTCTTCTTCCCTATTTATGGATGAAGCAACTGAAATAGTATACATGCTGTGTAGTAAAGACTTAGTAAATATTGAATGAATGAATGAATGAATGAATGAATGAATGCTAGAGCACGGATCTGGGCTTGAAACGCCAAATTTCATCCCGTTAGCACTATTTTGCAAAGCGTTCCCACTCTCTCTCACATGCTTACTCTCATCACCAAATGCATGCACTAGAGCAGTTCTTTTCTTGCTGTCCGTCTTGCTCAAAACCTCAACATAAATTCACCATTTTATGAACAAATGCACATTTTTATTTTCTTCAACCTCAGATTTTTCTGAGATACGATGCTTAGATCAACAAAAGGTCAAATGCTGCTTCTAGACACGTTACTAGTGTTTAGAGATAAAGGAAACAGTGGAATGGATAATTTCAGTTTTGAAAAAACAATATTACCACTTTTTCATCAATAGCTGAGTTCAGGGTCTGATCATGTGTGTCAGTCTGTACTGTACATTATTTGTATAGGGTTCAGCTAAATTTAATTTCAAATTTAAATTAGGTAAAATTAGCACAGTTAAAAATTCGTTCCTCAGTGGCAATTGTCACATTTCAAGTGCTCATTAGCCATATGTGTCCAGTGGTTACCATTCCGGACAGCGCAGCTAGGGAATTTCTCCATCCTTGCAGAAAATTCTATGGGGCAGATCTGATATAAAATCTATGCATATGTATTGTCCATTAAATCAGTCAAAGGATCAGAAGGAAGAGAATTTTAGTTTTGCATGGTGGTTGTTTTGAATTTCCCTGGTAGGATTAGACACTAATTTATCAGGTGAAATTCCTAGATGAGCTAGAAGAAAAATGATTGAGTTGTGTCTAAAAAAAATGAAAACCCTCTGACACCTTGATATTCTAGGCTGGCGACTTTGCTTGTGGCATTTTGGAACAAGATTCAGAATCAGGAAAGTGTCACCTAAGTTGAAAGCTCCTCTGTAAGAAATGTCTCAGTTTGACCTAAAGTAAGTGGAAGAGACAGGGGAAAGGAAAGAGAAGCCGCGGAGGATGTCTAAGTGATAAATGGTACCCTGTCATATCACATTTGACATCTTAACAGGAAAAGGGGGCTGTTGAGCCAGATGTGGGTTAAGCGAGGAAGTTCAGACCTTTCTCTCGTCTTCATTTTGTTTTTCAAGGCGCAGGTTGAGTTCAAGAGCTCTGAGTTCAATCACAGCATATCCACTCTGTGGAGTAACAAGCCAATCAGGGCCAATGTCTACTCCAAGGCAACCTCTGTCTTTGTCAAAGCAAACTGATTGCAGGCTTCCAAGCCGTTGAGAAATAGTGGAACCGAGACGGAATCTCTCCAAGAGAAGTCTGCCATTAGCAGCCACGTGGTTCACAGTGTAACCACAAAAGTGGAACATGGGCCCCCAGACAGAGTGACAGCCATTAAATACCTGCCGACCCTCCCAGGGCCAGGAATGGGGGGAGTCTCATGTAGCAGAGTCTAGGGCTCTAATCTTCATAGGTTGCTTCCCCAAAATAAACACCAAGGAGAACCCCAGCGCTCTTACTTTTAGGCATCCTCATTAGCCAGTTAGTTGCTTCTCTCTAAAGTTCATTTTTTCTCCCTTCTATTTTCCCAGAGTAACTTCCACAACACAAACACACTTATCTGGGCTTCACATCAACCTTAAAGATTCAGAGTATGGATCTGTTTTCCAGACTGACCGTCTGACTGTCTGACCTACGGTTGTTCACTCTCACAGAAATGCATAATGTGACCCTTGTTAAAACCACAATTAGTCTAAACCCTTTACAGGAAATATCGGTTTGGTAAGAGGAGAGATACTGTTAATAGGAAGTCACATGATTTGTAGGGAGAGCAGGCACACGCGGTTGAATGTACATAATTTCTACTTGTCATTGATCTCTAGCTGCAGCTGCTGGCTGATGAATGCAAAGGTTAGCGTGCGCATGTGCCGTTCATTCTGTTCAGGGAGGCCAGAGCAAAGGTGTCCCTGTTAGCCCTTCAGGTCAAAGGACTACCAGGATTGCAACTCTGATCCCAGGTATGGGAGGCTTTGAGGGAAAGACTTCATTCCCAGATACTTCCAATCATATTTCAGCTGAAATAATTGCCAGTCTGAAGGCTACCCCTGGCCGTCCCAGATTTGGCAGACAACTTCAGATGTGCCTCCAAAGAAGTCACCCCACAGACAATTAAAGATTCAGAGTAATACAAAAGCTGCAGGGCCAATGGCTGGTAGGTGTGTACCTTTGGACTGGAATTGATGTGTTCTGCCATTTATTATTCTAGCTCTATGGCCTCAGTCTTCCCATCTGTATAACAGAGCTGACGCTTTGAAGAGCAAGTTCTATAGCAGTGGTACTACTGATCAGTGTCAGAGAGGGTATAGTGAGCCTTTATTCAGTTCCAGGCACACTACTAAAGATGCGTGCGTCACAAACCATGCCAATGCAAAGTATATCTCACAGCAGTTAATGCAAAGAAGAGAAATTGTCTAATGAGGCAGGTAGCTGTGAGAAAATTTCTTAATCCTTCTGAGTTTTCACTTTTCCTCTGTAAAATAAAGATAATAATCCCTCATGCGGTATTGGGAGAATGGAACAAGCTAACGGTTAGCATGATTCCTGTACCTAAGAAGCGTTCAGTACGTGCTGCTACTGTTGTTAATTATTATTGTAGTTATTGTCCCTGGATACAGCTGCCCTTGAGGTAGGTGGTATTATTTTGTGTTATACATGAAGAAGCTGAGGATTTATAGTAAACAAGCAGCTATTTTTTTTTTTTTTTTTTTTTTTTTTTGAGACAGAGTCTCACTCTGTCGCCAAACTGGAGTGCAGTGAGTGGCAGGATCTCGGCTCACTACAACCTCCACCTCGCGGGTTCAAGCAAATCTGCTGCCTCAGCCTCTTGAGTAGCTGGGACTACAGATGCCCACCACCACGCCCAGCTAATATTTGTCTTTTTAGTAGAGACAGGGTTTCCCCATGTTGGCCAGGATGGCCTCGATCTCTTGATCTCATGATCTGCCTGCCTCAGCCTCCCAAAATGCTAGTCTGATTACAGACATGAGCCACTGCACCCATCCTGCAGCTATTCTATGAGTATATATCACTTAGGCTCTCAAAGGAAGGTCTATCGGAGAAACCCAAATTGCATTTAGCCAATATGAAACTGTGATTTTTGAAAGATGGTAGCTATGACTAAACACAATGATTAAATAGTGAGAAAATAAAGTGTTTAGTTAGTCCAAAGAGATGCATATTTAGAAAGTACTGTACACGTTTAGGGGTTCCATGGCAAACCTGCTGTTTGCCTGAGAAGGGAGTGTGCATGTTCCCTGGATCTGAGAGCAGAATTGTGTCTCATTTTTCTTTTGACTCTCCCCCAAATGCGGGGGACTTTTTTATTTATTTATTTTTTTTGAGACAGAGTCTTGCTCTATCGCCAGGCTGGAGTGCAATGGCGCAATCTTGGCTCACTGCAACCTCCGCCTCCTGGATTCAAGTGATTCTTCTGCCTCAGCCTCCTGAGTAGCTGGGACCACAGGCACATGCCACCATGTCTGGCTATTTTTTGTATTTTTAGTAGAGATGGGGTTTCACCATGTTGCCCAGGATGGTCTCGATCTCTTGACCTCGTGATCCACCCGCCTTGGCCTCCCAAAGTGCTGGGATTACAGGCGTGAGCCACCGCGCCTGGCCAAATCTAGGGGATTTTGTGAACTGCTCCATTGTGGACTCGGAGAAACTGTGTCCCAGGGAGGTGTCTGAGCTCAAACAAGCTTGACTCTTCTCGTTCACTGGGTCCTCACTGAGGCACCTTCTAGCTGATAGTACAAAAGCCTCCTCAAGCCCAGAGGTGTGCAGCTTGGAGCAGCTGGTCTTGAGCTACAGCTGTGTCTATCATACACACTGAAACCCAAGGAGACTGCCCTTCCTTGCTTCACCCTCCCTCTCCTCAAAAACTGAAACAGAAAGACCAAGCCTCAGGCCCTGGAATGGATTTGTTTCACTTAAGTGACCTGTTCCTTAAGCCCAAGATACCTAGTTTACTTAGTAAAAAGATGCTGACTCTTGATAAAGTTTAACTAAAGCCAGAGAAATTGTATCTGACCCTACCCAGATCTTAGAAATACTTTTACAAGGCCATTCCACATTGGCAACTCAAGCATACGTGCGACAGCAAAACTCATTTGCCCACCGGACTGTCATACCTAAAAGAGGGCTGGCACACCCAAGCCAACATGCCAGTGCTGCCATGTCCACATCTTGGCAGACATTACTAATGGATCAGGACACTCAGAGTTCTTCTCAACACGGTTCTCTAGGCAGACACAACCACTCTATTAGAGTTGGCAGGCAAGATGAGAGCTATTTACCTTTACCAAAAGGAAGAACATTCTTGTGCCAGCATCTGTGATTCAGAGATCGTACCCAAATGATCTTAAAATCACTGCAAATAGTTATAGTTTGTCACGAGCTGACTCTTGATCTTGAAACAGCGTATGCTTTCTGGCAAAGAGAAAAGTTTATTCAATAGGACAAAAGCAGAATAATGTTCCTGAGAGAAGGTCCCACTTTAATTTTACTCTAATCCAATTTAAAACAGGTATTGATGTTTATTAATAGCACCTAAAAACGTATACCAGTTGATCCCGTAACTTCATTTCTGAGACTTGAAGCTGAAGAAATCATGTTAATTCAGGAAATTTCTTGTGAGAAAAAGCTGTTCATTTTGTCAGTATTTATAATGCCAGTTACAGTAATGTAAATGCTCAACAAGAAGAAAAGAGATAAATTATTAGCATATACTCACCTGATTTACTGTTATTCAGTAACTGAGGTCACGTGGTTACAAGATAGAGACATTTCAAAAACATAAAGACACTTGGAAGATAAATATTTACAATGGTCATCTCCAGATGGTCAGATTATGGATAAACATTTATTCCCTCATTCTACTCATCAATATCTCTATTTTTAATAATGTGTGATTATTTTTTATTAAAATTGTTATTGCAATGTAACATATAATGTACCAAAAACTGCTCAAATCATAAATAAACAATTTGATAAATTTTAATAGTGTGAATGCACCTTACATGCCCCAGATCAAGAAACAGAACAGCTTCATTTTGCCAAGCTTGGTTTTAATTTTTATGATAATAGAATCCAGAATCAATTACTTTTTTTTGTTTCTGTTTTTCTCTCAACATCATGCTTCTGGAATTCATCAATGCTGTTGTATAGTGAGTCACTGGCATTGCTGTATAGTATTCCATTTTGTGATTATAGCATGTGTGCTTGATGGGTTTTTCTGTTTAGAGGCTGTTTCGGTTGCCATACTGCTGCAATGTTCTTGTACGTGACTTTAGACAAACACGTGAGTGTTTCTCTATGGGGGCTTATATCTAGGGGTGTAATTGCTGGGTCATAGTGTAATAACTTTTGCAATAAAAAATACATAAATTTTAAAAATAATAAAACTCCATTTGTTAAAGGGAAAAGCAGAGACTGGAGAAAAACAAAGAACATTCAAGAAATTCAGATTATGAAAGAAGCAACTTATTTTTGTGTAACAATATTAAGAAAACAGAATAAAATTAAAGAAAACAAGTAAACATAGAAAAAATAAAAGCAACTAAACTCATAAAACTAAAATTAGATCCTTAATACATACGAAGAAGTAATATTATCTTTTTCTGGTGAGTTTTTTTTTTTTTTTTTTTTTTTTTTTTGCTTTTTTTCTCACCAAAAAATACTTAGAATAATTGTTGCTTCACCATTCTCCCAGGTAATATCAATATTTGAAAGAAGTCTGTTGATGAGTTTCTCAAGATACAGAAAATGAACTGTAAGGTTGATTTGTTTTCCATTGTGAAGGCTTCTCCTTACCCCGACTCCAGTGTGGTGTTTGACATGTTCTGATTCTCTCCATGTTTACGTAATCACTGACAAAGTCCTTTATTCTCCACCGTGATGGTGTGCTTCCCAGGTTCAGAGGCTGGAAACCACAAGGGAGTGAACTGAGATTTGCCAAAATGCAGCAGGGCAGAGAACGGGGTGAATATTTTACTGGGTATAAACTACAGCAGATTTTTGTCTGTGAACTTCAGTGACTCCATGTGTGATGTGATGCTAATAATGCCTTTTTGACTAGGTTGTCTGAGTCAGGTGCCCAGGGCAGTGCCTGGGATGTATATTAAATGCCAGCTATCATTATCATCTTCATCATCATTATTACATTATCATTAATATATCATCATCTTCATCATCATCATCACCATCACCATTAATATATCATCATCACCACCATCATAAGCTTCATCATCACCATGCCCTCTGGGAAAGAATATCAAGAACAGGTCAATGTGGAATCAGTTGCTCTCTCTTATGGCAGTTGAGAGCTGTGTATGAACTATGTGGGCATCTGAGATGGGCATGATGAAGAACAAGAATGTGGAGCTTTAGGAGAGGAGGAGGGATTCTCTCTTATTAACTGGACAGAATCAGTGCCTCGAATCCTCTTATGTAGGCAGCACTCTAAAGATCCCTCCCTGTGAATCACAGGAAATTTTCTATTCAACTTGAGGCATCAAACCTCTCTTGCTGAAAGAGATCGATTCTTCTGAAAATACTCATCCACTTTTTACACTAGATCCATGATTCCTTTACCTTGTGTAGTCATTTATTTATTTACTCACTCTTTAATCTATCCATTCTGCAAATGCTCACCAAGAACTTACTCCATCTCAGGCCCATGTTATAAACTGAGAGTAAGAAGATAATCCTGGCCATAGAGGAACTAACACTTTATGCACAAGTGTGGACGTAAGTGAGCTTGTACACACAACACTATATGCACACATGCAAACTAAGTCAGTCCTTTAGAAGGTGATCCAATATCGAGTTCATTCTGGTACCTCACCCGGACTGTCTAACATATCTTGTCTGTCTGGTCTGTTTGGACTCTGTTTTCTGAATGAATGAAACACTGTGAAAGACAAAGAGAGGAAAGAAAAGAGGAAGAAAGAGAGAAAATAAATTACCTCTTCCCTCCCATGCCACTCAGCTTGCTCATTTCTCTATGAGACCCGTCACTCTCTTCCCCCTAGAATTCTGTCCTTGGTTACACACCTGCCTCCCCTGGGAGATTGCAAGCAGCCTTATATCCCCCAGTGCCTTCATTGTGGCTGTCCTATAATAGCATCATCAATAAATTCTTGCTGAATGGATGCTTTATAACTTGGAAATATTACCAGGTGTCACTGGAAAAGGATACAAAAAAAGGGGTTCTTGTAAGAAGTATGTAAGATGAAGAAATGAGGCCGTTGCGTTGCAGCAATTGCAGCAATCCAGGAGAGAAACGTAGGGGAGGGAACAAAAGCAGAGATGAAGCTTGCAGAAGGAAGAGTAAACGGCAGGGAGGCTGGGAGGAAAATTCTACAGAACTCATTGACCAGTTGGCTGCAGAAGGTGAGAGAAGAGGGAACAGCCAGGAATAACACTGAGATTCTGAGCTCGGGCAACTGAGAGGAAAATGGCACAATTAATTCCAACAGGTTTATGCAGGAAAGACATGATGGCAATTGATGGAAAAAGAACTCTCAAAGACACAAATGGGGGCATGAGTTAAGTAAGCACCAACTGGGATCGCCTTTGGGCCAAAGAGCCCAGGGCATCTTCTACACGTGTGTGTGTGTGTGTGTGTGTGTGTGTGTACTTCCTTCATGTGTTTTTACTGACAAGGCAGCAATGAGGTTAATAAAATAAGTCATCCCAACTCTCAGGATCATGAGGATTAACCTAATTCTCTTGCTGTTTTGGACAATGATTTTGTATTTATTAATTTACCCAGTTATTTATTCGTTCCCATCTTAGTCTATTTTATGTTGCATATAACAGGACACCTGAAATGGGGTAATTTATTTTAAAAGGAAGTTATTTCTTACAGTTATGAAGTCTGAGAAGTCCAAGGTCAAGGGCTGCATCTGGCAAGGGCCTTCTTGCTTCTGGGACTTCTCTGTAGAGTGTGGGGCAGCTCAGGGCATCACGTGATGAGGAGGTTAAATGTGCTAGTTCAGGTCTCTCGTCTTCTTATAAAGCCACCAGGCCAGGCACGGTGGCTCACGCCTATAATCCCAGCACATTGGGAGGCTGAGGCAGGCAAATCACCTGAGGTCGGGAGTTCTAGGCCAGTCTGGCCAACATGGTGAAACCTCATCTCTACTAAAAATACAAAAATTACCCAGATATGGTGGCACATGCCTGTAATCCCAGCTACTCAGGAGGCTAAGGCAGGAGAATCGCTTCAACCCAGGAGAGGGAGGCTGCAGTGAGCTGAGATCACTTCACTGCACTCCAGCCTGTGTGACAGATGGAGACTCCATCTCAAAAAAAAAAAAAAAAGCTACCAGCCCCACTCCCATGGTAACCCATTGATCCATGAATGAATTAATTCATTTAAGAGGACAGAATCCTCTTGACCCAATCACCACTTAAAGTTCCCACCTATAAATACTACCACACTGGGGATTAAGCTTCAATGTGAGTTTTGGAGAGGACAAACATTCAAGCCATAGCAGTTCTCTGTGCTACTAGGTGCTATTAAGGCAATGGTGAGGGAAAAGAGATGCAAATCCTACCCTTACAGAATTTATAAGAAGGGCTAGAGATATCCTATAATCACTCCTGTTGTTTCAGAACAGCTAACGTGAAAAGAACAACAGGGAGGCAACCAAGGCCCTGCATATATTTTACAGGAAATGCCTGGAGATGCTATAGAGAGAAGGACTCTTTAGCAGAGATCTAGATAAGTAGGAGATAACAAAGGGAACTAAGAGGGGAGGAAAGAATGTTCTAGAAAGAAGCAAACGTTACAACGAGGTTCTAGAAAGAACATTCTAGAAAGAGGCTGAAGGTCCTGCCGTGGGTGGGACATAGGAGAGTATGAGTGTCTGAAAGAAAAGTCAGTGGGTCTGGAGCTGAGAGGGTGCCAGGTGGGAGAAGCCCGCGGGGGAGGTTAGAGCTGAACCAGATAGGCTTTTGTAGGCCATGTAAAGTATCACAGAACCCGCTGGAGAGAGTGAATCACAACTCCTGAGGTCAAGCATGAAATTTCTCAATAACTCTGATTCACACAGATGGAGCCTGCCGGGGGCTCGCCCGCCAGACCGCAGCCTGCCTCGTTGAAGTGGGTTCTAAGATGCCCCTGTAGGTCACCACGGCTAAGACATTACAGCGTCTCTCCTAGGTTTTTCCAGTCTGATGTAATCTTTCTGAAGACTGGCAGCAGTTGCAAGAAAACTGTTTCAGATATCTATTAATATTTTAACATGCTTTTAAGAAAATTTGGCCTTTTGTCGAGCTGGTCTCTGAGCAGACATCTATCACAGTCCATGATAGACATTACTTATCCCTATTCAGTGGGTGTATTTCTCCTTTGGATTCATTTTTTAGCATCTATTATTTTAAAAATCTTTCTTGCCTATTATGTGTTCTTGCCTATAGCTCCTAAGCTTGTTTGCTCTGAGCAAAAGTTCCCTCATGCTCACCCTCTGCTCAAGGAATGGCATGCTACTAATTCTGTGACCTGGGCTGGCAAAGATGACTACTCTCAAATTAAACAAAAAACCATCTGGAACCCAGAGGCCAAAGCAGAATGTCTAGTAACAGGGAAATTATAGCCGGAAACTGGCCTTACACTTGAGGTTAAAAAAAAAAAAAAAAAAAAAAAAAAAAAACTCTCTCTTTTAACCAATATTTATTGAAACTTCACCATGTCCAGTGATTCCACATGGCTTACCTGTGTGCAATCTCATTTTCTTTTTTATGGTCACACTTTAAGGTGAATGTTACTTATCCACATTTAACAGATGAGAAAAAGTGAAGCTTGGGAGAGTGAATAACCTACCAACAGGCTAAGTTTGAATTCCTCTCTGTCCAAGATCAGGGTGTGTTCTACCTCCCCAGAGTCGCATACTGGTTCTTTCTTTCAATCTCTGAAGGGAAGCTGTTGACCTTTTAGAACATTCTGGGGAACAAGTACTGGGGTAATTAGCATAGAGGGAGACAGGAGCTGAGGCCTGAATGGTGAGGAGAAACCAATCATAGGAAGGGTTTTTAGGGAAAGTCATTTCACACAGAGGGAACAGCATATGAGAAGCCTCTGAGATGGGAAGAAAAAGCTTGGTTTGTGTTTGGAGCAGGAAGGAGTCCAGCGTGACTAGAAGGCAATGCGGAAGAAGGAAAGGCAGTCAGGGGATGGATCAGAAGCACCTTATTACTCAGTCGAGAAAGTGGATATCTTTCTGAGAGCAAGAGTGTGGCAAGGTGAAGATGAGCACATATTTCTAGATACACATCCCATTGAGAGGAGGCGTCTGTGTCTCTCCCTCTTGAATCTGGGAAGCTCTCTGACTCCTTTGACCAGTACAATTTAGCAGAGGTGATGCTAAGCCAGTTTCCATTCTGACCTCAAGGGAGTGTCATTTTCTCCTTCTTATTTTGAAATACTACTTCTGGGAGCCTCTGTGTAAGAAGACCAACTACCCTGAGACCATAATGTTAAAGAGGCAGCAGTCAACAATTCCATGTTAGCCCAGCCCTTCAGGCACTTCCACCAAAACACCAAAAAAAAAAAAAAAATGTGAATGAACCCATCTTAGGCCCTCCAAACCAATCATCTACCAGTTGAGTACCCCTAAGTGTCTTCAGTCAATGCTGAGCGAAGCAAGAAAACCAGCCAGCTGAGCCATGCCTGAATTCTTGACCCACTAATTGAGAGCTACAATAAAATGGTTGTTCTTCTAAGCCACCAAGTCTTGAGGTGGATTGTCATAGCAGTAATACCCAGAGCAAATGAGAAGCCACAGAAGATGTAGGGAAGGCGTGACTTGGTGAATATGCTGAAGAAAGGTAACCACGGTCACTACACAGACACTGAATTATGAAGAGGGAGGGTGGGGGCAGGGGTGAAATTGGAAGATGAATTCTGGAGCTTATTTCAGTTATTCAGGCAAGAGAATGAGGGGGTAACAACAGATGATGGAAAAAAGTAGTGGATCTGATATATGCTTTGGAAATAATAAAATCAACAATCAGAGCTCACTGACGGGTTACATATGAGATGATCAAGTGGAAGGGATGGAGAATGACCTCTCTGCACCCTAGGATCCTGCAGACATGGCGCTGCTTTTCTGTGCCTCTGCAAACACACTGGTCCCATTTCAGTTTTGCTCCTTATACATGCTCCTATCTTCAGAGAGGATGTGTGCTCTTGCAAGAGTCACAAGAATGGTGTGGTTGCCTTTGAGTAAGCTTAACTGTAGGCAGGTTGAGATCTAGTAAGAACCTCTGCGTGTCCAGAGTTTTCATAGGCAAAGGACCACCCAGCACACCAAGTGCTTCAGATTTTGGGGGTGTCTTAGAGGATTTTGGCACATGATACCAGCTTGCTGCTTCTCTTTCCTGGACCACTGTAACTAACAGGAGATAATCTCCAATCTCAGCCAGAGAAGAACTCAAAAACCAATTACCTTTCAATGTCATTTCTCCACCTGTTCCCAGCCCTGAGAAAAATTCTTAAGGCTACTGCTTTTACCACCTAGAAGCTCTCCAGGTATACTTTTGACAGTTAACCACCTGGGGAAGAAAACTTTTTTTTTTTTTTTTTTTTTTTTTGAGACACAGTTTCGCTCTGTCACCCAGGCTGGAGTGCAGTGGCACGATCTTGGCTCACTGCAACTGCCGCCTCCTGGGTTCAAGCAATTCTCCTGCCTCAGCCTTCTGAGTAGCTGGGACTACAGGCGCCCACCACCATGCCTGGCTAGCTTTTTGTATTTTTAGTAGGGACAAGGTTTCACCGTGTTAGCCAGGATGGTCTCGATCTCCTGACCTCATGATCCTCCCGCCTGAGCCTCCCAAAGTGCTGGGATTACAGGCGTGAGCCAGTACACCTGGCCCAGGGAAGGAAACTTTTAGAGAAGAGAAACATCTTATGCCTACTCAGGTTGACCCAGTAACTAGTCACGTGAGTGAGTCAAGCTCCTCTTGTTGGCATTTTATTTCGGGCTCGTGGTTGAGTCAGCTCCATGACATTTCTAGCGAGTGCCAAGAAAAGTGTGGCTACAGCAGGTTGAAAGAGACCCTCTGTGGGGAAGACATCCTTGAGAATTTGGAGACCTGGGGCTTCGTTTAATTTCAGTCCCCTTTCCAGTTATGCCTTCACCCTACCTGGGCTCAGGTCACAGTCATCTGCTTTTGTCCAAAGTTTTCACGATTTGAGATTGGCCAGAATGCCACTGCATGCCAAGCCTTGAATGCATCGTAGAGGGTGGAAGCATTAGCAGTGGCTGAGATTCCTCAGTTTGCCCTCTGGCCGTAGACATTGGGCTGCTTTCTGACCGAATCCTTTTACAAATATTTGTGAGAAGCCGCACCACAGTTTCCCCAAAGTTGCTTCCATCCACACAAACTCCCAAGTCTTGGGTATCAGAATCCCTGAGGCCATGGCAGGAAAAATAAAGAAATATTTTTAAACAAACAGATGAGCTAAGCATCATGAAAATCCACCCCTTTCTCTTATGATACATGAAATCAGAGGATCCTCCTATCCTCAAAGAGCAGAGCAAAACTAGTTTTCTAGGATGCAGTAATGTTCTCTAAACATGGAAGACAGTGTCATGTAATAGAAAAATAAGGGCTTTGGGATGAGACAGGCTTGAAGCCGACTCCCGAGAATCACTGGGGTCACTAGAATGTAAGTTCCTTGCAGACCGAGATCCTGTCCGTGTTGTTCTTCCTGTAACCCAGTTCCCAGCACATAAGGAAGGCTCCCAAAGCATCTAATGGATCTATTAATGAATGCAGCTTTTCTACTTACTGGCTGCAAAACTCAGGGCAGCTAACTTTTCTAAATTCTTGTTGCCTTATTTGCAAAGCTGATGGTGAAGCGTTGATAGTGAGGATTAAATGAAAGAGAATTCACTCATTCAACAAACATTTCTTGGGCTTTTGCTGTCTGTCCGACACTGTTCTAAGAGCTGAGAATGAAGCAGAGAACAGAGCGCACAGAGGTCCTTGCCCTCACGGACTGTTCCCTGGTAGGAGGAGACAGGCAAACAACAACAGAACAACGTATGGTATATAAAAAAGTTTTATTTCAAATGAAGAAAAGGAGGCAGGAGAAAGAGACAGGAAGTCAGAAGTGGAGGGTTCCAATTTTAAATTGGAACTGGAGGTCAAGGAATGCTTGAATGGGAAGCTGACCTTTGAGCAAAGACTAACGATGTGAAGAGTCAGTTATGTGACATCAGAGGGAAGAGCACCTGCGATGGTCCCGAGGCAGGAGTTTAAGCAATGCGTTCCAGAAAGCTTAACTAGCCATTGTCACTGAAGTGAGCAGAGTGAAGGAGACAGGAGTTGAAGATGAAGCCAAAGAGCGACAGGGGTCCTATTGGTGGGGACTTGAAGGCTGTTTGGAAAGGACGTTAGCGTTTACTCTGAGAAGGGGTGTCAGGTTTTCAGTAACATTATGCACAGTAGACACTTCACAGATATTCTGTATCCCTTTTGTGAAAACCGACCAAGATCACTTTCCTCATAGTCATGTACTAAAACCACCGCAAATCAGGTGGATCACTCTGTGAAATACACAGCCCTAGACCCATGGAACATGAGCTCTGAAAAGGGCCTCAGATCTTTTCCTGATTGTTCAAAATTAGGTACTGTCTACCCTCTGCAGCTAACTCCCTGCCTTTCCTTCTCTTATGGATGATTTCAAGCAGACAGAACCTGGAGCCTCAAGAACCGAGGATGTGGCTCATTCAGGCACTTTTATGTACAGATCTTTAATGAGATGAAAGCATCGGCTCCCAGACAGGATGGAAACCAGCGTGGCCCTCCAAATAATTCCCGGTCTGTGCAATCTCTGTGCTCCATTCTGGAGCCAAAGATCCTCTCTTCCTGCCTTTCTGGAGAGCAGGGAGCAGCGTGCAGACGGAGAAGCCTCCAGCCTCTGAGCAGGCCCTCAGGGAGCTGTTCAGCCAGGATCTTTCTGCACTTGTCACTCGTTGAGCAAATGGAGTATGTGATGACATACAGCATCACAGATTGGTCTGGTCTAGTGTCTGGCCAGGGAGTTTTTTCTCTTTGGAAAGCATTTCTCCTGTGGCAGAGCCTGTGAGATCTGAAGCACCCAAAGAAGAATCTTTATGCACAGGACTTGCAGAAGCAAAATGAAAGAAGTATGGAAGCGCCTGGTCATCACTGCGTGCCTACTGTGCACTAGGCTGTGCATTCACTCGGTCTGTGCTGTCCAAGAGGGGAGCCGCTAGGCATGTGTGGCTACTTACATGAAATTTAAATTAGGTAGAATTCAGTGAAACTAAAAATTCAGTGCCTTGGTCACACTGACTACATTTCACGTGCTCAGTAGTAGCACATGTAGCTACCATCTTGATCAGCACAAATAAATTAAATTTCCATCACTGCAGAGAGCTGCATTGGACGCTGCTGCCCTATATCACTGAGTCACTAAGTATGTAGTGTCCTCCCAGAGCCACCATTTGACAAGCATCAGAGAACTAAGCCGTAAGGATCCTGTCTTGGCTTCAAAGCCTAGACCCCATTGAATCTCTTCTGACTGCGCACAAGTAGCCCTGTAACTGTGTCTTTCTCGTCCTTGCTTCCTTATTTCTACAGGTGGTAACTGCAGTCTTTCAAACCAAAGAAGGTAGGGCCCTTCCCTGTGGCTTCAACCTGGAGCTGTCACGAGCCAAGGCGCAACTGATCAATAGCAAGGGTATCATTTGAGCAGCCAGGCTGAGAGAGCTAACTTCCTCAAAGAAGTGGACGTTAAGCAAAGTTAAGCACCCATAGAATTGACGGAAAGAGGAGAAATGTCTCAAGTGGAGGAGAAACTTGATTCAATGTGCGGAAGATTTCATTGTGTATATGGCTCATCTTTGCACTCTCAGGGAGAATCAAAGTGCAGCGAAAAACAAATGACAGATTGGGGAAAATTATTCTTTGTCCCACAAAAGGAAAACAAGATCTTGAGTTTTTCAAAGCATTTTCATGAGGAATGAGGAGCAACAACAGTGGCAACTAATATTTACAGATGGGGCACTTACTATGTACCAAGCCCTGAGATACACATTTTCGATACTCTTCGATACATGACTTCATTAAGTCTTTGTAGGAGTTTGTATGGCCAGAGTCGGTATGAGCCAGGCTATGCTGCAACAACGAATGGCCCCCAAATCTCAAGGGCTTAAATGAGCATTGGCTTAGTTCTTGCTCGTGCTGCCTGTTCATCATGAATCAGCAGGGGTTTTGGGCTCCACCTCTTTCTCACTTCAGCACTCAGACTAATGAAGAATCCCCACAGAGAGGTCCCCAGTTATTATGGGAGAGAGAAAGAAGGCATGGGAAATTGCATGCTGACTCTCACAACTTCCGCCAGAAAAGCCACACCCTTCACTTATGCTTAAGTTTCCTTGATCAAAGTAGGTCACATAGGTACACCTAACAGCAAGGGATGGTAAGGAACAATCTCATCCTTTGTCTAGAAGGTCAGGAAATCTTAAATATATGAGATAATTCCTAACTGTAGATTCTTATGCTAATTATTAACTTGTTACTAATGAAACTAAGCCTTAGAAAGGTTATGAGAATTACCCAAGGTTACAAAGAAAAGTAAGAAGTCAACTTGGAATTTGAACATAGGCAATCTGGCCTATATTTTTAGGGCCTAACCCTGCCTATACTCTTGATCTCTATCCTCTACTTATATTTTCAACAGATATTTGGTACCATAAGATTCTACTGTGCAGTCATGTTTTAAAGGTTGAAACTTGTAGAGCTGAATGTATTTTACGTATTCTTTTTCACTGGGGTTTCAGATGTCCTGATACTATTCCCAGGCTTGGGCAAAGCTTGCCACCATGGGAATGACAGCTGGTTAAGCAGGGATGTTCTTAGCAACGGAAAAACAAGTATTAGTTTTTCTGAGTAAAAAACACAACAGAACATTAAATGATTTTATGGAGAAACCAGGATAAAAAAGCAATCTCAAAAGTAAACATTTGCTTGCAAAAATGTGTGTCATTTAGAAGTTGACTTGGCAGAGTAGCTCAGGCCGCTGTTGATGAAGGAATCGTTAAATCCAAACAAGTCAGATGAGCACATACTAATGAGTTCCTAAACCCAGTCCACATGTGCTCCAGAAACACGTGGTCTTAGCATTCCTCGTTGGAAACAGTGCATGTTGAATAACTTTGAAGCAACATGGCACCTCATCAAAAACTTCATGGTTCTAGGAAATTTCACCCTATAATTTGCCTCTGGGTATTATGGCATGGTTTTGAAGATAGGGGACATAAACCCATTTTGATCCCAGCCAATTCAGCCTAGTTCAGCCAGCTCCCAGTTAATACATATACATACCAGTGAGCCCTGTTGAGATCAGGTCACAGACCCATTCCCCCAGCTCCCTGGAAAAGAATAAACAAAACCACAGCAGATTTGCAAAGCCAGTAGCATTTCTGAGAGAGCTCGGGCTCCTCGTCACAAAGTACAATGAAGAGATCATCCAACAGTCAGTCATTCCTTTAACAGTCGCTGACCAAGTTCCATCTATATCCCTGGCATTGTACTAGGCTCCAGAAATTCATCAGTAAACATCAGCAGTGTTGCATTTGTTTTCAGCTCCACTTTGTAGTGAGGGATCCAGCCATCAATCAGGTAAACACACACGTAGGAATGTGAAAATAACAGCTGCTAAAAGTGCTGTGAAGAGAATTACATAGTTTTGAGAATGCATGATAGGAGGACCGTCCTATCCTGGGGAAAATAATAGGGCAAATCTACTAGAGAAAATGGCATTTAGATTGAGATCTTCAGTGTTCTAAAATAATTAATTAGAAGCACATTGGACAGAGACAATTCCAGAGCCTTGGGCTCCTGTTTAAGCAAACCTGAAACCCAACTCAATGTAAACAGTAAAGTGAAGCTGAAGTTGAACCAATCAGAAACCATCCACCAAGTTCTAACTAGGGACTTTCCACTTTAACCAATTACATTTTCTTTTGTCTTGCCTGGACAGACATTTCCTCTCCCACTCCAGTGGTGCACTGAACCACTTGTGTTTGATGCTGCCCAACTCTTGAATCTCTGAATGCTCAAATAAACTCAGTCAAATTTTAATGTGCCTAAGTTTATCTTTTAACAAGTGCATTTATAGAAGATTTTAAACTGGGTTTCTCTCTCATTCTACACGTGCAATAGTTCTGCCTCTTTAAGGGTCTAACAGGGGAAGATCCCACAGGCACGGGACCCTGGCTTGAGGATTCTCCTCGTAGGCAGTTACATCAGCACTTCTATCAAAAAGCATAGGAATGCTCCCAGAGTGGCACATGCACACATGGATTCTGGAAAGTGATACCACAAAACTTTTCAGTTGGGAGCATGCTAACTTTTTGCTACATCGTATGTAGTCAGAAAACAGTGTGCTCTATCAGGGACTCTTTTGACCATGTTTGATCTGTGTCCATGACTTCATGTCCCCAGTGGATTAAAAACCAAACTCTTCTTCATCCCCATTCTGGGACCATTCCTCGTCCTGTGGTCCAGATTCCAGTGGATGGCACTACCATCCACCCAGCCTGGCTGGAGCATCTTCTGCATGTCTCCTTCTGACTAGTGATAGGTGCAGTAGGTTGTGTCCATAACTAACTCACAGTCAATGTCCTTTTTCCGTCTAGGAGCTGCTACTTTAATTTGGTTCCCCATCTTTTTTTGTCTGTGTCGCTGGTCTTCCCCATCTTGAGCTCCATCCATCCCCCATCATCCTCCACATTCTTGGATTAGTTTTCTAAAATTCATGTTCCCCACAATGACTATCATGCTTAACATTTGCCCATGGCTCCCTCTTACAGGATGTATAAGCTCCCAGGCAGGGCATGTAGGATTTTACATGAGCTCTTCTCACCTAATCTCCTACCCTCATCTGTCTTGACACAGACAAGGATTAAATTAAAGCAGCAGCTCCTGGCTGGATAAAGGAAGTTGACTTTGAGTTGCTTTTTAGGCACAACCTCCTGCACTTGGTCACTGGCAACAGGGAAATGCATAGATGTCCCAGCCAGGCTGGATGGGCAGCACCTCCAACATCCCTCCCACTCAACCACCCTTCCACTGAACTATACTGAGCCATGTGCCATCCACCATAGATCACACCCATTCTCCCTCCAGGTATTTAGCCCTTCTCTTCCTTCACTTAGATGTCCTACTATCTAGTCAGCTCTTAATGACCCTTTACAACTCTTCTCAAGTCTCTTATTTTGAAGTCTTACCCCAGTGACTCTGTTCACTGAGGTCGGAATCAACCATTTCTTTCTTCATGCTTTCACGAACTTTATCAGACCTCCATTGTGGTACCAATTTCATTGTATTATAATTACCGATGGCCCAGATTTAACACGATTTGACTTAATATTTCAAGTTTACAGTGGTGGAATACACATCCAGTAGAAACCACACTTTGAGCGCCCATCCAACCATTCTGTTTTTTACTTTTAATGAAGTATTTAATAAATTACATGAGATATTAAACAATTTATTATACAATTGGCTTTGTGTTAGATGATTTTTCCCAACTGTAGACTAATTTAAGTGTTCTGAGCATGTTTAAGACAGGCTCAGCTAAGCTATGATGATTGCTAAGTTAGGTGTATTAAATGTATTTGTGATTTACTGTATGTTCAACTCAGGATGGGTTTATCAGGACATAACCCCATTGTAAGTCAAGAAGCAGCTGTGTTTTAATATGTCTTGTCCACATGAGCCAAGCGATCCTTAAAAACAGGGACTTTTCCCACCACCTTACCCTTGTTCATCTTTTCATTTCTGATTTCTATCATGAGTTAGGAGCTTTCTAAATGATTTTTAAATTAACAGATATTCAGATAAACAGATTTGCCCCTCTTCTAACCTGCATGTTCCCTCCCTTTTAGGGACCCATATCAGGTAATAATGAAAGAAGTGAGGGCATTTCCTGAAGCTGAAATGACTTTGCAGTTGAAATGAAGTCCCGTATGCAAGGCTAACAGGATTAGTAGTTGGACAGTTAATCATTAAAGAAGATTAAAGCAGGGAATCATAAAAACGGATATACCAGTATATAACAGACATTTTGCTTCCATTTAAAAGATATAAATGCACACTTCCTTTCTATTCTCTTTTGTAAGAGCAAAGCACTTGCTTTGAGCAGGCCCGGAGTGGAGCACTGGGTGTTCCCATTGTGTAAACCACACCCCCACTGCACCATCTGCAACTTGGAAGTTCACTCTCTTTAAAGAGTAGAATGTAAAGGCAAGCAGTCTAGAATTTTATCCCTGGGTTTTTAGAGGCTTATTAGATCTAACTTGACTACCCCATCTGCCTTTGACAAGTCTTTCAGAGTAGTCTACCTGTTTTCACTGCAGCAACTCGCTCTTCATGCCCATAGTTCATTCGCAACTTTCTAAATCTGTTTCCTCATGAGACGACTATTTCTAATGGTGACTAATAAATAACTTTAAAGTGCTGAGAGGTTTCCATGCAGTGAGAAGTGAGTCAAACATTCGACATGAAGGATCTCAATTTAACCTTCCCAACAACAACAACAAAATTTATTGAGGCAAGCACTGGGATCTCCCTCTGAAAAGTGGAGGTAACTCATATATTCAAGGCATCCGCGTGGGTCAGCTGGAGCAAGGCTGTTACTAAAAAGCCTGAAAACCCGTAGTCATCAGACCCTACACTCTAACACAAACAAACAACAAGCGAGTGAACAAATAATATTTCTGTGCACTGACCATGTTCAAGGTGCTTGTCTACATACTGACATTGGATTCACTAACTTAATTCTCACAATGACTTAATAATGAAGTAATTAAAATTCACAAAATGGTGTGAATGGCATCATTTGAAGATTAAGGAAACTGAGGCACAAGATCATAGCTAAGTGGCCTCCAAGTCAAGCTGGGATTATAAATCCAGAGAGTTTTATTTTAGAGCCCAGCCCCCTAATTCAGTTCATCTTCAAATGGGGTTAACAATCCCTATCAGGCAGAATTTGGGAAAGGATTGTACAAAATAGCAATTGTTTTGGTCAAATGCTTGCCACCCTATCATTGCCGGACAAATGTCCTGTCTGTTGCATTCCTTTCCTTTCTATAGACAAGATACCTTTCTGTAACAGCCTGGACTTTAGGCATTTATCTGACTTTTTCTCAATTCCTTCATATTCTCCCTAAAATAAAAATCAAAACAATGTCAGCTTGTGGGGGATTCAGCAGCGAACTTCACCTCAGGAGGTGAAAGACCACCAAATCTGTATATAAAACAACCAAAGGAAAAAAAAATCAATCTTTCGTGCAGACACGATTTGTCTTGAAAGGTGACACAGCCCTTTAAAAATAGCTATGGGCTCCATTGTGCAAAGACAGTGACAGAGACTGACGGCTTTTAGAGAGGTGTAATGTTCCCAGGCAGCCGGCTAGCGTTGCTAACCAGATAGAGATCAGTCATTCGATCCGGGGGAGAGTGCTAAATGTTAGAGGTGAAGCTGCTATGTTCTTATTACTAATCAAACTTCAACACCACGCCTCAGCCTCCTCGGATCCCTTTAAGGAAATTATCGAGAGGTTCCAACCCAGGCTCCTTGCTTCACAAGTGAAGCTTGTTCCCAATCATTGGTGCGTTCTCCATCCTTCCTGGGAAGTTCTTCTTCTACTTCCCAGCTGTTCCACGTGTGAAACAGTTGAGTAATCCACCATCATCACTGTCCCCAGCTTCGGGACTCACCCCTGAATGCCAGTGTCTCTTTTAAGATGAAAGATGAGAACTAGGTGCCAGGGTTGTTGGGGTGGTCCTACTCTGCACTTGCATCAGGAGAAAGTTGGGGTCTGCTTGACCCCCAAGCTCTTGGCTACAAAGTAAAAGAAGGATCTTTTATTTTGTTAAAAGGTAAAGGATAGGTAGATGCTCCAGAGTCATCCCTGCTGGGTTGACCAAAGTAAAAGAAGTAAAAGAAGGATTTTTTTACTTTGTAGCCAAGAGCTGGGGGTCCATCCATCCCCAGACGAGGGACTCTGAGTAATATCCATGGATGCTGGTAGATTAAAGTTAAATGACAGTTCAGGTGGGCACCCTGAGCTCTCCTAATGAGGAGACAACAGAGAGGGGCACAGATCCCTGGTGACAACTCCACCAGGAAAACTTCTTCCCGCATATCAAGGCAAAGTTATTCATCTGTACTACTGATTCCTCTTCCTCAGGAATCCAAAGATGTTGAAGGTGAATAGTGTGATGTGGGCCTTTATTTTCCTACTGTCGAAGAAACGTGTGTGTGCTGGAATGTGTTTAATAACATAAATCTCTCTGGGGGGCGGAGGAGTCTTGACTGGTAGCTTTTGTCAATGTCCATGGTGTAAATGCCCCTATCATGGCCGATTTCCAGTTGACAACATGAAGTCACTGAACACAGTCATATTTCCTGGCAGGAGCCACGCCAGCACTGCACTAGTTGAAGGATAGGTAGATGCTCCAGAGTCATCCCTGCTGGGTCGGCTATGATCCTATCTGTAGGGCAGGCCAAGTCCTTATTCTGCTTCTCCTTGCAGTGGATCTTGCCCCTTGTCTGAAAATGACAGAAATGCTCATAGCACTTGTAGAGCCAGCAGAAAAGACAAAACTTCTCTCTTACCCTGACCTCTTATAGGCTGGCTCTGGTTGACTCTCAAGCTATTGACTGCAAGGTAAAAGAACTCAAGTCAAATTGTTGAATTGCTGTTCAAGAAAAATGAAATTATTTACCCTAAGCCTATGGCTATCCACAGATCTCATTTAATGTCTCCCAGCAGTCCTAATAGGTATTGTCACCACCTGCATGTTACAGATGAGAAAAACAGACTCAGAGAAGGCACTGGCACACGGCCACATGACTCATGAGTGGTAGAGCTGGGGTTTAATCTCATGTCTGTCGTGCTCCAAAGTCATGCTTTTGTGTGCTACCATAATCCAACCAAACCCAACAGAGCATCATCTAAGGGCATTTGGGAGGTTGCAGATGGGAAACAAGGCCAGGTGAGGTTCCTCAGGACAGCAGAGACAGGGAGATAGCAGAACATGAGGCAGGACAGAGGGGAGGGGTTCAAAAAGATGGGGAGAGCAATCCAAATATGTGCACATCCTTTTCAATGGAGCTGATCGCAAGCTTGGAGGCAGAGCGGCTAATGGAGACAAGAATGAGACCCGACAGCTGTTCCATAGACAGCTCCCTGTGTTCTCAGTCATTCCAAGAGTCAGGAATTCCCTTGCATGAACCTGAAAGCCACCCCACCCTCATCCCCAGTTGCTCCATGTTCTTCTCTCTGGCACTACTCAGAACAATAGTGCCCATGCCAAGAGCATTCACCCATGAATAGTAATCCTTCACATGTTGTAAGATGGTGATCCAATATCCCATGACCTTCCCCTCTCCAGGCTAAGCTCCTTCCACTTCCCAGCTGTTCCACATGTGAAACAGTTGAGTAATCCACCGTCATCATTGTTCCCAGCCTCGGGACTCTCTTCTGAATGCCAGTGTCTCTTAAAAGATGAAAGATGAGAACAGAGTGCCTGGCTTGTTGGGGTGGTCCTACTCTGCACTTACCTCAGAAGAAAGCTCCGGTCTGCCTCATTCCCAAGCTCTTTGCTACAAAGTAAAAGAACTCAAGTCAAATTGTTAAACTGCTGTTTAAGAAAAATGAGATTATTTACCCTAATTGATTTCTGTAATGATTTAATTGCTCTCTGAATTCTCCTCCTTGTCTGGGTGCATTCGAAAGAACAGGAGTTGGATTTGACTTTGTCCCTGAGCATAAGCCGCTCCCTGGTGTGTCTTGATGTGGTTGAGTGGATGATCTGATCAACTTTGAGGACAGTGTATTAGACCATCTTATCTTCTAGAATATTCTTCACAAAAAGTCATCTGAAAATACTGGTGTCCCATCAAAGAAACTTTTTGGTGTGCCCTAGAATTTCCTGTTAAGGCACTATTGGCAAACCCCTCTGTAAAAGCTACTGGAACTGACATCACCGTCACTTCCTGAGACCTCATGCAAATATGTGCCCTTTGGGGTACATGAAAACAAGATGACCTGGTTTAGGAAAGAAAGTGATGGCATAAAACAGACTTCTGATTCTCCATTCCCCGACTCATATGGGGCTTGCATATGGAACGATGCATGGAGAGAAAAGGTTTGCAATCGGGGGCATGTTACTGTTCCAAACCATGCATGGCTCCCTCTCCCTGCCAGCTTCTGGGATGCCCGTGGGTCTGAGCATTGGCTCCATTTCTGTCTAGATTCTACCTTATTCAGGCCTCCTGAAATATGCATTTTGTAAAGAGCCTTTCTGTTCATTCCAGCACTCTAAATCTGTGGTCTTCCTGGGCAGCCAAGGGTGGCCTGTACTGAAGTGCTGTACTCATCACGGCACTGACCACTCTTGCCAGGAAATTCCCCTCCCATCGGAGCAGCCTCTGCAGCATCCTCTTGGCCTGCCTTAATCTCAGACTCCCCAGGAATGGGCTCCAGAGCAAGAATCTGAGAGAACAAGGTGGCAGACGGGGGCTTTAACGTTGGAGAGGCATTCTTGTTTCCTGATGAAGCCAACGCTCTTAAAAGTTAGTGCTCACCATCATCCCAGCAGCCGGCATTTCATGCCTTCCTGCATGTCAGGCATCTATAAAGCCCTCTCCCACATCATCTCCTTTAATCCTCGCAAAAAAAAAAAGTGACTCGTTCACACTTTGTGAGCAGCTGCTGATGTGGGGTCCTTCATTGCGGACTCATGCCTCCGCTCCGTGCTCCTCTATCTACCCTGCCCCGGGAGCTATCCACACCTGGCTGGGAGCTCTGGAGTTGGGTAGGATCAGGTAGCTCTGCTGAGCTGCCTTCTCCCAGATGAACGTTATCAAATTTTAAAATAATCACAGCTAGGGGATCAGGGAATGAGAGAGGTCAAGGGTTGAGCTGCCTTTCCAGTTCTCATTCCTTGAAGGGCAGACTGATGTACCTGGGAATGCAGCCGGTCCTAGCAGTCATCACCTTGTAACCTGCTGGGGTGGGGGTGCTCTCAGCCAGCACCCCCAAGCCCCAGGGCCTAAGCAGGTGGGCAGGATTTGCCTCCTCCAGACGTCTCAGCTCTCATTACATCGCCAGTATTTGAAAAGCAAACAGTTTAGCTGTTGGTAGGAAAAATTCCTGGCCCTGCTACCCTTCCTCTGGGGGCAGGGGCTGTGATGTGTGGTGACTGTGCCTGGGAACAGCTGCTTTGAGTTCTTTCTACATCCCCACGAGGTGCTGCTTGGTGGCAATGTGATGCTGGACGCAAGTTAGCCATTCGAGTACCTTCACATGGTGTCCAAGAGCAATGCTGGCTGTTCTGTACTTGAACCAAGTGTCTTGCTGGCAGTCCCAGCCCAGAGCAGGTTAGCCCCTGAGATGCTGGCTACTGCCAAGGTCCGCAGAGTTCATGCATTGGGGATGTATCTCCTGTACATAAAACGTGGAGGACCTCTGACAGCAGACACTGGGCAGGGAGGAGAATAAGATATATTGTGGTTGGTAGGGGAGCCCATCATTCCCTCATCCAAATGCTACTCTCTGAGCAGTCACATGGGCAGCACCTAGTAACTGGTCCAAGCAGTGTCAATACCTGCTAGGGAACTGATGGTGAGGAAGACAGCCATAGTCCCAACCCACATGATGCTCAGAGGCAGAGACTGACATTAACTAGCAAAGTCTCTCCAGTAACTGCAAATGTTCCCGGATGCCAAATGCAATGAGGATTGACCCAGCAAGGTTCACACATCCATCGGATCGAGTGATACAGTGCTCAGGAGAGTTTCAGGGTCCACAGAAATGTATTAGTTGTCATTTCTTGTTTTTGTTGTTTTTTGGTTTTTGGGTTTTTTTTTTTTTTTTTGAAAACAAGAAACGTTCTGTTGCCCCGGCTGGAGTGCAGTGCACATGGTTTTGGCTCACTGCAGTCTCCACCTCCCAAATTCAAGCAATTCACCTGCCTCACCCTCCCAGGTAGCTGGGATTACAGGCACCAGCCCTCATGCTCAGCTAATTTTTGTATTTTTAGTAGAAATGGGATTTCACCATGATGGCCTGGCTGGTCTTGAACTCCTGACCTCAAATGATTCACCTGCCTTGGCCTTTCAAAGTGCTGGGATTACAGGCATAAACCACCATGCCGGGCCTAGTTTTAATTTCTTTTCCATTCAAAAGAAAACATGAATAGAATCATAATGCTTAGATGATAATAAACCCAGCCTGGACTACATTCACCTTCATACCAGTTGTCAAACGTAAGTTTTCATGCCTTTTAGTGGAGGAGGAGACCCACACATGCAAGCGTACTGTACTGATTTAGTACAGAGGTTCTGGAAGATGTCCCTGCAAACATAATAATTAAACTGAGAGCTAAAGGAAAGCAGGAGTTACCGCAGGCGAAGGGGAAACGTTTCAGGCAGCAGCGATAGTCCATAAAGGCCTGTGGAGCGAATGGTGAAAGAAAGAGCTAAGCAGAGCAGAGACAGGAAAGCGTGCTCAGAGACCTAGGAGTGTGAATCTTCAGGGGATACAGCTCCAGGCTGCAGACACGTGAGTCACAAGGTTGAGGAGGTGGAAAGCACGCGAGGAAGGCAGGAAGAAAGTCACCAGCTTCCTTGATGTTAGGCTGGGAAGGTTCTACAGCAAGAGGAAGGGACTTAGACCCAGAAAGGCTGCCACACTGGTTTCGACAAAACCAGGCCACTAGACTGCATCAAGACACCAGAGGTGACAACACGGCCTGCGTATTTCCTGCTCGTTAGTTAAAACTGAGAGCTTGAGAGAAGAACTGGGCTTCAGAGAGCTGTGTGGCATGTGTGTCGGCAGGGTGTTGTGTGTGTGTGACTGTGCGTGTGTGAGGGTGTGTGAGGTGTGAGTGCATGTGTGTGTTTGTGCACACATGTGAGTGTGTGTGAATGCATACATTTGTGAGTGTGAGTATGCGTAAGTGAAGTGTGTGTATGTGCTTGAATGCATGTGTGAGTGTGTAGGTGAGAGTGCCTGTGGAGGCACATGTGTGTGTCTGTCTGTGTGCGTGTGTGTATATACGTGTATGTATGGGAAGAGGTGTCTCTCCAGGGAGGAGAAAGGAGAGGCATGGAGAATTCCCTAGAAACATTAGTTGTAGAAGGATTACGAGGCGATTTTCTGGTTGTTCAGGATCTTATTTGGAATTCACGTACGTTCCGCGTGGAAAGAGCCTCATCTTCCTCAGGGAATATGGACAGAGTGACGCTGAAGACTCAGGACTCCCACATACCGCCCATAGCCGCTTTGCTGGTGGAGGCCGAGAGAGTTGATCTGGTCCTGGCTTTCACTGCAGAAGTTCAACATAGATTGCCACTGTGGGATTTCTTTTTGGTACCATGTTTCCTATCTCTTGAGTACTAGAAACAGCTTTAGTTTAGATTCCAAAGAAATCATATTTGGGTCCGTCCTGTGTGCTTTTTCTCACATAACTCTCAAACCAGTGAGATAGGACTTTGTCTATGGAAGAGGATGCTGAGGCTTGGAGAAGTCAGTGACAAATTCATATCCTCCAGCACCAAATTCCAGGTTCCTTCTCTTACTGCCCTGCCTTGATGTTGGAACTTTGTGACCAATGGCCATGGGAGGACCCCAGAGCCACTTCTCTCTAACTGTCCTTTGACTCCACTGGGCTCTACTTATCCCACTGGAGCAAAACTTCATCCCTGGGAACACCGTGACCACAGCCTGAGCTGTGCCTTACCTGGGGTCTCTCCTGCCTCCTTTTGAGCTGCCAATTCAACTCTCTGTCCATCAACTCCAGCCAGAGATAAGATTCTATTTTAAGAATGTGAGATACGGTTTCCAGGAGGGAACGCTGTGAAACATCGGGGGAGACGGGTCCAAGCACGGCCAACGCTTTTGGGAGTTTTCACAAGGATCCTGCAAGGTAGACTTTGGATTAATTGTCCTAAAGTGGAGATTATGCTGGTGCTGTTGCAATAAGTCATTTTATCAAGAAAGCAGAAATCTTTTATATTTGAGCCAACTTGGGTTTTAAAATGTTACGAAACAATTTCTGACTGTCTCCCAAACAGGTTTTTTTTCTTTCTTTCTTTCCTCAGAGCTTTGCCAGAGCTCGGATTATCTCTCCCACTTTGTACGTTTTTCCTTCTAATCTGACACCATCTCTCTGGATTTCTCTCACACATGGTGTGTTTTGTAGGGTTGGTTTTTTTTCTGTTTTTTGTTTTTTTCCCTCTCCCACTTAATTTTCTTCCTTCTATTCTGACACTCTCTGGATATCTCATACATGTGGTGTGTTTTGTAGTGTGTGTGTGTGTGTGTGTGTGTGTTCACTAGAAGAACTCAGTTCTTGTTCCTTTTGAGACAGCTTTATCGTCTCCTTGCTTCTGGGCTCTAGGATGGCATGGAAATCCCACTCAAAGTGGGGAGGACCTAGTTAAATTACACCTAAGGAGGACTGGTTTGTTCTGCAGGACCGTTTTTCCTTGGACAAGTGGGCATAAAATGGCACATTGCTATCACTCTGTTCTCTTCCAGTCCCTTTCGCTTCTACAAGGACATGTGAACGGTTAGAATGCTTGCATTTCCCAGCGAGCTGGCCAGCTACGCCTTTCCCACTTCTCTCTTGAGTCTCAGTGCTTCACATCCTTCACATCTCAGCCGTTCTTTCCTCTACTGGGAAGCGCTCCTGACTTGCTCCTGACCCCACTCCCGCCGTGCACAAAAGGTGCATGTGGCATGTGTGCCTGTCACCCAGCACACGTAATGGTGAGTTGCAGACACATTCCAGGACCTGGGATTCTTCCCATTTGCTCCTCACCATCTCGTGTGTTCCTCTCCTATTGCCTCCTTGACCTTCCATTGAAATAGTCTGTTACTGTGGCCAAGTACAGTGGTTCCTGTCTGTAATCCCAGCACTTTGGGAGTCCAAGGCAGGAGAATCACTATATCCAGGAGTTTGAGACCAGCCTGGGCAATATGGCAAAACTCTATCTCACCTAAAAACACAAAAAATTAGCCGAGCGTGGTTGTGTACCCTTGTAGTACTGACAACTTGGGAGGCTGAAGTGGGAGGATCACTTGAGCTCAGAAAGTTGAGGCTGCAGTGAGCCATGATGGCACCACTGCACTCCAGCCTGGGCAATGGGAATGAAATCCTGTGTCAAAAATTTAAAAAGAAAAAGAAATGGTCTGCTTATGTATCTCTATTTCATTCATCTCCGGCCTCCATGAAGGCCATGGCAGGCTGGTCGGTGTGCAGGGATCCCCAGAAAGGTTTGCGATCTAGAAAACACTCGAGGAGGGCCGTGGCTGTTAACAATATTCATTCCCATCCACAAGGCACTAAATAAGATTTCGGGGTCAGCTTTTCCTTTTTCCCTCAGGGAGTTAGGACCATCGTCTAAAATATTTTGATTTAAATCCTGTCTTGGCTGCAGACTCTATGATCTTAGCCAAGTCCCTTACCTTCTCAGAACCTCAGTTGCCTCCTCTGCAAGGCAGTAAAATAGCAGCCCACCTTACAGGGCCCGTAGGGGAATTAGACGGTGCAGGAACTCCAGGCTCCTAGCAGGACCTGACACACAGCAGGTGCTACGCAGATGACGCTTCTCCCTACCAGCGTCTCTCAGTTCCGTGTTCCACTGATATGGGGATCATATTACGTAGCACGCTTCGTGCCATCGATTATGTGGGGGACCATTATGCCCTCAACACCACCAGTCTCATAACTTCAAAATAACTTTGAAAAATTTCTCAGTTTGAGGCCAGGCATGGTGGCTCCCGCCTGCAATCCCAGCACTTTAGAAGGCTGAGGCAGGCAGATCACTTGAGCTTAGTAGTTCAAGACTAGCCTGTGCAACATGGGGAAACCCCATCTCTACTAAACCTACAAATATTAGCTGGGTGTGGTTGTGGGCCCTCGTGGTTCCAGCTACTTGGGAGGCTGAGGCAGGAGAATTGCTTGAACCTGGGAGGCAGAGGTTGCAGCCAGCCGAGATTGTGCCGCTGCACTCCAGCCTGGGTGACAGAGTGAGACCCTCTCTAGAAAAAAAATATTTCTTGGTGAGTTTGTATAATTTATAAATTTTATTTAGTTTTTTTGTATGATCTTTGAGTCAGAGAAGCCTGATTTGTCTTCTCTATCTATTGCTGTGTCCCTCTCCCTCTCTCTCAGCCCTTGATATTAGTTATAAGCCAAGAGTTACAAATTTTGGATTATAATGATGACACATATTGAATTGATACTCCATGTTTCAGGCACCGTATTCCATTTGATTCTCTATCTATTTTAGTAGTTCAGAAATGAGGGTAATTTACCACCTCCCTGAAACATTTTGCAACGCTGGGGGACATTTTTGGTATCACAACTTGGGCGGGGGTGCACTACTGGCAACTATCTAAACATCCCCCCACCACCACAAAGGATTATCTGGCTCAAAATGCCCATAGCAATGAGGCCGAGAAGCGCTGCCCTGTTGGTTTGGTTGAAAGCCAGTGCCTGGGTTCTATCTGTCTCCACCTTTTATTAGCCGAGTAATCTTGGGCATTGGGTATTCATTGGTTGAATCTGTTTCAAAATATCAATAAACTTAGCTGCTAAGTTTTATCAGGGTGATATGTAGCCCAATTCCTAGCACCCAGGGCTCCATGGATATTAACTGTTATTATTTTATGTGAGTCCTACAATTCTCAGGCTTAGAGGACTTCAGAAACTGCCTGATGTCCGCAGCCGATAAAAGGTGGTGTCAGGTATCCACCCTGACCTCACCTCGGTGCTGTGACACCCCGTTACTCCCAGCCATGGACCACCATGGAGACCCAAATACCCCAGAGCATCCTCTGTAATTCTAGAAGACATGGAATATGTGATTATTGCTAAGGAGTCTTGCATTGACAAAAACAGATAAAAGAGTCTCCCTGGGATGTTATTCTTGCCCAGAGGTTGGCCCTGAACCCTCCCGAAGCTAAAGGATGATTTAATTCTGAGTCGAGGGTGTGGCTGCCTCCATTCCTTGGCAGAACATTTTGTGATTCAGTCACTTTCCCAGGTCCCTCAAGCAGGTGCCATTTCCCCTAAGAACTGGCCCTGGACAGAGCTCTGGACAGATACTTTCTGGGCAGCTCAGATCCAGAGGCAAGAACCAGGGCCGAAAAGGGGGAGAGAGAGAGTGTCATCTCAACACTGACATTTGCATCACTGGACCGTGTCCCGGTGTGCTTACCTCCGGGTGTGAATAACAAGCGGCTTGGCATTTTCGGTGTCATGCACTTTTTCCAGGGGTGACAAAGTGAAAAAGGTAGCCCTGGAGGAAGCCCACCCATGGTGGAGCTGCCACATTTCCCAGCAATGTGTTGGGGTAACCAGTGTGCTCAGGCTGCCGTTCCTGGCTTCTGCCTGACACTTGTCACTGGAAACCTGGCATGTCACTTCCTGCCACACCTCACTCAGCATTGGGCTCTCTGGTCACTGAAGCCCTGGAAACTAGTGGCCTTGGACACTGTTTTATTTAAAAAAAAAAAAAGAAATCTATCTTTCCAAGTATCTCTGAATCCACAATCCCAAGCCTCTGGAATTCAGAGGTCTCTGGGCTCTGTGACAATGAGGTTCTGGGACTCTCTGATCATTTTGCATAGAGATGCAGCATTTAAAATCCCAGTTATGCTACTTCCTGGTTCCTAGCACCCTGCCATTGGAAACAAAACAACCCAACAACAATAAAACCTCTCTCCCACAGCCTGGAGCAAGAACCCTGAACACACAAGGAGGTGGGAGGATCACGTTCAGATGTGCTAAGAATTTTTCTGCAAACACCAAAGCAAGAGGCCTTTCCCACTTAGCAGAGAGCTACCTCTACTCCTTGTTAACAATGTTCAGCAACACACCTCTCTGGGGCGGTAAGGAAGGGATGAGCAGAGGCAGCCCCACTGTTTAGCTCTGCAGCCCTCAGATGGACAAGCCAAGAGTGTTTTCCAAATGCAGAAAGAGAAAGTGAACCCCACAGGGAATGTAGTCACCTTCCAAAACGAGGACTCGATTGTAAAGTAGCATTTCAAGTGAGCATGCCACTTGTTATGACAGCTGACGGAGCGGCACGGCAAGGATCAGGCTTCCCCAGGGAAGTAGCCAGTGTGTCTGTAGGATTCTTGATTCTGGAAGCTGCAAGTTAAAAAAGGAATGTGGACCAGGGCTTCTCAGATCATCTGGGTTTCCTCCTGGGCACGTAGTAGGTCTTAGAGATCTTGTGTTCACACACACACACACACAGAGAGAGAGAGAGAGAGAGAGAGAGAGAGAGACATTTCTCACTGTTAGGGCAGGCCACCTGCTGTAACCCACAACTCTGACATTCCAGGAGCTCAACACATTCAAATTTGTATTTCTTGCTCAGTCAAGGCTAGAATGCCTGGTTGAACAGGTTCCCAGGCTAGGTCCCTGCAGGGTTCCTCCTGCACCCAGGGTCTCAGCAGCCCAGGCCTCTTCTCTCTTGTGGCTCTGCCCTCCACTGGGTCCTGGGAACGGTCTCCTGCCCATTGTTGGTTGGGAAGGACAGAGAAGTGCAGCAGGAGGTTTTTCAGCGACGGACCTGGCAGGAGGCGGATCACTTCTGCTTACCGTCCAGTACACAGTCGGGTGATCACATTTAACTGCAAGAGAGGCTGAGAAACATAGTCCAGCCATGTGCTCAGAAAGAAAAGAAAATGATTTGGTGGACAATCAGCCAGGATCTGCAGTGGTGTCATATATCTGTTACAGAATTTCATTTGTCCACAGCTGGAGACTCAAATCCTATTCCTAGGGTCAGAACTCTCCTGAGGCAGATAGATTTCTAAGGTCAAGGATTGTTCTATATGAGTCAGTAACTCCAAGGCCTATTGCTGATTTGGCACAAAGTGGGCTTTTAGAAGTGCTGGTTAACTTACTCACCTGCTCGTTTAACTGACAAGCATACCTGACTTAGGTCCATAGAGTCCATGCTTTAACACATCCTCATTTGGAGAGGAGAGGCCACATATGAATGAATCATCCCTCTACAGCGTGCTGACAAGAGATGGAGTTGGGGAGACGGTATAAAGGGCCAGGGGAAGCCAGAGCAGAGTTATGCATATGTAATGTGATGCAGGGTAGGGCAGTCCTGGAGAGCTTCCTGGAGGAAGTGACTTTTCATTGTGCCTTAAAAGAAGAAAGCCAATCACAGTGCAAAGGCATAAAGTTTTGAAGGGTGCCATACTTTTGGAAAACAATGAAAAGTTCAGTGTGAGTGGAGCATAGAGTGTATGTCCTTGGAATTACTAGGGAGAATATGGTGTGCTGAGAGGTATTGAAGGCAGATTGCAAAGGACCTTTCACAATGCACGGACAAGAAGTTAGGTGTTCAATCTGTCTAGCAGCCCATGGAGGGTCTTTGACAGGTCAGGTGTAAAAGGTGTTCATGGCCTAGGGCAAGAGAGGGTTTTGTACTGAAGCCAAGCGTCACCACAAAATGCCCCCTAGTCCCAGCATGGGTGAAGGGCATGATTCTCTGTGTTCCTGCACAGATAGCAGCTGTCCTCTGGGTGAGGTGGTCTATGGAGAGGGGGGCCTTGTGTTTCCAAGCAGACCCAGGGCAGTCTGATGTCTGCTGGTGGTTAGTTCTAGAGTGAAACCCAAACGGGGTATAAGGTGGTCATTTTCAAAATTGGCAATAACCTCATTGTAATTTCCTGGTAGGATGTAAAAGAGAGAAGGGGTATTTGGTCTGGGGAGAGAATTAACTTCCTAAACAGATGAACTGGAGAACATTTGGGGTCCTCCATGAATTTAAAGGAGATCAGGGTCCTTTGGAAGGCGTACGGTCTCGGATGCCTAATCACGGGAGGACAACCTCAAGTCCCTCTTAGGAGCCTGACCTGGGCATTATGAGCAGGACGGTGTGGGATTCAGACTCACGGAGATGTGCTTTGAGTCCCAGCTCTGCCGCCCTCTCACACTGTGCGTACTTGGGCAAGACAGAGGAAGTCTCTGAGCCTCCGTTTTCTATTCTGTAAACTGAGTTAATAACCCTGCCGCTGAAGTTATTATGAGAGCTAAGAGCAAATACCTGATGCCTACTGAGTGTTCAGCAAATGTTAGCTGTTTGATTTGCTGCAGATACAGCCAATCGCCACATCGAGGGGAAGAGCAGTGGAGGGGCCAGGCTCAGGTGCCCGGGTAGTGGTGGTGGGCACACAAGAGGGTCTGTAGAATCAACTTCGCAAAATCTGGGGCATTGAGGTCAACCAGCTGGGTCACTGGAACGCTTAGCAACACCTCTTAAGAGACAGGATCTTGTCATTTGGCCCCTCGACAGAGGATCAGAATATCTGCCCTGACTCATCTTGGGTTAATTTCAGAATCACCAGAATATGACGTCAGGATCACCAGAATTGCTTTTCAAAACACAGTTATTTCCAGGTGGAGGCGAATCGGTTATCTCTAAAACCCGCCTTGACCGTGCCACCATACAGGTGGATGTCACCGGCCCAAGCCATGCGTTTGTTTCCCCGTCGCTGGAGTTTGGCCTGATATGATAGGGACACTTTGAATTCTTCGAAGAGTAATTCTCACTTACCTTTTTCCTCTTTTCCCCTTCAGGTTCAACCCCGTTTATCATACTGAAGTGCCAATCAATAGCGAGATAGATGTTACATCCTAGCTTTTTATAACATTACTTGCCCCAGAAGGGACACTGTATCTTTAAGGAAATGGACCCCGTATCCTGTTTCTGAAGGATTAAAACTCTTTAAAGAGACAGAAGAGGCTGTAAACCCCGATCATATTCTTATTCTCTCTTCATTATCCTGTCCACTATCTATCCCTGCTGAGTAAATCTGGTTGTGTGTTTCTCCAAAGTGGTCATAAGAAGAAATTTATTTACTCCGCTTTGCACTGGAGGAGCATTACTGAGCTTCAAGGCTCTCCGAAGTAATAAAGATTTTGCAGTGTGTGCAAAAGGAACAGAAATTCAGAACTTCTTTCCCCCTCTGAGGTCGTTTGGCCATCCAAAGGGGGAGTCACTTCTCATGTTCTGACAGGGTTTATTTCTGTAAGATTTTCCAATTAGCAGGAAAAGGTCACACTAATGTTGACGCCGAGTAGGGGAAGAGGATCAAACTATGCAAATAGAGACATCCTTGAAAGGACAATATTAAAAAAAGAGTGGAATTCCTTCACTCCCTAATTTAAAAATTATATATACCTGTATCCATATAGATACACACACACACACACACACACACACACACACACACAGATCCTTTTCTTCCACCAGTGAAAAACAAAGGTGATTGCGTTTGACCCACTATTCTTGCCTGGGACAAAAGAATCCATGGTTTTGGAGTCTGACCATTGGGACGACTGACTCAGTACCTAAGACAGGAGTTAAGAGGAGATCCCTGAGCTCTTGGGCCGGGATTCGCCACAGACCTGGAATCCACCTGCCAGTGCAACCTCTCGGCCCTTGATAATGGCCAGACTGTCCCCGGCCCAGCGGAGCTGACTGCCAGCATATCATTTCTAAACCCGGCTCAGATCTTTCCCTGACACTTCCCCTGCCGCTTTTGTTCCCTGCTCGGTGGATACGAAGCACAAGAAGTTTTCTCGATAATAGGGAGGGCTGGGAGCCGTGTCAGGGAAGATGTACTCCAGCCGTGCTGAGGACAAAAGTCGCAGATGCCCATTAAAACAGATCCAGGGGACAGCTTCACTTTGGATTTGGAGCCGATGCTCCTTGTTAACGCTAACGTGCTATGCAAATGGTCTGACCGAGATTCCTGGCTCGCTGCTGCTGGCACGCTGCTGTCCGTGACCCACCAGGTGAGGCCCCAGGGGTGAGCTGGTTGGAAGGCAGAGCCGTGCGTGGAGGGAGGCCTGGGTCTGAACGCCTCTCACTCTCACATCTGCACGCCCACACGTGTGCTGGTGCAGCTGCAATCAAAACGGAAGGTTCTACTTCTCCAGCAAGAATCCTTGTTTCTCATGGAAGTTCTGTGTTGCCGCACAGATCTTAGCAAACGACATAGCCTGGCCAGTTTCTCACAAGAACAGGAAGCATTTGTCCAGAGCCCTCTGAGTGCCAGAGCCCCTGTTAGGTGCTGGGTTACGGAGCTTTCTCAAGGTCACACAGCTGCCACTTGGCTGAGTGTGAGTTCAGATTCGGGTATATCTGTCTCTTACCATTTCACTCAGTCACAGCTGAAGTTGGTCTTACTTTATTGGGGAGCTTAAAAAAATAAAGCTAATGGGATTATTTGGACCTCAGATTAAATCTTATCAAATGCTAACAGCGTCATCTGCTAGCTTTCCCTTCCATGTAAGCCAAAAGGCGTGAAAGAATGGTACTTGGGCATTTAAAAATCAGAAATGTGCAAACGGATCTCAGCGTCATGCCCCTCTCAAGTTCTTGTTTTCTTGTAGTTTTCAATCTCTAGCTGTTACAAATCTGCCGTGTAACTATGAATATGGGTGCTGGGTCACACACTGTGTAGGAGATACATGTATTCCCTGGTGTCAAGTACATCCACTGCAATTCCTACTTTCGCCTCAAATAACAGAATCAAAACTGTCCACCGTCACCTTTAAAATCCTCTTCCATCCTGGAGGTTGAAGGGGAATGCCTTGGAAGGCATTATTTGGATTTCAATGTGAAAGAAAAAACCCTTTCTTTTCTTTGCCATTAGACAAAGAATGACCCCTCTTTTTTTCTGTTTTCAGAGTCTCGTTTCTTTTTTATTTTTTAGCGGTATTCATTGTAGCCAATTCTTGGCCTTGTTTTTCCTTAGAACAAATTGAGGTAGGAAAATATGACCAAGAATGAGTCTTATCAAAGAAACGTGGAGGAAAAGCTGTTTCGAGCTCTATTCATAACAGAATGAAATTGACCAAATTCAAAATCATTTTTTTGGCTTTATCTACAGGAAATTATTATAGCTAATCAAAGCAAAAAAAAATAAACAAATAATTACAATATCTAAACATCAAAGCAACCTAAATCTCCAACAGTATGCAACTGGTTAACTAAAATATGGTGAATACTTAAAATGGAATACTAGGGAGCCATTATAAAGCAAGTTAAAAAAAATTTTTTTTTTTTTGAGACGGAGTCTTGCTCTGTTGCCGGGGCTGGAGTGCAGTGGTGTGATCTTGGCTTACTGCAACCTCCACCTCCTGGGTTCAAGTGCTTCTCCTGCCTCAGCCTCCTGAGTAACTGGAATTACAGTCACACACCACAACACCAGGCTAATTTTTGTATTTTTAGTAAAGATGGGATTTCACCATGTTGGCCAGGCTGGTCTCAAACTCCTGACCTCAAGTAATCCGCCCACCTCAGTCTCCCAAAGTTCTGGGATTTCAGGAGTGAGTCACTGTGACCAGCCAAAGAAATATTTTAATGATGTATTTTTCAGTTTTTAGAATACCTGTTCTTTCTCTTTTTTTTTGTTAGCATTTTATTATTTTGGCAAATTCTTGTCCCCATTGTATTTTAGGACAAATTTGGATGAAATGAGAAGGATTACACAAAATTGATTTTGAGAAAGTGACAAAGGTGACCAGAAGTTAGGTGGCAATAGGGTGGTCAAGAGTTTAGGAAACACTTTATAATCAGATAAAGCAATATATAAATGTACTGAGAAATTTAAAGACATGCAAATCATTCAGCATGTTAGGGAAGAATCAAGGACAAGTGAAAACAGTAATGGTTAGAGTACATTGACTGAGCTCTCTCTGCATGCTGAGCATGACTCTAAACACTTTAATTAAATTGAAATATTCCTATTATTATTTCTTTTGTAACTCTAAGTAAACTGGGGCACGGGGAAGCAGTGTAACTTGCCCTGAGGTCACACAACAGCCTGGGAATGGTGGAGAATATTCCTTCTTTTTAATTATATTCTTCACAAAAGAATAGAATATATATTTTTAAGATACGAGGATTTGCCTCTCCAAATGTAACAAAATGGAAGGCTGCATTTCAAATCGGTCCATATGTTCTTGACAACAGTTTCGAGCTTTAGCAACAATACTGGAAGCACGTGTTAAAAATGCAAAATTCTGAGCCCCAGATCAGACATACCTAATGTAAATAAACAGGACGGTAGAGCTCCCAAATCAGTATTTCAGTAAGTTTTCTAAATGACTTCAAAGTGGCCAGCTATGATTTGGACTTTGTGCAATGGTAAGAGTCATCTGGGTTGCTTATGATATAGACAGTTTCCAAGCTCCTCTTCTAGAGACTTGATTCAATGTGTTAGAGACGGGACATGGAAACCTATATAACTTTAGCTCAGGTAGTATCTTTAAATCTATGTCTTGGATTGTATGGGGCAGTCCTGATGTATGCTGTTGTCCAAGCATAAGTGTTAAGAGCACTCCCTTTTAAGTTCAAAACTGTCTCGGTTTGAACAATTAGAATATATGCTTAACTAGGACCCCAGGAGATTTGTATCCACCAGACTTGGATATGAGCTTGGGAAGCCTGGCTCTTGAAGAATGTCAGTGACTTGGGTCTAATTGCCCTTAGTCATTTACTAGCCGAGTAGCCTCAGGTGAGTTATTTAATCTCACTGGGGCCTCGGTTTCCTCACCTGCAAAATAAATAGAAGGACTCCCAACTCCTGGGCTGTTGAGCAGTATAAATGCATTTTTCATCCCTCCTAGAGAGGCTTAGAAGGTTGCAGCAAACACCAGCTTCCATCTTCTAGGGAGCGTCAGGAAATTCCTTGGATCAGCTCTTGGAAGCCTCTTCAAGGTCACACTCACAGAGTTTCTTTTAAATGTGGTGAGCAAATGACACTAGACCAGGATCTAGTGAGCAGGTAGTAGCATTTCAAAGTTTTCAGAGGATGCATCAATGCAAACGGCAAATCGATTTCACCTAGGAAGTCCAGTTTTGCTTTTAACTGTCAGAGCCACACCCTGGAGTTGTCTGTCTAGAAAAAAACAGAGAGTACAGGGGAAGCTGGTGGGTAGGAAGACCGAGTCAATAAACCGTTTAGAAATTTTCAGACCTATTACCAAAGACAGACAAATCTGCCATCCTGTTTGTAGCAGGAAGAATTCTAATAAATAATCCAAAGAGAGACATAATCCAGATGACATTTTACAGATTATTGATTGAAAAGTCAGGAGTCTGCCAATATAAATGGTCTTTACCACAGAATTTGCATTCACGACAATCACATTAGGTATCTACAAGCCAAGGAAAGTATCGATGCAACTGACACAAATAATGATACAGACCAGGCAATCTGTTTTCAAGCAAAAGGAAAAAAGTTTCCATTTACGATTATGGTTGGTATGGCGGTGTGTGTAATTTTTTGTCGACTCCACGGAACACTTCAAGGGTTATCTGCACAGATGTGAGTTTCAACAATATGACACATTTGCCCATTTCCAAATATGCTTGTTGCATCCTTTCTGAAGAGGCAATTTACAGCCTAGATGCTCAAGTCAGATGTTAACATAGGAAGTCCTCTTCTGTGCTACGAGCCACTCATGGCCACTCATGGGAAAATAACCAGGAGGAGAACTGGAACATACACTCAGATTTTTTTTGGAGAGGGGGGCTGATTAGATCCTTCAGGCAGAATTTTCCATAATCTTAGATTTGTGATACTGGGACACATTTCTTTCATGGAGGATACAGTGTCACTCAAAGGGACCTGAATGCCTCTTTGCTCCTGTACCTCATTCACTTGTTCTGACAAGTCTTAACTTTCTCTTGCCTTCAACACAGTCTCCACCTAGCTGGCGTATGTGTCGGCTAGTGTCAGGAGGAGTTTTTTTCTGTAAGAACCTCATATTTCTAACATTGATGAAAAAACTACCTAACCAACATTTGCACAGCTTACTCTTTTCAAGCAATCAATGGCATGGAGAGCAATTTAATTGTAAGAACAAACACTTCGGAGCCCAGGAACCCCATGAACACTTAATGAGTTTCTATTCTGGTTCTGCTATCCATGGGCCACGTGATCTGAGCAACTTCTTTAATCTTTTCTAAGCCTTGCTTTTTACATCTATATTTTGGGTTAGTAACAGGACCCACCTCACAGAGTTCTAGTAGGTGTAAATAGTAAGACATTTTGTATTATACCTATTGCATGGTTAGCATTCGATAAATGTTAATTTTGTTATGATGCTCGTGACGATGGTGATGGTGATGGTAACGGTGATAGTGATGGTGTCGGTGACGATGATGCTAATGGTGATGTTAATAGTGATGGTGATGGTGACAGTGGTGCCGGTGGTGATGGTGACAGTGATGGTGGTGAGGTGACAGTGATGGTGATGGTGGCAGTTACAGTGATAATGGTGGTGATAGTGATGGTGACAATGATGTGACAGTTACAGTGATGGTGATGGTGGTGGTGATAGTGATAATGATGGTGATGGTGACAGTGATGGTGATGGTGACAGTGATGGTGATGGTGATAGTTACGGTGATGGTGGTGATAGTGATGATGATGTGATGGTGACAGTCATGGTGATAATTATGGTGATGGTGACAGCCATGGTGATAGTTATGGTGATGGTGACAGTGATGATGAGGATGATAATGATAATGATTATCTGCCCAGGAAATTTAGGGCCACCTCTTCTAATCCTTCCAAAACCGATTTTAAAAAAGAGACTCAAAGTTTTGGAGAAGGGTTTAAAAGTGGTGGGGGCGGTGAGATTTAAGCCCCTTTAACTGCCTCATGCTGCAGCCCCCTCCTGGGTGTCTTTAGTTACGCAACACTGTGAAGACACACCTGAATGTGAACCCCGAAGACACTGGGGAGCAAGAAAGGCCCCCTTTCTTGGTGAGGGGCACTTGTAGAGCAGATTCAAGATAGAAAGTGAGGCAGGCTGTGTGGTGGCAGTGAGCTTCCGAGTGGGAGGGAGCTGATTGGGACCCTGGGTGTGCCACCTACCTGCAGGGTGACTTTGGGCAAGTCCCTGAACTTCTCTGAGATTCAGTGTTACATACTCAAAATGGGGCTAACTCTAATTGTAATTTTCTCACCGCATTTTGAAGATCAGAGAAACATGTCTATGTTATCTATAATCAGTGTGTAGGTGCTTAATAAAAGGCAATTATACATTTTGTTGTTGTTATAGTAGTTGTGGCAGCAGCAATAGCAGTGGTTGAGAGATCACATCACCTTCCATCTGGCCGCTAAGTGTACAAACATCATCCGTGTTCTGTTCATTCTGCCACATCCAATCCACCAGCAAGTTCATTCATTTTCTCTGCAGGATAAGTCTCAAATCTAACCCCGATCTGCAAGTCACCCATGAGCATCTGGTGGAAGTGGCCATCTCTTGCCTTTATTACTGCCACAGGCTCCTCACCGATCTCCCTGCGTCCAATCCTCCTTCCACCTTCCAATCCACTTTATGCACCATAGCCAGAGTTACATTGTTAAACTGTAAAAAAATCATGACACTCCTCTGCTCAAAACTTCTACAAGAGCAAACCTAATAAGAATAGCTGATAAACAGTGGTGTGCTAGAAAATGCTGAACTATATGGTCACTCAAGGGGTGAGGAAGAACCCTGGTTGCTAGCATCTGCCAATTCCTGTGGTGTAAATATTCCACCATCACTAATTTGAAACCAAGCTACCAGAGAGGTATGAGTTGAGAAGAGATGCAGGAAGTTGGCTTTCAGGAGCTGGTTCCAGCATCTCACTGAGTAGCCATTGAGTTTCCTCTGTGCTAAGCTGGGGCTTCTGTTTCACAGCATGATCTCATTTAATTCTCACCATAACTGTATACAAGACAAGTGCTTTTCTTGTCCCCATGATACAGATGGAGAAACTGAGGCACAGGCCATCTGGCTCCAGCATCTAGCCACACCACATCGCCTCTCTTTGTTGTGCTTAAAATAAAATCCAAACTCCTCATCTTGTTGACAAGACCCAGAACCTGTACCTGTGTTCTTCCGCCACCATCGTGTGTCCATACCTACCCCTACACTCTGCTCCATGATGCCTGGTTCTTCCTGCTGCAGGCCTGCTTTCATGCTGCAGGCCTTCATCCCTTTGTCCCTCTTCCTGGAAGACTCTTCTCCAGCTCTTTGCATAGCTGGTCCCTCCTCATCTTGAGGTCCCATCGTAAACATCACCTGGCCACCCATCTTTGTCTCTCTTGCTGTCCTGTTTCTATCCATCCCAGTGTGTATCACACCCACTTAGTGATTTAGTTATTTGCCTCATGGTTGAATAGTGGCTCCCAGGGGAAGATGAGGAGTGAGGGGGCGATTGGCTTCCCAGGGGACATCTAACAATGCCTGAAGACATTTTTGGTCATCACAACTCAGGAGGAGTGGCTGGTGGGTTACCGGCATCCAGGAGGTCAAGGCCAAGGACGCTGCTCACCACCCTCCAATGCGTAAGATACTTGATGTCTCCTACCACTTTCAGGGTAGAGATCCCACTCTGTGACTTTGCATATAAAGTTGTCCGTGATTTAGCCCTTAAATGCCCCACTTCAAAGAATTATCTGATCCCAAATGCCAGTAATGGAGCGGCAAGGCTGAAACATATTGCTGTTGGCTGTTTTTCTCTCCCTGCTAGAATGCAAATTCCAGGAAGGCATGGCCTTGACTACTTTGTTCTCTGCTATATTCCCAGTGCCTGGCACACAGTAGGTGCTTTAAAAGCAGGTGTTACATGACTAAATTAAAAAGTAACAATACTGCCAATCATCATCACCGTAACAATAATAACGAGGCATCTTTTTGAAGAGATGCCAAAGTGTTCAAGGCAGATAGGAAGAGGTGGAGAAGGTGCTGCTCTCCTGTTCTCTCTGCTTAGCACTCTTTTTGGCCCAAACACAGGGAAGGAGGGGCAAGCATTTGATAAAATCACCTCCTCCTCCATCCCTGACCTCCCGGAGCAGCCGTCCACTAAGTGTTGCACTTGGCTACAGTTCCCCGTAGTAATTTGGTTAATTGGATGAACAGGCACTTTAGTGACACAGACTGGATTTCCACACCGCAGTCCATCAAAACTAATCAGTTGGCTGTGTTCCATTTCTCAGCAACTGACAGCTTTGCCAGGATGGTGAGTAGATGGTAACTTTTTAAATTGAAGAACTTGCTAAATAATGGCAGTTAGAACTTGGCAGGATGCTTTCAGAGGGGAAGGGGAGACAAGAAATCCAGTGTTGGCTTTGCTTTCCCTCAAAGAGATAATCTTGTTAAGGGGCTGGCTGATTAAAAGTTTCTTCCAAAGACACTGGTGAAAAGTAATCAACTTGAAATTGTACTTTGTTTCTTTTGTGTAAAAAGTAATTGCAAAGCTGGTGTACTGCATTCTCCCTTTCTATGGTGTTTATTAACAATTAACATTGTTATTTTTATATACTGTATGACTAATACTAATGTATTGTATTAGTTAGAATATAACTGGCTACTATAAAAAAACAAACCTCAAAATTTTAGTGGCTTAACACAAGCTATCTCAATCCCCTTAGAGTCCAGTCTGGAGTTTCTGGTTAGAGTATCTCTCTTCCATGCAGTGATTCAGGGACCCAGGTTAGCCATCTTCCATGCAGTGATTCAGGGACCCAGCCTTCTTTCATCTGTGGGCCTGTTATCCTCTAGGGCCTCAATGGCATCTGCACCTAGCCAGCAAAAGGAGAAGAAGGGCATGGAGAAGGCACACTCAATTTTTAAAAACCTTGACCCAGAAGTGATACACGACATTTCCATACACATTCCTTGGGTAAGAATAGTCATGGCTCTCCCTGGCTACAAAGAGGACTGATAAATGTGTCCCTTCTGAGTCATAACTCCATATCATGGAAGAGAGAACATGAGCTTTGATGGGCAACTAGCCATCTTGGCCACAGGTGGACAGCTCACCCACACTAACCCTATGAGAAATTACGATTTCCCCTTTTCTTAAACAAGAAAATTGAGGCTCAGATGGGGTAAGCAACTGATGTATATTTATGTTCTTAGCAAGGAGCCAAGTCAAGAGTTGCATGTATATAGCTTATAAAGCCTGTATCTTCCATCTCTCCCTCTTTTCTCCATCCCGTCCATCTCTCTCCCATCTATTTTTCTCCCCCAATTATTTTGCTTATTCTCTTCTATCATTCTAAACCTTGAAAAGTTCTAAAACATGAACATTTTGCTTCTGTAACCTTGTATGTTTTCAACACGATTGTTCTTTTTGGTTTGAAGATTGTCCCCATTGGATATCTTTAACCTAGAGATTTGCCTAAAGCATACTAGATGGTTTCTGAAGCCTTCATTTTGCTCTCAAAAGTACAGGAAAGTTAAAAATGATAGAAAAGAGACATTTCTAAAAAGCAAATCTGATACTGTCACTCCCTTACAGAATAATAGTTGATGTGTCCCTATCACTTTCAAGGTAGAGATCTCACTACCTGAGCATATAAAGTCATCTGTTTAAATGCATCTCGACTTAGCATATAAAGCTATCTGTGATTTAGCCCCTAAATGCCTCCCTGACCTTCACTCAGACCTCAGGCAGTTTCTTGGAAGACCTGCAGTTCTTCCACACTTATCCTGCGTTCCCCTGTCGGCCTGGCCCCAGCCTCCATACACACATTTCCCTATTGCATTCTGTGATTCCAGAGTAGGCCCTACTGAAGACTACGGCACTAGACTGGAATTGTTGACTCGCGTGTAGATTTTGTGTGTTTTCCCCTATTAGACTGTGGGCTCCTCAAAGACAGGGGCTTGTCCGATTTATTTTTATCTCCCAAGTGTCCAGCACAGGGCGTGACACAAAGCTGGTGCCCGTTCAATCTGAAGTGCACACAAGAAGGAATGAACCACTGCTAAGCTGCAAGACAGGCATCGGAAGTAAGTGGTTTCACATCCATCGGCAATTCAAAATGAGGTAAAGCCAGGATTCCATTTAGTTGGAACTTACAGGGTGGCGTAGTAACCTTGTGTGTGCATAGAAGGGTTTTATGGTTTACAGAGCACGCTCCTATAGGATCTTCTATGATCCTGCCATCATGCTGAGAAAGAGATAAGGTATGGCACGTGTGCTTGCGTGTATATGTATTGTGTTTGTGTGTGTACATGTGCACCTGCTGCTTTCACCCCTAACAATCATGTTTTGACATGTTTAAAGACGGTGGAGATGGTTTCTGGGTGGGTCAGCTTCATTGCAAAGGGTATGCTGTCTCTGTCTTATGGTTGCATTTCTTTTCATCGCTGGTCTGAAGAAGTTGTTAGTCTGCGTAGAGAGACTGCTGAGGAGGCCACAATATCCCCAAACTTAGAAACGTGGATGAATCCAGGGACCTATGGCCCACTCATTCGTGTTAACAAATATTTCCAGTGCTGAGCGGCGACCAGTCCATAGCTTCATTGCACAATTGCAGGGTTTTGTATGAAGGTTTGCAGGGAGCATGCCAGAGCCTATTTCTAAACAGTCTGATGATTTATTTGATGCCTTTGGATATTTAAGTAGTCTGCAGTATACACCGAGTGTCTGAAATGTTTATTTTTTCCTTGCGTTAATGTGTGGGACCTCTCACAACGTCTTGTACACCCCAGGCACTCAATAAATATGATTTATGGAAGATGTAAATAAATCCAAACCAGGATGATGTCTGTGTTCATTAATTTGTAGCTCCAGAAGGCAGTCCCCTTCTCCAAACTTGAAAAAGAGAAAAATTCTCACCAAATCACAGAAGAAAAGAAAATGCAAAATGTATGACTCACCAGCCCAAGTAAAAAGTCCTGAAACTCCCTGGAGTAAAATAAGAAATTCATGACCATGTTCTCAGCTTTGTGACCTTGGGCCAATTATTTAACCTTGCTGTGTTGTCCCTTCTTAACTAAACACTGAACTGGAATGGTTAAACGATATGACAGTGCCACTGAGCTTCAGATAAATGAGGAATAGAAGAAAACAGGACAGGCCAGGTGTGGTAGCATATGCCTGTAATCTCAGCACTTTGTGAAGCCGAGGCAGGCAGATCGCGGGGTCAGGAGATGGAGACCATCCTGGCCAACATGGTGAAACCCCCTTTCTACTAAAAACACAAAAATTAGCTGGGCATGGTGGCACATGTCTGTAATCCCAGCTATTTGGGAATCTGAGGCAGGAGAATCACTTGAACTCGGGAGGCGGAGTTTGCAGTGAGCTGAGATGGAGCCATTGCACTCCAGCTTGGCAACACAGCAAGACTCCATCTCAAAAAAAAAGAAGAAGAAGAAAGAAAACCGGACAATGGAGCTAATGTTCTGACTATCTACCACATTCTAGGCAGTTTTATTTAGGATTTCTGACTGTTTCCCCCCAGCATCCCTGAAGAAGCTAATGGAATCATTAGGAACACCAATTTGCCAGTTAAGCTACCTGGGTTCAAATCCCAGCTCTGTTCTTTACTGGCTGTGTGACATTGGGTGATTCGCTTAACCTGTCTGTGCCTCGGTTCACTCATTTACAAAATGATGTTGATAATCACAGTATTCCCTTGTGCGCTGGTTGTGAAGCTCAAATGAAGCCGTGTCTATAATGCATTTATATAATGCTACTATGTGACAAGTAGTGGGGCAAGTGTTATTTGTTACTAATTCTCACTTTTAGATGAGACACCTGAAGCTGACAGATTTAAACTTTGTGTTTCAGGCTACACTGCTCATGACCTTGGGGAGGCGGGTAAACAACAGGGAAAGGGTGAGAGATCTGAGCCTAGTTCCGTCACTCCAAAGCCCTAGCTTCAGCCCTGAGCCCTGCGGTGTCTTTGCCGATAGGATCACTCCATCCCACATCCACAGAAGCCAGGCTCTCGACCTGGCTGACCTCTGGGAATTGCCAATATCTTTTTCGTTTTGTTTTGTTTTTTGAGACAGAATCTCACTCTATCATCAGGCTGGAGTGCAGTGGCGCAATCTCAGCTCACCGCAACCTCTACCTCCCGGATTCAAGCAATTCTTTTGCCTCAACCTCCCAAGTAGCTGGGACTACAGGAATGTGTCACCACGCCTGGCTAATTTTTGTATTTTTAGTAGAGACGGGGTTTCACCATGTTGTCCAGGATGGTCTCAATCTCTTGACCTCGTGATCCGCCCACCTCCGCCTCCCAAAGTGCTGGGATTACAGGTGTGAGCCACCGTGTCGGCTGAATTGTCTATTTCTAAACGTGCTCAGGGCAGGAGTCCTGGTCAACTCTGGCCCTTCCCTAGTAGGTCCAACCTCACTGGGCTGTCTCTTCGCCCTTGCCTCTTGTCCCCTGTGAGCAAAAGGGAAAAGAAAACTTAAGAGAAAGAAGAAAATCACCAACCAGGGTTGGAGCCAGCTGCTAAGACCCATCCTGGTTTGTGGGAATTATTTCCATGATTCCCTGCCCCAGCACCAGGTTCCGGGCAGCTGAACTTGCCCTTCATGGAAACTCATGAATGATCCTTCCTCCCTGCCTGGGACACATCACTACCTCCCTTCCCCCTGGGGGTCCCTGCCTGCTTCCCCACTGTGTCTCACAGACTTTCTGTGGCTGACCCATGACCTGCCTCTGGAAAGTCTAGCTGGACTGAAACATCCCCCTTCCTACCCAGGCCATTTCTGTGGGACACCTCTGGAGAGGGTCCTTTCTGTCCCCACTGGTCTTTCTGAAGTTTAATTGAATTGAATACAAATATAAATTTCAAATGCACATTTCAGCTTGACTTAGCTCTTCTTCTTAGAAGAAGCCAGTTTAACAAGCTCGCTGCAGCCTGCCTGGCCACAGTATTGGGAAGTTAAGTGCTGTTAAGTCAAATAGGAAATTCGTAAAAGAATGATTTGGAGAGATAGCCTTCATTAAAAATCACCCCTTCGCCAACACCCCGAAAATATGATTTCTTTCTATTTCATTCTATGTATGTTCTTTAAACACACACACACACACACACACACACACACACATTTTATTGACGTGTAACCTGACTGCCAAATTTGCCCTGCATGGAAAATCACCACTGATCCTTTCTCCTTACCTGGGACACATCACTTTACTCCCATAAGCGCACTAATCTTGGTGCTCAGCTTAACCAGACCCAGCTTCATGGGTATGGGCTCTGTACAGTAACGCAGGGACCCACACTTAGAAGGACCCACTCTTCATTTAATGCTTTGCTGTTGCTGTCCTGAAAGTCTTAAGAATTTTTTAACAAGAGTTCCCTCATTTTCATTTTGCACAGGGTCTTGCAAATTAATCAGCCGAGACTAAGATCGATGAATTCTTCCATGTCTACACCCATATAACCACCTTCTTGATTAAGATACAGAGCATTTCCACCTCTCAGAAGGCTCCCTTGGGCACAGTCTCAGTCAGTGCCCCCAGAGGTGGCTGCTGTTCTGACTTCTGTCACCCTCCCTGGCCTTGCACTGCACACATATAGGATTATACAGTGTGCATTCGTTCGCTTCTGGCTCCTGGTGCGCTGCAGGGTCTGGACATTAGGACCATGTTTTTGCACGACTCAGCAGCCCTTCTTTACCAATGCTCTACAATAGTTCATTGCACGACTGCACCTCAGTGTGTTTTCCTAGTAACCTGTTGACAGACACTTGGGTTGCCTTATGTTCTCAGCTTTAGGAATAAAGCTCCACTGAGCATTCTTGTATGTGTCTTTGGTGAACAGATGAACTTATTTCTTTTGAGCATGTGCCACACCTGATGTTAGTCTTACATTTAGTGATAGTCCTACCTGTGTGTGTTTCATGCAAATTAGGAATACTTCATTCAGACCATGAGATCCCTCACGGGAAAGCATGCTCCTAAGAAACCGCTCTGGTAGGTTTCTGCATGTGCCGATATCACCAGATCAAGGAGATATGTTGGGGTCTGGCATCAGAAAGGTTTCCACTTGTGGCGATATCACCAAATCCACGTGAGATGGTGGCATCCGGCATCAGATAGGTTTCTGCATGTGGTGACATCACCAGATCCAGGAGAGATGTCGGGGTCTGGCATCAGATAGGTTTCTGCGTGTGGTGACATCACCAGATCCAGGAGAGATGTCGGGGTCTGGCATCAGATTGTCTCTTTTCTTATTCTCATCATTATGCATAAAGATTCCCATGTCTTAAAAAATATAACTCGGTATCAAATTTTAATAGAATTTTCTACCTTTTTGCCCACCTAGCAAAACCATGGACATCAAACTGATATAAATGACTCCTGGGGTCTTGGGTAATCGTGTCGGCACAACCTGTGGGCGCCTTCCCAGGGCCACTGACGGGGTCTGTCGAATTGTTTTGGCCTGTTGTCCTGTTCTCTTTGGTTTGCCCAACTGACTTTTTACCGAACTCTCCCCAGCAAAGTCCCCTGTAGTCTCCGGGCTGCTTCTGACAGACAGACAGAGTGAGATTCAGATTAACCCACCCCTGACCCCAGAGTCTGAGGTCCTGTGGGGTCAGATTAGCAAAGGCATGCAGGCCTCATCTGGAAGGGACTCACTGCTGAGTCCTCAAGTGATGCAGCAGCACAGTTCTTCTGGGCCAACAAGCCAAAGAGATAATGTAGGCCAGAGCCAGGACCACCATCTCCCACTGAGACGGGAAATGAAGACTGCGGCTCCCATCCTTGTGCTGACTCTCTTCGGGCTATTCCTGCCTCATCCACCTAACACTGCGGGGAACACCTGCTGTGCACCAGGCCAGCTGCCAGCGGCCCGGAACAGGGGGTGAGCTGGGCAGCGAAGCACAAAAAGACACTATGGACTTTAAAGTCAGCAGCTCCTGGCTGTGAATCCCAGCTTAGAGAATTGTGGGGCAGGTGACCTTGGGCGAGTTACCCCCTTCCAGGCAGTAAAGGGTAGAAGAGAACAGTGCTGGCTTTGGAGACAGACTTAGTTATCCTCAAAGCCTGACTTCACTGCTTTCCTATTGTGCAGGCTGGTTGTTTCATGAGACCGTGCCTCAGTTTACCCATCCATCAAATGAGACTAGTAATAGTACTGCCCTCATGACGTTGCTGTAAGGACTCAGGAAGCTTCTATTAAGAAACATTGTCTGGCATGTAGTAAATGTTTGATAAATATTACTTGCCATATTTGTTATTATGAGCCTGGCACGGTGGCTCACACCTGTAATCTCAGCACTTTGGGAGTCCAAGGCTGGTAGATCACTTGAGATCAGGAGTTCAAGACCAGCCTGGCCAATATGGTGAAACTCTGTCTCTACAAAAACACAAAAATTAGCTGGGCATGGTGGTTCACGTCTGTAATCCCAGCTACTCGGAAGGCTGAGGCACGAGAATCACTTGAACCCAGGAGGCGGAGGTGACAGTGAGCTGTGAGAGTGCCATTGCTCTCCAGCCTGGGCGACAGAGCAAGACTCCATCTCAAGGAAAAACAATCATTATTATTGTGCTTACTTTTTGCATTCTTACCTGGGGCAGTAGCAGCTGGGATTAAATGACATCACATGCTCAGGTGAATGAATAGCTAGCATGTCAGCTCTGTGCCGAGTAAGCAGTACACATTCAGTAAATAGTGGCGGAGTTGGAGCAAGAATATTTTCGTTTTTGTTTTTATTCCTGTCTAACAATTCATTCTACAAATATTTATCAAGTACCGAACATATGCTAAGAACTCCTCTAGGAATAAAACAAAAACAAAGTTTCTGCCCTCGTGGAGCAGATGTTCTAAAGTCACGTAATGAACCAATTAACTTTCCGTCTATGAAAAGTCAAACAGCAATGTTACTTTTAAAAAATAAAGTCAAGTGAATGATGGGGAAAGATAGGATGCCACTATACTGGGTGGTCAGGGAAAGCGTCTTTGATGAGGACATGCTGAGAGCAGAGAAGTAGGGAGCCAGGTGGGTATCTGAGGAAGAGCATTGTAGGCAAAAGTGATAGGAGTGTGGGTTCTGAATGGAGGGAATGAGGCCACAGTGGCAGGAGGTGGGGGCAGAAAGGAGCCCAGGGAAGACGCTAGAAACCTGGAGCCATGACCATCTGGATTTTATTCTGCAGGAACTAGAGAGCCATGCTGTGCTTAAGCTATTTAAAGGACATCTGTGGCTCTCGTATGGAGCCCAGAAGCAGAGAGGCAGTTAGAACATGAGACTGTGGTCCCAGCCACAGATGTCAGTGACTCGGGCGAGAAGAGTGATAGATGTCTTGGGAACTTCTGTTCTGTATCGATCCATTTTACAGATGAGGAAACCGAGTCCACAACATCAAGAAAGAAAGACAAACTTCAGAGTTAGTAGATGGAGTCTAAGCCATGAAGGGTGAAGGAGATTAACAAATACTTTTTGGCTGGGCGTGGTGGCTCACCCACCTGTAATCCCAGCACTTTAGGAGGCCAAGGCAGGTGGATCATGAGGTCAGAAGTTCAAGACCAGCCTGGCCAACATAGTGAAACTCCATCTCTACTAAAAATACAAAAATTAGCTGGGCATGGTGGCAGGTGCCTGTAATCCCAGCTACTCAGGAGGCTGAGGTGGGAGAATTGCTTGAACATGGGAGGTGGATGTTACAGTGAGCTGAGATCATGCCACTGCACTCCAGACCGGGTGACAGTGCAAGATTCTGTCTCAAAAAAAAAAAAAAAAAAAAAAAAAAAGAATAAGCAGGGTCAACTGGCATTTAAGTTTTCTCTGAAGCCATTTCATCCACCACCACCCCATTTCTCACCCCGAGTCTTCCTGCCCGTATATATTGGCTGACAGGAGTGGCAGTCACACAGTCTGAGGTCTAGTTTTTCAGGCCGGGCAAAAGATTAAGATACAGTTTTCATCTTCTGTGCAGTATTAGGCCTGCATTAGCTCTTTATTTGCTAAGGGACTTGATTTCATTATGGATCAATTTACTGAGTCACGAATAAATTGGAAACTGAGGAGTTTCAACCCTCAAACAAACCCACCTTGTTTCTTGAAATATCTGAAGCCATTCCCCATCTGAGCCCAGAGATTCATTTTTGAATCTTGTTTTACAGCTTTATGTGGCTTCTTACCATTGTTTGCCACTCACGGGGTTGGCCTTCGCGTCCAGGGTTTATGATATTTCGTGCAATAAGAAAGGTGGCTTTGCAGAAGGGAAGGGAACTTTGGAGTCGGGCAGGTCTGGCCGGGTTTAACTTTTAACCAGCTGCCTGGGCGCTGGGTGACCAGGAGCCAGTCCCTTCGTCTCTGCAAGCCACACATTCCTGACTTACACACCAAGAAGGGCAATTCCTGCTTAGAGGAGCTGAGCCAGGTCTCCAAGTTCATGCCTCAAATTTGTAAGCACTGTGCCTGGCTCCTTCTGGCTGTTCAATGAAGGGGAGTTGTTTGGATGACTGCCCCTCCCTTTGAAGACCAACAGTGTCTCCTCGATACAGGTTGCTGTGCCTTGGCTTCCGTCTTTCCCCACTGGTGTTCCTCCCCACTCTGTGGGTGGCCCAGTATCTCCTCTCTCGGCTTCCTCTAAGCCCTTCGGATTTAACTTCAGGCCACCAGCCCTGCTCTTGGCCAGACCATTCCCCTGGAGTTCTCACCATTCCTCTCACTCTGCTCACAGGTAGACCAGGATTTCTAAGACCCAGAGCTTATAAAATGTTTGGATGGCTAACAAGATTAGAAATATAAAATTGCAAGGGCCTTTCCTGGCATCTCCAAAGAAGTCTATACAAGTGGGAGGCCTTGGAACTTTATTTTCTTTAGCAAGTCTACCCGGTACAGTACTTTGTTCTCAAAAGCAAAATGCACAGTAACATCTAATTATGCTTGGAATGATCTGGGCATAAAGAATGTTGCACCATCCAATCAGATTGCAGGCTTCATGTATAGATAACCTTTGCCCTCTGGGGATGTGGCAGGAGGATGAGAGCCTTTGCAGCCCATACTTTTCCCTGTTTTGAATAAATCAGTAAGAAAATAGACTTGCTACTTGATTAGTTAAAAAATGGTACATTGAAATATCTTTGATCATCAGTAAGGTTGAAGCTTTGTCGATTGATTGTTTTCTCATTTTCTAATCCATAACCTTTTACTATTTTTTCATGATGACTTAATGTTTATTGTATGGCGTGTGTGTTCTTTATGTCATGTGGATATTAACCATATAACCAACATTTCCATGTAGGAAGCGAGTAGGAAAGATAATTGAGTTGGAAGAGAGAGATGTTAAATTTGTTTTGAATTTGTTTTGAAGTTGTATTTAAGTAGAAGGCATACTGGTTTTAATTAGATTATATAGTATAGATCAGTAAGAATAGTACAGTTTTCTAAGTTGTTTTATCTTCACTTTACAAAAGATGAAGAAAAGTCGCTCATTCCTATCACAGTGTGGGAGATGAGGGTGTTAAGAGGGTTATTCAGATGGGGAAGACACCATCATTGATATGAACCACTTCTACTATATTTCTGCATAATGTATTTCTTCCACTTTGTTGCTGTTTTTTTTGACAGAGTTTCACTCTTGGCACCAAGGCTGGAGTGCAGTGGCACAAACTCGGCTCACTGCAACTTCCACCTCCCAGGTTCAAGTAATTCTCCTGGCTCAGCCCCTGAGTAGCTGGGATTACAGGTGCCCACCACCACACCCAGCTAATTTTTGTGTTTTTGGTAGAGACAGGTTTCTCCATGTTGGCCAGGCTGCTCTTGAACTCCTGACCTCAGGTGATCCACCCACCTCAGCCTCCCAAAGTGCTGGGATTACAGGTGTGATCCCAGCAGCCACTTATTGTATACTTTTTTAATATTTTGAGACTTCAGATGGAGATTTTGGAAAGCAGATTAAAATGAAATAATTTACCCCTTGCATTTTTCTTTATGAATTCTACCACAAACCCAGAAGAAATATGACCAAAATCACCAGATACTGGTGTTATGAAATCTCATTTGCATGGCACTTTTTTCCTATATAAAGCTTTCTGGAAGCAAGGACTGATGCAAGCTCTCACTTCTCCAAAGTCCAGATTAGCTGGGCTAGAGTCAGAAAATTACGATACACTTCTCAGTCACTCACTTGCAGCCCCCTTCTTAAAAGGAACTGGCTTTTGAAGATCACCCAACTCTGGTAGCTCTGACTTTTCTGAAGAGAGGGGGAAATGAGATTTCCCTTAACCTAATGTGCCCTGGTGTTACTTGCCTGGTCCCGTTCTCCAGGAAGAACAAGAACCAGAATGTAGGAAGTGAAACATGGGTTTAAAAAAAAAAAATCACAGAAGGAAGGGGGCAAGTTGCAGAGTTAGTAGGGGCGGGTGTGAAAGATAAAGCTTGCAAAACAGCTCCTACATGTGTCAGAGCTGTGGTTATTAGGAAGAGCTAAAGACAGACACAATGACAGATCAGATGCAAAGATGTACCTGATTCTGCATCCAGGTATGCCCTTAGCACTAAATATACAAGCAACACAAAACTGAGAGTTAAACGCCTTGGCAGAAAACTAGCTGAAGCTTAAGGCAGCAGCTTCCTGGCATTCAATCAGATAGAGAGAGGCTGGAGCAATTAAGAGAGGACCAATTCTTCAAAGGGTTCCATTTTAATTACAAGCTGGTTGGAGAATATTACTTCCAGAACCCTCCCTGCTACCTGGGTTCACTTCCAAAATCTAATGGAGTCATATCGGCCAAATGAAAGACTCCCAAATCACAGTGACAACTTCCCTGCCCAACCTCAATACGCTTTGTCTTCGTTCAAGTGCCAGCTGGGCTCGAGGGATTTCAGGCTCTGAAGAGAATTAGCTCCCTCCCGCTCTCATATTGCATTAAGAAACTGGCAGCTGATCAAAAAGACGAAACAAAACCAAAAGAATATATTCTCATACGAGGGCCCCACCCCGTGACTTCCATTGTTTCCCCGGAACCTGTGGGGATTTCAGATTCGCCTTTTGCCCCGTTTTCCTCTCCGGCACAACCAAGTGGCCCCCAACATTGGAGCTGCCCCCCAACATTGGAGCTGCCCCCCAACATTGGAGCTGCCCCAAAGACCTCAAGTTGCATTTCCTTGTCTCTAGGTTGTTTCAAACATAGAATCTGATTCTTTAAAAAACGCGCTCTGATTTGCACTTGTTTGAGCTTGTCTATAATGAGGATGATCTTAGGCAGGCAGTGTCCTCTGAAAGTCAGGAGGAAACAATGAAAGACTCCCAGGGAGGCATATTAGTAGGCACCTACTGTGTGCCAGGTGCTAATCACTTCCATAGGATTTTCTTAACGCGTGCTGTAGGGATGAAAGCAACTTTTGCTATTTCACTTAATCCTTACAACTCAAAGGGTTGGGAATTCTTTTATTTCATTATTATTATTATACTTTAAGTTCTGGGGTACATGTGCAGAGCGTGTAGGTTTGTTGCATAGGTATACATATGCCATGGTGGTTTGCTGCATCCATCACCCCGTTATCTACGTTAGGTATTTCTTCTAACGCTATCCCTCCCCTAGCCCCCGACCCCTCAACAGGCCCTGTGTGTGATGATGTTCCCCTCCCTGTGTCCATGTGTTCTCATTGTTCAATATCCACTTATGAGTGAGAACATGTGGTGTTTGGTTTTCTGCTCTTGTGTCAGTTTGCTGAGAATGATGGTTGCCTATTGCACAGAGAAGGAAATGAAGGCTCAAGGGAATTTCAGGAGTTTGTTCAGATTCTCACACATTAGGGAAATAGCAAAGCTAAGGTTTACACCTAAGTCTGGTTGGTACCTAAGAGGATTTTCCAGAAATCAAATGGTGATGGAGAGAAGACTCCTCAAAGGATATTTATATAGGAATGAATGTTAATGCAAATGCTCATTTGTCGATGACTGGGCTTTAGTTACCTCCTTTCTAAGATCAGGTCCTAAGAGTATCTTCCTCAGGGACCTGTGAAGATCAAAAGAGATAAAATGGTCAACACTTGTGGCACAGACCCTACAACTGTATCAGGCTTGACAAGCAACATTATGATGATGAACAAAAGTGCCTATTATTTCTATAGAGAGAAAGAATACTTAATGATAGCCAGAAAGACACTGTTTCCACCTGTGTTACTTTGGGGCCACCCTGGGTGGAGCTGACTCACCTATAGCAAGTTTTCCCAAAAGCTAGCTATGTGACCTTGTCACATCAATACCTTGCAGCTTTATCTCTTGTCAAATAATAACTCATGGCTTTATCTGTGAGTGGACACTGCCATCCCCAGACATCTGCCTCCAAGAGAGACTACCAATGAGAATGTAGGTACATCGGAGAGTAGAAGGGCTTCAACAATATAAAGCACATCTCTGATTTATAATAAATGCCACACGATAATCAGTGTCATTGTGAGAGAACTATCCAGAGAATGGGAATGTGTACACGAAGTCAGGGGTCATACCAAGCACGGGAGCTAGTTCTGTACCCCCCACCACAGGCACCACCAAATGGTCTCCCTGTTTTCCCCCCAAAGCCCCTGCCCCAAGCCATTCTTCAGAAAGCAGACTTTGTAAAACCTTTTTACAGTGTAAAAATCCAGTCTGCTTTTGCTGCACACCCACAGAGACTTGCCCTGTCCCGTATGCCACGCCCTGTCCCGTATGCCACCCCCTGTTGTGGGCCGGGGCTGTGAAGGGCAGTAGTTCAATGCGCAGACTCTGAGGCCAGAGTCCCCGGGTCCAAACCCCACAGCTGCTAGGACAATGTGTGTTGCCTTGGGCAAGGTATTCTCAGTCTCAGGACCAAAATCAAGCTTATCCCTTCTGGAATCCTTCATCTGCCTTTCTCTCTTTTGAAATCTGCTCATTTCCTGTTCAGAGTCTCCCAGACACTACCCTGTGTCTCTGGATGCCTTGAGAATTACTGGCGATATTTGCAAATTGTCTCAACACCCTGGTTCAGGAGTCAGCAAATGATAGCCTGCATGCCAAATGCAGCCTTCACCCATTTTTGTAAATAAAGTTTTATTGGAACACAGCCATGCTCCTGCATTTACATTTTCTCTGTGGCTGCATTCCTGCTAGAACTGCAGAGTTCAACGGTTGCAACAGAAACCACATGTGATCTACAGAGCCTAAAATATTCACTATCTGGCCTTTTACAGAACAGGTTTTCCAAGCCCTGCCCTAGTTTAGTGTCTCTAAAACTAATTTAGGGTATAGAGAATTTAATGTCATGCTCACGTCTGTTGAAACGGATAAATATTGCTATATCCAACAGAAATTCATTATATAGATGTTGTGCTAAATTAGATATATTGCAGATTTTTAAATGCTGCAATTTGGGATGGAAAAAATGTAAATGGGGGGAGAATGCTGGTCATCAACTTTTTTGGAGACTGGAATGGACAAAATGCCTTAAATCTGTGGAGACCCTAGTATGCTAGGTTCCATGAGAAGTACTTTCACACATTTTAATGCATTTAACCCTCACTACAGCCCTGTGAGGTTGTTACTGTTACTATTTCTACAGGGAGCCATAAATTGGGGGAACAAGGGGAAATAGACATAATATCATCAAGACAATCTTCGGTCTATAAAAAACAATAAAGTACCGAAGTCTTCAGACTTTATGGGCAAAACCATATTTTATGGATTAAAAATTGAGGTTAAAATTGATAAAGTGGTTACCAAAGGTGACACAACAGGTTAAGGGATGGAGCCAGTGCTCAGACCCTGGCTGACAGAAACTAGATTTTGCAGGTTAAACCTTTCAACTGCCTCTCCTTGTTCAATGTTACAGAGGATCAGTGTCACACAGGATCAGAGTGTAGGGATCCTGAAAAGATGCCTTCCTTGAAGACTTGAATCCGTTTGGCTAGACTGAGGCCGTCTTTATCATTTCGCGTATCTTCTGTTCCCTTCCCAGCCGTGTGCGTTCTGCTTTTCCTGGTTTAAACTCATTCCTTTGATGCATAAGACAAAAGCTAGTGAAGAACTGGGTCTTCCTGCCTTCTCACCGTCATCTTTTAACTTTGCACGTCTGCCTCAAACAGTGCATTTATATCTTGCTTTGTTCTTTTAGTTTTTAACCAGAACTCAAAAGGTCCATGTGTATGTGTGAGTGTGAGAGTGTGTGTGTGTGTGTCTGTGCCTTAAGGGAGCCAGGGCTCCTGAGACAGCCCATCCACATTCAAATCCTGCTTCCCACTTACTAGCTGTGGGGCCCTGAGCCAGTTGCTTTCTCTCTCTGAGCGTCATGAGCCTCCTGGATAAAGACAGGACTATGATCATACCTGAGTTACACAGCTGTAGGAAGGGTTCCGTGAGATCGAGTCTGAAGGCACTGTTTTTAGCAGAGTGTCTGCTGGCTGGAATCACGTGATAATGCCAATTGCGTGGATGGTTGTCACTCAGAGTTGATTCCAGCCATCTGCCTTTCCAAATCAGGTTTCTTTGTTTTATTTACTCTTCAAAGTACTTGCCTCTGTAGTGGATTGAACGGTGTCCCCCAACCCCAAGAACAGACATGTTGTCCAGAACCTGTAGTGACCTTATTTGTAAAAAGAGTCTTGGCAGAGGTAATTAAATTAAAGGTCTCAAGTTGATTCCATCCTAGATTGAGATAGGCTCTAAATCCAAGAAAAAGGAGAAGGGAAGGGAAGAAGGCACAGGGGAGAATTCCAGGTGAAGATGGAGGCAGAGATTGGAGCCATGTGTCTATAAGCCAGAGAGCACCAAAGATTGCCAGAAACCACCAGAAGCTGGAAGGGGCAAGAGCAGATTGCCTTCTAGACCCTTCAGAAGTAGGATGATCCTGCTGACACTTAGGGACTTCTGGCCTCCAGAACTGTCAGAGAATAGATTTGTGTTGTCTTAAGCCACCAAGTGTGTAGTCATTTGTTACAGAAGCTGCAGAAAACGATTCCAACTCCTTTCACCTTTCATTCCTATTACCTTTCCAGGAGTGCCTATCTGACTGTTGCCTGTGCCTCCCCGCCTTTCTGTGGAGGTGGCGGGTGTCCTGCACAGAGCTTTGCGTCTGGACTGTGCTGCTTACTACGTGGGTGCTTCTGTCTCAATTACTTAGCCTTCCTGGACCTCTGATTTTTATTTATGTAACATAAAGATAATGCTTGCTCATATGGTCATTGTAATAATAATACCGTAATCCATTGGTATACATGGGGGATTGGTTCCAGGGCTCCCCCAGAACCTATGGGTACTCAAGTCCCAGAGTCGGCCCTGCAGAATCCACATGTAACAAAAGGCAGCCGTCTGTATGCACAGGTTTCACATCCCGTAAATATTGTATTTTCGATCCATATCTGGTTGAAAAAACCCACATAAAAGCAGACCCACATAATTCAAACCCATGCTGCTCAAGGGCCAACTGTAATACTAACAGCAATACCAACAGGTTCTATTTATCACACTCTGGCAATGAGAAGGCAAAATCATAAAACGCAGCGTTTCATTTTATCGTGCGAAATGGATGGGTGCTGCTCATGTTCACATTTTACAGACGGGAACACTGAGGCACACTGAGGTTAATTTGTCGAAAGTCATGTAAAAGCAAAATTCACGTGACGTAAGCTCACCTTTACTGACAGCATGCTCTGTTGCACGGATGGTAACAGCAAAGAAAACACTATCCCTCCCTTAGTGGGGCTTAGATTCTCAGTGGGAAGAAACATACGCTTTGGAACATTCTGGGTGTTCTACGGGCATCTAGTAAGCACTCAATAAATGTCTACCCACCTCTCTCCGACCCTGCTGTGGGAAATAAAAAGGAGGAATTCGATCTCCGTAAGTTCATGGTCACGTTCTCCCAAGGTCATGTCACTTCTACTTAACTAGCCGTTCCTTCTCCTGGGATTGCACTTCCCCTGTCATTTCCTTCACCCTCTGGAAAACCCTGTTGTCAGCAAGGATGCTGCTCTCAGATGCCCAATTTGAGAGGCGTGGGTCTCCAGGGAATGGCACAGACTGTGGCGACGTCTCTCCAGAGCCCTCAGCTCGCTTTGGTGCCAAACGCATGCCGCAAGGCGCGGTCCCATCGCCAGACCGGCCCCTTCTGGCTCCCACCTGCGCTTGTGTGTTTCCAAAACTGGGCCACTTCTGTGTCTCTCTCATCTTCACTCACGTTGTCTCCATGGGTCTTGCAACGTTAGGTTTGTTCCTTTCCCTTCCTTTAATCTTTTTAATTTATTTTTTAAAAGTTGCACCTGTGATATACTTTTTGCATGAGAAACAACACGGAGATGTATTTTAAAAAATGAAAAGCAACCCATAATAATGCCAACCTACTCCTCTCCAGCCTGACTCCTTGACATAACTGAGGTCCCTTTTTCTCCCCCGGGGCACCATCCGTGACATTCTAACCAGGCTTCCTGCAGCCTCTCCATGTCATTCCCCCTTCCAGTGTACCCGCAGGACTAGACTGACTTTTCTGTTTAAATCTCATCACCACCAGCGCCCCAACTGCCTATTTAAGGAAAAACTAGAACTCTTTGGCAGGGCCCGCAGGGTCCGGTGAGCTGGCCTCTCACCTCTGACATCTGTACACCCACTGCCATGATCTTCAAGTCCACCTCGACCCTGGCTAGATAAATCCCCCCAAGATACCCATAAGCTCGGTAGCCTCCATGTTGACCTTAGCACCATGCAATTCACTGTACATTTATTTGTGCAGGGCTTTGCCTGTGTCCTCTATAAAACAGAAAGGTCTGTTTCTGCTTCCTATGTTATCCCCAGCACCCAGCACAAGGCCCGGCCCATAGGAGGTATTTCATATGTTTTGTTCTCTTTATCTATTGCAAAGAATTCCTGGGTACCTCCTTCTTGCTTTTCCATGAAGCAAACTTACTGTTTTTCTCAAATCTCAAGTATAATCAAGGAAAGAAGATTCCCTTCCTAGCTGAATCCACAGAGTGACTCAGTCACTTAACACTTTATCTCCCAGAGGCCTTCAAAGTGGCCAACTGGTAACCCACCGAGTGCCAATACTCTTCATAGAAACACTCAATGACACCGTGAGCCATAAAAGCAAAGACCCTCTTTTGTTGTTTTTGAGATGGAGTCTCACTCTGTCACACAGGCTGGAGAGCAGTGGTGCGATCTTGGCTCACTGCAACCTCTGCCTCCCAGGGATCAAGCGATTCTCCTGCCTCAGCCTCCCCAGTAGCCGGGATTACAGGCATGTGCTACCACACCTGGCTAATTTTCGTATTTTTAGTAGAAACAGGGTTTCACCATGTTGCCCACGCTGGTCTCCAACTCCTGACCTCAAGTGATCCGCCCACCTTGGAGTCCCAAAGTGCTGGGATTACAGGCATGAGCCACCTCACCAGGCCCAAAGACCCTTTTTTAACAGGGTGTTCAAGTTCATGTTCACCTTGGACCGAACCTTGGTATCTGCTGCTCTGTCTTAAAACACACACACCCTGTCTTAGCAGGTCTCTGTTCTTACCTGATTCTGGGCCTCTGGGGATGCCTTTCTCTCTGCTGAAATGCCCTTCCTTCCCGGCCTCGGCTAAGCCATGTCCTTCTCATTCTTAGCACATTGCTTGCGTTCTATGAAACTGTCACTAACTCGCCTCCTCCTCCCCAGCTACCACGTTCCTGTAGCCCTTTTCCTCTCTTCCTTTGGATAAAATACAGGATGTGATATTTGGGACATACTAGACATTGCTTACTGTTTATCTGAAATTCAAATTTAACCGGGCCTCTTGTATTCTCGGTTACTAATCTGTCCCCCTACCTTGAGATGCGATGGCTTCCATCCACTCCGACGCCTCCCCCAAGACTGAGCCTCGGAATTTTCCTGGTGGAGAATTCTGGTAGGGCAGGCATAGAGGGGAATCGCTCTGGGTAGATGCTGCCAACACAGTGATTGGCACAGAACAGCTGTGCCATGCATCACCGAGTAAACAAACGGACGGTGATGACTCTAATCACAGCGACCAAGTGTGTGAGTGAACAGACGAGATCGAGATCAGACTCTGCAGTTAGACACCTGAGCTAACCCCACCTCCTAGAACCGGAGTGGGTCCGAATCCCATCCTGTCCATTGACTGGACTGTGATCTCAGACTGTTGCTTAACCTCACTCTGCTCATCTTTAAAAGGGGAATAAAAGCAGTACCTCCTGCATGGAGTTCTTGTGAGGATTCAATGAGATCATCAATATATCAAACACTTAACACAGGGCTATAGCAAACACTCTGTAAATGTCACCCATTATTAATTAAGTGCCAGGCCCTGCCAGACACAACTGTAGTTTTATATCATTTAATGTTCACAATGGCTCTATGGGATAAGCATTAAAAGTCCCATTTTTTTCATGCAACCCTAGAAGCTTGAGGGACATTCATTCATTTGCCCAAGGCCACACCGTTAGTGAAGGAGCTGGGATTAGAGTCCAGCGTGACTGGCTCCTCCTTGAGAAACAATGTTGCATAAGAAGCAAATTCTAGGCCTCCAGGTAGATTGGGGGAGCACCGGGAGCCTCCTTCCAAGATATGCAGGTGCAGCTGCCCTGCAGAGCCCACGGACGGGCCTGAACTTTCACTGAACTCATGGGCTGACCAACGGCCCCTCACTCTGCCTTGCAGAGAAGAAGCACGTCCTGCAGCCAAATTGACGGCCATCAGAAAATTGAGAAATTTCTTTCTTCCATTTCAGGAAGCCCGCATCTTCTCTGGTGGATGTTTTAGCAGAATGGGAGCAGCTTTCTCCTTTATTCTTATTCCCCTACAAACTGTTATTTGGTGAACTTTAAAGCTATATATATAGAGAGAGAGAGAGAGAGAGAGAAATCAGACGAAGATCACTCTGCCTTAAAACCATTTCCATTGTACCCAAATAAAATCCACATATGCACCAGACTCTCCTGCAGCTGGCTCCTGCCTTCCCGGATACTCCACACTGTACCGCCCTTCCCCAAGCCTCGGCACTGGCCTTCTTTCTGTCTGCCACGTCACTCAAGCTTGGTTGGACTCATTCCCTTACACTAAGCCATGGTGTCACCCGGGCTGTACCTTAGAAGCTCCTAGGAGCCGCATATTTTAAATATCCTCTCAAAGTTCAAGATTCAGCTTCTTAACTTTCACCTCTGCGGAGAGCCCATCTCCAACCATCCTGATGAAACAGTCTCATCACCTCAGCCACACTCCGTCCCATCCTCCAGCCAAAGTGAAGTATTTCTGTATTTCTCTACCTGGTCATTGTTTCTCTCCCTCAACTGGAATATCAACTCCACAAGCGCAGAGAATTGCCCTGCCACTTTTCACTCTGTGCCCAATGTGTCTCAAATGGTCCTTAGCACATCATAGTTGCTCAAGAAACATTTACAGGAGAAATGAATAGGCAAATGCATAAATTAATGGAGAAATAAGTAAAAGTGATAGCTGAAGAATAACTGGAGAGATACCAAGAATCCCACCTGTCTGTTTTAAAATGCATTATTGTTGCCCCAGCCCCCTTCCACCTACGTCAGATCTGTTGCAGCCAGAATTTTCTATTTCTATGTATAGATAGGTACTTTCACAAGCAGTTGTGCTTGGCCAAGGGGACTGAAGGTCAGTGTTAATTTAATCCACTAGCTAATATCCAGTTTATCAACCTCCTTCTTTATGAAGAAGCACTGTATGTACATTTTTCACAAATAGTCTGAGCGCATTGATCCATAGAACTTCTAAAGTTTACTTCAATTAGAAAGAGTTTCAGATAAAGATCAAATTAATTAAGTTCTCCCCCCACCCTTAAAGTTCATCTTAATTAGCCATTGTTTCTTTCTCGATGGCTTAGTAATTGGCTGGGCTGCAACCTGGACATAGAAGAATTAGGAGGGGACCCCCCTCCCACGAGGTAGGCATTGATACCTGGCACAGCCTGGAGTTCTCTGCCTGGGTATTTGGAGTGTGCAAGGCATTTAGGGAAAGTGTGCCTGCTTAAATGAAGGGAAGTCTGCTGGAAAAAAGAAAATCTATGATTCGTCACATAAGTGAATTTTCCAATTTTCCTTGCTGAAATAAATAGTTGCAAAGGAAATGCTATTTTATTTCTGCCTCTCAATTTGTGTGTGTGTGTGTGTCTGTGTGTGTGTGTGTGTGTGTGTGTGTTTCATGGAGGTTTCAGGGTTCTGATGGCTGTTGAGGCTCAAGCGAGGAGATGGGCTGTGAGGATGAATCCATAGCTTTTCCCTTCCCCAGTGGCAAACTTGGAGTCAATAAAAGAGGGGAGTCTTCCAGCAGAGGCCGTGTTTTCTGGTGTCCTGAGATGCTCTTTCCCTGTGTCTCTTGTAGCCTTAAAAGTGTTTTATGGCACAATCTTTGATACTCGGGGAACAGGTGCAAACACTGTTAAGTGACAGAATGTGTCACGCAGATGATTTTAAAAGGAGCCATGAAATGGTTGTATCCAACGAAAATATAATGTTTAATTTACTCCTTCCGAGAACTAGTGATGTTGTGCCAGGGGCTGTCAGCAGTAAATCATCCGCCGACTTAGATGACACCCAGCGATGTAGTTTCGGGAACCCTTTTTCCGGGCTTGTGCAGGTTTGGGCTGATGAATCTATTCTGTCTGGCTCTGGGGCAGGTTTGCAGCTGTCACATGTTTGCATTTTCACATGGATGGAGAATCAGAAGGATGGGGTCAGTAGACACCAGTAATTGCTCGTGTACTCGGCAGGAGGGATGTATCTCCTCCTCCAGGAAGGCTTTCCTGATTAGCATGACGATGACCGGGGATCCAAGTTGCTCCTTGCTGTTTAGCATCCCAAAGGATGATGCTGTCAAGCAGAGCCCTGCAGTGCTCTGTAGTAGATGCAACCTGGGCACAGGCAGACGAGCTTAAATTGACAGCATCTTTCCTTCTGGCCTGAGAGTCTCATAAGGCAAGGACCACCTCTGTCCTGCTCATCCCTGCAGCCCCGCAGCTGGGGCTTCTGACATATTATGAGTGCTCCAGACATATTGGGGAATGAATGAATGACAGGGCATATTCTGCTTACTCCTCAGCTAGGCCGTAAAAGAGCTCAAGAAAAACATGACACTGTTATGTTCCAGGATGTGCCTCTTTGCTCAGAGAAAATAAGAACGAATGAATGAATGAATGAATGAATGAATGCTATTCCACAGATTGTAAATCCTCTCCAAATGGAGCAGAGGGGGCAGCTAGAAAATAGAGTCAGCTCGGAATTGTCGAGCAAAGAGCAGTGCAGGCGATGTCACGCATCCAGCAGGCTAGCATCAGGTGGAGTCCAGAGCAACATCAGCAGCCAGGCCCGAGGAGTGCAGGGCAAGGACAGCTGAGAAAAGTGGAAAACAAAGCACCTGCATCCACCCCAGGCTATTCCCTCTGGGAGGTCGGGGATAGTGTTGGCTTAGCTCACTGTGGTAGTCCTGGTGCTTGGAATAAATAAGAATTTGTGGTAGAAAGGAAGGAAGCAAGTAAAGATGGAAAGAAGAAGGAAGAAAAAGAGGGAGGGAGGAAGGGAGGGAAGGGAAGGAGGGAGGGAAGGAAGGAAGGGAAAGGAGGGAGGGAGAGATAGAAGAAAAGAGTGAGAGAGGAAAGAAGGAGGGAGAAAAGAAGGAAGGAAGGGAAAGGGAGAAAGGACGGAGGGAGAGATGGAAGAGAAGAGGAAGAGAGGAAAGCAGGAGGGAGAAAAGGAAGGAAAGAAGGAGGGAAGGGAGGCAGGGAAGGAGGAAGAAAGGGAGAGAGGGAAGAAGGAAGGGAGAGAAGGAGGAAGGAAGGAGGGAAAGAAGGAAGGAAAGAAAGAAGAAAGAAAGAGAAAAGGAAGGAAAGAAAAGAAAGAAAGAAAAAGAAAGAAAAAACAGAGTGAGGGAGGAAGGAGGGAGAGAAGCAAATCCAGGGCTGAAGTAGGACTAGGTAACTCCTGGCTCCGTCTATTAACTGTGTGATGTAAGCATTTTCATTTCTCTAAGCCTCAGTTTTCTTCTTTTGCTCAATAAAATTAATGAACCTCACTAGGAGGAGAATACGTGGATCCATGAGGTGCTTTACTTCAAGCGACTGCTACTTTGTTGGTGTCCAGCGAACACTGGTTTCTCCAGCCTCACCCCCTTTCTTTCAGTCCAGCATCTGGGCATTGGCAACTAGCCCAGAGAGGAAAAAGGGAGTGAGTGACACCTGTTAGTCTGGGTCCTTCCATGGGTGCACTTTCCTCTGTCCCTATCTCCAGGGGTCTCTATAATGCCCACTGAATATTCTACAGGACCCCTGACCCTCCTGTTTCATCCATCCTCCAGTAACATTTCTGTGTCCTCTGAAGGCATTTCTTGGTGTGCTGGAAGAGACAGAAAGCCATCTGACACTCAGGGGGAGTGACTGGTGGCACCTTCCGGTGGTCCTTGGGTTAGCTGCATTCCGGAAAAAAAGATGCTTTAGCAACTCAAAGAAGGTATCATTTATCCCATTGAGCAGAAGAGGAAACCGAGGCTCAGAGATATGAAAACCGAGATGTACATGATGCAAACGTTGGCGCTAGAGCAGGTGTATGTCAGGGAGGAGGCAGGGAGGTTGTACCAGTGTCCTGCAGACCGCAGTGTGTGGGCAGCTGCCTTCTCCATTTGTGGGTGAATAGGGCTCTGCAGAGAGATGCATCTAGAACATTGCACAAGCTCAAAGTTCTCTGGAAACGGTGTGCGGTGAGCTTGTCAGTACAATCTTCACTGTTTTGGTCATTTGCTAAGTAAGGTTACCAGCAACTTCAAAGTAGTCTCCACCATCAAATTGGAAATGGAAAAAGCTCGCATTTTGGGTGAGTCACGTTCTGACAGGCGCCCACGCCCTGAGGTACAGTTGGGCTCTGTTTTCACCAAAATAAACCCAGGCTTTGCATAATAAGGTTATGCTTGTTGGTGACAACTCATGAAAATGGCAACAATTCTCAGTCACGAGCAGGAGTTGGTCCACCTTGCAAGGACCAGCAACTCACACAAGAGGTCCTATTCTGAGGATCATAGTCCCTGAGAACAATGGGGACCCCCACACACATCCAGAAGCAGACTGATGGGAGCTCCAGGCATGCATTTCCAGATCTCACTGGAGTTTTTTATCTTAATTCTTCAAGGCATCCCTAACTAATGAAAAGGAATGGGCTTTGGAGCACGACAGCTCTGGATTTTAATTCCTGCTCTCGTAACTTTCTACCTCTTTGCCCCTTGCCTTCTTCATCTATATGAGTAAAATGCTACCCACCGCATTGGCAGCGTGATTGAAACATAGGCTCTAGAATCAGACAAAGTTGGATGTAAAACCCAGATTCATCATTCAGTATTAGGAACTTGGGAAAACGACTTAACCAAGCCCAGCCTCAGTTTTCCCATCTGTAAAATGCGCACACTTACTAACAGCATGTATTAATATATAAAGTATTTAATACATGTGTGGTACCTATTAACAGCTCCATCATGATCTCACTGGCAGAAGTTGAAAGAGTATAAATATATTTGTAATAAATTTTAATTAAATTTTTATAATCAATAGATGTTAGTTTCTATTAGTATCAGTCAAATATTTTTTAAAAATTAAAATCATAGTAGTTTCAACTCTCCCCCATCCACTCACCCAATTTCACAGTCCCCTAACTGGCTTCATTTTTCTTTTTAGTCTTAGCACTCCTGATATGCTCTTGTTGTGTTTTTGCCTGGCTCTTCCCACTAGAATGTAAACTCCACAAGCTCACTCCTATATCCTCAGATCCTAGAACAGTGCCTGGCACATAGTAGATGCTCAATAATTGAATGAATCAATCAATAAAATAATGAATAATAATAAATGAATAAATGAAGTTAATCATATAGCAGACAGAAGGTCCAGCCCAGCACGTAGCACACAGCAAGGGCCCCCATCGTCACTTAATTCCCTGTGTCTCAATACCGCAGAGGAACAATGAAAAAATAATTGATTTTGCTTCCTCCTTGCCAGATGAAAGTCACTTCCTGCAATGGGGGAACTAGGGAAGTCCAAGCGTCCCACTGGAACTTGCTCTGAGTTTCCCTGGGAGGTTCATGTCCCATTGCCTTCTGGGAAGGGAAGGAGGTGACAGAGAGGTGCATCATGGGTAGTATTGACAAAACATCATCTGGGCCTCCGGGACTCCTCTAATTTCTCAAGGCCCTTAAGCAATGACAAAACAGAATCTTCTGGAACTTCCTAGCCATTGCTTTGTTGACCCTCCAGGGGAACCAGCTGGCATTTGCTCCAGCTAAGATTCTTGAATTGGCTCTGGCTTAACTTGCCAAGCTGGTGCTCCCTTGACAGGGAAAACATAGAGACTTGCCACCCCCTTAGGAAGCCCATCCTCTGCCCTCCCCGCCACGCCTGCCTCGGTGACCTCCTCCCTGGGGAAACCGAGCCTAAGAGAGGCGAGTGGAGTCCGGTGTTTGATTGGACATCTGGCCAGCTGCCTCACTGCAACACATTGCTGACCCAGAATTCCATCTAAATGTCACAGCCTGGGAACGTTTCAGCCATATAACCCGGCCTTAGGAAGAGCCCTGGGGTGCTTATGAAAAGAAAAGTTGCCTGGACCAGGCATGGTGGCTCATGCCTGTAATCTCAGCACTTTGGGAGGCCAAGGCAGGTGGATCACGAGGTCAGGAGATCAAGACCATCCCAGTTAACACGGGAAAACCTTCTGTCTACTAAAAATACAAAAAAATGAGCCAGGCATGGTGGCACGCATCTGTAGTCCCAGCTACTTGGGAGGCTGAAGCAGGAGAATTGCTTGAGCCCAGAAGGAAGAGGTTGCAGTGAGCCAGGATCGCGCCACTGCACTCCAGCCTAGGTGACAGAGTGAGACTCCATCTTAAGAGGAAAAAAAAAGAAAAGAAAAAAGAGTCCTCAACTGAGGGACTTTAGGAGAGCGATGGTTGCCAAGAGGAGGTCACCTCAGATGTGCTTCTCCTCTAGGAAGGGTGAACGCCTTGCAAGTATCTGGTCATAAATCTCCATGTTTCCTCATTCTGTTGACCATAAGATTCTGTTGATTCTGTTGAGCATAAGATGTGCCATGCCTTTATTGATAACAACAGCTTTCCAGAGGCAAACACGATGAAGGGCCACATGGAAATGGCATCAATGTTAACGTGCATCTCAGTTTTAGAAATGTTAAAATGTAAACTCCCCATGTCTCAGAGTCAACAAAGTCTGGCATCAAGTAGTCACCAGCCCACCAAATGCTGCTGTAATCCAACAGCACGTTTTCCCTGGCCTTTACGCTTATGTTATTGAATCATTACAGACATCCTGTAAATGTAGGTGCTAGTCCACTCCATTTTCTTATGAACAAGCAGGCTCAGAGAGTTTGTGTGACTTTCCCAGACCAGAAGAGGGAGTTCTGGGGCTTACACCCCTTTCTGTCCAACTCCAAGGCTGGGCCCTTGACATCTATTGGCTGGAAACCTGAGCTGAAATCCTAGGAATCTTGTCTTCCCCACTGGGAGCAGAGTGAGATAGGCAAAGCCTCCTGAGATGGGGTTTAGGGTTCCACAGAAGCAAAGCTAAAAGCAGAAGGCATCAGAGGATGCTAAAAGCAAAGAAACAAGAAAAACTGAAGATCGGGACGGCTGGAAATATGGCCCCACCAAGGAAGACAGACAGGGGGCTGACTCTGAAGATTCAGAGTAATTGAGAACGAAATGAGAGTGATAGGGGGTGTTCTGCTTGGGCGATGGGAACAGTTCTGATCAAAGCTCCTGAACAGCCACTGAAATGTGCAGTCCATTTTTACAGATCCACTTTGCTATATTTACAGTGGGAGGTGATGCCTGGGGAACTCAACATCACGGACCTGGTCATAACTGGGCTTCTACTGTTGAGAGTTTTTCAGCTTTGACCCCTACTCATTTTCTTTTCTTCCTTCCTTCCTTCCCTCCCTCCCTCCCTCCCTCCCTCCCTCCCTTCCTTCCTTCCTTCCTTCTTTTTTTTTTGAGATGACGTCTTGCTCTGTTGCCCAGGCTGGAATGCAATGGTGCGATCTCGGCTCAATGCAACCTCCACCTCCTGGATTCAAGAGATTCACCTGCTTCAGCCTCCCGAGCAGCTGGGACTACAGGTGCCCACCATCATGCCCAGCTAATTTTTGTATTTTCAGTGAGGCAACATTTCACCACGTTGGCCAAGATGGTCTCAGTCTCTTGACCTCGTGATCCACCTGCCTTGACCTCCCAAAGTGCTGGGATTACAGGCGTGCGCCACAGCGCCCTGCCAACCCCTACTCATTTTCTTATCAGGCAACCTCAGAAAAACTTTGTGCTCCTGTTTGCCGTTCTTCAGGATTTTTTTTCTTCCCCCTTCTGCTGTGCAGAAAAAAATTCATCACATTGTTGAATGAATATGTTGTCATCTTATTCCCCCCTTTTTTTTTGTTAGCGTTCATTTATTGAGCCCTTATGCAGCGCCTGTGTACCGGGCACTGGCTTAATCACTTCCAACCATTGCATTCAGTCTTCATGGCACACTTGTGAGATGGGTATATCATTCCCCTCTGCAGATGAAGAAAGCAAGGCGCAAAAGTGCAGTCTGTGCCTGAGGTTGCTTGAGTCCGTATGGCCAGTCTATTTCTCTCTGACTTTAAGCTCGTGCTTTTAACTGCATGCAACTTCTCACTCTACCCTTCCCATCTCATCTCATCCTAAACTGGGCAGCTGATGCCGTAAGACCGATAGTCTCAGGCCACTTTGGAGTTCAAACAGCCAAACATAAAACAGACCCTTCCCCAGTTGCCGAATGAGTAAACTTGCAAAGGTGCCTGTCTTATTTGCAGCCGAGACCATCTGAGTCATCAAATACTCTTATCACCGATGCAAGCGGAGATAAAGGAAGGCATGTTCTCTTCCAAGGGAGACAGACATGAAGACAGGCCCTGCGATTAGATATGAAGGTAGCGGCTCATTGGGTTACAGAATAATTGCTGTGTTCGCCTGACCTTGGTAACTGAGATGTTTCCTTCAGAGATGGTCCTAGGTATCGGGCGCAGGCCTTAGACCGTAAGAGCTAGAAGGAAAGCATTTCTGTCTCTGCTCTGGTTTGTAGAAATTCAAACAGAAGAGCAAACAACCATTTTGGAGTCAGGGTATGCGATCACAGAGAAGCCAACGGAGAGAGAAGTGTGTGGGATGCTTGCACTGAGCCAGGCCACATGAAGTGCGTGTGTGCAGGTCAGCAAAATCGGATCAAATCAGACACCAGAAAAGTAGATGTTAATGTCCTTCTACCTCCACATCCTTGTTTAATGCTTGCAGTGACCCTTTGATGTGGGTACAGTTCTGGGTTGCACATGTGTGCCTTTCTGTTGTTTATGCATAGAAAGATGGAGGCGTGCACACCAAACTCCGTGCAGACAGGGACAGTTGGCTTCATGATGGAGGAATGTCAGGTTTTACTCTGAGTATTTATTTTCTTTAAATTTGTATAAAAAGTGAGTATTACTTTTTTTTTTGAGACAAAATCTCTGTCACCCAGATTGAAATGCAGTGCCGTGATCTCGGCTCACTGCAACTTCCGCCTCCCAGGTTGAAGTGATTCTCCTGGCTCAGCCTCCTCAGTAGCTGGGATTACAGGCACACGTCACCACACCTGGCTAATTTATTATTTTTAGTAGAGACGGGGTTTCACCATGTTGATCAGGCTGGTCTTGAACTCCTGAACTTGTTATCTGCCTGCCTCAGCCTCCCAAAGTGCTGGGATTACAGGCATGAGCCACAACACCTGGCCGAGTATTACTTTTGTAATGATGACAATGATAATGATGATGAAGAAGGAGGAGGAAGACAAGAAGATCAAAGGAAGAAAGGAGGGAAGGAGGCAGCGAAGAGAAGAAAGCAGAGTGAAAAATGAGACTGAGCATTTTGCGAGCTACTCAAGGTCAAGCAGTCAGTGGGAAAGTGGACTTTAACCGTCAACTCCCCCTCCCAAGCCCTCCTCTTCCCTCTTCGCCCTCCTGCCTTGCTACCACGGGCGAGTTGAGTGCTGACAGATTACTAAGGGCTCTGCTGAGGTCCGTGTGCCCGTTTTGGTCTCACTGATGCGTTCACCTCTCCTTCATGCCCACAGAAATGCCGACCGCTTTCGGGGTGTCGCAGTACTCACTGGCCCCAGACTTGCCAGGTGTGGCAGCAAGCCGAGACTAGAAAAGTGGGCTAAAGCTCTTGGGGGAAAAAAATCATCCAAGCTGTGGAATTGAGTCTCTGGAGTGAAACGGCAGAAGTTTCTGGACTGAGAACTGACTGCAGAAAGAGGCACTTTGAGTCCAACCTGGGCTTGGCTGCCTGCCTCTCTTTCCAGCTGAGCACCCCTCATGCTCCCAGCACCCAAACTCATCCAGAAGCCCGCAGTGAAAGCCACTAAGGGCAGACGTAAAACTATTGACTTAAAAAAATTTTTTTTGAAGAAAACAATACTCCCATGCCGGTTTTGTAAAACGGTGATGCCCATTTGCACACTAAATCGTGGCCATTCCAAACAGTTCCGGAAAACTCACATTACCCCCAAAGGGTAGCGGAAAAGGCTGCTGGACAGATGCTTTCCATTTCAAAAAAGCCGTAGGAAAAGGCCGATACCTGGGTGCCACTCTCTGGAGCCAGAAGGTGCAAACTCAAGCTGGTTTAGAGGGAAAAGAAAAGAGAGAAAAGAAAAAATGAAGTAGGAGTGGAAAGCTTTTTGGACAAAGGCATATTTTCTTTTTCTTGTGCTTAAAGCAGCTTAGAGCCCAGAGAGAGGGCTGGGGGAGGGAGAGCGCCCTGCGAAGGGAGGAAATCCAGGGAGAAATCCTGGTTAAGGAGCCCCTGAGACACCACAGTGGGGAGGCTGGTGCTGAGGGAGTGGGTGTTTGAATTGGGTGCATTTTGCAGGGAGGAAAAAAAAAACGAAAAAGCAGCCTCAGCAGCAGCCAGGGTGGAAGCTCGCGCTCCTGGGAGCAGTGGGGCCAAGGCAGTTAGCTGAAGCAGCTCAGCCCTCACGCTCCGCACCTGCCAGCCAGCGGGCTGTGCCAAGAGCAACTTGGTACCAACTTCAATAATATCGCAATTCAGTATTTAAATAATGCGACAAGACTCCTTTGGAACGCGACCAGGGACTGCTCAGAGCAGTAATTTTCCTTTTAGCAGCGGGAGCTAAGAATCTACAATTTCCCAAAGATAACACCACTCCACCCTGCTCTGGAAGAGCCCAAAACGGCACAGAGGGAAAGAGAAATTGACCAAGGCGAGCCCCGGACAATAGAAGGGATCTCAGTTCGTAACCAGGGACAATGAGGCTCTTTGCAAAATGTTGCAGAGGCGGATACAGGAGCCTTTGTGTCAACCCACTCGGTGGCGGTGAGACGAGCCTCCTCTTTGGGACAGCACACATCCCATCTGAACTCCAGATGTGAAAGCAATCAATCACTAAGGGTGGTCAACCTAGGCCTGGGGAGCAGGGGTTTCAAGTTGGCCTGGTTCTTGAGCACTTTCCAGCTGATCTCTCTCTCATCTCTCTCTCCTCTCTCTCTCTCCTCTCTCCTCTCTCTCTCTCACCTCTCCTCTCTCCTCTCTCCTCTCCTCCCTCTCTCTCCTGTCTCCTGTCTCCTCTCCTCTCTCTCTCTCCCCTGTCTCTCTCTCCTCTCTCTCACCTCTCCTCTCTCCTCTCCTCTCTCTCTCTCCTCTCTTTCTCTCCCCTGACTCTCTCTCCTCTCTCTCTTGTCCGAAACAGTCATAGCCGAAGGCATCCTATGGACTCCATTTTGCAAATAGATGACTTCTTTCCTAGTTGATTGTCAGTAACTTTTCCCTCCCTGCGTACAAAATGAGACCGTGGGGGTGTTTTGTGCCCCCGTTCGTGTACCGAGTCAGGGATTGGCCTTATATGCACAAAAGAGTGGCTGAGCCTTGTACAGATGACACTAAGATTGTATATTGCCCAGTTCCGTGAAAGGAAGGAAACTGGGGCTAATGCTCAGGTTTTTATTAATTCTCAGTTCTGGGAGTTCATTCTTGATTTGATATTTATCCCTATGTTCTGCTAACTGACCGCTGCTTGCCATGTGATGGATAATACCCTTTAAGCCACGGTGTAAGTTACAGTAATGTCACCAGGCTATTAACCTCTGAACATTTGCATTATTAGTCAATTTTCTAAGTCCTTGGAGTTAAAGCAGCCACTGAGATTTTTTTATTTCCATTTTGCAAGAGCTGGGAGCTGAGCGGTGTGGCTTTCCCCCAGCATGGACGTGCAGCAAAGTTTTCTCAATTCGCTCTTACAGTTTTGTTTAAGGGGAGCCATCGGCATCACAGGCCTGGCTGGGAGGGAGATATGCTAATGACCACCTCGTAATTTATGGAGGAAGTTTAGTACAGGGAGCACAATTCTAAACAACTCGACATCCGTTCCCTCTGGGTGAGGACTAGGATATTGTTTCACGACAGAGTCTGTATTAAAGTGGAAGCATTTTGCCTTTTGACAGGTGTTATGAGCCTCCTTTAAATATGAAATATTTGTCCAGATAAAATATTCACGCTCTGTAATGCGAGGCGAGGCACCAAAATCTAGGGCAAAACAGTTTACATATAAAACCCAACTTGAATATGAAAACGTAAGTTCTCACTAAGGTTGCTCACCGTGTCGCAGAAAAGAAGTGGGCTATGAGAAGAGCTGAGCTTCTGGAGAGATGAAGGCAGGGAGGCCAGAGAGAACTGCAGACCCGACAAAACAGTAACCTTAAGCGAATCTTCTACAAATAGCCAATAAAGGCAATTATATAACAAAACGCTTGCGAGCAGCTGGTCAGAGCTCAAGGCGTCAGCCAAATGAGGCCAGTCTCCGAATTAACAGGGAAACTCCCCACCATCGCATCCTCATCCCTTCAGCCTCAGTTTCTCCTGTATCATGGCTTACTGAAGGATACCCCTGTATCCAAGGCAGAGATGGAACACTGCCTTTGTACCGCTAAAGCCTTTTGTTCCCCTTCCACCTCTCACCGCACCCAGGGCCACATTAAAGCCTGGACTCCTTCGTATCACTCAGGTTGCATTTAAAAATTTCCGGCTACTGTTCGCGTTGCGTTACTTCCTCAAGTGGCCCATTGCCCCGGTAGGGCCCAAGCTCTCTAAAGGCAGGACTCCTGTATGCTCTCATCTCCTGGATTCCCACTCCTGGGCCTTAGAAAAGCAGCTTGGACCATGGAAAGAATGCAGGTTCCAGAGTCAGGAATAACGTGGCTTTGTGCCTAGGTTTGCCACTTTCTAGCTCTGCAAGTGAGGGAGAGTTGATGCCAGTTGTCACTCTTAAATTCATAGCATTATTTGGGGGATTAAAGGGTATGCTTGCCAAAGACAGGCATCTATCCATACATTTCCAGGCAACTGCTAATAGGGCTTCAGTATTTTGAGATGTTGATGGGCAAGATGCTTTTGCATCTTGGAGAAATTCCTATACAGGAAAAATTCCTATACAGAATAGGAGAAAATTCCTGTACAGAAAAAAGCATACTTTATGATCCTAGGCTTTTGCTAGCCTTTCAACACCTGATCTCATTGGCTGGTCACTGCTATTCCATGGGGCAAATACCTTTTCACCCCCATTTTCCTGATAAGTAAACAGAGGCTCAGAGAGGTTATTTAGCCTGACTGCAGCCTCAGAGGCTGTTAAATGATAGAGGTGCCTCCAAGAGGCCAAACTCTTTACCATCTAAAGGCCTCTCTGAAGTTCAGAGAACTTTGTAAGTTAACACCTTACCTTCTTAAAAGGCCGGCCCCTCATTTAACCAGGGCCTTAGTGACCAAAGTCTCTGAACCATGGCCCAGCTGATCTGATCATTCCAGGTGTCTTAAATGATCAATGTGGACCCACGTTGGGTCAATTCAGCTGCAGTGATCAGTATTGATTGTCTAGACAGCTCCATCGATCGGGTCAGCAGGGCTGTGGGTCTTCAGGGACATCGTAGATGTGACACAATCTGACCCTTCCCGGGGCTGTCAGATATTATCACCACTGTCATTAAAATGAGGGAAACTGAGGCACAGGCAGGTGGTCTTATGGCAGATAAATGCATTTGGAGGACAAGGAGATAGTTCTGTTTTTGTAAATTCCAATCCAATATTTATGACTGTCAAAGATGAGTAAGTCAAAGGGTGAGTTGTAGAGGAACTGGTTCCTGGGCCTGTCGGGATTTTAGGAATGGCTCACTGTAAAATTCAGACTATTTGTTGTTGGCTTATGATTTGATGACCACAGTGACTGTCATTCTAGCACAATCCAGGGCCTAATTATTTCATATTCTCCTTGTATGAGGTCTACTTGAAGACTTCATTCCAGAAAAACAGGTATGGGGAGAGGGGAGAGTCTAATTTAGTCTAATTGGTTTTCTTGCACATTAGTCCATTTTGTGGTTATATCTATTTTTTTTCTGTTTAAACATTTGCTAGACAGCATTGTTAATACCATTTTTTTTCTTTAGTAAAGGGTAGCACTGACCTCTACTACTTTCTTATTTTATTGCCCGTCATTTTGGGGGGATGTGATTGGATGTGTGAGCGTGTATTTCCTCACTTCTGGTATCCAACAGGCACAGGTACTGCCAGTGTCCCGCGATCACGCAGAAAGGTGCTGATGCATTGCCTCTAGCCAGGCTCCAAAGCAGAAGTTCAGCCCGCGTGCTCACGCTCAGGGACCCAGGCTGCGTCTCCCACTGAACATGGGGACCAACCAATTCTGGAACCCCCAAAGCCCTTCTTTCCATGCCAGGGCAGGGGAGAAACCCATGCTCTGCCAGTTCCTAGGGCAATGAGTTTGTGGCAGGAGCTTGTGATAGGCAGGCCCTGTGGTCAGCTCGTCTGAGATCACAGCCACCCAAGCCTCAGCCATAGAACTGTCCGTAGTCACCAGATTCACCTCAGACCTTCCATCTGTGATTTATGAAAGGGTTTCATCTCAGCATGGACTGGGGAGATCTACTTTCCTTCATTCTCAACTGGAAAAACAAGGTCAGGTTTTTAGAATCTGTTTTGCAAACAGACTCTTCAGATGGCAGGAATGGGATTTGAGTGATGTGCAAAGGTTGGGCAATACTAGTAACAACAGAGAAGACAGGAGATTGTACATATGGCATGCTCGTGATGTTCCCGGTACCGTCCAAGTGCTTGTTCATAAAATAGCCCATTTGGTCCTCAAAACAACCCTGCAACATAGCTACTGTTATCATCTCCATTTTAGAAAGGAGGAAGTCAAGGCACAGGAATGTGAAGTAGCTTGCCCAGGGCCACACAGCTGACAAATGGCAGATAGTCCGCATCTAGTCCAATATCACTACTCTATGTTGAAGAGTGAAGCTGTCTGTGAGGATTGACCAGCCCAGGATACGAATGAAAGTGACCGTGATGGTAATGATGACCCTGCTGGCAATCACGTGAGCAGTTAACATCTACTGAGCACTTAGAGTGTGAGCAGAGCTCAGCTGATGGCTTCCCCCTAGTATTTCCCAGAAACCAGAGATAGATTTCCTTTCCTTCCTCTCCTTTATCCCACACATCCAATTCATCTGGAAGTCTTATTAAATTTCATAATACCTTGTAAACCACCCACCTCTATTCCTCTCTACCAGGAGCCCAAATGATGCTCCGTGGATCAGAGGCTCACCCTGGTGAGTGTATTCTTAAAAGCCTGTACTAAACCTCACACATTGTGGGCACTCCATGCACGTGTGTGGAATGAATGAATGAATGGCCTGGTTTCGTCATCCATTACGGCCTGTGAGGGTGGTACTGTTGCTGTCTCCATTTTGCCATGAGAAGAAGAGATTTAGAATGATAAAGTGGCCACAGGCATCACACAGGGATTACAAGACACAACAAGTCAAGCAGATATCTGACACTTTGGGGCAGTCCTAGATCCGATAGCCTGTCTCATTGAAGGGGAATTTATCATCTTATGAATGCATAGGAGGCAGAGACTCCCTTTCCAATATTGGAGCCCCAAAAGGCCAATGTTACCTTTTCCAGCCTCCCTTGGAAGCTAGTGGGCACATGACTTGGTCTCAGTCAATTGAATAAGATACAAGAACCCTAGGCTTCAAATGTTACTGGTGAAGCCAAAAAATGACAAGAGGGGCAGGCCGAGCTTGGAGTGCCAGTCCTGGAGCCCAGCATCTAATACAAGCTGGGTCTTGGGTAGCAGAAAAGCATGCCGTGGTCCCAAATAATGCAAATGCGGTGGCTGTGAAGGCTGCAGCTACAGCACTGGTCTGGCAACGTGATTCTTCTTTCTGCCTTGCAAGCCTCATCGTCCAGGTCTCCTGTGAGTCCCCCATTGCCCTTTCAGTAAATTCTCCTCTTTGCTTAAATCTTCCAGAGTCAATTTCTATTGCTGGCAACCAGAACCTGTCTATTACAGCTCAGATTCAATTTGATGTCTTGTATCCAATTTCTCTATCATCTCTCTGGTGCATGAGGAGGGTCTAAACTCCCCAATCCTAGTGTAGCCCTTCCCCATGACCGTGGGAGGTCTCACCGTCTCCTTTCCCATCCGCCTTGCAGACCCTCAGCCGTGAGCCGCAGAGAATACCAGGGGCATCTCTGAGGAAGGTGCACTCCTCAGTCGCACTCCCCACAAGCCCCAGGGAGGAAAAGCATCAGTACTTTGCTCCCTGTCTGTTCCAACAGCAGATGGAGGCTGGAAGTAGGTTGAGACTGGAGCAGCAGGATCTCACCTCTGCAGTCCTGGCACCGCTGTGCAGAGCAGGAGCGGCTGGGTAGCCAACATGCTCGGTAACCGAGCAACTGCAGCTTCGCTGCCTGGTCCTGGTGGGAGCGTCAGGGGCTTATTCATCACTGAGCCCAAGCCACAGAAACAGTTTACCTGCCCTGGCTGACTCTCCCTTCCCCTGTGATGCTCCCTGGGGCCAGCCCCCGGCCTGTTGGTGTGACCTTGTTTCTTTGGACGTTCTAATACAAGCCGAAATGGATATTAGCTGTAATTACTCATTCCACACGATTCTGTAGGCCGCTCTTTGTACCAGCGTTGAGAACCTTCATTGTCCACATTGCTTAAATTACTGAACATTGTGCCATCCATTCTGAATTAGTGCTCACTAATGAGCTGGTGGTTCTAGAAACTCCCTATTTATTATTCAGGCACCAAATATAATCCAAGCAGCTGCGTTGCAACACCACTCATGTGACTTTTGATCTGCCATGGAAGGAAATGAAAAAACACACACACAACTCCCATTTATTAGCTTTTTGGTTTTGGGACCAAAGGTGTAATGGACGCAGCATTAATCATTTGGTCCCTAGCTTACAAATGGTGCTTTTTCTCTGAAACAAAATATGTATGATTGAGAAGGGAGTGTCTTTTTTAGGGTCTGGTTTTCTGGCTTGATGTTTAAGAATCCCCATCACCATCTTTCATAACCTTCATCCAGAAAACACCTTCCTTTTTATCGGTCTCAGTGACTTAGCATTTGTTCCTTTTGTCCCCAACTTAGGGAATCAAAAAGGCTAGTTCTGAGAGTGAGCCCAGACCCACAAAAAAGATAAAACATTCATGGCAAAACAAACCATCAAAAAATAAGTCACAATTCTATTTTTTTTTTTACAAAAAAAGGACTCCGGAACGGGAAGATGAAAAACCAGAGTCCACATTTCCTTTCTGCATGTTATTACACAGTAATACGATACAGTATCACCCAGCGTCCAAGCGGTATAACTGCATCATTAGCCCGTGTTACAGGCTCAGCATTTCTCACTGGAGGGCTGCTTGCCTGGAAAGGGGGAGGGAGCGATGCTTGCGGGGCTGACATTGATGTCTCTGCAAGGACATTCTGCCAGGGTGCGACAGGTCACAACCAAATGGATTGCTCCCCAGTGGGCTGGACTCCAGTCACATTGTCAGGTAAACACAGAAATATTCTGTCTTCGCCTGCCAAGCCTTGTCAAGTATCTGTATTTGTTATTGCATCTTGGGACCCACAAGATTCCCACCCATATTTCTTTATAGAGGAAATGCAAACCGTATGCTTTTGCCTTATTTCTAGTGAATGTATCCAAACGCTGTTTGGAGCCAGGCATATTCTTTTGCAATGAGTCTTTTGACCGAAGTTCATCAACCCTTAACCTCTCTCTCTTTTTTTTCCCTCTCTACGTTTTGACATGACTTAAGTGGATTTGACTTTTCGGTATAAATGCAGGAGTCTTTGATAGATCCTAAACATGAAGTGAGTTCCAACGGTCCTAACTTGTTTTTTCTGTGCTTGTTTTAATAAACATTGGCTTGTGGCAACAGATAAGCAATATCATGGTTTGATAACCAATTATAGCACTCTTTCTTACCGGTGTGCCTCAGAACCCTTCTCAACACAGTGCTCCTGACAGTTGGTAGGAATTAATAGGCATCATTATTTGCCGTGCTGGTGGGAAGCACATTTTTAAAGCCATCGGTAGGCATTGGGTTAGGCCAACAGCCTTTGGAAGAGGGCGTATTTCTCCAGGTATCAGAAGCCCTGAGAAACAAAAGCATGAGACACCTCCTAAGGTCAAAGGCAAGAGAGAAGCTAGCCTCAGCAGGGAGCGTTCTTGAAGAATTGCTGCCTGGGTAATATTGAGAGCCCTATGCTTCCCAAATTGCACACTCTTTGAAGAAATAGGCAGTGCCTTTAACTTCCCGCTGTAATCCCATGCCAGGCTCTGAAGCTATCTTAAGCCCTGCTATTTATCCGCCTGGTGAGGCACAACACTTACTTATTAAAAACATATCAATCATGGTTAATGACTTGATTTTTTCCCCTTTAATACAGTACAATGACAGGTGTGAAGGGAAGATGAGAGTCAGATGCTTCCGCAATATGCTTCCAGTTCGAAGATGTCGAGAACATCAGCCTTCCTCCACAGTGCTGGGTGGGGGGCACCTCCCACCCCCTCTCTGCTAATACACACACAGACACACACACGCAGATTACACGCTTGTGTTGGAGGGAAAATCGTGCCATTTGCAGTTTCAGATAAAAGCATGTTTGAGTGCATATGGAAGGTACCATTAGAAGCAACTCCGGAGTGCCGAGTAAAATGGGTCATTAGGCTTTTGTTTGTTGCAGAGCGTCTCCCATCTGACAGTGCCGAATGGTACCACTTTCAGCAGCTTATGTTCCCAGTTACATTAAACAGACAAACAGATTGACTATTTTGCATTTCTCATTTGACAACAGCTTGTCTTCATTTGCTGCACACTGGTGGCAAAGCTGAAAGCATGGTGGATGGCTGTAGCCAAGGTCCTGGTTTTGAATAACAGCAGATGCCAACATTTAACTTCAAAATCAATCAATTCTTTTTCCTGAGTATGGATAAAAGGTCTTCTAGAGCGCCTGCAGGGCGATTTCTGCTGTTTACAGCTGAAAACGTAGAAGCCACATTCATTACCAAACTTTCTGCAAGAATTAACAAATGTGGGTGTTTTTATGAAAGGAGGTGTTTGGAAGAAGCGTTTTCTTGGAATGGGGAACGATAGTGCTGCCTGCAACCAGGCAACTTGATATGAAGGTGAACTCTGGAGCTTCCCTTGATTAAGGCGTTGGCCATATCAATGGATCTGATTCTGGTACAAGGTATTAATATGCAGTGGCAGGAAAGAGTCGTTTTCACATTGACCACTTTTCTTGGTAGCCTGTAGCCGGTGAGTTAATTAAAAGCTTTCTTGCTTTCTCCAAGAGAGAGACAGACCATTCATTGCTCATGAGAAATTAGAGAGCCAACAGCCTGGTTTAAAGTCAACCAGCACGGAATCCAGCGTCTTTGCATCTCCTGCTCGCTGGGCTCAGATTCTGAGGCTCTTCGAGAATGGAGTCCCAAGTCATTCCAAGCAGTGAGCTTTCCACACTTTATGTGGCTACCAAGGCTGGATCCCAGTCCTCACCTGGCACCATCGCTGAGATACCAGGTGTAGTACGGCATGTCCTCGTGGCCCTGGAGGGATGCAAGTGAGAGTCAGGCCCCCTGTGGAAGTCCACCTGGCTGGCCTAGGTCACGCCTGTCTGTGAGAGGCAGTGATCTCACTGGTTACAGTCACAGGATACACCATTGTGCAGTTCTCGGCGTTGTGCTCCAAAGGCTGTGAGACCTTGTGAAAGTCACCTGACTTCTCCGAGCCACTGTCCCCACCAGTCACATAGGGATGATAGTGTAGTTTCCATTTCACAGGGTTATGCTGGGGATTACACAAGATCAAGTGTGCAAAGCCCATAGCATCATACCCAGAACACAGTGGGTGCTCAATAATGGCTACCTATGTGTATGTGTAAATTTATATGCACTTTCTCATATATGTGTGCTTTATACACACATATAACATATATGACAAAATATGTTACATGCATGCATACATGTGTCTATATACACACATAGATCACATATAAAATGCATACAAATGAAATTAAATGCATTTAAATATAAAAAATTAAAATATATGCATAGTAACTATGTGAGTGCATGATAACTATGTAACTGTGTATAAAACATCCTCACATGGTCTCATCCCTGCATCCTATCCAAGAGTCAGGACTGGGACAGTCTCCCGTTGGCCTCCTCCAGCTTTGTCATGGAAAGACTCATTCCCTCAAATAGGGAAAACAAAAAATGCACTTCCTTAAGTTTTATAACAAGGACAACTACTAACCAAGCTTGGAGGCATACTTACAATCCACAAAAGCAGCTTGAAGTGGATATTAGTGTCTGGGAGTGTCCTCACCCGGGGTCTGGCCGGTCAGCAGGCTAGTGGGCATTCAGATTCCAAATGCTTCCCACTGCCCTGCCTTCCCCAGGACCGTGGGGTGTCCTTCATGCAGTTAGGAAAACAAATTAGACACCTGCGGGCCACTTCTGAGCTCCCGACTTGCTGCTCGGGTAGCAAGAGAAGCTGGGCCTTTTTTTCTTCCCTGAATGGCCGGCTCTTTGTCGAGCCTCTGCTTGGTTTTTGATTTTGTGTGTGTGTTTTTTTCAGGGGACCTATTTTGTGCGTGACTCTCCCCTCCCTTTCCTCTCTTTTATTCCCCTCTCCTCCCACTTCTGCCCCTCTGCTGTCCTCTCCCTTCCTCTCCTCTTCTCTCGTGGGTTGATCAGAAACCCAAATACAAGCACTTTCGTTTTATGAAAACATGCAGTAGACCCTTCCCTTTGTAGTAAACCTTTTATTGACATGAATACAATGGACTTCTGAATAACCTCTTAAGAGCCATAAAAACTAAACACTAATCATTGCTCATATCTACTATACACACACATAGATAACATATAATAAAAATGTATATAAGTTAAATGAATTTTTTTTTCTCCAAAAAAGAAAAGAAACTGGGTTTTGTTGTTGTTGTAATTGATTTGGTTTTTATTTTCATGATTTTTAGGAACTTACAAAAACCGTAGTAGAATTTTGAGATTTGAGATAAGGGTCTTTTAAGGGTTAAGTCATTAACACACAGGTGGTCAGCAGTCAGGAAATGTGGTCTGTTTATCATTTTTTATTCCATATACCTGTCTAGCTTAGAAACAATCATTAGCCATTATGCCTAACATGATATAAGTAATAGCTAACATATACTAATATTTGAACCTCCCATGACCAAACGTTTTTGGAGCATGTGCTTTAAGCCATGAGCTATCCTGGGTGCTGCAGAAGAAGCGCCAGGTGGCATCCATCCATATGGCAGGCTCCCTGCCCAGCACCATCGTTGATATTCTCAAGGAAGTCATAAGAGATGGACACACCCAGCCCGGTGGACAACAGGTCAGAAAACCCCGTTTGCCATGGGTTCGAATTTTTAGGGTGAAAGGGATGGCTCTGGGCCAGAGTGACTTAGCGTAAAGGAAAAGGATAAAGCCCTTTAAATCATTATATTCAACATCAACAAAGGTGAGAGAAAATAAGAAACGGAGGGAGAAACTGTGGCCATGTGATTGGAACACACTGGCGTCCACCTGGAGCTGGGAGCAAGAAGCATTGCATTAGAACAGTCAGAAGGCCGCCCAATTCATGAATCGTTCATTCCTCCTTTAAACTTCTTTAAACGTAATTCGGCTGAAGTTTTTCTTTCATCATTCCCCTGGTGTACAGACAGTTCCAAAGACGTTGAAAACGCAGCAAGGAGGCTGGGCATGGTGGCTCACGCCTGTAATCCCAGCACTTTGGGAGGCCGTGGAGGGTGGATCACCTGAGGTCAGGAGTTCAAAACCAGCCTGGCCAACATGGTGAAACTCAGTCTGTACTAAAAATATAAAAATTACCCGGGAGTGGTGGCAGGCGCCTGTAACTCCAGCTTCTCGGGAGGCTGAGCCAGGAGAATCGCTTGAACCCTGGAGGCAGAGGTTGTCGTGAGCTGAGATCGTGCCATTGTACTCCAGCCTGGGTGACAAGAGTAAAACTTCATGGAAAAGAAAAAAAAAAAAAGCAACCAAGGTCAAGGTGTCTATGGATTGCCTTGTTGCCTTGCAGGACAGCGGTCTCAAATTGAGTCCTCCAAGCCCTCACTTTTCATGCCTGGAATGCTCAGAGGAACAAAACTTGTTGAGGGGTGGGGCAGACCTACTGGAAAGAACTCTGAAAAGAAATAACCATCAGTGGAGTTTCCCTCTCTCCCTTGACCCCTCCTCCTCCGGCCACCCGCTTCTCTGCACTGTTCGTGCCCAGGCCTGCCATTTAGGACCTTTTGTTGTCTTAATAGAGACTGAAACCTACTTTGGGCCTGGAGTTTGCTGTTTTAATTCAACAGTGGAAGGTTGGGGTTTTTTTTTTCTTTTTCTTTGTTTTTCTTCTCCATTTTCTCTTTCTAAGCTGGGCGGACAATGGGTGTGCAGAGCAGAAGCTGTGTGCTAGGCCTTTCTGGGATCCAGAACAAAACCCTCATTAATGGGAGGTGGGATTTCCTGGTCACAGCTTTTAGCCAAAGGGCAAAGGTCGCCCATTAACCAGCATCCAGTCTAAACAGCGCTGTGTAAAATGACAGGGAGGGAAGGGAGAAAAGGTGGAGGGGAAAGTCAAATGTTTGCTCTTAATTCTCAAGTTAGCAGCTGGGGCATGCTGTCGCTGAGCACGGGCGCCCATCAGCACCACATGGTACCCAAGGAAGTCTTCCCTGGAAGGGGCCACTGCACCAGGAGCGAGCATTAGTGGACCAGGAAGGTGTGCAGGGGGCTGGGAGCATCGGCCTACCACCCCGTGCTTCCCAGCCTGCCTTAGCCCTGGGGCCCTCTGTACTAGAACCTGCTGAATGATGGTATAGTTTGCATTTGCTCCCCTGCCTAACACCTCTGAGGGGCCCCCTGGAAGCCCTCCAAAGCCTTCAAGTTCCTGCCCGGTGTCTGCACCAGCTTCTATCATATCCGCTCCGCCCTGGCTTCACGCAACTTCAGCCCCCATGACCTTCTCCTCTCTGTATCACGCCCAGCACCATGCGACCTCAGGACCTTGGCACTTGCTCTTTCCCATGACAAGCGAGGTCTTCCCTGGGTCTTTGCATGCTGGCTTCTGCTTTGTCCCTACTCCCTTGCATTTCGGTCCACCGCTTCCTAACGCAGCTGGAAGAGAGGCCCGTCACTGGCACTCTTCAAAGTTCAGCTAGGAATGACCCTCTCTTCCCCTCCCCATTTGGAGCTGGCCAAATGGAAATCGATGGTTGTGATATGCGTCAGATGGGCCAAGGGAGCTTGCAGACTCTATATCCTAGCATTACATAAAGGTACCCCCAGGGAAGGAAGTGCTAGACCATTCAAGCCTTGCAAACAGGAGGAACCTCTGTCAAACTTGGGACAGACAGGAGAGGAGCAAACACACCCGCTTTGCACGCAGGCTGATTCCTAGAACTGAAATGGGCTGTTCCCTTCCCTACATTTACTCACCAGAGATACCACACCTCCTTTCCTGGGATGCAAGTCTCCATGGGCAGAGAGAGGCTGGAATGTTCTGCAAACACCGGGCTTCTCAAGCTCTGCCTGAGCCGGCTTCATGGGTGTGCTGCCTTGCAGGGGCCCACGGCCCTCAGTTTAATGCTCTACTCTCATTGCCTGACATTCTTAATAATTTCAAACAAGCGGCCCTGCACTTTCATTCTGCACTGGACCCTGCAAATTATATAGCTGGTTACGACCTCAGCAGCACATTAGATCACTTATGAAGGGTTTTACAAATACTAACTCCTGGGTCCCATCCAAGAGGTTGGGATTTAATTGGGTGGGACTCGCCAGGTGACCCAAGTGTGCAGCCTGGGTGTGGGCACCCTGCTCTATGGAAAAACCCTGTAGACGGAAGGAAATTGGAGGTTGGGGGATCCAAGTTCTCTCCACCACTCCCTCACATAGAGAAGCCAGTGGCACACAGCCACACATTTCTAGAGAATTCCCTGTGTACCTGTGATAGCACTGAGACCACTTTACTATTGTAATGTGAAGAATGATAATGGTAGTGTTTATTGAGTGCTCAGTATGGACCAGGTGCTCTTCTAAGTACTGTTCTGTGTCATCTCATTGGATTCTCAGAAAATCTATAAGGAGAGTTGTGACCTTCTCCATTTATAGCCAGGGAAAGGGAAGTTCTAAGCAGTTCAGTAGTTTGCCCAAAGAACCACAACTACCAAGTATGGTCAACGTGGGGTACTACTTCCTCATTCATGGTCTCACTTTCTTACAAAATTGTGCCACCCTCCAAGGCACGGGCAATTCCTTATCCATTCCTGTTTTCCTAGCATCATGCCCTGCCCACATTCACAGTAGATATTCGTTCGATGCTAAATCAATTCTTCAGTGAAAGCATTTGCCACTGTTTTTGCTATTTTCTTTGGGTGGAAAGCTTTACATTGCCTTCAGTGCTATCCAAAGTAATTGCCAAGAAAAACCCCTCCAAAGCACTTTTTCATCGGATCCCCTTTGCTACCTCGTAATATTATGGCCTCGCGTTAAACGATGGAGCAGGACCTTATAACACGGAGTTGGCGTGATCCAGACCGCATCCTCACAAATAGTCTCCCGGAAAAGTGACCAGTCAGGAGTAAGAAGTGTCTGTTTAAAAGCAGGGCCCTCGGGCAGTCACAAGGGACGTGGCTGCGGAGCAGCAAAGACACCGTACAGAATGTACGTTCCCTGCCATCGAGGAGCAAATCTATGCCACAGGCTTTTGCTTTTTCCAGGAAGCAAAGCTGTGTGCCGCACAGAGGAGCGTCCACTCACCAGGGCACTGAGAACATATGAACTACAAGCTCAGAAAAACACGCAGAGAAAAGTAAACTTTCTCAGTGGCCTTGAACTGCAGAAGGAAATGCTAGGTGTCTGGAAGAGAAAAGAGCCAGTGTGTTTCCCATTCATCTGTTTGCTGGGCCATCTCTGGGGCCTGAGCTTTCTGCTTCCCTTAACCCTAAAGCAGGCGAGGAACTAGATCAAGACTCTAATGTGGTCTAATGTAGTCAAAAGGCTTAAAGATCCGGGAAGTTAAAAAAAAAATTATAAATCTTTGAAGTACAGAGTAAATATACTGTAACTAGGAAGCTGCCGAAATGTCTATTTATGAAGCTGGTTTTTTTTCTTTTTTTAAATTTTGTTCTGTTTTAAGTTCCAGGACACATGTGCAGGAGGGGCAGGTTTGTTACATAAGTAAACATGTGCCATGGTGATTTGCTGCACTTATCAGCCCATCACTTAGATATTGCAGCCCGCACGCATTAGCTATTTATCCTGATGCTCTCTCCCCATACCCAGCACCCCAACAGGCCCCAGTGCATGTTGTTCCCCTCCCTGTGTCCATGTGTTCTCATTGTTCAGAGCTGATTTTTTTTTAAGTCTCAGTCTCGCTCTTGTCTGCTGGGCTTGATGCAATGGCATGATCTCGGCTCACTGCAACCTCCGCCTCCCGGGTTCAAGCGATTCTCCTTCCTCAGCCTCCCGAGTAGCTAGGATTACGGGCACCTACCATCACTCCTGGCTAAGTTTTGTATTTTTAGTAGAGATGAAGTTTCACCATGTTAACCAGGCTAGTCTCTAACTCCTGACCTCAGGTAATCCACCTGCCTCGGCCTCCCAAAGTGCTGGGATTACAGGCATGAGCCACAGCACCAGCCAGAGCTGATTGTTTTAAAAGATTAATTCTTCCAACCTGTATAGGTCTTTTAAGCTTTCACCAGGCCCTTGGATTCTTCCTGAACAGATCTGTAAAATTAACTTTATTTATTAGGTACTTGCTTTGTATATAATAACTTATTTAGTCCCACAGTGATATATGAGGAAGAATTTACTGTCGTTCCATCTTACAGATAAGACTAAGAAAAATCAAGTTAGACGGTGCTGGAATCAGCTCGAGACTTTCACCATTCCACAGCCATCAGCCCACATGGAAGGCCGATTCAGCCAGTGGAGGGACAGAGATGGGTTCCCCAGCCATGGGTATCTTAAAGAGTGTCTGACTTACAGAGTGCAGGAGGTGAGGTGCTGGCTTTAGGAGGGCACAGAGCAAAGAACATGACAGCAGCATGCAAACGTCGCTGATTATTGTCCTAAATGCCCTGGGCAAGGAACATGGCTTCAGTTTCTCATCTGTGAAATGGGAATACCAGCAGCCTCCACCTTAGAAGTCACTGGAGAATTAAAACAGGGAAAAAGTCATGTGGACCACTTAGCACTGAGCCTGACACACAGGAAGCCCCCAGTCAAGGGTCTCTGCCATTGCCCAGCAGAGACCATGCTCTGTGACACCTTCCTCAACAAGAATATGTCTTGGGGCCCATTTGCCTTAAAACTGGTCCTACTAAATCAACAAATGTAGCCTAAAAGCTGCCTCATTACATAATTTAATTTCGACATAAAGGATTTTCTGTACATCGTGAACCGTAACAAGTGGAGGTATAAACAGACCGCAGCCCATACCTGTGCCAATCACTGAGCTTTGGCCAGCCAAGTGTGCCAATTGTTCAAACCATGTTTAAATAAGGCAAGCGCCGAGCTGTAACCAGTCTAGCAGTCTCTGTACCTCGCTTCCATTTTCTGCAATCACTTTCCTTATTCTCTCCATAAATCTTCTACCACGTGGCTGTGCTGAAGTTTGTGAGCCTACCCTGGCTAAGAAGGCTGCCCAATTCATGAATCATCCATTCCTCCATTAAACTTCTTTAAATGTAATTCGGCTGAAGTTTTTCTTTTATCATTCCCCTTGTATATAAACAGCTCCAAAGACTTTGGTTGAAAATGCAGCAAGGAGGTTGGGCATGGTGGCTCACGCCTGTAATCCCAGCACTTTGGGAGGCTGAGGCAGGTGGATCACCTGAGGTCAGGAGTTCAAGACCAGCCTGGCTAACATGGTGAAACCCTGTTCCTACTAAAAATAGAAAAAATTAGCCGAGTGTGGTGGTGTATGCCTGTAATCCCAGCTACTCGGGAGGCTCAGGCGGGAGAATCACTTGAACCAGGGAGATGGAGGTTACAGTGAGTGGAGATTGTGCCATTGCACTCCAGCTTGGGCTGCAAGAGCGAAACTCTATCTCAAAAGCAAAACAACAACAATAACAACAAAACGCAGCGAGGAGTGTGGGCTGCAGCTCTCGAGGACTTCGATAGCTTCCAGTATGTATCTAGCCCAGTGATTTCATTTGTCTTATTCATAGACAGCCACCATGCCCCCTGCAAAAAATATATTGAGAGAGAATTACTTTTGCTGCCTTCGCTTCTGGCATTATTAACAACCTTCCTCTTGTAACTTGCTCTAGAGGGAAGTAGACGTTTTCAAGGGGAGAACGATGCCTGTCTTTGCAGAACTGTGGCAACTGATGGAAACGTGCGAAATCCTCCTCCTTTGTCCCTTGTTCCGTGTCTGGAATGGCAGCTGAGCAGTTCAGTTGACTTTTCTAAGCTGAGTTGATGCCACGTTGCTGTCGTTTGGTTGTGGTTTGGTCCTTTACTCAGTTGGGTTGCTCAATGCTGGGTAGAGAGTTGGCCCCGTGCAACCAGGGTAGACATTGGAACCAGATAAACCTGCCCTTGACTCCTCCTTCACCCACTATCTAGTGTGATAGTGGTGAGTTCCTTAAGCTCTCTGAGGCTAATTTCCTCTGTAAACTATTAAGAACATTTACCTAAAAGCATCTGAGTCAGGGATCAAATAAGACACTACTTGCTGATAATAGTACACCTAACGTAAATATTTCCCAGGGATTACAGTAAGGTAATGATTGATTCCAAGACAGCTTCAAATTCTATCAGTGGCATGAACTAGGGAGCACCTGAGCCAGCTTCCTACCTCGTCAGTCGGAGGCAGTGACTGGCCCAAGGCAGCCACACTCACTCTTGATCACACATAGTCAAGAGCTTGTCCTGCAGGAGAGGAATTGCAAACGAGCCCTGTTGATCAAAGAAACAGCCTTTTATAGACAGTTTAACTCTAATGGCAGTGATTCTCATAGTTGCCCAGTTCTATTCTTTGCCCAAGGAAAAGGACAGATATACAAGAGTCTAAGAGGAAGGATATCAAGAACAGTTCATGCCAAGGACTGCATGACTCAGGAGCTCTTGATGTTCAGAGAATGACTCTGATATTATCTCCAAAGAAGCTGAGATGTTGCTTTGTCCCTGAATTCAAGTCCCTTCAGAATTACCTAAGAACACTCGTGCAGAAGGTTCTGTAGATTCCCAGGTAGACTGCGATGGAATCTCAATTACCCTGGGGGCCGCTGCCTCTTGCACAATCGTGGTATCTTACTTTATTACAGAAAATCTGTGGGGAAAATCTCTCCACTGGGCCCCATCCAGGCAGTGACCTACCAGCCGTGGAGGACATAGGACTGAAATTGTCTGATCACATTCTCAGATAAAGACAAAATCTGCTTTTCCTCTCTCTTTTATTTTTTTCCTCTTTCTCTCTTTCTTTTCATTGAGAAGCCAGGGAGATATTATAGTCTGGCATAGGAAAAGATGGTTCTTGTTTCTAGCATCCAACAATGGGATGCTCTGATAAAGTTGCCTTTTCCCTTCCCAGACACATTACTATGCACGATTTCTACTAGCTGAACACCAACCAAGACTGGTGCAAGAGCTGGGAGAAAAACAGTGGTCATCTGAGTCCTGGAACAGCAGGCCAGGGTTGCAGAGAACATAGGTCAGGGGGTCTGACCTCACTGAGTCATTTCCTAGCTCTGTGATGTGGGTATCTAACATCACGCATTTGACACATGTGGATCATTGCATATACCTCCAAGTTTCCTATAAGCAAAAAGCAGTCTATTACATATTATGTGCAGAAATGGAATGTATAGAAAGTGTGTATTACAGAGTAGGCAATTTTTTAAAAATTAGAATTCGATTTTGTTTTCTCCTCTCTGTTTCCAGAAAATAACGCCATTTGTTTCGAGAATATTTGTAGACCTGGCTTTGCCATGTGAGTGAGGCCCCTGAATCCACCCTCTGTAGACTGTGTTTTGGGCACCCCTATTGATAGGAGTCATATTGGGGTGTCTCAGCATCAGGTCTGGGACACCCCAGGAGTTGGTATTGTTACCAGAAAGCAGTCCTGATCCAGACCTCAAAAAAGGGTTCTTGGCCCTCACGCAAGAAAATTCAGTGCCAGTCCATAGAGTGAAGTGAAAGCAAGTTTATCAAAAAGGAAAGGAATGAAAGAATGGCTGCTCCATAGGCAGAGCAGTGGCATGGACTACTCAATTGAGTATATTTTTAATTATTTTTTGATTATATGCTAAACAAGGAGTGGATTATTCATGAGTTTTCTAGCAAAGGAGTGAGCAACTCCCGGAACTGAGGGTTCCTACCCTTTTAGACCATTATAGGGTCACTTTGTGATGTTGCCATGGCATTTGGAAACTGTCATGGTGCTGGTGGGCGTGTCTTTTGATGCTAATGCATTATGATTGGCATGTAATGAGCAGCGGGGAAGATTAGAAGTCAGTATCGTCGCCATCTTGGTTTTGGCGGGTTTTGCTGGCTTCTTTACTACATCCTGTTTTATCAGCAAGGTCTTTGTGACCTGTATCTTGTGCTAACCTCCTGTCTCATCCTGTGACTCAGAATGCCTAACCTCCTGGGAATGCAGCCCCTGTTCAAGATGGAGTTGCTCTGGTTCAAAAGCCTGACGGTATAGGGCATACATACTTCTGAGTTCTTTCTGTCTACCTGTGTGAGTTTCCCAGGACTGCCACAACAAAGTACCACAACTGAGTGACTTACAACAGAAATGTACTCTCTTACAGTTCCGGAGGCCAGAAGTCGAATAGTAAGGTGTTGGCAGGGCCGCCTCCTCTGCAGGCTCTCAGGGAAGAATTTCTTTGCCTTTAACTAGCTTCTGGTGGTTGCCATCAGTTTCTTGGCTTGCAGCTACATCACCCCAATCTCTTCCTATATTATTACATGGCCTTCTCCCTGTACGTTTGTGTCTGTGTAATCATTGGAAATAGGGCTCACCCTAATCCAGTATGTCTTCTCTGTAATTTGATCACATCAGCAAAGACACTATTTCCAAATAAGATCACATGCAAAAGTACCAAGAGTTATGACTTCAACATGTCTTTTCAGAGATGCCATTCAACCCACAATATTCCCTATAGTTTCTGCCTGGAAAACCTTGTCCCAGGACCTTCTTTTTAAGGATGAGCATGTTCTAGGGTATATATATCTTTAAGGTGCAGTCTTTCTCATTCTGAGCCTCAGTTTCTTCATCTGTTTGGAAGAGGGGCAATGCCACTTGCTGAATGGAGCCAGGCCCTGCTGTTGAACCCTCCTTAGAAACATCCAGTTCTCTGCAGTGACCCACACATCACACCTGCAATCTTCTATGCAAGGTGAGCCTTTCCCCGTAGAGGTGATGCCATGTGAGGGTTGGGACCACTACCTCTAGTTCCCACTGTATCCCTAATTTCTAGCTCAGTGCCTAGCATCTAATAGGTACTCAATATATACTTTTGAATGAGTAAATACTATATTTAAAGCTTTTAGCACCATACTTGGCCCACCAGAGGTACCCAATAACTTATGGCTGGCTAGCTAGTCATTGGTATGACACGACTTTTACTGTGTTTCTTCCTGCATAGGTCACGGTAGCTTCTGGAAAACAGAACTCACCCCCAAATAGGTTCAGAGGCAGAAACGTAATATGAGAAAGCATTTCCAAAGGTCTTAGGAGTGCTTAAAAAGGAAAAGGTAAGGAGGCTCAGAAACAAGGAAATTCAAGAAGCCACCACCCCTAGAGAGTGTCTTGCTGTAGACCCAGACCCCAAAAGCAGGAGCCCTGGGCAGAGGAAAGGTGGCCATGAAGGGCAGGCTGTGCAATGGAAACTGGAACCTACCAGGTGACGTCACACCTGAAGATGAGGGGAGAAGTTCCCTGGCTTCTCCCTTGCTCTCACTCCACCAGTACCTCCCACCAGCACTTCCCATTGTCCAAACCGATCAGGAAGCCAGTTGGCAAGGGATTTGGGGAAGCCAGGAAATGTCATTCCCAGCAGCCAGCTCCCTGCCCTCCACTCCTGTGCTCTGCAGGGCAGGGAAGAGATCTTTGAGCAAACCAGCAGACAACTGCCCCATTTCCTATGTGCAGGTGCAGCCAGGAGCAGGACTTCTGTTATTTGTAATGGATACTATGGGAGATGGGGAAAAAAGCAAAAAGCAGTCTCTGCATAGACCTGACTACCCTCGAGAATTCATAATGGGGCAATTAGCGTTTCTTCCCCTGGTCCTCAGTTGTCATTGTGGGTAAGCATTACATCTTGGAGGAAGCAGGTAAAATCCAAATTTCCAGACCCTATCCACAGAAAATCTGGGTGAGGCCATTGTGGGAGTAGAGATTGGGAATCTGTATTTTTAACAGAGGCTGCTCTCTCATGGAGGACCAGCCTCAGTGACTCTAATGCAGTTGGTTCAAGGTCAATAATTTGAGAAATACTGAATTAGCCCTGGGAAATGGAGGGTATTCTAGATTCCAAAAGGAAAAATGAGGCGTCATTGGAAGCTGTTGCATGGAACAGATAGATCACACAGCGCCTCATAGCACACCTATTTTATGTGTGAGAGCGACAGGATGATCTGTTCCGCAGAGCCAAGCCCCAAGCCCAAATCTTATGAGTTTTACTCTATTTTACTCTGGACTAGATACTGTATACACACATGGCATCATGGTTAAGCACACAAGCTCTTGGGACAGCTGTGCCTGGATTAAAAACTCAGTTCCCCATGGTGAAACGCTCTCTAAAAAGATGATTCTGACTTTCAGACCTCTGTGACCTTTTTGAACCCAAAGGGTATTCAGAAAGAAAAGTCTTCTCCATCTTGGGCACTGACTCAGTGACCCATATAACCAGTCCTGGGGAAAGATAATTTGCAACTGAGCCCATATGATTTATGGGAAATTAATATGAAAAGGCTGGCTATATCTCTCATCAGATAAAAGCTGGGTATTGTCCACATCCTCTGCCCTCTGTTCTAAGCTCTTTTATCTAATTGGAAGTACTTCCCTTCCATGGGGTTTTGAACTTGATTTTAAGAAGATATACAGGCCGGGTGCAGTGGCTCACACCTGTAATCCTAGCGCTTTGAGGGTCAGAAGTGGGCCGATTACGAGGTCAAGAGATCGAGACCATCCTGGCCAACATGGTGAAACCTCGTCTCTACTAAAAATACAAAAATTAGCTGGGCGTGGTGGCACGCACCTATAGTTCCAGCTACTTGGGAGGCTGAGGCAGGAGAATTGCATGAACCCAGGAGGTGGAGGTTGCAGTAAGCTGATATCACGCCACTGTACTCCAGCCTGGCAACAGAGTGAGACTCTGGCTCAAAAAAAAAAAACAAAAGAAGATATACAAGCAAGCATCCTGCTTTTTATTCATCCCTGAGAGTCAGCCTGCCTAGGATACCAAACTTTGGACTCTGAGCACTTCACGTGCCTCCCTACCTCTGCTTTCTCATGAGTTGCAGTACCTTGGAAGAATCATTTGACTTCTCTAAGCTTCACTTTCCACATCCCTAAAATGGGCAACAAGAACCCCATTCAAACTACTTTGCAAAGCTGTTATGAAAACCATATGGTCACAGTGGAGGGTCTTGTCTGATGGTCACAGCCGTGACATACTCATCCGCCCCCTAGTATGAGGCTCAGGTGCCAGAATAGCCTAAAAATGTTCTTTTAATTAATTAACCACTCTTAGCTTTTCCTTCCAACTCCAAAAACCTGCTTCCTGTGCCTTCTCTCATGGTGGGTAGCCAAACAGTCCCCCATCTTAGGTGAGACGTCTGGATGTCACCCTTCACAATTCCATCTATTCCCCAATGCCTATCCAGGCCTTTCCTGTGACCCACCAATTTAACCTCATAATGACTTCCTTCTCCTCTCTGTCTCCCAGGGTAGCAGGGACACTGCCCTCACCTGCCCCAGTCTCCCATCACCTCCTCACTAGGCTCCCGCCACTCTACTGCCAGAGAACATTTGAAACACCAGTCCCACCATGCCACTCCCTGATTGAAATTCCTACAGTGCTCCTCCATAGTCTTGAGAATTGAGTGACATTTTCCTAGCGTGGAATACAAGTCCTCGCGTGGCCTCTTCCTACCTCATACTTCGCTAAGACCAAACCACTTAGAGATCTAAGCAGATATCTGTGCTTCTCTCTCCTTTAAAAAACTAACTGGTTAGGCATGGTGGCTCACGCTGGTAATTCCAGCACTTTTGGAGGCCAATCACCTGCGGTCAGGAGTTCGAGACCAGCCTGGGCAAAATGGTGAAACCCCATCTCTACTAAAAATACAAAATTAGCTGGGCATGATGGCACGTGCCTGTGATCCCAGCTACTTGGGAGGCTGAGGAAGGAGAATCACTTGAACCTAGGGGTGGAGGTTGCAGTGAGGCGAGATCGCACCATTGCACTCCAGTCTGAGCGACAGAGCAAGACTCTGTCTCAAAAAACAAACAACACACTGTTTATTCTCTTCCACCTGGAATGTCATTTCTTTCCTCACCTTTACCTAATTCACTCACCTGTAAGATTACAGACTCAATAAGCTTGTTCTCTATTTCTGTATAACAACACCTTCCCAAAACTAAATGGTTTAAAATTATTGATTATTACTGTATCTCAAAATTTCACGTGTCAGGAATTCACACAGGGTTCCGCAGAAGTGACTTTGCTTTGCTCAGTGTTGTTTGAAGCTAAACTGTGATGACTCCAAGGGCTGGGGGCTGAAGAGGCAGCTCACTCTCTGTCCACATGGCCTCTCCACGTGGTGACTTGTGCCTCCTCACAGCATGGCAGCCTCAGGATTCTTATGTAACCAGCTTAGGATGTAGCAGCTCAGGTCTCCAAAAGGAAGGACATAGAAACTACCTTGACATATCAGAAATGACAACGGTGCCGCTTTCACTGTACACTATTAGTCAAAGCAGGTCAGTCCGGGCTCAAGGGGAGGGGATACACACCGCATGTCTTGATGGCAGAAGCGTCAAAGAACTTGTGAGCATCACTAATCCATCACTGTCATCATCTCCTGGAGGAAGCCTGGAGTCCACTACTCCCTTCCTGTCTGTTTTCTGATAAAAACAGAATAACAACAAGCAGTGAAAAATATCCCCAAGGAAGTGGGAGCAGTTTTGTTAAATAAAGTGTGCTGGAGTTCATTGGTATGGCACATGCTGTTTGGCACATAATAGGTTCTCAGTAAATCGCAGCTATGATGAGGAGGGTTAGCTCGCATTATTAAAATTAAACTGTGCCTTGTCTGTTTGGTGACTACCTAGCACAGGGAAGCGAACCCATAGGAGGTTTTCCCAAAGTGATGAATACGTGAATGAATGAGTGAGGGAATGAAAGAATGAGTTGTGTGAATGAATAAATGAACAAATAAATGGCTCAAACAAGTGGATGTTTCTACACACAGTCTGATTCGTGATGTGAAGGGATCCAGGCAAACCAAAAAATAACATCTGATTTCCGGCCTGCGTAGTCACTCCAGCTTTAATTACACGTGGGTCATGGCAGGACTCGGGGTTTGGGGGTTCGGGGGAAAACACTTGGCCTCCTGCCACAACCCTCACAATGGAGTAAGGTCTTTATCGCCAGCTGCTGGTCCTCAAGCTTCCAGTGTGGACTCACATCAGCTGTGCCTCTCCCGCCAGCCCCCGCCTCACCGGGAAGGGGCTGGTTTGCAGAATGAGACCCTCTCAAGGCCGAGGGCCTGGGAGTGCTTCCTCTCTGCCCCTAGCTGAACAGCAGCTGGGCTCCCAGCATGGCAGGTGTCTAACAGCCTGCCGCAATCCTGCATAACAGGAAGTGAAAGAGAACACCATATCCAATTGAAACTGCAGCGGAATATGGGCTGCAATGCTTAATTAACCACCCTCAGTCATTTCACAGATTTCTGTTGTTGCCGAAGGAAAAAAAAAAAAAGGAAGGCAGAGTACGTGGAGGACAACAAAGCTGATTCTGGAATGTTCGTTTGTGTTCGTGCTCCCTGCTCCCACAGTCAGCAGCCTGCTGACATAACGCAAAGGGGATGCTCACTTCTGGCTTCAGTTTTTAATGGGTTTCCAAAGGTTGTGTGTGTGTGTGTGTGTGTGTGTGTGTGTGTGTGTTGGGTTTTTTGCCAGAGTCAGGTCTGTGCCATACTCCAAGAACTGCTGCGTGCGTTTGTGTGGGAGGAGGCAGGGGAAGGGGCACGTTGAGTGCACTTGTGCAGTTGTGCCTATACGAGGGAGTTTGTGCAGAGGCATGCAAAACTGTGTACGGGGTTGTGTGGGAGCCTGTGGCTACGGCCACGTGAGAATGAGTGGGTATGTGGGCATTTGCCCATGTATGGCTCGTTTCACCTGTTAAAGATGCACGGGAATGTCTGTGGAATGTTATGGATCTAAGCGGAGCACCAGTATGTATGCCTGGATAGGTATTTCAATAGATGTGTCTTTGCCTGTATTGTTATAGGTGGATATATTTCGGTGAGTGGAAGAAGTATTATTGTTCAAGTGTGTGTGTGTGTGTGTGTGTGTGTGTGCATGAACAGACACATGCACATGTGTGTGTAAGGATAATGGTGTGGCAAATAAATTTGTGAGTCAAGATGAGAAACACTGTACTGCCAAATATATCAAGGACCCACTGAGTAGATGACAGTGAATTTATGCTGTGAAACTATCTGCTACTCGACGGTGGGACCGTGTTTTCAATACCAGGGGACCTCAGCTTCCTTCTCTATCAGAGGATAGTACAGAAGACTTTTCTAAGAAGGTTCCATAGTTTCTCTGGGCTTTACTTTGTATCAGCACCTTGTTTTTCAAATCAAACTTGCCTGTTCATGTAGAGAGACTTGAGGGTCTTTGGAATACTAGAAAATCCAAAGGATTTTTTAAAATCAAAAAAAGAGTTTAAAAAGTATTTTTAAAAAAAACAACCAGCTACTGCTTATTAAGGGCTTACGAGCTGGCCGGTGTCACCCCAGACGCCTGGCAGTATTGATCTTATTTGAGCTCTCCATAACCTTATTGGGTAGGAAGTGTTATCATCTCCTCTGTAAACTGAAGTAGCCAGTGGGAGGTAGGGCCAGGGTTTGAATACACACTGATGAGCTGTAGAACCCAAATTCCACTGAGTCATCGTCCCTAACTATGGGGGCAGAGATGGTGTGCCTTTGGCTCAGGCAGTTGTGCACTGGGAATAATCTGTCGCATTGCCGTTAGGAACAGCGGTCCCTTCTGTGAGCATCAGGACTGCTCCTGGAAAGAATCCCAGTGCGGACCTCAGTGTGCGCTGGTCATTTTGGGGAGGTCACCTCCCACCTTCCTGCAGGATGTCGCTGCTCTCACCTGGTGGTGAGTCACACAGTGCCCTCTGGCCTTGCAGAATCCAGGTCTTGAGCAGCACATTTTCAGGATTTCAGGGTGGTTTGGTAGTAATGGATCCCCCTCCCTGAAGGCCACCAGAGTCACGCCAGTGAACTTACAAAAGCAACATCCGGAATCCCACTCCCAGAAATTCGGATTCGATGGTTCTAGAGAGGAGTCAGGAGCTTACATTGTACATAAGCCTCCCCTGCTCCCCATACCTAGGGGACTCTGACGGAGGTGTCCAAGGACCAGACTTTCAGGAAAACTGCTGTCCGTATTTTCCAGCTGCACAGCTTAGGTATTCTCTTCCCTAAACCTAAAGGAGCTATCAAGAAGGAAGCCATAATTCTAGGTCCAAGGCCACTCGTGGCTAAACAGTGCCCAGAATGGACCTAAAGAAAGTGGGGCCACTATATTTCTCCAGAGTTCAATCTGCACTGACAGGCAGTATTTCTTTAAAAGCTGCTGGGGAGAGGCGCAGACAAATGCCCATGTGAAGCCAGGCATCCCTCAAGGAATTTAAATGGGTCAGGAACTCTTAAAGAATTTAAATGAGCATGAAATAGGTATGGAAGGTTTTCTGGGCCAATATGCAAGCCAAATAGTAAATAACTATTTTCAGCACCGAGTTTGGTTGGCAAATTTGCATATACATGTGATGCTGTACGTTTCTATTTTTACCACGTAAATCTGCAATCTGTAAAGAGAGCTGCGTGCCTTCGTGGAAATCCGGGCTTGGACTGTTGGCTGGGGAGGAGCTGATTTTCCGTCTGGCTGGACCCAGAGTTCCATATTTTTAACGAGTCCAGGTGAGAGCTGAGAGACGAGCGGAAGAGGCAGGGGGCACACTTGAAGTTTGTTCTCAGGTTGAGCCCTCCTGATGCCAAGATTTCCCCCAAAGCAAAGCGTTCGTGCCTGAAAAACAGAAGTTAAAGTGGAAAGTTTGACATTTTCCTGTGACGCCAGCCTTGCACGGTTGGAAACAGCTTCCCAACCTTTCTTAAAAAGCCACCCTCGTTTTATGACTAACCTTATTCTTATTGATGATTATACCATTGGGAGGATCATGATGATTGTCAAAATGTGAGAAAAGCACTGGCAGACACCTGCAGAACTAGAAGTACCCCTGCTTTTTGTCCTGGTGCCCTTTGACGTTAGGCAATGAACTAGATGTCCACAATGAGCTAGATGCAAAGGTTTGGGGTACACTTTTGGATGCCTTACTTTAGGTCCAGCATATAGTTGCCACTTAAGTGTTTTGTAATTACCCGGTGCAGCCCGCGAAGGGGTGATGTTGCCGAGTGAATCGGGCGTTTGCCTTTGGATCACGTGGAAGCAGTACACATCCTTCACCTTTTCTTGCTCCTAGAATGCATACAGTGAAAAGAAGGAACTGCATCGTCTTTCATACCAAGATCTTCGTGCCAAAGGGAGTTCTGCTGGGGTAGAAGGCAGATGGATGCGGTTTGCCATAGCTCATTTGCTTTAAGCTCCTAGGCTCAAAGCTTGCGGAGGGGTCAGTGGTGTTCTGCTAAGTCGCGACAATACCAGCAATTTCTAGCACAAATATCAGGAGATTAACTTCATTAAAATACCTTGTAGTTGAGGAGCATGGTAGGTGTACATCTGCACTCAGAGAACCGTTGCGCTGCCATCATTACTATGGGGCTTTCTTTTTGAGGAGGAAGAGATGCAGGGGGTGGATTATGGTTTCACTTAAATGGAAGGTGAGTGAAGCAGAAGAGCTCCCCAGCCACCCCGTGCAGGAGAGGCTGGCACTTCTGTTTGAGGACGGGCCAAGCAGCTTGGTGAAAGTTCAGGTGCATCTGCCCAAGGTCTCTAGCGGTAGTGCCCGTGCCAAAGCAGTCTGCAGATTCCGTGTGGCCTGTGCTTGGTTCTCAGACACTTTCGTTTTCAGAAGATTAGTTCCTTTGTCAGAGCTAACCCAGAGTCTGCAATGATTGCTGAGCAATTGGTTATGGCGACACTACCATATTTGGACAATTTTCAGAAACTACCTAAGATTTTTGTGACAGCTTCAAAGACATGCAAAATGTTTTTTAAGAGATATTTTTTAACAGTTGTTTAAAAGTTTGTGATTCTCTTTCTTTTAGTCATCAGAAAATCATATAGGTGACTTAAAGACAATGGAAGTAGAACTTTGGAACCATAAATTAAGCTTTTGGGGATCTTTTAAAAATCCAATGACTTATGCTTACACTGCTCTAGAGTAAAGAGAAATTTTTACCTATTTTAAAAAGCTCTTAAAAAGAATATATTGTAAATTCCAGCCCAAACTTTCTGGAATGTACTTAACGTGAACTGTGAAGCAGTTTCATATGTCTCACGTAACATGACATGTTTTCTAGAAAGATTGTTTTCTTTGTTCATCATTGAGTTTAAAAATTATTATCTTACACAAACCCCGTCCATCCATCCGTCCATCTGCTGACGCCATAAACATAAACATTCACAGTCCCTGGTACTATGCTGGTTACAGTTACCAGAGATACAAAGATGAATCAGAAACATTCCCTATTCCCCACCCTCAAGGAGCTCAGAATCTAGTTCAATAGACCCTCGGCAGGTGCAGGTTTAACATTTGTGGTTTTGACTCTTCATGAGTAACCCAAACATTTGTGACTTCATAACTTGTCATTTTTGCTGCTTCGTGGGTTTGAAAGATGCCTTCAATGAAACTCATAAGCAAGAAGGACCCTTTGAATTAATGAATGGGTTTAGCTGACAGCCCATGGTCCACCCTGAGATCAGCTTTGTAATTCTGCACCCGAAATCTCTCTCATCTCTAATAAAATCCTGTTTAAGGGGGTATAATAAATGCCCAAATGAAACCACCTGCCAATGCTATTTATTGAACTAAAGAGAAAGTAAAGAGCTCTACTTCCAATTTTGATGGGAGGCATCATATGACAAACTGATACCGAGTAATTTGAGAATTTGCACACAAGCTCCTCACTAATATCAAAGGTCTTTGGCTGAACAGAGTTGAGTTCATTCTGTTACCATAGTCTTTGTGGAAGTGATGACCTTGGGGCCGATTATAAATATTCCTGGGACTTTAAGCTGCAGGATCTCTCTCACTTAAAGACTCAGGTCACCTTAAAGATTCAGGCTCCCACTCTTTGGCAATACCATTGGTATCCTGCTTTTAGAGGAGAGATACCTTAGTGCCCACATCACTGACACTACATCCATGGTTATCCCAGTTCTGCTGCTTTTATGATCACAAAGTTAAGAGAGAAATTAATCTGCCCACCTCCTAACAGTTTTCTCATCTCCTCTCCCAAGGAACTTCCTTCATGACTGGGTCGTGGATATTTACAAAATAGCACTCGGAGTCTCCATTCCACTTTGAAAACACTGGTGTCCCCAGGTTAGACAGACGACTTTTTGCTTCCTCATTGGCATTTCTAGGACTCGAGAGTAGGATTTGTCCTGCTGTACTGCTGGAATAGTTTTATTCCAGTATTCCAAGCAGTAAGTGTATGCTATCTTTTTTTTTTCTTTCAATCTTTTTACCTTCAGACCCCAGACACCAGGACTCTGTTGGATTGTTCCATATCAGAGTATCGTGGCCGGGCGCGGTGGCTCACGTCTGTAATCCCAGCACTTTGGGAGGCCGAGGCGGGTGGATCACGAGGTCAAGAGATCGAGATCATCCTGGTCAACACGGTGAAACCCCGTCTCTACTAAAAATACAAAAAATTAGCTGGGCACGGTGGCGCGTGCCTGTAATCCCAGCTACTCAGGAGGCTGAGGCCGGAGAATTGCCTGAACCCAGGAGGCAGAGGTTGCGGTGAGCCGAGATCGCGCCATTGCACTCCAGCCTGGGTAACAAGAGCGAAACTCCGTCTCAAAAAAAAAAAAAGAAAAAAAAAATGTATCGTGTGGCGAGACTGCACACCAGTATCCTCAGTGTGGCCCTTCCTAGCCACACACGGAAATGCAAGGTTCTACAATTCATACCTTAGTTTAGGGGAGAGAGTGTGCTGTAGGTGGAAAGGATTGTAATGGAGTTTTTCAAAAGCAGTTTGGGAGGCCAAGGCAGGCAGATCACGAGGTCAAGAGATTGAGTCCATCCTGGCCAACATGGCGAAGCCCTGTCTCTACTAAAAATACAAAAATTAGCTGGGCATAGTGGTGCGTGCCTGTAGTCCCAGACACTTGGGAGGCTGAGGTGGGAAGATCGCTTGAACCCAGGAGGTGGAGGTTGCAGTGAGCTGAGATCGCTCCACTGCACTCCAGTCTGGCAACAGAGAAGACCCTGTCTCAAAAAAAAAAAAATAGTTTAAAAGAGTGAGCACTCCCAATGTGCTTGAGATGGGATCTCATATACAAACAACTGAATGACAAATCTCTTTTCAAGAATACAGCTCACTTTGCTTAAAGCCAGGTTCACCTTAAATATTTGGTATTAAGTGCCCTACGGCTCTCCTTCTTATTTGTGACAACCTCTGACCTCTTTTATTAAATCGTAGATTGTATTTTCTCTTTTAGGGGCTTCCTTTCATCTTTCACAATCATCCCTCTGGACTTTGCGATTAGCTGCAACATTTACCTAATACCCTTTGCTGATTAGCCTCCGTGTTCCTCTTCTTTTTTCTTTTTATATATTGAAATTATTCACTAAATGTATGTGCAAAAATGAGAAAAGGTCTGGGCACATCTTCCGTCCAGCCTCCTATCTTCCACTTCCTCCTTGTAGTAACCTCTGGATAATCATTCATCCTCATTTGTCTTCATCTCTTCTTCCTCTCTGCTCTTTCTTTTTCTCTTTCTTTCTTTTTTTTTTTTTTTTTACAATTTTTTTTTTATGTAAAGACAGAGTTTCACCATGTTGGTCAGGCTGGTCTTGAACTCCTGACCTCAGGTGATCCGCCCACTTTGGCCTCCAAAGTGTTTGGATTACAGGCGTGAGCCACCACGCCCGGCTCTTTCTTTTTCTCTCTTTTTCTCCCTGTCTCTTGCTGCTTTTTGACCTGCCTTTATCCTTGTTGCTTCCCCTCCCATTCTAATCTGGGAGGCACTCCTTTCTCAGGGTTGGGAGTGGTAATCACTAGACTGCTTTGACACTGGATCAAGGAAGAGGGAAATTAAATGTTTGTCAATTCATACTCAGTAAAGAATCGGCAGCGGAGTCCTTGAAAACACTCCCAGGCTATCTTAGGTGCGGTACCTTAGGAATAGCATGTGAGATGGTGATTCCTGGTGAGCAGTGCAGTGACGGAGAAGTTGGGATAGGAGCTCGTAGTGCAGGGGCTGGACAAGACAGTGGATAGAGATGTGGGTTCAGCCGACGTCGAGCCTCAGGCTGAGCCCACAGGGGCCCTGAAGTGTGAATAGCACTGCAGCACCCCAGAGACAAGAAATCTCTATTTTAAGCCACCCAGTTCTTGTCCCTTGGTTCAAACAGCCCTAGGACAGTAATAAGACACATTTGCAAGAGAGCCCCCATGGTGGGACAGTGAGTTTTGGTGGTAGCCCCCCCAGGCTGGCCTGTGCATACAGGTTGTGTTGCAGAATCAGAGGGGTTCTAATACTTCTAAATTTTAACCTGGACTTCAAATAGTTGTGAGCATGTATTTGCCAAAAGAGAAGGATCGAGGGTATGTTTTAACAGTTCCTTAGTTGGATTTGCACTTTTCAAAACTTGGACTCCAGCTATACTCTTGATCCAGTCCCCACAAATGTTGAGGTGAGTCTGCCCCAGACCTCTCTTCTCCCAGGATTTACACAAAACTGGGTTTATCAAAAAAGTCCCAATTATAAAGTGACTTCTGCTGCAAACCCGCTTAAGCAACATGTGCAGCTGGCTTAACCTTTTCTGGATTTTCCTAAATGTAATTTTTTCCCTTCTCAAAGATAGCTGAAAATCACTTCTGGTTAGTAGAGCAGCTTATCGGGCTGATGGTCTTCCTGTTTCCTTACCTGCTGTGGCCTCACGTCCTCATCAGAAGAACCACTGGGCTGTGGAGCCTGTGACAGGGGCAGCAGAAAACATGCTTCAGATCAAAGCGTCAAGAACACATCCATTGCCCGCAAACTGTGTCCCCGACGAGCCCCGTATTTATAACATTTTCCAAATCAGTGTAATTTAGATGGCTTTTTATGAAGAATAGGCTGGAATTTCCCCTAATCATCAAGTGCTCTGCCACAGCTCTGGGGCAGTTATTTTAAAAACAATAAGCAGGTTGTTAAAAAAAAAAAAAAAAAAAAAAAAAGATGAAGTCCTATTTGAATGAAGCTCAAGCTTCAAGGTCAAGGTATAAGAGAACCCCTGTAGGCACCATGCTATTAGGAGAGGCACTGGCCACGGTCCTTGCCCTCCAAGGGGTCACTCTTTAGTACAGTCAGATCTGAACCACTTACAGGGGTGATGGGTCTGTGCTTGAATGTCCCTCTTTCCAGCTTCGTCACCCTGCAGCCCAGGATCCACCTGCAGTGGGCGCCTCTGTTCTCTCCTGGCCTGTGCTCCCCTCTTCAGCCTCTTCCCTAGAACCCATTCCCCACAGCTACTCAGAAAGCAAGTCCATGGAGTGTGCGTTCATGGGACGGAATGCAAGTCAGAGCCACTAACCTTTACGTGTCCGTTAATAGAAGTGAAACCTTCTTGTAACTTTCTGCCCCATTTCTTCTTCATCCCAGGCTGGTATTGGTCTCATTCCCACTTCCCAAAAGAGGACAGTGAGGCTCAAGGAGGCCACAGTGACCCAGCCAGAAACAATGGAGAGATGACTAGGACCCCAGGTGCATGGATCGGGGTGAGAATGAGGGGGTGGAGAGGGAAGACGCAGCTTTCTACCATTTTCTATGTGCGTGACCTTACAGAAGTCATCTGACCCTGCCAAGCCACTGGTTCCTGTCTATAAAATGATGACAGGGCTCCCTCCGGAGCAGTGGGAGGTGAGAATTGAATGATAAAATATATTCAGAATGTTCAGCATATTCTCCCAGAAAATAGGAAGCATGCTGTATCCTATATATGTATATTTGAGGGGTGGAGCAAGATTCCAAACTCTGAATTCCTCCTCCTCCAGCTCACAACTTCTCCACGGCCCCATTCCCCGGGAACCTGGTGTACCACCTACTTCCATATTAACAGATACTGTCAGTAGGCTGTGCCTTTGCCCCGAAGATTGAGCATCAGGCAAAGGGACAGACATGTAGGGGCCGGCAGGCAGGAAGGCAGGGAGCCATCTCTTGTCCCCCTGTCAGGGTGGGTCCTTGTTTGGGTGGCTCGACAGGCTTCCTGACTACGCAAATCACACCGAGAGCAAGGCTTGGTTTCTGAAACTGCTAGGGCCTTCTACCCACAAAACCCCAAACCCGGCGCTCACAGAGGCTAGAAACAGCTCTTGCGCTTTCAGACACAGAAAAAGCGATACCTCAAGGAGGCGTCTTAATTCCAAAAGCTCACTTTGAAAGTCAAGGGCCTCTCCGTTCTGAACACAAGAGAGAAAACGGTGCTTAGGTCGGAGAATGACTTGACGGAGAAGCAAGCTGCAGGCTTTGCAGGAGGGAAAACAGACATCTTGGAAAGAGATCGTGTTTATTTCTTTTTCCTCTCTGTCCTGGCAAGCCACAGGGATTTCAATTCTGGAAGAAAGACGGCATTGATTTTTTAAATCTGCAGTTTTTAAGCATGGTATTTATTTTCATCCAAGTAACAGAAAAGTCGTGAAGATGCAACTAGAGATTGCTAAAGGTTCACTTTCCCCCTGAAAGGTTGCCATCTAACTTGCCCATCTTGGGCAAAGAATGGCTGTCAGCTGGTGTCCGGTGTCTCAAGACTGAACTTGCAGAGAGCAGCACCTGGATGACTCAGTCTAGTCCTAATTAGACAGCTGTGTCCTGTTGAAAGGAAAGAAGAAAACTTTCATTCACTTAGTACAGTTTTATAGTGTTTGCAATCCCAGGGGCACTGATTAAAATGCAATTTTCCAGGCCCTCCCTTATAGAGATTTCAAATCAGTGGCACTGGGCAGAGCCTAGGAACCTGCATTCTTAACAGATGCCCCCCACCTCAACTCCCAGGCGATTCCCAAGTGTGGCGTTCCCCAGACCACACTTTAGGAGGCACAGATACAGTGCCCCCTAAAGACCGGACACCCTAGGAGATGCTTCTCCTCACTTGCAGATTCTTGGCTTGGGCAACTGTCATATTCATACACATAAGTCTTATTACGGAGAAGTTGTCTCAAATTTTATAGATGGAGATGTAGAAGCTTGTGGGGATTACGTAACTCCCTCCAGGTCACATAGAGAGAAGGGGGTAGTTTGACTAGTATCTGTACAATTCCTAAAGCCGCTCACTATTTCATCTCCCTGACAAATGTAGGTGGCTCCCTTTCCTCCTCTGTTAGCAGATACAATGGTAATAGAATGACTCTCAGAGGGTTAAATGAGATAATATGAAGTTTAGCATATGACAGTGCTGATATTCAACAATTTATAACCTACAAATGCAGCCATTCGACATAGGTTGACCTCAGCATTGAAAGCGTGTGCTACAGCCCTGGAACAAAGTCATAGCTCCGTAAGTGTCAGACATGATTGGAAACTATTGTGGGTAGAATGGGCATGCCCCCAAAAAAACCATACTGACGTCCTTCCTCCTGGTACCCAGGTATGTGAGTTCCCTTGGAAATGGGGTCTTTGCAGGTGTAATCAGGTTAAGATGAGGTTACAGTGAATTGCGGGGGTCCTAGATTCAATGACTGATGTCTGTCTAAGGAGCATTTTGGGAGGCTGAAGCAGGAGGATCGCTTTGCCTGAGCAGGTTGAGGTTACAGTGAGCCATGATTGCACTGTTACTCTCCAGCCTGGGTGACAGCGAGACTGGACTCAAAAAAGTAATAAAATTTAAAATTAAAACAAGAGAGAGATTTAGATACACAGACACACAGAAGAGAGAACACCATGAGACATCAGAACAGAGATTGGAGTGATACAGCCAGAAGCCTGGGTATGTCAAGGATTGCCTGCCAACACCAGATGTGGGAAGAGGCAGAGAAGGATCCTCCCCTGGCCCCATGAAGGAAGCACAGCCCTGCGGACACCTTGATGTTAGACTTCTGGCCTCTAGATCCGTGGGGAGAATGAATTTCTGTGGTTCTAGGCCACACAGTTTCTGATGATTTATTAGGCACTCCCAGGAAACGAACACGGAAGCTTTATCCCTTTCATCGTCAATGTCAGCATCACCGTCACCACCGCGACCACCCTTTCGCAGAGTGCAAGATACGGCTTCTGCACTCCGATCCCGGTACAGTGACCTCTGACCGGCGCTGACGGTGATGTCAAAGTCGCTCAGTCCCAACCCAGTCCTTCACTTACAATACCCAACTCAGACTGGTTTGGTTTCCACCCAAATTTTAAAAGTTTGTTTTGTGTTTCACACACATTTGTGCCTCTGATGCTTTCCCAAGTTCCTTCCAGCTTGCGTAATGGAGCCGTCTCCCCAGGGAAATGTTTCAAGAGACAGAAAGACAGAAAAATGGTGGCCGCAGAATGCTGGGTACATATTAGCTCCTTTCATAATCTTCCTTTCTTGGATGACAGATTTGTGGTGGGGCCCCCAAGTCCCAAGGAGGCCTGCTGCAAACATTTATTTGGACCAGTCTAAAGGGTCAGGGACCTGCTATATAAAAAGCCCCAAAATGCATACTGTTCGGATAAGACTTGCAGGCTGACACAAAACCTTCAGGGTGGAGTCTGTGGCCTGCTCCAAATCTATTTTCAATCAATACAAGGTTTTCAATGACCTCTCTTTCAATTTCTGCACAGAAGAGATACTTCACTGTGGTTGTCCTCTTGCCTTTCCTCTCATCAAAAATGGAAGTAAAACATCATGAGGCTGTCTTTTGTTCATTCATCGACCTTATTTTCCAAATAAAAAAGTAGCATGTATTGCAAATTAAATAGTAGCTTTGGCTGGGCATGTTGGCTCACGCCTGTAATCCCAGCACTTTGGGATGCCAAGGCGGGTGGATCACCTGAGGTCAGGAGTTCGAGATCAGCCTGACCAACATGGCAAAACCCCATCTTTACTAAAAATACAAAAATTAGCCAGGCATGGTGGCACATACCTGTAATCTTAGCTACTTGGGAGGCGGAGGCAGGAGAATCACTTGAACCCAGGAGGTGGAGGTTGCAGTGAGCTGAGATTGTGCCATTGCATTCCAGCCTGGGCAACAGAGCGAGACTCTATCTCAAAAAAAAAAAAAAAAAAAAAAGCAGACATGAAGTACCTGGAACCCAGCTGGATCCTACAGAACTCCAGGTATGGCAGAGAGAATATTAGTCCCTCAAAGATAGCCACGTCCCAATCCCTAGAACCTGTGAATATGCTATATTACATGGGAATTGCAAGGGGAAATTCAAGCTACAGATGGAATTAAGGTTGCTAATCAGCTGAAGTTAAAATAAAGACATTACCCTCGATTATCTGGGCGTTCATAATATAATCACAAGAGTTCTTTACAGTGGGAAAAGGAGGGAGAGGAGGTCAGAGTGAAACAGCGTGAGAAGAACTTCACCTGCCGTTCCTGGCTTTGAAGACAGGGGAAGGAGCCAAAAGCCAAGGAATGCTACAGCCTCTAGAAGCTGGAAAAGGCAAGGAAACAGATTCTCCCTCATGGCCTGCAGAAGGAACACAGCCCTGCAGACCCTTTGATTTTTAACCCAGTGAGACTTATTTGTGCATCTGACTTCTAGAACTGAAACACAAATTTGTGTTGATTTAAGCCACCAAGTTTGGGTCATTCGTTACAGCAGCAAATGGGACTTTAACGCAGCATGATAAAATGGAGCATGGGTTCACGTGGCAGCAATGAGAAGTCTAACATCCACTTTAAATGTGCTTTTCCAGTCTTAGAACTTCTCTTTCCCAGCACTTTCTCAGCCCAGAGATTAGATAAATGCTCTTACCTATGCAGAAGCTGGTGGGTTGCATTGCGCCTTAACTGGGGTTAGGGACAGAGGAGGTTCCCTAGGGTTTGAAAGCAGGGATCAGGAAGCAGAGAGTAGTGGGGGATTCCCTGAGGGATTCCCTGAGGGTCTGCCTAAATGTATCTTAGGCCCCCAGCAAAACAATGACACCACAAAACAAAACAAGAATTCCAACTTGGGTGAATTTCCCCACATTGTATTATCAATACCTTCAGCAGGATGTTATTTTAACATACTTCTTACTTCCGTATTTTATCATTTAGAATTTAGACACCTTTTGGATTGCATGAAATGCAGAAGAGGGGGGAGAAAATAAACTCTTCTAAGTTTAGCGTCTCGGTTCAGGCTTTGGCAAGGGGTCAGTCAGGCAAAAGCCAATTACCAGGAGTTGGCAAACAGGTGCCAAGACCAAAGGAAGCAGATCAAAGTGGAGGGCAGCAGGGAAAAATATTGGGTGCTCCTCTCTTTACTGACTTGTGGGTGGTGGGTAGGGAGAAGTTGTGTTGGGGTGTTTAAAAACACATGGTTGTGAGGAAAGAATGAATGGATAAATGAATGAATGAATGGCTTTAACTCAGAGTATTTGCTCTTGGTGTGTTTTGGGGTCTTCTCTGAAGGTTATAACCCTTCCCAGGTTTACGCCAAACCTGAGGAAGTTCAGAGACAGGTGTGGCCGCGTGGTCACGAATGAAAGTTGTCCTACTTTGGGCATCCGCATGGAGCGGCGCTGTGGTCTAGTTCTGAGCAAGTCGGTGTGCAGAGATGAAAGTTCCCACCGCCCCTCCACTGATGTCTTTGGCCGTGGAGTCACACGCATGGGGGCCTCCAGGGGGCTGGTAGTCCGGGAGCAGGAGACCCGCCCCGGCCTGAGCCTGTTACTCTTGGGCCGGTACTAAAGGGGGCTTAGGTTTCTGCACTTTTCATGTGGTGACTTTCAAAATCGGAATCCACTTGAAGTGGTTTGGGTTTTTCTCTTCTCCGCCTGGTGTTTGCTGTAGAGAAACACCTTCAAACACAGAGAGTGCTGCTCAACGCCTCTGTCTCCGAGCGCGTTCAGAGGAACCAGAGACGCCACATCAAGCTGAACGTTTTCATCACAGACACACTGGTGGGGGCCCCCGCCTGCTGCCCACTAGGCAAAGGTTTTCTTTTACCCCCATTTACGTCCCCCCGACCCAGTATTGGCTCACATGTGCCGGTCGCTAGGAGAACAAACTACCCTTGTTTGTCTGAATGGACCTCCTTAGACAATTTGGAGGCCTAGCAGGTGGAAAAATCCCTCCTTGACCTCATATCCTGTGTGGACCCCTGTTTCGCTGTTGGAATCTGCGGGGGAGCCAGAGGGGTGGGGGAGATTTTCACTCCTTATGCTCCTACTGCAGGTAGCACCTTCCTCCTCATCACCTCCCTCATGGTGCCACCAAGCTCCATATTCTCCCTTTTATATGGTGTTTGAAAGAAAACACTGACTAAGCAAGAAAGAAACCTGGAGAGATGTCTCAACTCACCCACAGAGACATCCCATCATGCTCCAAATCTTGTTTAGAACAGCGTACCCATTCCTTAGCAATAGAGGTGGATATTGATAGTTAATCATCAATTTCCACAGTCTTTGTCAATATCAACAGACTTGCAGGTGAGAGAGAAAATAAGCAATTGAGGGGTCGTGGATATTATTTTAAGGCTTGGATTACCCAGAGGCTGTGACAGTCTACTCATGCGTACTTACAGAGGACAGAGAAATTTTAGAGAGTAGGTAATTCAGCCTCCTTATTTTGCAGCTAAACGAATTCCATCCAGAAAGTTTTACATGACTTGCTCAAGGTTACTGCACATTTGTGTAGCTGCACGGAATGGCCTTATTTGTATTATGAGATTTAAGGGTATTTACATACATTGGGAGACTGGGAAATTTTATTTAGTAGTAACCCATAGAGGATATGGGCCTTGTGAGGTCTATTGTCTCCTGTTTGTAAAAGGGGAAGAGGGATCTAGGACCTTAGCATGCGGAAAAAAAAAAAAAAAAAAACACAAAGCAAACAAAAAAAAACTTTGATCATGTTTGGCTGAGTGCAGTGGCTCACAACTGTAATCCCAGTGCTTTGGGAGGCCAAGGCAGGCGGATCATGACGTCAGGAGTTTGAGACCAGCCTGACCAACATGGTAAAACCCCGTCTCCACTAAAAATACAAAAATTAGCCTGGCGTGGTGGCGAGCACCTGTAATCCCAGCTACTCAGGAGGCTGAGGCAGGAGAATCACAAGAACCTGGAAGGCGGAGGTTGCAGTGAGCCGAGATCACCCCACTGCATTCCAGCCTGGGAGACAGAGCCAGACTCTGTCTAAAAAAAAAATAAAATTTCGCCATGTTTTTGTACTCACAAATTAGAGAGAGAAGAAGAGAGAGAGAGAGAGAGTCTGTGTGTGTGTCTCTCTATGTATAGGGTACTGGTCAGAGCATGGTGACCTCCCAAGCCATGCTGCTTAGATGCACTCAGTGAATACAACAAGAAGAGGTCTCCTTCCAAGCCTGGGCTTCAGCCTACACACACCAGAGCCAGTGGGAGCTGTCTCCATCCTCCTCCTTCCTACCGTCACCAGTGTATGTACTTCCTTAGAGATGGTTGGGCTGGAAAGTCACTGCATTTAGATTTGGGATTATTACTGGAAACAAGCCAGCCCTTCCTAAGGCAATGGTGGGGCTAAGACCAAAGCTTTCCCTTGGTAGCTTACCTATAAATCAGAGGAGCAGAGAGGTGATGGATGCCAGCCCCTTGCTTTCACATGGGGAAACTAAGCTGCAGAGACTGGGTTGAGTGCTTCAAGGTCTCATAAGCTCAGATCGGGAGCCAGGATTCCCAGCTTTGCATCTGCTCCCCTTCCTCCATGCCACACGTGCTCCTCTGCCCTTGGCCACATCTTGACTGCAAGCCTTGCTCTTTTACTTTGGGTTCTCAAGAAATATATCACACACAACCACCCACTATCTCAAGCCAGCCAAGAGAAAGCCCTTTGCAGCCATCAGTCCAGCACACAATAGAACTTATGCACTAGGATGCTTTTTTAAAGGGGTACCCTCTGTGGAAGCTGGCTGCGGAAGGGATCTGCTTTTCAGGGGCTTCCTCTGTCTCTTCTGTCCCAAAGCTGCATGATCCCTGATCTTCTAGGCCCTTCACCTCCTTCCACCCACCCTGATAAGAGTTAGCTTGGAAACTTGAAATCCCATAAGCATGCAGGATGAAAATAACAGGATTGCAGGAAAAACCCATAAGCCTTTCAGAGCTGTGGTCTTCTCTGGAATGAAACCAATGCATTCATTTCTTGAGAAATGAATGGGCCAGGTTCATCTCCATGGCTTGCTTCTAGATTTGGGATTTTATGGAAGCATGCAAGATCTTGCTTAGGTGGCGATGAAGCTAGGCCAAACCTCTCTCTTAGAGGCTTGTCTATAAAATAGAAAGTAGGTCCGTGGAGGTCGGAGTTCGTTACATCCCTCTGCTTCCTTTTCTGGTGTTGCTACACCTCACCCCTCACTCAGTGTGATTTGCATGAAAGGAAGTCTGAGAGGCAGGGACAGCCCCCGACCTTGAAGTCACAGGCCACAGAGAAGGAAGATGAGCCAAAACCAGAATAATTATCATTCTGCTCCTGCCCTTGAAGTTCACCGGAGTTTCAGATCAGCCATATTCTTCACCATGACCTTATTTCTGCATGGGGAACCTCAAGATGCCATTAATCACAACTTAGCTTTTTTTTTTTAAGCTTGGCGACAAAACAGGGGTGTTGGCTCATTTGGGATGGGAGCTGTGGTTCAAGGCTCTGTCTACCCCCATGCACACCTCCAATCACCAGAGAGAGAGAGAGAAAGAGATGTAAAATCTTGTTCCTGACTGAGAAGGGCTCTATGGCCATGGTGACATCTGTAAACCTAGAGGCTGGAGGTGCGACCATGTGTGAGCCATTAGGGGCACTGAGCGAGAAGAGGAAGGTATAACTCCCTCGGGTTCCCAGAGCCAAGCTGGAGAAGCACATCACCACCGCTGGAGGTCACTCCTTTGCTAAACAGTCCCTAGATTGCATCCAGCTTCCATTCCACACTGGACTCCGATTTCAGTTCTCTAAGGCAAACAGCAAGACATCTTGGGTGCTAAACAGTCTCAGTAAGCCCTGAGACTAAGTGACCAACACAGAGACAGGTCCCAGGGTTACAAGACATTAAAGTTGCTTTCCATGAAGATTTGGGCATAAAGAAAAGGAAGAAATATTGGAAACTAGCAAATGTCAAACACCTACTGTGAGCGAGCCAGCACTCAGGAGCTTTTATCCCTTAATTCTCACCCTCCTAAGAGGTCCTAATCATTACTCCCATTTATCAGGCAAAGAAACAGAGGTGCAAAAGAGTGAAATGGCTTGCCCAGGGTTATACCACTGGTAAGTCATAGGGAAGAATTCCAAACGGGCATCTGACAACGTGGCTTTTGTGCATAATGTTGGCTGCCCCAGGTGGCCGGCAGCACGGTGGGAATTTATTTCTTGGGACTGGGGTCCTCATTTGAAATTGATGCATGGAGTTGGTGTGCTCCCTGTTGTCATGGCTCTTGGGTAGTTTGGTTTCTCTCAGCTGAGAGTTTTGGCTAATTCGTTCTTCCAGTTCTTTTCATTTAGCTGAGCAATGCCATTATTTCTTCCTTCATTTGTAAACAACTCTATGTCTGTCGTAGCAAAATCTGTTGTCCTAGTTTGACTATAGAACTGTGGCTCCTGAGGGAAAAGGTGATCACGATTGCTAACGTATATTATGTTCCAGCCTTGCGTGCTTACTATGCACTGTCTGAATTCACTTTCACAATAATTCTAACAGGCTAGTGCCATCATTCTTATTCCCATTTGACAGATGAGGAAATTGAGGTCTAGAGAGGTGAAGTGACTTACTCAAAATCCTGCAGCCAGGGGCAACAGATGCAGCATATGAACACAGGTTTCCTACATGCCCACGATTGTAATCCTCAGGCTGAGACGACTACATTTTTCTTGAATGGGATGGGTACAGTTATGCTCAATTCCAGTGTTTGCTGGGGAGACGGGGTGGCTGATTTCTAGTCCAGGGCTGGGAAGCTCATGTTTACACCCATGGTCATGGAGGGCATGACAGATGCAACAGGGCGGCTCTGCTGGCCACGTTGTTGTCCTTGGGATTTATTGTTTGGGTCAAAACAGCAAGATGTTCAGTGAGAGTTCAGAGACCCAGCTCCCCTACAGGGAAGGATGTGACTCAGTGCCACCTGGACAGTTCTGCCAGTAACTGAGGTGTGATTAAGTCCCACAAGCCAGAGAACCAGGGGAAAGGCGTGCCCCCGCCCACACTCCCAGGCACCTGAGAACAGGCCAGGTGGAGTATTCCCCACCCCACCCATCCTCACTCCCACCTCCTCGTCTTAGTGGAAAGAAATAATCTGTCACTTAGGAAGCTCCCTCCAGACCCTTGTCCCCTGGCCTCATCATGAACATCTACTGGGCACATGCACGCTGCACTCTGTGTGCAGTCCCCTTAGTCCTGACAACACAATTGAAGCAGGTGCTTACCTTAATCCCATTTCATAGAAGAGGAGGTAGAGGCTCACAAAGATTCAGTGGCTTGCCCAAAAGACTGAAGAAGTCTCTCCATATCATACCACCTGGTTCATCCCTGGGGTAGTGCCACTGCACTGTCCCCCACCATACATGCCAGCTGACTGGCCACAAGCCATTCTGCCCACTTGTCCATCTGTGTATCATCACACTTGGTACTTGGCCCTAGAACAACAGACCCGCATCAGCGTGCAGAGGGGATTCCTCTAATCCACTGGCCCGTTCACCCCTTTCTCCTACCACACACTTACACATGCACCCCTAAAACAATCTGCAGAGCTCACACTTTCTGTGTATCTCCTCTCCTCCTTGTTCTGGATCGTAAGTCCTGAGCAGAAACAATGTGAACCACTTTCAGGCTGGCAGATCGAAGTACAGGTGCTAGCTGGACCCTCCAAAGAATGGTTTTCATAATGGGCGTAATACCCTGCTACATCCAAGATGGCAGCTGTTTCATCAGTGTGCGTCTGTCTTCATGGGCAGAACTTCCACACTGATCCATGGTGACCTGTAACTTCAGCAAAATTGACCTTTGTTGTTTTAGGCTTCTGAGATGTTGGGGGTCTTTTGGCCTATCTTGACTCTACGTTGTGTGACATGGATAAACGATTATGACTTAGGAGGGATTCTAAGCCCAGTAGTGGAGACAGAGGGTAGATAACTATGGTAACTCATTCACTCAGCAAGCATTTATTGAGAGCCGCCATGTGCTCCATGCTGTTCTTGAATCCAGAAATGTGCGAGTTTTCCTGCAATCAAAGGGAAGACACGTGTCCCTACCACGATACCCTGTGGACGTTTCTGCCTCCTCACCTCCTCTTTATGAGCGTTACTGGGTGGTGCCTTTCCCTAACAAGGCAGGCAGCAGGATCTTGTTTGGATTGAGCCCAGCATCCTGAGTCTCGCATAGTATAGTTGCTCAGAACATGTTTATGACATGACCAAATTATAAATAAATCCACCCAGCCCAATCCATCACCCTACCCCACTCTCCCTCATGTCTCAAGATGAAGAAGCTGGTTGAAGCTTGGAAGCTTATTTCTTTTTTTTTTTTCCTTTGGAGACGGACTCTTGCTCCATCACCCACGCTGGAGTGAAGTGGCGTGATCTCTGCTTACTGCAATCTCCACCTCCTGGGTTCAAGTGATTCTCTTGCCTCAGCCTCCTTAAGTAGCTGGGATTACAGGTGCACGCTACCACGCCCAGCTTTTGTTTGTTTGTTTCGTTTTGTTTTTTAGTAGAGATGGGGTTTCACTATGTTGGTCAGACTGGTCTCAAACTCCTGACCTCATGATCAGGAAAAGTGCTGGGATTACAGGATTGAGCCACCGCGCTCGGCCTAATTCTTATATAAGTAATAAAAGTGCAGCAGCAGAGGTGAGGGAAGATCTTGATATCATGCATATAGCTATTTCCAGAAAGATAACGCCAGTCCAAGTGTTTCATGCACTACCATGTTGGTTTTTTTCTCCATTATCAATTTCTTTCTTTCCATCTCTCTGAATTTGTGGCCAGAGAATGCTGTTATTGCCTCCTTTGGGACCCACCTTTCTGCTCTGGAAGACTTCAGAATCGCCCCCAGTAAAACCTTGGATTCAAGGCATATTACAGTAGTCCCCCCTTTTCCACCGTTTTCCTCCCCAGGGTTTCTGTTACCTGTGGTCAACCATGGGCTGAACCTATTAAATGGAAAATTATAGACATAAACAATTCATAAGTTTTAAATTGTGTGCCATTCTGAGTAGTGTCATCAAATCTTGCTCCTTCCAGCTTTAGCTCTGTCCTTCAAGACATGAATTCTGGCCAGGTGTGGTGGCTCACACCTGTAATCCTACCACTTTAGGAGGCTGAGCCAGGAGGATCACTTGAGCTCAGGACCAGCCTGGGCAACATAGTGAGACCTCGAAGAAAGAAAAGAAAAAGAAAAAGAAAAAGAGAGGAGAAGAGGGAAGGAAAGGGAAAAAAAAGAAAGGAGAAAAGAAAAGATGAATTCTTGCCATGTTCAGCATATGCCCGCTGTAGACACTCGCCACCCGTGAGTCACTTCGCCACCTTGGAGATCAGCTGGGCTGCTGCGTCTCACAGTGCTTGTGTTCAAGTAACCCTTACTTCATTTGGTAATAGCCCCAAAGCACTAGAGTTGTCATGCTGGTAATTCAGATGTGCCAAAGAGACAGCGTAAGGTCCTTCCTTTAGGGGAAAAGATGAAAGTTCTGGACTTAACAAGGATAGGAAAAAAATTGTATGCTGAGATTGCTAAGATCTATAGTGACAGTGAATCTTCTGTTTATGAAATTATGAATAGTATATTGTTCTAATTGTTCTGTTATTATTCGTTATTAGTGTTAATCTCTTATTGTGCCTGATTTATAAATCAATCTTTATCATAGGTACGTTATGTCTAGGTAAAAACATACTGTATATAGAGTTCAGAACTATCCATGGTATCAGGCGTCCACTAGAGGCTTGTAACATACCGTACTTGGATAAGGGGGAACTGCTGTAGAGTCACTGACTGGGGACCCAAGTGAAAGAGAGAAGGGAGAGGAGGCTGGCAGGTCAGTCGCTGCCACAACCGAGTGTTGGGGAGTGAGACTCAAGTGAAAACACTAAGAGAATTCAGAGAGAGGGCTGATTTATGCATAAGAATGATACTCAGGATTAAAATACTGTCTTTACACCATGACTTTTTGCCCACCATCTTACACTTGATGAATTTAAATTAAACAGGGGGAATACATCCTTATCCAACTGACCAATGAAGTTAATGGGTCTTGGAAATAATAATAATAATAATGACTTCCATTTATGCAATATCCATGTGTGCCTAGGTGCTTTGAATGTATTACCTCCCATGGCAGATGAGGAAATCCATAGAGGTCAAAAAAAAAAAAAATTACTTGACTTAAAATCAGTTGATTTTTTTCAAAGAGCTTCCTGAAGAGTTGATTTCAGTGAAAGACCAGGATTAGTCACAGCGAGTTCTGGTTCCCACAGCTTCCCTTTCTCAGTCTTTCCCCTTTGACTTTTTTGCGAGTCTTTGAATGTCTCCTGAGAGTTTGGTCCTGAATTAAAATTTGGGAACTATGGGGTGGAGGGAACTGGTACTCGAAAGCATGAGGAAGGCAGGAATTGCTGTCTTCAAGACATGGAGCTTCAGATCCATGGGAAACTGGTGGGCAGGGTGGCTGCTGAGTAAGTTTCCTAGAGGTTAGATATTTGTATTTGGGAGATGTGCTGGTTGCAGTTTGGAACATTTAGGGAGGTCTTCCTGGAGGAAGACATCTCCCAGAAGATGACTAGGTCTTAAGAGCAAAACCATAATTCTTTTCTCTGACTCAGTGGAAGCAGCATTAGAGCTCAGCTTTCGGGGTTCAAATCTTGGCTCAGCTTTGCCATAATCTCCCATCCAAGTACTAACCAAGCCTGACCCTGCTTAGTTTCACACGATCAGAAGAGACAGGGAACATTCAGGGCGGTATGGCCATAGACTCTGCTGTGTTCTCAGTGCAAAGCTTTGAGCAAGTTATTCAACCTAATTGATGACTTGGCCATTGATTAAAATGCTTAGTTACAATATGGATTGGATAAAAGAACACACGCAATGTGTTTAGCACAGTCTCTGGGGCCATGGAGGTTTCCAAGGGCAAGCAGTTGCTTTTAGTTCCCTTACCACTGTCCAAATCTCCTGAGTTTTTCAAGCCAAGGTTTCTCTATTTTTTCCCCCTCTGAACTGCAATGGAAGATCTGTTTTCAAGTCCCAGCTCTTCTTACAGTGTGATCTTACAACGTGATCTCACCTCTCAAAGCTTCCACTTCCTTTTCTGCCTCATGAGCAGGAGGGATTTCAAGCTTCCTGGGACTTTTTCCCATTCCCCTGGGGTCTTCTCCATTTACAGACACAGCAGATGTGTCTGCTGTGAACACTGGCTGTCTCGGGGCTCCCTTGCCATGGAAAGCTTACATCCAGACTTTTCCCTCTAGGCTAAAATAAACATCTAGCCACCAAAACCAGTCTTTCAGGAGACCAGAGGGATTAAGGGGTCTGGGACCACCTAGACAGGGCAGTTGTGGACCCAGTGCCGCCATCAAAGTGAAATTGCTTGATGCCTGTTCGGCAGCTCAAGAACGGAGATCTTGGAAATTACCTGGTGCCAGACAGAAGATCAGTCACAAAAGTGAAGTTGACTGGCAGTGAACTCCATGAATCTCCAAGCTAGTTACCAGGGAATAGTAAGGTTGAGGAGGCATCCTCCTCCCCGACTCCACATGCAAACACAGAATGACAGGTTTAAAAACCCTGTGGTTTCAAAATTAGCAAAGACACTTTGACTAAGATTGGCATGAGGAAGAAAGAAAACGGAAGAAGGGGAAAGAGATCCCGGGCCCCACAAGGGCAAATGTATTAGCATGAAGACATAAAGTAAAATTTCAGAACTTCGCTGCCTGAGCGCCACCTCTTTAGGACAAATGGTTTAGGTCTAAACTCCAAATACTCTTGGATTTTTATGGGAGAAAGATAATGTGTTCTCTTAGGACACTTCCAGAGATGGAAATCAAATCATTTCCTCCTAAGTACCGTGTTCGTATTTGTGACTATACATAGCCATTCCCCACCTCTGTCCTGCACTTACAAAAGTTTCCCCAGTTTGAAGACTAAGGTGAGAAAGTTTCAGTGACTTGGTCCAAGCTCTTGGATGCGATGATGTGTTCTGTTATCCATTTCCCAGCCTCCGTAGTTATACCAGGGTCATAAGCTCAATGAGAGACCATGTCTGCCTAGTTCTCTGCCTAGTTCCAGTTCCTGGCAAGTGGTAAAAACTCGGTAAAAGAGTGTTGATGACTTGCATTAACACTGGGCCACACCGTGTGAGTGTGGAAAATATCAGTCACAACCTGTGGGTGAAATGACTGTCTCCGAATTCCTGCTCCTTTTCTTTGACACGAGCTATGGGATAAATGTGAATCTGATTGTCCCACTCATTACTCTGCTGGAAACATACATTATGAGAGAGCAAGACGCCACTTCTAAGTTTTTCAAAAAATGCCACGGTTATTTCCACACCCCTTCAATACCATTCACCCACCGGCTTCTAGATAACTCTTTAATATGTTCGAGAACGTCTCCCATTTAGATCTAGGCTTGGGGCTGAGTCTCCTTAACATCCAAAGAGCCCTGGATGGTGGAGGCATTGACTCCTTCTCCAGGGATTCAGGAGAGCTGCTGGGCTCAGAGCAGATTCTGGTCTTTCAGAAGGAAGTATAAGACTGTAAGAGCCCAGCAGCCCAGCTCATCCCTCTGGGCACATCCACCGCCCCCTCATTTCCACACTGTGAACTAATTGCCATTCTCACACCTCCATGCCTCTGCCTGTGCTGTACCCTCTGCCTGGAACCCCCTTCCCTATGGGTTGCATAAACAGATAAGGTATCTGCCCGAGGCCCTTGACCTAACAGATTTTTGTCTTAAGGCTTTCTCCCCAGGTCCAGAGCATCTAGCCACAAAAACATCCCAAAATAGTTCCGTCCCAAGTCTCATGTCCTTGGTCTACATTTTCTATTGCTTTAGGCACAGAGCCCAGAGGTCTATTTTGGATCGAGTGTAAGGCTGTGAGTATTAGAGAGAACATGAGTTTTAGAATGCAGAAGAGCCCAGTTCGAATTCCAGTGATGATACCTATTGCAGTCTGGGCCTAGCCAAGGAACTCCGTCTTCCAAACCTCTGATCCCTCATCTGCAGAAAATACCCATCCTGCATAGTTGTCATGGCAGTGGCACCAGACAACATACATAAAGCTCCTGCTATGGGGAGTGGTACCCGGAAGGGACTCTCCAAATGTCAGCCCCCTCTCTGGCCATTCTGCCCTGAATGTGACCACCTGGGGGGGCACGGGGACTGTCTTCGTCCTTCCTGGAATGAGGAGCACTGCCACCTAGGTCTGTGCAGGATGTTTTCTGCAGCCAATCTGGGATGACTCGTGAAAAGTCCATATGGAGTCTTAATGGAGTCCCTCTGCAGCCCTCTCCACTGTCAGAAGGACTGACTTAGATGAGCATTCTGGCCCCTGTCTTCCACTAACCTCCACCCTCCGCACCCCCACTGCCCCAACCAGGACTCAGCGGTAAAGGTGATTAGTGGGTGTATCAAAGAAGTTGTCTTTCAGGCCAGGCCCTGCCCTCATCATTTCTCATCTGCTGCAGGAACTTCTCATTCTTTGAACCTGTTATGCTGCTAAGCAGCAAAGGCTGGCCAGAAGAGGGCTCCCCTGCAGCCAGCCTGACAGGCAGAGCAGGTCATCCCTCTGTCGTGCCCCTGGCTTCCTTCTAATTGTCTCCTCTATAGATGCATCTTCCCCCCAGAGAAGGGCATGAGAAGTCCCCAGGATTATGTGAATGAAGAGACTCACAGTTACTCATTCATCCGCTCATTCGTTAACTATTTACTGAGTACCTACCATGTACAAGGTCCTGTGCTAAGTCTTAAAAGAAGACAGGGCAGGGCACGGTGGCTCAAGCCTGTAATCCCAGCACTTTGGAAGGCCAAGGAGCGTGGATCACTTGAGGTTGGGAGTTCGAGACCAGCCTGGCCAACGTGGTGAAACCCCGTCTCTCCTGAAAATACAAAAATTAGTGAGGCATGGCGTCAGAAGCCTGTAATCCCAGCTACTAAGGAGACTGAGGCAGGAGAATCGCTTGAAACTGGGAGGCAGAGGTTGCAGTGAGCTGAGATCGCACCACTGCACTCCAGCCTGGGTGGCAAGCATGAGACTCTATCTCAAAAATAAATACATAAATAAGATAGACCCATGGGAGCCATGATACCTCCTGGGCCACCCTGCCAGCTTCCTCACCTGTTCCAGGGCCAGGTCCTTCACCACACTGCTCCGCACCTGCACCCCCAGTCCTTAGCTCAAGCCTCATTTCCTCTCCCTTGGACCAGTGGAACTGCCTCCTCTCCTGTCCCCTGACCTGCACCTCAGGCTGTTGCCTGAGCCGTCTTTCTAGAATGTCAGTTTGGTGGTGTCAGTCTTGAGTGTGCTCTTTTCCACCTGGATTTTGGACTTTGCTATACAAATAGTTTTCTTGAATAGAACTCCACTTTTTTTTTTTTTAATTTGGCCTTACTCTAAGCAATAACATTCATGAAGTCACAGAGTGAGTTTTAAAAATCTCTGTGAAAATGACGAACATTTATTCATATGACACCTAAGACTATCAGCACCGCGGCTTCCGCCTGCTGAACACTCACCGGTCCACGCTGAAGACCTGCAGACTTATGGACTCGAGAGCTCTTTGTTGAGCAATTACTTTGTGCCAAGCAGTGTTTCTGTGTTGGGAATACAATTTTAAAATGGTGAAATCCTTGCCCTCATAGTGTTTCCATCCCAGTGGTAAGACAGACAATTGAAAATATATATATAAGAACCAGGCTTGGTGGCTCACATCTGTGACCCCAGAGCTTTGGGAGGCCGAGGCAGGAGAATCACTGGCATCCAAGATTTCATGACCAGCCTGTGTAACACAGTGGGATTCCATCTCTACAAAAACATTTTTAAAATTAGCCAGGTGTGGTGGTGCACACCTCTCATCGCAGCTGCTCAGAAGGCTGAGGCAAGAGGATCGCTTGAGCCCAGGAGTTTGAGGCTGTAGTAAGCCATGATCGCACCACTGCATTCCAGCCTGGGCAACAGAGCAAGACCCCGTCTCAAGACAAACAAACAAACAGCAAGCAAAATAAGATCAATGAGTGAAGTGTATCGAGTTCCTGGTTGATGGCTGCATTAAAGCGAAAAGGAAGCAAGTAAAAAAGATCTCAGTCAGCCTCTGCCTTCTGTTCCAGCCAGCTGCCCTCTCTCTTAGCTCAGGCTCACTGCAGGTAGTCCTACTATGCACCACGCTGTGTCACGCTTCCCTGCCTTGACCTGGCCGCACAGCCTACCCTTCCCACATACACCTCGTGCCACATCCTCTTCAGTTTTCCAAGTCCATCTGGGCGTCATCAGCGCTGGAACCCCCCTACCTCCACAAACCCCATTAGAATTAAATCAGACCCACCCTCCTCTAGGTACCTTGGGCCATTCCTGCAGTTGACCTTCTCAGCCTCTATTGTCCTTTTTTTATGTCATGTCTGTCCCTACCACTGGGCTCTGGTAGGCTGGGATGATGACCAGCACCCCTGCCCCCTGCCTCTTAAGATACCAGCAGAGTCTTCTTCTTCTCTGGGGAAGCAAATTTTTATATGCAACCAAGAGGCTGTGTTCTATCAAGTAAAAGCCTTGTGTTTTCATCCTTTTATCACCCAGCAATGATTTACTGAGCACCTACTATGTGCCCTGCATGTTCTTAGCACTGGGGAGATGTGTAGATGCCAAGGACAAGCACTTAGTGTCATGGAGCCACCTCCTAGTGGTGGGGGAGTAGACAATAATCAAACAAAGACATAAAGGAATTATCTATTGTGACCAGTGCTATGAAGAAAGTAACTGGGGGTGACTTCGCAGGAACTCAGCGAGGTCTGAGTTGATAAACCCTGATCCATCCTGCAGAGTGGTGGCTGGTGGGTGGTGGACGGGAAGGAGGTCAGTTTTCCAAGCATGGGGAAGAGCATGTGCGAAGTCTCTGAGTGGGGAAGGCTGGGCATCCCAGGAGCAGAAAGGAGGCCAAGAGGACTGAGCAGAGTCAGGAAGAGAGAGAGCAAGTCATGGAGGGTTGGAGCCCGCAGGCCTGGTGAGAAACTGGCTTTCATTTCAAATGCCATGGAAAGCCATCAGTGAGTTTTACTTGAAGTTCCACAAGCAGACACTCCTTCTGGGGTTTAGGGGATGGTTGTGAGGATATAGAAGGAGGAGAATTTTTAACCTCCCAAAATGTAATCTGGGGTGGGGGAGATGTCCTTCCTTTCAGCCTGAATGTGGTAGGCTCTGGGACCCTCCCAGAAATGGAGGCAGAGGCAGCTTGAGCCTGGGTCTCATCTTTTCTCCCTCCCTCCCCCAGTCACATAACAGTAGGCAGTCTGACATCTGGGTCTCTTCCTGAATGAGAACCAGCAGGGCAGAGAGTCCCTAGGGGTGGGCTGGGGCTTTGCTAGCGTGATCCTCCCCAGTAGGGTTGGGGCATGCACTTGAAGGGAGAGGGGATGTCTACTTAGATAACAGAAGTTCAAGTTTGCTGTGTGCCTAATTGACTACTGCAGCTCTGCCGGGCCTGATCCCTAAATCCCATGGGCAGGTGGCTGCTTGTTCCTTCCCCAAAGCCTGCTGAAGGCCAGCACCCTGGAGGAGGGAGAGATAAGTGGGTTGAGTGCCCACAAGCGCCCCATCAGAGACCTTCAGCAGAACAAACAGGCTGGAGGAGAGAAGCCTAGCCACAGCAGGCTGGCCCCATTTCAGGAGAAAAGAGGAAAATTTGGAAGCAAAGAAAATGGGCTCAGACCCCACAAGGCTCTCCCTGGAACCATGAGGATGCAGCTGCATTTGTCAGCCCACGTCCCCTTAGAGACTCCTGTCTGGGGCTGGGATTGGGAGTGTGAAGGTTGGCGCAGGCCCTGGTCCCCACGGAGCAGGTAACTGACCCCTCTGCTGGGCTGGCTCCTGGACCCTGCACGCTCTGCATTGTGGCACGTTTTACAAGCAGATTGCATGCACTTCCGGACCCCGGCACTCATGACCAGCCCTGATATTAACAAGAGCACATAACACTCACTCCAAAGGCGACTTGCTCCTTCTCCTTTCTTAGGGAAATGCACCATCCCAGAGACAGATTCTGTGGCTTTCAGGCAGCACAGAAATAACAGAAAGGGCTGAGGTTAAACACACAAAGTAGCTGAGAGGCAATGTTATCTGGCCATTTGTATTTAACAGAGAGTCACATTTTATTCTCATTTTAAAATTCGACATACTAGTGCTCATGGAGTTCGTTTTTAGAAATCGTAGCAGAGCTTAGAGAGGACGACAAAAACGCACCACCTTCTGAAAACAACTGAGCAAAATTTTCTAGCCACTGTTTTACCCATCTCTATGCCTTTCAAAAACAGCATCAATAGTGTAAGTATAGTTTCATTGTCTCCAAATTCCGCTAACAGCAAACATTTTCTCATGTTTTCTAGTGCTCCTTTGCAACATGATTCTAGCTCACACTTACTGAGACACATACACGGTGCCAGATTCTATCTGGCACACAAATTACATGTGCAGACTGGACAGAAAAATGGGATGAGTAGATGTTATTATATTACATTCATTTTATAGATGAGATGCCCAAGGCACAGAGACATTAAGTAGCTTGCCAGAGGCTGAGCAAATAAAGCAGTATCAGGTCACCCAGGCAAGCCGATCCTCATCCACCATGACCCACTGCCCTCACCCACCAAGCAGCTGGGTGAGAGTATACTTTGAAACCTCCTATGGTGGACATGATGGCCTTTTCTGTATGCATCTTTATTTCCTTAGGATAATTTTTCTGGAAGAACAGAGTGAAGTAGGGGACTTGGACTTTTAACATTTTTGTATTTTGAAATAATTTTAGAGTTACAAGGAGTAGCGAAACTAGTAGAGAAACTAGTAGAGAAAGGCCTTAGCTCCCTGTAATGATAACACCTTGTTTAACTGCAGGACGCTAACAAGACCAGGAAATTGACATTGGTACAATACTGTATTAGCTGAACATACACCTCATTCAGATGTCACCAGCTTTTACATGCACTCTTCTTTTCATGTTTTTTTGGGGGGGGGTACATGTAGTTCTATGACATTTTATCCCATGCCTAGACTAATGGGGAGATTTTTAAATGTATTGTCTTAGGAGGCCAAGGCAGGCAGATCATGAGGTCAAGAGATCGAGTCCATTCTGGCCAACATGGTGAAACCCTGTCGCTACTAAAAATACAAAAAATTAGCTGGGCGTGGTGGTGCAGGCCTGTAGCCGCAGCTACTCAGGAGGCTGAGGCAAGAGAATTGCTTGAACACAGGAGGCAGAGGTTGCAGTGAGTTGAGATGGTGCCATTGCACTCCAGCCTGGCAATAGAGTGAGCCTCCATCTCAAAAAAAAAAAAAGTGTATTGTCAAAATTTCTGCATGACAGGTTGCTAAGCATCATGCATCTCACAGTTATACTCACTGAGTGTTGGTGAACAGACATGGAACTCAGAAAGGATGGTCAGGTTATAAGGGAAGACCTGGCTGTGCTAGTCCAAAGATCCATGTCCGTGGCTGACACCTCATGCTGGGGACATCTCGTCAGTCAACTCAGGTACCCTCCTGGTGTGTCCTTGTCTGTGGTCACCTGAATTTTTTGGCAGGCAGTGCAAGATAGCAGAGAGAACACCGATTCCTGGATCGGGGAAGTTGAGTGTGAGTCCTGAATACGCCATTAGATAGTAAGCCACTAACTCATCTGAAATTCATTCTCCTCACCTGTAAAATATAGGCAGAAAAATGGATGCCGGTACTGTGGGGAGAGAGATCTACCTGCTCGATTTATCCCTCTCACGGTCACTGCAATTCATTAAGACATCTCTCTAGCTAACAATAATAGCTTTCAGTGCTGATCATTTCTCATGCCAGGTACCGCGAAAAGGGCTTGAAAAGCATTTCTCCTTTTCCAGGCAAGGTCATAAGGAAGCTGTTAGTATCCGCACTCACAGATGAGGAAACTGAGGCTTAAGGAAATCAAGGGAATTGCCACCGTCTCCCAGGTCATCAGTGACAGTCGGTGAGCCGAGCATCCACCTCTGGTGGCCAGGCAGGCGTGTCTTCCCTCACTCTCTGCTTGTCTTCCAAATCTGTACAGACAGTTGAAGGTAATGTTTTTCCCAGACCAAGAGTTTAGAAGAGGTTGTCTGTGACCCTCCCCAGCTAAAGTCTCCAACAAGCCCTCAAGATGAGCCCCAAGGCCCCTTCCGGCAGTAAAGCAAATGTGATATTGCTGTGAGGTGAATGCTGCCTACATACAGAAGCATGGAGATCAGTTCCAAATGGATTTTCTAGATGGATCGGGTTTTTATTCATTCTGAAAAGAAGGCAGGTAGTGAATTTCACTTCTGTCACTTGACACAGGAGGTAGCTGTCTCCCAAAAGGAGCAGGGAGCTCTTCCTAGTCACTTCTGATTTTCGTTTCCACCTACACCTTAGACTGTAGACTGACCTCACAGAGAGGCCATGACAGGCTGAGCCCGCCGTTGGATGTGATTTCACAGAAAAGGCAAAAGCTAACCGTTCTTGGACTGAAGTTAACCAAAGGTTTTTCACAAGTCAGTCAAATGTATGTGTCAGCTAGGGTGCATTTGAGGAGGGTGTATATGCATCAGTTACCCGATTGGATACAGGAAGCCAGGAGACAATTTAGCCCCAGGTGTGTTCAGTAAGACGTTTTCGAGAGACATAAAACTGCACCCGTGAACAGTGGTAGGCAAGGAGCCAGAGTGATGGTTTGCTCTCCCGAAGGGTTTAGCAGTGAAATATTACAGCTTTACTTTGCACCATCATGAATGCGTTGATCTGGGGATTCAACTCCTGGAAATTTTCTTAAAACAAAGAAGTTCGGCTTTGCTATACATCAGAGACACATTGACGAACTCAGAAAGGTCAGGCAAAATGATCAGTGGTTGAGCTGGTATTTATGTTCTGAAGCAAAAGGTTGGTGCATATAGTTGATCTGGTGTCGTTTGCAGCCAAGCGCCCTAAAGCAAAGGGAAGGGCATGGTTTGGTGTAAAGGTGACTGAGTGGAGAGTTTCTTGAGGATCATTCTCTCTGGGAGAGTAGTCCAGGAACCGAGATTTCAGTTAGAAGAAGCAGAAAGTCAATAGTAGCAGCCATATCACGTAACACAGGCTCTGGCAGTGCCTTTTTCTTAAAGAATATATAACTATCTCTAAGATGTTCCTAAAGTCATTCCACCTGTAGCAAACCACCATAAATACGTAATTTAAGACACAATAAAAATCATCTATGCGTAAAGATGCTGCTTGGAGTATTATGTATAATGGTAAAAATTGGAAACAAATGTTCAATACATTGGAAATGATTAAATAAAACGTCAGATGACCCTTGGTTGGAATATTATGAAGTCATAGAGTGATGTTCACTAGGAGAGTAATAACAAAAATATCAATGCTACTGTGTTAAATAACTATATCAGCATACACTACTACATATATATATATAGAGAGAGAGAGAGAGGCAGAGAGAGAATGATCTAATCACAGGAATATGTCAAAATGTTTCAGTAGAAAATTCTTCAAAACTTGAATAATATGCTTGATTATTTTTCTGTGTTCAATTTCTATGCAGTTTTAATAAGGTATATGAATTACTTTTACAAAGTAAATGTGCATGATGCACTTTATTTTTAAACAATAAGAAAAATAAAATGTAAAGCGTTTAAAAAAAAAAAAAAAAGATTTGCTGAGGCATTTGACGGATGCCCCAGGAACATCAGGAAGTGACTGTGATTGAGGACAGCTGCATGGCATGAATTCAGAACCCACAAAGCCAGCCCTTTAGCAACTAATTTCGGTAGGGCCTGGAGGAGAAAATAAGGAAGGAAAAGAACCCCTAGAATTCTTGAGGTGATTGCCATACAAAGAGATCCAAAAGAACCGAAAGGACCCTCAGGGCAGGAGGTGTGATCGCCCAAATCCCAGACCTTGCAAACAGGGAGGAGCTAGAGGCCATCAGGCCAGAAATGTCCCCCAAGGAATAGCAGGTGTTCCGTGTTTCAAAGCAAAGACAAAGAAATGCCAGGAAATGAGAAAGCTCGGTAGAGTCAAAGATGAAGGAAGGCGTAGAAAATTGTTATCGGATATGAATGCGACCACTCCCCACCCGCCCCCTTGCACACACACACCTGCCCAGGAGGCCCATAGGGAAGAGAGGCCACGTGCTCACTTCTTTGGCAGCACCTATACTCAAATTGGAGAAGAGAGGCCACAGGAACTGCCTAAGATATTATGTAAAAATCACACTGCTCCAATGGGGAACATAAGGGAGGAGTAGAAGGTAAAACTGATAAGGTTATTTAAGCTCATATCTTTGGAAAAAGTTGCAGAAGAAAAGCAAACAACACTTTAGCCCAGGGAAAAGGCCCGGGAGCTCAGCCAGTAATGGGCGACGGCGCTGGGGTGGAGGCTAGGGGCCGAGGGAAAAGGCGTACATGTGTGAGTGTGATCCATGCTGACTCTGGGTCAGTTCATTCTGCCAAAACAGGCCCAGGATCCAAGTTCTAAGGGTCACTGCTTCAGAGCTGTGCCTTGCAACGGTCACAGCTATTTGAAGGTCGAGAAGGGCGGGACACTGGTTTCCGTGAGGACCGAGTAATTGCAGCTGAGGGTGACTACCGTGTGCTGAGATGTTTTACTGTCTTATCTCATTTAATCTGCACAACAAACTCATGAAGAAGATTTTATTTAAGGGTGAATTTCTTTCTTCTTAAATAGACTTTATGTTTTAGAGAAGTTTTATGTTCACAGAAAAACGGAGAGGAAAGTACAGAGTTCCCATATATCCCTGATGCTTACAGGTTTTACTTTTATACCCCTTTCACAACTAGGAAACTGAGGCTTGAGGGCTTAAATAACTTTCCCACAAATGTGCAGACAGTAACTCATAGGGGCGAAAATAGAAAGCAAGGCCAGGCATGGTGGCTCACACCTGTAATCCCAGCACTTTGGGAGTCCCAGGCAGGCGTATCATCTGAGGTCAGGAGTTCGAGACCAGCCTGGCCAACATGGTGAAATCCCGTCTTCACTAAAAATACAAAATTTAGCCAGGCATGGTAGGATGAGCCTGAAATCCTAGCTACCCGAGAGTCCGGAGAATTGCTTGGACCCAGAAAGCGAAGGTTGCAGTGGGTTGAGATGGCACCACTGCACTCCAACTTGGGTGACAAAGCGAGACTCCATCTCAAAAAAAGAAAATCAAAACCAGGCTCCTGACACATCTTTATAGCAGGAATCAACAAATGACAGCTGATGGGCCAAATTGAGCCTGTTTTTATATACTCACCAGCTAAGCATCATTTTTACATTTTGCGGGGGAAGAGAATATTTTCTGACACACAAAAAGTATGTGAAATTCAAAGTTGTGTCTATAAATAAAGTTTTATTGGAACATGGCCACATCCATTCTTTTACATTTGTCCATGGCTGCTTTCGTGCTGGGAGGGCAGAACTGAGTAGTTGTGACATTGATCATGTGACCCATCAAGCCTACAACATGTATAATTCAGCCTCGACAGGTCAAGTTTGCCAGTCCTGCCCATAGAACCATAGTTATCACACTGACTGACTGTTTCTTTCTAATCTTGGTAGATTTCTGAAGGTCGGGATGGCATAGACCAGTGGGTTTTCAAGGGATGCTATTTGGAAGATTCATGGTTCTCCCTTACACTGAAACAACTCATTTTAAAGGTTCTATGAATTAGGCATTTCTGGAATATTTTATTTGAATAAAGGGTTACACTGATAACCAAACACACACATGTACACACACACACATACACAGAAGTTTAAACAGCAAGGCTTTTCTTATAGAAAAATAAAAGCGTTCTCATGATGAAGATTATGTCTAAACCCAGGCAAACTGAGAATAGATACTTGCTCACTTGGCTGGTCAGGGGCAGACCCAGCCCAGGCCCCCAGCGTTAGCTCTTTCTACACTAACTTGAACCCAGGGATTGCATTGAGGGACAAGTCTGAGCCTGATATGGCTTATTGACATGGGTTTTATTTGATTTATTTTCCCATCAGTAAAAATTACTAAATGTGCTCCTAAAGATGAAGACTTAAAAAGAAATAATAACCATAACAACATTAGCACACCTAGAAAGCAGTTAACAAGAAGTCCTTGATGTTATCAGATACCCAATCAGTGGCCAAATTTCCAATGTTGACACAGGGTGTAAGTTCGGGTTGGTCAGGTTTGTAATCCTAAGTATGCTCCTTATTAGCCAAGAGTCTTTGAAATAAGCACATAACCTTTCTGAGAGTCCGTTTCCATCTGTGAACTGGGGGGAATCTAATCATCAGGGTTGCTCTGAAGGTCAGATGGTACTAGTAAAGTCCTAATACAGCGTAGCAGGTGCTAAGCACTTAGTAAGTCCCTGTTACAATGATGCTGCCTGTTGCTATTGTAATTGACATTATTAGCGATAAATAGACTAAGAGTCACCACTTGTGCAGTTTGCTTGGGACTGTCCCAGTTTTAGCAGTGAAAGCCCCAACTTCTGGGACATCCCCTTGGTCCCAGGCAAACTGGAATGGTTGATTACCCTAGTACAGCCAGGCCATGCTAGCAAGCTGGTAACCCAAGCTCATGGAATCAATGCGTAACGGATTTCTCCAACGAATTTATTATTTGGTTGATGCAATCGGCAGGCCTGCTGGATAGAATCCCAGATTCTCTATAAATAGACAGGAAATGTTCAGGAGCCTCAGACCTGGTGCTCATCACCATTGAATTATGCGCTTTCGCTGCTCCCACTGCCCAGAAGTACAGCCTCCCCAAGGCACCAGAGCAAGGACTGATTCTTACCTGGGAAAGAAATGCAGTCCCTCCATATAATGGAAGTCATTGCAAAATGCTAGAGCAAGAGAAACTGTAGAGTTTATTTAATCAAATCCTCTCATCCCGGCAATTACAGAGCCAAGTGCCAAAAAAAAAAAAAAAAAGGTGAGATGACCTCTCCACAGTCTCTTGGGGAATTGGAGACAGCTGAGTTGCGGAGAGGTCACTCTGACCCTCGTGCTCTCTGCAGATTGCCTTAAATGCGCAGGCTTGAAAATCACAATGGCGAATCTCACCACAAGTGCTCTTCAGTTTGGATGGCCTCCTTCACAAGGATAACACAGCCCAGAGAAGTGTCTGTCCAAAGTGCCAGGCACAAGAGCCAGAACGCAAGGGAGGAGGGACCCAGGATCCCTGGATTGGTGGAGTCCTTCTCCTGGGAGGAAACATTTGTGGACGCATCTGGCCAGAGAGGTGAGAACGATGCCTTCTAAAATGGCAACAACATAGCAGTCATAATTCAACTCAGATTCAAAATAAAATGATGAGAGCATGCTGGTAACTGGCTAATTCAGTTATTGTAGGAGGCCAGGCCAGAGAATTGAGAAAAATTAACCCCTCTAGGATCTGTATTTTTAAATTAATTTACTGTACGTTTATTAAGCACCTGCTTTGCATCAGACACTGGGCTAGGTGCGTCGAGCGTTATGACCGCTACGTTACAGACTCATGGAATATGAAAATAGTGGCAGAGACAGACCAAACAACAACAGAAAAAGCAACTGCAAGTTGTAAATTAGCTCCAAGAAGTAGGGAGGAAGGGAGTGAGGGAGGGAGGAAGGGAGGGAAGGAGGAACAGCGGGAGAGGGTATCTCTGAAGAGGAGGTTTTTTGTGTGGTTTTTTTGGTTGTTTTTTTTTTTTTTTTTTTTTTTTTTTTTGAGACGGAGTCTTGCTCTGTTGCCCAGGCTGGATGGGGTGCAGTGGCCCAACCTTGGCTCACTGCAACCTCTGGCTCCTGGGTTCAAACCATTCTCCTGCCTCAGCTTCCCGAGCAGTTGGGACTTCAGGCATGCGCCACCACCCTGGGCTAATTTTCATATTTTTAGTAGAGACGGGGTTTCACCATACTGGCCAGGCTGGTCCCAAACTCCTGACCTCATGATCCACCTGCCTTGGCCTCTGAAAGTGCTGGAGTTACAGGTGTGAGCCACGGTGCCCAGCTGAAGAGGAGGTTTTTAAGCTAAGTTCTAAGGAATGAGAGAGATTTAATTATCTAAAGAGGGGAGTTGTCTTAGTTTGTTCAGACTGCTGAAACAAATTACCTTAAACCACGTAATTTATAAACAATAGAAATGTGTTTCGTACAGTACTAGAGGCTGGGATCCCTCCGCCGGGAATCGGGTGGCGGCAGATTTGGTGTGTGGTGAGGACGCATTCCCCATGCAGGCAACTTACTGTGGCCTCATATGGTGGAAGGGGCATGGCAGCACTATTCGACCTCTTTTATAAGGGCTCTAATCCCACCCATGTGGACAGAGTCCTCATCTGGGATAAGGATGGCTTCCCAAACCCTTCATCTCGCGATACTATTGCATTGTGTGTTAGGTTTCAACATAGGAATTTTTGGGGGAGGGCGGGGAGACACAAACATTTGAACCACAGCAGGGGTTAAATGCATTCTGTAGATTTTAAAAATTTATTTTTAAATGTTCTTACCCAACTCAGTTCATTATGTACTTAATGATAAATGGCTGATAGAATGGATTCCTTTGGACAAAATTGTGTTAAATTGACTAACCGAGTGACTTGACTTAATAGAGATATTCAGCTCACTAAGCTGAATTTTTTTTATATAAATTTTGGACACATTGCGTTAATTTCCAACAATCTAGGCATCATCTGGAATTCAAGGGAGAAACGCTTGGCAGCACGAAACCGTTGTTCCCAGAGCTAAAAATCCCTATCTTCAGAAAACAGTGCAAGATACCCTACTGAATAAAATCAGAATATTTTTTAAGTGAAAATGAGATGAAAAGAATTGAGAAGGAGCCAAGCGATAGTTAAGTTAATCTTCAGGGGAGGGAAAACATGTCAGAAAATGTAAACCAGATCGGTCCAACCCATGTTACAATTCTGCAGAGGGAATTAAATTCCTGCAGAAAAACAAGTCTCTGATTATGAAAGGATTTGACTGTATAGAAGAATCTGGAACATCAGTCTATTAAAAATACTTGTAAATCCAGGGGCATCATGTAAGAAATTAGAGAGCTAAAGAAGTGGGAAAACTTCGGTTTTCTGAAATATAGTTATTGCAGACACTGTATCCTATTAGTAAGACTGCAACGAAGAGAAAATTGCTTTATTCCAAAAAGCAAAATTTATCGGATAGCATCATTCAATTCTAAGTGGCTCTCTTAACCCTTTATATATAACTCTGCTTGGCTTAATCAGGAGAAATTTTAAAAAAAAAAGTAATTCCAGTGTGTCTAACATGTGGTATACTTGTTTTATTATCTAAAGAAAATGAATCAATCGGAAAATTACTCCAGACGCGAGGGTGAACCTTCTTTGAAGTTTATTAAGGACAAATAAAAAGATTGTTATGTGTTAGGAGACACTGGGTTTAGTAAAATTCTGTCCACAACTTGGTGGGTAAAGTAAGAAGTACTGGGAAAAGATGTCCTTAACTAAAATTATAAGCACATTTAGAAGGAAACCAAATAAAAAGAGTTTTCACTCATTCCAGAATTTTACAGGCAATGGCTGTTTTCTAATGTAATTGTTTTAGCAAATAAATGTTTGATTTGGATGTGCTATGACAGCATCTCCTATATTTCATTTTATTCATTACATATTTCTGATGCACACACAAATGGGAGTTACTTAAAGCGTATCCAAAGAAAACCACTTTTATTTTTTTCAACCAACAAAGGTTTCCAGGAAGGTGCCTTTGTTCTGGCTGCAGCTAATGAGGATGGGTTGACAGTGGTTAGACCCGCTAAGCAGTTTGCAAATAGCCACCCATTACTTCCAGCTGGGAAGAGGTGCCTCGGGAAATGTTTGCACAGAATGTTTTGGGCTGTTCCGGCGAAAACCCTCTTCCCTCCTCCCTAATGCCAATTCACCAAGTGCCTAATTTCACAAAGCTCAGCAAAGAGGAGTCAGTTACTGAATCAGACTGGTTTCAACGGGGTGAGCTGGTTGGAGGGAAGCAGGTTTACAGTGAGGCACACACAAAGCCATTGTAATCACCAAGAAGTTAGGCATGACTTTGCGGTAGATACGGCACTGACTTCCAGTATCAAAAGATAGCAAACCCATATTTATTTTCTTTCTCCATTGATGTGCTAGTGATTTCAAGATGCCTTTTCTTCTTAAACTATTCTCCTTTGACTCACTTTCTGAATCCTGAACCAGGCCAGGCTCATTCTTGCCTCTGGGCTCTCACACTGGCTATTTACTCACTAGGCAGGACTTGAATTGATTCTTTTTCTTCTCAGCTTGGCTGAAATGTCACCACCTCCGGGAGGCCTTCCCTGACCACCTGCTTTAACGCCATTGCCCCACACTTCCCCGTTATACTCTGTCACAGCCCTGGGGTTTAGTTTCCTCATAGCACTTACCACTAGCTGATGTTCTCGTTTATTGATTGATTTTTTTTGTTTGATTGGTTGTTTACTCTGTCTCCTGTCTATGGAATGTGAGTTCCATTAGAACAGGAACCTAAAAGAGTTCTGGCACAGAGTCAACAGTCAAAAGTATTGAAAGGTGGATGGAGAATTATTGGAAAGATGGACGGATGGGTGGATGGATAAATGGATGGACAGATGGACACAAAATTTCCAATAGAAGTGACCTCAGTCTTGGGCATTTTTCTTGGGTAAAGTTCCGATGTTGAGTTTTTAGACTCAGTTCCACCTACCAGGTTATTTACCACATATCAATGGCTTGACTGATGTTCCAAAACACCTACTGAAATCCACTTAAAAAATAACACGTTTGCCGTTGGAAATGTGACTCTCTATCCCGTTTCCCAGTTTGCTACTCCTTTTTCTCTTTTCTCATTAATCATAAACTGAAAAGTATATTTAAATACAACCCTCACAAACACACACCAAAAAAAAAACAACAACAACAACAACCTAAAAACAGCAACCCGGCAAAACCAGACCAAACATATCAAAGGGAACTCGAATTTTGTTTTACAGGGTTATTTTAATGGGTATCTATGTGAGGAGATCCTTGTGTTTTCAGAATCAAGGTCCATGAAATAAGAAAGATGGCCAGATGGTGCCTTTGGTAACATTTGTGGAGTGAGATATTTTCAAGCAATCAGATTCAAATGGGTAAATGAGAGGTAAATTCTTTTCAAACAGATAAACTCTTTTTCTAAATTTAGATAGTCCAAAGTAGTCATTAACACATGTAGTGTAAAATGTTTATGTAGGTGTGCCCTTTGCTTGCTGGCAAATGGAGAGAAAAGGTTTCTCACTCTGGTAGAAGAGGGGGAAGAGGATGTGAGCTAGAGAGGCCCTTAGGGCGAGTTAAAGTCTTCGAGGGCCTCAGAGCAGGATGAGGATGTTAATTAAAATGGCACCAGGCATACAGAAAGAAGAAAGGGCAATTGGGCGTATTTTGACAAAACGGAACGTGTGTGACCAGGAAAACCATGTCTTCCCATTTTTTTTTTTTTCATTCAAAAACATAAGACTGCTGGATCTAAACATCTTTGGGCCTGAATGTCAATGCAGTCTCCCCAAGTTAATTTTCACAAATAGTTGTTCCCCACCTACACCCACCCTGTGGGACCCTGAACCCCCAGTGCCATCTGGGCCCTATCACTTTTGCATCGCCCACCCCTGTGATGTTCTTTGAAAGCAAAAAGAAGGGAAGCCCTGTGTCTACCTTGATAACACATTTAAAGTAATGATTTGGGTAAACCATTTGTGAAGGCTTCCCCGGCATCGCTACACATGCCCTCTGGGTCTCTCCATAAAACATTTGTGTCGCGATGCCGGTATCTGTTTTAAACATCCATCTTTCTAACAGGCTTCTAAAGTCAAGGGCTGCGCTGTTCCCGCCCATTCCCAGTGCTTTACCTCTGCCATGGCTGGGCACTGAATCATCTATTTCCTCAGTCAGTAGATATTTTGGGAGCAGCTGCAATGTGCCCGGTCTGTTCTGATTTCTGGGGATTTCAGCAATAAACAAAACAGACAAGGCAATGGCCCTCACGGAGCTTTCCAGCTATTCAGAGGGACAAAAAATAAATATGATTCCCAGGTGTGAGACATGCTAGGGAAGAAACCATTGTGTCAAGGGGTTGGGACTAGGTAGGCAGAATGGTCCAGAAAGGCCTCTCTGTGAAGGTGATGGTTAACCTGGCCATCTGTGGAAAGTCCAGAACTCATTTTATCCATCCAACCCAGTGTGAGTAAGAACCCTATCATTCAGTGGGTTGGAATTTGAATTTTGGAGGTTTGTTCCCTGCAAACCATCTCCCAGAGAGCTCCACCAACAGCCTCAAGTTGGATAACCAATTCATCCCAACTTGCCCTGGACTTTACCGGTTTCAGCATGGACAGTCCCAAGGCCCAGGAAGCTCTTCAGTCCTGAGCAAACCAGGATGTTCAGTGACACTACTTAAGAGTGACAGAGGTCTTTCAATCACTACACGTGAACTAGGAGCTTAGGGCACCCACGCATATGTTCCAGCTTGGCAGAATTTGGGATCCAACGAAGAGAGACTCTGACAAAACCGGGAGTTACAAAATCAGGAGCTGCAAACGCAATTAGCTGGACTGTTCACTCTTCTGTAGGACAGTAGCTATGGACGAATCCTTGGCCAGAGCTGCAAACTACAGCAGTGGGAGTAGCTATGGGAACCAGATCTAGAAAGGTGTTCAGACCTCCCCAGCTTGTAGCCAGCACCTGAGGACAAGATGTGACAGGATGAGAATGCATCTCCACTGGGCTTCCCTGGTGATTACCCCACCATGTACTTACCGCAAACAAGGTCAGGTCAAGATGGAGTGGGATGAGATAAAGTTCAGATCCTATATTCCTCAAGAAAAAGATCCTACCTGCCTAGGTGGCCAGATTTAGCAAATAAAAATATGGGCCACCCGTTTAAATTTAAATTTCAGACAAATGACTGATTTTTTTTTTTTAGCAGAAGATATCCCATACAATATGGGATATATTTACACTTTAAAACTTTGTTTTATCTAAAATTCGAACTAAACTAAATTGCCTGTGTGGCGACACACACACACACACACACACACATACACACACACACACATTCTCTCTCTCTCTAAGTTCTGGGGTACATGTGCAGAACTTTCAAGTTTGTTACATAGGTATACATGTGCCATGGTGGTTTGCTGCATCCACCAGCCCATCATCTACATTAGGTATTTCTCCTAATGATATCCCTCCCCTAGACCCCAACCCCCCAGACAGACCCCAGTGTGTGATGTTTTCCTCCCTGTGTCCATGTGTTCTCATTGCTCAACTCCCACTTACAGGTGAGAACATGTGGTGTTTGGTTTTCTGTTCTTGTGTTTGCTGAGAATGATAGTTTACAGCTTCATTCATGTCCTTGCAAAAGACATGAACTCAACCTTTTTTATGGCTGTATGGTATTCCATGGTGTATATGTGCCACATTTTCTTGATCCAGTCTATCCTTGATGGACATTTGGATTCATTCCAAGTCTTTGCTATTGTGAACAGTGCCACAATAAACATACATGTGTATGTGTCTTTATAGTAGAATGATTTATAATCCTTTGGGATATACTCAGTAATGGTATGGCTGGGTCAAATGGTATTTCTAGTTATAGATTTTTGAGGGATTGCCACACTGTCTTCCACAATGGTTGAACTAACTTACACTCACACCAACAGTGTAAAAGTATTCCTATTTTTCCACATCCTTTCCAGCATCTGTTGTTTCCTGACTTTTTAATGATCACCATTCTAGCTGGTGTGAGCTGGTATCTCAGTGTGGTTTTGATTTGCATTTCTATAATGATGATGAAACTTTTCTTTTTATCATGCGACGAGTGATGATGAGCTTTTTTAAAAAAATATGTTTGTTGGCTGCATAAATGTCTTCTTTTGAGAAGTGTCTGTTTATATATTTTGCCCACTTTTCAATGGGGTGGTTTGTTTTTTTCATGTAAATTTCCTTAAGTTCTCTGTAGATTCTGGTAGCCATTTGTCAGATGGATAGAGTGCAAAAATTTTCTCCAATTCTGTAGGTTGCCTGTTCACTCTGATGATAGTTTCTTTCACTGTGCAGAAGTTCTTCAGTTTAATTAGATCCCATTTGTCTATTTTGGGCTGGCTTTTGTTGACATTGCTTTTGGTGTTTTAGTCATGAAGTTTTTGCCCATGCCTGTGTCCTGAATGATATTGTCAAGGTTTGCTTCTAGGGTTTTTATGGTTTTAGGTCTTACGTTGAAGTTTTAAATCCATCTTGATTTAATTTTTGTGTAAGGAAAGGATCCAGTTTCAGCTTTCTGCATCTGGCTAGCCTGTTTTCCCAACACCATATTATTAAACAGGGAATCCTTTCCCTATTGCTTTTGTCAGGTTTCTCAAAGATCAGACGGTTGTAGATGTGTGGTGTTATTTCTAAGGCCTCAGTTCTGTTCCATAGGTCTATATATCTGTGTTGGTACCAGTACCATGCGTTTTTGTTACTGAAGCCTTGCAGTAAAGTTTGAAGTTAGGTAGCATGATGCCTTCACCTGTGTTCTTTTTGCTTAGTATTGCCTCAGCTATACAGGCTTTTGTGGGTTCCATATGAAATTTTAAGTTGTTGTTGTTTCTCATTCTGTGAAGAAAATCAGTGGTAGCCTGATGGGGATAGGATTGAATCTATAAATTACTTCAGGCAGTATGGCCATTTTCACAATACTGATTCTTTCTATCCATGAGCATGGAATGTTTTTCCATTTGTTTGTGTCCTGTCTTATTTCCTTGAGCAGTGGTTTGTAGTTCTCCTTGAAGAGGCCCTTCACATCCTTTGTAAGTCATATTCCGAGGTGTTGTATTGTTTTTTGAAGCAATTGTGAATGGGGGTTCACTCATGATTTGGCTCTTTGTTTGTCTGTTAATGGTGTATAGGAATGCTTGTAAATTTTGCACATTGCTTTTGTATCCTGAGACTTTGCTGAAGTTGCTTATCAGCTTAAGGAGATTTTGGGCTGAGATGATGGGGTTTTCTAAATATACAATCATGTCATCTGCAAACAGAGACAATTTGACTTCCTCTTTTTCCAATTGAATACCCTTTACTTCTTTCTTTATCTTGCATAATGCCCTGGCTAGAACTTCAATACTATGTTGAATAGTAGTGATGAGAAAGGGCTTCCTTGTTTTGTGCTGGTTTTCAAAGTGAATGCTTTCAGTTTTTGCCTATTCTGTATGATACTAGCTGTATCATAAATAGCTCTTATTATTTTTAGATAGATTCCATCAATACCTAGTTTATTGAGAGTTTTTAGCATGAAGGGGTGTTGAATTTTGTTGAAGGACTTTTCTGCATCTATTGAGATAATCATGTGGTTTTTGTCATTGGTTCTGTTTATGTGATGGATTACGTTTATTGATTTGCATATATTGAACTAGCCTTGCATCCCAGTGATGAAGCCAACTTGATCGTGGTGCATAAGCTTTTTGATGTGCTGATGGATTCAGTTTGCCAGTATTGAGTATTCTCGCATCAATGTTCATCAGGGATATTTGCCTGAAATTTTATTTGTTGTATCTCTATGAGGTGTTGGTATCAAGATGGTACTGGTCTCATAAAATGAGTTTGGAAGGATTCTATCTTTTTATATTGTTCAGAATAGTTTCAGAAGGAACAGTACCCGCTTCTCTTTGTGCCTCTGGTAAAATACAGCTGTAATTTCATCTGGTCCTGGACTTTTTTTGGTTTGTAGGTTGTTAATTACTGCCTCAATTTCAGAACTTCTTACTGGTCTATTCAGGGATTCGACTTCTATTTAGTTTAGTCTTGGCAGGGTGTATGTGTCCAGGAATTTATCCATTTCTTCTAGATTTTCTAGTTTATTTGTGTAGAAGCGTTTATAGTATTCTCTGATGGTAGTTTATATTTCCATGGGATCGATGGTGATATTTCCTTTATCATATTATATTGTGTCTATTTAATTCTCCCTTTTCTTCTTTATTAGCCTGGCTAGTGGTCTATCTATTTTGTTGGTCTTTAAAAAAAAAAAACAGCTCCTGGATTCACTGATTTTTTTTTTTTTTTTTTTACGTGTTCATTGTATATCCATCTCCTTCAGTTCTGCTCTAATCATATTTATTGTCTTCTGCTAGCTTTTAAATTTGTTTGGTCTTGCTTCTCTAGTTCTTTTAAGTGTGGTGTTAGAGTGTGGATTTTAGATCTTTCCTGCTTTCTCTTGTGGGCATTTAGTGCTATAAATTTCTCTCTACACACTGCTTTAAATATGTCCCAGAGATTCTGGTATGTTGTGTCTTTGTTCTCATTGGTTTCAAATAACATCTTTATGTCTTCCTCAGTTTCATTATTTACCTCATAGTCATTCAGTGGCAGATTGTTCAGTTTCCACGTAGCTGTGCGGTTTTGAGTGAGTTTCTTAATCCTGAGTCCTAATTTGATTGCACTGTGATCTGAGAGACTGTTTGTTATGATTTCTGTTCTTTTGCATTTGCTGAGGAGTATTTTATATCCAACTGTGTGGTCAATTTTAGAATAAGTGCAATGTGGTGCTGTGAAGAATGTATATTTTGTTGATTTGGAGTGGAGAGTTCTGTAGATGTCTATTAGATCCCCTTGGTCTACAGCTGAGATCAAATCCTGGATATCCTTGTTCATTTTCTGTCTCATTGATCTAATATTGACAGTGGGGTGTTAAAGTCCCCCACTACTATTGTGTGGGAGTCTAAATCTCTTTGTAGGTCTCTAAGAACTTGTTTTATGAATCGGTACTCCTGTATTGGGTGCATATATGTTTAGGATAGTTAACTCTGCTTGTTGCACTGATACCTTTACACTTTGCACTGATAACATTATGTCATGCCATTTTTTGTCTCTTTTGATCTTTGTTGGTTTAAAGTCTGTTTTATCAGAGACTAGGATTGCAATCCCTGCTTTTTTTTTTTTCTTTTGCTAAGCATTTGCTTAGCAAATCTTCCTCCATCCCTTTATTTTGAGCCTATATGTGTCTTTGCACATGAGATGGGTCTCCTGAATACAGCACACCGATGGATCTTGACTCTTTATCCAATTTGCAAGTCTGTGTCTTTTAATTGGGGCATTTAGCCTGTTGTAAGGCAGGCTGGTGGTGACAAAATCTCTCAGCATTTCCTTGTCTGTAAAGGATTTTATTTCTCCTTTGCTTATGAAGTTTAGTTTGGCTGGATATGAAATTTGGGGTTGAAAAATCTTTTTTAAGAATGTTGAATATTGACCCCCACTCTCTTCAGGCTTGTAGGGTTTCTGCTGAGAGATCCACTGTTAGTCTGATGGGCTTCCCTTTGTGAATAGCCCATCCTTTCTCTCTGGCTTCCCTTAACATTTTTTTTTCTTCATTTCAACCTTGATGAATCTGAGGATTATGTGTCTTGGGGTTGCTCTTCTCAATGAGTATCTTCATGGTGGTCTCTGTATTTCCTGAATTTGAATATTGGCTTTCTTTGCTTGGTTGGGGAAATTCTCCTGGATAATATCTTGAAGAGTATTTTCCAATTTGATTGCATTCTCCCCGTCACTTTTAGGTACACCAGTCAAATGTAGATTTGGCCTTTTCACATAGTCTCCTATTTCTTGGAGGCTTTGTTCATTTCTTTTCACTCTTTTTCTCTCATCTTGTCTTCTTGCTTTATTTCATTGAGTTGATCTTCAATCTCTGATAACCTTTCTTCTGCTTGATTGATTCAGCTATTGATACTTGTATATGCTTCACTTAGTTCTAGTTCTGTGTTTTTCAGCTCTATCAGGTCATTTATTTTCTTCTCTACACTAGTTATTCTAGTTAGCAATTCCTCTAACCTTTTTTCAAGGTTCTTAGCTTCTTTGCATTGGGTTAGAACATGCTCCTTTAGCTTGAAGGGGTGTGTTATTACCCACCTTCTGAAGCCTGCTTCTGTCAGCTTGTCAGACTCATGTTCTGTCCAGTTTTGTTTCCTTGCTGGCAAGGAGTTGTGATCCTTTGGAGGAGAAGAGGTGCTTTGGTTTTTGGAATTTTCAGCCTTTTTGCATTGGTTTCTCCCCATCTTTGTGGATTTATCTACCTTTGGTCTTTGACATTGGTGACCTTCAGATGGAATCTCTGAGTGGACATCCTTTTTGTAGATGTTACTATTCCTTTGTGTTTTTTAGTTTTCCTTCTAACAGTCAGGCCCCTCCTTTGCAAGTCTGCTGGAGTTTGCCAGAGGTCCACTCCAGACCCTGTTTGCCTGGGTATCACCAGCGGAGGCTGCAGAACAGCAAAGATTGCTGCCTGTTCCTTTCTCTGAAAGCTTCGTCCCAGAGGAGCACCTGCCAAATGCCAGCCAGAGCTCTCTTCTATGAGGTGTCTGTCAGCTCCTGCTGGGAGGAGACACCTCCCAGCAGGATACATGGGAGTCAGGGACCTGCTTGAGGAGGAAGTCTGTTCCTTATGAGAGCTCAGATGCTATGCTGGGAGATCTGCTGCTCCAGTCAGTGCTATCAGGCAGGGACATTTAAGTCTGTTGATGCTGCACCCACAGCCACCCCTTCCCCCACGTGCTCTGTCCCAGGGAGATGAGAGTTTCATCTATAAGTTCCTGACTGGGGCTGCTGCCTTTTTTTCAGAGATGGCCTGCCCAGAAAGGAATAATCTAGATAGGCATCCTGCCTATCAGTGGCCTTGCTGAGCTGTGGTGGGCTCCTCCCAGTTCAGAGTTCCCAAAGGCTTTGTTTATGCAGTGAGGAGACAACCAGGTACTCAAGCCTCAGCAATGGTGGATGCCCCTCCTCCCACCAAGCTCGAGTGTCCCAGGTGACCTCAGACTGCTGTGCTGGCAAGGAGAATTTCAAGCCAGTGGATCTTAGCTTGCTAGGCTCTGTTGGGGTGGAACCTGCCTAGCCAGACCACTTGGCTTCCTGGCTTCAGTCCCCTTTCCAGGGGAGTGAAGAGTTCTGTCTCGTTGGCATTCTAGGTGCCACTGGAGTATGGGGGGAAAAAAAAACTCCTGGAGCTAGCTCAGTGTCTGCCGAAATGGTCACACAGTTTTGTGCTGGAAACCCAGGGTCCTTGTGGCATTGGCACCAGAAGGAATTTCCTGGTCTCCCTGTTGCGAAGATTGTAGGGAAAGTGCAGTATTTGGGCTGGACTGCGCTGTTCCTCCCAGTACCGTCTCTTACGGCTTTCCTTGGCTGGGGGAGGGAGATCCCCTGACTCCTTGTGTTTCATGGGTGAGGTGACACCCCACCCGGCTTTGGCTTACCCTCCATGGGCCGCACCCACTGTCCAACCAGTCCCAGTGAGATGAACCAGGTACCTCAGTTGGAAATGCAGAAATCACCCATCTTCTGTGGCCATTTCTCTGGGAGCTACAGACCAGAACTGTTCCTATTTTGCCAGCCCTATCGAACTTTAAGCTTCAGATGTGACAGTGAAAACAGTATGGCAACAACAGCACCAAGTGAGTGTTACATTTTGGTACAAGTTCACAGAATAGCCCAAATCCCACTTTCTTTAATAGGTGATCATAGACTCCTAAAAGAAATAAACTATATACTCAAATAAGTCAAAAAGGCTCATGAACTACAGTGCCCCCAACTTTTAGACACAAAGGGAACCTGTAAACGAAGGACGGGGGGTATCTCCTTCCAAGAGCCTGAAAAGAAGCATAAACCTTCCATTTTGGCCTCTCTTAGAACCAGGGACAGCTTGGGTCCTGGAAGAAGCTGGTGTTCAGTTACGAAGCTGTCATCTTCGGCAGTCATGGGGATGCTGGGCTCTGTCCTTGGAGACTAGAGGCAAAGGTTGAGCTCTGTAGGTGACTTCAAGAAGGAAGAGCCTCAGGATCAGAGTCAAGATCCTTTGCTGATGACTGCAGGTCAAAGTCTGAGAAACCAGGAATCGCATGCCTGGGGGAGAGGAGAAACTGAATATGTGCAAAATCCACAAGGTCAAAGATGACACAAGCCAGGTAAGTAGAGAAGCACGTCAGGAGGAAGATTCCTGTCCAAGAAGAGGTGCTGGACTGTCACGATGTACCCTGATGGGATGCTGAGCCCATATGACCCGGGTACATCTGGCTAGACCAGAGGTCCCTCACTGGGGGTGACGGTGCCCCCCATGGGACATTTGTCAGTGTCTAGAAATATTTTAGATTGTCAAGACAGGGTGCAGTGTCACTGCTAGCCGCTGGTGGATCGAGGGCAGAAATGACAGGAAACATCCTGCAAATACACAGGACAGCTGCCTACAACAGTGAGCCAGCCCCAAATGTCAACAGTGCAGAAGCTGAGGAACTCTATGGTAGATCAGAGTTGAAGCAGCACAGCACACTTTCCCATGAGTGTCCTCTGAGATGGAACTCACCTACTCAGAATTTCCAGGTCTCCATACCTCTGAAAGGCCAGGAGATGTGTGAAAGCGAACCACCCTCTAAGCCAGAAGAACCACGGGAAGTGAGAAAGAAGCTGGGGGAGAGATCCTCCAACCAGCCATCCCCAATGGTTATTTGCCAAAGTGTGTGCCTATTACCCAATCACAGGAGAGATTTACCGAGTGGAATTACATCTTCCTTTAAGTAGGACCAGAACCCTTCCCTCCCAAGCCACCAGCAAACTCCAGGAGGCTTTAATGTGACCAAAGACAAAGTCAGCTGATAGAGCCTGAGTGTAAATGGTGCCCAGGATTTATACTTTAATTGTTTCTGCGGCTCCCTGTCTCCGGGAGGTATCTGTCTTGGTGTGTTGACACCAACCGTGTGCCGTAACATTACACACAGGATTATGAGGGTTTTCTTAAATTATTATTTCTTCTGTAATTATATGCCAGACCAGTTTATTATTTAGAAATCTTTGAAAACATTTTAATTGAAATGGCCACTGGCCTTTAACTGACCCTGTCTCATGATACACTCTGGTATTCCAAGTGTGTGCAGCTATTGGGTTAATAAGGAGAGTCCCTGTTCTAAACCAACTCATAAGCATTATTTAAAATTTGGGATTTGAATTTTTTTTTCAAGATTTATGGCACAGTTGAAATGAGGTCAAGTAGAAGCAGTAAAGAATTTAATTAGAAATGTCCTCGTGTGCTCCCTATGGCTGTAAACCTCGTGTAGGTTGTCCCCGAGGGCCTGGAGTCGTCGGAGATGGTGCGCACTTTTCTTTTTTTAACTCCTAATAAGAACGAACTATGGTGAGCTCCCGCTTCCTCACTGGGGAATGCTGGGGACCTGGAGATTTGGAAAGGAGTGGGGCCTGGAGAAACCCTACTCAGAGGGCAAGGAAAGGGACCAGGGCCTCCAGTCCAGCCTTAGAGGCCGGCCTTGACGAGAGGATTCCCTAATTTGTTCGCAGTATTTCCTGAGCCCCTTCTGTGTGTCAGTGTTGTATAAAGTGAGTGAGATGTACTCTGTGTTCTCAAAGATCTCGTATGATGAAGGGGAGAAACAGGAGTAAACACACAAAGACAAACAGCATGGCCACTTAATAGTAGAAAAGCATGTGCAGGATTCTGTGGAACCAAAGGCAGGAATGCTTGACTTTTCCTGGGGAATCAACTAGAAGGCTTCTCCCAGGATGTGGCTCTCGGAGGATGTACGGGAGCTTCCCTCAGTGGGCCTGGAGGAAGGAGACAGAGGGAAAGGAGACCCCAGGCAGAGGACACAGGCTGTGTTACAGTATTGCCCAAACACCAACGTTAACTGGGATGGTCACAGAAGCTATGGCAAGGAGAGACCCCAGGAAGCAGTTCAGCGTGGAAGTCAAGTGCTTTCACTGTAAGAGCTGCTTCTCGCTGTGGAAGTTCACTCCAGGGGACTACCAGCCAAGGTTCATCTAGCGTGGGCTATGGGAGTATCGGAGTTTCAGCCCCTGGCTGAGATTCCTGTGGGCTCCACAGGCTGTGACTGTGATAGGACTGCTGGTCTGACTGAAGAGAACCATTTGAGAGAGGGGCGGGAAGCACTCCCTGCACTCTGGGGCGGCTTGGCTTGCAGTGAGGCATGGGAGAGGATGCTTCCTGATCTTCCTCCTGCTTTTGAATTCCACTGTTGGTGAATAGTTAAGACAATAACAACTGTTACTGCTACTAATGCAAGTGTGTGCCTGTGGCGCTACGCATTTTTCACCATTATTTTTAATGCTTACTGCCCAGGGACTTGTAGAGTATAGCCCACCTCCCATCATTGAGGTGAAGACTTGTCAACCACTGCTAACTAGTTTCTCCTGTTTCCCTAGAGCCAGTGCATAGAGTTGCCCATGTGAGAAGCACTTTGATGAAAATCAAGATCCATAGTGAGAGTGGCTGCCTTGTGGCTTTCAATAATATTTAAAAAAAAATTTTTTTTTGAAACAGGGTGGATTGCAGTGGTTCAGTAGCCCCTCAAACTCCTGGGCTCAAGCGATCCTCCCACCTCAGCCTCCAGAGTAGCGGGGAGTACAGGCGTGTGCCACCGTGCCCAGCTAATTTTTTTTTTTACGCATCCTGTTATGTTGCCCAGGCTTGTCTCAAACTCCTGGCTTCAAGTGATCCTCCCTCCTCTGCAAATTTTGGTTTCTTTATTCACTATGTCTGACTTCTCTTTTAAGCTTATAGTCCTGTGGGCCAAACATCCTCTAGAGCAAGTGAAATCGAGGTAAATTGACTGTCAGCTGCTTTGAGGATGTCCTCAGAGCATCCCGAAGTAAAATCTGGATATGCCATTTTCCCGGTGAGCTTCGGCTACATAACAAATCACCCCAAAAATGTACTGGCTTAAAGCAGCAATCATTATCATCACTTTTGCATCTGTCTGTAGGCTGAGGGTCAGCTGATCCCAGCTGGGTTGGCTCCAGGCTATGAATTAAGGCCGTGGCTACTCAATGTGTCTCTGTCTTTCTTGGACTCCTGGTCCCCTGGGGGATGTTTCTCTCATGGTGAATGGCAGGAGTGTGTAGAAGGGCATGTCCAGACATGCAAGAGCAGTTCGAGCCCCTGCTCCGCTGTCTGCTCATATCCCATTGCAAAGTAAGTTACATGATCAGGCTCATAAAGAGACTCCGGTAGCTGAATCAGATCCTACCCACCTCAGGCAGGACTGGCTTAGGGGAGCCACTCCCCACTGTGTGGAGTCCACAGCTGAGGGTGGCATCGGCTAACCCTTTCCTGGATGATCTAAAGTCAGGGGCTACCACTACCTGCTTTCTGCTAGGGCAAAGGTGTGGGCTTGGCCAGTTTGCATTTCCAGGCTGAGAAACCCAACTTCTGGCTTTCTCTGGAGGTCCTGAAGCTGACTTTTGCAAAAGGGGTTGCTTTTCTAGATGAATCTTTAACTCAGATTGCATTTGAAAAATAAATGTGCACTAAAAGTAATTAAAGCATGCTGGTTCATGAATAATACACTGTTTTACAACTATTTGCTGAGCATAATGAGACAAGCTACTAAACTGACGATGAACACTCTATTATGTGATTGCCAACTGTTTTATAAGATATTGAACATACTCTTTTCTTCTGTCATCGTGTGTATTATCAAGCTATTGCTTTTTAATAAATTAATTTTCCAGACATCTCTGGGGTCTTTGTTTGAAATCTGGCTGAGGGCAAAAATAAAATTAATTGTGTGATCTGTGCTGAATGTTCAGGGCTTGGTGGCTTATAAGTAAGTGTCACAATTGGCAGTCTCTGCCAAGGAAAAAAATAACCACCGTGTATGGCACACAAGTGTGAAGAACAGCATGAAAAGAGTCACAGGCACCTTGAGAATGAGGAGGTTGCTTCCCCCAGGAAGGTTTTTGGAGACTGAGCAGGTCCGGGATCGCTTTCTGAAAATATTTAATGAACGCAAAAATTGGTGTTTGATCTTATCTCATTCTATATACTTTTTCTTGAATCTGCCTGTCTGCTATTTTTCAGATATCAGTATGACCTTCAATGGGAAATTTTAATGGCATCCCTTCGCCTCCTAGTGGGGCAGAGCTGGTCCTCTGGTCCTGTTCCTGCAATACTTGTGCGTGTCCCATTGATGCATTTATCATCTTGTGTCTTGATCATTCACAGTGCCCTCAGTTGCATAGCTCTGGGAGAGGACATCCACCTTGAATCTTCATAATGGAACCCCAGGGCTATCACTTAGAGTCCAGCGTAATGTTACCACCTGCAGTTGGACAAGGGGCCCTGGATGATCATTTCATGGGTCTGCTTCTGGAACTCTAGGGCTAACATAACACATTTTCATCTCTGAATTTCCAGTTGTTGAACAGGACCGGTATTAGGGTCCACTTCGTGATTGTTTGTTGAGTGAGTAAATGACTCATTCTGTGTATTGACATTCCCGTAAGTTAGCCAAGATCCTTCTTCCTGCGTGGATAGCCATTAAGAATGGCCTATCTTTACAACAACACTTTTCCAGCTGTTACTAAACTGGGCTCTTATTTCTGAGACTTCTGCATTATCTAATCCCATCAAATCCACAGATCAATTGGGAGTAAAGGCTCAGCCACACAGATCATAGGACGTCATGGAGAACAAAGAACCCCAGATGGGAATTGACTATTTTTATTTTTAATTATTTAACTTCTAACCAAATTTCACACACTGTCCATGTGCCATGAGTGTCAGCCAGGAAGGGCATAAGCCTGAAAGGTCCTTCTTTCATTATGTTAAGTATGTTGGTAAGAGCCTTCTCAGTTAATTTCTTCATAATCTAGACTGGGACATTATGTTGTATCAAGACTCCAAGTTTCTTTCCCTATAGAAAAGAGAAATTGTCAAGTCAACTATAGTACCTCCAGGTTCTGGAATAGGATGCAGATGTTACCAAAAGTGATGTTAATAACATGAAAATGTTCTTAGGCAAATTTTGTAAAGTACAAAGGTGTTTAAAATACATGGGAAGGTAAGACGAAACCATGCTTATATTCTTATCTCCCCAAATTCCCATTTCACCAACCCAGCCATAGTAATAGACTACAGTGTATGTTATTTAAGTCTTTTTAATGTGTATATTGTCCACATCAGGGATTCCCCAAACCCTGAGCCACAGATTGGTACCAATCCATGGCTTGTTAGGCCCTGAAATGTGCAGTAAGAGGTGAGTGCGGGCGAGTGAGCAAAACTTCATCTGTAATTGCAGCCGCTCCCCATTGCTTGCATTACCACTTGAGCTCTCCCTCTGGTCATATCAGTGGTAGCATTAGATTCTCATAAGAGTGCAAACCCTGTTATGAACTGTGCATGTAAGGGATCTAGCTTGTGTGCTCCTTATGAGAGTCTAATGCCTGATGATCTGTCGCTGTCTCCCATCACCCCCAGATGGGACCATCTAGTTGCAGGAAAACAAGCTCAAGGCTCCCACTGATTCTACTTTATAGCGAGTTGTGTAATTATTTCATTATACATTCATATATTATTTCATGTATTGCAATGTAATAATAATAAAGTGCACAGTAAACGTAATGTGCTTGAATCATCCTGCAACCATCTGCCACTTGACTCTGGTCCACAGAGAAACTGTCTTCCATGAAACCAGTCCGCTGGTGCCAAGGAGGTTGGGAACTGCTTGTTCTACGTCTTTATCTTAACACCTTTGTAATTCTTTCCTGCTTTCTTCCTACTGCAACGTAAGAATTCTTTTTATGGGCTGGGATGGAACAGTAGATAGATAGGCAAGTAGATACCTGATAACTAGATAGCTCATAACAGAGAAAAGAAAATTCACGTTTAAATCCAATGAGCCAGGAGTTTTCCTTCTATGCTTGGTGCTGAGACTACTGTTGTCTGTTCCATTGAGTAGATCATTTTATTTCCACTTTGTCAGCTTTTTGGATTTAGACTACATCCTTGTTAAGCCTTATTTCAGGTTCATATCTGACGTTCATTTAAAAATTTAAATGCAGCAAGAGCTCATTTTCAGTTTTACCCCAGAAACCAGGTCAGAATACCAAAATGGTGGCATCTCACTCTATGCATAGTAACCCAGGTCCTTAAACAGTCAAGTCTGGTCTTTGGGGACTTCACATATCCCATCCCAGAAGAGCCCATTGGCAAAGAGTGAATTTGAGTTTCCTGGTCTTCAGATTTCACATCCAGGTGGAGACAATACCTTGGCTGTCCCTGCTATTCCAGCTAGGAGCTATTTTTTTTCTCCATTTTTCCACAGGCAAAACTAATATGACTACACAGAAAAACATGACATTTCTTATTTTAATTTGCTTTTTGGATGATTTTTAAAATAGATATTTGAACCAAACCAACCTGAGAAGCTGCAGCCAGTTTTAGGCAAGTGATAACCGTACATTTTAGGGAGAGAAATACTACGGTATACAGCCTTACCCCATAGTATCAGAAAAAGAATTACTGAATGGAAAGTGGAGTCGATAAAAAGTATTCCTCTATCTTCATCCCAAAATAAATGGGTAATTAGGAATCTCAGGGACCAACCTTGCTATGAAATAGGTGCATTTTTTCCAGGAAAGTTGGAACATGATCTTAGAATGAATGTTAGCTCCAGAAAGCATACTCCATGATGGGAAACTGGTATCTGTAGCAAGCCCATGTATCAACTATTTTCATATACTTGGTTAATTTTTTCAATTTTAAAGGAACTACGTGGAATATGCATTTTCACATCAACTTTGCAGACATGGAAAGGCAGTGTTTTATGCTGAAGGTAGCTCAGCAGTAGAACCAGGATTAGACCCATGTTTATTCCTTTGTACTACCTGGTTTTCCAGGATTGAAACATTCTTTGAAATCAATGGTCTTACCTAATTTGCTCAAGACCACCCAGTCGGGCAAGGGCAGGGTCTAGGCTAGGCTTCCTGTATCTGAGGTCTGGTCCAGTGCCTTCAAGGTAGATGGCCACTCTCTGAGCCTCAGCACTTCTTGCTCAGTCCCATCTATTGGTCATACCTGCTGTGCATTCTTTTTGTCACTGCTGGAGTTACCCACAGAAGCAGACTGTAGCCAGTCCAAAGGACAGAACCCAGGATGCCAGAGAGAGCCTCCCATGTCATAACTGCCTCCAGCATTCAGTCCTCAGGTCCTGTGCGATTCAGTTCCAGAAAGTTAACTGTGTAAGTTTTTCTATTGTGCTGTATCTTTATCTCCAAGAACATTTGTGTTCTGATGGATCCCTGTGTCATCAATGAAAGCCTATCCTGGTCCTTCCTTCCCCACCATGCCCTGTCTCTGATTGGTGCATGATGATGTTGCTGGAGGGAGGAACTGGGGTGCCATTCTCATTGTAGTCTAAGTACAGAAATGTTTCTCAAAGCTAGGGCATTCCTACACATTCACTCAACATACATATGTTTACAACCTGTTTATAAGATCACTGATTAAATACAAACAACCTCACTGAGTGATTGCTATTTACCTCTTAAGAATGAAGGATTTAGTGCAGTGTTTTTAGTATAATTTTTTTCCATAAGCAACTACCTTGCAAATTGATGAGTCCCTTTTAAGTAGATAGTAGGGCTGTGTGTTTAACATCGCATGCAAAAGGCCTATAAAAATGAAGTCAAATTAATACACAGGCTGCTACAAGCAAGCTCAGAGTCGCAGAAATCAGGTCATTCTGTGAGAAAGGGAATTGAGGACCCTCTCACCACTAAGTTAGGATTAAACTCAGCATCTTTGACTTCGAAGTGGAGAGAAGCAGTCCCGGGGGTACAAAGTGTTTTCAGCAGACACTTTGCTCAGCGCTGCTCCTCTAGACGGCTTGATGAGAAACCCCATGGCTCAAGCACCTGCTGGGTTCCCAGGTGCTACTCCCCAGGCTCTGTTTGCCTTGTCCTCATGTCTCTGTCCACAGATGGATAGAGTTACCGAATGGCCTCCGCGCTGCACTCAACTTGTCCCCACTCACAGCCCATCTTCAAGCTGTTCATAATGTTCTGACACTTTTATGTGTCCCTTGCTCTCTGCCAGGACAGGCAGCTCCTCGAAGTGTGCAGTAAATTCCATGGGCAAAGGAAAGGCAGCTCAAACTATAGGTATGGGAACAGAGAAAGGTCTTTAAGGGACCATGAAAGAGACACCCTGCAAAATGCCTGCCTTCTGGAGGAGCCTCGTAGCCACAAGCCCATTCCCCATATCTGTAAGTCACTGCTACTGCTGTCCTTTTGGCACCATTGAAGCCTGTTTCCAAGGGGGTGGGTGAGGCTCTTCTGGCCTGGAGATGAGGGATTTAAACTTAATGTTACAAAATTCCAGCTGCGGCCTTTGTCCTCACAAGAACAAAGGTTGTGTGACCTGGGTGTTGTAGGTCTGTGTTAGAAGGAAGAATCTGTGAGAGGACGCTTGATTTGCCATGATCACGCAGTTCCATGGGTGAGAAGGGGACTAGAATGTGACTGACGGGGCTTTTTCTACTGTGCTGTATCTTTTTTCTCTTAAGAACATTTGTGTTCTGATGGATCCCTGTGTTAACAATGAAAGGGCATCCTGTTCCCTCCTTTCCCACCATGCCCTGCCTCAGATTGGTGCGGGATGATGATGTTGGATGGAGGAACTCGGGTACCACTCTTATTGTAGTCTATGTACATTATCCTCCTGTTCTAGCTTCTGTTAAACTTGAACCCTCGGTAGAAACTCTGAGTGGGAGCTTCCCCTGCTCCTAACGTTCCACCACCATTACATTTGTCTTCCTGAGCAAATTACCTTGTAACTCAGCCTAAGTGGAAACGGGAGAAACATCTGAACTGTAGACCATAACAAATATAGGCAGAGAGTTCTTTTCTTCTACCTTTCATGCCCGTCTTTGTGTACCTGTGGAAGCGTTTATGATCAAAGGTGCCAACCATTGAAAAGGACATGAGCCAGTGAGGAAATAATGGCAGGGGCTCAGTGATTACGAAGATCAGTGTGTGAAGACCCACAGCTGCAGAAATGCATCCAGGTCAATTTGTGAAGCTTTCCTCTCCAAAATTTCGAGAACTGTCAGTGCATTTCCTGTCCTGGGATTAAAATCAGAGCAAGATCTAGTAGAGTCATTCTTTCTTGATTTTATGAATTATTAGGGGATCGCACCGACCTTGCCCTCATTTAAACTGATAGCTAATGGGTGAATGATTTTGATATGTTTCTTAGGTATTCAATCTTTCCTTGTAGATGGCATATTTTTAAAGTTTCTCCTCAAATAGAATGTCATACAAGTGATAATTTTTTTTAAGTTCAAAAATAATGTGGCTGGGCAAGGGACTTACACCTGTAATCGCAGCACTTTGGGAGGCAGAAGCAGGAGGATCACTTGAAGCCAGGACTTGGGGACCAGCCAGGGCCACATACCAAGACCCCATCTCTACAAAAACTAAGAACTTAGCTGAGTGTGGTGGTGCATGCCTAGAGTCCTAGCTACTTGGGAGGCTGAGATGAGAGGATCGCTTGGGACCAGGAGTTCAAGGTTATAGTAAGCTGTAATTGTGCCATGGCAGTCTAGCCTGTGACAGAGAAAGACCCTGTCTCATAGACATTTTTTGAAAAGGTGTTATTCTCAGATTCCAAGAAGGAAGTTGTGGTCTATACCCAGGATTTCTCTCCACTCAACAGTTATATCAACGTTGCTGATATTTTTTAAGTCTAAATATTTCTGTGAAGTTTTTTTGATGAGGATATTTGTTTAGAGTAGCATAAAGTATATTGCTTTGTTTTCCAATGTTGTTTAAAAACTATATTAGCAGAGATAAGATAGGCAAAAAAAAAAAATCAAAACTTAAGCTTAGTATTTAGTTCAAATTTTTAGCAAGCAATAATAAAAAGTAGAAAGGGGTTTGTCAGTTATCCATACTCTGGGTGTGACAAAACCTGGGCACGAATGCACTGAGGTGGAGAAGTGAGGGGCTGAAAAATTACAGTATGTTACTCAACCATAGCAGAAAGTCAAACTGAGGTGGAAAAGTATCTTGTTAAATACTCACCTGGTCAAAGCCACAGAGAGATGGTGTTTGGACACACACAGCAAAGAAAGGTAATTCAGACAACCAGCCAGTTATTTTGTTTTGTTTGTTTGTTTGAGACAGAGTTATCCCTCTGTCTCCCAGGCTAGAGTGCAGTGGTACAATCATGGCTCATTGCAGCCTTGACCTCCCGGGCCCAGGCAATCCCCCTACCTCAGCCTCCTGAGTAGCTGGAACCATGGGTATGTGCCGCCACGCCTGGCTATTTTTTTGTATAGATGGGGTTTGAGACCAGACTTACGTAGAGATGGTGTTGAGACCAGGCTGGTCTGAAACTCCTGGACCCTAGGGATCCTCCTGCCTTGGCCTGCCAAAGTGCTGGGATTAGTTGGCCCAGTCAGTTATTTAAAAAAAAATTAAGTGACCAAAAACAATCCACCTGCTTTTATATTTTCAAATGTATGTTTCTTGGTGCCAAGCAGGCCTAAGTTTCCCCATCCCTGTTCCTGGGAAACTTATAAGCCATTCCATTTCTTAGTAAGTGAACTCAAGAGAACTTTCTGGAGGCTCAGTGACTGGACCTGAGTCAGCTCACAGTCGTGCTGCAATACTCAGTGAGGCAGCTGGGCACGTTTTACAATCACTGGCATATTTTGTCTTTGTTTTTCTCAATTTTAGTTTTCAAAAAGTATTAGAGCATACTTTCATCATAGAAAATGTGGGGAATATAGATAAGCAGAAGAAAAAAAGTCATTCACATTCCCTCTACCCAAAAATAACCATTATTAACACCTTTCCATTCTTTCAATATATAATTTGGATGTACAAAGTCATGAATGTATGTTTAACAAAAATTGGATCAGACCCTACCAACTCTTTTATAACCTGCATTTTTCACCTAATATGTTATGAATATCATTTCAATTCAATTTCTCCCACAACATCATTTCATGGTAGTCAGAGAGGCTCACCCTAACTGTTAAACATTTAAATTGATCTCAGGTTTCTCATGATATTATTTTTACTGCTTTAAGAAGTATGTTTCTCTTTTTGTGTCCCAGGGACCTCTATTGTTTCTGTTAACAAATAGGTAATGAAAAAAACAAAAACAAAGCAGTGACTTGTTTTCAAAGGATTTAGGGTTAAACATAATTAAATTGTTTTTCATAACAGGACTTCTCAGACCTTCTAGTCTGTTGATACAGTTTTGAATTCCTTAACTCCTGCTAGCTATGCACACACACATACACACACACACACACACACATACACACATGCACCCATGCACATAAACACAATCACATACATTCAGGCACATGTATACACACACGTGTACACACACACAGTCACATACACTCTTACCAGCTGTCCAGATGATGAAGATTGCTAGTTGTAGGATTAACTCCTAGAACTTGAATTCTCTGGGTCAGAAAGCTCTGTTTTGTATTAATAATGATCGTTGTGATTTTAATGTTTTATCTTTCTTTTTTTTAAATTATACTTTAAGTTCTGGGATACATGTGTAGAACATGCAGGTTGTTACATAGGTGAACATGTGCTGTGATGGTTTGCTACACCCATCAACCCGTCATCTACACTAGTTATTTCTCCTAATGATATTCCTCCCATAGCCCTCCACCCCCTGACATGTCCTGGTGTGAGATGTTCCCCTCCCTGTGTCCATGTGTTCTCACTGTTCAACTTCCATTTTTGAGTGAGAACAGGCAGGGTTTGGTTTTCTGTTCTTGTGTTAGTTTGCTGAGAATGATGGCATCCAGCTTTATCCATGTCCTTGCAAAGGACATGAACTCATCCTTTTTTATGGCTGCATGGTATTCCATGGTATATATGTGACACATATTCTTTATCCAGTCTATCTTTGATGGGCATATGGATTGGTTCCAAGTCCTTGCTATTTTTGAACATTGTCGCAATAAATATACGTGTGCATAAGTCTTTATAGTAGAATGATTTATTCTCCTTTGGGTGTATACCCAGTAATGGGATTGCTGGGTCAAATGGTATTTCTAGTTCTAGATCCTTGAGGAATCACCACACTGTCTTCCACAATGGTTGAACTAATATACACTCTCACCAACAGTGTAAAAGTGTTCCTATTTCTCCATATCCTCTCCAGCATCTGTTGCGTCTTAACTTTTTAATGATCACCATTCTGATTGGTATGAAATGCTATCTCTTTGTGGTTTTGATTTGCACTTCTCTAATGACCAATGATGATGAGCTTTTTTTCATGTTTGTTGGCCACATAAATGTCGTCTTTTGAGAAGTGTCTGCTCCTATCTTCACCCACTTTTTGTTGGGTTGTTTGGTTTTTTTCTTGTAAATTTCAGTTCTTTGTAGATTCTGAATATTAGCCCTTTGCAGATGACTAAATTGTAAAAATGTTTTCCCATTGTGTAGGTTGCTTGTTGACTCTGATGATAGTTTCTTTTGCTGTGTAGAAACTCTTTAGTTTAAGTAGCTCCCATCTGTCAATTACGGCTTTTGCTGCCATTGCTTTTGGTGTTTTGGTAATGAAGTCTTTGCCAATGCCTATGTCCAGAATGATATTGCCTAGGCTTTCCTATAGGTTTTCTTATTATTTTAGGTCTTACATTGAAGTCTTTAATCCATCTTGAGTTAATTTTTGTGTAAGGTATAAGGAAGGGAACCAGTTTCGGGTTTCTGCACATGGCTAGCCAGTTTTCCTAACACCATTTATTAAATAAGGAATCCTTTCCCCATTGCTTGTTTTTGTTTTGTTCGTCAAAGATCAGATGATTTTAGATGTGTGGTGTTACTTCTGAGGCCTCTGTTCTGTTCCACTGGTCTATATATGTTTTGATACCAGTCCCATGCTGCTTTGGTTACTGTGGCCTTGTAGTATCATTTGAATTCAGGTAGTGTGATGCCTCCAGCTTTGTGCTTTTTGAGTAGTATTGCCTTGGGTATACAGGCTTTTTTTGGTTCCATATGAAATTAAAATTTTTTTTTTTCTAATTCTGTGAAGAAAGTCAATGGTAGCTTGATGGGGATGGCGTTGAATCTATAATTTTGGGCAGTATGGCCATTTTCATGATACTGATTCTTGCTACCTATGAGCATGGAATGTTTTTCCATTTGTTTGCGTCATTTCTTATTTCCTTGAGCAGTGGTTTATAGTTCTCCTTGAAGAGGTCCTTCACTTGCCTTTTAAGTTGTATTCCTAAGTATTTTACTCTCTTTTTAGCAATTGTGAATGGGAGTTTACCCATGCTTTGGCTCTCTGTCTATTACTTGTGTATAGGAATGCTGGTGATTTTTGTACATTGATTTTGTATCCTCAGACTTTACTGAAGTTTCTTATCAGCTTAAGGAGATTTTGGGCTGAGACGATGGGGTTTTCTAAATACACAAACATGTCATCTGCAAACAGAGACAATTTGACTTCTCTCTTCCTATATGAATACCCTTTTTTTCTTTCTCTTGCCTGAATTTCCTGGCCAGAACGTGCAATATTATGTTGAATAACATAGAGAGTGGTGAGAGAGGGCATCCTTGTTATGTGCCAGTTTTCAAAGGGAATGCTTCCAGTTTTTTTCCCATTCAGTATGATATTGGCTGTGGGTTTGTCATAAATAGCTCTTACTGTTTTTAGATACATTCCATCAATACCTAGTTACTGAGAGTTTTTAGCATGAAGCACTGTTGAATTTTGTCAAAGGCCTTTTCTGCATCTATTGAGATAATCATGTGGTTTTTGTCATTCATTCTGTTTATGTGATGGATGGTGTTTATTGATTTGCTTTTGTTGAGCCAGCCTTGCATCCCAGGGATGAAGCTGATTTGGTCACAGTGGATAAACTTTCTGATGTGCTGCTGATTCTGTTGGCCAGTATTTTATTGAGGATTTTCACATAGATGTTCATCAGGGATATTGGCCTGAAAATTTTATATACATATAATATAATATATATATATTATATATTATATTATATATAATTGCATTTTAGGTTTTGGGGTACATGTGAAGAACATGCAGGATTGTTACATAGGTACATACATGGCAATGTGGTTTGCTGCCTTCCTCCCCATCACCTATATCTGGCATTTCTCCCCATGTTATCCCTCCCCAACTCACCACCCCTGGCTGTCCCTCCCCTAGTTCCCCACCACAGACCTCAGTGTGTGATGCTCCCCTCCCTGTGTCCTTGTGTTCTCATTGTTCAACACCCACGTATGAGTGAGAATATGCAGTGTTTGATTTTCTGTTCTTGTGTCAGTTTGCTGAAAATGATGGTTTCCAGGTTCATCCATGTCCCTACAAAGGACATGAACTCATCGTTTTTTTTATGGCTGCATAGTATTCCATGGTGTATATGTGCCACATTTTCCCTGTACAGTCTATCATCGATGGGCATTTGGGTTGGTTCCAAGTCTTTGCTATTGTAAACAGTGCTTGTGTGTTTGTGTCTCTGCCAGGTTTTAGCATCAGGATGATGCTTGCCTCATAAAATGAGTTATGGAGGAGTCCCTCTTTTTCTATTGTTTGGAATAGTTTCAGAAGAAATGGTACCAGCTCCTCTTTGTACCTCTGGTAGAATTCGGCTGTGAATCTGTCTGGCCCTGGACTTTTTTTGGTTGGTAGCCTATTACTGCCTCAATTTCAGAACTTGTTATTGGTCTGTTTAGGGATTTGACTTCTTCCTGGTTTAGTCTTGGGATGGTGTATGTGTCTAGGAATTTATACATTTCTTCTAGATTTTCTCACTTATTTATGTTGAGGTATTTATAATATTGTCTGATGGTAGTTTGTATTTCTTTGGGCTCAGAGGTGATGATGATATCCCCTTCATCATTTTGTGTGTGTGTGTGTATGTGTGTCTTTTTAATTCTGCTCTCTTTTCTTCTTTATTAGTCTGGCTAGCAGTCTATTTCTTTTGTTGATATTTTCAAAAAACCAGCTCCTGGATGCATTAATTTTTTTGGAAGGGTCTTTTGTGTCTCTATCTCCTTCAGTTCTGCTCTGATCTTAGTTATTTATTGTCTTCTGCTAGCTTTTGAATTTGTTTGCTCTTGCTTCTCTAGTTCTTTTAATTGTAATGTTAGGGTGTTGATTTTAGATTTTTTCTGCTTTCTCTTGTGAGCACTTACTGCTATAAGTTTCCCTCTGAATACTGCTTTGGCTGTGTCCCAGAGATTCTGGTATGTTACATCTTTGTACTCGTTAGTTTCAAAGAACTTATTTATTTCTGCCTTAATGTAGTCATTAAGGAGCAGGTTGTTCAGTTTCCATGCAGTTGTGTGGTTTTGAGTGAGTTTCTTAATTATGAGTTCTAATTTGATTGCACTGTGGGTCTGAGAGACTTTGTGTGATTTCTATTCTTTTCCATTTGCTAAGGAGTGTTTCATTTCCAATTATGTTGTTAATTTTAGAATCAGTGCTATGTGGTGCCAAGAAGAATGTATATTCTGTTGATTTGGGGTGTAAAGTCCCATAGATGTTTATTAGGTCTGCTTGGTTCAGAGCTGAGTTCAAGTCCTGAATATACTTAATAATTTTTGGTCTTGTTGATCTGTCTAATACTGACAACAGGGCATTAGTCTCCCACTATTATCGTGTGGGAGTCTAAGTCTCTTTCTAGCTCTCTAAGAACTTGCTTTATGAATCTGAGTTCTCTTGTATTGGGTGCATATATATTTAGGATAGTTAGCTCTTCTTGTTGCATTGATCTCTTTACCATTATGTCACGCCCTTCTTTCTCTTTTTTGATCATTTGGTTTAAAGTCTGTTTTATCAGAGACTAGGATTGCACCCCGTGCTTTTCTTTTTCTTTTCCTTTTTTTTTTCGCTTTCCATTTGCTTCATCAGTATTCCTCCATCCCTTTATTTTGAGCCTTTGTGTGTCTTTGCATGTGAGATGGGTTTCCCAAATACAGTACACTGATGGATCCTAACTCTTTATCTAATTTGCCAGTCTGTGTCTTTCAACTGGGGCATTTAGCCCATTTACATTGAAGGTTAATATTGTTATGTGTGATTTTGTTTCTGTGATTATGATGCTAGCTGGTTATTTCGCCCATTACTTGATGCAGTTTCTTCATAGTGTTGATGGTCTTTACAATTTGGTATGTTTCTGCAGTGGTTGGTACCAGCTGTTCCTTTCCATGTTCAGTGCTTCCTTCAGGAGTTCTTGTAAGGCAGGCCTGGCAGTGACAAAAATCTCTCAGCATTTGCTTGTCTGTCTCCTTTGCTTATGAAGCATAGTTTGGCTGGAAATGAAATTCTGGGTTGAAAATTCGTTTCTTTAAGAATGTTGAATATTGACCCCCACTCTCTTCTGGCTTGTACAGTTTCTGCCAGGAGATCCACTGTTAGTCTGATGGGCTTCCCTTTGTGGGTAAACTGACCTTTCTCTCTGCCTGACCTTAACATTTTTTCTTCATTTCCACCTTGGTGAATGTGACGATTATGTGTCTTGTGGTTGCTTTTCTCCAGGAGTATCTTTGTGGAGTTCTCTGTATCTACCAGATTTAAATGTTGACCTGCTTTGCTAGGTTGGAGAAGTTCTCCTGGATAATATCCAGGAGAAACTTGGTTCTGTTCTCTCTATCAGTTTCAGGTACACCAATCAAACATAGGTTTGGTCTTTTCATATAGTCCCATATTTCTTGGAGGCTTTGTTCATTTATTTTCATTCTGTTTTCTCTAATCTTGTCTTCACAGTTTATTTCACTAAGTTGATCTTCAATCACTGATATTCTTTCTTCCACTTGATTGATTTGGCTATTGATACTTGTGTATGCTTCACATAGTTCTTGTGCTGTGTTTTTTAACTTCATCAGGTCATTTATATTCTTCTCTAAATTGGTTATTCTAGTTAGCAATTCATGTAACATTTTTTCAAGGTTCTTAACTTCCTTGCATTGGGTTAGAACATGCTCTTTTAGCCCAGAGGAGTTTGTTGTTACCCACCTTCTGAAGCCTACTTGTGTCAATCTGTCAGTCATTGTTTGTCCACTTTCGTTCCCTCGCTGGTGAGGAGTTGTGTTCCTTTGCAGGAGAAGAGGCATTCTGGTTTTCGGAATTTACAGCCTTCTTGCATTGGTTTTTCCCCATCTTCATGGATTTATGTACCTTTGGTCTTTGATGTTGGTGAGCTGCGGATAGAGTTGCTGGGTTCACATTCTTTTAGTTGATGTTGATGTTATTCCTTTCTGTTTGTTAGTTTTCCTTCTAACAGTCAGGCCCCTCTGCTGCAGGTCTGCTGGGGTTTGCTGGTGGTCCAGTATCATCAGTAGAAGCTGCAGAATAGCAAAGATTGCTGCCTGTTCCTTCTACTGGAAGCTTCTTTCCAGAGGGGTGCCTGCTAGATGCCAGCTGGAGCTCTCTTGTATGAGGTGTCTGTCAGCCCCTGCTGGGAGGTGTGTTTCAGTCAGGAGGTATGGGGGTCAGGGACCCACTTGAGGAAGCAATCTGTCCCTTAGCAGAGCTTGAGCATTGTGCTGGGAGATCTGCTGCTCTGAGCAGAGTCAGCATGCCAGAACATTTACATCTGCTGAAGCTGGGCCCACAGCTGCCTTTTCCCCAAGGTGCTCTGTCCCAGGCAGATAGGAGTGTGATCTACAAGTCCCTGACTAAGGCTGCTGTCTTTCTTTTAGAGATGCCCTGCCCAGAGAGGAGAAATCTAGAGAGGCAGTCTGGATACAGTGGCTTTGCTGAGCTGTGGTGGGCTCCCCCCATTCCAAACCTCTGAGCAGCTTTGTGTACACTGTGAGGGGAAACCCGCCTACTCAAGCCTTAGTAATGGTGGACATCCCTTCCCGCACCAAGCTCGAGCATCCCAGGTGGACTTCAGATTGCTGTGCTGGCAGCGAGAATTTCAAGCCAGTGGATCCTAGTTTCCTGGGCTCCGTGGGCATAGGATCCACTGAGCTAGACCACTCGCTTCCTGGCTTCAACTCTCTTTTCAGGGGAGTGAACGGTTTTGTCTCACTGGCGTTTCAGGTGCCACTGGGGTATGGGAAAAAAAAAAAAAAAAACAACTCCTGCAGCTAGGTTGTTGTCTGCCCACATGGCTGCCTAGTTTTATGCTTGAAACCCAGGGCCCTCATGGCATAGGCACCAAAGAGTCTTCTGATCTGTGGGTGGTGAAGACCATGGGAAGAGCATAGTATCGGGGCCGGAATGCACCATTCCTTGTGGCCAAGTCTCTCCTGGCTCCCCTTGGCTAGAAGAGGGAGTTCCCTGACCCTTGGCACTTCCTGGGTGAGGTGATTCCCCACCGTGCTTCTGTTCACCCTCTGTGGGCTGCATCCACTATGTAACCAGTCCCAGTGGGACGAGCCAGGTACCTCAGTTGGAAATGTATAAATCACCCACCTTCTGAGCTGGTTTTGCTGGGAGCTGCAGACTGAAGCTGTTTTTATTTGGCCATCTTGCCTGGAAGTCTAATGTTTTACTTTAAACAGTGGTTTCACTATTAATATTTACTATTGAGATTGAACATTAAATATAGATAGATGAATGTTCATTTTTTTTAATGAGAGAAAGAGAAAGAAAAAGGGGAAGAGAGAACAGGATTCTTGCTCTATTGCCCGGGCTGGAATGCAATCTAAAAATAGTTATTAAAAACCTCTTTTATGCCGATAATTGTGCTTAACAATGGAGACAGGAAGGAATAATGGAAGAAAATAACAAACAGCCAACCAGTATTTCATTTAAGTCTGTGAAATGCTATGCAAGTGCTGAAGAGTGATTTACTTCCAATTATGTAGTCACTTTCAAAATAGGTGTATATGATACTGAGAAAAATGTATGTTCTGTGGACCTGGGGTGGAGAATTCTATAAATATTCACTAAGTTTACTTATTCCAGGTCTAAGTTCAAATCATAGATGTCCCTATTAATTTTCTATGTCGTTGATCCATCGAATATTAACAATGTGGTGTCAAAATCTCCCGCTATTATTGTGCGGGAGTCCAGGTCTCTTTATAAGTCATTAAGAACTTGTCTTATGTATCTGGGTGCTCCTGTATTGGGGGCATATATATTTATAATCATTAACTCCTGTTGTTGCATTGATCCTTTTACCATTATGTAATGTCCTTCTTTGTTTCTTTTAGTCTTCGTTACTATTAAAGTCTATTTTGTAAGAGATGAAAGTTACAATTCCTGTTTTTTTTTTTCTCTCCGTTTAATTGGTGAATCTTCCTCCATCCCTTTGTTTTGAGTCTTTGTATGTCGTTGCTTGTGAAATAGATCTGGATACAGCGTACCGATGGGTTTTGACTTTTTATTCAATTTACCTGTCTGTGTCTTTGATTGGGGTATTTAATCCATTTAAATTTAAAATTAATATTAATATTTGTGAGTTCAATATTGTCATTTAATGCTAGCTGGCTATTTTGTCCATTAGTTGACATAGATTTTTCATTATAGAGGTACTCTTTATGTTTTGGTAAGTTTTTGGGATGACTGATACTGGTTGTTCCTTTCTGTTTGTAATGCTTCTTTCAGAAGCTCTTGTAAAGCAGGCCTGGTGGTGATGAAATCTCTGAGTGCTTGCTTGTTCGCGAAAAATTTTATTTTTCCTTCGCTTATGAAGCTTAGTTTGGCGGGATATGAGACTCTGGGCCGAAAATTCTTTTCTGTGAGGATATTGAATATTGACTCCCACTCTCTTCTAGTTTGTAGGGTTTCTGGTGAGAGGTCTGCTGTGAGTCTGATAGGCTTCCCTTTATGGGTAATGTGACCTTTCTCTCTAGCTGCCCTTAGAATTTTCTCCTTTATTTCAACCCTAGTGAATCTAGCAATTATGTGTCTTGGAGTTGCTCTACTTGAGGAATATCTTTGTGATGTTCTCTGGATTAGCTGGAGTTGAGTATTGTCCTGCCTTACTAGATTAGGAAAGTTTTCCTGAATAATATCCTGAAGAATATTTTCCAACTTGGATTCATTCTCTTCATGACATTCAGGTACACCTATCAATCATAAATTAGGTCTTTACACATAGTCCCATATTTCTTGGAGACTTTGCTCATTCCTTTTTACTCTTTGTTCTCTAATCTTGTCTTCTCCTTTCATTTCAGTAAGTTGGTCTTTGACCTCTGATATCCTTTCTTCTGCTTGATCAATTCGACTGTTAAAACCTGTGCATACTTCGCAAAGTTTTCATATTGTGTTCTTCAGTTCTATTAATTCACTTACAGTCCTCTCTAAGTTGTCAATTCTCGTTAGCATTTCATCAAACCTTTTCTCAAAGTTCTTAGTTTATTTACATTGATCTAGAATATGTTTTTTTAGCTCACTAAAGTTCCTTATTATCCACTTTCTGAAGCCTAAATCTGTTATTGGAATGCACTCATTCTCCATCAGGCCTTGTTCTCTTGTTGATGAGGAACTGTGATTACCTGTAGAAGGAGAGGCATTCTGATCTTGGGTATTCTCAGCCTTTTTACGCTGGTTTCTTCCCATTATTGTAAGTTCATCCACCTGTCGTCTTTGTGATTGCCTACTTTCAAATTAGGTCTCTGAGTGGATGTCCAACTTGTTGATTCCCAGTGCCGAAATCTGAGCAACCCACTGCGCCGGCCAAAACAGTGGCATTAAGATTCGGGGTGCTTTTCTGCCCAGGAATCTCCGGTCTGGCTTCCCTCTTGAGTCCCCTCTCCAATCAGGTAAATGGGCAACTCTGCCTTCCCAGAGCTCCAAACGTTGATCAAAAGGGGACCCAGTCCCGTCTACTCTGAACCAAGAACCGCCGTGCCGGGGCGCCGGCAAAACCGTGACGCTGGCCACAAGAGTCGCCCTGGCAACCCGTGGGGCTCCTCTGCTGGGAATCTTCCAGTCCGTGGGTAACAAAAATTCGTCTGAAAGTGTGGCATCCTCTCGTTCTGTGTGCTTTCTCTGGGAGCTACAGTCCCGAGCTGCTAGTGATCAGCCATCTTGGATCTCTCCCTCCGAATGTTCATTTATTTAATGTCTGCTCCTGTATTTTGAAAGTGCTGAAGCTGTGAATGTTTTGGGAATACATAGAGTGATTTACACAGGCTTCTAGAAGGTTCTGGATTCTTATTCAGAAAACAGGGTAAAATTACTCAATTTTTTTCCAGGGAGTATCTGCTCAGCCTCCCTCCATAAGGTGGGTTTGAAAGCAGCCACTAATATGAGCAAAAAGCCAAGTACTTTATCATAAAGTCCTTCAAATCTAGGCCATGCCAGGTAAGATTCCCCTGAATCAAGTTTAAGGGTGAGCCCTGGCTCAGCAAACCAGGAAAAGAATTCTGAACATTTCCCAACACGGCCAAGAAAGTCTTCGAACTTTCTCAGTAGGTTCTGAAGCAGCAGAACAATTAACAGTATCAAAAGGCAGGCAAAACCAGCTGACCCAGAGTTTGTTTCTTTCTGCTTTCTGCATTCAGCCTTTTTATATTTCGCTGACACAACACCTGTCCTCTTCTGTCTTGGTTCCAGACGAGAAAGAGCATTCCATATGCAGAAACTTTAACAGTATCCCTTGGTAGGATTAGCACTGCTGCATGCCAGACAGGCACATCATCTGGGGAAAATGCACTGATCATCAGCATATCCACCTGGGTGAAACTCACCTGCGCTTCTCAAAGAAAACCAGCAGCAGAGACGAAAGCCAGCTGTGTAGACAGCCCTGAAAATGTGTCTTGCCAGTAGCTACCCAGAGCCTTAAATATTTTCCTGTTGTTTGATCCCAGCTTTCTCCTTGGAACTGATATTAGGAAAATAAACAGTTCCCCCAAATCTTACATAAATATATTTACTAAACCACGATTTATATTAATGAAACGTGATGGTGGGAAGGGGTAGAAACCCTAACTCTCCAAGAATAATAAAACGATTAGGTAACTACTCTATATTTGTCTGTTCATTAGATACAGGATCATAAAGGCATTAAATTATGTTAAAATTACTTAGTTTGAAACATATAAAAGTATATATGGAATATAATCACAACTATATAAAATGAAAACTGCAAGATAAACACATCTTTTTTAATGCATAAAATAATGCCAGTGTATTTATACTAGTTGGTTGTTTTAAGTGGTGGGACTATGGGCACGTGTGTTTTTCTGATCCTGCCCTCCAAACTTAAATGCTGGCCATACATTTTAACTTTTTTCTTTTTTGAGACGGAGTCTCACTCTGTCACCCAGGCTGGAGTGCAGTGGTGCAGTGTTGGCTCACTGCAGCTTCTGCCTCCCGGGTTCAAGTGATTCTCCTGCCTCAGCCTCCTGAGTAGCTGGAACTGTGGACGCATACCACCACACAAGGCAAATTACTGTATTTTTAGTAGAGAAGGGGTTTCACCATGTTGACCAGGCTGGTCTTGAACTCCTGACCTCAGGTGCTCCTCCCGCCTCAGCCTCCCAAAGCATTTTAACTTTTTAATAAAAACAGCAATGCATTTTGTTTAAAAGAAAATTACTTAGTAATTACTTCCAAGATCAACTCATATGATGATAGAACTTTTTATATGAGCCAGTATCACAAATAATATTGAATGGGTATAAAGATAAAGCCACATTCAGGTAAATTAACAGTGGAATCCACATTCGTTCAGCTTAGAGAAGCCTAAGCAAGTTCTATATTGAAAATAAAGCAAGGAAGGAATAAAGTCGAAGGGACGTTTTACACAACTAGTTGGTTGTTTTCAGTGGCTGGGACTATGGGCACATGTATTTTTCTGATCCTGCCCCCCGCAAACTTAAATGCACAGATGCAGAGTGACCGTACGGAATGGGGTCCGAGATAAATGGCCCTGGGGAGATACAGTGGTGGGACAGTGTCACACAGGAAGTAATGACCTCACGATTCAGATGGTTTTCTCATTGGTGAAAAGGGGACGATAACATTCACTTCAAAAGCTGTGAGTCTTAAATGAACAAAGACAGAATTTCAGGTAGGCATTTGGTAAGCACTCGGGAAATGGTACTTTATGAAAGTGGATTGTCCCTCGGGGAATGCCCAGCATCAAATGAGACATTGTCACAATTCCAATGTAAAAGGAAAAGTTTCTAGTGAACCTCAAACAATCAGGAAAGCCGGAGGAAGACACAGAGCAGTCCACATCTGAATGAGCAATAGAGAGCCTCTATTTGCATACCGCTGTTTTGAAAATTAAAAGGAGCTTATATTCTCTCACACCTAAGATGCATCAGGGCATGGCCTTGTAAACAGATCAGCTTAGCAGCAAGAGAATCTTTCTGAGTGGTGTCGCGCATTTTTATAGAAACACTGTGTATCAGCTGAGAGGAAGTAACCGGCTAAGGAATCCTAGCTAGTGCAGTAAATACATTGGCCAGTATGAACCGAAGAGGCTTGGGGTGTGAATTTCGGGTATTGCACTGCATTTAGATGGTGTCTGTGTAGTGCTACAGTTGGGGATTGACAGGGGAAAAAAGGTAGGCTATTCACTGGTGGAATAATACGGTAACGATGCAGTAGCTTGGCTGGACTTTTTCTACCCAAACTGAACATAGACTTACTCTGAATTTCAACTCTAATTAAAATTGTGAACTCAGTCCTACGGGAAAATGAAAGACAGAATGCTTATACTTTAAATAAGGAGGCTGGCTGCTAGGGAATACTCTATATACATACTTATAGGTTGGGACAACATGAAAATCAGTTTAAAATGTGTTCAGTGGGAACATCCAGTGCTGATAAGGTTGTAAACAAACAGTAACATGCTGGTTCTGCTGGTATAACCCTTCCTGATTGCACTGTGGCTCTATATGGCAAAGGCCAAATGGGAGCTCTTGGATCTAGGAGCTCCAGTACTACAAATGGATGCCGAGGAGGTCAGTTAGCAGAAGGAAAAAGCTGTATGCATAAAGATGCTAACTGAGCAACCGGGCGCGGTGGCTCACGCCTGTAATCCCAGCACTTTGGGAGGCTGAGGCAGGCAGATCACAAGGTCAGGAGATCGAGACCATCCTTGCTAACACAGTGAAACCCCGTCTCTACTAAAAATATAGAAAAGTTAGCCGGGCATGGTGGCATGCTCTTGTAGTCCCAGCTACTCAGGAGACTGAGGCGGGAGAATCACTTGAAACCAGGAGGCGGAGGTCGCAGTGAGCCGAGAGGATGCCATTGCACTCCAGCCTGGGCGACAGAGTGAGACTCCATCTCAAAAAAAAAAAAAAACAATTGCTAATTGCACCAGTGGATTTAACAGTAGAAACTAGAAACAACCTAAATGTCCCATAGTAGGGGAATGGGTTTCCAACGAATGGGCCATCACCTATGTGATATATGAGGCAGCCACTAAAACAATGGAAAACTTTGAGAAGTGAGATGACTTTGCAGGAAAAAGGGAAAGAGGGGGGCATAAAACCAGATACTATGAAGCCTTGAAAGGCAGTAAGATAAAAAGGCTTTTGTTAAAATAGTGGTATTATGAGTCTTTTTCTTTATAAAATATTACCTTAATTGTTACATCATTTTATCTATAGATATAATTCAGAGCTGTTTTTTCAATGATTATATGAATAATAATTTATGATATTAGGTAATATTCTAAAATGACTTGGGCTAAACTAGCTTGGATGTATTGAAAGATACAAAGAGTTAATAGACAGGGTAAGTATTGCTATTTTAGATTTTTTTTTTTTTTTTTTTTACATAAGCTTCTAAAAATGGTGCCTGCTGGTGACCAGAATGGGCAGTGATAGTGCAAGCCAAGTCTTTCTGGCCTAGTATTGACCTTGACGAAAGTCATCAGGCCTCCTTCATTGAAGTTCAAAACAAAACCACTCATAACTCCATTTTAAAAAGCAAAACCACAAGCCACAGGCTTCAGTCATTGCTGGGGGATGCTTCCATTTCTTGTTTCCTATTGATAAGTTGCAGCAACGTCTCTCTTAATCAGGCGTGAAAGTGGAAACTGGCTGCCTTTGGGGTTGAAAGAAACTTAGGGAGAGAGAGGGACTAGGAAGAAAATGACTGCAGAGAAGCTGGCCCACTTTTCCTGTTTGGGTGGATTCTGCAGCATCAGATGAGGGTGGTGAACTCTGGACGTTGAGACCGTGAGAAGGTACAGACGTACTTAAAATCAGAACAGGAGAGAGGGGCTGTTGGGGAATGCAGACAAGGTTGAAGTCAATATTGCAGAATAAATGCACGTACAAAAACGATTTGTAAAGTTGATACAGGACATTTCGGTATTGGGAGGACAGCCAGAGCTCGTTCTTAAATAGGAAAGCAACTGGTCCTCCTTTGCAGATAATTCACTCATTGTATCAATTTAATGTATATATGCTGCTTGTCTATAGGCCACCCAGAAAAGAGCAGTGTGTCATGGAAGGCCCATGGGCTTCAAGGCAGATGGAGCTGGCTTCACATCCTGACTCTGCTATCCACCAGCTAGGAGACCGTGGAAAGGTTACTTTCTCTCTCTCAACCTCACTTTCATCCTGTGAGCATAAAGTGATTTGCCTAAACCATCAGCTGGAACAGAGTAGATGCTCAGTAAATAGCATCTGCAATTAGACTAGCAGATGATGCTGGGCACAGTGAGTCACGCCTGTAATCCCAGCACTCTAGGGAACCGAGGCGGGTGGATCACAGGAGGGCAGGAATTCGAGACCAGCCTGGCCAACCTGGCGAAACCTCATCTCTACTAAAAATACAAAAATTAGCTGGTCATGGTAGTGGGGTTCTGTAATCCCAGCTACTCGGGAGGCTAAGACAGGAGAATCGCTGGAACCCCGAAAGTGGAGATTGCAGTGAGCCAAGATTGCGCCAGCCTGGGCAACAGAGTGAGACTCTGTCTCAAAGAAAAGAAAGCAAAAAAGAAGTAGAGGATGATAGAGTAGGATCATTATTATGTAAATCATATACTATAAATATATATATATGTACACAGGTGCTCTTCACCTTATAATGGGGTTACTTCCTAATAAACCCATCCTAAATAGAAAGTATCACAAGTCAGAACTGCATTTAATACACCAAACCTACTGAACGTCATAGCTTAGCCCAGCCTACCTTAAATGTGCTCAGGAAACATGAGTTTACCTAGAGTTGAACAAAGGCATTTAACACAACTGGTTAACACTTAGCCTGTTTTATTAGAGGGCTGAATATCTCATGTAAGTTATTGAATGCTGTACTGAAAGTAAAAATCGATGGCAATATGGGTACTTGAAGTGCAGTTTCTACTGAATGAGTATCAATTTTCTTTAAAGTATTTTTTTTATTACACTTTAATTTCTGGGGTACATGTGCAGAATGTGCAGGATTGTTTCATAGGTATAAATGTGCCTTGGTGGTTTGCTGCACCCATCAACCTGTCATCTACATTAGGTACTTCTCCTAATGATATCCCTCCTCTAACCCCTCACCCCACAACAGGCTCCAGTGTGTGATGTTCCCCTCCCTGTGTCCATGTGTTCTTGTGGTTCAGCTCCCACTTACGAGTGAGAACATGTGGTGTTTGGTTTTCTGTTCTTATGTTATTTTGCTGAGAATGATGTTTTCCAACTTCATCCGTGTCCCTACAAAGGACATAAATTCATCCTTTTTTATGGCTGCATAGTATTCCATAGTGTATATGGCCACATTTTCTTTCTCCAGTCTGTCATTGCTGGGCATTTGGGTTGGTTCCAAGTCTTTGTTATTGTGAACAGTACCACAATAAACATACGTGTGCATCTGTCTTTATAGTAGAATAACTTATCATCCTTTGGGTATATACCCAGTAATGGGATTGCTGGGTCAAGTGGTATTTCTATTTCTAGATCATTGAGGAATTGCCACACCATCTTCCACGTTAGTTGAACGAATTTACTCACACCAACTGTGTAAAAGCGATCCTATTTCTCCACATTCTCTCCAGCATCTGTTGTTTTCTGACTTTTTAATGATCGCCAATCTAGCTGGCGTGAGATGGTATCGCATTGTGGTTTTGATTTGTATTTCTCTAATGATGATGAAGCTTTTCTTGTCATGAGGTCAGTGATGATTAGCATTTTTTTTTGTAATATATGTTTGTTGGCTGCATAAATGTCGTCTTTTGAGATGTGTCTGGTCATATTCTTTGCCCACTTCTTGATGGGATTCTTTGATTTTTTCGTGTAAATTTGTTTAAGTTGTTTGTGGATTCTGGACATTAGCCCTTTATCAAATGGATAGATTGCAACAATTTTCTTGAATTCTCTTGCCTATTTACTCTGCTGATAGTTTCTTTTGCTGTGTAGAAGCTCTTTAGTTTAATTAGATCCCATTTGTCTATTTTGGCTTTTGTTGCCATTGCTTTTGGTGTTTTAGTCGTGAAGTCTCTGCCCATGCCTATGTCCTGGATGGTGGTGCCTAGGTTTTCTTCTTGGACTTTTGACAGTTTTAGGTTTTTCATTTAAGTCTTTAATCCATCTTGAATTAATTTGTGTATAAGACATAGGGAAGGGATCCAGTTTCAGCTTTCTGCATATGACTAGCCAGTTTTCCCAACAGCATTTATTAAATAGGGAATCCTCTCCCCATTGTTTATTTTTCTCAGATTTGTGAAAGAGCAGATAGTTGTAGACATGTGGTGTTATTTCTGAGGCCTCTGTTCTGTTCCATTGGTCTATATCTCTGTTTTGGTAGCAGTACCATGCTGTTTTTGTTACTGGAGCCTTGTAGTATAGTTTGAAGTAGGTAGCATGATGCCTCCAGCTTTGTGCTTTTTGCTTAGGATTGTCTTGGCTATGTGGGCTTTTTTGGTTCCATATGAAATTTAAAGTACTTTTGTGCAATTCTGTGAAGAATGTCAATGGTAGCTTGATGGACGATAGCATTGAATGTATAAATTACTTTGGGCAGTGTGGCCATTTTCACCATATTGATTCTCCTATCCATGAGTATGGAATGTTTCTCCATTTGTTTGTGTCCTCTCTTATTTCTTTGAGCAGTGGCTTGTAGTTCATCTTGAAGAGGTCTTTCACATCCCTCGTAAGTCATATTCCTAGGTATTTTATTCTCTTTGAAGCAATTGTGAATGGGAGTTCACTCATGATTTGGCTCTCTGTTTGTCTGATATTGGTGTATAGGAATGCTTGTAAATTTTGCACGTTGATTTTGTATCCTGAGACTTTGTTGAAGTTCCTTATCAGCTTAAGGAGGTTTTGGGCTGACGTGATGGGATTTTCTAAATATACAGTCTTGTCATCTGCATGTCAGACTTGCTTTATGAATCTGGGTGTGCTCCTGTCTTGGGTGCATATATATGTAGGATAGTTAGCTCTTCTTGTTGCATTGATCTCTTTACCATTATGTCATGCCCTTGTTTTTCTTTTTTTGATCATTTGATTTAAAGTCTGTTTTATCAGAGACAATTTAACTTCCTCTTTTCCTAACTGAATACCCTCTATTTCTTTCTCTTGCCTGATTGCCCTGGCCAGAACATTCAATACTATGTTGAATAGGGGTAGTGGGAGAGGGCAGCCTTGTCTTGTGTGGGTTTTCAAAGGGAATCCTTCCAGTTTTTGCCCATTCAGTATGATATTAGCTGTGGGTTTGTCACAAATAGCTCTTACAATTTTTAGGTATGTTCCATCAATAGCTAGTTCACTGAGAGTTTTTCACATGAAGGGCTGTTGAATTTTGTCAAAGCCTTTTCTGCATGTATTGAGATAATCATGTGGTTTTTGTCACTGGTTCTGTTTATGTGATGGATTACGTATTCTGATTTGTGTATGTTGAACCAGCCTTGCATCCCAGGGATGAAGCTAACTTGATCTTGCTGGATAAGCTTTTTGATGTGCTGCTGGATTTAGTTTGCCAGTATTTTATTGAGGATTTTCACATGGATGTTAATCATGGATATTGGCCTGAAAGTTTCATTTTTTGTTACGTGTCTGCCAGATTTGGTTATCAGGATGATGTTGGCCTCATAAAATAAATTAGGGAGGTGTCCCTCTTTTTCTATTGTTAGGAATAGTTTCAGAGGGAATGGTACAAGCTCCTTTTTGTACCTCTGGTAGAATTCGGCTATGAATTCATGTTGTCCTAAATGTTTTTTTGTTGGTAGGCTATTAATTACTGCCTCAGTTTCAGAACTTGTTATTGGTCTATTCAAGGATTCAACTTCTTTGTGATTTGCCGTATGTGTCCAGGAATGTATCTACTTCTTCTATATTTTCTAGTTTATTTGTGTATAGGTGTTTATACTATTCTCTGATGGTAGTATGTATTTCTGTGGGATCGGTGTTGATAACCCTTTTTATCATTTTTTATTGTGTCTATTTGATTCTTCTCTCTTTTCTTCTTTATTAGTGGTCTGTTTTGTTGATCTTTTCAAAAAACCAGCTCGTAGATTCATTGATTTTTTTTTTGAAGGGTTTTTCATATTTCTCCTTCAGTTCTGCTCTGATCTTACTATTTCTTGTCTTCTGCTAGCTTTTGAAATTGTTTGCTCTTCTGTAGTTAATTGTGATGTCAGAGTGTCGATTTTAGATCTTTCCTGCTTTCTCTTGTGGGCATTTAGTGCTATAAATTTCCTTCTACACACTGCTTTAAATATGTCTGAGATTCTGGTACATTGTGTCTCATTCTCATTGGTTTCAAAGAGCATTTTTATTTCTTCCTTTATTTCATTAATGTCCTAGTAGTCATTGAGGAGCAAGTTGTGCAGTTTCCCTGTGCTTGTGTGGTTTTGAGTGAGTTTCTTAATCCTGAGTTGTAATTTGATTGCACTGTGGTCTGAGAGACTGCTGTCATTTCTATTCTTTTGCATTTGTTAAGTAGTGTTTTACTTCCAATAATGTGGTCAATTTTAGAATAAGTGCAATGTAATGAGAAGAAGGTATATTCTGTTGATTTGGAGTGGAGAGTTATGTAGATGTCTGTTAGGTCTACTTGGTCTAGAGCTGAGTTCAAGTCCTGCATATCCTTGTTAATTTTCTGTCTCATTGATCTGCCTAATGTTGACAATGGCATGTTAAAGTCTCCCACTCTTATTGTTGGAACGTCTAAAGTTCTCTAAGAACTTGCTTCATGAATCTGGGTGCTCCTGTATTGGATGCATATATATTTAGGATAGTTAGCTCTTTTAGTTGCATTGATCCTTTTACCGTTATGTCATGCCCTTCTTTTTCTTTTTTGATCATTTGGTTTAAAATCTGTTTTATCAGAGACTAGGATTGCAACCCCTGCTTTTTTTTTTTTTTTTTTATCTTTTTGGCTTTCCAGTTGCTTGGTAAGTGTTCCTCCATCCCTGTATGTTGAGTCTTTGCATATGAGATAGGTCTTCTGAACACAGCACACGGATGGGTCTGTGCTCTATCCAATTTTCCAGTCTGTGTCTTTTAATTGGGGCATTTAGCCCATTTATATTTAAGGTTAATATTGTTATGTGTGGATCTGATGCTGTCATTATGATCCTAGCTGGTTATTTTGCCTGTTAGTTGATACGGTTGTGTTGATGGTCTTTACAATTTGGTATGTTTTTGCAGGAGCCTGCTACAGGTTGTTCCTTTCCATGTTCAGTGCTTCCTTCAGGAGCTCTTGTAAGGCAGGTCTGGTGGTGACAGACTATCTCAGCATTTGCTTGTCTGTAAAGGATTTTATTTCTCCTTTGCTTATGAAGTTTTGTTTGGCTGGATATGAAGTTATGGGTTGAATGTTCTTTAAGAATGTTGAATATTGGCCCTCACTCTCTGGCTGGTAGCATTTCTGTCAAGTGATCCACTGTTAGTCTGATGGGCATTCCTTTGTGGGTAACCTGACCTTTATCTCTGGCTGCCATTAACATTTTTTCCTTCATTTTCACCTTGGTGAGTCTGACAATTATGTGTTTCAGGGTTTCTCTTCTCAAGGAGTATCTTTGTGGTCTTTTCTGTATTTCCTGAATTTGAATGCAGGCCTGCCTGGCTAGGTTGGGGAAGTTCTCCTGGATAATATCCTGAAGAGTGTTTCCAACTTGGTTCCATTCTTCCCGTCACTGTCAGTTATACCAATCAAATGTATATTTGGTCTTTTCACCTAGTCCCATATTTCTTGGAGGCGTTTTTCTTTTCTTTTCACTCTTTTTTCTCTAATCTTGTCTTCTCACTTTATTTCATTGAGTTGATCTTCAGTCTCTGATATCCTTTCTTCCACTTGATCGATTTGGCTATTGATACTTGTGTATGCTTCACGAAGTTCTCGTGCTGTGTTTTTCACCTCCATCCGGTCATTTATGTTCTTCTCTAAACTGGTTATTCTAGTTAGCAATTCCTCTAACCTTTTTTCAAGGTTCTTAGCATCCTTGCATTGGGTTAGAACATGCTCCTTTTGCTCAGAGGAGTTTGTTATTACCCCCCTTCTGAAGACTTCCTCTGTCAATTCATCAAACTCGCCCTCCATCTAGTTTGGTTCCCTTGCTGGCGAAGAGTTGTGATCCTTTGGAGGAAAAGAGACATTCTGGGTTTTGGAGTTTTCAGCCTTTTTGCCCTGGTTTCTCCCCATCGTCATGGATGTATCTACCTTTGGTTTGATGTTGGTGACCTTTGGATGGGGTCTCTGAATGAACGTTCTTTTTGTTGATATTGGTATTATTCCTTTCTCTTTGTTAGTTTTCCTTCTAACAGTCAGGCCCCCCTGCTGCAGTTCTGCTGGAGTTTGCCGGAGGTCCACTCCAGCCCCTGCTTGCCTGGGTCTCACCAGTGGAGGCTGCAGAACAGCAAAGATTGCTGCCTGTTCCTTCCTCTGGAAGCTTCGTCCCAGTGGGGCACACACCAGATGCCAGCCAGAGCTCTCCTGTATGAGGTATTTGTCAGCTCCTACTGGGAGGTGTCTCCCAGTCAGGATACATGGGGATCAGGGACCCAGTTGAAAAAGCAGTCTGTTCCTTATCATTGCTCAAACACTGTGCTGGTTGATCTGCTGCTCCCTTCAGAGCTATCAGGCAGGGACGTTTACATCTGCTGAAGCTGTGCACACAGCCACCCTTTCCCCCAGGTGCTCTGTCCCAGAGAGATGGGGGTTATGTATCTAAGTCCTTGTATGGGACTGCTGGCTTTTTTTTTTTTTTTTTCCCAGAGAAACCCTGCCCAGAGAGAAGGAATCTAGACAGGCAGTGCTGGCCACAGCAGGCTTGCTGAGCTTTGGTGGCATCTGCTTAGTTCAAACTTCCCAGTGGGTTGGTTTATGCTGTGCTGAAAAAATGTGTAGTTTGAACATCCAGACAGGTTTGTTTATGCTGTGAGAGTAAAATCGCCTACTCAAGCCTCAGCAGTGGTGGACGCCCCACCCCCAGCATGCTCGAGCATCTCAGGTCAACTGGACTACGTGCCGTCAGTGAGAATTTCAAACCAGTGGATGTTAGCTTGTTGGCTCCCCGGCTTCAGCCCCCTTTCCAGGGGTGTTAACGGTTTTATCTCATTGGTGTTCCGTGTACCACTGTAGTATGAAAAAAACAAAACACAAAAAAAAACTCCTGCAGCCAGGTCGGTGTCTGCCCAAACAGACACCTAGTTTTGCGCTTGAAATCCAGGGCCCTGGTGGCATAGGCACCGGAGGGAATCTCCCGGTCTGCCGGTTGTGAAGACGGTGGGAAAAGTGCAGTATCTCGGCCAGAATGCACCATTCCTCCTGTTACAGTCTCTCCCAGCTTCCCTTGCCTAGGGGAGAGAGATCCTTCAACCCCTCCTGCTTCCCGGGTGAGGCAACTTTCCACTCTGCTTCAGCTCGCCCTCCGCTGGCTGTGCTCACTGTCTAGCTAGTCCCAGTGAGATGAACCAGATACCCCAGTTGGAAATGCAGAAATCACCTGCCTTCTGGGTCCATCTCTCTGGGAGCTGCAGACTGGAGCTGTTCCTGTTTGGCCATCTTTCCAGCAGACCCTGAATGAGTATTACTTACGCATCATTGTAAAGTTCAAACATCCTAAGTTGAAACCATCCTAAGTTAGGGACCATCTGTATACATATACGTAATATACACATACAGACACCCAATACATATGTAGCACATCTGCCTATGCACGTATGTGTTTTACATATATAATGCCTGTGTGTTTAGATGTATGGCACATATTTGTGCAGGCATACATGTACATATACATATATAGATGTGTACATATTATGACATGTATACATTTACAGATGTGCACATATGATAAATGGTGAGAAATAAGGTTGGCCATAAAATAAGCTAAAATAGGAATGATAGGAATAATCCTCTCCACTTGGTCGTCTTTCAGGAATTTATCACAGAAATAGCCAAAGAAGTAAGATTGATGTGTCTGGCAAGAGAAAATGGCCCAGGGGGACTGACAGTATCTGACTGAGTGGGTTCAGGGAGAAATGGGTACTAGGAAGGAATAGCTATTGTTTGGGGGTGCTCAGTTCATCTTCAGTTCATCTAGAGACCTTCTGATAAAGCTGATTAGGACCTTGTGCTTTGTGAGAACTTCTACAGCCCCAAGATGTAAATTGCCTTATAGCAGAGACCGTGGAGGCATTTACCTTAAATCTTGAATTTGCGGGATGTAGCACTTGGTATGTTTGTTGAATGAATGAATGTATGAAGACTTGGTGTGTATGACTTAGAAATCTTGATTTGGGAGAACTGTCATCTCCCCTTAGAGTTACCCCAAGTCTCATCTTGCCAGTCTGCATATGTGAACCTTGTAGGATCCACACAGGAGAAAACCAGCGTAGAGGCTGCAGACAGGACCAGGAGGCAGGCAGCTCGCATGTCCTCTCTCGGTTCTTTTTGATGTTTTGCACAGTACCTTGGTTGATGATACGCCCATGTCTAGTTTGCTCTGGCCTAACTTTCACCTCCATGAAATGCTTGAATTATAGCTAGAGTCAGATTAATAAAGTCACTGCTCTGATCTGCCTAAGATCTTAAGATGGTGCACCTGTGGCTGGGTACAGTGGCTCATGCCTGTAATGGGAGGATTGCTTGAGACTAGGAGTTTTAGACCAGTCTGGACAACGTAGCAAGACCCCATCTGTATTTAAAAGAAAAAAAGATTCTGCATCCTACCAGAATGGGTGTTTTCAACTTATGGAAGGAGCAGTGGCACTCGTGCAGGAAATCTGCATGACCTTGAAATCAAACAGTCCTGGGTGAATTGCAGCTCTATCAATTTGTGAGCTGTATGCAGAGCAGCAAATTAGAAAACTTGTGGGCCTCAGCTTTTTCATCAGTAAAATGGGGAGAGGGGTTAACTGGCAAGACTGTAGGCCTATTAGAAATCAGATGTAATGGCCGGGTGCTGTGGTTCACGCCTGTAATCGCAGCACTTTTGGAGGCCAAGGTGGGTGGCTCACCTGAGGTCAGGAGTTTAAGGCCAGCCTGGCCAACATGGTGAAATCCCAGCTCTACTAAAAAATAAAAAATTAGCCAGGCATCGTGGTGGGCGCCTATAATCCCAGCTACTCTGGAGGCTGAGGAAAAAGAATTGCTTCAACCTTGGAGGTTCAGGTTGCAGTGAGCACAGATTGTGCACAGCACTCTAGCCTGGGCAACAGAGCGAGACTCTATTTCAAAAAAAAAAAAAAATCAGATGTAATGTTGTAGCCTGCTTAGCACAGTGTAAGGTTCCAGAGCATTCTCACAATGATGAAAATTATTCTCATGAATATAAAGCCTAGTCACCAAGAATCATTCTTTTGGTGGTTATTTATTAAGTCTACTGTGTGATAGGAGCAGTTCAAGGCACTGTGGCCAAGTTGTGAAGAAAACAGACAAATTTCATGGAGTTTCTATTATAGGGGGTACACAGAAAATAGACGGACACGTAATGTGTGCAATAAGAAGTGTTGCGGAGAAAGAAGGTGAATGGAAATGGGGTGACACCGTAAAGGCAGGGAGAACGTTTGAGCAGAGAGTAAAAATCAGGAAGAACGCATGCTGGTTTCTGGAAAGAAAGCATTTCAGCAGAGGAAACAGCAAATACGCAGCCTTTGAGTGGGGAGTGTGCTTGGCATGTTTGAGGAACACAGGAAGACTAGAGTGGCTTCTAGTGGATAAGGAGAAAGTGCTGGAACTTGAGATTAGAGAAGTGACTGGAGACTAAATTATAAGAGAACTATGGTTTAAAAAAAAACTAAACTTACTGAGTTGAGAGGCTGTATCAGCGTTTGCTGAGTAACAAGTAATCCTGAAATGTGGTGGCTTAAAGTGGGTTAATTGCAGAGTTTCTTCTGAGTGAGTTGGCTCTGCTGGGGCTGGAGAGTCTGGGATGGCCTCATTCACATGTCTGTTAGCCGGATGTTGGTTCTGGTAGCAACTACGTGTCTCATCCAGCAGGCTAGCTCTGGAGCCATTCTTGTGATGGAAGTTGCAGGGTTTTCAAGTGCAGCAAGAAAGGGCAAGCCCTGGTGCACAGCACTTTCCAAATGGGCCGAGGCCAGTCACATGGCCATAGTCAGAAGTCCTATGGGAGGGGTAATCCCCTCCAGGTGTAGATACTGAGAGGAGAATGCCGATGGTTGCTTTTGGAAATGACAACGTTGGAAAAGTGAAATTATTTGATTCATACTTTCAAAGGTCTTATAATAAGGATTACGTACAGGAGACTATAACCAGATTGGAGGATGGGGCCAGGTTGTGGGCCACTGGATAGCTATGGTGTTTGAGCCACAGATGCAGAGGCATACAAGCTCCTGGTGGTGCCTGGCCTGAAGCTGCTGCCATCAGGAGGAGGAACAATGATACCCATCCTCCAGACCTTCCTGTTGTTTCAGCAGAAGCGTTCGTTCTCTCCATCTTTCCAGAGTGGACTTTCTCACGTGCTTGCTGGAATGGGCTGGAAACCATGGTGTCCATGAGAAGGGATACGCAGAGAAGAACCTCTGTATATCATCATCATCCATTCTCAAACAAACACAGAGGTACTCTCTGCTCACTAAGTACTTGGTAACTAACTACAGGGGAGTTAAGCACTGAGGACTAAAAGAACTCACTGTAAGTAATGACAAAACATCTTAAGGTGAAATTAAACAATAGACAATTTTCTTTTTTCTTTCTTTTCTTTCACAGAAAATATGATGCTGGCATGCTAATCGCGTGAGACAGCTTGGCCCACGGACAGCCACAAAGCACAAAAACAAAACACAAACTCACTCAGAGACGAGACAAGGATCGTGTTTTCCTGGCGTCTATGAGAAGCGCTTTATTTTTCCTCTAGATTTCTTTTTTAACAAAAACTGAAACATTTAGAAACAGTACAAACAGCAGGTGATCATCTTCAAGCATGTTCTTTTATTAAGCATAGGTTGGGAGGCACAGGCGGACGTTTAAGCAGAAAGCCAAGGCAAGACAACAACAGACTGTGACTGATGGAAGGAATCAACTTATTCCTCGCTCTCCAAAACATCCTGTGCGTTCTTCAGAACACCCACCTCCCTGCCTGTCAAGGTATCTAAGGAATGATTAATTTGAAAAATTTGATATAGATAGACGACTTTAAAGAATTTTTTGTGTAGTGCTGGCAAAGGACTCTATGACATGTACTTTGCCCCCCAGGAGCTCTGCCACTCCATCTCTCGGTGTCACTGCCATCCTGCCCAGCTGGGACAAGTTTCTGAGATTTGTCTCCCCAGCAGTTGCCAAGCTGGCTCAGGCATGGTCAGGATGAAAGAAACAATTATCTGCTGGATCGATGCAGCAAGGAGTGGTAAAAACACTTGCTTTTTCTTCCCTAAAAGTACGAGACAGCCCACCCCTACCTGCAGTGGTGACCGTGCCGGAAGCTGGGTGAGTCAAGGGGACCCTAGGATCCTCTCTAATAGTAAGAGACAATTGCTTGTGCTTCTCCAGGGAGGTAAAGAACCAGAACCCACTCACCCCCCAGGTTTTCTTTTCGAACAGGCCACCACCAGAACGCAAAGAAACCTATGCCTAGCCCAGCCCCAGAAAAGCACCTTTACCCCTAGAATTCCCTGCTTCCCATTCGTACTTAACATTCTTAACGCTGTTGGGACTGCTCTGATTTCCTTTCCTCTTGCGGATCTGTGTTGGAGGGACACGGACACCCCCTGGATCATAAGGTTGGAAGGGGTCCAGCCCCGGCTGCTGCATGGGCGCACACGCAGAGTGGGTGTGTGCGCCCATGGTCTCGGAGCTCTGCTTAGCCGGACTGGCTGCCAAGCCGTTCTTGGATCAGCCTCTCACTGAGCGCCCACAGGGCCCGGGCAGTCTCTTCGCTCTGAGCTTCTGGCGAGGGCATACAGCGACAGCAGTTGTTGAAATACATACCTCCCAGACCCTCCAGTTCTGGGGCGGCAGCACAGTAGACGGTGGTGGCAGCTCCTTGTTGCTGGGAATCAAAGAAGAAAGACAAACATGTTTTAAGAAGAGGAGTCATGGGATGGCATCAGCAAATCTCTGCCACTTGGTTCAGTTTCAGTTGGATCTTGGCATAGCAAAGCCTACTGGGCTGAAAGCACATGACTGTGAAAAGTATAACATGACCATCCTGGAAAAACGAGTTCATAAACTCCGCTTGTAAAGCTGGTGTGACTTTTGACACCTCATATAGGAAAAGGCTTGGAAAATAAATACACGCATCAATACGTCGTGGCAGGAGCCTCTTCCGCACAGGAAGAAAGACGGTATCCTTCTGAATGTGCAAGAGCACATTCGTCCAACCCCTCAACGTCTCAATGTATAATGTCACTCGATACCAAATTGTTTGTAGAACTTTCTGTCTGACAAACCAGCCACTCTTAATTATGGCCTATCGGGTAGAAAACCCAAGCGGAGCTGGTGCCAGATCATCCCTTTATGCTCTGCCCACAGCGCTGCTACGGGAAGGGTTGGCAAGGCTGTGTTAAAATATTTAATGCACACACACACACATACTCTCCACCATACATGACTACCTAGCACATCTCTTAATTCATCCAGAACCTATGAAAATTTTTTTCTACATGTCGTATTTGTCCCAGAGCTCCAATGGGACCATGGCTAAGCGGGTCCATTTCCTCCCTGCCCACTTCAAGATGTAAGTTGCAAAGAGTGCAACTGATCACTTTCGATTCACCTTTTGAGTAACAGTAGGGGCTGTGGCTAGGGATGTGTGCACTGATGGTGCATCATATCATCTGGACTGACAAAATACAGTCAGGGATGCTGTAAAGAGGGCAAGAAATCACTTTGCTTTGCAAACCATAATTAAAAATAATAGGCTGCTGTTCAGAGGGAGACATGGTCGGCACGTCTCTAATTTAAAACCAATACAGTTTATCTGGCATCTTATGATTATTTATGTGTTTCACAGCCCTAGCTGCATCCACTAATTTTCAGCTCATAGGGAGAAGGTTTGCAAAAGAGGACCAGACAAGATAACGGAAGATAAGGCAGCCCCAACTAGGAAAACGGTAAGGAACTTTGATTGTGGGGGAAATGGCTTTCTGACCTCACCCGAAGTTTATCACTTTTTTTTTTTAAAACCTCTGCAGAGTTTTAATTCTGAGCATGCAGGGTGCTTAGGGGAGGACGTTCCCTCAAATGGTTTGGTTTGCCATCACTATGCTTGTATTCTAGGGACCCTGGGAGCCAGGGCCATTCTGAGAACCAGGGGCCCATGGACGGTGTTAACGATCTGAAGAAGGTGGATGAGGCAGACTTGGGTTTGTTGGTCCTTGGTTTTGGTTTCTTCAGTGTCAGGGTCTGTAGCTACATCTGTGTTGGTCTGAAAATGGAATGGTCAAATGCAGTCAAGTGACATGACTCTGGCAGGGGTGTGGACAGTGAGTGAGACGAGCACTTGGATTTTGAAAATAACTGGCTGCTTGGTGATATCAGGGAAGTCCCAGGAGTCCTGAATTAGAATAACTGATATGCCTTGAACTTAATTAAATAGTAACTGGTTACCTCCCCAATCTCCTGCCATAACCATGCCCACTCCAAATAGCCAGATGTTATCCTAGATTCAGCTATTTCTTTTCCATTGATTTGTGTGAGTCAAGTCTAATGGAACAGAATTCGTGTCATCCAACTTTCCTTTCACTGAATTATGATTCCTCATAACCCTCAGCTGAACACCTGGCACATGTATGTATCTAAACAACTTCAAGTGGTCGATCTGACTCTTCTGCATCCCAGGTGGGGAAAAGGGAAGCAGACGTGCCTCTAAAGACAAACTGGAGAATGGAGATGCTCATCCAGCTAATTCAAGCCAAATATCATCTTGGCCTGAATTCTTAGCTGAGTTCAGGTAGAGATAGATAGTGCTTTGCATGAACATCCAGCTATCTGTCACAGACAGATTTCCATTTTACGCTGCCAAAACCACCAGAATGGCCAAATGACTTGCCATGAACTCCCACGTGGTGAGAGAATCCAGCCCACTGATTTCAGTCCAGCATTCCCCCACGCCCATGCCGCAATGATTACACTATTCAGTATTGAAACGTCATGACACAGTGGCCTTTCAGTGTTCTGATAATCCTAAGACCAAAGGAGTCCACTAGGGAAAGCAAAAAGCAGAATTCTTCGTAATCTGAAAGAATATTTTGCCATTATGACCTTCTGAAATGATGCTATGGAGTACTCTTGCATCATTGGAATGGTATTTTAGCAAAGAAATTCTTCAGTCTCATGGATTCCGAATGCAGTCAATGCGGGAGCTGAGGGGCTGCATTGTCCTTCCATAGACTCTGAAAGCAACTGCAATTGGCCAGATTTCATGCAAACCTATGTTCAGCTACAATGCTGACAGCCATACCTTTGAGAAAAGCCCAACTTTTTTCAGGCGTGGCCTTTGATTCCTTTGCCACTAGGCTTCGGGTGATCTACTCTCTAAATTACTTCACAAGTGGCTCTGGCTTTGTAGAAGAACACAGTATACAGCAGGGCCACTCGAAAACAAAGAGCACGTGCTCAACTCCAAAAATCAATCGTGCACATTGGGCAAATTCTCCTTCTCAGATTCATGCTTGGTGCTCATGGGTACTCACTCCACTTTCCTCCCTTGCTAGACAATCAAGCAGTAACAGTATCTTGGTCCCATGCCCACCACATCTTTGGTTTCTTGGATAATTCTCTTTACAACTGTACCGATGGCAACCTCTGAGTGACATCTTTAGATGATCACATGTGACAACACTTTAATAACAAGTTCTCGTGTTTGGCTCATCAGCTTCTTGGTCTGCATATCAGAACAAGACTGAGCCACATCAGTGAAATCTCAATAGTCAACAAGCCGGTACTGCTGATACAAGAGAAAGCATTTTTAAAGAGCACTTTAATCACCATCAGATGACTTTCATACCACTTTTTGGGGCATCAGTTCATAATTCAGAAAAGATCAAAGAGCCATCTAAAGGAAATAATGTTAACAACGCCATTACAAAATGTCTGAAGCAATGCCTTGCCGGCTGTCAACACTGCTTACTGATCCACTGTGATAAAATAATACCTTGACATACAAACACTGGCTGCAGCTAAGGTTCCCCTAAATGATTTTTTTTTTTGGAGAACCATTTATCGGAAGCCAGTAGGTTGTATGCAGTTGCTAATCATGGGAACTGGGGGAGGCGTCTCTATCCTGCAGCAGTGAGTTAGGGTGTTGGGGACACAGGACTGAGAATTTCTGGGAAGCCCAGTAGAATCTTAATCATGCCCGAATGCCATTTCCGATCTAGTCAAACATTTGTGAGCTGCCAGAGGAGAACTATGCAATCAATCTTGATAGCATATGTAAAATTACCCAGGACTCTTGTTTGGGATTAAGTTAAGAGTATCTTGGTAATAAGGGTTCATCATTCTCTTTCAAACATCGTTTGTCAGATTTGCAGCACAATCTTCAACTACAGAAAGGTGGGATTTAGAAAGCAGTTGCTATTTATTTATAGTTGAGGCCCTCAGATCTAAATTCTCCATCCTTCCACAACTCTGTGTTGGGATGAAAATGTTAAGTACCTGCTTTTCATCAACACTCATTTGATAACTGCTAGCCATCAATTTATAGATGTCAGCACAGAATACAAATGAATATTGACTCCTTTAAAGGAAAGGGTACCGAGGTTTCTGATAAACAATATATGGAAAAGAAAAAAAAACACACTCAAAATCGATACTTGTAATGCATTGGTTAGTACTCTAATACTCACGTTCTAACAGGGACACATGTTACATAATGTTTTGTTTTGGGGTTTTTCTTTTTTAAAATGCATGCTTATTTAAAAGAAAGACTAGATTCCTGTCTTAAAGTACACTTAACTATGCGATGTATACAAAATATCATGGCATCTCTATATATTCAATGACTGCGAGAGAGTAGGAGATGCTCTAAGATTGCTTTCTTACACAGCAAATGCTGAATTAATCCATTTATGCTAAAAGTAGAGTTAGGAAAGGAACACGCCTCGGAAGTTAGATTAGGCTTGGAATGCCAAGGGCAGGGAAGGAGAACAGCTCTTTTGAAGGCGAACAGTGTTTGCACGACTGAATTCCCAGGACTGAAGTGATCAGCTTTGGCTAAAAGGAAAGACACATACCTCTTGAAACCCTCGCTACTTCCATTGTTACTCATCTGGTGTCTGTGGAGCAAAGCAAATACTTCCCACATGCAAAGCCAGCCACCTTATCCTGTGACTCTGTGCATACACCACTAGGAGCAGAATCATTTATAAGAGAGCTCTGGTGGAGATGAGGGGGTGAGACCTCATGTCACGGGAGTAATGGATGGCAGTCGCCACGCCCTCTCTGTCTTCTCCTGTCTCCCAGTGACAGTCCCCAGGAGAGTCCATAACCACTCTACCAGAACTGTGCCACACGGCGTTTCAGAGGTCAGCTCCAGCTACCTTGGTCCTGGGGACGCAGCCATTCCTCACAGACAATTACAGCTTCAATCTCTGATTGGAAACACAAATGAAAGCAGACTGCTCCAAAAGGCCATGTGTTCCCTTGCGCACTGTCCACGAGTGATCTTTTAGGGGACACATTTGCCACGTGTTCCATTTGCTCATGAAGTAACGCAGCCTGTACGGGAATGAGGCTCATGGGCCTCCCTGGCCAGGTGACCACGCCAGTAAGTCACCCTCTTCCACAGCTCAATCTGGAATAAGTGCCAATCAATAAACACGCCAACTTCCACTGAAGTGAGGGGAGGCAGCAGAAGAGAACAGAGCTATCTACTCCAAAGGCTTCACCCCTGCACACTGCCCGGCCTTTTCAGAGAGTTACAGCCAACGAGGACTATTCAAGTGGCAACAATGACTGGCATTTGTGGAGAGGTTATGATTCGCCAGGCTCTGTGCGGAGAGCTTTGGAAGCATTGTCGTCTAGTGCTCACACAGGTCTATAAGCCAGGGACAGTGACTATTCTCCTTTATAGGGAAGCCTACTTGGGATCAGAGATCAAAAGCAATGAGTCCAAAGCCACACAGATCATCATGTAGACTGAGTGAGTCCAGACTCCTTATCAGCTGGTACATGAAACCTGCTCCCCAGATCGGTGACACAAATATTTGCACATGGCCCATTTCCTCATCTATGTCTCCCACGGGGCTCCGGCTTGCTACACCTCTCTGCTTGCTCTGCCGCCTCCTCAGCCACGCCATGTCTGGCCACAAAGTGACACCCTGACACGGCCTAAAATGAAACGTGGGGGCTGGCAGGATTTTGCTTCAGAAATGTTTTTTCCATGGCTGATTTAGTCAGGGAGCTAAATTGAAATGATACCCATTTGGATGAACAAAAATGAGGACTCAGCATTTCTGGGAGATCCAGAAGCAAGTGACCCTTAAGAAAAAGGTCATCAGATTCAACATACCGTCTCCAGATGCCAGCTGTGCCCAACTAAGGAACCTATTCTTGGATGATAGAATTTTTTTCAAAGCATGGACATCCCAAACAAGTGAAATCGACACAATCCTCACCTTATCAGTTCCCACGCACGCACGTGCAAGCTCTGAGGTGCTTCATTGGGTTTGCAGAGAAAATACTGATCCATCCTGCTTACACCCCCTCCCCCAGTGCTTCCGAATAAAACCATCCCTATCAATTCCTGCAGACTGACTCCCACAAAGGCCTTGAACCATCCAGGCTTAGAGACATGCAGATTCTTCCTGAAGGTATTGAAATGCAACTTTCTTCCTAAGCCCGCGAGAGTTTTGCTAATTCACAGGCTGTTCTTAACATTTACTATATTAGAGAAATGTGCTCAATTTTCTCAACAGAAAAAGAGAAGATGATAGGAAAGCCACTATCTGTTTTTAGACTTTCAGCCTGTGAGAAAGTGTTCTGGAGAATCCACGTACATCACATTCCGACTCTTAGTCCTGCAGAAGAGAACATGCCTGCTCTAACAAGACAGACGTGGACACTGTGTCTGGATATTGATCTTTTGCCACAAGGAAAACAGTTTCTTTGCTAGAAACAGGTTCACAAGGGTAGAAAAACTTCAGGCTCCTCCTATTCGATTGCCTCTCCCATGACAGGTGAAGAGTATCACTCCCTAAGTGACACTGGGGACAGTGTCTATGAGGGGGCTTGAAGGCAGTTGTTCTGAGAGAAAGTGATGTGCCAGTCCATCGTCATAAATGCAATTGCACAGGCCACAACCTCAAATTTCACAGAACACCTTGAGAGAAATGGGTGCGGGGGTGGGGAGAATGTCACGCAGCTTTCAAAGGACAGCCATGTGTTCCATAGGTTTCTATTCATTGAGAACCTATGTGCAGTCCCGGGCCCGTTCCTGATTCAGCCATCCCAAAAAGGACGTCCCCAAATATGACGTCAGACTAAAGGAAAGCGTCATACAAAGGCCATAGCATTCTCCCTAACGAAAGATGTGAATTTCTAGCAAGATCACTAAGGAGTTTTAAGAGGTTGACTTGAAGACAAGGGTAGAATGAGTTGATAAGTCAATAGGAATGGAGCTCTTACTCCTCTGAGAAATATTTGCAGGAAGGAGCCTGGAGACCAGCAGGTTCAGGATGGAAAGCTGGAAAGAATTCTTTCCTAAAACTGAAGTTCTGAAGAATGAGAGGCAGCCAGTCCCAACCATCCAAAGGCATCCAAAGCCATGTTTGTTCTGGGAAGGCCAAGGCCTGGGAGGATGTTAGCTTGGACTAGCAGCAGGATTGAAGGGCAGCGTGACCTTGGTAGGCTGTCAGGGCCTGTAGTTCCAAGTTGACAGACTGTTCTGAGCTTTTCCATGAAATGAATGAAGCCCTTTCCATACCGCCTTTGTGTTCCGGAATTCTTGCCATTAGTGTTCCAAAGGATCTGTGACAGATTTATGACTAGTCTTAAAAGACATGAGTTGTAACATTCAGAATTCTCTTATCTTTCTGAGACCCTAGACATGCTCTGCGGGGTTGGGGTGAGGGTACTCCTAATGAAGGAAGGAAACAGAAATGGCTTAAGGGCAATCCACGTGGGTGATTGCATGCACCCTGGTTCCATCTTTCATTTGTGCTTGCCCAAAGTGTTCTAGAACTAACTAGACCTCAGAGGCTGTCTCATTACTACTAAGAGAAGGTATTGTTGACCATGTCTATATGCATGGAAGAATTCCCTGGGCATTCCATTCCCTCTGATACTGCCTGGAATACGACATTGCTCAAACTACAGTTGCTTTTTGAATGGGGATGAAAAAATCACATTAGGGTATCCATTCTTCCATGGTTACTTTGAAATGGCCAAGCAGAAGTGCCATAGAAATCTGCCACCCCAAAATAAACATCTAACTGATAGTGTCATCCTTCTACATGGAACACATCTGATGGCATGTCACTGACATTTTCCAAGTGAGCCACCTTGATGCCTGTGCTGAAGGACTGCTGATTGTTTATAAGAGATAAAAGAAGAGATTTAGTGTGTGTTTATTTGAAACATTTTACATTTTGACTCTACTTCTTTAACCTCTGTTAGGGTTATAGCTAGCTCGTGTACTGTATATAAATGTATGTATCTGTATTAGCCATGTACACTTAAATAAACCTTTGAAATTTTTGCCAGGCAGAATTAATGAGCTCAGTTCTACTATAATACTGCAAAGAGTATCTTCATAGTACAGGTGAAACCAACATCTTTCCCCTTCCCTTCTTCTGAACAGAATGGTTCTACGCAGTCTGCCTGCCAAATTACGTCTTTTAGAAAACCAAGTAGCTATTTTGTGAGCAGGCAGGATTTCAGGACACACCACAAACAGTTTGTTTAGATTTTAAGGTTGACAGTTCATTTTCACTTATACCCCATATGTATTCCACAACATGGTCCTGAAAGGCACTGAAGAAGAAGGAAAAAAAAAAAAAAAAAAAAAAACAGGGTCTCTTCTGGGGCCACATCATGGTAAGGAATTAACTCTTAACTCTGTCTTCCAGAAACAAATTAAGAGGATGTACTTTGCAATAATTCAGATCTCACAGGCAGGCCCCCGATGTCCAGACCCACTATTTCAAATCGGGCATGTCTGCGTTAGGTGTGTGCATCTCCATAGAGAGCTCACTGGAACAGACCATTTCTCAGACTCAAAGACGCTGGCCTTGTTAATATTTCATTTAGAACATACTGTGGAGAGCATCTCATTTATATTACTTCCATAATTAATGGTGATAGCTTAGGCACTGCCTTTACACAGAGAGATCTCTTCACAGTGGTCGATGGGTAATGAGAAACAATAGATATTTCATTCACCAGCAGCGTGTTGCTAGTTAGTAGGAAATGATTGTGTGTGCTGTTGCTTTAATTGCCCAGGTAAATAATTCTGCCTCGGTGTTAGCATTTTAAAGCACTTGATGCAAATAGACTAGAAACCAAACAAACAAAAAAATTAACCTTGATTATGCAACACCTTAGCATAGAAAGTTACAAAGGTATGTCTTTTTTAAAGATTGCATTCTATCATGCAAATATTATCTAAATATGCATGTGCTGACTACTCATCTACTGTATTTTAGGAAATACAATTAGGCTGCCTTTCTCTTCCCCTATGTAGACTGTAAATAACTGTAGATCTTTCTGTTGTTTCCCTATGTAAATATATGTAAATACTAACAAGCTATGCATGCTGCTATTCTAGGCAATTTCAGGTACTTTTATAATATGAAGGCATGTACTTGAACTCGTTTGTTAAGGGGTGGGGGGCGGGAAATTCTCTCAAACTCTTTAAAGCTGAATAGAAATTAAAGATTTCTTCCTAGACTGTTGTGGCTTCTTTTGTTTGCCTTGTCCTGCCTGAATGGAGGGCCCCACTCCAGCTCTGACCTTCTCCCGGGAAAGACGCACAACGTACTCGGGCGTGGAAACAATAGCTGCACTACTTGGCTTCGGCTTTTACAAACTTCCTTTGGGTTTCCTAAAAAACAACTAGAATCACAAGGTAGCATTCCTGGGATCCTTCTAGCAAAAGAATCTCGATGGAACATGATTCCTATTTGTTGTTCCCTTACCGTGTGTCTCACATCACAGAACACTACTGAGGGTCCCGTCCCTCCCATCTTAACAATACAGAGGTCAACAATACAGTCAGGTCAAGACCAGTGACGAAAATGACCAAACTACTAAATGCCACCAAAGCCCTCATTCTTTCCTGTATATAGCTGGTCGGTAAACTGCTTCTGCAAAGGGCCCGATATTAAATAATTTAGGCTCTGTGGCCCATATATCAGGCACGATCACTCTGCTACTGTGAAAGCAGCCATAGACAACATCTACACAAGTGAACGTGTCTGCTCCCCAATAAAACTTTATTTATAAAAGACAGACAGCAGGCCAAATTTGGCTGACAGGCCATAGTTTGCCAATTTCTGCTCTACACACGATCAAGACTTTTTAAAGACTGGTAACATATCCCTTTTTAATCTGTGTGTTTGATGGACCATGGAAATGATCTGATCAAATGAAAATTCTCTTTCCTCCAAGTGTCATGAAATAAACAGGTGAGCAAAAATGAAATCACCTGAGCTTATAAATCAGGCTGCCTTCCTCTGACAAATTACATTGCCAGGTTTCAATTTAGTTATCTTTTGTTTTCATAAATAGAAATGGAGGAAAAAAGTCCAAAAGACAAAAGTGAAAAAAATAAAAATAAAAAACTGAGCAACATTCCCTCTTCAATGAGAGGAAGGAGGCCATTACCTCAGGTATCCATGGAAACCAAGCAGCGCATAAACTTTTTAATGGTTGGAAAACAGCATTTGTGTTTGAAGATGTTTTCCCCAAGTATGATGCTTCAGTGTAAATGCATTAATTGACAGTTTCCTTCGGGACTTTTTTATTGAAGTTTCCAAACTTAATTTGATGGCACAAGGGACTCTCTGGAGCCCTTGAAGAATGCTGCAAAGTTAGGTCTTTAGAAAACGGAGCCAGCTCAGGCATCATGTACAAATCCAACTCTCTTGCAAAGCAAGTGAAGAAACAGATCTTACTCCCTGTAAGTTTCCCATTAAGAAAAGAAAAAAAGAAACCCTCTCTGTTCAGCTAGGGAAGGGAGAGGCCCTTTCTAACCTCTATTGAGTGAGAATCAATATCTTCTCTTTAGTCCTGGAGGAAACTAAGACAAAGCAGGAGGAAGAAAGATCCAGGTATTTTTGCAGATGGGGTGGCAATATGGGATGGTAGAAAAATCCCGTGTTGAAGCCAGAAATCCTTAAATTGGAATCCTGTCTTTCACACCTGTGACAAGCCACTGAGCCTCAGTCTCATCTGAAAAGTAGACATAATAATACATCCTTCATGTGGTTCTTAAAAGGATGAGTGATAACATTTGGCCATTTCCTGGGTACACAACAGATACTAGTTCAAAAGCAGCTGCAGCTCTGATCACAAGTTTAAAGATGGAAGCATACAGATCAAAGTATAGATGAAGCCTGCACCTCCATTAAGTGGGCCTGCCACATAGAGACTCATCACCTGGCACCTCTCCATTAGCCAGATCACAGAGTCCAGGTACAATATCATCACAGAGGCACTCGGCAGCCCTTTCACCACTTCTAGATCTCCCTTCCAAACCATCCTGAGTTTTTCATGACTCGGTCCAGAAAGTGTGAGGCGGCAACAACAATGGCAGGGGTGAGGGCTGCTGGTTACTGAGGGAGGGTCTCCTAAGTGCCAAGAGCCTATCATTACTTCTGATTCTCACAATAGCCTCACTCCCCACCAGGCAGGTGTTATGGTAGCAGGCGTGAGACAGAGGCTAGAGGAGGCAAAGTAACTCATGGCCAAGCCAAGGGGCAGTGATGGAACTCAGATTCCAACTGAGATCTTCATTCAAAACCCATATTCAAGTTTATGTCTTATATTATCTGGCTCCACACTCTAAACCCTTTGTAGCACCCAGAATCATGCATACGTTTGAAAATCTGGCCTGAGATCTGAGAAGGGGATACCTATTTCTTATCTGGGTCATGTGATCCCTCTGGTGGCCAAGTCCTGTTCACAGACCATCAGGGACCTTTCTCCTCCTTTCTGAGCTCCATTTCTAGGGCCTGAATCCCTGGCTTCCCACCAGGCCTCGGCGGAATCACGTGATTTTGGACAGTACAGACCAGAAGAGGTCTAAGTTACCTCCCCTGCAGTGTTCTCTTTTGCAAATTGCTCTTCGTGCAAAAGAGGTCCTGAAGGCTGGCAGGGCTCAGGTTAGGGGACTTGGCATTTGTGGGTCATCTAGGAACACCCATGGGGCAGTCTCCTGACAAGCCAACTGCAGATGGAACTCTCTGCCCTCGATGTTTAGAGAAATGATGACTCATGACAATGGAGTACACCAAGGAACAGCTTACTCTTCTCGCCATCCCCACCCTCTGGCTGCCACACCTGTTACGATTCATTCCTCCTTTCAGAAATGCCTGGCAAAGGGAAAGCACACAAATGCACCTTGCTACCCACTCAGGTGTCAGCGAGGAACACAAGCCAGTTTTCTAACTGGCCTTCAAATTTTAAGGGGTTGACAATCTGTCCTCTGCCAGCACACCCTCTGGATCCCTGATCAAATGACTTCACAAGGCAGTCCTCTTCATGTATGAATCCCATACAGTGGCCAAGATCCCTTCTGTGGCACGTTCTAGGTGGGGAATTTTAGCTTAACTCTTTCAAGAGCCCTGTGAAGTTACTACAATGTCATTGTGTTAATAGGAAAAGTGAGGCTCAAGCAAGTCAATAACTTCATAACACAATTCTCATCGACTGAGTTTTGTGCCAGTCAATTCTGTGCCACCTGCCTGCCTCCTGCGAAGAGATTCGTATCTTGAATGCTTTCTGTGAGGGTCCACCCTATGCATGACAGATCCTTTAGGAGGAATTTTGCACACATTATCCCCAATTAAAGACAGGGAAGGCCGGGCATGGTGGCTCACACCTATAATCCCAGCACTTTGGGAGGCCAAGCCAGGTGGATCACCTGAAGTGAGGAGTTTGAGACCAGCCTGGCCAACATGGTGAAACCCCATCTCTACTACAAATGCAAAAATAAGCCAGGCATGCTCATGCATGTCTGTAGTCCCAGTTACTTGGGAGGCTGAGGCAGGAGGATCGCTTGAAGCCAGGAGGCAGAGGTTGCAGTGAGCTGAGATGATGACACTGCACTCCAGCTTGTATAACACAAGACTCCATCTCAAAAAATAAAATAATAAAATAATAAAATAATAAACAGTCCAGGCTGTAGCCCAAGGAGGCAAAGTTTTTTGCCTAGGTCAAAGAGCAAGTGACAGAGTTAGGAGCTGAACCAAATCACACGGCTCCAGACACCCACTCTCAACAACTGCCCTATGATAAACAGGAACACGTTCACAGCACAAGCAAAGCGGGCACACAGCATACCTTCAGGTCAAGATTTTGAGCTATCATCATAGTGACCTTTCAACAACAAAAAAATAGCCAACAGTTTTTGAGAGTTCCGGGTTCACATTAAGCATTTGACGGGTACCATTTACAATATTGATGGTACTGTAATATTTCCTTCTAACTGATGTGGAACCTAAACTCCAGAGAAGTTACGCAGTCTGCCCAGGGTCACACAGTCACCAAGTAGGGTTGGGGAAATTTGAACCTGTGTCCTCTGTGCCCTCGAACCAAGTGCTGCGGAGCATCCTGAGCCACAGAAGTCGGGCCCTCACAATGACATCGGTCACTTATCCAGTGGTAGGATCAATACCTCTAGTTAGCTTGCTCCACCAAGGGGCACCTGAGACTCTTGGGTGTGATGTTAAAACTGCAGTGGAGGCCGGGGCTTCAGTTGCCATGGAAAAATAATTCCAGGGTGATTCCATATGTTGGTTACTTCCACCTGTGAGCAGAGGACGCAGCCACACCCTCGAAGGAGCAAAAAGGGAGGGGAAAGGGGAGGATTTATTTTTACTTGTTTTTAATTTTACTATTTTCTGTTATCTTTTTTGTTTTTTTTTTTAAACAGTCTCTCTCTCTCATGCAGGCTGGAGGGCAGTGGCACAATCTAGGCTCACTGCAACCTCTGCCTCCTGGGTTCAAGCAATTCTCCTGCCTCAGCCTCCTGAGTAGCTGGGATTACAGGCACATGTTATCATGCCCGGCTTGCGTGTGTGTGTGTGTGTGTGGGGTGTGTGTGTGTGTGTTTTAAGTAGAGATGGGATTTTACCATGTAGGCCAGGCTGGTCTCGTATTCCTGACCTGAGATCACCCAACTCGGCCTCTCAAAGTGCTGGGATTACAGGCATGAGCACCACACACAGCGCATTTTCTAAAGCTGCTCTTGTTCCCCAGATTTTGGTAGATGACCAATTGATTTAAACTGTTATACACCTAAAGGCAGATTTATAACTCCCCCAGATTTCAGTTCTCCTTAACCCCTCTGCTTCCCTAGAGGCTGAGAAGTATAACTTCCTGCTAATCGGACAGTGAGAGTCTCTCATCGGGACACAGGATCCGTGGAGTCCATGCATCACCCGCTTCCCATCACTGTGGTGCGATGCACCCTGCCCTTTGCCCTGGGTGTTTGTGTTTTCACCACAATCCATAGGAACCATTGGGAACAAATAAATAAATTACCAAGCAATATGTTTTCCCAGGTATTACAGAACTGCCTTTTTAAAATGCTCAGAAAGCCCAGATTATCACCACAACCACCCATTTGTGGCAGTGAGGAATCTAATAAAAGGGTTTGATAATTAAAATGTACTTTCCCATGAAGTGCTTTGCTTAAAGGACACATCTGTAAAAAGCAGGGTTGGTGACAGTGGTGTACTGGTAAATGTTTAAGAACTCACTCCCTGGAGTGGGGTGGTGTAGGGGATGGGTTTGATTCATACTGTCTGCCAGTTTCCATAATATAAATACTCTCACCATAACCAGTTTCAAGCTATCAACTGAATGCAGACTTGGGAAGAGAGGTACACACTCAGCTCTTAGAAGCTGTTATGATCCCATTCTAGCAGTCCCTTGGTGATGACCTGTGGCATAATGCTTTAAGAATTTTTGAGGAAGATCCTGAGATATGATAAAACGTATCAGGACCTTAAGGTCATACAACCATTGGGACATGTCAGGCACTGTGGAAATGGATAAACCCAAACCACTTTAGGGTCCCTGGAGGACAGAATGGCACAGACTTGTGAATTTTATGCATGTTTCAACTTGGTCCCCATAACCTAAACGTTGACTCCATTCAGATGGCTCCTCCGGCCCAAGATACTATAGTCTCTACTATGTATTGGGTCAGTAATGGGTCCTAAGTATCATTCTAGAAACTCTGCAATATTGCCTCATTTAATACAGCAACACCTCTGCAGGTAGATCATAATCCCGTTATTGAGATGAGGAGACTGAAGTTCAAGGAACTGAAAGATGCTCAAGGTTATACAGAATCCCTGAAATGCATTGCCAGGATTCAGAACCCCATCTGCCTGACCTCAGACTTCATTATTTCCCTGGCTCACCAGGGAACTGTGCTCCCTCTGAGCTCTGTATGCTTGAAGACACCACGTTTCTAAAACAAGTGAAATCTACATGTTACAACAAGTGATTTGACTCCCCCAAAACAGTCCCTCATTGAGGGAGACAGGATCTGGATTCCCGGGGCGCTAGAGGTAGTGTAGAAGGTGAGATCTAGAAGGTGTGAGAAGAAGAAATGGAGACTGGGTATGTGCAATATCTGCAGAAGAGAGGATAGGGCTGCTTATGGGATTGGAAATCTTGGGATTTAAATTATTTCTCAGGTAATAATGGAAGTTGGGTCTGAATAGACTTAAAATTTTCTGCTTTTGTCCAACATCACAAATCTAAGTGAACAGAGATAATCCTGGGGCCTCCAGGAGCTTCCAAATCACAGAGCACATGTTCCTAAGCTGAAGGTCCTGTTTCAAACTGGTATAAACCCAAACCAGTTTGGGGCACACAGGGGGCACACAGAGGCCACAACAATATACACTTGTGAATGTTAATCATTTTTCAACTTGGTCTCTCACTGTGAAATCTACAGGTGATAACAAATAATTTACACATGTGTAATACACAATGTACATTGTATATATGTAATACACAATGTATATGTTTAATAATGTCCGAGTATCTCAACTAGGTCCCATTGTTCACAAACAGGTGAGGAACAGAGAAGAAGATGATTTTTGTTCACGCTGCACTTCTGAAACTTTATCAAAGGTGCCAAACCTCGAAGCTGCTTTTGGTTTTCGTACTTCCTCAAACGAACGTGCAAACAGGTTCCTACTGATTAAATTGCATGAGAAGAGTCTGTCCTGGGAATTAGTAATAGTATTGTCCCCACTAACAGAAAAATATTTTCAACAAAGGCATCTTTACCATCTGAGATAACCAAACTTTTCCCATGTGAGAGGAATAGCATTTCCAAGTAAACAGAAAACAATGACATAGGAAATGAAAAACTAAAACGTTCTTTCCCCTTTCAACTGTAATTCCTGACACATTTGCACCTAGAATGTCACACTCACCCAGTCACTGAACTTGTGCTAGGGTTCTGTGTACCACCATCTGGAGTGTTTCCGCAAAACACACTTCTCAAATCTGATTTAACTATTATCGTTGCTTCACAAGGAGCTAGCTCCTGGTCTAGACAAGCTGGCTTACCTTTCTAGCTTTACTTTCTCCCCTTCTTCCATCCCTGTACCTCACTTACATGAATATATCCTGTAGAAAGAAAGGCAGGGTTTCAGAGCAAGTCCATGACACTGTAGTGGATACTGTGGTGTGCTGCCAAGACACTCCATTCTAGGCCAGGAGGTACGCCTTTCCTCAGATGCTAGGCTGCTGTATGAGTTCCTCCTCAGGAACTGCCCTCAGCCAAAGCGAACTGCCTACCCAAGCTACACCCACTCCAGAAGGCAGCTCACATCAACAACTTCCTGACCTCCTTTCATCTCTACAGAATCAGCCAGCTTCAGAGCTTTTCTTGGGATTGACTGCAACATTCGTGTCTCCCATGGCACAGCTCAATCCTCTCTCTACCCCATCCTGCTTGCTATATCCCCCTACAGGTATGGATCGCAGAACATTCCCCAGTAATCTTCCTACATGCCAATCACAGTTGTAGATTCTGCTTCCTGGGGTACCAATCCACAACAAACAATAGCGGGGGATTCAGAGAAATATACACAACCGCTCGGAGCCTCTGTTTTTTCCTCTGTAAATCTGAGATATGGGTATGCTCACACTTTAGCCATCTGGAATGACCAAATCGAACCATATGCATAATGTTTTCAAGCGGAGCAGACATCTAATCCATACTCAGCAGATGATAGCCGTGCTGGTGGTGGTAGACGTGGCAGCATTAGCAGCAGCATCTGCTCATCTCGCTCTACCTGCATGGTTCTTTCTCCTCCTTTAGTTTGGGGAGTATGGCGTGGGGGAAGAAATACAGATTCTGTGAGCATCTGATTAGACAGCGTAGATTCAATTCAGGTGTTTTTCTCTGCACTCTCTCCAGAAACTCTATTAAAATTATAATACAAGAGGCCAAGCACGGTGGCTCACACCTGCAATTCTAGCACTTTGGGAGGCTGAGGCAGCTGGATCACGAGGTCAGGAGATGAGGACCATCCTGGCTAACATGGTGAAACTGTATCTACTAAAAATACAAAAAATAGCTGGGTGTGGTGGCACGCATCTGTAGTCCCAGCTACTAAGGAGATTGAGATGGGAGAATCACTTGAACAGGGGAGGTAGAGGTTGCGGTGAGCTGAGATTATGTTACTGCACTCCAGCCTGGGTGACAGAGTGAGACTCCATCTCAAAAAAAAAAAAAAGTGTAATACGGTGAAATAATATTTAACTCAGTGATCAAGAAACATCCACAGAAATTTTGGACAATCGAAAGCAGATGGAGAAAGTGGCACCTCCTGACTCAGCAGAGCGGGGGCTGCAGAACAGAAAGTCACTGAGAAATGAGCCAGTTCACACAACGGGAGCCTGGGAACTGAACGGGGGTGGAGAAGGGTGGAATTGGGAAAAAGGTAAGATAAGGCCCCACGCTGCTGCCTATGACGTCAGAGCAGAGATCTCACACGGCGCGGGAAACGCGTTCAGCAACTTCCGTCCTTACAAAGTGCCGCCATCACCTCCGCTGTGAGTTCACAGCCGGAACATCTCTTCATCTTCACAGCCCATCTGTATTACACAGTTGGGTGTGTTCTGTTAGACTGTGATCTCACTGAGAGGGGTTCCTGGTATCCAACCCAAAGTTTGGCACGTGGTGCTACTTAGAAAGTATTCCTCTAATAGGATGAATGAATAAATGAAATGCTCAAATTTCCTTTGCAGGCCAAAAGAAAAGTATATCAATCCAACTCAGTTGTTGGAGAAACAAAATGACTGGTCCAATTATTTCCTTTCCAAATCGTGACTGCTGTGGGTTTGACATACTTGTTCTATACAACTAGTGAGCTCTAAGCTTTCTTTACACACACACACACACGGAATCTTCATAACCACCATGTGAAATAGAGTTGCTATGATTTTCCCCATTTTTCAGAAAACTGAGACAAAGAGAGGTTGAGCAACATGCGGAAATCCACACAATTACTAAGTAGCAGACCTGGGTTTCAAACTCATGTCCTGTGACTCCAAAGACCATGCTGCACAGAAGGCAAGGAGCTGGTTGCTTCTGTAGGTTCCTGGGGCCTTCTCTTGTTCCTGAACTTGTTAACCCATAATCCTGTCTGTCTAATGATTCAGCGTCTCCCCAGCTGCCATCCCTTTGCGAGGTGATGGGCTTTCTAATATTTGGGTGTCCTGAATTGTCTTGCCCAAGTGGGGATTTTCCTCTACTTCCTCCAGTCCAGTGGGGTCTCACCTGGGGTCTTTGCTGGCTCGGTGATCTGCAGTAAGAAAAGGTGCATGGGAGTCAATTTGCAGAATTTTTAAAAAGTTGAATGAGAAGCAGACTTTATCTGCAGAGACCATACAGATGGATGACTGATTAAATCTCATCTGCTGGGTGAGCAGAACTCTCGTACTCTGAGGTCTCACAGAAGAAGGGAGCAGAAGGTGTCTCTGTGACATGAAACCCGGCAGTACTGCCCAGTGGCAAAGCTCTTTTTCCTCTAGCCTCTTCTCAAGTTTCAGTGAGGCATAAAAAGTAAAAGCAGGCTGGGGAGATGCGCTACATCCACTGAAGTCTCGTCTGTTCCAGGCTTAAGTGCTGAGAGCTTCTGTGTAAGCAACAAAGAGTTCTTCCAGCGAGCCTCTGGGGTGCTTACTAGTATCCTCATTTAACGGGGCCCCAAGGGTAAGCAACTTGCATGCAGAAGGAATCAAACTTGGAGATGAACTTTGGTCTATCTGATTCCATAGCCTGTGCTTTCTGCTCCGTGTTGGGACATTCCAGCGGAAACCACCCGCAAGAGAATCAAGTCTAACGAAATGGAAAGTGCTGGCCTTGACGCTGGATTCAGAGAGACCGAAGACAATAGAGAACTGGCAAGTCTTTGGTAGTTCACAGCCATGGAGACAAACTTCTGTCTCCTGTTGGTGAGCCAAAGAAAGGTAGCAGAAAGGAATGGGAGCCAAGGAATAAAATGAGGCCCACCCTTACTTCACCTTTTCCTCAATCACTGTACCAGTGACAGCAGATTCTTAACCACTGTCCTGCAGCCATGTGAGGAGATTAGAGCTCAGAGAGGTTAAGTAACTTTCTCAAGGACATACAGCTGGTGAATGACAGAGTTGGGATTCAAATAAGAAAAGAGATGGATAGTCTCTGAAGTTCCTGTTCTTTTCACTCTGCTGCCTCTTTTGTGCTGAGAGTAAGTGAAGGGGCTGGACTCCCCAAAGGAAATAAAAAGTGAGATGCAAAAGAATTAAAATGAAAACGAGGGAAAGGCTCTACTTGTAAGCATAGGGCCACACTCATCAGCTTTAGGAGTGCTTCTGAATCCCTGGGCACCTTAAGAGAAATCTGTCCTTGCTCAACCTTTCCTTGACCAATAGAGACCTTACCAAGTACAACCTCATCTTTTTCAGCTGTCAAATTATTTCTTGCACTCAAGAGATGAGCCTAAGGTGTCCAACAGGCAATAAGCTCCTTGAAAAGGTGTTTTTAGTCACACACATCTCCCCAGTATTTGGCACTGGGCCTGGCATACAGGGGTGCTCAGTTACCATGTGATAAGCGAATGAATAAATGAATGGATGGATGGATAAATGAATGAATGAATAACTCCAAAACTAACTGAACAGCTGTGTGGGGCACTTTCTGGCCCATTTCACGCCAAAGGAGGCATATTGTGGAAATGACTCACCAGTGGTTACCCAGACTTTAAAAATACACACATTCCTTATTAGAGCTGGCAGGAGCAATTTTGGTCCTGAGAGCAGAGCTCCCTGCCCACCTAATATTACATGAGGTGTTAACTACATTATCTGGAAATACCCTATGACTAATTCCCCATCCCTTATCTTGAGGAGAAGAAAATTGTCTCTAGTGCGAACGCCCCAGATTCCTGGTCAGTTTATGTAAGGCGTTTCAAGTGACTGCGGTATTTTAAGCCATTTTTAGCTTAAATCACCTGATGTGTGGTGAGCCCAGAAGACCTGATCTCTTCCTCCCTTAAACTCCCTGTTTTTCCACCAATTTTGTTTAAACTACTTATGCGCCGTAAGTAGTTCTCCACTGAAGGATGGGCTTGTAAGTATATATCCCCTAGACGCTGTGGTTTTTAATAGACATTTATTCAGTGGGTGTTGCAGTCGCATCTCCCTGCGCTCGAGGCTCCACTACTTTTGGGTGAGCCCACACGCGCCAGGTCGGGGTGGGTGGAATTTATTCTTTATCGTGGCCTATTTGGTGCTTCTGTAGCTGGAAAACTTTTCAGTCCAGTCCAAATAGGATTTGATAGCAACTTTCTCCAAATCATGTCTCAAATGATCCTCAGTGATTGAGAAAAACATGAGCTCCCACAAGACCTTCGACCAGTTAGAAGCAAACAGTTGGCTCTTACAAAATGGCAGGAGAGGAGGGCCCGTGCTTTGCACAGTCCTAGCTACTTTGAAATAAACGAAATGTACAGAAATGCCAAACTCAAAGTATCAGACAGATTTAACAGAATTCATGTCCTGACATCCACTTACAATCTCAGTGGGCTTTCTCTCCCGTAAACAGAAGTCATGCTTTGCTCATCTTCCCAGCATCTTATTAAAGACGTGTCGCCTTTGGTGCATAATTTTATTAGAAAGTGTACACAAATGAGATATCTAGCTACAATTCACTAAAATGTAGGTAACACCAACTAGTTAGCCTTCTAACTCAAGAGTCCTCAAATTTACCTATGAAGGGGCAGATAGTCAATCTTTTACTTGGCAGGCTATATGGTTACAAGGACTCAGGCTTGCTATTGTAGTGCAGAGGCAGCCACAGACAATATGTAAACAAGTGCACCTGGCTGTGTTCCAATAAAACTTTATTTATAAAAACAAACAGCAGTCAGGATTTGACCCATGAACTATAGTTTGCAGAGCCCTCCTCTACCAATACCAAGTAGTCAATCATCTAAGTAACACCAACTAGTTCATCTTCTGAATGAGTTTCCTCCCTTGACAAAATGGACTTGACATTTGACTGAACTTTCGTGCCAGTTTGATCCAAGTTGGAAACGTGAAACGAATTTCAGAAGAGCCAGAGGGTGTGAGGGCCCCCCTTTTGGGGCCTCTCTGCAGGGGTGAGTCCTCTGTGGGTCTGAATATGCAGAGACATGTCAGTAAGTCCTGCAGTCTTTGGAATTCATATCCAAACCTTAAAAAGGAATCTATGTCTAATGGCTTCACATTAATTCTCGTGATTTTTTTTCCTTAAAACAGAACATGAGGCCAAGTGTGGCAGCTCACAACTGTAATCCCAGCACTTTGGGAGGCCAAGGCGGGCGAATCACCTGAGGTCAGGAGTTCGACACCAGCCAGGCCAACATAGCAAAACCTCGTGTCTACTTAAAATACAAAATTAGCTGGGCATGGTGGCACATGCCTGTAATCCCAGCTACTCGGGGGGCTGAGACAGAAGAATCATTTGAACTTGGGAGGCTGAGGTTGCAGTGAGCTGAGATCACACCACTGCACTCCAGCCTGGGCAACAGAGCAAGACGTCATCTCAAAAAAACAAAAAATTAATGTGTTATGAAAACATTTCCCTGAGAAGACAAAATAATAAAGCAATCAAATGCTTCTGAATTAACATCTTGATCCCCATTCCCCACCCCATGCCTGCTCTGTTACCTCAAACAGGTAGAAAATGAAACCAATGGAAGTTTTTAAGGAGTTAAATTACCTAGAAAAATCTTTCAGCTCATATCAATCACAAGATGCCAAATAATCATCCCACCCCCTCCCACAGAGAGCAGGTAACAACTGTGTATTTCACAACTGCAGTAGGGCCAAGCAAATGAAAACAGCGGCATGAAAGCCCCACTCTCCCTCCATTTCTTATCTCTCCTAGCTAACATCTGCTGCCAAAACAGAACCTCAAACCCCTTATATTGGAACAGAAATTACTATGAATAATTATTCCTCAAGAAATATGCTTTCCTAGGCTGGGTATAGTGGCTCATACCTATAGTTCCAGCACTTTGAGAGGCCAAGGCAGGAGGATCACTTGAAGCCAGGAGTTTGAGACCCTGAACAACAGAGTGAGACCCTGTAGCTACAAAAAATACATAGAAGAAAAATACAGCTGGGAGTGGTGGTGCATGCCTATAGTCCCAGCTACCTGGGAGGCTGAGGCAGGAGGATCCCCTGAGCCCAGGTGGTTGAGGCTGTAGTGAGCCATGATGGTGCCACTGCACTCCAGCCTGGATGCAGAGCAAGACCCTCTCTCAGAAAAAAAGAAAAAAGAAGAAATATGCTTTTCTAATAGATGCCTGTTCAAAACGCTCAGGTCATTTTTCCAAAATTTAACACCATTTTGGAAGTTGACGTACCATGCTGGCAACAGAAAGTCCAACGTCCCAGGGGCACTACTCTCTCTCCCCCTAGGTTTATGGCAGACAAATTTTTGTCTCCCTTTCTATATATATGTATCTGTATTCTGTTTTCATTTTCACCTGCAAGTCTCTGTCAACTCTTCCACGTAGAATCTGAAGGTTTCCACCATGTGTCACAATATAGATCTGGATGCAATAAAGACTATAATTATTGAGTATTTATGAGAAGTAATATTTTCCCTCTGGTGCATGTTAGCTCAGCTGCTCACACACAAGTGCGAATACTAATGCCTTCCGCTTACCTTGACGCCACAGAAACGAAAGGGGAGAGAGCTGAGCAGGCGCAGGAAAAGCAAACACTGAACCCCACCGGTGTCTGTAGCGAACAATGAGGATTTGGAGGAGAACTTGGAAATAAAAGTGGCGATGTGCTCGCAGGATGGAAACATCAGGCCTTTGTGCTAAGAGACTTGGAGGACCTGACCCAGCACAAGCAACCAGGAGTTCTGCAGATCCTGCCTGCCAACAGATGGCTCAGAAGAACTGAATTGCTGTATAAACATTTAACTGGAAATTGGACTTCGCAACTGTGGAAATTAGGTGAAACAAAAGGGAAATGAGACTGAGGCATTTCAATTAGTCATCTGTGACTTCTCCAGCAATGCGTGCTCAACTTCCTACCAGTCCCGACATTCTCCAAGAAGGAAATGTTGGAAATCTTTGAAAGGAAGTGTAAAGTATCTAAGAGAACTTCAGTAACACAGTTACTCAAAAGAGAGTGTGAATTTGTAAGGGAAGGAGGTCTCGGCCACACCAGTCATGACTCAAAGAGCTGTGTGTAAAACCACAAACACAACACCAGCCTGAACGCCTGCCTCCACCAACATTTCCTTTTGGGTACAGAGGGCAAAAGTGGGTGTTTCCATTTTTATCCCACACAGCCCCAGTGCCACCTCCAGCCTGTCCCTTCTCCCATCGCTGCTTCGTTTAGCTCAAGCCTTGGTGGGTTTTCATCTGTGGCGCATTCCAGGAAGGTGATAAAAAACATAAAAGTCACTCTACAATGGTACTGCCCACAGTTAGCAGCTCCAGGGAGGAAAGAGAAAAACTACCCAGGAACTGGGAGAAGAAATTTGTGTTTGAAGAGCACAGCTTGTCTCCCTGTGCATGGGAGGGACAGTGGACAATTTGAAGTAAGAAGGAACATTATCAATCATGCCTTGCCCTCCATGCCTAGTGCACAGAAAGGACTCACATTTCAGATGAATCCATTCATAATTATTTCTTTCTGTTTTCAAAAATACAAGTGAGAGGGGGATGGGCATGGTGGCTCATGTCTGTAATCTCAGCACTTTTGGAAGCCAAGGCGGGTGCATCGCTTGAGCCCAGGAGTTCGAGACCAGCCTGGCCAACATAGTGAAATCTCGCCTCTACTAAAACTACAAAAAATTAGCCAGGCATGGTGGCATGCATCTGTAGTCCCAGCACTTTGGGAGGCTGAGGTGTGCAGACCACTTGTGGTTAGGAGCTCGAGACCAGCCTAGCCAACATGGTGGAACCCTGTCTCTATGAAAAATATAAAACCTCAGCTGGGCGTGGTGGTGGGGGCCTGTAACCTTAGCTACTTGGGAGGCTGAGGCAGGAGACTCACTTGAACCTGGGAAACAGAGGTTGCAGTGAGCAGAGATTATGCCACTGCACTCCAGTTTGGGCAACAGAGAGAGACTATCTCAAAACACAAGCAGAAACAAAACAAAAAAAACAACTGAAAGATCTCTAGTACTTGGTTGATAGGAGCATAGGAGGTATTCGATCAATGCTTGTCAAATCCATGTTTGGAGGCACTAGGATATTATTTCTGGTAATAACCACCACTATAGAAAAGCACATTTAGCTTTCACAAAAACTATGAGATAAATACTGATATTAACCCATTTCACAGAGGAGGAAACTGAAGCACACAGCATTTAAGTAACTTTCCCGAAGTTATTCAATTGGTAGGTGGTGGAGCTGGGATACGAACCCAGGAGGTTTGGCTCGGAATCTGTGGTTTTCTCATAACCACTCTAACAAATGCAATGCCCACAGAGCCGTTCTGGCTCCTGCTCTGCACATTTAGGGGTTTTCTTTTACTTCACAATTTGTATTTTCTTAAGCACGTTTTTCTGCTTTTTGAAATTCTTCATATTGTGATACAGTGACACCCGTCACTCCACGTGTCTACTTTCGGGCTTGGGAATGAACCTTCACTGCAGTAAGCATGTGGTGAAAAATCAATACATTGAAAAACTGGCTGGGGGATGGAAGAAAAAAGAAAAAGGTGATAAATGTGGACTAAGCTTCCCTGAGCCTGTTTCCTCATTGGTAAAAATGCTAGGGTAGGCCGGGCGTCATGGATCATGCCTGTAATCCCAGCACTTGGGGAGGCTGAGGTGGGTGTATCACGAGGTCAGGAGATCGAGACCATCCTGGCTAATATGGTGAAACCTCGAATCTACTAAAAAAAAAAAAAAAAAAAATACAAAAAATTAGGCAGGTGTGGTGACCTGCACCTGTGGTCCCAGCTACTTGGGAGGCTGAGGCAGGATAATCTCTTGAACCTGGGAGGAGGCAGAGGTTGCAGCGAGCTGAGATCATGCCACTGCACAGCCTGGGCAACAGAGCGACTCTGTCTCAAAAAAAAAAGGTGTAATGATTAGAGAAAAAGTTCTTAGCCTTATGTCCCAAGTATACTAGATACTTGAAGAATGGTAATTTTACTGTTTACAAGAGTGAGGTTATTACTAGTATTACTTGTTATAGGTTGAATCATGTCCCCAAGAATGTATGTTGGCCGGGCACGGTGGCTCACGCCTATAATCCCAGCACTTCGGGAGGCCAAGGTGGGCAAATCACAAGGTCAAGAGATCGAGACCATCCTGGCCAACTTGGTGACACCCCGTCTCCACTAAAAATACAAAAGTTAGCTGGGCATGGTGGTGTGTGCCTGTAGTCCCAGCTACTCGGGAGGGCTGAGACAGGAGAATCGCTTGAACACAGGAGGAAAAGACTGCAGTGAGCTGAGATCGCACCACTGCACTCCAGCCCGGCAACAGAGCGAGACTCCACCAAAAAAAAAAAAATTAAAAAAGAATACATGTTGAAATCCTAACCCTCTTTGCCTCAGAATGTGACCTTACATGGAAAGAGAGATGTAATCAGATTGGATACAGAGGTAAGTCATTAAGATGAGGTCATACTGGAATAGGGTGAGCCCTTAATCCAATGTGAAGAGTGTCCTGATAACAGAGGAGAAGAGACACAGAGACACACAGGGAGAAGGCCGTGGGAGGAAAGAGACAGAGCTCAGACAGCTGCAGCTGCAAGCCAGGAAATACCAAGTGCTGGCCACCGAACCACCGGAAGCTAGAGGAGCAAGGAGGGTTTTCTAGAGAAGGAGCATGGCCCCGTCCACACTGTGGTCTCCGACTTCTGGCCTCTAGGACTGTGAGACAATATTCCTGTCATTTTCAGCCCTCCAGGCTGTGCGGTTTGTTACAGCAGCCATGGGAAACACACACTGCACTATTCCTGTTATCATCTGGCTCATGTCTTTTCTTAGCAACCCCAAGTAAGTCAGCATCGTACCGGTGTATCCTTCAGGAACTTGTGAACATTTACGTGAACACACATGCCCACAGCCATAGGCAGAAAACACCTAACATCATTTTTTGAACAATATGGGCCATGTGAAAAAGAATCCAGAAAATTCTCTGAATGTACCTTCTCACAGCCGGCAGACATATTAATCACACACATATACACACACACGCGCGCGCGGTATCTCTTCCAAATGTATGCTTTACCGTATTTTTCCTAATGTCAGGCCTCAGATATCTGAACACCATATTTATATTCTTCACAGTACTTTCCAGAAAACAGATGAGCCTCTCCTGATACTAGGCGGTGTTCGACGCAGTCCACCCTGAGAACCACACACCCTCTCATTTATCCTCACCCTCATTTCTTTCCTGATTCCCTTTACCTGCCACCTTCTCTGCTCCCAAGATGATGGAGAAGGAAATCTATGATGTCTTAGAACAGGCTCTGCTGAACGCTCACTGGCAGGTGTTTGACACAAATCCCTTCCTGCATCCTGCCAACCCAAGCCATGAAAGATAAACACACATGTCTTTGACATGAGATCTGTGTGGCAAGCTCTCAATCCATTCTGAGGCCATGTGGACGACAAATGGATCTTGGCTGGCCACGGGGTGGGGGCTGTCACATCTCCTTTAACTAACAAGTAATAGGTCCAAAAGTAATTTTTTTTTTTTAATTTTTGAGACGGAATCTCACTCTGTCACCCAGCTTGGAGTACAGTGGTACAATCTCGGCTTATCACAACCTCCACCTACGGGGTTCAAGCGATTCTCCTGCCTCAGTCTCCCAAATAACTGGGACTACAGGTGCACACCATCACACCCAGCTAACTTTTTTTTGTATTTTTAGTAGAGACGGGGTTTCACCATTTTTATCCAGGATAGTCTCGATCTCTTGATCTCGTGATCCACCCACCTCAGCCTCCCAAATTACTGGGATTACAGGCGTGAGCCACCGCGCCTGGCTCCAAAAGTAACTGATAAAGAAAAAATGGTCCCCTAGTTAGGAAATATAGGGAAATACACTTTCAAGTATTACCTCTCTTTTCTTCAAACTAAGATATTATTTGAACCCAGGAAGTTTGGCTCAGAGTCTGTCATCTTCTAATAAGCACCCTAACAAATTCAATGCCCAAAGAGCCGTTTTGAGATGGAGTCTTACTCTGTAGCCCAGGCTGGAGTGTACTGGCACGATCTGGGCTCATTCCAACCTCTGCTGCCTAGGTTCAAGCGATTCTCCTGCCTCAGCCTCCCAAGCAGCTGGGAATACAGTCGCCTGCCACCCTCCCAGCTAATTTTTGTAGTTTTACTAGAGACGGGGTCTCACTATCTTAGCCAGGTGAGTCTTGAACTCCTGACCTCGTGATCTATATGCCTTGGCCTCCCAAAGTGCTGAGATTACAGGCATGAGCCACTATTGAGAGTTCCTCTGCTCTGATTGAAAAGAGGCAGTTTCCTGTCTTGTTCAGGAGGCTTCTCCAGAAGGTGATGCTCTTTGGGACTCTAAGTCCAAGTCTTCTGAACAGAGGAGAAAAGACAACAACTTTTCCCTAGATTTCACAGAGGGAAGCCCCCTCCACCCCGTCAGCCATTCTCAGTTCAACAGTTCAGTAAAATTCATCTAGTTTTTCTTATCTTAATATCTCCCAAATCACAAAAGGACCAGAAGGTGAGACTTAATTTATTTTTGTGTTTCCTGATTTTTATAAACACCATAAATGTCTCATTGTCAGTGCTAGGGACAGACTCGATCTCATTCCTCTTTGAAGTGTAAAGGAGAAATCCTACAGCCAATGATTTTCCAAAAAAGTAACACGTTCTTGATCGTTCCTTGACTGATTCCTTTTCATCACCTTCCGCTGGAGCCAACTGTGTCACTGCCAAGAGCATGGGGAAATCAGAACTAAATTAGCTGGAGGAATTACCAACCCAGATTAACACTAGTGCCTCCTCTTCAAACTCCTATCTTGGCTATTTGTTTTCCTAGACTCCCACTCTTCTGGGAAAGGTTTTCTGGGAAAGGCAGAAAATTCACAGGGTCAGATATGAATCACCAAGGGGTGGGAGATTTTGCCAAGGCTGGGTGCCATCTTGACCCTCGAGAGAGGCAGGTACAGGCTGGTACTGTGGGGCTGGAGCTTGGAGAGTTGCGGGATGGGTTCACAACACCAGCATCAGAGGCAGGGTGAGGGAAAGATGCTGAAATCTAAGTGGACAAGAGCTCGGCTTATGTCTTTTGGTCAGTCTGCAGCAAAGACAAGAGAAACATACAAAGCGTGGAAATCGGTGGTCTGGGGAATTTCCTTACACGGTAACTGATTATTTCAGGTCTCTGCTCCCATGGACACACTTTGTTCCTACATGCATTGCCAGTGTCTGTCACAGTGATGGGTGTTCAAAAGCATTTGTTGAATAAATGAATGGTAGCTTCTTTGTGCAAAGAAAATTGGACTCTTCTGTGTAGACTCTACAAACTAATAGTCTACACTGTTAGTACAGACTGTTACACTAACTGCATCTGACTCAATGAATCTGAATTAGTCAATTCAAAGGTCAATTCTGAGCATTTGGGGGAGGGTTTAATTTAGCAGTCCATTCAGAAGAAGATTCTTCAGTGATCGTGCTGCCAATGGCTGCCACTTTTCCCCATTCTGAGTCCTTTTGACAATGTTCATGCTTGCCTCCTCCAGCAAAAGCACTAATAAAGGAGAGGTATAAAGACACAGTCACGGAGATGAGGAGAGTCGAGACAGTGACAAGGATAAAGGCAAGCATGACATCAAAGCATGTTTTGTTCCGGAGTCATCTGAGTGGCAGGTCTCAAAGCTGTGAGTACAGAGACCAGAGCGGTGAGAAAAGGATGAAGTGACAGATGCAGAGTTAAGAATATGTATCTGGGAGGCACAGGACCTTCGGTTCCAATTCCAACTCTGCCTCTAACCAGCTGTGGGACCTAGGGCACATCATTTAACTTTCTGTGCCTCCATTTTCTCCTCTGTAGGGTGGGTACAATAATAGAAACCACCTCAGGTTATGGGTATTACATGGGTGAAACGTGCAGAGTTCACACATAGTTCTTTGATACGTTTATTATAATTATTATCGCCACTTAATATGTTATTAAGTATAAGGAACACAGGTTTACTCACAGCACTGGAGCAAGAGAGTAAGAATACAGTAAATAGGCAGAATGATTATGGTTGGATGCCAATTCAGAGACACACAAACAAAAATAAGCTCTATCTTCCAAGAGCAGAAATAAGATATTTAATCTTTTTGAGCCTGAGCTTTTATGTCCACTCACAGGGCAGTTCTGAACGTCATCTGTGCCAGCATTTCATAGCACAGTGTCTGACAAAATGCATTTTTTTTTTTTTTTTTGCGAATGGAGTCTCTCTGTGTCACCCAGGCTGGAGTGCAATGGCGTGATCTCAGCTCACTGCAATCTCCACCTCCCTGGTTTAAGCGATTCTCCTGCCTCAGCCTCCTGAGTAGCTGGGACTACAGGCGTGTGCCACCACACCCAGTTAGCATCTTCTTTTCTCTTGTCCTCTCTTCCTCTCATTTTTCGCTTCTGGGAGGACAAAGACTGGAAGGTTGATGGTGCTATGCAAGCTTCACGGGGTGCCTTGACCTTGTGCCTACACTAGGTTTGCAAGAAAAGGAAGAGAGTCTAGCTGGGCAGCCATTGACGGTGAGCAAGGCTAGCCCTATCTCATGATGCCTGCCACCCGCTCTGCCACCTCCCTCCCCTTGGGTAGGGTCTTCCAGGTTTGGTCCCTCCTGCACAAAGGCCAGCAGTGGAGTACCCTTAGCGGGTTGCCAGAGAAGACCACCCCAACACGGAAGATGAGCGGGCTGACCCCTCCTGAAATATGTGCATCAGTGAGGACCACCGCTATGCTGAGCTGCCTAGTAGGTGTAGGTCCTTCTCGGTCCTGCTGCCTTCAAAGAGCTCCCCCGGCCTACTTTCTGAGGCTCCTCGTCATCCCAGAAGGTTTTTGTGAAATATGCCTTTGCCTAGCTGGAATTATGGAAAACACAAACACACCCACCCACGTATATTTCTGTAACACACACATAGTGCTCGTTCTGTGCCAGGCACGAAGTGTCTCAGAAATAGTGACTCATTTACTCCTCATAACAAAACTATGCAGTATAAACTATAATTATCTCATATTTATAGTAAAATAAAGGCATAATGAGGTTAATAACTTGCCCGGGGTCACAAGCTTGCAAGAGGAGGGGTCAGGATTTGAACCCAGGCCTTCTGACTCCAGATTCTTGGCTTTTAAACACCCTGATATTCTACTTTAAAAGCACAAATAACCCCACCAACCCCATTATAATAGGCCCCACTAATTACTTTCCCTCCTTCTGACCCTTTCTAATCCCAGTTAAAAATCACTGAACTGTCAGATAGTTCTTACGGTAAAAGCCCATAAACAAACATGGCACATATTAAAGAGATAAGGAAAAATAAAGATGTGAATATCAAGACCAAGGCATGGCACGTAAAAGGGAAGTTGGGAGACACAGAAGGCATTTCTGATCGTTTTGATGACTAACATGGCGCTGGTATATCGTGGGGCAGGGCCAGTAATCCCGGATACCCTACACTGCCGTACAAATAATTGTGCAGCCCCAGATGATAATGGTGCCCTAGTCAGGTAATACTGGGCAGGATCTGGCGATGAAAATGAACCACAGGAAAGAACAAAAGAGTCACTCCTTTATTGCCAAGAAGTAATGCTCTCATGTCTCCAGCTGGCTGATGTGAGAAGGCATCATCCTTTGCGTGGGGTGGGGTGGGGGTGGGGGGGGTGGGGGGGTGGGGGTGGAGTGAGGGGTGGGGTGGGGTGGGGGTGGGGTGGGCTGGGTGGGGTGGGGGTGGGGGTGGGGTGGGGTGGGGATGGGGTGGGGGTGGGGTGGGGTGGGGGTGGGGTGGGGTGGGGTGGGGTGGGGGTGGGGGTGGGGGTGGGGTGGGGTGGGGTGGGGTGGGGTGGGGGTGGGGTGGGGGTGGGGTGGGGGTGGTGAAAGGCTTCCCTGTGGTACCTTTCAGCACAGGATAACTTGTCTGCTGCAGAATCCACAAACTGCCCCGGGATTGTTAGAAGGTTCACTAATGAGCTGTGGTCAGGTTGGATGAAGCTTTCAAAAGAATGTTTGTAAAGTTATATTAATAACAATGCTGTATCCCAGTGGGGAACAAAATTATTCCTAGGGTTTGTGCTGTGGTTTGTAAAATGCTGCAGCTGCAACCAGATGACATGTACAGCCTAAACCTGCAATGGGATTGTTTGCAGCCTAAGATTTAAAAGCCTTCTCCATTCGTGACCTGCGACCCGGTAATTCCACTTCTAGAACTCCTGGAACATCCAAAGGAGGACAAAGAGCCATGCAGACAAATGTTCATCTCAGCATTATTTATAAAAGAAGGCTGGGAGCGGTGGCTCACGCCTATAATCGCAGCACTTTGGGAGGCTGGGGAGGGTGAATCATGAGGTCAAGAGATTGAGACCGTCCTGGCCAAAATAGGGAAACCCTGTCTCTGCTAAAAATACAAGACAATTAGCCGGGCATGGTGGTACATGCCTGTAGTCCCGGCTACTCAGGAGGCTGAGGCAGGAGAATCGCTTAAACCTGGGAGGCGGAGGTTGCAGTGAGCCGAGATTGTGCCACTGCACTCCAGCCTGGGCAACAGAACAAGACTCTGTCTCCAAAAAAAAAAGCAAAGAACCGGACACTAACCAAAGGCTTGGTGAGAAGGAGAATGTTAAGTAAACTCTGGTACAACTATATGATGAAGTGCTTTCAGCCAATTAAAAAAAAACCTTTACAAACAGTTTTCAACAATACGGGAAATAGTTCTGCACAGTGTTAAGTTAAACCACAGGAGACCAAATTATGTCACCTGACCTTTGACTCAGAAACGCCACCTATCCTACACAATTAAAACAAGCGGTATATAATAACACACACTGCTGTAGTATTCATAAGGGCTAAAACAACATTATCAAAATTGAAAAGAACTGAGATGCCCATCACTAGAGGAACCTCTGATTGATTTAGGGCTATTCCATAGCACAGAGCAGTAGGCAAACATTTTTTTTTTTTAATTTTTGTTTCATCTATATGCGTTCCATATGTCTTGTGGACCAAATAAAACAAGTTTTAAAACAATGGACAAAGTATTATGCAATTAAAACACATACACTCCACCCCTATATGTGCATATATGCTCTGCATGTTTGCATGGTTAAAGAAGGTCCGCAATTGCCACTTAGCAAAGGGGATGAGGTAAAGCATAGATTATCAGCTCTTTCTTACTTAGATATTCACATTGTTTGACTTATTTAAATGACCACGTATTAGCTTAGTAATGTAAAAATCTATTACGTTACAAAAATCAGATATACAATATTATCTCAACTGTATTAAAATACATGTACCTGGAATAGAAGGAAAAAAACAGAGACAAATGTCCCTGTATGTAGCAGTGGTTATTACTGAGTGCTGGAATTAGAAATCATAGCTATTTTGTCAAGATTTCCTGTATTTTCCTAGTTTTTCACTTTGTTTATGTCTATTAGTTTTCTATTCAGAATGGATAAATGGATGGATAGATGAATAAACACAGAGAAATAGGGAGACGAAAGGAAGGAGTGAAGAAACAGAGGGAGGGAGGAGGGAGAAGGAGAAAGCTAAGAGACTAAGAAAGAAAGACGCAAATTAAGCACCTGAATGAATGAATGGCCTTCCTTTTCTTTTTCCACTTCTTCAGGGGCTCTAGGTTCCTGTTCCCCAATTCCTCCTGCCCCTATATGCTTCCCAAAGACACACAGCTGAGCCTGATTACAGAGGCAGCACCATCGCCCCCACAGGCTTTATGTCCATTCTATAATAGGTGAAACCCTCTGGAATTAATATCTGATGAAGAAATAAACCTGTTAACAGGACAGATTTATAGTATTCAAATCACTATTGATCCATTCACTACACAACTAATAAAAAGCTTCCTTGCGTGACCTTCCACCTTATGCACACTTAAGCAAATTATCTGTAATAAACAAGTATTATGAGGACTCAAGGAAAATGCCAGCCTATAAATTACTGATCTCTCCCTCTCTCCGTTTTTCACTGGCACTGGCAGTTAGGCACCAGCATCCGTTTTGATGTACCCTGTGACCAAGGCTTTGACTTCCCCAAAGTCTCTTCTAACATAGCAAACATTCCTTCTGGTTGAATTGGGAACAACTGCACAACAGACTCTCTCAAAAAGCAACTCAGTGGAAACCTCAAGGCGACAACCCTCTTCTATGAGGTAAGAGAAAAAAACAAACCTAGCTTAGGAATCCAGAAACATGGACTTATGTCTTGTATGTAAACTTCATCACCTGTGTGTCCTTGGGCAAGTCACTTCACATTTATGTTGTAATTCCAACCCAAATCAAAATGTGTTTATAGTATGCTTAGCCTCACTTGGTTAAGTTCCATGACAACTACTGAAGTGTTTGAAAACAGCTTATAAATCTTCATTACAGATCTCAAACGAGTTATGGGATTCAAGGTTGAGATCTTCCAGTCCTTTTCCATTCTAACATCTACTGGATTCACATGGAGTCTAACCACACCCAACTCCCTCACATGCTAAAAAAGGATCAGGAAAATAGATTTCCTGTGGCTCAAATACAACGGAAGGGCAGCTCTGCTCCACATGGTCACTCAAGGAACCAGCCAGAAGCTACATTGCTTTGCACACCTAGATTCTAAGATCATTCTGAGTGTTGCTTTCATTTTAGCCAGGATGAAGGAAAAACAAAATGAAAGCATGAAGGACTGCATGTTTGCAGGTTTTCCCTTGGTTCAGACTGGAGCTGCCAGGTGTCACACATTGCATTAGTTAGGATTCCATCAGTTGGGCAGGCATTACTGCTTCGGAGGGTGGAAAGGATACCTAAGAAGTGTGCCTAGGAATAAGCGGCGATTTGCTAACATCACCTCTCACAGCCCGTTTCAGTGAAAACTTAAAAATGGAAAAATGTTGTAATGGATTTGTATATTCATTCACCACCCTGGTCCAAGTCAGGTAAGCACTGCTTACCTGGCATTTGGACACGTTGTTTTACATCTCTGAGTTTAAGGCTGCACTTTGGGAATACAGGAATCTTACAATGCTCCTTCCAGGTTTTGTGAGTTTAAATGAGATGATGAATTTCTGGTGCTCCCCCCATGTGTCCTCAGCAAGACACATGATCCCCTTACTCTTGACCTCCAAGTACACAGAATATTGGTGAGGCAGGGGCAGGTTTAGTGTAAGAGACTGACTCTTCTCAAAGTTGCATTTACCTTGCAGGGATACAATAAACTCACAATTCCCTAGAAGGTCCTGCACAGTCAAGGGGAAACATAATATTTCATCTTCTCACTAAACAGCTCTGTGTGCCACCATAAAATTATTTCTTAAGTGAAGTGCTTCAAGATGCATTAAAGAAAAAATTGTTTTTATTAATCAAAAGAAAGTAAAGAGGAAGAGAAATGTAGTTGGCAACTATTACAAAAGTTAGTCAACCAAACGTTTTTGGTAGTAATATTCTCCCATCCAGGCAGAGCATTAGGTATGCACATCCCGTATCTTTGGAAGATGAGAGCTACTTAATCCCAGCACTTTGGGAGGCCAAGGCAGGCGGATTACGAGGTCAAGAGATCAAGACCATCCTGGCCATCTCTACCGAAAGTACAAAAACTTAGCTGGGCATGGTGGCATGTACCTATAGTGCCAGCTACTGGGGAGGCTGAAGCAAGAGGATCGTTTAAACCTGGGAGGCGGAGGTTGCAGTGAGTCGAGATCGTGCCACTGCACACCAGCCTGGTGACAGAGCGAGATTGTCTCCAAAAAGAAAACAAACAAAAATGGACTAGAGATTATTGGAAGATTGGAGAGATGAAATTTTTAATATCTAATTCAGAGGTCAGGCTGGGCATGGTGGCTCTCAACTGTAATTCTAGCAATTTGGGAGGTCAAGGCGGGAGGATCACTTGAGCTTAGCAGTTTGAGACCAGCCTCAGCAACACAGTGAGACTTTCACTCTACAAAAAAAAAATCAGAAAATTAGCTGGGCATGGTAGTGCTTACCTGTAGTCCAGCTCCTCAGGTGACTGAGGCAAGAAAATTGCTTGATCTAAGGAGGATGAGGCTGTAGTGAGCTGTGACCACACCACTGCACTCCCTCCTGGGTGACACAGTGTGACCCTCTCTCAATAGGTAAATTAATTAATAAAACAGGGATCAGCAAACTGCAGCTCATGGATCAAATCCTACTCCCTGCTGGTTTTTGTTTGTTTGTTTCTGTAAATAAAACTGTTAGCCAACAGTCACTTGTTCATTTGTGTATCATCTGTGGTTGCTTCGCACTGTGATAGTGCTATGGTCTGAAGGTTTGCATCCTCAAAAAACATTCTTATGTTGAAAATGAATTCCCAATGTGATAATATTGTAAGATAGGGTCTTTGAAAAGTGACTAGATCACAAGAGTGGATTTGTGCCCTTCTAAAAGATTCCCCAGACAGCTGCCCTATCCCCTCCCACTAAGCGCGGACATAGTGAGGAGGCCCCATCTATGAGCCAGGGAATAAGACCTCACCAGACGTTGAATCTGCCTACGCTGTGATCTTGGACTTCCCAGACTCCAGAACTGTAAGAACTTCTGCTATTTATAAGCTACCTAGGTTCTGGCATCCTGTCACACATGCTATGGCTGCCTGAACAAAGTAAGGAAAATGGCAACACTGAGTACTTCTGACGCAGACACTAAGGCCCACAAAGCCTAAAATATTTACTATCTGTCCCTTCACAGAAAGTCTGCTGATCCTTCTTGTAAAGGAAGAACTAAGGCTCAGACTGCTTAATACGGTTCAAATGTAAGTGCCAAGGATGAGCCAGAACCTGAACAGACATTGAGAAACCTTGGTCCAAATGAAGTGGGTCTTCAGCTCATTCTCCCTCTTCTTTTTCTACTCTATCACCCACTTTCAAATAAAAGAGCTGGTGAACTGATCAGAGGCAAAGGAATTACTGAAAGCTGGAAGGAGAGGGATTTAAGGGAGCTATAATGACCCTGTAAAAGCTTTGTTGGGTTGCTTTTATGAGCCTGACTCAGCTCAGAGGAGCCTGACCCTAAGAGGTGAGAGGAAGTGTGTAACAGCCTTGCCTTTTGGATAAATGCATATCCAAACCCAGCCACGGAGGGAGAGTGGAAAAAGGAGAAATAAATGACAAGTGCAGTACTTTAACAGGGAAAATTTCCTCCAAAAGGAAGCGAGCAATGAGGCCAGGCGCAGAACAAATGGTGTAGAAATGACAGTCGCTTTTCAGTCGGCCACAAGGCACTCGCAGCTGATAAGATCCAGCGTGTGTCAGTTGCCACGTCTCTCTTTTCACACTTCAATGTGAACTTTACAGCAAAAGGGGAACCGGGAGGCAGCGAAGGGGAAAACAGTGGCTCAGAAGGACTTGTGCACTGAGTGTGAAGCCATTTCAATTTTATATTCGAAAGGACTTTGTAGGTGATCCCATGAATGCAATTATGCCCACCTAATAAAAGCAACATATGCTAAGACAATTAAAAGATTTTATTATATATCTATTCATTGTATTCCACTTCCAGCAGAAGGAGTGGAAACTGACGAGAGGGAAAGGGTGCCTTCCACAGGAAGGGGAGCCAAAGTCAGCCTGGATTCTGCCAGTGGGGAAATGAATGGATGATGATATATTTTTAACATAAAGATGAATTACTAGGTTACTCTTTACCAGGGGCCTTTTCGCCTTGCAAAATGCCAGGGCTCAGGTTTTCTACGACTCTGTATTATGAGAAAATACAGCTGAACACACCACTATGCCTCCATAAAGCCCCTGCTGTTTTGGCATTCAATCATAAAATGAAGACCTCCCAACAATGCCAGAAAGAACAGGACATGTCCCTAGATTCAAAGTTTAATGACATGATGACACACAGAAATCGCATAGAATTTAACTTTCTCATATCCATACATTCTGTGTATTTATCGGGGACGAAAGAGAAGACTCAAGTTTACACCGGAGACTGGAGATGCTAAGGGGGAGAAAACAGTGTGTATCCTCAAGGACCTCCTGTGACAGACTGCTAGCTTCCTAACCAAAATCCATTTGCTTTCCTTCCTGAGCAAAGGGCTAGAGGACATTTGCCATCCTACCTTGCAGTTACAGATAGCCATGTGACTAGTTGTTGCCAATAGAATGCAGTTAAAGCCAGTAAAAAATACCAGATGGCTGGATGCAGATATCAGCAGGGAGAATGGAGCCACTAGGTGGCTGCAGCCTGGATCCCTGAGTCACTCTGTGGAACACAGCTGCCAATGGCCAGGACTACCCACTTACGCCGCTTTGTGTGTAAGAAATCCCCCTTTGGTGTTTCAGTTATCATGCATTTTGGGGGCTATTCGTTACTGTAGCTTAGCCTATCCTAACTAATATATTTCCAACACAGATGTGCAAACAATCTATATAGAAGTCACTTCACGGTGTAACAGGTGCTCTAATGTGTAGCTTAAGGAATGTTGACACAAGGGGAAAAAAACCTCTAACTATATTATTGGGGCCTATGGCAGTTTCACAGAGGAAGTAACATTTCAGCTAAAATTCAAAGGCGTAAAGCACAAGGAATCTGACAGGCAAGGGTGGAGGCAGGAATGGAACTCAGGTAGAGGTTACAGCATGACAAAAAGCTCACAGGTGTGAAAGGATGTGGCCTGCTAGTGGAGTCATGAGTAATTAGGGGAGTAGGGAGCAGGATGTGTGGGAGGAAGGAGTGAGACCAAAAGGGCGCACTGGGACCAAACAGCATCGGAGCTCACATGGGAATGTGAAGTCATATGAGTAACTCTGAAAGGATCTTTTTTGTTAAACATGGGTGCCAGGACACAGGAAACACACAGGCCTGCCTCTACTGCTAACATCCTTCATCAGAATCAGAGCATGTCCTCGTTGCAGCTTAGTTAAACACAGTCCATGGAAGGTCATGAACCCTGTGAACTAGAGTTTCCACTCTGAGACTCTTTCACCCAAAAATGAAGATCAAAACAAGGGCAAGTGAGCCATCTATCCAGTTATATCTGTGAAGCTAATCACAGATACAGATTGGCATGTGATTTGTGCTCAAGAAAGTCGGACTGACAAGAACCACAGCCTTGTGGCTGACCTGGTGGCCATGTGTAAACACAAAGCCCATCCAAAATACATTTAAAACCCACACCCAGAATTCTCAGACACCTTACAGTAAGTGAAAAGCTCTGTCTTTAGGCTTCAGAGGATCCAGTCTTTCTTATATTCAATAAAGTTGGATTACAAACTGATTTGTAACGTCTCATGACTGAGCAGGACGTCAGCAATTTTCACATGCCTTCCTTTAATTCAAGAACTAGGATGAGGCATATTAAAAATTAGAGCTGTTAAGGCAGAATTGTTCAACTTTTATGGGGTCACAGCTAGACCCAGTAGGTTGCCCCAAATCCCAAACACTAGAGAAGTGGTCTACACAGTTGATGTGGAAATATCGGCAGAGATTGGTGGGAAAATGAGAGGAAGGTTAGAAGTTAGTAAGACACGGTAAGCTGAGGGAAAGAACACATGCATGGTGACCTAAGACACACCCAGGTAGAATACCAAGTCCTCAGGGTTACTGCTAATATTGGATGGAATATATTTTGCAAAATAAGAAGCATTTATGCAAGATGGCATCTAGTAAAGGCTCAATAAATGAAGCTACTTTATTCATCATCTTTTTATTCTTAATTAGTATTAATATTTCTATTAAAGTTATCAAATATATACTTGTTAGCTTCTAAAATTAATCATGAGTAATACTCACTCATATTCTATAAGAACACATCTAGGCTTCATTCCACCTCACTGCTTTGGCTGGACATAAAAATTCACTGGACAGTAGTCCCTTCTTAATAGTTGTGTTTTGCTTTTTGTTCTTGTTTTTTTTTATTTTTGAGATGGAGTTTAATTCTTGTTGCTCAGGCTGGAGTGCAATGGTGTGATCTCAGCTCACTGAAAACCTCTATCTCCCAGGTTCAGGTGATTCTCCTCCCTCAGCCCCAGAGTAGCTGAGAATACAGGCATGCACCACTACACCCGGCTAATTTTTGTATTTTTAGTAGAGACAGGGTTTCACCATGTTGGTCAAGCTGGTCTCGAACCCCTGACCTCAGGTGATCCACCCACCTCAGCCTCCCAAAATGCTGGGATTATAGGCATGACTCACCACACCTGGCCAGACCCTTCTTAATTGTCAAGAATTTGCCATGGCTTCTCTGGACAAGGCATTAATTATTATATTTTGGGGAAAAGGTAATTTTTCAGTAACTGCCTGACAGGTAAGGAAACGGAAAACAAGTACACATCATTGGTGGCCAAGAGGCATTTGACATTGAACACTGGGCTGACAGAAGCTTGCTTTATCAGCCTGTCCGCAATACCTGTCCTGGTATTGCCACTAACCTGCCTTTCAGAATCTCTCACTCTACAAAGCTATGGGAACCAAGCACTCACAAGACCAAGGTCAAATAAGGGTTCTGACTGTATGTGAGCGCCAATTGCAATTTCGTATCTTGAAAATACAGTATCCTGCCAGTTTATACGCTGCCATTGCTTTCACTAAGGAGGCATTTTAAATTAGACGTTTTCATATTCCAAAGGCTTTGCAACACATTTAACACTTAGAAAAGTGAGAAAGGTACCTACATAGATAACACAGCATCCACCGTCCTCTCCCTTATCCATCTATTTTTTTTTAAATATAGTTCTAGTTGGAGAGTAGCTCCCATTTTGAAACCCACTTTGTCATTAAACCTTTTATCGTATGTGTTTTTTCCAACTGTCATTTTATTTTAGTGGCTGCCTAGTATTCCATTAAGTGGATCCACTAAGGTTGAAGCTTCTAGTTGATTCTAAGGTTTCACTAGGTGGGTTTTTTTTTCTTCAAATTTTTAAAGAGAAAGGCTTTATTTGGTAGCAAAGTTTCCCTGCCCCCCCACCCCCACCCCAATAGCTTTGACCATGAGTGCCGTGAGCTAGAGGCTTTTTGTATGGTTGAAGACTTATCAAGGGAAACTGCTTCTCAGGGCATCAGAAGCCACCCGTTCAACTGTCTGCTTAGAACCACGCTGAGCTTCTGGGCACAGCCTTTGCCCGTTCGTGCACTTGGGTCACGCATGTGAGTGGGTGAAAGAGACCCACGTGGGTCATCCTAAGAATCACGTGTCTGCACCAATGGGTGACTGAGTTGTGCCCCAAACCTACCAAGAGTTTTTATGTTTTTAAGATACTTGGAGGGTTCCCTGCCTGTGGAATGCACCACTCTCACACCCCTCAGGAGGCCCAGGAGCGGAGCAGGTGACGCAAACTGACAGCGTTCACTCAGCAGTGACATAGATGCCTACAGATACGGGACCAGAGATGTGGGCACACGTGTCAAATGTGATTAATGACGGTTTTTATGCTGGGAAAGATTCTTTGGGGGAGAATCCTGGAGGTCCCTCCAATGCAATGAGATGAATTCACAAAGTCATTTATTTATTTGTTTAGAGACAGCGTCTCGCTCTGTCACACAGGCTGGAGTGCAGTGGTGCCATCACGGTCCACTGCAGCCTCGACCTCCCAGGCCCAAGCAATCTTCCTCCGTCATCCTCCTGAGTAGCTGGGACTACAGGCACACACCACTATGCCTGATAATTATTGTTTTCTTTTGCTTTTTGCAGATGGTCTATATTGCCCAGACAGGTCTCAAACTTCTGTACTCTAGGGATCCTCCCATCTTAGCCTTCCAAAGTGCTGGAATAGGGATTTAAGCTACCATTTTATGTTTCCACGACCTTTTTATACACACACACACACACACACACACACACACACACACACAGAAAAAAACATCTTACAGTTTGTCTTTGCCATTGGTAGTGTGATCCTAGATTCAAGAAGAGGGCAAAAACATACTCCTAATGAGGCTCCACAGGTTCTTCCCAGAGTGGCCATCCTGGGCACAAGTGATGTAGCCACTCAATGGAGAGCAAACACTTATGTAGGGTCTCCTCTCAGCCAGGCACAGGGCGTGGGACTACAGGTACCAGGATGGATGATTACTGCTCTCTCAGTCTGCAGCCCAGAGCAGAAAAACAAGGCGTTGAGGTGACTCAGACACAGGTTTAAAAGGGCTGCATGCTCTGAAATCAGGGATCCTTGACCAACTGTGAAGTCCTTGCATCCCGCACGCAAGCAGCTGCATTTAATACACTCCTACGTGCCAAGTGCCATGCAAAGCTCTGGGATACACACAGTTCCTGCTCCCTCAAGGCTCAGTGCCAAGTGGGGACATAAAACAAGGGCATTATTTTGGACACCACTAGGGCAATGAGAGAAGTTCATGGGGTATACAACTGACCATCAGGAACCCATGAGAATGCAGCTCCTGGCCTCCACCTGCTACATGGTGACAGAGGACAGTCACGTGCTAAGGCAGGGGAGGGTCCCAACTTGCCCTTGCTCCACAGGCTTCTGCGGGAGCTCCGTGTTCCTAAGAGCCAGGATGACCTGCCTGACTCATGGCAAACTGCCAACTGCATTTGAAACCCAAGCTTATGTGTGTATTGAAATGCAGGAAGCCATCTTCAAAGGACGCACTAATTAGCTTCCTAGGATTTTAGATTTTAAAAGCTTCTGTGATCGAATTTGTTTCGGTAATTTTTTTTAAAGGACTCCGAAGATTGGTTGTGCTGTCAGGACATCAGAAAACAAAACAAACGAAAAATAAGCTAACGAGCTTACTGGTTTCCATCTCGGAGTGCTTTCAATGTGAATGAAGAAAAAACATCTACTGATTGGATGATAAAAAGCAATATGGCATTAAAACGCTGTGATGCACAGGGAAGAACCAATCTCCCTTGGGTGGCTGGATTCAACAATGACATGCTCTTGAAGAGCATTTGTAAGCCCACTGTGAAATCAACACCCACTGTCACAGGACCTGGGGGCTACCATTTTTCTTTCAAATTAATACAGCAGCACAAAAGGAAAGCTGAAATTCTGGGTAGAAAACGGATGTGAAAGATCACACACACAAAAAAACTTCTTAGAAACCACCCACCACTGTTTTCATTAAAAATAAAGAGAGCTCATAATGGAAAGGGTGTATAAGATAATTATATTTGTTCAGTGTGGGGAATAAATAATAACTACAGTGCTACACTATTAAGAGAGTATGTAATCATGTTATTGGGTATGTCCTCTAATTGAAAGCCATTATCAGAATACTTCCTTATAGAGCTAATTCCTCCTCTGAGCAGCCCCTAATCCTTGTCTGCATTTTCCCGGGTGCACATATCTTATGTTGTAATTATCTGTTGCTATATGTGTCTCCCCAGTCAGTCTGTGATCTCCACGGCGCCTACTGCATGCATCCCCTCCCTCTCACTCTCACGTGCCTAGCACTGGGTCAGCAAATAACCACCAATGAATACACAGAGTTTCTCTTAAAGTTCCCTTCTCTAGGCCGGCTAATCCTTCGGTCTATTCTTGGAAACATTTCTCAACATCTCACATTTTTCTTAGATTGGGGAGTACGCATGAAGGAATATTTAGATAAGTCAATGTATTAAAAATTTGTGGGCAAGGCACGAATAATCATCAACCCACAAAAATCCACAAAGATTTGGCCAAAGTTGAAGAATCACGAGCTATCACCCCCAAACCTGGAAAGGCCTCATCTCCTGCTTAAACTTCTTTAAAAAAGGATGACCTTGCAAATTACCACCCTGTAAATCAAACTTCTAAATTTAGAAAGATACAGAAAAAGAAAAAAGAAATCAAGAAACAAGCTTGCAAAATCTTAAAGAGGGCATTTACTGTTAAAAAGAAGAAGTGTAGTAACTCTTGACTGTCAAAGTGAGTTCCATTTTTTCATTTGTGTGGTTTTTTAAGCTAAAAATTTTTATTTTCTTCAGTGGAATCAACCAAACATTTGCTCCTAGAGAAATAATTTACACTCAGATTTAATTTCCTTAATCTGACATTATTTAGAGTATGAATAAAACTCATTGATTTATGAGACTGGTACCATTTTTAACCCAAAGATAACATTAAGTGGTTTTATCAGTTGGATTGTAAGATGCTCCCTGTAAGAAAATGCGTCAGGAGGCAAAGGAGGAAAGTGCTGTTGGAGTGAGACCCGCTTTTGGGTCAAACTCCATTTTTGCTACTTGCTGGCTTGGAGGCCTTGCACACATCACGTAACTTCTCTGATCCCCTATTTCCTCAACTCTGAATTGGAGATGATGACAATACCATCAGTTTTGTGTCGAGGATTAAACAAGATGATGTTTGTAAGGAGCAATGTGCAAAAGGAACACACGGCATTCTACGGGGAATCGCTTCCTCTGGAAAAACGTGGTTAGACTGGGTTACAGAAGGACATTATAGCAACTTTTCCAGAGATGATGAAAAATACTCCTGTATTTTCACCAGACAAATTAGGAGTTCCTAACTTGTTTGAGCTGGTTGGGGCTCATTATAAAATTTCCTTTTAGGAGGGGTAGTGAGGGTGTCCTGAATATTGCAATGCTCTGCAGCAGAATACCCGAGCCTGGTCAACAGAGCCGGTTCTGCTGAGGCACTGTGCACGGCCATCAACAGAGAGGGTTAATTTTTTTTCATCTTGATTTCTGGGCCCATCAAGACCGCTCTAAGGACTTCCCTGGGACGCAGCAATCTCAACCAGATCCCTCCCACTATTTATAGTCTAGAAAAACATCTGGTGAGGAAAAGGGAAGTCCCCAGGGTGACAAAGGGAAGCTGTGGCAAGGTTGGGCACCAGTGATCCCAACCATCCTGCCCACCCACCCATTTGGCAGGTCAACACTAAATGGACAACCTACCTCCTAATTGTGGGTTAGGACTTGTGCAGTCATTTCTGTCTTTAGCTATCCGTGTGAAGCAGGAGGTACATCCTCAAAATCCCTCTTCCCCAACCTTGATTGTGGGCATTGGGGGCTTTACCCTGGCTTCAAAAGGACAGCCAGGAGGTGGCTGAAAGGAAATACAAGAAAAGGCTTACGGGCTCAGCTTTTAAGAATTCCTAGAACAGTGCTCAGTGAGACCCTCTGCAGCTGCAGGGAAGCATTGCATTTCTGCAAGTTCCTCCAACTTGCAGATGAAGACGTGACAGGCAGCCACGCATACAGTTGCCGAGGTTTATGCAGTCATGGCCTTGTGGGGCTTAATCTTGTGATTGAAGTCCTTTGTGCTTTTTGACACATCACAGGTCTCAGACATTTGATGTGCTAAAAACAAACTACTGTCTACGGTCAGGAAAACCTGCAGCCAAATGCCTCTGAAATGGGAGACTTTGGACATGTTATTGAATGTTTCTCAGTCTTAGTTTCCTCTTCTCTGCCATGGGCCAAATTTATCGACTTTTCAGAGTTGTGAAGTGGAGGAAGAACTGAAAGAGATCATGTTTATAAAATAGCTAGCACACACCTTGCCCATATTAATTTATATGGAATAGATTCTCCATAAATTTCACTTCAAATGGGTGAAAAGATTTTTAAGGAAGCTCAGGAATCAAGGCTTTTACAGTAGGCCACTTTTCAAAGTTAGATAGTTTGTATAAAGAAAACCTTTAACTTTCTAAAGGGGTTTTTCCCAGGCAAAAGTTTTTTGTTTTCACAAATGTGAAGGAATTTGAGGCCAGAGCTGAAGGAGGCGTGGGGGAGACCTGAATTCTGGTCTCAGCTGATACAAACAAGTTCTGGGATCTTGGGCAAGTGGAATGACTACTCTGCTGGGACCTGGTTTCCCCCTCCCCCTTGCCTGGTCTTCCTCCCCTTCCCTGAGGGGCTACACAAAGCCAGGTGAAAGTCTAGAGGTGAAAGCGCCTGGAAATTCTAGTCGACACTTGTAGAAGGCATAATTATCACTCTCTTGCCTCTCCCCACGTTTCTAGGCCACCCATCCTCCACTCTTGGGTAATACAGAGCTTCAGTGGTAGGGGCAGGGAGGCAGGAGAGATTGAAATAACAGGGACTAGATGCCTGCCGGCTATTTCAGTTGCACATGCACACGTTGAGTACGTCCCTGGGGGTTGATTATAGTTACCTGAGAACACTCCTTAACTCTTTCTGCAGAAATGAACTTAATGAAAAGGCTAGTGCCTTACAAGACATCGAGAAGTATTAAGAGCAGGAGTTTTGTATAAAATGGTACAGGCAGCCACTGTGGGTAATAGTTTGGCAGTTCATCAAAAAGTTAAATGTAGACTGGTCATATGACCCAGCGATTCCACTCCTAAATATATACCCAAGAAAACCGAAAACATATGTCCACACAGCAACTTGTATACAAATGTTGATGGCAGCATGAATCACTATACCCAGACGGTAGAAACGACCCAAATGTCCATCAAAGGATGAATGGATAAACAAGATGTGGTATATCCATGCAGTGAAATATGATTCAGCTATAAACAAGAATAAAGTACTGACACACGTGACAGCTTAGATGAACCTCGAAAACAGTCTGCTAAGTGAACGAAGCTAGACACCAAAGTTCACATATTGTTCGATTCCTTTTATGTAGCATATCCAGAATGGGCAAATCCACAGAGAACAAAAGCAAAGGAGTTGGAAGAGGGGAATGGGGAATGATGACTGCAAGTGTATGCTTTGCTGGGGTGATGAAAAAGTTTTGAAACTAAAAGAAGTGTGATGGTGGCATAACATTGCAAGTTCATGAAATGTCACAGAATTATACACTTTAAGATGGTTAATTATATGTTATGTGAAATTCATCTTGACTAGAACAATGTTTGTAGAGAAAATAAACAAACAAAAAACACAAATATATAAGGGTTTTTGAGGTCATTGTGGCCTGAATTTGAACCTCATCTCTGTCTTATTCGACTTGTGTAACCATGGGCAGGTGACTTGGGCACTCCGGGCGTTAGCTTCGCTGCCTTAAGCTGATGGGAGTGATGATGGGTGCAGGTCATGGAGAATTCCAGGAGACTCTGGAAGCAACACATCTAGCACAGGCCAGTACATGATGGACGCACCAGAGATGCCAGCTCCTTACCTTCCATTCCTTCACTAAACTTCTGTCTCCAATGTCAGAGCCAACTGAGCCCTGGGTGTCACCGAGTAAATGTTCAGAGAATCAATACATTACAGAAAAAAAAACTAATAAAATAATCACACTTGTATTTACAACTCAGAAGCATTTTAAATTATTAGCATTTTGTTATATATTCTTCTTTGCTAATTTTTAAAAATAATGAAATAAAATATTTCTGATGGCCGGGCACGGTGGCTCATGCCTGTTATCCCAGCACTTTGGGAGGCTGAGGTGGGTGGATCGCTTGAGCCCATGAATTCCACATCTGCTTGACCAACATGGCAAAACCCCATCTCTAATAAAATTTTTTAAAAATTAGCTGGGTGTGATAGCACATGTCTGTAATCACATCTACTCAGAGGAGGCTGAGGCACGAGAATTGTTTGAACCCAGAGGTGGAGGTTGCAGTGAGTGGAGATCATGCCATTGCATTCCAGCCTGAGTGACAGAGTGAGGCTCTGTCTCAAAGAAAAAAAAAATTTTTTTTTGATGAAGTTGAAATTTTCTGAGCGCTCTATACTTAAAGTCTCTTTTGAGCAAATAAATGAGTCCATTAAAGAATACATGGAGAAATAGTTTATTTGTTCATCCGGTCTTTACTCAGGACCTACTATGAACAATATATGTACTACAGGATGCCAACCCAGTGTTAACTCAGAGCTTCATTGTAATTAATAATTTGAGCAGGTGCTGGAAGTGGTAGCTGAGAGGTCTGAGAGACAGTAGCACCACGTGCCTTGGTTAGCTCACTCTATTAAATAAAATTGGTAGTCTGCTTCCTACACTTGGATTGCAGTTAACCAGCATGACTCAAAGAATAAGTCTACCTGACATATTCAAGGCACCAGCTACCTAACGACTGTGCTGTTAGGAAATTTTGAACATGCGGACTGTTGCCATTTCGTGTGGTTTTGAACTCCCATTGAAAAACAGAACGGTATATGAATGCACACAGTGCTTCTGCGACAGACGAAGGAGGATTTATAATTGGAATGGGGTGAAGAGGAAGCAAAAGGGAAAAAAATCTGCCAACTAAGAAGGATTTAAAACACAATCTTTGTGGTGGAAAAATGTAATTTCATCTTCCCGTGTCATAGAAGTTAAGGCCTGGAAAAGCCCCGGCTGAAACACCCAGCTTGCCGAGTTGGGAATGAGGGGAATGAGATGGGGAAGAGCCTCGATGCTCTGCCTCCAGCAGTGACTGAGGTAAATGTCTTCATAATTTCATGTTTCCCTAAAAACAACATGATTTCATTGCACCATTAAAAAAGTCAAGAATGGACTTCGGCAATACCCCAACTTGTCTATGACTACGCTGGGAGGTACAGCTAGACTACGCTGCTGGGACACAGCCTTCTGAAAGGAGATCACTGTACCTGAAATGTAGATAGTTATAAAAATGGCATTAATTTGCTTAGACCGAGAGATTTTCACAGGAGAGCAACTAGCAGAAAACATTATGAAAATGTCCGAGAGGGCTGGTAATTGAGTTGATTAGTATGACCTTGGTTATGAAGGTAATAGAAGAGGGGCCGGTGCTTAGACTGAGTTATAACCCTGTTCCCGGTTCGGCGACCGAGTGAGGGATGTAATTTGTTCAGGCTGACTCGGAGAAGCCGAGCCTGCCTGTGACAAGGTAATACACTGACTAGCCGAGCTTGGCCTGTGCTTTTCACCCTGACGGAGTAAACAGGACAGGGTCAAATAAGAAATGACAGACTGGGTTTGTGTGCAGGTTCTCTGTGGAGAACCAGCTGTAGGCAGAACCTTCTGGACAATGAGCCCCAAGAAGCATGCTTTCATTGCCTCTGAACTAGCAAAGAGGGAAAAGAATACAACTGCTCCCCAGCTGAAACAACACAAAAGACCAACATAAACAAAGAATAAACATCCCGAGAAGGTCTATGCTGAATTTGCTCTGTTTTTCGTACTTTTTATAGACATTTATGAAGCAATATGCTACTGGCTACAGTGGGAAATTTAGCTGCATTAATCATAAGAAAGGATTCCACGTCTGGCTGTAAAGCCCATGCTGTTTCCACGACACCTGCTTCAAGCAAGCAAGTTTCTCTCAATAACATGTATGCACCCATGTGTGCACACATACATGAAATTGACCTCCGCAATGGTTGTATATCAGGCAAGGTCAGTGGATGCTGGAAGCCCTTACCATGAATATATGAGGTCACTAGCGTTGTTAACTACTTGTACAAAAGTTCACGTCCAGGGAGCTTTATCTACTTTTGATTTCTTTGTTTTAATCTGTAAAGACCTTCTTTATCAAGTTCATCCTAGGAAAGAGATCTTACATGGAGCCTGGGGTGAATGTTACTTCAAAAACAGCCACGGTCCTCCCAGAGACCCTCAAATATAGGTTAAAAGTCTATGCATGAGGGTCTTGAACATTTTACATTTACTGTTCATTCGTAAATTAGAGAGCTGAACAATAGGGTATCTTCATGCACACTTTGTTTCTTCTCTGCGGTGTGTGTGTCTGTCTGGTTTGTGTTTGTGTGTGTATTTGTATGTTTTATGAGTCTTCGATTTCAGGCCTGGTGCTACATAAATGACAAAGGGCCCAGAATCCCTTGTCTCCTTGCCTCTGTCACTGAGTTTGCTGACCCTCTAGTGAAAAGGATCTGACCACCACATGCGAGTGGAATAAATTATCGCTGACACTCCAATATTTAATTATGCAGCTGTCAGAGCGGCCCTTTCTAAATTCATTTTAATAAAGTGGGAACTTTCCCTTTCAAGGTTAGAGTGAGGGGAGTCACCTTTGGTGTCAGCCGGAGGTCTCCACCATGAGCTCTGCATTCTTGCTCCGGACGCCTGTCACTTGGCCTGATAGAAGGTTCTGATAACAGCGCTGATGCCTCGTGGCCTCCCCTCATCCCTGCCTGAATGAACATCCTTCATTTAAACCCACAATAATGAGGACCTCAAAGTCAGAGAGGCGGGCACAAGGGCAGCCTGTCGGGGAAAAAATGGCCTCTTATTATAAAATTCACTCAATGTGGAAGTGGCAATCTAAAAGCAATCATGGCCATCTCCCTGTTTTAACTGGTTAACCAGAAACATTTAACATGGTGGAAGGAAAAAAACAAACTCTGAGCTAAGTGGCGTGGTCGTAGTGGGGCTTCCAGACACTGGCGAGCCTCGAGTGCTGTGGCTCCCAAACTCGTGAAAGAGACATAACAGTACTGATTCACATTTTTCTATACAATAAAAAGCAGTATTAAAGTTTTTGTAGTCTTGTTTCTGGGCCATAAAGTTGCACCGAGGAAAAGCTTTTATATGGCAAAGTGAATGTGCGAACGCGATCATGCCTGCCTGTTGTGTATCTGGCTCAAGTCTATGTTTAGCTTATACTTCTCACTGTTTATTTGCAAACCATGCCCACAGACGCCCTGCAGAGGGAAAATCATAGGCTGGGCTAGAAAAGGCAGAAGCAACTTGACGGAAACAGCCAAATCGGTTCCTCTCTTCTCTTTTCTTTGCAATTCTCTCCCTTACTCTTACTTCATTTTCGCCTTTTTTCTCCTCTAACCTCTTCTTTAACACCAAGATGAATATGCACTGATTACTGACTGTGTGCTAGGCACTGTCCTAAGTTTTCTGCATGCTTATCTCTTAAAGAGCTCAGAGTAACTCCATGAATTAGGCACCCTAGTGCCTGCTCCTTCTTCTACTCAACTGTGGCTCAGAGAGACTAGTGGGCTTACTCAAGACCCCCCAGTTAGTACACAGCTCCACCGTATCCAGGCAGTTTCCAATGCTTGGATATTTCACTACTCTGTTCATGTTTGTTTACTTTCTCTTTCTCTGGTCTCTTTCTCACTAAGTCTGTTGCTCACTTTCTTCCCTCCTCCCAGTCTCTCCTTCCTGAGTTTGTATACACAGTGTCTCCCCCAGCATATGTAACAGCTCCAAGTGAATGCACGCAATGGGCCATCTCCTGCACACAAATGTCACTCTTGTCAACAAACACTGGTTTGAGACAGAGGCCTCATCCTGTGCGAGTGTTTGGATAAATACCTGAAAGAATACTTGGACGTGACTGTTGAAAGGCACTTTCTCTAAACCATAAGCAATAACCAAATCTACCCATAAACATTTTTTCTGGGGGACAACACTCTCTTCCCAGACACCAGAGCAGATGACTGCTGAGATGAATTAGAAAGCAAGAGGAGGCAGAGAGCAACACCTCTGCTCTTGCTTAGAAGCTCTCTGGGAAGACAGGATTTGCACAAGGTTGGGGAAGGACCTCCAGATCCACCTGAAGCCTCTCCTGGCTACCCCAGCACAGCTTCCAGGGCAGCAGATTTGTAGGTTGCCCTTTGTCTCAGTCTTGAGCCTCTGAATGGGGACTCATGATAGCAGAGAACACAGCGGCTTGGTGTGATCTGCAGAGTGTTAAGGATGAAAGCAGAAGTCACGGCCCAAGGGCAGACTGCATCTCCCAAGGCCTGGTCTAACTAGTGGCCTGTCCCTAAGGTCTCAGCCCCAAGGGTATTTCTGTTTCTCCAGGGCTAGTGATAACTGGGACCGCTCATGACGTTCCATATCTGCCCCCAAACGTTGCCTACTAGAGGAACACCAGTGGTACTGGGACAGCTGCGAGTCAGCACCCTACTTACAGAATCCAGAAGAAACCCCTAACTTGCAGCAGACTACCAGGGACAAGGAGGAGTATTACAATCTGTGCACATTACTCTGGTCTGCATGGCATTAACTCCAAACTTGCAAGACAGGAAACTGTACTTTGAGGAAGTAAACTCCTCCTCGGAGCCCCAGGATCTGTCACACAGCCAGCCTTCAGTGATGAGTTACTGTGAGAATGGCAAAATAGTGATGCACAGCAACATCTCATCAACCCAAAGGCAAATACAAAAATACCCCTCGGCCCATGAAAACAATGGTGCAAAACCAGGCACCTTTATTCCTACGGAGGAACACTCAGCAAAAAATCATGGCACCAGTTGCGGGTAACCAGTGACCGATTCAATAACTACCGATAATTTAAAGCTATATAGGAGAAGGACAGATAGGCGAGACGGGTGTCCCGGTTCTGGTCCTCATCACTGCCAATTTACTGACACACTCTGTACAGCTGGATTCATATCGGCAGGCTTCTCTTAGCCTTTCCAAGGCCTGGGAGAGAAAATTAAAGCCTAGTGTTTCCCTCTTAAGGAAACAATCACAAGACAGTCGAGGGAGGTAGTAGAAAAAGCGTTTCTTAAAGTGAAAAAAATCTTAGCCAGGCACAGCGGCTCATGTCTGTAATCCCAGCACTTTGGGAGGCCGAGGTGGGCAGACTACTTGAGGTCAAGAGTTGGAGACCAGCCTGGCCAACATGGCGAAACCCCATCTCTACTAAAAATACAAATATGGGCCGGGCGCGGTGGCTCAAGCCTGTAATCCCAGCTACTCGGAGGCTGAGGCAGGAGAATTGCCTGAACCCAGGAGGCGGAGGTTGCGGTGAGCCGAGATCACACCATTGCACTCCAGTCCGGGTAACGAGCGAAACTCCGTCTCAAAAAAAAAAAAAAAAAAAATACAAATATTAGCTAGGCATGGTGGTGGGTACCTGTAATCCTAGCTACTCTGGAGGCTGAGGCAGGAGAATCACTTGAACCCAGGAGGCAGAGTCTGCAGTGAGCCAAGATCACACCACTGCCCTCCAGCCTGGGCGATGGAGCAATGTTTTTATTGTCTCAAAAATAATAAAAAATAAAAAGTGAAAAAAATCTAGATATAACTTACTCAGAAAAGTTTTCAGTTATTCCCTTTTTTCCCCTCTCTCCCCTAATCCTGCTCTCTCTTTAGTCAGTATTCATTGGGTGGTTATATTACGTGCCAAGCTTATGCTATCGGTTTTCATTTCATCCTTAACAACAACCTTAGGTGGAAGGGAGGCACTGTGACGACCTCCATCCTAGACATAAACTGAGGCTTAGGAGGTGAGGAGCCTGGTCAAGGTCATTTAGCTGGGGAAAGGCCGAGGGAGGATTTGAAACCACCTTTACTTGTCTGCCTGTGCTCAAATACCATGTCATGGTTTTACCAAGCATGTTGGTATTCACCTTTTCCTTCTACCCTGGAAGTGAGTCCAGAATTGCCTTATTTAATCCACGGCAAACCTGTCTCATGAGGTCTGTGTCAAACAATACACAGAAGTTTTGTGGGGAGAAGCGGTCTCCTTTATCAGTAGTGTTGCCATCATCAGAGAAATGGAAATTGGAGTATAAGCCCAGCAACATTACTGAATTAAGCAAGGTGTCAGGAACTGTGCTGTGTTATATATAGCATGTATACACATATATGTATGTATGTGTATCAGAATATATCTGTTGCCTATATGTATATTTGTGCATGTACACAATTTATGTGTGCATGTATATGTACACATGCATATATACATGTGTACATATACATACATAAAACATACACAAACACAGATATATACAGACACAAATCACTTTTTCTTTCTAATCTTCACCGTCACTACTACTCCCATTTTATCACTAAGCTGACGGAACTCAGCCAAGTATCTTGCCAGGATTGGATGGGAAGCGATCAGTGAGCCAAGCATGGGATTGCACATCTGCCTGACCCTAAGAGAGAATAAATGAAATAAAATAAAGCAAAATAACATACATCCATAATGCCTCCACCTCACCTTAGAATTTATATGACACTTTCAAGTATGGTACATCATTATATTCAATCCTTAAAGCAATCCTATGATTGGGCCTTACTGATATCGATATTGAGGGTTCATCTGATTTCTGTTTTACATATGATGAGATCAAGGGTCCAGAGGCGCCATGACTCGTCTAGGAAAATGCAGATCACAGCAGGTGGAACAGGGACTTAGATTCCAACCCTCCACCTCCCACTTGGTTCCCCACCCACTGTGTTCCATGGGTCTATCCTTGCTTCCTTCACACGGAAGGCTCTGTGTCTGCACAGTGGCTCTGTGGACCAGGGATGTCTATGGCTCAAAACACTCTTCCCATGGAAGTTCTCACCACTGGCAGCTCCCATCTTGAACAAGTAGACCAGCGTTCGTTTAGATGTTCTCGGCCTCACCTGACACCCACTCCAACCCCTTCTTGCCGAGTGAATTTTGACAATGTGCTTGACGCTGGTTCTCCCATTGGAAATGGGAACAGATTTGCAAAGCGCCGCTTGTATGGGTTTTGCAGTCAGAAATGATTAGGGGTCGAAGTCAGCCCCAAATCCCAAGTCTCCCTAGGTATGAATCCCAATGCTTTCACGTGGGGAGGGTTGGGAGTCAGACCACCCCTCCCCAGGAAGACCCTCTTCTAAGAGGAGGTGTGGCATACCCCCCAAGATGACAAGCAAAGGCTAGAAGGCTGGAATGGAGAAATAAATCCTGACTCAACTAGAAGGATTAAAAAGTCACCTAGCATGAGGAGAATTCGCACTCCACAAATTTTTCTCGACTGAGTAAATTTAAAGAAATAAAACTAGATTGAGCATGCGTTTAATACTGGCTGCTATCTTTTCCTCTGCTCTGCTCAGTGGCTTGTTAAATATAAAAAGATTTGCCCTGCAAGGAGACACAGGGAGAGGCAATCTCTGGGGGACTCATCAATGACCCTGCACCTCCTCTTTGTAACCCAGGTAAGACAGACAGCACTTTTTTTAAAATTCCAGCACCTCAGTGCCCTGGGTCTTGTGTACCAGTCTCAAATGCCATCACTAGTATAACAACCGTCTCCCAGTAGAAGGTGTGATATAAAGAGCTCATTGGAGATGCCAGGAGCTTCCCTTTCTGACCCTGGCTGCCTGAGAGGCAAATTGCATTAGAAAATGACATGCCATTCATCTCGCCAGTACTTGCAGGAACATTTAGCTAATTAAATGATTAATAAATTTAACACTGCTTTATAATTTCATTTAGCTGTGTTGGAAATCACACGGTGAGCTGCGTATGCACCGAATGAGATTAGGTGGGAGTGAGGGTTTCAGAGGCTGCCCTGGTAATTGAGATTAGTCTATTACTACAGTGACCTTTTTAACTTTTATATTCTCTTGTTAAAGCGAAATAAAATTTTATTCACTTTTAAGGAATATTTACTTAGAGAAATTTACATGAAATTAAAGAAACACCAAGCCCAGAAGCCTACTGGGGCTAGAATCCATGCACTATTTCTTTTGTAATTTTCAGAGCTGCTTTAGGAAATTGTTCTTGAGTTAGCTGGAGGCAAAGTGAAGAGCAACGTGTTTTTACACTATTCTTTTATTTATTCAATAAATGCCACATTCCTGGTGTGTTCTAGGTGCTGCTGTGGGACCTGGGACTACAGCAGTGAAAATGACCGAGGTCCTTGTTTTCATAAACTTGAATTCTAGCGGGAAAATCCAGATGACAAGAAAACAAATAAACAACAAAATAAACGAGAGTGAGAAGCATAGTGCGAAGAACTGGAGGAGGCGGCTTCTTTAGACTGGAGAGTGAAGAAAAATCTCTCTGTAAAGGGGACAATTAAACTGAGATCTGAATTGCAAAAAGCAATCAGATGTGCAAAGCTGGGGAGCATAGCACACGGGGACAGACAGGCTGAGGGTGAAGGCCCTGAGCCCCAAATCCATGAACTTCGTATGTTCGAGGAGTTGAAAGAACATGGGGGTGAGGACTGGGGGATCCAGAGGAAGCCAGATATGATACAGCAAAAAAAGGGAAAGGGCCAGATTATGTAAGGCCCTGCGGCCAGGATCAGGAGAGTGGACGTTTTTTATTAGCCTGGTGGGAAGCCATGAAAGCATTTAAAGCAGGGCTAAACACCATCCGTTGGGTGATTCTACCTAAAGCAAGTGATCCTGCAGCTGCCATTCAGAATGGGGCCTAAGCCTGACTTGGCTTCCCTCACCTGCAGTCTCCTGCATAACGTGCGCTTTTTCCAACTGAAAACTCTGTTTGCTCATCTTGTTTCTCTGTCTTTTTCTCGAAATGTGGTGCTTTGTTTATTCCGGCTATTTTGAAAATGTTTCTGATCATCCCCTCCTTAACAGTTCTTCCCGGGCAATTTTTTGCTCACCTCAGCTATGAAATCCCAACGTATGTATTTTTAAACTTCAGAGGACTCTGTTTACTTCTCTCTTATATGAACCAAGCCATTTTTTTTCTGTCGTCCAATGCTTTGACATCTGGGGTCTCCCCATCCTAGGGTTAATAAATTCCTAGAGACAGCAAACAATTCACTTGGGGGCTCCCACTTTGACTGTCAGTCAACCACTCCAGAACCTACACCCTCCACCACCTCCTTGAGGGATTTCTCACACCCCAGGTCACCATCCACCTTTCCTAATCTCCCAAGGCCAGGTACCAAACAGGAACAGCCCCTCTTCCCCAGAGCCTGCTGAATGTATTCAAACCCTAGTATGCTTACCCTGCCCTGTTCATTCCTCTCCCCAGAACCCACAGTTTCACTCCCTTGCTCTGCCTCTTGACCAGTCCTGGTGCTTCTCCATGTCCCTCTGCCCTGATACAGCAAGACCCCTTCCCTTGCAAACTGTAAAGGACACAGATCACAATCATCACAACTATCACAAACTATCTTTTCAGTGAGAAGTGTCTCCTGATCTGTTGGTCTTAGCACATCTAAATAATAAAACTTGTATTTGAAAACCTCTCCAGATATCTGATTTCATCACATACCAAGGGACAGTAACCATTTACTGAGGTTCCACTATTTGCCAAATGCCTCGGAGATACAAATGACCTTAACCTACTCTCATTCAACCTTCCCTCACTCGACCCTGCAAAGAAGGTTGGGTTTTGTGGTGTCTTTTTTTTCGGCCATCGTATAAATGAAAAACCTGAGACTCAGTTTGTGAGATTTGACCAAGGCTGACTCTTTCTAACTCTAAGAACTAGAAGTCCGGGTGTGGTGGAGCACACCTGTAATCCCAACACTTCGGGAGGCCAAGGCGGGCAGATCACCTGAGGTTAGGAGTTCAAGACCAGCCTGACCAACATGTAAAAATCCCGTCTCTACTAAAAATACAAAATTAGCCAGGTGTAGTGGTACATGTCTGTAATCTCAACTACCCAGGAGGCTGAGGCAATAGAATCATTTGAACCCACGAGGCAGAGGTTGCAATGGGCTGAGATCAAGCCACTCCACTCCAGCCTGGGCAAAAAGATTGAAACTCCATCTCAAAAACAAAACGAGCTGGGAGTTAAGCCCAGAATAGAGATGGTATAGTTCTTAAAATCAGAAAAAGATCAGTTTCCTTGCTACTGAAATGAACTAGAGGCCACTTCTGACAGACTCTTGAACGCTCCTGTTTTGTCTCTTTGGCTCATCCAGCCGCCAAACGGGTTTGGAATTCATAGCCACAATTTCTTGCTCAATCACATTTTCTCTTCTCCCTGCTTTGCCTAGTGTCTGATCCAGGACTATTTATACAGAATTACTCTGTTTTCCCTAATACTTTCTCTCAAGTTAACCTAAGTACAAAGAAAATGTCTAAAGGAATATTCAGGGCCATTTTATCATGTGCCCTGTGTCATTCTTCTCGAACGACGGCCAATTCTTTGGGGTGTCTACAACAATCATCAAAGAACTTCACTCTTCTGATAATCCACATATTGTAAATCTACATATGCGACATGAAAAGTTTTTTTGTTAGTTGTTAGTTTCGTTTTTTTCTTTCCTTCAGCCTGTAGAGAAGATGAAATAAAAGGTCTTCTTTCAGCAAGTGTTTAAACTACAGTAGTTTCAATTTCAAGTAATTATGCACACATCCCTTGGATATTCTTAAGACTTTGAACACAGGCCCCCACCCCCCTCTTAAATTTCAAATCCTGTGATACCTGCTGTAAACCCTAAAATTTGTGAGCAATTACCTTTGTAAGCAGTGTTTCTGGAAGATAACAGCTGTGTGTGATTCACACTTTTTTTTTTAACTTGTTAATTGTCTGGTCGTTAACTCTGACTACTAATCTTCTGATACTTAAGAATTCCTAATTTTCCTTCCAATATCTTCTATTTGGTGTGGAAAATTTGAACTCACCTGTGTAGTATTTTCTGCTTTTAAAAACTTCAATTGTTGCCAGGCATGGCGGCTCACGCCTATTATCCCGGCACTTTGGGAAGCTGAGGTGGGTGGATCACTTGAGATCAGGAGTTCAAGAACAGCCTGAGCAACATGGCAAAACCCTGTCTCTACAACATATACAAAAATTAGCCAATCATGTTGGTGTGCATCTGGGTTTTAGCTACTCTGGGGACTGAAGTGGGAGGATTGCTTGAGCCCAAGAGGCAAATGTTGCAAACCAAAATTGCACCACTGCATGCCAGCCTGGGCAACACAGTGAGACCTTGTCTTAAAAAAAAAAAAAAAAAATCTAACTGTTAGACCTATGGACAATCACATTAGCACCTGTTAGTAGCAACAGATGGGGTTATGAGAAGTGAGAATGTGCAAATTCCAGTCGTTGGAAAGGTGGTGGCCTGTCTGATTTCCTGGAAATTGTAAACTCTTTTCCTTTTATTAGTTCTATGACTAAATGAGTTATGAGTGCTTAGGTGCTTTAAGCATCTCCTTCATCTTCATTAGATGTCTAGAAATCAACAGGGAGACTTGTACCTAGACTTAAAAAAAACCAAAAAACTGGAATTCTTTCTCATTCCCTTTCTCTCTCTTGTATGTATTAGTCCTCTATAAACCTGACGCCATACTGGGCACCCCTGGTATAAGGCAAGTGAAAAGAAATTCTGGCTTTCTGCATCATCCTTTCTACTAAAAATGTGGTCTGTGGACTATCAGCATGTTAGAAGCTTGTCAGGAACATAGAATTCGGGCCTCTCCCCGACCTCCTATAACCAAAACTGCACTTTGAAGAAAATCCCCAAGTGATTCATGTGTACAATATCACTGATTAAGCCCTGCTGTAGATGAGGCATTGGCTGTCCATGTCAACTTGGCCAAATCCAGCCAGCCACCTGGTTTTTGCTGTTTCTTTTTTGATTGTCCATGATCTAAAAGTGATTTCTACATTGTAAAATGATTACGTTTTAAATGGTATATGAATACCTACATAATAACCTCAACTTTATCTCTTAGACTTCAAAGTCTAAAATATTTCACTCCATTTCTTTTTTTTGCCTTGAGACAGTCTCGCTCCGTTGCCAGGCTGGAGTGCAGCGGCACTATCTCCACTCACTGCAACCTTCTCCTCCCGGGTTGAAACAATGCTCCTGCCTCAGCCTTCTCAGTAGCTGGGACCACAGGCGTGTGGCCACCATGCCCAGTTAATTTTTGTTATCTTTAGTAGAGAAGGGGTTTCGCCATGTTGTCCAGGATGGTCTCGATATCTTGACCTCATGATCTGCCCACCTTGACCTCCCACAGGGCTGGGATTATAGGCATGAGCCACCGCGCCCAGCCTGCCTTCTTAGGCAGAAGCTTGCCAGTGCCTGCTGTAGAATCTAGATGAATCTACGACCCAAAGTCTGGGTGAAGGCACAGATGAAGGCTATCTTTTGAAATGAACATGGCATCATGACACTGGTTCCACTAATTCCTGTCTCCCTTTTCACTCTCATCCACTGAAAATAATACTTGTCAGAGGAATGACAGTTCTTCTCTTTTATTTTTTCCAAAACCATGATACATATCCAACAGGAAACAGGCACTGAGAACTTAAATCCTGCATCAGGTTCACAAAAGCTACAAGTATAATAGGAATTTCATAGCTTATGCTCAAAGGTTCATGAGGACCTAAAAAATGGGGTGATCTTCAGACCCAGAAAGTCTGAAGACATGAAACTGGTATCACTGGCTCTATCGAAGTGCACTGCGAAAGTGATGAACAGCTTACCAAAGGTGGGTGCTTTACAGTGTACAGCCATCGGCAAAAGGAATGTATTTTTTTTAAATGTCACAAACTTTTCAGTTTTTCCAAATGAAGAAAACACAAAATTGCCACTGAACAACAGCTCCATCAGTTCAGAAAAGAGTGGCTATATCCTTTCAACTCAATTCACCTCTTTGTTTTGCAAAAGAGGATTTTAAAAAATTGTTTTTATGTCCATGTCTGCCGTTGAGAGGTAGATTTAGCTGAGGAAATGAAATGAGGGGCCAGTGATGAAAACGGATGAGAGTGAAAAAGACGAGACAGGGATCAGAGTCACAGAGAACAGAGATGCAGCGGCTAAGACAGGGAATCTTCAGAAAGGAAACTCAGCTGGAAACGGGAGGCTTTGTTCCCACCCGGCCATTCCCACAGTGACCTCACCAATCTGCAGGGCAGAGGACCCTGAAATAAATACTTGTTGCACTGGACAAAATGAAAAGGATTTAGTGGGTGTTGATATGTAGTGGCAAGAACCACGTTGCCTATTTTTCATACTATTTCAGGCTCTGACACTGAATAGATGAAAACCTGTTTTTGAAAGGCTATCTGTGATGCATCCACTCAGCTTGTTAAAACAGACGCCAAAGGGAGCCAACGTTGCTGTGGATTTGGGCAGTATGGTCTGCTTCCTTTTCTCCCAAGTTCTAGATGCTTGTGGGGCACAGCCATGGCTAACATCAAGGGCGGCAGGACAAGAACGTGTTGACAGTCCAGCCTGGCCTGTCAACAGGCCTGGAAAACCCTTTCAAACCTTAGGGGCCACACCTTGGCCAAGAGTGTGTCTTTTGAGTGTAGGTTACAACCTGTTCTTATTGAAATAGATGTTCCTAAAAGAGCAGACGTTCTCCCACCCATACAAAGCTAAACAACAACAACATAACAAAACAAAAAGCAGGTGATACTAAATGCAGCTTTCACTAACCTTTAAATGGTACTGGCAGGAATAAAAATGTGTGTACGAGCAAGGCACAGTGGCTCACGCCTGTAATCCCAGCACTTTGGGAAGCTGAGCAGGCGGATCACCTAAGGTCCGGAATTCGAGACCAGCCTGACCAATATGGAGAAACCCCATCTCTATTAAAACTACAAAACTAGCAGGGTGTGGTGGTGCATGCCTGTAATCCCACATACTCGAGGGGCTGAGGCAGGAGAATTGCTTGAACCCAGGAGGAGCCGAGATTGCGCCATTGCAAACAAGAGTGAAACTTCGTCTCAAAAAAAAAAAAAAAATGTGTATGATGAGATTAAGGCCTTCTAAGATCCCCAATTTATGATTAATATGGTGACCACAAAATCTAGGGGTTCTTCATTGCTTTTTGGATAGGTAACTGATTGTGTGCAGGCATTATACGGATTGTCACTCAGGCTAAATCACAATCTGAATTTCCAGAAGTGCACTGCTGTGGGCTATTCCCTAGGGGTCTAGACATAATGACAAGAGTCATTTCCCATGTAAACCAAATGACCTGGGATGACCTCACACACCAGTGGCTACCTAAGGACATCTCTACAGCTCCCTAAGTACCCAACAAGCAGAGAGGGATTCTGCTTGGTTTTCTTCTCACTGAAACGGCTGCTTGGCATGACTGATGTGACTCCAGACCCTCCAGAGAAATTGCGCAGGGGCGTCTCACAGCTGGAGAAGAGAAGACAGATGGGACTGGAGTCAAAGCTTCATGCTGGCACCTTCTAGTAAGCCGCTATGCTGGACCTGAATCTCCTCCTCCAGAAACGGAGATGATAAAGCTGCCTCTCAAGATTTCTAGGAGGTTGAATGTAACATAGAGCAAGCCCATGATACTGAGCGTGTGTTCAGCGAGTTTGGGTCTTCTTGCCTTGTGCTTCACGGAAACCAGGCCTCCGCTCGCTCGGCAGGTCTCCTTGCCTGGCTTTTTTCGAGCTGCCTGCATTCTCCTGCTTCCTGTTATCTCCTCCAGCAAGCTTCCCTGACACTCTCAGGCTAGGAACAGTCCTCCCTTTCCACCATCTTCTAGACCCAGGGCCCATTTCTATCCCTGCTCCTTCCTCAATGCAACTGGGTCCTCAGTTCTATCGCCCAGGGAGTGAGCTCACAAGATGTCCTGGCCACCACCCCAGCTTTGGCCCACCTGACACAAAGAAGGTGCTAGATGTTAGCTCAAATGCAGAACAGCTCCCTGAGCTCTGTGTACACTAAGCTGACTGCTGGCCACTCTCGTTGGGCATGGCTGGGTGGTTGTTTTTTCCAAGGCTTGACTGTCTTTCACTTGGCTGTACCCCAGACTCCTCTTCCGTTCCCGATTCAGGAGGAAGCCTGCTCCATCTGGATTCCCTGTCTCATGGTCCAGCCAGCCTGTATCTTTCCCCGCCCTATCCATCACCCATTCTGCCAGCGTGGGTCAGTGAATCCCCCTCCTCAGAGTCTCTCCTCACGTGGAGGAGAGATGCAAACGACTTCCAAGGCAGTGCCGGCAGAAATAAAATCACCATCCTTTATTCTATAGGACAAAGTAGAGGACAAAGTTCTCAACAGTATTCGAGGAAATATAACAAGGGGTATGGTAAGATCAAGGTCTTCTGTGATTCCCAACTTATGCTTCATACAGTGACAATGAGAACTAGTCCCCACTTCAAAGGAGAGGCCTTGCTGTTGCCTTTTAAAGACTCAGAACCTAGATATCCTGGGCTATTTAGGTGTGATATTTCATGGTTAAAACAACCAAAAAAGATAAACAAAGGCAACTGCCCATCACAGAAAAGAGAATTATAATCACATTAGTGCCAAAACTTCCACACTGGGGCTGGAGGCCATCCATGGTGTTTCTTGCAATTATACCAACTCCAGCATCAAATAGGCCTATTCGGTGGCTCTGGCTGTCAGGCACCCTGGCAGGCTGTTCCCAGACTAGCATGCGCTCAACACCAAACATGGCAGCCACTTCCTTCTTGCCTCTCCTCTAGCACTCTTGACCTGTAGGTATGGCTTCCGCGTTCTTCGTTACTTTAACGAGAAAGGCATGCAGCCCATGAGCAGAGGGTGAGGTCTCAGCTCCTTTGCCTTCTAAATCTCAGCATTACTGCAGCCCTGTTTGTCTTCAACCTTAACACTGATCACATGGAAGGAACACTATCGGTTGCTCTCCTCTCCCTCGCCCACCTCCTGCCAATGCAAGCCAGTGCTGTGGAATGTCTGGTCCAGGGTAACCAAAGAGAAGGAAGGGGCAGACACTCATTGTGTGGAGGAAGTAAGAGCGTGTGGATTTGGCGGAGTCCACACAACACCTGCTGGGGGCTGAAGGTGTCTCGTTAGCGACCTCCAGGAGCACACTGAAAAGGATCATGCCTTTACTTGGAACCCTCAAACGCAGTGACAAGTCGACTGCTGTAGGACAGAATGTTCCCGATTTCAAATGACCAGAAGAGCTGGGTGTTTAGAAGGTGGTGCCACTTTTACAGTTAACTATAATATATGGAAAGCAGGCGGGGAATTTTCTGGGGAAATGAGTCAAATCTGTATTTCCTCTTTAGTATTAAAATCATAGATTAATGTATTTCATAGATGTGTCAGTAGCACAGTGGAATTAGTAAAATGAAAACTAACTTTTAAAAGAGAGGTAATTCCTATGGAATGTCATACAAAGCCTCAAATCAGAGAGAAATGAAAAGAGTTAATAAACTAGGATCAAAAAGTCTTCTACACCCGTGACAGCGAAGTGGTGACCTGCAGGTTGAATCTGGACTGCGGATGTATTTTATTTGGCTCCCTCCAAGTGGCCTATGTAATAAATTCATTGCCATCATTTACAAATTGGATATTTTAAGCTGGGTACAGTGACACATTCCTGTAATCCCAGCTACTCAGGAGGCCAAGGTGGGAAAATCACTTGAGTCCAGGAGTTCCAGGGTGGCCTGGGCAACACAGAGGGTGGCCTGGGCAATGGCGTGATCCCGTCTCAAAAATGGGGATGACTTAATCTTTAAAAGCATATGAATCTCTAATCTCTCGAGAAAAATGGAAGATTCTAGCAAGTTTGTAGCTAATCTCCACATGGCAACATTCAGCTGGAGGTCAATGATGGCTGCCTCTTAGAGATGAACATGGACACTGCCTTTGGCACTTTCTCCTGTCTTTCCTATATTGGGGACACAGGTCTAGTGCCATTTATCGTCCTATACACAGCAACTTCATTCCTTTATTCTACCTACCTGAGAGATGAAGCATTTGAAACTGCCCTATGCTATGCTATCCTATGCTATATAATTATGGATTATTAATAGGGTTTTATCTCCAAGTTCCTGATGCATGCATCAAAGAGGTATTTAGTGTGAACATCCTCATCTGGAAAAATGAAGGCATGGAGTACAAAGTTCAAAGCTGACTTTGCACAGTTCCATGAGTCTATGGTTTAGAGAAGGATCTCTTCCACCTCTAACAAGAAGAGTTTTCATTTTTAATCTTTCGCTAAAGGGAGACTGAGCAGAGCTAACCTGGGTGAACCAGGGTCACTGTCACTAAATCACATCTGAGAGTCTTCTCAGCTGCCTTAAAATGAGAGGCCTAATCAGAGAAGAAAGTCCTTGACCAGAAAAGCATTTCCTTCTTAGGTTCCCATAAAAAACACAAATGGGCTGTTTTGCGGCCACAGATGTGGTCCTACTGGTCATTGGCAAGTGAGTGTCCCTTTTCCAGTGATATGGATGGGTAGATAGAAGGACAGAAGGATGTGAACCCTCTTATCTGAATCCCTATGTGAGCCACCACACCCACTCTGCAAGACGGCTGATGGGGTATAGGAGGAGCATCCATGCCAACAAAAGTGAGTGACGGATACCAAGCAATGTGAGGCCAAGACTTGGAGTCTGGCCTTCTGCTCTAACCCATTGGCTGTGGTCCTAAATGCAGTCTGTGGCAGAATGCCAGCTGAGAGAAGTACAAATGAAAATATAAGCAGGCAGATTATTTATGAGACATGAAACTAAATGCTCATTGGTTCTTATGCAACTCAAGTTGAGCTCCACAGTGGCTGATGGGGACTCATTTGAGACCATCCCTAGGCAGGGAGCTGTATTCTTCTCTCACATTCTCCTACCCACAAAAATGGGACCCACCCAACAAATAGTAGCCTTTCCTTGTTGGGCACTAAATGGAGATGGATGTTGGCTGAATAAAAGTCAGTGGGCTCTCCACAAAATATTAGCAGACTCAATCCAACAATGTATAAAAAGACAAACATACACCGAGTGGGATTTATTCCAAGTATTCAAGGCTGACTCAATACTTAAAATCAATCAATACAGTCCACCGCATCAAAAAGCTAAAGAAGAAAATCACATGATCATATAGATTGGCATAGAAAAAGCAGTTGATAAAAAGCACATACCCATTATCTTTTCTAAAAGTTTCTTACTAATTTAGGAATAGAGAAGAATCACTTCAACTTGATAAAGAGCATCTACAAAAAAATCTTAACAGCTAGCATCAAATTTAGTGGTGAAATAGTAAATAACTTCCCCACTAAGATCAGGAGCAAGGCAAGGCTGTTCTCACTCCTCTTGCTTTCAACACAGCAAAGGAAGTTCTACCCACTACAATAAGACAAGAAAAAAAAAAAAAGACACACATGGTAGAAAGGAAGAAATAAAACCCTCTATTTGCATATAAGATGACAGGCTAGGTAGAAAATCCTTAGAAATCTCAAAAAAAAAAAAAAAAAACTAACAAATACAGACAAAAAATAAAATGAAAACACTCCTACAACTAATAAACGCTTTCAGCAAGGTCACAGAATCAAGATCCACACACAAAACTCAATCCTATTTCTAGATACATGTAGAAATTGGAATTAAAAACACAATGCCATTTACAATCATGCCAAAGAAAATGAAACGCTTAGGTACACACACTCCCATAGGCTTACACTAAATAAATAGAATTGCATACCATGTCTACAAACTGGAAGACTCAACACAGTAAAGATGTCAATTCTCCCCAAATTGATCTATAGGTTTAATGTTATACCTATAGATTTAAACCCCAACAGAATTGCAGCAAGGCTTTGGTATACATAGACAACTGGATTGTAAAATTTATATGAAAAAGCACAGGTCTTAGGAAGCTAACATAATATTAATAAAAAAGAATACAGTGAGAATAATCACTCTACTTGACATGAGGCTTACTATAAAGCTACAGTAATCACGACAGTGTGTAACTGTCAGAGAGACAGACACACAGATCAGTGGAACAGAATAAAGAACCCAGAAACAGACCCACACAAATTGCTCAGCTGATTTTTGATAAAGGTGAAAAAACATTCACTGGAAGAAGACCATTTTCAATAAACAGTGCTAAAACAATGAGATGTTCCTAGGCAAAATACATCAGACTTGACCTTAACCTCACACCTTATACAAAAACTCAAAATGTATCATGGGCATACACATAAAATGCAAAAAGATATGACTTTCAAGAAAAAAGAATTAGAAATTCCTTGGGATTTATGGTTATACAAAGAAGTATTACATATGAAAACAAAAGCTCAATCCATGAAAGGAAAAATGGATAAACTGGACCTCATCAAAATTAAATACTTTCATTTTGCAAATGCTCACGTAAAGAAGATGAAGACAAGCTGTAGATTGAGAGAAAGTATTTGCAAACCACATATCCAGCAAAGAACTAATACCTAGAATATATAAAGAACTCTCAAAATGCAACAATAAAACAATTCAATTAGAAAATGAGAAAAGACATTAATAGACATTTCCCTGAAGAGGATATATAGTTGACAAACAAATGAAAATATGTTTAAAATTATTAGCTATCAGGGAAATACAAATTAAAACCACAATGGAATATCACTACCTGTTTGCCAGAATGGCTAAAATAAAAAACAGCAACACCACCAAATGCTGGTGAAGTTATAGAGAAACTACATCACCAAATGCTGATGGAAATGTAAAATAGCACAGAAATAGCTTGACAGTTTCTTATTAAAAACTAATATTGTTATTACTCTACAACCCACCAATTGCATTCATGGACATTTGTCCCAGAGAAATAAAAATGTGTTTACACAAACTCTTGTACACAAATGTCTATAATAGCATTACCTTCAATAGCCAAGACTAGAACCATCAGATTTTCTTTAGTGGGAGAGTAATTAAACAAACTGCCATTTATACAGACAATACCATGGAACAATACTGAGCAATGAAATTAAACATTATAAGCCTACTGCATATCATACACCTCCTTCCTACTTCCTTGAAAATGCAAGTTACCAGGAATACAGATGAAACATAGCATGTTACTCTACTTGAAACACTCCAAGTTCTACCAGTATTTATTTTGTAAAATAATTATGGGTTAGACAATACTCTTACTGCACAGCTTAGCTTTTGCTGACTGACACGTTTTTTAGCAGGTATTTTACAGTAAAGTTATATCATTTTATGGGTGACTTTTTTAAAGGCCTGTCAATACATTATATAATTTTAATACAGATATTTGATTACTCTTATACATTTATTCTTAAATATTTGATAGTTAATATTTTGAATGGGTTTTGATTTCCATCTTTAATTATAACTAGTATGTACCAGCTGATTTGTGTATATTTACCTTATATCTAGCCAACTCTTCAAATTATCTCATTGCTAGTAATTTTTATTAGAATGTTTTAGCTTCTCTAGAATTATAATTATAGAAGTTCAAAACAAGGAACATTTTGGTTTTGTTCCATTACTTAAGACTTTTTGTCTTACTGTCTTTGTTAAAACTTGTAAAATAACGTGAATATTGATGGCTATCATGAATAATCTTGTCTAGTTTCTGATGCAAATGGAAAGCATTTTACGGTTTAGAGTAATATTTGTGGGCTAGACATGGTGGATCACACCTGTAATCCCAACACTTTGGGAGGTTGAGGTGGGAGGACTGCTTGAGCCTAGGAGTTCAAGACCAGCCTGGGCAACATAGTGAGACCACCTCTAAAAATAAAAATAATTTTTAAAAAATCCTTGACTATACTAAAAGAGTTTTCTTTTCTCCCAATTTTAGTTACAAATATTGTTGTTTTGCTGATTGGCTGGCTTTGTCATGACGTCTGAACTTAAGCAAGTGCTTTTCTGGCGTCACTAACGGAAACATAAAGTTGTTCTTTAATTCATTGCTGCAATAAATCACACCAATAGAGAAAAAAAATAAGTAAATAAAGGACATGAAAATTTAATTAGTTTTAGTAAATAATGTATTAATACCCTTTCAACAAGCTCTGACCCATAATAAGTGGCACCTTTCAACACAATCAAAGAAAGTGCTCACTTAACAGGCAAATGTCTGTACCGGAGCCTCCTCTTCTGCACAGAGGAGATACTCCAAGACCCCCAGTGGATGCCTGAAGCCTCAGATGGTGCCAAACCCTACAAATATTTTGTTTCCTCCTATCCATACATACCAACAATAGTATTATTGTAAATTAGGCACAGTAAGAGATGAACAACAATAGAACAATTCTAATAATATAGTGTATAAAAGTTGCATGAATGTGGTCTCTTGCTCTCAAAATACCGTATTTTATGTAATATAATTGTACCACAGTTGATAATGGGTAACTGAAACCTTGGAAACCAAAACTGTAAGTGAGGAGGACTATTATATAGAACATGGTAAGTCAATAACATTTATATGAGAATCTAGGAGACATATAAATGAACTTAATATTATGAAGTTGAAAGTAGAGGTTTTCCTAATATTCCCTTTCCACTTGATATATATATTTTAATGCCCTTGAAAATTCAGTAGCTTGGTACTTAAATCATGTTACAAACAGGAAACTGAAATACAGCAGAAAAGCAAGTAGCAGGAGGCAAGCATGAAGCCAGGTCTTTTCATGGACATTTTTATCCCACTTGATCTTCAGAATGTTCCAGTTCTCTCTATACAAGATGAACAGCAGCTATCACCTGAGAAGTGGTAGCCATTCACAACTCCTGGGTCCCCCAAAAGCCTGCCTTCTCAGGCAGGTGCTACTAATGTCCCCCATCTATTAGTTGAGGGGACCGAAGTCCTGGGAGGCTAAACACATTGGCCAGGACCACATAGCTGGTGAATGGGAGAGCTGGGATGAAAATCCTGGTGTGCTTGAGTCAAAAAGCTGACTTTGGCTGTGTGAGGTATCTCATGCCTGTAATCTCCACACTTTGGAAGGCTGAGAAAGAAGGATTGCTTTGAGGCCAGGAGTTCAAGACAAGCCTGGGCAACATACTGAAACTCCATCTCTACCAAAAAATAATAAACTTAGCTGGGTATGGTGGCATGTGCCTGTAGTCACAGCTATTCTGTAGGCTGAAAATCACTTGAGTCCAGGAGTTCAAGACTGCAGTGAGCTATGACTGTGCCACTGCACTCCACCCAGGGTGACATAGCAAGACCCTATCTAAAAAGAAAAAAAATGGGCTGAGTGTGGTGGCTCACACCTGTAATCCCAGCACTTTGAGAGACTGAGATGGGCAGATCACCAGAGGTCAGAGTTCGACACCAGCCTGGCCAACCTGGTGAAACACCATCTCTACCAAAAATACAAAAATTAGTTGGGCATGGTGGCGGGCACCTGAGCTGAAATTGTGCCACTGCACTCCAACCTGGGTGACCAGAGCAAAACTCTGTCTCAAAAAAAAAAAAAAAGAAGAAGAAGAAAAATTAAGCTTATCCTCTTTTAATGACTAATGGTGGGTAAAACATGGTGGCTAGCTGCATGGACTTCATATCGGCAGATAGAGACTTGAATACTGAGACTCTTACCAGTTGTGTGTTCTCAGGCCAGTTACTTAACACCTCTGTGCCCCAGTTTCTCATGGGCACATAGAGACAACCCAGCACCTCTGCCTCAGGGTTGCTGTAAGGTTCAAATGAGGCCCCCCACACAAGGCCTAGGGTTTGAAATGTACTAAGCACTCAACACCTATTGGCTAATACTCTATTTATTGTCAATATTATTATCATAATTTTTACCACCACTAAAACTGTGCTTTCTAATGGCTCTGAGTAAATCATTGGTATGTATCAAGAATAAAACTCCAAAGGAGCCACTCAGATGGTTTGCCCTAGCTAATAAAACCTATTAAAGTCGAAGAATCCACTTAGCCAAGCCACAGAATACACCACTGTTCAGGTAAGTCGTAAAGTCTTCCCTGCAGCTGTTACAATGATTGATCTTCAGACACAATTAAAATTCGAGAAATACAGTGACATTTTAATAGAACAAATAATTTAAATACATTTAATGTGTTAGGCGGTAACAGTTTTTGTAATATATACCGACAGATTTGGGAAGTTCCTCAAAAAAAAAGTGTAGACAAAGGCTTCATCCAGGAGGGGGAAGCAGGGAAAGAGAACAGGATTGACACTCTGAGAGAAATCATAAAATCCTGCAGCTACCTGGAATGGGGCACTAAATTTGGAAGACCAGACCCTATGACAAACAGTCCCTTAAACATTTTCTTTTCAAAGCCAAATGCTTCTGAAGCTTAAAATTCTATGAGTGTTCTCTCTCCCTCATTTTTTTTCTGTCGTCTCAAAAATTGCATTTCAAAAACTAATCAATGGCTGGGTGTGGCAGCTCACACCTGTAATCTCTGCTCTTTGGAAGGCCGAGGCAGGGTGATGGTTTGAGCCAAGGACTTTGTTATTGGCCTGGACAACATGGTGCAAACTTATCTCTAGAAAAAAATACACAAAAATTAGTTCAGCATGATGGTGTGTGCCTGCAGTCTCAGCTATTTGGAAGACTGAGGCAGGAGGATCAAATGAGCCTTGGAGGTCAAGGCCGCAGTAAACCATGATGGTGCCACTGCACTCCAGCCTGGGGGAACAGAATGAGGCCTTGTCTCAAAAAGAAATGAAACGGAAGCAAAAACTGACCCAGACACTTCTTGTATTTCTATAAACCTTGAAAAATGTTTTAAGATACTACTGACTCAAACAGGAGAAATAAATGGACCTCTGGGATTTTTCATGCTAAAACTCAAAATGAAAATTCTCTCCAATAACAATTAAGATCAATGTTACCTCTTTCTAGATGCCGTCTCGGTATGTTCTAGAAAATTTTTAATAATCAGCTTTGGTGGAGAGGAGGGAGCCCTGATAGGTAGCATGTGCCAATTTCTGCAGTGTAAATATTCTCACTATGGCTGACTTCAAGCTATCAGCATGATGTCACTGAATGTGGGAAATGAGTAGTGACTGGCTCCTGCTGGTGAAGCCAATTCCAGCACGCCATTGAGCCATCTCTAACTTCCATCTCACTAGCCTGTTTTATATACTTGGAAGCACCCATCACTACCAAGAATCATCTTACATATTTGTGATTTGTGACTTCCTTGGCCTGTCACTACTGCCACGTCTGCGTGGTCACCTCCATCCCTGGAATGTCTACACTGCAGCCTGACACAGAGCAAGCACTCACTAAATGTCTGTGAAAAGAATAAATAAATGACAGGGAGGAGAAAGTAAGGGCAGGAGATGGAAGAGGAGGAGGAAAGAAGAAGTTAAGATATATACCTGTTAACTGGGTTAATCCTATGCTTACTGCTCTTTTCTGAGCATTTTGGAGAATACCACGTGGACATCTCCTCCCCGCTAGACAGGCTTATCACAACAGCCCAGACGCACTGTGGAGGTATCCTAACGGACACTGCTTCCTTTTGGCCAAATATGAACAAGAAACTGTCACGCGTTTTCACTCCAAACTTCTCTGGAGGAGCCTTTTGTATCTCTTAAATTTGGAGAACTTGACCTTCTAAAGTGCAAAAGATCTGGTAAAACTTCCTTCTGATTAAAATGAGACTATAGCAAACGGTGTTCCTGTTGACAGGTCTGTGAACCCTGAAAATCTGAGTCAGGTCTCAGCAAATTTAAAAGGTTTATTTTGCCAAGGTTGAGGATGTGTGCCTGTGACATGGCCTCAGGAGGCCCCGCCCAAAGTGGTCAGAGCACAGTTGGGTTGTATACATTCTAGGGAGACATGAGACATCAATCAACAGAGGCAAGATGAACATTGGTTCGGTCTGGAAAGGCGGGACAACTCGAAGCAAAGGCGGGAAACGGGGGAGGGGCTTCCAGGTCATAGGGAGATAAGAGACAAATGTTTGCATTTTTCCAAGTTGCTGATTAGCCTCTCTAAATGAGGCAATCAGATGTGCATTTATCTCAGTTAGCACAGGGGTGACTCGGTAGAATGAGAGGCAGGTTAGCCCTGAGCAGTTACCAGCCTAGTCATTTGGGGAGCCCACATTCATTTTCCTTTCCCAGGTCCTTTCTAAGCATGTGCCTGTAGTCTTCTTATAATTTTGATTTCCTTCTGTTGAAGGTCAGAGGTCCAACCATCTCTATTCCAAATCCCAGACATCAGCAAACTTCCCAACAGAGACACGCAGAACAGAGGTGTGAAACTGATGTAGGGAAACCGTCTGAGTGACAAGAAGAATCTCTGGGCCCCCTTACTCAGAAGTATAAGCGTCAGCTCGATGAAACAAGCAGACTTGTTTCTACACAACTCACCTTGAAAGCTTATGTTTAACAGACAAAAGACCATGTCCCATTTTGTGTGAATGAGATGTTTTCTGAAGCCGGCCGGCCTATAATCGAGATCTAGGGACTATAGAGTGGTGCTTCTTGTTTCTTAATTACCACCTGGTGGCTGCCTGCCTCGGCGCACCCTTCCTTCAGGCAGTCACTGAGGGGAGAGCTTTGCGAAGCTCAGGGGAGATCAAGAGGAGGCTGCATTGTTTTCTGCTGATTTTCCAGAGACAAGGAATCTGCTGAACTCCAAAAGGATTGGACTTCTCAGGTGTTACTGCTGTAGAGTAGGAGAGAAAGCAGCTAAAAACTCGCCATTAGCAAACGGCAAGTGATGTTAACAGCTGGGGGATGCTGTGGTGGAAACTGATTCAATTCTAACTCCCTCTGTACAAATGAAGGGAGATGTCACTTGCCTAATAATACAGCAGGTCCAAGAAATCGGCCACACCACTGCATCCAACAGATTGCTCAGAGCGTGCATTTCAGGGCAGTGCCTCCAAGTTTATTTTTAGTTTAGCCACTGAGTTAGAATGTTATTGTAAGTCAGTTGGTTAGGACGGCAGATAAAGTCATTAACCAGCAAGAAAAACAACGACAACAAAACACAGGTAAGGAGCTTAATGTTTTCAACAGCATTGAGACCATGGGGCATTGTGAGTCGGAAAAATCCAAAAATGCTTTATCAGGCCCCATGGTGCTGACAGCACAGCAAAGCTCAGCTGGAACCATGATCGGCTGCCAGAGTTTGAATCAACGTTGGTGCTGAAATGATCAGAAATGTACAAGTCCCTATTCGGAGAATCACAACTTTGCTTCTTTCTAATTGTTAATGGGGGGCGGGGTCTTGGGTATGTGCCGTAACATGTAACAGAATTAATATGAGTTTTAGTAGAAACGGTCTCTAAAGTCATTCAGGCAAGTGCCCAGGGACATTTTTCAAGAGCCCTCTCTGCCTCTTTTACTGGACTGCCCCTCTGCCTATGATGTGTATAAATCATTCTGGTGAAAGTCAGCTTTCATAAGCAAACACTATAAACCTATTTTATTATTTGGAGATTTTAAAAACATTTCAATTAGATCAGCATGGTTTTCTTCTGTGATCCTTTGAAAGAAAGAAAGAAGAAAGAGAAAAAGCCCACATGATTTCCACAGCTCGATTCCAAAGAAGCTAAAGAGACCGTGTTTGGACATCAGTAAAAATGATGGACAAATCTTTCTGCAGAAATTTCACCCTGGTTTGCCTTGAAAAATATAAAGCAGCTCTCTGGCACTAGATGTCAAATTAATTGCAGGCAAAGTGTGTTACAGTAATTCACTTGGCAGTTTAAGCAAAACCAAGAGAACAGCATTAAAGCGGATCCCCGTCTGCCAACGGGCACCAACACTGCTTCTGTAGCTGGAATTTGACTGTAAATCTCTCCTGCCTTAACTTGATCAGCAGCAGCATAAAGAAAATCTGTCCTTCTCTCTGCATTGTGTAAAATGGTTTATTTGCCCTCTTAGGAGGCACGCTGATATATAAATCCCAGGTATGATTATTATTATTTTGAACTATTATTATGAGTTACTATTATTACTTTCCTGAGACAGAGGGAATGAGACCAGGAAGCTGGTGGATGAGACGGAACCGTGTGTGAATGCTGAGGGGGGACCATCTATCTTCGTTCAGGGTAGTTTCTGTAATATTTCAGGAGAGAAAGGTCATCAATACTAAAGGGAGTTAAGTGTGTGGATGGGGAAGACTCTGCCGTGAACAGAAAGCCTTACCCTGGTCGAAGTCTCCTTGGCATCCAGCCTGCCTTGTTCTCTGCTCCTGTGGATAGCTCATATTTAAGGCATCTATGGACAGTTCCTTTACCCTGCCACATCTGCTGAGTCCCTACTGTGTGCCTGCGTCCCTGCCAAGACTGCAGCGTCAAAGAGAAATGAGATGTAAGTTTCACCCTCTGGAGGCTCACAGTCTAATTAACAGCAGGGCAGACACATCTAAACAAGTCTGTGCAAGCAAGTGACCGTGTTAGAATGTTGTGATCGTGGCTGTATGTGGAGGATCCTTCTCAGTGTTGGGTGAAAAAGGTGTATCCCTGGCACAAGTAAATGTACTTGCCCAGGGCACCCTAATAAGGGGCATAATCAAGATTGCCTGCCAGGTCTGAGTCCGGGACCCAGGTTCCCTAACCTGTCTATGGCAGAGTAGGGCCACAGGAGTGAGGCAGTTCTTTCAATAAGAAGGATATGAGGAAAGTGTCTGGGAAGACTTCCTAGAGGGGGTGATCCTTCAATTTTGGCAGAAAATCTAAGTCAAATGGGGAAGACACTGAGCAGCATATTGAAGGGTACATAGTCACCAAGGGACCCCCACGTTGAGGAGCGGACCGATGCCATCCTCTCCACACATAAGGAATGTGACCAATTACACATTTTCCTATGAGTACAGCACCTTGCTCTGAGAACATAAAACCTTTCCCAACTGGACTGACTCCCTGAAATAATTTCTGGCCTTTGGAAAGTGGGGCATCCAAGAAAAACGATCAAGGACCATTTGAAGGCACACGCAGTATTCTCGGGGAATTATTTCTGGCTGTGGCCCCTGCTGTGGATCACAGGCCTTGGGCTTTCAATCACAAGGTTGAAAGGTATTAACAAGAACCCACAGGGTCCATGGAAACAGTTTGGGTAAAACATTTCTCTTCCTTGGAATGTAAACGGGTCTGTCTACATCTAGAATTATTTTTACCAATTTCATCCTCGAAACTTCAAAGTTTTTTTTTTCTTCCTCTGATGCTGAACTTCTGGAGCCCCCCACCCCCTAACTTTGGTCTTGTGTTTGTGGAGGCACAGACCCAGCCTCCCCAGGACTGGGCCAGAAGCCTGACGCAGCAGGCACACCTGGAAGTCATTAAGGATACAAGGGAGAGGGGGAGGAACAGAGGGGACAGAGGCCAGGCTGGAGAGCAGGAGGAGGAGGGGGAAGGGGACGGAGGAGGGAAGAGAAAAGAGGAGGATAAGCAGCCCACTTCTTTCCCAATACGTTAACACTTTTTTTCCATGATGGCAGGTCAGAGCCAAAGGTGAACATGTTCAAAACACACAGCTAACAGACAAACAAATACTCTAAAAATTCCATCACGTTGCCTGGGGCCAATGTCAGAGGCCCAACATGTCACTCTAAGTCAGAGAAAGGAACCCACCTGAAGAGAATCCTAAAGTTTCTGACATTCTAGAACATTCTTAAGTGAATTCGATCTCTAAATGCTTACATCTCCAAGTGATCAGCTGTGATAAAAACTGAATTCAATAAAACCAGTACTAACTTAAGGCTAACAAATACGAATTTTCTTTGGATAAGCCACACCAAGATTCTCAGGCTCCTCAGCTCATTCTCAATGTGATACCATCATTTTCTTTTGAAACGAAGCACAGTGACTTTTATCAGGCCTAGCGAGGAAACATAGACCCTGGGTATGGGATGTAGAATCAACCTGCCCCATTACCAGTAGGGAAGCACTGGATGTTGCATGTGCTTGCCACAGAGACCCAGAACATTCCAAGAATTTCTTTCCTGAAGCTTGAGGATATTCCTATGAATGAAACTGGAATTAGCTGGTAGATGGAAGGCTGTGACTACCCCTTGGCAGTTTATGGTAATAAAATATCTCAGCAGCCTCCTTTCATTGTCTTTTTCTCTACCTCTGAACTGTATTTCCCCCCATTCTCTCTAAAATAGGGGGAAGACTAATTAAATTTAATTGATTGATTTACTACCTCCTGTAGGTTGGACAGTTTACATATCTAATTTCATACTGCATGTGACAAATACAATTACACGTTTTCTGGAAATGCTAAGAAGTTCCTGGCATATCACAGGCATGTGGATAGCATGTGCGGGTTGAATTCTGTTGACTTCAAGGGATATTATTATTCTTGCCACACATCAGGCGGCTGAGGCTTAGTCACATCAAGTCACCTGCCCCAGGTCATGCAACTACAAGGGACCCAGTGAGGAACCAGTGTCCACTCTGTCTCTGAAGTCCACCCACTGACCATCAGTTGGGGGCAGGTAGCTTTCCCCTGCTGCTTTTAAGTTCCTGTTCACTTTTTCCTCCCAGTCACAGTGTCACAGAAATTTGCGTAAGAGGTGACATTGGTATGCCACGCACACCCTCGTGGCTTTCCTGACTCCCACTTGGACACTTTCAGGAATAATTATTTACTGTTCAGGCAATGTTGGCAGTTGGATATTGACTAGCTTTTGAAAATACAAGACTTAAATGGAATTCTCCCAAACTCACCGTGCGTTCAGACTATATCTCAACATAGAAAATTAAAATTGCTGCACGGAAAAAATATCACAAAGCTGCAAACAAAGAACAAAAATATTTACAACAGTTGGCCATTGGATGATGGTGATGGTTTCCTTAATTTACACCAAGCTCTCACCGGTAAATGAGTATAATCTTATAGAAAGCTGGACCAAGAATATGGAAAGGCAGTTCAGAAAAGAAGAAATGCAAATAGCCAATCAAAGCATAAAAATCTCCCCAACCTCACTCACAATTACAAAGTACGACTAAGAAATAATGGTGAGGGTATTTTTTACATGACTGATAGGTATATTATTTTTTAAAATGGTAATACTGCAAATCAGTATGTGTGGGTTATAAAGATACTTAGATGTGGTGGGTGTGTGAAAACATTCTGGGAGGTCAATACTGAAATACCTATTAAAAATTTGAAGTACATCTCATTGGTCCAGTAATTGAACTTCTAGGGATATACCTATTGACGTACGTGCCAAAGGAGGTCAAGGTACATGATGAAATGCACCTTACAATATCGAAAGATTAGAAATAACTTAAATCTCTGTTAATAGATAGATGAATAGATGAAAATTAAAATTCTTTAGCAGATGTATTAGATAAGTAACTGACGGTAAAGACATAGAGACAATGGGATAATATGCCACCTTTAAAAGAAGTGATCTACAGAAATTGAAATAAATGTAATCTATAAAATTATGGGAAAATGAAAGGTTTAGAACATATACAAATCAAGACCTACATGCAAATTAACAAGTGTGCCCATACACACAAATATAAATGCATACTGTTGAGTTTGCATATTTATGTGTATGAATCAAAAATAATTTTCTTTTTCTGGCAAGGTTAACAATACAACGTCAACAGTGGTTATTTTGGAGGTATAAGAAGAAAACATTTCCTGACAAGAAGGAAAAAATAGTTTTTTACTACGGCTTGAAATTATTGGTATATATTTTTTATTTATAAGAGAAAAAAATTAATCCAATGAACATAAGCCCTCATTTCAATTTCAAATCATCCTCATTTTCAAATGTGTGTACTTCCCGTCTGCACATACAAGCCCGGTTTTGAACTCATTATTGGTGCATTCACTCCACTTGCTACACAACATCTTCCTCTGGGAATGCAATTGCTTTCTCCTTTCCAATCCACCCCTGGTGGAGAACCATTAGGACATTCTGTATCCTAATAAAAAGAAACATGTAACTGGAGCCATCCCTGGGCGGAATCTTGAATCCCCCAGCTAAATATTGTATGGACTTAGCTGAGTTACTTCATTTCTCTGAGCCCCAAGTCTCTTCGTCACATGTCTATAAGAATGTCTTTGTGAGGCAATCATGACCTAAATGTGTTTATGTCTCTCTCTCTCTCTCTCTCTGTGTGTGTGTGTGTGTGTGTGTGTGTGTGTGTGTGTGTCTGCATTTATATAAAGTCTACTATGGAGTGCTGATAATTAAGCAGCAATGAGGAAGGGGCCCCAGGTGGGAGTGGGCCCCAGATAGGGAAGAACAACAAACAACCCACAGGTACAATGACCTCGACCACACTCCGCACATAGCCCCCTCCAACAAGACCCTACATAACTTCGGTTCCTCCAGCCCCTGCCTCTTTGCACACAGCCCCTTCTCTGCTAGGCTGCCCACTGCAACCTTGCAATATACTTTCATACACTCTCTAACGAATCCACCCTTCTTTACCTACAACTGTCTCGATGAATCCCTTCACCGCCCGTGCCACCAGCCCCAGACAGTGACTACCTGCAACATGTACCACCCTCAGTAAATAAACCAGACTCTTTCTTTTTGCTTTGTAAGAAAATTAAAGAGAAAAAACAATTGTAAGATAATCCCAATTATTCCCTCCACTGAGAATGGCAAAATGTGACCTTACCTAGATCCGAATTTTTTTTTTTTAAACACAGGCCCTTACTTGATAGTGACAACCAAATCTCTGTGGCCTTAGCAGGAAGAAACAGACTCTTCCTTCAGACTTGCTTATATAATCCGGCATAAGATTCTGGCTCACATATTTGCTCCTTAAATTTTTCTTCTTGAGGACTTGCCTGAATTCACTTCGTCTTATATTAATCTCCTCCCTGATAAATGCCAAAAAAAATCTACCTCCAAGATTCTGCCGATTTTTTGTGCCAAGCCTTTGAAAAAAACATTGACTGAGGATCAACCAATGTCACTTCATTACATCCCGCATTTCACCCCAATTCTATACGCCCAGTTAAGTAATATGTTTGACCAGCTACCGTCAGGAAAACTTGACGAGCTGATAGAACACTTGCTGGCTTTTAAAGTTACTGATACAATATACAACTCCCTGGTGCAGGCCATGGGCAAGGACAGTAGAAATATATAGTAGCACTTAGCTTTTATAAGCCCACATTCTACAACATCAAAAAGACTGCACCTTGCACTCCATTAAAATAATAAAAAAAAATAGAAGGAAGGAAAAAGAAAGGAATATTTAAGGAACTGAAGTTTAAATTTACTAAAATGAGAACCACCTGTTCTGTACCTTGCTGTTAGAAACTGTAGCCCTTCTGTGTAAGGATTGCTTACCCTTTCCACGGTGTGAATGTGCATCATGGTTCAGTATTGATGGCAATCTTTGTTCCCATTTAAGAAGCTGAGGTTGGATTCCCCATTCACGGTGAGGAGGACCTCAAATTTGGCAAGCCCTCAAAATAAGCGGCCTCTCTGCGACTAAGGTGAGGGGCTGTGATCTGAAGGGCAAGGTCAGAAGATGAAGGGCAGGAGAGACCATGAAACGCGTTTCATTCGATCAATAAAATGTATGACTTCACTCGCTTAATTACCTAAATAAAGCTGTTAAAAAGAAAATAAACTCGGGCACACACCATGCTAAATTACCAGGGGCTTTATGTAAGATGAAGAAACTAGAAACAGCCCTAGAAAGGTCACTTGCATGTATGTGTTTTCTTTTCAAAAGCTTCATGCAAAGCCAGAAGGAAAATCTCACAGAGCTGTGTGCCTGCCAGGACGGGTAAGATCCAAGTGACAGAACAGACCCAGGCAAGACCAAGGAGGCGAAATTCGGATCAGCCAAGAAGCCCCACCACTAATCCAGTGCTCCATCCATCTGGTTTAAATCGTGGTTTGAAGCATATTTATGTGATAAAGAATTAAAGCTGTTTCTCTTGGCCACCTAAATAATTGGGACACTCTCTTCTGAAAAGCCACTGACATCAGTACAACAAGCATATTCAAAACTGAATTTAGAATTAAAGAGGCTTGAGTGTGCTTAGCTTTTTTAAAGCATGCCAGAGCCTGTTTCCAGAGCTTTTTTTTTTTTTAAGCGACAATATAAGTAATAACTTAGCAAGGTCCTAAAGACTTTTTTTTTTAAAAAAGAGAAAAGGAATGTTTGAGGGAAAAAGAGAGATACACAGAAACTAGAGAGAGCAGCAACCTTTCCATTTGCTCTATCAAGATCAAGACACAAACCCCGAACATTCCTGAAAACACCCTACCTCCAAATCACCTGAAATGTGACAAGCAACTCTCTGGAATAAGTACTATTATTTTAATAATGAAACACTATTTATTTAACACTGACTGTAGCTTTATTGAGGTTGTCTCTCATGAACAGTTCTGCAAGGAGAATATTACTCTTGAGCAAAATCCACCAACTGGCAGTCCCAATGCTGGGACCTAACAAAATCTTGCCTGAAACCAAGGCCTGCATGCACTCTTCCAACTTGACCACTGTTGCCTTTTTATGTCAAATGTAACTGAAGTTCTAGGAGTAACGATTTAAATATGAGTGCTTTCCAAGTACAGAGATGTAGGGGTGTGTGTGTATGTGTGTGTGTGTGTGTGTTTCTGCAAGTGTTGGGTGGGGGAGTGACATGGTTTGGCTGTGTCTCCATCCAAATCTCATCTTGTAGCTCCCATAATTCCCACCTGGAGGGAGATAACTGAATCAGGGGATGGGTCTTTCCTGTGCTGTTCTCATGATAGTAAGTCTCAAGAGATCTGATGGTTTTAAAAACAGGGACTTCCCTGCACAAGCTCGCTCTCTTTGCCTGCTGCCATCTGTGTAAGATGTGACTGGCTCCTCCTTGCCTTCCACCGTGATTGTAAGACTTCCCCAGCAACACAGAACTGTAAGTCCATTAAACCTATTATTCCTCCCAGTCTCGGATATGTCTTCATGAAGCAGTGTGAAAATGGACTAATACAAGGAGTAAAGAGAGATACTGCAGCTTGATCGGCCATGGTCTGTTTTTGAAAAGTTAAGACACCCTGTGTTAATTCACTGATACTGACACCATGGCAGAGATAAAGCCTCGATATATCTCCTTCCAGTGTGACTTTAAATATGACAAGGTTATCATTTAATGAACCATCATTCAATAGTTGATTTACTGGCTTCTGAGTGTCCCCCTCTTGTACTCAACTCTCAACTCTCCTGGGATTAGGACACTCGGGGGTATTGCTTAACATTTCATTAACTGCATAAGATATATCTAATTTCCATAAATGAACATGAACAACATTTTAATTTTGTTTCCTCCATATCAGGAGATTAGGTTCCGAAACACCTCAAAGCCTCCTACTTTCAAGGCTCTCTTTGTGTCCTCATTCACAAACTAATTTTTTCCAATCCCATAACTCACTCAAGGATCCATGCCTCTTAGGGGAACAGCTTCTTTTGCTGCTGCTATTTTCTGTCTCCCTCTCACAAATGGACCTAGAGGAAGGGTCAGCGGAAGATGACCAGCAGTCATCCTGCTGAATCACCTTCCTTACTACGTGCAGAGGGCAGCTTATCCCTGCTTGGGAAGGAAGGAATGGGAGACAGGCAGCGTGGAGTCTGTCCATCTCTCATAGAAAGCCCACTTTCCAGGAGTGAAATTAAACAGAAAGAGAAGCCTGCTGGTCATTGTGTGTTCTGGTTGTAATATAACTTCCTCTAAAAAAGGATTATGTAAATGTTCTTTTTATGATATCCTACACATCTCAGTAATTTCATTTATGGCCAAGAAAGCAGTGGTCTCCTCGGTTGGCACGCAGTCATTTCCCCCTTTTCTGCTTCAAGGGTCACAGGGCCCCCTTGGCACACACACCAGCAGTAGCTCAGCACTGTGTGGAAAACGTGGAAATCTGAAAGAAGTGCTGGGGAGCATATGGACTTGATCACGGCCCAGCAAGAGAAAGACTCTGCATCTGTAATACATCGTGGGGATTACAAGTCCAGTCCGGAAGGACACCAATCCTACAATTCTTCATTAGGGTCTAATTGGGTATTGTTTCTTGTTGCCCTGGGTTAATTTGTTCTTGACTTCCTAAGTGATCAGCGTGGGAGTTTAAACTCCACCCGGGCAGCCTGGATGTCCTTCGAGTGTTCTGAGTATTGTAAAGATTACCAGGACGTGAACATACTTTTCTGCAGTCCTTGAGTCCTGATCGCTGGAGTCTCAAGGCTCAGCTCAAAGGACATCTTCTCTCTGAAGCTTTTACTGACCCTGCTTGTTCTTTGTTTCTTATCATTGTTTTGTTTGTTTTTGCTTTTTTTGAGACAGAGTCTCGCTCTGTCACTCAGGCTGGAGCGTAGTGGCATGATCTCAGCTCACTGCAACCTCTGCCTCCTGGGTTCAAGTGATTCTTCTGCCTCAGCCTCCCAAGTAGCTGGGATTACAGGCACCCGCCAACATGCCCAGCTAATTTTTGTATTTATAGTAGAGATGGGGTTTCACCATCTTGGCCGGGCTGGTCTCGAACTCCTAACTTCATGATCCACCCTCCTCAGACTTCCAAAGTGCAGGGATTACAGGGGTAAGCCACCACGCCTGGCAACCCTTGTTATACAGAACTGACCATCCCTCTTCGAAATCTCTACTGTACCTCATACAGTCTTCTGTGCATGTAATGCTAATGCACTATTAGTATTAATCATATGTTATGTAATATTTAATTATCCAATGAAAATAATATATTTAGAGGTCTACGTGGCAGGCACTATGCTAAGCACTTTATATATAGAAGTTATTTTGACCCCTCTGTTTTAAGTGGTATTGAAGGAAGAGACAAGAGCACAGATTCTGACATCACACACTCTGGGGTTGAAATCCCAAGTCCACCAGCCTGTGACTGTGAGCTTGGGCAAACTCCCTTTCTATTACACATTTCGTCTGTAACACAGAGACAAAAATAAAAATGGCAACCTTACAGCATTATTCCAATAAATACATCCATTAATTAATGAAAACTGCTAATGCAGAATATAAACTCTGGAAGTATTAGCTGTTTTATGACCTCTATTTTACAGATGAGGAAACTGAGACTTAAAGAGGCAAAGTGGCAAAGAGACCCACCAAAGACGACTCAGCCAGTGAGCAGTGACGCTTACACTTCACTCTGGCAGCCTGACCCTGGCTCTCTGCTCAGCACCCATTTCACCCAGGCTGTCATCGTCCTTCAATATACCATGCAGAGGTCACCCTAATTATTTAAGCACAAATATAGCAGTCTTCCAGAATAAACTGCCATTTTCTATAGCTTAAACCTAATGTATGTAACTTTCAAAACACAATCATGTACTTTATTATTAAAATTTTTTTTTTACACATTTTAAGTGGTTTTCTCCTCTGTGTTTGATATATCAAGATCATTCCATATGAGATAGACTGCAAAATAACAAATTTTTTGAGACGGAGTCACACTCTGTTGCCCAGGCTAGAGTGCAGTGATGCCATATTGGCTCACTGTAACCTCCGCCTCTTGGGTTCAAGTGATTCTCCTGCCTCAGCCTCCCGAGTAGCTGGGATTATCGGCGTGCACTACCACACGTGGCTAATTTATGTATGTTTAGTAGAGATGGGATTTCACCATGTTGGTCAGGCTGGTCTTGAACTCCTGACCTCATGAACCGCCCACCTCAGCCTTCCAAAGTGCTGAGATTACAGGCGTGAGCCGCCACATCCAGCCAATAAGGAAATTTAAAGGCACTGAGAGGTCTGTGCCTATGTGCATAACCAACGTATCAGGAAGTGTGCACCCCTCATTTATACAATCTTAGGGAGCACGTTAAAACTAAATCTCTATTTGGCGTTGGAGGTTTTGCAAGCCTAGGTCTCCCTGGCCTCTCTCCACCTTCTCTGAGACTTGTCTTGATACAGGTGAAGGTTAAATGCTTGAACAGTGCCTGCTGACATACAGGAGGCAACATTTTATAACCACCATTGTTCGCAAGCATTCCTATCAAGATCCTTACTTGCAAATTCTCAGCATAAAAGAAGAAACAGACTTCTTTGTCATAACAATGAACTTGGACTGCTGTTCTCCAGCGAATGGAAAACAACATTTCTAACCCAGAAAAGGAATGCTCCGCCCCCTTGGGTGACGCCTCAGCTCACTTCACGCTGGGCAACAATGGCGCCTTTGTGCGGGTTGTGGGATCGTGACACCAGTCAGGCCTTACTGCTTAGGCAATTGAATCACAATCTTCATACTCTGCAGCGTGTTCTAGCCCCATTGTGAACTAAAATATGTAGGGAGACCTAGCCTCTGCCCCCTGCTCTGTTATCCCTGACTTCACATTGAATCCTACTGGCTGGCAAATGCACTTTGCAAAATTTGGCAAATTCACCCCAATATTTGGAAATACCTAAGATGCTGTTAAAAGATTAGAATTCTCCAGTTGAGTGAAATCAGTCTTCAGAAATAAATGCCCAGATTGTTCTGTGCCACAGCATTTGCTACTAAAATCTACAAGTGATAAAGCTCAGGATTTAAAATCAACCTGGGTCCAAGACTTGGTACCATTCCTTAATAGCTGTGTAACCTTGGCCAAGCTATTTAACCTCTCTGAGCCTTAGTTTTCTTACCTATAACAGGGGGATGATAATGACTTTAAGGGGTTGCTGTGAAAGTGTTAAAAAAAAAGTGTCCTTTTAACACTTCTAAAATGTATTTTTCTTTAAACTCTTGGCTATAAACAGAACTTGTACTAACAAAATTAGTGTTTGTCTAAACACACATGGATTGGAAGTGATAGGAACAATATTTCAGTGGGATCAGGAATAGGCAGCATTGCCACAAAGAACACTAAGCTCTTGCTCAAAGGATTCTGGCAGGGGGGTTTATCTTCGTCAAACCACAATCATTATTTTCCTCCTAAATCTCTTCTTCTCTCCTGGTCCCTATTGGATAACAGCATTGGCGGGTGGCGCGGTGTGGAGGCGGAGGTAACAAAACCCTGAGCATCTCCCCTGCTTCGTTCCTCACACCCACTCACTCATCAATGATGAGTCTTTCCCATGTACCTTCTATCAGTCCAGGCCCCTGTGTAACCATCGCCTGGACTACTGCAAGTCGTACTGATTTCCTGCCCTCAATCCAATCTTCTTCTTTCAGTCTAACTTCCGTGGTCCGAACAAAATATTTCTCCTGAAAGCACATTTTGAGGGCATTCACTGGCACCTTCCAATCCTCACGTACTCTCCATCCATCCTCCAACCAGCTACAAAGCATGCAGTCAGGAAATGCCACCCTCACTGCTGTAGGTTGCTCAGTGGGAATGTAAATCAGAACAACCTCCATAGAGGGCAATTTAGCAATACCTACGAAAATGACCGGGGTGCATACTCTCTCAGCCGACGCTGCCATTCCTAGGACTCAATCCTGTGAATACACTCACGCACGTGGGAAACGGTGTCGGTGCAAGGTTACATGTTGCGGCACATTTTGCAAGAGCAGAAGGCTGGGAACAATCCAAATGTCTATCAACAAGGAATTGGTTCAATGAATTATGAAACGTCCACACGGTGTAATACTCAGCAGTTGTTAAAAAATGAAGAAATCATTTATATGCTGATTTAGAACCATCTCTAAGATATATCGTCAAGCACAAAGAGCAAGGTGTGTATAGCATAGTGAAGGGGAGGGTAGAAGCATATATAAACACACTGCCTTGTAAACGCGTAACAGTGTCTAGAAGGATACCCCAGGAAATGGTAACATTGGTTTAGAAGAGGAATTACGTGCTAAAGGAAAGGAGTTGAGGGAGATTTTAACACATATAAAGAAAAACGTATACGTGTGACTGTATGTATACAACGATTTTATACATACACGTATTTAAATATATATACATATACACACATTTTCTTTTCTACTTCTGATTTTGAACCATATAAAAGTATTACCTTTCCAAAAGCATTTTATGTATATATGTACATTTTGTAATCTTAACGTTTTTTTAAAAAACAAACAAACAGGAAACTACCTTTAAAAAACTGCAGTGGCCCTATAAGTCAGGCACCTGTTTTGTATTCTCTAGGCAAGTGTGATACATAATTCACTTTCCGCCCCGTCTCCTTTTCTCTTAACACAGAGGCTGTATTTCCCTCCTCAAAACTCAGCTTTGAGCACAAACGCCTGGTCCAAAACTCCCTATGGCTTTGCATGTCACAGTGGATGGAGTCTAACTTTCTTAGTCTGATCTTAAGGATTCACCACTGACCCCTCAATTCAGTTTTCCAGCCCGTCCTTCGTGACTGGTGCCTGGCTATATTCACACCGCTACCAAGAAATACCTGAGACCGGGTAGTTTGTAAAAGAAAGGAACTTAATCAACTCACAGTTCCACACGGCTGGGGCGGCCTCAGAACCTTGCAACCACGGAGGAAGATGAAGCAGAAGCGAGACCTTCCTCACAAAGAGACAGGAGAGAGAAAAAAGGCGCAAGTAACTGCCAAACACTTATAACGCCATCAGCTCTCGTGAGAACTCACTCACTAGCACGAGAACAGCAAGGGGAAAACCACCCCCATGACCAAATTACCTCCACCTGCTCCCTCCCTGGACACGTGGGGATTATAATTGGAGATGAGATTTGAGTGGGATCACAGAGCAAAACCATAGCACTTGCCCAGCTCCCAAAGCTACATCACTCGTGGCGACTAGGTACTTGCCCTTCTTACCTCTGTTTCCATCATTCTGTCCTCCCAGCACCCCAAAGCCCAAGCTCTACTGGGTTCCAAGCCTCAGCTCACATCCTTTTTCCCCATCATATCATCCAGATTAACTGCTCGCCTTCATCCCGAAGCTGGAAAAAAGCCCTTTCTGTGAAATTCCAGGGCACATTTATGTCACTTCCTTATTTAACACAAGAGATAATAGTTAATTTTGTACATGTTTATCCATTCATTCAATACACACTTACTAAGCACCTAAACTATGTATGCACTGAAAGAGGTGCTAGAGTGAAAACAGCCCCAGCTGGATTCCTGCAATCACAGAGATGACAATCTCCTGGAGAAGACAGATAATAAAGACCATGCCTTGGATGATAATCTCAATCATTTCAATACAGAGAAGTAAAAAGCTATGGCAAAAGTGTTAATTATTTTCTCAAAACACCACTATAATGTTGCGATTTAGCACAAGAGGCTCTGAAGTCTAACAGACCCGTATTTAAATCCCGACACTGCCCCAAAGCTATGTTCCTCCAGATCAAGGTTTCACGTCAGCACTGTTGACGCTTGGTCTATGGCCCAGGATTTGACGTTGCCCTAGAGTTATGGCCCAGAACTCATCTCCTTGGGAGGACGCAGGAAGGGTCTTCATCCCACGAGTCCACCTACGTTTGTCACAGGGATGGATTCAAAAAGTGGGGACTCCCTACACTTGGATGTAGGAGTTGAAATGTATATCATTTGAGCCTGGACGTACTACATCCCACAAAAATGCCACATGAAAGAAGGTGTAATTAAGTAGCTGTTACAAAGTCAGGCTTTAGATAATGCACTCTCTTCAGACTTATTTTGCACGTCCCAAATTCTCCTCATAAACCATTTACTTTCCCATGCTACTGGATGCTGTGAGCATTTAGCAAGTGTTCTCAGGGTGTGTGAAATCAACGAGGCAATTAGGGAGGTTTTGAAAATTCAAAAATACAATCAACAGTACTCTGGAAATGCCAACAGAATTCTTGGCCTGGCTGACAACAGCTGTAATATACATGTATTAAGGAAATTTTAAGATGATGTTAAAATAAATATTCACCATTCTGAATTCCAGGATTTATTTTCAAACTGAGAAACGGATAGAAGGATGGGCAGTCTCTAGCATGTTATCTATACAATTGGGGAGAAATTTCTCCCCTCCCCAAAAAAGATGGGAAAATAGGTTTTAGAGTCAGACAGGCATGGATTATAATCCCAGCTGTGTAACAAAAACTGAGTGATTTGGAGAAAATCATTAACTCTCTCAGAGCTTGCTTCTTCAGCTTGAAAATGAGAACAGTCATACCACCTTAAATTAAAATATCTAAGGGTCCAGCAAAATGTCCGTGCAAACCTTCATTTTCATTCCTCATACCCTTTAGGGAACAGAGTCCAGATTCATTGGTTTACATTTTTATAACGCCTGCAAAATTGCACACTTTCTAACCAATTTAGTTCTCTCTTGACCAAAACACTTTAAGACAAAAATGTTTCACATCTGTTTTGCTCCACTAAACAATATAAACCCAACCCATCAGCCTTCTTTTCTTGCCACCAACAGTCTCCCTTAACGTATTCATCATTTCACAAGAAGTCTCGCTTACAAATAAAGGCATTTCTTTCTGGGGCTGGGACGGAGCCATGGAATGCACTTCGGGTATAACATAAAAGATGCTGAATCTGAACAAGAATGAACTCAGTCCTAACGTGGCAGGTCAGACAGAGCCGTCTTTGTGCCACGCCACCCTCCTGCCCTGTCTTCTTTACCCTTAACATATCAGGATAAGGAAACTCAGTCGTGTTTTTAAAAAGCATCATAATTACTTAGACTTCTCTATGGTTTCCAATAAACCAGCGATTTTTTTTTTTTCAAAAAGTCCATGAATAAAACAAACCCCGTCACCATTGGAAATGCATTTCCATGCTAGCGCGGATGCTTTTAAGACCATTTGCTGAGCGCTCCGCACCGTTTGACCAGTTCTGGGGCAGGGGGCACGCTCTAATTACTGATTGTGGAGTTTGGTATCTATAGCAACGGGCAGAATTGACAACAGGAAGCTTCACCCTCTGGGGCACCATCCGAAGTTTATAAAATCAACTTGAGACCAAGGCTGTAGTTAATCAGGAGGGCTTTCAGAGCACGAGTGCTCCGAGTCCACACTTAAGAGGCAAAGAAATTATTTAATAAGACAATCAGGGGCTCGAGAAAGCAGAGTTTATTTAGCTTGGCTTTGCAGAGCCTCTTGTAGTAATTTATCCTAATGGTACCAATTCGCCCATGATTTGATACAGCAGGAGACCCAGGGTATCGGTTTAATCAAACCTTCGTCGATGCTGCCTGTATCTTAACTATTGTTGCTGTATATCAATCAGTTTCCTTTGATTCACTAATCAGATGGCAAGGGGATATGAATTTTCCTGGGATTCCGGAAATCAGGTTGACATAATTCTTTATAATGTGCCCACTTTTAAACGGCATTATTTCACCCCACTCACATTATTTCATGTTCCTACAGCTGACAGGTAAAGGGTCCAGATTGCAACTGGCTGTGGGTGAGAAGGAAATAGGGAAAAAGCCTGGAGCCTTGGAGTCAAACTATTTTCATTGCTGGCTCTACTGCTGGTTAGATGTGATGGTGGGCAAGTTACTAAACCCCTCTGGTCTCAACGTCCTTAATCTTTACATAAGGATAAGCATCTACTCAGGCACCGAACTGTTAGGAGGATGAATGAACCAGTATATGAATGAGCCTAGATCAGTGTCTGGCCAGCAGGAAAAAGAGTCTCAACAGATGATAGTTTCACTCCCCAGCTGCCCTCATTTCCGTTCCTGAAGACGTGGGGAGTTTCGAATGCATCTGCGTCATTTTTATAGGTAACATGCTAAGCTGCGTGGTATTTTATGGGCCTGGTCATGCCCATGTTGATAATCCCAGGAGAGCATCTAAAGTTCATCCTTATTCCCAGCTCTCCTGTCCGCACGGAGGCCAGAGCCGGGCCATTCCCATCTTGCTTTCTGCACTTGCTGCTGGCCCGGCCGTTGAGCACAGAACAGTGGGGTCCTCCCTCTCACTAGTAGGGACTCTGTTGCTTCCCTACACAAACCTTCTTTCTTGTGCAGCATGCACAGACCAGAAATTACAAGATCAGACCTTTTCCCCTTGGAAGGCAGCAACTTTAGAAAGGAGAGAAGGCCCATCTACACATTTCGTTCACGTTGTTCAAGAGAGAAGAAGGAAAAGGGCAACGGGATCCCCAAGTTTGAGGCAATAACCATGAGGACAGCAAGGCCATGACCAGGGTCCCATTGCTGCCGAAGACACCTAAAAGTCGAGGTGTCCATTGCAAGCCTCGGTTCAACAGGCCTCGGCTGCTGCTTCTGTAAAATGGGCATATGAAGATGTACTTCACTGAGCTCATGTCCCAGAGCAAAAGTGGGCAAGGTATTCTGGTCCCCTTACCTGCCAGAATTAAACCCAGCCTTTTACCATTCAGCTGAGCTATACACATTTCACTTCGTTATCCTAGCTTATGGTTTTTCTTTTGTCTATTACACTTTAGGTTCTGGGGTACATGTGCAGATCATGTAGAATTGCATAGGTACATACATGGCAAGGTCCTGTGGGTAGACCTGACAACAAATTAAGGAATGAGTGTGAAAAGAAAGAGAAGGAAAGAGGGAAGAAGAAAAGTAGGAAGGAAGAGAGGAAAGAAAGACAGAGAAAGGGGGGGAAGAAAGGATGAGAGGAAGGAAGGGAAAAATGGAAGGATAGAGAGGAGGAAGGGAAGGAGGAAAGGAGAAAGAAAGAACAAAGAAAATAGAGAAGGAAAAAAGAGAAAAAGAAGGCAGAGAAGGAAGAGATGCCCTGCGTGGCCACAGCTTTTCCACACTCCTCCTCTCCGTTCTTAATATTGGAGGATTTTGTGCGGCGTTTAGCAGCGCTATTGTTCCAATAGCCAGGGTAAGGAGGTTAATGCCGCCTTAACAAGGGACTCATTGCTTGCTCCCTCCCACCTCCTCCCTTTCCTTTTTTTGGCTCAGCCTAAATTTCTAACACTACCTGATGAAATGTAGTATACAGCTTTTAATTGTGCCCAGAGGCAGTACAACTTCATAGAGGTTTTGAAGCAAGTGGCGGATGATTTGAGAAACAGCTGTGTTCCCGGCCTACGCGCTCCGAGGTGGAACAGCCCTGTCAGCACCTGTGCCCGCTGAGCACACACCCTCACACCCTACACGCGTGTGCACAGCTGGGACCCATCAGGGTTGCAAAGAATTAATACTCTTAACTTGGTATTTTATTGTACCTAGAGGAGCCTGACGCTATATTAAATCCGTAACACATAAGTAGGATTTTGTTCAGTCTTAGGGTTACGGGGGCTGGGGGCTGGGTGGGATATTAAACACACGCACACACACAACCGCTTTTCTGATTCTGAGAACGAATTGTTTTAATATCCCAATGTTTGGTTTATTTATTATTAGGGATGAGTGGTCACTTTTAAAGAGTAATGGAACTTACCTGGCACTAACCTAGTTTTCCCAATTGAATCTATCTCAGACTCCCAGCAATTGCGGAAAGCCACCAGTTCAGATTCTTTTCAATGAATAACTCCTAGCAAAGCCCAGTTTCCCTTGGCGCATGCCCCTACACACAGCTCCCACCTTTTAGGCGCCATGTAGTCTTTGAATTCCGACTGCAAACTCTACCTCTCCCAGCACTGTCTCCTGTGATTCCACTGCTGACCTCCCTGATGCCTGGAAAGTCAAGTAGGCGAGTGTCTATATATCCATTCCACAGTCCCCCACACACAGAGGTTCAGAGAAACCACTGCCCAAGTCATGGGAAAACCAGCGTCAGACCTTAGAATTCAGTCTGCTGGCCGTAAGTAAACACTTTTTTCTCTAAGCCATGTTATATATTCTGTTGTAAACACAGTGCGCAAAATATTTTCCACAGCAGCTGGTACTGAGTGCCACTGTAGAGCAGATATCATGAGGGATTTTTCACAAACGCTAGACTCATGTAATTAGCAATGAACTTCAGCATCTGCGGCAGGCAGCAAACTGCACCCCGCCTCCCCAGAAGACACCGGCGTCAAATCCCTGGAACCTGTAACTATGACCCTATTTAGAAACAGGGTCTATGAGGGTATGATTAAACATTTTCTGAGATAGGATAGTTTTGGATATTCCAAGTGGGTCCCAAATTTAAAGACAAGCATCCTTACAGAAGAAACACAGAGGGAGATTTAAGACAGGCAGAGTGGGAGGCCGACGTGAACACGGAGGAAGAGACAGGAGTAGTGTGGCCACCAGTTAAGGAATACTGACGGCCACCTGAAGCCGGAAAGGGTGAAGAACAAATTCTCCTCTAGCGTCCCCAGAAACAGTGTCAATGTCAGACTTCTGCGCTCAAAACTGTGAGCAAATAAATAAGTCTCTGTTGTTGTAAGCCGCTCACTTTGCGGTTATTTATTGCAGCAGTCACAAAAAATCTAGTACAGGGTCTTTTGCTCTGAGCACCACCTGAGATATATTTTGCTGCTAATAGGGGCTCTTGGCAGGAGGGGTACCTGAACTCGGGGTACTGTGGAAGTGCAGAAGGGACCACATTGCCCCGTTACCCCATCTGTACCTACTTTGGAGGAAATGGCAGTTCAGCTCTGTAGGGTAAATGTGCCTGATAGCAGTAACCTGAGCATACCCTGAGATCAACTCTGAAGGGCATTTGCACCTGAATGTCTGTTCCGAGTTAGGGAATCTGGGAGTGGCCAATCAGGAGACTTGTTCCCCACCTATGAGGAATATCTGAGTCCCTGACCTGGCCTGTGGAACACAGGCCATATTGGGGATTCCAGTCCCTGCATTTTGGAGTAAATGAAGAAGGTTTCCAGGTAGAGGTCATTACGGGATGATGTTAAGGGAGAATGTTATATGAACTGCTTACTTTCTGCAGGCAGCTGCAGGCAGCTGCAGGCTGGTTTTCCTGCCCAGGCCACGGCCACCGGGCTGTGTGGTGATGCTGTCCAGCCGCGGCCACTGGACTCCAGGAAGGTGGAGTCTTCTCCAGTCCTGGACCATTTCTGCATATAAGGCAGTTCTCCTGCCCAGCCTGCTGCCACTAAACTCTCTCCTTTGTATGGAAACCCCTAATAAAACCCTAAGTCTCATTTGCTAGCTCTGGGTCTCTTCTCTGGCCTCTGAAACCTAGTGCTTTCCCTACAGAGGTTCAGCACCTTCTCCTTCATCGAGGAGAAGCCAGCCACTGTCATCATGACTCAAACCAAATAGGTCTCAGAGTGGGGTACACAGGCAGGTGAAAAGCATCCTGTCCTCCCTGCTGGCCAGTCCCCTTCTCATCCTGGCTGGACCATTTTCTATACATGCGTGCCTCAGGCAAATCATTGAACCCATGCCTTTGTTGCCTTGTTGGAAAATGAGATTCTCGATGTGGAATCCACTTTGAAAAATGGCAAAACATCATATGAATGTCACTCCTTTGCTTCAATCCATATTTATAAAGTATCTACAAAGTGCCAGACTCAAGGAGTGCAGATGGCACTCTGATTTTGAGGGAGGACACAGTCTCCAGTAGGTATTATTGCAACTTTCTCCAAAATACACTTTTTCTTAAGTATCCACTTATCATCCATTAATGTAATGAAAGCTCTTTAGAAACCCTCCAATCCAAAATGCTGGGTTAATGTAGCCCATAAATTGAATTTCCGCTGTGTTTCTTTGGATTCTCCAAATTTGTCTCTTTCAAACCAACAATAACACATCATTTGTTTGTTTATAATATTAGCAATGATTTTTTTTAAAAAAATGAGCACTCAATACTGGTTAGAAGAAACTAGACTCAAATGCTGCTGCTGATCATGTAAATTGCTACAAACTTTTTGGAGAGTAATTTGGCAATATGTCTCACAAACCTTTAAAAACTGTGCTCAACCTTTGACCTACTAATACCGTTTCTGGGAATCTATCCTACAGACATAATGGGAACTACAGAAACTGCTTTATGCACAGAGATGTTTATCAGAACACTCCTTCTTTAGATTTAAAACCATCTAAATGCCCAACAACACAGAAATGGATAAATAAACAGCGATGCTTCCCCTCTGTGGACTATCACAACCACTAAGAATTGCAGTTAAGAGGCATTTAGAACACATGATGAAATGTATAAAGTCAGAGAAAAATACGCAGCGTGCCAAATGGCCATATGGGCAGTGCCAAATGGGCAGGGATCTCGACGTGTCACAGACACCACACAACACATGGAAAAAAGACGGGCGGACAGACATGGGTTAAATGTGGTTGCCATGGGCAGCAGAATTATGAGTGATTTTCTTCTTTCTTTTAAAATATTTTAAAGATATTCTCCACTGAGCTGTATTATCGGCAAGCCTCATTTTATTGCATTTCCTTTCAATGCACTTTGCACATACTGTGTTTTTTACAAATGGAAGGTTCGTGGCAACTTTGCATTAAGCAAGACTATTGACGCTATTTTTCCAACGGTACCTGCTCCCTTCATGTTTCTGTATCACAGTTTGATAATTCTTACAATATTTCGAGCTTTTAAATTATGACTTTATCTGTTCTGGTGACCTGTCATCAGTGACCTTTGACATCTCCATTGTCATTGTTTGGGGGCACCACAAATTGCACCTCTATCAGATGGCAAACTTAATTGATAAATGTTGTATTTATGAATATAACACTGGTTCCAGCAACCTGCTTTTCTCCATCTCTCTCCCTCTCCTTCGGCCTCCCTATGACCTGAGACACAACAATACTGAGATTAGGCAAACTTATAACCCTACGATGGCTTTTCGATCAATTCCCAAGTAGGAGTTGCATGTCTCTCACTTTAAATCAAAAGTTGGAGGTGATTAAGCTCAATGAGAAAGTCGTATTGAAAGCTGAGATAGGCTGAAAGCCAGTTCTCATGCCAAACAGTTAGCCAAGTTGTGAATGCAAAGAAAAAGTTCTTGAGGGAAATGAAAAGTGCTACTCCAGTGAACACACAAATGATAGAAAGAGAAACAGTGTTACCACCCATATGAAGAACGTTTGAGTGGTTTGGATATAGGACCACACTAGCCACAACATTCCCTAAAGCCAAAGTCTAATCTAAAGCAAGGCCCTTACTCTCTATAATTGCATGAAGGCTGAGAGGGGTGAGGAAGCTGCAGAAGAAAACTTGGAAGCTAGCAGACGTCCGTTCATGAGGTTTAAGGAAAAAAGCAGTCTCCATAACATAAAACTACAAGGTGAAGCGGTAAGTGCTGATGCAGAAGCTGAAGCAAGTTTCCCAGAAGATCTAGCTAAGATCACTCAGATCCTAGCTAAGATCAGGAAGAAGATCCTAGCTAAGATCACTAAGATGGTTACACTAAACAAAAGATTTTCAGTGTAGACAAAACAGCTTTCTGTTGGAACAAGATGCTCTCTAAGACTTTTATAGCTAAGGAGGAAAAGTCAATGCCTGGTTTCAAAACTTCAAAGCACAGGCTGACTCTCTTTTCTGCTGATGACTTCAAGTTGAAGCCAAGCTCATTTACCATTCCCCAGATCCTAGGGTCCTTAAGAATTATGCTAAATCTCGTCTGCTTGTGCTCTATAAATGGAATAACAAAGCCTGGATGACACCACATCTATTTATAGCATAATTTACTGAATATTTCATGCCCACTGTTGAGACCTACCATTCAGAAAAATATATATATTCCTTTAAAAATATTCCGCTTGGCTCAGTGTGGTGGCTCACACCTGTAATTCTGGCACTTTGGGAGGCTAAGGTGGGCAGATTGGTTCACCAGGAGTTTGAGACCAGCCTGAGTAACACGGTGAAATCCTGTCTCTATTAAAAATACCAAAAGAGCCCAGCCTATTGGCATGTGCCTGTAGTACCAGCTACTTGGAGGCGGGAGTAGGAGGATAACTTGAGCTGTAATCATGCCACTGCTTTCCAGCCTAGGTGACAGAGCAAAACTCTGTCTCTAAAAGGTAACAATCAAAAAATGAAAATATTCCACTTGTTGACAATGTACCTAGTCACCTAAGAGCTGTGATGGAAATGTTACAAGGAGATGAATGTTGTTTCCATGCCTGCCAATACAACACCCACTCTGCAGCCCATGTATCAAAGAGTCATTTCAACTTTCAAGTATTATTGTTTAAGAAATACATTTTATAAGCTTATAGGTTCCATAGATGGTATATTCCTCTGATGGATCTGGCATAGTAAATTGAAAACCTTCTAGAAAGAGTTCAGCATTCTAGATGCCATTAAGGACATTCATGATTCAGGGGAAAGTATCAAAAATTAATAATAACAAGAGTTTGGAAGAAGTTTAATCCACCCTCTTGGATGACTTTAAAGGGTTCGAGACTCAGTGCAGGAAATAAGTCTTGAGCGCCTTCAAGACTCATGTATAGCATGAGTGGAAATAGCAAGAGAACTAGAGTTAGAAGTGGAGCCTGATGATGTGACTGAATTGCTGCATGAAACAAACTTGAATGGATAAGGAGTTGCTTCTTAGGGATGAGCAAAGAAAGCGATTTCATGCGATGGAAATTGCTCTTCGTGGAGACACCAAGAACATGTTGAAATGATAACAAAGGATTTACAATATTCCATAAATGTAGTTGATAAAGCAGTGGCGAGTTTGAGAGAAGTGATTTCACTTTTGAGAAAAAATTCTACTGGGAGCAAAATGATGTCAAACAGCAGTTCAGGCTACAGAGAATCCCTTTGTAAAAGGAAGAGTCAATCCATGCAGCAAGCTTTAGTGTTGTCTGATTTTAAGAAATGGCCACAGCCACCCCAACCTTCAGCAACCACCACCCTGATCCATCAGCCGCCAGCAACATCAAGGCAAGACCCTCCACCAGCAAAAAGATGGCAACTTGCTGAAGGCTCAGACGATGATTAACATTTTTTAGCAATGTTAATTTGATTTTAAAATTAAGATACGTATATTGTTTTCTTAGAATGCTACTGTACACTTTAGAGTCTATTATACCATGTAAACAACTTTTATATGCACTGGGATACTCCAAAATTCATGTGACTTGACTCATTGACATACTTGCTTTATTGAGGTGCTCTGGAACAGAATCTGAAATATCTCTGAGGTATGCCTGTTCTTTGAAATACAGAAAAATTCATTAAAAAATAAGAGGCTCCTCATTCTAACACATCCTAATTGGGTGGAGAAAGCTGGCGTATATGTTCTCTGCTTCCTTCACGACTTTAAGGATTTGGATCCCATGAAGTGTCTTTCCTGTAACTTGAAACTTCTATGCCCAGGTCAGTCCTATCACTGTTTTTCTCTCTTGTTTAAAAGTGCAACCATTGCGGGGACTGGGAGAGGCTCCATGCAGCTCATCACCAGCCCAGAAGATAAATCTCCATGCATATACTCTCATGTCACTCTTAGATCTTCCTTTGTGAGAAGAACTGGGCTTTTTCTGAATTACTGGCTTGTTTTGAGTTTAGATATATTGTAAATTGCATAACTGATGGTTTCTCCCAGTTTGTGGCAGCTGCTAAAAGGCTCAGAGACAAATCTCTGTCTGGCTTATAAAAAGAGCACCTGCGCGTTTCGGGTCCTCCCCTCACCCTGGTCTTCCTGTTCACTTCCATGCCCTGAGTTCCTTTCCTACTTACCGATCGCCCTGCATCAAATAAGTCCTGATGTGCTGTTTCAAATTCTTGTTGGAATGAGACAAAGTATAAACTTAAAATTTCTTTTTCACATGTGAGACAGACTACGTGTACCCCTATGAGCTGTGCTTCCATTGATTGTTAGAGAGAATTCCAGCCAAGCAAAGCGCAAAGCAAAGAGAGCAACCCCATTTGAATCCATGGCACAACAACTGTACCGACTACTAAGAACATGGAGAACACGAACGAGTTAAATCCTTGGGGCAGCAGAGGGTGGAAGCCAGCAGCATTGAGGGACCTGGTCCCTTCCTGCCCTGGAGGCACGAGAGGTCATCAGAGCAGGCAGGAGCATGCACTTGGCTTTGCTGGGAAAGCAGATACTGTGCTTAGTGCAGTGTTCCTGTGGGTGAGCTAATTATCTAACTGCCCTTGAGATGTATATAATTTAGTCTGCAGCCCAGGCTCCTCCCTCTTTGTCATCACCCATGGGACAGGAAACATGAACAACATCTACGCCCATTGAAAGCAGCATCAGGACACCCCTGTCACCTTCGGCCCCTTGATGAGTGATCTGGCAGCTGTGCTCCTGGTTGGGGCAGCTGGCATGCTTGGCTAAAGGGCATATCTTTAGCTACCCTTGGTTGTTGAGAAAGAATGCTGTGTTCCCTTCCGAAGGCTGCCATAACAAAGTGCCATAAACTAGGTGGCTTGAAACAATCAAAATTTATTCTCTCTCTTTTTTTTTTGACATGGAGTTTTGCTCTTTTTGCCCAGGCTAGAGTGCAATGGCACGATCTCAGCTCACTGCAATCTCTGTCTCCCAGGTTCAAGTGATTCTCATGCCTCAGCCTCCCAAGTAGCTGAGATTACAGGTGCACACCACCCTGCCCGGCATTTTTGAATTTTTAGTAGACATGGGGTTTCACCATGCTGGCCAGGCTGGTCTCGAACTCCTGCCCTCAGGTGATCTACCTGCCTCGGCCTCCAAAAGTGCTGGGATTACAGGCATGAGCCACCGCATCCAGCCAGTTTATCCTCTCTTTATTCAGGAGCCCAAAATGTCCGAATTCAAGGTGTCCCCAGGGCTGTGCTTCCTCCGAAGGCTCTAGGGGAGAACGCTTCCTTGTCTCTTCCAGCTCCTGGTGGTAGATGGCAATGCTTGGTGTTCCCTGGCTTATAGCAGCATTGCTCCAGCATCGGCCTCCTTCTTTCTATGGCTTCTGCTTGACCTTGTGTGTGTGCACACGTGTGTGCATGTAGGCATGTGCATACATGTAGCTGTGTGTGCATGCATGTGTCTGTGTCTCTCCAAATCTCCCTCTCCTTTCTCTTATAAAGATACCAGTCAATGGATTTAGGGTCCATCTTAATCCAGCCAGATCTCATGTTAGTTTCATCACATCGGCAAAAACCCTGCTTCCAAATGAGGTTTCATTCACAGGTAATGGGATGGGACTTCAATGTATCTTTTGAGGGGATGCAGTTTAACCCACAACACATGCACTTAACAAACAGCAATGAAGAGCATGGACTCCACAGTCACCTTGGTTCAAATCCTGGCTCTAACCCTTACTAGCAAATTATCCAACTTCTTCCAGCCTTCGTTCCTCATTTGGAAGGCCTTAGGCCGGCACCCGGAGCAGTCCAGAAGTTAAACAGGATCATGTGCCATGCAAGCGCATCTCCAGGCATGGAAGTGACCCATTAAGAACACACTGTGGCTTCGCCTTAGGACTGCCACTCAGCCCCGCCACTCTGATTCAAACCTTCCTTCCACACACTGAGAGACCCTGGTTCAAGATGACAGACAGCAAATTGTTATGAAGGGGGTCTAGCTCGTCGCACACGATGTTTAATGTGCACGTTGCCTGGAAATCTCTCTTCTGCCTTCCTTAACCCTCTTCCCCTCCACCAGTGAAAAACCCGCTCTATCCCAGCCTTCAGGCCTTGCCTTCGTTGACATCTCCTCTCCAAGATCTTGCAGGTCACCCTGCTGAGAGTGGTTTAGTGCCACTTATGCTCGGCCCTTCCTACTCCAGGCAACTGCTATGATGGGGACCTTCTCTGGCAACAGGGATTGCTCAATCCACCCAACGGGTAAGCCTAAGGTTGCCCTACAGAATATAGGCCACTCGGTTTAATTTGAATTAACATATATAATGAATACTTGTATTAGCATGCCCCTCATATTGCAAGTATTGTACCAAGGTATGGGCCAAAGTGCCTGGAAGTGAATGTTCTGAGAGCAGTCCTCAACCAACGACAGATGAGATCTGGTGGGTTAAGTACTCCCATTTCTTTGCCCTCTGATGGGGGACAACTCAGAGGTGGCACATTCTACATGGTCTCTCCGAGTTTCCTGGTGAATTCTTCACCCCTTGTCCACTGCAGTCCCTGTTGCCTATTTCACCCTGGGATGACTTTGCTCCCCTTCCCTTTCTCCACCCCCTGGGAAAATGGTCCTGCCTTCCCATCACTATTTTCCACAATGAGCTTGTTCATTTCCCCTGCCCTCCCACCACTATTCTCCACACTGAGCTTGTTTATTTCCCTCAAACCTTTATTACAATGTGTATTACATATGCATATGTGTTTCTGTTTGCTTAGTCTCTCGGTCCCACCAGAGTGAGTTCTAGTACCATGACTGTGCTGTTCTTCAGCACCTAGCACTGGGCTGGCACTCAAGAACATGCTAGATCATGAAGATGAGCAAGATAATGAACAAAAACAAAGCCATCTGTGCCAGCAGAAAGCAAAAGTGGTTTTCAGCTGTGCCGAGCTGCTCTGGACAGAGGCTGGACTGTCCCGACTTGAGTTTGCATCTCTCTTGGCTCACTTCAGAATCTGACCTTGGACTCTGTGCTGTCTTCACCTCAGTTTCCTCATCTGTAAAACGAGGCGGCGAAACTAGATGATTTCTCTCATGTCTTCCGGCTCTAAAATTCTACGACTCTATATTCTAGGCAATAAACTTTATGACTATGAATAAATTAATGAAAATGAATATTTAAATGATGTGCAAACATTCATGCGAGTGCTTTCTTAGACTTTTATGCAGTGGGAGAGTGAGAAATAAAACCGAGATGAAAAGATCAGAAATATCTGCATCAGTGGAAAGCTGGTGTCTTGCTCCCGTTTACCGGGGAAGTTGGTGTAGAAGAGCATTTGTTAAAGAACTCCCAGGATGGGGGAAGGAGAAGGGTCAAAAATAATGCAGGCATCTGGGGACACTGGAAGCCCCGAGCTGGATGGCTATTCCTGGCAACAGTTCTTGGTCCAGGGGATCAGCAAAGGAAATTATGTTCCCCATTTCTCTGGCTCCTAGGGTCTGTCATGAGCCTCAGAAACATTCAGAAGAAAGGTTTGATGCTTCACGTACTTATCAAGATGATCTGTTGCCTGTCCATCAAGTGGAGATCCCTTTTGTTAGGTCAGTAGACACAAAGCAAGAGTCTGTTTGGCATGTCCAGTACTTGAGAAGAAAGCAGAAGCAAATATTAACAGACGAGACCCCCTAACTCCTCATGTTGGTAGGAGGGGCAAACTGGGAAGGAGGGAGACAGAGAGAGATTCTCAGACTGAGCCTGTGCTGTGTTCAGTTCTGGAAATCAGGCATGTCTGGGCATTGGGGTGTGGCTGGGGAGTTTGTTAGGATATTCGCCAAAAAGAATGGAGCTTGGGGACGGTGTCTAGCAGGGTCCTATAAGACAACTCATCATCAAAAAGGAGACGGGCCTGATCTTGACCCAGTTACAAAGCTTCAGTTTATGGGTGGGACTAGGATTTGAATTCAGGATGGAGGCTGTTACGTAAATCTGTTCCCTGTCAGGCCCAGTGGACACACATCTGGGTCCATGGGATAGTGTGGTCTATAAGTCAAAATCAATTGTTCTTTGGATGTTCATCTCTAATATGATGAGCCTAAACACTTGTGTCACTGTGACCTTCTGATCTTTTTCTGTCCTCTTTGCCTAGATATTACTCATACTGATTTGCCTCCAGAATTACCTACTGCCCTTTTTGTAAGAATTTTCTGTCTCTTGACAATTGCAGCTCTTTTTCATTTTTATTTTTTAACTTTCTGGCTTCTATTCCCCCATCGTACTCCTTCAAAAGAGAACATAAGGGCCGGGCGCGGTGGCTCACGCCTGTAGTCCCAGCTACTCGGGAGGCTGAGGTGGAAGAATTGCTTGAACCCAGGAGGCGGAGGTTGCCGTGAGCCGAGATTGCGCCACTTCACTCCAGCCTGGCAACAGAGCAAGACTCTGCCTCAAAAAAAAAGAGAACATAAAGTGGAACCATCATGATCATTCATTACGGAATTTAAAATAATTAGAATACTTGAGTTCTTGATTTCAGTTGGGTCTACATTTTCATTCCTAAATAATACAGAAAACAGTGTCTCCAAGCCAGTAAATGATGAAGCAAAAGACCCCAGAAAAAGGAACTGCTGCAAAAACCAGAAGTCCTGTGAACACACTGGTTGGACTTTCTGCTGTTTTCCAAAACAAAAATTAAACACGACAGAAAAACGATGGAGAAAAAGAAATCTGCAGATACAGTGTCACCTCTGTCCCAGTCTCAGTGCCGGAGCTGCTTATAAATCATGACCCCTTGTTCATACCATAAAGATGCATGAACAAGAGATATCTACCCCTCCCCTCTAGCTTTGTGGAATATTTATATGACTTGGCATTTTTATCCCCTGCCAGTGAGCCTTGGGATACCCTCCTTGAGGGAAAGCATCTTTGACTCTCTGTGGCTGTTAAGGGTACAAATGATCTCTGCTGGTTGATTGCAACTACAACTACTTGCTGAGAACCGTGTGCCAGGGTAGGGAGGGAAGGGGGAAAGTCTGCCATTTCTTGACCATGAAGAAGAATTCAGGCCTTGTGTGAGGCATGTCTTGGTAACTTATTTCTCAAAACAATCCCCGAAGACCAATAACCGTGCTCTCATTTCAATGATGAGGAAACTCACAAAAGTCAACTAACTTGCCCAACACCGAGCTGATAAAAGGCAGAGGTGGGATTCAAACTGGGGATGGGCAGACTCCAGAAACTCCTGCTGCAGCCTCCCTCCCAAAGCAAAACATCCCATTTCTTCTTCAGAATTGTTGAAAGTGGCTCTTCATTTCCCCAGCTACAAGAGAATTGAATGTGAGTCTAACGGCCAGGAAAAGGAAGACAAGACAGACAGAGTGGGCACGGAGTGTGTGCTGGGGGTGGAGGGAAATGACTGCTTCCCTTCCTTCACGTGGGGACAAGAATGACTCGCGGTACAAACCATTAACTCTCTTTGCTAGTCAGAATTGGGTCAGATATTCCAGCAGAGAGAACAGCCTGTTCTCTGCTCCAGCTGTTATCTGAGCTACACAGCTGGGGGCAGGACTCCAACTTGCTCCTTGGGCTCAGAGCTCACGGTTTCTACAGCTCTCCAAGCTACATTTGATGGCCTCTCCCAGCTGGAATGATGGGGGGAGGCTGGCGGGGGCAAGGCGGGGAGAAAAACCTAAGAGGAGAGGAGGTGGAGGGAAAATGGGAGGGGCATTCTTATTTCTAGTGGTGCGACCAATTATCACATGAGTCCAACCTACCTGCCTCGTGGTTGCCAATCAGTGAAAGTTTTCTGACAGATGCTCATGGGTGAGAAGCATTATTTGAAAGAGAGCCCCCAAACAGCCATAGTAGTTGCTGATTAAATGGGGGTCCTGGGTGCAGTGCGGTTGCTATGCTAAAGTCTGAAAACCCAATGATGGGATCACCCACTGCTCAATATCTACCAGGCTAGCAATACATTGAGATTTCCCAGTGTCTCAATCTCTTGTGACAGAATGGGCTGGACTCTTGCTTTGGAGGCTTGGCACTTTCATTTCCGTGCAACTCATGTTTTAAGCTCACACACTACAAAGTTTCTGTTTCTAAACAACCCCAACATGCACCAGGCCAAATCTGGTACTGCTGTAACATGCATGCTCAGGACACCTCTGCTTCCATGCAGGTATCGCTGAGCCTGCCTTAACTGCAGTAGAGAGAAAATGACTCTGATTGCTTCCTATTTATCTGGTGCGGTAGTTCCCAAATTCTAGATTCTTGGTGAAAGCAAGGAGTTGTTATATGAATTTCATAATTTAGAGATAAATAATGAACACCAAACTTGGAGCAAAATACCCCAGTGTTCATTTTATTTAATATTCTCCATTGGTGGAAATAAATTAAAAATGAACAAGGCTTGTTTATGCCTGCCTTACATTGCTCTCCACTTTTGAATAGCAACTGCATATTAATTTGCCAAGATCCCATAAATTATAATTAGCCCGGAGGATTAACAACATAAATCCTTGAATTTAAAACCAACCTGCCCGGCTCTCTCTTCCCTATGCCCTAAAGTAAAAAAGAGCCATAAAACCTATCACCGCTATTTGATCCATTAAACTCCGGAGACATTCTTATTTCAGCTTAGCTAGTGGAGGTAGTCTTTGTTAAATCTTTTTAAAGTTACAGTAGCTCGATAGAAACCTGGGGTCTGAGAGACAAGGCTCTGTGTCAGCTCGCAGCCACAGTGAACACTGCCCAGATGTGGATTACGAGGACAGTGGCCAAAGGGACAAAGGAGTAGGTTTCAGCTTAGTACAGTTTACATAGAGTCCTGGAATTGACCGGACATCAAAAGTGCCCCCTGACTTCATATTGCTCTCATGTATTGTCAAGAGCTCCAGGGTACCCGGAAGACAAACCCAGTGAACACACACATGCTCACAGCACACAGACAACACACACACACACACAGCTTATGGTCTAAGCTTGCATCTGCCAAGTTCACACCAGGCTGATGGGGAGATGAAGGATAATGTTGTCAGATGACCAAGTATTTAGCACAAGACTATGGCAATGAAAAAAAAAATCTTTTTTTTTTTTTTTTTTGGAGACAAGGTCTTGCTCTGTCACTTATGCTGGAGCACAGGGGCATGATCACAGTTCACTGCAGCCTCGACTTCCAGGACTCAAGCCGTCCTCAGGCCTCAGCCTCCCAAGTAGCTAGGATTGCAGGCACATACCACTACACCTAACTATTTATTTATTTAATGATTTGGTTTTAAGGAGCAGAGAGTTTAATAGGCAAGAAGGAAGGGAGAAGGAAGAAGCTCCCCTGTACAGAGACGGGGAGGTCAAAAGCTGAGAGAGGGAACCCCCTATTTTTTTATTTTTTGTAGAGGTGGAGTCTCACCATGTTGCCCTGGCTGGTCTCAAACTCCTGGGCTCAAGCAATCCTCGTGCCTCGGCCTCCCAAAGTGCTAGGATTACAGGCATGAGCCACCATGCCCTACCAAACATGGCAAATTTTAAAGCATTGTTTTTCCTGATGATGAACACAGCCAATCACCCTGAAGTATGAATGGCATGTGAAGTGCCCAGATGGCAGTTCCTCCAGGAAGGCACAGCTCAGCCTGGACAATCCCTCCACCTGCAAACACGCCTGTACCTGCAATCATTCGCTCCCACACCTTTTTCTCTCCTTTGAGTCTACCGCTCCCCTGGAGTGGAGGTCAGGTGAACACCAGAAAAAAGCATGGATATGCGGTTAGCCAACCTCAATATGCAGCTCAGCTGCTTCGAAACCACAGCTCTGGGTACAGCTCTGATGTGTGTGTCAAGAAGGCAGCACAGGCCCCCGCTGATGCTTCTGCTGAGGATCTGATCTTGCTTGTAAGAGGATCTAGTCAAAGCCAGAAAGATGGAGCTAAAATCCATTTGACACTAAGACAGTGGGCTTCCTTGCCACGAACATAATGTCTATGTTATTAATTTAGGTTTTTTCACCACCGATTATAAACCAATAAATGTTCATTGTAGAAAATCCTGATAACAGATAACAGAATCAAGGAGAAAATATATATGTCAACATGCAGGTCTCATTTGGCCCAGATGTTTTTTAATACATGAGCTGAATAGGAATAGAGTCTACACTCAGCCTGAGTCTTTTCACTTAATTTTATTCCATGGCTACTTTAGCATGTCCCCAACTGTTTTTCAAAACCCCCAGTTATGAGATTTCGTCCTATAACTCTAGCATCATCTCTGTCACTAATGTTGGATTATTAGACATTCAGACTACTTTAATTTTTGATTATAATTTTCACGTGGTGCATAAACTTTCATGTAGTACCTAATGATTTCCTTGGGAGAAATGTATAAATCTAGAATTTCTGGGGGAAGGATGTGAACATTTTCAAGAAAAATTTCATTTTTAAACGTGACCTGAAAATGTACATGCTGCCTATTACAAAGGGCGAGGGTGGGGCTTCACTGGAGATCCGCAGAGCGGGATCTGCCCCTCGCAAAGAAAAATCAGGCTGGGAAGTCAGGCTGGTCTTTGGGCCATCCAAAAGATAAAATGTGAAAAGGCAGTCATTTCACACTGTGCTTGGGCAGTACGCCCAATAGACCACGAGTAGATTTCTTTTCTTTTCGTTTTTTATTGAAATAACTGGAGAAAGCAGGACAGCAAGCATGAGAACAAAAACAACAAATAAAAAGTCATTTCGGGCTGGCCGTGGTGACTCATGCCTGTCATCCCAGCACTTTGGGAGGCTGAGAAGGGCGGATCGCTTCAGCTCAAGAGTTCAAGACCAGCTTGGGCAACACAGTAAGATTCTGCCTCTCCAAAAAGTTAAAGGCCGGGCGTGGTGGGTCATGCCTGTAATCCGGGCACTTTGGGAGGCCGAGGCAGGTGGATCATCTGAGGTCAATAGTCCAAGACCAGCCTGACTGACATGATAAAACCCCATCTCTACTAAAAATACAAAAATTAGTGGGTGTGGTGAGGGGGCACCTATAATCCCAACTACTTGAGGCAGGAGGATAGCTTGAACCCAGGGGGCAGATGTCACAGTGAGCCAAGATCGTGCCACTGCACTTCAGCCTGGGCAAAAGAGCGAGACTCCATCTCAAAAAAAGAAAAAAAAGTGAAAAAAAATTATCTGGGTATGGTGGCACACGACTGTAGTCCAAGTTACCCAGGAGGCTGAGGCCAGAGAGTCACTTGAGGCTGGAGAGTTGCTTGAGCCCAGGAGTTTGAGGTCACAGTGGAGCTCTGATCATGCCACTGCATTCCAACCTGGGTGACAGAGCCAGACCTTGTCTCCAAAAAAAAAAAATTTTTTTTAAAGAAAGGGTCATTTTAGGGTCATGAACTTCTTGAAAATCTGATAGGTGTGCTTTCCCCAAATATGCACTCATACTCCAAATGTTGCTTATTTTATTTCAGGGACTGTAAAGTTTCCCCAGCTTCATCCCAGAATCCCTCGATCTTGATTCAGTCGGTAGAATTTAGAGGTGATGAGGGATTATGCCATGAAAAGTTGGTGAGTGTGAGCACAAGATTCTGAATTCCAAAGCTTCTTTCACCTGAACTTACTGGGCACAGGTGAAAGTGTTGAAGTCTTGGGTCAAAAATTCAAACTGTGCTCCCCTAGTAAGTATGACAACAGATGAAGTTGATTTAAGGGAGTGGGCATCAAACTTCAGCGGGCACTGAAGTCCCTTGGAAGGCTGGTTGAAATACAGATTGCTGGGCCCTGCCCCCAGATGCAGCCGGTCCGGGAGTAGCCTAAGAATTTCCATTTCTAAGATTCCCAGGTGATTCTGATGCTGCTGGTACAGCAACTTGGCTTTGAACTTATTACTGAAAACCATAAAATGGGATATCATGGAATCACTGAAAATGATGTAAAATAATATTTACTGGTTTAGAAAGATATTCTGACCCAGTGCAGTGGCTCATGCCTGTCATTCCAGCACTTCAGGAGGCCAAGAAGGGCAGATCACTTGAGTCCAGGAGTTCGAGACCAGCTTAGGTAACATGGTGAAACCCCGTTTCTACTAAAAATCCCAAAAAAACAAATTTATCTGGGGTTAGTGGTGCCTGCCTGTAGTCTCAGGTACTTGGGAGGATGAGCTGGGAGGACTGCTCGTGCCCAGGAGGCAGAGGTTGCAGTACCACACTCCAGCCTCGGTGACAGAATCGGACCCTGTCTCAAAAAAAAAAAAAAAAAAAAAAAAAAAGACATTCACGGTATTCTATAAACAAAAGAAAGCAGATTATATAGGATTGTGTACAAAATCATTGTTTCTGTGACTTTTTAAATTAAAGACATAATAGCTATATATGCATTTCTAGAAATATCTAAATATACAGATTGCTATAGTGTAGATATAAATGTGGATGTTGGTTTGGGCGCGGACGTGGACGTGAATAAGGGAATGCGTACAGGTAAGGATGTGAATATGTGCATGGGGTGAATATGGAGTTGGTGCCCTTTTCTCTGCGTTTTGAGATGATGACTGTTCTGTTTTTGTGATTTTTTCTCATCTATATTTTCTACCCTTTCTACACTGAACAGAAATTGTTTTCATTATCAGAAAATAACAAAGTTCCTTTGAATGGTTCAAAACAACAGCAGACTGCTGTTACTGAGGACTCGTGACTGTCACCATTCAGGGGTGCCTGTTCTGTTCCTGTTGGTAGCTCGCAGAGAGGCACTGGGCTATGGGATCCACCCAATGACCCCACACCCATAGCCCGGGAGGGGCTGCATCCCTGTGCTGGTTCCAGTCTGTCATACCACCTTTCCCACCTTTGTGAACTGAAAACTCTAGACCCAGCCCCGTGCTGACCGGAGACTGCCTTCCTATCTCATGAGGACACTGGGGCGGTGGACGGGTGCAGCCTCCCCTGAACCCCAGTGACCTGCTTTGCTCCTGGGTAATTAGTCAGCCGCAGGTTCTATGATGGGGCCTCCTCTGACCGCTGTCTGTTGAGGTTTGGACAGCTTTGGTCAAGTGGGGATTGCAATTACATGCAGTATTTGAACATCCTGAAATCTCTTAATGAATTGCCAGCATGCACTCTTGGCATTTTTTTTTGTAGGACCCCAAATGGCTGAGAACGCCTCATGGTGGGGCTCAGCATTTGTTTTCACGGATCAGCAGGGGAATGGGGATTAAAAATCATGACCTGCATTTTTAAATGTAAGTAGACATATATGCACATGGCCACATACATATGTACATCTACCTGCATGAACTCTTACATGCGTGAATATTTGTGTATCAATATTTAACTGTACATAATTTGATGTCAAGTGGTCAACTAACATTTCTTGGAAATTACTGATCTATTGTAGGGCTGTAGGGCCCCACAGGGTCATGGGGTGTCCCTTATGCTGTTCTGAGGTACAGGATCTCAGAAGTAAAGAGACAGGACACTGAAGAACTGGTGAAGAGCATCTGGACTCGGGGGACCACGTCACCTGTGAGCGGAGATCAGCAAGAGCCCCAAATGCCCAGAAGCGTCTGAATTTATTAGGTACAAGCAGGGGGCAGGGTCGTGAGTGAGGTCATCATCTATAGGCTTAGTAATAGGGCATACATAATCATGTGAGTCACAAGGGAGGGGACCACCCCATTATGTTACCTGGGCAGAGGGGTGGGCTATGCACAGTAGGGGGCCGTGCCATGCGCAGAAGTAGAGGGTCGTGTATAGAAAAGGCGTCCACCCCCATTAGGTCACCAAAGCAAGGAGGTGGGCTGTGTGCAACACTTCTTATCTGGGGGCTGGTTCTAAGGACCTACTTTCTTAATTCATTATAGCAATGAATAATGCTCCAATGCAGTGGGAGCTGACAGACTTGTGCTCTTCTCTTAAGATATTTATGGGAGGATGATTTGAGCTAGCATAAAAGCGAAAAAAGACTGACAGGGTGTACAACTGCTGTGACTGGTCACACCAGAGGGGTTCTTCTCCCTCGGTTACTTCCAGAATCTCAGGCCTGAGGCCTACTTTCCACAGGAACTGGATGCAAGGTACTACAACTCCTTTATCAGGAGGAGAGGCTCTTGCTCCAAGCCTGCCATACAGCTTATGCCGTTTCAGGCAGGGACGCCGCCGCCTGGGTCTTTGGTTCTTGTCCTGGTCTGGCCGTTTTCCCATGTACTGCTTCTGTTCTGTGACTACTCTAGGCATTCCTCCTACTACAAACTACTATATGTCTATATAGAAGGATTCTATAAATCAGCACTAAATGTGTCAGTACAGCTCCGACTACAATACCTATATGATTATATAGAAAGATTATATAGAACTAAGTATGCTAGATATAACATTAAGTATGATTATATAAGCTAGATATATGTAAGCAGTAAGTTATACTTCAGGCACTAAATCTATAAACTAATATATGATTATAGATAAAGGATTATATAAAGGAAATAGCTGAGTAATAACACTATAAACTAAGATATTCTTCAGGCACTAATTGTGCCTGGGGTCTGGACAGTTCTCCTTCCTCAGTGCCCATGGAGGGTGTTACCCACAATCTATCCTTCCTATACATTGGCATTAAAACATTATTTGTTTTACAAATATGACAGATGGATGAACGGATAAATAGATGGTAGTCATTATAGCAAAACGTTAATGGTAGTTCGCTGTAAAACTCTTTCAACTTTGATGTATGCTTATAAGTTTTCATTTTCATTTTGAGGGAAAATGATTTATCTTATGAAATAGTGATAGCAGATGATAATTAATGTTTTACCAAAAAATTATTAATGTCCTTACACACCAGCATAAGACACAGGTAATCCTAAGCTACGTCATTTTTTTTTTAATCTTAGGATGTTTCAAGGTTTCAAAACCATCGCTTTAGAGTAGTTCCCTATTTGTGGGCTTGTGACTCTTTTTGATTCTAGCTTTAGAGCCTCCCAGGTCTGAAGTAAAAAAATTGTTGATTGTCTTAGGCAAGGTCCTCAGAAACAACCTCCCCCCCGCCAAAAAAAGGGTACCGCCTTTGCTCAGGATAGGTTACTGACTCTAGTGCATAAATCTCCCCATTCCTGGACTTCTCTCTTCAAATTTCACACATCATTTTCAATTAAGGAGCTCTCTGCCTGAAGGACAGAGCCACCTGGTTTGTCCGACAAAGTGTGTCTACAGGCAGATGTGGAGAAACGTGCATGATGGCATGAGATGCCTTTGCCCGGGCAGGAGCCCCAGTTTGCGGCTCTCCTTACCATCCTTGAGGACTCAGAAACCGAATGCCTTGAATGGACTTAATTGTTTAAGTAACAATCTAGGATTAACAATGATGTTTCAAACCCTTTATGAATAGCTAATATGTATGGACTGGATAGGTCATTGTAAATGTTACTGGATTTGTTCAGACCTTAAAAATTAACTCCGTTAATCAAGTCAAACTACAGATTGAGTCAGATAGTACAGAATCAACTATCTGGCTGTCACTCATTTCGCCATGTTCCATAATGAAACGGGTGTTCTCTAGCTAAAGGTTCCCAGTGGGGGCCTCAGGAACAAGGGAAGAGGGCGCAAAATCCAAGGAAGGAGTGAACCCCTGTGGTTGTCCTGGAGCCTCTCGATATTTCCCACTAATGCGTTTGCTTTGGGACAGACAGACTAAGCATTTTTCCTTACTGAGGATTTCAGCTGCTGGATTCCCCTAAAGGTACTTTAATACCTGTGCTGGGAGGAGAACAGTCACTTCATACCGAAATTAAATACATAAATTAATAGATGCCTCTTCAGAAAACCTTTCAAACAGGGAGTCCAGCTGCTTCGGCAACACTGCGGTCAATAGGTCAAGGCTTGGCTAATGGCTAGGGGGAGGCAGAGGAGGGATTAAAACGGGTGGACAGACTTAGCAGAGATCAACAAATATGCCCAGACTCAACCACTTAGGTGAATATTTGCCTTTGCCAGAGGGTTATGCTGAGAACTTGCCCAAAGCAAGAAGCAAATGGAAACCAGGGGCAGAGAAGAGGGAGGAAGAGGATAAGGAGAAAGGAGAAAAGGAGGAGGAGAAGGAAGAAGAAAAGGAGGAGGAGGAAGAGAAGGAAGATGAGGAGGAAGAGGACACAGACGAGGAGCCGCTGGCCAGGGTTACATGCGCGTGCCCAAGTACACAGGACATCCTGCCCTTCACCTGTCCTCTTCAAAGACCAGAAAAGAATGTCACTCTCAAGTTCTGCCTTCGGCAGGAGTGAGCTAAAAAGGGTCTTTAGGTGTTTGATGAAACAAAAAAAAAATTTAAGCATATACCCTTTAGCTTCAAAACCTCCGAGATAGGATTGTGTCCAGAAGACTTGAAATCTTTATGGAGTGGCTATCATACGCCTGGGTCTTTCCTAGGTAGGCACAGTTTCTTATTTAATGAGATCATTTTCAAACTCTTCACAACTCTTCTACCCATTTGCTATGTAGTGCGCTTCAAAGTATGATTTCCTTCAAAGAAGGGTTTCAGCAACTTTTAACAATCTTGAAAAGCATGATGTTCAGTAAATGCGACAGAGAGCAGGCATTCTCTCACATTTCATGTCCCCAGTGGCTCCTAATAGTATATCTAGGACACACCAGCTAAATAATACTCCAAACATTCACAATAGTTTTCAAATGGAAGGAGACATTGCCTGTGGATAAACACCCTCCTAGTGGATCATGAGGTCGGGAGTTCAAGACCAGCCTGGCCAAGATTGTGAAACCCCGTCTCTACTAAAAATACAAAAATTACCTGGGCATGGTGGTGGTGCCTGTAATCCCAGCTACTCAGGAGGCTGAGGCAGAGATTTGCTTGAACCCAGGAGCGGAGGTTGCAGTGAGCCGAGATTGCGCCACTGCACTCCAGCCTGGGCAAAGAGCAAGACTCTGTCTCAAAAAAAACAAAACAACCAGTCAAACAAAACCCACCCTCCTAGTTTGCCCATTTAACAGATGAGGCAGCTGAGTCCTAGAGTCAAAACCTCGTGTCCACAGTCACAGACGCTGAATAAATAACTGAACTGAGCAGACGGCGGGCTTTTAATTTTACGTCTATAGGCAAATTATTTTTCAGAAGGAATTAAGAAGAGACATTCAGATGGCATTTGTCATTGATTTCCTCAAAAAATGTAACCACTCCAGTACATTGTTTTGCTTCCCACCAACGCCCCACCCACCTTTGGTCTTCATCTGCTGGGAGGAAGAGGATGGTGCAGCTTGAGTCAGCTGTCAACTCCAGGTAACTCCTTCAGAATTGTGTAGCTCGGATCGCAAAGCTCCCTGAGTGTTTCACGTCTGAAAGTCTTCCATTCTCTCCAAAATGCTGTACTTCTTGAAAACCACAGCCATAAAACATGTTTCTCTTATGTACCTCCTACCTCTAGAAAAAACTATTTAGAAAGTAGATGTGAAAGCAGAAATTACTAGCCTTTTCTTAAGGGCAACTAATACAGAGAAGGAGAGAGAGAATGAGAAATGATCCCAGGTAATTCCCTTTGGAAAGTTTCAATCTGTTGCATTTTCTGGAAAGTACTGAGCGTTCTGTGGACATGTATTTCAGAGGATTACTTCCTGCACTTGGTTGAATGAAAAGATTCACCAGGGATGCCAGATCAGAACTCCCAGGCCACACTCTAGGTCCACTTAAACTCATTTCCTCAGGCTAGGATATGGGAGTGGGCATTTTTGAAAGAATCGCCGCCAAACGATCTTTGTCATAAAGTAATTTTGGGGAATCTACCCAATTCTCATCTATTTGTAAATTTGGAGAATGTATCAAATTCCACCTTACCTGACACACTAAATCCTTTTACAACCTGAGAACGATCTTGTATTAGCAGAGAGACCCAGCAGAGTTGCTGGATTAAGAAGGATGCGTAAACAGAATCAAGCTCATTTCAAAACATTCCACTGTCATACCAGCTGTGACTACGTTCGAGTACAAACCTTTCTGAAACGTCTCCAGAATCTCTCTTTGCATGGGGCCCTTTCAAATGAGGCCAATTTCTGGAGACTTTTCCCCATTTATCTTTCCGGTACAGAATACAAAATAAAGGACACCGTTTCTGAGTGGTGGTTTTGGAAGGATAGCTTCTGTAAACGGTCTTTGCTGAACTCCCGTCCTGGGTCCTGGGTTCCCTCACTCTCATTCCTCCCTTCACACCCCTCCTTCCCACCACAAGACCTTTCTACGGGTGCCAAGTTTACCGAAGACATTATGCCTAACCCCTATGGAGAAAACCCCATTGGGTGCAACACACAAATGGAGCTACGTCTTGCCAGTGGAGGTCTTGTTAATACATTCCACTGCCCTCTGCTCTAAAAGGGAGATCTCGTGTGCTCCACAGGGAGACTGGAAAATGCATTGTAGGTTCCAAAGGGAAGAAGGCCTATTTCTGCAAGCCCAGCCCCAGTCCCTGAATTATTTTAATTGCAGCCTGGTGATGCCAAGGTGCCGAAGCACCCCCTTAGGCTGAGTGCTTAGCTAGGAGGTACTGAATTAAACTGTCAGAACATGCAGAAAAATTGCAACGTGGCCTGTCAACAACATTTGTTAAGAGACACGGGTGAGGCTGGTGACTTGTATAGGAAAAGAGCTGTCTGTGCAAAGCCATCAAAGCACAGCCTGGAACTAATGGGGTATTCAGAGGTCTTGTTCTACTTCATTGGTTAAAGCCAACACAAGCCTGTAAGATTTGGGCCCGTTTGCTGTTTATTACTGTGGTAATAAAGGCCACTTAAAGATACAAACCCATCTTGTATTGGCTTAAACCCACCGCTGCTTTTTTAAATCGGATCAAAAAAAGTCTCATTTTTCAGGCTTTTAAAAACAATCTCCGTTTTTAGGAACAAAAATCGAGAAAAATGAAGACATCGTATCAAGAGGGGACATAGTAATCCTGATCTCATTTATCTTTGGTGGATATCTTTTTGTTAGTAAATATCTTTTCATCAGAAGTCTCATATTGGAGATTTGTACCCTGGGATGGTCAGTTTTGTTTGACCTCATGGCTAGGCTATAGTTCCCAGTTACCCAATCAAACATGAATCAAGGTGTTACTGGGACAGTATTTTGTAGATGTGATGAAAGCCCCTATTCAGGTGACTTTAAGGAAGGGAGATTATTTTAGATGATCTGGGTGGGACTGAGTCAATCATTTGGAAGATTTTAAGAGAAGAACCTTTTCTTTCCCTGAAGAAGAAGAATTCCTTGCCTGTGGACAGCAGCTTTGCTGTCAAGAGTTCCAGCCTGCCTCTCTCGACTGCCCACAGTACGGATTTCAGACTTGCCTCGGCAACCCTACCATTGCATAAGCCAATTCCTTGCAATAAATTGTTATTATATATCGTCCACTCACGCTGTTGCTCTGATTTAACCCTGACTGATCCGTAACCTTATTTTAGTGCCTCGTCTCTCATACTTTAAATATCTTTTCATCAGAAGTCGCACGTTGGAGATTTGTACACTGCAAAAATTCATGCTCTTTTTGGCCCATATCTATGTATTTGGAGCAATATGTTACAAATGGAGATAAACTGAATTAGTTGCCAATATTTAAAACTCCTAAAGATTTCTCTCTCTCTCTCTCACACACACACACACACACACACACACACACACACACGATCTGCATTTCTAGTTTCTCTTAGAAGAGAAAGGTCAAATTAAAGAACCTGGCGAGCATAGTTCTGTATCTCCATATGACAACAGTCAGCTAGAATGGAAAGTGGCTTCCTCTTTCAACAGAGCGTGTGCTCTGCAGTTCACCACAGACTCCACCACTCCTTAATGTCGCCCCAGCAGTAAGGCTAACTGTCACAGGCCCTTACATTGCTTTTCTTTTTGTAAAGAGAAATGTAAAAGATACATTGATTGTACTCACTGTACTCACTATGGTTCGGATATGGTTTGTTTGTCCCCACCAAATCTCCTGTTGAAATTTGATCTCTTGTGTAAAGAGGTTGGGAGGTGGGGCCTTTTGGGAGGTGTCTGGGTCACAGGGATGGATCCCTCATGAATGGCTTCAAGCCATCTTCATGGTAGTGAGTGAGTTCTCCTCTACGGGTTCCCATGGGAGCTGGTGGTTTAAAAGAACCTGGCACTTCCCCTCTCCTGCTTCCTCTCTCCCACTGTGATCTCTCCACACACAGGCTTTGCCTTGCTCCATGAGTGGAAGCAGCCTGAGGCCCTACCCAGATGCTTAATCTTGAACTTTCCAGGTATCAGAATTGTGAGCCAAATAAACTTCTTTTCGTTATAAGTTACTCAGTCTCGGGTATTTGATTATAGCAGCACAAAATGGACTAAAACTATACCCTTTCTTCTATCAAAAGTAGAAATTTTAAAAGATATATGGAGGAGGCCACGTTTTGCAAGGAAAAAAAGGAAAACCTACATTTTTCTTTGCAGAAATGAAGACCATTTCTATGCATTCAATTTTCCAACAAACTGTATCTGGGTTATTACCTGCCTCTACTCATTTACGGTGACCTTCCCAGTAGACACGTATTGTTTGCAATTCCTTCTTACACCGTGCACATTTTAGGAGAATTTCACTACGAAACCATTCATTTTACTCTTTAACAAAAGAAAACCCTAAGGTGACTGCAAGGGAAGTTTCCTCAACACACGGGGACACTGTGATAATTGCTTTTGGAGAAATTCATTGAAATGCAACCATCGGTACCAGGGAAGGGGTGAAGAAGATTCCAATGACCTTCTTTTCTTTCCAGAGAATTCTTAATATGCATTCCTTTGCCCATGGTGATCCCTGATGTGTTAGTTAATGGGCTTTCTTCTGCTGGTTAAGAAGCAGAAATGCATTCTAGGAGAAAATGCCACACGCTGGGAGTCACGTGTCTATGTTCAATCTCCACTCTCTGTTTCAGACACTGAGACTCAGTTTCCCCCTCTATCAAATAAGAGGAGTCCCCAGATGTGACTTTACCTCAGTTTGGAACTTCTGGATTCAATCTGCAGTCAAACGAATGTCTCTCTGTATGGCAAGTCCTAGGCATCTGTGTGTTTTTAAAGCCCCCAGGTGATTCTGATGAGCACACAGGTTTGAAATTTGCTGGACTAGAGAGTGTCTCAAGTTTCTTCTTGCTCAAAAACTTGACGTACGTAGGAATCAAATTCTGCAGGCGCCTCTCTAGATACTGGACAGGCAATGTTCCAGACGTATTAATGCTTTCAGGCCACTAGGATACGGTTTTAAAGACTTGAAGCATTGCCACACTGCCTTGGTCACCCGGTAGGACCTGACTTATCATTGTGCCTGTAATATATGTTGCCTGGTGGTTTGGAACTTCACGTGAAGTTCAGATGCGAGGCAAGATGCAATGGTCAAAATCATTAGATCTGAACTGTGGTCAACAGGCAAAAGGCTTGAATCTCCTCAGTTCCCCCTCTCAGCCCTGCTACTCTCTTATGCCCTGTACCAACCTGATCACCTTCCCTAAATAAGACAGAGTATCCCTTATCCTCCAAAGATCATTTGGGAACAGAATGAAATTGCACAGCTTTCACCCCTAGCACACAAACCTAACCCCCTTTGGAGTCCATTGCTGAATGTCATCATCCTCAGAACCTGAGGGGCTCTCTCTGGTTCTCAGTGGGGGAAGGTTCTGGTTTTTCCTAATATAAACAAAAGGTGTTAGCAAGCACGTGTGGCATATGACAGGGCCACGGTGCCACCACGAGCAAAATATGGATTTTGCTTGTGTAATGTGTGACTATTAGATCACAGTGTTGGTTGCAATAAATTATCACTTTCAGTTCCTGCTAATTGCTAGAATCTTCTGCCATGGGCTGCAGTAATGTGGGCCAAAAAAAAAAGTTTTGGAGCCAGATACAAACATGTATCCTGCTGGATGGTGAATGGGGTCTCGGACCTTGAATAAATGCCTAAGGAAATAGCTAGGTATGAGGGCCTGGAAATCAAAGACGTCATTATGCAATTATTGAGAAAAGCAGGCTCTTTACAAAAGAGAATTCTGACTTCTCTGTGAATCCACTGACCCAGAGCAGCCTCCACCCTACATATATTCCTGTCTGTAACGAGTACCTCCAGGGTATGACCGAAGCAAGTAAGGTAACGTGTTGAAATTAAAAAAAAAAAATCCAACCTAACCCTTTAAATGAAGAGATCCTTCTATGCCTTCTGTACCACAGAAAGTTGCAAAACCCTCAAATGACAGCAGGCCCCGTTCCAGGCTTCTTCCTGGCCCCCTCCCCAATATGCCCCCAGATGTCCCCACCCACCATGACCCTTTCTCCTCCCCAGAGTATAGAGGATCTGGTGAAATCTTATGCGCATAAACCTCCGCTTCACACTCCTTCTTATTCTGTGAGGGTCAATTTTTGTCTTAAGATCAAAAATGCATTAAGCACCTATGAGGTTCCTGGTGATGGGGATGCTGCCATAAATGAAGCAGGTGAAATACCTGCCCTTCTGGAGCCGGCATTCTAAGAAGCGGGGAGAAAGCAAAACGGTAAGTAACTGGAAGGTGTGCTTTCATTGGTGGCCATGATGACATGGACAGAAATAAAGCAAGTGAGGGGCTCAGAGGTGCTGCTGGGGAGGGAGAAAGGGAGAAGGAAGGCTGCTGTTTTAAAGATGGTATCTAGAGAAGGCTTCCCCTGAAGGTCACAGAGAAAGGACAGGCCAGTCCTGTGGCTGTGAAAGGGTACTCGGAGTGGGATAATCCAAAGAGAAGGGGCGTGGGTCTCATTCCTTTGGACAGAAGGGAGGCTGGCACAGCTGGAACAGAGTGAGCAGGGGGAAGAGCCTGGGCAGGAAGAACAGAGCCCGCGGGGGAAGGGAGAGCATGCAGGACCCCATGGCCAGCTTAAGACTGTGGCTCCCACTCCGAGTAACACGGGATGCCTTTGGAAAGTTATAAGCAGGAGAAAGAGGTGATCTAACATATTTCAAAGGAGATTCTGGTTATCTGTGGAGAAAGAACTGAACGGGCCCCAGGGTGGCTGGGTGCCAGGAGGCCCTTAATAAAAAGGACTGTGGCCAGACTTGGTGGCTCACGCCTGTAACCCCAGCACTTTGAAAGGCCGAGGTGGGCAGATCACTTGAGGTCAGGAGTTTGAGACCAGCCTAGGCAACATGGTGAAACCAAAATACAGAAACCAAAATACAGAATAACAAAAAACTTATCTGGGCGTGGCAGCGCTTGCCTGTAGTCCCAGCTACTAGGGAGGCTGAGGTGGGAGAATCACTCGAACCTGGGAGGCAGAGGTTGCAGTGAGCTGACATCGTGCCACTGCACTCTATCCTGACTGACAGAGCAAGACTCTGTCTCAAAAAAAAAAAAGAGAGAGAGAGAACTGAGCAGTGATCCAGGCAGGAGGCGAGGGTGGCAGGGAGGGCTGAGCAGGGATGAAGGCAGCTTTCCGAGGTCGGCATTCCTGCTTGTGAGGCTTGTCTCTTTCTCCTCTCACATGTAAACTCCGTTGAGAAGCATCTCAGTCCCTGGCACACAGAACACATGTAACAAATAATGGTTCAATTCTGAAAAACCTGCCAGGTAAGAGTCTACTCATGTCCCAAGAAGATGGACGTCTGCTAGATGCGTGATAATTAAATCTGGCTCTATTTGTTTTATTCATACAATTTCAGCTCCCCCCACACCCCCATCCCCTGCACCTTATGGCTCCTTATTTGAAGAGGACAGTCTGACTGATGGACCAGGACAGGCGCCAGAAGCCCTCCGTCTGCCCCCAGCTCTCCCACTGCCTGAGTCTCTGACCTTCCACCTGCCATTCATTTTATCTGTGCCTCAATTTCTCCATTCTGAAAATAAGAATAATTCTGCTGAGGGACCGTTGTGAGGATTAATGAGGTAATAAGGCGATGCAGTTTGAGTTCCTCTAAGAAATGGCTATAAAAGCAGCGTCCATTTTTCCAACTCTTCTGTCCTCTCTGGCTAAGTAAAACTGCCAGAGGGAGAAAGTCCCGTTGGGGTAGAAAGGAAAACAGGTGGACAAAGACAGCAGCCCTTTCTCAGCAAAAAATTCCCTTAGATACATTCTAAGGCATTGGGAAGTCTCTTAGAGAAACCTCCTTTACAATAGAAAGGGGCCAGGGCAGAGAACGTCCCAGGAAATTGTGAGGATTATTTTGCCTCAATTTGGGGACCAGAAATCACCTCGAAGGGACTTAGAAATAAGCCAGAAGCATGTCACCCTTCCTGTGTGCCCAAAGAATTCAGAAGCTGACAAGGCGATCTGACAAATCCCCTCCGCAGTGAAGTGAAAAAATTGCCCACAAGGCCAGTCTGCTTTGGGCTGATGATACTCCGGGGTACACACAGTGGAAACCTGTTGGATCAATAAATATTGGGCTCCTTTTAATGAAAGAAACACTAACATTCTCGTCTCATTTCCTCCCTCCTGTCTCTTTAAGATTCCTTTAAATGGGAGGTTGTTATTCCTCCTTTCAGGTGTATCTTCAGATGGTCACTAAGTTCCTACATTTATCTTTGTACATATTTTATACCAAAACTTCTGGAAAATGTTAAAACAAAAACAGGCCGGGCACAGTGGCTCAAGCCTGTAACCCCAGCACTTTGGGAGGCCGAAGTGGGCGGATCATGAAGTCAGGAGATCGAGACCATCCTGGTCAACATGGTGAAACCCCGTCTCTACTAAATATACAAAAAATTAGCCGGGCGTGGTGGCACGTGCCTGTAGTCCCAGCTACTCAGGAGGCTGAGGCAGGAGAATCGCTTGAACCCCGGAGGGGGAGGCTGTGGTCAGCCGAGATCATGCCACTGGTCTCCAGCCTGGGTGACAGAGCAAGACTCTGTCTCAATAAACAAACACGCCAACAAAAATAGACCTAAGACGGGATTTTGAGAGGGATACTCTGATGCAGCGTGTTGTTGCTTCTTGTTGTTATTTGCTTTCTAGGACTCAGGACATGCAGATCAGAGAACTGGCAAAAGTGATCATGAAATATCAGCCCACGGCGAACTTTCGCAAGCAACCCTACTAGCAAAGTTGTTTGTAAATAAGGAAATGTATTTCTGCATTCACAGGACCAAGGAGTGAGGAGATTCGGTGAGTTATAGGTGGGCAATTGATCTGGCTATATTATGCCACTACTTCTGAGTGACCCCATGGGCACTCACTCATTCACTCATGCATTCATTCATTCCGGAGCATTTGTGGAAGTGGTATATATATAACATGGTACTCAGTGCTAGAAGGCTCTGGGCTTCCTCCCTTTTCTCTCTTGGAACAGGGAGAGAGCGAGAAGGTGGCCAGGAAGCTGTGGTGAGGCTTGCTGTGGGCTGAGTCACCCGGTTCCCCTTTTCCCTTTTTACTTCGGGCCTGTCGCTCTCTGTCGAAGGGCAGGGGGAGGGGAAGCAAGAAAGAAAACTGTCAAGGGTTGAAGAAGAGGAGCAAGTTTAACTAATACCTGATTATCCTTTTGATGTTCATTCAAGTTACCAAAAAGGCTGAAGCTCTGCCTGTGCCTCGGCAGGAAGCGTGCGGTAAAAGTGAGGTCACGATGTTTGTTGTGGGTGTCAATGGGCCACGCTGCACCGGGCACTGGAGGCCTGCTGGGAAGGTGAGCTGGGCCTACTGCCTGCTGCGGGTGGCGGCTGAGCTGCTGCGACTGTAAAATGACCCTTTTCCTTTAAAAACAAATCATCCTATATATTGTAAGCAAAATTTTTATGCAAATGGAGATTCTATCTAAATTAAACAGAAAAATATTGGGTCAGAGTAAGCCACTGGACATTTCTTTTTGATCTCATATTTGAAAGGACTCATTTTTTAAAATGAGAAAATTAGAAAAAAAAAAAAAAAAAAAAACAATTCACACTCTCATCCCCTACAAGCAACTAGTGTCAATATCAATAGACTGGTATTGGCCCGGGCACGGTGGCTCACACCTGTAATCCCAACACTTTGGGAGGCCGAGGTGGGTGGATCACGTGAGGTCAGGAGTTCAAGACCAGCCTGGTCAACATGGTGAAACCTCATGTCTACTAAATATAAAAAATTAGCCAGGCGTGCTGGTCGGCGCCTGTGATCTCAGCTACTTGGGAGGCCAAGGCAGGAGAATTGCTTGAACTCGGGCCGGGCGCAGTGGCTCACGCCTGTAATCCCAGCACTTGGGAGGCCAAGGCGGGTGGATCACGAGGTCAACATGGTGAAACCCCGTCTCTACTAAAAATACAAAAAATTAGCTGGGCATGGTGGTGCATGCCTGTAGTCCCAGCTACTCAGGAGGCTGAGGCAGGAGAATTGCCTGAACCCAGGAGGCGGAGGTTGTGGTGAGCCGAAATCGCGCCATTGCACTCCAGCCTGGGTAACAAGAGCGAAACTCCGTCTCAAAAAAAAAAAAAGAACTGCTTGAACTCAGGAGGCGGAGGTTGCAGTGAGCTGAGATTGTGCCATTGTACTGCAGCCTGGGCAACAAGAGTGAAAACTTTGTCTCAAAAAAAAAAAATAGATTGATATTTAGCATTTTTGTGTGTCATTCCCTTCCAAAATCTGCCTCTCTCCCCACGTCCTCCCAGCCACACCATGACATTCATTTTGTTTTTCTGATAGAGGCAAACACCTAATTTTTGCCCATCTTTTTCCCTTTAGAAGTGTCACTCCTTTCATTGACGTAGACTTGCCTATGGAATGGCTATGTCACAGTCATGTAACCACTATCTCAGCATCCTTCTTCACAGCAATTGAATAGCTAGGTATAAAGTATTACATTGGTGCAAAAGTAATTGCGATTTTTGGTGTTGCATGTAACAGGGAAAACTGCAGTTACTTTTGCACCAACCTCACTAGAAACTGGCATTCGAGATTACAGATTTAAAGTCACACATCCATCAGCGAAAATGGGGGCTTATTTGGTTGAACCCCAAACTCCATTCCTGAGGGGCCAGGGGTTTGTGAGGGCTGCAGGGCCTGAGTGAGACAGGTGTGAGGATGCCCCAGCATTTAGGAAGAGCCAGAGAACAATATGTTCTAAATAACATTCACATTAATTCCAGAGAGATCTCCAGAACCCCTCGTTTTCGTGTCCAGTCCTGGGGAAATTATGTCCCTGAAAGGTACATAAATCTGTCTCCGTTTCCATCACAATTCATTCCCTGCAAACCAGTTTTACTAGAAAAAAGGCATCACCAGATTGACTTAGATCAGCCTAAAGACCAAAACAGGACTGCAGCCGCCGCCCTCTTCCCTGAACTGCAGCCGGAACTCAGAGAACCAGTTCCAGGGGCAAGAGCTGGACTCCCGGAAGACATATAGGGTCAATCTGGTGATGAGATTTTGATGAGCAGGGGTGCACATCCATGATGAACCAATCACGTTGGAACAACGAACTGATACCGCCTCTGGCTTTATTAATGTTAAAGACCACAGGCTGGGCGGCTGCCGTTCTACTGCCCTGCTTTCAAGCCAACCAGCACGATTGATTCCTAGCTCCCAAAGGCTTCCTCTCCGTTATCTCTTTAGGTTTTAATATTGTTAAAGTCTTAATAATCGGTAGACTAAACACACATGTAATGAATCCTATTAGTCATAAATGGCTCCCTGTACCCAAGAAAATGAAGGAGGAAACCCTCTCTTGCACACAGTCAAACTTCCCTAATTCAGACAACCTGAAAGCAAGGCTGATTTGAACGATGCATTTCTTTAAAACAAAGAGATGCGGTCAGTTGTGTGCAGAAACCCCCTTCAGAAAACAACTTTTTTTTTAGCTAGCAAAGTCCTTAGGGGAGCTGTTTAAACGAAGAGGTAAGAAAATCCTGGAGTAAGTAGGAGCTTTTTTTTTTTGAAACAGGGTCTCACTCTCTTGCCCAAGCTGGAGTGCAGTGACACTAACTCAGCTCACTGCAACCTCCGCCTCCCGGGTTCAAGCAGTTCTCCTGCCTCAGCCTCCCAAGTAGCTGGGATTACAGGCACTCACCACCACACCTGGCTAATTTTTGTAGTTTTAGTAGAGATGGGGTTTCACCATGTTGGTCAGGCTGGTCTCGAACTCCTAACCTTGTAATCCGCCTGCCTCAGCCTCCCAAAGTGCTGGGATTACAGGCCTGAGCCACTGCATCCTGCTGAGTAAGTAGGAGCTTCTAAGTTGCCTGAGGGTACTTTACAACTGCTCTCTTACAAAGGGCACACCTCCTCCAGATTGTTCTGGGATATTCTTTGCTTAGTAAACCCTCTCTCCAAGGTGAGTGCACAGGGAAGCCTCAAGCCAAGATCCAAATCCAAAGATCATAAATCCCAGAGTCCTGAAGTCTGTAAGAACGAAAATCGGGTAGAACAAGCACCCAGTGGGGAAGCTGATATATGTTGCTACCGCCTGCCAGCCTTCAAATTCATTTACGCTCACGAAAGCAGTGGAAGAGCTTCAACACAGGAAAGAGATTACAAAAAACTTCATGCATTGGGCTCAGCATATAGCAAAAGGTGAGAAAAGAAGAAGTAGCATTCAAATAAAAATGCCCCAACTACGGCTTAGCTTTTTGTTTTTGCTTTTGTTGTTCACCTTGTTTGTTTTGTTTTATAGAAAGAGGAAAGTCTGGGGGAAGGATGTGGTTATGGTGGCTGGTCACTGGGCAGAACCAAATAAAACCCTCGAGAGCCTCCCTGTCTTGATCAGGGTACAAGTCAGTCTTTCTAGGCCCAGCACAATGGCTTGTGGCTGTGATCCCAGCACTTTGGGAGGCCAAGGTGGGAGGATCACTTGAGGTCAGGAGTTTGAGATCAGGCTGGTCAACATGGTCTCTACAAAAAATACAGAAATTAGCTGAGTGTGCTGACATGAGCACCTGTAGTCCTAGCTTCTTGGGAGGCTGAGGCAGAAGAATCGCTTGAACCCAGGAGGTGGAGGTTGCAGTGAGCTGAGATCACACCAATGCACTCCAGATGTCTCAAAACAACAACAAAAAGTCCCAAACACAGTCTTTCTAAAGACCAACAAAGCACGGCATGGCCAAGACTCCTCAGTCTCTCTTCCTGGGCTTGGTGGCACACCTGGGCCCTGCTGAGCATGTGCCTCCCTCAGGACCTTGGTACCTGCTGTCCCCTCCTCCCTTGCACCCTCCACCTCTTTGGGCAGGAATCTGTCCACAGGCCACTCATCTCAGAACCCTATCTAGAACTATACAGCATTATCCTCTTGCACTCGGAGGAATGAATTATCTTTACAGCACTTAACCTTCCTTGCATGTCTTGATTTGTTTCATATCTATTTCCCCAACTAGAATGAAAGCTCCCTGAGGGAAGTGATTTCCTTTGTTTCTTCACTGCTGTATCACCAGGTATTGCACATAGGGGGCCCTCCAGAAACATGAGTTAATTGAATGAAAGGATGAATGAATGAATCATTTAACTATATACTGAGCATGACTTTAGATACTGATGCAACAGGTTAGATCACACACACACACACACACACACACACACACACAGCAGAATCTGTTGGGATGGCATCCCACGAGGCTAGGATCTTAACCTGACCCTGGCCCACTCAGACCCACCAAGTCAAGAAACAGCCCTTTTTATGAGCCTTCCAGTAACATTAATTGTTGGTCATAAAACTTCAAAGAAACAGATATTTATAGCTTGATTAAAGCCCCTTTTTTCCACACACAGTCACCACAGCACTTTCCAGCTCAGTTCCCATGAGCATACTGAAAACAGTCTCCTGCCCACTTCCTGTCGAAGCCAGTTCCTTAACCACTTAGGTCCTGAAGCTCGCCGCGCCCCCCCAACCTTTTTTTTTTTTTCCAGCGTTCACTCTTTCGGTTTCTCTTGGGTTTTCACAGTTGGGTTTTTCACTCTTTTTTCTCAGGCACCCAATCCCCCCTTGAACCGCCCCCATATCCAGCATGACAACAGGGGCCAATGAACACATCAGAACTCCAAGGAGTGAAAAGGTTCCTTCTCAAAACAGCCTTCCTAGGCAAACAAACACTATGAAGTTGTGCAAGGTCTGGGCAACTAACATGGTAATCTCTTTCCCATGCCTAAATGCTTAGGAGACTGGAAAACATTTCTTTAGTGCACCAATTCAAAGAAGTCATTCCTGCTTTTTTAATGTATAAAAATCGCCACCTTGGCTTGGAGAGGTGGCTCACGCCTGTAATCCCAGCACTTTGGGAGGCCGAGATGGGTAGATCACGAGGTCAGGAGTTCAAGACCACCCTGGCCAATATGGTGAAACCCCATCTCTACTAAAAATACAAAAATTAGCTGGGTGTGATGATGTGCACCTATAGTCCCAGCTACTTGGGAAGCTGAGGCAGAAGAATCTCTTGAACCTGGGAGGCAGAGGTTGCAGTGAGCTGAGATCACACCACTGCACTCCAGCCTGGGTGACAGAGTGAGACTCTGTCTCGGAAAAAAAAAAAAAAAAAAAAAAAAAAAGATCGCCACCTTGAACATCCATGGTGACACTAATTTATTATCAATCCTTTGCCAGAAACTTTACAAATATTCTAATAATTGTTACAAATATCTTGTAAGATGACAAACTAAAGTCTCCGTATAAAGCACAAGTAAAGAGACTCGAAAATGGTCAAGAAATCTGTTGCGCAGCTTTAAAATGGCAGAGCTAGGTCCTGAGACCACCGTACACAAGCTGTACACACCCTTCCTGATGAAAACCCACATTTGTACTCTTGGTATGGGGCAGCATGCGAATTGTGTTAATTGCATAAAGAAAAGACACCAAAGGGCCCTAATTCAAGTAAAACAGAATTTGCTTCATTCCTGGTAACAGCTATGTTCAAGACACAATGAGTTCATCATATATTCCCTCATTATACTATACATTTGGACCAAAAATAGATTTTAAAAGTACATTCCAATAGGAAGTATCCTTTGGAAAAGAAATGATCAGTATGTCCATTATACTTTAAAGGAAGAGGATCAGAATGCATCCTGGGCTTCTGTGGACTGTGCTGTTAAGTGGATGATGAATTATCTTTGAATATCTGGAGTAGTTGTAGCGGTCCCAGTAAGCACCAATTGTGGTTATCAGTAAGTATTACGCAGTTCTCAACACGGACCACGTATTTGAGAAACGTACCCACAGCAGAAAGAGCCCCTCTACAGATGTCATCACATGAGAAAAAAGGAAAGTAAAGTGGTCTCCAAGGGGTGAGTCTAGAAAACCCCTTTTAGTTTCAAAAAGAAACCCCCGTAGAATACACTGCGTTTCTCTATGTTGTCATTTTTCTGCCTCCGTCATACTTGCAGCGGCCCCGATGAGACTTGCTCGTGACTGTGAGGCTACCCCTCGCACCATTCACCGACGCTCACCGGGCTGCACACAGCTCAGGTCCAGACCTACAGTGCTCTGCAAATCCTGTCGCTGTCTGATCAGAGTCTCAGGGGAGCAACTCCAGCTGCAGAATTCCTGCCGCTATATGGATTGTACATGGCTGCTCTGGAGAAAACAGCGACGGACTGCAATGCCTCGCTTCCTCCCTTGACCTTAAAACGTCCCATCAGCAAGCTATGCTTAGGGATCCAAGTCTAGGCTGCTTGGAGGCCACCCTGTGGACTGAGCCCAGCTAGTTTGCAGCCTGGCTGAGGCCCAGTGGCATGGCCGGGGGAGATGAGCTGCTTCCCATCAGATGGTTCTCGTTCAGGAACCTGAGAGAGTCAGGAGTACCAGAGGAGCTCACACTATACAGAGGCTCCAAGAGGCCGAGATCAAGATACAAGAATTTCAGAGGAAGCGGAAGTGATGAATAAGCAGAAGAAGCTAGAATCAAAGAGAGAAGCCAACGAGGAGGTCACAGGGTGGTGGAGCCTTGAACTAGAGACCCCCGTACACGTCCTGCCAAGGGTCCCTAGGCCTCCTTGAGTCCAGAAGACTCCTCTACATCCTGTCCTTCCGAGGCCTGACTGTTCATCATTTCCTGGTCACTTTAGTGCATACACGTTCACATTCTGTGAGGTGGCTTCAGTGATTTCCTCGCAACCAAGAGAACCTGCTAGACTAAAAGAGCAGAGAAATTGCCAAATTCCACACAGAGTGTTTCAGGTACCAATAACTCAGTAAATTAAGTCTCTTTCAGCAAGACCACAAATGCAAGGACCTAGGGCATTTCCACGGGCCAAGAGCCATCGACAGGTCATTCTTCTCTGCATCCAATACAAAGTCAGCTCCTCAGTACTCAGGACTTCTCATCCAGCACGGAGTTTTGCTCTGGCTTCCTGCCTCTTGGCTGGCTTCTTCCAAGCCTGTTCTTCTAGCACAGGGATAAGATGAGGAATCTTAGACAAGTGATTCCAAGCCTTGCCTGACTGGCTCTGAAAATTAAGAGCTGCCTACGAACCACCCAGTGTGACTCTCAAACACTGATGTTTACTGAGATAAGCATTCTTTGATATGTCACTGACTTTCTTCTCTCCTGTCCATTCTAGCTCGTTCCCTGCTCAACCCAGGAAGACACAGGCTTTTCCTGAGAACATTCCAGAGGTCTCCATGCTTCACATGCTCCCGGTGGGGGGAGAGGGGCACTGACCCATGCCACTTTTGACGATGTAGGTGAAGGGCTCGGAATGATGGCATTTCTTCCAGACTATTCTATAAATCTCATGAATTCTCTCCTCAGCATGCCACCTGGCTTCTTACCTCTGAAGTGTAACTCTCCCTGCATCCTTACTCCATCAGTGCCTGGTAGAGGGTCTCAGGGTCACCCGAGCGGTCCATCAGGAGCAGGTGCGGAGCCCCAGGTATCTCCATTTTCTAGGCTGCCTCTCACACCATATCCCATTCAATCATGTGCCCTCCTAGTGCTCTACAGAGTCTGTACTAGAGATGTGATTGTACCTCTTCCTGGACACATAAACTCTTTGTTTTGTTTTGTTTTGAGACAGGGTCTCACTCTGTCACCCAAGCTGGAGTGCAGCGGCACAATCACAGCTCACTGCATCCTCGACCTCCCAGCATCAAGCAGTCCTCCTGCCTCAGCCTCCTACAGAGCTAGGACTACAGGCATGCAGTACCACACCTGGCTAATTTCTTTTTATATTTTTTTAGAGATGGGGTTTCCCTACATTGCCCAAGCAGGTCTCGAACTCCTGGGCTCAAGTGATTTTCCCACCTTGGCCTCCCAAAGTGTTGGAATTACAGGCATGAGCCACAGCGCCTGGCCAGGACACATAAATTTTTTATCCACACCCCAAAGTCAGGCCTCTAACCCTAGAGGGAGAGAAGCATTCATTACTTTAGAATTCGGATAGTACCCTACTGACAAAGTCTTGATTCTGGCACAAGTTTTGATAAGTTAATCTTTTCTCAAAAAGTCATCTTAGGTAAATTTGAGCTCAATACCATCAAAACATGTCAAGAAACAACAGCAGAAGATATGTCTTCTCCTCTTTAAGCATGCATTTTCTTTGCACAAATTTGACCTTTGTACATCCATCAAATTAAAACAATAACAATAATAATTTGTAGTAAGAAACTAGAACTTACAATTGGAAGGAAAAAAACTGCCTGAACTTCTCAGACAGAAGATGCTCAATTAACATTTATTGAGCATCTACTAAGTGCTGGGAATTTTCATATTTAAGAAGGGAAATAAAGTTTAAAGAACGTTGAGAGCAGCCCCAATATAGACTGTTAGTTTTTTTTCTATCCTACTGACTATACTGCTTTTTTTTTGTGAGACAGGGTCTTACACTGTTGCCCAGGTTGGAGTGCAATGGCACAGTCATGGCTCACTGCAGCCTCAACCTCCTGGATTCAAGAAAACCTCCTGCCTCAGCCTCCCAAGTAGCTGGGACTACAAGTGAACAACTGGGACTACAGGCATGTACCACCATGCCTTGCTAATTTTTTTGTTTTTATTTTTTGTAGTGGTGGGGTCTCACTATGTTGCCCAGGCTGGTCTCGAACGCCTGACTTCCAGTGATCCTCTAGTTTCAGCTTCCTGAAGTGCTGGGATTACAGGTGTGAGCCACTGTGCCTGGCTCCTGACTACATTTCTGCTAATACTTCTGAATGCCTTTTGACTACTGAGTAACTGTTATTGTTAAGTCAAAAAACATATGCATTTTCCTAGGCATTCACAGTTATTATAAAGATGATATAATTTTGAAATCAAAATAGAGAAACTTGTTGTTCTATTTGGATCACTTTCACCTGTCAGTCTTTGAGTAGACTCAACTTTACTGAGAACGTTACATTTCCAGTGGAATTTTCTCTTTAGGAAATTAGTGTTCTATGTGGTAAAGGAGCAAAGGAGAAAAAAAACAAAACCTGAGGCTGTGCCCACGTCAGCCCAGTGAACTGAGAAGCAGAAAAGCACTTTTTCAAAGCTCAGCAAAGCAGACCACCCAATGGGAACCTCCCAGAACAGTGAAAAGCATGATCTGTCCACCTCAACCTCACACCATTTTCTTGGCCACTGTTACCACTGTAATAACCTAGATGGTGGCTCTCTGGTCACTGGGAAAACCTAAGGGGCTTGCAGAAGGTGGTGTGGAAAGAGAAAACAAAAGACATTGCTCCCAACAGAGTTGAGAGAGAGAGGAAGAGCGAGAAAAAGGCAGAAATGGTACTTCTGCGTTTCTGTCCTTAAACATGTATATCCAGATGTATTTACATATTAATATATGTATAACTGGATGTGGGGACTCATGCCTGTAATCCCAGCACTTTGGGAGGCTGATGCAGGAGGACTGCTTAAGCCTAGCAGTTCGAGGCTGCGGTGAGCTATAATTGTGCCACTGCACTCCAGCCTGGGAGACAGACGGACGTGTCTCTATGTTGATTTCCAAACTATATCATCTTTGTAATAATTGTTAATACCTAGACAGGGTGACCCTGTCTCTAAAATACACATATATGTACAAATGAAAGGCTGAAGGAGTAAATGAATAAATGTTCCACTGTATATCACTGACCATAGACTCCTTTCTTCTTTGTATAAAATGCAGCAAATCCTAACATGGAATCATTGTGAGGATTCAAAGAAATAATAATTAGAAATTACTTGTCATAAGCTAGTATCACTATTTTAGGAATTATTTATGTTCTATTTTTATTATTTATTCTTGGTATCATATGTTGTTCTTATGACTTATTTTTCATGTGATTTATTGATCTTTACATATTTGCTCTATTTACCTTTTTTTTTTTGAGATGGAGTCTTGCTCTGTTGCCCAGGTCTGAGCGCAGTGGTGCAATCTCAGCTCACTGCAACCTCCACCTCTCGGGTTCAGGCAATTCCCCTGCCTCAGCCTCCCAAGTAGCTGGGACTACAGGCGCCCACCACCACACCCAGCTAATTTTTGTATTTTTTAGTAGGGACAGGGTTTCACCATATTGGCCAGGCTAGTCTCGAACTCTTGAGCTCGTGATCTGCCTGCCTTGGCCTCCCAAAGTGCTGGGATTACAGACGTGAGCCACTGCGCCTGGCCATTTTCTCTATTTAGAGGTATACTTCTCTTTGTACAGCTCTAGCACACTATCAGTGTCCTTCCTCACCTCTTCACTAGGAACAAGAAACGCATTTGCAAATATGCACACCTTTCTCGAAGCTGGCTTTCGGAACACCAAGAGTGCCTGAGAGCTGCGGCCCTGCTCTCCTTCAGGCTCCCCAGTCAGCTCCTTCCTGTTTCCCCCTGGTTTCATAGACGCTCTTCGCCACCATGTAAATCAAGAAGTTCACGATGGTCTGGTTCTGCCTGTGGAGCCTCAAAACTGATGCAAGTGGTTAACCAAAACAGCCCCCACAGAAACTACAAGGGTGGGCTCCGGTCAGGAGTCAGAAATTCTTTCTATGAAAATGCAAAGCACGACCTCATAAAAGAAACCCACCGCAGGAAGATGAAGAAATGTCAGTTTGCATTAAAACAAAATAGGAGGATGAACATTTCAACCATCTGGCAAAATCCTCTCTGCTATACAAATACATAAAAGTTGCCAAGGAGTTAGACAGGGCCTCAGATGGGAACTCCGGAGCTCCACACGGCTCCCTTTGTGCCTTAGTAAAAACTTTGCAGCAAATTCAGGACCGGGTGTTAGTGATCCGTTTACTGTAGCGGTATATTCCCTCAGTGCCGAGCAATTGTCTTTGTTTTGCTTCGAACCTAATTGTCTTATCGTGCCTGTAATGCATTTGGATAGATGTCGGAGGCATACGTGTGCATAAGCAGATGAATAAAACAACACCAGTGTGAGGTTTTGTAAGAAAGAAAATGTTTGTGTCGGTTGAGATAGGCTAGGTTCTACCGCAACTGCTGATACCTCCAAAATCTTAGTGACTTTACACAGCTTTGTTCTTGACTTTAATGATGGCCAACAGGGAGAGCTCTGGTGACTGCGGTCACTCAGGGACCCAGGAGGAGGACACGGGTTCCATCTGAACATTGCTTCCTTAATTGCTGGGGTGTAGGAAGGGGTCAGGGTGAACCACACACTGGCTTTTAAAATTTCCTTCTGGAAGTGACACGTATCTTTGTCACTCGCGTTTCGTTAGGCGAAGCAAATCGCACCGCAGTGCTTGTTGCGAAAGGAGGCCGCGAAGTGGCCCTACCTGCGCCCTCGAGTAGGGGAACCGCAGTGTTTGAGACTCGCCATCATGACTCACACTGCGCTCCCGACTATGGAGTTCCTTAAATGTGTCAGGTTCTTCGTTCATTATCCTGTCTAGATTTACAGCAAAGATGAAAATGGCCGAAACAACAGGCTCCGAATTCCACATTGTGCCGTTGGCAGGAGTGCCAGGTAGGCATTTTGGGAACCACTCATACCACTCTCTGATGTAGATTCCAAAATTTTAGACGTGTCTTCTAGTATCCATGGCCTCCCCAAACTGAGTCCCTCGTGAACTTATTATTCACATCTGCCACCGACTATGCATACAACAGTGGACAATTCATGACCTCTGTAAGCACACACAAGGCATAAAGCTGAGAGCAAAAAGAAAATACTCAATAAATATCACTCCCGTCACATCTTCCCCACACGTCCCTTCTCAAAAGATTGCATCATGTGAACAACTCGGCGCCTGTCATGTGGACTGCAAAGGTGTCCAAATGCGCTCGCAGAAACTAAAAGATCAGACTGCGGATCTTAAATGTTCTGTGCCTGTAGGTGAAATCAGAACACTGGGGTCTTTCTAGCAGGCTGTGGTTCATGAAACCGTTATATGAACCACAGTGATGAACCCGGAAAGATGGACCAAGAAGCCAGACACACAGTTCCTCTGGGCTACTTACAACATCTCCATAGGTCAATAAAGTGGTCAGAGAAGTGGCCATTCCTGAGCAGCTGCTTCTCCCGGCCATGCTGGCCATGGGAAGGTGACCTCATGACCCTCCTCTCGTTTAACTCTCATAACCAATCCATGCAGTTGGTATTATCTGCGTCTTACAAAGAAGAAGATAGAGTTTTTGGAACTCAGCTGAGGCCACCCCCTGGGAAGAAGCAGAAATGAGTCTGAAATAAAAGTCATTTGACTCTTTCCTGTTCCACTCCTCTGCCTCTGTTTCCCAAGGTGACATACATTAATATTGCTTTTAATGTTGCTAAATATTATTTCAGATGAGTGTAAGGGAATCAGATTTGTAACAATCTCTCCCGGGCTTTACCCACTAGCTGCTGCTGAGTGAAGAGGTTCTAGGCTTGCAGATGTCGTTGATGATGGTATATTTTCACTTGGCAAGGAATGGTTTCACTCCATCAGATTGATTTTGACATAAACCACACTCCTGTGCTTACAGAATTTCTCACGAGTGGTCTTCTGGTTCTGGGGTATGAATCTGATATCAACCACCCCTTCGCAGTTAAGCCAAGCCTTGAGGTTTTGCTATGGTTTCACTCTGAGTGAACTCGCCAATCAGAGTGAAACTAGGATAGAAAAAGGGGTCCTAACCCACAGAGGTGGGAGGAAGCAATCTGCTTTGTCACTCAAGCACGACAGGGCTTCTGCTGGAGACCAGAGGCAGCCAGGCAGGAGCATCCAGTGTGAGACGGGAGCCCCGCTCCCCATGGCTGACACATGGCATGGTCTAAATTCCTGTTGCTGAATCTCCTGGCTGCTCCTGGTCTTGGGTTTCTGAGAATTTCAGTCCACTGATACAGGTCTCATTCAAATGTAATGCAGTGAGAGGAGCCTTGACCGATGAGGAAGCGAAGGTTCAAAGAGATTAGAGATTTTTGTTCAGGGCGCCATAAAGAGCAGATAGCAGAACTGAAAATGTTTGATTCCAAAGTACAAGGTCTGTCCTGTTATAACACATCACCAAGAAAATGACTGCAGAAAGCAGGTGGCTTAATGAAGATAGCTAGGCTCATTCCTGTAATCCCAGTGCATTGGGAGGCCGAAGTGGGTGGATTATCTGAGGTCAAGAGTTAGAGACCAGCCTGGCCAACATGCTGAAACCCCATCTCTACTGAAAATATAAAAACTAGCTGGGCGTGGTAGCAGACACCTGTAATCTCAGCTTCCCGGGATGCTGAGGCAGGAAAATCACTTGAACATGGGAGGCAGAGGTTGCAGTGAGCCAAGATGCCACCACTACACTCCAGCCCGGGTGACAGAACAAGATCTTATCTGAAAAAAACACAGGCTTGTTCTACTCAGCACTCCACACTCCACTGCATCTCGACTTTCTTGTCCCCACACAGGGGATGGGAACAATGACTCCCAGCAGCTGTACCAAAAACTTCTATAACATAATAGTTGTTTTCAAATCTATGAGTGAGAAGTAAAGAAAAGCCCGGTGGGTGTGCACCTGCACGTATATGTTTGGAGGTACAGAAATATTTTCATCACTATATAACTATACTAGAAGAATTCACTTGTCAAATTATTATCTTAATTTAAGAGACTGGGTGATGCCATTTGTTGGGATATCTGCCAAATTTACAAAATGCCTTTTCTCTTAAAATAAAAGCCATGCTTTTCATTTTTATTCCTTAAAAAAAAAAATCGTTTAGAGATGGGGCCTCCCTATGTTGCCCAGGCTGGTCTCAAACTCTTGGCTTCAAGCGATCCTCCCACTTCAGCCTCCCAAGTGGCTGGAATTACAGGTACGAGCCAGTGTACCTGGCTAAGCCAAGCTTTTTCAATAAGACCCTGATACTGGACACAGATAACTGAACCAAAGGTAGACACCAGGTCCAGACTCAGCCCATCCAATTCGCTTTCCCAGGAATTTGGATTCGGGCTTCAGTGCTAGACAATTTGGTTCTAGGTACGGTTGTGACTCTAATGTACAAATTTCTGATCTTCTGCAATGTGAGCAGAAGAGTATAAATAGCTGATTCGTGGCAAGAGAAGAATTGAACCAGATGTACAGAGAAAAGCAGAGATGAGAGACGGAGAAAAGGACTCCTGTGTGGGTTTCTTGTACTGTATCGCTAGTGTCATCTGTCCCAAGGCTTGGCTGTGTCACTGTGGGATTCCACGGGACTCTCTGCTATCCCAATGCATCAGCACACCCTCTCTTCCTCCTTGCCTCTCTCACCTTTTTTCTTAAGTTAGATTGAAAGGTTTCTATTACTCACAACCAATAATCCATGAGGGCCATGATTTCTCTGTTTTGGACCTTGCTGTATTCCCAGTGCCTAAAGCGGTGCCTGGTATAGTAAGAAAAAAATATTCAACAAATACCTGTAGAATAAATAAAATCTGAAATCTTAACTTAATCAACATCCCAGGGGGTGGAAGGAACAGCTTGAGGATCTCTCTGCTTCTTTTCAGCCTGCCAAATTTTCTATATTCATGCAATGGGGCAAAGTGATGCCCAGAGAAGCATATGTTGTAATCACATTTGTGTCCAACCCTCTCTCCCTTATTCCAAAGATACAGGCTTGCAGAATTTGTTGTGTCTGCAAAATAATGATCCAGTTCCCTGTTGCAAAGCCTGGGGTAGACATAAAGAATTATACTGTAATCACAATCACTAAATTTATGGAATGCCACAGAAGACGGAAGTAAGGTGAGTGAAGGATGGTGAAAGAGTTCGTGAATGAGACGTCAAGGCTGAATATTTAAGGTAAGTTTCAGATGGTTACAGGCAAAAATTAAAGCACCAGGTGACTAGGGGAAGTACAGCAATGAGGAACATATGGTTCAAGAATGTAGCAGGGGGTTGGGGCAAACAACATACAGGGAGAAAGACTGTCTCCCAAGGTCACAGGGATGAGTCACCTGGGATGCCTGGATGGATGGATGGATGGATGGATGGATGGATGGATGGATGGATGCCTGGATGAATGGATGGATGGATGCCTGGATGAATGGATGGATGGATGGATGGATGCCTGGATGGATGGATGGATGGATGGATGGATGGATGCCTGGATGAATGGATGGATGGATGCCTGGATGAATGGATGGATGGATGGATGGATGCCTGGATGGATGGATGGATGGATGGATGGATGCCTGGATGGATGGATGGATGCCTGGATGGATGGATGGATGGATAGATGGATGAATGGATGTCTGGATGGATGGATGGATGGATGGATAGATGGATGGATGGATGGATGCCTGGATGCCTGAATGAATGGATGGATGGATGGATGGATGGATGGATGGATGGATGGATGGATGCCTGGATGAATGGATGAATGTAGAGTGGATTGATGGCTGGTTGGCTAGATGAGTGATACTTCTGCCACATTTTTTGGGGGAAAACCCAAGAAAAAAGAGAAGCAACAATTGGATATGGTAGTCAGAAGTGATGTGGGTCACTTATGGGCTAAGGTGATTAAATATCCACTGTCTTTTCCCCATTCTTTCCTTCTACTGTTGCTAAGACCACGGATGCTAAAAGTAAAGGTGGTGACAGAAGATGGAATAACACTGTGTTGCTAAATATCTGCTTGAAAGAGAGCACTGCAACTGGGATGTTACATGAACAAGAAGTCATCTTATATTATGTTAAGGCACTAATTGTAAAGTTGTTTTAGCAGTTAGCCTACCTTGACTAAAGCAAGTCAAATGTATTATATTTGTATCATCTCTACTGATTTCTCTATCAAATTTTGGGAAAAAATAACTTCAGGGCCAATCATCTTTGATGTCTAGTTGGAAGAGGCCTAACAGAGAAATAAAAGAAGTATTTATTGATCACCTATTACGTACCTGGCAATTTGATTCAGCACTTTAAATGGACCATATCATTGTAACCATTAGGGGTAGGTCTCATTATCACCATTTGGGGGAATAAAGGCTAAGAGAAGTTAAGCAATTTGCTTTAGGTATCACAACTTTGTGACAGAGGTTTGCAGAGCATGGTTAAAGGAGAAAGACTTCCAAATTGGATGAAAGAGCCAAACTAGAAGTTTGTTTCTAAAAGATGGACCAGAAATCATCATGATTGAGTCCAATCTGGCTATAAACTGTTAAATCTCCCTTCACCCATCAAGTTCTTCAAACACTGCCAACAAATTCAGTTCAATTCAACAAATACTTACGAAGTTTTTACTCAAGGCCAGAAACTGTGTTAAATGCTGGGGATTTACTACTCAAGAAGGTAAATCCCACCCTCCAAGGAACTCAGATTCTCCTATGGCGAGGGACGGTTAATGAACGTACATGATACTATGCAGAAAAGGTTAAAAACGGAGCTTTGGACAGTGTGCAGAGGAAGCCTACAGGGAGGAACGTTGTGTGGCATTCATGGGACTCTCCTCTCAACTCCATCCACCCTGCCATAACCACACGTACAACACACAGGGCACATTCTCCTTCTTGAGCCGTGAGAATCAGAGAAGTGATTCCACAGCTACGCATGGCCAGGAGGAGACCTACAATGGCTGGCTTGCAAGTAACAAAACCCCCAGCCAAACTCAGGGGAATTTGTCAGTCTATGGACGTTGTGTAACCAAAGTGTGGAAAGGTCAGGGAGGGAGCAAGACCTAGAAAAATACTGGAGCCAGAGACTTGATCTGAATGTCTGAAATGTTCTGTCTTCACACTGTGGGCATCCTGAAGGCTGCTGGCTCCCAAGCTTTATATCCTAGAGCTTCCACCAGTGGAAGGAAATGGAAGCTTCCCAGTTCTAAAAATCTGGGGAGAGGAACTTTTTTCCCCCTGAGCTTGTGGGAAGTCGCTTAACCACAGACTAACCTAGATAAAAATGGCAGCTCCCAAGGTAGCCACAAGGAGAGCAGGTAGAAAGAGAGTTTCCATGAGAAGAAGGGGTTGGGGGTAGGTGCTAGAAACAACCCCATAGATGTCCACAGTGCCTCTCGAGAGAGCTTAATAAGAACGGCGTAGAACACTAGGGAACAGGGCTTCTTTGCAGGAGTTTAGGAGGGTACAGACTTCAATCTTTGAATTTTTTTTCAAAGATCTCTGTTAGCAAATGATAAGAAAACAAAAGAATTTGGAAAAATTATTATTTCTTACCCCAACACACAGTTCTTGTTGGTATTTCATTATATGCTGTGAGAGATATAAATCCTGTGGTTTGAAAAAAAAAAAAAAATGGGACCATTTAAGGACATTGGGTGAGGCCCTCGCAGCAACAATGGAACTTTAAGTACTTGACAATTTGTATGCTGTCGGTATGTAAGCATTGAGCCTCACAAACCCCACAGCTGCATGTTTACAGTTTAGACCATCTCTGTGAATTGCATCCTTATGTTCTGTATTTTAAAAGGCCATTTTCGGCTCCTGCTTAGCTTCCACTCAGAAATACCATTCACATCAGGTCTCTGTGCATGCGTGTGGTTTTTTCAATCCACACATTGTCGGACCGGCCACGGCAATTTTCCCCATTGTGTTTGCTTCCCATACCCTCTTCCACGCTGAAATTCAGAATGCGGATGTTTGTCAAAACGCAGGGGCCCCGTTTGATCTTATTACTCTGGCACATTTTAATGGTGGGCAAAAATAAAACAAAAAAGAAACTCACGGGCTTTTAAGTTCCCGATTGGTGCCAGGCCCAGGGTCAAGTACTTTAGAGCTCCATTTAATTCTGAAAAGCATGGGCTTATGGATCGGAGAGCAGTAGGTTCAAATCCTCATCCGGCCACCTTTTTGCTATGAGACCTGGACAGATTATTACATTGAACCATAGGGAATTGATGATTGGCCACTGTTTTTACCTACAAAAATAGTAATTTCATACAGTTCAACCTAGTAATTCACCTCTTTAAGCCTCGCCTGCAAAATGAGAATAATAATACCACCTTTCTCTTAGGGTAAGCATGAGGATGAAACAGGACGATATGCATAAAACGATAAACACTAAGACAACCTTCTGATACGTGTTAGCCACGATCGTTATTGACATAAGTTAAATAATTTCATCTTCATTACAATGCTATGTGCTAGGTATTCTTATTTCCATTTTGCAGGTCAGGAAGCTGAAGCAAGAAGACATTACCATAGTCACATAACATCTAAATGGGGAGGCTAAAGAGAAAGTCCGATCCATCTGACTCAAGCTTGTGGTCCTCCCATGCTGCCTACCTAACTGGTAGGTGCAGATAGAATCACTGTGACTGGGTCATGAAGGGGCCTGGACAAGCTGAGGTCCACAGACCAGCGCCCATTGGAACGTTAGCTCAGATGGCTCTAGAACACTGGGTCTGTCACAAAGGGTGACCCGGACAAGCCAGGGAGGCAGCGGCATTTTTTTGATCTCTCTGAAAAAGACACTACCTTGAGTCTTCCATAGACTCTCGATAGCTTCAGGAAATTCTCATGCAGGAAAAGGGTTAGAGTGAACACTTGGTGAATTCAGATGAAAAGGGTACACTTCAGGGTTTCCAAGAAGGCCCAAGATGGTAAGAAATCAACTCATCCAGATACTAGGAAAAAGTGATGCTTTTACTTAGATTTCTGTAAAGGGAGCAAGCACAACTGTGTGTGGTCACACATAACCCACAGATTTCACTAAAACGTGATAGCTGGTTCCCTGATACGAAGCTGGGATGTGCCTCATATCATTCCTTTGAGAAAATAATATTCAATGTTGGTTGGTATTACACTTACAAATCTCGGCAATGTATCACAGGTTCAAATCTTCTGACTAAGGAATAAATTTTTAAGAAACATTTTCAAGAAAATAGTTCTATATATACTGCAGAAAGAAAAAAACACTTCAGCAAATATTTTGTTTTTAATCTTGAAAACTGGGGACTCCACACATTATCTAACATCAGAGAACATGTTAATCAAATTTAAGTCTGCCATTTACAATCAAAAGCAACAGGACAAAAACATAATTGTAAAAGCAACATACTATGTTTTTGGAGACAGTCATAAGGGAAGGAAACAGGCTGCCAAGATATCTGTATACAACATATGTAAACCTCCCTTGCTTCCATTATCTTACTTGAAAAATCGCCAGGTGAGACCTCATCTCTACTAAAAATACAAAAATTAGCCAAGCATGATGGTGATGCGCGCCTGTAGTCCCAGTTACTCGGGAGGCAGAGGCAGAAGAATCGCTTGATCCCTGGAGGCGGAGGTTGCAGTGAGCTGAGATCATGCCACTGTACTCCAACCCAGGTAACAGAGTGAGACTCCCACTCAAAAAAAAAAAAAAAGGAAAAATCGCCAGAGGTTGTTATTATGTTATTATATGGAGATGAAATTATTTAAAACATGCAAATGACAATGATAACAATCTTCATGATGGCTAAAACTATATTGTAAATAAAAAGTTAGGTATGAGTGAAAAAGACTGAAAGCAAGTACTTCAAATTCTTAAAGTTTCTACGATAAGGTAGTGGAAGCATAAGTGATTTTTTTCCCTTCCTATGAGCTGCTGATGTCTTGAATGCACACGTTTTATTTTTAGAATGGGTTAAAAAAAAATGAATTTAGAATAAATAACTCTGCTATCCAGTAGTTCTCAAACTTCAGGGCTGAGCAGAACCACCTGGGATGTTCCAGGCAAACGCAGATGCCTAGGATGCCTTTCCAGAGATTCTAATTTAGTCGGTTGTAATCTCCCAGGTGACTCAGGAACTATATTTTGAGAAACGGTGTTGTAGTGAAACGCAAACCAAGTAATAACTATTGCACTTACATAATGATTTTTCAGACGGACTTCCTCTGGAGTCTTTGGGGTCAACCGGGAATAGTCAAATGTGTAGAAGTTGAGAGAGTTGAAGTTTCCCACTTAAAACAATGTCTTTCCCTCAAACCTGTCTTATATACTCGATTTCAGCAAAAGGTTTTTTTTTTTTGTTTAAAGGTTCTGCATCTAAAAATCAAAATCAAAAGCCTTACAAACGATTTCTCTCCATTGAACTCAGAAAACTGAGTTCAGAATGGAAATGTTTACATCAGCATTTGATTTTGCATGTAACTTGCTATTTTCTGAGCTGGGGGAGTTGGGCTATCTCAGCTTGGTTATCTTTGTAGAGGGAAGAAGAGGATAAATAACATTTGCCAATCAACTTATTATATCTCAGATCCTTTACAAACATTATCTCGTCTAATCCTCGTGGAGACTGTTAGGTTCTTAGCATTCCTAGTTTATAAAGGGAGATGTTTACGTGGAGAGTGCTAGTTCATTAGTAAGCAGCAGTGCAGAGATTCCCTTTTGGTTACTGCTGTCCCCAAAACCCCAGACCTTTCCATTCCCACACACTCCTCACTGACGGGTCAGCCAGCCTCTCCAAATGGAGACAATCTGAGAAAAAAAGGATTAGTGACGTTTCAGTTAGGATGAGACTCTGCTGTGAGTGACGACGGTGATATTAGTAAGTCAGATGTTTACTTTCCTCATTTAAAATGTGGGAAATGGGGGTGACAGCCAACTATCATTAGAAACTCACGTTCCTGACATTTGGGGCTCAATGATTTATTATATGCAAAAAAAAAAAATAGAAGCCAGGTTCCTTCTACAGATTTCCTCTTCCATCTTCAGCGTACAGCTCCAACGTGGGGTCTGAGCTGCCTGCTCGAATCCTAACTGCTTTAAAGTCAGCATTCTAGTCAGCCAGCAGCGAAGGACCATCCTCCCCTATACACACTCATAGCAGAAGGACTATATCACAGCGCTTCTCAAACCAACCATGGCTTTTTTTCCGCCAATCTCTGACAAATAACTTTGTGAAGGATACCATCCTCCGGAAGAAATTTTAAAACTACACTGAGAATTACTAGAAAAAGGAAATTAAAAAGGACAAAATACAAGGCCATTTTCAAATTACTACTTCGAACATATATAAACTTAATTCTGACAAATAGCTACAAACTTTTCTAAGGGCTTACTCACAAGCTCTGAACTTATCTCTTAGTGGATCAGTTATAAACCCTACACAAGCCCTGATATGTAACAGTTCTGCTAACATCCCATTTCCTAGAACTTCATCAAAGGAGCACTCTAGCTGCAAAGGAAAGCAGGGAAATGCAGTCTCTCCCCAGGCTGTTGAAAATTAGGTGTTTCATTAGTAAGTAATAATGGGAGAACAGATATTTGAAGACACACAGCAGTGCTTGCTATGCCGATCTTAAAATGAAATAAAGTCTATGGCTGTCTATTGGAGATATAAACTCAAATCTTCACCTAAAATGATAGATCCAGATAACTCTATAATAATAACGAGGCCAGCCGTGGTGGCTTACGCCTGTAATCCCAGCACTTGGGGAGGCGGAGGTGGGTGGATCACCTGAGGTCAGATGTTTGAGACCAGCCTGACCAACATGGTGAGACCCTATCTCTACTAAAAATACAAAATTTAGCCAGGTGTGGTGGGGCATGCCTGTAATCCCAGCTACTCGGGAGACTGAGGCAGGAGAATCACTTGAACCCTGGAGGTGGAGGTTGCAGTGAGCTGAGTTTGCACCACTGCACTCCAGCCTGGGCAAAAAGAGAGTGAAACTGTGTCTTAAAAAAACAAATAAATAGGACAGGTGCGGTGGCTCACGCCTGTAATCCCAGCACTTTGGGAGGCCGAGGCGGTGGATCACCTGAGGTTGAGAGATCTCGACCAGCCTGACCAACATGGAGAAATCCCGTCCCTACTAAAAATACAAAAATCAGCCGGGCGTGGTGGCGCAGGCCTGTAATCCCAGGTACTCGGGAGGCTGAGGCAGAAGAATCACTTGAACCGGGAGGCGGAGGTTGCAGTGAGCTGAGATCGCACCACTGCACTCCAGCCTGGGCAGAAAGAGAGCGAAACAGTGTCTCAAAAAAATAAATAAAAATAACGAATAACTACTATAATGTAAAGAAGCCATGGAAACCTTTCACGTACCATAGTAAGGATTTCCAGAAAAAGGAAATGAATACACAGATTCTGCAACTCTCGCGAAGGCTAGCACACGTCTAGATCTAAGCGTGCTTATAAAGAGCCACACGGAAGCACATTTCTACTAAAAACAGTGATGACGCTTGCCAAGGACCTGGAGTCCAAAAGCAGAAAACACTTCCATTTAGCTGAAAGTGGCATCTAAACTTCGCATCATCTCAGCCCAAATCCATGCCAGAAAGTAGCTACACACATTCTAGACACATTCTGATTCTAAAGACATGCATTTGAAAATAAGAAATCCAAGACTCAGCATGCGCTAAATACTTGGATTATGTTGTATGATAAATATACAGGCAAACTCGAACAACTGCTGGAAGATTTAACAGAAAAGAAGAGGCTGTTTTGGCCCTGATGAAGATGATGGTGATGGTGATGATGATGATGATAGTTAAAACAAGTACTGCTAATTTTGATCATTAATCATTATAGCTTCAATAATAATAATCCTGAATATTTGTAAAGACTTTAATAAATAAAAAGATCAACTGCAGAAATGCGTGTCAAAATAAATACAGATTAATGAGATCTAGATGAATGGTGTAGCTTTTCGCTGCCCAGAAAAAAGCCCTTACCATATTCCCTGTCTGAATTTTAAAGTCTATATCACAAAATAGCAACAGCAAGGTGAACAGCCATGAAATTCTCTCCACGTAGAGGTCTTGTGCGTACGGGAGGTGGATTACTTTGCAGGAAATGTGACCCAGGACCTCCGCAGCGTTGGGAAGGTGTATGATACGAATATTTTTCTTTTTCTTTTTTTTTTTTTGTTAGGGGAGACAGAGTCTCACTCTGCACCCAGCCTGGAGTGCAGTAATACGATCATAGCTCACTGCAGCCTCAACTTCCTAGGCTCAGGCAATCCTCCCATCACAGCTTCCTGAGTAAGTAGGACTATAGGCACACACCACCATGCCTAACTAATGTTTTTTTTTTTGTAGAGATGGAGTCTCACTATGTTGCCCAAGCTGGTCTCAAACTCCTAGGCTTAAGCAATCCTCCTGCCTCTGCCTCCCAAAGTGCTAGGATTATAGGCGTGAGCCACCGTGCCTGGCCTCCAATAAGCATTTTTAAGCGCAAACAAGGCTTGGCCTGCTACCACCCAATGAAACCATCTGGTGGCCCAGACATGGATCTGGTTGCAACACTGCTGACCACTGTCTCCAGAGAAGCAGACCTCCCAACACATTTGTCCCCGGGCAGAATCTGGTATAACTCCTACCTGCATCGGAGCCACTCGTTTTTAGGCCAAAAGATCCATTACTTGAAGCAATCGAGGGACCAACTTAAAAAGCTACGTTTACAACATGAAGGGGAAAGTGGGGCGGGAGGCCAAGAAAGACACAAGTGGTTTAGGAAAACCAGCAGAGAGTCACTGACCACAAGCCTGAGCGTGCTATGGGACAGGAGGCTGGCAGAAAGCCAGCAAGGCCTTTCTTAGGGCTCTTAAAAACCTGAAACAGCTCTCTTAGACAAGGAGAGGCGAAGGAATAAAAACTGCAGTTTTCAAGCTGGAGAGAAAACAAAATGAAACTTGGTTTGGGTAACTGACGAACTCTCGTGGGTAACAAGGCTTAAGAGTGATGGGGGAAGAAAGACATGCCCTCGTCTGTATTTCACACGCTCTCCAGTGGTTGAAATGCCTTTCTGGTGTCCTTTAACAAGTATATCAACTTCCAAAGCTCAGAGTATGTTTTCTCCAAATTAAGACAAAAGAGTCGTTGTCAGGCTGTCAAAGATGTATGTAGCAAGTAGTAATAAATGCTTTTAGCAGAGGGGCGCAATGTGACACTTAACCTGAATAACAAAGCCCCTTAACCGTGTGCATCAGAAGAAAGTGATCATACATTTGATTAAAAACTATTAGGCTGGAAATGTACAGGCAGACTTGACAGTCTAGGAAATAAATGGGAATCATCAAAAGAGAAGGCCAGTGGTTGGCAACCTTATATGCTGCCTCCACGCATCCACATATGGGCTGCGCCCCTCGAGAGTACACTCCCTACATTCTGAGTCCCAAGGTGCGTAGCGTAGGAAGGGAGGTACTCAGAAATAGCCCACCCTGGAAGTGCATTGTCAAAATGTTCTGTACTGAGTGAGGATGCTACTTGAAAAAGTTTCTGTGGAGATTATAATCAACACACCCACATTTCTCTTCCACTCTCTAACCAATACAGAATCACTAGTCTAGCGAGACGAGAAAAACTTGATCTTGTCCTCTTTGAGGAAGCGGATCAAACTTTCAAAGCAGTCTTTCCATTGATTCATTTGAATTATCGATCTGAAGTTTGCAGTATTGACTGAAGGAATAAGCCGGCTCCTGGAATGTTGACGTCTCTTGCTTACCCTCTCATGACCTGAACCTCTGTGACTCTTCCTTCCTCCCTAGCAGCAGCCTACCTGCTGCACCAGTCCAAACCTGACTGCACACCTGCCTCCCTCATTGCCAAGGAGCTCTGCTCATCTGTGTCCAATCGTGATAGTAGCCAGACACTCCACCCTTCCAGACAGAATTTTCTATTGGTGGTGAGTAAAAATCCTAGCAGTCCATCAAGAAAAAAGGCATTTGGACTGATACGTCATTTCCAAAGAGAGCCAGGAGACCATGTTGCTGGAAGACACTTTAAAAGCACAATTTACTTCTCAGAAGTTATCCTAACTTAGGGTCCTTCCTAGTTGGTTTCTGGAAAACACACACAGACACATACAACACACAGACACACACAACACACATACACACACACCAGATACACATTTTTAAGAGCAAACTGGAACATGGTGTTCTCTCAGACCAAGTGTGAGTTTCAGCACTTACAAGTTTTACAAACATTAGTCACTGCAGCTGACCTGCACTGCCTTGGTGTTAGGGAAATAGCTTAACTTTGCCCTTTACAGTCACTTTGCTCAGTCTTGGAATGATAAGACTTGAGGAAGAACTATCAAACTATATCAGGAATATGCTGCATTTATTTTGCAATAGGAAACAGATTTTTTTTTACAGAAGATGGTTCAAGATAATTCTAGATGCTTGAATACTTATTGGTTGCCTTGAATATGCTTGAATACATGACACAAAGGTTGGGGTAACTTTTTGGTCACATAGGGGAAAAAAACTTGAAGGAAGATGTTTTTCAATGAGTCAATTTGGGCCAATGTTGGTTTACACAGAGCTCTTATCTAAGTCTAACAATCACCAGTTAGCAAAACACAGGTTAACCCCAGACACTTCCTCCTCCTTCCCGGCTTCTCTCCTTTCCCTGTACACTGGCCATCTTCGCTGACCACACGCTGCCTCATTTAATTAACTGCAGCTTTCTATTTGCACATTGACATTTAGAAGTTTTCTTTACTTTTTTTTCAGTCCAGAAACCCATTTACTTCAATAATGGTTGATAACAGCATAATTCCCATTAGCACTGTTTAATAGCTTTTTGAAAAAAAAAAACTGCAAATACAAATTTTTTTTTAGGTGACCCTTTTCCTGCCAATAGGTTGTGATAAATAGGTTGGCTCTTAGTTCTGAGGTTTTACATAAATATGAATGACTACAGTAATGTGTGAACAAGACAGAGATGTAAAAGGTTTTTAAACCAGTGTTTAACAAAAAGGTCCTGTCTGTCAATGAAATAAAGCTGTTTTGAATTTGCTCCCAATCATTGGGCTCTTTTGCTGGAAGCCCGTGTTTGCTTGGTGGTGATTAATGCGAAGCGCACGCAGCCTTCACTGAGTGCGTAAGAGAATGGCACCTCTAAACAGCATTCATCATACTCACAATCGGGCACGTGCTACACGCTGAAGTGTTCTTTATTTTCCACCATTCCAGGTCACGGGGATACCTGGTGCATTCACCTTCGCTGAGCCCCCCTTTCCCCGAAGTGAGATGTCACACGTGGGGAGGTCCACCACTGTTTCTTTCCAGGTAGTTCATCTGCTCTGCACTTTACTATCAAATGACTCTACCAAGTCAAGTCAGAAACTTACAAATAACTATTTCTCAGGTGCACACCAATTACACGTGTGTAAGACAACTGTCAAGTGTTTGGCTGGGAATCAGTTAGGTGTGGGCATCGGACCCAAGGAACCACCTTCCGCATCATTCCCTAGCTTCTCCTCCCTCCCTCCCTTCCTCCCTCCATTCCTTCCTTCCTTCTCTTTTTTCTTCCTTCCTGCCTTTCTTTCTTTCTCTTTCTTTCCTTCCTTCCCTTTCCTTTCTTCTGTTCTTTTCTCCCTTCTTCCCTTCCTCCCTCCTTCCCTCCCTCCCTTCTTTTTCTTCTTTTTTTCCTTCCTTCCTGCCTGCCTTGCTTTCTTCCTTCCTTTCTTTCTTTCTCTTTTCTTTTTCTTTTCTCTTTCTCTTTCTTTTCTTTCCTTCCTTCCTTCCCTTTCCTTTCTTCCCTTCCTTTCTCCCTTCTTCCCTCCCTCCTTCCCTCTTTTCCTTCCTTCCTTCCTTCCTTCCTTCCTTCCTTCTTTCTTTTTTGAGATGAGCTCTGGCTCTGTAGCTCAGGCTGGAGGGCAGTGGTAAGACCATATCTCACTGCAGCCTTGACCTCCTGGGTTCAAGCCATCCTCCCACCTCAGCCTCCTGAGTAGCTGGGAGCACAGGTATGTACCAACATGCCCGGCTAATTTTTGTTTGTTTGTTTTTTGTAGAGATGGTTGGTGGGTTGGGAGGGGGGCAGTCTCACCATGTTCCCCAGGCTGGTCTTGACCTCCTGGGCTCAAGTGATCCTCCTGCCTCCTCCTCCCAAAGTGTTGAGATTACAGGCATGCTCCACCATGCCCAGCCAGTTCCCTCTCTTGAGCTCCCTACACATGCAATGCTTTCTGCAAATCATGTGAGGCTTGTGAACATATGACTGTGCATTTGGGAGGAAGGAATGTGTAAGGCAGCGCAGAGCTACTCTCAGGATCACAGGTTTAAACCCTGACTTTGCAGCTTATCACTGAAGGGCTCCTGCAAAAACAATGCATACCACAATGGGACATAATTGTCCTCACAAGACGCTTATAGGCTTTAGATGAGCTAGTTATGAGAAGCGCTTGGCACAGCCCTGACATTCTTAGGCAGCTCATAAATGTCATTGGTTTGTGTTGCTACTATTTTTATAAGGATTACAGGGTCATTTACCCAATGCTCCTTCCTCAATCACTCTTATCAGATTCCACTAACGTGAGTGGTGTGTCCACACTGCGTTAGGGACCTCACAGAGCCCCCCTCCCATCCCCTGTGCCCTTGCACATAATGCCCCAAGACTGACCACAGCCAGTGCAGAGGCAGGAAGATCAATGAGAAAATCTGTGAGTTCTGCTTTTGTGCAGGCTTTTTTCTCAAAACTAATTATTGATTGGCTACTTGAGGTGCCTTGCCTGGATCCCTGGCAGTCCCAGGAGAGGCCGGCTCAGGAGGCTGGCCTCTTTGGAAGGTACCAGAAGGGAAGAGAAGGAAGGACTTTGCATTTGCAGATGACTCGCCACACTGTCGGCAGCACACGCATTCCGTTGAGACCACGGAGGGGTCTAATACCCCCTTCTGTGCATTTGCCAGGCGCTGTCACAGGCACAGGGAAAACAGCTGCAGGTGAGTTTACCTTCTAGTGGGAAGACCAACCCTAAATACACAGAAATGTAATATGCAGGTGGTGGTAAGTATCCCCATACACACACCAATTAAAAACCCAGGGCAGGCAGAGAACGAGCCTGAAGTATTAGTGCTATTTCATATGGCCGTGGTCCCGGAAGTTCTCTAGTGGGGAGATGTTTGAGCAGACGCTATAAGGGGTGAGGGGGTAGCCCTCACAGCAGCCGAGTAGAACATCTCAGGTAGAGGGAAGCCCAAACGTGGAGATTTCATAAAGTGTTTAAGACAGACCAAGGAGGTCAGGGCGGCTGAAGCAGAGAGAGAGAAAAAAAAGAGAGAGAGTGGGAGGAGGGGGGCAGATGACAGCCATTGATGTCAAGGGAGGAACAGGGACTCAAGTCATGCAAAACCTTGCAAAGGTTTTAAGCTTTTACTCTGATTTTAGAAGCTTTGATCTGATGTGTTTTAAAGCAATGGTTCTCGATAGTGAATATCAGAATCACCAGAAGCAAAGACAGATCTCGCCCAGAGCGAAGGGGATGGCCAGCCCTGTGAAGGGTGGAGCCCCAGACAGGCCCTAGATAGGGCCTCCAAGCATTGCATTGAGCCATGAACCTTTCAGGGAGGCCTCCCTAATAACCACCTTCTTATTCACTTCACAGATGCTGCCTTCCAGAGCTGTCCTTCAACAGTGGCACGCGGAAGAGCCTTTCGGAGATTCTTCACGGATAAAGACCTGCCATCTCTGCCAACAAGCCAGTCCTATCGACCAGTGTCTTCGATTGCAATGGTGGCTACCTTTTCAGCTGCTACTGTAGTCTGGAATTAAATCGAGGAAGGCTGGGCTTCGGAAAGTTAAACTAAAAAGTGGTAACATGTCACATTTGTATGGTACCTCGTTCGGCCTGGACCACTTCCAGAGGGAAATTCACCAAGGAGCAAAGTCCTTCTGGTGGAAGGCAGGTGGTCCCTTGAGGCGGCAGGCTTCTGTGGCACAGAGCCTGAGAAATGCAATTTCCCCAATTGAATTAAGTGGGCACCTGAATGTTTGCTTAATCCAGCTCTGTTGTTCATTTCTGCTGGCCTTGCCAGCTACAAAGAGGTGAGCTTTCAGAAATAAGGGGAAAGAAGTCTAGTGAGGCTTTCTGAATATTATTCCCTCCCTCCCTCTCTCCCTCCCTCTGTCCCTCCCTCCTTCCTTCCCTTCCTCCCTTTCTCCAGCCCTTCCGTCCTTCCATCCTTCCACAGATTCTATGTTAAGCTCGACTATGTGCCTAATTGCACACTTGATAATGATGTGAAAATAGTGAAGAAGGCAGATTCCTTCCTGGCCCTGATGGAGTCTACTGTGTCCCACTGGGTGACACAGATAATAAACAAGTACATGAGTAAAACAGGCACTGCCTGGGCTCAGTGTGCAGGGGAGGCAGGGCCCTGTGATGAGAATAACCAGAAGAGGCACGGAAGGTGGGCTTACGGGAGGCCTCCCTGGAAGGAATCCTCCGCGTGGGGCAGTGGAGGGAGGGGAGTGATTCAGGAACAGAGGATGGCAAACTCAAAGATTAGTAGATGAAAGAGTTCTTGGCCAGCGCACAAAAAGAAAAGGCAGGAGACAGGAGAAAGGCTGAAGAAGCTGGAGGTTAGGATGCATTATCAAAGGCTCCACAGATCATGATGAACAGATTGGATTTGGACTTTAATTTAATCTCCAAGGCAGTAGGGAAAAGATGGAGGGTGGTGCCAACAGGAGAGACATGAGCTATTCAAGGACAATGCGCAGGAGCAATGGTCATGAGAATGAAGCCACCTTTGTAACACTGGCCGTTAAGAGGAATCTGACATTGCTGACTCTATCTTGCTCCTCGCCCCACAGGCTGGCTGTCCTGACTCATCTCTGGGCTTAGTGCAAGGTAACACTGGGAATAATTTAGCTTATAGTTTAATCTTACAGCAGGAATGATAATAGCCTTTTCCAAAATGATACCACCTTTGTAAAGCTCCTGAAAGACCACAAGGTTAGGATTAGGAGAGGGGTCTGAATTCTGCTACCATGTAGGCACAGGAGGTCACAAGATTTGCAACCTCCCCAATTATTCCTGCAGATAACATCACTATTACAGAACCTAACATTGGGTTTTTTTTTTTCTTTTTTTGAGATCGTTTTCAGACTTTTGCATTCTGAAGACTCACTGAGCCCACCCAGACCCAGCACTCCTGATTCAACAGGACCTGAGGCTAACCCATCATAGGACCATTTCCACACCGCTATGGTGTCATCCCCAACTAATAGGCATTTCCTTCCTCCCAAACTACCCTTGAAAGACCCTAGCCTCCAAATTCTGTGGGAGGCTGATGTGGATAATAATAAACTCCTGTCCTTTTGCTTGGCTGGACTTGTGTTAATTAAACTCTTTCTTTACTGCCATAACACTGTATCAGTGAATTGGGTTTTATCTGTGCAGCAGGTTAGAAGAACCCACAGAGCAATTACAAGGACTAAGGAAGCTCCTGAAGGCTTTGTAACTCTATCAAGTTTTTGTTTGTTTGTTTTTGTTTTTTGAGACAGAGTCTCGCTCTGTCGCCCAGGCTGGAGCACAGTGGCGCAATCTCGGCTGACTGCAACCTCTGCCTCCCGGGTTCAAGCGATTCTCCTGCCTCAGCCTCCTGAGTAGCTGGGACTACAGGCGCCCACCACCATGCCTGGCTAATTTTTGTATTTTTAGTAGAGCTGGGATTTCACTATGTTGGTCAGGCTGGTCTTGAACTCCTGACCTCAGGTGATCCGCCCACCTCAGCCTCCCAAAGTGCTGGGATTACAGGCATGAGCCACTGCGCCTGGCCTAACTCTATCAAGTTTTAATCGCTTTTCTGCATTTCCCCATAGCAAAGAGAAACAAGAACACTAATAATAAGTAAGGTGACAAGTGGAGAATGAGCCCTAGTGACACACACATGCACACACCTAAGTGCTTCCCTAAACAACTTACCAACTTCCAGCAACCCATTCACCCTTCATCTTCGCACACATGCGTGCTCTCATGGGCATCCCTGCTCCGCCTCTAGAAACACAGATTCCTGGCGCCATTTGCACTGGCCATCAGAACCTCTGTTATAAACTAGATAGCCTCCCAGCACATTCTTGTCTCTCTTCCAACACAACATTAGAATGCCATTCCAGGGCAGACAATTCATACATAAGGTAAGCTAATTGGTTTCCTTCCTCACACCTGGTGCTGCGAATGCCTTAGGCATTTCCTGACCACTCACATGTAATAGTAGCCTATGAATGGCATACTTCTCACTCAGGGCTGACAATCTACTGTCCCCTTCTCTCATTTAATCCACGAAGAGGTTGGCGGTGCCGGACAGACCCCTAAATAACTGCTTCGCTGGATGTCTTTCCAGGAAAACTATTTCCTGGGATTGACAAGCCACATGAGAACCGCAGCCGCAGCTCCTGAAGATGCTCCAAAGTGTCTCCACATATGCATTCCTAGGCAGACCTCAAATCCCTCAACAAACGTGATGATGACGACGCAGCGCTTCTGCAGGTGCCGAGTCAGCACTTTTCATGCATTATCTCATTTACTCTTCAAAATAACCTTTAGGGCTGATAGTATTCCTATTTTTACAGATGAGAAAACTGAGAGTCAGAGTCCAAGCTGGGCTCTAAACCATCATCTTAGATTCTCAACCATGTCATCTTTCCAAATGACTTAGGATGGGTTTTTATTTTCTTTGCCTTGTATTAGAACACTTGGTGTATGTCGGTGAAAGGACCCCACTCTTGTACAACAATCTTTTACAAATTGCATCTAAAGCCACATTTTGCCTCTGATGGAAGAAAACTATCAGCTAGAGGATTTTTAAATATCGTTTACATCAACAATAGACACACCGCTGTAGTACCTTGTTGAGAACAAGAAAATTGTGCACACTTCTGCGACTTCTAAAATACAGAAATATATGGCAATGTATCCTCCAATGGCCTGGCTAGAGTCACCTCCGGGAAAATCTGGGGTTCCGACGCATGCAACATTCTGGTTAACCGAAAACTGCCCGTTTTTCGGTCCATACTAGTCTCATCATCTTTGACAATTCTTACTTTAAAATTGATTTCAGCAAGTGACACGACAACTATCATCATCTGGCTGTTCAGGTTTTCCAACTCTTTAGATCCCACAGAAATGGACATTTGCTCTATTTTAATTTTGGTTTTAATCTTGAGCTATTTTTATTCTGTTTTCTTCTGGCTTTTGAAGACCTGTGGATTTTTCACAGAGGTTTTTTGAGGCGCTGGCACATCAATTCAAAAGGGAAGCAAAAACACCACTGTAGCGGGTAAGATTCAGGATTTCTAGTGATGGCTTAAAGGCCACACTAGACCCACGCTTGTTTCTAAATCAGTTCTTGGAATTCTCCATTTGCTTTTCCAGACATCCCTGAGAGGGGCCCAAACACTGCGGGCTTCTGTTTGGTTTTATTTCTTGTTTTTGTTTTGCAGTTATTCTGTCCCTCTTATAGCAGAGACCAGAGTAGTTGTATCGTATTGACTAATATTCCGTATCCAGATTGGCAGCCTGGGGACAGAATTCAGCCTGATGTGACGTGATGGGGCCAAGATACACACACCAGTAAATATTCTGATGTTGGAACAAAAAATAAGAACACTTTGAAAACATGGCTATAAAGAGCAGAGACGGCTTAGGCTGGGTAACTATATCTGAAACACCAACGTTGCTTTTTTATCCAAAAAACCTTGAGGTCTGCTCCAGGTACTGCAAGCAATGTGGGCATTTCCTCTCCCCTCCTTCTGCTGAAATGAATCCTTCTTCATCAGAAGTGGGGAAATAGCTCAGAAGCACCATCCACATTTGGTGGGAGCTTTGGCGCTGCACCGAGTTTCAAACCATGTAATAGTTTATCATCCTCCCTCTCCTTTGCTGCATTCAACAAGCAGGGTACCTGCCAAAATCCTGCTAAAAATATCCTCGGCATCTGTAGTCCATCAGCCATCTCTGGCTGATTTGGGTGGGTAATTGACCTTTTGAGCAGGTGGACAGCCAGAAATTTATTTTTTTCCCCTGCATTGAGTCTAAGTTGACTTAAAACAGATGTTCCCCCAATGCCGATTCGATATGTATAATGGAAATACTATCAAGCGCTGTTCAAGGGGCTGTTCGAACTCAGAATGAACAAAGGAGGGCCCCGTAGTATTCCAGGGCTGAAGGAGTTAAGTAAAGCCACCTTCCTCCTCCAGCTGAAAACCAAGAGGTACCTCTTACAAGGGAAATAGGAAAGGAAGCTGTCACTTCTTATTTTCAGGTTTGCAGAAAAGCCTTTTTTTAAATGTAAACATTCATTAAACTAATTTGAAGTTGTCATTACTCTCCACCCCTGCTGTTTTATATCAGATTATTCCTAAGTGCTTGGTGAAGAATCCCATAAAGCCACACTCGATTCCTCTGCAGGGGATAATCGCATAGTTTGCGCCGTGATTTACACCGCACAGCACCGGGAAAGGTCCTCAACTTTGAAAGGCCTTGGTTCCCTGGCAAACAGTCTCTGCCTTCCCTATGGAAATAAAATTCCAAGTGTCCCCCCATAACTATTATGAGGTCCCCATTACCTTTTGTCCATCCAACTGAAGATAATTAAAAGCAGTTCAAAGCACATGCCAGAAAGTATTGGGTATTTTATTAATAAATGGAAAACCAAGTAAATGATATGTCCCATTATGGTTTTAAACTGTAAGATACACTTACGCTTCTTCCTCGCTTGCCCTCTCCCCAGTCTCCCCAACTTTCAGTCTGGGGCCCCTAGTCTCCCCAACCTTCAGTCTGGAGTGGCCAGTCATTCTGTTCTCTGAGATCACATGGGGTGGGGAGGCATATTTCACCCTTGCATCTTCTAGCTGAAGCTTTGCTGATAAGAGCATCACAAAGCCTACTCTCCCTTAAGAAAATGATTCTAAGGTGGGGAGAGGCCATGAAAAGAATGCAGGCAGTAGAGGGGAGGCCAGTGTCTGAAGTCCCACTTTGCCAATATCACAGTGACCCTCACTTACTGTACGTTCCATGTATGTAATGGGAATCACAGTGTCTACCAAGTAAGGCTGCCCCAAGCTTGACAGGAGGTGGTGAATATTCAAAGAGCCCAGTACAGAGCCTGCCAGAGAGGCATATAAGCTATGATCAATAATGCTGTTAATATGCTCGAAACTTTAACAACCCTAAGAGAAGTGCCCCTGAGCAAAATTAGGATGTAGGCAGTTTGTTTTCAGAGCAGCTGTAACTTTTCGGTTTCTTTCCTCCCGTTCTTTGCCCCTAAATCCTAGGAACCAGTGCTACTGTGGATCAGTCCTTACACAGCCTTAAAATGAACCTGTTCTCTGTCCTGACATCTCCAAATGTAGCTTTCTAAGCAAACTAACTCTCATCTAAACATGAGCAGCTACTGGTTGTAAAATGGGTATCCCCGCAGGTAAAAGTTGCATGTTGCAAGAGATCCGAAAGCTTTAAACCCAAGGTGGCAAGTGCTTTGGCACTTACACCAGTACCCCACACTCACAGCACACATTCCAAGTGGATCGCGGAACTCCGTCCTTTGGAATCCAGACAGGACTTCAGAGTCCTTCTTAACATTTTAGGCAGGCTTTGGGATTGGCACACGAAGTGAGACCTGGTTATCATTTCTGCCTCAACATAAAGGATTGAGAGGCACTCAGTACCATGGCCACTCAAGGTACCCCCCTTGCATTCAAGGGGCATGTCCCTTAGAGAGGCTGTGTGGTACAAATGTGAGTGTGTAGGTCTGAATTCCAGTCTGAATGTTCTGCCATTTACTAGCTGTGCAAGCTTCAGCATATTCCTTAGCCCCTCTATGCTTATTTTTCCATCAGTAAAATAACAACATCTATTTATTTTCTTTTTTACAGAGTGTCGCTCTGTCGCCAGGCTGGAGTGCAGTGGCGCGATCTTGGCTCACTGCAACCTCCGCCTCCCAGGTTGAAGCAATTCTCCTGCCTCAGCCTCCCGAGTAGCTGCGACTACAGGCGTATGCCACCACACCCAGCTAATTTTTGTATTTTTAGTAGGGACGGGGTTTCCCCATGTTGTCCAGGATGGTCTCGATCTCTTGACCTTGTGATCTGCCCACCGTGTCCTCCCAAAGTTCTGGGATTATAGGGGTGAGCCACCGTGCCTGGTCATAACATCTATTTCATAGTGCTTTTGAGTGGATGGAAGTTCTTAGAATGGTCCGCGGCATACAATAAGCTTTAATTAATCAATGTTACTTTCAATAAAATTATTGGCCACCGTCCCTCAAATCACAGCACACATTTACCTCTCCGGAAGTGCCTACAGAGAGACCGAGAGTCTTAACAGAGAATACAGACCAAAGCTATTCTCCATCCAATGCCAATGGCCTCCTTGGTTACATTAAACAAAGATGAAATTGCAGCTCAGTTCATAATTTAGCTTACAAAAGGAGACTAGGAAATACTCCTCAAGTGCCCAGTTGCTTTTGAAGACGTAAGATATATGTCACTGCATTCTTCTTGGTTTACCAAGCCCTTCAAAGGGAGTCATCTTGCTATTCATTACCAGTCAGTGCTGGTCAGATATAATAAGATGTCACTAAGCACAAACTGGAAAAATCCAGTCTGCACCAACCATTACATGGGACTTTCATCCATCTTCAGTGGCATCAGAAAGCACGCCCATCCATGCCGATACCATCACTTCAGTTTTCAAGAATCTCGCCAGTCAAGAGCCGGTGGTCAAAAGCCTCTTTGGAGAGGGAAATGTGCTAAAAAGTCATGCCAGTCAGTACTCACAGTGACGCCGGCAGAAGAGCACTGTAGTATTCTGCAATCTCCAAGACTGTTTTTGGAAATACTGCAGATAGACTCTCACCAAGTTCAAGGAAATGAACTATCCCCCGCTCCAAGTATAGATGAGGACAACAGTGTTTGACACAGAAACAAGGATGGATTAACTACACGTCTGGTTTGTATCCAGAAATATAATCAGTTTGAGCCTGCTCAGTTTCAGTTATTTATCAGCGTTGTACAAATAAAATAATAAAACAGAATAAAATGGAACCTATTCAATAAGGAATTGCCAAGGACAAATTTTAAATGAATGTACTCTCAGTGAACCAAAAGCAACAGTTCTGGGGGAAAAAAAGAAACTGAACTTAATAAATTACTGAAGTTGTTAAGAAAGCTATTTTTGGGAAGTTGTTAAGAAAGCTATTTTGTGGGAACCATTCCAAATTATTTTTAAGTAACAAAAGGATGATGTTTTCTTCTACACATGTGGTAGGATTATTAACAGAACAACTTCTCAAAATGTTTCAAGCTTACTAATTTTTCAAGGCCTCCCAATTTCTGAGAGTACCTGGGAGGCTGAGGCAGGAGAATTGTTTGAACCCGGGAGGTGGAGGTTGCAGTGAGCTGCAACAGCGCCACGGCCCTCCAACCTGGGCGACAGATCAAGACTCTGTCCAAAAACAAAAAAAAGATTGAGATTGTAATGGCAAATTCTCAAACACTGTTGAGTTTCTACTTTATATATTTCAGGTGTCAAGCTCTGCATCTCAATATCAAGATCAAACCCAGACTGGTGAGTTGGTAAAGTGTTTGAGAACAGGTAGTTGACAATATAATTAATGTGCTCACTTAGGCAATTACACACTAGATTAAGGACTTCAACACGAGGATGTCTTTTATGCTGTATTTTATGGTTAAACAGTGCATTTCAGGATGACAACAAACAGTAATAGCATATTCATGTAATTTTAGGATGAAATCAATTTCTTGCAAACACAATTATTGTTACGTCATTCTCACACCTGTTTATGACTCCCTGTGAATTAAATTAAACCACAATTTCACATTAATTTACTGCCATTTTCAAAAGGAGGCATTTCCTAAAAAGCTTATGACTGATAACAATCTCCAGAAATCAGAGTATTATTGACAAGAAGCCATAAATCTGTACAGCAGTCATTGTTTTACTTTTAAATCAGATTTAAGGTGCTATGTGTTACCTTTACTGATCTATATTTCTAGATTTTGGCATGTCCAAAGTGTATGGAGAAGAGTAAGCCCTTCTCTTGTTCTTCTGTAAATAGAATTTCCAGAGTTAGCAAATAAAAATACAGAATCTTCATTGAAATTGGAATTTTAGATACACAACAAATTCCTTTGTTAGTACAGAATAAAATAATATTTTAGTATAAGTATATCATAAACGTTGCCAGTCTGCACACAGATACTGATAGGTAAACCCAAAGACGGAAGTTTCGCTCAACCAAAATAAGGACTAGTTGATTGATTATAAAAATTACATGTCCAAGGAAATTTTTTCCATCTAGGGATTGGGCCAGCTTCATAAAGGTCAAGTTATTTTCATTCACCACAAGACGTGAATTTCTTTTCAATTCCATATATCATGACTGATAAACTCGCCTCCTCCTTCCTTTCCTGCCTTCCTCCTCTCCATCCCTTTTTTCCCTTCTTCCCTCTCTCCCTTCCTTCCTTCTCTCACTACATTCATCACTCACTTTCAATAAACGGTAACACAGCAATAATCACACAATTCAAAAGTCTATATTTATCCAGAGTTTACTACATGCCAAATGTGATACTAAAAGCAGCTTCTTTGAGTCTCACAGCAACTCTAGATCTAGGAATTACTTTTTCTCTCTCATTTTATGTAAAGAAAATCGAGGCTCAGAGATGCAAAGATAGTTATCCCACATCACACATCTTGGAAGGGGGCACGCCTATATCTGCCTGACTCTCTCTATCCAGGTACACACACTATCCTGGAAGTGCAACAAATAAAGAAGGAGAATTTTTTTTTTTTTTTTTTTTTTAAGTAAGATATATTTCCTACCCTGGCTAAGCTCACAGCTTAGTGTGGAGGAAAAGTGATGTTTCCAAAATCACCTTTATGCAGTCAGATTTGCAGTCACTATGAGAATAGCATTGTGAGCATGAATAAGAGCCAGAGAAGTCACAAACGGGGAATTGAATGACCTGGCCAGTGATAGTGATGAGGTATCCGCGTTTCTGAGAACATGGAAGGATATCCCTCCACATTATGGATATGAAATTAGTTCAGATGATACAACAGGTGAGTAAATGGAGGCTCAGCAGAACTTGGCAAGATGGCAGAGCTGGGGTGGAGCAGAGCTGGAATTCAAGCCTGGGTCCTTCTAAGTTCTTCACCACCCAGGTCTTCTACCTTGCCTATTCTGAGCTCCCTCAGAATGCAAGTCATGTGCTAGCCTGTAATACCACAGCAGGCCGCTTTCTCCAGTTCCCATTTAGCAGGACTCACAGTGGTGCCCCCCAAAGTCACCAACTATCTGAAGGCAATGAGAGAGTTAAAATGGATCACATCTCCAAGTGTGGCTCAGCTCAGCCACGGGAAACACAACAGCAATAATAATGGTGTTTACAGAAAGACTCTGACGAGAAGGGGCCCGAGAATTGAACCTATCACACGAAACTAATGCTTAGCAAAAACAGTTGGTAAAAATGCTATGGCCGGTGAATTATAGTGGTTTCCTTTTCTCTTTGATAATTTGGGGCAATTGCATCCAAATTCTAGTCCATTGATTTCCACTCCAATTCATGCCCCCATGCTGGGGTGAGTCAGCTGGCATACACGTAAATTTGCCATTGGAAGACTGGAGACGTATCCTGAAAGAGGTCCAGGCAATTCCGGTCTCAACCATTAAAAGCAGAACTATAATACCGCTTCACACTACCCTCCCAAGGACTCTCAGTGTGTTACAGAACCCACGCTAGCACTCCCCAAGCAGTCATAGCAGATTAGTGGGTTAAGCTCTTCAATTCAGCCCCACGGCTGCAAAATCACTTCTGTCGTTTTCTAGAACTCCTTCACATTTTTCCTTTAAATTTGTAAAAGTGAATGATGATACCAACAACATTTAAGTGATAGATAATAAATATCCAGTCCCTATAAACACACTACTATACACACTCCTTAATTTTAGCACCACGTTTGTAGGTTTCAAGTGCCCAGCCTGCCTGAAACGCTGTCTTTACCTTTTAACTATTCCTATGACAACTTGGGAGACACAGATATTTGTCCTCTAAAGAAAATCAAGTTCAATCTCACCATATTTTCAAGATCATAGAGACTTAGCAAGAAAGACTCCTCGAGTTAAAGGGATAAGGTAGAGAAGACTTATTCCAGCTAAGAGGCATAACTCTCAATGAAGGGGCATCAGCAATGTCTGGAGGTATTTGTGTTTGTCAGAACGGGCGGAAAAGATGCTACTGGCATCTGGTGGGTAGAAGCCAGGGATGCTGCTAAATATCCTACAATGCACAGGGCAGATCCCAACAAAGAACTGTCCAGCCCCACATGTTGGCAGTGCCAAAGGTTCAGAACCCCTGTTCTCAAGTTAACTGATTAAGCTTATAATGCCTTTGCCCCATGCAACACTCTGCCCCAGATGAAATTTACCTACTCTTAACACACAGGACAAGGCACAGATCTCATGCAGGACACTACTTTACACATGGGTGCAAGGCGACTCCTCCTTGCATTACAGTCATTCTTCAAAGAATGTACCAATCTTCATGAGAATTCACTTTTCTTCAGGGGTTCTATTTTCCACTCTGAAGTTTAAGTGCTCTGGGGTAACCTCCGATGAAAAGAAATGCTGATTGTTTTTTTTTCTCTACTGAGAGCCTATTATTTAGCACTAAAGACTAAAGAAGGGAAAACTTTGGTAAAAAGATGGGGAGGTGCTGATGGGTGGTTTTACAGGATGAGAATTTAATGGAGATAGTGGTTTTTTTTACAAGCTGAGCTGTGCTAAGCTATTCAAATTAGTAATTCTACCAATTAAAGCCTTCTATTTCATGGAAAGTACTTGCTAAATTGAAGATTAAGCAACAGATCAGAGAATGAAAGAATTACTGAAATGTAACTCAAATATTTATGAGAAATTTACATCTGGGAGACTTCCCTCTTCTTATCCCTGCTTCCAAAGGGAAATCCATAAAGAGATGATAAAGAGCAAAGCTTAGTCCTCAACATCCACAAGGCTAAGTCTGACTCATTTTGAGTTTTAGGAAAGAAGAAATCTTTAGGTTACTACATATGCTTGGTATTGACATAAAATAGACTGATCCCGGCTGGGCGCGGTGGCTCGTGCCTGTAATCCCAGCACTTTGGAAGGCTGAGGCGGGCGGATCTCGAGGTCAAGAGATCGAGACCATCCTGGCCAACATGGTGAAACCCCGTCTCTACTAAAAAAATACATAAATTAGTTGGGCATGGTGGCGTGCGCCTGTAGTCCCAGCTACTCGGGAGGCTGAGGCAGGAGAATTGCTTGAACCCGGGAGGCGGAGGTTGCAGTGAGCAGAGATGGCGCCACTGCAGTCCAGCCTGGCGCCTGGTGACAGAGCGAGACTCTGCCTCAAAACAACAACAACAACAAAAAAAAAACCAATAGACTGATTCCGTAGGTAATTCACTATTCATAATTTCTTGCCCTTGGGTGTTTGCTCTGGCTATTTATTGTTCTGTAGGAAACAACTGAAAACATATGTCTTTAAACAATATCAATTGTTTATTTTGCCCATGAATCTTCAGTTTGGACAGGGCCTTGGGGTGGGGGATGGGAAGTCGCTTATTTCTGATTCTCAGTATCTGGGGCCTCAACTGGGATGACTTCCAATGAATGGAGGTTGGCCATCTCCTGCTCCACAAGGCATCTCCACATGGCTAGTGGGGCTTCCTTCAATGTGGCGGCCTCAGGGTAGTCAGACATTTTACGTAGCAACTCAGCCACATTCTATTGGTCAAGCAAACCAAAAAGTGTAGCCTAGATCCAAGGGAAAATAAATTCATCTCTACCTTTCAATGAGAGGAGTGGAAAAGAGTTGACATTCATCTTTATCACAGTGTTAACTCAGCAAATATATAATGTTAACCAGAAAGGCTGGCTGATTAAGCAGTATAAACCAAAATAACAGAAAACAGCAAGTGCCCTGGTAATCTTTGTTACTGTTTGCTTTATTCAGTTAAATGGTGCACATCGGAGGAGGAATATTTTTTTCTTCTACCTGTTTTGTCTCATATGGATTATTTAGTTTTATACTCACTGGCTATTATTGAACATTTATGCCATTTTAGGTCTCTGATGAAATATATAAACTCCATGGGAAAGCCAATTTCAGGGTGTTTTATCAGCCTGATTAGTAAGTAGAAAAACACTGTACACACAAACTCTCAAACTACAGAAAATCTAACTTGGTATTTGTTGCAATTGCTTTTATTCTAGAACTTACACTGCATTTTATAACACAATTTCTTCGGTTAATTTTCTACCACCCTTTTATGATTTTTCTTTGTTTTGAGACAAGAGTCTCACTCTGTCGTCCAGGCTGGAGTGCAGTGGCGTGATCATAGCTCCTTGCAGCCTCAACCTCCTGGTCTCAAACAACCCTCTCGCCTCACCTTCCTGAGTAGCTGGGACTTACAGGCACACGATACCACTCCTGGTTAATTATTTTTAATTTTTTTGTAAAGACAGGGTCTTACTACGTTGCCCAGGCTGGTCTCGAACTCCTGGACTCAAGGGATCTTCCCACCTTGGCCTCCCAAAGTGTGAAGATGATTACAGGTGTGAGCCACTGTACCAGACCCATCACTCTTTTAAAATCTGTAATTAGTTCCAGAAATTAATGTATTCACCTGATTAAATCTGAAATTGCAACAGGCGCATTTTGGAACGACTTCTCCCTATTATCACCTTGAAATGGAAATCACCCCAAAAGCATTTTCCTCCTCTAGGATGCAACTGAACAGTCTGTACAAAAGCCTGAAATTCTTGAAAATACCAAGTAAGAAAGATAAGAAACTGGGATAGCCGGGGGATACGTTTTGCAGGCCTAACTAAAACAATAGCGATTTAAGTAGCTATCGTACAGACACTTGATGCATCCTTTTATTATCTCTGAAAGACTCCCGTTGCAGCATGCTTTTGTGGGTAAAGAGCTATATATTGGTACATGCAGCTCATAATTATGTCAGCCTAACCACAGCCAACATTGACAGCCTAAAACATTAAAGATTTTATACAGCCAGTGCTGAATATAGCTTCTTTTATTGGCTCAGAGAGCAGGTATCAATTATAATGAGGTAATAAAATTTGCAAGCACTGTTCATGTCCTGCTCTGATTTTTTCCCCCCTCTCTCCTTGAGATAATAACAGCAGAAAAAGGAGAAAGAAAAATCCTCTTCTTAGTTCTAACCACAGATTCTTCGAAAGCTCTCACTTTCTATGGCTGGGGTGCTATAAAGCTGTTTGCTTACTGGAATTTTCGGGCTGGCAAACTCTTCCTACCTAAATAGAAGCTGCAAATTTCTGAAGCACACCTTGCAAGTCAGAGGCTCCAGGATTAATGGCTTTCATTTGCATAACTATAAACCTAAGGTAGAGCTTCCCAAGCCTGCATCCTGTAAATTGCACTTACTGATGAGATGCAAAATCCTCTAAAAGCGTTCCCAACCTAAACCAATTTGTAAAGTTGTTTTGTTATTTAAAACATTAAAGAAATTAAAGTGATCGGAATATAATTAGATTAATATTCATATCTTCCAAGTTGCTTTAATTCTAATATTAAAAAGATTAAATATCCACTCAGAGGATTAAGCAAAAAGTCAAGCAGTAGCAACACATTTACATTACCTTACTGTGCAAATTAGAAACCTAATTAATCTAAAGTTTCCTACAAATTGAATTGGATATTCATTTGCAGTCTAACACAACTTTAGGTACTTAAAATTCACTCCAGGATTGTTTCCTTACATGTGCACTGAGAAGTAGGGCCACGTTGCTGGGATGCAGGAATCACATTAAAATGGCTTCATTCGAGTTCTCATTGGTGGAAATTAAATCTCAACATAAATTTACGTAGGGAAAAAACTTAAAGACTTTGTAATCATATATGTGTGCAATAATAAGACACATCCTGGCCTCCCCATCTAGTTCCTGTCCATAAAATAGAAAAAGCAATCTAGTTGTTTCTTCATAAAAGCTTTGAGTTCATGTTTTACCACTAATACTGTGAAGAACATGATCAAAACATTTCATCCTTTTTGCCTGGTCTTTAACTAAGGGCATCTAAAAAGCATCTAGTTACTTTGCTCTGTAACCCTGTTCCCACCCACTTTTGCCACCTCTCTGACGGCCCACCCAACCCCCACCCCAACTCCCAAATACACAAACACACTCCCAGGGTCCCCATGAATCAGATCAACTGTGTAGATTTCAGATTAGTTGCAAATATATTAGTAATTCCCTTCTTGCCATCCACTTCTTAAGCAATAGGATGATACTTATAATATCTTTCTGTTTTTCCTGCACGATCTGATTTTCCTGGATTACTGGGCTCGAATGACTGCCATTACAATATTCCCCAATATTACAGCTCTCTTTCCAGGTACATTTTCTTCCAACTTGAACTGAGATGTGACCATTACCTCCCTCTGGCCAATAAACTGTGAGTGGAGGTGATAATGATTCCTCCCAGGCAAATGCTTTAAAAACTATATTTTGTCAGGTTCTGTTTTTTCTCTGCCTTGGAAATCAGTAACATTCCAGAAAGTAAGTCTTCCATCCACCTAAGTCCAGGCCTAAAAATGGCCCATAATGGACAAAGAAAATGAGCAAGAAACAAAGCTCTGTGGTTTCGAAGTCCCTATGATTTGGGGTGTTATTTGTTACCCCAACAAAGCTAGCCTATCCTGCCAGATACATCTTCTCAGGACTAATACCTGGTAACAGTCCCTGTTCCTCATTGCACGGTGATAAAAGATAACTAACCTTTCTAAATCTCAATTCCCTCATCTGTAAAATGGGAATAATACACTACATTTTTTCTCAGCTGCTTGTTGGTTGAATTGAGATAGTATATATTCAGCACCTAGGTCATGAAAAGCACTCTGTTGAACAGTAACTCTTGTTACGATTATCCCCTTGTAGAGAAGGGAAACAATGCAAATCAAATTCAATTGATGGAATGAAAGGATGACACTAAAGGAATCTGAGGCAGTGACTGCCTAGCTGTTCACTAGTCTTCACACTCCCACCCACCCAGGACACAGCAAACTACATTTCCCAGCCTCCCTTGCAGGCAGGCATGGTCATGTGACTGAACAGCCAATGTCAAAGCTTTATTGGATTGGAGAATGTGGCATCCTCAGAAGGTCTTGGTTAGCGAAGCCACAGAATGGCAGGAGCCTGGGTTCCTGAATCACCACTTGGAGGAGAGTGTCTTGCTGATCAGGGCAACTGCTGAGGATTTTATGTTAATGAAAAACAAACGTACTGATTTAAAGCATTATGCAGTTAGGTTTTCCTAGGGTCTCCTGTGCATGATGCAAAAATTATTGGTGAATCCATTTCCCAAGAAAAAGTTTCCCCTTTTCACAGCAAGGCAACACTTAACTCCTCTAAAGATAACTTTTTCTCCCAATAGACTTCGGCTCCAGGTCACACATATATTAACAACTGATCAGCATGAAATAACCCGAAGAGTAGGGCTGCAATCACACCTATTTATTTTATTGTTGTGATGGCAACAAATATAATGGCTACAGCTTCCTTGGGAATAATCTTGCTATAAGCGTTAATGGGTGAAGAGCCCTGATATGTGATTTGGGTGAGTGTCCTGCGTTCACAAGGAGCACTCAAGGCTGCTAATCTGGGCTGTAATTTCTCATTTCTCCTCAACTGCTTTGCCTTTTATGGGACTTATATTGATGAATGCAGATGAAAACTGTCAGCTCACCTGGTAAAGCTCAGGGCAGGAAGTTTAACAATTCATCTTGTGTCTCCCAAAGGCAGGCGAAGAGAAGAAAGCTCTGGGCCTTCCATAGTTTCCATCCACCCTGTTCTCCTCACTTCTTCTCTTACCTCCCTCCCCCAACCTATATTGCTTCACTCATTTTGCCAGATTGATACTTTTTATTGTAATGGAAATCACATCACTCCTGTTCTTAAAATTCATCAGCAGCTTCTTATGCAACTCCAATACAAGCACTAAGTCTTGGGTTGGAGGGACACTCTTCACCCTCTCTGGATCTATGCCCTGGGCTATGTAACTGCAGTCCCCTCCCTCTCTAACTGTGAGCTCAGCCATGTGATCTATCTTGGGCATCCGCGTGCAATAGAGGAATGGGTATGCCAGTTCTGAGTCTAGACTTCAAGAGACCTTATGTGTTTTGACTTGCTGTCTTGCATTTCTGCCCTTGTCATAAGAAAGTTATGTCTGGTCTAACCCCTGCTGGTCCCACAAAGATGAGAGACACGTGGAGGAGAACCACCCCAGCTAACGTGCCCTCATCCAGGTTCAAACTAGGGCAGAAAGCCCAGTTGATGCAAAGATGCAGGAGCAAAACAAGCTGACCCACAGACACAGGGGAAGCCCCACCAAGACCAGCAGGACCAGCAGGGCAGGGCAGCCAAGGCCAGCCTAGTTCCGCTGAACCCCACACACATGTGAGAAGTAAACACTGATTTCTGTGAGCCACTGAATTGCGTACGGTTTGTTATGCAGCAGCAGCAACCGAGCCACTGTCCTAGGCTTCATTTTCGAAGCTCTAATGACCTGTTTAACCTCATCCCATTCCAGATCTCCAGTGTGCCCTCCCCTCTGCGATCACACTGGCCTTCCCTCAGGTCCAAACATGACGTGTTTTTCCTTGCTCTGGAGTCTTTGCGCGTACGTTTCCTCCCTGATGGAACCACACGCTTTTACCAGTCCACGCCTTTCCGCATGGCTGGCGACTGCTCACTCTTCATATTTTAACTCAGATGTAATCTTAAGAGAAAGCCTCTCAACAATGCCATCTCAGCTTGGTCTTCCTGATCACTCTCTGCAGAGGATCCCAGCTGTGCTGCAAATAAGTGAAGCTTTGCCAAAATAGCGATGCCTCTCAGGGTTTTGGATCCTACAAGCGCTAGGCCTGAGCAGCCTCATCCACGTGACTCAGTTGTGCTGAATAAATCTCCTGTGTGTGCCTCAGTATAAAAAAGCAGGTGCCTGCTGCTTGCACTACTATGCTTACTTCCTTGATAGCACTTTCGACAGTCCAAAACTATCCTTTGGCTTTAAAAACAACTCAATTATTTCTCTATAGTCTCTGTTTCAATCCAGTAGACTGAAGGTTGGCAAAATCTGGCTCTCCTCTTGTTTTTGTAAATAAAGTTTTATTGGCACCCAGCTGCAGCCATTCATTATGTAACAGCCATGACTGCTTTTGAGTTACAGTGGCAGAATTGAGTAGCTGCGATGGTGACTGTATGGGTCACAAAGACTGAAATATTTGCTATCTAGGCCTTTACAGAAACAGTCTGCTGACCACAGCACTAACATGTAAACTGACAGAGAACAGAAACCTTGTCACTTTTTTATCTCGGGCATCTAGCACAGTGCTTATCCCTAAGGGGAGCTCACTGTATATTTGTCCAGGTAGTAGAGGGCTCCAGCAGATGCCTGTATTTAACTCCCATCTCTGTACCAAAGCCGGGGGCCTCTTGGTTTGGGGATGGTGGTAGAGATGTGCCATACTGCAGCTCGGCCTGGAACATCAGGGCAGCTACAAGGCTGGTGACCACTATTTGGCATTTGCATTTCTCAGAAAGGTGATAACGCGGCTCCTACCTCCACCGGCAGCAGCCAGAGTGCTGGGTCTGCATCTGCTGCAGGCAAGACAATTTGAAAGTCTGAAGAAATGAGAACAACTCCAAGTTTAATTTACTCAAATAAGCAATTGATGCTTTAGAGTATAATTATCAGAAAAAAAGAAAAAACCACAACACATTGTTTAGCATACGTTATGTTAATGGCAGGTTAGGATGGCCCACTGTGCATAATTTAGCCAAACAATTGATACCAAATTTTAATATATATATATGATTACTGCTACAGAAACGAAGCACCAGGACAAAGCACAGGAGAGCTCATAATAGGCACACGTGAACTCTGAGGCCCTAATTACATCACGGGGGAGGGTAAACAGTTGCTGCTGAACCAAGCAGAAAATGGGGGTAATTTGTACACAGGTAGAGTGGCCATCCAGGTGCACTGGCATGTGTGTGGGGCTGGAGGGCTGGGGCCCCCGGGCTGCCATCTGGGCTTTGCAAGGATGGAGAGGTTCAGGATCACTTTTCTCAGCTGAAAACACAATCTCCCAGCTCTACACAGGTCAGCTCCCTCCTGGCCTGCCCTCCAGTACAAAAATAGAAAGTCCAAGGTTAGCTTTTTGAAGGAAGCTTCTCCATGCTCTGTGAAATAGAAACTGATTTTCCATGTCCGCGATCTGAGGCCGATTGCCCTGTGTCTTCCCCTGATGTCCTGGAAGACGTGAGTTCCTGGCCTCTTAGGGAGCAGAGGGATGCCAGTCTACACCCATCTTGACCACAAGTGATGTTTTCAGGAGAGCGTATAGTGAGTTCTCCCTGCAACTTGTCTATAGAGACGAGATTTTGCAATAGGTAATCGCTTAGTTATATTCTGGCTCCAAATACAGAGTCTGTGAATCTGAATCCATGAGTTGTCAGATTTCTTTCTTTCCTTCCCTCATTTATGCAGGACTACAGATCTACTCATATCATGGCCTTTCTGTGAGCCAGTCATCAGATCATAATCAAATGTCACTGAGTACCTGGAACACAGCTGCCCTGTGACGTTACCTTCCGTCTGCATGACCCAGAACAAACTGACAAGCAAAAAAGAAATCAGGACAGTCTTAGGAGATAGTCATCCTGTTCTGACCTCCAGAACTGTAAGGGAATCGATTCGTGTTATTTTATGCCACTAAGTTTGTATTAATCGGTTACAGCGGTAACGGGACACTGATATGCGTGGTAACCCTGAGAGGCAGTTCAGGAGAGGATGAAGATATTTTTCTGTTAACCATATCATTTCTATCTGCCAGGCTTTCATAAACCTTCGTAGACCAGGCTGACAATCACTCAGTCGATCATTCAATTAATCAATTAACCAGTGGATCAATATTCATCTGGTCTATTTCTGGCCTTGTCAAATTCAGTAGCAAAACCACCATAAGCTTTTCAGCATTGCTGCTCATGGGAATCTAAGAAAATACTTCAGACTATTAAGACCTGCTTCTCACACAAGTATTTCTGGCTTTTATATATGTGGTGATACCATGAGGGTAAGGATCATTTGTGGCTTGTTCCCTCCCCATCCTCACTGCCTTGTCTGTGTTTAACTCTCAATAACTATTTATTGACTGAATGAAAGAATTGAATGAATGAATGAATACACAAATGAATGGTTGGAAGGGTGTCATGCTGGTTGAAAGGAGAAGCAATATTTGTGGATGCCAAGCGCATCTGCAAATTAAATGGCTTTGCAAATTTCTAGTGAAATATCAGTTGCTTTACTGTTTAAACCAGGGGGTCAGGTACCTCAGGCTGGGGGTTAGTTTTAAACAGAAGGGATATAATGAGTTGTGAGTTGTTTAAGAATCTGAGTAACCAATAGTATTAGGAATATCAGAAGTACAGAGAGGTAGAAAAGAGAAGGACTAGAAACGGAAGAAGAATTGGACAGAAAGAGACATTTGTCATAGTGCAGTCCTGGGACAAACAGAAGAGGCTGAAGTTGCCCACACTCACCCGGCTCCAGAATTCTGTTTGAGAGAGAGAGGTGGGAGCTGAATGGCTGCAGGAATAGTCTACTAGAGCTGGGTCAAAATCTCCTTTTGAGTTGAACCAAGCTATGGTCACCACAGAGTCCTCCTGGTGAGACAGAAAGCGTTGTTCCTCTGTGTACTGGGGAGGAACTGGGAGAAACAGGCCGCGGAGGGCTCTCTCACCCTCTTCCCACCATGTGAAGATGCAGAAGAGCAGCCATCTGTGAGTCAGGAGCCCCGCCTCCCCCAGACCGTGAACCGTCCAGCGCCTTAATCCTAGACATCTCAGTCTCCGGAACCATGTAAAATAATTGCGGTTGAAGCCACCCAGTCTGTGATACTTTTGTCATAGCAGCCTGAACTGATAAAGACAACAGGATACAGGAAGGGAAGAACCAGAGAAAACGACTAATTTTTTTTGATCACCTACTATTTGCTGGTGCTACTATATCCCTGGGCTGAGAGCTTTACAGTTCAAGGGAAAAAAGGGAGGTAGAAAACTGGAGAGATGATGAACTAAACACTAGGATACATACTGACAATAAAAATAACAGTGACTATTTCTCTTGAGCAATGAACATGTGCTGAGCACAGTCCTCCAAGGGAGGATTATTCCCACTATACAGAAAAGAAAACTGTGGCCAGGTACAGTGGCTCATACCTATAATTCCAGCACTTTGGGATGACAAGGCAGGTAGACCCTCTGAGCTCAGGAGATCGAGATCAGCCTGGCCAACGCGGCAAAACCCTGTCTTTATTAAAAACACAAAAGTTAGCCAGGCACGATGGTGCGCACCTGTAATCCTAGCTACCTGGGAGGCTGAGGCAGGAGAATCACTTGAACCCTGGGGGCGGAGGTTGCAGTGAGCGGAGATCATGCCACTGCACTCCAGCCTGGGCGACAGAACAACACTCCGTCTCAAAACAACAACAACAACAACAACAAACGAGGTCCACAGAGATTCCATCACTTGCCTGCAGCAATGCAGTTAGTAAATGACTGAACCAAGATACAAAACTCAGATGCCTTTGCCTCCAAGCCGGTCCTTTTCATTGACGGATAATGTGCATCAGATTATGCGGAGGCCTGAAATTCTGCCTCCATGTGCTATTGGGAAATTGAGACTAGGAATGGAGAAATTTCTCATGCAAGTAAGGGAAACTAACAACATAGTCGCTCTTTCTGGAGAGGTCAGCTGGCAACTTTGCCCGTTTCCTGAGAGGATCCTCTCACCCACGCAGATCATGATGTACTCCTCTCTGGAGTGGGAGCCAAGTCACACTCCAAGCTACAAGCTGGACAACTGGGCTGATCCTTGCCAATTAAAATGGAACTCCAGCCTGCTTTCCATGTAGGTCAAACGTCCCATGAGCTTTCAGTGAATCACAGAGGTTGTATATTTAATTCTGTACCCTTAGAAAGCTCTTGCTGAAATGAGATACATCTACCACGTGAGAAACTGGTTCTAATGCATGATTTGGGATAAAGATTTAATCTAACATTTGGAGAATTGAATATGAAAGAATTTATGAAAGAATCAATGAATGAATGAGTGCATAAAATTTGAGGCAAAATCTACCATTTGAGAGACTGACGGGAGCAGAGCTGATCTTTCCACAGATCTTAGCATCTTCCAGAGCTCAGTGATGCTAATTTTAACATCTACCCTTTATTAAGCAGTTATTATGCACATAAATCCTTATAATCCCATTGATTATCTTGGTAACTCTATGAAATGGGCACTAGCATTAGCCCCATTTTACATGGGGGAGGATGGGTGGCTCAATGAGGCTGAGTGACTTTATAGAGTCACAGAGCCGGTACGTGACAGCGCTGGGGTTTGAGGTTGGGCTTTAAGATCCTCTCTTCAGCGTTCTCTGGCACTGCCTCATGTTCCCTCCTTCAACATCAGTCCCCTCTACAATATTCCTGCTGAGAGACCATGGATGAGGCCATTCTTACTTTGCTATAAAAAACATCTGAGACTGGATAATACATAGAGAAAAGAGGTTTAATTGGCTCACAGTTCCACAGGCTGTACAGGAAGCATAATGCTAGCAGCTGTCTGGCCTCTGGGGAAGCCTCAGGAAGCTTACAGTCATGGCAGAAGGAGTAGGGGGAGCAGGCACATCACGTGACCAGGGCAGGAGCAAGAGACAGGGTGGAGGGTGTGTGCTACACATGCTTAAATGACCAGCTTCCCCAAGAACTCACTCAATATTGTGAGGACAGTACCAAGAGGATGGTGCTAAATCATTCATGAGAAATCCACCCCCACGATCCAATCACCTCCCACCATGCCCCACCTCCAACACTGGGGATGACCTTTTGACATGAGATTTGGGCAGGGATGACATCTAAGCTATATCACACCAGCAGCTGGAACATCAGCACTTTCAACAACAGATTTTGATGATAACTTTCCTCCTCCCTTAAGAGTGTTTGTTGAATGCCTGCACTGTGGGCCTGAAGACTCCTCCCTGAACACAGTGGACATTTGCTGTTTGGGATTCCCCATACCTGTTCCCTTTCTTGTGCTTATAATATACCAATCTCCTGTTGGGAGCTGCACCTCGCTGTGATTCTCAGGCCACTGGGTTTGGGCATGGCCGAAGCCTCTTCCTGGCTCTAGGGGAAAGCACATATCTCAGGTCTCATCGATGAGCATTTCATTGTCCCTGGCCACAATGATCTGACTACAGAAGACAAGTGACCAGAATGGTCCAAGTAGAGGATATGAAGGGCAGCCCTGGCCTTTTGCTAAAATTACTGGCCGTGGAGGCCAGAGGTGCTCCGCTTCCAGAGTTTGTTCTCTATATCCCCTCTAACTAAGCCTGTCTTAGAAGAAAGCTAGCACAGAAGAGATCAACACTGAGAATCAGAGAAAGAAAGGTTTCTGATAATATCATTTCGGCCTGGATCCAGAGATTGATTCCCTGGTTATGAATCTTCCTCTGCCCAGTGTAAATTGGTCAGCCTGATCCTATTTACATGACAAAAATCATAATGTCTCAAATAATAAAATGTGGGTTTGTCTATTGTTAGCGATCATTAGGGTTATAATGCAGCAGGGAAATTTGGACCAAATTAACTACCCATGCAAGCTGTTGGATCCTGCATCCGGCTGTGCCTGAACTCAGCTCTACCACTGGACTTCTCTGTCACTGGTCTAATGTACCCCCTTTTCTCCCTGAATCTGCTGTAAGTTGGGTTCAACTCTGGCTCTCAACCTCAATGCTGGCCTTAATTTTATCCTCAGAATCCACAAAGAACAAGTCAAAATCCCTGGAGGAAAACTTTTCATAAACTGAAAACCATATTTTAAAAAGTCCTGATTTCTGCTACCATGCCACCACCTCTATTCATCTAGTAGAGCTTTAATTCACAAAGTTCATTGTAAAGTTTCCTGGCAACTTCACAGGAAACAAGTTATACGTAGATTTTTTTTTTTTCCTTAAAAAAAAACAAAACTCATGTGGCCATTCAAAGCTACATTCTCTTCTCTTCAGATGCAAGCAGGCAGAGTCAGCACCTCTCACCTACCCACATGTCCAGGAAGCAACTACCACAGAGGAAGTGGCAGTGCCCAGGTATGATGGGAACTCTTGATGACAGGAGGGCCTGTCCCATTACATCACCGAACAGAAAAGCTCAAAGACAAGACCAATAGTGAATCTTAGCAGAGACAGGCAAGAAGGGTGAGAAATGAGGGGGTCTGTAGGTGTTTGCTCATCATGAAATTCTGATGCATTCTTTAAAATCCAGGGACACATGAACAGAAGCAATAAAAGCTGTTTGAACTGAATTTGAGCTGTCATTCTGGGTTTCTTGTTTTGGTTTGCTTTTTTGGTTCAACAGAGTATTAGACAAATGTGCATTTGAGACATCCTGATCGAGGAGGAAAAGCAGAAGAAGAAGAAAAAAAAAAACCCTGAGTATTCATTTCCCTTCCCACAAAGTCTTCCTGAAACGATTCTTGCAAAACCTTCTGCCCACTGGAACGGTGTGCATATGATTAACTGCACATGAGCCCAACAGCTTGCATGTGTAGTTAATTTGCTCCAAAGTTCCATGCTGCATTATAACCCTAATGATTGCTAATAATAGACAAACCCACATTTTATTGAGTAAGTAATTTGAGACATATGATTTTTATCATGCGAATAGGATCAGGCTGACCAATTTACACTGGGCAGAGGAAGATAAATAACCGGGGAATCAATCTCTCCAGCACAGACTCTGTCTCTTGGCAAAATAATATGCATTGATCAGAAAAGACCAGCTCTAGGACCTGCTATACGCAACCAAGTCCATGATCTTCCATGTTGCCAGCCAAAGGGTCAGGCAGGGAGTGTGTTTCCACTCATGACATAATGCAAAAGACAGTGACGAAGCCTCAGCTTTTGGGAGGGTGTAAGAGAGGGTGGGCTTTGGAGTTCATGCACAGAGTTTTCAACCCCAGCTCTGGCACTCAATCACTGTATGCATCTAAGCCCCCACCTGTGAATACTTCAGAGACAGGTGGGGGAACGGTGCAGCTTAACTAAGAGTAAGCAGGTGAAGGCACCTGGCACATAGTAGCTGAACAGTTAATCCCTTTCCAAAATTTCTGGAACATAAAGAGTAGAATGGAAGGAATATACATTTTACATTTCACATCCATTTTGCAAAACCAGGGTGAATTTCTCATCCGTTTCCATATAAGAAACCACCAAGGCTCTTAGAGAGGAGAAAACAGTTCCTGGGCTCCTGGGTTCTCCAAACATGTGTGAGAAAGGGGAGAGCAAGCAGAGCTTGGATGTAAGTTATTATCATTTCTAGGTTTGTCTGAATTTTGCCAGGAAACTAGAACAAAGGCGTATGGAACGAAAAAACAAAAGTGTACAGCATTAAAGCTCGAGCCCTGGATTGAATCTAAGGTCCAGTTTTGCCAGTTTCAAACTGTTTCATGCCCTTGCCGTTTGCAGTGATGGTTTCTGCCTTTCTGAGGTAGGATGGCTCCTGGTGGCCTGTTTCTGACCCCAGTCACTTGGAATTCCAATCCTGTACTTCCAGGGACCAGCCACCCTTCTTTACCTGTCACAGGCCTCAGCCCTCCCTGGCCCCCTGCTAACCAGCTGACGAGTTCTGTGGACTTAATGAGTGTGATCCCTGCTCCATCATCCAGGTTCCTAATGAGAAACTGGAACCCACAGGGCTCGTGTCTGCCCAGGACAGGACATTGGCAGGGAAATGCAAGGGGTGTGGTGGGTAGAATCCTTCCATCACAGAGTGAGCATTTCAGCAAGAAAGGCTTCCCAGAGAGAGGGAGCTCAGAGAGAAGGTGACACACAGAGGCTGGGGGACAAGTGGGGGGGGTAACCAGGAGATGATGAACCTTATGAAGAAAGCAAGCCAAGAATTAAGAGACATCACACATGAGTGCAAAGAAGCATTCCTCGTTTGCACTGGTTTTTATTTTTATTTAAGTTGGGCCAAGACCACGGGGTCAACCTCTGTATTGTGTCAGAGACTGCCAGTAGGTATGTTATATTACACGACAACACATGTAATGAATTACATGTATTCAGACATTGCATTCTGGCCATGGTTCTGCTATGGGTAAGAGACTGAAGCTCACAAGGGTGAAATGCACTTGTCTGATCACCTGCTAGTAACTGGGTTTCAGGAGCCACATCATTGTCCCCCCACACCCCAAAACACATGCTCCATCCACGGATGCAACCTGCAACCCAGGAGCAACCTCTCCCTCAGGCAAACTGGCTGGGCAACAGCTGGCGAAGTTACTTTCTGTGATCAGAAAAAAATCCAGTACAACTGTGCGCCTCCCTGAGCTCTCCAGACTGGGACAAAGCACTCAGAAGAAGGTCTAAGAGTGTCGGGTTCCCTCGCTGACAAGGTTAGGGGAACCTCTGTGGATCTAGGTATCCCAATGATCTGTGGCTCTTTTGCAGGGTAGTTGGGGAGGGGTGATGACGAGGGTGGGAACTAAAGCAAAATTGATCAGTCTTACAGTCATGACTTACATGAGAAAAGTGAGAAAGAAATGATAAAAAAAAAAAAATCAACTCAGGCGGGGCACAGTGGCTCATGTTTGTAAGACTAGCACTTTGGGATGTTAAGATGGGTAGATCACCTGAGCTCAGGAGTTCGAGACCAGCCTGGGCAACATAGTGAAACTCTGTCTCTACCAAAGATGCAGAAAAATTATCCAGGTGTGGTGGCACATCCTGTGGTCCCAGCTACTTGGGAGGTTGAGGCATGAGGATTGCTTGAGCCTCGGAGGCAGAGGTTGCACTGAGCTGAGACCGCACCACTGCACTCTAGCCTGGGCAACAGAATGAGACCTTGTCTCAAAAAACAACAACAACAAAAAAAACCAGCTCAGAAAGAATGAACTGAAATGTATCTGAGACGTGGGACTCTGTTCTTTGAGGTTCAAAGAACTTGGAGGTCATACCAAAGATGAATGCTATCATTCTCCAAGCACTCTTTTTTTTTTTTTTTTTTTATGCTAGGCTCCATTCCAAGTACATTATTGATGTGAGTCAATCTTCACAGCAACTTATGGGGTAGGTAGGATTATTATACCCAATTTATAGATGAGGACATTGAGGCACAGAAAGGTGATGTTAATTGCCCAAGGCCACACAACTGGTAGTGGAACTGCCACCTTTTTATGGGGGTACCAGCATGATCGTATGCATTTACAACACACTACACCCCTCCAGATGTGTTAGAGAGAACCCCAGGAGGGCACGGAGCCCAGCCTATCAGTCCATGGGCTGTGGCTTCCTGGAAGAAGCAACTCCTGACTGGTAGAAGTGAGTCAGATAATGCATTTTTTTTTTTTTTTTTTTGAGACGGAGTCTAGCTCTGTGTCCCAGGCTGGAGTGCAGTGGCACGATCTCGTCTCACTGCAACCTCCGCCTCCTGGGTTCAGACGATTCTCCTGCCTCAGCCTCCCAAGTAGCTGGGATTACAGGCCCCCGCCACCACGCCCAGCTAATTTTTGTATTTTTAGTAGAGATGGGGTTTCACTGTGTTGTCCAGGCTGGTCTCGAACTCCTGACCTTGTGATCCACCCGCCTCGGCCTCCCAAAGTGCTGGGATTACATGAGCCACTACGCCCGGCCGTGAGTCAGATAATGAATAGAGAAAAGGGGATTTCAGGTAGAGAGAAGAGGACGAACAAAGGTTGAGAGAAGGGAGATTTCAAGGTGAGAAAACTGAGTCTGAGCCACTGAAACTAGGAACCCCCGGCTCTACTCGTTCTCTCTGGTGTCACCTTGCTCCTCCATGTGTTCTCTTAAGAAAGATGGCACAAGGAACAATGCACAGGAGTTACTTTCTAAGGTGTTGGGTCAAGAAACCTACATCAGGAAGTCAAAACCCTTGCCAGAGCAGGCGTCTGGCAACAGTGACACTGGACACCTTGACCATGGACACAGATGTGGGCAGGAAGATTGTGCCGGGGACCTAACCATTTCTAATCAGCCTTTACGACGGGCAAATGAGTCTCCTCTGGTTCTGCACAGCTTTGCCCCGGAGGAAGCTGTTCCTTCTGTTGCAGGGCCTGGCTATTCTATGACTTCCTATACAGGGGAATGGGGTCCCTTTCAGCCTGGTCCCAGTGGGTCCTCAATGAAACTCCCTTACAGATGAAGTGAATTGGCTTCAGCTGTCAGGAGAGGAGGCAATCCAAGGGCTCAGGGAGGCTAATGGCTTGTCCAGAAAGACAAAGTAATGCCCGCAAAGTCAGATTGGAACGCTGCAACCCTGAGCAAAACTGCAACGCAAAGTCCCGGGTTCAAAACCGCAACATGAGCATCACCTGCAAAGAGAATTTCCCTGGCGACACCAAACCAGCCAGAACTTTCATTTCCTTAATTTTTTTTAATGCAGCAAATCAAGCTCAGTTTATCCACGTTAAGTGTAAGAATACCAATGCAGACGTTTAACCTTAAGTCACAGAATTACAATCTATTAAAACTCCCCTTTGCGGTAGGCGTTAGCTCTGAAAAAATCATCCTGGGAGCAACTCAATAGATATATGTGATCATGAAATGCAGATCTGTAAATTATTCTCTCTGTATGTTTTATTTGTTTTTTAAAAACATATTTTTCTGATTTAAAAGTTATTTCTAGGCCAGGCGCAGTGGCTCATGCCTATAATCCCAGCACTTTGGGAGGCTGAGGCAGGTGGATCATCTGAGGTCAGGAGTTCGAGACCAGCTTGACTAACATAGTGAAACCCTGTCTCTACTAAAAACACAAAAATTAGTCAGGTGGTGGCGGGCACCTGTAATCCCAGTTACTCAGGAGGCTGAGGCAGGAGAATTGCTGGAATTTGGGAGGCGGAGGTTGCAGTGAGCTGAGATCGCACCATTGCATTCCAGCATGGGTGACAAGAGTGAAACTCCATGTCAAAAAAAAAAATAGGTATTTCTATGTCAGAAAACTCAGATAATGCTAAAAATCAAAATTAGAACACCCATAAACAATAAGGTCTCAATAAATTTCCTTCCAGCCTTTTTTATTTCTAGGCATACCTAGGACATGTTAAAACGGATTTTAGTAATTTTTTCAATAATTAGACTCATACGGTTTTTCTTCCTTCATTTTCCACCTAAGGTTGTATCATGAGCATTTTCTTCTCATTTTTCATTAAAATGAGTATCTACACTTTGAAACACCCTTTTATGTATTTTATTTTAAGTAGACAATTAACTGGATCTTTCTGGGAACAACCACATGCATGACAAAAGACAAGTATTTGCAAAGGGCCAACAGGGCACGAGGTGAGAAAAAAAAAGCGTGCAGGTGGCCTCTCGCCCTGCCCTGAGGTTCAGAGGGGGACAGATCCTTTTGAACTGGATCCTGCACTCCCCCAACTGCTCATCTGAATTAATTGTTGAGGAAGGAAGCCGAGAGAATGCTAAAGAGGAATCTGTCCAGGGGAACTGGCACATAGTGTAGCCGGGTTGCCATCATGTGTTAATGAGCTTTTTCTCGTTATGTAGGGGAGGAGCAGAACCAGAAAAGAAACGCGAGTGTGAATGCTTTTCTCGGATGAAGAGCCTGTCCTTTGGCTGCAGCTGGCATTTCTGTTGGCACGGTCAGTCACCCAGAGGGCAGGCAGTAGCTGGGTGGAATGCTGACCTCTGGCAGAAAGATATCCCGACCTTGGGGATAAAAATGTCCAGATGACCTTGTAGGGATACAACAACTCAGCTTCACCAGAAATGCAAACAAAGCCAACCTCTCCAGCGACGTATTTACCTGGCTTGCGACTGTGGGGCCTATTTAATAACCTTTCACTAACAACTAAGGTCGCATGAGGTTTGGAGGATGTGGCAACGTGCCCATCCTGCCTCAGCTTCTGGGAGGTAGCAGGTTGCCGTTGTAGACCTTGTAAACACATAGATTTAAATGTGGTCTCTGCTACTCATCAGCAGTGTGACTTTTGGAAGGTGATAACTGCTAAGTCCCAGTTTCCTATGCCAACTTCCATTCCACAGACCCCACAACTTCATATAATGAACCCCCACTGCAGTACCCAGCACACAGCATCATCAGTAAGGACATTCCCCCAACACACCCCTAGTGAGCTGACCCTAACGTTAGGAATAACCATTCTTCCTCTCTACAGTAGACTTGAGAAACAAAAACAGTCTGATTTCATCCATGCCCCAGCACTTTCCAGGCAGGGTAGGAAAAGGAGCAACCCCCCGAGTCAGAAGCAGGAGAAAGAGAGAGAGAGAGAGACAGAGAGAGAGAGAGAGATAACACTAGAGTTGGCAATTCCAGGACCAAGATTGCTGTCACTTTTCTGATGGTCCTGGTAGTCAAGGCAGCCCCGTGCTCCTCTCCCTTCCTTGAGGGAGATTACAAACTGAAAACCATTGCTGTAAAGCCCCAGGCCTTGCTCTGAGTCTGAAGAACAGTCCTGCATTCTTAACAGACTGCCTGAAAAGCAGTAACAAGAAATAGAGCTAACATGTGAACCACGAGAGACAAGTCACGATACACCTGTTCCTTTTGTGTGGCTGAATGGAGCCAAGATAATACATTGAGAAATACGTGGCTTCAAAATCACTTATTGCCCATCTGGAAGAATCCCTTTGGCACTTCCACTGAATCTGATCCTCTCTTCATGTGTCTAAAATCACCTGATGTTAACATCTCTAGAGCGCAGTTCAAGGACATCTCTTGTGAAAACAGGATAAACTTAGAACCATGATGACAGATATGTAGCATACATGTTCATTCCTCCTAATCCTTCACACACTGCAGACATCACTAATCAATCCCAGCACTCATTCAATCAACTGCAGATACAGTGTCACAATTCTTCTGCAAACAGAGCGCCAGATAGCCACTGTGAATTGAAAGGAGTTGGTAAGCCTTTCACAAAAGGAAAGATCATTCATCTCTTCTCCCGCATTAAACCAAGAGCTCCGATAATTCAGGCAGAGGGAAGCTCTGACTCTGGAACTTCCTTAGGAGCTGCTCGGAGCAAGCTGCACCAAAGGAGGGTTTGCTAAAAGGCTTACGTGTCATTAATGATGCAGCAAACCCAGACACTTACGTGGAGGTCAATAGGCAGTAACTCTACGGGGCAAGAATGGTACCTAAATTATAAAGTTGAATAAAACGGGTATTGTCTAATTATGCAGGAAGAGCGATGAGTTTTAGATTTTTTCAGCCAAAAGAGGTGCCATCTGATGGGCATTATCTGCTGGGAGTCTGGGCAAAGAGTGGGCCCCATGGCATGGTGGACAGAGTGGGGAGAAAGCTGCAGTGCGTATGATGTTTGCAAGGCTACTTGAAGAGGGTGAAACCTGAGCCGGAAATCTCTAATTTCTAAATCCAAAGTATTTTGTGGAGAGTGAAAGATAGGCCAGGGTCTGCTGAATGGGAATTGGAGAGAGCAAGAAGGCAGAAAGAAAAGCGGGGAGCGACCTCAGAGGCGGACTGTGCTGAGTATGCTGGACGGAGGAACGGGGAAAAACAGATTCTTAAGCCAAGCAAAAAGACAAGAGATGCTGGCGGCAATGTAGGCATGGCCTTCTAGGATCTTGAGACAGTCTGACAAGGTGCCTTTAAGAAGCTGAATTCTTGGCTGGATGCAGTGGCTCACGCCTGTAATCTCAGCACTTTGGGAGGCTGAGGTGGGTGGATCACCTGCGGTCAGGAGTTTGAGACCACACTGGCCGACATGGCTTTTGGTAGGGATGGATCTAAGTTCCTACTAAAAAGACAAAAATTAGCCGGGCATGGTGCTGCACGCCTGTAATCCCAGCTACTTGGGAGGCTGAGGCAGGAGAACGGCTTGAACTCGAGAGACAAGGTTGCAGTGAACCAAAATCGAGGCTACTGCACTCCAGCCTGGGTGACAGAGTGAGACTCTTTACCAAAAGAAAAAACAGCTGATTTCTTTTCTCCAGACACAACTCCACCCCAATCATAAAATATTAAAGGATATATTTACATCCTTTTATTTTACATTAAATATTAAAAGTTAATATTTTATATTAACTATAAAAGCTAGTATAGACCTTCCACTTATGGGTAAATCACAACCCATTAGCCGTGTTCACAGCCCCAACTTTAGCTCGACTCTCTCGGCCATCCTCTAATGGGACTGGCCTTTTGTTCCTGGTGCAATATTCTAGACAGTCTAGAACTCCTCTGGATTTGCCTCCCACTGGAAACCAAAGGGCTTAGAGATGGACTGGGTTTCCAGGAGTACAGCGAGGGCCAGTGATCCTGGAAGGTACTTGGTCTTGTTTTCTGAGTCTTGTTGTGGTCTGCCATCTAGTATTGCTTAGGGAGATTCAAGTGGCACATGCAGAAATGCACACACCAATGGTGAAATGATGAGGTCACAGGTATTTCTTTTTTCTTACAAAAAAAGTGTATTTACTTGTTTGTTTTACTTCCTTGGATATTAGAGGACAATGTTTAATGTAGGAATTGTTGACAAGTTAAAAGAATCAGCAATAAAATCAGCCATTGATGAATGATAGGATAATGATTTTCCTTCTGATTTATATTTGCCTTTATTGTCTTTCAATAATCCCACTAGAAGATCATTTACAAAATGTACTTAATGTTATAATTCCATTATCTTTATTTTTAAAGTAATAATTTAAAAGACCATACTTAGCCTAATAGACTGCTCGGGAGACTGGAAGGTATGTTTAGTGATACAATGAATAATTCCTTCACGTAATTTATGGCATTCCAAGCAAGCAAGTGCTTTGAGCACGGCAGGTGTGCTCTGATCAGAGAAGTATTTTTGTTTTTAAATAATTAAATGCTTTAAAAGAAGAAGAAGAAGAAAAGCAAATGACACAGAAGCAGTAAAGATGTTTGATACCAAAAAGATAAATACCTTTGAGGCAATCCAGGAAAACATAATCATTTCACAACAGAATAAATATCTGGGAATTAAGCTCAGGGCGCTGAGGAAGCCAGTCTCCTGATCGTTTGGTGAAAGGGCAGAATGCTAAAGACAGTAGCAGGTCTTAACAGAGTCCCCAAAAGATGCAGCTGTTAAAGAAAATTGAGGGCCAGAGTAGAAGCCCCAGGCAGTGTGTACACCTTGAAGAAAATGCCTTTCGCATTCTGATGGTTTGCGCACAATTTCATTATTTATGTAATCCTATCAAAACATATAGAATGCCCAAATGGATGTCAGGAAAGTTATTGTCATTACTAATAATGGTGCTTTTCATTTACAGAGAGTGCCTTTTTCTAAGACAGTGAAATACTTTTACATTGGGCATGACGCTTTTTAGGAGAATTAATGCTTAAAATATCCCTTTCGTGCAGCATATGGGAAATGTTATAGATGGGGAAGAAGAAAGATTAATATAAAAGATGTCAAGAGTGCATAATAAAAGGCATCCCATTCAGTTGCCTGCCCCATTACCACCAGCCCACAGAGACCAGGTGGGCACAGCTGCAGGTGTGAGCCACAGCCTGTGCTTTCTAACATGACTGCCTTCCCTAGGAATGAATCAGGAGTCCCCTGCATGGCCCCTTGGCTGGGCCAGTCAGTGCTACCTAGTTCCAACAATCCTGTGAAATGGTCCAGCCAGCCAGCTATGCCTGTCTGATAGTGTGACAGACAGTCCAAACTCTCATGATGCTGAGAAGCCAGCATCACAAAGAAGCCAGTCACAAAAGAACCTATCACACACTGTGTGATTCCACTTATATGATGGACCAAGAATAGCTGAATTCATAAACAATGGAGAATGGTGGTTGCCAGGGGCTGGGCTTGGGGAGGTGATGGGGAGCCAATGTCCCGGGGTACAGAGTTTCAGTTCTGCAAGATGAAAATCATTCTGGAGATGGATGGTCATGATGTTGTCACAACAATATGAACACCCTTAATGCCACTGAAGTGTACACTTTAAAATAGCCAACATGATGTTGATAATGGGGTGGCTATATATATATATATATATATAATTGACATTTACATATATATATATAGAGAGAGAGAGAGAGAGAGAGAGAGAATCTATTAAACAAAACAAAACAAAAAACTAGAAAATATACATCCACAATTTAACCACTCAGAAAATATGGTATTAAATGATAAATTTTAAATTATGTAATTGTACTTCAATTTTAAAAATAAAGATAAAACAAAGGTAAAACTCCACATATGCCCAGATCGATCAATTGTAGCACATGCATCCATAGGCGTGTTGTAGCTTTTTGACTGTTTTATCTCAAATCCATAAGAATCACATTAACATGGACTCATAAACATTGAGTCCCTTTCTTCAGCCCACTTGAAGATGTCTAATGCCTTTCACTTTGTGAACCAGCTCGAGACAATCCTGAAGAAAAGGAGGAGGCAGGAGCTATGTAGACTGTCCCAGGACTGCAGTGCCAGGATGCGACAGTGATCAGTACGAAACAACGCTCCCCAGGGAGTCACCTACCACCTACCCCTAGCACACTACACATGGGCTCTGCAGAGATGGGAAACCCAGCTGGGACACTCATCCAAGCCCTAAACACCCTCAAGAAGGGGGCGAAGGCTTCCACTTATCATGAGAGTTGCCCTTCACATTTTAAACCAAGCCTAGTGTTTATATCGTTTCCTGCTGATTTTTTTTTTCTTTTTTGAGATAGGGTCTCACTCTGTTGCCCAGGCTGGAGTGCAGTGACTCGATCTCAGCTCACTGCAGCCTCAACCTCCCCAGCCTCGGGTGATTCTCCCATCTATGCCTTTTGAGTGGCTGGGACTACAGGCATGTGTCACTACACCCAGCTAATTTTTTAAATTTTTTATTTTTTGTAAAGACAGGGGTCTCACTATTTTGCCCAAGTTGGTCTTAAACTCCTGGGCTCAAGCGATCCTCCCGCCTTAGCCTCCCAAAGTGCTATGATTAAAGGCATGAGGCACCATGCCCAGCCCTTGCTGGATTCTTCAGAATACCCGAGTCCAGAGTCTGCATTTACACCTAGTTGGTGTGTTTGTTTGACATGGCCACAAACAACAGAGGGTGGAATGTACTGGCACAAGGTTTAAAGACCCAAGTGCCTGATGCTTCGAAGACAAGCAAAGGTCGCACCAGGACAAGGGCGTCTAATCTTCGGAGGAGCCAACCCTTAAATAAGAGTGGTCAAGATCGCCCTCATCTGAGTCGGTACAGCATGCTGCTGGGGATCAATCAACCCTGGTCCAGAGTCAGTGCCTTTGTGACAGAGTTTCTGTGGGAACCTTAGGTCATCACAGCTAATGGGATTGCCCGTGGGATCAAAGGGCAGCCTGGAGAACACTTTGGGGAAAAAGGGCCATGGAAAGTATCTGAAGTGCTGGGTAGTCTTGAAGACAATTTAGAAAAATGCAGCCGCTAAATTTGTCAGATTGCTTTTCAGAAGACCCACGTATGCACCGGAGGAGGGAAACCCTAATGAAGAAGTCATAAAGTAATTATTAAAAAAATAAAACGAGTAGAACCATAAAAGTTTTCCTAAGTAATACAGAATCATTACAATGTCCTGGCAGACATGCATTTTTAAACAATGGCTATAATAACGGAAAATTAGACTCCATTACTTATTCATAAAGTTCTGGTTAACACTAAGCTCCATTTGTAACGGTTTACTTTTATAAATAGCATCTTTTGGGCAGATGCTATTTTTTGGTCATAGAATGTCAGAAACAATTGTTTAGCTGGACTATGGGGTAAATTAAAGCTCATCTGAATTCACAGCAGTTGGCTTACCTACCACCAGGATCATCGAGAAATTACAAAACATGCAGGCTCTCGGCCCTATGACACCATAAAATGACTATGTGCATTTATACTTCCTTTGGATTTTCTATTTGATAGTTAAAACACTGTTGAAATTTGAAGACAGCAAACAATGTTTGAGGAATCTATAATCTCTACACTAGCAGGACAGTCCAAAGACCAATAAATCCACAGTGCAATTAAAAATTGAGATTCCTGGAAGCTCTAAAAGGACATATTAAAAATGCAAAATCTTGTTGAAAAGCATAATTAAGCGCATCAATGCCTAAAGTTTAAAGGACAAGTAATCTCTCACTGAAGTTAAAAATGTCAATTTTATATATAAGAATATATTGCCCTAACTTTCTTTGTGGGGCAGGGGGAGGATACAGAAAAACAGTTTTGATAGACTTTGTTTTACCCTAACTTAAAGGAGCATCCTGTTCCATTTCCAAAGTCCTCACTTTCCCAAAATCCTAAAATACCAGAACTTCAGATGAGTAATAGCTAAATAAATTTATCACACATCAGAGCCCTTGACTGGTGCACAGATGTTTTGACAGTGGTGCTGATGGACATTATGGGTTTACTGCATATATGGAGGAAATTAAGAGGCATGTAGACTGCATACCTTTTCCTCAATGGCTGATGTGCATCTCTTTCCCAAGCCTGCAGCTGAGGATGTAAGAAACATCCAGTTCCCGCGTGAAAACTCAAAGATGTGGGACTGAGCAGGCCCAGCTGTGACAAGGTGGGGCAAAGGTCTCCTGCGCATCTGCACCCAAAGTCCCAGCCTGGGGCCCCCAGACACAGGCTCCCTCTGTCATCAATCAGTTCTGCTTATCCTGTTGCTATCCCGAGACACCTCAGCTGGCCTGTTTGCCCAAACGGACCATTGAAAATATGTGTCCAGGATAATCAACCCTTTGGCAGGCCATCCTCAAGTATAATTTGTATTGTGCTTATTTTTCACAGCACGGAGAGTGTTCTCCATGTAGCATACGTACCGGATACGCTCTTTTCCCCAACTTCACTGTCAGGGGCTATAAATTCATGAATACTTTTTTTCTAGTGGTTCAGACAACTGTGAAGTGATCTCCTCCCAGTTTGCAGAACGCTTTTGTGATATAGGTCGGTTTGAAGATTGGAAAACCGTTCGCCTGCATCTATATAAGCAAACCAAATGTAATTATCCAGATAATGTAAAGAAAATAAATTCTAAAGCTATTCTTGTGGCAAAAAGTTTAGAGCATAAATTTATTCAATTTGCTTCCCATGGGGGCGTACGTGTGATGTCAAAAGAAACATAAAATGAAGTGTTTTTTTTTCTCCCAAAATATACCCTAATTCAGGAAAAAACAAATCATAAAATTTTGGGTGAACTGGGAAGGGAGAGAAGGGAGGAGAGAGGAAGGAAGAAAGCAAGAAAGGATGGGAGAGAGGGAGAGGAAGAAAGAGGAAAGAAAAATGATGGATTTGGAGCCTACAATTTGTGCTTTTTTATCAGCTCTCCAGTAAAATGTCCTCATCAAATAACACAGATAAGCACTGTACGCTGCCTTGTGCTTACTGTGAAAACATGAACTGAATTTAGCTATATTTTGCATATGCCTAACAATGTACTCATAGTGTCACCCAACAACACCCAGAGGGGACTTTCCATTTGCTGAACACCGGACCAGGTATTAGGAACACGTAAGAAAATAAAGCAAACTCTCTAATTCTACTCAAACACTGAGACATTATCTCGCTCCAATCCTAAGACGTGCTGTTGCTGTGCTATGTTGAGGGGTCTTTAGAAGATACTAGGCAACCACAGAAACCATCCTGAGAAACACTTCTATACAATTCGCCTGGTGTGATCACACACGCCTGTAGTCCCAGCTATTTGGGAGGCTGAGGCAGGAGATTCGCCTGAACCTGAGAGGCGGAGGTTGCAGTGAGCTTAGATCACACCACTGCATTCCAGTCTGGGTGACAGAGCGAGACTGTCTTAAGAAAAAGAAAATTACTTCCAGTTGCACCTCCTTCAGGTAAATACAGGGCTAGAGAAAGGCTGGGTTGGATTACCCTTGAAAATATAGGCACTGCACTGGTCAGGAGCACGGAGGGTGCCTGATGCAATGCCCTTTCCCACCTCCAAACGCTGGGAACTTGTGCAGCAGGCTTCTGGTTACACTGCAAAGTTTTCCTCCTCGGGCGTGTGGGATGCTCCAGCAACCAATCAGCTGTCCAGAGCATAGGTTCACAAACACACCCACAGGCACATCCACACTTACAGAATTCCACCCCAGGACCAGCAACCTCAGGGTCCTGGTGTGCTCTTTCCAAGTCTCCAGTGCGGGAGCGTTCTTTGCAGCGAGGAGGGCAAGCACCAGCAACCTCATTGTTACGTGCCTTTTTTTTTTGAGACAGAGTTTTGCTTTGTCGCCAGGCGCCAGGCTGGAGTGCAGTGACAGGATCTCGGCTCACTGCACCCTCCATCTCATGGGTTCCAGAAATTCTCCTGCCTCAGTCTCCTGAGTAGCTGGGACTATAGGCGCACGCCACCACGCCCAGCTAATTTTTGTATTTTTAGTAGACACAGGGTTTCGCCATGTTGGCCAGGATGGTCTTGATCTCTTGACCTTGTGATCCACCCACCTTGGCCTCCCAAAATGCTGGGATTACAGGCGTGAGCCACCGCACCTGGCCGCCTTTTTTTTTTTTTTTTTTTAAAAGAAAATTGAGATACAATTCACATATAAAATGGCTGGGTGCAGTGGCTCACCTGTATTCCCAGCACTCTCAGAGGCAGAAGAGAGGACTGCTTGAGGCCAGGATTTTGAGATCAGCTTCGAAAACAAGGTGAGACCCCGTCTGTATAAAAAATTTAAAAATCAGCTGGGCATAGTAGCACACACCTGTAGTCTCAGCTACTGAGGAGGCTAAAGTGGGAGGATCACTTGAGCTAAGGAGTTCGAGGCTGCAGTGAGCCGTGACTGTGCCTCTGCACTCCAACCTAGGCAGCAGCGTAAGACCCTGTCTCTAAATAAATAATAAGACGCAAAACAAAATAAAATTCACCCACTTAAAGCACACAATTCAATGGGGTTTAGTATATTTACAAGGTTGTGCAACCATCAGCACAACCTAATTCTAGACCATTTAACCAAAGAAACCTTGAGCGCTTTAGCGGTCATTCTCTAATCCCCTCTTGCCCAGCTCCCAGCAGTCACTAATTTGCTTACTGTCTCTGGATGTGCCCACACTTTGTACACACAGATTCATGTTAGGTCATCTTTTGCATCTGGTTTCTTTCACTTAGCATAATGTTTTTTGATTTTTTTTTTTTGAGACAGAGTCTTACTGTCGTCCAGGCTGGAGCAGCGCAATCTTGGCTCACTGCAACCTCTGCCTTTCGGGTTAGAGTGATTTCCTGCCTCGGCCTCCCAAGTAGCTGGGATAACAGGGCTGCACCACCATGCCTGGCTAATTTTTTTTTTTTTTTTGTACTTTTAGTAGAGACAGGGTATCACCATATTGGCCATGCTGGTCTCGAACTTCTGACCTCAGGTCATCCATCCGCCTCAGCCTCCCAAATTGCTGGCATTACAGGCGTGAGCCACCACGCCTGGTCGCTCACTTAGCATAATGTTTTGAGGTTCATCCATATGGTAGCATAGACCAGAACCTCATTTCTTTATAATGCATGCGCGCCTGCCTGCGGCGGATGGTCACTATCCTCTTCAGACCTCACAAGAGGGCCCACTATGAATGCTGAGTCTCCTGGCCAATAGTCAGCCTGCTTGTAACCTGAACACCTGGGGATGAACATTCTCGCTCTCCATCAGCCCCATCCTTTTGTCCTCACAACTCCAGGGTAACACCAAGTAAACCACTCAAGGGAATAATGCGCATCCCTCACCTTCCCCAGAATTCATACCGAGAATGCTGGAAGCTGATCGGGGCTCTATAAAGCACTCTGAATTCAACAGCTAAATGTGATGCATAAATGCAAAGAGAGAACAGTAATTCTTGTATTACACTGCTTCAGAGACTTCAAGAAGATGGACTATTTTCCCATCCAATTGCTTTCAAGCTTTCCATGAGGTCAAGTGTGTGCATATATCCAACAACAGAGCCCCCGGTCACATTCCCCCTCCTTAAACCAAATACAGACTCGAACCAAATACAGACTTGAACATGACTGCTGTTGCTATACTGCAGTTATTGTGGGTGTTACTATTTTTTTTCAATAAGCCAACAGCACTGAGTGCTGGCTATATACACGGTACCATGCTAAACTCTATCTACATTATCTTATTTAATTCTCCACAAACCCTATGCCATAGGTATTATCAGCAGATGCATTTTTTTTTTCAGCTGAGTAAACTGATGCTCGGGAAAGAGAAGTAACCTGCAGAAAGATCACAAAGCCAGAAAGCGCAAAGCACAGACTCCGTCTGCAGAAGCTGAGCCCTTTGGGCCTTTTCCACTATCCCTGGGTGCTTCTGAGCAAAGCCGCTGACATGTGCCGCCCCAGTTCCGGGCTTGGTGGGGGGCCACCGCCTCTTCTTGGCCTCCCCTCCCTCTTGGGCTCCAGCCCCCTTGCATCAGTGCTTATTATTTGGCATAAATCAGCCCCCCAATTACATGAATGCCACAGCCACGAACACTTGTAATTAAAACTGGGACTGACATCCTAAAAGTATGTTCCCTTCCCCATTCCTCTTTGTCCTGCAAAGATATTATTGGAAAGAGAATGAACAATCATCGGGAACATATGCTTTCGGAATATAATGGGACTCAGCTCCTCCGAGAAAAGGCTGTGAAAGGGCGCTGGGACAAAAAGGAAAGCAGACGGCTTTATTTACTAGGACTGGGGCATGTCCAAGAAATAGCAGATAAGCCAATAGGCTTGATAACAAGGGGGACTCTTTTTTTTTTTTGCCATAGATTGCTGGAGAGTCCTCTTGCCCCCAAAATCTGCCCCCAAGAAGGCATCAGAGCGAGCTTTTCACAGCTGCCAATGTACCCCAGGCACGTGTCATGCCAGCCCTTCGGGAACTGATCCCAACCTAAAGCTCCGTCCCCAGCCCTCACGACTCTACTTTTATACCTCCTTCTCCAGCACAGGCAAATCGCTTGGTGTTTTCTGGCCTGCTTCAGGTCTATGTGCCTCTGCCCAGAGGATATCTGCCATCCCCAGCTCTCTTTGTCTTTACCTAACCCTCTCCTATTCATGTGTCAAAGCTGGTCAATATCAATCGCTATCGTTTATCCAGCACTTACTACGTGTCTGCAGAGGGAGCTTCAAGTGGGCGATTTTAACTCTCAGTGAACTGGGTGATACAGTTGCTGGTGTCGGTCCCAGCTCATCTTGGCTCCAGAAAACCTCCTGCTCCTTTATCACTGGTACTTTTTTTTAATTATTGTGATTGAACAAGCTACAAACTAGAGCAGACTCCTAAATCTGAGGGTCTGTGACTGCAATGCTAGACAAGAGGGGGTGTACACAGACGGCCAAACTTTTACAATCTTTATTTTTCACTAACCTCTGACTGAAATTCAGCATTACTGTCATTTAGGCAATGCACTGATATAGTGTGATAGGCATCTGTGAGGCTGTCGCAAATGGAATCACAGATATTTTCCTATCACACAAGAGTTGCAGCTGACATTCCCAAACACTGTTTTCACCCACTGCTTTGATAATCAGTAGTTAATGGACCCACCACGAGCTGTGTTCCTTAACGGGTGAAGAAGGAAGAACATTTGTTACTAGATCCCATGATTTAATATTTTGACAATTGTGGTTTAACATGATTGGTTTCCTCTGTGATCCTGTGCATTTTATGTATTCAAAACCATTCTTCTGAAGAGGGCACCAGATGCCCAAGATGTCCATGACACAAAGAGAGGTGGAGATTCCCAAAGAAAGTGAGTGTCTTGCAGGTAGAGACAACATCTCACTCATCCAGTATCCTGCGTGCCTAACCGCAGCACCCTATAGAGCCCAAATATACCAAAAATGTCTAATGAATAAAGGTGAAGTGACTGAAAAACTATTTTACTGCACATAGATTTGCAGAATGGCTTTTCCTTGTCTTTATAGACATAGTAATTCATTCATTCAACAAATACATAACGGCCTTGTATTTGCCAAGCATTGGACCAGCATTAGAGATTCCATTCTGAATGAGGCAAACGAACATCTCCTGCTCTCCCTGAAAACAACTTTTTGAAGCTCGGGTACCCTCCTGGACTTCCATCCATGCTGAATAACTTGGGATGACCTATTTAGCTACCACCATTTGATGTCAAGAATCCCCTTAGCTCCCTGACAAGCTAAGCTCATTTACATACTCCCTCACTTAAAAAACAACTATAAACAGCAGGCTACCTGCTTTTTATACTTTTGTGGTAGAATTAAACCATCAAACCTCAAAGTGGCCACTTGTTTTCAGGGAGATTCCATCATGAAGAGCACAGAAAAGAAGCCACATGATGTGTGGGAAGACACATGAGCTTTGACATCAACACCCTTCCCCTTGCATCTGTACATAGCTTTATCTTACACACCACACTCCCTTCTTTTGTCTGTTGATTTTATTATCACATTAGCCTGACAGGCCCCTTTCCCCATCGCCATCTTTCTGCCCAGCAAACGTGTACTATGATATACTAATAAAAAGGATGATGACAATAGCAAACATTTATAGACTGCAGTGTATGTGCTGGCCTGTCTTTTCATTCTGTGGTTGGATTACTGATGCATTTAATCCCCTTAACTCTCCTGGGACAGAGACTATCATTATCCCCATTTTATAGATGAAGAAACTGAGCCACAGAGAGGTTAAGTCATCGCTCATGGTGATGCAGCTATTACAGCAAGGGGCAGAGCCTGAATTCATACTCACTGATTGGACTTAGGGCTCTACACTTTTGACCACAAAACCCTTTTAAAAGTCACCTCCCTGAAGTCTTCCATGATTGCCCCAGGCACTGACCTCTCCAACCAGCCCTGCACCTTGCAGCATCCTTGTGTCTCTCACTGGGTTATGTTGTTTTATTATAGTTGTCTGCCTCTCTTTTCTTCTTTCCTCCTTTGACTGTTTCAAAGACAAGCACTATCTCCAGGGAGGGATCTAGCAGGTACTAGGTGTTCATCAATTGTTCAGTGGGCATCCACTGTGACCATGCAGATGAGATAAGAAAGGCAGGAGTTATTGGCACGTGTCAGATGAGGCATGTTAGCGGCGAGCCCCTCCCCACAGTGGGGACTAGTGGAGAAGCGAAAGGCTAACTGACCTTGGCTGTGTGCTTGGTATGGATGCAACCACCCAATGAATTAAGTATATTTACCCCCATTAGCGGGAAAAGAACATTAAGGATCAGAGGGGTTGCTTAACTACCCTGAAATCACCACTAGGTTGGAAAATCCAGCTGGAAAAGAATTGCTAGAAAAAATCAGGTGGGTTTTGAATCTGATACAGAAATTAAACTGAAGCCTTCTAGGTTTACTCTCTTCCCTCTCTGGACCACTAACCAAGACCTAGAGGCCTGCCCCTCAGTGTGCCTGCAACAATTACACGCTTAGAGAGCCCGGGGTTGGAGTCTCCCTTGCTCATCCAGTGCACGCATGTGGCTGCTTCCTGAGCTCACAGATATGGAGGATACCAGCGTGCTTGCTTTCTGTTTTTGTTTTTTCCCCTCAAAGAGACTAGAGTCACGTGCCACATGACAACTTGCAATGACAGACTGCATATATGATGATGGTCCCATAAGATTCTACTATCATATTTTTACAGCACTACTTCTATGTTTAGATATGTTGAGATATAGACATACCACTGTCACAATTGCCTATAGTATGGGCACAATCACATGTTGCACAGGTGTGTAGTCTAAGAGCGAAAGGCTAGACACACAGCCTAGGTGTGTAGTAGGCAGTACCATCTAGGTTTGTAAAAGTACACTCCATGATGTTCCACAATGATGAAGTCACCTAATAATGCATTTCTCAGAACGCACCCTTATTGCTAGGTGACACATGACTATTTTGAGTCTCATGTCATTCCAACTTTTTCTTTTTTTGAGACAGGGTCTCATTCTGTTGTCCAGGCTGGAGAGCAGTGGTATGATCTTGGCTCACTGCAACCTCTGCCTCTTAGGTTCAAGCAATCCTCTCACTTCAGCCCCCTGAATAACTGAGACTACAGGCACGAACCACCATGCCTGGATAATTTTTAAAACTTTTTGTAGAGATGGGGTTTTCCCAGGTTGCCCAGGCTGGCACTCCTGAGCTCGAGTGATTCACTCACCTTATCCTCCCCAAGTGTTGGGATTACAGGGGTGAGCCACCATGCCCAGCCCTAACTTTCAATTTGTGTATTTCTACTCCCTTTATTTGCATAATGAATCTTCGTCCTTGGGTCTATAGGGAACAAAAATTTCAAAGCACTGTATTTAGCAGAGAACCACTTGCCGAAAATAGGAAAGACCCTGGTTTATGGCTCCACAGAATCAATCACTTTCTGGTTGATTTCATGTGGAGGAGGTGGCCCACATTGATTGGGTGAGCATTATATATTTGAAACAATCTCTTTGGCTTTGAAATGACAGTGTCTTATAGACATGACCTCAATTCTGACAATTATCTATTTAATTGGATCAATACAGACAGCCCACTCCCCCAAACCACTGATTCTATTAATCAGACCATTGTCAAATCCCTTCTCTTCTCGGGTGTGTGTAGACACAGACCAAGTGGCAATTTCTCCCAAGATAGGCACAGAAGTCAATAATCTGCTTTTGGATAAAGTATCTGATTGCTCACAAATTATACAAATCACATTGATTACTGACAAATCATAATGTTTACAGAGCACTATTTGGCTTTGGCTCCAAAGCATGACTAGGTATTTAATTAACAACTGTCAGATATAATTTACACCATTACAAAGACCAGAAAATGGCTGATTGTTGATTTTACATACTAGAACAAATATTCTGCAACTAGCCTTCGTGAGGGCAAAATAAGTAGGGACTCAATGATGAACAATGAAATCAAATTTCAATACCACGTTTAACGGGAAGATTCCTGAAGGCGAAGATAACTCTGCCTCCCATGAGAAATGGACATCTTTCTGCTCATACGGCCAATAAACTCTGCAACTAGTTTTGTTTCCTTTTTTTGCCTTGACTACCAGGAAACTCCACACCAAGTCTTTAGTGTAAATACACAATCTTTTTGAATACTATGGCATGCAAATGTACATTTTATTCCATTTTATCTGCTTTTTACTTTTACATGTATTTTACTACTTCATTGCACATTAACACTCTGGGCTGGGTGTCAGCAAACTGCAGCCCACAGGGTGGTATGCTTGGGACAGGGACTAGGGAACGTTACTGAAACTCAGTTGACACTGTTTACGTACAGCCCAAATATTCTAGCTAATCTGTAATCCGTTATACAAATAGTGGGAGTGGAAATATTCATATCAAAACTTTCCATGACAAAAGAATCCATGGCTTTTTTAGACTGGTTTTATGAAAAAAAAATCAAAAGAATATAATTTCATGACATATAAAATTCAAATTTCAGTTTCTATAAATAAACTCTTATCAGGACACAGCCATGCACATTAATTTATGAATTGTCCATGGCTGTTTTTGCAGTAGAAAGGCAGAATAGAATAGTTGTGACAGAAGTCATATGGCCTACAAGGCCCGAAATATACACTCTCTGGCCCTTTATATAAACAGCTTGCTGATCCCTGCCCTAGACTACTTATAATTTCTGTGGACTAGGTAAGGGATGGATGGATAGATAAGGAGCTAGAGAACATAGAGAACATAATTTACCCGGCCTGGTGTTACAGTCAGTGCCCATACTATTATATTTCTTCCCAATTAAGCTTTGAAGGTGATACCATCTAGGCCAGGCGAGGTGGCTCACACCTGTAATCCTAGCACTTTGGGAGGCTGAGGTAGGTGGATCATCTGAGGTCAGGAGTTCGAGACCAGCCTGAGCAACACGGCAAAACCCCATCTCTACCAAAAATACAAAAATTAGCCATGCGCGGTGGTAGGCGCTTATAATCCCAGCTACTCGGGAGGCTGAGGCAGGAGAATTGCTTGAACCCGGGAGGCAGAGGTTGCAGTGAGCCGAGATCATACCACTGCACTCCAGCCTGGGCAACAGAGCGAGACTCCATCTCAAAAAAAAAGAAAAAAAAAAAGTAACAGGTGTTCCCGCTCATGGGAAAGTGAGAAAGAGAGCGAACGTGAAATGGGAAGGAGGCTGCAGGAGCAGCACCACCCAATGCGGACAGCACCACTGCGTCTCCTCAGTGGGAGAAAAGTGACACAGCAGTTTCATTGAAAAGGAGCGGAAAGAATCTCTAATGATATTTCGTCATACTCACTGGGGTAGGAGGGATTACAGAAGGCTCCAGGGCCTGGTAGATCCCATCTTCCGGAAACATCCAGGGCCTTTTGGATGTAATCGATAGCTTAAGTAGAGGATTACAAAGACAGGTTGGAGTTTGAGAACACATAGAGAAAAAAAGAGAGATAATGATAACTAAATCAAGACCAGAGATGGAATAGCCCATTTTGGAAAAGATAAAATAATAAGAGGATGAGAAAATACCCAGAGACGGGGATTAGGGACATCACTATCCCACAGTGGTGTGCTCCCAGCTCTGCTCGCAGATACGAATATGGAACCCAACCAGTGACCTGCCCCAGGAGTTGAACCAGGCCTGTTTCTGGCGGTGGCTTTCCCCTCGGGAAAAGTGACTTCTCACTGGAAGGAAAGGAAATAAAGAAATTATTGTTTACGGAGCGCCCACTATGCAGCAGACACTCAGGGTAACCCTTCAATCCTCGCCACCACTTGGCAGGAGAACATTGTTACTATTCTGCAAACAAAGGAAGAGTTAGTTCGAGAAAAATCAAAAAGCCTGTGGAAGGTCACACAGCTGGAAATCATGGTGGCACTGGAATTCTGTTATTCTAAAGTTCATCTGTTCAGCTAAAGCTCATCTGATTCCAGTGTCTTGCTTTTTCAACTTAGCTAAGCCCAGAAAATCAGGCAACTTCTCTGTTTCATTCAGTGTTCTTTCTCCAGGGCCTAAAGCCGTACCTAGAACACTGCAGAAACTCAGCAAAATCACTCCAGCACAATGGCAAATCACAGGCAAATGCACAGGGGTGTCTTGTGGCCCCTGACACAACCAAATTTGAGAGACAGAGGTTCGGGATGACAGCAGGAGAAAGGACCCTTTCATGTCACATGGAGTCCCTGGATTTCTGCTTTTCCACCCTGGTTCACTGGCAGGTGCCTTTGCCTGGTGGATACATCTTTCTCCCGTGTATCAGAGAGCATTCCTAGTCCTTCCTGGGTGCAACCACAGGTATTCAGTAAATAAATGCTCATTGAAACAGCTGATGCTCACTAAGTGCTTATAAAAGAGAATCAGATAATCAGACAAATGTAAGTTGACCAAAAGTAGGAAACCAAAAACAGCATAATAAGCAGCCTTGGGCAGGCCAGGTGTGGTGGTGGCTCACGCCTGTAATCCCAGCACTTTGGGAGGCCGAGGAGGGTGGATCACCTGAGGTTGCGAGTTCAAAACCTGCCTGACCAACATGGAGAAACCCCCTCTCTACTAAAAATACAAAATTGGCCAGGTGTGGTGACATCTGCCTGTAAACCCAGCTACTTGGGAGGCTGAGGCAGGAGAATGGCTTGAACCCGGGAGGCGGAGGTTGCGATGAGGCGAGATCACACCACTGAACCTCAGCCTGGGTAACAGGAGTGAAACTCCGTCTCAGAAAAAAAAAAAAAAAATGGTAGCCTTGGAATGAGGCAAAACTGGACTCAAATCCACTTACTAGTTGTGCACTCTTGAGAAAGTGACTTAATTTCTGTGCTTTGTTTCTTTCATCTCTGGATTCAGGGCCGACAGTCCCCTTCGCTGCTGTGAAACATGATTAATAAAGTACGCAGAGGCTAAGGCATCCAGTGACTGCTCAGAAAGCAGCGGCTAGGAATTGGGTTGTTTTTGCCAAGTCTGGGGAATCCTCCAGGTGAAAACATCTCTGGAATTGAAAATCTTAGCAGGATCTGCAGCACCGACTGGATTTCCCTGAACCGAATGTAGCAACATTTACATTTTTCATACCATGGAAAATTGAAGGATGATCCAGGAAAACATAGACAGCTTGAGAAAATTTAAAGGCTCCACAGTGTTTTTCCATTCAGGGACAATAGAAAACAGGAAAACATTAATAATATGTCAGTGCCCGACTGCTAGCGGAACTACCCCAGGAAAGCATCTTTTGGTATAAATCACCGGGCAGGCATGGCGTTCCCCAGCCCAATGTGTCATGACCAGCCTAGCCACCCTTCCCACGGCCACCAAATCAGGAAGATGTTGAAAACCTTTCAAACTTGACAAAATCCAGGGCCTTCCTTAAATAGGACCATCCCTTCCCAGAAAAAGATCCTGCTCTCTGCCAGCTCAGACCCAGCTCGGGTTAAAGTGAGGAAATGCACGCCACTGCCCCCTTCCCCAGCGGCTCTCAGAAATTGACAGTCTCTAAATTACTGCCTGAGAAGCATATCGCATGCCAACTGACAGAAGGAGGAGAGGAAAAATCCTTACAAGCGGTGGAGCATCCTCTCTTCCTCTCTGGGGAGGAGGTGTTGCTGCTGTTCGTGTCACTGGACCCGGAAACCAAATGAAAAATATGTGATTACAAACACCTGGGAGGGCGACAGAGCGAGAATGAAAAGTAGAATAAAGAGGACCCCAACCTTCCCCATGCAGGAGGCAATTTGGCTAAAAAAATAAGAAGCAATGAGATAATAAAAGTAACAAATGAACCTGCAATTGCTTTGCTTCCGGGAGCTCCCATCTGATTTCAGATTGGTTCTCCAAGTCAACTTGGGTAGATTAATGGATCTGCGTGATGCAAACCTATCTCGGAGGAGACCCGGGACCCAGTCGGCACAGGACTTAACCCTTGGTGAGTGGGCTGAGAGTGGCGTGCCCAGGTGGAAGCCAGTATAATAAGCGGTGTCTCTGATTGTCAATGTGTGTGCTTTTGCTGTCCTTGATGCAGACGCCTGAGCTTTGAGTGACTTCATGGGGGACCTGCGTTTTATTCTAACAAGAGCACAAAGAAAAAGAGAAAGGAAGAAGGGAAAAAAATAACTCCAGGGAAGGTAAAAGAGTTATCAGAACTGAGCAGAGACGAGAGGGATTGGGGTAGTTCTCTTGGGGTCAGATACATCCTTGCACTCCCCAGCGCAGCCTGCCGGCAGATCAGAGCACATGAGGACAGGAGTGCACCTTTTATTTTTAAAGGAGAGGCATTCACTCTCCACCCTGTGGAAGGAGGCAGAGAGGAAGGCCTCTTCCTGCAGAGTGAGCTAAAGCCCCGAAGCTGTGTGGTGGGCTGCAAGTGGCATCCTTAAGGCCAGGGCAGGGAGATACCCTCAACAGAGCAATTTTGGAGGGCCACCAACTTACGGCTGGCTGGTGGCATTTTTGTTGTGATGCCTTTCTTCAGCCAGGCTTACAAAGAAAGAGCAGCCCGGTCTGCCACGGGCCAGTTTGGTTGGGGAGGAGCCAAAGCAACTGGAAGGAAAGAGAAGGCCGAAGCGAATACCTGCCATGTTTCAAGGGCTGGCTGGCCACTAGGGAAGGAAAAAAAAGGCAGGTATATGTCCTGCTTTGTGGAACTTCCAGCCCTTTGCATCTACTGTTCCTTCTGCCTGGATATTCATTTCCTCATTCATTGGTTTATCCCAGCGCTCTCTCAGCCTTTGAGCTGCACGGCTCATTAGAGTAGCCCCCAGCCATATGTGGCTCTTCAAACTGATTACAATGATATCAGATTAAAACTTCAGATGTCGTACTAGTTGCCTGCCAAATTCAGGACAGCCGGGTGTGGCTTGTGGCTTTTATACTGGACAGGGCGGAGACAGAAGACATCCATCACTGCAGAAGGTTCTGTTGGATGGCGCTGACTGAGGGCACTGTGAAAGCCTCCTAACCAGCGTGCACGCTCCAAGTATTAGCTTTGACATTCTTCTCAACATAGTAGCCAAAGGGATCCCTGAACTCTTCAGAAATGAGGAACAAAACAATAGCAAAAAGATAGTTCTAGATAAGGACGTTGACAGGGGTCAGGCATGATGGCTCACACCTGAAATCCCAGTGACTCAGGAGGATGAGGCGGGAGGATCACTGAAGGCCAGGAGTTCAAGACTAGCCTGAGGAACATAGTGAGACCCCGTTTCTAAAGCACAAATGAGATTTTTTTTTTAAAGGGGGTTGGGCATGCTGGCTCATGCCTGTAATCCCAGCACTTTGGGAGGCTGAAGCCGGTGGATGGCTTGAGCCCAGGAGTTTGAGACCAGCCTGGGCAACATGGAGAAAACCCATCTCCAAAAAATGCAAAAGAATGAGCTGGGCATGGTGGCAGATGCCAGTAGTCCCAGCTGGGAGGCTGAAGTGAGAGATCAACTGAGCCCAGGGAGGTTGAGGCTTCCTTTTTACATTTTTTACTTATTTATTTTTGAGACAGGGACTCACTCTGTCGCCCAGGCTGGAGTACACTGAGCCATGACTGTGCCTCACTGCACTCCAGCCTGGGTGACAGAGTGAGTCCCTGTCTCAAAAAATAAATAAATACAATAAAAAATGTAAAAAGGAAGACTACAGGGGCACGAAAACCAAATGCAAGGGGGTGCTCAGATAGATTCCAGATCAAACTCCAACGAAAGCTACAAAGGGGACAGTATCAGAGACAGGAAACTTTGAATGTAGAGGGCATATTAGATAATACTATGTAATAGTGTTCATCTTTTCTTTCTTTCTTTCTTTCTTTTTTTTTTGAGACAGAGTTTTACTTTTGTTTGCCCAGCTGGAGTGCAATGGCACGATCTTGGCTCACCGCAACCTCTGCCTCCCGGGTTCAAGCGATTCTCCTGCCTCAGCCTCCAGAGTAGCTGGGACTACAGGCATGCGCCACCAAGCCCAGCTAATTTTGTATTTTCAGTAACGACTCCTAACTATGTTGGTCAGGCTGATCTCAAACTCCTGACCTCAGGTGATCCGCCCACCTCAGCCTCCCAAAATGCTGGGATTACAGTCATGAGCCACTGTGCCCAGCCATAGTGTTAATTTTCTTAGAGTGGATGTGAAATGTTTGTGTAAGAGAATGTCCTTATTCTCAGAAGATGGCTGCTAAGGAATTTTAGGGTGAACTGTGATGATGCCTGCAACTTTTCAATGCTTCCAAAAGAGAGAGAGAGACAGAGAGAGACAGAGAGAGAGAGAGTGTGTGTGTGTGTGTGTGTGTGAATATGTAACCATATATATTATAAAGATATATGCCATATATATAAAAGTATATTTATCATATATTCACATAGAGAAGTACAGATGGCAAGATGTTAGAAGTCACTGTAACCCAGATCTTGCTCCTCCTCTACTCAGAGCTTGCCCAAACCTCCCTGTTTCTCTCCAAGTAAAACCAAAGCCATGGCTGGGCCTCCGAGGTCCCACACTACATGACCCCATCCTCCCTCCAGCATTCTGTTGCCATCTCCCGTACTCCCACCACACTGGCCACCAAACTGTCACTGAAACCCTCAGGTGTGCTCTGCCCTGAGGGCCAGGGTTTCCCCTCTGCTGGCAGCATCAGGCCCCATGTCCCTGGATGGTCCCCATCTCTACCCCTTGGTGCCGCTGCCCAAACCTCCTCTGCCTGGAAGCCTTCCTTGACCACTCAGAGAGGCAATCCAACGTCCTCTCTAAATTCTCCCTCTCCTCCTTCCCTGATTTATCTTCATACCACTCACCATCTTCTCATACGCTATTTATCATATCTTTATTTTATGAATTGTCTGTTTCCCTGCCACACCCCACAGGGCAGGGGCTTTAATCTGGCTTATTCCCTGGGGGATTCCAGGTCCTGGAGCTGTTCCACCATCCCCTGTGGATTAGTGAGGGAAGCCCTGCGCAACTTACTGCTGGCTGGTGGCATTTTCTTTGTGATGCCTTTCTTGAGCCACGCCTACAAAGAGCAGCCCAGTCTGCCACGGGCCATGTTGGTGGGGCAGGCGCCAAAGGGGCAAGTCCCCCACGTTCGCTTGATTAGCAAACACGGGTCCTTTGAGTCTCGGGGCTCCAGATCTGTCTCTGAAGCTGCTACTGAGTTAAAGGCCCTGGTCCCATCTGTCGCCTGAGGCCGCTTCCCTCAGCACACGCCACTGTCTAATGTGAGTGTCCCCTGCATTTGCTCCTGAGTCCCTAGCTCCTCACTCTTGTCTGGCATACAGCAGATGCTCGGTAAGTGTTTGCGAAAGCCTCCTGGGGAATCCAGCCTTGTAAATAAACACTTGTTTCATAGGTGGATTACTTTTAAAAAGTAAGAGGTCTAGGCATGAGTAAGGTGAAGTGGGAACAGAGCGAGATGGTGGGTGAGCAGCTGGCCAAGGTCTTTTCAAGGATAGCAGCTTGCTCAATTCTTGACATGCTCAAGACCCAGTCTTCTTCCTTTCTCTTCTGAAGTCCTAGGATACTGAGGTTCAGAGAAGGTCAGTGATTTGTCCAAGGTCACATGTTAACAGACAAATTATCAAGTTTCTCTCTCAACCTGATAAGTTCCAAAGCTCAGGTCAGGCCTCACTCTCTCCAATCGCCTTCCCAGATGAGGTTGAAACCCCCGTGTTAGGTACAGTCTTGGGTGTCTCTCTCCTTCCCACGTGCCATGGTGGCACTATTCCATTTCTTCCTTTGAAGATTTGATGGGGGCTGGGAGTGGTGGCTCACATCTGTAATCCAAACACTTTGGGAGGCTGAGATGGCTGGATCACCTGAGGTAAGGAGTTCAAGACCAGCCTGGCCAACATGGTGAAATCTTGTCTTTACCAAAAATAGAAAAATTAGCCAGGTGTGGTGGCACATGTCACTTGGCTGAGGCAGAAGAATCCTTTCAACCCAGGAAAGCAGAGATTGCTGTGAGCCAAGATCGCACCATTGCACTCCAGCCTGGGTGACAGAGCAAGACTCTGTCTCAATAAAAAGAAAGAAAGAAAGAAAGGAAATGTGATGATGGGCATCTAGTTACAGCAGGCCTGGTGTTTCCTTTTGCTGCCTACTCTCTTCCCAGTCCCTAGCACAGTTCCTCTCACTCCGTTAGAGCTTAATACATATTTGAGAAGAGGAGCCAGAGCAGAGCAGCAGCCCTAGCTACGAAGATTCCAGAAAGCACCCCTTCATTCATCTGCAAAGAGCAGGAGAAACTTTGAGGCTATAAAGCCCAAACCATTTGTAACACTTGAGTGAACTGGCATTCACATCATCTTCCTGCTTTCATTACGCAGTTCCAAATCATCCACCCAGTGAATGGGCCTTTTTAGCAGCAAAGATGATCATCTGTTACAGCTGGAAGGGCTGGGGCCTGGTGACACCTCTGCCTTTCTTGGCCAGCTGTGTGGATCCCTCTAAATAATACAAGGCTTGTTTGGAATCAAGTTAGAACATGTTTAATGGTGAATAAATCTGATCCTGAATCGGGATCACTGCATGAGCGTCACAGAGCTGACTCAGTACCTGGCCAAGTCATCCCATATTTAGAAGGTTGGAGACATTTTTAGTTCTCCTTTGTGTGTGTGCCGCTCATTATACCAACGTGGCTACATTTAAAGGCCCTGCCACCTGATCGGGGCCCACTGGTCTCTGGCTGCAGGTGCAAGCTTGTGGGGCTAGTGGACAAAGCCTGGGACAGGTGCTGTGACCTGCATGAGTCCCAGTTGCAGACAGCAAACAGCAAGGTCAGCACCTTCAGGCGAGGGCCAGGGGCTGGAGGAAACGAGGAGGGTAGGGAGAGTGACAGCATTATAACCTGGTGTTGGGAGCACACCCACGCTCTGTCCTTCCATGTGTGGCCTTGGCCAAGTTGCATAATGCTTCTAAGTCTCAGTTTCAACATCTGTGAAATGGGGATTTTACAGACTGTGGCAATCAGGATTCAGATGGCCCCCAACAATCCCACCTCCTGTAGAATCCCCTCTCTTGAGTGCGGCAGCAACCGTGAATATGTTGGGTTAATTTCCTCCCATGAGGGGGTTAGGCTACCCAACAAAGGGGGAGGAATGTCACAGATGTCATGGAGGCCCAAACATAGCTGGTTTTGTGATCATCAAAAGGGATTCAACCCTAAGTGGGCCTGACTCTATCCCTGGGCCTTTAAAAGGGGCTGGGCCCTCACTGAAAAGAGTGATTCAGAGCATGGGAGACCACCTTTGGCCTTGAAGAAGCCGAAAGTCATGGTGTGAGATCATCCTTGGATGTGCCCTGAGAGCCTGAGAATGGCCTCCAGGGGCTGCGAGGGGCCCTCACTCAACAGCCAGCAAGAAAACAGAGACCTCAGTCCTACAGCTACAAGGAAATGAATTCTGTTAACAACCAAAACATCACATGAGACCCCATCCCTGGCTGACACTTTGATTTCAGCCTCGTGAGACTCTGAGCAGAAGTACCAGACTGAATCGGGACTTCTAACCTACGGAGCTAGGAGATAACGAATATGCTAATGTTGCGATAATTTCTTACGCAGCAAGAGATAGCTAATACAATGAAAGTAACTACCTCCAAAGCTTGTTATGAGGAACCATTTGCATGCAAAGTGCTTCGTAAAGAGCTTGGAACGCCATGAGTGACTACTAAAGGGCAGAGGTTATGATGATTACTTTCTCTACCATTATTAGTCAATGATAAATATTAAATTGTTTTGGTCTCCGAGAAACCTCCATCCACATCCTGGTTTTGCTGCTAAGCAGCTATGTGATACTGGGTGAGTCAGCTGATGAGTCTATTTCCTCATCTGATAATAGTGCCTTCCTTGTAACTCTGCAGCGAGGTTTAAGGAGATAATCATTTCAAAGTGCTTAGCTGCTACAAATTCCCTTTTACCATAGAATGCAGCATTCCTACGTAGTAGGGATTAGGATATGGATATTGTTGGGTGCTCTTATCCAGCTTGCCCTACAAAGCCTTCATCATCTTTCTTCTGGATCCTTGCAACAGGGATCCTAACAATCCTCTGGCCTCACCTTCTCCAATACATCCTTTGGAAGGGAGCCTGAGTGATTTCTCTGAATGTCGCAGGGCCACTGTGCTTGCTGTTCCTTCTGCCTGGAACACCTTTCCGTTCTTCCCATCATGAGCACTTTCCTCATGTTTTAGAGTGTCTCAGGGGCCTTCCCCTGACTATTCTATTTATGTAAGTCCTTCCCTTTATTATTCTCCATCAGAGAACCTTCTTTATTTCACTCACACCACTTACACCTTCTATAAACACTTGACTTGCTTGTTGAGTTCTTCAATGCCCTTCACCTTCACTGGAACATAAGTTTTGGAAACACAAGGACCTTTGCTGTTGTGACCTCTGTGGTAGGCATAGTGCCTGGCCTGTGACAAGGTGCCTGTGGAAGGCAGGATAATGGCCCCCCAAAGATGCCCCTACCCCAATCCCCAGAACCTGTGAATATGTTAGGTTATACAGCAAAGGGAAATGAAGATTGCGGGTGGAGTTGAGGTTGCTCATCAGCTGATCTCAAAAGAGGAAGGTGATTCTGGGTCATCCAGTGGGTGCAACAGAATCACAAGTGTCCTTAAAAGTAGAAGAGGGAATCTGAAGAGAGAGACAGAAGGATGTCAGCGTGAGAAAGATCAGCCAGATGATGCTGGCTTTGAAGATGGAGGAAAGGGGCCCTGAGCCCAGGAACGTGGGCAACCTTTAATAAGCGCAAGGTGCAAGGCTACTGTCTCTCCCCTAGGACCTCCAGAAGGAGCCCAGCCCCACCTACACCTGGATCTTAGCCCAGTGTTGGGCTGGTGTTGGATCTTAGACCTGTGTTGGACTCCTGCCTTATGGGACTGCCAGATCATACATTTAGGTTTTCAAGACACCACACTTGTGATCATCGGTTACAGCAGCAATTGAAAACAAATACAGTGCCTCCGGCTGGGCAAGGTGGCTCATGCCTGTAATCCCAGCACTTTGGAAGGCCGAGGCTGGTGGATCACCTGAGGTTGGGAGTTCAAGACCAGCCTGGACAACATGGAGAAACCCCTCTACTAAAAATACAAAATTATCCAGGCATGGTGGCACATGCCTGTAATCCCAGCTACTCGGGAGGCCGAGGCAGGAGAATCACTTGAATCTGGGAGGCGGAGGTTGCAGTGAGCTGAGATCGTGCCATTGTACTCCAGCCAGGGCAACAAGAGTGAAAGTCTGTCAAAAAAGAAGAAAGAGAGAAAGAGAGAAACTGAGAGAGAGGGAAGGAAGGAAAGAAGGAAGGAAGGAGGAAGGAAGGAAGGAAGGAAGGAGAGAGAGAGAGGGAGGGAGGGAGGGATACAGTGTCTCACAGATATCTGTTGGATGGAAAATAGAAGGAAAAAGAAAAGCATAACTCAGATCAGGGGACAAAAGCATTAATAATTTTTTTGTTGTCTACAGTTTTGAAACCAAAACTCTAACCCGACACCGAATGCCCTTGTAAGGCTAACCCCATGCCCCTCCCCAGCCCTGTCTTCACCCTCTGCTGGCGCCATGCAGACACTGTAACCCGCCGAGGTCCCCGGGACTCTGCACGGCTGTGTCCCTGGACTTCCCGCTCTTCACAGCTTCTGCTTCATTCCCAGGACAGGTCTCCTCTTTGTGCAACTGGTCAAATGCCACTTATCCTTTGAGACTGGGAAGTCTCCCCTGCCCCAGGCCAAACCTTTCACCCCACCTTCTGCTTTCTGTAGTTCAATCTCAACCCTCATTGTCTCTGTTGCCAGCCCCTGGCAACAGGGGACTCAACGGGGAATAGATCAAACAAAACCAGGGCTGTTGTCTCTTGGAATTATCTGTTGTGGGTAGACGGATGATAATGAGAGAGCAGACAAGTCAGTCAACAAGATAATGGTCTACAGTACAGAGACGGTAACAGCGGAGACTGGAAGGCACAGTGTGTTGACCAGGTGACACTTGTGGGAGACCTAAAGGATGAGAAGGACTCAGCACTGGAGAGGGACTTCCCTAGTGCACTGACCCTGCCTCGTTGATAAGGGTTCATTTACTGCTGAGCACAACGCCTCGCACATAAGAGGTGACTGCAAATGCTTGCAGAGAGGGGACTAAGCATCTACCTGCCACCAGGAATGGCCACTGGGTAACCAGAGAGCGTGGATGGGTTTCTTCCTGGGACCAGGGCTGCCTTCTGGTCTCATGCAGCTTCACCAAGGTTGAGTTTCTCTCCTGCCCTGGGCTATGTTCTGCCGGTGACTCTGGAACCCACGTATAGTGGACTGAAAGTATCCCTAAAATGCGTGTCCACCCAGAGCCTCAGAATATGACCTTTGCAGATGGACTTAGGTAAGATGTGGTTACAGTGATTTAGGGGGGGCTCTGAATCCAAAGACTGGTGTCCGTGTAAAAGATCACGTGAAGACGTAGAGAGGCACGAACGGGGAAGACGGTGGTGAGAAGGCAGAGGCAGAGACTGCATGCCCCAAACGCCAAAGTTTGCCAGGAAACACCTCTAGGCCAGAAAGAGGCAAGGAGGATGTCTCCATGGAGCTCTCAGAGAGAGGGCGGCCTTGCCAAAACCTTGATCTGGAAATCTGAGCCTCCAAGACTGTGGGAAAATACGTTTCTGTTGTTTGAAGCCACCTAGTACGTGGCACTTTGTTATGGCAGGCCTAAGAAACCAGAGTGCTGTGCTATCATCCTTGGCTACAGCCACCTCGCTTCTGTGACGTTGTCCTTAGCCTGGGGAGAAAAAGATTCTGGGGAGCTGTGTGCTGCGTCTCCTCCCAGGAGTTACCAAGGAGCCTTGCACTTCGGCTGGAATCTTAGCTGGAGGCGGCCTTACAAACCCTCAGGTCAACAGGCAAAGAGCGGAACTGCATTCAAAACACAAGGCAAGCAACAGAGAAAGGCGGGACAGAAAGCCACCTGAAGACTCAGTTTCCCCTTTCCTGGGGTACATTGAGAGCTGACTGCATCAACGTGCCTACTACAGGGGCTGATCCAAAAACAAGCACATGGGTGCTTTTTCCTCCTCCTTCCCTCTCTCTTCCCCCTTTTATTAAATTCAAGTGAAAAGAAAACAACAGTAACTCCTTTCTGAAACACAAGAGGGGAGCTCTGAATGCATGAAGGCCAGAATTAAGCTGTTAAATTAACTCCCCCCAAAATTACAAATGATAAAAATCTCACATAGGTGCACGGCCCCAGCAGCCTTAAGGAAAGCCCAAGTCCCTGCTGTGCCTTTTTATTACTTGAGGTATATGGAGTCTCTAATTTAAGGCTAAATATAAAATAAAGCACACACAGCTGGACTTTCAAGTATTTTCAAAACACATTTAATACCTTCCTGTGAAACTCCCAGAATCTGAACAGCCCTCACTTCACACCAGTATAAACAGGAGTTGGGGCGGATGGAACGTACGGGCTTCAAAAGCAGATTTCAGAGGGTTGAACGGGAACCTGCAGGGCAGAGGCCTGAGGGACTGGAATGCTGACCTGAGCTCACGGTCACACGGCGTCCTTTGCCACACCAGGGCTATAATAGAAACCAGCAAAGCTGCCTGAAGCGGCCACCACCACCAGGGCCCCCTGACCGCAGCTTTGACTGCCTCCCGTGTACTTTTCGGCTCTGTTCCTCCCCTCCAGGGCCGATGGAAAAGAAGAAATATCCAAGTCCTCCTGGCAGACATGAATGGATTCTGTGTTATCCCAGGAATTCTCCTTGGAGGAAGTAGTATCCACGGGTCCTGGTTCACCATTTGGTCTTGCCAAGCGTTTTTTACTCATTCGAGAATTCCACACGCAGTGCCTTTTAATTGCTAGATGTGGTTCTGAAGGTGCACGGGGACTCGATGGGGAAGAGATCAAACAAAACCAGGGCCCTCGTCTCCTGGAATTGTCTGACGTGGGGAGATGGATGATAACGAGATAGACGAGAAGTAAGTAAATAAGACGCTGGTCTACACTATGCGGACAGTTACTCTGGAGACTGGGAAGGCACAGTGTGTTGACCAGGTGACGTTTGTGGGAACCAGAAGGATGAGAAGGACTCAGCACTGCAGAGATACCTGGGAGAACTTTTTTGGCAAATGGAAGGGCAAAGAGCAAAGCCCCATGGCAGTGATGAAATGCGCCCACCGGGTCTTCGCTTCTCCTCTCATCAGGAAGTGGAGTCTACGTCCCTTCCCCTTTAATCCCGGTGGGCTTGGGAAGGTGCAGGGGTGACTGCCTTCCCCAAAGGTGCAGTGGAAGCGACACCCTCTGACTTCCAAGACTAAGTTGGGAAAGGCCGCGCCACTCCTACTGTGTTGCTGGAACAGCCGCCCTCCGAGAATCCAATCACCCCGAGACCATGGTGCCGGAGTGGCCATGTGCTGAGACCAGCTGAGCCCTCCCTGCCCTGCTGTCCTGACAAAGCCCTGGACATGTGACAAAAGCCATCCTAGACCCTGCAGGTCAGCTCTCCTGCCAAGTGAATTCCACTCAATGACCTCCACCAATAGCCACTGCGAGAGGAGACTCAACCAGCCACGCCCTATCCAGAGTCCTGACCCAGAAAATCATGAGATGTAATAAAACTGTCGTTGTTTTGTGCCAGTCAATTGAGGGGTACTTTGTTACTCAGCAATAGATCAGTGGACGAGGCCTCACGCTGATGATGGGAGGATGCAATGAAACCGTGTATGTTCTGTTCTCGGTATCCAGCAGGATCTCAGCAAATGTTCGAGCACGTCCCTGTTCCTCCCATGCCTCGTGACAATAGACTTTGATTGCCTTTCAGTTTCATTGCCTATTTTTATACTATGCTGCATTAAATCATAAATTACAAGCAGCTTATCCATGTCTGATTCTCACTAAGCACTTGGTTTTATTGGGCTCTCAAAGTTAGAGAATGACAAACATGTAAATTGGAGTGGCTCCTCTCTGCAGAGGAGGGTTCTGGAAGGAGGTTCTTCAGCGGGAAGAGTGGGGGTCTGAATTGTCTTGCTCCTGAAATGTGCTGTGAAGCCCTGTGGCTGGCATGCATTGGCGAGCTGGGTGCATTCACCAGGAAGTTTTTAAATGATTTTCTGAGCGATATCATTTTTCTTTCCTAAACAGCATAGATTTTTGAGCTCTAATGCATTTCTGCATTAAGGAGAACAGGCCGTCTCACTTGGCATGTTTCATCATGAAGTTATTTCTCAAATCAGCATCTCGAAGAGGTACTATAACTTAGTAATTATGAGCATGGGTTTTAGATCCAGACAGGCCTTGCTGTGAACCATGTCTTTTCCCCTTACAGACAGGGAGAACACGGGTGCATGATTGAGAACTTGGCCTCTCTAAACCTCAGTTTACACCTCTGTGAAATGGGAATAGACACGCTCCCTCCCTCCCAGTTTGCCAGTGAAGATTAAATCAGATCACACCAGTGAAACAATAAAGGGCTCCACGCAAAGTCAGAGCTCAAAATAATTGATCTGCTGCGATCACCATCATCACTTTAGTTGCGCTACAGCAAGGGCTGTCAGGTTTAGCAAATTAAAAAGGCAGGGGCTGGGCACGGAGCTCTTGCCTGTTATCCCAGCACTTTGGAAGGCCAAGGCGGGTGAATCGCCTGAGGTCAGCAGTTCGAGACCAGCCCGGCCAAAGATGTCCAGGCCCTAATCCTAATTCCCTACAACCTGTGAATATGTGAGGTTATATGGCAGATGGGCAATTTAAGTAGAGATGGCAAAACCCCATCTCTACTAAAAATACAAAAATTAGCCTGGCATGTTGGCAGGCTCTTGTAATCCCAGCTCCCGGGGAGGCCGACTCAGAAGAATCGCTTGAACCTGGAAGGCGGAGGTTGCAGTGAGTCGAGATGCCGCCATTGCGCTCTAGCCTGGGCAACAAGAGTGAAACTCCATCTCAAACACACAGAAAAAAAGAGAAAGGCAGGACACCCAGGGAAATCTAAATTTCAGATAACAAATTATGTGTTAGTAGTACAGCATGTCTCACATATTCCAGGGGATATACTTACATTAAAACTCACTCACCGTCCGGCTGAGATTCAGGTTTTACTGTCTACCCTGTATTCATTCCCAGACGATTACTAGTGTTATTTACAAGGACAATCAATCCCAATTGCCCAGGTTCGTGGTTATCCTAGACCCCTGATCACACCCTGGGTCTCCTGCTCCTGATTTTCTTATCTTTAATAAAATCTTACATCTTTTTTTTTCTTCTCTCCAGTCTCACTATGGACTGCTGGTAATTAAGATAAGCCAAGAGGTTGCTCTAGAAAGACAAGCTCTGTAACTTTTTCTGAAGCTACACCATTGCAGTGATTACATAAGCACCTCTCTATAGCAGAGTCATGAGGTCCGCTGCAGAGAGGCTTCCATTTGTACTTTTTCCAACTTCTTGCTGTACAAACGCCCCCTCCCTCCACACTTTCCCCTCTCCCCTCTCCCTTCATGCCTGAGGTCTGGCTCCATTTGAAGTCTCTCCCCCTACCACCAGCTCCTTTATTTTTTTCCACGTAATTTAGAGTAGTTTATTACATAAGTGATTTATTGCATGCACCTTAATGTATAAGGGGCAAAACTTGTTTAAAATAAATCCAACCGAGAGGATAATCTCTATGGGCAAAATGTACTTCGACTTAATTTCTCTACTGGGTATTACACACTATATAATTGCCTTAAACAGAAGCTGCATACACAAATTTAGCTTGGCACCGGTATCTGGCTTCACAGAACACTCGAGTTACATGCTGGGTTTTGCTACAAATCCTTCGCTCCACCAGAAAAAACTCAACAGCATCCCTTAAAGAAATATTCAGCCTGACTCTCCTGCTGAGATTAGGGGGAGGGAGAGCAGCTGATTGTGTGCTGGATTTAGAGGGGAGGCCTTTGTCCTGGGAGAGGAGGCAAAGCTGCCAGCCTGTCTCTATCAGGGCTTGGTTCCTTAGGACTGCATCTTCTCGGCCCTTTATTCCAAAGTGCATTCAGCAGCAAATTAAATCGAAGCTCCCTGACTGGCACCTGGATGTGGGATATGTGTTTAATTAAAGTTCATAGCACCTTGCCCTTCTTTCTCCTGCAGATTAATTAATTAATGTATTTATTGACTCCTTCCTTCATTCATTCATTCTGCAAATGCTCGCTGAGCTCCTCTTGGACCCCCAGTGGTAGGCCCTAGGAATCTCAGAGTCGAACCACACACTCTTCCTGCCCTGGTCCAGTGGGGGAGATGACTATTAATTAAATCATCACACAAATAAATACAATGTGACAAACCATGGAAATGCAATGGAGGAACAGTCCATGGTCCTCTGACAGTCCCTGGGGGAGGCCAGAGAACTTCCCAAGAAAGGGGTTTTTAGAGGGTATATTAGCTTCCTCTGGATGCTGTAACAAATTACCCCCAAACGAGTGGCTTAAAACAAATTTATTTTCTGAAGGTCGGAAGTCCAAAATGGTTGTGACTGTGCTAAAATCAAGGTGTCAGCAGGACTTTGTGCCTTTCTGGAAGTTCTGGCAGAGAATCTGTTTCCTTGCCTTTTCTGGCTTCTAGAGGCTGCCTGAATTCCTTGGCACCTGGCCGCTTCCTCTGTCTTTAAAGCTGGTAACATCAGGCAAAGTCCTTCTTACTCAGTCACCTCTCTGATTATGACCCATCGTCTGCCTCTCTTTTCTCCACCTCTGATTCGATTGGGCCCACCCAGATAACCCAGGACAACCTCCCAATCTGAAGATCAGTCATTCGCCACCTTAACACCGTCTGCAACCTTCATTCCCCATCTGCCACGTAACCTCACATATTCTCGGGTTCCATGGAATTAGGATTAGGGCCTGGACATCTCTGGGGGTCATTACTCTGCCTTTACCACAGATGGGTAAAGGAAGGAGAATCTGCCAGGCGCAGCTGGAACCTTATGAGATGATGCGTCAATGATGTGCCCGTGTGAATGCAGCTTCGGAACCCAGTGAGGGGGCACAGGGAGATGGTGCCAAACACGTCGGGAAGAAGGAGCAGGAGTCGAACAGTGGAAAGCCTGCTCAGACGCATGAAGGATTCTGGCTCTTATCACAGGAGCCTGAAGAGACCCTTTAGATATTTCAGCTGGGGGAGTAGATACTGCGTTTTACTAAATCTAAGATTATAGATGCCATTACTTTTCATTTCCCCTAAGGAAAAAAGAAATGCTGCCAGTGAAACTATGGCATAATACTTTCTATGACTTAGAATTTTTATTTTATCCATCCTGTTTGCCAAGTGAGAGCAAGGTGAAAAAAAAAAAGAATTTTTATTTTATAATCATCACAGTAGCTCTTTCATTTTTAAAAAAGTTTTATACATTTCAAGGGTACACGTGCCGGTGTCTCACGCGGATATATTGCGTAGTGGTGAAGTCTGCGCTTTTCGTGTACCTGTCATCTGAATAGTGAACATCGAACATAACAGGCAATTTTCCAACCCTCATCCCTCTCCCACTTTCACAAGAACTCTCTTAGACTTACGTAGGCCTCCGTTTTTTTTCACCAACGGCTCTTGCGGGTACAATAAATACTATAAAATCTAAGTGAAAAAATGATTAAAGCATTCCTAAAATTTCTTCACATGAAGGGTCTCTCTCCCCAGAATAACTTTTTGATTCGGAATTCCTGATGTCCAGGTTTCTTCCATGCAGATCATTTTCTGCACCATCAAGAGCATAAGTGATGCAGCCATTCTTAGAAGATTCCACTTAAAAAAAGAGAAAGGAAAAGAAAAGAAAACAAAAGAAGCCGCTGGTGCTGGGCTGCTGAGCCGGCTGTACAGTTGTGTTGCGCAAACCTACTTTGATTTCCACGTCCAGAATATTTCTAGCTCTGCCTGCCCCTCCATTTCGGCAGCCATTTGGTTCTTAGAAGGTGGAGTGTTCTGCTATTAGCTGTGGGACGTTCTTGGAATCTGCCGACACTCATCCTGCAAGTTTTGTTGCTGGCATTTGAGATGTTTATACGGAAGGCAACTTAGAGATGTGTTCAGATGTCAAAGACGCTGATATGAGAGCATTTTAGAGACCCGTCTGAAGGTCAAGGATCAGACTAGCACTTTCAAAAAGTCATTCAACAGAAGCAAGACTTGTTTCCACATTTCAATGTATAAGTTCAACAGCATCAGCTAATAACGATAATGAAGGACTCCTTCATGCACGCCAAGCACTGTGCTAGCTGCTTACCCGCCCACATCAAAGTCACGGAATTGATGATTATCATACCTATGGTACATACTAAGAAACTGAGTCTTAATTACATTGATGACCTCCTCTAACAGCATCCAGATTATAGGTGGTAGAGCCAAGATTTGAACACAGAATGACTTCTGGTGTGGCCAGTCCCTTCTGTTTCTATTTGTATTAGTCCCTTGATGAAAATGTCTTTAAAACTGAGTGTCTCCAAGTTCATTCTACAAACACATGTGAAGCCTCTTCTGTGCAGGCAGTGCCCCAGAACAAAGCATGAAAACCCACAGACCCTTCTTTTAAGAAGCTCTGGGCCCAAAGGAGGAGGCAGAGGAGCAGCCAATACCTTCGATCAGAGAGCGTGAACTGATGTGCATTTCAACACGTCATGGGTACCAGCAGCGGAGAAAAATGTCCCCATTTGACGCATTGTGCAGTTTTCTTAAAGAACTTTGGAGGCTAAACATTAGGCTGCAAAACATTCAGAAATTCCCAGGAAGGCAGCGTGAAATCTGCATAGAAAATCTATTCCGGTCCCCAACCAATACTTGGTTGACCTTACAATGGCTATCCTCTCTAAAGCCAGCTTGAATATTTCCTTCTAGGGGAATAACACAAAGAAAGAGGGGTAGGAAGGAAAGGAAGGGAGGGGAGGAGAGGGGAGGGAAAGGGAGGGAGGAAATAAATACTAGTACAAATTCACCACACACTAGGCTCCTTGGAATGATCAGTGACCAAGGCAATTTTATAGATACTGTTGTATACACACGCTGTTGTTAGGTGAAAGCCACAAAGAGCGAAGGGCTACAAGAGAATAAAAATAAAATAAAAATCTGGAGTAGAAAGGCCAGGGAAAAGGGAAGTCAGGCCCATACAGATATACAGAGATAACAATAAACCTATTTTTAAAAAATTCTGTTGCACGTCACCATAAGAATAAAAAAGTCACGAATCTTCTAGATTTTCCACGCAGGTAACAGGTATGTGATTTCCAAAGCTGATATGGGGATTGTTTTTAAAAATTATTATTATTATACTTTATGTTCTGGGGTACATGTGCAGAATGTGCAGGTTTGTTACACAGGTATACACGTGTCCCAGTGGTCCATCCATCCCCCCATCATCTGCATTAGGTATTTCTCCTGTTAGCCCTCCCCAATCCCCCCACCCACTGCTAGCCCTCTCCCAGGCCCCTATCCCCCATACAGGCCCCGGTGTATGATGTTCCCCTCCGTACATCCATGTGTTCTCATTGTTCGACACTCACTTAGGAGTGAGAACATGCGGTATTTCAGGACATAGGCATAGGTGAGGACTTCATGACTAAAACACCAAAGCAATAGCAACAAAAGCCAAAATAGACAAACGGGATCTAATTAAACTTAAGAGCTTCTGCACAGCAAAAGAAACTATCATTACAGTGAACCAGCAACCAACAGAATGGAAAAAAAAATTTTGCAATTTACCCATCTGACAAAGGGCTAATAACCAGAATCTACGAAGAACTTAAACAAATTTACAAGATACGGGTATGGTTTTAAGGAAATGACCTTATACTATAAGATGGCTTGCTGGGAGTGCTGATTTTGGCATCACTTAAAATTTTATTTCAGTTTGCTTTGAGGTCTCTTGGAGTCAAGCATCCTCTCCTCCTCCTCTTCCCCCGGAAAATAGCAGCCCCCTCACCATGCACACACGTGAACCACTCGAACATATGTCTACACTGAAGAGCAGAAGATTGGAAAAGCAGATGGTATGATGCCTTTGGAATCTGACAGCCGCTCCATAGCAGCACTATCAGCAGACAGGACTTGCCAGAGACGCACATTTGAGCGAGGGACTGCCAAGGCGAACAGATCTGCACCTCGCCCTCCCAGGCGCGGGAGACGATGCCTGTGTTTGAAAACAAGCAAAATGCTTTTCTCGGAGCAGCGAGTGAGGATGCAGCTCTGCAGCATTTACAGCACATATGTCAGAGGCCCGGGAGACGTTTTGCAAGCGATGGCTCTATAAACAGTGCCTACTTTGGGTGTTTTCCATACGAGGCAGGTGGGAAGCGGGAAGGGAACAGTTGGGAGAATTGCAGAGCAACCTGTTTTCATGGGCTGTTTACTTTCTTTCACTGTACCTGGCCATATTTGCCATACAGCCCCCACATTTTGGGAGGATGTAGTGCACATGAGAGTCTCCCTGAATGGACATAATCTTGATTCTCTTTGAAACACTGCTGTAAATGGACCACCATCTCTCACTGTAATTTTCTTTTCTCTCCCACATTAGTTAGGAGGAATGGAAAGGTATGCAGAGAGAGGGAAAGGGAGAGAAAGAAGTTGATCATTATGAATTTGTATCCATGGTCCGACCCAATGCTGAGTACTTTAAATATGCATCCATTCTTTGCAAACTTCGAGCACATCGTTTTAAAGGTGGGGGAGCTGGGGGGTGCAGAATTCGCTCAAGTTCTTTCTATTTCACCCTTACAACCTTCTGCCAAGGTAGTAAAACATCCACAAGGCGAGATCCACTTTCTAGGGAGCACCCAACTGAAAAGGGGTCTGGCTCACTTCTGCCCTTTTCAAGGTTACTTCTTCTATCTATGAGTCTTCAAAAATTTCTAAATGAAGATTTCATCCAAAGAAGATGTGAGTTTCATTAAAACAAAAATCTATATCTGAGCTGACTTTCATGGAAGGGGCCACGTTCTGATTTCATTTAGCCGAAATAACTTTCGGGATCTGGATTTTGAACCACCAGTTTCCCTCTTTTTTCAGTGAAATGAAAATATATCTCCTTCAAAGCCACCCTTTAACGCCATGCCACCCTCTACCTCCCTGCAACTCACAGCAATCTCATTAATAAATTAATCAAGCTGTCACAGACCTATAAATGCAAAATCATTTGGAAATGTCCCATTTAAGATCACACAATCTCCAGAACATCCTGCAACATTTTACAATTCCTTCAGGCCACCTCGGGTCTCCTTTACACTTGCAATGATGCTCCTTTCAATTTGCATTTAAAAGACAGTAAATTGCAGGGTTCATAAACATTTTTATAGTGATTTATTGAAGACTAGAATGTCACTGCTGTTCTTCACACTTTACCAGTCCTGAGAAGCAAATGCTGGCTATATACGTCATCTTGCCGTCCCCATCAACCACATAGGAACAAGCCAGTTTGCAGCTTTGCAGTTTGTTCTCTTCTTTCTCTCTCTCTCTCTCTTTTTTTAAACAGTAGCAACTATATTTATCTTCCATTACAAGAAAGCCCTCCAAGTCCCAACTTGGGTTCTGTAATTTACAAAGAACTTGGTTTTACCAATCGGCACTGTGAAGAAACCATTCTTTCTTACGGCTGAGGACAAAAAAGGAAGCCTTTCTTTTCATCTTCCCATTCCATGTCCTACCCCAAAGAAAGGAGTCCACAGGCACCCATCTCAGTGATAACTTGTAAGCAGGGGAGGGGAGTGAGGTGGGCAGGAGGCAGGCTGGCCTCGATGCCAGAAGATACCTCTGTTCACCTTCCCTGCTAAAAGCTTAGTGCAAGGATTGGGCAGGGGCTTTGGAATCACTTATTTGAAAATAATGCAGGCAGAGAGAAGCTGAGCTTGGAACATACTTTTGCTACTTCCCAGCCAGCTAAGTCACAAAAGGGGGTGATCAGAGAGCCAAGACAAACTGTTTATCTAAGGACACAGTGAACTCCTTGGCATCCTTTAGACTTTTTACCAGGGGGACTGGGAACCCTTTCTGAGCGCATCTTGCATAAAGGGAAAGGAGAGAGGCTGGGAGAAAAAAAAAAAAAAAAGGAGAAAAGAAAAGAAAAAAAAAGGCTTGCACCTCATTTGCCCTTCCAGTGTCCAGAAGGGAGTATTTCTTTCCACCTTTTTCACATTATAATAATGGCCTCACAGCTCCTGAAAAGAGCCCTCGCGCAACGGCAAATAGTGCATGACACGGCGAAACCCCGGTCTTTGTCGCGCCAGCTCCGCTCCAAAGAAAGTCCTTCTCTGCCTTCGTATCCCTGCCATTAACTGAGATGAAATGAGTTTTTTCCCCCTTTTGATTCCACCCCCCACTGTCTATTACAGTGTGACGCGACTGGGCTTCCTGGCCCATTATTTCATAGAGAATTCTTTTATTCTGGTTTGGGAGTTCACGCCTGCAAGGTTATCTGTGCACAAAGCAACGCCTCGGTCTTCGCATTCATTTTTGAAATCTGATCTCATTGATAAGAACAAGACCATTCGCATTGCATTTGTCAGATAAGTAGCTCGGTGCCGGAGTCATAATTTTTGTGACTTTAGTCAGGGCTCCCTGTTAAAATACGTCAACCGATAAAAATGCAAGTATAATAAAAATAACCTTTGTATCAAAAGTGTCGTCCTATCTCCTTCTTCTTTTTTTAAAGCACATTATGTCCTTTTTCACATAAGGCACCTCCTCGTATTCAGATGTCTATTTCCTGATGTGCATTTCTTAACAATTATTCTTTAAATGGTCCTCCAATGCCACCCTTCACCATGCGAGGGGTAAAAAGAAAATACAACACAGAACAGAAAACAAGAGGGCCTATGCGGAAAGAATCGATGTAATGCAGTTTGTCTGAAGGAGGTTTTGATTAATTTCCCTCGGATGCTTTATCCGGCGTTGATAGGTAACATTTCCCGATCACAATAAGTAAATGAATCAAACGCAAAGGTTCTCGGTGGCTGAGCAGAGTCAAAGAACATTTAGGACAGGGGTTCCTGGTGGTAGCTCCAGGGTTCTCTGGGACAGGGCTGAGCTGTCGGCTTGCCCAGGGAACAATGCCTCACTGTTCCCACGGACATCCACTGGAAAAAGAGCCTGCACCCAACAGACACGAAAGTAACAGGAGAGACGAGCGGGCTCCGTCGTGGAGAACAGGCTTCTCGCAGGTTCTCATGCCACCAGAGCTGCCCCCCGAAAAGCCACCCCCGGACTTGGGCCATGGATGGAGTCTGGCGAGTGTGTTATATAAATATTAGTACGAGGCAGATTGCCGGAGCCCCTGTGCGTTTCCTATCCCCTGGTGGCAGCCACACAAAGCCGCCAGTGACAAAACGAAGAGACAGCCATGGGCTCACTCCAGCGGCATGCCAAGCCGCACGGCGCAAGGTCCCGTCCCCATCCCTGTTCGGGGCTGCGTACACCCAGGCCTGCAGCTGATAACACTGTAATAGCCCTCCTTTGAGGACGGAGGCTCCCGCGTGCTGATTAGTCATTTATCACACCTGGCAGCCCTGCTGAACTATAATTACTCTTCTCTTATCCTGCCGCACTGTCATGTCCGAGAGGAGAGGCGAGGCAGAGTCCCCAGTTAATGACACATTACCCTCTTGACAAGCACTTAAAGGTTTTATTGTAAATATTCAAGATATAAAACATCTGAGATTCCCTTTTTAATTATAAAAAGCAATTTCAGGGCCTCCCTTCCCCTGCCACCCCACCCCCAACCCCCAAATAGTAAAGTTTCGGGGCCGTTATCCTCGGCTTACTGCAAACAAACTGATTTGCCTTTGTCACGGAAACTCATTGCTACAAGTTAACTCAGTATCTCTCCGCAATTATCAGACATATTGCCTATGAAATTGGTAATTTAAACACACATCACATTTCCACAAAAGTTAAATTTCCGCCCCGAAAGAAGGGGAAAATGTGCATTTATATGAAAAATTATATATAAAAAAAGCCTAAAATGCAGCCATAAATAGTCCAGTTTTCCTCATTGGAAAGAGAGGGAGGAAGTCACTGAATAATTTTTTTTTTCGAGATGAGTCTCCAATGGAGGCAAAAATTATATGTAGATATATTTTTTCATAAACTAAAAAATTGGAAATTTGTGGATTGTTAAATCCTGATTGCCTACTTAGAAGGTTTGGGGAGAAAGCCAAGTTAGCATTCAGTGACTTTTGGGGCTATTTATATACTTCAAGGAGGGCTCAGAGGACACTTCCCTCTGGGAGACAGGGACCCCGGCGGGAGATTTCCTCCGCTGCCTTTCAGCTAATGCATATGAAGTGATCTTTCTGCTGTGTGTAGCCTTGTTGGTTAGGCTTGAAGCTTCTGTGGGCCAACTTCCACAACAGGTATCAGGATGGGATCTTGGGAAAGGATGGGGAGCTGGTGTGAAGCAAACCTTTCATTGTGACAGAGGAAAATAAAAACCCACACAGACTCACATATCCACACAGCACTTGCATACAGGCACATACAATGTAAAATAAGCTCACTGGAGCCAAATTGGTGGGTTAGTTTTGTTGTTGTTGTTTTTTCTGTTTTTTTTTTTTTTTTGGTGAGACAAAGTCTCACTCTGTCGCCCAGGCTGAAGTCTAGTGGCACTATCTCTGCTCACTGCAACCTTCACCTCCCAGGTTCAAATTCTCCTGCCTCATCTTCGAGAGTAGCGGGGATTACAGGCGCCCACTACCATGCCAACTAATTTTTTTGGTATTTTTAGTAGAGACGGGGTTTCACCATGTTGGCCAGGCTGGTCTCAAACTCCTGATCTCAGGTGATCCACTCACCTCGACCTCCCAAAGTGCTGGGATTACAGGTGTGAGCCACCATGCCTGGCCTCAAATTGGTTTTAACTGCCCACCCACCCCCACACACACATGTGTACATGTTTTTAGATCCATGTATGTGGACAGGGATGGGAGTTCAAGTGCGCTGGGTTCCATGTGTTTGTGATCATCTTGCCTCCATTGGGCGAATGCCATGACCGATGAGAGCCACTGGAGCACAGAGCCTTTGGGTCTGGAATACAAAATGCGATGATAAAGTAGGAGGGAAGCCTCTCTAGCCCTGACTTCCTTTGCCCCATGGATCATTTGGGTTGATTTCTCTGACCATGCCAGCTAGCGGGGTGCCCCATTCTTCCAGCACTCCTCATTCAATGGACTTCCTAATGCTTTCATGCGTAAGCATTGCCTTCCCAGAGAAAGAAAGGCCTTTCTTTGGTCAAAGGTCCATGGGAAGTGAAAGCACAGAAAAGGGTTCAGAAAAGGAGCTGATGGCTACATCTGGAAATACGGAAGTGCAAAATATAAGAAGACATATGGTGGACGAACCAAGGATACAAGCATAGAAGCAGTCGACTACTCCTGATAACCAGTTAGGGATGGTGACTGCTGTGTCACTTATGAAGAGGAGGCTGACAGAAGTCCTGGGGGGCCTGGGCCAAGGAGATGGATGGGGATAACAGGGAGAGGATAAGTGAGCCAGCAAGGTGAAAAGGAAAGTGTTATCCATGCTCTGAGAATCCTAAAACGGGAAACACCTTGTACAGCCATGGTGGGCCACTGTCACCTCGCAGAACACTGCACGGGCAGACAGGGAGCTGGTCTTACAGAGGAAGGTGACCAAAGGTACACAAAGCCTAGAAGCATAGTGACATTGTTGGGGCTCATGGCCCAAGAGGCTTCTTTACCTGTGAGTGCCTCAAGGACAGGGTTACCTTTCATTCATAGCACACCACCGGCAGGTCGGTTCCAAGAATGAATGAATGAATGCATGCATGTGAAAGGAGAACCGGAAGACAGACGGAGGCAGAAGATCCTTCAAGGTGAGTTGCCCCTGCATCCACTAATGAATATGTGTTGAGAATTATTTTGTGGCAGGTATTGTGTTAAGTGGGAAGAAAGGAACCTTTATGGAGGTGATCTCAAGACCCCAGGGCCCCACAGGGACATGAGCCTGAAGCGGTGATGATGGTAATGAAGACAGAGATGATAATTACCAAGACCTACTGAAAGCTTATGGGACAGGGAAATGTGTTAAGTCCTTCACCTTCTTGTTGGATCTTAACATCACCTCGAGGAGGTGTTAACCTTATGGCTTAGATTGTACAGGAAAGGAACATAAGGTTCTGAGGGATTGAAAAAACTTCCCCAAGGCCCCACCACTGGTAGGTGGAGAATCTGGCTTTTTTTTTTAAGACAAGGTCTTGCTCTGTCTCCCAGGCTGGAATGCAGTTGTGTGATCATGGCTCACTGTAGCCTTGACTTCCCAGGCTCAGGTGATCTTCCCATCTCAGCCTCCTGAGTAGCTGGGACTACAGATGTGTACCACCACACCCAGGTAATTTTTAATTTTTTTTTTAATAGAGATGAGGTCTCCCTGTGTTGGCCAGGTTAACCTCAAACTCCTGGGCTGAAGTGATCCTCCCATCTCAGCCTCCCAAAGTGGTGGGATTACAGGCATGATGGTTTTAACTGCCTGTAATCAGTTAAATTAATAATAAAGGTGCTATTTTATAAAGGAGGGGTCAAAGTGTAGGGAAACATAAGAGCAAATTTCTGGTCTGGCACGGTGGCTCACGCCTCTAATCCCAGCACTTTGAGAGGCCAAGGCGGGTGGATCACCTGAGGTCAGGAGTTCTAGACCAGCCTGGTCAACATGGTGAAACTCTGTCTGTACTAAAAAATACAAAAAATTAGCTAGGAACCTTTATGGAGGTGATCTCAAGACCCCAGGGCCCCACAGGGACATGAGCCTGAAGCGGTGATGATGGTAATGAAGACAGAGATGATAATTACCAAGACCTACTGAAAGCTTACGGGACAGGGAAATGTGTTAAGTCCTTCACCTTCTTGTTGGATCTTAACATCACCTCGAGGAGGTGTTAACCTTATGGCTTAGATTGTACAGGAAAGGAACATAAGGTTCTGAGGGGTTGAAAAAACTTCCCCAAGGCCCTGGCTGGAAACTGCGCCTGACTGGAAACTGGATTTAACATGGACTCCAAATTCCAAGCTTTCTGCCTCATTGACAGAAGTGGGAGGGTGGGAAACTCACCCAAAAAATAGTTCAGGGTGACCCTTAAGCACAGCGGTTGAGAATTTCTCCAGATTTCTCCTCTGACTTTGACAAGGGCTGAATTTGCCATCGACTCTGTTAGGTACCTCCCTTTACTTTTCCTTCTCCACGTATCTTCTTTGAGAAGCTGAAGGCTGCCATGCTTTGACTTGTCCCCAGAGTGTCCTGCTGTTTTCAATGGCACTTTATAAATCTAACAAAATGATCAAGATCCAAATAGGCTGTCTTTCCCAGGGTTTAGGTCTCAAGACAAGCTCCCCTGGAGATCTGTTCTCCTTTCTCAGCATGACACCTCTCTCTTAAGGGAAAATCACTCACACTGTGTTCATCACCTGTTTTGTCTCCTTTAAAAAAATGCCAAGTGAACACAGAGACAAATTCAGTCCAGAAAGACTGAGGCAGAGCTTGATTAAGACAGCGGAGGGATCCTGGCAGGTCTGAGACCAGATGGTGCCCTTCGTCCATCCTTCCTTCCTTCCATCCTCCTTCCTTCCATCTGCTTCTCCCTCTCTCTTTTTCCCTTCTTCCTTTTTAATTTTACTTTATTGCATTCTGGCCTGTTCACTGTACCGTCTTACAACTTGGGTGGTGATGGAATTACCCTGGGGCTCTGGGGGCTCCCTGGTGTTCACAAAGAGCCGTTGTCAGTGTGATGTGCATTTTGGCGTTGATAAAATGCAGGCCACAGAGTTTGCAATAACACAGCTGTTGACCTTTAGTAGCTCAGGATTCTGGAAATCCACTGAAGCTGGACAGCCATTCCCCAGCCCAGAACTAGGTGGTGCAGAGAACATCTGAGGCTCCTTGGGCTGCGGACAGGGCCCTTCTCAAGGCACAAGGAAGGATGTCACAGGGCCCATGACTTGGAACAAACACACAGTCAGGCTTCATGGAAAACAGAGCCAGGGACTACAGAGCGTGGTGGGAGTGGAGCCCCTTAGTCTGAGATACTGATTAGTTAAGCTTAACCTCTCTCTCTCTTTCTCTTTTTTGTTTTGTTGAAACAGGGTCTTCCTCTGTCATCCAGGCTGGAGTGCAGTGGCACGATCATGGCTCACTTCAGCCTAGACATCCTCGGCTCAAAAGATCCTCCCGCTTCAGCCTCCAGAGTAGCTGAGCCTACAGTCGTATGTCAACATGCCCAGCTAATTTTTGTATTTTTTGTAGAGATGAGGGCCTTGCCATGTTATCCAGTCTAGTCTTGAATTCCCAGGCTCAAGCAATCTGCTTGCCCCAGCCTCTTAAAGGGTTAGAATTACAGACACCAGCCACTGTACCTGGACCCCCCGCCCTTCTTTCTGTCTGTCTGTCTCCCTCTCTGTCTCCTAATCTCTCTCTCTTACACACACACACACACACATGCTCACACACCACCTCTGTCTCACTTTGCTTCCTCTCACTTCCTCCTGGGCTAGCCTCCTTACTCTCAGCATCTCACCGCCCTCTTTGCACACCTGCTCCATTCTCTCTCCTGACCTGCTTCCTGCTGACTTATGCTTTCTGCTCCCTAACACTCTTCTTGCAAAGGGTCCCAATTGGATGCCCAATCCCTGAATCCACAAGACGGCTCAGTCTCAGTATTTACCCCTGACCACCAGTCTGTTTCTATGCCTTTCAGTTCAGATTTTTGAGAGTGGAACCACACAGCAGTCCACTGCTGGCCCCACTACCCTTGACTGGTGGTGAGGCCATGGGCGCTAGGGACAGGGATCCCCAGCCTGCAAGCCCGCATGGGCAGGTTGCCGGGATGCAATATTTGTGGTGCTGGGAAGACTGCGCAGGATGGTCTGATTGCATTAGGGCCACTCTATCTTGGGAATCCAAGGAAGCAGAGAAGAGTTCATCAGATATATGCATAAGCTAATGTGTTTAGCTCATGATATTCAACTAATCAAACTAAAGAGAATACCTTCTGACTTAATTAGAATTCTTAGAACCACCCGAAGAGGAAAGATGGTTAGCGGATGGTGCCATCCAACATGGAACACTATTCGGAATTAGTCACTCACTCTGGGGAGATACGGCAAGGGTTCAGCATCTTCAGAACTCTAAATATGCTGGTAATTTTAATAATTAAGGACCCCAAAAGTGGGATCACTGTGACTTCCAAAGCTCTACAGGTTAAATGATCTACGCTGTGAATCATCGAACTCAGGACGATCACTTCCTGCTTGTTTTAACAGAGAACTCAGGTTGTACAGGAACTCGGGAATTCTCTTACCTAGCTCCTGAAGCAAAATGAAACCTTCCAACAAACCTGAAAAGAAGCAGGTGTATCTGCTTTGCCTGACTGCCTACTGGAGCTGGTTTCTCCAGCCATGGGCAGCGATCGATGGGTACTCACAGCAACATGCCAGCCCCAGGGATGTCCACGAGCCACAGCTAAGAAAGGGTAAGCTGAGAGTAGGGCGTGGACTCCAGCCACTGGTCTTTCTCTCTGGGAAGAAACTTTCCTGACAGGTATGCAGGAATCTTCCATTTCCCTACCCAAATGCACTTTCCATCCTTCTGTACTGGGCTTCACGCCCAAAAAAGTTGACCAATATGAACACATCAGTGAGTTCCTTTTGCCATCTGACTTCTAGGACTTGAACCACAGCAAAGAGTTGAAGGTTGCGATGTTTATTCCCCTGGGATCTCTCCTGGGGAGAGTGAAGGATGTTTATTTCCCTGGGACCTCTCCTGGGGAGAGTGAGTATTACGACTGGTACGCTGAATTCCTCAATCAAAGGTTACGGCTCCTTCCAGGGAGTCCTCTCCACCCCGTGACCTTCACCTGTCTTCAGTACCTGCTCCCTCTCCTTGGCCAAGGATGCTGACAGCCACCCCTATTACAACCTCTGGGAAATTTGCTATTTCTTTCTCTATATCTATATAGATATAGATAGCTTTTTGAGACAGAGTTTTGTTCTTGTTGCCCAGGCTGCAGTGCAACGGCATGATCTCGGCTCACTTCAGCCTCTGCCTCCTGAGTTCAAGTGATTCTCCTGGTTCAGCCTCCCAAGTAGCTGGGATTGCAGGCGCCTGTCACTACAACCAGCTAATTTTTTGTATTTTTTAGTACAGACGGAGTTTCACCATGTTGACCAGGCTGGTCTAGAACTCCTGACCTCAGGTGATCCACCCGCCTTGGCCTCTCAAAGTGCTGGGATTAGAGGCGTGAGCCACCATGCCAGACCAGAAATTTGCTCTTATGTTTCCCTACACTTTGACCCCTCCTTTATAAAATAGCACCTTTATTATTAAGATGTCTTGAAATTACTCAACTTAGGTGTGTTACCTCTTTCCTACTGGGACTATCATGGATACAGAAGGGCCCTGATGAGATCTGTGGTTTCACTGGAACCATGTTCTAAGCAGCAGAATCCACGGGGCCGATTCACTGGTGAAACAGCAAGGTGGGGAAAGTCCTGCTGGAAATTTTTGGAGAGCACATTTTTTAAAAGTTGACAAGTTCATCAGCCCAAGAAGAAAAGGACACACAGAGTGTGGGCCGACACATCGCAACTCTCTCATTAGCGCGAAATGAATTCACTTCACTTTGCCTCTGAACATGGAGCGCCCCATACAGAAACAAAGACATATGCACCATCATGTGAAAAAGCCCCTTGAAACATGAGGGAACATCCAGAAAAGTCCTTGAGCAGGTCTTTTCCAATTGTTCTCAACCCACATATTTTATAAGAAAGCTTTAAACTCTCACTAAAACAATGGATTAAAAAATGAGAAACCCTCCCTCCAGTTGCACAACCCATTTGTCTCATCCTCTCGAGATTTGCTAGGAAAAAGAAAAAAGGACGCACTACGTGGCAGGAGCTCCAGCCGTGAACAAACCTGAAAAATCCTGCCTTGGCTTGGAAAATATTTTTTAAATTTTCAAACACATTCCAACCTACCCCTGATACAAGGTACAAAAATATCGTTGTCAGAAGAAAACCACCCACAGGCCAAAGATCATGGAACCTAAAACAATCAATAAAGCCAGGACGAAATTAATAAGCACAGCCTACTTATAAATTTACTCATCTTTTTGTTTGTGATGTAGGAGGATATTAAGTCTCAAAGACCTCCGTGTGCTTCAGAAAATTACAGATGAGAAATCTTGGAGTCCTACACGGCTATCAAAGTGGCAAGTAGGTTCTGTTTAAAAGCTGTACTTAAATAACCATGGCGGTGTGTCCTTTAAGAAAGCTTTAGGATCACGTCCCCAGCAAGCCTCTTCTGATCCCTCTCTGCTCCGTGTGGGGTAAGTGAATGATGCCTCCTGACTACGCTCTTGGTAGAACTTTCTGTAGCATGACCCTGAAATACTTTGCTTTACTGAGTTCCTGGAGTCAAAAGGTGTCTCTTACGCATCCTGAAACTCCCAAGTTAAGCACACTGCCTGTCATCAAAAACATGCCCAATAAATCTCTGTGGAATTAATCTTTGAAAAATAACAATATCAAAATAACAGTACTTTAAAATCTCTTCGGAAGCTATCAAGGAATGGCAAATACATTTCAACACGTGCATCAACCCTGGTCAATGGGTCACAGCCTCCCAGAACACTATCGTAAGGAGAATTCAAGAGTCCGATCCCTTCTTGGGAGGAAAATGGCGTACTGATGAATGAGTGATATCTGCCATTGACCTAGGATTCAGGAATGAGGTCAAGCAGCCTATCGGTTCATCAGGCTTGTTCTTATTTATCCTCACTCTCTGCACAGGTCACTTACATGAAATCCTAACAAGAAAATCCACCAAAATCCAAAGAGTGGTATAATCAGCACAGTCCCAACCTACTTAGAATACTGTGGGCCTGGAGTCTAAAAACAGAAACCAGTTCATGTCCAAACCAATTGTTCTTCGTGGAGCACAGGGAGGATATTAGGAATATGCCTTCATAAAGCTCTGAGTCAGACTGCTATCCTCTAGGTGACTTTCAAAACTATAGGTCTGGAAGCGCCTCTACCTATGGCTTCTTTGTAAAATTGATTAACTATTTTCAATAAGTTTTTCTATCATCCCCGGCGGAAAATTGCAAGCGCATTGCATATGTAAAAATATAAATGTTTGACTCATCTCGCCTAGGGAAATGCTGACAGAACCAGGATGTATGTGTACTCCTGACTCTGTAAATGTCTCCCGGAGCCCCCGTTCATCTTGACATTCCCACACGTTCCCATGCCACCTTGGACAAGCTTGCGTTGCATAAAATTCTGACCCCGGGACTGCCCTCCTCAAGGAAAATTGGAGGTCAGCACGGTGCATTTTTGGCTCTGAGCCACGACCTTCTGACACAGCATCCACATTTCTCGGCCAGTCAAGGTGTTTGTATTAGAGGGATCCTGGCTGATGATGGAACTGCAGAAGGCAGCCAGTTGGAAACACAGGCATCAGCTGCAACTTCTGCAATCCTTCCGGAGCTGTCAGCATTGCAATGTGAGGATCCGGGTAAATTGGCCATGCCTATTCTTTTCTTCTTTTTGAGATGGAGTCTCACTTTCTTGCTTAGGCTGGAGTGCAGCGGGTGGGATCTCAGCTCGCTGCAACCTCTGCCTCTTAGGTTCAAGCAATTCTCCTGCCACAGCCTCCTGAGTAGCTGGGACTACAGGTGCGTGCCACTATACCCGGTTAATTTTTGTATTTTTAGTAGAGACAGTATTTTACCATGTTGGTCAGGCTGGTTTCAAACTCCTGACCTCAGGTGATCCCCCCGACTTGGCGTCCCAGAGTTCTGGGATGACAGGCATGAGCCACCGTGCCTGGCCCCTATTCTGAATGCAGTGCAGGTGACTTCCACTAGTGACAGGGAAAGATGTGTACTAGCCAGAGATGTGAAGTGATTCGTGGCACGGAGACCTTGACACTGCTATTAGCCCCGTGGTGTTGACAAGCCACATACAAGACAACACGACACAGCACCCTGCGTGCCGGTGACACAGATTTACGGGCTGAACTGCTTCCTCTATTCTGACATAATGCCCTGTGACAGAGTGACAGAACAGAGCGTCTGTGCCTGTAAAACCCTCACGATCAACAGGAAATGGAGATCCCTCCAGAGTTAAGTCCTGGAAGGAATTGCATGCCGATGTCATGGCAGCCTCTGCAGCTGGGGCAAAAGCCATCTGCAATTCAGATGGAAACTGATCCGTTCGGAAACAGTTACGAAGTCCAAAAACTGGGCGGCCAGAGCTTGGCTCCTAATATCAGGGTGTGGAGGGAGCCAGGGACTCAGCAACACTTGGAGCTGGGCAAAGGTCCAGCATTCTTTTATTTTATTTATTTTGCCCAAATATCTGTCCATATCCTCTTAACATGGCAAATGAAACCAGACTTCAATACTGGAAACTTGATGAGCCAATTAACTAAAAAAAGAATCTGTTCTTCCCCTCCACGCTCCATGGGCCCTTCTTCCTCATCTTTTTCCCTTCTGTTACATCCCCTGCACATGTTCCTTACCTGAGCTGCTGGTATCGACCCACAGACACCACAGAGGAAATCATGAAAACAGGGCGAAGAAAGTCTGACCACTTCTAACTGAATGCTATTACAAAAGCATTAAGATTCACAGGATATTTTTGGTAGAAGGTTCCTAAGGGTCAGTTTGTATGTTGTTCAATCAACCAGTTGAGATTAAAACATTGACTTACTTGAGTACAAGTATGTCAGTATCTCACTGAACAAAGTTGATGCCAGGATTCTCTGCTAATGTGGGTCATCCCACAGGGCTAATTCTCACCTGCTGCCTGTTTTTGTAAATAAAGTTTTATTGGCACATGGCCACACCCATCCATGTCTATACCTGCTTTTGCAGTACAATAGCAGAGTTTAGTAACTGCAATAGAGACTATATGGCCCCCAAAATATAAAATATTAATTATCCACCCCTTTATAGAAAACATATGCTGATTCTTGACCTAGAGAGTGCCTTCTTAGAGGTGGTGGACTTCCAGTTATCTGATAAAGCTCCTAAGAATCCCAAAGTCTGCCATATAGCAGTCTCAGCAAACATGCACAAGTGTATATGCCATGTGGTTATACTAGACTCATAGAAAATAACAGACAAGAATAGCTCTCAAAAAAGATGGGCCTGCTTCACCAGTCCTATCTTTCTGCATTAGTTCAGATAACGCTACCTGCTCAAAGTCACAGGGGTTTAACACAATAGAAGTTTATCTTTCACTCCTGAAATGTCCTATTGACCAGAGGGAGATCTGCTCCATACAGTCATTCAGGGATCCAGGCTAGTTTCATCCTGGAGCCAATTTCATTGGCTAGATGTCACATGGCCAAATCTAACAGCACGAGAGTCTAAAAAATTTAATCAAGTGGTGTGGCCAGGAGGAAAGGGAGACAGGCTGAACATTTAGCTCCACGACTCATTCTGCGATATTAATGTACCCTATTTCTCCTCCCCTTCCTCTCGTTTCCTAGGATCATGGTGTTTCCTATTAGAAAAGGCACACATAATACCTGTTCACTTTTATTGATAAATATATCATGTGTCATTCTTCCTAGGAAATTATCCATCCTAACAGAGGAGAATTCAATGCTCAACTTAAGAAAGAACACCACGGAAGGAGCTTGAGACCAGAAAAGAGGAGGTGCTGGTTCCTGATCTCTCCCAGTAGCTTCTTGGCCAGACACTTCCTTTCTCCAGCTCAGGTTTTCCCATTCATTCAAGGCTAAACAATTTGAGTGGCCATGGTCTATCTTTCAGCTCTTTCTGATTCTTTGACTCTATGAAGGAATTCCTAATGATGGAGTTTGATGGCTTGGTGGGAGATATCTTTCAGGATGCCAGGCTCAGTGTCAGTCCACAAAAGCAAGAGACAAGTCCACTTCCACAACAAACTCAGACTACAGGAGACCCACAATAAATATTTCACAAAGGAAAACAAAGGATTATATTACACTGTAGCCAAAGGAAACCACGGCCCCAATTACTGCTTCTCCCACTGCAAATGGCTTTATAAGCAATCTGCTCAGGGTAATTTTATTATTTCAGGCACTGTTCACAACATCACCATGCAGAAATCAAAATTTGATGAAATTAGTTTAGCCATCACGGGAAGGATAAAGAGTGGCTCCGAAGGGTATTCATTTGATAAATAAAATGTATTTTAGAAAAGAATATTTTGGTAATCACTATTTATTAAAGCAAACTTCTTGAGGTTTTGCAGGATTCAAACGTACATTTTCTCCTAACAAAATAAGCATGCTTATTTGACGAGGCTGGTCTAAAATATTAACAGTCCTCCTGCACCAGAAATATTAGTCCTTCCCTCCTCCTCTGCCTGCTCCTGTCAAGAAGCCACAGAGCATACAACTGCAGCGCCTAGCTAACCATGTAATTGATAACTCCCTACTCTATTCACTGTGGGAATCTGTCAGTTAAAGTCTAAGGATACATACACACCACTATGAAAATGAACTTAACACAAGTCTGTCTGCAGACCAAGAAGGGGCTGAATGCAGCCGACATTTCGCTACTTAATTGGTTGGGGCCAGCTTACCAGCACACACGTGTATTCTCGCAATGGCACGCTGTACTATGACTCTTTTTGACAGACTTATTTAGTGAAGAGGAGGTATTTTTTTCCCCAGATAATTGCTCAAAATCACGCTTTCAAAGTCAAAGTGATTCCAACTTGCCTGTCTGTATTTTGCAAACACACCAGTTGGATGGAATGCAAATGCGTGTTCCTATTTCGTAGGCGGGTGCATGAAAGAGGCTCTTTGGGGTCGTTTCTTTTTATCTTTTTCTTCTTCCTTTCCTCTGAGCAATGAAGGAGAAGGAATACAAATCCCACGGAGTTTAGCCCATCCCCAGTGAGGCTCATATGGGCCAAATCCTACCAAGAACACGTTTCACCCAGCGTAAGCCCAGAGCCCGCAGAGACAGATGTTGAAACTGAGATCCTGCCAGTCAAAACACTGGAGCCTTCAATGTTCTGGGAGAGTCTCTGCAGCAGGACAGAGAGTTGCAGCATCCAAAGCCTCAGGATGCTGGAAGAAGCCATCTTGCTTTTTGGGTAGCACCTGCCACAGTGGACAGAGAAAGGACTTTGAAATCAGACCATCCTCAGTGCAACTCAGGGAAATGACCTCATTCCTTTGCTCTGCTCCTCATCCTTGGAAACAGGGCTGGTTGTATCTACCTCACAGGGCTGTTGAGGACTCAAATTAAGATGCTCTAGGCTGGGCACAGTGGCTCATGCCTGTAATCCCAGCACTTTGGGAGGCTGAGGCAGGCAGCTCACTCGAGGTCAGGAGCTCAAGACCAGCCTGGCCACCCCATCTCTACTAAAAATACAAAAATCAGCTGGGCATGGCGGTGTGTGCCTGTAGTCAGGAGGCTGAGGCAGGAGAACTGCTTGAACCCGGGAGGCGGATGTTTCAGTGAGCCCAGATGGTATCGCTGTACTCCCACCTGGATGACAGAGAAAGACTCCATCTCAAAAAAAAAAAAAAAAAAAAAAGACACTTCGTATAAACATCATCCTAGATAAGGTAGGTACTGCGGGTACAGCTGCACACATTGTCCCTGTCCCTCCTACTCTGCTCTAAAGAAATCTGTTGCCAGTTTTTTTTTCAGTTCTCCTGGCATTTTTGGATATTTCTATCAAGATCATTAGACAACTCGGACATCAGTGAGCACAGAGAAATCCTAGTAAGAGGGCAGAGTTAGGAGACATGGGTGAAGCCATTTCCGATCCTAATACAGCCAGGACATCCTGGAGACCACATGCAGAGTTTAGGAAAGTCTGGCAGTGCAAAGGTCCTCCCATATGGGACCCTGGTTCAACACCAAGGCACAGCACTCCACAGGAAGAACGTGAACGAGGCTCCCAGGGGTCTGGAAAGTATGACTGCATGATATACAGAAATGCCCCGTGATGATGCAGCACAGAGCTTCTTAGCACAGATTTCTACATACACCAAGAACCAAAGTGTGGGGCCAGCCCTGGGGCTTTATATCACTCCATCTCAACATTTCAAAAGACAAGAAAAACGGAGATACCATGACCTTGACATGTACCCAGTGAGTCCAACCCTACCGGATTGCAGACCCATAATCTCTTCCAAGAGAGGACTTTCAAGATGCTACTATCTGCTCTTCCTTTCCAGATGATGAAAAGCCCTGCAAAATGCTTATTCAAAAAGCAAGAAACTTAGTAGCTAAAGTCTTCTTGGGAGAATGGAGCTGATCTGGGTCAAGGTCAAAGTTTGGATCCTGATTTGAAATGCCATGTGTGGTTCCTGTAACTATGGAATAATCCATCATGGTATTATCATTCTTACCATCAGGATACCCACAGAGCATCCTGAGAGATGGTAAAAGAAAACACTCTGTAAAAGACAAAATAAATAAATAAACTATTAGTATTTTAATTGAGGCTGGATTGCCAGGCAGTCAATTTAATTAACTGCGGCACAATTAATTGTGAAAATTGAGGTCTGACTGTGACGTTGCCAATTCAAGTGGTATTGTGTAGACTTGGTTGCAGCCAAGAGAACTAAAACCATTCCCAGGACATTGTTGGAATAAAATTAGCAGTTAAAGAGTTTACTCGAAATAAAGAACATGGAAATCCGGAAGGCAACGAGCCATCTTTGGCAAACTACCTTAGTGTTTCCATCTGTCCAATGGAGCTCATACAGCCGACTTCACAGCAAAGATTTAAAAACTAGATGCTTGTAAACATGAAGGAAAGCTATGGTTCAGAATGGATTTCGGATGGGAGTTGGGGGACAAGGTGGCCACGCATTGATTTATTCTATAACACTAGTCCCACTTGCCAATCATACCCTCTGGATAAATGCAGTGCAATTTTCCTGTTGGGACACTGAGTGCTACTTCCCAAGCTGAGAAAGAAAATCTTGGAGCATTGGGGACCTTTATCTTCAGCATCTCCTGCCTGAGGCATGGACCGCTATGCAGGCTCTGAGAGATGGGTACTGATCATTGTCTTAGAGACATCTGAGCAGCAAGATCCCTTCAACCTGATGGGTAGAAACTCCCATTTGACTCTCCTCTCTGCAGGGCTGGGTGGACCCTTTGTAAAACCCTCACAGAAACCTCAGCCATCTCTAGCTGATTCCAGGGAGTAGGGGCCTTTGACCTGGCTCTATTCAGTCCTGAGCAAAAGCATGCAGTGGCCACCATATCCCAGCGCCTCGATGAGGGAGCTCCTCACCTCTGTATTCTGAGACAGACATAAACTTCTGTCTTCTTGTTGCTGCTGCTATTGTTAGTAATAGAAGCAGTTTTTACTTGGAGCCAAACCAATGCCTAGCTACTATGATAGAAGAAAAAGCTATTAAGACGTCAGGGAGATGAACTAAACACAGGGGTTATCTCTGGGCGGTGGGAATGGGGACGGCTTATTTTACTTCTGTATGTTTTCTGCTTTGTGTGTTTCAAATGTTCTCTAATAAAGTGAATTTTTTTTGTAATAGGAAAACCCACATGCATGTAGCATAAAACAAGATAAGCCCCAAGTGGTCTTCGAGAGGAAAAGATATACTTCCTGTGCTTTTACAGAAAAAAGAAAAAAAAAGACTGAAATTCTGAGCAGGTAGGACCAAGGGGACCTGGCCACAAAGGAGACCAGATGCTGATGAAGGTGGACGCAGGTCCTCAGAGCATAATACGATTGTACCTGCTTCAAGGTGCAGGGGAGAGAAAAGTGGGGTAAGACATAAAAATGTACTTGAGAAAATACAAGAATTCATGACAGGGCTTGGATCTGTGTCCCTGCGCAAATCTCATGTTGAATTGTAATCCCCAGTGTTGGAGGTGGGGCCTGGTGGGAAGTGATTGCGTCATGAGGATGAATCTTTTGTAAATGGTTTAGCAGCATCCCCCTGGTGCCGTTCCAGGGAAAGAAGTCTCATGAGATCTGGTTGTTTAAACGTGTGTAGCCCCTCCCCAGTCCTCTCTCTCTCTTGCTCCTGTTCTGGCCATGTAAGACGTGCCTACTTCCCTTTCATCTTCTGCCATGATGATTGTAAGTTTCCTGAGGCCTCCCAAGTAGCAGAAGCTGCTATCCTTCCTGTACAGCCTGCAGAATCATGAGCCAATTAAACCTCTTTCCTTGATAAATTGCTCAGTCTCAGGCATTTCTTTACGGCAGTACAACAATAGATGGATACAGTTGGTGAGGGTGTGAGAAACTAGAATGCTTGCACATTGCTGGTGGGAATGCAAAATGGTGCAGCCACAGTGAAAGACAGTTTGATACTTCCCCAGAAAGTTAAAAGGAATTACTGCATGATCTGGCACTTCCACTCCTAGGAATACACCCAAAATAATTAAAAAAGGAACCTAAACAAATACTCATATGCAGTGATACACAGCAGCACTAATTCACAAGAGCAAAAAGGTGGAAACAACCCAGGTGTCCATCAATGGATCAATGCATCGGGTGGTATCACTACGCATTGGAATACGCTCCAGTGATAAAAAGGAATGAAGTACTGATACAAGCCACAACGTGGATGAACTGTCAACACGTGATGCTCCTGTATAATCACATTTAAATAAAATATCCAAGCTAGGCAAACCTACTGAGACAGAAGGTAGATTGGTGGAGAAGAGGAAGCGGGGGTAACTGCTCAATTGGTCCAGACTTTTACTGTGGGAAGATACAAATATTTTGGAACCACATAGATGTGGCAGTGGCACACCATTGTGAATGCACTTCTACTGAATTGTCTACTTTGAAATGGTTAATCTTATGTTAATTTCGCCTCAATTTTTTTTTAAATGGGGGAAAACAAAAAGCGTACCTGAAGTTTCCTTGCTTTTCCGTATGTCTGCTGCTTCCTAGAAAAAGCTCTTCCCAGATGGGAGCTTGGTGTGAGAGTGGGATGGGAATGGATGTTTGGGGTCCTGGGAAGGGGGTTCTTCAGGAGAAGCACAGACTTGCAGATACCCCCTGCACCTCCTGCCCTTGCTGATGGTCCGAGCCCTCTGTCACAATCTGCCTTCCTTTGAGCACTTCCTTCGAGGCTCAGCTTTTACTATTTTCCTTCTTCTATCCCCTTGCCCCTTTCACTTCTGTAACAATAACAATGTTATAGCCCCTCAAAGAAAAAGGAATGAAGCGATCCCCTCAAACAAGGACATCTGTGGTGGGATTCCAGCAGGGAAAATAAAGGACAGGCGCACTGAGCTCGTCTCCTTACGGTTTCTGGTGAGTGCTTCGCCTGCGGGGCCAGGACAGAAGAGAGTCACCCCAGAAACTTCTGTGGTCATAACGAATCAGCAAATGAATAGTATCTGGAGGATCTCCGGCCTCTGGAGGATTCTGCAAGGATTTCTGCTTCCCTGTGGAAGGCCATTTAAATTCAAGAGCCCCCAACCTCTCTAACAAACACCATCGGAGGCCTCTGAAGAGCTCTCACAGTTGTCCTGTCTGAGTAAAATGAGTGGTTCAAAACAAACGCTTGACTCAATGATATACAGGGTACCAGAAATACCACACATGGGGGTAACGAGGAAGATATTATAGCTCATATGAAATTGCCTGGAGGCAACAAAAAGATTCCTGTGTTGATGTGTGCGTGAGCCTCAGATGAAACCTGATTGTCCCAGACCAGGGGAAACTTCTCTCATGAGCTTACAAGCTGGATTCACAAACATGAAACGAACAAAAAAGAGGTGTCAAATCTAAGCCAGTTGCTTCTTTTTTGATGACCCTGAGAAGAAAAGGGCATGGGAGGTAGACTGTGGCGTGCCTACTTTGGATGCTGTCATCAAACCTCTGCCCTCCATTTTTGCAGCTGAGCCAGGCATTAAAGACGCTGACACTGTCAGCACTAAGATTTGCCTCATAGAGAAAGTATTTTACATGGTAGTTACAGTAAAAAGACCTGGAGTGGGGAAGACAGAAGTAGTGTCTTTTGAGTTCCTGCTATGCCTGAGGCATCTTCTCTTTGGATTATTTTATTTCAGCATCACATTAATCCAAGAGATCGTCTTATCATCTCTGGTGTTGACGTTTAGGCTTAGAGATGCAAGGCTGTGCTGTTTGCAACTACAAGATCCTAGGATGAGACCTAGATCAAGCTATGATGGTAAAGCACATGTTCCTTCAACTGTATCCCCCTCGCATTCTTGCTGATGCAGAAATTACTTGCTCAGTCAGCCTCCCAGGCTGCCACCATTGCGTGCCATGTGGCTGTTAGTCTCAGGCCCACGCACATCACATGCTCCGACTCTGACCACACAGCCCTGAGTGCTGGCAGTGAGTGAGGACCTGAGGTACCATGAACAAAAGCAGCTTCATCGGTTCTCATTTCAAAACTACGTAAGAAATAAAGATCAGAAAGAAGTAGGAGTATTTCATAAGATGCTGGTGAGATTAAAGGGTACAGGGAGCTTTGCAAGGAAAAAAGCTTTCATTCATTCATTCACCTGTTCATTCTTTCATCCACGAAATAATCCAGTGCCTACTCTGTGCCAGAAACTGTGCAGGAGATACAAGGATAGACAAAGAAGACCTGATCTTGAAATTGACATTTAGATGGAAGAACACTGCCTTAATGTTGCTGGAGCCCAAAGCAGGGCGCTGGCCAAATGCACCATTGAAAGGACATGACGGCAGGGTGCAGTGGCTCACACCTGTAATCCTAGCACTTTGGGAGACCGAGGCGGGCGGATCATCTGAGGTTGGGAGTTCGAGACCAGCCTGACCAACATGGAGAAACCACATCTCTACTAAAAACACAAAATTAGCTGGGCGTGGTGGTGCATGCCTGTAATCCCAGCTACTCAGGAGGCTGACGCAGGAGAATCACTTGAACCTAAGAGGCGGAGGTTGTGGTGAGCCAAGATCGTGCCATTGCACTCAAGCCTGGGCAACAAGAGTGAAACTCCATCTCATACACACACAAAAAAACAAAAAATAAAAACAGAAAGAAAGAACATGGCATCTCCATAAAAAGACTGCAAAGGTTTCCAAGCACAGGCAACTAAAAGGCAGGAGGACGTCCAGGGATGGAGGGTGGCAGGGGGAAGAGCAGAAGAGGGGGTGACGTGGCTGCTGATAAACCTGGAAGAGGTTTGGTCCTAACGGCAAGAGTCCTTATAGTTCTAGGAGCCAGGGGTCTTGCCTGTTTCCTCCCACCCTCGCAGGCCTGCCAGAATTGTCTGCAAAGTTGAATTCCATCATTACCTTCCCCTGCTCAAAGGCCTCAGCGGCTCTGCACTGTGTATGGACAAAGCCCTTCTCTGGGCTGTATATTCCCAACAAGGTGACAACACATCCAGGGGTGTCAACATCGGTTTTGAGGGATGAGGGTCAAGGAAGAAACACTATTCACCCTTTCATTCACAAGGCTTAGGGAGGTATACGGTACATGAACAGGCAGGCATTCAGCATCTGTGGTATTCAGATTTCATGCAAAGACCATTAGGAAAGTCGAGTCTCAAAAAGCTCCTGGAGGTGGGGGGCCATAATGAAATAAAAGGCTGGGAAACCCTCTAGGCCAGGGTTTCTTACCGCCAGTGTTACTTTCCTCCAGGACCAGATAATTCTTTGTTGCAAGAGGCTGCCCTGTTCATGGAGGATGTTAACTGGTATCCCCGGCCTTTACCCCCAGAAATCAGGAGCACACCAATACCCCTGTCCTAAGTTATGACAACCAAAACTGTCTCTAGAATGGTCATATGTCCCCTGGGGGTAAAAGTGGTCCCATCTGAGAACCCCTGAACCAGATGAGGCTCTTCTTATAGATGCTTACTAAGTAATAACTAAATAAACCATGAAAATGTTGACTTTTTAAGGAGTGGGCTGTCTTTTATTAGTGGCAATCAATTCCGGTCCAGAGTTGAAAGGTAGAGTGACAAGGCAAAAGGAGGGGCCCAGCCATGCCAAAAGTAGAGGCCTTTTCACATTTAGTGACGGTCTCACCAGCAGAGAGAAGGGGCTGCGGAGCCCATTGCACAAGCCTAGAAATGTCCATCTCTTTTTGTGTCTGGAGAGGCCTCATTAAATTCCAAGGCTGTACTGGGGGAATCCGACTTGCAGCTGTGCATCTCGAGGCCTCCCTGGGCCTTCGGGGGATAGGAAACTGGGGTAATAAATTGCCTCTGCTTCCTAGCCTAGATTGTGGGTCTCGGAAGGTTACACCCTAAACATCCCATTCTGAAGGGTGGAGAGCTGGCGGACCCAACCCCAGAGACCAAGCGTGGGTCTTGGGGTTTGGCAAAGCGGCAACTCTGTAAACAGCATTAGCCAGCCACAGAATAATCTGTCCTCCTCTTCAGGCTGGACAATCACATCAGGTGATGTTTTCTATGAGTCAGTAATATTTAGGTTTGTGCTACATCAAAAACAAAACTGAAATAATTCCCTGCACATTGCACAGTATCTAAGGAAGTAAGACATGGTTTATTTGAGTTGATAATCTTAGCAGAGGTGGATTCATCACCTCATCACGAGGCTAGGTTCTGGAAAACAGAACCCCATTTCATTGTGGCTGAACTTGAGGCTGAACAATTCCCCAAGACTCTTTCCAAGGCTAGTGTATAGCGAGGCAGGTATTAGGGAAGGATCCACATGCTATTCAATTAAGATGTTTATTGATGTGACATAAAATTCTCCTATTTTATTATCTGTACTGGAAAGTGGTTATTCATCTAACTGCTTTGCTTCTGTGCTGTGAGGTCATTAGAGACAGTTCTTCTCTAACACAAATCCGAAGGAATCCATTCTCTGAAGAGTACGCTCGCCTTCTTTTCCTTCCAAAAGTATTAACAAGATTGAATTTTCCTGATATTGTTAGATTTGTGAAATCACATTGCACTTACAAGCGCAGAAATGGGGAGAGTCCTTTACACTTTTTGAATGCAAGATTTTTTCAGAAACGTGAAACCATTTAGAACAGAATTTTAAACGTTCGACATAAATGTTGCATGAGTTTTGTGCTAGGGAAAAGAAAGCTGAAGAAAAAAAATGCTGCACGTGCATATTTTCCCCTAGTTAGAGACAGAAATTTCCCAATTCTGTTTTCCAAGGGAAGTGGGGGCTCTCGGCTCAGGAGCCCTGGTGCTCCCAGCCCTGAGCCCCTGCCTCCATTATCAGCACAGAAACTTGTGTTACTGAAAATACCCAGAAATACTTTTCATTTACATTTTCCCTGGGAACAAATTACTCAAATTGAGCTCCAGCTTTAAACTCTCATTTGTTAAAAGAGCACTTTGAAAAACTAAAGTAAAGCAAACAAAATAAAACCCTGAAGTTGGTCCCCCTACAGTTTGAGAGACTGATACAGAAAGAAAAATGTGTGCACCCCCTACCAAAGAAAACAGAGAAAGAAAACAGAAAAAACATAAAGGGAGGCTTCTTACTCAGAAGACATATTGTTAACACATTTGAAGAAATCGGCAGATACTTTAAGAACATAGAGAATTCATACTTGGTTGACTAATTACTGAGTAGCCCCATTCTGTATTGTGCTGTTAAAAGTGGAGATAGTTCTAGAACAGTTCTATTTTACTTCCTTTTATCACTTTCCCAGTCTACCCGGCTGCCTCCACCAGGGAACATAAGTACCCAAACGCCAACATGACAGCCCAGGACTTCTGCAAAGAGGCTTAATTACTCATTACGAGATTCCATCAACACAAGCTCCGGTCTGTGGTTTTGTAATAAGGGCCGTTATCTTTCCTAGGATTTCACTCCTTCATAAAGGGGGACGTGTCAGAGATTTCCTCAACCCCACTTTATACGGGAAGGGAACGAGAGGATTTTAATGCATGAATTTGATGTCATTAACAATGCTGACAGCTGTTTAATCCCAGTGGAAACAACAGCTGAGTTCCAACTGCAGGAAAAATAATTAACTCTTCAATACGATCCGAGGAAGGGATCTTATGAATCAATTACGGGTCTCTTGCCTTACCTGCAGTTTTTGTCAATTACTCAGCCATTCGGTCGGGAGGTTCCGGCGCTAATATAATGACAGGCAGCCCTTACAGGCAGAGAGACGTGTTAAGTTCAGAGGACAGATTTATTAAATGGGTCTGTTTCAAGTTTGCCATTAATTAAAATTAAAAACTATTTTTTATGTTTCCACTGAATCACAGAGAATAATGAACTAAAAGTAAAAGGAAATAATAAAGTAGGAGTCTTGGGTGACCTGAGGTCAGGGAGGAGAAGGCAGCTGAGCTGGAAGGGAAAGAAAAAATCGGCTCTGGAGTTGAAACAGAAACAGAGGGTGGGATGTGCAGCAGCATGTCCTTTATGACATGTGCCATTTAATTTAAACGGAACATTTAGACACCTGCCGATGATGGTAAATTGGCCACTCTTCACCCTCCCACAGAGATGGTCAGTGAGCCTCTCTTTGAGGCTTCAGGTTCTTCTTTTTTTTTTTTTTTTTTTTTCACTCCTGCTCGCTGACATCCTTCCGGTGACTATTTCTACTGCTTTTAATTTGTAAAATATTATAGATATAAATAATGTCTGATTAAGATCCTGCTTTGAAATACACGGCACTCACTTAACGGCGCCCATCTAATAAAGCACTCCTGGATCCTTTCCATTCACTTATAATGTGAGACTTTGAGCAGATGTCTTAAGTATTCAATGTTACAAACAGCAACATTACATGAATTTAAATTTGGCTCTTTGTCTGAACGCCCCTCCGAGCACGGCAGCTGATGGCCGGGGAACCCGGTTTCCTTTGGAAATGAAGTTGCTCTACGATCTGCCCCAAGCTTCCTCCTCCAACGGAGGACAACCCGTTCTTTCCTGAGAGGTCTGGGGCTGCTGGTTGTACCGGAAGACCTTCCAGCAGATCAGGGTCTGCTAACATGATAGGTGGAGTGAGAAATTTCTGAGTAAACAGCAGGTGGACAAACTCCTACCTCCGCCCAGGAAGAGCTTCAGTGCTTCCCTAGCACGTGCCTGATGCTCCCGATGGATCCTCATAAGGAGGCTGCAATGTCCGCACTAATATCCTGATTCTGCTGATGAGAAAACTGAGGTCCCAGGAAGACAGATGAACTAGCTCTCTCTTGTTCGTGTTCTATTTAAATGGCACTTAACAGATGTGTGTGTGAAATCTTCAGCTAAAGTTTGGAACCCAACAGTACAAAAAAAAAAAAAAAAAAAAAAAACTGCTGGGGCATGGGGAAGGAGGAGCTGGTCACCAGAGACATGGCTGAATGCCTGAACTTGAAAAAAAAAAAATCCTAAGGAATATAGGGGATACTGTAACAATAGTTCTGGTCCACCCGGTACCCTTCCCTTTTCCTACCCTCTTCTGGGAAGCACACTTTGCTCCATTTGACCCATGGGGGGTGGCAATTAGAACGTTCCATTCTCTTTCTGTGGCTGTAGACACATGACCTTGGCTAGATGTTAAACAGCCTATCTCTTTTTTTTTTTTGAGATGGAGTCTTGCTCTGTCACCCAGGCTGGAGTGCAGTGGCACGATCTTGGCTCACTGTAACCTCCACCTCCTGGGTTCAAGAGATTCTCCTGCCTCAGACTCCTGAGTAGCTGGGATTACAGGTGCCTAACATCTAATTTTTGTATTTTTAGTAGAGAGAGGGTTTCACTATGTTGGCCAGGCTGGTCTCGAACTCCTGACCTCAAGTGATTCACCCACCTCAGCCTTCCAAAGTGTTGGGATTACAGGCGTGAGCCACCTCACCTGCCCCTAAACAGTCTATCTCTTGACCACAGTGATTACTCAGGAATAAAGCATGTGGGTCACACTGGACTAGAATCTTACCTGGGTACACACACACACACATATACATATACACATGCACACACACACACACACACACACACACACATATATATTCTTGGAAACAGTGAGGAGGTCTCCTGCTGTTATGAAGCTTTAATGAGAACGGGAATCGGTCTTTCAGGCAGCTGTTTCTCCCACCAGGTAGAGAAAACCTGATGCACAAGTAAGCAAGACAGAGACCACCATAGCAAAAGATGGAAGGACACAAATCATCTGATTATATTTTTGAGCCCCTGGATCCAGCCATGCCTGAAGCCATCACTTCAAGACTTCCTAATACATGAACCAATATACTCTCTTTTGCCATTAGCTGGGTTTAGTTGCCACGAAGACTCATGACTAATATGGAAGAATAAGGGTGCGCACTGCTCTGTGGAAGTTCTATCCACGGCTCATCCTATCTTTCTAAATTGCGGTCTCAAATGAATTCTCAGCAAATTTCCCATGATTCTGGTATTACACTATACATTTTTAGCTCTCTGACTTTCCTCATGCTGTTCCTTCTACTTTGAATGTCTCACTCTTCCACTTCCATACCTGGTGAGCTTCTATCCATCATTCAAAGCCTAGCTCAGACACCAAGGTTGAGCCTCCCCTGGTTTTATTACGTAGTACCAGTTTCCCCAAATAAACTGTGACCTGTCAAGAGCAAGAGTCGCACCTTAGTCATTGCGTGCTCTCAACAGTAAGTACAATGCTGGGCATGAGGTTATTGTGACTGATGTTATTCAAAAACCATTCAGTGAACTAGAGACAGTCCACAAGGCGTTTACATTGTAGTGGGGAGAGGCAGAAGAGCAGGGATAAATCCAAGCACTGACTGAGAGCCAGCACAGTGCTGTGGTTATCGAAGCATCACACTGATTCAATCACATCACAGTTTACTTTTCTTCTTCTTCTTCTTCTTCTTCTTCTTTCTTCCCCCTCCCCTCCCCTCCCCTCCCCTCCCCCCCCTCCTTCTCCTTCTCCTTCTTTTTTTTTTTTGAGATGGAGTTTTGATCTTATTGCCCAGGCTTGAGTGCAATGGTGTGATCTCAGCTCACTGCAAACTCTGCCTCCCAGGTTCAAGTGATTCTCCTGCCTCAGCCTCCCGAGTAGCTGGGATTACAGGTGTATGCCACTGCACCCAGCTAATTTTGTATTTTTAGTAGAGGTGGGGTTTCTCCATATTGGTCAGGCTGGTCTCGAACTCCCAACCTCAGGTGATCTAACGCCTTAGCCTCACAAAGTGCTGGGATTACAGGCGTGAGCCACTGTGCTCAGCCCACATCAGAGTTTTTGTACAATTTTTTTAACAGCTTTGTTGAGATATTATTCACATACCATACAATTCACCCATTTAAAGTGTACAATAGTTTTAGTACAATCACAAAGTTGTGCAACAATGTCCACCATCAGTTTTACAGCATTTTTATTGCCCCAGAAGGAATCCTGCTCTCCTTATCTGTTAATCCCACGTCCCTCCATCCACGCCCCCTCCCCAGCCCCTGGCAACCACTCTCCTTTCTGTCTCTATGGATTTGCCTCTTTTGGCCATTTCATATAAGTGAAATCATACAATATATGGCCCTTTGTGACTGGCTTTTCTGACTAGCACATTGTTTCGACATGCTATGTTTTTTTTCTTTTCTCTTCTTTATTAAAGCTGCAGGAAATACCGTTGTTCATAAACAGTGCCTTGCATGGAATAAACAAATATACAGTAAACAAGAGAGGAACTGTTTCGCTGGAAAGAGAGCGGCCAGGCGCGACGGCTCATGCCTGTCATCCCCACACTTTGGGAGGCCGAGGCGGGTGGATCACTTGAGGTCAGGAGTTCGAGACCAGGTTGCCCAAAACAGTGAAATCCCGTCTCTACTAAAAATATAAAAATTATCTGGGCTTGGTGACGTACCAGCTACTCAGGAGGCTGAAGTAGGAGAAACCCTTGAACCGGGGAGGTGGAAGTTGCAGTGAGCAGATCACACCACTGCACTCCAGCCTGGGTGACAGAGTGAGACCCTTTCTCAAAAAAAAAAATAATAATTAAAGAGCAGCGTGGCGATGCGAGCGTTACTTCTTGACTTTGTCCTCGGAGGTAGCAAAGGAGCAGGCCAGGGTTTGTGACTGAATTCAGTGCCCAGAGTCATAAGACCAGACACAGAAACAGCCACATGGGAGTCCCCTGAGCGCTCCACTGGGCTGCTCCCTCCCACGGTTATATGCCAGGTTCTCTACTGAAGGAAATGACGAGGCAACGGCCACCAGGGCCTGGCAGCCGGGCCACTCACCAGGTTGCAGGCAGACCATCTGGAAATATAAAGTTCTATTTTGTGATACATTTGAAAGTGGAAAAAAGCTGTGCTATTTCAAGCTGTCTTTTTTCTTCTTTTTGTTAATTTTAAGAAACTGCCTTCTCCACGAAGGAGTATTATGTGACAAACATTCCAAGTCCCTTCTTATGGTAATACTGCACTTTGCAAATGGCTCAGATCCAATCCAATTGAACACAATAAAATGAAACAATCTGCGCCATCTCCAATCGCTTTAATCTTTACCATGATAATGGTTCCTAAAACCAATGAGCATGGTTTTAAAAAGAAGAGGAGGAGGAAGAAAGAAAAGACACAGGCTGCCTCTCCCGATATCAGCCTCCTTGGCAGCTGGGCCTTGTGCTTTTTGTCTCCATCATGAACCTCTCAATGGGCTCCTTGGGAAACGCCTGCCCCATTGCTCTGAGGTCAAAGTTTACATGTGAAACAAACTTATAACAGTTATCATAACATCTCCTTGTTTGCGATGGTTAATAATGAAGCATAATTGTATCCACAGTGAAGACTGCCATCCCATTTTGCAAGGTTGGTGAGAACTCCCTAGGGAACAGTTTGGCTACCACCAGGACACGGTTTCTAGCAATTAGCAATGACAATCAATCTCCACCTACGCAGAATGGCCAGGGCTCCCAGCACATGCTTTCTGCCTCAGGTTGCTGGTGATAGCTCCCTGTTGGGCTCTTATGGTTAAGACTATCGGGTAGAGTTTCTAGATAGTCCGGAAATCACCCATTCATTCATTCACTCATTCATTTGCACATATGAATCCTCTCCATGCACTGTGCTATGCAGACCACGCGCTGTGCCTCAAGGAATGGAAGATTAAACACAAACACACATACACCTATTTTTAATATAGTAGGGTATGTGGTAAATGAGAAGTGAAAACATAGAACGGGGTTGAGTAAGGGAAGAAAGGCCCCCATCTCCCCATTCCCGCCTCCTCCTGCAGCTACTGATATGGCCCAGGAGGCTGCAACAGAGCTGACTTAGGTGGAGTCACTCCCATCCTCTCCCATCCTGCCTCTCCTGCTCTGCCAAAGCCCTCATATTTGGAACTCTGCGCCATCCTCTGCAGCCGCCAGCTCCTGATTCCCCCTAACTCAGCTCCTGACGTTTCACGGTGATCTTTCATCCAGTGGGCAACTAACGCCCGCTAGGCTCTCACGAGTTAAATCTGAATGACGCCAGTCTCGGCTGTTTCCTGTATTTCTTTAAAAGTCTAGGGAGAGGGTATTGGGCACGGTGGCTCACACCTGTAATCGCAGCACTCTAGGAGGCCAAGATGCATGGATCACTTGAGCTCAGGAGTTTGAAACAAGCCTGGGCAACGTGGCGAAACCCCCATCTCAACAAATACATACAAAAAGTAGCCAGGCGTGGTGGAGCGAGCTTGTGGTCCCATCTACTCAGGGGGCGGAGGTGGGTGGAAAGTTCAGTACGGGAGGCTGCAGTGAGCTGTGATCATGCCACTGCACTCCAGCCTGGGTGACGGAGTGAGTCTCAAAAAAAAAAAAGCTTCAGGGGGCAGAAGTAGCTGCCTCCCAATTGTTCAGGACTACATTCATCCACTTGGAACATCATTTGAATTATGGGTTTTCCTCTTTCTTTCCAGATATCTCTCAGTGTTGATGGGATTCTCAGAGAGGCAGGTAAACGTAAGAAAACAGTCTGAAACACGTAACAGATATCCCAGGGACAGGTGAGTGACTATGGGGAGAGCTCCAGAAGAAGAGAAAAGAAAGGACAACAATGGACCCAAGGAAGCCTTTGAATAATTTGCATATCCTTTCGACTCTTCTTCCAGTGGAGACAGTAAGAAATGTTAATAATAAGAAATAACTGTTAGTATTTACGGACCCCTTACTACGTACCAGACACAATTCGCATGCTTTGTTATCTCTGAACTCATTCCATCTCCACTGCAGCTCTCTGAGGTGGGCACTGTTATCTTTCCCATTTCACACGTGTGGAACCCGAGGCCCACGGCAGTAAGCAATTATGCCAAAGTAGAACGGTTAGTGCGTGTGATTTGAATCCAGACTTCCATTTCTACGATATCGGCAGGCCATGAAAAGAACTGTGCAATACATTTAAGCTTCTTTAAACAGGGTGCATCCTTTGACTCAGTGATTCTACTTCTGAAAATGTAATCTTAAGAAATAGTTCAATATTATTAATACATACTATAGTTGTTGATGCAAAACACTCATGTGTTACTTTTTAGCCTTACTTATAATAAGGAAAATTGAGAAGCAATCTAAATTTCCAATATTAGGGGAATAGTTTTAAAAAAAAAAAAACACTACAGTAATAGCCACTAAGTAGAATTTACAGCCATCTTGAAAATGATGTACATAAAGAGTCTGTAATATTGTGGAATGGTGTTATAATGCTAAGGTCAAAAGCAGAACCAAAATTTCTATAGACAATATGATTACAGATGTGTTTAGATGCCACGATAGGAGGTGTCCAGCAAAAGAACAGCAATGTTTTCCATTTGGTTCCATCTGAAACAGCAATCAGGAAACCATTTGTTTCTGGGCATATCTGTTATCTCCGGTTACTCCACAGCCTCTTAAACCAGTGCCTCTAGAAAACTCAACCTGATTTTTTTTTTCCTGAGATATTTCACATGGAAAAATAAATTATATCATTGGGTTTAATATCTAAGTTGGATAGGCAAAGCTAGGCTCTTTAGCTCACAGAAAAGAAGCTGCACAAAAAAGCTTTGAATCCTCAGAGCTGCTCACTCAGTGTATCCAAAACTGATGAGGCACACAGATACCACCTGGAGATAAATTTTTTCCATACTTGTTCTCAGGCGCAGAACCAAATCACAGCACCTCCTCCCTCCAGCTCTACTTTAGAGCAAATTGAGTCCAAATTAGATCACCCGTTTCGTCCAATTGTATAAACCACGGCAATACTGTTTGGGAAAATCTAATAGTGTTAATCTAAGAACTGCTCCTGTGCCCACAATAGAGTCAAACAAATAATCAATAAGCCTCTAGATATTATAACATCAGCGAGTGAAGAGACAGAGAAGAGACTGTGTTTGCAAAGAGAACTGCTTAAATGGGATCAAGTCACAATGCAGGAAGGACAAAGCCAACACAGAAAGTGACACAACAAAACCAGGTTGAATAAGAGTTTATCCTAGAGATGCTAACAGTGCCAGAATCTTCCAATAACAGAGTTTATCCTAGAGATGCTAACAGTGCCAGAATCTTCCAGTGGAAAGCATTAGATTGTGCATCTAAATAATGCAGGTATTTTTGTTTTTTTGAGATGGAGTTTCGCTCTTGTTGCCGAGGCTGGAGTGCAATGGCATGATCTCAGCTCCCCGTAACCTCTGCTTCCTAGGTTCAAGTGATTCTCCTGCCTCAGCCTCCCAAGTAGCTGGGATTACAGGTGTCCACCACCACGCCCAGCTAATTTTTTGTATTTTTAATAGAGATGGGGTTTTGCCATGTTGACCAGCTTGGTCTCAAAACCCTAACCTCAGGTGAGCCACACATCTCAGCCTCCCAAACTGCTAGGATTACAGGCGTGAGCCACTGTGCCCAGCCAAATTTTACTAGGCATTTAAACATCTCATTCAATCATCAATATCTCTGTGGAATTGTTATTATCATCCTCACATTACTGATGGATACATATGAGGTTCAAAGAGCTTAGTTCACTTGCCCAAAGTCACACAATTAGCAAGGGGTTTACCGATGGCACTTGAACACATCAATTCAAATCCACATTCCGGTGAATTGCATACTGGCCAAAGGTTTTGAAGTTGACCACAATCCATGTCAATTTCCTTTCTCTGTAAACCTAGACAACTGTATTAGTGTGTTTTCATGCTGCTGATAAAGAAAGACATATTTGAGACTGGGGAAAAAGAGGTTTAATTGGACTTACAGTTCCACATGGCTGAGGACACCTCAGAATTATGGTAGGAGGCAAAAGGCACTTCTTATAAGGTGGCAGCAAGAGAAAAATGAGGAAGAAGCAAAAGCAGAAACCCCTGATAAACCCATCAGATCTCATGAGACTTATTCACTATCACGAGCATAGCACAAGAAAGACCGGCCCCCATGATTCAGTTACCTCCCCCTGGGTCCCTCCCACAACATGCAGGAATTCTGGAAGATACGATTCAAGCTGCGATCTGGTGGGAACACAGCGAAACCATATCATTCTGTTCCTGACGCCTCCAAATCTCATGTCCTCACATTTCAAAACCACTCATGCCTTCTCAACAGTCTCCTAAAGTCTTAACTCACTTCAACATTAACCCAAAAGTACACAGTCCAAAGTCTCACCCGAGACAAGGCAAGTCCCTCCTGCCTATGAGCCTGTAAAATCAAAAGCAAGCTAGTTACTCCCTAGATATGATGTGAACACAGGTACTGGGTAAACACAGCCATTTCAAATAGAAAAAAATTGCCAAAACAAAAGGGTTACAGGGCCCATGTAAGCCTGAAATCCAGCGGGGTAGTCAAATTTTGAAGCTCCAAAATTATCTCCTTTGACTCCAGGTCCCATATCCAGGTCACACTGACGCATGAGGTGGGTTCCCATGGTCTTGGGCGGTTCCAGTCCTGTGGCTTTGGAGGGTACAGCCTCACGCCCAGCTGCTTTTGTGGGCTGGCGTTGGGTGTCTGTGGCTTTTCTAGGCGCATGTTGCAAGCTGTTGGTGGATCTACTATTCTGGATTCTGGAGACAGTGGCCCTCTAGGCATAGCTCCACTAGGCAGTGCCCCAGTAGGGGCTCTGTGTGGGGGTTCCGACCCCACATTTCCCTTCTGCACTGCCCTAGCAGAGGTTCTCCATGACGGCCCCACCCCTGCAGCAAACTTCTGCCCAGGCATTCAGGTGTTTCCATACATCTTGTGAAAACTAGGCAGAGGTTCCCAAACCCCAGTTCTTGACTTCTGTGCACCCACATGCTCTACACTACATGGAAGCTGCCAAGACTTGGAGCTTCCACTCTCCGAAGCCACAGCCTGAGCTATATGTTGGCCCCTTTCAGCCATGGCTGTAGTAGCTGGGACACAGGACACCAAGTCCCTAGGCTGCACACAGCACAGGGACCCAGCGCCGGGCCCACCGAACCCTTTTTTTTCTCCTGGGCATCCAGGCCTCATGGGAGAGGCTGTTGTGAAGTTCTCTGACATGGCCCGGACACATTTTCCCCATGGTGTTGGGGACTAACATTAGGCTCCTTGCTACTTCTGCAAATTCCTGCAGCTGGCTTGAATTTCTCCCCAGACAATGGGTTTTTCTTTTCTATCACATAGACAGACTGCAAATTTTCCAAACTTTTATCCTCTGCTTCTTTAATAAACATGAACGCCTTTAACAGCACCCAAGTCACCTCTTGATTGTTTTGCTGCTTAGAAATTTCTTTTGCCAGACACCCTAAATCATCTTTCTCAAGATCAAAGTTCCGCAAATCTCTAGGGCAGGGGCAAAATGCTGCCAGGAGCTTAAACATAACAAGAGTCACCTTTGCTCTAGTTTCCAACAAGTTCCTCATCTCCATCTGAGATCACCTCAGCCTGGACCTTATTGTCCATATTACTATCAGCATTTTGGGCAAAGCCATTCAACAAGTCTCTAGGATGTTCCAAACTTTCCCACATTTTCCTGTCTTCTTCTGGGCCCTATAAACTATTTCCACCTCTTCCTGTTACCTAGTTCCAAAGTCACTACCATGTTTTTTAGTATATTTTCAGCAACACCCCACTATACTGGTACAAATTTACTGTATTAGTCCATTTTCACACCGCTGATAAAGACATGCCTGAGACTAGGAAGAAAAAGAGGTTTAATCGGACTTAACATGGCTGGCTGGAGAGGTCTCAGAATCATGGTGAGAGGTGAAAGGCACTGCTTAGACGACGGTGGCAAGAGAAAAATAAGAAAGAAGCAAAAGTGGAGGCCCCTGATAAATCCATCGGATCTTGTGAAGCTTTTTTACTATCATGAGAATAACATGGGAAAACCGGCCACCATGCTTCAATGACCTCTTCTTGGGTCACTCCCACAACATGTGAGAATTCTGGGAGACACAATTCAAGTTGAGATTTGGGCAGGGACACAGCCAAACCAGATCAGCAAGTCAACAGCATCATTAAGGCCTGGTTTCTGTATCTTAAAATGGAAGTAACAATATGTGTCTGTGTGTTAAGTGCATAGTGTAATGTCTGGTAGAAAGTCCATACTCAATGCATGTTGGTTCTTATTAGCCTTATCATTATATCACCTTAATTATTTTTAAATTATTTTCACATGCTTTAAAAAGCATACCACTAACATAACTAGCATAAACAAATACCGAACTCTAGTTCAGTAATGCAATGATGACACACCTGCTTAAGTGTTTAGGAGTGAAGTCATTGCTGTCTGCAACTTACTTAGCTTTTTGTTTGTTTTTGTTTGTTTGTTTATTTCTGACACAGGGTATCACTCTGTTGCCCAAGTTGAGTGCAATGGTGCAATCACAGCTCACCGCAGCTCCTAACTCCTGGACTCAAGCAATTCTCCTGGCTCAGCCTCCCAAGTAGCTAAAGTTTTATTTTTTGTAAATACATATGTAAAAATTTTTTTATTTTTTGTAAAGGCCTTACTATGTTACCCAGGCTGGTCTCAAACTCCTGGACTTAAGCAATTCTCTCACCTTGGCCTCCCAAAATGCTGGTATTATAAATGTGAGCCACTGCACCTGACCTACAGCTTATTTTGAAATGAATCATAAGATAGGCTGGTGGATACAGAGAGGAATGGTAAATGAATAGAGATGCAAACAGAGGGAAATGTTAATTGTAGAATCTAGGTGGTACATATCGGAGTACTTACAGTATAATTCTTTCAACGTTTGTGTATGTCTGCGATTTTTCATAATAACAAACTGTTGGTGGGATGGAACAGCAAGAAGAATGACAATAAAGAATGAAATACTGTGGGTATATCCCACAACCTAATGAGGAGTAAAAGAAGCAAGACAGCAAAGAATGCATACTGGGTGGGTGACTGTTTATATGAATTTCAGGAGCAGAAAGCTATGGTGATAGAAATCAGAATAGTGGTTAGCTCTTAACGCTGATGGTACTTCTTGGTTAGAAAGGGGAACAGATGAGCCTTCTGAGGTGTTAGGAATGTTCTCTGTCTTGATCTGAGTGGTGTTTACACAGTTGTATGAATAAGTAGTTCATTGAACTGTACATTTAATATGTGTGCACGTTACCGTAGGAACGATACATCTCAAGTTAGATTCTGATGCAAGCAGCTCACATTTTCTGAATGCCCTCCTCTTCCTGCACCAGGCATTCTTTCTAGGCACTTTCTGATGCATTCACTTGGAAAACCATTTCAGAGAATTGTCTGACAGGATACATTATTTAAGCCTTTAAATGCGATGTGAAGCAATCTCACTTTCTTAGAAAATGACTGTCATCCCTGAGAGTAAACGTGGCCTACAAGGAAATTATGAATGTGTGAAACTCCTCAGCCTCCTAGCCCTTGTCCGGTGCCTTTGGGCATTTTCTTCCTTCCTTCACAATCAGATGCCTTTTACAAAAAAAAAAAAAAAAAAGGATGCCTTGCTGATCCAAAATCTCTGCCCTCTGGCATAGGATTCAGCTACTGGGATAGAGAAAAAAGAAGCCACCTCCAAATAACAGCACATAGAAAGTCATCTACAGGCTGGATGTCTTCATCAAAGGCTAGGCTCCTCTTCTCTCCTCTGGGAGACATTCCTGTTCTTTTTCACCTTAAGATTGTACCTGTCCAAAGCTCCCTTATGGCCCGACCCACTGGATCACAGGTAGAAAGCACATGCAGACTTGTTCAGGAGCAGCCTGGAAGAAGGTCCTGACGAGAGATAGGGGAAGATAGGGGATCTGTTTCAGGCAACAAAGGCTTGGCTACCAGGTCTGTCCCTAACACCTGCCAAATTGTGCTTGATGTAAATTTGAAAGCAATAGCTCTTGGATGCAGATAATACAGCAATATGGAACCACAGATGATTTCTGCAAAATCAATTGCATGGAAGATATAGTAGAAATAGAGATGCATTAAGATTCAGGACAGCAGGACTACTATGATAACCTGAGGTACTTGTTTAAAAGATAAAGTTCCCCAAGTTCCTCCTCAGACTTACTGAATCAAAATATCTGGGAGTGATAGCCAGAATATGCTTATTTTAACAAGCTCACACCGGGGAGTCTCCTGCACGTGAAAGATGGAAGATCAAAGACTCTTTGTGAAGAGTCTCTTCAGGGGAACAGGCCTTTCATTTATCCCCGCTTACTTACCCATCCACATATGCATCCACTCATCCACCCACCCATCCATCCATCCATTCATACATACATACATACATATATACATGTACCCACCTACCACCCACCATTCCACACATTCATGCATCCATCCAGCCAGCCATCTACCTATCAACCTACCTATCCATCCATATATCCATCCATCCATCCATCCATCCATCCACTCATCCATCCATCCATACATATATACATGTACCCACCTACCACCCACCATTCCACACATTCATGCATCCATCCAGCCATCTATCTACCTATCAACCTACCTATCCATCCATATATCCATCTATCCATCCATCCATCCACTCATCCACCCATCCATCCATACATACATGTACCCACCTACCACCCACTATTCCACACATTCATGCATCCATCCAGCCATCCACATAGCCATCCATCTACCTATTAACCTACCTATCCATCCATATCCATCCATCCATCCATCCACTCATCCACCCATCCATACATACATATATACATACATGTACCCACCTACCACCCACCATTCCACACATCCATGCATCCATCCATCCATCCATCCACATAGCCATCTATCTATCACCCTACCTCTCCATCCATATATCCATCCATCCATCCATCCATCCATCCATCCATGCATCCCATAGCTATGTATCTGCTGAGTGTTATCTTTGTGCCATGCCACAAACTGCACCTTCCTTGATGGTCAAAGACAGTTTCCTTCTACCAACTAGTTTTACAGAGAACTACATCAACTTAGCCACATTCAATTACATATTCTTCAGTTCATTTATAACTATCATTTTTAAAAACCTTACAGAAATTTCCCTCATTTTTCCTCCCCATCTGTATAAACCTTCTAAGCTCCGATATCACCATCCCTGCATAAAGGACCACCTGGATTTTAGGAGAGTGTGATCTGGAACGTAACCACTGAATGATTGGCTTGAGTCTATTTTTAGAGGGACTTGTACCGCTAGCTGAGAACACCTAAATCTCATGGGCCTGAGGGTCATGATGTCCAGATGTATGGAGCTGATTACTTTTAGAGACATCTAATTACGAGTGAGTAAAGATACTCCAAAAAGAATACACTATAGATTATTCTCTTTTCAGAAAGCTAGGAGAATTTGGGCACCAAACCAGGCCCTGTAGGTTCTGAAGTTCTTTACTTTTGACATAAAGTCTTCAAAAGAGCTATGTAAGTATATAGTAAATATAGCAGCTGAGGCAGAGATTCAATACAATATGATGCTGGTTTAAGAAGAAGACATAAAAATAAGGTGACAAAATAGAGAACTTCCAAAGCCAGATAGACTCCTTTTGAAATAAGTGCTGTATACCTCTACCAGCGAGTCATACATCCCAGTAGCTGATGGCACAGAGACTTATTATGATTAGTGTGCTGTCTTGAGCTTCTTTATTTAGCTCTGGGTTCCCTACAGATTGTAAGAACCTTGAAGGCAAAGACAATTTCCTTCTTTCTGAGCAATGGATCTGTTCCGTGCCTGCCAGTCCTGACTCAATAAATACCTGGTCTATTGCTAAGGTATTTCCTTCTGTAGAAAGAAGACGACAAAATGAGACAGTTGTTGCAATCTCCGGTAGCTTTGAGCTAAAGCAAATAAATGATTTTCATTAAGTGACAGTCTCCTTCATATTAAGTATTGAGGATATTAGAGAATAAGTCTAGATGGCTGAAGAATGGGTAATATCAGCTTAGTCACTCAGCAGCAACAACATGGACTTAGTTTTGAACATACCACAAGCCAAACATTACACTAGAAAATATGAAGCCTAGAAGCCTAGTCCTATCATTTCCTGTCTTTCCTAGCTGCAGGTGGGGATGTCTTTGACCTATAACCCAAATTATGGCCACTTTTGGGGTCAGACATTACAAGTCAGGTACTGTTTTTCACACCAGAACATGGGTATCTGGAATTAGCTGTGCTTCCTCGGTTCACTCTGCTGTCTGAGCCACAACACAACTCCTTATCCCTCACCCTTTGACACTGACCCTGACCTGTAGCCCTTTAGTCTGTCCCCACCAATACACACTAACTGATAGACCTAAAGCACAGATCTCACTAGTATTTCCTTTAGTCAACCAGAAGGCTCTCCCCTTATACACATCCTTTATTCTCCACCTTGGTTGCAAATGAGAATTACTTAGGGAATTTGGAAACTCCTTATGCCTAGGCTGTATCTTTATCCAATTAAATCAGACTCTCCAGAAGAAAAACCAGGCATCAGGATCTTTTATATTTCCCCATATGATTCCCATAGGGTTGAGAACCACTGATAGATGACATCTTTCCCCCACTTGTCTCAGATTCATCAATCCATGCATTTGGTTTTGGAAAGTCTCTCAGGCCTTTTGATGTGGTATATGCAGGGGGACTCATCAGCGCCTGGGCCTTCACTCTATCCTGCAAATTTTCATCAGCTTTTTGATCTTCCGCCAAGACACCCGCCTTCCTATCACATTGAGAGTCAACACTGCTGGTTCTTGCATCCTAGAAGTGGATGGATGGATAGATGGATGAATGGACTGATGAATGGATGGACAGGTGGATAAACGTATGAGTGAATAGATGGATGGACAGACAGATGAATGGCTAACCCCATGAAGATTTTTATTATCATACCTGAGTTACTGTGTTAGTCTTTTCAAATGTTTATGTCCCTAAAAGATGTCAAGTTCCAAAAGACAGACATCTTTCTCTGTCTTTGCTTTCACGGGGCCAAGCACAGCACTTGGCTGGTGGCACGTACAGCAACAGGTAAAAAATACATGCCTTTTGGAAAATAAATGAATTCAGTTCAACGCCTTTATTTCTAGGTCTGTACGATATTCTTCCAGGAACATAATTTCTCAGTAATGAGAAGAATGAGAACCTTGACACAGAGATGGCCCATTGATATTTTACTTTCCTACTCTACAAAGAAATACCTAGTGGTGAGTTCGGATAAACATTCTGATTAGAAGATGGTCTTACTAATTTCAAGAAAAAGTGGGTAGACAGCATTTTTAAAAACATCACATTATTTGGATATTAAATGTCTTGCTATTATAGAACTCCCTCTTTTCACAGATGGGCAAACTAAGGCCTACCAAATAATTTACTTCAGATCTCGAACCCAGAACTCTTTTCTTTTAGTCCAAATCTCTCCCCACTACGCTATGTTGAACCTATGGAGTTGAATGCAACAAACACGTTTTTCTTTTGAATCAAAGGAAGAATTTTAAAATTATAAAACCTTCTTACCCTGTGTCCCCTACTCCAACCACGTCCTGTTTTCAGGTGAGATTATCCAACGTGGAGTTGAGGACTTGGTATTTTTCATCAAATGAATTTCCTCCTGGTGATACTGCATATACCATGTAATTTATATCTGAGTTGTTTGAGAGTACCAAGAGAAAACCAGAGGAGCCTTTGTGGATCTACCTGCGGCACGAGGATGGGCTCCCATTTCTAATGGGAGAGGGACATCACTGTTAAAAAACACTGTTCAGCTTACTACGGGAACGACAAGGCACCATAACTTCCCAAATCGGCAAAAACTACCTGCTATGGATTGTAGTAAAGTGTGTTTTTAAATTATTTCAGAACCATAAAACCTCTCCATAGAGAGTGCTTTGAAACTGCAAATTAAATATAGAACATCTATGAACTGTATCCATTTTTACAGTAAGTATATATTTCCATGGGGGTTTGTACCATCTTTTTTGTCTAGTTACACTAGTTAATAATGCAGTGAATTTGCAGTAATAGAGTAAATGTTATTTTGATGACACTATTTGATTAAATTAAAGATGACATTAAAAGGACCATTTCAATAAAGAACCGAAATATTCAGAAGTAGCTGGGGCTGAGTGTTTAAGTCAGTGAGTCTCGCGGTCTTAAAAGGACCAAATGGAATTTCCTTCACCGTGTGAATGATGAGCAAGTTAAGGAACAATACGACCAAATAATATATGGGAGAATATGAAGGCTGAGATTCCAAGACCCAGGCAATTTTAGTTATTTGAGGCAGGCGTACCACACGCAAGAAAACAGCTCATGAGGCCTCGGGAAAATGTAGAAATGCATTAAGTAAAACGAAAGTGAGAGGGCACTGAAATTTGCAGCAAAATGTGCTGATGTGGTGACAGTGAATTGAGTTGTCGAACAAACAAAAGAAAGGGAGGCTGGGAGGATTAGTCACGTCCCCTCCACACCCACCATCTTTTCTGCAAATTCGCAAAGGCACAAGTGGGCCAGCCACACCAGGCCAGGGACAGCTTTGAGATGAAAACAGGAGAAGAGAGTCCTAATTATTTTGTTAAGGCCTCTGTTCCGATGGTGTTTGCCAAATAAAAGTTCTTCTCCTGAGTGAGAGGTTCACATGCATACATCAAACAACTGTTTGAAAATCCCTTAAGTTTTGAGACATAGAATCTATCCGAAGAGACATTCCTTAGTAACATGACTGACTTACCAATAGTGGGTATTTCACCACAAAGATGACCCAAGATTAAAGGTGTGCAGCGGTAGAGAATTCCAGTTCCCACAGAAACACCTGTTCCGGTGTCTCAGCCCCAAAGACAGGTGACATCCCTATGTCCACAGCGGGCCACCGGCTGTTGACAAGTTCAAGCCTGAAGCATTCACATTTGTGGCTGTTTTTACAACAAAAGAGAGACAGGGGAAAAAACCCAACTCAGCTCAAGCTAATATAATTCTTCCTTGTGATCTCAAAAGAGCATCATTAGATGCTAAGTTTTCTCAGATAATTATCTGGTCGTCATGCATGTCGGTATCTCAAAATAATTATTTCCTCACAGAAAAGGAAGACGGTGTGGTTTGCTGGAAAAGTCATGTGCCCTGCATTTCAGTAAATATTGCTTCTTTAAGGGCAGATACCTCAGACTGCAACATTCGTGGTGTTTTCGACTTTCTGCGCCTAAAGTGGGAGTGTTTATTATCTTCTCAGTGCAGATCACTTAGACACAAAGGAGGATGTAAAACGTCACATCAGGCAAGTCTATTAAATACAGCATGTGAATAACACACATTGTGATGCTGAGATTTTCAAAGCTGAACAGAGTCCTCCAGATGCCAGGAAATTTGTTCTCATCGAAGATACCCATGTCCTGTGAGGGATCGCAACTACTCAGAAGTGACGGCAGCAAACTTTCTTTACAAAACATCTTATTTCCCAGAATTTTGAGTGGCTCAAGTCTATATGTTTGAGACACTCTCCTTCATAATTTCGAAAAGTGGCCACAGTCCGCGTGCGTGACCTCCTGTTGCCCTCTACATGTCTGAGGCCGGGCTCGGCAGATCCCAAATTTCTTTTTTGTGGCACACTTTCAAGACTCAAAAACGCAAAAGGAATTTTTGATAAGTGCACAAAAAGATTAAAAAGGGAAAACAGAGAAATTTTAGGGCAATGAAACTATTCAGTATGGTATGGTGTGATATATGGTATGATATGATATGATGTATGATAGACACGTCATTCCACGTCTGTGAAAACCCCCAGAATGTACATCACCAAGTGTGAACTCTAATGAACCTATGGACTTTAGGTGATGATGATGTGTCACTGTAGATTAATCAATTAAAACAAATACAGGCCTAGTGTGGTGGCTCAGGCCTGTAATCCCAGCACTTTGGGAGGCTGAGGTGGGAGGATCACTTGAGGTCAGGAGTTCGAGAACAGCCTGGCCAACATGGTGAAAGCCCATTTCTACTAAAAATACTTTTAAGGCCGGGTGTGGTGGCTCAAGCCTGTAATCCCAGCACTCTGGGAGGCAGAGACGGGTGGATCACGAGGTCAAGAGATCGAGACCATCCTGGTCAACATGGTGAAACGCCATCTCTACTAAAAAGACAAAAAATTAGCTGGGCATAGTGGCGAGTACCTGTAATCCCAGCTACTCAGGAAGCTGAGGCAGGAGAATTGCCTGAACCCAGGAGGCGGAGGTTGCGGTGAGCCGAGATCGCGCCATTGCACTCCAGCCTGGGTAACAAGAGCGAAAATCCATCTCAAAAAAAAAAAAATACATATATATATTTTTAAAAATTAGCCGGGTGTGGTGGCATACGCCTGTAATCCCAATTACTCAGGAGGCTGAGGCAAGAGAATTGCCTGGACCTAGGAAGTCGAGGCTGCAGTGAGCCAAGATTGCGCCACTGCATTCCAGCCTGGGCGACAGAGCAAGACTCCATCTCAAAACAACAACAACAACAACAACAAACTCCAAAAACCTAAACAAATACACTGATCTAGTAGGGACGTGGCTAGTGAACCAGGGTTCAGCAGGAGGTATATGGGAACTCTCTGTAGTTTCTGCTCAATTTTGACTCTGAAACTAAAACTGTTATTTAAAAAAAGTTTGTTGTCATTGTTGTAGCTTGTTTTCTGTTTTGTTTTTGCTTATTTTTTTCTAAAGTGAAAAGAAGGCCAGGCATGGTGGCTCACGCCTGTAATCCCAACAATCTGGGAGACTGAAGTGGGAGGAAGGGTCTCTTGAGGCCAGGAATTCAAGACCAGCCTGGGAAACATAGTGAGATCAAAAAATAAATTAGCCGGGGGTGGTGAATCACAACTGTAGTCCCAGCTACTCGGGAGGCTGAGGCAGCCATGATTGGGCCACTGCACTCCAGCCTGGACAACAGAGCAAGACCCTGTCTCAAAACAAAAAATAAAAACAAAAATCAATTAAAAAAATAAAAAGAAATAAGAAAATTAAAAAATATAAAAAATAAAGTGAAAAGAGGTTTCATAAAAAGCAAATATGAACAATTTGTTGGTCTTAAAATGTCCAGTTACTACCCCTGCAGCATGGTGTCCCTATATGAGGTGAACTTTGTACCATCCTAGTTGTGATCCACACTCACATGTTCCAGTAAAAATAGAATCTCTTTTGGCCCAAGCTCTCTGGGACTCTGAATAACTCACACCTCTCACTTGCCTCGAGTTTGACGTGAGTGTTGCAGCACACCTGACTCATCTCCTCAACACTCCTCTCAACGGATTTCACTGACGTTGTATGTGCAGCTGCAGAGAGTATCTATTTTAGGGCATGAGGGACATTTGGTGGCCCATCTGTGAAGATGCACTGAATACCATTTGAGCACCCACACTGCAGTTCCAGCGTATGGCCACAGTCTCTGACCCCTGCAGTCGCTCCTCCAGTTGACCCTACCAGCAAAGTCTCCTTTTCCTATGGGGCAAAATTCTATATAGTCTTCACCTGTCACCTCCTCTCTGCAGAGTTCTCTGATTAGGAAAGAACACATTCCCAGTGCTTTGTGGGGGATAATGCAGAAGGATCACTTGAAGCTGGGAGTTTGAGATCAGCCTGGAAAACATAGTGAGACTCTGTCCCTACAAAAAATTTAAAAATTAGCTTGGCATGGTGGCCTGTGTCTGTAGTCTCAGATGCTCAGGAAGCTGAGGCAGGAGGATCTCCTGAGTCCAGGAGCTCGAGACTGGAGTGAGCTACAATCATCCCAATGCACTCCAGCCTCAGCGACAGAACAAGACCCTGTCTCTAAAAAAACAGTAATAATAACAAATAATAATAAAAACAAATTGATCATGTAGCTGTGCTTCCCATGGCAATTTATATAATTTTTATTATAGCACCCACCACCCCTCAACCCTGACTCCCATTACAAGAATTTATTCATGTGCCCATGTTTTTAAGTTCAAAAGTCATTGAGGTCAGGTCTGTATCTTATTTGTTCTTATTTATGCATCTGTTTCCAGTCCCTGGCATTGGCTTGTCCTTTGCTGCTGCTCTACAAGTATATAAAGGAAATGGGGCATTTGTGCAGCTCCATTATTTTTAGCAAGGCACTAGGCTATCATTGAAGATTTTTAGTAAAATATGAAAGTTTCACCATTCATCTATCCATGCATCAATTATCCATCCATCCAACTACTCATTCATCCATGTATCCATTCATCTGTTCATCCAGCCAGCCAGCCACCCAGCCGTCCATGCATCCATCCAATTATCCAACCATTCAACCATTCATCCATCCATCCATCCATTCTTCCATCCATTCAGCCAGCCAGCCAGTCAGCCATCCATCCATCCACTCACCCAACCATCATCCATCCAATCACCCAACCATCCATCCACCCAACCATCCATCCACCCACCCAACCATCATCCATCCAATCACCCAACCATCCATCCACCCAACCATCCATCCACCCAACCATCCAACCATCCATCTATCCATCCATCCATCCATCCATCCATCCATCCATCCAACTACCCAACCATCCAAGCATCCATCCATCCATCCAACCAACCATCCATCCATCTAAAGAATATGCAATCATGCCTACTCTGCCAGTCATTTTTATGGGAGATCTTAAAAAGTTAGAAAAAAAAAAAAGATGACTAGGAAATGACTAAGATATGGTCCTTGCCTTGACATGTGTTGCCATGGAAGAGGAGAAATAATACACGAAAGCAAAGACCATGTGTTGTTCAACTTTTTGTCCCCGGCAGCATCTTGCACAGGGACTTGGATTCAGTAGCAATTTGTAAATGACTGTTGAATTAATGAATAAAAACAAAACAATATAAGGCAGTAAGTGAAAAGTGTCGAATAAACGCAAAGCCCAAAAACGCTACAGAAGAGTGGAGAGTGGATTGATCATGCCCAGCTGGAAACCTCAGGGTAGGTGGAATCCGAGTTGAGACGGCAGGTCTGGCTCAAGCTTGAAACTGGGTGATAAGAGCAGGCGTTCCAGGAAAGAGCTTACCCATTCATGCATGCACTCTCTACTGTCATTGTCTATCGAAATGCTTGACACAGAGATGGACCTCAGTAAGTGGTTTTGTATTGAGGTGCAGTACCCACTGGGCTGAGCTGGGCCCTGAGGCAACAGTGGAGGGGACACAGTCTCTGCCCTCAATGAGTCTCTTGGGGCAATGACTCTGGATGAAGCCAGCAGTAAACCGGGGGTTAGCAAGACAGTATGTGGCCATAAAACAGCAATTTAAACTGCATAGAGTGGAGCAGAGGTCCTAAAGGGACCTTGATGAATAGGTTTCTAATTTGACTAGGTAAGAATCTTGTGTTTGCAATTAGCAGCATCCATTTGCATACAATTAGTGTGCAAAGCCCTTAAAAGGAGTTTGTTCTCTAAAGTAGGTTAAATGTGACCTCCCCCACCCCACTGTAATTGTGCCTACACTATTGATTTGTTTTACAAATCTATTATCCTATATAGACCAAGGAGAAACTCTGGCCCAGTCTAGGTCCAAAGGGGAACACTTACATAGTTATTTTCCCTGCCTGGTCAGAGCAAAGGCTGAACTTCCCAGGGGCTCTAACTTAGGAGGTTAGGTTATTAGGAGTGGGTCACTGATGACTGAATTCAACAGTCAATTTGGCTAGTATATGGCCAGATTGTCCACCACAACCATCAACAACAACAACTGGAAAAAAGCAATCCAGGGAAGCAACAACCACAAATCAGAGAAATGGATGATTCGTCATGAGCATTGTGTGGTTTTGCTAAAGCCTTTGCTGGCCCATCCATCTTCTGAGCCAGCTTCAGGTTTCCCTTTGATTCCTGTTTCTCTCTGTAGAATTATTCTAGAAGCTTGAGCAAGTGCCTGTGAAGTGAAGCACAGATTTATTCATGTACTCATTCACTCACTCATTCAATAAACACTTGTTAACAGCTAAGCCTTCTGCTGGGAACTAAGGATACACTGGTGAACTGAAACAAACACATGCCCTATGGAGCTTATTGTCAAGTGGGAAAAACAGGAATTGATAAATACAAAAATAGGCCAGGCATGGTGGCTCACACCTGTAATCCCGGCACTTTGGGAGACAGAGGTGGTGAGATCACTTGAGGCCAGGAGTTCAAGACCAGCCTGGTCAACACAGTAGAGACCCCGTCAAATACAAAAATTAGCCAGGTGAGGTGGTGCACGCCTGTAATCCCAGCTACTTGGGAGGCTGAGGCAGGAGAATCGCTTGAACCTGGGAGGGAGAGGTTGCAGTGAGCTGAGATCACACCATTGCACTCCAGCCTGGGTGACACAGCGAGACTCTGTCTCAAAAAAAACCAAAAAGCAAAAACGCAAAAATAATGTAAAATTGCAGCTCAGCGCATTGCTGCCAAGAGGAAATGCACAGAACTATGAAAACGTACAGGAGGATTTAATGCAGTCATGGAAGGCTTCCTGGAGCAAGCGATCACTGAGTTGAAATATAAAAAATCAGTAGAGGCAAAGTAGGAGAGGGACAAGCATATGCAAAAGCCCTGTTGCAGGAGGCAAAGTGCAAGAAGCCAAAAGAAAGAGGGTAGAGGGTTACGATGACAGCAGTGAGAAATAAGGCAGGGAAGGTAGGCGGGGGCTAGATCACTGGGCAGAGGGATTGTAGGTGATGTTTAGGGGTCCATCTTTACCCTACAAACAGTATAAAATCATTGCTTTGGTTTATCTGGGGATGGGAAGATTAGAATGGCATACTCAGATTTGAGTTTCAAAAAGATCACTGTGCCACAGTTTAAAAATAGTATGGAGGGAAACCATGCCTCTGCTGGATTCCGCTGCCCTCTCACCCAAGTCCTATAGGAAAACAGCTGCTCCCTCTCACCAATATTCCAATATTAATGATACGGCGCATGGTGCCATGTCTGTAAGCGAAGTTTACATAGATGCAAGTAAAGCTGAGAGATGCGGAGAAATAGAATTATGACTGTGCCACTGGATCACTTAGATCCAGCCATGCCAGATCCACCCTGAGGCTTCCCAGTTTTACAAACCAATCAGTTCCTCTTCTTGGTCTAAGCAAGTTAGGGTTGTGTTTGTCACTGGCAGTTAAAAATAAAAACTCCGTCCTTATTTGGCCTGTTCTCATCGTCCTACAATAGCTGCAACCTACAACGTCTTGCCTGAGATGCAGCTAATGGGGTGGTGAAATCAGGAGAGGTGGTAGAGTGGGGCTGGAAAGAACTGGGTGTTTATGGCTCCAAAGACTGAAAATCTGGCCAGTGTTACCCTTGGGCCTTCAGCCGCCACACCTCTGCAAGCACCTTGCACTATAAGAAGAAGAGTCAATCAGAGCCCATGTCGTAAAGGTCTGGTTTTCCCCATAGGTGCCAACCTTCAAGTTTTCCAAAGTCCTAGGCATGGCGCCAGTAGATCACTCCAGACTTCATTTGAAATTTCCCAATTTTATCACCGTGAGTGTCTAAAAGAAACCATTACTAAGAGGTTTGCAGAAAGTACTGACCCAAGGATAAACGATTCCACCTCAAAATTCTTACTCTATTTAATGGAAGTCTTTTTTATGATGTTAGAAATCTTCATTTCCTAATACCAGAAGTGTGTGTGTGTGTGTGTGTGTGTGTGTGTGTGTGTGTGTGTGTGTGTGTGTTCTGAAATTTAGACCTTTAGCAGCCAGGGTTGGCTCTGTCTTTCCTCAAATACAAGTTCACCTGCTCTAACTTAGCCTTCCAACCCAGTATCTTTGTCATCAGGAGCTGATAAGGCAGAAAAGCCCCTTCCTCTCAGAACAATGCTATGCCACCATTCTTCTGTAGTAACAAACACTAGAAGTTGTCAATTTCTCCTTTCCTTTTTCCTCAAGGAGATAACCATCGACTGACTAATACCACTAGCTCCAAATTCACACACACATCATGTCATGCATTTGAGCTAAAGACCATAATTCAACTGAAAGATTAGGAAGGAAACAGTAGGAAAGGATGGATGAGACAGGAAATCTACAACCTATTGAGAAGGGAAAAATGAGATCACACTTTCTTTTTGAGTCAAAAGACCAACCAACCAACAAAAATATGTGCAGTATTTCCTGGCTGAGAACATGGTCTCTGGTATCACTGCCCAAGTTCGAATGGCAGACTACACCTAGAGCTGCACAGCCTTGGAAATCTACACGCCTCAGTCCTCTCATCTGTCAAATGGGAGTATGACAGCTAGGTTAAAAGAAAGGCCAGGCGCGGTGACTCACGCCTGAAATGCCAGCACTTTGGGAGGCTGAGGAGGGTAGATCATGAGGTCTGGAGATCAAGACCATCCTGGCCAACATGGTGACACCCCATCTCTACTAAAAATACAAAAAAGATAAGCCAGATGTGGTAGTGTGTGCCTGTAGTCCCAGCTATTAGGGAGGCTGAGGCAGGTGAATTGCTTGAACCCTGGAGGTGAAGGCTGAGATCGTGCCACTGCATTCTAGCCTGGGTGACAGAGCAAGACTCCATCTCAAAAAAAAAAAAGCATGAAAACATATCCCTTACCTGGTATAGATAAACAGTAAATAAATACTGCTGCTACTATTAAGGTAGGGCTGAGAGCCATAAAAAGTAACACAGATATGGAGTGACATGTCAGAATCTACAGCAGAGATTTCTCCGGCTAGACAATGTAGGGTGTTCATCCCTCCACTGGAACACCTTTTACTTGTCATATTTGCCCCACAGGGTAGATCAGGGACAGCTGTGGCGTGACGCTCAGAAGAAGCCACACACACACCTCAACGCTTTGTCCAGATGGAGTTAACATGAGTCTTGGAAAGTGGGATTGAAAGAATAGAAATGTGTTCATCTGTGAAATTAAAAGTAGTACAGCATGACACACAGCATTATGTGTTGGGGTCGGTCAAAAGCAGTAATTAGGCCGAGTATGACTCTGAACACACTCGTAATCACGCAAAAGTAATTCTATTGAATGAAAGGAACTGATTCTCACAGGAGGGGACATCAGGAAAGAGTCCGGGTTGAAGGAGGAAACGCGCTAGATAAGCGGAAGGCTGGCGGAGCCCCACCCTGTGGAAGGCCCCATGGCAGTGTATCGGTTTTTCTGCTGCTGCCATAGCAAATTACCATCCCCTTAAAACAACGCATCTACTCGCCACTGCACAGTTGCTGTGGGTTGGAAGTCCCAGGCACAGAATGGCTCACATGGGTTTTCTGTTTCAGGTCTCACAAGGCCAAAGTCAAGATGTCAACCAGTCTGGGCTCTTCTTTGGAGGCTCCAGGAAAGAATCTGCTCCCACGCCTATTCAGGATATTGGCAGAATTCAGCTCCACGCAGGTGCAGGACTGAGGTCCCCGTTCTACATGCTATACAGGTGGAAGGTCCTTATTTCCTTCTGGCTATCAGAAAGAGCTAGTTCTGAGCTTCTGGGGGCCGCCCATATTTCTTGCCATGTGCCCCCTCTATCTTCAAAACCAGTGGTGGTATGTGAAATCCTTCTCTGCTTGCAATCTCTCTGCCTCCACTCGGCTACATCTCTCTGATTCTCCTGTCTACCTTCCCCTTCTGCTTTGAAGGGCTCCTGTGATAACCCTAGTTTCTGCTGATAACCCAGGATAATCTCCCTTTTCTAAAGTTAGCTGATGAGTTACCTTAATTATATCTGCAAGATCCCTTTTGTCATGTTGTATACCACCACCATGGGAGTAGTGCCAGGAGGGGAGGTCTTGGGGGCTGGACCCTACCACCAGCCCCAAAATTGACTCCCCAGACATAGGAGCTGGAACTTCTCCTCAAATGGGAACCCCTAAGTTCATGCTGCTCAGACCAGCGGAACTTCAAGGCATTCCGAGGGACGAGGAGGTAGGGGGTATGAAGCAGGGCTGTCGCAGGCATCTATATATCAGGCAGCAGAGCTGTCTTGAGGGCTGGGACCTTCCAAAAATGGGAGGTTCTCAAAAGCAAAATGCCACGAAAGACAGACTTTTGTCTCACTCATAGAGAGTGGATTTTTCAGTCTAGCTACCAGGAAGAGACACATGTTCTGAGATCTGTTAGGTGCGAGTGTGCTATGCAACATCAAGAAGATGCCTGGAAACTTCTGAAAGGGAGACAGGCAGTTCTTTGGTGGGACAGTGACACGTGTCCCAAACAGTGACAATAAATAAATAACAGCTAGCGGTGCCTCTGTCTGTGAACCAACCTGCCACCTGAGATCCAGGTACCGAGCAAGTCTGCATTTCCCGGCAAACCACGGAGGCAGGTGTTGTCTCATTCTGAGCAACTTAAGTTTCAGAGAGGCTGAACAAGGCAAGATGCCAGCAGCTGCGCGGATGGGAGCTGAACTCTCTCTGATGGCACAGGCTGCGTTCTTTCCTCTCCACCAGCCCCTCAGGCCTCTGTCGTTCCACCCTTCCTCCCTCTGCCTTTGACTTCCTCTAGAATGTCCTTGGACCTCATATCTAAGAAGTAATGATTTAATTACTGGTGTTTTTTCAATGACATAATTAGATATCCATAGTGAGGTAAATCAACCTGAACCTGTTCGAAGGACGCTTAAAAGCCGCCCTGGAATATTTTATTTTGGTGCCTCTCCTATCCAGATTTTGGCTCTTACGGATCTAAAATTAGGTTTCCAGTTTAGCCCCTGGAGGCAAGAGGTGAAAATGGTTATAAATAGCATCTAGGTGGCACATTCTTTTTGTCTCTTCTAAAGGGGCTAAGTGAGGGGACAAAGCAATTGCTTTATTGAACAATGCAAGCAATTATCCTCCAGCTTATTATGATCAGGGGTTATCTGACCACAGAGTGTGGCATGGACAGACACCCCTGCCGCATCAGGGGTCATCCGTAAAAACCCCTAACAGACAGCTCATCAGGGCAAGAGCTTTCCAACCCAAAGGCTCCCAGCCGTCTCTGCGTTCACTGAATTTGCCAGCACTCCCCAGTCCCCTCACTCCTTTCATCTCAGTTAGCGCTCAAAAGCAGGTGCACCTGCGCTGTAATAAATGCAGGGATACAGCTGAGGGGGGAAGAGAAAAATAACAAATGCAGCTAGGGGCTTAAAAAAAAATGGTGTTTGAAGCTAATGACAGCGTTCCTGCCTTTATTGCTTTGGGCAGAAACAGGAAGTTAAAAATCTAAGTGGTTCGAGAAAGTCTAACATTTAGCAAACTCATTTGAGGGCCTGCAGTTGGATTATCCTAATTTATTTCATTGTTGTGGGGTTTTTTCTTTTGGGTACTTTTTTGATCTATTTTTAATGGAAGACTAATGTGCATTCCTTTTCCCTCCACTTTTTTTTTTCACAGGGATTTACTGAACAGTAAGACATTTTTCTTTTTTTTAAAAAAAAAAGAAACTTTCTCTTTTTAACTGATTCCTTTATGGAGGCAGAGACAGGACTGAGTAGAAGAAAGTCCCTCTTCACAATCCATTTAATGCCTGCATGGGGTACTGATTCCCAAAGCTTTATTTCACCTCAGTCTTCCAGAAAGGGAGACTATCCTACTGACTTTGAGAAGGTCGTCGTGTGACGCCCTCTCGTCCTTGCCACGGCAGTTCTTACACCAGAATCTTGTCTTGTGCTGAGCTCCTCTGGGGCGCACTGACAATTCTGTGGACCACTGCATCCATATGGCCCGCCTGACACTCAACGCTCTGAAAAACAAATGCACCACACAGTTCTCCAGCCCTGCACCATGTCTGCAGATTGCAGACATGTCATCACTGCATCGCTCCTGTACCCCAGGATGAAGACAGACAGAAACTCTATCTTTCAGGGCAAACGCTGACATTTCTGCATTGTGTAAATAAGCGCAAAGACTGGTTTGGTCATTTTGTGTGCATCTAGAAAGGTCCTGACTATTTCTTTAAATATAGAAAGAGGCCGGGCGCGGTGGCCCATGCCTGTAATCTTAGCTCTTTGGGCGGATGAAGTGGGCAGATACCTGAGGTCATGAGTTCGAGACCAGCCTTGCCAACATGGTAAAACCCTATCTCTACTAAAAATACAAAAAGTTAGCTCAGTGTGGTGGCACATCCCTGCAATCCCAGCTACTCGGGAGATGACTGAGGCAGGAGAATCTCTGGAGCCCAAGAGGCAGAGGCTGCAGTGAGCTGAGATCACGCCACTGCCTTCCAGCCTGGACAACAGAACAAGACTCAGTCTCAAAACAAACAAACAAACAAACAAAAACGAATACAGAAAGAGAAAATAGGTGGAGGGGTCTTGGCATTCTTGGTGATAGAATAAAAGTAAAATTAATTGGAAGAATTTCCTAAACAACCCTCTTATGCAAGAAAGTCCATTAGGTCGTGGTATGTTTCTAGAGCACAGAGCTTCATTTTGAAGCACTGTGCAGCTCAGGGGCTCTTTTGGGGTGCCCGACAAGCTGCGAGGAAGGCAGGACAGGTAATTATCAGCCTGAAGAGACAGATGAGAAAATGAGTGCCTGGGGAGATGAAATGACATGTTCAAGGTCACAAGGGCAGTTAAAGTAACAGCCAGGGGCCGGGTGCGGTGGCCACGCCTGTAATCCCAGCACTTTGGGAGGCCGAGGCGGGTGGATCACGAGGTCAAGAGATCGAGACCATCGTGGTCAACATGGTGAAACCCCGTCTCTACTAAAAATACAAAAAAATAGCTGGGCACGGTGGCGCGTGCCTGTAATCCCAGCTACTCAGGAGGCTGAGGCAGGAGAATTGCCTGAACCCAGGAGGCGGAGGTTGCGGTGGGCCTAGATCGCGCCATTGCACTCCAGCCTGGGTAACGAGCGAAACTCCGTCTCAAAAAAAAAAAAAAAAAAAATGTAACAGCCAGGACTGGCTCCGTGTCCAGTGACTATGAGATGAAGTCCCCGCCATACTCAACCCATATGAATGAAAGACAGCTTCTGTCATCAGGAACACAATCCACATACAAAATGAGCCCTAAAGAAAAAGAATGTTCAGGAACCTGGAAAGCAATGAATGAAACAAGACAAAGGAGGGAAGAGAGAGGGGAACACATGAGGAGAGCCACAGAAAAAAGATGCCAACTTACAAAAAATCCTCAGAAATAAAACCAGGAGTCAGATCAAATGACAATGAAAAGAGAGGAAAAATCATGAGATGAAAAGGCCAGAATATTCTGGCAGAAGTGGCAGGGTATGAAAGGGTAACTAAAGAGATTTTTTAAAAAGTGGTCAAAACAAAACAAACCCCAAAACTTTTTTAGTTACAGCATAGACTTTCGAACCTGAATTTGATCTTTTTGATATGGAGACTTTAGATACACTCAAACTAAGCAAAGGGTGAATTTCACAGTTATGAAGACAGCCTTCTTACTGTAAAGTTTGAGATTATACGTTTAAGAAAATCAACCAAATGACACATAATCAAATTGTTCAACTCAAATCGAGTCTTTGTTCCAAAATATGTCCATCTCTGGACGGCACTCTAAAAAACAGAACCAACCTAAGGACGCCTTGATATTCCATGGAAACTGAAAGAAGAATTGGTGCCGTTATTATTTTTCATTTGTTCTAGATATTCAGGCAAAGCTTTTTGTTTCTTTCTTTTTTTCTTTTTTTTTTTTTTTGTGACAGGGTCTCACTCTGTCACCCAGGGTGGACTGAAGTACTGTGATCTTGGCTCACTGCAGCCCTGATCTCCCGGGCTCTAGCAGTCCCCCTCCCTCAGCCTCACAAGTACCTGGGACTACAGGTGTACACCACCATGCCCGGCTAATGTTCTGTATTTTTTGTAGAGATGGGGTTTCACCATGTTGCTCAGGCTGCTCTTGAACTCCTGGCCTCCAGTGATTTGCCTGCCTTCGCCTCTGAAAGTGCTGGGATTACAGGCATGAGCCACTGTGCCCCGCCATCAGGAAAAGCTTTTTCAATTAGAATCTCCCTCCTGTGTTCTGGGCCCAGATGTATTATCAGGGAAGCAGCTATGTGGCAATGTCAAAGAACCTGTCCACTTTCACTTACAGGGCTGTGCTCACTTACTTTCAGGGGTTAAGGGTCACTGTCACAAACAGCAGTGCAGTCCTAGGAGGTCTCAAGTTGGCTTTCCCAGGATATGGTGACTTGCATTCCCCACATGCTTGAATCTCTGCAAAAGCAATTGGCTGGGTGACCCACCATTTGTTTCAAAAATCCCAATATGATCTTCGGGAAGAAGTCACTAAGTTCGAAGTGCTTTCATAGACGTTTACAAAACTCAAGACCAGAGCTTGATTTGATACAGCCAGACAAGTCAAATATAGACATTATTGTATCTTGACCACAAGTTTTGGTCAGAGAAGATATTCAGGGTATCGTATTGTGATATTTGCTCCTATTACCTGTTTATAATTTGACTCCATTCAACTGACACAACAAACATATCTTGAATACCTTAAAGATAAAATAGTTCCTATCTTCAAGGAGTTCACAGCATGGCAGGTAAAACAGAAAAGAAAACATTCCAATTCAATGTGGTAAAGGCTGAAAGATACAGAAGCTGACAAAGTAGGGGAGAGTTACAATTACGACAGTTAACTTTTATCTGGAAAGGGAGGATGGAAAACATTATCCAGAAGGACGGGATGCATTGTGCTGAGTCTTGAAAGACAAAAATCAATCCAAACTCAAAAACAATCTCATCAAAGGCTCAAACAATACTATAGCAAAAAAAAAAAAAAAAAAAAAAAACCCTGAACACACACACACACACACACACACACACACACACAACTCAGGAGGAATTCTCAGAAATCAACACATCCTTGTTTTTGGTACTTTTGTTTATTTGTTTTTATTCAAATGTCCTTTCCTTGATGAGTTTCTAAAAGATCTGGCGAAGGACCTGAAAACGAACCCTTTACAACAGAAAATCGGGCAATGGAGGCCTTGGGTAGCAGGAATGACGGTTCCCTGTGGCTGGCGCTTCACCTCAGCGACCACATACCACACTTTCAGAAGCTATGCTCTTTTGGGACATCAGGGAGCCATTTAGTCCACCAAGCAGTTATGTGTGGTGAGAAAAAATTTCCCTTCAAATTGTGGGATCCAGAAGGAGCTGCAGGAAGCTTAATGGTCTTGGCAGGGCTGCCTTTAACTGCTGGTTCCATCCCCACAAGCGCACACCCTGCTCCTTTTCCAGTGTACTGCACTCTTCTGGATTTTGCCAGCTGCATCCACGGCACTGATGGGGCCACACGAGTGGAGCCATCGCCCTCTATTTTGTTTGTTTCCCAGGATCGATCAATGGTGATGTGTCAGAAACTGCAAGAGCACGGCTGTTCTGATAAAGCTCGGTAACCATATGGCTTAGAAGATCTGACAACTCGGCTGCACTGCAAGTTCATGCGCCTGGGTCCTCCCTGCTTCTCCCTCTAGGAGTTCTCCAGGTCTGGGCAGGTGATCTGGCCTGGCGGAGGGCACTTGCAGTGGCAGATGAACATGCAGTGAATAAGTGTTATCTTGAGTGCCAAAGAGATCAGGGCTTAGATCCTGCATTGCTTTTTACTTGTTTAGTGTATATTATTTTTCTCATCCAGGAAGTGGGCACAATAATGCCTACCTCCCAGGATCTTATTGAAGATTAAAGAGAAAAAGGAAGAGGTTATTTGTAAAGTGCAAACTGAAATGTACATCATATAGAAAGCACTCAAATAGCAACTATTATTTAAGAACCTACCACGTGTTGCCACCTCGATTCATTATCTAGCTAAACCTTTAGATGAATTTGAAATAGTGGCTGTCATTGCCCTTATTTAATGAAATAGGAAGAAGAAGCAGGAGAGATGAGGAAACATCAAGGCAGAAAGGCAGTTTTTTTTTTTTCTTGTCTTTTTTTGAGACAGAGTCTTACTCTTGTTGCCTGGGCTGGAGTGCAATGGTGCGATGTCAGTTCACTGCAACCTCAGTCTCCCAGGTTCAAGTGATTCTCCTGCCTCAGCCTCCTCAGTAGCTGGGATTACAGGCACCCACCACCATGCCCAGCTAATTTTTTGTACTTTTAGTAGACACAGGGGGTTTCACTATATTGGCCTGGCTTGTCTCAAACTCCTGACCTCAGGCCCACCTTGACTTCCCAAAGTGCTGGGATTACAGGCGTGAGACAGGCAGGCTTTAATCCAAAGTTGATCTGATGCAAATCTCAGACTGCTCTATTATACACTTGCAAATAAATATCTTATATCTTTGAGAGAGAGGAGGGGATGGGCAGGCAGAAAAGAGGCAAAGAGTATCTCCTTCTAAAGAGCTGTCTTTGACCTGGGACCTCAGCCACAGGATTTGGAATTCCTCCCTTCCGGGAAACCAGAGAGAAGCACATGAACAGATTTCTCAGTTTCTAGCTCATGTTTGCCTGCACAATGATGTCTCAAAATACTTCCCCACTACGTCTTGTGATGACCATCAAGTTCAATTAGTTCAAGATCCTCCTGAGTGTTCACTCCATTCCATTTTCTCTTCTCATGCCACATGTATGAAAAGCTTGTCTCAGACTCTCTGAGATGAAGCTACATTTAAAATGTAACCCTTTCCTCGTCTGAAATAATGTATTTTGGTGGAATTAATAAAAATTCCTTCCTTTTCCCTCCTCTCACTGCCCAGAAAGCAGCAGGGGTCAATTTTTCTTCTATCTTCTTCTTCTTATTATTATTATTATTTGGGGCAATAGACTTGTTTTCAAACTGCGGTCATACATTTTTACAGTGTGTCCCCAAACTGCTCCCGAGAATGTAAAACAGTAACGGGAGGGGTAGGCTGTGCTGGAGGTTCTTGACTTTTCAGTCAGCCTAATGACTTTTAACCCCTTACAACTCAAGAAAAATTATTCAAGATGAGCTGGCAGTGTGGGAAACAGATAGAAATATTTAAGAACCCTAATACTTTAAAGGGAATTGACTACCGCCAAATAGTTCAACTACGTTAAGAACACACAAAGAAGCACGCACTTTGCTTCTCCATACAAATCACATCCAAGCTACTAGAAAAGGAGGGAGCTTCCGTATTAGAATCACACTCATACCTAATTTGAATGTGGACACACTAAAGAGTAATTATCCATCAGTGGCTAGACGGGGAGAGGCAGAGAGAGGGAAAGAAATCCCGTCAATACTGCCATCCGCTTTATTTCCCAATGACCCACATTCATCTACATTTTCCTATGGAATACAGTGCAATGTTCATAGTAATAAATAAAACCAAAGAACTTAATCAGTGCCGTAATTAAATTAAGGCCTAAATAAGTGGGCAAAAGGAATCACCATGATTAAAAAAAAAATAGTAGTGAAAGCGCCATCCTTAACTTATATGAAGTAATTTTTTTAATTTGGTTACAATATCTCTTCTTTTTAAAAAAAAAAAAAAATCATTTCACTGTAAGGGGATTAATTGCCTTTTCAAACTCGGAAAGAAAATCTGACAATTTCTTCCTTCCTGTGAGTAGGGGGGATGCAAATACAATGTACCGCAGGAATAACAAATGCTCTATTTTCTGAGCATTCTCCCATGATTTATGAAAGGTGTACCTCACTGTGGGAAGATAATGCCATTTGAAATGGTCCATTTCATAAATCTATCCTCGTCGTCCCCAGCTTCATACAGGACTACGATGAACTCCTGAATCCAATAATGTTTTCATCCTCTATTGACAAAAAAAAAAAAAAAAAGAAAGAAAGAAAGAAAAGAAAAGGATTTCGTTTGGAGGAAGGTAATGATGCGCTTTTGAGGAGTGCCGGCTAACGCTCTGTCTCCAGGGCTTTCTTTGGCAATGGTCACGGCGCTTCCAAGGCGGGGAAACTTAGATAAACAAAATGAAGAAATAATCAACATGCGCGACATCCCTAATGTCCTTTTACTGCTAGTGGCATTAATTATAGCACAGGCCCAATCCTCCAAGCGACCACAGAACCAAATGTTTTGCTGCAACAAGCTCTCCACCACATGATAGATTTATCCTTTGCAACTGGGATATTTCTTATTCATTCATGCACCAGTTCAGTCTATCTGCTTGTTTATCTAACTGCAAGAATGCTTCTAGAAGAGGATTCTGTGCATGATGTGAGGCAATCTGGGACCAATCATAAACTTCAGTGAAATTCATGGTTGTGAGTCTTTCGGGTCATAACAAGGGAGAAGTGATATATACATCCCAGTACCATGCAGGCTCCAGAAGACCCTTATGAAATATGAGTGGGGGGCAGAAGAAACTTTCTTGGGATCCAAGGAAATGGACAGCATAGACATGAAAACTGACTACAAATACATGACTGATACAACTTCTTAGAATGAAGCTGTACGTTATACTGGGATCAACCTCTTGTCTTGAAAGACCCTAAGGACCAGGGTAAGGGGACAATAAAATAACAAACAGGGCCTTGGTGTCATGAATACTGAAAAGGGAAAAAACATAAACCCGCTGGGTAAGATATGCTTTGTGCTCATTAATAAGGAAAAAAAAGTTAACGTGAAAAAAGAAAGAAAAACATACATGCATATACACGATTAGGGGTATTTTAACCTCAGTGAAGATCAGTGCATTTGAGAAAACCCACATACCCCCACTCAGAAACTAATGGATTAAGAAGCAGATGGAGCACGGGATATGGATGGAAATGATGTAAAAAGTGAATTCGCAAGAACTCCGAACACTAGATATCCCTCCTTATTCTGGAATTTGCATATTTTGACTTGTATTTAAAAAGCAATTTCAAGGTCAGCTTCAGTAGAGAAACACTGAGCTCAGATGGGAAGTAACCCCATTAAAAGTCTACCAGTGTTTTGCATATTTATTTTTCTTCTATAGTGAGCAATGACGACTCATAAATCAAAACATCAGGGTAAACAAATACCACAGAGGTTATTTCATACAAAATATATACTCCTTATTCTATCTATTTATACACACAAACATTTCTATTACTCGAATTTATAACGTGTGTAATACATGCATTCATGCTTTAAGAATCTGCATACATTTGCATAAGATAGAAAAAATATATTATTGTCCCAAGTCTTCGAAGACCACGGCCCAAATAAAATGATGACCACCTCAAATGCATTTTTGTATAATGAGATGAAAGTAATGTTTATTTTTAAAAGCTTTAGGCCTGTGGTTTTTTTAAAATATAAACATTTAAAATTTCCAGTTATGTAGACTTTTTGGTCTAACCATGAATATCCTACTTGGGTGGGGGCAGCTGAACTGGGTAACCTTGGGCTTTGAACTTGAGCAAAAGCATGCACAAATGTCAAAAACAACATCCACACGTCTATGCCAAAAAGATTACCAGACTTATGTCACCTTGATGAAGGATGAGGAAAGGGAGGCAGGGTAAAAGGGGAAGTGGAATTTGGAGGATAGAAGTTATCATTAAAAGAGGATGGGTTACCCAGAAATGGGGATTTTCCCAGTAGACTTGGGTACCTACAAAGCCCAAACACTTTTGTGTTTCAGGGAACTCCCTTTTGATAATTTTTAATAATTTGATATTTGATCACTGAATAATCTGACAATCTGATAAAATGGCATTCTAAGCCATTTCAGTAGCCATCTACAAAAAGCGGCCCTCTTTATTTGCCAGCTTTGCCAAAAATAAAACCCCTGCTCTATTCATTAGACTAGCCTTGAAACAACTTTTGGCCTTTTCTCAAAAAACTAAGCCCACCCTCAAAGGATACATATTTGCCACTGGTGAGCTGATGCCAGAAAAGAACCAAGCATCAAGAGTAATGCACAAAAAGAAAATTCTAAAAAGCTTCCCAGCAATTGTAGAGTCATCGGGCATCACCCATGAGGGATATACATTACTGAGGATGGCACACACGCCAACCAGGCAGCAGCCTCTCAAGACCAGGCACTGACTTTGATCCATCTTTAAAGCGCAACACCCCATTCTGCGTCTAGCAGACAGAAGATACTCCATGATCACATGTTGATGATTACATAAACTGTTCTGGGAGGCATTTGTAATAGCAGCATGGACATGACTTTGAGCTCAAGTCAATGGGCAGCAAATCCGGCGGGGTCGCTGTCCTGTCTAAAACTCTCCAGCGGCTGCCCCCTGCACTTAGAAATTCCATTTCTTTTTAAAACCTTGGGTTGAAAGGCTGCAAAACCTCTCCTTCCACATCAGATTTCAATCTAAACCGTGTCATTCCACTTCATATTCTACCTTTCTGTTTTTCAGTTGTGCTAAGCCAGCATTCCCCCTGCCCAGGCCTCCTACTCTCCAGTACCCATGTGGCTGGCCCTGGTAATTCAGGCTTCAGATTCCTTAAAGACTTTCCTGACCCCTAATACAAATTAGGCTCCTCTCATCGCCAGCCCCTCTCTCTCACTTTATGTGTTATAATGGGCCATACCTCACTTCTGTCTTGTATCTTGCTCACTCATTCATTCGCTGACCGTACAGCTGCACCAGAACAAAGACACTTCATCTCCCTTCATTGCCATTTCCCCAACAGTTAGTATATAGTGAGTGCACAATAAATCCCCGTGGAATAAATGAACAAATGAATGAATAAACTAAAATGCCCAGAGGTGACTTTTAATATTTGCTGTATTTAAGAAAAGCCCGTGTAATCCAAGCACTTTAGGAGGCTGAGGCAGGCGGATCACAAGGTCAGGAGTTCGAGACCAGCCTGCCAATGTGATGAAACCCCGTCTCTACTAAAAATACAAAAATTGGCCAGGCATGGTGGCAGGCACCTGTAATCCCATCTACTTAGGAGGCTGAGGCAGGAGAATCACTTGAACCTGGGAGGCAGAGGTTGCAGTGAGCTCAGATCGTGCCACTACACTCCAGCCTGGGTGACAAAGCAAGACTCCATCTCAAAAAAAAAAAAAAAAAAGAAAGAAAGAAAGAAAAGCTCACTGTTGCCAATTTCTAATACTGAAGGGACAGGGGAGCTCAAACAGGCCCACTGAGACTGCTGCTGGAGACAGAAAACTTATGAAACAGAGCCCTTGCCTTTGAGGGTTTCACCGTCTCACACAATGGTCCTCAAGTTCTCTGTGTCTGGGCCTTTGCACTTGATAAATATCACCATCTAAGAAACACCGTCAGTGGTATACACAGGTTCCAATTTGGAGGCCATGCTCTGAAGGACGGTCCACACCATCACTGGGAAATGTCGAGTCTGGGCAACACTGATCTACTTCCTGCCTTTCCCCATCTCACCTCTAGTTCAAGTGTGTGGAAATCCTGCCTTTATATATTTCACGCGCCTCTCAAAACAGCCATCCTGTGTCCATCCAGAGGCTAGGAAGGTCCTGACACTCAGTGCCAGATGCAAGGACATGAGAAATAAAATCACAGGGTCTGAGTGGGGATCTCAGCCCTGCTGCTGGCTGTCCAGACTTGGGAAAGTGACCTGTCTTCCCATAGACGGTGAGAACAGCAATACCTTAGGCAGGGACTTTGAGAATTAAGTCAGATGAGGATTAAGGAAGCACTGAACACAGAGCTTGGCACATTAAAAAGCTCTATAGCCAGGCACGAGGGCACACACTTACAATCCCAGCACTTTGGGAAGCCGAGGTAGGTGGACTGCTTGAGCTCAGGAGTTCCAGACAAGTCTGGCCAACATGGTGAAACCCTGTCTACTAAAAATACGAAACTTAGCCAGGCATGGTGGCGTGTGCCTGTAGTCCCAGCTACTCAGGAGGCTGAGGCAGGAGAATCACTTGAACCCAGGAAGTGGAGGACGCAGGGAGCCGAGATTGTGCCACTACACCCCAGCATGGGTGACAAAGTGAGACCCCGTCTATAAGTACATAAGCAAACAAACAAATAAATAAAGCTCTATAGCTGGGCATGGTGGCAGACGTCTATAATCCCAGCACTTTGGGAGGCCAAGCCAAGCAGATTACTTAAACTCAGGAGTTTGAGACCATCCTGGGCAACACGGCGGAACACCATTGCTATTTAAAAAAAATAATCAAAAATAAAGCTTAAAAATAAATACAAAGTTCTCTAAAGGTATGTTTAGCACCCCCATAATTTACATAACCATAGAAAACATATACTCAAAGAAAAAGGATCTTTTTGTTAATGTGTAATCCCTTACGCCTGTATCAAATTAGCATAATTAAAATGGAGGTGTACTGGAGAATCAGGGTAAAAAGTTGCTTGTATTATTCGGGCCACTTTTGAGTAAATTTGAAATACTATTAAAAGTTGAAAGTTTTCTCTTCTGCTCTGCTCCCCTCTCCAAAAACCCATATGTATGTTCCTCTCGATGGAAATTTGATACATCGACATTTTTTAAAATCTAGGAATTGGAATGACTGATGAGAAGGAATTATTGAGAAGCTATATTTTGAAGTTCCTGTAGTTTAAACCTGTATTTCCACTTAATTTTCCAGGACCAGGTTTAGTACATATTGTACCAAACAATATATGACCGTATTCCAAAATCCAAACGGATTACTAATGGATTAATATGCTTTAAAAAGCATCTTTAGAAGATTTAACCATGAAAAACTCCCTGCTTCTCTTGGCTTCCATTTAGCATGTGACACCCTGTAATGCTTCAAGTTAAAGAGTTACAGAAGCCTGGAATTTTATATGAGCCTGACAGTGATGGATTAAAACCATACTCTAGACATACTTCAAACAGTAGCACTGACTTTTTTTTTTTTTTACTTAACTCATAGTTGATCCACTGGAGCCATTTTCCGGAAACTGTGATTGCTGAGCTGTTGTCAGAACTCTCTCCTTACCTAGGGTAAGTTGGTCTCAAAACCAAGAGGAAAAAGTCCAATCAAGACATGTTCCAAAACCTATCCAGCCTGTGGACCTTGTCCAAGGTGTACCCGCCAGAAATTTGAGACGTCCTGGAATTCTGAAATCCTTACCAGAAAGCAGGTTAACATTCATGACTGGCATGGGTTTTAATAAGTTGCCTTAGCCGCTTGCTAGCAAGCACTTAGGAATCTATTTATTCAGGGAGTAGCTAAGCCTGCAGAGAAAAGAGCTCTAGAGAGTAAGAAGTCTTACCCATCCTGGGGAGATCATGCAAAGCTTGGGTGGGTTTGGGGGTCTTCAAAAGATTCAGTCATTCCAGATAAGTCCAGGGAAAACTCGCTTGGGATGCAGCCCCCTTAAGCCCTATCCAAGAGGTTGAAGGGTCACATCAAAAGTACAGAGGGCACACACAGCAAATACCAAAAGTCAACCAACCATTCAAGTCACTGCCTTCGCCTGCTGCATCTTCTAATCTTGTCTTCTCTATTTCTGTCTGGACCACCATTCTCTGGTTCCCAGACCAGAAGTCATCATTACCTCCTTCTCTTTCCTTTCTATCATAACCGATCAGTTACCCTCCCAATTTACAGCCAGTCTGCACTCTCCATTCATTCCTGCTCTCCAAACCCACTCTGTCGGCAGAGCTCAGCATCCAGCAACTACAATCCCATCATACCCTCCTAGCTGGTTTCTTGAACGCTTATTTTTTTTGGAGAAAGGGTCTTACTCTCTCACCCAGGATGGAGTGCAGTAGTGTAATGTCAGCTGATCACAGCCTCTACCACCTGAGTTGAAGTGATTCTTCCATCTCAGCCTCCCGAGTAGCTGGGACCAAAGGCAGGTGCCACCATACCCCGCTAATGTTTGTATTCTTTGTAGAGATGTGGGTTTCACCATGTTGCCCAGGCTGGTCTCAAACTCCTGGGATCAAGTGATCCACCTGCCTTGGCCTCCCAAAGTGCTGGGATTATAGGCGTGAGCCATCGCACCCAGCCTCCTTCTTCTTTCTTGCCATCTGCTCTCTATATACCTGCATTTAAATCTCTCAGAAACACACTCGTTATCATGTCATTGTCCTATTAAATCTGCTGTGGCCCCCCTGTAAAATAAATAAAGTTTAAATGCTAGGTTGTGGCACTGAAGATTCCCACAAAGCTCCCATGTTAACAAGGACTGCATGGTGGTGGGTCACGGGGCAAGAGGATAGAGTAAAAACAGATGCTGCCTTCTAATCATGGTATCTATAGGTTTCATAGTTTGACAAGTTATGTTTCTTTCATTTTTTTTCAAATGGGGTCTCGCACTGTTGCCCAGGCTGCAGTGCAGTGGTGTGATCACGGCTCACTGCAGCTTTGACCTCCTGGGTTCAAACAATCCTCCTGCTTTAGCCTGCCAAGTAGTTAGGACTACAGGGGTAGTTGTACGCACCACCATGCCTGGCTAAGTTTCCTTAAATTTTTTTTGAGAGACAGTGTCTCTGTGTGTTGCCTAGGCTAGCCCCAAACTCCTGGCCTCAAATAATCCTCCCACCTTGGCCTCCCAAAGCACTGGGATTACAGGTGTGAGCCACCTCACCCAGCTGTCGTTAGGTTTTGATATGGTTTGGCTGTGTCCCCACCCAAATCTCATCTTGAATTGTAACTTGTAACTCCCACAATTCCCACGTGTCCTGGAGGAAGCTGATGGAAGGTAACTGAATTATGACTGAGGGTCTTTCCTGTGCTGTTCTCCTGACAGAGAATAAGTCTCATAAGTTCTGATGGTTTTAAAAATCAGGAGTTTCCCCACACAAGCTCTCTTCTCTTGTCTGCCCCTATAATTGTGAGGCCTCCCCAGACACATGGTACTGTAAGTCCAACAAACTTCTTTCTTTGTAAATTGCCCAGTCCTTTGGTATGTCTTATCAGCAGTGTGAATTGAGCCTATATGTTTTAAAAGGGGCAGCTCACCCTGCCTCCTCTGACCCATCCTAACCTAACCTATTCCACCACCTTGGTCTTCAGAACCATTCTGTCAACATCTCGACTTGTTTCCTGTTTCTCGAGATGGAGCCCTGCTCTATCATCCACACCAGAGTACAGTGGCTCAATCTTGACTGACTGCAACCTCAGCTTCCTGGATTCAAGCGATTCTCCTGCCTCAGCCTCCTGAGTAGCTGATACTACAAGCATGCACCACCACGCCCAGCTAATTTTTGTACTTTTAGTAGAGACCGGGTTTGCCCTGTCGGTCAGGCTGGTCTTGAACTCCTGACTTCAGGTGATCCGCCCGCCTCAGGCCTCCCAAAGTGCTGGGATTATAGGAGTAAGCAACCATACCCAGCCAACACTTCACCTTTTAAAAAAGTGTTCGAAGAGTCTCTTATAGGAGACGATGCTCAGGGGAAGCAATTGATGCTTTTGATTTGCAAGCCTTGCTCCCCCGAACCAGCCTTCTGTCTCAAAGGAACTCTTATCTGAGAGTCTTGGTGAGTTTAATTCCCAAGGTATGGACAGGATGTGGTCTGCTGTTTCGACACTGATGTTTCAACCAGAGGGCAGGCGGCAGGGTTCGACCTGGACTGTGTTCCCCTGCTAAGTGATTTTACGGAACTGAATCTGTCCTCCAGATAAGGGGGCTGGGCCACATGATCTCCAAATGCCTCCTTGCTCTTCACCTTGTCTGTTTGGTCTCCAGGAGGGGCTTGAGACCAGCCTGAGTCACCTCTCTTCTGGGAAGGTCCCTCCCTACCACTTCCCAGGCCCTGAACAATGGGCCAGCTCTCTGTGATGTGGATACAGACTGTTTTAACTCCACCGGGTCCTTCCAAGGGGGGAGTTCACCCCAGAGGCCGCAGCTGCAGGCTTCTCTTTCAGGGAGGTCAGCAATTCCAGCACTTGGTCGGCACCTCTTGAAAACGGTGCCAGGAACATTTCGAGGACAGCATTTTCCTTGGCAGGTGTGCCTGCCGGCAGGGCCCACTTCAAGGTTTGCAAGAGCAGGAAAAGGACATCTGGGATCTATCTGTGGCTGTCGGTGTGCACATTTTGAGGGGCAAAGTAAAAAAGAACTGTCTGACACAGCATGTTCTTATCCAGACATAGGCTGTCTACACGAAGAAAAACACCAGAGTGGAAAAACGGTCCGAGGGGCACCTGGAATTGACTCAAGGGCTGCTTTAGGTCGCTGCTTTAGGTCACTGCTTGGTCAGTATAAGAAGTGCCTCTCTGCTTGCAGACACAACCAGATACTTCCACCCCTTCTGAAGAATTTGATATAACACTTTATGAGCAGCTTAGAAAAAGGGCTACCCCTCTAAGTTCCAAGAACTGGGAGTCAAAGCCCTGAGACACATCAGCAATTCAACTGGTGTATTAGTTTGTTCTCATGCTGCCAATAAAGACATACCTGAGACTGGGTAATTTATGAAAGAAAGAGGTTTAATTGACTCGCAATTCCACATAGCTGGAGAGGTCTCACAATCATGGCAGAAGGCAAATGAGGAGCAAAGTCATGTCTTACATGGCGGCAGGCAAGAGAGCACGTGCAGGGGAACTGCCCATTATAAAACCATCAGCTCTCATGAGACTTATTCACTATCATGAGAACAGCCAGGGAAAGCCCCACCCCCATGATTCAATTACCTCCCACCATTCAAATCTCTCCCATGACATGTGGGGATTATGGGAACTACAGTTCAAGATGAGACTTGGGCGGGGGACACAGCCAAACCATATCGAGTGGGTACTGCCAACCTGGAATTGCCTTCAAACTTCTGAAGTGTATTGTCCTCTGTGAATAGTTGGAAAAAACAAAACACTTGTCTCTCTGTATTCCAGGCAGACCTAGATGATCCCATGACTGCATGTTCTGCACTATTTTATACCTAATTACTTTTATATGTGCCTCCTTGATTAGACTGTAGGTTTCTCAAGGTCAAGGATCATGTACTTATTGGCTTTGTATTCTCACCTTTGTCCTCCAAGCAGATACCCAGCAATCTTTGTTGAGCTGAACAGCCCCAGCCCAGCAAAATCTGCTATCTGTGCAGAGTTGTGTATTTCATTTCTAGCTCAAACTTTTATGTGCTGAGGATTTTCCACTTTCCCTCCATCACTCTTCCATCCTGTTCATTACCTCAGCATGGTAGATACCCTCTCAGCCTTTCAGTCTCGAAGAGAAGACCTTTCCTGACTGCTGTTCACATTGGGAGATTCTCCTACTGTTCCAAGACCATGCTGACCTGGGCTCCCACGTCCCTCCCAACACAGCATCTACAGGGTCTGGTCAGTTTTCCTATTCTTGAGGATAAGAACTATCTGTGGATGTTCAGAGCTGTTATTGTAAGCTCTTTAAGGACAATGATAGGACCTTTTTTTTTTCACTAAAATCTATTACATTCTTATTTACCATGTGCTGGTCACTATGCAAAACATTTCATGTGTATTTCTCATGTGATACATTAATTGTAGGACATAGATGTTGCTATCTCCATTTGATGGATGTGGAAACTGAGGCTGTGAGTGACATGTCCAGGTTCTTAAGGGTTCTTAAGTTAGTCATAGGGCCTGGAAATGAACCCAAAAGGAATTGAGCACAAAGTCCACGCTACATTTAACTGCCATTCTGCTTGTCTTTGTCACTGCAGTGCCTTGCACAGTGACTGACCTATGAAAAGTGGGTATTTAGTAAATATTTGGGGTGGATACATCATGGCTGCCACAGAAGCTCTCAAGGACTTTTCACTGAGTCCTTCTCCTTCACTTTACTCACTCATTTTTTCATTCTGCTCTTTGTCTTTGATAAATCTACTCAATAGGATTAACTGCAATTAACAGGAAACCCTTCAAACTGAGTGAAGTTTGTTTAAAAAAAAAAAAAAGGTCTTGGTCAGGTACAGTGGCTCATGCCTGTGATTTCAGCACTTTGGGAGACTGAGGCTGGTGGATCACTTGAGGCCAGGAGTTCAAGATCAGCCTGGACAACATGGTGAAACCCTGTTTTTACAAAATAAAAATAAAAAAATTAGCTGGGCGTGGTGGTACACGCCTATAGTACCAGCTACTCAGGAGGCTAAGTGTGAGCATCGCTTGAGCCTAGGAAATCGAGGCTGCAGCGAGCCATGATTGCGCCACTGCACTCCAGGCTGTGTGCGGAGGAGACCCTGTCTCAAAAGAAAAAAGTCCTGAAATAATCCACCCCAGGCTCTGGGGCATGGTGTATTTTAGGACCCAGGTTCCTCCCATCTCCATTCACAGCATTGCTTCTCTGCCAATTCCTACATCCCAGCCAGCAGGAAGGGAAGGAGGAGTGTGATGAAGGCAAGAAGCCACGCTTCCTCTAAGGACACACTCCAGAAGTCCATGTGGGACCCCCCTGCCACCCCATTGGCTAGAACTGGGTCATATGGTCACAGGGTCACAGAGAGCTACAAGGGAAATCAGGACAGGGAATTTTTATCCTGAACCACTGTGTACCTCTTGGAAAATTCTGTTTCTAAGAAAGAAGGATGGGCTAGATACTGGGATAAAAGGCAAGGGTCCTTGCACAGCCACATTTCCTGAAACCCAGTCTTTCTTGGGTTATGACACTGCCCGGAGTCAGATTCTGGTCACCTTGGACTGACCCTCTGCAACCTCAGCTTTCCATTTGCTTTTCAAAGCTGCCTTCCTAAATGCTCTTCCTGAGCTCTTTCTTGAGCTGGCGCAGCATGCAGTCCATGCGGGTCTTCAGTCCCCACCCCAACCCCAGAAATAGAAACAGAGGCTGGCAATCTTATCCTGCTCTCCTTCTCCACCAGGCTCAGTGAATATTTGGAGAAGATAATGACGGAAGGTATGGCCATCTCACTCAGTCCCAGATCCCACTCGGATACAGTGCCAGTATTTTTTTCCCTCTCCTTAGCATTGGAAATAGATTTTTAAGCAGTGTTATATAGCAGTTCCTCTTCAAAATCCATCTTTCCTATTCTTTAGTAATGTCTTTATAAATCACTGTTATAAAAATAAGGCAAGCAGAAGGAAAAATATGCAGTACCTAGAAACTGAAAATTCAAGTATTTGCCTTTTATTGGACACTTGAGGCTCTTAAAAAAGAGAACTGCTAGAAAACTTAAATACAAAAAAATCACTGAATGATAACATAAAAGCCCAACAGAACTGAAGAGTTTATGAAAATAATTTGAGTATTTACACTTCAATTTACGGTCTGAAAATCACCCCCAAACCATGTTCTTATTCTTAAATGGATTTCTTGAGAGAGCGTTAAATACGTTTTGATTATTTTGACATGATGTCTACTTGGATGTTCTGTGCAATGATTTGAAGGCAAAGAGGAAATTCTTTAAAAATCTAATGTAAGTATATGTGAACGTATATTATATATACAGAAATGTACATTTATATGCATGCATACATGTAAAGTTTAACAAACGTCTCAACTTAAAGGGGCACTTCTGGTTGTTGTTATTGTTAGGGAAAAATATTGTAAATTTAACTCGAATGAAGCCTAGGGCCAAAACACATTGTAATTCTCTTGACAGAGAAGCTTGGGTTCAAGTTCATATCTTTTCATTTTCTAAAACTGAGGCTTGCATGATCACGGAAACTGTGTTTTATACACAACATTACAGGAACGCAGCAATGCGGGTCCATAAAAGTGTTGATGAAAGACAGCCAAATATACCAAGTGATCACATTTTCTTTCCTATTATTTTTTTTTCCAGTAAGTCAAAGAAACCCCTTCGCAGAGTTTCTTACATTTCATCTATTTAGGAAGTGTATTTACAACTATTTTAACAGGCCCCCAAAGCATCGAATATCTGTAACGAAAAATCAGTATTCACTTCAGAAGGGGAAAACATATTCACAACAAGAAAACTGGTAGGGAAAGCATAGTTCCAAACACTTTATTATTAAACTCATGGGTTTAATGAAAACCAAACATAGAGAATACATTATGTAAATACATACGGACAAAGGGCTTTTGAAGTCCAGGCGAGCACAGTGTCCAGGATCTGGAACTATGTTTTTTTTTTGTTGTTTATGCATTCTAGCAAGACTTCATATCACACACACACACACACACACACACACACACACACGCCAAAAAAAAAAAAAAAAACCCTGAGATTGTTTATATAGTTTTAAGCACAAATCTCTGCAAACTTAAGCAGAAAGGATGGCTAGGAATATGTAAGTGTCTGGGCAAAAGAATAATTCATTGAACTTCAGAGTTAGAAACAAAAATAAACAGTAAGAGAAATCCCTACTTAATCTGCCTTCCAAAGAAAGACATTTATTCAAGGATACACAGGCAAATTCGCCCACACTGGAGCACTGAAACGAAACTAAAAATCAGAAACAAAAGATGCAACCCTGGGCACCAAGGAAGCTCAATAAATAAGTGCTTGATTAAGTCTGATAATTATGCCTTAATTACCTTCCTTCTCTCCAATTTAGATTTAAAGGAAAACACAACTGCAAATAGTTATGTGAACTACATAGAGCGGTAGCACTAGTATCTATGCAAATTTACAATCAAATGACTCACATCCATTTATCAGGTATCTGTTGAGTGTCTACCTGAAGTCTGGCTCTGGGCTCCCTGCTGAGGTAGGGGGATGAAAAGAGAACTTGTACCCCCAGAGAATTTACAGACAGACACGTAGACAGACACACGTGGTAATAATAGAAGTAAGAACATGTACTGATGGTCTGCTGTGTGCCAAACGTTAGTATCTGTTATCCCAGATAATCCTTGAAGCGACCCACTAAGTGTATCTTATGATTATTATCTGTTTCACACCAAAACTCAAGGAAATTAACTGACTTGCCCAAGGTCACCAGGATAAAAAGTGGACCAAAAGCAGACTCTGCTGGAGGCTGGTGTTATGCTCTTTCCACAAAGCTCAAACACAGTGGATAAGTAACAACCAGCCAGGCACTGAAAATCCTACCCACGAGTACCACACACCTCATTCCCTCCTCAAAACAAGGTTCATTTTATACAGCAGGAAACCGAGGGAAAGCATCACAGTGACTTTCTCAAGGTCAAGACTGGCACCCGGGCAGGGCAGGGTGGTTTATGCCTGTAATTCTGCCCGTTAAGTGGCTGAGACGGGTGGATGCCTTGAGCTCAGTTTAAAACCAGCCTGGGAAACATGGCAAAACTCCATCTCTACACAAAATACAAAAAATAGCCAGGTGTCATGGCCTGTACCTGTGCTACCCAGTTATTTAGGAGGCTGAGGCGGAAGGATCACTTGAGCCCAGGAAGCAGAGGCTGCAGTGAGCCTTCATTGCACCAGTGTATTTCAGCCTGGGTGACAGAGTGAGACCCTGTCTCAAAAAATAAAAAAAAAGAAAAGAAAAGAAAAATTGGCACTCAGCTCTCTTGATATCCAGACCCAAGTTCTTTCCAGGAAATGCAGAAAGACCTTTCTTCATCAAGTATTTCAAACACAAACAACGTTCTCAACAACACCTTAACAACTAATAATGGCCATACCAACGTATGCTGCTGGAAGATCAGCTCTTGATGAATGAATGAACCAACAAACCACTCCCTCATCACAGACCATCAGCAAGGAAGACTATGTCAGCTTTCTGCAAAATGAATGAAAACAAGTTTCTAAATGGCCACGACTTCATTGCGGGGCTCTTCCTCAAAGACAAAGGTTGAGAAACCATAGACACAGAACTCAGAAACCATAGACACAACTCAGAACTTCAGAAACCAAGAGAAATTGTAGACAGTTACATTCAAATTGTAAATTGCATGGGTCAAGCTTTATTTGCTTAGGATCCTTTTTTTTTCTTTTTTGAGATACGGTCTCGCTGTCACACAGGCTGAAATGCAGTGGCATGATCATAGCTCACTGAAACCTCGACCTCTTGAGCTCAGGAGATCCCCCAACTTTAGCTTCCCAGGTACCTGAAATCACAGGTGGACACAACCATAACTGGCTAAATTTCTTTTTTTTTCTTTCTTTTTTTTTTTTTTTGAGAGATGGGGTTTAGCCGTGTTACCCAGGCTGGTCTCCAACTCCTGGGCTCAAAGGATCATCCGTCTTGGATCCATTCATTCCCAGAGTGCTGTATTTCCTTAGGATTCTACAATGTGCTATAAACCTCTGTCAAGAGCAGCAGTCTCTCCTTGCCCCAGTAATCGATCATAGATTGTACAATCTACAGTTAGCTCTCCCCACAACCCTTCCCTTCTCCCTGCCTTCTTGGTTCACGTTCTTTCTGCCCAATCACATTTGTGGTCTGAAACAGTCCAGTATTTCACCTGCATTGTGAAGGTAGGCAAGGGTGTGATCGCATGAATAACCCAGAAACAACCAAACCCTGGTAGGCTAGAACTAGGGCCTGAGCCAGGCTCTCTTCCTCTGAGCACTGCTTTCTTGTTAGCCAAAGCACTGCCCTGCAAAGGCAAACGGTATCTTCACCCTCGGAGGGAAATAAAATATAAGCAACGCTCTGGAAGGTGGAGACTTCCCTTCTCAAATCTTGGCAAAAGATAACGTGCAAAAACCTGGTTCTCGTTGAGGAAAAGAGTTCTTTACGGTTTGATGAAGCAGAAATATGTTTAAAAATGTGCGTCTCCTCCCTGTAATATTATCCCTTCTGTTTTACAGCAATGCTTCCCTAGTGGAAACAAGCAGAAAACAACACACATAAGCGAGTTCCTGGTTAAGATGCTGGCAACTTAAAGCAGGACATGTCTGAAATGGGAGGGCGTTGTTTAACGCCAAGGAAGGCAATTATTCCATGGAACTTCACGGACATATTTTGCCCGGGAGCTGTCCTTTCAAACAATAACTGAGAAGGGTGGATCTCACTTTGTTGCCATTTTAGAACTTTGTGTTTGTAATCTGAGCAGTTGAGGGGTTATTTTCCTCAATCCCAGTATGCTGCCACCCAGTGGCAGCAATGGTCAGCCTTGGTCACGTGGCCCATACAAGGCTTAGCCAATGAGCATGTTTTCTTTTGTTTTTGAGTCAGGGTTATACTTTGGCATGCAGGCTGGAGTGGAGTCGTAACATCATTGCTTACTGCAGCCTCAACCTCCCAGGCTCAAGCAATCCTCCCACCTCAGCCTCCCCAGTAACTGGAACTATAGGCGTACACCACCATGCCTGGATAACTTTTGTATTTTTTTGTAGAGAGGGTTTTGCCATGTTGCACAGGCTGGCCTTCAACTCCTGAGCTCAAGCAATCCTCTCACCTCGGCCTCTCAAAGTGCTGGAATTACAGGCATGAGCCTTTGGGCCCCGCCAAGCATGTTTATTTAAAAAGTAAACATTGAGAGCACATCGTGTGCTACAGTCTAATAAAGGATATATGCATTTTCAAACATTTGTTGACACCAACAATTACAACGAATTGTAATAAAGTAGTCTAAAAGAGCTATGTATATGACATTCTAGAAATACTTAAACAGACAACATGGTATAGCAAACTCTATAGAATGACCAGATTGTAATCTTATTCAAGGTATAAATGGTTACTCTCACACAGAGAAACCAACTAATATTGGATGAATAATTGTGGAATAAATTAACACTTTCTAAACCGTCAAAAGGACTCTGATACATGTTTTTACCAACACTTGCCTTCTTAGCCTCCTAACAACCGTGGAAGCATTTTACAGATAAGGAAACTGCGCTGAAGAGAGTCTTAGTAATTTACTCAAGTACAACCAATTAGCACATAGCAGAGACAAGTTTTAAATGAGATATTTTAACTCCAAAGCTTAGATTCTTCCCATTCTGCCATTAGTTTGACTTTTTAATCAACATTTGTGGATAGACAAGTTCCATTTTTGGTAATGAAATGATGGCAGCAAGCTCCATTTTTCAAACAAACTTGAAAAGCAACCACCCCCAAAAGCCCTCCTAAAGTCTTAGAAAACTTGTCTAACCACATTAGAAAGTTCTTTTCCAAGATGTCTGTGAATTCATAGCTTCAAGACCAAGCTTCAGAGCCCTCCCAGGCACCTTCCAGTCCGCCCAGCCTTCTTTCTCCTTCTCTAACCAGACCTTGTCTGTGGAGTAACAGTTCCTAGCAATCAGCCCAGACCACCACCTGTGAAACTCCTGAATTCTTTTGACATTTCCAAAGTAGATAAAAACTGCTTTTACTGGAAGAATAAAGTTCACACGATTAGTTTTCTCCAATAGGAAAAAGCCATATATCATTTGACTTATAGAAGAGTGAAATGCCCCTCCGCCGCCAAAAGATTTGTAGAAAAAGCTGCTAACGCATTATGAATGGAAAATTTATATATAGTATGCATGCAGAATTTTCAAAGCTCTTTTCTGAAAAAGTTGATATTCTGACTCCCATTCCCAAGAAAGAACAAAACAAAATATAAACTAGATATTAGGAAGAGTAGGCTCAAAAACTAGCAGGCTGGACCTCGGACTTATATAGAAGAAAATGGCTGCTCTATTTTTAGAATGATCTGAACTAGAAAAAATAATGCTGACAATAATGATATTTTGGTGAAATGAAACCACGGTGGGCAAGGAAAGAAAGAGAAGGAAAGAGGGCCGGGTGCAGTGGCTCAAGCCTGTAATCCATACATTTTGAGAGGCCGAGGAGGACAGATCACTTGAGGTCAAGGAGTTCCAGACCAGCCCGGCCAACATGATGAAACCTGCTCTCTACTAAAAATACAAAAATTAGCCGGGCATGGTGGCATGCGCCCGTAATCCCAGCTACACAGGAAGTTGAGGCATGAGAATCACTTAAACCCAGGAAGTGGAGGTTGCAGTGAGCCGAGATTGCAGCACTGCACTCCAGCCTGGGTGACAGAGCGAGATTGTGTCAAAAAAAAGGAAGGGAGGGAAGGAGGGAGGGAGGGAGGGAAAAGACAGAGAAAAAGAAAGAGAATTAAGCCTCCTGAATATGGAATATTTTTCTCTACAGATTTTAGATTTCTAAACAAATAAAAATTAGTTTTAAGTTCTTGTTTTTAGTACAATTAATAAGCCCTTATTGAAAATAGGCCACATTCCTTAGCAACGGTGCCCAGGACTGGGACATTCAAGTTCCAGTTCCTTTAGTTCCTCCTCAGCTTCCTTCTCTGTACACAGGAAAGTTGGAACCCTTTCTTGTATAATCCTCTCCAAATTAAAAAGCAGTCACTGGGGCTGCACATGGTAGCTCCCACCTGTGATCCCAGCACTTTGGGAGGCTGAGGTGGGTGGATCATGTGAGGTCAGGAGTTCGAGACCAGCCTGGCCAACATGGTGAAACCCTGTCTCTACTAAAAATACAAAAATTAGCTGGGTGTGGTGGCATGTGCCTATAATCCCAGCTACTGGGGAGGCTGAGGCACAAGAATCGGTTCAACCCAGGAGGTGGAAGTTGCAGTGAACCAAGGTCATGCCACTGCACTCCAGCCTGGGAGATAGAGCAAGACTCTGTCTCAAAGGAAAAAAAAAAACCACTGAAATATATGCATTATATGTTTCTGATAAAAGAGTCTTTGCTTGGACACCTTTGATCATACTCTGGAGACTCTTAATGTGATTTAGGGTGGGGTCTAACTACACCCATGTAATCTTAGGTTGAAGATGGACTCTTCTTAAAAGACCAAAAATATTGCTTAGGGTAGGGTCATTGTATCACAGTTATCTGTTGACTTGGAGGCTGAGATCAACTATGTGGTCAATCAACCAATCACACCTACAAAATGAAGACCCAATAAAAACTCTGAACACAGAGGCTCAGGTGAGTTTCTCTGTCTGACAATATTCCATGCATACTGTTACACACAGATACCAGAAAAGTACTCTGCCTGGATGTCACAGGTAGAGGACAATGGAAGCTTCACATCCGGTACTTGTCCTAGACTCTGCCCCTTTTGTCTCTTCCCTGAGCTGATTTTAACCTGTATCCTTTCCCTATAATAAACTGTAACCATAAATACAATAGCTTCTGGGAAGTGCTATGAGTCCTTCTAGCAAATATCAAACATGAGGATGGTTTTGGGAACCACTTCAAACTTGCAGTGGGTGTCAGACTAAGGACAATCTTGGGCACCATGCCTTCTAACTTTCAGTTAGCCCCTTACTCCTCACTGTAGCCCATGAGAAGTTTAGACACACACTCTGCTTACTGAAAGAGTTGGCAGGAACCAATTCCTCTCTCATCCTCATGACTTGTAAGTCATCCGGAATCCATGTAACCTCCCTGAGCTCGTTTCCTCATCAGTGAAATGAGAATGTGAGTAAGCTGCTCAGTCTCAATGACAACTTTATTATGAGACTTGACTAAGAGAATGACTGTGAAAGCTCTTCAAAAATTGCAACTTCTTTTTCAATTATAAGATATTAACAGGTGTTGTTACTATGATTCTGGAGCTTACATGCTTCAGGATTCTATTTACTCTCCTAATGTTACTGCATCCCTCATGACCAGTGGACTCGCCTTTCTACTGGCAGGTGCTGAAATTATGTCAGCTAGAACTTTCATTAGCAAATGGTTTTAGTCAGTGAAAAGTAATGGCAAAACAAATGCGGCATTTTGACATAGCTGTATCTGTTCTGGCACAGCGCGGTTTCGAGGCTAATGTCTTTTCAAACAGCTCTGTTTTGCCTGCAGACTTGAATACCCTCATTACAGTGTTTGAAAAAAAAAGTTCCCTTATGTTTTTTTAAAGAGCGCCATTCTTCAAAAAGATGTCAAGAAGCTCTTTTTTCCCCCCTTGCTACAAGGTGTAATGTAGAGATAAGCACAAAATCTGGTTGGAAATGTGACCTATATTGGACTGGCAAAGCTTAATATCAAGCAAACAGCTAGTTTGGGAGCTGGTTTTGTTCTACTTTGCTGCTGTTATTTGTAGAAAAGTACCACAAATTATTCACGGACAGTGAGAGCAGTTTGAAAGTCAATTACAATTTGAAAAAATTGGAATCATTTGCTCATCGAGTTCATCAGAGTTTTGAACAAGTCCCTGGCCTTCCTCACAACAGCCAAAGCCAGGTCTTTGGGAAAACATTTTATTTTCATGCTCAGCGTAATAAGAAGAGAAAAGTCGTGTTTTGCAGATGAAATGGTGCTGATAATAAAAAGTAGGTCACACTTTCTCTCTCTGTCTCCATCGCTCGTGACTTTCTCTGAAAGACAAAGGCGTGTTTCCAAGACATGAATCAAGCAGGTCAGACACCTGACCTGGGTGTTCTTTGCACTCTGAGTAAAATTAGGAACATTTTCACTCAAAGCTGACATTTAACAAGGGCAGGGAACTTGGAAACAGTAACCGCTTTCTACGTGACTGACGAGGAGGGCTGAGGTGGGGATGCAGACAGCCGCTCCTCTGGGCATTTGGGGTCAGCGAAAATCACAGGTTCAAAGAACCATAGGTGGCTGTGACCTCGGGACTTGGGACAGCAAGACAGAAAGCAGGTACGAGGAGGAAAGCATCACAGAAGCACGCATGGGAGACAACCTTAGTGTGCATGATTCTTATTTACATCTCCAGTCCACGGGGAGATTATACATCCCTGCCCCAGAGTGGCCAGGTCACTTTGTCTGGCCAGTGGAATTTCAGGTGTCATATCCTGGAAGAAGCTTTAAGAACTATCTTGTCTCATTCCCCTGGAGTCCTAGAGAGAAGCTGTGCTGTTCCTCTGGATCCTGGAGTAGAAAGACCAAGAGTGATCAGAGCCAGCTCTTGACGAGCCTACAACGTACACAAGAACTCCGTCTATGTTTTTGCAAGCTCTAGCATGGTGGAGTTGTCTGTTACTGTGGCATACCTCGTCTATCGTGACCAATTCAATCACCCTCAGTGCTTCCCTTCCGAAAGCACACGAAGAAGGCAAACAGTAAATAAGCTTAAGTATTTGATGGTCTATATTTCTAGATCATTTTTTAGCTCATAAGTAGGCGTTAATAATTCCATAATCAACTGTACAGACTGGACTGCAGACACTGGCACACACTGTGTCGCCAGGATCCCCAAACAAGAAAATAAAGCCAGTGAAGGGCACTGATTGCTGTTAGAAGGTAGTGACGGCTTTCTAAGCCATGGTCTAACAATGGTGATCGTGTGCTGTACGACAGAGCAAAAGACACAAAGACGATTCTGGAGTCAACTGCCTGGATGCAAACTCTAGAATCTACCACGTGCCCTCTGCTTGATCCTGGGTGAATTGCCAGACTTCTCTGAGCCTCTACTTACCCATCTATAAAAGTGGGCGAAGAGTGGGGGGTGCCTCTGCCATACGGAACTGTTAGGGGAATTAAATCAATGAATACACATAAGAGAATGGCACAGAGCCTAGGCACATATTTACTCAAAATCTGTGGATTATTGTGGTCATCGTTCCTTTTGTTGTTCAGGAGGATCTCAAGTGAGTTATTAATTTGGATTGGAAATGAGGAACAGGAACAGCTCCTTGGCGGCGGCTGCTATGACTGAACTTAATGTAAGTTACACACTACTGTCGAAGCATCACCATGACTGTATTTCCACCTTAAAGTTCTTTTATCTGCCCTGGGTCCAATCAGAAAGCTACTCTTCCTACCACAATTAACCACAATAACAACTCCTCTGTGTTCTTGGAGCAGGCAGCTCAGGAAAGACAAGAGAAAGTGCTCAGATTTGGAATGACGGATCACATGGGACCCTGCAAAGCAGAGAGAAGTCAACTTAAGTTCTCCAATATAGAGCTTAAACAAGTAACGTGAGTCTTGCGAGCATTAATTCTGGAATTTCTGAAATGGGTATAGCAGGAGAAAATTCCTCCAGGGCCAGAGGACAGAATAAGATAATGGATGCAGGGCTTTCAGGATGAAGCTGATTTCAACATTAACTGTTGTTATCATTAGTAACAAAACAAAGAATACAAATCCTGCCAGGAATACACAAAATAGTAACAAGCATTTTGCAATCTGTCTTGGAAGGAAGGAATAGTTTTCCTAACAGCCAGCCTCTCTGTGCAGAGACCTCTGAACGTGTTCGTAACAGAGAAAAAGGAAGTGGGTCCCGAAATCGAGAACAACCAAGCGACATTCCAGTGCTGCCAGAAACTGAAGGGATGGGACACGACCTATGGCTTGGAAAGAAGAGAGGTTTCATGGCCGCAAATCACAAGGGCTCCTTAGGAGAAGGAAGGGAGAAACGGGAAATGTATATAGAACATTCCACTTAGATGTACAACTATTACATATACATTTATTGATTTTTCTTATCTTTTTAAATATTTTGATAGGACTTTCTTTCTTTCTTTTTTTTTTTTTTTTTTGAGACAGGGTCTCACTTTGTCACCCGAGCTGGTGCAATCACAGCTCACTGCAGCCTCAACCTCCTGGGCTGAAGTGATCCTCCCACCTCAGCCTCCCGAGTAGCTAGGACTACAGGCATGCAACACTATGCCTGCCTAATTTTTTTTTTTTTTTTTTGAGACGGACTTTTGCTCTTGTCTCCCAGGCTGGAGTGCAATGGCAAGATCTTGGCTCACTGCAATGTTTCCCTCCCAGTTTCAAGCGATTCTTTTGCCTCAGCCTCCCAACTAGCTGGGATTACAGGCACCCACACCACACCTGACTAACTTTTTGTATGTTGAGTAGAGACGGGATTTAGTCATGTTAGGCATGCTGGTCTCAAACTCCTGACCTCAGGTGGTCCACCTGCCTCGTCCTCCCAAAGTGCTGGGATTACAGGCATGGGCCACTGAGCCCAGCCACCTGGCTAATACTAAAATCTTCTGTAGAGATGAGGTCTTGCCATGTTGCCCAGTCTAGTTTCAAACTCCCAGCCTCAAGTGATCCTCCTACCTCGACCTCCCAAAGTGCTAGGACTATAGGCACGAGCCACCAGGCCCAGCCTACATATCAGTTTTTTAAACATTTTTTTTTAGTTAAAAAAAGATCTCACTTAGGATATCAGTATTTCTGATCTATATGTTTTCCTTGTCAGTATCATTTTTATTCCATAAGTGTTCTTCTCAATTTTTTTAAAAAAATAGTAGATATTTATTAATACCTCTTATGACATATGGTGGTTGGTGCTGGAGGCGCTGCCATGAACAGGACATACAGTCCCTGCCCGCATGTCGTCAGAGCCACGCAGGAAAGCAGGAGATGTTAAATGGCAAGTTACAAGTGTGATGAGTGGGAAGGTTCAAGCGCACGCGCTGCAGTTGTAAGAGAGTGAAACTACGTCTGATGGTGGTAGCCACGGTGCTTGGCGTTAGGAATAATTTCCAGCTGACCACTTGGTTGACTTCGTGAAGTCTCGAATTAAAATTTTTTTAAAAAGCAGCCATGTGTTGGGGTAGGTAGTTACCCAAACTAGCTGGACCTTGCTCAGTTCCTACACAAATACAGGTAAGTGGCTCCACTGACTAAGGCTGCAATAGGAATTATAAACATCTAGAGGTATTCGAAGGCTGTGTATTTGAGTGTGGAATATCCCCAGACCATCCTATTCTTTTAATAATGATATTCTGATTTTACTAGGGGAACCATGCCCTCTGACTCTCAGTTCATGAGCTTTGCGAGGTCGGCAGGACCAGCTGTAGGGTAGATCCTGTGACCCAAGACTTATCAGACTTCTAAATCTCCCTGGCCACAAACATCGGTTCAGAGTGGGCATGTGGTCCAAGCCATATCAGACTAAATCCTGGAAAAAGAGCAAGTCTGGTCTTCTCCTACTATACTGAATCTGGAAAGATGTGGTTTAGAACAGTCAACTTCTGTCACAAGACCCACGGAGTGAGCTTGTTGGAAAATGGTGCAATGCTGAGGAAATGAAACCAAGGATGAAAAGAGGGGAACCAGTTCCTGAAAGTTTAGCCCCTGGATCAAGCTTTACCTGATCTCCTTGCCACACCTATATCTGTCAGTTAGTTAAGCCTGTTTGAATGAACATTTCTTCTACCTGCTATCAAAAGTGTCTAACACTGGCAGCTTCATACTGTAGAAAATTAAAAACTGTTTTCCTAACCCTGGGTTATAACAATTGGATAAACTTTCCCAGAATTTATCAGACATTTAGCTTAGAGTTTATCCTGGACAGGATTACTTTGATTTTGTTTCAAATCTGAGATATGGTGGCTGGGATGAGATTTTACTAACCGATAGGATGACCATTCATCTTTGCTCGTCTAGGCCAATCCTAATTTATGTCTGCTGTCTTGGTATAACTATTATTAGTATTTCATTTCACTCTCCAAAGTATTCAAAATCCATTGAATGGTAAATTATAAGGTCACTCTACTGGTAATTCTCCTTTACAAAGCTTTTTCCCTTTAGAGCAGAATCTCCCCAAATTCTTCTTGGTGATAATTGTGGCTAATTATACTCAGTGAATAATCTCATCTTGCCAGTCTTCCCATGTTTGACTTTTGGGGGATTAATCATAGCGTTACAGCTGTCGAACGAGGTTCTTGAAAGCATGGTATTATTGTTTTATCTAAAAGGAAACCCCTCTGAAACAGGGCCTCCATCCATCATACTCCCTGTAGTAGAAAGGGCTGATTAAAACTTCCTGGCCTACAAACTTGTTTGTTAACATGTGGCTTCCTCCCTGCTGTCAGCATAAGGCCTTCCTCGTGCAGCACGTTTAGGATTCCGCTGAGAGCATTGTTTTATCAAGATGGGACGGTTATCTGTGCGGGAGTACACTGTGCTGGGAATCTGACCCCCTCTGTAAACACCACGATAACATCGTGTCTGCACACTCAGAGAAGACAATGGTCCCGAATTCCCTTTTCCTAATTAGAGTTCAAAACAATAGGTGGGAAATCCGAGGCCCCACTATCATTATCTATTGGCCTTCATTTCTGGGCATTGATTGAGCTTGGAGTGTTCTGTGTGCGCGAAGAAACAGCAAATTAAAATTCAGGCTTCTTCCATTTTTCTTCTTAGAGTGTTCTTCCTGTTACAAAGCTGTGGTGATAGAGATTAAAAATTGGAAGTGGAAGATCTGAGAGTAATAAACACACGAGAACGATACCAAGTTCCTTTACAAAGTGATTCCAACAAGCAAATGCTTGATCGGGGCGGATGACGGGATGAGAAGGGGTGCACATTTTTTACAAAATGGCTTTGGTCAGGGAGAGGAATAGACAAGCACTTTCCCGAACGGCAAGCACACTGTTTGTCTTCCGAGTAAATGAGTGATAACGCTGTCTTTACTTTGCTAATAGGAACCAGCAATGTCACAGTGCAATTTTTCATTTTTTTAAATCCTGAAATGCCCAGTCCCCTGCTAACATGTGGTGCATTGATCTGCAGGCGACATTCTGTGTAGGCTCATTGGCCATTGTCATTAGACGGACAGTCATTACTAGCAATCAAGTCATATTAAGTCGATTTACATTTATGATTGCCCTGTAGAGTAACAATTAAGCTATTTAGATGGGAAAATCTCCCAGGCCCCCATGAAAGGGGTCTTTTGAATCACAGATACACAGCATTTAGCTCTTAGGGAATTGGAACAGCCAAGATAAAGGAGAGGTGACAAAATTCTCTGCTTCATGACTGGAATGGTTGTGTAAAGGGGACCCTGTTAATCTGTACGAGCCACATGAATCATGATCTGATTTGGAGTGAGTGGTGGTGGCGTGAACGGGGAGGGACATGAAGGAAACTGGAGAGTAACTTTTCAATTGCAACAGGAGTCCAAGCTGCCACTTGGCCTCCATTTAGCCAGCCAAGAGGTCTTCCATCTCCTGCTCAGAACCCTTTCCTGAACTTCCAGATCAGGCTAAGTGATCCTTTTCGATGTTTTTGGTGTGAACCACTATCTTCCTACCTACTACATAACACGTGACCCTGGAATTAACTGATTCCCTGTCTCTCCGCCAGGCCAGACCACAATCTGCTTAAGAGCAGGGCCATCTGGTTTCTCTTCTACACTCATGGTGCCTAATAGTTCCTGACCCCACACTCTGTACTCAATACGTTTCATTACACAAAGCATCAGTCATCATCCAGTTACTCATATTAAGAAATCTTCTGAAATGAAAAGAAAGAAAATTACATGAAACTGGAACAGTCTCAAAGTATAGGGTTCAAGCTGCAATTCCCTCATTCATTCATTCATTCATTCACTCGTTCACTCATCAGCAAATATTTCTGAAGCTCGTCCTCTATGACAGGTACTGTTCTAAGTGCTGAAAACATAAGAGCGGACAGGACAGAGGAGGTCCCTGGTCTCTGGCAGCGAACAATTCACAGGAAGGCAATACTAATAAATTAGCAATAAATGAATGAATGAATAAATAGATGGATGGGTAGATGACAGATAATATCAGATAGTAGTAAGTGCTAGACAGAAACAAAATAGAGTCATGGCATAGAGAAAACGTGAGTAGTGACTTTGGACAAGAGGGCCAGGAAGGACTCCTGTGAGGGGACGTGCTACCTGCATCAGAATGATACGGTCATGCTCCATTTCCAAATACAGTTGTCAAGTCTCAGTTTCATCTCTGATGATCCTCAGAGGGACCAATAATATCAGTGGATTTTCTGCTACAATTTCTTGTCCAGGATAGCAGTATGGGCCAGGCACAATGGCTCATGTTGATAATCCAAGCACTTTGGGAGGCCAAGGCAGGAGTATCACTTGAGGCCAGGAGTTTGAGACCAGCCTGGGCAACATAGCAAGACCCCATATCTATAAAAACATACAAAAGTTAGCCAGGCATGGTGGCTCACACTTTAGTCCCAGCTATACAGGAGGCTGAGGTGGGAGGATGGCTTGAGCCCAGGAGTTGGAGGCTGAAGTGAGCTATGATGGCACCACTGCACTCCAGCCTGGGCAACAGAGCAAGACTCTGTCTCTAACAAGAAAAAAAACAAAACTATAGCAGTATGAGCACAGGTATTGGTTGGGGTGATGCTCGCTACTGTGATGCAGTCAAAGATTTCTCTCAGAAAGCCCAAAACTGGTTCTGTATTTCTGATCAAGTGACTGTGCTCTGGGCAGTGACTCAGGAGCCCTGGCTCTATCCAGCTTATGTATGGCTTCCAAAGTCATGATGCTTGTCCACATCAAGCCTGCAGGGGAGAGAGCAATGAGGCCATATCAAAGGGTGTGACAGGTTCTTACAGGTCAGGCTGAGGAGGGGCCAATGTCTTGTCTACCAATAGTCCATTGGCCAAGACTCAGGCACCGGGCCTCACCTAAAATGCAGAGGCTGAAAAATGTAGTCTAACCATGAGCCAGGAAGAGGCAAAGGACGGGCTCAGTGACGTCTTGCGGCCTCTGCCTATGTGAAGCACTAGGTAAACCTGTAAGGAGAATTATCTCCCTCTCCCTGCAAGTTCAAGGGTCTCAGATCTCCTCATAGGGCCTCAGCGACAGCAAATGCCATGATCAAAATCAAAATCTGTTCTGGCAGGAGGTAGGGTGGAACGTCAGATATGGGAAGCAAAAGCTAGGGCTGAAATCCAACGGGTTAATTCACTAAAGAAAAAAAAAATATTCAGACCTGTTGTGCTCTCAGACAGCCTGAGAGATGGACGGCTAATCGTCCTTCTGGGATGCCGAGTTCTTTGTGGAGCCCTCAGAATGGACCGTTCGACCTTTTGAGGTTTCTCCTGCTCTGATCTCTTGCTAATGGATAGTGTTTTCCAAGCCGGTGGTGTTTTAAAGATACAGCATCTGACCAATGATAACACGTCTGACCTCTTGAGGGAGAACCTTGTACATCTTCCCCTATCAGCCTCCCTTATTGGCTAATTACATAACTTGACTAGAAGTTGGTTTTAGAGAATCAATTTTACCATTGCCTAATCACAAGTAAAGACCATAAAGTTTTATGAGAGCTGAAGGGACTGCCTTTTACAGAGGGGAGCTTAAATGAAAATTAAAGGGGACATTAAATGATAAGAAATGAAATTCTACAAGGTGTTTTCCCCTGACTGCCACGCTAAATTACAGTGCTGGGGATATAACCCTGCTGATTTTGTCTCCAATGAAGCACTCTGGGAAGAGAAGAGGAGCCGGCATTTCTTGATCACCAGCAATGCAATTGACAGATCCCATGTTAGTGGTTTTTGGATGAAGATGCAGACAAAAACCCCTTGAGTTGCCATCTACTAAATGTGTGACCCTGGGCAAGTTCTCTGACCCTCAGATTTGTCATCTGCAAAATGCAGATGACAGTCATCACCTCCCAGAGCTGTCAGGATGAAATAAAACAATGCACATAAGGTGCTTAGCGTAGTACCCGGCACATAGTGAGACTTCAATTAATATATCACGAGTATCCATGTTAATGACGGGACCCGCTTCAAAACAACTTGGGGCTTTGTTCAGTTTCTATAAATAAGATCTAGCATTAATTATGTGCCATACAGCAGCCATAACTAGACTCAGAACCTAGGTATCTTTTCTCTGGAGGCCAATACACTTGATGACTGTGCCAAGTACTTTTCAGGGTAAGGTTCACAGTCTGCTTAGGGTATCTGTTCATAATTTCTCTTCTTTTATAACAAGCATCGTCCACGAGTCTTGCACACACTAAGCTTGAGAACAATAGATGCTGTGATGCTTCGTTTAGTTTTTCTTTTTAAGATGGAGTCCTGCTCCGTTGACTAGGCTGGAGTGCATCAGCGTGATCTCAGCTCCCTGCAACCTCCACCTCCTGGGTTCAAGTGATTCCCCTGCCTCAGTCCCCTGAGCAGCTGAGATTACAGGTGCGTACTACCATGCCAGGCTAATTTTTGTATTTTTAATAGAGATGGGGGTTTCCCATGTTGGCCAGGCTGATTTCAAACTCCTGACTTCAAGCGATCTGCCCGCCTCAGCCTTCCAAAGTGCTGGGATTACAAGCCTGAGCCACTGTGCCCGGCCTGGTGTTTCTTACAACAGTGCCAAGGAGGAAAATTTTCCTAAGAGTCTTATTTCTTTAAATTACCAAAAGAATTGTCTATTTCTCTCCTTAGATCTCCTCCGACTTCTGTATCTTTCACCATGATCATTTCTAGCACTTCAGTTGTCTCCAGAAAGGGCAGGATTTGATCAACCCAGGCCATCAAGGAAAAGAAAACAAGCTGGGCGCAGTGGCCCACGTCTGTAATCCCAGCACTTTGGGAGGCTGAGGTGGGCGGATCATGAGGTCAGGAGTTCGAGACCAGCCTGACCAACATGGTGAAATCCGATCTCTACTTAAAAATATAAAAATTAGCCAGGCTTGGTGGCATGCATCTGTAATCTCGGCTACTTGGGAGGCTGAGGCAGGAGAACTGCTCAAACCTGGGAGGCGGAGGTTGCGGTGAGCCGAGAGCACGCCATTGCACTCCAGCCTGGGTGACAGAGTGAGACTCCATCTCAAAAAAAAAAAAAATAGAAAAGAAAAGAAAACACTATTTCTCCATGCGTAATAAAACAGCAGGAGGGTACAGTTCACAAATACGTGATTTATCGTAAAGGTCAACTCTGCACGGAAATGGGAGCACGTCCTATAAGCAAGGTAGTTATGATGAGAAAACGATTTGAATGGAAATCACCAACATTGCTCTGGATATATTAAAGACGCTTTTTGATGACTGGAAAGTGGGCTGCTTTGGGGCAGGACCACCTCCACTCTGACAAGGGCCTGGGAATACAAGCAGAATCCTGTCTGAGGTCTGCAACCGGGCAGAACAAGAAGGGCGGCCCTGGGGAGAGCCACACATGGGGATGGAAACCAGCGGACTTTGGGAAACCCATTGTTAAATGTTTTCAATTCATTTTTAATTGACAAATAAAAATTGCACATATATATTGTGCACAACACGTTGTTTTGAAATATGAAAACACGACGGAAAGGCTAAACTGAGCTGATCAACATATGCATAACTTTGCATCTGATATGGCTTGGCTGTGTCCCCACCCAAATCTCATCTTGAATCATAGCTCCCGTAAATCCCACATGTCATGGCAGGAACCCGGTGGGAGGTAGCTGAATGATGGGGTCAGGTCTTTCCTGTGTTGTTCTTGTGATAATGAATAAGTCCCGCGAGATTTCATGGTTTTATAAAGGGGGGTTCCCCTGCCCAAGCTCTCTTGCCTGCCACCATGTACGTGACTTTGCTCCTCGTTTGCCTTATGCCATGACTGTGAGGCCTCCCCTGCCATGTGGAACTGTGAGTCCAGTAAACCTCTTTCCTTAAGAAATTATCCAGTCTTGAGTATGTCTTTATCAACAGTGTGAGAACAGACTAATTCAAATAGCATCCTTAATTAAAATTAAAAAATCCTGACCCACTCTACGAACATGAAACGACACTATTCTAATAAGGATGAACCAGGTTCTGCTGCAGTAAAGACCAGTCCCCCCATCATGGTGACTTGATACAGAAAAAGCTTAATTCTTGCGCATACCACAAGTCCAGGAATGGTTGTGAGGGCCCCTGTTTATCTCACTCAGGGATGCTGGATGATGGAGGATCCATTTTGTCATATGAGTCCATGACCATGTTGTCAGGAGAAGGCAGTGAATCCACCACACACTGGCTTGTCAATCTCCCCTTGAAGTGACACTTCACGCTTCTTTGGCTAAAGCAAGTCACCTATCTATGCCTGACTAAAAAGGGTAAAGAATTATCATTCCCAGAAGGAGAGGAGAGGAATATTTGACAAAGCACCAAGGATCACCAAATCCAAACATGAAAAATTATAATAATAACATAAATGGATGACATCTGAGTTTCTTGGGCAATTAAATCAAATGTAACTATACTTTGCAAAATTTGGTCTTAAAATACAGGTGGATCTGAATTATTTTATGCACCAGGAAGGGAAGATGAAACCCCAGAAATATCATTATAATTAGCTTCACATCCTATCTTGCTAAATAGATGCCCAAAGAATGGGCATGCAATGTACCATTTGCCAACTGGTATTTATTGCTTCCCAGATGGTAGCTGGCCATTTCCTCATACCCCTGCTTTCCTGACCCTCTACATTTGGACTAAGTCGATGCAGGGAACAACCTCCCTGTTCCATTTAAAACAGGATGCATATGGTTTTGTTTAAAGAAGAAACTAGGTACTCCTGGTAAGAAATATATTAGTGGGATGGACACAGAGGTCAGGAAATGAAGGGTTCTGAAAGGGAGCTTTCATCTAAGAAAAGCATCATTTCCAGAAAGCCTCTGTGCCAAACGGTGGGTTCCACTCACAGGCCAGAGAGAGGCGGAGGGTTAAAACCATCCAGAAGGCATGTGGGACCTAGAGGAGGCCAACCGTGTACGCTTTTCAGGACGTGAAATACAGCTCCTGTTTTGACACTCGTGTAATAGCGTGGTTGTTCAACCTCCTTGTTTCTGTGGGGTTTATGGTCCATAAAGTTTAATAACAATCTTAACAGCTGAGCAGAGAATACATGAGGCTCGAAGGCCACTCCTACCAAAGGGGATCTGGATTTTCAAATTCTTTCCCCCTTGGTATTTCCACACATACAAGTGTTCATCTCTTAATGTTGACTGTATAAAATAACCATGTGGCACAAGGAAACATGAGCGATTGGTTGTTGGTAAACAGCCTTTGCAAAAATTATAACGGAGAAAATTGTGATAGTGAAGATCTGATGTAACTGACTCTATCTAGCTTCTAACCTCCGAGCTGTCTTGTTCAAAGTTGGTTTGGTTGCAGGCCTAATAAACTTTTGGAGGAACTGAGATTATGGTTTAACTTTGAAACAAAAAGATAGTAACAGCCCTTTCCTAAAACAAATGCCCTTCCTGCTTGGTGACTAGACTGCCTTTACAGGAGTAATAAACAAGTTAGCCACAAGATTAGAAATTAGGGTTTAGGAGTCATGCTGCTGGAGGCTGCAAGATTATGAACCTCCCGAATTGCTCCAGGGGATAATGCACTTGATCTTGCACTTGAAGGATCAGGGCACCATCCAGGTCAATAAACTGGCTCATATGGTCTTGTGACCCCCTCACCCAGGAACTGAATCCATGAAAGAGGACAGCTTCGACCCCCTATAATTTCATCTCCAACCTGACCAATGAATACTCCCCATTCCCTGGCGCCCTACTCACCAAATTATCCTTAAAAATCTCTATCCCTGAGTTTTGGGGGAGACTTATTTGAGTAATAATAAAACTGTGGTTTCCATACAGCCAGCTCTGCATAAATTAAACTCCTTTCCACCCCGCCTCCCACCCTATCCCCTGGCAAGATAAGAGTCTCACTCTATTGCCCAGGCTAGAGTGCAGTGGTGCAATTTCGGCTCACTGCAGCCTCCGCCTCCCAGGTTCAAGTAATTCTCCTGCCTCAGCCTCCTGACTAGCTGGGATGACAGGTGCCCATCATTATGCCTGGCTAATATTTGTGTCTTTAGTAGGGATGGGGTTTCACCATGTTGGCCAGGATGGTCTTGAACTCCTGACCTCAGGTGATCTGCCCCCTTGGCCTCCAAAAGGGCTGGGATTACAGGTGTGAGCCACCGTGCCTGGCCCTAAAACTCTTTATGGCAATCCCCCTGTCTTGATAAATAGGCTCGGTCTAGGCAGAAAGCAAGGAGAACCTATTGGGCAGTTAGTTGCACTGACTCTTAAATTGAGACACCGGTACACACTTGGGCATAGAATCCTGGTTTATATCTTTGAGGAAATGAAGTGGCCCTGCAATTTGGGTACTACAAACGTTCATAGAGTCAGTATACCAGGGCTTGATCCAAATAACTGGACAAATGACATAAACTCCAAACTCGTTCCCAAGGCCTGCAAAGCTGTGCCCTGATCCCAGCTTCCTCCCCTTTCTCAGCTGTTCACTGGGGTCACCATAGTCCCTTGTGGTTGCTGAATTCATCAACCCTTGACATGCCACAGGCTTTGGCACTTGTGGCTTCATCGTTTTCTGAGGGCCAGGGAGGGGTCCTGGTAGTCATGTGTCCCTAGGACTGGCTCCATTACATTTCTAGGTCTGTTTAAATGGGATCTCCTCAGAGAAGCTCTCCTGGCCCCATCTAAGGTCATATTCCCTTCCTCTAGTAACTTACCCAACCATCTCTGCTAAAGAGCACTTATTAAAACCCCCTTTGCAAAAATTGTAACAGTGAGAAAATGATGACAGTGAAAGAGATCTCTAAGCAAGCCCCATCTTGCCTTTAACTTCCAAATTGCCCTTAGGCATTCCTGGGCTTGGGCCAAGCTAATTTTGGGAGACATTTAATACAGAATTTAAATGATAATATCCCTTCCCCAAAACTAAACTGCCTTTGTAAAGCTAGCAAAAGACCACCAAATGGGGAGGAGGAGAGGAGCCCGGATTCAACTAAGGTGTAGACATAAATGATTACCAGCCATTATTCCAGCGGTTACAAGATTACTTGTAACCCCTAATGTCCTGCTGAAATGTCTTTTCAGGCTTTTGCATTTTTGAGGACTGGTAGCCCCATCCCAACTCAAATGGTCCTATGCCCCGCCCTCCACCCAGAAGCTGATACAGGGTACAGGGGTTTACACACCCCTATAATTGCATCTACAACCAATCAGCAGTATCCATTCTCCTGTCCACAAAACTACCCTTTAAAAACCCTAGTCTCTGAACTTTCAGGGAAGCTAGTCTTTCTCTATTGCAGTTTCCCTGTCTGGCTAAATCAGCTTTATCTGGGCAGAAGGCAAAATGAATTCATTGAGTGGTTACATTATCACCACCTGCCAATAACTTATTTGCATAATTGTTTCCCTGTTTATTCACAGATACACACATGTACACACGTGCATGCATGAGCGCGCACACACACACATACACACATGAATGAGAGCACCAGGCCCGGCACAGTGGCTCACCCTGTAATCCCAGCACTTTGAGAGGCCGAGGCGGGTGGATCACCTGAGGTCAGGAGTTCAAGACCAGCCTGACCAACGTGGAGAAATCCTGTCTCTACTAAAAATAGAAAATTAGCCAGGCGTGGTGGCATATGCCTGTAATCCCAGCTACTCAGGAGGCTGAGGCAGGAGAATCACTTGAACCCAGGAGGCAGAAGTTACAGTGAGCCGAGATCACACCACTGCACTCCAGCCTGGGTAACAAGAGAGAAATTCCGTCTCAAAAAAAAAAAAAAAGAATGAGACCACCATGGAGTTGGGAAGATTGACATGTTGTTCCTAACTGTACCTAGTGCCGGTTTAGAGCAAATGAATAAAACATCCTGGGTGATAAAGGGTCAGAAGACCTGTCACATAATTAAAAACAATTTCAAGTTGAAGGAACTTTCAGAGTTAAACTGCATACATCCTTAGAGTTGACAGGGTAAGGTCCTTCCCACACCACAACAAACTTCAAATTTTGATCCAACTGGAACCTTGGTCTTCCCTGAAGCTGACTGCTGTGGTCTCTGCTGAACCTGATTTCTCCAGGTTCTCCCTCTCCCCCAGAAAGATGTGTATTTATGCATTTGTCTCTGGAAGCCGTGGACTACTATGTTGCAATCTGGCCTGATTTTGCAGAGGACAGGTGCAGAGATGGGGACCAAGACAAAACTCTCTGCTGATGACAGGGCTCTTGGGGAGAGAATTTCAGCTGGAGGGAGGGTTGGGGAGGGACTGTAGTAAAGAGAAGAAATCCTCATGGGACTATATTTGCATATCAAAGGGCACTTCCAGCTGGGCTTGCTTTGCCCTATAACAAAGTCATCTTATTCAAGGCCAGGAGGCTTTCTTCTCAACCTGCCTTGGGCTATACCTCCCACTTCTTCCTTGTGGAGACAAAATAGCATGGTTATCAGGAGGCCAGGGAGATAACTCACCTCAACTGTGACTCTCTGCTGCCCCAGATGTCCCTAGAGGGCTGAGGTTTTGCTGAGGATTTTGGGTTTACAGACTTCCGAGGGATTCCCCTCAGACTCCTGAGATTGCTCAAGGTCCCTAACCAAGAAGACAAAATACTGTAGCCTATGTCAGTCATTCATTCATCCATCCATCCATCCATCTGTCTTTGCATTCATCCTAAAAATACTTACTGAAATATTACTAAGTGCCACGCGTGCAGCTAATTCTCCCTTCTAGCCCTTTGGTCCTTTAATCAACTTATGTGGGGAGGAGCCAAGGATGGCTGGGGGCTCCAACACTGATGACTTGGACCATGTTTTGTGGGGTGGAAATGTGTTTGATGCAACTGGCATTTGAAATCCAGATCCCCCTTGGTTCATGGTTGTAAGAAGTTTGTTTTAAACTACATCATATACGTAGGATACTCACTGCTCACATTCCGTGGGCTCACATCTTAAAAGGAAATTCATGGTCCATCCTTTTATTCATGGAAGGATTCTGGCTGAGCCAGGTGGCTTATGCCTCTAATCCCAGCACTTTGAGAGGGGCCAAGGCTGGAGGTTTGCTTGCATCTAGGAGGTCGACACCAGCCTGGGCAACATAGCGAGACCCTATCTCTACAAAATAAACTAGGTGTGGTGGAACATACCTATACATACAGGTCTCCACTATACTGGAAGCTGAGGTGGGAGGATCCCCTGAGCCCAGGACATTGAGTCTGCAGTGAGCCATGACTGTGTCATGGTACTCTAGCCTAGATGACAAAGTGAAAGCCTGTCCACAAATAAAAATTTAAAAGAATTCTTCCAAGGGTCCCTCAACAGTCACTTGATTTACATTTCTTTCGTCAAAGCAGAATTTTCCTTAGATTGGCATCATATTGGAAGTAAATATGCGTGCACTCGATATACAACTGAAATTCGCAGGCAATTTTCTTCTCCCCCTCCTCCTCTTCCTCCTCCTCTCCTGGGATTGGCCATCAACCTCATGCACAGGTCAGTAGCTTGGTGTCCGGTGATATAACCCCTCGTACAGGGTCAGTTCTAAATCAGAGTCATTGAAAGCCTCATTACACAATATTTTTTAGTTGACCCCAAGAACAAAGTCTCAGAGACTCACATTTCTAGCTGAAAGCATGAAGTGGAAGGAATGAAAATATATTTTCTGTAGTTATATGACACTATAGGATGAGGTACTCTTTTGGGAGATAGGGCAAGGATGGGAAGACAGTTTGGAAAACCAACAGGAGCACGGAGTCGGAAAAGGAGTTTAATAACAATATAAGAAAGGTGTATATGTTTATTATTATTATTATTTTTTACACAGAGTCTTACTCTGTCACCCAGGCTGGAGTGCAGCAGTGTGATCTCAGCTCACTGCAACCTCCATTTTCTGGGTTTAAGAGATTCTTCTACTTCAGTCTCCTGAGTAGCTGGAATTACAGGCATGTGCCACCACATTCGGCTAATTTTTGTATTTTTAGTAGAGACGGGGTTTCACCATCTTGGCCAGGCTGGTCTTGAACTCCTGACCTCGTGATCCGCCTTGGCCTCCCAAAGTGCTGGGGTAACATGCATGAGCCACCGCACCCAGCCATGGGTTTCTTTTAAAGGGGAAAAAATGGTTATTTTCTTTCCTGCACTTAATTGAGAAGCATTCAGTAACATGGAACCAACCACTGATTAAAAATAAGATGCCAAGGCCCCAGATTTTTAGAAAGTAGTAAGTGTGAAGATCAGAGAGGGTGACCAGATATCTTCACATATGCCTATTGTCCCAGCATAATTACCTGCTCCCCATCCTCTCTCACAAAGGTCCCAGTGTGGATGATAATTTATATGGTCACTATAATCATAGCACAAACACCTGGGAGGCAGGCTGACCTGGGGAAGGGAGGGTTTACATTTCCAGTGGCCATGACCCACCCAGAAAACACATTTATAAGATCATCTAACTGATGACATCACAAGCACCTATAATTTGCCAACTTCTGCTATAAAGAAAAACCACAACAGTGTGAGTTTACATCTGTTGCTAGTTTAATAACTGCAACAGCTCTGCAGTTTTCTTCAGAAAGGTAGACCCTGTTCCCTTTTGTAGGTGGTGTTCCCTAATTTCGGAAATGTTAATAACAGGATGAAGGCATTGATGATACATGATTATAGCTTATGGGGCTGCAACCATTTACCAGACCAAATTGAAAGGAAAACCGTAACTTTCCTCACCTAAGTAACAAAAGGAGGAGAGGCTACTCACTTTGCAACCCCACACCTCTTCTGCCTGGCAGATGTGAAATTGAAAGTACCTCTGAGTGGTTGCTTTTGGCAACCAATCAGATGTTTGCATAGGCACGTAACTTTGTAACTTCACTTCAGTCTCTGATTGGTTGCTGCCCACAACCAATCAGTCTGATTGCAGGCCAAGTCTTGGTGTGCATAGAAATGCAACTCTGTAATTTCACTTTAGCATCTGATTGGTTGCTTTCTGCAACCAATCAGATGTTTGCATAGCAGTGTGATCTTTGTAACTTCACTTCAGCCTCTGATTGGCTGAGCCTCTGATTGGTTCTGACTGCAGGCTACCACTTCCTTGACATGGGGTGAACGCCAAGTGGCCAATGGGAAACTTCTAGGAAGTATTTGGACTCCAGAAGATTCTGTATCCAGGGCCCTTGAGCAGCTGCTTGGGCCACACCCACCCTGTGGAGTGTACTTTAGTTTTCAATAAACCTCAGCTTTTGTCACTTCATTCTTTCCTTGATTTGTTTGTGCATTCTGTCCAATGTTTTGTTCAAAATGCCAAAAACCTTGACACCCTCCACTGGTAACAAAAGGACAGCTCCAGGAATATGGATCCCTGACTCAGCTGGGACTCCCTTGCAGCTTTACAAGACACTGGGAAGAACTGCCTGGTCCCTCCTGTCTTTCCCCTTCTACTTCAGATGGAAAGTTAGAATCAGATGGAGGAGAGGAAAAATCAGGCAGACTAAGGCTGTGCCTGGGGACAGGGCAGAGGAAAGCACAACAGATTGGCTTCCATGCTTAGAAGACAGTGGATGGAAAAGTGGATTTCCACTAAGAAAGGGGCAGGCATTTTTCCCTGAGCAGGAAATATTCAGCTTCTGTGGTCTTGCCCTCCCTGCAGAGCCGGCCTAACAGTTTAGCCATGGTAAAAGGGTTGCAGCCTAAGAGAGCAGAAGAGAAAATTGGGAAGCTGGTGTCAGATTTTCTACTTGGGCATATCTTTGGCCTAGGCCCCCGCAGCAGTCACGGGGGAAGGCCTGGAGTGCCGCAGTCTAACAAGACGCCTGACATTTTGAAATGCTTTAACCCCAGCCTTTCATCCACCTCTTGACCCTGCCTCTCCCACCAGCCCCGCGTGGAGCTGCGGGATACAAGGGACTTCGGATGTGAAGAGAAAAAGTCACCATCCCCTTGTCCTTGAGGTAATTAATCAGTGATGACTCTTTACCCAGGGAATAATATGACTCAGAACACTTCTCATCCCTGTAATATCAATTATGCTGCAGAGAAGCAGTTCTAAAAAAGATACAAAAGCATTTGGTGGGTTTTGGTTGCAAAGTAACCAGGCTAAGGCGTTGACACTGCAGTACACAGGATGGCTTCAGACACCACCGGGTCAGCTGCAGGCTGCCCGATTCTCCAGAAGAGAAATGTTTCTCTTGCTTCCTGCAGAGGTGGATGTAGATGCTGTCTGCCAGCTCTGAAATCTGCAACATTTAGTTCTCCAAGAGGCTTTTGCCTGCACTTAACTCCTGCCAACCCAATAATTTGTGTTGGTGACTATTTTATCCCTTTCTTCCATTTCCTAAGGCAACTCTGCCGCTTAGAAATAGGCACATAATGGAGTGAGAATGGGACTGATCAGCCCAAAAGTGAGATGTGGAGGGACGCCCTTCACTTGATGTGCACTCTGGTTTGCGGGAGATGCCCATGAGAATTCGTGTCATCCCTTCTCTGTACTGGGCAGTGACAGACTTGGATTTCACACCAGTGTTTGAAACACTGACTATCTGGATGGGTGCAGTGGCTCACGCCTGTAATCCCAGCACTTTGGGAGACCAAGGCAGGTCTACCTGATCGCTTGAGCTCAGGAGTTCAAGACCAGCCTGGGTAACATGACAAAACTCTGTCTCTACAAAAAAAAAAAAAAAAAAATGAGGCTGGTGTGGTGGCCCATGCCTGTGGTCCCAGCTACTCGGGAGGCTGAGGTGGGAGGATCACTTGAGCCTGGGAGGCAGAGGCTGCAGTGAACCAAGATCCTGCAGTGAACCAAGATCCTGCCACCACACTCCAGCCTGGGCAACAGAGTGAGATCCTATCTCAAAGGAAGAGAAAAAGAACACTGACTACCAGCTATTTATGAAGAGAAGGAGTAAAACAGAAAATGAAAGAGAAGTGGGCTGGGGCGGAGGAGGGAAAAGAACAGGAAAAAAAAGACAAAGAATTAAAACCAAAATTCCATCCAAAATATTTCTGTAAAAATATTCTGTAATGTGTTGGATAGTCTAAAGTTTTCATGAAATAGTCTTATTTTTTGCAAACACATTCTTTGTGATCTTTTGCCCTCTCACAAACCTTTGGATTCCTGTCAGACTCTTTCATTCCTTTATCTCCTTCAGCACGTGTTGTCATGGACAGGAATGGACTTGAACTCTGCATTTTGCCCTGTGACAATGGGCCAGACGCGGTGGCTCACACCTGTAATCTCAGTACTTGGGGAGGCCGAGGCGGGTAGATCATGAGGTCAACAGATCAAGACCATCCTGGTCAACATGGTGAAACCCCATCTCTACTCAAAAAAAGTACAAAAAAATTAGCTGGGTTTGGTGGCACACGCCTATAGTCCCAGCTACTCGGTAAGCTGAGGCAGGAGAATTGCTTCAACCTGGGAGGCGGAGATTGCAGTGAGCCGAGAACGCACCACTGCACTCCAGCCTGGCGACAGAGCGGGACTCCTTTTCAGAAAAAAAAAGAAAGAAAGAAAAAAATGAAAGGAAAATGGACCCAGAATCCCAGCTTGAAGGAGAAAGGGAACTTCCAGATGTGTGCAAATTCTGATACAAGGGTTGGGTCTGAAGAGAGAGCAGTGCTCCATTCTGTAGAACATGTTCTAGGAAACTTCAGAAGATGAATGCTCATGAAAACTGTGTTACGCTTATAGAGGGATTAATTAGTGCTCTTCTTGGGAAAAGAACGTTAAAGAAAATATGGGATGAGTCTGTACTGTAGCAGTCTCCCACGATATCAACTATCCTTTTATATTTTTCAAAAAAAAAAAATTGCCTCTGATTAAAAGTGCAATTTTATATAACAGCCTTCAAATAAAAAAGAGGTTATTAAGTTAGCATGATCGCTATGAATATTACTGAAAGTGGTTCTAGTAGAATTGTTTTTTATGATTCCATTTATTCAAAATGAAAAATGGCATTTGCCAAACATATGATCTGATGAGTAATAGATTTACAAAGCAACCAAAGAGGAAAGATAAACTGATAAACTGGAAAGAAAATCTATCTGATTATGATTTTGTGGTTTGCGCACTGGTTACAAATAACCTGAAGGCCACGAAATATCCAAATTGGTACTTCTGTTTAGAAACCTCTTATGTGAGTAGGGACCGCTGTGGTTTGTTGTTGTTGTTGTTGTTATTGTTTTATTTGAGAGTTAGGAGGCAGGATCTTCAGTGTTTCATATATCACTTTCCTACGAAAAATTCTCATTTTTAAGGAAAAATTAAAAAAACAAATTACTTGGGTGCCCAGCAGATTACATGCATAGTTTTTAATGACAGGACTGTGCATTCTTGAGTGACAGTTCATTTGCGCTTAAGGCATAGATTTCAGCACGTTCAGTGTACGGAGAAACCAGGCTGGAAACTTTCCCCTTCAGTGTCTGAGCTGACACAAAACAGGAGGAGAAAAGACTTTAATCTCATCATAAACAAATGTACAGGTCTGCATGAAGGTTTACACCCTGCACTGGCAAAATGATGAACGGTTTGTTACTGACTCCTTCATTTAAAAAAATAGTAATAAAGAAATAAAATAGAGAAGGAACAGCAAAGCTCTCTACAGGAGAAAAAAAAATGTGGGGGAGGGCTTGTATATTGCATATCTCCGTTTTGGTAGCCCAAAGAGGGAATATAAGCTTAAAGTCCTGAATTTAACAAACCTAATTATCAAGGCTTAATTAGTACCAAGGGTACAGCTTCATGGAACACCTGCAGACTTAATTTATGTCCTGACAGAGAGGAACAAGTGTTAATGGGCTGTATTTATGTTAATACCTGAACCTTAGGAGCCAGTGGAACAAAACAGACCACGCGCTAGTTTTCCAAGCTACAACACAAATATAAAAGATTTTCGTCTTAATGCTACTTTGCACATAATTCTTCAGGGATCACACAGATCTACTTAAACTTTTAAGACCAGAAAAGTGGAATATGAAAAAGTAGAGAGCCGTGCTGGGTATCTGTAAAAGTCTTACAAGATCAACTCATCAAGCAGTCATTATATCTTTTATTTAAAATTGACAGTGGCTGATGTGGCTAGCATTCCCATTGTTCAGGATGCGTGTTTCTCAGGACACTGAAATATAAACCCCATTGTTTCCATATATGCCTTAATATTAAACTAATAGCTACATTTACGGAGAACTCACTGTGTGTCAGTCACGTTATTAAGTCTTTGTATACATTTTCCAGTTTACAGATAAAGGAAGCTGACACACAGAGGAAATAAGCAGGCTAGGTTTCTAGGCAGTTCAAAGATTTGGAGTTAGGTTTCCAGAAAAACTCATTTTAACCAATGAGCAAAACCAGTGAGCAAAACTCCCTCTAATATGCAGATAGTAAGAATGAAGAAAATATAAAACATATATACAAACATTTATAAAAGAACTCTCAGTAAAGCAGAAATAAATGCAAACTCCTCAATCTCATAAAGAATAGGTACAGAAGACGTACAATTAGCATCATATATAACGGAGAAATCCTGAATAAGGCAATGACGTCTGCTCATAAAACAACACTGTCCTATAGGCTGTAGCTGGTGCAGTAAAACAAGAAATAGAAACAAAAGCCACAAATATTGGAGCAGAAGAAGTAAAACCATATTCAGAGATGTAGAACATTCTGTAGAATCTATTTAACAAAAAGGAAAAGATAAATAATTTTTTTTTTTTTTTTTTTGAGACAGAGTCTTGCTCTGTTGCCCAGGCTAGAGCGCAGTGGCATGATCTGAGCTCACTGCAGTCTCCACCTCCAGGGTTTAAGCGATTCTCCTGCCTCAGCCTCCTGAGTAGCTGGGATTACAGGCAACCACCACCACGCCTCACTAATTTTTGTATTTTTAGTAGAGATGGGGTTTCACCATCTTGGCCAAGCTGGTCTGAAACTCCTGACTTCATGATCCACTCATCTTGGCTGAATAAATAAATTTTAAGGTCACAGGATATGAAAGCAGTTTGCTAAAATTAACTGTATTTCTATATACTGGAAACAAACAACTGGAAAAAAGAAATTTTAAAATGCCATTTACAATAGCATAAAAAAATAAAATGTGCCAGAGTTAATTTAACAAAAATATATAAAACCTCCACATTGAAAACCATAAAATATCACCAAGATGTTTATAAATTAAAGAAGCCCTAAATAAATGGAGAGAGGCATGCTCGTGGATTGTAACACTCAGTACTGTTAGGAATTCGATCCTCCTCACATTGATCAATAGATTCAATACCAAAGCAAATAAAATCCCAGCAGGCCTTTTTAAAAGAAATGGAGAAGCTGATCTGAAAATGCATATGTAAAAGCAAAGTATCTAACCTAGCCCAAACAATCTTGAAATAAAAAACAAAGTTTGAATCCTTATATTACCTAGCTTCCAGGCAATCAATGCAGTAGGTATAAGAAAAAAAATTAGATCAATGGAGTATAATAGTCTAGAAATAGACCCACACATATATAGTCAACGGATTTCTGACAAAGATGTCAAGGAAAGTGAGTAAGGAGAGCATTAGTCTTTGAACAAATGGTGCTAGAACAACTGGAGATCCTTATGGAGAGAAAAATAAACCTCTACCCTCACCTCACACCATATACAAAAATTAATTTGAGATAGAACATAGATCTGAATGTAAAGACTGAAGTTATAGAGTGTCTAGAAGTAAATACAGGAAAATATTTTTGTGACCTGGGGATTGGTAAAGAGTTCTTAGAACAAGCAAGCACTAAACATAAAAGATAAATTGGACATTATCAGTATTTAAAACTTCTGCTTCTCAAAAGATACCATTAAAGAAAAAATAGACAAGACATAGGTTAGGAGAAAATTCACAGTATATATGAAAAAAGACTATATCCAAAATATATAGAGAACTCCTATAATTCCATATGAAAAAGACAATCAAATTTTTTAGAAAATGGCCAAATATGTAAACAAGCACTTCACAGAAAGAAAATTTATGAACCGCTAAGGAGTTCATAAAAAGATACATTAGTCATGAGGAAAATGCAAAATAAAATTAGCAAGAGATAGCATTTCTCACCCACAGAAAGGCTACAATTAAAAAGACTGAAATCACCAAGTACTGATGAGGATGTGAAGCAACGCGTACTCTTACACACTTCTGGTGGGAGTTTAAAATGATACAACTACTTTAGATAACTGTTTGACAGAATTCTTAAACGTTAAACACTAAGAGTCAGTAATTCCACACCTAAGTATTTATCAAAATTTTACATAAAAATTTAAGGGCACAAAAAGATGTATACAGTATTTATTAATATTTGTGGTGGCTTTATTCATAATAGCCAACAAATGTAAACAACCCAATGCTCATCAACAGGTGCACAGATAAGCAAAGTGCGGTATATTTTCACCACAGGATACTCTCCAGCACTGAAAAAGAGAACCCCTAATACACCCATCAACAGAGACAAATCACAGAAATAGTATGTTAATCATTAAGCAGAAGAAGCCTGATACAAAAGGGCTGGTATGATTTCCAATAAATGAAGTTCTAGAATAGGTAAAACGAATACAGTGATTGAAATAAGAATGCTTGTCTCTGGGAGTAAAAGGATTTATTGGAAAGGAGAATGAGATAATTACTGAGGTGATGGGAATATTCTTGTTTTTGTTTTTGTTTTGAGACAACGTCTTGCTGTCACCCAGGCTGGAATGCAGTGGTACAATCTTGTCTCACTGCAACCTCTACCTCCCAGGTGATTCTCAAGCCTCAGCCATCAGAGTAGCTAGCATTACAGGTACACACCACCATGGCCAGCTATTTTTTTTTTTTTTTTTTTAATTTTTAGTAGTCACAGCGTTTTACCATGTTCCCCAGGCTGATCTCAAACTCCTGGCCTCAAGTGATCCACCCGCTTCGGTCTCCCAAGGGATTACAAGCATGATCCCCTAAACCTGGCCCTGGAATGTTCTATATCTTAATTGGGGCAATGGATCCATGATTATGTATATGTGTACACTTTTCAAAATCCAGAGAACTGTATATTTAAAATATGTTAATTTTATAGAACATAAATTATGTAAATTATGTCTCAGTAATCTATGTATATGTGTGTATATTAATTTTCTCTCTCCCAGACACGTACACTTTTGTGAAGAGAGATACAGGTCTAATTTTACATGAGTAAAACAGGCCTTACTTTTGAGTGCTACAATCCAATCTACAAAAATGCCTGAAAAGGTTAAGATTATTTATGAAATTGTATATTAATTACTATCTGAGTACATCAAGCTTTGTGGATAGAGAGCAGACTTAGGTGTCAAATGTCCCAGGTCATTATCATGGTTTTGCTTCTCATTAGCTACGTAACCTTATACAAGTTAATGATCAGCCTCAGATGGTTTTCGACTGAAGGGGTAGGGGAAGCATCACTGGCTTTGCAAGTTTGTGGTGTAGCTTCGATGTGCTAACGGATGAGGAATAGACAATTAAGGGCCCCAAGTCTTGTTATTACCATCAGTAGCCCCAGCCCATTTTTGATAACTTTGTAAACATAGAGTGGTTTTGGGAAGCCAGTCATTCTACGATCCTTTTTCCAAATTTTTGTTTCTGAAGATGACTAAACTAATTAACAGAAACAATTGAAAACTACTTGGTGACATTTTTTTTAAATGAGCAAGTACATTCCAGATATAATTATATTTAAAACATAATTTAGCACACCTTTTTAAATTTCTTCTGAAATACTTCTATTTCTTTCTTTTATAGAACCTATTTCTATCTGATTTTGAAAGAGCAACTCCCTGCATGTTTTCAGAGCCCGTTCAAAAATATCTTTGGTTATTACTCATCTGTGAAAAGGAAATTTAAACAAAGTTTGAGAACTGTTCTTTTCTCAAAAAAAGAGAGTGGAATCAAGTATCTATTTCCTGGGATGTTAAGTCAGGGTCAAGACCCAATTCACGAGATTACTGTTTTCCAAAGAGAAGACAGGAGTAATATGAAAGAATAATTGAGGTTTCATGAACTGGATCAGCTTCCTGGCATAAGAGCCCTTGACTTCATATAGTCAGACACTGTGAGTCAGTTGACATCGTTCTTAAGAAAACTTGTTTTTGTCAGTATCTCAGAATTTGCCAGAACCATACCATGTTGAAGTCTTGCATTCCTCAATCAGTTTGACCAACGCGCTTTTTAAAGATCAATGGGCAAGATAATAGTAGCAGAAGGAAAACACAGTAACAGTTATTTGTTGTTTGGGGTCGGCATTGCCAAGCTGCTCAGGATTTCCACGGAATTTTTTCCAAACCCTTCTATTACATTCTAAAGGGGAATAGACCTTTGCCTGTGGACAATGTGAATCTGACAACAAATACAGGGTTGATGAACTGGTAGACTAGAAAAACACAAGAAGGTATGGGATGGAAGCTAGGCCACTATCAATCACCACCGCCATGGGGCAGAACAGAAAGCAGCATGATGTTCTCACGCCACGGTGGAGACAACACACAAATCCTCTTCGGTGAATGACTGTGTTTCTAGGGTACCAGGAATCAGAAAGGAAGATGCTGTATGCACAGAAACTTCATTATGCATTAAGAAAAGAAACCCACAGAAAAGTGAGGCAAACCCACTGATGAACAGGCAGGTTCTATTTCTGTTAACTGGGTAAGCCCAGCTTTTTTAAAGGTGCTTTTAAAGCCGGCGATGCTATCAACTTTGAAGTGCGGTTTGAAAAAGCGGATATTACACTTTAGCACATGCCTAATAACTACTCTCACCATGGAAACGCTGAAGGCAGAAGCCATTGCATTTGTTTTCCTAATCATACTACCAAGATAAGGCATAGATAGAGTTCTCGTAAACCGGTGCGGGCGGTGTGATGGGGTCTCTGGCTTCCACACGCCTAGTTGCGGAAGCGGATCCTGGGTGGATCCATTGGAACTATGGTAATAAGAACTGGTGCAGTCATCAGATAATTTCTGATTGAAAATTCCGAGAACTGAGTAACATATCGTGCTCGGTTAGTCACTGTTTTTCTCATAACAGCTGCACTGTGGAAAACTGAAGCCCGTCTTGGGGTCTCAAGGTCAACTTCATATGGTTGTAAACATCTTCAAGACATGGTTTTAGTCCCGTCTTCTCTCTCAATCTGGTTTAACTGCAACGTGGCCTTCCACGCTTTTCTCTCTATTCTTTCCCCAGCCTCACTCTGCCTTGGGACACACACAAGCAGGCTGGGCAGGTGTGAGTACCACACTGCTCCCTGGACGCATTAATCACCTGGTTTCATGGAAGAAAAAAGACACCATCTCCAGTTAAAAATTAGAATCAGGCTGGATTATAGCTGCAGCAATGAACTAGGTAGAACAGAAAGCCAATCTCGAGTCCGTGTTTCCAACCAGTAGAAACGCTGAATACAAACAATAATTTAGAGAAAACACAGGACTTTATAATCTACATGCTTAAGCACTGCTGGACACGACTAACTTTGACGTTCAATAGTATACTTAGAGGCGTATCCTTTGCTGTGCTGGGGAGAACCAAGGAACCAGGCTTGAACCTGAAATATTCCCATTAACCCAGCAGCACAACAGTTAGGCGTGTGTGTATGTGTTGTGTAACTCTTTACAATTAATCGATCGAGGCTAACTATGGAAATAAAAGTGAACATTAACAATTGCCACAATACACTTGTCTGTCGTTCCAGCTGCTCAGGAGGCTGAGGTCGGGGGACTGCTTGAGCCCAGGAGGTCAAGGCTACAGTGAGCCACGACTGCACTACTGCACTCCTTTGTGGGCAAGAGAGCAAGATCCTGTCTCAAACAAAAAAATTTTTTTAAGCCACAGTAAAAGACATTACTCTATGGTAATCGAGGGTACTTGGTACTCAAACACATCATAGACACAATAGATGCTCAGCCAGTGACAAATCTGTCAAGGAAAATATTGTCTATCAACTCCAAAGACCCATCTAGAACATCTTGTGTTCTAGCCTGCTGGAAAACAGAAGATACTGTCTGAATTTGGTTTCCTCTTACCTGTGTGAACCAAAAGTGCGACGGGTGAAGGTGAGAGGCAGAGACAGACAGAGAAAAGCATGTAATGCAAGACAGACATTTTCTGGAACAAGGGGAAGCTAATGAGTTCTCAGAAGTGCTAGAAGGGGCCCTGGAAAATAGCAGGGAACCTCAGATGATGAAAGAGTCTCCCAGGCAAGGAAGAAAACAATGAAATATCGGCTGCAACACTTAAGCCAAAATTAAAATGGCAGCCATGTGGGCAGAAGGGGAAGGAGCTGAGTATGAGAGAGGAGTGGGCGGAGGAGGAAGTGTCTTAGGCATGACCTCGCCCTTCTCTAGGGCAGGCATTTCTTCTAGCCTGGAGATGGTTGCCTAAGTAGCAACAGAAAAAAAAAGAAGAAAGAAAAAGGAAAAGAAAAAAGAGAGAGAGAAGAGAAGGAAAGAGAAAGAAAAAGAAAAAGAGAAGAAAAGGAAAAAGAAGAGAGGAAAGAAAAGAAGAAAGGGAAGGGAAAGGGGAAAGAGAAAGGGAGGTAAAAGGTCAACCCAGACTATTTAAGTATAAAGAAAATATACCGAATGTGGGAGCCAGGTATGACAGCCTCATGGACTCAAACTATGTAAGAGGGGGCAGGTGAAGGGACGGGCATTTTTCGACGCCTGACTCTGTGCTTACTGTGGCACTGGGAGGTTGGCAGATAAAAAAGAAGAATGTCACCCCTCATTTCAGGCATAGGATGGTCAAGAGGGCCTTCCCACTTTTTTTTTTTTTCTAGTTACAGTGATTCCATCTCACAGTTGTGTCTTCGTGACCCTGTCTCCAGCCTGGAGAGCCTCCTTGTCTGTGTGGGTAACTGCAGTTTACTCAGCAATGTGGAGATGAAGACTCCTGACTCCAGTGCTCCTCCGACCTCGAGGTCTGCTTTGAGGACCCCTGCTCTGCTCCGAGAAAAGCTGGGCTTCACACTATCACCCTTGAAGGACGGAATCCAAGGTGTTACTGTTGAGCCACCTGTGAGTGCTTGAGGACAGAAAAGACACTTCACCACCCTTTGTAACCAATCCTAGGACTTGGCTTAGGAGATTCCAATGAATGAAGCCAATATGCTCAAACAGCAGAGTTTCTTAATTGAACTGGAAACTGGATCTGTAGTCCTTGGCCTAACTGCAGACTGGTCCATATCATGGCTAACAAAAAGAGGGAAGACAGTTGTGGGATGCTGTCCACAGGACACCGGCTCCCATAGTATCACAGTCACCCGCCCAACAGACAGTAAATCCTCACCTAGCCCAGTGCTGCCCAAACTGCTTCGTTTTTGGCAGGTGACCTTGTGTTTCAAATATGCAGAATCTCAGTGTATAACACAGGTAAAAGTGGAGCTGCTTTGGAGAACATGTTGGGGAAGGATGCTTTGAACAAGAATGTAGCCCAGCTCCTGCTTCTCGATAGCGGAGGTGACCTGTCCGTGATCACTGTTACAACTAAAGGTAGAACCAGGCCTGGAACACCTCTTGCACCAACATGAAAGCCTCCGTTTCCCCTATTAGGACATTATTAGAGTGTTAATTTCTCAAAGGCATCTCATCAGCCTTCCCAGGACCCCAGAGTATAGCAACGTACACAGATGCAGGTGGAATTTTATTTTAGCACGTGGTTCATTTCCTGAGGACCTCTCAACTCTTGAGATCAAACAGGGGCTAGGGTTGCTAATGGCTGACTTCCTTTTCTTCTTTCCGATCCTTGAATTTTGTATGCCATTTCCTAGATTCCGCCCGTTCTCATCACTAGTAGAGAATTAGTACGAAAGAGGAAACGATGTTCTGCAAGTGAGAATGTTTAGAGAGAAAGAGAAGACATTCATTAAGCAAGGAAAATAACCCATCTTATCAAAGACATACTTTTTACTTTACCAGAGGCCTGGATTTCTAAAACATTATTACTGACCGCTTAAATACCATAGGTTATGATTTCTCAAGCTAGGTAGTCCTCCCCGATCTACACTGGCCCAATCAAAGAACCGAGGCACACTCAGGAAAACCACCTCTGCTCACTGATTTGTTAGAACTGACAAAGAAGTATAACCGGTCATTATTTAAAGGTTAATTTTTTTTTTCCTTTGCCTTCATATATGAAATTTCTTACTGGGACATTTCAGTGCCCTTAGAAGAATACCCAGCAGTGGATTCGGAACTATTTGCCATCTTTTAAGATCTGAGAGTCTTTCTTGACCAATTTAGAAAAGAAGGATGTTACAGCAAACAGACAGCCCAGCTGCTAATGACGGCCAGTTCAATATTTTATGCCACCTTAAAAAAGTTTCAGTAACTGAAGGTGTTCTCACATTAATTCTTTGCATCAATTATTGACAGAGAATTTAATTTAAAGGCAACTAGTCAGTAACCTAGGGGTAGTGTTTTAAATAATTTATAATTGCTGCATGGGTGTAATCATATTGCTATTGATTACCATCCAGTCACTTCTACAGGTCCAGCAGGTCTTATGCTAATTACTTTTAGTGAGATCACCTTTTTAACTCTGTATTCCCTGGTAACTGGAACTCATTATAAAAATAACTTAATGAAGTGCCATCTTTTAGAGTTCTTGCAGAAGGGAGGGAAGGGAGGCAGGTGAACCTAGGAGAAAGCCAGGAGTTGAAAGCATTAGGCTGAGATTTACAGATAAACAATCCTAAACCTGAAATTACATATTGTTATTCAAATATCAGATGGGACTGAGATAACACGGGTGAAAAACGGGGAATACGGAAGAGGGGAAGCAGGAAGGGCAGAAAAAAGAGAACTAAAGGAAGATTTAAACAATTTCATTTTAGAGAAAAATCATCTAAGTTTCACTTCATTCATCCAACTGGGATAATTTTTTATTCACTGTGAAACACACTAGCAATAGTATTGAGGGATTTAGGGAAGGCAACCCGTGATTTACTAAAAAGTTGTGAGAATGAGACCCACTGTATGCTCGCTTTTAGCCTCAAACAATGTGAACCAAAGACAGGTTTATTCCCATGAAGAACAAACCTGTCTTCAAAGATTGATTCAGTATTAGGTGGTGCAGGGATGCACCAAGACTCTTTATAATAATAGCTATGAATGCATTTTACTAAATGTTGACAAAATATGCTCGAAACCCATGATTTCCTGTATACTGCTACCTTGAACAAGGCTAAGGCTGGCATTTAGATAAAAAACAGAAAGTGAATGAGAAAGTCATCAGTAAATAATAGCATAGGTGGCCCGTAGACACAGCACGCTCAGAGGCTGGTTTGGGAAGGACTGGCTGTGGAAAAGGCTGGCTGAGTGAGCAGACCACATCTAGACACTATCACTCTTCTCTCTCTTAATTTGTTCCCCTGGCAAAAAGAGAGCGACTACAAAGGATGCCGAGGGGGCAGGAAGTGAAGACATCAGCACCATTTCAGGGAAGGCAGGAGGCTTGCTCTGTTCAGACAGCAACTTCTGGACAAGCCCTCCTGACTATGGCTGGGGGAATAGTCTCAGGAGGCCCAGAGAAGATGGGAAGGAGGGATACCCACGAAGAACGTGAGGATTAAGGATAATGGCAAGACAAGAGGTCAAATAAAAATATGAAAATGGAGATTTTATTCATTTATGTTTCTTTTAATTTATTTTTAGAACTTCTATTTTTCTGAATTCCAAATTTTATTTATTTTTTCTTATACTTTAAGTTCTGGGGTACATGTGCAGAACGTGCAAGTTTGTTACATAAGTATACACGTGTCATGGTGGTTTTCTGCATCCATCACCCAGTCATCTACATTAGGTATTTCTCCTAATGCTCTCCCTCCCCTATTCCCCCAAGAACTTCTATTTTTTAAGCAATTGCGTTTCAAGAATAGATTTGTCCCTTTTACCAAATGTATGTGTCAGTGTGTATATTTGCTTCAAAACTGTTATGACATTGATGTTGTTTAGGAAAAAACAAGCGTGTGTGTGTGTGTGTGTGTGTGTGTGTGTGTGTATCTCCCTAAGAGCAATTATGTAATAAATGCAATTTTTTGTGCTGCTTCATTTCAAATTTCAGAAAATTCCTAAGATTTAGGAGGGAGAAAAAGAGAGAGTAAGATTCATTTTCTGAAAGAAGAGACCTAAGACGGTATACACCTAACTTAATACAAATAATTTGGGTGACTTATAAACAGTGGAAGGTTATATTAATAGAAAATTCATCATATAGTATGGACTTTCTCCAGAGACCACAAATGTAACCCTTGTTCTGAAGGTGAGGACGACGGTGTCCTTCAACCTTGGGAGGCAGCTGTTGTGATAAAAGTGGAACAAAAGAGAACAGGGAACTGGATTGGCACAAGTTAAAAGAGGGGAAAAAATACCTTCAGAAATTGTTACCTACCCACACTGAGAGTTTGCTCACAAATATTCTCACTTAAACCTAATGAAAAGGAAACAACAAATTTCTAGCTTATTCCATTTCCCCTGGGCATGCTTAGTACTTTCAAGCTTGGCCCGGTTTTCTCCTAGTGGAGACTGGTGGAAAGAGGCCAATTCTTATGGTTGTTGTATAGAACTAAAATACATTCTATTTGAAGCTGCAACAGTGTAGCATTAACTGCCAAGGGCAAAATTATTACTCTGAGACACACCAAGTCTTCATGGGTTTCATTGGAGACCCTTAGATGGGGGACCCAGCTTGCGGGGTTTAGGCCTCTGCTCCGTCGTATAAATCAGGGGGTGACAAAGAGCTTCTTAAACAACCAGATGGAAAGAATTTGACTGTGGGCCACTGCAGTGTGAAAATCATTAGATGTGAACAATATATAAATGAATGAGTGGGGCTGTATTTTAATACAATTTTACTTAAGGATACAGACAATGCCTGTCAATTGCCAATCCCTGGTACAAATTCCTTTCATCTTATTATGAAGCCACATTCCTGAAGGGAGGGACAGAGAGTCGGCTCCACAGGGCACGCGGTGAAACTGACCCCAGAGTTGAATTCAAAGAGGGACATCTCTTTGCAAAAGGAAAGAAGTCAGCCGGGATGGGATAAATGATCAGTTTCCAGGGGGAGCTGGAGGTGGTTTGGAGGACTGACCTGTGAAGGCTTCTGACAGCATCAGGGGGAGGTACCAAATGATGGGGCTTGGGGAGAAAGGAGAGGCTTCAAATCACCACTGTGAGAAATGGAAGAGAAACTACATCAAGTAAACAGGATTGCTAGGCAGTCTTGAAACGTAGTTGAGATCATGAATTAAAAAGAAAAAAAAATCAATATCTTCTTTCAACTGTACCAACAGTGACAAAGGGCACAAAACTAACCCTGGGCTATTTTTGGGGAACATATTTTGTTGTCTAGTCTGTACCTAGAGATGAGCAAAGCGATTCTACACCCAGCCACAAGAGCATCTCAGAAGACTCTTAGTGGCAACATAAAAATAATTTCTAGCTTGGTCAGCAGGGAGATACTTAAGTCCATGATCAGAGTGATAGCTCTCTCCATCCTCAAAACTAACAAACAAAAGCCATCTTTGAGTTCTAGAAGACAGAGAAGCTGGGACCCGGAGAAAGGCTTTATGCCTAGAGCTGTCAGTTAGCACCTGCTAAAAGCACCTAGTGGGCCTTAGGATGTGAGAAATGAAATCCCTAGACAACTTCGAAAACAATAGTGATGCCTGGAACAACAGGGACCCAGTGGCCAAAACAACTGCCTCTGGGCAGGTACCTGGGATTTCAGTTCTGAGAAGGAAACAGCACATCAAGGAAAGCTCTCTCCTCACTGTAATCACGCTAGCCAGAAGTGGGTTCTCAAGTCACTTTCAGAAGGGAGAAGCAAAACGCAAAGCCCCCAGTTGCCCGACACCTCAGGTAGGGTTAAACATTTTATGCAGGAATCAGCATCTTTAAGGAGCTCACCTTTTAAAAGGAGCCAGCTTTTTGTTGTAAATGGCACTGACACTACAACAAGAAAGTTCATTTCACAAAGATGATTCATTAAGAAATAAAATATTCATGGCTGACAGCTTGAAGGATCGCCATACAGTTATATTCTAATGCACCTGTCCTCTCTGTCAAGTCCAATGTGGGATGTCATGTCGCCAAAGTTTTATTTAGAAATTGTTTGTCAGAGTGAGCTTTCTAATGTGAATGAAAAATTCATCTCCTCATTAAGAAGATTTTACATGAAATGTCTAGGATTTTCAATGAACACCAGGACATGAACCAATTACTGTTAAACACTTAAAGAGACAGAGTCCTAAGCTCACTCAGCAAAACTCTTAATTGCACAAATGTGGAGAAAATGCAACATCCCGAAAGGCAAATGGGAATTTTGATTTGAAAAATTTTTTTTGTCACATCTGGAAAACCCTTATCTTTAAAAGACATGGATGGGGGAATTCAAATGCACTATTTTATGGAATCCACACATATCATATTGACCCTTTTGTACTTACACACACAGTGGGTAATAGATTTTGGGATTTTCAGCCACTTGTTCAACTCCCCAAAAAAATGATTACAGTGTTCTTTAGGGTGGTTGAGGCGTTTGTAGCCATTTCTTTTCTCTCTTTCTTTTTCCTTTTCGTGAGACAGGGTCTCAATCTGTCTCCCAGGCTGGAGTGCAGTGGTGCGATCTCAGCTCAATGCAACCTCCACCTCCCGGGTTCAAGTAATTCTCCTGTGTCAGCCTCCCCAGTAACTGGGATTACAGGCGCATGCCACCACACCCAGCTAATGTTCTGTACTTTTAGCAGAGACAAGGTTTCATCATGTTCAACAGGCTGGTCTCGAACTTCTGACCTCAAATAATCCGCCCATCTTGGCCTCCAAAGTGTTGGGATTACAGGTTTGAGCCACCACACCCATCCTGTAGCCATTTCTTGTGCGTGTGTGTGTGTCTGTGTATGTGTGTCTGTGTGTGTGTGTCTGTGTCTGTGTGTCTGTGTGTGTGTCTGTGTGTGTGCGTGTCTGTGTGTGTGTCTCTGTGTGTGTCTCTGTGTGTGTGTCTGTGTGTGTGTCTCTGTGTGTGTGTGTGTTATACTTTGTTGCTTTCATTGCTTTCCCACCTTACTTTCACAATTTGTATAAATATTAAACATGTGCCTAGGAAGCAACTACACTGAATAATTCCAAAATGTTAGGAGTTGGGAGTGGGGTGGGCGGAAACTGCAACAGATTAAAATAGAGTTGGTCTGCTTAGAGAGTCAGGAAAATCCACGAGGGAATTGGTTGTATAGTGAAATAGCATTTCACAGCCATGACAACGGACTAAGTTGACATTGAGACTCTTTCTTGACATATGGTCTAGTTCAGCTTAACCTATAGGAGAAAAGAGTTCCCAAACCTAGCCCTAGACTAAACACACACACACACACACACACACACACACACACACACACACACACACAGCTAGACTGCCACGTCATCACTTCCAATTTCAGAAAAGGTTTGAGATTGACATATGAAAAATGAAATTTCTCCTTCTTATTCCAGTAGACTCTATAAACTTTTAAGAATTTTATAACAAGAGCGAAACTCTGTCTCAAAAAAAAAACACAGAATTTTATATTCACTTTCAGATTATGGATGCTTTGGTGAACCAGCTCGAGGAATAGGTAGACTTGATCATGTGCCTGTGCATGGCCATCCCATAAGACTCTAACAAAACTTTCCAAAACAGAACAACTTTGAGTAAGCTATTACCGTACAGCTGTGGGAGGTGGGAACCAGACTTTCTGTCTTTCCTTGTGCTTTAAGTATAGCTGCCTCTGCAGTGTCTTTTAAACATATTCTCTCTATATATTTTTCTTTTCATTTATTTCTCCCTTCATATATAGATATATGTATGTTTTTCTTTGTAATATTTTATTTATTTTCCAAAAAGCAATTGGACAATATAAATCAATGTGTACCAAGCATCTTAAAACAGTTTAGATGTGAGATGAAATTCTAGACATCTATCTTAAAACTTCTCTGCAAATCAGATAAGGAATTTTGTACAGAGATGTTCAATGCTGTGTTATTTAAAACTGGAAGCAAATGTCCAAAAGAAGAGGAAATGTTCTTTTGCTAAGCCACCATTCAAAATTACATTTAGGATTTATGTCTCATATAATATTGAGTAAATAAAGTAGAATACAGAATGCATAAAATCTACTCAGAGATTCATGAGACAAAAAGTAAATGCACTTTTTTTCCCCCAAAAGAAAAAATACCAAATGTTTACAATGGGTATGGGTATACTTTACTTAAGAAAAAAAAAAAAAAATCAGGCCGGGTACAGTGGCTCACGCCTGTAATCCCATCACTTTAGGAGGCCAAGGTGGGTGGATCACTTGAGGTCAGGAGTTCAAGACCAGCCTGGCCAACACTGTGAAACCTCGTCTATACTAAAACCAAAAAAAATTAGCCTGGTGTGGTGGTGGGCACCTGTAATCCCAGCTACTCAGGAGGCTGAGATGGGAAAATCACTTGAATATGGGAGGCAGAGTTTGCAGTGAGCCAAAATTGTGCTACTGCACACTAGCCTGGGCAACAGAGCAAGACTCTGTCTCAAAAAAAAAAAAAAAAAAAAATTCCATCCCCATCCCTATAGGTGGATGTAATTAAAACCCAACCCTAAATTGAGTGAAACTCTACACACTGCATATTTACACAGCAGGTAAGTGAGCTGTTCTTTAATATATAGACCTAAGAAGGGGGAAGAATCCTATCCTTCTATTAGGTAAATCAAATTATCAGTTAATAAAAAAGTTTCCCCCTTCATCTTCTGCCACTCGTGAGATATTAATGTACTGAGTTATCCCAATGGAAGTTGCAAAAACTATTTACATAAATTCTCCAGTCTACCAAATTGCAACTTGCTCAAATAAATCAGACACTGAGCCTCTAGTTTCTCTGAATTTTGGTTAGCAGAACTCTATGTTGGAAATCACATCCAATACATTTTTCACAATCTGCCCATAATTAGTTTCACTGGGAAAACTGTGAAGAACTATTTTGCTGCTTTTAAATTCATAATTTTGGTTCAAGAGCCCAGAATAAGATGTTTAGACAGAGTGAAAACTATTTTCTAACAAATCAATATTAATTTATCTGACTGTTACGGTCTCAGGAGCCAAAAACTGTTCTTGTACTAAGCTGACAGGAAAGATTTTATCCTGACCAAATGTTATTCAAATATTTATAAGACTGGATAATTTAGTAAAGAAAATACAGATGGAAGAAGGCAAGAGTATTTTTTTTTTCAGTGTTCCTTCACCATTTACAAATGACAAGACCTATTAAAAAAAAAAAAGTGAAGAATGATTGGTAATCCCCACCCCCCCGCCACGAGCGAGCTCCTAGAAGAGCTGGCCATTTAGCACACTACATAAACTAACAGAGATGTTGACATATTTCAGAAGTGGCCAGTGACATTCTTACCATTCAACCCGGGGTTTCACCATGTTGCCCTGGCTGGTCTTGTACTCCTAGGCTGAAGCGATCTGCCTGCCTCAGCCTACCAAAGTGCTGGGATTACAGGCATGAGCCACTGTGCCTGGCCAGAAGTGAAATTTCTAGGGGATTGGATTTGCTTATATTTAGTCTTATGTAGACAGAGTCTTCCGAAATGGTTATGCCAATTGACGTTACCTTCATAAAGAAGTTTTCTTTCCCTTTAAATAATCTTTATATTTTAGAATGTTAGTATTACAGTAATCTTACAAAGATAGTATACAAAGTTCCTCCATGCTCTTCATTCTCTATCCCCTGATGTCAACATCTCGTGTGACCATGGTAGTTACACTTACTGCAATTACTTTGCTTTTCTGACACAGAGTCTTGCTCTGTCACCCAGGCTGGAGTGCAATGGCATGATCTCGGCTCACTGCAACCTCCACCTCCCAGATTCAAGCAATTCTCCTGCCTCAGCCTCCCAAGTAGCTGGGATTACAGGCATGCACCACCACACAGGGCTAATTTTTGTATTTTTAGTTGAGATGGGGTTTTGCCATGTTGGCCAGGCTGGTCTCCAACTCCTGACCTCACATGATCAGCCCACCTCGGCCTCCCAAAATCCTGGAATTTTGGACATGAGCCACCACGTCCAGCCCATGGTACACTTCTTAAAATGGTATGTTACTATTAAGTAAATGACAGACTGCATTAGGATTTCACCAGTTGTCAACTATCATCCTTTTTCTGCTTCAGGGTGTAAGCCAGCATGTCACCGTATTGCATTTAGTGTTTTATCTCCATTTCACTCATGAGAGAGATGGTCCAGATGGGTTAAGGAGCTTGCTGAAGTTCACAAAGCTTAGAGCAGAGGCTAAATTAACTTCCACAACAACTACAACAACAACTTTAATCAGAATTTTCTGAGTTATTTTGTGTCCCGGCACGCGCAGTGGCATCCAACAAGTGATCAGCTCCTCGAATATCTACCCTTTCCTGGACCCTGGCCACACTCGAATGAAAGGCGAACCACTAAGGTGCTTCCTGTCCTCAAACTTTCAGTTTGGTTGCAGTTCCTGGTGTTGGGAGCAGGGACAGAAACACATCACTTGCAATTCTGCAGCTTCTCCCTCAGCCTATGACGTTGCTGGGGCCAGTTCTCTGGAAGACGGGCTATTCTCTGTTCTGATCTGTGTCACTCAACCAAGCAGACACTCAGGAAATCTTTGCTAAATGTATGAATGCCCAAATATTTTTTTTTAAATGTGGCATGCTAAAAACTTGATATTTAAGATGTACGGCCAGGCACGGTGGCTCACTCCTGTAATCCCAGCACTTTGGGAGACCGAGGTGGGTGGATCATTTGAGATTAGCAGTTCGAGACCAGCCTGGCCAACATGGTGAAACCCCCATCTCTACTAAAAATACGAAAGTTAGCTGAGCCTTGTGGACATGCCTGTAATCCCAGTTACTCAGGAGGCTGAGGCAAGAGGATCACCTGAATCTGGGAGGAGGAGGCTGCAGTGAGCCGAGACTATGCCACTTTACTCTGTTGCTGTGTGACAGAGCAAGAACCCATCTCAATTAAAAAAAAAAAAAAAAAGATGTATGGTGTCAACAGAACCTCTGTCGGACAACAGCCCTATTGGAGCATAAGATGATTTACTGGGAGGCACGGGTAATGAAACAGAGGATGGAAGATAATCCCAGTTCTGTCAGATTGCTGTCTTATTTTGGGCAAGCCACTTAACTTCTCCGAACCTGTTATCCAGGAACTATAAAATGAAGATACAAATACTGTCTGGCTCCCTATGTATACTTGTCAATGGCTTTGAAAACAATAACATACTATACACGTTAGGAACTGTTGGCTTTATGACACTTAATAATTAAAAATAAGTCACAAAATTGAGAAAACTATTTATTGTCAGTTCTTCATTTTTGTTTTTTGTTTTGTTTTGTTTTAAATGGAGTCTTGCTCTGTCACCCAGCCTGGAGTGCAGTTACACGATCTTGGCTCACTGCAACCTCCATCTCCCAGGTTCAAGCAATTCTCCTGCCTCAGCCTCCTGAGTACTTGGTATTACAGGCATGTGCCACCCCACCTGGCTAATTTTTGTATTTTCAGTAGTAGAGACGAGGTTTCACCATGTTGGCCAGAACTGTCTGCAACTCCTGACCTCAAGCGATCCACCTACCTCAGCCTCCCAAAGTGATGGGATTACAGGCATGAGACACCACCCCCAGCCTGTCAGTTCTTCTAAGTCCAAAAGAAAATGCCTATATCCATAAAATCACTATAGAAACTAACTGAGCAGAAGAACCATTTTGGTGTAGACAAGCTAGAAGGAAAATCATTGATCATTCTATTACTTCTTGAGTGATTAATGGAGAGGCAGCCTATCATGTACAAATATTGTCTATCTGTATTTCACACAATGGAACTAAGAAGAATGTAATATAACGCAACACAAATACCTTACATCGAGTCACAATTAGTCTTGATCTTAAAGCTAGACAGCAATTGCCTTGAGGTTACAGACTATTCCTTAGTGTACCCAGCAAGGAGCCTAGCAAAGAGTTGGCCCTCTGAAAGTGTTTGTTGAATGAATATTTAATTTTTTAGTCTAAATGCATTGGAAACTTTTATCCTCTGATTATCCTTGAAAACATATTTTGATGAAAACCTGTAGATCAGATTCCTAGAAATTCTGGTCTACAAGAAAAACTTAACTAAATTAGACTGCAACCTTTTTCAGATTTTGCCTGGGTAGCAGTGACTATGTAGACAAAGTTTTACCAGGGCCAGGCGCAGTGGTTCATGCCTGTAACCCCAGCACTTTGGGAGGCTAAGGCAGATGAATCACTGAGCCCAGGAGTTTGAGACCAGCCTGGGCAACATGGCAAAACCTCATCTCTATCAAAAAGTACAATAAAAAAAAATTAGCCGGGCATGGTGGTGTGCCCCTGTGGTCCCAGCTACCTTGGGAGGCTGAGGTGGGAGGATCACTTGAGCCCAGGAGGTGAAGGTTGCAATGAGCTGTGATCCTGTCACTGCACTCCAGCCTGGATGACAGGGCGAGACCTTGTCTCAAAAAAAAAAAAATTACCAGAAGCTTTAGGGGACCGAAAGAGAGACTCATAATGAAAAAAAAGTGTTTAAAAAACAAAAGTCAGAGTTCTATACTACGGCTGACCTGATCTGATATCACACACAAGAAGGCAGAGCATTTCTCTGAATCATGATCTGATCCCAACTTAGAAACATACCCCCTTGTTGGGAAAACACGTTGTCTCTCCACTCGCTACAGCAAGTTCTTTGAAATCATCTTCTCCCCAAGGTAGTGTTGTCAAAAAATAGCCGCTCACACTCACGTGAACTCTCAGATGGACCGCCGGCAAGAGAGCATCAGCAAGCTCGGCAAGTGAATTCCCTCGCCGATAATAAATAAGGAGCAAGGGGAATGAAGATGGGCGTTTTGGCTGGACTCCAAATGCGAAAACCTGCCTCTCTACCTTCAAAATGATGCAAGATTGCAGTTTGTTTAATGTTCATCTTATGTGCTTAATTACCGATAGTGCTTGACTAATTATTTCTTGTTTTGTAGACTATTTAAACAGAGAAGGAAAGCTAGCTATATACTTTTGTATACCGAATGAGGATTTGTAACTCATTTTTGTAATCGCGTAATTCCCGGAGGGCTTCATTACAAACACGAAAGAAAACAGGATGCTAAGAGCAGGTGACAGTCTAATTTCCACAGGTACGGGCGAAAGCATTAGAGTGAAGTAATGGAAAATAAAATAAAAAATAGTCTTTAGATGTTTCCATCCATGTAAGGTGTTTTCATGTTAATAAGAGAGAAAACTGCAAATACAGCAAAGATATCTTCGTTTGGTACCGGCATCTCTTCTGATGCCTGATTTGATCCAACATCTCTGAAATGAACCACAAAATAGACCCCAGTTTTCTTATTCATAAATCTAAGTGTTTGGCAAGTTGCATATGGTACCGTCAACCGGGACCATTTCTCTGTTTTCACTCTTTTACTTTATCTACTTTTTACTGAAAATTCTTGGTCGGCTAAAGCCATTATACCAGATTTCAAAATGTTTAGAAAAATGTGAGGCTTAAACTAAAGGATAAAACAAGAGACCCTAGAGATTGCAGATTGTTGGGAATTACTTCTAAGCACAAACAACGTTCCCTCTTGGAAGGAAATCAGATTTGGTGCTCGTGAGGCCAAGAGCCTTTTTTTTTTTTTTTTTGAGAGTGGATTCTAAGTGGTATTAGATGTTTGGGGAAGTAAGAGGGGATCCTGAAAAAAGTATGAGCTATGGATCCTGCCGTTAAGACATGAAGAAACTAACTGGAAATTTGAAATAGGACATTTGAAAGAACAGCAAACGCCATCTTCAACATCATGTTGTCAACATCAGAAGGGCCACCATTTATTAAGCTCTTGCTGTGTCTCATACTGAGATGCAATCTTCACTTATTCTTACATTGTCACAAAAACCTTCCCAGCATGCCTGACCAGCCCCTTTTCCAGGTGTTGAAACTCAGGTCTATGACCTTGAAGGATGAGCTCCTTGCCCTCAACTTCCTCATTTTCTTTCTTGTGTTTTTCTGCCTTAACAAGCACTAAGGATTATAGAAGTTAACTTGTTTCTAGTAAATTCCTCCCTCTCTCCCTTTTTCCTTTCCTTCCAGATCCAGGCAGGAGTATAGTGGCACAATCATAGCTCACTGCAACCTCAGATTCCTGGGCTCAAGCGATCCACCCACCTCAGCCTCCCAAATAGCTAAGACTATAGGCATGCACCACTATGCCTGTTTTGTTTTGTTTTGTTGTGGAGACAGTACTTTGCTACGTTGCCCAGGCTGGTCTCAAACTCCTGGCCTCAAGGAACTACAGGGATTGTCTTGCCTCACCCTGTTGAGTTTCTGGGATTACAGGCATGAGCCTCGCCTGGTAAATTTCAAGCAAGCAATTTCACTAGCATTGTTGGGCTAGAAGCCCAATACTGGGTGTTGTAGGGAAGGGGTCTATAAAGGAAATCAAGGAGTAAAACTGGTACCATTTACAGAACCCTCACATGTGCGAAGCAATGTGCTACATGCTTCATACATATTATCTCGTGATGTCCTCGTAACAACCCTGTAAAATAGGCGTTAACCAGAATATAACATTTTACATTTATTAAGTGCTAACATGCTTCAGAGACTAAACCAAGCCTTTTATGTGTGTTATTTCATTTGATGCTCCCCCTATAAAGTAGTTTTGATGACCAATCATCTTCATTTAGCTAAAGAATAAACTGAGGCTTAGAGAGGTCAATTTGTTCCAAAGTTATGATAGTTACTTTACTCAATGACAGGGATAGGGATTGAATCCAGGGGCCTGCCTGCCAAGTTCATACTTCTCAATGTCATGGTAGACCATCATTCAGCATGGTATTTTTTGTTTTATTTTTGAGACAGAGTCTCGCTCTGTCGCCAGGCACCAGGCTGGAGTGTAGTGGTGTGATCTCGGCTCACTGCACCCTCCACCTCCGGGTTTAAGTGATTCTCCTGTCTCAGCCTCCAGAGTAGCTGGGACTACAGGCGTGCACTACCACACTCAGCTATTTTTTTGTATTTTTGTAGAGACAGGTTTCACCATGTTGGCCAGGATGATCTCGATTTCTTGGCCTCGTGATCTGCCGGCCTTGGCCTCCCGAAGTGCTGGGATTATAGGCGTGAGCCACCGTGCCCGGCCGGTATTTTTATTTATTATAACTCAGACAGGCTATGTCATCAGCCCAAGGTCACGAGGCTAAGGAATTGTGGCTCGGGATTTGCATCCACAGTCTGCCCTCTGCAGCAGCATGCAGCAGCACCCCCACAAGCGGGCATAGCTGCTCAAGAGGCCAGGCAGTGGTATTCAGAATCCCAGTGGACATTCTTTGAGCCAGTACCAGGGATGCTAAAAATTACAGGGAATGCTTTGTGTTAGGGAATCTTCCTCGCTGGTGACAGTGACAAAGAGAAAGGACCTGCTGGAGCCTATAAACATAAGTCATCTGACTCGTAAAAGGCACAGGAGGAGATCTGCAATTGGACAGACCTGGTTTCAAATCCCCTCTCGTTCAGGAGTATCTGTGGGCTGTTAAGTCATTTAACTTTTGGGACTGTTGGGCTTAACTATAAGCTGTATATAAAACCACTTATATTGCTGTGTGGTAGAGTGAGTTGGACATTATATATCCAAGGATATTTCTAGATTCATTCATCCAATAAATATTAATTGTCTACTATGCGGTGAGCCTTCTTCTAGGCCCAGGAAATATAACAGTGAGCAAAAAAGACAAAGATCTCAGTACTTTCAAACTTACATTCTTCAAGAGATAGGAAGAATAAACATGAAATTCACATATGTCTATGTCTATATCTATATCCATGTCTATGTCTCCATGTACATCTATATCTATGTGATAAAATAAGTGCCACAAGGAATACAAAGCAGAAAAAGGAAGAGAGGGTGAACTGTCAGAGAGGCTGCCATTTTACAGTGAGTGGTGAGAAACAGCTTCACTGAGAAAATGTCAGTTGAGCAAAGCCCTTTGGAGAAGAACAGCTCATGGTGCTATATGGGAAGAATACTCCAGGCAGAAGGAACAGCAAAGGCAAAGCATCAGAGACAAGAGCACACCTGGCATGTCTGAGGAATGGCTGAAGAAGAACAAGAGAAGAGGACAGTAGGTGGAGACAGGTCAGAGGGAGGAGGCAGGAGGGTCAGAGGGAGGAGGCAGGCAGGGTATACAGAGGGCTTCGTGTCCTACTGTGAAGATTTTGCCTTTTAATCAGCCTGAAATGGGATACAATGAATAAAGTCTTAGATGGATGAAAAAGGACTAAGTTTTCTGGTTTCCTCCCTCATCTGACTAAATTAAGAGATGAAGGAAGTGTCAAAATACAAGACCTTCTTCCTTACTGATCTGGGCCCACCGACCTGGGAGGGCTTGTAAGGAATTCGTTTCTAGAACAGGTATTTAAGTGTCCTGGGGCTCTTCCAGCCAGCAGAAATAGGAACCAGTTAAGTTAACAGGCAAAGTAATAAGACTATACAGAGGAAACACATTTTCATACTTTATGCCTTAATTTTAAGTAGAGTTACAAGATTTCCTGTAGGAATTCAGAGTGTTATCTTATTTTATGCCCCAAACTAGAAAGAGTGTTCCACTGGGTTTGCCAAGCTGTTAAGATGAAAATATCTGTTTGAGCACAGCATAATAGATGAGGTGTTTAAGGCATTTTCCTTTAGATTTTTGGTTAATCTTCTTTTAGTTAATTTTCTGAGATAAAATCCAGTTATAAATAACCTGAGGGTACCCTAACTGGGCTGCTCTGAGAATGGCAAATCTTTAATAGCCAGAACTTCTGCCTTTTAGAGATCTCTAGAGGAAGCAGTACTTTGAAAATTATCCAAAGCAAAATAAGTCGAAAGCATTAACAAATTAAAGAGAGTGGGAGAGAGAGAAGAAAGAGGCGAATGAGAAACTTCTTTGACATTCACAAGACAGCAGATCTTACCCTTGAAACTCCTTTAAAAAAAAAAAAAAGAGTCAAGCATTCAAAATCTATTTGTTGATTACAACAGAGAATTGGTGAGTTTCTGTCATAAGAGAGTCTCGGAAAATTCATCCTTTTTTTACAAAAGGAAAGAAGATAAAAATCCAGACAAAACACCCTAAGTGCTGAAGAAAGGGCATGACCATAAAGAGCCATCACTTAGACAGCAGTAAAACAAGAAGGTTTAGGACTGCTTTTAAAGGTAGCTGGTGGAAGAATTAAAAAGAAAAAAAAACTTTTAAGTGTTTTCTGTTGTTAAAATGTAAAGCAAAAATTTATAAAAGGATTATAAGGTAGCATACGTAAGGAAATCATGTACACAAGTTGAAATATGGAGACTTCCTCAGCACAAAAAGAGCAGGTTGGCTGCCCTCCATCTGCAGTGTATTTAGTACCACGGAGCCTGTTTATAAAAATAAGAGAGGGTGGGAGACCTAAAGTGGGTACAGCTCAAAACAAAACAAATCTGTAGGACCAGATAACGGAGGTGATTATTCCCAGGTACTCACAGGCTAAATGGTATCAGGAGAAAGAACTAGAACCAGTTTCTACCAAGTAATAAAAGGGTGGGAGAATCATTCTTTTAAAAAACGAGTAAGATGCCCTAGAAACCTGTAAGGCAATAACCCTGTCACCAATCGTAGGATTACCCAGGACAAGCATAGCCTACACTGACAGGCCGGCTGAAAGGGTATACAGAGCTGTAATCGAGCAGGAAATTGCCACTGTGGCTTAGAAAAACCAAGTCTTGTTTATGGGTTTGCCTCCATCTTTCTAAGCTTATAAGGTGGCTGGTGAAACGTACCAGGATTCTGACGATACTCACTCACCTTGAGATAAGGGATATGAAGAGTTGTGAAGAGAGGCAAAGCAAATTCCATGTAGCCAAGCAGAGAGAGAAGGAAAAACAGATTAAATAGCAATCAAAACACTCTCCCCCCGTTAACGAAGAACCTGTCAAACTGATTTGCTGGTTTTTGCCATTCTAGCCGGGCAGATCAGACACTTGAAAATTAGAAAATTATTAATTTGGAATAGACACCAGAAATGTCTTAATGTACTGGGAGCATCATAAAGGTGACTGCCATTGAGATCAGCACACTGGGGTTAACAGAAAGCTATTACTTTATTTACTAGGAGTGGTAGAGCCCAAAAGAACAGTGAACATCCAGCACTGAAATTCCACCTGGCTCTTCCTCAGAAAGGTCTGAGCGTCTTAATCTCTGGCAATCTTGCATCATTCCCGAATTCAAACTCATGAAGTAGAGAGTCAGCCGGAGACCCTCTTCAGAATGGACTGAGTCTGCTGCATAGGAAGAGCTAGCTTGTTGAGCGGTCTTATCGCAGATGAATTAATAACATTCTCAGAAGCAAGGGATATTGAAAGATTCCTTTAAGAGGCGAAGTCCTCAAAGGCATGTATGCAATGTGAAATCACTGGGGCAGGCCTTCCTGGTTTGATTGCATGTTTTTATAGGACTGTGTGTCTGTGCTTGAAGGGGAACTCTTGGGGCTATTTGAGGGATCATTTACCACCTCCTGTAGGCAAGTCCAGTGGAAATCACTTCTAGTGTTGATTCTCAGCCAAATACACTCCTATGTAGAAGGCCTGTGTAGAAGGGTTTGCTTGGAACAGTCGGGTAGATGTTCTGGCATCCCATGATGGCCTAAGTCATGACAATCAGCCAAAAACAAAAACAAAAAAGAAAAAATCTTGGGCGCACAGACACAGTTGAAGCTGTTTCCATTTTTCTCCACTACCCACTGCCAATATGTCTTGAAGTCACTTGCCATCTGAATCTGCAGTGGAGACCATCCAGACATCTTTTGCCATTCATAACATCAACTTCTTCCTGTATACCAGGTGCCGCAGTGAGCCCTGGGCAGACACCACGGCGGGCTCAGACAGGTTCACAATTTTCTGAAATCGACCCAGATGGAGGTGGCAGAACCAGAACTGTGTTCTAGGGGAGCGGGACTTGACAGCTTTGGCAACTGCAGTCTCTTCTCTCTGGTCCGCTTTCCCTCTGCTCATAGCCTTTCACTCACCCAAGATCATGCCTGCTCAGGTTGAAGCTCTCTATTCAAGTTTCCAACCCTGGGACTCTTTTCCTGGCGGCTCAAGTGTAAGCTCTTTCTTTATCTTGATTACTGTGGGTAGGCACACCTTTGCTAGTGCCACTAGAATGGAGTCTTCCGAGATACTCAGACCTTATCTGTGATTGCTCCTTGCTACACTCCCAGGGAATGAACACATGGCCTGCCAAAAACATAGCCTTCCAAGTATCTTATTTTATTTCATAATTTTATTATTTATTTAAGACGGAGTCTTGCTCTGCCACCAGGCTGGAGTGCAGTGGTGTGATCTTGGCTCACTTAAACCGCTGCCTCCTGGGTTCAAGCGATTCTCCTGCCTCAGCCTCCCAAGTAGCTGGGGCTACAGGTGTGTGCCACCACGCCCAGCTAATTTTGTATTTTTAGTAGAGTCAGGGTTTCACCATGTTGGCCAGGATGGTCTCAATGTCTTGACCTCATGATCCACCCACCTCAGCCTCCCAAAGTGCTGAGATTATAGGCATGAGCCACTGCCCCCAGCCTCATTTTATTTTTGAGGCAGGGTCTCACTGTGTCGCACAGGCTGGAGTACAGTGTTAAGATCATAGCTCACTGTAGCCTTGAACTCCCAGGCTCAAGCAATCGTCCTTCCTCAGCCTCCCAAGTAGCTGGGATGACAGGCATACACCATCATGCCAAGCTGAGTTTTAAAAAACATTTTATATAGCTGGGCGCAGTGGCTCACACCTGTAATCCCAGCACTTCCAGAGGCCGAAGTGGATAGATCACCTGAGGTCAGGTGTTCAAGACCAGCCTGCCCCACATGGGGGAAATCCCGTCTTGACTAAAAATACAAAAAGTAGCCAGGTGTGTTGGTGGGCACCTGTAATCCCAGCTACTTGGGAGGCTGAGGCAGAAGAATGGCTTGAACATGGGAGGCGGAGGTTGCAGTGAGCTGAGATCATGTCACTGCACTCCAGCCTGGGCAACAAGAGCGAAACTCCACCTCAAAAAATAACAAAATAAAAATTTTATAGAGATGAGGTGTCACTGCGTTGCCCAGGCTAGTCTTGAACTCCTAGCCCCCCGTAATCCTCCCATCTCAGCCTCCCAAAGTGCTGGGATTACAAGGTATGCGCCATTGTGCCTGGCCCTCCAAGTATTTAAAATGAATGGATATCTCCCAAAGGCTAAACTGTAAGAGGCTGAACAACTTACATTCTTACCACATCTGCTAGATGGTAAATATTTGCGCCACTATTTAAAAGGAAAAAAAAAATCAGTGTAAGGAGATAGTAAACTTGAAGGGTGATGACCAGAACTCTGATAATACAAACTAGTCCCTTCTTAATTCCACTTAGGAGCCACAGGCTGGTAATTAGTGACATTCAAACCTCTATCTAAAATACATTATTAAACCTTTTTTATCAAAGCGTAATTACATGCAGAAAATCACAAACATAATAAGTGCACATCTCAAATGTTTCACAAACTCAACACATAAAAGGAACCAAGACCCAGATGGAGGAAGAGAAGAGGACCAGCATTTAAAGTGGGCCTCTCAGCCAGGTGTGGTGGCTCACGCCTGTAATCTCAGCATTTTATGAGACCAAGGCAGGAGGATTGCTTGAGGTCAGGAGTTCCAGACCAGCCTGGGCAACACAGGAAGATCTCATCCATACACAAACACAAAAATTAGCCAGGCATGGTGAAATAGGCCTGTGTTTCCAGCTACAAAGGAGGTTTTGAGGTGGGAGGATCGCTTGGGCACAGAAGGTCAAGGTTGCAGTGAGCTGAGATCACCCCACTGGCCTCCAGCCTGAGCAAAAGAGTGAGACTCTGTCTCAAAACAATTAAAAAATAGAGAAATAAAGGGGCCTCTACATGTGAGGTAAGTGTTGATGCTTCAGCAACCACCAAGATGGCAGCTTTGGAAGGCAAAGAAAGAGGAACGCAGAGAGTGGCTGGGCACGGTGCCTGTCCACGGTGTCGGGCACTGGGTGCTAGCAAATGTCAGAAAAGTAACAGGATGAGAAAGGCATCGTTGCCTTTACTGAAAGGCAACGAGCATGTACTGAATTCGCACCATGTGCCCTACGATATTCTAGTTAATTATTTTGAAAATACAGAAAATGAGGCTTAGAGAGATTAATGCATTAGTTCAAGGTCACAGATGCCAGGTCTGTGTGACACCACAGCCCCTTCATCCTCCGCTGTAACTCACTGTCTCATCTCTCAGCCTGACACTTTCTTTAACTCCTCTCTTTAAAACAAGATGGCTATTTTCATATCAATGATATGGCTAATAGCTTTAATTATAACACTGTTGAGTCCTCAGTCTGCAACAAGTATTTCCCCCACGTTATTTCCTTATGCCCATCTTTCTTATGAGAAAACTGGGATTTAGAGAAATTAAGTAAACTTTTCTTTTCTTTTTTTTTTTTTTTTGAGACGGAGTTTCGCTCTTGTTACCCAGGCTGGAGTGCAATGGCGCGATCTCGGCTAACCGCAACCTCCGCCTCCTGGGTTCAGGCAATTCTCCTGCCTCAGCCTCCTGAGTAGCTGGGATTACAGGCACGCGCCACCATGCCCAGCTAATTTTTTGTATTAGTAGAGACGGGGTTTCACCATGTTGACCAGGATGGTCTAGATCTCTTGACCTCGTGATCCACCCGCCTCGGCCTCCCAAAGTGCTGGGATTACAGGCGTGAGCCACCGCGCCCAGTCTTAAGTAAACTTTTCTGAGCTCTCACAGAGATCTTGGTAATAGCAGAGTTGGGATTTGAAACCAGGCAGCCTGATTCTTTTTTTTCTTTTCTTTCTTTCTTTCTTTTTTTTTTTTTTTTTTGAGACGGAGTCTCACTCTGTCACCCAGGCTGGAATGCAGTGGCATGATTTCAGCTCACTGCAACCTCTGTCTCCTGGGCTCAAGCAATTCTCCTGCCTCAGTCTCCGGAGTAGCTGGGGTTACAGGTGCATGCCACAACACCTAGCTAATTTTTTTTATTTTTTTATTTTTAGTAGATACAGAGTTTCACCATGTTGGTCAGGCTAGTCTCGAACTCCTGACCTTCTGATCCACCCACCTAGGCCTCCCAAAGTGCTGGGATTACAGGCATGAACTACTGCACCCAGTCCCAGGCAGCCTGAATCTATAGGTTGCACTGTTAGATGCTGTCTCTGAAAGTGCCTTCAATTATAAACAGAATTCCTTTGTAATTCCTTTCCTTCATAATTCCTCATTAAATGTGGCAACAGAACATCTTACATACTTCAAACACTGCTTAGAAGATTGAAAGAGATTTGTGCCATAGACTACGGATTTTTCTCCAGTTGGCATTTGTGGAGTGGCCTCTGAGAGTGTCTGCAAGGCCACAGTCAGGTTCTCCCTAGGGCATGGCTGGAAGAAAATAGGTTGAGGGGCCATAAAGGAGTGGCCTGGGGTGGGGCTCAGTGGCTCATGCCTGTAATCGCAGCACTCTGGGAGGCTGAGGTGGGTGGATCACTTGAAGCCAGGAGTTTGAGACCAGCCTGGCCAACAGAATGAAACAGCTTCTGGGTGTGGTGGCAACCCCGGTAGTCCCAGCTGCTTGGGACAGGAGAACGGCTTGAACCCAGCAGGCGGAGGCTGTAGTGAGCCGATATTGCACCACTCCAGCCTAGGTGACCTGGTACTGGCCACTTCTCCAGAGCCAGTGTCCTGTGCATTTCCTAGTAAGCCTCAATTTGGGGTTTAGATTGTCACCACAGCTCCAGAGTCGTCCAAAGGTCAACTGACTCCCTGGAGATCTTGTCACCTGCGGCTTACAGGACTCCTTTCGGACCACCCATGTGCAGAAGCATCAGAAACTGTGGTGGACAGAGGCTTCATCAAAGCCTGCGCCAACCATTTAGCTGTCCTCCTGGTGCTCTGTAAACATCATTACAAGGCTTTAATCCAGGCGTCAAGGCTGAAGTTCACCCCTAGTCCCTCCTCCTGCCTCTGTGACATGGTTATTCAGCAAGTTCAGCAGTGCATACACGTTCTAAGAATAACGACAAAGCTGTGGGGAGAAAATCCCCTCTCTTCCTGTCTTATGACAGCAGCAGGTGTCTTTACCCCTGGGTGACTCATTAAGAAAAAAAAAAAGCTTCAGGAATGTTGGGAATTATTATATTCAATGTAGAATACCATGTGTTCATTCATTTGATATTCAAAAAATATTTACTGAATTGCTTCTATGAGCAATAGGGGATAACGTAAAAAATCATTTTACCTCAAGAAATTAACTTCATTGGAAGAATTAACCATAAGCAGAGTCTATGTGACCCTGGCTATTGGGACACTTAAGACGCTGGAGGTCATGTTAAGCCAGAATCAGGCAGACAGTTACAGATTTAAAAGAATTGATTAGATTAGGATGGGCATGGTGGCTCATGCCTATAATCCTAGTGCTTTGGGAAGCCAATGTGGGCAGATTGCCTGAGTTCAGGAGTTAGAGACCAGCCTGGGCAACATGGTGAAATCCCATCTCTACTAAAATACAAAAAATTGCTGGGCATGGTGGTATATGCCTGTAATCCCAGCTACTTGGGCGGCTGAAGCAGGAGAATTGCTTGAACCAGGGAGGTGGAGGTTGCAGTCAGCCAAGATCAGCACCGCTGCACTCCGGCCTGGGTGACAGAGCAAGACTCTGTCTCAAGAAAAAAAAAAAAAAAAAAAAAAAAGAATTGTGGGGGTGAGAAGGGAAACAAAGGGAGAAGAGGAAGAAGAATCAGATATTTAAAAGATCAGTGAGGTTTTTTTTTGTTTTTGTTTCGGTGTTTTTAAATCTGACACAGGAAAATGATCTCTGAATCTTGAATTAAGACATTGTATCTGTTCTGGTTACCACCATGACGGTAGGTCATTCAAGCTTGGGTCTTAGCTTTCCCATCTGCAAAATGGGAAGGTCAGAGAAGTCCTCTCATGGACCCTGTAATTCTACAGTTTGAAAAACTTATGATTCTTAGAATGAAAAGATGTAACGTCTGTCTATACATTTATTTAGTCAAATTGAAATGGAGTCATTGCCATCAAGCAAAACAGAAACCGGAGTCCCGGATGTGTATCAGGAGACTCTTTAGGAAGCAGAATACCTGCCATCCAGGGTCTGCGGTTTAGGAGAGGTAAAGAAATTTCCCCCTTCCTATTTGATGGTTGAGTCATGCCCTGTCAGAGCACTTAGGCCCGGTCTTACACGTGGACAGGCGACAGACAGATACTGTGATCAATGATTTGTAGTTGACGTAAGAGGTCCCCCTGAGGACGGAAGACAGATCAGTGGGGAGACTTCGATCTGTGTCACTCAGCTTTCAAAACCTTTAAGCCCACAACAACACAGACTCCCAAGGCAGTGATGTAAATGATAAATCCCAAATGTGCTTTGGAAAAAATCCCTCAGTTATTTGGAAAAAAGAGCCCATGAGTAAACTGGAGATAAACATGTACACACAAAGTTACTCCAGAGCAAATGCTAAATCTTTTCTCTGCTGGCTTTTAGCTCTGCTAAGAGGCTATCCGGGGGCAAGACTTATTGTTGTGTAGAAACTAGAAATCTACAACTCAGCAGTGCTTGCTCATCTAAATTAGAGTGGGCGATGTACTGTAAGTAGGCCACTCCCCACGTCCACAGAAATATCACAGAATCCGTAATCTATCATGACTCCCCTTCCCAGTGAGCCCATATGCAGCTTCAGAATCCTTTTCAACATAGCACTTCAATCGGCTGTTTCCATTGACCAGACTTGGGTCATAAAATGAATCCTATTTTGCATCCTTCATCTGAATTGTTGCCGGATGAGTTGGGAGAGAGGGCTTTGTGTACTTCTTGTGTATAAACTTGTGTTGGTGACTGTCATCCAGGCAATTGCTAAGTAAGAATATAATCCATGAAAAACCATTTTGAGTCACAAAGACAGGATGCAGTCTGGATGCTTGGGTAAGCAGACACAGCTGAGAGAGACTGAAGATTGTCAAAACCAACTCGTGAGCTTTCCCGGAGCCCCTTCTAACCCCTGAATGTTTCATTCCTAGCAGGGTAACGGGGTAGAGCTCTGCTTCAGGGAGACTGGGACCCCACCACCACAGAGTCTACAGGACACTAATAAGACAGCTGATGGTTGACTAAAATGCATATACAATTTTAATTATGTATACCAGTGTGTTGAAAATGATACTCTAATGTAATCAAAACCAATGTAAATAAACATACAGTGGTTATCTCTGAATGACAGGATTATGGGTCACTTTTGTTTTCTTCCTTTAAAACTTTGGTTTTATTTTGTGATGTTTTACAGATCACATGCGTCTGTGTGTGTGTACATGGGTGTGTCTGTGGACGTTTTCATGCAGGTGGTGTTTGAATGGAAAAGGGAAAAAAAGTGCAAATGTCTAAGGGATGCAAACATATATTAAAAATCCATGAGAGAACCAGATAGTATAAGGAAGAGCTACAGGTCTTTCCTCTCTTGCCAGACAGATTCTTTTTTTTTTTTTTTTTTTTTTTTTTTGAGACGGAGTTTCGCTCTTGTTACCCAGGCTGGAGTGCAATGGCGCAATCTCGGCTCAGCGCAACCTCTGCCTCCTGGGTTCAGGCAATTCTCCTGCCTCAGCCTCCTGAGTAGCTGGGATTACAGGCACGCGCCACTATGCCCAGCTAATTTTTTGTGTTTTTAGTAGAGACAGGGTTTCACTGTGTTGACCAGGATGGTCTCGATCTCTTGACCTCGTGATCCACCCGCCTCAGCCTCCCATAGTGCTGGGATTACAGGCGTGAGCCACCGCACCCGGCCCCGCCAGACAGATTCTTAATGGTCACTATTTGAGGGTTAGGGGCATGTCAGTTTTAGATGTACGTAGTGAGCCAGAGCCTACGAATGTTCTCAGCATCGGTTCGAACCTTCTCTTCTCCTCTTCAATTTCAGAGTGATTCCTGCTAAACTGGTAGATAGATAGCAACAGAATTTGTCTAATTATATACAATGAGTGAAAATCTTCCTATGTCCCTATAGCTATTGGCTCAGTCATGATGTAAGGTCCTGGAATTCATTTTTATTTTATTAACATGAAATTCTCAAGTCATATGATTTAACCATTGTAATTATACCATGTGATGACTGTTAGTAAATTTATGCAGTTGTGCAGCCATGACCACAATCTTGTCCTAGAACATTTTCTTCACCCCACGGAATTGCCCCGCCTTTTTCAGGTAATCCCCTCCGCTCATCCCAGCCCTAGGCAGCCATCATTCTGCTTTCTGCCTACAGAGTTTTATCTTTTCCAGAAATTTCACATAAATGTTATCATACAATATGTGGCCTTTTATGACTGGCTCCTTTCACTTAGCGTAATGTTTTTGAAGTTTATCTATGTTATTAAATGTATCCATAGTTAGTTCCTTTTCATTGCTGAGTAGTATTCCGTTGTGTGGATAGACTACCTTTGTTTCTCCATTCCCCAGCTGACGGACATTTGGATGTTTCCAGTGTTTGGCTATCAGGGATGATGCTGCTAGGAGCACTCATGAACGAGCCTCTGTATGAGAATTTGGTTTTCTTTCTTTCCAGTATGTTCTTAGGAATGGAATTGCTGGGTCATATATGTATGTGTTTAGCTTTTTAAGGCACTGGACAACCTTTAACCATGCCTCGTGGTTAAAGCTAACCTAGTAGGCATGTCAAGGTCTGGGTCTACAGTTCATTTCATAGTGGCAGTGATGAGGTCAGAAAGGGGCTCAGATTGACAGTATAAAAATTAGTTCCACAATGTACAGTGCACAGCTCACCAACTGTAGTACTTTAAGAAACTCGTTTAATAAGCTCGGGAAGGTGGAAGGCGCCTGTAATCCTAGCTACTCAGGAGGCTGAGGCAGGAAAATCGCTTGAACCTGGAAGGTGCAGGTTGCAGGGAGCAGAGACTGCGCCACTGCACTCCAGCTTGGGTGATAGAGTGTGTCTTAAAACACACAGACACACACACACACACACACACACTCATTTAACTTCTCTGAGTCTCAGTTTCCCTACCTGTAAATTGGAAACTGTAATAGCTCTAGATCATGAAGAGTCACTGGTTGACATACATACGACGTGTAAAAGATTGGGCCTTATCTCACATTTATTTCTACAACAAAAAGCCTATCAGTAAATACGTACATAAAATAGCAAGGGATATGAAAAGAGATGGGGTTGGTGTTCTTTTTTCTGTTAACCAAGCCAAGATGCTCACTCAATTTTCCTTTGCATCTGAAGTTCCAGCTCTACCCGACTCACCAGTGTGCCAGGAAGATTCGTTGCAGTTTTCTTTGTCTCATCCTCTCCACTGTTTTTGTCACTGATCCACCCTTTCTCATCATTAACCACTTTTAGTGAGCTAAGAATACAACAGAATGCACCTTCTCCAACTGCGAACATTTCCTCAAGACTTCTCCTTCTGCCTAGTCAAGAAGGGCTAGTCCCAGCCCGCAGTAGGACCCTTTATGACAAATCACACATTTGAAACCTTTCGGCTATTATAGTGACGCAGCTGGTGACAAGGGGACAGATCTGAATCTTTAGACCAAAGAAAGAGTCTGCTCCCCAGCCCTGAAGCTGCACGCTCAGCTTCTGAGTGTGGTCACCTACTGACCCTACTATTTAAAGAAAAACTGGGAAGGCCAGTAATTTGGATATGGTCCTAGCTCAAGATACATTACAGACCGTTCCCATTTGCCCGGATAGCCCATGGCTGGAAACAGCGCATTCCTGGATTATTGCCAATGTCCTTGATTTGCCTGCTCTGCCATTTACTTAGAACAATCAGGCTACATTGCAAGCCAGGGCAACAAAAACAGCGCCAGGAGCCAGCAAGCTCACAGGGGATGCACCAGTGCCTTGGTGGCCCTGAACACTTAAGTGATTTTGTTCCCCTTCCAATTTTGCGTGGTACATTAACTTTTATTGATAGTTCGTAGCTTCAGCAACTGGTCTTGGTTTTACTAACCTGAAGGACAGAGGAACAAGAGGCACCCATACAGCTGATGTGCAAGAAAAAAACTGCATGGGCTGTCTTGATCCGTCTCAATGTTTTCTTCCCTTGCTACAGCCTCTCCTTTAATGAGGGAGTCACAATTATTGCAAGTTAATCATGTCTCAGGCCCCCAGAGGGAGAAAGAGTGAAATGACCACTCAGAAATCTGACTGTGGCTCCCTCCAGGAGAATCTTGGTGGCACAGCGAAGCATCCTGAAACTGCAGGCTCTGATTGATATCACTGCTATGGAGAATGGCAGAAGGAATCTTGGATGTTTTCATAATACAATTAATTATTAAATAAAAGTTAACCTAGGAGCTAGATAGGGAATCTATGTAATGAAAGAGACAGAGATCAATTTTCTCATTGCTCGAAAAAACTTAACATTTCCAGCTAGGCTCTGCACCTTGGAGCAATGTGGTGTGTCTGTGACTCACGGGTGCTGTGAATGGTGTAACTGTTTCCCTTTCTGCCTAGTATGTGATCACCTTCGGTTTTTAAAAACCATCATTATTAAAAACAAAACAATTACAGATATAATTTGTTGAGTATGTATCAGACAGGCCAGACACAATTTTTTTTTTTTTTTTTTTTGAGATGGAGTTTCACTCATCACCCAGGCTGAAGTGTAGTGGTGCCATCTGGCTCACTGCAACCTCTGCCTCCCAGGTTCAAGTGATACTCCTGCCTCAGCCTCCTAAGTAGCTGGGATTAGAGGCGCTCATCACCATGCCCGGCTAATTTTTGTATTTTTAGTAGAGATGGAGTTTCACCATGTTGGCCAGGCTGGTCTTGAACTCCTGACCTCAGGTGATTCACCCACCTCGGCCTCCCAAACTGCTGGGATTACAGGCGTGAGCCACTGTGCCCGGCCTGCCAGATGCAATTCTTTGCACTTTACCTACCTTGCCTCAATTCATGCTCACAGCAATCTAATGAATTATAAATTTGTATTGCTATTTTGTGGCAGAGGAAACTGAGGTTCAGGGAGTGTTTGGAATTGTCAAAAGCTCAGCCAGGAGGAGAAAGAGCCATGATATGAATCAAAGTCCACTGGAGTCTAAAGATTTATCTATGGTGTTGACCTCTATTTGCCCTTCACCCTGACGTACTTCTTTTAAGGAAATCAGTCATTTAATAAGAGTCTTGCAAGCTGTCTTACATCATTTATGAGATTGGCAAGGAATGAAAGTTAGAGAAAGTGAAGAAGAGAAAAAACAGAGGAAGAGAGTAAATCAAGGAAAAAAACTCATTACATCCTAAATCAATCTCTTAAACATATCCACCTGCACAATATACAACCTTTACACTTTAAAATGTAGGGAACTCATTTTACATATTAGCATATTAAGGATGTTTAACATATTAAAGCATTCACTTTAAAAAATGGAATTTGAAGCCTGGGCGCAGTGGCTCATGCTTATAATCCCAGCACATTGAGAGACCAAGGTGAACGAATCACTTGAGGTCAGGAGTTCGAGACCAGCCTGGCCAACATGGCGAAATCCCATTTCTACTAAAAATACAAAAATTAGCCAGACGTGGTGGTTCAGACCTGTGGTCCCAGCTACCTGGGGGGCTGAGGCAGGAGAACAGCTTGAACCCGAAAGGTAGAGGTTGCAGTGAGCCGAGATCACATCACTACACTCCAGCCTGGCCAACAGAGTGAGACTCTGTCTCAAAGAAAAAAGGGGAATTTGAGAAAAATAGCCACATGGCCGATACAGCTCTGTTTTTATTTACCTAAGATCCACTGCTCATCTGGGAAGTCTCAGACCCTTTGCTAACAGGGAATCTGAGAGCTGGGCCCACCGGAACCTCAGGAACCACAGCCAGAATCCACATTCTGGAGGTCGTACACAGCCTTGCTTCAAAAAGCCAAATCCAGGGCTGGGTGCAGTGGCTCACATCTATAAGCCCTGGGTGCAGTGGCTGGGTGCAGTGACTCACACCCAAGTGCTGGGTGCAGTGGCTCACACCTGTAAGCATTTTGGGAGACCAAGGCAGACGGATCTCCTGAGCCCAGGAGTCTGAGACCAGCCTTGGCAACATGGGGAAACCCTGTCTCTATATAAAATACAAAAATTAGTTGGGCGTGGTGGCATGCGCCTGTGGTCCAGCTACTCGGGAGGCTGAAGTGGGAGGAAGGTTTGAGCCCCGGGAGGTCGAGGCTGCAGTGAACCATGACTGCACCACTGCACTCCAGCCTGGGGGACAGAGCAAGATTCTGTCTCAAAACAAACAAGCAAACAAAAAAGGCCAAATCCTCCCAGTCATGATGCTCATTCAGATGCTTTCATGTCCAAAAGTCCACTTTGATGACATGAAAGTGACCTCACACCGCTACATAAATGGGGAAGACCGGGGACAGGTTTTGAGGCAAACACGTGGAAGAATGCTGGAGTATGCTTCTTTCCAGTCAAGATCGAGTCAGTATTCCACCTGGTATTTGTTTTCCTGAGCGCCTGAGGGGTGTGAAAACCCCTGTCTTAGAAAAATAAATCTGTGAAGTAAAAAAGCCTTCATTTTGTATTATTGTCAAATATCCAACATCAAAAATCAATAATAGAATTCCTGATAAGTTAACCATAGATTTACTGTATGATCCAATAATTCCACTCTCAGTAAGCAGGTAGGTAGTTTGGTTTGATATAAACACATATACCTAAGAACTGGATATACGTGTTCCGGCAGAAACTTACACACAAATGTTCAGAGGAGCTTTATTCGCAATAGCCAAAGGGTGAAAACAACGCACATGCCCATCAACAGATGAAAGGAGAAAAATATTTGGTATATCCACAGCCTACAATAACATTCAGCCATACAGGGAGTGAAGGACTCACTACAACTGTGGCAGAAGCTCAGAAACACAACGCCAAGTAGAAGAAGCCAGTCACAAAAGACCATATATTGTACAATAACGTTTATAGGACATGGACATATTTTCTTGAGAGCCATCATTCCAACCCACTACGTCTGTGATCATTTGTTTATGGAGCAACAGGAAACTAGCACAGTGACCATCCATTAATTTATTCTTTTGTTTGCTTTGCAGGTTCAACAAATACCTACTGAGTACTTGCTGCATGCAAAGCACTGCGCTGGGATCCGGAGACACTGAATGAATAAGAGATATGGCGCCTGCCTGAACACAGCTTATGGATGGGAGATTCACTCTTAGGCCCTTCTCACAAAGGCAGCCACAAAGCTGAAAGATCACGAGGAGTAGTGATGGCTTTGAGCTGTGACGGTAAATCAGCAGGCACCAGTGGGCCCTTGGAGACTATGTCATGAAAGATGAGGACCCTCTTCCCAGAGACAAATGGAATATAATACTGCATATTATTTCAGAAGATTCTAAGATACCCAGGGGCCGCTCATCAAGGTCCATAGTTAAGAACACGTGGGCTAGAGTTGTTAGAGAGGGCTTTTTGATAAAGAAATTTACCAAGAAGACAATGTACTGGGAGTGTCTACTCACTGTTTCCAAGTTAAAACTTACTTGACATCACCATCGTGATGATCAATTGTATGTGTCCACTTGCCTGGGCCATGGAATACCCAGATATTTGGTTAAACATCATGTAGTGTGTCTGTGAAGATGTTTCTGGATGACATTAACATTTCAATTAGTAGAATGAGTAAAGCAGACTGATCTTCCCAGTGTGGGTGCCTTCATCCAATTCTGCTGAAGGCCTGAATAAAATGAAAGGCTGAGTAAGAAAGAATTGGCTCTCTATGCCTGACTTCAAGCGGGGACATCAGCTTCTCCTGCCCTTGGACTCAGACATGGATATGGAATGGAACTGATACCATTTGATCTCCTGCTTCTCATGTGTTCAGATTCAGACAAGAACTTTACCATTGGTTGTCCTGGGTTGGAACTTCTCAGTTTCTGTAATTCCATGAGTTAATTCCTTATTGAAAAAAATATATATATCTTTCTGCATATACATATATAGAAAAATGTGTGTGCATACACATATATATGTGTGAGCTTACAGACATATATAGTATACAATGTATAGTATATGTACTATAGTGTGTATACATACGTATGCCATATATACCATTGTGTTTATATATACAATATAATACATGGTGTATATACACACATATACTATATGTGTGTATAGATATGTGTGTGTGTATATATATCTATACATATGTATACAGTATTAGTATATAGTGTATAATATATATACTATAGTATGTATAAAAATACCATAGTTTTTTATATATACACAAATATAAATAGTATATATACTATGTATATTATAGTATATAAACACTATACTATATATAGTATATATGTACTATATAAACTAGAAATATAATATATATACCATATGGATATCTATGCATACTATATCTACACATAGACACAGACACACAAACATACACACACACATATATATAGTATTGGTTCAATTTCTCCAGAGACTCCTAAAACAACCATCAGTATCACCAACAACCAAATCTTTCTCAAATGTTTATCATCAGAAAGCAATTTTAGCCTTGCACTGGATATTATAACCTTGACTAGAAAACATGAGAGCCTGGAAACATGGTGTATTTAATTTCTTTTCTGTTTTACCTATTTCAACGATTTCTGGACCTTTCAAAACAAAGTATTCAGCCAACTTTTGAAAAATCAAAAGGAAATGAGTTTAAAGTTTTTACCTGGAATTCAAACAAAAAGTGACATTTATAATATTTAGAAAATGACTGGAAATATGGGTCTTCATTTGATACTTAATGATGTTAAATAATTTGTGTTGTTTTTTGGTGTGATGATACTGTAGCTATTATCGTTTTTTAAAGAAACCTTACTTTATAGTGACTCAAAATGTCTATAAATAAAAAGATACGATGTCTTGGATTTGCTCTGGTAAAATATCAGGCAGGCAGAGATAAAACAACATTGGCCACATGTGATAATTATTGAATCTGGATGGTGGATTCATGGGAATTAATTATATTCTCTATCAACTTCTGTGTATATTTTTCATTCAAAAATAATAAGCTAATGGACAGAGGGAGCCAAAAATAATTTTAAACCCACTGCGAATAAGTTAATAGGTAGATGGATGGATGGATGGATCAGGAGAAGACTGATGTCCCAGCTTGAAGTCAGGTAGAGAGAGCCAATTCTTTCTTACTCAGCCTTTTTATTTTATTCAGACCTCCATCAGAAGGGAGGGAGGGAGGGAGGCAGGAAGGAAAGGAGGGAGGGAGGGAGGGAGGGAGGGAGGGAGAGCAGGAAAGAAAGAGGAAAAAAAGGAGGGAGGGAAGGAGAGAAGGAGGAAAGGAAGGAGGGAAAGAGGGAAGGAGGGAAGGAGGGAAGGAGGGAAGGAGGGAAGGAAGGAAGGAAGGAAGGAAGGAAGGAAGGAAGGAAGGAAGGAAATTACCCGAAATTATATTAAATATTTTAGTCTTTATCGCCTTATTGTCTCTGCCATAATGTAAGATCCACCAGGATAGGAACTTTTCTTTTTCACAGTTATATTTCCCTCTTAGAACACCGTCTGGAACATGATAGAAGTTCCATTTTCTTTCCTTCTTTTTTCCTTGAATGGCAGACAATTTGCATAAATGAATAAATGAAAGTCAAGCCAGTTCATTGTGATCTTCATTGACTCCCTGCTATATACTAGGTCTTATGTGAAGCATCAAGATAGTGAATGGGAAGTGCTCAGAATGGGTATCATATCCAAAGAGGACCAAGTGTGGGAATTCCTCAGTTACCTTCACAGAAGTAGACCACCATTCATTCATCCAGCCATTCACTGATTCATGAATATTTATTAAGCAACTACTATAGTGGAATTGACAAATAGTATAAATAATAGCAAAGTATAAGTAAATATTTGGTAGAATTTCTCAACTAATACAATGGACACTTTAGGATGTGGGCAATGGAATAAGGATGGGACTAATTTATATCCCACAATTCCAGCCAAAAGTTTATTTATTTGTGCATAATGCTAATATGTGGCTAGAAATTTCTTACAATTTCTGTTTTGAGAACTAAAATGTTTACTCATGAAAATGCTATTTATCTAAGCCATTACAGTTTTTTGCTATAGCTATCTGGGTATGTCACCAAATCACAAAGTTGATTATGCTTTCTCATTCAGGCAAGTAGAAAGTAAATCTACCTGAAACTACCTGTTTATAAGTAAGTGAAAATAAGAGATGCAAATACTGTCTTTAAAAACAAAAAAAAATTACTGTTACATCACATTAAATTGCCTCTTCATTTTCTTCCTTAAAAAATAACTATCAATGCCTATCCTTTGAAAATAACCATCAGTAACTATCAATGTCCCGTTTGCCAGCTGTTATATCCTCAAACCCAGAAGGCTATGGAGAAATTTTTGAGTATGATATTACCCACCCTTCTTGTAAACCAAGGGAATCACAGGATTTTTAGGGACTGACACATACAATGTTGAACGCTAAGATACTTTCCCTATAACAACAGAAAAAATCTGAAGTTTTAGTAACAGCAACAGACCCTCTGGAATGGGTATTAATGATAAATATCAAGCTTTAACAAATCCCATTTTAATTAGTTTTTAACATCAAAAAAAGATTTTCCTTTGCAATGCAAGATCCACCCCTTCCTGGTAAGATTCCCAAAGGTACCTCAAGGTACCCCTGTTCTTTTCTGGAAGGCATGGCTCTTCTAATTAATTAGAAACTGCAGGAAGGGAGTGGGGAGAGGAGGAAATCAGCAGGGGGTGAAAACTCAATTCCATTCCTGCCTTTTCCACTTCCCTTCCTTGCAGCTCAGCCCAGGCTCTTTGCTGGGGAAATAGTTGAAATCAGTTAAACTGGTTTTAGGAACCTCATCCTGCTTCTCTGCAAAGCTGGAGGGTTCTCCTCGGTGTCTCAGATTGCCCTGAGAACATTAAGGGGCCACTTCATCAATTGTATTTGAGCAGCTAAAATCTTTTGTCTTTTTTTCTTACATATGCATATTTTTAAAATTCAAAATATGTCGGCCAGGGGTGGTCTCTCACACCTGTAATCCCAGCAATTTGGGAGGCTGAGGTGGAAGGATAGCTTGAGCCCAGGAGTTCAAGACCAGCCTGTGCAACATAATGAGATCCCAACTACAAAAAAATTATAATAATTAGCAAGACGTAGTAACACATGCCTGTGGTCCCAGCAACTCAGGAGGCTGACGTGGGAGGATCACATGAGCCTAGAAAGTTGAGGCTGCAGTGAGCTGTAACTGTGCCATTGCACTCCAGCCAGGTGACAAAGTGAGACCCTATCTCAAAAAAAAAAAAAAAAGACATGTTGATGGAATACAATTCAAACATGACTGATACAGAAAAAAGAAAGAAAACTGCCTCCTCAAAGCCTTAGGAACTCTTAAGCCACACTCCATGCTAGTGATAGAAGTTATCTATCACTATTTACAATTAATGTGTATCACCTCAACCCCAAGTCATTTTGTGAAAATGCACAGAAAGGCATTCAGGCATGTGTACACAGTTTTTTTTTTTTTTTAAATAGTGATAATACATGTATTATTCTTCCATTTGATTTTTCTCAAAATTATATCACAGACATTATACATATATACATATACAGATACATATATACACATACACACATATATATGAGTACCTATCAGTTACAGTATACACTGCTTAGATCATGGGTACACTACAATCTGAGAAATAACCACTAAAGAACTCATCCATGTAATCAAACACCACTTTACCCCTAAAACAATTGAAATAAAAAATTTATTTCATGGATACTTTTTACACACACACACACACACACACACACACACACACACACAGTCTGTATATAAAGCTATCTCTTTAATTTCTTTCGTTTTCCCTTTTTTACTATATAGTATTTAAAGCTTTGAAAAATCTATAACTAAAACATCACTTTATTGATAGGAATTTAGAATGTATCAGGTCAAATAACTAAATAAATAAATGTGTATGCATGTATGCATATAAAATAATGCTAAAAAAATCATTGATTCTTCTAATCGGGTGACCTGGCACATTTATTCAAACATTTCTGTATTTTCTGGTGCAGAATGGAATTGGTTGATCAAAAGGCTGTTTAATTTGGGTCAAAATTGCCAACTTGTGCTTCAAAATAACCAAAAACAATTTATACTCCTATAAACAGTAGATGTTCTTTCTCCCTGTAAAGGAAAACTTTTTGGAAAAATCAAGTTGTGAGCATGAGTCAAAGTTTTATTATAATGTTACTACTGGGGAAAAGGCCTCTAGTGATCAATTCAAAGATTCAGTCTTGGTGGAGGCATTTTACAGGAAAATGGAATGATAAGATAGTCAATGGTAGGCTAGATACAAAAAGAAAATAACATTTGGTTTAAGGTCAGTAGACTCTGGAGTGACAGTCAGCTTGGGTAGATGGGCGACTGATTTCTCAGAACAAGTCTTAATCCCATTAAAGTTTATCAGAAAATTGCTTAAGCAATTTATCAGGAATGAGGCTGTGCATTACATCATGGAAAAAAAGGTTCTACTCCAGACCAGATTCAGAACAACTCTTCTTTTTTATGCCTTTTTATATTTACATGCTCACCAACATGGAAGTTATCTGTCTTCTTAACTTTTGCCAATGTCATGCTGAAAAATGGTATCTCATTGTTCCATTTCCATTTTCATGATTAAAAATAAAGTTGAGAATTTTTTTACATTTGTCAATTCTTTTCAGTGAATTTCCTGTTCATTATCTTTGCCCATTTTTCTATTGGGAGGTTCACATTTTTCTTCTTCCTTAGCAAAAACTCTTTGCATATTTGGGATTAATTATTCAAGCACAGTCACACACTGCATAATGATGTTTTGATCAACAATGAGCCACATACACAATGGTGATCCCAGAAAATTGTAATACCATATTTTAACTATTCTTTTCTATGTTTGATAAATAGATACTTAGCATTATATTAAAATTGCCTACAGTATTCAGGACAGAAACATGCTGTACATGTCTGTAGCCTAGGAGCAACAGACTGTACCTAGCCTAGGAGTGTGGTAGGTTATACCATCTATGATTGTATGAGTACATTCTATGATGTTGGTACAATGACAGAATGACCTAATGAAGTACTTCTCAGAACACATCCTCCTCATTAAGCAATGCAAGACTGTATATGTAAATGTACACGTTCATGAATGAGTATTAAATCCATGTACACACGTATTTCTATTTCATAAGACACTATATTTTTTAAATTACTGAATTATATGCCCCTTCCCATTGCACTGAAAGAGATCTATGCAATTTCTTTCTTTTTTCTGTGACAGAGTGTCACTCTGTCATCCAGGCTGGAGTGCAGTGGCGCCATCTGGGCTCACTGCAACCTCTGCCTCCTGGGTTCATCTGATTCTCCTGCCTTCGCCTCTTGAGTAGCTGGGATTACAGGTGTGTACCACCACGCCCAGCTAATTTTTGTATTTTTGGTAGAGATGAGGTTTCACCATGTTGGCCAGGCTGCTTGCGAACTCCTGACCTCAAGTGATCCAGCCGCCTCAGCCTCCCAAAGTGCTGGGATTACAGGTGTGAGCCACTGTGCCAGGTGAGATCTAGTCAACTTCTACTTCAATAAAAGTCACACAATCCTGTTACTCCCTGCTTTAAAGCCTTCGGTGCCTCCACTTTCCCACAAAACACGTCCAACCCTGTTGCAAGGCCCTTCCCGATGCAGTAGAAGATCAGTGCATACACAAGGTACCCAAGAAGGACGCGACTAGCTTTATCTAACTTTAGTCGCTGCCTAATTCCTTATCCTTTTCCTCCGTCATTCTGTTCTGACCCTTTATGTGCTAACAAAATTAATTCTAGGGACCAGACTGACTCTCTTTCATGCCTGCACTCCTGATCCCTCCGCCAGGAACATCGCCCCTGGATACTCATATTTGTCTTCCCCTGTCTGGAGGAAATTTTCCTTAAGTACTTGCTTTGACCTGCAAATAAAGTTAGATGGAGATAAAGTTAGTCACCTCCTTCTTGGGTACCTTGTATATGCACCGATTTTTTCTGGACAAAATTCTTTTTTTTTTTTTTTGAGACGGAGTCTTGTTCTATCAGCAGGCTGGAGTGCAGTAGCCTGATCTCGGCTCACTGCAACCTCCGCCTCCTGGGCTCAAGCAATTCTCTTGCATCAGCCTCCCCAGCTGGGACTACAGGCGCCCGCTACCATGTCTGGCTAATTTTTGTATTTTTATAAGAGACGGAGTTTCACTATGTTGGCCAGGACGGTCTCGATCTCCTGACCTTGTGATCCACCCACCTCAGCTTCCCAAAGTGCTGGGATTACAGGGGTGAGCCACCACGCCCGGCCAAAAACTCATTTTAATTGATTTGCTCCCAAGTCTGTCTTCCATAAAAGACCTTGAGTTACATGAGGGTAAGGACTGAGACCCAATTTTCCCTGTATCCCCTGAGCTTCACACAGGATCTGACCGACCCAAGGTGGAAGCCAGTAAATAACTGTTGAATGAGCAGGCTGTGTTTTCTGACGCCCACAGCATGAGGGAGGCAGAGAAGCTCGGAAAGGTGGTGCCTCTCTCTCTCTGCCCCAAACAAGAAACAAAAACACCCTTAAACCTTGAAAATGATGAAATCTATACAGGCTGGAAACTGGAGAAGACAGGTTGTCTCCTCTCTTTGGTTAGTCTAGAAAGTGACGGGCTACAGCTCTGAGCAGAAGTGTTAACACAAACATCATCAACGTGCTTGGGGAAATTTTATTGTCTGCCAGATTTACAAATTGGAATTGATCTTCATTCAGCCAGTTTTGCCCAAAGTTTCCACGAAGTGAACATAGCAAAAGATAGGTGCCTTTCAGATCACCTGTGATTAAACTCACTGCATTTGTCTTCAAACAAAAGTGTTTTTTTTCCCTCCTCGCAACATATAATTTTAGTCAGCTAACACTAAATTAGACACCCATTCAGATTTATTATGATAAGAACATTCAGTAAGCTAATTTCAAGATGATGACTCCTATAAATTCTTATAATTTATTATTTAGTACTTTGGTTTTTAATCATTAAGTACGTGAAGACTTTGTAGGTCAAACCTGTATTAATGAAGACAGTAATCTATTTTTCAAACTCTTCTCTCACCCACCTTTCAAATTGTAAATTAACAGAAAGAGATTTAAACACACTTGTAAGAACAAAGGCAATAATTGGGGGGTGGGGGGTCAATATCCCCAGTTTCCTAATCTTTCTAGGTAGCTGGTCAATCATAGTCTTGACTTATTTACTATGAATCATACTGATTTTTTAAAATAAAATAATAGAGTCTAAATTTGACAAGCCATTAGTTCACAGAGAAAATAAAAGACATAACCCATATTTAAAGTTTTGTTTAAAAAAAACAAAAAAATGCTGTTCAAAAATTAGCAAATAGAGCAGACACAGTGACCCACAGCTGTAATCCCAGAACTCTGAGAGGCAGAGGAGGGCAGGTCACCTGAGGTCAGCACTTCAAGACCAGCCTGGCCAAAATTAGTGAAACCCCGCCTCTACTCAAAATACAAAAAGTAGCAGGGCATTGTGGCACGTGCCTGTAATCCCGACTACTGGGGAGGCTGAGGCAGGAGAATCACTCGAACCCAGAAGGCGGAGGTTGCAGTGAGCTGAGATTGCACCACTGCACTCCTCTAGTCTAGGTGACAAAGACTCTGCCTAATAAAAAAAAAAGCAAATATAGATATCATTAGGTATTAACACAGCAATTTTTACGTTCTGGGGGTGTCATGATTTGAGAGATGCAAAGACAGATTTTAGAAAGCTTTTGATGTTATCTAAACGACAGTATTCATCTCCTGAATTCATTGCCAAATAATCTCTTTCATGATAATTTCAAAGATTTGGTGCTAAAACACTTAAAGCTTTCATTTTGCTGAACAAAGGAATTCTATTTGATAAACTGCATGCAAATAATAAATAAAGTTACCTGCATAGTGACATATTTTCATTTTCTCTAAAATAAAATGATATTTTATTATAATACAAGCTCATCATAAGCAACCTGAGAAATTAGAGTAGAAAGAACAATGTGCAGAATTATTATTTTAATTGGGAAAAAATATCAAGATGTGAAATGAAATAACTGTTCAGTAAAGTCACTATGATGTAGAAACAATCATGTATATCCTGAGAAATATATAGAAGGAAATATAGAAAAATGATAGTAGTCGCTACCTTCAGGTGGTGATACAACAGACAATTTTATTTTTCATTTCCTCTGTTCATTTTTTAATCGAACATTCTGGAAATTCCTTCAGAAATTAAAAAGGCGTATGATTGCATCCATAATATTGAAAGCATTTTAAATTACATCAGTGTCTGAATCTTTGCATGATAGATAGATAGATAGACGGTCAGCAACCATTTTACCTGAAGACTTATTGCTGAGGGGTGTACTATTAAATTATTACGCCAAGGACTGCTTATGGCATCTTTTGGTTCAGTGAAAACCTCCTTGGGATGTAGATATATGGTTACAAGCTGGGCTTCATAACAGCAAGCCCACTACATCCCCACCACATGGCAGAGTGCATGCCACATTACTTCAGAAGTATTTATCCTCCCCTCCTCTCCACCAAAGGAAAGGTGATACTGCAGGTTTTTAGATAAAATCCTTGATGAGAAGAACATACAAAGATTCTGCCTCATGGTCCAGAGAAGATTCATGAAGAATGGAGAGCAGTGAGGGGTTTTAGCAAACTGGGTTATGGAACATTTGCTGAAACTGGATTTCTGGATTTTCATGGCCAAGAACTAAATAATGATAACCACAGTAATGTAAACAATACCAGCCTGGTCAACATGGCAAAACCCTGTCTTTACTAATAATACAAAAATTAGCTGGGCGTGGTGGTGTGCACCTGTAATCCCAGCTACTTGGGAGGCTGAGGCAGCAGAATTGCTTGAACCTGGGACACAGAGGTTGCAGTGAACTGAGACCATGCCACTGCCCTCCAGCCTGGGCGACAGAGCAAGACTCTGTCTCAGAAGGAAAAAAAAAAGAAGAAAATAATAATAATAACTACACCTGCTATTTACTATGCATTTGCCACGACTATGTGTGGTAACAAATTAAATATCATACAGATATTAAATTTCCAAACTAACTCTATTAGGTATTGTCATTTTACAGATAAGAAAACTGAGATACCACATCACTAATTATCTGTATGACCCTGGGCAAGTCAACATTGGGTAGAGGTAAGTTATAAATTGCATTTCATCTGACTGATCTCCAACATGCCTTTTAATGATGAGGAGAAAGAAGCCTGTCACCAAACTACTTTTTCAGACAGTGCTAGATGCAGAGGGAACAAGGAATTTATTAAGCTGTAAACATTTCTGCCTGCAAATGTGTAAATTTTTAACCTCAAGAAACAGGTGGAAACATTTAGGAACTCCCACATTTTCTTCCATCGTAATTGTTGTTAAGATCTTGGATTATTTATCCTGTAGGCAGTGTAAATGGTCTCTGTATTAGTAATGGTGTATAGCAAATTACTCCAAAATGATGCATCTTAAAAATTAATAAATAGTTACTCTCTCAAACAGATTTTGTGGGTCAAGAATTTGGGAGCAGCTTAGGTAGCTGGTTTGGCTTAGGTGTCTCCTAAGTCAAGATGTTCATTTCATCTGTGGTCATCCAAAAGCTTAATGGGAGCTGGAGGAACTGTTTCTAACATGGCTCTCTCATATTGGCTGGCAGTACGTTCTGGCTGTTGGAAGCCCGATTTCTTGCCATGTGGATCTCTCCATGGTGCTGCTTGAGTATCCTCACAATATGGTGTCTAGCTTCTGCCATGAGGAGTGATACAAGGGAAGCAAAGCTGAGGTCTCAATGTATTTTGTCACCTATCTTCAAAGGTCATACCCTATCACTTTCCCCTGTCAGTTACACAGGGCAGTGCTGTTCAGAGTAGGAGAGAAATATACTGCAATATGAAACCCAGGGAGTGAGGGTCACTGGAGGCCATCTTGACCTCTGGCTACCACAGGATCTCATCTTCCTTTGTCTAGACAGTACCATGCTCTTAAGTATTTAAGGATGAGCTCTAATATTTCAACAACAAAATGACCTAAAAATCGGTGAGATGAAAGAACTAAAAGTCACCATGAAGAAATACAAATGTGCCCCAGTTCAAGTCACTCTTGATTGTGGGGCCAGCATTATACAAGAATCCCAAAAGTTCTGTGTTTCAAACAGCTGAGGAATGAATGGACATCACAGTTACAGAAACCAAGAGGCTTTAGAGATGGGAATGAAGGGATTAAATGAAATTACTATTATTATTATTTTGAGACAGAGTCACGCTGTCACCCAGGCTGGAGTACAGTGGCCCAATCTCGACTTGCTGCAACCTCTACCTCCTGGGTTCAAGCAATTCTCCTGCCTCCACCTCCCGAGTAGCTGGGATTACAGGCACGCACCACCATGCCCCACAGATTTTTTGTATTTTAAGTAGAGTTAGGGTTTTGCTCCATTGGCCAAGCTGGTCTCCAGCTCCTGGCCTCAAGTGATCCGCCCACCTCAGCCTCCCAAATTGCTGGGATTACAAGGATATATGAAAACTCCAGTCTTTTAAAATGAATAGATTACTTGTGAAAATGCATTAACAAATGAAATCTTACAATAAAACCTTTGAAAATTTCATCTACAGCTCCTATAGTTTATAAATTGGGCACAAAATTTAGGGAAGGTCTACTTCATTTGAAAATAAAAAATAATTTTATATTTGGAGTCACCTTGTATTTTGAAATGTATTGGCTCAACCAAGATTTATGGAGCACCTCTATGTACCTGATACTGTCCTCGGCTGGACAAAATAGTGAATGACACAGATAAGGTCCCTCACCTTCTAGTGGGAAAGACCAGCAATAAACAAATACAAATGTGTGATACAGCTTCAGTGGGAAAGTATCAGGCTCATTATCTTCTGAGGCAACCAAGCATTGAGTCATACAGGCAACGACCTTTGCTTTAATCACTTGCCCATTAAATAACTTATAATGTCACTTGGCTCAGTCCCTGTACTTCTGCATATAAGTAAACTCTTTTTCTGTAGTTCTACCTAAAAGAAAATTCTGATCTTCTCTTCCTATTCAAATTAACAAGAGTATTTTTAACTATGTGATAATTATAGTTCCCATTGAAAATTATTTTTTGTGACCCTGGGTTTACACATCAGTCTCTGTGAATTTGATTACTGTGTGTATGCACCTAACAGAAAGATGTACTCTTAGTGAGCTCACAAAACTTAATTACTGAATGAGAAAGTAAGAGGGTGAAAGCCATATTGTTAATAAACTCATCAAGGTAAATACCACTGGGCAAGCTTCTGGAAATTAAGTTACCTGGCCTCACTGTCCACACCTACCTTCTTTCAAATGATAACTCACATGTAATACATGAAAAAACTTATCTCTAGGACCTACAAAAGACACACTATATGCAGACAAACCCAGGATACTGAGAGAGGTGTTGGCACATTCATGACTGCCATTCCCTGAAATCTTATTCATGACTGATCAATAACTGATCACAGGAATCTTCCATGTGAGCCAATATGGCACCAGAGTCCTACTCAACATTGTACCACAAATAGACACGAAGAATTGATCAGTGTGAAAAGACAACAGGGCTCAAAGACCAGAGAGATCAATGTCTGTTTCTCCCAATAAGATTGGGTTCTTTTTTGAACTGAGCACTAGGTACCCACGCCCCTGGTTCACAGGCAGTGACTGGCACAGAGACACAGGTAGGTCCTGGATGGGGCTCTTCTTACATAAACCTTCAACAATGGTGAATGTGGATGGTGACGGTTAATACGAGGTAGGAGTGGAACTCCAAGGAATCGTAAACAAGGGGGTAGAGGGGACCAAACAGCTTTACATACAGTTTATGTACGAGAGAGGGGACTAAACAGCTTTACATACAAGAGTTTGATTGCAACATTAATTTTAGCAGAAAAGAACTATGAACAGTGTAAATTCCCAACTACTGAAGAGTGTATGAGCTACAGGCACTCTCTATCACTTGATAGCTTTTATCTAGTTTGACATTAATAATCACTATGTTACAATAGGGGAAGACACTTGTGCTATAATGTTAAGTGAAAAACTCGGGATATAGTATCAATGTATTAAACTAATATTATGGAAAGGGAAAAAAAACTCATTCATAGGGGAAAATCTGAATGGATTAACCAAATACTGACAGTGGCTGTTGTCTGGAGTGATGATACATTGGCTAATTATTATTATTTTCTCTATTTTTTTGGTATTTTCCTCTTTGGTTTTTTACATACACAGACAGAAAGATACACACACACACACACACACACATACACACAGACACACACACAGAAACTGGTAGTGAAAACTTCCGTAGACTAAAAGCCAAATTCCCACTCTATCACTCTATTTTTTATGGGTCCCTGGACTCCAGTAGGAACAACGCAAACCTCTCCCTTTGCTCACTGCATCAAGATCAGAAATCTAGTCTATGGAGGGAAACAAATGTACTGTGCTTTGTTCTCAAATACAGAAACCAAATCAAAGTTTGCCAAGCAAGGCCCGTCTCAACATTTGGTTGTGTTTTTTGACAACTCTGTGATTTTGCAGTTCCTCCGAATGAGTGACTTTGTAGCAACATGCCCACAGGTGAGTGCTCCCAGTGGTAACAGAGACTTACAATGACTCTTGTACGTTTGGGCAGAATGGTGACCAAGCTGGGAGAGGTACGTACTTAACGGTGAGTTACCATATAGATCGTCCTCTGTGGGACACCAAGTAGGCCTTGACCTGTGGCAAGAGTGTCACCTTTTCTCCAGTGACCACGCTCCTGGCAGTCTGGTGGCCACCCATCCCACCGCTGCTCATGGCAGCTACGCCTTTGAGAGTTATCGTAGCAAATGGTTTTCGTGCCTTCACCCTTAAATAGAAAGAGGATCACAACTAGCAGAAAAAGCAGCACATGAACTTATCTCCAAGGATAAAAACTGTGCTAAATAGATGTATCAGGTCATTAAGGAAATACAGACTCTCAGAGGACATTTAAAAAAAAAAAAGTAGAGGTCTCTGTCTAACTCCTATCTATTTTAGGAATCTCTTCTACGGGACTGAAAACTGGTGGTTCAACCTCATCATTACCCTGTTGGTAGAGGGAGAGCAGACTGATCTAGGCTTCGCTTTCTGCTTCAGGGTCAGCCCTAGGCAAACCTGTTAATTAGGCTAAATTTGGCCGCTTAGATACTCCTGCACTTCCTACTCTGCACCCTATTTCCTCCCAACACCAGGCCAGGCTCCCCATACCCTGAGGCAACACCAGATAAAGGGCTTTCCATTCCCCAGCATTCACACTGCTCACTCCACCTCACGCCCAGTATCTCCTGAGCGCTCTCTACCTTGGTGTGAGCTGATAAACAGGCAGAGCCTTAGAGTTTAACGGTGGTTCTTTCTCCAGGTGCTGGTCTAGTCCCAAAGGCAGGTTCCAACAGTTAGCAAACACAAATACAGTGCATTCAGTTAGACTGTCTGGGAAGGAGCACGGGAGCAAACATGACTTGAAGTTTTTCTCAACAATAGCATCGACTAAAAGCGGCACTTAATTGGGAGCCCAGGTGTACAAAGTTACTATCTTACTTGTCTTCCATATGTCAACTCTAATTCACTGGCTTTTGTGGATAGTCAGAAAGTGTTCCAAAAAGAATGGGACATGTCAAAAGTTTTACCACTGCAAAACTCAGTAAAAACAGCGACCATTTCTCTTGTATTTAGTTTATGGTTCTGTGTATGGGCTGCACTCTTTCTCTGGTGTGGGTTGTCGTGGCTCATCTCTGCTGGGCTCTCTGGTGTGTCTGGGGTCAGTGGTGGCTTGGCTGGTAGCTAGATCACTCTAGAGGAACCTCATTCACATGCCAGGCACTGGCAGGCTATCAGCAGGGGCAACTATGCTCCCTTCATGTGGCCACCATCCTCCAGCAGGTTAGCTCAGGCTTGTCATGCGGTGGTCACAGGGTTGAAAGTAACAAAAGAGAAAGTCCCAGTGTATGAATGCTTGTCATGCCTCTGCTGCCACGTTTCCACTGGGCAATGCCAACTGTATAGGATGGGTGTTGATGCAATGAGGAAAAAGTTGTTTTCCTTTGTCTTCTTTTTTTAAAACAAGCTACCATTTTTACAATTTACCATACCTTCCCCAAATCCTATCCTACAGCTATCATTTCCATCTTCTAGAAGAAGAAACTGAGACTTAAATAACATCCCAAGGAAAGGTTAGAAAAATAAACCCAGTTGTGGCTGGATGCAGTGGCTCACATCTGTAATCCCAACATTTAGGAAAGCTGAGGCGGGAGGCTTGCTTAACCCAGGAGTTTGAGACCAAAGTGGGCAACACAGCAAGAGCCCGCTCTCCACAAAAAGAAAAAAAAAAACAAGTTTGAATAAACCCAGTTGTTGTGTTGGATTAGAATTAGGTACAAACACATATTAAAATGTACATATATATAATTTATAATATTTATTGATGTTATAAATTTATGAATTAAATAATGAAATATGTCTAGATAGAAATAAATATAAATATAAATAAATCTATTAAAATTATAATATACACACACATACAGGAATAAATGGACACAGGTGTATGTGCATGGGTTAGTATAATATACATATTTCTAGACTCCATTGAGAGGTTCTAGAAGCAGTGACACCCCAGCAGTAATGAGCAAAACTAGCACCCAGATCTTGGTTCTAAATACAATTCTACAATAAAACAAACCAGGGCTCCATGGAGAATGAGTTAATTCCAAGTTTGGGGCAGGGAAATCCAAGATGAGTGTGTAGCCTCTTACAGTACCAACAAGTAAGAGCTGACCACCACACCTGACTCAGGAAAGAATGGGGCATGTCAAAAGGGTGCAGGAGCCTGCCTCAAAGACCCCCTACAGGCCAAAGCTGGAACAATTTGAGCAACAAAATATATCACAATACTGTTGTACTATGATCTATAGAACAAAATAAACATTCACGTTTCCATCCTTATATACATGGAGAAGAAGAAAGAGCCTTCCATGTAGAAAAATTCCAACTAATTAAGAGAAGGCATAAGAGAAAGACTAAATCACTATGAGAATATCACAGTATTAATCACTGCAGGCAACATCCCCACAGGGAGGCTAAAATTAATGGATGAAAATTTGAGACGTAGTCCCAAAGTACCTCCCCCAAGATATTTATTAATTACAAAGGGAAAAATCATCCTTTACAGTGGAGAAATCTGGCAGATACCACTTTAACCAAGAGGTCAAGGTTAACATCACAAGTAATAAGATATTTTCACATTATACATCCTCTGACTTGATGGCCGAAGAATGGCACATCCCTTACGTATATTCCTGCCAAAAATGCACAATCTCATTCTAATCAAAAGAGCATATCAGACAAACCCAAATTGTGAGCATTCTACAAACTAACTGGTCAGAACTCTTCAAAAGTTTCAAAGTCATTAAAAAAAATAATAACTCATGATAAATTGTCCCAGATCAGGAGGCTGGAGAGATATGACAATAAACGCCAGGTGGTACCTGGTTGGAGAAGATGGAAGAAAAAACATCGTCAAATCCAAACAAAGTCTGTTGATCGGTTATAGTCTGAGTTTGGTTAATAGCATCATACCAAGGTTAATTTCTCAGGGTTGAAAAGTGTATCATGTTAGTATTAGCGGAAGCTGAGTAAAGGGTCCATAGGAAATCTTCGCATTTTTTTATGACTTTTCTGTAAGCCAACACATATTTCAAAATTTAAATTTTTTAATTTTATTTTTATTTTTTTGAGACAGAGTCTCGCTCTGTCACCCAGGCTAGGGTGCAGCGGCGCAATCTCAGATCACTGCAACCTCTGCCTCCCGGGTTCAAGCAATTCTCTGCCTCAGCCACCCGAGTAGCTGGGTTGAAAGGTGCCCACCACCACACCTGGCTAATTTTTCTATTTTTAGTACAGATGGGATTTCACCATCTTGGCCAGGCTGGTCTTGAACTCCTCATCATGTGATCCACCAACCTCAACCTCCCAAAGTGCTGGGATTACAGGTGTGAACCACTGTGCCCAGCCCGAAATTTAAAAATTAAAAAAAACAAAACAAAACAAAAAAAAACAACTTTCCCAAGGTCTCATAGCTCCTTACAGCTAAATCTGAATTCAAATCCACTTCTGCCAGATTCCGAAGTCTGCGCTTTCCCTCCTGTGCCGTGCCTCCTGCATCCACTCTACCATCTTAGAATTGGTTCAGACTAGACTAGGCCACCCCTTGCAAATGAATTATTTTATAGGAAAAACTGGTGGCACAATTCAGCATAAACCCATCTACCTTAAATGGGGAAAATGAGGCACAGCCTCGTTAAAATGGACATGGAGAATATTCACTCTCAGCTCCGTGTCTTAAGTGCCCAGATATGCCAGCTTATAATGTTGTTTCTTGATTCCCTACAACTCCATTAAATTAGTACAGGATTACATATCTCAACCTTCAACCATTTTGTCACTTAAAATGAGTGTCTGGAAGGCCATCCTTCCGGAAATATTAGTTACCTTGTCCATTACTTACTTAATCATAGCTTGGAGTTATTTTTTGCCTTGTGGGGGCTGGCTATAAATTATGGACTATTATGCAGCAAAGCCACACTTAGTAAATTATATGGTATTGGAAAACCCTCGCTTTGGGGGGAAAATTACACATTTCTTTAAAAATATGTTTTATAAAATATTATGTTAAGCCTATAAAACAAAATCCATGAGCATACCTTGTGGCCTTCAGGACATATTTGACAGCTGACTCAAGTTTCCAGGCCGCTCCTAAACAGGGTTTAGAATGGAAAACTTCTAATTTGAATTCATGTCAGTATGGCCATGGTCTGTGAATTTCTACATGCAGACAGATACGAGGACAGGCTAGAAACCCTGTTGGTCTTTGCCTATGAGGCAGTAAATAAATTAGCCATGCAGTCTTCAGTTTCATTTTGAGCAGTAATAGCAAACTAATGGGCAATATTTCCTCACAGTTACGAATGGATTCCCTTTTTCTGTTTTTTAAGATCAGTCCACAGAAGTACTTCGGTATTTGATAAAGACAGCAAGATAAGAAAGTGCATGAACGCAGGGCTATTAAATAGGAGGAGACAACGACCCTTTGGAATGAAGGTTTTCCATTTGACTGTAGCTTTTCCAAGCGCTTCACTGGTCTGTGTCCGCATGGCTGGAGACAGCCTTTCAGGCGAGCCAAGGAAGTTAGACTTCCTGCCTCAATAGGCCAGTCTTTGTTGTCCTGTCAGGGCCAGAGATCCTGAGAGTCAGCCACCACTAGCTCTGGCCACTCTGGTGTATGGTCAGTCCCTGGTGAGCTGGAGCAAGGTCACTGGGTCAGCTGACACAGTGACATTGTTAGACCATACCCCAGCCAACTCTGGCCGGGGGATAAATAAATACACAAGACTCAAGAAGGAGGAGAGCATTGGCGTTCCCAGATGAATCTTGAAAAGCAGCCAGTTGCCCAGCTTAAAAGGCTGCAAAATGTTTCTTTAAAAACGTATGTTTTAATTTGAGGATATTAATTGCACGGAAATTATTTGACTGTATGATTTATAACCCCGCCAGAATTCTGCGGTCTTTCCCTCCATATGTGCTGTTGCCATTTTCCCTTTTGTATACCTATCATTTCCCATTGTTTATCTTCCCTGATTGATGTTCAGGCTCGGGATGTTTTCTATTATGAGATTCATAATTATCGCTGGTAATAGAGAAGGCTTCCCTATTATCTTCAGTGAGACTGCCCAAATTATTCATTGTAGCCCACTGGTACCGCAAGGCAGGAAAATAAGAATTTATTTCCCGTCCCAGGCATATGGTAGATAAGAGGATGTATTTATTTCTCCATGTTTCAAAAGGATTAAGCTTTGAAAAAATAAATATCACTTAGGCTGTCAGTAAGCAGAACTTTATGGTTCTGAGTTGAGAGGGCCTCTCTCGGGTTAAGAATAGCACATCCAAACTCAGGTTTTAAAAAGAGGGGAAGGTGAGGAAATGGGGAATCATTTACAGTTTCACTTGGCTAAATAAACGAATGTGATAGATTTCAACCACGATATCGGTCTACAAGGCACCCAGCATCACATTAGACCCCCACGTTAAATAACATACCAGCTTATTTATAAAAATGTTACCAAATTCCAGCAGTCCTTGACCCCTGGCTATTCTCAGAGCATGCTGAATACATCATCTGGGTTTTGCCTAATTACACATAATTAGGAAATGTAATTACGCTTTTCGGTGTTGCTCTGCCATTAGGAACCGAGTGGACAGCTGAAACACTACCAAGGATGCAGCGCTTCAGAGAAAACAAATTAAAAATATGAGCCAACCTCTAAAAATAGGGATTGCACTGAAGGTTAGTAAATCAAACTTATTTAAAAAAACATAATAAATTGCTGTTGGCTCTGGCTAAATATCTGATGCAACAGTTATGCTGGCTGTCTTTGTATTGGGGACTTACTTAATGATACATCATTTGCATCTATGCTGAGCCAGGGAGAGGGAATGAATTACGTTGCTCCTCAATGACTGTGATTTGCTCCCTTTCTCACATATTTATGCCTTTTTATCTTTACTTCCTCCTTTACACTGGATCCCTGCTCTAGCCAAGGAAGTGATTTCCAATTATTTCATGTCAAAGAATCACAATGTTTCATTCGTGGGTTTGTTGTATGTGGAGGCTGCTGATGCCCAAAGCTTAGGCAAAGCTGACAGTTATCTCATCCTCTGAGCTGGGCATTCACATCTTAGCAGCATAGGAAGGGGCGACTGGCTTTGTAAGTCAGCAAAACAGGCACTACAATAATCAACGTTTTCCAAATTTGATGGACGTCGCAGTGACTCAGGTGGCTTTACCACTCCAAAAAGTAAGAATTTCTCAGCGGGGCAAACAGAAAGGCTGCATTCTTTAGAGGTACAAGCTCATGAAGGATCTGGAATTGGAAGCTTTCTATTTTCTAATCTTTGTTTTTGTGTTTATTGAATTTTCCCCTCCTATGATAGTGGCTGACAGTAATAAAGTAACACACTCCATTAAAGGCACTATTTATGGAAACCTTTCTATGGTGCCAAAAAAAAATTAACAAGAGAAGTGATTGCCAAAAGCAAAGACCCAAACATTAGTGCAATGTTTGCAGCACTTACAGTACAATAGCCAGCTCAGTCAACAAACATCCTCTCCACCTACCAGTCCTGTGAAGCGTGCCTGTGTGTGCATGCACTTTTCTAAATTACGTTTCTTTCCGTATTTCTTACTATTTTGTAGAGAGTGTATTTTAAGTCTATCTTCATCCTCGCTCTTATTTTATTTTTTTGAGATAGGGTCTCACTCTGTCACCACGGCTGATGTGCAGTGGCATGATCTTGGCTCACTGCAACCTCCAACTCCTGGGCTCAAGTGATCCTGCCACCTCAGCTTCCTGAGTAGCTGAGACTACAAGCATGAGTTATATTTTTTTACTTTTTGTATAAATGGCATCTCACTACGTTTCTCTGGCTGGTCTCAAACTCCTGAGCTCAAGTGATCCACCTGCCTTGGCCTCCCAAAGTGCTGGGATTACAGGTATGAGCCACCATGCCTGACTCCTCCTGTAATCTATGTACACTATTTCCAATCATCTTAGATCCTTTCCCACTCATTTCCAATTTTTCCTTTTTTTTTTTTTTTTATTTGAGACAGGGTGTCACTAGCTCACAATTGCCATGCATGTCCCAGCTCAAGCAATTCTGCCATTTCAGCCACCTGAGTAGCTAGGACTACAGGTGTGCACCACCACAGCTAATATAATTTTTTTTTTTTAGATATGGGGTCTAGCTATGTTGCCCAGGCTGGTCTCAAATTCTTAGCCTCAAACAATCCTCCGGCCTCAGCCTCCAAAAGAGCTGCGATTATAGGAGGGAGCCACTGCACCCAACTCATTTTGAATTTTGGCTTCCTCCTCTTTGATTGCTGAATTGCTGAATCGGTTGAGAATGAACTGCTCCTGGATTACTTTACGAGACACACTGCTGATCTCTCTAATCTCAGTTCAAAACACACTTCCACAAAGGCACCCAGTCAGCTCAGATCCTCCGGGTTACCTTGAAGGGAAGCTGCGGATTACCATTAACCTTTATAGTGAGTCTCTTATATCCCTTCCCTCCAAGAGAAGAGCTGGGTGTCCCACACGTCTGCCAGCTCTGCCTGGTGCATTAATTAGATCAGGCTACTCAAGCCCAGCATTCCAAGACCCTCCTTTTAAAAGAAATATTCCATAACTCCATACCAAGGTCCTGAAATGAAATTCATGAATAACATAATCTACTCCCCCACATAATAACAAAAGTAATATCATGTCATAATTATAAAAGTTTTAAAAAAAACTGATAAGAAACTAATACACATTTTCAAAGGTAACTGCTTAGACAGGAGTATACCAGAAACCTGTAATGAAATAGTCCAATGTCTGCACCTACTTATAGGCTTGGATTCAATATACATAAAACAAAAATTCACCAGAATTTCTTAATGTGTTCCCATAAGACTTAACACTTTGAAAGTAGCATTACATGTATTTTAATACAGATATCATGTTGGCAAACCAACTCTGAAAATTAAAACTGAAAACTCAAACAATCATTCTGATTAGTAGCATTTGCCAATTTCCATGGTGTAAAGATTCTCACCATGGTCAGTTTCAAGCTACCAACATGATATCGCTGAATGCAGAGTTTGGAAGAAGTAGGCAAAATCTGCTCTCATGAGCTGCTTGCTGAGGGCAGCTCTAGCACACAACCATTGAATCACCATGAATATAAACAGCGACATATATAGACAGATCACATGTCATGGTGACTCAAATATTATGAGCAGCATTGTATGATGTTGACTAAACCAAAGATTTGAACAAAACACCATGTGATCTTCCCTTGATTCAGAAGGACCCTGCATTTCTGGGAGACTCGGTGTACATTGTGTTTCTGTGCAAGCAGAGTGAGTTCTGGGCTCAGATCGTTGCAAACAAGTTTTTTATTGAAATGAATGTCCAGGGGCACAGGTGCATGTTACTGGGATGTAGGCAGCTCTTTGTTGTATTGAACTGCCTAAGGATCACAGGATGGACCCGTGGACCCCACCTGCTAAGTGCCAGAGGCCACCAAAATGCCTTTCCAAATTTCCAAAATGCCCCCTCCGCTGGCAAAACTTCTATTATTGAGAACTATTATCTAAACGTTTGCTACTCAAAGTGTGGTACCTGGACCAACAACACAGCATCCCCTGGGGGTTCACCAATTTATAAGAAACACAGACCACAGATACATACACCTACTATGTACCTACACTTAAAAACAAATTCGCATATATGTGTATATATACATATACTAGGTACCCACAAAAATTAAATAAAAAAAGGAAACAAAGAATCTCAAGCCCCACCTAGACCTACTCAATCAGTTTTGTTTTGTTTTGTTTTTTTGAGACAGCCTCACTCTGTCACCTAGGCTGGTGTGCAGTGGAGCAATCTCAACTCACTGCAACCTCCGCCTCCCAGGTTCAAGCGATTCTCCTGCCTCAGCCTCCTGGGTAGCTGGGATTACGGGCATGCACCACCACGCCCAGCTAATTTTTTTGTATTTTTAGTAGAGACAGGGTTTCACCATGTCGGTCGGGCTGGTCTTGAATTCCTGATCTTGCGATCCACCCACCTCAGCCTCTCAAACTGCTGGGATTACAGCCGTGAGCCACCACACTCAGCCAACAGTCAGTTTTAAATGACTTACCAACTATATGAGAATCCTGTTTGATGCTGACATAAACAAAGCAAACTAAACCACTGGCTCTGCAGACTCTACGTATTAAGCCTCCCTTAGTAGTGGACTCATGCCAGGCCATCACTCCTCTTCATTATTGTACTGCAGAGGCATGAGGACTTTGCATCAACTGTGGGCCTGCTGAATTTCTCAATCACAGACATACGGAGTCCTTACCATGCCTCATGTCTTCTCTCCCCAAAGCCACACAAGAATCTCTCTTCAAAATAAGAACAAGACATGAAATCAAGGCACAGAGAGGTTCAGGATTTTGTTCAGTGTCACAGAGTCAAGAATGTGCACAGTTAGGACTAGTGATGGTAATTATTTTATATTAACAAATTATTCCACCAGTACACACTGAGAGTCAACTGGGAGGCATGTCTGCAAAGGGTTTCTCCCGTCCCATAATGATAACTTATTCTGTGTACGACTTTGTGCAAAGCATGTTCTCATGTTCTAAGTCACTTGATCTTTCAAACACCCAGTAACTTGTTAACTCTACTGAAAGATAAAGAAACTGTGGCTCAGAAAAGGGAATGGAGGATAAGAAAGATGAAGCAACTTGCTTAAGTCACGCGCTAACACATGGTTATCTAGAAAATGCAGGATTTGGGCGCTCACCTGCCTTGAGGCTTAGCTAGTGCCTGAGGTTGGGAAGTCTCTGGAAACAAAAACACTTGGAGAAGTATCTCTTGAGCATGATGAGACAGTTTAGGGAGCTGGGTTCTTCAAGCCTTCTGCTAACCCATTCCTCAGTCCCAATTTATCATCACCCACCAAGCTTTTCACTTGTTAGGAACACCACCAGGGATGTATTTTCCAAATCAGATGCGCCTTCCAGCCTAACCTTACTCTACCGACTCCCCACCCTCCATAACAGTGAGAACTTGGAGAAATTAAAGTGAGAAAATAAATAGGAGCTGACAGTCTGGGATGTAGTTCAATTCACAGACATAAGTAATGTTTATTGCAAATATTAACACCTATTAGTATGAGGAAGGGGGAAAAAAAAAAGGTCACAGCCCTGTATATAAAATGCATCCATTCTGAATCCACAGTGATCTACATGGGTTCCTAGGAAAGGGATCTTGTTGCTGTCTTTTGTCAAAATCAATGTGAAACCAGCAAGCTTCAGCACAGCCATCAGACCTTTCTGAGAACATGCAAAGGTTGGATATTAACAAGCCAGGGGATAGTTAGATGGAATTACATTTTAAAACCTCTCCATTTTATATGTAGGAACAGAAGAGAGAGACTGGAAGGGAGGAAGAGAATATATATCAAAATAGACGTGGTGACTCTCTCTGGGTGGGAGGCTCGTGGGTGATTTGAATTTACTTGCTGATTTTTCCCCCAGAATATTGAGCAGTTCTTTATTTTTTAATTAAAGTTTCTATTTTGAGATTAGTGTAGATTCACATGCAGTTGTAAGACAAAATACAGCAATCTCATGCACCTTTGATCCAGTTTCCTCCAAAGGTTGTATCTCACAAAACTCTAGTACGATTTCACAACCAGAAAACTGACATTGAGACAGTCAAGATGAGGAACATTTCCATCTACACCAGGATCCTCCAGTTGCCATTTTACATACACTCTGGTTCCCACTCACCCCCCACTCCTCTCCAGTCCCTGGCAATCACAAATCTGTGTTTTTATTTTATTTTGTTTTGAGACATAGTCTCACTCTGTCGTCGAGGCTGGAATGCAATGGCACTATCTCAGCTCACTGCAACCTCCACCTCCTGGGTTCAAGCAATTCTCCTGTCTCAGCCTCCCAAGTTGCTGAGACTACAGGCATATGCCACCACGCCCGGCTAATTTTTTGTATTTTTAGTAGAGACGGGGTTTCACCATGTTGGTCAGGCTGGTGTCGAAGTCCTGACCTCAGGTGACCCGCCCGCCTCGGCCTCCCAGAGTGCCCGAGGTGTGAGCCACCATGCCCGGCCATCTGTTTTCTATTTTTATCATTTTCTAATTTCAGTAACGTTATGTAAATGGAATCCTACCACATGCAATCTTTTGGACTGGCTTTTTCACTCTTTTGTAGTTCTTTTGCAGCCAAAGAAAATAATCTCATTGTGTATGTGCGTAAATCTCAACATTTTAAGATGCAACTGTGTCTTGAGTTCTCTAAAAATCAACATGTAGGAACTCAAGTCTCCTCTGAAGTCAGCTCTTTGACCCTCCAGGGTGTGGGTAGCGTTTCTGTCCTCTCCTTCCTGAGTGCTGTCCTCACCCTGGTTCACTGTCATTCTGCAATGCCATGGCGCAACCACGCTGCCTTTTTTGACGCTCGCTTTGCTTCCTGGGAATGACCAAGGCATGGCCCTCCATGTGGCCTGCTTTGCATCCGTCTGCTTCACCACCACCCACCACAACCTGAAAAACTACCTTCCAATGTGCTCCCTGGCAGAGTTGAACAAGGAGGCTCTCAAGCCACCAGCCTTCCCTACAATCCCAGAGACAGAGCGGAAGTCACATGGCCAAGACAGGGCTCCTGGCCTCCAACCGCACCAGTCTTTCTCAAAACGAGAATAGCCTTTGGAGCTAAAGAGACCTTTGGTGAAACTTCCGGAGCAACACACAGTACATTTTCTCATTCAAGCTTTCTGTGCCCTGGAGCAGATAGGTCCCTGGGACTCCCTTTTCTCATCTGTAAAATGGGGACAATAACACTTGTTTTTATATTTATCAATATTTCTATGCAGGGTGACTACGAAAGTCTCCTTAACTAAAATAATAAATATAAGATTCTAACACCATGCCCAAATCTAGGAAGTATTGAACATGGTGGCTATTGTTATTACAAATTACCAAATAAAAATAACACATCTAAATTCACCTTGGGCATTCACTTGCGTTTCGAATCACTCAATCTTCATCAGCCCCTCTTTCTTGGTATGTGACACAAAATATCTGCTTCACCAATAAATGGTTTCTAGGCAAGAACCACGCAGATGCCTCACTAAAAGGTCTATATTAAATCTCCAATCCTGCATTGCTAGAAAATGAAAAATAATAATAAAAAAAAGCATCTCACTCCTGAGAAGTGTTCAGGCTTTGAGTGATGTCAAAGGCCTTTGAACAAGCCTTATAAGTGACATCCGTATTTGTCCATTTTTGACTTAAATTGCTTTTGGTTCAACCACTGCCGTGAATTGCCTTGATACAATATCATACAGAATGACACAAAACACAGAGGAAGAAGCAAGTTGCTGGGCGAGGATTAGGGAATAAAGGAGTCGTTGCCTCGTTCACTTCTCTAAGTGGTAGAAGGAATGAAAATGAAACTCGCATTGAAAGGTAATCTCTATGAACCGTGATAAGAGCAAGTGACATTTTACACAGCTCAAGTCTTCTGGTTCAGCCTAGCAGTGATAATAAAAGCCATTTACATGCAGGTAACCTTTTTTTTTTAAGTTTCTACCTGCTGTTTTTCTTTTTCTTCTTTTTCTCCTTCTTCCTCTCCCCCCTCCCTAAGTAGCAAAGTGCCATCTGCAATTCTGGAACGTCTCGGTAATATAATCTGGGCTCTGGTTTCCATTGTGTGGGATGAAGAAACTGTTCTAGAGAACAACCTCCACTCCCCCTGTTTCTCTGTTCTGCACCTGACCTTCCATCTCTCATCTTTTTCTGCCAACCTCTGACTCTGACGCACACACAAAAAAAGTTCTTGGCAAAAGCCCATGTACTGCTTGACTCCCTATGCTAAGAAATTCTATTTCATCTCAGTCCTGTGATTATGAATCCAAACCACAGGGGCTTTAGGTGTATAGAATGATTAAGTAGATCAGAATGTAGATCAGAAATCCTGGGTGCAGCCTCATCTCTGCCACTTACCAGCTGCCTGATATTAAGTGAGCTGCTACACTATTTCTGCACGTCATTTTCTACACCCAATGAATGGCCTGATGCCACCCACCTCAAGGGTTGTAGCAAGAATTAAATGAGGTACTTACTGTATCGGCAAGCCCTGGTGCAGTGCACGAGCTGAGTAATGCTCATTCCTGTTCCTCCTGAACAACTTATACAACTTATTAAACATGGCAAGGGGCGGAGGTGTCTGAAAATACCCATGCGAGACCCCACTAGAATATTGGATGCCACCCTTCAGGTGAGTCCATGGGAATCAGTTTCAGGAGAGTTCAGCCCCAGGGAAGCCACTGTGGAAATCACAAAGACAGGGTCCTATCTCTGCAGGGGGTCACTGTCTTTGCAGATGGAGCACAAGATTTTAGCGCCACATGTGCCCGCTCCAGTTGTCCCTCCCTGGGCGACAGCGACTTTCTAAGGATTCCTCCCTGGATCCCACATCAGTGTGCTATTAGTCTGCGCAGACGAAGAGTAAATCTAGCTGTTAAAAAGAATGTGTGTTCACCACTGTTGTTCCCCACACCCTTACAAATAAGAGGCCAGGCGGTATATATATCTCTCCATTTTCACGCGTGCATACAAGGTCACTTTCTCAACGAATCGACAGAACAATCTGAATACACAATTTTCATGTCACTGTGTATTTTGGAGTTGAAATACATTGAAAGGAACAAGAATAACAAGGCTTTGAAGCAGTGGCAGCTTGAGTAGTAGCATAATTTTGTATTTCCTTGTTGTTAGTCTCAAATATATCTGAGGATACAACTGAAGCTCTGCTTACATAAAGAGTCAGAAACAAAAAATAAATATGTTCAATTCAGATTTGAGTCCTTCCTCGTGTCCCATCAAAAGAAGCGGAAGACGTTTTTCTCATGGCCGCTGGCAGTATTCTGGCCACACATTTTGTACTTGTTGCTTAGGTTTTGGTTTCTCTCGGGAGCCTCGTTTGCTCAATCTCTTCGTGAGGTCACATTAGCACAGGCTGAGTTCCAGAACTGCTGTGTGTTCTCAGGCAAGCTACCTCACGTCTCTGTTTCCGACTCTATAAAATGCATTCGTAATTACTGGTCTAGCCAGTAAGGCTTCTATAAGGTCTGATATCAACAATGCTGAACAACTGTGTGAACATTCTTAAATGCTGATTGTGTGATTTCACAGGGTATTCACCTTCTCTTTCTGCAATGCACAACTGCTCCACTAATATGCTCATGGCCACTTTCTCTTTTTTTTTTTGAGACGCGTTTCGCTCTTGTTGGCCAGGCTGGAGAGCAGTGGTGCAATCTCAGCTCACTGCAACCTCCGCTTCCCGGGTTCAAGTGATTCTCCCACCTCCGCCCCAGAGTAGCTGGGATTACAGGCATGCGCCACCATGCCCAGCTAATTCTGTATGTTTAGTAGAGACAGGGTTTCTCCCTGTTGGTCAGGCTGGTCTCAAACTCTTGACCTCAGGTGATCCACCTGCCTTGATCTCCCAAAGTGCTGGGATTACACGTGTGAGCCACTGTACCCGGACACTTATGGGCACTTGTAATATTGAAGGAATATTTCCCTTTTAAAGTCATTTTTGTGGCTGGCCCTTTTAAGGGGATTTGACCATCATCAACGTGTGGGTTTAAAGCCTCTACTTAGCACTAGAATATTTTGCACAATGTTTTGAATGTTGTAGCTAAGGAGATAAAAGCTACAGACTAAAATATTAAATAATCCTGGCTAGGTGAATAAATTGTACAAGAATGCTGGGACTTGTTTTCTAGGTAGTGAGAAGACCACTACAATAACGAGAGCCAGTGCTGAGTAATGACAAAAGCATGTCTTTTGGAGCTAGACACATTGGATTCAAGCCCATACATTAGCTTAAGATTCTTGGGCTTCATTTCTGGAGCTTCTTTCTCCTCCTCCATAAAAAGGGCACATTAACACCCTGCAAACCCCCTCAAAAATTTGAGTGGAAGGCCGGGTGCGGTGGCTTACACCTATAATCCTAGCACTTTGGGAGGCTGAGGTGGGTGGATCACGAGGTCAGGAGTTCGAGACAAGCCTGGCCAATATGGTGAAGCCCTGTCTCTACTAAAGATACAAAAATTAGCTGGGCATTGTGGCACGTGCCTGTAGTCTCAGCTACTCAAGAGGCTGGGGCAGAAGAATCACTTGAACCCTGGAGATGGAGGTTACAGTGAGCCGAGATCGTGCCACTGCATTCCAGCCTGGGCAACAGATAGAGACACTGTCTCAAAAAAAAAAAATTTTAAGTGGAAAAGCTGGACACAGTGGCTCACGCCTGTAATCCCAGCACTTTGGGAAGCCGAGGCAGATGGATCACAAGTTCAGGAGATCAAGACCAACCTGGCCAAACTGGTGAAACCCTGTCTACTAAAAATACAAAAATTAGTCAGGCGTGGTGGTGTGCACCTGTAGTCCCAGCTACTCAGGAGGCTAAGACAGGAGAATCACTCGAACCCAGGAGGCGGAGGCTACAGTGAGCGGAGATCGTGCCACTGCACTCCAGCCTGGGCAACAGAGTGAGACTCTATCTCAAAAAAGAAAAAAAATATTGAGTGGGAATTGAAAAAAAAAATGTTTGTAGAATACTCAGCACAGTGTCTGGTTCCTGACAGCCCTTCAATAATTATGAACTGCTAATATGATTGCTTAGACTAAGGTAGTATGCACAATTGTTAAAAACAGTCATTATAATAATAATATATTATAAACAATCATTAAAAACTAAAGCTTCATATTTATATACTGCTTAATTTTTTTGGTTCGGGGTAAGCTAATCTAATGATTTGACATATGCAAAATCCTGAGGTCAGCCTTCTCTTCGTCTGTATCCCCTCTGTACCTGCATTTATAAATTATCTCTGCAATTTACAAAATCTTTATTCTGTTAGAAGTCAGTGGAATGTTCAAGAAAGTCCAAGAATTCCTGGAACTCTGTCTCCATCTGCAACAAACTACACTGAACCTTCCAAGCCTCGGCACCGGGGATTTTACGCCGCGGACCCTCGTCCTTGCTTCCAGCCTTCAGACCTTGTTTAGAGACCTCCTGAGGATACGCTTTTCTCATTTACTATGTTTCTTTGGATGGCAACCTATACACCTCTCAATAAATTTTGGTTTACCTAGGAGCTGACGGGCACAGAAACCAAGATTCAATTTGTGCCGATTTATGAGACACATGCCCGACAATCCTGGAAACTTTCCTGCAGCTCACTTTATAAATTAACCCCATATTTAAATATTCTGCAGACTTAGCACAGGGCAGTGTTCAGTGGGGACGCGGTCCCAGATCAGTCTTTTGGGCCTCTCCGTGTTTGCTATCAGAATGCACGGGCCCGTTCGGCACAAACAATGCAAATTTACAAGATTTATGAGAAGGGAATGTTCCTATCCCGTTGTTATGCAGGCCACAGCATCGCTGGTCTTAACAGGCTCCATACTGCTCAGTTTCGGACGTTCGACAGTTGGACTTGGGATGCATGTGTGAGCAGTGTTCTGATTTGACTGATGGCTTCACTCATTCACTCATTCAGCTGAAATTTTCCAAATGCTTCACAAACGCAAGACACTGAGGCTGAAGCCAAAGGGACACAACACAGAATGACATACAATCCTTGGCATCAGAGAATTTATATTCCACTGGGAGACAAAGCACCGGTATGGCATAATAGAAAAAGCATGAAATGCATGAGCCAGCAAACCTTAGCCAGAAGCCTGCACTTGCTTGTGAGCTGTGTGACTGTGGGTAATTTACCGGATCCTCTTAAGCCTCGCTTTCCTCATCAGCAAAATGGGTATAGTCACACCCAATTTCACAGAGAATGCATTGAGGTAACAGCATTCACTAAATTGTTGTGAAATCTCTAAGCACCATACAGATAGTCAAGATTCTTACACACATGTCAGTTATGCAAAAGAGAAAAGAACAAGCGAGCAGTAAATTAACAAAAGAGAGACTAGGAAAAATCAGATACAAGCACCACAGCCTGCTGAGGTTATGATAAAAGACTGTCCTCACTACATGTTGTAGGTAGTGTAACCCAATTTTCTGAATTCACAGAAGAGGAGAATGAGGAGGAAAGGGGACAGAAGGCAGGAGAAGGAGGAGGAGAAGATGGCCAGGCCATTAAGTAAAAATGAAAACAAGAGCCACATTGGAGAAAGAAGCTGCACACAGGAAAGTATGCAAATTGAGGACTGGTATAAAGAAAAGGAAGAGCTTGTCATCCCAGCGCTTTGGGAGGCTGAGGTGAGAGGATTACTTGAAGCCAGGAGTTCAAAATCAGCCTGGACAAAAAACAAGCAAGCCCCATCTCTACAAAAAAATAGTCAAAATTAGCCAAGCACAGTAGTGCATGCTTGGAGTCCCAGCTACTAGGGAGGCTGAGGCTGGAGAATGGCTTGAGCCTAGGAATTGGAGGCTGCAGTGATCTGTGATTGCACCACTGCACTATAGCCTGGGCAACAGAGCAAGACCCTGCCAAAAAAAAAAAAAAAAGCCAAGAGAAAAGGCTAAGCCTGGTCACTGTGCTTTTCTATATCCCACCAACTGATAACACCGATGGGGACCCAGTACGTTGTCCAATGGCAGCAATGCTCTAAAGAAAGTTTCTTACTTCCAGAGAGAAAAACAAATAGAACTGCTTGAGTTCAAAAGTCACTGCTGAAACAATGATAAATAGATGTCATCTATCTTTGGGGAAATTCTCTAAGGAACATGATGGAGGAAGCTCAAGGTTCCCACTCTAAAGGCATCCTCCCCGACTCATCTGCTGGCTTCTATGCCCCACCATGACACAGGATTCCACTGGGCTGTCCATTCTCTAATCAAAATCCCTCCTGAGAGGGCTGCCATAGGACACGGATTCACACTAGCAGGGTGATGACTTTTCAAATCCAGGAAGGAGAGATGGGTGCATTTTCCCATACTCCATGCCATTGCCAATAGCTGAACCAGTGAAGCAAGCGGGTGTTAGGAGAGCCAGGGCATGTGCAGTGGCAGAGTGCGGTAGGTTTTAGAAAGTGCCCACAAGTTCTTTGATAGACCTCCCTTCCAATGGTGAAGCCAAGTTCCCCTCTCCTAAATATGGTCTTTACTGCTGTACTTCCAATCAATAGAATGTAGCTGTAGTTAACGGTGCTTGACATTGCGTGATATCTAAGAACAGGGCTTAAAAGGCCTTGCTGCATCTTCCTCACCCTCTCTCTGAGATCGCTCATTCTGCGGGCGGCCAGAGGACATATTGTGAGGCTGCTCAAGCAGCTGTACAGAGAGGCCCCCACCGGCTGCTGACAGCCATGTCTGTGAGCCCTCTTGGATGCGAAACCTCCCCCTTCAGTCAAGGCTCCCCCTGCAGCCCCAGCCAACAGCTTGCTGGCAACTTCAGAAGAGACCCTGAGCTAGAAGCACCCAGCTAAGCTACTCCCTAATTCCTGACCCACAGAAACTATGAGATTCTAAGTACTTACTGTTTTAAGGTACTACATGCTGGGGTAATTTGTTAGGCAGCGGTGGATAACTGTTGCAGATACCTTGGTGGTGAGTTAGTGGATCCAGCTAAAAGTGACAAGAGCAACACAAGTAGCTATCACTGAAAGCGAGAAGAGGAAGGATATTTGAGAAAATTACAAAGAGATCACCAACATGAGAACCTGCCAAGGATGTTTTCCTCCCCCATGTCTTCTGAGAGACTGCATTCTCGCTCGGCTTGGCATGCAGTGCTACAGATAGATGCTCATTAAAAGCTTCTGGAGGTCATAATCGTCAATATTATTTTTACTAGAATGTACTGAGTACTTATTGAATACCGGGGACTATGCTTTGTGCTTTACATAAATGATCTTATTTCTTCTTCTCAATGCCCCTAACAATGGAAATAGTATATGATCACTCTTTCACAGATGAGAAAAACTCAAGAAGAGAAATAAGGAGTGCCCACCTAAGGACTTGCACCAAACCGTCACGCAGCTTGCCTCTTGGTGTGCAGGGCACTGATGCTGGCTTTGTGCACCTGGGCATGGGCACTGGTGGCTCCCACTTAGGATACCAGTGGATACTCAAAGCCATAGAAGAAACTCACTGCATCTTCCTACAGCATCCATTTTATTCACTACTAAGCAAATTAAGACATCCATTTTTTTTTTTAAAGATGGAATTTCATTCTCGTTGCCCAGGCTGCAGTGCAATGGCACTATCTTGGCTCACTGCAACCTCCACCTCCTGGGTTCAAGCTATTCCCCTGCCTCAGCCTCCCAAGTAGCTGGATCACAGGCATGCACCACCACGCCCAGCTATTTTTGTATTTTTAGTATAGACGGGATTTCACCATGTTGCACAGGCTGGTCTCAAACTCCTGACCTCAGGTGATCCGCCTGCCTCAGTGTCCCAAAGCACTGGGATTACAGGCATGAGCCACTGTGCCCAGCCAAGACATCATTTTTCCACTGACATGAACACAGATATTTTGAGTGAAATGCAAACTTTCCCAGGAGTTTTTAGGGTACATCTTGGAGGCTCATAGGGGGCTACTGCAGGGGATGTCAACCCTCCAGGAGCATAAGTGTATTCTTTGCTGAAAGCAGTAGCTAAGACACAGCTTGTCAAGGGGGAAATGAGGGCTGGAAGGCAAACACGACCTCAAAAGTCAGAGAGATGGTGCTCAGAGAGCCAAGGCCCTCAGCCCCCAAATTCTGAATGGTTCGAAGCTCTGCAAGCCCTCCAGCAGCCAGGCTGTGGCAGCTGCAAGGTCTTGGAAGCTTGGAACAAAGTCCCTTCTTGTCTTAGAGAATTCACTCCCAAAACATCCCATTCTGCCCCTCCACTTCCACTACCATTGTGATTACTGCTGCATCATTAGTGTCCTTAAAAAGAACAAGGTTTCCAAATCCTCCTAAACAGGTTTGCAATGATTGCAATGGCCCTTTTGATAAATAATTGAAGGAGAGGCGCCTGACCTGACGGCTGCAGGGGGTGAGGATGGGGCTGGAGGAGGAGGAAGAAAAGGACGCTCCGCAAACGACAGAAATAGTCATTTACAGTGGCAAGGAGGTAAGGAACTCTCTGACTCCCAGGGGGCCCCGAGCTGCTCAGATGTTCCCTCCAATACAGGCTGATGCCGTCCTGCTTGGCCAAATCGACCTGAACAGCCCAGAAAGCTGCACGGCCGTACCTGTCAGCCCCAATCGGCGCTGCAGAAATTTTGTTAGGAAAATAGATGTACTGAGATTCAATTTTTCGATTGTCTGAAGGCTTAATTTAGTGACCTTGGAAAATATCTCCTAGAGGTGAAAGAAGACGCTGGGGATCTGCTGGGGGGAAGGGGGCTTCCCTCGTAATGGGTAATTTGTTTACTCTCATTTTCAGGCTTCTTCAGGAAGGCATGAAAATAGTCAGATAGGTGCTACTATTTCTTACAGGAAGTCGGGGAAAGCAGAGCCATAGAAAACAGAGAAACTCCCAGCCGTAGTGCACTACTTTCTCAAGAGCAAATAGACATCATGATAATATGTACATAAATGTTTTATGTGTGGGGGTGTATATATATGTATGTGTATATATATATCAATATGCTTGTTATGAAAATTTTAAACATACACAAAGGGGAGACAATAATAACCCCATATAGCTATATACCTATCATTCAGATGCAAACATTACTAGAAGGTTAACAATGCTTCCTTCCTTTCATCCTGTTCCTCGTTCCTCCTCTTCTTCTTTTCTTTCTTTCTTTTTTTTTTTTTTTTGAGACCGAGTCTCGCTCTGTTGCCAGACTGGAGTGCAGTGGCGCGATCTCGGCTCACTGCAACCTCTGCCTCCTGGGTTCAAGTGATCCTCCCGCCTCGGCCTCCCACAGTGCTGGGATTACAGGCATGAGCCACCGCGCCCGGCCTACTTTCTTCTTTTGTTGCAGCAGGAGCTGCTGCTGTTGCAGAAGTATTTTGTTGACTTTTTTTAATTTAAATTTTTTTATAGAGATAAGGGTCTCACTATGTTGCCCAGGCTGGTCTTGAACTCCTGACCTCTAGTGATCCTCCCCGGTCAGACTCCCAAAGCACTGGGCTTACAGGTGTGAGCCACTGTGCCTGGCCCTGAAGTATATGAAAGCAAGCCCCAGACCTCATGTCATTTTTCCTCTGCTGAATATATATGTCAGATGCTATTTGGAAGGGGCAGGGTTACTCTGGCGCTCAACAGCTTTTCTCATTAATAAAACTGTTCAAAGAAAAATGCTAGCAAGAGGGAGGAGCTTTGGAATTGGGAGTTCCAATTTTGGCTACAATCTTCACTTCCTGTAGGATCTTGGGATATACTGAACCTCTGAGAATCAGTTTCCTTAGGTTGGGGAGGATAATAACTAACAGACCTGCTGGTGGGGACTGAATTAGACATGATTTTCTAAAATCCTTGGCACAGAATCTGGTACAGGATAAGGGAGTGGTGTGATAATTAACTGCATGTGTCTTAGACACTGGATGACAACACCAAAAATCAAAACAAGACAAAAACAATTGTAGGTGTCAACTTGACTGGGCCACAGGGTGCCCAGATATCTGACGAACCATTATTTCTCAGTGTGTGTCTGTGAGGGTGCTTCTGCATGAAATTAACCTTTGAATCAGTAGAGTGAAACTGATTGCCCTGCCCTGTAAGGTTGGATCTCATTTAATTTGTTAAAGCCCCGAATAAAACAAAACTCTGAATAAGAAAGAATTTTCTCTTTTTGCCTGACTGTCTGAAAGCTGGGACACTCGTCTTCTGCCTTTGGATGAAGTTTCCACCACTGGCCCTTCTGGGTCTCTAGATTGCTAGCTACAGATCTTGGGACTTCTTGGCTTCCATACTTGGATGAACCAATTCACCAGTTCCTAAAATCTCATCTATCTATCTATCTGTCTGTTTGTCTGTCTGTCTGTCTGTCTGTCTGTCTATCTATCTACCTGTCTGTCTCTGTTTTTCATCCATCCATCCATCCATCCATCCATCCATCCATCCATCCATCCTTCCTCCAGATGGATCCTGACTTACGATGGTTCTACTTATGATGTTTAGAGTTTATGATGGGGTGGAATGGCAAGAAGAAGAAGGCCAAGGGTTTAAATTCTGGCTTTGCCATTCACAGTTCTGTTGCTTTGGCAAGTCCCTCTAACCTCTATGAGTTTTGATTACCTATCTGTGAAAGGGGGAAAACTCCATCTACATTTGAGGATTAAATATAAGAATGCAAACAGAATGCAAAAAATACTGCTCAAAGGACAGTGGCTTGAGAGCCCCTGTTACATGCTTTCCAATCCAGCTGAGGCTAAATGGTAATTGCAAAAGAGAAATAATAATTGTGCCCACTTTATAGGGTTGGAGGGCTAGAGACAATATTGGTAACTACAATTAATGAAAAGTTCCCTGCACATAATTGCCACACAATATAGTATCATAATTTATAAAGGGCAGCATGTGAAATTTTCTACATAATGAGAGACTATATCATGTTTATTATTACGACATGTGTCTGATAGAATTTGGTATACAGTAGGACCTAATATGATATATCGTTATAAATTAAATTATTATATATAATTATATACTAATGATAATTTAAGATGCCCAGTGCAGCGCTGGACATCAGATGGCAGACACCTCATAGAGAGATGGCAGAAAACAGGAACAATGATGACGATGATGGGGATAGAATCCTGTACATGGCAGTGTTGCCTAAATGTTGGCCCTAACCGTATCCCTTCTTCTCACTCACCTCCAGACCTCTAGCGCGACCTCCTATTCTGCATCCCCCCGTTTTCGCCTGGCCCCCAGATGAACACCCGGGTTCATCAAAGGCTCTTCTCTCTGGAGGCTGAGCTTTCACTGCCATTGTCTTTGCCACTGTGATGGGGGCAGAAGCCAGACCTTGGAGTCCCCAGCGCCCAGCCCCCAGTGGGGAGTTCGTATTAGATTAGCTGGCCTCCCTCTTTCCTACTGTCACTTGCCACTTCCTGGACTGTTGGCAGGGGTGTCATTAAGGCCTCACGGCCTGAGGAGCTAATAGAGACACTGGGGCTCCCAGATGCCAATGCCTGCAGCAATTCACACCTCTTGACACTCAGCAGCTGATTTCTCTTCATAACCTGACAATTTCCACAGCAACTCTGTCCCCTAATCATGCCAGCCAGCCTCACCCCCTTAATCTGACTCCTAATAAGGAGGTGCTGTGCCTGCTTCCCATCCTAAAATAACAACACTGGCTGGGGGATCCATGTGTTTTTGTTTTTGTTTTTTCTGAGATGGAGACTTGCTCTGTCACCCAGGCTGGAGTGCAGTGGCATCATCTCGGTTCACTGCAACCTCCACCTCCCAGGTTCAAGTGATCTTCCTGCCTCAGCCTCCCCAGTAGCTGGGACTACAGATGTGCGCCACCATGCCCGACTAATTTTTTTTTTTTATATATATTTAGTGGAGACAGGGTTTCACCATATTGGCCAGGGTGGTCTCAAACTCCTGACCTCAGGCGGCCCACTCACTTTGACCTCTCAAAGTGCTGGCATTTCAGGCATGAGCCACCACGCCCAGCCTCTGTGTCTCTTAGACTTCACTCTTCCAGTTCCTTTCAGCCCTGGGGTCTCCTTCCTGGAAAATGGAGCCGGAAATGTGCTAAAGAGAAACATGGAGAACAGAAGAGGGTCCTAGAGATTACACACCTCATTCTGGAGCCTCACAGACCCCAGCTCTACATCCTCTGTGAATTCATGTCATTGAGCCTTACTTTTCTCATCTGTAAAATGGGCAGGATCGTGGTGCTTTGATGTCATCTGCATGAAGCTCTTAGCACTGAGCCCAGCACTTGGCCAGTGTGCAGTTAACATCTGCTCTCACTGTCTTAGAGGATCAGCCATTTAGGTTTTCATTCATTTACCCTTTCACTTGATGTCTATGTACTTTACAGTTGGGGGCACAGCTAAATCTGCTGTAAACCCCACGGAAAGGCAGCCTGGAGTTCTGGAGAGAGTAGTTTTGTGATCAGAGAGACCAAGGATCAAAGCTCTTCAGTTCCCTTACACCATCTATAACGTGGTGGCGGGGAGGGGCAGGAAAGCAATATGGGGAGGAAATCATCTAAACCCAGCTGATTAGTCCTAAAGAGCGAAGGAAGAAACATTCAAAAAATCTAATAGCTCCATGGTCCAGCCTATACTGCACGATCGATGAATACCACTTCTAGTTACAGAGAAAGGGAGACCGAGGCAGAGGACAGCTAACGAAATGCAGAATTGTCACACAGCTGATAAGATGGGCAGCTGTGAATCTGACCTCATACCGCCCCTCACATCTCGCCACTGTGCTCTTATCGTGGGTTGAATGGTGGCCTCCAAAAAGGCAGCTCCATAGCCAAATCCCTGCAACTTGTGAAGGCAAGCTTATTGGGAATCAGATCTTTGAGAAGTAATTAAGCTAAGGATCTCGAGATGACATCAGCCAGGAAGACCTTAAATCCAAAGATGAGTGTCTTCATAGGAGAAAGGCAGAGGGAGATTTGAGGCAGACAGGAGTGGTGAACACAGGAGGGGAAGGCCATGTGGCCACAGAGGCAGGGATTGGAGTAATATAGTCACAAGCCCACAATTGCCAGCAGCCACCAGAAACACAAGAAGCAAGGAACACACTCTAGCTACAGTCTCCGAAACACATGTAGCCCCGCCTCGATTCTGGATGTCTGGACTCCAGAACTATGAAAAAATACATTTCTGTTGTTCTTTTTTTTTTTTCTCGAGACAGTTTCACTCTTGTCTCCCAGGCTGGAGTGCAATGGCATGATCTTGGCTCACAGCAACCTCCGCCTCCCAGGTTCAAGTGATTCTTATGCCTCAGCCTCCCAAGTAGCTGGGATTACAGGGTCCACCACCATGCCTGGCTAATTTTTCTATTTTTAGTGGAGACGGGGTTTCACCATGTTAGCCAGGCTGGTCTTGAACTCCTGGCCCCAAGTGATCCGCCCACTATGACTCCCAAAGTGCTAGGATACAGGTATGCCAGGTTGTCTTTGTACAATATTTTATTAAAGATCTTTGCAGAATAATATCTAGACTCTAGGTACAGCTGCCAAGGAGAGCCGGTTATGCTGTGGGGACTGGCTGGCAGATGGCAGGGGGCTCTGACTTCCCACCCTTCGATTCTGAGATGGGGATGGTGAGCAATATCTCATCTTTGGGTTCCATGATGCTCACGTGGCCAGGCAGAGGCTTCTTAGGGCCAGTCTTACCGGTTGGGTCCCAGGGCAGCATGGCCTTCACCTTGATGCCCAGCACACCCTGTCTGAGCAGCACATGGCTCACAGCAGCATCGATGTATTAGTTAATAGGGTCCCCCGCTGGGCATCATCAGGCCATCTACAAACTTTGTGGATTTGGTCCTCTATTCTCAGAGTCTCCCAGACACCACAGTTGGCAGCCTTGGGCCCCCTATTCATGATGAACCACAACCCACCACTGCAGGCCCTCCATACAGCAAGCCCTCCTTGGAGTTTGTAATGCAGGCTCTGCCTGGGCAATGGCACACAGACCTCTGGGGCCACCTTTTCAGCATGAAGCTCTACACTGCCCTCTAGGAAGCCAAACCTCTTCTGAACTCCAGCAGCCAATTCCAGAATCCCCGGCTGTTCTCATCAAGAACATTCTGCGTTTTGGTGGCTAAGATGATGGTTTCTGTCCTAATGGGTTTAACTTGGATCTCAGCTCCAGAGTCGCATCTTTAGCCAGCTCCTGAGGAAGAAACTGATTCCGCTCAGCTTTGAAGATGCCATCAGTGACCAATTTGGAAATTCATCTCCCAATTTCTTGGAAATTCATGCTGCCATCTTGCTGCCACATGCCATCGAAAGGAAAGCAGATTGCGCCTTTCTTAGATCTTGCTAAAGGAAGTCAGGACAGTGCGGTAAGAAGAGGCTGCCATGGAACAGATCTGGGCAGGAGTCAGCCCTGCCTTTTGGTTGCTTTATTGCCTTATGAAACTCACTTGACCTCCCCGAGTGCCAGCATCCTATCTATAAAGTGGAGTCGTTCAGGAGTATTATCATTTTCCCCCTAACCTTGTAGGGTTTAGGGGATGGTGAGAGAGAATGCACAGAGCATGTGGTTTATGACTATAATGCCACCATTTTCTACTGCTGCCACTACCAGAAGTGAAAACAACAACCAATCAAAACAAAAGTAACTCAAAAATTGCTCCCAAAATGTGTGTTGCTTCTTCTCTGTTTTGTTTTCACACGAAGTGCCTATGACCCTGATATAGTTTGGGTGTGTCTCCATCCAAATCTCAACTTGAATTGTATCTCCCAGAATTCCTACATGTTGTGGGAGGGACCCAGGGAGAGGTAACTGAATCATGGGGTCTGGTCTTTCCTATGGTATTCTCGTGATACTGAACAAGTCTCACGAGATCTGATGGGTTTATCAGGGGTTTCTGCTTTTGTTTCTTCCTCATTTTCTCTTGCCGCCACCATGTAAGAAGTGCCTTTTGCCTCCCGCCATGATTCCAAGGCCTCCCCAGCCATGTGGAACTGTAAGTCCAATTAAACCTCTTTTTCTTCCCAGCCTCGGGTATGTCTTTATCAAGCGAGAAAACAGACTAATACAGGCCCTGAGGTACTTTGCTTGTTTTTCATCCCAGGACCTAGGAAAGTATCTGATATGTAGCAAGTGCACAATATGTATTGATTAAGGAATGAATGAATGAATGAGGAAAACAGAGTTCTAGAGTCAGTGACCTAACCTTTGGCAGGAGCTCAGACTGAATCCAGAAAATCAACCAATTACACATTTGAGTCAATAAAAATTTCATCATCATTGGGTCATTTTATTGTTAGGGAACCTTTCTATAGGCAAAATGAAGCATCTGAATGTGTCTATGTGTAGAAATGTTTATAAAAATTAAACTGAGAGTTATTTTTAACCTTTACATATTTCTAAAGATTGTTTACAATCAAATGGATTTTTTAAAACTTATTTAAGGTTTCAATAAATAAAAAGTACAATAAAATAAAGTAACAGAAAAACAAGTTAGATTCAGAGGCTAGAAAGCTACAGTGAACAAGTATCAAGGCAGGAGATTGCTTTGAGGCCAGAAGTTTGAGACCAGCCTGGGCCACACAGCAAGACCTGATCTCTACAAAAAAACAAAAATTAGCGCAGTATGGTGACTCGCTCTCATAGTCCTAGCTACTGGGGACTCTGCAGTGGGAGGATGACTTAAACCCAGGCATTGGAGGTTGTCGTGGGCTATGACTGCACCATTATACTCTAGCTAGATGACAGAGCAAGATCCTTTCTTTAGGGGAAAAAAAAAAAAAAGTGTAGGAAGCTCACAGTAGCCAATCCTTCCATCCCTTCAGGGAAATAGCAAAGTTAAGACATGCATATCAGCTCAGGCTCAAGAGGCCTTAAATGCACACATTTGCACAGATATGTGCATAGATTGATATAAACTCCCTGATACCAGGGGCTGGGTCTGTTTTATCAAACAATGTCCGTTGAACTTCAGATGAAGGCTTTATTAAACATTTGTTGAATGAATGGAACATCCTTAGAATGCTATATGTGATGACACAGACAGGTGACCTCTCTCCTTTTACAGCACCGTGAGACGTGGGTCACCATGGTGAACATTCAGGCAATGATAAGCAATGACGACTTCCCTTACATTTTCTTGCTTTAGGAGACACCTGCCTCTTATTGAACCAGGAATGGTGGGACGGGGTGGGAATCCGTACTTCCTCATTCACACAGGCGGCTGATACAATAATGCGATCATCAACTCCTCCCCTCCTGCAGCCCCCCACTAGCAGGCTGCCCCAGCTGCAGAATGCACACATCTGCCGGCATCATTAAGGCATTTCTATACAGCACCAACCAAGGCCCGACCCTGTGACCATTTCCACCATTAGATTTGAGTGACCTCAGCGGCGGGGCTGAAAGGCCGGAGTATTAATTCACAGAACCACAAGCTCAATTTAAGATTTAATTTGAGATAACGAAGAGCTACCGAAAGTGTATTCAAACTTCTAAGCATGCAATAAAAGGCCTTTCCCTGTTTTCCAAGTTGAATATGAATCCAGTATTTCTTTAACAGATTTATTCACAAATTTACAAACAACATGAAAGCCCTCTTTTCTCTGTTTCTGATTCCCCCTTTTTTTTTTTTTAGTTTTTTTTTTGCTTAATCAAGCCCCTTTATGATGTTTCTTGTTGGGAATTTTTAGTTCTTCCTCCCGAATTTACAAATGCCTGTTCTTTAAGAATTACCTTTCGGTTTGATTGCATTCTTGAAGAGAAAACAGGCTTCCTTAAGACTCTCCCCCACCTTTAGCTCCCCTGCATTCCAACCTAAATATGCTAAGTGTCTTTTTTTGCTACAACGATGATCTTGCATAAAAAGCGTTCACCCTGCAATGTAACTCTCATCAAGAAAAGGTGATGGAGGGATTCAAAATAATATTCCGCTCATGGGAAACATGGTGCCGCTGGTTCCAGTGAACTCTTAGGCTCTGAAGACTTTATTTATAAAATACTTAGGATTCTAGGTGGGAACAGGAATTTTAGTTGGTTCAAGTAGATTTTTTTTCTTTAGATAGAGTCTCGCCCTGTCACCCAGGCTAGAGTACAGTGGTGCAATTTCAGCTCACTACAGCCTCCACCTCCTGGGTTCAAGCCATCCTCCTCCCTCAGCCTCCTGAGTAGCTGGGATTGCAGGCGTGTGCCACCACACCTGGCTAGTTTTTGGATTTTTAGTAGAGACAGAGTTTCACCATATTAGTCATGTTTAGGTCTTGAACTCCTGACCTCAGGTGACCCACCTACTTCGGCCTCCCAAAGCGCTGGGATTACAGGCGTAAGCCACCATACCTGGCCTCAAGTAGATTTTTTGACACTAAAGAGTTTATTTTAGACTCGGCATGGTGGCTCACACCTATAATCCCCGCACTTTGGGAGGCCAAGGGAATAGGGTCACCTGAAGCCAGGAGTTTGAGGTCAGTCTGGCCAACACAGTGAGACCCTCTCTTTATAAGAAATTTTAAAAATAGCTGAGCATGGCGGTGCATGCCTATAGTCCTAGCTACTTAGGAGATTGAGGCAGGAGGATTGCTTGAGCCTGGTAGGTAGAGACTGCTGTGAGCTAAAATGCCATGGCCCTCTAGCCTGAGCAATACAGTGAGATTCTGACTCTTAAAAAAAACGCTGCATATTCCCACTCATAAGTGGGTGTTGAACGATGAGAACACATGGACACAGGGAGGGGAACATCACACACCAGGGCCTGATAGGGGGTGGGGGCCTAGGGGAGGGATAGCAGGGGGTGGGGGGATAGGGGAGGGATAGCATTAGGAGAAATACCTAATGTAGATGACGGGGGGATGAAGGCAGCAAACCACCATGGCATGTGTATACCTATGTAACAATCCTGCATGATCTGCACATGTATCCCAGAACTTAAAGTATAATAAAAATAAAATAAAAAAAAATAAAAACTACAAAAAAGTTTAATATTTGAAATTCCAGTCGGAGATGGGAACTGATTGCTTTGGACTCAGAAGCCTGAATCTATGATGGTATCTGCCGAGTGTCTATTTTGTGTCTGACATTGTACTATGTTACTTTGCATTTTCTCAAAGACTCAGTCCAGCCTTAGAAATAGACTTGAGCTTAAAGCTCAGCAAGTAACTGAGTCCCCTGAGCCTCTGTCTTTGTCATCTGTGAACGACCACATGCCTCGATGCTTCCTGACAATCACTGTAAAAGTTATAAACATAGACACATATATGGGTATAAAAACACCACAGGTCACCTGAGCTTGACCCTGGGACACTGCTGGGAATGGGTGAACTTCCTGGGAACTGCAAACACTCTGGTCACTGTGAAGATTACACAACAGGCAAAGGCCAGGACCACAGTATTTTGCAATCCTGAAACCCATCTAATTTATTAGCCACTGGGTTTTCAAAATGAGAAGCTATATGGTGTGTTGGCGGGGACGAAGGATAAACCAGAGGCCAGATACAGCTGTTGCTGGGGTGGGGGGGGCAGGCAGGGGGTTGGCTTCTGACCCACCCTCTGTCATTACTAGCTGTGTAGCCTGGGGCAAGCCTGTGCCTCAGTTTCCTCACTTCTGTCATCCTTCTGCTTATCAGGTAAGAGACAATGCTCAGCATGGGGGGATAAGTGGATGGGTGTGAAACTGCAGTTCCCAACACAGAGAAGGCAAATAGGAGAAAGGCCAAGAGAAAGCACACTCACATATTTGATGCAGTGCAGTGGGTTAAAAAATGTCACCCCAAAAACATGTTCACCCAGATGAACATGGACTCTCTCTGGAAACAGGGTCTTTGCAGATGTAATTAAGATAAGGACTGAGATGAGATCATGTCCATGAGGTGGGGCCTAAGTCCAATGACTGGTGTCCTCATAAGAGATGGAAAGGTCCAGGCGTGGTGGATCATGCCTATAATCCCAGCACTTTGGGAGGCCAAGGTGGGCGGATCACGAGGTCAGGAGTTCCAGACCAGCCTGACCAACATGTTGAAACCCTATCTCTACTAAAAAATACAATAATTACCAGGGCTTGGTGGTGCTTGCCTGTAATCCCAGCTACTGAGGAGGCTGAGGCAGGAGAATCACTTGAACCTGGGAGGTGGAGGTTGCAGTGACCTGAGATCACGCCACTGCACTCCAGCCTGGGTGACAGAGTGAGATTCTATTTCAAAAAAAAAAAAAAAAAAAGAGAGAGAGAGAGAAAGAGATGCAAAGGACACACAGCCAGAAGAGAAGGTGATGTGAGGATGGAAACAGAGGCTGTAATGTGATGTTTCCAAGCCAAGGGACACTAAGAATTGCCAGCAGTCACCAGAAACCAGGAGACAGACATGGCATGCTTTCTCCCTCGTAGCTTCCAGAAGGAACCAACCCCACCAATGCCTTGATTTTGGACTTCTGGCCTCCAGAACAATGAGAGAATCAATGACGGTTGTTTTAAGCCACCCAGTCCACCCAGTTCGTGGTAATTTGTTATGGCCAGACCCGGAAACACATACACGTGGCATGGTTGGTATTAAAACGCAAGGCACTTGCCTGAAGAGAGGCCCTATAGTCTTACTTTCACCAAGGTTGTCATTACATCTCAAGGAGGGGGACACACTAATCCTAAGTCTGTCCACTGATCCCAAGAAAAACCGCCTAAATTTTCTTAGCAGGCAATGGCCAACACTTCTGATGGGAATGGGGCTGAATAGAAGTTCTTAGATCATCAGTAAGGAAGATTTTTATTTAAGGATGGGAGAATGACTTAGGAACACAGAGATGTCCCCAAATAATACTCCCAGATCTTAGTTGACTCCACCATTGTTTCTGGCATATTCATGGCGCCACTTCCACTGTTCTAGGGCATGCAAAGTCTTCAGCAGCAAAACTATGGAAAGAACATTCTGGTACTGCAAATTTGTCTCTCTGGCATCAACACTAAGGAGTTTCCATGATTCTTCTTGCCCTATTACAGCATCTAGATGTCAGTGACTGGGGGTTTCTCTTATGTCTTCAGCAAGCAGAAACTGGGTCAGTGTGCATCCTGAGAGCCTACTAGAGTGCCAGGCCTATTACAGGTGCTCATGGTTATCCAAGGAATGCTAACGATGACAATACAGAAGCAAATGGTAAGAACAATACCTGAGTTATTTTATTTTCCTCCATATTGCCACATTACCATCCCCGTTTTACAGGTGTTTATAGCAAGCTAAGATCATAAATTAATGAATAAATAAATAAGTAAATAATGAGTCCATCTAGGAAGGAGCAGACTCAGAATCGAGTTCAAGTCTCACTCAAAAGAAGGCTGAGTGCAAGTCTCACTGATGCAAACACTTAAGCTCAGAACCATCATCAGAGATATTGCCAAGCTTTGTTTGTGGATGAAAATGCTGGGAGCCTGTGCCACCATGCTGCTGATGCAGGGCAGGTGAGCCCCAGAATTGGGGCTTAGCCCAAGAGGGTTCTTGGCTCTGTCCAGGAAAATTCAAGGGCAAACTGGTGTTGTTAGCAACTTTTATTGAAGTGACAGCGTATAACAACAGCAGAAATGCTGCTCCTTGCAAAGCAGGGTTACCTCATAGGCAAAGCACCCAGAGTAGCAGTTCCAAGGCAGTTCTGCAGTCATATTTATACCTATTTAAATTATATTCAAATTAAGTGGTGGATTATGCAGAAATTTCTAGGAAAAGGGTGGTAACTTCCAGGTTGTTGGGTTGCTGCCAAGGAAAGGGGCAGTAACTTGTAGGTGTTGCCATGGAAATGGTAAACTGACATGGCACACTGGTGGACATGTCTTATGGAAAGGTGCACCCACCCTAACCCCATTTCCGCTAGTCTCCAATTTGGTCCAGTGTACAAGCCCTGTCTTTGGAGTTGAGTCTTGCCTCCAGAGTCAAGTCCCACCTCCTACCTCACTGGGAGTCACTGAAGACACTGAGTGACAGAATTAAGTGATGGCTGACTGAAGTGGTCAATCAACTGGCCTGCTGAGGTGGGCTCATTTCACTTGGGAACCTGACGGGGCTGAGAACATCCAGAAGGGAACTGAACAGTTGTGGCCAACTGACTGGGAAAGAATGCAGAAGAAGAGTGAACACTTTGCTGTGGAATGGACACCTGAGTACTACCGGCCTACTCCTGTGCTCAGTGCATCACCATTATCATTTCTGTAAGGCCGGTTGCCTCGCTGGGGGCTCGGACACACCCCCTTCCCTGTCCGGGAGCTCGGACACACCCCTTCTCTCTCCGGGAGCTTGGACACACCCCCTTCCCTCTCCAGGAGCTCGGACACACCCCCTTCCCTCTCCAGGAGCTCGGACACACACCCTTCTCTCTCCCGGAGCTCGGACACACCCTCCCCTCCCCCCCGCCCCGGGGAGCCTGGGAAAAAAGCCCCGCCAGGACTTACCTGATACTATTTTGTCCTATCTGGGCCCCACTCCCTGCCTACTATTTTGTCCTATCTGGGCCCCACTCCCTGCCATTTTGTTCCATCCGGGTCCCACTCCCCTCCATTTTGTCCCACTCACCTTGGGCACAACCAATCAAACGCCTCCACTCCCTATAAAACCCCACGTCTGAGAGGAGTCCGTGCGACTTCTCTGTCCCCTCCTGTCCGGACCGCAGAACCTCACCCGGGAGCCTGAATAAATTCCTTCGCATTGGATTATTTTTGTGCTGGCCTCAGTTTCTTCATTTTAAACGTGGCAAGAACCCAAGAACAAACCTTACAATTTCCATTTAATTTTCTCAACAACCCTCTATTCTAGAGCTAAGCACAATGAGGATTAGCAAGATTAAGTGACTTACCCTGGAACATTCAACTCAGAAATCAGGATGCAAGTCCAGGTTTCCCGACTCTGCTCTTAAGCCACACACTTAACCTCCACTTTATACCCCTCTCTCAGCGTTAATGAGTTTCTGCCAATATTCTCACTTACACTTAAAAGCAACCTTTGGAATTATGTATATTGGCTCCATTTCAGGAAAGACGAAACGAAGGCCCCGAATAGTTAATGACTTGACTGGCAAGCTAGTTACATGGTGGAGGCAGCACTCAAAACTGCCAGGCTAGAGTGCTGTGGCATCTTAGTTCCCTGCAGCCTCGACCTACCAGACTCAAGCAATCCTCCTGCCTCAGTCTCCTGAGTAGCTAGGACTACAGGCATGTACCACCATGCCTAGCTAATTTTTAAACTTTCTGTAGAGATTGGGTCTCACTTTGCTGACCAGACTGATCTCAAACTCCAGGCTACAAGAGATCCTCTTGCCTTGGCCTCCCAAAGTGCTAGGATTACAGGCATGAGCCACTGTGCCCAGCCTCAAAACTGGGCCCGCCTTGTCCTAGGGCATTCTATTGTACTTCAAGGCCTGGATCGACAAAGGCTGTAGGAACAGCTCAACCAACCCTAATCCTCAGAGAAAGGCTGTATGTGCCGGAGAGGGTGATGGTGAGGCCAGGCTGGGGCAGGAGCTGGAACGTGTCCCTGCTGGAACATAGACTGGCTCTGATGTGCAGCCCAGGTATTCCTTCCGAAGTAAACTGTAGCCTTCAGTCATCAACCCTTCCAGGGAGTACCTGAATATAGAGAGCTACCATCTGCAAGGGCACATCCTTCCTGGGGCAGCCCAACCAATCACAAGTCAAGGCAGGTTTATAAAAGCCTGGCCACATTAGCCCAATAGGGAATAGCTCTGATGGGCCTTTTAACTCCATGAGGTTGACTGAGACCCTTGCTAGACTGCATCTCAGCTTGGTTTCTCCTTCTGCCCACTCCATCTTCATTCCCCTCCCTTCCACAGGTGTTCATTCCAAGGCACACCCTAAGAAATGGTCTCCACAAGAAACTTGCACTCAGAGTCTACTTCCTGGAAAGCCCAATGAGATGGTTTCTCATTTCTAAAGAAAATGGCCTATGGCAATACAAAGGTTTGACCTCATCAGAAAACTTTTCCCTGGGGTGATTGGACTACCTTCAAACTCCTTCTGTCCAAGACAGAGGGTGAGGAGGCGCAACCCAGGGGAAGAGAAAGGGCTGGGACCCAAAGAGGTCCTGGGAATTATAGCAGGAAGCCAAGAGAAGACAGGGCCCGTTTGCCTACACACAAAGACTCATCCCCGATACCCAGGAGTGCAGGACTTAACATGGGCTAAACTTGAACTACTTGTTGACATAATTAGTGCTGGCTCAAAGCAAGAGCTTTTGTGGCCAACTTGGCGTGGGTTCGTGAATTTTGATTGGCAAATCTGAAGCAGAGTTCAGCCAAGCTCTACGTCTATTTTGTAGCGTGCCTTATGCACATCTAGAGAAGCCAGCTCTTCCGATAGATTTTTCAGTTTTATGGTTGTTGGTAGCTGAAGATATTAGCTCTTTAAGTAGACAAATGCTTCTGGCAGGCTGGCCTGCACTAGGAATAGGAGCAATGCCTTCGGGTTCCTTCTAAAATTAATGTAATAAGATGCATTAATCAGAATTCTATCAAGTCTACACACTTGGCCTGGGCTTAAGAAGCAATACTTTGAAATTGCAGTTGGCTAAGCTTCCCTATTCTTTGTGAATCAGAATCAGGGTTGAAGGGGGAAAAAAAAAAGAGGAAGAACAGAACTAATATTTAAGAAAAACTGGCAACAGGAAAATGTTTAAGCAATTTTTCATTCCTTGGCTCCACCAGGGCCTATAGAGAGTTACGGAAGGTTTGACCTTTGATTTCCACAAATGTACTTCAGATTGTGTGATCAAAAACAGTTGGTCAGACCCCAAGCCAAGTCAGGACTGGTTTGGGCAACAGCTCAGGCCCAAGGTATTTACTTGTTTGTTTCTGTCTAATAATAACTTACTCTGAGACTTGCATGGAATCTTGGCTATTTCTTGCCTTCAGATGTTTGTAACCAGGTGAGGAAAAATTTTGGAAGCTGAAATAGATTACACAGATGAGTATTTGGCATTGCATGACTTTTGACTTAAAGATTATCTTCTCAAGAAACCAAAAAAAAAAAAAAAAAAAAAAAAATTGAGCCACAAAATCAGAGCCAAGCCCAGTTTCTTCACAGCAACTGCTCATTTTTAGATGAAACTCTACATTTCAAAGTGGCATAAAAGTGTCCTGAACATTGTACTACAATTTGGTCATGCTTTTAATGTGACACAGCTACATCTGTATTTACCATTACAACTCAGTACCCAAGAGATGAAAATTTTTAAAGACAAAGGGCCAGGCTTTTGTGGAAACGTTTCCCCTCTTTGTATCAAAAAAAAAAAAAAAAGTGGCTCCTTCTTGTCTGGTAGATTTCAGTAATTGGCAGGATTTTGAGTAAGCTCTTTTAAAAGCCCTTCGTTTCTATTTTCACATTAAACACACTTGCAATATCTATTAAAAGCACAAATACTGAAGAACACACCAAGACTATCAATGAGCTTACATCTGGAGTCCTCGATGTATCAGGAAAAAATGAAGAGAACGTTCACAGAGTTTTACTTCTTTGGGAACTCAAATGCTAGAAAAGAAAAGGGTGCCCTCTTTCTCTTGCTTCCTGGTTCTATCCAGTGTCCCAAATTTTATATCAATTCTATACCAGAGAGTTTATCACAGGGGGTCAAGTTAGCGATTTAGTTAAAAGAACAGATACTGGATTCTGCCTTCATTCTGGGGAGTATTTATTCACATTAAGGCACAGGGATTCCATGCTGAAAAAGTCGAAAGGAAACATGGATATTCCTGCCATGGTCTGGCTGCAACCACTTGGCCTGACAGTTCTAGGATGATTGAGCAATAGCCCAGGACGGACACACAAGGTCACCCAGGGGACTTGGAAACGTCTAGAAAGAGCAGGGCCAGTGAGTTGGTTGGGGAGAGGACCTCCGAGTCCTGTAGATACCTTGGAAGTCATTCTCAAGGTTACATTTGGGCAGACAGAGCCAGATGTGAGCGTGGACTCGTAGGCGGCCAAGCAGGAAGAAAAGGGACATTGAAACACTGGCAGAGAGGTCTGCTTGCAACTGCCCTTGGCCTCAGACAGATACATTGTACTTCTAAAGCTTCTTTTGCACCTTTTCAGATTTCCTTAAAAGAACAGGAAGAGAAGGAAGTGATTAAAACCCAGGGGAAGCAAACGGAGCTGTAGCGCAGCTGAAGCTTCCTTCCAGAGACTCCCTCTACCTCCATAAATGTGTGTTTTGGAAGAAATCTCATGCATTGGGAGAGGAGGTAGTCATGGTCTGAGATTTCAAACTCTTGGTCAGGGTCCTGGCAAGAGGGACATAGCACACTCAAAATGGGTAATGTGAGAAGTGTTTAGTAAAGGCACTTGCTTGCAAAGGTTGGTGCAGGATTTAAGGAAACAGCAAGGTTTCATACAATGTACTGGAGTTAGTAACAGCAGGAACAGCTCCTGTCCTTGCCAGACAAATGGACAGAACCTTTTTTTTTTTTTTTTTTTGAGACAGAATTTTGCTCTGTCAGCCAGGCTGGAGTGCAGTGGCACAATCCCCGCTCACTGCAACCTCCATCTCCTGGGTTCAAGCAATTCTCCTGCATCAGCCTCCCAAGTAGCTGGAATTACAGGCGTGTGCCACCATGCCTGGCTAATTTTTGTATTTTTAATAGAGATGAGGTTTCACCACATTGGCCAGGCTGGTTTTGAACTCCTGATCTCAGGTGATCTGCCCGCCTCAGCCTCCCAAAGTGCTGGGATTACAGGCGTGAGCCACCGCGCCCAGCCTGGATGAAACCTTCAACAGCAAAAGGTGGTCAACCGTCACCCTGCAGGAAACAAGCCTGAAAATTAAATTGCTAAATCCAACCAGAAGAAGAAAGGTCAAGAGAGCCGACTGTTGCCAGCTTCCCAGGGCAGGTGGAAAGACCTGGAGAGGACAAAGGTAGCTGGTGCACAGACTGCACTCGAGAGAGCCCAGGGGTACTTTTGCCAGGGCAAACGAGAGGTCTAGTAGGGACACTGCCCACAGCTCCCCAACTTCAATCAGAAGCCTTGTCTGTAATGTCTTCTATATTGCCACATGACATTAGGTGTTATTTGAAGGCAGAGGTTTTTCCCCAAAAGACCTGATTGGAAAACGTCAACCCTGGATGTCACCCTGGTTTCTCCCAAGTCTAAAGTGCATGATTCCATAGGAAACACCGATGTAATCCACAGAGGATACACCTTGAAATTGCATAGGCTGGAAAAGATCACAGCTGCTTGTATCTAAGGCATCATGGCAACCTCTTTTGTTTTATACATATATGAAAAGCCAACATTCTAAATTAGGGCTCCACTTCAAATGTTTTTTTCAAAAGAGGCTTCTTGGTAGTTTTATTACACAGTGGTGTGTAGGGATAGAAGGATTACAGACATATATTTTTTAACATATAGTATTTTTTAAATGTCCTTTGAATTAAAATAGAAACGTGCATTTTTTTCCAGTTTTTTAGGGAAAAAGAGAGACTTCCAGGAGGATAAAAAGAAGAGGGGCAGGGGAAATAAGAATTCCAGAAAGATGAAAAATTGTCGACCTAAGATGGAGGCGCATTTTTGTCAAAATTCTCTAGGAGAAAGAATTAGAATGGCTTCCCAGTAACTGACTCCACTTGCCGGCAGGGGGAGGATCTGGGCTCCGTCCTCTCTTGTGATGACACACTGTCCTGAAAACTTGAGCCACAGCCCGTGTGCCTGGGCAGGATTAGTAAGTGCAGATATTTAGCCAAGAAAAGAAAAGAAAACTCCTAAAAGAAACAGCAGGTGCCTTAAACCAGCGGAGACATAATAGATCCTACAGAATTGGGGGTGGGGAGACAAGCTACAGGAAGGTTAGCACTGGGGCCTCTACATTTTCTAATATAGATTAATGGCTTGCTCAGGCAAGCAGCTACACGCTTGCTAAATGTGCTGACCGCCTGAAATTAGCAAAGGTGGTGACTAAGGAAGGGAGGAAAAAAATAAAAGAAAATGAGCCAAATCTGAATGTGCCTCACTCATCCCCGTCTGACATATGACAAACAAAATTAACGGCGACAAAGAGAAAGCAACAAGTATCAGGGAGTAGAAAACAAACATCGAATGAATGTGATTGATCTCAAAGGAGGCCTTTTGTTGCTGCTGATGAGACCTTGGAGTCACAGTGGGTACTTGATGAACGTGCACACAGGAGCTCACACGTGCACACGCACACACATTCCCACCCACACACACATACATCACATCCAGAGCCCCGCAGAATTAGATAGGCATGATTGTATCTCTCTCTAACCAGGACAAAATGTGTGTCCTCAGAAATTAGAATAGATGATCTTGGACTCTGGCAAAACTCAGCTCAAGTATCATACTCCATCTGGTCACCATCTTACAAAAATGTTATTAATCTAACACTTGAAAGGTATTAGGAAAGTCAGAATTGTTGGACTTAAATGTCTGAGTGGTTTTGTTTTTAAAAAAGGCTGTATATTTATAGCTTGGGGGGGAAAAAAGCAAATCGAGGGGAAAAAAAATCAAATGAAAAATACTTCAGACCTAAAACATCTCTTTGAGGTAGATAACTCTATGACAGCAAAACAATGAAAATCAGAAACAATATTAAAGGTACATTTGAGATGCTGAATATTTTTTTTTCCTAAAAATCTATCAACTAATTATAGAACAGAATGTGTATACAAGTTGGGAAAATAACCACCTCACAGTTATCTCAGTATTTTCCTATAACTAGACAAAAATAAGAAATTACATAGGTTTACCTATTAGGGAAGATTCCCTAATTGAGTTTCCCCAAAGATTCATAACAAAATTCTTATATTTGATTTTATTTTTCCATTTTAAGACAAACTCAACAATGTGTCAAATCTCTTTTAAAAATAGATGTGTTTAAGAAGATGTGAAATGAGAGTATTTTGCCCTGTCTTGTTTTCTATTAAAATTTAATTAGTCAGGGCTTTTGGATTTTTTTTTTTTTTTTTTTTTTGAAACAGAGTCTTACTCTGTCACCCAGGCTGCAGTGCAGTGGTGCAATCTTGGCTCACTGCAACCTCCGCCTCCTGGGTTCAAGTGATTCTTGTGTCTCAGCCTTCCTAGCAGCTGGGATTACAGGTGCATGCCACCATTCCTGGCTAATTTTTGTATTTTTAGTAGAGATACAGTTTTGCCAAGCTGGCCAACCTGGTCTCAAACTCCTGACCTCAGGTGATCCACCCGCCTCAGCCTCCCAAAGTGCTGGGATTACAGGCCTGGCAAGATTTGTTTTTTTAACAAATATTTTGAAGAAGTTGTTTGATATGACACAAGAACATAAGACCTGCCATGTTAAATTGGTGTCAGTCTGACATCAGGAGTTTGAGACCAGCCTGGCCAACATGGTGAAACCCCATTTCTACCAAAAATACAGTAATTAGCCAGGTGTGGTGGCTTATGCCTGTAATTCCAGCTACTTGGGAGGCTGAGGCAGGAGAATAGCTTAAACCTAGAAGGCGGAGATTATAGTGAGCAGAGATCATGCCACTGCACTCCAGCCTGGACAAAAGAGTGAGACTCCATCAGGAAAAAAAAAAAAAAAAAGATGAGGAGGGACAAGGGTTCTCTCTTGCTCCACCATGAGGACACAGCAAGAAGGTGGCCGTTTACAAGCCAGGAAAAGAGCCCTCACCAGGAATCAAACCAGCTGTCCCCCAATCTTGGATTCCCAGCCTCCACAATGGTGAGAAATAAAGTCTGTTGTTTAAGCCACCCAGTCTATGGTATTTTGTTACAGCAGCCTGTGCTGACCAAGACACTAAAGCTTACACTCAGTAAGGGCAGAACCAAGATTCAACCTGAGCTGGCCTGACTCAACCCCACTGGATAACGCCAAGACTGCAGGACGTGTTAGGTACATATGGCTTTTCTGATTGGCTGAGACATCAACCACTCCAATTCAGCTAGTGCCCACCAGTTCATCTGTTAAAAATCTGACTGTCACCACTGCACAGAGGCAGATCAACCAGTGAGCATCACCGGGAAGAGGAATCCAGGCAGAGGGAGCTGCCTGAGCAAGGCATGGTGGGGAGGAGTGAGCAGGATGCATACATTAGGTGCCCATAATGAGTTCGGCTCAACTGCAGATCCACATGTAAGTGGGTGGGAGGGTGGAGGAGGCAAGAAGGTGAGGTTCCAGAGCAGAAGCTTCATGTACCAAGCTGAAGGATCCAAACATTAGTTTGTGTGGAATCTGGAAACTGTTTAAGTGTTTAGATATTTAATACAACTATGCATGGCATAGTTTCCCAGATGACAGTCAACATTTATTACATATACTAGAAAGCTCTACAGAGATGACAAAAAATGAGCAAGTGGTTTATGGTTTAACTGGAATATAGGTAACTGTAAAACCAAGAAAAACTGTAGAAGCAGCTATGTGTCACTCTTAGGATATCTGAAAATTCTTAGAAGTCTCAGCGATACCTGAAGGCAATATAAATCACATTCACTGGCACTCCCTTGAAAGGGGCAGAAGGCACATAGGCCCAGCGTGGCTATCCCCCTGTAGTCTTAGGTTTCCTGATTCAAATAAGATGGCGAGATTTCTTTCTTTGCACTCATGTTCTGGGGTATGTACACATATTTTTTTTATAATATCATCCTTCTTCTTTCAAACTTCATTGTCTGTGTTAGGATAGGAGCTGTAGAAAAAGACTTGCTACATGGAATTCCATCTAAAGGCCAATATCCCTGGAAAAGAGTTGGTGCTCAATATGTTGTCCAAAACCTTCCTGGGTCTGACCTGAATGGACTTCATCAATGAACTCTCTTGGCCCTGGGCTACCGGTTGGGTTAGGCCAAGAAGAGGCAATGACAAGAAACCAAGGCAGGGAAGTTTATTATGCTGGTGCCTTCCTTGAGGTCTTGAATGAAGATGGCTGTCTCCCTTGACTAAAGATCACAGTATGGCCGTTCCGATGTCATCCTGTCCTTCCAGTTCCATCCTTGTGGGATCCAGTAACCTTTTCTCTCCTTGCTCTTAGCCAAAAGAGGGTAACACCTCTACTGTTACTTCCCTGGGGTACTATATTTTCCATGCAGTTCCCCCTACACCCACTTCCCACCTAGATAAATGGCATCCTTAAAGCATCCTAATTAGAATGTGCCCCTGTTTCCTGATGGGACCCTATTTTATAACACAACTTGAAAAACAATCTGGACAGCTCTGAAACTAATTAGTGGCATCTAGCATTCCCCACAGTAATCTGAAGCTTTACTGATTTGAAAGGGAAAAACAAAGGAAGAAAGAAAAAAGAAAGAAACAAAAGGTGGGGGGTGTAGTGAAATATACTGAGAAATGAAGTATAGAGCCCTGAAATTAATAAGTAGTATTTATAACTTCTCAAAGTGATTCGAAGCTTTCCTGATTTGAAAGAAGAGAGAGACAGAGAGAAGGAAGGAAGGAAGGAGTGAAGGAGGGAGGGAGGGAAGGGAGAAAGGGAGGAAGGAGGGAAGGAGGGAGGGAGGGAGGGAGGGAAGCGAGGGAATAAAAAGGAAAAAGCAAGAGAAAAAGAAAAAAGAAAGAAAGAGGGAGAGGGAGGAGAGGAGAGGATACAGGAAAGGGAAAGGAAAGGAACAAAGAGGGGAAGAGGGAGAGGATGACAGAGATGAAGAAAGCTAATACATACAATGAATATACACAATGACAGCTTCTAAATGGAATTCTAGTGACGTGAATGTACTAGTAGATATAATTCTCAAAAGCGATTTATCCAACCCAGAGAGCCTATGAATCACAGAGAGGATGAAGGATCATCAATTAATCAGCAACTGCAGAATAATATACCTGTGTATGTATGTAAGTGTCCATGTCTACACAACATAAGGGAGATCACAACTAAGAATGTCACAAAACACTGACATTTTTCCAGATGCTGAATTACCGAAGTCCCTTCAGATGTTGTAATCAGTCGTTCACACGCATTCCTCTAAAATTCAGAAGACAAGAGAAGTCGTCTTACTGACACACTGCTTTTCTGTACCTTCCCTTTACAAAACTCTGAAATTCGGTGCGAGTTCCTGAAAACCAGAGAAGACTCTGATGCGTCCTCAGTTCACCACACATCCTTCTGGCCGTGAAGCCCCAGCTCTGCCTGCAATATTTCCTAAGTGTCTGAACGCACAGTCCACACACCATTACTGTCTCTTCTGGCATTATGACAAAATGACTGAGCACTTGTCTTTCTGGATCTCGTGCTGTCATTTGTCTTTCTTACGGAGTTTTTTTCCCACCTGCATAAGATGATTTGTCTCCAAAAAGAAAGTCTTAATAGAGTTATTCCTACAGAGGAGAGCAAATCTAGTTTATATTCCCATCTTCTTCCACACTTGATACTGTGGCCCGCTTCAGTCAGGATTAGGGAGGCTTAACAATTAGAACCAAACGTCCTGTTCAGCAGGCAAGAGTCACTCAGAGGAAAGAGTGGAAGGTAAAATTCTCCGGCGCTGCAGAATTGGTCAAGGGAATGGTGGTAGCAGGGAAAAATGCTTTGATCAGTTGTTGATTATTAATTTAATTTGTTAACAGTAAATATGGCTCTGACAGTCTCAAGTGATACAGGGGTTCCCATAATACTTCCTAGGGATGTTTTCTAAATTGACATGTAATATTTGATAGCTTATGTGAACTGCTAATATGGTGTCATTCTCAAATGTTAAAAACAACTGTGGCTGCGTGTGTCCACGTAAACACACTGGCAATCAAAGGAGGCAGGACAGGTGATTGTGAAGAACCTGACATTTCGTGGGTAAGCTGCCATTTAACAGATCCAGGTGGAAACTGCAAATCAGCTGAGAAGAAGACTATGTTCTGATAGAAATGTGTGGAGATTTTCAGTGTCATTTTGAAAACGTATAGGCAATGGGTACCCATCACTCTGAATAAGAGAATTAAAGGACCATCTAATAAAACTGTATGAGGACTCCTCTTCCCCCTACTCTTAATTCACTTGTTTAGGTCTAGAAATTTCCATAAAGGGCTGAGGGATTACCAGGAAGCAGAAGAACTGAAACTTCACACTTTTTCCTTTAATGAATCCATGTTCTTAGTGTTTCATTTTTTGTTTTTTGTTTTTTTTGAGATGGAGTCTCGCTCTGTCGCCCAGGCTAGAGTGCAGTGGTGCGATCTTGGCTCACTGTAACCTCTGCCTCCTGGGTTCAAGCAATTCTTCTGCCTCAGCCTCCTGAGTAGCTGGGCCTACAGATGTGCATCACCATGCCTGGCTATTTTTTTTTTTTTTTTTTTTTGTATTTTCAGTAAAGACAGGATTTCGCCGTGTTAGCAAGGACAGTCTCGATCTCCTGACCTTGTGATCTGTCCGCCTTTGCCTCCCAAAGTGCTGGGATTCCAGGCATGAACCAAGGCACCTGGCCCCATGTTCTTAGTGTTTCTACTGGTGCTGTGAGTTCTGTTAGATGAATAGGACACCAAGGGTCCCCCAAAGGAGACTGCACCTTCAGAAGGTGAGTGTGGAATGCCGACCCATGGAAGAAGGGAAAGCTCCGTTTCACATGCCACTGATCTACCACATAAAGTGGTCCTCCCTTAGAAACAGTGACCCAAGAGTTTCTAGGAGCTCACACGTTGAATACGACGCTATCCTTCCCTTCCTTCTTCCTTTCCCAGCTAAGCTCTGAGAAATTGTCATGACACCTGCAAGGGCAAACGAAGCCCACGTGGCCTGACTCACACTCCCAGTCCTCTTTCTAGAAGGCATTTGGAAACAGGGGTGGTCCTTGTGTACTAGGACAAATTTCTGGAGTTTCTAAAAAACTGATGGGAGGAGGGAAAGAAGAGATGGCATCAAAAATAAAGGCTAACTTCTGCCTATTTGGGGCAAGTGGAAGTTGGAAAGGAAGGAATACCGCCAGGGGCTGGCAGAGTCATTAGGATGGACGGATGGGCTTCAAGTATAATATTAACTTGAAATTTAAGAAGTGATTCCTGAAACACCGTCTCTACTAAAAATACAAAAATAAGCTGGGCATGGTGGTGGGTGACTGTAATCCCAGCTACTTGGGAGGCTGAGGCAGGAGAATCACTTGAAGCCGGGAGGCGTAGGTTGCAGTGAGCAGAGATTCGGCCGTGCACTACAGCCTGGGTAACAGGGCGAGACTCCGTCTCAAAAAAAGAGAAAAAAGATTTCATCTCATTCATACACACTAGAGCAGCAGAACATATCAAATACAATAAAAAGTTTTCGGTCAAACACTGTTTGGTTTTTCTTCCTAGAATACCACGTTGGATTTTTTTTAGATCTCTGTTGGCTTTGATTTGTTTGTTTCCTCCCTTAAAAAAAAATCTAACTTCTGAAAACATTCTGTTCAGGCATCCATTTCAAGTAATAGACACATGCTCTAAAGGAAACCATCCAGAAGAAGTATGTGCACATGTTCCCATGTGACTTGAGCTTGCATCTGAGAAGGGTGCAGGGGAGAACAGAGAGAAACAGCCCTCCCTGTGTACAGAACGCCGTGTGTCCTCAGTGCTTCTCCGGGCCCATAGCTCATTAGCTGCAGCTGATACGAAGCCTGCAACCTATGAGGCCATAAAACTCCCAATAATAATTCATCAGGTCCTGAGAATTCTCCTAAGTACATTTAGATCAAGTGCATGACATTTCGCCCCTAATAGCGGCACTGGCTAATGGCCTAACGAAATTTAGATGGCTCCACCAAGCCACACAACTCTATTATGTGTGTTCAAATGAGGGGCAGCCGTGGAGGTTGATGGGTGGACATAAAATAGCAGTTTAGGCTAGTGGTCAAGATCACACACCAGGACACTGGGCAAATCAGAACCTTCACATCTCAATTTACTCATCTTTGACGTAGGACATTAATATGGAACCATTCAATCTAGTGTGAGGATTAGGTGGGATAAATGCTTGGCTAACGCAGGAAACTAAAGTTGATGGCATGTTTTTCTTTTGGAGTTTATATTTAAACCAAGGAAGCGTTGACAGAGAGGCCTCTGCTTCCCAGAGTGTCGGCTACTGACTTTTCTAGTTGAGCCGACATTATGACGTTGGAAATTCACAAAGGTTCACGTTTTTAGTAATCATCAGTTAGTAAAAAAACACATTAAGTCCTGTGTTCAAGCTTAGAAGAACAAGAATAGCTTTACTTCTGCTCCAGTCCTCTTGTTTTAAATTCACTGGGTGTCACCGAGCTCTGTAAACACTTAATTCAATAATACTTTAAAATGGATTTCTGTTTTACACATCCCAATAGCATTTACCCATATCTGAAAACGATTTGCACCTACATGTAAGACCTATTATTTATCCTATCTGGAATACAATACTTGCAGCATATACAGGTTTGGAGAAGCCATATAGTAGTTGCTCCTGGGTTGTAAAGGGATCCATAGTCCAGATGGGTGAATGACTGCTCTTGAGGACTAGAGGTTCAGGGTCCCTATGGGTATCAGAGGAGGAGGATATTTAGAGGGGTTGAAAGAGGACATAATCTTGAGGCTCAATACCATGGATGCTAAAAATTGAGGAGGGGGGATTACTACAGAGAGTCCCGGTTGCTTGGGCCTAGGCCCTAGAAGATTCTCCAAATAGGGAGGGGGATGCTTTTAAGTACAAAGGTCTGTGGGGAAAGATGGGACATTTGAGCTGGTTGACTTTCAATTCTGGAGTGAACATGGGAAAAGGAAAAGGAGAACCAGTCTCTAAAGCAGTTAAACTGTCCAATGCAATGAAAATATTCTGGATCTGTGCTGTCCAATGTGTTAACTACATGTAGCTCCCAAGCACTTAAAATGGGGTTAGTTAATGAAACTTGAAATGGGGCTAGTTCATGAAACTGAAGAAGTGGTTTTTACAAACTTTATATATAACTTTAATTCATTTAGCTTTAAATAGCCACATGTGGCTAGTGGCTACCATAATAGACAAAGACACAGCTCTAACGTTTGGTCAGGCCGGTTTGAAGAAACCCCAATCATCTAACAGTAAGTTATTTCCTCTTTCTGAGAATCAGCAGATGCCCAGTAAAGGCTGGCACCCTTCAATCTAAGGGAATATTTCTTTCCAGAAGCCATAAAATGCTCCTACATGAAATTGAGTGGCTTCATCCCATGGCACTCTGCTTTTGCCACATTTGAATCAGGTTTTAGTCACTGTCACGTAGAGTCCATGTAGAAGCAAAAACATTTAAAATAAACCGAGGCCCTGGATGTTAAAGCTGTCATTTTTTTTTACATGGCCTCATGATTCAACGATTAATGGACCTTAAAACAACCATAAAACATCAAGGCCTGTGTTTAAGCTTAGAAGAACAAGAATAGTTTCACTTCTGCTCCGGTCCTCTTGTTTTAAATTCACTGGGTGTCACTGGGCTCTGTAAACACTTTTAAGTATTTTGACATTGTGGTATGAGATGTTGTTAATCTGTTTCCTCCCTGACCTTCATTGGTCAGTGGCATGTTGTGTCTCAGTGGAAAATTCATGAAAAACAGCAAGGTTGTACTCAGTGACATAGATGAGGATACAATAAACCTAAATAATGGCCATAAAATACAGATTCTAATTCAATAAACTGATTCACCAAAGACCTACTGAGCACGCAGTCTGCACCAGGCACTTGGCGGACACTTACACATATTACATATTTAATTTGCATAATGCTCAGCACAAATACGGGGTCAGCATTAGCATCCCCTGTTTCATAGATGAGCATGCTAAGACCCAGTCATGTGGCTAGTAAGCAGCAGAAGTAGGATTCAAAACCAAGTTTCCTGATCCCCTCCCAAATACCACTTCTTTTCCCGGTACCCCACTGCAGGATATGAATTGCTAGCTTATGTGGCAGACTGTATCTTTCAAAAGTGGCCATGGCAATATTTCCACATTTTCTTCCAGAAGAGGTGGGGTCTGTCTCCTCTTCCTGTAAACCTGGTTGGGGTGGGTCTTTCTGACAGCCTACAAAAATAGAATGCAGGAAAACCAGGGCTATGTAACTTCTATGAGAGGTCATAAAAGGCAATGCAGCATCCACTTGGCTGTCTCTCTTGGGATGGTCACCCTTGGAACCCAGCCGCCATATTGTGAGGAAGCTCAGGGTACATGAAGATAATGTGTAGGTATTCCAGCCAATAGATTTTCGAGCAAAGGTACCAGCCACCGGTCAGCATCAATCCTCAGACCCATGAGTGAACAACATTCAGGTGATCTCAGACCCTGGCTTTCAAGCTGCTTTCGCTAACACTGACTGGAACAGAGACAAGGAGTTGCTGAGAGCCCCACTGAAACTACAGATCCCTGGAAAAAAAAAAATGATACTGTTTTAAACTACTAAATTTAGAGGTGGCTTGTTATGCAACAACAGTTACTGGAACATAGTCAAACGTTAATGAAACTCTACAGAATAGGGAAGCACTTCAATTCCCTCATCAATGATATCCAAATGGCCAGAAGATGGGATCTCATGAAAGAAATCCTAAGAGGAAAGTGATCAAGGTCTTGGTTGTAGAAAAACACCAAGAATTTGGAAGGCTTACTATATCAGGGAATTAAGTGAAACATTTGAAGGAAAAGAACAGAGAGGGCCTAATGAATATACCACAAAGTTTAGATTTATGGGATTACATATTTATTGCTTTGACTGCTAAGATCTATCTAGAGCCTCAAATGGCTTTGGACTAATTCATTAGTTTGACTTTGAAAGATTTCTTGTCTTAAGAGGATACTCCAATTCTGTCACTTGAGGGTATAGGGTGGTAATGGGCATTATTCCACAATGTTCAGAATATGAAAAAAATGTTCCTGGCATACCAGAAAGGGGACCCAACAAGGCAGGAAAAAAAAATGTCTTAATCTTTCTGTAGTCACAGATCTTGGCACCATCCTTGACAGATTGGAGAGGAATTAAAAAAAAAAAGTTAGATATCTATGGAGATCCAGCCATACAAAGAGTTAAAGGAGGTTGACAAAAAGTGATACTGACTTATTTTTGACACTGCCATGTTTCATCCAAATGGGAAGCTGCTTAAATCTTAACACTGAATAACCTAAAAATCCAATGTGGATCTCACGCTTTTGTATCTACCTTCAAGATGGCTCAAATCTATGCAGTTTTGTGCCTTGATTCCCTAGAGGCATTGGTGAACTAATAAGGTCTCCCTCAAATACGCTTTTGCTTTCCTGGTTCAACACTGTTCGCCTACCTTAAACATTTCAAAATCCAGTTCTTAAATTCTGATATTCTGGCAGGGATATTCTTAACTTCATGTACATGACCACATACACAAAAATACTTTTATTTTTAAGATGGGTTGCAAATATCAGAAGAAAGGGGCATTTTGCTCATGTGAAGCTTCCCAAATATAAATGGAAACTTCCCAAATATCAGTGGAAATCATCCTTAGATATTGGTAGCAATATTTAAATCTTTCAGGAGCTGCTACTTTGGAAGAAATTTAGATTAATTTGGATGTTTTAAAAACCTGTAATACTGCCACGGTTACATCCTGAGGATCACAAAATGCCTAAGGTATAAACAGGATTTTTTTTTCTTTTTATTGATGGCTGTGAATTTTCTCTGCACACCTGTACTATCAAGGTAACTTTTGCTATAAACAGCTTTTTAAAATTATCACATAAAAAACTATCAAGCACTAAATTAGAAAAAAACAGAAATTCGAAAGTGATAGTTAAATTTATGAAGCAATTCTGCTACACTCAAAGGCTCATTGCTTGACATGTAAAAAATTTTGAGCTGCGTGTAAGACCTGGGTATGAATTTCCCTCCAGTGGGAGAAACCACAATTCACACCAGCTTCCAAATGAGAGCCACACGCAGAACATATGCGCTTCGGATGTGCGCTTGTTTGCATGACTAATGGAGTTAATATTAAAAGTCTTTTCTCATCATTTCAATTCTTTCTTTTTTTTTTTTTTAATTTGGCTGAGTGCCTTTTTTGCTACCTCCAAGAGCTGTTAATTTTGTTCGCTGCCGAGCAAAAGTCAAAGTCAGAGTCTAAACAGCTTGTAATGAGTTTTCAATGGCCCATCTCAATGAAATTGAGGGCAAAGACCAGCCGGCTCAGGCAGTGTCAGCCCTCAGAATTTATTAGCGAGGGCGCATTGTGTTCCGGAGAAGGCACAGAGGAGTGAATGCAGTTTCTGGGCTCTTCAGAGGAGCCCCAGCCCTTATTAAAAAGTGGTGACAGCGACAGGGCATGTGCTATCTGACCTATCTGCCACAGCCTCCACGGTGGCGGGTCGTACCTGGTTGGGAGTGAAGGAGAGGGAAGTCAGCTGAAGGAAAGAAGGGCTTCCATCTCAAAGTGATGTGGCTGTTTCTATCTTTCCATCTCATCATCCATCAGCTAAGAAGGAGGAGTACCTTCCTTCCTCCAAGATCATGAAGTACCACCGCCCACCCGTCCCCCCAAATACACAGACCTGTCTGTCTGGCGATGGGGATTTGGGCAAAACAAAGCAGTATTCAATGTTTGAATTCTGACTACTTTATTTGCTCAGTTCTTTTAAAATTCCTCCATCACACCACTTCCAACAGATAGATCCTGTGTGGTTTTACTTCCAAGAATGCCCTTTAGGCAGGACGTGGTGGGTCACGCCTATCAACCCTGCACTTTGGGAGGCCAGTGTGGGAAGATCGCTTGAGCCTAGGAGTTTGAGACCAACCTGGGCAACATAGGGAGACCTCACCTCTACAAAAATAAAACTTCAAATTAAAAAATGCCCAGGTAACGGTGGCACATGCCTGTGGTCCTAAGCTACTTGGGAGGCTGAGGCAGGTGGATTGATTGAGCCTACAAGGACAGTGCTTCAGGAAGCCGTGATCGCACCACTGCACTTTAGCCTGGGGAACAGAGAGAGACCCTGTCTCTAAAAAGAAAAACGAGAGTCCCTTTTAAATCCACATAATACTTTTCTGCACAAATTTAAAATCTCCATATAAAACAGAATTCTGCATGCATGAGCTGGAGAAATAAATCCTACACTTGAGAAGAAAGATCAATTTGACATTAGACTTTCTGGCCAAAGAGATGCTCTGCAAAGCCACTACAATAACACGTATGAGCAAGAGGAGGTTTGGAGAGGGGGAAGAAATGTCTTACTTCTTCATAGCCACACCTTTTTACTTAAGGAAGAACTTACAGGGTTTGTGTTAAGGACTGACTTGTCCTGTGAGTGGAATAAATCAGAATTGTTGGATTCTGCAAGACTGATTTTTATACAATTGATATTAAATTATGATTGATTCCAAGACATTTTTAAAAAATAGAGTGCCTACTAGATGCTCTTGTACTTACTAGCCACAGTGCAAGGCGCAATGAATTCCATGGCAGGCCTGGTGATGAAAGTCAACTCATCGTTCTTGCCGCCCATTCATTCATTCATTCACTCATTCTTTACTTTACTTTTCTTTTTTTGAGATGAAGTTTTACTCTGTGACCCAGGCTGTAGTGCAGTGGCACCATCTCGTCTCACTGCAACCTCTCCCGCCTCGGTTCAAGCAATTCTCCTGCCTCCACCTCCCAAGTAGCTGGGATTACAGGTGCCCACCACCAATCCTGGCTAATTTTTGTATTTTTAGCAGAGACAGGGTTTCACCATGTTGGCCACACTGGTCTTGAACACCTGACCACAAGTGATCTGCCTGCCTTGGCCTCCCAAAGTGCTGGGATTACAGGTGTGAGCCATGGTACTCAGCCATTCAACCATTAATTCGTTGCTTTAGTCACTCACTATATTCACACAGATTTAATAAGTAGGTGTTACAAACAAAACGATTGAGTTTTGGGGAAAATGATTGGCCTTTGTCCTCAACTACTAATAATTTAGGTTCCGGTAAAATTTCATAAAATTCCAGATTAATATAGTGTATTTCCAAAGCCTTCCACAAACTACTATTTATTTAAATACACTCCCTATTTTTTTAAATACACTTGCTTCCTTGGCATTTTGTTCAACTTATGTGTTCAATTACATTTACAGACCTACCCTCACTCTCTAACAATTTATGTTCCTTTTTGTGTCCTAAGGCATTGCTGGGAAAATGAAACACAAGTGAAATATCTTAACACAAAGCCTGTGACAGAAGGTCTTGCACACATTCAGTAAACACCAGCCAAAAACAAAATAAAACCCAAGCAAACAAAACACAAAAAATCTTCGCTCTTTGCGTTGAATTTATCTGTCTATTTCAAAAGCACGTCTGATCTGAGATTGAGATTTGCTCACAGGCATATTCCTCATCACTTTCACAATGACAATAATGCCAATCATAATAACCAGCAACATCGGCAGAAGCCACCACGGTACACCAGCCTCCGTGGCAGGCCCCTTCCATGCATGATCTCAGTTAATTCTCTGCAAGGCAGGTTCTGTTCTTATCCCATTTTGCTGATAAAAGGTTGAAAGAGGTTAAATCAGTTCATTTTAGATGAGGGGATTCAGACTCAAAAATCTATAAAATAGCAATACTCAGTTTAAATTGTACATCTTACACAGCTTTCATCTCCTAAGCAAAAACTGAAATGTCCCTTTGTCTGGAAGTGAAATGTCATTAATCTATATACACTCAGGAGAGGGACAACGGCAGGATGGGGGTGCACGTGCTCAGAAGAGGTATCCAGAACTCACTGCTCACTTTAAAACTGTAGGGATAACTTCATTCAGAAACAAAGTTAAGGAGAGGAATTGTTAGTGTGGGGTGAGAGCTCAAAAATTTCCCCAGTAAGGACTTTGGTGGCATTCAAATGCTAGGGGGATAAATATCCTCATCGGAAGCTAAAATGCCAGGGGTTTGTTTGTTTATTTGTTTTTGAGACAGGGTCTAGAGCTGTCACCCAGGCTGCAGTGCAATGACATGGTAACAGCTCACTGCAACTTCCACCTCCCAGGTTCAAGTGACTCTCCTGCCTCAGCCTCCTGAGTAGCTGGGATTATAGGCACTCACCACCACACCCAGCTAATTTCTGTAACTTTAGTAGAGACAGGGTTTCACCATGTTGGCCAGGGTGATCTTGAATTCCTGACCTCAGGTTATCCACCTGCCTCGGCCTCCCAAAGTGCTGGAATTAGGGGCATGAACCACCATGCCCAGCCCAAAAATGGCAAGTGTTTTTTACAAACGAAATAGAGACTACTTGAGATGAGTATCACTTGACCCTGGGAGGTGGAGGTGGAAGCTGCAGTGAGCCAAGATCATGCCACTGCACTCCAGCCTGGGCAACAGAGTGAAACTCCTTTTCAAAAATAAATAAATAAATAAAATAGAGTTAGAAAGAGAATGACAATAAAACTGCCCAGAAAAGTGTAGCATGAAATAAATAAAGTATTACATGGGGTGATCCTTTACATTTATGCTCACTTTTTTTTTTTGTATTTTATGAAACCTCCATTCAGAAGCTTGCTGCTTCATGGTTATACTGGGGAATGCATTGCAAAAAGTTTCTAAACTATCAGGCTGTCTACTGACTGACCACAATTTGTCAAGTGAGTGCTGGGGAGGAGATGCTATCTCAAGAGGAGTTTGCTGTGGCTGCGACACGCCTGGCACAGACCCAGATGCACCGACCTTAGCCAAGAATGCATTTGGGATTTTAGACAATTCCCTCATTCTGAAAAGAGGCCTGAAGTCAGGAACCCAATAAAATGTTTGCAGTTGAATCTTTGCTGTTCTCGGCTTCCCCTTTGGCCGTCAGCTGCCATTCCAAGCCATTTAGCAAAGGAAGTGAACGGCAAATCCTATCAGAGTGGGGACAGATTCTGCATAGTAATTCACGTTGCAGCTACTTCTGATCACACAGGCTTACCCGCCATTCCCAGACCTCCAAATTTGTAGGAGAAGGAAGAAGTGTGGCGTATCATTTTATTTGGGGTCATTTTCACGGCCGGCGATGACACAAGCCTACACAATCATAGCCAGCAGATATCATGGGACTTCAGCTGGTCACCCTGTTCCAAGCGCAATTTTAGAACAACGTATTTGTCTTTGTGTTAAAAGCACATGGTACACATTTCCAGAAAACCAGGCCCTGGCATTCCTCTGAAATACGGTGGCTGAAAAGCCCGAATATTTTTTTTTTTGCCATGGAACAGTGAACATTTATACAATCATTAAAATCGCATCTACCACCATATTTTTTCTCCTTCTCAGTTTTAATACATTTTTGTAATTGCATTGAAGATATTCTAACCCTGTTTTTAGTGCAAAGATAAAATTTATGAACCGTGACAAACATATCATCTCAGAGCCAACCCGAAGGATAACAACATGCTTGATGAAACCCAGGCATTTCTTCCCTTCTGCCCATTTTAATGGGGAGGGAGAGAGAAAGAGTTCATCGGAACCCCAGACCTGGAATGCCAGAGGTGGGGGAGGTTCCCAACCGGTGCCTGAGATTCAGGACACATTTCAGGGCAAAGGAGTCGCTCACTGAGAAATTCTTCTAAAGCTATGTAACTGGAACTTCGACTAATATGCATTTAAAATTTTTAAATTGGGTGTAATTGGGCAGCTTCTGTCAACACAGCCAAAGATATCTAAATAGATTTGTTCTTCCCAATAGCATGCCCAATTCCCTCTTTATTCTTTTGTGTACTTTCTTTTTTTTCTTTTTTTTTTTTTTTTTGAGACAGAGTCTCACTGTCACCAGGCTGGAGTGCAATGGTGTGATCTTGGCTTACTGAAACCTCTGCCTCCTGGGTTCAAGCTATTCACCTGCGTCAGCCTCCCGGACAGCTGGGAACACAGGCACACACCACCACACCCAGCTAATTTTTTTTATTTTAGTAGAGATGAGGTTTCACTGTGTTGGCCAGAATGGTCTCGATCTCCTAACCTCGTGATATGCCCATCTTGGCCTCCCAAAGCGCTGGGATTATAGGCATGAGCCACCATGCCCGGCCTTGTGTACTTTCTTGAGAGAATGTTTTTGGGTGATATTAGACAGCAGGCAGCATAAAATAGCAGAAAGGTCAGCGCGCAAAGTGCCAGAGAACATGAGCTTCAAGGTTCAGGGGGACCGTCCGAAGCCACGTGACCGTGGGCAAGTCCCTGTGCCTCTGACAGCTTCGCCCTCATCAACTCCATAAGGAGAGATCTGGAGTGGACTTTTGAACTCTAGAATGACGTGTGATGAAGATACTATTTAAAACAAACTAAAATACCTCCAACTTTGAGACTCTATCCCTGGTGAGAAAATCATTTTCATAAGAAACTCTTCAATGCCGCTAAGTTCTTAAAAATCCAGCGATCACAGATGTGTGAGCATGTGTTTGCTAACCCAGACGGACACCACACATTTTTAAAACATGATTTTTGGAAGCATCTACCCTGGGGTTTTCATTTCTTCTTGCAGAGTGTACCCTGGCCGTGAACTCTCCGCTGAAGAGACAGCAAGAGCGAAGACTGACTCCAGATGAACTTTTCTGCACCGTCTCCCTTTTTCTTCAGAAAGGCAGAGTTTTAAATATTTCCTAACTTCACATAATAGCCTTGCCTAAGACACAAACGCCAGGAACCATAATGAAGTGCAGGTAATCTACACAATTTAAAAACACTTATTGTGACAAAATAGATTGACAAGGTGTAGATGATACAAGCACATATAAATGAAATGCATCCCACTGGAAAAGCATTTTGCTCACATTGTCATTTACGGCTCCTGAATTAATAGACCAAGAAAGGCACCACCGGCCCCAACAAAATGCCGTAAAACCACTGGCAGCGAGTGGTGTCTCAAACTTTAATTCCCCTGGGGAGAAAAGGACACTGTCTAATCTGTATTCAGTCCTGACATTGGCCGCATCTGATATGGAACATTAGCTTCTAAGTCTCTCAATAGACTAGTGTCCTTCAGTTTATATTACTTTATGTTAATAGTAGAAAAATTACACACAACATCATTTATCATTGTTATACTCTGCTATACATCCCATAGCTGATTTTAATATATTTATTTACCCCTGAGAGGGTGAGAAATTAAATATATATATATATATATATATATATATATATATATATATATATATATATGTGTGTTTTGAGAAAAACCTATAGGGAAAGAATCATTGTAAATCTCTTAAAAAAAAAAAAAAAAACCAACAACAACTCCCTTGGGGTAGGGGGAATATATTGCATAGCTAAGCCTGTGAATGATAACATGCTTTCTGCCTAAGGACTCGAGTACAGGCTGTACAATAATTCCTGGGGCATGAGGACACAACAGAAAAGCAGCACATTAATGATAAGATGGCTTTTGTTCCCACATCGCACCCGTTTTTTTCATTTGTCGATGACATCCTTGGGTTGTATTATTAGCTTTTTTGACATCTGACCTCTAGCTGGGACAGGCAAGATTTTTTTCTTCTTTTGAAAAGCGGTCAATCTGAGCCTGACTTCTACTCTTTTTGACCCAGTTTCGGCAAGCCCAGAGCGTCACTTCAGTTTTGGTTAAAAATAACAGCAAGGCTTGTTCTTGCTCGTGTTGTGGCGAAGGCGTCGTGGCTTTGGTATCATGACCTCTGTGCCTGGTCCAAGCTCTAACCTTTGCTGCCTATATAACAAGAGCAAGCTACCCCATCTCTCTGAGCCTCCATTTCCCCAGAAACAAAAGGAGAAGTTTGGATTCCATGGGCTAAGATTTCTCATAGCTCCAGTGAGTTTTTAGTAGGTTTTGTTTTTGGTTTTAGAGACAGGGTCTCACTCCGTCACCCAGGCTAGAGGGCAGTGGTATGATCATGACTTAACTGCAGTCTTGACCTCCTGCACTCAAGCAATCCTCCCACCTCGGCCTCTTGAGTAGCTGGAACTACAGGCATGTGCCACCACGCACAGCTAATTTTTGTATTTTTTGTAGAGACAGTCTTGTTATGTTGCCCAGACTGGTCTTGAGCTCCTGGCCTCAAGAAAACCTCCTGCCTCGACCTCCCAAAGTACTGGAATTACAGGCATGAGCTAAAGCACCTGGCTTCCAGTACATTTGTGACTGGAGATTTTTCTGGGATAGTGTTTGTTACTTATCAGAGTTCCACGAACCTGAATGAATCTTCCTATTTTTTCAGATAAGCAAATGGAAGCTCAGGAATACTGACATGTCTAAAGCCCCAGGTTGAAAAAGCAGCCAGATCGGAAATGAAACAGTGCCTCGATCTTGCCTGGCACTCTTGTCTTGACTCCAGGCTGCCCCGAGAACATCTCTACAAATTAGAGCAATGGGAATGGGTCTACTTTAGGCATTTGGGGAAATGACTACAAGCTTGTACCTGTCGGGGCTGCCTTTTTAAATCTGATTTTTCATTTATTTATTTTTTTTACCACTTCGACCCTTTAAAATGCATACCTTGTGTCATGCATGATTATACAATACAGTCTTGTCATTTTGTCTTCTTATATGGGTCAGAGGTGGCTGACTTCAGATAATCTTTTCCTTTCGGCAGATACTCTTCATTCAGAAGGCACTCACAGATTATGTCATTTATTCCACACCCAATGAGACAGGCAGGACAGGTACAATTTCCTCAATTCTATTGATAAAGAAAGTTAGGGCCTGGCACCATGGCTCATGCCTGTAATCCCAGCACTTTGGGAGGCTAGGGTGGGCAGATCACTGGAAATCAAGAGTTCGAGACCAGCCTGGCCAATGTGGTGGAACCCCGTCTCTACTAAAAATACAAAAATTAGCCAGGTGTGGTGGCACACGCCTGTAATCCCAGCTACTTGGGAGGCTGAAGCAGGAGAATCAGTTGATCCTGGGAGGCAAGGCTGCAGTGAGCAGAGATTGTGCCACTGCACTCCAACCTGAGCAACAGAGTGAGACTCTATCTTAAAAAAAAAAAAAAAAAAAAAAACTTTGGGAGGCCGAGGCGGGTGGATCACGAGGTCAAGAGATCGAGACCATCCTGGTCAACATGGTGAAACCCCGTCTCTACTAACACAAAAAATTAGCTGGGCATGGTGGTGCGTGCCTGTAATCCCAGCTACTCAGGAGGCTGAGGCAGGAGAATTGCCTGAACCCAGGAGGCGGAGGTTGCGGTGAGCCGAGATCGCGCCATTGCACTCCAGCCTGGGTAACAAGAGCGAAACTCCGTCTCAAAAAAAAAAAAAAAAAAAGACAAAGAAACTTGGTATCAAAGGCTCTCACTGACCAGCCCCAGTTGATACAGCTATGAATGGCTGGATGGCCACTGGGAACTGAAGCATGGTTCTGACTCCTAGCCCAGGCAGGGCCCTCTCTAATACTTTGCAATGATGTTGGTAAACAGATGTATCTGTAACGAACAAGGACAATAACTCTTTCCAAAAGACAAAATAAAACTGGTATGATTTGTACAAGACCATGTAATTTAAAAGCAATATTTTAAGCAATCTATAATAGAAAGCAAGGCTGAGAAGGCCATGTGATCACCGAAAACATTTCTCTTGCTTCCTGAAGGCATCACTAGACTACATTTCCCAAACTCCCTTGTAACTGGTTGTGATCATGTGACTGAGATCTGGCCAATGGGATGTAGATGGAAGTGATGTCACTGCTTCCAGGTTTGACCCATAATAACTCCTTGGAACTCTGTACTTTTTCTTCTGTCAGTGTCTGGACTTCAAGGATCCAGCAAAGGAGTTGGAGGCTCCAGGGGATGGCTGAGCCCAAGATGTCAATTTCTGGGTCCCTGATTCACAGCATGGGAGGCCAGTTGCTGAACGTCCGTACTGATTGTTACTTGAGCAAGAAATCAACTACAGTTCTAAGAGTTGTTTGTTACAACAGTTTAGTTAATCCTGATTAAAGGAAGAAAGTACTGGAAGGAAGGCAAGCAGTGTTTCTAAATGTGATAGCTAAGTAGACATTCAGAGCCATTCTCATTGCCAGCCTAAAGTATTTATTATATATACTGTCTTCAAGGAAATATTACTACTAACTACCCCAGTGGGCCTTAGGATATTTAAACATTTATAACATGTTTTTTGCCTTATCTTAGACATATTTTCTTCCTATCAATTCTCTTTCATTTTGTTCACTTACTTAAACCTTATACTTTTGCTTCTATTTGATGATAATAACAATAATAACTAACATTTATTGGGTACTCACTATACGCTAGCCAATCTACTAGATACCTTATATTCAATATCTCTTTCCATTCTTAAGTATATTAGGTAAATGTCACTATTGTCCCACTTACAGATGGAAACACAGGTTGAGAAATATGAGACTCGTCCACTAGATTGAATCCCCAGAGCCACACCCAATGCCGATTGTCTGTTAATAAAAAAATAAAAATTCAAAAAACAGAATTGTAAATGAGTGTTAAATTGGTAAGTGAGGGCCGGTGCTCCCAGAAAGCACCGTGTCAGACATCTGTGTGAGAAATCACACTCCGAATCCTTTTTTCAGAATTGGGAAGACTCGGCAGTGGCCTAAAGCCCCAGGTTTTGATGTAGAGGATCTTGTGAGCACTCCATCCGGACAGATGTTAAAGACAATTCCTTGTTGTGGGTCCGTGGGTGGCCTTCCCAATTCAAGGGTTCCCTTTCCATCCTACTCATTCACAAAACAGCTGGGAAGACAGAAGGGCATGGTGGTCAAGAGCCAGCTTTCAGGGGGTTTGGACTGCCTGGACTTAAAATCTACCCTCTACTTAACATCCTGTGTAAATTATGTAAAGTTTTTATGCCTCTATTTCCTTACATGTAGAAAGAGAGTATCTGTAAAGTGTGAATAACATAACGGCCGCAAAGCACTTAGCACAATATCTGACACCTTTTGAACTCTCAATAAATGTAAGACATTATTGCTGTCATTATCAATATCATCACTATCACCTCCTCCACCAACAGCACCACCCTCTAAAACAGGATCTGCTTAACCACCATTGTCCAAAATGAGTTGGCTGGAAAAACTGCCAGCTCATAGATCAGTGTGAAGCCTCCAACTCCCATTACTTACAGACTTCCCAAAATGCTTACGTGATGATGGTAAGATTAATTTATCAACCATGGATATGTGCAGTATGCCAGGCACAGGGCTAACATACAAAAGGGAAGTCATTTCTTCGTCTCTAACCCAGTCAAGGGCAGAAAGGTACCAGCAGCCACAGTTGGCAGTTCTGTGCCCTGTGTCTGCATCTTCTACATTAGACAGGGTCTGCCTGCACTCACAGACTGAAGACATGTGTCTCCATCTTCTCCGGCCAGAGCATCACTTTGATAGCAGAGATAATAATAATAATAAGCGTAAAGACAAAGATAACAGCTGCAGGAATGATAGCAGCAGCTATAATTCACCAAGGTCTTGCTATGGGTCAGCCATTGTGCTGACTACATGAAGACTGTACTTTACTTAATTCTCACAGCAACACGAAGAGGTATTACGGTTATTACCTCTTAGATATTATTTACCCCTTTTTCTGGATGAGAAAATCGGTATTCAGAGGGTTTGGGTATTTTGCCTAAGGAGACACAGATAGAAGGAACTGTCATAGTCTTTTTGGGCTTTTATGACAAAATAACATAAACTGGGTAGCTTTTATTTATTTTGTTTTTTGTTTGTTGCAGCTTCCTGAGCCAGAACAGGCTCAGAGAGACTCCTGGGAGCTTTTAAACAACAGAAATTTATTTCTCATGGTTCTAGAGGCTGGGAAGTCCAAGATCAAGAAGGCAGCAAATTCAGTGTCTGGCCAGAATCCCGCTTCCTCATAGATTCATGGACAGTCCTCTTGCTGTCTCACATGGTAGAAGAAGGAAGGCAGCTCTCTGGGGCCACTTTTATAAGGGCACTCATCCAATTATGAGGGCTCTGCCTTCATGTCCAAATCACCTCCCCAAAGACCCCGTCTCCTAACAAATGAATGATGGGGGGACACAGACATTATGACCATAGTGGGATTTGAATCCAGGCTGCTGTAACTCAAAGCCTGTGTTACTAAGAACTTTGTTAAATGACATGGGTCTTTCTGAGCCCTACCTGCCCTAGGTCCCCTTCATATCAAAAATTTCATTGTTTTTCTTTTTTTTTTTTTTTTCTTCAAATGTTTCATTTTTTTTTAGAAACAAGGAGGTCTTGAACTCCTGCCCTCAAATGATTCTCCTGCCTTGGCCTCCCCACACGGTGGGATTACAGACATGAGCCACCTTGCCCAGCCAAAAATTTTCATTATTTCTAACCCAGATTCCTCTTCAAACCCTTCTAGGCAATGTTTATCCCACTGCAAGGATGAATTGCATTTACAATGTTTCTGAATGAAATCATAAGTTATTTCCGTAATGGCTGAATAGTCTGAAAAAAATAATAATTTTGCTGTGTGCTATGTGGGCATACTGAGTAATATTTAAACAATAAAGGTTACCTCTTATGTACTACAGCTGTGTTTTATGCTAATAACTGGAATCATTTAATCATTATGAGCTAATGACCTGCAAAATTTCATTTAAAAAAATGAAGTCATATCTGGGTATCTGGAAAGCAAAATTGGATAAAAAATGAGGAAAGTCAGTGTTCAATTTGTATTCTTGAGTGGAGAGTAGCCGCAGAGTCTGTGCAGTACTATACCAAGCTTCAGCATTTAAGTAAAAGCAGGGGCCCAGCATGGTGGCTCACGCCTGGAATCCCAGCACTTTGAGAGGCCAAGGCAGGTGGATCTTTGGAGACCAGGAGTTCCAGACCAGCCAGTGCAACATGGCAAAACACTGTCTCTACAAAAAATACAAAAATTAGCTGGGCACGTAGTCCCAGCTTCTTGGGGGCTGAAGTGTGAGCATCCCTTGGACCCAGGAGACAGCAGTTGCAGTGGGCTGAGATTACATCACTTCACCCCAGCCTGGTCAACAGAGTGAGACCCTGTCTCAAAAAACAGATAGATAGATAGATAGATAGATAGATAGATAGATAGATAGATGGAGGAAGGGAATTCTGCATCTTAAGGGACTTAATGGTATCACTTGAGCACCAACCATATAAAGATATTTCCTGTTGCTGTGCCATGGTTATCAAGGTTTTGGTCTGTGACTTTCCTTCTGTCTGCTCCATGCTCTGTCCTTCTAGTGTGGAATCTGTTACTGCTCAACCCCCAGGGTGAACAGAGAAGACAGCTATGGACAATCAGAGCTCCCTGATGGCAATCTTGGTGAGGATCCTGGCCTTCCTGGGCATTCCCATCCTGAACCACTCTTTGCTTTGACTAACCCTAATCTTAAGATTTCTATAGGTGAGATGCCCCTGTAGACTTGTATGATAAGCTCCATCCACTGCCTACCCAAAAGGAATCCTTCCTCCTTCCTTACTAAAATAATTGTGATTCTGCTTGGGTGACAGAGTCCTGGGCAATGAATCAAAATCAATCTAAGTCAGTGTGATGTGATAAATCTGTATTAAATGGCCCTAAGATTTTACTAACCCCTTATCCATGCCCTCTGCCATGCAGTCTTGCAGCGCCTTCTCAGTCTGTAAGTGGGACATAATTCCTCACCCGGGAGTACGACCATACGATTTGCTCTGGCCCAGAATGAGGAAGTGATGGGGAGCCATCTCCGAGCATTGTATGTTTCTGCCTGTTTTTTATGTTTCTAACTTTAACTATGAAAAGGACACGTGGGAAGCAGAGGTGAGGGACCCAAGGTGGGGCTGGGTTGTTCCAGCCATGTCGACTAGATGAGCCCACTCCTAGCCCACTGCCAGACCCATGAGCAAGATGAGCCGAGCAATGCAGGGGAGCTTAGCCAAGGTCAGTGCAAACCCAGAGATGGCGAGAATCGAATGTTTAGTGCTGCAGGCCACCGAGGTCTAATGGTAGTGCAGTCAGCCTGCGGCAATGGCTAAGGGACACAGGTGACGTCCTACTCCCTAGCACCAGGGACAGGTCTAAGCTGACTGTGGGACGTAGTTCAAGGGGAAATAAGGGAAAGTCCGCTACTGGCTTCTGAAGGAAATTTCCCCCTTAAACAAACAAACAAACAAACAAAAATACAATGACATCCTACTCCCTAGCACCAGGGACAGGTCTAAGCTGACTATGGGACGTAGTTCAAGGGGAAATAAGGGAAAGTCCGCTACTGGCTTCTGAAGGAAATTTCCCCCTTAAAAAAACAAACAAACAAACAAACAAACAAAAATAACAAAAACTCATGAAGAGGAGGCCTCTTGTATTTGCTGTTGTTGTTGTTTGTTTGACTGATTGGTTGTTTTTTTTTGAGACAGTCTCACTGTCACCCAGGCTGCAGCACAGTGGTGCATCTTGGCTTGCTGCAACCTCTGCCTCCTGGCTTCAGGCGATTCTCCTGCCTCAGCCTCTCAAGTAGCTGGATTACAGGCAGGCGTCACCACACCCAGCTAATTTTTTGTATTTTTAGTAGAGATGGGGTTTCACCGTGTTGGCCGGGCTGGTTTTGAACCCCTGATCTCAAGTGATCTGTCCGCCTCAGCCTCCCCAAGTGCTGGGATGACAGGCATGAGCCACCACACCCAGCTCTTTTGTTTGCCTCAGACTCACTAACTTGAGATGCCTGCAAAGGCGTGATCCTGAGAGCAGTGGAACCTGTCTGGGGAACACAAGGGAAGGGCCAAGACCACAGGAGGGCAAAGTGCTGAGATCAAGGAGACACTCAGGCAGTCCTGGAACCGTCTCACCAAATGATGCATTTCATGAGATGAATGGTGTCTCCACTGCCCATGCCAGGCTCAGAGAGGCTGCTCCTGCCTGCTGAATGCTTCCTAATACATGAGCCTGAGACTGCCATTCAGTCCAGAGCCATAGCAGTTACTGCATCACCAGATACACATGAAACCCCAGTGCCTGGTGGATGGGAAGGAGGGTGGGATGTATGCTTCCAATGAGTTCATGATGCCGCCCCACCCCAGCACCTTACAAAGATGCAGCCCCTGTCCAGATGGCAGTCAGGACAGCACTGAGATGGAGAGTTACTCTTCGCACTGACCTCCAACCCTTCCTTCCCTGCCCTTCCTTCAGGGGCCTTGTGTGAAGGTTTCTGATGAAGAACGACAAAGATTTCCTTTTCTTCAGTTTTTTTTTTTTTTTTTTTTTTTTTTGTTGTTGTTGTTGAGACAGGATCTGGCTCTGTTACCCCAGACTGGAGTGCAACGGTGTGATCTTGGCTCACTGCAATCTCCACTTCCCGGGCTCAGGTGATCCTCCCACCTCAGCCTCCTGAGTAGCTGGGGCCACTGGCAGGTGCCAACACACCCAGCTAATTTTTCTGTTGTTTGTAGAGACGGGTTTCACCATGTTGTCCAGGCTGGCCTCGAACTCCTAGGCTTATTTGATCCTCCCCTTTCAGCCTCCCAAAGTCCTAGGGTTCAGGCGTGAGCCAATGAGATTTTACTAGTACTACTTATTTGTAAACCATAGCCCTGTTTTGATTTTCTCAGAACCTTTGTACTTGTGTTTTATGTCCAAGGCATGGGGGAAGGAAGAAATAAAGTTAATCTTCCAGAGAGAAAATAGGCTTTTCTTTTCAGTTTCTGCTTATCTCCTCCGTGTTCAATAGCATCGTCCATGGTAGTAGGTACTGGTCTTTTTTTGGCTGAATTCTTAAAGTTGTACAGAGACCTTCTGACTTTTCTGGAGCAGATTTAAGTTGACCATGTGTAGACTAAAAATAATAATTCTAAGCCTGTAATCCCAGCACTTTGGGAGGCTGAGGTGGGCCGATCACTTGATGTCAGGAGTTCAAGACCAGCCTAGGCAACATGATGAAACTCTGTCTGTACTAAAAATACAAAAATTAGTCAGACATGTTGGCATGCGCCTGTAATCCCAGCTACTCGGGAGGCTGAGGCAGGAGAATCTCTTGAATCCAGGAGGCAGAGGTTGCAGTGAGCTGAGATTGCATCACTGCACCTCAGCCTGGGTGACACAGCCAGACCCTGTCTCATGAAACAAAATAAAATAAAATAATAATAATCCTAAAACAATGAAAGTATTTGATTTTATGTACTAAATGCTTCCTATGTGCAACGTGTTATGCTAAAAGCCTTATACGAATCATCTTTAATCCTCTTGAGAGTCCAACAAGGAAAGAACAACTGCTGTTAGCATTTTGCTGTTAACTTGTCCAAAGTCCGCATTTTACAGCCAGGGGAACTGAGGCTTGGAGAGGAGAAGTAACTTGTCCAAAGTCCGCATTTTACAGCCAGGGGAACTGAGGCTTGGAGAGGAGAAGTAACTTGTCCAAAGTCCGCATTTTACAGCCAGGGGAACTGAGGCTTGGAGAGGAGAAGTAACTTGTCCAAAGTCTGCATTTTACAGCCAGGGAAACTGAGGCTTGGAGAGGTGACGTAACTTGTCCAAAGTCCACATTTTACAGCCAGGGAAACTGAGGCTTGGAGAGGAGAAGTAACTTGTCCAAAGTCCGCATTTTACAGCCAGGGGAACTGAGGCTTGGAGAGGAGAAGTAACTTGTCCAAAGTCTGCATTTTACAGCCAGGGAAACTGAGGCTTGGAGAGGTGACGTAACTTGTCCAAAGTCCACATTTTACAGCCAGGGAAACTGAGGCTTGGAGAGGTGAAGTAACTTGTCCAAAGTCCGCATTTTACAGCCAGGGAAACTGAGGCTTGGAGAGGAGAAGTAACTTGTCCAAAGTCCGCATTTTACAGCCAGGGGAACTGAGGCTTGGAGAGGTGAAGTAACTTGTCCAAAGTCCACATTTTACAGCCAGGGAAACAGGCTTGGAGAGGTGAAGTAACTTGTCCAAAGTCTGCATTTTACAGCCAGGGAAACTGAGGCTTGGAGAGGAGAAGTAACTTGTCCAAAGTCCGCATTTTACAGCCAGGGGAACTGAGGCTTGGAGAGGAGAAGTAACTTGTCCAAAGTCCACATTTTACAGCCAGGGAAACTGAGGCTTGGAGAGGTGAAGTAACTTGTCCAAAGTCCGCATTTTACAGCCAGGTAAACAGGCTTGGAGAGGTGAAGTAACTTGTCCAAAGTCCACATTTTACAGCCAGGGAAACTGAGGCTTGGAGAGGAGAAGTAACTTGTCCAAAGTCCGCATTTTACAGCCAGGGGAACTGAGGCTTGGAGAGGAGAAGTAACTTGTCCAAAGTCTGCATTTTACAGCCAGGGGAACTGAGGCTTGGAGAGGTGAAGTAACTTGTCCAAAGTCCGCATTTTACAGCCAGGGAAACAGGCTTGGAGAGGAGAAGTAACTTGTCCAAAGTCCGCATTTTACAGCCAGGGGAACTGAGGCTTGGAGAGGTGAAGTAACTTTTCCAAAGTCCGCATTTTACAGCCAGGGAAACTGAGGCTTGGAGAGGTGACGTAACTTGTCCAAAGTCCACATTTTACAGCCAGGGAAACTGAGGCTTGGAGAGGTGAAGTAACTTGTCTAAAGCCCGCATTTTACAGCCAGGGAAACTGAGGCTTGGAGAGGTGAAGTAACTTGTCCAAAGTCCGCATTTTACAGCCAGGGAAACAGGCTTGGAGAGGTGAAGTAACTTGTCCAAAGTCCACATTTTACAGCCAGGGAAACTGAGGCTTGGAGAGGTGAAGTAACTTTTCCAAAGTCCGCATTTTACAGCCAGGGAAACTGAGGCTTGGAGAGGAGAAGTAACTTGTCCAAAGTCCACATTTTACAGTCAGGGAAACTGAGGCTTGGAGAGGTGACGTAACTTGTCCAAAGTCCAAAGTCACAGGGCTAAGTGGCAGAACTGGAGTTTAAGTTCATGACTGTCTGATTTGGGAGCCCAAGATCCTTCCTAATCATGCTGCCATATGGTCAGAGGAATCAACGAAAATATGTCCCCTAAAGCCAGAGGGGAAAAAACTGGAAACTGAGATTTCCTGCAAGTTGTACATCATGGTGTTTGGGAGCTGGCTGACTCTGGTTCACAAGAGCTGATGGTTAACTTTTCAAAAATTATGCAAGCCAGTTACTGAACACTGCCATGATTAAAATTTAAATTGTATTGATCTTAAAATTCATATGGAAATGCAAGGGATCCAGAATACCCAAAACGATCTCGAAAATGAGGAACAAAGTTGGAGGATTCACCATTCCCAATTTCAAAACTTATACAGAGTTATGGTAATCAAAACAGTGTGGCAATGGCATAAGGACAGACATACAGATCAATGGGAAATAATTGAGTCCAGAAAGAAATCCTTACATTTATCTCCAATTGATCTCTGACAAGGGTGCAAAGACCATTCAAAGCATAAAGAATTAAAATCGTTTTAATCAATGTTTCTGGGAAACTGGATATTCACATTCAAAAGAATAAAGTTGAATGCCTATCTTAAACTACATAGAAAAATTAACATAAAATGGATCAAAGGTCTTAACATAAGTGCTAACAGTATAAAAGTTGGAGAAGAAAAAAGAGAGGTTATTCAGGGAGTAACTCTTTTCTGAAGAGTCTCACACCACCATGACAATCAACACAGAAGACTCCTCTCACTAAATGTGAGATTTGGATTTGACAATGTATTCTTAGATATAACACCTAAACATAAGCAACAACAACAAAAAAATAAATGGGACTTCATCAAAATTTAAAACTTTGTTCATTACAAGACACTATCAAAAGAGGAAAAAGACTACTTACAGAATGTCAGAAAATGTCTGCAAATCATTTATATGATAAGGGTCTAGTATCCAAAATATATAAACAACTTTTGCAATTCAACTTTCTCCACATACTAGGCAGTGCACAGCAGCTAGATGTCCTCCAAGTCAATCCTGACATTGTCTACCTGGAGTTAACTGGAGGTTGGAGGCTGCCCCCACACCCCCAGACTGCCCCCCACACTCCCACACCCCCAAGACTGCCCCCCACACTCCCAGAAACAAGTAGCAAGTCAGAGACTCCAGAACTTCTGGCTAAGCAGCTTCAGGATGGAGTTCCCATAACTCCCTCTTTGGGTTTGTATTTGCTGGAGCAGATCACAGAACTCAGGGAAACACTTGCTTCCACTTACTGGTTTATTACAAAGGACTGTACTAAGGATACAGATGAAGAGACACACAGGGCAAGGTATGGGGAAAGGGGCGTGGAGCCTCCCAGCCCTCCCTGAGCAGCCACGCTCTAGGAACCTCCATGAGTTCAGCTATCTGGAAGCTCTCAAACCCAGTCCTCTTGGGTTTTTAAGGAAGCTTCAAGACATCAACAATCCTTCCCCCAGGGAATAGGGCAGCATACTCTCTCTCTCCCTCTCCCTTTCTCTCTCTCTGGGGAGGGTCTGAAGACTCACAGTCAAAAAGGTGGGAAAGATTACAGTACTGCCTTAGGGCAGGTGAAAGGAGGAAAGGAGACAGAGATTCTGTTTTCTGAGGCCTAACACACCCAACATGGTAACAAAAAACTGCAACAAGGGCTATGAGAGTTATGAGCCAGGAACCCTATACATATCATAACACCACAGGGATAAATGTTTATGACCTTGGATTTGGCAATGGATTCTTAGATGCAACACCACAAACACAAGCAAAAACAACCAAAATAGATAAAGTGGACTTCATCAAAATTTAAAACATTTGTTCATCAAAAGACACTATCAAAAGGGTAAAAAGACTACCCACGGATTGAGAGAAAATGTTTGCAAATCATTTAGATGACAAGGGTCTAGTATCCAAAATATATAAACAACTTTTACAATTCAACAACAAAAGACAGAAGACCCAGTTAAGAAACAAGCAAAGGACTTGAATCCACAGTTCTATAAAAGAGAAATACAAATAACCAGTAAGCACATAAAAACACTCAACATCATTAATCATTTGGAAAATGCAAGTCAAAACCACAAGGAATACAATTTCATACCTCCTAGCATGGCTATAATAAAAAAAAAAAAGAAAGAAAACAGAGAATACAAGTGTTGGCAAGGATGTGGACAAACCGGAACCTTCGTATATTGCTGGTAGAAATGTAAAATGGTGCAGCCTCTGTGGAAAACAATTTGGTGCCTTCTCCTAAAGTTAAATATAAAATTACCATGTGACCCAGCAATTCCACTTGCAAAAATATACTCAAGAACGGAAAACAGGAGTTTGCAGAAAACAGAAAACAGTACATGGGCAATCATAGCAGCAGAACTCATAATAGTCAAAAAGTAGAAACAATTCAATGATCATCAGCTAGTAAATGGATAAACAAAACGTGGTTTATCCATGTAATAGAATATCACTCAGCCATTAAAATGAAGTACTGATACATTCTACAACATAGATGAACCTTGAAAGCATGTTAAAAGCAAGAAGCCAGATACAAAAGGCCACACATTTTTGTGATTCTATTTATGTGAAATATCCAGAATAGTCAAATCTATAGAAACAAAAAGCAGATGAGCAGGTGGTTATGAGGGGCTGGGGGAAGAGGAGATGGGGAATGACCACTTAATGGATATGGGGTTTCTTTTAGGGGAATGATGTGATGGTAAAAATATTGTGAAATAAGTGCTGATTGTGGCACAGTATTGTGAATGCATTAAAAGCCACTGCAGTTTACACTTCAAAATGGCCAAAGTCGTGAATTTTTTTTTTTTTTTTTTTTTTTTTTTGAGACAGAGTCTCTCTCTGTCACCCAGGCTGGAGTGCAGTGGTGCGATCTTGGCTCACTGCAACCTCAGTCTCCCAGGTTCAAGTGATTCTCCTGCCTCAGCCTCCTGAGTAGCTGGGATTATAGGCACCCATGACCACACCTGGCTAATTTTTGTATATTTAGTAGGGACAGGGTTTCTCCATGTTGCGCAGGCTGGTCTGCAACTCCCGACCTCAAGTGATCCACCCACCTTAGCCTCCCAAGGTGCTGACCCCAAAGTGATGAATTTGATGTTACGTAAATCTTACCACAATTAGAAAATCCATTAAGCATGTATTTGAAGAGCTCCTGGCATGGAGGAGATGTTGTATAGGTGCCGGCTGTCTTTAGTGACAAGCTCTTTAAAGGAAATAGTGATGGAGCGATGTGACAAATTGACAACTATGAGCACAGAGTTAACTTTTACAGACGGACAAACACATTCTAAAATCAGATTTTGATGAAGATTGCACAACCATGGGAATGTACTAAAAACCAGTGAATGTTACACTTCAAATGGGCTTATTGCAAGGTGTATCAATTATATTTCAATAAAACTATTAAAAGAAAAAATTCAATTATATAAGCTTACTATTAAGTAAATTACACTAAGAAGTAATAAGTACACACGGCTTCTAAACTGATTTACTACAGTCATTTACTGCATTGTGTGAATGGTGAAAATACTGTATCATGACGTGTTCCCCAACTCCACATTCAGTGATCTCATACTTGTAACTTAAAATTGGCCATGGTATCCGTATTTACACCATAGAAATAGACATTCACTACAAATCAAGGTGTGATTTATTAATGTACTGATTGTCTAGACTTAAGAAAGTGGTGTGGAAAATGTGAATTCAGGCTGGGGGTAGTGGGTCACGCCTGTAATCCCAGCACTTTGGGAGGCAGATATGGGCGGATCACCTGAGGTCAGGAGTTGAAAACCAGCCTGGCCAACATGGGGAAACCCCGTCTCTACTAAAAATTCAAAACAAATTAGCTGGGCATGGTGCCTTGTGCCTATAATCCCAGCTACTCAGGAGACTGAGGCATGAGAATGGCTTGAACCCAGGAGGCGGAGGTTGCAGTGAGCCGAGATTGCACCACTGCACTCCAGCCTGGGCAACAGAAGGAGACACCATTTCAAAAAAAAAAGGAAATATTAATTCAAACTCAGAATTGTATCACTCTACAGATGCTACATTATGAATCGCAGGGAGAAAAATGAAGACATATTTTTTAGTATTTTAAAACCATTATTCAGTTCAGCAAAGAAGGATAACTGAAGTTCTAACATGTGACTTAGTTGTTTCATTTTCACCTTACCTAATAAAAATGAAAATATCGACCAATATTCACGTTGCAGCTACCTACTGCAGTTTCACACTGCAACAATGGTTTCATAACGGATGTAACAGTGCAGCAAAAATCAGCAGAAGCATTTGCTATTTTTTGACTATCTCGAATTTATAAGAAACAGTACTATGTATACTAATTATTATTTGTCAATTACAGGCTACTCATATTCTATAGCAGTAATAATAACCTGTGTGTGTGTATGTACAGGTGCACAGTTTGTTTTCCAGAGAGCCAGTTGTTAATCATTTACCAGCACACCACTGGCTACTGAACTGCACGCTCCAGAGTGAGACCACCTCGAGTCCCCAAGCAGCCTTAACTGAGTTTCTCCCCTAGCGGCTGCTGCCCAGAGAAACATTTAGAGCAGGGTGCTGAAAGGTGCCGCTGGGAAGTGAGAATTTCTGCAGCCAAAGGTTGCACCTGCCCATCGAAGGTGGGAGGAGAGAGAATTACAATTACTGCAGCCTTATCTCCTTTGCTGGGAGCGCCTGCTGGCAAAAGACACTTCATCTTACTTTGCTTAATTCTTAGACAGCCAGTCACACTTGGTTATTGTTTTTAGTTTTACATACCAGTACTGAATTATTTTTATGGATGTTATTTCTCAATTAATGTATTCCCTGGAGACAGCCCAAGCCTTCAGGATTTAACTTCTCCTTGGCTATAATTGCCGCTGCCACACGTACCACCTAGGGGCTGGTTTCATGTTCCTCTGTCTACTCCTGCCCATGGGACCTTCTGAATAGCTGCAAAAGGGGCATCTCGCTTCTTCATATGGGGTCACAGGTTGTGAGTATGACCCTGGATTGTCGAGAGGCATTCGCTCGATGCTAAAGAGAGCACACAGACACCTTCAACCATGAGTAACCCTTGGTGATCCTTGGGACTGATAGATGTGAGTCCTTATTATAAAGGTCTGACCCTGCAGTCACTGGACTCTTCCAGACTGCCCACCAGGCTCCCTGCCTCATCAACCACCTGGCTGGGGGCCGCTAAAACAATAACAGTAGGAACCACTGACACTGACTGAGAGTCTAGCAAATGCCAAACTCTCTTCTAAGTACTTTATATCTATTATCTCGTTCAAACCTAAAAACAGCTCTTTGACGCAGTTCCTATTATCAGTTCCCACTTTGTAGATGAGGAACCTGAAGCTCAGAGAGACGAAATAATTGGTTAAAAGTCACAAACCTGGCAACCTAGCTCCAGAGACTGTACTTTTATCTACTATATTAATAATCCCTAAATGGGTAAGAACTTTACTCGCCAGTTGCCTGAGGATTCCTGGATGGAGAAAAACTAAGCAGAGTCACAGATTTCTGATTCTTTACTCTTCAGCTCCAATGAGGAGATCGAAGACCTGTGATCTCATCAGGGTCACAAAAGGAGTCAGGGCTTGACTTGTTGTCTCTTTTCTGCCTGTAAGCCTGAGCTTATCCCTTCCTAAGCCTCAGTTTCCTCATTTATAAAAGGAGGATAGCAGTACCTACGTGTGACAAGGGTTGAGTGATTGAATGACGTGCATGTAAAACAGGAAAAGCAATGTGACTTACAGGGCAGTTATAAGAATTTGGTGTTATTGCATTTAAAGAGCCATAAGCACTGCATGGTACACAGTAAGTGCTCAGTAAATGCTATCTGTTGATATCATCATCATTATCATAATCATTATCATCAACAACATCACCATCACCACCATCATCACGATTATCACTACCATCATTATCATCATCAGCATCACCATCATGACCACGATCATTATCATCACAATCATCATCATCAGTAAATGCTATCTGTTGATATCATCATCATTATCATCAACAACATCACCATCACCACCATCATCACGATTATCACCACCATCATTATCATCAGCATCACCATCATGATCACCATTATCATCACAATCATCATCATCATCACCATCATCAGCATCACCACCATCATCAGCAGCAACATTACCATCATTATCACCTTCACCATCACCATCACCATCATCATTATCATCAGCATCACCATCATTATCATCACAATCATCATCACCATCATCATCATCACCAGCATTACCATCACCATCATCATCACCACCATCATTATCACCATCATCATCATCAGCAGCAGCATCACCATCATGATCACCATCATTATCATCACAATCATCACCATCATCATCATTACCAGCATTACCATCACCATCATCATCACCACCATCATTATCATCATCACCATTATCACCATTATCACCACCATCATTATCATCACCAGCATCACCACCACTAACATCAACATCATCATAACCACCACCACCATTATCACCACGATTATCATCATCACCAGCATCACCATCACTATCATCATCACCACCATCATTATCATCATCACCATCATCATCACCACCAGCATTACCATCACCATTACCATCACCACCATCATTATCATCATCACCATCATCATCACCACCAGCATTACCATCACCATTACCATCACCACCATCATTATCATCATCACCATCATCATCACCACCATCATTATCATCATCACCAGCATCACCACCACTAACATCAACATCATCATTACCACCAACATCACCATTATCACCACGATTATCATCATCACCAGCATCACCATCACTATCATCATCACCAGCATTACCACAACTAACATCAACATCTTCACCAGCATCATCATCACCAGCATCACCATCACCATTACTATCAACATCACCATTATTATCAACATCCTCATCACCACCATCATCATCATCATCACCATCATCAGCATCATCACATCACCATCATCACCAACATTGACATCATCACCCTCATCTTCATCACCATCACCATGATCATCATCACCATACTTTTATTCAGAAGACATTTATGTCTTTGTCAAAGGTATGGGGTATGCCAGGCACGTTCACGGTACTCCACAAATATTAGCCCTTCCTCTCCTTCCCACAGGCAGAGGGCTTCAAGTCTCATACACATCACCCTCTTACAGACCCATTCTAGCCTCTCACAGCTCTCAGTCAGAGGCTCTTGCTTTGGTAAACAGTAAAGTTTCCCAGAAAGACCTTACACAAAATACAGCAGGGTTGTGTGTACAAACTCCTTCCTCTCTTCTCTCTCTTGGTCATGTAGCTAATAGTTTTCCTCCCCTTCAAGGCCTGGCCACCTGGGCCCTCTCCATCAGCCCAGGCCTGTCTCCACTGGTCATGGCATGGTTTATTCAACTGCACAGTGTCACACACACTGGAAGGAGAGCTTAACAGGAGCCTGCTGAAATCTAAATGTCTCTGGTGCACATATCTCCAGCTATCAGGCAGCCATTATAAATGATGGGCCATCTCTTATCCATATGGAGGCATGCTTTTGTTTTGATTTGGCTTTTCCTGAGAACCTGATCATAGCTGCCCATTTTTGTGGATATAGGTGCATTGCTGATGCTTTCCATATTGAGTTTAAGTGACAATTAAAATGACTTCAGAAAGATCACAGTACAATTCAATATTGTAACTCAAAATCATTGTGTTCACAGGAAGGCATAGAAATGGCCTGATGTATGATAAATCTGTATCTAACTAAGTCAAAAGAGCCTTTGTAATAGATACATAAAATAATACATTCTGAGAGAGAAGACACTTTTGGATCATTGTGTAATTAACAATGTTCTTCCCACTCTTAATGAAACATAACAATATATCTTATAACTGATTGATTGCATCACATATTTATAAAATACAGCATACAAGGCTTTGTAATGCCATAGTAATTCATTCTAAAATACGTCAAATTGCACATATAGTATGATTACAATTGGGAAAATGCAAAACAAAATAAAACAGGAAATAGGAAAGAAAGACTGGAAAGAAATAAACGTAAAAGTTAATGGAGGCTGTATTTGGGAGGAGAATAAAGACCGAATCCTCTTTGGCTGGTAGAGGGGAAGGGAATGTATTAATAATTTTTGGCCCATCACTCTTGAATTCAATTACCAAGCAGTTTGGACGACTTTTCCTCCGCACTCCAGAAGAGTATTTAGAATCTTTGGAGTGCCGTGGAATACAAACGTTGGAAGCATGGTCCCAGGATAAGAGAAGTGAGCTCTACCTTTCTCCTAGATTGCAAGAAACAGAAATCCTAGAAGTTGTGGCAAAAACAGTGCCCAAAGAAAAGAAGGCAAATGGAGAGCATGGAGAGGGAGAAAGAAGAGTTCTTGAGAAAGCTCATGCAGCTGAAGGTAAAGACGGCAGTCACTGGAGAGGAGATGGAAATCAGAGCGGAGAAGTCTGCGGGGGCCCATCAGAAGAGGCAGGTGGCCTGAAGGGGAAAGACAGGGTGAAGGTGAAGGCAAGGCGAGAAGGCTGGAGGGAGAAACTAAAGCGAGGGAAGGTGGTGATTTACATCTGCTGCCACATGTAATAGCCTCGTCCATTTCTCCCCGCAAACTCCACCTACCCTTCCAAAGAGAGAGAGAGCAAGTTCACCAAAATCTGGTAGTGGTTTAAAGGGCAGGTTTTGGAACCAAATTGCTTGTGCTACAATCCTCTGCCTCAGTTTACCTGCAGCATGAAGAGAATAATGTTACTTATTTCACAGGGTTGTTTTTACACATAAAAACCTGTAAACATTGTATGGAGCAAATAAGTGCTCAATGCATGTTACCTGCTAATATCACTGCTACCATCGTCATCATCATTACTTTTACTTAGAAGACAATATTCAAAGCTTTGACTGATTGATTTTATTTGAGATGGAGTCTCGCTCCATTGCCCAGGCTGGAGTACTGTGACACCAATCTCAGCTCACTACATCATCCGCCTTCCAAGTTCAAGCGATTCTCCTGCCTCAGGTGGGATTACAGGTGCATGTCATCATGCCCAGCTAATTTTTGTATTTTTAATAGAGATGGGGTTTCACCATGTTGGTTAGACTGGTCTCAAACTTCTGACCTCAAGTTATCCACTCGCCTTGGCCTCCCGAAGTGCTGGGATTACAGGCGTGAACCACTGCGCCCGGCCCAACATTCATGTCTTTGTAAAAGATTAAATAACTTTTGGATAAAGTTGCGGGGGGCGGGTGGCAGGGAGATAAACATGTTTTAAAGAGGAAGTACACAAAAGCAGCAGGTATTAACCCTTTGCCCTTAAGAAGATCATGCTATCTAAACCTTGAATGCCAGCTGATAAAAGAAAAGCAGTTCTTGAAATGAAGGTGGCCTCCTTCGTGGTGAGGAGAGTAGAGGGTGGGTTAGAGGTGGGAGGGTGTAGTCAGACTGATGGACTACTACTGGCAGATAGCAAGTGGGGGGTGTGCAGATTTCTGAGACCTGAAACACAGCTACCCTTTCCCCTTATACAGGCATAAAAACTTTACATAATTTACCCAGGATGTTAAGTAGAGGGTGGATTTTAAGTCCAGGCAGTCCAACCCCCCTGAAAGCTGGCTCTTGACCACCATGCCCTTCTGTCTTCCCAGCTGTTTTGTGAATGAGTAGGATGGAAAGGGAACCCTTGAATTGGGAAGGCCACCCACGGACCCACAACAAGGAATTGTCTTTAACATCTGTCCGGATGGAGTGCTCACAAGATCCTCTACATCAAAACCTGGGGCTTTAGGCCACTGCCGAGTCTTCCCAATTCTGAAAAAAGGATTCGGAGTGTGATTTCTCACACAGATGTCTGACACGGTGCTTTCTGGGAGCACCGGCCCTCACTTACCAATTTAACACTCATTTACAATTCTGTTTTTTGAATTTTTATTTTTTTATTAGCAGACAATCGGCATTGGGTGTGGCTCTGGGGATTCAATCTAGTGGACGAGTCTCATATTTCTCAACCTGTGTTTCCATCTGTAAGTGGGACAATAGTGACATTTACCTAATATACTTAAGAATGGAAAGAGATATTGAATATAAGGTATCTAGTAGATTGGCTAGCGTATAGTGAGTACCCAATAAATGTTAGTTATTATTGTTATTATCGTCAAATAGAAGCAAAAGTATAAGGTTTAAGTAAGTGAACAAAATGAAACAGAACTGATGAGGAAAATCCGATGACGTCTGGGTTAGGGGTGGGAGGGTGCAGTGAGACTGACGGGATACCACTGGTGGATAGCAAGATGGGGTGCAGATTTCTGAGATCTGAAACACAGCTCCCCTTTCCCGTCCTTCCAATTTTTAAAACATTGAGATGCAGAATTTCCAAAATAGCTCTATTTATAGCTGAGTGCCCAGTTACGGGCAGACATTAAAGAAGTCCCGCCCACAGAGGCTTTGGAACAAGCCAAGGGTCGCAACACATCCCATCAACACTTCAGTTGTGGTGAATGTGTCATCATTTCCCTGTCTTGATTTACCTGTCAGAAACAACAGCCTTTGTTTGGCTCTAGATGCTACGTCGTAATTCGGAGCATTCTGTTTTCAGGAGGTTGCAGCTGCAAATGAATCTTCCAGATGCGGAGCGGGGGCAGAGGCGTCAGCCACTCCTTGGGCTGGTCCAGTCTGCAGGCTGGCCCGGAGGTTTCGGTCCAAATCATCCGGCATACTTCTGCTGCTGCTCTCTGACCCATGCTCCCCGAGGCAGCCAGACAGATGTTTTAAAAACATCCCAGTCCTGCTTAAAGCCCTCCAGAGGCTTTCTTTATTCTTTAACAGTGAGATCCTAGCTGCCATCCACCGCTATCCCCCATCCCATGCCACGTCAGCCCTACAGGTCCCTTTTTTTTCTTTTCTTTTCTGTTTTTTTTGGTTTTGTTTTTTGAGACGGAGTTTCGCTCTTGTTACCCAGGCTGGAGTGCAATGGCGCGATCTCGGTTCACCGCAACCTCCGCCTCCTGGGTTCAGGCAATTCTCCTGCCTCAGCCTCTTGAGTAGCTGGGATTACAGGCACGCGCCACCATGCCCAGCTAATTTTTTGTATTTTTAGTAGAGACGGGGTTTCACCATGTTGACCAGGATGATCTTGATCCTTTGACCTCGTGATCCACCCGCCTCGGCCTCCCAAAGTGCTGGGATTACAGGCGTGAGCCACCGCGCCCGGCCCCCCTTTCTTGTTCTAGCTCACAACGAGGCTGAGCTCTTTTCTGCCTCAGGGACTCCGCACTTCCATTCACCTTGCCCAGACCGTTCTCCCCCATGCAGCCCTGGTACTGGTTTTCATTCCTGAGTTCAAGCATCACCTCCTTCAAATGGTCTTCCCTGACTTTCCTCCTCCCCCGCAGTTGCTTCCACAAGGCCCAGTTTAATTTCTTCAATGCGCTCGTCATAGTTTGTATTTATCGTGTATATTTCCTCGCTTACTTGCCTATTGTCTTCTTCCCCCAGATCCTGGGAGTTCTCTTAAGTCAGAGGCCTTTATGCTTTTGACTTGTTTATCATTTTATTTTAGCACTCAGCTCTGCATGACATCCAAAGGATGACAGCTCGATGAATGAATGCATCAATCAATCATCAGTGAATGAATTAACCAATCAATTCATGAGTGAGTGAATGTGGCCTGAAGCTTCTTGAGTCGGAGATAACAAGACCTTCATGGGCCCCCTTCTCCTGACCCCCCAGCTTCCAGAGATCATAAGAATGGTAAGGATGTCTTGTCTAGGAAGAGGAAGAGACAGCCAGGCGAGGGCTGCAGAGCCTCACCCCAAGCTGTGTAGAACCCCAGGGACTGACAGGGACCCGAAGTACCAGAACCCCGGCCACACCATTAATTTATTTCAACACTTGAGAAAAAGTATGGATATGGCCTCAACAGGGTACTGCCCTGACTGTGTTCCAGAGATGTTGACATGGAAGCCACAACATTAAACAAGAAAGGGCTTGGTCTGGTGGCTTTTCATCATTGCTTTGTGGGTGCAATTCGGACCTTCTGTTTTAATCCACAGCGGGAAGAGTAGAGCTTGCAGAAACTATTACATCCACCCAGTTCCAAAGGTCCCTCTCCTTCTTCTTTCCTTCCTTGGGGTCAGAGATGGGACAGCATGAAAGCCTCGGTCTAGATCCCACCTCTGCCACCAACACGCTTCCCGGAACAAGAATGTCTCTCACATACTGGTTAGGAGAACAAGTTTCTGAACCAGATCGGCTGTGGTGAACCCAGTTCCATCACTGATCAGCAGTCTGAACTGGAGCCCTCTGCCAAAATTATCTGAGCTTCAGTTTCCTACTTAAAACGAAGTGGATAATATACTCTATTCATAGACTCGTGAGGGTTGAACAACCTGTGCAAAGTGCTGAGCACAATGCCTTGGCCAGAGTGAGCAACTAATAACGTCAGCAATCCTCTGCAGTGGCTGAAACACCCCTTTTCTCAGCCTTAATATCTTACTTTAAAAAAGGAGAAAGAGGCCAGGCGTGGTTGCTCATGCCTGTAATCCCAGCACTTTGGGAGGCCAAGGCAGGCAGATTACAAGGTCAAGAGATCGAGACCATCCTGACCAACATGGTGAAACCCTGTCTCTACTAAAAAATACAAAAATTAGCTGGGCATCATGGTACGTGCCTGTAGCCCCAGCTACTGGGGAAGCTGAAGCAGGAGAATTGCTTGAACCTAGGAGGCAGAGGCTACAGTGAACCTAGATCACGCCACTGCACTCCAGCCTGGGCGACAGAGCAAGACTCCGTCTCAAAAAAAAAAAAAAAAAAAAAAAAAAAGAGAAAGGGGGCTGGGCATGATGGCTTCTGCCTGTAACGCCAAGCTGAAGTGGAAGGATTGCTTGAGCTCAGGATTTCGAGACCAATCTGGGCAATATAGCAAAACTCCTTCTCTACTAAAAATAAACAAAAGTTAGCCAGGCGTGGTGGCATGCACCTGTAGTCCCAGCTAGTCAGGAGGCTAAGGTGGGAGGATGCCTTAAGCCAGGGAGCCAGAGGCATCTTCATTGAGTCAAGATCATGCCACTGCACTCCAGCCTGGGCAACAGAGGAAGACCCTGTCTCAAAAAAAACAAAACAAAACAAAAGACAAGCTGGGGCCACAGGTATGTTTTCCAGTGGTGAGATATGTCGATGAAATAATCTGAGGTGATAGCATGATCTCTACAAATCCCTTCCGGCTCTAACATTCCACATGGAGACTGAGTTCACTGGTTTTATTCAGACCGGTCATCCCCTGAAATACATGGAGATCTGATGTCAGATGTGGAGTGAATCAAACACATTATTGCTAAGGCGAGACCAAGGGGGGGACATCCTATCTCCGTCCAGCACCACCTTCTGGGAAACTGCACACTGCTGGGTCCATGTGGGTGTTTCTTGGAAGTGCAATCCGGGAACTAGGAGGAGACGCTGGGGCTTTACAAGCCAGTGAACATAGCTCCCTTTCCATGAAAAGAACAGAAAGGGCTCAGGCTTGGGGAAGGTAAGGTGCTCTTTCATGTGTGAGGTTTTCAAGAGAAGTCTTCCTTCAGGCGCATCTGTAAACCTTCCCTTGAACTCAAACAGGAGGTGAGTAGATGGTAAGTGATGCTCCCATTTTGCATACTGAGAAAACACAGCGGAGAAGCTGTTAGCTAAAATGACTCTGAGACCACACCTTCAATTTCATACCTTGAATTTCTATTGCGTCGCTCTTCTGAGAAGCTTGGAACACTCACCCAAATTGTGAAATGACTTGGCCCCAACCTCACAGTCATACTGAGACCAGGATTAGAGCCTGAACATGTGACACCCCAGTCAGCAACACATGCATCAATCATACCGAGGTCCACATTATGTAAATACCAGCGTATTTATTAGGTTGTGGTCTTGCTGTCACCTCCTTCCTTTACCGAGTGGTAAATCAGTTACGTGACACCTGCCTGCCACCAGAGTGTGGACTGACTGGGGCATATCAGTGGTTACCAATCACTAGAGTATTGCAAAGTGCTTCACGAAGGGGACAGAGGGGATGGAGGGTTATTCAAGAAAGAGGCTGCCTGCTGTGGCTTGGAGATCGGGCACGCCCTGATGTAACTATAAACCTAACTGTGTGACTTGGTGGGGGACACCATCACCAGTTTGAACTTCAGACTTCCCATCCATGGGCTAGGCGGCCAGAGCTACAGTGAAGATGAAATGTGAGTTTCTATGCAAAGTGCCTATCCCAGTATCAGGCACATAATAGGTACTTACACAATGATTCTCTTCTTAGGTAAAGGCTCGGCAGTCTGTGCTGGGGAGTCTGCCCTGAGGTCTTTTTTGACTATTGTAAAATTAGCTTTCTCAGCACCCTGTACATGTCTCTGTGCTGACGCTTATCACACCATGCTGGGACTGTCAATGTAAACAGCTGACCACTCAGTAGGACAAGGGACCTCTTAGCAGCAGGCATGGTGTCTTTCTATGTCTGTATTTGCAATGTCTACTCTGGGCTGCTCAATACGGCAGTCACTAAACACATCAGCTACTTAAATTATTTAAATTACAGAAAATTAAACTAAAAATTCAGCCCCCTGGTCATACTAGTCACGTTTGAAGTGTTCAGTAGCTACATGGGGCCAATTTCCTGGACAAAATCTTTAGAAAGTCCTCCATGTCTTTGCACAAAGTCCCGTTGGGTGGCACTATCACATGAGAGGCACAGAGTCAATGTCACTGTCTTCTAAGTAGGAAGGAAGGGAGGGGAAAAAATACAGCTTCATCTGAACAATGGCATGATGTACCCAAGAAACCAAGAAACGATTTTGAAAAAATAATCATGGAAACTTTCCTGACCTAAACTTCACTCCCAGATTTCCTCATTTTTATCATATTTATGCTAAAATTTCATCCCAAATCTGAAAACACACACACTCTGTAAAAATGGGATTGGGTGAGTGACAATGGTTTGGCTGTGTCCCCACCCAAATCTCAACTCCAACTGTAATCCAAATTGTAATCCCTACACGTTGGGGAGGGGCCTGGAAGGAAGTGATTGGATTATGGGGGTGGTTCCCTCATGCCATTCTTGTGATAGTGAGTTCTCAGGAGATCTGATTGTTTTTTAAGTGGTGGTTCACTCACCCCCTACATCTCACCTGCCGCCACCTAAGGTGCGCCTGCTTCCCGTCCGCCATGATCCTGTTTTCTGAGGTTTCACTGACCATGTGGAATTGTGAGTCAATTAAACCTCTTTTCTTTATAAACTTCCCAGTCTCGGGCAGTTCTTTATACCAGTGAGAGACCAGACTAACACAGTGAGCTAAACATCCACGCTGACCCCAAATCTGCTCCTTCCATACAGATTAGCATGGCACACAGCACGGGTACGAAGCTGGCCATCGTATCAAGCTTTCCTAAACACTATTTTCCAGACCTATTTATGTATCGTCATATTTAATTCTCATAATAACCACCAGAATCCCCATTTTACAGATGAGAAAACTAACCAACAGGAGATAAGAGTTGACCCAGGTAACACAGTGAGCAAGCGTCAGAGGCAGGACTCCAGGCAGGGAGGCCTCGCCTGAGATACCAAAGTCCCATCCCAACCACTGTGGCTACTGCCCAGTAAGAGCCAAGCCAATGTAGCCTGTGCTGCTGCTGTTCGCCCACAATCCTTAGACACAAAAGTAGTTTCTGGGGAAGGCCTGGAAAACGTCCTCTGAGAGTGCAGAATGATTTCTTTCACCCAAGCTGTACATTCCTTCTCTCCCTTTTACTTCCCAGTATCTTGTAAGTTTGGAAGTGGGACTGAGGTTTTCTGAACTAGCCACGGTGTTAAACTTATGCAGGTTTAGGACCATCTTTGGAACACACAGCTGCGCCCTACAGTGAAAAATACATGAGGAAACTCACAAGTGCCACTCATCACGTGGTCTCACGTTGAGAGTAGTGATGGCCACTGACTGACCTTGTCTTTGAAGGATTCCAGCCCTTGCAGGGGCTCATGATATACTATTTACCAATATCCAATAAGCGAGGGTAAAAGGGAGCATCACATCCACTCATGGATTCGGTAGAAAGTAGTCAATCAAATGCCAGCGCTCCATTGGCTAAAAGATAAATGAAATCACTAGGGTAATGAAGCTAATGATTATTATAATAATACCCTCGATTTAATGAACACCTACCCCCTATGTGAAGCATTGCTTGTACCATATTACTAAGTCCAATCTGTAAGAAAGACATTTTCACCCTCACTGGAGCAGGGTGGAGTCGCGGGGGGAGGTAGGGGTTAAACACCATGCCCTCCAAGGTAGTAGATGAGATGAGCAGTTTCAAAGTCCATATTCTCCCTTGACACCCCACCCTCCCGCCCTGGAGCGTGCTGCAGTGACTTCTCTGTTTCAACAAGCGATGAGGAATGAGTCTGGGTATCTCAGTTCCTGGAGCAGACAGGCCACAAAAGAACATCACTTTGGGGTAAAAGTCAGGCCCAGTTTTACTCATCGAAAACCTGCCCCAAAACTACATGGTGCGGGGTGGAGAGAGGATGACACACTGCGATTCTCAAAGGCGTTGCTATGAACAGTCAAAACACTCACACATTTCAGACCCACAAGACACTTTGGTTTTGTGATATTATTGGCAAGGGCTGAATATAGTCCTGATAATTTCTCAGTTCAATGAACAGGCAGAAGAGAGGAGAGGAGCCAGGCAGGCAAGAGGAACTAAGGTATTTCAGGAACCAGACACTTCTAAAAATACAGCCACATTTGATGGAGTGAGTTGGTGACTGCATCAGCCTTCTTCTTCCAAGCCTGAGACGGCTCCCGACCCTCAGGAGTGAGGGCTGCGATGTCTCTTGCCATCTGCCCAACTTACCTACCTTTCTAGTCCTACCTGCATCTCTTCTCCCAGCACATACCATGTGTCAGCCACAGGGGACCCCATGCTGTCCATGAGTGCTACAGAGAAGAGTGATGTTCCATTTGCCTTAGTCTGAATGTGCATGTGAGAGGATTTGCTGGATGTGCATGTGACAGGAAGCACAGTGTCTCCTGGGAGTACTCACAGTCCAGAACAATGCCATGTGCCAGGAATTGCCTTTTGCTATTATATGTGCACATGTGTGTGTGTGCGCACGCACGCGCTCATGGACATGTACAGCGTGCGTACACACATACACACACACACACACAATGGGTCTTTCAAGGAACTGCCCGAAGAACCAACATGACACACACCAACATAGATTCCAACATCCATCGTCATTCAAAACTCATGTTTAATTAAAATCTCCAGCTCTTCTTTCAGAAGGACCTGGAAAGCCTTCTTTCAAGGGACAGGAAAAAATTAAGTCAATGTGTGTGTGGACACCAACATATCCACGTGCATCTTGAAATATTCTGAAAGAATCTCAGTTCAGCCACTTGCTTCCAGAGTCATATTTTCACATTCCATGAAGGGTCTGGGAAAACTGTGTTAAATTCCAGTTCTGGATCTCCCACGAAAGTAAGCGAATGATGCCAGCAAAGGTTGAATACAATCATGGTTTTGCAGCCAAGCTCGCTGTTCAGAATTCACATGCAAAGGACTGCCCGATCCCAATTAGCTCAAACTTGTTTTTGCTTTTCTTTGTTTGTCGCCTCCTGCCCACCTTGCAGGGACTCCTCATTTTGGGTTATTTGTTCAGACTTCAACTCCAGACACACCACTGTGATTTCCTTTTTAATAAACACTATCCAGTGAGTAGCGGAAACCAATGAGAGGCACCTGCACTCTATTACAACTTCTCATTCCGCCCACGAGTGCAGAGCTGTGAATCAGTGAGAGCCCCACTAGTCTAAGAATAGTAACAGCGTTTTCCCATCAACACAGCATCATCCAACTTCAGCTCACACGAGGGACAAAGTACCCTGCTGCCCCATTGTTTCAAATGTGGGAGGAAGGACCCGAGGAGAGCCAAATGTCTGCTGTCTGCAGCCAATGACTTAGGCATGGGTGGGGCTGGGGGATGGTCCATTCTATGCTAGGAAATAGCGGAACATCCCTGAAATCTTAGGGATAGGAAGTGCTAACTACTGACAGTCCAGGAGCTAGAGTCAGAAGTTGTAGTGGAAGGAACATGCGGGGTGGAGTCAGAAAACCCACACTCAGGCTCCATTTTATTAATAGAACAAGTATATGTTAAGTGTCCAAAAAATGTGTAGGCACTGTTCTAGATGCTTAGGATACTAACAAAATCATCAAAGGCCCCTGCCCTCATGACGCTTACAATCTAGCCACTCACTAGAGAGTAAGCAAGTTATCTAATTTCTTTCTTTCTTCCTTTCTTTCTTTTTCTTTCTTTCTTTCTTTTAAGACAAGGTCTCTGTTTGATGCCCAGGCTGGAGTGCAGTGGCATAATAATAGCTCTCTGAAGCCTCAACCTCCTGGACCCAAGCAATCCTCCTGCCTCTCCTCACAGAGTAATTGGGACTAGAGGCATGTACCACTGCACCCAGTTAATTTTTTGATTTTGATTTTTAGTAGAGACACAGCCATGTTATGTTGTCCACGCTGGTCTCAAACTCCTGAGCTCAAGCAATCCTCCTGCCCAAGCTCCGCAAAGTGCTGAGATTACAGGTGTGAGCCACTGTGCCTGGCCAAGTTACCTTATTTCTTCGGGCCTCTGTTCCCCTCCTGTGGAATGAGCTAAAACTATGCCTATGCCCCAGAGGCTTGGAGCCTGGAATTATCTAGTAGTAGCCATGGGTAATAACAATATTCCCAGTAGCTGGTAATAACAATCCCCACTTTTTTGTTTGTCTGTTCAACTTCTTCCAAAGTATTTGTTATCTTCAAAGGGAAAGATAACCTCACAGTGGAGAACCCAGAAGATGTCACATGAACCAAGTAATCAAGACTGACATTTTTAGTAAGAATTACATGTCTATTGGAAGCAACCTCAATGTCCACCAATGACAGATTGGATTTTAAAAAAAATGGACCATATACACAATGGAATACTATACAGCCATAAAAAAGAATGTGATCATGTCTTTTGCAAGAACATGGATGGAGCTGGAAGCCATTATCCTTAGCAAACTAATGCAGAAAGAGAAAATCAAATACTGCATGTTCTTACTTATAAGTGGAAGCTAAATAATGAGAATTCAGGGACACAAAGAAAGGAACAACAGACACCAGGGCCTGTCTGAGGGTGGAGGATGAGAGCAAAGTAAGGATCAGAAAAATAACCATTGGGCATAGGCTTAGCACCTGGGTGATGAAACAATCTGTTTAGCAAACCCCTGTGACATGAGGTTACCTATGTAACAAACCTGTCCACGTACGCCTGAACCCAAAATAAAAGTTAAAAAATAAGGAATCACACATCCAATTAGCATTTCCAGTAAGAACACACATGTACACTAATAATCCCTGGGTAAGATGCAATGAGAAGGAAATATCATTTTTGTACTATTCTTTTTAAAAAATGATTTAATTTTGGCAAAAATATATACAACATAAAATTTGTGACTTTAAACTTTTTTTTTTTTTTTTTGAAATGGAGTCTCACTCTTTCACCCAGGCTGGAGTGCAGTAGCAGGATCTCAGCTCATTGCAACCTTTGCCTCCTGGGCTCAAGCGATTCTCCTGCCTCAGCCTCCCAAGTAGCTGCGATTACAGACACATGCTACCACACCTGGCCAATTTTTCTATTTTTACTAGAGATGGGTTTTACCACGTTGGCTAGGCTGGTCTCAAACTCCTGACCTCAAGTGATCCACCCGCCTCAGCTTCCCAAGGTACTGGGATTACAGGCATGAGCCACCATGCACAGCTCATTTTAAGCATTTTTAAGGATACAATTCTGTGGTATTATTAACACCCACGATGTTGGTCAGCTACCACTTCTATTTTCAAAACTCTTTCATCACCTTAAACAATAATAACCACCTTTGAACACGTATTTAGGTTGGATGTGCATGTTTTCAACCTCAGCGGAAGCTGGGGGTTGGATCACTGTGGCAGCTTCCTAACTGGAACCCCTGTTTCAGTCTTCACCACCTGTCCCCTGCCAATCTACTCAACACAGCAGCCAAAGTGATCCTTTTAAAGGACAGGTCAATTCTGGTCAGTTCTCCATCTCTTAGCATGCATACTCTGGCCAAACGCTAATTCTCTTCCCTTCATGTACACCCACTGTGTTGCAGCTGGCTTCCTTGCACACCATGCCGGCTCTGACCTCAGGGCCTTTGCACGTGCAGTTCCTTCTGCCTAGAATGGTCTGCCTCCAGCAATCCCTTCCTTCTTGTCTCTGCTCCAAATGTCACCTTTTCCGAGAAGTCTTCCTCGTACAAGCTCTATCAAACAGCACAGCTAATACTTCTTATGCTCCTCACTGCTTATTTTCCCATAGCACTGATTACCATCTGCGCCAAATGTCCACAGATGACGTCTCAGCACCAGGCCCAGCTAGCATTGCTGTGGTTGGGACCAAGGAGAGTTTCCCCTTTGCGAGCGTGTGTCATGTTCAACTTCGCCAGTAGAGGGCGCTGCAAGGACACTGGCGCAGTCGGGTTCTGGGGCGATGTTTCTGCAGGGTCATCTCCCTGTGGGCGGCTCACTCCGGACCCCGGGGTTGGGCAGTTTCCTTTCACTCCACCCGCGCAGGCTGATTTCCGAGACTTGCATGGGAGACACCTCCCATAGACATCCTTCCCTGGCACCCCACAGAGGGGCTTCCCAGTGAGTCCCACCTTCATGGGGGCTTCAGCGAGAACCTTTCTGCCATCCAATGGGCCATGGACCGGTCCAGATCCCAGTCCTGGTTCGAGGGGACCCTAGGTTTGTTTCTTCCCTGGGTGTACCGCCCCAGCCCCCATGGCTGCTCCCAAATCTGTATTCCTGGATTCTTTCAAGCTTTTTTTTTTTTTTTTTTTTTTTTTTTGCTGTCGCCCAGGCTGGAGTACAGCTCACTGCCACCTCTGTCTCCTGGGTTCAAGCGATTCCCCTGCCTCAGTCTCCCAAGTAGCTGAAACTACAGGCCACCACGCCTGGCTAAATTTTGTATTTTTAGTAGAGACGGGGTTTCACCAACGTTGGCCAAGTTGGTCTCAAACTCCTGACCTCAAGTGATGGTCCCGCCTTAGACTCCCAAAGTTCTGAGATTACAGGCGTGAGCCACCATGCCCAGCCTACTCCTTTTTAATTATTTTACTTACTGTTTAAAGACAGGGTCTCACTCTGTCACCCAGGCTGTGGTATGGAGGTGAGATCATAGCTCACTGCAGCCTCAACCTCCTGAGTTCAACAAATCCCCTTGCCTCAGCCTGCCAAGTAGCTGAGACTCCTACCCCACAAGCTCCATCACTCTCACCCAGCTACTTTTCACTTTATTTTATTTTCTTGTAGAGACAGGGCCTCCCTACGTTGCCCAGGCTGATCTCGAACTCCTGGACTCAAGCGATCCCTCCACCTTGGGCTCCCAAAGTGCTGAGATTACTGACAGGCATGAGCCACTGCACTCCGCCTGATCCTTTACCCTTTAGCAGCCGACACCCTGTTGTAGCTAACAATTCTTAATACTAAATATTCCCTGTTAAAATTATTTAGTTTCTGTCTCCTAATTGGATCCTGACTGGTGGAGTAACAGATATGGTAGAACTAACTAAGTAAATAAATAAATAAACGTGGGAGGTGGGTGGGAGGGGTTATATTTGTTAATTACCCATTTTATCTCCATCTGTCACAGAATGCAAGCGAGGACTTTGCTTTGTTTACCACAATGTCCCCAGCGGCTACAACATATGCTTGACATGTTATAAGCACTGGATAGGAAGGAAGGAGGGGAAGTGGGGGACCGAGGAAGACACATTGTGAAAAAGAGAAAGGATGGAGGGAGGCAGGATGGATGGATGGATGGATGGATGGATGGATGGATGGATGGACGGACGGACGGAGACTCCCCCAAACTCCCAGGTAGCATTACACAGGCTGTAACAGCGCCTGGTATGTAGTAAGCACTCATGAAACAGTCATACATGAATCTTTGCAGCCCTTACATGATTTCCATTTAACCTTTCCACCCTTCCACCAATTATTTGAAATACCAAAATATCTCACTATCAAATGCCAGAGCCTTAAAAAGACGGCCATGTGGTCCTTGCGCCTCCCGCCCCATGACTCTCTTGAAGAAAAATAACAACAAAATGAGCAGAGGCTGAAAAAGGAAAGCATCTCTGAACCAAAACTTCTGGTGCTTGTTTTTAGTCTGATGATCAAAAAATGGAAACCGTCCGCCTCACCTACACCATGACTCAGCGACAGTTTCCTGCTTACAAACAACGGCCGTGGTGGTCCCGCTCTCCTTTCTCTTTGATTGGAAAGCGCTTCAGGGTCAGTACCTCATTTCTGGTGTGAATATTCACTTTCCCATTCTACCAAAAGACCCACCAGCAAGCTGTGAAATGAGCATTTCACAAAAGCATAAAACACTCCTGATAATTAAAATGCTTGGCAATTAGAGTGACAGACTACACTCCAATCTACAGAGTTAATTTCACAACCTCTACAAATTATAAAGGAAAACTATTTAGAAATTAGGAAGCTCTAAAGGATCTTTTTTTTTTTTTTTTTGAGATAAAGTCTCACTCTGTCACTCAGGCTGGAGTGCAGTGACACAATCTCCATTCACTGCAACCTTTGCCTCCCAAGTTCAAGTGATTCTCCTGTCTCCGCCTCCTGAGTAGCTGGGATTATAGGCGTGCGCCACCACACCTGGCTAATTTTTGTATTTAGGGACGGGGTTTCACCATGTTGGCCAGGCTGGTCTTGAACTCCTGACCTCAGACGATCTGCCCACCTTGGCTTCCCAAAGTACTGTAATTTCAGGTGTGAGCTACTGCACCTAGCCAGGATTTTTTTTTTTTTTTTTGACTCATCGATCACTTTTTGGCTTGATTGAAATTGCACTCTCTTTCAACTTTTTTCTACTGTGCTTAGTTGCTTTGGAATCATACTGGCTGTATTTCTTTGCTTTAAATGACCACCCCACTCCCCTCCCAAAAAAGTGACAAAATCTCAAAGTCAAGAATTACAATTACCCAGTAAAACACATTACAAGAATATAATACAGCTAATGAAAGGGCATAGGGTATGTAGTACCAACCTCCCCAATGTAAATAACAACTCGCTTTCAATTATTGTTTTCTTTTTACCTCAAATTCTAAACAGTACTAGAAGACATTAGCGCAGTCAAAGCTCCTGGTGCTGGAAGATAATCATCAGCCAAAAGAAGGCAAAAATAGAACCCAAAAGCCATCTGAGCATCATAAGTGGATGCTACTTTCTCCAAAGGAGACACACAAATGGCCAGTAGGCACGAGAAGGTATGCTTCACGTCTTCATTACGGAAATGTGAATAAAAATCACAGGGAGAGAACACGTCACACCTACTCAGACGGCTATTTGTTTGTTTGCCTATTTTTTTGAGACAGAGTTTCACTCTTTGGTCCCCAGGCTGGCGTGCAGTGGAACAATCTCGGCTCGCTGCAACCTCCACCTCCTGGGTTCAAACGATTCTCCTGTCTCTGCCTCCGGAGTAGCTGAGATTACAGGCACCTGCCTCCATGCCCAGCTAATTTTTTTTTTGTTGTTTTTTTAGTAGAGATGGGGTTTCACCATGCTGGCCAGGATGGTCTCGATCTCTGGACCTTGTGATCCACCCACCTCGGCCTCCCAAAGTGCTGGGATTACAGGTGTGAGCCACGGTGCCCAGCCTCAGATGGCTTTTTTTTTTTTTTTTTTTTTAAGTAAAATAAGTATTGGGTAGAATGTGGAGAAACCGGAATCCTTGTGCACTGCTAGTGCGAATGTAAAATCATGCAGCTGCTGTTCAAGGCTATTTGACACTTTCTCAAAAGGTTAAGCATACAGCTACAAAATGACCCAGCAACTTTACTCCTAGGTCTATATCCAAAAGAACTGAAGGCAGAGATTTGAACAGATATTTGTCAAATGTTCATAGGACTATTATTCACACACACGCGCACACACACACAGACACACCTCGCCCAGAAATATTATTCAGCCTTAAGAAAGAAATTTTGTGCCAGGTGTGGTGGTGCAGTAATCTCAGCACTTCGGGCAGCCCAGGCGGGTGGATCGCCGGAGCACAGGAGTTCAACAACAGCCTGGGCAACATGGCAAAACCCTGTCTCTACGAAAAATCCAAAACATACACAACAAAATACAAACAGCCAGGCATGGTGGCGTGCATCTCTAGCTACCTAGGAGGCTGAGCTGGGAGGATCGCTGAAGCCGGAAGTCAAGGCTACAGGGAGCCACTATTGTGCCACTGCATTCCAGCCTGGGTGACAGAGAGAGACCCTGTCAAAAGCCAACTAGGGGAGGGGAGGGGAGGGAAGGGGAGAGGGGAGAGGAAGTAATGAGAGGAAGAAAGAAAGAAATTTTGATATATGCTACATTATACTAAATAAAATCAGGCAGACACACACGCAAAGACAAATATTGTGACTCCACTTACCCGAGGGACCTAAAATAGCCATTTCATAGATGCAGAAAGTAAAGCAGGGCTTACCGGGGACCACAAGCCCGGGGCAGGGAGGAAGGGCAGTCATTTTTTAGTGGATATGATGAGAATATTTTAGGTATAGGTAATGTTGATGGTGATACAACACCGTGAATAGACTTAGTGACTATGAATTTTACACTTACAAATTAAAATGATAAATACTAAGTTGTATACATTTTGCCAAAATAAAAAAAGTAAAGGTCACAGAACCTAAGCATTGAAATCTATAGAAGAGCTTGATCAGCCCTTGCTCTGGGCCTGTTCAGGCCCATTTTTCAAGCAAGTCTAACAAACTTCATTAACTGAATTCCTCGTCTTAAAAAATGTGGAGACAGCTAACTCACAAGGCCTCTGTATACATATTTTTTTAAGAGACAAGTTCTCCCTCTGTCACCCAGGCTAGAGTGCAGTGGCACAATCACACCTCACCACAGCCTCGACCTCCTGGGTTCAAGCGATCCTCCTGCCTCAGCCTCCCGAATAGCTGGGATGACACACACGAGACACCACACAGGGATAATTTTTTTTAAAGAGATGGGGTCTTCCTGTGTTTCCCAGCCTAGTTTTGAACTCCTGGCCCCAAGCAATTCCCCGACTTTGGCCTCCCAAAGTGCTGAGATTACAGGCATGCTACCATGCCGGGCCTCCTCTGCAGTTTTAATAAGGCTAATGATACCCAGGAGTGACGAAGAAGAGCAGGGCTTTCTGCCAGTGCTAAGTGATTCAAGTTTACCGGGTGGAATCCTTTTTTGAATAGCCCAGAAAAGGTCAAGGCATGTAGAGTGTCTAACGTCCCGCCCCTGGCACATGAAATCTGATCAGACGGCACCCATCCCACAAACTACCAGGGGACAGTATGTGTGACCACACGTCTGACCATAAAGCGCACATTTCCTATGTCACTCCTTTGGAAATGCTCATGGCATCTGTGTGCCTGAGCTCTGTGAACCTTTTCTGTGCAGACCTGGGTCTCTCCAACTGGATTTCCTGGATCTAGGCATACTTCCAAGTCATTGGAACCCCTGATCACCCTCACTCCTCACAACACTAGGCATGCAAGCCAGGTCAATTTCTACCTCCTCAATCCCTCTCCCACCCACGCTGTCCTTTCTGTTCCCTTTGGCTCCAGCATCCCAGGTCAGGACAGAAACAGTGGGCTGAGTTCTCTGACAGAGGTTGTGATTTCTGCCTGTTTTCTCTCCACGCCAGTCCCTCCTTTGCACAAGTGCAGAGTGAACACGCTAAAGCTCACCTTTGCCGTGATCCAATTTTTTTTTTTTTTTGATACTGAGTCTCACTCTGTTGCCCAAGCTGGAGTGCAGAGGCGCAATTTCAGCTCACTGCAACCTCTGCCTCCTGGATTCAAGCAATTCTCCTGCCTCGACCTCTGAGTAGCTGGAATTACAGGCACCCACCACCATGCCCAGCTAATTTTTCTATTTTTAGTAGAGATGGATTTTCACCGTGTTGGCCAGGCTGGTCTCAAACTCCTAACCTCAGGTGATCCACCTGCCTCGGCCTCCCAAAGTTATGGGATTACAGGCATGAGCCCCACCACATCTGGTCCCAAATTTTCACACAGACATTTCAGGGCCTCTTATCTGCTTCCTGAAGTCAGAGCGCAGCCCTGCCCCTGGTGTTCAAAGCCCTCAACCAGAAAGTCTCATCATTGTTCCGAAGCCGACCCTTTACTGGGCTCTTCTGGTTCCTGACACTTCCTGGCCTCTCTGCCTTTGCTCATGCCGGATCCTCTGCTAGGGATGCCTTTGTTCCCACATGTCCCACCCCAAACCCTGCCTGGCACTGTGATCTGCAGTGTCCTTCAAGGCCCATCACCCCACCACTCCCCACACAGCCTCTCCAGGCACTCGTTTCTGAGATTCTGAGACTTCCTTTCCTCTATCCTGTTGGGTAGGGATTTGGGTTCTTGTCCTGTTCCTTCCTGCATCCCTTAAACATATCTTAAGTTTTCTGAGAGCTCTAGGAATATTGCAGGCAGATGTGTATACCCTGAAGGCACAATGCAGATAATTCAACACTTGCATATTTAAACATTCTTTTAGAAAAGAACAACTGTTAGATCTGTAGTAAACTCAGTAAGCCTTTGCTGTGAGAAACAACAGCCAATGAGATGAGACCCAGGTAAGCTGTTTACCACATTCCAGACACTGTGCTACAAACTTTCCAGACGTTACCTCATTGAATCCTCACAGCCTTAGGAAGTAGGTACTAGAATTGCACCCATTTTGCAGATGAGGAAACTGAGGCTTAGACAGCCACAAGACACTTGTCCAAGGTTATCACAGGCAACGCTGGAAAGCCAGGAATCAAAACTTAGCAGCATGGCTTCCAAACCCAGCCTGTGCACTGCACATGTGAGCGAAGCAGATGAAGGTCACAGGAGAAATGTCAGCACAAGAGGCAGAAAGAAGAGGACACAGTTTCTAGACAAACAGGTCAGTGGTTTGGATGAAAATTTGATCTTACAAACCCATTCCCAGAAGAAGCACCTCCCTACAGTAATAATTTCCCTTCCAACAAGAGAACAGAATGCTTCCAAGTGGGTCTGGAGCAGGAGGCCTCCTGCATCAAGCTCACAGGGAATTAGGATTCATCAGGTTCTGCAGTGCTGACCGGAAGGCAGCGCTCGCTGGACTGGGTGGCAGTCCCCTCCCCATGGAGAAATTCTTTCTGGCAGGAAGACAGAGCTGTTTAACCGCATTTCAAAACAGGGTAGAGCAGGAAGACTGAAAACAATATGGCACCCTGTAAACTGCTGAGTACAGAAGAAACACAGACTCTGCAGCAAAGATGGTGACACGATTTTTATCCTGGAGCACCAGCTGATCCTACTCAGATCAACACTTCTGGATCTCTCAGAGCAAATATTTCACATATCCTACCCAGCTGGTGCCACTCCAAGCATGATCTGGGCAGAGGCCCAACATGTATCCCAGCCCATAATGGATGGGAGGCCGTGAGTAAGTGGGACTTCTCCAGCTCAAGGGTCATAAAGGAAACAGAAGAGGGTCTTGGGGTGCTGGGGTCTACACGATCGCATACAGACTCCCCAAAACCTCTGCAGGGCAATTAGAAAGAGAAGAGCCAACTCCACGATGCTACAAATTATGCTTCAGCAAGGTCTTAAGTGAATGTTGGAGAAATGAAGTCAGCATCATGTGTGTGAAAAGAGGAATCAAATGGAATTGAGACAAAACGCATGAATACCAAAGAACAACTTTGTGGAACAAGTATGCGACGGGTATCTAACATGTTCAGGGCGCTGTGGTAGGCGCTGGGCATGCAGTGGTGACCAGAACAGATTTTGCTTCAATGACAGCAACTCAGTAGGAAAAAATGCCTTAGGAGTCAAAGAACCTGAGTTTAACAGATTTGGATCAGAGTTTCATACTCTATGTAAAAAGTTGCATTTGTGTTTCTCTCTCCCAAAACTCTCCTTCCCCCAAAGAGTCAATGCCTCTTTGGACTATAAACTCCTTGAGGTCAGAAGAGGTGACCAGGCCCACTGCCTGGTACATCATAGCCTTAGGAAGCAGGTGCTAGAATTGCACCCATTTTCCAGATGAGGAAACCGAGGCTTAGCTAGCCACAAGCAACTTGTCCAAGGTTATCGTAGGTAATGATGGAAAGTCAGGAATCAAAACTTAGCAGCATGGCTTCCAAACACAGCCTGTGCACACAGGCTATGCAGAGCAGGCATTCCATGAGTACTGGATGAACAGAAAAAAGTAAATGCTAAAACAAACACGTGAGGCTCAAAGAGGAAATCACATGGGAAATTGGAACATATTTTGAATTAATGAGAATGAAAACACAACATACCGAAATTGGCAGGATGCAGGTAAAGCAGTACCTAGAAGGAAATGCATCGCTTCGTAATAAACAGGAATCATGTCGTATGCCAACTGCTTGAACAATGGTTTTCTGGCTCTTGACTGTGATGCTGTCAATACTTCGGCTTCTTATCTCCAGAGCCTAGAACAGTGCTTTGGCACAGAGTAGGTGCTCAGGAAATACCTGGCTTACTGCAGTAAGAATATTCCAGGGTAAGTCCCAGAGTTGTACTCAGTTACACCTCTGCACTCGGATAGCTACTGCTCATCTGGTCCCCACTGCCGGGAAAACCTCTCCCAGTCTTCTGTTGCTACTGCTGTTTGTTGTTCTGTTCTCAGCCTTCGGTAATCACTAACATTTACTAAGCTGGGTATTAACCACTGTGAGTCGTTCACGGTCTGGCTGCATTTAATATGCGTAACAAGTAGGTGCTATTATGATTCCTCATATTACAGATGTAGAAACTGAGGCCAGAGAGATTAAGTCACTTGCCCCATAACACACAGCTGGGATGTAGAATTTGGACTTGAAACCAACAGTGCAAATTCAGAGCTGCTGTTCTCAGCCACAGTGGATTCTTGTCTCCAACTTAGCTTAGGAACAAGCTCCAGCAGGCATTCTCCCTGGGCAGCACCCCTCCTCTGTGCCCCGAGCACCCTGTGGCCACTGTTAGTACTGTGTCACCTCGACTCATGGCAGCAGTGTGCTACGCTATGCTCTGAGTTTTGCATTACAGGGGCTGGGTCTCACTGTCTTTGCAGCCTTACCACAGGCTGAGCACACAGGGAAGGCTCACTTAATGTCTATTTAACTCAGTGGGAGGCAGGGGCAGTGAGCAGTTCCCCTTCTAAACTGCCCAGGAGTCACCAAGAGACTCTGGTTAAAATTCGAACTCAGCAGGCCTGGGGTCAGTGGTCAGTCAGGCCTGAGATTCTGCACCTCCAGCAAGCTCCTAGCGGATGCAGAAGCTGCTGGTTCATGGACCAGGCTTTGAGTAGCAAGCAGGGGGATGAAAGGACACGGTCTTAAGACAGAGCTGATTGTAGGTTCTGGGCTGAGGAAGCTCCTGGGTCTGTGATCGTGGTCAAATCAATTCACCACTTTCGGCCTTCATTTCCTAATCCATAAAATGGAAACGATTAGGCATATCTTACAGGATTACTGGAAGCAGTTAAATCAGAGCCCCTCAGTGGGTCAGCACAGAGTTCACACCAAACAGGAGTAATATTTTTTTCAATCTAAGAAATTTTCTTAATATTTACTTGTTGATTCATCCTTGTTGTATAGTTTCTCAAACATTTCCTAGGGGGTCTTTTGTCTTATGTATCTAATTGATCCCCTTACACACACACACACACACACACACACACACACGAAGATAAAGCATGAATGAACTAAGTTAGCACTAATGAACTATTTTTAAGTTAGTCTATGTTGGATCGGCTTTATTGCATGATTTCTCTCCTAAATGTGTTGACAATTATCTTTCTCCTCACACCAAGGGGTTAATACCTAAATCCAAGAAAGAATGTGGGATTTTGAAGATGACCCTGTAGTGCCACAAGTGAGAGCTTCAAAAGCCAAGGAGGCAATCGACTTCTCTTGTCAGACTCAACCAGGTGGTCCAGATACCACAAAAAACCCAAGTGTGTCAGACGTTCCCAACAAACCAGTCTTCTCTAGACCAGCGAGGGTACTGAGGTCAAGAACTGTGACCCCACCACAAACCACAGGGAAACTATCAGGGTAGCTGACTACAGAAAAAAGCGACAGGCCAACCACAGATTTCAGCCAACACAAATTTCTCCCCAGTGACAATGGTGTGTTTGCTGCTCTGGGAGCCGAGAGGGCACTGAATGAGTAAACAAAACCAAATGAAAATGTAAATGCTGAAGAGTTCTCCCTGAAAACTCATCGTGTCTCTTAAATTTGTGGGTAAATGGGCCAAGAAAATGCAAACAGATTAATAAAGAAAAACGCATCCGACTGCATGGAGGCTGCTGTTTCTGAACCGTTGTGCTTATGGTCTACTACCAACCCAGTCCAGGAAAGACAAACCCATTAACCATTTTTGGAAGAAAAAGGAAACGCAATAGTTGCCATAAGAACAAAACGAGAAACCACCCCACTCTGTCATTAGCCTGTGATATGGTTTGGCTGTGTCCACACCCAAATTGCATCTTGAATTGTAGCTCCCGTAATTCCCACGTTATAGGAGAGGCCTACTGGGAGATAACTGAAGCACGGAGTGGGTCTTTCCTGTGCTATGCTCGTGATAGTGAATGACTCTCATGAGATCTGATGGTTTTATAAAAGGGAGCTCCCTGCACAAGCTCTCTTCTCTTGTCTGCCGCCATGTAAGATGTGCCTTTCCCCTTCCATTATGATTGTGAGGCCTCCCTAGCCATGTGGAACTGTGAGTTTATTAAACCTCTTTTGTAAATTGCACAGTCTTGGGTATGTCTTTACCAGCAGCGTGAAAACAGACTCATGCAGCCTGTAATGCTCTCCAAGCACGAGAGGTATCCTGCCCCAAAGAGTCTCATGTCCCACTGCAGACTTGTTCTCTGAAACTGGGAGCTTGAGAGAAGCCATCCGATGCTGACTCTAGGACGTGGCTGTGAGCTCCAGAGACAAGGACAAGTACCTGTTCTTGGCGGGGAGACATAGACACAAAAGCCCCAGTGCATTGTGGGCATCCTCTCCTGACTGCGTGACTGAGAATAAGCATGAGTCTGAGGAGTGTGTTGGGCCGAATAATGTTCCTCGCCAAAGGTGTCTAAGTCCTAATCCCATCTATGAATATATCAGCTTGCATAATAAAATCAACTGTAAGTGTGATTAAGGATCTCGATATGGGGAATTATCCTGTGACTAGGTTTGGCTATGTCTCCATCCAAATCTCACCTTGAATTGTAGCTCCTGTAATTCCCACACGTTGTGAGGGGGACCCTGGTGAGAGATAATTGAATCACAGGAGTGATTTATCCCATACTGTTCTCGTGGTAGTGAGTAAGTCTCGTGAGATCTGATGGTTTTATAAGGGGAAACTCCTTCACATGGCTCTCACTCTCTCTTGCCTGCTGCCATGTAAGACGTGCCTTTTGCCTTCCACCATGATTGTGAGGCCTCCCCAACCATGTGGAACTGTGAGTCCATTAAATCTGTTTTTCTTTATAAATTACCCAATCTTGGGTATATCTTTATCAACAGCGTGAAAACTGACAAATACATCCGGGATTAGCCTCGTGGGCTTAATGCAATTAAAAGGGTTATTGTAAGAGCGAAGCAAGAGGGCCAGAGTCACAGTAAAAAGAAGTGACGGTGAAAGCAGAGATTGGAGTGCTATGGCCATGAGCTGAAAAACACCAGGAGCCTCTAGAGACTGGAAAATGCTTGAAATGGATTCTCCCCTAAAAACTGCAGAAGAAACCAGACCTGCCAACATTCTGATTTTCACTCCGTAAAACTCACTCTGGAGTGAAACCTTCAGAACTGTAAGAGAACACAGTTGTACCATCTTAAGCCTCTGCATTCGTGTTAAGTTGTTACAGCAGCCGTAGGAACCTACTACAGGGATCATACAGTCTCCCATTCAAATTCCAGCCCTGCTTCTTCCAAATGGATACTTGTAGGCACACAGCTTCCCATGCCTGGGTTTCCATTTCTCATCCACAGAATGAGAATTCATTAGAGGGCTACTTGTAAGGATTCAGTGAGAATGTGGGTTTGTGCCTGAAACATTCGCAGGCTCACCCACTGCACCTGGATGACACTGTATGTCAAGAGGCTTGAAGGGCAAATAACACCAAAATCCTCACCGGCTTAGTTTAACACACAACAGGCTCTACCTTCAGCAGCAGTGAGAGAAGAAAGAAGAGAGAGAGGGAAGAATAGAAAAAGAAACAGAAGAATATTTTCTGTGCTCTGCCTGGCTCTTTATGGCAGTCAGGGCACATTAGGAATTCATGTCTCACCAAGCATGGCACCCTGTTATTTCCCTGCCATGCCTACCTTCAAGACATCTTGGCATTCAGGTGAAATGGGTTCCCAGTTGATTAGCCTGTTCTAACACTTCTCCATGTAATCTTCCCTTAGTCACCACTAAGAATCACACATGACCACATTGAAAAAATAGCACAGATCAGCCAGGAATCCCCAGCTGGCAACCATATAGAATTTGTAACATCTTAAATCAAAAGTGGGAACATATTGACCTCCAAAAATAGAATGGCAAGTTCCAGCTTCCTGAAAGACATCAGAAACTTGGGATTAAACACACCTAAAATATGCCCTGGGTTTTGTCTGTGAAGGTTTTTTTTCCCCCCTTTCTTTTTATGCAAAAGAAAACGCTGGCTTGGGAAGGAGATTCTCTTCCAAATCTTGAACACAAAATCTTCAAACAGTTAGTGATACAAATATGGCAACTGAGATACATCCTCGTTATAGCAAATGCCAATGTCTTATATACATCATTGCCCTTGATCTTCTCACCGACCCAGTGAGTATATATTTTTATCTCCATTTACCAATGGGCTCTGAGAGGTCAATCAAGAATCACACAGGGAGAAAAGGAGACAGGACTGGAACCAAAGCCAGAGCTCTTAACCTCCATTCTGTAGAACGGGAAGGACGAGCTAAGGGGAAACCACCCACGGTTGATAGTTCCTGCCATGCAGAGGTAGTGCTTAGAATCGTATTGACAAGTACAGGATAGTGGCATTACAAAGGGAAAGTCACTTGGGGAAAGCCTGCTTCCAATCTGAGGTAATAAACATGCCCAACCAATTTGTAGATGATTGAGGTGGCTCCCAGGCCCTTCATTAAATAATTTCGGTGAGATAGTTACTATTCCTTTTGACTTGCCCAATTAATCTAACTGGAAAAGATCTTGCTTTGGTTTTATACAAATGGATAACATTCTGTTTGCCTGAAGAGAGCAAAAACATTGGGCTTAGAGTATTCTCTGGTAATAACGGCTACTTGGAATTAATATAGTTCTATTTCCATTGTATATAGGTTTATCTTCATCTATATTTGGCAAATCATATTGATCTTCCCTTTATGAAGGAAATAGAACATTTCCTTTTAAAACAAAGTTAATGAATCTTTTAATTGATTTAAAGAAAAATTTCAACATTAATTAAATCTTCAATAGTTTAAATATTAATTCAATAATAACAGGGGCACACTGTGAGGGTGGGGAAAGATTGAAGTTTGAAAAAGAGCATCCTGACTCATCTGACAGAAGGTCAGTGTTGTGGAATCAATGGGTCCCCCCAAACTCATGTTTTGAAACCCTTATCTCCAAGGTGATAGTATCAGGAGGTGAAGCCTGTGGGAGGCAATTAGGTCATGAGGGTGGAGCCTTCACAAATGGGATTAGTGCCCTTGTAAGAAGAGGCTTAAGAGAGATAATCTTTCCCTCTTCCCTCCAAGGAAATAGCAGGAAGGTGGCTGTCTGTAAACCAGGAAGAGAGCCCTCACCAAGAACTTCCCTATGGACTGACAGTCTGATCTCAGACTTCTAACCCGTAGAATTGTGAAAAATAATTATTTGCTATCTAAGCCACCTGGTCTATGGTACTTTTGTTACAGCAGCCCAAACTAAGACAGTCAGCCTCAACACAGGACTGACGGTCATGAGGTTACCTGTGCTTTCTTTTGGCAACATAGATGTCATCATACAAAAGGTTGCCAGGGTGGCTGCAAGGACTGTTACGTACACTGTTGTCATCCACAGGGTATGTGATGCCCATGCCGCTAGCTAGCACCTTCTGTCTTCACAGCTACCTTCAGACCTCACAGCAAGCGCAATTCAGAATCATTAAGGCTGCAGAATGCACTCTGGGAAGGCAGGGAAGTAGGTGGTGTATTTCAGAAACATTTATATAGATACGTATCTTACAAGAGCATTCTGACTGATTTGACAGAAGGTCAGTGTGGTGGAATCACAAACTCATATTTTGAAACTCTAATCTCCAAGGTGATAGTATTAGGAGGTGGAGCCTTTGGGAGGTGATTAAGTAATGAGGGTGGAGCCTTCATGAATGAGACTGGTGGCCTTGCTAGAAGAGGCTTAAGAAAGATGATCTCGGCAGGGCACAGTGGCTCACACCTGTAATCTCAACACTTTGGGATGCCGAGGCAGGAGGGTTACAAGTTTAGGAGATAGAGACTATCCTGGCCAACAGGGTGAAACCCTGTCTCTACTAAAAATACAAAAATTAGCTGGGTGTTTTAGTGCACGCCTGTAGTCCCAGCTACCCAGAAGGCTGAGACAGGAGAACTGCTTGAACCCGGGAGGCGGAGGTTACAGTAAGCCGAGATTGCACCATTGCACTCCAGCCTGGCGACAGAGCAACATTCCATCTCAAAAAAAAGAAAAAAGAAAGATGATCTCTCCCTCTGCCATGACATAGCAGGAAGATGGCTATGTGTAAACTAGAAAGACGATTTATATGAAAATATTTTTATATAAATAAATAAAAATGTATTTATATATCTCTTTCAAAATAAACCACCTACTTTAATATGGAACTTTTAGAAGAATTAACTGGGTTAAATGGTTAAACTCCAACTACCTGTTAAATTTAGCAGTCTCAACAAGCTTGTGCAGCCAGGGTCCCAGATGGTAGTTTTCAGGCAAACACATCACACCACAAACTGAGGAGGCAAGAGGTATAGAAGCAGCAGAGCACAGCTCCCTCTAAATGGTGGTTATGCTGCGGTGCTCAGGTAGGTGGTAAGAAAGTAACAATTAACTTGTTTCCTTACCTAGTGCTGAATAGTCAATCGTTTAGACTCTGAATGGGCAGCTAAAGATTAATTTTTCCAATTGTACTAGTTATCCATTGTTGTGAAATAAATTATCCCAAAACCAAGTGGGCTGAAATAATAATAAATGTTTATTATCTCGTACAAGAACTTCTGTGGGTCAGAAACTTGAGATCAGCCTAGCTCGGTGATTCTGGATAAGGGTCTCAAATAAGTCAAGATTGCAGGGAAGGCTATAGACACCTGAAGGCTTAACTAGGGCCGCAGAATCAACTTCAAAGGTGGTTCACTCGCATGGCTGTTGGCAGGAGACTCAGTTCTTCTGCATGAGGACACTTGAGTATCCTTCCAACATGGCAGCTGGCTTTTCCTAGAGTGAGTGATCCACACCAGTAAAGCAGAAGCCTCAATATCTTTTATGGCCTAGCCTTGTAAGTCACATACTCTGATGTTTGCAATATCCTGTCAGTTACACAGGTCAATAGTATTCAGTGTCGGAGGAAGACTATAGCAAGACATGGCTACTAAGAATGGAGAATTAACCAGAGGCCACCTTCCCCAGCTTATGTTTGATTCTTTGTCCACAACCTTAAAGCAGTTGCTTAATTGTAGTTTAATGGAAGAATGAATGAACAACCAAGGTGAAACTAAGAAGTGTAGAAGCACTAAAATTTACCCAATCAGTACAAAGGGTCAATAACCAATGAAAGTCTCATAGGAATATTAACAAAGCATTCTCAGAAACTAAAAATAATTCCTTCTCCCAAATTTTCTCTTGTGTTTTTCAGTCTGTTTTGGCTGAAGTCCATCTCCTCATGATGTAAGGTAAACTATTGCTCAATGAATCTTTTCTTTAGAATCCCAGACTGAGGGAGCTTCAGAGCTTTCTGAATAATGTTTAACAGTCCTCTGGAGTTCTGTACTTTTTCAACTGCCTTCACTCTGGCTCCCAAAGCTGCTCACTTTATTGATTTTTTTGTTTGTTTGTTTGTTTCAAATCCACATTAGATAAACCCAGTTTTGAGAGTGAACAAAACTGTCTGCAAACATGACATCTACTTTTGCCACATTAAGCAACAGGGCCAGCTGGAGAGGGAGAAAAAGCGCATGTGTAAAAGATCCCTTTTAGTCAGAGCAAGGCATACTAGAAATTCAAGTCTCCAGGATCCCTGTTCCTATTGTATGTACTCTCTCTTCCCCTTTCCATCATTCTTTCCTTTTTCAAAAAAAAGGCTGAAAATGGGCTGAGTTCTGAGCCTTCTCATGAGTTCATACACAAGGACTTCTCTCCAAGACACTTTGTCATACAGTTAAATCACCACCATTTATTCCAGGCCTCTGATCTGCCAGAAAACTATTTGCTTGGTGTGTGTTCATCTCATCATTTAGTCCTGAAAAAAAATCCCTATGAAGTTACAGTAATTACTGATATGATTGGTACACAGAGGAGGAGAAAAACCTGGGGTGACCACTTGTAGACTCAAAAGCTATTAAATGGTGAAAGTGGGACAGGAAACACGGATGTTCAGATAATTATCGCCCATGCCCCTTTTCAGGAATAATACTCAGTATATTTAATAGCTGGCACTGACCAATCTGAATGGGGTATTTGTCACATGTCCCTGGTGCAAGGTCCTGATGCTTCCTCTCCCCAACCAAGGAAGGTAATATTTCTCCAGGTGAGGAATCACCCATGAATCCCAGTGGGTGTGGGGCACTTGAGAGGCTCTGGGCAGGGCTATTTACTAAACGATGTAGAATTATTTGATGTTATAACACCAGGCTACAAGCACTCCGGTGGATACTGACTGAAGAACATCTTTGCTCTTTCCCCATCATCATGCAGCCTTAAATTAATCAGTATCTCAAGACTCCACCACCCCAACATATAAGATCATAGTCCAAGGGAATGGCAACAAGGCCTGCTTTGCCCTGACCGGGAGCCCTGGGCCACCCACTGCATTCTCTATTGCCTTCTCCAAACATGTAAGATGTTCTCCAATTCCTGGAATTAAGTCCTTCAAGGTGGGGTCCCCTTTTTCTGGTGTATCCTTTTTTTTCTTTTTGGTAAAATTTTTTTTTCTTTTTGCTTTCAATTCTGGGATATGTGTGCAGAACATGCAGGTTTGTTACAGAGGTATACATGTGCCGCGGTGGTTTGCTGCACCTATCAACCTGTCATCTACGTTTTAAGCCCTGCATGCATTAGCTATTTGTCCTAATGCTCTCCCTCCCCTTGCCTCCCACCCCCTGACAGGCCCTTGTGTGTGATGTTCCCCTCCCTGTGTCCATGTGTTCTCATTATTCGACTCCTGTGTATTCTTTAATAGTATAAATGGTTGGCTGTTGGTGGACAGCATTACCTTCCCTGGGCATGGCAGTGCCACCCCTGCAGACAGCGAACAGTGCAGGACACAGCACAGACTGTGAGTGAGTTATCACCCATCGGCTGAGTCAGTACAGCTCCCAGGCTCGACTGCTCAGATCTATAAGGAGAGGCCTCAGATGTCATCTCACCCACACTAGTCAAACTCAGCAACTCTGGTGATGAAGGAGAAGATGTCTTTTTTCGTATTTCAGGAAAACCAAATAAAAGCACTGCATAACCAAAGCAGCACATTCATTTGTGTCAAGGCTGGACTTGTTAATTAAAATCCCCAGTTTCCATGCTCTAATTAAAACATCCACAGGTTTCAGCTGGTTGGTATATGAGAAAAGGAATTTTTCTTTAATAAATGTCATTTGTTTGGAGGAAAAAAAACAACAACCGTAAGAGGAGGAAATCCAGGAAGGCAAGGAAAAGAAAGTGGTAGGTGCTAAGAGAACACTGGCTTCGAAATCCGACACCAACTTCCTCAAAACCCTGGTCTAGAAATTCATAACGACCTAGTCATTCATTCACTCACCAACTCAATAATAAGACACAGGTACTTACTAACCTGCACATTGACCTTAGGCTGTTTGAAATCTGCCTGAATGCCTTCTTCCGGAAAACTCATTGAGCACCCATCAGTTGCCTTTACAGAAGAAGGAAGCAAGAAAGGAAGAGAAGTGACACTTCCAGCGGTCCATCCCCGGTGAGTGAAGACAGAGAAGACGGCATCTCCAGAGACCAAGTTCTCTAGAGAAAGAGCTGCCACGGAGCAAAAGTGCAATGCCTGGCTGAATCCATTTATAATCACAATCTAATAATACTTAGCAATGCCCTATGGGATAAGCTTAAAGAAAGTTATGAGAGTAATTACCAGAGTTCACATTAATGATAATTTAATAATCATCCTCTTTGGCATACCTCTCTTCTTGAGATGGATAAATTGGACTCTGTTAGACAAAATTCCCCTGTTTCTGCCACTTAAAAGCCATGCGACCTTGGAATAGTCTCTTCAATTCTAGGCTTAAGTTTTATCTTTTTAAAAAATTTTTTTTTCGGGATAGGGTCTTGCTCTGTCACCCACGATTGAGTGCAGTGGTGTGATCTTGACTCACAGCAGCCTTGACCTCCCAGACTCAAGCAGTCCTCCCATCTCAGCCTCCTGAGTAGCTGGGACTACAGGCATACACCACAATGCCCAGCTAATTTTTGTTTATGTTTTGTAGAGATGGGGTTTCACGACGATAGCCAGGCTGGTCTCAAACTCCCGGGCTCAAGCAATCCACCTGCCTTGGCCTCCCAAAGTGGTGGGATTACAGGCATGAGCCACTGCACCCACGCAACTTTTATTTAAGAAGGATATAATGCAGTAAAACTCTGCAATAACACTTGCTGTGATAAAGAAAACTGAGAAGTATCTTGAGACACAGGGGTGACTGGTCCTCCCAACCTCAATTCTCTTCTTGCTCATTGTCTTTGTATCTGGACAATGAAATAAGAGCTGCCTGACTAGGACATTCTTGAAATCATTGCCTCCAACCTGGAAGAATCAGCCAGACAAAGGGCCCAGAATTATCCCCATTGATATTTAAGCTGAAGTGTGTAGTTGCTGCTACTGGCACCAGGCCACTCTGGGACCAGGACGGATTTGCATCAGGAAGCCTAACCCTTGGGATTCCTGGCCAGCTAGGTAGGGTGGCTTGCCAGGTCATTTGAGTAATTATCTGATTAAATTTATTGGACACCACTTATTTCATAACGTTGTGGTGAAGATTAAAGAAGATAGTGCATATAAAGTCTTTAGCACACAGCAGGGCTCCATAAACGCTAAACCACTATCATGGGAAAACCCAAGACAAATGTTTATCTCATAGAATTTTATCAAGATTTGAAAGTGAGTTTAAAAATCTGTGGAACTTGTTAGCTTAATCATATTAAAATGATATTCTTGGTTGGGTGTGGTGACTCATGCCTGTAATCTCAGCATTTTGGGAAGCCAAGGCAGGGGGATAACCTGAGGCCAGGAGTTCGAGACTAGACTGGCCAACAGGGCAAAACCCCTTTTCTACTAAAAATTAAAAAAATTAGCCAGGCATGGTGGCATGTGCTCATAATCCCAGCTACTCAGGAGGCTGAGGCAGGAGAATCGCTTTAACCCAGGAGGCAGAGACGGCAGTGAGCTGAGATCGCACTCTGTACTCCAGCCTGGGGGACAGAGTGAGACTCCATCCACACAAAAAAAAAAAGAAAGAAAGAAAGAAAAGAAAGAAAGAGTAAAACTCTCATTTTAACCTGATAGTCTTTAACACTTGCAGACAAAATACTAAAGAACATTTACCAAAATTTCAAGTCACTCAACTACTTAAAGGTATATTTTCAGTATGTGTCCAGGTGAATCACTCAATAGCAGACATGGTACAAGAGATATTTCTTTTAGGGATTGAGACAACCGATTGGTAAAACTTGGTCTTTATTTGTTTTAAATAATCAAGGTCAGAATTTATGTTCACTTCCTTGAGTGGATTCTATGTCTTCTCTTTCCTCATCCTCCTCCTTCTTTTTTAAAGAAAAATGCTAATTATCTTTAGAAATATCATGGCAGTCCACTTCCCTGTGGAGGGACCAGAAGCAAGTCACAATTGGTTATTCATTTTCATTTGGGCCACCACTCTGCCTACATTCCTACTCGAAAATGTGAATTAATTTCTTTCTTACCTTCCACCTTCCCTCCCTCCTTCCTTTCTTTTTCTTTCGAGAATTTCCATTCTCTTTCTGTTTCCTTCCCTCCTTCCTTCCTTCCCTCTCTCCTTCCTTCTTCTTTCCTTCTTTCATCAAAACATGTCTAAATGCTGGTAAGGAACTGGACCTATATATTTTTTAACTCTGCAAAAATGGCTTTCTTAACTTATTAATATCACACTCTATTTTTGTATCTACATAAATATAAGGCATGTATGACTGATAGAAGAATGTTTTAATATTTTTAGTAAACTATTTTAAATTATTATATCACCTTGTCTTTCTATAATGAGTTTGGGTCTTTATATGTATATTTATATACAAACATACGCATATAGACATATATAAAATATAATAAATTTTTAGATTTATGTTCCAGGACAGACATGTGTTAGTATACACCTATGTTACTTTTCTTGGTTGAAAACTCTTTGCTTTTGACTCCCAGGAAACCCAGCTATATTTAATGCTAGATGTCAGAAATAATTCATAAAGGTTCCCAGTTTATTTATCTCATATTTTATTCTAATTAATTTCAGCTATGTTGTTCAAAACATAAAATAAATATATCTGTCTTTTACATGTACTGTACTATTCCCTTCTGAGTCCAATTCATTTTGGAAGTAGGTCTGGTTTCAACTGTTTCAAACAGCACTCTTCTCTTTTCTCTGCAACCTTGTTCCTGTGAAAACCAAACTGGAGATTTCTCAAAGATCTAAAAACAAAATTAACATTTGACCTCGCGATCTTATTGTGGATATACATTCAAAGGAAAATAAATCATTCTACCAAAAAGACACCTGCCCTTACACGTTCTTCGCAGCAGTATCCACAACAGCAAAGAAAAGATGCGGAATGAACCTAAGTGCCCATCGACGGCGGACCTGTTAAAGAAAATGTGGTACATATGCACCAGGAAATACTACACAGCCATAAACAAGAAGAAAATAATGTTCTCTGCAGCAACATGGATACAGCTGGAGGCCATTATCCTAAGGGAATACATGCAGAAACAGAAAATCAAATATCGCATGTTCTCACTTGCAAGTGGGAGCTCAACGCTGGGTAAACATGGGCATGAAGATGGGAACAATAGACTCTGGGGGCTTCAAAGACGGGGAAGAAAGAGGGAGGGAGGGAGAAAAGGATTGAAAAGCTACCTATTGGGTACTATGTTCACTATTTGGGTGATGAGTGCAATTGAAGCCCAGATTTCAGCATCTTGTAAGATGTATCCATGTAACAAAACTACGCATATACCCTCCGAAACTAAAATAAAAAGTAAAATAAGGCCAGGCACTGTGGTTCACGCCTATAATCCCCACACTTAGGGATTACACTTTTAGGAGGCTGAGGGGAGCAGATCACCTGAAGTCAGGAGTTCAAGACCCCCCTGGTCAACATGGTGAAACGTCATCTCTACTAAAAATACAAAAGTTAGCCAGGCGTGGTGGTGGGCACCTGTAATCCCAGCTACTCAAGGGGCTGAGGTGGGAGAATCGCTTGAACCTGGGAGGCGGAGGTAGCATTGAGCCAAGATGGTGCCGCTACACTGCAGTCTAGGTGACAGAGCGAGACTCGGTCTCAAAACAAAGTAAAATAAATATGAAAACAATGAAACAGCCCTGTTCCTTCTGTACTTTTGCTAACCCAACTCGTACTTCCTGATGCTAACGGGAATCTTTTCAGGTTCACAACTAGGAGTCCTGGTCCCATTTCTTACAGACTGTAGGAGCGGCAAAACAGCTAGGAAATTCTGTGCCTCTCATTTCTGTCCTGCAGAGGAACTGAGCTCTGAATGGAGGTCAGCTACCAGCTGACCTGGGCGGGGGATTTTCTTCCTCTTTTTGAACACGGCAGCAGCTGAACTCTACGAACACTTGTACTTTCACAGACGTGTTGCTCACTTGTTTCTTTTCGTTTCTCTTCTTCCTTCTTTGTTTTTAAGATGTGAAAAAGACTTTCAGAAATGCCTTCCATATGCTGTCTTATGTTTTTTCTCCTATTTTTCCCTGATAGAGTCTATTTACCACGGAACGACGGGATGGGATGGTTGTGGGGAGCTCACAGTCACCCTGCCAAAAAGCGTCTGACTTGTAAACAGTGCAAGACTTTTAAAAGTCTACTCTCTGGCCTTCTATTTTGAGGACCCTCAAAGTGAAGAAAGTCAAACTTGGTATTAAATAACCACCCAGGATGTGGTTGTCAGCTTGAGGTGTTAAGAGGAACAGTTTATAAAAAGCCTGGTTAAATATAGGAAGTACAGTTGCATTTCAGGTAACTCGAGATTTGAACATCCAATACGGCTTTAACGGAGGCAATCTATTTGGCCCATTTTCACAGATATATAATATATGACATCTATTTTAAGGTCTCTAATTTTTCCTCCTTAAGTAGACCAGAAAACACCTCCTCCGGCCTAACTCATGCTCCATCATCATCCAAAAGTGTATCCTCCACCTTTACTTTCCCCACTGCAATAAATACATCCTTCCACCTGTGTATAGACCCCTCGTGTAAAACGACCACGGTAACAACAACAAAGCATGACATGCTTCAAGATGATTTAATACTGTGTCACCAGAACCCAAACCCTGAGTCTGAGCAGTTTGGGTCTCTTTCTCTCTTTTAAACTCTTATTATTAAAATGGTAATTTTAATGCAAAAGGCTATATTGAATTTTTAAACATTGTACTGTCTTGAATTTCAGCTTTCTTAAAAGTCCACTTCTTTCCCCTTTCCTCTCTGTAGGGCAGAGGACTGAAATTCTCTCTCGCTCTGTTTCCTCATTTGTAAGATGCGGGTTCTACCTATGTTGTAGGTGGCTAAACGGTAGTCTGCGTGTGATGTATGGCACACAGGTCAACCCGAGGAAGCGCATGTTGCATCTGCATCCCCATGCAGGCAGCCCCTGGTGGCAGAGGGGTACGTATGCCACCATAGCCACAGTCCACCCACCCCCAAGGACTAGCACACATCCAGGCCCATGTGACCAGCGATTGATAATTTTAGAATATACTTGGCTAATTTCTCTAATCCCACTGCTACAAATAAACCTTGCAGTCGTTGGTTTTGTTCAGGTTCGAATTTCACCGCGGCCCTACGGGCATAAAGATGAGTTATTTGATTGCAAGGAGAAATAAGAGACCATGTGTCAGGCTGCTTTGCAAATCAATTCGCCTCCCCCCACCCAAGATGCTCCTTCCTACTTAAGATATACGGCTTTACAAGGATTTGGGCAGCATCTGTGTTTGCCGTGTCAGAGGGCAAGATGCATGCAGATGTAATATCACCGAGCAGTGTAATCTGAGTGTGCATGAAAAATAACTGCAGAGGGAACGAGGGAACCCTTTGCCACGGGCCCTGACAGCACCTCAAATAAGCACTTTACCTAATCTCCCTTGTTGATTCCTATCTGCGCCCAGTGACTTCATGCAGCTGCCATCTGCTAACCAGTTAGGGCATGCTGATCGCGGACGTACTGTAATCAGAGCCGAGGTCTCCCATGGTAAAGCAGGCTTGCTGCCAAGATGGGGCAAGACCCTGATGAGAATGGCAGAATGGAGCCGAAAGGTGAACTTCACAGCCAGCATGGCTGAGTTAAGCTTCTATTTTATTTAACTCTGTATCCCCGGGGCTTGGCATGAAGAAATGCCCAGTAAATGCTGCAGATAGAAATGACTGAAAAACTTTCCAGAAAGAGTTAAGTACTTCCACCACTGGGCAACAGTAATCATTTGCATATAGTCTTCTGAGCTACTTTATATTAGGTTAAAATAAATGTTTGCGATGAGCTATTTGTGGTAGACAAGGTTCATTCATTCATTCATTCATTCATTCATCAAATAGGTATTGAGTGGACACTCTGCTTTACCTTTGGTACCTGTTCACCTTTGTAGCTCAGGAATTCAGCATTTGCACAGGGTGTACAGGATAAATGCTAGATACAGGAGTGCAGAGTCAGGTGTGGGAGAGAAACAGCAGAGTCTGTGAAAAAATTGACAGGCCTGGGACACCTCTGCAAATCCCAGGCGCTCTGGCTAAGCTCAATACTCTTCGGCACAGATGGACTTGGAGTTTCTTAGGCAACTACACAACAGGACCACCATGAAGCACTGTTATTTCGGCTGCAGGATACTGAGTCTCAGAAAAACTCAGGAGTTCAAGAGCAAGCCCCTCCTCTGACAAGTAGAAAAACTGAGGCAGAGAGAAGGACTTTATCCTTGATCAAACAGCAGCTTGGAGACAGAGCTAGGACTAAACTCTGGTATACTGAGCAATCAGTGCTCTGCCAGGGTACAGTATCTTTCTTTCCCATGGCTGGACAAGCTCATGGGCTTACACTCTAGGGAAAAAGAGGCAGACAGTAATCAAGGAAACAAGTGCATACCTACTTAGAGAGTGGTAAGTGCTCAAAAGAAAAGAAACAGGGCTGGGCATGTGGCTCACGCCTATAATCCCAGCACTTTGGGAGGCCGAGGTGGGTGGATCATGAGGTCAAGAGATCGAGACCATCCTGGTCAACATGGTGAAATCCCATCTCTACCAAAATTACAAAAATTAGCTGGGCATGGTGGCACAAGCCTGTAGTCCCAGCTACCGTGGAGGCTGAGGCAGGAGAATTGCTTGAACTCAGGAAGCGGAGGCTGTGGTGAGCCGAGATCATGCCATCACACTACAGCCTAGGTAACAAGAGCAAAACTCCGTCTCAAAGAAAAGAAAAGAAACGGTGGGGAGAGGCAGAGTATGAATCTAACTCCACCATTTGCTAGCTGGGTAACTCAACTTGCCAAGGCTCTCTTAGCCTCAGTTTCCTCATCTGAACGGCAGGAAGGCCAATTGTAATGCCCACCTCTTAGGGTTGCTGGGAGATGCTAAGAACACTGGCAAGTAATAAGCACTTCATGAACGACAGCTACTTTTACTTTATTATCGTTACTTGGGCAGGGTGGTCACGGCAGGCCTCTGAGAAAGTGCTATTTGTGTCAGAAGGAGAAGAAATTAGCCAGTTGTGGTGGCGGACACCTGTAGTCCCCACTACTCAGGAGGCTGAAGCAGAATGGCTTGAACCCAAGAGGCAGAAGTTACAATAGTCCAAGATCGTCCCATTGTACTCCAGCCTTGATGACAAGATCAAAACTTCATCTCAAAAAACTAAAATTAAAATTAAAAAAAAAAAGGATAAGAAAGTGCCAGCCACCACTCTTCCCAGGCAAAAGAAACAACATGTGCAAAGGCCCTGAGGCAGGAAAAGAAAAAAGACTAGAGTAGTTGGAGGACATTGAGAGGACACTGGCCAAGACTACTTGTCGTAGGAAATAAACTCTGGGAAGCAGGCAGGAGGTTTAGGTCTTCAGAACATATACACCCTGGAAAAGAGTGTGGATTTTTACTCTAAATGGAATAGGAAGCCACTTGGGTTGGCGGGTTGGTGAGGGGGAATTCATTCATCAGCTACTGCAATAATACTGCTGCATAACAAAGAACCTCAAGACTTCTATCCTTCACAAGATCAAATATTTACTTTCTCACTCACTAGTCTATGGATTGGTTGAGGTTGGTCTGATATTGATTGGGTTTGCTGAACAATTCTCCAAGCTGTAAGTCAGATTCAGGTCTGTTTCATGTACCTCATTCTGGAGACCAAGGTGAAGAAGAGGCAATGGCCATGGGTGAAACGCAAGAGTACAAACCCAATCCTGCAAGCACATCTGAAGACTCTGCACACATCATGTTGACTAATATCCCATGAGCAAAAAAAAAAATACATGGCCAAGAGCCAAAAATCCAGGAGCACTAAGTTCATTGCACCTCTCATGAGGTCATGGCAAAGGTGCTGATATCTAGTATTACTACAATGGATGTTGGTAGGGCTAAAGTCCTGGGGTGTAGTGGCACGATCATGGCTCAATGCAGCCTTAAACTTCTGGGCCCAGGTGATCCTCCTGCCTCAGCCTCCCAAGTAACTCAGACTATAGGCATGCACCATTATGCCTAGTTAATTTAAAAATTTTTTGTACAGTCAATGTCTTGCTATATTGCCAAGGCTGGTCTTGAACTCCTGGCCTCAAACAATCCTCCTATCTTGGCCTCCCAATGCACTGGGATTACAGGTATAAGCCACCATGACCAGTCCAGCCGTACTTTAGACCCATCTTAGGTCAGCTTTATGCTGATTTCTGCTTTGACAAGTACCCGAATCACCCACGGGTCATCATATCAAAAAGATGCCCTTGGACAAATCACATACTGGTTTGCACCATCTTAACTCTGGCTTTCCTGAGTATTCTGGCTTTCTCAGAGTAGGCCTCCTCTACCTCTTCTTGTGGATGGAGACAGATTGCGAGCTTTCCCAGTAGCCTTCTGAGACTTGGTACAAGGTTCTGGTTCATAGCAGCTCGAGTCAGGGCTGGAAGGAGCAGTGGGAGTGTTTCCCTTGGCAGGTTTCTGGCGTGCACGTGTTCCTGGTATTAAAATACAATGTGCTTTTTCCAAACTAGATGATCTACACCACCCATTATATTTTATCTGTAAACTAGCCCCCTACCCACCCACCCTCAACTCTGGTCTTCAAACTATGTGAGCAGGAAAAAAAATAAAGAGGAGGAAGAGGGAGGAGGAGAAGGAGGAGGAAAAGAAGAAGAATCTATGAGGGGGTGTGGCAGTGAGGGGGTGGATGTCTATGAAAATTTATGTGCTGAAAAACAGCTGTAAAATGTTTAATGTTTCAATGAACGTTTTATGTTTACAATAAAAAATCCTCCAGCCAAGAAGGGCTCTAAAATGTTACATTTCCAAACAGATCCAAAGAAAAGAGGCAAAAAAAAAAAAAAAAAAAAAAAAAAGATTCCCACAAACCCCTCTGTATGGAGTGACCCTGAAATGCTAACCATTAAAATAGGGTCCTTCCACATTGTGCATTGACCTAGGTCAATGGTGAGGGAGAAGGGAATAACAGCCATGACACAGGAAGAGGCCGGCAACAAGAATGAAAAATATGCTCATTTTTTTCAAAGCTAAGTACCCATGGCAGAAAGCTTTGGAAACTCAGGCTTTTGAAGGGAGAGGTGGAGGGAGGCGGGGAAGACGCCCAGCTCAGCCAAAAGCTGGCTAAAAGATTCGACTGCAATCAGTCAGTCCACCAACAGGAAGAACCAATCAAGTGGCTTAATATTGAGTTCTTCGAGGAAAGATCCTGGCTAAAGGGACTCTGGCTTTGACAGAGGGAAGCGCGTTCAAATTCAAACTCCATTCTAAACTGGTGCTGGCTCCTACAGTCACTTTTTGAAACCCTTGGGATCTTCATTTTTTTCATCAATAAAACGCAAGAGGCAGGCATCGCTGGCCCACTCTGAATAAATGGTACGTGCTGGGGAACAGGGACTGGGGAAGCCACGAGTCTGGATGAAATCAGATTAGGGAAGCCTGAATCAGGCAGGGACTTGACGTAGCGGGAAACAGAGAATGCTGAAGCCTTGAGGAAACTTAGAGTTTTGCTCTTCTTTCCTTAACCGATGAGTTTAGTGAAATCGCCATGTGGGTTTTCAGGCCAAGAAGTCAACATTACTTTTTATCTCCTTTATAATTAATATTTTCCACATTGTTTTCAGGTAGTAGAAATGCAATGTGAGCCAGTAACAGAAATACACAGTGACCCATGCCTGTAATCCCAGCACTTTGGGAGGCCAAGGCAGGTGGATCACGTAAGGTTAGGAGTTCAAGACCAGCCTGGGCAACATGGTGAAACTCCCTGTCAACTAAAAATACAAAAATTAGCCTGGCGTGGTGGCAGGTGCCTGTAATCCCAGCTACTCTGGAAGCTGAGGCAGGAGAATCGCTTTAACTGGAGAATGCAGAGGTTGCAGTGAGCCGAGATCGCGCCATTGCACTCCAGCCTGGGTAACGAGCGAAACTCCGCCTCAAAAAAAAAAAAAAAAAAAAATGCAGTGTGGACCATGGGCCCTTTCTAATCTGGCCCCTTCTGACCTTTTCTACATATAATGCTCATGCAGTTACTCTAAATAAGCAAACAAATACAAATCAAATGTCATGTGTGCCCTCTGAGACACACCTTGCAGTTTTCAGCCTAAATGTTTTTAAAGTCCTGTGCCTTCAGCTTACGATATCCTTCCTAAGCCCTGTCTTTTCAAACTCTTACTCAGCCCTCAAAACTGAGTTCGTTACCACCTTCATGGAGCTTCTGATCTGTGTTGAATGCCCCTCTACAGTGTTCTGACAGCACCCGCTGCTGTGGTGTACCCCAAACTCTTCATACCACATTCTAGACATTCCTTATGTTACCAGCGGAGGGTGTCCAGGTTCTTGGCATTTTGAATAAAGAATTGGACAAAACGCACAAACAAAGCAAAAGAATGAAGCAACAAAAGCAGAGATTTACCAAAAATGAAAACACATCCATATGGCAGGAGCGGCCTGAGCATAGAGGCTGAAGAGCCTGGTTACAGAGTTTTCTGAGGTTTAAATACCCTCTAGAGGTTTCCCATTGGCCACTTGGTGTACACCTCATGCAAATGAAGTAGTGGCCTGCAATCAGTCGGATTGGTTGTGGAAAGCAACCAATCACAGTCTGAAGTGAAGTTACCAAGTTACTCTTGTATGCAAATGCCTGATTGGCTATGGAAGGCAACCAATCAGAGGCTGAAGCGAAGTTACAAAGTTACACTCCTATGCAAATGTCTGGTTGTGAAAAGCAACCAATCAAGGGTACTTTCAATTTTCCATCTGCCACACAGGAAAGTGGGGAGGGGTTGCAGAGGAAGGAGCCTCTGGTCCTTTTGTTACTTAGGTGTGGAAAGCTGGGGTTTTCCTTTTGATTTAGTTCTAGGAAGTCAGCATGAATCAGTCTTAGGTTCCCTGCCTCCAGACCCTATTCTCCTTCCTTACTTTTCTTTTCTTTCTCTTTTTTTTTTTTTTTTGAGATGGATTCTTGTTCTGTCCCCAGGCTCACGATCTCAGCTCATTGCACTGCCTGCCTCCCAGGTTCAATTAGCTGTGATTACAGGCATCTGCCACCACGCCCAACTAATTTTTTCATTTTTAGTAGAGATGGGTTTCACCATGTTGGCCAGGATGGTCTCGATCTCCTGACCTTGTCATCCATCCACATCGGCCTCCCAAAGTTCTGGGATTACAGATGTGAGCCACCGCACCTGGCTCTCGCTTACTTTTCTAATTTCTTCTCTAAATGATGCTGCTTGAGGGTAGACACTGAGTCTGCATAACCCCAGGGCATAGTACAGAATATAGTATGAAGCAGATCCCTGGGAAGATTTTGTCTGGGAATCAATGAGTGAAGAAACAAGTGGCAGAAAACACCATCTTCTTTCTGTGATGGCAAATGAGGGAATATTGGCCTCTGAGGGGCACACGGGACCACTGTGGTTCTTCTCATCTCCTCACCGTCACCTCGCACCCAGAGAGATGAGATGGCTTTTTCTCTCCTGTGCAGAAAGAGTGGCCCCCTCTGCCAGCCTGAACCTTGCCCTGGGAACTGGTATCAGTCAGGGAGTGACTTGTCTGCCTTTCAACAGAAAGGCACACGGAGAAAGACACTCAAGTGTCTCCTCTAAGGAGAGCGACGGATGTTTCCTTCGGGGGCTGATAGGGCTCACTTCCTGTTCATGAGCCCGGCAGATACCTACCTCCAGGCTGGAGTAAGGGTTTGAACTGTATGTGGGGAGCGGGTGCCATGTTTGGGAGACATTAACGAGGCCCCTTTTACTCTTCCACAAGCCAGGGCCTTCTCCTTCCTTTTTTTGGGATGCCCAGGAAGCGGCCATTTTCTTGACTTTACCCTATGCCAGGAAGCCCCCAGTTCCTACCATGAGAGTCACAATGGCTGTTCACTGGACAATTTCAAGTGAATCCCCACAAAGATTTGCAGGAACATCAGATACAAAAGAGTTGATGGATGGAAACTCACACGATAAACCAAAGTGAAAACAAAACTGTGTTGCCCAACCCCATGTGAACCGAAACCTCAGGGCAGAATGCTCTGACTCCGCAGACATAAACAGCTTAACCTCCGAGTGAGTCACCAGTGCGGCCAGGGCAATGCTGCAAAGAGCTTTCCCGTGGTGTGCTGGGGACTGCTGTGCATTCTTTTCCCTAGAAACCGATTGTCATTTAAGTCAAAGGAAAGAACATTTATAGAGTGCCTACTGCATACCAGAGGCTCTGGTCTGTGCTGCAGATAAACATTTCCAATCCATTTCCATAGTAAGCAGCATAGGTGCTATTATTTCTATCTGCACATGAAGACACAGAAGCCAGGGCATTTAAACACCTAACCTGAACCCAAGCTACAAGTGGGGCTTTGTCCTCCTGCCATGCTTCACCAGAGGGGACCCTGAAGCCCTGACATGTCACAGGAGTCCAAGTTTTCCCTGTCCTGCGTGGTCTCCAAATTGCCTTGATCACGGACCATTATCAGTAAAAATAAGTTTTGAGCACGCTCACCCCTAGTGTTTGTACATTGATTTATTGACAAAGGATGTACAATCTACTATATGTAATATTACAAAATATACCAAGAAATAGACATTAAATGGTTTGAAATAAAAGATAAAAGTAAATAGGGGCTACTATCTTTTCTTTCCTTATCCTAGTGCTGGGGTCATAGGGTTGCCAGGTTAAAATTATATATAGAAATTGTCAGGGGTGGGAAGAAAGGATGGGAGGGAGGGAGGGAGACAGATAGAAAGAATGTCCAGTGAAATTTGGAATATTGTTTTGCTAAAAAATATCCATTATTTACCTAAAATTCAAATTTACCTGAGCATATTTCTCTCACTCTCTCTCTTTCTCTCTGTGTCTCTCTCTTTTTCCTTCCCTCCCTCCCTCCCTTCCTCCCTTCCTCCCTTTCTTCGAGTCTCACTCTGCCACCCAGGCCAAAGTGCAGTGGCACAGTCTCAGCTCACTGCAACCACCACCTCCCAGGTTCAAGCGACTCTCCTGCCTCAGCCTTCTTAGTAGCTGGGACTACAGGCGCCCGCCACTACCCCTGGCTAATTTTTGTATTTTTAGTACAGATAGGGTTTTATCATGTTGGACAGGCTGGTCTTGAACTCCCAACCTCAAGTGATCTACCTGCCTCAGCCTCCCAAAGTGCTGGGATTACAGGCATGAGCCATGGTATTCAGCAAGATTTTTTGTTTGTTTTTGAGACGGAGTCTTGCTCTGTCACCCAGGCTAGAGTACAGTGGCGATCTCGGCTCACTTCAACCTCTACCTCCACTGTTCAAATCATTCTCCTGCCTCAGCCTCCTGAGTAGCTGGAATTACAGGCATGCGCCACCACGCCCGGCTGATTTTTGTATTTTTAGTAGAGATGGGGTCTCACCAGGTTGGCCAGGCTGATCTCCAACTCCTGACCTCAAGTAATCTGCCCACCTTGGCCTCCCAAAATGCTGGGATTACAGGCATGAGCCACCGCGCCCAACCAGCATCCTGCATTCTTATTGGCTCAACATGGCAATGCTAAGGAGTCAGTAAATGCTTTCTGTTTCAGGATTACAATAAACATTCTAAGCTTTGTGGGATAGATGGTCTCTGTCGCAACTACTCACTCTCCCACTGCAGTGTCAAGCAGCACTAGGCAGTTCCTAAACAAATGGGCATGACTGTGTTTCGGTAAAACTTTATCTACAAAAACAAGCGGCCAACTGGACAGAGACTGTTTTTTCCTGGCCACTGTCTTAATGGATCATCAAGGTGCATCCCACTCAGGAGAACCATGGCCTGTGAGAGAAGGGCTTGTATTCACACAGTTCTCCAGCAATGTGACACAGTGAAAAAATAAACTCTTATTATTTCTATGGGGGCTGCAGGTGGGGGCTGGTGAGTACACAAAGGATGATAACAGCACCTTCTTTTATTACAGGAATTATACAAGGAGCAAAGCATCTCTAAGACACACACGTTCGTGCACATACACACACAAACTGCTGCAACCAAGATACCCACAGGGTGGACCTGCATTCGGTGTGTCAAATTAAATGCTTCCCTTGCCCCAATTACTAGAGCTTCAATCGGCCAACTGGCAGCCATAACAACACATTAACCTTTTTGCCAAATCAATTTCACCAAGTCCCCTTTCAGCACTAAGAGAAATTAAACGGCGCCCCTACGCCTGGAGGATGAGTGCTCTCTGCACGCCACACACTGTGGAATCCCGCTCTGCACCTGGAACTCTGAATTCATCCCGCTCTGCACCTGGAACTCTGAATTCTGGCTCCCAAACTGGGGCCTTCTCATGGTCCAGAGGGCAACAGAAATCGGTTTTGTAAGGCTGTCTTCCCTCTCTCCTGCAGTCAGCTGGGGGTTCAAAGGTCCAAGCCGAAGAACACTGCCAACCCTATTAGCAGAGCCATCTTCACAAATCACGTCGGCATTTGCTCTGCTTCAGGAGAAGCTGCTTGACTTAACTCTCAGCAGCCCCTTTGATGGGTAATTTCACTCAGAAGCACAGAGGACAGTGTAGTGAGCCAACTGAGTCGCATCAGCGTTGTAAGCACGCCAGAAAACTCCAGCCCTTCCTGAGTCCCATTTCTTCAAATTTAGGCTGATAGTGCTGGGGCTTGCTCTCTAGTTTTCAGGGGATGCAATTATTTTCAAACTCAGCAGCAAGAGATGGCATGGGGGTGAATGCAGGAATGGGACCAAAGTAGGGCAGGTGACAAAGGTGGCCACGGTGGGGTCAATTAGGTGGTAAAACGTGGTGACCGGGGAAAGCGCACCTCCAGGCTTCACTCCTGAGACAATGTCTCCATTGCTGAGATAATCTGGAGACAGTAAGTTTATTGTGTGCAACAATAATAAATGCACAATCCTCTATTTTAGTCTGACCCAAATTATTCCAAAACTTATTTCCATAATTAGGAATTTTTTTTTTTTTTTGAGACAGAGTCTCACCCTGTTGCCCAGGCAGGAGTGCAATGGTGCGATCCCGGCTCACTGCAACCTCCATCTCCCAGGCTCAAGTGATTCTCCTGCCTCAGCCTCATTACAGGCATGTGCCATGATGCCCAGCTAATTTTTATATTTTTAGTAGAGACGGGGTTGCTCCATGTTGGCCAAGCTGGTCTTGAACTCCTGACCTCAGTGATCCACCAGCCTGCACCTCCTAAAGTGCTGAGATTAAAGGCGTGAGCCACTGTGCCTGGCCAAGGAGTTTCTTTATTTTTAGATGGAGTCTCGTTCTGTCACTAGGCTGGAGTACAGTGGTGCGATCTCGGCTCACTGCAACCACCACCTCCCAGGTTCAAGTGATTGTTCTGCCTCAGCCTCCTGAGTAGCTGGGACCACAGGCACGCACCACTACACCCAGCTAATTTTTGTATTTTAGGTAGAGATGGGGTTTCACCATGTTAGCCAGGATGGTCTCAATCTCTTGTCCTCGTGATTCACCCACCTCAGCCTCCCAAAGTGCTGAGATTACAGGCGTAAGCCACTGCACCCAGCCAGAATTTCTTTAAACCCAGCCCAGCCCTCTTCTCACCAGCCTATTGTCCCCCAACCCTTTCTACAATCCTTTCTTAGAGCTTGGAGGAAGCAAAGATGGGGAGTTTGCCTTCTGAAAGCACGTGACATCCAATCACTGTTAAGTGTCTCAAAAACTGTTAGCTAAACATGATCCTAATACCCTCTGCAGCAAGTGTTGGGAAGGTCTTGGCACCAAAACCCAAGATCACCATCTTGCTTTGACCAAGCTGAGCAAATATCCTTCCATGAACGACCAAGAGCATGGCCTTGAGGCTCACACTTTCATCCGCAAACACAATTTCTGCCAGGTACTTAAGAATCCAGAGGAAAAATCATAGGCCTGGCTCTGGGGAGGTCACAGTGTGACTCAGAAGTCGCTCAGAGGTTCCCATCGGCCTGCTGCAAGCTCCCTGTGACTTTCAGCCATGGGACACAGTGCGGAACCCTGTACTTTATTCAGGTGACAGATAAAGTATATCCAACCAGGAAACCATGGCTTCCAGTTGTTGAATTCTATCCCATCACCTATATCTTCCTAGGACCAGGACTACATTGGCAGCATAAAAAGTGGCATTTAGGGGGCCCCAGCAACAAGGGCAGAGAATCAGCACTACTCTAATGGGTACAAAAATAGGAAGAATGGGGCATGGCTTAAGGGACAATCTCTATCCACCTCCTACCTCTTAATATTAGGGCTAGGACAGTGTGGCTTTGCAGTCATGGCACGGCTCTAGGGTTGCACAGCCCTGGTCTACCCAGCTGCAGCCTCAGTTCACATTCACGTCTCTGTATATCACGCCCCTGACCCACCCCCTGCACATCCCAGCCAGGAGAAACAAATGTGATCAAGGAAGCAAGGATGCTTTAAGAAGCATAATAAAAATATAAACGGCTGTTCAGGGGCTAGACCATCCAGCAGTTGTTTTGAGCAAACACGCGCTCATCTAACAAAAGTGAGAAAAATACAGATATATTTGTATTTTAATATGCCAATAGTCCCAAAGCAGTGGAAGTCTCATTATTTCAAAATTCTCTTTTCATATCGTGACACTTCATTGGCCAACTGAATCCAGATTTTCATTTGTAAAACCCAGAGTCATACACAGGGGAGAATCTTCAAATGGCACCATTACACATCAATACTGATTTTATGTCTAATTATTACCATACTGAAAAAGCAATCATCATGATGACTCAGTTCCACCCAGAGACAAGAGTACACCTTATATATAATCTTAGAAAGGGGAAAAATGATCTACTCAACTCCAGCAGCTCCTGAAATCTTACAATGACTGCAGTCTCCTCTGAAAGACAACCTTCTGAACTTTTATGAGCCAGACAAACACAAGGGCTTGAAAAACATCACTTTTACCTAATAGAACTGTTTTTCAGGAAGACATGATTAGAACCTCTAAGTTTCTGGCAGTTGGCAGCCGCCACTTAGGAGCCCACCTTGAGTTGCTTAAGGCCACAGAAGCCACCTGGGCTCTGCCAGCGAAGCCCTGTTATTTTAGAACTCACAGAATCATGTTGGTGCCTTTCTCTTGAAATGGGGGAAATGGATTAAAACAATAAATATTGATAAAGGGACATGACTGACTGAACTCATGACCTTTGGAAGAAACAGGTGAGGAAACAGAGTGGCCCAGGGACAAACCAAGCAGGACGCACTCCAGTGTTGACAGACTTCTTTTCTGCAAACGTGCCGTACAAGTTTCTGCCAGAAGGAAATCAGGAGGGGAAGGAAAAAATGGGACTCAGCAAAAAAGCAGCAGGACATCATTTATGATGCCTAGATTTATTTTTTCTTTCTTTCTTTTTTTTTTTTTGAGACGGAGTTTCACTCTTGTTACCCAGACTGGAGTGCAATGGCACAATCTCGGCTCACCGCAACCTCTGCCTCCTGGGTTCAGGCAATTCTCCTGCCTCAGCCTCCTGAGTAGCTGGGACTACAGGCGTGCACCACCATGCCCAGCTAACTTTTTGTATTTTTAGTAGAGATGGGGTTTCACCACGTTGACCAGGATGGTCTCGATCTCTTGACCTCGTGATCCACCCGCCTCGGCCTCCCAAAGTGCTGGGATTACAGGCGTGAGCCACCGCGCCCAGCCTATTTTTTCTCTTTTTGAGATGGAGTCTCACTCTGTCACCAGGCTGGAGTGCAGTGGCATGATCTTGTCTCACTGCAACCTCCACCTCCTGGGTTCAAACGATTATCCTGCCTTAGAACTCCCAGTAGCTGGGACTACAGGCAGGCGCCACCACACCTAGTTAATTTTTATATTTTTAGTAGAGACGGGGTTTCACCATGTTGCCCAGGATGGTCTTGATCTCTTGAGGTCATGATCCACCCGCCTTGGCCTCCCAAAGTGTTGGGATTACAGGTGTGAGCCATGGCCCCCGGCCCCCTTTTTCTCTTTTAATATGACCCTATAAACTGGGAACTAAGCTGTGAGGATGACAAGGCATACCAATGATATAATGGACTTCAGGGATTCTGGGAGAAGGGTGGGATGGAGGTGAGTAACAAAGGACTACACATTGGGTACAGTGTATACTGCTGCTCAAGTGACGGATACACCAAAATCTCAGAAATCATCACTAAAGAACTTAGTCATGTAACCAAACACCACCTGTTCCCCCAAAACCATATACATATATATATAAGGCCAGGTGTGGTGGCTCATGCCTATAATCCCAGCACTTTGGGAGGCTGAGGTGGATCATCTGAGGTCAGAAGTTTGAGACCAGCCCGATCAACATGGTGAAAACCCCATTTCTACCATAAAAAAAAAAAAAAAAAAAATTAGATGGGTGTGGTGGCTGGCACTTGTAATCCCAGCTACTCGGGAGGCTGAGGCAGGAAAATCGCTTGAATATGGAAGGCGGAGTTTGTAGTGAGTGAGTTGGCCTTCAGGCAGCAACATTCTTGGCTTGCACTCGAGCCCAGGTAACAGTGAGACTCCATCAGGAGAGGGGAGAGGAGGAGAGAGTGATGATGGTCTTCCCACCTATGCTAGATTGAGCTTCCTCACAGTATGGTGACTAAATTCCAAGGGCAAATATCCCAGGAGTGAGAGACACAACCAGATGGAAGCTGGATCATCTTCTACGAGCTAACTTCAGAAGTCTGCAACATCACTTGTACCATTTTCTAATTAGTTATAAGTCAGTAAGGGAGGCCCAGATTCAAGTTTTGAGGTTGGGGGCTCACACCTGTAATCGCAGCATTTTTGGAGGCCACAGCAGGAGGATCATTTGAGGCATCAGTTTGAGACTAGTCTCACCAACATAGCAAGACCCTATCTCCACAAACAATTTTGTTTTTTAAATTAGCTGGGCATAGTGGTGTGTACGTGTAGTCCCAACTACTCAGATGGCTGAGGCAGGAGGACCACTCACGCCCAGGAGTTCAAGGCTGCAAGAAGCTATGAAGGCACCACTGCACTCCAGCTTGGGGTATAAAGCAAAACCCTATCTCTAAAAATAATAACAATAATAATAATAATAATTGGCACTGGGGAATGATATTAGAGTTTATTTTTGTGTTGTATGTTATAAAACAACAGCAGAGTGGATTCACGACGGAGAAACACTGCCCACTCGGCACCCCGGCCTCATCTCCCTCTTCTTCAAAACTGATCATGATGGGGCTTGATCATACACATGAGCACTTGAATGCAAAGTTGAAGTGCTTCATGCCACCTCTTCTGAATTTCAAGGTACTGATCTTCACAACCGAAAACGTCCAAATAAACGAGGAAGTAAAGAAGGTAAGAAAGGAATGAAAGAAAAAAGGAAATAACAAAGGGAAAAGAGAAAGAACAGAGGCTTATATTCCTTTTCTTTGTAACAAGTCTATCTTGAAACACTGAAGATTCAAAGGGATCAGTGCTGGAAAGATTTCCCAAGGAGCCGTAGGGTTAGTGTGCAGCTTTGAAGTCACACAATCTATAAAAAGGTGTGGAAATCACTGAGCCTCTACCTGAAAAAGCAGAGGAATTGGCAGTTTCATGTGAGCTTGCCTCTTTGCTCCAAATTCTAACCTCAGGTCTAACCTTGGACACATCACACTGCCATGTCAAGTACGAGGCCCTATCTTTAATTAATACAGACAATCAAATATTAGCCCCAGTCTCAGCTACCCAAGAAGAGTCAGGACTCCTGGGGATTAAACAGTCCAGTCAAACCAGATTCACTCAAAAAACAAAAGCACGCAATTTCCCATCCATGACACCAAATAAAGTCAACATTTTCTTAAATTAACACCAAACATAATGTGTCGGGTGCTACGGTAACATCCATGGCCACTGCTCTGCAGTTGATTTGATACTGCAAGCTGAGTTACTTTGTTAATGACGATAATCTGTTATTCTAGGGGAACAAACAAAGTGACCTGAATTTTTGAATCACTATTCAGTTTCTGCATCTCCTGTGGCTGCTAAGTTGCCGAGATTCCTGGTGGTTCCCTAATGGAAATGACTCTCCACATTCCAAGTGATAAGCCACAAGGGAAAATTATGTCACTTTTGTTCCTAAAAGATTTATTTCTCCTGAGGCTGGGTCTGCAGCTTACATCTGTAATCCCAGCACTGTGGGAGGCTGAGGAGGGAGAATCGCTTGAGCCCAGAAGTTTGAGACCAGCATGGACAACATAGCAAGACCATCTCTACTAAAAATAAAAATAAAAAAATTGCCAGGTGTGGTGGTATGCGCCTGTGGTCCCAGTTACTCAGGAGGCTGAGGTGAGTGGATCTTTTGAGTCCAGGAGGTTGAGGCTGCAGGGAGCTGACACAGTGCCACTGCACTCCAGCCTGAGCAAGACTCTGTCTCAAACAAACAAACAAACAAAAAGATGTGCTTCTCTGGACTCATATGAATGATGAATCCTAGGAAACATCTCAGTTATAAAGCTGGTGTGCCTGGTACATCCCAGCACGTGGCTTAAGAAAATGCTGGAAGGAAGGAAAGGGGAAGAAAATGAAGGAGACAGAGAGGGAAGGAGAGAGGAAAGGCGGGAAAAAGGATGGGAGGATAAATTTGAGGTGCTAAGCTTGTTCATAAGATCGCTGCGACATAGACAACTTTTTGGAAAGCAACTTGACAATATGTAACCAGAGTTTTGAAATAAAACAAAACTATATTCTTGCCCAAGTAGTTTCATTCCCCAAAGCTAATGATTCCTTAAGGATTTACAGTAAGGAATAAAACAACAACAGCAATGCGTATGCACCTAAAGGATGTATATATCAAAGTCTCTATGCTGTTTATCATTTGAAACAATTGGAAGTAACACAGGGATGATGTCACCAGGTGGCGGGTTCGAGGGGTGAGTGGGGTGGAGGAAACTTTGGCCTAGGATTGCTCTCTGTCTGGCATTGCACTGTGCCTGTTTGCCTCCGTAGTCTTGTTTCACCCTAAATAGAATCTGGTGGGTTTGGGACAAGTGTTTTCACAATCAGAGAGGACGCATTGCACAGCAGGCTCAGGAATCAACACTGTAGCTTCAACTCCTGTCTCTGATCCTTAGCAGCTGCGGGACTTCGGGCAAACTCCCTTTGTGGTAGCTGGCTATGGCTGCTGGAACAAATTACCACAAACTGGGTGGCTACACACAACAGAAACTTGTTCTTTCGCAGTTACGGAGCCAGAAGTCTCAAAATAAGGAGGCAGCAGGACTGTGCTTCCTCCAGCGGCCCTGAGAGAGAGCTTCCTGTGTCTCTTCCAGCACCTGATGATTCCAGGCATTCCTGAGCTTGAGGCTGCATAACTTCTCCCTCGGCCTTTACTGGCATGGCCTCCTCCTCTTCTGTATGCCTCAAATCTCCCTCTGCCCTTCTCCCATGAGGATGCTTGTTATTGGATTCAGTGACCACGTAGATAATCCAGGAATGCTTCCTTTTAATAACTAACAATTATATCTGCAAAGGCACTTTTTCCAAGTAAGGTCATATCTACAGGTTATGGGAATCAGGCTGTGCACGTATCTTTTTTAGAGGGTGGAGGGAGACAGGGTCTTGCTCTGCCGCCGAGGCTGGAGTGCAGTGGTGCAATCATAATTCGCTGCAGCCTCAACCTATCAGGCTTAAGCAGTCCTCCCACCTCAGCCTCTCAAGTAGCTGGGACTACAGGCATGTGCCACCATGTCTGGCTAATTTTTGTATTTTCTGTAGAGACAGGGTTTCACCATGTTGGCCAGACCGGTCTCGAACTCCTGAGCTCAAGTGATCCGCCTGCCTCAGCCTCCCAAAGTGCTGGGATTACAGGCATGAGCCACCACATTCAACAGGATGTCCTTAGGGATATCTTTGGTGGGGGGGGCGATATCTTTTGGGGGACAACCCTACGGCCCACTACATCCCCGCTAAAGCCAATGTTTCTCACTTAGGAAATAAAGTCCATCATAACCCCCTACCTCTCCACACAGCTGGAATGACGAAATTTGGTGATCTCTGCAAATTTGTTATTCTTGTGACCTCCATGTTACAAGGAGGAAACTGGAATACAAGGTTTAAGCGACATGCCTAAGGTCCCACAGCGCATTATCAGCTGAGCGTAGACAAGGACATGATGACACTAAACTGTCTTTACAAGGCCGATGATGTTCCCTCTTGGAATCATAGGATGTGAAAAGTGGAAAAGGCTGTGCATCCCCCACCTAGAGCTGTGGTTGTCAAAGTGCAGTCAAGGGACCCTCAGGGATGTCTCTGAGACCCTTCCAGAAGCTCTGTGAGGTCAAAACTCTTTTCATCAGAATGCTAAGGTGTCAGCTGACTTCTTACTTGTGTTCTTTCACAACTCGACGGTGTTTTTCAGAGGCCACATGACATGTGATATCACAAGAGGCTGAATGCTGGAACAGAAGTGAGAATCCGGCTGTCTTCTAGGAAGCCAGGCAGGAGAGCAGAAATGTAGAACAATGCCACTTTTCTCTTTGTTTCAAAATATGGTTATAATTTATAAAAAATGTTATCCATGGCCAGGTGTGGTAGCTCATGCCTATAATCCTAGCACTTTGGGAGGCCAAGGTGGGAGAATCACTTGAGCCCAGGAGTTCAGTTTGAGACCAGCCTGGGCAACACGGCGGGACCCCGTCTCTACACAAAATACAAAAATCAACTAGGTGTGGTGGCATGTGACTGTGGTCCCAGCTACTCAGGAGGCTGAGGCAGGAGGATCACTTGAACTGAGGTGTCAAGGCTGCAGTGACCTGTGACTGGGCCACTGCACTCCAGCTTGGGTCACAGAGTGAGACCCTGTTTCAAAAAATTTTAAAAATTAAGGAAAAAAAGGTAGGAAGGTGGAAAGAAGAAAGGAAAGAGGGAGGGAGGGAGGGAGGGAGGCAGATCTATGTTGGCATGTAATGGGTTTTTTATCTTTAAATGAATTAATAAAGAATTTGATTATTCCTATTTTAATTTCTAGTATGATAGATATCAGTAAAAATGACCCACATAAACAAATGCTCTTTTGTGGGTCCTGGATAATTATTAAGAGTTTAGAGTCCTGACACCAAAATATTCAAGAAGCACTGAAGTAGACCAAGGCAGGCACACAGGAAGGCCGTGCCCTACCGTTCCCCGTCTCACTACCAGACAGACAAGGAGCTGACGTCTCCCATGGAATCCAGTCCCAGTCCAAGTCCTCTCTACAGAGCACTACTTATTAGCCAGGACTCTTTCTGTTGTTATTGAAAGAAGCTTGACTTAAGCTAAAATGAAGAATTTAAGGGAAAGGTAAGAGAGAGTTTACAGAATCGAAGGGAATGTTTCATGAACTAGAGCAGCAGTACCAGGGCCCCCAAGGACAGGAACTGAGGACCCAGGCCTTGCGTCCCTCCTCTCTCTCTGGTCTCTGCTTTCATCGGGACTCACTGTGGGCTGGGAAACGTACATGAGCAGTTCTGGGTGACATCTTCACATCGCCAGGACCAGAGTAGAGTGGCAAAGGCACTTCTGATCAGAGCTTCATTTGTTTTGTTTTGTTTTGTTTTGTTTTGTGATGGAGTCTTGCTCTATTACCCAGGCTGGATCTCAGCTCATTACAACTTCCGCCTTCCGGGTTCAAGTGGTTCTCCTGCCTCAGCCTCCTGAGCAGCTGGGATTACAGGCTTCTGCCACTACACCTGGCTAATTTTTGTATGTTTAATAGAGACGGATTTGGGTGGGGACACAGCCAAATCATATCACCAATAGAGTGCATTAATGCAACAAGTACCTGTAAAATCCCTACTATGTGCTTGTAATTGTTACTAGGTGCTCAGAATCCAGAGATGCAAGAAGAAACAAAGCAACACGATTGTCCTTGAAGAACTCTTAGAGAAAAGAATTGGATAGAGATACATCTGAAAAACTCTACACACACACAAAACTTCATCAAATCATCAAATCACTGCTCCCCAGAAACTGTCTCCTTGAGGGTTCAGGAGATGGTTGGGTAATGTTTATTCAGAGCTTACAGAGTGCGAGCTTCAATCTCAAAGGTGATGAGATGATTTTGAAATAAACTGAGAGGGAATTGCACAGAAATGTTTTCCCAGCTCTGGGGATTTTTGTCATTTCACTAGAGGACTTCATGTAAGTGGGTCTGTGTCTCCAAATTCCCCTCCTAAATAATGTAAGGACTGTAAATAACAGACTGCAATAATGTTGATAAAGAACCATAATAATATCGATAACTATTTATCATAATGATGCTGCAATGTGCTAAAAGTTGGGGGTGCAATGTGCTAAAAGGCATTTACCTTAACTTGTTCTGCAACAGGGAAATGCATGAAGGAAGGAAAGAAAACCTATGCTTAGGAGTTGCTGCTAAAAGTTATGTTAATGAAAACATTCTCATTTTCATGCAAGTTAATCACAGAGATAATCAAATCCAACCACTATATTTTACCAAATGGGGCTTTGTTTGTTGCTGGTGACCAGAGACCCTAGAAGACACCCCATCAGTGACAGGCACTCAGTAAAGATTTAATTATAGGTTATAAATGAAGGGGTGAGATCCAAATCGGGAGGGGCCAAAGATGGGCTAAATAGTCACTACTCCCATTTTCCTCCTCATCCTGCACATCCTGAATTTTTGGCAAGGGAAAGAGGCTGGACCTGAGGTATGCTGCTTCCAGTCCTGGCCCAGAAAACATGTAGTCCCATGCATCCTCTCCTGCTCCTGCTGAGCCTGAATGAGGGGGTGCCATGGAGGCCATGGGGGATGGATGGTGAAACCACTGGGCAGGTGAAGTCTAGATCTTGAAATAACCCACCCTAGACTGTCTTTGGGGCTATAAATAAATCCGTATTTCTTAGAGATTAAATGTGAAATCACTGAAATTTGGGGGTTATCTGTTACACCAACTGCTTATCTGATTGATACCAGAACAAGAAGCAAGTTCCATTTTTGACCTTGGCAGAGGTGGGAATGCAATAAACAACTGTCAGCAGTGACCCCAGAGATAGAGCCAATGGCTGGGTTAGCAGAAAGGTTGCCGGCATTACAGAGCGGTCTCAGAATCCCTGAGAGGCAGAAAAGAGGGCTCAGAATCAAGGTAGAAGAAGTGTAGGGGTTGCGGGGTAGGGAAGCATGAAAAGAAGAAGATGAAGCTGGATGGAGAGAAACATGCAGGTAAGGACAAGGTGGCAGACCTGCACTGTGGCTTCAGTTCAGTTACAATCATAGCCTGGCACTATGAGGGCATCTTGTGGTCACCCACCCCTCTCCTGCCTTACTTCTCACAGGGGAAGGCTCTTTAGGAAAAGCCACATTGACAAACATTTACTCCAAAGGCAAGAAAGCATGCTTCACAATGCTGAGATTTTTAAAAGCTTCCCAGGTGATTCTAATATGTTGCCGTGGCATAAACTTACAATATCAAGAAAAAAATAAATGTTTTGTTGCTGCTAAGAAAGCCTGACAGTAAGAGTGAAACATTCCACATGAGTGGCAGGCCAGCAGTTGATTGCATGGGCTTTCAGTTTTACTTACTCAGCATTAATGCAGTTTAGTTCAGGTACTCATGATTCCGGGCTTCCTCACTTCATTTTCTTTTTTTCTGAGACAGAATCTTGCTCTGTCAACCAGGCTGGAACACAGCCATGTGATCATGGCTCACTGCAGCCTCAAACTCCCAGGCTCAAGCAATCCTCCTGCCTCAGCTTCCCAAGTAGGTGGGACAGCAGGCATGAACTACCACATCTAGCTAATTTTTGTACTTTTTGCAGAGATGGTTTTTACGATGTTGTCCAGGCTGATCTTGAACTCCTAGGCTCAAGCAATCCTCCTGCCTTGGCCTCCCAAAGTGCTGAGATTACAGGTGTGAGCCACCACACCCAGCTCTTCACATCATTTTCTATTCCTCTGGATATTTAGAGAAGAAAACAAAGAACTACAGTTCCTTTAAATCATGCTCCAGTTACATCCCTCTTCTACTCTTGTTAGTCTTTCCATTATACTGACCAATGTACTACAGCTACTAGAGAGGCAGAAAAACTCCTGGCTTCACATCATTTTTAATCCTTTGTTTATTTAGAGGAAAAACACATATAGTTTCTTTAAATTGTGTTCCAGTTACAACCCTCTTCTACTCTTTTTCGTCTTTCCATTACACTAACCAGTGGATAAGCCCACATAGTCATCAGACCTATACTACAGCTACTGGAGAGGCAGAAAAACTCCTTGCTTTGTACTCTTACTGAATTCCGTGGAATAAAATACAATCACAATCACAACAGATGCCACTACTTACTGGATGCTTCCCATGTGACAGGAACTATGCCAATCACTTGACAACTGCTGTTTATTTCCCAGGGTCACTTTTCAGATATTTTTCCATCATTTAATCCTCAAACATTTCCGTAAGTTAGATACTGCGATCTCCATTTTACAGATGAGAAAACTGAGACTAAGAGCCTTGGGTAAAGTTGCCCAAAGTCACATCAGACAATTAGCAGGTGCCAGAGCTAGGACTGAACCCCAACTCCATCTGATCCCAGAGTCAGTGACCGTAACTACTACAGCAGGTGTGGTCATCATGCCTTGGGGTCCTCTAGCAGGCAGACAGAGAGTAAGCCATGTGCCGTCATTTCCTCGGTCTCCTTTGGGACTAGAATATTATGATCACGACCTTAATCAGGGCACGTAAAACAAAATGTAACACTGGTTAAAGTCTTAGCTTTCTTGATTTAAAAAGGTGTTAATATTCAAAACACCACCTTCCAGGGAAAAAAAGTGGCTGGATGCTAATTTAATAGTTTGCACACATAGCTCCTTAATGGGTGACAAGTAGCGAAGGAAAGTCACATTTACACAGCTGACTTTCCTGCGATTGTGATGTTATCAACAATTCCAGCTCCTATGCATGTATGCATTTGCTCTACCTGCCTATTCATCTGGACAGAAAGTAGGGCCTCTTTATTAGTAGGACAGGAAGAGGGGAGGGTATCTTTGGAGCACCTGTTATGTGCCTGGCCCTGTGTATATAATCTCCCATTCAATCCCCAGAGAAACTCTGCGAGGATGCTATTGGTCACTCAATATTTCAGAGAGGCTCAGGGAGGTTAATTTCTTTCTCTATGGTCACACAGCCAGTGACGTAGGAATCAGATTTCAAAGCATTTGTCCTACTTAATAAAAAATATTTCTAATGTAAGTGGCTCAGACTGCCCTAGACTTACCACTGATGGCTTCTAGAGAAGGGACAATACTCTGATTCTCCCTACCCCCACCCCCTGCCACCACCAACAGAGTATTCGGTCTGATAGCTGAACACTTTAGAGAGCACTTTGTCTGACGGCTGAATAGCCTCCTGCTGGCAACATCTTCATACAATAATAAGAATAATAATTGTTGTCACTATAAAGATTTTTAAATACAGTTAACCAGGAAATGTAAATGGTATCACAGTATCTTTAAAGCCTGAAGAAGAAAATGGGGGCATAGAATAATGGAAAGAAATCATTCATCACCTTCATCATGAAAAACTACTTTTTTCTCAGACACGGGATAGATAAATTAAAGATATAGAAAGCATAATGGCCTGTAACATATTTATGGCACTTGCCAATTGTGGGACATAGCCCACATGGTACCCAAATCATGAAAACAGTTTACAGAGATTCTGGGCTAAGAGATTTATATAAATATATATCTACAAGTGATCACCAATAAACGACCTCAATCTTATAGACTAATAAGATGCAGGAGTTGGCAACAGTAAATTCACCAGCTGAAAGACAAGCCTCCCGGCTCAGTCCTGATCAGCGTCCCCCTGGCTCTCCTGCTGATGGACACAAGCTCTTGGTTTCATCCTGAGGATGGGGGAGGCACTTATCTTTTGGTTGGAACCAAATTAATTTTAATGCATCTTTGTGGCTTCTGTTTAAACAGCTGCTTATTCTCTCCCCAAGAAATTATCGAATATGCTTTTGGAGGAAACCATTTGGGCACTGCTTGTTTAATAGAGTTTGAGAATAACCCGAAATTCTAGAAGAGACAAGCAGAGAACTGTGGAAATTTATAGTGTAAACCAAGCTTGCAGACTCATAAAACTCGAGTGTTTTCTCTTATACAGTGAGAGCCTTATATTCAATTCAAGGGTCAAGAATCTGAAACACTGGCAGGTTTCCTAGGACAAATACGGTGGTCTGAAATTCTAAGCATCTGGCTCTATTTCGCAAAGACACATTATGAAATAAAATCCTGAGATAGAGTAACTGGTTCCTAAAGATTTTTCCAGAAGAACAATGTCATTAAAAAAAAAAAAAAAAAAAAAAGACAGAAGAAAAAGGAGGAAAAAAAAAACATTGCAAATTGCAAAATACAAAATGAGGTATAAGTTTTTAGTTTTTATGTTAACAGATATGACCATTGGCAAACAAAATTTCCTGTGAGAAGAAAGAAAATAATTTAGAAAGAACTATCTACCTGTCATGTTCAGCTGATTGTTAAGATTCTCTCGTCTCACACACATGCACATAATCTTCAAGTCTATCAGACAAATCACAGTGGGCTTTAAGTCTTACTGGTGGAGTCTAAAAGAAGCACGTCAATTTTCAAACACTAACCATTCAAAATTAGGACCAGAAGGAATATTGTAAGAAAGACCAAGAAGCAAGACTGGGGCATTTCGACTTGCAGAATAACAATACGATTAAATTGAAATCGTTGTTTTCTGAACACAGCCATTTTATAAAATGTACAGTAATGCTTTTATATGTAAATTATCTAAACTGAAAAAAAACCTTTCACTTTAAATTGAATTGAGACTAGCTTAGAGTAAAACACCTTGGTGAAAACGTGCTAAAAATGAATAAAACAGCAAAGGGACACAAATAATATTTTGCAGAAAAATCCTGCCAATAAATGCCGGTTTTTCTTTCATTCCTTCACGTATTTGTTCATTTTATTTTTGATTGGTGTTTGTTATAATAAGAGAAAAAGATAATACCCCTGGTTACAAATGTATTCTTAACATGATGCAGCTTAAAGCTAAGTGATATTTTCCATTTGGTAAATTACAAATATTACCAATATACTTCAGAGGAAATAAGTATATATGGAAAATCATAAACCAGTTTAAGATAGAACAGTCTAACTTACCTGACTAGCTTATTCAAAATACTCTTCTAAAGTACTGAAGGATCTCTTTCCTTTTAAGATAATCTTATTTAAAGTCCCCTCCTCCTTCTTAATTACCAATACATATATCTCCCATTTATTGGCATTTCACCTAGACACTCCTCCTTGGAGGGCTGCCATAACATTTGTTGACTTTTTCAGTGCACATGAGACTGTCCACCTGAAACTGGGCACTCCTTTAAGGCAAGCTTTTGATTTTTGTTCCTTCCCTGATCCCGCCTCACCGGATAGAAGATTTAGCAAACGGTGGTCTCAGAGAAGAAATGAGCAGGGATGGTTCATGGGGCTTCCACGGGGAAGTCTCCCCAGAATGACCCTTCAGCCATGGTCACGCATTTTGTGTGGATGGCCGTGTGCCAGGCTATGAGCTAAACACATTACCTGCAGTGACTCTTCCTGTGATCAGGTCAAGGCAAGAAAACGGGCTTTGGGAGGAAAGTGATCACCCACAATCACACAGATGATACACGAGGGACCTGGATTTCTGAAACCAGGTGTGCGTCACGGGGGGCTCGTAGTCTTCATCAAAACCCTTTAGCTCTGCTGGAAATAAGTTCTGCTTGTCCGTTCACCCCCTTAACCCCCCTGCTACCCAGAGCACCTGGTATCTTACAGATTCAAAAAATGTGCTGAATGAGTGGTTAGTTCGGATTATTTTTTAAAAGCCCCAGATGCCATTTTCTTCAGGTCCTGAGTCAGCCCCATCTTCCCCTCTCCTATTCTTCACCTTTACCGCCTCAGTCATATCCATTTCTTTCTTCATGTCTCCTCCATAGGAACCAACAGAATAATTCCTGGTATATATTAGGGTCTCAATAAATATGTGTCACCTAAATGAATACTTTCTTTAAAAACAAATCCTTCAGAAACACTTGAAGTCTCCTAAGCTATATATATAGGGTCTCACTATGTTGCCCAGGCTGGAGTGCTGTGGTGTGATCATAGCAAATTGCAGCCTCAAAATTCTGGGCTCAAGGGATCCTCCCACCTCAGCCACCAGAGTACCTGGGATTGCAGGCATGTACCACCCGTGCTTGGCCCAGTGTATTAATTTTCTAAAAGACAAATACTTCAGACTGGCAAATTCATTTCTGTTAAACATCATGTTTTCTGCTCAATTGTGGGAAACAGACAGAACCTTCATATTCAGTTATAAAGTTTGGCTCCAACTCTGAAGTGAGAAAAAAGCATTACATTCATTTAACTCCAAATACTGTAAAAACCCAATGATAGCTTCTGAGCTAGTCATTTTTTTAAAATTTTTTTTGGCACCACAATAAGTCTTTTATGATGGTATCCAGTGAGAATCCCTCATGGAATTTTCTCTTAACATGGAAATGCATATGGCCTCTATGGTACAACAGCTGTGTAACTACATAATTGTTTACAAATGTGCAAAATAAGTACCCAAACCAATAAAAAATAATAACTTGGGCATCCATAAAAAACAGATACTATAAACATGCAATGGCCCATACTTTCTCTATAAATAACCGTGGAGGCAAAAATACAACCACCAAAACCCCTTATTTGAAATCCCCTTCCATAAAGCAAATAACGTTTGCAGTCTGGCAGGCTAATACCATTGTGCTTTCTTAAGCAAAAATGCTTTTTTATTCACATTTATCATTTAGGCACCATTAAAGTAACTGCAGTAAAAGTGAAAACATTTACGATAAGACACTTGGTGTTGGGGCCACTACGTTCTCAATAGGTTTCAAATGAGCACACAGCTCCTTCCTCATCACCAGAGAGGTGGGAAGAACCAGAAGGGATCCTTTAGGAGGATTTAGAAGGAAAGGAAGAACCAGAGGGGATCCTTCTAAATACATTCCTACCTACGGTCCATCTTAATCCTCCATTAGATCCATCAGAGTCCAAGCCAAAGGAAGCCTGCTTTGGAGTAGTACCAAAGAAGGAATGAAGTCTTTCCCTTCAGTGCCCCTTCCATTCTGCCTCCCCTGTGTGTCTGCGGAAACTCCTCTTCATTCATCAAAACCCAATTCAGTTATCTCTTCCACCAGGAAACCTTCCTTGCCCACCGTCAAACAGAGCAAATCACACCCTTCACAGGAGACCCTTTTATTCTATCAATTCATACATTTAATACACATTTGTTGACCACCTATCAAAAGCCAAGCACCACTGTTCAAAAGTGCTAGAGCCACAGCAAGGAACAAGACAGACATGGAGCTCAGTCTATAAGTAAATAAATAAATAAATATAGTGTAACATAAAGTAGGATTGTATTCCATTATTTCAATTATATTATTTCAAGTTCTGCACTTATTGTAATTATTATGCTGTCTCTCCCAGTAGACTCTTAACTACTGGATCTCTATATTTACATGCTTTTTCAATTAGCAGTGCTTAATGAATTGATTCAAATTTAATTTAAAAAAACACATGTACTCTTGGTATAGTCTAGGTCAACCACTAAGCCTAGGGAAACAGACTAGATGTACACAGAGCACCCCTGACCTCAGGGAGCTTACAGTCAACACCTGGGCATCTCTGGAAATGATCACTGTGATCACCATGTGATGAGGCCATTTACCCTTTTACTTCTCAGAGGAAACATCACTTCCTGTTGTCCTCACAGATAACCATGGGAGGTGTTATTAGCCCCATTTTACAACTGAGAACATTAAGCCATTCCCCATTCCCTGATCTTGGGAAAAGGGCAAGATACATTCTTTTTGAACTAAAAACAAGAGAATAAACGTGAAGCCAGTGAGATGAAGTGAGGCAAACGTGGCTAAGGCAGCACAAAGCCACGGCTGTGCCCGGAGTGTAGGCTGAGGCTATGGACCAAGACGACACTGGGCTGCATTTCTCCAGGACTGTAAGGAAGGCCCTGTCATTTGAATAGAGATGCTCTTTTTCCTGTTCCACACCTCTAAGAAAATCTCTCTGCAGGTGGTCTCATGGCTTTTCCTTGGGTATGATATCACCCAAGGAGAAGCATATAGAGATGAGGGTTATCACAGAACCACATGCGTGTGCCTGGCAGGGGCTGGGAGTACACCCAGGGGGCATGGGGACCTGGACAGTGGGGGCCTCCCCTAACAGGAGCAGTGCCTCATCTTCCTCTGCCAAATCACACTCATCTTGAAGTAGGGGCAGGAGTTGGCAGGTGCATTCATCCCTAGGGCAGTTGCCGCAAGCTACTGCACGCTGGGTGGCTGAGAACAATGGCAATTTACTGCTTTGCAGTTGTGGAGGCCAGAAGTCTGAAATGAAGGTGTCAGCAGGGCCACATGCCTCCAAAGGCTCAAGGGGAAGATGCTTCCTGCCTTCGCGAGCTTCTGGTAGCCCCACACATTCCTCTGTTCTTGACAGCACAATTCCAATCTCTGCCTCCACCTCTACACGGCGCTCTCATTCTGTCCTTCACATCGTCTTCCTTCTGTCACTGTCTCTGTCTCTGTGCTCACAGTTCCCCTTTATACACACACTGGATTAGGGCACACCTGAAGGACCTCATTTCAACTTGACTGTCTGATTTTTTTCTTTTCTTTTCCTTTACACATTCCCCTTGATGATAATGATTATCCCATCCTCACTGGGACCACCATAATTTCTTGCTCAAACCTCTGTAATATGTCTGGTGGTGGACATTCTGGTCAGAGGCTCTATGAGCCCGTCCCAATGCTCTACCCCTTCCATCGCATCCCAGCATTCCTTGCAGCTCAGTGGTCATGTGACACAGCCCATGCCAAATAGACATATGTAGAAGTGAATTGATAGATTTTGGAAAAGTTTTTGCTTTTCCTGTTAAAACAGTCAGGCCCGGCTGGGCATGGTGGCTCATGCCTGTAATCCCAGCACTTTGGGAGACCAAGGGGGTGGATTGCCTGAGGTCAGAAGTCTGAGACCAGTCTGGCCAACATGTGAATCCCTGTCTCTACTAAAAATACAAAAATTAGTAGGGTGTGATGGTGTGCACCTGTAATCCCAGCTACTTGGGAGGCTGAGGTAGGAGAATGGCTTGAATCCAGGAGGCGGAGGTTGCAGTGAGCCGAGATCATGCCACTGCACTCCAGCCTGGGTGGCAGAATGAGACTCCATCTTAAAGCTGTTGGGAAACACTGCAAAGGAGAAAGGATCTTACAGAGTGCCAACATAAACTGGTTATGACTAACGCGTAAACAAGGAACAATAAACTGTGGAAGGCCGCAGGAGACCTGTGAGGAGGAAGGCCTCTCCATGCCTCATGTTCTGGTGCGGGGTGACCTCAACTCTGCTACCATAGACGTTATGCTCAAGGACTTAAAACCCATTCGTAGCACTACGACGTAGCCAGACTTGTAGGCTCCCTGTAAGGTCAGCGTTCCATCAGCTGTACACAGATAATAAGTAAAGACAACCACATGTTCTTGTTTTGTGAAACTCCCAAACTGCCACTGTTATCAGTCCTTAGAATGATACACCAGTTCCAGCTCACTGATTCATCCCACCATCACTCCACCCCTACCCTATAGATCAAAGTCATTGTAATAAATAAATAGTGTGGACGATCAGAGCTCAGGGCCTTCACTGTCACCTCCAGGGTAATAAAGTGATGGCCCCCTGGTCCCACTGTCTCTCTTCATCTGTCTTTTTCTCCTTCCTTTCTCACCACTGAACTCAGGGTACCTACGGGTGATGTAGGGCTGGCTCCCTACATTCTAGTGCCCAATGTGGGGCTCATGGATTTCCTACAAGAACAAAAAACAAAAAAACCCGGGGTGTGGGGTTCAGACCCAGCTGGTAACAATTCCTTCCCCTCTTTTCCCACTGAACCTGAGAGGGATGTGCAGTGGTGTGGGGGCCATCTACAACTCCAGAAGAATGAATAACCTAGAGAATCACAAGGCTGGGGATGAAGAACTTTGACAAATGGACAGCTGCTGAGCCGGCTGGACCAGTGACAGCAACTGCCTCCCTCTCAGCTTCTTATTAAGAAAGAAAAGACAAAGCTTTGTTTGTTACAGTTAGTTTTAGTTGTGCTTTAAGTTGCAACTGAACTCCTTTCTCACTGATAAATCTTCTCACTGGTCTCTGTGTTTCCAATCCTAATTCATGACAATCCATTCTCTCTCTCTCTTTTTTTTCTTTTTCCTTATTATTATTTTTTTTTAAATAGAGACGGGGTCTCACTATGTTGTGAAGGTTGGTCTCAAATTCCTGAGCTCAAGTAGTCACCCTACGTTGACCTCTCAAACTGCTGGGATTATAGGTGTGAGCCACCACACGACATGATAATCCATTCCACATCCAGCAGTTATGGGGTTGTCCTGAGCTGCCTCCTATTATATCACAATCACGTCATCATCATTTCAAACATATGCTATTTCACATATCACATCATATTATTCCATATCATATCAATCTCACTCTGGCTTAAAACCACCCAGTGATTCCTCATTGCAGCTAGAATAAAATCCCAAGTCCTCACTGTGGTTTACAAGGCTCTGTGTGATTCAGCCCATGTCCACCTCTCAGCCTTCACCTTCAATCTTTCCCTTCATTGATTCTGTCCCAGTTCCATTGGACTTTAGTGCCTCAAACATGCCACACTGCTTCTTACTACCAGAAGTCTCAACTACTGTTTCCTCTGCCTGGGACACTCTACTTCCATACCTTTGAATAACTGACTTTTTGTCATCACTTATGTCATACCTAGAATAGTGCCTTGTACATAGAGGGCTGTCAGGACATGATATGGTATATCAGTGTCCCTACTCAAATCTCATCTTGAATTGTAGCTCCCATAATCCCCATGTATCATGGGAGGGACTTGGTGGAGGTAACTGAATCATGGGGGCAAGTCTTTCCCATGCTGCTCTCCTGGTAGTGAAGAAGTCTCACGAGATCTGATGGCTTTATAAAGGGCAGTTCCCCTGTGTAAGCTCTCTTGCTGCCACCTGGTAAGACATCCCTTTGCTCCTCCTTTGCCTTCCGCCATGACTGTGAGGTCCCCCCAGCCATATGGAACTGTGAGTCCATTAAACCTCTTTCCTTTACAAATTACCCAGTCTCAGGTATGTCTCCATTAGCAGCATGAGAACAGATCACTACAGGTCACACATGTTGAACAAATGACAGTACATCTAACACCTCCTGAGCACTCCAATGCGAGATGGACTCATTCTAGAGGTCTAGAAGGGGACTTCATGAGTGAACTTAGGGTTTAGCAGTCTCTCTAAGTCATCATTTTGTCTTCTTTTCCCCAGTTCTCTTCCCTTCCCCCAAAATACAATCTCGTGGAAACAGAACTAGGTTACACACAAGGCCTCCTAGTTGGAGACAGAGCCAGGACCACAGTCAGGTTTCCTGTTCCCCAACACCAGGCCTCGGGTCTTTCTATTCCATTACCCGAACTCATATTCAAATCAGGACCCTGGCTGAAGTACGGGTTTCCCCAGAGAACGGGACTATGCTATCTGTGGGGGTTACCATAGAAAATGCGACAGACTAGGTGGCTTCAATAATAGAAATTAATTTTCTCACAGTTCTGGAGGCTGGACGTCCAAGGTCAAGGTGTCCGCAGGTTTGGTTTCCCTGGAGGCCCCTTGCCTTGGCTTGCAGACAGCAGCCTCCTCACGTGTCTTTTGCCACTGTGGTCTTTGCTCCAAGCATATGCATCTCTAGGGACTCTTTAAGTATCCAAATTACCTCTTCTTATAAGGACCCCAATTAAACTGAATTCGGGGCCATCCTAGCAGCCTCATTTTAAATTAATCACCCTTTAAAAGGCTATATCTCCAAACAGAGTCACATTCTGAGGTACTGTGAATTAGGGTTTCATCGCATAAATTTTGGGGGCACATAATTCAGCTCTTAACAGATACTAAATAATAAGAGCATCAAGACAGAGTTTTTCTGATCCAGTTACCAGGAACTGCTTACCTATTCCAGCTTACACCACACCCTGTCTAGAAGGTTTGGGATATGATACCTTTTTTTTTTTAAGACAGGGCCTTGCTTTGTCACCCAGGCTAAAGTGCAGTAGCACAATCACAGCTCACTGCAGCCTCCACCCCCTAGGCTCAGGTAATCCCCCTGTCTCAACCTCCCAAGCAGCTGGGACCACAGGCACACACCACCATGCCCAGCTAAACTTTTTAAATCTGTGTAGAAATGAGGGTCTCCCTATGTTGCCCAGGCTGGTCTCGAACTCCTGGGCTCAAGCAATTCTCCTGCCTTGGCCTCCCAAAGCGCTGGGATTACATGCATGAGCCACCACACCAGGCCTGATACTGTCTATTTCTAACCGCTATTTTTGGCAGTCTGCCTCTTGAGACCTCTGAATAACAATTTATTATGGAAAATTTTCAACATATCCCAAAACAGAGAACCTAATTAAGTGAACTTCTAGTTGGTCAACAATAAATTAATATCAACATTTTCCAATCTTGAATTATCTACTCTATGACTCCAATGGTTTTCTTCATATTATTTTAAAGCAAATGTTAGTCATCATATCATTTCACTTGTAAATTTTATGGTATGCATCTCTAACATAAACTCAATTAAAAAATTATCATACTTTAAAATATTATCATACTTTAAAAATATTTTTAAATATTTTTAGATATTTAAAAAAATATTTAAAAAATATTATCATACTTTCTTAATACCATCTATTACCTACTCTATATTCAAATTTCCCTGTTTGTCTCAGAAAAAATGTGTTCGATAGTGGGTTCCCTTAAATCTAAATCAAAACGAGCTTTACACAGTGCATTTGGTACCATGTGTCTTAAGCCTCTTTTAATCCATTTAACTTTTTTTTTTTTAGATGAAGCCTTGCTCTGTCGCCAGGCTGGAGTGCAGTGGCACCACCTCAGCTCTCTGCAATCTCTGCCTCCTGGGTTCAAGTGATTCTCCTGCCTCAGCCTCCCGAGTAGCTGGGACTATAGGCGCATGCCACCACATCCAGCTAATTTTTGTATTTTTAGTAAGGATGGGGTTTCACCATGTTGGCCAGGATGGTCTCAATCTCTGAACCTCGTGATCCAGCTGCCTTGGCCTCCCCAAGTGCTGGGATTACAGACGTGAGCCACTGTGCCCGGCCAATCCAAATAACATTTTGTCTACAGCCATACCACCCTGAATGAGCCAGCCCATCTATTCCATATAACACTTTGAAATCAATTAAACATTGGCTTACTGCTCAGAGCACTTTCTCCCTCAAGACATCACAAACGATATCGGAATGGATACAAGACATCACAATGGATATGAGATATAGGAACCCAAGAGCTCAGGCGCCCTATGATTGGGAGGGTGTTGGGCTTCTTTGCTGAGCTAGCACAGATTATGGAAGATTTAATGTCCAGGAGGGAAGCTGCTGAAAGAGATGCTCTTTCCTTTTCCAAGAGAGCTCTGTTCTGAATTTGGATTAATTTAGATGGCGCGTGCACTGAGGGAATTTGTAAGATGTGTTTACGGAATAATCGTGATCAATACTCACACGTTTACAGTGGGAGTGTGTGTGCAGGAGGCTTTGAGAAGGCTCCTGCGTGCTCACTCTTTAACACTGATCAAAACTCATAGTCAAACACTAACATGGGAATTGGAGAGAACATTTATATTCAAACTGTGCTGTGTCCCCTTATGGAAGGTTCTTTCATTTGGTCTGTTCATCTCAAATACATTTATCAGACATTATATAAGAATGGCACTTTAAAAACACATTTTTAAGCGTTAAGGTTTATCATTCCGTCATCTGTTCACACTTTAATCATCAAGATCTTTGGGGCTGGTCTTTCAAACTATTACTCTAGAACAGCTGTATGCTCTAAAATTGATAGTCTTCTTAGTTGATGGATTCACAAAAAAATATTAAATATTCAACATGGCTCTGAGTGGCTGCAGCCACCTAGTATCCAAATTCCCTCCAAAGCATACGCAGTGGCCAGATATGAGTACTGTGTTCCTATTTTTTGAAGAGTTAGTCAGCCAAGCTGTTGCTGAACAAACCACAGAAATGGTAAATGTCTTCAAAGGGGAAAGTGATATTTTTTAACATATATATACATCGATATCACTTCGAACATTTATGAGAGGCTTCCAGATATACCTGCTTCCCTATTATACAAAGGCCAGACTAGCAAGAACGGAGAGGACACAAAGAAGGTCTCACCTAATTCGGCTACTTGGCTTTAAAGAAATGTGTTGGAAATAATCTCTCATTATGACTTACACCCTCCACTTTCTAAAATGCCTGTGCGGTATTCATTAGGTCCTGAAATCGGGACCTAACGTTAGGTTATTTGCGGTCCAGATGTCAGTAAATCAACAAGCAGAAAACAAACATGTGCAGAGAAAGGAGACATATACTCTAAGGTCCTTTAGGATTGGGGACAGTGGCTCACGCCTGTAATCTCAGCACTTTGGGAGGCCAAGGTGGGTGGATTGTGAGGTCAGGAGGTTAATATGGTAAAACCCTGTCCCTACTAAAATTACAAAAATTAGCCAGGTGCAGTGGCACATGCCTGTAGTCCCAGCTACTCAGGAGGCTGAGGCAGGAGAATCACTTGAACCTGGGAGGCGGAGGTTGCAGTGAGCCGAGATCCCACCACTGCTCTCCAGCCTGGGCAACAGAGCAAGACTCCAATTCAAAAAAAAAACCAGCAAACTGTCGCTTTGTAACAAGAGGCCCCAACACGAAACCACTCCATATGCATCAGCAAGCTTGGAATCGCAGGGCAGTTGGTTTTTATTCCGTGTTAAGAGGACTGAAATGGAATGACAGCCACAGCACGCTCACCTGAGAACCCCTTACCAGGGCAGTGCAGACAGGCTATCGGTTAGGAAGACGTTCTAATGAAGAGAAGAGGCACACCGTCTTTATCAGATTGAGAAGGGCTGTGTCAGAGATTAATAGAATTCCCTGGTAATATCCATATCTCACCAAGGCTGAGCTGACAGGGCCCAATTACTTACACCAGGCTGGGCCGGCGACCCAGGCCCTCTGAACCGGAATGGCCGAGAACCTGCGGGCTTTCCTTCAGCCAGACAACTCCAAACAGCTTCTCTCTGTGATCACTGCTTAACTTAAATGAGTTAATCTCGTTTTCCAGATGAATTGCTATTTTGTCTACCACAGGCAGAGATTACAGGATAAAAGTATTGTGTTAACAGGAGGGCCGGGGGCTTTCAGCGTCACATTCCACACACACAGAACCCCTCTCTCCAGACCTTACTACCCTTTTCTATTTTTAATGGAGTTAGAGGATGGGGAGGAGAGTAGGGAACTTCAAAATGACACGCAGGGTGATAAACCTTTCAGATGAATTGTGTCACTTCATAAGGGGTCGGGGGCCAATTTTTCTTCATGTTTCAAAACATAGTTTATGAGCCTGACAAAATTTAAAACACTTCTAGGGCAAAATGGAGGTGCAATTGACACTGAGTTTTCAACTCTTTCAACTGTATTCTATCTGACAATCCGAGCTACGGAATTTGAGGTCAGAAGACCCAAGATCAAGTGTTATTTACTATTCCATTAAAAGCAACGGCAAAAACTGCAATTGCTTTTGCACCAACCTGATAGCTATGTGACTTGGGGACAGATACTTTAGTTTTTTGATTATTATTTTAGACGGAGTCTTGCTCTCTTGCCCAGGCTGGAGTGCAGTTCTCCTGCCTCAGCCTCCCAAGTAGCTGAGACTACAGGTGTACACCACCACGCCCAGCTAATTTTTGTGTTTTTTAGTAGAGACAGCATTTCACCATGTTGGCCCAGGGTAGTCTTGAACTCCTGACCTCAAATGATCCATCCCATTCGGCATCCCAAAGTGCTGTGATTATGGCATGAGCCACCATGCCTGGCCAGACACTTTAATTCTTTTAGCCTCTGTTTCCTCAACTATGAAACTGGCCTCACTGTAAAAATACTACTTGCCATACTCACATAGTCGTGGTGAGAAAGCATGGGAGCTTATTTTGTAACCTGTATATTACCACACATTTCTTTTTTGTTCCTTTGCATATGGATTGATTGGTTGCTATCAAATAGAAACTTACCTTATTGTACACCTAAGGCCTCTAAAATATGCAGTGAGAGTGTCTTCACTACCACAAGAAAGAGAATAATTCTTGCAGCCCGGCGAGTTCAAAGGCAGTTTCCAGCATGCCTGCAGGTTCTACTAGATTGGAAAACCCATTGAAACCCACAGTAACTCCCAAAGGAGAGGTCCCTGAGGATGACGGAAGACCTTTGGGATGACACCTACGGAAGTCTGAAGTGGACGCTTCCAAATGAAATGGGTTCTAGATTTCAGTAGCTGCTTCAAGTAAGAAGTGTCCGTATTCATTATTATTGCCCATTCATAAGACAGCAGTAGTAATCTGGAGATGCTGGATACTTCTGAGCACTGCCCCGAGCATTTAGACCATCTTTGTGTAAATCCTCACTTAACCACACCCTAACTTGCTTTACCTCCCTGAATCACAGTTTACAAAACAGGGATAATAAGATCAACCTGATGGAATTTGTGGGAACATCATAAAAGATAATACACTTGGAGCGTTATCTCATTAGCCTCTTCCTTGGGTTATAACAGGCATGATGTAACTGTTAACCTTTGTTTGTTTTGTTTATTTGTTTGAGACAGGTCTCCCTCTGTAGCCCAGGCTGAAGTGTAGTGAAGTGATCACAGCCCTCTGTAACCCAGAGAGTACTGCCCAGGCTCTTCTGGAATTTCTGGCCTCATGTGATCCTCTCACCCTGGCCTCCCAAAGTGCTGGGATTACAGGCGTGAACCACTGTGCCCGACTATTAACTTTTTTTTTAAAATGTAGGGTAAACACAGTAACCATGGAAATCCCAGATTATTTCAGATGATTACTTAACTTAGAGCAGCTTTGTATTCAACAGATATCAAGGGACACGAACTACAGCATAGGAGGGGAGGAGGCCATTGTATTTGAAAAGGTTTTTTTAAAATTTATTTTTTTTTTAAAAAAAGATAGGGTCTCGCCAGGCACAGTAGCTCATGTCTATAATCCCAGCATTTTGTGAGGCCAACATAGGGGTGGATCACTTGAGGTCAGGAGTTCAAGACCAGCCTGGCCAACATGGAGAAACCCCGTCTCTACTAAAAATACAAAACAATTAGCTGGACACTGTGGCGTGTGCCTGTAATCCAAGCTACTCAGGAGGCTGAGGTAGCCGAATCGCTTGAACCTGGAACGCAGAGGTGGCAGTGAGCCGAGATTTTGCCACTGAACTCCAGTATGGGCAACAGAGTAAGAATGAAAGAGCCTTTCCTCTCCTGGATAAATTTTCAATTTTGCCACAATTGGAAAAAAAACTATTTCCTGGGACCCTGGGACCAACTACCAAGCCAGAGAGACTGCACTAAGGATGCTGAGCTCTCTTGTTCCTGCCTGCAGCTTCTTTCTAGTTGACAAATAAAAAAATAGAAAAGGAAATGAAAAGCTTCAAAAAGAGGAGAGTTAGAGCCCCGGGAAAGCACCGGAGAGATGGAGTTCCTGATTACAGAGAGAAGGAAATGTGACATGGAATCAGGAAGGCTCAGGATGCCCCCAAAGAGGAGATGCCTGGAGAAAGCATCTAATGTAACAGCAGAGAGAGGAGATGGCAACGGTGCTTTAGCCTGGCTCTGGAAAGAAAAAATAAATGTGTCGAAGGATGTGTGTTAGAGTGACAGACACAGAGAGTCAAAATTTGCATGTGTCAAATAAGGAAAAAGTTAATTAAAAAAGCTACACATATGCATCAAATGTGTTTTCTTTTTTGATATCCTTATTAAACAGGGAGCTTGATAAGATGGAAATGTCTTAATGAAGAATGATGTTTATAAACATGCTGTGATCACACTTGCCATCAATATGAGTGAATTTATTAAAAAAAAAAAAAAAACCTGCCATAACTCTTGCTGCAGACAAATTATGTGCCACTAGAATGGAAGCTTCCTGAGAATACAAACCTATCTGACTCATTGCTATATGCACAGCATCTAAACCATGTTCTACACCCAAACATTCTTCAGTGTGTAAATAAATGGATGCTTCCATCTAGCAGGTCATATTCCTTAATCAAGATACACTACCACCACCTTGTGGCGAAGTACCAGAATTGTAGGAATAGGAATAGGGGTTTTGTTTGATTCTTGTTTTTCTTTGTTTTCAATGTATGCATGCACAAAAGCAGTACATGCTCTGAAGGTATATACAGCATTACACGAAGTCACCAAAGGCAAAGAAAAGGAAGTAGAAAGGCAAAAAAAAAAAATGTAAAGAGTTCGGCATGGGTGATCCTAAACAATATCAGCTTTTCGTCCTTTTCTGTTATTTTAAGTATTTACGGTGTGAAACCCTCCCAGAATTTTAGGCTGCACAACCGCAGGCTAAGAGCAGAGCCAGCACTTCTCACATCAGCAAACGCGTAAGGGAAGGCAGGTTTGATTGACAACTGACAAACTGATGACAGAACAAAGACGGAGCCTCCGCTTGGGAACGCAACGCATTTTCACAGCCACTTTCGCCTGCCTTGTTTTTATATTCTCCCCAAAGAAGTCCCTTTGACTCTTATGCTTTGTTCTGTTTCGTGTTTTTCCATATAGACCATGTTGTCAGCTAGGTCCAGAAGCAACAATGAATATAAAGTACTGGGCAGGACAACATTTGATAAATGTAAACAAGACGCACAGAGAAAACCTCTCAGATGAAAAAAATCCACATACATTTTTAGCGGCCGTCAGACTGAATGCAAATGGCTTTGGAAAATATAAGTGGTTGGCTTTTTAATATCAAAGAAAATCACAGCCTTTTCTCTAACACTGAAAACGCTCCAGCACTAAAAAGGAATCAGTAACTAAATAAACCAGGCAGCTCATTTTCAGCGTGCAAAAGTCATTGTCATTGCCCTCACCTCAGAAGCAATGTGGCACTTCTGGAAATGTTAAATGGCGGACAGGTTAGGAGAACCAAGAATGCTGCTGTTCTTAAGGCTTCCTCCTCTTTAAAAAAAAAATGCATGGTGTATTTTTAGAGGAAGCAGCAGCAATTAAAAAAATAAAAGAGTTGGGGTGGCCTGCAAAGGAAGCCATGTAATGTCAACGCTCTGAAATTGCTCAGCCTCAGTTGTTTTCCAAGTCAACGCACTGGCCGTCTTGCCCGAAAGAAAGGAGTCAGTAGGGAGAGAATACATAGAGCATTTCCAGAACTCACCCAGCAGCTCGGAAAACTGTCTGCTTACTATTACACACTTTTAACATGTCATAATCATTTTCACAGTAAAGATACCCTTCCTGCAGTTTGGACCAAGAATGCATGACTAATTTTAACCACTTGTGCAAATCTCCTAATGGAAATTTCGAACGGCTTTTATGGATTAGTTTTGTAAGCTGTATGCAGAGCCGCAACAGATATTAAGTCTCCTTGCTCCTCACATCAGCCCATGAAGGCCTAATGAGGTACTGAAGATCCATGGGCAACCACAGAGTACTTACAGAAACTGTAATTCTTGTTGGCACTACAGGTATTGCGCATTCTATGTACAAAAGATAAAATCTAGCATTGTGAAAATACAGATGATTGAGAAGGGAAGGGAGGTAGGTCACGTGCCGACATCTTAAGTTTCACCAGAACGTAACCAAGATGAGGAAACGCTGAAGATCCCCTCTATCTGATCCAAGGTTAGATCATCAGATGCTAAGATAGGGAGCAGTGCTTCCATTTTATAGACAGATGTTGAGGATCAGAGAGGTTAGATATTTGCCACCAAGAACACAGCTGCTTGTGGTTAAAAAAAAAAAAAAAAAAAAAAAATCCCAAACTGCCCCTTTCCACCATGACATGCTGGGTTGGACAGCATCTAGTGAATTGAAACAGACGGCTGAGAGAATTAAGAATCAAGTTCACCTGGAGATGGACAGGGGTGATGGCTGCACAAGAGGAAAGCCCTTTTATGCCACTGAATTATGCAGAGAAATGGATAAAATGATAAATATGATGATATAAATCTTGACCACAATTTTAAAAAATAGTAAGTTCCAAAACTCTTTCCCACTGAGATTGAGAAGAGCAATCACACGTCAGAAGAATATGCTGCCATGCCCAACTGTGTGCCCACAACAGTGCCAGCAACTCAGAGCATAAAGATAAAAATATTTTCCTCAAGAGGTCAAAATCAAGAGTGGGAGAGTCGGAAACAGATTTTGGGATATTCTTCCCATCCCAAGAAATTCAAGCATTTGAAATTTCTGAGTTTTCAATCTTTTTTATGGCGATCCTAACCACTACTACTATTACTACCTCTTCCTGCTCCTCCTCCCCTCCTCCTCCTCCCCATCCCCTTCCTCCTCCCCCTCCTCCTCCCCCTCTTCCTCCCCATCCCCTTCCTCCTCCCCCTCCTCCTCTTCCTCTCCCTCCTCCTCCCCCTCCTCCTCCTCCCCCTCCCTCTCCTCCCTCCTTCTTCCCCTCCCCCCTCCTCCCCCTTCTTCTTCCCCCTCCTCCTCCTCTTCCTTCTCCTCCCTCCTTCCTTCTCCCTCCTCCCTCCTTTTCTTCTTCTTTCTTCTTTTTTTTGGAAACAGCGTCTCACTCTGTTGCCCAGGCTAAAGCGTAGTGCTGAGACCAGGGCTCACTGCAGCCTCAAACTCCTGAACTCAAGGGATCCTCCTGCTTCAACCTCCCTCTGAGTAGCTGGGACTACAGGCATGAGTCACCATCCCCAACTAATTGAAAAAAAAAATGTTTGTAGAGAAAGGGTCTCCATGATGCACAAGCCACCACGCCAGGCCTTAACTCCTATTTTGTTAGGAATTTTCACAAGTGAGATGGGAGAGAAGCTGACTTAGGATAAAAGAGAAACAAAGTAGATGGGCTGCCAGGGTGAATGAGGGTAATACTGACACACAGAGAGAACAGACTGACTCTTGTCAGGAAAGAGCAGGGAAGAGAAGGAACATTACAAAAGTTCATGACCACCCTGACCTCCTGGTTCTTGATTTTCCTCCTGGCTAAAAACAACGTCCCTTCAGCCTTCCACCTAAGATCCCATCATTGGAGGAGCCTTCTCTGATCCCAGCAAGCACTGCAGGATTCCATGATTCCTTTTTAGCTCAATTCTCTTAGGAAAGGGAGAGGAGAGTTCTCCTGAGTTGATCTATAAAAGAAGGTGTGGATGTGCTGGAAAAGGAGGAGAGCTCCCAAGGCATCTGTTTCCAGAAACTCCTCTGTAACTCACCTCTCCTGCAGTGAGTAAGGTGGGATTTAACAACGTGGGCAAAGGACGGTTGCTCTAAGTACAGGTTTCCTTTCACCCACAGCACACAGAGCTTCTCCAAATACACAAGCAAGACGTGTGCACAAACGTCTGTTTCCTCTTTGATCTTTCCATTCTTAGTTCATTTTCTCTTTCTTACCTTTGGCTTTCTGCCTGTCGGTTACATCCTTTCTTTCTTTCTTTTTTTGGAACACAGTCTCGCTCTGTTGTTGCCCAGGCTGAAGTGCAGTGGCGCAATCTCAGCTCACTGCAACCTCCGCCTCCCGGGTTCAAGTGATTCTCCTGTCTCAGTCTCCCAAGTAGCTGTGATTACAGACATAAGCCACCATGACCAGCCAATTTTTGTACTTTTAATAGAGATGAGGTTTTGCCATGTTGGCCAGGCTGGTCTCAAACTCCTGACCTCAGGTGATCTGCCCACCTCGGCCTCCCAAAGTACTGGGATTATAGGCGTGAGCTACCGCACCACGCCCGGTGACGTCATTTCACCAACTTCTCTGTCTACAAGAAAGCACTACTAGCTATTTCTTTCTCTGCTTTTTATTGTTTTATTTTTTTGACACAAAGTCTCACTCTGTCACCCGGGCTAGAGTATAGTGGAGTGATCAGCGCTCACTGCAGCCTCATACTCCCAGTCTCAAGTGATTCTCCTGCCTCAGCCTGCCGAGTAGCTGAGACCACAGGCGCATGCCACCATGTCTTGAAAAAAAACCATTATGCTATATATATATTTGGGGAGGGGGTAGAGATGGGGTCTTCCTATGTTGCCCAGGCTAGTCTCCAGCTCCTGGGCTCAGATGATCCTCCCACCTCGGCCTCCCAATGCGCTGGGATTACAGGTACGAGTCACTTCACCAGGCTTCCTCTGCCTTTTATTATTGGGGACTTTTCTCTTCTCATTCCATAGACTGCTTTACACTGAGAGCAGTCCACCTTCATGCTATGGACTGAATATGTTCCTCTCTCTTCAAAACGCATCTGTTAAACTTGAAATCCCCAACGAGATGGTATTTGGAGGTAGGGCCTCTTAGAAGTAATAAGGCCACAAAGTTGGAGTTCTCATGAATGAAAGAGACACAAGAGAAATGATCTCTCTCTCTCTTTCTGCTAAGTGAGGACATAGCAAGAAGGCAGCTGTACACAAATGCAGAAGAGAGCCCTCACCAGAAACCAACCATGCTAGTGCCCTGATCTCCGACTTCCAGCCTCCAGAACTGGGAGAAAATGAATTTCTGTTTCTTAAGCCATCCAGTCAATGATATTCTGTTATAGCAGCCTGGATTGACTAAGACGGTCCATGTAACCAGTGGGGGTCGAAAACATGACCCTAGGACAGTGTCTCTTACTGAGGGTGTAGACAGCAGTAAGAGGCAGGACATTTCTGTGTTGTATGGATCCACCCACATACTGCACGACCCTCTGCGTCCTGTCTCCCAGCCACCTCCCCTCCCCAAGACCAACAGTGCCCTGCTTACCTTGCGATGACTAAAAATGCCTTTCCCAAAAGGGAGACAGGACAATGCCAGTCTCCAAAAAAACCATTGTCTTCAAAGATGCAGCTACAAAGAGAGATACCCTGATATTGCACGGTTACAAATTACAAGAGTGCACAAATTTCATCAAGTTTAAAGGTGATTTAGAGTTGGCCAGAAGATTATTAGAAGAGCTGAGAAAAGGCAAACTTTGATTAAGTGAGGTACCATCTGGTGGAGGGCGTAGATGTCAGTGGGCAGAGAAGAGAACAGGTGACTATCCTTGTGAAAAACATAGAAGAATTGATAGTCATTGATTAATCAAAAAATAACGCTGCTGTGTTAGCATATATTCACATATATGGTATCTCACCAACTTGTTTTTCTTTGTTTTTGGGGGTTTCGTTTGTTTGTTTTCTGAGACAGGGTCTGACTCTGTCACCCATGCTGGAGTGCAGTGGCATGATCTCAGCTCACGGCAACCTCTCCCTCCTGGGCTCAAGCTATTTTCCCGCCTCAGACTCTAAAGTAGCTGGGAGTACAGGCACAAGCTACCACGCCTGGTTATTTATTTTATTTTATTTTTTTGGTAGAAACAGGGTTTCACCATATTGCTCAGGCCAGTCTCAAACTCCTGAGCTCAAGCGATCCGCCCACCTCAGCCTCCCGAAGTGCTAGGACACAGACGTGAACCACGGCACCCAGTTGCATGAACTTGTAATGTTTAAGTGAGTTAGGCTGTCTAAAGCAGAGGCTGGCAAATTATGGCTGATGGGTCAAACATGGCCCAAGATGTGTTTTTATAAATAAAGTTTTATTGGAACACAGACGGTGCACTGATTTGTGTATTGCCTATGGCTACTCTCATACAAAGTTAGAGTTGAACAGTTGTGACACACACCATCTGAACTGCAAAGCTAGAAATACTATCTGGCATTTTATTTAAAAAACAAAAAAGGTTTGTTAAGTTCTATTCTAGAATAACACATTAGCCTTACAGATTCTATTTTGAATGTATAAATGGTAATCACTACAGAATGGTGACTGTAAGTTGAAATACTACATGTATAAAAGTGTCAGAACATTAAGAAAACTTAGGGGTTTTGTTGTTGTTGTTTTCTTTTTTGTTTTTGAGAAAGGGTCTCATTATGTTGCCCAGCTGGAGTGCGGTGGCTAGTCACAGGTACAGTCATAGCTCACTGCCGCCTTGATCTCCAGGCCTCAAGCAATCCTCCTGCCTCAGTCTCCTCAGCAGATAGGACTACAGGTATGTGCCACTGCACCTAGCTTAAGAAAACTTAGGTTTATTGTATTTGAAATGAAATATAACGGCTATATCAAAATTATATTCTTAGGAAGCTTGTCAGGAAAAATAAATAAGAAAGCAAAATGTAAGTATTACAAATATAGCTTAATGTTTTTAAGGTCTGTACCTAAATTCAAAAATGAGATGAGACATTATTCTAGATCTCCTCAAAAATGACTGCTAAAATTTATCAGGTTTGTAAACAGAATAAGAACTGTAAGTTGGAATTAAAAGCTTACAGAGGAGCCAGGATTTACCGCTTATGATGTGAATGAAATGAATTTTAATTGTGAAAATGTAGCTAAACCTCTGTGATCACAAAGACTAGAAGATATTCCAAAAATTCCATTAACAATCTGTATCTCTCATCTCCCTTCCTCTGCATGCTATGGGGTCAGTGGTAAACCTAACTGAAAGGACTCAGGACCTCATCTGAGTCTTCACTGTCACCAGTGCCTGAATCCAGACTCAATCTCTATTGTTTGACCAGTTCAGAAGGTGACTCTTTTTGACGAAAGGGTTCATCCTAGGGCAAAGAATTTCACAGAAGAGAAACCTCAAGGAAAGATGCCAACGAGAGAGTTAAAAATATAGCATGATGACGACAATGATAATACTACTTTATGTCATTTTATGTAGCACTGATAATTCTTAAGCCCTTTCAAACACATAATATATCTTGATCTAGTAACGCAGTATACCAACTCAGTTGTTCACATGAGTTTTGAAATAAGAAAAATGTGGAGTGATTCTTGCTAATAGGTAGCATGGCCTTAAGCCCATTACCAAATCTCTCAGGTTTCTCAACCATAAGCCAGGGGTGATTACACCTTCTTCATGAGTTACTGTCAGGACCAAAACAGATACAGATGCTCCTCAACTTAGGATGGGATTAAACCCTACACTGAGTTGAAAATATCTTAAGTTGAAAATGCATTTAACACACCTAACCTACAGAACATCACAGCTTAGCCTAGCCTACCTGAAATGTATTCAGAACACTTACATTAGCCTTTCCCTGATCATCAGTGACGCCGAGCATTTTTTCATGTTTGTTGGTCATTTGTATATCTTCTTTTGAGAACTCTCCATTCATGTCCTTAACCCACTTTTTGATGGGACTGTTTGTTTTTTTTTCTTGCTAATTTGTTTGAGTTCCTGGTAGATTCTGGATATTAGTTTTTTGGCAGATGTATAGATTGTGAAGATTTTCTCCCACTCTGTGGGTTGTCTGTTTACTTTGCTGACTATTCCTTTTTCTGTGCAAAAGTTCTTTAGTTTTAATTAAGTCCCACCTAATTATTTTTGTTTTTGTTATATTTGCAATACACCTTACTTCCACAAGAATAGCGATTATCAAAAAATCAAAAAATAATAGATATTGGAGTGAATGTGGTGAACAGGGAACACTTCTACAGGGCTGGTGGGAATGTAAACTATTACAACCACTATGGAAAACAGTGTGGAGATTCCTTGAAGAACTAAAAGTAGAACTACCATTTGATCCAGTAATCCCACTACTAGGTATCTACCCAAAGCAAAATAAGTCATTATACGAAAAGATACTTGCACACGCATGTTTACGGCAGCACAATTTGCAATTGCAAAAATGTGGAACCAGCCTAAATGCCCACTGTGATATATATATAATGTGATATATCTATATAGTAGATAAGTGTGATATATATAGTGGATAATATATACAGTGATATACACAGTGATATACATACAGTGATATATGTAAAGTAGATATAAGTGTGATATATATATAGTGGATAAAGAAACTGTGATATATATATAGTGGATAAAGGAAGTGATATATCTATATAGTGGATAAGTGTGATATATATAGTGGATTATATATAGTGATATATAGAGTGGTATATATACAGTGATATATACAGAGTGATATATATAAAGTGGATATAAGTATGACATATATATATATAGTAGATAAAGAAAGTGATATATATATAGTGGATAAAGAAAGTGAGATATAGTGTGATATATAGAGAGGGGATAAATGTGAAATATATAGTAGATAATAAATATAGTGATATATAGAGTTATATACAGAGAGTGATATATAGTGGATATAAGTGTGATATATATATAGTGGGTAAAGACACTGTGATATATATGATATATATCACATATGACATATATATCACTCTATATATATCAGTGTCTTTATTCACTATATACACTCACACACACACACACACACACACACACACACACACACACACACACAATGGAATACTATCCAGCCATAAAAAAGAATGAATGAATGGCATTTTCAGCAACCTGGATGGGACGATGGGACTAGAGACCATTATTCTAAGTGAAGCAACTCAATAATGGAAAACCAAGCATTGTATGTTCTCACTCATAAGTGGGAGCTAAGCTATGAGGTCGTAAAGGCATAAGAATGACACAGTGGACTTTGGGGACTCGGAGGGAAAGGGTGGGAGGGAAGTGAGGGATGAAAGACTACAAACTGGATGCAGTGTACGCTACTTGGGTGACTGGTGCACCACAATCTCACAAACCACCACTAAAGAACTTACTCATGTAACCAAATACCATCTGTTCCCCTCAAAACAGATGGAAATAAAAAAATTAAATGAAAAAATAAAAGATCCCTTACATTAGCCTCCAGTTAGGCATCATCAGGCAACGCCGCACGCTACAGAATGTCGATTCTTTGCCCTTGTGATCACTGAAAGCTGAAGCTTGCTGCTGTGGCCTGGCGTTGTGAGAGAGAGAGAACCCTACCACATATTACCAGTCCATGGTGGCGTGGGGGGAACAAAACCCAAAATTTAAAGTTCAGTTTCTACTCAATGCGTACAGTTTTCCTAGCAGCCCAACGTTGAAAACTTGTAAGTCAAACCACTGTAAGTCTGGGACTCTCTGTAGAGGCTGAAGTCACTTAGGACCCTGCCTGGTACTCTTGTGCAGCATGAGTCTCAGTGGCTACCATCGTAACCAGTATCAGTTCTGGAAAATCCTGTGACGTCTGACAGGCATTATTATCACTCTTTGTTAAGGAAGATGCCAGGCATGGAGAGTTCAGAAGACTTGCCGGGAGGAATTTAGCCCCTAGGTAGGCAGGGACACCATATTTCCGATTCCCACCCCTAGTGTTTCATTTTTGATCTCTGCCTCTCCTGCTGCAACTCAAACTTGACCATTTATCAGAATCACCCAGAGAGCTTCCTAACGCAGACTGCAGACTACAGGCTCCACCTCCCCCTTCTCCCCACCACATATTCAGATTCAGGAGGCCTGGGGCAGGGCCTAAGTTCTGCATCTCCAACAAGTTTCCAGGTAATATTGATGCTGCCGGTCCAGGGACCCCGCTTTGAGAACCCCTGGTCTAACTCCGTGCAGCACCTTTAAGGAATCACATCTGTCCTTCCACAGCATACCCGATGCACACCCATGGGGCATTAAACTATCTGGAACCTGGTCAATGCTCCATAGATGGTTTTATTTTGTTTCGTTTTTGTCACAGGTTCCCTCTGTCCGGCTCCTGATTCTCCCAGCTGACAACTTGGTCCCTCATTCCTTTGATCCATTCCTGCACTGCCCCTCTGATTTGGAATACACGGCTTTCTTTCCAGCTGTGACCTTGGCTGCTTTCCACGAAGACTCTGACTTGCCAGCGTGGCTCTGCTCTCTCTGATCCAGCCCGCTGAACTCTCCTCAGCAGCCCACAGCCTCACAGGTGGGATCTGCATGCTACTATCTGATGAAGTCAGCTAAACCCGCCCCCCCACGACCCACCTCTATCACAAAAGACAAGCAGGTTCACAGGAACTGCGGATCACAGGAAAGAGACACAGCAGACACAGCAAGAGGAGCACAAACTCATTCACTGTTTCCTGCTTGGAAAACAAGGGAGGCACATAAGAGAGGATTAAAAAGGAGTGGGAGAAAAAATGCAGGGGGAGGCTGCTTTGCTCCCCAGAACCTAAAATAGGTGAATGCCTGCGGATATAAATACAATAATAATAATAGAATAATAACAAAAATGTAACTCATACCTGCAGGGTTTTCATACCTTAACAGTATTGTGACAACAAGTGTTCGTATTTCATTTGAAATTTATGAAACCTTTGTGCCTGTAATCCCATGAGCAGCGACACGGTAAATGAAAGTAGCAGGCCGTCTAGATTAATAATATTTTGCTTCATACTGGAAGAGCATTTGAAAGAAGCAACTTGCTTTATCTATTCCCTGTGTTTACGATCCTGGTATTGGAACAGACTGGGGCTTCTAAGACTGGCTGGGAAATATTCATAGATGTGTTATTAATTTATGGGAAACTGAAGGACCTACCTCAAGGTTTAAGTAGGCCATTTAGAAACTGCAGGAAGTACGTGTGAAGATACATAGCAGAATGCCGTGAAAAAAAGAGTGGTGGGGTGATTCAGGGCTTAAATCAAGAGCAGGAAGAGTAACTTCAGAAAGCTGTATAGTTGATATTCTAATAAAGCGTTCTTATGAGAAAAAGCAATCTGTTCACATATGAATTCTGCCATATGCTTCCATCTTTTCATGGTCTAGAAGGCCACGTCAGTAATTTCCAGCATTTACATGGGCATGCAGAATGCCTTTGCTGGTTAATGTGAATAAATGGGCTGGATTTACTGTGTTTCTAATGTTGAATATACGCTCCATGCAGGCTGCTACCAGAAGCCAAGTGGAATTTATGGGTTTGCACTGAATTTCAAATGGATACTGGAGTGAAGTGATGGAAGGCAACACTGACGTGGTGCCTAACGCTTCTCAGTGGAAGGTGCTTCCGCCTTGACAACGGGCAGGGCATTGTTTCAGTAAAGGGAGAAGTCCAGCTAAGAATGTGGCCCTTTTTGTCGAGCATTTGCAGAAGTAGTAAAGACCATGGTCGCAGCTTGCAGACACAATCACCCTTTCCACAGGTCTCTAGCAGGATCCCTGTGACCCCACCCTAACATCTGACTGTACCATATTTTATTTTATTTTAATCTTATTTTATTTATTTTGAGATGGAGCCTCTCTCTGTTTCCCAGACTGGAGTGCAGTGGTATGATCTCAGCTCACCGCAACCTCCACCTCCTGGATTCAAGCGATTCTCCTGCCTCAGTCTCCAGAGTAGCTAGGATTACAGGTGACCATCACCACACCTGGCTAATTTTTGTATTTTTAGTAGAGACAGGGTTCTACCATGTTGGCCAGGCTGGTTTTGAACTTCTGACCTCAAGTGATCCACCTGCCTCGGCCTCCTAAAGTGCTGGGATTACAGGCATGAGCTACCATGCCCAGACTTCTAAATCCTTTTTACATCTTTTTTTTTTTTATGTCACTGAGTCTGGTCAAGTCTGAGGATCTTATAACCACAATATTAGAATGAAAAGAGAGGGTATTCACAGCTTAAATAACAGTTTTGAAGGATGAAGAATGAAATCACATCTTCCCCTAGATCAACAAGTCTCAGTCTCGGTGCTGCTCATATTTAGAGTTGCACAGTTTTCTGTGGTAAGGGCCACCTGTGCATTGCGGGCGATCAGTAGCTCCCCGGCCTTTCATCCACTTGCTCCAAATAGCAACGTTAGTGCACCTCAATCAACAATGTCTCCAGACACTGCCAAATGTCACCTGACAGGTGACATTGTTTCCCTGCCCTAGAGGAGGGCCCACCACCTGAAATACTACTCTATGAATATTCAGTTCTGTGTACATTTTAAACAAATATGAGTATTTATAATATATTTGTATTATGGTTAGGGATTATTTGGAAAAAAATAGAATGAAGCTGGACAATTGGGACTAAATGGGAATATATGGTGGCTGACAGAGCAGGCATCATATTTTGGCAACGGAACTTGGAAGCAATAAAGGAAACAGAGAGAAAATTAACTGGAATATAGAGGAATTCCCCTAAGATACACAGAGGAACCTGTGGATGGTGGTGGGGGCGGGAAGCATGCTTTTGTGGGTTGGACTTCCAGAACCATAGTAAAAACCATGAGACGGAGATAAACAATGCCCAGCCACAAATACAGAAAGGCAGTCAGTATCTGGGTTGAACAAGAGATAGGCAAATAACTGCTTTTTAAATATATATTATTGTCTGCAACAAAGTGACATACATTTACAAGCATCTTGCTGAACCTTCCAAGGAGAGAGATCTAAAAGGTTGCTGGCAAGCTCTGGATCGCAAATAAAAATGAATAATATGACGTCCACATGACTGGGCTTTCAATCTCTTCGGTGGACACAACCCCCATAGCAAAAGGCATCCCCAGGGAGAGAAGGGTGTTTAACAACTCAAATATTATCTCTAAAACACCATGCAAAGGATATCTTCTATTAGAAAATATCCGTGATTGTTTTCACTGTAAACAACACGGTGTATTCACCAAAAAAAAGTTGTCTCTTTAAGAAAATATGCCTTGTTTCCTGTCACGTCAAATGAACTCTGGCACCAGTACCCCTAACAGGGAAACCTGGGGACACTCATACCCCAGTTTAAAAAGCATGAAATTAAGATGGTCTTCTTGTTTCACAGGGATCATAAACAACATATTTATGGGACTCCACTGGTGACCCTAGTCCTTCAACTCACTGTTTCCCCAATTGTTAAGTTTTATAAACAGGGAGATGGGGGGATTCAGGCATTATGGACCTTGTAGGGAGAGAGGAACAGCTATAAATCTACAGGTGTTACCCATAAGAGCTCCTTGGATGTCTCAGAACCCAAAGGCAGGCATTCTTAGTGAACAGATGTCAGCCAGATGTGAGCCACTTTGAAGTGGGCATTGCTCTACTGTAATTCCTTATAAATGGGGATTGATGGAAACAAATCTCCTTAAAGGCGATGTATACTTTGGTGAGGACTGAAGCTGTGGGAACTAGCAAGGAAGCTACGGTTTCTTCAAGTCCTTTAAGAAAACCTTTCAAATATTCAAAAGGAACTGGAAAACAAAAGTTGTGCCTTCTCTTCCTTTTACTACTAGATTGAGAGAAATGGTCCATATATTAATAAAACCTTAGGAGTTAGACAGTCCTGGGTTGAAGTACAACCACACTCTCTTCCTTGCACATGGCTTTCCACACTGTATTAGTCCGTTTTCATGCTGCTGATGAAGACAAATGGAGACTGGGAAGAAAAAGAGGTTTAATTGGACTTAGAGTTCCACATGTCTGGGGATGCCTCAGAATCTTGGTGGCAGGCAAAAGGCACTTCTTCCATGGTGGCGGCAAGAGAAAATGAGGGAGAAGTAAAAGCAGAAACCCCTGATAAACCCATCAGATCTCATGAGACTTATTCACTATCAGAAGAATAGCATGGGAAAGATCCACCCCCATGATTTAATTACCTCCCCCGGGTCCTTCGTTTAATGTGTGGGAATTCTGGGAGATATAATTCAAGTTGAGATTTGGGTGGAGACAGAGCCAAACCGTATCATTCACCTATAAACTCAGAGCTAATCGTTACTCTCTCCCACAGGGACTGCAAGGGTGGAGGGAGACAATGCTTTTTTCTTTTTTTTTTTTGTTTTTCCTTTTGGAGACAGGGTCTTTTCTCTCTGTTGCCCAGGCTGGAGTACAGTGGCAGCAACATGGTTCACTGCAGCCTCAACCTCCTAGACTCAAGCAACTTCCTTGCTTCAGCCTCCCAATTAGCTGGGACTACAGGTGCACATCACTACGTGCAGCTAATTGTTTTAGTTTTTGTAGAGATGGGATCTCACTTTGTTGCCCAGGCTGGTCTCAAACTCCCAGGCTCAAACCATCCTCCCACCTTAGCCTCTCTAACTGAGGAAATTACAGGTGTGAACCACGCCCCCCAGCCAGATGAGGTTTTCTCAAGCAATGTAGGCTGAAGTAAGTCTTTCTTTCTGTCACCTTTGTCATGTAATAAAACTATGTTGAAAATGAAATGATTGCAAACTTTTTGCAAGGTAAGAATTCCACAAAATCAGAAAGACAGGAGTCTGTCAGAAAGACAAGAGTGAGAATCAGAAGTACTTCCTCCTACCAGGCAGTCTGAAACCTGCAATCACAAACAAGGAAAGCACAACTGAAATGCGAGGCCCTGGGTGTACATCTATTCTCCTACTGCACAAACACCGGGGGAAATACTGTGCTTTGGCTTTTATGAACTTTTAAAGCAATAACGACTTGTATTCAAAGCACTCTTACTTTCAAAAAGGAGTCACTAATTCATTTTATGAAGTCAGAACCCATTAGTGAAGATGTATCGAGTGCGTCTGCTTAGTGGAGATTATCAAACAGGGTCTAGGAATGGCATTGGACATATAGATTGGGACCTGGTTTCACAAATGGATAAAGACTACAGAAACATGAACACAAAGGCTTCAGCCACCTGCAATATTTGAAAACCCCCAGGTACTGATGCAGCGCTAAGAGACAACGTCAAGCCATCCTGGGTAGGCTGCTGGAGCTCTTGAAACATACGCGTATGCAATTCATTTTACTGTATGGTTTTTATAGAATCACTTGCAGTGCTTAAATAATTCAGGGACTTAATGGTCGAAGTTTATTCATACATGCAACCAAGCTGTGACTGAAAAAAGCCTAGATGGAGGAACAAGACAAAGAACCAGGTTGCGAGCATCCTCTTGAGTTTGCAACTATGAATATATTCACATATGTGTCCTATTTCCACTGAATGTCTTCATAACTTCATTCAACAAACATTTCTTCATTTTTTTTTTTTTTTTATTTTCAGACAAGGTCTCCTTCTGTCACCCAGGCTAGAATACTGGGGCACGATCATGGCTCACTGCAGCCTAGACCTCCAGGGCTCAAGAGATCCTTCCATCTCAGTCTCTGGAATAGCTAGGACTACAGGTGAATGGCTCCACACCTGGCTAATTTTCTTTATTTTTTATAGAGATGGGGTCTCATTGTGTTGCTCAGGCTGGTCTTGAACCCTTCAGCTCAAGCAATCCTTCTACCTCAGCCTTCCAGAGTGCTGGGGTCACAGGTATGAGTCACTACACCTGGCCAACAGACATTTTTTATGTGTTCACACCAGGTGCACTATATCTGGCCCTAGACAACACATGGTCCCAATCCTCAAAGAGTTGGCAGTGTGGTGGCTGGGTGGTTAAAATGTTATCCTGGTCGGGCTTGGTGGCTCACACCTGTAATCCCAGCACTTTGGGAGCCCAAAGTGGTTGGATCACCTGGAGGTCAGGAGTTAGAGATCAGTCTGGCCAACATGGTAAAACTCCATCTCTACTAAAAACACAAAAATTAGCTGGTCATGGTGGCATGCACCTGTAATCTCGGCTACTTGGGAGGCTAAGGCAGGAGAATTGTTTGAGCCCGGGAGGCAGAGGTTGCAGTGAGCCGAGATTACATCACTGCACTCCCACCTGGGCAACAGAGTGAGACTTCACCTCAAAAAAAAAAAAAAAAGTTATCCTGACATTTGTTAACATGGTAAGGAAGACTTTATGCAGGATTATTGCAACAGGGTTCAAGACTGTTGCAATAGGGGAGAGAGATAGGGCTCAACTCCATATAATAAAGACAGCTGGGGATTTATAGCCAAAGAGCAGAGTGGCAGGGCAGTGGGAGGGTCAGTGGATGGAAAATTACTACAAGAAACCACAAGGGTAGGAGTATTCCAACTTAACCAATTTAGCAAGATTCTTGCTGTAGGCAGGCGAGGGTGTTCAGACATCAAGGGTGAAGGGATTCTCTCTAAACTGACTTAGCAGGACTCTTGCTAAGACTGGACTATGAAGATCCAGCAAGGACAGAGGACCAAGGTCAAGGCCTAATTGAGAAGTGGGCTCTGAGAAGCTAAGCTAAAGCTTGGTCAGGGAGTCTTTGCCAGAGGAATAGGAGAGTTCAGAAGTTGTCCCAGAACATTAGGGGACTCAACCAGGGTTTCTTAAAGAAATACAATGTCTGGGGTATTTGGGGAGCAGCAGGAGTAAGCAAAGAGAAAAATACAAGGTGTTCAGACAGCATGTGTGTGCACAGCAGTTTGGCAACCTTCCAATGGTGACCTGTGGCTTGAAGAGCATTTCTCAATGGGGTCATTACTGCTATTTTGGGCTGAATGATTGTTGGTGGGGTAGGGTTGGAGGGTGGGAGTCCTGTGTGTTGTGGGATGTTCTGTAGCATCTCTGACTGCATTAGTCTGTTCTAATACTGCTAATAACATGTGAGACTGGGTAACTTTTAAAGCAAAGAGGTTTAACTGACTCACAATTCAGCATAGCTGCAGAGGTCTCAGGAAACTTACAATCATGGTGGAAGGGGAAGTAACATGTCCTTCTTCACGTGGCAGCAGGAAGGAGAAGTGCCAAGCAAAGGGGCAAAAGCCCCCTATAAAACCATCAAATGTTATGAGAACTCACTCCCTACCGTGAAAATACCATGGGAGTCACTGCCCACATGAGTCAATCACCTCCCACTGGGTCCCTCCTGTGACACGTGGGGATTATGGGAACTACAGTTCAAGGTGAGATTTGGGTGGGGACATAGCCAAGTCATATTACTGACATCTACCCACTAGATGTCAGGAGCACCCTCCCTCAATTCATTGTCTCTTCCCCAAGTTCTGACAACCAAAAATGCCTCCAGACATGATCAAATATCCCTTGGGGCCAAACTGCCCCATGCAGAGTAACAGTAGCTGGAAGGATGGCCAGAGAACTCCTACAGGACGGGGAGGTAGGACAGCTGCCTCCACTGAGGAAGACATGATACAATGAAGGCAGAAGCTGCTATTCTCTAAATATGGTGGTTTAATATGCAATAGAGAGAGGAAAAATAGAAAGAAGTGAATGGGAGTCAGTGCATCAGGATCTGGAAAAGTAGGATTTGTCAGGATCTTTTTACAAACCAAGTAACTGATATAATGACTCATCATGAACGATCTTTGTCAATTTTCTCTTGGAAAATCTTCCTATTTCTGATTAAGAACTAAGGATAAAGATGCTGCAACAAGAAATAAAACCAAGCTTTCTACAGCTAAACTAAATCACTGTTTTTCAAAACATTTGCACATCTTGTTACTTTTATGTACATAGTGAGGCCTCACTTTTTTTTTTTTTTTCCTAGCTTACATTCAAAATGCATTTCTACTGCAGAAAACTTTAAGATATAAAGAAAAAGATAATCATTCCCGGTATGTGAATTTGAATTGTGGCACTGTGAGACCCTACAATGATTTCAAAAATTATTTACTAATTTAAACAACTCCTGTTTCAGCAACAATTAGCAGCAAACGAAGAAGCCAGTTAGTTTGTACCATACTAGATCTGACCTTACTGGCATTTTCTTTTTTACCTCTAGCACAATTAGTAAAAGAAAGGGAGTGGGGCATTTAACATGCCTTTCCAGGTAATTTTTAATCTGTTCTAATGCATGAATTTTAAAATGCCTACTTGAGAGCTTCAGGGATTACTAAATAATAAGCCCTGAAGGTTCCAAAATCCGGTTAATAGTCAGACCTGGAGAATATGAAATATAGTGTTAATTTAGCATAACATAATGCCTAAAAATGACGCAAGTTAGATCTAATTGAGCTATGAAGTGCTTGCCTTGTATTGTGTAATAGAAGCGGTGCTAACTGAGGGTTGCTGAGCTATAGATAACCATTACTCTTAGAAAATATGTTTATTGGGGTCTCTCTCTCTTCATTACCCAACCTCATAAAGTATATGTCTGCGTATTCCGATAAAACATAAAATGGCAAGGCAGAGTCACACTTAGGATGCCCTGAGAAGCTGCATCATAAAATGGTGTCTGTCTCCAAATGATTGTTCACTTAACCGTGATAAATATTTATCAGCATGCAATAGAACAAATCCTTCGACAATCTTAGGCCACGTGGAAAATGAAGGACTTCTACATTTTCGAGTCTCCTCTTTTGGTAAGTACAACCCTTTAACCTCAAACGTAATCTGACGAGATTTTGAGTTTAAATTGTAATTATGCCATAGAAACACTGAGAACATATTGGGTTCCTATTTCCAATACCTACTTAAAGCAACTTGGATTTACTGTTATATCATGAACAGAGACAAGAGAACCGTGTGACAGTGTGAAAATGAAACACTGCTAATTTGGGTAGTCACTCAGTGTATAACCTTTTATGTCATCCATACTCTCATTGGAAAAAACGTTGTCTTAAATGATAAAATAAAGATGGAAATAAACTCCTTAGTGATCCCTACTCTCTTGTTGGCCATGATGTGTCAACTGGGGAAACGTAAGAAAAACTGAGATATATAACCTGATGTTCCACTTAAACTTGGATGGCACAGGCCTTTGCTGTGTGGATATGGAATCTGTTTATTACCATGTGGCTTCATAAACAGTCAACAGAAAAATGCCAGATGAAAAAAAGAACATTGCCTTCCTGGGTGAGTTTTGGAAATGAAGCCTGTCTCCTGGCCAGAGATAATAGTTTCTGAATTATTATCTCTTAGTATCTGAACTATTAAGTCAACTCTGTCTCTGTTAGATAGCTAGAGAAGGCATCTGGAGTGCAGGGTGGAGTTGCTTATAAACATAAATACCTTCTGGCCCTTCCTTAAACAACTGGATTCCTAGAAGAATGTCCTATGTCATTGGTTCTCAAAGCAGAGGACTTCCAGAAACACGAACAGCTGGGCCCACTCCCCTTAGTGTTTCTGATTCAGGATTTCTGGGGTGAAGCCAGAGAATATGCACTTCTAACAGATTTCTCAGTGGTGCTGGTGTTGCTGGCCTGGGAGCCACACTTTGAGAACCAGATTCCTGCCTCTAAAGAAGGATCCACGAGGAAAAAAATTCCGGTGAACACCGGGTCCTGCCAGTTTGAATGCCCTTCCCCAATCTACAGATCCCAAATCAAACACATTCTCTTCATTTCTTCCTATACTCCCCCATCTTTCCTCCCCTCCTTTTGTTTTATTACATTTCAAATTCCCTATTTCTTTTTCTTTTTTTATTTTTGAGACAGAGTTTTGCTCTTGTTGCCCGGGCTGGAGTGCAATGGCTTGATCTCGGCTCACTGCAACCTCCACCTCCCAGGTTCAAGCGATTCTCCTGCCTCAGCCATCCGAGTAGCTGGGATTACAGCCACATGCCACCATGCCCAGCTAATTTTTGTATTTGTAGTAGAGATGGGGGTTCTCCATGTTGGTCAGGCTGGTCTTGAACTCCCAACCTCAGGTTATCTGCCCAACTGGCCATCCAAAGTGCTGGGATTACAGGTGTGAGCCACTGCATCAGGCCCCAATTCTAAGTCTCCTATTCTCTTCTCATCCCCCACGGGTCCATGTCTCTCTTCCCTTACTCCCTCCCTGCTTCTCTCTCTTTTCTTTTTTCTTTCTTTCTCTCTCTCTCTCTTTCTCTTTCTCTCCCTTTCTTGACTGTGCCCTGAGATCTTTCCCTTAACAATAATTAGCCTCCCATCAGGTTCTCAACAGTGACCAAGATTACAGATACACCCCACATCAGTGAAAGACACGAGCCAACAGCTTACTTCTTGGCAAGCAGATTAAGGGGCAACTGTGGGACTAATTTTAAAGACGAAGGATAGGAGTTTTGTGCTAAGCATTCAGTAGCAGAAGCTTCTCTGCCTTTGCATTTAGTACCGCAAAAGCAAAACATATATTGCTATATGAACTATACATAGAACAGTTACGTACACACTGTTGGCAGACTGACTAGATTTTCAACATTAATTTTCATTTTGGGGGCTATTCTTGCATTTTAGGATACATAGTCCCTAGGTCTAGTTTTAACACGCACTTAACTCCCATGCTAGATGAAGATTTACAACAAAAGTGATTATTATGAGAACACTCCTAGGTGAAGATCTGCTGTAAACAGACTTAGCTCTTTATGACTTTACTGTGTCAGACTCTCAATATTAGACACATACAAAAAAAAAAAATCACACAGTGAAAGTTATTGGGCTGCAGAATAGCTTCCCAAGGGATGTCCCTAGGCCTCATCACTTGAGTCATCTGAAACAAGACCGAACCAAATACTTGACTGTACCGTTAGGGAACTCTCCTGCCCTGGCTGAGGGTGGACAAGATGACCTCACAGATCTCTCCCAGACCTTCCAGGGTCATAAAAACAGAATGGAAACTCTGACTAGATATCCCGCTGCAGGGAGAAGTGGAGATCCTAGCAGACTGAACAGCAAGATCTCAGCGGGTGGACCCTGTTACAGCAAACAGCAAAGAGGAAAAAAAAATCCTAAGGACTGAGGCCAAAGGACACCCCAGAATAAAAATCACATTGAGAACACTCCCCAGTGAGGCCCATGATGCACTTTTGCAGACAGAGCTGTAAGACGATATGTGTTTCCTAGTTTCTGATACATACTATGAGCGTTCCCATACTCTGACTATAAGAGGACTGAATTACAAGTGAAATACACTTGTAATACACAAAACTCCCTCATTTCTGGAAGGAGTTTTAGTAACTGCCTCATTGAAACATGGGAACAAAGAGAAGCTGTTAGGTGACAACTAATGAGGCCCATTACGAATACAGTTCAATGCAGCCGAAACTGAGATTAACCTGGAAGAAGATAACTGCTCCCCCAACCTCCTTCATGGCAACTACTTGGGCAGAGCCCTTTCTCAGCCTTTAGCAAGGAGGCAGGAGGGTTCTGTGAGGCCCCACGTGGCTTCTCCACCCCAGGGATGTCACAGCTGTGAAGCACAGCCTAAGCCAGCCGGCATGCTTGCATCACATCCAGGTCCCGTAGTACATCTGGGGGAACTGCAAAAGGGTGGAGTGGGGTGGAGAGGAATTCTGGACTTGATCGGACTTAACACGCCACAGCTGTCATTCCAATACAACTGGCTCTAAACTGCAAAACCAGTTATCCCTGCCCACTCGCACTCCCTGCTAAGGAAAACTCCCATGATTCATGGGTCCTCCTACGTGGGTGGGTTTTGTATCACTTGCCACTGCTCCCCTTCCCCACTCTGAGCACACCTGGACAGATCACAGGTCCAATCATACGTGAGCCAAGGGCAAATCTGTCCAGATGTCTGCTCTGCAATCTACCAATGGCAAAGATGACTCATACCAGTGGATTTCCGCACTAGGGAACTGGGAAACTGACTTGAAGCCTGCGGCAGCTGATGAAAAAATGCCATGAGGTCGAGTTGAGTTGCACGGTCATGAGAAAAAGAAGCATGTGTGAGCCAAAACTGTGAGGGAGGGGAATGAATAAATCTAGCAGTGAGAGAAGGAGCTAGTCAGACAAAGAGAACTTGGCAGCTGTGCAGGAGGGGATCACAGGAGACAGTTCCCCAAAACTGCCTCCTTTCCTCAGCTTGCCAACGTTATCTCTTACAACAAACTTTTTCCTTAGAAGATGTGGCACAAGTAAAACTGTTCCTTGTGACCAAAGAAGCCTAATTAGACACTCAGAAAATCTGAATTCTACATCATGATAAGTTCCTCACGCCCCAAACCATGACCACTGGGTATTAAACATGAAAAGTCCCACAAATCCTTGAAGACCATGGTTTATCAATGATATCGAAAATAAGAGGTGAGGTGCAGCAGCTCAAGCCTGTAATCCCAGCACTTTAGGAAGCCAAGGCAGGAGGATCACTTGAATCCAGGAGTTCAAGACCAGCCTGGGCAACAAAACCAGACCTTGTCTCTATTTTTATTTTCATTTAATTGTTTTTATTATTATTATTATTGAGACAGAGTCTCACTCCGTCACTCAGGTTGGAGTGCAGCAGCATGGTCTTGGCTCACTGCAACCTCCGCCTCCCGGGTTCAAGCAATTCTCCTGCCTCGGCATCTCGAGTAGCTGGGATTAAAGGTGCTGGCCACCATGCCCAGCTAATTTTTGTATTTTTGGTAGAGACAGGGTTTCACCATGTCGGTCAGGCTGGTCTCAAACTCCTGACCTCAGGTGATCCACCCCCACTTGGCCTCTCAAAGTGTTGGGATTACAAGCACAAGCCACAGCGCCAAGCCCCTTGTCTCTATTTTTAAAAAATAAAAATAAATTTAGAAAAAATTGTTAAACACCAATTAACATTCAGTGTTCTCCTTACGTGCACTTTTGGAAACTGGAAACAGAATTTAGAAATATTTCTGGGATAGAACATAACAATATGGCATCTGGAGTCAGATCCTAGATTTTAAATGATTATTCTTCCTACCCCACCAAAGGTATCAATTAGAGCAGCCTACAGATCCATTTCTTGAAATTTCTCATCTTAAAACAGAAGTGTCATCCTCACAGAATCATTCATTCACTCAGGGAAATCATTCACTTGGAGCTTATGAGGTTTACTCATGAAAGTATGTCTTTGCAAAACACCTCCTGTGCATTATCCAAAGATGCTAAGCACACCTGTTCTCTTTGCAGTAGGCATTAAGGCAGTATCTTTTGTCCCATGCTGGGGACAAATGAATGGTACAAAACATACTGGCTCCAAATTATCCTGAAGGGAAGAAATATCTTTCTTTAAAATTTTATTTTCCTTTTTTATAGTTTAATAGGGATGGGATCTTACTATATTGCCCAAGCCAATCTCAGACTCCTCAAACAATCCTCCTGCCTCAGCCTCACAAAGTGCTGGGAGTACAGGGATGAGCCACCACATCTGGGCTTTTTGCTTCTTCAGAGACAGGGTCTTGCTGTATCACCCAGGCTAGAGTTCAATGGCATGATCATAAGTCACTGCAGCCTCCAACTCCTGGGCTCAAGGGATCCTCTGGCCTCAGCCTTCTGTGTAACTGGGATTACAGGCACATGCTACCACGCTCAGCTATAGGAAAAATACTTTATTAAAGAGTGATGCCAAGTGTATGCATGCAGAAACATTTATCCTCACTGGTGCAAAATAACTGAGCTGAAAGGTTGGTAAGTGTTTAAACAGAGGATTGCTATTTCATGACAGAAGAGTGGCATAGTGTGTTAGGCCCAATTTTCTAATATCAAGCAATTCTAGCAGATCCTGATTTGTAGGTGTAAAAAATAGTAATTAGTAAAAATTAAGTAATAGAGCAGAGGCCATTTGCTGTGTATCCACAATCTCACTGGCTGTGGACTTTACATATATTCATTTTCTCAATCCTCTGGTATGGAGAACAACTCTTTACAAATGAACAGCCTTTTAAAAATCACTGCTGCAACTGTGGTCTGAGAGCTGGAAGTGTCAGTGACATCTGGGTACTTGCTGGAAAAGCAGATTCCTGAGCCCCAACCCAGAACTAGACAATTAGTGGGTCCAGGGATGGGGTCCGAGACTTGTGTTTTAACCAGTTCTCCAGGGGAGTCGCACACCAAAATGGAAGACAAGCAGCCCTGACTTAGAGGGTAACTTTCCAAGGCCAAATAGGGAGTAAGCCACAGAGTCACTGAACTCGCATTTGTGCTGAGTATCAGGAACTGTCCGATCCACTTCAGGTAATTAACGAGGAGCCAGACTGCAGCTAATCAGGTTAACACCTGTAATTCAGAATTCCCCTGAGATCGGGATCGAGAACCCTGAAACCTCAGTCTGTCCCTAGAGACTGTAATGGGAGAATCCTGTATTATCCCTTTGCTTCCTTCCTTGTTTTTTGTATATGGAGGAACTCCTGGGTGGCACCAGCCTCAGTTTTTTGAAGTCATAGTTAAAAGGGCTCTGACTCACATATCTAGGATATCTCCTTTATCATCTTATAGTGAATGTAAAAAAATTCAGGGTTTTTTTTTTTTTTTTTTGAGGTGGAGTTTTGCTCTTGTTGCCCAGGCTGGAGTGCAATGGCACAATCTTGGCTCACTGCAACCTCCATCTCCTGCATTCAAGCGAATCTCCTGCCTCAGCCTCCTGAATAGCTGGGATTACAGGCACGTGCCCCACTACGCCTGGCTAATTTTTTGTATTTTTAGTAGACATGGGGTTTCTCCATGTTGCTCAGGCTGTTTTTTTTTGTTTTTTTTTTTGAGACAGAGTCTTGCTCTGCTACTCAGACTGGAGTGTAGTGGCAAGATCATAGCTCACTGCAGCCTCAACCTCTGGGCTCAAGCCATCCTCCCACCTCCACCTCCCAAGTATCTGGGATCACAGGCACATGCCATCTCGTCCAGCTAATTTTTCGATTTTTTTTTTTTTTTTTTTTGAGACACAGTCTCGCTCTGTCGCCAGGTGGCAGGCTGGAGTGCAGTGGCTCGATCTGGGCTCACCACAACCTCCACCTCCCGGGTTCAAGCAATTCTCCTGCCTCAGCCTCCTGAGTAGCTGGGACTACAGGCATGTGCCACCAAGCCCGGCTAATTTTTGTAATTTCAGTAGAGACAGGGTTTCACCATGTTAGCCAGGCCGGTCTCGAACTCCTGACCTCAGGCAAGATGCTCCCCTTGGCCTCCCAAAGTGCTGGGATTACAGATGTGAGCCACAATGTCTGGGTTTACTTTTTTGATTTTTGGTAGAGAGAGGGTCTGACTACGTTACCCAGGCTGGTCTCAAACTCCTAGGCTCAGGCTATCCTCCCACTTCAGCCTCCCAAAGTGCTAGGATGACAGGCATGAGCCACCATGTCCGGCCAATAAAACTGAGTGTTAACCAACACAGCATGTGCTGTGGCCAGCACTGGGCTGAGGGCTCCATACCTCAGCTGTGCAATGGGACATTCTACTGTCACGGAAGCATTCTTTCTATACCTGTGCTACCCATTGTCGGAACCACTAGACGTGTCTGGACGTTGAGCACTTGAAATGTGTAACTGAGAGACTAAATTTTTAATGTCATTTAAAATTTAATTTAGCTTGAAATGGTCCCATGTGGCCATTGGCTACCTCAAAGTATTGGATAGCCCAGCTCTATGCATGGCTTTTCTTTTATTCTTTTTTTTTTTTTTTGAGACAGGGTCCCTGCTGCTCAGGCTGGAGTGCAGTAAGGTGATCATGCCTCGATCTCCCAAGCTCAAGCGATCCTCCCACCTCAGCCTTCCTAGTAGCTAAGGGTACAAGCACTTGCCACCATGCCCAGCTAATTTTTTAGAGACATGTTTTTTTATGTTATCCAGGCTGGGCTTGAACTCCTGGGCTCAAGCAATCCTTCCACCCCAGCCTCCTGAGTAGCTAGGGTTACAGATGCATGCCACCACACCTGGCTAATTTTTGTATTTTCTGCAGAGATGGATCTTGTTATGTTGCCCAAGCTGGTCTTCAACTCCTGGGCTCAAGCTGTCCACCTCTCTCAACCTCCCACAGTGCTGGCATTATAGGCGTGAGCCACCATGCCCAACCTAGATGCCTTTTCTTATATAAGCTTCACACTAAGCCTATGAGGGCTGAAGCTAATGTTATCCCTATTTTACAGATGAGAAAACTGAGGCTTGCAGAGGCAAAATCAAAAACCCATAGGAGCCCATGCAGTCAGTTAGCGGTGGGGCTGGGGTCCTAAGCCAGGTCTACTGTGACTCTAGGATTTGCAAGGTACAAAAGCTCTCAGCTGTCATTGGTCAGGGAGTCTCTGGAAAGCTGCTGCTCAGAGCTCACCTAAGCAAAGGCAGCAGCAGTGACAGCATGACCCCTCAAACAGTTGCCTCTGAGCGTCTCTTTTTCCAGGCAGCAAGAGTGCTGGTGTTCTCTTGGCAGTCATCAATGAGTAGATGTTTGGACATTATTCGCATGTTATCAAATGTGCATTTTCCACTTAAAAATAAGGAGCTTCTGTCACAAATGATTTATATGGAAACAATACTTCTCCTGGCAAAGAAACAGGAATAAGAGCTGTTTACTGTTTCTTTCAAGACTTAAAAGAGGGAGGGGAAAAAACCCTGTGTGTGTTTTATTTATTCTTTTTGGTTTGTTTGTTTTGAGATGGAGTCTCGCTCTGTCACCCAGGCTGGAGTGCAGTGGCGTGATCTCGGCTCATTGCAACCTCTGCCTCCTGGGTTCAAGAGATTTTTCTGCCTCAGCCTCCCAAGTAGCTGGGATTACAGGCCCACACCACCACACCTGGCTAATTTGTGTATTTTTAGTAGAGACGGGGTTTCACTATGTTGGACAGACTGGTCACGAACTCCTGACCTCAGGTGATCCACCTGCCTTGGCCTCCGAAAGGGCTGAGATTACAGGCAAGAGTCACCACACTCAGGCACATTTACATATTTATTCTTCACTGTATGTTCTTTGGAGAGAATTCTTCACCAATCTCTCTCTTTTTTTTTTTTTTTTTTTTTTAAGATGGAGAATCTGTTGCCCAGGCTGGAGTGCAGTGGTGCGATCTCTGCTCACTGTGACCTCTGTCTCTTGGATTCAGGCAATTCTCCTGCCTCAGCTACCTGAGCAGCTGAGATACCATGCCCAGCTAATTTTTATGTTTTTAATAGACACAAGGTTTCACCATGTTGGCCAGCTGCTCTCAAACTCCTTATCTCAAGTGATCCACCTGTGTTGGCCTCCGAAAGTGTCTGGATTACAGGCATGTGCCACCGCACCCAGCCATCTCGCCCATCTTTCTACCCCAACCCCATCACCACCACGGTAAGAAATGGGTTCTAAGATCTTCGTACCTGTAATCATTCTCTACCTTTCATACAGCAGGTTAGCAGGGGACACGATCCTCCCTGAATCCATCCCTTGGTCCAAGATGCTGGTGCCTCCACAGAGTAACTGCGCCAGCCTCAGCTTCACTAAATGGCATCCGTGAGATTCTAGAAACAGGCTTGGCAATTGCCTCCTTACCTGCTCTCCCGTCTCTCCACTGGGGATGGGAGGCAGTGTGGATGTGGGAGGAAAAGGCTCTAGGGCCAGACTGAACTGATGCCACGTGCTGGGCCATCTCTGAACAAGCTGTGCAGTGCCACCCTGGGTAAGCGGCTGAACCTCTCTGAGCCTCAGTCATCTCCAAAGTAAACTGGGAAGAACAGGGACTCTTCACAGCACTGCTCTGAGAAGTCAATGAGGGGATGCATGAAGAGCACTTAAACTTAGGCCATGCGCAAGAAGAGATCAGAAAAAAAGTCAGCTGCTAATTGCTCCTCCCTTCCAGGCCTCAGTCAAAATCCTGATCCTCCTTTAGGCTTATCTGAGACCCAATCTTCCTCAACAAGACTTCCCTACCCCCAAGACTCCATGTGTTTTCCTGTTTTCATATTTTACCAGTCTGTACCTATGCCTATTATAGTTCTTTATACAATTATCACATCTTGGCATGGACTCAGCTTCCTGAGCACTGGATCTCTGCTTTGCCCAGCTTTTCCTTCCAGGTTGCAACCAACACGTGGCCCTACACAAACAGATGCTCAAATATTCGTTGAACTGAATTTCTATAAAGATTGTGGCCAAACTAAAGGACATTCATCCATTCATTCACTCAGTCATTCATACATTCATTCAACATAGATGTATGTTTTTAGACAGAGGGTCTCGCTCTGCTGCCCAGGCTGAAGTGTAGCCACATGCTCATAGCTTACTACAGCCTGACCTCCTGGGCTCAAGCGATGCTCCTGTCTCAGCCTCCTGAGTAGCTAGGATTACAGCTGTGAGCCACCAAGCCCAGCCCATTCACTCACTATTCATTAAGCATATCCTCTACCAAGGGCCAGCTCCTGGTACTCAGGACCCAGGAGAGACCAAGACAAACAAAGCCTTGAGCCTTCATTCACTTTCCAGTGTGGAAGGGGAGAGCAGTGAGACAAAAGAGAAAGTAGACAGATAAAACAGAGAAATAAATGATGCCTGCTATTGAGAAAAGTAAAGCAGGGTGGAGATTCAGGGACAGCAGAGTTTGGAAAGAAATCTGCTATTTTAAATAGTGGCTAAGGATGTCATTCCTGAAAAGGAGATATTTGGGCAAAGATCTGTAGGAGGAGAGAGGGCTACTTTTTAGAAATAAAATTAATTTGGAGACAGGAAACTGTACGCCTAAAAAATGTGTGGTTCTGTACTCAGAGGGGAGCACAAGGGAAATAAAACATGATGTCACTGACCACCCTCAGTTCCCGTTTCCTCTGTTTTAATACCAGCGAATGTTTTCTGGATAAGTCCTATGTGCCAGGCACTGCCCAAACGCTTTATATAACTGAGTTCACCACCAAGAGATAAGATATAGACCAGAGATGGAAAGAGTCAGCACACGCAGGCCCCAGGCAGGCATCGTAAACGGCGAAAGTCAGGTGTCCCACGCCGTAAATGACAGGGAGTGCTGGGGGTGGCACGCCTATCCCTACTAGAGCAGACAGCTGCTAAAGAGTAACTGACCAGAGAACAGCCTCAGGACTTCTGACCTGTGTTTTTGATACAAGCTGGACATCGGAATTTTTTTGTGAAATTTCCCAACTTGAAAACGTTGGCAAGCCATTACAAGTTTTCAAAAACAGGACGCAGGCCAAAATTTTATTTCCAAATGTTTTCAGGATGCATGGGATCTGAACAGTATGTTTTCAACCTCTGGCACAGAGAGTAGGTTATGAGTACATAGAAGAACGAAAAACATTTACAAGGATCCTGACCCTTATACCCTGAGGCCGGGTATAATTCATGTTTGAAAAGAGCCTGATTGCCTGGGACCTCTCATGCATCTGCCCAGGAGACAGCAAGCTTTGGGGTCTAGTAAGCACTGTGTCCTTATATGTGGATGGAATACAATGCTCATGGGGATTTGAATGCAAAAACAGTTCATGGTTCGTTACCAAAAAAAAGTACACTAGGTATTAATAAAAACTGCTTTTGTTGCCGTTTTTAATTTGCTTACGTTCTACCAATAAAAATGCATTTGGCAAAACAGTCCAGAGGAAACACCGTTTTTCTTCAAAACTGTTTTTCTTCCCCCTTCACTTGATATTTCTAAATTAACTTATCAATAATGTATTAAAGTAATACTCGAAAAATGGAACAATACTGCACCTTTAAGAAAATATTATTTTTCCTGAGGTCCTATCAAGGTAAATTTCATCAGTATTCAAAGAATGAGCAAAGCACTTCAACAATTTATTTCAATAAAAGAAGACTTAGCTGAAAGGAGTATAAATGATGAGAACTTGCTTTAAACTGATTTATTCCCTGCAGCAATAAAAGGAATGTTTCTTCACTCAGCTGTTTAATATGCAAATATGCAGAACATCCAGCCCCTGACAGCACATCATTAATAAAACCTTGCACTGAGCAGAGCGCCCGATATTTCATCCTGATGAAAATACATGATGATGATTTTAGACTGTGGACTTTTAGAGTTGGAACAATGTGCTTTCCTGGTGATGAAACCCACCAGTCACCGAAGGTGGGGGTGGGGAGCTTTTTAGATAAGTGATTCAATTTCTGCAACAGGAAGTCCTAGAGTTAAAAAAAAAAATGGTAAATATGGAGGGCTGTTAAGAGCTTATGCTACCAAGACCCAGTGACAACATCTGAATGGAGGGCAACGCAGGGACAAAGGGGGCAAAAGGCTGAGACCCTCGCTTCTTGCGGGGATGGTAGCATGTTAATTTTCTGAGTTTTGTTTTGGACTCTGTAGAGAGCATCTCACTCGATATGCTTGATGGTAGCTTTATTTCCAAATGGAACAAGACAGTAAGCTATAGAGAAAACACGGGACTCAGGAATTTGAACCCGTGGGGGCCCTCAGTCTGGTAGTCTAGTGATTGCCCCAGATTTGCTTATGGAGCAGTAACTTTGGGATTACTCTCAGATTCTTAAACAAGCAGTGGAGAAGAAGCTAAAAAACATTCTTTGTACTAGATCATCCGCTTTCCCTTTCCGCTGAAATCTTGGATATAAATGATACATGGTGGGAGAGTGAAGGCTTTACATTTTTCCTCCCCTTCTTTATGAATTTTTTTTTTTTTTTTTGAGACAGAGTCTTGCTCTGTTGCCCAGGCTGGAGTGCAGTGGCACGATCTCAGCTCACTGCAACCTCTGCCTCTGGGATTCAAACGATTCTCCCACCTCAGCCTCCTGGGTAGTTACGATTACAGACGTCTACCATCATGCCCGGCTAATTTTTGTATTTTTTTTTTTTAATAGAGACGGGGTTTCACTGTGTTAGGCGGGATGGTCTCAATCTCCTGACCTCGTGATCCACCCACCTCGGCCTCCCAAAGCGTTGGGATTACAGGTGTGAGCCACCGCACCTGGCTATAACTTCTTATAGTTTCCAAATTTTCTATACTGAGTATGCCAGAGATATGATCAGAAAAGTCATGATTTTTTAAAAAAGTTATTTTCTTTTAATAATTTTTATTTTTAGTGGAGACAAGTTCTCGCTATGTTGCCCAGGCTAGTGTCAAACTCCTGGACTCAAGAGATCCTTCTGCCTTGCCGTCCCAAAGTGCTGGGGTTACAAACATGAGTCACTGCACCTGGCCAGAAAAGTCATGTTTTTAAAATTTTAATTTGTTTTTTAAAGCCATATAGATGGGCTAGTGCCCAGGGACATCTGAGGTTGGGAGCACTTGGGTGGGGGGCTTTCACACTGCTTTGTGGAACCATCACATGAACCCCCCAGTGCTGGTCTCAGAATAAATATCTGTGAAATGGTTAAATGAGCTACTAGTTGTAAGTGCTTAGAACTGTGCCTGGAACATGGCAAGGCCCATAAAAGTATTTGTTAAATAAAGAACCAATAAATTAGATTAAATATTTAAAGTACTTTAGTCTGCAGAGATGAGTTTCTGTAAATATTATTTATTTATGTAGATGAAGGATATGAAAACTCTGGGTTATTGTAATCTTTGTATTAACCTTACTACAGCGTATGGTTCTTGTCTAAATTATAGCTGTAGCTTAGAGAACTTCTGAATTAAAAGCCCAGCTTCTCCACTTGATTCCATGTGATCTTGAGTGAGTCACTTACCTCCAGAAACCCTATTTTCCTCATCTGTTAAATACATATAAAAATAATCCGACTTATTTTGATGAACGTTTTGAGGATTCAGTGTGATCATCCCATTGTCTCTGTAAACATTCAGCACAGTGCCTTGCCCAGAGCAGAGGCTTACGTTCCTGAACACTTACTATGTAATCGACCTTGTACATATATAATATTAACACAAATATTTCAGATAACTCTTCAAGGTAAGCATGGTTAATCAGGTTTCACTGCGGGAATAATATGAGCAGACAACTTGAACGAGCCCACATACACATCTTGGTCTTGAACTTGGGTCTGTCACCAAGCCTACATTATATACTGGCTTTAGCCAGATCTGTCCTTTCTTTTAGAAAAAAGACACAGTGATTGTTTAAAAATACATGGGAAGACTACCTGTCCTTCTATCACGTCTATTTTCAGTTGCGGTCATATTCAAAGACTCTCCTTCTGGTCTTGTTTATTTTTGTTTGTTTAATAAGTATTTAAAAACAAGTAAGGTTACGGAGCAGGACGGAGGCAGGAGATAAAGGCACATGGCCAAGGGTGTGGGTCCTAGTGCTTAGGAGAAAATAGTGAGAGTAAACTATGAAGTTCCCTGTAGCCACATTGTTATGTCAAAAGTTCTTTTATTAGGGAAAGGTCACTCATATCTGTAATCCATGAGATTACCTACAATTTCAGATCACTTGAGAATAAGAAATCAGTGAACAGGTTCTTCAAATCTCTCATGGTGACTCTTCAGGAAAGATGAACTAGGCCAGGTGCAGTGGCTAACACCTGTAATCCCAGCACACTTGGAAGCCAAGGCCGGTGGATCACTTGAGGTTAGGAGTTCGAGAGCAGCCTGGCCAATGTGGTGAAATCCTATCTCTACTAAAAATACAAAAATTAGCTGGGCATGGTGGCAGGTGCTCAAAATCCTAGCTGCTTGGGAGGCTGAGGCAGGAGAATCACTTGAACTCAGGAGGCACAGGTTGCAGTGAGCCGAGATCACACCACTGCACTCCAGCCTGGGTGAAAGAGCAAAACTCCATCTCAAAGGAAAAAAAAAAAAAAAAAAAAAAAACAAGAAAAAGATGAACTGGTTGGAAAGAGTTGAACGGGGAGTGCTTTGCCACATCTCTTATGCACCCCACACTCCTCCCTCTCTCTGTCACGTGTTCTCTTCATCCAACTAAAAGAATAAGTCTCCGAGCCAAAGGAAAGAGAGCTGTTGGATTTTATTTCCAAATATTTCAATTATAAATCAATCATTTAGCAAAATTCCATGAAGTTTGCAAAATTTCCCTTTGAATCGGTTCCCACTGAGAATCGAAAAAGTCTTGGGGGCAAAATTTCAAGCGGTCTCTTGCAGGTTTAGTAAACTTCTCCAAGCTAGTACTTTCCATGTTTCTGATTTTATGTGCTCTGTAATACACCCTCATAACTCAAATGGGATGAACCAATTAAACATTTCCCTGTAGTCTCTAAAATAGCTGCTCTTGGCATGTTTTTTGCATGGCACAAACCTCTGCGGGAGGATACGATAGAAATCTTGCACTATTTAAATACAGAATTGGGACATCAAAGAAAGGGTTGTATTGAAATAACATGGATAATTAAGGAAGTAGAGAACAGTAATAACTGATTTACATAAAATGCTAATGAGTCTCTTGACTTGTTTGGCAATTTGCACTTTAGGCTTGGTAACGGTGGCTCCAAATTTATGATCTAATTTTTATTTTAATATTTTCTTTTAGCAAGTCGTAACCAACACTAATGGGTGCCTGCCAATGTCTAACTTCTTTCCCCTCCAACCATCCAGAAACTTCTCTTTCCGATCAAGTATGCAGGGCGTGGGGATGTAACTGGCCGTGAGTTTCCCGGAAGCCCTGTTTTAGTGGTGTTTGCGTGTTATGGGTGCCGGTGTCATTACTGACGATCAAGTGTTCAAAACGTTCGCAGCTGGCTAAGCTAACCGGGCTGGGGAACAAATGTGTTACAGAGGCGATGGGTTTCCTTGTACGGCCAGCTCTTCGCTACTCATAGAAACAGACGAGGGCAGGGCATTCTCTCTCCAGGCTAGCGCTTATTTTGCACCATTCCCCGGTGACTTTCGCTTCCGAGAAGAAATTATAGGCTCTGAAAATTCCTGTTTTATTGTACTCTCCTACTGATCTCACCTCACAGGGCCACAGCCTCCCATGAATGAGAATGAGGACTTGAGCTGTTCCTTCAGGACACGTCTGCACGCTGACCTTCAGCGTACCCTATTTCCCTCTGAGTCCTCTAAGCATGATCCATTGCTTTCTCAGGCCATTCCCCCTTCACCCCATTGATGGGTTTCAAAGCTACTTAAATTTCCAAGTCCTGATGCGCTGCGGTGGTGACCGGCGCTCTCTGCCTTGCCCTCTTATGGATTGCACAAGGTCACTGCCGGGGAGAGGAAGGAGGCAGGCACGGCGTTTATCAGGATGTATTGCTTTACTTTTTCTATCCATCACCAAGACGATGATTCTATTTTAGTGAAAATCCATTGAACTCCGATCAAGTCAGATGGCTGTTATCATTGGAAACTCAAGAGCTGTCAGGCCATAATCAGTACAAATGCCGGACCCTAAAATGGGGGGCTGCGGACCGGTGATGGTCCTCTGGGAATCCTCTTCGTCATTCTCGTTTTTAAAATTTAATCTGATCACTTTTATTTAAGTCTCTTTTCAGCTGCTCTCCTTGCAAAGGGTAAGATCTGGTTCTGCAAGTTGGAATGAACCGATTACAGGCAATTTAGGCACAGTTTGGAGACACGATGACTTCTCCTGCCATGCTACACTGACTACCCTGGGCCTAATGACCTGGCTGCCCGTTAGAACACCAGTGCATGCCTGAATGATCAAAGGAATCTGAACATGATAAGTGTACACACTCACATTCCAGCCTTAGTCAAAATCACCCATCTCTACACTATTCTGCGGTCTCTTCAATACATATATATATATTTTCTGATCATTGCACTTAGCTATAGAATGCGAATGCGACGTTAACAAGCCAGTCAGCCTTGAGAGCTGCATTTTCATGATAAATGCCCCTGCTTGTATTTGCATGTGTTTGGGAAGGTTTTATTCTACGGTTATCACCTTGAACATGGAAAAGGAAAATTCTCAAGCTCCCAGAAAATTTATTTTTGGTTTGTCTTCTGGTCATGGATTTAATTAAATCTGACATTTAAATAAAATCATTTAAAGGTATTTGCTGCCCTGCCGGTATTCTAAACTTTTACGAAAGTGGGGAGTTGTGAAATAGGCTAACAGAGTGATTTTTAATCATTATCCTATAGCTCAAAGTGATACTTAACTCTTAACTACCCAAAAGCAGATGATGTTCTTGCTTTTCGGTAGTAGATTGCCAAGGACTGTATTTCTTCTATTACCCAGTTGAAGGCCAAATCCTAATGGGTTGGGGTAAGAAGGAATGAAGTCAGACACTCAAAAGCATAATGCCTATGTGTATCCCTCACCACTTTTTAAAATGTAAAGCAGTTTAATTTACATGTATTTTTCTACTTTGCAATCCATACCTTTCTTCCTTTTTATTAGCAAGGGAAATTGAATATTGATGGTGCTTTCTTAAATAAACTTACATTCAAATAATAGCAACAATAATAAGGGTAACTATTAATTGGTCACTTCCTCTGAATCAGGTATCCTGCCAAATGCTTTACATACACTGTCTCATTTAGGTCTTACAATCACCTCCAAATGAGACAGGGAATCTCCTCTTTATAGACAAGGAAACCAGCGCTCTGAGAGCACCGGTAATTAACCAGGTTATCTTACAAACTAGAAGGGGCAGGGAAGTTGTTCTAAATAAGCTAAACCATCAAAAGTATCTCTACTGGCTTCCTAGGGCCACAGGCAAGGTGACTTAAAATAACAGAAATTTATTTGTGTTGCATCTTCTAATTTTTGAGACACGGTCTCACACTGTCACCCAGGCCGGAGTGCAGTGGCACAATCTCAGCTGACTACGACCTCCACCCCGCAGGCTCAAATGATCCCTCCATCTCAGCTTCCCAGGTAGGTGGGACTACAGGCACACTCCAACACACCCGGCTAATTTTTTGCAGAGACAGGGTCTCGCTGTGTTGCCCAGGCTGGTCTCCAACTCCTGGGCTGAAGTGATCAGACTGCCTCAGCCTCTGAAAGTGCTGGGATTACAGGCGTGAGCCACTGCACCTGGCCCAACAGAGATGTATTCTTTCATAGTTCAGGAAGCCAGAAGTTTGAAATCTGAGTGTCTGCAGAATGAGTCCCTTCTGGGAGTTCTGCAGGAGAAACCACTATAGGCTCTGTTCCAGCTTCTGGTGGTTGCCACAGCCTTGGCATTCCTTGGCTTGCAGATGGCGTCACTCTGACCTTTACTTCTGTCCTGACATCACCTTCCTCTCTCGGTGTCTCTGTTCTGTCTCTCCTGAGGACATTCTTATTGGATGTAGGGTCCACCCTAAACCAGCAGGATCACATCCCCATCTCTATCTTTACGTTAGTTACAGCTATAAAAATCTTATTTCCGGATGGGTGGAGTGGCTCACACCTGTAATCCCAGCACTCCGAGAGGTCAGGCAGGAGGATAGCTTCAGCAGAACAGTTTGAGGCTAGCCTGGGCAAGATGGAAAGACCCTCTCTCTATTTTCTTAATTAAAAAAGGCCTTATTTCCAAATGAGGTCACATTCTAAGGTTCCAGGTAGACATGAATTTGAGGGGGACACTATTCATCCAGTACAACATCCATGTGGAATCCAAACCTGGGGCTGGCTGGACTGAAGCATGTGTACCCAGCCATTATCCCATAATTCACATCAGAGGGCGACATGACTTCCAATCACACACCTCTGGTGTGTTTCAAGTTTCTCAGAGATCAGCCCTAATAGTTCCCAAAAGGTAACATACCAATGCAGCATGTGGCACTGCAATGCTCATAATGCTTTTCCTGTATATTTCCCGGATGAACCAGGGTCACTGGGGAGCCTGGAAAGGTGTTTCCTTCCAAAATCGCAGCAAAGTTGGAAAAGACAGATGCACAGAAAAACAACCAAGGATACGACCCTAGGTAGAAGAGTGGCTGGCATTCAACAGACGCTGCCTGACCTTCCTAAACCCCAGCTGTGGTTAGAGCTCGACCTGCTGGTGAAAGGAGACCAGAGAATGAGGGATGAACAAGAGCTCAGCTGGCCTCTACTGACGCAGAGAAGCCCTCACATCAAAGAGGGAGCTTCCGGGGGCGGCCAGGAACAGGAATTTAAAATTCTTGGCCAACATTCATTCCCCCTTCTTGCCTCTGGAGGAAAAAGAAAAACAAGCCAATAACAGCTCTACATTATTGGTGCAGGAGGATGAGGGGAGAAAAGGCAACCGTTTTGAGAGGACTTGTTCTAATAATAAGATTCTGCTGATGAAAAAGCAGTACGTGTGCAAGAAAGCAACATAACATGGAGAGAAACTTTATTTTTCTTTCTCCCTAAGTAAAATTTTATTAGAGATTATTCTGAATAAAGAAGTCTTCTGAGTCATTGAAATAATCAATATGGGTACCATGCAGGACACATGGATGCCAATTTCAAGGGAACACGTATTGAAGGGAAGAAAAGCAATTATCCAATAAATTGTATCTAGTTTTTTAGCTCAAACAAAAATTCTAATGCTTTTGGAATAGAAACAAGTGACATATTTGTGATGGATATCTTAAACCGACTCATTTAGTTCCTGTTCACTTTCCTGCTAGGTCAAGGCTTCTCAACTTGGGCACTTGGACATTTGGGGCTGGGTAATTTGTTACGGTAGGGACTGTCCCATGGATTGTAGAATGTTTAGCAGCATCCCTGGCCTTGACCCACTAGATGAGAGTAGCATCTCTTCCTCCCTCCAGTTGTGACAACTAAAAAATGTCCCAGACATTGTAAAACATCCCCCCATCCTGGGGAGCAATGCGGCCCCTGGATCCTGCTATGCTAGTCGAAAAAGTTGGAGTTAAAACTCCCTTTCCAGACTCCATTGCAAGTTTGGTTATAGACACAAATCCATTCCACCAATTGCTGGGCGCTGGCGTGGGATACTTGGGACAGCAGATGTGTGGGAAGGGCCACATCCAGCTTCTTTGGGGCTTCTCCTCTTAGCAAGGGAGCGTGCGAAGCAAGTTTTCTGTCTTCCTGTTCTGGCATCACTTCTCCAGCTTCCTGGTGGTGGAGACGGGGACAGAGCAACGCAGGTGGCTTTGGCTTATCCATCTGCTGAACTCCAATTGTAGCTTCATGGAAGGACCTTCCTGGAGGGTCACTTCTGCATTATTCAGGGAGCCTCTTTGAAGGTCAACCTCAAAACTACTCTTTTAGCTTTTGTCACAATTTTGTATGTGCCAAATTGTCTTAATTAAATCTCTCCCTTTTCAAAACATAAAGAGGTTTGCATATCCTACATGGAGTCCCGATGAAGACAAGAAGTCAGGGAATTACCAAGTGAACACCGTGTGTCTCATCAAGAAGACGCTGACACGCTCTGAAGATGCCCATGTCTCAGCTGCTGCACCTGCTCTTCCCTCTGTTCAGAATGGACCTTCTTCCCTTCTTTCCCCACCACTCAACTTTCAGGGTGGTCCACCTACAAACACCCATTGAGACTCCAAAGCCCATCTGATGCTCGCTCTTCTCAGTGGTAAAGCTTCCTCCTCCATACCTCCTTATCCTTATCCCGTCCTGTCACTCCTTCACATGCTCCCAGCAGGTAACTTCTGTCTCAGTAACTTTTTCACTCCCCTTGCCACACTAAATGTTCTAATTGTTTGTTCCTGCTTGTTCTTACTAAACTGAAAGATCCTAATTCATTCTTATCTCCCCAGTGCCTAGTTCAGAGTAAGAATATAATTAATGATGAAGGGACAGGCAAAGGAATGAATGGAATCTTGTAATGTCATTCCTGGTTGCCACAGGACACTTATCTCATGGTTCTCACCTTCTAAGTAATTAGGGAATTCCCAAGAGGAGTCAAGATGAACAGGAGAAAAGACAGACATGGGGGTATGAGAATTAAGTTGCATGGTTTTTGTTTGCTTGTTTTTTGTTTTTGAGACAAAGTCTCGCTCCATCCCAGGTTGGAGTGCAATGGCATGATCTCGGCTCACGGCAACTTCTGCCTCCCAGTTCCAGCAATTCTCCTGCCTCAGCCTCCCGAGTACCTGGGATTACAGGCGTGCGCCACCAAGCCTGGCCAATTTTTTGTATTTTTAGTAGAGACGGGGTTTCACTCTGTTGGCCAGGCTGGTCTTGAACTCCTGACCTCAAGTGATCCACCCTCCTCAGCCTCCCAAAATGCTGGGATTACAGGCACGAGCCACTGTGCCCAACCAAGTTGTATGGTTTTGATGGCTAGTGTATTTAAGAAGAGTGTTGGCTGAGAGCGGCACACAGTGCGATGTGACAGAGGCAAAGGGCACATCCTAGAGACCTGTGAGGAACACACGCGGAAGTGTAGGATGGAAATCACACAACACTGCTCAGTAAAAAACAATGCCTTATAGCACAGGCAAACAGATGCGAGCCAGTGAGAGAGACAGACACAAAGGAGAGCGTTCTCAAATGACTTCATTTGAACAATGAGCACAGTAATGGGTGTTGTCATCAGTACTTCCATCATTATCATTTTTAATTTTTTAAAAAACTGAGATGCAAAAAAAGTATATGTATGTTGAGATAATCCACTAAATAAAAATGTCAGCCTGTCTGAGCTCGAAAATGGTGTTAAAATAGACTTACCATTACCACTGTGCTTCTAGAAAGATGGTCTACTATCAGGGGCAGAAACCCAAAATTTAAATGGCAGAGAGCTGCAGACATGTTCACCCACAGAGTTTCGTGGATGCTGCTAGCAAACACATCAAGTGGTGTGTAAAGGAGGAAGAGGGGGAAAAGCATTATTTCAGACCTGACTAAATTTTAAAAACAAGTATACAAAGATCCAATATTCAAAACTCCTCTGATCCTTATGTAAGAGACTTTTAATTCAGCCAGCATTTGGGTTTTAGGGTTAGGGATAACAAGAAGACAACTGAACTTCCCCCAAACCCCTTTAAAGTCCTTTTGTGATAGAACTGTCACCCCCTGGATATCAACACTGTCTCGGGAGAAGCTGCCTTCTGACTCACATCTGAATTTAGTACGGAGCCTCCTTAGGAAGCCTTCTTAGAAGGCTGCATGCCATGAGAATTAAATGTAAACTTTTATCTTTCCTTTCTAGATCTCCTCCTTTCAATCACTAATCTCTCCAGGAAAGAACACAACCAAACAGTTCCATTAGGTAAGAGGCAGATGGAACTGATGTAAATCCCCCCTGAATTAATGGACCTGCTCTTTACTGCACGATGGCCCTTCCCAAGATGACCTTGCCAATCAGCAGATCTTGTTTTGTCTGCATTTTCCAGTGACTCCAGGCCCACATGCAGCTGAAGGAATCTGCTTTATTTCTCAAGTCAGTACCCCAATCAAATGGTTCTAGAGGCTAAATACAATTTGCTGACCTAGGCAGATCTTTAAAATGGTTTTTTAAAGGCAAATTACAATATTCAAATTTGTAAAAACAGGCTGTAAGTATGTGACGGCGTGACGCACTGTTTGGGGCTCGGGTTGCTGTGATGTGTAAAGCTGAAATCCCTCTAGGTAGGGTGATGGAAGTGAGGAGCTAGGTTATGACACAGTTACAGGTAAACTGTAATCTCAGGGTCTTTTTGTTTGCTTGTTTGTTTTTTTAAAGAGACAAGATCTTGCTCTGTCATCCAGGCTGGAGGGCAGTGGCGGGACTACAACTTCCTATACAGCCTTGACCTCCTAGTTTCAAGCAATCCTCCTGCCTTAGTCTCCCGAGTAGCTGGGACTACAACAGCACACCCCACACTCAGCTAATTTTTTACATTTTTTGTAAAGACGGGGTCTCACTATGTTGACCAGGATGTTCTCAAACTCCTGGCTTCAAGCAATCCTCCAGCCTTGGCCTCCCAAAGCATTGGGATTACAGTTGTGAGCCACTGTGCCTGGCCCCCAGATCTCACTATCTTGGCCAGGCACAGTTACTCACGTCTGTAATCCCAGCACTTTGGGAGGCCAACGCAGGCGGATCACTTGAGGTCAGGAGTTCACGACCAGCCTGGCCAACATGGCGAAACTCCATCTTTACTAAAAACACAAAAATTAGCCAGGCATGGCGGGGCATGCCTGTAATCTCAGCTGCTTGGGAGGCTGAGGTGGGAGAATCACTTCAACCTGGGAGGCAGAGGTTGCAGTGAGCCGAGATGGTGCCGCTGCACTCCAGCCTGGGTGACAGAGCAAATACCTTAAAGCCACAGTATCTTAAAGCCACATCAGAGAAGCACAATTAACTTTTCCATGTCTGTGTTGGGTCAGCTCGGGATTCTTGTTTTTGTCTTACCTCTAGGACCCACCCTGAGAGGGCGATCAGAATCTGTAGAGGGAAAGCAGATTGTGATGCGGCAGACTGGAGGCTCTTGAAGTTTCCGCCTCAAAGAGCATCACGTCACTTCCGCCCAGATTCCACTGGCCACAGCAAGTCACGTGTCAGGAAAGTACAGCCTTCCCATGTGCCCAGATGGAGAGGGAAAAGTCAGTAGTTATGAGTTATATTCAATAACTCAATTAATAATAATAATGCAATTAATAGTTACATTCAAACTCACAGCTGTGAATATCCCTACTGATTCCACGATGGGTAAGGCAATGCCATGACTAAGTGAAAACTCTCTTTTCTAGGCTCCCTTAGGATATGCGTAACAGGACGTGGCAGTTCCAGAATTCAGCCCGTGACTCCAGAAACCCACGTGCCAACTTGGAAATCTGTTGCTCATCATCAGAGCTCACTACTCCAGGAACCTGGACCACCACAGAAAATTCCACAAAGCCCCAGCCTCTGCTATCTTTTGTCCCCATCACGTTTAGCTAATAGATGATCCTACCAATTCCCACTGGCAGCCCTTTGTAGTGTAATGAACAGGATGCAGGCTGATGAATGCAGCCGCTGCACAGAAAACGTCAGTTCTTTCATTAAGCAAACCTTCCCAAGTTCATTGTATTGAACCAGGGTTTAGGCTATTAGGCTGACACATGACAGAGCCAATTCTAGTCACATTGTAAGTGCCTATTCATGTTTGGCAAATTCCGTTTTACGCACATGCACACATTTAGAATTAGACTCTTGTTGCCTGCACATTTTTTCCCCTTGAAATCTATTTTCCTATTTTCAACTGTTAATAATTAAGAAAAATCCCACTTTAATAATTGAGCCTCAAGGAGCCTCCTACAGGGAGAACATAATGGATTGCCACACTGAGTTTCTATTCTGCTGGCCGTTCAGCGTGCTTGGTCTTCCTAGACACACTGATATGGATACACTGGGCTCATCTATAAAAGGGGAAAAAAACATAAAACATTGGCACACTGAATTTTGACACTGCCGGCTCTTCACTCTGCTCGCATTTTAAGAGGGAAACATTATTTACAATCTTGGAATCCCTGCTAGTGAGAGGGAACAGGACTAAGAGCATCCCTCCAGAGTTCAGGCTGGGAATGAGCCAGCCTGATCGAGGAAGAAGTTCAAAGTATCCACAGCAGCCAGGTGCTGTGGCCGCGTTTTCTCCAGCCTGCCACTTCCTACGTGGCGGTCATTCTATGGCACTCACGCAGCACGCATACAGTGTGGGTAACCCACACTGGGAGTCAGAGTGTACATGAAGAGTTAGTGTCTTGTGGTCCAGTGGGGGAGAAAGACGAAAACTGACAATTACATTCAAACATGCTCGGTGGGTCGTGTTTCCTGAATCCACCCTGTTTTATCTATCTCCATTATTACACCTGGTCACCATCATTGTTCTCTTAGATTCCTGGGTCACCTCCCAACACGTCCTTCAGCTTTCACTCCTGCCTGCTACACACCGCCCTTCTCATGGCAACCCTGGCATCTTTTAAAAGTGTGATTCAAATTATATCACCTGTCTGCTTACCAACTCTGAATAGTGATCACCAGAACTCAGGTAAAATTCTGGTGATGGCTGCACATGTGTGGTTGCCTCCCCCCGTTTGATGGTATCACCTGTCATCCCCCCTGGCTCCAAACACACTGGCCACTTTCTCCACCTTGAACACATCAATTGTGTCTCCACCCCAAGGCCTTTGCACTTACTGAATCTGTGCTTGGGATTTTCTTTGCTGAGATCTTTGCAAAGCTCTCTTCATTCAGGGTGTAGTTCAAATGTCACCTCCTCAAAAGTCATCTCTGATCACATACACAATCGCTATTTTCTTCCGCTACTTTATTTTTACTTAAATGATGTAAGACATGTCAAGACACTCCTCGTAGTCATAGACGTCACTGCCAAGACATTCCATAAAAAGATATTGGAATCAGGCCAGGCGTGGTGGGTCATGTGTATAATCCCAGCACTTTGGGAGGCCAAGGTAGGTGGATCACGAGGTCAGGAGTTCAAGACCAGCCTGGGCAATACGGTGAAACCCCGTCTCTACTAAAAATACAGATATCAGCCGGGCGTGGTGGTGAGAACCTGTAATTCCAGCTACTCAGGAGGCTAAAGTAGGAGAATCACTAGAACCTGGGAGGCAGAGGTTGCAGTGAGCTGAGACCATGGCATTACACTCAAGCCTGGGTGACACAGCAAGACTCTGTCTCGTTTTAAAAAAAAAAATGATGTTGGAATGAAAATGTAAGTCTGCCCTAAAACTTTACACGGATGTTCACAGCAGCGTTATTCATAGTAGAAAGAAATTAGAAGCAACCTTTGGAAACGTTTATAAAAGCTTTATCCATAATAGCCAGAAATAACCACATGTTCCTATAGAAGTATTATTCATAATAGCCAGAAAGTAGAAATGACATTAACTATGAACAGATAAACAAAATGTAATGTATTGATAAAATAGAATATTTGGCCATACAAGGTGATGAAGTAATAAATTGGTTCAAAGGTAATTACACCGACCTAATACTAATACCACATACCTTATAAACATTACATGAAAGAAGTCAGTTGGCCACATATTGTATGATTCAATTTATATGGATATCCAAAATAGGCAAATTCATAGAAACAGAAAGTCAGTGAGTAGTTGTCAGGGATTGGGGGTATGGAATGGGAAATGCCCGCTAAGGGGTACAGGGTTTCTTTTGGGGGTGATCAAAATGTTCTGAAATTAGATAGTGGTGATGCTTGCACAACTCTGTCACTATACCATAAGCCAATGAAACGTCCACTTTAAAAGGGAGAATAATAATCTCAGTCAAAAAACCAAAGCCATAGATGTGACTTCCAAGATTACTTTCAAAACACCCTCGCTCTGGTCTTTCCCACCAATTCTTGCACTCTCACTTTCTCACTGGGACACAAGCCAGCTGCCATGTCACAAGCTGCCTTTGGGGGAGGCCCATGTGGCAACAGCCAAAACCAACAGCCAAAAAGCCGAGTCCCAGAGTCCAGGAACCACCAAAAAACTGAATCTTGGCAATAACTATGCAACTTGGGAGTGGATCCTTCCCGAGTCCAGCCCCAGCCAATGACTGCCTCTTAACTACAGCCTGCAAGAGACGCTCCATCAGGCTCAATTCTTCATCCAAAGAAAGTGAGATGGTAAACATATGTTGTTTTAAGTTTTTAAAAAACAGAATAAAAATCAAGCCCAGGATGGCCTGGTGCTCCTTCTGTTTTCCCACATTGCCTTATTCATCCCGCATTCTTGGAACGGGTCCCAAGGGCCTGAAAGTGGGGTCAGGATGAGCACCTGCATGGTAGGTGCTTAGTAAAGTTTTCTAGAACTGAGTAAAAATTTCTAATCCTTTTGTCTCCATATAAAGCTAGAAAATTCTCTAAATAAGAAACAGAACAAATGAAAGAGAAAAGAAATATACATGTCTCATTATGCTCTCTTATTTTCCAATCCCTTATATGTACATTAAATTCTCACCAGGACTCTCAGGGAATCCTGCTGACCTTGCCTTGCCCCTGACTGCAGTATTCTTCTATGAACAGACAGGAGGTAGTTCTAAGATCTGGCCTTGGTTGTACCAACCTCACTTATTTACTAGGCAATTCATCCTCAGCATAGCACCCCACTATGCCTCCCTGTGAAGCACTCAATCGTAACTTATTGCAAACCCCAAAGTCAGAGCATTCACTACTACTACTACTACAACTATTATTATTATTATTATTGTTTTGAGACAGGCTCTTGCTCTGTCACTCAGGCTGGAGTGCAGAGACAAATCTAGGCTCACTGCAACCTCCACCTCCCGGGCTCAAACGATTCTCCCACCTTAGCTTCCTGAGTAGCTCAGACCACAGATGCACATCAGCACACCCAGATGAATGATTTTTTCTATTTTTTGTAGAGATGAGGTTTTGCCTCAGGCTGGTTGCCCAGGCTGGTCTCAGACTCCTGGTATCCAGGAGTCTCAGTTGCATGCATTTTTTTAATTTTTATTTTTCTGAGATGGAGTCTGACTCTGTTGCCCAGGCTGGAGTGCAGTGGCGCGATCTCAGCTCACTGCAACCTCTGCCTCTGGGGTTCAAGCGATTCTCCAGCCTCAGCCTCCTGAGTAGCTGGATTACAGGTGTGTGCCACTATGCCTGGCTAATTTTTGTATTTTTACTAGTGACAGGGTTTCACAATGTTAGTCAGTCTCGTCTTGAACTCCTGACCTCATCAGGACCTCAAGATACACCCACCTCGGACTCCCAAAGTGCTGGGATTACAGGCATGAGCCACTGTACCTGGCCTATTAACTACTATTATTACAAGATGGCATCAGTCCAGAAACAATGTGCACCACCCTTCCCTGAAGCTTTTCCCAAAACATCCCATGCACAGAGCCCCCACCTCCTTGGCAACACATCTCTTCCAAGAGAGATTTATTACAGGGCTGTCAACACAATCCTACCTTTATGGAAAAAGATAAAAATAAGAAACACCTTACAAGAAGATGCTGTGGTGAAAGCTAAATCATAAATGTTTGATAAGGAATCATCAAATCCAGACAAATAACTGTTCAATCCCACTTTGTATTAAGCAGATAAAGTCATACAGAAAATCAATGTGATGTATTGAAAGGGGAAAAAAAATTGCCCAGCTTGGGGATTGGACTACACAGTGTTATGAAGTGGTAGCTTCAGAAGAATCTCACAGTACAATGGCAACATCAATTTCAAAAAGAGGCATGCTCATTGCTGAGTTGTGGGACCTGCCAATGACATTTCAGTCCTCTCTGTTGCGGCTGCTGGAGATAATTTCCAGGGTGACACAGGCATTCTCATAGGTGAATGGTAGAGAGGAAACTGGTTTAACCATTCTAGAGGATGATTTGGTAATTCTGGTGAAAATAATTGTTCCAAAGATGTACCTAGTGCCTTTGTTCCATCCCTTCTGCTGCTGGAAACCCTCCCTTCTGATATCCTTGCTCAAGCAGATGAAATACACGTGCAGGAACATTCTTTACTAAGTCATGTGTAATAGTAAGACACGGGGCCCAGAGCGGTGGCTCACGTCTGTAATCCCAGCACTTTGGGCTGCCAGGGAGGGCGGATCACCTGAGGTCAGGAGTTTGAGACCAGCCTGGCCAACACGGCGAAACCCCGTCTCTGCTAAAAACACAAAAATTAGCTGGGTGGGGTGATGGGCCCCTGTAATTGCAGTTACTTGGGAGGCTAAAGCTGGAGATTCGCTTGAACCTGGGAGGCAGGGGTTACAGTTAGCTGAAATCACGCCACTGCACACCAGCCTGGGTGACAAGAGTGAAACTCCATCAAAAAAAAAAGGTAAGACATGGACCTACCTTACATGTCTATAAATAGGAATGAATAAATTAATTAAATGACACCCATGTGATACCATATTATCCGTCATGGAGTATTATGAGGTTGAGATATATATGCTGGTACCAAATAATCTCCAAGACACTATTAAATGGAAAGAGCAGGTAATGAACAAAATGTATCCAATAGTCTCAGTTGCATGCATTTTTTTTTTTTTTTTCTGAAACAGAGTCTCGCTCTGTTGCCCAGGCTGGAGTGCAGTGGCGCAATCTCCTGAGTAGCTGGAATTACAGGCGCAAGCCACCATGCCCGGCTAATTTTTGTATTTTTACTAGGGATGGGGTTTCACAATGTTGGTCAGTCTGGTCTTGAACTCCTGAACTCGCGATCCATTTTAATGATGGCTTCTTTTGAAGAGAGGTTTGAGAATGAGGGAAATTTTACTACATTACTGAGAGGTCTGAAACTTTTCTCCTGAGCTTCTATTCCTTTGATGGATTATTTTCCCCAAGGGAGTAGGGAGCTGGTGTCATGCAAAACAACAAACAGAAACAACACGAAGAAACAGTAAAAACTTCTGCAGGACCAGGAAGCCCCGGCTTGTTTTGTGAATTCTCTGAAAAAAAGACAGAAGGAGCTTTGAATGTTAGTCATTCTGTGCCCACCCCAGCTCCTCTCCCACTGGAAACTGAAAAATGAAAGCTGTGTTAAGTGGCCTCTTCCACCTCTCAGGAAGAATAGCGATGTCTCCAATTTCCTTCTGTTTCCCCAAGCCCACTCCATACCTCCTCAAATAAACTGAACCATTCTCTGCCTGGGAAGGGGGACCTTTCTTATGGGCTCACAGTGGCCAGTCCACATGTACCACTTATTCTTTAAGGTAATAATAACCTCCCTCCTGCTGATGATAATATTTTACATAACCTGTAATTAAAAACCAAAAAAGCGGCGCAGTCCACAATAGTAAACAGATGGGGAGGGCCCTCTGAAATAGAGGACACTGAAAGCTTGCTAAAAAGAGCACACGCTTGCACAGAGAAGAGAAACAACTCTGGTGTCACTACGGTGAATGATGTGTTTGCTTTGAGGTGAAATAATAGGAAATGAGGATCAATTAACAATGTACTGATGAGCCTACAATTACTGGGCTTTTTTTGCGTGCACTAACAGCATGTTAAATTTCTGATGGTGAAAACCCTTGGGATGAGAAGGCTGCTGATAGCTGAGCCTGAGGACTTGGGATTTGCTCTTCTGAAATAAACGTGTAAGAGTCATGCTGTGTGTCTAAACACTAGTGACTTGTAAAAAAGAAAATGCTTTTCTCCATTTATCTTTGACATGACACTTTCTATCTTCATAGGGGCAAATAAATGAACACTGTCACTTTTCAAAGACTTTTGGGCACTGGCAAATGAGAAGGAAAAGGCTCCTTTAGAAAAAAGAACAGGACTCTCCTGATCCACCCCTATGGAGGCAGAGATGAGAACAGTGTTTTTTAAAGCACTTTGGAAACATCTGATAATTGATTTGAATGATGTCTTGAAAGGTTTTTTTCTCTTTCTTATCTTGCATTTTTGATCAGAAGTTCTCAAACTTTAGGCGCCGCAGAATTCCCTGGAGGGCTGAAACTAGATTGCTGAGCCCGACTCTGAGATTCTGGTTCAGGAAGTCTGGGGTGGGGCCTGAGCGTGTGCAGGGCTAACAAGTTCCCAGGTGACACTGATGTGGCTGATTAGGGACAAGTCTTTGAGAACCACAGGTGCAATGGTTAGGAGCTCAGGCTGCGGAAGTGAAATCACTTGGCTAAATTCCTGGTTCTGCTACATGGTTATCTCTCAGAGTCAGGTAGTCATTGAATTTATCTGTGCCTCAGTTTCCTCATCTGTAAAATGAGGATAAGAGTAAAACCTGCTTGTACTGGGTTAAACAGCATTCCCCTCAAAATTTATGTCTATCCCAGCATGTGATCTTCTTTGGAAGTGGATTTTTTTTCAACTTTAAAAAAATTATTATACTTTAACTTGTGGGGTACATGTGCAGAACATGCAGGTTTGTTGCATGGGTATACCATGTGCCATGGTGGTTTGCTGCATCCATCCCCCTGTCATCTACATCAGGTATTTCTTTTAATGCTATCCCTCCCCTAGACCCCAACCCCCCAACCCCAACAGGCCCCACTGTGTGATGTTCCCCTCACTATGTCCATGTGTTCTCATTGTTCAACACCCACTTATGCATGAGAACATGCAGTGTATGGTTTTCTGTTCTTGTGTCAGTTTGCTGAGAATGATGGTTTCCAGCTTCATCTCTGTCCCTGCAAAGGACATGAACTCATCCTCTTTTATGGCTGCATAGTATTCCATGGTGTAAATGTGCCACATTTTCTTTATCCAGTCTATCATTGATGGGCATTTGGGCTGGTTCCAAAGGAAATGAAATCTTAACAGAAGCAATTTGTTAAGGCAAAATGGGTTTATCCTGGATTCCAACGAGCCCTAAAATCAATGACTAGAGTCCTTACAGGAAAAGGGAGCAAAGACCCAGACTGAAGACGGCCATGTGAAGACAGAGGCAGAGAATGGGGTTCTGCTGCCACAGGCCAAGAAATGTCAAGGATTAATGGCAGCCACCAGACGCTGTGGGAGAGGCACGGAGCAGGCTTTCACTCAGAGCCTCAGGAGGAACCAACTCAGCCAATACTTTGATGTCAGGTGTCTCGCCTCCAAAACTGTGAGAGAATCGATCTCTGTTGTTTTAAGCTGTCTAGTCTGCAGCACGTTCTTAAGGCAGCCCTGAGAAACTTACAATGCATTACAGAATTCTTGCGAGGATTAAATTAGTGACTACATGGCAAGTGTTTAGAGTAAGGCATGGCACATAATGACCGTTACTTAAGTCGTAGTTTATATTGTTATTCTGGGTCTTATTAATACTCTCTTGTTTCATTACTTTGCTATTAAAAATATTTTCTCATGGAAGAACCATAACTATAGAGAAAAGGATTAAGCAGGGGTTCTCAGCCAGGGGTAATTTTGTCCCCCAGGGATATCTGGCAAGATCTGCAGACATTTTTGGTATTACAAGACTTAAGGAAGGAGAAGATGCTACTGGCCTCTAGTGGGTAGAGGCCAGTGATGCCGCTCAATGTCCTGCAATGCACAGGAAATCCCCGCAGCGAAGAATATCCTGGTCTCAAATGTCAATGGGGCCAAGGTTGAGAAACTCCGGGATAAAGTGAAAAATCAAAGTCACGTGGCCTCTGAGTCCACTTCCCAAGGTGAGAACAAAAGTAATTGTTTGTTTTTTTTGAGTTTCACTCTTGTTGCCCAGGCTGGAGTGGAACGGCGCAATCTCGGCTCACCGCAGCCTCCGCCTCCTAGATTCAAGTGATTCTCCTGCCTCAGCCTCCCGAGTAGCTGGGATTACAGACATGCTCCATCACACCCGGCTAATTTTGTATTTTTAGTAGATAAGGGGTTTCTCCATGTTGGTCAGGCTGGTCTCGAACTCCTGACCTCAGGTGATCTGCCTGCCTTGGCCTCCGAAAGTGCTGGGATGACAGGTGTGAGCCACCGTACCCAGCCCAAAAGTAACTTTTCAAGCGTTACGCTATATTTTCTAATGAGAATGATCACCACCAGGCTCTGCACACTACTCCAGCCCTCACACACACACAAAAAAACAAAAAAACATGTTAATAAAAAAGGACAACAACGATGAAAATCCAGAGTCAAGCTTGGCCAAAGAAATTCAGGACGGGCCTAAAATCTGCCATCAGATCCTAACTGTAAGAGATAAAGGTCTAGTGGTCTGCGGGCCTCCTGCTTCAGTTACCAGGGTCACACCTTTAACTTAAAGGCAGAGGAGGGCCTAGACTCTGGGTCTCGTGACTCTTCTGTCTTCTTTTGGTGACCCTAGCATGTATCATGGGCACAGGGAACCACCTAGACTCTGTCACCAACAAGCTTGTCCACTATTGTTCTTGACATGTCGAGGGGCCCTGGGCCCTGGTGTCAGGAAGCAAAGGCTCCTTTAGAGGCTGGGGGAAAACTATGAGGAGGAAGGTAAGTCCCCTCCCTCCTCCCCATTTTCTTCCTATCTGTGGGCTGAGGGCAGTTGGAAGGGTGAAAAACAGGGAGGAACGACTCGGCTGACCCAGGCAACCATGGCCACAAGAACAAAAGGGATGAGGGTGGAGATGGTGACAATGGACAGACTCAAAGGCAGTAAAAATGACAAACCTCAGTGATCAGCAGGACACGTGGGGTGGCGGTGAGGGGGATGCAGGGGCCGGCCAAAGTGGCAGCCTGGTATTTGAATTGCGCAATTGACTGAATGATGGCACCACTCAATTAGCCAGAAAGCCCTACAAGAGGGCTGCATTATTTTCAGAAATAAATGAGTACATGAAGCAAAATGCTCATCCACCATGTGCCCGAAGACCCTAACACTCCAGAATCCGAGCATGGACCAGGCGCCATGATGGTCAGAGCAGCTGTGTACCTGTAGCCTCCCCTAAATGTCTTCATGTTTCCCATAAAACGTATCACATCTAGAACTCATCAATCTTCAATGTCAGAGCAATCTGCTTAAGGATTGTATCTCCTGGGTTTGGAAGGAACCCCTTGGAAGGAAAGCCAGGAAGATACCCCAGGATGTGCTCTGTGGGCCCTGACGTGGTTTGGATTTGTGTCCCTCCCAAAATTCCATGTCAAACTGCAACTCCCAATGTTAGAGAAAGGGCCTGGCAGGAGGTGACTGGATCACGGGGATGATTTCCCCCTTGCTGTTCTCACGATAATGAGTTCTCATGAGATTGGACTGTTTAAAGGTGTGTAGTACTTCCCCCTTCACTCTCTTCCTCTTCTTCCAGCCATGGAGGACATGCCTGCTTCTCTTGATCTTCTGCTATGATTGTAACTTTCCTGAGGCCTCCCTAGCTGTGCTTCCGGCACGGCCTGCAGAACGGTGAGCCAATTACACCTCTTTTCTTTATAAATTAGCCGGTCGCAGGTAGTTCTTTACAGCAATGCGAGAATGGACTAACACAAGCACCAAGAGGGGACAGAGAAAGGACATGTATGTTAGAGTGGGTGACCCCAAAAAGGCCTGATCAGATAGAACTGATCTGCCACTGAAGGATGATGGGGAAACTGAGGCACAGAGAGGTGATCCTGCCTTACACACAAACACACACACACACACGTGCGCACTATGAGTGATGACAGAATGTAACTTTCATCCTCTGGTTGACATAATAATTTTGATCCTTTCCCATCTCCCATACTGTACTGAGGCAAATCAGAAAGGAGGAGGAATAAACCACACCCCCATTTCCAAACAGACCTTTGGCATTCGACCTAGATCTGGCTCAATGTTTTCTTCTTCTCCCCTGGCAAAACCAAGGCTTTCCCCAGAGCTGTGCATTCTGGCTTTCAAGATGCACAAAGATAACCACGCTCGAATACAGAGCTGAGAAAAGGAACACAGGCAGCCCAAAGGGTGTGTGAAAATCATGCCCACATCACCTAAATATAGACTAACTTCTAAATAAAGCTTCAAATCACAGATTTGTTTACTTTCATTTGGTGATAATTGTTCACAGCAGAACATATCAGAAAATTCTATAATAGGAACCACAGCCAGGAAATAGTAAATAATTAATCACCCTCCCTCCCAGCCTCTTGCATCTCTGTTGATATAAATGACCGTATAATTCCAAACCCAATTATCACTACTTAGCCGTTCCATTTTGTAGTTAAAACCCCACAAAATTAAAGTGCATCAATTGTTAATGGTAATAGACCAAACAAGGGATTAAAGATTATTTTAATGTTTATTTCCTGTCAAGAGATCTTTTGGCAGGAAACAGAGCAGACAAAAGGCTGCACACTCACATGAGATTCATATATTTAAATCTTCTAACTTCTAAAAACATTATGGATATAATTACTTGTTTAATTTACTTGTTCCCTCAAGATACAAGCTGAGGAGGATTAAGCCAACATTATTACATCAGGTTCTCAGAAAGGACAGGCACTGCTCGGGAGCATTTTGTAAGCTGTTTCCTCTAAGTGATCAAATTAGTGCCGACGCCCTACCACCCTGAGAAGCCGGATGAGGCAGAGACTGAGAGCAGAGTGTGAAGGCAGAGAGACCTCAGTTTCACTCTCAGGCTGCAGCCTGGGGCACCTGTGCCCACAGTGAGTCACTGAAGCTAGTTTGAGTGGAATTTCCTCGACTGTAAAATAAGGTTGATAAGGACCACGATGCAGGCCAGGTCAGAAGGTGGCAGAAGACTTGGAGAAAGCCAGAGAGTTGTACCAAAGCAAGTAACGATACAAAATGTACAGCCAGACATTCTGATGTGGTGGTGCTTATTTTAAATGTGGTCATACAGATGATCTAACAACACTTGATCTTTCTAAATTATCAAGATGATCACGCATGCACATATACATATGCACACCCTCCAAAAAATATGTATATATAATGGCTACATTTAGGGGACCTTAGGACCCAACTGAAGACTCACTGGTCTATTTCCAAAAATCAAGACAACAATATGTTCCGTCACAATGTCAAATCAAATAATTAGGATGTGAGTTAAGAGAGGTTAAAAAAATTCACAGGCCCTAAAATATTTTAGATTTTGTATTGGATATGTAATTTTATACACACACACACACACACACACACACACACACACGGGGGGTGTATAAATAGGTAGGTACATAAAAAAACTGACCTAAAAAACTATATTATGGAGAAATCGGAATCTAAAAAGAACATGGGCCTCTTCTTCAAAGAGCTCAGTTCATTGTTTTACCTATTTCTTTTCTGCCACTTTCATTAGAATATAAAAACTATGAGGGCAGAGGTAACATCTGTTTGTTCATTACTATACTGCTAACATTTAAAATAGAGCATAGCACATAGTAGGCAGTTGATAAATACTGCTGGTGCAAAGGAACACGATGATGATGAGGAGGAAGAGAATGACTACATGATTACTTTATATTTTTACAAAGGGTTTTATATCTTGTATCAGTATGCTAACTTCATTTGCCAATAAAGAGTGTGAAAACCAGGGTTTTCAGGGTTGTGACCTCAGTTCAAATCACCCAGTCAGGTGAAGAGCCAAACCAATTCAAACTCACACTTTCCGATTCTAAATCCGGCACTCATTCTGAGTCCCACCCTGGCCTTTGAGAGTTTCCCTCTACCTGGGAGTAAGAGAAGTCATTTTGCTTGAAAGAGCAATGTGATAACTTCAGAAGTTTCTACAATAGTTTCGGTTCCCAATGCTGGACATGACCTTGAGCAAATCTTAATTTCTCTGAATCTCTGCTTTGCCTTCTGTAAGAACATTTGCAGGGTGAAATGTGAAGATGTTTGCTAAGACCTCCTGTGTGATTACAGACGTGTTCTGCTGCATGTAACAGACATGTGATTCAAATCCAATTCAAAATATTAGGTTGGTGCTACAAGTTACCGTGGTTTTTGTCTTCACTTTGAGTGACAAAAACTGCAATTACTTTTGCACTGACCTAATAGCTTACTTTATGACCAATGGAAGTTCAGAGGTAGGAAACCCATAGGACAGCTGCATCAGCGGCTCTAAAATGCCACAATGAACCCAGGTTCTTTCCACTTTCTCCTCTGTCCTACACAGGGTCATTTGCAACTGAGGTGGTCAGAATCCAAGATGGCCGCTGCTAGTCCCAGGTACACCTATGTCCACTGGAAGCAGAAAGTCTCTCTTCCTTGTGTATCTCTTTTTAGGAGTAGGAAACCTTCCCCACAAGCACCCTCTATACTCATTGGTCAGGATTGGGTCACGTGTCGATTTCTAAACCAATCACTGGCAAGGAGCATAGGTTAGCATTATGGGCTTAGATTAGTCATTGGAGGCAAAAGGATTTTGGGGAGTCATCCATTATCACTGCTCTGATTACTTTTACAAAAAGTGTAAGGCAAAAATAAATAGTAAAATAAGCCTAAGATCTTATTTTTAAAAATAGTGCCCAAACTATAAATAGCCTAGCTATCCAACAGTAGGGAATGGTTACATAAAATACAATTCATTTACATGGTATAATCTTAGGAAATTATTGAAATATTTTTCAAGCAAAATGACATGAGAAATTCTTGTTTTTTAAAAACGTGTGTATATATGTGTGTGTGTGTATATATGTATATGCCTATATATTATAAGCCCAATTTGTTGAAAAAAATACTATCACTCAGAAGAAAGAAAAGAACATACAACAAAATATTAGAGTGATCATCTCATGCTAGTAGAACAGAACATTTTCATTTTCTTCTGTCCAGGTTTAGTCCAGGTTCTCATTTTATTCTCCTTCTTCTACCATGCAGATTATTTATCATTATAATCAAATAGCAAAAGTTAATTTTCAAAGTAACAAACGATGTGTGAACTCCAGAACTGCGATGGACAGCAGGGAGTCAAATCAGGCTGTATGTCTGGGTCCAATCAAATAATTTACTTAGGTCATTATTTAAGGAAGATTTAGAAATACACAGTCTAATAAAAATATATATACGTATAAAAGAAATATAGGTTTGTCTATCAACTCTATTTTTATCACAGAAGAATCAGAATCTGAAAAGAAGAAATTTGGCATCTTTTCCACAGCCCCCAATTCTTGGAGATGATAAACCCTAAGCCCTGCGTGATTGAGGAGTCTTGGCTGGATGCTAAGGATGGCAGCAGCTGTCCAGGTAACACGGGGAGACCCTGAACAGGTTGAGAAATACACGAGCACCACAGAGGTGAGTAAACTGCTGAGGGGTCTGGATGATTCATTATGACTTTCTTTACAGCCTTTTATAGAGTCCACAATTGTATTTGAAATTCATGAGACATGGCTTCCAAACTTTTTTTTTTGGAGAGGAAGTCTAGCTCTGTCGCCAGGAGGGAGTGCAGTGGTGTGATCTCGGCTCACTGCAAACTCCAACTCCCGGGTTCAAGTGATTCTCCTGCCTCAGCCTCCTGAGTAGCTGAGGTTAGAGGTGCACACCGCCACGCCCGGCTAATTTTTGTATTTTTAGTAGAGACAGTGCTTCACTATGTTGGCCAGGATGGTCTCCATCTCGTGATCTGCCAGCCTCAGCCTCCAAAAGTGCTTGGATTACAGGTGTGATCCACCGTGCCTGGCCCCAAACATCTTTTAAGTTTCCAGAAGCCCTGGTCTCAAGTCGCCTTCTGGACACCTGGCTTATCTTGAGGCCTCATAGGTACTATCTTTAATAAAGTCCCAGGAAGGCCAATAATACATTCACCTTATACCTGATCTAGGTGGAAAACAATCATCATAAGAATGTAATTGATAATGGCAACCATCCCTGTGCCAGCTATCCCATCTCACTCCATATGGGAATAACTAACAATACTCCCCATTCTACAGATGACAAAACTAAGTCTCAGAAAGAGTAAGGCATGACTCCAACCAGTCAGTTTGTTAGAAGCCAAATTCCCACCCAACAGTGTCTCCTTCCAAAGCTCTTCCATACCAAACAGGTTCCTTATCAGAGATTTCGGCCGCTGCCCCTGGGCTCCTCACTTAGGTACTGATGCTTAACACCTGCACTGGTGAGAGAAGGGGAGGCCGGGATCGTGGGCTGGGGACTGGGTCTCTGAAAGCAATAGCACTGAGGTTCTAGGTGAAAAGCAGGAACGGCTAAGCATGGAACAGGTAAAGGCAAGAGTTTAGCTCTAGACCTCAGGTGAACATCAAGGAGAGACTCTGGCATCAGGCCAGCCTATCTTTGATGCCATTTTAACAATCTGCTCACACTTCCAGGGACCTGCATGGCTTCCCACCTCCAGGGGACTTGTTCTCCTGCCACAGTAAAACACTGAATAGCTGCTTGTATTCAACCTGACATCCACAGATATTTAAGAGTCTAATTCAATCGTTATATCTTTTCTGTAGACACAAAGGAAACACAGCCTTCTGGCACCTCAGGGCTCTCTCTCTCTCTCTCTCTGTCTCGTTCTCATTTGCCTTTCTTGTTTAAGCATGCCAGGGATGCACATACATGAAACAGGGCAGATTAAGTCAAGATGCTGTATAGTGGTGCTACATTGCTGCTTCAAATACAAGAAAACTTTGTGGGCTTCTGATCCCAACAGAGGGAAGCCTGGGCCTTGGGTTGGGGTTCTAACCTCTTAATGACTACAACAGTTGAACAAATGGGCAATGGTTTCAGCAGTCAAGGAGCTATGATTCCAAGAGGAGAAAAGCCAAATTTTCGTCAGTCCTGAGCTTACCAGTCCCTCTGTTAAGGAGAATCACATAACTATAAGGTTTTAGGATATAAGCCCAACAGCGAAGCCACCTTTTCCCAATTCCATTTCCAATGGAGGATGTGCCAACTAAGTGATAATATAAACCTGAAATATTGTTTCTACATCAGTGTGACTTGCTGGCAAAAATCCACAGTGGAACCTTTGTAGGCCAGCTGAGATTTGTGGGACAGAGAAGACGTGGCATGGAAACCCATTCCATAACCTTTCACCACGCGTAAAATTTACTGTGAATGGAATTCCTAGAAGTCCATGTTGGCCTCTGATTTAAAACTATTAAATCTGGTTTCCTGAGAACACCTCCATTATAATAAATACATCACTATGACAACATATGCTAATGACACCATCTCGAAGACCAGAGTGAACAGCCTATACATGAAAAATGCATTTGCACGCAGGTGTCCTGGATGCCTATGACTCGGGCTTTAGATTTGGGTTGAGTCACAGGGCAAATCTCTAGCATGGCATGAGAAGGCTGATGTCATGGTGGACAAAGCTGGGAAGTAGGGCACAAGGACACCGATGTCACTCAAGTGACAAATCGAATCTGTGTTCATTTGGAACGGGGCAGTGTCTCCAGCTTATGGAATTTAAGAGGAAAACTATCTGTATTTTTACAGATAGGACTATGTTCTTCTGAAAGGAGAAAAGCAGATACGTATACTTCTTCATCTTCAAAGTATGTCCTGAAGAAATTAGAGAAACATTATGGTCACTGTATGTAGTAAACAACTTAAAAAAGGAAAATGAGATCCTTTTGATGCAAATCAGCCAAACACTCTTTATTTTCCTTAATCTGGGTTCATTTGTCTTCCTCTTCTCCCTCTTCTTCCCTTCCTCCTCAGATATTTCAGCCAGTCCTACTACCCCCTAGCTGCTATGATCATTACACAGATAAAGTACAATAGACTTCCAATCTACAAACACTCTAATTAAGAGAAAAAAATACACAATGAAACCTGCCCTCCATAGAATGACAGATAAGAGAGGTGAATCAAGATGGTGGCCAATGCTTTCGATTCAACCACAGACACAAGTATGGATCCTGCTTCCACTACTGTGGCTCACCATCTTCGGAAGACAAGGTCATTTAATTCCTCTGTATGCCCATTAACCAGACCTGCAAGTATATACGTGTGAGGTTTTCCTAAGGGGAAAACGAGGTAAGTAAACCCAAGTTGCCCACTGTAGACTCAACATATATAATAATAATGTCACAACAGGAACAATTTTAACAGAGGTCAAAAGTGAGCAGAGTCATAAGTAAAGGACAGAAGGAAAAGTAAGCAAAACCTAAGAGGAGGGAAAGGCCAAGGTCATGGTATGTGTTAATAAACAGGGGGAAGGCCTGGTACAGTAGCTCACGCCTATAATCCCAGCACTCTGGGAGACTTAGGCAGGAGGATCGCTTGAAGCCAGGAGTTCCAGACCAGCTTGGGCAGAAGAGTAAGACCCTGCTTTGAAAAAAAAAATAGCTGGTTGTGGTGGCACCCACCTGTAGTCCCAGCTACTCAGGAGGTGGAGGTGGGAGATCACTTGAACCCAGGACTTACAAGCTGTAGTAAGCTACCATCGTGCCACCACACTCCAAGGCGAGCAAGAGCGAAACCCTGTCTCTAAGAAACTTAAAAACAGGCCAGGTGCACTGGCTCATGCCTGTAATCCCAGCACTTTGGGAGTCCAAGGCGGTGGGATCATTTGAGGTCCAGAGTTTGAGACCAGCCTGGCCAACATGGTGAAATCTCATCTCTACTAAAATACAAAAAAAAAAATTAGCTAGGCGTGGTGGCGGGTGCCTGTAATCTTAGCTACTTGAGAGGCTGAGGCAAGATAATCACTTAAACCTGGGAGGCGGGGTTTGCAGTGAGCCAGGATCGCACTATTGCACTCTAGCCTGGGCGACAGAGACAGACTCCCTCTCAAAAAATAAACAAATAATTAAATTAATTCAAGGATGTCCCCAACTAGACTCCAGACTGTGGCAATGGGGAGATTCACATCCTCAAGACTTTTCCATCATCAGGGAAGGAAGTTCCTGCATCACAAAGAGAAAGCTGGGCCCAAAGAGAAGGGAAAGACTGTTGTTGACATCTTCCGTATATCTGGGACCAGCGGAGTCTGAGCCAGTTACAGACCTAGAGCTGTCACTTTCACAAGGCACCCCCCGCTCCAGCCTGCCCCACTTCAGCCAGCTGGGTGAAGCTTCTCTCACTCACAACCAGCAGATCCTGACACAGCAGAGTTAGTTTTGGCTGAGGGGAGATAAAAGGAAGGAGATTCTAGGCATGGTCTCTGCCTTTAGAGAGCTTACGTTCTAGTTCTAGGAGTTGGCAAAACCGAGTGAAGTGAAAAATAAAATTTAAAACAGAGGCCGGGCGTGGTGGCCTGTAATCCTGGCACTTTGGGAGGCCCAGGAGGGCGGATCACCTGAGGTCAGGAGTCTGAGACCAGCTTGGCTAACATGGTGAACCTTGTCTCTACTAAAAATTAATACTTTTGTATTAATTAATTTTATATACTGGCTAATACAAAAATTAGCCAGGCGTGGTGGTACACACCTATAATCCCAGCTACTCGAGAGGCTGAGGAAGGAGAATTTTGAATCCAGGAGCCAGAGGTTGCAGTGAACCAAGATCACAACACTGCACTCCAGCCTGGGTGACAGGTGAGACTCTCTCAAAAAAAAAAAAAAAAAAAAAATTAAAATATGTAAATTCTGATGAGTGTTAGGAGGCTAAGGAAAGAAGGGGCTAAGACGGAGGATGGGGGGACCTTACTTTCTTCAGTTAGGACAGGATGGAAGGCAGAACAATGGTGCCTAAAGGCCAAGTGTAGTGACTCACACCTGTAATCCCAGCACTTTGGAAGGCAAGAGGATTGATGGCGCCCAGGAGTCCCAGGTCAGCCTGGCAACCCAGTGAGACATCATCTCTACCGCAACACCAAAATCAAAATCAAAACACATCCCAGCTCTACTCTGAAACCTGCAGGTGTGTTATTTGGCATGGCAAAGGGGACTTCGCAGTGGGAGGTAAGTTCTTGAGATGAGGAGAGTATGCTGAGTTACCCAGGTGAGACGAATGCAGTCACCAAGGACCTAAAAGGTCACAAATAAACCTAAAAAGATGGCAGAGGGAGAGAGAAGGGGCAGAGCCAGAGAGAGAACTGAAGACGTGGTGCTCCTGTTTTCAGGATGGAAGATGTGGCCACCCGCCAAGGAACACAGGTAGCCTTTAGAAACTGAAAAGACCCTGGTATCACCCCTCCCCTCTCTTGCTTACTTTCTCTCAATATATCCTCTGAACATGCTGGCTCCCCTTCAATTTCCACCATGAGTAGAAGCCGCCGGAGGCTCTCATCAGAAAGACATTGGCACCATGTTTCTTGTACAGCCTGCAGAAACACGAGCCAAATAAACTTCTTTTCTTTGTAAATGGCCCAGCTCAGGCATTCCTTTATAGCAACACAAAAGGACTAAGACAGACCCATTCTGGACTTCTGACCTCCAGAATGGTACGAGAAGACATTTATGGTACGTAAGCCACCAATGTGTGGTCATCTGTTATAGCAGTGATAAGAAACAAACACAGATGGCCAGGATGGGCCTCTCTGAGGAGGGAACGTTTATGCCAACATCTAAGGAATGAGGAGGTGGTAGCGATACCAAGAGCAGAAGACCACAGAGGAGAGAAACCTGCACGTGAAACAAACCCATAGGCAGTAAACAGCTTAATATAATCTGATGACAGCAGGCAGGCCTTGGTAACCAGATTATATATTGCTTAGCCTTGGGGTTTACAGGAGAATTTAAAGAACTTTAAATATACAACGCAACCCAACTTTTGAAGAAAACAAAGGATTATTTAATGATTTCCTTCATCTTAAACTCATTGAGTAGAACCAAAACTCACCATGTATAAATAAGTAGCACCAAGAATTCCAGAAAAGTTCAATTTTCCTCAGTAATTTCTATCTATATTCCTAACACTCATTCTAGATTTTTCTACAAGTGTTGTGTTCTCCTATATACTCTCCTGCTGTACCTACTAGTATATTCTTAAGCCTAACTAATAATAGTCATGAAATAAATATTTGTTGGATAAAAGTGCCCAGTTTGCCTGCAAGCAGTGATTCGCGCCTGTAATCCTAGCACTTTGGGAGGCCAAGGAGGGTGGGTCACTTGAGTTCAGGAGTGTGAAACCAGCCTGGCCAACATGGTGAAACCCCGTCTCTACTAAAAACACAAAAAATTAGCCAGGTGTGGTGATGGGTGCCTGTAATCCCAGCTACTTGGGAGGCTGAGGCAGGAAAATCGTTTGAACCTGGTAGGCGGAGGCTGCAGTGAGCCAAGATCACCCCACTGCACTCCGACCTGGAAGAGTAAGTTTTTTTTGAAACTCTGTCTCAAAAACAAAAAAAAAGTGCCCAGGTTTTTGGTCTGAAAATCCACTCCCTGATGCTATATACACCCATGACCTGCTCTCCTAAGTCACCCCAGAATAATTAAAATGTTTTGTTTGCATAGAGGAGGGAGATGACATGTGGGGTGGGTATCCGTCCAGTGGCAGTACCTCTGTGATCAGACGCTTAGGGTGGGGAGGGGAGAGGGAGGAATAGTGTTTTGTTTTGTTTTTTTATAAAGTATCATCAAGATATTAAGGGAGCTGGAGGTTACTAATTATGGCAACTGTCTCATGCTGGGAAGAAAATATTTTTTTGGAGTGGGGTGCTGTCCTCCATCCCATTTCAGCTGCTGAGCAAGCAAAGGGCAAGATGAATAAACTCTACGGCACGAGAAGTCTAGGGCTTCCTTTTAAATCAGTTCCTAGAAGGCAAGGAACCAGTACATCATAGTGAGACAATCATTTATAATGGGGCCATTATTAGGAGCCAAGATATAAAAATCATACATGAAACAGCCTTATAAGCAGATTCAGTGCGTGGCTGATTAACCTCCCTCTCTGACTGGGGGCTGGACGGCTCTGGGGAGTGGTAATGAGATGTGGAAGTCATTTGCCTTGAGGTCACAGGTTTAAAGCTGGACATGTTAGAAGGGGCCTAATTGCTACTCATGGGTGACTCGGCAGCACACCTTATGAGCTTGGAGACACAGAGATAGGGGTTCGAATGCTGGAACTGCCCCTGAACTAGCCACGGGAAATGTGCAAGAGTCACAGATCCTCCTGAAGCCTCGGTTTCATTACTTACAAAACCCTGTCAAGGTTGATTCTGCTGTTGTTTGTATTAGCTCAATATGAGTATACTTGGCACATGGTAAATATTTGATAAATGATAATTATTTGTGTTTTCTAGGCATCCGTGTCTTCTTTTGACTTATGAGGCGTTAAGAGGGCAAGAGGTGTCACAAACATTACAAATTCCAGAGCGGTCGGAACTTCTGGGGTCTGGATAGCTGCACGGAGCTTTTCTGCCTCTTCAGGTAAACAATGGAGAGGACCTTATCTTGGCTTATCTAGTTGGGGTTAACAGCAGCAGGCATAACAGCAGCACTAACATCTACTTTATGCCAGGCACAGTTTAAGTATTTCATCTCTGTTAACTGATTTAATCCTTACAGAATCACCGGGAAGCAGGTCCTATTACTATGATAAGCCATCATCCCAGGGTTTTAACCCTAGTACGATGAGTGCCATAGTTTGACACGATTCCAGAATGTGGTTGACTATTAAAGTATTTCCCAATCCTAAAGGACTGGACAGAGTTAGAAAACATGTTTTTCCTGCATCTGGTACGCATGTGCCTCATGCGCAGGATTCCACACTGAGGTATCCTGATGTGGACCTGCACAGCCTCAGCAGAAGCAAAAGAAATACCACAGTGGTCCAGATGGAAACTGCCATGGACACCTGTGTTCATTCTGCCAGCCCTAAATAGGGAGAAGGAAGGGAAACATGAAAGGTAGCCTTCATCCATGTCTCCCCTGGCAGCAGCCCACAGCAAGAACATGGGGACCTAGCTTGCCCGGAAATCTCATCCATCAAGTGGCTCCTGGTGGTGGGAAAATCACAGAAGCAAATGAAGTGAGGACTGCAGGTCTGGCCAGCATTGAATTTGAGCTGGTGCACATATATGAAGCTCAGGGAAGTTGACGGATTCCATCAAGGCTGAAACAAAAGCAGGGAGCCCAAAGAGAAGGGAGCAAGGAGAGAGACTGAGCCAAAAAGGAAAGTCAGCATAAAGGAACCATGAATCTGGAGACAGAAGTACTGGGTTCAAATCCCAACTTTGACTCGTAGACCGATCCTTTATCCCCCACCTTCCTCCCTAAATTCACTACCCATTTCCTTAACCTTGAAATAAGTCAACACCTTGACAGCATGAGATGTTATAGACTAGATATTCACAAACTACCTCTGGATCGGGAATTCCAATTCAAGTATATATAAAAGTGCCATATATTTAATTCTTTTGTTAAATGGAGAGAAATTGTCAATTATTTGGGGGACGGTGTCCTACCCAGGCACGTCAAACTCAATTTGGTAGAGTATTTAAGTGTTAACTCTCCAATAAATTGGTGGTTGTTTTTCTTTTTTTTTTCCCTTTTACGTTTTCCAAGGACTTACGGCTCTTGATGAAAAGGGAGGAATAATCCCTTTTTCCCTGTCTGCGATCAAGATCTATTTGGTAACCCACTCCTCTAAAACTGCCTGTGCAGAGAAATAATTTCAGCTCCCCGTTAATTTGAGTATTGAACTGAAATTCTGCAGCTGCTTTCTGCCAAGCTTGAAAGCAGAAATTAATTTCAATGACCCAGGCGAGTGGAGGGGAGCTCTGTCAGGTAATTAGTCTTCGTCTTTTGCTACTCAGGGTCTATCACTGTGTTAATCCATACATAAACCTAGGCATTCCCGGAGTCGCTCGCAATCTGCAGGGCCGTTTAACTACCTCTTGCTTGGGTTGACCAGGAGCCGGGAAACTGGAGGGAAACAGATGAAGGCTCCCTTTCATGTTTCCCTTCCTTCTACCTATTTAGGGCTGGCAGAATGAATGCGGCTGATTTACATGTTCTTTTCCCCATTTGATTGAGTCTGCAGTTGATTAAATAGAGCTTGGGGTGGGAGAGGGGATTGGGTGAGGAGGGGTTCCCCCTCCTGCTGCTTTCTGACTTGCCAGTTTATTAATGAAAGAGCCATGGATATTGATAGCCCTGACACTACAAGTGCAGCAATTAAAGGGTATGTCCTTCCAGGCTTCTAATTAAAAAGGAGCCTTTTTCTCGCCACCGATGGGTCCCATTGTCATATTTGCATTCGATTGTGGCTCTGATTTGGGGGTTTCTCTGTCTTTTCCTTTAGAAAAAAAATCTCCTGGGGGAAACTTAGACCTGAAAAAAATAAACACAGCGTGAAAGGCTTTGTTCTCGACAGGGGTCATTCTGAAATCTAAGGAAGAGAATTGTTTTGGAGGCGGCACCTGTTCACCACAGGCTGCCTCTCGCCCAAACCCTTCTCTCAGCTTCAGGGAGTGTTTCAGCTGTTGTGTTACAGTAATCCTCAGCTAAGACCAATTTCACAGCTGGTTCCTTTCCTTTCCCTTCCCTTTTCTATCCTTTCCTTCTTTCTCTCTTTCTTTTTTTTTTGGAGATGGAATCTTGCTCTGTCGCTCAGGCTGGAATGTATTGGTGTGATCTTGGCTCACTGCAACCTCCACCTCCTGGGTTCAAGCAATTCTCCTGCCTCAGCCTCCTGAGTAGTTGGGACTACAGGCATCATGCCGCCACGCCCAGCTAATTTTTTGTATTTTAGTAGAGACTGGGATACAAAGTGTTGCCCAGGCTGGTCTTGAATTCCTGAGCTCAGGCAGTCTCCCTGCCTTGGTCTCCCAAATTGCTAGGATAACTGACATGAGTCACAGCACCCGGTCCCTTCTTTCTTTCCTTCTTTCTCTCACCAACTTTTAAGTTCCAGGGTAGAATGTGCAGAATGTGCAGGCTTGTTACACAGGTAAACATGTGCCATGGTAGTCTGCTGCACACTTAGGTATCAAGCGTTGGTGGTTCTTTCTGCTGCAAACTCCTGCTTCATTGCACTACGAGAATCACGTCACATAAATGATAGGAGCCGGTGAGCTGCAGCATGCAGAGAATGAGCCTGTAACTTCCTGCCAATTCTGAACACTAGGATTCTATCCCAGAGCGACCAACGTGAATGGCACTCCAAACATTCAAAGAAAGTCAGAGATCTGAATTTTGAAGTAAAATATTCCTTCAGCAGTATCCATTCATTGTGTTAAAAATCACCATAGGCGCAAAAAAACACACATGCATGACCCAAGGGGTAGACGCTGGCAACTTCAGAGACTCTACCAGCTTCCCGACAGTCCTGAAGATCCATTTCTTCTCAACCCCTCATCTCAATGAAAATGAGTCCACCTGGCAGTGCTGTGTCACTTTCCCATCTGGGTGGTCACAGACCGTGAAACTGACCCAGCACTATGTGGGATTTAAGAAGGAAACCAACCGTGACCCCCAAACGCCTGCCTCCTACTCCTTCCACAGGTGACATTAGATCACCACTCTATCTTCCCAGAAGTCCTCATCCTCACACAGATGCCAATCTGGGCCTAGTGCGGTAGCTCACGCCTGTAATCCCAGCCCTTTGGGAGAATGAGGTGGGTGGATCACCTGAGCTCAGGAGCTAGAGATCACCCTGGCCAACATGATGAAACATATGTTTCACTACTAAATATACAACTACTAAAAATACAAAAAACTAGCTGGGTGTAGTAACGGGCACCTGTAATCCCAGCTACTCTGGAGGCTGAGGCAGGAGAATCACTTGAATCCAGGAGGCAGAGGGCGCAGTAAGCCAAGATCGCACCATTGCACCCCACCCTGGGCAACAAGAGTGAAACTCTATCTGGGAAAAAAAAAAGCCTATCTGTGCCCCTGGAGCCTGCGGGGGCCTCTCGCCCCATCCCACCCACCACCAGGTCCTCCAGAGGCAACTCTGGGCTTTCTCTCAGTTCATTCGGGAACCCACTGTAGGATGTCCAACACTTTTCCCTTCTGTGCACTTCCCTTTGCTCATCTGCAAAGTCAGAGAATAATTCTGAGCCCAGAGGTCTGTTGTGAGGTTCCCATGAAGCCATATATGGCAACGTTTGAGCCCAGGTGCCCGTCTCTGAGTAAGGACTGACCCAGCTTGAGTTACTCCCTGCACGTGTCATTGATGCTTGGCCACAGGCATTAGTACCTCCTACATCTTGGGAGTCGAGTCTTCCAAACCGAATAGGCTCCTGGTTTCAAGTTCCCCCCCTGCCCAAAAAGAACAATAATGTCCAAGCATCGGACAGCAGGCTGGTCTTTCGGTCCCAGCTTTTCTACCTCTAAAATGGGCTTCTATTTCTCCTCCACAGGACTGGTAACAGATTATAAAGGAAAGCAGCCCTGATACCCAGTGAGCCTTTAGGAAATTAAGCCCCTCCTACCAGCTCACCAGAGGGAATTTCCCTTGTTTTCAACTCATCTCTCTCAGGTTTTCTTCAAAGTTCTTTTTCCAAGCATAGGACTAAAGCTTGGAAATAGAAGGAAAAAAAAATCCTGAATCTTCACAGGAGCCACAGCTGTGAAATCTCCTCGTTATTTCTGATTTTACTGTGAATTCCTAGAATTGCCACATCTCCGCCCAGCCTGGGGTGGGGCGCGGAGGGACAGAGAGAGCGCCTTGACAAAGAGAAAAACTCTACTGCTCTCTTTGATTGGAATCCGAAGCGCTCTATCTCTCCTCTGAGCGTCCCCCTCTTCCCTCCAGCCTGCTGCTGTGGCACCATGGAAAAGTCAGAAGCATTAGTCTGGTGTCAAGTGGCACCGCTATCCACATTCTATGAGAGTCAATCGCAATTAACAGGGTCATTCAGAAAAGGCAGGTACAGGTCAGACAAAAGGAGCACAGACAGATTTTATCAGGGCCCAAGGCCAGCGGGCTGGATCTGGGCCTTTCAGATGCTGCTTGCAGAGGAAACAAACAACATAAATGGTGATGGAAGGCGGAAGGGGAAGAACCTACAAACCAGCAGGAGGCGGAAAGGACAGGGGATGAGAAGCGCTGAGTGGAAAGGTTTAAAGAAGAAACACTGACTACTGAGCCTACCTCTTGGGTTCGGATCCTGACTCTGCCTCTAGCCACTTAGGAACATTAGACCAGTCATTCAACCACTCCAAGCCTTGGTTGGCTTGTCTGCAAAACGGGAATAGGAATTATGTGTCACTGTTTTGTTTTGTATTTTTTTTTGAGACAGAGTCCTGTTCTGTCTCCCAGACTGGAGTGCAGTGGCGAGATCTCGGCTCACTGCAATTTCCAACTCCTGGGTTCAAGCAATTCTCTTGCCTCAGCCTCCCAAGTAGCTGGGATTACAGGCACCCACCACTACACCTGGCTAATTCTTTATATATTTTTTTAAGTATAGATGGGTTTTCGCCGTGTTTGCCAGGCTGATCTCGAACTCCTGACGTGGTGATCCACCCGCCTCGGCCTCCCAAAGTGCTGAGATTATAGGCATGAGTTATCATGCCTGGCCTTCTTCCTGTTTTTTAAACTGTCATGTAAACTAATTGTCATGGGAAACAGTGGTGAAGGTAGTGCCTGGCACTGGGTAGTTTTTAGAATAACTAAGAGAAGAGATTAGCTTAGAGTGGGGAAAAGAGGTACAGAGAACCCTGAGAAAAGTGGATTATTTAAGCAAGCTTCCCAGGGAAGAACTCAAACACCGCACAGCCAGGTGAGCAAGTTGAAAGTGATTCTGGGTCTACCTGGTGGAAAAAGGCATAGAGACCCCTCCCCACCACTCAGAGGAAGTAAGGACCCTACAAGGAAGCAAAGTCCCGTATGCTCACAGATGCTGATACCAGCTACAGAGGTCCCTTCTATGTTCCTAAAGGCTGCAAGATGGAGACACACACACCACAGCAGGCCCTGGGCCGGAACAACGCTGCCCAGGACCCAGGTCCCTACACATCGCTCCATTTTCACACTCTGAGCTGCTGCCAAAGGTGTTGAAAGTTCCTTTCACACAGAAGGGCTTGAGCACCCACTATGTACTTAGCTCTGAGCCCTTTATCAAGAGACTTACAGCAAAACAATGTCTCCAGCCCTTCCTTCTTTTACCTTTCTTTGATCTGGGAATGATGTCAGGGAGTAAGGAAATGTGATGTGGTAGAACGTTCCAAAGAAACTGAATTTCCAAAGTCAGGTGGATCGCTGATGAGTAACATGACTGTGGACCAGTGGCTGGCTACCTTTAAAAGCCTCATCTGTAACATGGGGGCAGAAATGTTTCTTCCTTTTTGCTGTCGTTGTTTCTGTCCAAGCTGGAATGCAGTGGCACAGTCTCAGCTCACTGCAACCTCTGCCTCCTGGGTTCAAAAGATTCTCCTGCTTCAGCCTCCCAAGTAGCTGAGATTACAGGCACCCACCACCAAACCCAGCTAATTTTTGTCTTTTTAGTACAGATGGGGAGGGGTGGGAGAATGGGTTCCACCACGTTGGCCAGGCTGGTCTCAAACTCCTAGCCTCAGGTGATCTGCCCACTTCAGACTCCCAAAGTGCTGAGATTACAGGCAGGAACATTTCTCATCACACACGGAGTTATTGTGAGGGTTAGAAAATGCAGACGGTGTGATGGGCATTTCACGCGCGCAATTTATTTTTCATTAGTCCACATTCCTTGGTGTGGTACAGATGAGCAGGGACTGGACAGCCTGAACCCTCAAACCTGTCTCAAATGCACAATTGCCTCTGCTGGGAACTGGGCAGACAAGGGGAACGCGTCCAAACCACACCAGTCTCTGTGACCAGAAAGAATTTTAACCAATGCACAGGCCCTCCGATGGGTCCTTAACAATTGGTCTCTAAATGATCCAGCTCAGGGCTGTACCATGAAGAAGGTATCTGAAGGAGCAACCAAATTAACAGGAGGTTGAATGCCTCTTGATTCCCTCCAGAAACAAACACACGACTGCAGAACAGGTGGGAAACGCCACTCCATTCTCACTTGCTGAGCTAAGTCCCCTGTTTTCGTAAGTGAGCACTTATCTTTCAGGCCCTCTTACAATTCCAGAAACTTGAGGCTAAAAATCCATTAATTATAAATTTTAAAAGTTCCCATGGAGTGAGAGAAAAGAGGGTCATTAGCAGTAAGCAAAAGCACTGAGAATGGCGGGTGGGGAGAGCTGCCACTCTATTTTCTACGAGGAAAAAAAGATAATCCACAGCAGAACCTCATTAAGTCAGTATCAGTTTATTCAAAAGAGCTTATCATTCGCAGCAACTATTCCCCAATCAACTGGATGCCTCTACTGTAATCTCCTTTAACACTGAAAGTCTGATGATTAAATATATTAATATATCAGAGAGGCCAGACTTGGTTTATTCAAAGGTGGGGGACTTGGTTTATTTTTTGGCTGTGATGTCTCTGAGGTGTCTAGTATAGCAATTGACACATAGTAGGTTTGCAATAATCCTTAGCTCCCTCCCCTTGCATTTTGCATTATCAGAGCTTCGACCTGGTCTATAACGAGTCTAGTCCTTATCAATAATAACCTGGTTTCCATTATAATATACTACCTTTCATTAAACTGGAGCCAGAAACTCTTAATAGCAAGAGCCTGTCCAAGGCATTTTAATCACTACTAGAGTGCAGATGTCTCTCCTAGGAAAACACGGGCAATGTTCCGCAGCAAGGAGAGGGATCGTCCATCTACCTTCGCGTTGGCAGGATGAGTTACGGAATTGTATTATCCATGCAATTAGGCCAAGGCTTCCTCTGTTCTTCCACAGTGACCTCTCTTGGCTCTGTGTTATACGAGGCACTTTTCTCTGCACCCTGGTTTCCAAAGCATCTTTTTCCTCTACAGGGGCTACCACTGATGTCTGCGTGGAAAGGCCAACTTCGGAGATTTGGGTATGCCTTCCACTAGCTGTTTTTCCAACATGGACATCCAGCCCAAGGGCAAACTGATGTCCAGTGCTTTTCATGAGGACGCCGACGACACTGATGTGGATGTAGATGATGTTGACAGCGCTAAGTACTAAGCACTTACTGTGTTAGTGCCTGTGCGAGTGCTGTTCAAGCATTTTTAGCATATCACCCTCTCAACAACCCTTGAAGAAAGAAACTACTGACATCTTCATTTTGTAGATGAAGAAACTGAGGCTTAGAGAGGAAGAGCCACTTGACTGAGGTCCCCAGAAAATAAGTGGCCCAGCCAGGACACGAACCCAGGTGCATGACTTGTAATTCTGCAGGTTTCACAATTCTCCTTCCCTTCTTGTCCAGTCAAGGACAACACATGAGAGCTCCCGTAGTTCCTCCCAGAGGAGCGGTCGCCCAGGTCCCGCAATCAGGATCTAAGGCGGTGGCCGAGATCCAAGTCCACCTGCCCACCTTCCTCAGGCTTTTTGGGCGATGGATTAAAGGGACAACCAGGCATCTTTCCAACAGGCAAAATACTTAGGTCTAGATTGAAAGGGTCTCCTGCATCTAATTCTAATAGCCCAGAGCCAGACCCCAGCAAATCCTGAGTCAGGCAGCCTTTGACTGCAGATGTTGAGTAGAACGAGGTACAGTTTTGGCATTAGGCACTTTTAGATTTGAAATCTGACTTCCTGGTGGGCAAGGTTTCCTAGCTGCAAGGGGTGGGTGGAGGGATATGTACTGCGAGGAGGCTGTCGGGGTTGGATGAGGAATCTCAAGTGAAGGCATGGGGCTGAGGCTGGGGTGAATTTATTGACAGGCTCCTTCCTGCTCTGGGCCCTTTTCCCTCCTCCTTGTTCACAAAGTCAGCACTTTTCTAAGCCCACCTACACACACACACTCTCTCTCTCTCTCTCCAGTCTGGTGCCGAGCCTCTAAACCCGTGGCCCTCAGCTTCGTTCTCTCCACATGAGGCTTATGGGCAGGATCCATTGGTTTTTAAGTCCCTAGAACGTTTAACACCCCCACTTGCTCTCGCAATCAAACAGCATTTTTGGTGCATAAATCAGGGAGTAAGTGAAAGAGATATTATAAGAATGACTTTAGAATAAAAGCAGAAGCATATCATTTCCACACTTGGGCATTTCAGCATCCATTTGTAATGAGATACTTGTCATGCACTAAACTAATTGCCTGCTCTTAGCTGACCACTATTTATGGCATTCCTCTCTCCTGGACATTTGCATTTGAAACTCTTCAGAGACACAAAGGAGTGAATCTCTCATGGTAAAAATTCTTATGCCAACTGTACATAAAGGTCTCTGGTACAGAGGCATACATCTGCATCTCCAACCTGCACCTTCTTCTCTGGGTTCAAGAGTGCTCACTGGTGTGTTGAAAAACAGGGTCCAACCCCACAGCTGGCTGTCAGTTGGCCCGAGGGTTGCCTCTGGGCTCTCTAGAGGGTCAGACTGATAAAAGGACACTCAGCCCTTTGGTCAACAGAGCTGGGATTGTTCTCAGCAATGAGAAACCTAAAAAACATAACAAACAGAAAACCTCAGATGGTTCCCGCCCTGCTCCCGTAGGTGACCTACATGTGAGTGGGAAGGAAAACCGGTCCCAACCCCTGTTTGTTGCACTCGGGAGAAGAGCCCAGGCTGCCCCGCACACCACGGCCTGGAGTTCTATTGATGAATCATACATAAAGCAGAGAAGAAAGCCAGGCCTGCCAGCCCAACTTTGCACTTCACAGCGAAGCATAAAAGCACGCAGCGGGTAGCACGAGTTGCTTTCTTGAGAAGCGGGCCTTGCAGCAATCTGTTTATGAAAAGGAGGAGACCTCTGTAGTGGCATCTCTGAAGCCAGAGGGCTGCCAGCGTACTCGTCAGAAACCCGCGCAATGAAAGGTTGGAAACCAGTGTTGCCGTGCGTTTTCCAGAGAACACAGGCATGACCTAACCAAAGTTCTGAACTCGTGGTTCTGTTTTAAAGTCCTACGGTACAAAATGCAGCGTCACCTGCTCAGGCTTGAAGACAGGAAGGGTGGATAGGGAGGGGCGAATGAAACCTTTACAATCCAAGAGCTCCTAGGTTCAAATCACTGCCCTGTCCCTGCCTAGCTAGACAACCCCATGTAAGGCACTTATGCTCTCCAAATTAATATTATTATTATTATTTTGGAGATGAAGTCTTGCTCTGTTGCCCAGGCTGGAGTGCAATGGCATGATCTCTGCTCACTGCAACCTCTGCCTCCCAGGCTCAAGCAATTCTCTTGCCTCAGCCTCCCAAGTAACTGGGATTACAGGCACATGCCACCACGCCTGGGTAATTCGGTATTTGTAGTAGAGACAGGGTTTCACCATGTTGGCCAGGCTGCTCTCAAACTCCTGACCTCAAGTGATCCGCCCACCTCGGCCTCCCAAAGTGCTGGGATTACAGGTGTGAGCCACCGTGCCCAGCCACGTTGACTTCTTCATCTGTAAAATGGGGATTCCTCCCCAACATGACCCTCCCCTTTCTTTTATACTTGGCAGGGGTGTGGAGGTGATCAGGTTAAAATGTGGCCAAGTGAGTAAGTGGGGAAAGAGAGGATGTGTGGTATGAGGAGGACACTGAGGGGTGATATCAGCACCTTCCTCATTTACCCCACCTCTTTCCTGGCCTGCTGCCTCTTCAAAAAAGTAACACCTGCAACATAAGTAGGATAGTCCCAAAGAAAGGACTCAAATACAAAGGTAGTAGAATAACTCAATAATGATCCTAATACTCAGAGCATGCTGACCTATTCTGTGTCAAATACTATGTGCTTTAGTAAATTATATCATTTATTCCTCATTCCCCTCCAAAACAATCCTGGGAAGCAAATACTAGTGTTAACCCCACTATAGAGATAAAAGCACAGCTCAGAAAGACGGGGTCATTTGCAACTAGTCACTTCATACGAGAGAAGCGGAATTCAACCCAGACATTTCCAGCTCTTGATCTTAAGTTGACCTACCAACTACTTGATAACTTCCTAGTTTGCTCTCCAGTTTCTGGATTTCATGGACCCAGAAAACATTTTTTTTTTCTAGAAAAAACTGAAAGGTCTGAAATTAGGTTGTCAACTTTTGTTTTATTTTTCCAAGTAAGGTGACTTAAGAAAACATCTACCACCTCCAATCACGGTCATTTCACAAAAGACAGAATATTTTAAATCCAAAAGTGCATGTAAGACAGCAGTGCCAATAAAAAGAAAACAAGCTTCTCCTACTTCTAATCACTATGGAAAGAATATTTTGGCTGGGCGTGGTGGCTTACACCTGTAATCCTGACACTCTGGGAGGCCGAGGTGGGTGGATTTCTGCAGCCCAGGAGTTAGACACCAGTCTTGACAACATGGTGGAACTCTGTCTCCACAAAAAAAAAAAAAAAAAAAAAAAAAAACATAGCCAGGCTTGACGGCACACACCTGTAGCCACACCTGTAGCCTGGGAGGAGGAAGCTATAGTGAGCCAAAATCGCACCACTGTGCTAGAGCCTGTGTGACAGAGCAAGACCCTGTCTCAAAAAAAAAAAAAAAAAAAAAAGAATAGTTTAACACTGAAAATGTCTGTTGAACATAATCTCAGAATAAAGGACAATCACATAAAGAAAATTGATTTAGCTTTCTATGAAGCAAGTCATACATCTGTCCTAATTTTTCTGCAGTTTGCTGTACTTGGAATATCCTGATAAGCAGAGTTTGAGGTCTGTTTGGGGCGTGGCTGCTGGATCTGTCCAGCTGTATCTCAGCAACTATGAGTAGAAAGAGTCTGATGTGGTGAGGCCTTGAAACAAGTCATGGAGAATCCTGGGTGAGGAAGCGGTGGATGAGATGGCACAACTGACCTGCCTCCACTCCTAAATGTGATTTGTACAGCTGTCCCTCAGCATCCATAGGCGATTGGTTCAAGGAACCCCCATGAATACTGAAATCTACAAATGCTCAAGTCCCTGACATAAAATGGTACAATATTTGCATATAATGTGTGCACTCCTCCTATATATTTTAAATAATCTCTAGATTACTTATAAAATCTAGTACAATATAAATGCAATATAAATAGTGGTTATGGTGGATTGTTTAAGGAATAATGACCAAAAAAAGCAGTCTGCACACATTCATTACAGAAACCACCCTCCGTTTATTTGTTTGAATGTTTTTAATCTGTCATTGGTTAAATGCACGATGCAGAACCCACAAAGCCGGGGTTGAGCGGAGGCTGACTGCCTACCGCCTCTTTAATTCATTCAGGCATTATTTGTTGGCTATTTTCTTGACATAGTTGGGACTAGAACTCAATTGTGTTGGGCACTGAAACTCCAACCCAGGTTGGGTGGTTTGCAAGGAGGACTCACAGGACTCAGCATACAGTCACGCTCATGGCTGAGATTTATTGCAGCAAAAAGATGCAAGGCAAAATGAGCACAGAAAAATGATAATGAGGCAAAGTCTGGGGAAAACCAGGTACAACAATCCAACTGTCCTCTTCCAGTATAGTCACAAAGGACACATTTAATTACTCCCCCAGCAATGAGCTGTGAAAATATATATGCAGCACTGTCTACCAGGGAAACGTATTAGGGACTCAGTGTCCAGGGTTTTTATTGGAACGTGGTCATGGAGGCACCCTCTCCCTAGCATGCACCAAAATTCCAGCCTTCACAAAGGAAAGCAGGTATTCCATATGAGCCATATTTTTGCTACAAGCAGTCTGGACACAGTGAGCCACTGTTATCCGATCTGGGAATGGTGATAGCCCTCCTAAAATCTAACTTCCCAGATGGAGTCAAGAGCCAAGCTTTCAACAGGCTGCTGTACTCTTTCCCATACAGCACCAGTGAGCAAAATGGGATACTGGTGCCTGGCCTTGGGAAACTTACAGCCAGGTGAGGAAGAAGCAATCATCACACTATGATCATTCATTCATTCAACAATTATTTTTGAGGATTCTCTATGGGACAGTGACTGGTGATAGATTTTCAATGTAATAGATTAAAATCCCTGCCCTTGTGGAGCTGAGAGTCTATATAAGTAAGACATAGTAAGTGCTAAGGCAAAAAAAAACAAAAAGAAGGCAGGGAAGAGAAGCGAGGAAGACCCATTTAGGTGCTGGAAAAGGGAAATTAACTAAGTTTGGATAATCTTCTGTGTTCTAAGTTAATTAATTTTCTGTTTCTGAAAATACACTTCTTAGATAATTTTCTAAAAGCTAGAACTCAGTTAATTTTCTATTTCTAATCTTTCTTCTATTTCAATAATCCACCTTTTTGGAATGAGTTCAAGGGAATTCTTATCTAAAAGACCCCTGCACCCCAGAGAAAGTGATGATGCATTCGAACCCTAAATGATGAGAAAGACTTGATTAGCTAAAACAGGATGGGAAGACTACTCTAGCCAGAGACAAGAGCCTGTGCAAAGGTCCTGTGGCAAGAAGCAGGGTGGGCAGCAGGTTCCTGGGGAAAGTGGTATAAAGTAAGCTGCAGAGGTTGGCAGGGGTCTTACAGGGCCTGGAAAGGATTGTGGTATTTTATCCTAAGGGACATGGTGAGCCAGGGAAGGGATTAAGCAGGGAGTGGTAAGCAGGGTGGTGGCAAGATCAGATTTCTGTTTTAGAGAAATGACTCCAGTGACTCCAGCTTCCGCCTGAAGAAGGGATTTCAAGAGAGCCGAGAGGGGAAGCAGAGATGCCAGGGAGAAATCTTACCAACAACACTGCTATATAAGGCACTAACTCACAGCTTTGGAATTCATCCTACATTGCTATCAAGTGTACTCCTGGGACACAAAGGAAGGCCTAACCTCACCAGTGTCTTCTGAACCCCATCCCTTGTGGAGGAAAAAAAAAGAAATACCCAAGAGAAAAAGTCTTCCTGTTTTTAGAGTCTTTTAAATGGCATCAGAACCCCAAAGGGAAAACTCCAACATGGGAAAGCGAGCAGTGGTGCCCTTTGAAAAGTTTTAATTTTATTTTAACTTTGCTAAATCTACTTACATTCACATTTTGAAATATGTATGCACAATAAAACACTGTAGTTATGGTCTATTGGGTTAAAAATCCACTTTTTGGAACGGGTTCAAGGGAATACTTATATAAAAGACCTCAGAATGGAAAGTAATTCTGCAGATAAAATAGAATAGAAACATCTCCTAAATATGCCCCTTGCAAGATAAATGCACAAATGAGGAGGGGGCCTGGGACCAACACTAATGGGAGATTCACAACAGCGGCCTCTTAATCCCTCACGAAACCAGCTGGAAGGGAAGAGCCTGGCTAGTCGTCGGCATCAACATTCAGACTCTTCCAAAGGTCTCTCCTCTTCCTTTCATAATTCATTAGAAAGCAAGAAATTAACCCCCAATTTAAAACAGTGAAATTCCATTCTACCAGGCCACTTACAAAGCATGGGGCGACCATGGTGTTTATTTTGCAAAGTTCCAGACAAAGAGAGCTAAAAAAAAATTTGCTGGAATAAATCCATCAACAGGCATCTCAGTGCTTATTCTGTGTAATTATCCTTGTATGTGGAGGCATACAAAAAAAGGAAGAAAATATGGTTCTTATTCTTAAGGAGCTGGCAAGCCTGTTAGGCGGGTACTTCTCGGCTCCAAGCGTGTATCAGGACACCTTGGGAGCTTGATAGAAATACAGATTCTCAGCACCCACAGCCTCCCAGCCCCAGACCTAGTGTATCAGCACGGCCACACAGGGCCTGGGAATGTATATTTAAAGCAAACAAAGAGGATTCTGCTGGGGGCTGAGATTCTGAAACACTGGACTGAAATGAAAGGGAAACTTCAGGCAACATTAGCACCACTGAATGTGACATGAGAGAGGCCTTACTCCTCAGTCAGCCAAACCCTCCACTCACGGTAGCATCCCTTAGATAGCAGTCATGACAATGTCAAGCATCTAGCCTTTGCTTTTCCATCTCCAACAAGGTAAACAGATCCGTGGTGGGAAGGTTCATTCCACTGTAGAGCCATCATCTACTTACCTTCAAATATCCTTACGAAGTCTGACACTTCCTGTGTCTCTTCATCCCCTGGTCCTGAGGCTACTCTCCCAAGGACACACGCCAGTTTGTCAACAGAGCTCTCAACAGGTGACACGCAAGGCAAAAAACAAGATTGCAGGCATGTTCTGACCAGTGTCAAATGCACGGGACTCCTGCCTCTCTTGATCTGGACATTTGATGTTGACTAACGTCGTCTAAGTCAGCATCATCTTGTTAGAGCCCAACGCACCTGAAATCACTGCATACTCTACTCTGCACCTTTTGTCTCGTAGACTTTTCAAAAATGAAATAGAGTTAACAGAGGTGCCTCCATGTTGTTCCAGAATTTTCCCAGGATTAGCATCAAGGTTGTTTATATCTTTTTTTTTTTTTTTTTTTTTTGAGACAGAGTTTTGCTCTTGTTACCCAGGCTGGAGTGCAATGGCGCGATCTCGGCTCAACGCAACCTCCGCCTCCTGGGTTCAGGCGGTTATTTCTTGTCCCTGTCAATGACTCTTCTCTCCCCAGCCCATGCCCCATATTCATTGTCTTCCTATTTATAAGTCCAGTTTTTTCCTCTTTCTTGTTTTTCTTCTCCTTTTCTCTGTGATTTTCTCAAGATTTCCATCGGAACACCCGAAATCTCATTGGTGACTTCTTGTGGGCATCCTGGGCCAGTATTCAACAACTTACAGAATCACAGAATGTCAAGGTTTGAAGGGGCCTTGGAGACCAGCCAAAGCAAACCCCTTGTCTTTAAAGAAAGTACGGTGTAGAGAGGACACAGGAGAAACTGAATTGCCCAGGGGTGAGGCTGAGCCAAGACTGGGACTTGGGTCTTTTCCATGCAGAGTAATTTGTGATGGCCTCCCTTTGGGACTTGAAGACCTGGCTATGTGGCCAAGCAGGTTCAGAGGGCTATCCCCTGGGGAGGTATGGTAGCAAACACACCAGGGAAAAAAAGTGGCCTGACAGGGACTTAAATTATATAAAGTAAAATGTTAAGTGAGAGCACTCACCCACACTGCTTACTGCTCTAGTATGGTTTTTATTTTTAAAAAAGGAGCAATATGGCCGAGATTCCAGAAATCACAGTAGTATGCTGCCCTTTGTGGGGAGAAGGGAAGAGGCAGCACAAAAACAAAGCGAAAAAGAAATGAAAACAAAGAAACCACAGGAAAAACACACCACACCATGATGGGTGTACATCACAAGAACATAGGAGCCAACAGCTGCAGCTTTTGAAGGCCAAATAGTTCCATCTGAAAAACTTAAGCAACAAAATAAAATAGTATAGGATTATAACGTAAAGCGTAAATGTCCGTGAGTCTACCTTGACGTAAATAAGTGATTAAGTAAATGGGGGAGAAGAAACAAATATTCCATGCAGAATTCCAAGTAGTTTACGCAGATACTCTACCCTCAAAGAGCAAGAACCCTAAATCCCCACTCCACAAGTGGGCTGGGCACAGCAAGGGACAGAACAAGTGTGCAGTAGAGACACCTGATAACCACTACCTTGACCAGGTGACTCAACATCACCATCAATGGTAAGTCATGATGAATGTAGACCATTTGACAGATGATAAAAACAGACCTCTGGGGTCTTCCTCCCTGAAATTCATTAACTCCAGTCCAAATTATGAGAAAAGCATCATACAAATCCCAATACAGGGGCATCCTACAGAATACCCAACCAACTCCTCAAAGCTGTTGAGGTCATCACAAAGACAATTCTGGGAAAGTCTCACAGCCAAGAAGATGCTAGGGAGACTCGACAATTAAATAAAATGTGGTATCCTGGATAGGTTCCTGGAACACAAAAAGGTCATTAGGTAAAAATTTTTTAAAAACCTAAGGCACTATGTATAAACGATGGACTTTAGTTATTAATAATATTAGGTTTGTACAAAAGTAATTGCTGTTTCGGGCATTACTTTTAATTAAAAGTATAATCCTATAATACTTGATTTATTTTGTTTTATTTAAAAGTAATGGCCAAAATTGCAAAAGTAATTGGCAAATAGCAAAAACTCCAAAAGCAAAATCACATTACTTTTAATGGCAAAACGACAATTACTATTGCACCAACCAGGTATTATTATTAACTATCGCTTTTAACGGCAAAAATTACAATTACTTCTGCACCAACCCAATATATCAATTATTTAATCTTTGTAAATGCACCAAATAACATAAGATGCTAAAATAATAGGGTAAACTGGACGTTACATACATGGGAACTTGGTACTATAGCCTCAAATGTTCTTTAAATCTTAAATTTAATTCTTAAATCTAAAACTGTTCTAACGAATAAAGACTGTTTCAAAAAACAAGAACATATACCAACTGAAATTAAAGAATAGCATATAGAAAAGCATATGGCATTCTAGAAGTAGGTTGAGGGTTGTTCTGGGGGAGAAATTCAGGATTCCAGTTACCCTCAAATGGAACATGCTGGCCTTGGATGGGGCGGGCTCCAGGGATTCCTCTCCCGTGGTGAGGGTCTCAGTCACGGGAGCCATGGAAGGACTGAGGCTAAAGAGTGGGGCTAGGGCAGGGCCCCCAGTGACCCCAGCCTAAAGGCAGAAGTAAAGTACAGCTGTCCTCATAAAGCTGAGTTGTTAGAGGATCCCTCAGTGTGATGGGTGATGTTCTCCAGCAAAGTTTTGGTAGATTAGGAATGGAAGCCAAGACTTGAGACAGCTTGGGACCTACCATGAGAGAAAGTGGCTACAAATCACAGTGCCAGGGAGGACACCCCTTCCCAAAGACAGGCTCTTGTTCCAATGATGGAGGCAGAACGCGAGGTCAGCTGGGACATTCACCGGGCTGTGAAGTGGGGCGTGAAGTTCTAACCTTTGAGGTAAAATGAACAGGGCTTTGTGTGTACACACTCCAGGTAAGCATCACCTTTCATCACCATGCCAGCATTCACAGTCATGTTCATACGATACCTGCTCCTTTAGGCAAACAAATTCAGGCCAGGAATCATACAGGGAGTAACACCTCCTCATTCGCCACGGCGTCGTTCCACAATAAATAATTTCCAGCCAGGGTGCTGGAGAATTCCAAATGATAGACATATTACGTTCATGAAAGGCAACTTTGAGAAAAATCTTTCTGCAATAAAAGTGAGGGTTTTTTCCCCTTCTTGGCATCTCAGCTTGCCATAGAAATGAGTGATTTTCTGAATTTCTGCCAAGTTAGATGGGTTCAGCATGCTATTAGATTAGTCTGTTTATACAGAAACAGCCAAAAATAGGAAACACACAGAAGCTATTAAAGATATTGTCCTGTGAGGGAAAGATTTGAATGGTTTTCTCACTGCAAGTGGGAAATAAGATATGAGTCAGTTTTCATGCGACAAAGACGTTAATGCGTTCTAAAGCAAACCGTCCGGTTCTTCACCTTGTTTCAGAGGTGACAATAGAAGGAACATCCAGACAATTACTTAGGGTTGGGTGAGCATAGGAGGCAGAGAAACTTTGCAGACCCCTGCCAGTTGGAAATACATGTCTTTTTTAGTATATAATACTGGGGCACCCGGGGAGTTTTCAAAGGGGAAGATGTCAGGCCAAAAAAAAAAAAAAAAAAAGATTAAAAAATATATAAATAAAACAAGGTTTCAGAAATTCAAAAGCAAAATTCCAATTTCACTTTTGCCCTTGGGTTGCTCTACAAACTAATGGAAATCATATGACCTGTCAGGTCAATGGGATTCAAGGAGGAGGGCATCTACTGAATTCTACGGGCAAGATGCTGTGGGTTCTTACTTTGCTCGCCTATAACGTGGATGGTGCAACCCGGACTTTGAAGTCCCCTCATTTCTCCTCAGCAAGTCCCAGTATGACCTATAGAGCAAAGACTGTACAACATTCTGGTCACGTGAGCTGCTCCTGACGATATTCGATGCTATACAATATGCGACTCTGTAGGTGGAAGTGTGTCTAAATCATGTTCATATGAGTCTCAGTACGGTATATTATTTTCTTCTTTGTTCACAGTGGAAAATCATGAAAAACAGGACTTTCCTTAAAAAAGTACACTTTTTTTTTGGAGACGGAGTCTAGCACTGTTCCCAGGCATGGGAAGAGGTGGCCCGGGGCAGACCTGTGTTACTTACAGTTAAATGATTACAAGCTTGCTTTACTTTTTATACACTGAGATGTGTACCACGGATCATATCCAAACTATGGTGCAGTAAAATAAAAGCAGAGATCCAGCGGTAACAGAGAGCCTCTGGTAAAGACCATCTGAGAGCGCCCTAGAACTGCGGAACACTGCGGTGTGGCTGCAGAGCAGAAAAGAAACTTCCCAACACAGAGTTTGTGTGAGGATCTCGTAAAGGGAGCTTATGCAAAAGACTCTGGGAAGGAAAGGCAACCTCTGCTCCTAAGACTCGGGAGGGTCTTTGCAGATGGTTCTGGTAAGGCCGGAAGGCCTTGCAGGGCAGAGAGCACCAAAAGGTCACAGGCTCTGCCTATGTTCTCAGAATATGGAGCAATTCTGATTGCTCTGTGTCCACAATGCTCGGAAGACAGAAGCCCCTTGATGCATTGTGTGTGGTCAGACCTCACGGCGCTGCTGCACCTCTGTTGCCAAAGCACCTGGTTAGACAGTGGGTGGTAAAATCTCAGTGTCCTCAGGTAGCTGTCTTAGGAGAACCATCTTTGCTATTGAATGCTGCAGACACATGCTCTTCCTCCTCCTATCTTCCTCCTCAACCCCGCTCCCCACAGCCTGCAAGATTAACAAGATCATACACCTAATAAAAGCGCTTGGAGCCCAGAGCTCAGTGCCGACGGGGATCACCCTGAGACAGTGCCTTGCACCCGGGGACCCATGCTGTAAAATTCAATTCTTGTGTCTTTGTCTTTATTTCTTTTCTCATTCCCTCATCACTGCCAAGACACAGGGCGCCCATGCACAGGGATGGGCTGGTTCCCAACACCCAGGCTGGAGTTCAATGGCGCAATCTTGGCTCACTGCAACCTCCGCCTCCCATATTCAAGCAATTCCCCTGCCTCAGCCTCCTGAGTAGCTGGGACTACAGGCACCCGCCACCAGGCCAGGCTAAGTTTTTGTATTTTAGTAGAGATGGGGTTTCACCATGTTGGCCAGGATGGTCTCCATCTTCTGAGCTCGTGATCTGGCTGCCTTGGCCTCCCAAAGTGCTGGGATTACAGGCATGAGTCACTGTGCATGGCCCACATTTCTTTATTTTGAGATGGAGTGTTGCGGAGTCTGGGTGTGCCTGAGCTGGGTTCTCAATCCAGGGTCTTTCTAGGATGAAATCTAGTTGTCTTCTGGGGATATGGTCTCATCAGAGGCTTGACTGGGGATGGTCAATCACCTTCAAGCTCCCTTAGGTTGCTAGCAAAACTCATTTCCTTGTTGTTATAGGAAGAATGTCCCCATTTTCTTGCTGGTTTCTCTGGGGCACTCTCAGCTCCTAGAAGCCAACTGTAGTTCCTTGCTGCAAGGTAGCTTAATTTTTCAAAGCTAGCAATGGAGAGAGAGACTTTCTTATTTTAGCTCCTCTTTAAGGGATTTTCCCCTTACTAAGTCAGGCCAACCCAGGATGACCCCCTTCTCATTAACTAAGAATTTGTCTAAGACCTTAATGGTATTTGCAAAATTCCTTCGCTTTGCCACATAGTGTATCCTGGTCTGAAAAGTTACATCCTATTATCTTTTTCATATTCTATTGGTTAGAAATCAGTCCCAAGTCCCACCTACATTCAAGGTGGGAGAATAAGTGATCACATCAGGTCTTGGACACCAGGAGGTGGGGTATCACTGGGGCCATCTTAGGGTCCACCTGTCAAATAGAATAAGAAACTACAAGGTTTCATTTCTTCTAAAGATGGACTTTCACTCTTGTTGCCCAGGCTGGAGTACAGTGGCACGATCTCAGCTCACTGCAATCTCCGCCTCCTGAGTTCAAGTGATTCTTGTGTCTCAGCCTCCCTTGTAGCTGGGATTACAGGTGTATGCCACCATGCCCAGCTAATTTTGCATTTTTTGTAGAGAGAGGGTTTTACCATGTTGGCCAAGCTGGTCTCTGACTCCTGACCTCAGGTGATCTGCCCACCTCAACCTCCCGAAGTGCTGGGATTACAAACATGAGCCATTGCCCCCAGCCACAAGGTTCACTTTTAAGGAGTTTTATCACAGTAGGGTCAGGATTTATTTCAGCACGAGCTTACAAATGTGGTGCAGAAGAAGCATGGAGAGAAAAGGGACAGAATCCCAAATATCTTCCAATAAGTCATTTCTTTTCGAGGTTTTCCTAAAAGTACCTGCTGCCCAGGAATGATGTAATAAAATGCAGATGTGGTTAGAACGCACAGTTAAACTTCAGCAGCTGACAACTGAGTGGCCAAAACCTTCCTCCAATAAGCACAAGAATGAGCTTGGACATCCAGGAGCACTAAAACATCAAGAAAAGTAAGGACAAGTTCAAAGACAAACCTGCGTCCAGTTGTCTGAAAGATTAGAATGACACAAGGTTAAAGGTGCGAGTGAATCACTGAATACATCGGGCAATAAAAGCCAAAGTTCTGAGGTGACCAAAAACAAGTAAAACGGAAATGTGTCTGGGTAAAGGGAGAGATGCAACTGGAAGAAGAAATGAACATGAAACTCCAAGACAGAAAAAGAAACCAGTTACCAGGGGAGAGTTGAAAGGGGTGAAGTTAAGGAGGTAAGAGAGCAGCAGCAAACTGCCCACTGGGAGGAACTGGGTGGGTGGTGAGTAGGGGGTTAGCAGGAGGCATGAGCAGATGTAACCATGAGTTAATGGATAGTTCAGTTAACCAGAATGATGCCAGTTAAGTACGACGCCACTGAGCTTGGCAGCCTTATTCTGGCCATTAACTTTAATGTTTCGCAGATCCCCAGCATTTTCACAGGTGTGAGTTAAAACCATCTGGTTTCTGCACTTATACCCTGCCCATTAAAACCCAGCATCTTCAAAGATAAATTGTGGACCAAGGTGGCAGCGGGAGAAGAGAAAAGAAGTTAAAGGCTGTTACAGGCTTTACCCTCAACAGAAGGAGCCTTTCAACAGCCTTTGAGTGGGATGATTTTGAAATTGCAAAGTAGAAAAACATAAAAATACAGTGAGATGCTTTAATCTCCAGAAACACAATCTGAGTAAATGAATCGCTCAAAAACAACCAAATAAATGCAATGCGTAGTGACCTGGACGTGAAAAATGAAAGAAGAAATAAACTGAGGGGGAAATCCACATCCAAAAGCATGTCTTCATAGTAGTGAGATTTAAAAATTTGACACACTTGCCAGCAGAGCTCACTAAAGATTTCTATACAAATAACGCATTCTGCTAACCCATCAGTGTGCAGAAAGGCAAAAAAACCCCAAAAACCTATTTCTTGAAAATCAATTCTTGTGTAGTACAAGTGCATCAAGAAGCAGTAAGTACACTGATAAATATTAAAATGTACCAAATTTTTGGCTGAGCACGGTGGCTCACACTTGCAGTCCCAGCACTTTGGGAGGCTCAGGTGGGATCACAAGGTCAGGCGATCAAGACCATCCTGACCAACATGGTGAAACCTTGTCTCTACTAAAAATACAAAAATTAGCTGGGCGTGGTGGTATGCACCTGTGGTCCCAGTTACTCAGGAGGCTGAGGCAGGAGAATCGCTTGAACCAGGGAGGCAGAGGTTGCAGTGAGCTGAGATCGCGCCACTGTACTCCAGCCTGGGCGACAGAGTAAGATTCTGTCAAAAAAAAAAAAAAAGTGTCAAATTTTCAAACTTGTCAGGGAACAAGAGTATCAGATAAGGCAGCAGAGGACATGAAACTGTCGCACCCTGCCCATTGTCAAGTGTCTAGTCTGTATAGGGTACATGACAAAGGCACCTCTGTCATTGATGCCGCTATTTGCTACCATCCAGGGACCAAGCTTGGGTTCTGAATGTCCCAAGCCCCATGTGTTTTCCAGGTGATGTAGAATGTTCTACACGAGTCTGCCTGGAGGAAAAATGTGAAACCTAAGCACCCTGATTGATAGGAGGCACTGCCTGGGGATTCTATATAGATAATCAGCAGGTTCTTAGCAGAAAGCCATGGGCCAATCGTCTTCAGTATCTTAACAAACAGCCCTCCTGACGGCACAATTAAAACAGCTTGCTGCTTCTTGGTTAGGCCTGTTCCTTAGATTTCCCTTTTCAGAAAGCAAAAGGTATAATTTTCTTTATTATTCATACTTCTCACCATTTGCTAATAAGTTCACTGTCCTGATCAACTACCATGCACCTGATACTGTCCTGGGTATTCTAATTCATTATTAATTAGACATGGTCCCCCATTTAGCAGAGGAGGAAGCTGAGGTGAGAGATTACTCTGCATTTTCTGAGTTACTTAGTCAGGAGAAGTGCTCAGTCTACAGGAACTCAGATAAAAATAAGGCCTATGGTTCTGTTACCTTTTTTTTTTTAAGATAGGGTTTCACTCTGTCGCCCAGGCTAGATGGAGTACAATGGTGCAATCGTGGCTCAAGTGATTCTCCTGCCTCAGCCTCCTGAATAGCCGGAACCACAGGCATGCACCACCGTGCCTCATTTTGTTTGTTTGTTTGTTTGTTTTGATAGAGATGGGGTCTCACTATGTTGCCCAGGCTGCTCTCCAACTCCTGGGCTCAAGTGACCTTCTCACTTTGGACTCCCTAAGTGCTGGGTTTACAGACATGAGCCATCACGCCGAGCTCACTTGGTTCTTTTTAGTATCACCATTGCCTCCCTTTACTTCTTTATTTAATGAATTGAATAATAAAATTGAGATGAGAGGGCATCACAGCAGGAGCTGAAAGGGGACAGGAGGAGAGTGGCAGGGTCCTGTGATTAACCTGTGTGTAACATGTGGGTGCTGGTCACCCGTGTGCCTTCAGTGTGTGAAAATTTGCTGAGATACACACCTGGAGTGTGTGCCCTTTTCTGCTTGCATTAAACTGTTTGTGTGTGTGTGTGATGGGGTATCGCTCTGTTGCCCGGGCTGGGGTGCAGTCTTAGCTCACTGCAACATCCGCCTCCCAGGTTCAAGCGATTCTCATGTCTCAGTCTCCCAAGTGGCTTGGACTACAGGGGCATGCCACCATGCCCAGCTAATTTTCGTATTTTTTAAAAAACTTTTATTTTAGTAGAGATGAGATTTCGCCACGTTGGCCAGGCTGGTTTCAACCTCCTGACCTCCAGTAATCCTCCCACCTCAGCCTCCCAAAGCACTGGAATTACAGGCATGAGCCACCACAGCTGGCCTAACACTTAAATAAAGAGTTGAGGAAAGTTTGCCCGACAATTTCAGTATCTTACAGTCTTTGTCATGCACCAAAACTGGGAGTTGTGCCTTTCTCTGACTCGGAGAAGATCCATGCTGCGCACGTCCAAGGTGTCCATGTATACCCTGTCAGCGGGTCTGAGTGTCTGGTCATTGACCAATGCAGCCTACCGAGCAGTGACTCCAAGCTTCCTACTCTTCCTCTCAGGTCTCAGGTGGGGAAAAGGGAGAGGGGTTCTCTCATGAGTCATTATACATATTACAAGGAGGAAAGCAATTCTAGCTTTGTTTCCCAGATCAAACATGGATCCCGTTGAGAAGAGGTCTCTTATGAGCTGTACGACGTCCCCAAACTTCATTTGTTGAAGCCCAGACCCTCAGTACCTCAGAATGTGACTGTATTTGGAGACAGAGCCTTTAAGGAGATAGTTCAGGTAAAATAAAGTCATGATGGTGAACCCTAATCCACTATGACCAGTGCCCTTATGAGAAGAGGCCATGAGGATGCAAACGCACGCAGAGGGAAGACCACGTGAAGACAGAGGGAGAAGGCGGCCACCTACAAGCCAGGGAGAAAGGCCACAGGAGAAACCAACCCTACTGATACTTTGATCTCGGACTCCCAACCTCTAGAACTGTGAGAAACTGCATTTCCGTCATTAACCACCTGACCTGTCGTACTTCTATAGCAGCCCAAGCAAAATAATACAAGTTCCAGAGTGAGAACTGCCTCGTGCTTTTTCATTTGAGAGGGACAGAGGTTTGAGAGCAAGGACTTTGGAATCAGAGAGATCAGGACTTGAGTCCCCACTTTGCCCTGTGGCCTTCAGCAAGTCATTCCTTGCCTCCAAGCCTTGCTTCCCTCGGAGGTAGAGCATGGAGAGTCACGGCCTCTTAGGCTTGCCGTGAAAATTTAATTATAGAACACACGAAAAGCACTGAACACTCTATCTGGCTCATAGTAGGGGCTCAATAAACATTAATCGTTAACATTATTCATATGAATGATAACATAATGAAGATTAAAAGTGCTTTCTAACTCACAGTTTGTTACAAAGATAAGCAGTGTGCACCTGCAAAGGTGCTAGGCAAAATAGATTAATATTTTGAAGGACACAAATGTCAAAATATAGCAAGATAGCTTCATTCCATCATCCAAATAAACATTAACCAAGTTCCTGGGATGCTGGAGGCACTATGCCGAGGGGCTGACGAGTGAGAAGCCCATGATGGCACAGAAAAGATGGCCATGCATGAATATTTCCTGGGACTGGAAAGAATGGGGTGGAGCCCAGTGGAACACCTGAGTGCCATGCAAGCTCGAGGAGCAGGGGACTCACTTCTAGCCTGGGGTTGGGGGATACCGCTCAGAACACACATAAGCACATCCTCAGGGAAGACGTGGATGCTTCTTTATGTGGCTTCCTAAGTCCATCACCTGTGCTCTGACAAAGTCACTGCACTGAGCGTTGTGAATGAATGATCAATTTCATGAAATACTTGGGCAAAGCAGCAAAGCCACAGTGTGGTCACTGTTTGTTTTATTTTGTTTTGTTAGTTATAGGGTCTCTCTCTGTGGCCCAGGCTGGAGTGCCATGGTGCGATCTCAGCTCACTGCAACCCTGCCTCCCTGGCTCAAGTGATCCTTCCACCTCAGCCTCCCGAGTAGCTGGGACCACAGGTGCACACCACCACGCCCAACTAATATTTTGTATTCTTAGCAGAGATGGGGTGTCGCCATGTTGCCCAGGCTGGTCTTGAATTCCTGGACTCAAGCGATCCACCTGCCTCAGCCTCCCAAAGTGCTAGGATTACAGGTGTGAGCCACCTCACCTGGTCCATCACCTTTTAAAGACCGAATTGACCAGGTGATGTAGAGGGTTGAACGGAATGTCCAGACTATTTTTCTGGCCGTGTGCACGTTAAAGATACGTGGCAAGGCTACCCAAATCACCATGCTGGGTTTTGTATCTTCTCAGATCAGGTCTACTATCCTAAAAGTGTCTCTTCTTAAAGCACAATGAACATAAAACATTACTGTGGACTGAATGTATGCCCCCAAAATGTATATGTTGAAATCCTAATCCCCACAGTGGTAATATTAGGAAGTGGGGCCTTTGGGAGGTGATCAGTCGTGACAGTGAAGTCTTCCTGAGTGGTAAAATAAAGTCATGGGGTTAGTGACCTTTTATTCACTTTATTATTATTTTAGATGGAGTCTCCTCCCTTTGTTGCCCAGACTGGAGTGCAGTGGCACGAACTCGGCTCACCGCAACCTCCGCCTCCCAGGTTCAAGCAATTCTGCCTCAGCCTCCCAAGTAGCTGAGATTACAAGCATGAACCACCATGCCTGACTAATTTTTATATTTTTAGTAGAGATGAGGTTTCACCATGTTGGCCAGGCTGGTTTCGAACTCCTGATCTCAAGTGATCCACCCGCCTCGGCCTCCCAAAGTGTTGGGATTACAGGCGTGAGCCACTGAACCCAGCCATTAGTGCCCTTTTAAAAGACACCCCAGAGAGTTTCCTCAACCCTTCCACCATGTGAGGAAACAGCAAGATGATGGGCACCTATGACACAGAAGGGAGGCCCTCACCAGACACTGAATCTGCTAATGCCTTGATATTGGACTTCTGAGCCTCCAGAATTGTGAGAAATACATTTCCATTGTTTATGTATCATTCAGTCTATGGCATATTGTTAAAACAGCCCCAGAAAACGAAGACAAACATCGTACCTGCTTATATAATTAGAAAAACAAAAGCGTGTGTGTGCTTGTGGAAATGCACACACATGCTGAGGAAAGACAAAGGCAATTGTCACCAGTCCCCTTTCCAGACCAGAGACACAGAGTAGGGAATTCTACTTGGGAAGTGGGAGAATGGCTAATGCTGTCTTTTTTTTTTTTTTTTTTTTGAGTCGGAGTTTAGCTCTTGTTGCCCAGGCTGGAGGGAGTGCAATGGTGCAATCTTGGCTCACTGCAACTGCCACCTCCTGAGTCAAGTGATTCTCCTGCCTCAGACTCCCGAGTAGCTGGGATTACAGGCATGTGCCACCATACCGGCTAATTTAGTATTTTTAGTAGAAATGGAGTTTCTCCATGTTGGTCAGGCTGGTCTCAAACTCCTGACCTCAGGTGATCCATCCGCCTTGCCCTCCCAGAGTTCTGGGATTACGAGTGTGAGCCACTGCACCCAGCCACTAACGTTATCTTCTTAAAGATTATTCTACTGATTTCCTAAGACAGCATCTCTTCCCTCCCTTTCTTTGAAAAACTACTTTTTATGTATTTATTATGTATTTAGTTTTTGGGAACGGGGTCTTGCTCTGCTGCCCAGGCTGGAATGTAGTGGTGCAATTTTAGCGAAAACAGCTTCCAACTCCTGGGCTCAGAGGATTCTCTCACCCCATCTTTCCAGTAGTCCCAAGTAGCTGGGACTAGAGGCGTCTACTACCACACCCAACTGTGTTTTAAATTTATTGTAGAGATGGGTCATGCTATGTTGCCCAGCCTGGTCTTGAACACTGGGCCTCAAGAGATCCTCCTGCTTCAGCCTCCCTACATGTGGAAATTACAGGGGTGAGGCGCTGCACCCAGCCCCAGCACCTGCTTTTTAGCCAACTATACACCAGGTACCGAGTTGCAGAGAAGGGAACAAAGGCAGCCCATGACCTAGGGGTAGCAGAACCTGAAACTCAGGATCTCCTATTAGCAGCTTCCACAATGTTGATGACCAATCAAATAATGTAGAGTTCTTATCATGTTACTTAACCTACAATCTCCAAAAAATAGTGGAAATACAGATATCTTAATTCAGCTTAAGACATAAACTTGTACAAATGATTTTATACATAGAATTTCACAAGAGTGTTCCCAGACTCAGGTTCACCCCCTATTTTTGAACTGACAAGGCATTACTCCTACCTTCTAGCAAGATTAGGGAGGGAGCGGCATATAACACAGCCCAGAGCAAGAGATTATTAAACACATGTCGACTGATTAAGCAACAGAAACAGCTATAGAAAAGGAAAATCTAAGAATGCATTTAAAAGATGGGTTGATGGGTACAGCAAACCACCATGCACACGTATACCTACGTAACAAATCTGCACGTTCTGCACATGCATCCCAGAACTAAAAGTAAAATTTAGAAATGCATAATTACAAAATCAAAACAAATAAAAAGATAACTCTGTCAATATTTCTAGAGTATACACAAAATACATCAAGGCAGAGCCTGCTGTTGGTCCCCTATCTCCCTTCATCTAGCCTTAGTATCAAAGAGGGGAGTTCCCAGAACTGGACTAAGGTGGAGGGGGTGGTCCCTCATCTGCCATGCACCTATGTCCCTCTAGCTCAAACACCCACACATTTTCCTGAAATTAAGAGATTGTCACCAACAGGTATTGAATCTGCTCCCCAGGGTCAGCTTCAGGAATGACATGGAAGTGAACCCAGCAGGACACACACTGTGCACAGGCTGGATCTGGGCTGGTCCAGAGGACCTGCCACCTGCACCCTGGCCAGAGTACAGGAGGTAACTCAGGTCCCCGGCTCAAAGGCAGCAATCCGGACTCAGAATAAATGATGTGCTGAAGATATGATAAGCATGATTTTACCAAAACAGAACAGAACACACATAAATACACCATCTCGTTCTACCTGATTCTCTCTGCTTTGTGCATCTATTTATCCACAGTGCCCAAGCTGGAAAGGACTCTATAAAACCCAAAAGCCTCTCAATACAGATAGTTCTTTCAATAACCATTTGATGGCAAAAGCAGTATACAGCTGACAGAAGTTATTTATCCCACTGAGTGTGAATATTCATTCATTCTGATGTGACATATTCATGTGCTTAATTACAAGGTGCTGCCTCCAGGGGTGACACATCACAGGAGGTTCAGCACATTTTCTGCAAAGAGCCAGACAGTAAATATTTTAGGCTTCAGGGGCATATGGTTACTGTTGTGACTACTCAGCTCTGCCACTGTAGCTGAAGGTAGCCACGGGCAACATGTAAACCAATGGGTATAACTGTAGAGAATAAAACTTTATTTACAGAAACAAGCCAGATTTGGCCCATGGGCTGTGAATTTGCTGACCCCGGTAATACACAGAATATGCAGTGTATCCCCTTCCTGCAATTTCCCGGTAATACACAGAATATGCAGTGTATCCCCTTCCTGCAATTTCCCGGTAATACACAGAATATGCAGTGTATCCCCTTCCTGCAATTTCCCGGTAATACACAGAATATGCAGTGTATCCCCTTCCTGCAATTTAAAAACTTTTGAATTCTGAAACACATCTAGCCCCCGTTTCTGGTAAGGAGTTGGGATCTTGTTCTCATTTTGGAAAGCATTCTTGGCTGGAAAGTTCTTTTTAAAGAGCGGGGACCTTTCTCCCATTAGTGCTTAGCTAGCTTTCCCAG